>NC_064846.1:93423865-98423865 GCF_024166365.1 Elephas maximus indicus | reverse complement strand
CACTGATAACTTCTGTTACATTGGATGGGAAGAAACTACAAGAATATAAACCCGGGGAAGAGGTGAGACACGATACTCGATACAGTTATCTTTCCTTTCTTGATCCTCCCCTCTACTGGTGTCCAGATTCCTGTTGCCATCACCCTGGTGTCCCAGTCTTTCATGATGCGCTTAAGGTGAGGAGTAGGTGATGGGGGGATAGCAGGAGCATTTCCCAATGGCAATATACCCAGGAATCTAAGCTGAGAATGGGTCTTTTATTAGGGTTGGTCCTGCTGCCGGAAGCGAACTGTAGATTTCTCTGAATTCTTAAGCATCAAGGTAAATCCTTTTCTTCCTTTGATTCTGCCCATAATAGAAGGATTCTATCCCTAATCCTTATCTCCTTATCTATACTAGGGCTGTACTATGGGACCACATTGTGCTGAGAAGCTCCCTGAGGCCCCACAACCTGAGGGCCCTGCCACAAGCAGTTCACTTCAGGAGCAAAAAGCTCTGAATACGAGTCCAAAGTCAGCAGAGACTTTGCGCCGGGAGAGGCCCAAGTAAAGAGGAGGTTCCCGGGTTTTTCCTACATTTATGTATCCTAAAAAAAAAAAAAAAAAAAAACAGTGCTAAGGAGTGATTAATGAGCCATTGAGATTTTGGAACTGGGAACCAGAGATGTGAGGAGGGCCAGGATGGTGTATATTCTGTGCCTTCGGGAAAATTTGTGTCCAGAAATAATTTTACTTGCTCTAGGGTGGTTTGGGGTGGTGATGGGATGGATTTAAGTCAGTGGAGTAGATAATCCCTCACAAATAGACATACTTAGTATGTAACACAAGAGGGGTTGTTGAGAATGATGTAATTTTTTTTAAAGAGCCTTAAGCTAAGTCTTACATCAAGAAAAGCATGTGGTACTGGCAGCCAAGAGGCTGCAGAGGAGAATAATTTTGTGAGAATAGTATGAACAACAGAAGAAGATCATATTGAGTCTACAATTAAATTATAAAGGAAGGTGAGGATGAATAGAGGGGAAAGTGGAGGTCAAGAATCTGGGATTGTTAAATACTAGTGTTTAAAGGACTGGAGAGGAAGAGGAAATGACCTAGTTCTGAAGAGCAATGTGGTAAGAGCAACTGAGTGGATGGGCAAGAGAAGCCCTGGAATTTCCCCAGGGTTCAGGGCTATGGGATGTCCACAGAGATGGAAACTGGCAATGGGGTTGCTGCCCAATACCTCCAGTCCTGCCCCACTTTCACCAGACTTCTTTGACTCCATTACAACTGGTGGGAGTCTTGGAGCTGGTGGTCATGGTTAATGGGTCAAGACTAAATCACCTCACCCATAACTCCTAGGTCAGAGTTTCCTCTAAAGCTGCTGCCACTAAATATATCCCAAGCCCTGGAAATGGCATTGGAACAGAAGGAACTAGACCAGGAACCTGGGGCAGGTAGGTGGGTCCTTAGTAGGACAGCCATTGCAGACTGGAGTTCAGTGGATGTGGCCATTGGGTGGGGGGATGGATAGGTTCCTGACTTACTTTACCTTGCACAGGACTTGACAGTAGTCTGTTCCGGACTAGTTCCTGCTGCCAGAACCCAGGATGTGATGCTGTGAGTGAGAGTTTGGGGACTCAAGCATGTGGCTGAAAAATGCTACACCTGAGGGATGACTGGGTGTAGATATGAGACTGAGTGGGGTAACCGTAGAATGACCTGATTCCTTTCCTGATTCTCCATTATTCTTCTTAGGTTTACCAAGGCCCTGAGAGTGATGTTACTCCATGTACCTACCACCCAGGAGCACCCCGGTTCCATGAGGGGTGAGGGAGGGGACTGGGTGGGCTGTGAGAGAGGTTTCTCCCAACCAGTATTGTTCATAATACGGGAGTGGGTGTTTATGGGGGGGAAAGGAAGATTCAGTTGAATAATCTTCCCACCTCAGGATGAAGTCTTGGAGCTGTTGTGGCATCCAGACCCTGGATTTTGGGGCATTCCTGGCACAGCCAGGATGCAGAGTTGGTAGACATGACTGGGGGAAGCAGGTAAGCCCCAACTTGCCTGAACTCTTGATTAGAATCCAATCCCAGAGATAACCTCTCCTCCCTGTACCTCATGGCCAAGCTTTCTATCTTGTCCCCTTTGTACGGGCCAAATAAGATTCTGCTACTTATCCATCAAGAACCCAGAGGCTTTGCAATATGATGGAGTATTAATCTTTCTGAGACTTTCTGTCTCTTCTCCACCCATACAATGAGGACTCTCCTTGGGTTAAGAGTTCCTTCTTAACTATCCTCATTTCACATCATATCTTTAGCTGCCAGCATCTTGCCGCCATGATTGGCACCAGACAGATTCCTTAGTAGTGGTGACTGTCTATGGCCGGATTCCACTGCCTGCATTCAACTGGGTGAAGGCCAGTCAAACAGAGGTGAGGAATCATCTGATGCTGGATGGGAGGCAGACTTACTGTGTGTACTTAACCTACAGGCTTCATAGTTCCCTGAGAGGAAGGTAACAGTATCAGGTCAGGGTTGTTTGGATGACCCTTGGATATAGGGATCACACCTCTGGCCTGGTTCTCTGCCGTAACGACTTGTTCTGACCTTCTGGGGTTGTTACTACCCCTGTAATTCTTTTCTTTCAGCTTCATGTCCACATTGTCTTTGATGATAATCGTATTTTCCAAGCACAGATGAAGCTCTGGGGGGTAAGTGAAGTTAAGCGGGTACAAAAGGGGGAGGCAGGTGGGGTGAAAAGAAGGGTTGGACTGGAATGAATTAAGGATGTCTCGAGGGAAGGAGTTATAATGGGAAAATGGAGATTTTCTCTTCATTCGCTTAGATATTTTCTTTCTCTCTCTGTGTCTCTCCCTTACTATATTGTCTTACTCCTCCCATTTGTATTTTTTTCTCTTTACATTTTTCTTTCTTCTAACTTGTCTCCGTCTCATTCATCACCCCTACCCCAAATCCCTTTGATTTCCTCATTCTCTCTTCTGTGTCCCTCTATCTTTCCCTTCTCCTCAGGTCATAAACGTGGAGCAGAGCTCTGTCTCCTTGATGCCATCTCGGGTTGAAATCTCCCTGGTCAAGGCTGACCCGGGATCCTGGGCCCAGCTTGAGCACCCCAGTGCTCTAGCTGAGAAGGCTAGGGCTGGGGGTGGGTTAGAAATGGATAAGGAAGAACCTGAGGATTCAGATGATGATCTGAGCTGGACAGAGGAGGAAGAGGAGGAAGCTATGGGGGAATAGTGACACCAGACAGCTGAGTGTCTAGATAGGACCTCACTGACTCCTTTAGGACCTCAGAGACCAGGATATGGTTGGCCATGTGGTGTCATTAAGCAGCAGGGGGCTGAAGGAGGGGAGAACAAAAGTGTCCAAACCATGTTTTTCCCTTAAATAAATCTTGTATTCTGCAGATTTACATAGTGTCATTCTCTCACCTCACTATTTAAGATCCCATTAATTCCTCCCAACTTCTGTGTGTGTTCGGCACACGTGTGAAAACAAGCACAAGCACATTTGGTCCATTCTTCACAACCAGCAGGTATTTACTGAATACTTGCTATATATGCCAGGTACGTGTTAGGTGGCTTCGAGATACCTAAAAAACAAGATTTATTCATTCCTCTCAAGAAATTACAACCTGGCTGGCAAGCTAAGGCTAATTTTGCATGAAATAATAATAAACATTACCAGGCCATTTAACTGAATGTTAAATTGTACAGTCTAGTTTTTAAGAGCTGTAGGAGTTGAGGGAATATGGATTAATGTGGACTGGATTATTAAGGGAAGGCTTCATGGAAGAAGTACATTTTTTATAGCTTTATTGACATATAATTCACATGTGATACAATATATCCACTTAAAGTATATATTCAGTAGTTTTTTGTATATTCATGACTTGTACAGCCACAATCAATTTTAGAACATTTTCATAACTCCAAAAAGAAACCCTGTACCCATTAGTAGTCACTCTTCATGTCCCCCAAAACCCGTAGCCTTAGGTAACCACTAATCTACTTTCTGCCTCGATAGATTTGCCTATTCTGGACATTTTATATAAATGGAATCATATAATATGTGTTCTTTTGTGACTGGCTTCTTTTAGCATGATGTTTTCAAGGTTCGTCCATGTTGTAGTATGTATCAGTACTTTATTCCTTTTTATGGCTGCATAATATTCCATTATATGTATATACCACATTTTAGTTATCCATTCATCAGTCGATGGACATTTGGGCTGTTTCTACTTTTTAGATATTATGAATACTGCTGCTGTGAACATTGGTGTACAAGTTTTTGTATGGACATATTTTTCATTTTTCTTGGCTATATAACCAGGAGTGGAATTGTTGGGTCCTGTGGTAACTTTTTTTTGTGGTAACTGTTTAACCTCTTGAGGAACTGCCAGATTGTTTTCTAAAGCGGTTGCACCATTTTACATTCCTATCAGCAATGTATGAGAGTTCAAATTTCTCCACGGCCTTCCCAACACTTGCTACTACCTGCTTTGTTTTTTGTTTTTTATTATTATAACCATCCTAGTGGGTGTCTCATTGTGGTTTTGATTTGCATTTCCCTAATGGCTAATAGGAGTCCTTGGGTGGTGCAAACAGTTAATGTGCTGGGCTGCTAACCGGAAGGCTGGAAGTTTGAGTCTACCCAGAGATGCATTGGAAGAATGGCCTGGTGCTCTCCTTCCAAAAACCAGCCATTGAAATCCCTGCAGAGCACATAGTTTTACTCTGATACACATGAGTCAAAGGCAACTGGTTTTAGTTAATGGCTAATGATGGGCATTTTTTCATAGGCTTATTTATCATTTGTATATCTCCTTTGGAGAAATGTCTATTCAAATTCTTTGCCCATTTTTAAATTGGGTTATTTGTCTTCTTATTGTTTAGGTGAAAGAATTTTTTTTATGTATTCTGTATACAATTCCCATATCAGATATATGGTTTGCAAACATTTTCTCCCATTCTGTGGGTTGTCTTTCTACTTCCTTGATGGTGTCCTTTGAAGCACAAAAGTTTTTGATTTTGATGAAGTTCAGTTTATCTACTTTTTTTCTTTTGTTGCTTGTGCTTTTGATGTCATATCTTAGAAACGGTTGCCTAATTCAAGGTTATGAAGAGTTATACCTAGGTTTTTTCCTAGGAGTTTTATAGTTTTAGCACTTAGATTTAGGTCTTTGATCTGGTTTGAGTTAATTTTTGTATATGGTGTGTGATGGTCCAATGTTGTTCTTTTGCACGTGGATATCCAGTTTTCCCATCCCCATTTGTTGAAAAAAGTATTGTTCCTCCATTGAATTGCCTTGGCACCCTAGTTGAAAATCAATTGACCATGAATGTTGGGATTCAGAAGCATATTTTGAATAGAAATGTGAAGAATGGGAAATTTGGATGGGTATGAAAGAGTAGGGAGAGCCAGACTGGGACAGAAGGTATTTTATTTTAAATTGCACAAGTAATACACTGTCAGTGTAAAAAACTTAATGTAGAAGTATGTAGATAAAAAGTCAATGTTCATTTTTAACCTTCCTCCAGGTGTTTTTTTTTTTTTTCCAGGTGTAGTCCCTCTGATATTTGTAACCACTGCTAACATATCAGAGGGTATGTTTAAGGGGGATGACGGAAAAGTTAAGCAGGCCTGGCTAGATTATAAGGAGCATAAAATCCAAGGTCAAGAACTTTCAACATGACATAAAAGAGAGTAAAATAGGCATTATAGGATTTTTTCTTTCTAAAAGTTGATTCTTAATCGGAGGAGTTGTACCTCTTTTTTGAGTCTACCTTGAGTTAGAGGGTGTCAACAATCTGGGAGAATCAGACTCCAAGAAGCACCAAACTAGGAAGCTTACCAGACTTCTGATGATCTCAAGTTCTTTTCATAACACTTTCATAGGAGCATAAGGTCTCATTGGGAACGAGGAGTAATACACGGGTGGAAAAATGGACACGGGCAGTGAAGATGAAGGATTACTGCATTGAATGGCTAAGAATTTGGAGGTTGAGGCAAGACTAGGGGATATAAGAGAATGCGTCCAGGAGTATGACCTGTACCTTACAGAGAAGTTTGATCAGAGATAAAGGGGTTTCCCTGGACATCCAGGGTATTGCAACAATTCTGGATCTGCCCTCTGTTCTCATTCTATGGATTTGAAGTGCGAATAAAGTTTTCCCTTTGAACTGGACTCTTCAGGGCACTTCCTAACTTCTGCACCAGATTACTCCTTTTATTGTGGTAAAATATATATAACAAAAACTTTGCCATTTTTAAGTGTGTAATTCAGTGATACTAATTATATTCACCATGTTGTCCTACCATCACCACTATCCATTTGCAAAAGTTTTTCATCACTTGAAATAGAAACTCAGTAAGCCATCAGCAATAACTTCCATCCCCGTCCCCCAGGCCCTCTTCATAACCACTAATAAATTTTATTATGCATTTTCCTATTCTAGATCTTTGCAGGTCAGTATACCTCAAGAGCAGCCACTACTCATCTGTCGTTGGAGGCTTGCATGTTGCTATGATGCTGAATAGTTTTCAGCAGAACTTCCAAACTAAAACAGACCAGGAAGAAAGGCCTGGCCATCTATTTCTGAAAAATCAGCCAATGAAAATCCTATGATGACAACGGTCCGATGCCATTGTGCATGGGGTCACCATGAGTCAGGGTTTGACACCATGGCAGCTAACAACAACAAAGATGTTTCATATGAGTGGGAACCAGCAGCTTACTCTTGAGGGAGATTTGGTATGCATAGGGGCTTTGGTGGACATTTCTTTAGAGGCGTAAACTGCATGTAGAAAAGGACATAAAACAGACATCTTAAATGTATAGCTTGATTAATTTATATGTATATATATATATATATCCACCCTACCACCTTTGAGGAAACCCTGGTGACGTAATGGTTAAGTGTTACGGATGCTAACCAAAAGGTTGGCAGTTTGAATCCACCGGGCACTCCTTGGAAACTATGGGGCGGGGGGCTTTTTCCCCTATTTTCTTATCAAAATCGGGGGACCAGCAATTATCCAGAATTTCAGAGATAAGGAAGCAAAAAATTTAAGTAACCATTGTTGTACATAAACTTGATATATAAAGTTTCAAACTTATAGCGTTAATAAAGTAGGGTGCTAGTTTATTTTATATAGCCAAAGCCTAAAATGTAAGAAATTTTCAGGCAACTATGTCACATTAATAATAACAATAATAATCATACCTAACCATTTCTAGAACAAACTACATGCCAGGCAGTACAATAAGTGCTTTGCATGCATTATCTCATTTAATCCTCCAGTACCCACCATCAAATTTGCTCACATTAGCATAAATGTTCTCCCTATTTCCTTTTATACTTCTCATTTCTTATAACTGGGGAAACTGTGTACATGGAGTCTCTGGGTGGTAAAAAAGGTTAAGCACTTGACAGTTTGAAGTCATCTAGAGGCACCTCCAAAGACAGGCCTGGCGATCTGCTTCTGAAAGGTCATAGCCTTGAAAACCCTATGGAGCAGTTCTACTCTACACACATGAGGTCGCCATTAGTCAGAATTGACTTGATGGCAACTAACAACAACAACATGCTTTGTATCCTATCCCCTCACACCTTCCCAGAAACCATACACTATTAATTTATCCTTTCTCTCTCGTTTATTTAACCTTTCCCTCTCAATGGAATATTTTCATTGACATTAAAACATTCTTAAGCCTCTCCAATCTTATTTTTTAAAAATTGCCTTGAGTTCACATCCCCCGTCTTCAGCTTCCACTTAACTCCCTTCTCTCCTTTATAACCAAACTTCTTGAAGTAATTGTACTCTCTCTCCATTTCCTTCCTCCTGCTCATTTTACAACATACTTCAATCTGACTTAGAACCCCATCAGTCTATGGTGATGAGGTCACCATTGACTACCAGGTTACTAAATCCAATGGATATTTTCAGTCCTCATCTTACTTGACCTCAGAAGCAAAGTTTGACACTCCTCATGGTCATCTCTTCCTTGGAATACTTTCATACATTTGCTTCTGTGACCCATCACTCTTCTTGGTTGTCTTTTTATTTATCTGGCCATTCCTTTCAGTCTTCTGCGGGTTCCTCTTTTTCTACCTGGCCATTTAATGGTGAAGTTCCTCAGGACTAGTCCAAGGCATTCTCTCTTTTTCTTATATAACTTTTCTAGATGCTCTCAATTATGCCATGACATGTAGATGACTCACACATTTTTATCTCTAGGCTATATCTTTCCTCTGAGGTCCAGATCTGTGTATTAAAGTAATAATACCTAACACGTATTTTGAAACAGTATCTGGCATAGATTAAGTATTATGTGTTTGCTGCTGTTATTATCATTACTACTATTACTCTTTTCACCAAGTTGGGGTGGTTTTATTTTTGTTTGTTTGTTTTTGATAGGAGGGACATATCTCTAATATCCAATTTTATAATGTTTCAGTAAGGAAATAGGATCTGCTTGACCGTCAGGTTTTGCTAGTCTGAAAAGTGATAATGGAGTCCCTGGGTGGTACAAACGGTTAATACGCTCAGCTGTGAACCAAAAGGTTGGAGGTTTGAGTCCACTCAGGCACCTTGGAAGAAAGGCCTGGTGATCTACTTCTAAAAAAATCAGCCATTGAAAACCCTATGAACACAGTTCTGCTCTGACACACATGGGGTTGCCATGAGTCGAGATCGGCTGGACAGCAACTGAGAAAGTGATAATATATTTACCACCACATCATTGTATCAGCTTCAGGATTAAGGCAGATCATATGCACTTGCCAAGGGAGTCAAGTATGTATAGAGTATCACTGTGCTGGGCACTTTTACCTGTAATATTTTACTTAATCCTCACAGCTGCTCTGTGAGGTAGGTATTATTCCAACTTTTTACAGCTGAGGAAACCAAGGCTCAGAGAAGGAAATAGTGTGCTTGAAGTAACTCAAAAAAACCGAAATCAAACCCATTGTTGTCAAGTCGATTCCAGCTCATAGTGACCCTGTAGGACAGAGTAGAACTGCCCTGTAGGTTTTCCAAGGAGTGACTGGTGGATTCGAGCTGCCGACCTTTTGGTTGCAGCTGAGCTCATAACCACTGTGCCACCAGGGCTCCAAGGTAACACAGCTACTGATTAAGGCCCCAGTCATTGCTAAGAGCTGTCCTAGATGCATGAGGACATCCAAAACCTATGGAACCAACTGGACAGCACCTAACAACAACAGTCTTTGCGGAAGCAGACTGCCACATCTTTTTTCTGAGGAGTGGCTGGTGGGTTCGAACCACTGACTTTTCAGTTAACAGCCAAGAGCTTTAACCACTGCGCCAACCGGGGTTCCTGGAGCTTGTGGTTACGTGGGTGCATATATTCTCCAGAACCTATCGACATGTGTACTTAAGAGGAATGAATTTTGTTGTATGTAAATGATACTACTGTACAGTTGATTAAAAAAAAAAAACATACGCTTCCTGATTCAAAGAGGAAAGCCAAAATCAACCAAATCTTCACAAAACACACATTGGTTAGTTTTTCGCTTAGCCTAAAGGAGTTTTACATTTACTCACAGCAGGTTGTGGTGAAGAATGCTGACATCATACCCCTCTTGACTAGCAGAATACCTTTGACAAGTCTAACTGACTAGGTAGGCCCTTGGTTATCAATCTTACATTGATGTAAGGCTTTTCGCAGATAACATTTACAGCTCTGATCACCTGATCTCTAACCTAATGGGACCCCTAGATACTCCATCTGCCACTTCATCCAGATGAGTAATTATCTCCCAGTTATACTAGATTCCTCTCTCTCTCCATACTCCATGGGCAGCCAGTTCAGTGTTACTGTCTCCAGGACTCCTGCCTCCACTGTCCTCTCACTATCTGTTTCTGCTCCCAGTGTCCCAGAACACTGCTAGACTAATAAAAGATCATGCTGTTCAATTTGAACTTGGCCCTTGCAGCTGCTCAGAAGTTTTTTTTTTTTTTGTCTCATAGTTTCCCTGGCACTCTCTCCACAGAAGCTGTCCCAGAACTTCCTTTCTTCTCAAACTCCTAATTCCAGTTCCCCCTGCTTCTACTTTCACAAGTTTCATATCAGACACTTTCATCAGATTAACTGTCCCTTCTGCAACGAGTAAATATCTTCCTTTCAGTGCTGTCCTCCAGCCACTCAGTTTCTTTCCTAAGAGGGAAATCAATGTTATTTGTTTCTTATTTATCCTTCCAGAGATATTTTATGATTCTACAAGCCAAAATATGGAGAAGGAGGAACTTGTGCAGGTTGTTAGAGATAAGTAGGACTTGGATAGATAGAGAGAAAGGAGATGATATTCTAAGCAGAGGAAACATCCTGGGCAGAGGCACAGAAGTGAGAATGAATTAAGATGTATTTAGAAAACAGCGTATAGTGAGTGAAGCAATCCCCTGAGAAATAATCCCAGCTGCTGCCTCAACTGCTACTTCTCCTTTTCTAGTACAGACTTCAGCCTGATGATTGCTTCCCTGCCTGTCCTGCTCTACATACCAGCTGAGTGGAAATCTGACACTACATGGCCCCTCATCCATCTTATCTTGCCTGGACCTCTGTTACTATTTTTTGAGCTTTGACCCCAACCATCTGTTTCAGTCCTGCTAAAGAGGTCCCAGCTTCTTCCTGAGTCACTCTCCAAGCCAGATACCTTCCATTTCCTTGGTCACATGGACAGTTTCTCCACACCACTGAAAACAGGACAATGAGTGTAGAAGAAACATTGTAAAGATGTTATTGATTTTACCAATATACAGAACATACAGAGGTCAATGGAACATGTTAAAGTATACAGCATAGACGGAATCAGCAACATCCAGACTCTGTGAAACTCTACTAAAGAACAACCTGGTTTCTTCAATAAAAACTTGCAAGGAAAAAAAGAGATGGAGGGGGAACTTCTACCTTAAAGTAATTTATAACTCATATCCACCAATCACAGTGTATGGACTTTATTTCAACACTGATCCAAACAAAAAAAAGTTTTAAAAACACCAAAAAATTGACACTTATGAGACTACTGGAAATTTGAAAACTGACTGGATATGAAGGGATTATTACTTATTTTATGTGTGCTAATGCTATATTTTTTAATGCTATTGCAATTATGCTCTTAAAAAAGAATCCTTACCTTTTAGAGATTCATACTTAATTATTTAAGTATGGAATGATGTTTTGCTCTAAAATAATATGGGAAGAAGTGACTGGGGGCATAGATGAAACAAGATTGTCCAAAAGTTGATACTAGTGGAAGCTGAATGTTTGGTAAAGGAAGGTTCAATATACTATCTTGCCTACTTTTTATACATGTTTTGAATTCTCCATAAAAAGTTTTAAAACAATGTTATTGAATTATAAAGCATCTGATTAAAGTGTGTATATTAGTCTGAATGAGTGGGAACAGGAGGAGCTGGAATTTGAGAAGAGGAAAAAGTCTGGAATAGATAGCCTCTGTGGGGAGAGTGCCAGGGAATGTATGAGACAAATAAAAGGGTTGCTGAGCAGCTGCAAGGGCTAAGCTGAAATTGGACAGTGTGAACTTGTATTGGCTTAGCAATGTTCTGGGATTTGGGGAGTAGAAAAGGACAGTGGAGGCAGGGGGTCCTGGAGACAGTAACACTGAAGTGGCTGTCCGTGGACTGGGGTGAGAGAGGAATCTAGTGTAACTAGGAGATAATTACTGATCTGTGTGAAGTGAGAGACAGTATCTAGGGGTTCCACTGAGGTTAGAGTTCAGGTGATAAGTGATGTAAAAGCTGTTTGGGAAAGCCTTATATCAATGTAAGATATTGATCAACCAAGGGCTTCCCTGGCCTCCATTTAGGCTTGACAGAAGGACTCTGCTAGGCTAGAGAGATATGGTGTCAGGCTCCTTTTCTAAGATCCCTGTTGGGTCCTTAGGTTTTAGATATTCTCAAATGGCCCTAGGACAGCTCTTAGCAATGACTGATGTTGTAATCAGATGGATTTCATCTCTGAAACTCGAGCTTCTGCAAGAGGCATGGCAAATAGTAATAAAGAAAGAAATTTATTGAGGCCTTTACTATGATCTGGGCACTGAACAAAATTTTATATATATATATATATATATATATATATATATATATATATATATATATATATATATTTTGAATCCACCAGCCGCTCCTTGGAAACCCCATGGGGCAGTTCTACTCTGTCCTGTATAATCACTAT
This sequence comes from Elephas maximus indicus, assembly GCF_024166365.1. Classification (NCBI taxonomy): domain Eukaryota; kingdom Metazoa; phylum Chordata; class Mammalia; order Proboscidea; family Elephantidae; genus Elephas; species Elephas maximus. The sequence goes on along the minus strand of NC_064846.1, from coordinate 98,411,644 downwards.
GAGTTGGAATCTACTCAACAGCCATAGGTTTGGTTTTTGTTTTCTATATGTATATATATATGCACATATCATATATATTTTTCTCATTTAATTCCTACAACAGTGTATTAAGAATTAGAATTGCCATTTGTTTAACAGATAGGAAAACCAAATCTCAGGGAGGTTACATAATTTTTCCTAGTTCACACAGCTTGCAAATGGCAGAGCTGGGACCCAAGTCTAGATCTGAATATAATACAGTACTTTCTAGCAATCAATCATCTCCCTCCATTAAGTGAATCTTATTTTGCCTTATAGACTACACTGAAAGCTTTTAGTAAGGGATTAATCCAGCAAGATAGAAGAGAAGCTTGGAGGCAGTCAAACCAGTTGAAGATAATTGCAGTGGTCCAAGGGAGAAAGATGAGACTCCAAACTAAGTGGGTGTGGTAGTAAGAATGGAAGGGAGGGCAATGGATTCAAGATATAGTTCCACAGGAGGAGTAAAAGTAATGTGGCCGTATTAAAAGTAATATGCCATGCTGCATATGAATATATGCAGCTCACTCCTTCCTCAGCGCTTCTATACTATTTGATCCCCCAGCCTGGAATATGCTTCCTCTAGATCTTTGAATAGCTGGCTTCTTGTCATTCAGGCCTCAGCTCAAATACCACTTCTCATGATAGAGAGCCAACTAATTATCTTGAAAACTGGCCAATAAAACAAAAGAATCAAGCACTTATCCTGCCTTTCCTATATGAACCGCACAAAAGGGTAACAAAATAGTAGATGAAGGTATTTGTCTTTTTATAAAAGTATTCAGACTAATAAAAAGAAAGAAATGGAATACCACCATTTTGCAGCCCTCAATAAATAGATAAAGGTAGTAAGCACCGACAGCTTCTAAGATCACAAAGAGAGACAGCAGGCATTATGTGCCTCCTTAGTCTTGTCAAAGGGATAGAACCTGAGTCTGATTTAGTCTTTGGATCCATCTGCCAATTTGCAGGAATCCAGAGGACAAAGGGACTACACAATGAGTATGAAATCAGCAAAATCCAGACTAGGAGAAACTCTACAGTTCAAATGGCTTGAGTTCTTCCATAGATACATTGTAAGGAAAGGAAAGATACATAAGAAACCAAAAACCAAATCCACATTCCAACTCATAGTGACCCTACAGGACAGAGTAGAACTGTCCCATAGAGTTTCCCAGGAGTGCCTGGTGGATTTGAACTGCCGACCTTTTGGTTTGCAGCCGTAGCACTTAACCACTACGCCACCAGGATTTCCAGATACATAAGGGGTACCTGTAAATTAAGAAGCCCCAGTGACGCAGTGGTTAAGAGCTCAGGCCTTGAAAACCCTATGGGGCAGTTCTACTCTGGCCTATAGGGTCGCTATGAGTCGAAATCAACTTGATGGCAACGGTTTTTTTTTTTTGGTGGTGGTGCAGTAGTTAAGCACTCGGCTGCTAACTGAAAGTTTGGCACTTCAAACCCACCAGCTGCTCCATGGGAGAAAGATGTGGCAGTCTTCTTCCATAAAGATTTAAAGCCTTGGAAACCCTATGGGGCAATTCTACGCTGTCCTTTAGGATCTCTATGAGTCAGAATTGACTCGGCAGCCGTGGGTAGTGGGTAAGGATGCATATTTATTTGTTGATAAAACTATTTTTTTAAACCCTGCAAGGAAGTGATTACTATAAAAGCATAGGGGTTACTTATGGGGAGAAGAGAGTTGTGATTGGCATACGACACATGGAAGGCTTCAGTGATGGGTGGAGATCTCTTTCTTGACCTGATTAGTGTTTACTTAAAATAATAAACCATACATTTGATTTGTATAGTTTCCTGTGTATCTGCTTTATTTTACAGTAAAGATCTTTAAAAATTCAGAAATATCACTTCTCATAGAGTCCTTTCTTGACCATCTAAATTAATACCTACTGTCCAAGTCACAGAAACCCTGGTGGCATAGCGGTTAAGTGCTACAGCTGCTAACCAAAATGTCAGCAGTTTGAATCCACCAGGCACTCCTTGGAAACTATGGGGCGGTTCTACTCTGTCCTATAGGGTCTCAATGAGTTGGAATCAACTTTATGGCAGTGGATTTGGTTTGATTTTTTGGTCTAAGTCATTATTACTGTTTGATTTTTCCCCATAGCCCTTATCAGCTGAGGTTTCCTTACATGAGAAGCAATAATAATAGTTAAGAGGAAAGACTGTAATGTCAGGCTGCCTGGGTTCAAATCTTGGCTGTGCCTCTTACTAGGTGTATAACCTTGGACTCCTTAAGATTTCCGTACCTCAGCTTTCTCAAGTATAAAATGGGGGTGGTAACAGTGCCCTTGTCATTGGGTCATCAGAAGTATTAAACAAGTTAACATATTTGAAGTGCTTAGCACGGTGCCAGGTACTGGTAAGCATTATAAAAATCTTAAGAATATGGTTTGCATAATGATTTGTTTTGTCATTAATTGCTGTCAAGTCTGCTTCACGCATTGCCCGAGGTCCTGCGCCATCTTCATGATGGTTGGTATGTTTGAGTTCGTTGTTGTGGCTATTGTGTCAATCCATTACATTATTTCTCTTTTACTAGAATGTAAGTCTGTCTTAGTATACTATTCCCAGTACCTAAAAGAGTGTCCAGTACCTACGTAATATGTACTCAACAAATATTTGTTGAATGAAGGGCCTGAATTAGGGTGGAAACAGAATGGATAGGAGAGGCATGTAAGATATTAAAGAGAGAGAGAGAAAAAAAAACCTTTGAACTTGATTTTTTTTTTTTGGTCTGATACAGGAGGGAAGGTTATAAGCCTCTCCAAGGCTTCAAGCTTAAGTAACAGTTAGAAGGCTAGTGCTTTTAACAGAAATAGGAAAACCAAGAACTAGAGCTAATGTAATTCTAATACTATCCTGGTACTGAATTTTATTTTAGATATTATGAGTTTGAAGTGATGGCAAAACTTACAAGTGAAATGTTAGCAGGCAGTTAACTGTAAATGCAGAACTGGAATTGGTGAGAAATGTCAACACTGAAGATAACATTTGAGTATCTACATCAATGTGACACTTAAATGTTCAACATTCTGGTATGAGCTTCCTTTATTTTTAGAAAACAAACCTTTTAACTATTTTGAATTATGAAAAGTAATGCATGCTAGTTACAACAAATACGAATGCAGAAGTAAATAAAATTGTAAAAGATTTGAACCCTCAGAGAAACCCTGAAACTATGGCCCCCGCACACCCTTTCAACTCAGTAATGAGGCCACTCCTGAGGTTCACCCTTCAGCCAAAGATTGAACAGGCCCATGGAACAAAACAAGACTAAAGGGGTGCACCAGCCTTGGGGCAAGGACTAGAAAGTAAGAGGGAACAGGAAAGCTGGTAATAGGGAACCCAGGGATGAGAAGGGAAAGTGTTGACATGTTGTGGGGTTGTTAACCAATGTCACAGAACAATGTGTGTACTAACTGATGAGAAGCTAGTTTGTTTGTAAACCTTCATCTAAAGTACCATAAAAAAAAAAGATTTGAACCCTCAAATTTATTCTTCAGAGGATTTCTCTGTTAGCAATTTGACACGTATCCTTCTAAACAATTTTCTATGTATTTGCAAATTTATATTGGGATACAACATGCAGAGGCATAGAAAAAGTCTGACAGGGTACCTACATACATATGGAAAAGTTTTTATTTTTTTTTTGGCCTAATTGAAATCATTCTGTAATATTGTTATGTAAGTTGCTTAATGGCTAAATGTATCACTTCATAGTTCTTGAAGATATCTCCATGTCAGTACATATAGATCCCTGACATGCTTTTTTTTTTGTGCCATATAGTACTTTTTTGTATGGACGTGCCATAGTTTTAACTATATCCCTATTGATGGATACTTAGATTGTTTCTATTTTTTTATTTTTACAATTTATGCAGCAATGAAATTTTTGTACATGTAGCTTTGGGTATTCATGCTAACATTTCTTGAGGATAGATTCCTAGAAGTGGGATTGCTGGGTAAAAAGGCATATACATGTAACGTTTTAATAAATACTGCTAAATTTCTGTCCACAAAGGCTGTTCCAATTTACATGGCCACCCAACAGTGTATGAGGTACCGTTTTCCCCAATACCCTCATCCATACTTATATCAATTAAAATTGTATTTAAAACAACCAGATATGCAAATAATGGTATCTCATTTTTATTTTGCATTTCCTTTGATTACAACAAATGGTATTTTTTACTAAATATTCATGAACAGACCTTCGATTAAACTCTTTTCAGTTCCATATGTCACACACATTCCAGCTCTACCTGATGTCTTGGATTATGGAGCCCCTTCTCGTCTGTCTTCCTCCCAGCTACTGTTTCAGCTACTATTCCTCAAATGGCTTTCCTGCCTCTATAAAACCACTGGAACTTTTTGTCCTTTTGGGTTTATGTATATTTTATATATTCTATTAGCATACTTTTAGTGGTGTATCAGAAGGGATTTGAAATGCTGTGTTTATCATATACTTAATTTCTACACATAACTGCCTCTTTTTCATTTCCATTCATCTATTCTTTTTATTAATTTTTTATTGTACTTCAGATGACTGTTTACAGAGCAAATTATTTGCTCATTAAACAGTTACTACATATATTGTTTTGAGACATTGGTTGCCAACCCCACGACATGTCAGCACTCTCCCCTTCTTGACCTTGGGTTCCCTATTACCAGCTTTCCTGTTCCTTCCTGCCTTCTTGTCCTTGCCCCTGGGTTGGTGTGCCCATTTAGTCTCATTTTCTTTTATGGGCCTGTCTAGTCTTTGGCTGAAGGGTGAACCTCAGGAGTGACTTTAGTACTGAGTTAAAAGGGTGTCCGGGGGCCATGCTCTCGAGGTTTCTCCAGTCTCTGTCGGACCCATAAGTCTAGTCTTTTTTTGTGAATTAGGATTTTGCTCTGCATTTTTCTCTGGCTCTGTGCAGGACCCTCTATTGTGATCCCTGTCAGAACAGTCAGTGGTGGTAGCTGGGCGCCATCTACCTGTGCTGGACTCAGTCTGGTGGAGACTGTGGCAGTTGTGGTCCATTAGTCCTTTGGACTAATCTTTCCCTTGTGTCTTTGGTTTTCTTCATACTGCCTTGCTCCAGATGGGGCGAGACCAGTGGAGCATCTTAAATGATTGCTTACAAGCTTTTAAGACCCCAGATACTACTTGCCAAAGTAGGATGTAGAACATTTTCTTTATAAGCTAGATGAGCTTATAATTGAGCTAGATATCCCCGGAGACCATGATCTCCAGCCCTCAGCCCAGTAATTCAATCCCTCCGGGAGTTTGGATGTGTCTATGGTGATTCCATGACCTTGCCTTGGTCAGGTTGTGTCAAGTTCCCCAATATTGTGTACTGTCTTACCCTTCACCAAAGTTACCACTTACCTATTGCCTAGGTAGTGTTTTACCCTCCCACCCTTCTGGTCTCTTGTAACCATCAAAGATTGTTTCTTTCTGTGTGTAAACCTTTTCATGAGTTTTTAAAATATTTGTTGTTTTATGATTGACTTCTTTCGCTTAGCATAATGCCCTCCAGATTCACCCATGTTGTGAGATGTTTTGCAGATTCATTATTGTTCTGTATTGTTGCATATATTTATCTATTCTTGAACCATAAAAAAAAATCACAGCTTTAAATAATTTGCTATCTGGTAGTCAGGTTAATACTTTCTTGGCTCTTTTTGTATATTCTTCCAGATAAATTTCAGAATTAACTTGTCTAGTTTCCCCAGATTGCCCCCCAAAATTCCAATGGTATTGTTATTGGAAATTATAGTTATTTGACGATGTTTTGATTACGACACTTCTTATCCAGGAATATTTTACTTCTTTCCACTTATCAGATCTTCATACTTTTAGCTTTCGGTAAAGTTTTGTACATTTATTCATATAAATGTTTCGTACATTTCTTGTTAGGTTTATTCTCTTGTCAGTTTTTTTTCATTATTGTGAGATCTTTTTCCTGCCATTTATATTTTCTAAATGGATATTGTTTTTATTTTTATTGTGCCTTAAGTGCAAATTTGCAAGTCCAGTCAGTCCCTCATATAAAAATTTATATACACCTTGCTATGTACTCCGCCAGGCACTCCTTGGAAACTCTATGGGGCAGTTCTACTCTGTCCTATAGGGTCGCTATGAGTCGGAATGGACTCGATGGCACAGGGTTTTTTTTTTATGTACTCCTAGTTGCTCTTCCCCTAATGAGACAGCACTCTTCTCTCCACCTTGTATTCCCCATGTCCATTCAGCCAGCTTCTGTCCCCCTCTGCCTTCTCATCTTCCCTCCAGACAGGAGCTGCCCACATAGTCTCCTGTGTCTACTTGAGCCAAGAAGCTCACTCCTCACCAGTATCATTTTCTATCTTATACTCCCGTCCAATGCCTGTCTGAAGAGTTGGCTTTGGGAATGTTTTCTGTCTTGGGCTAACAGAAGGCCTGGGGATCATGATCTCCGGGGTCCTTCTAGTCTCAATCAGACCATTAAGTTTGGTCTTTTTATGAGAATTTGAGGTCTGCATCCCACTGCTCTCCTGCTCCCTCAGGGGTTGTCTGTTGTGTTCCCTGTCAGGGCAGTCATCGCTTGTAGCCAGGCCCCATCTAGTTCTTCTGGTCTCAGGCTGACGTAATCTCTGATTTATGTTGCCCTTTCTGTCTCTTGGGCTCATAATTACCTAGTGTCTTTGGTGTTCTTCATTCTCCTTTGCTCCAGGTGGGTTAAGACCAATTGATGCATCTTAGATGGCTGCTTGCTAGCGTTTAAGACCCCAGACGCCACTCACCCAAGTGTGATGCAGAATATTTTCTTAATAGATTCTATTATGCCAGATGACCTAGATGTCCCCTGAAACCATGGTCCCCAAACCCCCACCCCTGCTACTCTGGCCTTCGAAGCATTCAGTTTATTCAAAAAACTTCATTGCTTTTGGTTTAGTCCAGTTGTGCTGACCTCTCCTGTATTGTGCGTTGTCTTTCCCTTCACATAAAATAGTTCTTGTCCACTATCTAGTGAATACCCCTCTATTTCCTCCCTTCCCACCCTTGTAACCATGAAAGAATATTTTCTTCTGTTTTTAAACTATGGTTTTGAGCTGTTATAATAGTGGTCTCATACAATATTTGTCCTGTTGCAACTGATTAATTTCACTCAGCATAACGCCTTCCAGATTCCTCCATGTTATGAAATATCTCACAGATTCATCACTGTTCTTTATCCATGCATAGTATTCCATTGTGTGAATATACCATAATTTATTTATACATTCATCTGTTGATGACCACCTTGGTTGCTTCCATCTTTTTGCTATTGTAAACAGTGCTGCAATGAACATGGGTGTGCATATATCTGTTCATGTAAAGGCTCTTATTTCTCTAGGATATATTCCAAGGCGTGGGATTCCTGGATCATATGGTAGTTCTTTTCCTAGCTTCTTAAGGAAGTGCCAAATTGATTTCCAAAGTGGCTATACCATTTTATATTCTCACCAGCAGTGCATAAGTGTTCCAGTCTTTCCACAACCTCTCCAACATTTATTATTTTGTGTTTTTTCCAATAATGCCAGCCTTGTTGGAGTGAAATGGAATCTCATTGTAGAGTTGCATTTCTCTAATGGCTAATGATCATGAGCATTTCCTCATGTATCTATTAGCTACCTGAATGTCTTCTTTAGTGAAGTGTCTGTTCATATCTTTTGCCCATTTTTTAATTGGGTTAGTTGTCTTTTTGTAGTTGAGTTTTTGCAGTATCATGTAGATTTTAGAGATCAGGCGCTGATTAGAAATGTCATAGCTAAAAACTTTTTCCCAGTCTGTAGGTAAGCTTTTTACCCTTTTGGTGACGTCTTTGGATAAGCACAAGTGTCTGATTTTTAGGAACTTCCAGCTATCTAGTTTTTCTTCTGGTGTTTGTACATTGTTAGTAATGTTTCGTTTACTGTTTATGCCTTGTATTAGGACTCCTAGCATTGTCCCTATTTTTTCTTACATAATTTTTATCATTTTAGGTTTAAATTTAGGTCTTCGATCCATTTTGAGTTAGTTTTTGTGCATGGTGTGAGTTATGGGTCTTGTTTCATTTTTTTGCAGATGGATATCCAGTTATGCCAGCACCGTTTGTGAAAGAGACTGTCTTTTCCCCATTTAACTGTCTTTGGGCCTTTGTCAAATATCAGCTGCTCATATGTGGATGGATTTATGTCTGGATTCTCAATTCTGTTCCATTGGTCTATGTATCTTTTGTTGTACTAGTACCAGGCTATTTTGACTACTGTGACGGTGTAATAGGTTCTGAAATCAGGTAATGTGACGCCTCCCACTTTATTCTTCTTTTTCAGTAATGCTTTACTTATCCAGGGCCTCTTTCCCTTCCATGTGAAGTTGGTGATTTGTTTCTCCATCTCATTAAAAAATGTCGTTGGAATTTGGATCAGAATTTCATTGTGTCTGTAGATCGCTTTGGGTAGAATAGATATTTTTACAATGTTGAGTCTTCCTATCCATGAGCAAGGTATGTTTTTCCACTTACGTAGGTCTCTCTTGGTTTTTTGCAGTAGTGTTTTGTAATTTTATTTGTACAGGTCTTTTACATCTCTGGTAAGATTTATTCCTAAGTATTTTATCTTCTTGGGGGCTACTATAAATGGTATTGATTTGATGATTTCCTGTTCAATATTCTCTTTGTTGGCGTAGTGGGATTGAACTGATTTATATATGTTTATCTTGTATGCTGATACTCTGCTGAATTCTTCTATTAGTTTCATACTCTGCTGAATTCTTCTATTATTTTCAGTAGTTTTCTTGAGGATTCTTTAGGGTTTTCTGTGTATAAGATCTTGTCATCTGCAAATAGAGATACTTTTACTTCTTCCTTACCAATCTGGATGCCTTTTATTTTTTATTTAACCTAATTTCTCTGGCTAGGGCTTCCACCACAATGTTGAATAAGAGTGGTGATAAAGGGCATCCTTGTTTGGTTCCTGCTCTCAAGGGAAATACTTTCAGTCTCTCTCCATTTAGGATGATGTTGGCTGTTGGCTTTGTATAAATGCCCTTTATTATGTTGAGGAATTTTCCTTCTGTTCCTATTTTGCTGGGAGTTTTTATCATGAATGGATATTGTTTTTATATAGGAAAGTTATTCATTTTAAACTTATTAAACTCTTTTTCAGTTTAATTCTAATAGTATCTCAGTTGATTTCTCTTGGATATCTATATATCAAAAGAAAAAATTATGACTATTCCTTTACAACATTTGGAAACCCTGGTGGTGTAGTGGTTATGTGCTACAGATGTTAACCAAAAGGTAGGCAGTTCTAATCCACCAGGCGCTTCTTGAAAACTCTATGGGGCAGTTCTACTCTGTTATATAGGGTCGCTATGAGTTGGAATCTGTTCGGTGGCTATGGGTTTTTTTTTTTTTTTTGGTTTACAACATTCGTGTCTTAATCTTCTTCATTTGTCTTAATGTTTTTGATAGAACCTGCATAATAATGTTGAATAATAGGCATAAAAACAGGTCAGTATTCTTTTCTTGTTTTGACGTTAAGGTAATGCCACTAGTATTTCAATATTGAGTATGGCAATTCCAGTTACTTTCTGATACATACTTTTTATCAAGTTAAATTCTGCTCTCCCTAGCCTACTGAGAAAATATTTTTTAAGGTACTATAAAACCCAAAAACCAAACCCAGTGCCGTCGAGTCAATTCCAACTCATAGTGACCCTATAGAACAGAGTAGAACTGCCCCACAGATATTCCAAGAAGCACCTGGCGGATTCGAACTGCTGACCCTTTGTTTAGCAGCCATCACACTTAACCACTACGCCACCAGGGGTTCCAAGGTACTATAAGCATAAGGTAAAAAAATTCAAGTAGTATAAAAGGGTATGTAAAAGGAGTCCAGAGCAATATGGTTGTATGCGCAGCTTCATGCTCCTGTTCCCCCATGATGACAAACCAACAACAACAACAACAACAACAAAAAACTAAGCAGAAACTTGCAGAACCAACTTTGTCTGAACTCTGGAAACCAGTAAAAGGGTTACAGCAACTAAGCAAATGCTGAATCAAGAAAAAGGGGACATAAATAATAGGAAAGCTTTGGTTTTTTATTCACCTCTGCCCCACCCTCTCCATGGCTCAGTGTGGCCATCTTAAAGCAGTGGTGGGAGAGGAAACCTGTCTCTGGCTCTAGAGTGAGCAGAGAAAACTAATCACAAACGCGTGTGTGTGCGCGCGCGTGTGCGTGCTGTCTTCTCTAGGGTGTGCCTGAAGGACTGAAACAAGGGTCTTATTGTTTTGGCATGTGGTGGAGCTCACACAGGGCTGAGGGGCGGTAGGAAATGACTTAAGGCTATAGCCACCTGGGAGTAAGAAAGCTGTTAAAGCATATAAAAAAAAAAGGCATATAATTGGTGCTTAAAGACTGGAAAGAGAGGCTGGGGAGAGCATTTTTTTGTGGAAATTAAGGCTTTTAAAAGCACCATATAGGGACTTCTGGGAAGATGACAGTGTGAGCACATCTAAGATCCCAACCCTCCTACATGAGCACCAAGAAAAGCAACTAGAAATATAATCTCAACTGTATAAGAACTCTGAAAATTAGGCAGGGGTTTGCAGCAATTAACTGCAAACTGAAACAAGAAAAAAGTGATTTTTACATAGTAGGAAAACTTTTTTTTCTACTCTCTCTTCTGCTCCTCCTCTCGGTACAACAGCTGTGGGGGCTGCAGCAGAGTAGTAGCCCATTGTTCATGTTCTCAAAGAGGGAGCCACAATCTCTGTCTCAGTAGTGAGCAGGGCTGACTTTCCTGGCAAACTCTTCAATGAATCTGCTCTGATCTGTCTAGGAGCTGCTTGGAAGGACTAAACCCGCAGTATGACCTGAATCAGTATGACCTGAATCAGAGCTCCCACAGGGCAGGGGAGGGAGCAGTGAGTAAGGACTAAAGGCGGTGACTGCCTGAGAGTTTCTTACAGAAATTAACACTTTTGAAAAGACCACATATACCAGGTGGCAGGGGTGGAGCAGGGGGTGGGGAGTGGATTGAGAACGGTAACACATTGTAATATTCTAGCATCCCAGTTTCAACAAAAAATTACAAGGCATACAAAGAAACTGAAAATGATGGGCCTTCAGGACTGGACAATGGGTTGGAGAGAGATGCTGATGAAGAGTGAGCTACTTGTATCAGGTGGACACTTGAGACTGTGTTGGCATCTCCTGTCTGGAGGGGAGCTAGAAGGGTAGAGAGGGTTAGAAACTGGCGAAATTGTCACGAAAGGAGAGACTGGAAGGGCTGACTCATTAGGGGGAGAGTAAGTGGGAGTATGGAGTAAGGTGTATATAAGCTTATATGTGACAGACTGACTTGATTTGTAAATGTTCACTTAAAGCTCAATAAAAATTATTTTAAAAATAAAATAAAATAAAAAATGATAGGCCTTCAGAAGAACAAGACAAAGGGAGAGAGGTTGCCTCTATGGAAGCTTGGCTAATGGACAAAGTAGAAGACTTAAAGAAAAAAAAACCAACAGTATTAAGCATGCTCAAAATACTAAGGGAAAACATGGACAAAGAACTAGGGAAATCAGGAAACCAATGCATGAACAAAATGAGAACTCAATAAAGAGAGCTACTATAAAATGAAACAAAACAGAATTTTTTTGTTGTTAGGTGCCATCAAGTCAGTTCTGACTCATAGTGACCCTGCGTACAACAAAACGAAACATTGCCTGGTCCTGTGCTATCCTCACAATTGTTATTATGCTTGAGCCCATTGTTGCAGCCACTGTGTCACTCTATCTTGTTGAGGGTCTTCCTCTTTTTCACTGACCCTCTACTTTACCAAGCATGATGTCTTTCTCCAGGGATTGGTCCCTCCTGATAACATGTCCAAAGTATGTGAGATGGTTCCTCCATCCTTGCTTCTAAGGAGCATTCTGGCTGTATATCTTCCCAGACAGATTTGTTTGTTTTTCTGGCAGTCCATAGTATAGTCAGTATTCTTAACCAACACCATAACTCAAAGGCATCACTTCTTTGGTCTTCCTTATTCATTGTCCAGCTTTTGCATGCATATAAAGCGATTGAAAATATCATGTCTTGGGTCAGGCACACCTTAGTCCTTAAAGAGACAGCTTTGCTTTTCAACACTTTAAAGAGGTCTTTGCAGCACATTTGCCCAATGAAATATGTTGTTTGATTTCCTGGCCACTGCTCCTGTGGACATTGATTGTGGATCCAAGTAAAATGAAATCCTTGGCAACTTCAATCTCTTCTCCATTTATCATGGTGTTGCTTATTGGTCCAGTTGTGAGGATTTTTGTTTTCTTTATGTTGAGGTGTAATCCATACTGAAGGCTTAGTCTTTGATCTTCATCAGTAAGTGCTTCAAGTCTTCTTCACTTTCAGCTAGCAAGGTTGTGTTATCTGCTTATCATAGGGTGTTAAAGAGTCTCCCTCCAATTCTGATGCCATGTTCTTCCTGATGTAGTCCAGCTTCTCCAATTATTTGCTCAGCATAGAGGTTGAATAAGTAAGGTGAAGGGATACAACCCTGACACACACCTTTCTTGAATTTAAACCACGCAGTGTTCTTTTGTTCTGTTCAAATGACTGGCTCTTGGTCTATGTACATGTTCCTTATGAGCACAAGTAAGTATTCTGGAATTCCCATTCTCCACAATGTTATCCATAATTTGTCATGATCCACAGAGCTGAATGCCTTGCATAGTCAATAAAACACAGACAAACCTTTTTCTAGTATTCTCTGCTTTCAGCCAAGATCCATCTGACATCAGCAATGATATGCCTTGTTCCATGTCCTTTTCTGAATCTGGCTTGAACTTCTGACAGTTACCTGTAGATGTACTGCTGCAAAAGCTTTTGAATGATCTTCAGCAAGATTTTACTTGTGTGTGATATTAATGTTACTGTTCAATAATTTCCACATTTGGTTGGATCACCTTTCTTTGGAATGGGCACAAATATGGATCTCTTCCAGTTGGTTGGCCAGGAAGCTGTCTTCCGAATTTCTTAGCATAGATGAGTGAGCACCTCCAGCGTTGCATCTGCTTGTTGAAACATCTCAAATAGTATTCTGTCAGTTCCTGAAGCCTTGCTTTTCCCCATTCCCTTCAGTGCAGCTTGGACTTCTTCCTTCAATACCATTCGTTCTTGGTCATATGCTACCTTCTGAAATGGTTGAACGTGACCTATTCATTTTGATATAGTGCCTCTGTATATTCCCTCCATCTTCTTTTGATGCTTCTTCTGTCATTCAGTATTTTCTCCCTAGGATCCTTCAGTCCCCTAAGCCCCACCCATCTCCATACCAAGGTTATTCAGACATCATAGTATTTCATCTATAAATATTTCGGTATGTGTATAAAATATAAGGACTTTTAACCATTACCACAAAACCATTATCACCACTAAAAAACTAACAGTTCTTTAGTATCATCAAATGAGCCGTCATTGTTTAAATTTTCCTGATTATCTCATAAATGTTTGTCTATTTTTAATTTGTTTGACTCAGGATCCAAATAAGGACTATACACTGCATTTGGTTGACACATTTCTTAAATCTCTTGATCTATAGGTTCCCCTTCCATCTCACATTTTTTTTCCTCCTGTGAGATTCCTTTGTTGAAGAAACTGGGTTGGTTGTCATAGAGCTTTCCATAGAATGGATTTTACTGGTTACATCCATGTGGTGTTTAACATGTTCCCCTGTTCTCTATATTTCCTGAATTTTTATTAGATCTAGAGGCCTGACTAGATTCATATTCTATTTTTTCTTTCTTGGCAAAATATAGGCAGTGTTATGTACTTCCATGAGTAGACACAAAGCTTGGTTCTCTTGCTCATTTTAGGATCGTCTGTTCAATGTTTGGAAATTTTACCCCAGTGTGTCTGGGCAAGGGCTTATATATATATATTTAAGTTTTCCTATTTGGGATTCTTTAATCTAAAGATTGGCATCTTTCATCAATTCTCAGTTATTTTCTCTTCAAATATTGCTACTCCACTGTTTTCTCTGTTCTGAACTGCAGCTAGACACCACCTAGAAGCATGGGACTTTTAAATTTTAGGCTGTAGGTCACCAGGGGTCTGATGACCTCAGAGTAAAGGTGTCTTCCAGCACTTAGCCCTGGAGAACTCTGAGTTTTCATTGTTTCCTTTGGTTGTTTCCTATAGTTTACTGCCAGCGTACTATGTGTATGTGTGTGTGTGAGTATTGTATTTTTAGATATTTTGTGCCAGAAGTGATATCTCTATCTGTCTGGTCTGTTCTATTGATGAAACACAAGTTCACTTTCCTTTTTTCACTCATATATCTTGATACTCATTCCGTATACATACATACACGTTGGTGTTGTGTACCGTCGAGTCAATTCTGACTTACAGCGACCCTACAGGACAGAGTAGACATGCCCCATAGGGTTTCCCAGGCTGTAACATTTTTTTTCTTTTCTGAACTATTTTAGACTATAATCTTTATGCGAGCAGATCACCAAGTCTTTTCTCCCATGGAGTTGCTGGTGGATTCAAGCCACCGACCTTTCAGTTAGCAGCCAAGTGCTTAACCTTTGTACCACCAGGGCTCTTTCTCTCTCTCTATATATAGTTCCCCATCTACTTTTGTCTCTATGTGTTTACCTATTCTAGATAATTTCGTATAAGTGGGATCATACAATATTTGTCCTTTTGTATCTGACTTATTTTACTCAGCATAGTGTCTTTAAGGCTCATCCATGTCATAATGTGTATCAGGCCTTTTTTTCTCCTTGTTGCTAAGTCATATTCCATTGTATGTATGTACATTTTATTTATCCATTCATCTATTGATGCACATTTGGGCTGTTGCCACCTTTTGGCTATAGTGAATACTGCTGCAATAAACCTTGGTGTACAAGTGTCTGTTTTGTTCTTGCTTTCAATTCTTTTGGGTATATACTAGCAATAGAATTAAAAGTTTTTAATAAGCTGCCTCCCACAAAGTTATACTAATTTAAGATCCACCTATTATCAAACTTCCTGATCACTACCATTTTTTATTGTGGTAAATATATATGTAACAAAGCATTTGACATTGCAACACTCTTCACATGTACAGATCAGTGACATTAATTGTGTTCATCATGTTGTTCAACTATCACCCTTACCCATTCATAAATTATACCATCACCTATAACAGAAGCTCAGTGTTCCCTAAGCTTTGAATCTTCCTTTCCCCCTCCCTCACACCTGCCCCTGGTAACCACTATTAAAATTTGATTTCCATACAGTTGCCTATTCTAGATATTTCATATAACTGAGATTATACAATATTTGTCCTTTTCTATCTGACTTATTTCACTTGGCATAATGTTTTCAGGGTTCATCCACGTTGTAGCATGTATCAGGACTTCATTTCTCTTTATGGCTGAGTAATAGTCTATTGTACGTATGTACCACATTTTGTTTATTCATTCATCTGTTGATGGACATTTAAGCTGTTTCCACTTTTTGGCTACTGTGAATAGTGCTACAGTGAACATTGTTGTACAAGTATCTGTTTGCTTTTCCGCTTTTGATTATTTTGTGTATATACCTAAGAGTGGAATTGCTGGATCATATGGTAATTCCATGTTTAACTTTTTGAGGAATTGCCATACTTCTCCACAGTGGGAGTACCATTTTGCATTCCCGCCAACAGTGGATGAGAGTTCTGATTTCTCCACATCCTTGCCAATGCCTGTTGTTTTCCATTTTTTAATCGTAGTCATCCTAGTGTGTGTGAAGTGATATCTTGTTTTTTTTTTTTACTTCTTTTTTGTTGTGCTTTATTTTTTTTTTAGGTGCAGGTTTACAGAGCAAATTAGTTTTTCATTAAACAATTAATACACATATTGTTTTGTGACATTGGTTGCCAACCCCTAGACATGTCAACACTCTCGCCTTCTCGACCTTGGGTTCCCCATTCGTTGTGGTTTTGATTTTTGCATTTCCCTAATGATTCATAATGTTGAGTATCTTTTCATGTGCTTGCTGGCCATTCGTGTATTCTCTTTGGGGAAATGTCTGTTTAAGTCTTTTGCCCATTTTTTTATTGAGTTGTTTGAGTTTTTGTTGTTAAGTTGTAAGACTTCTTTATATATTCTGGATATTAAACCCTTATCCATTTATGATTTCCAGAACTTTTCTCCTAGTATGAAGGTTGTCTCTTTACTTTATTGATAACGTCCTTTGATGAACACAAAAATTTTTAATTTTGATGAGGCCCCACTTATCTATTTTGTCTTTTGCTGTCATATCTAAGAATCCTTAGTTAAAAGCTAGGTCCTGAAGCAATACCCTTATATTTTCTTCTAAGAGTTTTATGATTTCAGGTCTTACACTTACGCCTTTGATCCATTTTAAGTTAGTTTTTATATATGGTGTGAGGTGTAGGCCCAGGTTCATTGTTTTGCTGTGGAAATCCAGTTGCCCCAGCACCATTTATTAAAGAGATTCTTCTTTCCCAATTATATAGACTTAGCACCCTTGTTGAAAAGCAATTACCCATAGATGTATGGGTTTATTTCTGGACTCTCAATTCTATTCCATTGGTCTATATGTCTGTCATTATACCAGTACCAGACTGTTTTGATTACTGAAGCTTTATAGTATGCTTTGAGATTGAGAAGTGTGAGTCTTCGTGCTTTCTTCTCTTCCAAAATCACTTTAGCAATTTGGGGTCCCTTGCAATTCCATATGAATTTGAAGATTGGCTTTCCCATTTCAAAGTAGGCTGTTGGAATTTTGATAGTGATTGCATTGAATCTGTAGATAATTTTAGGTAGTAATGATATCTTAACAATATTAAGTCTTCTAATCCATGAGCATGGAATGTCCTTTCATTTATTTAGGTCTTCTTTAATTTCTTTGAGTAATGTTTTATAGTTTTCAGTGTACAAGTCTTTCACTTCCTTGGTTAAATTTATTCCTAGGTATTTTATTCTTTTAGATGCTATTGCAAATGAACTTGTTTTGTTAATTTCTTTTTCAGATTGCTCATTGCTGATGTATAAAAACTCAACTGAATTTAGTGTGTTGACCTTGTATCCTGTCACTTTACCAAATTCATTTATTAGCTCTAGTCACTTTCTTGTGCATTCTTTAGGGTTTTCTACATATAGGATTATGTCATCTGCAACAAGGGATAGTTTTATTTCTTCCTTCCTGATTTGGATACTTCTCATTTCTTTTTCTTGCCTAGTTGCTCTGGCTAGAACTTACAGTGCAATATTGAATAGCAGTGGTGAGAGCGGGCATCCTTGTTCCTGATCTCGGGGGGAATGTTCACAGTCTTCCTCCATTGAGTATAATGTCAGCGTGGGCTTTTTATAAATGCCCTTTATCAAATTGAGGAATTCACCTTCTATTCTCATGTTGTTGAGTGTTTTTATATGAAAGGATTTTGGATTTTCTCACATGCATTTTCTGTATCAGTTGAGATGATTATGTGGTTCTTTTACTTTTTTTCTATTAATATGGCACATTACATTGGTTTTCTAATGTTGAGCTACCCTTGCATTCCTGAGATACATTCTACTTAATCATAGTGTATAATCCATTTAATTCGTATGATGGTTAAGGTTGTGTGTCTACTCGTCTGGACCATGATTCTCAGTGGTTTGGCACTTACGGAATGATGTAATTTGGCAGTTATGGAATGATGCAGTCATCCACCATGATGTAATCTGATGTGATCAGCTCATCAGCTGTTAAGGGGAGTTTCCGCAGGGGTGTGGTCTGTATCCAAAATAAATATATGGATGTTCTGGCAGAGCTTGCTCACTTGCTCTGGATCCTGCATCTGGCTCGTCATCATCTGACTTCCAGTTCTTGGGACTTGAGCCAGTGGCCTGCTGTATTGTCTGCTGATCTTGGGATTCATTGGCCTCTGCAGCCTGTCAGCTAGCAGCTTGCCATCTTACCTGCCAATCTTGGATTCGTCAACCTCTGCAGCCTGTGAGCCAGTGACCTGCCATCTGACCTGGGTTTGTCAGCGCCTGCAGCCATGTGAGTCAGGAGAAGCCTGCAGCCTGATGCCTGACCCATGGACTTGGAACTTGCTAGCCTCTACAATCATGTGAACCATTTCCTTGAGATAAATCTTTCTTTATATATACATACATTTCACTGGTTTTGCTTCTCTAGAGAACTTAGCCTAAGACAACATGCTTTTGGATTTGGTCTGCTAATATTTTGTTAAGGATTTCTGCATCTATATTTATAAGGAATATTGTTCTATCATTTTTTTGTGGTGTCTTTGTCTTCATTATCAGAGTAATGGTAGCCTCATAGAATGAGTTAGGAAGTATTCCCTCCTCTTGTATTTTTTGGAAATGTTTAAGAAGGATTGGGGACACTTCTATAAATGTTTGGTAGCATTCTCCAGTGAAGCTATCTAGTTCAGAACTTTTCTTTGTTGGGAGGTTTTTTTTATTGTTATTGATCAACTTTCTTGTTATGTGTCTGTTGAGAATTTCTATTTCTTCTTGAGTCAATTCAGGTAGTTTAGGTATTTCTAGAATTTGTTTATTTCTTCTAATCTAATTTGTTGACATACAATTATTCATAGTATTTGCTTATCCTTTTCTTTTCTGCAGGGTCGGTTGTCATGTAACAACTTTCATTTCTTATTTTAGATATTTTAATTTTCTCTTTGGCAATCTAGCTAAAGGTTTGTCTGCTTTATTGATCTTTTCAAAAACCATCCTCTGGTTTCATTGATTTCTTCTATTGTTTTTCTGTTCTCTATTTCATGAATCTCTGCTCTTATCTTTCTTGTCTTATTCCTTTTGTTTGTTTTGGGTTTTGTTCGTCTTTTTCCAATTCTCCAAGTTGTAAAGTTAGGTTATTGATTTGTGATCTTTTTTCTTTTTAAATGTAGATGTTTACTGCTGTAAATTTCCATCCGGGTACTGCTTTTTAATGCCTCCCATGAGTTTTGATATGTTGTGTATTTATTTTCATTCAACTTTTTTTTTACTTCTCCCTTGACCCACTGGTTCTTTAACAGTGTGATGCTTAATTTATATGTATTTTTGGATTTTCAATTTTCTTTCTGTTATTAATTTCAAATTTTACTCCACTGTGGTCAGAGAAAATACATTGTATGATTTCAATCTTTAAATTTATTGAGACTTACTTTATGACTGTCTTAGTTATCTAGTGCTGCTATAACAGAAATACCACAGGTGGGTGGCTTTAACAAACAGAAATTTATTTTTTCATAGTTTAGGAGGCTAGAAGTCTGAATTCAAGGTGCCTGCTCTAGGGGAAGTCTTTCCTTCTTTGTCGGCTCTGGAGAAATATACTTCCTTGTCTCTTCTTAGCTTGTGCTCCTAGACAATCTTCATGTGGCTTGGCATCTCTCTTCCTCTATCTCTGCTTCTCCTGCTTGCTTGTTTAATCTGTTTTATATCTTAAAAGAAATTAACTTAAAACACACCCTACACTAATCCTGTCTGATTAACATAACAAAGAAAACCCATTCCCAAATGGGATTATAACCACAGGTGGGGGGGTAGGATTTACAACACATATCTTTGGGGACATGATTCAATCCGTAACAATGATCTAACATTTGGTCTATACTTGATATTGATCTGTAGGCAATGGAGAAGAATGGGTATTGTGCTATTTTTGAATGGAGTGTTTTATCTACTTCTGTGAGGTCTAGTTGTTTTATAGTGATGTTCAGGTCCTCCATTTTGATAGGAGAAAAGTGGTATCTCATTGTAATTTTACCTTGCAGCCTTTATCATAAGTAAGCTACCCAGAACCCAGTGCCGTCGAGTCGATTCCGACTCATAGCAACCTCCTTTTAATATGCTTAAAAGCCACTTTTTATTTATTTATTTGGCTTTAAAGAACAAACATTAATTTTTCACATTTTTGGAGGCCAAAAGTCCAAATCAGGGTCTTGGTCATGTTGATTCTTCCGTTGTTGGTAGCTTCAGATATTCCTTGGTGTCCCTTGGCTTTTAGACAATCCTCAAGTGGCATTTGTCTTCCCCCATGTGTTTTTTATGTGTATGTCACTTTGTCTGCTCTGGTGTTTTTTTTTTTTTTTTTTAAGTAAGCGAAAGCCTTTAGGTAAAAGTTTACAGAGCAAATTGGTTTCTCATTAATCAATTAATACGCATATCTTTTTGTGACATTGGTTGCCAATCCCACCACGCATCAACACTCTTCCCTTCTTGACCTTGGGTTCCCCATTTCCATGCGTCCAGCTTTCCTGTCCACTCTTGCCTTCTCGTCCTTGCCTCTGGGCTGGTGTGCCCATTTATTCTTGTATACATGGTTGAACCGTATGTGTTATTGTTTGTTTTATAGGCCTGTCTAATTTTTGGCTGAAGGATGAACCTCAGGAGTGACATCAGTACTGAGTTAAAAGGGTGTCTGGGGCGGTACTCTTGGGGTTTCCCCAGTCTCTGTCAGACCAGTAAGTCTGCTTTTTTTGTTTGTTTGTTTTGTTAGTTTGAATTTTGTTCTACATTTTTCTGCAGCTCTGTCTGGGACCCTCTATTGTGATCCCCGTCAGAGCAATTGGTGGTGGCAGCTGGGCACTGGACTATCTAGTTGTGCTGGACTCAGTCTGGTGGTTTTTATTTTTTTATTGTGGTAAAATATATATAACATAAAATTTGCCGTTTTAACCATTTTTAAGTATATAATTCAGTGGCATTAATTACATTTACAATGTTGTACAACCATCACCACTATCTATTTCCAAAAATTTTTCATCATCCCAAACAGAAACTCTGTACCCATTACACAATAGCTCCTCTTTCCTCTTTCCACTTAGCTCCCGGTAACCTCTAACTTTTTGTCTTTGTGAATTTACCTAGCCTAGATATTTCATATAAGTATTTGTCCTTCTGTGTCTCACTTATTTCATTTAGCATAGTGTCTTCAAGGTTCATGCATGTCATAGCATATATCAGAACTTTATTTCTCTTTATGGCTGAATAATTCCATTGTGTGTGTGTGTGTGTGTGTGTGTGCATGTGTATATACATATATGTATATCACATTTTGTTTATCCATTCATCTATTGATGTGCACTTGGTTTATTTCAACCTTTTGGCTATTGTGAGTAATGTATATAACTTCTTTGGAGGCGTGTCTATTCAAGTCATTGGCCCATTTTAAAATTTGGTTGTTTATCTTTTTGTTGTTGAGTTGTATGAGTTCTTTATATATTATACATACTAGTACTTTGCTGCATATGTGCTTTGCAAATGTTTTGTCCCGGTCTGTAGCTTGTCTTTTCATTCTTTCAACAATATCTTTCACAGAGCAAGTTTTTAATTGTGTTGAGGTATAATTTCTTATTTTTTTTTCATTTATGAATCGTGTTTCTGATGCCAAGTCTAAGAGATCTTTGCCTAATCTTAGGTCATAGTTTCTTCTGAAATTTTTATAGCTTTATGTTTTACGTTTAGATCCATCATCAATTTTTAGTTAAATTTTTTATAAGGAGTGAGGTTTAGGTTGAGGTCCTTTTTTTTGTCATATATATGGATGTCCAATTGTTCCAAAGCCATTTATTTTTAAGTTGGGAAAGGAAGTTTTTTTCCCTTTTTAAAAAATAATTTGTTGTTGTTGAGAATATATGCAGCAATATATACATCAATTCAAGTTTCTACATGTACAATTCAGTAACATTGATTGCGTTCTTCAAGTTGTGCAACTATTCTCACCCTCCTTTTCTGTGCTGTTCCTCCTCCATTAACATAAACTTACTGCCCCTTAGGTTTCCTAAGTAATCTTTTGAGTTGCTGTTGCCAATCTGATCCCATATAGATAGATCTTGAAAGAGCACAATGCTCAAGGCTGACATTCTTGTTAAACTATTGTTTGGTTTTAAGAAGACTTCAGGGGGTATTTTTGGCTTAAGATTTAAAGATTATCTCAGGGCAATAGTTTCAGGAGTTCACCCCACCTTCATGGCTCCAGAGTGTCTGGATTCCATGAGAGTTTGAAATTCTATTCTCCATTTTCCTCCTTTTGATCAGGATTTTGCTGTAGAACCTTTGGTCAAATTGTTCAGTAATAGTAATCAGGCACCATCCAGTTCTTCTGGCCTCATGGCAAAGGAAGCAGTTGTTCTTTTGTTTTTACATATATTGAGATGATTCTATTTTGCTTTTAATCTCTTAATATATGATTATACAGAGTGATATTCGTTTGTCATAGCCTCAAAGGCGAATTTTTTTTTTTATGTGCAAGTTTGAAAACAACACTGAAGAGTAAAACAATGATGCTTTGGTCTATAAAACTGGCAAAAATTTAAAGTCAACCATGTCCGGTACAGATGAGTGTATGGGATAATAGCAGAACTTCAAACCAGTTTGTTCCAGTTTGATCCCCTGCTGAGAATTTACATTTCTAACAATTTCCCCGGAAGTTATACATAAAAATCACCTGGGGATCTTGTTAAAATGTACGTTCTGATTCAGTATATCTGGGGTGGAAATGCAAATCCTCGGCAGGTAACTTGTTAAGAATTCAAATTCTCAGACCTGGATAGTAGGTGCTCTCACGTATATGTTGGTTTGATTATAAATTGATCCAACCTTTTTCAATGGCAGTTTGGTAATGTCTATAAAAAACACTCTAACAACCTGCGATATGCAGATGGTACAACCTTACTTGCTGAAAACGAAGAGGACTTGAAGCACTTAATGATGAAGATCAAAGACTACAGCCTTCAGTAAATTACACCTCAATATAAAGAAAAAAAAGTCCTCACAACTGGACCAATAAGCAACATCATGATAAATGTAGAAAAGATTGAAGTTGTCAAGTATTTCATTTTACTTGGATCAACAATCAATGCCCATGGAAGCAGCAGTCAAGAAATGAAATGACACATTGCATTGAGCAAATCTGCTGCAAAAGACCTCTTTCAAGCGTTCAAAAGCAAAGATGTCACCTTGAAGACTAAGATGCACCTGAGCCAAGCCACGGTGTTTTCAGTCGCCTCGTATGCATGTGGAAGCTGGGCAATGAATAAGGAAGACCAAAGAAGAATTGATGCCTTTGAATTAAGGTGTTGGCGAAGGATATTGAATATACCATGGACTGCCAAAAGAGCAGATAAATCTGTCTTGGAAGAAGTACAGCCAGATGTTCATTAGAAGTGACGTACTCTCACTTTGGACATGTTATTAGGAGGGAGTAGTGCCCAGAGAAGGACATCATGCTTGGTAAAGTAAAGGGTCAGCAAAAAAGAGGAAGACCCTCAAGAGACGGATTAACACAGTGGGTACAACAGCGGGCTCAAGCATAGCAATGATCATGGGGATGGTGAAGGACTGGGCAGTGTTTCGGTCTGTTGTACATAGGGTTGCTATGAGCTGGAACTGACTCAACAGCACCTAACAACAACAACAATAAACAATTTAAATGTGTGTTTCCTTAGTAGTTACAGTTTTATGAGTCTGTGATATAGAAATACACACATATACTTGGGATATGTGTACATGTATGTTACTGCAAAATATTGAGACCTACCTAAATTTATATGAACAGCATTCAGTTAAATAAATTATTATGATTCATAGTGGAATACTTTGTAGGTATTAATAATAAGAAAGATATATATGTTCTGATATGGAATGTTGTTTAATATATTATTTTTCAGTGAAAAAGGCAAGGGATAGAAAGGTGAATAAATTATGCCATCTTTTGTGTTTATGAAAAAGGTATGTATGTGTGTTTGTATTTGCAGAAAATAGCTCTGAAAGTATACACAAGAAATAGTTAAATGGGGTTACCTGTTGTTATGGATTGAATTGTGTCCCCCCAAAATGTGTATCAACTTGGCTAGGCCATGATTACCATTATTGTGTGATCTGATATGGTTATCCTATGTGTTATAAATCCTAACCTTATGATGTTAATGAGACAGAATTAGAGGCAGTTATGTTAAAGAGGCAGGACTTAATCTACAGGATTAGGTTGTATCTTGAGTCAGTCTCTTTTGAGATATAAAAGAGAGAAGCAAACAGAGAAGAGAGGGACCTCACAGCACCAAGAAAGAAGCCCCAGGAGCAGAGCGTATCCTTTGGGCCTGAGAACCCTGCACTGAGAAGCTTCTAGACCAGGCGAAGATTGATGACAAGGACTTTCCCCCAGAGCTGACAGAGAGAGAAAGCCGTCCCCTGGAGCTGGTGCCCTGAATTCAGACATCTTGCCCCCTAAAGTGTGCGGGAATAGATTTCTGTTTATTAAAGTCATCTACTTGTAGTATTTCTGTTATTGCAGCACTAGGTAACTAAGACACCTGCGTTAAGGGAAACTAGAGAATTATGGATGGGGCAGGAAGGGGACTTATTTTTTACTGTTTTCTCTTTCCTGCACATTGAATTTTTCCATACGCATGCATTTTGGATTTTATAAAATCTGTTATTATAGTTGAACTAGATCAATAGTCTTTTAATGCAAAAATATTTCTTACATTACTAGGTTAAATTCTATTTGGTCATCTTGCTGCATATGATTTAGTAATATAGGGCAACTGCATTTCATGAGAGGCACCCTTCCCTAAAAACCTCAAATAATTCAAAATGGATATAATTCACAGCCAATTTTTCCACAGGAATAAATGTAAAGTAGGGGGCATATGTTCTTGGGGTGCATAAATATGTAAGTGTTATAACTTTTTTTTTTTCTTTAGAGATTCTTTTTAGTTTTTTTAACATTATCTTTACAGGGTCCCTAGATAGTGCCAATGGTTTGGCTCGACTGCAAACCTAAAGGTTGGCGATTTGGCGTCATCCAGCAGCATTGAGGACGGAAAGCCCTGGCCCTCCACTTCCGTTAAGGTTACAGCCAAGAAAACCTGGGGAGCAGTTGTGCTCTGTAACACGTGGGGTCACCATGAGTTGAAATTTACTCGATGGCGACTAGCAGCGGCATTGTCCTCCCTGTCTTAAGGAGCCCTTTCCCCAGGTCAGCAGCGTCCGCTAGGGCGTGACGGTAGTCTTCGGGCTGTATTCACGGAGGCCAGTGACATCTAATGTTCAAGCCAAAGTTCGGGCTGCAGGAAGCGCTGTTTAGTGCTAGCCCCGCCCCTAATGAAAGGCTGGGTGGGCGTCTTTATAGGATGTTTAAAATGGTTTAAAGCATAATTGTAGGAAATTTTATAAGACCATGATCACCAAAATCACTTGTAAAAGTTCAAATACAGGTAAACAACGCAGTTCTCTGAATATTGAAGAAGAATCGTGCGTATAGCCACTAACCAGTTAATGTGGTGCTGCCATGGTGACAGAGATAAACGGTTCGCCCCCGCATCGGTGTGGCCCACTGGTTCTGAATTGTGGTGTTGGCGAAGAATATTCAATATACGCATGGACTGCCAAATATCCCACGGACTGCCAAAAGAATGAACAAACCTGCCCTGGAAGAAGTACAACCGGAATGCTCCTTAGAAGCAAGGATGGTGAGACTGCGTCTCACATACTTTGGACATGTTATCAGGAGAGACCTGTCCCTGGAAGACATCGTGCTTGGTAAAGGAGAGGGTCAGCAAAAAAGAGGAAGACCCTCGATGAGACGAATGGACACAGTGGCTGCAACAATGGGCTCAAGCATAACAACAGTTGTGAGGATGGCACAAAACCAGGCAGTGTTTCACTCTGTTGTACATAGGCTGGCTATGAAGCACAAGCAACTCCAGGGCACCTAACAACAAGTGGTTTTGAAATTATGATTTCTGACTAAATTTTTCAATGTGGGTGATTTGTGTTTTATGCATAAAAGAGACTTTAACATAAAAAGTGTTTATTTTACTATTTAAAAATCACACAATTCAAATTTTCATAAAATGTAACTTAACTATATATATGTATTAACAGGAAATGGATTGCCAGGCCTTTTCTTTCCCCTTTGGACACAACTGAATTTGGTCTATTAGGTTTACAATTTTTTTTTTTTTTAGATGTTAATCCTTTTCAGGGTTAACTAGCAAGTATAGAATGAAGACACTTACCTTTTTCTATGTTCAGCAACATTTCAATTCAAGTACAATCTAGGACTGGTGGCTTTGGATGTGAGGAAGGGTGAAGGAGAAACATAGAGTTTTTATTACCTTTGCAATTTCTTTTTCCTTTTTTTATTGTGCTTTAAGTGACAGTTTACAGCTAAAGTTAATTTCTCATACAAAAATTTATACACTATATTGTTTTGTGACATTAGTTGCAATACTTTTGAAATTTCTTAAATGATGTTGATAGGTTCAGATTTTCTATATTTTCTTGGATCATTTTGGTAATTTACATCTCCCTATAACTCATCTGTTTTATTCAGACTTTTTAAATTTACTGGTATTAAATTAATCATACTTTTACCTTATGTTACGGATTGAATTGTGTCCCCTCAAAACGTGTGTTGACTTGGCTAGGCCATGATTCCCAGTATTGTGTGATTGTCTACCATTTTGTCATCTGTGTAATTTTCCTACCTCTAAAAAAATTTTTTTTTAATTCTTTTTTTATGATGTTAATTAGACAGGATTAGAGGCAGTTATGTTAATGACACAATACTCAATCTTCAAGATTAGATGTTATCTTGAGTCAATCTCTTTTAAGATATAAAGGAGAGAAGGGAAGAGAGAGGACAGGGAGCTCCTACCACCAAGAATGAAGAACTGGGAGGGAAGCGCATCCTTTATACACTGGGTCTCTGTGCTGAGAAACTCCTAGACCAGGGGAAGATTGATGACAAGGACATTCCCCCAGAACCCACAGGGAGAGAAAGCATTTCCCTGGAGCTGGCACCCTAAATTTGGACTTTTAGCCTCCTAGACCATGAGGCAATGAATTTCTGTTTGTTAAAGCTATCCACTGTGGTATTTCTGTTATAGCAGCACTAGATAACTAAGACACCTTATAATAATAATAAAAAAAATCCCTGTATCTGTAGTTATACATTCCTGTATGCAATGTTATTCATTTGTGTTGCTCCTCCTGCCTCAGTGGTTTAAGGTGCCAGGTGTTTGTTTTATTGTTTGGGGGATTTTCCGCCAAATGACCAACTCTTGATTTTAATTATAAAATCTATTTTTCCCTATTTCTATCAATTTCTGCTTTCATTCATTCATTCAACAAATTTTATTTGATTTTATTGTGCTTATTACCTTTTCTCTTGCTTTTCTAGTTGACTTTCATTTATTTTCAGTCTTTCATGCATGTTTTCTAATGCATTTAGGGTAGCAAAATTTATATGAAGGGTTCTTATTGTCATTCATTTTTAAATAGCTTGTAATTTTAATTTCGATTCCTTTAATTCAGGCATTATGAAGAAGAATGATTTAAATTTACAAATGGTTAGATAAGGGAAGGGGGTATCCTTTCTTTTTAAAATCTCTATGTTTATTGCATTGTGGACAAAGAATGTGGCTGGTATTCTTTTACTCCTTGCTACTGTTTACTTAATATTTTCTTTGTAAACCAATACATGATCAATTTTTTAAGTGTTCTTTGGCCTTTGAGAAGAATGTGTAATTTATTTTGGGGTACACAGTTCTACAAAAATGACTAAGTCAAACTGGTTATTTGTAGCATTCAAATTTTCTGTATCCTAATTTATATCAATAAATGCACACATACAAAAAGAAGAAAGAGCCAAAATCAGAGAACTGTCCCTACAACTTGAACAAATAGAAAGTGAGCAACAAAAGAATCCATCAGGCACCAGAAGAAAACAAATAATAAAAATTAGAGCTGAACTAAATGAATTAGAGAACAGAAAAACAATTGAAAGAATTAACAAAGCCAAAAGCTGGTTCTTTGAAAAAAAATAACAAAATTGATAAACCATTGGCCAGACTGACTAAGGAAATACAGGAAAGGAAACAAATAACCCGAATAAGAAACGAGAAGGGCCATATCACAACAGACCCAACTGAAATTAAAAAAATCATATCAGATTATTACGAAAAATTGTACTCTAACAAATTTGCAAACCTAGAAGAAATGGATGAATTCCCAGAAAAACACTACCTACCTAAACTAACACAATCAGAAGTAGAACAACTAAATAGACCCATAACAAAAAAAGAGATTCAAAAGGTAATAAAAAAACTCCCAACAAAAAAAAGCCCTGGCCCGGGCGGCTTTACTGGAGGGTTTTACCAAACTTTCAGAGAAGAGTTAACACCACTACTACTAAAGGTATTTCAAAGCATAGAAAATGACGCAATACTACCTAACTCATTCTATGAAGCCACCATATCCCTGATTCCAAAACCAGGTAAAGACATCACAAAAAAAGAAAATTACAGACCTATATCCCTCATGAACATAGATGCAAAAATCCTCAACAAAATTCTAGCCAATAGAATTCAACAACATATCAAAGAAATAATCCACCACGACCGAGTGGGATTTATACTAGGCATGCAAGGCTGGTTTAATATTAGAAAAAGCATTCATGTAATCCACCATATAAATAAAACAAAAGACAAAAACCACATGATCTTATCAATTGATGCAGAAAAGGCATTTGACAAAGCCCAACACTCATTTATGATAAAAACTCTCAGCAAAGTAGGAATTGAAGGAAAGTTCCTCAACATAATAGAGGGCATCTATACAAAGCCAACAGCCAACATCACTCTAAATGGAGAGAGCCTGAAAGCATTTCCCTTGAGAACAGGAACCAGACAAGGATGCCCTTTATCACTGCTCTTATTCAACATTCTGCTAGAGGTCCTAGCCAGAGCAGTTAGGCTAGACAAAGAAATAAAGGGCATCCGGATTGGCAAGGAGGAAGTAAAATTATCTCTATTTGCAGATGACATGATCTTATACGCAGAAAACCCTAAGGAATCCTCCAGAAAACTACTGAAACTAATAGAAGAGTTTGGCAGAGTCTCAGGTTATAAGATAAACATACAAAAATCACTTGGATTCCTCTACATCAAGAAAAAGAACATTGAAGAGGAAATCACCAAATCAATACCATTCACAGTAGCCCCCAAGAAGATAAAATACTTAGGAATAAATCTTACCAAAGATGGGAAAGACCTATACAAAGAAAACTACAAAGTACTACTGCAAGAAACTAAAAAGGACCTACTTAAGTGGAAAAACATACCTTGCTCATGGATAGGAAGACTTAACATAGTAAAAATGTCTATTCTACCAAAAGCCATCTATACATACAATGCACTTCCGATCCAAATTCCAATGACATTTTTTAAAGTGATGGAGAAACAAATCACCCACTTCATATGGAAGGGAAAGAAGCCTCGGATAAGTAAAGCATTACTGAAAAAGAGGAACAAAGTGGGAGGCCTCACTCTACCTGATTTTAGAACATGTTATACAGCCACAGTAGTCAAAACAGACTGGTATTGGTTCAACAACAGACACATAGACCAATGGAACAGAACTGAGAACCCAGATATAAATCCATCCACATATGAGCAGCTGATATTTGACAAAGGCCCAGTGTCAGTTAATTGGGGAAAAGATAGTCTTTTTAACAAATGGTGCTGGCATAACTGGATATCCATTTGCAAAAAAAAAGAAACAGGACCCATACCTCACACCATGCACAAAAACGAACTCCAAGTGGATCAAAGACCTAAACATAAAGACTAAAACGATAAAGATCATGGAAGAAAAAATAGGGACAACGTTAGGAGCCCTAATACAAGGCATAAACAGAATACAAAACATTACCAAAACTGACGAAGAGAAACCAGATAACTGGGAGGTCCTAAAAATCAAACACCTATGCTCATCTAAAGACTTCACCAAAAGAGTAAAAAGACCACCTACAGACTGGGAAAGAATTTTCAGCTATGACATCTCCAACCAGTGCCTGATCTCTAAAATCTATATGATTCTGTTAAAACTCAACCACAAAAAGACAAACAACCCAATCAAGAAGTGGGCAAAGTATATGAACACGCACTTCACTAAAGATATTCAGGCAGCTAACAGATACATGAGAAAATGCTCTCGATCATTAGCCATTAGAGAAATGCAAATTAAAACTACGATGAGATTCCATCTGACTCCAACAAGGCTGGCATTAATCCAAAAAACACAAAATAATAAATGTTGGAGAGGCTGTGGAGAGATTGGAACTCTTATACACTGCTGGTGGGAATGTAAAATGGTACAACCACTTTGGAAATCTATCTGGCGTTTTCTTAAAAAGTCAGAAATAGAACTACCATACAACCCAGAAATCCCACTCCTCGGAATATGCCCTAGAGAAATAAGAGCCTTCACACGAACAGGTATATGCACACCCATGTTTATTGCAGGACTGTTTACAATAGCAAAAAGATGGAAGCAACCAAGGTGTCCATTAATGGAAGAATGGTTAAATAAATTGTGGTATATTCACACAATGGAATACTACGCATCGATAAAGAACAGTGAGGAATCTGTGAAACATTTCATAACATGGAGGAACCTGGAAGGCATTATGCTGAGTGAAATTAGTCAGAGGCAAAAGGACAAATATTGTATAAGACCACTATTATAAGATCTTGAGAAATACTATAAACTGAGAAGAACTCATACTTTTGTGGTTATGCGGCGGGGGGGAGGGAGGGAGGGTGGGAGAAGGTTATTTACTGATTAGTTAGTAGATAAGAACTACTTTAGGTGAAGGGAAGGACAATACTCAATACACGGAAGGTCAGCTCAACTGGACTGGACCAAAAGCAGTTTCTGGGATAAACTGAATATTTCAAAGGTCAGCGGAGCAAGGGCCGGGGTTTGGGGACTATGGCTTAAGGGGACTTCTAAGTCAATTGGCAAAATAATTCTGTTATGAAAACATTCTGCATCCCACTTTGAAATGTGGCGTCTGGGGTCTTAAATGCTAACAAGCGGCCATCTAAGATGCATCAATTAGTCTCAACCCACCTGGATCAAAGGAGAATGAAGAACACCAAGGTCACACGATAACTATGAGCCCAAGAGACAGAAAGGGCCACATGAACCAGAGACTTACATCATCCTGAGACCAGAAGAACTAGATGGTGCCCGGCCACAACTGATGACTGCCCTGACAGGGAGCACAACAGAGAACCCCTGAGGGAGCAGGAGAACAGTGGGATGCAGACCCCAAATTCTCAGAAAAAGACCAGACTTAATGGTCTGACTGAGACTAGAGGAATCCCGGCGGTCATGGTCCCCAAACCTTCTGTTGGCCCAGGACAGGAACCATTCCCGAGGACAACTCATCAGAAATGGAAGGGACTGGACAATGGGTTGGAGAGAGATGCTGACGAAGAGTGAGCTACTTGTATGAGGTGGACACTTGAGACTGTGTTGGCATCTCCTGTCTGGAGGGGAGATAGGAGGGTAGAGAGGGTTAGAAACTGGCAAAATTGTCACGAAAGGAGTGACTGGAAGGAGGGAGCTGGCTTACTCATTAGGGGGAGAGTAAGTGGGAGTATGGAGTATGGAGTAAGGTGTATATAAGCTTATATGTGACAGACTGACTTGATTTGTAAACGTTCACTTCAAGCTCAATAAAAATTATTAAAAAAATTTTTTCTGTATCCTTACCTGATTTGAGTCTTCAGGTCTTTCAGCCTGAGAATGGTTAGTCTCCTAGCGCAATTTTGTCTTTGTTATATTCTAATAATTTTTGCTTTATATAGTACACTACGTGTTCCATATGAAAAGGCTAATGACAGGTATATCATCCTTCTGGGTTAATGGTACCCTTTGCCAATTAAAAAAAAAAAAAAGGTACCCTTCTTGTACCATTTAACATTTTTTGCCTAGATTCCTATTTTAATTTGATGTTAATATTGCCATTCCTGCTTTTTTTTTTTTTTAAGACACATATAACTGCTGTGTCTTTACCTATCACGTCACTTTCAACATTTCTGTGTCATTTTGCTTTAGGCTGGCCTTGTGTAAACAATATGTAACTGGATTTTTAAAAAATTTAGTGTTTAGAGTCTTTTTCTTTTCTTTTTTTTATTGTACTTTAGATGAAGGTTTACAGAACAAACTAGCTTCTCATTAAACAGTTAGTACACATATCGTTTTATGACATTGGTTAACAACCCTACTACATGTTAACACCCCTCCTTCTCAAACTTGGGTTCCCTATTACCAGCTTTCCTGTTCCCTCCTGCCTTCTAGTCCTTGCCCCTGGGCTGGTGTGCTCCTTCAGTCTCGTTTTATTTTATGAGCCTGTCCAATCTTTGGCTGAAAGTTGAACCTCAGGAGTGACTGCATTACTGAGCTGAAAGGGTGTCTGGGGCCCATATTCTCAGGTTTCCCAAGCCTCTGTCAGGCCAGCAAGTTTGGTCTTTCTTTCTGAGTTAGAATTTTGTTCCATTTTTTCTCCAGCTCTGTCTGGGACCCTCTGTTGTGATCCCTGTCAGAGCAGTTGGTAGTGGTAGCCGCGCACCATCTAGGTGTGCTGGACTCAGTCTGGTGGAGGCTGTGGTAGATGCAGTCCATTAGTCCTTTGGACTAATCTTTCCCTTGTGTCTTTAGTTTTCTTCATTCTTCCTTGCTCCCGAAGGGATGAAACCAGTGGAATATCCTAGATGGCTGCTCACAGGCTTTTAAGACCCCAGATGCTACTCACCAAAGTAGAATATAGAACATATTCTTTATAAACTCTGTTATGCCAATTGAGCTAGATGTTCCCTGAGACCATGGTCCCCACAGCCCTCAGCCCAGCAATTCAGTTCCCCAGGGAGTTTGGATGTGTCTATGGAGCTTCCATGACCTTGCCTTGTACAAGTTGTGCTGGCTTCCCCGTATCGTGTACTGTCTTGCCCTTCACCAAAGTTACCACTTGTCTATTGTCTATTTAGTGTTTTTCCATCCACACCCCTGCCTTCCCTTGTAACCATCAAAGATTGTTTCTTTTTGTGTTTAAACCTTTTCATGAGTTTTACAGTAGTCTCATACAATGTTTGTCCTTTTGTGACTGACTTATTTCACTCAGCATAATGCCCTCCAGATTCATCCATGCTATGAGATTCTTCATAGATTCATCGTTGTTCTTTATGGTTGTGTAATACTCCATTGTGTGTATGCACCACAGTTTGTTTATCCATTCCTCTGTTGATGGGCATCTGGGTTGTTTCCATCTTTTTGCTGTTGTGAACAATGCTGCAGTGAATATGGGTGTGCATATGTCTATTAGTGTGATGACTCTTATTTCTCTAGGATATATTCCTAGGAGTGGGATTGCTGGGTCATATGGTGTTTCTATTTCTAGCTTTCTAAGGAAGCATCGTATTGTTTTCCAATATGGTTGTATCATTTTGCATTTCCACCAGAAGTGCATAAGAGTTCCGATCTCCCAGAAACCTCTCCTACATTTGTTATTTCCTGTTTTTTGATTCCCACCAGTAATGCTGGGGTGAGATGGTATCTCATTGTGGTTTTGATTTGTATTTCTCTAATGGCTTTTTTTTTTTTTAATGGCTAGTGATCGGGAGCATTTCCTCATGTGTCTGTTGGCCGCTTGAATGTCCTTTTTGGTGAAGTGTTCATATTCATTTCTTTTGCCCATTTTTAATTGGATTATTTGTCTTTTTGTTGTACAGGTATTGCGTTTTCTTGTAGATTTTAGAGATTAGACCTTTGATTTGTCATAGCCAAATTTTTTTTTTCCCAGTCTGTAGGTTCTCTTTTTACTCTTTTGGTGAAGTATTTTTTTTTAATATTTTTTTATTAACTTTTATTGAGCTTCAAGTGAACGTTTACAAATCAAGTCAGTCTGTCACATATAAGTTTACATACATCTTACTCCATACTCCCACTTGCTCTCCCCCTAATGAGTCAGCCCTTCCAGTCTCTCCTTTCCTGACAATTTTGCCAGCTTCCCACTCTCTCTATCCTCCCATCACCCCTCCAGACAGGAGATGCCAACACAATCTCAACTGTCCACCTGGTATAATTAGCTCACTCTTCATCAGCATCTCTCTCCCACCCACTGTCCAGTCCCTTTCATGTCTGATGAGTTGTCTTCGGGAGTGGTTCCTGTCCTGGGCCAACAGAAGGTCTGGGGACCATGGCCGCCGGGATCCCTCTTGTCTCAGTCAGACCATTAAGTCTGGTCTTTTTATGAGAATTTGGGGTCTGCATCCCACTGTTCTCCTGCTCCCTCAGGGGTTCTCTGTTGTGCTCCCTGTCAGGGCAGTCATCGATTGTGGCCGGGCACCAACTAGTTCTTCTGGTCTCAGGATTGGTGAAGTCTTTTGATGAGCATAAGTATTTAATTTTTAGACGATCCCAGTTATCTAGCTTATTTTCTAGAGTTTGTGTGTTGCTGGTTGTGGTTTGTATCCTGTTAATGCCATGTATTAGGGCCGCTAGTGTTGATCTTCTTTTTCTTCTAAGAACTTCATAGTTTTGGGCTTTATATTTAGGTCTTTGATCCATTTTGAGTTAGTTTTTATATTTGGTGTGAGGTATGGGTCCTGTTTCATTTTTTTGCAGATGGACATCCAATTTTGCCAGCACTATTTGTTAAAAAGACTGTCTTCCCCATTTGATGGACGTTGGGCCCTTGTCAAAGATCAGGTGACCATAAAGGTGGATGTATTTATATCTTGGTTCTCAATTCTGTTCCACTGGTCAGTGTATCTGTCGTTGTACCAGTACCAGGCTATTTTGACTACCGTAGCTGTATAGTAGGTTCTGAAGTCATGTAGTGCAAGTCCTCCTACTTTATTTTTCTTCTTCAACAGTGCTTTTCTTATCCGGGGCTTCTTCCCTTTCCATATAAAGTTAATGATAAGTTTTTTCCATTTCTTTAAAGAATGTTGTTGGCATTTGGATAGGGATTTCATTGTATTTGTAAATTGCTTTGGGTAGAGTTGTCATTTTCACAATGTTGAGTCTACCTATGAGCATGGTATGTTTTTCCATTTATGTAGATTTCTTTTGGTTTCTCACAGTAGTGTTTTGTAGTTTTCTTTGTATAGGTCCTTTACATCCCTGTTTAGTTTTATTCTGAGGTATTTTCTTTTTTAGGGGCTATTATAAATGGTTTTTTTTTTTTTTTTATTATAAATGGTATTGTTTTCCTGATTTCCTTTTCATTGGTCTCTTTATTGGTATATAGGAATCCAACTGATTTTTGTATGTTTATCTTGTATCCTGCTAATCTGCTGAATCTTTCTATTAGTTCCAGTAGTTTTCTCATGGAGTCTTTTGGGTGTTCTATGTATAGTATTCATAGCAATCCTATAGGACAGAGTAGAACTGCCCCATAGAGTTTCCAAGGAGTGCCTGGCAGATTTGAACTGCTGACCCTTTGGTTAGCAGCTGTAGCACTTAACCACTATGCCACCAGGGTTTCCTATGAGTCGGAATCGACTCGATGGCACTGTGTTTGGTTTTGGTTTATGTCTAGTACCATCTGCAAATAGGGACAGTTTAACTTCTTCCTTACAAATTTGGATGCCCTTTTTTCTTTTTCTTGCCTTATTGCTCTAGCTAGAACTTCCAGCACAATGTTAAATAGGAGTGCTGGTAAAGGGATCCTTGTCTTGTTCCTGTTCTCAAGGGGAATGTTTTCAGCCTCTCTCAGTTAAGAATGATGTTGGCCATTGGCTTTGCATAGATGTTCTTTATTATGTTGAGGAATTTCCCTTCTATACCCATTTTATTGAGAGTTTTTATCAGAAATGGGTGTTGGACTTTGTCGAATGCCTTTTCTGCATCTATTGAGATGATCCTGTGATTCTTTTCTTTCCTTTTATTTATGTGGTGGATTACGTCGATTGATTTTCTAATGTTGAAACATCCTTGCATACCTTGTATGAATCCTACTTGGTTGTGGTGCATTATTTTTTTGATATGATGCTGAATTCTACTGGCTAGAATTTTGTTGAGAATTTTTGCATCTATGTTCAGGAGAGATATTGGTCTGTAATTTTCTTTTTTTGTGGTATCTTTGCCTGGCTTTGGCATCAGGGTTATGCTGTCTTCATAGAATGGATTCAGTAGACTCTTATTAAATGGAGGAATTCTCATTTATTGTGATCACTAATATCTTAGGTTTTATTCTGCTATCTTATTTCACGTTTTCTATGTATGGAACTTTCTTGTTTCTTTTATTTTTACCTTCTGACTTCTTTTGACTGATCAAATTGTCATTGTTCGTTTTTCCCGTCTAGTTCTAGATCTTATTTCTAGTCAACTAGTAGTTAACCTTATTTTTTTAAGACATGAATTTAAACTTATACTTTTTGTGTATATAACAATAATTTTTCAATGTCTGTAATCATTGTATTTCCCAGATAAGACTTTTACTTGCTTTTACTTTTCCTGTCTTGTTCTCATGCACATCCATTGTTTTTGTAATATTATTTGAAAATTTGCTTCTAGACTTATTAAAATTCTTGGATTCATTATACCTCTTTCATTTTACAAATTCTTTCTTAAGTGTACAAAAGTCACAGCCACATTATCAGAAAACACCTATTTAATTTAAAAATAGTTTTTTATTTAGCCCCCCTTTTGCCCTTTATTTATTTATTTGACATTTAAACCATTTAAATTTCACTGTGGTGAAAAGATATACACCAAAACATTCACCAGTACAAAAACTTCCACATTTACAATTTAATAACATTGATCACATTTTTCATGTTGTTCCACCATTATCTCTATCCTTTTCCAATTTTCATAAATGCCCTTTTTTATATTGAGGAATTTCCTCCCATTCCTATCTTATTGAGTGTTTTTATCATGAGCGTGTGTTGAATTTTGTCAAGTGCCTTTTTTGCATCAATTGAGATGATCACGTAGCTCTTTTTCTTTATTCTATTAATGTTGTATATTATGTTGGTTGATTTTCTAATGTTGAACCACCCTTGCATTGCTGGGATAAATCCCACTTGATCATGACTATAATCCCTTTAATATGTTTTTTAATTCAATTTGCTAGTATTTTGTTAAGTACTTTTGCATGTATGTTCATTAGGGATATTTGTTTGTAGTTTTCTTTTGGTGTCTTTGTCTGGCTTTGGTATCAGGGTAATGCTGGCTTTGTAGAATGAGTTAGGACGTGTTCTTTCCTCTTCTATGTTTTGGGAAGAGTTTAAGAAGGATGGAAATTGCGTCTTTAAATGTTTGGTAGAATTCTCCTGTGTAGCCATCTGGTCCAGGATTCTTTTTGTTCAGAGGTTTTTGAGTACTGATTCAATCTCTTCACTCGTTGGTCTGTTGAGAATTTCTATTTCTTCTTGAGTCAATTCTGGTAGTTTATGTGTTTTTAGGATTTTTCCATTTCCTGGAAGTTATATAATTTGTTGGTGTACAATTGTTCATATTATTCTCATATGATCTTTTTTATTTCTGTAAGGTTGGCAGTAATGCCCCTACTTTTATCTGATTTTAGTTATTTGCATCTTCTTTTTTTGCTCAATCTTGTGAATGTTTTGTCAATTTTATTGATCTTTTCAAAGAAGCAAATTCTGGTTTCATTGATTCTACTGTTTTTCTATTCTCTGTTTCATTTGTTTCTGCTGATCTTTGTTATTTCCTTCTTCTGGTACTTTTGGGGTTAGTTTTCTTTTCTTTTTGTAGTTCCTCAAGTTGTAAAGTTTGGTTATTGATTTGAGATCTTCTTTCTTAATGTTGGTGTTTACTGCTATAAATTTCCCTCTGGGCACTACCTTCACTGCACCCCATAAGTTTTGGTCTGCTGTGCTTTCATTTTCATTCAGCTCTAATTTTTAAAAAATTTTTCTCTTGCTTTCTTCCTTGCCCCATTGGTTGTTTAATAGTGTGTGATTTAATTTACATATATTTGTGACATTTCCAGTTTTCCTTTTGTTACTGAATTCTAGTTTCATTCCATTGTGGTTGGAGAAGATACTCGTATGATTTCAGTCTTTTAAAATTTATTGAGATTTATTTTGTGACCTTAACATATGGTCTATCCTGGGAAATGATTCATGTATACTAGAGAAGAATATGTATTCTGCTGTTATGCATTGGAATGTTCT
Organism: Elephas maximus indicus; assembly: GCF_024166365.1. Lineage (NCBI taxonomy): Eukaryota > Metazoa > Chordata > Mammalia > Proboscidea > Elephantidae > Elephas > Elephas maximus. The sequence continues at coordinate 98,373,597 of NC_064846.1, read as the reverse complement.
ATATATGTCTGTTAGGTTTAGTTGGTTTATAGTGTTATTCAAATCCTCTACTAACTTATTTATTTTTACTTACTGAATATTTGTATGGTTTCCAAAATTTCAAAAGGCATAAGAGTACATACAATAGAAAGTCTCCCTTCACTCTTGTCCCCAAACGACTCAGTTCTCCTCCTAAGAAATAACTCATATTATCGGTTTCTTGTGTATCTTATCAGAGATATTCTATGCATATACAAGCAAATATTTCCATAAAATCTTCCTTTGCGTGTTTTTCTTATACAAATGCTAAGCATACCATTCACATTGTTACGAACCTTACTTTTGTCTCAATAATATATCTTGGAGATGGTTTTAACCTATGCATTTTTAAACCTTTTATTATGGAAATTATAAAACATATACAAAAGTAGAGATAACAGAGTAATGAACCCCTTGTACCTATCACCCAGTTAAATAATCATCAACACCCTGCTATTCTTGTTTTATCTATTTCTCCCACTTAGTATTATTATTTTGTTGGAGTATTTCAAAGCAAACCCCAGATATCATATTATTTCACTTATAAATATTGTTTGTGTCTTTAAAAAGATACTTAAAAAATACAATCACGATACCATTATCACACCCAATAAAATTTATAATTTCTTAATATCACATAATACCCAGATAACTAATTCACATCATTGATTCAACTATCACCTTTGCTGATGACTCTAAAATCTTTATCTCCAGCCTAGGCCTCTCACCCAAACTCTAGTTCTCTAACTGCCTGCAAAACACTTCTGCATGAAATTCCCATCATAAACTTAGAGTGAAAAATGTCTAAAATTGAACTTACTATCTTTTTCCCGAGAACAACTCTCTTAACTTCCTCATTTCTTATTATGGCAACTTAAGTCTCCCTGTTCTTAAGCTTGAAATCCTAGTTATTTCTAAAATGTAGTTCTCTTTTATTCCCTTTATCCAGTTAGCTACCAAGTTCTGTTGATTCTTCCTTTGGGGTTTCTCTAACTTTAGTCTCTTCTCCATCCAATCTTATTCCCTGAAACCTAATCATAGACTCTCATAGGTAACATAGCAACCATTTAACATTATGCTGGAAGTCTCAACCAATGCAATGAAATGAGAAATCAAAATAAAATGTATAAATATTGGCAAGGGAAAGGCAAAACTATCATTATTTGCAGTTTGTGTGGAAATCCAAGAGAATCAACTTACAAATAATTAAACAAAAAAGAGATGTTTAATATGCAAGATGGCCATTTATAAAATATAATAATCAAAAGCAATAACTTTCTTAAATATAAGCAATAACTGAAAAGAATATATTTTAGAAAAGAAATTCCACTTAAAACAGTAACAAAAGTTACAAATATATAAAAATATAGGCAAAAAATTCCTTATACAAGACAGTACCAAAAAAAAAAGCATTAATTATAAAAGAAAAATTTGATTGAACCTCATCAAAACTAAAAATTTCTGCTATTTTGTGTAAGAAAATGAAAGGCAAGCCACAGACTGGAAGAAAATGTTCACAATACATATATCTGACAACAGACTTGTATCCAGAACATATAAAGAACTTTTACAACTCAAAATAAGAAAACAATCTAATAACAAAATGGTCAAAAGATTTCAACAGACACTTCACAAAGGAAGATATTCTGATAGCCAATAAGCAAATGAAAATTTTCTCAACATCATTAGTTATCAGGGAAATACAAATAAAAACCAAAGTGAAATACCACTACACACCCATTGGAATTTCTAAAATTAAAAAGACTGACAATAATAAATTATTGTGAAGATGTGGAACCACTGAAACTTTAATACATTAAAGTGTACAGTGATACAACCACTTTGGAGTTTCTTATAAAGTTTAATATACAAGGTTGCACATACACCTATCCAATGACCCAACAATTCCACTCCTAGGTATTTACTGAAGAGAAATTAAAACATAATGTCCACAAGACTTCAACACAAATATGCATAGCAGCTTTGTCCATAATGGCCAAAAAGTGGAAACAAATTGTTATATATCCTTGCAATGGAATATTGTGTGTCATCGAGTCAATGGTGACTATACTGACCTGTATGACACAGTAGAACTGCCTCATAGGGTTTCCTAGGCTGTAATCTTTATGGGAGCAGATTGCCAGGTCTTTTCTCCCATAGAGCCGCTGATGGATTTGAACCACCAATCTTTTAGTTAGCAGCCAAGCACTTAACCATTGCACCACCAACCCCCAAACCAAAACCGTTGCCATCAAGTTGATTCCAACTCACAGCAACCCTGTAGGACAGAGTAGAGCTGCCGCGTAGGGTTTCCAAGGGGCAGCTGGTGGATTTGAACTGCTGACCTTTTGGTTAGCAGCCTGAGCACTTAGCCACTGTGCCACCAGCGCTCCTTAATGGAATATTATAAGCTCTAAAAATGAATGAACTACTGATATGCACAACAACATAAATGAATTTCAGAAACATGTTGAGCAAAAGATGTAGACAGAAAAGAGTATATGCTGTATGATTTCATTTATATGAAATTCTAGAAAGGCTTAGCTAATATTCAGTGACAGAAAGCAGGTCAGTGGTCATCTGGGATTAGGGGAGAAACGGATTGATTGCAAAGAGGCACGAGGGAACTGTCTTAGTTATCTAGTGCTACTACAACAGAAATATCAAAAGTGGATGGCTTTAACAAGCAGATTTACTCTCTCATAGTCTAGGATGCTAGAAGTCCAAATTCAGGGCACCAGCTCCAGGTGAAGGCTTTCTTTCTTGGTTCTGGGGAAGGTCCCTGTCATCAATCTTCCCCGGATCTGAGAGCATTTCAGTGCAGGGACCCCAGGTCCTAAGGAAGTGATTCACTCCTGGCTCTGCTTTCTTGGTAGTGGGAGGTCCCCCGTCTCTCTGCTTGATCCTACCTTTTATATCTCAGAAGATATTGACTCAAGATACAACCTAATCTTGTAGATCGAGTCCTGCCTCATTAACATCATACCCAAACACAAAAGACCACGTGTTATATGGTCTCTCTCTCTCTCTCATACCCAGAAAAAACCCAGTGCCATCGAGTCGATTCCGACTCATAGCGACCCTATAGGACAGAGTAGAACTGCCCCACACAGTTTCCAAGGAGCGCCTGGCAGAGATATATATATATATTTATTTATTTATTTATTTATGCTTCACTGGTATTGCTTCCTTAGAGAACCCAACCTAAGACAAACAGATAGGAAAATAGAAAACAATTAGCCAGATGATAGACTCGAACTTAACCATATCAACAATCACATTAATGTAAATGGTATAAATACCTCAAACAAAGGGCAGAGATTATCAGATTGAATGAAAAAGCAAGACCCAACCATATGCTGCCTACAGGAAACGTTCTTTAAATATAAAGACACAAATTGGTTAAAAGTAAAAGGATGTAAGATGAAATTCCATGCTAAAACTAGCCAAAAGAATGCTGGAGTGACTATATCAATATCAGGCAAAATATATATCAGAGCAAAGATACCAGGGATACAGAGGTAATTTCATAATGCTAAAGGGGTCAACCAATGAAGAGGACATAACAATCCTAAATGTTTATACACCTAGTAAAAGAGCTTCAAATTAAATGAAGTAAAAACTGATAAAACAGCAAGAAATATACAAATCAACAATTCTAGTCAGAGATTTCCATACCCCTGTCTTAATAGAACAAGTAGGCATAAAATCAGCAAGGATATGGAAGATGTGAACAATGTGAACAACACTATCAGTCAAATTGAGCTGGTTGACATTTATAGAACACTACCCAATAACAGCAAAATACACATTCCTTTCAAGTGCACATGCAGTGTTTTCCAAAACCAAACCAGTTGCCATTGAGTTGATTCTGACTCATGGCATTTCCACATGTATCAGAGTAGAATTGTGCTCCATAGGGTTTTTAATTGCTGATTTTTTGGAAGTGGATCACCAGGCATTTCTTCCTTGGCACTTCTGGGTGGATTTGAACCTTCGATTACCAAGGTAGACAATACTCTGTGCCACAAAGCAAGTCTTGATAAATTCAAAAGGAGTCAAGCCTTACAAAATATTTTCTCTGAAAAAAAAAATACATATGTTCTCTGCGCACAATGGAATTAAATTAGAAACCAGTAACAGAAAGATTTCTGGAAATTGTCCCAAATATTTGGAAACTAATCTACTACTAACTAACTGATGAGTCAAAGAAGAAATCAAAACGGAAGTTAAAAAATACTTTTGCTTGAATGAAAATGAACATACAAATATCATATTTTATGAGATGCTGCTAAAGCAGTATTTTGGGGTAATTCAAAGCACTAAATTCTTATATTAGAACAGAAGGGTCTCATATCAATGCAATGACCTATATTTAGTTTCACTTCAGTAAACAAAAAAAGAAAGAAAATAAAACTCAAAGTAAGTGTAAAAACATCCCAACGTTACTGGCACAAATAAAAAAAACCAGAAAATAACAAATGTTGGAGAGGCTGTGGGAAGATTGGGACTCTTATGCACTGTTGGTGGGTATGCAAAATGGTTCAACTACTTTGGAGAACGATATGGTGCTTCCTTAAAAAGCTAGAAATAGAAATACCATATGATCCAGCAATTCCACTCCTAGGAATATGTCCTAGAGAAAAAAGAGTTGTCACACAAATAGACATATGCACACCCATATTCATTGCAGCATTATTCACAGTATCAGAAAGATGGAAACACCCTAGGTGCCCGTCAACAGATGAATGGATAAACAAACTATGGTACAGACACACAATGGAATACTACACAACAATAAAGGACAATGATGAATCTGCAAAACATCTCACAACAGGGATGAATCTGGAGGGCATTATGCTGAGTGAAATAAGTCAATCACAAAAGGACAAATACTGTATGAGACCGTTATTATAAAAACTCATGAAAAGGTTGACACACAGAAAGAAACAATCTTTGATGGTTGCAAGGTGGGGGAAGGGTGAGGAGGAAAAAATACTACCTAGACAATAGATAAGTGCTAACTGTGGTGAAGGGTAAGACAGTTCACAATACTGGCGAACTCAATACAACCTGACCAAGGCAAGGTCATGGAAGCTCCATAGACATATCCAAACTCCCTGAGGGACTGAATTAATGGGCTGAGGGCTGGAGACCACGGTCTCGGGGGACATCTAGCTCAATTGGCATAACATAGTTTATAAAGAAAATGTTTTACATCCTACTTTGGTGAGTAGACTCTGGGGTCTTAAAAGCTTGGGAGTGACCATCAAAGATACTCCACTGGTCCCACCCTGTCTGGAGCAAGGGAGAATGAAGAAAACCAAAGACATAAGGGAAAGATTAGTCCAAAAGACTAATGGACCACAACTACCACAGCCTCTACCAGACTGAGTCCAGCACATCTAGATGGTGCCTGGCTACCACCACTGACTGCTCTGACAGAGATCACAATAGAGGGTCCCAGTCAGAGCTGGAGAAAAATGTAGAACAAAATTGAAACTCACAAAAAAAGACCGGACTTGCTGGTCTGGCAGACACAGGAAAAATCCTGAGAGTATGGCCCCTGGACACCCTTTTAACTCAGTACTGAACTCACTCCTGAGGTTCACCCTTCAGCCAAAGATCAGACAGGCCCATAAAACAAACAATAATACACGTAGCTAGCTCAACCACGTATTCAAGGCTAAGTTGGCACACAAGCCCAGGGGCAAGAAAGGGAAGGGAGGAGAGGACAGGAAATCTGGACAAATGGAAATGGGAACCCAAGGCTGAGAATGCGAGAGTGTTGACATGTCATGGGGTTGGCAACAAATGTCACAAAACAATATGTGTATTAACTGATTATTGAGAAACTAATTTGCTCTATAAATATTCATTAAAGCGCAATAATAATAACAAAAAACCTCAAAGTATAAAAACAAATAATAAAAAACAAACTGGAAATCAGTGAAATGGAAACAGGAAAACAATAGAGAAAATCAATGAAACCAAAGTTTGTTCTTTGAGAAGATCAACACAATTGACTCTAGCCATTCTGATTAGGAAAAAAGAGAAAACACACAAATTACAAATATTAGGGAAGAGAGAAGTGACATCATTACAGATTCTGCATATATTAAAGGGATAATTAGGAAATATGAAAAACTTCATGTCAATAAATTTGACAACTTAGATGAAATGGACAAATGCCTTGAAATACCCAAACTACAAAAGCTCACCTGAGAAGAAACAGGTAATGTGATTACCCCATCTCTATTAATGAAATAGAATTTATAATTAAAAACATACCCACAAAGGAAACTTCTGGCCTAGATGGCTTCACTGGTGAACTCTACCTAACATTTATTTAAGGAGGAAATATTGCCACTTCTACACTAACTCTCCCCCGCAAATTGAAGTGGAGGGAATACTTTCCAACTTATTCTGTGAATCCAGCATTGCACTCATAACCAAAACCAGATTGCCACCCTTTCTGTTAAATTTCCAAGTACAGATAATCTCTCCTGACTACGAGTTAGGAAGTGTTCATGTGGCTTCCTTAACTCACAAGTGGAGTATCCTTTGTTCATCTCGAACCAAAGAAGTCAGTTTTAAATGTGAAAAGCTTCTCCGATTTAGTAGGTAGCTAAGTTGCAGAGAGTAGTAAATAAGAAGGGGGGCCTTCTGTGGACCTGCTGATTGTTTAGGTTTCAGAAATTTACAGAGAGTGAATTCAAGTGAATGTAGACTCAAACTTGTGGGGAAGGGTAGGACTTAGAGGAGACTATGTTAGAAACAGTAATACTTTGCACTGCGTTCTCACCTTGACTGTTGTTGGGTCTTTTATATTGTGTTCAGCCTCAGAGAAGATTGACTACCATGCAGTGTACATACAGAGAAGGATGCTTTGTCAGATGAGATTGGAACACTTACAAGAAACTGTAATTCCAGGGTTACAAGTGAATGACTGAAGTGGAAAGGGAAGGAGGAAGCCTTCTGGGGTCTCTGTAGCTCCAGGCATCTCCCAAATTCCAGTTCTATGTTGCTGCTGTTAGGTGCTGTTGAGTCGGTTCTGACTCATAGCGACCCTATGTACAACAGAATGAAACACTGCCTGGTCTTGCGCCAACCTCACAATCCTTGCTATGCTTGAGTGCATTATTGTAGCCACTGTGTCAATCCATCTCGTTGAGGGCATTCCTCTTTTTTGCTGACCCTCTTCTTTACCAAGCATAATGTCCTTCTCCCGGGACTGATCCCTCCTGATAACATGTCCAAAGTATGTGAGACGTAGTCTTGCCATCCTTGCTTCTCAGGAGCATTCTGGCTGTACTTCTTCCAAGATGATTTTTTTTTGTTCTTTTGGCAGTCCATGGTATATTCAATATCCTTTGCCAACACCACAATTCCAAGGCATCAATTCTTCGATCTTCCTTATTAATTGTCCAACTTTGACATGCACATGAGGCAATTGAAAACACCATGGCTTGGGTCAGGTGCACCATAGTCGTCAAGGTGACATCTTTGTTTTTGAACACTTTGAAGAGGTCATATGCAGCCGATTTGCCCAATGCAACGGATCTTTTGATTTCTTGGCTGCTGCTTCCATGGGTGTTGATTGTGGATCCAAGGAAAATGAAATCCTTGACAACCTCAATCTTTTCTCCATTTATCATAATGTTGCTTCTTGGTCCGGTTGTGAGGATTTTTGTATTCTTTATGTTGAGATGTAATCCACACTTAAAGCTGTAGTCTTTGATCTTCATCAGTAAGTGCTTCAAGCCCTCTTCAGTTTCAGCAAGCAAGGCTGGGTCATCTGCAAATCGCAGGTTGTTAATGAGCCTCCCCTCCAATCCCGATGCCACAGTCTTCTTCATATAGTCCGGCTTCTTGGATTAATGCTCAGCATACAGATTGAATAAGTGTGATGAAAGGATACAACCCTGACATACACCTTTGCTGACTTGAAACCATGCAGTACCCCCTAGTTCTGTTCAATGACTGCCTCTTGCTTGGTCTTTGCACAGGTTCCTCATGAGCACAAAGAAGTGTTCTGGAATTCTTATTCCTTGCAATGTTATCCAAATTTGTTATGATCCACACAGTCAAATACCTTTGCATAGTCAATAAAACACAAGTAAACATTTTTCTGGTATTCTCTGCTTCCAGCCATAATCCATCTGACATCAGCAATGGTATTCCTGGTTCCACATCCTCTTCTGAATCCTGCTCAAATTTCTGGTAGTTCCTGTTGCAACTGCTTTTGAATGATCTTCAGAAAAATTTTATTTGTGTGTGATATTAATGATATTGTTTGATAATTTCCACATTTGGTTGGATCACCTTTCTTTGGAACAGGCATAGATATGGATCTCTTCCAGTTGATTGGCCAGGTAGCTGTCTTCCAAATTTCTTGGCATAGATGAGTGAGCACCTCCAGTGCTGCATCTATTTGTTGAAACATCTCAATTGGTATTCCATCAATTCCTGGAGCTTTGTTTTTCACTAATGCTTTCAGTGAAGCTTGGACCTCTTGCTTCCGTATCGTCGGTTCCTGATCATATGCTACTTCCTGAAATGGTTGAACATCCACCAATTCTTTTTGGTATAGTGACTCTATGTGTTCCTTCTATCTTCTTCTGACGTTTCCTGCATCATTTAGTATTTTTCCCGTAGAATTCTTCAGTATTGCAACTCGAGGCTTGAATTTTTTCTTCAGTTCTTTCAGCTTCAGAAATGCTGAGCTTGCTCTTCCCTTTAGGTTTTCTAACTCCAGGTCTTTGCACATGTCATTATAATACTTTGTCGTCTCAAGCCAGCCTTTGAAATCTTCTGTTCAGCCCTTTTACTTCATCATTTCTTTCGTTTGCTTTAGCTAATTGATGTTCAAGAGCAACTTTAACTTTCTTCTCACATCCATTTTGGTCTTTTCTTTCCTGTCTTTTTAATGACCTTTTACTTTCTTCATGTATGATATCCTTGATGTCATTCCACAACTTGTCTAGTCTTCAGTCATTAGTGCTAAATGAGTCAGATCTGTTCTTGAGATGGCCTCTAAATTCAGGTGGGATATACTCAAGGTCATACTTTGGCTCTTGTGGACTTGTTCTAATTTTCTTCAGCTTCAACTTGAACTTGCATATGAGCAATTGATGGTCTGTTCCACAGTCAGCCCCTGGCCTTGTTCTGACTGATGATATTGAGCTTTTCCATCATCTCTTTCCACAGATGGAGTCAATTTGATTCCTGTATATTCCATCTGGTGAGATCCACATGTATAGTTGCCGTTTACGTTGTTGAAAAAGGTATTTGCAATGAAGAAGTTGCTGGTCTTGCAAAGTTCTATCATGCAATCTCCAGCATTGTTTCTATCACCACAGCCACATGGGGGTCCAGTTGCTATAATATCTACTTCACAGCGTCTATTGCGAGGTTTAAATAAGATAAACAAATAACGAAATGAACAAACAAAAAAACCCAAAACAGAAAAGAAAAACCAAACCCTTTGCTGTCGAGTAGATTCTGACTCAGAGCAACCCTATAGGACAGAGTAGAACTGCACCATAGGGTTTCCAAGGCTGTAATCTTTATGGAAGCAGACTGCCATATCTTTCTATCAAGTAGCGGCTGGTGGGTTTGAATCACCTACTTTTTGATTAGCAGCTGAGCTCTTAAGCACTGCACCACGAGGGTTCCTTTAGATAGGATAAGGTACGTGAAAGCACATAGCACAATACCTATAATAGGCTGTCAATATTTAGTTTCTCTTTGCTTCCCTCTGAGCCACTGTGATGGTTAATGTTTTCTGCCAACTTGGCTAGGCTGTGATTCTCAGTGTTTGGCAGACACTGTGTAATCACCTCCCATTTTGTGGTCTGATATGAGCAGCCAGTTAGTTGGAAGAAGAGTTTCCTTGGGGGTGTGGCTTGCATGCATGATATAAACAGATGTTCTGGTAAAGCTCTCTATCCTGCGTTCGGCTTGTCAACCTCTGACCTCCAGTTCTTGGGACTTGAGAAGCCTTCAGCCTGCTGCCTGACCTGCATATTTTGGATTCACCAGCTCCCACAATGCCCTGAGCCAGCAGCTTGGTGCCTGGCCTACAGATTTTGGATTCACCAGTTCCTACAATCCCCTGAACCAGCAGCCTGCTGCCTGACCTGCAGATTTGGGGTTCGTCAGCCCCACCAGCCATGTGAGTCAGGAGAAACCTCCCAGCCTGCCGACTGACCCACGGATTTGGGACTTGCCAGCCTCCACAATTGTGTGAGCCATTTCCTTGAAATAAATCTCTCTCTGTATTTATATATATATTCTTCACTGGTTTTTCTCCTCTGAGAATCCAGCCTAAGACAGTTGGTACCAAGAAGGGGGGGGGGGTGTTGCTATAACAAATACCTAAAATATGGAAGTGGTTTTGGAATTGGGTAATGGGTAGAGGCTGGAAGAGTTTTTTTTAATAGTAAAAGCCTAGATTGCCTTGAAGAGACAGTTGATAGAATTATAGCTGTTGAAGGCAATTCTGGTGAGGGCTCAGAAGGAAGTGAGGAGAGTCATAGAGAAAGTCTCTACCGTCTTAGAGAATACATATGGCACCGTCAATAGAATGCTGCTAGAAATGTGTATGTTAAATATGCTTCTGGTGAGGCTTTAAAAGGAGATCAGACATGGATTACCCAATAAGCAAGGTACAGACAGGCTTACCTGTGTTTACTTACTATTCTGTAGTGCAAAATTTCACAAGTGCACTACAGTTGTGCAGTATAGATTATTAAGTAAATAAGTAAGCACAAGTAAGCCCATGTGTACCTTGATTATTGTAAGCCTGTGTGTACCTTGCTTACTGGTTAATCCACCCCTGGGAATAATGAACATGTGATTAAACAATGGAGAAAGGGCAATGCTTTTTATGCAATGGCACAGAACTTGTCTGAATTATGTTCAAATGTTTGGTAGAAAGTAGAACTTGTAAGTGAAGAATCTAGGTATTTGGCAGAGGGGATTTCTAAGCAAGATCTTGAAGGGGCTGTGTGATTTCTCTTTGTTCCTTGTACTAAATTGTGAGAGGAAAGGTGGACTTAAAAATAAATGGTGCAAAACCAAAACAAAACGGAAAGATTTGGAATATTCTGTTGTATAATCTAAGGACACATGTTCTAGAATTTTCACCAAGGGCATAGCTACACAACCTTTCGTTAAAGAGATTAAGCCTGTGACTGATGCATCTAACCAACTACCACAGCAGAAAGCCCATCGGCTTAGGCTGAAGAGTACAGAAATAGGACAAAAGGAAGGAAAGCTCTTTGCCTCTTGGAATTCTACAGGCAGGAAACAGGCCAAAGGAGCTACATCTCTTGTCCTCCAAGAAAAGAAAAAGACCATCTGTAGAGCAGCTCATAGATCAGCAGAACTATTGAAAGGAGCTTGGGAAGTGGGTCTGCCACTGTTTCAAAGGGTGGAGACAAAGAGTCAGATCTCCACCAACTCTGTTCTGGAGTGTGGGCCTGCCACGCCCAGTGGCCAAAAGGATAGGACCTCCACCCAAAGTAGAGGGGTGGAGCTGCCATGCCCAAGGCGCAGGAGAACAGGAGACTGCCAGGGCTGAGGAAGTGGGGTCACTACTCAGATGGACTAGGAGAATGGAACCACCCGAAGTGGAGAGAGCTGATTTGCTGTCTCAGTGGGCCTTGGAAGGTGGGGCTGAAGCTCAGGGCTGAGGGACTTCCACCCAGAATTCAGAGGGCGTGGCCAATGCCCAGAGTCTGGAGGGTGGAGTCATTGCCCGGATTGTTCAGGAGAACAGAGGATTGTTTTCAAACCTTGGGAACCAATGTAATTTGTTCTGCTGAGTTTTGGACTTGCTTGGTACCTGTTATCCTTTCTTTCCCTCCAATTTCTCGCATTTGTAATAGAAATGTCTACCTTGTGCCTGTTCCACCATTGTACTTTGGAAGCAAATAACTTGTATTCTGAATTTCACAGGTTCACCAATAAAGAAGAATTTTGACCCAGGATGGAATATGTCTTAAGTTTCACCCAGATTTGATTTAGATGATTCGGAAGATGAAATTTTGGACTTCAAGTTGATTTAAGACTTTTGGGATGATGCGATGGGGTTAATGTGTTTTGCATTTGGGAAGGACATGAATTTTGGGGGGCCAAAGTGTGGAATGTTATGGATTGAATTGTGTTCCCCAAATGTATGTGTTGTAAATCCTAACCCTTGTAGAGGTTATAATCCTATTTGGGCATGGGTTTTCTTTGTTATACTAACGAGGCAGTGTTAGTGTAGGGTGTGTCTTAAATCAATCTCTTTTGAGATGTAAAAGAGTTTAAACAAACAAGCAAAAGAAGCAGAGATGGGGAAGATAGATGCCACACCATATGAAGATCACCAAGGAGCAAGGACCTTCCCCCAGAGCTGACAGAGAGAGAAAGCCTTCCCCTAGAGCCAACGCCTTGAATTCAGACTTCTAGCCTCCTAAACTGTAAGAAAATAAATTCCTGTTTGTTAAAGCTACCCACTTGTGGTATTTCTATTATAGCAGCACTAGATAACTACGATGGAAATCCTGGTGCTGCAGTGGTTAAGAGGTACGGCTGCTAACCAAAAGTTTGGCAGTTCAAATCCACCAGGTGCTCCTTGGAAACTCTATGGGGCAGCTCTGCTCTGTCCTATCGGGTTGCTTTGAGTTGGAATCGACTCAACAGCAACGGGTTTTTTAGATAACTAAGACAGCCACTCATTACCGTGTATTATTGTTTGCCTTTTTTATATAGGTCCTCCCTTTGCCAAAAGACTATAAGCTTCTAGGATTCAGGGACACTTTTTTACCCTTTTTTGAAGGCCACCTAAAAGTGCATTGGAGGAGCCCTGTGGCAAAGTGGTGAAGCACTCGGCTGCTAACCGAAAGGTCAGCAGTTCGAAACCACCAGTGCTCTACATGAGACAGATGTGGCAGTCTGCTTCTGTAAGGATTTACAGCCTTGGAAACCATATGGGGCAGTTCTACTCTCTCCTATAAGGTCGCTATGAGTTGGAATAGACTCTGTTGGCAACGAGTTTGGGTTCTTTTTTTTTTTTTTAGCAATGCATTGCACCGAGTGCTATCTGGGTGTGGATCATGGTGATAATGATGAGGGGAAAGCATCATGTTAGATCCTCCAACTGAGATAAACAAGCTTTTCTAATATAGATGATGTACAGCCTACAATAATTGCCTTTCCCTTGTAATTCCTAACCTTCTCTCAGAGCCCTCAACACTTTTAAAAAGCATTTTTTTATTTTTAAACTTTTAAATTTCAGACACACACAAGTAAAGAGAATAGTATAATCAACATGTTGACTGAACAAATGAGTGAACTGTAGAAAGCAGCCCCCCCCAAAATACCTGAAACTTTTGCTGAACTCTCCCCTTTATAGGCTGTTTGCTATGAGTTGGGGGGTTTATGTAGGATATTGAGACTGCTTTGGGTTTTGTTTCAGAGCTGGGATGTTCTAGCTGTATTTCATCCTCTAGGCCCTTAGCCATCAGTGTAATTTTAGTGCCCACTGTCTGCAGATCATATATACCAGGGTTATTGGTAGATATGAACAAGTAGAAATTAGTGAAGATGCCTTTTCCTAGTTATAGAAATGAGGAGCTGAGCTTGGAGTGCAAAGCGGTCCTTGTGCCTGAGAGTTTTGCTGTGGTTCAGCAACCCCCTGAGCTGCACTATTGTCCTGAAAGCAGTCACTTTGAGCAGACATATTGAACATTGAATGGTACCTAGAGAAGGCTGGGAAGATGAGCTGCATAGGCAGTAATTGCTCTGGGAATTCAGAGGAGAAAGAAATTAATCCAGACTGGGAAAGTCAAGGAAGACTATTCTCAAGGAATGTGGTGGTAACTTTGTCCTGTTCCCATTTACCTCGTGTGTTTAATCTTTACACCTATATGGAAAAAGACAGAGTTGATTGTCAGTGAATACCCTGGGGTGGTTTGCCTGCCAGAGACAAATTAAGCTCTGGGCTTCTTTTAGATGTGAGGCTTGTTGCTAAAAGAAGGCTTCTAGTTGGAATGCCTTGCTGGTCAGAATTGGCTGTGTGTGGGGAGACAGCTACCCCTAGTGGGCCTGTGTGAACCATACTCGGAAACGCAACTCTTCTTTACCTTTACCCAAAATGAGGCAGGTTACTTTATTATTATTATTATTATTGCCTATGACATGGGCCTAATGTAGACCTTAGCTAATAAAACAACAGAATGGGGGATGTATCTATTTCCTCAAATTCCCAAAGTGAAAAATTGATTCTCATTTTTTTCTTGTAACCTCTATATATATAAAACTATTTATCCTCTTTCCTGTATGCTCTGACACTTGAAAAAGTTAATGCTTTAAGGATCAGGTCTGAAATTAGGGCTGTAATTGATTGATAATTTAAAAATGGAGGGCTTGGAGCCTAAATTGAGGGTAGAGCATTGACAGCATATTAATACGGGAGTAAAAACATGGGCGCTCATAGTAAACATGCTTCATGGATAACATCTATGCCATACCATTAACTCTCAAATACTTGATTAACGAAAAAATGGATGAGAGTATGGTGGTGTGATGACCTGTGATTTTATTCAGATAAGGTGGGAAGGGGATGAGACGCCTGGTTTGTCTAGCATTGTAACCACATTACAGATTTTTTGCCTTTGCTGGTAGTAGAATAGTAGAATACTTATTATGAAATCAGAGTAGCTTCTAATTTAATGAGTACTTCTTATGTGGCAGGGACTAATAAACGCTACACATACATTCACTCATCTAACCATCAGGTTAAAAACATGCCCAAGTTCACAAAGGTTAGGAAAAAGTAAAACTGGGTTTTGAACTTAGGCAATCTGATTTCAGAACCTAGGCTCTTAACCACTTCTCTATATGTTTGAGTCTGACTGGTCTAACTTTCTCTCCAGTATCATAATGTCACTGTTTTTCAGGAATGGAGGTTCCTTTGCTGAGCATATAGCCACAGATCAAAAGTAAAAACCAGATTTCTTTTGTTTCAACCTTGGGAACCTTGTTTCTATATGAATGGTTTTTAATCTTTTTGGGCTCACAGCCTTTTTCAGAATCTGTTGAAAGCTTTGGGTCTTCTTTCCAGAAAAATTCACCTATGTGTTACCGGAATAAGGTTCTTGCCTCTCACTGCTCAAGAATGAGCAGGTAAGGCACGTAGAGTTTTCCACACGAGCAACGCTTTATCGAAGAGGAGGCTCGCAAGCAGAGACGAGGAGGGCCTAAGCAACGCATACCCCTGTCTCACAGAACAAGGACTTGCCTGGATTTTTAAAAAGTTCTTGGGGGAGGGGAAGATTCATGTTTACTCATAGGCATAGGCAGGGATATGTAAACTATAGTGCGTGTGCAGCAGCTTTCTAAGATGGCTCCTGTCCTGGAGGCCTCTGGGATTCATAGCAGGACTTGTGGGGTGTCGTGCCTGCGCAGTCTCTTGCTCCCCAAGTTCGATTCCCAGCTGCTGTTGCTGCCCCTCACTGCCCCGGTGGAAGGTCACACAGAGGTCACAGGTGGATGTTCTGCACAAGTCCCTGGAGCTGGTTTTATCCAGCTGCTTCTGTAAGACAACTTTAAAGAAGTTTGCGGGCTATTTTCTGATACCCTGCCCCATTGTTCTGGGCAATGGCTTTGTTTCTGTGCCCTGGCCCATTTCCTGTTACTTTGCAGATTTGGGGGCTCCTCTGTTCACTGTTTATATATGCACATACACATAATATTGCACACAACTTCAGAGGTGGCTTCTTGGACCTACTGAAGCCTATCCTCCAGCAGTCCATGGATCCAGGGTAAGAACTCTTGCCTTATATAACCTTTCCCAGCTGACTCTTCTATGGCATTGAGGCAACAGGGAGTAGAGGTCTTACTCCTTTTCTTTCTCTGGAGAGAAATGTTTATAAAGCATAAATCCATTGCCTTCAAATCGAGTCTGACTCGTAGTGACCCTATAGGACAGAGCAGAACTGCCTCATAAGGGTTTCCAAGGAGTGGCTGGTGGATTTGAACTGCCGACCTTTTGGTTAGCAGCTGAGCTCTTAACCACTGCACGACCAGGGCTCCTTATAAAGCACAGGCTTCCTAAATTAATCAAGTATCTCAGAATTTTCCTTCTTGACATAGGATTCCAAGGGAAGAATGCAGATGATCAAATGTATGGTTGTAGGAGATGGTGCTGTATGTAAATACCTGCCTCCTCATCAGATTTTTACACAACAAATGCCTTTCCTGAGGAGTATATCCCCACTGTCTTTGACAACTATAGTGCCCAGACATCTGTGGATGGCCAAATAGTCAGCCTGAACTTATGGGACACAGGTGGCCAGGAGGAATATGACCGATTGAGAACACTCTCCTACCCCCAAGAGCAATATCTTTGTCATTTGTTTTTCCATTGGCAACCCATCATCTCATGCCAATGTGAGGCATAAGTGGCACTCAGAGGTCCCCCATCATTGTCCCTACATACCTGTTCTGCTGGTGGGCACCAAGAGGGACCTGCGGAGTAACCTTGAAACTGTGAAGAAGCTGAAAGAGCAGAGCCTAGTGCCCACAATTCCTCATCAAGGCACTTCCCTGGCTAAGCTGGTGGGTGCTGTGCAAGTATCTGGAATGTTCAGCCCTGATGCAGGATGGGGTTCAGGAACTATTTTCAGAAGTTGCCTGGGTTGTGCTTTACCTGGTCACAAAGAAGTGGGTCCTCTTATAGCTCTGAGGGTGCTACTTGGGGACTGCATCCAGGGACAGTAAGAGTGGATTCCTCTGACAGCTTTTTACAGTGCCAGTATGAGCCATTTCTCTCTTCCCTTAGAAATGTTAGACTCAAGTTATTTTGCTTTTGGAGGAATGAAGACAAGCTAGTTGGTACACAGCTGCTTTGAAGTTTGGTCTGAATCTTTTAGAGGAAGTTTGTGTGTGCGTGTGTGTGTCCCCATCAAAGCAGTTAAGAGGAGACTCTACTGAGTGCTTTTATTTCTCTCCTGGTCAGGCCATGACTAACCAGAGCAGCCTAGTACTGTTCTTTGTAGGCTTTTGCTTATCTCCCTTTAAGTCTAATTTCAGCCTTCCTTGTTGTATTATTATTGAGCAACTGCCTCACAGAAGGACAAGGTTCCCCAGTTTTTAAATTGTGCCTTAAACTTTCTGTGTACTAATTTTTGAAAACCATTTTATGTGTGATTCCTGAGTGTTCCCAATTTTAACATGTTCCTCCCATTCTTTAGATGAGACATTTTTGCAAAAGAGGTTAAGCAGCATTTTCCAAAGTTCTGTAGGATGGCAATAAAAACCAAAACAAAACCAAAATCCGTTGTTCCCAGTCAATTCCAACTCATAGCAACCCTGTAGAATAGAGTAGAACTGCACCATAGGGCTTCCAAGGCTGTAATCTTTATGGAAGCAGATTGCTGCATCTTCCTCCCAGGGAGTGTCTGGTGGGTTCAATCCACTGACCTTTTGGTTAGCAGCTGAGTGCTTAACTACTGCACCACCAGGGGTCTTTAAGATGGTAACATGTTCCTTAAAAGGGTCTGTGGTCAAATAAGCTTGGGAACCAGTGATTTAAATAAAATTCAACAGGTTCCTTTACTGCGGGATTGTATAACTTAATATGTATGCAACATTTCCCAAACTTATTTCACTATGGTCATTTTTTTTTTTTGTGGCCCCATATTAACAGCTCTGTTAACACAGTTTGAGAGATGCAGGGTTAATAAAAAACCAAACCAAACCCACTGCCATCTAGTCAATTCCGACTCAGCGACCCTATAGGACCCTATAGGACATAGGAGAACTGCCCCATAGGGTTTCCAAGGAGCACCTGGTGGATTTGAACTGCGGACCTCTTGGTTAGCAGCCATAGCACTTAACCACTAGGCCACCAGGGTTTCCGCTGGGTTAATACCCAGACCCAGTGCCGTCGAGTCGATTCCGACTCATAGCAACCCTATAGGACAGAATAGAACTGCCCCGTAGAGTTTCCAAGGTGCGCCTGGTGGATATGAACTGCCGACCCTTGGGCTAGCAGCTATAGCACTTAACCACTACGCCACCAGAGTTTCCACTGGGTTAATGGAGACTAGGAATTTCCAAGAGGAAGGCTGTGAAAAAACAAAAAGCATAATGTCATCCTGTTCTTTTTGATGTTTCCCTCTTCGTGCCTTTGAGACAAATGTTTATCATCCCGTGGACTTGTTTCCTTGAAATCTTGTTGGTTCCCCTACTTCAGGAGATGGGTTTGGCACCTAATCATGATGGTGGGTCGGATGTGGGATCTGATAGCACTATGGGCCTGGCGATTTGGGATCATCAGCTCCATCCACCTCCCCTGAAAAGCTGTGTCCCACTGAGATGTTCATATGGCCCTTTTTTCTCCCTGTCACTTTCTGCTTTAGGAAACAAAACTTACGGTTAACTCCCTAAATAAAACCAAATGGACAAAGTTTCCTGCTATTCATTTTCAGGGAATTGTTTTTCCCTCTGAGATTTCTCTTTTGCCTTCATTCCCTGGGCTTAGCTGTTCTGAGTAACTCTAAAGGCTGCCTTGCTCTCTCCTTTCGCTCCCTCCTCATGGAACTTCCTGTGTTTGTGTTTGTTCAGCTGTGTTTTTTTTTTTTTTTTGGAGGTTTTTTTAGTAAGGGCTTTGAACCTATTCTTTCTGGTTTGAACCCCTGCTGAGAATTTGCATTTCTACCCCAGGTATACTGAGCGAGAATCTACATTTTAACAAGATCCCTAGGTGATTTTTTAGGTGATTTTTATGTAAAATTTTTGAGAACTGCTGCTCTACCAGTGGTTCTCAGAATTAGTCCCTAACCAGCAGCATTAGCATTGCCTGGGAACTTCTTAGAAATGCAAATTATCAGCAGGGGTTTGAATCAGAACGAACCAGTTCAGGGATCTGCGGTTTAGTTGCTCCGGTTTAGTTGCTCCGATGGAGTTAAAGTATGTTGGATCCTTATCTCCAGACCAAGGGGCTGTTCTCTTTATGGCTATATAGGACTTCAGGTTTTGTTGGAGTCACTCAGCTTGCCCTTGGGGCAGTAAGAAGTTAGATTCCACATTCCAGTGGGCCAGCTTCTCCTCCTGCCTCATATTTTTTTACCTTCTTCATCTAGCTCCACTGTGTGCACACACACTCCCACTCTGCCAGAATATTTTGCATTGGGTTTTTGAGAGTTTGGGAAATGGAGCTGAAGGGATCTCGTAGCTCTCTCTGCAGTGGGTCATGTGTATGTGCTTTGCTTTGTAGCAGTCTTGTTGTTGTTTTTTGACAAGATATGGTCAGAACAGTTTCAGGTTAACTGGACCTTTTGGATAGGTTTCCAGACAAAATACAAAATGCCCCAATAAATTTGAATTTCAAATAACAATGTTTTAGTACAAACGTGTCCCATGCAATACTTGGGATATACTTATACCTATTATTTGCTGTCTATCTGAAATTCAAATTTAACGGGACATCCTGTATTTTTATTTGCTAAATCTGGCAACTCTACTCCTGGAGAATCTGGCAGGGATTCTGTATGAGCAGTAGGTTAACTTGAAGAGGGTGAGCGTGGCCCTCCTCAACTAAGGCCCAGTAGTACTTTGCAAAGTGGGGCTGCTACTATAGTAGTGTGGTGACTGTTGGAATCAACCAGCCTATGGGCCTGTGTGCCCAATTCTCTTGTAGAGTCATGGCGTTTTTCCACAGGCAACCAAATGAAAGTGCTTATTGCTCAAGTGTATTCCAGTTTCAGGATGTTCTGAATGACGCAGCCTAGGATGCTCACAGGACTTCTTTGTTGAAAGGGGCTATAATCATGGCTGTCACTTGTGCACCTGCCTCTGGGAACTTTCCATTTAACTACTAAAATACTTTTAAGTGGTTTTTAATTTTTTTAAGTAATTTAATGTGAAAATCACGTGGCAGAGGCATCTGACCTCCTCTAACTTCACAAAGTGGGAGAACCAAGGTTGATTCCTATGAGACAGAGGTCAGACACATCTCGTCTCTCCAACCTTTTTACCAGTTCTGACACCAGCCATCCCTCCCACGGCACTTTATACTTTTCTGCTGTGTTTGATAGTTCATTGCAATGGCCACACAGAACTCACAGGCCATACTCACAGTAATAGGGCTTATTAGAGATGTAACAGGTTACAATTTAGGATCAGGACTGACTCAGGATACAGTTCTTCCATCAGGACAGCCTCTTCTCAGCTCTGCCCACAGGCAGGCCTCTCTCTGGCCCTTGGCCCCTCTGCTTGGCCTCTGCCCTCCTTGGGCAAGTGTTACAAAGCTCTTTAGCTTCACCAATAAGTGCCTGGGGACACCCCACTCTGCCAGCGAGCCTCAGCCTGAAGGCGCTCAGCTCTCTCCCTCCACCAGGTCAGCACACCCACTGTAACCACCTTACTCTGTGGGCCAGGAAGCTCGCTGCGCTGTCTCGTGCCGGTCTCCTAGTTTTGCTGCTGCCACTTCTCTGACAGTGCTTCTTACCATCTTGCCTCATCTCTGATGTTACCTGTCTCCTGGGTCTAAAATGTTCTCAGTGCAGGGACCCCAGTTCCAAAGGTTGTGTTCTGCTGTTGTCTCTTCTTCTTGGTGGTAGTCAGGTCCCCCCTTACTCTAGCATGGCTCATTTTAAGCCTAGCAGGATGGCAAAACTGCCCAATCCCCTCGTTAGGGTTCCATACACCTTATTTGCATGGTCCCACACCCATAAGGGTGCCATGCACCTTATTTGTATTACTAGCAAGTTGTCCAATCCCCTTGGTAGGCCACAAGCACCTTATTTGCATAGTCTCAACCAGTCATTTGGTAGGAGTTTCAAGACCATGGTGAGAAAGCATATAAAAGTGATCTATTTTACCACATTTATTTTTTGTTGTTGAGAATATATACAGCAAAACATACACAATTCAACAGTTTCTACATGTACAATTCAGTGACATTGATTACGTTCTTCAAGTTGTGCAACCATTCTCACCCTCCCTTTCCAGAGTTGTTCCTCCCCCATTAACGTAAGCTCACTGCCCCCAAGGTTCCTATCTAACCTTTCGTGTTGCTGTTGTCAGTTTGATCCCATATAGATAGATCTTAAAAGAGCCTAATGCTCAAGGCAGATATTCTTTACTAGTTAAGCTAAACTTGGTTTTAAGAAGACTTCAGGGGATATTTTTGGTTTAAGGTTTAAAGATTATCTCAGGGCAATAGTTTCAGGGGTTCATCCAGCCTCCATTGCTCCAGAAAATCTGGACTCTGTGAGAATTTGAGATTCTGTTCTGTATATTCCCCCTTTTGATCAGGATTCTTCTATAGAATCTTTGATCAAAATGTCCAGTAATGATAGCCAGGCACCATCCAGTTCTTCTGGTTCCATGGCAAAGTAGGCAGTTGTTCATGGAGGCAATAATCCACACGTTTCATTTCCTCCTATTCCTGACTCTCCTTCCTCTGTTGCTCTAGGCGAATACAGACCAATCGTTGTGCCTTGGATGGCCCACTTGCAAGCTTTTAAGACCCAAGACAGTACCTAACTAGGAAGTAGAACAGAAGTACTAAACACATTATTAGCTAATTAACTGGGATGTCCCATGAAACCGTGACCCTAAATCTCCAAACCAAGGAACCAAATCCAATGAGGTGTTTGGTTATACATAAAGCCTCAGCAGCTACTATTTTTTTGTCATGTTGTAAATATATCACTCAACTTTTGCCAGTTCAACTTTTTACAGGTGTACAACTTATTGACAGAATTCACAAAAATTGGCTATGCAACTGTACCCTCAATCAATGTGATTTTTTCCATCGCTGTAAGCCGAAACTCAGTACTCCATAAGCAATAACCCCCCCCCCATTCCACCACTGATAACTACTAATAAACTTTGGTCTCTATACATTTGCCTGTCTAGTTAAGTAAGGTCATACAGTATTTGTCCTTTTGTGATTTTACTCAGCATAATGTCTTCTTTTGGCTTTTAATAGTGCCTCCTGCTCTCCTTTTGCCTGCAAAATCCATATATGTAAGCCTGGGTTTTGTTTGGGCAAACTGGTTTCCCCTAACAAATGGAGGTGTGACTCCCAAGTTTGAGAGACTGGGAGTCCTGTCTGTATTGGGTTGATTTGATGATCCTGAGCATACACTGACATCCTGATTTTTATACGAAGATTAACATGCCAGTATTACTTTTATTCATAATTGAATGGTAATAAAAACTTTTCTGATTTTACTGTTGCTTTCTAAAAAAGCAATTCCACCTCACCCTTTGAGTGGTTTCTAAATGTTCTTCAACTTGCAAAGGATGAAATAACTATAATTGTTGTACTGCAGGTTGTACCTATGCATAACTGTACTAGTTTTTCTGAAGCAGACAATCAGGGTAGGGAACTGTCTGCCCTAGCACCAATTCTCTAGGTCCTGCCCCCATCTATCACCTCCAGGATTTGGCTTCATTTCTGGTTTTTCATTAACAACAGGTCAGTTAGTACCCTGTAGGCACATTTTCTCATTATAGTATATTGGAGCCCTGGTGGTGCAGTGGTTAAGAGCTTAGCTTCTAACCAAAAGGTTGGCAGTTCAAGTCCACCAGCTGCTCCCTGGATGCAGTTCTACTCTGTCCTATATGGCCACTTTGAAGGCTTTGAGTTGGAATCCACTCAACAGCAAGGGCTTTATGCGTCTGTTTGTTCGGTACTTTTATACTACATTTTGTGTAAGCTTCCTACTATGTTATAGGCATTACTGTACTAGGGGCTAGTGTTGTAAAGATAAGATACATCATTTAATATCCTTTGCTGCTTCTACTTACCTCAGGAACTAGAGATTTGTTTGTTACAAACAATTCTTTTGTTACAAAAATTAACAAATCCTGTCTGGTAATCTTCTGTAGTGCTACTATACTAGGAAGGAAGAGCAAAACCATAGTACTTAAAAAACAGCTTTATTGAGGTATAATTTACAGACCATAAAATTCACCCACTTAAAGTATACAATGATTTTTAGTAAAATGCTGAGTTGTGCAACCATCAGCAAAATCCAGCTTTAGAACATTTCCATCACCCCAAAGAGCTCCCTCATGTTAATCTCTGTTCCTACCCCTAGCCCTAGGCAACCACTGATCTACTGTCTTTTATAGATTTTTCTTTTTGGACATTTCATATAATTGGGATCATACAATGTGTGGTCTTTTATAACTGGCCTTTTTCACTTAACATACATAATGTTTTCAAGGTCTACCCATGTTGTAGCCTGTATCAGAACTTCACTTTTCTTTATGGCCGACAAGTAGTCCATTGTATGTATATCACATTTTGTTTATCCACTCATCTGTTGACGGACACTTGAGTTGTTCCCACCTTTTGGCTATGGTGAACAATGTTGCAATGAACATTGGTGTACAAGTATCTGTCTGAGTCCCTGCTTTCAAGTCTTTTAGACTAGGAATGGAATTGCTGGGTCATATGGTAAATTTGGAAACCCTGGTGGCGTAGTGGCTAAGTGCTATGGCTGTTAACCAAGAGGACAGCAGTTCACATTCGCCAGGTGCTCCTTGGAAACTCTTACAGGGTAGTTCTACTCTGTCCTATAAGGGTTGCTATGAGTAGGAATCGGCTCGATGGCAGCGGGTTTTTTGGCAGTGGGTATGGTAAATTTATATAAAACCATGTTTTGAGTTAAGAACGGTATCCTTAATATTGATAGTATTTAATATTGATATTCCCTTCCACATTCTACAAGCCATCTACCTCTCATTGAATCTGCTTTTCCTCAAGCACAAACATCTAAGAGGCAGTAAATAACTGTTACAAGGTACATTAAAAAACATTTCATTTTGCTGCCTTTTTTGTTTTAAATATGAGTATAGCAATAGTATTATAACTTCATTACCAAAACGCAGCATTTCAGTTACTATGCAGGTTTAGACGGACTGTTGCGGTCTGGTCTAGAAGTTTAGCTACTATTAAAACATTCCATGGGACATCCATACAATGAAATATTAAGCAGCCATAAAGAATGAGGAAGAGGAGAAGAGCTCTGAACTGGTACAGTGTGATTTACAGGCCATATTATTAAGTGAAAAAAGCAAGGTGAAAAGAGTGAATATAGTCTGTTACCTTTTGGGTAAATAAAAAGGTGAAATAAGAATACATACACTTGTTTGCTTATTTTTGCAAAAAGAAACGAAGGCTATCCATAGGGAGTGGGTGGGAGTGAGCAGAGGGCACAGGCATGGGAACAAGACATCTCTTGGAATAGCTTTTTATATGAAGGTTTACATGTTCAAAAAATTATATAAAAAAGATAATAAAAGCAAATCCTAAATTTGAGCACAAACAAAATAAATGATTTTAAATGTACGTAAGATTGATAATTCCAGAGGAAAAAAATTCAAGTAACTTTTGAACACAGTACTCTGTATATCTTTAGTAGGATATATTTTAATGACAAAAAACTGCAAAGAACTTCTGAACTTCACTTAGGGTTATAGTTGGTAGTGGTATGGGTGTTGTAATTCTGAAAAGAGTAAATATACTGATGTTGGAAACCAGGGTTTTCACTGTGAGAGAAGGTGAGGAAGAACCCTGTGGTTTGAGTTGGAAGTATAAGTCCTTCCTCTCTCCCTTCCTTAGCTCTGTCCACTGAAAGGGCCTACGACCAGTGATACCCAGATCTTGGTTTCTTAACACCATACCCCAGTAAAAAAAACCAGGGCTCTTTTGAGAAATGGCTGATATCAGGTCTGGGACAGGAAAGGTAGAGAGTAAGTCTGGAACATGTTGTGCCAAAAAACAAGGAGCTCCTTAAAGTTACGTCGAAGTTTTGCCAAAAGAACGTAAGAGTCAGAATGAAGCAGTTCCCTTTGCACAAGTTTGGAACAACTTGAGCATCAAAAATAATAATGATGGTGTAAAATAAAGAAAAATACGAGACTTAACAATGGTTTTTTAGAAGGGAGAAAGGAGATAGCAAAAGGGAAAGCTCTTTACCGAATAATTCCAGCTAGTAAATGTAGAAGGAATTTGAAAACTAGAAAAATCCCCTTTTGCACTCTCCCAATATAACTGATTCAGGTAAGCTATCATCAATGGAGGAAACCCTGGTGGCACAGTGGTTAAGTGCTACGGCTGCTAACCAAAAGGTCGGCAGTTTGAATCCGCCAGGCGCTCCTTGGAAACTCTATGGGGTAGTTCTACTCTGTCCTATAGGGTCACTATGGGTCGGAATCGGCGGCACCGGGTTTGGGTTTTGGTTTATCATCAATGGATGTTAAACCACTGCGTGCAAGGATGATGGGGAACAGAACATTCACACAGTCTCAAAGTATCACCACACGGATTATTTACTAATTACAAATGGAAAAAACGTATCTCTGTGGAGAGATCTGGCCATCACCACTTCAACCAAGTTACAAATTTAGCATCACCAATACTGGGATAACCTGATATTGCACAAGCCTTCTGATGGCAGGCAAAATATTTAACCTGAATCGATTTGAAGAAACAATCTGACAAATTCAGAGTATAGAATTATTTTGAAGACAACATGCCTAGATTCTTAAAAAAAATTAATGTCACGAAAAACAATGAATTCGAAATTAAGAGACTAAAGGGAGCTAACCAAATGCAATGCGTGAAACCTGAATGGCGCTTGGATTGAAAAAAATATAAAATACCCCAATTAGGACAATTGGGGAAATTGGGACTATGCATGACATTAAATTATTGTTAATTTTAAAAATGTGATGATGCGATTGTGCTTAAAGAGTAAGATGTACATTTTTAGGGGTGAGGAATCATTTCTGTACCTCACTTTCAAATGGTTCAGGAAAAAAAAACCTGGCAAAATGTTAACAATAGTGAATCTAGGTGAAGGGTTATCTGTTCTTGTTATTAATCTTTCACTTTCAAATTTCCCAAAATAAAACGTTGAGAAAATAAAGCAAAAATCCATTTCTATGGAGAAACGTCAATTCGAAGCAACTAACTTACAAATGAACCTTCTGGACAGAGCGGCAAAGCCGCAAACACCACAGAGGAGAAACACGCGTTATGATCTTTACTTCCTCGTAGCGTGGCCTAGGGACTCTGGCAGCTCCTTCTGATTGGAGGAAGAATAGTTGCTCTCAGCCGCAGAAAGACCACTCATGCGCAGATGAGTAGAAGGGGCGGGACTGAACATCTTCTGTGACCAACCGCTTTTCACAGGCTCAGCCTCCTGATCGCATAGGTTCGAATGAAAAGCCGTTAGTAAAGTAGTGACACCTATTCTCCTTTTTCGTAGGACCGCCGGTTTTTCCGGTTAATTTTCCTTTATTCCGCTTCCGGTAGGGGCTGATAGGGTCAAGTCGCTCCGTGTGTCACTTCTGGGCGACTGATGTCTTTATTTCCGGTCCATGGGACCCGCCTGGAATTTACTGTGGCCAGCAGTCGCTGCTGGTGCTGCAGCCGCCATCATGTCAGACTCGGACAGCGACGAAGAGTCGGCTGGAGGCGGTCCATTTTCTTTAACTGGTTTCCTTTTTGGCAACATCAATGGAGCCGGGCAGCTGGAGGGGGAAAGCGTCTTGGATGATGTGAGGGGGTGGGCGTGGGGATAGGGATGCGGGTGGTACTGCTCAGGCGAGTAGGTAGGATGAGGGGCCTAGAGAATGGATACGAGAGGTGGGCATATTGCGGCCTGCTTTGAAAGGGCGCAATTAACCTAAAAGAAGAGGAAACGAGAAGAGGAACGGGGTGCTATCTTAGTAAATTTTGGAAAAATGCGTTAGAGTCAGGGAGCTCCCTTTTGGGCGTGGGCAGGAAGAGGAGTGGAGCGTGATTGGCGAGACACCGCGGATTCCCTGTAGATCAGGGGCGCGGGTGTGGGTTACTTTGGAGATAACTTTTCACCTGACCAGACACTTAGAAAAAGCAATATTTTAACCTAGTGAAATTGCTTTCAAATCGTTACTGTGGGAACCTTCTTGGGGATTCTTGAAAACCTTGCCTGCATTTCTGACATCACTGACGTGAGGTGCCCCAAGAGGACTGGACAGAGAAGCTGGAAGAAATCATTTGGTTCAGGCCCCAACCGCTAGAACAGTGAATGTTCAAAGCATCCGGGGCAGATCTTTTTTCTGGTCCTAGTATGATTTTTACATAGTTTTCCCAGTGTTCCTTGACACGGTGAAATTATTTTCTGTGTCCGACTGAAACTCACCTACTTTCATTCACGTTCGTTTTCTCAAGGAGTAAAACTGCTAACGTTTTCCCTACCCTGCAACACACGCAGAAAATGGCAAAAAAGTCATCACCTTGCCTTCTGTAATCCAAATGACCTCAGTTGCCTTAACCTTTATTCAGAGAACACTATTCCATTCTTTTGGTCGTGGGGGTGGTGCTTTGAAAAATCTTTTCTTACAATATAAGTTTAGAGAGTGGTGACTGAAATTGGACATGGTATTTTAAAATTTGATTAATGTGGAGTTTAGTGGTAAATTTACTTTACAGCTCTTGAATGTCGTGCTCCTTTTAGCACACTACAGAGTCATTTTTCATACGGATTTATGGCTTTGTCATGGACCAGGGAAATGAGCCTTGTGGTGTGGGAAACTTAGGTTTCGTTGTTATCTTCGACTTCTGGTGCTGTCCCTTTTTCAGGAGTGTAAGAAGCACTTGGCAGGCTTGGGGGCTTTGGGTCTGGGCACCCTGATCACTGAACTCACCGCAAATGAAGAATTGACTGGGATTGACGGTGCCCTGGTAAATGATGAAGGTGAAGCCTGGGTCATGGGGTGTAAGGTGGGGGAGGAGGCTAGCCACTTATTGTACATGTATTTTTACGTGGGAATTATCTGAGGGAGTGAGAGTTACTTTCTCTATGTTGAGAGCCCCCCCCCCTTTTATTTTTTACGTACAGGGTGGATTAAGAGCACAGAAGATGCTGTGGACTATTCAGATATCAATGAGGTAGCAGAAGATGAAAGCCGAAGATATCAGCAGACAATGGGGAGCTTGCAGCCCCTTTGCCACTCAGGTGATTCTTCGGTGTCAATGATAGAGCATTCCAGGGCATTTTCCTGCTTATGTAGTTCAGTTTTGACTCTGATTTTCGTAATTTTTGCCGTTGTTCCTATATGCCTTTTCTTTAATTCTGTTCCTTTGTTAGCTTAGTTCCAAGTGGCTCCTGTCCTCTTGTGTTCTGGAGCAGTCTCACCATACTCAGGCTTTTTTATTTCTCATACTGTTCAGTACCAAGTTCTTGGGGAATGCCAAGTAAGGATGATAATGCTTTCCTCCTTGTCACCTGGTGTTTGAATACCTATAGGGTCGCTATGAGTCGGAATCGACTCGAAGGTAACAGGTCTGCTTTTTGTTTTGTTTTTTTTATCAGGGTTCATGGGACTGTTCTAAATACTGTTGAAAGTTAGACTGAAACAAACTCAGTCTTTGCTCTCAAGGAATTTATAGCCCAAGAAGGATTAAGTATACAGTGTTGCATGTAAATGATACATGTATCTATCAGCTGAAATTCTGTTACTCATTCAGCCACCTATATGCTGATACAATGTATTTAATTCTTGCTTTCAAATTTTTCTCCCTGGTGTAAGGTGCTACATTTTGGAATCACTGTCAGAGCTGGAAGGGATCTTAACGATTATTCTTAACCTCCTCACAAATACGGAAATCCTGAGTAATTCAACAACTTTGGTTCGTTAGACATTGATTGAACACCAGTTATGTGCTGTAAACTGTGGTAGACACTATGGAACAAAGATAATGAAATTCATTATCTGATTTTGAGGAGCTCAGGGTTTAGAAACCTAGAGCAACTGGTCATAATTCCTTGTGGTGTAGTGGCTGAAGGCTTGGCTGCTAACCAGAAGATTGGCGGTTCAAATCTACCAGCCACTTCTTGGAAACCCTGTGGGGCAGTTACACTCTGTTCTGTAGGATTGCTGTGAGTTGGAACCAACTGTACGGCACCTAACAACAACAGCACTACCCTACACTACCTCTGACTGCTTGAAATTTTGTTATGAGTTGCTTATTGCTTATTCATTGCCCACCTTTTCTTTGCATTAGATTTCAGTTGCTGAAAAATGTAGATAAAACCTCAGTAAATACTTCAGTCTGTTCAAGGTCAGTTAATGGAGTTGAGTGCTTTTCATGTAAAGAGAATTAACTGCACCATATACACAAGAAGTAACCCAAGAAAAATAGAAGATATAGGCCCTACCTTCAAGGATTTTTTATTGTTTGGGGGAGATAGGGTAAGCAAATAAAAAACAATTATCTATAATAAGAAGGCATAAATCAACTTGCAAGCTCATGTTTCTGTGTAGAATGTTATATTTAGTGTCGAGGGGCTTCCAGAATAATTAAATAGTATAGTTGATATTTTTGAGCACTAATATTTTGACTGAGGCTAAGGGGGATGGTGATGGCAGCTCTAATTTTCAGTGGAAGCTGTAATTTTCAGGTATGGGTTTATTGTCTTGACTGGGGATGGTAAGGAAGAGGATGGGTTGGGGGGTTTCTAGTTGGGTTTTATGAGCCAACTTCCTGGAAAACGGGAATGCTGCGTTTGGTAGTCTCAGTACTGTGGGATGCTCATTCCAGGCTCTCTTGCCCTCTAGGGGTGCCTTCACCTATGCCCTTAGCTTACCCCTTCCCTAACATTGGCCCCTTTGCACGGCTTAATTTACAAGGGCACTTCTTTAGAAGTGAATGGAGATAATTATGGAAGGTTTCATGGAGGTAAAATTTGAACAAAATTTTCAAAAAGACGTGAGACAAGGTTTGGTGGAGAGGAAGCAAGCAGCAAGGCAGGTCCTGCTTTGGAAACATGGCTAGTCTAAAGGCTTGGAAATAAAAATAAGCAAAGGAGTGTGGGGGGAATTGTCCAGTAGGTTTGCTTGAAAGGAATGGAATGCATACTGCCAAATAGCAATTACCAGGGATACTTAGATGTTGGGAGCAATTTGACAGCACCTTTATGTATGCATTACTTGGAGTTTGATGCCATGAAGAATTGCAAATCAATATAGATTGTTAAGTAGAGGCAGAGTGGTATAATGAAAAGAAAGTGGGCTTTGAAGTCAGAATATCTTAGGTTCAGAATGTCCTAGATTCAGATACCAAGTCTATATTTAGTGTGACCCTGGACAAGTAGCTTAATCTCAGAAGCTTGGATTTCTGACTTGTAATAACCCGTTAGTTTTCTTGCCTGCAATAAAGGTGATAATACCTACCTCAT
This sequence comes from Elephas maximus indicus, assembly GCF_024166365.1. Classification (NCBI taxonomy): domain Eukaryota; kingdom Metazoa; phylum Chordata; class Mammalia; order Proboscidea; family Elephantidae; genus Elephas; species Elephas maximus. Next base: position 98,343,331 of record NC_064846.1, on the reverse strand, counting down.
TAGTTGGGCTTTCGTAAGAATTTAAGTTCATTATCACATGATGTGAAAGCATCTCTCTAGTACAGTGCCAGAGTCGTACAGGTGCTCGGTAGATGGTAGTTACCTTTTCCTAAATGATACTTCAGAAAAGTGCTACTTGTTGCTTTGGGGTTTTGAGTAGAAAAGGGAGAAGTGGCAGACTAAATTGGAGACTATTCTAGCAGGCTTGATGTAAATTATCAAGGTCTGGAATGATGTGACAAATGTGGAAAATGATAGGAAGGGTCAAACTTGAGAGTTGCTGAAAAAACATCAGTGGGACTTCGTGAGGTTGTGTTCTGGAAAGAGTATAAACTTTGTCATTAAAACAGGTTTGAAGTCTGATTTTGTCACTTAAAGCTGTGTTACCCTGAGTAAGTGATATAAGTTCTGTGTCTCAGAATAATCTCTACTTCACAGCATTGTTGGGAGAATTATAAATAAAATTACTACGAATGTCTAGCACATAATGGGTGTGCAGTAAATGGAAGTTGATATAATTACTGTTATTGATGATTAGGAGTCCCTGGGTGGTGCAAATGGTTAAGTGCTCGACTGCTGGCTGAAACGTTGGCTGATAGAACATACCCAGGGGTGGCTCAGAAGCCAGGCCTGGTGATCTGCTTCCAAAAGGTGTCAAAGTCTTGAAAACCCTATGGAGCAGTTACATGCTGCACACACGTGGTTGCCACGAGTCAGAATCACTGGACGGTAACTAACAACAGTATTAATAATTAATTAGAAAAGGGGTGTTGGGGGTTAAGAGATTGATGAAGGAAATAGGATTAAAGTCACAAACTGGGAAAGTGAGGATAGAGGTGGTATTGGTAGTAACAAAAGAGAATTTAAACAACGTAGAGGTTATTTCAGCGTGATATAAGATAAACCTCTTGCTATCGAGTTGATTTCAACTGATGACGACCTCATGTATAACAAAGGAGAACTGCAGCATAGGGTTTTCTTGGCTGTTATCTTTTCAGAAGCGTATCGTCAGGCCATTTTTCCGTGGGTGGGTTTGAACTGCCAACCTTTAGGTTAGTCAAACCAAAAAACCAAACCCATTGCCATCTAGTCGATTCTGGCTCATAGTGACCTTATAGGACAGAGTAGACCTGCCCCATAGAGTTTCCAAGGCTGTAATCTTTACAGAAGCAGACTGCCACATCTTTCTTACACGGGGTGGCTGGTGGGCTTGACCACTGACCTTTCGGTTATCCGTCGAGTGCTTAACCACTAGACTACCAGGTTAGTAGAGGAGCGCAAATCGTTTGTGCCACCCAGGGACCTCATGATATAAGAGTTGTTGAATATCCGAGTGGAAAGGTTTTTTAGGCAGCAGAAGATGCAGTGGAATTGTAAAGGTTGAGAAGTTAGGGCAAGATATATAGATTTGGGTTTAATCTGGATAAAGGGAGTGGTGAGTGTGTAGGGGGATAAGAGCAGAGTGTTCAGGGCCACGTATTGAGTGATGCCAATGGTTAAAAAGGCAGTGGAAAGAATTAACAAGCTGCAAAAGGTAGACAGAAAAAGTGGAGAAGAAAGTCCAGTCTTAGAGGAAACTGACAGGAAAAAGAATGTTAAATTCAGTTTATGAGATTGAGTGGGGTGAAAATGAAAAACAAAACAGGATTTGATTAGGAGGAGGAGCCAGAGGTTTCCAATAGCTCTTGTGAGCTCCCTACATCCCTATATTAGATCCTATACATAGTGTTACGACATTTGTGTGTGCCATGATGTCTTCCGTTTCTGGAGGCAGAAGCTGCATCTCCTGTGAATTCTTAAGTGCTTCATGTGGTATTTTAAATTCTTGAGTGATAGGGAGCTCAAGGCTATTGTCTAACTTTCTGGATCCTAAGGAGATCATCTTGATTTTAATAGATTATGATGAAGATGATTATGATGCTGATTGTGAAGACATTGATTGCAAATTGATGCCGCCCCCACCCCCACCTCCAATACCAATAAAGAAGGATAAGGACCAGGATACTATTGCTGGTGGTAAGTAGAGACTGCCTGCTTTTTGTCTAAGGAGCTAATTTCCATTCGTTAGTCTAGACATTGGCACACACATAAGGGGTTATTAAAATCGAGCTGCTAGGGAAGGATAAAACTTCTAGAAATGATTCATTCATGTGATCTTTAAATTTTAGCATTAAAAGAAAGCTTTACTTTTTAAAAACATTTTAACAACAATGTCTTCACCTGCATTCAAGAAAATGAGGTTTTCAAGTCTGGCTACCCTTCAGAATTATCTTAAGTCTTTAAATAGTGATTTTTGACTCCCACCCCTGAAAAGTCTGATTCAGAAGATTTAGGGTAGAGGCCAGGAATTTTAAAGAATTGCCTCCAAATGATTTCTCATGCAGATGATCTACATATGGGTATGTGGAAACTACCTTTTCAGGTGGCTCTTTTTAAAAAGAAATAGTTAAATGGGAATGGCACCCTAGAATATGCGTAAATCATACAGAACCAACTATCAGAAATTCAGAGATTTCAGAGGCTGATAGTCTTCAGTGATCATCTCCCCTGTCCCTGTGCATCCGAGAGTAACATAGGCTAGAAGATTGGGGAAGAGCAGTGTCTTTGGTCTTCTGTATTTATGGACTTATGTTAACCTAAATTCCTCCTATTGCTGTTTTAAGCCATTTCCTTTTTAGTCTGCAGGCTAAATATTACCTGTTAACTTTGTGTGATAGGTCTTATTTTATGCTAAACAAATTTCATTGTCGTGGGCTTTAAAAAATTTTCTAGTACATGGATCCCTGAACTGGACATGATAGGGCCTGACTGTGTAAATTATTTGCTATTGGTCACATTCCTTTAACCGCATATATTTACAGAAAGTAGTAAATGTAGTAATAGTGTTTGTTTTTTCTCATCACAACCATAGGGTACCAGGTATAAGGTGAGTTGGGGATGGTGGGAGATACTGAGTTGGAATGAATTTTCTGGGCTGCGTACTAGTAATACTGGGTGCTTGGGACTATAACCCCTGCCATTGAGTTGTGTGTGCATAGCCCAGAGTGGGTGTTGGCTGAATTTGAGGAAATATGCTCACAGTTACATGCCACAGGGGTTTCTCTTCCTTGTTGCAGTGTCTGAAGATGGAGAAGGCATCATCTTGCCCTCCATCATTGCCCCTTCCTCTTTGGCCTCAGAGAAAGTGGACTTCAGTAGTTCCTCTGACTCAGAATCTGAGATGGGACTTCAGGAAGCAACACAGGCAGAATCTGAGGATGGAAAGCTGACCCTACCATTGGCCGGGATTATGCAGCATGATGCCACCAAGCTGTTGCCGAGTGTCACGGAACTTTTCCCAGAATTTCGGCCTGGCAAGGTACTTTCTATGGAAAACACCTACATTGCAAACCACTGACCTCTTCCAAACACTCAGTTCTGTTTTGAGATGATAAATACAGAATGGATAAGATCTAAGGGTTTCCTTATTCAGTAACGTGTTGCCTGTAGGAGCTCTTTGTATTATACTAAGTCTTTTTTTGAAGTCGTGTACCTTGATGGTAAATGTGATTTATGCTGTTCTCATCAGAAACTGCCGTGTTGTCTTAAAAGAGCTAGTCCAAATTGTTGAGGGACACTTTACTAACTTGGTAGATGTTATAAATCTGAGGGCAGGATCCCTTATCCTTCCCTCACAGTTGAGTAGACCTTCAGGGGAGTTTCCAGGTTCAGGTACTGCTGTTTTCCTATCTGGCATTGAGTCTGTGACATAGTAACTTGTTCTGTTTTAGGTATTACGCTTTCTACGTCTTTTTGGACCAGGGAAGAATGTCCCATCTGTTTGGCGGAGTGCTCGCAGAAAGAGGAAAAAGAAGCACCGCGAGCTCACACAGGAAGAGCAGATCCAGGAGGTGGAGTGCTCAGCAGAATCAGAAGTCAACCAGAAGTCTTTGTGGGACTATGACTATGCTCCACCACCACCTCCAGAGCAGTGTCTCTCTGATGATGAAGTAGGCAGAATAAAGACCTGGGGTTAAGGCCTTCAGGGGGAACAAATGAGTTCTCCTTAGCTTATGTCTACTTTAGAAGTAATGCCTTAGCAGGCAAAGTCCTGTGCTGATTATCAATGAGTAATCATGAGTTCAATTCTGGTGGCTCCCCCTTCCCTATTGTAGTAGGAAGTATGGGGGTGGGGACGGTGGGAAGGAGTAGATGGTAATACATATACTGGTGAATAGGAAGGTTGGATTGCTAGGTAGAGTGTGCCATGATATAGTTCCATTGCTTACATTCTAACTCCAGGTAAAGATTCCTGTTTTAAGAATCTTCCTGTGGCTTCTCTAAGTTCCCCTCCTGACTATTAACTTTCTGTGCTTCTAGGACATACGGGATCGAGAAATCTCTCCCCTTCTACTTTTTTCCTCTGTTACAGATCACAATGATGGCTCCAGTGGAGTCTAAGTTTTCTCAATCAACTGGCGATATAGATAAAGTAACAGATACCAAACCAAGAGTGGCTGAGTGGCGTTATGGGCCTGCCCGACTGTGGTACGATATGCTAGGTGTCCCTGAAGATGGCAGTGGGTTTGACTATGGCTTCAAACTGAGAAAGACAGAACATGAACCTGTGACAAAATGTAGACTGATGGAGGTGAGCAACACTGGGATGTAAGAAAGGAATCAGTATGCTCAGGGCTTATCAATTTTACTAACTTCCCAGCTGGGGAAATACTCGGTAGGGTTTCTTCGGTGGAGGATTTAGATGTCTGATGCTTTTGCTTGGTGTGGTATACCACCCAGGCAACCAGAGTCCCGTGGCAAGGATTCTGTTTGTGAAATGAGTGATGGGCCATAGTAGGAATGGGAGGAGGCAGATATTTCTCCATTATCAGGTGGTTCTTCTCAAGGACCACTTAGGATGTATCTCTGATGTGGGATTAGAAGTGGGAACTGTGACCAGTCAGTGATTTGTTGTTCCTTCCCTTTTTTTCCAGGACTTTAGGAAGCTTGAGGAAAGCAGTGGCACTGATCTTCTGGCTGATGAAAACTTCCTGATGGTGACACAGCTGCACTGGGAGGATGATATCATTTGGGATGGGGAGGATGTCAAACACAAAGGGACAAAACCTCAGCGTGCAAGCCTGGCAGGCTGGCTTCCTTCCAGTATGACTAGGAATGCCATGGCTTACAATGTTCAACAAGGTGTGCTTCCATGCCAGCTGAGTCCAGCCCACTATCTTCCAACTCAGTCATCTTAAGCAGGCTTAGCTATGATATTTTGGGCTGCTGAGGGACAGTGGAATGTTTTGAATCTGAACCCTAATTGTAGTCTGATAAATTTTTTTCTATCCTATTAATGAGTTAGGATGGACTCTGGATTCTCATTAGAAAAATTTGAAAGCCACTTTGAAGTTAAAGATTTTTCTGAACTATAACAATGCTTTACAGTCAACTTTTGTTCCCAAAGTCTGTTTGTTTTTATCATTCTAGCATTTGCTTTTTCTCTCTTTAAATAGGTTAAAAGAAAGGGTAAGCCATGCTTAGTGTAGAAAACTTTGAAAATACAGTACAGCGTACCCCCCTGAAGAAAAAGCACTAGTAGTTTCACTATCCAGAGATTATCAAGTGTTTACAGTGTATTTCCTTGCAGTCTTTCTTCTGTCGTTTGTGTGTGTGTAGTTGAGCTTATTTCCATATAAACAGTTTTTTGTATACTGTGCTTTTCACTTAAGAAATATTTTTCTATGTCATTCAGTGTTCTTCATAAAAATGTTTAATGACATGTAAAAACTCATTTTCAATGGGAAAAAACAGGCTATGAAATGGCATATTTGATACTCCAGTTGTTTAAATGAAAAAAAGCACACTATATAAACAGACTAAAAGGAAATATACTAAGGGTTCACAGTGGTTATTTCTGATCTGTAAGATTACAGGCAGCTTCAATTTTCTTCTTTATACCTTTCTGTATTTTCTAAATTTTTTTCAATTAACTGGGATTACTTTTTATAATTAGGAAAAACAAAACTGTATGTAATTTTCTTTAAGAAAAGGTGTTTTTCCTTTCCATTTTTCTAAGCACTTTATTGGTTGATTAATATGTGGATGTTTCATGATTTATTTACGAGTAATTATATTTGTTAATATATTTTACTGCCATTTATTGTTTCTGTATTTTCCATAACATTTATTACTATAATTTACTTAATCAGTCCTTTACTGTTAAATATTGAGACTGTTTAAATGTTGACTACTATAAAAGATATTACAAAGAACGTATTTGTCTGCTACATTTTTTTAAAGTGAGAAATACATTGTTTTGTAGGTTCCTTTTCAGTAGCCACGAGTGACTCTACTAAAATTTGCTCCTTTTCTCTTCCCTACAATCATGCTTGGAATGGACATAAATGTTTTGTCTGTTATTTAGGGTTTCCTCCTTCTGCTCTGACTAGGTTTTACAGCTGCCCTGGATGATGACAAACCTTGGTACTCCATTTTTCCCATTGACAATGAGGAGCTGGTATATGGACGTTGGGAGGACAATATCATTTGGGATGCTCAGTCCATGCCCCGGCTGTTGGAGCCTCCTGTTCTGACACTTGATCCCAATGATGAAAACCTCATTTTGGGTATGGCACTGTCAGAGGCCGATGTTCCTTCTCCATCTTTGACAACTTGGCTGCTAATGTCAAGGGGCAGGAGGAAATCAAAAGAGTTGGAGAAGGTCAATACCAGAAGCTACCAGGTAGCAATTTGAGAGAACATAGTTGTGGCTGTCAGTTTCTAGTATTTGTAGATTGTTTAGGGAAAACACACACACATAGGAATGTTGAAAAGTAACACCTTTGAGATTTGTCGGGAGCGTAGTTTGGTTAGAGTGAATCATGGAATAAAAGCGATCTCAAGCAGGATGAGAGATCCAGTTAGGAACTACAAAGCTATCAGTAGGAAAGGTGAATCTTTAGGGATAGCCACTCCAAAGTGACTTATTTCATTCTCAGAAATTCCTGATGAAAAGGAAGAGGCTACCTCTAACTCCCCCTCCAAGGAGAGTAAAAAGGAATCATCGCTGAAGAAGAGTCGAATTCTCCTAGGAAAAACAGGAGTCATCAAGGAGGAACCACAGCAGGTCTGTGAAGGGAGAGGGGACTTGGTGTTTAGAAGAACCAAGAATGGTAATGGAGAAAGATAGTCTAATAAGATTTACTGTATTTGGTGATCTGTCATTAGAACATGTCTCAGCCAGAAGTGAAAGATCCATGGAATCTCTCCAATGATGAGTATTACTACCCCAAGCAACAGGGTCTTCGAGGCACCTTTGGAGGGAATATTATCCAGGTAAAAGTAGCATCTTTTCTGTGGTGGGTGGGAACTCATTGCTTCTGATGAAGGATGTGGTTAATTTTGCCTAGGCTGGGAGTAGTATTTAATCTGAACCTTTATATTTCCTGTTTTTAGCATTCCATTCCTGCTGTGGAATTGCGGCAGCCCTTCTTTCCCACTCACATGGGGCCCATCAAACTTCGGCAGTTCCATCGCCCACCTCTGAAAAAGTATTCCTTTGGGACGCTATCTCAGCCAGGTCCCCACTCAGTCCAACCTTTGTTAAAACACATCAAAAAAAAGGCCAAGGTATGAGTGAATCCTGGTATGGAAAGAAAAATGTCTATAAAAAGATAGTGGGGTACAAATTGGGGAAATGGACTGAGTATTAGATAATATTAGGAAATTATTGTTTATTTTTTTAAATACTATATAACGTAGTTTAGGAGAATGTCCTTACTGTTAAAAAGATGTATGAGAAAATACTTAGGGGTAAAGTATTATGACCACAGCTTTCGAAAATGGTCTAGCAAGATCTATAAACTGGCAAAATATAAATGAAAAAGTTGTTTTTAGGTATTGGCTTAATAGGTGTTCGTAGTACTAGTCTTTCAGCTCTGTGTTTGAAAATTTTCATAATGAAATTGAAAAACAAGGAAGAAGCTTTTTTTTGGTGTGTTTCCCTTAGAATGGATGGCCATCAGTGAGTGTAATTATTGCCCTGTCATGAACTGAACTGTGTTCTTGTTCTGGACAGATGAGAGAACAAGAGAGGCAAGCTTCAGGTGGTGGAGAGATGTTTTTTATGCGCACACCTCAGGACCTCACGGGCAAAGATGGAGATCTTATTCTTGCAGAATACAGTGAGGAAAATGGACCCTTAATGATGCAGGTCGGCATGGCAACCAAGATAAAAAACTACTATAAACGGGTGAGTCTCTCCTCAGAAAGTCTTCGTTATTGATGTAGTTAGATACCCAGTGATATCAGTGTGAGTATGTACTTTTTTCTATACTATGAATTTCTTGGGAGAAAAATATTTTTTGGTAGTCATACTAGTAAAGTGCCATGCTCATGGAATATTTTGTGTAGGCTTATTAATTATATTCTGTGATAGTAACTGGGTCTTGCTGTCCTCTTCATAGAAACCTGGGAAGGATCCTGGAGCTCCAGATTGCAAATATGGGGAAACCGTTTACTGCCATACATCTCCTTTCCTGGGCTCCCTCCATCCTGGCCAATTACTGCAGGTGAGGAATTCTTTCTTGTTAAAACTCTTTCCTAATGAAATTGACAGATAAGGAGCTCTGCTCAGTACAGAAAGAACCAGTTGAATGAGATAGTGGACATACATCAAATATGGGGGAAATCAGTATAATCCAAAAATGATAACTGTATTTGAAATGTTTTAAAATAATCTTTTTTCTTAAAATTGGCTTTTAATTGTGTTATTCTTAGGCTAAATTTAAAATAGCTTTTTGAGATGCTCACTGGTAAGAAGCCCAGAAATACATGGGTGACATAAGGAAGTCAACCTGGAATTAATTATTTTCTGTAGTTAATTTCTGAATGACTATACTTTGTTCATGTGTAAAATTGCAAAGTTGTGGTCATTTTTGAGTATTGATCCACACCTGCAGTGTGCCATCTCCAGTCCCTAACCATAGTGTAATGCTCTTTGTTTCTCCTTTGTTCTGATGGGTATAAAGGGGTATATAGGGTAACTTGGCTTTTATGTATTTTTGCCAAGGAAAGTACAGATATCCATCAGTGATAACAGGGCAATCTCTAGCACTCTTCCTGCTTTGTCTTTTGTCCATTTTATTTTTCTTGACAATCTTAACCATTTTCCTACTCTCATACTTGGTTTATTCCACTCTTGTTTATTTTCCTAAAGTATCTGCAAAACCTTTTTTTGGGGAGAGGTGGCACACACGGTTAAGCGCTAAGCTACTAACTGAATTGTTGATGGTTTGAATCCACCCAGAGGCACTTCAGAAGAAAGGCCTGGCAATCTGCTTCTGAAAGGTCACCGCCTTGAGAAACTTACGGAGTGCAGTTCTCTGAAAACATGGGGTTGCCATGAGTTGGCAACTGGTTTGATTTGGGTTTTAAATCTACAGTCTATTTCCCACGATTTTGAGCATCATCTTTATACTGTTCCTCGCATTTCCTCTCCGTGTAACTTTCTGTTGAGGTTTTCTATCAATCCATCCGCTTGTTTTATGGCTACTTTGGTAGTCTCCTGAAGTTCTTTTTCTATCTTCTGTAGTTCTTTTTCTTACATGTTTTACATTTAGAACTTCCTTTCCGCACCCATGCAGTGAAGATCCTCCCTTCTTCTGTCTACTCTTTTGTTCTGAGAAGACTTACTGTCACAGGCTTCTTGTTGATCCCCATCTGGCTGCTACTTCAACTAACTCAAATGTTTCTGTCCTGCCCTCTCTAGTCTTTTCTCTCTAGCATACATCCTACCTCATTGCTTTCTGTTTTTATTTATTTTTTAATTAATTCACATATTTATTATTTTTTAATTTTTACTGTGCTTTAAGTGAGAGTTTACAAATCAAGTTGGGCTCTCATGGAAAAATTTACAAACATCTTAATTGTATGCTCCTAATTGCTCTCCCCCTAATGAGACAGCACACTCCTTGCCTCTACTCTCTCTTTTCGTGTCCATTTGGCCAGCTTCTGACCCCCTTTGCCCTCTCATCTCTCCTTCAGACAGGAGATGCCAACATAGTCTCATGTGTCTACTAGATTTAAGAAGCTCATTCTTCCTCAGTATCATTTTTTTTTATTAACTTTTATTAAGCTTCAAGTGAACGTTTACAAATCCAATCAGTCTGTCACATGTAAGTTTACATACATCTCACTCCCTACTCCCACTTGCTCTCCCCCTCTTGAGTCAGCCCTTTCAGTCTCTCCTTTCGTGACAATTTTGCCAGCTTCCCTCTCTCTCTATCCTCCCATCCCCCTCCAGACAAAAGTTGCGAACACAATCTCAAGTGTCCACCTGATATAATTAGCTCACTCTTCATCAGCGTCTCTTTCCCACCCGCTGACCAGTCCCTTTCATGTCTGATGAGTTGTCTTCAGGGATGGTTCCTGTCCTGTGCCAACAGAAGGTCTGGGGACCATGGCCGCTGGGATTCCTCTAGTCTCAGTCAGACCATTAAGTTTGGTCTTTTTATGAGAATTTGGGGTCTGTATCCCACTGATCTCCTGCTCCCTCAGGGGTCCTCTGCTGTGCTCCCTGTCAGGGCAGTCATCGATTGTGGCCGGGCACCAACTAGTTCTTCTGGTCTCAGGATGATGTAGGTCTCTGGTTCATGTGGCCCTTTCTGTCTCTTGGGCTCTTAGTTGTCGTGTGGCCTTGGTGTTCTTCATTTTCCTTTGCTCCAGGTGGGTTGAGACCAATTGCTGCATCTTAGATGGCCGCTTGTTAGCATTTAAGACCCCAGACGCCACATTTCAAAGTGGGCTCAGTATCATTTTTTATCCCATAGTCCAGTCCAGTCCCTATGAAGAGTTGGCTTTGGGAATGCTTCCTGTCTTGGGCTAACAGAAGATCTGGGGACCATGACCTCCGGGGTCCTTCTAGTCTCAGTCAGACCATTAAGTCTGGTCTTCTTAAGAGAATTTGGAGTCTGCATCCGACTGCTCTCCTGCTCCCTCGGGTTCTCTGTTGTATTCCCTGTCAGGGCAGTCATCGGTTGTGACCAGGCACCATCTAATTCTTCTGGTCTCAGGCTAATGAGGCCCTTTCGGCCTCTTGGGCTCATAATTACCTTGTGTCTTTGGTGTTCATTCTCCTTTGCTTCAGGTGGGTTGAGAGTAATTGGTCCATCTGAGATGGCCGCTTGCTAGCGTTTAAGACCCCAGATGCCCCTCTCCAAAGTGGGATGCAGAATGTTTTCTTCATAGATTTTATTATGCCCATTGACTTAGATGTCCCCTGAAACCATGGTCCCCAAACCCCTGCCCCCCCATGCTGGCCTTTGAAGTGTTTAGTTTATTCAGGAAACTTCTTTGCTTTTGATTTAGTCCAGTTATGCTGACCTCTTCTGTATTGTGTTGTCTTCCCCTTCACCTAAAATAGTTCTCATCTGCTATCTAATTAGTGAATACCCCTCTCCTTTGCTCACTCCCTCCCCCCTCTCGTAACCATCAAAGAATATTTTCTTCTCTGTTTAAACTTTCTAGAGTTTTTATAATAGCGGTCTTATACAATATTTGTCCTCCTGCAACTGACTAATTTCACTCAGCATAATGCCTTCCAGATTCCTGTATGTTACGAAATGTTTCACGTTCTTTATCAGTGCTTAATACCATAATTTATTTATCCATTCATCCATTAATGGGCATCTGGGTTGCTTTCGTCTTTTTGCTGTAGTACACAGTGCTGCAGTGAACATGGGTGTGCATATATATGTTCCGGTAAAGGCTCTTATTTCTCTAGGATATATTCCAAGGAATGGGATCGTATGGTAGTTCTAGTTCTAGTTTTTTAAGGAAGCGCCAAATCTATTTCCAGAGTGGTTTGTACCATTTTACATTCCCACCATCAGTGTAGAAGTGTTCCAGTCTCTCCACAGCCTCTCCAACATTTCTTATTTTTTGTGTTTTGGATTAATGCCAGCCTTGTTGGCGTGACATGGAATCTCATTGTAGTTTTGATTTGCATTTCTCTAATGGCTAATGATCGTTAGCATTTCCTCACGTATCTGTTAGCTACCTGAATGTCTTCTTCGGTGAAGTGTCTGTCTATATCCTTTGCCTAGTTTTTATTTGGGTTATTTGTCTTTTTGTGGTTGAGATTTTGCAGTATCATGTAGATTTTAGAGATCAGGCGCTCATCGGAAATGCCATAGCTAAAAACTTTTTCCCGGTCTGTAGGTAATGTTTTTACTCTGTTGGTGAAGTCTTTGGATGAGCATAGGTGTTTGATTTTTAGGAGCTCCCAGTTACCTGGTTTCTCTTCTGCATTGTTAGTAATGTTTTGTATACTGTTTATGCCATGTATTAGGGCTCCTAGCGTTGTCCCTATTTTTTCTTCCATGATTTTTTATTGTTTTAGATTTTATATTTAGGTCTTTGATCCATTTTGAGTTAGTTTTTATGCATGGCGTGAGGTATGGGTCTTGTTTCATGTTTTTGCAGATGGATATCCAGTTATGCCAGCACCATTTGTTGAAAAGACTGTCTTTCCCCCCATTTAACTGACTTTGGGCCTTTGTCAAATATCAGCTGCTCATATGTGGATGGATTTATGTCTGGATTCTCAATTCTGTTCCATTGGTCTATATATCTGTTGTTGTACCAATACCAGCCTGTTTTAACCACTGTGGCGGTATAATAGGTTCTAAAATCAGGTACGATGAGGCCTCCCACTTTGTTCTTCTTTTTCAGTAATGCTTTCTTATCCGGGGCTTCTTGCCCTTCCATATGAAGTTGGACTTTGGATCGGAATTGCATTGTATCTATAGATGGATTTTGGTAGAATAGACATTTTTACAATGTGAAGTCTTCCTATCCATGAGCAAGGTATGTTTTTCCACTTATGTAGGTCTCTTTTGGTTTCTTGCAGTAGTATTTTGTAGTTTTCTATGTGTAGGTCTTTTACATCTTCGGTAAGATTTATTTCTAAGTATTATATCTTCTTGGGGGCTACTGTAAATGGTATTGAATTGATTTCCTCTTCGATGTTCTTTTTGTTGGCATAGACGAATCCAACTAATTTTTGTATGTTTATCTTGTATTCTGATACTCTGCTGAACTTTTCTGTTAGTTTCAGTAGTTTTCTTGAGGATTCTTTAGAGTTTTCTGTGTCTAAAACCATGTCATCTGGAAATAAAGATACTTTTATTTCTTCCTTACCAATCTGGATGCCTTTTATTTCTTTAACTAGCCTAATTGCACTGGCTAGGACCTCCAGCACAGTGTTGAGTAAGAGTGGTGATAAAGGGCATCCTTGTCTGGTTCCCAATCTCAAGGGGAATGCCTTCAGACTCTCTCTATTTAGGATGATGTTGGCTGTTGGCTTTGTATAAATGCCCTTTATTATGCTGAGGAATTTTCCTTCTATTTCTGTTTTGCCGAGAGTTTTTATCATGAATGGACGTTGAGCTTTGTCAGATCCCTTTTCTGCATCAATTGATAAAATCATGTAGTTCCTGTATGTTGTTTTATTTATATGATGGATTACATTAATTGTTTTTCTGATGTTGAACGATCCCTGCATACCTGGTCATGGTGAATTATTTTTTTTTTGATAAACCAAAACCACACCCACTGCCGTCGAGTCGATTCCGACTCATAGCGACCCTATAGGACAGAGTAGAACTGCCCCATAGAGTTTCCAAGGAGCGCCTGGCGGATTCGAACTGCCGACCTTTTGGTTAGCAGCCCTAGCACTTAACCACTGTGCCACCAGGGTTTCCATTTTTTTTTTTGATATGTTGTTGAATTCCGTTGGCTAGGATTTTCTTGAGGATTTTTGCATCTAAGTTCATGCGAGATATAGGTCTGTAATTTTTTTTTTTTGTGGTGTCTTTACCTGGGTTTGGTATCAGGGATATGCTGGCTTCATAGAATGGGTTTGAGAGTATTCCATCCTTTCCTATGCTTTGAAATAGCTTTAGTAGTAGTGGTGTTAATGCTTCTCTGAAGGTTTGGTAGAACTCTCCAGTGAGGCCATCAGGGCCAGGGTTTTTTTTTTTGTTGGGAGTTTTTTGATTACCTTTTCAATCTCCTCTTTTGTTATGGGTCTATTTAGTTGTTCTACCTCTGTTTGTGTTAGTTCAGGTAGGTAGTGTGTTTCTAGGAATTCATCCATTTCTTCTAGGTTTTCAAATTTGTTAGAGTACGATTTTTCGTAGTAACCTGTTACGATTCTTTTAGTTTCAGTTGGGTCTGTTGTAATATCGCCCATCTCATTTCTTATTTGGATTATTTGCTTCCTCTCCTGCTTTTCTTTTGTCAGTCCTGTTTTTCTTCTGTCAGTTTGGCCTGTGGTATATCAATTTTGTTAATTTTTTCAGAGAACCAGCTTTTGGTCTTGTTAACTCTTTCAGTTTTTCTGTTCCATTTAGTTCTGCTCTAATTTTTATTGTTTCCATTTTTCTAGTGCGTGAGGGTTTCTTTTGTTGCTCTTTTTCTCTTTGTGTAAGTCGTAGGGATAATTCTTTGATTTGGGCCCTTCTTTTTGTATGTGTGCATTTATTGAAATTAATTGACCACTGAACACTGCTTTTGCTGTGTCCCAAAAGTTCTGATAGGAAGTGTTTTCATTCTCATTGGATTCTGTGAATTTCTTTATTCCATCCTTCATGTCTTCTATAATCCAGTCTTTTTTGAGCAGGGTATTTTTCAGTTTCCAAGTGTTTGATTTCTTTTCCCTGCTTTTTCTGTTACTGATTTCTACGTCTATGGCCTTATTGCCAGAGAAGATTCTTTGTAATATTTTGATGTTTTGGATTCTGCTAAGGTTTGCTTTATGACCTAATATGTGGTCTATTCTAGAGAATGTTCCGTGTGCACTAGAAAAAAAGTATACTTGGCTGCTGTTGGGTGGAGTGTTCTGTATATGTCTGTAAGGTCGAGTTGTTTGATTGACATTTAGATCTTCTGTGTCTTTATTGAGCTTCTTTCTGGATGTTCTGTCCTTCACCGAAAGTGGCGTGTTGAAGTCTTCTACTATAATTGTGGAGCTGTCTATCTCACTCTTCAGTGCTGTTAGAGTTCGTTTTATGTATCTTGCAGCCCTGTCATTGGGTGCATAAGTATTTACTATATTCTCCTGGTATAAAAAAAATATTGTCCCTTTAATCATTATATACTGTCCTTCCTTATTCTTTGTGGTAGATTTAACTTTAAAGCCTATTTTGTCCAAAATTAATATTGCTATTCCTGCTCTTTTTTGATTGTTGTTTGCTGGGTATGTTTTTTTCCATCCTTTAAGGTTTAGTTTGTTTGAATTCACTTACTTAACAAATGTTTTGATCTCACCTCTACTGCATTCGCTGGAAAAAGGCATCCTGTTTTAATAGAGTGCCAGTGAAAATGAGGGAAACCCTCAATGAGATGGATTGACAAAATAGGTACAACAGTGGTCTCAAATATACCAATGAGCATGAAGATGGTACAGAAGCAGACAGTTCTGTTTTTTACATGGGGTCCCAATGAGTTGAAGCCAACCCAACAGCAACTAACACCACCAGTAAATCGTGTGTCAGGGGCTATGTAGGGGTCTGTGGTAATAGTTTAGTATTTGTTAGTTTATAAAGTGATTTTCATATATAATTTTCATAACAGTCCTGTGACGTATACCATTTTAAACATCTCCATTTTATAGACGGGGAAAATTAAGCTCAGAGACGTTAAATTACTTGTTTGATGTCATACATTGAGTGGCAGAGCTGGTGTCAGCGCATTACGAATCCTGTAGTTTCTCCATTACTGACTCTTAGGTAGGAGTTGTCTTTCTAACCCTGTTTTCTGTTCCATATTATAATTTATTTATGTTACTGCCTAGGTCATACGAGGAGGGAGAGCAAACAAGCTTGATTGTCCTTTCTCTTCAGAGACTGAATTTCCTAGGGCTTCTTCATATATAATTTTTACGTGTTTTTACTCTCGTTAGGCATTTGAGAACAACCTTTTCCGTGCCCCAATTTATCTTCATAAGATGCCGGAAAGTGACTTCCTGATCATTCGGACAAGACAGGGTTACTATATTCGGGAACTAGTGGATATTTTTGTGGTTGGCCAGCAGTGTCCCTTGTTTGAGGTTCCTGGGCCCAACTCCAAAAGAGCCAATACACACATTCGAGACTTTCTGCAGGTAAGGATGGATGGGTAGGGAGGGAGTCAGGGTGCACATAAAAGGGTATGTGAATTTGGGGGCACAACAGGAACGATCACAGCACATTGTGGCTTAGAAGAAGGGGCCCTGGTGTAGACCTTTATCCTTTGCCAAATGAAATGCATTTGGTTTGTTGCGCAGGTTTTTATTTACCGCCTCTTCTGGAAGAGTAAAGATCGGCCACGGCGGATTCGAATGGAAGATATTAAAAAAGCCTTTCCATCCCATTCAGAAAGCAGCATCCGGAAGAGGCTAAAGCTCTGCGCTGACTTCAAACGCACAGGTTATCAGTTGTGTCTGGTTATTTGTCCTCTCTCTTTGCAAGAAAAAAATTATGTTGGCTTTAAGTAAAGGATAAGCATACGGCTAATAAAACGAATAGATGATCATTGAAAGGAGAAAGTAATGAATCTTCTAATTATGGAGGCCATGATTGCTTTTTTGATTTTGGCTGCCAGGAAATTCAGTGTGGTTGTTGGAAAGGAAGTCCTATACCAGATTTTCTCATGGTAAACCAAGTTTTTCCTAATGCTGAATTCTAAGAGAGATGTCTTACGTGAGATGTAGGAAGCCTAGTAGCAGGGGCTGTCTTGGCCAGACAGTCATGTAACTATGGCTAGGCCTGTTCTCTTCTAGGGCATCGCCTGGTTCAGTCTTGGTTTGTTATCTCTTTTGCTGTCAATGAGTGTTAGGACCGTAGAACAATTTCATTTTCCCTTCCTGTATCTTTTCCAGGGATGGACTCAAACTGGTGGGTGTTGAAGTCTGATTTTCGTTTACCAACTGAAGAGGAGATCAGAGCTATGGTGTCTCCAGAGCAGTGCTGTGCTTATTATAGTATGATAGCTGCAGAACAGCGACTGAAGGTGAACACCCTCCACTTAGCCACTGCCTATGCCAATGAGACACGGGAGAGAAGAGTCTCCTCACTGACTTAACAGATGATGGCTACTGGATTATTACCAGTTATTAAAAAATTCAAACAGTGTGAGGTATTCTCTGTGTACATCAGTTCTGGAAAATGACAGCGTAATCAAGTATCAGTGGGAAGATTTAATGAGGGAGTTGGGGCATATTGTTTTACTTTGAAAATGATTGCTCATCCATCTGGGTGGGGATTTTAGTTTTTCTTCTCTGTAAGACATACACGTAAGCAGGGTACGTGTTTGTCAGTTCCCACGTCCTCCTAGGTGGACAGAGAAGATGATGTTGGAAGTGTGATTTAGAGAAGTATGGTACCCTTATCAGGCCAAAATAGGACTGGTCCAGCTAGAGTAGGACAGTATAGGACTGTCCCACTGAGTTAATGAGTCTGAATTATTAAGTATCTCTTTTTAGCTTTCTTATGGGCCCTCATTATCCATCTATCAGCTAGTATCTTCTAATAGCCTAAGAGATGACTTTAGAGATTCATTATGCAGAATATGCTTTGATATTCTGTACTTGGTACACAGTAAAACTTATGCTTTTCGATTGATTTATGGATGGGTTTTTTTTTTTTTTTGTCTTCTCCCAGGATGCTGGCTATGGTGAGAAGTCCTTTTTTGCCCCAGAAGAAGAAAATGAGGAAGATTTTCAGATGAAGATAGATGATGAGGTAAGGCTTACACTAATTTTTTATAAGCATACCCCATTTATCCTTTTTTTTAAAAAACAGCCTTATTAAGATATGATTGACATACAATAAGCTGTGCATATTTAAAGTGTATTATTTGCTATTTTTGACAGGCGTATATATTTGTGAAACCCTGACAACACGATAATGAGCATATCCATCACCCCCAAAAGTATCTTAGTTTATTTGTAAATGTCGCAATTTCACCCATCATATTTGAGAGACAGTTTTGCTAGATATATAATTCTAAGCTGGCAACTTTTTTTCCCTCTTGGCTTTATGTATGTCATCCTATTGCCTTCTTGCCTGCATGTTTTTTGAGGAGTAGTCCAATTTTAGCCTTATTGAGTGTCCTTTTGTAGTTGACTTTTCTTTTATCCCTAGGTGCTCTTAAAATTCTTTTTATCTTTGGTAAGTTTCATTATATGTCTTGGTGACTTTCATTTGGGATCTGCCTTGTGGGGGTTCGATGAACATCTTGAATAGATATTGTCTCATCTTTCACAGTATCAGGGAATTTTTCTGCCAACAAATCTCTAACAATTCTCTGTGTGTTTTCTGTTATCCTCCCCGTTCTGGTAGTGCAATCACTCATAGGTTGTTACTCTTGATAGAGTCCCACATAATTCTTAGAGTTTCTTTGCTTATTAAATTCTTTTATTTGAATTTTCCTTAAATATATTGTTGTCAAGTGCTTTATCTTCATTCTCACTAATTCTGACTTCCATTTCTTCAATTCTGTTCCTATGACTTTCTATTGAGTTGTGAAATTCTGAAAGTTTATTGTTAATCTTTTGGATTTCTGTTTGGTGTTTCTCTGTGGATTCTTGCAGCCTATTAAATTTGTCATTATGCTCTTCTTACATTTCTCTAATGTTTTTGCTGTGTGTTCCTTGGTGTTTTCTTTATTTTGCCTGATTTCCTTCCTGATCTTTTGAAGAGTTCTGTATATTAATCTTTTGTATTGTGTCTCTGGTAATTCCAAGAAATTATCTTAATCAGGAAGATTTCTTGAATCTTTGTTTTGGGAGCTTGCTGAAACCATCATGATATGCCTCTTTATGTGATTTGATATTAACCGTTGTCTTGGAGCCATCAATAAGTTCTTGTATTTATTTTGTGCGTGCTTACTGTGTCTTCTCTTCTCGTTTTGTTTTCGTATGCCCTAATAGGCTGTATGAATGAGCTAGTTTGATTATTGGTGCCTTTGAAGTTCAAACATCCTGTCAACAGGTGGTTAGAGCTGTTACTAGGTATGTGAACCCAGGAGTCCTTTTACTTTTTTTGTATGGATTCAGCTCAGGTGTCCAGGTAGTCACTCATCAAGTGTATGGTACAGGCTCTCACCTACAGTCTTAGACAAGCAGGGGCGATTGCTGTTGGCACAAGTATCTGGCTGTAGTAGGGGTTCACACGCTGAGCAAGGTAGGGAACTGACAAGCACCCCTGAGTGTCGGGGAGGAAATCGTGTCCCTGTTCTCTATGGGCATCCAGTGCTGTTGGTTGTAAGGACTGGGAGGAATCACTTACTCTTTGACCCCTGTCTCAGGTGGCTAGGTAGTGTGGGTGGAACCACTAGTCTTCAGGCCCCTGATGTGGGTAAGTGAGGACCCTGCGTAATAGGCAGAGCGGTGTCAGGTATCACGAATCTGCCTCTCCACCACATAGCCAAAACAGTTGAAGTTAGACTTCAGATATATTCCCTGCTGTACTGTGCTATGAGGGCGTATGCTGTTGAAATGGGCCCGCACAGGTCTGTGTAGTGGTGAAAGGCATTCAGAATCCGTGGACCCTTTATGCCTGTGCATAGGCAAAGGTGCTGTTTCTGCCCTGTGTTCCCAGCTTAGGGGAACTGGCAGATTGTTTTTTCCCTGTTTGTTAATTTCCTCTCCAAGGCTAAAATGGCCCTGGGACTGTGGTACTCACTGAAACCGGTTCAGACCCAGTGCAGAGTAGGAAGGGGGCAGGTAAGTGGGAGCGAGAATTTTTCCAAAGGTATGTTTTTTTATCCACACAGTAGGTTAGACGCATGTACTTATATTTTGCCAACTGAGCACCGCTTTTCACTGATTGCGGACATGAGTAGGGTCTTCGCTGCTTGATCTCTCCTGATGTGGAAAACACGTCCTGAATGCCTCTGCTTGTGTCACCGCTGGCGCCAGCGAATCCTGGCCTGCAGGGTGCCAATTCCTGCTGGCTCAGGTCTGGCAACATCTTGCTACTCCTGTACTGTCTCTCCTTCCCCCGCCACTCAGTCCGATTCCTCAGCTTTGCCTTTGTTGTTCAGGACTCAATTGTCATATGTAATCGATTGATTTGTGTTTTTAGGTCTTTATTGTAAGAGGGACCAGAGGAAGTCTCTGACATATCCCGCCATCTTGGCCCTGCCTCCTTGCCATATTTCTTTTAGCTCTTTGTGTATGTTTTTCTTCAAGCCTTTTAATTATGTTTAACGTTGTATCATATTTTCCCATTTTTTTTTATTATTTGATCTTCCCTAGATGCATTTTCACTCCTTTTGTCATGTTTATTTGGATGGGCCATCGTTTCTCTTTCTTTTGTATATGTCATGATGTTTTGTAGGGGCATTAGAATTTTCAAGGGTGTTAACTTTCTCAATTTTCCCCCGTATTTGATGTTTTTGCCCGCATTGCTTTCTGCAAAAAACTCTTAGGGAGGCAGAGCCTTAGGTGTTTGCTTACCTTTCCTATTTCTCTCTGGAATAGCTCCTTCTCCCTTCCTGCTTTAAATTAGGATTGGAAAGTTCCAGGTCTCGGTTTTCAAACTTCATTGTCTCTCAAAGACACCAGGGGGCGCAGTCCTTTTTCTCTCTGCTTATTACTCCTGTCCCTTTTTTGTTTCTGCAGCCACGTTTTTAGTTGTTAAACCCACACTTAGATAGATCCTTTCGGGGCTGGGTATTACCCTCTGGGTTTTCCCGAGGCTTTCTTCCTCACTCCGTGGGGGCTGCTTGTATCTGAGCTGGCATTCAGGAGAAGCACAGGTAGACTTTCTTCTGTTTCAGGAGGAGGAGGTGCTGCCTCTCCCCAGAAGTACCTCCAAGATATCTGTCCTGTTGGTTTCAGAAGCCCTAGCAGCCCTGTGGTGGTTGTGGGACCAGTCTCTACTTAGGTGACCTGCCTCCTAGCTCCACTGTAGGTAACCTTCTGTAGATGCTCATAGTAGTCCAGCAGCCAGCAGTTACTGGGTGGAGGAAGGGTTGTTCATGCTCCAAACAAACCCCTGGGGAGGTCTGCCTTGTTGATACGTCTGCCTTGTAATATATAGGTTGTTGGTATAGTCTTTACTCAAGATGCCTGCTCAGTAGCACACAGCAGCCTTGGTCAACAGTCTTCAGCACTGACCAGAAGGTGGAGCAGACAGACCCAAACTGACCCCCCAGGGAGGTCTGTCCTCTTGGTTTCAGAGGCCTGAGGTATGGGGTGCACAGAGAGGCAGGTAGAGTGTTGATGATGGGAACAGACTCCACTGTGGGGGCCTTTTTTTACAGTTTGCAACAGTCTGGCAACCAGCAGTTAACCTGTTGGGAGAGGGGTGTCATGCTCTGGTCAGATCCCCGTAGAGGTCTGCCTTTTTGTTATCAGAGAAACCCAAGTAGATGTTGGCTGTGAAGGTAGCCTTCGCTCAAGATTCCTGCTTTCTAGCACACAGCAGCCTCAGTCAGCAGTCCTTCATGGTAACCAGAAATGGGGGCAGACTAACCCAAATTGACCCTCAGGGAGGTTTGACCCTCAGAGGCTTGAACTATGGAGTACACGGGAGGCATGTAGAATGCTGACTTTGGAAACAGACTCCACTGCAGGGGCCTCCTGTAGCAATTCACAGCAGTCTTGCAGGTAACAGTGTCTGGGTAGGGAAAGGGTTGTCACACTCTGAACCGATCCCCAGGGAGGTCTGCCTTGTTGCTGTGACAGCCCCCCTCCCCACCCTGTAGTATGTCGGCAGTGGGTGTAGCCTCCACTCAAGATGCCTGCTTTCTGAACACATCAGCCTCAGCGAGCAGTCCTCAGCACTGACCAGGACGGGGAGCCAACAGACCCAAACTGTTTCCCTGCGAGGTTTGCCCTTTTGGTTTCAGAGGCTTGAGCTATAGGGTTCGCAGGGAGTCAGGTAGAATGTTGACTATGGGAGCAGACTCCACTGTAGGGGCCTTAGTAATTCATAGTAGGCTTGCAACCGGCAGTGTTGCAAGTGGTAGTTAGGGAAGCAGTGTTTTTTTTTTGTGTGTGTTGGGGCCACTTCCCCAGTTCACAGCAGCTGGTGGGCTGTGTCGCTAGGGGAAGGGCAGGGACAGCGGGAGAAGTGAATTTTCCTACTGTGTGCAACTTCTTGTTGATTTGTTGATTTTTAGCCTGTCTGCAGTTTCCCACTGCTTTCCTCTGCTTCCTGATTCAGAGTCCCTCAAAGTCAAGCACCATTTCCTTATTGTGTATATGGGGAAGGGTTGGAATGATGGTCTGTTTATGCCATCTTTCCCAAATCCTCCCCCAGGCTATAATCTTTATCAGCAGATCGCCAGGTCTTTCCTGCTGCAGAGCTGCGGGTGGATTTGAACGACCAGCTTCTCAGTTAGTAGCGAAATGCTTAACCATTGCACTACCAGGGCTCCTTTGACCAAACTAGTGGCAGAGGTGTAATGGACTTTGGTTTAGTGCTGCCGGGGTTGGAACCAGTGATTTGAAAGCATGCATATTATCTGTTATGAGAGCATGTAGGTCATTTTAAAGAAACCATTTGAGCAATTGGACAGTCATATACAGTCATCAGACTAACTTATCTCTTGACCATTGTTAGAGTGGGAACAACATTGCCTTTGAGAATTCCTAGTGAAGCCCAAGGTGTATGGGCCTGAAAAGTACCATTGGTCCACATCTTCCTTCTTGCCTGGTTGGCTGAGCTCTTGACCCTTATTTAACACCATGATATAAGTAACATAGAAGAGAGCAGCAAGCTGAGTACTGGGCAACTTTATGTAGCCGGTTTAAGAAAGCATTAAATTGTACATTATTTTAATTGTTCTGCCCTTGTGGGTAATGGCTAGACATACAACAAATGTTTCCTGTAGCCCTAAGAATCCTTTTCTGTACTTCAGGTTCGAACTGCTCCTTGGAATACCACAAGGGCTTTCATTGCTGCCATGAAGGGGAAGTGTCTCCTGGAGGTGACTGGAGTGGCAGATCCTACAGGTTGTGGTGAAGGTTTCTCCTATGTGAAGATTCCAAACAAGCCAACACAGCAGAAGGTGAGATTGGCTATGAATTTCTAGAAGGAGAAAATCAAGGGAGGAGGAAATGGGGGCTAGGGAGAAGGACTGGGGAACCCGGAAAGTGATTAGGTTGGCAGGATGACTAAGGTGCCTGCCATAAAGAGTGCAGCTTATTAAGATTCTCACATGTTTTTGTTTGAGGCAGGATGATAAGGAGCCTCAGCCAGTGAAGAAGACAGTGACAGGAACAGATGCAGACCTCCGTCGCCTTTCTCTGAAAAATGCCAAGCAGCTTCTACGTAAATTTGGTGTGCCTGAGGAAGAGGTGGGTGTAGAAGAGAAAAATTTAGAGGCTCTTAGAGGCTTTGCATACAGAGGGAAAGGCTAGTTGAGAGAAGTGTGAAACCATTGGAGAATTTTGTAAGTTAGGTTGTAGTAGACTGGGTCTTAGATACTTTTTTTAGGAGTTAGCTTTCTGAAAGCTCTCTGTTTAACCTGCTTTGAGGTGATTTTTTTTTTTTTTTTGGTTTAGATGTCTAATGCTGTGCTTTTTTCGTCTTTCAAAATCCCTGAGTGAGTTGTGAATATGTGTACGTATCTGTCTTGTAGATTAAAAAATTGTCCCGCTGGGAAGTAATTGATGTGGTACGCACAATGTCAACAGAACAGGCCCGCTCTGGAGAGGGGCCCATGAGTAAATTTGCCCGGGGATCAAGGTTTTCTGTGGCTGAGCATCAAGAGCGTTACAAAGAGGAATGTCAGCGCATCTTTGACCTACAGAACAAGTGTGTTGTTTTAGTGCTTCAGAAAATCCAGGCTAAAAAGGGGAGGGGTACAGATGCTTGTATAGTGAAAAGGAGGTTACCTAAAAATGTGATTAGATGGTCAGGTATCTTGAGAGTTCAGGGTGGTATCTGTTCATCATAATACTGCTACAGTACCACTGTCTTCAGAGCAGCTTGGCAAAGGTTTTGAAAGGTAAGAGAGGCCAGGCCTAGGTTCCATGGCAACTCTTGTGGCCAGCAGGAACAGTAGTGACAGATAGGGTTTTTCTGACAGCTTAGTGGTGGGAGGATGATAATGTACTATTAAAAGTGACCAGTGTGCTGACCAGGAATTATGAAGTAGTTGCTGCAGTTTTTCAAACTTGTTGACTGAATATTGAGAAAAACTTTATAGAGTTTTTCTGTTAAGGATTCCATGTCTCAGTAGTTTCTGTGTATTCTTTTTTCTAAAAAAAAAATTCACTGACGTGAGATTCATGTAGCAAAATTAACCATTAGAACAATTCAGTAGTATTTAGTACATTCACAGTGTTGTACAGCCAGCCCCCTCTAGCTAGTTCCAAAGCATTTCTGTCACTCTAAAGTAAATGGGTATTTCTCTTAAGATTGATTTCCCAATTTCCTACTGTTGCCTGCGACCATATTTATTTAGCTCATAGTACACTTTTTATAATAAATTTTCCCTGATTTCAACATTGGTGTTTCTCTTTAGGGTTTTGTCATCAACCGAAGTCTTATCAACTGACACAGATAGCAGCTCAGCTGAAGACAGTGACTTTGAAGAAATGGGAAAGAACATCGAGAACATGTTGCAGAACAAGAAAACCAGTTCTCAGCTGTCACGTGAACGGGAGGAACAGGAGCGGAAGGAACTGCAGCGGATGCTACTGGGTGAGGGTAGTGGCTTGTCAGACAAACAAGAAAGAGGAGGATCGAAAAAGGAATGTGAAAATAATTGCATACTATGGAGGCAAAGCTGGAAAGAGCAGAAGTAGGGAATGAGTATAGAGAAACCCGTAGATAAGATAGATTTTTGCAAATTGAAGTCTGGCTTTGTCTGGGAGGGCAAATTGAAGACATGCTGCCAATCTACTACTGCCTCTAGTTTGTATCTGGTGCCTGGCCAGGCCAGGGCTATCAGTGCTGTACTTAAATAAGCTTTCTGGTTATTCATCCTAGAAGGTAAGGGTTTTTAATGTGGAATCCATAAATGAATTTGAGGGTTTGTCCTTGAACCCCCTAAATTACATGTGAAATTCTGTGCAAATGTGCATTTTCATGGCTTCCAGAGATTTTCAAAGGAATCTTAGACCCTAAAAATAATTAAAAATTACTAACTAAAAACTGCCAAAGTTTGGGGTAGGGATGATGATGAAGGTCTGAACTGGGCTGTGATATAGACATTAGGAGTGAGAAAAGAGGGAAAATCAAGGTGACCTTAAGATTTTACTTCGATGTTACTAGAAATGTGGCTGTACCATTAATTATTAAAGCAGGAAATTTTAAAGAAGCAGGTTTAAGAAGGGAACATGTAATATGTGGAGTTTGAGACATGTTGAGTTTGAGGTCCCCATGACAATTCCGAGTATAGATGTCAAGCAGGTAGTTGAAATTTTGGGTATAGATACTGAGAGAGTGGATAAGGGATTAAGATGGAGATTCACGTGACTATGCTCCTTCACAGTAGTTTTTCCTGTGTTTTCCCTTCTCCATAAAAGCTTTATGTAATTTTGTTGTTCTGACTACTTCGTAAAAATATTGTGATG
Organism: Elephas maximus indicus; assembly: GCF_024166365.1. Lineage (NCBI taxonomy): Eukaryota > Metazoa > Chordata > Mammalia > Proboscidea > Elephantidae > Elephas > Elephas maximus. The sequence goes on along the minus strand of NC_064846.1, from coordinate 98,317,770 downwards.
TAGCCCTTCCACCAATATGGTCTTCTAAGTCCTTGCCATTCCAAGTGTGGTCCTGGGCCAGCAGCAGTATCTGTGTCTCCTGGGAGCTTGTTAGAAATGCAGGATCTCAGGCCTCACCCAAGACGTACTAAATTAGATTGTGCCTTTTAACAGGATCCCGAGGTGATTCCTACTCGTGTTAAAGTTTGAGACGCATGTTGTTGTTAGGTGCCGTCAGGTCGGTTCCGACTCATAGCGACCCTATGCACAACAGACCAAAACACTGCCCTGTCCTGCGCCATCCTTACAGTCATTGTTATGCTTGAGCTCATTGCTGTAGCCACTGTGTCAGTCCACCTCGCTGAGGGTCTTTCTCTTTTCTGCTGACCCTGTACTCTGCCAAGCATGATGTCCTTCTCCAGAGACTGATCCCTCCTGACAACATGTCCAAAGTATGTAAGACACAGTCTCGCCATCCTTGCCTCTAAGGAGCATTCTGGCTGCACTTTTTCCGAGACAGATTTGTTCGTTCTTTTGGCAGTCCGTGGTATATTCAATATTCTTCACCAACACCACAATTCAAAGGCGTCAACTCTTCTTCGGTCTTCCTTATTCATTGTCCAGCTTTCACAAGCATATGATGTGATTGAAAATACCATGGCTTGGGTCAGGCGCACCTTAGTCTTCAGGGTGACATCTTTGCACTTCAACACTTTGAAGAGGTCTTTTGCAGCAGATTTGCCTAATGCAATGCATCTTTCGATTTCTTGACTGCTGTTTCCACAGCTGTTGATTGTGGATCCAAGTAAAATGAAATCCTTGACAACTTCAGTCTTTTCTCCATTTATCATGATGTTGCTCATTGGTCCAGTTGTGAGGATTTTTGTTTTCTTTATGTTGAGGTGCAATCCATACTGAAGGCTGTGGTCTTTAATCTTCATTAATAAGTGCTTCAAGTCCTCTGCATTTTCAGCAAGCAAGGTTGTGTCATCTGCATAACGCAGGTTGTTAATGCCCTCCAATCCTGATGCCCCATTCTTCTTCTTATAGTCCACCTTCTTGGATTATCTGTTCAGCATACAGATTTTATTTTCCAATTTTGGGTAATATAGATTTTATTATCCAATTATATTGAGAAGCATACTCTAGACCTTGGGATCCTAGACTTGTTTCCATGGTGTCATTTTTTCCCCCCTGGGTGCTTGGGTGCTTTTCTTTAATGTGATCATCAACTACTTCCTGCTTGGGCTTTTTTCTTGCATGTTGTCCAGGGGAATCAGAATATAGCTACTTTCTCTTTTATCCCCTATAGCAAACATGTATCTCTTTGAGGTTCTTTCATAACTTTTTGTACTTGTAAAAACAAGAAAATTGGCAGGGAAATTGAAGTCAGGAAAGGACAGCTAAGTGCACTTTTGGAGCTGGTGGGTGACTCGTGCTTTCTGTAGACCCATAGTTTTGTTGAATACTGAGCTGTGAGATCTCCACTCAACCCCAAGAAAATGGCCATTTGGGAGGGTAGAGGGTATGTTTGGAAATCTTCTGCCTTGCAGCAGCAGGCTCAGCAGCATCAGGAAACAATCACAGAGATGATGACACAGCTTCTGTGACTAGCCTTAACTCTTCTGCCACTGGCCGCTGTCTCAAGATTTATCGCACATTTCGAGATGAGGAGGGGAAAGAGTATGTTCGATGTGAGACTGTCCGAAAGCCAGCTGTCATCGATGCCTACGTGCGCATACGGACCACAAAAGATGAAGAATTCATGTGAGTATTGGTTGTGCTTTGGCTCCCCCTTTTCCAGTGTAATAAGGAGAATGATAGTGATGGTGGGGAATGTTGGTGGGGGTGGGTGCTTGAATTTTGGTAACAGGATTCTATAGTTTCCCTAGAAGTCTGCCTTAATTGAGAACCATCTTGCTTTTTTAGAGCTTTGGGTTTGAACAGAACCAGATCACAGGGAGAATTCTAAATTCACCACAAAATAAAGGCATGATTTTAGTTCCATGGATCCTGTGCATTGTAGTTGGTTGGTTTACAAAAATCTTTGGGATTACTTGAGGAGCTCTTATTCTGAGAGAGGCACCTCTTGGTTATGGGAATGGCAAGCAGCCCCTTTTATTTCAGCCTGAGTGGATTACTTCAGCTCTGAGATGTTAGCTGTCAGGACAGTCTTCTTGGTTTAGGTTTGCTTATGCTCCTGTGATTTTTTTTTCCTGTTATTCAGTCGAAAATTTGCCCTTTTTGATGAACAGCATCGAGAAGAGATGCGAAAAGAGCGACGGAGGATTCAAGAGCAGTTGAGGCGGCTTAAGAGGAACCAGGAAAAGGAGAAGCTTAAGGGTCCTCCTGAGAAGAAGCCAAAAAAGATGAAGGAGCGTCCTGACCTAAAAGTAAGTATAACGTGTTGTGATCACAACTAACAGAAAAGGAAGAAAGCAATGCCTTTTTACTTAGCTTTTGGCATACTCCCTTACTGTGAATGAGGGCAATGTTGTAGAAGGTCATTTGAATTGATGTGGTTACTTGCATGTTACCAGTACTAGTTACCAGGCCCAGTTTGGTACCATTCTTGTTGGATGTCATTTTACACTTTATCCATTTGAGATGTTTTCTAGGAGTTGAGGTAGGTTTTTTTAAAAAACGTGCTTTCATATATTTTTATAAATATATACATCTTGTTTTAAAATTGTACGTATTAACAAAAGGAGAAACAAAAATAAAACAAGTTGCTTTGCATAACTTGGGGATTCCGCATGTTACTGTGTATTGTGACTGTAATGTGCACTATAATTTGAGGCAACTGTGATATAGTGGGAAAAGCAGTGGAGTTGGAGACAGAAGATCTGGATTCATGTTCTACTTAATAGCTCTCTGATGTTAACCTCTCCAATCCTGTCTCACAGTGTTGTTGTATTAAATGATATAATGCTTGGGAAAGTACTTCATAAACTGTGTTCAACAAATGTAAAGTGGTGTTACTAATAGGTACTGAAGTCATTAAGTATTTCAGTGTTGTTTTCTGGCATGTATTATGATACAGTATTGACCCCACTTCACAGGTAAACCTGAGGCTTAAGATACCATAGCCACCCAGTTGCAAAACTGAGATGGAGACTTGGTGGCGTTGAGCCTTTTTCTTGTTTTGACTGTAGACTGGGAGTACACCCATGCTGGCCAACTGTGCTGTCGAGTGCAGACTTGGGCTTCAACAGCCTTTCTCCTCCTGCCTGTTGAATATTTTCATGGTTCACAACTTAAATTGGGGGTGGAAATCATCCTCTCCCTTTTTTCCTTGCTTTATTTGTAAAAAAGTGTTCAGTCTGTGGATTTCATTTAGTTTTTAATGTGGCTTCTGATTGTTAGGTACATAATAATTCTATTAGAGCAAAAGTTCTGAGACTGCCCTTGTTTCTCTCCTGCCTTGTATGTATGTCTTAAAGCTAACATCGTGCAGCCTACTTAACTCTGACATGTTGACACTTTTCCTTTTGCAGCTGAAATGTGGGGCATGTGGCGCCATTGGGCACATGAGGACAAACAAATTCTGTCCCCTTTATTATCAAACAAATGCTCCACCCTCCAACCCTGTTGCCATGACAGAGGAGCAAGAGGAGGAGTTGGAAAAGACAGTCATTCATAATGATAATGAAGAACTCATCAAGGTCGAAGGGACCAAGATAGTCTTGGGGAAACAGCTAATTGAGAGGTAAGGGATAGCAGTCAGGAAGTACCGCGGGGAGAGATCTGTTAGAGCTTGGTGATGTTGATGGGTGGCAGGGGTAGGGGTAGGTAATAAGGGTGCATGTGTTCTCTCAAAGGGTACCAGGAACTTGGATGGATTTTCCTCAGTAATCCTTGCCAGTAATGAAAATGACCAAGGGCATGCTACCTAACTTTCCTTATTTACAAAATGGGAATACAGCCACTCTTATTAGAACAGTTATGATGCTAAAACGAGAGAGAGTATATGAAGCGTGTAGTACAGCGCGTGGCATATAGTAGGTGCTCAGTAAATACTAAATCTCTTCCTATTCTACTTCCACTTGTAATATTTCTAAGACTCCTAGCCTCAGAGCATTCTGATAATGGATCATCCAAAAAGCTTAAGGAGACATACAGACCATAAGCGTATGTGTCCGTTGTCCTCAGAGAGTTATTAATAGATAATCAAATGAAGTTTTTAATTAAAAAAAATTTTTCCCTATCTTTTCTGTTTGAAAATTAAAAACCTGCAGAAAAGTTGAAAGAATAATACAATGTACTGTTCTTCTAAGTTCACCATTTTTTAACATTTTGCCACATTTGCATTATACATGTAAAACTTTTTTTTCTTCCCCAAACCATTTGAAAGTAAAATGAAGGCATCATGACATCTCACTCCTAAACTCTCTAGCACACATCTCCTAAGATTAAGGACATAGTAAGATGGCATTGTTAGCATACCTAAGAAAATTAACATTAATTCAATAATATCTAATATTTAGTCCTTATTCAGATTTCCCCACTTGTCTCAATAATGTCTATTGTCGTCTCCTAATTGAGGTTCCAGTCTCAGTTCAAACATTAGATTTGGTTAAATTTTTTTGTCTCTCTTAATCTAGAACTGTCCTCCCCACCCTTTTTTTTTTTTTTTTTGGACAACATTGACTTTTTTTTAAGAGTCCAGGCCAGCTGTCTCATAAAATATCTCACAGTCTGGATTTATCTGATTGTTTTTTATCCATGAGATTCAGATTAAATGTTTCTGGTAACACTACTTACATAGGTGATTTTATGTACTTTCTGTATTACATTAAGAAGCATATAATGTCAGGTTGTCCCACTATTTTGATCATCTCGTTACAGTGGTGGTCCCCCGATCCTTCTGTAAATAAAGGCACGTTTTTCCCTTTCTAGTTAATATGTGGGGTGGTAGCTATAAATATCCTGTTCTCTAACAGTCTTTCTCTCAGCAGTTTTAGCATCCATTGACGATCATTGCCTAACTTAAGTTATTACATTGGGAGTTGCAAAACATTAATTTTTCTAATTCTAGTAATCCTACATTAGTTGGCATTCTTCTATAAAGAAGAGTTTCCCCTTCTTTTTTTGTTTGGATGATGTTACGGATTTTGAAATTGTTTCTTTTGTAAATTTAATGTATCATAATCCATTAACATCATTATTCTTTTCGATGCTCATATTGTCTGAAATTTGACCCCTTCAAGCCAGATCCTGTGTTCTTTTCAAATAGCTCTTAATATAGTCTTTTGAGAACTTCTTGCCTTCTGGCATGAGATGTCCAAAGCTCTCCTTGAACTTTCCCTGTCCCAGACTTAGAATCAGCCATTCCTTCATGGAGCCCTGATTCCTTTAATTGGGAAATAGTGTTTAGAAACCGAGGTCTGGGTAATAGGTATGCTCATGGCTACTGAGATGTCATTGTTCTAGGCTCTTTTAGTGGACAAAACTGGGAGGTGTACATACATTTAAAATCATGAGTTCTTTAGCGATACCTTTCAATTCGAATTGTACCTGCACGTTCTTGCTCATCTTCCCCCATTTCTTTATCTGATTTTATTCATTTGCTTTGTTCTATGGCATGCACCGAATAGCTTCAGAATTACTAGACCAGTACTATTAGCAGCAACACACCTATGAAGTTCTAGATATTTTTTGTAGTTTATTGTCCTCGGACTATATGCCACTGAAGTTGTACGGTCGGGACTATACTTAAAAAATATTTGGATTAATTATTTTTTGTGTGTAATTATTTTATCAACTTGATACAGAGTTAGATTCATTTGTTTCAGTTTGTATTCAGTTTTGGGTTCTTTTTTCTATTGTTATTGATGTAATATATCGATGTCTGTAACAGTCATTTTAAAATTTTTATTGTGGTGAAATACATATCACAAAACACTTGCCCTTTCAACCATTTTTACATGTACAATTCAGTGACATTACATTCTCCGTATTGTGCACGTATCATCCACTATCCGTTTCTGGATTTTTTCATCACCCTTAATGGAAACTCAGTACCCCTTAAGCAATAGTCATTATATTTTGAAGCAAATCAGAGAGGGGAAATGTGACCATCTTGATCCCTTACAATACAAGGGAAGAAGGTGAACGGGCTTTAATGACTCAGGGAAACCCAAACTAGTTTGTTTTTTTCAGACCAGGTTGTAATTTCTTCCTTTTTTTCTGTTCTTGAGTGAGTTAAGTTTCATAGCCTTTTAACCCTAAGATAGAGTGTTAAGAGATGGAAGGTTTCTTGAAACTCCTTTAGCCTAGTTACCTTATTTTCCAGTTAGGAAACTGAGGTGAAGTTGTGACTTTGCCTAGTTCTTTATTAGTCTGGAGATCCTGTAATGCCTTGCCTGCTGAGCCTTAGAAGGTGGGTGTCTGGCCTTTGGTTTGGCTTTTTCCCCCCCAGGCTCATACTCAGGTACTTTGGAGTTTTTCATTGTAGTTGCTTTTTTGGTGGCGGGGGGTGGGGGAGGACTACAAATTGTGACCGTGTGTTACGAAAGTGTTAATTGATTGCAGTGCGGATGAGGTTCGCAGAAAATCTCTGGTTCTCAAGTTCCCTAAACAGCAACTTCCTCCCAAGAAGAAACGGCGAGTCGGAACCACTGTTCACTGTGACTATTTAAATGTAAGTATCTGCATTGCTTCTTTCTGACCAGATGGTGGTCTCATTCATTACTCTCAGTCTTCTAAGCCATGAGTCTGACACAGCCTTAGATTTTATTTTGGTCTTGTCCTGAGAATTATGTATACTGTTCATTACCAGATTTCCAAAATATATTTGTCTAGCTAGGAAATGTTGGCTTTTTGCCTAAAGGAGCATTCTGATTTTTTGGTTTTTTTTGACTCCTTAGAGGCCTCATAAGTCTATCCACCGTCGCCGGACAGACCCCATGGTGACACTGTCATCCATCTTGGAGTCTATCATCAATGACATGAGAGATCTACCGAATGTGAGTTCATTGTATCAGATATCTATGCTAGTGATGGCAAGGCCCTTTGGTTTGTCTGATTTCAGACAGAGGGTGGTAGTGTATAGACATAGGTACTGGAAACTCCTAATTCTTTTTTTTTTGGTATTTTTTTATTGTGCTTTAGATTAAAGTTTACAGAGCAAATTAGTTTTTCATTAAACAGTTAATACACATATTATTTTGTGGCATTGGTTTCCAACCCCACGACATGTCAACGCTCTCCCCTTCTCAACGTTGGATTCTCTGTTACTAGCTTTCTTTTCTCTCCTGCCTTCTCGTCCTTGCCCCTGGGCTGGTGTGCCCATTTAGTCTCATTTCGTTTTATGGGCCTGTCTAATCTTCGGCTGAAGGGCAAACTTCAGGAGTGACTTCAGTACTGAGTTAAAAGGGTGTCCAGGGGCAATACTCCTGAGGTTTCTCCAGTCTCTCTCAGACCAGTAAGTCTGGTCTTTTTTTGTGAGTTAGAATTTTGTTCTACGTTTGTCTCCAGCTCTGTCCAGGAGGAAACTCATAATTCTTTGGGAAATAGTTTTTTTTTTTAATAGTTTAGCAGAGGACGCAGTTAGACCTGCTCCATCTAGAAAGATTCCTTTGAGAGTTGATTCCTTTGAGATTAAGATTTGAGAGAATCTCTAGGAGTTGGCTCTGGCAAGTGTTTTTTGCTCATGGATGGTGCTGGCTCTTGTTTGCACAGACATACCCTTTTCACACTCCAGTTAATGCAAAGGTTGTGAAGGACTATTACAAAATCATCACTCGACCAATGGACCTACAAACGCTCCGTGAAAATGTGCGAAAACGCCTCTACCCATCTCGAGAAGAGTTTAGAGAGCATTTGGAGCTAATTGTGAAAAACAGTGCAACCTACAATGGTAAGAATCACCTGTTTCTTGACTGCAAAGGTCACTTTTCAGATCCTAATTTACCGCTTTGTTTCTGTTGTTGTTAGTTGCTTTTGAGTTGATTCTGACACATGGCAACCCCGGGCATGCAGAGTAGAACTGCTCCATAGGGTTTTCAAGGCTGTGACCTCTTGAAAGCAGATGGTCAGGCCTGTCTTCTGAGATGCCTCTGGGTTGGCAGTTCAAACTGCCAACTTTTTGTTTGTGCCACCCAGGGACTCCTAATTTATGCCTTAAACAAAACAAAAACCCAGTGCCGTTGATATGCCTTACTGGTCCTAAATGCAGATTAGATTGGACTGATTTAAAGGGCCTAAAATGTATTTGAGCATTTGGGGGTCTGAAAATGAAGTAGTATACATTTTCAGTCATTTAATAAGTATTGCTTCTTTTTTCTATTCTTGCTAAATGTATCCCCTGGAGAATTTGGATTTAATTTGTTAAAATAAAACAGTTGCATGGGGCGGAGTTGGAGGAAGTAATCCTAGGTAAATAGGCATTCACTATTGATGGAACCTGTGCAGAGTATGTGTTTATGACCATATTTGCTGCGTGTGAATCTTTGACTTGGTCTACAAATCTGTTTAAATAAAAAAAAAAAAAACCAAACCCATTGCCGTCGAGTCAATTCTGACTCATAGCAACCCTATAGGACAGAGTACAACTGCCCCAAGGAGCACCTGGTGGATTCAAACTGCTGACCTTTTGGTTAGCAGCCGTGGCACTTAACCACTATGCCACCAGGGTTTCCAGATCTGTTTTAGGGGCTATCATATGTCCACTTTGCTCAAAAGCTGGAAAGGCAAGGAGAAAGAAATGAATTCTGTTTTTTGAGTCTTGAACGGGGGAAAATAATACAACTTTTGCATGTAAAGGATAAAATTTTCTGGTTTCCAGTTGTATCCCTGAGCACAGATTCATAAATAGTAAGTGTAGAGATTAAGATTACAGGTAGACTGTTCATCATGTCTTAGCTACTTACTAATTGAGTTACCTTGGACAAGTTATTTAACTTCTTTAGCCTCAGTTTTCTCATCTGTAAAAATGGAACAGTACTGGTAACTAGAGATTTTTTTTTTATATTTCATAAGGAAAAAAATGAGGGAGTTTAAAAGGTCAGAAGGAATTCTTTTGTCATTTTTTAAATTTTATTGTGAAAATATACACAGCAAAACGTACCAATTCAACAATTTCTACATATGTAGTTCAGTGACATTGAGTATATTCTTTGTTATACAACTGTTATTGTTATCCTTTTCCAAATTGTTACACCAGCATCAGCATAAACTCAACTGCACCCTAAGCAAAAACTCCCCTTTTCCCCTTCCCTTGCACCCCTGGTAAACATTAATAATCTTTATATACAGTATTGACTTATTTCATATAAGTGAGTTCATATGGGATTCATCCTTTTGCCACTGACATATATTGCTCAGCATAGTGTTTTTGTTAGGTTCATCCGTGGTATGGCATGCATTTTACAGCTGCGTAAATATTGCATTATATGTATAGTACCACATTTTTTAAACCCATTTATCTGTTGAGTCCCCATGCGTCTGTCAGTTTGTTATACCATGGGGGCTTTCGTGTTGCTGTGATGCTGGAAGCTATGCCACCGATATTCAAATACCAGCAGGATCACCCATGGCAGACAGGTTTCAGCTGAGCTTCCAGACTAAGACAGACTAGGAAGAAGGACTTGGTGGTCTACTTCTGAAAAGAATTAGCCAGTGAAAACCTTATGAATTGCAGTGGAACATTGTCTGATACAGTGCCAGAAGATGAGCCCCTCAGGTTGGAAGACCCTCAAAATGTGAGTGGGGAAGAGCTGCCTCCTCAAAGTAGGGTTGACCTTAATGACATGGATGTAGTCGAGCTTTCAGGACCTTTATCTGCTGATGTGGCACAACTCAAAATTAGACAAAACAGCTGTAAACATCCATTAATATTCAGAACGTGGAATGTACTAAGTACTAATCTGAGAAAATTGGAAATTGTCAGAAAGGGAATGGAACGCATAAACTTCGACATCCTAGGCATTAGTGAGCTGAAGTGGACTGGTATTAGCCATTTCAAATCGGACAGTCAAATGGTCTACTGTGGTGGAAATAACTTGGAGAGGAATGATGTTGCATTCATCGTCAAAAAGATCTATCCTGAAGTATAATGCTGTCAGTGACAGGATAATATCCCTGTGTCTACAAGGAGGAGCAGTTAATATGACTCTTATTCAAATTTACGTACCAACTACTAAGGCCAAAGATGAAAAAAATTGAAGATTTTTACCAGCTTCCACAGTCTGAAATTGATCAAGCATGCAGTCAAGATGCATTGATAATTAGTGGCAGTTGGAATGTAAAAGTTGGAAACAAAGAAGGATTGGTAGTTGGAAAATATGGCCTTGATGATAGAAATGGCACCAGAGATCACATGATAAGAATCTTGCAAGACCAATGACTTCTTCATTGCAAATACCTTTTTTCAACAGCATAAACAAGCGACTATATACCTGGAGGAAACCCTGGTAGCATAGTGGTTAAGTGCTACAACTGGTAACCAAAAAGGTCGGCAGTTCGAATCCACCAGGCACTCCTTGGAAACCCTATGGGGCAGTTGTACTCTGTCCTGTAGGGCCGCTATGAGTCAGAATTTACTCGACGGCAATGGGTTTGGTTTTTGGTTATATACCTGGACCTCACCAGATGGAATATGCAGGAATCAGATCAACTACATCTGTGGAAAGAGATGATGGAAAAGCTCAATCTGATCAGTCAGAGCAAGGCCAGGAGCTGACTGCGGAAGACCATCAGTTGCTCCTATGCAAGTTCAGGTTGAAGCTGAAGAAAATTAGAACAAGTCCACGGAAGCCAAAGTACAACTTTGTGTATATCCCACCTGAGTTTAGAGACCGTCTCAGGAATAGATGTGACATGTTGAACACTAATGACTGAAGACCAGATGAGTTGTGGAATGACATCAAGGACATCATCCATGAAGAAAGCAAGAGGTCATTAAAAAGACAAGAAATAAAAGACCAAAATGGATGTCACAGAAGACACTGAAACTTGCTCTCGAATGTCGAGTAGCTAAAGTGAAAGGAAGAAATGAAGTAAAAGAGCTGAACAGAAGATTTCATAGGGCAGCTCGAGAAGACAAACTAAAATATTAAAATGACATGCAAAGATGTGGAGACAGAAACCAGAAGGGAAGAACATCCTTTGGCATTTCTCAAGTTGAAAAAACTGAAGAAAAAATTCAAACCTCAAGTTGCAGTATTGAAGGATTCTATGGGAAAAATATTAAATGACGCAGGAGGCATCAAAGGCAGATGGAAGGAATACCCAGAGTCACTAGACCAAAAAGGATTTGGTGGATGTTCAACCATTTCAGGAGGTAGCATAGGATCAGGAACCGATGGTACTGAAGGAGGAGGTCCAAGCTGCACTGAAGCCATTGGCAAAAAACAAGGTATTGATGGAATACCAATTGAGATGTTTCAACAAACAGATGCAGCACTGAAGGTGCTCACTTGTCTATGCCAAGAAATTTGGAAGACAGCTATCTGGTCAACCAACTGAAAGAGATTCATATTTATGCCTATTCCCAGGAAAGGTGATCCATCCAAATGTGAAAATTATTAATACCACACGCAATCTTGGATCAAGTAGACACATGAGACTATGTTGGCATCTCATGTCTGGAGGGGAGATGAGAGGGCAGAGGGGGCCAGAAGCTGCCCGAATGGATACTAGGAGACAGAGTGGAGGGGAAGGACTGTGCTATCTCATTAGGGGGAGGGCACTTAGGAGTGTATAGCAAGGTGTATGTAAATTTTTGTATGAGAGACTGACCTTCTTTATAAACTTCCACTTAAAGCAAAATAAAAATTAAAAAAAAAGAAAGCAAAAAAAAATCACATGCAAGTAAAATTTCGTTTAAAATAGTTCAAAAGTGGCTGCAGCAGTATATTGACAGGGAACTGCCAGAAATTCAAGCAGGATTCAGAAGAGGACGTGGAACGAGGGATATCATTGCTGATGTCAGATGGGTCCTGGCTGAAAGAGAATACCAGAAGGATGTTTATCTGTGTTTTACTGACTATGCAAAGGCGTTCGACTGTGTGGATCATAACAAATTACGGACAGCATTGCAAAGAATGGGAACCTGTACGTAGATCAAGAGGCAGTTGTTGGAACAGAACAAGGGGATACTGCGTGGTTTAGAGTCAGGAAAGGTGCATGTCAGGGTTGTGTCCTTTCACCATACTAATTCAGTCTTTATGCTGAGCAAATAATCTGAGAAGCTGGACTATATGAAGAAGAACAGGGCATCAGGATTGGAGGAAGCCTTACTAACCTGCATTATGCAGATGACACAACCTTGCTTGCTGAAAGTGAGGAGGACTTGAAACACTGATGAAGATCAGAGACCGCACCTTCAGTATGGGCTACACCTCAACATAAAGAAAACCAAATCCTCACACCTGGACCAATAAGCAACATCGTGATAGAGAAAAGATTGAAGTTGTCAAGGATTTCATTTTACTCGGACCCGCAATCAGCACCCATGGAAGCAGCAGTCAAGAAATCAAAAGATGCATTGCATTGGGCAAACCTGCTGCAAAAGGCCTCTTTAAAGTATTAAAAAGCAAAGATGTCATTCTGAAGACCAAGGGTGTGCCTGACCCAAATCATGGTGTTTTCAGTAGCCTCATATACATACATGCCAAAGCTGGACGATGAATAAGGAAGACCAAAGAAGAATTGAAGCCTTTGAATTGTGGTATTGGCAAAGAATATTGAATATACCATGGATTGCCAAAAGAATAACAGATCTGTTTTGGAAGACATACAGCCAGAATGCTCCTTAGAAGCAAGGATGGTGAGACTACGTCTCACGTACTTTGGACATGTTATCAGGAGGGGCCGGTCCTGGAGAAGGACATCATGCTTGGTAGAGGGTCGCTGAAGAAGACAACCGTCAACGACATGGATTCACACAGTGGCTGTGACAGTGGGCGCAAGCATAGCAACGATTGTAAGGATGGTGCAGGACTGGGCAGTGTCTCGTGTTGTACGTAAGGTCGCTGTGAGTCGGAACCTACTCGAGGGCACCTAACAACAACAGCAGCGGTCAGTTGTTTCTACCTTTTGGTTACTGTGAAAAGTCCTACAATGAACATTGGTGTACAAGTTTCTGTTTGCGTTTCTGCTTTCATTTCTTCTGGATATATACCTAGGACTGGGATTGCTGGGTCATGGGGTAGGTAGCTCTTTGTTCAACTTTTTGGGGGAATCGACAAACTGTTTTCCATTGTGGCTGTACCGTTTTACATTCCCACCAGCAATGGATGAGGGTTCCTGTTTCTCCACAACCTCACCAACACCTGTTAAACTTTTTTTTTTTTCATCATTGCCATTCTGATGGGGGTGAGGTGTGGTATCTCATTGTGGTTTTGAGTAGCATCTGCCTACTGGCTAATGACGAGGAGCATTTTTCCATGTGCTTGTTGACCATCTAAATATCCTCATGGGTGAAATGTCTTTTCAAGTCCTTTGCCCATTTTTTGATTGGGTTGTTTGTCTATTTGTTGTTCATTTGTAGAAGTATTTTATGTATTTTGAATATGAGGCTCTTATCAGATGTCTGGTTTCCAATTTTCTCCCAAACTTTAGGTTGTCTTTTCACTCTTGATAAAGTTCTTTGATGAACACAAGTATTTAATTTTCATGAGGTTCCATTTACCTGCTCTTCCTTATGCTGCTTGTGTTCTGATAGCTCATTGTGAAACAGGAGATCTGATAACTTTGTCCATACGTTTTTTTCTGAGAATTTTATGGTTTTAGTTTTCACGTTTAGGTCCTTGATCCATTTTGAATTGGTTTTTATGTATGGTATGAGGCTAGGATCCTGATTCATCCTTCTGTGGGTGGAAATCTTATTTTCCTGTTACCATTGTTTATTTTATTGTATTTTAGGCAGACATTTACAATGGAAATTAGTTTTTCATTCAAAAATTTATGCACAAATTATTTGTGATACTGGTTGCAATCTTCTGATTGTGTCAGCAATCTTCTCATTGTGTCAGCACTCTCCCCTTTTCCACTCCAGCTTCCCCGTGTCCATTCGTCCAGCTTTCCTGTTCCTTCCTGACTTCTCATCTTTGCTTTTGGGCAGGTGTTGCCCATTTGGTCACATATTTACTTGATTGAACTTAGAAGTACGTCTATTATGTGTGTTGTTGTTGTTTAGTTTCATAGGCCTAATCTTTGGCTGAAGGGCAGACTTCAGGAGTGGCTTCAGTTCTGAGTTAGCAGGGTGTCCAGGGACCATAGTCTCAGGGGTTCCTCCAGACTCTGTCAGACCAGTAAGTCATTTGTGTGTGTGTGTGAATTTGAATTTTTTGTAAATTTTTCACCTGCTTTGTCTGGGACCCTCTGTTGTGATCCCTGTCAGAGCGGCTGGTGGTGGTAGCTGGGTACCATCTAGTTCTTCTGGGCTCAGGCTGCTGGAGACTGGGGTTCATGTGGTCCCTTAGTCCTTTGGACTAATATTTTCCTTGTGTCTTTGGTTTTCTTCATTCTCCTTTGCTGTGGATGGGATGGAACCAATAGATGTACCTTAGATGGCTGCTTGCAAGCTTTTAAGACTTCAGAGGCTATTCACCAAAGTAGGATGTAGATTATTTTCTTTATGAACTATGTTATGCCAGCTGACCTAGATGTCCCCTGAGACCATGGTCCCCAGCTCTCAGCCTCAGTGATGTGGTCCTTCAGGTCCCTTCAGGCCCCTGGATGTGTCCGGGAAGCTTCTATGACTTTGCTTTGTTCAAGTTGTGCTCACTTCCCCTATATTGTATGTTGTCGTTCCCTTCACCAAAGTTAACACTTATCTACTACCTAGTTAGCGATTTCCCTTCTCCAGTCCTCCCGTCCCTTGTAATCATCAAAGATTGTGTTTTTGTGTGTATAAACTTTTTCTTGGTTTTTTATAATAGTGGTCTCATACAATATTTGTCCTTTTGTGATTGACTTATTTCACTCAGCATAATGCCCTCTAGGTTCATCCATGTTATGAGATGTTTCATAGATTTATCATTGTTTTTTATCATTGCATGGCATTCCATTGTGTGTATGTACCCTAATTTATCCCTTCATCTATTGATGGGCACTTAGGTTGTTTCCATCTTTTTGCTGTTCTGAATAATACTGCAGTGAACATGGGTGTGAATATGTCTATTCATGTGATGGCTCTTATTTCTCTAGAATATATTCGTAGGAGTGGGAATGCTTGATTGTATGGTATTTCTATTTCTAGCTTTTTAAGCAGGTGCCGTATCATTTTCTATAGTGGTTGTACCATTTTACTCTCTCACCAGCCATGCAAAAGAGTTCCAATCTCACAACTTCTCCAACATTTTTTTTTAACTTTATTAGTGCCAGTAATGTCAGGGTGAGATGGTATCTCATTGTAATTTTTTTTTCCTTCAATCAGGTGGGTATTTTTATTAAAGTGTCTGGTTAGAAGTGGAAGTACTTGCTTTGGTTTTTTTTTTTTTTATTGTGCTTTAAGTGAAAGTTTACAAATCATGACAGTTTCTCATACAAAAATTAATATATGCCTTGCTTTACATTCCTAATTGCCCTCCCCCTAATGAGACAGCACACTCCTTCCCTCCACTCTCTCTCCTCGTGTCCATTCGGCCAGCTTCTGACCCCCTCTACCCTCTCATCTCCCCTTCAAACAGGAGATACCAACATAGTCTCATGTGTCTACTTGATCCGAGAAGCTTGTTCTTCACCAGTATCATTTTCCATCCCATAGTTCAGTCCCATCCCTGTCTGAAGAGTTAGCTTTGGGAATGGTTCCCATCTTGGGCTAAGAGAAGGTCTGGGGACGATGACCTCTGGGGTCCTTCTAGTCTCAGTTTGACCATTAAGTCTGGTGTTTTTATGAGAATTTGGGGTCTGCATCTCACTGTTCTCCTGCTCCCTCAGGGGTTCTCTGTTGTGTTCCCTGTCAGGGGAGTCATCGGTTGTGACCAGGCACCATCTAGTTTTTCTGGTCTCAGGCTGATGTAGTCTGTGGTTTATGTGGTCCTTTCTGTCTTCCCATTTTCAGGGGGAATGCTTTCAGCATTCGGAATGATGTTGGTGTTTGTTTTGTATAAATGTATTATTGTGTTGAGGAATTTCATTTCTCATCCTATCTTATTGAGAGTGTTTATCAGGAATGGGTGTCAGACTTTATCAAATGCCTGTTTTGCATTGATTGAGATGATCATGTGATTCTTTTCTATTTACGAGGTAGATTTACCTTGATTGATTTTCTAATGTTGAACTGTCCTTACATACCTGGTATGAATTCTACTTGGTTGTGGTGTAGTATTTTTTTTGATATGATGCCGAATTCTGTGGGCTAGAATTATGTTGAGAATTTTGCATCTATATTCATGAAACATACTGGTCTGTAATTCTCTTTTTTTGTGTTGTCTTTGCCTGGCTTTGGTATCAGGGTTATGCGGGCTTCATAGAATGAAATTGGGAATATTCTTTTTCTGTGCTCTGAAATAGTTTGAGTAGTACTGGTGTGAGCTCTTCTCTGAATGGTAGAATTTTCCAGTGAAGCCATCTGGGCCAGAGCTTTTTTTTGTTGGGAGTTTTTTAGAATTACCATTCAGGCCAGGGCTTTTCTTTGTTGGGAGTTTTTTAATTACTTCTTTCATCTCTTGTTTATGGGTCTGTTCAGATTTTCTTTCTCAGTTTGTGTTTGTTTAGGTAGGTAGCATGTTTCTCAAAATTTGTCCATTTCCTCCGGGTTCTCAAATTTGTCACAGTACACTTGTTTATAGTGTTCTGTTAGGATTCTTTCTGTTTGTCTGCTGTGTCTGTGATACTAAGCTATTATTTTATTTATTGATTGTATGTTCATTTTTTTGGTCCTTTTTTTTTATTTGATATGTCAGGGCAGGCCAGGCATGCTTCACTGCTTGCTTGTCTGTGGGCACAGTAGCGCTGACCACCTTGTCCGGGTGGGCGGGGTAGTTGCAGGAAGGGTGAGCCCGCTTCACTGTTCACTGGTTTAGCAAGGTGGCTGAGGGTGAACTGGGCAGGCACTGTCTGCCTCCTGATGTTGGCTGAGCAGTGTGGGAGCATTCACAACCACTTGCCAGATGGGTGTAGGTGTCGGACGGGGAGTGGTATGGGCTTGCTTTGCAGCTGCTTGAGTGGTAGGAGGGGAAGGGCGATGCAGACCCATTGTGTCAGCAGGCCTGAGCACTGGGGTCCTTCTATCCGTAGCAGTGCAGGGGAGTCAGTAGGAGGTGTGGGAGATGGTATATGGGGCTAAGTGAGAGGGAGAAAGAAAAGAGGGAAAAAAGCAGGGACAGTATGATGGTGGGTGGTGGTGGGGTGGACCGGGGGTCTGACGGGAAGGGGAAGGATGTGGCATGTGGGGCAGAAGGGTGAGTGGTGGGAAAGTGTATTTCTCCAGTTACTGGGTGCTCTGTCTCCTGTTGGGAGCTCTGTGAAGTTGCCTCCCCGTAGTCCATGTCCAGGGTTGCTGCTGGCTGTTTTCTAAGATGGCAGTGCTGTACCACGTGTTAGTTGGCAGGGGGCCTCTACTCTGTATCTTTCCTCCTCTGTGTTCCGTCAGTTTCTTCTTCCATTCAGTGTTTGATCTAGTTCTTTATCCCTTCATTTGATGCTTAGAATTCCAGTATTGATGTTTGTATATGTTTTACTTAGTTTTTCAAGTCTTTACTGAGAGGGAGGCATGGTACAACTGTCTAGGGTGCCATGTTGGCCCCTATCACCATTAAAAAAACATATTATTGTGTTAAGTGAGGGTTTACACAGCAGTTTAGGTTCCCATTCAGTAATTTCTACACAAATTGTTCAGTGACGTTGGTTACATTCTTCATAATGCATAAAGATTCTCATTATTTCTGTTCTGGTTGTTCCATTTCCATTAATCCAGCTTCCCTGCCTCCTGCATTCTCATCTTTGTTTTAAAGTAATTGTCTGGTCTCATATAGGTGGTTTTTTAAAGGAGCACAGTGCTTACAGGCGATATTCATTGTTTTGTGAGCCAGTCTGTTATTTTTAGCTACAAGGTGGCCTTGGGTTTGTTTCCATTAAGTTTTGAAGAGTATCTCAGGGTAGTAGTCTTAGGGAGTCCTCCAGTTTCAACAAAAACCTGATTTTTGTTTTTTAGAAATTTGAGGTTCTGTTCCACATTTTTCTCACGTTCTTTCAGGGTCTATCTATTGTGGCCCTGATGAGAACAGTTTGTAGTGGTACCTGGGCACTGCCTAATTTATCTTATCTCAGAGTTGGTGAGAGGCTGTGGGTGGTGTAGACTATTTGTCCTGTAGAGTAGTTTCCTCATTGAGTCTTTGGTTTCCTACATTCTCTTTTGCTCTGGACAAGTAGAGACCAATAGTTGTATCTTCGGTGGCTGCTTGCAAGCTTTTAAGACCCCAGGCATTACTCATCAAACTAGGATGTAGAACATCCCTTTATGAACTATATCCAGCACCTTTTGAAGAGACCCTTCCTTCGCCTTTGAAAGAACTTAACACCCTTGTCTAAGATCAGTTGACCGTAGATGTGTGGATTTATTTCTGGACTCTCCATTCTATTCTACTGGCTTTCTGTCTGTTACTATATCAGTACTAGGCTGTTTTAATTACTGTGGCTTTATAGTATGTTTTGAAATCAGGACGTGTGAGTCCTCCTACCTTACTCTTCTTCAAGATTGCTTTAGCTATTCAGGGTCCTTACTCCTTCCATATAAATTTGAGACTTGACTTTTCTATTTCTGTGAAGAATGCTGTTGGAATTTTGATGGGTTGTTTCAATTTTGCATTGAAAGTCACTAGATTTTAAGACCTTTCCCAGGCAGGCTATATCCCGTTTTCTAGTCTCATCTCTAATGAGTGACCCCCCCCTCCCCGATCCATATCCACATATATACTCCTGCTGTACTGACCATTATATTTCACTAAATAGCCCATGCTATTTCTTCATGTCTTTACCTTCTGCCTGGAATGTCCTTTCTTCCTTTTCAGTAGTGAATTTCCATTCATATTTCCAAGGTGAATTCATAATCATCTCTTCAGAAACCCCGGCGACATAGTAGTTAAGAGCTATGGCTGCTAACCAAAAGGTTAGCAGTTTCAGTCCACCAGGCACTCCTTGGAAACCATATGGGGCAGTTCTACTCTGTTCTGTAGGGTTGCTGTGAGTCAGAATCAACTTGACGGCAACGGGTTTGGTTTGGTTTGGTTTTTCTTCATGAAGACTTACTCAAATTGCCCATAATGTCTATTTCTCCATCCTTCGTGCTTCCCAGCACAATTAATCAACTTTTATAGCTCTTACTGTATTATGCCATAGTTACTTACATATTTGACTCTCCCACCACTGTGACCTCCTAGGCAGACTTGTGTTATTCATCTTTGTATTCCCAAGGCCTAGCAGAACACCAGACACAAAAGGGATCTAAAGAATAAATTTATGTTAGTTCCAGCTGTCATTCAGGTTGACAGATAATTACTTAAACAAAAATTAAATGGGAAGGTAAGAGTTGAATTTTAAAGTATATAGCTTGAAATACCTATGGGATGCAGGTGGAGATGTTAGTAAAAAAAATAGAAATTTAAAAATTATAACCTCCACCTGGCCTTGTACCCCGCTATGGCTAACTCTTCTCTCTTCCTCGTATGCCAATGCTGGTAATAGTAGTAGTAGTATCACCAGCAGTACCAAGTACTTTACTTGCATTATCTTTTTTATTTCACCATAAGAAATCTCTAAAATGGGTACTATTATAGTCCTCATTTTACAGATGAATAGATGGGCCTATAGTGTTCAAATAACGTAACCAAGGAGGTCATAACTAAAAAGTGTCAGAGTAGACATGTGAATCTAGGTGTGTCTAATGCCATAGCCTGTGCTTTTAGCCACCATGCTCCATACACTCCTCTCCACTTCTTCACGTCCCTTTCACTCCTTAGAGCACTGCAGTTGCCTTATACTAAAGTACTAGAAACCTCCTAACTGTTGAATCAGTTGCTACATTTTAGAAATACTTTTTATTTAAATAAGTTTATTGAGATGTAATTCATATACCATAGAGTTCACCTATTTAAAGTGTACAATTCAGTATTTTTAGTATATTCACACAGTTGTACAACCACCACAATCTAATTTTAGAACATGTTTATTTCCAGTAAAAGAAACCTTGTACCCTGTTAGGAGTTAATCCCCATTCCTCCTCTACCCTCCACATCACCCCTGGGTAACTACTAATCTTTCTGTCTGTAAATTTGCCTATTCTGGACATATCATATAAATAAAATCATAGAGTATGTGTTCTTTTGTGTGTGAGTTCTTTCACTTATCATGTTTTCAAGGGTCATCCGTGTTGTGACATGTATCAATTCTTTATTGTTTTTTATTGCCACATAATATTTCATTTTATGGATATACCACATTTTGTTCATCCGTTCTTCAGTTGATGGACACCTGGGTTGTTTGTACTTTTTGGATAATATAAATAATGACTGCTGTGAACATGTCATGTACAAACTTGTGTGTGGACTTTTGCTTCTTTTTTTTTTTGGGAGGTATGTACCTAGGTGTGAAATTGCTAGGTCATATGGTTAACTGTATGTTTAACTTTTTGAGGAACTGCCAAACTGTTACCAAAGCAACTGCACCATTTTACTTTCCCACCAGTAGTGTATGAGAGTTAGTTTTTTTCATGTCTTTGCCAATATTTGTTATTGCCCATCTTTATTATAGCCATCCTAGTAGCCACGGAATGGTATCTCATTGTGGTTTTTGATTTACGTCTCCCTAATGACTAAAATGATGTTGAACATCTTTTCATGCGCTTAGAAATATCTTTCTTGAACTTCAGTATATTTGGCACTATTAATCACTTTTTCTTAATACTCCTTTCCCTTTCCCAGGAGTACTTTTTTAAATCGCTTCCTACTCTTCTTATTCTGCTAAGTCTCCTCTTCTGGTTCTTCCTCTTCATACCGCTCTTCTCATTCTGTATTGTTCCTTGGATGATTTTCTTTTTTTCATTTTTATGGCTTCAGCTACCATAAGTATACGGATATCCCTAATCTCTAGCCCAAATCCCTCTTCTGAACTCTGTACACATGTTTTCAGTTGCCTGCCAGACATGTCCATTTTTCAGTGCCCTAGTGGCAACTCATTGCCTGATCACCTATTTAGGTAATGGCACTACCACCTATCTGTCTAGTTCTACAACCTAGAAATCTTTTTTTTTTAATAATTTTTATTGTGCTTTAAGTGAAAGTTTACAAATCAAGTCAGTCTCTCACACAAAAACCCATCTACACCTTGCTACACACTCCCAATTACTCTTTTTTTTTTTAATGAGACAGCCCGCTCTCTCCCTCCACTCTCTCTTTTCGTGTCCTTTTTGCGGGCTTCTAACCCCCTCCACCCTCTCATCTCCCCTCCAGGCAGGAGACGCCAACCTAGTCTCAAGTGTCCACCTGATCCAAGAAGCTCACTCCTCACCAGCATCCCTCTCCAACCCATTGTCCAGTCCAATCCCTGTCTGAAGAGTTGGCTTCGGGAATGGTTCCTGTCCTGGGGCAACAGAAGGTCTGGGGCCATGACCACCAGGGCCCTTCCAGTCTCAGTCAGACCATTAAGTCTGGTCTTATGAGAATTTGGGGTCTGCATCCCACTGCTCTCCTGCTCCCTCAGGGGTTCTCTGTTGTGTTCCCTGTCAGGGCAGTCGACAACCTAGAAATCTTAACATTTATTTCTCCCTCTTCCCCACTCTTAAAAATCACCAAGTCCCATAGATTTTATCTTCTAAATTTTGCTTGAACCATTCCCTTTCCTCTTTCTCTCTGTCTCTGTCGCTTCTGTCTTAGTTGAAGTCCTTGTCATCTCTTGTTTGACCTCTTGCAGCAGTTTGCAGACTTGCCCTCTGCTTTTCACCTTAATTCCTGACATTGTTGACAGGATGTTTTTGTAAAACACAAATTTGAAAAATGGCTTTCTGTTGGCTGCGAGAACTTTGTAATATGGTCCCTCTTGCCTTTCCAAGTTCATTTCCTGTCCTTCCTCCACACACACTTTTATTCTAGTTGTAACGAACTTCTTGTGGTTCCTAGTGTGAAATGTGCTATTTGATGTTTTCATGAATTTGCTTACTTCTGTGTGTTTGCATACTTTTTCCTCCCTCAGGAATGTCTTTCCCTATTTTCTACCCGATGAACTTCTACACTTCATTATTGACTCTGCTCAAATGTCAGTCACAACAAGCCTTGCCATTCCTCTCCAATAAGCAGATTTAATTGTAATGTCCTTATCTCACAGCAACTGTTAAATTTGTCCGTTTGCATTTATACTCAGTTTTTTAAAACTTTACTATGGAAGTTGTCAAAACATGTATACAAAATGAGAGAGAAGAGTATAATAAATGTGTGGAAGGATTATGAATCACGTATTGATCTCTTCCGCCATCCATAAGCGAATTGTCATTCCCCATCCATGGTATCATTTTTAAAGTATTAAAGGCAGTAGTTTCAGCAGTAGGCATACAAAAAGAAGCGTTAAAAATTAGTTCATCCATCCATATTGTGTACCTACTATGTGTTCACCACTAAGAAATGGAGATAAGACTGGTGTCTGTCTAAACCAGCAGCTAGGCTGGTGTCCAGCACATACTAGGTGCTTAAGTAAACATGGAGTCCCTGGGTGGTGCAAATGGTTAACACTCTTGGCTGCTACCCAAAAAATTGGAAGTTCAGGTCCACTGAGAGGCACTTCAGAAGAAAGGCCAGGCAATCTACTTCTGAAAAATCAACTACTAAAAACCATATGGAGCAGAGTTCTACTGTGACACACATGGAGTTACCGTAAGTCAGAATCAACTTGATCGCATCTGGTTTTAACTAAACATATTGAAAGGATGGAGGGATGGTGGCAGCTCTTGCCTCCTGTTTTTAATGGTCCCATCTCTTATTGTTCCTGTATAATTTAGGGCCAAAGCACTCACTGACCCAGATCTCTCAATCCATGCTGGATCTCTGTGACGAAAAACTCAAAGAGGTAAGACATGTAAGACATTAAGAATGAGAGAAAGAAAGGCAGTGGAATTTGAAGGTGAAGGGTACAGAGTTGAGAATGTAACAAAAGGAAGAGTAATATGGGGAGTAGCAGGTCTTTAGTATGTGAGGGCTGGAAGGGACTTTAGAAATCATATAGTACATTCCCTTCCTTTTGGAGATGGGAAAATTGAGATCTGTAGAAGGAAATTTCTTGTCTTGGGCATCTTGACTATTAAATAGTAGAGCTAAGATTAAGATCTAGAACTTAACTCTTGAAAAGATCAAGGAAAATAACTTCATAGGAAGTCAGCTGGAGTACCAAAAAAATATTGTGGCAGCTTAAAAGCTTACAAAAACACAATATGATTATATTAATATTGAAGTAGACATTTCACAAAAGAGTATAACCAAATGGCCAATAAATGAGAAAAGATTCTCAGCTTGATTATCATTGGGGAAATGCAAATTTAAACCACCATTGTTGTTGTTGTTAGGTACCGCCTAGTCGGTTCACACTCAGTGCGACCCTGCGTATAAATAACAGAGTGAAACATTGCCTGGTCCTGCGCCATCTTCACAGTCATTGCTATGTTTGAGCTCATTGTTGAAGCTACTGTGTCAATTCATCTCATTGAGGGTCTGCTTTAACCACCGTTAAATACCACTATGTACCCATGAGAAAGACTAAAATTAAAAACATAATAGTAAGTATTGGCAAGGATATGGAGCAACTTGAACACACATTTTTTACTAGTACAGCATCTGAAATGAATTTATTGGATTAAGTCCCCTTACACAAAAGTCACTAAACAACAGTAATGCGCAGTATTTTTAGCAATAGTTTTACAGCAAAAACTGAGAATATGATAATAAAAGCCAACTTGGTGAAGATGTTTCTGTTGTGAGAGCTGTTTTTGATGCCCAGAGGTGTATATTTTTGGTATCTACAAGAATAGAACACAGAATACCTAAAGGAATAGTTGGCACATCCCTTTTGACTCTTCTCACTGTAACAATCATTTCTCTTATCTGGACTTTTTGCCTGGAACTGAATAGTAGACAATTTGAAGTTAAACTTTCTGGGATAAGTACAGTAGACAGCTGAACCTTAAATTATCCTTAACTTTTCTGTGGTGATTACACTTCAAGGAAACCTCTGCCATTGCTTTGCTTTCTTTTACTTCAGAAAGAAGACAAATTGGCTCGTTTGGAGAAAGCTATCAACCCCTTGCTGGATGATGATGACCAAGTGGCATTTTCTTTCATTCTGGACAACATTGTCACCCAAAAAATGATGGCAGTTCCAGATGTAAGTGATCTCTGTGCTAAATATTGTGAGGATAATACAGGGGAAAGGGAAGGACTATAAGGCATGCATGTATATGTATGTTGGGGAGTCTGGGGGTGGTCTATGTTAGTTCAAACTGGTATATAATTTAAAAATATTTACCGTTTTGCTGCCTGTGGCTATAGAGAGCTTCTTCACTTCCTGCTGACTTTCGGTGTTTGAATATTTCTTTAATAACCCTGGAGAGAATTTAGGATGCCAGCTAATGGGAGGCTTTTGATTTCAAGGTGATTTTTGACAAATGACAATAATGATAATTACTTAGTGTTTGTTGTCTTTTGTTTTACTTTTTTGTCTTTTACAACTTCATGGCAGCGCTACCGTGTTGACTCTGTGGGTCATTTGTTGTAATGATCCTCCACAGGAATTCTGAACTGAGGTTTCTTTTTTGCTGTACCATTTGCCATTGAATCAGTTTCAGCTTATGGCAACTCCAAGTGTTTCAGAGTAAAGCTATGTTCCGTAGGATTTTCAGTGGTTGCTTTTTCGGAAGAAGATCACCAGGCTTTTCTTGTGAGGCACTTCTGGGTGCACTGAAGCTTCCAATCTTTTCATTAGCAGCTGAGTGTGTTAACTGTTTGCACCATGATAGGCATGTGATAATGCGTAATACTTTGAAGCTTCTGGATGAGACTGGGGAATAAGGAATTTTAATTTTAAGTATAGAGCAGAGGTTTTTACTGTATCAGGCTATAGGAGTCCCCTGAAGGAATCTGTGAACTCCTTAAATTATATACAAAGGTTTATATGATTGTGTGTTTTTCTGGGAAAAGGGTCCATAGCTTTTGTCAGAGTCTTTGGGATATTTGTGCCCTGACCAAGTTTGAGAATTTCTAGTACAAACAGTAGTTTCCATTTAATTTCTCATGCTCTTTTTAAAATTAGTCCTGGCCATTTCATCACCCAGTCAATAAGAAGTTTGTTCCAGATTATTACAAAGTGATTGTCAACCCAATGGATTTAGAGACTATACGTAAGGTAGGTGATTTGATCTAAAATCCCTTTTTGGAATCAAGTGACTTTTATGTGTATCTGAGTGCCTGATTCTTTTAACTACAGAACATCTCCAAGCACAAGTATCAGAGTCGGGACAGCTTTCTAGATGACGTAAACCTTATTTTGGCCAACAGTGTTAAGTACAATGGTGGGTATTTCTCCATTTTTTCCCTCCTTCTCTTTCATCCATCAATCTAACCATCCTTAATCCATCCAGCATTAGTTACTGTTATTAAAATTTAATTATACAAAGCAGGCTTGAGCAGTGGTAGTCAGAAGAGTCAATCAGGTGATTTATTATTGTTTTTATTTAAAGCAGGCACTTATTTTTAATGAGTATATTACATTCTGCACAGCCTGCTATTAACTTTATTTTATTGTGGTAAAAACATTCATAACAAAACATATACCCTCTCAAAATTTTTACAGTAACATTGATTACATTCAAGTCGTGCAGTCATTCTCACTATCCTTTTCCAAATTGCTGTTAACTTTTAATAATGAAAAAATAATACACCCTTACTTTTTGAAATTTTGGAAAGCACAGAAAAGTGAGATGAGAATAAAAGTCAAATGGACATTACTTTGGACTTTGAACCATTACTACTTTTCCTTGAGATGTAAAAACTCACCTGTGTCCCAGGCCCTTAAGACAGAGCTTAGGGAAATACGTGACAATAAACTATAGAGAGCTTCCTTGGAGCGTGGAGTTTTGCTCACTATGTGAACTGATTGAATAATATGTGCTAGGCTCTGTGCTAGCTACTTAATTCACTAAAAAGAAAGACGTCACTATCCTCAAGTAATTCACAATCCATTTGAAGGAGAGAGTAAAAATACAGCTTGACAAGAGCCGTAATAGAAGGATTTACAAAGTAAAACTAGAGGACAGGAAAGAGTATCTTAACCTGAGGGTTAGGGAAGGCTTCACAAAGAAGTTAATAAAGATTAGTTTTGAATAAGTCACTTGTAAAGCAAACATTTACTGAGACCATTAATATGTGCTGCCACTGATAAAGTCAAATTAGATATGGTCCCTGTTCCCAGATTGGCTATAGTTTAATTGGAGAAATAGAAAAGAAAGATTAAAATGCTGTATTATAAATATTATGCTAGAAGTATGCACAGAGTAGTACTGCAGGAACACAGAAATGGAATATCTAAATCAGAGTGAGTTAGAGGAAGTTTTCTGGAAGAGGGTTTTTTTTTTCTCTTAAACTAAGTTCTGAAAGACAAATAGAGCTGGCTAAGCAAACAGTATAGAGGAGAGAATGTTCTAGGCAGAGAGAACAGCAATATATAAAGGCACAGAGACCTGAAATGACACGGTAGGTTTGAGAAACAAGTTTGTCGGGGTTGCAGTTACGTGTACATGTTGGCGAGTTGACTGTGTGTTTAGAGAGGTAGGCAGGAGTCAAATCATAAAGGGCTTTATGTGCCAAACTTAACAGTTTTTTATCCTAAGTGGGAAGGTATTGAAGGAATTAAGCAGGGAAATGACAATCAGATGTGCATTTCAGAAAAATTATCTTAATAACAGTGTAGAGAATAGATTAGAGGGGGAGAAATGTGAGACGCAGGGAGACCAGTTAGGCTCGTTCAGTGATGAGGTAGAAATAATTTTAGAGCCTGAATAAAGAAGAGACGAACTCCAAAGATACGTAGGAGGTTAGAATTTCTAGGAATTGAATAAGATAAAGGAATGGCAAGGATAAGACCAAAGTTTTTGGCTTAGATGCTAGTTTGAGAATATGGGGGTGGGGATAGAATATAAAGATTTGAGAGGAAAGGGGAGGAGCTTGGTTTTGGATATGTTGTGTTTGAGTAGGGATGTTCAGGAGTTCAAAAGATGGGTCTGGCCTCGATAGAGATTTGAAGGTCATGGGAAGAGAACAGGATCATCTAAGGCATCATATGTAGAGTTAGAAGAACAGTAGAGGGCAGAGTCCTAGAGAACACTGGTGTTTTAGGGGATAGGCAGAAGAGAAGCAGCTGTCGAAGGATGTGGAGAAGGAAGTGGAGGAAGGAAAGTAAGAGAGAATGCTGTCACAGATTTCAAGAGGGAGATAATGTCAAGGAAGGGAGTGAACAACATTGCTGAAAAAAAGTCAGGTAAGATAGACAGTAAAATGAGAAAGCCCCCTTAACTAACAATATGGAGTTCGTTGACCAGAACTCAATGGAGTGGGAGAACAGAGGTCAGATTGTAGTTGTTTCGGTAGTGAATGGAAAGGGAGAAAGTAGAGACTACTCTTTCAAGAAACCTAGCTGTGATGGGGAGCCCTGGTGGAACAGTGGTTAAGAGTTCAAGCTGATAACCAAAAGGTCAGCAGTTCAAATCCACCATCCACTCCTTGGAAACCGTCTAGGGCAGCTCTACTCTGTCCTGTAGGGTTGCTATGAGTCAGAATCGACTCCACAGCAACAGGTAACAGGTAGCTGTGACGGAGAGTAGAGCTATAGGATGGTCACTAGAGGGGGATGTGGGGTACCTTAGGGTTAGAGTATATTAGCCTGTTAATAGATACGGGGATTGTCTAGCATGAAGAGAGCTAATAGTGGAAGAAGTAGATGTGAGAGAGAGAAGGGATAATTAATGGAGTAGAGGTCCTTGAGTTGAGAGAAGCTGGAATACAGAGCATGGGCAAAATGATTGGCTTTAGATGGGAGGAAGGAGACTTATTTTACTGAGACAAGAAGGAAAGGAAAGGATGAATGTGGATAAAACAAGTTTTATGTATTGGGGAAAAAGTTTGAGGGTGTTCATGCCCTGTGTTTTTTAATTTTTTGAACTAGAAAGCAAGGAGAATGTTGAGGACCGTGTTTAGAGGGAGAGGTCTGGGGAGATAGATATGCCAATGGAGTAATTCTTTAAGAAAAGCAGAAGAGGGAGCTAAGTGCATTTGAGAGAATTGCCTAGCATACTGAGGTCTCACCTAAGAATCCATGGGATTATATGACTTCTCTCCCGCAATATTTAGCAGCTTATCCAAGTAGTGTGGCTGTAAATTTGCCAGGATAGTAGAGACAGAGAATTAGAGGTAGGGGACAACCAGAAAGATAGATTAGGAAATGGGCATTCTAGGCAGAGAACAGAATATTCAGTATCATGAAGGAATGAAGGAACAGGGCAAGTTCAGGGAACTAGACTTGAACATATGTATTCCATTGAGGACAGTGGTAGAAGATGAGCCTTCCATTTTTTGTTCCTTCTGGGTTGGGTTGAAAAAAATCTACTTTCTTCATGTTCTTTTTACATTGCTCACTGGAAATTAGAGTGGAAATGCCCTTTGTGAGCTTAATTATCTCTTCAGTATTATCTCCTGAAAATACGTAAAAATACGTAAAACTACTCAATCAGAATTCTGGTAGTAGAAGTGTGGATGGGCTCACAGATGTCTAAAAAACTTTTATAACAAATAATAAGCAAAAAAGGAGCTACAGAAAGGCTATTTGGCCTGGTGATAGCTGGCTTAAGACATAGGGTAGATTTTTGAGGAACGTATCTAAACCTAGATGATGGTAATAGAAAAAATAAGCAGAGGGCATATAGACAAATCACAGAAGACAAAAATTAAATAGCTAGTAGACATGAATATTCAATGCAAATTGAAACAAAGAGATACGATTTTTTCACCTATTAGATAAGCTAAAAACATTTTTTAATGGAAGTACTCAATGGTAGTGAGGGTATGGTGAGGCAGGTGTTCTCACATATTGCTGTTGGCAGTATAAAATATTAAGACATTTCTGGAAACTATTTGACCACATTGATAGCCTTAAAAATAGTTATGCAAACAGACTTGTAAGTCAGCTAGACTTGGATTTGAATATTGACCCCAACAAATAATAGCAGTATGACTTTGAGCACATAACTTAGCCTCTGCTTTCTTATCTGTAAAATGGGAATAATAATAACCTTCTCAGAAGGTTGTTGTGAGGGTTAATAAAATATGTAAGTGCTTAGCACATGGTAAGATTATAATCTATCCTGATCAGAGATGTAGATAAAAATGTTCATAATAATTTATTAATGAGAAGTTATGAACAACCTGAATGGTTAAAGGGAATGATCAGTTATAATGCCGTCTATGTGATGGATTGTATGTGATCATTAAAAGGTCTTTGAAAACTAATGACCAAAAATGCTCACCTTGTTAAGTGAGAAAAGCAGAACACAAAAGTGTACATTTTATATCTCCATTATACTTTTTTAATTAAAGGTGTATATACATAAAAAAGACTGGAAGGGAAACAGACTAACGTAATAATAGTGGTTATTTCTGGGATTAGAATTCGTTTTCATCTTTTACATGCTTTCCAAGTTTTTTTTTTTTTTTTTACTGGTGTGGGAGGTAGGAAAGCCTTCCTCCTAGAGGCAGTGACTTCTGAGTTGAATTTTGAAGGATGACGACTAATAGCTAACTTTTATAGAGGACCTACTGTGCCAAGCAGATAGCCAAGTGGAGAAGGGTGAGGAAGAAATGCCAAGCAGAGAACACAAATGCAAAAGTAGATCAAAGTACCTTGGACAAGGAAGTGCAAATAATTGAGTGGGCACAGAGTAGGAGCTGAATTGGGTGGTAAGAAATGAAGTTTTAAAGGTAGATGGGCCAAATCGTGAAGGGCCTGTTAGGTCACACTAAGCCTTTAAAAGGAGAGAGGGACATATCAGGTGTTTTAGTAAGGACATTCTGGAAGTAGACTGAGGAATGAATTGGAAGAGAGTGAGATATGGAGGCCATTAGTTAGAAATACTGAGGTGTAAGTAGCAGTAAGAATGGAAAAACGGGGATAGATTCTAGAGATACTGAGGAGGTAGCATTGATATTTTCATAAATGGTTGTAAGTGGGGAGTATGGGTAAAGGATAAGGAGAATTGAAAATGATGCCAAGCACTCTTATGCTCTGGGAGGAAACAGAAATTTCTGCCAACTCTCTAAACAAAAAACCCCGCTGCTGTTGAGTTGATTCCAACTCACAGTGACCCTTTAGGACAGAGTAGAACTGCCTCATAGGGTTTCCAAGGCTGTAATCTTTATGGAAGCAGACTGCCACATCTTTCTCCCATGGAGCGGCTGATGGGTTTGAACCTCTGACCTTTCACGTTAAGTACTGTGCCACCAGGGTGCCTTACAGACTCTTTAGAGGACTGTGATGTTCATTCCCTTTAATTAAGCAAATTCACTTCTAGGGAATACTGCAAAAGCTTGCCAAGGCATATGTACAAATGTTCTTTGCGGCATTGTTTGTAATTGTAAAAACACGGGCATTCTACATATCCAGCAATAGGAAATTGGTTAAATAAATTAGGTTACACCTATATGGTGGAACACTATTTAATTATCAAAATAGAAGATTTAGCTACCAAATAATATACATTTCTATATGCTAGTATCAAAAGGTATCCAAGATGTATTGTTGAAAACTAAGGTTACTCAACAGTGTATTTACAAAGGATCACAAATCAAATCCTATAGAGAGGCCAGACAGGTAATGTAAATGAATGAAATAGGTAAAGTGGGGACTGATGAACTAGAGATACGTACCCCATCTAAAGGGATCAGTCACTATTTAGGTCAATTGTTGCCATAAAGTATTTCCAGTTCTTATTTTTCAGGAGAAACTGGACATATGATTATATGTCAAAAAATTTTGTCTAATCTCTTAATTTTTAAATGTTGGCATCTAATATAAATTTGATAAGAATGCTGTGTATCAAACAAAACCTGCCCCTCTACAGGCCAGATCTGGCCACGGGGCTGCTAGTTTGTGATCTCTGATGATCTTATTTATGTTTTTTAAATAACTGTATATTTCCATGTATACATATTAAAAGGCTGGAAGTACAGATACCAAACTGGTAACAGTGGTTATCTTTGGAAAGTAAAATTACTGAAGGGAGCTTTAGAGGGTAATTTTCACTTTGTACTTGTTTGCACTTAAAAATGTATTTGAATTTTTTAAAAGTGAGTATGTAATACTTTGATAATTAAAATTTTTTTATTTTTGGAAGGGTAACTAAATCAGATGACATCCAAAATTCTGGCTTGGGTACTTGGGTGAATGGTGGTGTCATTGTCTAATATAGGAAATGTAGGAGAAGCAGTTCTGAAGAAAAGGTGGTAGAGTTCAGTTTGGGTTATGCTGTGTTGAAGAGTCCCTGGGTGGTGCACACAGTTAAGCACTGGACTACTAACTGAAAGTCTTAACAGTTCATACCTATTCAGAGGCACCTTGGAAGAAAGGCCTGACAACCTGCTTTTGAAAGGTCACAGCCTTGAAAACCCTATGAAGTGCAGCTGGTTTTGTTTTTTTGTTTGTTTGGTTTTTATATTGAGGTAGGACAGCCAAGTGAAGATTTTTAGTAGGCAGTCAGCTATATACAGGTCCAAAGATCAGAAAAGAAGCCTGTACTGTAAATATGGATTTTTTCCTCAAATATCATCATATAAAGGTGCAAATACGGAGCACAATAGGGAGTAGGTATATTCCTTGAACCCTCTGATACTGTATGTAAAATATGGTTATCCAATAACATCTGCAGCCTGTCTCCATGAGTTTTTTGAGGACCAACTTCCTGGTGGCCTCAAGAGATTACAACTCTAGAAACTTGAATTTAAGTCTTCCTATCACTCAAACTTTTTTTTTTTTTAATCACTCAAACTAGGAGTCCTGGTGGTTTAGTGGTTAAGTGCTACGACTGCTAACCAAAAGGGCAGCAGTTAGAATCCACCAGCCGCTCCTTGCAAACCCTGTGGGGCAGTTCTACTCTTCCTGTAGGGTCGCTATGAGTCAGAATCTACTCATAGTATCACTCAAATTATTCTTTATTGTGAGGCACCTCTGGCTGTCTTTATTTGTATCCTAAATATCTTTAGAACTGATGTAGTTTTCTTTTTAGTTTGTATGTGTTTGGCACAGGCAGCTTGTGTAAGGCCACAATTTTATTTTAAATCTTTTAAAGAATAGATTGCCTATACTTGTGAGAGGTTTTTACCTAAAAGAGACTTCTTTGTTAATATAAAAGCTTGTAGGTATGGCATGGAAGCTTCACATGTACTTTTTTTTTTTTAAATCCTGATAAACAGTGGATTCAATTTCTCTACGAAGCTTTTCCTAATTTCTCTTGCCCTCCCAGGATTGGTCACTTCCTCCTTTGTGCTTTTTCTGAACCCCGTATGTATTTTTTACTGCATTTTATTCCCCTTACTTGTTTATATATCTGTCTCACTGTACTAGATTGTAAACTTCCTGAGTATATGGTCCATATCTTATTCTTTTCCTTATATAATTCCTGGCACATAGAAGGCACTCAAAAATGTTTTATGAATGAATGAACAGGTATAGTGAAGACTGTGAGAAAGCATTTAAGGCAGGGATTGAAAACTGAACTTGTCTTCAGGGTCCAGGCATAAATGAATTAAGCAGGCCTGTTAGGAACTATGGCAGCCTGGGGAGCACATGTCTTACCTGAAAACTTTTTATTGAGGTATAATTTACATATAGGAAAGTCTATATATCATGGGTGTACAACTAAATCCATTTTCACAGTCTGAACTGGATTTTTTTAATGTGGTCCAAACAAAACTGGATCGACCTAAAGGCCACCAGGTTGCAACTTAACAACTACGGCTGTGCGGAGAACTGTACATAGGTGAAAGATTGACTTGTATTTGAATTCTAGTTTGAAGACATCAAATGTAAAAGAACATTTGTGAAACAATTGGGGTTCATTTGCATATTGACTGGATATTTAATATTAGGGAATTATTGTTAATTATTTTTGATCTGATATTTTCTAAAAGAGTCCTTAGAGACACATACCGAACAATTTATGGACAGAATGATATGATGCTGAAATTTGCTTCAAAATAATTTGGGGGAATATGGAAAATAGATGAAGTATAAATAAAACAAGATTGGCCATATGTTGATAATTATTGAAGCTGGCTAGTGTGCACTTGGGGATCATTATATAATTCTAGTTTCGTATATGTTTGACATTTTCCACCCCCAAAAGTAGAGCAAGAGTCCAAGTTAAAGCTTTATATGATTTTCTGGGCCTGGGATAATGGGACCCTACTGCTAGTGACAAAATATAAAATTCTACAACTGTGAAGACTAAAGGTAATGGCATTTTCTTTTCTCATTTATAGGGCCTGACAGTCAGTATACTAAGACTGCTCAGGAGATTGTGAATGTCTGTTACCAGACATTGACTGAGGTAGGTGGTAAAATACTATGTCCTTACTTTGATTATCTATATCTTGCCACTAGAATATAAGTTCATGAAGGACAGGGATTTTTTTACGGGGGCAGGGGGGCCTGTTTTGTTTACTTTTGTATCCCCAGTGCCCAAAACACTTGTTGAATGCGTTGTATGAATTCGTAAATTATTTTGAATCAATAATTGATTATAAATTATATATTCATAATGAATTAATGAATTCATTGATTTCCTTATTTCTCAGTATGATGAACATTTGACTCAACTTGAGAAGGATATTTGTACAGCTAAAGAAGCAGCGTTGGAGGAAGCAGAATTAGAAAGCCTGGACCCAATGACTCCAGGGCCCTACACACCTCAGGTTAGTCTGAGGACTAGGAACTTCCTCTTACAGTTTTCTTATTGGTTTGGGAAATTGGGAGCATGTTAACAGATCTACTTACTGAGATACCCTTCTTCTCTGTCCTTCCTCTTCATATGCCTTTCGTGTGCTTTCTTGTCTTCTCAAAGGCTAAGGTGAGTGAGGGCCATGGGTCTCGGTGGCCTTGTTGAATTCAGAAGAGGCAGTTGTGGGTGAATGAGTGGGATGGGGGGTTTTAGTTGTTTAAGCAGGAATTTGGAAATACCAAATTCCTGACTGCTGTGGCCAGAGGCATCCTTTGAGTCTCCAGAGCTCTCTTGTTCATGAATTGGGGCTCTAGGACATCCCTAGAGTATGGACTTCTCAGTTACAGACACGGGCCACATTATTCCCATGCCATATAAAAAAACCCATTGCCGTCGAGTTGATTCTGACTCCTAGTGACCCTATAGGACAGAGTAGAACTACCCTGTAGAGTTTCCGAGGAGCACCTGGTGGATTCGAACTGCTGACACTTTGGTTAGCAGCCATAGCTCTTAACCACTATGCCACCAGGGTTTCTGCTAAGCCCTGTAAAAAAAAAAAAAAAGCCTGGTAGATCCTGGTTATTCATTCCCTCAGAGGTATTTCATATAGCCTAGATATCATCCGTTTTCTTGGATTGACTCCCTCTTCTGGTGAATGAAGACAGGTAATTATAATATTCTTAAATTTGCAAGTCAGAGGACTAGGGAGCAGGATGAATAAGATATTTTTAGCCTTTCTGACTGAATCTCTGATTTATATTTCATATATACTCTTGGAAGGCTGGGATATTTGAAGAATAGAAATTAGCAGAATATAACTGGTGTTTAGTTTCTGTATTGGAGGCACTATGATAGAGTGAAAAGTGCATGAGCTTTGGCATAAAACGAATCTGGGCTTTAGTCTTAGCTCTGTTACTGTTAGCTTTGTGATCTTTGGAAGTTAAATTAACCTCTCTAATTCAGGTTCTTTTTTTTCCTAAAATCTGCTTTTGAAGGTTGTTGTAAACATAAATAGGTTCACGTGCCTGGCACATGGTAGACATTCAGTAAATGTTGTTTTCCTTCACTGTGTGAAAGTTGTCTATAAACCTTCCAGAAGCCCTTTCAAATTTAGCCAAATGTTTTAATGCTAAATTCTCCCAGTATCCACAGGCATTTTTTTTTCATTCTACCCAGGTTTCACTCTGAACTGATAATGCAACCTATGTGATCTCTCCCTATCTATCTCTCTTTTACTTTTTCTTTTACCCCAAAACCTAGGTTACTGAGGGGCCAGGTACAAAGAACCCTCAGATACTTCTTCCAGGCCCAGAACAAGGAAAGGCTCTTGGAGTGTGTGGGCAGATTGGGTCAAGGGGTCTTGGGTGAGTGATGTTGCCCAGGAAGGCCCTATTTGCTAATAGGCCCACAGCTTTCACAAGGCCCTTTCTGGTAAGTTAAAGCCTGGGTATTAGCCATCATTCCCCCAAGAGAATCTAGCTACTAAGTGGCAAATGGTTTGCTCTAGTCTAGAAGCCTAAGCCTAGTTGTTTGGTAAGTCAAAGCCTTGGACCCAAAAGTCATCTTTTTCCTTTCTTCCCTACCCCTCATACCTTACCCGAAATAGCTGAGGAAAATCTGGCAGCTGTTCTACCTCCTGAGCGGTAGCTATTGTTTAGTGTAGTTAAAGGGTCCCCTATGAAGAGTAGTTTAGTGGAGTGTTAAACTCGTTGCCATCGAGTCGATTCCAAATCATAGTGACCCTATAGGACAGAGTAGAACTGCCCCACAGAGTTTCCAAGGAGCAGCAGTGATGGATTCGAACTGCTGACCTTTTGGTTAGCAGCCATAACTTTTAAGTACTGCACCACTATGGCGCCTCCATAGTAGAATGTGCTGCTTCGTTATTCCAGTTCACCCCTTCACCATTCTTTTCACTCATACATATACAATTTGAGGTAGTAAGCCCAACTCATGACCTCTTAATTTGAGGAAGATGGCTCATGAGTGACTGTCCTTACTCATTACTGTTCTCAAACCCAGATGTTATTAGAGAGTGTTTGTGTAAGTTTAACTGGTGTATACACTTCTGGTGTATACAAACATGATAGGAATCATACATTACTTCCAAATTCTAAATGGTGGTAGTTAGTCATGTATTTTCAGTCAACTATTCCAGCCTACCTTGCATTGCATCATACATTTAGCTTAACAGTTTATCTAAAACTGCTTGCTTTGCAGTTCGCACACAAGCATTCCTTATATTCCATACTACAGTACAAGATTTTGCAGAATTTCATTCCCTGATTTTCCCTTCTCTTCCACAGCTGTTTTATCTGTTCTGTAATGCTTTGAATTCTGTTTTCCTGCTCTTTATTCAAAGCCCTCTTCTCAGCTTTCCCTGCTTGTATGTTTGCTTTATTAAAAAAGTAGCATATATGGGTTTTCTGTTGATAAAAGTAACAAGTTCATTGTGAAAAATTAGAAAATACGAAGAAGAAAACAAGACACCTGTAATCAGTTCCACCACTCAGAAAGAACCAACCACTGTGAACATTTTGATGTATTTCTTTCTAATCTGTGTTGTGTATGTGAGTGTACATTTATAGACACTTTCAAAATGAAATTGGTCAAGATGGTTTTGTGTCCTGTTCTTTTCCCTTTACGTTATGGGCATTTTATCATTTCACTAAATAGTCTTTGAAGACATGATTTTTTTAATAGCTACATAATATTTCTACCCTCAGCCAGGTTTTTTAGTTAACTCTTTCCTAGCCTCCTCTTTATTAGTCCTCCCTGCCCTCCTATCACTGAATGGTCCATTTGCTAATTCTTTGTCATTTTCAGGGGAGGGAAAAGAGAAGTTATTATTGAGTAACAGGCATTGGGTAAGGAGCTTACACATACATCTTAATTCTCACAACAACCCTGGAAGGTAGACATTATCATCCATGTTTTATCATTGAGGAAACCAAGGATTAGAGAGATGAAGTAATTTGTTAAAGTTACTCAGCTAGTAGGTGGTGGAGCCAGGGCTCAAATCCAGGGCAGTTTACTCCAAAGCCTGTGGTTTTTCACCACACCATTTTGCCTCATGGTATCCTCTAACAAGCTCATAGCTGTCAAACCATTACATGCTTTTGTCAGAATTGAAAGTCCTTTACCTCATTTCCTCTTAAATGTCTCTAAATCAAAATATAACACTGGTCATAAAAGGTGGGCCTATAGACATTAAGACAAGGCTTAGAACAAGCTAGATTATTGACCAGAAAGGTTTTAGGACATAGGCTTGTCCCATAGCTTTAATGTGCTTCTGTTTCAGGCTTCTGATCAGATATATCAGATGCCTCTCTGCTAGAGATTCCCATTTGTAAGATTCCCAAAAACCTGTCCTGAAACTGTGCCAAACTGTTTTCTCTTTAACTGGATTGCTCTGCATGACCTTTCTCTGCAGTGAATGCTCTAAAGGGAGTTCTCTGCATTTCTTCCTCAATTCCCTAAACAAAAAAGCTAAATTGTACGTTTTGTGCCACAGCCTCCTGATTTGTATGATACCAACACATCCCTCAGTATGTCTCGAGATGCCTCTGTATTTCAAGATGAGAGCAATATGTCTGTCCTAGATATTCCCACTACCACTCTGGAAAAGCAGGTAACACAGGTACGATGTTCTTTTTCTTTTAGTGAGATTGGTAGTATGCTTGGGGAATGGAGGGTAGAGGTGCAGTGGTGGTGGTGGTATATGGCATACATCAGGATGACTGGGCCCTTTGGCCCTGGGAATGAAGGCTTAGAAATGTGATTTCAAGGTGAGATGGTGGCGGGTCACATGACTGGCATTGTCTTCTGTCTGTTCCCATGGGCAGAATCAGGCACAGCAGAACTTCAGGGACATCACAAGTGTGGAAAGTATAAGAGGCATCAGAGCAACCTGACAGGTGACTAGAAAGACCAACTGCGTTCAAAGACAGAGTTCAAAATAATTGCTCTGCTGCTTTACTGTATGCATGTTATAATCTAAATTAAAATGATTTGTTAAACTAAATAAAAAATAATTGGCCTGTTCTAGAGGTGCCAGAAGAAACTCCTGATGTGAAAATTCTATCAGCTGTTCTCAGTCAGGTTCCACAGAAGAGTATAAAACTTAGGAGGGTTTTTCTATCCCAGAGAGTCCAACACAAGCTAAGAAAGCTTGGGTTAGAAAGGAAGAGTCTCCTTTTGATGATACAGTAAGAGTAGACCAAAGACCTTCCTGTTCTTTGGGTTTTTACCCTACCTCTTATTTCCAAAGAATCAGTGGGGGAAAATGCACATGCCTTGAGCTGTGTAAACAGCCCCCACTAGCAGTGGGATTGGCTGGGATATTAGGGAGGAACATCAATCCTGGGTGAGAACCCTTTGTTAACTCCTCCTACACGCACGTCCCTCAATGATGTGCTATTTGTGTTCCTTACTCAGATGCACCAGGGCCGAGGTAGGCTGGGCGAGGAAGACTCTGATGTAGATATTGAAGGGTATGATGAGGAGGAGGAGGATGGGAAACCTAAGACTCCAGGCCCAGTGAGTATGCTTACAGAAAGCTTATGGTTACATTATACCCTTATATGATAGGAGCCCCCAAAGTACGGGACAGGCCAAATCCCGCGGTGATATTAGAAGGTCTCCATAGTGAGTCCCCAGTATGACTTTAATACTTGGAACCAGCTAAACAAGTTTATCTACAAAAATTCTTGTGAGGCAGCAAGGGTGGCTGGTGGTGGCTTCTGGTCAGTTGATGGGACTCTTACCCTCAATTGGTCTCATTCAGGAAGGTGAAGATGGAGATGGTGATCTTGCAGATGAAGAGGAAGGAACTGTGCAACAACCTCAAGCCAGTGTCCTGTATGAGGATTTGCTTATGTCTGAAGGAGAGGATGATGACGATGATGCTGGGAGTGATGAAGAAGGAGATAATCCCTTTTCTGGTAAGTCTAGCTCCTTTGTTTTTATTCTTGTATAGCTCACCATAGATAGCATCCTTAGGACAAGGAAGCTCTTGGCCACACATGTTGTTTTCAGATGCTGATTCTTACTGAAGTCCCATTAATAGACCTGAGAGTACTAAGCACTCACTCATAGGATGATCATACTGTATAGTCTCAGAGGAAGTGAAGAAATACAGTACAGGAGGTAAAAAGATGGTAGGGGAAAAGGCAATGCCTAAGTAGCAGCTTTGATTTAAATACTTGCTGAAGATGAGAAAGAAGTGTGAGGTGTGGCAACAGGGAAGAAAAATGAAGAAAAAACATTCTGATTTGGAATATCCCAGGAAAAAGTATAGGAGGAGATGGTAGGGGGAAAAAAAAGATAGGTTGGATTGAGATGGAAAAAGTAAATGATTGTTTGAATTCATTTCCCAACTACAGATTTTGCCATTGTTGTGACCCTTCACAGTTAAAAGAGAGGCCT
The DNA here is from genome assembly GCF_024166365.1 of Elephas maximus indicus. Lineage (NCBI taxonomy): Eukaryota > Metazoa > Chordata > Mammalia > Proboscidea > Elephantidae > Elephas > Elephas maximus. The sequence goes on along the minus strand of NC_064846.1, from coordinate 98,278,400 downwards.
CTGAGGGGAGGAGTAAGTACAGGCAAGATGCCTGTGTAGATTTGTGGGAGTGAGTGGTTTTGGAAGACCAAGCTAAAGATGTCAATTACGTCAAGTTTATCACTTGATGAAGCAGATTCGATCTCTTTTTACAGCTATCCAGCTAAGCGAAAGTGGAAGTGACTCTGATGTGGGGTCCGGTGGGATTAGACCCAAACAGCCCCGCATGCTTCCGGAGAACACAAGGATGGGCATGGAAAATGAAGAGAGCATGATGTCTTATGAGGGAGACGGTGGGGAGGCTTCCCATGGTTTGGAGGATAGCAACATCAGGTAACCGGCAGCAACTACAGGGCTGTGGCATCAGTGCCCAGCTATGATGTCAGAGGGCTCAGCATCAGATTACTTTCATCCATCAAACATTTCCTGAGCACCTACTAGGGCCAGGCACTGTGCTAGGCCCCGGGGGACACAGAGGAGCAAGACATATCCTGCCCTTGAGGATCTCACAGTCTAGTGGAAGAGACTGACACAAACAAATAATTACTAATACAATGTGATAAGTGCTATCGCATAAGTAAGCTCTAAGTGTCAAGGTACCACTGAAGAAGGGAGTGTCTTACTCTGCTTGGAGTAATCAGGGAAAGTTTCACAGACGAGGGAACATTTGAACCGGGCCTTAAAGGATGAATAGGAGTCTACTAAGTAGATATGGTGGCAGCAGGTGGGGAGATCTTTATAGATGGAACAATATATTCAAAGGCACAGAAATACAAGATAACATAAAGTATGTTGCAGAGCTAAAGGAGGTTGTTGGGAGTTGAGACGCTGGAAATACTAGCAAGGGATTATATTGTGGAAGACCTTAAATGACATGTTAAGACATTTGGATTTTATCCTACAGATAATGGGAATTGTCACTCTAAGGAAAACGAAGTAACTTAAAAATTGTGTATTAAATAACTCTTAGGGCAACATGAGACAGACGATGAGGATCTGTCAGGAGCAGGGGGAGAATGAAGGAACATATTCCAGAGCTATTTAGAAGGTAGATCAATTGGGTTTAGGAGATAAGGAAGTCAGATGAATAATGAATCTGAGAATGTCATTGTGATAGGAAAGAGGAAGAACAGGTATTAGATGGGGTGGGAAAAGAGGAAAAAATGAATTTGGCTTTGGGCATCCAGCAAGCAGTTAGGGTCTTATCTATTCATTCAGCAAGCATTTATCACCAGTACAAAAATAACTAAAATGTGATGCCTTCCTTTCAGGAATTCAGTCTACTGGGAGGCCTGCAATTGGTAAACAGGCAATCACAATATAACGTGATATATGCTGTGATAGGCAACCACAGGATTTTTCCGGAGCTTGGGTAGGGGTTGGGAGAGGGAAGCTGGTTAGAGAAGAAAACTGAGCTGAATACAAATAGGAATTAGCTAGATGAAGAAGAAAGCAAAGGGCATTCCAGAGAACAAGGATACTACATGTATGAAGACACAGAGGCATGAAACACTTTTAGAGAACACAAGTAGCTCAGTGTGGCTGGAGCTTTTGATTGATCAATGTAAGAGTGATCAGAGATGATTTAGATACAGGTAAGGGCCAACTCATGAAGGACCTGAAAGTTTTGAGCAGGCATGAATGAGTGTAGTATGATCAGATTTACATTGTAGAAAGATTGTTCTGCCCCAGAAGAAAAGTGGGCAAAAGACATGAGCTAATAATTTACAAAAGAAATGCAAATAGCCAATACATATATGATATTATATATTCTTTAATAATCAGAGATGAGCAGTAAAACAATGAGATACAATTTTTTGCCTATCAGATTGACAAAGATTAAAATGAGTAGCAATGCCCAGTGTTGGAGAGGGTGTGAGAAGAAAAGAATATTCTACTGGTGGTGATGTAAATTGATACTTTCTGGAAGTATAACAATTTATAAATCAAAAACTTAAAAATATGTACATCCTCTTTGGCCCAGTATTCCATGTTTAGGAAATTATTCTACGGGAGTAATAGAACACCATCAAGATGTTTGTTCAATGATGTTATCACAGCACTGTTTCTAATAGTGGAAAAATTGGAGATAGCTTCAGTGTCCTAGTGAGAGACTTAAAAAAATCATGTTACAGCCATAAGTGGAATACCGCGCAGCTCTTAAAATGCTATAGATGTATGTTTATTGACATGGAAAGGTGTTCATTATCATTAGTGAAAAAAGCAGATTCCTAAAGAGTATGTAGAGTATCCCAATATTGTAAATTAAAAAAAAAAATGTTTAAGCATATAACTGCATAGAAGAAAATTTGGAAGGTCATCATATACCAAGAGTATCTCTGAGTGGTGGTGTTATTGGTGACTTTTTTTCTGGTGTGTATGTTCTAATTTTTTACCAATGAACGTGCTTTACTTGTGTGATTTTTTTTTAAGTAAAATTAAGAATAAACAAACAAACAAAAAATAAAGAGCACTCTGGCAGAAGTGTGAAGACTGAATATGAATGAATTGGAGGAGAGCAAGACTGGAGGCATGAAGATACTATTTCAGTAGTGTAGCCCAGAGATCACAGTGGACTAAGTAAGTGAAGGCAGTCAGGGTAGGGATGGAAAGGAGGGGTTAGAGACAAGATATATTGAAGAGGTAGAATCTTTATGACTGTTGTAACTGGATATGTAGGTGAGTGAGGCTGTAAGTGGTAGATGAAACCATGAGGCTTGGAGCATTTATGGTCATGTGCTGGCAGTGTGTGTTGTCCAGGTGTAGGGGAGTTTCTTTCATTCAGGTTCTTGTGTTTATGAATGAGGTTGGCAAGTTGATGTTTCTGAACAGGATTATTTTTCTCTCTGGGATCTGTAGAACAGTCTAGAACCAGTCATTTTAGTGTTCAGGGGAGGTGAGATGGGCTGATCCCTTGGTAACGCTGAGAATGGGACTGGTCAGCTTGAGGATGGTGCCCGAGCTTGAGAGATGACATATTTCTCTTCTCAGTTATGGGAGCTATGAGGAGCCTGATCCCAAGTCGAACACCCAAGACACAAGCTTCAGCAGCATCGGTGGGTATGAGGTATCAGAGGAGGAAGAAGATGAGGAGGAAGAGCAGCGCTCTGGGCCGAGTGTACTAAGCCAGGTCCACCTGTCAGAGGACGAGGAGGACAGTGAGGATTTCCACTCCATTGCTGGGGACAGTGACTTGGACTCTGATGAATGAGGCTTCTTTTGGGCCTCCTTGGTCAGCCTTCGCTGTTCTCTAGCCTAGGTGGTTCACCTTGCCCTGATTTGTTTATATTTGTACAGTGTCTGATCCTGAAATCACCAGATTAACTAACACCTTAGCATTTAAAAAAGTAGTAAATGATAATAAATCACCTCTTCTGATCTTCCTGGGACATTGTCACCCTTTGATTTAAAGCAAAGCAACCCCCTCGCCCCACCACTACCAAACAGAAGAGAGAGAGAGATGAGTGCTCCTTCTTCTCCAGTACCTTCCTTTAACTCCATTTATTGCTCTTGGTATTGTTTTTCCCTGGGAAGGGAAGAGAAATTATGAAAGGACTAATAACTTTATGTCCTCTTGATGTATTAGAAATTTTCCAAGCATGGTATCATCTCAGTTTTCTTATTTGCAGGCTGGAACAGGTGACAGCACCCCTGCTGGGACAGAGAATTGAATTCTGATAGATTGTACCACACTATACTTAAAAACAAACCTATCAGACAAACTGCCAGTTATTTATATTATTTATTTGATTATGCAGTGCCTTGTTCCTAAATGGATTTGAGGCAGATAACTGTAAATCTTTGGAACAGCCTGTATGTCAGAAATGATATGTTGCCATGTAAATGTATTCTGTCCCTCTGCTCCCAGGGGAAATGGTAGGGAAATGGTAAGTTCCTTAGGGCAAAGACTGTGTCTTCTGTTTCTTTTCATGCTTAGGATATGGTTCTGTGCATAGTGGGTACTCAGAAAATGTTTCTAGAATCATAAACTCCTCAACGAGTAATGTTACTGAGCATCTGCTCCATGACAAGCACTCTATCAGATCCTTGGGATGCAAAGGTAAATAAGACACATCTCTTTTACCCAAAGAGCTCACCGTCAACTTGGGGGAGGGAGGGTGGTATTCAAAATATGTTCATAAATCATTACAGAACTATGAGAAAAAGTGCAATTAAGAAGCTAGATATAAAGTATAGGGGATAATAGAGAAGTGATCATGTCTGAAAAAGTTAGGGAAGTCTTGCTAGAGATAATTTTTAAGCTGATTGTTGAAGAATGAGTAGGAGTTTGCCAGATGGAAAAGTCTAGGCAGTGTAACATGAAGTGAAAAAGGCCAAAGTCTAGAAATGGCAGAGTGTGTTCCTAGTTTGTTTGTTTGTTTGTTTGTACCTGCCTTGTTCCAGAAAGGATTTACGGTGATTTAAATCCTTTAATGCTGGAGTGGCTAGAGATGAGACAAAGATGGGAAGGAAGCATGTCATCAAGAGCTTTACATTTGATACTAATGAGTGTGAATTTTATATTATGGCAAATGAAGAGCTAGAAAGGAGTGATATAATCAGATTTATGTTTTAGAAATTTTCTGTATATTGAATGAAGAAAGAAACTGAAAAATCATGTATAATGTGAACCCATTTTTGTAAAAGACAACCGTGTGTGTATTTATATGTATTTATATGTACTTGTGTATGCAAAGGAAAAGGTCTGAAAGAGGGTATATGCTAAACTGTTCACAACGATAACCTCTGGGTAATGGGATTGGAGGGGAGGAGGTTAGACGGTTGTGTGTATACTAAGTGGGATATTGTGCTTTTATTTCTGTATTGTTTACATTTTTATAAGTATGTATTATTTTTGTAATAAAAACTAAAAAAAATTTCAGTGGCAGTGTGGAGAATGGTTTGGAGGGGAGCAAATCTAGTTCAAGTAAGGGGAAATGGGGCCTGAACTAGGGCTGTGCAATTGTGATGGGAAGGAGGGGGATGGATTTGAGAAATAATAGAATCAACAGGATTTGATGACCAGTTGACATTTGGGGGTGCAGGGGGAAAAGGTAGCTTCCAGAATTTTAGGTGACAGGGTGGGTATATGGTATTAATTCATTCGACATTTATAAAGTCCCCTATTTTGGGGGGGGGGAGTTCAGGCATGGTTATTTTTTTATTGTGGTAAAAATACATATAAAAAAGCCAATGAGGAGGCGGGACCAAGATGGCAAACTAGCCGGAAGCTTCTGCTGAGCCCTCTTACAACAAAGACCAAAAAAATCAAGTGAATCGATTATATGTATGACAAGCTAGAAACCCTGAGCATGAAAGGCAAAATTAAGGAATCCGTCTGAGCGACAGGGGAAGGAGAGACCGTGCAGAAGCAGTGACAACTTGCCGAGCCTGCGCAGCGCCTCAGCTCCGATTCCTTGGCGCCGTTCTTTGATGCGACTGTGGCGGGACTGATGGTAGTTCCCTGAGACACGGCAGCTTCAGCGAAAGAAGGCAAGCAGAGTGGCGCACCCCTGACCCTGTGGCATATCTACAGTGGGGCTGGCCGCGGAGTTTAGAAAGCAGCTGCTTCAGCGAGAGAAAGCAACTGAAGTGCCGGCACCCCTACCCCCTGGTGTGACGGCCAGGGTGGCGGGGGGGAGACGGGGGACTGGCTGTGGAGTTTAGGACACAGCTGCTTCAGCAAAAGAAGGCAAACACGGGATGCAGCCCTGACCCCATGGGGCAATCTTGGTGGGGACCCAGTCAGCACACAGGCTACACACATCTCTGAAATCTGAAATAAAACAGCGCTCTCGACACAAGTGATTTTTGTTTAATTTACCACGCATGGATCTAATAGCCCCTCCTTTTGAAAGAACTCGCTGCTATTTATCTGATCCCTCCCCCTCTCTGCCCCAGCCAGCTTTATTAACAGTTGATTTCCCTGGGCCTGAGATAGAACCTGCTGCGCTCCCTGAGCCATTTTCTTGGCTTGGGAGAAGGAACAAATTAACAGGGGATAAAATACTCTGCAGACTCCCCTAATCTGGAAGCTCAGAGCAGAAGCAGCTCCAGTCCAGGCATAAGCGATCCACACACTTTGTCACCCCTACGTGGATCCAGGTGGCTGTTATATTGCAAAGGCAAGTCTGTTTCTGTAACTGTAACTGTTGCAGCTGTGCGGTAGAGAGGCAGGTTTTGGAGATACCTCTCTGCCTATTAAACAGGGCCGCCACCTACCCACCCACAAAAGGGTAGTGGTGCCTACCAGTCCTTACAGGTACAAGCATTGGGTGCCTAAGGTACAGCTGCAGAGCCTACCCACCAGAGCACTCTAAAGAACAGAGACGCTCCTTCCTCACTGACACTTGGGGGAAGGCTGTCAGCCCCCTGCCTTCCTCAGACTGTGACCCCTGCCGCTACCAGAAAGCAGTGCATACACGCATTACCACGGCTCCTCTGAGATAGTAGATGAGAGCCTACACCACACACTAGGTGACTATCAGGATACCTGAGCTGAATGTATACAAGAATAGTGAATGGACTCCTAGGCTCATATACCTGGTAACAGTTCTAGCCATCTGGTTACAGAACATTAGTGCTTCAAAGGTTCCAGTAACCAAGTTAGCTCACTGTAGTAGTCTATTTGGTTATATCGAAACAAAACAAAGCAAGAAACTAGGACACACTGAGCAAACATAAAATAAATGTATACAATAATTTATAGATGGCTCTGAGACAACGGTTGATATCAAATCACACAAAGAAGCAGGTCATGAGTGCATCAACAAACTCCCAAAACAGAGAGGGACTCTGCCGGATGAAGATGTATTCCTGGAATTACCAGATGTAGAATACAAAAAATTAATATACAGAACTCTTCAAGACATGAGGAATGAGATCAGGCAACAAACAGAAAAAGCCAAGGAACACACAGATAAAGCAGTTGAAATTAAAAAGGTTACTCAATAACATAATGAAAAATTTAATGAACTGCAAGAATCCATAGAGAGCACTCAGAAATTCAGAAGATTAACAATAAAATTACAGAGTTAGACAACTCGATAGAGGCTCAGATTGAGGAACAGGAATGCAGAATTGGTGAGACGGAAGATAAATTACTTGGCACCAATATATTTGAAGAAACATCAGATAAAAGAAAAAAACAATGAAGAAACCCTGAGAATCATGTGGGCCTCTATCAAGAAGAATAACTTGTGAGTGATTGGAATACCAGAACAGGGAGGAATAACACAATACAGAGAGAATTGTTGAAGATTTGTTGGCAGAAAACTACCCTGATATTGTGAAAGATGAAAGGATCTGTATCCACGATGCTCATCAAACCCCATACAAGGTAGATCCCAAAAGAAAGTCACCAAGACATTATCATCAAACTTGCCATAACCAAAGATAGAGAAAATTTTAAGAGGAGCCAGGGATAAGCGAAAAGTCACCTACAAAGGAGAATCAATAAGAATTTCAGACCACTCGGCAGAAGCCATGCAGGCAAGAAGGCAATGGGATGATATATTTAAAGCATTGAAGGAGAAAAATTCCCAGCCAAGAATCATATATCCAGCAAAACCATCTCTCAAATATGAAGGAGAAATTAAGATATTTACAGATAAACAGAAGCTTAGGGAGTTTGCAAAAACCAAACCAAAACTACAAGAAATACTAAAGGGAATTCTCTGGATAGAAAACCAGTAATATCAGATATCAACCCAACACTAGAACACAGAACAGAGCAACCAGATATCAACTCAGATAGGGAAATCACAAAAATAAATCAAGATTTTTTTTAAAAAAGCTCAAAAGAGGGAATCAGTGATGTTGTTATGTAAAAGATGACAAAAATCAATAAAGAGGGACTAAATAAAGTAGGCATAGATCTTGCATAGGGAAAGGAAATCAAGGCAATATAGGGAGATACAAGTTAGGTTTAAACTTAGGAAGATGGGTAAATATCAAGGTAACCACAAAGAAGACTAACAATCCTACACTTCAAAACAAAAAACAAAATAATCATAAGGACTCAGCAAGAACAAATTCAACCACAATGAAAAAGAGGAACACACAATTCACAAGGAAAACTTCTCAGCACAAAAAAGTAAGTGGAAAAATGAAACTCAACAACACACAAAAAAGCATCAAAATGACAGCACTAAACTCATCTATAATCATGCTGAATGTAAAAGGGCTAAATGCACCAATAAAGAGAGTTGCAGAATGGATTAAAAAACATATCTGGCTATATGCTGCCTACAAGAGACGCACCTTAGACTTAAAGACACAAACTAAAACTCAAAGGATGGAAAAAAATAAACATCAAAGAAGAGCAGGAGCGACTATACTAATTTCTGACAAAACAGACCTCAAACTTAAATCTACCACAAAGGATAAGGAAGGACACTATATAATGATGAAAGGGACAATATACCAGGAGGATATTACCATATTAAATGTTTATGCACCCAACAACAGGGCTTCAAGATACAGAAACTTTAACAGCATTGAAAAGTGAGGTAGACAGCTCCACAATAATAGTAGCAGACTTCAACACACCACTTTCAGTGAAGGACAGAATATCCGGAAAGATGCTCAATAAAGACACGGGAGAGCTAAATGCCACAATTAACCAACTTGACCTCATAGACATATACAGAACACTCCACCCAAAAGCATGCAAGTATACTTTCTTTTCCAGTGCACATGGAACATTCTCTAGACTAGACCACGTGTTAGGCCATAAAGCAAGCCTTAACATAATCCAAAACATTGAAATATTACAAAGCATCTTCTCTGACCATAAGGCCATAAAAGTAGAAGTCAATAACAGAAGAAGCAGGGAAAAGAAACACTTGGGAACTGAACAATACCCTGCTCAAAAACAACTGGGTTATAGAAGACATGAAGGATGGAATAAAGAAATTCATAGAATCCAATGAGAATGTAAATTCCTATCAGAACCTTTGGGACACAGCGAAAGCAGTGCTCAGAGGTCAATTTATATCAATAAATGCACACATCCAAAAAGAAGAAAGGGCCAAAATCAAAGAATTATCCCTACGACTTGAACAAATAGAGAGAGAGCAACAAAAGTAACCGTGAGGCACCAGAAGAAAGCAAATAAAATAAGAGCAGAATTAAATGAAATAGAAAACAGAAAAACAATTGAAACAGTTAAGACCAACAGCTGGCTCTTTGAAAAGATTAATAAAATCAATAAACCACTGGCCAAACTGACAAAAGAAAAACAGGAGACGAAGCAAATAACCCGAATAAGAAATGAGATGGGCAGTATCAGAACAGACCCAACTGAAGTTAAAAGAATCATAACAGAGTACTAGGAAAAGTTGTACTCTAACAAATTAGAAAACCGAGAGGAAATGGACAAATTTCTAAAAACACACCACCTACCTAAACTAACACAAACAGAGAACAACTAAATAAACCTATACCAAAAGAAGAGATTGAAAAAGCAATCAAACTCCCAAAGAAGAAAATCCCTGGCCCTGACGGCTTCACTGGAGAATTCTACCAAACTTTCTGGGAAGAGTTAACACCACTACTACTAAAGGTATTTCAAAGCATAGAAAAGGATGGAGTACTCCCACACATCCTATGAAGCAGCATAACCCTGATACCAAAACCAGGTGAAGACTCCACAAAAAAAGAAAATTACAGGCCAGTATCCCTCATGTACTTAGTTGCAAAAATCCTCAATAAAATTCAACAACATATCAAAAATATAATTCACCATGACCAAGTGAGATTCATACCAGGTATGCAGGGATGGTTCAGCGTTAGAAAAACAATGTAATCCATCACATAAATAAAAGATAAGAATCACATGATTTTATCAGTTGATGCAGAAAAGACATTCATGATAAAAACTCTCAGCAAAATACAAATAGAAGGAAATTTCCTAAACATTATAAAGGGCATTTATGCAAAGTCAACAGCCAACATCACCCTAAATGGAGATAGATTGAAACCATTCCCACTGAGAACAGGAACCAGACAAGGATGCCCTTTCTCACCACTCTTATTTAACATTGTGCTGGAGGTCCTAGCCAGAGCTATAAAGCTAGATAAAGAAAGGGCATCCAGATTGGCAAAGAAGTATCTCTGTTTGCAGATGACATGATCTTATACACAGAAAAACCTAAAGAATCCTGAAGAAAACTACTGAAACTAATAGTTCAGCAGAGTTTCAGGATACAAGATATACATAAATCAGTTGGATTCCTCTACATCAACAAAGAGCGACGAAGAGGAAATCACCAAATCAATACTATTTACAACAGCCCCGAACAAGATACTTAGGAGTAAATCTAACCAGGGGCGTAAAAGACCTATACAAAGAAAACTACAAGACATTACTGCAAGAAACCAAAAGAGACCTTCATAAGTGGAACAACATACCTTGCTCACGGATAGGAAGACTCAACCTTGTAAAAGTCTATTCTGCCCAAAGTGATCTATAGATACAATCCGGATCCAAATACCAGTGACATTTTTTAATGAGATAGAGAAACAAATCACCAACTTCATATGGAGGGGAAAGAGGCCCCGGATAAGTAAAGCATTACTGAAAAAGAACAAAGTGGGAGGCCTCACGCTACCTGACTTTAGAACATGCTGTACCGCCTGGTACTGGTACAACAACAAATACGTAGACTAATGGAACAGAATTGAGAATCCAGACATAAATCCATTCACATATGAGCAGCTGATATTTGACAAAGGTCCAAAGTCAGTTAAATGGGGAAAAGACAGTCTCTTTAATAAATGGTGCTGGCATAACTGGATGTCCATCTGCAAAAAAAATGAAACAGGACCCATACTTCACACCATGCACTCGAACCAACTTAAAATGGATCAAAGACCTAAATATAAAATCTAAAATGATAAAGTTCATGGAAGAAAAAATAGATACAACACTAGGAGCCCTAATACATGGCATTAACAGTATACAAGACATTACTGAAACTACTAGAACTGCAAAAACAGCAAAAGAGAAATTAGATAACTGGGAGCTCCTAAAAGTCAAACACCTATGCTCATCCAAAGACTTCACCAAAAAGAGTAAAAAGATTACCTACAGACTGGGAAAAAGTTATTAGCTATGACATCTCCGATCAGCAGCTGATCTCTAAAATCTACTTGTTACTGCAAAAACAACAAAAAGACAACCCAATTAAAAAATGGGCAAAGGGTATGAACAGGCACTTCACTAAAGAAGACATTCGGGTAGCTAACAGATACATGAGGAAATGCTCACAATCATTAGCCATTAGAGAAATGCAAATTAAAAGTACAATGAGATTCCATCTCCCTCCATCAAGGGTAGCATTAATCCAAAAAACACAGAATAATTTATTGGAGAGGTTGTGGAGAGACTAGAACACTTATATTCGGCTGGTGGGAATGTAAAATGGTACAGTCACTTTGGAAAATCAATTAGGTGCTTCCTTAAAAAGCTAGAAATAGAACTACCATATGATCCAGCAATCCCACTCCTTAGAATATATCCTAGAGAAGAGCCTTTACATGAACAGATATATGCACACCCATGTTTATTGCAGCACTGTTTACAATACCAAAAGATGGAGGCAACCAAGGTGCCCATCAACAGATGAATGGATAAATAAATTATGGTATATTCACACAATGGAATACTATGCATCAATAAAGAACAATGATGTGAAAAATTTCATAACATGGAGGAACCTGGAAAGCATTATGCTGAGTGAAATCGTCAGTTGCAAAAGGATAAATATTGTATGATACCAGTATTATAGGAACTCAAGAAATAGTTTAAACAGAGAAGAAAATATTCTTTGATGGTGACAAGAAGGAGGAGGGAGGGAAAAAGGAAGAGGGGGATTCACTAATTAGATAGCAGACAAGAACTAATTTAGGTGAAGGGATGGACAACACACAATACAGGAGAGGTCAGCAGAACTGGACTATACCAAAAGCAAAAAAGTTTCCTGAATAAACTGAGTGCTTCGAAGGCCAGCGTAGCAGGGCCGGGGGTTTGGGGTCCATGGTTTCAGGGGACATCTAGGTCAATTGGCATAATAAAAACTATTAAGAAAACATCCTGCATCCCACTTTGGAGAGTGGTGTCTGGGCTCTTAAACGCTAGCAAGCGGCCATCTAAGATGCAACAGTTGGTCTCAACCCACCTGGAGCAAAGGAGAATGAAGAATACCAAAGATGCAAGGTAAGTATGAGCCCCAGAGTCAGAATGAGCCACATAAGTCAAAGACTACATCAGCTTGAGACCAGAAGAACTAGATGGTGCCCGGTTACGACCAATGACTGCCCTGACAGGGAGCACAACAGAGAATCCCTGAGGGAGCAGGAGAGCAGTGGGATGCACACCCCAAATTCTCATAAAAAGACCAGACTTAACGGTCTGACTGAGACCAGAGGGACCCTGGAAGACATGGTCCCCAGACCTTCTGTTAGCCCAAGACAGGAACCATTCTCAAAGACAACTCTTCAGACAGGGATTGGACTGGACTACAAGATAGAAAATAATACTGGTGAGGAATGGGCTTCTTGTATCAAGTAGACACATGAGACTGTCTGGGCAACTCCTGTCTGGAGGGGAGATGTGAACGCCGAGGGAGACAGAAGCTGGCTGAATGGACACAGAAACACAGGATGGAGAGAAGGAACGTGCTGTCTCATTAGGGGGAGAGCAACTAGGCGTATATAGCAAGGTGTATATAAGGTTTTGTATGAGAGACTGACTTGATTTGTAAACTTTCACTTAAAGCACAATAAAAATTAAAAGAAAAAGCAGGACCAGAAAAAAAAAAAACCAACAATTTTTATTAAGCAGTCTGCTAGATACTGACACAGAAGTAAGGTAAAGTTTCTGATTTCAAGGAACTTTAGGTCTAGAATGAGAGGTAGACATGCAAATAAATTAATTAAAAAGTGTTCATTTCCAGTAAGTAGTTTTTTTATAAGGTACTGTGGTGAGACAAAAGACTTACTAACTGCTTGTGGAGTAAGGAAGGGAAAGCTTCACAGAGGAGACCCTTGAGATAAATCATGAAAAGTGAGTTTGCCAGACAGGAGGAATGGGAGGGCATTCTAGGCAGAAGGAACAGAGTGCTTAGAGGAATGAAAGGGCATGTTCATGGAACTACTGGTAGTTTATATGGCTGGAATATAAGGAACATGTAGGAATTACAAGCTCAGAATCAAATGTTCATTTTAGAGAGATCAATCTGACACTAATGTGAAAGTGGATGGAGTGGAGAGGGATGAGGCTGAAGGCAGAGAAATGATGCCAACGAGAGATGTTGGAGAGCTAAACCGTGAGTGAGGCATTGGCAGTAGGATAGAATGAGAAGTTTATCTTGGTGACTATAATGGAGAGGAAAAGAGAGTGGAACCTAGGTTTCTGACTTAGGGTGAATTGTGATGCCATTCACTGAGCAGGCTGAGGGTGGAAGGTAGGAGAAACAGCTGAATTCATTTTGAAGCATGTTAAGTTTGAAGTGCAACCTTAGGAGTAGGTGAGATCAGCAGAAAGCATGTGTAGAGTCAGAAGAGCGTGAAGGACAGAATTCCAGTGAAGACCAACATTTAGGGGTGGGCAGAAATAGAAGGAAAACCTGAAGAGTGATACTTCTGAAGCCAAGAGAAGAATTTTAAGGGGGGAAAAAAGACAGCGTGTATACCACAGAGAGGTAAAGTAAAATGAGATGATCTTGGTTTCAGCAAAGTAGTAGCATTGGAAGCCAACTAGCAGCAGGTTGAGGAACAAATGGCAGATGAAGACTTGACAATAGAGATCAAAGACTTTTTCAAGAAACTAGGCCATGAGGACTAAAAGAGTCTTAAGATGGAAGATACATAGCATGCTTACATAGGCTTAGGAGAAGAAAACAATAGAGATGAAGGGGTTGAAAAAGCAAGAGAGGGCAATTATTGGAAAGACATCTCTGTAAAAACGGGAAGAGATGTTACTAGCATAGGTAGGGAAGGTTGCATTGGGAGAAGAGATCTTGAGAGAAAAGTTAGAGACTAGTGTGTAGATAAGGATTAAGACCCACCCTATTCCAGTATGATGATGTTAACTGATAACATCTGCAAAGAAAAACTCATTTCCCCAAACAAGGTCATATTCCCAGGTACAGGGGTTAGGACTTCAACATATCTTTGGGTGTGCAGGGACACAATTCAGTCCATAAGTAGGTGCCGGACATTATTCTAGATGCTCTCAGTACAGCAGTGAATAAAACAAAGTCCCTTCAAATAGCTTAGAATTTAGTGAGGGAGGTAGACAATAAGAGAGAGAAGGGCTGTGAAGAAAATAAAACAGTGAGAGTGTGTGTAGGGTGACCTGCTAATTTTTTTTTTTATGGGTAGGGTGAGCTGCTAATTTAATGGTCAGGAAAGGCGTTGCTGAGTAGTTTTCATATAAATGTGTATGTATTGCTTTGATAAAATTAAAACTTTTTTAATTTGAAAAGATAAAGAAGGAAAGAACCAAAAAAGATACTTTAAAAGACTGGCCAGAGAAGTATGAAGAAACCAGGATACACTGTTGTCAGGGAAGCCAAAGGAGGAGAGTTTTTCAAAGGATGGAGTGATCAACAATGTCCAGTATTTGCAGTATTTGCAGAAAGGTCAATTAAATAAGGACTGAATTTTGTCATTTGGATTTGGTGGTTGGTGAGCCTGGTGAGAGCAGTTCCTTTGGAATGGTGGATGCAGAAATCAGATGGGAAGTGCATTGAAGAGTTGAATGTGAGGAGCTTGATTTGATTAAATAGTAGCTATCCTTCATTTTTTTTTTTATCCTTCATTGTTTCTGCCTCGCATAGAGCTCTACTTATCTGGCCTCATTTAATCTCAGACCATCTTCAAGATAGGTATTATTATTACCATTTTGCAGATGAGGAAATTTGTTCAAGATCCCACAGGTAGAGGGGTTAGGCTTGGACTGGAGTGTAGAGGATCACCTTTAATTAAGACTAGCAAGGTAGGTATTGAATATCCATAAGCAATAGGAAGGGAGAAACCATGCCCCTGGGTATTGTACCGTCTATTAAGGAGTCTGGTCTTTATCCTCAAAGTGGTAGGAAACTTTTCAAAGGCAGTGGTGTGGGGCCTGGGAAGCTAAACTCAGATTTGTGTTTCCAAAATGTCAGTTCCATATCCGTGTAAAAATAGCAAAGGTTTTTTCCCATTAGTAGTTGAAGCTTGTTTTGTAATTCTAGGATCTTAAGAATTACAGTACAATATTTGCCTAAATAATCTAACAGTGGTTCCCAACTTTAAAAATAAACAATTAGTGTGCTTGTTAAAAACAGTGATTCCTAGACTCCAACTCAGCTTTGAGTCAGAATGTCTAGGGGAGAAGACAGGTAATCTGTATATTTTATAGATTGGCCAGGTGATTTTTATTTGGGAAGGTTAGGAAACCCTGATCTAGCAACCATCATTCCCAAACTTAACTTTATCCTTTATGTCAGCTATTCTTAAAACTAGTATGCATCAGGATGGGGGATTGCTTACTCTAAATTTCAATTCCTGGACCTGGAATGTGCATTTGTAATATGTAGACTGGGTAATTCTGATACCGATGGTCCTTAAAATAATAACAGTAACAATATTAATAATCCTTCAGCAAACATAAGTACTTTAGAAGAAATAGAATCACAACTTTTTTAGTTTTTTTTTTTTTGCAAATTTTTGCTTGCTTTTTTGTTCCTAATAACTTGGCAGTCAAGGTTTTTAAAAATAATTGCCCTTAATATTTTATATTTCATCTATTTATAAATGTCATGCATAAACTATGGCAATTCAAATTACATATTAATTATAAATTCTGCAAGTTTAAATGGTTTAAATGGAGGTAAAGCTTTCAAAATCATTTCTTTTCAATTTTGCTTAATAGGTTTGGATTTTCCACGTTTTGGGGACTCGGAATCCAGTGTTTTCAGTCAACTCCATATTACAGTTTTTCAACTTTTTAAAATACCCATTCATCCTTATTTACAATAAAATAAAATGTGCTTATATCCCATGTTTGTGACTCTATCACTAATCAAGTACAAATAAGGCCTTTTATAAAAAATTTGATTCGGTTGTCTATGTAGGAAGTGGTCAAATAACAATGTAAGCAGAATTAAATTGCGTTTTCATAGGTGGAGGCATGTCCTATCAATAATCACAAAATTATTCACTGTCTTCCTGTGTTTCGTTCTTCCTATGGAATCAGAAAAGGCAATATTAGAAAATTGGAAGCAGCTTAAATGATCAAAACTAGAAGATTAGAGAAACAGTTAAATACTTAGAAAGGAAAAAGGATTTATATATGGGAAATGAATATAATTGTTGCTAGGGTGCCAAAAATAAGTCTCCCAAATGTAAGTATATACGATGACAGCATATCAAAAAAAAATTTTTTTTATTAAATATATCAGAAGTAGTTTTATTTTTAGACAATCCTCTTCCTAATTTCTTTATCCTAGCTTTTGACATTCTACTTATCTTTTAAAATATTAGCATAGTCCCAGACACATATTATCACCCTGTAGGCAAGAGTTTGCTTCTTATTCAGCACACCTGGGGAGTTGAGATTGGCTTTCATCAGTAATAGAAAGGGGAGGGGTTACCCCTTAGATGTGTGGTGGTGGGAAAACACATCAGAAGCTGGTAGGAGGATTTTTTTTAAAGCCTCCCAACTGATAGCAAGGCCTGCCTTTCCTCACCCCTCCCCAATACCTGATTTAGGCAATTTGGCGAAGTTTCTTCAATATCACAAAAATTCTTAGGTCTCAATAGTTTGCCTCAAAATGAATTGATTGCTTATGAACAAGGAATTTTCAGCCTATTTGGTAAAATATTGTGATAAAACAAAAAAAATTCCATTTTAGCCATTTTTAAGTGTACAATTCAGTGACATTAATCACGTTCACTATGTTGTGCACCCATCGCCACTATCCATTTCCAAAAGTTTTGCATCATCCGAAATAGAAATTCATTACTCTTTAAACAGTAATTCTCCATCCCCCTTCCCCATCCCTTGGTAACCATTAATAAACTTCTGTGTCTATTCATTTGAATGGCTGGTGTCATCAAGCTGTGATAACCTCATGTACCCATCTTCTCTGTCTGGGTGGATTTGATATCAGAGCATCTCCCCCATCCCTGATGATACTGGTGAATATTGATGAATTTGGCTTCTACTCTGGACTCTCATACCTGGTGACTTGCAGACTGTCCTTATTCTTTTACCACATTTCATCAAATGGAGCTCAGTGCAATGGTTAAAATAAAAGCTTTTTACCTTCTGGCACAATCCACCCTGTACTTAACCCAGATCAGCTCAATTGAAATTGGAGTGTCAAATATCTCATAGATGCTTTCCACAGATGACGTATATTTTAGGTCCCTTACATTTTTTCCTTTCTTGTTTTTTTAAATTATGAAATAGTTCATGCATACTAAAGAATATATGATGGATATTTAGGTAAAATAATAAAACCATAAAGTGTGTACCTACCAATTAGCTTAAGAAATTACATTTTCCTTCAATAGTTTTATTTTGAATAATTTTAGATTTACAGAAGAGTTGGAAAGATAGTACAGAGTTCCTGTATACTCTTCACCTGGCTTCACCTAACATTAACTTGGTACTTACCATAGTACTTTTTATCAAAACTAAGAAATTAGCATTGGTACAATTCTATTAACTAAACTAATAGACTTCATTCAAATATTAATAGTTGTTCCACTAATGACCTTCTTCTGTTCCAGGATCTAATCCAGGATACCACATTGAATTTAGTTGTCGCGACTCTTTAACCTCTCATCTGTGACAGTTTCTCTGTCTCTCCTTGTCTTTCACGACCCTGATGCTTTTCTTAAAGAGTACCGTTCAAATATTTTGTAGCATGTCCCTCAGTTTGGGTTTGTTTGATGTTTTTCTCATTAGTAGACTGGGGTTATGCATTTTGGGGGAAGAATACCACAGAGGTGAATACCTTCTCACATCAGATAGTACATGATTACCAACATCACTCATTGCTGGTGATGTTTACCTTACTCACTTGATTAAGAAGGTGTCTGCCAGGTTTCTCCACTATAAAGTTACTATTTTTCCTTTCCCATACTCTGTTCTTTAGAGGCAAGTCACTAAGTCCAGCTCACACTCAAGAGGAGGGGAAGTTAAGGTTCACTACTGGAGGAAGGAGTATCAAAGATGTTGGGGACACTCTGAGAGTATGGCCCCTGGACAACCTTTTAACTCAGTACAAAGTCACTCCTTCAGCCAAAAATTAGACAGGCCTATAAAACAAAACAATTAACACATGTAGTTCAACTATGTATACAAGACTAAATGGGCACAGCAGGCCAGGGGCAAGGACGAGAAGGCAGGAGGGGTCAGGAAAGCTGGACAAATGGAAATGGGGAACCCAAGATCGAGAAGGGGAGAGTGTTGACGTGTGGTGGGGTTGGCAACCAATGTCACAAAACAAGTTGTGTATTAATTGTTGAATGAGAAGCTAATTTGCTTAGTAAACTTTGACCTAAACCTGTTGCCGTCCAGTTGATTTCGACTCATAGTGACCCTATAGGACAGAGTAGAACTGCCCCATAGGGTTTCTGAGGAGCACCTGGTAGATTCGAACTGCTGACTTTTTGGTTTGAAGCCAAACTCTTAACCACTAAGCCACCAGGGTTTCTAAAGCACGATTAAAAAAAAAAAGTGGCAGGAAAAATTAAAAAAAAAAAGTTGGGGACATGTTAAAACCACCAGTAATTAATAAACATTTTTATAAGCCCCTTACATTTTGACTCTTCTAATTTCACCATCATTACCAATATTGCCTTTACTATTTATCATCCACCTCAAATTTCCTCATCCATGGGCCTATTAGGAGAGAGTTTATCATTGCCTTCTTGAAAGCCATGGAATATGTGTATAACAGTTTCCCGAACTTGTCTAATTATCATCATCATCTGAGGTACTTGTTTAATAATAGGTTTCCAGGTCCTTTTTCTGGAATCCAGTTCAGTATCTGGAGTGTAAGCTTGGAAACTAGTTTAAAAGCCAGATGAACAGAAGATGGTGGAGCAGGCAGCTCTAAGTGCCTGTTTCCCCACAGAAACATCAAAAACAGATGCAAAAACTGTCAGAACCAACTTTGCTAGAATTATGGAAAAGTTAAAAGGTTATAGAACCAAGTGAATGCTGAATCAGGAAAAAGGCAACATGAAAACAGTATGAAAGCTCTGTGGCTTTTTTACTTGCCTCTTCCCCACCCACTCCCTAGCTCAGTAGCCATCTTGGAGACAGCAGCATGTGTTCCCAGTGTGAGACCCTAAGGGAGCAGAGCAGACCCTATTCACAAATTTTTGAGTTTGTTCTAACCTTTCTGTAGACTATCTGAAAGACTGATGCAAGGCACTTGTCATTCATCTGTCTTGGAACTCACTCAGGGCAAAAAAAGCAGCAGGCATTTCTTGAGAACACTGTAAGGTGAACAATCAACCCGAAGCCACCTGGTGCGAAAGAGTTATGATGCAGATTACAACAGACCACCTAAAACCTGGATGGAAAAGTTGGGGAGAAAGTTTCTTAGGGAAATTAGGGCATTCAAAGCACCCAAGAATATCAGAGAATTTAGAAAGCCATGCCATACCCAGGGCAATACACATGCTCAGAAAAGAGCTGAGAAAACTATAAGCTTGCACCTCGGGCTGATCTCTAGGCTCAGTGTAAGCCTGGTTAAGTGTTGAAAGAGTGCACAAGCACAGAGGCAATCTGCAAAGACTGCAAGAGGTGATGTTTTGGTTTTGCTTTGCTGTTTTTTATTTTGCTTTGCTCCTGGTTTTGAAGCAAATCTGACAAAACACTATCTGAGCACAAGCTAAAAGAACAGAGACTTCAGAGACCACACATGACAAGGAATACAGTCTTTGTACAAAGAAATAAAAGAAGGCATAAGACAAACCCTGGGGAAGGGGGAGAATCTGACTTCCAGAGTTAGCACATTATAATATTCAAATATCCAATTTTCAACAAAAAAATCACAAGAAACACAGTGGCTTAGTCAAAGGAACAAAATAAAGTCACAAAAACCATCCCTGAGGAAGCCCAGACATTGTCTTTACTAGACGAAGACTTTAAAACAATTGTCTTAAATATTCTCAAAGGGCTTCCATGGTTTCTGATGAAAAATTGGCTGTTAATCTTATTGAGGATCCTCGTATGTGATGAGGTGCTTCTCTCTTGCTACTTTCAAGATTCTCACCTTGGATATACAAATAGTCAATAAGCACATGAAAAGATGCTCAAAATCATTATTAATTGTTGTTGTTAAGTGCCATTGAGCTGGTTCCAACTCATAGTGACCCTACGTACAATCAAACTGCGCCATCCTCACGATGTTTTTATGCTTGAGCCCATCGTTGCAGCCACTGTGTCAATCCATCTCATTGAGTGTCTTTTTTTCGTTGACTCTCTATCAAGCATGATGTCCTTCAGAGAAGTCTCACCATCCTTGCTTCTAAGGAGCATTCTGGTTGTACTTCCAAGACAGCTTTGTTCATTCTTTTGGCAGTCCATGGTATAGTCAATATTCTTCACCAACACCATAGTTCAAAGGCGTCAATTCTTCTTTGGTCTTCTTCATTCATTGTCCCCCTTTTGAGTGCATATGCGGCGATTGAAAATACCATGGCTTGGGTTGGGTGCACCTTAGTCCTTAAAGCGACATCTTTGCTTTTCAAAACTTTAAAGAGGTTTTTTTTTTTTTTAGCAGATTTGCCCAATGCAATGCGTCTTTTGATTTCATGGCTGCTGCTTCCATGGGTGTTGATTGTGGATCCAAGAAAAATGTAACCCTTGACAACTTTAATCATTCATTAGTCATTAGGGAAATGCAAGTCAAAAACCAAAATGAGGTATCATTTCATACCCACTAGGAAGGCTATTATTTTTAAAAATGCAAAATAGCAAGTATTGTAGAGGATGTGGAAAAATTGAAACCCTCATCCATTGCTGATGGGAATGTAAAATATGTAAAATGGTACAGCCACTGTGGAAAAAGTTTGGTGGTTCCTTAAACATAGAACTATCGTATGTAGCTGGGGCTAGGGCCTGGGGGCCATAGTTTCGGGGGCCATAGTTTCAGGGGCCATCCAGGTCAATGGGCATAACAAAGTTTATTGAGAAAATGTTCTATATCCCACTTTGGTGAGAGGTATCTGGGGTCTTAAAAGCTTGTGAGTAGCCACCTAAGATACATCAATTGGTCCCATCCCACTTGGAGCAAAGGAGAATGAAGAAAACCAAAGACACAAGGAAAATACTAGCCTAAAGGACCAAATGAACCAGAGACTCCACCAAGTTGAGACCAGAAGAACTATGTAGTGCCCAGCTACCACTAATGACCGCCCTGACAGGGAACACAACAGAGTCCCAGACAGAGCAGGAAAAAAATGTAGAACAGAACTCAAATTCATGTAAAAAGACTAGACTTAATGGTCTAACGGAGACTGGAGGAACCCCCAAAACTATGGCCCTCAGAAGCACTGTTAACCCAGAACTAAAACCATTCCTGAAGCCCACTTTTCAGACAAAGATTAGACAGGACTATAAACAAAAAATAATACATGTAAAGAATGTGCTTCTTAGTTCAATCAGGTATAGGAGACCAAATGGGCAGCTCCTGTCCAAAAACAGGATGAGAAAGCAGAAAGGGACAGGAATTGATCAAAAGGACACAGAGAACCCAGGGGGGAAGGGGGAAGTGTGCTGTCACATTATGGGGATTGCAACGAATGTCACAAAACAATGTGTATAAATTTTTGTATGAGAAATTAACTAGAGATGTAAACGTTCACCTAAAATGCACTCACACACACACACAAAAGAAAAGAGAATACTTAGAATTATCATATGACTCAACAGTTCCACTCCTAGGCATATACCCAAAAGAATTGAAAGCAGGGACCCAAACAGATACTTGCACAAGATTCTTCATAGGATCATTGCTCATATTATCAAAAGGTGGAAAAATCTGAAGTGTCCATCATCAGATGAATGGGTAATCAAAATATGGAACATACATAAAACATAATATTCAGTCATAAAAAGGAATGAAGTTCTAATACATGCTACAACATTGGATGAACCTTGAAAATATTATGCTAAGTTAAATAAGCTAGACAAAAAAATGACCTATATTGTATGATCCCACTTATATGAAATATCTAGAAAAGGCAAATGCATAGAGGTTACTAGAGGCTGGGAGGAGGGGTAGATCGGGAGTTATTACTTAATAGGTACAGAATTTCTGTTTGGGTTGATAAAGTTTTGGAAATAGCGGTAATGGTGTCACAGGATTATGAATGTGATTAATGGCATTGAATTGTACAGTTTAAAATAGTTAAAATGAAAAAAATTACACATTTTAGCACAAAAATGTTTTTAAAAGAAAGAAAAAATCATCCTAGGTGGTTCTTATTATGAGACCAAATTTGAGAAACACTGTCTTATCGCATTTCTCTGTCTTCTGTTTTCCAATAGCTACACATGGATACAAATTTTATTACTCTATGGGGGGACTCTCCTTATTTCCTTTTTTGAAATTTAGGACATTTGCACATTTCTCAACGTTCACAAAGTAAGGACATTCGAATGTAAACTTTAAAATCTTCCTAACTGCTTATTAACTATAAGCAGAATACTCTTGAAGAAGTATTTCCTGATGGCAAAAGACAGGTGCTTTCCAGCTCTTTCCCCCACAGTTTTGGTCTCATCTCCCCTTTTCTCTTTTAACTTTAGGGCCTCTACTTTTTTTTTTTTAAAGGTTTTCTTTAGGGGTTTATCTCTGCTCATTTCTTCTAAGTTTTGGAGGTTTCAGTAAGGGTGTCATTCATTTCTATTATCCCACTTCCATAATAATGGCATAACAATTTCCATTTTTGTAGGTTAGAATCATTGAATATTTGCAATTTCATATGGTTCAACCTAATACATTATCTCCTTTAATCCTTACAATAACCCTGAGGGTGCGCCCATTTTGCAGATGAGAAAACTGAAAATCAGAAAGATTAAGTGACTTTCCTAAGCTCATATATTTGTAAGTGATAGAGCCAGGATTTAGATACAAAGCTATCTATTTCCAAAACCCAAGTTTTTAAATACAACACGGCTTTAAAGAAAACGTGATGAAGATGTGGTAAAGCAGAGCAGACACTTACACACTGTGCATAGAAGTGTAATTTAGTACTTTTCTGAAAGCTGTGTGGCACTATGTATCAAGAGCCTTAAGAATTTTCATACCCTTGCATCTAGTAACTCCATTTCTAAAAACTTAACCTAAGGAAATAATCAGAGATAAACCTGAAGAGTTATTTAAAATATGGTCATCAAAACATTAAATTTTTAATATTAAAAATTGCATTAAAAATAAAGAGATTAAATCAGGGCTTTGAACCGGTTCATTTCTGGTTTGAACCCCTGCTGAGAATTTGCATTTCTAACAAGTACCCAGGAAGTTATACATAAGACTCACCTGGGGAATCTTGTTAAAATGTAGATTCTGATTCAGTATATCTGGGATGGAAATGCAAATTCTCAGCAGGGAGCTTGTTAGAAACTCAAATTCTCAGCAGGTAACTTGATAGAAACATTCTCAGCAAGGGTTCAAAACTAAATTAAGGTATAGCATAAAACAGAAAAGGGGCAGGGGAAAATGCTCATGATATAATGTTAAATGAGTCAAATAGCATACAAAATGAAGTATGCCCACATCTTTTTTGTTGTTGAAAATAAGTATAGAAAAGGTCTAGAAGGAAATACAGAAAAAATATAATGGTGGTTGCATCTGCATAGTGGGATTAAGAGTGGTTTTCACCTTGGTACCCAAACCAGCCAAAGACACCACACACACAAAAAAATCGCAGACAGATATCTCTCATGCATATAGATGCAAAAATTCTCAACAAAGTTCTAGCCAATAGAATTCAGCGTATCAAAAAATAATACACCATGACCAAGTAGGATTCATATCAGGTACGCAAGGATAGTTCAACATTAGAAAATCAATCAATGTAATCCACCACATAAATAAAAAGAAGGAAAAGAACCACATGATCATCTCAATTGATGCAGAAAAGGCATTCAAAAAGGCCCAACACCCATTCCTGATAAAAACTCTCCATAAACTGGTATAGAAGAAACATTTCTAGCATAATAAAGGGCATATAGGCAAAACCAACAGCCAACATCATTCGTGATGGGAGAGAGGCTGAAAACATTCACCTTGAGAACAGGAACAAGACAAGGATGCCCTTTATCACCACTCCTATTTAACATTGTATTGGAAGTCTTAGCTAGAGCAATAAGGCAAGAAACAGAAATAAAGGGCATCCAAATTGGTGATGCAGAAGTTAAACTCTCCCTATTTGCAGTTGATACAATACTCTACATAGAAAACCCAGAAGACTCCACGAGAAAACTACTGGAACTAATAGATTCAGCAGATTAACAGGATAAAAGATAAACATACAAAAATCAATTGGATTCCTACACACCAATAAAGAGAATGATGAAAAGGAAATCAGGAAAACAATACCATTTATGATGGTCCCTAAAAAAAAACAAAAACTTGGGAATAAATATAACCAGGGATGTAAAAGACCTATACAAAAAAACTGCAAAACACTACTGCAAGAAACCAAAAGAGGTCTACATTAAAGGAAAAACCATGCTCATGGATAGGTAGACTCAACATTGTGAAAATGACAATTCTACCCAAAGTGATTTACAAATACAATGCAATCCCAATCCAAATACCAACAATATTCCTTAAGGACATGGGAAAACATCATTAACTTTATATGGAAAGGGAAGAAGACCCGGGTAAGTAAAGCACCACTGAAGAAGAATAAAGTAGGAGGACTCACAGTACCTGACCTCAGAACCTACTATACAGCTATGGTGGTCAAAACAGCCTGGTACTGGTACAATGACAGATATATTGACCAGTGGGACAGAATTGAGAACCCAGATGTAAATCCATCCACCTATGGTCCCCTGATCTTCAACAAGGGGCCAAAGTCCATCAAATGGGGAAAAGACAGTCTTTTTAACAAATAGTGCTGGCAAAACTGGATGTCCATCTGCAAAAGAATGAAACAGGACCCATACCTCACACCATATACAAAAACTAACTCAAAATGGATCAAAAACTTAAACATAAAGCCAAAAATCATGGAGTTCATAGAAGAAAAAATAGGATCAACGCTAGAAGCCCTAATACACGGCATTAACAGGATACAGACCACAACCAACAACACACAAGCTCCAGAGGATAAGCTAGATAACTGGGATCTTCTAAAAAGTAAACACTTATGCTCATGAAAAGACTTCACCAAAAGAGTAAAAAGAGAACCTACAGACTGGGAAAAAAATTTTGGCTATTACAAATCAGACAAAGGTCTAATCTCTAAAATCTATAAGAAAATCCAACACCTTTACAACAAAAAGACAAATAATCCAATTAAAAAATGGGCAAAGGAAATGAACAGACACTTCACCAAAGAAGGCATTCAAGTGACCAATAGACACATGAGGAAATGCTCACGATTTCTAGCCATTAAAAACCCCGGACAGCCATTAGAGAAATGCAAATCAAAACAACAATGAGATACCATCTCATCCCGGTATTACTGGCACGAATCAATAAAATAGGAAATAACAGATACTGGAGAGGCTGCAGAGAGATCGGAATTCTTATGCACTGCTGGTGGGAATGCAAAATGATAAGCAATTTTGGAAAACGATATGGTGCTTCCTTAGAAAGCTAGGAATAGAAATACCATATGAACCAGCAATCCCACACCTAGGAATATATCCTAGAGAAATAAGAGTTGTCACACGGACAGACACGCACACCCATGTTCATTGCAGCATTGTTCATAGTAGCAAAAAGATGGAAACAACCTAGATGCCCATCAACAGATGAATGGAAAAACAAACTGTGCTAAATACACACAATGGAGTATTAAAGAACAAGGATGAATCTGTGAAGCATATCATAACATGGACATATCTGGAGGACATTATGCTGAGTGAAATAAGTCAATCACAAAAGGACAAATACGAGACCACCACTGTAAATATTCATGAAAAGGTTTACACACAAAAAGAAACAATTTTTGATGGTTACGAGGGAGGGGAGGGGTGGGGATGGAAAAACAATAGACAATAGATAAGTGGAAACTTTGGTGAAGGGTAAGACAGTACACAATACTGGGGAAGCCAGCACAACCTGTACAAGGCAAGGTCATGGAAGCTCCATAGACACATCCAAACTCTTTGAGGGATGGAATTGCTGGACTGAGGGCTGTGGGGACCATAATCTTGGGGGAATATCTAGCTTAATTGAGATAGCATAGTTTATAAAAAATACGTTCTACATTCTACTTTGGTGAGTAGCATCTGAGGTCTTAAAAACCTGTAAGCAGCCATCTAGGATATTCCACTGGTCTCACCCTTCGGAAGGAAGGAAGAATGAAGAAAACTAAAGATACGAGGGAAAGATTAGTCCAAAGAACTAATGGACCACATGTACCACGGCCTCCACCAGACTGAGTCCACTACAACTAGATGGTGCCCAGCTACCACCACTGACTGCTCTGACAGGGATCACAATAGAGGGTCCCGGACAGAGCTGGAGAAAAATGTAGAACAAAATTCTATCTCAAAAAGAAAGTACGAACTTGCTGGCCTGACAGAGACTGGAGAAACCCTGAGAGTATTGCCCCCGGACACCCTTTCAGCTCAGTAATGAGGTCACTCCTGAGGTTCACTATTCAGCCAAAGATTGAACAGGCCCATGGAAGAAAACAAGACTAAAGGGGCGCGCCAGCCCTGGGGCAAAGACTGGAAGGCAGGAGGGAACAGGAAAGCTGGTAATAGGGAACCCAGGGTTGAGAAGCGAGAGTGTTGACATGTCGTGGGTTGTTAACCAATGTCATGGAACAATGTGTGTACTAATTGATGAGAAACTAGTTTGTTCTGTAAACCTTCATCTAAAGTACAATACAAAAAAAGAAAAAAGTGTTTTTCTTTTTTTTTTTAACTTCTATAAAGAATTTTCTACAACAAGCACATATTACTTTGGTCATAAAAATACCAAAAAAGGATATTTTGGTAAAAAAAAAAGTCACCCATAATTCCACTACTCTTATTTTTTTTAATAACTGTTTCCAGTTTTGCATATCACCTCCCAGTCTTCGTTCCTATGATTGCATAATTTTACTTGATAGAAAACATGGCGTACAAAGCTTTTTTTTTTCTTTAAGCTTTTAGAAATTATTGCTCAGTGTAGAAAATTAATCAGTATAGACAAACAAAAAGAAGGCAATATAAACTTGTAATCCTACCACCTAGAGAGAATCACTTTTTTTTGTGTACAACTAGCTTCCAGGCTTGTTCTTACACACTTGTATGTATATAATGGTTTTCAAAATTAGATCATTCTTGCATACATCATTTTATATTATGCTTTCTAAATTTTTTTCTAAATATTATGCTGTAGAACCCATGCCATGTTTCTACATAGTTTATGTAATGGAGCTTTTTTAAAAAATATAATTATACTTTTCATTTATCTTTCCTGAATTTTGTGTTATTACTGTCATATATTTTACTTCGACATGCTGTAAAACCCACAATACATTGATAGCATTGTTGTTTTAAACAGTCAATAGTCGTTTTTTAATCGAGGTTAAATTAATATAACAAAATTAACCATTTTAAAGTGAACAATTTAATGGTATTTAGCATTTAGTACATTCACAATGTGCAATCACCGCTTGTTGTAATGGTCACTGTCATGAATTGAATTGTGTCCCCCCAAAGTATCTGTCAACTTGGTTAGGCCATGATTCCCAGTATTATGTGGTTGCCCTCCATTTTGTGATTATAATTTTATGTTAAAAAGGATTAGGGTGGGCTTGTAACATCCTTACAAGGTCACATCCCTGATCCAAAGTAAAGGGAGTTTCCCTGGGGTGTGACCTGCACCACCTTTTATCTCTCAAGAGATAAAAAGGAAAGGGAAGCAAGCAGAGAGTTGGGGACTCATACCACCAAGAAAGCAGTGCTGGGAGCAGAGTGCTTCCTTTGGACCCTGGGTCCCTGCGCGGAGGAGCTCCTAGTCCGGGGAGGGGGGAGATTGATGAGAAGGCTGACAAAGAGGGAAAGTCTTCCCCTGGAGCTGATGCCCTGAATTTGGACTTTTAGCCTACTTTACTGTGAGGAAACAAATTTCTCTTTGTTAAAGCCATCCACTTGTATTTCTGCTATAGCAGCACTAGATGACTGAGACAGTCACTTATAATGGCTGAATAATAGTTTATTGAATTACTATTATCCTTATTTACTTAACTATTTCCTTATTATTGTGTTATTAGGTGTTCCCAAGATTTCTCAATATTAGATAATGCAATAATGAACTTTTCATGTATATAGCTTTTTAAAAATACTTTATTGTGTTTTCAGTGAAAGTGAACACAGCAAATTAGGTTCCCATTTAACAATTCAGTATATATTGTTCAGTGACATTGGTTACATTTCCTATATTGTGTCAACATTCTCATTATTTCCATTCTGATTGTTCCATTTGCATTAATCTAGCTTCCCAGCCCTCCCCCCACCACCTCCTCATCTTTGCTTTAGGGTAAATGCTGACCGTTTGGTCTCATATAGTTTTTTTTTAAAGAAGCACAGTACTCATGGGGGATATTGTTTATTTTATGATCCAATGAGTTATTTAGCTGAAAGGTGACCTCCAGGAGTAGTTTCAGTTCAAAGTTTAAAGGGTATCTCAGGGCGATAATCTCAGTGGTTCCTCTAATCTCTACCAGTCCAGCAAGTCCGGCCTTTTTTAAGAATTTGAGTTTTGTTCTAAAATTTTCTCCCATTCTATCCAAAACCATCTATTGTGTCCCTGGTCAGAATGGTTGGTAGTGGTAGCCGGGCACCGTCTAGTTTTTCTGGTCTCAGAATAGATGAGACCGTGGTTCATTCATGCATATAGCTTTTGACTTCAGTTCCTGAGTGTGGAATTATTAGCCAAAGGTCAAAAACCATTCTTTAAAATTGTTATCCATATTGACCTAGTTTTTTGACAATGGATTCTTAGACACCAAAAGTGCAAACAACAAAAGACAAAATAGGTAAAATGGACGTCACCAAAATTAAGAACTTTTTTGCAGCAAAGAACTTTACCAAGAAAGTGAAGAGGCAACTTACAGAATGGGAGAAAATATTTGGTAACCATATATCTGAAAAGAGTTTAATATCCAGAATATATAAGGAACTTATGTAACTCAACAACAGAAAGACCATCTTACATTGATTACAGGTAGTGTTGCACAGCCAATTATTGTAATTGCTGTCAATAAGTTGTACACCTGTAAAGAGGTGAATTGACAAAAGTTGTGTGATAGACATTTACAACAATGACAAAAAAAACCAAAACAGCTGCTGAGGCTGCTTATAAAAAAAAAAAATTTTTTTTTTTTTTTTTTGCTTATGTACAACCAAAAATCTCATGGGATTTGATTTCTTAGTTTGGAGGTTTAGGGTCATGGTTTCATGGGACATCCCAATTAATTGGGCTAATAACATATTTAGTACTTCTGTTCTACCTCTTATTTTGTTGCATAGTGCCTGGGGTCTTCAAAGCTTGCAAACAGCAATCCAAGACACAGCAATTGGTCTCTCTTTGCCTGGAGCAACAGAGGAAGAAGGAGAGTCAGGAATAGGAGAATATGGAATGTGTGGCTAATTGCCTGAATGAACAACTTGCCTCTGTTGCCATGAGACCAGAACTGGGTGGTACCCAGCTACCATTACTGAATTTTTTAATCAAAAAGATTCTATAGAAGAATCCTGATCAAAAGGGTGAAAATGAAGAACAGAATTTCAAATTCTCATGGACTCCAGACTTTCTGGAGCCATGAAGGTTGGATGAACCCCTGAAACTATTGCCCTGAGATACTCTTTAACCTTAAACCAAAAATATCCTGTGATATCTTCTTAAAACCAAACAATAGTTTAGCTTAACTGGTAAAAAATGTCTGCCTTGAGAATTATGCTCTTTTAAAAACTATCTATATAGGATCAAATTGACAATAGCAATTCGAAAGATTAGATAGGAACCTTAGGAGGCAGAGAATCTATGTTAACGAAGGAGGAACAACTCAGAAAAGGAGGGTGAGAATGGTTGTACGACTTGAAGAATGTAATCAGTGCCACTAAATGGTAGGTGTAGAAACTGTGGAATTGGTGTATTTTTGTGGCGTATATTCTCATCAACAACAGAAATCAAAAAAAGACAAACAATCCAATTTAAACATGGACAAAGAGATTAAATTGGCATTTCTTCAAAGCAGATCCACAAACAGCCAACAAGCATATGAAAAGATGCTCAATTTCATTAGTCATTAGAGAAATGCAAATAACCACAGCAAATAAAAAACACAGTGAGATATCACTTCACATCAACTTGTTGGGTGCCGTTGAATTGATTTTCACTCATAGAGACCCCATGTGACAGAGCAGAACTGCCCCCCTAGGGTTTTCTCGGCTGTAATCTTTATGGAAGCAGATTTCCAGGTCTTTCTCCTGGGGAGCCGCTGGATGTGTTCAAACCATGAACCATGCAGTTAGCAGCTGGTGGGAATGTAAAATGGCGTAGCCACTGTGGAAAACAGTTTGGCCTTTCCTCAAAAAAAAAAATATATATGTATATATAAACACAGAGCTACCATAAACCCACTGCCCTCAAGTCGATTCCGACTCATAGCGACCCCACAGGACAGATTAGAACTGCCCCGTAGAGTTTCCAAGGAGCGCCTGGCAGATTCGAACTGCTGACCTGTTGGTTAGCAGCCGTAGCACTTAACCACTACACCGCCAGGGTTTCCTCAGAGCTACCATATGACCCAGCAATTGCACTTCTAGGCATATACCCAGAAGACTTCAAACCAAAGATTCAAACAGATACCTGCACACGAATGTTCATACCACAATAGCCAAAAGGTGGAAACAACTCACATGTCCATCAACAGATGAATGGATAAACAAAGTGTGGTATAGACATACATTGGAATATTATTCAGCCATAAAGAGAAGTGAAGTTCTGATACACGCTAGACATGGATGAACCTTGAAATCACTACGCTGAGTGGAATAATTCAGACTCAAAAGGACAATTATAAATTCCACTTATATATGAAATATCTAGAACAGAAAATGCGTGCAGACAAAAGTTTGTTAGTGATTACCAGGATATGGGGGAAGGGGAAATGGGGAGTTATTGCTTAAGGGGTACCGGATTTTGTTTGGGGTGATAAAAGTTGTTTTGAAAATGGGTAGTGGTGACAGATGAATATGATTAATGTTACTGAGTTGTATACTTAAGACTGATTGAAGCAGAAATTTTTTTGTGATATGTATTTTACCATAATAAATTTAAAATGACTGACAAGAAAAAGAAAGGCTTTGAGGAGGGATGTGACATGACCTTGTTTATGTTTAAAAAAGGATCACTTTGGCTTTGTGGTAAATAATGGGGAAGCATGGAGACTAGTTAGTAGGCTATTGTAGTAATCCAGGCAAGAGATGATGGTGGCTAGTATGAAGGTGGTAGTAGTGGAGACAGTGGGAAGTCATTAGAGTAGGAGTATATTCTGAAGGTAGAACAAACAGGATTTGCAGATGGATTGCATGTGAAATATGAGACAAAGAGAGGAATCAAAGATGACTCCCAGGCCTGAGAGACTGGAAGGCTAGAGATGCTATTTAACGATATTAAGATTGCTGGGGGAAAAGAAGATTTGCAAGGGAAAATAAAGAGTTCAGTTTCTAGCATGTTATGTTGAGGTGCTGAATGGAGATGTCTAATTGTTGAATAGACAATGGACTGTATGAGTGTGGAGCTAAGGGGAGTGCTTAGGGCTAAAGATACAAATTTGGGAATCATCACCATGTAGATGGTGTTTAAAGTCATGAGATTATGTGAGATCTCCGAAGAAGTGAGTTCAGACAAGGAAGAGAAGAGGATAAAGGACTGAGTCCTAGGGCACTCCAACAAATATAGAGGCCAGGAAGATGAATATTACTCATTGAAGGAGGCTGAGAAGAAGCAGACTGTGAAATAAGAAAACTGGGAAGGGGTGGGGGAGGAGGCAGTACAATTCCCAGAGGCCAAGAGATAAGAATTTAAAAAAGGAAGTCATGATCAGCTATATTAAATGCTGCTGAGAGGTTCAGTAGGATGATGCCTGAGAACTGAAGCAAAATGGATTTGGCAAAATGATAGTAATTGTGATCTTGACAAGAACAGTTTCAGTGGAGTGGTGATAGTAAAAGTTGATTTAAGTCAGAATGGGAGGCGAGGAAGTGGAGACAGTGAATACAGGCAACACTTCTGAGGAATTTTGCTATTAAGAGGAGCAGAGAAAGGGGACAGTATCTCAAGGGAGATGTAGAGATCTAGAGATTGTGTATGTTTGGACGCGTGCATGCGTGTGTGTGTGTGTGTTAGATGAAAGATATACTTTAGATGCTGATGTTTAAGACAAAATTCTTGTGCTCAAGTAGTCCTTAGTCTAGAAAATGGAGAAATATAAGTAAACCTATTAATAGGTTAATTTAGTGATATGTATAAAATAGATACTATGGGAACAGAGAAGGGAGTATTTAACACTGCCTGGGGAACTTAGGAAGACTTTAAACAGCAAGTAACCATTGAACTGATATTTGAAAAAGTGTTATTTGTTATTTAATTGTACAAATCTGGAAAGGAATTCCAGGCAAAACCATATAGTCATAGGCATGGATGCCTAAGTTGTATTTCATTGTGAATCTGCAGGTGGTTTGGAATATCAGATAGTGGTGGAAGATGTAGCTGGAAAGGAGACACGAGCCAAATCTTGATGGACACTGTCTTACTTATCTAGTGCTGCTATAACAGAAATATCACAAGTGGATGGCTTTAACAAAGAGAAATCTATTCTCTCACAGTCCAGTAGGCTAGAAGTCCAAATTCAGGGCACCAGCTCCAGGGGAAGGCTTTCTCTCTCTGTCAACTCTTGGGGAAGGTCCTTGTCATCAATCTTCCCCTGGTCTAGGAGCTTTTCAGCACAGGGGCCTTGGGTCCAAAGGACAGGCTATTCTCCTGGCTCTTGTTTCTTGGTGGTATGAAGTCCCCATGTCTCTCTGCTGGCTTCTCTCTTTTATATCTCAAAAGAGATTGGCTTAAGACACAATCTAATCTTGTACATTGAGTCCTGCCTCATTAACATAACTGCCACTAACCCCATCTCGTTAACATCATAAAGATAGGATTTACAGCACATAGGAAAATCACCTCAGATGACAAAATGGTGGACAACCACACATTACTGGAAATCATGGCCTAGCCAAATCGATACACATATTTTTGCGGGACACAATTCAATCCATGACAGATACCATATACCATTCCATAAAGATTGGACTCTATCCTGAAACTGATGATTTTAAGTGGGGAAGTGACATGATGACATTTGTGTGGCTATAACTAACAGAAAACCTGACTTAAACAAGTAGGAGTTTGTTTAGCTGACACAAGTCTGTAAATAGTTATTGCTGGTGTTGCTTCAACGGCTTAACAAAGGCATCAAGGATCCAATTTCTATCTTTCTACTCAACAGACTAACGGCATCGGGTTTACTCAACTCTTCGTAGCATGTTGACTTTTTGCCTTCATGCTTGTTGCCTCATGATCGCGGGATGACTGCTTCCACTGCAGGCATCATATTCATGTTCAGGGCAGAAAGAAGGAAGAAAGCAGTGGCACCAGCTATGGCTATCCCTTATATTATGAAAGCAGAAGCTTATCCCCACTATCAACACACTTCTCTTTATCTCATTGCCAGTACTGGGTCATATGACAACTCACAGCTTAAAGGAGGATGTACAGTTGTGAATATGACAAAAGGAAACAGGATTAGATCAAGCATGATTCATTGCCTGGGCCTGGTCATATTCCTTCCCTGAGTGTATCTGGGATTCTCTTAGCAAATAGAAAGTGGGTTGGGGGGAGAAGCTCTTGAGTAGACAATTAACACTATCTACTTTTTTTTTTTTTTACCATGATCACTTTGGCAGCAGTGTAAAAAAAGGGCCACCGTCAGCGTAAACAGAAAACTTTTTTTAATAATTCGGGAGAGAAACAATGAGTGAAAATAAAAAAAAAGAAAAGGAACAGATTTACAAGATCTTTAAGAACATTGATAACTGAATGAATAATAGGAATGAGGGAGAAGGTAGAGAAGGACCCCAGTATTTCTATCTTGAGAGACTGAGGGATAATTATAGCATTAACGAAGATACAGAGATAAAGATATATAATAAGGTTTATTTTCCTTCTACTTTATGAAATAAAGGTTTGCTTTACTTAGTTTTAATACTTATTATACAATTTTTTTGGTAATAGATAACACACATTTTTATCAAAAAAGAGGTCATACTGCACATATTGTTCTAGAATTTGCTTTTTCTACTTAATATATTGCAGATCTCTCTATACAGTCATGTGCCACTTAATGTCATTTGGGCAACATCTGACCACATATACATCCATGGTCCCAAAAGGTTAAAATAGAGTTCAGAAATCCCAATCGGATAATGGGACATAATGGATATAACCAGACAGCGAATGCAATAGCCTCCCGCATGCCACACTTGTATCTTATATCTCTTGTATACAAAACGATTGTGCTGCCGGACGTATAATGAATGGTACATACAGTACATATAAAACCTATAACACATATGTTTTGATAATCATATTAAAAGCCTATGTTGCTGGCTTATGTATGTACTATACTGTACTTTCGTTATTATATTATTATATTTTTTATTGTGCTTTAGGTGAAAGTTTACGGAGCAAATTAGTTTCTCATTAAACAAACAAATTGTTTTGTGACATTAGTGGCCAACCCCCTGAGGTGTCAACACTCTCCCCTTCCCAGTTTTGGGTTCCCCATTTCCATTCTTCCATTTTTCCTGTCCCTTCCTGTCTTCTGATCTTTGCTTTTGGGCTCGTGCGCTGATTTAGTCTCGTACATATGGGGTTTCTCCAGTCTATGTCAGAACAGTCAGTCCGGTCTTTTTGTGTGACTTTGAATTTTGTTCTACATTTTTCTCCTGCTCTGTACAGGACCCCTTTATTGTGATCCCTGTCAGAGCATTCCGTGGTGGTAGTCGGGCACCATCTACTTGTGCTGGACTCAATTTGGTGGAGCCTGTGGCAGTGGTGGTCCATTAGTCCTTTGGACTAATCTTTCCCTTGTGTCTTTGGTTTTTCCATTCTCCCTTGCTCCAGTTTGGTGTAGGACCAGTAGACATATCTTGGCTGCTCACAGCCTTTGAAGACCCCAGACATTACTCACCAAAGTAAGATGCATTTTCTTACAAACTATGTTATGCCAATTCAGCTAGATGTCCCCTGAGACCATGGTCCCCAGCCCTCAGCCCCGTAACTCGGTCCCTCAGGGAGTTTGGGTGTGACTTTTGTGACTTTGCCTTGGTCAAGTTATGCTGACTTCCCCAGTATTATGTACTGTCTTAACCTTCCTCACCAAAGTTAGCACTTATCTATTGTCTAATTAGTGTTTTTCCTTCCCCTCCTCTCCCCTCCCTCATAACCATCAAAGATTGTTTCTTCCTGTGTATAAACCTTTTCATGAGTTTTTATAATAGCAGTCTCATAAAGTATCTGTCCTTTTGTGATTGACTTATTTCACTCAGCATAATGCCCTCCAGATTCATCCATGTTGTGAGATGTTTTGCAGATTCATCATTGTTCTTTATGGTTGCATAGTATTCCGTTGTGTGTATGTACCATAGTTTGTTTATCCATTCATCTGTTGATAGCCACTTACGTTGTTTACATCTTTTTGCTATTGTGAGTAATGCTGCAATGAACATGAGTGTGCATATGTCTGTTCATGTGACGGCTGTTATTCCTAGGAATGGGATTGCTAGATGCTATGGCATTTCCAGCTTTTTAAGAAAGTGACATATCGTTTTCCAAAATTGTTGCACCATTTTTCATTCCCACCAGCAGTGCATAAGAGTTCCAATCTCCCTGCAGCCTCTCCGACATTTGTTATTTTCTGTGTTTTTTTTTTTTGTTTTGTTTTAAATTATTAGTGCCAGTAATGTCAGGGATGACATGGTGTCTCATTGTGGCTTTGATTTGCATTTCTCTAATGACTGATGGCAAAGTGGTTAAGAGCTCAGGCTGCTAACCAAAAGATTGGCAGTTTGAATCCACCAGCTGCTCCTTGGAAACCCTATGGGGCAGTTCTACTTTGTCCTATGGGGTCACTATGAGTTGGAATGGACTTGATGGCAACGGGTTTGGTTTTTCTTTTTAATGGCTAGTGATCGTGAGCATTTCCTCATGTGTCTGTTAGCCACCTGAACGTCCTCTTTGATGAAGTGCCTGTTCATATCCTTTGCCCATTTTTCAATTGGATTATTTGTCTTTTTGTTGTAGAGGTGTTGGATTTTCCAATAGATTTTAGAGATTAGACCTTCGTCGGATACTATATAGCCAAAATTTTTTTTTCCCAGTCTGTAGGTCTCTTTTCAGTCTTTTGGTGAAGTCTTTTGATGAGCATAAGTGCTTGATTTTTAAAAGATTTCAGTTATCTGACTTATCTTCTGGTGTTTGTGTATTGTTAGTTATGGTTTATATCCTATTTATGTGGTATATTAGGGCCCCTAGCATTGATCTATTTTTTCTTCCATAATCTTTACACTTTTTGGCTTTATATTTAGGTCTTTGATCAATTTAGAATTAGTTTTTGGGTATAGTGTGAGGTATGGGGTCCTGTTTCATTTTTTTTACAGATGGATGTCCAGTTTTGCCAGTACCATTTGTTAAAAAGACTGTCTTTTCCTGGTTTAATGGACTTGGGGCCTTTGTCAAAGATCAAGTGACCATAGGTGACTGGATTTACATCTGGGTTCTCAGTTCTGTTCCATTGGTCTATGTATCTGTTGTTGTACCAGTACCAGGCTGTTTTGACTACCGTGGAGGTATAATAGGTTCTAAAATCAGGTAGTGTGAGGCCTCCCACTTTGTTCATTTTCTTCAGTAATGCTTTACTTACCCAAGGCCTCGTCCCTTTCCGTATGAAGTTGGTGATTTGTTTCTCCATGTCATTAAAAAATGCCATTGGAATTTGGATTGGGATTACATTTTATCTATAAATCACTTTGGGTAGAACTGACATTTTCACAATGTTGAGCCTTCCTATCCATGAGCAAGGTATGTTTTTCCACTTATGTAGGTGTCTTTTGATTTCTTGCAGTAGTGTTATGTAGTTTCCTTTGTATAAGTCTTTTACTTCTCTGGTTAAATTTATTCCTAAGTATTTTATCTTCTTGGGGGGCTATTGTAAATGGTATTGATTTGGTGATTTCCTCTTCGAAGTTCTCTTTGTTGGTGTAGAGTAATCCAAATGATTTTTGTATGTTTAGCTTGTATCCTGATACTTCCCTAAAATCTTCCATTAGTTATAGTAGTTTTCTTGTGGGTTTTCTGTGTATAAGATCATAGCATATGCAAATAGAGACACTTTTACTTCTTCCTTACCAATTTGGATGCCCTTTATTTCTTTTTCTAGCCTAAGTGCTCTGGCTAGGACCTCCAGCACAATATTGAATAAAAGTGGTGATAAAGGGCATCCTTGTCTGGTTCCTGTTCTCAAGTGGAATGCTTTCAGATTCTCTCCATTTAGGATGATGTTGGCTGTTGGCTTTGTATAAATGTCCTTTATTATGTTGAGGAATTTCCCTGCTATTCCTATTTTGTTGAGAGTTTTTATCATGACTGGGTGTTGGACTTTGTCAAATGCTTTCTGCATCAGTTGATAAGATCATGTGGTTCTTGTCTTTTGTTTTATTTATTTGATGGATTACATTGATTATTTTTCAACATCCCTGCATACCTGGTATGAATCTCACTTGGTCATGGTGAATTATTTTTTTGATATGTTGTTGAATTCTATTGGTTAGAATTTTCTTGAGGATTTTTGCATCTAAGTTCATGAGGGGTATTGGTCTGTAATTTTTTTGTGTGTGTGTGGTGTCTACCTGGTTTTGGTATGAGGGTTATGCTGGCTTCATAGAATGAGTTTGGGAGTATTCCATCCTTTTCTATGCTCTGCAATACCTTTAGTAGTAGTGGTGTTAACCCTTCTCTGAACGTTTGGTAGAATTCTCCAGTGAAACCATCAGGGCCAGGGCTTTTGTTTTTGTTGGGAGTTTTTAAATTATGCTTTCAAACTCTTCTTTTGTTATAGGTTTATTTAGTTGTTCTACCTCTGTTTGTGTTAGTTTATGTAGGTGGTGCTTTTCTAGAAATTTGTCTGTTTCCTCCAGGTATTCAAATTTGTTAGAGTACTATTTTTCATAGTATTCTGTTATGATTCTTTTAATTTCATTTGGGTCTGTTGTGACATCGCCCAACTCATTTCTTGTTTGGGTTATATGCTTCCTCTCCTGTTTTTCTTTTGTCAGTTTGGCCAATAGTTCATTGATTTTGTTGATCTTTTAAAAGAACCAGCTTTTGGTCTTGTTAACTTTTTCCATTGCTTTTTAAATTTTCTATTTCATTTAATTCTGCTCTAATTTTTATTATTTGATTTCTTCTGGTGCCTGAGGGCTTCTTTTGCCGCTCTCTTTCTTTTTGTTCGAGTTGTAGGGTTAATGTTTTGGTTTTGCTCCTTCTTCTCTTTGGATGTGTGTATTTATTGCTATAAATTGACCTCTGACCACTGCTTTTCCTGTGTCCCAAAGGTTCTGGTAGGAAGTGTTTTCATTCTTATTGGATTCGATTAATTTCTTTATTCTGTCCTTGGTTTCTTCTATAACCCAGTAGTGTTTGAGCAAGGTGTTGTTCAGTTTCCATGTGTTTGATTTTTTCCCCTTGCTTTTTCTGTTAATGATTTCTACTTGTATGGCTTTATGGTCAGAAAAGATGCTTTGTAATATTTCAATGCTTTTCATTCTCTTAAGGCTTGCTTTATGGCCTAATATGTGGTCTATTCTGGAGAAGTTTCATGTGTGTTGGAAAAGAAAGTATACTTGGCTGCTGTTGAGTGGAGTGTTCTATATATGTCTATGAGATCAAGTTGGTTGATTGTGGCATTTAGATCTTCCATGTCTTTATTGAGCTTCTTTCTGGATGTTCAATCCTTCACCGAAAGTGGCGTGTTGAAGTCTCCTACTATTATTGTGGAGCTGTCTATTTCTCTTTTCAGTGCTGTTAGAGTTTGTTTTATGTGTTTTGGAGCCCTGTCATTGGGTGCATAAATATTTTTTGTGGTTATGTCCTCCTGGTGTACTGCCCCTTTAATCATTATATAGAGCCCTTCCTTATCCTCTCTGGTGGATTTAACTTTAAAGCCTATTTTGTCAGAGATTAATATTGCCACTCCTGCTCTTTTTTGATTGTTGTTTGCTTGATATATTTTTTTCTATCCTTTGAGTTTTAATTTGTGTCTTTAAGTCTAATGTGTGTCTCTTGTAGGCAGCATATAGATCGATCACTTTTTTTTAATCCATCCTGCCACTCTCTCTCTCTTTATTGGCGGATTTAGTCCATTTACATTCAGCGTAATTATTGATAGGTATGAGTTTTTAGTGCTGTCATTTTGATGTATTTTTTTTTATGTGTGTGTGTTGTTGACAGTTTCTTTTTTCCACTTAATTTTCTGTGCTAAGTCATTTTTCTTTATGTATTTTGTTTTCATCCTTTTCATCGTTGCTGATTTTGTATTTGCTGAGTCTTTGTTTTTCTTGTTTTTTTTTATTTTGATGTGTAAGATTGTTAGTTTCCTTTGTGGTTACCTTAATATTTACCTCTATTTTTTTAAGTTTAAGCCAATCTTGTGTTTCTTGACATCACCTTGACTTCCTTTCCATGTGAAAGGTCTATGACTACATTATTTAGTCCCTGTTTTTGGTTTTAATGTTGTCATCTCTTACATACTGATGTCTCTGATTCCCTATTTTCAGTGTTTTAAGTTTGATTTATTTGTGGCTTCCCTATCTGGGTTGATATCTGGTTGTTCTGTCCTGTGTTCTAATCTTGGGTTGTTATCTGATGTTACTGATTTTCTAATCGGAGGACTCCCTTTAATATTTCTTGTAATTTTGGTTTGGTTTTTGCAGATTCCCTAAACTCTGTTTATCTGGAAATGCCCTAATTTTGCCATCATAATTGGGAGACAGTTTTGCTGGATATATAATTCTTGGATGGCAATTTTTTTTCCTTCAAGTCTTTACATATGCCATCCCACTGCCTTCTTGCCTGCATGGTTTCTGCCAAGTAGTCCAAGCTTAGTCTTATTGACTCTGCTTTGTACATAACTTTTCATCTATCCCTAGCAGCTCTTAAAATTCTCTATCTTTGGCTTTGGCAAGTTTGATTATGATATGTCTTGGTGACTTTCTTTTAGGATATACCCTGTGCGGGGTTCAATGAGCTTTTTGGCTAGATAACTTCTCATCTTTCACAATATCAGGGAAGTTTTCTGCCAACAAATCTTTTACAATTCCCTGTATTTTCTGTTATCCCCCCTTGTTCTGGTACTCCAATCACTTGTAGGTTATTCCTTTTGATAAAAGAGTCCCAAA
Organism: Elephas maximus indicus; assembly: GCF_024166365.1. Lineage (NCBI taxonomy): Eukaryota > Metazoa > Chordata > Mammalia > Proboscidea > Elephantidae > Elephas > Elephas maximus. The sequence continues at coordinate 98,237,656 of NC_064846.1, read as the reverse complement.
TAATTCTTAGGGTTTCTCCATTTTTTTTTAATTCTTTTGTCTGATTATTCCTCAAATAAGTTGGTGTCAAGTGCTTTATCTTCAATCTCACTAATTCTGATTTCCATTGCCTCAATTCTGCTCCTATGACTTTCTGTGGGTCGTCTAATTCTGAAATTTTATTGTTAATCTTTTGGGTTTCTGTTTTCTATCTCTGTGTGGATTCTTGCAGCCTGTTAAATTTTTCCTTATGGTCTTGCATAACCTTCTGAAGTTATTCTATTGCTTTGTCTGTGTGCTTCTTGGCTTATTCTGCGTTTTGCCTCATCTCCTTCCTAATCTCTTGAAAAGCTCTGTATATTACTCTTTTGAATCTACCTCTGGTAATTCCAAGAGGTTCTTTTCCTCTAGAAGGTTTCTTGATTCTTTGTTTTGGGTGCTTGCTGAAGACATCATGATCTGCCTCTTTATGTGATTTGATATTGACTGTTGTTTCTGAGCCATTAATAAGTTATTATATTTATTTATTTTATGTTTGCTTGCTGTGTCCTAGCTTCTTATTTTGTTTTGATATGCCCAAATAGGCTAGTTGTGTGAGCTGGTTTGATTATTGGTGCCTTTGAAGCTCTCACAGCCTGTCACCAGGTGGTTAGAGCTGTTACTAGGTATGTGAGCCCAGGAGTCTGTTTACTTTTCTTGTATGAATTCAGCTCAGGTGTCTACATAACCAGTCACCAAGTGCGTGGAGCAGGCTCTCACCTATAGCTGTAGACAGGCAGGGGTGATCGGAGTAGACAGAATTATCTGGCTGCAGCAGAGGGTCATGCGCTGAGCAAGGCAGGGGGCTGATGCCTGCCCATGAGAGTCTGGGAGGAAAGTGTGTCCCTGTTCCCTTCAGCATGTAGGTGGGTGAGTTTTGCAGCTGGGCATCCAGTGCTGTTTGCTGTAAGAACTGGGAGGCACCACTTATTCTTGGACCCCTGTCACATGTGGCTAGGTGGTGTGGGTGGAGCCACCAGTGCTCAGGCCCCTGATGTGCATAGGTGAGGACCCTGCTTAACAGGCAGAGCAGTGTCAAATGTCACAGACCTGCCACTCTACCTTATAGCTGATACAGTTGAAAATTGACTTCAGGTATATACCCTGTTGTACTGTGCTAATGAGGGCCTACACTGTTGAAATGGGCCCACACAGGTCTATGCAGGGGTGAAAGGCATTCAAAGTCCGTGAACCCCTTATGCCTGTGCCTAGGCAAAGCAGCTGTGCCCATCCTGAGTTCCTGGCTTAGGGAAGCTGGCAGATTATTTTTTCCTGTTTGTTAATTTGTTCCCTCTCCAAAGCCAGGAGAATAGTTCAGGGCACACGACAGGTTCTACTCCTGACCCAGGGGAGGTAGCAATTGCTCAAGCCTACCTGGACATGGTGCAGAGCAGGGATGGGGCAAGTAAATGGGAGTGGGGTTCTTCCCAAAGGGGGTGTTTTTTGATCTGTATGGTAGGTTAGATTCACGTACATATCTGTTGCCAATTGAGTGCCACTTCTTGGTGGTTGTGGAGGGTTGAACAGACTCTCCACCACACATTCTCTCCCTATGTGGAAAATGTGTCCTGAGCTCCACTGCTTGCCTCACCACACACACCAGCCGATCCAGCCTGTAGGGTGCCAGTTCCCACCAGGCCAGGTCTGGCAACTCCTCACTGTTTCTGAACTGTCTCTCCCTCCCCCTGCCACTCAGATTCCTCAACTTTGCCTTTGATGTTCAAGGCTTCCTAGATTGTCATATATAATTGATTCACTTGTGTTTTTTTTTGATCTTTGTTGTAAGAGGGACCACAGGAAGTGTCTGACTACTCTGCCATCTTGGCCCCACTTCCTGTGACTGTATATTTTTAATTGAAATTTTTATTGATATAGTTGTAAGAAATAAGAGAGTTGTAGGATATAATACGGAGAGATCCCTTGTACACTTTGCCTAGTGTTCCCAAATAGTAACATTTTGCAAAAATTGTATAATATCTGTCTTAGTTGTCTAGTGCTGCCATAACAGAAGTACCACAAGTGGGTCGCTTTAACAAACAGAAATTTATTTTCTCATAGTTTAGGAGGCTAGAAGTCCAAATTCAGGGTGCCAGTTCTAGGGTAAAGCTTTCTGTCTCTGTCTACTCTGGAGGAAGGTCCTTGTCTCTTTGAATTTCTGCTCCTGGGTGACCTTCATGTGGCTTGGCATCTCTCTTCCCCCATCTTTGCTTGGTCACTTCTTTGTTTAATCTCTTTTATATCTCAAAAGAGATTGACTCAAGATGCATCCCACACTAATCCTGCCTCATTAACATAACAAAGAAAATTCATTCCCAAATGGGATTATAACCACAGGCATAGAGGTTAAGATTTACAACACGTATTTGGGGGACACAATTCAATCCATAACAGTATAACAACTAGTGTTTTAGACATCTAGCGCTGCCATAACAGAAATACCACAAGTGGATGGCTTTAACACACAGAAATTTATTTTCTCACAGTCTAGTAGGTTACAGGTCCAAATTCAGGGCATCGGCTCCAGGGGAAGACTTTCCCTCTCTGTTGGCTCTGGAAGAACGTCCATGTCCTCAATCTTCCCATGGTTGAGGAACCTCTCAGGTGCAGGGACCCTGGGCCGAAAGGACATGTTCTGCTCCTGGTGCTGCTTTCTTGGTGGTATGAGGTCCCCAACTCTCTGCTTGCTTCCCTTTTCTTTTATCTTTTGAGAGATAAAAGATGGTGCAGGCCACACCCCAGGGAAACTCCCTTTACCTTGGATCAGGGAAGTGACCTGAGTAAGGGTGGTGTTACAATCCCACCCTAATCCTCTCAACATAAAATTACAATCACAAAATGGAGGACAACCACACATGGCCTAACCAAGTTGATACACAGATTTTTGGGGGGACATAATTCAATCCATGACAACTAGAATATTAAAATTGATACCATCTATTGATCTCATTCAGATTTCTACAGTTTGCCTCATTCTTTTTTTTTTTTACTTTGGGATTTTTTTTTAAAGCTTATTTATTTTGTTGTTGAGAATATACACAGCAAAACATACACCAATTCAACAGTATCTACATGTTCAATTCGGTGACGTTATTTGCATACTAGGAGTTCTGCGATCATTCTTATCCTCCTTTTCTGAGTTGTTCCTCTCACATTGACATGAACTCATTGCCCCCTAAGGTTCCTATCTCATCTCTTGAGTTGCTGTTGTCAATTTGATCTCATATAGATAGTTCTTAATGCTCAAGGTAGACTTTTCTTTTAAATTGTATTTTAGATGAATGTTTACAGAACAAATTACTTCCTCATTACACAGTTAATATACATATTGTTTTGTGACATTTGTTGCCACCCCCACGACATGCCAACTCTCTCCCGTTCTTGACCCTGGGTTCCCTGTTACCAGCTTTCCTGTCCCCTTCTGCCTTCTCATCCTTATCCCCGGACTGGTGTGCCAATTTAGTCCTGTTTTATTTTATGGGCCTGTCTAATCTTTGGCTGAAAGGTGATTCTCAGGAGAGACTTTAGCACTGAGTTAAAAGGGAGTCTGGGAGCCATACTCTCAGAGTTTCTCCAGTCTCTGTCAGACCAGTAAGTCTGGTGCTTTTTCTGTGTTTTTTTCCTTTGTGAGTTAGAATTTTGTTCTACATTTTTCTCCAGCTCTGTCTGGGACCCTCCACTGTGATCCCCGTCAGAGCAGTTGGTGGTGGTATCCAGGCACCATCTAGTTGTGCTGGACTCAGTCTGGTGGAGGCTGTGGTAGTTGTGGCCCATTAGTCCTTTGGACTAATCTTTCCCTTGTGTCTTTGGTTTTCTTCATCCTGTCTCGCTCCAGACAGGGTAAGACCAATGGAGTATTTTAAATGATCACTCACAGGCTTTTAAGACCCCAGATGCTACTCTACAAAGTAGGATGTAGAACAATTTCTTTATAGACTATGTAATGCCAATTGATCTATGTTATGCCAATTGAGCTAGACGTTCCCGGAGACCATGGTCCCTAGTCTTCAGCCCAGTAATTCATTCCCTCAGGGAGTTTGCGTGGCTCTATGGAGCTTCCATGACCGTGCCATGGTCAAGTTGTACTGGCTTCCCCAGTATTGTGTACTGTCTTACCCATCACCAAAGTTACCACTTATCTATTGCATACTTAGTGTTTTTCCATCCCCACCCCTCCCCTCCCTCGTAGCCATCAAAGATTGTTTCTTTCTGTGTGTAAACCTTTTCCTGAGTTTTCACGATAGTGATCTCATACAATATTTGTCCTTTTGTGATTGACTTATTTCACTTAGCATTATGCCCGCCAGATTCATCCATGTTGTGAGATGCTTCGAAGAGTAATCATCGTTGTGTAGTATTCCATTGTGTGTAAGTACCATAGTTTGTTTATCCATTCATCTGTTGATGGGCACTTAGGTTGTTTCCATCTTTTTGCTATTGCAAATGATGCTGCAGTGAACAAAGGTGTGCATATGTCTGTGTGACAGCTCTTATTTCTCTGGAATATATTCCTAGGAGTGGGATTGCTGGATCATATGGTCATTAAATTTCTAGCTTTCTAAGAAAGTGCCATATTGTTTTCCAAAATGGTTGTACTACTTTGCATTCCCACCAGCAGTGCATAAGAGTTCCAATCTCCCCACAGCCTCTCCAACATTTGTTATTTTCTGTTTTCTTGATTGATGCCAGTAATGTTGAGGTGAGATGGTATCTCGTTGTGGTTTTGATTTGCATTTCTCTAATGACCAGTGATCATGTGTCTGTTAGCCACCGGAATGTCTTCTTTGGTGAAGTGTCCATATCCTTTGCCCATTTTTAAATTGGATTATCTGTCTTTTTGTTGTAGAGGTGTTGGATTTTCCTGTAGATTTTAGAGATAAGATCTTTCTTGAAATTGTCATAGCCAATTTTTTTCCCCAGTCTGTAGGTTCTCTTTTTACTCTTTTGGTGAAGTCTTTTGATGAGCATACCCAGACAAACCCAGTGCTGTCGAGTCGATTCTGACTCATAGCGACCCTATGAGCATAAGTGTTTAATTTTAGAAGATCCCAGTTTTCTAGCTTACCTTCTGGTATTTGTGTATTGTTAGTTATGGTTTGTATGCTGTTTATGCTGTTTTAGGGCCTCTAGTGGTGGCATAGTGGTTAAGTGCTACGGCTGCTAACCAAAGGGTCAGCAGTTTGAATCCACCAGGCGCTCCTTGGAAACTATATGGGGCAGTTCCACTCTGTCCTATAGGGCTGCTATGAGTTGGAATCGACTCGACGGCACTGGGTTGTTGTAGTCTTGACCCTATTTTTTCTTCTATAATCTGTACAGCTTTTGGTTTTATATTGAAGTCTTTGATCCATTTTGAATTAGACTTGGTGTATGGTGTGATGTATGGGTCCTGTTTCATTTTTTTACAGATAGACATCAGTTTTGCCAGCACCATTTGTTAAAAACACTATCTTTTCCCTGTTTGATGGACTTTGGGCCTTTGCTGAAGATCAGGTGACCTTAGGTAGATGGACTTACATCTGGATTCTCAATTCTGTTCCATTGGTCAAAGTGTCTGTCGTGCCAGTACCAGGCTGTTTTGACTACTGTAGCTGTATAGTAGGTTCTGAGGTCACGTAGTGAAAGTCCTACTCCATTGTTCTTCTTCAGTAATGCTTTACTTATGCGGGGCCTCTTTCCTTTCCATATACAGTTAATGACTAGTTTTTCCATGTCTTTAAAGAATGCTGTTGGTATTTGAATCAGGATTGTATTGTATTTGTAGATTCCTTTGGGTAGATTTGACATTTTCACAATGTTGAATCTACCTATCCATGAACATGGTAAGTTTTTCCGTTCATGTAGGTCTCCTTTGATTTCTTGTTGTAATGTCCTGTAGTTTTCTTTGTATAGGTCTTCTACATCCCTGGTTAGATTTATTCCTAAGTATTTTATTTTTTTAGGAGCAATTATAAATGGTGGGAAACACTGGTGGTGTACTGGTTAAGTGCTATGGCTGCTAACCATAAGGGTCGGCAGTTCGAATCTGCCAGGTGCTCCTTGGAAACTCTATGGGGCAGCTCTAACCCACTTTTCCCCCTCTCTCCTACCACTGGTAAGCAGTCAACTTCAGTCTCTGTACATTTGCCTTTTCTTGTCTTTTAATATAAGTTAGGTCGTACAGTATTTGTTCTTTTGTGATTGACTTATTTCACTAAGCATAGTTTCTTTAACTTCATCCATGCTGTAGGATGTATCAAGACTTCATTTCTCCTACTGGCTGAGTAGTATTCCATTGTATGTATATACCAGATTTTGTTTATCCATTCATGTGTTGATTGGCATTTAGGTTGTTTCCCCCTTTTGGCTATTGTAAATAGTGCTGCAATGAACATTAGTGTTCAAGTCTCTGTTTGAGTCTCTGCTTTCCAGTATTTTGGGTATATACTTTGGAGTGGAATTGTGGAGTCATATGGTAGCTCTATTTTTATTTTTTTGAGGAAACTGCTGCACTGTTTCCCACAACGGCTGTACCATTTTGCATTTCCACCAGCCATGGATAAGTGTTCAAAATGCCCCAAATCCTTGTCAACATTTGTTATTGTCTGGGTTTTTTTTATTTTTAATCTTTGCCATCCTGGTGAGAGTGAAATTGTATCTCACTGTAATTTTGATTTGCATCTCTCTGATACCTAATGACGTTGAGCATCTTTTCATGTGTTTGGTGGTCATTTGAAAGCCCTCTTTGATGAAATGCCTGTTCAAGTCTGTTGCCCATTTTATGACTGGATTATTTGACTTTTTGTTGTTGCTATTTTATATATATTTTAGTTATTAGATTCTCATCTGATATATGATTTCTGAAGATATTCTCCTAGCTGGTAGTCTTTTCACTTTTTGGTAAATTTTTTTAAATCATTTGCGTTGCTGTTTTTGTTGTAGTAAAGTGTTTTTTTTCACTTTTTTTATTGTTCCTTAAGCAAAAGTTTACAATTCAAGTCAGTTTCTCATACAAAAACTTATACACACATTGTTATATGACCCTATTGCTCTCCCTACAATGTGACAGCACACTCCTTCTCTCCATCCTGTATTTCCCATGTCCATTCAACCAGCTCCTGTCCCCCTCTGCCTTCTCATCTCTCCTCCAGACAGAAGCTGCCCACATAGTCTCATGTGTCTACTTGAGCTAAGAAGCATACTCCTCACCAGTATCATTTTATGTTTTATAGTCCAGTCTAATCTCCGTATGAAGAGCTGGCTTCGGGAATGGTTTTAGTTTTGGGCTAACAGAGAGTCCAGGGGCCATGACTTCTGGGGTCCCTCCAGTCTCAGTCAGACCATTAAGTCTGGTCTTTTTATGAGAATTTGAGGTCTGCATCCAACTGTTCTCCTGCTTCATCAGGGATTCTCTGTCGTGTTCCCTCTCAGGGCAGTCATTGGTGGTAGCCATGCACCATCTAGTTCTTCTGGTCTCAGGCTGATGTAGTCTCTAGTTTATGTGGCCCTTTCTTTCTCTTGGGCTCATATTTTCCTTGCGTCTTTGGCATTGTTCATTCTCCATGGTCTAGGTAGGTTGAGACCAATTGATACATCTTAGATGGCTGCTCACAAGCTTTTAAGACCTCCACACCGCTCACCAAAGTGGCATGCAGAGTGTTTTCTTAATACACTTTGTTATGATAACTGACCGAGATGTCCTCTGAAACCATGGTTCTCAGATCCCTGCCCCTGCTACTCAGTCCCTGGAAGCGTTTGGTTGAATTCAGGAAACTTCTTAGCTTTTTGTTTAGTCCAGTTGTGCTGACTTCCCCCATATTGTGTGTCGTCCTTCCCTTCACCTGAAATAATTCTTGTTGACTATCTAATTTTTTTTATCTAATTACCGAATACCCCTCTCCCTCCCTTCCCACCTTCATAACCATGAAAGAATGTTTCCTTCCTTGTTTACACCTTTTCTTGAGTTCTTATAATAGCGGTCTCATACAATAGTTGTCCTTTTGAGACTGACTAATTTCACTCAGCATAATGCCTTCCAGATTCATCCATGTTATGAGATGTTTCACAGATTCATCATTGTTCTTTGTCTTCCATAGTATTCCATTGTGTGAATATACCATAATTTGTTTATCCATTCATCTGTTGATGGGCACCTTGGTTGCTTCCATCTTTTTGTTATTGTAAACAGTGCTGCAATGAACATGGGTGTGCATATATCTGTTCATGTAAAAGCTCTTTTTTTTCTCTACGATATACTCCAAGGAGTGGTATTGCTGGATGGTATGGTACTTCTATTTCTAGCTTTTTAAGAAAGCTCCAAATTGATTTCCACAGTGGGTGTACCATTTTACATTCCACCAGCAGGGAATAAGTGTTCTAGTCCCTCCACAACCTCTCCAACATTTATTAATTTGTGTTTTTTGGATTAATGCCAGCCTTGTTGGGGTGAGATGGTATCTCATTGTAGTTTTGATTTGCATTTCTCTAATGGCTAATGATCATGAGCATTTCTGCTTGTATCTGTTAGCCCCCTGATTGTCTTCTTTGGTGAAGTGGTTGTTCATATCCTTTATCCATTTTTTAATTCAGTTATTTGTCTTTTTGTTGTTGAGGATTGCAGTATCTTGTAGATTTTAGAGATTAGACACTGATCAGATTTATTATAGCCAATTTTTTTTTCCCAGTCTGTAGATTGTCTTTTTACTCTTTTGGTGAAGTCTTTTTTTCCTTTCTTTTTTTTTTAAATAAATTTTTATTGTGCTTTAAGTGAAAGTTTACAAATCAACTCAGTCTCTCATTCAAAAATTTATATACACCTTGCTATATACTCCTGATTGCTCTCCCCCTAATGAGACAGCACACTCCTTGCCTCCACTCTCTCTCCTCATGTCCATTCAGCCAGCTTCTGACCCCCTCTGCCCTCTCAACTCCCCTCCAGGCAGGAGATGCCAACATAGTCTCAAGTGTCCACCTGATCCAAGAAGCTCACTCCTCACCAGCATCCCTTTCCAAATCATTGTCCAGTCCAATCCATGTCTGAAGAGTTGGCTTCGGGAATGGTTCCTGTCCTGGGCCAACAGAAGGTCTGGGGGACATGACCACCGGGGTCCTTCCAGTCACAGTCAGACCATTAAGTCTGGTCTTATGAGAATTTGGGGTCTGCATCCCACTGCTGTCCTGCTCCCTCAGGGGGTCTCTGTTGTGTTCCCTGTGAGGGCAGTCATCGGTTGTAGCCGGGCACCATCTAGTTCTTCTGGTCTCAGGATGATGTAGTCTCCGGTTCATGTGGCCCTTTCTGTCTCTTGGGCTCGTAATCGCCTTGTGTCCTTGGTGTTCTTCATTTTCCCTTGATCCAGGTGAGTTGAGACCAATTGATGCATCTTAGATGGCTGCTTGCTAGCATTTAAGACCCCAAACGCCACTCTTCAAAGTGGGATGCAGAGTGTTTTCTTAAAGGTTTTATTATGCCAATTAACTTAGAGGTCCCCTGAAACCATGGTCCCCAAACCCACGCCCCTGCTACGCTGGCTTTCGAAGCAGTTTATTCAGGAAACTGCTTTGCTTTTAATTTAGTCCAGTTGTGCTGACCTTGCCTGTATTGTGTTGTCTTTCCCTTCACCTAAAATAATTCTTATCTACTAATTAGTGAAAACCCCTCTCCCCCCCCATCCCTACCCCTCTCGTAACCATCAAAGAATATTTTCTTCCCTGTTTAAACTATTTCTCAAGTTCTTATAATAGTGGTCTTATACAATAGTTGTCCTTCTGCAACTGACTAATTTCACTCAGCATAATGCCTTCCAGATTCCTCCATGTTATGAAATGTTTCACAGGTTCATCATTTTTCTTTATCGTTGCCTAATATTCCATTGTGTGAGTATACCATAATTTATTTATCCATTCCTCCATGATGGGCACCTTTGTTGCTTTCATCTTTTTGCTATTGTAAACAGCGCTGCAATGAACATGGATGTGCATATATCTGTTCGTGTAAAGGCTCTGAATTCTCTAGGATATATTCCAAGGAGTGGGATTGCTGGATCGTATGGTAATTCTATTTCCAGTTTTTTAAGAAAGCTCCAAATCAATTTCCAGAGTGGTTGTACCATTTTACATTCCCATCAGCAATATATAAGTGTTCCAGTCTCTCCACAACCTCTCCAACATTTCTTATTTTGTGTTTTTTTTGATTAATGCCAACCTTGTTGGAGTGAGATGAAATCTAACTGTAGTTTTGATTTGCATGTCTCTGATGGTTAATGATTGTGAGCAATTTCTCATGTATCTGTTAGCTATCTGAATGTCTTCTTTGGTGAAGTGGGTGTTCATATCCTTTGCCCATTTTCTAATTGGGTTATTTGTCTTTTTGCAGTTGAGTTTTTGCAGTATCATTTAGATTTTAGCGATCAGACACTGATCAGAAACGTCATAGCTAAAAATTTTTTCCCAGTCTGTAGGTAATCTTTTTACTCTTTTGTTGAAGTCTTTGGATGAGCATAGGTGTTTGATTTTTAGGAGCTCCCACCACCACCACCAGTTATCTAGTTTCTCTTCTGCATTGTTAGTAATATTTCGTATACTGTTTCTGCCACATATTAGGGCTCCTACCATTGTCTGTATTTTTTCTTCCATGATCTTTATTGTTTTAGATTTTATATTTAGGTCTTTGATCCATTTTGAGTTAGTTTTTATGCATGGTGAGGTATGGGTCTTGTTTCATTTTTTTGCAGATGGATGTCCAGTTATGCCAGCACCATTTGTTAAACAGAGTATCTTTTCCCCAATTAAATGATGCTGGGCCTTTATCAAATATCAGCTGCTCATATGTGGATGGATTTATGTCTGGATTCTCAATTCTGTTGACTGGTCTATGTATCTGTTGTTGTACCAGTACCAGGCTGTTTTGACTACTGTGGTGGTATAATTAAGTTCTAAAATCAGGTAGAGTGAGGCCTCCCACTTTGTCCTTCTTTTTCAGTAATGTTTTGCTTGTCCAGGGCCTCTTTCCCTTCCATATGAAGTTGGTGATTTGTTTCTCCATCTCATTGAAAAATGTCGTTGGAATTTGAATAGGAATTGCATTGTATCTATAGGTGGCTTTTGGTAGAATAGACATTTTTACAATGTTAACTCTTCCTATCCATGAGCAAGGTATGTTTTTCCACTTATGTAGGTCTCTTTTGGTTTCTTGCAGTACTGTCTTGTAGTTTTCTTTGTACAGGTCTCTTATATCTTTGGTAAGATTTATTCCTAAGTATTTTATCTTCTTGGGGGCTACTGTAAATTGTATTGATTTGGTGATTTCCTCCTCGATGTTCTTTTTGTTGGTGTAGAGGAATCCAGATGATTTTTGTATGTTTATCTTGTATCCTGATACTCTGCTGAACTCTTCTATTAGTTTCAGTAGTTTTCTTGAGGATTCTTCAGGGTTCTCTGTCTATAAGATCATGTCATCTGCAAATAGAGATACTTTTACTTCTCCCTTACCAATCTGGATGCCCTTTATTTCTTTATCTAGCCTAATTGCTCTGGCTAGGACCTCCAGCAGAATGTTGAATAAGAGCAGTGATAAAGGCCATCCTTGTCTGGTTCCTGATCTCAAGTAGAATGCTTTCAGACTCTCTTCCATTTAGGATGATGTTGGCTGTTGGCTTTGTATAAATGCCCTTTATTATGTTGAGGAATTTTCCTTCTATTCCTATTTTGCTGAGTTTTTATCATGAATGGGTGTTGAAATTTGTCAAATGCCTCTTCTGCATGAATTTATAAGATCATGTGGTTCTGGTCTTTTGGTTTATTTATATGATGGACCACATTAATTGTTTTTCTGATGTTAAACCATCCCTGCATACCTGGTATGAATCCCACTTGGTCATGGTGAATTTTTTTTTGATATGTTGTTGAATTCTATTGGCTAGAATTTTGTTGAGGATTTTTGCATCTATGTTCATGAGGGATTTAGGTCTATAATTTTCTTTTTTTGGGTGTCTTTACCTGGTTTTGGTATCAGGGATATGCAGGCTTCGTAGAATGAGTTTGGAAGTAGTACATCCTTTTCTATGCTCTGAAATACCTTTAGTAGTAGTGGTGTTAACTCTTCTCTGAAAGTTTGGTAGAACTGCAGTGAAGCCATCTGGGCCAGGGCTTTTTTTTGTTGGGAGTTTTTTGACTACCTTTTCAATCTCTTCTTTTGTTATGGATCTGTTTAGTTGTTCTACCTCAGTTTGTGTTAGTTTAGGTAGGTAGTGTGTTTCTAGGAATTCATTCATTTCCTCTAGGTTTTCAAATTTGTTAGAGTACAATTTTTTGTAGTACTCTGATATTATTCTTTTAGTTTCAGTTGGGTCTGTTGTGATATCGCCCATCTCATTTCTTATTTGGGTTATTTACTTCCTTTCCTGTTTCTCTTTTGTCAATTTGGCCAGTGGTTTATCAATTTTGTTGATTTTTTCAGAAAACCAGCTTTTGGTCTTGTTAACGATTTCACTTGTTTTTCTATTTCATCTAATTCTGCTCTAATTTTTATTATTTGTTTTCTTCTGGTGCCTGAGGGTTTCTTTTGTTGTTCTCTCTTTGTTCAAGTTGTAGGGATAATTCATTGATTTGGGCCCTTTCTTCTTTTTGTATGTGTGTGTTTATTGATATAAATTGACCTCTGATCACAGCTTTCACTGTGTCCCAAAAGTTCTGATAGGAAGTGTTTTCATTCTCATTGGATTCTATGAATTTCTTTATTCCATCCTTAATGTCTTCTATGACACAGTCATTTTTGAGCAGGGTATTGTCCAGTTTCCAAATGTTTGATTTCTTTTCCCTGGTTTTTCTGTTATTGATTTCTACTTTTATGGCCTTATGGTCAGAGAAGATGCTTTGTAATATTTCGATGTTTTGGATTCTGCTAAGGCTTACTTTATGACCTAATATGTGGTCTATGCTAGAGAATGTTCCATGTGCACTAGAAAAGAAAGTATAATTGCAGCTGTTGGGTGGAGTGTTCTGTATATGTCTATGTGGTCAGATTGGTTGATTGTGGCATTTAGATCTTCCGTGTCTTTTTGAGCTTCTTTCTGGATGTCCTGTCCTTCACCGAAAGTGGTGAGTTGAAGTCTCCTACTATAATTGTGGAGCTGTCTATCTCACTTTTCAATGCTGTTAGAGTTTGTTTTATGTATCTTGCAACCCTGTCATTGGGTGCATAAGTATTTAATATGGTTATATCTTCCTGGTATATTGTGCCTTTAATCATTATATAGTGTTCTTCCTTGTCCTTTGTGGTGGATTTAACTTTAAAGTCTATTTTGTCGGAAATTGATACTGCCACTCCTGCTCTTTTTTGATTGTTGTTTGCTTGATACACTTTTTTTCATCCTTTGAGTTTTAGTTTGTTTGTGAATCTAAGTCTAAGGTGTGTCTCTCATAGGCAGCATATAGACGGATCGTGTTTTTTTTTTTTTTATCCATTCTGCCACTCTCTGTCTCTTTATTGGTGCATTTAGTCCATTTACATTCAGCGTAAGTGTAGATAGGTATGAGTTTAGTGCTATCATTTTGATGTCTTTTTTTGTGGGTTGTTGACAGTTTCTTTTTCCCACTTAATTTTTTGTGCTGAGTAGTTCATCTTTATATATTGTGTTTTCCTCTTATTCGTTGTTGTTGATTTTGTTTCTGCTGAGTCTCTATTTTTTTTCCTGTATTTTATTTTGATGAGTAGGATAGTTAGTCTCCTTTGTGGTTACCTTAATATTTACCCCTATTTTCCTAAGTTTAAACCTAAGTTTTTTTTTTCCTTATATTGGCTTGTCTTCCTCTCCATGTGAAAGATCTATGACCACTTTTCTTAGTCCCTCTTTATTGTTTTAATGTTGTCTTCTTTTACATAATAACATCGCTGTTTCTCTGTTGTGAGTGCTTTTTAATCTTGTTGTATTTTTGTGGTTTCCCTGTCTGGGCTGTCATCTGATTGCTCTGTCTCGTGTTCTAGTCTTGGGTGGATACCTGGTAGTATTGATCTTTTAACCATAGAACTCCCTTTAGTATTTCTCGTAGTTTTGGTTTGGTTTTTACTAATGCCCTAAACTTATGTTTATCTGGAAATGTCCTAATTTCACCTTCATATTTAAGAGACAGTTTTGCTGGATATATGATCTTGGCTGGTTATTTTTTTCCTTCAATTTTTTATATAGGTCATCCCATTGCCTTCTTGCCTGCATGGCTTCTGCAAGTAGTCCGAGCTTATTCTTGTTGACTGTCCTTTGTAGATGACTTTTCCTTTATCCCTAGCTGCTCTTAAAATTCTTTTTTTGTCTTTGGTTTTGGCAAATTTGATTATGTCTTGGTGATTTCTTTGAAAATCTACCTTATGTGGAGTTCGATGAGCATCTTGGATGGGTAATATCTTCTCATCTTTCATGATATCACAGAAGTTTTCTGCCAAGAAATCTTCAACAATTCTCTCTGTATTTTCTGTTGTCCCTCCCTGTTCTAGTACTCCAGTCACTCATAGGTTATTTCTCTTGATAGAGTCCCACATGATTCTTAAGGTTTCTTTATTTTTTTAAATTCTCTTATGTGATTTTTCTTCAAATATATTGGTGCCAAGTTCTTTATATGCAAGCTCATCCATTCCGTCTTCCGCTTGCTCAATTCTGCTCCTCTGACTTTGTACTGCGTTGTCTACTTCTGTAATTTTGTTGTGAATGTTCTGAATTTCTGATTGCTGTATCTCTGTGGATTCCTGCAGCTTATTAAATTTTTCATTATGTTCTTGAATAACCTTTTTTAATTTCTTCAACTACTTTATCTGCTTGTTCCTTCACTTGCTCAGTGTATTGCCTGATCTCCTTCCTAATTTCGTTCCTGATGTCTTGAAGAGTTCTGTATATTAATCTTTTGAATTCTGCGTCCGGTAATTCCAGGAAGGCACCTTCATCCAGAAGATCCATTGATTTTTTGTTTTGAGAGCTTGTTGAGGTGATCATGGTCTGTTTTTTTATGTGACTTGATACTGACTGTTGTCTCTGAGCCATCTATAAGTTATTGTATTAGTTTATTTTATGTTTCCTTACTGTATCCTAGCTTCTTGCTTTGTTTTGATATGCTCAAATGGGTTGCTCGAGCGAGCTAGCTTGTTTATTTTTGCCTTTGAAGCTCTGACATCCTGTCACTAGATGGCTAGAGCTGTTATCAGGTGTATTAGTCTAGGAGTCCATTCACTGTTCTTGTATGAATTCAGCTCAGGTGTCCAGGTAGCTGATCATCAATTGTGTGGTACAGGCTCTGTCCCACAGTTTTAGAGGGGCAGGGGTGATTGGTGTAGGTACCGGTATCTGGTTGCAGCAGGGGTCCCACTCTGAACAAGGCAGGGGGCTGAGAACCATCCCCCGAATGTCTGTGAAGAAAGCATGTCCCTGTTCCCTAGAGCATAGAGGTGGGTGGGTTGTGCAGACAGTCCATGGGCACCCAATGTTTTTGGTTGTAAGGACTGGGAGGTACTAGTTATCCTTGGACCCCTGTTGTGGGTGGCTGGGCGACCTGAGTGGAGCCACTAGTCCTTACGCCTCTGATGCGGGTAGGTGAGGACCCTATTTAATAGGTAAAGCAGTGTCAAATATCAAACACCCACCTCTTCACCGCACAGCTGAAACTGTTGGAGCCTGCCAACAAGGGCCTGTTCTCTTGAAATAGGTGCACACAGGTCCATGCAGGGGGGAAAGTTATTCAAAATCCACGGACTGTTTATCCTGGACAGGAGCCGCTTCTGTCTTGAGCTCCCCCAGTTAGTGAAGCTGGCAAATTATCTTTTCCCCCAACTGTGAATTTATTCCTACCCCAGGCCAGGAGGATGGCTTCAAGCCCTCAACATGGCCTATGTCAGGCCCAGGGAAATCAACAGCCACTGAAGCCGACTTGGGGGCTGGAGGCGTGGTAAAATATATGCAAGTATTTAGCTTTTACTGAGAACGCTGTTCTTCTCTGGTTCCAGAGGTGTGAGTAGGCTGTGTGGCTGGCTGCATCTCCCTGAGGAAACTGCGGCCAAACACTACCACCAGCCCGCCGCAATCGCTCCCGGGAATGGTGCCTGAGAGATCCCAGCAATTCAGGTACAGTAACTCCTCTCTGCTTCTGAACCTTCTCTCCCTTCCCCTGCCACTCAGTCCATTTTCTAACTTTGTCTTTGTTGATCGGGGCTCCTAGCTTGTCATAAATATAATCGTTTCACTTGTTTTTTTGGGTCTTTATTGTAAGAGGGATCACAGGACGTGTCTGCCTATTCCGCTATCTTGGCCCCGCCTCTCTTTTGGCCATAGTAAAGTCTTTTGATGAACAAAAGTTTTTAATTTTTCTGAGGTCCTATTTATCT
Source organism: Elephas maximus indicus (assembly GCF_024166365.1). Lineage (NCBI taxonomy): Eukaryota > Metazoa > Chordata > Mammalia > Proboscidea > Elephantidae > Elephas > Elephas maximus. The sequence goes on along the minus strand of NC_064846.1, from coordinate 98,221,302 downwards.
ATTTTGTCTTTGTGCTTTTGTTATTATAGCAGATAGTGCATTGCTAAAAAGTAGACCCGACAGTGTTGCCCCTGCATTTTCTTCTAAGAATTTTATGGTTTTAGTTTGCATGCTTAAGTCTATAATGTGTTTTAAATTTGCTTTTGTTTATGGTGTGATACATGGATACTGTTTCATTTTTTCTGCGTGTGGAAATCCAATTTTCCCAACACCATTGATTGAAGAGAGTCTCCTTTCCCCCACCCTTGTCAAAAATCAGTTTACCATAGATGTGTGGGTTTATTTCTGGACTCTCAGTTCTATTCCGCTGGTCTACGTGTCTATTGTTATGCCAGTACCAGGCTGTTTTGATTACTGTAGCTGCATAATATGTTTTAAAATCAGGAGGTGTGTGTCCTTCTTACTTTGTTCTCCTCTTTCAACATTGCTTTAGTTCTTCAAGGTCTCTTGCCATTCTATATAAAGTTGAAGATTGGTTTTTCCATTTCTATAAAGAAGGCTGTTGGAGTTTTGATGGGGATGGCATTGAATCTATAGATCACTTTGGGTGTACTGACATATTATTTTCCTAATTTCTCTTTCTGATTTTTCATTGCTGGTGTATAGAAACCAAACTGATTTTTGTTTGTTGACTTTGTACTCTGCAACTTTGCTAAATTCCTCTAATAGCTCTGGAAGTTTTCTTGTGGACTCTTTGGGTCTCTTTTCCTTTTTATGTCTGAATAATATTTCCTTGTATGTATATTCTACAATTTGTGTATCCGTTCATCCATTTATGGACATTTGAGTATTTTTCCACCTTTTGACTCTTGTGACTAGTGATGCTATGAACATCCATATACTAGTTTTTGTTTGAATACCTATTTTTATTTCTTTTGGGTACAGATCTAGGAGTGGAATTGCAGAATACTTGGGTGGTGCAAATGGTTAAGCTACCAGGCTACCAACAGAATTCACCCAGAGGCACCTCAGAAGAAAGGCCTGGCAATCTACTTTCAGATTTTCACAGCTATTGCAAACGCTATGGAATACAATTCTACTGTGACACACATGGAGTCATCATGATTTGGAATCAACTTGATGGCAACTACTTGGTTGGTTTATGGTAATTCTCTGTTTAACTTTTTGATGAACTGCCAAACTGTTTTCCACAGCGGTTGCACCATTTTTCAATCCCACCCTATCTTCATTTCAATTTTTTCAAATGAACTATTTTTTAGAAGAGTTTTATATTTACAGAAAAATCAAGAAGATAATACAGAGAATTTCCAATACCCCACACAGTTTCCCCAATTATTAACATCTTACATTAGTATGGTACATTTATTACAATTAATGAACCAATATTGATACATCATTATTCTCATCACATCATATCTAGGGTATATATTATCAACACAACTTATCACTGTTAATGTTGACCTTGACATCTGGCTAATGTAGTATTTTTCAGATTTCTCTACTGTAAAGTTACTCTTTTTTCCCCTTTCTGTATGGTACTCTTTGGAAGAAAGTCACCATGCACACCTAAACTTAAAGAGTGGAGAGTTATCACAACTAGATGGTGCCTGGCTACCACCACCGACTGCTCTTACAGGGATCATAACAGAGGTTCCCAGACAGAGATGGAGAAAAATGTAGAACAAAATTTTAACTCACACACACAAAATAAATAAATAAAAAGACCATACTTAACTGGTCCAATAGAGACTGGAGAAACTCCAAGAGTATGGCCCCCCCCGGACACACTTTTAACTCAGTAATGAAGTTACTCCTGAGATTCATGCTCCAGCCAAAGATTAGACAGGCCCATAAAACAAAACAAGACTAAATGGGCACACCAGCCCAGGGGTAAGGACTAGAAGGCAGGAGGGGATAGGAAAGCTGGTAACAGGGAACCCAAGGTCGAGAAGGGGAAAATGTTGACATGTCATGGGATTGGCAACCAATGTCACAGAACAATATGTGTATTAGCTGTTTAATGAGAAACTCATTTGCTCTGTAAACCTTCATCTAAAGTACAAAAAAAAAGTAAGAAGAGTGGAGAGTTATACTCACCTCCTTGAGGGCAGAGTATCTACATAGACTATTTGGAATTCTCCTGCACAAGAGATTTGTCTCTTCTCCCCCATTTATTTATTCAGTCACTTATTTATATCAGTATGAACTTATGAGTATTTATTTTATACTTTGTCTACCCTCACAATCACTTTTACTTTCTTTTTTATGTAATTAGTGGCAGTCAGGCATCAACCTCAGGCAGCCAGTGTGGTTCCACTTGACACTTCCAATACATTGTTTCTGACACTGGGGAACTCTTCCTGGGACCCACAGGATGTTTTCCTTCCTGTTAGAGGCAATGACAGCTCTCTGTATTTACTGAAATAGCTCTTTCCCCTTGAGGAGCAGATAAAAAGATTTGAGTAGTGACTTTCTCTACTTGTCTTATCAAAGAAATGAGGAGCTCCTAGACTGGATGGAGAAAGTAATTGAAGATGTATCAGTCAGGGTTCAACCAGAGAAGTAGAACCAGTAAGAGAGATTTATTAAGAGATTTATTGCAAGAGACAGGTTTATGTGATTGTCGGGGCTGGTTAGGCAAGTCCGAAATCCATAGGGCAGGCAGTCAGGAAGGGCAGGCTGGAACACTCAGGCACATGCTGAAGCTCCTATCCACAGATGGAATTTCTTTTCATCAGGGAAACTCTGTTCTTGAGGCCTTTCAACTGATTGAATCAGGTCACCCAGATTATCTAGGATAATCTCCCTTACATAAAGTCGAGCGATTATGGACTTTAATCACATCTATAAAGCACCTTCACAACATTACCTAGATTGGTGTTTGATTAAATAACTGGGGACTGTAACCTAGTCAAGATGACACACAAAAGAGACCCACAAAGGAGAAGAAGGAAAAAAGAGGAGGAGAAGAAAAAGAATAAGGGGGGAGGAGAATAAGAAGGAGGTGAAGGAAGAGAAAGAAGTGAAAGAGAAGGAAGATACCAGCTCAGCAGAGGTTTCCCATAACCATGGTTAAAATAAGTAGATGAATGTGAAAAGAAAAAAAGGCGAACCAGTTACATTACACCACAGATATGAAGCATTCCCAGTGAAAGATTTATACAGACCCACTAGACAAGATATTCTATCACATACTTCATAGAAGAAGAGGGAGGATTCTGCAAGTGGAAACAGAAAGGAGTGGAAACAATTGTCCTTGACAGCTGTAGCAGAGACTCAGTGGAAGTGGATGGCTTGCTGCCAGTGTTCAAGAGAGCCTCCTTGTAGCCAATCAAAAAGGGAGTAGGGTCATGTCCTTTCATCTAGAAATTCTACTTCAAACAATTTATTCCATAAATATATGTTTAAAATGACACATGCACAAAAATACTTACTGAAACAATGTTTACAAGAGCAAAAAATTGGAAGTAAACTAAATGTCCACCAGCAAGAAATTGGTTAAATAATTATGACTATAGGTGTAATACTATGCAGCCACAAAAACAATGAGCATCACCATATGACTTAGAAAGATTTCCAGGATCTTAAGTGAAAAAAGCAAAGTGGGCATAATCTTACAATTTGTGTTTTTTATTAAAAAATAACACATAGATCTATGTTGATAAGTATATAGCATATCTCTGAAAGGATATACAAGAAACTGCTAACTGTGGTTGCTATCAGGAAAAGGAAGCGAATGGAAGGATAGAGGGGAAAGGGAAACTTAGTCTTTACCACATACTTTTTTTTTTATTATCAAGTGAACGTTTACAAATCAAGTCAGTCTGTCACATATAAGTTAATATACATCTTACTCCTTACTCCCACTTGCTCTCCCCCTAATGAGTCAGCCCTTCCAGTCTCTCCTTTCGTGAAAACTTTGCCAGCCTCCAACTCTCTCTATCCTCCCATCCCCCCTCCAGACAGGAGATGCCAACACAGTCTCAAGTGTCCACCTGATATAATTAGCTCACTCTTCATCAGCATCTCTCTCCCACCCACTGTCCAGTCCCTTTCATGTCTGATGAATTGTCTTCGGGGATGGTTCCCGTCCTGTGCCAACAGAAGGTTTGGGGACCATGGCCGCCGGGATTCCTCTAGTCACAGCCAGACCATTAAGTATGGTCTTTTTATGAGAATTTGGGGTCTGCATCCCACTGATCTCCTGCTCTCTCAGGGGTTCTCTATTGTGCTCCCTGTGAGGGCAGTCATCGATTGTGGCCAGGCACCAACTAGTTCTTCTGGTCTCAGGATAATGTGGGTCTCTGGTTCATGTGGCCCTTTCTGTCTCTTGGGCTCTTAGTTGTCGTGTGACCTTGGTATTCTTCATTCTCCTTTGCTCCAGGTGGGTTGACACCAATTGACGCATCTTAGACGGCCGCTTGTTAGCATTTAAGACCCCAGACGCCACATTTCAAAGTGGGATGCAGAATGTTTTCATAATAGAATTATTTTGCCAATTGACTTAGAAGTCCCCTTAAACCATGGTTCCCAAACCCCCGCCCTTGCTCCGCTGACCTTTGAAGTATTCATTTTATCCCAGAAACTTCTTTGCTTTTGGTCCAGTCCAGTCCAGTTGAGCTGACCTTCCATGTATTGAGTGTTGTCCTTCCCTTCACCTAAAGCAGTCTTAAAAAAGTTCTTATCTACTAATTAATCAGTAAAAAACCCTCTCCCACCCTCCCTCCCTCCCCCCCTCGTAACCACAAAAGTATGTGTTCTTCTCAGTTTATACTATTTCTCAAGATCTTATAATAGTGGTCTTATACAATATTTGTCCTTTTGCCTCTGACTAATTTCACTCAGCATAATGCCTTCCAGGTTCCTCCATGTTATGAAATGTTTCACAGATTCGTCACTGTTCTTTATCGATGCATAGTATTCCATTGTGTGAATATACCACGATTTATTTACCCATTCATCCGTTGATGGACACCTTGGTTGCTTCCAGCTTTTTGCTATTGTAAACAGAGCTGCAATAAACATGGGTGTCCATATATCTGTTTGTGTGAAGGCTCTTGTTTCTCTAGGGTATATTCCGAGGAGTGGGATTTCTGGGTTGTATGGTAGTTCTATTTCTAACTGTTTAAGATAACGCCAGATAGATTTCCAAAGTGGTTGTACCATTTTACATTCCCACCAGCAGTATATAAGAGTTCCAATCTCTCCGCAGCCTCTCCAACATTTATTATTTTGTGTTTTTTGGATTAATGCCAGCCTTGTTGGAGTGAGATGGAATCTCATCGTAGTTTTAATCTGCATTTCTCTAATGGCTAATGATCGAGAGCATTTTCTCACGTATCTGTTAGCTGCCTGAATATCTTTAGTACCACGTACTTTTTTGTAGGTTTTAATTTTCGTACTAAACATTGTGTATACAAAAATTAAGCAGTGTATATAAAATGATATTAAAAGGGGATGAGGTACTGTTTTCCCAAACTGTAAATCTGGAGTATGTCATAGAATTTATCAAACTTACTGTCCTCTATCTGCTCCTGGTCCTTTTTACAGGGTTGAATAGCACTTCCAGAAGTAATTTGCAAAACACTCCTATAGAATGACACCGGGAGAAAAGCTGATGATCTTGAGAGCATAAGAGGGCATTCCCATTTCTTCTTCCAACTGAAAGTAAGGATTTTGGAATAGCAAGGAAGATATGGGCAGTAGTGAATGCACAGCTATATCAAAGAATGCAATTTGGGCTTTTCGACCATGACTAAAGACACTGGAATGACAGATTTGGAGCTATAGAGAGAGCACGTGTGTTTACTTAGACACATGCCAATTTGATCATATGAATTTTAAACAAAAAACAAAGGAAAAGATAGAAATAAATATATTCAAGTGAAACTAAAAGTGGTTACTATGAAGCACACTGGGAATGGAGTTAAATAAAGAATGACAATAGAGGAGGTACTGCCACCTTCATAAGACTGAAAAAAAGGTCAGAACTAATACTAGAGCCCCAGATGCTATGTTTTCTCTGTACACATCCTAATATGTTCTTCTCACTGTTCCCCTTTCTCAGAACTCTTTCCAATATGTTCTCTGGAACCCCTGTTCAATGAGAGTCAAATTCCCCTACACTCTGGCTTTCATCACTGAACCTTATCTTCCAGTCACTGCTTTAAGTGAACTGGGCTCTCTCTTGAGGCTCCTGCTTCCCTCCAGCCTTCTCCAGGAGACTTGTTCTTTTCCAACACTCTGGCCACCACAAAGGCAGGAGAGGATAAGGGAAGCTTTCTCCTACTCTCTGTCATGGATTGAATTATGTCCCCCCAAAAATGTGTGTCAACTTGGCTGGGCCATGATTCCCAATATTGTCTGGTTGTCCACCATTCCTGGGTAAAAATTTCTGCTCCTTTGAGGCTCACATCGTCTAGCTTTATAACTGTCTTAGGCTGGGTTCTCTAGAGAAGCAAAACCAGTAAGGCGTATAAATGTATATATAGAGAGAGATTTATATCAAGGAAATGGCTCATGTGGTTGTAGAGGCTGGAATGTCCCAAGTCCATGGGTCAGGATAGAGACGTCTCTTGATTCATGTAGCTGCAGGGGCTGGAGAACCCAAGATGGACAGATCAGACAACATGGCTCTTGCTCACAGGCTGCGAAGATCGATGAATCCCAAGATCGGCAGGCAAGACTGCAGGTAAGCTGCTCGCTGAAGTCCCGAGAATGAGAGGTCAGGCAAACTGGAGCCAGCTGCAGGATCCAGCACCACCAAAAAGCCCTTGAGCCTTGCCAGAATGTCTGCTTATATTCAATGCAGGGCACATGCCCAAGAAAACTCCCTTTCAACTGACCGGCTATTCACAGTAAATCCCATCATGGAGGTGATCACGTATCAAATCTCGACAGGGAAGTGATCACAACATTATATGACTGCCAAAACACTGAGAATCATGGCCCAGCCAAGTTGACACACAATCTCAACCGTCACAGTAACCTTCTCGACAACCATAAACTCATCCCAGCCTCCTTATTCAGTAAGAATTTTTGAATGTAGCTTTTAGTTTTCCTCTTTATCCCATGTTCTTTTATCAGCTAGAAGACAGAGTTAATCTGGATGACCATCTGAACCCCTGGCCTCCCAATTTCTTAACTTTCTCAATTGCCTTCAAGAAAATATCCAAATTCCTTAGCATGGCAGACAGATCCTCCAAATATAGCCACCTTTCTACTTCTTTTCCTGAGATAACTTCTTATGTACTTGATATTCCAGCTATAACAAATACTTCATGATTCCCTGAAGCCACTGCTAATTTATTACTCCAATCCCTGTGCCCATCCTCTTCCCTCTAACTGGAATTCCAGTTCCACTTCTATCTAGTTTCCCTGTTGAAAAACTTTATAAATGACTCATTTAACGATCCAGACTTGCACTCCCTATGTGCCTTCACTCCGGGAGCTTTGTTCTCCATTTTTTTCAGCCTCCCCCTCCCCCGCCGCTCTCAGGGCCACACCCTGGGTGTCTTCATTCCCCTAGGCGGTGGGGGGGGAACCATTTCTGAAATCTTAAACCCCAGTCTGACAAAAAGTCAGATGGGACTTCCACTGCTAGCCAAGACTGAGTAATTTACCCACCTGCTTGAAAAACAACAAAAAATTGAAAAACTGTATGAAATAATTGTTTTCAGACACTGGAAATCAGAAAATACATGATAGTGATCACCAAAAGAAAAGAAACAAGGTGAATATTATGAATTCCCTAGCCAACTGCCTGAAGAGAATTTCTAGGCCATAGTGCAGGGAGGAGATACCTAGGCAGAACCTAGCAGTCTCTCTGTTTGTGTAAAGGCTGTTATTTCTCTACGATATATTCCAAGGAATGGGATTGATGGATCATATGCTAGTTCTATTTCTAGCTCTTTAAGGAAGGGCCAAATCGATTTCCAAAGTGATTGTACCATTTTACATACCCACCAGCAGTGTATAAGTGTTCCAGACTCTCCACAACTTCTCCAACATTATTTTGTGTTTTTTGGATTAATGCCAACCTTGTTGGAGTAAGAGGGAATCTCACTATAGTTTTAATTTGCATTTTCTAATGGCTAATGATTATGAGCATTTTCCCATGTGTCTGTTAGCTGCCTGAATGTCTCCTTTGGTGAAGTGCCTGTTCATATCATTTGCTCATTTTTTAATTGGGTTATTTGTCTTTTTGTTGTTGAAGCTTTGCAGTATCTTGTAGATTTTAGAGACTAGACTCTGATCAGATTTGTCATAGCCAATTTTTTTTTCCCAGTCTATAGGTTGTCTTTTTATTCTTTTGGTGAGGTCTTTGGATGAGCATGTTTGATTTTTAGAAGCTCTCAGTTATATAGTTTCTCTTCTGGTGTTCATGCATTGTTAGTAATGTTTTGTATGCTGTTTATACATGTACTAGGTCTCCTAGCATTGTCTCTATTTTTTCTTCCATGTTCTTTATCATTTTAGATTTTTATATGTAGGTCTTTGATCCATTTTGAGTTAGTTTTTGTGCATGGTGTGAGGTATGGGTCTTGTTTCCTTTTTTTTTTTTTGCAGATGGCTATACAGTTATGCTAGCACCATTTGTTAAAGAGACTGTCTTTTCCTCAATTAATGGACTTTGGGCATTTGTCAAGTATCAGCTGCTCATAAGTGGGTGAATTTACCTCTGGAGTCTCAATTCTGTCCCATTGGTCTATGTATCTGTTGTACCAGTACCAGGCTGTTTTGACTACTGTGGTGGTATAAGAGGTTCTAAAATCAGGTAGTGTGAGACCTCTCACCTTGTTCTTCTTTTTTATTAATGCTTTACTTATCTGGGGCCTCTTCCCTTTCCATATGAAGTTGGTGATTTGTTTTTCCATCTCATTAAAAAATGCCATTAAATTTGGATTGGGATTACATTTTATCTGTAGATCGCTCTGGGTAGAATTGACTTTTCACAATGTTGAGTCTTCCTATCCATAAGCAAGGTATGTTTTTCCACTTATGTAGGTGTCTTTTGATTTCTTGCAGTACTGTCATGTAGTTTTCTTTTTTTGTATAGGTCTTTTACTTCTCTGGTTAGATTTATTCCTAAGTATTTTACCTTCTTGGGGGCTATTGTAAATGGTATTGATTTGGTGATTTCCTCTTCAAAATTCTCTTTGTTGATGTAGAGTAATCCAACTGATTTTTGTATGTTTAGCTTGTATTCTGATACTTTTCTGAAATCTTCTATTAGTTACAGTAGTTTTCTTGTGGATTCTTTGGGGTTTTCTGTGTATAAGATCATAGCATATGCACATAGAGATACTTTTACTTCTTCCTTACCAATCTGGATGCCCTTTATTTCTTTTTCTAGCCTAATTGCTCTGGCTAGGATCTCCAGCACAATGTTGAATAAGACCGGTGATGCGGTAATAAAGGCCATCATTGTCTGGTTCCTGTTCTCAAGTGGAACGCTTTCAGACTCTCTCCATTTAGGATGATGTCGGCTGTTGGCTTTGTATAAATGCCCTTTATTATGTTGAGGAATTTCCCTTCTCTTCCTATTTTGCTGAGAGTTTTTTTTTTTTTATCATGACTGGGTGTTGGACTTTGTCAAATGCTTTCTGCATCAATTGATAAGATCATGTGGTTCTTGTCTTTTGTTTTATTTATGTGATTGATTACATTCATTGTTTTTCTAATGTTAAACCATCCCTGCGTATTTGGTATGAATCCCACTTGGTCATGGTGAATTATTTTTTTTGATATGTTGTTGAATTCTATTGGCTAGAATTTTGTTGAGGATTTTTGCGTTCCTCTAAGTTCATGAGGGATATAGGTCTGTAATTTTCTTCTTCTGTGGAGTCTTTACCTGGTTTTGGTATCAGGGTTATACTGGCTTCATAGAATGAGTTTGGGAGTATTCCATTCTTTTTTATGCTTTGAAATACCGTTAGTAGTAGTGGTGTTAACTCTTCTCTGAAAGTTTGGTAGAATTCTCCAGTGAGCCCTCAGGGCCACGGCTTTTTTTTTTTTTGTTGGGAGTTTTTTAATTATGTTTTCAATCTCTTCTTTGGTTATAGGTTTATTTAGTTGTTCTAGCTCTGTTTATGTTAGTTTAGGTAGGTAGTGTGTTTCTAGAAATTTGTCCATTTCCTCTAGGTTTTCAAATTTCTTAAGAGTACAATTTTTCAGAGAAGGCGGAGAAAGACGGCAGAATAGACAGATGCTTCCAGTGAGCCCTCTTTTTAGAACAAAGACTGGAAAAACAAGTGAAACGAGTATATTTATGACAAGCTAGGAGCAATGAGCATCAAAGGCAAGCTTAGAAAATGAACAGAGGGGCAGGGGGAGGAAGAGACGGTTCAGAAGTGGAGAGGGGTTACCGGACCTGAATTGTGGGGAGCCCTCTGGCACCATTCCTGGAGTGGTGGCGGCGGCGGGCTGGCACTAGCGTTCAGCCGCAGTTTCCTCAGGGAGAAGCAGCCAGCCACAAAGCGTACTCACACCTCTGGAACCAGAGAAGAATGGCGCTTTCTGCAAAAGCTAAGTACTTGTGTATATTTTGCTGCGCCCCCTCACCCCCAAGCCGGCTTCAGTGGGTGAATCCCCTGGGCCTGAGATAGGCACTGTTGAGTGCCTAGAGCCATCCTCCCGGCCTTGGAGAAGGAAAAAAATTGCAACTGGGAGAAAAGATAATTTGCCAGCTCCACTAACCAGGGGAGCTCAGGACAGAAGTCGCTCCTCTCCAGGCATAAATGGTCCGTGGACTTTGAGCACTTTTCCCCTCTTCATAGACCTGTGGGGGCATATTTCAGGAGAATAGGCCCTTTTTGGCAGACTCCAACCGTTTCAGCTGCGTGGTGGAGAGGTGGGTGTTTCATGTTTGGCTTTGCTTTACCTGTTAAACAGGGTCCTCACATACCCACATCAGGGGCCTAAGGACTGCTGGCTCCACTTGGGTCATCCAGCCACCCACGACAGGGGTCCAGGGATAACTGTTACCTCCCAGTCCTTACAACCAAAAACACTGGGTGCCCATGATCTCTCTGCAGAACCCCCTCACCTGCACACTCTAGGGAACAGGGATGTGCTTTCCTCAGAGACACGGGGGTCGGTTCTCAGCCCCCTGCCTTGTACAGAGCATGACCCCCTGCTGCAGTCAGATACCAGTACCTACACCAATCACCTCTGCCCCTCTAAGACTGTAGGACAGAACCTGTACCACACACTTGAGGATCAGCTACCTGAACACCGGAGCAGAATTCATACAAGAAAAGTGAATGGACTCCTAGACTGATATACCTGATAACAGCTCTAGCCACCTGGGTACAGGACGTCAGAGTTCCCAAGGCAAACATAATCAAGCTAGCTCACTCAAGCAACCCATTTGGGCATATCAAAACAAAACAAAGCAAGAAGCTATGACACAGTAAGCAAGCATAAACTAATACAATAACTTATAGATGGCTCGGAGACAACAGTCAATATCAAATCACATAAAGAAACAGACTATGATCACCTCAACAAGCTCTCAAAACAAAGAATCCAGAGATCTTATAGATGAAAGTGCATTCCTGGAATTACCAGAGGCAGAATACAGAAGATTAATATACATATCCCTTCAAGAAATCAGGAAGGAAATGAGGCAATACGCAGAACAAGCCAAGGAATGCACAGGTAAAGCAATTGAATAAATTAGAAAGATTATTTAGGAACATAATTAAAAGTTTAACAAGCTGGAAAAATCCATAGACAGACAGCAATCAGAAATTCTGAAAATTAACAATAAAATTACAGAAGTAGACAACTCAATAGAAAGTCAGAGGAGCAGAATTGAGCAAGTAAAAGCTAGAATTTCTGAACTCAAAGATAAATCATTTGGCATTAATATATTTGAAGAAAAATCAGCTTAAAGAATTAAAAAAAAATGAAGAAAGCTTAAGAATCATTTGGAACTCTATCAAGAGAAATAACCTACAAGTGATTGGAGTACCAGAACAGGGAGGGCTAACAGAAAATACAGAGAGAATTGTTGAAGATTTGTTGGCAGAAAACTTCCTTGATCTCATGAAAGATGAGAAGATTTTATCTATCCAAGATGCTCATCAAATTCCATATAAGGTAGATGTTAAAAGAAAGTCACCAAGACATATTATAATCAAACTTGCCAAAGACAAAGACAAAGCAAGAATTATAAGAGCAGCTAGGGATAAACGAAAAGTCACCTACAAAGGAGAGCCAATAAGAATAAGCTCGGACTACTCGGCAGAAACCATGCAGGCAAGAAGGCAATGGGATGACATATTTAAAAAATTGAGGGAAAAAAATTGCCAGCCAAGAATCGTATATCCAGCAAAACTGTCTCTTAAACACGAATGTGAAATTCGGACATTTCCAGATAAACAGAAGTTTAGGGCATTCGCAAAAACCAAACCAAAACTACAAGAAATACTAAAGGGAGTTCTTTGGTTAGAAAATAAAAAATATCGGGTATCAACTCAACACTAGAACACTGGGCAGAGCAATCAGAAGTCAACCCAGACAAGGAAATCAAAAAATCAAAGCAAGATTATAAAAAAAAAAGCTCAAAACAAGGTAACAGTGATGTTATTATATAAAAGAAGACAACATTAAAACAATAAAGAGGAACTAAGAAATGTAGTCATAGATCTTCCATATGGAGAGGAAGATATGGCAATACAAAGAAATAAAATTTAGGTTTAAAATTAGAAAAATAGGGGTAAATAATAAGGTAACCACAAAGGAGACAAACTATCCTACTCATCAAAATAAAATACAAGAAAAAAATAGAGACTCAGCAGAAACAAAATGAACAACAAATATGAGGAAAGGACAATATATAAAGATAATCTACTCAGCATGTAAAATTAAGTGGAAAAAAGAAACTGTCAACAACACACAAAAAAGACATCAAAATGATAGCACTAAATTCATAAAATTTTTTTTTAAATTCATACCTATCTATAATTACGCTGAATGTAAATGGACTAAAAGCACCAATAAAGAGACAGAGAGTGGCAGAATGGATTAAAAAACACAATCCATCTATATGCTGCCTACAAGATACACAGCTTAGACTTAGATTCACAAACAAACTAACACTCAAAGGATGGAAAAAAATATATCAAACAAACAACAATTAAAAAAGCAGGAGTGAAAATATTAATTTCTGACAAAATAATCTTTAAAGTTAAATCCATCAGAAAGGATAAGGAAGGACACTATATAATGATTAAAGGGAGAATATACCAAGAAGATATAACCATATTAAATATTTATGCACCCAATGACAGGGCTACAAGATAAATAAAACAAACTCTATCAGCATTGAAAAGTGAGATAGACAGCTCCACAATAATAGTAGGAGACTACACCACACCACTTTCGGTGAAGGACAGGACATCCAGAAAGAAGCTCAAAAAGACATGGAAGATCTAAATGACACAATCAACCAATTTGACCTCATAGACATATACAGAACACTCCACCCAACAGCAACCAAGTATACTTTCTTTTCTGGTGAACATGGAACATTCTCTAGAATAGACCACGTATTAGGTCATAAAGCAAGCCTTAGCAGAATCCAAAACATTGAAATATTACAAAGCATCTTCTCTGATCATAAGGCCATAAAAGTGAAAATCAATAATGGATAAAGCAGGGAAAAGAAATCAAACACTTGGAAACTGAACAATACCCTGCTCAAAAAAGAGTGGATTATAGAAGGCATTAAGGATGGAATAAAGAAATTCATACAATCCAATGAGAATGAAAACACTTCCTATCAGAACCTTTGGGACACAGCAAAAGTGGTGCTCAGAGGTCAATTTATATCAATAAATGCACACATACAAAAAGATGAAAGGGCCAAAATCACCCTACAACTTGAAAAAATAGAGAGCAACAAAAGAAACCCACAGGCACCAGAAGAAAACAAATAATAAAAATTAGAGCAGAACTAAATGAAATAGAAAACAGAAAAACAATTGAAAGAATTAACAAGACCAAAAGCTGGTTCTTTGAAAAAAATCAACAAAATTGATAAACCATTGGCCAAACTGACAAAAGAAAAACAGGAGAGGAAGGAGACAACCCGAGTAAGAAATGAGATGGGCGATATTACAACAGACCCAACTGAAATTAAAAGAATCATATCGGATTACTATGAAAAATTGTACAAATTTGAAAACCTAGAAGAAATGGTTGAATTCCTAGAAACACACTACCTACCTAAACTAACACAAACTGAGGTAGAACATTTAAATAGAGCCACAACAAAAGAAGAGATTGAAAAGGTAATCAAAAAACTACCCCCCCCCCCCCGCCAAAAAAAAGCCCTGGCCCGAATGGCTTCACTGCAGAGTTCTACCAAACTTTCAGAGAAGAGTTAACACCACTACTACCAAAGGTATTTCAGAGCATAGAAAAGGATGGAATACTACCAAATTCATTCTATGAAGCTACTGTTTCTCTGATACCAAAACTGGGTAAACACACCACAAAAAAAGAAAATTACAGACCTATATCCCTCATGAATTTAGATACAAAAATCCAGAAGAGCTAGATGTTGCCTGGCTACAACCGATGACTGTCCTGACAGGGAACACAACAGAGAACCCCTGAGGGAGCAGGAGAGCAGTGGGATGCAGACCCCAAATTCTCGTAAAAAGGCCAGACTTAATGGTCTGACTGAGACTAGAAGGACCCCGGCGGTCATGGCCCCCAGACCTTCTGTTGGCCCAGGACAGGAACCATTCCCAAAGCCAACTCTTCAGACATGGATTGGACTGGACAATGGGTTGGACAGGGATGCTGGTGAGGAGTGAGCTTCTTGGATCAGGTGGACACTTGAGACTATTTTGGCATCTCCTGGGTAGAGGGGGTTAGAATCTGGCAAAATGGACACGAAAAGAGACAGTGGAGGGAGGGAGCAGGCTGTCTCATTAGGGGAAGAGCAATTGGGAGTATGTACCAAGGTGTATATAAGTTTTTGTGTGAGAGACTGACTTTCACTGAAAGCACAATAAAACAAACATACCATCCATAGCAATAATACCTTAAGATAAGGGAAATGCAACTACTTCGTACAAGATCTGTTTAAATCTTCCAGTTGTCATTCAAACTTTCACCTTTGTCTCATCCACCTTTGGGACTCCACCGTATGCCTCCATCTAAACTTAAGTCCCTTCAAGAATTTATTGACAGGTTTGGGAATTACACTATATTGGGCTCCTGTGTCCAGGATCCCCAGGAAGGTCTCTTCCCCACACCTGGGCCATTTTACCCACACATGTGCATATGGCCTCGTGTCCCTTGCTGGGGGCTGGACCAGAAGGCCCTGGACCCCTCTTCAATCCTTATCTTGATCAACTAGCTGAGCCTCTGCTTTAAGTGGTCCCAGGTGGGAATTCCCATCATTAAATTCCTCCAGACTGGAGTGAATCGAATGGATTTGTCTAGGCCTCTTTAATGTTGGGGGATGAGCAGGAGTTTCCATAGGTCACCCAACCTCCTGTAGTGCTGCATTAGAATCTTTGTCTCAACTCCATCAATGTCTGTTCTATTCATATCATTTTTTAGTAACTATTTAAAAATCTCTGACCTGCTGGGGCAAGTTCTTTCCCCGTTACCTCCTCCCTTTCTCCTATGAATCACCCTTATGTTTCTCATATCTGTAAGACCCATGCAGGGAATCTGTGCCAACGTATATGACAAGGCTTCTTGGATCATTGCTTTGTTTTGCAGTAGCAAGGTTACGCGGGGTGCCCATGTAGAAGGGGCTCCCTTGATTGCCGTATCTACCATGACCTGCGTAAGGGGCACGCTCATTGGATGAGTATCTTGCTCACCATAAAGCCATTCCAGCATGGCTTGTATAAGCAGCACATCAGCTGCTTCCTCTGGAGTGTTCCATTGGGTAGTTAGAGGGGGAGAGGAGCAGTTTCCCTCCTCAGGGTAAACAAATCTCACTGCAACTTTTATCCAGTCCATGAGGCTGGCTGTCCCCTCTGGGTTAACCTGTTGTGTAAATGGATCTTGTAGCATCATTCATGACTGTTCCATAGTGAGTTGCGGGTCTTGCATCAACCCAAACATACTCTTCCATTCTGCAGCATTCAAAACTAAAGACACTGCCCCTAAATTAGTCACTCTCAAAATCCATCTTAGTAACAGTTCCTCAGGAAACTGTCAATATTAATCTTCAAATTGAAGCAAATCCTTTACACTATACCCCCTGGTTTCAATAGTTTCTTGGTTTTGCCTGTTCCCCTCCTGGACTACCCTATTGGTCACCGGTGGTCATAGCGGTACTTTCTGTTGTTCCAACATGATTTTTCATTTCTGCGTCAACCCTGAGACTAGCAGTGGTAGCTTGGACCTGACCGAATCTGGGCTTTGTTAAGTGCTACAATCCACCGCTGCATCCTTTTTTCCTGCCATTGCAGCTATTACTGATAACAGCAACCAATGAATTGTATTTCTGGCCCTTTCCTTATGAATCCAACTAACCAATTCCTCAGGAGTTAGATCTACCACTCCTATTTCCCATGAATAGCTTTTGCCTTGGGTAACTGATTGCAACATAACAGCTGCTTCAATCCATGAGTGTTTTTTATTCCATCCAGAAACCTAAGGTGTCTCATTCTCCCATTTATCCCTTTTTTTCCCATAACCACATATTCCAGTGAGTCTGGGCCGTTGCAGCAAATCCCAACATTCTGACACCAGCTGTCTGAAAAGTAAAACCAGCTTTGTGCTGATCCTTTTATAAAGATCAGCACAAAGCTGGTTCCTATGAGGCAGAGGTTAAAGATGTCCCAAATGTCCAGCTTTTCCAAACTAATGAACTACTCCATCGTCTGTAACATCAAGTACTCCTCCTCCCCCCAGTATCCCCGCTTCTGTCTTTGGGTTCCGTAATTCACTGCAACATTTCGCAGAACTCAAGAACCATCAAGGAAATGGCTCACGCGGTTGTGGAAGCTGGCAAGTCCCAAATCTGTGGGTCAAGCGTTGGGCTGGAGGCTTCTCCTGACTCACGTGGTTACAGGGGCTGATGAACCCAAATCAGCAGGTCAGATGACGGGCTGCTGGCTTACGAGGCTGCGGAAGCTGGTGAATCAGGTCAGACAGTAGGCTGCCAGCTCAAGTTCCAAGAACCAGTGGTCAGATGATGATGTGCAGGATGCAGGATTGAGAGCAAGAGAGAGAGCTCTGTCCAAGTATTCATGTAGTTATTGGATGCAGACCATACCCTCAAGGAAACTTCCCCTACTTGAGCAAGGCAGTGGAAGAGTGTGACTTGAATAAAGGTGGTAATGGTGGTGCCTGGGATAAGTGTGGTGACTTGAGTCACATCCACTAGTAAGGTGGTGACTCAAAATACATCCCATCCCCATCCTGCCTCACTGACATAACAGACTACTCACTCCCAAATGGGTAGAGTGGTATCTATGGGAGGAGAGTCCCCTGCAGGGGCCTTCTGTAGCAATTCACAGAATGCTTGCAGGTGACAAAGTCTGGGTGGAAAAGGGTTTTTTTTTTTTGTCCTTTAAGTGAAAGTTTACAGTTCAAGTAAGTTTCTCATATGAAAACTTATACATACATTATTATGTGACCCTAGTTGCTCTCCCTACAATGTGACAGCACACTCCTTCTCTCCACCCTGTATTTCCCGTGTCCATTCAACCAGCTCCTGTCTCCCTCTACTTTCTCATCTTGCCTCCAGACAGGAGCTGCCCACATAGTCTTATGTGTCTACTTGAGCTAAGAAGCACACTCCTCACCAGTAAGTATCATTTTATGTCTTATAGTCCGGTCTAATCTTTGTCTGAAGAGTTGGCTTCAAGAATGGTTTTAGTTTTGGGCTAACAGAGAGTCTGGGGGCCATGACCTCTGGGGTCCCTCCAGTCTCAGTCAGAGCATTAAGTCTGGTTTATTTTTACTAGAATTTGAGGTCTGCATCCCACTTTCTCCTGCTCCATCAGGGATTCTCTGTTGTGTACCCTGTCAGGGCAGTCATTGGTGGTAGCCAGGCACCATCTAGTTCTTCTGGTCTCAGGCTGATGTAGTCTCTGGTTTACGTGGCCCTTTCTTTCTCTTGGGCTCATATTTTCCTTGTGTCTTTGGTGTTCTTCATTCTCCTTTGCTCCAGGTGGGTTGAGACCAATTGATGCATCTAGAAGGCCGCCTGCTAGCTTTTAAGACCCCCAGATGCCACTCACCAAAGTGGGATGTAGAACTTTTTCTTAATACACTTTGTTATGCCAATTGACCTAGGTGCCCCCTGAAACCATGGTCCCCGGACCGCCGGCTGTGCTACTCTGTCCTTTGAAGTGTATGGTCGTATTCAGGAAACTTCTTAGCTTTTGGATTAGTCCAGTTTTGCTGACTTCCCGTGTATTGTGTGTTGTCTTTGGAGAAGGGTTTTTAATGTCCCAAACGGATCCCCAGGGAGGTCTGCCTTGTTGCTACCACAGCCCCCCTTGTAGTATGTTAGCTGTGGGTGTAGCCTCCACTCAAGATGCCTGCTTGCAGCCATCTAAGATGCATCAATTGGTCTCAACCCACCTGGATCAAGGGAGAATGAAGAACACCAAGGACACAAGGCGATTACGAGCCCATGAGACAGAAAGGGCCACATGAACCAGAGACTACATCATCCTGAGACCAGAAGAACTAGATGGTGCCCGGCTACAACCGATGACTGCCCTCACAGGGAACACAACAGAGAAGCCCTGAGGGAGCAGGAGAGCAGTGGGATGCAGACCCCAAATTCTCATAAGACCAGACTTAATGGTCTGACTGAGACTGGAAGGACCCCGGTGGTCATGGCCCCCAGACCTTCTGTTGGCCCAGGACAGGAACCATTCCTGAAGCCAACTCTTCAGACATGGATTGCGCTGGAGAATGGGTTGGAGAGGGATGCTGGTGAGGAGTGAGCTTCTTGGATCAGGTGGACACTTGAGACTATGTTGGCATCTCCTGCCTGGAGAGGAGATGAGAGGGTGGAGGGGGTTAGAAACCGGTTAAATGGACACAAAAAGAGAGAGTGGAGGGAGAGAGTAATTGGGAGTGTGTAGCAAGGTGTATATGGGTTTTTGTGTGAGAGACTGACTTGATTCGTTAACTTCCACTTAAAGCACAATAAAAATTATAAAAAAAAAAAGGATGCCTGCTTACTGGCATACAGTAGCCTCAGTTAGTTGTCCTCAGCACTGACAGGAAGGGAGAGACGACAGACCCAAAATGACTCCCTGTGAGATCTGTCCTGTTGGTTTCAGAGACCTGAGCTATGGGGTGCGCTGGGAGGCAGGTAGAGTGCTGACTATGGGAGAAGACTACACTGCAGGGGCCTTCTGTAGCAATTCACAGTAGGCTTTCAGCTGACAGTGTCCAGGTGGGGGTCATGTTGGCACACTCTAAACAGAACCGCAAGGAGGTCTGCCTTGCTGATTTTAGAACAGAAGCTTGGGGTGCTGCCTCAGGAAGAGGGTGTGGTGGTTAGGGAAGCAATCTCTTGCTGGGGCCACTTCCCCAGTTCACAACAGCTGGCAGCCCACGTGGCTAGGAGGAGGGACACGGACAGTGGGAGAAGTGATTTTCCTACCGTATGTGACTAGTTGTTGATTCTTACCTGTCTACAGTACTCTGCTGCTTTCCTCTGCTCCTTGATTCAGAGTCCCTCAAAGCCGAGCACCGTTTCCTTGCTGTATTTGTGGAGGAGGGCTAGAATGATGGTCTGTGTATGTCACCATCTTCCCAGAATCCTCCATAGCGTTTTCAGTGGCTGATTGTTCAGAAGGAGATTGCCAGGCATTTCTTCTGAGGAACCTCTGGGTGGACTCAAACCTCCAACCTTTTGGTTAGCAGCTGAGTTCATTAACCATTTGTACCACCCAAAGCCAGACCCAAAATGCCACATACTATATTATTCCATTTATATGAAACACCCAGAATAGGTGAGAAAGAAAGTACAGAGAAAGTTGATTAGTGGTTGCCAAGGCCTGGGAGGGAGGGAGAAAGGATAATAACTGCTTAATTGGTACAGAGTTTTCTTTTGGGGTTATGAAAATGTTTTGGAACTGGATAGAGGTGATGGTTACACAACATTGTGAATATACTAAATGCTACTCAATTGTGCACTTTAACATGGTCAATTTTGTTATGTGGATTTTACTTCAACAAAAAAGGGGTGTGTACAAATCGCATAGAGGAAAGAACCATTAACTGCTTTAGTAGGGGGAAGAGATGGGAGGATGGGAAGATTTTTTTTTATTGTGTTTTAAGAAAAAGTTTACAGTTCAAATTAGTTTCTCATACAAAGATTTATACACACATTGTTATGTGACCCTAGTTGCTCTCCCTGTAATGTGACAGCACACTCCTCCTTTCCACCCTGGATTTCCCATATCCAATCAACCAGCTCCTGTCCCTTTCTGACTTCTCATCTCGCCTCTGGACATAAACTGCCCATTTAGTCTCATGTTATCTACTTGAGCAAAGAAGCACTCTCTTCACGAGTATCATTTTTATGTCTTATAGTCCAGTCTAATCTTTGTCTGAAGAGCTGGCTTCAGGAATGGTTTCAGTTCTGGGCTAACAGAGTCCAGGGGCCATGTCTCCCGGGTCCCTCCAGTCTCAGTCAGACCATTAAGGATGGGAAGATTTAAAGAAATTTTCATAGAAGTGACATTTGAATTGAGTTATTGCATCAATCAATTTATCAATCATCAAACATTTATTGTGTGCATACTAAATGCCTGGCACTGAGGTAGTTATTGAGGGTATATGAGAATTAAGATCTCATTTGCCCACCTCAGGGAGCTCACAATCTAGTTGGGAGAGGCAGATGTATAAATAAGCAATTACAGTGCCTCGTGATGAGTGCCGTGCTAGATGTATGCACAGATCTTGTGGCGATATGGAGGAGTGTCATCCATCGCATCAATTTTAAGTATGTTTTAGTATTGTATAAAGCTAATCTTTCACATTGTGTTGGGATACACGTGCCAAAGGATATTTTTCTATACAAAAGCAGAAAATATCACAATACCCCTTTTTTATGTTTGTAAATGTAATTAATTTCTTGGTAAATACACTATCAGAACCTAACAATTTCAAATTGTCTTATAATGGCATATTACTTTAAAGTATTTTATGTTATGGCTATACAAAAGCACACCAAAAATTGGCTTTCGGAATTAGAGTAGTATTAAGACTTGCTCTCCAAAACACCCACAAAATACAATTTTAACAACTTTTAGATGAAAATCAGAGTAACCCTAACTTGACACTGAGTGGCTAGATCTTAAACACATGGCATCATGAGGAAAACGCAAGGAACAAGCTAGGTCCATATGATTAAATGAGGTTCAGGGAAGTTCAAAGGCCTCTTTGTGCACCATGATTTCACAAATGGTTGTAAACTTGTTATCAAATTAATGCAAGACATTTAAATTATTTTTGTGCAAAACTTAGTAATATCCCTTTTCTGATCCTAAAAAAAATGGAGGAGACACATTTTAATAGAAAAAAATTTTCTTTTTAATAGTAACTACATAAAAGAAAAATATAAATCTAACTTCAAAACAATGCTTCCTTTTAATCCAAATCAATTCAAATCTTTATATAAACTTTAAGATTCACAAGGGCTTAAAAAATTACTGTGTTTTGGGTGAAAGTTCATACAGCAAATTAGGTTCCCCATTGGTGGCGTAGTATTTAAGAGCTCGGTAGCTAACCAAAAGCTTGGTAGTTCAAATCCACTAGCTGCTCCTTGGAAACTCCATGGGGCAGTTCTACTCTGTCCTATAGGGTTGCTATGAGTCGGAATCGACTCGATGGCAATGGGTTTGGTTTTTGGTTGGTTTAACAATTTTTGTACAAATTGTTCCGTGCCATTGGTTACAATTTTTACAAGGTGTCGGCATTCTCATTTTGCCATTGTTTTTTCTGTTTCCATTGATCTATCTTCCCTTCCCCTCCTTGCCATCTCATTTTTGCTTCTGGGTAATTGGTGACCATTTGATCTCATATAGTTAATTGTTTAAGGGAGCGTATTAATCATGGGTGGTATTGTTTATTTTATAAGCCAATCTGTTATTTGGCTGAAAGATGACCTGCAGAAATAGCTTCAATTCCAAGTTCAAAGGATATTTTAGGGTGATAGTCGGGGGTTTCTCTAGTCTCTATCTTTCCTTTTTTAGGAATTAGAGTTTTGTTCTACGTTTGTCTCTCATTCTACCCAAGACCTTCTATCGTGTCTCTGGTCAGAGTGGTCAGTAGTGGTAATGGGGCACCATTTAGTTCTTCTGGTCTCAGGTTTGAAGAGGTTGTGGTTCATGTGGGCTATTAGTCCCATGGAGTTGTTTCTTCTTTGAGCCTTTGATTTCCTTTGTTTTCTTTTGCTCCATATTAGTAGAGACCAATAGCTATATCTTTGCACAGTAAGTTTTAAGTCGTCCTAGATATATTTTAAATTATTTAAAAGTGAATAGTTTTACACAGATAATTTGAATCTCGTGTTAATTTGGTGACAAGTTTGTGTAATAATTTTTTAATCCAAATACCTTGTAACCAAAACCAAACCTGCTGCCGTCCATAGTGAACAGTTAAGTTGTATTATTACAGTGTACTCCATCTTCTTCTTAGGTGAAAATATATCAAAAAAGGTAAGAGGAGTCTTCATAACAAGATACAATCAACATTCCTCCAGAATTAAGTACCTTTTCCCCTTTAAGTCAAAACACCACAATACCATGATATTAAGGCATTGTGCCTTTTCTTGGGAGCCCTGGTGGCACAGTGGTTAAGCTCAGCTCCTAACCAAAAGGTCTGCAGTTCGAATCTACCAGCCACTCCTTGGAAACCCTATGGGGCAGTTCTACCCTGTTCTTTTCTTGATAATGTAAGGACCTTATAGGTCACCAGGGCTCCATTTCAGTTCTAGTCCCAAAAAATGGAGAAAAGAGTGGTGATACAGATGTGTTTGAACGACAAAGCCATTAAATTTCACCTAAAACATTTACCCTCATATTTAAATGCGAGTAGAGATAGGAAAACTTTAATTTTTATTTTTTATTGAACTTTAGATGAAGGTTTACAGAACAAACTAGTTTCTCATCAGTCAGTACACACATTGTTATATGACATTGGTTAAGAGCCCCACGACATGTCAACACTCCCCCTTCTCAACCCTGGGATGCCTATTACCAGCTTTCCTGTTCCCTCCTGCCCTCCAGTCCCCACCCCAGGGCTGGTGCACCCCTCCAGTCTTGCTTTGTTCCATGGGCCTGTTCAATCTTTGGCTGAAGGGTGAACCTCAGGAGTGGCCTCATTACTGAGCTGAAAGAATGTCTGGGGGCCATACTCTCAGGGTTTCTCCAGTCTCTGTCAGCCCAGCAAGTCTGGTCTTTCTCTTTGAGTTAGAATTTTGTTCTGTATTTTTCTCCAGCTCTGTCTGGGACCCTCTATTGTGATCCCTGTCAAAGCAGTCAGTGGTGGTAGCTGGGTACCATCTAGTCGTACTGGACTCAGTCTAGTGGATGCTGTGGTAGATGTGGTCCATTAGTCCTTTGGACTAATCTTTCCCTTGTGTCTTTAGTTTTCTTCATTATTCCTTGCTCCTGAAGGAGTGAGACCAGTATCCTAGATGGTCGCTCACAGGCTTTTAAGACCCCAGACACTACTCACCAAAGTAGAATGTGGAACATTTTCTTTATACACTCTTTTATACCAATTGAGCTAGATGTCCCCTGAGACCATGGTCCCACAGCCCTCAGCCCAGCAATTCAGTCCCTCAGGGAGTTTGGATGTGTCTATGGAGTTACCGTGGCCTTGCCTTGTACAGGTTGTACTGGCTTCCCCAGTATTGTGTACTATCTTACTCTTCCCCAAAGTTACTGCTTACCTTTTGTCCCTTAAGTTTTTTTCCAACCCCACCCCTCCACTGTCTCATAACCATCAAATATTGTTTCTTTTTGTATGTAAACCTTTTCATGAGTTTTTATAGTAGTGGTCTCACACAATATTTGTCATTTTGCGATTGACTTTTTACACTCAGCATAATGTCCTCCAGATGCATCCATTTTATGAGATGCTTCACAGACTCATCATTGTTCTTTATCGTTCAGTTTATTCCTGTCATTTTGTAGTGCTTTTTTTTTGTAGTGCTAACGTTTTCTTATAAACAAAATCTACGAAAACAAAAGAAATGAAAAAGGAATCCACAAACAAAAAGATCTCAATTACGAAAACAAAAGAAATGAAAAAGGAATCCACAAACAAAATGATCTCAACACAGAAGACTAAGAGGAAGAAAGAAAACGTTAAATAAAATAAGTTTTTTGTTTTTATTGAGACTTTTTCTTCTTTATTTTGATGAGTGGGTTTGTTAACTTTCTTTCTGGTTACCTTGAAATTTACCCTTATCTTCCTAGGTTTGAAACAATCTATTATTATTTGATATTGCCTTGTATTCCTCTCCATTAGAAAGTCCTATACCTATACCGTTTATTCCCTCTTGTATTGTTCTGATGTTGTTGTCATTTACAGAATAACCTCTCTGGTTGCCTGTTGCAATTATTTTTGTTTTGGATAGTCCTTGAGACTTCATTTCTTAATTTGGTAACTGGTTGGTACAATCTCACATCCTAGAGTCATGCTGTGGTCTGATGTTGTTTGTTCTCAGACCGAAGGACTACCTTTAATAATTCTTTTAACTTTGGTTTGGTTTTTACTTATTCCCTTAATGTCTGTTTATCTGGAAATGTCCTAATTTCACCATCATATTTGAACAAAAGTTTTGCAGGATATTTTATTCTTGATTGGCAGTTTTTTTCTTTCAAGGTTTTATATATGTCATCCTATTGCCTTCTTGCCTGTATGGTTTCTGCCAAATAATCAGAGCTTAGTCTTATTGTTTCTCCTCTGTATGTGACTCTTTGTTTTTCTCTAGCTGCTCCCAGGATTTTTTTCTGTGTCTTTGGTTTCAGTGAGTGTGATTATAAAATGCCTTGGTGTTTTTCTTTTGGGGTCTATCCTATATACGGTTCGTTGAGCTTCTTGGATGATCAGCTTTTCATCATTCATGATATTAGGGAAGTTTTCTATCAGCAATTTTTCAATGACCCTCTCTGTGTTTTCCGTTTTCTCTCCCCATTCTGGAACTCTGATCACTTGCACGTTTTTGCTTTTGATTGTATCCCACATAATTTTCAGGGTTTCTTCATTTTTGTTCTTTTTCTGATTTTTCCTCAGAGTTGTATCCAAGTGTTTGTCTTCAGTTTCACTGATTCTGTATTCCATCGTTTTAAACCTGCTCTTCAGCCCTTCTATGACACTGTCCGTTTCTGAAATCTTGTTTATCTTTTGAAATTCTGATTTTTTTGGTATGATTTCTAGTTGTGAATTTATTTTGGCTTTTTGTTCCTATATTATTTTCCTGAATTGTTCCATTTTTTATCTGTATTTTCCATGAATTTGTCTGCCTTTTCCAAATATTTGTCTTAGGTTTTCCTCATTTTTATCTGCTTTTTGCTTCAACTCTTGGATTGCTCTGAATATTAGAGATTTGAATTCCCTGTCAGGTAGTTCTATTGCCTTTTCTTCTACTGGAAAGTCATCTGATGTTTTATTTTGGATGTCTACTGGACCCATCCTGTCCTATTTTTTAAATATGTTTTGATATTGTATGCTGTTTCAGGAATTCAGTAATTTTCTTTATTTCTTGATTGTAGATTTGTTTGTTTTTTTCCTGCTTTTTTGTTTTATTTATTTATGTCTGAGCAAATGGGCTGTGCGTTGTTCGTTGTTTGCTTGTCTGTAGTCACAATACTTTTCTTCTCTTTGCCCAATGGGCAGGGACGGTCATTTGGCTATGGTGCAGCAGGGAAGTTCCAGCTGAAGGGGAGGGGTTGGGATGGGTTGTGGCATGTACTAGGGTTGCCAGGGCAGGCCAGGAATCAGTGCTGGGCAGGTTCCAGTAGACCATGCCTGTGCTGCTCAGAGGTGTAATGTTCAGTGCACGGTGCGGACAGGCAGGGAAGAGGGGGGAGGCTGTGATGTGTGGAGCTAATAGGGGTTTGGGAAAGAGGAGAGAAAAATGGGGGCCAAAACAAACAAACAATGAAAAAAAAAGAGTGCTAAGGGAGAACACCACTGGAGTGGAGTGATGAGAAACCGAGAAATGGATAAAAGGAAAAAAAAAAGGGGAGGGGGAAAGAAAGAAATAACTAGATAAAAATTTGGAAAAGAAAAAAAAAAGCAAAGAAAAGCCCCTACGAGTCCCAGAGTCCCATCAGGTGGGCTGCTAAGACTGGGGAAGTGGCTTCCAGGCTGCGCAGTGTAGCCTGGCTAGAGGGGGTATAGATGTCACATAGCACCAGGTATTCAGGAGACAGGAAAAGAAGTGTATAGAGATGAGAACTGAGAAATGACGACAGACAGAAAGAGGTAAGGAAAAATAAATAAATAAAAGAAGAATAAGAGAAATGCCCCCAGGGATCCCACTTAAACGGGCTGCATGGGTTGGGGGAGTGGCTCCTAAGCCATGCAGTGCATCTCAGCTAGAAGGGGCTCCCAAGGTGCAAAAAGGAAAAGAAAACAAACAAACAGAACAGAACAAACCAAACAAGGAAAAAAAATCCCTGGCAATCCTACCAGGGTGGTGTTGCGGACTGGGGGAGTGGTTCCCCAGTCGAGCGTG
The DNA here is from genome assembly GCF_024166365.1 of Elephas maximus indicus. Classification (NCBI taxonomy): domain Eukaryota; kingdom Metazoa; phylum Chordata; class Mammalia; order Proboscidea; family Elephantidae; genus Elephas; species Elephas maximus. Next base: position 98,194,628 of record NC_064846.1, on the reverse strand, counting down.
GCTTCACAGCTTTTCAAGAAGAAGCAAAGATGGCACATGGAGCCAGGTGTTCAAGAGAAAGGAGGGGGAGGTAGTAGGAGGCACAGAAGAAACCAAAAGAGATGGAAAGAAGCAATACCAGCTCAGGGGCCCAGCCAGTGTGGGCATGGTGAATCTAAGCAGCCTGAGGCCAAAGCAGTTGCCTCCCAGCCAACAGACTGGCTGAGGGGAAGCAGAGGAGGCCGAAGGGGAGGGAAGAAAGGGGGCACTAGGAAAGTGTATATCGCTCATTACTGGGTAGTCTCTCCTGCTGGAAACTTCGTGAAGCTGCTTTCCCATACTCCCTATCCATTGATCTCCAACGTGGGTGGGGCAGATCCAAGTGGCAGAGACGCTGCACTTCCTGGCCTGCCGAGCCACTGCAGCCAGCCAGGAAGGTCGGAGGTAGAGCAGCAGGGAGAGAATGGCAGGTAGGAAAGCGTGTATCGCTGGTTACTGGGTGTTCTGTCTCCTGCTGGAAGTTCCATGAGGCTGCTTTCCTGTGCTCCCTGCCTGCTGATCCCTGACTGGAGTCCAAGATGGCACATCCATGCTGCATTAGCTGATGGGGCCCTCCACATGTATCTTTCCTTGCTTTCTGTCCTCTGTCAGTTTCTTATTCCATTTGGTGCCTGGCTGAGATCTCTATCTCTTCATTTGGCACTTCAGGTTCCAGGAATGACGTTCGTCTGTGTCTTACTTAAGTTTTTTGGGTCTTTGCTGTGGAGGGATGGCCTGGTGCTTCTATAGTTCCATGTTGGCTGGAAGTAAGAGATAGGAAAACTTTAAATGAAAAAGTAAGAAACATTTCAAACTACATGTTTCCTCAGAGGTAGAAACATTTTTCTTTAAAGCTGTGTAACTGGAAACATTTTCAGGACAGGGAAATCCCCAAATATTACATTAAACTATTGTGCAATGAATAAACACTCTGCATTTCAAAATAACTAAAAATTATTGGGGATAACCCTCTCCGATGACAATGGATTCAAAGAGATAAAATGATTAATGATCCCAAATTACTTGAGACTTCGCTAAATTAAAAGGAACAAAAGCTATTTTTTTTAATGTCAGTATATGTGGTATGCAACAAGACTTCAATATATCCAATATGGTTTTAATACTTTTCTTACATAACGTTCCACAATTTTTCAACTAGAGTCTTTTTTTTTGTGGGGGGAGAAGACAACTACATTAAAGAAAAACATAAATCTAACTTCAAAATAATAATTTCTTTTAATCCGAACCCATTCAAAATTTTATATAAACCTTAATGTTGCAAGAGAATTGAGTCCATTTATGCAAATGAGTTGTACAATCAAGTTCTACCCAAGAAAAAGTTGACTAAAGCTAAAGAAATCACAAGTAAAACATTTTACCAAAGGAAAGTATATAGAACATAAAAAATTGCTATCATGGGAAACTATGATCATCTAAATATCTTTAACAGTAGTTCTAGTTCCATAGGTCTTTATATGTTATGGCAATTTGTACCAGAATTTAATGACAGAGAAAGCAAAAATTTCTAAATTGGTGGTATATGCTTTTTTAAGATTGTTTTTTTAATGTAAGACCCCTTTGAAAAAATGGACAAACTACTAGATAAAAATGAAGGTAACAGAAAAAAATTCAAATTTTCAAATAAAAAAAATTAGCACAAGCTTTTTTTAAAAAAATAATTTAGAAAAGGGTATGGTAAAAGATATGCTGCAGGCCCAACATATCTGATAAAGCTTTAATCACAAAAACATACAGAAAACTTCAACAACTCAATAATAAAAAAGACAAGTAACCCAATCACAAAATGAACAAAGGACATGAACAGGCATTTCACCAAAGAGGACATACAGGTAGCCAACAAATACATGAAAAATGCTTGCAATCATGAACCATTGGAGAGCTGCAAATCAAAACCATGATGAGATATCATCTCATGCCTGCAAGAATGGCACTGATCCAAAATTCAGAAAAAAAATACTAGAGAAGTTGTGGGGAGATTGGAACTCTCATACTCCTGACAGGAATGTAAAATGATACAACCATTTTGGAAAACAATACAGTGCTTCCTTAAAAAGCTGGAAATAAAAAATACCGTATGATCCAGCAATCCCATTCCCAGGAACATACCCTAAAGAAATAAGAGTTGTCATATAATAGACATAGGCACACCCATGTTCACTGCAGCATTATTCACAATGGCAAAAAGATGTAAACAACCTAATTGCCTGTTTAAGGCTCAGTTCTCTAGAGAAGCAAAACCAGTAAAGCATATAAATATATATAGAGATTTATATCAAGGAAATGGCTCACGCGACTGTAGAGGATGCAACGTCCCAAGTCCATAGATCAGGATAGAGGCTTTTCTCTATTCATGTAGCTGCAGGGGCTGGCTAACCCAAGATCAGCAAGTTGGAAAACAGGGCTCTGCTCTCAGGCTGTGAAGATTGATGAATCCCAAGGTCTACAGATAAGCTGATATCTCAAGTCCCAAGAGCTGGAGGTCAGACGAACAGGAGGCAACAGTAGGATCCAGAGTGAGCAAAAAAGCCAGAACCTCTGCTTATATTTGGATCAGGCCATACCCCCAAGGAAAATCCCTTTCAACTGATTGGCTACTCACGGCAGATTCGATCATGGGAGTGATTACATAAAGACAGTGAGAATAATGGCCCAGCTAAGCTGACACACAATCATAACCATCACAAGTGCCCATCAACAAATAAATGGATAAAGAAATTATGATACATAGACACAATGGAATACTATGCAACAATGAAGAAGAATGATGAATCTGCAAAACATCTCACAACATGGGTGAATCTGGAGGGCATTATGCTGAGTAAAAAAAAGTCAATCACAAAAGGACAAATATTGTATGAAACCACTATTATAAAAACTCAGGAAAAGATTTGCACACAGAAAGAAGCAATCTCTGATGGTTACCAGGAAGGGAAAGGGTGGGAAGGGAAATCACTAACTAGACAATAGACAGGTGTTAACTTTGATGAAGGGAAAGACAAGACATGATACTGGGGAGTCAGTACAACTTGACCAAGGCAAAGGAATACAAGAACAAAAAAAGCAACCAAGTAAATACTACAGCATACAAAACCCTACAACAACAGTAAAAACAAACTTACAAGCAGATATGTAGATGGATACATACGCTGAACAGGGGAAAGAGGGCATACAGGAGTATGTTGTTGTTGTTAGGTGCCATGGACTCACTTCCTACAACGGAACGAAACACTGCTCCGTCCTGTGCCATCCTCACAATTGTGCTTGAGCCGCATTGTTGCTGCTGCTGTGTCAATCCCTCTCATTGAGGGTCTTCCTCTTTTTCGCTGACCCTCTACTCTACCAACATGATGTCTTTCTCCAGGGACTGGTCCCTTCTGATAACATGTCCAAGGTATGTGAGACGAAGTCTTGCCATTCTTGCTTCTGAGGAGCATTCTGGCTGTACTTCTTCCAAGACAGGTTTGTTCCTTCTTTTGGCAGTCCAGGGTATATTCAATATTCTTTGACAGCACCACAATTGAAAGGCATCAATTCTTTTTTGGTCTTTCTTATTCATGGTCCACCTTCCGCATGCATATGAGCCAATTGAAATCACCATAGCTAGGGTCAGGCACACCTTAGTCCTTAAAGTGACATCTTTGATTTTAACACTTTAAAGAGGTCTTTTGCAGCTGATTTGCCCAATGCAACCGTCTTTTGACTTCTCGACTGCTGCTTCCATGGTTGTTGATTGTGTATCCAAGGAAAATGAAATCCTTGACTTCAGTCTTTTCTCTGTTTATCTTGATGTTGCTTATTGTTCCAGTTGTGAGGATTTTTTTTTCTTTACGTTGAGGTGTAATCCATACTGAAGGCTGTGGCCTTTGATCTTCATCAGTAAGTGCTTCAAGCCCTCTTCACTTTCAGCAAGCAAGTTTGTGTCACCTGTATAACACAGGTTGTTAATGAGTCTTTCTCCAATCCTGATGCCTCGTTCTTCTTCATATAGCCCAGTTTCTCTGATTATTTGCTCAGCATACAGACTGAAAAAGTATGATGAAAGGACACAACACCTTTCTTGACTTTAAGACATGCAGTATCCCCTTGTTCTGTTTGAACGACTGCCTCTTGGTCTATGTACATGTTCCTCATGAGCATAAGTAAGTGTTCTGGAATTTCCATTCTTCACAATATTATCCATATTTGTTATAATCCACATAGTCGAATGCCTTTGCACAGTCAGAAAACAGGTAAACATCTTTCTGGTATTCTCTGCTTTCAGCCATGATCCATCTGACATCAGCAATGATACCCCTTTTTCCATGTCCTCTTCTGAATTCAACTTGAATTTCTGGCAGTTCCCTGTCGATGCACTGTGACAACCATTTTTGAATTATCTTCAGTAAAATTTTACTTGTGTGTGATATTAACAGTATTGTTCGATAATTTCTGCACTTGATTGGATCACCTTTCTTTGGAATGGGAAAAAATATGGATCTCTTCCAGTTAGTTGGCCAGGTAGCCGTCTTCCAAATTTCTTGGCATAGATGAGTGAGAGCCTCCAGCACTGCATCCATTTGTTGAAACATCTCGATTGGTATTCCGTCAGTTCCTGGAGCCTAGTTTTTCACCAATGCCTTCAGTGCAGCTTGGACTTCTTACTTCAGTACTGTAGGTTCTTGATCATATGCTACCTCCTGAAATGGTTGAATGTCGACCGATTCTTTTTGGTACAGTGACTGTGTATTCCTTCCATTTTCTTTTGATGCTTCCTGCATCGTTTAATATTTTTCCTGTAAAATCCTTCAGTATCATCATTATAATACTTTCCTTTGTCTTCTTGAACTGCCATTTGAAATCTTTTGTTCAGCTCTTTTACTTCACCATTTCTTCCTTTCACTTTAGCTACTCGACGTTCAAGAGCAAGTTTCAGTCTCTTCTGACATTGGTTTTGGTGTTTTCTTTCTTTCCGCTGAAACCTGTCCACCAAGGTTGACCCTGCTGGTATTTGAAAAAGCGGTGGGAAAGCTTCCAGTATTACAGCAGCACACAAGGCACCACAGTACGACAAACACGATAAAGGAGTATACCCACGTACATATATAGGTTAGACTGTGGATATTTTAAAAACGTATTTGCATATATAGCATGTATATTCATATATATAATAGAGCACAAAGAGGGACACAGTCATAGAATCTTCCTGGACACATCCAAACACCTTGAGGGAATGAGTTACTGGGGCTTAGGGCTGGGGACCATGGTCTTCGGGGGACATTTAGGTCAACTGGCATAAAAAAAATGTTCTACATCTTACTTTGGTGAGTAGCATCTGGGGTCTTCATAGCTTTCGAGGGCCATCTAAGGTACATATATTGGTCCCATCCTATCCGGAGCAAAGAAGAATACAGCAAACCAAAGACAAGGAAAATACTAGTCCAAAGGACTAATGGACCACATGAACTACAGCCTCCACCAGCCTGAGCCCAAAAGAACTAGATGGTGTCCAGCTACCACTACCGACCACTCTGACAGGGATCACAACAGAGGGTCCCCGACAGAGTGGGAGAAAAATGTAAAACAAAATTCAAATTCACAAAAAAAGACCAGACTTACTGGTCTGAAAGAGCCTGGAGGAACCTCCAAGGCTATGGCCCCTGAACACTTTTCACTCTCAGAACTGAAGCCACTCCTGAAGTTCACCTTTCAGCCAAAGATTAGACAGACCTATAAAACAAATAATAACACACGGGAAGAACGTGCCTCTTAGATCAATCAAGTATAGGAGACCAAACTGGGGTGGAAAGGGGAGAGTGCTGACACAATGTGGGGACTGCAACAAATGTCAGGAAACAATTTGTGTAAAAATTTTTGAATGAGAAATGAATTTACTCTGTAAACTTTCACCTGAAGCACACACATGCAAAAAAGAAAAAAAAGATATGCTGCAAATTTGCATTTCGTTACTATCATTTGAAAATGAACCATTTTAAGAAACAACAATTTTTATTCTAAAAATCTCATTGTTTCATTCAACTTTACTTAGGGCTGAATACAAATGAAAAGTGCCTTTTTTTTTTTACACCATATGCTTTCGTGCTTTGTAATTTTCTCCTCTTTCCTATTATTTTCTACTAAGACACATTAACTATTGCTTGCTTTAGTCATTCTCTTTGGTTTCCCTTTATTCTTTTTTTTATCATTTTAAAAGTTTCTTTTAGTTTGTTATTGTTGTTGAGTATACAGAGCAGAACATACTCCAATCCGACAATTTCTCCATGTACAATTCAGTGCCATTGATTACGTTCTTCAATTTGTGCAACCATTCTCACCCTTCTTTTCCAAATTGTTTCTCCCCCACTAACATAAACTCACTGCCCCGTCCCCCCCACAAGCTTCATATCTAACCTTTTTTTTTTGTTTTTAGACAGTTGTTTTTTAGATCTAAGTGAGACTAGGTAGGGTGGACTTATGGAAAGCACATGTATTGGCAAGTTTGCAGGCACTTGTTAGAGCTCTCTGCACATATGTTGAATACTGGATTCTGTTTCCGTTAAGACTTTTTAGCCAAGTCCAGCACTGTGCTTTTTTTTTAATTGTACTTTAGATGAAAGTTTACAGAACAAACTAGCTTCTCATTAAACAGTTAGTACACATACTGTTTTGTGATGTTGGTTACCAACCCCACAACATGTCAGCATTCTCCCTTCTCAAGCTTGGGTTCCCTATTACCAGCTTTCCTGTCCCCTCCTGCCTTCTAGTTCTTGCCCCTGGGCTGGCGTGCCCTTTTAGTCCGTTTTGTTTTATGGGCCTGTCTAATCTTTGGCTGAAGGGTGAACCTCAGGAGTAACTTTATTACTGAGCTTAAACGGTGTCTGGGGGCCATACTCTCAGGGCTTCTCTAGTCTCTGTCAGTCCAGTAAGTCTGGTCTTTCTCTTTGAGTTAGAATTTTGTTCTACATTTTTCTCCAGCTCTGTCTGGGACCCTCCATCGTTATCCCTGTCAGAGCAGTCAGTGGTGGTAGATGGGCACCATCTAGTTGTACTGGACTCAGTCTGGTGGAGACTGCTGTTGTCGTGGTCCATTAGTCCCTTGGACTAAGCTTTCCCTTGTGTCATGGATTGAATTTTGTACCCCCCCCCCGACATATCTGTCACCTTGGCTAGGTCATGATTCCTGGTTTTATATGATTGTCTACCATTTTGTCATCTGATGTGATTTTCCTGTGTGTTGTAAATCCTATCACTATGATGTTAATGAGATGGATTAGCAGCAGTTATATTGATGAGATCTACAAGGTTAGATAGTGATTTAAGCCAATCTCTTTTGAGACATAAAAGAGAGAAGCAAGCAGAGAGACTTGAGGATCTCATACCACCAAGAAAGCAGTGCTGGGACCAGAGTGCATCCTTTGGACCTGGGGTTCCTGGGAAGAGAAGCTTCTAGTCCAGGGGAAGATAGATGGCAAAGACCTTCCTCCAGAGCTGACAGAGAGAGAAAGCCTTTCCCTGGAGCTGACGCCCTGAATTTGGACTTCTAGCCTACTAGACTATGAGAAAATAAATTTCTCTTTGTTAAAGCCATCCATTTGTGGCATTTCGGTTATAGCAGCACTACTAAGACACCTTGTATATTTAATTTTCTTCATTCTCCCTTGCTCCCAAAAGGGTGAGACCAGTGGAGTATCTTAGATGGTTGCTCGCTTACACATTTTTAAGATCTCAGACGCTACTCACCAAAGTAGAATGTAGAACATTTTCTTTATAAACTATGTTATGCCAATTGAGCTAGACGTTCCCCAAGACCATGGTCCCCACCGCCCTCAGCCCAGTAATTCGGTCCCTCAGGGAGTTTGGATGTGTCTATGGAGTTTCCATGACCTTGCCTTGTACAAGTTGTGCTGGCTTCCCCGTATTGTGTACTGTCTTGCCCTTCACCAAAGTTACCACTTACCTATTGTCTATTTAGTGTTTTTCCATCCCCACCCCTGCTCTCTCTTGTAACCATCAAAGATTGTTTCTTTTTGTGTGTAAACCTTTCCATGAGTTTTTATAGTAGTGGTTTCATACAATATTTGTGCTTTTGTGATTAGCATATTTCACTCAGCATAATGCCCTCCGGATTCATCCATGTTGTGAGATGCTTCACAGATTCATTGTTGTTCTTTATCATTGTGTAGTATTCTGTTGTGTGTATGTACCATAGTTTATCTGTTGATGGGCATCTAGGTTGTTTCCATCTTTTTGCTATTGTGAACAGTGCTGCAATGAACATGGGTGTGCATACGTCTATTCGTGTGACGGCTCTTATTTCCTAGGAGTGGGATTGCTGGATCATATGATATTTCTAGCTCTCTAAGGAAGCGCCATATCATTTTCCAAAATGGTTGTACCATTTTGCATGCCCACCAGCAATGCATAAGAGATACAATCTCCCTGCAGGCTCTCCAATATTTGTTATTTTCTGGTTTTTTGATTCGTGCCAGTAATGTAGGGGTGAGATGGTATCTCATTGTTGTTTTGATTTGGATTTCTCTGGTGGCTAGTGATCACGAGCATTTCTTCATGTGTCTGTTAGCTGCTTGAATGTCTTCTTTGGTGAAGTGTCTGTTCATTTCCTTTACCCATTTTTTAATTGGATTATTTGTCTTTTTGTTGTAGAGGTGCTGTATTATCCTGTAGATTTTAGAGAACTGACCTTTGCGGATTTGTCATAGCCAAAATTTTTTTTCCCAGTTTGTAGCTTCTCTTTTTACTCTTTTGGTGAAGTCTTTTGATGAGCGTAAGTGTTTAATTTTTAGAAGATCCCAATTATCTAGCTTATCTTCTGGAGTTTGTGTGTTGTTAGTCATGGTTTGTATCCTGTTAATGTCATATATTAAGGCCTCTAGCATTGATCCGATTTTTTCTTCTATGATCTTTAAAGTTTTTGGTTTTATATTTAGGTCTTTGATCTATTTTGAATTAGTTTTGGTGTACGGTGTGGTTGTGGGTCCTGTTTCATTTTTTTTGCAGATAGACATCTGGTTTTGCCAGCATCATTTGTTAAAAAGACTGTCTTTTTCCCATTTGATGGACTTTGGGCCCTTGTCGAAATCAGGTGATTGTAGGTGGATGGATTTACATCTGGGTTCTCAATTCTATTCCATTGGTCAATGTATCTGTCATTGTACCAGTACCAAGCTGTTTTGTCAGGTAGCACCAGTCCACCCACTTTATTCTTCAATAGTGCTTTACTTATCTGGGCCTCTTCCCTTTCCATATAAAGTTAATAATTAGTTTTTCCATCTATTTAAAGAATGTTGTTGCTATTTGGTTTGGGATTGCATTGTATTTGTAGATTGCTTTGGGTAGAACTGTCATTTTCACAATGTTGAGTCTACTTATCTATGAGCATTGTATATTTCTGTCTTTACATAGATCTCTTTTGGTTTCTGGCAGCAGTGTTTCGTAGTTTTCTTTGTATAGGCCTTTTTTATCCCTGGTTAGATTTATTCCTAAGTATTTTATTTTTTTAGGGGCTATTATTATAAATGGTATTGTTTTCCTGGTTTCCTTTTCAACGTTCTCTTTATCAGTGTATAGGAATCCAAATGATTTTTGTTTTGAATCCTTCTATTAGTTCCAGCAGTTTTCTCATGGAGTCTTTTGGGTTTTCTATGAACAGTTTCATATCATCTGCAAATAGGGACAGTTTTACTTCTTCTTTACCAATTTGGACACCCTTTATTTCTTTTTCTTGCCTTATTGTTCTAGCTAGGAATTCCAGCGCAATGTTAAATAGGAGTGGTGATAAAGGGTGTCCTTGTCTTGTTCCTATTCTCAGGGAAATGTTTTCAGCCTCTCTCCATTAAGAATGATGTTGGCTGTTGGTTTTATATAGATGCCCTTTATTATGTTGAGGAATTTCCCTTCTATATCTATTTTATTGAGAGTTTTTATCAGGAATGGATGTTGGACTTTGTTCAATGTCTTATCTGTGTCAGTTGAGATGATCATGTGATTCTTTTCTTTTGTTTTATTTGTGCAGTGGATTAAGGTGATTGATTTGCTAATGTTGAACCATTCTTGCATATCCAGTATGAATACCACTTGGTCATGGTGTGTTATTTTTTTCATATGATGCTGAATTCCATTGGCTATAATTTTGTTGAGAATTTTTGTATCTATATTCATGAGAGATATTTATCTGTAATTTTCTTTTTTGTGGTGTCTTTGCCTGGTTCTGGTATCAGCATTATGCTGGCTTCATAGAATGAATTCAGACGTATCACTTCTTTTTCTATGTTCTGAAATAGTTTAAGTAGTACTGGGGTAAGCTCTTCTCTGTTTGTTAGAACTCTCCAGTGAAGCCATCTGGGCCAGGGCTTTTTTGTTGTTGTTGGGTTTTTGTTGTTGTTTTTACCTTTTCAGTCTTTTGTTATGAGTCTGTTCAGATCGTCAACACGTACCTACCCTATGTACAACAGAACGAAGCACAGCCAGTCCTGCTCTATCCTCACAATCGTTGTTATGTTTGAGACCATTGTTGCAGCCACTGTGTCACCTCATCTCGTGAGGGTCTCCCTCTTTTTTTGCTGATCCTCTTGTACCCACTGCTGTCGAGTTTATTCCAACTCGTAGTGACCCAGTAGGGTTTCCAAGGCTGTAAATCTCTACAGAAAGAAACTGCCACATCTTTTGCCCTCAGAACTGCTGGTAACTTTGAACTGCCAAAATTTAGTTAGCGTTATATTCTTATTCTTATAGGAAATCTTATTTTGCAAACCTCTTAGAGTGGAGGAGAGTTCATAGTTTTTATTTTAGTGGATGTTACTAAGTTAGTTTTTTTTTTCCTTCCTTTTAATTCTTTGTCTTCATGGCTGTTCATAAAGTAGTAATAACTGTGGTAGAGCTGCTGCATTTGACTGTATATAAATAATGCAACACTGGTGTACTCAACCTGTGAGGCCATCCATGGTAGCCCTGATGGAGAGACAATTTAGTAAAGGTCATGTTCTAGGCATTTTGCATGTATTACTTCATTTAATCATTAAAGAGACATCATTATCCCCATTTTAAAAGTTAGGAATCTGAGGATCCTTACTGATGTTAAATAACTTTCCCAGGGTCAAATATTGAATAAGAGGCAGATTCATTTAACTCTAAGAAACAGGGATTTCTAATCTGTGTTTGTCTCATTCCAAAGATTGTTCCCTCCTCCATGCTCCATCCTCTCATTTTAATTTTGTGTTGTATATTACTGTGATTTTCTAGCATTCCTAAATATTCAATGTTCTCTTTATAGGAGGCACTATTACCATACTATCCACTATTATCGTGATGAGTTGTAGAAGGACATCAAACATGAAGAAAGCAAAAGGTCATTAAAAATACAGGAAAGAAAGAAAAGACCAAAATGCATGTCAGAAGAGACTCTAAAACTTGCTCTTGAAGGTTGAGTAGATAAAGCAAATGGAAGAAATGGTGAAGTAAAAGAGCTGAACAGAAGATTTCAAATGGTGGCTGAAGAAAACAAAGTAAAGTATTATAATGACATGTGCAAAGATCTGGAGGTAGAAAACCAAAAGGAAAGAACAGACTTGGCACTTCTCAAGCTGAAAGAACTGAAGAAAAAATTCAGTGCTTGAGTTGCAACACTGAAGAATTCTGTGGGGGAAATATTAAATGACACAAGAAGTGTCAAAAGAGGATGGAAGGAATACCCAGAGTCACCATACCAAAAAGAATTGGTTGTTGTTCCACTATTTCAGGAGGTAGCATATGATCAGGAACTGATGGTACCGAAGGAAGAAGTCCAAGCTGCACTGAAGGCATCAGCAAAAACCAAGTCTCCAGGAATTGACGGAATACCAATTGATATGTTTCAACAAATGAATGCAGTTCTGGAAGCTCTCACTCGTCTATCCAAGAAATTTGGAAGACAGCTACTTGGCCAACTGACTGGAAGAGATCCATATTTATGCCTATTCCAAAGAAAGGTGATCCAACCGAAAGTGGAAATTATTGAATATCATTAATATCACACGCAAGTAAAATTTTCCTGAAGATCATTCAAAAGAGGTTGCCACAGTACATCCACAGGGAACTGCCAGAAATTCAAGCTGGATTCAGAAGAGGATGTGGAACCAGGGATATCACTTAGAAGAGTACACGTTAGATATCGGTATCAGACACTGTTCCTTCTCTGAATACTTCAAGGTGAACATTTAGTCAGTTTCACTGTTATATTGCCAGTGCCTGGTAATATATACTGGTAGTGTTCAATAGGGGAACCAGGGATATCATGCTGATGTCAGATGGATCATGGCTGAAAACAGAGAATACCAGAAAGATGCTTACCTATGTTTTATTGACTATGCACAGGCATTAGACTTGTGGATCATAACAGATTATGGATAATATTTCAAAAATGGAAATTCTAGAACACTTAATTGTGCTCATTAGGAACCTGTACCTAGATCATGAGGCAGTCATTCAAACAGAACAAGGGGATACTGTGTGGTTTAAAGTTAGGAAAGATGTGCGTCAGTGTTGTATTATTTCACCATACTTATTCAATCTGTATGCTGAGCAGATAATCTCAGAAGGTGGATAATATGAAGAAGAATGGGGCATCAGTACTGGACGAATACTGATTAACAACCTGTGATATGCAGTTGAGGTACAATCTTGCTTGCCGGAAGTGAAGAGGACTTGAAGCACTTACTCAGGAAGATCAAAGACTGCAGCCTTCAGAATGAATTACACCTCAACATAAAGAAAACAATAATCCTCACAACTGGACCAATCAGCAACATTATGATAAATGGAGAAAACATTGATGTTGTCAAGGATTTCATTTTCCTTGGATCCACAATCAATATCCATGGAAGCAGCAGTCAAGAAATTAAGCGATGCATTGCATTGGGCAAATCTGCTGCAAAACACTTCTTTAGAGTGTTAAAAAGCAAAGGTGTCACCTTGAAGACTAAGGTGCGCCTGACCCAAGCCATGATGTTTTCAATCACCTCATATGCGTGAGAAAGCTGGACAAGGAATGAGGAAGACCAAAGAAGAATTGATGCCTTTGAATTATGGTGTTGGCGAAGAATATTGAATATACTATGGACTGCCAAAAGAAGGAACAAATCTGTCTTGGAAGAAGTACATCCAGAATGTTCCTTAGAAGGGAGGATGGTGAGACTGTGTCTCACATATTTTGGACATGATATCAGGGGGGATCAGTTCCTGGAGAAGGACATCATGCTTGGTAAAGTAGAGAGAGGGTCAGCAAAAAAGAGGAAGACCTTCAACAAGATGGATGACACAGTGGCTGCAACAATGGGCTCAAGCATAAGCAACGATTGTAAGGATGGCACAGGATGGGGCAGTGTTCCGTTCTGTTGTGCATAGTGTCGCTATGAGTTGGAATCAACTCGAGGGCACCTAACAACAGTAACTGCATTATCCATGCTTATGTCACTTTTTAATTAACATTTATTAGCTTGCCCTCCAAGTTAACCAATCTTAATTTTTTCATTATGATGATGACAACTCAGGTATCATCCTAAAATTAAAATATTTAACTGCCACCTTTCTTTGCCACTAAGTTTCCCCACGCTTGTTTTTATTCTTGAATTGTTTCCTCCTCAAAGTATTTTTTTTTATTGAACTTTAGGTGAAGGTTTACAGAACAAACTAGTTTCTCATCAAATGGTTAGTACACACGTTATCGTATGACATTGGTTAACCACCCCGTGACATGTCAACACCCTCCTTTCTCAACCTTTCCTGTTCCCTCCTGCCTTCCAATCCCTGCCCCAGGGCTGGTGTGCCACTTTAGTCTTTTTGTTGTTGTTGTTGTTCTTTTTTTTTTAAATAATTTGTATTGTGCTTTAAGTGAAAGTTTACAAATCAAGTCAGTCTCTCACACAGAAACCCATATACACCTTGCTATACACTCCCAATTACTCTCCCCCTAATGAGACAGCCTGCTCTCTCCCTCCACTCTCTCTTTTCGTGTCCTTTTCGCCAGCTTCTAGCCCCCTCCACTCTCTCATCTCCCCTCCAGGCAGGAGATGCCAACATAGTCTCAAGTGTCCACCTGATCCAAGAAGCTCACTCCTCACCAGCATCCCTCTCCAACCCATTGTCCAGTCCAATCCCTGTCTGAAGAGTTGGCTTCAGGAATGGTTTCTGTCCTGGGCTAACAGAAGGTCTGGGGGCCATGACCACTGGGGTCCTTCCAGTCTCAGTCAGACCATTAAGACTGGTCTTATGAGAATTTGGGGTCTGCATCCCACTGCTCTCCTGCTCCCTCAGGGCTTCTCTGTTGTGTTCCCTGTCAGGGCAGTCATCGGTTGTAGCTGGGCACCATCTAGTTCTTCTGGTCTCAGGATGATGTAGTCACTGGTTCACGTGGACCTTTCTGTCTCTTGGGCTCGTAATCGCCTTGTGTCCTTGGTGTTCTTCATTCTCCTTTGATCCAGGTGGGTTGAGACCAATTCATGCATCTTAGATGGCTGCTTGCTAGCATTTAAGACCCCAGACACCACTCTTCAAAGTGGGATGCTGAATGTTTTCTTAATAGATTTTATTATGCCAGTTGACTTAGATGTCCCCTGAAACCATGGTCCCCAGACCCCTGCCCCTGCTATGCTGGCCTTCGAAGCATTCGGTTTATTCAGGAAACTTCTTGGCTTTTGGTTTAGTCCAATTGTGCTGACCTCCCATGTACTGTGTGCTGTCTGCCCGTTTAGTCTTGTTTTGCTCCATGGGCCTGTTCAATCTTTGGCTGAATAGTGAACCTCATGAGTGACCTCATTACTGAGCTGAAAGGGTGTCTGGGGACCATACTCTTCAGAGTATTTTTTAATAGACACATTTTTTTTGTTGCTTTTTCTTCATTGAGTAAGATTCACATAACGTAATTAACCATCTGAAAGTGAACAACTCAGTGGCAATAAGTACTTTCACAAGATTGTGTAACTACCCACCTCTATCTAGTTTTAAAACATTTTCATCACTCCAAAAGGAAATCCCATAGCTGTTACGCAGGTGGTCCCCATTACCTCTTCCCCACAACCCCTGGCAACTGCCAATCTGCTGTTACTACGGATTTACTTATTTCGAATATTTCATGTAAATGGGATTATACAATATGTGACCTTTTGTGTCTGGCTTCTTTTACACAGCGTAATGTTTTTCAGGTTCATCCATGTTGTAGCATGTATCAGTACTTCATTTCTTTTTATGATTGAATAATATTTCAGTGTATGTATATACCACAATTTGCTTATCTGTTCATCTGTTGATGGACATTGGGCTGTTTCTACTTTTTGGCTATTGTCAATAATGCTGCTATGAACATATGTGTACATGTATTTGTTTGGGAATGACTTTCCAATTCTTTGGGGTTGAAATGTGCTTTAATGCAGAAGAATCACAATGGATAGCAGCAAAAAATTGGGAGGGGGTTAAGGAGAGTCTCAAAATCTACAGTGCGATTATTTTGCACATTGATGAAAGATAATTCATACTTCTAAAACCTCAAAACTTTCTTTTTTAAAGAATCAAAATAAACCCAGGACACCTTGCTGACACTTCCCCGCCCCTAAACTCATTTACATATAAAACTGATACTATTGGAGTGGCAAAAGATTTCAATGGCAACGAAAGCTTGTAAACTGTACTTAAATCTCTTTTCCTTGTTCCCAAAGTGCAAGATGCAGGGTTCTCATAATCTTCCATTAATGCTTCTCCTGTAAATAATCCTTCATTTTGTCTGGCAAAGGCAGTTTTTGAAATAAGCCTACTCTGGTATACTGATCTATAACAAAATGACACCAGTATAGCGATATACCTGTAGGAACTGTGATACTGGACTGGTCAGCCTGACAGGGTGAGTTGCACATCCAGGCAACCAAAACCTTGAACAACAAAAAACACCATTTTCAGAGTCCCTGATTGAATGTTCAATTAGATCAACTGTAGAAGTATGGCCTTCTGTATTTAGTTGTTCGTAAAAGCTAAACCTACCATTTGAGTGTTCAAATCTAGTGTGAAGTATTTTACCACGGAGCGAAAGCTCAAGCTGAAAACGTAACCGTTGTCAGAACTCTCCCAAACAAGAAAAGAACCATCAGACACATGTGCTAGCTTCTCTTCTGCCTCCCAGTGTGTTCTCAGTACTGTCTTGTTTTGCAAGTCCTTCAGCTCCTCTGTAAGGCTTGTCACAACCACAGTGCCACTACTTTGCACAGCGGCATAAACTCTTGCAACGCCAAGAGCAGAGTTAGTTACAAATTTAAGTGATATTGCATATTTTCAGACTGGACCAGTGAGTCCATTTAAAGTTGCTTTGGATTTGATTATTCTGCATTGGAGGTAAAATGGTGAGAGTGGAGAGACAGTATTATGATTAGCTCTTGGGCTCTGCATCATGACTTCTATGGTGCCAAAGAACAGCTTCACATGGACTGATCCACAAAGATATCTGGGCAACAACTAGATCCTGGTCTACCTGATTCTCATCTTCAGGGAAGGAGTCCCCTCTCACTTGAGAAGGAACGGCAGAAACTTCACCGGGAGAAGAACTGTCCAGACAGTAACTATGTGATCTTTCCTAAGGATATTTTCTCTCATCTAAAGGCAATATTCTGAATGTAGTCCAATACCTACAGGCACATGTTCATCAAGTCTCCATTCAGAGATTCTGAACACTTTAATGAAGTATTTTGTTCTTGGCCCACAGTTTCAGATTGAAGATCATGAAAATCCTTTCTAACCCCATTCAGTGCTGGACTTGGACCGGAAGGATAGACCAAGGCTTTGACTCTCACCTCCGTTTTTTTTTTTTTTTAACATTTTATTATTGTTTATGTGAAAGGTTACAGAGTAAATTAGTTTCTCATTCACCAATTTATACACAGCTCAAACATTAAAAAAAAAAAAAAACCACGGAGGTAAGGGTCAAAACCTTGGTCCATTCTTTAAGTCCAAGTCCAGCACTGGTAGTGTAGTGGTTAAGACCTTGGCTGCTAACCAAAAGGTTGGCAAGTTTGAATCCATCAGTCTTTTCTTGGAAATCCTATGGGGGCAGTTCTACCCTGTCGTATAAGGGTCACTATGAGTTGGAATCGATTCAACAGCAGTGGGCTTGGTTTTGGGTTTTTGGTGTTTTGTGACACTGGTTGCAAACCCCTGAATGCGTCAGCACTCTTCTCCCCTTCCTGCCAGGGTTCCCCGTGTCCAATTGGCCCAGCTTTCCTGCCCCTGTGGTCCTTCTGAACTTTGTTTTTGGGCAAATGCTGCCCTTTAGGTCTCCTAGAGTTGATTGTCCTGAGGCATATATTCCTCACTGGCATTATTGTTCATTTTATAGGCTTGTCTATTGTATGGCTACAATGTGATCTCTGGGAGTGATTTCAGTTCCAAGTTTGAAGGGTGTCTAAGGGTCATAGTCTCAGGGGTTCTATCAGTCTCTATTAGACCAGTAAGTCTGGTCTTATTTATGAGTTTGAATTTTGTTCTACATTTCTCTCCCGCTCTCTCCGTGACCTACTATTGTGGTCCTGGTCAGAGCAGTTAGTAGCAGTGGCCGGGCACCATCTAGTTCTTCTGGTCTCAGGCTAGGGGAGGCCATGGTTCATGTTGTCCATTAGTCCCTTGGACTAATTGTTTCCTTGAGTCTTTGGTTTTCTTCACTCTTCTTTGTTCCTGACATGAAGAAACCAGTTGTTGTATCTTAGATGGTGGCTTGCAAGCTTTTAAGACTCCAGCCCCTACTCACCAAGGTAGGATGTAGAACATTGTCTATATGGGTTATGATGTGCCAGTTGACCTAGATGTCCCCTGAGACTATGGTCCTTGGCCCTAAAGCCCAGTATCTCAGTCCCTGGAGGTATGTGGTTGTGGCTAAGAAGTTTTCATGGCTGTGTCCCTTGTGCACACTGTTGCATGAAAAAAAAATTTTTTTTCATACATGGGTATATTTGTAGCATGTACACATATATATAGGTCGTTATGAGTCAGAATTGACTCGACAGCAACGGGTTTGGTTTTTTTTTTTAAACATATATATGTACATGGGTCTACTTCCATTGCCCTCCCACCCCTGTTCAGCTTACATATGTACCTATGTATCCACTTGTACATTATTGTTTGTTATTACTGTTATTGCAGGATTGTATATGTATTAGTATTTACTGTTATTGCCTTTTACTCTCCGGTACTTTTAGTGTCTTCCTTTAACTTGATTATATTGTGCTGACTTCCCCCATATTGTGTATTATCTCTCCCTTCACCAAAGTTAGTACGTGTCTACTATCTGTGTAGTGGTTTTCTCCCCCTCCCCCCTCCAATCCCTGGTAATCATCAAAGAATGTTTCTGTCTGCGTGAAAACCTTTTCTTGAGTTTTTATAATAGTGGTCTTATACAATATTTGTCCTTTTGGGATTGACTTATTTCATTCAGCATAATGTCTTCCAGGTTCATCCATATTGTGAGATGTTTCACGAATTCGTAGTTATTCTTTAACTTTTTGTTAAAGTTCCGTTGTGTATAGGTACCACAGTTTGTTTATCCATTCATCTGTTGATGGGCACTTAGGCTGTTTCTATCTTTTTACTATTGTGAATAATGCTTCAATGAACATGTATGTGCATATATCTATACCTGCCATGGTTCTTATTTCCCTAGGATGTATACCTAGGACTGGGATTGCTGGATCATATGGTATTTTTATTTCTAGCTTTTTGAGGAAGTGCCATATCATTTTCCATAGTGGTTGTACCATTTTATACTCCCATGAGCAGTGTATGAGAGTTTCAATCTCCCCACAGCCTCTCCAGCATTTGTTGTTTTCTGTTTTTTTGTTAAGTGCCATTATTGTCGATATGAGATGGTATCTTAATTTTGTTTTGATTTACATCTCTCTTAGTGGCTAATAATGTATTTGTTGGCTGGCTAGATGTCTTCTTTGGTGAAGTGCGTGTTCATGTCCTTTGCCCATTTTTTAATTGGGTTGTTTGTCTTTTTGTTGTTGAGTTCTCACCTCCATTTTGAAACATGTCTCCTTGGAGGCTTGTAGGTTAAAGATGCCGAATGTCTGGATTATAGTGATGATTGCAGAGGAAAGTTGGCCTTATTTGTCTCTGAGCTTTCACATCTTTGAGGGCCATTGGTGCTGAGGCAAAGGAAAGGGTATCCTTGTCTGCAGAGCTCACAGAGGGTATGGTGCACTGCCCTTGCCTTTCTGCTTTTGTTTTGCAGAAAGCTGCCTTTTAAACATACCCATCAAGCTTTCACTTTTTGATCTATTATTTCCACCTTTTACATCTTCACTATCGGTATCACAGCTGGCCATATCTTTAACTATAAAACCCACTGCCATTGAGTCGATTCCAACACATAGCGACCCTATAGGACAGAGTAGAACTGCCCCATAGGGTTTTCGAGGCTGTAATCTTTTTTTTTTTTAATCTTTACGGAAGCAGACTGCCACATCTTTCTACTGCGGAGAGCTGGGGGGTTTGAAACGTCGACCTTTCGGTTAGCAGCCAAGTGCTTAACCACTGCACCACCATGGCTCTTTCTTTAACCATTACCCACCACCACTGCCGTCGAGTTGATTCCGACTCATAGCAACTACCAAAAAAAGAATCATCTTTTACAAAATCACTGGCTAATGATGGTTGTTGTACTATCATGAAATCAGTTTCTTCTTTACTTTTATTTCCAGAAGGTTTTAAGACTACTTTTCTTCATTATGGAAACCCTGGTGGTGTAGTGGTTAAGAGTTCAGCTGTTAACCAAAAGGACAGCAGCTCAAATCCACCAGGTGCTCCTTGGGAACTCTATGGGGCAGTTTTACTCTGTCCTACAGGGCATTGACTCGACAGCAACGAGTTTTCTTCATTATGACTGGTTACCTAATTCAGAGGAATTGGTTTTTCTCTGGAATATTATCCCTAAACATCTGGAGAGGCTACAATGCCACATTGGTGTATTTTCCCCGCTTCGTTTTACCTTTGGAGCCATTTTCCACTGGCAGCGGCAGTGGCAGCACACTGGGCTCTGCTTCCTTTCACAACTCTGGCGTGGCTGCCACAAAATGTGTGCTGTTTTAAGCTGCTAAGTTTGTGGTAATTTGTTATGTGGTAATAGAAAATTAATACACCATTAATGGTGTTATCAGGGTGGCAAAATTTGGGATTGGAGCTGAAGAAACAGCTGATTTATAAAAATTGTTGTACATGAAAGGGAAAAAAGAAAAGAAAAAGAACGAGAAATCAGTGGAAAGAGAAGAAATACGCAAAAGTACCTCCTTCAATGCCCAGCTCAGGCCTTCTCCCTCACCTTCCTTCCAGCCTGAAGTGATTGTTTTCTCCCCAGGTATTTTTAGACAGAAACATATATATATATATATATATATATATATATATATATATATATATATATATATATATATATGAATCAGAATTGACTCGATGGCAGTGGGTTTTGGTTTTGGTGTTTATATATATATATGTATATATATATATACATATATATATTTTATATATATATATACACATATATATGGTGCTTTAAGTGAAAAAAAATTTTTTTAAGTGAAAGTTTACAAATCAAGTCAGTCTCTCATACAAAAACTTATATACACCTTGGTCTCCCCCTAGTGTGACAGCACACTCCTCCCCTCCACCCTGTATTCCCTGTGTCCATTCAGTCAGCTCCTGTCCCCCTCTGCCTTCTCGTCTTGCCTCCAGACAGGAGTTGCCCACATAGGCTCATGTGTCTACATAAGCTAAGGAGCTCACTCTTCACCAGTATCATTTTTTATCCCATAGTCCAGTCCAATCCCTGTCTGAAGAGTTGGCTTCAGGAATGGTTCCAGTCTTGGGCTAACAAAGGGTCCAGAGACCATGACCTCCAGGATCCCTCTAGTCTCAGTCAGACCATTAAGCCTGGTCTTTTTACTAGAATTTGAAATCTGCATCCCACTGTTCCCTTGCTCCATCAGGGATTCTCTGTTGTGTTCCTTGTCAGGGCAGTCATTAGTGGTAGTTGGGCACCATCTGGTTCTTCCGGTCTCAGACGAATGTAGTCTGGTTTATGTGGCCCTTTCTATCTCTTGGGCTCATCTTTACCTTTGTCTTTGGTGTTCTTCATTCTCCTTTGCTCCAGGTGGATTGAGACCAATTGATGCATCCTAGATGGCCACTTGCTAGTGTTTAAGACCCCAGACGCCACTCACCAAAGTGGGATGCAGAAGGTTTTCTTAATACTTTCTGTTACACCAATTGACCTAGATGTCCCCTTAAACCATGGTCCCCAAAACCCTGTCCCTGCTACTCTGGCCTTTGAAGTGTTCAGCTGTATTCAGGAAACTTCTTTGCTTTTGGTTTAATCCAGTTGTGCTGACCTCGCCTATATTGTGTGTTTAGATAGAACATATTTTTTAAAAATAATTTATTTTTGTTGTTGTTGGGAATATATACAGCAGAACATACATGAATTTGACAATTTCTACATGTACAGTTCAGGGACATTGATCATATTCTTCGAGTTGTGCAACCATTCTCACCCTCCTTTTCTGAATTGTTCCTCTCCATTAGCATAAACTCACTGCCCCTTATAAGTTTCC
The DNA here is from genome assembly GCF_024166365.1 of Elephas maximus indicus. Lineage (NCBI taxonomy): Eukaryota > Metazoa > Chordata > Mammalia > Proboscidea > Elephantidae > Elephas > Elephas maximus. The sequence goes on along the minus strand of NC_064846.1, from coordinate 98,172,981 downwards.
TGTCTAATCTTTCAAGTTGCCAATTTGATCCCATATAGATAGAACTTAAAAATGCACAATACTCAAGGAAGACATTCTTTACTAGTTAAGTTAAACTGTTGTCTGATTTTAAGAAGGCTTCAGGGGATATTTTTGGCTTAAGGTTTAAAGGTTATCTTGGGGCAATAGTTTCAGAGGTTCACCCAACCTCCATGGTTCCAGAAAGTGTGGCATCTATGAGAATTTGAAAATCTGTTCTGTGTTTCCCCCCTTTTGATCAGGATTTTTCTATAGAATCTTTGATCAAAATGTTTAGTAATGATAGCCAGGCACCATCCAGTTCTTCTTGCCTCATGGCTAAGGAGGCAGTTGTTCATGGAGGCAATTAGCCACACACACAAGAACATATTTTATCACTTAAATAATATTCTCCTGTATTGTTCTCTAGTGGCTAGGCTTCAAGTTCCTTGAGGGCAAGGATCCTGTCTTGTTCATTTCTGTATCCCCCACACTGCCTTGCATACAGAGACTCTAGTAATTGTTATTTGATTGGCTGAAGAAGGTGTGTTTGTCTGATGACTAAGTCCTTCAAGCTAAACCCTCCAAATGCTATTCCTAGAAGGTACCTGGAATGAGATTGCTGAGATTCCAACAGAGTTTTTTTTTCTTGTTGTGCCCCTGTGAGCCCCACCATCCTGCTTTCCCTAGCAGCAAAATTGTATCATAATATCCTTTGACTCTTCTCTCAGGGTGGGGAGCCTTAGACCACAAGTTTCAACGGGCCAAATGCAGGGAGCATTACCTGGCATTTAACAACATAAAGCATTCTACTTAATTAGCTATCACCTGTTAATCAGTTAGACCCAAACATCTGCCAATAGAATTTGAGAAGTCTGTTCTAAAAGTTGAAAAACTGAGTTTATTCATCACAGATGGGGTACTTTTAGTGAGAGGGGAAAGAAAAAAAAAAAGATTTTACCAGTTAAATCCAATTAAGAGATTGGTGCCCGATTTTCAGGACAGTTTGTGCAGTCAGGAAACCCTGGTGGTGTAGTGGTTAAGTGCTAAGGCTGCTGACCAAAAGGTCGGCAGTTCAAGTCCACCAGGCGCTCCCTGGAAGCCCTACAGAGCAGTTCTACTCTATCCTATAGGGTCGCTGTGAGTCGGAATCGACTCGATGGCAGTGGGTTTGGTTTGTGCAGTTTGTCTTTTTCACTGCATGATGTGACTCCTGATTATGTGATGGAAGAAATGATCATGTTATGACTTTTCTCTGTGCTCCTATCCATAATTAAAAAGTTTGTGGACTGTCTGAAAGAAATTAAAGCAGAGCATTGAGGACTTTTTTGTTTTTTAATGTAGTAGTAAAAACTTTTTGAAGAAATTCACTGACCTGCTTTCTTAGACCAAGGACTTTTTGAAATAAAAGGACACTTAGAGATCCAAATCATGGCCTCTAGTGGCTTATACTAATTTCTTGCTAATGTGGCAAGCTGTCTTAAATCCTTTCTGAAACAAGATATGAGGTATAAATTAATACTAATGTGACAACATATCTGAACACGGACTTGAAACTGCAGTGGGATAATAAGAGCTGATTTGTTCAAGGAAGTGGAGGTAATTCAGACTCAAACTAGATGTGTGGTTTAGGCAGATGGGAAATGAATTCATTTATCTCTGTTGAACTGCTTCTGAGCTCAGTGGAATCTCAGATTGTGATGATTTGCAGAGCTATTTGGTGGAAATGAAGCCACAACTCAGAAGAGTCATGGATTTTGACGAATATGAGTCATTTAACATTTCAATGCCTGCCTTTGGAGTGCAAACCCTCAGGGTGTCCCTGAGTTATTAAGCATTAACATCTGCCCCATTAATGTGGGCAGAACTATCCTGAATACCAAAACGATTTTCAAATTTTGGGCTATATGACCAAAACCTGAGATGTTTGCATTCATTTGGCCCTGTGAAAAGTATCAGTCGTTTTCATCAATGTCTGGGGTCTGAATTAAGACGTGTTCAAATTGGAACCCCCTCCGCCATCATTTTGAAGAACAGTTCAGCTTTTAAATAAGATTATTTACATTTACTTGCTTAGAACTGATCCATGATTTGTAATCATCAGCCTTGTAACTATCCATTTTTTGTGTGAATAAACTTGATTAAATTTTTTAGACTCCTTTGGCATTTATGTTTAAAATCTACATCATTGGCGATACTTTACCACTTCGGAAAAAATTTATGCGGCAAATGTATGGGTTTTTTTAACCTTATGCTTCACTATAATAAAAAAACAAAACAAAACTTGGGCGCTCATGCCCTAGACAGTGTGCCCTAGACGCGAGTCAGGTTGACAGGGCTGCTCGCATGCGCTCTCGACACAATCGTGTTTGTCGCAATGGGCCCTACGCGGAAGGCTACATAAGAGCAAGCGACTTTGATTATAGTCATTTTGTCGTCTGTAGCGCCGGTTACCGCGCTACCTCCGCTCTGGTACTTGATTGTAACAGAAAGTAGTTCCGGCCCGTGTTGTTTCGGCCGAGGAGCCGTCGCCGCCATTTCAAGATCGTGAGAGGTAGATGGTCAACCAGAGTTCCTAAGGTTCGAAGCCTATGACGCCTGCCGCCGCTTAAGACTCACAGGACACCAGTACAGCTCCTGCTCTCTTACCACTACCTCCAGAAACATTGTTGCCACTAGCGGCGGCGGCGGGACTCAATTACCCCCTCCTCGCTCTCCCCCAAGAAGCTCCAGATGGCGTCTTCCGTGGGCAACGTGGCCGACAGCACAGGTATCGGTGTCCAGTTCTATCTTAGCAGACGCCGCTTCGGGGTCTCGCGCCGTTCTCTGCCTCTCACCGCCCCCTCCCTTCCCTCTAGCCGCCCCCATTACATCAGTGGCATTGCTGAGCTGTTCGTGTTCTACCGGCATCTGGTCGGTGTTTCCTCTGTCTTGCCTTTCTCAAGCATTTATCTCTTTCATTCTTTCTGCTTTTTGCGTCCTTTCTGGCTTCTCAATGTGTGTGTTCTCGCGTTCTACTCGGAACGCTTCTAGCACACGTGCGCGCTAAGAATGGACTGCATTGGAATCCCTGCCCTTTCACTCTTCGTTCACTACCGTTCTCTGTCCGAAACCAGTTCACCGCCCTCTCCTCTTCTCTCTCCACAGCCCCCTCCAACCCTTCCGCCTTAGCCAGGTTTGGTTCTTTGTCAATCTAGGGCGGGGGTGCCATTCCGGTGTAATCATATCCCCGCTTTGCATCACCCAAAGACGAGCAGAAGCTCGCCGGTTGCTGCAAGGAACCTGAGAAGTGGGGACATTGGGCAAGCACCCCGCTGGGCAGCGCCTTTCTAGTGTTCTTTCGGTTGAGTGGCCCGGGTTTGGATTGGAAATTTCCAGGGGTTCGCTTTGCCGTCGCCCAATTCCGCATGCTGCCGCTGGCCCGGACTTCCCACCCTACTCTCCTTTCCCTCTCGCGGGGTACCACGCCCTTTCCTTCCAGAGGTTGTAAGCTTTGTGGTCCAGTTCCTACCCCTGTGGGACAAACCAGCCTGGTGCGCTTTTTTCGCACTGACCATCCTGCTTTCAGAATTTTCGCTTTGTGTTACTTTCTCAATGTATTCCTCCGCCGCCGCCTCTGGGTCTTCCATCCCCATCCTATAGCCCAGAGTCTCTTTTTTTCATAGGGTGTATGTATTTTTAAGTTTCATCCCTGCTTGAAGAGTTTGTAAAGCAACTGGAGTGTAGCTGCACAAGTGCAAGGCGGTTGCCCTTTTAGACAATTCAGTCGAAAGCATTTGGTACACGAACAACAAAAAAAAAACCCAACCAAATTCTAGGGGTTTCCTTTAGCTGCTTTTCCATATTGAGGCTGTTTGGGGCAGGGAGGGAGGGGGGATTGAGCGGTGGTTCTAAGGTTTCCTACGAGGTTTTTTTTTTGTTTGTTTATTGGTTGAAATGTGTCAAAGGTTTTTTATTTGTTATTTTTGGACATTGTGCTGTAAGTAATAGGTGAATCTTCAATAGTCTCTTATCCATAATTATAGGTGGTGGGATTAATAATTAGTCAGTGGTCCCCTCCTCCTTGCCCCATAGTGATTTTTAAAGGTTTAAGATTCTGGTTATGTACTAGCTTGCCCTTTTCTGAGTGTGTTATTTTATTAGAGGAAGTGTTATAATAGCAGATAAGCAACTTTGAAAAGTGACAAAGTAATGTGTTAAAATAAGGAGCTAGGAAGCTCTGAAGAATTATTTAAAATGTAATCTTGTAGTTTCTACTAGAGAGGTAAACTCCCCCAGATTTGGATGCAAGTCCCTCTGCTCTTTGTGTTCGTGGTCAGCTGTGCATTCCAGTCAGAAAATTTACTTGCTTTCCAGAACACACACCAGCTTGAACGATTGGGGTGCTAGGCTCAAATTTGAGTTTGTCACTGTGACCTTGGTAGAGTTTAAATAATTTGTCCGTGGTTTCCCATTTCAACCATCTAGATAGATCTAGGCATGTTGTTTGTTAAAGTGCCATGGTCAGATTCCCAGTAACGCATTACTGTTCAAATAAGCATTTGAGATTGAGACTTGGGCAGTTTGCTAGGTCCCCCCACTCCCCCCGAAGGCCCGGTGGCGCAGCGGTTAAGTGCTTGGCTGCTAACCAAAAGTTTGGCAGTTCGAATCCACCAGCTGCTCCTTGGAAACCCTATGGGACAGTACTGCTCTGTCCTGTAGGGCCACTATGAGTCGGAATTGGAATTGACTCCACGGCAACTGGTTTGGTTTGGTTTTTGGGGGGCTTTAGCCATTTTTTTAGCCATATCCTCTATCTTTCTGTATCTGAATTAAGTCACACATAGCAAAGTTTTTTTTATTTGGTATTCATTTCTTGTTGAACTTTATCAGATGTTTTATATTAGCATTTTCCTTTTTTTTTTTTTTAAACCATTACAGTTGTAGGTAACTGCTTGGTTTATATAGGGTTGTTTTCAGTGTCTTAATTCTTCAGTGCCAGAGCTCTTTGGAAAATGCTAGTGTTAAAACAGCGTGGGTGGGGCTTAGCTAATTTAGTATCCTTGTGAGTTTTGGGATGGTAGAAGAGCAATATAATCTTGGGTCTTTATTTAAATTGTTGGATGACCCCTTTAAATATTTTGGCTCTTGACAGATGTATTTATCTTGTTTATCAGCTGTTTTAAAAATAGCACTTTGACTTCTAGTTTTTTTCCTTATGTTCAGTTTCTAGAGTCACCCTTTAAAAAAATTAAATTGCGAAATATAGAAACATTAATATAAAGAGTAAAAACACACCCAGGTAAAGAGATACATTGTTACTAGTACACCTCCCCCACCCTGCAAATCCAACCTAAAGCCATTATGTTTCCCAGTAGGTTATTTGACATTAGTAAGTCTTTGTGACCTTGCAAATCACACGTTTTATGTTTTGTTTCTGGATGTTAACTAAGGGCTAAGGAATAACGTTCATTGCATCTTTAGATGTTACCTATGATTTATAATTTAAAAGTACTTTTAATCATAAAAACTGTAATATTGGAAAGTAAATAATTCCTATCTAGTTTGGGAAGGAAAGTATTAATGGGTGAAATCTAAGATGCTAATTCTGCACCTGATGTTAACTTGGGAGTGTAAATAACGTGCAGAACACTCTAGTGCTTTACATAGTTTCAAGCATTTTCATCTTTAAGTTTAATATACCATATTTTTACATTTTTTGTTTGCATTTCTAACTTTTTGTTTCCCCCCCTCCCTCCCTCAAATGTTTTGATGATTCTCCAGAACCAACGAAACGTATGCTTTCCTTCCAAGGGTTAGCTGAGTTGGCACATCGAGAGTATCAGGCAGGAGATTTTGAGGCAGCTGAGAGACACTGCATGCAGCTCTGGAGACAAGAGCCAGACAATACTGGTGTGCTTTTATTACTTTCATCTATACACTTCCAGTGTCGAAGGCTGGACAGGTAGGAGATGTGGGGTACCTGCTGGTGATTGCTGCCTCTGTGTACTGAGCTTGACAAATGATACTTAAATATTTGAACTTGAAGCTTTTCTATACTGCATTTCAACTGAGCCATCAATGCACATCTGCTCTCTTGCCCACTCGTGTCATGTGGCAGCCCAGGTGCCAGTTTTTCTCCTTCCTTTTGTGGTGGTGGTTATATTATTAGTATCTCTAGGTACCTTTTTAGACTTTTACATGTGGGTCTACTGCTTTCTTAACACTGTTCAGGTAATAAATTGTTCTTAGCCTACATCTGAACATTCAGTCTCACCCTGAACACCCTTATAAGGCATGTCAACTTGAGGGACTGAGATGCTCAGAGATGATGGTGTATACGGGTCATGCACCTCATAACATCTGTTTGGGCAATGTCTGACCACATGTCCACGGTCCCATAAGGTTATAATAGAGTTCAGAAATCCCTGATTGGAGAATGGAACCAAACACAACACAAAAGGAAACTTTCCTGGTCCTTTTGGAAGCCAGAGGGTTTGGTTGTAGATAACCTGTGCTAACCGCACAGGGCTCCCCTGGGTCCTGGGGGTCTCCATCCCCTGAAGTTTCATGGGGCCCGCCCTGCAGACCACCCTGGACAGTGGGATAGTGGCCCTCAGGGGCCTAATTTGGCATGGTGTTTGCACAGTGTCCAAATCACACAATGTTCTGTTTCACAGAACGTATCATGAATGTGAAGCAACGCGTGACTGTATACTGTGGTAGGAGGTGCATATGTGGTTTAAATTGCAAATACTGCCTTTCTGCCTTTGTAATGTGTTACTTTTAAGCTTGAATTGAATTAATCAAAAGGGAAGAGTTTGTGTTCTTTTTAATAGTGTCACTCTCTTTTATTTAGACATTTAAAGGCATGTATCGTAATGAGACTCATGCATGTAGCATTTTCCTTCTTGATCTTAATGATCATGATTTCCAATGTGTTGGTTTGGTAATAAGACTCTAGTAAGAATTTTATCTCATGAAAAACAGCTCTCCAATTTGAAATCTGGAATACCTCCACTTTTGAAAAACTTGTTTTTCTTATGATGTACTATCTAAGATACAATGTATTGTTATGTAAGAGGAGCCCTGGTGGAGCAACACAACCCACCCAGCTGCTCTACAGGAGAAAGGCCTGGTTTCTTTAAAAATTACAGCCAAGAAAACCCTATGGAGCAGTTCTACTCTGTCACATGGAGTCACCATGAGTTGAAAATCAACTAGAGGACTGGTGCTTTACAACAATTGTTACGTAATTAGCAATAGCAAGGGACCTTTAAAAACAGATGCATATGGGCTGTACCTTCATTCTGTAACATGTGTACCTGTGTGTCAACGTTTTTTGCCTTTTCCAGATCTGCTCACTTTAGTACTCTGGCAATTAAACAGAATCCCCTTCTGGCAGAAGCCTATTCAAATTTGGGGAACGTGTACAAGGAAAGAGGGCAGTTACAGGAAGCAATTGAGCATTATCGACATGCATTGCGTCTCAAACCAGATTTCATCGATGGTTATATTAACCTGGCAGCTGCGTTGGTAGCAGCAGGCGACATGGAAGGGGCAGTACAAGCATACGTCTCTGCTCTCCAGTACAATCCCGTGAGTAAAATTATAATGGTTATTACTTGCCTTCACAGAAACCTAAATAGAAACGTAGTGTGATAGTTCAGACACTAAAATAGGTTTTCACGTGGAATAAAGTGAAGAGTTTAGAAACATTTGTTTATGTAAAATGGTAAAATTGCTTCGACTTGGTCTACGTTATGTTAAAAAATAATTTTATCTAGAAAATTAATTGAAAAGCAAAAAAATTATCCTTATTGCAAGAAACTCTACATGTATTTTTTTATAGTGCCCATAAAAGTATGGGACACGTGTTTTGATTAAATTGTATAAATTCTGATAGGTGTTTGCAGCAGTTTGATTTTCAAGGAATGATAGATACAGGGTCTTAAGCTGTAATAGAAAATAATTAAAATAAAATGCCAATGTATGGATCAGTGCCATGAAACCTAGGCTACAAAGTAATGCTTCTCAATATCTTATTCTCTTCTCTTTTAACGTAGTTAGAAGGGGCAGCATCATGGGCTGATTATTCAGTAAGCAAGGTTAGTACAGTGCTTACCTTGCTTACCAAATATCTGTTCTGAACAATTTCACGTGGGTTTCACCACATCATTGAAATTGTTCACTACAGATGAGTAAGTAAGCACAAGTAAGCCTGTACTTACCTTGCTTACTGGGTCATCCACTCTTGTCAGGGATTGTAAATTTGAAAAGAGGTTTTGATTCTGTAGGAAGGTGCTGTGAGGTTGGGAGAGAGACAGATGCCAGCCATACCTAGTAGTGGGATCTTTGATGTGGTGAAAAAAGGTGATCTGGTAAGCAAGATAAGCATTGTGCTTACTTTGCCTATTGGATAATCTACTCCTGAGTAGAACTGAGATGATAATGTCCACATCAGGCTTTTGATTAGTCCTTAAAAGTGGTTTGTCTGAATTACAGATGTTTTCTGGGGAACAAGTGAGGCACAGCTGGCAGCTATTAAGTTCATACTGTATTAGGGCCTCGGAAAGATACAAAGAAAATAAGACTTACCCTCAGAGCTTTTGATGTAGTTAGGGAAAGAAGACAGATATGCGAAAAATAGATACAGGAAAGGTTTAAGAATATGTCCTCAACATTGAGTTTTGCAACAACCCTGGAAGTAGTTTTAATAATAGCTGCCATTTACGGAAAGGCTATTGTGTGCACGGTCACTGTGCTAAGTGCTGCAGAAGCTAATCCTCGCAATGGTCCTTCCAAGCAGGTGCTGTTATTTCCAGTGCTACCAATTAAAAAAACAAAACAGGAGACTCAGAGCTAACTTTTTTGAGCTCACACAACCAGTAATAGTAACCAAACCCACCCACTGCCTTCAAGTTGATTCCAACGCATAGCTACCCCGTAGGGTTTCCGAGGCTGTAAATCTTTACCGAAGCAGACTGCCACGTCTTTCTCCCGAGGAGCCACTGGTGGTTTTGAATTGCCGACCTTTCGGTTAGCAGTCAAACCCTTTAACCACTGCACCACCAGGGCCCCTAGGAATGGTAAACAAAAGCAACAAAAACAACCAAACCTGTGGCCATCACTCATAGCAACCTTATAGGACAGAGTAGAACTGCCCCATAGGGTTTCCAAGGAGCAGCTGTTTGATTCAAACTGCTGACCTCTTTTTGGTTAATGACCCAGTTCTTCACCACTGCGCCACCAGGGCTCCTAGTAATGGTAAAGTGGGTATTAAAACCTGAGCCTGAATATCCTCAAAGCAAATGCTGAAGAAGTAAAAATGTGGAACTGTTGTGCCTAAAGGGCATGCACCCACCCCTCAAGGCAGTTACTGAGCACAGTTTGATAAGCCATTGATCATATCCTGCTGCCTCATTTTGCAGGTTAGCAAACTGAAGCTTAATTTAGTAGTTTGTTCAAAGATCTGAAGTCACTTTTCGTCATGTCATCTATTAATAATTCTTTTATTTTTAGTTTTTGCTGTGCTTTAAGTACAAGTTTACAAATCAATTCAGTCTTTCATACAAAAATTTATACATACCTTGCTATATACTGCTAGATGCTCTTCCCCTAATGATACAGCACACTCCTTCCCTCCACTCTCTATTTTCGTGTCCATTCGGCCAGCTTCTGACCCCCTCTGCCTTCTCATCTCCCCTCCAGACAGGAGCTGTCCACATAGTCTCATGTGTCTACTTGATCTAAGAAGCTCACTCTTCACCAGTGTCATTTTCTATCCCATTGTCCAGTCCAATCCCTGTCTGAAGAGTTGGCTTTGGGAATGGTTCCTGTTTTGGATTAACAGAAGGTCTGGGGACCATGACCTCCAGGGCCCTTCTAGTTTCAGTCAGACCATTAAGTCTGGTCTTTTTATGAGAATTTTAACAATTTTTTTTCAGTTAATTTTAAGAGTTTACAATTTATTGTTTTTGTTTTTTTTTAATTTATTGCTTTTTAAATAGATATAGTGAAAAGTCTTCCAGCTAACCTTCTTGGAGGTAGCCAGTGATCCTAATTTCTTGTATATCTTTTTAGAGATTATATATATATGTGTATATATATGTCAGAGCCCTGGTGGCTCAGTGGTTAAGCATTCACCTGCTAACCAAAAGGCTGGCAGTTCGAATCTACCAGCTACTCCTTGGAAACTCTGTGGATTCGAACTGCCAACCTTTTGGTTAGCAGCCGTGGCCCTTAACCACTATGCCACCAGGGCTTCCATATATATACATATTTACATTTTTATTTATCTATATGTTATAAATATATATAAAGCCACTCATACAGATATATTATAAAAAGTCCCTCAAATAAACACACAGATATATACATCTGCATTTGTATTTGAGGGACTTTTTATAATTTTTATTGTAGTACTATCTAGATAGATAAATAACAGAAAGTTGTAGGGAATCCTGTATGTGCTGCCTCTTGGGCTTGAACCCTGTTCTTGCCAAGGCTCAGGGCTGACCTGTGCACCCAGTTGTCACATTAAGTTCTTTCCCTTTATTAATAGTGGTCGGTTCCACCCTTTGCTTACTGACTATGAGGTTACTTACACCCTCTTACACAGCCCTGGCCCCAGCCATCTTTAACCCTGATTCTTTTGGCTCAGGTTTCCAGTTGCCTGTTTGTAGCAGAACAGTCATTGCTGTTGACAGTATACCAAACCACAGGAGTATGTTGAGAAGGGAAAATTGATGTGGGAGGCAGAACCATGCTTTTAATATCTAACTTGTTAACAGGAAGCGTATCATTGTGCCTTACCAAAGAAGCAAGATAGTAGTAAAATAAACCATAGGGTTACCCCCTTGAAGGCATTGAACAGCCATGTGTTTCCATTTGGTTCTGTGTTTTTTGCTAGTAGAAGGTGTTGGTTTCTTTCTCTGTGCTTACCAGTAAGAATGAAAAAGAGATTGTATAAACTGCCTTGATTTCACCTAAGTGTACTGTTAAAAAAAACCAAACCTGTTGCCATCAATTCCAACTCATAGCGACCCTAGAGGACAGAGTAGAATTACCCCATAGGGTTTCCAAGGAGCACCTGGTCATATTTTAATTTATTTCAGGATATCTGGTCTTACTAGAAGGAGCCCTGGTAGTGCAGTGGTTAAAGCACTTGGCTGCTGAGCAAAAGGTTGGCAGTTCAAACCCACCAGCTGTTCTACAGGAGAAAGATTGGCAGTCTGTGTCTATAAAGGTTTACAGTGTTGGAAACCCTGTGGGGTCGCTTTGAGTCAGAATTGACTGGCCGGCAGTGGGTTTGGTTTTTTTTTTTTTTTTTTTTTGGTCTTAGTAGATTTAAGGTTACTGTCAAATGCCTTTGTCAAATTCAGTATTGACAGAATCTTGAGTCTGTTCCTTATATTGTGCTCCCGTTGGCATTGTGCATTGTGGGCTTGAATTGTAGATGTAGTTGGCATTCTGTGAAAAATAATTGAAGAAACTCGGGTTATTTTGATTTTGCAGCAGTGAAAAAATAAAATGTCAAGGTATTGTATTCCTGGTAACCTTTTTTCAGCAACGTTTTATCTTTTTAAGTTAAGAGATATGTCAGTTTTGAAGTTATTCTCTGTGACTTGATTATAGAAATTACTTTTTTTTAAAAAATAATTTTTATTGTGCTTTAAGTGAAAGTTTACAAATCAAGTCAGTCTCTCACACAAAAACCCATATACACCTTGCTACACGCTCCGAATTACTCTCCCCCTATTTTTTAATGAGACACCCCACTCTCTCCCTCTACTCTCTCTTTTTTCATATCCATTTCGCCAGCTTCTAACCCCCTCCACCCTCTCATCTCCCCTCCAGGCAGGAGATGCCAACATAGTCTCAAGTGTCCACCTGATCCAAGAAGCTCACTCCTCACCAGCATCCCTCTCCCACCCATTGTCCACTCCAATCCCTGTCTGAAGAGTTGGCTTCAGGAATGGTTCCTGTCCTGGGCCAACAGAAGGTCTGGGGGCCATGACCACCGGGGTCCTTCCAGTCTCAGTCAGACCATTAAGTCTGGTCTTATGGGAATTTGGGGTCTGTATCCCACTGCTCTCCTGCTCCCTCAGGGGTATAGAAATCAGTTTTAAGGCAGTTGTTTCAAATTTTCACATTCTGAATTATCTTCTGTAATCTTGGATGGTTTAATAATTTCCCTGAAATTTCAGTCCATCATATTTGAAGGTACAGATGGCAGATGGTGTTCTTTCATATGGTGGCTCACTAGAGTAGCCCATACCTGGCAATCCCTTTTATAAATTATGTATAAAATTGTCTAACGGCTCTTTGTATAATGGCTTGGTAGGCAGCTCTTTTTGAATCCATAATTTAAAAAAATTTTCATTCTGCTTTAAGTGAAAGTTTACAAATCAAGTCAGTCTCTCATACAAAAATTTATATACACCTTGCTGTATACTCCTAGCTGCTCTCCCCCTAATGAGACAGCACACGCCTTCTCTCTACCCTCCTATTTTCGTGTCCATTCAGCCAGCTTCTGACCACCCTCTGCCCTCTCGTCTCCCCTCCAGACAAGAGCCACCCACATAGTCTCGTGTCTATTTGATCCAAGAAGCTTACTCCTCACCAGTATCATTTTCTATCCCATTGTCCAGTCCAATCCCTGCCTGAAGAGTTGGCTTTGGAAATGGTTTCTGTCTTGGGCTAACAGAAGGCCTGGGGATCGTGATCTCCAGGGTCCTTTAGCCTCAGTCAGACCATTAATTCTGGTCTTTTTGCGAGAATTTGAGGTCTGCATCCCACTGCTCTCCTGTTCTCTCAGGGGTTCTCTGTTGTGTTCCCTGTCAGGGCAGTCATCGCTTGTAGCCGGGCACCATCTAGTTATTTTGGTGTCAGGCTGATGTAGTCTCTGGCTTATGTGGCCCTTTCTGTCTCTTGGACTCGTCATTACCTTGTGTCTTTGGTGTTCTTCATTCTCCTTTGCTCCAGGTGAGTTGAGACCAATTGATGCATCTTAGATGGCCGCTTACTAGCATTTAAGACCTCGGATGCCACTCTCAAAAGTGGGATGCAGAATGTTTTCTTAATAGATTTTATCTTGCCAGTTGACCGAGATGTCCCCTGAAACCATGGACCCTGAACCCCGACCCCTGCTACGCTGGCCTTCGAAGCGTTCCGTTTATTCAGGAAACTTCTTTTGGTTTAGTCCCATTGTGCTCACCTCTCCTGTATTGTGTGTTGTTGAATCCATAAATTTTGAACCATTTCTTCTGCTTTGATTGTAGATGAATAGTACTGAGAGCTGCTGGCATCCTATCATGTGTCACTCATGTTATTTGTTACATTATTACATTTATTACTGAACCATGGAAAACCATATCTTACTGTTCCTCTCTGTTCTGCTTTTTGTTAAGTTTGTCATGCAGATGTGACATTTAAATATTTAAGTGCTTATTGTGTGTACCATGCTTTGCTAGGAATTGGGGAGATGCATGGGGGAGTGGGAGTTGCAGCTTCTAATATGAGACAGGACCCGTAAAGGAAAAAAGGTGTAAGCTCCTTGGATGATTATTGTTGGTGAGTATTAATCAGAAGATTTTCTTGAGTGGGTGCTTATAATCTAAGCATTCTGAAGGAAGGTAAATAGCAAGTATACTTTCTTTGCTGAAGTGGTGAATCGTGTAATAACAAGAAATGAGTGTAAGTAGAGTCAATTGGAAGGCTGAGAAAGAATAGTGAGGCTGAGTCTGAATTTAATTTGAGAGGCAATTGAGAAGTCCTGTAGGTTTTTATAGGCCTGATTTTACTTTGTGTGCATGTGTCTGTGTGTGTAGATGTTGTGGGCGGAGGCAGGGGGCTCTAGGAGGAAAGGCAGAAAACAGATACTCTCTTAGGGAGGGGTAGTTATACAGGAAGATCTTACTCATTTCCATCTCGTTACCTTTATTCACACTATTTTCTTTTGTCTACAATGCCCTCCTCCTCTGTCTTTTAAAACCCTACTTATGCTTCAAGGTCCACCTTAAATTTCTCCTTTGAGTTCATTTATTTCTCTAGAATTCTTTACCATTTTATATGGGCACTTAATTTCTATGTGCCTTGTTTTTTCACATAGTAAGCCTTGGGGATAAGTATACTGTTAATTTCTTTTTCCTACAGTTGCAGGCATGTTATTGAATTGACTAAAGGTTTTCATGAAAGGCATTAACCTGGGAATAGATAGAATGAGCCAAGTTGGAAAAATGTGATTTTCTTAGCAGACATTGTTTTGATTTGACAGATGAAGCAGAATATGATGACTTGGGTTTTGAACCATAGGGAGAATGGTGGTGTCCTTGGATTTTCTAAAGAAATTAGTTGTCATGCATATAGCTTTGGATCTCTTAGGAGGGAGAATTGGTTTTAACTATTATATTTAATATCATGTGTTTTACCTTTTTCTAAAACTGTATTACTGATTTCTATCTTAAAGATAATCTGTTTTTTAATATAATTAAGGTAATCTGTTTTTAACTATGAGTATTGTATTGACTTGGTTTATTATGCTATAATGGATCTAAATATCATAAAAAAAATATCATAACTAAGTATAAATAAATACACTATGAGGACTGAGATGCATCCATCTAAGAGTTTATAGAAACTAGAGGGTAAAATATGTAACAGTGGGCTAACATGTATAGTCATTATGGTCACTGTTGGAAAATTATTATAAGACTTGTGATTACTATGCCTTAGAAAAAACATCAGAGTTGGTAAAAGTCCAAAGATGTGTAACCGTGATAATCAAGTAGTAGAAATAGCTTGTTCTAACAGATTGGTTTATTCAGCCATAGTCTGCCAAAACAGAGGGATAACCCTTAAAGTTTAGAAAAAAATACCATGCAAATTAGATAGCAAAATTATAGAATTCATTACTTCTGGAGTGTACTCTTAATAGAGCTAACAAGTGCTTAGACTAATTAGAGAAGAATAATAATAAGGTAATAAGATTAATGATACCTGTGAGGTTTTGAGGATTAGTATTAACCTTTTGTGCTTGAAGTCATGGGTGGTAACTGTACTCTCCCAAAACATCAATCATTGCTTGAAGGATAGTACTTAGTTGGGTAGATCATGGAGCTGACCCAGAATGGCTGATTGGAAGAGAATGTCCTGTGGCAGTTTACTCTTTTGGTTCACCTGGTGGATGATAATATAAATCACAAAAGCTATTTATCAGTAAAATTGATCATCTGATTCTGGAAACCATAGTACAGTTGCACATAGAATAACATATGTGATATTACTTTGGCACAGTTGACAGTATTTCACTTTCTAGGACTTCATTTAAGGTTCTTTCACCCATGGAACAGTTTGGATTGTAAGTGTACTCCCTACTGCCATTTTCTTTGCTTGTTGACTGATACATATGACTGACAGAGCCAAATAGGATAAATAAAAATTTAAGTGCACTGTTCTGACATATCCCTCATACTGATGAGTGGACTGGTGATTCAGATGACAAGCATCACAAATTGAGCTGCGAATAAAAAGCAGGGTCACTGCTTTTCATTATGCACACACACAACTCTCATGACACTTAATATTAATGAGTAATCTAGTGGCAGGATTGAGGCAGTGGTTGGATGGTAATCCTTCCGCCTAATAGTGAAATGAAGTCAAGATTTCTAAATATTCCTAAGGGCAGGTTTGCTGATAGGTAATCACTGGCTAAATACTTTTTTCCACTCTGGAAAATTTTTGCTTCTTGATACAGGAGTGATTCATATAATAACTTTTTTTTTTGTTCTGTTTTAAATTGTGCTTTAGGTGAAAGTTTATAGAGCAAATTAGTTTTTCATTAGGTAATTAATACACAAATTATTTTGTGACATTGGTTGTCAACCTTTCAATGTATCTATCAACACTCTCCCCTTCTTTACCCCAGGTTCCCTGTTTCCATTCATACAGTTTCCCTGTCCCTTTGTGCCTTTTTTAAAAAAAAATTAAAATTGTACTTTACATGAAGGTTTACAGAGCAGACTAGTTTCTCATTAAACAATTAACATACATATTGTTTTGTGACATTGGTTGCCAACCCCACGACATAGCAACATTCTCCCCTTCTCAACCTTGGGTTCGCATTACCAGTTTTCCTGTCCCCTCCTGCCTTCTGGTCCTTGACCCTGGGCTGGTGTGCCCTTTTAGTCTTGTTTTGTGGGCCTGTCTAATTTTTGGCTGAAGGGTGAACCTCAGGAGTGACTTCATTACTAAGCTATAAGGGTGTCCAGGGGCCATACTCTTGGGGTTTCTCCAGTCTCTGTCAGACCAGTTAAGTCTGGTCTTTATTTTATTATTATTATTATTTATGAGTTAGAATTTTGTTCTATATTTTTCTCCAGCTCTGTTGGGGGCCCTCTGTTGTGATCCTTGTCAGAGCAGTCGGTGGTAGTAGCCAGGTACCATCTAGTTGTGCTGAACTCAGTCTGGTGGAGGCTGTGATAGTTGTGGTCCATTAGTCCTTTGGACTAATCTTTTCCCTTATGTCTTTGGTTTTCTTCATTCTCCCTTGCTCCAGTTAGGGTGAGACCAGTGGAATATCTTAGATGGCTGCTTACAAGCTTTTACGACCCCAAACGCTACTCACCAAAGTAGAATGTAGAACTTTTTCTTTATAAACTGTGTTTATGTCACTGGAGCTAGATGTTCCCCTAGACCATGGTTCCCACACCCTCAGCCCAGTGATTTGGTCCCTCAGGGAGTTTGGATGGCTCTATGGAGCTTCCATGATCTTGCCTTGGACAAGTTGTACTGGCTTCCCCGGTATTATGTACTGTCTTAAAAAAATTTTTTTTTTTTACCCTTCACTAAAATACCACCCACCTATTGTCTGTTTAGTGTTTTTCTCTCCTACCCCTGCTCTCCCTCGTAACCATCAAAGGTTGTTTCTTTTTGTGTGTAAACCTTTTTATGAGTTTTTATAGTAGTGGTCTCATACAATATTTGTTCTTTTGTGATTGACTTATTTCACTCAGCATAATGCCCTCCAGATTCATCCATGTCGTGAGATGCTTCACAGATCCATCATTGTGCTTCATTGTTGTGTAATACTCCATTGTGTGTATGCACCATAGTTTGTTTAACCATTCATCTGTTGATGGGCATCTAGGTTGTTTCTGTCTTTTTGCTATTGTGAACAATGCTACAGTGAATGTGGGTATGCATATGTCTATTTGTGTGACGGCTCTTATTTCTCTAGGATATATTCCTAGGAATGGGATTGCTGGATCATATGGTATTCCTGTTTCTAGCTTTCTAAGGAAGCGCCATATAGTTTTCCAAAATGGTTGTACCATTTTGCATTCCCACCAGCAGTGCCTAAGAGTTCCAGTCTCCCTGCGGCCTCTCCAACATTTGTTATTTTCTCTTTTTTTTGATTCGTGCCAGTAAGTGCTGGGGTAAAATGGCATCTTACTGTGGTTTTGATTTGCATTTTTTTTTTTAATGATCAGTGATGGCAAGCATTTCCTCATGTGTGTGCTAGCTGCTTGAATGTCTTTAGTGAAGTGTCTGTTCGTTTCCTTTGCCCATTTTTTAATTGGATTATTAGTCTTTTTGTTCTAGAAGTGTTGGATTTTCCTGTAGATTTTAGAGATTAGACCTTTGTCGGATTTGTCATAGCCAAAATTTTTTTTTCCAGTCTGTAGGTTCTCTTTCTACTTGTTTGGTGAAGTCTTTTGATGAGCTTAAGCGTTTAATTTTAGAAGACCCCAGTTATCTAGCTTATTTCCTGGTGTTTGTGTATTAGTTAGAGTTTGTATCCTGTTAATGCCGTATTGCCTTGAAGTCTAAGTTGCACCTGACTCAAGCCATGGTGTTTTCAGTCACCTCGTAATGCATGCGAAAGCTGGACAATGAGTAAGGAAGACTGAAGTAGAATTGACGCCTTTGAATTGTGGTGTTGGTGAAGAGTATTGAATATACCATGGACTGTCAAAAGAATGAACAAATCTGTCTTGGAAGAAGTACAACCAGAATGCTTCTTAGAGACTGCATCTTCCGTACTTTCGACATGTTATCAGAAAGGATCAGTTCCTAGAGAAGGACATCATGCTTGGTGAAGTAGAGAGTCAGCAAAAAAGAGGAGGACCCTCAGTGAGATGGATTGACACAGTGTCCGCAACAGTGGGCTCGAGCATAACAGTGATTTTGAGGATGGCGCAGAATTGAGTAGTGTTTTGTTCTGTTGTACGTAGGGCCACTATGAGTCGGAACCGACTGGATGGCACCTGACAGCAACCACAACAGTGGCTAGTGATCTCGAGCATTTCCTTGTGTCTGTTAGCCGCCTGAATGTCTGCTTTGGTGAAGTGTCTGTTCATATCCTTTGCCCATTTTTTAATTGGATTATATGTCTTTTTGTTGTAGAGGTATTAGATTTTCCTGTAGATTTTAGAGTTTAGACCTTTGTTGGATATATCATAGCCAAAATTTTTTTCCCAGTCTGTAGGTTCTCTTTTTACTCTTCTGGTGAAGCATAAGAATTGTTTAATTTTTAGAGGGTCCCTGTTATCTAGCTTATCTTCTGGTATTTGTGTATTGTCAGTTATGGTTTGTGTCTTGTTTATGCCATGTATTAGGGCCCCGGCATTGACCCTGTTTTTTCTTCCATGATCTTTAAAGTTTTTGGTTTTATATTTAGGTCTTTGATCGATTTTGAATTAGTTTTTGTGTGTGGTATGAGTATGGGTCCTGTTTCATTTTTATACAGATGGACATTCAGTTTTGCCAGCATCATATGTTAAAAAGACTGTCTTTTCCCCATTTGGAAACCCTGGTGGTTTAGTGGCTAAGTGCTATGGCTGCTAACCAAAAGTTCAGCAGTTCGAATCCACCAGGCGCTCCTTGGAAACTCTATGGGGTAGTTCCACTCTGACCTGTAGGGTCGTTATGAGTCAGAATCAACTCAATGGCAGTGGGTTTTTTTCCACCGTTTAATGGACTTTGGGCCTTTGTCAAAGATCAAGTAGCTGTAGGTAGATAGATGGATTTACATCTGGGTTCTCGATTCTGTTCCATTGATCTTTGTGTCTGTCATTGTATCATGTTCTTCAGTAATGCTTTACTTATTTGGGGCCCTCTTTCATTGCCGTATAAAGTTAATGATTAGTTTTTCAGTCTAGTTAAAGAATGGTGTTGGCATTTGGATTTAGATGGCATTGTATTTGGGTAGAATTGACATTTTTACAATGTTAAGTCTACCTATCCATGAGCATAGTGTGTTTTTCCGTTTATGTAGGTCTCTCTTGGTTTCTTGCAGTAGTCTTTTGTAGTGTTCTTTGTATAGATCTTTTACGTCCCTGGTTAGATTTATTCCTAAGTATTTTTTTTTTTAGGGGCTATTATATGTGGTATTGCTTTCCCAATTTCCTTTTCATCTTTCTCTTTATTGGTGTATAGGAATCCAACTGATTTTTGTATGTTTATCTTGTGTCCTGCTTCCCTGCTGAATCTTTCTCTTAGTTCCAGTAGTTTTCTCATGGAGTCTTTTGGGTTTTGTATGTATAGTATCATATCATCTGCAAATAGGGACAGTTCAACGTCTTCCTCACCAGTTTGGATGCCCTTTATTTCTTTTTCTTGCCTTCTTGCTCTAGCTAGGACTTCCAGCACAGTGTTAAATAGGAGTGGTGTTAAAGGGCAGGTATCCTTGTCTTGTTCCTGTTCTCGGGGGGGGCATGTTTTTAACTTCTCTCCATTGAGAATGATGTTGGCCATTGGTTTTGTATAGATGCCCTGTATTATGTTGAGGAATTTCCCTTCTATTCCTATTTTGTTGAGAGCTTTTATCAGGAATGGGTGTTGGACTTTATTGCATGCCTTTTCCGAATGCCTTTTCTGCATTGGTTGGGATGATTATGTGATTCTTTTATTTATGTGGTGGATTATGTTGATTGATTTTTAATGTTAAACCATCCTTACATACCTCGTATGAATCCTGTTTGGTCATGGTATCATATCATAACTTTGAGTAAAAGAGTGTATTTTTTGATCTTTTTTTTTTTTCCTACTTGACTCACATTTGGGAGGGGGGAGATGCTTTTGTAAGTACAAGGTCCATGGTCTTTTATTTGAAACAGATCCAGCCAAATGCATTTCAAAATTCAGAAGTTTTTAAATTTAGAAAGGTAATAATGTCATGTTTAAAGCTTCCCGTTTTAATAAAACACATATTTCTGCAGTAAAACGTGAATAGTCACACTAATTGAGATACATAAATTCTATAGTTAGTGTCACGTCAGTTCTAGCCATCAAATGAGTTTTTGGAATTTGGAGTTGAGGATGAGGGATTAGTGGTCCTGTTCTATAATAGTTTTTGTTAAGCATTTGGCAGAGTAAAATGACAAGGTGCTAGATGCATAAAAGGGATTATAAGATAATTTTTGACTGACATATCAGAGTATAATTAATGACAAAGCATCTCTGGATTCTAGGATTTGTACTGTGTTCGCAGTGACCTGGGGAACCTGCTTAAAGCCCTGGGTCGCTTGGAAGAAGCCAAGGTAGGTGTTTGATAGAATACATTTAAACATCAGTGTTTTGAAAACTTGTACTTTTTGCAAAGTCTTCAACTCTTCATTGAGCTGTCTTTACAAAACAGTCCTTTGAAACTGAGGAAACTGATGGCATGAATCGCCTCAGACTAGAGCAGGGCCAGACTTCGGCATATCTGTTCTAAATCTGGGGGTAAAGTAAGAAACCGAACATTTTGGAGCCTTTCTGCTGAGCTAGATCATCTCTATAACAATGGGCTCCATCTCCTATGAGAATGAATAACATTCCTTCAAATCTGAGGCTTGCCTGCTGGTAACAAGCAGAGCACCTGTGATTTGGCTCCAGACTCCTATATGATGCAGGTGCTATTGAAAATGCTGCTCTTCTAAGTCCTTTGTGGCTTGTAAGTGGAGAAGAATTTCATCCAAATGTTACCCTGTAATACTGGCATTTAAAGCTCTTATTTAACCTTCCTCCCTTCATCTTCCTTACCCTTTTTACAGTGGAAGAAAGGCTGTTAAAATGATTGCAAATTAATAATTGGAACATCCTGCTCCTTCTTATCCACGCTCCCTCCCCCCGGTTCCTTTTTCTTCTTTTTCAATCCTAGTTGTCTACCTTTTCTTCCTTACTTCCTTCTTTTACTCCTTCCCACCCCACCTCCTTTTTAAAAAAATCAGAAGGACAAAGCTGGTTTGTTTGTGAAACGGACTGATCGAAAGAAAACTTGCCAAAGTGGAAAGGTGGCTTTTAGCATTCTGTGTTTCCAAATAATGAATTTGAACACCAGGTTGGGTTATTAAAGGCTTTTGGTATAATTTAAAATTACATTTATAAATGAAATTGTCTTGTTACAAGCCACCTTACGCAACCGCGCTGCAGGGGTGAGGAGTGGGGAGAAACCAGAATGCTTCTGAAACTCCCACCTGTTGCTCTGAGCCCCACGCGCATGCTCATGCGTGGAGTGTATGCGCAGCGTAGCTGTCTGTTTGCTCCATCCAGGGAGGGAGAAGGCTTTTCAACACCATCTAATGTTAAAAGGCACTAGTTTTAAGTGCATAGCTCATAAATTCTGCTGACACTTTGGATTAACCTTTTGTAGGTTTCCAGCTAATGAATTGTAATTGATTTCAATTTTAGCTGAAAAATCTAATTGGTAATTTATAGAACAAATATTTGATAAGCGCCTATTAATTTTCACCCCACCAAGCGGACAGCTAACATGAATTGCACTTCACTGCAGCTTTAGAGATTGGTTTAGGCTGAGACATTGCGCCTGCCTTAGGTTGCTGACTTCTTTATTTCAGAGCTCTGGAGACACCTAGTTTTGAAAAATGTTATTCTGTTTTTGGTGAGAATTTAGTAACTTAGTAAACAAGAAAATACTCGAGTGAAATGCAATGTGTTTCTTTTGTAATCAGTGCATTTGAAAATTCAAGCCAGCATAGTCCTAGTAGATGGAAACAAAATTAAGTTGTCTTTGTAGAAAATGAAGAGCCTTTCTTCCAGCAAAAATCCCTGCTGTATGCAATAGCCCTGATTAACCCTCTCCCTTCTGCATGTTTCCCATGTTACAGACTTGAGACTGTCCTCATTCCCATATGTAATAGACATCCAAAGAATTTCAATTGCTTTGTTGAACTTTTACTAATGATCTTGTTTTTATTTTCTCTCTTGTTTTTGGTTTTTCACCATTGATATTGTATTTAGAAGGTTTCAGGTGGGTGAAACCTCCTATTCCATGCGTAAGGTGCCTCGCTGAAGGGAGCTCGAGGCCTGGATCTAGGGCAGACACACACCTCCTCCTCCTCTTCCAGCAAGGAACGCACCGAAAAGTCACATGATGAGAAATATGGTAACGGGTTTGTAACTGCCACAGCAAAACAGTTTGCCTCCATGCCTGAATCTTCTGTCTTGTGGCTTCAGAAACAGCTTAAAATAATTTTATTTACAAGCAAGTTATGTAAAAGAATGTTTTATACTATAGCCACAATTCTGTCAAAGATAAGTAAAAGTTAATTAAGATATTAAAAATTATTAGAGATAATTTACTAGTAAAAGCTTCTAACTCTTCTTGTTGTTCATTTTTTTTTTCCTTTTTTCTTCTTTGTTTGGATTGCAGCATTCTGCTCTTCTGATGATGCGCTGTGACCCTGCAGTAGCGCAAAGGCTGCGCAGCGTTAATGCGCAGCGTGCGAATGAGCCCCTGTGAACGGTTGACTAGATGAGTAATCTGATTGACTGGCTCCCTCAGTCCTATTCTGCAGCCTTTTTGGAGAAAATTGGGTTTTAACGTACCTCGAGTCCAACTAATCTCATTGAACAAAGATTCTCTACGGGCCTGTCTAGTAGATTCATGGATCTGGTTGGCCGTTTGCTGCGTCTAGGGGTGTTCTATGTAGCGCAGCAGTTCGCAGCGACTGCGCAGTGCGATGCTGTTAGGTTGCGCAGGCGATGTTTGCGCTCGCATTACAGGGACCTCAACCTAGGTGCAGTCCTGTCATATGAGGTTTCAGCTTCAAGCTCCTTTGGAAAACGGGCATTAGGAGAATATAACTTATAGCCTGGCTTTATGGTATCTGATTTGGCAGAAAAAACATTTTTCCCCTCAGTTGCATAGTTTGGCATTAGTCGGGAACATTACTGTTTAGAGTAGCATTTCCCAAATGTGTTTCATAGTATTCTAATAAAATGCCCGATGAAAGAAGGGTTTTATGGTCAACTAAGGGAATCCTGTGTATACTGTTGGGTTTAGAGAAGTCCTGTGGTAAAGAAGCCTGTTTTCTGTTTTCCTGATTCATTTGATCACGAAATCCTTTTTCCAGTGACACCTCGTAGAACACACTTTGGGAAATGGTGAGGCTAGAAAAACATGGCCTTAAGTGGTGCCCTCTAGAGATCACTTGAAAACATAACAAGAGTTCTTAAGGTGTTCAGAGAAGAGAAGCCCAGCATAGAGTATTAAGGTCACTGACTTCCCAGATGAGTCCCAGCAAAAGGGTTGGTCATCGGTTGGCAGAACTGAATATGGTGGTTTGCACTTGGGTTCTGGTGGCGCAGGCGCAGGAGCAGCCAGCTGTGGCAGCGCATTAGTTTTGGCGCAAGCGAGCCTATGCTGCAGGGTCACTTTTGGCTGGTCAGAGAAGGAATAATGATATCATCTTCTTCCCCCTTCCCCAATCTTTTTTTTTTCCCTTTGCAAAATTTCCCCTTTCCCTTTACCTCCTTCCCCTCCCGTCTTCTTTCATTAACCCTCCCTAAGGCATGTTATTTGAAAGCAATTGAGACGCAACCGAACTTTGCAGTAGCTTGGAGTAATCTTGGCTGTGTTTTCAATGCACAAGGGGAGATTTGGCTTGCAATTCATCACTTTGAAAAGGTTAGTCATTAAATTAATAATTGGTATTTATGAAGTGCTTATTTGTGCAGGGTGTTTTTACTAGAACTAAATAATCCTTTACTCAACGAGTCTCATATATCTTTGTTTTTCTGACAGTATTGCAGTGTTCATTGGATGGTATGTGTTTTGGCATGGTTTCCAGTTTTGCACTGAGAATGTACTTCAGTAATTAAAAACACTTTTAAAGTGGATATCTATACTATAAAGAGACAGGGCTTCTTGGTGAAAAGGCTGATTCCAGGTCTGGGGCAGGAAATGTGCAAAATTAGCCTAGAATGCCTTGTCATACCAGAAAGCAAGGAAGCTTTGATGTATTACTTTGTGTCGCGAGGCAACTTGAAGAGGCTTCCACTGGCTAAAGATGAGACTTGAGCATTAATAGATATAATAACGTAAACATATTGAAACTTACCAAGTATGTTTAAATCTATGAATTCATAGTTACACTAAAAAGAAATTCCATGGTCATCTTTAGAAGATGATAAGGAGCAACTCATTTTGAAAACTCTTTAAAAAGGAAAGACTAAAACATTTGTCTCCCTCTCCTGTATGAACTGGACCTCAGGGTAATTCAGTAGTTGATTGGGAAAGTCTCTCTTTATAGAAGTGTTACAGCTAATAAGTGAAGAAGGAAGGATAGAATTAGAATATTACCATTAATAGATTTCAGCATTTATCAGTGACAAAAAAGGGACAACCAGACATTATGTACCTTACGATAAAAGTAAACAGTTCGACCAGTGAAGTACTCTTGCAAAAAGAGGAAACAACCTAAATTGGAAGCTTCCCATTCCAACTATAAGTCGGAATGGACTCGACAACAATGGAGTGGTGCAAATGGTAAAGTGCTTGACTGACTACTACCGAAAGGTTGGTGGTTGAACCTACCCAAGGCACCTCAGAAGACAGGCCTAGCAATCTGTTTTCAAAAAGATCACAACCTTGGAAACCCTATGGAGCAGTTCTACTCTGCACACATGGATTCGCCATGAGTCGGAATTAATTCCACAGCAAAGAACAATAACAACAGTTTAACTGCTAATTTACAGGAAATACAAGAAATGGGAACGTGTTAAAGGGATGCAGTCAGCAAAATCCAAACTATGGGAGCCATATAGAACAAATGATCTGATTTCTTCAACAAATTGCAGGAGTGAAAATGGAGGTTCAAATTAAACCTTTAAAGGTTTAAAAGAAACTCACAAAGGCTTGTTGACAGATTGCATTTTATGGGTCCGATTTGGATCTTGATTCAAGGTTATGATTTAATAAATTGGGTCACTGAATAGATACTTGATATTAAGGAAGTGCTGTCAATTTTTTAGGTGAAATAATGGTATATGGTTATGTTGGGAGGAAAAACATTCTCGTCTCTAAGATACATACTGAAATATTTCTGGGTGTAATGATATATCTGGGGTTTGCTTCAGAATGATCTGGGAGTTAGAGGGTGTAGATTGGGATATAGATTAAGTAAGATTGAACATGATTTAATTGTTTGAACATGCATAATGTGGACCTGGGGATTTGTTTTATTCCTCTGCTTTTGTATATGTTTGAAAGTTTCCATAATAAGAAAGTTAAAAAGTTTTCCAGAGTGGACATCTATCACTATAGAATCTAAATTAAGTATGTTGTGTTATGTTTACCACAGAATTGTATAAGTGTTCTTTACCTTCATCTTTTCAGTGTTTTGGTTAAGGCTTGCATTTCCTATACTGTAGGAGTACCTCTCTCGATCAGTAGTTCTATACCTTGGCTGCACACGAGTCGCTTGTAAAAGATACCATGCCCTGGCCCCACCTTCAGAGGGTCTGATTTAACTGTCCCGTGATGGAGCCAGGGAAGGTTGAGAATCATTGCTGTCCATGTAACCATCTGTATTTTAAGAAACTATTTGGAAGAAATTATTTAATGAAGTAACCAATCTTAGTACATATCTCAGTACGTATTTTACTGGTTACACATCTTTCTGAGATCTTATGGAATATACAGTTCTAGTTACTGAGGCGTGTATTTCCTTTTCAATAAGAGCATGTTGCTACTTACTGCCATTATTTGTTTAGAAGAGTTAGGCTGGTTAATTGTGAATAAAGTAGGGCAAATTATTCAGCTCAATAAAATTGGAGTAGGCCCTAGTTTTTTATTTTTCCTTTCAGGACCCTTTTTGCTCTTATATGAGAATTTATTTTAATAACATAGAGCCTGGCAATGATGAAAGGGTACTGAATAAATTGGGTTAAAAAAAGATTTAATTACATATGCTAAAAAAATGTAATTGGAGGTCTAAAAAAGTTACCCCAAAATGAAAAGTTGTAATTGGGAAGTTAATCCAGCAAAACCCTAACATGCTCTAAGTTAACTGTATTGTAATTTTTAGGCTGTCACCCTTGACCCAAATTTTCTGGATGCTTATATCAATTTAGGAAATGTCTTGAAAGAGGCACGCATTTTTGACAGGTGAGAGCATTCTATTTGATAAGTCTTCTTGAGTTTTTGTTGTATTGGCACTTGAGAGTTTGGACTGAAATTATGACAATGGTCCATTGAAATAAAAATTCCTTTTCTAGTATGTCCTTCCCTGCTCACGATGTCTGCTGTATTACCTTTTATTTGTAGATATTGCTGCCAGATTTTTCATTGGCTTCCATGAAAGCCATTATTCTTCTTAGTGGGAATTTAGTTGAAATTTCCTTTATTGTAAATGAAATGGTTATTTCTTAGGCTAGAATAGGCCTTTTAACTTTTTGTTGTTGTTGTCAAAGGAGAGCCTATTTTCCTAGGTGGGAATAGAAAAGAAAATTCGTCAGTGTAGAAATACATCTTATAGAGATATAGTTTTCGTTTGAGATTAATATAGCATGAATTAATTATAGTTAATTACAATTAATTGATACACTTTAGCATGAATTAATTGTAACAAAGTATCCATTAAAAGTTAGCTGCATTTTGTGTGTGTGTGTGTGTGTGTTTCTTTTACAGAGCTGTGGCAGCTTATCTTCGTGCCCTAAGCTTGAGTCCAAATCATGCAGTGGTGCATGGCAACCTGGCTTGTGTATACTATGAGCAAGGCCTGATAGATCTGGCAATAGACACCTACAGGCGAGCTATTGAACTGCAACCACATTTCCCTGATGCTTACTGCAACCTAGCCAACGCTCTCAAAGAGAAGGGCAGTGTAAGGATTTTTACTCAGTCTATTTCTTTGTTACCTGGTAGGATTAAAAACGTCTTTTTGTACATATTGTTATTAAGTAGTGAGATGGTAAATTGTTTTACTTTGAAGTTTTGGTTGAGGGAAAGACTAGCAAAAATACCCATTTTCCGGGAATATTAGAACTCCAGAATTCTTAGAAAATGCTGTTATTTTTAGAGTAATGATTGTTAGAATTGTTTGAAAATTATCAGCGGTGACTCTCTGATTGTTCTGTATGGTTTTTGAATAGTTCGTTTTGTTTTTTAGGTTGCTGAAGCAGAAGATTGTTATAATACAGCTCTCCGTCTGTGTCCCACCCATGCAGACTCTCTGAATAACCTAGCCAATATCAAACGAGAACAGGGGAACATTGAAGAGGCAGTTCGCTTGTATCGTAAAGCATTAGAAGTATGTTGAGGGCAGTGTGGCTGGGTATTTTGTCTATGTGGTAATAGAGGGAAGGTAGTGAGATTTGCCATGCCATCCACCTTTTTTGTAAAAACAACAGATAGCGGTTGAATAATTGAAAAAAGGGTTATTCATTGAGCCAATAATTGAGTACCTCAGGCATTATGCAAGGTTCTTTGTGACATTCAAGAAAATCCCAACATTCAGAGTTCATTATTTTATGGGTAGGTAAGATCTGCACAAAAAAATTAAACAGCAGGCCACAGTTCAGGAGAAGTTACCAATAAGTATAATTTCAGTGCTTGATAGCTGTTATGGCGGTTAGTAGGTATGGTAGGAGTTTAGAAGAGAGATTTTAATGGTGCTGGAATAGTAAGCGTAAACTAAGAGCAGGAGAGGTCTACCTTGTTAGATTTTGAAACGAGGAGAGGTATAAAACCTAAACACAGGTAGAATTCGGCTACTAGCCCTTAAGGAATGAGTAGACTTGGAAAAGATAGAAGTTTAGGGGCATGAAAGATACTTGAACAAGGTTCTTTAGGTTTAAGAAGATAAGCAGTTTTTTTTTTATTTATTAACCTCAGTTCTTGTCTTGACTCTTTATAGGTCTTCCCAGAGTTTGCTGCTGCCCATTCAAATTTAGCAAGTGTACTGCAGCAGCAGGGAAAACTACAGGAAGCTCTGATGCATTATAAAGAGGCTATTCGGTAAGAGACTCACAGCCTTATTTTTCCTTTTAAGGTATCTTTTAATTGTAAAATGCTTGGTACATTTGCCATGTGCTAAAATGGTTTTTAATAACAACATAATTAACATTATAGGGGGTTAAACATTTTTGTCCTAGGCAGATAAAACTTTTGTCCCCTCATTTAGAATCAGTCCTACCTTTGCTGATGCCTACTCTAACATGGGAAATACTCTAAAGGAGATGCAGGATGTTCAGGGAGCCTTGCAGTGTTATACTCGTGCCATCCAGATTAACCCTGCATTTGCAGATGCCCACAGCAATTTGGCTTCTATTCACAAGGTACTACTGTTTATTATAATACATATATATTAGTACCTAGTGTTTAATTTTAGGAAACTTTTTATCATCCCATTTTATTTATTGCCAGGATTCAGGGAATATTCCGGAAGCAATAGCTTCTTACCGCACTGCTCTGAAACTTAAACCTGATTTTCCTGATGCTTATTGTAACTTGGCTCATTGCCTGCAGGTAAGGAATAACAAGCCAGTTATTGGCTTTCAATGTTGTAATCACTTTTTAATTGTTATTGTGCCGTAATAGTCCAAGCCTGACTGTGGAGATAGTGTCTTTCAATAGGTTATTTGACATTACTTTAGGCCAAGGATGTATAAAATGTTCAGTCATGGGCTGGGGTTTTCTGGGTAATAACTTCTTTCTGCCTCCTCTAGATTGTCTGTGATTGGACAGACTATGATGAGCGAATGAAGAAGTTGGTCAGCATTGTGGCTGACCAGTTAGAGAAGAATAGGTTGCCTTCTGTGCACCCTCATCATAGTATGCTATATCCTCTTTCTCATGGCTTCAGAAAGGCTATTGCTGAGAGGCATGGGAACCTTTGCTTGGATAAGGTGAGATTTTTTTGTTTTAATTTTTTGTTGTAAAATAAAACATAGGTACAGAAAGCTATACTAATCAGGTGTATGTCTAAATGAATTATCATAAAGTGAATACCACCCAACCACCCCAGAAATCCTTCCATATGCTCAATTATAACTCCCTCCTCCCCATTCCTTAGGTGGCATTCTGAACTTAAATACTAACAAGAGACTGATGGTATTTCCTTTAAGTTGAAAATCATAGTGTTTAATAAAATGGTATTTTATATTCTTTGAGAATTCGAGCACTACTTGATAAAAGGTTGAAATTTGCTTGGCAGGGTACATTGGAGTGCTAGGTGTAATTGTGTATTTTAAATTGCTTCCCTACAGAATTTTCTAAAATGCAGGGTTTGTCATGCTCTGTCTACGTCGCCTCATTCCTATAAGTTTTAAATTTGCTGGGGATATTTCATAGGCTTTAGGAACAGGTCAAAGTATGATGCATATGTATTATATAAACTGTAAAAATTGCATAGAACTGTCTGTATGACTTAAATGAAGCGTTTTGGGCAAACCTTTCCTAATAGGTGTGAGATGTAGATTTGATGTATTTCCTGCATGAAAGTTTCCATATAGACTCAACTTTGCTGGCAAACATTGCATTCTGTTGGTAGATCAATGTCCTTCATAAACCACCATATGAACATCCAAAAGACTTGAAGCTCAGTGACGGTCGACTACGTGTAGGATATGTGAGTTCTGACTTTGGAAATCATCCCACTTCTCATCTTATGCAGTCTATTCCAGGCATGCACAATCCTGATAAATTTGAGGTAAGAATATAAGTATAGTGTTTCTCTAGAACCGCTATTTGTTTTCTTAAAAAAACAAACACAGTGGTGGTTTTATTGTCATCAAAAGCCAAACCCAGCTGCCACAGAGTAGATTCCGACTTCATAGCGACCCTATAGGACAGGATAGAACTGCCGTAGGGTTTCTAGGACTGTAAATCTTTATGGAAGAGACTGCTGCATATTTCTCTTGTGGAGCAGCTGGTGTATTCGAACCGCCAGCCTTTTGATTAGCGGCTGAGTGCTTTAACCACTGGTGTTAAATCTGATGTCTTTTGGAAAGATTTAAGCTAAGGCTGTTAAATATATTATGTACTACTTTTTAGGTATTCTGCTATGCTCTGAGCCCAGATGATGGAACAAACTTCCGAGTGAAGGTGATGGCAGAAGCCAATCATTTCATTGATCTTTCTCAGGTAGGTGAATCTCTTATACTTCTAACTTTTTATTATGAGCAAATATTGAAAAAAAAAAACTATTGGTGTATCGTTTGAAGTTGGGCAGTTGCTTGATCTTATTTCCTTAGTCATTTACATTTATAAGCGGCATGGCTTTGGCTGAGGTAGCAAATGGAATAGAAGTGTGTTATGTTTGTGCTTGGATATATAACTTCTGGGAATTGAGCCAGCACTCGTGACAGGTATTTAATAAATATTAAATAAATACTGAACAAATTGAACAAAATAGTGACTTGGAAGAACACACAAAAGGTTATTTAAAGAAAATGGCTACTACGATTCATTTATTTTTTGGTCATCTTTATTTCTATACTTGCTATACTGCTAATTCCTTTAAAACATTTTGCGATAAATTAAGATTGAAACCTGTGGAGGAATTAATTTGCTGAGGACGTAGACTAGAGTTTTTTCTTTAGACACTCTTGGCCACTTTGGTGACTACAATCGAGAATATGCAGTATGTAGTATTATAAGAATCATTGAAGTCCTAGCAGAAGCGTTGTGACTCTTGTCATTTAATAAATAATATGCACCAACATCTTTTGTGATATAGCTGTTGCTTCAGAAGTATGCCAAACTATTTTTGATGTAGG
Source organism: Elephas maximus indicus (assembly GCF_024166365.1). Lineage (NCBI taxonomy): Eukaryota > Metazoa > Chordata > Mammalia > Proboscidea > Elephantidae > Elephas > Elephas maximus. The sequence continues at coordinate 98,141,997 of NC_064846.1, read as the reverse complement.
TTGGACTCTTTGTGACTAAGAAGCATGCCAACCTCCAATGTCTGAGACCCTTAGGGATTCTCTGCTTAGTGACTGAAGTCTAAACTCTTCAGCACGGCCTTCTAAACCCTTCATAGTTTGATCACAACCTTGTTTGCCAGTACTTTGACCCATCAGTCACCCTCATGTATACCTAGGTTGTTGTGTGCCATTGAGTCAATTCCGTAGCTACCCTATAGGGCAGAGTAGAACTGCCCCACAGGGTTTCCAAGGGGTCGGAATTGACACAACAGCAATGGGTTTGGTTTTGGTTTTTTGGTTTTAATCTTCAGGGAAGGAGACTGCCACGTCTTTCTCCTGTGGAGAGGCCGGTGGGTTCAAACCACTGACCTTTTGGTTAGCAGCCAAGCGCTTAACCACTGTACCACAAAATAAAAATAAACTATTCACCATATCTTAAACTACCAATCATTTTATTCTGGTTCTTTATTTACACTGTTCTCTACGGAGATTGTATTCTACTCAAATTAGAGATTGTATTCAGACTCCCTCAAACTTGGATCTGGTTTTCAAAGGCCCATTTTAAATACCAACTCCTTCAATTCTTAATGCCTTCAGTCCAGAAGTAAACTCACCTTTGTGTTGTTTCTGTAATGCTTTGGGCCCGCTTTAAGGGCACTTAACCATGTTTCTTACCTGCGCTAGTGTAGTTTGTGTCCTTTTTGCATATGAGAATCTGTGAATTCTTTTCAATGCTATTAAGACCAATTGAGTTAATCAGAGATAATACATAGTGCATTCTTATTTTTTATTCTGTAGATTCCATGCAATGGAAAAGCAGCTGATCGCATCCACCAGGATGGAATACACATCCTTGTAAATATGAATGGTTATACCAAGGGTGCTCGAAATGAGCTCTTTGCTCTCAGGCCAGCTCCTATCCAGGTACAGAAATTAATAATAATTGTTCACAATGTGTATCATGCTGAAAAGAAAGTCATGTAGTTTTCTTCCCTCTGGCTAACTGCCATTCCCAACAATAGGGTAGACGTGCTTGAATTTTAAAAAAGTACTGCCCTCGAAATGCACAGGGACAAAAAATTTTGAGTGTATATGTATATGGAGACATGCAGTTCGTGGCTGGGTGTAAATAGTTGCTTTGTCTTGCAAATAACCTTGAAAAGCATTTTTAGTATTTAGACGGAACCGGGTTAGTCTGAAATACTTCTTAATTGCTCTCAGCTAAAGAAGTCAACCCTCCTTGTTTGTTTATCGTTGGAACCTTTTGGTGAGGCTTGTCAATCAGTTTTTGGTCTGATTTTAGGCAATGTGGCTGGGATACCCTGGGACAAGTGGCGCGCTCTTCATGGATTATATCATCACCGATCAGGAAACTTCGCCAGCCGAAGTTGCTGAGCAGTATTCTGAGAAATTGGCCTATATGCCCCACACTTTCTTTATTGGTGATCATGCTAATATGTTCCCTCACCTGAAGGTAGGTAGAAAACAGGGCTACGGAGGAAATTTTAAAGAACCTTAGTCATTTTATCTCCTTGCTGTTATCCATACAACACATGCTAAAAGATGTGTCTGAAACTTTTTCCATCAGAAAAAAGCAGTCATTGATTTTAAGTCCAATGGACACATTTATGACAATCGGATTGTTCTGAATGGCATCGACCTCAAAGCATTTCTTGATAGTCTGCCAGATGTGAAAATCATCAAGGTCAGAACCTAGTCAGTATTTGTCATTGAAGTAAAGTAAGTTGCATTTGTGAACTTTTCCTAATGATGCATTTTGTTTCTTCACTCTTTTTTTTTTTTTTTTTAGATGAAATGTCCTGATGGAGGGGACAATGTGGAGAGCGGTAATACAGCTCTTAATATGCCTGTTATTCCTATGAATACTATTGCAGAAGCGGTTATTGAAATGATTAACAGAGGACAGATTCAGATAACAATTAATGGATTCAGTATTAGCAATGGGCTGGCAACTACCCAGGTGAGCAGAGAATAATTATCAAGGCCATAATATATACCATCAGGCATGCATTTGGTCTCCTTAAAACCTTGTAATAACTCTAGGAAGTAAGCATCGTTATTCTCGTTTTATAGATGAAGACGAGTTCAGTGGAATTGGGTATCGTACCTAGGTTTGTCTGATTTTTAAAGTCCTGTGAATTCAGTCAGCAGGTTACTACAGCCCACTGTATTAATATCTTGTTACTCCTTGCTTGTGGCTTTACTCTTATCAATGGTGAACTATTTGTAGGCACCTTAGAGTTTCTTGTTTCTATAACTTATCCTTTCCATGGCTAAATTCTGCTCATCCTTAAGATTTTTAGTTCAGAGAGCTACTCCAGGTATTAATTCCCGTCCTTATTTCTAACCTTCCCGCCCCTACTCCATTGGTGCCTGTCTTCTATGCTTCTGCAGTATTTGGAGTATATCATTAATACTTAGTACAACACATTGTAATTCTCTGTGTATGTATCCTCCACTGAACTGAACTACTTTGGTGCTGTGTCTTAACTGTAGTAATATATACTCAGTAAATATATATTGCATGCATGAATAAGCAAATACATAGCTCTGTCAAGAGATTATAAGGAAAGGATCTCTGATCCCTGGGAGTTAACAATGTAAGACAGTATTCAGATATGTGAGAATTGCATGATAATACGATAATTGTATACTCTAGAATCTCCAAAGTGGTACTGATCAGTGTGAGGAGAGGCAGTATTGGGAGAAGAGACTAGCTGGGAGAATAATTTAAGTTTAGCCTGGGAGGGTGGGTGAGATTTAGAAAAGGACATTTCAGTCATGAAGAAGAATGAGCAAAAGCTTGGGATGTTGAGGAGAACTTTTTGGCTAGAGCAAGAAGTTCCATAATGCCATCTCCCCAAATTAAGATACTGCTGTAACCTTGTTTTTTAAACCTACTGTATCGTGAACGTTTTCTCATATAATTAACTATATTATAAATATTTTCTCACATTAGAGACAAGACTTTTAATGGTTATACCATTCTGGATCTTAAGGATTCTTTATCAGTGAAAAGCTATTGGCCTATCTTGACTTCAAATCTAATCATCATATCCTTTTTGTTGTTCTAGATCAATAATAAGGCTGCAACTGGAGAGGAGGTTCCCCGTACCATTATTGTAACCACCCGTTCTCAGTATGGGTTACCAGAAGATGCCATTGTGTACTGTAACTTTAATCAGTTATATAAAATTGACCCATCTACTTTGCAAATGTGGGCAAATGTGAGTATCTATACTCGACGGCACTGGGGTCATAGATTAATTAGTAATGTCTAGAGACTTTTTTTTTGAGACTAGTAAACATTCTGTATGTAGACCATCTTGCTGAAGCTAGTCCCCCCACCCTATTCAAGAGCTGCTGTACTCATTTCCAATCTTCAAGAGTTCCCAGAACCCATTTTTCTTTTTAATGATTTTATCGTGGTGAAATATATGTAACAAAAAGCTTTGTTTGCCATTTTAACTTTTCTTTTTATTGTGGTAAATATATATGTAACAGAACATTTGCCATTTCAACATTCTTCACATGTACATTAACTTACGTTCATGCTGTTCAATCATCACTCTTACCCATTCCCAAATCATTTTCCATCACCCTTGACAGACACTCAGCGTCCCCTTCCCTCTCATTTGTGTCTGATGACCACTGATAAACTTTGGCCACTATACACTGGCCTATTTTAATTACTTAACTAAGCCAGTTGTGTAACTGACTTACTTCACTAGACATAATGTTTTCAAGGCTTATTCGTGTCATAGCAGGTATCAGAACTTCATTTCTCTTTATAACTGAGTACTATTCCATTGTATGACTATACCGCATTTTGTTTATCCATTTTTCTGTTGACTGACACTTGGTTTGTTTCTACCTTTTGGCTATTGTGAATAATGCTGCATTGAACACTAGAGTATCTGGGTCCCTAGTTTCAAGTATTTTGGGTATATACCTATGAGTGGAATTGCTGGGTCATATGATAATTCTATGTTTAACTTCTTGAATAATGGTCAAACTGTTTCCATGGTTGCTGCACCATTTTACATTCCCACCAGCAATGGTTAAGGGTTCTAATTGCCCCACATCCATGCCAAAATTTGTTATTCTCCACTTTTCAGATAATAACCATCCTAGTAGATGTGAAGTTTTATCTCATTTTGCTTTGTTAAGGTTAGGATGTTGTTATTAGTTGCTGTGGAATCAATTCTGACTCATGGTGGCCCCATATGTATCAGAGTAGAACTCTGCTCTGCAGGGTTTTCAAGGCTGTGACCTTATGGAAGCAGATCACCAGGCCTGTCCTTCTGAGGCACCTCTGGGTGGGTTTGAACCACCCACCATCTTGGCTAGCAGTCGAGCACTTAGCCATTTGCGCCATCCAGGGACTCCTCGTTTTGGTTTTGTTTGCATTGCCCTAATGACTAATGAAAATCCTCACAACTGGACCAGTAAGCAACATAATGATAAATGGAGAAAATATTGACGTTATCAAGGATTTCATTTTACTTGGATCCACAGTCAGTGACCACGGAAGCAGCGGTCACGAAATCAATGCAAGTCTGCAAAAGACCACTTCAAAGTGTTGAAAAGCAAAGATGTCACTTTAAGGTATGCCTGACCCAAGCCATGATGTTTTCAGTGGCCTCATATGCACTCAAAACCTGGGTAATGAATAAGGAAGACCAAAGAAGAATTCATGCATTTGAATTTTGGTGTTGGTGAAGAATATTGAATATACCGTGGACTGCCAGAAGAACAAACAGATCTGCCTTGAAAGAAGTATAGCCAGAGCACTCCTTGGAAGTGAGGATGGCGAGATTTCATCTCATGTACTTTGGACATGTCATCAGGAGGTACCAGTCCCTGGAGAAGGACATCGTGCTTGGTAAGGTAGAGTGACAGCAAATAAGAGGAAGACCCTCGACGAGATAAATTGGCACAATAGCTGCAACTCAGACATAGCGACAATTGTGAGGATGGCACAGGACCAAGCAGTGTTTCATTTTGTTGTACATAGGGTAGCTATGAGTCAGAGCCAACTCAGCGGCACCGAACAGCAACAGACTTGTTTTGTGCCTTCTGTCATCATTCTCTTCTCTTTCTTCAAACTCTTTTTGGGGACAGCCAAGCAGATTAGGGACCTATAATTCAGTTGATGTAATTCATCTTTGTGATGGAACGAATTCACAGTCGCCTACTAGCTAAATGAAAATAGAGACCTATGGGAGCTTTTGTTGAGCTGGGCAGATCTATTAATAATTATTTTTTATCTTTCCCTATTTTAGATTCTGAAGCGTGTTCCCAATAGTGTGCTCTGGCTGTTGCGTTTTCCAGCAGTAGGAGAACCTAATATTCAACAGTATGCACAAAACATGGGCCTTCCCCAGAACCGTATCATTTTTTCACCTGTTGCTCCTAAAGAGGAACATGTCAGGAGAGGCCAGCTGGCCGATGTCTGCCTGGACACTCCACTCTGTAATGGCCATACCACAGGGATGGATGTCCTCTGGGCAGGGACACCCATGGTGACGATGCCAGGTAAGTTGGTGATAAATCAGAGGAATCACCCTTGTGTTTTTTTTTTTTAAATCTCCTCTGGGGGAGACAATTCGAGGTGAAACCGTGTGTACTGAAGCAACATTTAAAGCAAAATGATAAAAAATGAGACTTAAGTTTGAATGCTTAGCTCTATTCTCCTCATCTGCATTGTGTGAGTGCTTGACATGAATAAAATTATGTGTGACTTAAACATTCTCAGATATGAAATTCTTAACTTTCTCAATACAGGAGAGACTCTTGCCTCTCGAGTTGCGGCTTCCCAGCTCACCTGCTTAGGTTGTCTTGAGCTCATTGCTAAAAATAGACAAGAATATGAAGACATCGCTGTGAAACTGGGAACTGATCTAGAATAGTAAGTAAGCTTTTCTGTGAACAAACTATATGATAAAGTGAAAGAAATAAGGACAACTTAGAATATAACCGTTACAAAATGAAATCATAAAAAATGTGTTTAAAAATGAAATCATAGGTGAAATTAGTTGTATAATCTCAGATGGAGGATAATTTTCCAAGCTCTCACAAAGGAAGCGATCAGTAAGTTTTACTCTGTAAAGTGTACATCGTTAAATTAAAAAGCAAAGAAGAGGGCTGGAAGTAGGACCCATCGCCCGCCCTGAGCCATCCTCTCGGCTTTGGAGAGGGAACAAATTAACAAACAGGAAAAAATAATTTCCCGGCTCTCCTAAGCCAGGAACTGAGGACGGAAACAGCTTCTTCGCCCAGGCACAGGCATAAGGGGTCCACGGACTCTGAATGCCTTTCATCCCTGCATAGACCTGTGTGAGCCCACTTCAACAATGTAGGCCGTCGTTAGCGCAGTACAACAGGGTATATACCTGAAGTCTAACTTCAACTGTTTCAGCTATATGGTCTAGCCGATTCGTGACATTTAACACCATTCTGCCCATTAAGCAGGGTCCTCACCTACCCACATCAGGGGCCTGAGGGGGGCCTGAGGACTGGGTGGCTCCACCCACAACACCTAGCCACCCGAGACAGGAGTCCAAGAACAAGTGGTGCCTCCCAGTCCTTAAAGCCAACAGCATTGGGTGCCTGTGGTCCGGCTGCAAAACCTACCCGCCTACGTACTGTAGGGAACAGGGGCACTCGGGGGCAGCCATCAGCCCCCTGCTTTGCTCAGTGCATGACACCCGACTGCAGCCAGATACCTGTGCCTACACCAATCACCCCTGCCCGTCTAGGACTTTACATGAGAGCCTGCGCCACACACTTGGTGACTAACTACCTGGATACCTGAGCTGAATCCATACAAGAAAAGCAGACTCCTGGGCTCACATATCTAGTAACCACTCTAACCACTTGGTGGCAGGGTGTGAGAGCTTCAGAGGCACCAATAATCAAAAGGCAAAGAAGAGGAAAAGATCTTTGTCTCATATATCAGAGCATTAACAGCCTTACTATATAAAGATTATAGAACATTTAAAATTTAAATCCCTAATAGAAAACAGATGTTAGCATTTATTATTTTCAAACTTTTCTTCACTAAACATCATATACATTTAAGAAAAACAAGTGAAACTTTTGAGCAGGCATGAAAAAAAGTTCATGATTTCTAATGACATAGGAAAGTGCTTACACCATAATATTAAGTAAAATATCTGGAAGCTGTAAAATATGCACAGTATAAGGATATTTTAAAAAATTAATCTTGAAATGCACTAAAATTTCTAATAGAAAATTAAAGAAGGAACTGACAGACAAATTACCGAAGTTAGAGATACCAATGGTTTACAGAAACCTTCACCTTCTCTAGTGGAGATGCAGGTTAAAATAATGTTGCATATATCCATCATTTGGCTATAAAATAACAATATTTTTAATATGATGTCAATGGTGATGGAGTATTGAGGTGCTGGCACTCTCCTGTACTGGTGAATACAACTCCTTCCTCAAAATTAAAAAAAAAAAAGGCCAAACTTTTGACCCTATGATGCCACTTCTTCACAAGGAAAAAAAAAAAAAGTTTAACTTAAATACCCCCAAATGGGCAAGGATTAGAGGAATAATGCTTAGATAAATGATGCTTTACCCACACAAGGAAGTAGTAGTTATCTCTTAAATGAGGTTTTTCTTTGGTTATGGGTGATTTCTTTTTCTTTGTGTTCTTTTCCAAGATGTAGCGTATTATAGAAGGTAAAGTAGCACACTCTTTGAGTCAGACTACCTGGGTTTGAATCTAGGATCTCCCCACTTACAAGCTTTGTGACTTTGGGCAAGCTAATGTTTATATGCCTTGGCTTGTCCATCTGCAAAATGGGGATTAATAATAGTACCTACCTTGCAGAGATACTGTGAAGATTCAAAGAGGTATTCCATGTAAAGCTCTCAGAACAGTTCTTAGTGCATAGTAAGCATTCAAGAGATGTTAGCATTTATTATTTTCAAACTTTTCTTCATTGAACATCATATACATCTCAGAAGAATGGGTGAAACTTTTGAGCAGTCATGAAAAAAATTAAAGTTCATGATTTCTAATGACATAGGAAAGTGTTTACACCATAATATTAAGTAAAATATATGGCAGCTGTAAAATATGCAGAGTATAAGGATATTTAAAAAAATTAATCTTGAAATGCACTAAAATGGGTGGTAGGATTATGAATGGTAATTTTTTTTTATAATCTTATGTGATAGTCCAAGTTTTCTACAAGTCTTTTTAATCAGTTAAAAAAATTGAGGGGGTATACCTGAAAACCTGAATTAATATTTTTTAGAAACAAGTTAGATAAAGCTAGAATACAGCCAGATGCCTTTCTGATTAGAAACAAAATATATGTAAAAAGAAAAAACTCATAATTCCATCCCAGAAATAAACTCAATAAACAAATTAGTGTATTTTTATTACCAGACTTTTTTGAACTTAGTTGGGTTCATACAGTGTTTTCTCTGACATTTTATTATGAAAAATTTCAATTTTATAGTAAATACTTCTGTACCTACCACCTAGATTCTACCATTAACATACTACTGTTTTTGCTTTATCACATTTTTTTAAATTAATTTTTATTAAGCTTCAAGTGAACATTTACCATTCCAATCAGTCTGTCACATGTAGGTTTACATACATCTTACTCCCTTCTCCCACTTGCTCTCCCCCTATTGAGTCAGCCCTTTCAGTCTCTCGTTTCGTGCTGATTTTGCCATCTTCCCTCTCTCTCTATCTTCCCATCCCCCCTCCAGTCAATTTATCACATATTTATCCATCTGTTTATTTCTTTATCCCCTATCAATCCATCTTATTTGCACATTTCAAAGCAAATTGCAGGCATCAGTACTCTTCTCCTTAAATACTTCAGAATGGATATCTATCATTAAGTAGAATTCAGTATTTGTTTCTTTTTCCTCTTGTGGCAGAATTTAAAACCAGTGAAATGCACAAAATGTTAAGTGACCATTCAGTGAGTTTTGAGAAATACCTTTATAACCCAAATCCCTATCAAGATACAGAACATTTCCGTCACTCCACAAAGTTTTCTCATGGCCTTCTCACACAGTCTCCCTTTCAGAGAACCACTGTTCTGAATTTTTTTTTTTGCCATAAATAAGTTTTGCCTTTCCAGAACTTTGTACAAATGGAATCACTTTAGAGTATGCACTCTGGGCTTCTTTCTCAGCATAATGTTTTTGAGATTCATCCATGTTGTTGGCTTGTATCAGTAATTCATTCCGTTTTATTGCTGAGTAGTATTTCCTTGGGTATACCACAGTTTTGTTTAACCATTTTCCTGGTTACTATTTTTTTTTTAATAAAGCACAGTGGTATTTGAAAAGTAGCATTAATATGGTCTTGTTGGATGAAGGCCAACAGATACACACAACCATTTTACTAGTTCTGGCCCAGCAAACATGAAAACAACTTTTTAAAATTACTGCTTTTAAAAATGGACAGGAGTGTTCTGGCTCTGGTTCTAAAGTAACAAACCTCTCTTCATCTAATAATAATCTCATGACAGATAAATATATTCAGGAGGATAGTAGAGAGAATTCTTGCCCACTGTGTTTTTAGAAGAACTGATTGCGTTTTTCTCAATTTCTGAACAGAACCATAGTCTTAGTGATATTAGCAACATTTTTTTTTATGTCTAAATAGATGACTCAGTTGAGGTACAAGTGGACAATTATGGCAGTAGACATTTTGCACTTCTTATCTCCCTGTGGTTTTCCTATTTCATAAAAATCTTCTTAAACTGAGTACTTCATCTTATGTTTGTGTCTTCACTATTGTAAGTGGTGCTTCAATGCACACCATTGTATAGACTGTGTATCTATATCTGATTATTTCTGTTGAGTAGATTTAAGTGTTACTGATAGGCCAAAGAGTTATGAACATTTAAGGTTCTTAATACATGCTTTTACTTACCTTTTGGTGAGCAGTTTACATTCTTAACTGGTAATACATAGGACCAGTCATGTATCATTGCAAATAACTTCTTATTTTAAAGGTGAAAAATAGATAGAGAAAGCTTGATATCCTTGTATACACTTGTCTTGGAAAGAACAAATTTTTTTTCAGAACGTGGGGGTAGACTAGATTACAAGTGCTAGTATAAAGAAAATAGCATGAAGTTTGGTCATGTATTTTACTTCAAAGGTGACTAGGTATTTATGGGGTCTAGTTCTGAGTCTCTCTTAAATTTTATTACACAGCCTGAAGAAAATACGTGGCAAAGTCTGGAAGCAGAGAATATCTAGCCCTCTGTTCAACACCAAACAATACACAATGGAACTAGAGCGGCTCTATCTACAGATGTGGGAGCATTATGCAGCTGGCAACAAACCTGACCACATGATTAAGCCTGTTGAAGTCACTGAATCCGCCTGAATAAAGACTATGCACAGGAGAATAACCCCTATACCTGAGCCTCAACCTTGGGGGAAAGGGAACTAGATAACATACTTTTACTTATCTGTACAGTACCATGTTGCAGATGGGTGACATATAATGATAATAGAATAGCACAGCCAGACTTGCTTCCTGCATGATAGGGAGAGACACAAGAGATGGGAAACTACTGTTCCACAAGGAGTCTCCATAGAATTTTGCAGAAACCAGGTGGTGCACAAGTCTGGAAGGTCTGATCTCCTTTGGTCTTCCGTGGGATAGTTAGTGTGGAGGGGAGACACAGCTTATCCAGCCATTTTGTGATTCCATGGACTGATTGAATCTTTTCTGACTTAATTTTTTTCTTTATATTTTGGGCATTGGAGCTTTTAAAAATGTGTTCGGTTTCAGGTATTTTTATTCGCATTGAAGTGTATACAATTCTCTTGAGATGAGGTTTTAAGCTAAAATGTGCTCCTTGTTTTAGTTTCTGAACTATAGAGATTAACGAGGACTTTGCTGGTGTAGTCTTTTTATAGGTTTTATAAACCACTTGAGCCTATATCAGTCATTTTAGTGTCTGACCTAATGTTTGGAACTATCAGTGCTTTGTTGGTTTAGATAATGACTCAAAATGTATTTCTGGCCTATGTTCATTTCCTCCCCCTCCCCCCCCCCCCGCCACTTTAAAATTTCTCCTGTAGCTGAGTTATAACCAATCTGATTCAAAACACCTCAGAGTGTTTCTCTTACACCATCTGGTGCCAAATGAAACTTTTTAGGAGTGATTATTAATCATGAAGGGCACAGTTGTGGTACTTACATTGATAATAATATAGCTTTTTTTTTGCCTAGTTTTGACCTATTTCACCAGTGTTTTACTTCGACTGCCCCCTCTATGCTGCTTCCAAAAGTGATAGTGTGTGATAAGATTTTTACCTTCCTTTCTAAAGTTTGTTTTTTAAAGTGAGTCATGTTCTTCCTATTTCTTTTCAGCAGAAATGAAATCCCAGGTAAGTATAAGTATTCAAGTATTCAATCAGTAAGTCACAGTTATCTCCAATACGTTAAATAACTGTCATCAGAGACATGTTATTTTGTAGGTAAAAAGCTCTGAAGGACCATCTGTGTATACAAATAATTATTTTTCAGACCTTCTAGGGTATTATCATGTAACTGTCTTCTGGACTTGATCTTGAAGTCTGTATGAATTCAGCCTCTAGTAGCTAACTGCACTGCTACTTGGGTTTGGAGTACAAATTAGACATTAGCCCTCCTGGAGCTTGAGCTCTTGATATTAAAAACCATAGGAATGAAATTACTGAATTTCAACAAAGGGTCAAGGGCTTGAGGCTTAAAACAGGCCAACATATGAATATATGTTTTGTCTTGTTGTACTGTACTTACGCTATCCAGCAACAGATAATTTTTTTTTCTGCTAATAGTGATCTAGATTATGTCTTTCCAAAGCGCTGAGGCAGTGCACCTATTTTGTAGTTGCAGCTGATGCCTGAATGTATCCTAGCTGACAAATTATTGATCAATAAGAACTTGAATTTCTGAAAGATTCTACTGCTGACCAAAATCTGAGCAAGGAGTCTCATATGTAATCCTTAACCAGAATTATGTATCAATGAACTGTTTAGTTTTTAACAGTATATATCAAGAAACATCAGTTTAGGGATTTCTTAATTTATTTTTTACCTGACTGGAAAATCAGTTAACTATTCTTAGCTAAAGGTTGCCAGCATGGTTGCAGATAAACTGATGTTTGAAGTTCCCCGAATTATGTAATGTGGGATAGAACAATGTACTTCCAGTGCCCTCAAGGCTGTGACCTTACAGCTATTTCACATAGCACATCGTTCCTCCTATAGGGATGGACTTTTTCCTGGCACGAAAAGTAGCCGCTGTGGTTGAAGCTTTGCTTATTGTAACAGGCTTTTGTTTCCAGGTAACATGTCTGTGGAAGACTTAATTATGAATAGAGATATAGATATTACTGGAAACTAATTTGTTTTTTTTTCTATTATACTCTGCTTTATCAAAAAAGTAAAACATATAAATCATGCTACAGAAATTCAGATGTTGTCATGCGATCTTTAAACAATAAATGAATGATTTCCCCTTAATATGACTAATGTATTTTGTGTTACGTTATATTAAATGTTGGACAGAATAATAATGGTCATCCAGTGATGAAGCACCTATATTTGAAGAGCTCAAAAAACATGAAAGGACTAGATTTCCCTACTGAAGAATTACTGTTTTCTAGTCCAGCCTGGTGGAGCAAGGGGGTTGGTATATGATCCATTAAGAAAACAAAGTATATATGACTCCTACCATATCCATTCCTACTTGTTCCTTTTTTGCTTGTGATCACTCTGGCTTCATCTACCCTTGCAGTCTCTATTCTTAATGTGGTCTATTTGTTTGGCTTTTGGGGGCTAGGTTATTTTCATTGCTACTCTGTATGGTTGGTTGAACTTATTCACAGGTATGAAGGAGGAGAATATCAGTGCATCAGGGATCAGAACAGGCTGGCTGCCAGTTTTCTCAGAGATTAAGTGAGAGGGAGACATTTATTTTATGTATTTTATTTTGTTGAGAATATACACAGCAAACATACACCAATTCAACAGTTTCTACATGTACAATTCAGTGACATCGATTACATTCAGGTTGTGCAACCATTCTCACCCTCCTCTGAGTTGTTCTTCCCCCATTAACATAAACTTAACTACCCCCTAAGGTTCCTTTCTAATCTTTTGAGTAGCTGTTGAAATTTGATCCCATATAGGTAGTTCTTAAAAGAGCATAATGCTCAAGGCAGACATGCTTTACTAGTTAAGCTAAAGTATTGTTCGGTGGAAACTTTTTTTTTTTACCCCAATAAAATTTCAGGTAGTAATTTACTTTTTAACTTCTCTGGGTTGTTATCCTCAAAGCCTTAATGTGGATTAGTGTTCGTATCCTAAAAGATGGTGTGAGAAGAAAGGCATCCAGTAGCCTACTCATGAAAGTTCTTACCTCTGCCTTCTATTTGTTAAGAATGTGCATCAGTTATTTCCAGTCTACTACTGCTGCCCTCAGTGTAAAGGAGCTGCCTTGTGTAACTTCTGGACTGCCTGTTGTTTTAAGATTCTATTCCAATCCTAATCTACTTTTGTACTTGAAGCATAGACCTCTTAATTACAGCTAATGTTTTGAGTTCTTTACCAACACCTCTGAGGCACTATTTTGTATTCTCATATTTTACAGATGAGGAAATGGGCTTGTAGAGATTAATTTGTAAGCTTGTAGAGATGGGGTTATAATGATAAGCCCCTTCTATCCAATTCCTTATCAGGAAGTACCTTTAGAAGCAGTTTGGTGGTCAAGATCTTGGGTTTTGGAACTAGTGCTGCTCGTTTCAGCTCTTGCCACTTTTTAGTTGTGTGATCTCTGTAAAATGAAAGTGCTTGACATTACGTACTTTTTTTAAGTGTCGTTATAAGGGATCTACATAAAACACTTAGAGTGGTGCCTAGCACAAAATAAACTAAAATATTATTAATTTCTTCAAATGCAGGGATGCTTAAATTATGAAATGTATGGGTGATTGTCAGAAAAATGGGCACAGTCTAGAAAGCATTTGCTTTCCCTTTTATGGTTTGTGTGTGTGTGTGTGTGTGTGTGTGTTTGGAAACAGTGCCAAAAGCCTTCAAAGTAACCACCTCCTCTTTATCTCCAAGGATGGAGTTCTCCAGTCCTCCCAGCAGCCACCTTCGGAGGATTCTGGAAGCAAACGCCATGGTTGACTTGATAGGCACTGCTGCCTTGCTCTTATCTAGGAGTCTAGGTGGTCAAACCCCCCCCCACCCCCCTCCCCTCACCCCCCCACCCCCCTCCCCTCCCCCCTCCCACCCCCCTCCCCTCACCCCCCACCCCCCCTCCCCTCACCCCCCCACCCCCCCTCCCCTCACCCCCCCCACCCCCCGCTAGCTTGAAGGGCAGGCAAACAGAAGTTTCGGTAGTTTCGGTAATTCGAGCAATGAACAGGGCTCACTTTAAGTCTCACAAGGATGAAAGTTTGTTAGAGCAGCTCGATTTTTCCCTGTCATCCAGAAAGTTAACTTAGGTACCTTTTTCCACAGAATCGGACTCGGTATGAAATGGCGCTTTCAGGACAACCCCTGGAAGTGGTAACCCTGATTCCGGAAACACTGCTTAGGCGCCAAATTTAAGTTCATTGTCTCGTAGTTTAAATTTGCCTCGTGACCATGCTGTGATAGGTGGGTACAGTGGAGGCGGGAACACGTCAGTTCCTACCTCCTGCTCAGTCTCGAGCTTTATAAAGGTCCTGCGCCTGGCGTCCCTCAGTTGCACAGGCTCTAGGTGACTTTCAACATGCAGTCGCGGGTGAGGCAAGAGTGGAAGGAGGGAAAGAAGAAACAGCAATTGAACGCGGCAGGAGGAGGTAGGTGACTGGTAGGGCTGAGGTGGGTACTGAGAGGGAACAATCTTGAAGATATCCGGGTTGAGCGGACTTGATAGTTAAAATCAAGGCTGCCATATGGCTTGGGCTCTGACCATGAACCTTGGGACTGAGACAGGCAAAATATTTGACTTGTTTACACTCAAAGGCTTTTGGAAGAAGGGATTTTTTGTTAATTATACCAACTGGTAAGGCGAGGAATGGGGAGATAGAGAATCTTGTGGAGGCGTGAGGAGGGGGAAGGATTTGAAGCCTGATCTGTGGAGGACTAGCTGGGGGCGGGGAAGTGTGAGTAGCGGAGTGGAGGTCCGTCGACGAGATCTACTCAGTGAAAGACTGGCTGGGGATGGGAGACGAAGGGAGGTGTTGGGGGATAGAAGTCCGATCTGTGGAAGACGTGCTGGGGGGGGAGGGGGACGTGGGGGGGCGTGAGACGGTGGGGGAGGTGTAGGGGGTAGGGGAGGTCAAAGCCTGAATCGTGGAAGACTGGCTGGGAGTGGCAAGTGGGAGTAGGGGGGTGGAGACGTGGGGGATGTGTAAGGTGGGTGGGGCCTTGGGGAGCACTGCGACTTCAGTGGTGGAAGGCAGGCTGGGGGCAGGAGGTGGGAACAGAACCGTGGAAGAGTGGGGGTAGAAGGTGTGGGGTAGGGAAGGGCGGGTGGGGGGGGTCAAAGCCTGATTGGCGGGAGACTGGTGAGAGGCGGTAGAAAGGGGGTGGAGGGTAGGGGGGGATTGAAGCCTGATTGGTGGAAGACGGGCTGGGGATGGGAAGCGGGAGCAGGGGAGTGGCGGCGTGGGGGAACGAAGGGGGGGTAGTTGGGGGTGGGGTCTGAGTGGTGGAAAACCACTGATTGGAGGTGGGAGTAGGGGGTAGAGGGGAGGATGATGGGTGGGGAGTGGGGCGATTGAAGCCTGATTGGTGAAAGACCTGCTGGAGGAGGAGGTGTGGGGAGGAGAGTGAGGATGCAGTCGAGGCCTGAGCATTGGAAGACCTATTGGGAGTGTGAGGGGGTAATGGTGGGGTGTTGGAGGCAGAAGTCCCTTTGGGACCAGGAGAGTAGGGGTTAAAAAAAGTCTTAAGATAGGGAGAAAAGTTAGCTGGGGGCTAATAAATAAATGGTTCTCTTGCATACCCCCTTAACATGTGGCAGCTGAGTCGAGGTGATGCGATATGCTTTGGACTTTCTGATTTGCAAAGAACTTTGGGGCCAGGTGGGATGGGTATTATGCTCTCTGGTTTTTTCCAGCCAGGAAAATTCTCCAACAAAACAAATTTATATAATTTTCACTTCACAGAGCAAAATTGAGGCTTTAAGTTAGGGTGAAGAAGCTGCTCAAAGATAAATGTAAAATGTAGAAATGTCTTATTAGTTCTGGGTGCTGGTTTTCTTAAGAAGGTATATCTTTGTCTTGACTACAGACATAGAAGTGTCCAAAGGAGAAGAGGCTAGTGGATCGCAGATCCAGGACGATGACTGGTGAGATGTGGAAAGTTCTGTTTCCCCTTAGTTGAGTCCTACTATGTTGGCAAAACAACTTTCTCAAAAAGCATATATGTTTATTTCATTTAGAGACTACAGGGTATATAACTTGGTTAGTCATAAAATGAGAATGGTAAAGAAGGATCTCAGAATAATAAGAACCTAGCCTCCTAATCAATGCATAAATCCTCTATGTAAAATCTCTTAGTGGCTGGGAGTCACAACTCCATAAAGCAGCACAATTACTATGTGATTTCTAGAAAGTTCTTCATTCTGTTGAATTTAAAACCATATTTTCTACCCCATTGTTGACAGTGCTGCCCTCTAGAGGTATTTTTCTCCATGATAACACAGTGTATTTTAGGATTTTTTTTTATATTTTATCTCTTCTAAGTCTTCTCTCTTCTGGAATACTGCCCTGTTCTGTCTCAGACAAGTATGTAAGTATAATAATAGGAGAAGTTATAAACCATAGAACAGAATAGAGACTCTGGAAATAGACTCAAATACATATGAAAATTTAGTTCATGATAAAAAAAACATTCCAAATCAGTAGGGAAAAGATGGATTACTCAACAAATAATTTGAGGATAATTGGCTGACAATATGGAAAAAAAAAGTTGGATTCTTACCTCATCACTCCTTATACCAAAATTAATTAACCATAGATCAAATATTTAAACAAAAAAATAAAACCATTAAAAATACTAGAAGAAAACATAGGTGGATTTTCCAATAATTTTAGAATAGGGAAGGTCTTTCTAAGTTTGATATCAAACCCAAAAGCATAAAAATAATTTTTAAAAACTGGAAAAAAATATTTGCATTACATATGATAAAGAGCTAATTTCCTTAATCTACAAAGAACTTTCACAAAAAGTAAATAAACCAATAGAAAATGAGCAAAGGATATGAAAAGGTAGTTCTCAGGGAAAGAAATACAAATGACCCATGTAACCTGTTGCCGTCGAGTTGATTCTGACTCATAGCGACCCTATAGGACAGAGTAGAACTGCCGCATAGAGTTTCCAAGGAGCGCCTGGAGGATTCGAACTGCCGACCTTTTGGTTAGCAGCCGTAGCACTTAACCACTACGCCATCAGGGTTTCCAAATGACCCATAGACATTAAAATTTATTCAGCTTTTAATTATATTATTTAAAATTAAAGACATGAAGGTTTAAAATATGAGATGCCATTTTCCATATATTACCTTGACAAAGATTTAAAAAAGTTTGATAATGCCTACTATTGGCAAATTTGTAGGAAAGCAGGCAATCCCGTACACTCTTGGTGGGAGTACAAATTGGTGCAATCTTTTTGGAGGGTAATCGGGCAATATCAAAATTTTAAATGCTGTGTGACGTTCTGTTCCAGTTTTAAAAACAGCATTGTGGTTAATTTCTTTATACATATATTCTCATATAATTTTATGTAAGTGCATAAATGTGTTTATGTTACCCATGCCCTTTTTGTAGTTTGGTCTTATTTTCTCTTGACTCCTTTCTTTTCCCCATCTCCCTTCTCCTTGTAACCATGTTTATATAATCATATATAGATGTATATAGGCTTTTTTCGTCTTTTTTCATTTCTGTGGAAGAAGGACATATGATTTAATCATACGTAGACTTATACCAGTACACAGAGAAATATATGTACAAGGATGTTGATTGCAGCATTGATTGTTCTGGCAAAAATTTGTAAGGAACTTAAATGTTCTAAGGGGCTAGTTGGATAAATTATGGTTCATCTAAAAAAAAATGTGGTGAGACCTATGTGTACTGATAGTGGAAAGACTACTAAGATATATAAAGTAAAAAAATCCAAGCTACAGAACAGTCTCTACAGCATAATAGTATTTGTTAAAAAAAAAAAAGTGTGTGCATTTGACTTCTACTGGTACATGCTTAGGCTTAGGAACTTTCTAGAAGAATAAATAGGATACATTATTTATCTCTGGGAAGTGGGACTGCTGGAGGAGCAGGGACAAAATGTTCCTTTCCCTCACTCCTCTTTTCAGTGTTTTTTTTTTTCTTTCAGATAAACATTTCATGATAGTTATTAAAATTGGGGGAGGGGATTAGCAAAAGAATGCAGCAAATATTACAAAATATACATCTTAACAAGTAATAAAAAGAAATGCTAATTTAAAAATTATTTACCTGTTCAACTACCAAATTTAAAATATTTACTCCTATTATGGTAATGTTGCTGACATGGTAAACTAATACAGCCCTTTGGAAATGATTACGCAAATGCACCCAGAGCTATGAAGGAGCGCTGAGCTGCTAACTGAAAGGTTGTTGGCCTGAAGCCGCTCAGTGGCTCCATGGGAGAAAGGCCTGTAGATCTTCTCTGGTAAAGATTACAGCCTAGAAAACCCTATGGGGCAGTTCTACTCTGTCACATGGGATCACTATGAGTCGAAAATCAACTGGATGGCACCCAGCAACACCAAGAGCTGTAAAACTGGTCATACTTTTGATTAATTTTGGGAAGCAATCCCAAGAAAATTCAGCTTATGAAAACAATTAAACACATAAAGATACTCTTGCAGCATTCAATTAAAAAATTAGTATGTGTTTAGAAATGCAGAAAATAAAATTGTAGCTCTGTGACCCCCAGTCACTTGCACACAAATAGGGAGTGCCCAGGGCAGATGAGTGGCATTAGTTATCCTGAGAGGTAAATGGGCACTCTGGTTTATTAGTCCCTTGTGAGTTTGGTTAACAGGAGTCACTCCTTTAGGATTTGATGAAGAATTGAAAGTAAATCTGAGTTCCTGGACATCTGGTTGGAGATTAGCCCTTGGGGCTAGTCAACAACTTGCCAGTCTCTATACCCACCCTGGCTGCAAGTTGGGACCATAATTTCCCATGATCTGGGCACTGTATTTTCATCAATGCAGACAGGATTGTTGCTGTTGTTTTTAACATCCATGTCATACTTTGGGCTGACTCTTCCTCAGACCTTTACATGGATAGGCATATATATGTAATTAAATTTTTAAATAAGAAAATTATTCCATAGTAAATGATACCTGGTAGGCAAAAGCCTCTCAAAACTTGAGGTTCTATGGGTGTTTGTGTGTGGGAGGAGGTGGAAACTAAAAACGGGTCCCCAGAACCACTTTTCTATATTAATTCATATATTTATTCAACAAATATTTATTCAATACTTCCTTTATACTGAACAATGTGAAACGGATGGATGCTTACTTCTGGGGCGGGGGGATATAAACATGTCAGTAGGCAGTCACAGTATAGTAGGGTAAGTGCTGTGATGGGGAGAAGTGCATGATCCTATAGGAATACATAGGAGGGGCAGAGATTAACTTGTTTACTTTTCGCAATAACCCTATTAGATAAGTGGCTCTTCTAGAACTGAGGCCCAAGAACTTGTTACTGCAGAAGTCTAGGCAGGAGGTGATGGTGGCTTAGAGGAGGGTGGTAGTAGTGGACTTGGAGAGATTTGAATGAACATAGGATATACTGTAGTTCATCAGTTCTGAGACTTCACATTTTAACATTTCCGAGATTGGGATGCAACTTTCATTTGATGGCAAGTTGTAGTTTAGTTGGTAGTGGTTTTTCTTTTTCTTTTTGTTGTTGTTATTGTTGTTCTTAGAGGTACATGTAATACTGTGTCTTAGATGAGATGAAATGTATTATAGAGGTAGAGCCCACAGGCTTTGCTGATGGGTAGGATATAAGAGGTGAAGGAAAGAGAGAAATCAAGGATGACTCCAAAGTTTTTGGTTTGTGTTCCTGGGTGGATGGCGGTGCCATTGACTGAGATTGGTAAGACTGCAATAGCAACAGGATTGAGGAAAGAAAGAAATAATCCTGTGTTGTTTGTGTTATATTTTGAATACTTAGTAAATATTCAAAATGTCAAGTAGAAAGTTGGAGTTCAGTGGAGAGTTCAAGGCTAGAAATATAAAATTGGGGGACATAGGGTCTAGGAACAGTGGAACGAATGATCCAGGAGAGAGGAGACAAAGATGCAGCACAGAGTGGAAAATTGCAGAGTAGAATCCTTGAGGAGGCTAGAGTGGATGAGATCTAAAGTACAAGGGAGGGGTTGGCCTTAGATAGTGGTAAGGACACTGCATCTGTTGTTAACTACAGAGAACGCAGAGTCCGGTATAGTTGCAGATAGGGTGGTAGATTTGTTGTGGGAGGATGAGGGAGTTCCTGTCTGATTGCTTCTATTTTCCCAGTGACTTGTGAGACAAGGTCATTAACAGAGTAAATGGGGTGGGAAAGGAGTTTTTGGCAGTTGGAAGAGAGAAGTACTAAAAAAAAAAAAAAACATTGCCATCAAGTCAATTCCAGCTCATAGTGACCCCGTAGCACAGGGTAGAGCTGCCTCATAGTGTTTCTAAGGCTGTAATCTTTATGGAAGCAGACTGCCACATCTTTCTCCCGTGGTGTGGCTGGTTGGTTTGATCTGCGGACCTTTCCATTAGTAGCCAAGTGCTTAACCACCGCACCACCAGGGCTCCTAGAGAACTACTGAAATACATAACGTGAGGGGTAGGGGGCTGGTTTTCATTGATTGATCAAAACCTAATTAGTACTTTCTAATGCTCACGATCTTTTTTAGCCTAAGATTCTTCATTGTGTTAATACTATCTCAACATATCCTTGATGATATGCAGAAATACGTATTTTTAAAATTACACTGTTATATACCACTTAAAACAATCAGATCAGAAAACCAAATGGGTCATCTAGCAGGCAGGTTATTGTTTCAGATTTCTTGATAGTGCCACATTTACTTAATTCATAGTCTGTTGATACTTTCAATTCACAGTTTCAAGCAAAAGAAGACTAATATTCAACTAGTGTTTCTGAAAGTGGGTCCCCTAGCTTCCTGCATTAGAATTACCTGGGTGTGTTTATTAAAGTGCAGTTTCTGATTTATGTCCTTCTGGAGTGAGACTCAAGAAGCTGTATTTTAAACAAGTTCATGAGGTGATGCTGAATGCATGCTAAAGCTTGTGAACTACTGCTTTCCCTGGAAAACTTCAACCCAGCTCCTGGATACCTCCTACTAGTCCTGGAGACTCACGTGTCACTTCTTCTAGGAAGTGTTTCATGACTTAGATTAGATGCTCCTTCCATCTCTGTCGTCAGAGGCCTTATAATACTAATACTATATTGTATATATAAAGACTTTTCTGTCTTTGCCACTAGACTTTATTTTCTTGTAGTCCCGGTACCAACATATGTTGAATCAATGAATGAACCACAGATGTAGTCATCATATTCAATTATAACATATTTATTGATTTTTTAAAAGATAACCAAGGGAATATGGGCCTGTGGTAAAAATATCCAAGCAATATAGAAGCGTATAAAGTAAAAAGTGAAAGTTCACCCTCATACGCATACCCTCCCATTCTTCTGAAGTAATAATTATTAATAATTTGGTGTTGGTCTTTCTAGATCTTTTTGCATAGTCATATAAAGTCTTTATGCTTTGTGGTCCCAGTTTCAAGGAGATCTTTGAATCTTTTACTTTAAAGTTTTTGAGGGCTCTGATGTATCTTTAAAGGCTTCTAATGTTATTTCATAGTTCTTTCATGTTAGAATTCTGGTTAAACCAACTGGCTCTTCCTAGGTGCATGTATCTCCTAATAACGGTAACATGAGCCTTGAAGTACCTTCTAGGGACTTAAACTCTTGATGGTGAATTGTACTTGGAAAGGTACCTAACAAAATTTGCCTCCTTTTTGTGTATGTATTTTTTCCTTCCTTGGGCCATTGTTCTGTTGCTTACTATTTGTCTTAGTCATCTAGTGCTGCTATAACACAAATACCACAAGTGGATGGCTTTAACAAAGAGAAATTTATTTCTGCACAGTAAAGCAGGCTAAAAGTCCAAATTCAGGGTGTCAGCTTCAAGGGAAGGTTTTCTTTCTCTGTCAGCCTTCTCATCAATCTTCCCCCAGACTAGGAGCTTCTCTGCGCAGGGACCCTGGGTCCAAAGGCTGCGCTCTGCCCCCATCACTGCTTTCTTGGTGGTCTGAGGTCCCCCTGTCTCTCTGCTCCCTTCTTTCTTTTATATCTCAAGAGATTGCCTCAAGATACAATCCAGTCCTGTAGGTTGAGTCCTGCCTCACTAACACAACTGCCGCCCATCTTCTCCCATTAACATCGTAGAGGCAGGATTTACAACATATAGGAAAATCACACACCAGCCAAACTGATACACATTTTGGGGGGGACATAATTCGATCTATGACACTATCCAACCTGGAATTTGATATTTTACCTTTAGGGATTAGGGTGGGGCTCTCTGTTCTCTGTTGTGCTACTTTTTTTTTTGTCATGTTTTAGATCCCTTGTTCCTTTTGCTTGACCTCTCAGAAAATGTGTATGTGTGTGTAACATAAAAGTATGTAAGAAAATAGAAAAAGTATGACTCACTTTTTAGTTGGTGTAATAGGTTTTTTAGAAGAGAAAGAAAACAGTTTTATTACTGAATAAGCATTAAACCAAAATGTGATGTATCACAGGTAATCCACGAAAGAGACTGCAGAGACAGAAAGGAACCTTGCCTTTTATATAGCTAAGTGACTACAACCCGTTACATTGATGTTTTCAAGATAAAATTGCTAATTTTCTTATATCTTTATGGTAGGAGGTAGGTAGAGCCACCTGAAGTTATGCTAATCTTCCTGAGAATAGAGTTTAAGATGACTAAGGCCATGTGTTGGCCTATACCCGGGGAACCTTATACTCAGCAAGAGTTTTCTTTCCTGATTAAACAACAACAAAAACTACTACTGAAGAAGTCCAGTGTACAGTGATTGATAAATGAACAGGGAATTTAATCAAGGTGGTGAGCCAGCATGTATCTTGAAAGACAGAAAAGATGTACAATCAGCTCAGTATCAACCTTCTAGGCCAAATTAAAAGTCCTGAAGAAGTGGTCAAGTCTAACTTTTTATATGTAAAACCTGAACTTCCTCACAGTTATTATGTCCACCTTCTTTAACACATATGGTATTGTCTGAGAACTATATATCACAATAACTAATGATAAGATTACCTATGATTAGGTCCTAGAATGTAGTCAGTATCCCAGCATTGAACTGATGCTTATTGCAGCCTGACTCTTCAGAGCTAGATTCTGGATCTGTGTAATGGATGGCTGGCAGCAGGGTATCCAGTGGGCTGCTCTCTGGGAGTGGGATGGTCCTGAGCAGGAATATGCCTTGACTTCACCTCAGGCAGTGCTGGACAGCTGTCTGGTAACTATAACAACAGACAAAGCAGCTTGCCACAGGATAGTGAAGAATGAGTGCTAAGGCATCTGATAAACTGTGAGACAGAGAAGCAGGAGGCCCCAGCATCAAGGTTTATTGCAGGTAATAGTTGTAGCTTTGGAATCACCCTTTTTTTGCTCTTCATTGAAATGGACTTCAGTTTTTGTCCGTTGACCTAGGTACCAATCCCAACGAATTAGGCCTTCTTCAAGTAGTCAAGCCCTAAAAGCTGACCTTGCGTAGACATACCCTTTGGATTTTAATGACAATGTCTTTACCTTTCCCCTGTGACCCCTCTTGGAATTCAGTTTCATATCTTTAAATAGGAATATATCACTTGGCAGAAAACAGACTTCTCAGTTAACATTCTTCTCCTATCTTTGATTCACCTGTAAGGACTGAGTAGTATGTTGCTTCTAATTTTTCTCCACCTCTCCTGTCATCCTTCTCACTTCATAAACACTTAAAGCCTTTTTGCATTTCAGAAGCTCTGACTGGCTGTTCTCTTCATTTATTTGAGATTTTTGACATTTGGTTGCTTATGATGTTAGTTGTTGTTAGGTGCCATAGAGTCGATTCCGACTCAGCGACCCCATGTACAAAAGAAGGAAACACTGCCCAGTCCTGTGCCATGCCCACAATCATTGTTATGCTTGAGCCCATTGTTGCAGCCACTGTGTCAATCCATCTCGTTGAGGATCTTCCTCTTTTTTGTTGACCCTGTACTCTACCAAGCATGATGACCTTCTCTAGGGGCTGATCTCTCCTGACAACATGTCCAAAGTATGTAAGACGTAGTCTCGCCATCCTTGCTTCTAAGGAGCATTCTGGTTGTACTTCTTCCAAGACAGATTTGTTCATTCTTTTGGCAGTCCATGGTATATTCAATATGTTTCACTAACACCACAATTCAAAGGCATCAATTCTTCTTTGTTCTTCCTTATTCATTGTCCAGCTTTCGCATGCGTATGATGCAGTTGAAAATACCATGGCTTGGGTCAGGTGCACCTTAGTGCTTTTCAGCACTTTAAAGAGGTCTTTTGCAGCAGATTTGCCCAATGCAATGTGTCTTTTGATTTCTTGACTGCTGCTTCCATGGATGTTGATTGTGGATCCAAGTAAAACGAAATCCTTGACAACTTCAATCTTTTCTCTGTTTATCGTGATGTTGCTTATTGGTCCAGTTGTGAGGATTTTTGTTTTCTTTATGTTGAGGTGTAATCCATGCTGAAGGCTGTGGTCTTCGATCTTCATCAGTAAGTGCTTCAAGTCCTCTTCACTTTCTGCAAGCAAGGGGTTGTGTCATCTGCATAACGCAGGTCGTTAATGAGTCTTCCACCAATCCTGATGCCCCATTCTTCTTCATACAGTCCAGCTTCTTGGATTATTTGCTCAGCACACAGAGGGAATAGTTATGGTGAAAGGATACAACCCTGACGCACACCTTTCCTGACTTTAAACCACACGACGTCCCGTTGTTCTGTACGAACAACCAACCCTTGATCTATGTACAGGTTCCTCATGAGCCCAATTAAGTGTTCTGGAATTCCCATTCTCTGCAATGTTATCCATAATTTGTTATGATCCACACAGTCGAATGCCTTTGCATAGTCAATAAAACACAGGTAAACATCTTTCTGGTATTCTCTGCTTTCAGCCAAGATCCACCTCCATGTCCTCTTCTGAAACCGGCCTGAATTTCTGGCAGTTTCCTGTTGATATACTGCTGCAGCCACTTTTGAATGATCTTCAGCAAAATTTTACTTGCATGTGATATTAATGATATTGTTCAATGATTTTTGCATTTATGACATTAGTAGTCTACCTTTTAAAAAGTATCTTTTGTTTTTGCAGTTGCAGTGTTACTCATGACTCAAGTGGCGATAAAGAACTTGAGGCCTGTAAGTAGAGTCTACTTAAACCAGTAATTTACATTTTAAAATGGAATTTAACCATGTCTTTATAGAGATGACTGGAATGTGATTTGGGACATTTGGCATAAGGTAGTCTGAGGGTTAGCTACCTTTAAGGGCTTCCTTTAGGATGGTGAAATGAAGTTTATTTCCCTTCTGTTAGGAGCAGAGGAAGTTTTCTGCGTTCCTTTTCCAATTTACTTCCTTTACCTTTTTGGTGCTGGGTCTCCTTACTTTTATTTCTTCTCTGTATTCCGGGGCGGGGGGATATAAGATTCCACCCTAAATTTTAACCAGCTCTGATTTATGAACTCTGGTTTTAGGAAGTTAAAGACATGGATAAACATATTTTATCATACTTCTAATGCCTTCTTTATATGATTTAGTTGTGGCCAGAATGAGAATGGGAAAGAAGAGACCTGTCAGGTGAGTAGGAAAATTATTGAAATGACTTTTTTTTTTAAGGAATAGTGTTTTAGGAAAGAAGACTTAAGAATAAATGCTACACGTGTGGTGTTCAGCAGGATCATACTGGGTATCTCACCTCGCAGCCAGGTTTAAAATATTGGATTCGTTATCCCATAGCCCATTGTCAGTTTCTTCAAAATATCTCTGGGAATCATCCCTTAACTTCCATTCTTCACTAGCTCAAGCCCCTACCAGTTTCACTCTGGTGTTAGTACAATAGCTTTTTATTTATTATTGTACTTTATGTGAAAGTTTATAGCTCAAGTTAATCTCTCATGCAAAATTTTTGTACACATATTGTCATGTGACACTACTGCAGTCCCTACAATGTGACAGCACACTCCCCCTTTCCACCCGGGTTTCCCGTGTCCATGCAGTCAGCTCCTGTCCCTTCCCGCCTTCTCATCCTGTCTTCGGAGAGGAGCTGCCCATTTGGTCTCGTGTATCTGCTTGAACTAGAAAGCACACTCTTCACGAGTATTATTTTGTGTTTTATAATCTAGTCTAATCGTTGTCTGAAGAGTGCTGTCTGGGAATGGTTTTAGTT
This sequence comes from Elephas maximus indicus, assembly GCF_024166365.1. NCBI lineage: Eukaryota > Metazoa > Chordata > Mammalia > Proboscidea > Elephantidae > Elephas > Elephas maximus. Next base: position 98,115,410 of record NC_064846.1, on the reverse strand, counting down.
CTGGGTTAACAGAGCATCTGGGGGCCATGGCTTCAAGGGTCCCTCCAGTCTCAGTCAGACCATTAAGTTTGGTCTTTTTACCTGAATTTGAATTCTCCTCCACACTTTGCTCCCAGTCCATCAGGGGCTCTCTGTTATGTTCCCTGTCAGGGCAGATATTGGTGGTAGCCAGGCACCATCTAGTACTTCTGGTCTCTGGCTGATGGAATCCGTGGTTTATGTGGCCCCTTTGTCTCTTGGGCTATTATTTTCCTTGTGTCTTTGGTGTTCTTCATTCTCCTTTGCTCCAAGTGGGTTGGGACCATGGCTGCTTGCGAGCTTTTAAGACCCCAGACACCACTCACCAAAGTGGGATGCAGAACATACCATAGCTTTTTAAAAGGACTCCTTGCCTTGATCTCTTCCTTCTCTGAGCCAGCCTGCATACCACTTCCAGATTAATCTCTGAGATACTGCTTTGATCATCTGGCCCTAACTTTTTTTCCAGCCTTATATACTACTATTTCTCTTTAATGAAACCCTCTGCCCTAGCCAGAGCTAGATTGAGGGATATTGCCCAGGTGTCAAACTATAGGGAGTGCTTAAAAAATCACTGGAATAAATCCAAAATGTGGTGCTAGATGACTATGGTTTTCACACTGACTCCTTGAATTACTATAGAAATGTGAACTGTAAATGTATTTTTTAATTTTATTTATTTTGTTGTTGAGAATATACACAGCAAAACATACACCAATGCCATAGTTTCTGCATGTACAATTCAGTGACATGGATTACATTTTTCGAGTTGTGCAATCATTTTCTCACCCTCCTCCTCTGAGTTGTTCTTCCCCCATTAACGTGAACTCACTGCCCCCTAAGGTTCTTATCTATTCTTTCAAGTTGCTGTTGTTGGTTTGATTCCATATAAATAGTTCTTAAAAGAGTGTGATGCTCAAGGCAGGCATTTTTCTTCTACTAGTTGAGCTAAATTATTGTTTGGTTTTAAGATGACTTCAAGGGATATTTTTAGTTTAAGGCTTAAAGATCATCTCAGGGCAATAGTTTCTGGAGTCCATCCAGCCTTCATGGCTCCAGAAAGCCTGGAGTCCATATTTGAAATTCTGTTCTGCATTTTCCCCCTTTTGATCAAGATTCCTCTATAGAATCCTTGATCATAATGTTTGGTGATAGTAGCCGAGCACCATCCGGGTTTTCTGGTCTCATGACAAAGGTGGCAGTTGTTCATGGGAGCAGTCAACCACCATTTCATGTCCTTCTCCTATTCCTGATTCTCCTTCTTTCTGTATTGCTCCAGGTATATAGAGACAAGTCGTTGTGCTTTGGATGTCTGCTTGCAAGCCTTTAAGACCCTAGGCAGTACACAATGAAATAGGAGATAGAATTGAAGCACTAAACACCTTAGGAGGCCAATTAACTGGGATGTCTCATGAAACCATGACTCCAAACCTCCAAACCAAGGAACCAAATCCCATGAGATTTTTGGTTGTACATAAGCAGCCTTAGCAGCTACTCTTTTTCTTTTTTTGTCATTGTTGTAAATATGTCTATCACACCACTTTTGCCAATTCAACTTTTTACAGGTGTACAACTTCTTGACAGCATTTACAGTAATTGGCTGTGCAACCCTACCCTCAATAAATGCGAGTTTTCCATCACCATTAACCCCCCTTTCCCCTCCCCACCCACTCCTGGTAACCACTAATAAAATTTGATCTCTATATATTTGCTTTTCCTTGTCTTTTTATATAAGTGAAAAATAAAAAAACCAAACTCATTGCCATCAAGTCGATTCCGACTCATAGCGACCCTGTAAGACAGAGTAGAACTGCCCCATAGGGTTTCCAAGGAGTGGCTGATGGATTCGAACTGCTGACCTCTTGGTTAGCAGCTGTAGCTCTTAACCACTAAGCCACCAGTGAGGTCATACAGTATTTGTCCTTTTGTGACTGACTTATTTCACTCAGTTTAATGTCTTCCAGCTCCATCCATATTGAAGCATGTATCAAGACTTCATTTCTCCTACTAACTGAGTAGTATTCCATTGTGTGTATGTGCCACGTTTTGTTTATCCGTTTATCCACTGATGGGCATTTAGGTTGTTTCCACCTTTTGGCTATTGTGAACAGTGCTGCAGTGAACACTGGTGTACAAGTGTCCGTTTGAGTATCTGCTTTCAAGTCTTTTGGGTATATACCTAGGAGTGGAAATGCTAGGTCATAAGGTAGTTCTAACGGAAACCCTGGTGGCATAGTGGTTAAGCTCTATGGCTGCTAACCAAAGGGTCAGCAGTTCGAATCCGCCAAGCGCTCCTTGGAAACTCTACGGGGCAGTTCTACTCTGTCCTATAGGGTCTCTATGAGTCGGAATCGACTCGATGGCACTGGGTTTGGGTATGGTAGTTCTATTTTTAGTTTTTTGAGGAAATGCCAAACTGTTTTCCACAACAGCTATACCATTTTGCATTCCCACCAGCAATAGATAAGAGTTTCAGTTTCCCCACATGGTCCCTACACTTGTTACTTCCGTCTTCCTTTTTTTTTTTTTTTAAATCTTAGCCTTCCTTGTGGGAGTGAAATGGTATCTCTTTGTGGTTTTGATTTGCATCTCTTTGATGGCTAATGACATTGAGTGTGTTTTCATGTGTTTGGTGGCCATTTGAATGTCCTCTTTCGTGAAACGTTGATTCAAGTCCTTTGCTTATTTTGTGCTTGAGTTATTAGTCTCTTTGTTGTTAAGTTATCGAAATTTTTTATATATTCTGGTTATTAGATTCTTACTGGATGCGTGGTTTCCGAAGATACTCTCACAGCCGGTAGCTTGCCTTTTCCCTTTTTTGGTAAAGTCTTTTGACGAACAGAAGTTTTTTTAATTTTTATGAGGTCCCACTTATTTGTTTATTTTTTGCTGTTTGTGCTTTTGTTATTAGATTAGATAATCTATTGTTGAAAGCTGGGCTCTACAGCATTGCCCCTGCAAAGGTATTTTTTTTTTGTCTCGTGATAAAAGTATATCATACTTCTTGTACCAAAAAAAGCCCAAGCCCATTGCCATTAAGTTGATTCCCACTCATAGTGACCGTTTGGGAAATGCAGAAAGGTGATGAATTCCAACCCTGCTAGAACCTCTGACCCAAGTACCATGGCTGGCCAAGAATGAGGATCCCACAGAAGAGCTCACCACCACCTAGGCTGCACAGGGGCACTGCTGAGATCATCTCTTGCCAGAGCAATCTGTCAGAGTGTGGTGCTAGCTTCAAGTTGCAAAGAGTGGTGTTGAGGAGAAATCTCCTGCTCTAAGACTGTTTTTCTCCATCTTTGGCTCTCTACCCTTCTTCTCAGACAAGTGGATCTCAAAGTCGATAAAGAAAAATGACAATGAACTGAACATTTCCCTCATCTATTTCCCACTGCACCTAAGCTACTGGAATATATACTCTCTCTGACAGGGCCATCTCACTCTCAGTATTTGACAGACACCTTCTGAAAGGGTGCAAAGGATGAAAAGATGCCATGGAAATATTTAGTAGAAAATTGGAAAAGAGAAAAATCAGGAATAATGGGAAGATTAAGTAGTTCCAACAAAGGGTAACAGAGTGATTTCAGGAACCAAAAAAAATTTTTTTTTAAGTGATCATGTTCATTGTTGGAAAGGTAGAAAACGCCATGAAAAGAAGAATGCTGCATCCATATTTTTTGTTTTTCAGCTGTGTGGTGACTGACTCAGAATCAGATGACGAATACTTCGATGAGGAAAATAAAGTTAAGATGTGCGAAACAAGTAGCGAAGGCAAGTACACTACCAACGCTTAGAGAAGTGCTTGAGCTCTGAGGCCTCACTACACACAGTACATGTAGCCTAACTAAACTTTCTATTCTGGAATCACTTAGTAGTGAGTGTTACCATTTCTTTTTTCACGTGCTCGGAGATAGATATGGCTGGCCTCATCACATCTCCTGGTAAGTTTCCTAATGCAGCAGTAACTGTTCTTGCTGCCTTATGCCTCAGGCATCCCCCCTCAGTAGAGTTCTTACCTATCTAGAACAATATCAAGGAAGCAGAGGGGGGACAGTCAAGAACTGAGGCTTAGAAGTATGAAGGCCGTTCCGCTCTTTTCTCCCTGTCTAGGTATGGGAATGGCAAAGAGGAGGAAAGAGGAATAATGGGTATGGACTCGTTCTTCTTTCCAGCTTAATGGAAAAGCTTGGGTGGATAATAGTCATGGGTCAGCAGGCAATGACTTGTCAGGGAAAATGCTTGCTTTCTCCATCTAGCTGTTTGTCTTTGCCTTTCTCTACATTTTCTAGAGATTTTTTTTTTCTTAGAGCTTGTTTCCCGCAGCAGGTCCTTGTCTCTTTGCATTCGGAGGCTTTTTTTTAACCTTTTGGGAAGCCCAGAGCTTTACTCACAGTTCAGAACCTGCCCAGCTGGCATGAAACACATGAAGACTAGGAGCTTCTTAAGCATTAAGGATGATATTTTATTTATCTTTATTTGCTCAGTACCAGGTATAGGGCATGAAACATAGGCACCTAGTTAATGCTTGCTGAACTGAACTTAACTGAAAATTGGAGGTCCCGAAAGCACAGGCTATTTCCTTGCTAAGTACCCAAGAGCTACAGTCGGTCAGAGTTTCCTAGCCAACCTGGGATATTAGAACAGGAACAGGAGAGGTGGCTTGGAACCCTAGTCTCCTACAGTTTCACCACCTGCTCCTCTAATTTCTTTATTTCCTCTCTGTTTCTAGCTCTGGGTGGATGTGGCTAAGCAGGGCAGAGGTCCAGCTGTAGAGTAGGGGGTGTGACAAGTTACTGTAATGCAAGGGGAACCTGAAGGGAGGTAGCTCCAGAGCAGGGTATGAATGACAGAGCCAGAAACCAGTTCATCACCATAGGCCACAAGTTGCTTACTTCTTGAATCAGAGCATGTTGTTTAAGTGTTCAAGGGCTTTACTGGGGCTGCCTTGAGGTGCCCCTCACAGTGTTATAGGAACACGCTGGTCTTGCTGTTGGCCCTGCAGAGCATCTTCTTTTGAGGAGGGAAATTTCCAACCAGGCTTCTCTTACCTTTCTGACCCTTGGACTCTAGCTGTGGGCATCCATCCCAGTAATGGGGGCGGGGGGGCAGTGACGATTGTCTTCGTAAATTTCTTTTTTCTCCTCCATGAGTCGTTTCTTTTGTTGTTATGTAATGAATTTAGACAATTTTACGGAAAGAGAAGGTCTGATGAGTTTTAACACATACTTCCAACCTTACTTCTGATCTTTGTCAATTTTTAAAATATATCTTAAGCAGTGTGTCACTACTTTTTAAAAAAAAATTTCAACTGCAGGTGGGAAATCTTTTAATTTTCTCAGAAGGATGATTTTTTTTTTTTTTACCGTAGGGACACTCCCTCCTTTCTCTTTACTTATTGAATATTTGAAGTTTTTTGATAATTAGCTCAAATAACAGATGAGACTCTCAAAAAAAATTATCCCAAATCTCCATTTTTTGGATAAAGAGTTTTTGTACCGCAAATACATCTTCACATCTTCCTCATGCCATGGTTTATATTTTTATATTTGGAAACCTAGAAATTGAGCTCTGCACAGACTTCAGAGACCATCTGGTGTTAAAAAAAAAAAAAACACCCATTTATTTAAAGAACCCCTCAGTGAGGGGCAGTGGTATTCCTAATGTTTCTAAGGCCTCTTACTCAGTGGTTTTGAGAGCTTTGGATATATGGAATAGTTAAAAAATTAAATTTTGATGACCAACATAAAGTTGCCGATTAAAAAAAAATTTAATGAAGGAAATAAATTTCCAGCTACTACTTACTAGGACCATAATTTCATGGAGAGCACCAAAAATTTAGCAAGGACATAATCTCAAAATATAGGGCAGTCTTTTAAATTGTAGAAATAGAATAACTGTGGTTCTAAAAAGTCTTAATGTCATAGCTCCTGACTTATTTAACTTGTGTGCAATAATCTGCTGAAGTTTAGTGAATAAGGGCATGGAGGGAGGGAGTATGTGTGTGTGTGTGTGAGAGAGAGAGAGAGAGAGAAAGAGAGATTGTATCTCTTGAATTTCAGATGAGATTCTGGAAAAGTCATCTGATACTGATGAAGAGTTTGCCACCGGGAAGCTTCCATTTCTTCTTGATGATGATAGCGTTGATTTGGAGGTTGACAAGCAGAATCCTGGTGAAAACCTCTGCCAACCACCAAATGCTACTGAGCCTAAAGTAGAAAATGTGGATGGAAAGTTGTCAGCTGATGAAGAGTTGGAACCTGTGGTGGAACAACCAAAGAAAAAGAAAAAGAAAACCAAAAATATCTCTGTGACACCTGGTAAGCCAAGTATGCCTATCCTGCCTAATATCCTTAGCCAGCCACAAGTGCCAGGCATGCCCATCCTGCCTGGTATGCTCTTTCTGCAGGAGATGTTTGTCTCATCAGGTGTGCCTATACTGTCTACCAACCCTAAGTCATTTTGGCAACTTCATAGTGGCCAAGGTAGGTAGCCATCTCAGTGAAAAGGATCTTTCAGGGAATGGTGGAGGAACTCAGTCTGTATTCTAGATCGAAGAGTTGCGTAGGGCTAAACTAATCAGCAAATACTTAAGAATCAATTAACTGCAAACAGAACAAAATGCAAGCCCTTAGTCTTTGTATTCAAGGAATTTTCAGACTAATTTGGAAGGTGGAAATAATATATGTGAAATAACAGTTGAGTACTGATTAACTACAGTAGGAAATTCAGAGAATGTACAGGTTAACGAGCACTTGGGTAGTTAGCAAAGGTGTATCTTAGCCGAAGTGAGGGATGGGTCCAAAATCCTTTTGGTTGTATGGGCTTGATACGAGAGGGCCTTCACAGTGGGGCAGACAACCTGAGCGAAGACCTGAAACTGGAATGAGCATATGAGTGGAAGTAAAGTTACTGGCCTGGCTACAGAGGAGGGAAAGTATCCAATCTGAAACACCTGGCAAGTGTACACTAATGGAAGGTTTGGGATTGGTTTGTTGTTGCCATTTAAAACTGTCATATACAGTGAAACCCGTGAGAACCGGAACTCAACGGGACTGCCTTGTTTTTCCAGGTCTCGCAAGTTTTCTGCCTTTTGTAGGGTGTAGTCTTACCATTTTTCTATCGCTTGTTTTAGTGGAAAATATTTGCGTTTTCCTTCACTGACAGGTTTCCGCCTTACACAGGTTCCAGCTTTTGAAGACTTTATTGTAGTAGGAAGGAGGTGCAACATTAGTTTTGCAGATGGCCCTGAGGGAAGGTTGACCCAGATGAGTTTTGATGGGGGCCAGTTTTCCTTGGCTTGGTATGGAGGATTAAAAGTGAGGTAGACAGTTTTTATTTGACTTGATTCAGAAATTGTTCTCTAAAACTAAACAAACTCTTTTTTTGTGTTTACAAATTGCACCACAGCACCAATGTCCCTGCTGCTCCTCTTGAGCTTACATGATAAATATAATTTTTCTTCACTATTTTACAATTGAACACTAAGGGGGAAGATAGGATTCCACCATCTTGGAAGGGTTATTTGAGCTGTTGGCAGGATCTTTAAAAGTATAAAGAAGCCAGTCAACCTTCCCACCCATTTTCTTCTTGCTCTCTGAACATATCACATGTTCTCATTTTCTCCATGTCTTAGTAGTTGCTGTTTCCATCTACCTAGAGTGCTTTCTTACTGCATTTTTTGTCCTGAGGCAATCTCATTTTTCTTAGGACCCATCCCAATTGTTACTTCCTCTCTGAAGCCCTAAGTCAGAATTATTCCTCCCTCTTGGGTTCCCAAAGCTCTTAGAACTCATCTCTACGAAAGCGCTAATCACACTGTGTTATAATATGTCTCTGAATCTCTCTCCCCCAAATGACTGTGAACCTCTTGCAGGGAGAACTCTTAACTCTCTTTTAATCTCTCCCTGGTGCTCGGCACATAATGTTTAGTAATTTTTTTTAAATAAATGAATGAATGGCATGAGCCGTAAGTCTCTGGCTAGAGCACCTAGGCAGTATGAGTCATAGACTAAGGGAGAAAGACCTGGCTTCCATATTGGATGAAGGTACTGCCTAGACACCAGCCACTTCTCATAGCAAGTGAGTGAGCTGTGCCACACCACTGCTTATACTGCAGATGCCTCAGTTGCCCATAAAGTCCAGTCTCTAGGGGCATGCGCATGTAACCTCAGCACAGCCCTCAGTACATATGACAGAATCCACCTAGCTTACTCTGCCGACCGCTGTGAGAGTTACATAGGGAAAATCATTCAGAATGACTAATGAAGTAGTCTGGAGTCTTTAGACAGACAGACAATTTTCATTTATAGATACTGCCCTCTGGGCTTAGTTATAGGGGCTCTTGGGCTTGCCCTCAGTCAGTTGCTGGATGGTACCAGTTTTCAGAGTACAAGTGAACTATTTATCTTTTCAGTTCCTGCAAGAGAAAAAAGACCTAGGGCTTCGAAGAAGAAACCCCGCTTTGCAGAATTTGAGGAATACCAGACTGGGTATGTATTGCTCGTGTTCACTTTAACAGTAGTAGATTGCACAATTATCCCATGTTAAGCAATCCACTAAGCATTCGGGGGTCTTCAAGGGGATGAAGGAGTCCGGTCAGGACATAAGCAGGAGGACGAGGTGTCTCTGCAGGCTCCCCTCCTACCTTTTCCCCTAGCCTATCAGCAGCAGATTCAGGTGTGGGCAGTCTGGAAGAATCACTGCAATTACCTGGCCAGAGTGGAGCCCTTTTGCCCCCACAGCATCTCTGACCTCTGAGATTTCCTTTGTCCTTAAACTCAGGTTAAAGAACGATGTGTAGCCAAACACAACTCTTTTTCAGGCTGGATATAGCCTACTGGCCACTAGTTTGCACTGTCGTCGTTGTTAGGTGTGTTGTGTCTATTTTGACTCATAGCGACGCTATGTGACAGAGTAGAACTGCCCCATAATGTTTTCTAGGCTGCAGTCTTTTTTTTTTTTTCTATTGTGCTTTGGATGGAGGTTTACAGAACAATTTAGTTTCTCATTGAACAATTAATACACGTATGGTTTTGTGACATTGGTTGCCATACCCCCAGCATGTCAACACTCTCCCCTTCTCGACCTTGGGTTCCCCGTTTCCGTTGGTCTTGCTTTCCTGTTCCCTCCTGCCTTCTAGTTCTTGCCCCTGGGCTGGTGTGACCCCTTAGTCTCTTTTTTTTATGGGCCTGTCTAATCTTTGGCTGAAGGGTGAACCTCAGGAGTGACTTCAGAACGGAGATAAAAAGGTGTCTGGGGGCCATACTCTCGGGGTTTCTCCAGCCTCTGTCAGAACAGTATGTCTGGTCTTTTGTGTGTGTGTGAGTTAGAGTTTTATTCTATATTTTTCTCCAGCTGTGTCCAGGACCCTCTATTGTGATCCCTATCAAAGCAGTCAGTGGTGGTAGCCAGGCACCATCTAGTTGTGCTGGACTCAGTCTGGGCCACTCACAAGCTTTTAAAACCCCAGATGCTACTCATCAAAGTAGGATGCAGAGCATTTTCTTTACCAACTATGTTAAGCCAGTTGAGCTAGATGTTCCCCAAGACCACGGTCCCCACAGCCCTCAGCCCAGCAATTTGGTCCCTCAGGGAATTTGGATATGTCTATGGAGCTCCCATGACCTTGTCTTGGACAAGTTGTGCTGGCTTCCCCAGTATTGTGTACTGTCCTACCCTTCACCAAAGTTGCCACTTATCTATTGTTTATTTAGTGCTTTTCCCTCCCCAAAACTCCCCTCCCTTGTAACCATCAAAGATTGTTTCTTTCTGTGTATAAACCTTTTCATGAGTTTTTACAATAGTGGTCTCATACAGTATTTGTCCTTTTGTGATTGACTTATTTCACTCAGCATAATGCCCTCGAGATTCATCCATGTTAGGAGATGCTTCACAGATTCATCATTGTGCTTTATCGTTATGTAATACTCCATTTTGTGTCTGTACCATAGTTTGTTTATCCATTCATCTGTTGATGGGCATCTAGGTTGTTTCCATCTTTTTGCTATTGTGAGTAACGCTGCAGTGAACATGGGTGTGCATGTGCCTATTCGTATGATGGCTCTTATATCACTAGGATATATTCCTAGGAGCGGGATTGCTGGTTCATATAGTATTTCTATTTCTAGCTTTTTAAGGAAGCACCATATCATTTTCTAAAATGGTTGTACCATTTTGCATTCCCACAAGCAGTGCATACAAGTTCCAGTCTCTCTGCACCTCTCCAACATTTGTTGTTTTCTGTTTTTCAGATTCTTGCCAGTAATGTCAGAATGAGATGGGAATCTCATTGTAGTTTGGATTTGTATTTATCTAATGGCTAGTGATGGCGAGCATTTTCTCATGTGTCTGTTTGCTGCCTGAAACTCTTCTTTGGTGAACTGTCTGGTCATATCTTTTGCCCATGTTTTAATTGGATTATTTGTCTTTTTGTTGTAGAGGTGATGGATTTTCCTGTAGATTTTAGAGATTAGACCTTTGTCGGATAGCCAAAAATTTTTTCCCAGTCTGTAGGTTCTCTTTTAACTCTTCTGGTGAAGTCTTTTAATGAGCTTAAGTGTTTTATTTTTAGAAGGTCCCAGTTATCTAGCTTATCTTCTGGTGTTTGTGTATTGTTAGTTATAGTTCATATTTATGCTGTGTATTAGGGCCCCTGGCATTGGCCCCATTTTTTCTTCCATGATCTTTATAGTTTTTGGTTTTATATTTAGGTCTTTGATCCATTTTGAATTAGCTTCTGTGTATGGTGTGAGATATGGCTCCTGTTTCATTTTTTTTCAGAGGGACATCCAGTTTTGCCAGCACCGTTTGTTCAAAGGACTGTCTTTTCCCCGTTTAATGGACTTCGGGCCTTTGTCAAAGATCAGGAGGCCCTAGGTAGATGGATTTACATCTGGGTTCTCGATTCTGTTCCATTGGTCTATACTAGGCTGTTTTGGCCACTGTAGCTATAGTAGGTTTTGAGGTCAGGTAGTGTGAGGCCTCCTCCTTTGTTCTTCAATAACCCTTTACTTATCTGGGGCTTCTTTCCTTTCCATATAAAGTTAATGATTAGTTTTTCCATCTCAGTAAAGAAGGGTGTTGGTATTTGGATCTGGATTGCATTGTGTTTGGTAGAATTGTCATTTTCACAATGTTGAGTCTACCTATCCGTGAGCATGATACGTTTTTCCATTTGTGTAGGTCTCTTTTGGTTTCTTGCTGTAGTATTTTGTAGTTTTCTTTGTATAGATCTTTTATGTCCCTGGTTAGATTTATTCCTAAGTATTTTATTTTTTTAGGAGCTACTTTCCTGATTTCCTTTTCATAGTTCCCTTTATCGGTGTATAGGAATCCAACCGATTTTTGCATGTTTATCTTGTATCCTGCTACTCTGCTGAATCTTTCTACTAGTTCTAGTAGTTTTCTTGTGAATTTCTTTGTGTTCTCTACGTAAAGTATCATATCATCCACAAATAAGGATAGTTTTACCTCTTACTTACCAATCCGGATGTCCTTTATTTTTTTTTATCTAGGCTGTAATCTATGGAAACAGATTGCCAGGTCTTTCTCCCATGGAACCACTGGGTGGGTTTGAACCATAAGCCTTTTGGTTAGCAGCTGAGTGCTTAACTATTGCACCATGAGGGCCTCTTCAATTTGCACTAAACCAAGGCAAATAAAGTGCAAATGGTGAGAAGGCAGCACTGACAGGTTTTTATGACCCACTGGACTTGGAGGGAGTGGAGTCAAGATTATCTTCCAGGTTTTTATATTGTTTTGGATTAACCCAGTTACTCTTACTACTCTGTATATCCTTGTGAATTTTTAAAGCTTAAATGTTAGGATGAAGTGGCTTGCTTGTAGTTCCTTTATTTGTATTAAGCCCTACATAGCCGATACTGAAAATAATAGCAGATCATTTAGAGCAAAGACATGTTAATACTTAAAGAAACCCAAAAGTTAACACATTTTACCATTTAAGTTCCAGGAACTTCTCACTTTTTCCCTTAAATCTATGAGGTTTTTACCTGCATTCAGGAGTAATATATTTCCATATATCTGAGTTGTCTTACAAAAGAAGGAATGTATGTGAAGGATTGTGTGTTTATTTTTTATCTGTATTTTGGGATAATAAATGCATCTTAAGGGGAGAAATAGGCCCCTGGGTGGCGCAAATGGTTTGCGCTTGACTACTAACTAAAAGATTGGAGTTTCAGTTGCCATGCCAGAATTGCCATGGAAGAAAGGCCTGGCGATCAGCTTCCATAAAGATTACAGCCAAGAAAACCCTATGGAGCGGTTCTACTCTGGAACAAATATGTGTGCAAAGTCATGAGTCGGAATTGAGTCGATGGCAAGGTAGGTTTTGGGTAAGGGAGAAAAAAGAATGATGTGTCAGGCGATGGAGCAACAGGGTCTTTCTATTTCTATGCTTCTCTCTGGGTGAGATAGTGGGCAGTAGTTCGGTATGTTCTTGCTTGGATAGACCCCTTTCAACAAAGTTTCTCCTGGAATTCTAGATACATATGTTAGCTGCTTTGTCCATGGGGATAGGTGTCTTGGATAGCTCCCAGGCTGCTTTGCTAGAGGTGTGACAAAAGAAAAGCGAAGCTGCCCCTTGGTGTCATTGTCAGTCTGCATCATCCAAAGGAGGCTAGCCTGTCTGGACTCTTAACTGTTGCTTTGGTACTTCCTGTGTCAGTCTGTAGGCTTCCTGTTGTGCTGCTGTGTAGGTTGCTTTGTTGGTCATGGTGTCTGATATACTCAGTTTGGTGGCTTGTTGGTTCTTCTGATGTGGAGATGCTTAGCTGCAGTAAAGTGGCACAGGTGAAGTTATGCTAAGCCATGAGGCTTGGTTTGTACTGCACAAACACAGGCACACAGGGGTCGTGTTCTCTGCTGAAATCTGCAGATAGTGCAAGTTTTCACCTACCACTTTTCTGATGTAGATTTGTTTTCAGAACTAACTAATTTGAGCAAGACTGTTATCAGGCTTTGGAATTAAGACCCTTTAGCCTCCTATGTCTTGTCTGTATGTCTCCCTTCTCCCCACCCCAGCCTCCTTACATAGGGGTCTATTTTGTGAATTAAAGGCTGAGTGTTCTGACAAAATCTCAGTCTCAAGACTTCTGCTAAGTCAGAAACCACTCCCTGTGTTTGCTCTTCTTTTTATTTTCTTGCTCTGTGGGTTCATCTTTCTGGACTTTTGGATTACTCCACCCAAGATAAAAATGTTTTAAGTAAATAGTTATTGAAAGTGTGAGTGCTTTATGTGCTCAGCGCCTTTCTTTGTGCCATCTAAATTAACCCTTTTGAAAGGTGAGTCAGCAATTGTGGTATAATGGAAAGACCATGAAACTTGGATCAGAAGACTCATGTCTCTGTCAGCTTTGGGCAGGTCACTTAGCAATAGTTTATTTGAAGGGTTTTTGTGAGGATTAAATATGATAATGCAAACGGAAGTTCTTTGCAGCAGTAAAAGTACTACCCAAATGTTCTTATTAGAGGTGGAGATGTGGTTATTCTAGGCCCATGAAAACACGTGTGCCAAGGCCTGGAAGTAGAAAATGGCAGTTTTCATCCAGGGAACATTTTAATAGCCCACTTTGGCCAGACTGGGAATGGTGGCTGAAAATAGAAGTTGGGATCAGATTGATGAGAGCCTTGAATGCCAGGCCAAGCAGTCAGTGAAAAACCAGATAGGAACATAATTGGAACATGGCTTAGACACATTCTCTGGAGGTGTGTGTAGATGGATGAAAGAGCCTGGCGGTAAGGAGCACATTTAGGGGAATGCTGCAGTACCCAGGCGTAAAGTGGAGGACAAGAACTTGAATTAGGGTGGTGACAGGGGGATGGAAAGGAGGGGCTGGGTAGAAGAGATGATGTGAAGGAAATATCAGTATTTTTTTGTAACTATTTTTTTTTTATGGGATAAGGGAGAAAAAAATTTTTTAACTTGAGATTTAGTTTATTTTGATTCTTTTTATTTTATACTAACAAGTAATTAATACTTGTCTTCCAATAAAAAATTATTTATTTTGTTGTTGAGAAATATACACAGCAAAACATACACCAATTCAACAATTTCTGCATGTACGATTCAGTGGCATTGATTACATTCTTCAGGTTGTGCCAACATTCTCACCTTCCTTTTCTGAGTTGTACCTCCCCCATTAACGTAAACTCACTGCCCTTTAAGTTTCCTATCTAATCTTTCAAGTTGCTGTTGTCAATTTGATCCCATATAAAAGAGCATAATGCTCAAGGCATATAAAAGAGCATAATGCTCAAGGCAGACATTTTATACTAGTTAAGCTAAACTACTGTTTGGTTTTAAGACTTTCAGGGGATATTTTTGGTTTAAGGTTTAAAGATTATCTCAGGGCAGCAGTTTCAGGGGTTCATCCAAGTTCTATAGCTCCAGAAAGTCTGGAGTCCATGAGAATTTGAATTCTGTTTTGCATATTCCCCTTTTGATCAGGATTCCTCTATAGAATCCTTGACCAGAATGGTCAGTAATGGTAGCAGGGCACCATCCAGTCCTTAGGTCTCACGGCAAAGGTGGCAGTTGCTCATGGAAGCAATTAGCCACACGTTCCATTTCCTCCTACTATTCCGGACTCTCCTTCTTCCTCTGTTGCTCCAGGTGACTAGGGACCAATTGTCATGTTCTGGATGGCTGGCTTACAGGCTTTTAAGACCCCAGGCACTAGGAGGTAGAACAGAACCATTAAACACATTATTAGGCCAGTTGACTGGATGTCCCATGAAACCGTGACCCTAAACCTCCAAACCAAGGAACCAAATCCCATGAGTTGTTTGCATAAGCAGCCTCACCAGCAATACTTCTTTTTTTGTCGTTGTTGTAAATATGTCTGTCACACAACTTTTGCCAATCCAACTTTTTACAAAACATATTGACAGCACTTCCGATAATTGGCTGTGCAACCCTACCATTAATAAATGTGATTTTCCGTCACCATAAACCGAACCTCAGTACTTCATATGCAATAAACCCCCTCTCGCCTTCCCTCCTGCCTCTGGTAACCACTGAAAAACTTTGTTCTCTATACATTGTCTTTTCTTATCTTTTTATGTAAGTGAGGTTGTTCAATATCTGTCTTTTTGTGATTGACTTATTTCATTCAGCATAATGTCTTCCAGCTCCATCCATATTGAGGCATGTATCAAGACTTCGTTTCTCCTACCAGCTGAATAATATTCCATTGTATGTATGTACCACATTTTGTTTATCCATTCTTCTTCTGCTGGGCATTTAGGTTGTTTCAACCTCTTGGCTATTGTGAATAGTGCTGCAGTGAACATTGGTGTACACGTCTCTTTTTGAGTCTCCGCTTTCAAGTCTTTTAGATATATACCTAGGAGTGGAATTGCTGGGTCATATGGTAGTTCTGTTTTTAGTTTTTTGAGGAGCCGCTACACTGTTTTCCACAATGGCTGTAACATTTTGCATTCCCACCAGCAATGAATAAGGATTCCAGTTTCCCCATACCCTTGCAGTTCGCTGTTTTCTTGTGTGTGTGTGTGTGTGTTTTAAGTGAAAGTATACAGTTCAAGTTAGTTTCTCATACAAAAATTTATACACACATTGTTATGTGACCCTAGTTGCTCTCTCTATAATGTGACAGCACACTCCTCTTCTCCTCCCTGTATTTCCCATGTCCATTCAACCAGCTCCTTCCCTTTCTGCCTTCTCATCTCACCTCTGGACAGGAGCTGCTCATTTAGTCTCATTTTTTATCTACTTGAGCTAAGAAGCACACTCGTCACCAATATCATTTTATGTCTTGTAATCCAGTCTAATCTTTGTCTGAAGAGTTGATGTCGGGAATGGTTTTAGTTTTGGGCTAACAGAGCATCCGGGGGCCATGTCTTCCGGGGTCCCTCCAGTCTCAGTCAGATCATTAAGTCTGGTCTTTTTACTAGAATTTGAGTTCTGCACCCCACTTTTCTCCTGCTCCACCAGGGACTCTCTGTTGTGTTCCCTGTCAAGGCGGTCATTGGTGGTAGCCCAGCACCGTCTATTTCCTGTGGTCTCAAGCTGATGAAGTCTGGTTATATGGCCTTTTCTGTCTCTTGGGCTCATATTTTCCTTGTATCTTTGGTGTTCTTCATTCTCCTTTGCTCCAGGTGGGTTGGGACCAATTGATGCATCTTAGATGGCTGCTTTCTAGCCTTTAAGACCCCAGATGCCTCTCACCAAAGTGGGATGCAGAATGTTTTCTTAATACACTTCATTATGCCAATTGACCTAGATTTCCCCTGAAACCATGGTCCCCAGACCCCGCCCCTGCTACTCTGTCCCTCGAAGTGTCTGGTTGTATTCAGGAAACTTCTTAGCTCTTGGATTAGGCCAGCTGTGCTGACTTCCCCTGCATTGCATGTTGTCCTTCCCTTCCCCTCTCCCTCCCTCCCCACCCCTGTAACCATCAAAGAATGCTTCTTCTGTGTTTAAACCTTTTCTTTAGTTCTTATAATAGTGGTCATATATAATATTTGTCCTTTTGCGGCTGACTAATTTCAGTCAGCGTGATGGCTTCCCGATTCATCCATGTTATGAGATGTTCCGAGGATTCATAGTTGTTCTTTATCGTTGCATAATATTCCATTGTGGGAATATACAATAGTTTGTTTATCCATTCATGTGTTGGTGGGCACCTTGGTTTTTTCCGTCTTTTTGCTATTGTGAACAGTGCTACAGTGAACATGGGTGTGCATATATCTATTTGTGTGAGGGCTCTTATTTCCTTAGGTTATATTCCAAGGAATGGGATTGCTGGATCATATGGTACTTCTATTTCTAACTTTTTAAGGAGGCGCCAAATTGATTTCCAAAGTGGTTGTACCATTTTACATTCCCACCAGCAGTGTGTAAGTGTTCTAGTCTCATCACAACCTCTCCAACATTTATTATTTTGTGTTTTTTTTTGGATTAATACCAGCCTTGTTGAGGTGAGATGGTGTCTTCTCATTGTAGTTTTGGTTTGCATTTCTCTAATGACTAATGATCGTGAGCATTTCCTCATATATCTATTAGCTGCTTGAAAGTCTTTTTTTTTTTACAATTTTTATTGTGCTTTAAGTGAAAGTTTACAAATCAAGTCCGTCTCTCACACAAAAACTTACATACACCTTGCTACATACTCCCAGTTCTTCTCCCCCAAATGAAAGAGCCCGCTCCCTCTCTCCACTCTCTCTTTTCGTGTCCATTTTTGTGTCCATTTTGCCAGCTTCTAACCCCCCTACCCTCTTCAGACAGGAGATGCCAACATAGTCTCAAGTGTCCACCTGATTCAAGAAGCTCACTCCTCACCAGCATCCCTCTCCATCCCTTTGTCCAGTCGAATCCCTGTCAGAAAAGTTCGCTTTGGGAATGGTTCCTGTCCTGGACCAACTGAGGGTCTGGGGGCCATGACCACTGGGGTCCTTCTAGTCTCAGTCAGACCATTAAGTCTGGTCTTTTTACGAGAATTTGGGGTCTGTATTCCACTGCTCTTCTGTTCCCTCAGGGGTTCTCTGTTGTGTTCCCTGTCAGGGCAGTCATCGGTTGTAGCCGGACACCATCTGGTACTCCTGGTCTCAGGCTGATGTAGTCTCTGGTTTATGTGGCCCTTTCTGTCTCTTGGGCTCGTAATTACCTTGTGTCCTTGGTGTTCTTCATTCTCCTTTGACCCAGGTGGTTTGAGACCCATTGATGCATCTTAGATGGCTGCTTGCTAGCATTTAAGACCCCAGATGCCACTTTCCAAAGTGGGATGCAGAATACTTTCTTAATAGATTTTATTATGCCAATTGACTCAGATGTCCCCTGAAACCATGGTCTCCAAACCCCCACCCCTGCTACACTGGCCTTCAAAGTATTCAGTTTATTCAGGAAACTTCTTTGCTTTTGCCTTAGTCCAGCTGTGCTGACCTTGCCTGTATTGTGTGTTGTCCTTCCCGTCATGTAAAGTAGTTTTATCTACTATCTAATTAGTGAGTACCCCTCTCCCGCGTTCCCTTCCTCCCCGCTCTTGTAACCATCAAAGAATATTTTCTTCTCTCTTTCAACTATTTCTCAAGGTCTTATAATAGTGGTCTTATAAATATTTATCCTTTTGCAACTGGCTAATTTCACTCAGCATAATGCCTTCCAGATTCCTCCATGTTATGAAATGTTTCACAGATTCCTCACTGTTCTTTATCGATGCACAGTATTCCATTGTGTGAATATACCATAATTTAATTTATCCATTCATCCGTTGATGGGCACCTTGGTTGCTTCCATCTTTTTGCTATTGTAAACAGTGCTGCAATAAACATGGGTGTGCATATATCTGTTCATATAAAGGCTCTTATTTCTCTAGGATATATTCCAAGGAGTGGAATTGCTGGATCATATGGTAATTCTATTTTTTTTAAGGAGGTGCCAAATCGATTTTCAAAGTGGTTGTAACATTTTACATTCCCACGAGCAGTGTATAAGTGTTCCAGTTTCTGCACAACCTCTCCAACATTTCTTATTTTGTGTTTTTTGGATTAATGCCAGCCTTGTTGGAGTGAGATAAAATCTCATTGTAGTTTTGATTTGCACTTCTCTAATGGCTAATGATCGTGAACATTTCCTCATGTATCTGTTAGCTACGTGAGTGTCTTCTTTAGTGAAGTGTCTGTTTATATCTTTTACCCATTTTTTAATTGGGTTATTTGTCTTTTTGTAGTTGAGTTTTTGCAGTATCAGGTAGATTTTAGACATCAAGCGCTGATCGGAAATGTCATAGCTAAAAACTTTTTGCCAGTCTGTAGGTAATCTTTTTACTCTTTTGGTGAAGTCTTTGGATGAGCATAGGTGTTTGATTTTTAGAAACTCCTAGTTATCTAGTTTCTCCTCTGCTTTGTTACTAATGTTTTGTATACTGTTTATGCCATGTATTAGGGCTCCGAATGTTGTGCCTATTTTTTCTTCCACGGTCTTTATCGTTTTAGATTTTATATTTAGGTCTTTGATCCATTTTGAGCTCGTTTTTGTGCATGGTGTGAGGTATGGGTCTTGTTTCATTTTTTTGCAGATGGATATCCAGTTATGCCAGCACCATTTGTGAAAAAGACTGTCTTTTCCCCATTTAACAGTTTTGGGGCCGTTGTCAAATATTGACTGCTCGTATGTGGATGGATTTATGTCTGGATTCTCAATTCTCTTCCGTTGGTCTATGTATCTGTTGTAACAGTACCAGACTGTTTTGACTACTGTGGCGGTATAATAGGTTCTAAAATCAGGTAGAGTGAGGCCTCCCACTTTGTTCTTCTTTTTCAGTAATGCTTTACTTATCCAGGGCCTCTTTCCCTTCCGTATGAAGTTGGTGATTTGTTTCTCCATCTCATTAAAAAATGTCATTGGAATTTGGATCAAAATTGCATTAAATCTATAGATCACTTTTGATAGAATAGAGATTTTTATAATGTTAAGTCTTCCTATCTATGAGCAAGGTATGTTTTTCAACTTATGTAAATCTGTTTTGGTTTCTTGCAATAGTGTCTTGTAGTTTTCTTTGTATAAGTCTTTTACATCTCTGGTAAGATTTATTCCTAAGTGTTTTATCTTCTTGGAGGCTACTGTAAATGGTATTGATTTGGTGGTTTCCTCTTCGGTGTTCTTTTTGTTGGTGTAGAGGAATCCAACTGCTCTTTGTATGTTTACCATACTCTGCTGAACTCTTCTATTGGTTTCAGTAGTTTCCTTGAGGATTCCTTAAGGTTTTCTGTGTACAAGATTATGTCATCTGGAAATAGAGACACTTTGACTTCTTCCTTGCCAATCTGGATGCCCTTTATTTCTTTATCTAGCCTAATTGCTCTGGCTAGGACCTCCAGCACAATGTTGAATGAGAGTGGTGATAAAGGGCATCCTTGTCTGGTTCCTGATCTCATTGGGAATGCTTTTAGGCTCTCTCCATTTAGGATGATGTTGTCTGTTGGCTTTGTATAAATGCCCTGTATTATGTTGAGAAATTTTCCTTCTATTCCTATTTTGCTGAGAGTTTTTATCATGAATGCATGCTGAACTTTGTCAAATGCCTTTTCTGCATCAATTGATAAAATTATGTAATTCTTGTCCTTTGCTTTATTTATATGATGGATTACATTAATCCTTTTTCTAAAGTTGTACCATCCCTGCATACCTGGTTTGAATCCCACTGGGTTATGGTGAATTATTTTTTTGATATGTTATTGAATTCTATTGGCTAGAATTTTTTTGAGGATTTTTGCATCTAAGTTCATGAGGGATATAGGTATGTAATTTTCTTTTCTCGTGGTGTCTTTACCTGGTTTTGGTATCAGGGATATGGTGGCTTCATAGAATGAGCTTGGGAGTATTCAGTCCTTTTCTACGCTCTGAAATACCTTTAGTAGTAGTGGTGTTAACTCTTCTCTGAAAGTTTGGTAGAACTCTGCAGTGATGTTGTCCAGGCCAGGGCTTTTTTATGTTGGGAGTTTTTTGATTACCTTTTTAATCTCTTCTTTTGTTATGGGTCTGTTTAGTTGTTCTACCTTTGTTTGTGTTAGCTTAGGTAGGTAGTGTGTTTCTAGGAATTCATCCTGTTTTTCTAGGTTTTTGAATTTGTTAGAGTACAATTGTTCATTGTAATCTGATATGATTCTTTAATTTCAGTTGGGTCTGTTGTAATATCACCCATCTCATTTCTTATTCGGGTTATTTGCTTCCTCTCCTGTTTTCCTTTTCTCAGTTTGGCCAATGGTTTATTAATTTTGTTGATTTTTTTCGAAGAACCAGCTTGTGGTCTTGTTTATTCTTTCAATTGTTTTTCTGTTTTCTATTTCATTTAGTTCTGCTCTAATTTTTATTATTTGTTTTCTTCTGGTGCCTGAGGGTTTCTCTTGTTGTTCTCTTTGTATTTGTTCAAGTTGTAGGGATAAATCTTTGATTTTGGCCCTTTCATCTTTTTGTATGTGTGCATTTATTGATATAAATTGACCTCTGAGCACTGCTTTCGCTGTGTCCCAAAGGTTCTGATAGGAAGTGTTTTCATTCTCATTGGATTCTATGAAATTTCTTTATTCCATCCTTAATGTCTTCTATAATCCAGACTTTTTTGAGCAGGGCATTGTTCAGGTTCTAAGGGTTTGACTTCTTTTCCCTTCTTTTTTGTTATTGATTTCCACTTTTATGGCCTTATGGTTAGAGAAGATGCTTTGTAATATTTCAATGTTTTGGATTCTGCTAAGGCTTCCTTTATGAGCTAATATGTGGTCTATTCTAGAGAATGTTCCATGTGTACTAGAAAAGAAAATATACTTGGCTGCTGTTGGGTGGAGTGTTCTATATATGTTCATGAGGTCAAGCTGGTTTATTGTGGCATTTAGATCTTCCATGTCTTTATTGAGCTTCTTTCAAGATGTTCTGTCCTTCACGAAAAGTGGTGTGTTGAAATCTGCTACTATTACTGTGAAGCTGTCTATCTCACTTTTCAATGCTGATAGAGTTTGTTTTATGTATCTTGCTGCCCTATCATTGGGTGCATAAATATTTAATATGGCTATATGTTCTTGGTATGTTATCCGTTTAATCATTATATAGTGTCCATCCTTATCCTTTATGATGAATTTAACTTTAAAGTCTATTTTTTCCAAAATTAATGTTGTCACTCCTGCTCTTTTTTATTGTTGTTTGCTTGATATTGTTTTTCCATCCTTTGAGGTTTAGTTTGTTTTTGTCTCTAAGTCTAAGATGTGTCTCTTGTAGGCAGCACGTAGACAGATAGTGTTTTTTAATCCACTCTGCCACTCTCTGTCTCTTTATTGGTGCTTTTAGTCCATTTACATTCAGCATAATTATGGATAGGTAAGAATTTAGTGCTATCATTTTGATGTCTTTTTTTGTGTGTTGTTGACAGTTTCTTTTTCCCAGTTAATTTATGCGTCGAGTAGATTATCTTTATAGATTGTCCTTTCCTTATATTCATTGTTGTTGATTTTGTGTCTGCTGAGTCTCTATTTTTTTCTTGTATTTTATTTTGATGAGTAGGATAGTTTGTCTCCTTCGTGGTTGCATTATTATTTACCCCTATTTTTCTCAATTTAAACCTAATTTTATTTCTTTGTATTGCCTTATCTTCCTCTCCATGTGGAAGATCAGTGATTACATTTCTTAGTCCCTCTTTATTGCTTTAATGTTGTCTTCTTTTACATTATAACATCTCTGTTTCCCTGTTTTGAGTGGTTTTTTTCCTTGATTTTTTTTTTTTGTGGTTTCACTGTCTGGGTTGACTTCTCGCTGCTCTGCCCAGTGTTCTAGTCTTGGGTTGATACCTGATATTATTGATTTTGTAAGCAAAGAACTCCCTTTAGTATTTCTTGTCGTTTTGGTTTGGTTTTTACGAATGTCCTAAACTTCTGTTTACCTGGAAATGTCTTAATTTAAGCTTCGTATTTGCGAGATAGTTTTGCTGGATATAAGTTCCTTGGCTGGCAATTTTTTCTTTCAATTTTTTTATATAAGTCATCCCATGGCCTTCTTGCCTTCATGGTTTCTGCCAAGTCGTCCGTCCGAGCTTATTCTTATTGACTGTCCTTTTAGGTGACTTTTCGTTTATCCCTAGCTGCTCTTAACATTCTCTCTTTGTCTTTGGTTTTGGCAGGTTTGATTATAATATGTCTTGGTGACTTTGTTTTAACATCTACCTTGTGTGGAGTTCGATGGGCATCTTGGATAGATATCTTCTCATCTTTCAAGATATCAGGGAAGAGTTCTGCTAACAAATATTCAACAATTCTCTCTGTGTTTTCTGTTATCTCTCCCTCTTCTGGTACTCCAGTCACTCGTAGGTTATTTCTCTTGATAGAGTCCCACGTGATTCTTAAGGTTTCGTCATTTTTAGTAATTCTTTTATCTGATTTGTCTTCAAGTATATTAGTGCCAAGAGCTTTATCTTCAAGTTCAGAAATTCTGCCTTCCACTTGCTCAATTCTGCTCCTATGCCTTTTATTGAGTTGTCTATTTCTGTAATTTTATTGTCAATCTTCTGAATTTCTGATTGCTGTCTGTCTATGGATTTTTCCAGCTTATTAAACTTTTCATTATGTTCCTGAATAATCTTTCTAATTTCTTCAGTTGCTTTATCTGTGTGTTCCTTGGCTTGTTCTGCGTATTGCCTCATTTCCTTCCTGATGTCTTGATGGATTCTGTATATTAATCTTTTGTATTCTGCCTCTGGTAATTCCAGGAAGGCACTTTCATCTAAAAGATCCCTTGATTCTTTGTTTTGAGAGCTTGTTGAGGTGATCATGATCTGTTTCTTTATGTGACTTGATACTGACTGTTGTCTCTGAGCCATGTATAAGTTATTGTATTAGTTTATTTTATGTTTGCTTACTGTGTCATAGCTTCTTGCTTTATTTTGTTTTGATATGCCCAAATGGGTTGCTTGAGTGAGCTAGCTTGATTATTTTCTCCTTTGGAGCTCTGACGTCGTGTCCCCCAGTGGCTAGAGCTATTATCAGGTGTATCAGTCTGGGAGTCCCTTCACTTTCCTTGTATGAATTCAGCTCAGGTATCCAGGTAGCTGATCATTAAGTGTGCGGTACAGGCTCTGTACTACAGTCTTAGATGGGCAGGGGTGATTGGTGTAGATACTGGTATCTGGTTGCAGCGGGGTGTCACACTCTGAACAAGGCAAGGGGCTGAGAATCGTCCCTCCCCCACATGTGTCTGATGAAAATGTGTCCCTGTTCCATAGAATGTACAGGTGGGTTGGTTCTGCAGACGGACCATGGGCACCGAACGTGTTGGTTGTACGGACTGGGAGGTACCAGTTATCCTTGGACTCCTGTCGCAGGTGGCTGGGTGACCTGAGTGGAGACACCAGTCCCTAGGCCCCTGATGTGGGTGGGTGAGGGCCCTGTTTAATAGGCAAAGCAATGTCAGACATCAAACACCCACATCTCCGCCACACAGCTGAAACAGTTGCAGTTTGCCCACAAGGGCCTATTCTCCTGAAATAGGCCCACACAGGTCCATGCAGAGGGGAAAGGTACTCAAAGTCCACAGACTGTTTATGCCTGGACAG
The DNA here is from genome assembly GCF_024166365.1 of Elephas maximus indicus. Lineage (NCBI taxonomy): Eukaryota > Metazoa > Chordata > Mammalia > Proboscidea > Elephantidae > Elephas > Elephas maximus. Next base: position 98,091,324 of record NC_064846.1, on the reverse strand, counting down.
GAGCCGTTTCCATCCTGAGCTCCCCCCGGTTAGTGGAGCTGGCAAATTATCTTTTCCCCAACTGCAAATTTATTTCTTCACCAAGGCCAGAGGATGGCTCTAGGCGCTCAACAGGGTCTGTCTCAGGCCCAGGGAAATCAGCCGCTAAAGCCAGCTCGAGAGCAGGGGCAGGGGGTACGGTAAAATATACACAAGTACTTAGCTTTTGCCGAGAGCGCCGTTCTTCTCTGGTTCCAGAGGTGTGAGTAGGCTGTGTGGCTGGATGCTTCTCCTTTAGGCAACTGCAGCCAAATGGTAGTACCAGCCCACCACTGCTGCTCCCAGGAATGGTGCCTGAGGGGTCCCTGTGATTAAGGTCCGGTGACTTCTCTCCACTTCTAAACTGTCTCTTCCTCCCCTTACCCCTCAATTCGTTTTCTAAGCTTGCCTTTGATGTTCAGGTCTCGTCGCTTCTCATAAATATACTCGTTTCACTTGTTTTTTGGGGTCTTTGTTGTAAGAGGGCTCGCAGGAAGCATCTGTCTATTCCGCCATCTTGGCTCCACCTCCTGAATGTCTTCTTTGGTGAAGTGTCAGTTCATATTCTTTGTCCAATTTTTAATTGGGTTATTTGTCTTTTTGTCGTTGAGGTTCTGCAGTATCTTATAGATTTTAGAGATTAGGCGCTGATTGGATTTGTCATAACCAAAATTTTTTCCCAGTCTGCCGGTTTTCTTTTTACTCTTTTGGTGAAGTCTTTGGATTAGCATAAGTGTTTGATTTTTAGGAGTTCCCAGTTATCTAGTTTCACTTCTGCTGTTTGTGCATTGTTAGTAATGTTTTGTATACTCTTCATGCCATGTATTAGGGCTCCTAGTGTTGTTCCTATTTTTTCTTCCATGATCTTTATCATTTTAGATTTTATATTTCGGTCTTTAATCCATTTTGAGTTAGTTTTTGTGCGTGGTGTGAGGTATGGGCCTAGTTTCATTTTTTTGCAGATGGATATCTAGTTATGGCAGTACCATTTGTTAAAGAGAATGCCTTTTCCCCATTTAACAGACTTTGGGCCCTTGGATGAATTTATGTCTGGATTCTCAATTCTGTTCTATTGGTCTGTATATCTGTTGTTGTACCAGTACCAGAGTATTTTGACTACTGTGGCAGTATAGTAGGTTCTAAAATCAGGTAGCGTGAGGCCTCTTACTTTGTTCTTCTTTTTCAGTAGTGCTTTGCTTATCCAGGGTCTCTTCCCTTTCCATATGAAGTTGGTGATTTGTTTCTCCATCTCCTTAAAAAATGCCTTTGGAATTTGGATCAGGATTGCATTGCATCTGTAGATCACTTTGGGTAGAATGGACATTTTCACAATGTTGTGTCTTCCTATCCATGAGCAAGGTATGTTTTTCCACTTATATTGGTCTCTTTTGGTTTCTTGCAGTAGTGTGTTGTAGTTTTCTTTGCACAGGCCTTTCATGTCTCTGATTAGATTTATTCCTAAGTATTTTATCTTCATGGGTGCTATTGTAAATGGTATTGATTTGGTGAATTCATCTTCGACGTTTTCTTTGTTGGTGTAGAAGAATCCAACTGATTTTTGTATGTTTATTTTGTATCCTGATGCTTTGCTGAAATCTCCTATTCATTCCAGTAGTTTTCTTGAGGATTTCTTGGGGCTTTCTGTGTATAAGATCATATAATCTGCAAATAGCGATACTTTTACTTCTTCCTTACCAATTTGGATGACCTTTATTTCTTTTTCTAGCCTAATTGCTCTGGCTAGGACCTCCAGCACAATGTTGAATGAGAGTGGTGATAAAGGGCATCCTTGTCTGGTCCTCATTCTCAAGTGGAATGCTTTCAGGATCTCTCCATTTAGGATGATGTTGGCTTTTGGCTTTGTATAAGTGCCCTTTATTATGCTGAGGAATTTCTCTTCTATTCCTATTTTCCTGAGAGTTTTTATCATGAATGGGTGTTGAACTTTATCAAATGCCTTTTCTGCATGAATTGATGAGATCATGTGGTTCTTGTGTTTTGTGTTATTTATATGATGGTTTACATTGATTGTTTTTCTAATGTTAAACCATCCCTGCATATCTGCTACGAATCCCACTTGGTCATTGTGAATTTTTTTTTTTGAGATGTTGTTGAATTCTATTGGCTAGAATTTTGTTGAGGATTTTTACATCTAAGTTCATGAGGGTTATAGGTCTGTAATTTTCTTTTTTTGTGGTGTCTTTACCTGGTTTTGGTATCAGGGTTATGGTGGCTTCATAGAATGAGTGTGGGAGTATCCTTTCCTTTTCTATGCTCTGAAATACCTTTAGTAGTAGTGGTGTTAACTCTTCTCTGAATGTTTGGTAGCATTCTCCAGTGAAGCCATCAGGGCTGGTGCTTTTTTTTGTTGGGGGTTTCTTAATTACCTTTTCAGTCTCTTCCTTTGTAATAGGTATATTTAGTTGTTCTACCTCCGTTTCTGTCAGTTTCAGTAGGTAGTATGTTTCTAGAAATTTGTCCATTTCCTCTAGGTTCAAATTTGTTAGAGCACAGTTTTTCCTAGTATTCTGTTATGATCATTTTAATTTAAGTTGGGGCTGTTGCATTATCACCCATCTCATTTCTTATTTGGGTTATTTACTTCCTCTCCTGTTTTTCTTTTGTTAGTTTGGCCAGTGGTTTATTGATTTTGTTGATCTATTCAAAGAACCTGCCTTTGGTGTCGTTGATGCTTTCATCTGTTTTTCTATTCTCTATTTCATTTAATTCTGCTCTAATCTTTATTATTTCCTATCTTCTGGTGCCCAAAGCCTTCTTTTGCTGCTCTCTTTCTATTTGTTCAAGTCGTAGGGTTAATGTTTTGATTTTGGCTGTTTCTTCTTTATGGATGTGTGCATTTATAAATTGACCTCTGAGCACTGCTTTTGCTGTGTCCCAACGATTCTGGTAGGATGTGTTTTCATTCTCATTGGATTCTATGAATTTCTTTATTCCAGCCTTAATTTCCCAGTAGCTTTAGAGCAAGGTATTGTTCAGTTTCCATGTGTTTGATTTTTTTTTCCTTGCTTTTTCTGTTATTAATTTATGCTTTCAGGGCTTTATGGTCAGAAAGATGCTTTGTAATATTTTGATGCTTTGGATTGTGTTAAGGCTTGCTTTATGGCCTAATATGTGGTCTATTCTGAAGAATGTTCCATGTGTGTTGGAAAAGAAAGTAGACTTGGCTGTTGTTGGGCAGAGTGTTCCGTGAGCTAAGTCGCTTGATTGTGGCATTTAGATCTTCCGTGGCCTTGTTCTGGCTGATGATGTTGAGCTTTTCCATTGTCTCTTTCCACAGATATAGTCGATTTGGTTCCTGTGTATTCAGTCTGGGTAGGTCCATGCGTAGTCACCATTTATGTTGGTGAAAAAAGGTATTTGGAATGAAGAAGTCGTTGGTCTTGCAAAATTCTATCATGCGATCTCCAGCATTGTTTTTATCACCTTGGCTGTATTTTCCAACTACAGTCCTTTGTTTCCAACTTTCGCGTTCCAATCTCCAATAATTATCAATACCTCCTGATTACATGTTCGATAAATTTTAGACTGCCGAAGCTGGTAAAAATCTTCAATTTCTTCATCTTTGGCATTAGTGGTTGGTGTGTAAATTTGAATAATAGTCATATTAACTGGCCTTCCTTGTAGGGTATTAACCTCTCACTGACAGTGTTGTACTTCAGGATAGGTCTTGAAATGCTCTTTTTTGATATTGAATGCAACGCCATTCCTGTGAAGTTGTTCCTGGCATAGTAGACCATATGATTGTCCAATTCAAAAATGGCTAATACCAGCCCATTTCTGCTCACTAATGCCCAGGATATCAATGTTTTTGCATTCTGTTTCTTTTTTGATGACTTCCAATTTTCTTAGATTCATACTTTGTACATTCCACTTTCCAATTATTTATGGATGTTTGCAGCTGTTTCTTCTCATTTTGAGTTGTGTCACATCAGCAAATGGAGGTCCCAAAAGCTTGATTCCAGCCACATCATTAAGGTCAACTCTACTTTGAGGAGGCAACTTTTCCCCACAGTTCTTCTGAGTGCCTTCCAACCTGAGAGGCTTATCTTCCAGCACTATATCAAGCAATGTTCCGCTGCTGTTCATAAGGTTTTCACTGGCTAAATGTTTCAGAAGTAGACTGCCAGGTCCTTCTTCCTAGTCTGTCTTAGTCTGGAAGTTCAGCTGAAACCTGTCCAGCGTGGGTGACTCTGGTAGTATTTGAATACTAGTGGCATAGCTTCCAGCATCACAGCAACACACAAGCCCCCACAGCATGACGAACTGACAGACACGTGAGGGTCAGCTAAAGATTAGACAGACCAATAAAACAAAACGAGACTAAAGGTGCAAGGACTAAAGGCAGGAGGGGACAGGAAATCTGGTAACAGAAAATGCAAGGTTAAGAAGGGAGATTGTCGAGATGTCATGGGGTTGGCAACCAATGTCACAGAACAATATGTATACTAATTGTTTAATGAGAAGCTTGTTTGTTCTGTAAACCTTCAAAAATTTAAAAAAAAGAAAAGATTAACAACAAAATTTCAGAACTAGACAACTCAATGGAAAGTCAGAGGAACAGAATTGAAGCAATGAACGTCAGCATTAGTGAGATTGAAGATAAAGCACTTGAGACCAATTTATTTGTGGAAAATCAGATAAGAGAATCAAAAAAAATGAAGAAACCCTAAGAATTATGTGGGACTCTATCAAGAGAAATAATCTATGAGTACCAGAACGGGGGGCATAACAGAAAATACAGAGAGAATTGTTAAAGATTTGCTGCCAGAAAACTTCCCTGATATCGTGAAAGACGAGAAGATTTCTTTCCAAGAAGCTCATCAAATCCCATGCAGGGTAGACCTTAAAAGAAAGTCACCAAGACATATTATAATCAAACTTGGGAAAACCAAAGATAAAGAGAGAATTTTAAGAGCTGCTAGTGATAAATGGAAAGTCACCTACAAAGGAGAGTCACTAAGATTAAGGTCTGACTACTCAGCAGAAACCATGCAGGCAATAAGGCAATGGGATGACATACATAAAGCCTTGAAGGAAAAAAAAATTGCCACCCAAGATTTATATATTCGGCAAAACTGTCTCTCAAATATGAAGGCAAAATTAGGGCATTTCCAGATAAACAGAAAGTAAGGTAATTTGTAAAAACCAATCCAAAATTACAAGAAATATTAAAGGGAGTTCTCCAGTTAGAAAATAAATAACATCAGATAACAACCCAAGACTAGAACACAGGACAGAACAACCACTTATCAACCCAGATAGGGAAGTCACAAAAATAAGTCAAAGCTAAAACCCTGGAAATAGGGAAACAGAGATGTTAATATGTCAAAGATGACAACATTAAAACAAAAAAGAGGGACGAAATAGTGTAGTCATAGAAGTTTCATAGGGAGAGGAAGTTAAGGTGATAACAAGAAATAAAAGATTGGTTTAAACTTAGGAAAATAGAGGTAAATTTTAAGGTAACCACAAAGGAAACTAACAAATCTACGTATCAAAATAAAAAAGAAGAAAAACATAAAGACTCAGCAAATACAAAATCAACAACAATGAAAAAGGTGAAAAAATGTATAAAGAAAAACGACTCAGCACAAAAAATTAAGTGGAACAAAGAAGGTGTCAACACACACACACACACACACACACACACACACACACCCTTCAGAATGGCAGTGCTAAACCCATACCTGAATGTAAATGGACTAAATGCACCAATAAAGAGACAGGAGGCAGAATGGATATAAGTACATGATCTGTCTATATGCTGCCTACAAGAGACACACTTTAGACTCAAAGACACAAGCAAACTGAAATTCAAAGGATGGAAAAAAATATATCAGGCAAATGACAATCAGAAAAGAGCAGGAGTGTCAATATTAATCTTTGATAAAATAAACTTTAAAGGCTAGTACACCAGGAGGACATAATCATAATAAATGTATACACACCCAATGACAGGGCTCTAAAATACATAAAACAAACTCTAACAACATTGAAAAGGGAAATAGACAGCTCCACAATAGTAGCAGGAAACTTCAACACACCACTTTCTGTGAAGGACAGAACACCTAGAAAGAAGTTCAGTAAAGATACGGAAGATCTAATTGCTGCAATCAACCAACTTGATCTCAGACGTGTAGGGAGCTTCCACTCAACAGCAGCCAAGTATACTTTCTTTTCCAATGCAGATGGAACATTCTCCAGAATAGACCACATATTAGGCCACAAAGCGAGCCTTTAACAGAATCCAAAACATTGAAATATTACAAAGCATCTTTTCTCACCATAAAGGCATGAAAGTAAGAATCATTAACAGAAAAAGCAAGGAAAAAAAATAGATGGAAACTGAACAATAGCTTGCTCAAAAACTACTGCGTTATAGAAGAAATCTAGGACCGAATAAAGAAATTCATAAAACCAAATGAGAATGCAAACACATCCTACCAGAGCCTTTGGGACACCGCAAAAGCAGTGCTCAGAGGTCAGCTTATAGCAATAAATGCACATGTCCAAAAAGAAGAAAGGGCCAAAATCAAAACATTAACTCTACAGTGGGAACAACTAGAAAGAGAGCAGCAAAAGAAGCCCTTGGGCCCAGAACGAAGCAAATTATAAAAAATTAGAGTGGAATTAAATGAAATAGAGAATAGAAAAACAATTGAAACAGTCAACAAGACCAGAAACTGATTCTTTGAGAAGATCGACAAAATTGATAAACTTGGCCAAACTGACAGAAGAACCCAAAAAAACCAAACCCACTGCCGTCGAGTCAATTCCGACTCATAGCGAAAGAGGAGGCAAATAACACCAATAAGAAATGAGATGGGCAATATCACAACAGAGCGTGTCCTTTAGACTCGGGGTTACTTCACGGAGACAATCCTAGTTCAGGGGAAGATTGACGACAAGGACCTTCCTCCAGAGCCAACAGAGAGAGAAGGGCTTCCCCTGAATCCAATACCCTGAACTTGGACTTTTAGCCTTCTGGACTGTGAGAAAATAAATTTCTCTTTGTTAATGCCATCCCCTTGTGGTATCTCTGTTGTAGCAACAATAGATGACTAAGACATGCCTGTGAAAGCTGGATGATGAATAAAGAAGACTGAATAAGAATTGACACCTTCAAATTGTGGCGTTGGAGAAGAATATTGAATATACCATGGACTGCCAAAAGAACAAAGAAATCTGTTCTGGAAGAAGTATGACCAGAATGCTCCTTAGAAGCAAGGATGGCGAGACTACGTCCCACATACTTTGGACATGTTATCAGGAGGGATCAGTCCCTGGAGAGGGACATCATGCTTGATGAAGTAGAGGGTCAACAAAAAAGAGGAAGACTCTCAACGAGATGGATTGACACAGTGGCTGCAACAATGGGCTTAGGCATAACAGTGATTGCGAGGATTGCGTAGGACTGGGCAGTGTTTGGTTCTGTTGTACATAGGGTTGCTATGAGTCTGAAGTGACATGATGGCACCTAACAACAGTGGTCTGACTGAGCTTGGAGGAACCCCTGAAGCCATGGCCCCCAGACACTCTGTTAACCCAGAACTAAAACCATTCCTGAAGCCCACTCTTCAGACAAAGATTAGATTGGACTATAAAACATACAACAGTACTTGGGAGGGATGTGCTTCTTAGTTCAAGCAGATACATGAGACCAAATGGGTGGTTCCTGTCCAGATGCAAGATGAGAAGGCAGGAAGGGACAGGAGCTGATTCAATGAACGTGGGAAACTTGGGGTGGAAAGGGGGAATGTGTTGTCATATTGTAGGGATCGCGACTACTGTCACATAACAGTATGTGTATAAATTTTTGTATGAGAAATTAACTTGAGTTGTAAACTTTCACCTAAAGCACAATTTAAAAAAATGAGCAAAGGATATGAACAGACACTTCACTGAAGAAGACACTCAAGCAGCTAACAGATACATGAGGAAGTGCTCACAGTCACTAGCCGTTAGAGAAATGCAGATCAAAACCACAGTAAGATACTATCACACCTCAACATTACTGGCACGAATAAAACAAAACAAACAAACAGAAAAGAACAAATGTTGGAGATTGGAACTCTTATGCGCTGCTGGTGTAATGCAATATGGTACAATCATTTTTAAAAACGATACGATGCTGCCTTAAAAAGGTAGAAGTAGAAATACCACATGATCCAGCAATCCCACTCCTAAGAATATATCCTAGAGAAGTAAGAGCTGTCACACAGATAGACATATGCACACCCATATTCATTGCAGCATTGTTCACTATATCAAAAAGATGGATACAACCTAGGTGCTCATCAGCAGAGGAATGGATAAACTATGGTACACACAATGGAATACTATGCAATGGGTAAGGAACAATGATGAATCTGTGAAGCATCTCACAACATGGATGTATCTGGAGGGCATTATGCTGGGTGAAATATGCCAATCACAAAAGGACAAATATTGTATGAGACCACTACTATAAAAACTCATGAAAAGGCTTACACAAAAAAAGAAACAATCTTTGATGGTAACAAGGGAGGGCAGGGTTGGGAGGAAAAACTCTTATGTAGACAGTAGATAAGTGGTAACTTTGGTGAAGGGAACAATAGTACACAATACTGGGGAAGCTAGCACAACTTGTCCAAGACAAGGTTGTGGAAGCTCCATGGACACATCCAGACTCCCCAAGGGACCAAATTGCTGGGCTGAGGGCTGTGGGGACCATGGTGTCGGGGAACATCTAGCTCAATTGGCATAACATAGATTATAAAGAAAATGTTCTACAATCTACTTTGGTAAGTAGCGTCTGGGGTCTTAAAAGCTTGTGAGCGGCCATCTAAGATACTCCACTGGTCTCACGCCATTTGGATCAAGGGAGAATGAAGAAAACCAGAGACACAAGGGAAAGATTAGTCCAAAGGACTAATGGACCACAAGTACCACAGCCTCCACCAGACTGAGTCCAACACAACTAGATGGTGCCCGGCTACCACCACCGACTGCTCTGACAGGGATCATAATAGAGGGCCCTGGACAGAGCTGGAGAAAAATGTAGAAGAAAATTCTAACTCAAATAAATAAATAAAAGACCAGACTTACTGGTCTGACAGAGACTGGAGAAACCCCAAGAGTATGGCCCCGGACACCATTATAGCTCAGTAATGAAGTCACTCCTGAGGTTTACCCTTCAGCAAAGATTAGATAGGCCCATAAAGCAAAATGAGACTAGAGACACCAGCCCAGGGGCAAGGACAAGAAAGCAATAGGGGACAGGAAAGCTGGTAATGGGGAACCTAAGATCAAGAAGGGAAGAGTGTTGACATGTCATGGGGTTGGCAACCAACGTCATAAAACAATATGTGTATTGTTTAATGAGAAGCTAGTTTGCTCTCTAAACCTGCATCTAAAGTACAATAAAAAAATAATATAAAGAAAATGTTCTACATTCTAGTTTGGTGAGTAGTGTCTGGGGTCTTAAAAGCTTGTGAATGGCCATCTAAGATACTGCACTGATTTTACCCTGTCTAGAGCAAGGAAGAATGAAGAAAACCACGGACCCAAGGGAAAGATTAGTTCAAAGGACTAATGGACCGTAACTGTCATAGCCTCCACCAGACTGGGTCCAGCACAACTAGATGGTGCCCAGCCACCACCACTGACTGCTCTGACAGGGATCACACTAGAGATTCCCAGACAGAGCTGGAGAAAATGTAGAACAAAATTCTAATTCACACACACACAAAAAAAAGACCAGGCTTACTGGTCTGACAGAGACCGGAGAAACCCCGAGAGTATGGCCCCTGTGTATCCTTTTACCTCAGTTATGAAGGCACTCCTGAGGTTCACCCTTCAGCCAGGGATTAGACAGGCCCATAAAACAAAATGAGACTAAATGGACACACCAGCCCAGGGGCAAGGACAAGAAGGCTGGAGGGGACGGGAAACCTGGTAATGGGGAATCCAAGGTCGAGAAGGGGAGTGTGTTGATATGTCTTGGGGTTGGCAACCAGTGTCACAAAACAATATGTGTATTAATTGTTTAATGAGAAACTAGTTTGCTCTGTAAACCTTCATCTAATGTATAATAAAAAAAATTTTTTTTAAGTTGAACATTGGTTTTGCCACTTCTATAAAGAAAAGGGTGTTGGAATTTTGATTGGGATTGCATTGAATCTATAGATTGCTTTTGGTAGTATTGATATGTTAACAATATTCTTCTAGTCCATGAACATGGAACATCTTTTCATTTATTTAAGTTTTCAGCAGTGTTTTATAATTTTCACTGCATAAGTACTTTCAGGTCCCTGGGTAAATTTATTCCCAGTTATTTTATTCTCTTAGATGCAATTGTAAATGGAATTTTTCCCCTAATTTCCCTTTCAGTTTTCTCATTGCTGGTGTATAGAAACACAACTGATTTTTGTTTGTTGACCTTGTACCTTGCAACTTTGCTAAATTCTTCTTTTAGCTCTAGGAGTTTTCTTGTGGAGTTTTGGGATTTTCTATATATAAGATCATGTCATTTGTGAATATAAACAATTTTATTTCTTTTATTCCAATCTGGATACCTTTTATTTCTTTTTCTTGTCTTATACCTCGGGCTAGGACTTCTAAAAATTGTTAAAATCAAAGTTACCACTTTGAGGACTAAGGAATGTCTGACCCAGTCTATGGTATTTTCAACCACCTCATAAGCATGCAAAAGCTGGACAGTAAATAAGGAAGTCTGAAGAAGAATTGACGCCTTTGAATCATGGTGTTGACAAAGAATATTGAATATACCATGGATTTCCAGAGAATGAAGAAATTTGTCTTGGAAGAAGTACAGCCAGAATGCTCTTAGAGGCAAGGATGACAAGACTTTTTCCTCACGTACTTTGGACATATTATCAGGAGGAAACTGTCCCTGGAGAAGGACATCATGCTTAGTAAAGTGAAGGGTCAGCGATAAAGAGGAAGACCCTCAATGAGATGAATCGACGCAGTGGCTGCAACAGTGGGCCCAAGCATAACAATGATTGTAAAGATGGTGCAGGACCGGGCAGTATTTCGTTCTGTTGTACGTAGGGTCGCTGTGAGTTGGAACCGGCTCGATGGTCCTTAACTACAACAGGACTTCTAATACAATATTGAGTAGAAGTAGTGAGAGCAGGCACCCTTGTCTTGTTCCTAATTTCAGTGGGAAAGCTCCAATCTTTCTCCATTAAATATAATGTTGGCTCTTGGCTTTTTATATATGTCCTGAATCATATTGAGGAATTTCCTTTCTATTCCGATCTTCTTGAGAGTTTTCCTCAAGATAGGGTGTTGGATTTTATCAAATGCTTTTACCGCATCAATGGAGATGATCATACGGTTCTTTTTCTTTGTTCTGTTGATGTGACCTATTATGTCGATTGATTTTCTAATGTTGACCCATCCCTACATTCCTGGGATAAATCCCACTTGGTCATGTTGTATGACTCTTTTAATATGCTGTTTGATTCTGGCTGCTAGTGTTTTGTTGGGGATTAGTGCATCTGTATTCATAAGAGATAATTGGCTTGTCGTTTTCTTGTGGTGTTTTTGTCTGGTTTTGGCATCAGGCTTGTGTTGCTTCATAGAATGATCAGGAATTATTCCTTCCTTCTCTATCTTTTGGAAGAGTTTCAACACTTGTGTTAATTCTTCAATTCTCTCTATGTTTGGTAGAATTCCCCAGTGAAGCCATCTGATCCAGGATTTTTTTTTCAGGTGGGGGAGTTTTTTGATCACTGATTCAATGTCTTCATTTGTTATGGGGTCTGCTGACACTTTATATTTTATCTTCCGTCAGTTTGTGTAGGTTATGTTCTTCTAAGAATTTGTCCATTTCATGTGGGTTATCCAATTTGTTGCCATACAGTTTTTCATAATACTCTGTCACAATGCTCTTTTTTTCTCTCAGGTCCGTTGTAATGTCCTCTTTTTCAATTCTTGTTTTGTTTATTTGCATCTTTTCTCTTTGCTAGTCTAATAGGGTCTCTTTGAGTCGGAATCGACTCGATGGCAACGGGTTTGGTTACGGGTTTAGTCTAACTAAAAGTTTATCAATGTTATTCATCTTTTCAAAGAATCAACTTTTTGGTTTTGTTGATTCTCTCTGTTGTTTTTCTGCTTTTGATTTTATTTATCTCTGCTCTGATCTTTTTATTTCCTTTCTTCTGGTAGGTTCAAGATTAGTTTACTCTTCTCTTTCTAGTTCCTGGAGTTGTAATGTTAGGCTGTCGATTTGAGACCTTTCTACTTTTTTCATGTGAGTATTTATTGGTATAAGTTTCCCTCTGAGTACTACCTTCATTGCATCCTGTAAGATTTGGTATGTTGTGCTTTCATTTTCATTTGACTCTAAGAAATTTGTGATTTCTCTTTTGATTTCTTCCTTGACCCACTGGTAGTTGAATGAATAATTTTTTTTAGAAGGATCAGCACAAAGATGGTCCCAGTGAGGTGGAGGTTAAAGATGTCCCAAATGTCCCACTTCTCCAAACTGCTATACCACTCCATCATCTCTAACATCAACTACTCCTCTTCTCCTCAGTACTCTCCCTCCCGCCTTTGGGTTTGATAATTTGCTGCAACGTTTCACAGAACTCACGAACCATCAAGGAAATGGCTTATGCAGTTGTGGAGCTTGGCAAGTCCCAAATCTGTGGGTCAGACATCAGGCTGGAGGCTTCTCTTGGCTCACGTGGTTGCAGAAGCTGATGAACTCAAATCGGCAGGTCAGACAATAGGCTACTGGCTCAAGTTCTGAGAACCAGAGGTCAGATGATGATGCAGTAGATACAGGATGCAGAGCAAGAGAGAGAGCTTTGCCAGAGCATTCATATATATATATATATATATATATATTGGATGCCGACCATACCCTCAAGGAAACTCCCCTTACTTGAGCAAGGCAGTGTTTAAGTGTATGACTTGAATAAGGGTGGTGACTTGAGTCATACCCTGTAGTAAGGTGGTGACTCAGGATACATCCCAGCTTAATTATGCCTCATGAGCATAATAGACAATTTATTCCCAAATGGAATCATAACCACAGGCATAGAGGCTAGGATGTACAACGCATCACAAAATGGAGGATAATTACACCAGATCACAAAATGGAAGACAGTTACATCAGACCACAAAATGGAGGATTACTATGTCATTACATAACTGCCAAACCACCGAAAATCATGGCCCAGCCAAGCTGACACATAACCTTAGCCATCACAGGTTCCATACATCTTGTTTGCATTAGCAGCAAGCTGCCCAATCCCCTTGGTGGGCCACAAGCATCTTATGTGCATAGTCCTACTCAATCCTTGTGTGGGAGTCACAAAGACTATGGCTAGAGGGGCCATATTAAGTAATTCACTGCACCACAGTAGTTTAATAGTGTGTTGCTTAATTTCCATGTTTTTTTTTTTTGTAGGCATTTATTGCTGTAAGTTTCTCTCTGAGCACTGCCTTCACTGCATCCCATAAGTTTTGGATGTTGTGCTTTCATTTTCATTTGACTCTAAGACATTTGTGATGTCTCTTGATTTCTTCCTTGACACATTGGTAGTTTAATAGTGTGTTGTTTAATTTCCATATGTTTGTGTATTTTCTAGTTTTTTTTTCTCTGTTACTGATTTCTGGCTTCGCTCCACTGTGGTCAGAGAAAATATTTTCTTGATTTCAATATTTTTAAATTTACCAGGACTTACTTTGTGACCTAATGTAGTCTATTCTGAAAAATGCTCCATGTGTACTGAAGTAGAATGTATATTGTGCTGTTGTTGGGTGGTATGTTCTGTGTGTTAAGTCTAGTTGGTTTATAGTGTAATTCAGGTCCTCTGTGTCCTTGTTGATCTTCTTTCTAGATGTTCTGTCCAGTATTGAAAGTGGTGTATTGAAGTCTCCAACTGTGATTGTAGTGCTATCTATTTCTCCCTTTAATTCTGTGAATGTTTGCTCTATATATTTAGGTGTGCTGATGTTGACTGCATGTATATTTATGGTTGTTAAATCTTCTTGATGAATTGACCTTTTATCATTATATAATGTCCGTTTTAATCTCTTCCAATAGATTTTGTCTTAAAGTCTACCTTGCGTGATAGTAAGATTGCCACCCCAGCTCTCTTTAGTTATTATTTACATGAAATATTATTTTCCACCCTTTTACTTTCGACCTATTTGCATCATCGAAAAGAACATTTCAAGGTCTACACTGAAGCACAACACTGTCAGTGATAGAATAATATCCATACACATACAAGGAAGACCAGTTAATACAACTGTTATTCAAATTTACACACAATTCACTAAGGCCAAAGATGAAGAAATTGAAGATTTTTACCAACTTCTGCAGTCTGAAATTGATTGAACATGCAACAGGATGCATTGATAATTACTGGTGATTAGAATGGGTAAGTTGGAAACAAAGAGGAAGGATTGATAGTTGGAGAATATGGCCTTGGTGATAGAAATGATGCTGGAGCTTGCATGATAGAATTTTGCAAAACCAGCGATTTATTCATTGCAGATACCTTTTTTCAACAGCATAAATGGTGACTATATACATCGTCCTCACCAGATGGAATATATGGGAATCAAATTGATTACATCTGTGGAAAGAGATGATGGAGAAGCTCAGTATCATCAGTCAGAACAAGGCCAGAAGGCCAGGGGCTGACTGTGGAACAGAACATCAATTGCTTATATGCAAGTTCAAGTTGAAGCTGAAGACAACTAAAACAAGTCCACAAGAGCCAAAATACAACCTTGAGCATATCCCACCTGACAATCTCAAGAATAGATTTAACACATTGGACACTAATGACTGAAGACCAGATGAGTTGTGGGATGACATCAAGGACATCATACATGAAGAAAGCAAAAGGTCATTAAAAAGATAGGAAAGAAAGAAAAGCCCAAGATGGATGTCAGAAGTGATTCTAAAACTTGTTCTTGAACGTAAGGCAGCTAAAGCAA
The DNA here is from genome assembly GCF_024166365.1 of Elephas maximus indicus. NCBI lineage: Eukaryota > Metazoa > Chordata > Mammalia > Proboscidea > Elephantidae > Elephas > Elephas maximus. The sequence continues at coordinate 98,076,315 of NC_064846.1, read as the reverse complement.
ATGGAAGCGAAAGAGGGGATGAGATCAGAGCTGAAAAGATTTTAAATGGTGGCTCGAGAAGGCAAAGTAAAGTATTATAATGGAATGTGCAAAGACCTGGAGTTAGAAAACCAAAAGGGAAGAACACACTCAGCGTTTCTCAAACTGAAAGAACTGAAGAAAAAATTCAAGCCTCGAGTTGCAATGGTGAAGGATTCCATGGGGAAAATATTAAACGACACAGGAAGCATCAAAAGAAGATGGAAGGAATACACAGAGTTACTGTACCAAAAAGAATTGGTCGAAATTCAACCGTTTGAGGAGGTAGCATATGATCAAGAACAGATGGTACTGAAGGAAGGCGTCCAAGCTGCACTCAAGGCATTGGAGAAAAACACGGCTCCAGGAATTGACAGAATACCAACTGAGATATTTCAACAAATGGATGCAGCCCTGGAAGTGCTCACTCATCTATGCCAAGAAATATGGAAGACAGCTACCTGGCCAACTGACTGGAAGAGATCCATATTTGTGCCTATTCCAAAGAAAGGTGATCCAACAGAATGTGGGAATTATGGAACGTTATTATTAATATCACATGCAAGTAAAATTTTGCTGAAGATCATTCAAAAGCAGTTGCAGCAGTACACTGACAGGGAACTGCCAGAAATTCAAGTCAGATTCAGAAGAGGATGTGGGACAAGGGATATCATTGCTGATGTCATATGGATCTTGGTTGAAATCAGAGAGTACCAGAAAGATGTTTGCCTGTGTTTTATTAACTAACCAGAGGATTTTGACTGTGTGGGTCATAACAAATTATGGATAACATTGAGAAGAATGGGAATTCCAGAACACTTAATTGTGCTCATGAGGAACGTGTACATAGACCAAGAGGTAGTCGTTCGAACAGAATATGGGAATACTGTGTGGTTTAGAAGCAGGAAGGGTGTGTGTCAGGGTTGTATCCTTTCACCATGCTTATTCAGTGTGTATGCTGAGCAAATAATCCAGAAGCTGGACATAGGAAGAAGAATGCAGCATCAGGATTGGAGGAAGACTCATTAACAACCTATGATATGCAGACAACACAACCTTGCTGAAAATGAAGAGGACTTGAAGCACTTACTGATGAAGATCAAAGATTACAGCCTTCAGCATGGATTACACTTCAACAGAAAGAAAATGGAAATTTTCACAACTGGGCCAGTAAGCAACATCATGATAAATGGAGAAAAGATTGAAGTTGTCAAGGATTTCATTTTACTTGGGTCTACAATCAGCGCCCGTGTAAACAGTAGTCAACAAATCAAATGACGTGTTGTGTTGGGCAAATCTGCTGCAAAAAACCTCTTTAAAATGTTAAAAAGCAAAGATGTCGCTTTGAGGACTAAGGTTTGCCTGCCCCAAGCCATGATATTTTCAATCGCCTTCATATGCGTGCAAAAGCTGGGCAATGAATAAGGAAGACCGAAAAAGAATTGATGCCTTTGAATTATGGTTTTGGTGGAGAATATTGAATATACCATGGACTGCTAGAAGAATGAACAAACCTGTCTTGGAAGAAGTATGGCTGGAATGCTCCTTAGAAGGGAGGATGGCAGGACTTCATGCTTGGTAAAATAGAGGGTCAATGAACGAGAGGATGACCCTCAATGAGATAGATTGACACAGTGGCTGCAACAATGGGCTCAAGCATAGCAATGATTGTGAGGATGGCACAGGACTGGGCAGTATTTCGTTCTGTTGTACATGGGGTCGCAATGAGTCAGACCTGACTTGATGGCACATAACAACAACAGGGTAAATTGGTACCAACTTAACTTCGGTAATGTACAAGAAATTCTATACCTATATACTTCCTCTCCTCCCTTTTTCTTTGTTGTTATCACTAATTATGTCTTTATGTTTCATGTGCCCTGTAACATAATTTTATCCTTGCTTTTTAGATACAGTTATGTGTTGCTTTACCATCCTCAATATGTTTTGTGAAATAGGACGTTATGTGATTTGGATGTGTGCAAGCACCATATTTTATACAGGAAAGAGGCCTGCAGGATGGTCACCAGGTGGGCCCAGGACCTGTGCTGCTGCTGCTGCGCCAAGGGCCTGTGTGAAAACTTTGGCTCCACCACTACTGATCCTGTGAGGTCCCTGCCCGGTCTCCCAGAGCCACACCTCACCTCTGCCCACCTGTCCACCCACCCAGCACCGCACACATTTGCTGTCCAGCTGGTCACCTCCTGGCCTGCCGCACTACCTGCTCCCTTCCCTTCCTGCCTGCCTGCCCACCATCCCCCCAATGGGCTTTACAATTTTCCAGCCCTGCCCACCCCTCCTCTGTTGCCTGCTCCTCTTCCACCTCCTCCCCTGGCCACCTTTCCTGCTCCTCTTCCCAACACCGTCACAGCCCGGACTGTTAGGTGGATGCCACTGCAGGAGGAGTCTTGGCCTTGGGCCCAGGCATCATGTGCAGGGTGTCCAGGGCAGCAGCCTTGGCGGGGCATCTCCCTCAACGGCTCTGGTGGTGTCTGCATAGTCCTGTCTGTGACAAATGCAATGGGACACGCAGCCACGGATGGGCTCTGGAACCCCTCCCCCTGCTGCCCTAGGGCTGGAGTGGATTTCTAAACTCTGTTATAACCTTGTAGGACCATGGACGTATATGCGGTCATACATTGTCTGAATGGATGTTATGTGCTTCATGACTGTACTTGTTATTAAAAAGCATGAGGGGCACAACAATTAGTAGAATGATTAAGAATGAATACCTTATTACTAGCCCATATAGTTGTCCATGCAGTTCCCTTTATTAGGGATCTTTCTTCTTATGTACAGCTTTGAATTACTTTCTAGTGTTTTTTCCCTTCCATCTACAGAACTCCCATTAGTATTTTTTGTAGGGCTGGTCTGGTGGATATGAACTCTTTCAACTTTTGTCTGGGAATGTTTTAATTTCATCTTCATTCTCGAAGGGCAGTTTCACCGGGTATAGTATTCTTGGTTGATAGTTCTTCCCCCACCCCCCACCCCCAGCACCTTAAATACATCATTCCATTGCCTTCTAACTTCCAATGTTTCTGAGGAGAAATTGGCACTTAATCTTACTGGGGATCCTTTGTATGTGACTGTTTTCTTTCAGGATTCTCTATGTATCTATTTTTTTGAGAGCTTAACTATGATGTATCTCTGTGTAGATCTCTTTGGGTTTATCCTGCTTGGGGTTCTTGGAGATTCTTGGAATTGAAAATTCATGTCCTTTCTCAGATTGGGGAAATCTTCTGTCATTATTTCTTTAAATATTCTTTTTTGTCCCTTTCTCTCATTTCCTTCTGGAATTCCCATGATGTGTATATTAGGTCTCTTGTTGTTGTCCTGTAATTCCATTAAACTGTGGTCAGCCTTCTTGAGCCTCTGTTCTTGTTGCTCTTCCACCTCTGTAATTTTGACTATCTTGTACTCTAATTCACTGATTCTTCTGCCTGATTAAATCTGTTGGTAAGTCCTCCTATTGTGTTTCTTATCTCAGTTAATGTCTCTTTCAGTCACAATGTCTCTTCTTTTAGATTCTCGTTTTGTTCTTGCATTGTTTTCCTTATTTTTTTTAGCTCTTTGTATTTTCCCTTAAATCTTTAATTTAATGTTTTACATTGTATTATATTCTCCCATTTTTTTTTTCTTTATTTGGACTTCTGTATGTGTGCTTTCACTCCCTTCATCAAGTTCATTTCTTTTTTTTATTTGTGTGTCTTACGGGTTTTTTGTTGGCAGTTCTCCCCAGTATTTGGTTGTTTTGCTTGCACTACTTTTTGCAAAAAACTCTTAGGCTGGTAGAGCCTTTGGGCTTTGCTTACTGTTTCTTCTCCTTCTCTGTGATAGCTCCTTCTCCCTCCCTGGTTTAATTAGGATTTGAAAGTTCCAGATCTCAGTTTTCAACTTTTAATATCTCCCAAACACACCAGGGAACATGCTGTGGTCAATCCATGCACCACCGGGCACCACCACTCAGGTGAGATATCGTGAACTAATCAATCTGTCCACCAGGGGGCATAGATCCCTCTCCGTCTCTCTCTCTCCTGGTTATTACACCTTTCCCTTCTCTGTTTCTGGAAGCATGATTTCAGCCTGAAATCCCACACACAGTGAGCTCTCTTTGGTGCTGGGTATTGCCCCCCAGTTTTGCCCAAGGCTTCCTTCTGCTCTGTGGGGGCTGCTTATATCTGAGCTGGCATTCAGAAGAAGCACAGGCAGTTTTCCCTCTGTTTTAGGAGGAGGAGGGGCTGGCACTCCCTAGAAGGACCTCCAAGAGAGCTGTCTTGTTGGTTTCAGAGCCCCAGTGACCCTGCGGTGGTGGGGGAGCAGTCTCCACTTAGGTGACCTGCCTCTTGGCTCCACCGTAGGGGACCTTCTCTAGGAGTTTGTACCAGCCCAGCAACCAACAGTTACCAGGTAGGGAGCATTGTCACACTCTGCGTGGACCTCCAGGGAGATCTGCCTTTTTGATATCAGAGATGCCCTGGTAGTATATTGGCTGTGGGAGTACCCCCCACTCAATATTCCTGCTTCCTAGCACACAGCAACCTTAGTCAGCAGTTTCTCAGCAGTGACCAGAAGGGGGAACAGACAGACCCAAACTGAGCCCCAGGGAGGTCTGTCTTGTTGATTTCAGAGGCCTGAGCTGTGGGGGTGTACACAGGGAGGTAGGTAGAGTACTGACTAGGAGAGTGGACTCCCCTACAGGTGCCTTCTGTAGCAGTTTGCAATAGCCTGGCAATCAATAGTTACCACATAGAGGAGGGGGTATCGTGCTCTGGTCTGATTCCCACAGAGGTCTGCCTTGATGCTGTCAGAGCCATCCTGGCAGATTGTTGGCTGCAAGTGCAGCCTCCACTCAAGACACCTGCTTCCTAGCACACAGCAGCCTCAGCCAGCAGTCCTCAGTGCCAACCAGAAATGGGGGAGACTAACCCTAATTGACCCCCAAGGAGGTTGTTCCAGCTGGGTTCAGAGGCCTGAGCTATGGGGTACGCAGGGAGGCAGGTAGAGTGTTGACTAGGGGAGCAGATTCCACTGCAGGGGCCTTCTGTAGTAATTCGCAGGAGGCTTGTAGGTGACAGTGACCAGGTGGGAGACATGCTGGCACACTCTAAATGGACCCCCAGCGAGGACTGCCTTGTTGATTTTAGAGCAGAACCTTAGGGTCCTTGTCTCTTTGTATAGGCAGGGGTATGGTGGTTAGGGAAGTATTCTCTTTTGCTGGTGCCACTTCCCCAGTTCACAGCACCTGGTGGTCCACGGGGTTGGGGCAAGGGGCAGGGATGGTAGTAGAAGTGATTTTCCTAAGGTATGCGGCTAGTTGTTGATTCATTGATTCTTGCCTGTCTGCAGTTCCCCACTGCCTTCCTCTGATCCCTGATTCAGAGTCCCTCAAAGCTGAGCACTGTTTCCTTGTTGTATTTCTTATATTTGTGGTGGAGGGTCACGATAACGGTCTATTTATGCTGCCATCTTCCCAAAGTCCCCCAGAAAAAGAATTTTAAAAATGCCTGTGAAGTTTTCAACTTGTTATAACAGAAGTTTGGTAAACATGTTGTGCTGGAGATATGCTTATGTCAGTCAGTTGGAAATTTGAATCGGGTATTTGTCAGTTCAGAATAGGATCTCAGGAGAGAGATCCAGTCTGAAGACACACGTGTAGGGATCATTCCTGTTGAGGTTGAAATCATGGACTCCACATCTATGAGAATGTGCAAGGAGTGAAGAGAAAAGGGCTGTGAATGGATCCTTGGGACATACCTTCATATAAGCAGCTGGAAAAGGAAGAAGAACCAGCAAGTTTCTAAAGTCTCTCTTGACATGCTCTTTATGTGTGCATTTCTTCTATATATTTCTTTAGGTACATAAAACAGTTAAATTTACCTTTGTAGGAATCCTGTGTGTAAAATACCTGGATGTTTCTTGCTTGACCTTGAGAACTCAAAAGAGTATTCTGGAAAGAATTTCAAGCAAAATAAGGATGAGCTGGTTCAGAAAATCTACAACCTCTTCAACAGCTCCGTCTTTGATAAAAAGGTAGGATCAATAAATGAGTATTTATTGAGCACCTGCTGTATGCCCCGCACTTTTGTGTGCTGTGTGGTACAGACACGCAAACCACGTGCATTTACTGCCCTTAAGAAGTGTCAATTTAGATGGAAAGATAAAACACGCATACATGAAAGGTAGAAACCATTATTACCACAGGAGATCAGCAGAGGGAGAAGTCACTGAGAGTCTGAGGAATCAGGAAAGAGAATTGCCTGAAAGAGGAGGTGAGGCTTATTCTGGTTCTTAAAGACCAAGCAGTGGAGAGAACAACAATGGCGGGGGAGAGGTCATGTCTCGAGGCTTGACTATCTGGAAAAGAGGATTCATGCTAAAGAATAATGTGAAAGAGCTCTGTGGCCTCATTAAAAAAAAATTTTTTTTGTGTGTGGCCTCATTAGGTATAGGTAATTCCTGCTTCAATTTTCTCATCTGTAAAATGGGAATGATAACAGTACGTACTACCTCATAGAATCATTGTTAGCCCTGAGTAAGTTAATGGGCATAAAGTGCTTAGATCAGTGGCTAGGACATAGTAAGCGATACCTGTTAGCTATTGTTATATTTGATAGCGTAAGCCCAGATAATAGAGGGCCTAGAGCATCAGGTGGGAGAAGCTTAAATTTAAATTGTCAGGCACTGCAGCACAGGGATTTGATGGGACATGAAATGGCTGTTGAAAGAGATGGATCTGATGGTAGCATGGGTATGTCCTGGACTGGAGAGAATCTGGGGGCAGTGAGACTTTTTGGTCATTAAGTTTTTCACACTATTGTCTCTGGTAACAAAATTTTTTGCAAGCAAAGTTCTTGTATCTTCCTAAAGATTCCCTAGCCTTTTGTGCCCTTCCTGATGACAGTGGTATTACATCAAATGGCTGATTTGCGGCACCTGAAATGTTCTGAGTTGCATTTTCAATTTTGCCTCAGCATTCTTATACATAGGCTTGTCTCCTTGAAAGGGAGCACAAACCATGCATTCACTTGTTCTCAAAAATCTCCCATGTGTCCTGATTGCCTATTAGTTGTCTTTACCTGGGTCTCAACTTGGCTTTTATTCAACCCCACACTGCTTAGATTTGAATAGATTTCTTCTCAAAATCAAGACAAGAACATGGGGTAGAAAAAAATCCTCTTATTTTTTTATGAGAGAGAGAAAAACTCTTGACTTAATATTTTCTGATCTGCTTTGAACTGCTTTCTGACTTATTCCATTTGCTTTTCATTCTCAGCTGCCAGAGAAAATAGATATACGCTGGAATAAAAAGATGTTTAGAACTGCTGGCTTATGCACAACTGGCGAGACAAAGCACCCGAAGAAGGAGCGCTATGCCAAGATTCAGATTGCTCTGAAAGTCTGTGACTCTGCAGGTGATAGCAGAAGCAGGGCAGCTTTACTGCTTCTGTGTGTTTTCCTTTTGATACATTGTCTGTAAAATTGCTCTTCGATGCTGGTATTATCTGACAGACTGTCACAGCTTTAACTGGTATTCCTGTGTGGACAGGTTTCCTGTCTGTTGCTCATAGGGCATTATTATTAGATGTCTCACCACCTCTGAAAATTCAACTCATCAATCTCTAGTAGGCCTGACTTCCCCTCTGCATGCCCTAACCAAATCCCATGGCCCTTGTGATTGCTCATCACCCAGTACACTCAAGTTTCCAAAGGGCGGAAACCGTGTTTCACGTGGCTGTATTTCCAGCAGTGCCCCACAAAAAGATGAGCGCATTGGAGCTGCTCTGAAAAGACTTGCTGAATGTAAGCACCTGACCTAAGGCTCTCTGCTATTAATGAGATCAGATTGAAGTAGGTGGAAATTGCACTTTCAAAATCCTGGGAACTAACACTCATGCCTGTCTGCATATGCTTATGTAAGGTGGCTTCGTGTCTGATTGGGCTGAGCATCTAGGGGTTATTGGGTAGCAGACTAGAAGAAAATTGTTTAAACTCACGGTTTCTTTTCATTCTTCCTCCAAGACCGACTCCGGGATACTTTGATCCATGAAATATGCCATGCAGCCTGCTGGCTACTTGATGGTGTCCAAGATTCTCATGGTGACACTTGGAAGTATTATGCCAACAAATCCAATATGGTACACCCAGAGCTGCCCAGGGTCACCCGTTGCCATAACTACAAGATTAACTACAGGATTCATTATGAATGTACTCAGTGCAAATTCAGGTAAGACCCTTCTCCTTAGACTTTTTCCTATTATCCTATTACCGCGGCCTCCAAGTGGCTCTTCAGTGATTCTATTAGATGGCTACCTGACTTGAGGAGTAAAACTACTCTGCCCCTTAAATCTATGTTCTCTCTCTCCATTATTTCCCCTAACTTGAGCCTACCTGACTGCTGCCACTGCTTGGTGTTCCACGGAAAATTTTTCTTTGGGTCCAAGGGCAACAGGTCAGAGATGATGTTGACGTACAATGACTGACTTCTTTTTTGTGTGCTATCTCTTCCCTTCCTAGGGTTGGCCGCTACACCAGATCACTGAACACCAAACGCTTTACCTGTGCTAAGTGCAAAGGCCCTCTGGTTGTGCTGCCATTAACTCGCAAAGATGGAACCCCCATTGAGCCCCATGTGAGACCATTTGCCAAATATGTACAGGAGAATTACAGAGCTGTTAAGCAGGAGATGGCAGGGAAGGGCCATGGCGATGTGATGAAAAAGCTCAGCAAGGATTATGTTGCAAGTAAACAAAACCGAGGTGGTTGAGGTTATCTGAGAGTAGATTTATGTGAGCAGAGTCCTCTATTGGTAAGAAGCATTAAAAAAAAAACTGTGAAGTAGCAAATATTAGGGGTTAAATACTATTTTGGGTTTTATGTTGTTAATGGTGATTGTTCTTAACTAGGGACCCTATTGCTGACCATTTTGTGGATTTGACAGCACCCTGAGGCCCTTTTGGATCCATCCTGGGTCTTAATTTTGACTCCGTAGTTTTAACGTGTAGACCAAAATGCAAAAAAAAAAAAAAAATGAGTTTTTGAGAGTGGCAAGTTGAGAGAATGAGAATAATGCTGGAAACAGAACAAGTTTTAAAGGCAGCCCTACAAAGCCAGGGCTGCTGTGAGATAAAATCTGTCACACTTACCTGGAAATAACAAACACGTTTCACAAATCTAGTTGCTGTTGACATTGAATGAAGCCATCTGAGCCATGTAATTGTTCATAAAATAAAATAAAGTGTTTTCTGCATTTCACTTGTTTGCAGAGTCTGTTCATTGACACCTCGTCCCAAAAGCAGAACGTATCCTTGCATCTTTTGTCCAAGACCCTGGACATCTAAGTGTTCCAGGATGTGTCTAGAGCACTCTTCATTCTGTTTCTCCGATTTTCGTGACTGCCCATAAGTTTGTGAGTGGCCTCCCCACTTCTGGGAGATACCCAGGATATAGACTGGAATCCACATTGTTTTAGTTTTCTACTGCTGCTGTAACAAACTGCCACAAATCTCATGGCTGAAAATGACACAAATTTATTATCTTATAGTTCTGTAGGTCAGAAGTCCATCGGGGTCCCACTGGGCTAAAATCAAGGTGTTGGCAGGGCTGTGCTTTCTGGAAGCTCTAGGGGAGAATCCAATTCCTTTTCTTTTCCAGCTTCTAGAGGCCACCCTCATTCCTTGACTCATGGCCCCTTCCTGCCTCTTCCAAGCCAGCAAGCATCTCTCTGACCCTGCTTCTGTTGTTACATCTTTCTCTGACTTTTTCTCTCCTGCCTCCTGCTTTCACTTTTAAGGATCTTTGTGATTACATTGGGCCCACATGGATAATCCAGGATAATCTTTTTTTTCAATTGTGTTTTAGGTGGAAGTTTACAGCACAAATTAGTTTCTCATTCAAAAATTTGTACACAAATTGTTTTGTGACATTGGTGGGAATAATCTGATTTATTTGAGGAATTATAAGACTATTTTAACGCCAGATGATTAGCAACCTTAATTCCCTTTTGCCCTGTAAGCCAACATATTCACAAGTTCTAGGGATTAGGATGTAGACACCTTCGAGGGGTTATTTATTCTGCCTAGCACAAACATCTTTATTAGTCCAGCACCACTGATAATTCTTACAGGAAGGTTATACTGTTTGTTGAATGTGTTACGCAGTTGTTTCCTCCCTTCATTTTGCAGATGCTTAGAGTGTTCTTTTAGTGGCCACAAACGAGCCTAACACAGGCGGGACGGGATTGCGTGTGTGCATAAAGTAGGACGACCTTCCCTAACTAAATCTTCTAATTCCTCCCCTCCATTGCCACCTCCAGCCTATCTGCAGCCTTAGCAAGGGCCCAGCCAGCATGTGAAACTGGACCATGGGGCATCAGTGACTTCCACAGGGTGAACTGGTGGTGCAGTGGATCTGTCCCTGCAAAGGGAGATCAGTAGCTCTGTCACCTGCGTTTCTGGGAAGCCCTGGTTATTTCTTCCACTTACTTCAACCTCAGCTGTAGTCGTGGAAACATGCTTCCTACAGCCCACCCATGCTTCCAGGTGGCCCATGCGCTTGTTACTTTTGGCAAGTCATCTAACCTTCTAGCTTTTCTTCAATCCCACTGACATTTCCCTAGTAAGAGCCTGCATCACCTCTCACCTGAATAACCACTACAGCTTTCTTAGTGGTCTCTAACACTCCCATCAGCTGACCCCAAACCAACTCTGAGTCTTACTCTCCACCCTTCTCCTACCCAAACCCTTAAATCTAACCACTTGGGACCATTTATAATTCCTCCAGTAAGCATTGCTGTTTTCAGCCTTCACTCTGCTAGAAACACTGTCTTTCCTTCTCTCTGCCTTTGGAAATACTGCCTGCCCTTTCAGGTCTGTTCAGTTTTCTGTCTTCAGGATAACTTCCAAAATGGCGCAGCCCCCATGCTCTGAGCCTTCATGTTTACTGTCTATATGCCACTCATTTGCCTCATGGCATAGATATTGCCTGGTATTGTTAGTTCTTGCCGCTTCTTCCCAGCTAGCCCTCTGCTCCTCCCTTCCAGAGCCCAAGACTACGTCTTACTTATGGCTGAAGGCGCCTCTCCCAAATTATGCCTAGACAGTGTCCAGCCAACTAACTAGCCAAGTGCCTACCCTGTGCCAGTGTATCTAGGTGCTTCCCTGTGACTAGCAGGAGTGCCCAGAAGGGCCAAGAAGACTGCAGACAGGCGTTCACAGAGGCAGGGTGGGTTGGCCCAGACCCAGGGCCAGGAGGGAAGAAGCTGCAAGTGTACCCTCAGAGCCAGCTAGGGCTGGCTGTATTGATGCACTCACACACCCTGGTCCTGATGAGCTTGTTTATTGAAAAATTTTAAGCAAGATTTTTGAAATAAAAACAAAAGTGAACAAATACAGAGGTTCTGGGAATCATAGTCACAATTACTACTAAGCAAGAGGTCTGGACCAAGGCCCCACAGGGGCCGCTTCCTCTGTGTTGTTTGCATGTGGGAAAGGCCAAGTTCCAGTTACCAGATGAGAAGGGCAACAGGGCTCCAGGCAGCCAAGGTGGCTGGGCTGGAACACACCCACCTCTGAAGCAGTAGGAGTGAGGGTGCCAGGGCCTCAGAAATGGGAGACCCAGCATGGCTGGGGCTGCCAGCGAGCCCCAGAGTACTGTGTCTGGGGGGCAAAGCCATGGGGAGAGCCAGAGACAGCCCAGCAGAGGGGGAGGGGAGAAGCCTGGAGTATGGGTGGGGCCAGGCTGGGTGAGTGAAAGGTGAGCCCCCACTTCCAGCCTCATAAGCCTGAATAGGTGGCCTCTGTGGTCTCCGACCAGGATGAATCCCGGTAGGAAGGAGCAGCCTGCCGCTGGTGCCTTCTCCGGCCAGGGCAACCCAGGCGCATAAGCAGCATCCACATACGTTCTCGGAACTTGACACCCACAAAGGCATACAACAGCGGGTTGAGGCAGCAGTGCATATAGCCCAGGCCTGAGGTGACTGACTTCGCCACGTCAACACGACTTTCTCGCCCACAGTCGCGGGCTAAGGCCCCCAGGTCCATGAGGGTGTCCACCAGCACCACCAGGTGGTAGGGGGTCCAGCAGAGGGCAAAGGCCACCACTACCATCACCACTAGCCGCATGGCTCGCAGCCGCCGTTGGCCCCTGGAGACCAGCAGCACAGCCAGGATGCGGGCATAGCAGTAGGCCATGACCAGCAGGGGCAGCAGAAAACCAGCAACCAGCTGCAGCATTCGCAGAGCTGTGCGTCCCACCTGAGGGAAGTTGTACTGGCAGTGGGTGGCATTGAGGCGGTCATCATGGTGGGCTGACAGGAAGATCAGTTCCGGGAGGGCAAAGAGTAGACAGAGCCCCCAGACCACTACACAGGTGAGGGCCACACGGGCTGGGGGGCGCCGGCGGTAGAGCTGGGTGGCATGCACTATACTCAGGTAACGGTCAAAGCTGATACAGGCCAGCAGGAGGGCCCCTGCATAGAAGTTGATGTTGAAGAGGGCACCTGCCACTTTACAGAGGCCAGAGCCAAAGACCCACTGGACAGCAGCATCCACTGCCCAAAGGGGGAGGGTCAGCACCAGCAGTGCATCAGCCACGGCCAAGTGAAACAGGAAGGTGTCAGTGCTGCTCAGGGCTGCCCGTTGGCTCAGCAGCACAGCTGCCACTGCACCATTGCCCAGCAGCCCCAGCAGAAAAAGGAAGCTATAGAGGGCTGGCAGGAAGGCCCTGTCAAAGTTCAGGCTAAAATCCTGTGGGCAGGGTGGGGAGGCACAGCAGGAGTCGGTCTCATTGTCTTCGTAGTCATAGGAAGAACTACAGTTTTCCAGGAAGGCAAAATCAGGGGCATCTAGCACTTGGTGTTCACTCATCTGTGGAGGGAGGGAGGGAGGGGCTGTGTAAAAAGGCCTTTGCAATCACTTCTTCGCTATTTAGTCTGATGAGTGGTTTTTGAGGGTAGCTTCTCTGTAAGGCAGGTCCTGTAACTGTCCACCCCTTTCTTCCTTCTGAACCCTATCTGCCCCACCTGGGCGCTGTGATGCTAACTTCCCTTCTCAAAAGCGACTTTTCTGTCACCTTTCTTGGCCATCCATTGGCCCAGGGATCCTCCTGTACCAAGAGCTCTCCCTGCACTCTCTTCTTTCTCTTCTTGCTCTTCCCTCAATGCTTGCTGGTCTCAGTGCCCTGGCCATGCCTAGTTCAGTCACCCAAATGCCTTCCCACAGTCCCCTCCTCAGCCCTTGTCTGGAGACCCCAAATTCCTGCCCCTGTGGGGGCCTCTCTACAAATCACTGCAGCTCCCAAACACACAATTTCTGCCCCAGTCCTTTCCTGTCCCCCACACCAAGGCTCGCCCACTGGGGCTCCCCCACCCAGCTCTAATGGAAATATTACTTACCCCCTCATCCATCCCAGAGCTGCAGGCTTCCCCAGTGCCAATTCAATTCAGCATATAAAACTCAAAATTCAACGTCAAAGCCGAAGGGAGCCTTATAGGTCATGGAGGTTGAGCCTCTAACCCCCTGCATGTTTGCAGCTGAGGTACCAAAGCCAGAGAGGGGACAGGACATGCCCATAGTCATACAGCAAGTCAGCGGCTAAGCTGGCTTCCCAATTCCCCGTCCAGTGCTTCTTCCACACCAAGCCCTGCAACTTCTGCCTACTCACCCAACCCTTTGGAAGCCCTGGGTCGTGGGTCAGCCTTGAAGTTTCCCTGGTGTCCTGGGTTCACCCTCAGAGCTGTGGCCTGGCTGCGCTGGGCAGCAGCACTTACCTCAGGGACCATGGCTGGGCTGGTGCTCTGGCAGCTGAGGCCACGTGCTGCCTGCCCCTCTGCCTGGGTGCTTGTGGTCAGGAACATGCGCTGCACAGAGGAAGTGAGGGTTTTGCAAGGTTCACAATAGCAGCATCTTCCATGGGGTGATCTACGCCAGACCTATTGAGACCCAAGGACACAAATGTTCTTTTCCCTGTCACCGAGCCAGCGGAGTGAAGCTGCTGTACAAGAAGTGGCAACAGGCCTAGGGCCAGAAAGCCTGGGCCCTAGGAAAGGGCAGGGGCTGGTTGAGTAGGGGAAGGATCTCTGAGGGATGAGGGAAAGGACACAGCTGGGACAAGAAGGGAAGCCCTACCGCCAGGGGCCAGACTGGCTTCTCCTGCACTGGTTTGGTCACTGCTCAAGAAATTGGAATTTGTGCTCATCTGTCCTGGGCTGGAGTAGATCTTTACATGATTGTAAAGGCTGGGTTGCTAAATGGGTTAAGTCTGTAAAAGAGAGTAACCTTCTTAAAACAGTAGTATTTTAAAGAATCTATCACATTAAATCTAAGCCTTTTCCATTGGCCCTCCCCACTAATTCACAGAAGAAAGGAAAGGGAACTACTAGTTAAGAACTGGCTATATGCTAGGTGCTATTTTAGGTGCCCTTTCTGGCACTGCCTCATTCCAACCACACGATTCCCCTGTGAGGTAGGGTGGGCACCCCTGTGGTACTGATGAAACAGACCCAGAAAGGGGAAAGGCTTTCGCCACACACAGCACCTAAGGGTGGGTGCTAGGACCCAACCCATGGCTCTCTGACTCTCCTTTTACCGCGCATCGCGCTGCCTTCAATTTTTTAAGCGGATAAACTGTGATATGTTCCTTAAGTTAAAAGCAAATCAACAAAACTACATAATTTAACATGGCTACATCTTGAAAAGCCAATGACTGCATGGTAAATCGGGAGGGGGAAGTTACAGAATACCGTGTATAGCTTATGTAAATTCTAAAAACCACACACAAAAAACAATACCATATTGTTTTGGATACAATATATTCATCCTAATAGTTTAAGAACAAGGACTGGAGACACTGCACATTCAGGAGAGTAGTTGCTTCTGGAGCGAGAAGAAGGGGGATGAGGTTGGGACCCCCCCTATTTTCAGGAAAAGCTGTAAAACAGCATCTTTACATCATAGCAGTAACCGTTATGACTGAGTGGTGTGACAGTTCCTCCCCCAAATAGTTTCTCCCTTTGCTATCTTCTCCACTGTCCCCAGTTGAAAGGGGTGGGTGGGGAGGGGGGGAATGCTAGCCTACGGCCTTGGGGCCCAGTTTGCTGCCAGAACACTTCACCAAAGTCTCCAGGCTCATGTCTGGAACTCAGTTCTAATTGACAAGAAGTGCACATCGTGAGGCATCCAGGCCTTTCCCCTCCTTCCATCGGCTGTGGACAGGTGATGTGGCCATTCTTGCTCCTAAACAATTTATCACCTGCAGGGTCCAGGCCAGAGGGAACTGAGGGCCTAGAGGAGGTCAGGAGCAGTGCAAATGGAGAGGATGGGTGGGTTCCAGAAGCCATGCCAGTTAGGATAGGTAGAACATGTGTTATGGATTGAATTGTGTCGTCCCCCCCAAAAAATGTGTGTCAACGTGGCTAGGCCATGATTCCCAATATTGTGTGGTTGTCCACCATTTTGTCATCTGATGTATTTATCCTATGCGTTGTAAATCCTAACCTCTATGATGTTAATGAGGCAGGATTAGAGGCAGTTCTGTTAATGAGGCAGGACCCCCTCTACAAGATTAGGTTGTATCTTGAATCAATTTCTTTTGAGATGTAAAAGACAAAAGTGAGCAGAGAGGAGAGGGACCTCCTACCGCAAAGAAAGCAGAGCTGGGAGCAGAGCTGGGAGGAGAGCATGTCCTTTGTCCCCAGGGGTCCCTGTGCTGAGAAGCTCCTACATCAGGGCAAGATTGATGACAAGGACCTTCAGAGAGCAAGCCTTCCCATGGATCTGGCACCCTGAATTTGGACTTCTAGCCTCCTAGACTGTGAGAGAATAAATTTTCTCTTTGTTAAAGCCATCCACTTGTGATATTTTTGTTATAGCAGCAATAGATGACTAGGACAACCTGGCAAGTGACTATTGCCTGTGGGGGTGAGGAAGAGGGAGGGGAGCCTGGACCATGGTTTACCAATGCTGGCCTGTGAAGAGGTTTGGTCTCACCAGGCTTCTACAAATGAGAAAAACCAGGACAACAAAAAGCTAAATTTGTTCAATTTAAAGGACAGTCTTGTATTCTGAAATTATGTCCTTTTTTGGGATTAAAATGACCTTTTCTTTATGAAATAATAGTTAAGTATGGATGCTAGTTTTGAAAATACCTTGTACTGGCAGAAGTTGGCAACCCAGTGTGAGTCCTCCAAATATATATTGAAATTGTCCTGGTCCATGTGAAATATAAGGAGGCTGTGTGGCACAAGCAGTTTGCCATTGGCTGATAACCTAAAGGTTGGTGGTTCAAATCCACCCAGCGGTTCTGTGGAAGAAAGACCTGGTAATCTGCTTCCCTAAAGATTACAGCCAAGAAAACACTATGGAGCAGTTCTGCTCTGTAACACACGAAGTCATCATGAGTTGGGGGCCGACTTGACAGCAGCTAATGACAACAACAACAACAACACGTGAAATTTAAAAGTCTAGGAATCCCTGGTCTCCTTCCTGTGCCCCAGCCCTCTCATTTGTCACATAGAGACAATAAATGAGAGAAGGTCAGGGCAAGGGCTTTGGAAAGGTGCAGAGAGCTTTCCTTTCCAAGCGGCCTGTGTCCTGACAGGCTGGCCTGGGCTGTGGGCATGGCCTGCTTTCGCTGCTTTTGATGTCATTGTGATGCACAGTGGGAAGAACACTGAGCCTGTCTGAGCTCCAGCCCTGACACCATCCTGTTTGAGTTGTGTCACCTTGGACAAATTTCATAACTTCTTTGAGCTGGTTTTCTCAGCAGGGTTCTTACAAGATGAATGGAGATAATCAAGGCTGTAAGGCTCCTAGCACAGGATGCGGCATTTAGTAGGAGCATAGCCAAAAATGCTGAGTGAGGGAGATACTGGCTGCAAACCTGAAGCCACTGGAAGCCTCTCATGGCAGCCACACCTGGAATATAGTGTGATGCCTTATGGGGGCTGCAGGTGTGGTTTTCCGGCCGAGGGCTGGTCTTCCAAAAAGGCTGCTCGTTGGGTTCGCTGGGAGGGTTTGACCAGTCCCAGCCTAATTCTCTGGCTGCCTAGCTGTGTGATCTTGGGCAAATCATTTCACCTCTCCCTCTGCCTCAGTTTCCTTATCTGAAAAATGGGCATAAGGATAATATACCAGCTGATAGGTTTGCTCTGTGGACTGCAAGCAAAAGCATGTATAAAGTATCTGGCACAGGGTAGGTGCCCATTGAGCCGCAGTTTCCTCCCACTCTAGAAATTTTCCAAACTAAACACTCTCAGGCCACAAAACAGCAGATCTGCAGCAGGCTTCTGTGGTCTTTCACATCTAAGAGGCCTTGAAAGATTCCTGTGTCATGGGGCTGAGCCAAGCACTTATCTGGCCCTTTAATTTGGCCCTCTCCAGTCTCAAGCAGCCCCCAAGCCAGGTCAGAGTCCTTGGGGAGACCTGCCTAGCCAGGGGTCTGCAACCTGGGTTCTGGCAGATGTGCCCCCCTGCTCTGTCCTCCAGAGCAGCCAGCGGGGAAGCTCAGAGAGGAAGTTAGTCAGAATGAAGTCGCTCCGGGCCCCACCTGTGGTCAAGGTGTGAAATGTGCACCTGGCTCTTCTCTGCCACCCCTCCCCCTGTTTTTTTTTTCTTTCTTTCACACCTCTGGGCTGTGGTTTGGGGAGACAGGCAGGAGGCTCAAAGGTCTGAGCACTGGGCCCTGTCCCTCATAGGAAGGAGGGCCCCTACCAGGCTGGCTGGGGAAGGAGGCCATTTTTTTTTTCTCAGCCTCTCTCACAGCTCCTTAGAAAGGCCCCTGGAGCTCTGCTCCAAAGCCCCTGAACTCAGGCCTCCAGCTCCAGGTCATAAAGAGAGCAGTCTCAGGCAGGTCAGAGGTCCCTGTGGGGCTTAGGCAGTGGCCCAGGCTGGGGCTGAGTCTTTCTTACAGCAGTGGCCCAGGCTGAGGCTGAGTCTTTCTTACACGAAATTAGCGAGAGTTCTAGTCCCAGGAAGGGGTGAGGATCTGCCCCAGACAGTGCTGGGACTCTGGGCTTCCTTCTGCTGGCTCTAAAGTTCACAAGAAAAGAAGAGCTCAAGTTGCAGGGAGGCCCAGGGACTAGGGACTGCCCCCCGCCTCCCCCCAACCCCCGCCGCCACCCACCCCTCTTCCTGCAGCTCTGAGGCCCTGCTGGGAGGCAAGGCCTTCTAAGTGCTGGGACCAGGGGCTGGGACCTAAGGATTCCAGTGGGTGGGAAGACAGTTCCAGCCCATGAGAGTGAGTTCCCAGAGCTGTGGGAGCACTCACGCTTTCTGGAACTAGGGACAGCTTCAAAGAGGAGGTAAAGTTTGAGGTGGGTCTTCAAAGATGTTGCTGCAGTTTGCCAGGTGTAAAAAGGGGGAGACAAGGCAGTTGGGGCAGTGGAACAGATGCCAAGGCAAGGGTAAAAATGGCAGCTCTGAGGCATCTGACCTCTTCTAACTTCACGAGGGAGAATCACCACCAGCATCAGTCCAAGGCTTGTTCCTGTGAGGTCGAGGTCAGACATACCTCCTCGCTCCAACGTTTTTAGCAATTCTGACACCAGCCATCCCTCCCAGGGCACTCTCTACTTCTCTGCTGTGTTCAATAATTTGTTGCGATGGCCACACAGAACTTACAGACAACACTTACGATTATGGGGTTTCTTAGGGAAGTAAAAAAAAGAAGTAGCTGGTTACAATTCAGGATGAGAAATGACACAGGATCGGGGCCTATCTACGGAAAATAGCCTCTATGGCAATTAGTTTTAAATTGCTGAATAATCTCTCACAGCTGGCGATGGAAACTGTGATGGCCAGTAGAAACTGCTCATTAGTGCCCTTCCTCAAGAGGTGCCCAGGGCACGTGCCCTACCTGCCGTACCTTAGTTATGCCTCTGCTCAGGATACAGTTCTTTGGTCAGGACAGCCTCTTTCTCAGCCATGCTGGCAGGCAGGCAGGCCTCTCTCTCTGGCCCTTAGCCCTTTGGCCCCTCAGCCTGGCCTCTGCCCTGCTCTGGCAAGTGTTACAAATCTCTTTAGCTCTGCCAATAAGTGCTTGCGGGCACCCCAGTCCACCAGTAAGCCCCAGGCCGAAGGCACTCAGCTCTCTTACTCTGTGGGTTGGCAAGCCTAGCTCCATCAACAAGTGCCCAGAGGCACCCTACTCTTCTAGGAAGTCTCTTGACCAAAGGTGCTCAGCTTTCTCGCTCTGTGGGCCGGGAAGCCCACTGGGCTGTCTCCTGCCATCTCCTGGTTCCGCTGCCTCTGCTGCCACCATTTCTCTGCTGCTGCCGCTTCTTGCTATCTCTCACTGTCTCTGGTGTTACAGCTCTCCCTCTCTGTCTCCTGGGTCTAGGAGGTTCTCAGCACAGAAATCCCACCCTAATCCTGCCTCATTAATACGGGACAACTCACTCCTAAATGGGACCACAACCACAGGCAGAGAGGCTAGGATTTACAACATATCACAAAATGGGGGATAATTACATCAGATCACAAAGTGGAGGATGACTACCAGATTACATCATTATATAACTGTCAAACCACTGAAAATCATGGCCTAGCCAAGTGGACACACAACCTTAGCCATCACAGGTTCCATATACCTTATTTGCATTAGCAGCAAGCTGTCCGATCCCCTGGGTGGGCCACCAGCACCTTATTTGCATAGTCCCACTCAATCATTATGTTGGACTCACAAAGTCCATGGCTAGAAGGGTCACATTAAGTGATTCACTGTACCACAGCAAGGAAGTGAGGCAGAGCTTGTCATGCCAGGGGCAGTCAGTCTGGTTGGAACAGAAGGTGCTTATGAAGGCAGGAGGGTAGAGGGGGCTAGAGAGAAGCTCAGGACCCAAACCCACCGCCAAACACAAGTGCCCAGATTGTGACCTTCCTGTCACCCTGTTCTCAGCAGTGCCTAGGAACTGGTGAGTAAAAATAGTTTCTGTTCAGCAAGACTTTACTTTGATACACATGATCACTTTTAAATCTTCCAGCCACTTGATGAGGCAGAAATGACTACCCATTTTGTGGAATGGAAATGGAAGTTCAGAGAGATGAAGTGACCTGTCCAAGGCTAGTCAGCCAGTAGGACTTACGACAAGATTGCTATCCAGGCTGCTTTGTAATGTGCTATGCTAATTGCTTGGGCTGAAGACCCCTGCTTCCCTCCCAAACATGCACCTGTTGCCCAAGGACTCCTTCCTTCAGGACCACAGCTTACTCCCATATGATCCTCTTCCCCCACCACAGGCGTCTTGTGGCTGCGGTGAGGGCAGATGCTCATCTGGTTGGGCCTGCACTTTGGTAAACTTCATTTCATTCTCACTCTTCGTGCCCTGCTCCTTCCTGCCTACCAGGGAGAAGAAATGTTAGGATCGCTGGGATGAGGGGGCTGGAGGACCAAGCAAAAATCTGCTGAGTGCAAGACCCCTTCTGCAACGCCCCCAGGTGAGTCTGTGGTGCTCCCAGCTGTCTCCATCTCACCCCAGCCCAGCTTGGAAAATTCACTACCTCCTGGGGGCAGCATGCATCTGGCTCTGTGCTGCCCCCTACTTGGGACTCTGCCCCAGCTCAGGCCTGTCCATATGCTCCTGAGGGGCAGATGGCAACACGGCCGCTGCACAGAAGTCTGATTATGGAGGCCTGACCTCTGGGTAGAATTGATGGATTCTTGAGTCCTGTCCCCTTGTGTTGCTCAGCTGGGCCACCCCTTGGAATGAATGAAGTCATTGGCAAGCCCAGCATTTGCTTCTTGCATTCCCTTGGGTTGCCCCGCAGGGTGAGGCCAAACAGGGAAATAAGACCAGCTGACACTTTCTGATTACTTAACTGTGTGCCCTGCACTGTTTTAAGTGCTTTATTTGGATTAATTAATTTAATACAACAATGTGGTCACTATTATCATCCCCATTTTACACTTGACAGAAACACAAAAAGTTCAAGGAACTTGGCCAACTTCACACAGCTAGTAAGTGGCAAAGAGCCCATGCTCTTCTCCAGTACCCTATAGTTCCTTTTTGTAAGCTTAGAGGGTTTGGGATCCGGGATGGTGTTCAAAGAGGACTACTTTGGCCTTATCTGTGAAGTTTTACAAAGAGATTGTGTATTCATGCATTACTTGTGCTAATTAAACCGTCATTAAAAATTAAAATAAAATTCAGGCTGTGTTCACATGGTATTATATGCATGTTAGTTGCTAATTTTGATAATGTAAGAGAATGTTCTTGTTTGTAGGGAATACACCTTGAGGTATTTAGAAGCAAAAGGCAATCATGTCTGCAACTTTCAAATGATTTGGAAAACAAATATGCGGAGAGGATGCACAAATGATAAAGCAAATGGGGCAAAATGTTGACAATTGACGATATGGGGAAGGAGTATAATAGAGTTCTTTGTTCTATTCTTGCAACTTTGCTGCAAGTTCAAAATTATATAAAAATAAAAGTGACCAAAAAGAATGTCTCTCATGCAGAATGGGTTTGGTATCAGGTGCTATTCCCAGGACCAGCTTAGAGGCCTTGTAAGAACAAAGTTGGGCCAAGGCTGCCCCAGAACAAATGGCTCCCTGGCTGGGGCCTTGGCCTCACCCCAGGAAAGCACTGCTCCCTCCCTCAGTTCAGTCCTCACCTCCCTTCCTAGCTAGCCTCACTTTTTGCTTCTGGATTCCTGGGCTTTTTCCCTTTTTCCACTATCAGGCTCACCATCAAGGGGCCTTGTGCAGAGTCCCAGGAGGGTGGTTTAAAGCTCCAACCAGGCTGACCTCCTGAGGAGCAGGCAGGCTAGGCTGGGGGTAGGATGGGATTCTTGGCTGTTGCTGGATTCCCATGAAGAAGAAAGATCCTTTGGTCTGGACTCTACCTGCCTGGACTCTCTGGCCTTCTGGAAAATTCTTCAACCAGCCAAAAACAATTTCTTAACATCTTAACAGAATGTGGTGTTAGACTTGGGGGCTTTGTCCATATGCCCTGTGCAAGGCTGCCATGGCCTAGGCCCTGCCTCTCATTAGAGTTGAGCCCATGTTTCTCCAACAAAGCAGCACATTACTTGCACAGGCACAAGCATCTGGGTGGGTCCAGCCAGAACCAAGCTGGCCCTATGTGAGATAGTGCAGCGGAGTCGCTAAGCACATGGGCCCTGGAGCAGCCTGTCTGGATTGAATTTCTGGCTCTGCCACTTACTAGCTGTGTGACCTAAGACAGATGATTTCTTCTCTCTGTGCTTCAGTTTCCCCCTCTGTATCAAGAGTCAATATGCTGTGTATATAAAGGTGCTCATGGTCAGGGCTATCTATGAATTGTTAACTCTCATCATCACTGTGGGTGGCTGCTGACGGCCTACCAGGACTGGGCACACTGAGGCAGCTCCATTTGCACGGAGGTACTGCACACACAAAACTGGAAATCCTAAGCCTTGGCCCTGTCTGAGTTGTTGAATTGGTCAAGGTCTTGATCCCTTTGGCTGTGGGGCCTGAACACCAGTTCGAGTCCAGTGCCCAAGTCCCCATGGGTAATGGGAGTGGAAGGGAGGTCTCTTACAGACAAAGGGCCATAAATGTGGATTTGGGCCTGGGCCCAGAAGCTTGGCCTTGCCTCTAGACTTAAAAGGAGCTTGAGGAGACACCAAATTGAAAACATGTTTTTCCCTGTGGTACCCACAGGTTCCTCACTCGCTTTTTTTTTTTTTAAGCCAAAGTGGCTGGAGATGAGCGGACAGAGGGGCAACAACGACAATAGCATTAATCACTAACACTTGCATAAAAACCAAACCCATTACCGTTGAGTCGATTCCAACTCATAGCGACCCTGTAGGACAGAATAGAACTGCCCCATAGAGTTTCCAAGGAGACGCTGGTGGATTTAAACCTTTTGGTTTGTAACCGAGCCCTTAAACCACTGCGCCACCAGCACTTACTAAATGCCAGGTGCTATTTGAAGCACTCATACATACACATATCTTCATAACAACTCTTCGAGACAGGTTCTATTTTTATTCCTATTTTAAAGATTAGGAGCCAGACTCAAAGAGCTGAAGTAACTTGTCCAAGGTCAAACAGCTGATCATTGTCAACGCTAGGATTTTAAAGCGGCAGTGTATTCTTAACCACCTTGCTCTACTGTCTCTGGGAATATGTGTTTTATCTTGGGTTTCCCCTGCCTGCTCCCAACAGGATTTGAAAAAGCCATTGTGTGAATTTAGGAGAGCAGGGGATGCCTGATGCTGATCTCAGGCTGGGCCTGGTCGTGGGGTACTGCCAAGGCTCCTGAGCAGCGATGGTGCAGGTGCTGGGGTAAAACCAAGGTGAGCCCCTTCCTGGAACAAGGGAGTTCCTCAGGCATTCCACAGTGGGGTGCCAGGGCAGAGTGAGGTGCAGTCTAGGAGTCAGGAACTAGAGGTGGTTACCAGGGAAACCACTGGTGTGGTAAAGCTGAAAGCTGAGCCTGTCTGGTTCCAGAAAAAGAAATGCAAATTATATTTTTTAAAAATTCATGAGTTTTTGGAGGAGGGCTTAGGGCAAACCCTCCATGGAACTCTGATGAGTTTTTAGCATATTTGCTAGTGAATAGTGGCCTTTCACGTAACTTCCCAGAACACTTATAAACTACTCTAGCTTCTAGTACAGCTCGAGAAGTGCTTGCATATGATGAGGCACAGGGTGATGGATGGCTGAGGAGATGGGGGTGGTGGGGGTAGGAAAAGAGTCTGGAACTGGGGAGACAGTTTGGGGGCAGGTGGGTGCAGGGAGACAAGTTAGAGAGCCACAGAGCATTAGTGGGAGTAGCAGAGGTGGCAGACAGCATTAAGAGAGCGATTGAGAGCTGGAATTCACAGAACCGGTAGGCAGCCCAGCCGGGTCTGTTTCTGCTGAGCCTCTGCCCCTCTTTGCTGCTGAGGGTGGCATCTGTGGTGGTCCCTAGGCTTGCCCTCTGGGCCTCATGCCAGGTCTGGGACGCCCAGCATAAAAAAGGAGTCTGTTTAACCTCATTGACCTCCAGCTTATTTGACAAGAAACCTTTACTTTCTCACGTTAACATCCATTCCTGTTACTGCTATCACTATTCCAAAACACAAGTTCTCCGTGGGACACACTTTGTCAGACACCAGACTAGAGGCTGGAGGTCGTTCTCCTGGCCTGGCCTTCGAGAGCTTCCACGATCTGGCCCCAGCCCACCTGTCCAGCCTAATTTTCCGCTCTGCTTTGTGCATCCTACGTCCTGGCCAAATGATGCCCCATGCTGTTGCAAACTACCCCACTTTTCCACTGCTTGACTGGTAGCTCTGCCCAAGTCCCACCCACCATCCTGGAGTCAGAGATGCAGCTCAGAGCCACAAAGGCATAAAAAGTCCCTTTAGCTGAACCCTGTGGCTCTCAGGTGATGGGGCAGGACAGAGAGAGGTGAGAAGGCCCAGGGGAGGAAACAGGATGTTTCAGTACCCTATGCTTGCCTTCCAAGCACAGAAATAAGTTGAAGCAATTCTGCAGGGCAAGTCTCTGACTAGAAGTGTCTTTTGCCATCTGACCCCTTGCCCCCAGCCTTCTCAACCTTGGAATCATTGATTCCACAGGGAAGCACTGAAGAGGTATAGGAAGTCCAAAGCAGGGCCTGCAGTATCTCCATGTGTGTCAGTCAAACTGACCAGGGAACCTTGTAGCATGGAAGTAGCAAAAGGGATTTGTTTGGTGTCAGCCAGGCCTGGGTTTCAATCCCAATGGCCACTTAAAAGCTGTATGATTTGGGCAAATTGATTCACTCCTCTGAGCCTCAGTCCCCTCATCTACAAAGCAGAGATAATATGACAAGGGCAATGGTAATTCAGAGGATTACATAGAATTAATTTAGGCAAATCACCTAGTGAAAGTGCCTGGCTTCTGTGACCACTACAGTAGCCTCTCCTCGACCCCAAATCCTTCTCTATCCATTTAGCCATTTTATATTCTTCATGACACTCGTTACCCAGTGCCATCGAGTCTTACTACCAATTCACTTGCTTATTTGTTTATTGCCTGACGACTCCATTAGAATATACTTTTCACAAGAGACACAATTTTGGTTTTTTAAATCACTAGAGCCCCAGAGTCTTGAATAGTGCCTGACACATAGTAAGTGCTCATAAATATTTACTGAGTTCATAAACGAATGAATTGAAGGCTCTGAAATGGTAGATAAATGACATATATATAAGGATGGCTGTAACTCTCTTTTATGGATAAAGGTCTTGCACACATACAGCCTGAGTCTGGTTCACAGCAAGCTGTTGGCTAGTTTGTAACCTGCCACAAGGGGTCCCTTGGTATGTTCTGGGGAACACTTGGCCAGGGCCTGTGTTTGTAAAACAATGCCCATTAGTATAGGAAAGTTCTTCTATGAAGACAAGAGTTACCAAACTCATTTAGGTGGCTGTATTTGTTTCCTGAGACTGCTGTAACAAATTACCACAAACTGGGTGGCTTAAAGCTGAAATTTATTCTCTCACAGTTCTAGAGGCCAGGATTCTGAAATCAAGGGCCACATTCTCTCCAGAGGCTCTAGGGGAGAATCTGTCCCTTGCTTCTTCCAGCTTCTGGTGGCTGCTGGCATTCCTTGCCTTGTGGCTGCATCACTCCAGTCTCTGCCTCCATGGTCACACGGCCTCCCCCTCTTCCGTATGTGTCTAAGTTCCCTCTGCCTCTCTTTTTTACGAGACTTGTGATGGCAATCAGGGCCCGCCCCCAAGATAGCCCAGGATGAGCTCCTCATCTCCAGATCCTTATCTTAAGCACATCTACAAAGACCCTTTTTCCAAATAAGGTGACGTTCACAGGTTCTGGTGATTAAGATGTGGACAAATCATTGGGAGCCATTACCGGCCCATACCACAAACACTAAACCAAAAAAATTAAAAAAATCAAACCCATTGTCATTGAGTGATTCTGACTCACAGCAACCCCGTGTGTCTCAGAGTAGAACTGCGCTCTGTAGGGTTTTCAGTGGCTGTGATCATGCCGAAGTAGATCACCATACCTTTCTTCCGCAGTTCTACGGGGTGGATTTCAACCACCACCGTTTTTGTTAGTAGCCTAGCGCAAACCATTTGTGCCACCACGGTCACTAAACTAACTCCTCTATTTTTAACAACTCTCCTACTACCACTGTAGAATATATCTTGAGAAATAGCAACTTCAGGAAAATGGGCTTTTAAAAAGAATGGGGGTAGAGATGGGAGTAGAGTACAGAAAGAAACAACTTCTTGTAGATTAAAAAAAAAATTAACAATTGTCAGGTCTGTTTCAGGATGGGAGGGATGAGGCGGGATGTTGACCAAGCTCCCCTGCTGATTCTTTTGTATGTCAAAGGCTGGGACACACTTCGTACAAAGACTTGGAGAGGCAGTTAGGACTAATAGAGAATAATGACTATGCTGTGTTTTTCATTTAATTAGGCTTGGCAGGGTGTTTGGGTATGGGTGGTTTTCAAGAGCTTTCCAGATACAGGTATCCCCTGCTTTTTGAAAATTCGCTCTACACCACTTCGTTTTTAGGAAAGACTGCCCCATGGGGTTTCCAGGAAGCACCTGGTGTATTCCAACTGCAGGCCTTTCGGTTAGCAGCCGTAGCTCTTAGCCACTACGCCACCGGTATTTCTAAGACTCACATTAGTATCTGTTTTTGCTAACCAAAAGAAATCTGAAGAGGATGCTTTTACGAGAAAAGGTGAAAAGCGGAAATAGCCTTCAGCATTTGTTTTGCATCCAGCCGTTAAAGATGCCGCTCAGACCCAGAGCAGCTCCTTCCCAGGGAATGACACTCAGCCACCTCAGCATCAAGCCGCCAGAGCTCTGAACTGTGTCTGTGAGCATCTGTGCTTTATCTCGATTTACTTCGTGCATCCGTTCACGAGATGTGTCCCTAGGTATCAGAAAAGCCTAAGAGAGCTTGTAAGGCTTTTTGGTATGATTTGGTAGGTTATTTTTTGGGTCTGGGAACACTCAAAAATTTTTCCCAAGTAAATTAACGGTAACTGCTTCTTTGCTTTACGCCATTTCAGCTTATGAAACGTTTCATAGGGATGCTCTACTCTCGGATAGCAGGGGAAACCTGTAATTGTAACATGCAGCAAGAGTGGACACCCGCAATGAGGATTTTCAATACAATTGTTAACGAATATTGTCTTTAAGAGTAGTAATAAGTTAATAACTTTGACATCAATAATTAACCCTCTTGACCTACTCAGTCAGATAAGGATGAATGTGAAAGCGTCAGGAACATTGCCTGTTGGGGAGAAGGAGCTAAGCAAATGTGAGTTGCAGCTAAAAGATAAGAGAAAGCACGGTTCAGGCTCTGTATGTTCAACAGCCACAGACCACTGGACTACGGGCCAGGGGAGGTGGGGACGTGAGGAGCCATTAGGGAGCTGTTAAGACCTGCCTGGAAAAAGAGAAGGTGTTATTAAAAAAAAAAGGCAAAATCTGTGGCTGGGGAGCAGTGGTCTGTGGGTGCTACTACCTTCTGCCTCAGAAGGACCGGGACAACCCTTGCCATGACTGCCTTCTTCTACATGCTTATACCTCAGAGTTATAGGGTAGGATATAGGGTAGATGTACGTTTAACTTAGTAGAGGCTGTCGAGTCTCTTCAGCCACTCTCCTGGCTCTCCGTATGTGCCAATTTTTTTTTTGTTTTGGTGCTGGAGTATTAAATGTACGTGTGAGGTTCAAGTTAAATGATATGATAGCTCACAAATGATTTTGATTGAACTTTTGAGATTGGGGGCTTCCAAAAAGGGATGCTCCTTCGTTTCTCTACTGGGTCTTTTTCTTTCTTTTTTTTGTAAATAATATTTTATTGTGGTTTCAGTGAAGGTTTGCACAGCAGTTTAGGTTCTCATTCAACAACTTCTACACAAGTTGTTCAGTGACATTGGTTACGTTCTTCACATCGCATGAAGATTCTCCTTATTTCCGTTCTGGTTGTCCCATTTCCATTAATCTAGTTTCCCTGCCCCTTTACATTCTCATCTTTGTTTTAAAGTAATTGTTGACCATTTGATCTCATATAGGTTTTTTTTTTTTTTTTTTAAGTAGCACAGTACTTACGGGTGATAGTCATTATTTTTTTAAGCCAATTTGTTATTTAGCTACAAGGTGACCTCAGGGATCGTTTCGGTTCAAGGTTTGTAGAATATCTCAGGGCAATAGTCTCGGGGAGTCCTCTAGTCTCAACCAGTAGGTCTGTTTCTTTGTTTTGTTTTTAGGAATTTGAGATTTTGTTCTACACTCTTCTCCAGGATCCATCTATTGTGGCCCAGATTAGAACAGTCGGTAGTGGTAGCCGGGCACCACCTAGTTGGTCTGGTATCTGGGTAGATGAGGCCATGGTTCATGTAGACTATTTGTTCTGTAGGCTGGCTTCTTCTTTGAGTCTTTGGTTTTGTTCTTTCTCTTTTGCTCTGGACAAGTAGAGACCAATAGTTGTATTTGAGATCGCCACTCCCAAGCTTTTTAAGACCCCGGACACTACTCACCAAACTAGGGTGTAGAACATAACTTTATGAACTATGTTACGTCAATTGATCTTTCAAACCCAGAAATCCAATCCCTCGAGGCGTTTGGTTATGTCTAAGAAGTGTCCGTAATTGTGCCCCTTATATGCCTTATTATATATATGAATATATGTGCATACAGTAGCATAGAGGCATATACGTATGTATACACCTACATATACATACGGATAGCCATACCTATTTGTGTTATACACATAGACGCCTACACAGTACATACATAGCTGCATATATATTTTTGGCTGTTTTTGCTGCTGTTTCAAAATTACATATGCCATAGCAATTACCAACAGGTCCTTTTTTCTTGTGTACTTTTTAGCGACATTGTTTACCTTCCTCAAGCTGTGTACGCTTCACCCTCATTTGGTTTTACTTTTCCCATCACAAAAAACAAGTATCTGCTATCTAGAGAGTGAATCCCCTTCCCCCTCCCCATTCCTGGTTACCACTAACAAACATTAGTTTTTGTGTATTTTCTTGTTGGTGTCATTTCATGAAAGTGCAAGCATATGTGATTTTGTGTGTGTGTGTGTGATTGGCTTAGTTCACTCAACATGTACTTCAGGTTCATCCATGTTTCAAAATGTTTTGGGAATTCATTTTTCTTTATCGCTGAGTAAGTACTCCATTGTATGTATGTACCACATTTTACCTATCCATCCATCCATTGGTGGGCACTTAGGTTGTTTCCATCCTTTCGCCATTGTGAATAGCGCTGTGATGAACATAGGTGTCTGTTCGTGTCCCTTCTATTAGATCCCTAGGGTACATACCAAGGAGTAGAATTGCTGGGTCATATGGGGGTACCCTGTCCTGGAGGGTCGCTATGAGTCGGAATCGACTCGACGGCAGTGGGTTTGGTTTTTGTTTGGATGGCAACTCTACCTCTAGTTTTTTGAGGAACCGCCAGACTGTTTTCCACAAAGGCCGTACCATTTTGCATTCCCACCAGCAATGGATAAACGTTCTGATTTCTTCACATTCCCTTCAACGCTTTTTTTTTTATTAACTTTTATTGAGCTTCAAGTGAACGTTTGCAAATCAAGTCAGTCTGTCACATATAAGTTAATATACATCTTACTCCTTACTCCCGCTTGCTCTCCCCCTAATGAGTCAGCCCTTCCAGTCTCTCCTTTCGTGAAAACTTTGCC
Source organism: Elephas maximus indicus (assembly GCF_024166365.1). Classification (NCBI taxonomy): domain Eukaryota; kingdom Metazoa; phylum Chordata; class Mammalia; order Proboscidea; family Elephantidae; genus Elephas; species Elephas maximus. Next base: position 98,046,628 of record NC_064846.1, on the reverse strand, counting down.
AGCTTCCAACTCTCTCTATCCTCCCATCCCCCCTCCAGACAGGAGATGCCAACACAGTCTCAAGTGTCCACCTGATATAATTAGCTCACTCTTCATCAGCATCTCTCTCCCACCCACTGTCCAGTCCCTTTCATGTCTGATGAATTGTCTTCGGGGATGGTTCCCGTCCTGTGCCAACAGAAGGTTTGGGGACCATGGCCGCCGGGATTCCTCTAGTCACAGCCAGACCATTAAGTATGGTCTTTTTGTGAGAATTTGGGGTCTGCATCCCACTGATCTCCTGCTCTCTCAGGGGTTCTCTATTGTGCTCCCTGTGAGGGCAGTCATCGGTTGTGGCCGGGCACCAACTAGTTCTTCTGGTCTCAGGATAATGTAGGTCTCTGGCTCATGTGGCCCTTTCTGTCTCTTGGGCTCTTAGTTGTCGTGTGACCTTGGTGTTCTTCATTCTCCTTTGGTCCAGGTGGGTTGAGACCAATTGATGCATCTTAGATGGCCGCTTGTTAGCATTTAAGACCCCAGACGCCACATTTCAAAGTGGGATGCAGAATGTTTTCATAATAGAATTATTTTGCCAATTGACTTAGAAGTCCCCTTAAAACCATGGTCCCCAAACCCCCGCCCTTGCTCCGCTGACCTTTGAAATATTCAGTTTATCCCGGAAACTTCTTTGCTTTTGGTCCAGTCCAGTCCAGTTGAGCTGACCTTCCATGTATTGAGTGTTGTCCTTCCCTTCACCTAAAGCAGTTCTTATCTGCTAATTAATCAGTAAAAAAACCTCTCCCTCCCTCCCTCCCCCTCTCGTAACCACAAACGTATGCGTTCTTCTCAGTTTATACTATTTCTCAAGATCTTATAAGAGTGGTCTTATACAATATTTGTCCTTTTGCCTCTGACTCATTTCGCTCAGCATAATGCCTTCCAGGTTCCTCCATGTTATGAAATGTTTCACAGATTCGTCACTGTTCTTTATCGATGCGTAGTATTCCACTGTGTGAATATACCACAATTTATTTACCCATTCATCCGTTGATGGACACCTTGGTTGCTTCCAGCTTTTTGCTATTGTAAACAGAGCTGCAATAAACATGGGTGTCCATATATCTGTTTGTGTGAAGGCTCTTGTTTCTCTAGGGTATATTCCAAGGAGTGGGATTTCTGGGTTGTATGGTAGTTCTATTTCTAACTGTTTAAGATAACGCCAGATAGATTTCCAAAGTGGTTGTACCATTTTCCATTCCCACCAGCAGTGTATAAGAGTTCCAATCTCTCCGCAGCCTCTCCAACATTTATTATTTTGTGTTTTTTGGATTAATGCCAGCCTTGTTGGAGTGAGATGGAATCTCATCGTAGTTTTAATTTGCATTTCTCTAATGGCTAATGATCGAGAGCATTTTCTCATGTATCTGTTAGCTGCCTGAATATCTTCTTTAGTGAAGTGTGTGTTCATATCCTTTGCCCACTTCTTGATTGGGTTGTTTGTCTTTTTGTGGTTGAGTTTTGACAGAATCATGTAGATTTTAGAGATCAGGCGCTGGTCGGAGATGTCATAGCTGAAAATTCTTTCCCAGTCTGTAGGTGGTCTTTTTACTCTTTTGGTGAAGTCTTTAGATGAGCATAGGTGTTTGATTTTTAGGAGCTCCCAGTTATCTGGTTTCTCTTCGTCAGTTTTGGTAATGTTTTGTATTCTGTTTATGCCTTGTATTAGGGCTCCTAGGGTTGTCCCTATTTTTTCTTCCATGATCTTTATCGTTTTAGTCTTTATGTTTAGGTCTTTGATCCACTTGGAGTTCGTTTTTGTGCATGGTGTGAGGTATGGGTCCTGTTTCATTTTTTTGCAAATGGATATCCAGTTATGCCAGCACCATCTGTTAAAAAGACTATCTTTTCCCCAGTTAACTGACACTGGTCCTTTGTCAAATATCAGCTGCTCATACATGGATGGATTTATATCTGGGTTCTCAATTCTGTTCCATTGGTCTATGTGCCTGTTGTTGTACCAGTACCAGGCTGTTTTGACTACTGTGGCTGTATAATAGCTTCTGAAATCAGGTAGAGTGAGGCCCCCCACTTTCTTCTTCTTTTTCAGTAATGCTTTGCTTATCCGAGGCTTCTTTCCTTCCATATGAAATTGGTGATTTGTTTCTCTATCACATTAAAAAATGACATTGGAATTTGGATCGGAAGTGCATTGTATGTATAGATGGCTTTCGGTAGAATAGACATTTTTACTATGTTAAGTCTTCCTATCCATGAGCAAGGTATGTTTTTCCACCTAAGTATGTCCTTTTTAATTTCTTGTAGTAGAGCTTTGTAGTTTTCTTTGTATAGGTCTTTTACATCCTTGGTAAGATTTATTCCTAAGTATTTTATCTTCTTGGGGGCTACTGTGAATGGTATTGATTTGGTGATTTCCTCTTCGATGTTCTTTTTCTTGATGTAGAGGAATCCAAGTGATTTTTGTATGTTTATCTTACAACTTGAGACTCTGCCAAACTCTTCTATTAGTTTCAGTAGTTTTCTGGAGGATTCCTTAGGGTCATCTACAAATAGAGATAATTTTACTTCCTCCTTGCCAATCCGGATGCCCTTTATTTCTTTGTCTAGCCTAATTGCCCTGGCTAGGACTTCTAGCACGATGTTGAATAAGAGCGCTGATAAAGGGCATCCTTGTCTGGTTCCCGTTCTCAAGGGAAATGCTTTCAGGCTCTCTCCATTTAGAGTGATGTTGGCTGTTGGCTTTGCATAGAGGCCCTTTATTATGTTGAGGAATTTTCCTTCAATTCCTATTTTGGTGAGAGTTTTTATCATAAAAGGGTGTTGGACTTTGTCAAATGCCTTTTCTGCATCAATTGATAAGATCATGTGGTTTTTGTCTTTTGTTTTATTTATGTGGTGGATTACATTAATGGTTTTTCTGATATTAAACCAGCCTTGCATACCTGGTATAAATCCCAATTGATCGTGGTGAATTATTTTTTTTGATATGTTGTTGAATTCTATTGGCTAGAATTTTGTTGAGGATTTTTGCATCTATGTTCATGAGGGATATAGGTCTGTAATTTTCTTTTTCTGTAATGTCTTTACCTGGTTTTGGTATCAGGGAGATGGTGGCTTCACAGAATGAGTTGGGTAGTATTCCGTCATTTTCTATACTTTGAAATACCTTTAGCAGTAGTGGTGTTAACTCTTCTCTGAAAGTTTGGTAGAACTCTGCAGTGAAGCCGTCCAGGCCAGGGCTTTTTTTTGTTGGGAGTTTTTTGATTACCGTTTCAATCTCTTTTTTTGTTATGGGTCTATTTAGTTGTTCTACTTCTGAATGTGTTAGTTTAGGTAGGTAGTGTTTTTCCAGGAATTCATCCATTTCTTCTGGGTTTGCAAATTTGTTAGAGTACAATTTTTTGTAATAATCTGATATGATTCTTTTAATTTCAGTTGGGTCTGTTGTGATGTGGCCCTTCTCGTTTCTTATTCGGGTTATTTGTTTCCTTTCCTGTATTTCTTTAGTCAGTCTAGCCAATGGTTTATCAATTTTGTTAATTTTTTCAAAGAACCAGCTTTTGGCTTTGTTAATTCTTTCAATTGTTTTTCTGTTCTCTAATTCATTTAGTTCAGCTCTAATTTTTAGTATTTGTTTTCTTCTGGTGCCTGATGGATTCTTTTGTTGCTCACTTTCTATTTGTTCAAGTTGTAGGGACAGTTCTCTGATTTTGGCTCTTTCTTCTTTTTGTATGTGTGCATTTATCGATATAAATTGGCCTCTGAGCACTGCTTTTGCTGTGTCCCAGAGGTTTTGATAGGAAGTATTTTCATTCTCGTTGCATTCTATGAATTTCCTTATTCCCTCCTTGATGTCTTCTATAACCCAGTCTTTTTTCAGGAGGGTATTGTTTCAGTTTCCAAGTATTTGATTTCTTTTCCCTAGTTTTTCTGTTATTGATTTCTACTTTTATTGCCTTGTGGTCTGAGAAGATGCTTTGTAATATTTCGATGTTTTGGATTCTGCAAAGGTTTGTTTTATGACCTAATACGTGGTCTTTTCTAGAGAATGTTCCATGTGCGCTAGAAAAAAAAGTATACTTTGCAGCAGTTGGGTGGAGAGTTCTGTATAAGTCAATGAGGTCAAGTTGGTTGATTGTTGTAATTAGGTCTTCCATGTCTCTATTGAGCTTCTTACTGGATGTCCTGTCCTTCTCCGAAAGTGGTGTGTTGAAGTCTCCTACTATAATTGTGGAGGTGTCTATCTCACTTTTCAGTTCTGTTAAAATTTGATTTATGTATCTTGCAGCCCTGTCATTGGGTGCATAAATATTTAGTATGATTATGTCTTCCTGATCAATTGTCCCTCTTATCATTATGTAGTGTCCTTCTTTATCCTTTGTGGTGGATTTAAGTCTAAAGTCTATTTTGTCAGAAATTAATATTGCTACTCCTCTTCTTTTTTGCTTATTGTTTGCTTGATATATTTTTTTCCATCCTTTGAGTTTTAGTTTTTTTGTGTCTCTAAGATGGAATTAAAAAATAATTTAAAAAAAGTCTAAGGTGTGTCTCTTGTAGGCAGCATATAGACGGATCGTGTTTCTTTATCCAGTCTCTGACTCTCTGTCTCTTTATTGGTGCATTTAGTCCATTTACATTCAGCGTAATTATAGATAAATAAGTGTGTAGTGTTGTCATTTTGATGCCTTTTTATGTGCATTGTTGACAATTTCATTTTTCCACATACTTTTTTGTGCTGAGGCGTTTTTCTTAGTAAATTGTGAGGTCCTCATTTTCGTAGTGTTTGACTTTATGTTTGTTGAGTCGTTACATTTTTCTTGGCTTTTATCTTGAGTTATGGAGTTGTTATACCTCTTTGTGGTTACCTTATTATTTACCCCTATTTTTCTAAGTAAAAACCTAACTTGTATTGTTCTATATCGCCTTGTATCACTCTCCATATGGCAGTTCTATGCCACCTGTATTTAGTCCCTCTTTTTGATTATTGTGATCTTTTACATATTGACTTCAGTGATTCCCTGTTATGAGTATTTTTTTTTAATTAATCTTAATTTGTTTTTGTGATTTCCCTATTTGAGTTGATATCAGGATGTTCTGTTTTGTGACCTTGTGTTGTGCTGGTATCTGATATTATTGGTTTTCTGACCAAACAATATCCTTTAGTATTTCTTGTGGCTTTGGTTTGGTTTCTGCAAATTCTCTAAACTTGTGTTTATCTGTAAATATCTTAATTTCGCCTTCATATTTCAGAGAGAGTTTTGCTGGATATATGATCCTTGGTTGGCAGTTTTCCTCCTTCAGTGCTCTGTATATGTCGTCCCATTCCCTTCTTGCCTGCATGGTTTCTGCTGAGTAGTCTGAACTTATTCTTACTGATTCTCCCTTGAAGGAAACCTTTCTTTTCTCCCTGGCTGCTTTTAAAATTTTCTCTTTATCTTTGGTTTTGGCAAGTTTGATGATAATATGTCTTGGTGTTTTTCTTTTTGGATCAATCTTAAATGGGGTTTCATGAGCATCTTGGATAGATATCCTTTCGTCTTTCATGATGTCAGGGAAGTTTTCTGTCAGCAGATCTTCAACTATTTTCTCTGTGTTTTCTGTCCTCCCTCCCTGTTCTGGGACTCCAATCACACGCAAGTTATCCTTCTTGATAGAGTCCCACATGATTCTTAGGGTTTCTTCATTTTTTTTAATTCTTTTATCTGATTTTTTTCCAGCTATGTTGGTGTTAATTCCCTGGTCCTCCAGAGTTCCCAGTCTGCATTCTAATTGCTCGAGTCTGCTCCTCTGACTTCCTATTGCGTTGTCTAATTCTGTAATTTTATTGTTAATCTTTTGGATTTCTACATGCTGTGTCTCTATGGATTCTTGCAACTTATTAATTTTTCCACTATGTTCTTGAATAATCTTTTTGAGTTCTTCAACTGTTTCATCAGTGTGTTCCTTGGCTCTTTCTGCAGTTTGCCTTATTTCATTTGTGATGTCTTGAAGCATTCTGTAAATTAGTTTTTTATATTCTGTATCTGATAATTCCAGGATTGTATCTTCATTTGGGAAAGATTTTGATTCTATTGTTTGGGGGGTTGTAGAAGCTGTCATGGTCTGCTTCTTTATGTGGTTTGATATGGACTGCTGTCTCCAAGCCATCACTGGGAAACTAGTTTTTCCAGAAAATCCGCTAAAAAAAAATGCAGTCAGATCCCTATCAGAACTGCCTTTGGATTATAACCGCCACCTCATTCCCTGTAAGGATGAAAGTCTGAGATTTGGATCATATATGCTTGGCTGTAGCTGGTTCTGTGTTTTTAGTCCAATTAGGGATGGATTTTTGGTCCCTGGGTTTTTTGTGGTTCCTTCTCTCAGGCCGGAAGAGTGGGTTAGGAAAAGACCAAAAAAAAAAAAAAAAAAAAAAGGGAGAAAAGCAAAGCCGCCGCGGAGCCGGAGCCGTTCTCCCTCTGGCTCAGGAAATTCCAATGTTAATGAAGCCGCCTGACTGGGACGCTGGCTCCAGGCTCCGAAAACAGTCGCTGCTTCCCCGTATTTGTTCGTTTTCCGTCTCTAAATCTGTGTTTGTTGTTCAGGGTTCGTAGATTGTTATGTATGTGATCGATTCACTTGTTTTTCCGAGTCTTTGTTGCAAGAGGGATCCGAGGTAGCGTCTACCTAGTCCGCCATCTTGGCCCCGCCTCCCCAGCGCTTGTTATTTTGCATTAACCATTCTAAACCAAAAAACACCCACTGCCATCGAGTCGATTCTGACTCATAGTGACCCTACAGGACAGAGTAGAACTGCCCCATAGAGTTTCCAAGGAGCGCCTCGTGGATTTGAACTGTCGACCTCTTGGTTAGCAGCACGCCACCAGGGTTTGCTTAACCATTCTAGTGGGAGTGAATATGGTATCTCGTTATGGTTTTGATGTGCATTTCTCTGATGGCTAATGATGTTGAGCATCTTTCCATGTGTCTGGTGGCCATTTGACTATCCTCTTTGGTGAATGTCTGTTCATGCCCTTTGCCCAGTTTTTGACTGAGTTGTCTTTCAGTTAAGTTGTAGATGTTCTCTATATGTTTTAGATATTAGACCCTTATCAGTTATATTGATCACAGTGATTTCTTTCCCAGTCTGTAGGTTGTCTCTTTACTCTTTTGATAGTCCTTTTTTAACCTGGAGCAAGAAATGTTTTATTTACAGAAGATAAACATTCTATTTTTTAAATGATTCTTTTTTTCATATTTTTCTTACAGCTACATCAGAAAATAGGTTTGTTTTATTTACCAGTGATAAGTGATACAGATAACTGTAAAATTGTCAGGAGGTAATGTTATCACCAACTCATTACAGTAAACCTGGGATTTAGATGTATGGTGCTAGTGATGGTGAGGAAAGATGATATTTTTGCCACATTCTTGTGCAAATAAACCTCTGTCATCTGAAGCAGTACATTTTTTATTTAGTTAAAAGAAAGTTCTTGCTTTAGGTGAAGGGAAGGACAATACTCAATACATGGAAGGTCAGCTCAACTGGACTGGACCAAAAGCAAAGAAGTTTCCGGGATAAACTCAATGCTTCAAAGGTCAGCGGAGCAAGGGCAGGGGTTGGGGACCATGGTTTAAGGGGACTTCTAAGTCAATTGGCAAAATAATTCTATTATGAAAACATTCTGCATCCCACTTTGAAATGTGGTGTCTGGGGTCTTAAATGCTAACAAGCGGCCATCTAAGATGCATCAATTGGTCTCAACCCACCTGGAGCAAAGGAGAATGAAGAACACCAAGGTCACACGATAACTAAGAGCCCAAGAGACAGAAAGGGCCACATGAACCAGAGACCTACATCATCCTGAGACCAGAAGAACTAGTTGGTGCCCGGCCACAACCGATGACTGCCCTCACAGGGAGCACAATAGAGAACCCCTGAGGGAGCAGGAGATCAGTGGGATGCAGACCCCAAATTCTCACAAAAAGACCATACTTAATGGTCTGACTGAGACTAGAGGAATCCCGGCGGTCATGGTCCCCAAACCTTCTGTTGGCACAGGATGGGAACCATTCCCGAAGACAACTCATGAGACATGAAAGGGACTGGACAGTGGGTAGGAGAGAGATGCTGATGAAGAGTGAGCTATTTATATCAGGTGGACACTTGAGACTGTGTTGGCATCTCCTGTCTGGAGGGGGGATGGGAGGATAGAGAGAGTTGGAAGCTGGCAAAGTTTTCACGAAAGGAGAGACTGGAAGGGCTGACTCATTAGGGGGAGAGCAAGTGGGAGTATGGAGTAAGGTGTATATTATAAACTTATATGTGACACTCTGACTTGATTTGTAAACATTCACTTGAAGCTCAATAAAAGTTAATAAAAAAAAAGTTCTGTGAAGTGCATCTTTTAAATAAATAAACATTTCTATTAGCCTAATAAAAGCCAATTGTACCCTCTATGAGGGTGTAATTGTTTTATATGTATAATTTCTAAACTCAGTAAGGTTATTTCGGCTAAAAGTATATACAAACTTAGGTATCAGATGATACAGTTTCATGTGATCTTCATCATTTTCTATTTATTCATACAAAGAACCAAGATCAAGTTTTCTGTTGGTTTTTGTGATGGTCAAGGTTGCTTGTCAGCTTGGTGGGCCATGAATCTCAGGTTTGACAGTTATGCAATGCTGTAGCTTGGCAGTTATGTAATGATGTAGTATGGCAGTTATGTAATGATGTAGTTTGGTTATGTAATGATGTAATCTGGCAGTTACGTAATGATGTAGTCATCCTCCATGATGTGATCTGATGCGATCAGCCAATCAGTTGTAAGGGGAGTTTCCTCGGGGGTGTAGCCTGCATCCAATTGTTATATGTGGATGTTCTAGCAAAGCTTGCTTTCTTGCTCTGGATCCTGCATCCAGCTCATCGTCATCTGACCTCAGGTTCTTGGGTGATAAAGTCTTTTGAAGAACATAAATATTTAACTTTTATGAGGTTCCAATTATCTGTTTTGTTTTCTGTCACTTGTGAATTCATTGTTGTGTTTGATAATCTGTCATTGAAAAAAAATCAGGTCCCAAAATATTTTCTTCCAAGAACTTTATGGTTTTAGATTTAACATTTAGGGCCTTGACCCATTTTGAATTAATTTTTTTATATGGTGTGAGGTATGGATCTTTTTTCATTTTTCTGCCTGTGGAAAGACAGTTTTGCCAGCACCATTTGTTGAAGCATCATTTGTTCCTTTCCCATTGAATGGATTTGACACCCTTGTCAAAAATCAATTGATCATAGATGTTTGGATTTATTTCTGGGTTTTCAATTCTATCCCGTTGGTCTGTGTGTCTATCACTAAGCCAGTACCAGGCTGTTTTGATTACTGTAGCTGTGTAATATGTTTTGAAGTCAGGAAGTGTGTGGCCTCTTACTTCGTTCTTCAAAATCTGCTTTGGTTATCCAGGGTCTCCTGTCTGTCCACATAATTGAGGATTAGTTTTTCCGTTTCTGTAAAGAATGATGTTGGAATTTTGATCAGGATTGCATTGTATCTGTAGGTTACTTTGGGTAGTATTGACATCTTGACTATATTAAGTCTGCTAATCCATGAGCATGGAATGTCCTTCCAGCTACTTAGGTCTTCTTTAGTCTCTTTCAGCAGTCTTTTCTAATTTTCATTGTGTAAGGTTTTCACATTCGTAGGTAAATTTATTCCTAGATATTTTATTCTCTTCGGTGCTATTTTAAATGGAGTTGTTTTCTTAATTTCCTTTTCAGGTTTCTAATTGCTGGTATATAGAAACCCAACTGATTTTTGTGTGTTGAGCTTGTATCCTGCAACTTTGCTAAATTCCTGTATTAGTTCTAGAAGGTTTTTAGTAGATTCTTTGGGATTTCCTACATATAGGATCATGTCATCTGTGAATAGGGAGAGATTTACCTCTTCCTTTCCAGTTTGCATATCTTTTATTTGTTTTTCTTGCCTTATTTCTCTGGCTAGGTCTTCTAGTACAATATTGACTAGGAGTGGTGAGAGTGGGCATCCTTGTCTTGTTCCCATTTTCAAGGGGGAAATTTCTCAATCTTTCTCCATTGAGTATGATGCTTGCTGTTGATTATTTGTCAATGCCCTTAATCATGATGAGGAACATTCCTTTTATTCCTATCTTGTTAAAAGTTTTTATCAAGAAATGATGCTGGATTTTATTGAATGCCTTTTCTGCATTGATTGAGATGATCATGTGGCTCTTTTCCTTGGTTCTATTAATGTGGCATATTGATCTTCTAATGTTTAACCAATCTTGCATTCTTGGAATAAATCTCACTTCATCATGATGTATAATTCTTTTAATATGTTGTTGGATACTGTTTGCTGGCAATTTTTGGCATCTGTATTCATAAGGGATATTGGTCTGTAGTTTTCTTTCCTTGTGATATCTGTCACTGGTTTTGGTACCAGGGTAACGCTGGCTTCATAGAAAGAGTTAGAGAGTATTCCTTCTTCTCTATTTTTTGGAACAGTTTGAACAGGATTGGTTTCAGTGTTCAATAGAATTCCCTATGAAGCTCTCTGGTCCTGGAATTCTCTTTGTTGGGAGGTTTTTTTTTTATTATTACTGATTCAATCGCTTTGCTTGTTATGGGTCTGTTGAGGTCTTCTACTTCCTTTTGAGTCAGTTTAGGTAGGTTATGTGCCTCTAGGAATCTGTCCATTTCATCAAAGTTATCGATTTTGTTGGAGTATAGTTGTTCCTTTTTGCTTCAGTTGGGTCAGTTGTAATGTCTCCGCTTGCATTTCATATTTTGTTTATTTGCATCTTCTCTCTTTGCTTCTTTGTCAGACTAGAAGTGGTTTGTCAATTTTATTGATCTTTTCAAAGAACCAACCTCTGGATTTGTTGATTCTGTCTACTCTTTTTTCTTGTTCTCTATTTCATTTATTTCTGCTCTGATCTCTATTATTTCTTTTCTCCTAGTAGCTTTAGGTTTAGTTTGCTCTTCTTTTCCTAGTTCCTCAAGCTGTAGAGTTACACTACTTGAGATCTTTCTTCTTTTTTAATGTAGGCATTTATTGCTATAAATTTTCCTTTGAGGACTACCTTTGCTGCATCCCATAAGTTTTGGTATCATGTGTTTTCATTTTCACTTCTCTACTGAGTCTTATTCAGGGCTTTCCTATCTGCTATCTTGCTAAGACTCCCAGCTACCTGGGGATGCAACCCAGACAGGGATTATTATTTTGCAGGAGAGGAAAAGAGTGAGCTTCAGAAAGGATCACACGGCAAGCAAGTGGCAGGGACAGGATTCAAATGCTGACTCGACACAAATTCTACTCATGCATGAGGCCAGGGAGCCTCCAAAGAAACCATTACACTGCTCTTGGTGGAGGAAGAAAGAGAAAAGAAGGTTGTGCCTAGAATTTTCTGTCCAGGCTAGCTCTGAGAAGCAGGTTTCTTACATGGCCCTCACTTCTACGTGGCCCTCACTTCTCCATCCCTCACTGCTGCTGTAAGACCTGATTCTCTCAGGCTCTGGGATTAGGATGTGACATTTTGGGGGGGGGGCGGGGAGGACTTTATTCTGCCTACCACACAGGCTAGGAAGAAAAGGATATCTATCTTAGGAAGAAAAGTGTCAACATCACCTGGGAAATTCTCCACAAATACATGATGGGGGCTATATCCCATTTAAATGTTTTAAAGTTAAATTACATGTTGGTATTTTCAAATTAAGCATTTAAAAAAAAGTAAGCTCTAATATTGCTTTATTTTCTTATTACATTAGTTTTAATAAACCCGCTTAGCAGCCAAGCAGCACATCCATTTAGGTGCTATAAGCTGAAGGTTGTATTTTTCCTCTTTGTATTTTCTCCTTTCTCTCCAAAATGAAGCTAGATTTGTGCTTTATTGCCTCAGGGGAGGCATACAGCCTAGGGAGAGGGAGGAGAGAGAGGTCTGTGGGTCCCTCAGCCCTGCTTCCTAGTAGCACTCTGAGATGGGTATGATTCCCCAGAGAGGAGTGGCCTCACTGGTTCATCTACGGAAACAGGCCAGAAATGCCAGGGTTCCCTGATGCCTGCCAGATTTCCTGAACTTCCCATGGAAGCAGCAATGCACAGGGGATAATGAATGGCTTAACAGCAACTTTCGTATGTGGACTGCAAGCCTGTATCTGTCACTTCCTGTGTGATCAGGAGCAAATCTTTGCTCTTCTCTTTCTTCCTCAGTAAAATGAGCATAATAATAACTACTCTCAGAGCCCCGGTGGCGCAGTGGTTAAGTGGTTGGCTGCTAACTGAAAGGTTGACAGCTCAAACCCACCAGTCACTCCGTGGGAGAAAGATGTGGCAGTCTGCTTCTGTAAAGATTACTGCCTTGGAAACCTTATGGGGCAGTTCTACTCTGTCCTATGGGGTCACTAGGAGTTGGAATCAATTCCACAACAATGGGTTTGGTTTTGGCTTTGACCCTCAGAGACTATTGTGAGGATACTGAGAGGTGAAGTGAAAATGTTCTGTAAATTGTCAGGTGCTGAGGCGGGGCTAAGATGGTGAAGTAGTCATGCACTTCTGGTGATGCACTCCCTCTTACAACAAACACCAGAAAAAGCAAGTGAATCGATGATATATGAAATTCCAGGAGTCCTGAACATCAAAGGCAAAGTTGAAGAGCTGAACTGAGTGGCAGGGGGAGGGAGAGACAGTTCAGAAGCAGTGAGGAGTAGTCAGACCTGACCTGGCAGGAACTGGCACCCTGCAGGCTGGATCAGCTGGAGTTCACAGTGAGACAAGCAATGGCATTTGGGATGTGTTTTCCACAACGGGAGAGTCCAAGTGGCGGAGAGTCTACTCAAGCCTCCAGAACCCGTGAGAAGTGGCGTTCAATCGGCAAAAGATAAGTACATGCATCTAACCTACACGTGGATCCAAAAACACCCTGTTTGGGAAGACTCTCTCTCCCATTTACCTGACCCCCTCCCCACCCTGCATTGGGTCCAGGTCGGCTTCAGTGATTGCCGCTTCCCATGGGCCGGAAGTAGGAGGAACCTTCATGTGCCCTGAGCCATTCTCCCTGCCTTGGAGAATGAACAAATTAACAAATGGGAAAAAATACTCTGCCAGCTCCTCTAAGCTGGGAACTCAGGGCAGACACAGCCCCTTTGCCTAGACATGGGCATAAGGAGTCCACCACAGACTTTGAATGCCTTTCACCCCTGCAAAGACCTTTGTGGGCCTATTTCAACAGTGTAGGCTCTCACTAGCATAGTACAACAGGGTACTAACTTCACTGTATCAGCTACATTGTGGAGTGGCAGTTTCATGACCTTTGACACTGCTCTGTCCATTAAGCAGAGTCCTCACCTACCTACATCAGGGACTTGAGGACTGGTAGGTCCACCCACGCCACCTAACCACTTGTGACAGGGGTCTAAGAATAAGTGGTGCTTCTCAGTCCTTACAGCCAACATCATTGGGTGCCCATAGCCTGGCTATAAAACCCACCCACCTATGCACTCTAGGGAATGGGGACATGCTTTCCTCGCAGACACTCGGGGGCAGCTGTCAGCCCCCCCTGTCTTGCTCATTGCGTGACCCCCTTACTGCAGCCAGATACCTGTGCCTACACCAATCGCCCCTGCCTGTCTAGGACTGTAGGTAAGAGCCTGCACCACACACTTGGAGACTGACTACTTGTACACCTGAGCTGAATCCATACAAGAAAAGTAAATGGACTCCTGGGCTCACATACCTAGTAACAGATCTAACCACCTGGTGACAGGACGTTAGAGCTTCAAAGGTGCCAGTAATCAAACTACCTCACACAGGCAGCTTATTTGGGCATGTCAAGACAAAACAAAAGAAAAAGCCAGGACACAGCAATCGAATATAAAATAAATATAATAGCTTATTGACGGCTCAGAGACAACAGTCAATATCAAATTATGTAAGGAGGCAGACCACGATGGCTTCAACAAGCTCCCAAAACGGGGACTCAAGAAATCTTCCAGAGGAAGAGAATTTCTTGGAATTACCAGAGGTAGAATACAAAAAGATTAGTATACAGAACTCTTCAAGAAATCAGGAAGGAGATCAGGAAAAACACAGAACAAGCCAAGGGACACACAGACAAAGCAATAGAGAAACTTAAGAAGATTATAGAAGAGCATAATGACAAACTTAACAGGCTGCAACAATCCATAGAGAGACGACAAACAGAAATCCAGAAGACTAACAACAAAATATCAGAATTAACTCAATAGGAAGTCATAGGAGCAGAATTAAGGCAACAGAAGTCAGAATGAGTGAGATTAAAGATAAAACCCTTGATACCAACTTATTTGAAGAAAAATTGATAAAAGAATTTTAAAAAATGAAGAAACCCTAAGAATTATGTGGGACTCTATCAAGAGGACCAACCTACAAGTGATTGGAGAGCCAGGATGGGGGCCATAACAGAAAATAGAGATAATTGTTGAAGATTTGTTGGCAGAAAACTTCCCTGATATTGTGAAAGATGAGAAGATATCTATCCAAGATGCCCACTGAACCCCACACAAGGTAGATCCCAAAAGAAAGTCACCAAGACATAATCAAACTCGCCAAAACCAAAGATAAAGAGAGAATTTTAAGAGTGGCTAGGGATAAACGAAAAGTCACCTACTAAGGGGAGTCAATAAGACTAAGCTCTGACTACTCAGTAGAAACCATGCGGGCAAGAAGGCAATGGGGTGATATATATAAAGCCTTGAAGGAAAAAAATCACCAGCCAAGAATTATATATCCAGCAAAACCGTCTCTCAAATATGATGCTAAAATTAGGGCATTTCCAGATAAACAGAAGGTGAAAACATTAAAACAAAAAAGAAGGACTAAAAAATGTAGTCCTAGATCTTTCATATGGAGAGGAATTCAAGGCAATATAAAGAAATAAAAGATTGGTTTAAACTTAGAAAAATAGGGGTAAATAGTAAGGTAACCACAAAGGAAGCTAACAATCGTACAATCAAAATAAAAAACAAGAAAAACATAAAGACTCAGCAAATACAAAATCAACAACAATGAAAAAGATGAAAAGAAAATTCATAAAGAAAAACGACCCAGCACAGAAAATTAAGTGGAACAAAGAAACTGTCAACAACACACACAAAAAAAGACATCAAAATGACAGCACTAAACTCATTAAAAAAAAAAAAAATTACACTGAGTGTAAATGGCCTAAATGCTCCAATAAAGAGACAGAGAGTGGCAAAAAACAAAAACAAACCCAGTGCCATCGAGTTGATTCCGACTCATACAGAGAGTGGCAGAATGGATAAAAAAACACAATCTGCTTATATGCTGCCCACAAGAGACACACCTTAGACTTAGAGACACAAACAAACTAAAACTCAAAGAATGGTGAAAATATATCAAGCAAACAACAATCAAAAAAGAGGAGGAGAGGCAACATTAATTTCTGACAAAATAGACTTTAAATTTAAATCCACCACAATGGATAAGGAAGGACGCTGTATAATGATTAAAGGGACAATACACCAAGAAGATATAACCATATAAAATATTTATGCACCCAATGACAGGACTGCAAGATACATAAAACAAACTCTATCACCACTGAAAAGTGTGATAGACAGCTGCACAATAATAGTAAAAAAAAAAAAATAGCCCAGTGCCGTCGAGTCAATTCCGACTCATAGTGACCCTATAGGAATAATAGTAGCAGACTTGAAAACACCACTTTCGGTGAAGGACAGGACATCCAGAAAGAAGCTCAATAAAGACACGAAAGATCTAAAGGCCACAATAAACCAATCTGACCTCATAGACATACACAGAACACTCCACCCAACAGCAGCCAGGTATACTTTCTTTTCCAATGCACACATGGAACATTCTCCAGAATAGACCGCATATTAGGCCATAGAGCAAGCCTTAACAGAATCCAAAGCACCGAAATATTACAAAGCACCTTTTCTGACCATAAAGCCATAGAAGTAGAAATCAATAACAGAAAAAGCAAGGAAAAAAAACTCAAACACAGGGAAACTGAACAACGCCTTGCTCAAAAAAGCCTGGGTTATAGAAGAAATTAAGGACAGAATAAAGAAATTCATAACATCAAATGAGAATGAAAACACATCCTACCAGAGCCTTTGGGATACAGCAAAAGCAGTGCTCAGAGGTCAATTTATACCAATAAATGCACACATCCAAAAAGAAAAAAGTGCTAAAAACAAAACATTAACCCTACGACTTGAACAGATAGAAAGAGAGCAGCAAAAGAAGCCCTTGGGCACCAGAAGAAAGCAAATAAGAAAGATTAGACAAGAATTAAATGAAATAGCAAACAATTGAAAGAGTTAACAAGACCAAAACCTGGTTCTTCAAAAAGATCAACAAAATCGATAAAACCACTGGCCAAACTGGCAAAAGAAAAACAGGAGAGGAAGCAAATAACCCAAATAAGAAATGAGATGGGCAATATCACAACAGACCCGACTGAAATTAAAAGAATAATAACAGAATACTATGAAAAGTTGTACTCTAACAAAGTTGACATCCTATAGGAAATACACAAGTTTCTCGAAACACACTACCTACCTAAACTAACATACGCAGAAGTAGAACAACAAAATAACCTATAACAAGAGAAGAGATTGAAAAGGTAATTAAAAAACTCCCAACAAGAAAAAAGCCCTGACCCTGAAGGTTTCACTGGAGAAGTCTACCAAACTTTCGGAGAAGAGTTAACACCACTACTAATAAAGGTATTTCAGAGCCTAGAAAAGGGTGGAAGACTCCCAAACTCATTCTGTGAAGCCAGCATAACGCTGATACAAAACCAATATCCCTCGTGAAAACAGATGCAAAAATCCTCAACAAAATTCTAGCCAATAAAATTGAACAGCATATCAAAAGAATAATTCACCATGACCAAGTGGGATTCATACAGACATGCAGGAATTGTTCAAGATGAGGAAAACAATCAATGTAATCCATCATATAAATAAAGCAAAAGACAAGAACCACATGATCTTATGAATTGATGCAGAAAAGGCACTTGACAAAGTCCAACATCCATTCATGATAAAAACTCTCACCAAAATATGAATAGAAAGGAAATTCCTCAGCATAATAAAGGGCATTTATACAAAGCCACCAGCCAACATCATCCTAAATGGAAAGAGTCTGAAAGCATTCACCTTGAGAACTGGAACCCGACAAGGACACCCTTTATCACCACTCTTATTCAACATTGTACTAGCGCACTTAGGCTAGAAAAAGAAAGAAAGTGCATCCAAATTGGTAAGGAAGAATCAAAAGTATCTCTATTTGCAGATTATATGATCTTAAACCAAACCAAAACCAAACCCAGTGCCATCGAGTCGATTCTGACTCATAGAAACCCTATAGGACAGATTAGAACTGCCCCATAGATTTCCCAAGGAGCGCCTGGCAGATTCGAACTGCCGACCCTTTGGTTAGCAGCCATAGCACTTAACCACTACGCCACCAGGGCCTCCGATGATCTCATACACGGAAAACTCCAAAGAGTTCACAAGAAAACTAATGGAACTAATAGAAGATTTCAGCAAAGTATCAGGATAGAAGATGTATGTATGTTTGTACAAAAATCAGTTGGTTTCCTCTACACCACGAAAGCGAACTTCAAAGAGGAAATCACCAAATACCATTTACTACAGCCTCCAAGAAGATAAAATACTAAGGAATAAATCTCACCAGAGACGTAAAAGACCTATACAAAGAAAACTGCAAGACGCTACTGCAAGAAACCAAAAGAGACCTACATAAGTTGAAAAACATACCTTGCTCCTGGATAGGAAGACTCAACATTGTGAAAATGTCTATTCTACCCAAAATGATCTACAGATACGATGCAATCCCGATCCAAATTCCAGCAACATTTTTTTTTAACGCAATGGAGAAAAAAATCACCCACTTCATATGGAAAGGGAAGAGGCCCTGGATGAGTAAACCATTACTGAAGAAGAAGAACAAAGTGGGAGGCCTCACACTACCTGATTTTAGAACCTATTATACTGCCACAGTAGTCAAAACAGCCTGGTACTGGTACAACAACAGATACATAGGCCGATGCAACAGAATTGAGAATCCAGACATAAATCCGTCCACGTAGGAGCAGCTGATATCTGACAAAGTCCCAAAAAGTCAGTTAAATGGGGAAAAGACAGTCTTTTTAACAAATGGTGCTGCTGGCATAACTGGATATCCAGCTGCCAAAAAATGAAACAAGACCCATGCCTCACACCATGCACAAAAACTAACTCGAAATGGATCAAAGACCTAAATATAAAATCTAAAATGATAAAGATCATGGAATTAAAAATAGGTACAATGCTAGGAGCCCTAATACACGGCATAACAGAGTACAAAACATTACTAAGAATGCACAAACATCAGAAGAGAACCACTAGATAACTGAGAGCTCCTAAAAATCAAACACTTATGCTCATCAAAAGATTTCACCAAAAGAGTAAAAAGACAACCTACAGACTGAGAAAAACATTTTGGCTATGGCAAATCCGATCAGCGTCTAATCTCTAAAATCTACAAGACACTGCAAAGCCTCAACAACAAAAAGACAAATAACCCAATTAAAAATTGGGTAAAGGATATAAACAGGCATTTCACCAAAGAAGACATTCAGGCGGCTAACAGATACATGAGGAAATGCTCACGATCGTTAGCCTGCAGAGAAATGCAAATCAAAACTACAATGAGATATCATCTCACCCCAACAAGGCTAGCATGAATCCAAAAAAATACAAAATAATAAATGCTGGAGAGGTTGTAGAGCTACTGGAACATTTATACACTGCTGCTGGGAATGTAAAATAGTACAACCATTTGGGGAATCCGTTTGGCACTTCCTTACAAATCTAGAAATAGAAGTACCATACGATCCAGCAATCCCACTCCTTGGAATATACCCTAGAGAAGTAAGAGCACTCAGATGAATAGATATATGCGCACCCATGTTCACTGCAGCACTGTTCACAATAGCACAAAGATGGAAACAACCTAGGTGCCCATCAACGGACGAATGGATAAACAAATTATGGTATATTCACACATTGGAATACTACACAAAGATAAAGAGCAACGATGAATCCGTGAAACATCTCTTACCGTGGATGAATCTGGAAGGCATTATGCTGAGTGACATTAGTCATTCTCAAAAGGACAAATATTGTATGAGAACACTATTATAAGACCTCAAGAAAAGGTTGAAACACAGAAGAAAACATTCTTGGGTGGTTATGAGAGTGGGGAAGGAGGGGAGGGGAATTCACTAACTAGATAAGCCCACCCACTAGATAGCAGACAAGAATTATCTTAGGTGAAGGGAAGGACAACACACAATACAGGGGAAGTCAGCACAACTGGACTAAACCAAAAGCTAAGAAGTTTCCTGAATACAACCAAACACTTCGAGGGACAGAGTAGCAGGGGTGGGGGTCTGGGGATCATGGTTTCAGGGGACATTTGGTCAGTTGGCATAACAGAGCTTATTGAGAAAGTATTGTGCATTCCACTTTGGTGAGGGGCATCTGGGGTCTTAGAAGCTAGTGATCGGCCATCTAAAGTGCATTGATTCATTCCAACCCACCTGGAGCAAAGGAGAATGAAGAACACAAGGAAAATATGAGCCCAAGAGACAGAAAGGGGCCACATAAACCAGAGACTCCATCAGCCTGAGACCAGAAGAACTAAATGGTGCCCAGCTGCCACCAATGAGTGCTCTAACAGGGAACACAACAGAGTCCCTGATGGAGCAGGAGAAAAGTGGGATGCAGACCTCAAATTCTAGTAAAAAGACCAGACTTAGTGGTCTGACTGAGACTGGAGGACCCCAGAAGACGTGGCCCCCTGCACTCTCTCTTAGCCCAGAACTGAAACCATTCCTGAAGCCATCTCTTCAGACAAAGATTAGACTGGACTATAAGACATAAAATGATACTTGTGAGGAGATTGCTTCTTAGCTCAAGTGATACATGAGACTAAATGGGCAGCTCCTGTCCGGAGGCGAGATGAGAAGGCAAAAAGGGACAGGACCTGGTTGAATGGACACAGGAAATCCGGGGTGGAAAGGAGGAGTGTGCTGTCACATTATAGGGGAAGCAACTAGAGTCACATAACAATGTGTGTATACATTTTTGTATGAGAAAGTAACCGGAACTGTAAACTTTCACTTCAAGCACACACACAAAAAAGTCATGGGCTATACACTAATAACCTCCCAAGAACTACCTTAGTTAAAGGTGGCCCAGAAAAAGAAATTTTTAAAAAGTCCCTAATTTAGGAACCTGGTTCATACAGATTAAATTCTTATTCCTTTTCCCAAAGTTCGAACTACCTTTGTACTTTGTACTTTCTTCTGCCTCAACCTGCCTTCACCTTTAGGACATTGTCCTCTTCACGTCATTCTTTTATCCTCTCCCCAGCTGTTATCCTCAGTGACAGCCAAGCACCATGTTCCTTCCATTACAGGACCAAGTGGATATTGGAGTCACACAGACTGTATTCAAAAATCAACTCTGCCATTTCCTAGCTGCATGACTTTGGACTGGTTGCTTATGCTCTCAGTTCCTCAGTTTCTTCATCTTCTATTTCCTAGGTATGATGTGAGGACTAAACAAGATAATGTAACTGGTCCTTTGCATTTCAGTCATTTCTACCTCTACTCTCGCTTGACATCTGTCATGGATTAAATTGTGTCCCCCAATAATACGTGTGTCAACTTGGCTAGGCCATGCTTCCCAGTGTTGTGTAACTGTCCACCATTTTGTCATCTGATGTGATTTTCCCGTGTTGTAAATCCTACCTCTACGATGTTAATGAGGTAGGATAGGCAGCAGTTATGTCAAAGAGGCAGGACTCAATCTACAAGATTGGATTGTGTCTTGAGCCAATCTCGTTTGAGATATAAAAGAGAGAACCCAGCAGAGAGTTGGGGACCACACACCACCAAAAAAAGCAGCGCTGGGAGCAGAGCACGTCCTTTGGACCAGGGGCTCCTGTGCTGAGAAGCTCCCAGACCAAGGGAAGATTGATGACAAGGACCCTCCTCCAGAGCCAACAGAAAGAGAAACACTTCCCCTGGAGCTGATACCCTTAATCTGGAGCTTACAGACTACTAGATTGTGAGATAATAAATTACGCTTTGTTAAAGCCATCCACTTGTGGTATTTCTGTTACAGCAGCACTGGATGACTAAGACAGCATCCCACATATTTAATCATTCCTAGTGGGTCTTCTTCACACAAATAGAGCTTGAAGGGTTCCTTCTGACTCTATCCATTTTCTTCCTCCCACTAAATTTACCTTGGTGTCCAGCTCCCCAACCCATCCTCATTTTTCCAGACTACTTTCTTCTACTCTCTGTCACCTCTCTGCCAAGTCAGAACCCCATGACAGCCATTTCACCATGTGCTCGCTGCTACCCACATTTCCACGCTCCCTTTCTATGGGTAATGTCCAGGCCTGAATAACCCCCTGCTTGCTGTTTTAGCTTCCGAGTGGCTAAATTAGCACTGCAAAAAGTCTTCTTATCCTATGCTATGAGAGCACCCTCATTACCTGAACGTGTCTCTACTTCTCCCTGACTCTCTCTGGCTCCTACCCTGTGGCACCTCTTCCAGGCCTTGCTTTAACAGTAATCCCCTATATCATTTGCCTCTTCGTGTTGTTCTGTCTATATTTTCTTCCCTGCAGCACACAAATAAACTCAGATCTCCTCCATCCTAAAACCGTCTTCCTCTATGCCAACCTACTCCTTCATTAAACCTCTTCAAAGAATTGTCTACCCATGCTCCCCCTCCTGCTCGTCACCTACTAGATCGTTAACCCCTTACAATCTGACTTCTGCTGCCACCACTCTCCTTGATGGCCATCTCAACAGCCAACTAGCGGTCTCCCAGTTGCCAGATTCAGATGGTGGTCCTCATCCTCTTGACAGCACTTGGCACTCTGGCCTACCTGTCTTTTTCGAAGTACTTTCCTCCCTCAATTCCCATTGCTGCCGTTTTTATGGTTTTACTTCTGTCTGTTCTTGTCCATAACCAGAATGCTCTTCCTTTGGCACCACTGGCTGGTGAGCACATCTACTCTCACAGTTTCATCCAGGGATTAGCTGACTTCTTCTTAAAGGATCGGACTGTAAATATTTTAGGCTTTGTGGACCAAGAGGCAAAATCAAGGATATTATGTAGGTAATTATACAAAACAGTTAAAATGTGGCCATTTAAAAATGTAAAAGCCATTTTTAGTTCACAGGCTGTATAAAAACAGGTGGTGGGTTGGATTTGGCCTACAGACTATAGTTTGTCAACCTCTGGTTTCAACCACCACCTCTAAGCAGAAAACTCTGACATTGATACCTCCAGCACCCATGTCTCTTGAAAGTTCCAGACCTGTGCTTCTCATTGCCTACTATACATCTATACTGTGATATCCCAGACGCACCTAAAATTCGTTTTGTCCGAAACAAGACTCATCTCATCCAAATCACTTCTTTGTCTTGAATTCCCTATTTTGTTAATAGTGTCATAATTCTTTCAGTCACCCCGGTTCAAAAATCTTTGTCACCTCTGACTCTCTTCTCCCTCTGTAAACCATTAGCAGTGTCACTTCCTAACCATCTTTTGAAAAGCTCACCTTTTCTTAATTTCTTACAGTCTGTCTTGGTCCAATTGCCCAGCATCTCTTACCTGGACAATTGTCACAGCTCCATCATTGCTCTTCCTGTCTCCAGTCTATGCTCCCACCCGATACAGCCTCTACACTGTAGTCAGCGACTTTCTTAGAGCATATCTCATGTACACCCCTCTTAACCTCTTCTCTCCCCCGTGGCTTGGCCCCCCTTGGTCTGCCGGGGAGAGGAGTTGGCTGTAGAGGTTAGTCCCAGCAGGGGGAGCCTGAGGGTCCATAGCACAACGTTCAAAGGATGGAAGAAGCTTAGGCAAAAGTTGGTACCAGGAGACAGAGGTTTCCAAGCAGCAGCAGCAGTAGCAGCAACAACAACACAGTCTAGCTATCACACAGTGTGGCTGACAGAGTCAGGAAAACATCCATCTACACCTACCTAGCTGCCAAAAAAGAAACCAGCTGCTGTTGTGTGCATTCCAACTCATGGTGACTGTGATGGTTAAGGTTGTGTGTTAACTTGGCTGGAACATGATTCTCGGTGGTTTGACAGTTGTATGATGTTGTGATCATTTCCATGATGAGATTTCATATAATGTGATCACCTCCACAACGGGATCTGCTGTGAGTAGCCAATCAGTTGAAAGGGAATTTCCTTGAATGTGTGGCCTACTTTAAATATAAGTGGACATTCTGTCAAGGCTTGTGGGCTTTTGCTTGCTCTGGGTCCTGTAACTGTCTCCCGTTCTTGGGACTTGAGCTAGCAGCTTACCTGCAGCCTTGTCTGTTGATCTTGGGATTTGTCAATCTTGGCAGCTTGTGAGCAAGAGCCCTGCTCTCTGACCTGCCAATCTTGGGTTCGCCAGCCCCTGCAGCTACGTGAATCAGGAGAATCCTCTATCCTGACCCACTGACTTGGGACACTCCAGCCTCTACAACCTCATGAGCCATTTCCTCCATATAAATCTCTCTCTCTCTCTATATATATATCAGAAACCCTGGTGGTGTAGTGGTTAAGTGTTACAGCTGCTAACGAAAGGGTCGGCAGTTCGAATCTGCCAGGCCCTCCTTGGAAACTTTATGGGGCAGGTTCTACTCTGTACTATAGGGTTACTATGAATTGGAATCGACTCGACAGCACTGGGTTTGGTTTGGTTTATATATACATATATATGCTTTACCGGTTTTGCTTCTCTAGAGAACCCAGCCTAAGACAGTGACCCCATATGTTTCAGAGCAGAATTCCATGGGGTTTTCAGTGGCTGTGATCTTACAGGAATAGATCGCCAGGACTTTCTTTGGTGGTGCCACTGTATGGGTTTGAAACTCCAATCTTTCAGTTACTAGCTGAGCGTAAACAGTTTGTGCCACCCAGGGCCCAGCAGCAGCCAATTTCAGAAAAGGGGAGTTGGCAGATGCTCTGGAGGAGCAGCTGGGCTACAAATTGGGGTTCAAAGCTAGGCTTCATTTTATGATGGGAACTGGGGGCACTTAACAGAAGTCAGGGTGGGGAAGCAGTTTGCTACTATGGATAAAGCCGTGCCTGAGAACCCATCCCCTTCTCAGGCCACCAGTATTGCCATACAGGAGAGTGAAAGGAGACTTTCATGGGTGTCACTGCAGCCTCATTAGCCTGCCTACCCGTAAGGAGCCCAATATTCTGGAAGCATGATTTAACTCTACGCTCTTTAATGATTTTTGGTTTAAAGTTGCGGATGCATTTCTTGCTTATATCAGGATCAGCCCAGGCCTGTGGCTGAGTCTCTTTTGTGGATCCAGTTAGAAAAGACAAAGGCAGTGAAAAGAAGCTGGGCTCATAGTTCTTAAGTACTTGGCCAATGAGAGCACCAAATGCCCACCTCACACTCTCTTGTTGGCCGCTGAGCATACCTTGCACTTTCTTGCCTTTGTGCCTTGGCTACAGCTGCTTCTTTCTCCTGGGATGCTCTCTTTTAGTTTCCACTACTGAAATTCTATCCTTACTTCAAAGTTGATCTGAAATGTTACCTCCTCCACAATTCTCCAAACTGGATGAGATCTCTTCTTTCCTCTGAATCTCCCAAAGCACGTACAATAAAAAACAAAACCAAAAAACACACTTTTTTAATTTTTTCTCTTTGCCAATGTAATAAATGTTCATTATAGAAAATTTATAAGAAACAGTTACATAAAAAGAGTAAAACAAGACTCTTTGTTATGGATTGAATTGTGTCCTCCAAAAATGTGTATCAACTTGGCTAGGCCATGATTCCTAGTATTGTGCGATTGTCCACCATATCATCATCTGATGTGATTATCCTGTGTGTTGTAAATCCTAACCTCTATGATGTTAATGAGGCAGGATTAGAGGCAGTTATGTTAACGAGTCGGGACTTAATCTACAGGATTAGGTTGTATCTTGAGTCAATCTCTTTTGAGATATAAAAGAGAGAAGTGAGCAGAGAGGAGAGGGACCTCCTACCACCAAGAAAGCAGAGCTGGGATTAGGGTGCATGCTTTGGACCCAGGGTCCCCTCACTGAGAAGCTCCTAGGTCAGGGGAAGATTGATGACAAGGACCTTCCCCCAGAGGCGACAGAGAGAGAAAGCCTTCCCTGGGAGCTGGCACCCTGAATTTGAACTTCTAGCCTCCTAGACTGTGAGAGAATAAATTTCTCTTTGTTGAAGACATCCACTTGTGGTATTTCTGTTATAGCAGCACTAGATAACTAAGACACCAACAATCCCACTAGCCTGTCATCGGCATTATAGCCATTTGGCCAAATTACTCTCCTGGGTCTCACCATCTTCTGGCTTGGAGAACCATTTTAACCCCCACTCGATTGTGAGAACCTTGAGGGCTAGGACTGGTTTGCCCATCTTTGCATTTCCTGAGACCTGTATAAGAAATTTCTCAGTCACTGGCTAGTAAACTGCATTGGTCTGTCAGGAATCTGGGGCTCCCATTTTCCCTGCTGCTCCAGCAGAAGTGGGGCCCAGTCCCTGAGATGGCTGTGCAAGACCAGTAGTGGGCAGCAGAAGTCGTAAGAGTAGCTTCCTGACTTAACATTGTAAAAATGTCTATTCTACCAAAAGCCATCTATAGATACAATGCAATTCCGATCCCCAAATTCCAATGACATTTTTTAATGAGATGGAGAAACAAATCACCAACTTCATATGGAAGGGCAAGAGACCCTGAATAACTAAAGCATTACTGAAAAAGAAGAACAAAGTGGGAGGCCTCACTCTACCTGATTTTAGAACCTATTATACTGCCACAGTAGTCAAAACAGCCTGGTACTGGTACAACAGATACATAGACCAATGGAACAGAATTGAGAATCCAGACATAAATCCATCCACCTATGAGCACCTGATATTTGACAAAGGCCCAAAGTCAGTTAAATGGGGAAAAGACAGCCTCTTTAACAAATGGTGCTGGCATAACTTTGATATCCATCTGCA
The DNA here is from genome assembly GCF_024166365.1 of Elephas maximus indicus. Classification (NCBI taxonomy): domain Eukaryota; kingdom Metazoa; phylum Chordata; class Mammalia; order Proboscidea; family Elephantidae; genus Elephas; species Elephas maximus. Next base: position 98,020,521 of record NC_064846.1, on the reverse strand, counting down.
AAAAATGAAACAAGACCCATACCTCACACCATGCACAAAAACTAACTCCAAATGGATCAAAGAGGGAAACACAAAATCTAAAATGATAAAGATCATGGAAGAAAAAATAGGGACAACGTTAAGAGTCCTAATACATGGCATAAACAGTTTACAAAACATTACTAAAAATGCAGAAGACAAACCAGGTGTACAATTTATTCACAGCAGTTACAATAATCGGCTGTGCAACCCTACCCTTAATTAATGCAATATTTCCATCACCATTAAGCCCCCTTCTCCCGCCTTCCTACCCCTGGTAACCACTAATAAACTTTGTTTTCTATTCAGTTGCTTTGTCTTGTCTTTCTGTATAAGGGAGGTCATACAATATTTGTCCTTTTGTGATTGGCTTATCTCACTCAGCATAACGTCTTCCAGCTCCATCCATACTGTAGCAGGTATCAAGACTTCATTTCTCCTACTGGCTGAGTAATATTCCATAGTGTGTATGTACCACATTTTGTTTATCCATTCATCTATTGATGAACATTTAGGTTGTTTCCACCTTTTGGCTACTGTGAATGAACACTGATGTGCAGTATCTGTTTGAGACTCTGCTTCCAAGTCTTTTGGGTATATACCTGGGAGTGGAATTGCTGGGTCATATGGTAGTTCTATTTTTAGTGTTTTGAGGAACCGCCACACTGTCTTCCACAACGGCTGTATCATTTTGAATCTCCACCAGCAATCGGTAAGTGTTCCAATTTCCCCACATCCTAGCCAACATTTGTTATTTTCTGCCTTTTTTTTTTTTTTAATCTTAGCCATCCTTGTGGGGCTGAAATGGTATCTCATTACAGTTTTCCTTTGCATCTCTCTGATGCTTAATGATGTTGAACATCTTCTCATGTGTTTCGTGGCCATTTGAAAGTCCTCTTTGGTGAAATGTCTATTCAAGTCCTTTGCTCATTTTATGATTGGGTTGTCTTTTTGTTGTTAAGTCGCCAAAGTTTTATGGATATATTGGTTATTAGAGTCTTTTTGAATGCTTGATTTCTGAAGATATGCTCCCAGTTGGTAGCTTGTTTAATAAACAAAATTTTAAAATTTTTATGAGGTCCCATTTATTTTGTCTTTTGCTCTACGTGCTTTTGTTATTATGTTTGATAATCCATTGTTAAAAGCTAGGCCTGAAGTATCGCCCCTGCTTTTTCTTCCAAGAATTTCATTATTTTAGTTAGTACGTTTAGGTCCTTAATGCATTTTGAATTTGTTTTTGTATATGGTGTGAGGCATGGACACTGTTTCATTTTTCTTCATGTGGAAATCCAATTTTCCCAGCATCATTTGTTGAAGAGACTCTTCTTTGCCCATTGAATGGACTTAGCACCCTTGTCAAAAATCAGTTGACCAAAGATGTGTAGGTTTATTTCTGACCTCTCAATTTTATTCCATTGGTCTATGTGTCTATGATTATACAGAATGTTTTGATTACTGTAGCTACACAGCATATTTTAAAATCAGGAAGTGTGAATCCTCCTAATTTGTTTTCCTCTTTCGACATTGCTTTAGCTATTCGGGGCCTCTTGCCATTCCATATAAAGTTGAGGATTGGTTTTTCCATTTCTATAAAAAAGGCTGTTGGAATTTTGATCAGGATTGTGTTGAATCTATAGATTGCTTTGAGTCATACGGACATCTTAACAATATCAAGTCTTCCAATCCATGAACGTGGAAATCTTTCCACTTATTTACGTCTTCTTTAAATTCTTTCAACAGTGTCTCATAGTTTTCACTGCGTAAGTGCTTCACATCCCTGGTTAGACTTATTCCTAGGTATTTTATTCTCTTAGATGCTACTTTAAATGGAACTGTGTCCTTAATTTCCCTTTCAGATTTCTTACTGCTGGTGTATAAAAACCCAACTGATTTTTTTTAATTGTGATTTAGAAGAAGGTTTACAGAGAAAATTAGCTTCTCAATAAACAATTAATTCACAAATTGTTTTGTGACATTGGTTGCCAACCCCACAATGTGTCAACACCCTCCCCTTCTTGACCTTGGGTTCCCCATTACCAGCTTTCCTGTCTCTCCTGCCTTCTTGTCTTTGCCCCTGTGTTGGTGTGCCCATTTAGTCTCGTCTTGTTTTATGGGCCTGTCTAATCTTTGGCTGAAGGGTGAACCTCAGGAGTGACTTTAGTACTGAGTTAAAAGGTGCCCGGGGCTCATACTCTCGGGGTTTCTCCAGTGTTTTTTTGTGTGTGTGTGAGTTAGAATTTTGTTCTACATTTTTCTCCAGTTCTGTCCAGGACCCTGTATTGTTATCCCTGTCAGAGCAGTCGATGGTGGTAGCCAGGCACCATCTAGTTAGGCTGGACTCATTCTGGTGAAGGCTGTGGTAGTTGTGGCCCATTAGTCCTTTGGACTAATCTTTCCATTTTATCTTTGGTTTTCTTCATTCTCCCTTGCTCCAGATGGGGTGAGACCAGTGGAGTATCTTAGATGGCTGTTCACAAGCTTTTAAGATCCCAGATGCTACTCACCAAAGTAGGATGTAGAACATTTTCTTTAAAAACTATATTATGCCAATTGAGCTAGATGTCCCCCGAGGCCATGGTCCCCAGCCCTCAGCCCAGGTAATTTAGTCCCTCAGGGAGTTTGAATGTGTCTATGGAGCTTCCATGACATTGCCTTGTACAAGTTATGCTGGCTTTCCCAGTATTGTGTACTGTCTTACCCTTCACCAAAGTTACCACTTATCTACTGTCTATTTAGTGTTTTTCCCTCCTTACCCTACCCTTCCCTTATAGTCGTCAAAGATTATTTCTCTTTGTATGTAAACCTCTTCATGGGTTTTTATAGTAGTGGTCTCATACAATATTTGTCCTTTTGTGATTGACTGATTTCACTCAGCATAATGCCCTCCAGATTCATCCATGTTATGATGTGCTTCACAGATTCATTATTGTTCTTTATGGTTGGGTAGCATTCCATTGCATGTGTACCATAGTTTATTTATCCATTCATCTGTTGATGGGCACTTAGGTTTTTCCATCCTTTTGCTATGAGAATAATGCTGCAATGAACATGGATGTGCATATGTCTATTCGTGTGATGGCTCTTACTTCTCTAGGAGATATTCCTAGGAGCCGCATTGCTGAATTGCATGGTATGTCTATTTCTAGCTTTTTAAGGGTGCACCTATCATTTTCCAAATGGTCGTTCCATTTTGCACCCCCACCAGTAGTAAATAAAGAGTTCCAATCTCTCCGCAGCCTCTCCAACATTTGAAACCCAACTGATTTTTGTTTGTTGACCTTGTCCCCTACACCTTTTTTAATTTTCTCTATTAGCTCTAGAAGTTTTGTGAACTCTTTGGGACTTTATATAAGATCATACCATCTATGAATAGAGATAATTTAACTTCTTGGTTTCCAACCTGGATACCTTTTATTTCTTTTTCTCATCTTATTGCTCTGGCTAGGACTTCTAATACAATATTGAATAGAAACGGTGAGAGCGTGCTCCCTTGTCATGTTTAAAGTAATGTTTTGACATGAATCTTTCCTTTATTTCTGCTTCAGACCCATCCCTCATTAAGGGAAGGCAATTTATGATAAATGGACTTCTAAAAAATGGAGCTAGAGAATGGAAGACAAATTATAATAGGAAATGCTATTTTCTTCTAGGCAGAGGGGGTGACCTGGGAGGATCATTTTTATTTTATTTCATCAATCAATTAAATAAATAACCACAATATTCTTCCTACTTGACTCTGGTAATGCCACAAACCAGCGTGGAGCATTGACTCGGGGCACCTTGGGGGAGCACATGACTAGGAACAAAAGCAGGGAAAACTTACTGTGCGGTGGAGGTTAACTTTTCAGAAACATTCTTTTTCTTGGTTCTTTTTTTTTTTTAAAGGTGGCATTTAAATTTGGTTTTTGTCTTGGGTCATTCCACGCCCCGCCCCGCCCCGCCCCGCCCCATCTCATCCTCCTCTACCCAAACCACAGGATCTTGAAGAGCTGTGCTCACCCACCTGCTGTTTCTCTGCATGTTGGGCCCCATATCCAGTTTAGCACAGCGGTGGTCTCAGTTTCTGCCTCGGGAGAAGAAAGAGGAAGAAAAGATTACTCTTGGAAGGCTGGTGTAAAGACGGTAGTAGTCAAAGAGGCAGGGGAAATGCAGCCTATCAAGAAAAAAAACAACAATCTTCCTTCGTTGCCACAAATAACCCCTTCAGTCCCAGCAGGCTAATAACGAAGAACATGAAGCTCTCCAACGGCACAATCACGGACTTCTATCGCTTACTTTTTTCGGAATCGACTCGACGGCACTGGGTTCTGGGTCCCAACAAACAGCCTTAAATGACACTGCCCTCCAGTGATCAAATATGGGTATTACAATGCAGACATAATGATTTTGGCTTTCATTTCTTTTTCTCAGGTTCTTGGTCTTTAATCTCTGAGAGGAAGTGGATGGGGAGGGGAGAAATCACCTCTGAGAAATTGTAACTATATTGTATCTCTCCCAGGATTTTCATCCCAAATTCGCTCTTACGCCTGAATGAAAATGTATCACCCAAACGTGAAATATTTATATGAAAACAAGATTGATATTATGTTTGTGGAGGTATCGTTCCTATTATTTTCAGTAAAATCTATGCGTTTGGAAATAAAAACTATTACAAAAAATTCCATGATATTACTAATCTCAATGAGACTTGCTAAGGATAGTTTTAGTTCTGTTTTGGTTATAAAATATTTAGGATGTGTAACTGGAATGTCATTTCCCTCAGCATTACTGCTTTCTCTTTTACGGTGAAATATAATATGCATAGAGAAAATTGCACAACATATATCTGTAGTTTCACAAATTCTTATATAGTGAGCTTCTGTGCAAACACCAAGGAGCCCTGGTGGTGCAATAGTTAAGTGTTCAGCTGCTAAACAAAAGGTCGGCAGCTGGAATCTACCAGTGGCTCTGCAGGAGAAAAGACCTGGTAATCTGCTTCCATAAAAATTTCAGCCTAGGATTCACTGCAGAGCTCTACTAAACTTTCAGAGAAGAGTTAACACCACTACTACTAAAGGTATTTCAGTGCATAGAAAAGGACGGAATACTCCCAAACTCGTTCTAGCAAGCCAGCATATCCCTGATACCAAAACCAGATAAAGACACTACAAAACAAGAAAATTACAGACCTATATCCCTCATGACCTTAGATGTAAAAATCCTCAACAAATTTCTAGCCAATAGGATTCAACAACATATCAAAAAAATAATTCACCATGACCAAGTGGGATTTATACCAGGTATGCAGGGATGGTTCAACACTAGAAAAACAATCAGCGTAATCCATCAGATAAATAAAACAAAAGACTAGGACCACATGATTTTATCTATTGGTGCAGAAAAGGCATTTGACAAAGTTCAACACCCATTCATGATAAAAACTCTCAGCAAAATAGGAATAGAAGGAAAATTCCTCAACATAATAAAGGGCATTTATAGAAAGTCAGTAGCCAATCTCATCCTAAATGGAGAGAGTCTGAAGACATTCTCCTTGAGAATAGCAACCAGACAAGGATGCCCTTCATCACTACACTTATTCAACATCGTGCTGGAGGTCTCAGCCAGAGCAATTAGGCTAGATAAAGAAATAAAGGGCATCCAGATAGGTAAGGATGAAGTAAAAGTATCTTTCTTTGCAGATGACATGATCTTATACACAGAAAACCCTAAAGAATCCTCAAGAAAACTCCTGAAACTAATAGAAGAGTTCAGCAGATTATCCGGATACAAGGTAAACATACAAAAACCAGTTGGATTCCTCTACACCCACAAAAAGAACATTGAAGAGGAAATCACCAAATCAATACCATTTACAGTGGCCTCCAAGAAGATAAAATACTTAGGAATAAATCTTACCAGAGATGTAAAAGACCTATACAAAGAAAACTACAAGACACTATTGCAAGAAATCAAAAGAGATCTACATAAGTGGAAAAACATACCTTGCTCATGGATAGGAAGATTTAACATTGTAAAAGTGTCTATTCTACCAAAAGCCATCCATAGATACAACGCAATCCTGATCCAAATTCCAATGACATTTTTTAATGAGATGGAGAAACAAATCACTAACTTCATAGGGAAGGGCAAGAGACCCCGAATAAGTAAAGCATTACTGAAAAAGAAGAACAAAGTGGGAGGCCTCACTCTACCTGATTTTAGAACCTATTATACTGCCACAGTAGTCAAAACAGCCTGGTACTGGTACAACAGATACATAGACCAATGGAACAGAATTGAGAATCCAGACATAAATCCACCCACCTATGAGCACCTGATATTTGACAAAGGCCCAAAGTCAGTTAAATGGGGAAAAGGCAGTCTTTTTAACAAATGGTGCTGGCGTAACTGGATATCCACCTGCAAAAAAATGAAACAAGACCCATACCTCACACCATGCACAAAAACTAACTCGAAATGGATCAAAGACCTAAATATAAAATCTAAAATGATAAAGATCATGGAAGAAAAAATAAGGACAAGGTTAGGAGCCCTAATACATGACCTAAACAGAATGCAGAAGAGAAACTAGATAACGGGGAGCTCTTAAAAATCAAACACCTATGCTCATCCAAAGGCTTCAACAAAAGAGTAAAAAGATTACCTACAGACTGGGAAAAAGTTTTTAGCTACGAAATTTCCAATCAGCGCCTGATCTCTAAAATCTACATGATACCGCAAAGACTCAACTACAAAAAGACAAATAACCCAATTAAAAAATGGGCAAAGGATATGAACAGGCACTTCACTAAAGAAGACATTCAGGTAGCTAACAGATACATGAGGAAAAGCTCACGATCATTAGCCATTAGAGAAATGCAGATCAAAACTAAAATCAGATTCCATCTCACTCCAACAAGGCTGGCATTAATCCAAAACACACAAAATAAGAAATGATAGAGAGATTGTGGAGAGACTGAAACACTTATACACTGCTGGTGGCAACGTAAAATGGTACCACCACTTTGGAAATCGATTTCGCACCTCCTTAAAAAAGTAGAAATAGAGTTACCATAGGTTCCAGCAATCCCACTCCTTGGAATATATCCTAGAGAAATAAGAGCCTTTACACGAACAGATATATGTACACCCATGTTCACTGCAGCACTGTTTACAATATCAAAAAGATGGAAGCAACCAAGGTGCCCATCAATGGATGAATGGATAAATAAATTATGGTATAGTCACACAATGGAATGCTACGCATGGATAAAGAACAGTGATGAATCTGTGAGACATTTCATAACATGGAGGAATCTGGAAGGCATTATGGTGAGTGAAATTAGTCAGTTGCAAAAGGACAAATATTGTATAAGACCACTATTATAAGAACTCAAGAAACAGTTTAAACAGAGAAGAAAATATTCCTTGATGTTTATGACAGGGGGGAGGGTGGGGGGGGGGAGGAGAGGGGTTTTCACTAATTAGATTGCAGGTAACTATTTTAGGTGAAGGGAAAGACAACACACAATATAGGAGAGGTCAGCACAACTTGACTAAACCAAAAGCAAAGAAGTTTCCTGAATAAACTGAATGCTTCGAAGGCCAGCATAGCAGGGGCGGGGGTTTGGAGACCATGGTTTCAGGGGACATCTAAGTCAATTGGCATAATAAAATCTATTAAGAAAACATTCTGCATCCCACTTTGGAGAGTAGCGTCTGGGGTCTTAAACGCTAGCAAGCAGCCATCTAAGATGCATCAATTGGTCTCAACCCACCTGGAGCAAAGGAGAATGAAGAACACCAAAGACACAAGGTAATTATGAGCCCGAGAGATAAAAAAGGCCATATAAATCAGAGACTACTTCAGCCTGAGACCGGAAGAACTAGATGGTGTCCGGCTACAACTGATGACTGCCCTAACAGGGAACACAACAGAGAGCCCCTGAAGGAGTAGGAGAGCAGTGGGATGCAGACCTCAAGTTCTCGTAAAAAAAAAAAAAAAAAGAAAAAACAAAATTAATGGTCTGACTGAGACTAGAAGGACCCGGAGGTCATGGTCCCCAGACCTTCTCTTAACCCAGGACAGGAACCATTCCCAAAGCCAACTCTTCAGACAGGGATTGGACTGGACTATGGGATAGAAAATGACACTGGTGAAGAGTGAGCTCCTTGGATCAAGTAGACACATGAGCCTATGTGGGCAGCTCCTGTCTGGAGAAGGCATGAGAAGGCAGAGGGGGTCAGAAGCCGGCTGAATGGACACCAAAACAGAGTGGAGGGAAGGAGTGCGCTGTCTCATTAGAGGGAGAGGAACTAGGAGTATATAGCAAGGTGTATATAAGATTTGTATGAGGCACTGACTTGGTTTGTAAACTTTCACTTAAAGCACCAAAAACAAAAACCAAACCCAGTGCCGTCGAGTCGATTCCAACTCATAGTGACCCTATAGGACAGGGCAGAACTGCCCCATAGAGTTTCCAAGGAGCGCCTGGTAGCTTCGAAATGCTTACCCTTTGATTAGCAGCCATATCACTTAACCACTACGCCACCAGGTTTTCCACTTAAAGCACAATAAAGATGAAAAAAGACAAAAAAGGCCTCAGCCTAGGAAACACTATGAGACAGCTCTCCTCTGAGTTAGAATCCAGTCGATGGCACACAACAACAGCAGCAGCTAGTCCCTTCCTCAGGCACTCTCTTAGTTAAATTAAGTGTCTGATTCAGTTCCAGAGCTCCAAAATAAGTGGATTTCAATGACTCTTTCATATAGGGTCTCAATAGTCAGAATCCAATTGAGGACACACAACAACAATGTAAACACCCCCCAGGGTCACAGACGAGAACACTGCCAGCATCCCCAAAGCTCCTGGTGTTTCCCTGTCTGACTTCAGCCCATTAGTTCCCCAAATAGGAAAACTCCATCCTTACTTTTGTGACCCTTCTTTCCCCACTTTATGCTCTATTGTACTATGTATGTATTGTTTAATGAAATCCTTTAGCGTTGCCTGTTATTTACTTTTATATTAATGGGATTTTTAAGTATGCTTTCATTGTTTCTTGCATCTATCACTCGATGTTACGTCTGTAAGCTTCACGCGTATACTTCCAGCAACCAATCATATGAAAAACAATCACAATTTATCTAACCACCCCAATGAGAGTGGGGATTTGTGCAGTTTCTCGTATTTGGAACTGAATGATAACAGAAACGCCACAGATAAAAACTAGTGCGGTACAACTAAAGCAGTACTTAGAGGGATATGTGGAGCATTAAATGCATGTGTTTGACAGAAAAAAAAATATTTTTTTTTTTTTACAGAAGATAGCTGCAAATCAATGAGAAGAAGTTAGAAGAAGGACAGAAAAACCAACTCAAAAGAAGTAGAATAGAAGGAAGTAATGAAGGTAAGGTAAGGATGTTAAAAGCATAAATCAATGAAATAGGGAATAGAAAGGATCCAAAAACCAGAAGCTGGCTCTTCAGAAACATAGGAAAATTGATAAAACTCTGGTGAGATTGAATAAGAAAACAAGAGAGAAGGCCACCAATATCAGGAAAGAAAAGGTAGAAATAACCACAAATGATGCAGGCATCAAAAAGACAATAAGAGGCTATTACGGGGAATTGGATATTCACACAGTGAGAAAGTAACACCGCATTGATTACTTATTAACTAGAAAGGGGGAAAGGTACCTTCACAATGGAGTAATCAGGAGGACACACCTTACCAAATGACCCAAGGCAACATCAGCAGTAGTGGGACAAGCGGACACCATGTATCTCCAGATGTCACGCACTGAGAAGGACAGGGCACCACCAGTGTTAGTATCCTGGACAAAAACATTTAACCTGAATCTAACCAGGAGGAAACCATCAGACAAATCCAACTTGAGGGGCCTTCTGCAAAACAACTGGACTGGACTCTTCAAAAATGTCAAAGTCAAGCCAAAAGAAAGAAAGAAAGAAATCTGGGAAAAATGTTCTAGTTTAAAAAAACACCAAAGAGACTTGACAGCAAGATCCAATGCATTTGGTTAAATTAAAAGCAATGCATTGATTGAAAACAGAATTTTTTAGAAGACAGCTATAAAGGACATTATGGAGACACTGGGAACATTTTGAATGTGAATTGTATATGAGATACTTGTATTCTGTCAGTGTTAAATATGAGTGTATTGGCGGTTTTGTAGGAGCCCGTTCTTTTCTTAGAAGATACCCGCTGAAGTATTTAGGGACTATGTATCATAGTGTCTGCAAGTAACACAGATGATTAAATAAACAACAACAACAAAAAATAGGGAAGAGAGAAAGCAAATGTGGCAAAATGTTAAGATTTGGTAAATCCAGGCGAAGAATACATGTGTGTTCGTTGCCCTGTTCTTGCAACTCTTCTGTAGGTTAGAAGTTTTTCAAAATAAAATGTGGGGAAAAGGGGAATACTATGAACCACCTTATTCCAATAAATTTGAAAACAAGACAAAGCTGACCAATTCCTAGAAAAACATAACTTGCCGTAACTGACTCAAGGAGGAAGAGCAAACCTGAATCATTCCATAACCATTAAAGAAATGAATCCATGGTCAAAGGGCTTTCACAACAAAAAAGTCCAGGTCCAGATGGCTTCCCCACGCACTAACACACTAGGAATAAATATATTCGATCTAACAGAAAGCTTTAGAGAAAATAGAGAAACAGGATACTCCCTAACTTATTTTATGAGGACAGAATAACCCTCGATACCAAAGCCTGACAAGGACTGTTTCAGAAAGGGAAATCGCAAGTCAGTCACACAACGGTGAACATAGACTTAAAACTCAGAAACACAATAGTAACAAACTGAATCCTATGGGATATGGAAAGGAAATTACATAATATACCACGACTTAATTGGGTTCATCCCAGGGATACAGATCTGGTTTAACGTCAGAAAATAGAGTAATTCTCCACATTAACAGAGTAGAGGAGAAAAATATGACCTTCTTATGCAGAAAAACTATTTCAGCATCCATTTGTGATGTCTTTTAAATTCTAAATTGCATAAATTTCCGTGAGTTTGTATAAATATATATGTTGCTGTGTGACCAGCACCACAATCAAAATATAAAACATTTCCATCACCCCCAAATTCCCTTACGCCCCTGTGTAGTCACCCCTTCTCCCGACCTCCAGGCCCCAGAAACCACTGATGCCTTTTTTGTCCCTATGCCTTTGCCTTTTCCAGGTATGTCAGAGAAATAAGACTATACAGTATGTAGCCTTTGGAGTTCGGCTTCTTTCACACAAAGGGACAACTATGGCAATTCCGAAGGGGCAATATACTGTTTCTTTTTTAAAAAAAAATTTTTTTTATTGTGCTTTAAGTGAAAGTTTACAAATCAAATCAGTCTCTCACACAAAAACCCATATACACCTTGCTACATACCCCCAATTGCTCTCCCCCTGATAAGACAGCCCGCTCTCTCCCTCTGCTCTCCCTTTTCGTGCCCATTTCGCCAGCTTCTAACCCCCTCCACCCTCTCATCTCCTCTCCAGGCAGGAGATGCCAACATAGTCTCAAGTGTCCACCGGATCCAAGAAGCTCACTCCTCACCAGCATCCCTCTCCAACCCATTCTCCAGTCCAATCCATGTCTGAAGAGTTGGCTTCGGGAATGGTTCCTGTCCTGGGCCAACAGAAGGTCTGGGGACCATGACCACCGGGGCCCTTCCAGTATCAGTCAGACCGTTAAGTCCGGTCTTATGAGAATTTGGGGTCTGCATCTATCCCACTGCTGTTCTGCTCCCTCAGGGGTTCTCTGTTGTATTCCCTGTCAGGGCAGTCATCGGTTGTCGCCGGGCACCATCTAGTTCTGGTCTCAGGATGATGTAGTCTCTGGTTCATGTGGCCCTTTCTGTCTCTTGGGCTCGTAATCGCCTTGTGTCCTTGGTGTTCTTCATTCTCCCTTGATCCAGATGGGTTGAGACCAATTGATGCATCTTAGATGGCTGCTTGCTAGCGTTTAAGACCCCAGACGCCACTCTTCAAAGTGGGATGCAGAATGTTTTCTTAATAGATTTTATTATGCCAATTGACTTAGATGTCCCCTGAAACCATGGTCCCCAGACCCCTGCCCCCGCTACGCTGGCCTTCGAAGCATTCAGTTTATTCAGGAAACTTCTTTGCTTTTGGTTTAGTCCAGTTGTGCTGACCTCCCCTGTATTGTGTGCTGTCTTTCCCCTCCCCTAAAGTAGTTCCTATCTACTACCTAATTAGTGAATACCCCTCTCCCATCCTCTCTCCCTCGCCTCTCTTGAAACCATGAAAGAATGTTTTCTTCTGTTTCAACTATTTCTCAAGTTCTTATAATAGTGGTCTTGTACAATATTTGTCCTTTTGCAGCTGACTAATTTCACTCAGCATAATGTCTTCCAGGTTCCTCCATGTTATGAAATGTTTCACAGATTTGTCACTGTTCTTTATCGATGCATAGTATTCCATTGTGTGAATATGCCATAATTTATTTATCCATTCATCCATTGATGGGCACCTTGGTTGCTTCCATCTTTTTGCTATTGTAAACAGGGCTGCAATAAACATGGGTGTGCATATATCTGTTCGTGTAAAGGCTCTTATTTCTCTAGGATATATTCCAAGGAGTGGGATTGCTGGATCGTATGGTAGCTCTATTTCTAGCTTTTTAAGGAAGCGCCAAATCGATTTCCAAAGTGGTTGTACCATTTGACATTCCCACCAGCAGTGTAGAAGTGTTCCAATCTCTCCACAGCCTCTGCAATGTTTATTGTTTTGTGTTTTTTTGGATTAATGCCAGCCTTGTTGGAGTGAGATGAAATCTCATTGTAGTTTTGATCTGCATTTCTCTAATGGCTAATGATCGTGAACATTTCCTCGCATATCTGTTAGCTAGCTAGATGTCTTCTTTAGTGAAGTGTCTATTCATATCTTTTGCCCATTTTTTAATTGGGTTATTTGTCTTTTTGTAGTTGAGTTTTTGCAGTATCATGTAGATTTTAGAGATCAGGCGCTGATCAGAAATGTCATAGCTAAAAACTTTTTCCCAGTCTATCGGTAATCTTTTTACTCTTTTGGTGAAGTCTTTGGATGAGTATAGGTGTTTGATTTTTAGGAGCTCCCAGTTATCTAGTTTTTCTCCTATATTCCTTATAATGTTTTGTATACTGTTTATGCCATGTATTAGGGTTCCTAAAGTTGTTCCTATTTTTTCTTCCATGATCTTTATCATTTTAGATTTTATATTTAGGTCTTTGATCCATTTTGAGGTAGTTTTTTTGTGCATGGAGTGAGGTATGGGTCTTGTTTCATTTTTTTGTGGATGGATATCCAGTTATGCCAGCACCATTTGTTAAAAAGACTGTCCTTTCCCCATTTAACTGTTTTGGGGCCTTTGTCAAATATCAACTGCTCATATGTGGATGGATTTATGTCTGGATTCTCAATTCTCTTCCACTGGTCCATGCATCTGCCGTTGTACCGGTACCAGCCTGTTTTGACTACTACGGCGGTATAATAGGTTCTAAAATCAGGTAAAGTAAGGCCTCCCACTTTGTTCTTCTTTTCCAGTAATGCCTTATTTATCCAGGGCCTCTTTCCCTTCCATATGAAGTTGGTGATTTGTTTCTCCATCTCATTAAAGAATATCGTTGGGATTTGAATCAGAATTGCATTAAATGTATAGATGGCTTTTGGTAGAATAGACATTTTTACAATATTAAGTCTTCCTATCCATGAGCAAGGTATGTTTTTCCACTTCTGTAAGTCTCTTTTGGCTTCTTGCAGAAGTGTACTGTAGTTTTCTTTGTATAAGTCTTTTACATCTCTGGTAAGATTTATTCCTAAGTACTTTATCTTCTTGGGGGCTACTGTAAATGGCATTGATTTGATTTCCTCTTCGATGTTCTTTTTGTTGGTGTAGAGGGATCCAACTCATTTTTTATGTTTATCTTCTATCCCGATACTCTGCTGAACTCTTCTATTAGTTTCAGTAGTTTTCCGGAGGATTCCTTAGGGTTTTCTGTGTATAAGATCATGTCATGGGCAAAGAGAGATACTTTTACTAATATACTGTTTCTTGACCCGGATAGTATTTACATGGCTTGATCACTATAATTATTCATCCAAGTATAGGGTTATGTTTCCGCCCTTGTATAAATGTATGTTTTATAAATATAATTTCATATTTAACTTCATCTCATTTATTTTTTATACCTTGCTGAGGTTTCTTTTTTTTAGTAGCAATGTTTAATCCTTTAAAGGAAGGCAAATGATTCTTAGAAAAGTCAGGAGGACGGTTGGTTACCTCTGGTGCAGTGGAAAGGGGGCTGTGAAAGGGGTGGGGCAGACAGGGGGCTTTCTAAGGTGCTGGCAACATTTTGTTTCCTAATCTGAGTGGCAGTCACCAGGACTTCAACACAGCACAACCCCAGGGGCGCCTTTCACACTGTAGTCGTGCATCCTGGAATCATGCAGGTGGAGTTTGCATGGCCGTCCCTGGCTGCCCCAATGTACCTGGCAGACAGGGGAGTTTGTCTCCCCATGAAAGGAACTGGATAATGAGACACGGAGACTGAGGGTAGATGTGCATGAAGCTGTCCAAGTTCACGCGGGGGTCAGTGACAGCAAGGGCTGGAAACCATGGTGGTTACTCCATCACAGCGGCTCTCATACGGCCATTGTCATCATGCATGGGAGGCCATGCAGTGTGCTGGGCCTTCGTGATGGCCAGGGATGCCCACACTAGCGTGCTTTTGTCCTCCGACTTGCTCACTCACACTCCTCAAGGCCTAGGTGCAGTGAGAGGAGGGAGATGATCCTTTCTGCCTGCAGAGTTCAAGGTCATATTTGGAAATTAACATTTCAGAGACCTGGCTCCACCACCGCCGCTGCATCAAGGGCAGGCTTACATTTCGGCAGATCTCTGGGGCTGCCTCTGACCTGAATAGCAGCTGAGATTTCATTCTCCCCCTGTTTGGGAGTTCCCTGTGGCCGCCCTAACAGAGTGCTGCAAATTTTGTGGCTGAGAACCACACAAAACTGATTATCTTACAGCTCTGTAGGTCTGAAGTCCAGCACGGGTGCCACTAGGCTAACATCAAGGTGTCTCCAGGGCTGCGTTCCTTCCTGAGGCTCTAGGGGAGAATTCACTTCCTTCCCTTTTCCAGCTTCTAGAAGCCGCCTGCATTCCTCAGCTCAAGGCTCCCTTCCTCCCTCTTCCAAGCCAGCCATGGTGTGTTGAGCCCTTCTCACATCCCATCACTCCGATGTACCCTTCAGTCTCCTTCTTCCATTTTTAAGGACCCTTGTGATTACACTGATGGAGTCCCTGCATAGCGCAAAAGGTTAAGCACTCGGTTACTAACCAAAAGGTTAGCAGTTGGAACCCACCCAGAGGCGTTTCAGAAGAAAGGCCTGACGATCTGTTTCCAAAAGGTCACAGCCATGAAAACCTTATGGAGCACAGTCTGACTCTGAAACACGTGGGGTCGCCATGAGTCAAAATTGACTTGATAATAGCAACTGATTAACTGATCGTGAGTACCTTGAACCAATAGGGATCATCCAGGATAATCTCCCTAGTTTAAGGTCAGCCGATCAGCAGCTGTAACTCCCTCTGCAAACTTAATCCCCCTTTGCCATGTAGCCTAACATATTCACAGATTCCGGGAATTAGGATGGGGCCAATTTGGGGGAACATTGTTCAGCCTACCACTCTCAGCTCCTTCTCCTCCTACCTCCCTTGGCTGTGCCATTCCCTCTGAAGTGTCCAGAGAGGGCACTTGGCCAGTCATGATGGTGGGTAGGGGGCAGGTATTAGAACGAGGTGGGATAGGGCCTACGCGTCTCCCAGGTCAGCTGCCACTTCCCCTTTGGCTGCAGAGAAGGCTTGAGGGGACAGGCAAAGAGGAGGCCACGGAATTTGGGGATGGGTCTGGCCTGCTCCTTTCCACTGGGGACCAGATGTGTTCCTTTAAACTAAGCCTTGGTCTCAGTCACTTATTTCCTCCCGGGACTGGTAAGCTCAGCGCCAAGCCATGGCCTCTGATACACACATTATTGCATGGTACTACGTCTGACTATGTCACAGAAAGATAGTGTGCTCAGAGGAGAAAAGCAGGGCTGGCAAACTGAGTCACCGAGGGCAGTATTCATGTCCTCCCACTTCTCCTTTCAAAATGCTTCTTTCCTTCCACACCCTGCGGACCAGCGGCCCTGTGTCTCCTGGGGCAGGGGCCCGATTCTGGGCTTCTTCCCCCGAGATGTCTCAGTTGGCAGAAACCCCAGTTGGAAAGTATCTGCCAAACCGATCACTCAGACACCAGCCCACTGTGTTGTGCCTCCAAGATAATAACAATTTGACACAGGGTCAAAGACTTAGACGGAGTGATCAAACCCATTTTCTCAAGTGAGGGGTTTGTACTGGGTGGGCTAAGTCTGTGCTCAATTCCTTCCTGGCTCTGAGGTCTGTGACTCTCCTATCGCATCCTTGATGGTCCTTCTACCACAACGCATACCATGGGGCCTGGAAGGAAGACAGAGTGAGAGAACAGAGGAAGTGTGGTACCAAGTCTGATCAACTTTCCAAGGGCCACCACTCTTTACTTTCCCTCCTCTCTGTCCCCGTCCTTCCCAGGTCTCCCTGAGGTCATGTGTGGCTGCCTCCTACTTGACCTCCATGCTTCAAAGATGAGTCCCTTCCCAGCTACTCTGAGGTAGCCACCCTTCACCTTCTGATCCCCTGACAATGCAGAGTGTCTTTGAAGCATCATACCCATCACAGAGTAGGATCAAGAGCCTAGGCCAGGAACTCCTACATTTCCAGGACCCGACACCCTGCCATTGGGCTTGCTGACTCTCCTCCTCCATCCCCCACCTAGTTTTGGTAACTTGACAATACCCCTTGGGAAAAGTAGATGCCACCCCTGCTTTTGCTCACCTGCATCCTTTATGGATTCCTGACCACCATCTCCACTCCCTTTACTCTCTAAATCATGTGTTTCTCCCTCTAGGGAGATTTTTTCATGATTATTTTATTCACACGCACCCATAAACACCCCTTGAATTTTACAACTTCATTTACCTGTGTTCCCTATACCCTGCTTTTTGCTCCAGAGCCACTGTGGGTGTGACCTCTGCCTCCATCCACTACTGAAACTAAAGAGGGAGAACGGGCAGGATTTGGTGACCAAATTTCAAAGGTGAGGGCTCAAGAGGAAATGAGAATGACGCTCAGCTTGTCCCTGTGATGGTGGCACCAGTGAGACATAATGAATCCACAAAGAGGACTGGGCCCAGGAAGGGGGAAGATGGGCTCAGTTGATGCTGTTTCATACCTGTTGAAATGACCGTGGAGGACAGGCCAAGGGATGTACAGCCGCGGGAGAGAACAAGGATGCTCAGGACAGCAAAGAAGGGCTGAGAAGGGGAAACCAGGATGGTGATGTAAACGAGAAGAGGGAAGAGGAACCTCAGCTCTGAATGCGGTAACTGGTTCCGGCTGAAGGGGAGGGGGAATAGTGGTGAAGATCTGGAACTGTGGAAACTAAAAAGAAGATCAAGGGACAGCATGCATAGTGCCTGTAGGGGAAATGCTAATGTGGCAGGGCAGAGCCATGGTGGTGCCTAGACCCAAGCTAGGTCACTCTGGCTGGTAAGGCTGGCTGCAGGGCCCCTGCTCATAGGCTGCCCCAGGCTCCCCACAAAGAGCAGGCAGGCCACAGAATGCCAGACATATTTTGTTTTAAAACTGCTCTGAAATGGCGTCGTCCCCAGCCCCTTCCTTTCCTCCCCCGTTCCCCAACAGAGAGAGGGCAGACCACAGAATATGAGAGGTACTTTAATTTGAAACGCCTGTAAACTGGGGTGGGGAGGGGCAAAAGTAGGGGTACAGAGGAAGCCCCAGGAGGGGTAGGAAAACAGGAGGGAACCAGCTGGGCCGCTGCTATTGGGCTCAAAAAACACCAGCACCAGCTCCTTCTCTTGTACCAGGATGCTGAGTTCAACCTGCCAAACAGAGCAGAGTCAGGGAAGAGCCACAAAGCTAGGGCCAGCCCACAGCCCTCCTGAACAGGCAAGACTGTGAGAAGGGGTATGGTATGTGTTAACACTCACCTGAAAGAGTCTGGAGCTTGTCAGGGAGGCTGCGCAGAGCCGCTGAAAAGGAGAAAGGCATAACCAGATACTGCGGACTTCAGGATATGGAAACTTGTCCCTTTGTCCCTGTCGGGGAATGGCCTAACCCTGCAACCTGAAACCCCCTTCAGCCCCTATTCAAACTTGACCATATCCAGCCCTGGGACTGACTCACCCACTCAGCACCTGAATCCAATGTGGAAATGTTTTCTAAACGGGAACCCAAGGAACCAGAAGTTCTCAAACTCTGGTGTGTATCAGAAGCATTAAAACACAATCCAACCAACAAGCAGAGAAAACGTACATTACCCTACCTAGGGGCAGCTAAAGAAGAAATAAATGAGGCCTCTCTAATTGGCCTACAAGGAGATCTCTGGGACTTGTTGGCAAAGTGTACATGTAATCAGATGAGACTCAGATACCCTGGGGCCCTGCCCAGTCAGAGGCTGGTCATACCGATTTCATCTTTAAGGTCATCCACCTCTTTCTGTAGAACGACACACTAGCCCGGCAGATAGCAGACAGAGAGAAAATAATTAGTATATTCTTGCCTCCTCTCTCCTCCTCCTCCCCCTCTACTGCTGGCCTCTTGCGTCCCCCCACACCCCAAAGCCCAGTGGCTAGACTGGCATGGAATCCTCCATGGAAAGGAGGTGCCCTCCCCTCGCCTCTCCTCCCCCACCGTGGGGTGGGAAGAGGGAGGGGTAACACAGATCAGTTTAACCTGGATGCAGATCCCATCATCTAGTTTGGACCTGCTTTTTTAGGGGCAAGAAAGACGATTACCCGAGGGCAGCCCTGTTGTCCAGGTGGTGGTTGTTGCTGCCGCTGCTGCTGACTCTCCTCTCTTGGGGGATTGCCAGGTGGCCCCTGGTCACCTGAAAGAGAATCCCAAAGAGCCTAGGAGTGAGGTGCAAAGGACCCAGCAGGGTCTACAGTGAGGCAGCACCACCCTCTGCTGGCAAGAAGTTGTCCCTGCTCTGCCCAGCAGCTCCAACCTTCTCTCTGGGCCTCCCTTCCGTTTCCCCGTCTCGGGCCATCTGGGAATGCCGCCTCAAGGACTGTGGCTCACCCTCGGGGTGAGCAATGTGGCTGAACAGGACCTAATACAGAAGGCATCGTTCTGCCAAATGCCTGCTTCTGAAGTTGGACTTGGGGGTGCTGGTACAAATCATCGCCACCACACAAACCCCATGCAAAGGACACTTTGGCTTAAGGCCAGCCCTGTCTGCATCCTACTTCCTGTGTGAGAGCTGTCTAGGTAGGGAGAGAGGCCCAGGAGCAAGGCTGGGGCCCCACAAGTGACACGGCCGGAGTGCTCCCTCTGTGTCCCCTTCCCCCTCCACACATATCAACCCCACACACTCACAGGAGTGTGTAGGCTCCCTGGGCCTGACGGCTCCCTGGTTCACGGCCAAGAGCTGTGAGTTTCCTGGAACCTGCGGAACCCTGATGTTGGGTTCTCCACTGCTGCCATCGTCACGATGCACAGAGAGGCAAGATGGCCCTGGCCTGCTTGTTGGAAGCTGAAAGAAAACTTTCTCGCTGATTTGGGCGGTGTGTGGGGGGTGTGTGGGGTGGGCTGGGGTGAGGCAGGGAATAAACAGGGTGAGGAATCAAGAGGCTAATCTCCTTAGCACTTTCTTCCCCAGGCCAGGAGGAAGAGCTGAGCTAGGAAGAAAAGTGGGGCAACTAAGAAAGCCTGGGTCCCCCGCCAGGAAGGCTCAGGGGAACAGCTAGGAAGTGGCCATCAGGAAGCCAATGGGTCTAAACACTGAGGCGCAGCAGCCCAAACGTTAAGGGGGTGGCCGATGCAAATCAGCTGCCTGCCCTCCCTTCCTTGCCAGCCCCTCTCTGGGGAGGAGGCCCAAAGCCTGTGTGAAGCATTGAGAACAGTACCTGGCACGTATCAAGTGCCATCTTTACGTTTGCTCCTATGAAAATGAGCCGGATTTCACATCTTGATGGCCTGGGCGCCCAGTGATAACCCCGGGGCAAAGGACAGAAGGAGCATGTGGGATGTATGTGGATGGGAGAGAGGTGGAGGGGCAGAGGGAGGGGAAGGAGAGAGGGGGAGGAGGGCCTACTCACCTGGCCCTTTGGGACTTGATCTCTTTTGGGGTCATTATCTTTTGTCACCGGATACAACTCCCTTGACCCGCTCGCCACAGCTTTCTTCCCAGCATTGGTGTGTTTGGGCTGCCTGGGTCCCAGAGGGACCGAGGAGTTCCTCTTGGATCTCCCAAGCAGTGGAATGCCACGGATTGGGGGGAAGGTGGATGTCTCAGGGCGGGCTCTGGAGACTCTCTGCCCCCATGAAGGCAAGGCCGGGGGCTTTCTCCCCAGGACAGATTTTGAAAAACCGCCTAGGGGTTTCTTTTCCTGGGCCACTTTCCTTCTAGGAGTGGCCTGGGGCAGGCCCCCAGCAGCAGCAGTACCGCCTGGGGAGCTGGGCCTGCCCCAGACCACACTTTGCATTTTCCTGAATGAAGAGACATCAGGCTGCATTTCTGTGGTTGAAAGGAACCCCCGTGGAGTGAGGGCGGGGAAGGAGCCTGGCTCAGGAAGGAAGTTCTCCCTGACGTGGGGATTCCAGTGTCTGGGTGCGTCTCCGCGATCCTTGAGGCTGCAGGACTCTGCTTGGCCTGTCGCTTTGGGTTGAATGCTCACCCTCGTCACCTGCACCTCAGTGAACTCATCAGATGACTCGGAGTCTGAGGACGACCCGGCCAGGTCTTCCGTCTGGAGAGACCCAGTGATAGTCAACCTCCTTGCAGTGCCTCTTCTAGGGTTTCCCAGGCCCGCCCTCCCTCGGGTCCACTGAGGCTGAGAGGCAGGGAAGGCACCGCTGCCTTTCCGCACAGCGAGGGGGCAGGTGCGCGCCTACCCTTGGGGCCTGTGTCTCGGTCCGCCCAAACGGTCCCTACCTCAGAGGTGCAGCTTTCTGGGGTTGGGTTTCTCCGGAGCCGCAGGGCATCCTGGTTGGTTAAATGCCGCATGAGGGCCGCGAAACTTTCAGCCTCTTCCAAGCGGGCCGTGCAGTCCGCAGCATCCTCCATCTCCTCGGTCGGCGAGCCTCCCGCCCCCGTCGCTTCCCTCTCGGCCTCGACGTCCGCGGGGCCTGGAAGCCCGCCCTCGGCCTCGCTGCTGCGCGGCGCCCCCAGATCAAGGCCTGGGCCGGCAGCCCGCGGGCCTCCAGGGCCGGCCCGGCGGACGCCGCCCCGCTTCCCGCCCTCTGGGCCGACAGCCGCTCCCCAATCGGACCCCTCATCCGGGGAGCTCATGTCGTCGGCGGGGGTAGACAATCCTTGTCCCATCGGGAGAGTCCGACGGCGCGCGGCCAGAGCGAGAAGCGCGGCCTTCCGAGGGCGCCGGCGCCGTCACCACAATGGCCGCACGAGCTAGATCCCCACAAACGATGCGCGAAGCCCACGTCGAGGCGGTCCCACCTGTCCTCCCCCAGCCAACCGGTGGGCCCCTGTGGCCCGCCCCTCGAGGACTTAACCAATAAGGACGAGGGCGTTTGGTTCCATCCGAAGCCCGTCGGGCAGGTAGAAGCCAATCGGGCGCTTAGGTCGGCTTTTCAGGGCTCTTCCTGTCCCGCCTCCTCTGGCTGTGACGTCTCCGCCTCTGTTTCCAGTCTAAGGAACCTGGAAAGGGCAGGACCTGTCTGGAGGGGCAGTGGGGGCTTACCTGTAACCAAGAACATGGAGCACCTAGGACAGAAGGTGTTCGCAAGCCTGTTTTCCAAAACACGACTTACAACCTCCTAGGAAGACAGGCAAAGGAGGCCAAAAGTTCATCATCGGGGGTCGGCATACTTTCTCTGTAAAACCCAAAACAACAAAAACACAAAACCCGTTGTCCTCCAGTCGATTCCTACCCATAGCGACCCTATAGGATGCAGTACAACTGCCCATAGGGTTTCCAAGGAGTGGCTGGTGGATTCGAACTGCCGGCCTTTTGGTTAGGAGCCCAACGCTTACACATAGTAATTATTTTGGGTCTAAAGACCCTTCTGTCTCTGTTGCAGCTGCTCAGCTCTGGCCTTTTCACACAAGACTGCAACCACAGACTACAAGTAAACCAGTGGGTGTCCCGGTGCTTCACTGAAACTTTATTGGCAGGTCGGTTTAGCCTGCAGGCTGGAGTTTGCCTGCTGACTCCCACACTCCCCACAGTTAAGTCAAAGGAGAGTGAATCCCAGTGGTCAACGGACACCCCAAAAGATGCTCACCATCCCTGATAATGCAGACGGAAACTAAAAACCTCAAAACGCTTTTCACACACTAGGTTTGCAACAATTAAAGAGCTTAAGGATCCCAAGGGTTGGAGAGGTTATCAGGAAACCAGTACATCTGCACACCTCTGGCGTGCCTGTAAATTGGGACAACCATTTGGGAGGGATGATTTGCGGAGTCAATTAATAGCGAATCGCAGAGTGCCTGGCGCTCTTCTCAGCGCTGTAGATAAATACTTACTAACCTTCACAAGAATCCTATGATCAAAGTTTTATCACCGCCCTCTCGCAGGTGAGGAAACAGGCACAGAGAGGTTCAGCAACTTGTCCAGAGTCACTCAGCCTGTCAGTATCAGCGACAGGGTTGAAACCAGGCTGCCTGGCTCCGAAGTTCATGCTTGAACTGAAACTATGAAAACTGAAAAATGCCTGTTCATATCCTTTTCCCGTTTTTAAACTGGTTTGTCTTTTTGTTGTTGAGGTTTTGCAGTATCTCGTAGATTTTAGAGATTAGACACTGATCAGATTTTTCATAGCCAGAAATTCTTTCCCAGTCTGTAGGATGTCTTTTTACTCTTTTGGTGAAGTCTTTGGATGAGCATAAGTGTTTGATTTTTAGGAGCTCCTGGTTATCTGGTTTCTCTTCTGGTGTTTGTACATCGTTAGTAATGTTTTGTAGACTGTGTGTGCCATGTATTAGGGCTCCTAGGATCGTCCCTATTTTTTCTTCCATGATGTTTATTGTTTTAAATTTTATATTTTGGTCTTTGATCTTTTTTGAATTTGTTTTTGTGCAGGGTGTGAGGCATGAGCCTTGTTTAATTTTTTTGGTAGATGGGTATTCAGTTATGCCAGCACCATTTGTTAAAGAAAATGTCTTTTCCCCATTTAACGGACTTTGGGCCTTTGTGAAATATCAGGTGCTCATAGGTGGATGAATTTATGTCTGGATTCTCAGTTCTGTTCCCTTGGCCTATGTATCTGTTGTTGTACCAGTACCAGGCTGTTTTGACTACTGTGGCAGTATAATAGTTTCTAAAATCAGGTACTGTGAGGCTTCCCCCTTTGTTCTTCTTCTTCATTAATGCTTTACTTATCTGGGGCCTCTTACCTTTCCATATGAAGTTAGTGATTTGTCTCTCCATCTCATTAAAAAATGCGATTGGAATTTAGATTGGGATTGCATTGGGATCGACTCCAAGGCAATTGTTTTTGTTGTTGTTGTTTTTTGTAGAACAATGAGGCTCAGAGGCAGGAGAAGGGAGACACTGGGTTGGGGAGGAGCACGGCTGGACCAGGATTTGGGGCAGCCCAGAGGGGCCCTGCCAGGGCAGGTGTCTGGAGCTGGCTGAGCCCCTGCCTGGATTCCTGGCTCAGGCCTCTTCCTGGGTTGGTGGGGGGAGCGTTTCTGAGAAGGTAAAGGAATCCCTCAGGGTCTCAGGGTTTCTGAGAACTGTCCCCACCTTTTCTCAGAAGTGCATCCCCCAGGCCTGACACATATCAAACCACTGCCGCCCACCACCGTTGCCAGAACCTTCACCCATGGGCTCTCAGGAAGGGATGAGCTCCCTGTCCCCTGGGGCGTGCAAGCTGGCATGAAGACGACTGCCTGGCTGGGAGGAAGGCATCCTCGGAGTGAGTGACGATCTGGTCCTGGCTCAGACAGGGGCATGTGTGTGGACTGTGGCCATTTTAAAGTTGGGGAAACCGAGGCTCACAGAGAAGGAGACCTACTCCAGGCCATTCATGTGAGTTTAGAGAGTCTCCGAGTCTCCTACAGGGAAGAGAGTGTGCAATTCATTCATTCATGCATTCACTCAACATCCTGGCGAAGGAGACCCCACCCTCAGCAAGGCAGGCCAGTCTCTGCCTGCAGCAGGTGAGGCACTAACGGGGGCAGCAGGCAGTGTCGCTTCTGAGCGTAATCACTTAGTGGTTTGCCTGAGGCTCCCACTGCTCAGTGGTGGACAGAGATTCAAATTCAGATTTGGCCTAAAGAGGACCCAGGCTCACCGAAACCAAACCAAACCAAACCCTTTGCTGTCGAGTCAATTCCGACTCTGAGTGACCCCATAATTTCCAAACACATCATTTTTCTCCAATTTGCCGATCCTCTGGGAGACAGCCTGGGGGAGAAATCAATAGACTGAAGCCTTGGAAGTGTCTGGAGGCCCCTCTCAGCCGCCCTCTGCTGAGCCTACCAAAACCAAAAAACCAAACCCACTGCACTCAAGTCGACTCTGACTCACAGCGACCCTGTAGGACAGAGCAGAACTGCCCCATGGGGTTTCCGAGGCTGTAATCTTTACACAAGCAGACTGCCACAGCTTTCTCTAGCGGAGCAGCTGGTGGGTTCATAGCACCGACCTTTTGGCTAGCAGCCTAGCACTTTAACCATGCCGCCACCAGGCCTCCTTTGAGCCTACCGGGACAGGTATTATTATTGTTATTCTTTGGGAGAAGGGAAACCGAATTCTTTGCCTGGTGCTCAGCCAGACCTAGTTGGAGAGGCCTGTGAGGTCAGATCTTGGCCGAGCAGCTCCCCTCAGCTAGCGCAGACCCCCTTTTACAGATGAGGAAAACCGAGGCCCAGAGGGAGGCAGAATTGTCCAAGCCTGAGTTAAGACTCCTTCCTGCACTCCTCCCCCACCCCCTGCCCCCGGCAGTGCCTCACCCTCTCCATTCCTTGGCTCTTTCCCCCAGGCTGGGGAGTCTTTGTGGAGTTACCCCTATTCCAGCCTGTAGAGTCCCCAAGGGCAGAGCTGGTAGGGAAGGGATTCACATCCAGGCACCTCTGTCTACAGAGCCCCTGTTAGCAGCCTCTTTTCTGCAGGGGTCTACACAAAGCCCCACTGCGCCGAGGGGTAAACTGAGGCCAGCCAGGAGGGATGGCCATGTGATGCGGCAGACACTGACCCCCCCCCCAGCCAGGAACAATCCTAGCTGAGTCCCCGGCGGTTGTGAGTCAAGCAGGCAGATGTGTAGGGTTGGGGCTCAACACGGACACCGGCTTGAAATATGTTTATGAATAATAACTCCAGGCAGCCCGAGCCACACGCGATCTATGCACACCTGTCGGGGCTCAGGCAGTGACAGGAGAGCCAGTAGTGGGGGCTTGGCTGTCCCTGCCACACAGACCACCATCTGTGCACTGGCCCAGTGGGGTAGGGAGTCTCCCTGATTCTTCCACTCCCCTTCAAACACTATCCTGGATCCAGCCACGTCTCCCCATCTCTGTACCACCCCCTCACCCAGGTCAATGGCATCCTCTAATCTCTCGCCTGGACCCTGCTCTCCAACCTCCCCCTGCCTCCACCCTACCCCCTGCCCTTGACATCCTGTCTTCCAGGTGGCAACCAGAAGCGGCTTTTCCAAAGGACAACTGCACTGTCTTCCCCCTTCTACCTGCTGGAAACCCTCCCTTATCCCCTCTCTCAGCAAAACCCAAATCGCTGTCCCTGCCTTCTTTTTCACCTGTCCTCTGACCCTCTTTCACCCACCCTACACCCTCACTCTGCCCTGCCAAACAGGCCTCCTGGTTGTTCCTGCCTCAGGGCCTTTGCACACTCCTTTCTCTCTGTCTTCTTGTCACCTGGCCAGCTCCTTCTCCTTCAACACCCCCTCCTCGAGGAACCCTCCCTGCCCCCCAGCAGAGCCTCTGTCTCCCCCTCAGCCCCTCCTCCAGCGATAGGTCCTTCCCTTTTGCCCCAGTCTGACCCACAGGGCTGTGGGGCGGGGCAGGGGGGGTCCGGTGTCCAGCTCTGTCTGCCCCCAGCCTAGGGGTCTCAAGGAGGAGGTCTCTGGGTCTCAACATTCCAAACGCTCCCTGGGAGGTGGGTATTTGCTACCTGAGCCTTGGTCTTGGGTCACTGGAGATTCCCCCTTCTACGCCCCCCTTGGCCCAGCCCCTCCTAGGCCACGCCCACCTAACCACACCTCAAAACTTGTCCTTGTTGATCACTCCCCTTGGCACAAACCATGCCCTCCAAAGCCACGCTCCCACTCAGGACTCCACCCCTCCTCAGAGCCTCCCAGAAAGGCCACACGCCTTCAGCCCACTCCTGCTCCCTTTACGGCCTAGTCCAGCCTTGGGGGATCTTTCTGCGCATATTTTTTCTGGAGCCTTTTGTCGCCTCCCCACCCCCCACCTCCTACCCTCGTCTTTTCCCCCCTCCAGGTCTCAGTCCAACGCTTCCACCTCCAGGAAGCACTCGCTGACCCTTCCACGGGTTTCCTAATTAGGCGTTCATCTGCCTTCAACAGGAAAGAGACCACCCCCATTGTGGTCACCGCAGTGCCCCCAGCGCCAGCCCAGGAGGTCCTCACTACCGTTGTGGAAACATGCAGGAATGTGGAATCTCGTTCCCCACTCAGAGGGCCCCGGGAGACCCCAGCCCATCCACTGGCCTTGGGAGGATGAGCCTGCGGTCAGGGTGGGCTTGTCCATAGGGTTGATCTGTGAGCTGCCTCAGCCTTCCCCTCCTGAAGTTTCCCTGACCCTGTTCAAACCTGTGGACTCCTGCAGACTTGGGGTGTCCTCCTTTTTCAGCAAGGTTTGGGGTGCAGGAGCTACTGGGGGATTCTCAGCTCCTCTTGGCCCCTGCCTGCATACAACAGGTGCATAACTGATGCCAAAGGAGGGAATCATTCACTCCTCACAAAATCCCAGCCCCTCAGAGCAGGAGCGCTTCTGGGACTCGACACCAGGGTTCAAATCCAGACTCAGCCATTTATCCTCTGTGTAACCTTGGGCAAGTCACTCAGCCTCCTCGAGCCACAGCCGACATGTCTGGAAAAGGAGAGAAAGAACGGCATCGATAGAGCCGCTGTCTTCTTTCAAGGTGTGTTCTTGATGGCTGCAGAGTCAGCCCCGACTCATGGCAACCCATGCGGGATGGAACGAAACACTTCCCTGGTCCTGCACTGTCCCCGTGATCGGTTGTGGCTTGAACCGTTGTGATCCACAGGATTTTCATTGGCTGATTTTCTGAAGTGATTCACCAGGCCTTTCTTCCTAGTCCATTTTAGTCTGGAAGTTCTGCTAAAACCTGTTCAGCATCCTAGGAGCACGCAAGGTGGTGGCTACCTATGAGGTGTATTGGCAGGGAATGGAACCCAAGTTTTCCTCATCGCAGAAGAGAATTCTATGGCTGAACCACCACTTCCCCCGTTTGCAAGGATTAAATTAGATGATACTTAGCCTCATCACAGGGAATCCTTGGGTGACGATGGCGCTGGACTCCTAAACGAAAGGTTGGCAGTTCAAACCCACCCAGAGGTGCCTCAGAAGACAGGCCTGGAGATCTGCTTCTGAAAGGTCACAGCCTTGAAAACCCTATGGAGCAGGTCTACTCTGCACATATGGGGTTGCCGTGAGTCAAAATCCACTCCATGGTGCCTGACAACAGCCTCATCAAATGACCTTCTGCTGTGGTTGTTATGTTACTATTATTAGCTGTTTCTCTCCCCACTCACCAACCTCAGTCTCTTCTGACCTCCCCCCCCTCATTTTACAGATGCAGAAACTGAGGCTCAGAGAGGGGCCTGCGCCTGCCCAAATGCCTCCAGCCATCTTTCTCAGGCTTCCCAGGCTGACCCCGGGAAGATAAACCCATGAGCAGTTATCAGTGGGCAGGCGTACCTGACTGATGGGCTGGAGGATTCCTTGTGTGCTGAGCCGCCCCATCAATCTGCCGTTCCACCCTCCATGGCCGGCCAGGATTAATTTATGTGGGGCTGGAGAACACTAATTAACTGTTTTAATGTCCTGACAGCCACTTTAAGCGCTGTCAGAGTGGCTGGAAGGTTCTCTGGCCACCAGGGAGAACCCAGTGGTCGTGAGGGATGCCCCCCAGGGACGGTGGTGTGGATTCTGGCCTGTCTCACACCCTCTGGCCACCAAGACCTGCTGCCACAAGCCTTGGCAGTCTACATCTATGCCAAAAGGATGCCAAAACCCAAACCAGTTGCCAAAGAGTTGACTCTGACTCATGGTGACCCCATGTGTGTCAGAGCAGAGCTGTGCTCCATGGGGTTTTCAGTGACTGATTTTTCGGAAGTAGATTGCCAGGCCTTTCTTCTGAGGCGCCTCTGGGTGGATTTGAACCTCCATCCTTTTGGTGGTGTGTTAACCATTTGTACCACTCTGGGACTCCAGGACACAGAGGTCCCTGTTTTGTGAGGACGCTGTGCCTGGCACACAATGGGAGCTCATGCAATGCTGTGACCTGGCCCTACTGTGTGTCCATGTCAGCCACCATTACCTCCAGGCTCAGTGTGATGTCGCTGGTATACAGTAGGTGCTCATCAATGCACCATGTCAGATTCCCGATGGCGCTCCCCAGACCTACTCCTACCTCAAGTGGAGTGACAGTTCTTGAGGGCACATCAGGGCATGGCTCTCCCCTGCTTGAGACCCTCCTTGGCTCTCCAGTACCCTCCAGGCTGAGCCCAGATTCTAACAGGCCTGAAACCCTGGCCAGTCTGACCCTGCCTCACAGAGGGTGGGATTTGTAACAACATCCCTCCACACCTCCGGGCCTTTGCATGTGCTGATCCACCTTCACTTAGAAACGCCCGCTTACTCGTCCTTCCAGCCCCTCCTCCAGCCCCGTCCCCCGGGATCTCTCCCTCTGATTCCACCCTAACCCCATGAGGCTGGGAGTGTCTGTGTCCGGCTCTGTCTCCACCCCTTGGCGGTGAGCATTGATGACCACCTACTGTATACCAGCCTTTGCCCTCACGCTTAGAGGTGACATTACGCTGAGCCTGGAGGGGGCGGTGGCTGTCATTTGGTCCCAATCACATCCCTTGAACACACAGTAGGGCCAATGTCACAGGCCAGCCCAAAGCTCCCACTGTATGCCGGACACACACACACACACACACATACACACACACACAAAAAACCTGTTGCCATTGATTCAATTCCGACTCATAGCGACCCTATAGGAGAGAGCAGAACTGCCCCATAGGGTTTCCAAGGAGTAGTTGATGGATTTGAACTACTGAACTTTTGGTCAGCAGCCAAATGCTTAACCACTGCACTACCAGGGCCCCGTGCTGGGCACAAGGTCATCTCAAAACAGAGTTCCCCCGGGCCAGGGCTTCACCATCACCCAAAATGGGGTCTGGACACAGAGGGATGGGTAAATGAATGAACAACTGACATAATCATGGCAACTCTGTAGCAAGGTTTGTATTATTACTATTATTATTATATTGTTATTACTGTTGTTATAATCATGCCTGGGTGGTGCAAACGGTTCACAGGCTTAGCTGCCAACTCAAAGGTTGGAGGTTCAGGTCTACTCAGAGATGCCTCGGGAGAAAGTCCTGGCAATCTATTTCCAAAAAATCTGCCAATGACAACCTTTTGGAGCACAGTTCTAGTCTGATACACTTGGGAGAGTCGGAGTCAACTCGAGGGCAGCCGGTTTGGTTTGTTTGGGGCTAATTATCAAAGCCTGTAACTTGGTTGAGCCTCCTGGCCCTCAGCTAAAAAATGGGCAGTGCAGTCAGAGGTGGATGGAAGTCGGGACAAGGATAGCAGCTATAGGGTGTGCCCCTTGTGTGAACAGCCAAGACACCGGGTCCCAAGAGGGCCTTGAGCTCAGGCTTCCAAGTGGTGGAAGGATGGAGGGGGACACTGTGTGTGCAAAGGCTTGGGGAGTGGGGGACATGTGGGCCTTGAGGGCCAGACCCCAGGATGTGACTGTGTGGGCACTGGGGAGCCCTGGCAGGTTCTAGAGCAGGAGAGGAGCATGGCTAGATTGTGTGTTAGAAATGGGCTGGATGCGGAGAGACGAAGACCAAGAGTCCTGGCTGGAGACCAGAGTTTGAATCCTGGCTTTGACATTTACTCGCCAGGTAACCGCTCCATACCTCAGTTTCCCCTTCTGTAGCATGGGGATAATGATTGTGTCAGTGACAGACAGTGGCTATGAGTACAAAGAGAGGCTCATCTTGCACAGACCTCTTGTTTTTGATGTTGTTGTTTGTTATCAAGTGGATTCCAACTCATGACAAATGTTATAGATTGAATTGTGTCCCCCACACCCCCCCAAAATCTTTCAACTTGGCTAGGCCATGATTCCCAGTATTGTGTGATTGCCCACCATTTTGTCATCTGATGTGATTTTCCTAGTGTTATAAATCCTGCCTGATGATGTTAATGAGGTGGGATTATCAACAGTTATGTTAATGGGGCAAGACTCAATTTACAAGATTAGGTTGTGTTTTAAGTCAATCTGTTTTGAGATATAAAGGAGAGAAGCAAGCAGAGACATGGGACCTCAAACCACCAAGAAACAAGAGCCAGGAGAATAGCACGCCCTTTGGATCTGGGGTCTCTGCGCTGAGAAGCTCCTCAACCTGGGAAGATTGATGACAAGGACCTTCCCCCAGAGCCAACAGAGAGAGAAAGCCTTCCCCTGGAGCTGGCGCCCTGATTTTGGACTTCTAGCTTCCTAGGTTGTGAGAGAATAAACTTCTGTTTGTTAAAGCCATCCACTTGTGGTATTTCTGTTATGGCAGCACTAGATGACTAAAACGGAGTAGAACTGCCTCATAGGATTTTCGAGGCTGGGTCCTTCTCCCAGGGAGCCGCTAAGTGAGTTTGAACCACGAACCTTTCCGTTAGCAGCTGAACGCTGAGCCATTGTGCCACTAAGGCTCCTTGGGAAATGCTAGCCGCCTTAACCTCAGACACGGTCTCTGCCAGCCGACCAAACACCAAGGCTCTGAGAAGAAGGGGAGGTGACAAAAGCCAGCCCCTGGTGCCAGAGACGCAGAAATTCCTCTGGAGAGAGGTACCCACCTCCTTTCATGACCCCTTTGCAGCTCTAGAGGAGAATAAAGAAGCTAATTCTGAAAACTGCAGAATCCTGAAACTCAAAGATCCCAAATTTGTGAAATCCTAAAGCCCCAAGATCAGAAATCCCCTGAAATCTTCAAATGCCCATGTCCCGAAATCTGAAATCATGGACTCTCCAGATCCCAGAGTCCCAGCCACCGCCTGGGAGATGAAGGTGCTGGCAGGTGCAGTGCAGGGTGGGGAGATGCACCTGCTTGTGCCGAGGGTTTGGTTTTCTTTTATATCTTGCTCCTCCAACCTGGTTTCTGTGCTCTCGCCACTTCGTTGCAGATTTTACTCAGTAACCTAGTTTTATATATTTTTCTTTCAGTAGCACAATCCAGAGGAAGGATGCTGGAGACCTTTGAGATGATGACGCTGAGACTTGAGTGAAGGAGCCAATGAGGAGCCAAGGGAAGCACTCCAGGGGACTGGAACAGCATGTGCAAAGGCCCTGAGGTGGAGATGAGCTTGGAAGGTATGAAGAACAAATCCTCTAGGCAGGCACCTGAAAAGATGCACCAGGCAGAGGGTACAGAATGGGCAAAGACAGGGCAGCATTTCAGCATGTTAGCCGGTGGCCACCAGGTTAGCATTTGCCTTCCAGAAGCAGGCGCAGCAGGAAGGAGGTCTGGCCAGCAGTGAAGGGTCCAGAAGCTCTCCCGGCCCTCCCTGACCGCTATGGGGCCTCCAGGCAACTCACCCTCTGCTCTGGCCTCAACATCCCTGTTTGCCTAGCAGGGTGTCAGTGTAACCCCAACCTGCCATGACAATTCAGCTGGATACCAGTGCCAAGTGCCCTTGTGACCCCCTCCTCGCATTCCCAGCCTTGCTACCCACTGGCCTCCCCTCTCCAGCAACATTTTCATTTTCATTTCAGAGCCTAGTTGTTTAAATAAATGAATTAATATTGACGAACCATCAGTGACCTAATAAATGATTAGTTAAGGTGCACATACGTCATGCCTCGGGGATGCCAGGAGCCCTTAATTACTGCTGCGGAGGGGCTGGCAAGGCTGCCGCCACTGCCCTGCACCCCTCAGATCCCCGCCCCCTTCCTGGCCAATCCAGCCAATCCACTGACCCTTAAATCTTGGGGGCTGGACAGGAAGGCAAGCCTGGTGGTGTCCCCATCTCTACCCCAGCATGGGCCCTACCTGGCCCAGCCTCTCCCCAGCCTCCCAGCTTCCCTGGCAGCCTTTTAGCCAGAAGGCTGGTTAAAGACATGAGTCAGCTTATGCTCCTTCCACCCTCTAAAGCCTCCTGTGGCTCCCCAGTGCCCTCAGGAAAAAGACCCAGATCCTTACCGTTGCCCACAAGGCCCCACATGGCCCAGCCCTGCCACCCCCTCAGCTACCCCCCTGAAGCCTCAAAGGCCTCCTCGAAATTCTTCCTGCTTCTTGGCCCCCACCCCAGGGCCTTTGCCCACACAATCCCCTCTCCCCTCTGCACTCAGGCAAATCCTGGGCACTCTCTCCTCCAGGAAGCCCTCTCTGACCCAGCTTGGTCAGGCCCCGGATGGCTGCCCTCCAAGTCCACTGTCTCACCCCTCCTGGCCACACCTCTCTTTGGTTCTATATTTAGTCAGTCTCCCTCCTTGACCAGGTTCCCCAGGCAGGCCTGGCCTGGTCACTGCTGGGCTGTCAGCGCCCGGCACAGGGTAGGGTGGGGGGGCTCTCAGATGCTTTGAGGATGGTAAGACCAGAGCCCTCCCTCCTGCCCAGGGATTCACGCCCCCTCCAGGCCTCAGTCTCTCCGCCTGTCCAGTGGGAGACCAGGCCCCTCTTATCTTCCGCATCTCCCAAGACGGAGCAGACAGTTGGAGGTAAACACCGAGACCCCCCATGCACCGCCGGCTGGGCCTCTTGCCTTCCCCACCCCACTTTCATTCCTTAGGGCAGGGGAGCCTCGGGCCGAGGACTGGACAGAGCTGGGGAAGAGGGGCAGAGGACCTGGGGGCAAGCCTGGGGGGATATGAGGGGTCATAGCTCAAGCCCCTGGCCTGAGGGGTCCCCAGGGGCATGGAGGTGGACACCCAGGAGTGGGGTACTGGGAACACCCCTGCACTGACTCTGCTTCAGCTTCTGCAGGAGGACGGAGTGGAGGATCCCTGAGGGCTCCTCACTGACTAGGGGAATTTACCAAAGGAAGTGAGACCCAAGGCATTTTGGGGTTGGTTCACTGACTGTTTCCTCTGCCCCCACACAGTGTACATACACCACGATGACCTGGGCAGGGGTAAGGGAACAGAGGTGGACACAGACTCTCAGCCTGTGGGTCGTGGCTGGACAGGAGGGCTGGGGCCAGGGGCTTGAGGGCCCAGCTGCTGGGCCTGGGTGAACTGTCCCCGCCGCCTCATATCCTGGCCTTTGAGGGTCCTTGTCCCACTCCCTGAGTCCCTCTGCCAGCGGGTCTGGGGTGGGGGGGCGTGGCCCAGATAGGGACCCACTCAGGGAGGGGCAGGGGGCTGTGAAGCCTCCCATGTCCCTTCGGAGGATGCTGTGGCGGTGCCCCAAGAGGCCTGTCATGGCTGGGGGAACTGGGGAGGCCCCGGGTAATGGCTATTCTTCAAGAGGGACCAGATGGGAAGGGGGTAGGAGGAGCTGAGGAGGGGAAAGGTGGGAAGGGACAAAGGACTGGGGAGGGGGGAGAGATGGAGGGAAGAGAGGGAAAGAGAAAAAGAAATACAGAGAGACAGAGACAGAGGGAGATACAGAGATGGTGAGAGACAGAAGGAGATGGAGAAAGACAGAGACAGACAGAGGGAGAGAGACAGAGGAAGAGATAGACAGGGATGGAGAGAGGCTGAGACAGAGAGACGGAGGGAGGAGAGGAAAGACAGAAAAAGCTAAGGAGAGAGATAGGGACAGAGGGAGAGACAGAGAAGGAAAAAGAGAGAGGCAGAAAGAGAAAGACGGAGAGAAAGAGGAAAGACAGAGGTGACTCAGGACCCCTGAAGGCAGACCCATGGTGAATGGGGCGGGGCTGCATTGTGGGCTTGTGGCCCAAACTTGTTAATCCCACCTTTTGCCTGGAATCCAGAGGCTAAGGTCCTGCCTCCTGGGTGCTCTTCCCAGCTCCGCCAGATACCTGGGCCCCTCTCAGTTCTCTACCTCAGTTTCCTATGTTTACATCCTCAGAAATGCATGCCCAGGTCCCTTTCCTAGGAGGTGACCTGAGGGTCAGGCACAGACGAATCTGGATTTAGAAGCTCTGTCTTGCCTGTAACCTCTGACAAGTCCTTCCGCCTCCAGAACCTCGGTTTCCCCCTCTGTACAATGGGTCAATCATATTTATTTCTGGCCTCACAGGACTGCTGGGAGGGTGAAGGTGGGTAGCTGGAGGCATACGGTCGGTGCTCAATAAATGTCAGGAATGGTTGAAAAATGGACGGTTTGTGTGGAGCTGGGGCCAGCAGGGTCATCAAGATCTGGAAGTCCTGCCTAAGCGATTTGACTTTAACTTACTACTATTACCATTGTTGCTAAGTAATATTGTCTAGTCAATTGACAAATGAGCCCTGGTGCCAAAATGGTTAAGTGCTCTGCTACTAACCAAAAGGAGGCTGGTTTGAACCCTCCCAGTGGCTCTTCAGGAGAAAGACCTGGCAATCTACTTCCGTCAAGGTTTACAGCCTAGAAAACCCTATGGGACAGTTCTACTCTGTCACATGGGGTCGCCATGAGTCAGAATCAACTTGACAACACCGAGCAACAACAGTCAATTGACAAATGCTCCCTATGGGAGCATTTCAAACTGGGCATCTGGGGCGCAGTGGGGTGAATGTGGGTGGGCGTCCCGCGTATGTGCACTGACAAGGGTAGGCCGGGGGGTCCAAGCCAGGCACCCAGCAGGCGCTCAGTTAGGGTCCGCCAATGTGCTCTCCCCCCCCCCGCCCCGCATGTGCTAGCATGTGCCTGAGACGGGTCTCTGGAGTGGGAGGGGTGCTGGCCGTGCAGCTGCCTGTGTGACCCCCATTCCTGCGAGAGATCCAGGCCTAGGCCGCCTGGAGCTGTCTCCTGATGCTTCAGAAGTTGGCGGTGGAGGGGGCGCTCTCCTTGCACCCACCTGTCCGGTGATCCCTCCGGGCCTTCTCAGCCTCCCTGGTCTCCCCCTTCCACTCATCGCCCTCAGGCCACGCTCGGGGTACATCTGACTCCAGCTCTGCGCCTCGGGCTGGTGTAAGCCCCACCCTCAGTTTTTCCATGTGTATAGTGGGATCATAGCAGCCCCACCCCCTCCAATGAGCGTCAGAGGCCACTGCGTGAAGGCTTCCGGGTATAGCAGCGGCGAGGCAGGAACCACGGCTATTAATAATAATAGCTTTGTTGTGTGCAGGTGGGATCGATTCTGACTCATAGCGACGCTATAGGACAGGGCAGAATTGCCCCATAGGGTTTCCCAGGCTGTGATCTTTACGGGAACGAATCGCCAGGTCTTTTCTCCGGAGTAGCTCTTGAGTTACAACCGCTGACCTTTAGGTTAGTAGCTAGCACTTAACCACTACGCCACCAGGGGTGCTGATAGTAACAGTACTTGGCTATATTTTTATACATAGTGACTATTGGATAATGTGCCCCTGCACACGCCCAGCACACATTAAAAGGCGCTCAATAAATGGAGCTGACTAAAAGAACCCCGGAGAAAGGCACACTCCTCTCTGCATCCACAGTTTCCACACCAACAAAATAAAGGCATCCATTATCCAGCCCGCCCATTGGTGTACTGGGCAGGCACCCGGCTCCTGGACGCCCCGCGCCCCCCTCCTCTCTCTCGCTCCCCCCCCCCCCAGGGAACGAACTCCCAGGACCCAGCCCCAGCACCTTCGGGGAGCCATTTACAAGAAGCCGAGCGCTTCCCCGCACAGTCCCGCCAGGCCACCCTTCCTAGCCCGGATAATCTAATCACATTTCCAAGGCTGCCATCCACCATTCGAGGCAGCTCCGAAGTGAGGCTCTTGAAGGGCTAGCAGCCCCACCCCGCTGGCGGAGAGAGGGGCCCGGAACCAGGCCCCAGCTCCCCCAACCTCCCCCCACCACCTGCCCGTTTGCAGATCGCGGGTCCGAAGCAAGCCCCCACAGTCCCCGGATGCCCAGTGCAAACCTGGTTCGCATCTCCTCCTGCCTTGTTCACAAGCCTCCCCACTTCCCACATGAGGAAACTAAAGCCAAAAAAACCCAAACCGAGTGGATTCCGACTCATAGCAACCCTATAGGACAGAGTGGAACTGCCCCCTAGGGTTTCCAAGGAGCAGCTGGTGGATTCAAACCGCTGACCTTTTGGTTAGCAGCTGTAGCTTTTAACCACTGCACCACCAGGGCTCCGATGTGAAGGCTAGGGCTCAGAAAAGAAGAGGGAAGTCAGAGCTGTCTTCAGCACCCCGGTGTGCACCTTTCTCTGTCTCTCGGCCTCATTCAGTCCCCCAAGGTACCCTTTGGTCCCCCTTACCTACCTACACTACACCAGCCCCAGAGTCCATTCTAATGCTCTTAGCGATGGTATCCTCGCAGAGTCCCTCGTGGCCCCCGCCCTGGATGTGCTGCCATCAGAGCTGTTCTCCCATCAATGGCCATAAGGGAGGGGCCTGCCACCACCTCCAAAAAGCTTGTTTCATCCTTTTTGTGTTTGTGGGGTCCTGCTCTGCCCTGCTTCCCTGCTGGTTTCGAAACGGGAAAAAATAGGGTCCTTTACTTCTGCTTCATGCAGACCCTGGGGGCTGGAAGGGTGAGTCACTCAGAGCTATAGGGGTGGACTCTTCTGGCAGCAGTAATGGTGGGTTCTTCTAGAAGCAGTAATGGTGGAATCTTCTAGAAGAAGTAGTGGTGGATTCTTCTAGAAGCACTAATGGTGGAACATTCTAGTAACAGTAATGGTGGATTCTTCTAACAGCAGTGTTATAGACCGAATTGTGTCCCACCAAAATGTCAATTTGGCTAGGCCATGATTCCCAGTGTTGTGTGATTGTCCACCATTTTGTCATTTGATGTGATTTTCCTATGTTTTGTAAATGCTGCCTCTATGATATTAATGAGGCAGGACTCAATCTATAAGATTAGTTTACCTTGACAACTCCATCTCTTTTGAGATATAAAAGAGAGAAGGAAGCAGAGAAACAGAGGGACCTCATACCATCAAGAAAGTAATGCCAGGAGCAGAGTGTGTCCTTTGGACCCGTGTTCCCTGTGCTGAGAAGCTCCTAGAGCAGGGAAAGACTGATGACAAGAAATTTTCTTTAGAGTCAACAGAGAGAGAAAGCCTTCCCCTGAGCTCGTGCCCTAAATTCAGACTTCTAGCTTCCTAGACTGTGAGAGAATAAACTTCTGCTTGTTAAAGTTATCCACTTGTGGTGTTTCTGTTATAGCAGCACTAGATAACTAAGACAAGCAGTAACTGTGGAATCTTCTAGCAGCAGTAATGGTGGA
Organism: Elephas maximus indicus; assembly: GCF_024166365.1. Lineage (NCBI taxonomy): Eukaryota > Metazoa > Chordata > Mammalia > Proboscidea > Elephantidae > Elephas > Elephas maximus. Next base: position 97,982,860 of record NC_064846.1, on the reverse strand, counting down.
CTCTACTAGAAGCAGTAATGGTGGAGTCTTCTAGCAGCTGTGATGGTAGACTCTTCTAGAAACAGTAATAGTTGATTCTTCCTGAAGCGGTTATGGTAGATGTAATGGTTAAGTTTGTGTGTCAGCTTGGCTGGGCCATGATTCTCAGTGGTTTAGTAGTTACGATGTAGTTTGGCAGCTACGTAGTGATGTGATCACCTCTGTGATGAGGTCTGTTGTGAGCAGCCAATCAGTTGAGAGGGAGTTTCCTTGGAGGTGTGGCCAGCATCCAATATAGGTGGGCTTTCTGGTAGGGCTCACTGGCTTTTGCTCACTCTGGATCCTGTAACTGGCTCCTGTTCATCTGACCTCTGGTTATTGGGACTTGAGCTAGCATCTTACCTGCCATCTTACCTGCCAATCTCGGGATTCATTAGCCTCCACAGCTTGTGAGCCAGAGGCCTGGTGTCTGACTTTTCCATCTTGGGTTCACCAGCCCCTGCAGCTTCATGAGTCAACAGAAGCCTCCAGCCTGAACCACAGACTTAAGACTTTCCAGCTTCTACAAGTGCTTGAGCTATTTCCTTGATGTAAATGTCTCTCTCTAAAAAAAAAAAAAAAAATTTTTTTTTTTTTTTATATATATGTTTATATGCTGCACTGGTTTTGTTTCTCTAGAGAACCTAGCCTAAGACGGTATAGTCTTCTAGAAGCAGTAATGGTGGACTTTTCTAGCAGTGGTAATGGTGGATTCTTCCAGAAGCAGTGATGGTGGAATTTTCTTTAAGTAGTGATGGTGAAGTCTTCTAGCAGCAGTAATGGTAGACTCTTCTAGCAGAAATAGTGGTGGATTCTTCTGGAAGTAGTGATGGAATCTTCTAGAAGCAGTGATGGTGTACTCTTCTACAGAAGTAATGGTGGACTCTTCTCTCAGCAGTAATGGTGGAATCTTCTAGCAGCTGTAATGGTGGACTCTTCTAACAGTAATGGTGGAGTCTTCTAGCAGCTGTATTGGAGGACTCTTCTAGCATCAGTAGTGGTGGAATCCTCTAGAAGCGGTAATGGTGGACTCTTCTAGCAGCAGTAATGGTGGACTCCTCTAGTAGCAGTGATGGTGAAATCTTCTAGAAGCACTAATGGAGGATACTTCTAGAAGCAGTAATAGTGGACTTTTCTAGCATCAGTAATGGTGGAATCTTCTAGTGGCAGTAATGTTGGACTCTTCCAAAAGCAGCAATGTTGGGCTCTTCTAGAAGCAATAAGGTTGAACTTTTCTAGAAGCAATAATGGTGTACTCTTCCAGAAGCAGACGGTTCAGTTTTCTAGAAGCAGTAATGGGGGACTGATCAGGGGCAATAATACTGGACTCTTCTACAGGGAACAATGGTGGACTCTTCTAGATGCAGTAATGGCAGACTCTTTTAGAAGCAATAATGCTGGACTTTTTTGGCTGGGTGTAGCATGCACAGCCTGGGCTCTAGTGCCAGCTCTGACCACTGCTGTGTTGTGTGATCTTAGGCAAGTGACTCATCTCTAGGCCTTGTTTACCCAGCTGTAAAATGGGACCAGGTCAGAGCCCTCCTCCAGTTTGGCTGGTGGGCAGATCCGTACATGGTGAGTGCTCCAAAGAACCGCCTGGCCTGGATTTGGAGTCTGGAAGTTGGAGAGGCTGTGTCTTGGGGAAAACTAAGGCCCAGGGAGGGCCATACCATCAGTGCATGCCCTGGTCACACAGCCTAGGGCTCGCCTGACCTCCGACCCCACTGACCCTACCACCACCTCCATTCCCCTTTAGGGACCCCTTTGCTAACTCCACAGGGTCCTCTTCAGAAATACAGAACTGACTCCACTTCCTCCTCACCGTACAGGTCCAGGGTCAAAGCTGCTGGGGAGAGAGGAAATTGACTCAGCAGCTGACCCCAAGGCCATTGTTGCCAAGGAGATGGCCCAAGGGGACTGGGAGACGTGGCAGAGGGATAGATAGAGAGAGGGCGGGACAGGGGAAAGGACAGAGACGGAGGGAAAGATGGAGGGAGAGGGGACAGAGGGATGGAGGGAGGGAGGGACAGAGTCACAGAAGGAAGGAGGGAGGGTTGGAAAGATGGAGGGAGAGGCGTCATAGGGATGGAGGGTGGGGGAAGAGAGGGAGGGAGGGAGCCACCAGCAAGGTGGTGGGTGACATGCATGAACAGCTTAGAACAGAGCCCAGACCATAATAAACAATAGATTAAATGTTAGTTCATGGTAGACTGTGGGTAGGGGATAGACAGTGGAACAGAAAAATGTCCAGATGGTAGAAGGATGGATGAATGAATGAATGAAGCCATGATGAACAAGTGAATACATAGGCAGACTAGGTATGTGAACTAATGCATAATTAATACATAAATAATAGTCGAGTGGATGATGGGCAGACAGATGGATAGGTAGGTGGGTGGGTGGAAGAGATGAATGGATGAATCCGTGGTTGGGAGGATAGAAGAATGGGTGGATAGATGCATGGATTCATGGATGGATAGATAGATGGATGATGCCTAGCTGGATGAATGACAGATAATAAATGCATGATGGATGGTAATTGATGATAGATTGTGGATGGCTGGAGAGATGGATGAATTGATGGATGGATGTATAAACGGAAGGATGGGTGTATGGATGAACAGATAGCTGAATAGTCAGATAAGTGTATGGATAGATTATGTATGTGTGGATATATGAATGGATGAATGATGAATGGGTGGGTGATGGATGGATGGTGGATGAATGGTGGATGGATGGGTGAATGGTGGATGGGTGGATATTTGGATGGATGGAATGATGATGCTTGGATATTTGGATAGATGGATAGTAGATGATGGATGGATGGATGGTAGATTATGGGTGGGTGGATGGATGGATGGATGGATGGATGGATGGATGGATGGATGGATGGATGGATGGATGGATGGATGGATGGATGGATGGATGGATGGATGAAGGGATGAATGGATGATGGATGGGTATTTGAATGGATAGATGGTAGATGATGGATGGATGGATGGTAGATGATGGATGAACGGATGGTACATTATGGATGGATGGATGCATGCATGGATGGATGGATTTGTGTATAAATGGAAGGATGGGTGTATGGATGAACAGATAGCTGAATAGTAAGATGGGTATTATGAATAGATTATGTGTATATGATGGATGAATGGATGATGAATGGGTGGGGGATGGATGGATGGATGGATGGATGGATGGATGGATGGATGGATGGATGGATGGATGGATGGATGGATGGATGATGAATGGATGGATGGGTGGAGAGGTGGATGGATGGATGGGTGGAAAAATAGATGGATTGGTGAATGGATGTGTAAACGGAAGGATGAGGGTATGGATGGACAGACAGCTGAATAGTAAGATGGGTGTATGGATAGATTATGTATGGATGCATGAATGGATGATGAATGAGTGGGTGATGAATGGTTGGATGGGTGAGTGGATGGATGGATGGACAGATCGATGGGTGGGTGGATGAATGATGGACGAGCAGATAGATGGCCATAGTACAGATGGATGGAAGACCAGGTGGACAATTGTTCTCATGAGTCCCACACTCCACCAGGGCTCTGTGCCTTGCCATCCAGACCCCTTTGGCTCACAGGTCCTGCACTTCCAGGGTTAGATGCAGCCGTCTGTTGCCCCTGGGTCTCAGTTTCTTCCCACACCTCACCCTGTGGGAGGCGACATGCTCAGAGGGACCCTGCTATGCCACCTCCTCCAACACCCCCCGCACCCCTCCTCCCCAGAATGAGCAGATCCAGGGGCAATGAATGTGGTGGAAGATGCAAAAAGGTAATTTAATCTGCAGAGGGGGAAAAGTGTTAATGCCTTAAAGACACCTGGGACACATTGTCACCTTCCACCAATTACTGACCTAAGCCCTGTGAGTGTGATCTCCTGGCTCCTCCGAGTTGATTACTCTAATTTTGCATCCATCCCCATGGATCTGCTGGGAGAGTGCTGATTGGCAGGGGAGATAGATGTTGCTTGCCTGCCTGAAGCTCCCACTGCCCCCTCCCCCACCCAATCCCTCAAAGGTCATCTGACCTTCAAGGCAGTGGAAGATGGGTGCCCTCCCATCTCTCCCAAGTCTAGCCTGCCATCCAGGACACACACTTAGACCTGTCTCTCTCCCATCTCGGCAAAACAGGCAGAGGGTGTGGCTGAAACACCCACGTACTCTTTTGCCTCAGTTTCCCCCTGTCAATAGCAGGACAGAGGCTGGAGCAGAGCTTCCTCCAGCTCTAACAAGAGGCCCTCAGCTTGTCTTGGTATCATCCACCAAATGGCATTGGAGGCTGCCAGAAGGGAAAGAATGCTGCGGGGTGTACCTCAAATAAAAAGCTTGTGGTAGATGAAGCTTTATCCTTACTTGGTTTCTAGTGATAGCCTGGGTGGCGTGGGGACGCATCCCTAGATTGCAGGGTGTCTGTGTGAGATTTCTATGGCAGCTGTAACAAGTGACCACAAACTTGGCGGCGAGTTCTTGTTGTTACGTGTCCTCGAGTTTGTTTCAACTCAGAGTGACCCTAGGTACAACAGAACAAAACATTGCCCGGTCCTGTGCCATCCTCACAATCGTTATGCTTGAGCTCATTGTTGCAGCCACTGTGTCAATTCATCTTGTTGAGGGTCTTCCTCTTTTTCACTGACCCTCCACTTTACAAAGCATGATGTCCTTCTCCAGGGACAGATCCTTCCTGATACCATGTCCAAAGTATGTGAGACATAGTCTTGCCATCCTTGCTTCTAAGGAGCATTCTGGTTGTGTGTCTTTCATGAGAGATTTGTTTGTTCTTTTGGCAGTCCATGGTGTATATTCAGTATTCTTAACCAACACCGTAGTTGAAAGGCGTCAATTCTTCTTCTGTCTTCTTTATTTATTGTCCAGCTTTCACACGCATATGAGGTGATTAAAAACACCGTGGTGGCTCAGGTCAGGCAAGGTGACGTCTTCGCTTTTTAACACTTTAAAGAGGTGTTCTGCAGCGGATTTGCTCAATGTAATGCGCCCTTTGATTTCTTGACTGCTGCTTCCATGGGTGTTGATTGTGGATCCAAGTAAAATGAAACCCTTGACAACTTTGATCTTTTTTCTCTGTTTATCATGATGTTGCTTACTGGTCCAGTTGTGAGGATTTTTGTTTTCTTTATGTTGAGGCGTAATCCATACTGAAGACTGTGTTCTTTGATCTTCATCAGTAAGTGCTTGAAGTCCTCTTCACTTTCAGCAAGCAAAGTTGTGTCATCTGCATAACGCAGGTTGTTAATGAGTCTTCCTCCAATCCGGATGCCGTGTTCTTCTTCATATAGTCCCACTCTCAGATTATTTGCTCAGCATACAGATTGAATAAGTATGGTGAAAGGATAAAACCCTGACGCACACATTTCCTGACTTTAAGCCAACCACAGAGGGGCATTCCCATACTGAGACAAGGAAATCCCCTAACTCTGTGGTCAGAACCTAGATCTAGCCATACCTGAATCCACTATTAAACTTGTTGGGGTAAACAGAAACTCAAATACAGGAGCTAACCAACAAATCCAGAGAAAATTACATTGGGACTAAGATCCTCTTCCAGATTATTTCAAAAACCCAATTTTCCCCCTCTTTCTCCATCTAGGGGCTGAATGATGTGACTTGTAACATTCAGTTTAGAGTCAACAGAGAAAATTTTGTTTTGCAGTTAGGTGTGTTTCTATACCTACGTAACCACTACCTAAATCAGGATCTAAAACATTTACATCACTCCAGAAGGTTGAAAATATGATTATGAAATAAATAGTAAACATAATTTTAAGAGACAATATATACTACACAAACATTGTAATTCAACAGCAAAAACACTGGGATAAAAATCCTAGTCACACCACAAAAATTGAGTTTTGAGGATGCCCAAAAACTTTATTTATGGGTGCCGAATCAATAGACTGTTCTATTAGTAAAATTTCTCATTCAAAAATATATAGTGACTACTGGTAGAGTGGAAACCCTGGTGGCACAGTGGTTAAGAGCTATGGCTGCTAACCGAAAGGTCAGCAGTTCGAATCCACCAGGAGCTCCTTGGAAACTCTATGGGGCAGTTCCACTCTGTCCTACAGGGTTGACTATGAGTCGGAATCAACTCAACGGCAATGGGTTTGGGTATTTGGGTACTGGTAGAGCAACAAAAAAATGCTGTATCCTTCACAAATCACTAAAGACAAAACATTAAAGAAGACATTGATCATAAACCAAAGGGCAAGAGGCATTGATAGAAGAAAAAATAAAACCATATTATCCAGAGTAAAACTAGAAATCTCTAGCATACAAATAAATGTAAATGAGATAAACTCACTTTTTTTTACAAACTCCCAATTTCAGGGGTTAAAAAGCAATATCCAACTTCACATTGTACACAAGAGAGAGCCCAAGTTACTTGGAAAGATATCTCAGTGTCTTGGCATCCTGGAACAGAAAAAGGACATTGGCAGGAAAAATGGAGAAATTCAAATCAGGTCTGGAGTTTAGTTCATAGTAATGTACGAAAGTTGGTTTCTTGTTGTTGGGTGCTGTCGCGTCAATTCCAACTCATGGCAACACCATGTGATGCAGTAGAACTGCCTTGTAGGATTTTCTTGGCTGTAATCTTTATGGAAGCAGATCACCAGCCCTTTCTTCTGTGACACTGCTGGATGGGTTAGTAGTAGGACACAAGCTGCTTGCATCACCCAGGGACCATTAAATGCAAATAAATGAACTCTATTAAAAAAACAAAAGAATGGATAAAGCTAAACCAGGTGAATGAAGGTTAAAAAAAAAAGGCAGCAGGTCCATGATACTGACATCAGACAAAAGCAGATTCAGGATAAAAAGAAAGGAGTGAGGTAAGTAAGGTCACTGTGATTGTTAGGAATATAATGCCAAAGAGAGCAGAGCTTTCAGGAGCCTGAACGTGCCTAAGAGCACTCAGAGGCATTAAGCCACATAAAGGAGCTGGCTTTAGATACAGGAAAAAGGGGACAGATGCACCATGATAGATTTTAACCCATCTCTCCTAGTACTTGCCCAAAGAAATAAACCGAGAAATAGGGCCGGCAGGTATTGGCATAATTTAAACAACGAGATTGAGCTAATGGTCGTATCATGCCCCACCCTTTGTGGGACGGAAGACAGACTTTGTGTTCAAGACCAATGGGACATTCTCAAAAACTAGGTGGCCCTGGTGGTGCAGTGGTTAAAGCAATGGACTGTTAACAGAAAGGTCAGTGGTTTGAAACCGCCAGTGGCTCCACAGAAGAAAAGATGTGGCAGTCTGCTTCTTAGAGATTTACAGCCTTGGAAACCCTATGGGGTTGCTATGAGTTGGAATCAACTTGACAGCAGTTTTTTTTGGGGGGGGGAGGGTATATATTAGGCCCCGAAGAAATCCACAATAAATATGTAAAAGTGGAGAGAGCATTGACCTGTTTGTTAACCACCCTGAAATAAAACTAGAAGTAAAAAAAAAAAGAAAAAACCTGTTGCCATCAAGTTGATTCCAACTCATAGCAACCCTGTAGGACAGAGTAGAACTGCCCAATAGAGCTTCCAAGGAGCCCCTGGTAGATTCGTAATGCTGACCTTTTGGTTAGCAGCCATAGCTCTTAACCACTACACCAACCGGGATTTCTAGAAGTAAATAAGGAAGTATTAAAAAGAATGAATTCTTGGGTAAAAGTAATTCCAGACCATTTTAGGAATAATGATCATGGGAATTCTACTCACCAAAAGTATACAAGTTACACTGAGTTTACCCATGGTGACCCCAGGTGTGTCAGAGTAGAACTCTGCTCCACAGGGCTTTCAGTGGCTGATTTTTTGGAAGCAGATCACCAGGCCTTTCCTCTGAGGCACCTCTGGGTGACTCAAACTGCCAACATTTCAGCAAGCAGCTGAGCAGGTTAACTGTTTGCACCATCATCGCCTTAAATGCTTTCGATGCTAAAAAAAAAAAAAAAATCAGCAAATATAAATAAAGTCAGCAATTCAAGCAGAGGAGAACAATGACCCCAAAACAAAACTAATGAAAGTTGAGTAAAAAATTAATAAAGATAAAAGCCCAAATTAAAGACTTAGAAAACAGCAGAATGAATAAATCCCACTGCTGCTTCTCTGAAAAAAATAAAAATAAAACACTCTAAATTAGATAAACCAGCTAGCATAGTCAAGAAAAAGAGAGCAAAAGCACACCCACACACACTTACACCCAGAAAATTAAGAATGAAAGTGACACTGTGAAGCCATAAATATGAAGGATATTTGGATGCATCAAGATAAAACGCTGTAGAATTCTATGCCAATGAACTTGCAAACCAGGATGAAATGGATGATTTTTCTAGGAAAACATAAATGACCAAAATGGGCCCCCAAAAGCAGCAGAATGCTTAAGGAAAACTGTGGGAGAACTTTGCCCTAAAATGATACCAGACCCAGATGTTTGGTTTATGGGTACCAGAAGGAAGAAATTAACTTGATTCCATTAAATCATTCCAAAGCAAGGAAAATGGGAAAAAAACAAATCCTTCCCAATTATTTTACAATACCAGTTGTTTTACTGTCCTGGGGCTGTGGTAACAAAGTCCCACAAACTGGGGGGCTTAAGACAACAGAAATTTATTCTCTCACAGTTCTGGAGGCCAGAAGTCCAAAACCAGGGTATCAGCAGGGCCGCACTCCCTCCAAAGGCTCTGGGGGGGATCCTTCCTTGTCTCTTCCAGCTTCTGGCAGCCCTAGGTGTTCCTTGGCTTGTGGCTGTATCACTCTCTGCTTTGTCTTCACATGGCCATGTGCCCTGTGTCTGCTTCTTCTCTTCTTATAAGGGCACCAGTCATTGGATTTAGGGCCGACTCTAAAACAAGTATCACCTCGTCTTATCTTCATTACACCTGCAAAGAACCTATTTTCAAATAAGGTCACATTCACAGGTTCTGGATGGACATGAGTTTTGGGAGGAACACTTATTAACAGAATCCCTGGTGGTGCAGTGGCTAAAATCTCAGCTGCTAACCAAAAGGTCAATAGTTCGAATCTACCAGATGCTCCTTGGAAACCCTATGGCGCAGTTCTACTCTGTCCCATAAAGTGGCCATGAGTCAGAATTGACTTGATAGCAACGGGTTTTTTTGTTGTTGTTTTTTACTCATTAACAACCTGCAATATGCAGGTGACACAACCTTGCTTCCTGAAAGCAAAGAGGACTTGAAGCACTTACTGATGAAGATCAAAGACTACAGCCTTGAGTATGGGTTACACCTCAACATAAAGAAAACAAAAATCCGCACAACTGGACCAGTGAGCAACATCATAATAAACAGAGAAAAGATCGAAGTTGTCAAGGGTTTCATTTTACTTGGATCCACAATCAATGCCCACGGAAGCAGCAGTCAAATAATCAAATGATGCATTGCATTGGGCAGATCTGCTGCAAAAGACCTCTTTAAAGTGTTGAAAAGCAAGGATGTCACCCTGAGGACTAAGGTGCTCCTGATCTAAGCCATGGTGTTTTCAATCTCCTCATATACATGCGAAAGCTGGACAATGAATAAGGAAGACCAAAGAAGAATGGATGCCTTTGAATTATGGTGTTGGTGAAAAACACTGAGTATACCATGGACTGCCAAAACAACCAACAAATCTGTCTTGGAAGTACAGCCAGGATGGTCCTTAGAAGCAAGGATGGCAAGACTACGTCTCATGTACTTTGGACATGTTATCAGGAGGGGCCAGTCCCTGGAGAAGGACATCATGTTTGGTAAAGCAGAGGGTTAGCAAAAAAGAGGAAGACCCTTAATGAGATGGATTAACACAGTGGCTGCAACAATGGGGTCAAACATAGCAACGATTATGAGGATGGTGCAGGACCTGGCAGCATTTTATTCTGTCGTACATAGGGTTGCTTTGAGTTGGAACTAAGATGGCACCTAACAACGAAAACAACAACAACTATTTGGCTCATTACACCAGCAAACCCCAATACCAGCCTACTAAAAAATGACAGAGAAATCTGCAGGCCACTTCCAACTATTAAAAACTCCAAAGTACAAAAGTAAACCATCACACAGGTGAATCCAGTAGTAAACCATCATGCAGGTGAATCCAGTGAGACATCTGAAGGAAAAACAAACAAACAAACAAACACCATGATCAAGTAAGGCTTGATCCTAGATGGCAGAAGGAAGCCAATGCTGGGAAATCTGTTCACAGACTTCACCATCTTAATATAGAAAAGGAGAGAAACCAAAGGCTCGGCCAAACATTGGACAAAAATTGTAGGTAAAATAAGAATAGAAGGATCTGCCTCTAATGTGATAAAGAACTAGGCACGTCATGAAGGGGAAGACAGTACACAATACCAGGGAAGCCAGCACAACTTGTGCAAGGCAAGGTCATGGAAGCGCCACAGATAAATCCAAACTCCCTGAGGGACCGAATTGGTGGGCTGAGGGCTGTGGTGACCATGGTCTCAGAGAACATCTAGCTCAACTGGCATAACATAGTTTACAAAGAAAATGTTCTACATTCTATGTTGGTGAGTAGCGTCTGGGGTCTTAAAAGCCTGTAAGCAGCCATCTAGGATATTCTAGTGGTCTTACCCCTTTGGAAGCAAGGAAGAATGAAGAAAACCAAAGACAAAAGGGAAAGATTAGTCCAAAGGATTAAGGGACAACATCTACCACGGCCTCCACCAGACTAGACGGTGCCCGGCTACCACCACTGACTGCTCTGACAGGGATCACAATAGAGAGTCTCGGACAGAGCTGGAGAAAAATGTAGAACAAAATTTTAACTCAAAAAGAAAGACCAGACTTGCTGGCCTGACAGAGACTAGAGGAACCCTGATATTATGGCCCCCAGACACCCTTTCAGTTCAGTAATGAAGTCACTCCTGAGGTTCACCCTTCAGCCAAAGATGGAACAGGCCCATAAAACTAAATGAGACTAAAGGGGCACGCAAGCCCAGGGCAAGGACTAGAAGGCAGGAGGGGACAGGAAAACTGGTAATAGGGAAGCCAAGTTTGAGAAGGAGAGTGTTGACATGTCAGGGGGTTGTTAACCAATGTCATAAAACAGTACGTGTACTAACCGTTTAATAAGAAACTAGTTTGTTCTGTAAACCCTCATCTAAAGAACAACAAAAAAAAGCAGGAAATAGGCATGTCAGTCGGTGTCACTAATTAGCAATGCAGAGACTTCAAAGAAGTCTTGAAGAAAGAGGCTCCCAAGAGTGTCTCCTGCTATTTTATTGTTGATAAACTGTCAGATAACTCAATGCTGTGGGTGTGATGTGGCAGCAATAGTGACACACCTTGTCTAATTTCAGAGTGAATGAGAATCAGCATCAGCACAAAGCTGATTCCCATGAAGTGGAGGTCAGACATGCCTCCTTTCTCCAGCATTTTTTTGCCCGTTCTGACACCAGCCGTCCTCCACGCGGCACTCTCTACTTCTCTGCTGGGTTTGATAATTTGCTGTAATGGCCACATAGAACTCACAGTTTTATGATTTATTAGGCAAGTAACATGGGATCGGGATTAACTTGGACATAACAGGAACAGGATCAATGTCAGAAGCACACAGGAAGGGTCTGCAAGATTTCTTCAAAGTGAAGAGCACACCCCTCTCTTCTTTAGTGACGACAGCTCTCTCTGGGCTGCCCATGCAGGCCTCTTCTCAGCCCCCTGAGGGCAGGCTCCTCTCAGCCCTCTCATTACAGACTCCTCTCAGCCCCCTCAGGACAGATTCCTCTTAGCCCCTCAGGACAGGTTCCTCTTAGCCCCCTCAGGACAGGCTCCTTTTAGCCCTCTCAGGACAGACCCCTCTCAGCCCCCTCAGGACAGGCTCCCCTTGGCCCTTGCCCTTCTTGGGCAAGTGTTACAGCTCTTTTAGCTCCACCAACAATACCTGGAAGCACCCCACTCTGCCAGCAAGCCTCCTGCCTGAAGGCACTCAGCTCTCTAGCTCCAAGAGTCAGCTCCCCCACTGTAGCCACCTCACTCTGTTGGTCAGGAAGCCCACCACACCATCTCACGTCAAGTCTGCTGGTTCTGCTGCCACCACTCTGGTGTTACATACAGCTCTCTCACTGTCTTCTCGGTCTAGGAGGTTCTCAGTGCAAGGACTCCAGGTCCAAAGGACACATTGCACTCCAGGCTCTTCTTGATGCTAGTGAGATCCCCCTCAACCTCTGTGGGATGGGTGCTTATGTATAGGCTAGTGGCTCAATCCTATTTGGTGGATTTTATGCACTTTATCTGGACTAAACTGGCCAATTCCCTTTCAAGTGGCTCCATCTATTTTCAGAATAAGGGGACATTTTCTGCTGGCAAGGACTGGCTTCTTCCCAGAGTAAAAGTAACAAGTTTCTCCAAAGGACTAGGGCAACTGTAACAACAGCAACTGTAACCACTCCTCAGTGGGGGGAGAAATCTCCCAAACTGTTTTCTTTTTCTGTCTTTTTCACAGAACCAAGGAAAGGGGCCACATAAAGAAACTCATTTCACCACAGTGGGGATCCTGGATGGACAGGGCTGGCCAAGAGGAGAACCGTTCATACTGAATGCCACACCAATCAAATATCCTGAAATCTCTGAAACCCACTGCACATTGAGAGTGGGACTGATGGAGAAGTTGCAGCCTTTTTGATGGAGTCATAAAAAACCTAGTTGCCATCGAGTCGACTTTGACTCATGGCAACCCCATGAGTGTCAAAGTAGAACTGAACTCCACAGAGTTTTCAATGACTGATTTTTCAGAAGCAGATCGCCAGGTTTTTCTTCCAAGTTACCTCTGGGTGGTTTCAAACCTCCAACCATTCAGTTAGCAACTGAATGCTTAACCGTTTACGCTATGCAGGGACCCTGAGACCACAGAAGGCAGACTATAATAGTAACCTGGTGCTGTGTAAAAAATTACCCCAAAGCTTAGTAGCTTTTAACCAAAAAAAAGTTCCTGTGAAGTTACCTCTGCCTCATGGCGGCCCCGCGTGTGTGAGGGTGGAACTGTGCTCCACAGGGTTTATGATGACTGATTTTTCAGAAATGGACCACCAGGCTTTTCTCTTGAGACACCTCTGGATGGACTTGAACCACCAACCTTTTGGTTAGCAGCCGAGCTCATTCACCTTTCGTACCAACCAGAGACTTGAAGGGACCAGGCTACCTTCTATCTCTTTTCCATGAAGCTTCCAGTAAATGCCAATTACGAAAAGTAAGTAATCAACATTTCCACCACATTTGAGCCCCACTCTGGAAGTGCTGCTCTGTTAGCTGCCTTCAAGTCAGCTCTGATTCGTGGTGACCTCATGTGCAACAGAACGAAATGTGGCCTGGGCCTGTACCATCTCCACAATCGTTGGCATGCTCGAGACTGTTGTATTTTGAGCCCCTTCCTACCCAGGGGGCTCATCTTCCAGCACTATATATCAGACAACCTTCTGTTGTGATCCATAGGGTTTTTACTGGCAAATTTCCAGAAGTAGATCACCAGGCCTCTCTGTCTAGTCTGTTTTAGTCTGGAAGCTCCACTAAAACCTGTCCACCATGGGAGACCCTGCTATATTTGGAACGCTGGTGGCATAGCTTCCAGAATCACAGTAACGTGCATGCCACTGCAATATGACAAACTAACAGACAAGAATATACATTTGGTGCTTGTCAGACATTTTTAAGAGCAGTTTACTGGGGAACTTGTTTCTGTCAGAAATTAAAATTAGTAAAATGGAGGGAGATAAATAAATTCCAGGTGGAATAAGGTTTTTTAAAGATGAGTAGCAGAAACACAAATGTGTTAGAAAATCAATTAATAATTTGAGGATAATCAAAGGTATATGATTCAGGAATGAGGAAGGCTTTCTTAGCAAGAAACCAAAGGTGGAAAGTGTAAAGGAAAGACTGATTCATTGGTTTACATAAAAATTAGAACACCATAAGCAAAAACAGAAAACAAATGGAAAACCTAGAAAAACATTTGCAGCATACATGACAAAGTTACATATTGCATTGGGCAAATCTTTTGCAGAAGACCTCTTTAAAATGTTAAAAAGCACAGATGTTATTTTGAGAACTCAGGTGTGCCTGACCCAAGCCATGGTATTTTCAGTTGCCTCATATGCATGCAAAAGCTGGACAATGTATAAGGAAGACCAAAGAAGAATTGATGCCTTCGAATTACGGTGTTGGTGAACAATATTGACTATACCACGGACTGCCAGAAGAATAAACAAGTCTGTCTTGGAAGAAGTGCAGCCAGTATGCTCCTTAGAAGTAAGGATGGCGAGACTATGCCTCACATACTTTGGTCATGTTATCAGGAGGGATCAGGCCCTGGAGAAGGACTTCATTCTTGGTAAAGTAGAGGGTCAGCAAAAAATAGCAAGACCCTCAACCAGATGGATTGACACAGTGGCTGCAATGATGGGCTCAAACTTAACAATGATCATAAGGATAGTCCAGAATCGGATGGTGTTTCATTCTGTTGTGCATAGGGTGGCTATATATATGAGTTGGAAACAACTTAACAGCATCTAACAACAACATCCTGGGTCAAAATCAAAGTGGTTTAAATGGTCTCCTGGAACAGAAACAGGACATCAGTGAAAAAAAAATCCAAATAAAGTCAAAAGTTTAGCTAATAGTAATGTACCAACGTTAATTTCTGAGTTGTGGCAAATGTACTGTGGTTATTACAGAAGATAATAACATCAGGGGAAGCTGGGTGAGGGGTAGATAAGAAATCTCTGTCTTTTCTTGGAAACTTTTCCGTAAACTTGAAATGATTCTAAAATAAAAACTTCATTAGAGAGAGAGAGAGGACTGTCATTTCTGTTCTAAGAAATGAGATTATCAATGATTTTTATTTTCTTCATTATATTATTTTCCAGTGTTTTCTAATTATTTTTCTAATCTGAAAGAATTGCTAACCTTTTAGTGCCGGTTGCTGATGATGTAGGAAGCCATTCTTGTCAGCCTCTTTAATAAGTAAAACCTACTGCCGTTGAGTCGATTCCGACTCATAGTGACCCTATAGGACAGAGTAGAACTGCCCGATAGAGTTTCCAAGGAGCGCCTGGCCAATTCGAACTGCCGACCTCGTGGTTAGCAGCCGTAGCACTTAACCACTATGACAGCAGGGTTTCCCTTTAGTAAGTATGTACTTACACATAATCGTATGTACTTTAATAAGTATGTACAATTATTTTACATGAATGTACATGTTTGTATGCAAGAAAACTCAAAAGGTTTCTCTCTGGAGCAATGAGATTGATTTTTTTGTGTGTGTATGGTAGTGGTTGATTATTTTACTACAATTTTTACCATACTAGACATGTATTGTTTGTATAATTAAAAAAATAATAATGAGATTTATTTTTCTACCCCTAAATTTCCCCCACGGCCTCCTGCGAATTTTCCCAGTGACATTTCCCAACACCCACAGTAATCAGTCTTTAATCAAATATTCAAATGGATGCTTCGAGGAGAGCCACAGTGATTCAGCAACTCATAACAAATAATATTTCTTCACCTCGCTCCCCGCTGCCTCTTGCTCCCCGAGCCCCCAGCCCCGACATCGCCCCCTACCCCACTGCAGTCTTGCAAATATCTTTTTGGTTTTAAGAGTTCCCCGGGGAAGCCTTGTTCTAAACGAGGTGTAAAAATCTAAGTGGCACACACACACACACACACACACACACACGCGCGCGCACAAAACAACAAAAAAACCTCGAGGTTGGGATCAATATTCTCTTCACAGCTCCATCAATTAACAACCATATTCTTCATTTATTAATTATGAAGGGGGATTTCAGAGCCGCGGTCTCCTGCTTTGACGGTGACATGGTGGCCTAGCCCCCCACCCCTGCCTCTCCATGCCTCCCCACGTCTGGGGCCTGCGGTAGCCAGGGCTCAGCAACCCAGAGGCGGCAGAGACGAAGGGAGGAGGGCATCCCTGCCTCCACTTGCAGGCCCAGCTAGGAGCAAAGAGGTCTGTCTGGCTTTGGAGTCTGCCTCGCAGCAAATTCTTCTATTTCTTTGCTCACTTGCTGTTTTTTTGTTTGCTTTTGCTGTCTCTCTCACTAGAACATAAGCTCCATGAGGGAGCTGCCCTGCTTTTCTCCGCTGTATCGTTAATACCTGGCACACAGGCTCACGAATGTTGCTGAGTGATGATGAAGCACTCCGAGACAGAGGAGAGATGGCAGCCTGGGGGCGGGGGGAGGTTTGGAGGAGGAGATTTAGGAAGGAAGTTTTGTTGTCAGCTGCTGTCAAGTCAGCCCTGTACTCATGGTGACCCGAGGTACCACGGAACAAAGCGGTGTCTGGTTGTGCGCCATCTCCACGACTGGTTGTGAATTAACAATTTTCGGAAGTCAATTGCCAGGCCAGCCTTTGCAGATACATCCTGGAAGTAACAGGAAGCTATGGGAAGGATGGGGGGGGGGTGGTATTGGGAGATACAAAGCCAGAGCCTTCCTCGGGCATCTGGGGAAACTGAGGCCAGGCCGGGGGAAGGGGCTCCTGCCTCCCCCAGCTCCCTCGTGCCGTCTCTCTCTCTCTCTCTGCCTGGCCTCCTTCCTGTCTTCCCGGCCTCCTCATTGGGCGCCTGAGGGACGAGCTGGCCACTCCCCTCCCTGCCTACCACCTCCCATGGCTCCCGGCTCCTCGCAGCCGCTCTGGTCGCTCTCTGCCCCCGCTCAGTCGACACCGAATCTCTCGCCTTTCCGGTCGCCCCCATTCCTGGGAGGAGAGGAGTCGAGGGGGTCGGGTCTGGGGGCGGAGGGGAGGCGCTGGGCCGCGGGAGCTATCAGCCATCATCGCCTGAAGGGGCTCCTCCGTCCGAGGTCGATGGGAGCTGGGGGCCCAGGCCGCGGTTAACACTGAATTCACAAAAATCACTGAAGCTTGAAAAGTGCTCAGTACGCCTTCGATCACTCTCTGCTGATCTGTGCTGCAGTCGCCGCGGGGCTGGGAGGGGGCGGGGTGCGGCGAAGCCCCAATTCCCCCCACTAGGCTCCCCTCAACCCTACCAGACACCAGCCTCGGGGGCCTGGGAGAGCATCCCTATTCTGGGAGTTCAGACCAGGACTCCAGGCGGGAACCGGAGCGGGGGCGCCCCCTCTTTTGCCCGTGGCCGCTCAAGCCCACCTCCTGACCCTTTCCCACCACAGCTGGTTTGGGCAGGGGAGAGTTAAGACAGCAACTGGAGCTTTTCCACCGTGTAACCTTCAGTAAGTATCTTAACCTCTCTGTGCCTCAGTTGCCTTACCTGTAAAATGGGGATGTTTCCACACTAATATGCTGTCACATTACAGGGCTATTGTGACGCTGGAGTGCTTGTTTTGAGTGTTTTGAACAGGGCCCTGCCCGTTTGGGCCCCCTGCAGCTCTGCTCCATGGGGACTAGTCCCCAGGGGAACGCTTGGCTTCCTTGGATTCTCTGGTTCGCATTGCTTCCCACCCCTGGGCTCCTCCTCTTTTCTACTCGGCTTGGAGAGAGAGCTCCTAACAGAGGGAACAGCAGGCACAAAGGCTGGGAGGCTGGGTAAGGCAAGGCATTCAGGGAGCTGTGAGCTCAGTGGGGCTGAGGCTTATATCAGGAAGGAGGTGGGTGGGACCGGGAGGTGGGGCCGCAGTGCAGAACCACAGGCCTGGCCTGGCATTTGGTATTTATCTGGAATAGTGAGCTACGGAGGACTTAGAACAAGGGAGTGACATGAGCCATTTTATGGATTGAATTCTGTCCCCAAAAAATATGTATCGTAAATCCTAAGCCCTACACTTGTGGGAATATTCCCCGTTTAGGAATGGAGGTTTCTTTGTTATGTTAATAAGGCCATATCCGTGTAGGGTGTGTCTTAAGCCAATCACCTTCAAGATACAAATTAGGCACAGAGAAGCAAGCAGAGATGAAGGAAGAGAGATGCCAAGTCACGGGGAGATCACCAAGGAACCAGGGAACAGAAGCTGAAAAGAGACAAGGACCTTCTGCCAGAGCCAACAGAGAGAGAAAGCCTTCCCCTAGAAGCCCTGAATTCGGACTTCCAGACTCCAAAACTGTGAGAAAATAAATTTGTTTGTAAAATCCACCCCTTGTGGTATTTCTGTCACAGCAGCACTAGGTGGGTAGGAGACTAAGACAAGCCAATTAGTAATTTTCCTGCAAAACCTATGCCTCTGTCTTGGCGTGACCCTGGTGTGGGTCTCATTCTCCCTCCCACCCTCCCCCACTGCCCTTTGGCCACCACATCCTACCCTTTCCCAGCTGACCTCACGCTGCCCTCCTAGAGCTTTCTGGTCGAGATCTGAACTCGCCTCTAAATCTTCCCATAGCTATTGCAATCCGAGCACCTTGTCCTAACGCTGTGACCCACCCCGAGCCTGGTCCCACCCCAAATCTAGCCGCACGTCACCCAGCCTGCCAGGCTCAGCCTCGCGCTCCACCCAGGCCAGCAGCTTGGAGTTCTGTCTCCATCCACTCTTGCTCAACACCCTCTCATTCTTCCAGCCCCTCTTCATACCCCTCTCCTGCCCTCCTGAGACAACTCAGCCCTGGGTCCCTCCTTCCAGCCAGATCTGGCTTTGTCTGTTCCAGCCCAGGACCAGCAACACCCTCCAGGAGGTTGGGCATGAAGGGGGGTCAGCTACCAGTTTTGAAAATAAACCAGGAGGTAGGAAGTAGATGAATGAAGCGTTTATAGCAGAGACTGGGGGGGTGTCTATTTCCTCCAACAGCCGGGAAAAACAAGGACTGGGGTGGGGGCGGGGGTCCTGCCTCCCTCAGTTCCCTTGCTTGTTTGATCCCAGCCCCCACCCACACCCAGAATGACCCTCACCGCAGGGATGTCCCCAAGAGGAAGTGAGAAGGGAAAAGAGGACAGAAAAAGGCTTTCACCTGGACCCTCCTTTCTGGGGAGGCCCCTCCGCTCACCCAGCCCCCACCTTAGGACCCCTGTCTGCCCTCTGCTGGAGCAGGGGGGAGCAAGAGGTGCTGCCCCCGCCCCACAGCACTCTCCCCAAAGGTCAGGGAGTTAATTTCATTCCTGTGTATCTCTCTCACACCTTGGCGATTAACAATTGAAGAAAATGTATTTCTTTAGGGGCCCAGGATAAGTCAGAAGTAACTACAGCATTTATATGCTGCCGGAGGGCTGGAGTCGCCGTGGGGAAGGGAGAACCTCCAGAGGGGCCTCTATGGGTCTGGGGCCCTGACGATACTAATAAATGATTCAGAAATCATCATAACAGCAGCAACAGCAATAACTGGATATTGAGGGCTTGCTCTGTGTCCCGGAGGCCAAGGCTTTTGGGGGGTAGATGACTTTTCTGCCCCCGTTTTACAGATGAGAAAACTGAGGCACCAATCAGGGGACGGACTTGCCTAAGGTCACCCCCCCCCCACCATCACCACTTTATGCTGTCTTCTTGTCACCGTCCTTTACTTCCTGTGTGCAGGATTAAAGCAGGTGCAAAGCTGGGAACCAGAGGGCAGGGACTCAAAAAACATCTCCATTCTGAACCCCGACAGCCTGTGGCCTCCACACTATGCCACCCCTCTTGCCCCTGAATTCCTCAGAAATCTTGGAGCATCTACTGAGTGCCAAGTGCTTTGCCTAATCTTGTTTGTCTTAACTACCCCCATTTGACAGATAGGAAGACTGAGGCCCAGGTCACACATGATCAAGTTCAGGTGTGTCTGGCCCTGGGTCTGGGGCTCTGTCCAGGACCCCTTGGGGATTCACGTCTCATCTGGGCTCTTGAGGTCTCAGCCCCGTGTGGGGTAGAATGGGGGTGTTTGACCCCATAGGGGCCAGGTCACTGCCCCAATATCTGAGTCCTGGAAATCAGTGGGGTGCAAAGTCAATGCAGAAGTGGGTTAGAGCCACAAGGGGCCGGTGGAGGTATTGCTTAACGGATGCAGGGTTCTGTTTGGGGCCCTTATGGATTGAATTGTCTCCTTCCAAAAATATATAATGAATTCCCAACCCCTGTTCCAGTGAATGTGACCTGGTTTGGGAATAGGGTTTTTCTTACGTTAATGTGCTCATACCAGAGTAGGGTGGGTCCTAACCCTAATCATTTCTGAGTTACAAAAAGACCTGGGTAGACACAGACACACATAGAGGAGGCAGAGGTCTCGTGAAGATTGTCTACAAGCCAAGGAATGCTGAGGATGGCCAGTGGCCACTGGAAACCAGGACAGAGGCCACAGAAAGAACCGACACGTGGGACCCCGTGAGACAGTGAATTTCTGTTCTTCAAAGCCACCGCAGCCCTAGGAAGTTGTTACCACAATTAAAAAAAAAAAAGACAAAATAAAACTGAGGACGAAGCCTCGTTTCGGAGACATTTGCTCCCCATGAGGTGGGCAAACAAACTTTAAGTGCTTTTCCTCGAGTTTGAGATATGCATTTATCCATGTTCTCATCTCCAACTCCTTTTTATTCAGTTATTCCCACCTTTTTGCTACTTGCCACAACAAAATATATTGGGACTGGCCTTGCTGCCTAGCCAAGGGGGATCAATAGTGAGTGTCTCTTCTTGTCACCGTCCCTCACTTAATCAGAGGACAGGGACTCAGAATTCTGGGTGGCTATTTTTTTTTTATTAAAGGTGAGGAATGTCTGGGTGGTGCAAACAATTAAGCACTCGGCTGCTAATGGAAAGGTGGGAGATTCAAGTCCACCCAGCGGTGCCTCAGAAGAAAGGCCTGGCAATCTACTTTTGAAAAACCAGTCACTGAAAACACGAAGGAGTGCAGTTCTACTCCGGCACAAATGGGGGCGCTGTGAGTTGGAGTTGAGTTGGTGGCAACTGGTTCCTGGATATTAAAGGTCATAGGGAAGGAGAAATTTTAATGGCAGGGAAGGATGCTCCTGTAATGAAGATGAAGACACAGGTCACAGGACAGCCCGAGGCCACTTGAACGCATTATGGTAGAACCCTGGTCTGTTTGGTGGAAAGGCCGCAGCCTCTCTCAGCATTTTCCCGGGCTCCTCCTCAGTGCCAGCTGTGCCCAGCAATATCCTGGGACCCTGGAGAAGACCCTTCTCATATCCCCTCCTTCCTCCGTGCCCACCTGTCATGGGCCAAATTGTTGTTGTTAGGTGCCCTGGAGTCAGTTCTGACTCGTGCGACCCTGTGTATGTATAACAGACCGAAATGCTGCCCAGTCACACACCATGCTCCCAGTCGTTGTTACGCTTGAGCCCATTGTTGCAGCCATTGTGCCAATCCATCTCATTGAGGGGGGTTTTCAGTTTTCATAGTTTCAGTTCAAACATGGACTTTGGAGCCAGGCGGTCTGGTTTCAACCCTGTTGCTGATACTGACAGGCTCAGTGACTCTGGACAAGTTGCTGAACCTCTCTGTGCCTGTTTCCTCACCTGTGAGAAGGTAATTATAATAGTAGGAACTTTGATCACAGGATTCTTGTGAAGATTAATAAGTATCTACAGCGCTGAGAAGAATGCCAGGCACTCTGTCTGCAATTTGGTATTAATTGACTCTGCAAATCATCCCTCCCAAATGGTTGTCCCAATTTACACGCTCCCCGGGAGTGCGCAAATGTACCAGTTTCTTGATAAAATCTCCAACCCTTGGGGTCCTTAAGCTCTTTAATTGTTGCAAGCCTAACCCAAAAACAACCCAGTTGCAAGCCTAGTGTACAAAAAGTGTTTTGTGGTTTTTAGTTTCCATCTCTGTGATCAGGGACGGTGAGTATCTTTGGGGTGTCCGTTGACCACTGGGGTTCACTCTCCTTTGACTTAACTGTGGGGAGTGTGGGAGTCAGCAGGCAAACTCCAGCCTGCAGGCTAAACCGACCTGCCAATAAAGTTTCAGTGAAGCACAGGGACACCCACTGGTTTACTTGTAGTCTGTGGTTGCAGTCTTGTGTGAAAAGGGCAGAGCTGAGCAGCTGCAACAGAGACAGAAGGGTCTTTAGACCCAAAATAATTACTATGTGTAAGCGTTGGGCTCCTAACCAAAAGGCCGGCAGTTCGAATCCACCAGCCACTCCTTGGAAACCCTATGGGCAGCTGTACTATAGGGTCGCTATGGGTAGGAATCGACTGGAGGACAACGGGTTTTGTGTTTTTGTTGTTTTGGGTTTTACAGAGAAAGTATGCCGACCCCCGATGATGAACTTTTGGCCTCCTTTGCCTGTCTTCCTAGGAGGTTGTAAGTCGTGTTTTGGAAAACAGGCTTGCGAACACTTTCTGTCCTAGGTGCTCCATGTTCTTGGTTACAGGTAAGCCCCCACTGCCCCTCCAGACAGGTCCTGCCCTTTCCAGATTCCTTAGACTGGAAACAGAGGCGGAGACGTCACAGCCAGAGGAGGCGGGACAGGAAGAGCCCTGAAAAGCCGACCTAAGCGCCCGATTGGCTTCCACCTGCCCGACGGGCTTCGGATGGAACCAAACGCCCTCGTCCTTATTGGTTAAGTCCTCGAGGGGCGGGCCGCAGGGGCCCACCGGTTGGCTGGAGAAGGACACGTGGGACCGCCTCGACGTGGGCTTCGCGCATCGTTTGTGGGGATCTAGCTCGTGCGGCCATTGTGGTGACGGCGCCGGCGCCCTCGGAAGGCCGCGCTTCTCGCTCTGGCCGCGCGCCGTCGGACTCTCCCGCCGCGACAAGGATTGACTATCCGCGCCGACGACATGAGCTCCCCGGATGAGGGGTCCGATTGGGGAGCGGCTGTCGGCCCAGAGGGCGGGAAGCGGGGCGGCGTCCGCCGGGCCGGCCCTGGAGGCCCGCGGGCTGCCGGCCCAGGCCTTGATCTGGGGGCGCCGCGCAGCAGCGAGGCCGAGGGCGGGCTTCCAGGCCCCGCGGACGTCGAGGCCGAGAGGGAAGCGACGGGGGCGGGAGGCTCGCCGACCGAGGAGATGGAGGATGCTGCGGACTGCACGGCCCGCTTGGAAGAGGCTGAAAGTTTCGCGGCCCTCATGCGGCATTTAACCAACCGGGATGCCCTGCGGCTCCGGAGAAACCCAACCCCGGAAAGCTGCACCTCTGAGGTAGGGACCGTTTGGGCGGACCGAGACACAGGCCCCAAGGGTAGGCGCGCACCTGCCCCCTCGCTGTGCGGAAAGGCAGCGGTGTCTTCCCTGCCTCTCAGCCTCAGTGGACCCGAGGGAGGGCGGGCCTGGGAAACCCTAGAAGAGGCACTGCAAGGAGGTTGACTGTCACTGGGTCTCTCCAGACGGAAGACCTGGCCGGGCCGCCCGCAGACTCCGAGTCATCTGATGAGTTCACTGAGGTGCAGGTGACAAGGGTGAGCATTCAACCCAAAGCGACAGGCCAAGCAGAGTCCTGCAGCCTCAAGGATCGCGGAGACGCACCCAGACACTGGAATCCCCACGTCAGGGAGAACTTCCTTCCTGTGCCAGGCTCTTTCCCTGCCCTCACTCCACGGGGGTTCCCTTCAACCACAGAAATGCAGCCTGATGTCTCTTCATTCAGGAAAATGCCAAGTGTGGTCTGGGGCAGGCCCAGCTCCCCAGGCGGTGCTGGTGCTGCTGCTGCTGGGGGCCTGCCCCAGGCCACTCCTAGAAGGAAGGTGGCCCAGGAAAAGAAACCCCTAGGTGGTGTTTCAAAATCTGTTCTGGGGAGAAAGCCCCCGGCCTTGCCTTCATGGGGACAGAGAGTCTCCAGAGGCCCCCCTGAGACATCCACCTTCCCCCCAATCCGTGGCATTCCACTGCTTGGGAGATCCAAGAGGAACTCCTCGGTCCCTCTGGGACCCAGGCAGCCCAAACACACCAATGCGGGGAAGAAAGCTGTGGCGAGCGGGTCAAGGGAGTTGTATCCCGTGACAAAAGATAATGACCCCAAAAGAGATCAAGTCCCAAAGGGCCAGGTGAGTAGGCCCTCCTCCCCCTCTCTCCTTCCCCTCCCTCTGCCCCTCCACCTCTCTCCCATCCACATCCCCAGCACACAAGTCTTCCCACATGCTCCTTCTGTCCTTTGCTCCGGGGTTGTCACTGGGCGCCCAGGCCATCAAGATGCGAAATCCGGCTCATTTTCATAGGAGCAAACATAAAGATGGCACTTGATACGTGCCAGGTACTGTTCTCAGTGCTTCACACAGGCTTTGGGCCTCCTCCCCAGAGAGGGGCTGGCAAGGAAGGGAGGGCAGGCAGCTGATTTGCATCGGCCACCCCCTTAACGTTTGGGCTGCTGCGCCTCAGTGTTTAGACCCATTGGCTTCCTGATGGCCACTTCCTAGCTGTTCCCCTGAGCCTTCCTGGCGGGGGACCCAGGCTTTCTTAGTTGCCCCACTTTTCTTCCTAGCTCAGCTCTTCCTCCTGGCCTGGGGAAGAAAGTGCTAAGGAGATTAGCCTCTTGATTCCTCACCCTGTTTATTCCCTTCCTCACCCCAGCCCACCCCACACACCCCCCACACACCGCCCAAATCAGCGAGAAAGTTTTCTTTCAGCTTCCAACAAGCAGGCCAGGGCCATCTTGCCTCTCTGTGCATCGTGCCGATGGCAGCAGTGGAGAACCCAACATCAGGGTTCCCCAGGGTCCAGGAAACTCACAGCTCTTGGCCGTGAACCAGGGAGCCGTCAGGCCCAGGGAGCCTACACACTCCGGTGAGTGTGTGGGGTTGATATGTGTGGAGGGGGAAGGGGACACAGAGGGAGCACTCCGGCCATGTCACTTGTGGGGCCCCAGCCTTGCTCCTGGGCCTCTCTCCCTACCTAGACAGCTCTCACACAGGAAGTAGGATGCAGACAGGGCTGGCCTTAAGCCAAAGTGTCCTTTGCATGGGGTTTGTGTGGTGGCGATGATTTGTACCAGCGCCCCCAACTCCAACTTCAGAAGCAGGCATTTGGCAGAACGATGCCTTCTGTATTAGGTCCTGTTCAGCCACATTGCTCACCCCGAGGGTGAGCCACAGTCCTTGAGGCGGCATTCCCAGATGGCCCGAGACGGGGAAACGGAAGGGAGGCCCAGAGAGAAGGTTGGAGCTGCTGGGCAGAGCAGGGACAACTTCTTGCCAGCAGAGGGTGGTGCTGCCTCACTGTAGACCCTGCTGGGTCCTTTGCACCTCACTCCTAGGCTCTTTTGGATTCTCTTTCAGGTGACCAGGGGCCACCTGGCAATTCCCCAAGAGAGGAGAGTCAGCAGCAGCGGCAGCAACAACCACCACCTGGACAACAGGGCTGCCCTCGGGTAATCGTCTTTCTTGCCGCTAAAAAAGCAGGTCCAAACTAGATGATGGGATCTGCATCCAGGTTAAACTGATCTGTGTTACCCCTCCCTCTTCCCACCCCACAGTGGGGGAGGAGAGGCGAGGGGAGGGCACCTCCTTTCCATGGAGGATTCCATGCCAGTCTAGCCACTGGGCTTTGGGGTGTGGGGGGACGCAAGAGGCCAGCAGTAGAGGGGGAGGAGGAGGAGAGAGGAGGCAAGAATATACTAATTATTTTCTCTCTGTCTGCTATCTGCCGGGCTAGTGTGTCGTTCTACAGAAAGAGGTGGATGACCTTAAAGATGAAATCGGTATGACCAGCCTCTGACTGGGCAGGGCCCCAGGGTATCTGAGTCTCATCTGATTACATGTACACGTTGCCAACAAGTCCCAGAGATCTCCTTGTAGGCCAATTAGAGAGGCCTCATTTATTTCCTCTTTAACTGCCCCTAGGTAGGGTAATGTACGTTTTGTCTGCTTGTTGGTTGGATTGTATTTTAATGCTTCTGATACACTCCAGAGTTTGAGAACTTCTGGTTCCTTGGGTTCCCGTTTAGAAAACATTTCCACATTGGATTCAGGTGCTGAGTGGGTGAGTCAGTCCCAGGGCTGGATATGGCGAAGTTTGGATAGGGGCTGAAGGGGGGTTTCAGGTTGCAGGGTTAGGCCATTCCCCGACAGGGACAAGGATGGGTTTCCATATCCTGAAGTCCGGAGTATCTGGTTATGCCTTTCTCCTTTTCAGCGGCTCTGCGCAGCCTCCCTGACAAGTTCCAGACTCTTTCAGGTGAGTGTTAACACATACCATACCCCTTCTCACAGTCTTGCCTGTTCAGGAGGGCTGTGGGCTGGCCCTAGCTTTGTGGCTCTTCCCTGACTCTGCTCTGTTTGGCAGGTTGAACTCAGCATCCTGGTACAAGAGAAGCAGCTGGTGCTGGTGTTTTTTGAGCCCAATAGCAGCGGCCCGGCTGGTTCCCTCCTGTGTTCCTACCCCTCCTGGGGCTTCCTCTCTACCCCTGCTTTTGCCCCTCCCCATCCCAGTTTACAGACGTTTCAAATTAAAGTACCCCTCATATTCTGTGGTCTGCCCTCTCTCTGTTGGGGAACGGGGGAGGAAAGGAAGGGGCTGGGGACGACGCCATTTCAGAGCAGTTTTAAAACAAAATATGTCTGGCATTCTGTGGCCTGCCTGCTCTCTATGGGGAGCCTGGGGCAGCCTATGAGCAGGGGCCCTGCAGCCAGCCTTACCAGCCAGAGTGACCTAGCTTGGGTCTAGGCACCACCATGGCTCTGCCCTGCCACATTAGCATTTCCCCTACAGGCACTATGCATGCTGTCCCCTGATCTTCTTTTTAGGTTCCACAGTTCCGGATCTTCACCACTATTCCCCCTCCCCTTCAGCCGGAACCAGTTACCGCATTCAGAGCTGAGGTTCCTCTTCCCTCTTCTCGTTTACATCACCATCCTGGTTTCCCCTTCTCAGCCCTTCTTTGCTGTCCTGAGCATCCTTGTTCTCTCCCGCGGCTGTACATCCCTTGGCCTGTCCTCCACGGTCATTTCAACAGGTATGAAACAGCATCAACTGAGCCCATCTTCCCCCTTCCTGGGCCCAGTCCTCTTTGTGGATTCATTATGTCTCACTGGTGCCACCATCACAGGGACAAGCTGAGCGTCATTCTCATTTCCTCTTGAGCCCTCACCTTTGAAACCTGGTCGCCAAATCCTGCCCGTTCCCCCTCTTTGGTTTCAGTAGTGGATGGAGGTAGAAGTCACATCTACAGTGCCTGTGGAGGAAAAAGCAGGGTACAGGGAACACAGATAAATGAAGTTGTAAAATTCAAGGGGTGTTCATGGGTGCGTGTAAGTAAAGTAATCATGAAAAAATCTCCCTAGAGGGAGAGACACATGATTTAGAGAGTAAAGGGAGTGGAGATGGTGGTCAGGAATCCATAAAGGATGGAAATGAGCAAAAGCAGGGGTGGCATCTACTTTTCCCAAGGGGTGTTGTCAAGTTACTAAAACATAGGTGGAGGATAGAGGAGGAGAGTCAGCAAGTCCAGTGGCAGGGTGTCGGGTCCTGGAAATGTAGGAGTTCCTGGCCTAGGCTTTTGATCCTACTCTGTGATGGGTATGACGCTTCAAAGACACTCTGCATTGTCAGGGAGATCAGAAGGTGAAGGGTGGACACCTTGGAGTAGCTGGAAAGGGACTCATCTTTGAAGCATGGAGGTCAAGTAGGCAACAGCCACACATGACCTAAGGGAGACCTGGGAAGGATGGGGGCAGAGACAAGGGAAAGTAAAGAGTGGTGGCCCTTGGAAAGTTGGTCAGACTTGGTACCACCCTTCCTCTGTTCTCTCACTCTGTCTTCCTTCCGGGCCCCATGGTATGCGTTGTGGTAGAAGGACCATCAAGCATGTGATAGGAGAGTCACAGACCCTAGAGCCAGGAAGGAATTGAGCACAGACTTATCCCACCCAGTGCAAACCCCTCACTTGAGAAGATGGGCTTGATCTCTCAGTTTAATTCTTTGACCCTGTCTCAAATGATTATTTCTTGGAGGCACAACACAGCAGGCTGATGTCTGAGTGATCGGTTTGGCAGATACTTTCCAACTGGGGTTTCTGCCAACTGAGACATCTCGGGGGAAGAAGTCCAGAATTGGGCCCCTGCCCCAGGAGACACGGGGCCACTGGTCCCCAGAGTGTGGAAGGAGAGAAGCATTTTGAAAGGAGAAGTGGGAGGACATGAGCACTGCCCTCGGTGACTCAGTTTGCCAGCCCTGCTTTCCTCTTCTGAGCACAGAACCTCTCTATGAAATAGGCAGACCTAGTACTGCGCTATAACATGTGCATCACAGGCCGTGGCTTGGTGCTGAGCTTGCCAGTTCTGAGACGAATTAAGTGGCTGAGACCGAGGCTTAGTTTAAAGGAACACATCTGGTCCCCAGTGGAAAGGAGCAGGCCAGACCCATCCCCAAATTCCGTGGCCTCCTCTTTGCCTGTCCCCTCAAGCCTTCTCTGCAGCCAAAGAGGAAGTGGCAGCTGACCTGGGAGACCCCTAGGCCCTATCCCACCTCGTTCTAATACCTGCCCCCTACCCACCATCATGACTGGCCAAGTGCCCTCTCTGGACACTTCAGAGGGAATGGCACAGCCAAGAGAGGTAGGAGGAGAAGGAGCTGAGAGTGGTAGGCTGAACAATGTTCCCCCAAATTGGCCCCATCCTAATTCCCGGAATCTGTGAGTATGTTAGGCTACATGGCAAAGGGGGATTAAGTTTGCAGAGGGAATTACAGCTCCTGATCAGCCGACCTTAAACTAGGGAGATTATCCTGGATGATCCCTGTGTGCTCAAGGTATTCATAAACCAGCTAACCAGTTGCTATTATTGAGTTAATTTTGACTCACGGTCACCCCACGTGTTTCAGAGTCAGACTGTGCTCCATAGGATTTTCATGGCTGTGACCTTTTGGAAACAGATCGCCAGGCCTTTCTTCTGAAACGCCTCTGGGTGGGTTTCAACTGCTAACCTTTCAGTTAGTAACTGAGCTTAACCGTTTGCGCCATCCTGGGACTGTATCAGTGTAGTCACAAGGGTCCTTAAAAATGGAAGGAGGCTGAAGGGTACATTGGAGTGATGGGATGTGAGAAGGGTTCAACCTGCCATGGCTGGCTTGAAATAGGGAGGAAGGGAGCCTGGACCTGAGGAATGCAGGTCGCTTCTAGAAGCTGGAAAAGGGAAGGAAGTGAATTCTCCCCTATGGCCTCCAGGAAGGAACACAGCCCTGGAGACACCTTGATTTTAGCCTAGTGGCACCCATGTTGGCCTTCAGACCTACAGAACTGTAAGATAATCAATTGGGCGTGGTTGTCAGCCACAAAATTTGCAGCAACCTGTTAGGGCACCCACAGAGAACTCCCAAACGGGGGGAGAATGAAATCTCAGCTGCTACTCAGCTCGGAGGCAGCCCCAGAGATTTGGTGAAATGTACACCTGCCCTTGATGCAGCGGTGGTGGAGCTAAGTCTCTGAAATTTTAATTTCCAAATATGACCTTGAACACTGCAGGCAGAAAGGATCATCTCCCTCCTCAGACTGCAGCTAGGCCTTGAGGAGTGTGAGTGAGCAAGCCAGAGGACAAGAGCACACTAGCGTGGCCTCACATCCATGATGACAATGGCTGTATGAGAGGCGCCATGGTGGAGTAACCACCATGGTTTCCAGCCCTTGCTGTCACTGACCCCCATCTGAGCTTGGATAGGTTCAGGAACATCTATCCTCAGTCTCCACATCCAGACTTTCCTCCTCTTCTCATCCATGTTTTCTTCTTATCCAGTTCCTTTCATGGGGAGACAAACTCCCCATCTGCCAAGTACATTGGGGCTGCCAGGGATGGCCATGTGAACTCCACCTGCATGATTCCAGGATGCACGACTACAGTGTGAAGGGTGCCCCTGGGGTTGTGCTGTGTTGAAGTCCTGGTAACTACCACTCAGATTAGGAAGTAGAATGTTGCCAGCATCTTTGAAAGCCTCCTGTCTGCCCCACCTCTTTCAGACCCCCCTCTCTACTATACCAGAGGTAACCGTCCTCCTGACCTAAGAATCATTTGCCTCCTTTTAAAGCATTAAATATTGCTATTAAAAAAAAAAAAGAAAACCTCAGGAAGATATAAAAAATAAATGATTCAGAAAAGGCATTTGACAAGCTTCAACACCCATTCATGATAAAAACTCTCAGCAAAATAGGAACAGAAGGAAAATTCCACAGTAGTCAAAACAGCCTGGTACTGGTACACCAACAGATACATAGAGCGATGGAACAGAATTGAGAATCCGGGCATAAATCTATCCAAATATGAGCAGCTGATATTTGACAAAGGCGCAAAATCAGCTAAAAGGGTAAAAGATAAAAAAAAAAAAAAAAAAGGGTAAAAGATAGTCTCTAACAAATGGTGCTGGCATAACCGGATATTCATCTGCAGAAAAAAATGACATAAGACCCATACCTCACACCATGCACAAAAACTAACTCAAAATGGATCAAAGACTCAAATATAAAATCTAAAATGATAAAGATCATGGAAGAAAAATAGGGACAACACTAGGAGCCCTAATACATGGCATAAACAGTATACAAAACGTTACTAATACCAGAAAAGAAACTCGATAACTGGGAGCTTCTAAAAATCAAACATCTATGCTCATCTAAAGACTTCAGCAAAAGAGTAAAAAGATCACCTACAGATTGGGAAAAAGTTTTTACCTATGACATATTCTATCAGCGTCTGATCTCTAAAATCTACATGATACTGCAAAAACTCAACTGCAAAAAGATAAATAACCCAACTAAAAAATGGGCAAAGGATACGTACAGGCACTTCACTAAAGACATTCAGGTAGCTAACAGATGTTCACGATCATTAGTCATTAGAGAAATGCAAATCAAAACTACAATGAGATTCCATTTCACTCCAACAAGGCTGGCATTAATTCAAAAAACACAAAATAATAAATGTTACGTTGTAGAGAGATTGGAATACTTATACACTGCTGGTAGGAATGTAAAATGGTACAACCACTTTGGAAATCGATTTGGCACTTCCTGAAAAAACTAGAAATAGAACTACTGTATGATCCTGCAATCCCACTCCTTGGAATATATCCTAGAGAAATAAGACTCATCACACGAAGAGACATATGCACACTCGTTCATTGCAGCATCGGTCAATGATGAATCCATGAAGCAGCTCCTAGAGAAATAAGAGTGCGAAGGGAGGGAGAGGGGTATTCACTAATTAGATAGTAGACAAGAACTATTTTAGGTGAAGGAAAAGACAGCACACAATACAGGAGCGGTCAGCACAACTGGACTAACCCGAAAGCAAAGAAGTTTCCTGAATAAACTGAATGCTTCGAACAGAGAACCCCTGAGCTAGTAGGAGAGCAGTGGGATGCAGACCTCAAATTCTCATAATAAGATCAGACTTAATGGTCTGACTGAGACTAGAAGGACCCTGGAGGTCGTAGTCCCCAGACCTTCTGTTAGCCCAAGACTGGAACCACTTCATGTATCTGACTGAAGCCAACTCTTCAGGCAGGGATTGGACTGGACTATAGGATAAAAAATGATACTGGTGAGGATTGCACTTCTTGGATCTAGTAGACACATGAGACTATGTGGGTGGCTCCTGTCTGGAGGGGAGATGAGAAGGCAGAGGGGTCAGATGCTGGCTGAACGGACATGAAAATAGAGGGCTGAGAGAAGGAGTGTGCTGTCTCATTAGGGGAGAGCAACTAGGAGTGTATAGCAAGGTGTATATAAATTTTTGTCAGAGAGATTGACTTGATTTGTAAACTTTCACTTAAAGCACAGTAAAAATTAAAAAACTAATAGAAAATACTGGGGAATAAATCTAAGCAGGCATATAAAACATATACAAAGAAAACTACAAAACACTACTGCAAGAAAGCAAAAGAAATCTACATAAATGGAAAAACATACCATGCTTATTGATAGGTAGACTCAACATTGTGAAAATGACAATTCCACCCAAAGCAATTTATAAACACAATGCAATCCCGATCCAAATACCAACAACATTCTTTACAGAGATGGAAAAATTTATCATTACCTTTATATGGAAAGGGAAAAGGCCCCGGATAAGTAAAGCACTATTGAAGAAGAATAAAGTATGAGGGCTTGCACTACCTGACCTCAGAAATTACTATACAGCTACGGTAGTCAAAATAGCCTGGTATTGGTACAACGACAGACATTGAGTAATGGAACAGGATTGAGAACCCAGATGTAAATCCATCCACCTATCGTCACCTGATCTTTGACAAGTCCCCAAAGTCCATCAAATGGGGAAAACAGTCTTTTTAACACATAATGGTGGCAAAACTGGATGTCCATCTGTAAAAAAATGAAACAGGGCCCATACCTCACACCATATGCAAAAACTAAATCAAAATGGATGAAAGACCTAAATATAAAGCCAAAAAACTATGAAATTCATAGAAGAAAAAATAGGAAGAACACTAGAGGCCCTAATACATGGCATTAACAGGACACAAACCAGAACCAACAACACAGAAACTCCAGAAGGCAAGCTAGATAACTGGAATGTTCTAGAACTAAACACTTATGCTCATCAAAGAACTTCCCCAAAGGACAAAAAAGAGAACCTACAAACTGTGAAAAATTTTTTGGCTATTACAAATCAGACAAAGGTCTAATCTCTAAAATCTACAGGAATATCCAACACCTCTACAACAAAAAGACAAATAATCCAATTCAAAAATGAAATGGACGAAAGAAATTAACAGACACTTCATCAAAGAAGACATTCAAGCGGCCAACAGGCACAGGAGGAAATGCTCGCCATCACTAGCCTTTAGAAAGATGCAAATCAAAACCACAATGAGATACCATCTCCCCCCCGCCCCCTGCATTACGGGCACTAATAAAAAAAAACAGGAAATAACAAATGTTGGAGAGGCTGCAGGGAGATTGGAACTCTACGCACTCACTGCTGGTGGGAATGGAAAATGATACAGCCATTATGGAAAGCAATGTGGCGCTTCCTTAGAAAGCCAGAAATAGAAATACCGTATGATCCAGCAACCCCGCTCCCAGGAATGTATCCTAGATAATGAGTCGTCACACGAATAGACATATGCATACTCATGTTCATTGCAGCATCGCTCACAATAGCAAAAAGATGGAAAAAACCTAGATGCCCACAAACAGATGAATGGATAAACAAACTGTGGTACATACACACAATGGAGTATTAAACAACGATAAAGATCAATGATGAATCTGTGAAGCATCTCCTAACGGATGAATCTGGAGGGCATTATGCTGAGTGAAATCAGTCAATCACAAAAGGACAAATATTGTATGAGACCACTACTGTAAAAACTCATGAAAAGGTTTACATACAAAAAGAAACAATCTTTGATGGTTATGAGAGAAGGGAGGAGTGGGAATGGAAAAACACTTAATAGACAATAGATAAGTGGTAACTTTGGTGAAGGCTAAGACAGTACACAATACTGCAGAAGCCAGCAGAATTTGTACAAGGCAAGGTCATGGAAGCTCCACAGACACATCCAAACTCCCTGAGGGACCAAACTGCTGGGCTGAGGGCTGTGGGACCATGGTCTCAGGGAACATCTAGCTCAATTAACATAATACAGTTTATAAAGAAAGTGTTCTACATTCTACTTTGTTGAGTAGCGTCTGGAGTCTTAAGAGTCTGTGAGCGGCCATCTAAGATGCTCCACTGGCTCACCGCTTTGGGAGGGAAGAAGAACGAAGAAAACTAAAGATACAAAGGAAAGATTAGTCCAAAGGACTAATGGACCACATCTACCATGGTCGCCACCAGACTGAGTCTGGTACAACTAGATGGTGCTCGGCTACCACCACTGAGTGCTCTGCCAGGTATCACAATAGAGGATCCTGGACAGAGCTGGAAGAAAATGTAGAACAAAATTCTAACTCACAAAAAAAGACCAGACTTACTGGCCTAACAGAAACTGGAAAAACCTGACAGTATGGCCCCCGTACACCCTTTCCGCTCAGTAGTGAAGTCACTCCCGAGGTTCACCCTTCAGGCAAAGATTAGCCATAAAACAAAAGGAGACTAAAGGGGCCGAGCAGCCCAGGGGAAGGACTAGAAGGCAGGAGGGGACAGGAAAGCCGGTAATGGGGAACCAAGGGTCAAGAAGGGAGAGTGTTGACAGGTTGTGGGGTTGTTAACCAATGCAGTGAAACAATATGTGTAGTAACTGATGAGAAATTGGTTCTGTAAATCTTCATCTAAAGCACAATAAAATAAATAAATAAAATTTTCTTGTAAAAAAGAAGCAATACTTAGAGATATGTTATTATAGTAAAAAAATAAATATCACACTTAATAATAATATCATAGAATTTAAAGTAATGTGGTTCCCCAAAGGTCCACATATTTTGCTAACCATAATAAGAGTGTCAGCGGAAAAGAGGAAGACCTTCAGTGAGATGGACTGGCACCGTGGCTGCAACAATGGGCTCAAGCTTAACGATTGTGAGCCTGGTGCTGGACTGGGCACTGTTTTAATCTGTGGTAGGTAGTAGGTAGGGTTGCTATGAATCAGAACTGGCTCTGTGGCACCTAACAACAACAACAACAACAACAAGAATTAAACTTACGGTACTGTAATCTTGATTTTTTATAAAATTTTCATCTTGTTTAAATTAGTTCTTTCAGAATGTAATTGATAGCCTTAAATTTTAATAATATTTGCTCAAGGAAAGGGAAAAAAACCTCTAAATTCTTGTCTTAAAATTTTCAGACCATTAACATATTGTGGCTTTGGGTTGTAAATCTACATAGGGGCTTCAAATGTCAACATGATTTCTTGGGGCAGATTTCTTTTTAGACCCCTGACTCAACTCCAAGTTTCCAGAGAGGCAATTTTTACTGCAGTCTCTTGTGTTATTGTTGTTAGGTGCTGTCGAGTCGGTTCTGAGTCATAGCGACCCTATGCAAAACAGAACGAAACACTACCCTGTCCTGAGCCATCCTCACAATTGTTGTATGGTTGAGCCCACTGTTGCAGCCACTGTATCAGTCCATCTCATTGAGGGTCTTCCTCTTTTTCGCTGACCCTCTACTTTACCAGGCATGATGTCCTTCTCCAGGGACTGACCCTTCCTAATAATATGTCCAAAGTATGTAAGATGTAGTCTCGCCATCCTTGATTCTAAGGAGCATTCTGGTTGTACGTCTTCGAAGACATATTTGTTCATTCTCTTGGCAGTCCACGGTGTATTCACTATTCTTCTCCAACAGCACAATTTAAAGGTGTCAATTCTTCTTTGGTCTTCCTTATTGGTCCAGCTTTCACATGCATAGGAGGCGGTTGATTGAAAACACCATGGCTTGGGTCAGGGCACCTTAGTCCTCAAGATGACATCTTTGCTTTTCAACACTTTAAAGAGGTCTTTTGCAGCCGATTTTCCCAATGCAATTCGTCTTTTGATTTCTTGACTGCTCCTTCCGTGGGTGTTGATTGTGGATCCAAGCAAACTGAATCCTTGACACTTTCAGTCTTTTCTCTGTTTATCATGATGTTGCTTATTGGTCCAGTTGTGAGGATTCTTGTGTTCTTATGTTGAGGTGAAATCCATACTGAAGGCTGTGGTCTTTGATCTTCAACAGTAAGTGCTTCAAGTCCTCTTCACTTCCAGCAAGCAAGGTTGTGTAATCTGCATAACACAGGTTGTTAGTGAGTCTTCCTCCAATCCTGATGCCCCGTTCTTCTTCATATAGTCCAGCTTCTTTGGTTATTTGCTCAGCATACAGATTGAAGAGGTATGGTGAAAGGATACAACCCTGACGCACACCTCTCCTGATTTTCAACCATGCAGTATCCCTTGTTCTGTTTGAATGACTGCCTCTTGATCTATGTACATATTCTTCATAAGCACAATTAAGTGTTCCAGAATTCCCATTCTCTGCAATGTTATCCATAATTTGTTATAATCAACACAGTCTTGTGTTGGTGGATCTATTTCTTGTTGACCTTCATGGTGTGTGTGTATGTGTCTGTCTGTCTTCTGTCCAACTTCCCAACTTGGGAAAGTCCTGGGCCTTATTTCCAGTACCTGATGCCCCATGAACTGTGTATTAATTTTCTATTGCATCCATAACAAACTGCCACTAATTTAGTGGCTTAAAACAACATCCACTTATTATGTCACGATTCTGAAGATTGGAAATCCAACACAAGTCTCACCTGGCTGAAAGCAAGGTGCTGGCAGAGCTGCATTCTCTTCTGGAGGCTCTTTCAGAGAACGCTTTTCCAAGCTCATTCAGGTTGTTGGCAAATGTAGGTTTCATGTTGTAAGACTAAGGTCCCACTTCCTTACTAGTTTTTGACTTGGAGCATTTCTCAGCTTCCAGAGACTGCCTACATTCCCTGATGTGTGGCCCCCTGCAAAGTCAGCACCAGTGGGTTGCATCGCTCTCACTCTTCATCTCTCTCTCTCTCTTTTGGTTTATAAGAACGGAAATTTATTGCCTCACAGTTCTGGAAGCTGAGTCTGAAATCAGGGTATCAGTAGTGTTGATTCCTTCTGGGGATTCTGAGGGAGAATCTGTTCCATGCCTCTCTCCTAGCTTCTGGTGACAGAGGTGATCCTTGGCGCCCATTGGCTTTTGGCAGCATAACTCCAAATCTCTGCCTCTATCTTCACATGGCTGTCTTTCCTCTTTGTTTCTTTCTGTGTCTCTTCTTTTAAGGACACCAGTTATATTGGATTAAGACCCACCTTACTCTAGTATGACATTATGTTAACTCAACTGATAACATCTTCAAAGAGCCTATTTTTAAAGAAATTCATGTTCACAGGTAATTCAACATGTTTTTTTCTGAGGACATAATTCAACCCATAACAGATGGCAAAGAGTGAAGAAGACTAGACTCACATAAGGGAAGTGCTAGGACTCAGGGCTGAAATGGACAAGTATGTCCCAGAATGAGAGACCAGGCCAGACCCCAGTTACCCGTAAGACTCCATTACATGGCAGTTAAAGGTATCATTTATCCATGGCCCACAACAGGAGGGGGATTCCTCTGTGTAAAGGAGCGAGTCCTGCCTTCTCTCTTTTCTCTCATCCCTCACTTTTCATACCCACCTTTCCTTATCCCACCAGGTTTCCTCCACTGCTAAGATTCCACTGCACTGCACTGCACTTTTTACCCTGAACAGGGAGCATGAGTTGATCAATTGAAGGAGGAGCTGCTGGATAAAGAGCCCTGTGTCTGTTCTGGGTGACAGAACCCAGAGAAAGGACCTAGAACTCACCCTTTAGGAACAACCAGCAAGGATTCAGTTCAGTTCATCAAACACTTTTTTGGCACAGTGAATTGCTTAATATGCCCTGCTAGCCATACATGGTCTTGCTACTCCCACAAAATGATTGGGTGGTACTATGCAAATAAGGTGCTTCTGACCCACCAAGGGGATTGGACAGCCTGCTAATAATGCAAATAAGGTGCATGGAACACTTGTAGGGGGTGGGACCATGTAAATAAGGTGTATGGGGCCCTAACAAGGGGGTTGGTCAGTATTACCATCCCACTAGGTTTAAAGGGAGCCAATCCCAGAAGTTGAGAAGGGGACCTCACGCCCATCAAGAAGAGCCAGGAGCAGATTGGGTCCTTTGAACCTGCAGTCCCTGCACTGAGAACCTCCCAGACCCAGGAGGCAGAGAGAGAACAGTAACACTGGAGATGGGGAGAAGAGGTGGCAGAGAAACAGTGGTAGCAGAACCAGAAGATTGGCACAGTGTTCTTCCCAGTCCACCGAGAGAGGCAGCTACAGTGGTTGTGCCAGCCCACGGGGGAAGAGAGCTGAGCACCTTCAGGCCAAGGCTTACTGGTGGAGTGGTGTTAAGGCCTGCCAACTTGGCTAGGCCATGATTCTCAGTATTGTGTGATTGTCCATTAATTTGTGATGTGATTTTCCTACACGTTGTAAATCCTACCTCTATGATGTTAATGAGACAGGATTAGAGGCAGTTATGTAAATGAGGCAGGACTCATCTACAACATCAGGTTGTATCTTGAATCAGTCTCTCTTTTTTATTGTGCTTTTGGTGAAAGTTTACAGCTCAAGTTAATTTCTCATACAAAAATTTATATACATGTTGTTATATGACCCTAGTTGCAATTCCTATAATGTGACAGCACACTCCTCCTTTCCACCCCGCGTTTCCTATGTCCATTTAACCATTCAATCACTTCTGTGTCCATTCCTGCTCCTTCCTGTCTTTTCATCCTGCCTCCTGACAGGAGCCGCCTATTTGGTTTCATGTACCTGACTGAATTAAGAAGCACGATCTTCACGAGTATTATTTTATGTATATAGTCCAGTCTGATCTTTGTCTGAAGAGTGGGCTTCAGGAATGGTTTTAGTTCTGGATTAATTGAGAGTCCAGGGGCCATGGCTGTGGGGGTTCCTCCAGGCTCAGTCAGACCATTAAGTCTGGTCTTTTCTTGTGAATTTGAGTTCTGCTCCTCCCTTTTCTCCTGCTCTCTCAGGGACTCTCTGTTGTGTTCCCTGTCAGGTGGGTCATTGATGGTAGTGAGGCACCATCTAGTTCTTCTGGTCTCAGGCTGATGGAGTCTCTGGTTTATGTGGCCCTTTAGTCCCTTGGGCTCATATTTCCCTTGTGTCTTTGGTGTTCTTCTTTCTCCTTTGCTCCAAGTGGGTTAGTACCAACTGATGCATCTTAGATGGCCGCTCACAAGCTTTTAAGACCCCAGAGGCCACTCACCAAAGAGGGATCCATAAGAATTTTCTTAATAAGCTTTGTTATGCCAATTGACCTAGATATCCCCTGAAACCATGGTTCCCAGGCTCCAGCCCCAGCTACTCTGTCCCTGAAAGTGTTTAGTTGTGTTCAGGAAACTTCTTAGCTTTTGCTTTGGTCAGGTTGTACTGACTTCCCCTGTACTGTGTGTTTGTTCTTCCCTTCACCTAAGATGATTCTTGTCTACTATCTAGTTAGTGAATTCCCCTTCCTCCCTCCCCACCCTCTTAATCATCAAAGAAAGTTTCCTTCTATGTTTAAACCTTTTCTTGAGTTCTTATATCAGTGGTCTCATACAATATTTGTCCTTTTGCAACTGACTAGTTTCACTCAGCATAATGCCCTCCAGATTCATCCATGTTGTGAGATGTTTTGCAGATTCATCATTTTCTGTATCATTGCTTAGTATTTCATTGTGTGTATGTACCATAAATTGTTTATCCATTCCTCTGTCGATGTGCACCTAGGTTGTTTCCATCTTTTTGCTATTTGTGAACAGTGCTGCAATGAACATGGGTGTGCATATATCAATTCGTGTGACGGTGGTTATTTCTCTTGATATATTTCTAGGAGTGGGATTGCTGGATGGTATGGTACTTCTATTTCTAGCTTTTTAAGGAAGCACCAAGTCGATTTCCAAAGTGATTGTACCATTTTACATTCCCGCCAGCAGTGCATAAGTCTTCCAGTCTATCTACAACCTCTCCAAAATTTATTACTTTGTGTTTTTTAATTAGTGCCAGCCTTGTTCGGGTGAGATGGTATCTCATTGTAGTTTTGATTTGCATTTCTTTAATGTCTAACGATCACGAGCATTTCCTCATGTATCTGTTAGCCTTCCGAATGTCTTCTTTGGTGTAGGGTCTGATCATATCCTTTGCCCATTTTTTAATTGGGCTATTTGTCTTTTTGTTGTTGAGGTTTTGCAGTATCTCATAGATTTTAGAGATTAGACTCTGATCGGGTTTGTCGTAACCAAAAATATTTTCCCAGTCTGTAGGTTGTCTTTTTACTCTTTTGGTGAAGTTTTTGGATGAGCATAAGTGTTTGATTTTTAGGAGCTACCAGTTATCTAGTTTCTCTTCTGGTGTTTGTGCCTTGTTAGTTATGGTTTGTAATCTATTTATGCCATGTATTAGGGCTCTTAGCATTGCCCCAATTTTTTCTTCGATGATCTTGGTCTTGTTAGGTTTTATATTTATGTTTTTGATCCATTTTGAGTTAGTTTTAGTACATGGTGTAAGGTATGGGTCTTGTTTCACTTTTTTTTGAATATGGGTATTTAGTTATGACAGCACCATTTGTTAAAGAGACTGTCTTTTCTCCATTTAATGGACTTTGGGCCTTTGTCAAATATCAGCTGCTCATAAGTGGATGAACTTACATCTGAGTTCTGAGTTATGTTCCATTGGTCTATGTATCTGTTGTTCTACCAGTACCAGGCTGTTTTGATTACCATGGTGGTATAATAGATTCTAAAATCAGGTAGTGTGAGGCCTCCCACATCGTTCTTCCTCTTCAGTAATGTTTTACTTATCTGGGGCCTCTTCCCTTTCCGTATGAAGTTTGTGATTTGTTTCCCCATCTCATTAAAAAATACTGTTGGAGTTTGGATTGGGCTTGCATTTTATCTGTAGATCACTTTGGGTAGAATTGACATTTTCACAGTGCGCAGTCTTCCTATCTATGAGCATGGCATGTTTTTCCATTTATGTACTTCTTTTTGTTTTCTTGCAGTAGTGTCTTGTAGGTTTTTTGTATAGGTCTTTTACATCTCTGGTTAGGTTTATTCCTAAGTATTTTATCTTCTTGGGGACTATTGTAAATGGCATTGATTTGGTGATTTCCTCTTTGATGTTCTGTTTTTGGTCTGGAGGAATCCAACCAAGTTTTGTTTGTTTATCTTATCTCCTGATACTTTGCTGAAATCTTCTATTAGTTTGAATAGTTTTCTTGTGGATT
Organism: Elephas maximus indicus; assembly: GCF_024166365.1. Lineage (NCBI taxonomy): Eukaryota > Metazoa > Chordata > Mammalia > Proboscidea > Elephantidae > Elephas > Elephas maximus. The sequence goes on along the minus strand of NC_064846.1, from coordinate 97,942,282 downwards.
CTTGTCATTTTCTGTATATAAGATCATATCATCTGCAAATAGGGATATTTTTACTTCTTCCTTGCCAATTTGGATGCACTTTATTTCTTTTTCGTGCCTTATTGCTCTGGCTAGGACATCCAGTACAATGTTGAATAAGAGTGGTGATAAAGGGCATCCTTGTCTGGTTCATGTTATCAAGGGGAATGCTTTCAGACTCTCTCCATTTAGGATGATGCTGGCTGTTGGCTTTGTAAGAATGCCCTTTATTATGTTGAGGAATTTCCCTTCTATTTGTATTTTGCTGAGAGTTTTTATCATGAATGGGTGTTGGACTTTGTCAAATGTCTTTTCTGTACCAATTGATAAGATCCTGTGGTTCTTGTCTTTTGTTTCATTTAAGTGATGGATTGCATTAATTGTTTTTGTAATGTTGAACCATCCCTGGTATGAACCCCACTTGGTTATGGTGAATTATTTTTTTTGATATATTTTTGAATTCTATTGGCTAGGATTTTGTTGAGGATTTTTGCATCTATGTTCATGAGGGATATTGGTCTGTGATTTTGTTTTTTTGTGGTGTCTTTACCTGGCTTTTGTATCAGGACTATGCTGGCTTCATAGAATGAGTTCGGGAGAATTCCATTCTTTTCTATGCTTAAAAATACCTTTAGTAGTACTGGCGTTAACTATTCTCTGAATATTTAGTAGAATTCTCCAGTGAAGCTGTCAGGGTCAGAGTTTTTCTTGTAGGGAGTTTTTTTTCTTTTTATTGTACTTTAGATGAAGGTTTACAGAACAAACTAGTTTCTCAACATACAGTACACACATTTTCCATGACATTGGTTAAGAACCCCGCAACATGTCAACACTCTCCCTTCTCAACCCTGGGTTCCCTATTACCAGCTTTCCTGTTCCCTCCTGTCTTCTAGTCCCTGCCCCAGGTCTGGTGTGCCCCTTTAGTCTTCTTTTGTTCCATGAGTCTGTTCAATCTTTGGCTGAATAGTGAACCTCATGAGTGACCTCATTACTGAGCTGAAAGGGTGTCTGGGGACCACACTCTCAGGGTTTCTCCAGTCTCCGTCAGGGCATCAAGACCGGCCTTTCTTTTTGAGTTAGAATTTTGTTCTGCATTTTTCTCCGGCTCTGTCCGGCACCCTCTATTGTGAGCCCTGTCAGAACAGTCAGCGGTGGTAGCCAGGCACCATCTAGTTGTACTGGACTCAGTCTGGTGGAGGCCATGGTCGATGTGGTCCATACAGTCCTTTGGACTAATCTTTCCCTTCTATCTTTAGTTTCCTTCATTTTTCCTTGCTCCTGAAGGGATGAGACCGGCAGAGTATCTTAGATGGCCACTCGCAGACTTTTAAGACCCCAGATGCTACTCACCAACATAGAATGTAGAACATATTCTTTATAAACTACATTATGCCAATTGAGCCTGATATTCCCTGAGATCATGTTCCCCACAGCCCTCAGGTGACCATAGGTGGATGGATTTTCATCTGGGTTCTCAATTCTGTTCCATTGGTCAAGGTATCTGTCATTGTACCAGTACCAGGCTGTTTTGAATACTGTAGCTATATAGTAGGTTCTGAGGTCAGGTAGTGCCAGCCCTCCTACTTTATTCTTCAGTAGTGCTTTACTTATCCAGGCCTCTTCCCTTTCCATATAAACTTAATGATATGTTTTCCCATCTCTTTAAAAATGTTGTTGGTATTTGGATCGGTATTGCACTGTGTTTGTCAATTGCTTTGGGTAGAATTGTCGTTTTCACAATGTAGAGTCTACATATCAATGAGCGTGGTCTGTTTTTCCATTTATGTTGATCTCTTTTGGTTTCTTGCAGTAGCGTTTTGTAGTTTTTTCTTTTTTGTATAGATCTTTTACATCTCTGGTTAGATTTCTTCCCAAGTATTTTAATTTTTTAGGGGCTATCCTAAATGGTATTGTTTTCCCAATTTCCTTTTCATTGCTTTCTTTATTGGTGTATAGGAATCCAACTGATTTTTGTATGTTTATCTTGTATCCTGCTACTCTGCTGAATCTTTCTAGTAGTTCCGGGGGTTTTCTTCTGGAGTCTTTTGGGTTTTCTATGTATAGTATCATGTCATCCTCAAATAGGGACAGTTTAATTTCTTCATTACCGATTTGGATGTCCTTTATTTCTGTTTCCTGTCTTATTGCTCTAGCTAGGACTTCCAACACAATGTTAAATAGGAGTGGTGATAAAGGACATCCTTGTCTTGTTCCTGTTCTCAAGGGGAATGTTTTCAGCCTCTCTCCATTAAGAACAATGTATGCCATTGGTTTTGCATAGACGCCCTTTATTATGTTGAGAAATTTCCCTTCTATGCCTATTATATCAACAGTTTTTATCAGGAATGGGTGTTGGGCTTTGTCAAATGTCTTTTCTGTGTCAATTGAGATGATCTTTTGATTCTTTCTTTCCTTTTATTTATGTGGTGGATTATGTTGATTTTCTGATGTTGAACCATCCTTGCATACCTGGTATGAATCCTACTTGATCATGGTGTATTATTTTTTTTGATATGATGCTGAATTCTATTGGCTAGAATTTTTGCATCTATATTCATGAGACATATTGGTCTGTAATTTTCATTTTTTGTGGTGTCTTTGCCCAGTTTCAGTATCAGGGTTATGCTGGCTTCATAGAGTGAATTCGGAAGTATTGCTTCCTTTTCAGTGTTGTGAAATAGTTTGAATAGTACTGGTGTAAGCTCTTCTCTGAACGTTTGGTAGAATTCTCTAGTGAAGCCATCTGGGCCAGGGTTTTTTTTATTGGTAGTTTTTTATTTCCTTTTCAATCTCTTTTGTTATGGGTCTGTTCAATTTTTCCACATCATTTTGTCTTATTTTGGGTAGGTAGTGTGTCTCTAGAAATTTGTCCATTTCCTCTAGGTTTTCAAATTTGTTGGAGTATAGTTTTCATAATACTTTGTTATGATCCATTTTATTTCGGTTGGGTCTTTTGTAATGTCCCTCATTTCATTTCTTATTTGGGTTATTTGCATCGTCTCCTGTTTTTGTTTTGTCAGTTTGGCCAGTGGTTTGTTGATTTCGTTGATCCTTTCAGAGAAGCAACTTTTGGTTTTGTTGATTCTTTCTATTGATTTTCTATTCTCTATTTCATTTATTTCTGCTCTGAAATTTATTATTTCCTCTCTTCTGGTGGCTGTGGACTTATTTTGCTGTTCTATTTCTATTTGTTCTGGTTCTGTAGCCAATGTTTTGATTTTGTCCCTTTCTTCTTTTTGATGTGTACATCTATTGCTATAAATTGATCTCTGAGGACTTCCTTTGCTGTGTCCCAAAGGTTTTGGTATGATGTGTTTTCATTCTTGTTTGATTCTAGGAATTTTTTATTCCATCTCTGATTTCTTCTCTTACCCAGTGGTTTTTAAGCAGGGTGTTATTCAGTTTCCATGTAATTGATTTTTTTTCGTCACTCTTCCTGTTGTTAATTTCTACTTTGATGGCCTTGTGGTCAGAGAAGATACTTCATATTATATCAACGTTTTGGATTTTGTTGAAGGATGCTCTGTGACCTAAGATGTGGTCTATTCTGGAGAACATTCCATGAGCATTGAAAACGAATGTATACTTTGCAGCTTTTGGGTGGAGTGTTCTATATAAGTCTATGAGGTCAAGTTGTGCTCTTTAGCTGTTCTGTATCTTTGTTGAGTTTCTTTCTAGATGCTCTGTCCTTTACTGAGTGTGGTGTGTTGAAGTCTCCTTCTATTATTTATTGTGGAACTCTCAATCTCTTTTCACTGCTGTTAGAGTTTGTTTTATGCATTTTGGACCCCAGCCATTGGGTGCGTAGATGTTTATTATGGGTAAGTCTTCATGATGGATCATTCCTGTAATCGTTATATAGTGCCCTTCTTTGTCTTTTATGGTGGATTTTGTTTTAAAGTCTATTTTATCTGAGATTAGTGTTGCCACTTCTGCTTTTTTTGGAAGTTATTCGCTTGATATGTTTTTTTCCATCCTTTGATTTTTAATAAATTTACGTGTTTGTTTTTACGGAGTGTCTCTTGTAGACAGCATACTGATGGATCCTGTTTTTTTAATCCATTCTCTCACTCTGTATCTCTTTATGGGTGCATTTAGGCCATTTACATTCAGTGTATCTATTGATAGGTGTGAGTTTATTGCTGTCATTTCGTAGTGCTTTATTTGTGGTGCTGACGTTTTCTTTGTTCCTCTTACTCTCCTGTGCTGAGCTCCTTTTGTTTGTGGATTTCTTTTGTTTTTATTGAGACTTTATGTTTTTCTTCTTTATTTTGATGAGTAGGTTTGTTAACTTTCTTTCTTTCTTTTTTTTTTACCTTGAAACTTACCCTATGTTCCTAGGTTTGAACCAGCCTATTATTACTTGGTATCACCTTGCCTTCCTCTCCATTAGAAAGTTTTTTACCTACACCACTTATTCCCTTTTTTATTGTTCTGATGTTGTTGTCATTTCAGATTAACCTCTCTGGTTCCTTGTTGCAATTCTTTTGGTTTTGGATAAACCTTGAGAGTTCATTTTCTAGGGTGGTATCTGGCTGGTACAATCTTGCATCCTAGATTCAGGCTGTGGTCTGATGTTGTTTGTTCTCAGGCTGAAGGACTCCTTTAATAATTCTTGTAAGTTTGGTTTGGTTTTTACATATTCCCTTAATTTCTGTTTATCTGGGAATGTCCTAATGTTACCATCATATTTGAACAAAAGTTTTGCAGGATATATGATTCTTGGTTGGCAATTTTTTCTTTCAAGGTTTTATATATATCATCCCATTACCTTCTTGCCTGTATGGTTTCTGCCAAATAATCAGAGCTTAGTCTTATTTTTTCTCCTCTGTGTGTGACTTTTTGTTTTTCTTGAGCTGCTCTCAGGATTTTTTCTGTGTCTTTGGTTTTAGCGAGTGTGACTATGGTATGTCTTGGTGTTTTTCTTTTTTTTTTTTCAATTAATTTTTATTAAGCTTCAAGTGAACATTTACCATTCCAATCAGTCTGTCACATGTAGGTTTACATACATTTAACTCCCTTCTCCCACTTGCTCTCCCCCTATTGAGTCAGCCCTTTCAGTCTCTCGTTTGGTGCCAATTTTGCCATCTTCCCTCTCTCTCTATCTTCCCATCCCCCCTCCAGTCAAGAGTTGCCAACACACTCTCCAGTGTCCACCTAATTTAATTGGCTCACTCTTCATCAGCATCTCTCTCCCCTCCGCTGACCAGTCCTTTTCATGCCTGATGAGTTGTCTTTGGGGATGGTTCCTGTCCTGTGCCATCAGAAGTTCTGGGGAGCATTGTCTCTGGGATTCCTCTAGTCGCATTCATATCATTAGGTATGGTCTTTTTATGGGAATTTGGGGTCTGTATCCCATTGGCCTCCTGCTCCCTCAGGAGTTGTCTGTTGTGCTCCCTAGCAGGGCAGACATCGATTATGACCGGGCACCAACTAGTTCTTCTGGTCTCAGGATAATGTAGGTCTCTGGTTCATGTGGCCCTTTCTGTCTCTTGGGTTCTTAGTTGTCGCGTGGCCTTGGTGTTCTTCCTTTGCCTTTGCTCCAGGTGGGTTGAGACCAATTGATGTATCTTAGATGGCCGCTTGTTGGCATTTAGGACCCCAGGCGCCACAATTCCAAGTGGGATGCAGAATGTTTTGCCCATTGACTTAGAAGTCCCCTCAAACCATGTTCCCCAGACCCCAGCCCCTGCTCCACTGACCTTTGAAGCTTTCATTTTATCCTGGAAACCTCTTTGCTTTTAGTCCAGTCCAATTAGGCTGACCTTCCTTGCATTGTGTGTCGTCTTTCCCTTCACCCAAAGCAGTTCTTATCTACTGATTGATCAATAAAAAACCCTCTCCCTCCCTCCCTCCCCCCTTTGTAACCACAAAAGTATGTGTTCTCCGTTTTTTCTATTTCTCAAGATCTTATAATAGTGGTCTTATACAATATTTGTCCTTTTGCCTCTGACTCATTTCGCTCAGCATAATGCCTTCCAGATTCCTCCATGTTATGAAATGTTTCAGAGATTCGTCACTGTTCTTTATCGATGCGTAGTATTCCATTGTGTGAATATACCACAATTTATTTACCCATTCCTCCTTTGACGGACATCTTGGTTGCTTCCAGCTTTTTGCTATTGTAAACAGAGCTTCAATAAACATGGGTGTGCATATGTCTGTCTGTGTGAAGGCTCTTGTATCTCTAGGGTATATTCCGAGGAGTGGGATTTCTGGGTTGTATGGTAGTTCTATTTCTAACTGTTTAAGATAACGCCAGATGGATTTCCAAAGTGGTTGTACCATTTTACAATCCCACCAGCAGTGTATGAGAGTTCCAATCTCTCCGCAGCCTCTCCAACATTTATTATTTTGTGTTTTTTGGATTAATGCCAGTCTAGTTGGTGTGAGATGGAATCTCATCGTAGTTTTAATTTGCATTTCTCTAATGGCTAATGATGGAGAGCATTTTCTCATGTATCTGTTGGCTGCCTGAATATCTTCTTTAGTGAAATGTGTGTTCATATCCTTTGCCCACTTCTTGATTGGGTTGTTTGTCTTTTTGTGGTTGAGTTTTGACAGAATCATGTAGATTTTAGAGATCAGGCGCTGGTCTGAGATGTCATAGCTGAATATTCTTTCCCAGTCTGTAGGTGGTCTTTTTACTCTTTTGGTGAAGTCTTTAGATGAGCATAGGTGTTTGATTTTTAGGAGCTCCCAGTTATCTGGTTTCTCTTCATCATTTTTGGTAATGTTTTGTATTCTGTTTATGGCCTGTATTAGGGCTCCTAGGGTTGTCCCTATTTTTTCTTCCATGATCTTTATCGTTTTAGTCTTTATGTTTAGGTCTTTGATCCACTTGGAGTTCGTTTTTGTGCATGGTGTGAGGTATGGGTCCTGTTTCATTCTTTGCATATGGATATCCAGTTATGCCAGCACCATTTGTTAAAAAGACTATTATTTCCCCAATTGACTGACACTGGTCCTTTGTCAAATATCAGCTGCTCATACATGGATGGATTTATAACTGGGTTCTCAATTCTGTTCCATTGGTCTATGTGCCTGTTGTTGTACCAGTACCAGGCTGTTTTGACTACTGTGGCTGTATAATAGCTTCTGAAATCAGGTAGAGTGAGGCCTCCCACTTTCTTCTTCTTTTTCAGTAATGCTTTGCTTATCCGGGGGTTCTTTCCCTTCCATATGAAATTAGTGATTTGTTTCTCTATCCCCTTAAAATATGACATTGGTATTTGGATCGGAAGTGCGTTATATGTATAGATGGCTTTCGGTAGAATAGACATTTTTACTATGTTAAGTCTTCCTATCCATGAGCAGGGTATGTTCTTCCACTTAAATATGTCCTTTTGAATTTCTTGTAGCAGAGTTTTATAGTTTTCTTTGTATAGGTCTTTTACACCCTTGGTAAGATTTATTCCTAAGTATTTTATCTTCTTGGGGGCTACTGTGAATGGTATTGATTTGGTTATTTCCTCTTCGGTGTTCTTTTTGTTGATGTAGAGGAATCCAAGTGATTTTTGTATGTTTATTTTATAACCTGAGACTCTTCCAAACTCTTCTCTTAGTTTCAGTAGTTTTCTGGAGGATTCCTTAGGGTTTTCCATGTATACGATCATGTCATCTGCAAATAGTGATAGCTTTACTTCCTCCTTGCCAATCTGGATACCCTTTATTTCTTTGTCTAGCCTAATTGCCCTGGCTAGGACTTCAAGTACGATGTTGAATAAGAGCGGTGATAAAGGGCATCCTTGTCTGGTTCCTGTTCTCAGGGGAAATGCTTTCAGGTTCTCTCCATTTAGAGTGATATTGGCAGTTGGCTTTGCATAGATGCCCTTTATTATGTTGAGGAATTTACCTTCAATTCCTATTTTGGTGAGAGTTTTTATCATAAATGGGTGTTGAACTTTGTCAAGTGCCTTTTCTGCATCTATTGATAAGATCATGTGGTTTTTATCTTTTGTTTTATTTATGTGATGGATTACATTAATGGTTTTTCTGATATTAAACCAGCCTTGCATACCTGGTATAAATCCCACTTGATCAGGGTGAATTTTTTTTTGATGTGTTGTTAGATTCTATTGGCTAGAATTTTGTTGAGGATTTTTGCATCTATGTTCATGAGGGATATAGGTCTAAAATTTTCTTTTTTTGTAATATCTTTACCTGGTTTTGGTATCAGGGAGATGGTAGCTTCATAGAATGAGTTGGGTAGTATTCCGTCTTTTTCTATACTTTGAAATACCTTCAGTAGTAGTGGTGTTAAGTCTTCTCTGAAGGTTTGGTAGAACTCTGCAGTGAAGCCGTCTGGGCCAGGACTTTTTTTTGTTGGAAGTTTTTTGATTACCGTTTCAATCTCTTTTTTTGTTATGGGTCTATTTAGTTGTTCTACTTCTGAATGTGTTAGTTTAGGTAGGTAGTATTTTTCCAAGAATTTATCCGTTTCTTCTAGGTTTTCAAATTTGTTAGAGTACAATTTTACGTAGTAATCTGAAATGATTCTTTTAATTTCATTTGGCTCTGTTGTGATGTGGTCCTTCTCGTTTCTTATTCGGGTTATTTGTTTCCTTTCCTGTTTTTCTTTAGTCAGTCTAGCCAATGGTTTATCAATTTTGTTAATTTTTTCAAAGAACCAGCTTTTGGCTTTGTTAATTTTTTCAATTGTTTTTCTGTTCTCTTAGTTCAGCTCTAATTTTTATTATTTGTTTTCTTCTGGTGCCTGATGGGTTCTTTTGTTGCTCACTTTCTATTTGTTCAAGTTGTAGGGACAGTTCTCTGATTTTGGCTCTTTCTTCTTTTTGTATGTGTGCATTTATCGATATAAATTGGCCTCTGAGCACTGCTTTTGCTGTGTCCCAGAGGTTTTGATAGGAAGTATTTTCATTCTCGTTGCTTTCTAAGAATTTCCTTATTCCCTCCTTGATGTCTTCTATAACCCAGTCTTTTTTCAGGAGGGTATTGTTTCAGTTTCCAAGTATTTGATTTCTTTTTCCTAGTTTTTCTGTTATTGATTTCTAGCTTCATTGCCTTGTGGTCTGAGAAGATGCTTTGTAATATTTCGATGTTTTGGATTCTAGCAAGATTTGTTTTATGACCTAATATGTGGTCTATTCTAGAGAATGTTCCATGTGCACCAGAAAAAAAAGTATATTTTGCAGCAGTTGGTGGAGAGTTCTGTATAAGTCTATGAGGTCAAGTTGGTTGATTGTTGTAAGTAGGTCTTCCGTGTCTGTATTGAGCTTCTTACTGGATGTCCTGTCCTTCTCCGAAAGTGGTGTATTGAAGTCTCCTACTATAAATGTGGAGGTGTCTATCTTGCTTTTCAATTCTGTTAAAATTTGATTTATGTATCTTGCAGCCCTGTCATTGGGTGCGTAAATATTTAATATGGTTATATCTTCCTGATCAATTGTCCCTTTTATCATTATATAGTGTCCTTCTTTATCCTTTGTGGAGGATTTAAGTCTAAAGTCTATTTTGTCAGAAATTAATATTACTACTCTTCTTTTGCTTATTATTTGCTTGATATATTTTTTTCCATCCTTTGAGTTTTAGTTTGTTTGTGTCTCTAAGTCTAAGGTGTGTCTCTTGTAGGCAGCATATAGATGGATCGTGTTTCTTTATCCAGTCCGTGACTCTCTGTCTCTTTATTGGTGCATTTAGTCCATTTACATTCAGCGTAATTATAGATAAATAAGTTTTTAGTGCTGTCATTTTGATGCCTTTTCATGTGTGTTGTTGGCCATTTCATTTTTCCACGTACTTTTTTGTGCTGAGATGTTTTTCTTAGTAGATTGTGAGATCCTCATTTTCATAATGTTTAACTTTATGTTTGTTGAGTCATTACGTTTTTCTTGAGTTATGGAATTGATATTCCTTTTTGTGGTTACCTTATTATTTACCCCTATTTTTCTAAGGAAAAACCTAACTTGTATCGTTCTATATCGCCTTGTATCACTCTCCATCTGGCAGTTCAATGCCTCCTATATTTAGTCCCTCTTTTTGATTATAGTGATCGTTTATCTATTGATTTCCATGATTTCCTGTTATGTGTTTTATTTTGTTTATTTATTTATTTTTTAGGATTAATCTTACTTTGTTTTTGTGCTTTCCCTATTTGAGTTGCGTTGATATCAGGACGTTCTGTTTTGTGACCTTGTATTGTGCTGGTACCTGATATTATTGGTCATCAGGCCAAACAATCTCCTTAAGCATTTCTTGCAGTCTTGGTTTAGTTTTTGCAAATTCTCTAAACTTATGTTTATCTGTAAATATCTTAATTTCTCCTTCATATTTCAGAGAGAGTTTTGCTGGATATATGATCCTTGGTTGGCAGTTTTTCTCCTTCAGTGCTCTGTATACGTCGTCACATTCCCTTCTTGCTTGCATGGTTTCTGCTGAATAGTCTGAACTTATTCTTATTGATTCTCCCTTGAAGGAAACCTTTCTTTTCTCCCTGGCTGCTTTTAAAATTTTCTGTTTGTCTTTGTTTTTGGCAAGTTTGATGATAATATGTCTTGGTGTTTTTCTTTTTGGATCAATCTTAAATGGGGTTCGATGAGCATCTTGGATAGATATCCTTTCGTCTTTCATGATGTCAGGGAAGTTTTGTGTCAGGAGTTTTTCAACTATTTTCTCTGTGTTTTCTGTCCCCCCTCCCTGTTCTGGGACTCCAATCACTCACAAGTTATCCTTCTTGATAGAGACCCACATGATTCTTAGGGTTTCTTCATTTTTTTAAATTCTTTTATCTGATTTTTTTCCAGCTATGTTGGAGTTGATTCCCTGGTCCTCCAGAGTTCCCAGTCTGCATTCTAATTGCTCGAGTCTGCTCCTCTGACTTTCTATTGCGTTGTCTAATTCTGTAATTTTATTGTTAATCTTTTGGATTTCTACATGCTGTCTCTCTATGGATTCTTGCAACTTATTAATTTTTCCACTATGTTCTTGAATAATCTTTTTGAGTTCTTCAACAGTTTTATCTGTGTGCTCCTTGGCTTTTTCTGCAGTTAGCCTAATTTCATTCGTGATATCTTTAAGCATTCTGTAAATTAGTTTTTTATATTCTGTATCTGATAATTCCAGGATTGTATCTTCTTTTGGGAAAGATTTTGATTCTTTTGTTTGGGGGGTTGGAGAAGCTGTCATGGTCTGTTTCTTTATGTGGTTTGATATGGACTTCTGTCTCCGAGCCATCACTGGGAAACTAGATTTTCCAGGTAATCAGCTAAAAAAAAATGCAGTCAGATCCCTATCTGAATTCTCCTTCTGGCTCAGGGTATTCGGATGTTAATGGAGCCGCCTGGGGAGGGTGGGGGAGAGATCAGACAGCTAGGCGTGTAGCACCACAGAATATAGAGCTGATCCCCGTGTTCACGCTCTGCCCCCGTCTGCCAGAATCCCGGCAGGACGGCGCTGGGACGCTACTCTCGCCGCTCCAATATCAGTCACTTCCTCCCGGGGGTTTCTCCTTCCGGTGCGCCGCACCGCTCGCGTGAACTGGGTGGGCGTGGCCCTCACGAACAGCTGGGCTCCCCCCGGGGTCTATTCAGGGGAATGGGCTCACACCCCGCCCGCTCTCGCCAAGATCCCTGCGGGACAGCTCCCCGGCTGGGACGCTGCTCTCCCCGCTCCAAGACCAGTCACTTCCTCCCTGGGATTTCTCCCTCCGGTGCGCTGCACCGCTCGCGCGAACTGGGTGGGCGTGGCCCTCACGAACGTCTGGGCGCCCCCCCCGGTCGCTTTAGGGAAATATAGCTGATCCCCACGCTCGCGCCTCGCCCGCTTCCCGCCAAACTGCCGGCGGGACAGCTCCCCGACTGGGACGCTGCTCTCCCCGCTCCAAGATCTGTCACTGCCTCCCGGGTGCTTCTCCCGCTGGCTGCGCCGCCCACGCCGCCCACGCCAAACAGCTAGACTCCCTGTCGGGATGGGTTCGGGGGGGTAGGGCTGGGCCCCTTGTCTGTGCCGTCTGCCCCCCTGGGCTCTGCCCCAGATCACGCTCCAAAGGTCACCTGCCTGGTACGCTGGCTCTTAGTTCTGAAAACGATCGCTGTCTGTCCGTATGTGTTCGTTCTCCATCTCTAAGTCTGTGTTTGTTGTTCAGAGTTCGTAGAGTGTTATGTATGTGATCGATTCACTTGTTTTTCCGAGTCTTTGTTGCAAGAGGGATCCGCGGTAGCGTCCACCTAGTCCGCCATCTTGGCCCCGCTTCTCGGTGTTTTTCTTTTGGGGTCCATCCTATATGGGGTTCATGGAGCTTCTTGGATGGTCAGCTTTTCATCATTCATGATATTAGGGATGTTTTCTGTCAGCAATTCTTCAATGATCCTCTCTGTGTTTTCCATTTTCTCTCCCTGTTCTGGAACTCCGATCACTTGCAAATTTTCGCTTTTGATTGTATCCCACATAATTCCCAGGGTTTCTTCATTTCTCTTCTCTGATTTGTCTGAAACAGTTGTATAAAAGTGTTTGTCTTCAATTTCGCTTCCATCATTTCAAACCTGCTCCTCAGCCCTTTTATGACACTGTCCATTTCTGAAATTTTGTTGTTTATCTTTTGGATTTCTAATTGTTGTTTTTGTATGATAGCTAGTTGTGAATTTATTTTGGCATTTTGTTCTTGTATTATTTTCCTGAATTCTTCCATTTTTGGGTCTGTATTTCCATGAATTTGTCTGCATTTTCCATAAATTTGTCTATTTTTTCCTCATTTTTGTCTGTTTTTTGCTTCAACTCTTGGATAGCTCTGAATATTAGAGGTTTGAATTCCCTGTCAGGTAGTTCTAGTGCCTTTTGTTCTACTGGACAGTCATCTGGTGTTTTATTGTGGACACCTACTGAAACTGTCCTGTCCTGGTTTTTTTTTTATGTTTTGATATTGTCTGCTGTCTTTGGAACATTCTGTAGTTATTTTCCTTGTTTTTTGATTGTAGATTTGTTTGTTTCATCCTGCTTTTTTGCTTTATTTGTTTATGTCTGAGCAGGCGGGCTGTGTGTTCTTTGTTGTTTGCTCATCTGTAGTCACGATACTTTTCAACTCCTTGTCCAGTGGGCAGGGCCAGTCAGTTAGCTATGGTGCAGCAGGGCAGGTCCAGTTGAGGGAGAAGGACCGGGACGAGTTGTTTGTGACATGTACTAGGACCTACAGGATGGGCCAGGAGTCAGTGCTGGGAGGTTCCGGTAGGCCATGCCTGTGCTGCACAGAGCTGTGATGTTTAGCACATGGTGTGGGTAGGCAGGAAAGAGGGTGGAGGTTGTGATGTGTGAAGCTAATATTGGTATGGGAAAAAGGAGAGAGAGGAGTGAAAAACGGGAGCCAAAAACAAAGGAAAAAAAGTGCTAAGGGAGTTTGCCTTTGGAGTGGAAAGATGAGACACTGATAAATGGGAAAAAGCAAAAGAAAAAAAAACAGGAAAAGGGAAAAAGAAAGAATAAAAATAACGAGATAAAAATTTGGAAAAGAAAAAAATAAAGAAAAGAAAAGCCTCCAGGTGTTCCATTGGTGCGGCTGTGAAGACCAGGGAAGTGGCTCCCAGGCTGTGCAGTATAGCCTACACAGCACCAGGTATTCAGGAGACAGCAAAAGAAGGTAATTATAGAGAGATGAGAACTGAGGAATGAAGACAGACAGAAAGGAAAAAAGAGAGAAAGAAAAAAAGAAATGCCCCCAGCCAGTGTGGGTGGGGTGAATCTAAGTGGCCTGGGGCCAAAGCGGTTGCCTTCTAGTGAAGAGACTGTGGCTGGTGGGAAGCAGAGGAGGCAGGAGGAGAAGGGTGGTGGTTAGGAAAGCATATATTGCTAGTTACTGGGTGCCCTGTCTCCTGCTGGGAACCTCGTGAAGCTGCTTTCCCACGGTCTCTGTCTGCAGATCTCTGACATGGGCAGGGCGAATCCAAGTGGCATGGAGGCTACATTTCCCAGCCAGCAGAGCCACCACAGTCACCCAGGAAGTGTGGAGGTAGAGCAGCGGGGAGAGGATGGGGGTAGGAAAGTGTGTATCGCTGGTTACTGGGTTCTCGGTCTCTTGCTGGGAGCTTTGTGAAGCTGCTTTTCTGTGCTCCCTGACCGCCGATCCCTAAGGGGAGTCCAAGATGGCGAATCCATGCTGTGTTAACTGAGAGGAGACCTCCCCAAGCATCTCCCTTCACTCTCTGTCCTCTGCCAGTTTCTTATTCCATTCGGTGTTTGGCCAAGTTCTTTATCTCTTCGTTTGACACTTCATGTTTCAGGAATGTCGTTTGTGTCTATTTTTAGTTTTTCTGGTCTTTGCTGAGGAGGGATGGTGTGGTGCTTCTGTCTATGGTGCCATGATGGCCGGAAGCCTTGTTAGGAGTTTTTTAATTACCTCTTCAATCTCTTTTTTGTTATAGGTTTATTTAGTTTTTCTACCTCGGTTTGTGTTAAGTTTAGGCAGGTAGCGTGTTTCTAGAAATCTGTCCATTTCCTTTAGGATTTCAAACTTGTTAGAGTACAATTTTTCATAGTATTCTGTTATGATTCTTTTAATTTCAGTTGGCTCTGTTGTGATACTGCCCATCTCATTTCTTATTTGGGTTATTTGCTTCCTCTTCTGTCTTTCTTTTGTCAGTTTGGCCGATGGTTTATCAATTTTGTTGATCTTTTCAAAGAACCAGCTTTTGGTCTTGTTGACCCTTTCAATTGTTTTCTGGTCTCTATTTCATTTATTTCTGCTCTAATTTTATTATTTCCTCTTTTGGTGTTTAAGGTTTTCTTTTGCGGCTCTTTCTACTTGTTCGAGTTGTAGGGTTAATGTTTTGATTTTGGCCCTTTCTTCTTTTTGGATGTGTGCATTTATTGGTTTGAATTGACCTCTGAGCACTGCTTTTGCTGTGTCCCAGAGGTTCTGTTAAGATGTGTTTTCATTCTCATTTGATTCTATGAATTTCTTTATTCCATCCTTGATTTCTTCTGTAACCCAATAGTTTTTGAACAAGGTGTTTAGTTTCCATGTATTTGACTTTTTTTTCTTGCTTTTTCTGTTATTGATTTCTACTTTTATGGCTTTATGGTCAGAAAAGATGCTTTGTAATATTTCGATGTTTTGGATTCTGTTAAGGCTTATTTTGTGGCCTAATTTGTGGTTCCATTTGCATTGGAAAAGGAAAGGTACTTGGCTGCTGTTGGGTGGAGCGTTCTGTATACATCTATGAGGTCAAGTTGGTTGATTTTGGCACTTAGGTCTTCCATGTCTTTACTGAGTTTCTTTCTATATGTTTTGTCCCTCAGCAAAAGTGGTGTGTTGAAGTCTGCTATTGTGGAGCTATTTCTCTTTTCATGTATTTGTTTTATGTATTTTGGAGCCTTGTTGGGTAGCATATATATTTATTATGGTTATGTCTTCCTGGTGTGTTGACTCTTTAATCATTATAGCTTGTCCTTCTTATCTTTTGTGGTGGGTTTTGCTTTAAAGTCTATTTTATCAGATTAATATTGCCACTCGTGCTCTTTTTTGATTGTTGTTTGCTTGATATATTTTTTTTCCAGTCTTCGAGGTTTTTTTTCATGTCTTTGAGTCTATGGTGTGTCTCTTGTAGGCAGCATATAGACAGATCATGTTCTTTTTTTTAATCCATTCTGCCACTCTCTGTCTCTTTATTGGTGCATTTATTCCATTTACTTTCAGTATAATTATTTATACATATGAGTTTAGTGTTGTCATTTTGATTTTTTTTGTGGTGATGTCACTTTCTTTGTTCAACTTGATTTTTTGTGCTGAGTCATTTTTCTTTATGTGTTTTCTTTTCATCTTTTGCATTATTGCTGATTTTGTATTTGTTAAGTCTTCATGTTTTTCTTCTTTTTTATTTTGGTGGGTAGATTTGTTAGTTTCCTTTGTGTTTACCTTAAAATTTACCTCTATTTTACTATATTTAAGCCAATCTTTTTATTTCTTGGTATCGCCTTAACTTCCTCTCCATATGAAAGTTCTATGACTACACTATTTAGTCCTTTTTTGTTTTAATGTTGTCATCATTTACATATCAAAGTCTCTGTTTTCCTATTTTCAGTCTGTTAGTTTTGACTTATTTTTTGACTTCCCTATCTGGTTGTTATCCGGTTGTTCTGTCCTGTGTTCTAGTCCCAGATTGTTATCTGATATTGTTGTTTCTGTAGCCAAAAGACTCCTTTTAATATTTCTTATAATTTTGGTTTGTTTTTTACAAATTCCCTTAACTTCTGTTTATCCAGAAATGCTCTAATTTCATCTTCATATTTGAAAGATAGTTTTGCTAGATATATAAATATTGGCTGGGAATTGTTTTCCTTCAAGGCTTTATATGTCTTTCCATTGCCTTCTTGCCTGCATGGTTTCTGCTGAGTAGTCAGAGTTTAGTCTTATTGCTTCTCCTTTGTAGGTGATTTTTTGTTTATTCCTAGCCACTCTTTAAATTCTATCTTTATCTTTGGTTTTGGCAAGTTTGATTATAATATGTCTTGGGGACTTTCTTTAGGGATCTACCCTGTGTGGGGTTCAATGAGCTTCTTGGATAGATATCTTCTCATCTTTCATGGTATCAGGCAAGTTTTCTGCCAGCAAATCTTCAACAATTCTCTCTGTATTTTCTATTATCCCCCCTTGTTCTGGTACTCCAATCAGTCATAGGTTTTTCCTCTTGATAGTGTCCCATGTCTTTCTTAGATTCTTTCTCTTTTTTAGTTCTTTTGTGTGGTTTTTTCTCACATAAATTGGTGTTAAGTGCTTTATCTTCAGTCTCTGACTTCCATTCTGCTCCTGTGAATTTTTATTGTATTTTCTAATTCTGAAATTTTATTGTTAATCTTTTGGTTTTCTGTTTGCTGTCCCCCCATGGTTTCTAGCAGCTTCTTAAATTTGTCATTCTGATTTTGTGTTGTTTTTCTTAATTCCTCTATTGCTTCGTCTGTGTGTTCCTTAGCTTGGTCTGTATTTTGCTTGATCTCCTTCCTGATCTCTTGAAGAGGTTTGTATATTAATTTTTTGAATTCTACCTCTGGTAATTCCAAGGCCTTCTTTTCCTCTGAAAGGTTTCCTGGTTCTTTGTTTTGGTTGCTTCCTGGAGCCATATTTATCTGGTTCTTTATGTGATTTGATATTGACTGTTGTCTCTGAGCCATCAATAAATTATTGTATTTGTTTATTGTATGTCTGCTTACTGCGTCCTACCTTCTTGTTTTGATGTGCCCAGGTAGGCTGCGTGTGTGAGCTACTTTTGTTATTGGCATCTTTGATGCTCTCCCATTCTGTCACCAGGTGGTTAGAGCTGCTATTAGGTGTGTGAGCCCAGGAGTTCGTTTACTTTTCTTGTGTGGATTCAGCTCAGGTGTTCAGGTCATCAGTCACTGAATATGTGGTACAGACTCTTATCTACAGTCCTAGATGGGCAGGGCTACGTTAGGATGATTGGAGCAGGCACAGGTATCTGGGTGTAGTAGGGGGCTATGTGCTGAACAAGGTAGGGTGCTGACAGCTGCCCCTGAGTGTCTAGGTGGAAAGTGTGTCCCTGCCCCCTAGAAGGCATATGTGGGTGCGTTTTGCAGCCAGACCTTGGGCACACAATGCTGCTGGCTGTATGCACTGGGAGGCAACACTTATTCTCAGACCCCTGTCATGGGTGGCTAGGTAGAATGGATGAAACTGCCAGTTCTCAGGCCCCTGATGTGAGTTGGTGAGGACCCTGCTTAATGGGCGAGGTGGTGGTAAATGTCACAAATCTGTAACTTCCCCCTTGGCTGCTGCAGCTGGAAATAGGCTTCAGGTATATACCCTGTTGTTCTATACTAATGAGCATCTTATGTTGTTGAAATGGGCCCACACAGGTCTAGGCAGGCATGAAGGGTGTTTGACGTCCGTGGACCCCTTATGCCTGTGCCTAGGCAAAGGGGCAGTGCCTTCCCTGAGTTCCTGGCTTAGGGGGCATGGCGATTTTTCAAAGCCACGAGACTAGTTTTGGTGTGGTTAGTCCTGAGTACTTGACTTAGGGGAGTTGGCTTTTTAATTTTTCCCCCCTAAAGCCACGAGACTGGTTTGGGAGCGATAGCTCCTATTTCTGGCTTGGGGGGTGGCAATTTTTGAATACTGCCAGACTAGTATTGGAGCAGAGCAGGGAAGGGGTGAGTGAGGAGAAAATGGCACTTCTCCATTATAAAAGTCCCAAAGGCAGAGGGCTTATTTTGATCTCCCATTGGTAGGTTAGACACTTGCACTTAACTTTCTCAGATACAGCACCTCTTTCCCCTGGCTCTGGAAGCTTGTTCAAACTCTCCACTGCCCAATCTCTCCCAGTGTGATGAAACACGTCCCGAGTGCTACTGTTTGCCTCAGCCTGCGTGCGCCAGCTGATCCAGTCTGTAGGGTGTTGGGTAGCTCAAGACTGGCACTCCTTCGCTGCTTCTGAACTCTCTCTCCCTCCCCCGTCACTCAGTTCGACTCCTCAACTTTGCCTTTGATGATCAGGGCTCCTAGACTGTCATATATAATTGATTCAGTTGTTTTTTCAGGTCTTTGTGTCAGGGGGATCACAGGAATGGCCTGACTATTCTACCATCTTAGCCCTGCCTCAAGTCAATTTCTTTTGAGGTATAAAGTAGAGAAGGGAGCAGAGAGATAGGGGGACCTCCTACCACCAAGAAAGTAGTGCCAGGAGTAGAGTGTGTCCTTTGGACCCAGAGTCCCTGTGCTGAGAAGCCCTTAGACCAGTGGAAAATTGATGACTAAGACCTTTCCCCAGAGCTGACAGACAGAGAAAGCCTTCATCTGGAGCTGGCACCCTGAATTCAAACTACTAGCCTCCTAGACTGTGAGAGAATAAATTTGTGTGTTAAAGCCATCTACTTGTGGTATTTCTGTTATAGCAGCACTAGATAACTAAGACAGAATTTGTTACAAGAGAGTGGGGTGCTGCTCTAACAAATACCTTAAATGTGGAAGCAGTTTTGAAACTGAATGAGTAGAGGCTGGAAGAGTTTTTTTTTTATAATTTTTATTGTGCTTTAAGTGAAAGTTTACAAATGAAGTCAGTCTCTCACACAAAAACCCATATACCGCTTGCTACACACTCCCAATTACTCTCCCCCTAATAAGACAGCCTGCTCTCTCCCTCCACTCTCTCTTTTCATGTCCATTTCGCCAGCTTCTAACCCCCTCCACCCTCTCATCTCCCCTCCAGGCAGGAGATGCCAACATAGTCTCAAGTGTCTACCTGATCCAAGAAGCTCACTCCTCACCAGCGTCCCTCTCCAACACATTGTCCACTCCAGTCCATGTCTGAAGAGTTGGCTTCGGGAATGGTTCCTGTCCTGGGCCAACAAAAGGTCTGGGGGCCATGACCACTGGGGTCCTTCCAGTCTCAGTCAGACCATTAAGTCTGGTCTTATGAGAATATGGGGTCTGCATTTTTTTTATCCCACTACTCTCCTGCTCCCTCAAGGGTTCTCTGTTGTGTTCCCTGTCAGGGCAGTCATCGGTTGTAGCCGGGCAGCATCTAGTTCTTCTGGTCTCAGGATGATGTAGTCTCTGGTTCATGTGGCCCTTTCTGTCTCTTGGGTTCATGATTGCCTTGTGTCCTTGGTGTTCTTCATTCTCCCTTGATCCAGGTGGGTTGAGACCAATTGATGCATCTTAGATGGCTGCTTGCTAGTGTTTAAGACCCCAGACGCCGCTCTTCAAAGTGGGATGCAGAACGTTTTCTTAATAGATTTTATTATGCCAATTGACTTAGATGTCCCCTGAAACCATGGTCCCCAGACATGTGCCCCTGCTACACTGGCCTTCAAAGCATTCAGTTTATTCGGGAAACTTCTTTGCTTTTGGTTTAGTCCATTTGTGCTGACCTCCCCTGTATTGTGTGCTGTCTTTCCCTTCACCAGAAGTAGTTCCTATCTACTATCTAGTTAGTGAATGCCCCTCTCCCACCCTGCCTTCCTCCCTCCCCACTTGTAACCACAAAAGAATGTTTTCTTCTCAGTTTAAACTATTTCTCAAGTTCTTATAATAGTGGTCTTATACAATATTTGTCCTTTTGCAACTGACTGATTTGACTCAGCGTAATGCCTTCCAGGTTCCTCCATGTTATGAAGTGTTTCACAGATTTGTCACTGTTCTTTATCGATGCGTAGTATTCCATTGTGTGAATGTACCATAATTTATCCATTCATCCATTGATGGGCACCTTGGTTGCTTCCATCTTTTTGCTATTGTAAACAGTGCTGCAATAAACATGAGTGTACATATATCTGTTCGTGTAAAGGCTCTTATTTCTCTAGGATATATTCCAAGGAGTGGGATTGCTGGATTGTATGGTAGTTCTATTTCTAGCTTTTTAAGGAAGCGCCAAATCGATTTCCAAAGTGGTTGTACCATTTTACATTCCCACCAGCAGTGTATAAGTGTTCCAATCTCTCCACAGCCTCTGCAACGTTTATTATTTTGTGTTTTTTTTGATTAATGCCAGCCTTGTTGGAGTGAGATGAAATCTCATTGTAGTTTTGATCTGCATTTCTCTAATCGCTAATGATTGTGAGCATTTCCTCATGTATGTGTTAGCTGCCTGAACGTCTTCTTTAGTGAAGTGTCTATTCATATCTTTTGCCCATTTTTAATTGGGTTATTTGTCTTTTTGTAGTTGAGTTTTTCCAGTATCATGTAGATTTTAGAGATCAGGCGCTGATCAGAAATGTCATAGCTAAAAACTTTTTCCCCATCTGTAGGTAATCTTTTTACTCTTTTGGTGAAGTCTTTGGATGAGTATAGGTGTTTGATTTTTAGGAGCTCCCAGTTATCTAGGTTTTCTTCTGCATTCTTAATAATGTTTTGTATACTGTTTATGCCATGTATTAGGGCTCCTAACGTTGTCCCTATTTTTTATTCCATGATCTTCATTGTTTTAGATTTTTATGTTTAGGTGTTTGCTCCATTTTGAGTTAGTTTTTGTGCATGGAGTGAGCTATAGGTCTTGTTTCATTTTTTGCAGATGGATATCCAGTTATGCCGGCATCATTTGTTAAAAAGACTGTCTTTTCCCCATTTAACTGTTTTGGAGCCTTTGTCAAATATCAACTGCTCATATGTGGATGGATTTATGTCTGGATTCTCAATTCTGTTCCATTGGTCCCTGTATCTGTTGTTGTACCAGTACCAGGCTGTTTTGACTACTCTGCTGGTATAATAGGTTCTAAAATCAGGTAAAGTAAGGCCTCCCACTTTGTTCTTCTTTTTCAGTAATGCCTTATTTATCCGGGGCCTCTTTCCCTTCCTTATGACATTGGTGATTTGTTTCTCCATCTCATTAAAGAATGTCCTTGGGATTTTGATCGGAATTTCATTAAATGTATAGACTGCTTTTGGTAGAATAGATATTTTTATAATGTTAAGTCTTCCTATCCGTGAGCAAGGTATGTTCTTCCACTTATGTAAGTCTCTTTTGGTTTCTTGCAGAAGTGTACTGTAGTTTTCTTTGTGTAAGTCTTTTACATCTCTGGTAAGATTTATTCCTAAGTATTTTATCTTTTTGGGGGCTACTGTAAATGGCATTGATTTGGTGGTTTCCTCTTCGATGTTGTTTTGGTTGGTGTAGTGGGATCCATCTGATTTTTGTATGTTTATCTTGTATCCCGATACTCTGCTGAACTCTTCTATTAGTTTCAGTAGTTTTCTTGAGGATTCCTTAGGGTTTTCTGTCTGTGTATAAGATCATGTCATCTGCAAATAAAGATACTTTTACTTCCTTCTTGCCAATCTGGATGCCCTTTATTTCTTTATCTAGCCCAATTGCTCTGGCTAGGACCTCCAACACAATGTTGAATAAGAGCGGTGATAAAGGGCATCCTCGTCTGATTCCAGATCTGGAGGGGAATGCTTTCAGCCTCTCTCCATTTAAGGTGATGTTGGCTGTTGGCTTTGTATAAATGCCTTTTATTATGTTGAGGAATTTTCCTTCTATGCCTATTTTGCTGAGAGTTTTTATCATGACTGGGTGTTGAACTTCGTCAAATGCCTTTTCTGCATCAATTGATAAAATCATGTGATTCTTGTCTTTTGTTTTATGTGGCGGATTACATGAATTGTTTTTCTAATGTTGAACCATCCCTGCATACCTGGTATGAACCCCACTTGGTCGTGGTGAATTATTTTTTTGATATGCTGTTGAATTCTATTGGCTAGAATTTTGTTGAGGATTTTTGCATCTACGTTCATGAGGGATATAGGTCTATAATTTTCTTTTCTTATGGTATCTTTACCTGGTTTCGGTATCAGGGATATGGTATCTTCATAGAATGAGTTTGGTAGTATTCCATCTTTTTCTATGCTCTGAAATACCTTTAGTAGTAGTGGTGTTAACTCTTCTCTGAAAGTTTGGTAGAGCTCTGCAGAGAATCCGTCCGGATCAGGGCTTTTTTTTTGTTGGGAGTTTTTTGATTACCTTTTCAATCTCTTGTTTTGTTATGGGTCTATTTAGTTGTTCTACCTCTGTTTGTGTTGGTTTAGGTAGGTAGTGTGTTTCTAGGAATTCATCCATTTCTTCTAGGTTTTCAAATTTGTTTGAGTATAGTTTTTCATAGTAATCTGATATGATTCTTTTTATTTCAGTTGGGTCTGTTGTAATATCGCCCATCTCATTTCTTATTTGGGTTATTTGCTTCCTCTCCTGTTTTTCTTTTGTCAGTTTGGCCAGCGGTTTATCAATTTTGTTGATTTTTTCAAAAAATAAGCTTTTGGTCTTGTTAATTCTTTCAGTTGTTTTTCTGTTTTCTATTTCATTTAGTTCAGCCTCAATTTTTATTATTTGTTTTCTTCTAGGCCTGTGGGTTTCTCTTGTTGTTCTCTTTCTATTTGTTCAAGTTGTAGGGACAATTCTTTGATTTTGGCCCTTTCTTCTTTTTGGATATGTGCATTTTTTGATATACATTTGCCTCTGAGCACTGCTTTTGCTGTGTCCCAGAGGTTCTGATAGGAAGTGTTTTCATTGTCATTGGATTCTATGAATTTCTTTATTCCATCCTTAATGTCTTCTACAATCCAGTCTTTTATGAGCAAGGTATTGTTTCAGTTTCCAAGTGTTTGATATCTCTTCCCTGCTTTTCCTGTTATTGACTTCCACTTTTATGGCCTTATGGTCAGAGAAGGTGCTTTGTAATATTTGAATGTTTTGGATTCTGCTGAGGCTTGCTTTATGACCCAGTACGTGGTCTATTCTAGAGATTGTTCCATGTGCACTAGAAAAGAAAGTATACTTGGTTGCTGTTGGGTGGAGTGTCTTGTATATGTGTACGAGGTCAAGTTGGTTGGTTGTGGCATTTAGATCTTACGTATCTTTATTGAGCTTCTTTCTGGATGTCCTGTCCTTCACCGAAAGTGGTGTGTTGAAATCTCCTAGTATTATTTTGGAGCTGTCTATCTCACTGTTCAATGCTGATAGAGTTTGTTTTATGTATCTTGCAGCCCTGTCATTAGTGCATAAATATTTAATATGGTTATATCTTCTTGGTGTATTGTCACTTTAATCATTATATAGTGTCCTTCCTTATCCTTTCTGATGGATTTATCTTTAAACTCTATTTTGTCACAAATTAATATTGCCACTCCTGTTCTTTTTTTGATTGTTGTTTGTGTGATATATTTTTTTCCATCCTTTGATTTTTAGTTTGTTTGTGTCTCTAAGTCTAAGATGTGTCTCCTGTAGGCAGCATATAGACAGATCTTGTTTTTTAGTCCTTTTTGCCACTCTCTGTCTCTTTATTGGTGCATTTAGTCCATTTACATTCAGGGTAATTATGGATAGGTATGCATTTAGTGCTATCATTTTAATGTCTTTTTTTGTGTGTTGTCGACAGTTTCTTTTTCCCACTGAATTTTATGTGCTGAGTAGATTTTCTTTATATATTGTCCTTTCCTCATATTCATTGTGGTTGACTTTGTTTCTGCTGATTTTGTATTTTTCCCTTGTATTTTATTTTGATGAGTAGGATAGTTTGTCTCCTTTGTGGTTTCCTTATTATTTACCCCTATTTTTCTAAATTTAAAACTAACTTTTATTTCTTTTTATCGCTGTATCTTCCTCTCCATATGGAAGGTGTATGATTACATTTCTTTTTTTTTTTTTTACATTTCTTAGTCCCTCTTTATTATTTTAATGTTTTCTTCTTTTATATAATAACATCACACTGTTACCCTGTTTTGGGCTTTTTCTTTTTTATAATCTTGCTTTGTTTTTTTTGGATTTCCCTCTCTGAGTTGACTTTTGGTTGCTCTTCCCAGTGTTCTAGTCTTGGGCTGATACCTAATATTATTTATTTTCTAACAAAAAAAAATTTTTTTTTTTTTTTTTTAACCAAAGAACTCCCTTTAGTATTTCTTGTAGTTTTGGTTTGGTTTTTACAAATTCCCTAAACTTGTGTTTATCTGGATATGTCTTAATTTCACCTTCATATTTAAGAGACAGTTTTGCTGGATATATGATTCTTGGCAGGCAGTTTTTTTCCCTCAATTTTTTAAATATGTCATCCCATTGCCTTCTTGCCTGCATGGTTTCTGCTGAGTCGTCCGAGCTTATTCTTATCGGCTCTCCTTTGTAGGTGAGTTTTCGTTTATCTCTAGCTGCTCTTATAATTCTCTCTTTATCTTTGGTTTTGGCAAGTTGGATTATAATATGTCTTGGTGACTTTCTTTTAACATCTATGTTATGTGGAGTTTGATGAGCATCTTGGATAGATATCTTCTCATCTTTCACAATATCAGGGAAGTTTTCTGCCAACAAATCTTCAACAATTTTCTCTGTATTTTCTGTTATCCTTCCCTGTTCTGGTAATCCAATCATTCGTAGGTTATTTCTCTTGATTGAGTCCCATGTGATTCTTACGGTTTCTTCATTTTTTTAAATTCTTTTATCTGATTTTTCTCCAAATATATTAGTGCCAAGTGATTTATCTTCGAGTTCAGAAATTCTAGCTTCTACTTGCTCAGTTCTGATCCTCTGACTTTCTATCGAGTTGTCTAATTCTGTAATTGTGTTGTTAATCTTCTGAATTTCTGATTGCTGTCTGTGGATTTTTCCAGCTTATTAAACTTTTCATTATGTTCCTGAATAATCTTTCTAATTTCTTCAGTTGCTTTATTTGTGTGTTCCTTGGCCTGTTCTTTGTATTGCCTCATTTCCTTCCTGATGTCTTGAAGGGTTCTGTGTATTAAACTTTTGTATTTTGCATCTTGTAATTCCAGGAATGCACTTTCATCTAGAAGATCCCTGGATTCTTTGTTTTGAGAGCCTGTTGAGGTGATCATGGTCTGTTTCTTTATGTGACTTCATATTGAATGTTGTCTCTGAGCCATCTATAAGTTATTGTATTAGTTAATGCTTGCGTACTGTGTCATAGCTGCTTGCTTTGCTTTGTTTTGGTATACCCCTATGGGTTGCTTGAGTGAGCTAGCTTGATTATTTTTGCCTTTGGAGCTCTGACATCCTGTCCCCAGATGGCTAGAGCTGCTATCAGGTATATCATTCTAGGAGTCCATTCACTTTTCTTGTATGAATTCAGCTCAGGTTTCCAGGTAGCTGATATCAAGTGTGTGGTACAGGCTCTGTCCTATAGTCTTAGAGGGGCAGGGGTGATTGGCGTATGTACTGGTATCTGACTGCAGCAGGGGGTCACACTCTGAACAAGGCAGGGGGCTGAGAACTGACCCCCGAGTGCCTCTGAGTAAAGCATGTCCCTGTTCCCTAGAGCGTGCAGGTTGGTGGGTTCTGCAGACAGACCATGGGCACCCAAAGTTTTTGTTGTAAGGACTGGGAGGTACCAGTTATCTTTGGACCCCTGTTGCAGGTGGCTAGGTGACCTGAGTGGAGCTACCAGTCCTTAGGTTCCTGTGTTGTTAGGTGAGGACCTTGTTTAATAGGCAAAGCAAATGTCAAACACCCACTTCTCCACCGCACAGCTGAAATGTTTGGAGTGTGCCAACAAGGGCCTGTTCTCCCAAAATAGGCCCACACAGATCCATGCAGAAGGGAAAGGTGCTCAAAGTCCACGGACAGTTTATGCCTGGACAGGAGCTGCTTCTGTCCTGAGGTCCCCCGGTTAGTGGAGCTAGCAAATTATCTTTTCCCCCCAAATGCAATTTTTTCCTTCCCCAAGGCCGGGAGGATGGCTCTAGGTGTTCAACAGGGCCTATCTCAGGCCCAGGGATTCAGCCACTGAAGCCGGCTTGAGGGTGGCGGGGGGGCCGGTAAAATATACGCAAGTACTTAGCTTTTGCCAAGAGCACCGTTCTCCTCAGGTTCCGGAGATGTGAGTAGGCTGTGTGGCTGGCTGCCTCTCCCTGAGGAAATTACGGCGGAACCCTAGTACCAGCCCGGCACCGCCGCTGCCGCCACTCCAGGAATGGTGCCTGAGGTCTCCCAGCAATTCAGGTCCGGTAACTCCTCTCCACTTCTGAATGGTCTTTTCCTCCCCCTGCCCCTCAGTTCCTTATCTAAGCTTGCCTTTGATGCTCAGGGCTCCCAGCTTGTCACAAGTATACTCGTTTCAGTTGTTTTTTTTTGGTCTTTGTTGTAAAGAGGGCTCGCCGGAAGTGTTTGTCTATTCTGCCATCTCGGCTCCGCCTCTGGAAGAGTTTTAAAGTACCTAATAGTAAGGGCCTAGATTGCCTTGAAGATACTGTTGGTGGAATTATGGACATCAAAGACAATTCTGGCGAGGACTCAGAGGGAAATGAGGACAGCTGTTACACTGCAGAAATGGCAGCAGCAGAGAAACTGCAGCAGCAGAACCAGGAGATAGTGCAAGACAGCACTGGAGCTGACCCACGGAGCAAGAGAGCTGAGCACCTTTGCTTAGGAGGCTTTCTGGCGGAGTAGGGTGCCTCAGGGCACTCATTGGTGGCGCTAGGCTTGCCGGTCTACGGAACAAGAGATCTGAGTGCCTTTTAGACAAAGTTTACTTGCAGAGTGGGGTGCCTCCAGGCATTTATCAGTGGAGCTCAAGAACTCTGGAACCCTTGCTCCAGGAGGGCAGGCTAGGGCTCGAGGCCCAAGGAGCCAAGGTGCTGAGAGGCCAAGGAACCAAGAAGCAGAAGCTGAAGAGACAAGGAACACAGGTAGTAGAGCTGCCTCAGCCTCAAAGGGCAGGGCCACGAGCTCTGGGTCTCAAAGAGTGGAGCCATGGCCTCTTGAGTTTCTAAGGGGGGTGGCTAAAGCCTCCTAGGTTTCAACGAGTCAGATCTTCACCAGCTTGGTTCTGGAGTGTGGGGCTGCATGTTATTCATGAACGCAAGTGGGATGGGCCTGGGTCCGCTGCCCAAAGCAGTTGTGTTAATGAGACAGGAATCAATCTACAAGATTAGGTTGTGTCTTAAGTCAATGTCTTTCGAGATATAAAAGAGAGAAGCGAGCAGAGAGACAAAGGAACCTCATACCACCAAAAAATAGTGACAGGAGCAGAGCGTGCCCTTTGGATCTGGGATCCTCGTGCCAGGAAGCTCCTAGACCAGGGGAAGATTGATGACAACGACCTTCCCTAGAGACACCAGATAAAGAAAGCCTTCCCCTGGAGCTGTCACCCTGAATTGGGACTGTTAGCCTCCTAGACTGTGAGAGAATAAATTTCTGTTTGTTAAAGCCATCCACTTGTGGTATTTCTGTTATGGCAGCACTAGATAACTAAGCCAAGTGGAATGCCTCTGGGCACTTACTGGTGGAGTTAAAAAGATTTTTAACACTTGCCTGAGCAGGACAGAGGCCAGAATGAGGGGCCAAGGGGCTGAGGGACAGAGCAGCAGAGAGCCAAGAGAGAGGTCTGACTGCAGGCACGGCTGAGAAGCTGTCCTGACCAAAGAATTCTATTCTGAGTTGTTCCTGATCCTGAATTGTAACCTGTTACTTCCCCAACAAGCCCCATAACTGTGAGTATGGTCTGTGAGTTCTGTTTGGCCATTGCAACGAATTATTGAACCCAGCAGAGAAATGGAGAGTGTTGTGGGAGGGACAGCTGGTGTCAGAATTGGTAAAAAGGTTAGAGGGAGGAGGTATGTCTGACCTCTATCACACAGGAATCAACTTTGGGCAGATGCTCATGCTGATTCTCTCTCCTCCCCCTGAAGTTAGATGAGGTCAGACATCACCACACTGTTTCTACGCACTTAGTATGTGACAAGCACTGAGCTAACCCCCCAGGACACTGAGATATTAGTAAGACATGACTCTTGCCCTAAAGAAGCTCACATAATGGTAAATATTATGTGAAAATAGTAAGAATATGTTTGATTATAGAGGCAAGCCAAAGGAGGTCATGTGTAGTTTATGGGGATCAAAGAAAATGTCCCAAGGTTCTGGAGCTGTGTCTTGCAGGATAAGTAGCTATTTTCCAGGTGGACGGGGCAGTGGAAGGAGAAGCCCAGAGTTGTGAAATAACACGGCACGTTCAGGAGGCTGGAATTCCTTTGAAAAAGCACAGTGCACATGGTGCATGAGTGGGAAGAGAGGAGACTGGGTGGGGGCGCGGGGGCTAGACTAGCCCAGGGGCTTGCTGCCCTGCTTCAGACTTTGGACTTTATCTTACAAGGAACGGAGGCCCCTTAAATGGTTTGAAGTAGAGAAGCAGTAAGCTGAAACTTGTTTTTAGGTAGATCCCCCTGGGTGTGATGTGGGGGAGGCATGGAAAGAGAGACTGAGGCACTGGAAGACCAGTCTGCAGCACGGCTCTCCTTGGCCACAAAGGTGCATGGGGCTGGCAAAAGGTTTATGTGTCTCTGACTGACCCAGATTTGCTCAGTGTCATCGGGCACCTTTACATAGCCCAAGCTGCAAAAAATGACTCTTAACCCCTCTCCTATTTGTCCTCAATAACAGGGCTCTCGCAGGCGGCTCAGGGATCTCCTGCTCCCCAAGTTTCTCAGCAACCCCTGCTTTGAGAGCCCTCAGGCAAGTCAGCTGTTTCCATAGAGAAAATTCCATGGGGGAGGCAGCCAATTGCTTCTGGTGACTCAAGGTCATTTCAACCTTCAGAGAAGCTTGTAATGAAATAAGAGGACAGCTGGGGTGGGCCAACAGCCCGTTGTAAGTTTGTTTGGTTTTTTATAAAAGTAGTTTATTTTTGTTGTTGTTAAGAATATACACAGCAAAAACATACACCAATTCATGTTTCTACATGTACAGTTCAGTGAAATTGATTACATTCTTCACCCTCATTTTCTGAGTTGTTCCTCCCCCATTAACATAAACTCATTGCCCCCTAAGGTTACCATCTAATCTTTCAAGTTGCTATTGTCAATTTGATCTCATATAGCTATATCTTAAAGAGTATAATGCTCAAAGCAGACATTCTTTACTGATTAAGCTAAACTATTGTTTGGTTTAAAGAATTTTTTTTTATTGTTTGGTTTAAAGAAGATTCAGGGGATATTTTTGGTTTATATTTTAAGTATTATCTTAAGGCAATAGTTTTTGGGGATTCATCTAGCCTCCATGGCTCCAGAAAGTCTGGATTTCATGAGAATATAAAATTCTGTTCTGTATTTTCCCCTGTTGGATCAGGATTCTTCTATAGAATCTTGATCAAAATGTTCAGTAATGGTGACCAGGCACCATCCAGTTCTTCTGATCTCATGACAAAGGAGACAGTCAGTGGCCCATGGAGGCAATTAGCCCCACACTCCATTTCCTCCTCCTGTTCCTGACTGTCCTTCTTCTTTTGTTGCTCCAGTGAATATAGATCAGTTGTTGTGCCTTGGATGGCTGATTTCAAGCTTTTAAGGCCCCAGACTCTACACAATGACCTAGCAGGTAGCACAGAAGCACTAAACATGTTATTAGGCCAATTAACCCTTTTAAGACCCAATTATTTTCTGCTTTGAATTTTTTGTTGATACCATGTGTTTTCAGTAGTGGTATGTATGCTGAGTCCTTGAGTGTGTTTAACTTTTTTATTGGTAACAAGAAGATACATGATTTATGGGAGCTCCTCTGGCCCACTGGTCTTGGGTAGCAGGCTTTACAGTGGGGTGCCTCCCATTCGGGTACATGGGGCACCTCTGGTTTTGCCTAATACCAAGAAAAAAAAAGAACCAAATCCTTTGCCCTCGAGCCGGTTCTGACTCATAGTGACCCTATGGCGACCCTATACTCCAGCTGTTTTGCTTCAACAACATTTCTTTAGCCTTTCGCCATTACGCAAGTCCCCACTGGAGGGAAGCAAATACTTAATGTGGGAAAGCTCTACTCCCAAAGAACTCCAGAGGTATGAGAGATGGGTAGGATGCCATACATTCCAGGAGACACGA
This sequence comes from Elephas maximus indicus, assembly GCF_024166365.1. NCBI lineage: Eukaryota > Metazoa > Chordata > Mammalia > Proboscidea > Elephantidae > Elephas > Elephas maximus. The sequence goes on along the minus strand of NC_064846.1, from coordinate 97,911,999 downwards.
AAGGTTTAACAGTTATGTTCCGTAAAACCATGATCTTAATCTTCCAAACTAAAGAACCAAATCCCATGAGGTGTTTGGTTGTACATAAGCAGCCTCAGCAGCTAGTCTTTTTTTTAAAATTTTTTTGTCATTGTTATAAATATATCTATCACACAATATTTACCAATTCAACTTTTTACAGGTGTACAACTTATTGACAACACTTACATTAATCATCACTGTAACCCTACCCTTAATCATTGTGATTTTTACACATTGTAAACTGAAACTCAGTACTCCATAAGCAATAACCCCCTTTCCCCCTCCTCCCCTGGTAACCACTATTAAACTTTATTCTCTACACATTTGCTTTTATTGTCTTTTCATAAAAGTGAGGTGGTACAATATTTATACTTTTGTGATTGGCTTATTTCACTCAGCATAATTTCTTCAAGCTCCATCCATATTGTAGCATGTATCAAGACTTCATTTCTCTTACTGAGTAGTATTCCATTTGTTTATGTATGTACCACATTTTGTTTATCCATTCATCCATTGATGGGCATTTAACTTGTTTTAACCTTTCGGCAATTGTGAATAATGCTGCAGTGAACATTGATGTACAAGTATCTGTACATCAGATACTTGATCTGTACATCAGATACTTGTACATCAATGTTCACTGCAACATTATTTTCAATTCTTTTGGGTATGTACTTAGGAGTGTACTTGCTGGGTCATATAGTAGCTCTGTTTTAGTTTTTTGAGGAACCACCATACTATTTTCCACAAAGGCTGTGCCATTTTGCATTCCCACCAACAATGCATAAGGATCCCAATTTCCCCACATCCTTGCCAACATATGTTATTTTCTTTTTTTTTTTAATCTTAGCCATCCTAGTGGGAGTGAACTGGTACCTCATTGTGGTTTTGATTTGTATCTTTGTGATGGCTAATGATGCTGAGAATCTTTTCTTCTGTTTTTGTGTATGGCCTGAGGCATGGATCCTATTTCTATTTCTAGTCCATTGGTCTATATATTTATTGCTGTACCAGTACGAGGCTGTTTTGATTACTCTAGCGGTGTAATATATTTTAAAATCAAGAAGTGTGAATCCTCCTACTATGTTCTTCTTTTTCGCCATTGCTTTAGATATTTGGGGCCTCTTGCCATTCCATACGAAGTTGAGGATTGGTTTTGCCATTTCTGCAAAGGAGGCTGTTGGGATTTAGATGGAGATTGCATTGAATCTATAGATTGCTTTGGGTTGTATTGACATCTTAACAATATTAAACCCATAAACATGGAAAATCTTCCATTTATTTAAGTCCACTTTAATCTATTTCAGAACTTCCCCCTAGGGTTTCCATGGTTGTAAATCTTTACAGAGGCAGACTGCCACATCTTTTCTCCCGTGGAGTGGCTGGTGGGTTCATTAGCAGCTGAGTGCTTTAACCACTGCACCACCAGGGCTCCTTCAGTGATTTATAATTTTCATTATACAAGTCCTTCACATCCCTGGTTAGATTTATTTCTAGGTAGTTAATTCTCTTGGATGCTATTATAAATGGTATTATTTCCCTAAATTCTCTTTCAGATTTCTCATTGCTGGTGTATAGAAATCCAACTGATTTTTGTTTATTGACCTTGTACCCTGTAACTTTGCTAAATTCGTCTATTCGCTCCAGAAGTTCTCTTGCTGACTCTTTGGAGTTTTCTGTGTATAGGATCATGTCATGTGTGAATAGAGATAAATTTATTTCTTTTCCAATCTGGATACTGTTTATTTATTTTTCTCGCCTTATTGCTCTGGCTAGGACTTCTAATACAATATTAAATAGAAGTGGTGAGAGCAGGCACCCTTGCCTGTTCCTGATTTCAACAGGAAAGCTCTCAGTCTTTCTCCATTAAATATAATATTGGCTGTTGGCTTTTCATATATGCCCTGATTCATTGAGGAATTTTGCTTCTATTCCAAATTCTTGAGGGTTTTCATCAAGAATGGGTATTGGATTTTATCAAATGCTTTTTCTGCATCCATAGAGATGATCGTGTGGTTCTTTTCCTTTGTTCTGTTGATGTGGTGTATTATGCTGATTGGTTTTTTAATGGTGAATCATCTCTGCATTCCTGGAATAAGTCCCACTTGGTTATGGTGTATGACTTTTTAAAAAAAATAATATTCTGTTGGGTTTTTGGTAGGAGTTTGTACAGCAAATTAAGTTCCTATGTAACAATTTCTACACATATTATTCAGTGACGTTGATTTCATTTTTTACAAGGTGTCGACATTCTTATTAATTCCATTCTGGTTGTCATATGAGTTTTTTTTTCTTTCCAAATTTTATTTATTTTGTTGAGAATATTCACAGCAAAACATACACCAATTCAATAGTTCTACATGTACCGTTTGTTGACATTGATTACATTCTTTGAGCTGTACAACCAATCTCACCCTCCTTTTCTGAATTGTTTTTCCTTCATTAACTTAGATTCACTGCTCCCTAAGATTCCTATCTAATCTTTTTTTTTAATTGTGCTTTAAGTGACAGCTTACGAATCAAGGCAGTCTCTCATACAAAAATTTATATACACCTTGGGTCGGCAGTTCAAATCCACCAGGCGCTCCTTGGAAACTCTATGGGGCAGTTCTACTCTGTCCTATAGGGTCGCTATGAGCTGGAATCGACTCGATGGCACTGGGTTATATACTCCTAATTGCTCTCCCGCTAAAGAGACAGCTCACTCCTTCCCTCTACTCTCACTTTTCATGTCCATTTGGACAGCTTCTGACCCCCTCTGCCCTCTCATCTCCCCTCCAGACAGCAGATGCTAACATAGTCTCATGTGTCTACCTGATCCAAGAAGCTCATTCTTCACTAGTATCATTTTCTATCCCATTGTGCAGATTAGTCCCTGTCTGAAGAGTTGGCTTTGGGAATGGTTCCTGTCTTGGGCTAACAGAAGGTCTGGGGACCATGACCGCCGGGGCGCTTCTAGCCTCAGTCAGACCATTAAGTCTGGTCTTTTTACGAGAATTTGAGTCTGCATCACACTGTTCTCCTGCTCCCTCAGGGATTCTCTGTTGTGTTCCCTGTCAGGGCAGTCATCTCTTGTAGCCGGACACCATCTAGTTCTTCTGGTCTCAGGCTGATGTAGTCTCTGGTTTATGGGCCCCTTTCTGTCTGTTGGGCTCATAATTGCCTTGTGTCTTTGGTGTTCTTCATTCTTCTTTGGTCCAGGTGGGTTGAGACCAGTTGATGCATCTTAGATGGCCACTTGCTAGCATTTAAGACCCCAGAAGCCACTCTCCAAAGTGGTATGCAGAATGCTTTCTTAATAGATTTTATTATGCCAGTTGACTTAAATGTCCCCTGAAACCATGGTCCCCAATCTCCTGCCTCTGCTACGCTGGCCTTCAAAGTGTTCAGTTTATTCAGGAAACTTCTTTGCTTCTGGTTTAGTCCAGTTGTGCTGTCCTCTCCTGTACTGTGTGTCGTCTTTCCTTTCATCTAAAATAGTTATCTACTGTCTAATCAGTGAATACCCTCTCCCTCCCTCCCTCCACCCTTTCATAACCATGAAAGAATATTTTCTTCTGTGTTTAAACTATTTCTTGAGTTCTTATAATAGTGGTCTTATACAATATTTGTCTTTTTGCAACTAATTTCACTCAGCATAATGCCTTCCAGATTCCTCCATGTTATGTAATGTCTCACAGATTCATCATTGCTCTTTATCAATGCGTAATATTACACTGTGTGAATATACCATAATTTATCCATTCATCCATCGATTGGCACCTTGGTTGCTTACAACTTTTTGCTAATGTAAACAGTGCTGCAGTGAACATGGGTGTGCATATATCTGTTCGTGTAAAGGCTCTTATTTCTCTAGGATATATTCCAAGAAGTGAGATTGTTGGATGGTATGGTAGTTCTATTTCCAGTTTTTAAGGAAGTGCCAAGTCGATTTCCAAAGTGGTTGTACCATTTGACATTCCCACCAGCAGTGTATAAGTGTTCCAGTCTCTTCACAACCTCTCCAACGTTGATTATTTTGTGTTTTTTTTTTTTTGGATTAATGCCAGCCTTGTTGGAGTGAGATTGAATCTCATTGTAGTTTTGATTTGCATTTCTCTAATGGCTAAGGCTTGTGAGCATTTCGTCATGTATCTATTAGCTACATGAATGTCTTCTTTAGTGAAGTGTCTGTTCATATCCTTTGCCCATTTTTTAATTGGGTTATTTTTCTTTTTGGAGTTGAGTTTTTGCAGTATCATGTAGATTTTAGTGATCAGACGCTGATTGGAAATGTCATAGCTAAAAACTTTTTCCCAGTCTGTAGGTAATCTTTTTACTTTTTTGGTGAAGTCTTTGAATGAGTATAGGTGTTTGATTTTTAGGAGCTCTCAGTTACCTGGCTTCTCTTCTCCATTGTTAGTAATGTTTTGTATACTGTTTATGCCATGTATTAGGGCTCCTAGTGTTGTCCCTGTTTTTTCTTCCATGAACTTTATCGTTTTAGATTTTATCTTTAGGTCTTTGATACATTTTGAATTAGTTTTTGTGAGTGGTGTGTGGTATGGGTCTTGTTTCATTTTTTTTGCAGATGGATATCCAGTTATGCCAGCACCGTTTGTTAAAAAGACTGTCTTTTCCCCAATTAACTGGCTTTGGGACTTTGTGAAATATCAGCTGCTCATATGTGGGTGGATTTATGTCTGGATTCTCAATTCTGTTCCATTGGTCTCTATCTGTTGTACCAATAGCAGGCTGTTTTGACTACTGTCTTGGTATAATAGGTTCCAAAATCAGGTAGAGTGAGGCCTCCCACTTTGTTCTTTTTTTTTTTTTTTTGGTAATGCTTTACTTATCCTGGGTCTCTTTCCCTTCCATATGAAGTTGTTGATTTGTTTCCCCATCTTATTAAAAAATGTTGGAATTTGGATCGTAATTGCATTGTATCTATAGATGGCTTTTGGTAGAATAGACATTTTTACAATGTTAAGTGTTACTATCCATGAGCAAGGTATGTTTTTCCACTGACATAGGTCTCTTTTAGTTTCTTGCAGTAATGTCTTGTAGTTTTCTTTGTATAGGTCTTCTACGTCTCTGGTAAGATTTATTCGTAAGTATTTTATCTTCTTGGGGGCTACTGTGAATGGTATTGATTTGGTGATTTCCTCTTCGATGTTCTTTTTGTTGATGTAGAGGAATCCAAGTGATTTTTGTATGTTTACCTTGTATCCCGATACTCTGCTGAACTCTTCTATTAGTTTCAGTAGTTTTCTCGAGGATTCCTTAGGGTTTTCTGTCTGCGTATAAGATCATGTCATCTGCAAATAGAGATACTTTTAATTCTTCCTTGCCAATCTGGATGCCCTTTATTTCTTTAACTAGCCTAATTGCTCTGGCTAGGACCTCCAGCACAATGTTGAATAAGAGTGGTGATAAGGGACATCCTTGTCTGGTTCCCGTTCTCAAGAGGAATGCTTTCAGAATCTCCCCATTTAGGATGATGTTGACTGTTGGCTTTGTATAAATGCCCTTTATTATGTTGAGAAGTTTTCCTTCTATTCCTATTTTGCTGAGAGTTTTTATCATGAATGGTTGTCGGACTTTGTCAAATGCCTTTTCTGAATCAATTGATAAAATTATGTGGTTCTTATCTTTTGTTTTATTTTTATGGTGGATTACATTAATTGTTTTTCTAATGTTAAACCAGCCCGGTATAGCTGGTATGAATCCCACTTGGTCATGGTGAATTATTTTTTTGATATGTTGTTGAATTCTCTTGGCTAGAATTTTGTGGAGGATTTTTGCATCTAAGTTCATAAGGAATGTAGGCCTGTAATTTTCTTTTTTTGTGGTGTCTTTACCTGGTTTTGATATCAAGGATATGCTGGCTTCATGGAATGAGTTTGGGAGTATTCCTTCCTTTTCTATGCTCTGAAATACCTTTAGTAGTAAGTGGTGTTAATTCCTCTCGGACAGTTTGGTAGAACACTGCAGTGAAGCCATCCTGACCAGGGCTTTTTTTTGTTCGGAGTTTTTTGATTACCTTTTCAATCTCTTCTTTCGTTATGGGTCTGTTTAGTTGTTCTACCTCTGTTTGTGTTAGTTTAGGTAGGTAGTGTGCTTCTAGGAATTCATCCATTTCTTCTAGGTTTTCAAGTTTGTTAGAGTACAATTTTTTGTAGTAATCTAGTATGATTCTTTTAATTTCAGTTTGGTCTGTTGTGATATCGCCCATCTCATTTCTTATTCAGATTATTTGCTTCCTCTCCTGTTTTTCTTTTGTCAGTTTGGCCAGTGGTTTATCAATTTTGCTAATTTTTTCAAAGAACTAGCTTTCGGTCTCGTTAACATTTTCAATTGTTTTTGTTTTCTATTTTATTTCGTTGTGCTGTAATTTTTATCATTTGCTTTCTTCTGGTGCCTGAGGTTTTCTTTTGTTTCTCTCTTGCTATCTGTTTAAGTTCTTGGGATAATTCTTTGATTTTGGTCCTTTCTTCTTTTTGTAAGTGTGCATTTATTGATATAAAGTGACCTATGAGCACTGCTTTCACTGTGTCCCAAAGGTTCTGATAGGGAATGTTCTCATTCTCATTGGATTCTATGAATTTCTTTATTCCATCCTTAATGTCTTCTATAACTGTCTTTTTTGAGCAGGGTATTGTTCAGTTTCCAAGTGTTTGATTTCTTTTCCCTGCTTTTTCTGTTATTGATTTCCACTTTTATGGCCTTATGGTCAGAGAAGGTGTTTTGCAATATTTTGATGTTTTGGATTTTGCTAAGGTTTGCTTTATGACCTAACATGTGATCTGTTCCAGAGAATGTTCCATGAGTGCTAGAAAAGAAAGTATACTTGGCTGCTGTTGGGTGGAGTGTTCTGTATATGTCTATGAGGTCCATTTGTTTGAATGTGGCATTGAGATCTTCCGTGTTTTTATCGAGCTTCTTTTTGGATGTCCTGTCCTTCACTGAAAGCGGTATGTTGAAGTCTCCTAGTATAATTGTGGAGCTGTCTATCTCACTTTTGAATGCTGTTAGAGTTTGCTTTATGTATCTTGCAGTCCTGTCATTGGGTGCATAAATATTTAATATGGTTATGTCCTCCCAGTACATTGCCCCTTTAATCATTATATAGTGTCCCTCCTTATCCTTTGTGGTGGATTTAACTTTAAAGTCTATTTTGTCAGAGATAAATATTGCCACTCCTTGCTCTTTTTTGATTGTTGTTTGCTTAATATATGTTTTCCCATCCTTCGAGTTTTAGTTCGTTTGTGTCTCTAAGTCTAAGATGTGTCTCTTGTAGGCAGCATCTAGACAGATTGTGTTTTTTTATCCATTCTGCCACTCTCTGTCTCTGTATTTGTGCATTTAGTCCATTAGCATTCAGTGTAATTATGGATAGGTATGAGTTTAGTGCTGTCTTTTTGATGTCTTTTTCTGGGTGTTGTTGACAGTTTCTTTTTCCCACTTAATTTTTTGTGCTGAGTAGTTTATCTTTATATATTGTCTTTTCCTCTTCTTTGTTGTTGTTGATTTTGTTATTGCTGAGTCTCAATTTTTTTCTTGTATTTTATTTTGATGAGTAGGGTAGTCTCCTTTGTGGTTACTTTAATATTTACCCCTATTTTTCTAAGTTTAAACCTAACTTTTATTTCTTTATATCGCCTTGTGCTCCTCTCCATATGAAAGATCTATGACTACATTTCTTCTTCCGTCTTTATTATTTTAATGTTTTCTTCTTTTACATAGTAACATTGCTGTTTCCCTGTTTTAATTATTTTTTTTAATTTTCATTTATTTTTGTGATTTCCCTGTCTGGGATAACATCTGATTGCTCTGTCCAGTGTTCTAGTCTTGGGTTGATACCTGATGTTATTGCTGTTCTAACCAAAGAACACCCTTTAGTATTTCTTCTAGTTTTGGTTTGGTTTTTATGAAATCCCTAAACTTCTGTTTATCTGGAAATGTCCTAATTTCCCCTTCGTATATGAGAGACAATTTTGGTGGATATATGATTCTTGGCTGGCAAATTTTTTCCTTCATATCTTTGTATAAGTCATCCTATTGCCTTCTTGCCTGCATGGTTTCTGCTGAGTAGTCCAAGCTTGTTCTTATTGACTGTCCTTTGTAGGTGACTTTTCATTTATCCCTAGCTGCCCTTAAAATTCTCTCTTTATCTTTGGTTTTGGCAAAGTCTTGTTGATTTTCTTTTAAAATCTACCTTATGTGGCGTTAGATGAGCATCTTGGATTGATATCTTCTCATCTTTCACGGTATCAGGGAAGTTTTCTGCCAACAAATCTTCAACAATTCTCTCTGTATTTTCTGTTATCCCTCCCTGTTCTGGTACTCCAATCACTTGTAGGTTTTTTGTCTTGATAGAGTCAAAAACATGATTCTTAAGGTTCCTTCCTTTTTTAAATTCTTTTATCTGATTTTTCTACAAATATATTGGTTCCAAGTGCTTTGCCTTCAAGGTCACCACTTCTGCCTTCCACTTGCTTGATTCTGCTCCTCTGACTTTCTATTGAGTTGTATAATTCTGTAATTTTATTGTTAATCGTCTGAATTTCTGGTTGCTGTCTCTCTATGGCTTCATGCAGCTTATTAAATTTTTCATTATGTTCTTGAATAACCTTTTTAATTTCTTCAACTGTTTTATCTGTGTGTTCCTTGGCTTGTTCTGCATATTGCCTGATCTCCTTCCTGATGTTGAAGAGTTCTGTATATTGATCTTTTGAATTCTGCATCTGGTAATTCTTGGAAAGCATCTTCATCCAGAAGATCTTTTGATTGTTTTGAGAGCTTGTTGAGGGGAGCATGGTCTGTTTCATTACGTGGTTTGATATTGACTGCTGTCTCTGAGCCATCTATAAGTTATTGTATTAGTTTATTTTATGTTTGCTTAGTGTATCCTAGTTTCTTACTTTGTTTTGTTTTGATATGCCCACATGGGTTGCTTGAGTGAGCTAGCTTGAGTATTTTCACCTTTGGAACTCTGACGTCCTGTCACCAGATGGCTAGAGCTGTTAATAGGTATATGAACCTATGAGCCCATTCACTTTGCCTGTGTGGATTCAGCTGAGGTGTCCAGGTAGCTGGTCATCAAGTGTGTGGTACAGGTTCTGTCCTACAGTCTTCAAGGGGTAGGGGTGTTTGGTGTAGGTAACCGTATCTGGCTGCAGCAGGGGTTGAACAAGACGCGGGGTTGAGAACCTCCCCTGAGCGTCTCTGAGGAAAGTGCGTCCCTGTTCCCTAGAGCATGCAGGTGGGTGGGCTCTGTAGATGGACCATGGGCACCCAGTGCTTTTGGTTGTAAGGAATGGGAGATACCAGTTATTCTTGGACCCCTGTCATGGGTGGCTGCATGACCTGAGTGGAGCCACGAGTCCTTAGGCACCTGATATGGATAGGTGAGGGCCCTATTTTGTAGGCAAAGTGGTGTCAAAGATCAAACACCTCTTTCTCCACCACACAGCTTTAACAGTTGCAGCATGCCAGCAAGGGCCTATTCTCTTGAAATAGGCCTACACAGGTCCACGCAGGGGGAAAAGGTATTCAAAGTCCATAGACTGTTTATGTCTGGACAGGAGCAGCTTCTGTCCTGAGCTCCCCAGGTTAGTGGAGCTGGCAAATTATCTTTTCCCCCTGTTGTGAATTTATTCCTTCTTTACCAAATCTGGGAGCATGGCTCAGGGCACTCAAATGGGCCTGTCTCAGGCCCAGGGAAGTCAAAAGCCACTGAAGCCGGCTTGGGGGCAGGGGGCGTGGCAAAATGTACTCAAGTACTTAGCTTTTGCTGAGATCACTGTTCTTCTCTGGTTCCGGAGGTGTGAGTAGGTTGTGCAGGTGGCTGCTTCTCCCTGAGAAAACGGTGGCCAAACGTTACCACCAGCCCACCGCAGCCATTCCCAGGAATGGTGCCTCATGGATCCCAGTGATTCAGGTCCGGCAACTCCTCTCTTCTTCTGAACTGCCTGTCTCTTCCCCTGCTGCTCAGCCTGTTCTCTAACTTTGCCTTGATGTTCAGAGCTCCTAGCTTGTCATAAATATAATCAATTTCACTTGATTTTTGGGGTCTTTGTTGTAAGAGGGATCGCCGGAAGCATCTGGCTATTCCGTCATCTTGGCCCTGCCTCCTCTCAATTCTATTTCTGGCTTTTTAAGGAAGTTCCATATTGTTTTTCCAAAATGGTTGTTCCATTTTGCATTCCTATCAGCACTGCATAAGAATTCCAATCTCCCTGCAACCTCTGCAATATTTGTTATTTTTTGTTTTTTTTGATTTTTACCAGTAATTTCAGGGAGAGATGGCGTGATAGTTAAGATTGTGTGTTAACTTGATTGGGCCATGATTCTCAGTGTTTATATGTGATCACTCCCATGATTGAATCTGCTGTGAGTAGTCAATCAGTTGAAAGGGAGTTTCCTTGGGAGTATGGCATGCATCCGAATATAAGTATATGTTCTGGCTTTTTTCCTCACTCTGGATCCTCTGGCTGCCTCCTGTTCTTCTGACCTGCAGTTCTTGGGACTTGAGCTATCAGCTTATCTGCTGGTTTGGGGATTTGATGATCTTCACAGCCTGTGAGCAACAGCCCTGCTCTCTGACTTGCCCAGCTTGGATTCACCAGCACCTGTGGTTACGTGAGTCAAGAGAAGCCTCTCTCCCGATCCACGGACTTGGGACGTTCCAGCCTCTACAATCACATGAGACTTTTCCTTGATATAAATCTCCCTCTAATCTGGGTTATATATACTTTTATGCTTTACTGGCTTTGCTTCTCTAGAGAACCCAACCTAAGACAGATGGAACCTCCTGTAGTTTTGATTTGCATTTCTCTAACAGGTAGTCATGATTTTCCTATAGCTTGTAGAGATTAAAACTTTGACAGCTATGTCATAGCCAAATTTTTTTTTTCCGTCTGTAGGTTCTCTTTTTACTCTTTTGGTGAATTCTTCTGGTGAGCATGAGTGTTTAATTTTAGGAGATCACATCTATCTAGCTTATCTTCTGGTGTTTGTGTATTGTTAATTATGGTTTGTATCCTGCTTATGCTGTATATTAGGACCCCTAGTGTTGACCCTATTTTTTCTTCTATGATCTTTATATAATTTTTCGTTTTATATTTAGGTCTTTGATCCATTTTGAATTAGTTTTTGTGTATGGTGTGAGGTATGGCTCCTGTTTCATTTTTTCACAGATGGACATCCAGTTTTGCCAGCACCACTTGTTAAAAAGACTGTCTTTTCCCCATTCGATGGACTTTGGGCTTTTGTCAAAGACCTGGTGGCTGTAGGGAGATAGGATTACATCTGGGTTCTCGATTTCGTTCCAATGGCCAAAGTGCCTGTTGTAGCAGTACTAGGCTATTTTGACTACTGTAGTTGTATAATAGGTTCTGAGGTCAGGTAGCATGAGGCCTCCCACTTTATTCTTCTTCAGTAATGCTTTACTTCTCTGGGCCTCTTTCCTTTCCATATAAAGTTAATGATTAGTTTTTCCATCTTGTTAAAGAATGGTGCTGCTATTTGGATCTGGATTGCACTGTAGATTGCTTTTGGTAGAATGGATCCCTGGTGGGGCTGTGGTTAAGAGCTATGGTTGCAAACCAAAATGTCAGCAGTTGGAATCCTCAGCCACTCCTTGGATACCCTGTGGGGCAGTTCTACTCTAACCTACAGGGTCCCTATGAGTTGGAATCGACTCAAAGGCAACGAGTTTTTTTTTTTTTGAGGTGGGGTTGGGTAGAATTGACATTTTCACAATGTTGAGTCTACCTTTCCATGAGTATGGTATGTTTTCCTGTTTATGTAGGTCTTTTTTTGTTCCTTGCAGTAGTGTTTTGTAGTTTTCTTTGTATAGGTCTTTTATGCCCCAGCTTAGATTTATTCCTAAGTATTTTATTTTTTTCACTGATATCATAAAGGGTATCGCTTTCCTTATTTTCTTTTCATATTCTCTTTATTGGTGCATAGGGACAAAGCTAATTTTTGTATGTTTATCTTTTATCCTACTAGTGTGCTGAATCTATTAGTTCTGGTAGTTTTCTGGTGGAGTCTTTAAGATTCTCTATGTATAGTATCATATCCTCCACAAATAGGGATACTTTTGCTTCTTCCTTACAATATGGATGCCCTTTACTTCTTTTTCTTGCCTTATTGCTCTAGCTAGGACTTCCAGCAAAATGTTAAACAGGAGTGGTGATAAAGAACATCCTTGTCTTGTCTTGTTCTCAGGGGAAATGTTTTCAGACTCTCTCCATTGAGAATGATGTTGGCTGTTGGCTTTGTGTTGATGCCCTTTATTATGTTGAGCAATTTCCCTTCTATTCATATTTTATTGGTAGTTTTTATCAAGAATGGGTGTTGGACTTTATTGAATGCCTTTTCTGCATCAATTGATATGATCACGTGATTCTTTTCTTTTGTTTTATTTATGTGGTGGATTATGTTGATTGGTTTTCTAATGTTAAACCGTCCTTGCATACCTGGTATGAATCACACTTGGTCATGGTATATTGTCTTTTATATGGTGCTGAATTCTATGGGCTAAAATTTTGTTGAGAATTTTTGCATCTATACTCATTTTTTTTTTTTATATACTCATGAGAGATATTGGTCTGTAATTTTCTTTTTTGTGTTGTCTTTGCCTGGTTTTGGTATCAGGATTATGCTGGCTTCATAGAATGAATTTGGAAGTATCCCTTCCTTTTCTAGGTTCTGAAATAGTTTGAGTAGTACTGGTGCAAGCTTTTCTCTGAATATTTGGTAGAATTCTGCAGTGAAGCCATCTGGGCCAGGACTTTTTTTGTTGGGAATTTATTACTTTTTCAATCTCTTCTCTTGTTATGGGTCTGTTCAGATTTTTGACCTCAGTTTGTGTAAGTTTACATAGGTAGTGTGTTTCTAGAAATTTGTGCATTTCCTCTAGGTTTTCAAATTTGTTGGAGTACAGTTTTTCATAGAACTCTGTTATGATCTTTTTTATTTCAGTTGCATCTTTTGTAATGCTCTCATTTCATTTTTTATTTGGGTTATTTGCTTCCTATCCTATTTTTTCCTTTGTTAATTTAGCCAGTGATTTTTCGATTTTGTTGATCCTTTCAAAGAACCTACTTTTGGTTTTGTTGATTCTATCGTTTTTGTATTCTCTGGTATCTGTGGGCTTCTTTTGCTACTCTCTATTTTTTGAGTTGTAGGGTTAACCTTTGTTTTTTGTCGCTTCCTTCTTTTTTCACGTGTGTGTCTTTTGCTTTAAATTGATCTCTGAGCACTACCTTTGCTGCGTCCCAAAGGTTTTGGTATGATGTGTTTTCATTCTCATTTGATTCTAGAAATTTTTTATTCCATCTTTGATTTCTTCTATTACCCAGTGGTTTTTAAGCAAAGTGGTATTGAGTTTCATGTATTTGATTTTTTTTTCTTGCTCTTCCTGTTACTAATTTATGCTTTTATGGTATTGTGATCAGAGAAGATGCTTTGTATTACCTCAATGTTTTGGATTTTGTTGAGAGTTGCTTTGTGGCCTAAGATGTGGTCTATTCTGGAGAATGTTCCATGTGTGTTCGAAAAGAATGTATACTTTGCTGCTGTTGGGTGGAGTGTTCTATATATGTCTATGAGGTCAAGATGGTTGATTGTGGCCTTAAGATCTTCTGTATCTTTGTTGAGTTTCTTTCCAGATGTTCCATCCTTTACCAAGAGTGGTGTGTTGAAGTCTCCTAGTATTATTGTAGAACTGTCAATTTCTCTTTTCAGTGCTGTTAGAGTTTGTTTTATGTATTTTGGAACCCTGTCATTGTGTGCATAGATATCTATATGGTTATGTCATCATGGTGGATTGTCTCTTTAATCATTATATAATGTCCTTCCTTGTCTTTTATGGTGGATTTTTTGTTAAAGTCTTTTTTTTCTGAGATTAGTATTGCCACTCATGCTCTTTTTTGGTTGCTGTTTGATATATTTTTTCATCCTTTGATTTTTAATATGTTTATTTCTTTGTGTCTAAGGTGTGTCTCATGTAGACAGCATATTGATGGGTCATTGTTTTCATCCATTCTGTCACTCTCTGTCTCTTTTTGGTGCATTTATGTCATTTACATTCAGTGTGATTATCTATAGGTGTGAGTTTATTGCTGTCATTTGGTAGTGGTTTTTTTTTTTGTGCTGATGTTTTCTTTGTTCCTTTTACTCTCCCATGCTGAGTTCCTTTTGTTTGTGAAATTTCTCTATAATTTCTTTCATTATTCTAGATTTTGTGGTTACTGAGTCTTTACGTTTTTCTTGTTCATTTTGATGAGCAGCTTTGCTAACTTTCTGTGGTTTCCTTAAAATTTACTCTTATCTTCCTATATTTGAACAAGTGTTTTACTTCTTGATATCACTTTAACTTCCTCTCCATTTGAAAGGGTATACATACACCGTGTATTCCCCCTTTTATTGTTCCAATGTTGTTATCATTTACAGATTGCCATCTCTTGTTCCCTGTTTTGAATCTTTTAGTTTTGTTTTATCCTTGAGAGTTCATTACCTAGGTCAGTATTTGGCTGCTACTGACCTGTGTCCTAGATTCAGGTTGTCATCTGTTGTTGGTTTTCTAATTGAAAGACTCCCCTTAATGATTCTTGTAAGTTCGGCTTGGTTTCTACAAATTCTCTTAATTTCTGTTTATCTGGAAATGTTCTAAATTCACCATCATATTTGAGAGAGAGTTTTACAGGTTATATTAATCTTGTTTGGCTTTTTTTCTTCTTTCAAAGTTTTATATGTATCATTCCATTGCCTTCCTGCCTGCATGTTTCTTCTGAGTATTCAAGGCTTAGTCTTATTGTTTCCCTTAGTATGTGACTTTTCATTTTTCTTGAGCTGCTCTCAGGATTCTTTCTTTGTCTTTGGTTTTCGTAAGTGTGTTTATGATATGTCTTGGTGACTTTCTTTTAGGAACTATCCTATATGAGCTTCTTGGATGGTCAGCTTTTCATCTTTTACAATATTAGGAAAGTTTTCTGTCAACAAATCTTCGATGATCCTCTCTTGTTTTCCATTTTCTATCCCTGGCTCTGGAATTCTGACTGCATGCAAATTTTTGCTCTTGATTGTATCCCATATAGTTCTTAAGTTTTCTTCATTCTTTTCTCTGATTTTTCTTCAAACAAAGTGGCATCCATGGATTTTTTTCAATTTTGCTGATTCTGTCTTCCATTTTTCAAATTTGATCCTAAAACCTTCTATTCCATTTTCCATTTCTGAAATTTTGTTGTTTATCTTTTGAATTTCTAATTGCTGTTTCTGTATGATTTCTTATTTTGTATTTATTTTAACATTTTGTTCTCCTATTATTTTCCTGAATTCTTCTATTGCTTTGTTTGTGTTTTCCTTGATTTTGGTTATGATTTGGTTGGCTTTGTCAGTGTTTTCCATGATTTTGTTTTTATTTTCCTTGATCCCTTTTCTAATCTCTTTGAGAGCTTTGAATGTTAGACTTTTGTAGAATCACCTATTCCTTCAGTTCTTTCAGTGTTTTCTTCATATATTTTGGGGCTCTGATGCATTATGTATAATTGTTATATCTTCTTGATGAGTTGAGCCTTTTATCATTAAATGTCCTTCTTTGCTTCTTATAGCCAATTTTGACCTAAAGTCTATTTTGTCTTATATCAGTATAGGCATCCCAGGTCTCTTTGGTTTAGTATTTTCATGGGATATTATTTTCAAACTTTTTGTTTCAAAATTTTGCATCTTTAGGCCTAAGATGTGTCTCTTTAGACAGCATATAGATGGATCATGTAATTTTTTGATCCATTCTTTCAATTTTTGCCTGTCGATTGGAGAGTTTAACCCATTTGCATTTAAAGTAATGATGGATAAGGAAGGAATTACTTCTGCTATTTTTCTATTTGTATTCTGTGTGTCTTATACTTTTTTTGTCTCTCATTACCATCAGTACTATTCTGTCTTGTTTTTAGTTGATTTTTTGTAGTGAATAAATTTCATTCTTTTCTTATTTCCTTTTGTGTATACATTTTTTAGATATTTTCTTTGTGGTTACCATGGGGATTACACTTAAATCCTAAATTTATAACAACCTAGTTTAAATTATACCAGCTAACTTCAATAACATAAAAAAATTATTATTCCTATACTGTTCCTCTCTCCTGTTTATGTTGTTGTCATCACCAATTGCATATTTATACAGCATAAACCCAATAACATACATTTATACTTATGTTTTATGCATTTGATATTATAAAGTGTGTAGGATATAATAAGTAGAATTACCAACTGAAAATACTGTAAAACTGGCCCTTATATTTGCTGATGAAATTACCTTTACAGGAGGTTTTTTTTCTCTGTACGACTTAGAGTTACTGTCTAGTTTCCTTTTCTTTCCATATGAAAGACTTCCTTTAGCATTTCTTGTAGGGGTGGTCTGGTTATAACAAACTCCCTCAGCTTTCATTTTTTGGGGGCTATCTTAATTTTGCCCTCATTTTTGAATAACAGTTTTATTGGATATAGAATTCCTAGTTGACTTTTTTTTCAGCACTTTATTTATTATTTTTTTTAAATAATATTTTATTGATTTTGATGAATGTTTACACAGCAGTTTAGGTTCCTATTCAACAATTTCTGCACAAATCATTCAATGACATTGGTTGCATTCTCCACAATATGTGAACATCCTCATTATTTCCTTTCTGGTTGTTCTTTTTCCATTAATCTAGTTTCCCTGTCCTCTTACATTCTTATGTTTGTTTTAATGTAATTATTGACCATTTGGTCTCATAGAGGTGATTTTTTTTAAAGAAGCACAGTATTTACTGTAATAATTTTTTTTTTTTACTGTATAGTCATTATTTTTTAAGCCAAATTGTTATTTAGCTAGAAGATGACCTCTGGGTTTAGTTTTAATTCAGGGGTTGAAGAATATCTCAGGGCAATATTGGCGGGGAGTCTTCCAGTCTCAACCACTCCAGTCTTTTTTTTTTTTTAAAGAATTTGAGGTTTTGTTCCAGATTTTTCTCCCATTCTATCAGGATCCATCCATTGCAGCCCTGATTAGAATGGTCAGTAGTGGTAGCTGGCACCATCTAATTATGGTCTCAGAGTAGATGAGGCTGTGGTTTATGCAGACTATTTGTCATGTAGACTAGTTTCTTCTTTGAGTCTTTGGTTTCCTTATTTCTCTTTTGTTCCAGATAAGAAGAGATCAATAGTTGTAACTTAGATAGCTGCTCACAAGCTTTTAAGACCCCCAGACACTACTCTCCAAACTAGAATGAGGAACATAACTGTATGAACTGTAGTATATCAATTAGCTGAGATGTTCCACAAGACTATGGTCCTAATCCTTCAAACCTAGAAAACAATTCCACAAAATGTTTGGTTATGTCTAAGAAGTATCTGTAATTATGCCCCCATGTGCTTTATTATATATATGGATATATGTGAACACAGTCATAGATGTATGCATACATATATATACATATATACACATATACTAACCAATACACATATGTGCCTACATGTTGTTGTTGTTGTTAGGTGCCATCGAGTTGATTTTGATTCATAGTGACCCTATGTACAACAGAGCAAAACTCTACCCAGTCCTGTGCCATCCTCATGATCATTGTTATGCTTGAGCCCGTTGTTGCAGCCACTGTGTCAATGCCTACATTCATATATATATACCTGTACATGTTTTTTTGATTGTTTTAAAATTTAATAAAAAAAAACCTTAATATGCCATAGCAATTACAACAGGTCCTTTTTTCTTGTGTACCTTTTAGTGACATTATTTACCTTTGTCAAGCTGTGTGCACTTCACCCTCATTCTGTGTTACTTTTCCCGTTGCCAAAATTAGCAAGTATCTACTATCTAGAGAGTGGAACCCCCTCTCCCTCCTTCCCCCATCTTTGGTAACCACTAATGAACATTAGTTTCTGTATATTTATCTGTTCATGTCATTTCATCAAAGTGAGAACATATATTTTTTTTATTGTCATATTTCACTCAACATATTTTCCTCCAGGTTCATTCATGTTCCAAGATGTTTTGGGAACTCACTTTTCTTTATCGCTGAGCAGTATTCCTTTGTATGTATGTACCATGTTTTACTTATCTTTTGGAGCCTGTCTTAGTCATCTAGTGCTGCTATAACAGAAATACCAGAAGTGGATGGCTTTAACAAAGGGAAGTTCATTCTCTCACAGTCCAGTAGGCAAGAAGTCTGAATTCAGGGTGCAGGCTCCAGGGGAAGGCTTTCTTTCTTTGTTGGCTTTGGAGGAAGGTCCTTGTCATCAGTCTTCCCTTGGTCTGGTAGCATCTCAGCACAGGAACCTCAGGTCCAAAGACACGCTCTGTTCCTGGTGTTGCTTTCTTGGTGGTATGAGCTCCCCAACTCTCTGCTTAGTTCCCTTTCCTTTTAACTCTTAAGAGATAAAAGGTGGTGCAGGCCACACCCCAGGGAAACTCCCATTATATTGGATCAGGGATGTGACCTGGTAAGGGTGTTACACTACCACTCTAATCCTCTTTAACATAAAATTACAATCACAAAATGGAGGACAACCACAGAACACTGGGAATCATGTCCTAACCAAGTTAATACACACATTTTTGGGGGGGACATAATTCAATCCATGACAGAGCCCCAGTGGTGCAGTGGTTAAGACCTCGGCTGCTAAACAAAAGGTTGGTAGTGTAAATCCACCAGCCACTCCTTGGAAACCCTATGGGGCAGATCTCCTCTGTCCTACAGGGTTGCTATGAGTTGGAATCGACTAGGCGGTGATGGCTTTTGGTTTTTGGTATTCATCTGTTGATGGGCACTTAGGTTGTTTCCATCTTTCTGCTATTGTGAATAGTGCTGAGATGAATATAGGTGTGGATATGTCTGTTTGTGTCACTTCTATTAGATCCCTAGAGTGTATACCTAGGAGTAGAATTACTGGGTCATATGGCAGCTCTACCTCTAGTTTTTTGAGGAAGCTACAGACTGTTTTCCATAACAGCTGTAACACCAGCAATGGATAAGCATCCCAATTTCTGCCCATCCCCTCTGACACTTGTTATTTTCTGTTTTCTTTTTAATCTTGGCCATCGTAGTGGGAGTGAAATGGTATCTCATTGTGGTTTTATTTTGCATTTTTCTGATGGCTAATGAAGTTGGGCATCTTTTCATGTGTCTGTTGGCCATTTGAATTTCCTCTTTGCTGAAGTGTTTGTTCATGTCCTTTGCTCAGTTTCTGATTGGGTTACTTGTCTTTTTGTTGTTAAGTTACAGTTTTCTGTATGTTTTAGATAGTAGACCCTTATCAGTTATATCATTCCCAAAGATTTTTTCCCAGTCTGCAGGTTGTCCCTTTACTCTTTCGATGAACATAAGTATTTAACTTTTATGAGGTTTGTTTATCTATTTTGTTTTCCATTGCTTGTGCATTTGTTGCCGTGTTTGATAATCTATCATTGAAAAAAAAATTAGGTCCGAAAGCTTTGCTCCTCTATTTTCTTCCAAGAACTTATGGTTTTATATTTAACATTTAGGTCCTTGACCCATTTTGAATTAGTTTTTTTTTTTTTTGGTATGGTGTGAGGTATGGATCTTTTTTAAGTTTTTTGCATGTGAAAATCCAGTTTTTCCAGCACCTTTTGTTGAAGAGACAGTTCCTTCCCCCATTGAATGGATTTGGTTACCTTGCTGAAAATTAATTTACCATAGACGTTTGGGTTTATTTCTTGATTTTCATTCTATTCCATTGGTCTATATGCCTATCATTAAACCAATACAAGACTGTTTTGATTACTATAGCTGTGTAATGTTTTCAAGTCAGGAAGTGTTAGGCCTCTTACTTTGTTCTTTTTCAAAATCACTTTGGCTATTTGGGGTCTCTTGTCTCTTCATATGAAATAAAGAATTAGTTTTTCTGTTTCTGCAAAGAATGCTGTTGGAACTTTGATCAGTGTTACTTTGTATCTGTAGATTGCTTTGGGCAGTATTGACAACTTGACTGTGTTAAGTCTTCCAATCCATGAGCACAGAATGTTTTTCCATCTATTAGGTTTTCTTTAGTCTCTTTCAGCAGTGTTTTATAATTTTCATTGTATAAGTTGTTCACATTAAAAGTAAATTTATCCCTAAATATTTTATTCTCTTAGATGCTGACTTAGACTGGCTTCTCTGGAGAAGTAAAACAGTGAAGTATATATATACCAGTGGAAGTGACTCGACGGCAGTGGGTTATATATATATATATATACATACCGGCTGCAGTCCTCGTTTCTGCCACTGGTCACATGGTCATAAATGTTTTTTTACAACTACCTTTTCTACTACCCATTCTGCATTTCCTTTACCCTCAGCAAGCACCTCAGCTGGTTGTGGTTCTTTGCCTGATGGGGTGACCCAAACCTTCATTCCTGAAGGGTTTGGGCTATTAGCAGTCACGTGAGAATTGAGTTGCTGTAGTTTTCCATTGACTTTAATCACAGGGTGTGGCAGTACTAAGAGCAACCCTTAGGGACAGCCCACATTCCAGGGATACTCTTTTTTACTTTCATTGTGCAACATCAATCCAATTACCCCCTGGTAGTCAGGGCCAGTCACATCAGCCAATATGGTAACTCCCTTCTTTTCCTATTGATCCAGAGGCATGAGGAGCCCAAAGTGGCCGAGTGGCATCCTTAACTTTCAGTTCAATGGAATGCGTGTTGTGTCTCCAGGTGGGAGCATTCTTTCCTTTGGAACTAAGACCACTAGACCCACAGAGCATAGCTCATGGGGACAGGAAGCAAAAATTTTGTGAGTGGCATACTAGGGGTAATAGTGAGTGGTGCCATTCCCATCTCCATGTCTTGATTCCTGGAACCGTGAATCCTGGCTGTGGGAGAAACAGTACCATATATTGGACATTAGAACATATACAGACTCCTGAAGAACATTGCCCCAACCCTGCAAAGTGTTGCCACCTAGCTGGTGCTGTACATGTGTCTGTAGAAGGCCATCCATCGTTCTGTCAAGCCAACTGCTTCAGGATGATGGGAAACATGGTAAGACCAATGAATCACATGAGCATGGGCCCATTGCCATACTTCATGTGCTGTGTAGTGAATTCCTTGATCCAAGGTGATGCTGTGTGGGATACTATGACTGCGGAAAAGACACTCTATGAGTGGGTTCTCTAGAGAAAAGAAACCAGTAAAACATGTATAGAGAGAGAGAGAGATTTATCTCAAGGAAATGGCTCACATATTTGTAGAGGCTGTCATGTCCCAAGTCCATGTCAGGTGTCAGGCTGTAGGCTTCTTCTGACTCACATAGCTGCAGGGGCTGATGAACTCAAGATCGGCAGGTCAAATGGAGGCCACTGGCTCATGAGCAATGGAGGCTGACGAATTCCAAGATCAGCAGGCAATATGGCAGGCAGGTGTCTCAAGTCCCAAGAAGCAGAGGTCAAATGAGGACGAGTTGGGTACAGTATCCAGAGAAAGCAAGCAAGCTTTGCCAGTATGTCCATATGTATATTGAATGCAGGGCACAGCCCCGAGGAAACTCCCCTTTCAACTGATTGGCAGATCATTATCAGATCACACCATGGAGGATAACTACATCATTACATAACTACCAAACTACATCATTACATAATTGCCAAACTATATCATTACACAACTGCCAAACCTCTAAGAATCATGACCCAGCCAAGTTGACACACAACCTTAACCATCACTGAGGCTATTGTAAATAGAGTTTTTTTCTTAATCTTTTCATATTTTTCATTGCTGGTGTATAGAAACCTAACTGATTTTTTGTTGTTCACCTTGTATCCTGCAATTTTACTAAATTCCTCTATTAGATCTAGAAGCTGTTTAGTAGATTCATTGGGATTTTCTATATATAGGATCACATCATCTACAAATAGGGATAGTTTTACCTCTTCCTTTCCAATTTGGATACCTTTTATTTCTTTGTCTTGCCTTATTGCTCTTGAGAGGACTTCCTGTACAATATTGAGTAGGAGTAGTGAGATTGGGCATTCTTGTCTTGTTCTGTTTTCAAGGGGAAAGTTCTATCAAGCCAGCTGCTTCAGGATGATGAGGAACATGGTAAGACCAGTGAATCACATGAGCATGGGCCCATTGGCATACTTCATTTGCTGTGAAGTGAGTCCCTTGATTCAAAGAGATGCTGTGTGGGAAAGTTCTCAATCTGTCTTCATTGACTATGATATTGGCTGTTGGGCTTTGTTGTTTTTCAGCACTTTAAATGACAATCCACTCCCTTATGACTTCCACGCATTCTGAGGAGACATCAGCTCTTAGTCTTATGGAGGACCACTCGATAAGATAGTATATGAAAATTTGCATCTCTCTTACTGCTTTCAGGGTTCTATTTTTATCTTTGACTTTCAAGAGTTTGATTATAATGTCTCTTGGTGTGAATAGCTTTGGGTTAATTTTGGTGTTCATTGAGCTTATTGTATTTATTTATTTATTTTGTTTTTAATCAGATTTATTCACACATTTAATTCCCACTACAGTTTTTTTACAGGAGCCAGTTTAACTTTGTTCTCTGCTTTATATTTGTTAAATCAGGACTGAAGATCTCTCCCCTCTTTTCTAAACTTTTTTAATGGCATTTTCTTAGGTGAAAGTTTACAAATCAAGTCAGTCTCTCATACAAAAAGCCATGCACACCCCGCTGTGCACTTCCAGCTGCTCTCCCTTTAATGAGACCACACATTCCTCCTTTCCGCCCTGTATTCCCCATGACCATTCAACTAGCTCCCGTCCGCCTCTTCCTTCTCATCTTGCCACCAGACAGGAGTCACCCACACAGTCTCATGTGTCTACTTGAGCCACGAAGTTCAATCCTCACCAGCATCATTGTCTATCTTATAGCCCAGGCCAATCCCTGTCTGTAGAGATGGATTCGGGAGTGGTTCCAATCTTGGGCTATCAAAGGGTCTGTGGACCACGACCGTCAAGGTCCCTCTGGTGTCAGTCAAACCATTAAGCCTAGTCTTTTCATGAGAATTTAAGATCTGCATGCCACTGTTCTCCTGCTCCATCAGGGATTCTCTGTTGTGTTCCCTGTCAGGGCAGTGGTCGGTGGTACCTGGGCACCATCTGGTTCTTCCAATCATCAGGCCGATGGAGTCTCTGGTTTATGTGGCCTTTTCTGTCTCTTGGGCTGACGTTTACCTTGTATCTCTGATGTTCTTCATTCTCCTTTGCTACAGGTGGGTTGAGACCAATTTATGGATCATAGATGGCTGCTTGCTAGCGTTAAAGACCCCACAGGCCTCTCACCAAAGTGGAATGCAGAACATTTTCTTAATACATTTGGTATGCCAATTGACCTAGATGTCCCCTGAAACCATGGTCCCCAGACCGCTGTCCCTGCTACTCTGGCCTTCAAAGCTCTTGGTTGTATTCAGGAAACTTCTTTCCTTCTGGTTTAGTCCAGTTGTACTAACTATCCGTGTGATATGTGTTGCCCTTCCCTTCACCTAAACAAATTTTTGTCTACTATCTAGTTTTTTTTTTATCTAGTTAGTGAATATCCCTCTGCCTCCTTCCCCACCCTCATAACCACCAAAGAATATTTTCTTTTATGTTTAAACGTTATCTAGAGTTCTTATAATAGTGGTCTCATACAATATTTGCCCTTTTGCAATTGACTAATTTCACTCAGCATAGTGCCTTCCAGATTCCTCCATGTTATGAAATGTTTCACAGATTCCTCACTGTTCTTTATCGATGAGTAGTATTCCATTATGTGAATATACCATAATTTATTTAGCCATTCATCCATTGATGGGCACCTTGGTTGCTTCCATCTTTTTGCTATTGTAAACAGTGCTGCAGTGAACATGGGTGTGCATATATCTGTTCATATAAAGGCTCTTATTTCTCTAGGATATATTCCAAGGAGTGGAATTGCTGGATCATATGGTAGTTCTATTTCTTTTTTTTTAAGGAGGCGCCAAATCGATTTCCAAAGTGGTTGTACCATTTTCCATTCCCACCAGCAGTGTATAAGTGTTCCAGTCTCTCCACAACCTCTCCATCATTTCTTATTTTGTGTTTTTTGGATAATGCCAGCCTTGTTGGAGTGAGATGGAATCTCATTGTAGTTTTGATTTGCATTTCTCTAATGGCTAATGATTGTGAGCATTTCCCCATGTATCTGTTAGCAGCCTGAATGTCTACTTTGGTAAAGTGCCTTTTCATATCCTTTGCCAGTTTTTTAACTGGGTTATTTGTGTTTTTGTTGTTGAGTTTTTGCAGTATCATGTCAATTTTAGAGATCAGACGCTGATCAGAAATGTCATAGCTAAAAACTTTTTCACAATCTGTAGGTAGTCTTTCTACTCTTTTAGGGGAGTCTTTGGACGAGCATAGGTGTTTGACTTTTAGGAGTTCCCAGTTATCTAATTTCTCGTTTGGTGTTTGTACATTGTAATGTTTTGCATACTGGTTATGTCATGTATTAGGGCTCCTAGTATTGTCCCTATTTTTTTTCCATGATCTTTATCATTTCAGATTTCATATTTAGATCTTTGATCCATTTTGAGTTCTTTTTTGTGCACAGTGTGAGGTATGGGCCTTGTTTCATTTTTTTGCAGATGGATACCCAGTTATGCCAGCATCATTTGTTAAAGAGACTGTCTTTTCCCCATTTAACAGATTTTGGGCTTTTGTTGAATATCAGCCACTCATATGTGGATGGATTTATGTCTGGATGCTCAATTCTGTTCCCTTGGTCTATGTATCTGTAGTTGTACCAGTACCAGGCTGTTTCGACTACTGTGGTGGTATAATAGGTTCTAAAATCAGGTAGAGTGAGGCCTCCCACTTTGTTGTTCTTCTTTTTCAGTAATGCTCCACTTATCCGGGGCCTCTTTCCCTTCCATATGAAGTTGGTGATTTGTTTCTCAATCTCATTAAAAAATGTTACTGTTATTTGGATCGGGATTGCATTGTATCTATAGATTGCTTTGGGTAGAATAGACAGTTTTACAATGTTGAGTCTTCCTATCCACAAGCAAGGTATGTTTTTCCACTTATGTAGGCCTCTTTTCGTTTCTTTCAGTAGTGTCTTATAGTTTATTTTGTATAGGTCTTTTACGTCTCTGGTTAGATTTATTCCTAAGTATTTTTTCTTCTTATAAATGGTACTGATCTGGTGATTTCCTCTTAGACATTCTCTTTGTTGGAGCAGAGGAATACAGCTGATTTATGTACGTTTATCTTGTATCCTGATACTCTGCTAAACTCTTCTATTAGCTTCAATAGTTTTCTTGAGGATTCTTTAGGTTTTACTGTGTAGAAGATCATGTCATCTGCAAACAGAGATACCTTTACTACTTCCTTGCCAATCTGGATGCCCCTTATTTCTTTATCTAGCCTACTAGCTCTGGCTAGGACCTCCAGCACAATGTTGAATAAAAGTGGTGATAAAGGGCATCCTTGTCTGGATCCCATTCTCAAGGGGAATGCTTTCAGTCTCTCTCCATTTAGGATGATGTTGGTTTTTAGCTTTGTATAAATGCTCTTCATAATGTTAGGAATTTTCCTTCTATTCCTATTTAGCTGAGAGTTTTTATCATGAATTGGTGTTGGACTTTGTCAAATGCCTTTTTTGCATCAGTTGATGCGATCATGTGGTTCTTGTCTTTTACTTTATTTATATGATGAATTACATTGATTATTTTTCTAATGTTGAAACATCCCTGCATACCTGGTATGATTCCCACTTGGTCATGGTGAATTATTTTTTTATATGTTGTTGAATTCTATTGGTCAAAATTTTGGTCAGGGTTTTTGTATCTAAGTTCAAGAGGGATATAAGTCTGTCATTTTCTTTTTGTGGTGTCTTTACCTGGTTTTGGTGTCAGTGATATGCTGGCTTCATAGAATGAGTTTGGAAGTATTCCATCGGTTTCAATGATCTGAAATAACTTTAGTAGCAGTAGTGTTAACTCTTCTCTGAAAGTTTGGTAGAAATCTCCAGTGAAGCTGTCCGGGCCAGGGTTTTTTCTTTGTTGTTGTTTGGAGTTTTTTAATTACCTTTTCAATCTCTTTTTTTGTTATGACTTCTCTGTGTTAGTTTAGGTAGGTAGTGTGTTTCTTAGAAATTCATCCATTTCTTCTAGGTTTTCAAATTTGTTAGAGTATAATTTTTTGTAGTAATCTGATATGATTCTTTTAATTTCAGTTGGGTCTGTTGTGATATCACCCATCTCATTTCTTATTTGGGTCATTTGCTTCCTCTCCTGTTTTTCTTTTGTCAGTTTGGCCAATGGTTTATCAATTTTGTTGATTTTTTCAAAGAACCAGCTTTTGGTCTTGTTAACACTTTCAATTGTTTTTCTGTTCCGTGTTTCATTTAATTCTGCTCTAATTTTAATATTTGCTTTCTTCTGGTGACTAAGGGTTTCTTTTGTTGCTCTCTTTCTATTTGTTCAAGTTGTAGGGATAATTCTTGGATTTTGGCCCTTTCTTCTTTTTGTACGTGTGCATTTATTGATATGAATTGACCTGTGAGCACTACTTTAACTGTGTCCCAAAGGTTCTGTTAGTGTTTTCATTCTCATTGGATTCTATGAATTTCTTTATTCCATCCTTAATTTCTTCTATAACTCAGTGGTTTTTGAGCAGGGTATTGTTCAGTTTCCAAGTGTTTGATTTCTTTTCCCTGCTTTACCTGTTATTGATATCTACTTTTATGGCCTTGTGGTCAGAGATAATGCTTTGCAATATTTCGATGTTTTGGATTCTGTTAAGGCTTGCTTTATGACCTAATATGTGGTCTATTCTAGAGAATGTTCTATGTGTGCTGGATAAGAAAGTATACTCAGCTGCTGTTGTGTGTAGTGTTCTGTGTATATCTATGAGGTCAAGTTGGTTGATTGTGGCATTTAGATCTTCCGTGTCTTTATTGAGCTTCTTTCTAGATGTTCTGTCCTTCACCGAAAGTGGTGTGTTGAAGTCTCCTATGATAATTGTGGAGCAGTCTATCTCACTTTTCAGTGCTGTTAGAGTTTGTTTTATGTATGTTGAAGCCCTGTCATTGGATGCATAAATATTTAATATGTTTGTATCCTCCTGATATATTGTCCCTTTAGTCATTATATAGTGTCCTTCCTCATCTTTTGTGGTGGGTTTAACTTTAAAGCTTATTTTTCAGAAATAAATTTTGCCACTCCTGCTCTTTTTTGATTGTTGTTTGCTTGATATATTTTTTCCATCCTTTGAGTTTTAATTTGTTTGTGTCTTTAAGTCTAAGGTGTGTCTCTTGGAAGCATATAGACGGATTGAGTTTTTTTTAATCCATTCTGCAACTCTGTCTCTTTATTGGTGCATTTAGTCCATTTACATTCAGCATAATTATGGATAGGTATGAGTTTAGTGCTGTCTTTTTTATTTTTTTGTGTGTGTTGTTGAGTTTCTTTTTCCCATTTAATTTTTTATGTTGAGTAGTTTATCTTTATATATTGTCGTTTCCTCTTATTTGTTGTTTTTGATTTTGCAGAGTCTTTATTTTTTTCTTGTATTTTATTTTGAAGAGTAGGATTGTTAGTCTCCTTTGTGGTTACCTTAATATCTACCCCTGTTTTTCTAAGTTTAAGCCTTTTATGTCTTTATATCGCCTGTCTTCCTCTCCATATGGAAGATCTATGACTACATTTTTTAGTCCCTCTTTATTGTTTTAATGTTTTCTTGTTTTACATTATGACATTGCTGTTTCTCTGTTTCGAGAATTTTTTTTATCTTGATTTATTTTTGTGATTTCCCTATCTGGGCTGATATCTGGTTGCTCTGTCCTGCGTTCTAGTCTTGGGTTGATTCCTGATATTATTGACTTTCTAACCAGAAAACTCCCTTTAGTATTCCTTGTGGTTTTAGTTTGGTTTTTACAAATTCCCTAAACTTCCGTTTATCTGTAATTGTCCTAGTTTCACCTTCATATTTGAGAATCAGTTTTGCTGGATATATGACTCTTGGTTGGCAATTTTTTTCTTTCAGTGCTTTATATAAGTCATCCCATTGCCTTCTTGCCTGCATGGTTTCTGCTGAGTACTCTGAGCTTATTCTTATTGACTCTCCTTTGTAGGTGTCTTTTCCTTTATCCCTAGCCACTCTTAAAATTCTCTCTTTATCTTTGGTTTTGGCAAGTGTGATTATAACATGTCTTGGTGACTTTCTTTTGAGATCTACCTTACGTGGAGTTCGATGAGCCTCTTGGATAGATATCTTCTCATCTTTCACGATATCAGGAAAGTTTTCTGCCAACAATTCTCTCTGTATTTTCTGTTTTCCTTCCCTGTTCTTGTACGCCAATCACTAGTAGTTTGTTTCTCTTGATAGAGTTCTACATGATTCTTAGGGTGTCTTCATTTTTTAAAATTCTTTTATCTGATTTTTCTTCGAATAAGTGCCAAGTGCTTTATCTTCAATCTCACTAATTCTGCCTTCCACTACTTCAGTTCTTCTCCTCTGACTTCCTATTGAGTTGTCTAATTCTGTAATTTTATTGTTAATCTGAATTTCTGATTGCTGTCTCTCTATGAATTCTTGCAGCCTATTAAATTTTTCTTTATGTTCTTGAATAACCTTTTTAATTTCCTCAACTGCTTTATCTGTGTGTTCCTTGCCTGTTCTCCATTTTGCCTGATTTCCTTCCTGATGTTGAAGAGTTCTGTACATTAAACTTTTGTATTATACATCTGGTAATTCCAGGAAGACATCCTCATCTGGAAGAATCCTTGATTCTTTGTTTTGGGAGCTTGTTGAAGTGATCATGGTCTCTTTCTTTATGTGATTTCATATTGAATGCTGTTTCTGAGCCATCTATAAGTTATTGTATTAATCTATTTTATATTTGCTTACAGTATCCTAGCTTCTTGCTTTGTTTCATTTTGATACGACCAAATAGGCTGGTTGAGTGAACTAGCTTGATTATTTTTGCCTTTTAAGCTCTAACGTCCTGTCACCAGATGGCTGGAGCTGTTACCAGGTATATGAGCCTAGGAGTCTATTCACTTTTCTTGTATGGATTCAGCTCAGGTGTCCAGGTAGTTGTTCATAAAGTGTGTGGTACAGGCACTGTCGTACAGTCTTAGGGGGGCAGGGGCAATTGGTGTAGGTACAGGTATCTGGATGCAACACGGGGTCATGCTTGAACAAAGCAGGGGGCTGACAACCATCTCCCAAGTGTCTGTGATGAAAGCGCATCCCTGTTCCCTAGAGTGCTCAGGTGTGTGGGTTTTGCAGCCAGTCCATGGGCACCCAATGCTTTTGGTTGTAAGGACTGGGAGGTACCACTTTTCCTTGGATGTATGTTGCGGGTGGCTAGGTGATGTGGGTGGAGCCTCCAGTCCTTAGGTCCCTGATGTGGGTAGGTGAGGGCCCTTTTTAATAAGCAGAGGGGTGTCAAACATCAAAAACCCACCTCTCCACCACATAGCTGAAACAGTTGTAGCCTGCCAACAAGGGCCTAGTCTCCTGAAATGGGCCCACACAGGTCTATGCAGGGGTGAAAAGTATTCAACATCCACGGACCATTTGAGCCTGGACAGGAGCTGCTTCTGTCCTAAACTCCCCACCTTAGTGGAGCTGGCAGATTATCTTTTCCCCCAGTTGTTATTTTATTCCTTCTCCAAGGCCGGGAGAATGCCTCAGGGCACACTGCAAGACCTATCTCAGGCCCAGGGAAATTGACAGCCACTGAAACCAGCTTGGGGACTTGGGGCACAGTAAAATAAACGCAAGTACTTAGCTTTTGCCTAAAGTGCTGCTCTTCACTGGTTTGGAGGTGTGAGTAGAGTTTGCGGCTTGCTGTCTCTCCCTGCAGAAACTGTGTCCTGAACGCTAAGCTCTGCCGTGGTCACTCCAGGAGATCATGCCTGAGGGGTGCCAGCTCCCGCTGAGTTAGGTCCAGCAACTCCTCGTCACTTGTGAACCATCTCTCCCTCCCCCTGCTGCTCGGTTCATTTTCTAACTTTGCCTTTCATGTTCAGGGCTCCTAGTTTCTCATATATATAATCACTTCATTTGTTTTTTGTTGTAAGAGGGATCACCAGAAGAGCCTGACTGCTCTGCCATGTTGGCCCCACCTCTCATTTGATTTCTTGGCTGCTGCTTCCATGGGAACTGATTGTGATCCAAGTAAAACAAAATCCTTGATAACTTCAATATTTTCTCTGTTTATCATGATGTTGCTTGTTGGTCCAGTTGTGAGGATTTTTGTTTTCTTTATGTTGAGGTGTAATCCACACCAAAGGCTGTGGTCTTTGATCTTCATCAGTAAATGCTTCAAGTCCTTTTCATGTTCAGCAAGCAAGGTTGTGTCATCTGCATAACACAGGTTGTTAGTGAGTCTTCCTCCAATCCTGATGCCCCGTTCTCCTTCGTATAGTCCAGCTTCTCAGATTATTTGCTCAGCATAAAGATTGAATCGGTATGGTGAAACAATACAACCCTGACGCACACCTTTCCTGATTTTTAAACCAAGCAGTATCCGTTTGTTCTGTTCAAAACACTGCCTCTTGATTTATGTACAGGTTCCTCATGAGCACAATTGAGTGTTCTGGAATTCCAATGCTTTGCAATGTTATCCATAATTTGTTATGATCCCCACAGTCGAATGCCTTCGCATAGTCAAGAAAACACAGGTAAGTGTCTTTCTGATATTCTCTGCTTTCAGCCATGATCAATCTGACATCCGCAATGATATCCCTTGTTGCACATTTTCTTCTGAATCCAGCTTGAACTTCTGGTTGTTCCCTGCCAATGCAACTGCTTTTGAATTATCTTCAACAAAAATTTCTTTTATGTGATAATAATGATATCATTTGATAAATTCCACATTCGGTTGGATCACGTTTATTTGGAGTAAGCATAAGTATGGATCTCCTTCAGTCAGTTGTCCAGGTAACTGTCTTCCAAATTTCTTGGCATAGACAAGTGAGCACTTCCAGCACTGCATCTATTTGTTGAAACATCTCAATTGGTATTCCGTCAGTTCCTGGAGCCTTGATTTTCACCAGTGACTTCAGTGCAGCTTGAACTTCTTCCTTCAGTATCCTTGGTTCTTGATCATATGTTACCTCCTGAAATGACTGGATATTGACCAGTTCTTTTTGGTACAGTGATTCTATGTATTCCTTCCATCTTCTTTTGACGATTCCTCAGTCATTCAGTATTTTGCCCATAGAATCCTTCACTACTGCAACTCAAGGCTTGAATTTTTTCTTAAGTTCTTTCAGTTTGAGAAATGCCATGTGTCCTTCCTTTTTGTTTTTCTATCTCCAGGTTTTTGGTTATGTCATTATAATATTTTACTTTGTCTTGAGACACAATTTGAAATCTTCCACTTAGCTCTTTTACTTCATCATTTCTTCTGTTCGCTTTAGCTACTTGACATTCAAGAGCAAGTTTCAGAGTCTCTTCTGACATCTGCTTTGGTCTTTTCTTTCTTTCCTGTGTCTTTAATTACCTCTTGCTTTCTTCATGCATGATGTCCTTGATTTCTTTACCCAACTAGTCTGGTCTTCAGTTATTAGTGTTTGATTTGTCAAATCTATTCTTAAGATGGTCTCTAAATTCAGGAGGAACATACTCAAGGCCTTACTTGGCTCTCATGCACTTTTTCTAATTTTCTTCAGTTTCAGTTTGAACTTGCATAGAATAATTCATTGTCTGTTCCACAGTTGGTCCCTGTCTTGTTCTGACTGATGATATTGAATTTTTCCATCATTTCTTCCCACAGATGTAGTCAATTTGATTCCTGTGTATTCCATCTGAGGAGGTCCACTTGTATAGTCACCATTTATGTTATTGAAAAAGGGTATTTGCACGAAGTCATAGGTCTTGCAAAATTCTATCATGAGATCTCTGACATTGTTCCTATCACCAAAGCCATTGTCTTAGTCATCTAGTGCGGCCATAACAGAAATACCAGAAGTGGATAGCTTTAACAAAGAGAATTTTTTTTGTCCTCACAGTAAAGTAGGCTAAAAGTCCAAATTTAGGGCCTCAGCTCCAGGAGAATGCTTTCTCTCTCTGTCGGCTCTGGAGGAATGTCATTGTCCTCAATCATCCCCTGGTCAAGGAGCTTCTCAGGAGCAGGAACCCCAGGTCCAAGAAACATGCTCTGCTCCTGGTGCTGCTTTCTTGGTGGTATGAGGTCCCCCATCTATCTGCTCACTTTTATCTCCAGAGATTGCCTCAAGACACAATCCAATCTTGTAGGTTGACTCCTGCCTCAGTAACGCAACTGCTGTCCATCCTCCCTCATTAACATCATAAAGGCAGGATTTACAACATATAGGAAAATCACACAATACTGGGCATCATGGCCCAGCCAAATTGATACACACATTTTTGGGGGGACATAATTTTCCAACTTCTGATCCTTCTTTGTTTCCAACTTTTGTATTCCAGTCACTGGTAGTTATCAACGTATCCTGATTACATGTTCAATCAATTTCAGACTGCAGAAGTTGGTAAAAACCTTCAATTTCTTCATCTTTGGCCTTAGTATTTCGTGTATAAATTTGAGTAATAGTCATCTTAACTGGTCTTCCTTGTAGGCATATGGATATTATCCTATCATTGACAGCGTTGTACTTCAGGATAGATCTTGAAATATTCTTTCTGCAATGAATGCAACACCATTCGTCTTGAATTTGTCATTCCTGGCATAGTAGAGCATATGATTGTCTGACTCAAAATGTCCAATACCAGTCCATTTCAGCTCACTGATGCCTAGGATATTGATGTTTATATGTTCTCTTTCATTTTTTCATGATTTCCAATTTTTGTAGATTCATACTTCTTACATTCCATGTTCCTATTATTAACAGATGTTTGCAGCTGTTTCTTCTCATTTTCAGTAGTGCCACATCAGCAAATGAAGGTCCCCAAAACTTGACTCCATCCACGTCAGTAAGGTCAACTGTACTTTGAAGGAGGCAGCTCTTCCACAGTTGTCTTTTCAGTGACTGACAACCTGAGGAGATCATCTTCCAACACTATACCAGACAGTGTTCCACTGCTATTCATAAGGTTTTCACTGGGTAAATCTTTTCAGAAGTGAACCAGCAGGTCCCTGTTCCTAGTCTTAGTCGGGAAGCTCAGCTGAAACCTGTCTGCCATGGGTGGCCCTGCTGGTATTTGAATATCAGTGGCATAGGCTTCAGCATCACAGCAACACGCAAGCCCCCCACAGTATGACAAACTTACAGATGGGGGAATAAATAAATAAATATTTATTAATAAATAGTGGTACAGAAATTGAATTTCCAGATGCAGAAAAATGAAACAAGATCCACT
Organism: Elephas maximus indicus; assembly: GCF_024166365.1. Taxonomy (NCBI): domain Eukaryota; kingdom Metazoa; phylum Chordata; class Mammalia; order Proboscidea; family Elephantidae; genus Elephas; species Elephas maximus. Next base: position 97,878,659 of record NC_064846.1, on the reverse strand, counting down.
CCTCACACCATGTAAAAAGCAAATTCAAAATTGATTAAAAATGTAAATGTGAACATTAAAACCATAAAAGTTTTAGAGGAAAATGTAGGGGCAATGCTTTCAGGCTTAACTTTTAACAACATATTATCTAATATAATAATAGAAGCACAAACAACAAAAGACAAAATAAATGGGATCTCATAAAAATGAGAAACCTTTGTTCCTCAAAAGAAGTTACCAAAAAAGTGAAAAGACAGTTGTCTTAAGCTGGGTTCTCTAGGGAAGCAAAACCAGTAAAGCACATATATATATAGAGAGAGATATTTATATTAAGGAAGTGGCTCACGTGGTTGTAGAGGCTTGAACGCCCCAAGTCCATGGATCAGGCTGGAGGCTTTGCCAGCCAATGGGGCTGATGAAGCCTAGATTGGCAAGTCAGATGGCAGAGCTCTGGCTCACAGCCTCAGAAGACCAACAAATCCCAAGATCGGCAGGCAAGGCGGCAGGTAAGCTGCTAGCTCATGTTCCAAGAACCAGAAGTCAGACAAACAGGAACCAGCTGCAGGATCCAGTGTGAGCAAAAGCCCACAAATCTTGCCAGAAAGTCCACTTACATGGAATGGAGGCCATGCCCTTAGGGAAACACCCTTTCAACTGATTGGCTACTCATAGCAGATCCCATCATGGAGGTGATAACATCGTTATGTGATTGCCAAACTACACGATAACTGTCAAACCACTGAGAATCATGGCCCAGCCAAGTTGACACACAACCTTAACTGTCACAACAATCTAACAAATGGGAGCATATCTTCAGCAACCATATGTCCAACAGGAATATAATAACCAATATATATATAAAACTGACAGCTTAACAACAAAAAGACAAATAACCAATCATAAAATGTGCAAAAGACTTGAATAGACATTCAAATGGCAACCAAACACATGAAAAGAGGTTCAACATCATTAGCCATCAGAGAAATGCAAATCAAAACCACGATGAGATACCATTTCACTCCCACTAGGATGGCTAAGTTTAATTAAAAAAGAAAATACCAAATGTTGGCAAGAATGTTGGGAAATTGGAAGTCTTATCCATTGCTGGTGGGAATGCAAAATGGTACAGCCATCGTGGAAAACAGTGTTATGGTTCCTCAAAAAAGTAAAAATAGAGCTAGCTATTTTTACCATATGACCATTCCTAGGTATATACCCAAAAGATTCGAAAGCAGAGACTCAAACAGAGACTTGTACACCAATGTTTATTGTAGCACTATTCACAATACCCAAAAGGTGAAAACAACCTAAATAAATGCCCATCAATAGAGGAATGGATAAAGAAAATGTGTTACATACGTACAATGGAATACTACACAGCCAATAAGAGCAATGAAGTCTTGATACATGCTACAAACATGGATGGAGCTTGGAGACATTATGCTGAGTGAAATAAGTCAATCACAAAAGGACAAATATTGTATGACCTCACTTGTCAAAACAGACAAGAACAGGCAAATGTATTGATACCAAATTTTATTAGTGGTTACCAGGGACAGGAGGGAGGGAGGGTTATTGCTTATGGAGTACTTAGGATTCACTTACGGTGCCTGAAAAAGCACATTGATTAAAGTAGGATTCACAGCCAATTACGTAATAGCTGTCAATCAGTTGTACACTTTTAGAAAGTTGAACTGGCAAAAATTGTGTGGCAGATACATTTACTACAAGGACAAAAAGAAAGAAAAGTAGCTGCTGAGGCTGCTTATGTACAAACACCTCATGGCATTTGGTTTCTTGTTTTGGAGGTTTAGGGTTGTGGTTTCATAGGAAACCCAGTTAATTGGCCTAATATCTTTTTTAGTGCTTCTGTTCTACCTCCGAGTTCTTTGTGTAGTGCCTGGGGTTTTAAAAAGTTGCAAGTGACCATCCAAAGTACAACAATCGGTCTCTATTTGCCTGAACCAACAGAGGAAGAAGGAGAGTCAGTAATAGGAGGAAATGGAATGCGTGACTAACTGCCTCTTATGAACAACTGCCTCCCTTGCCATGAGACCAGAAGAACTTATGGTGCCAAGTTACATTACTGAACGTTTTGATCAAAAATTCTATATAAGAATCCTGATCAAAATGCATAAAATGTAAAACAGAGCTTCAAATTCTCATGGACTTCAGACTTTCTGGAGCCACGGAGGCTAGATGAACCCCCAAAACTATTGCCCTGAAACAATCTTTAAATCTTAAACAAAAATATCCCCTGAAATCTTCTTCCTACCAAACAAGAAAAAAACACAAGAGTTTAGCTTAATTAGCAAAGAAGGTCTACCTTGAGCATTGTGGTTTTTAAAGAACTGTCTATATGGGATCAAACTGACAACAGCAACTGGAGAGGTTTATATAGGAAACTTAGGGGGCTGTGAGTTTATGTTAATGGTGGAGGAACAAATCATAAAATGAGGGTGAGAATGGTTGCACAACTTGAAGTATGTAATCAATGTCACTGAATTGTACATGCATTCTTGAATTGTATTTTCTACTGTATACTGTATATGTTTTCAATAATAACCTTTTTAATTTCTTCAAATGTTTTCTCTGTGTGTTCCTTGGCTTGTTCTGCATATTGCCTGATCTCCTTCCTGATGTCTTGAATAGTTCTGCATATTAACCTTTTGAATTCTGCATCCAGTAATTCCAGGAAGGCACCTTTATCCAGAAGATCCTTTGATTCTCTGTTTTGAGAGCTTGTTGAAGCGATCATGGTCAGTTTCTTTATGTGGTTTGATATTGACTGTTGTCTCTGAGCAACGTATAAGCTATTGTATTAGTTTATTTTATGTTTGCTTACTGTATACTAGTGTCTGGCTTTGTTTTGTTTTGATATGCCCAAATGGGTTGCTTGAGTGAGCTAGCTTGATTATTTTCACCTTTGGAGCTCTGACGTCCTGTCACCAGATGGCTAGAGCTGTTATCAAGTATATGAGGTAATGAGTCCATTCACTTTTCCTGTATGGATTCAGCTGAGGTGTCCAGGTAGCTGGTCATCACGTGTGTGGTACAGGCTCTGTCCTACAGTCTTAGAGGGGCAGGGGTGTTTGGTGTAGGTACCAGTATCTGGTTGCAGCAGGGGATCATGCTCTGAACAAGGCAGGTGGCTGAGAACCATCCCCCAAGTGTCTCTGAGGAAAGCATGTCCTTGTTCCCTAGAGCGTACAGGTGGGTGGGTTCTACAGATGGACCATGGGCATCCAATGCTTTTGGTTGTAAGGACTGGGAGATACCAGTTAACCTTGGACCCCTGTCGCGGGTGGCTGGGTGACCTGAGTGGAGCCACTAGTCCTTATGCCGCTGATGTGGGTAGATGAAGACCCTGTTTAATAGGCAAAGCGGTGTCAAATATCAAACACCCACCTCTCCACCACACAGCTTAAAGAGTTGCAGTTTGCCAGCAAGGACCTATTTTCCTATAATAGGCCCACACATGTCCATGCAGAGGGGAAAGGTATTCAAAGTCCGTGGACCGTTTATGCCTAGACAGGAGCCGCTTTTGTTGTGAGCTCCGCACGTTAGTGGAGCTGGCAGATTATCTTTTCCACCTGTTGTGAATTTATTCCTTCTCCAAGTCTGGGAGCATGGCTCAGGGTGCTCAAATGGGCCTATCTCAGGCCCAGGGAATTCAACAGCCACTGAGGCTGGCTTGGGGGGAGGGGGTGCGATAAAATATATGCAAGTACTTAGCTTTTGCAGGAAGAACCATTCTTATCTGGGTCTGGTGGTGTGAGTAGGCTGTGCAGCTGGCTGCTTCTCCCTAAGGAAATTGCAGCCAAACGCTACTACCACCCTGCCACAGCTGCTCCCAGGAATGATGCCTGAGGGAGTCCAGTGATTCAGATCTGGTAACTCTTCTCCCCTTCTGAGCCAACTCTCCCTCCCCCTGCCATTCAGTCCATTTTCTAACTTTGCCTTTGATGTTCAGGGCTCCTAGCTTGTCATAAATACAATCATTTCACTTGATTTTTTGGGTCTTTATTGTAAGAGGGGTGGCTGGAAGCATCTGGCTATTCCACCATCTTGGCCGCACCTCCTTAGTGTTGATTTTTCGTATGCTGAGTTTTTTTGTTTTTTTTTTCTCTTCTGTGTTTTAATGAGTAGATTTATTAATTTTCTTTGCTGTTACTATAAGTTTTACATTTAACATCTTACAATTAAAATAGTCTGTTATATCCAAAATCACCTTAACATCCTCATTTTGTGGAAGTTATATAACTATACCATTCATTCTCCCTTTTGTTTTGATCTTGTCATCAATTACAACTTTGTATCTCAGATTCCCTGTAGTCATTTTTAACTTTATTTTACTGTTGTGATGTCTTCACTGGGCTTGGAATCATTGCATTGCTGTCATATGCCTTTACCTCAGGTTGTTGTTTGTTGTCGATGGTTTTCTGTCTGAAGGATTCCCTTTAATATTTCTTGCGGGGCTGGTCCAGTGGTTACAAATTCCCTTAATTTCTGCTTGTCTGAGAATGTCCTAATTTCTCCTTCATTTTTGAAGCATAATTTTTCTGAATATATAATTTTTCTTTGACAGTTTTCTTTCATGATTTTGTATATGTCATCCCATTGTTTTCTTGCCCCTATAGTTTCTGATGAGAAGTCAGTACTTGGTCTTATTGGTGCCCCTTTGTAGGTGATATTCCACTTTTCATGTGCTGCTCTCAAAATTCTTTCTTTGTCTTGGGATCTGAAAAGTTTGATTATGATATGTCTTAGTGACTTTCTCTTGGTGTCTATATTATATGGAGTTTGTTAAGCTTCTTGGATGACAATCTTCTTGTCTTTCATTATATCTGGGAAGTTTTCTGGCATTATTTCTTCCAAGATTCTTTCTGTACTTTTTTCTCTTCTCCTGTGATTGATAATGAGTACATTATTCCTCTATTTAATTTGTTCTATTCTTGTATTGTTTTCCTGAATTCTTCTAGTCTTTTTTACATGTTTTCCTTGATCTCTTTGAGTAATCTTAATACTAACTTTTTAAATTCTCTGTCCAGTAGATCTATAAACTGTTCTTCCTCATTGACCATTTCTGTCAATTTGTGTTGTTCATTTGCTTCAGCCATCTTTTCTTGCCTCTTCCTGTGATTTGTAATTGACTGTTGTCTTCGAGGCATTAAGAATTTTATTCTATTTATTTATATGTATTATCTTAGATTGTATGTTTGTTTGACATTGCTTTTTGTTTGGTTTGCTTTTGTTCTGATATATCAGAGTTTGGCCACTTTCATTTTCCTTTGAGTTGCTTCCTTTTATTTGTATTGTTTTAATTGTTGTTGTTTTGTGTTATTGGTCTATGCACGACTTTGGCACTGTAGGTTGGCTGGGTGTGCTTTCCTCTCACTGATGATTGTGGTGCATCACACATACTCAGGGATCTTATGTCAATGGGCATGCATGATTTCCCTTAGAGGAATGTGTGGAAGTGCAAGAGCAGGTGGCTTCCGCAATGTGAGGCATCAGATATCAGGTGGTCAGGGTCCTTTCACAGTTGGTGAGGGAGAGTGTGGTCCCTCTGCTTTGGCATCAATGGCTAGTGTGACCCCTGCAGAGCTGAATGGGCCCTGGGCTTGGCAGCACGGGTGAAAGGCTGGGGTGGTAAATGGAACACTGGGGCAGGTGTGGGTGGGCCGGGCCAAGGTCAGCCAGGGTAGGAGGCACAGTACCAAGGCCTGCACAGTCAGGCTGAGCAGGTGCAGGGGGAGATCAGTCTAGGGTAGTGGGTGGAGCACTGGGGCCCATGTGGGTGGGCCGAGCTGGTACCAGCAGAGATCAGGTCAGGGCTGGGGGCAGACTGCTGCAGCACACCCCAGTGGGGCCAGATACAGGTAGTTGAATGTCAGGCCTGGGCAGAGGGTGGAGCTCTGGGTCATGTATGGGTCGGGGAGGGGGCTGGAGGTTGAGCTGCGGCAGGGGGAATGGAGCCCTGGGGCACATTCAAGTAGGCTGGGCAGGGGCTGGTGGAGTGACAGGGCAAGTACTTGCAGCTGGGCACAGGTGGTTGGGGCCAGTAAGAGGCAGGGAGGGGGCAGGCATGAACAGCAGGAAAGGTGCAGGTGGGGGGCAGGTGGGACAGAGCTTCAGGATCTGAGTATGTTGCCTGGACAGGGGATGGGGGTAGGGAGGAAAGATGTGGAGACCTGTGCAGTGGGGGACCCCTCAAAGGGGGAGGAATGGGGGGCACCAGGGGTTGTTTGTTACTAGTTGTTACTCTTGGGTTACTATTCAAAGGGCATCTCCAGTCCAAATGGATGGGTGCCACCAGTGAACAACAATCCTAGCCCTAGTTCCTAGTTCACTCCCTTCCTTGCACTCACCAGGGTAGCTGGCTCTGTCTTTCACCCTCCTGTTGTTTCCCTTTGCCCTTCTACAGATTTGTACTTCCTGTCCTATCAATTCCCCATCGTAAGGCACCGACGATTCAGACTACCTTAGTTTGCTCCAGTAGCACTTCCCTGTGTTTCCCTAATTCAAAGGTATGGTGCTCCCACACATCACTCTCTCAGGCTTGGTCAGACCCAGAACAAGCTCTACTCACTTCATTTTCTTCCATGTTTGCCTTCCCAGTATCTCTGTCTTCAATTGCGTTTTCCATGTAGTTGCCTTCCTGGGCTCCTCACCCAGGAAAGACACTTGGTGCCATCCCAAAATGTCAACCTTGTGCCATGTGGGCAGACAGGTTCACTGTGATCCTATTGGTTTCGGTCTATCTCTCCTTACAATCAGTGCTCCGTCCAATTCTTCAGCCCTTTGTTTGATATTCAGGGATCTGAAGTCTTTATTTGCATCTATTTTACTTAGTTTCTAGAGTCTTTGTTGTAGGGGGGCATTAACTGGAACTCTCATGATCATATAAATTGATGCAGAAAAGGCTTTTGACAAAATTCAACATCCACTCAAGATAAAAACCCTCAGGAAACCAAGAATAGAAAGGAACTTCATCAACTTGATAAAGCGCTTCTACAAAAAATCTATAGCTCATGTCATGCTTAATAGTGAAAAATTGAATTTTCCCTCCCACATAATCAGTGCCAAAGCAAAGATGTCCAGTCTTACCACTGGTATTCAACATCATACTAGAAGTCCTAACTAGTGTAATAATGCAAAAAAGGAAAGAAAAGGCATACAGATATGGAAGGAAGGAATAAAGCTGCCCATAGTCACAGGTAACATGGTTATATACATAAAAAACCCTACAGAATCTATAAAGAAAATTCTACAGCTAATAAGTGAGTTTAGCAAGGACAAGATACTAGAGCAATACACAAAAATTAATTGCATTTCTGTATACAAGAAATGTACAAATGGTAACCAAAAATTTAAAAACCAATATAACTTACAAATAGCTCAAAACATGAAGTATTTAGGGATGAATCTAAAAAATCATGTAGAAGATCTACATTCTGAAAACTGCAAAATGATGATGAAAGAAATCCAAGAAGGCTTAAATAATGGAAAACCATACCATGTTCATGGATTGGAAAACTAAACATAAAAAGATGTCATTTATTCCCAAATTGGTCTATAAACTTAATACAATGCAATCAAAATGGCAGCAGGATTTTTTGTAAATATAGACGAGGTGGTTCTAAAATTTATATGGCAATGCAAAGGAACTACAATCCCTAATACAGTTCTGGAAAAAGAATGAAGTTGGAAAAATCACAGTATTCCTTTGTAAGACTTACAATAATTAAGACAGTGTGAAGGGGATAGACACATAAATCAATGGAACAGAACAGAGAGTCCAGAAATAGACCACACAAGTAATGCCAACTGATTTTTGACAAAGGTGTAAAAGAAATTCAATGGAGAAAGTACAGTCTTTTCACAAATGGTGCTGCACCACTGGGATCCAGATGCAAAAACAAACAAATAACAACAGTTTTTTAAAAAATAAAACTAAATCTTACACCTTACACAAAAATTACCTCAACATGGATCATAAATCTAAATGTAAAACACAAAACTATAAATTGCTTAGGGGGAAAAAAAAAGGAAAACGTATGAGAAAATCTTCATGACCTGGAGTTAGATGAAGAATATTTATTATTTTTTTTTAAAAGCAAAAAGAAAGCTTTATTTGGCATACATTCAAACTGGCAAAAGCAGGAAACAAATGAGCATGCTGCTAGAGCCATGTACACCAAAAGTCCAATATATGAGAAACCATATGAAAATAAATTGTTAAAATGGATTTCACCAAAATTATAAACTTTTGCTCTGAGTAAAAAACTGTTCAAAATGAAAAGACAGATCCTGACGGGGAGAAAATATTTGTAAATCACAGGTCTATGCAGAATATACCAAATATATAAAGAAACGTCAAAACTCAATAATAAGAAAACAAACAACTCAATTGAAAACAAGCAAATGACTTGAACAGACACTTCACCAAAGAGGATATAAGGATGGCAAATAAAAATAAGCACATGAAAAAATGTTTGACACCGTATGTCTTTAGGAAAATGCAAATTAAAATCACAATGAGGTACCACTACATATCTAGTAAACCAAAACCCATCCTATTTTGACTCGTGGCAACCCCATGTGTTACAGAGCAGAGCTGCTCCATAGGGTTTTCTTGGCTGTCCTATTTATGGAAGCAGATCGGTAGGCCTTTCTTCTGCTACACCACTGATGGGTTTGAATCTCCAAGCTTTAGGTCAGGAGTTGAGCACAAACCATTTGCACCAGCCAGGGACCTCACAAACTTTAAGTTTACTCAACTTAAAAATACGGACAACACCAAATGCTGGCGAGGATTCAGGGCGATTAGAACTCTCATGTTGATGGAGGGAATGCAGAAGGGTACATCTGGAAAACAGTTTGGCAATTTCTTATAAAGTTAAACATACACTTGCCACGTGACCCAGCAATCCCACTCTTAGGTACTTACCCTGGAGAAATGGAAATTTATGTTTCTTTAAAAACCTCTGCATGAATGTTCATAGAAGTTTTATTCATAATCCCTAAAAATTGAAAGCAATCCAGATGTCCTTCAACAGATGAATGGATAAACAAACTGTGGGATAGCCATATGATGGAACACTAATTAGCAATATAAAGAAAGGAACTATTGATACGTGCAACAACTCAGATGACTCTCAAAAGTTTTATGTTAACTGAAAAAAGCCAGTCTCAAAAGGTTACATACTGTATGATTACGTTTGCATACCCAGCAAACGCAGTGCCGTCAATATGTTTGCATAGCATTCTAAAACTCATCGCTGTACAGTTGATTCCGATTCATAGTGATTCTATAGGACAGAGTAGAACTGCCCCGTAGGGTTTCCAAATTTTTTTTCGTCTTTACGGCCCCTACACGTCTGTCAGTTTGACTTAGTGTGGGGGCTTGCTTGTTGCTGTGATGCTGGAAGATATGCCAGTGGTATTCAAATACCAGCAGGGCCATCCATGGAGGACAGGTTTCAGCTGAGCTTCCAGACTAAGACAAACTAGGAAGAAGTACCTGGTAGTCTACTTCTGAAAAGAATTAGCCAGTGAAAGCCTTATGAATAGCAGCCAGGAGATGAAGCCCTCAGGTTGGAAAGCACTCAAAAGACGACTGGGGAAAAGTTGCTTCCTCAAACTGGAGTCGATCTTAAAGACGTGAATGAACTCAAGCTTTAGGAACCTTCATTTGCTGATTAGGCAAAACTCAAAATGAAAATAGCTGCAAACATCCATTAATAATCGGAACATGGAATGCGCAAAGTATGAATCTAGGGAAATTGGAAATCAGGCAGATTTTCCAAAAACAAATTGCCTCGGTCTTAAACATTTAAGACATTGAAGAACTGTGCTTGACAATTTTTTGTTTGTTTGCTCTCTTCAGCACTTAGGCGGTGTCACCCTACTGCCTTCTGGCATCCGTTGTTTCTGATGGAAAGTCAGGTGTTAATAATATTGAGAGTCCCATGTACATAAGTGATTCTCCCGTTGTTATCCACAAACCAGTGCTGTTTTTGACAACACCCTCGGTATGGGACATTCCATGGAGCTCCAAATCAAATTAGCTCCTCCAGCAGCAGCAAGGCTTCCTGTAAGGCCACTTACACCATCAGTCTGGGGATGTGGATCAGCGCAGGCCCAAGTTTAAACACCACAGACCGCAGTAGCCTTACTGGCAAACAGTAGTTTTTCTTAAAAAATGCTTTTTAATTTGTTGTGTGCTTTTGTTAACTTTCGGAGTTCCAAAATACTTGTTCCTTAATAATTTATTCAGGTTTATTATTGATTTTTAAAGGGAGAGAATTCGTGGAGATACTCTGCCATTCTGGAAGTCCTGCCCCCACCTTCACTTTCTAGACAGTGTCCTGTCAAGGACAGAAGTTTCTCGTTTTGATAAAGTCTAAATTACCTTTTTTTTTTTTTTTTTTTTTTACTGTATTGTGCTTCTGATATTGCTTCTTAGAAATATTTGACTAACACAAATTCACTAAGATTTTCTTGTACTTTTCTTCTAGAAATTTCATAGATTTAAGTTTTACGATTAGGTTGTAAAAGCCCTAAAACAGGTGTGTTAGAAGATATCAAGTGTTCCCCTTAACCTTTACTCATTCTCCCACCTCCCCCCCCCACCCAACTTAGGCTGGGTTCTCCAGGCAAGTAAAACCAGTAAAGCGTAAAAGTATATATATAGAGAGATTTGTATCAAGGAAATGGCTAACGTAGTCGTAGAGGCCGGAAACTCCCAAGTCGGTGGATCAGGCTGGAGGCCTCTCTTGACTCACGTAGCTGCAGAAGCTGGCGAACTCAAGATTGGCAGATCAGACACAATGGCTCTGGCTCACAGGCTGCAGAGACCGATGAATCCCAAGATTGGCAGGCAAGACAGCAGGTAAGCTGCTTCCTCAGGCCCCAAGAACCGAGGTCAGATGAACAGGAGCCAGCTGCAGGATTCAGAGCTAGCAAAAGCCCACAAGCCTTGCTAGAAAATCCGCCTATATTGGATGCAGCCTCACCCCCAAGGAAACTCCCTTTCAACTGATTGGCTACTCACAGCAGATCCCATCATGGACGTGATCACATTATACCAGATCTCATCATGGGGGTGATTACATCATTATACAACTGTCAAACTACATCATAACTACCAAACCACTGAGAATCATGGCCCAGCCAAGTTGACACACAGCCTTAATGATCACACCCCCTTTCTTTTATTCTTTGTTATTTTATTTTATTTTGCTTCCTCTCCTGCTCTGTGAACTATGGTTAACTGACAAGGTGCACACTGTGCAACAACAGTTACTGTTCTGATGCTTATTGGGATCACATTATCATCCCAAGCAGGAGGCAAGAAAAAGAAAAAGAAACAATCAATAGTGACAAGTTTTGGTTAAATATGAAAAATACCGCCTGGCTCAAAATGTACTCAGCCTTCCCTTGTCCTATAAAATCCCTGACCTGCTTACTTGGAGAGTCACCTGGTACTCTCTTATGCATATCACTTGACTGAAACTTTTAACCTTTGTTCTGTCAATTTAATCATTTTCTTTTGAGAACATCTATCACCCACTTTGAATTAATTTTGTATAATATGCAGGGTATGAGTCATCATTCTTTTTTCCACATGGATGTCCAATTATGCCAGCACCATTTGTTGAAAGGACTATCCTTTTTCCATTAAATTGCCTTTGCCCATTTGCAAAAATCAGTTGACCTCATAAGCTTGGGTCCGTTTCTTAACTGTATTCTCTTCCATTAATCTATGGGTCTACACTTTTGGCAACGCCAAAGTGTCTTAGTTACATTCGTTCTAGGCTAAGCCTACCAAGCAGGTAGCGTGATTCCTCCAAGGTTGTTCTTTTTCAAAATTGTTTTAGCTATTCTAATTCCTCTCTTTTTCCAAGTAAATTTCAAATCAGCTTGTCAATTGTCACTGGAAATTTTATTGGAATTCCTTTGAATCACAGATCAATTTGCAAAAACTAGCATCTTAACAAAACTGAGTCTTCGAATCCATAAAATCAACATATCCTCCCATTTACTTACATCTTTTTTTTTTATTTCTCTTTAATGCTTTGCAGTTTTGAGCATACAAATGTAGCACATATTTTGTTAGATTAATTATTAAGTATTTCATGTTACTTTCATACTGATGTAAATGTTAATTTTTTTAATTAATTTCCAACTATCCATTGCTACTATACTGAAATACGGTTGATTTTTGCATTTTGACATTGCATTCTCAGATCTCAAAAAACTCACCTATTGGTTCTGGTACTATTTACATACCCTAATCTTTTGAATTTTCTACGTAGACAATTATGTCATCTTCGAGTACGGGGAGTTGTATTTATTTTGAATCTGAGTAAACTTTCTTTTCTCTTGCCTTATTGGACTGTTTAGTATCTCCAATATGATATTGAATAGCAGTGGTTAGAGCGGACATTCTTGTCCTGATCCCAATCTTAAGGGGAAAAATTTAGTCTTTCACTAATAATATAATGTCAGCTGTAGGTTTTCATAGATGCTGTACATCAGGTTGAAGAAGTTCTCTTCAATTTCTACTTTCTGTAAGATTTTCTCACGAACGGATGTTGAAATTGACAGAAACTTTTTCTGTTAGGTGATTGTGTGTTTTTTCTTCTTCGTTGTTGTATGCTATCGAGGAGATTCCAACTCATAGCAACCCTAAAAGACAGAGTAGAGCTGCCGCATAGGGTTTCCTAGGCAGTAATCTTTACAGGAGCAGATCACCAGGCCTTTTCTCCCATCCAACCGCTGGTGGGTTCAAACCAAAGACCTTTAGGTTAGCGGCCGAGCAATTAACCATTGTACCACTGGGCTTCTTTTTTGTCTTCAGTCTGTTAGCATTATGAATTAAATTGATTAAGACAAACAAAGTGGTGAAACAAAGAGCAAAACAGTACCTTTAAGTCCACATCAATTATTATATTTAAGTTGCACATTGTCTAAACACATCAATTAAAAGCCAGAGTTTCTCAGGTTGTAGAAAAAAAGCAAGACCATATGCACACCCATGTTTATTGCAGCACTGTTTACAATAGCAAAAACATGGAAGCAACCAAGGTGCTCATCAATGGATGAATGGATTAAAAAATTGTGGTATATTCACACAATGGAATACTACTCATCGATAAAGAATAGTGAGGAATCTGTGAAACATTTCATAACATGGAGGAACCTGGAAAGCATAGATGCTGAGTGAAATTAGTCAGTTGCAAAAGGACAAATATTGTATAAGACCACTATTATAAGAACTTGAGAAATAGTTTAAACTGAAAAGAAAACATTCTTTTGTGGTTACGAGAGGGGGAGGGAGGGAGGGTGGGAGAGGGATATTCACTAATCAGTAGGTAGGAACTACTTTAGGTGAAGGGAAAGACAGCACATAATACAGGGGAGGTCAGCACAATTGGACTAAACCAAAAGCCAAGAAGTTTCCTGAATAAACTGAATGCTTCAAAGGCCAGTGTAGCAGGGGCAGGGGTCTGGGGACCATGGTTTCAGGGGACATCTAAGTCAATTGGCATAATAAAATCTATTCAGAAAACATTCTGCATCCCACTTTGAAGAGTGGCACCTGGGGTCTTAAACGCTAGCAAACAGCCATCTAAGATGCATCAATTGATCTCAACCCTCCTGGATCAAAGGAGAATGAAGAACACCAAGGACACAAGGCGATTACGAGCCCAAGAGACAGAAAGGGCCACGTGAACCAGCGCCTACATCATCCTGAGACCAGAAGAAGTAGATGGTGCCCGGCTACAACTGATGACTGCCCTGACAGGGAAGACAACAGAGAACCCCTGAGGGAGCAGGAGAGCAGTGGGATGCGTACCCCAAATTCTCATAAGACCAGTCTTAATGGTCTGACTGAGAGTGGAAGGACCCCAGTGGTCATGGCCCCCAGACCTTCTGTTGGCCCAGGACAGGAACCATTCCCGAAGCCAACTCTTCAGACAAGGATTGGACTGGAGAATGGGTTGGAGAGGGATGCTGGTGAGGAGTGAGCTCCTCGGATCAGGTGGACACTTGAGACTATGTTGGCATCTCCGGCCTGGAGGGGAGATGAGAGGGTGGAGGGGGTTAGAAGCTGGTGAAAAGGACACAAAAAGAGAGAGTGGAGGGAGAAAGCAGGCTGTCTCATTAAGGGGAGAGTAATTGGGAGTGTGTAGCAAGGTATATATGGGTTTTTGTGTGAGAGACTGACTTGATTTGTAAACTTTCACTTAAAGCACAATAAAAATTATTTAAAAAAAAAAAACAAACCTTGGCTCGGGTCAAGCACACCTTAGTGCTTAAACTGACATCTTTGCTTTTTAACACTTTAAAGAGATCTTTTGCAGCAGATGTGGCCAATGCAATGTGTCATTTGATTTCTTGTCTGCTGCTTCCATGGGTGTTGATTTTGGATCTAAGTAAAATGAAATCCTTGACAACTTCAACATTTTCTCCATTAATCATGATACTGCTTATTGGTCCAGTAGAATAGAATAGATTGTTTGTGGTATACTCACATTATGGAATATTATATTGCAATGCAAAGAAATGATATTATAGCATGCAACAATGTAAATGAATCTCACAAATATAAGTTTGAGCCAAAGAAGTCATACACAAAAAAGCCTGTACTGTATGGTTCTGTTTACATAAAGTACACAAACAGGGAAACTAATACATGGTGGTAGCTGTTACAGTAATAGATATCCTTTGGGGGACTGGTTTGGTGACTGAAAGGAAGCATGAGGAAGACATCTGGAGTGTTGGATAGAAAGCTGTGTTCAAAAATTAAGCAAGCTTGGCACTTCTGTTACAGGCAGTTTAAGCATATCATGCTTCAGTAGAAAAAATTAAATTTATTTGGTACCTGTGGTACATAAGGCATTTTGACATGAGACCTTAAAAGAAAAAAAAAGTAAATAGACTTCCAGGGAAGATAAGGAAAGGGCCAAAGTTCAGACAGAGCGAACTCATAAATTGCTAGATCTTCATCTAGCAACTCATAAAAAATATAAACTATCAAAATTGAATCATATATTTATTTTAAAAAAATTTATTTTATTTTATTTTTTTTATTTAGATGTAGCTTAATGGCCTACTTCAACACAAAAACCAACCAAACCAAATCCGCTGCCGTCGATTCAACTCTGACTCATAGCGACCCTATAAGACAGAGTAGCACTGCCCCACAGAGTTTCCAAGGAGCACCTGGTGGATTCGAACTGCAGACCTTTTGGTTAGCAGCCATAGCTCTTAACTACTTACCACCAGGATTTCCACTGTAACACAGATTGACATTATTTCTGTACTAAATGACTAAAAAAAAAAAAACTATTTTCTCGGTGTATTTCTAGGGCTTTGTACAATAGAAAAAATTCAGTTTTGTAATTGAATGTATTGCTTTGTCTTTATCACACCAGAAAAAACTGCTCTGTGGTGTGCCGAAAAAAAAAAAAAAAAAAGCAAGACCATGGTGGGGCCAAGATGGCAGAGTAGTCAGACGCTTCCTGTGCTCCCTCTTACAACAAAGACCCCAAAAACAAATGAGTCAATTGATTATATATGACAGTCTGGGAGCCCTGAACATCAAGGGCAAAGTTGAGTCAGACTGAGTGGCAGGGGGACGGAGAGAGGGTTCAGAAGCAGTGAGAAGTTGCCAGACCTGACCCAGTGGGGAATGGTGGCCCGTGGGCTGGATCAAGCACAGTGCGACAAGCAGTGGCGTTCAGGAAGTGTCCTCCAAATCGGGAGACACTGAGTGCCGAGAGTCCACTCACACCTCCAGGGTCAGCAAAAGGTGGTGCTCAATTGGCAAATGATAAGTACATGTGTCTAATCTACCATGCAGATCAAAAAATACCGCTTTGGGAAGAAACTCTCTCCCATTTACCTGACCCCTCCTTGCCCTGCACCAGGTCCCAGGGCCAGCTTCAGTGATTGCCACTTTTCCTGGGCAGGAAGTAGGACCTGTTATGCACCCTGAGCCATTCTTCTGGCATTGGAGAAGGCAAAAACTAACAAAGAGGGAAAAAGTAATCTTCCAGCTCCCCTAAGCTGAGAACTCAGGGCAGCGAACAGCTCCTTTGCCTAGGCACAGGCATAAAGGGTCCACGAACTTCGAATGCCTTTCACCCCTGCATAGAGCTTTGTGGCCCCTTTTCAACAGTGTAGGCCTCATTAGCACAGAACAACAAGGTATATACCTGAAGTATAACTCCAACTGTTTCAGCTATATGATGGAGAGGCAGGTTCATGATGTTGACACCACTCTGCCTATTAAGCGGGATCCTCACCTACCCACATAAGGGGCCTAAGGACTGGTGGATCCACCCACGCCACCTAGCCACCCTTGACAGGGGTCCAGGTGCCTCCCAGTCCTTACAGTCAACAGCATCGGGTGCCCATAGTCCAGCTGCAAAACCAACTCACCTACATGCTCTAGGAAACGGACACACTTTCCTCACAGACACTCAGGGGCTGTTGTCAGCCCCCTGCCTTGCTGAGAGTATGACCCCTAATGCAGCCAGATACCTGTGCCTACACCAATCACCCCTGTTCCCCTAAGACTGTAGGTGAGAGCTGGCACCACACACTTGGTGACCAATTACCTAGACACCAGAGCTGAATCCATACAGGAAAAGTAAACAGACTCCTGGGCTCTTATACCTAGTATCAGCTCTAACCACCTGGTGACAGGACATTAGAGCTTCCAAGGCACAAATAATCAAACTAGCTCACTCAAGAAGCCTATTTGGGCATATCAAAACCAAACAAAACAAGGAGCTAGGACACAGTAAGCAAACATAAAATAAACCAATACAATAACTTATTGATGGCTAGGAGACAACAGTCAATATGAAATCACATAAAGAGGCAGACCATGACGGCTTCAGCAAGCTCTCTAAACAAAGCATCAAGAAATCTTCCAGAGCGGGGCCCGGCTAAGATGGCAGAGTAATCAGATGCTTCTGGCAGTCCCTCTTTAAAAAAAGACCCGAAAAAGCAAGTGAATCGATTATATATAACAATCTAGGAGCCCTGAACATCAAAGGTAAAGTTGAGGAATCAGACCGAGAGGCAAGGGGAGTGAGAGACAGTTCAGAAGCAGTGAGGAGTTGTTAGACCTGACCCAGCAGGATCTGGCACCCTGCAGGCCGGGTCTGCTGGCAAGAGCATGGTGAGACAAGCAATGGTGTTCAGGATGGGTTTTCCACATCGGGAGAGACCGAGCAGCAGAGAGTTCACTCATGCCTCCAGAATCAGCAAAAAGTGGCCCTCTTGGCATAAGGTAAGTACTTGCGTCTAATCTACCACGAGGATCAAAAAAACCCCACCATTTTGGAAAAAACTCTCTCCCATTTAACTGACCCCTCCCCATTCTGCATCGGGTCCCAAGCCAGTTTCAGTGATAGTTGCTTTCCCTGAGCTGGAAGTAAGACCCGTCACACATCCTGAGCCATCCTCCTGGCCTTGGGGAAGGAACAAATTAACAAACGAAGAAAAAATAAGCTGCTGGCTCCCCCAACCTGGGAACTCAGGGCAGAACAGCTCCTTTGCCTAGGCACAAGCATAAGCAGTCCATGGACTCTGAATGCCTTTAACCCCTGCGTAGTCCTGTGTGGGCCCATTTCAACAGTGTAGGCCCCCATTAGCACAGTACAAAAGGGTGTATACCTGAAATCTAACTTCAACTGTTTCAGCTGTATACTGGAGAGGCAGGTTCATGACATTTGACACCAATCTGCCTATCAAGCAGGTCTTTTCACCTACCCACATCAGGGGACAGAGGACTGGTGGCTCCACCCACGCCACCTAGCCAACCTCCACAGGGGTCCAAGGATAAGTGGTGCCTCCCAGCCCTTACGGCCAACAGCATTGGGTGCCCTAGGTCCGGCTGCAAAACCCACACACCTAGGCGCTCTAGGGAACAGGGACACGCTTTCCTCACAGAAACACAGGGGTGATTGTCAATCCCTGCCTTGCTCAGCATATGACCGCCTACTGCAGCCAGATACCTGCACCTACACCAATCAACCCTGTTCCTCTAAGACTATAGGTGAGGACCAGCACCAAACACTTGGTGATTGACTACCTGGACACCTGAGCTGAATCCATACAAGAAAAGTAAACAGACTCCTGAGCTCTTATACCTAGTATCAGCTCTAACCACCTGGTGACAAGACTTTAGAGCTTCAAAGGCAACAATAATCAAACTAACTCACTCGAGAAGCCTATTTGGGCTTATCAAAACAAAACAAAACAAGGAGCTAGGACACAGTAAGCAAACATAAAATAAATCAATACGATAACTTATTGATGGCTTAGAGACAACAGCCAATATCAAACCACATAAAGAGGCAGGCGATGATGGCTTCAGCAAGCTCCCAAAACAAAGAATCAAGAAATCTTATGGATGAAGAGAACATCCTGGAACTACCAGAGGTAGGAAACAAAAGATTAACACACAGAACTCTTACACAGATCAGGAAGATCAGGCAAAACACAGAACAATCCAAGGAATGCAGAGATACAGCATTAGAGCACCTTAAGAATATTAGAGAAGAGCATAATGACAAATTTAATTTAAAAAAATAGGCTGTAAGAATCCGTAGAGAGACAGCAAACAGAAATTCAGAAGATTAACAATAAAATTTCAGGACTAGACAACTCAATAGAAAGTCATAGGAGCAGAATTGGAGCAATAGAAGTCAGAATTAGTGAGGCTGAAGATAAAGCACTTGATGCCAACATATCTGAGGAAAAATCAGATAAAAGAATTTTAGAAAAAATGAAGAAACCCTAAGAATACATGGGAGTCTATCAAGAGAAATGACCCAGGAATGATTGGAGTACCAGAACAGGCAGGGAAAGCAGAAAATACAGAGAGAATTGTTGGCAGGAATCTTCCCTGATGTCATGAAAGATGAGAAGATATCTATCCAAGATGCTCATCAAAACTCACAAGAGGTAGATCCCAAAAGAAAGTCACCAAGACATAATGTAATCAAACCTGTCAAAACCAAAGATAAAGAGAGAATTTTAAGAGTGGCTAGGGATAAACAAAAAGTCATCTACAAAGATGACTCAACAAGAGAAAGCTCGGACCACTCAGCAGAAATCATGCAGGCAAAAAGGCAATGGGATGACATATATAAAGCCTTGAGGGAAAAAAATTGCCAGCCAAGAATCATATACCCAGCAAAACTGTCTCTCAAATATGAAGGTGAAATTAGAACATTTCCAGATAAACAGAAGTTTAGGGAATTTGCAAAAACCAAACCAAAATTGCAAGAAATACTAAAGGGAATCCTCCGGTTAGAAAATCATTAACATCAGATAACAACCCAAGACTAGAACACAGGACAGAGCAACCAGATATCAACACAGATAGGGAAATCACAAAAATAAGTCAAAGCTGAAATGCTCAAAACAGGGAAAGAGAGATGTCACTATGTAAAAGATGACACCATTAAATCAAAAAAGAGGGACTAAAAAATGTGGTCATAGATCCTTCATATGGAGAGGAAGTCAAGGCAATATAAAGAACTAAAATTCTGCTTTAATCTTAGAAAAATAGGGGTAAATATTAAGGTAACTGCAAAGGAAACTAACAACTCTACCCATCCAAATAAAAAACAAGAAAAACATTAAGACTGAGCAAATACAAAAGCAACAATAATGAAAAAGAGGAAAACACAATATATAAAGAAAAATTTCTCAGCACAGAAAATTAAGTAGAAAGAAGAAACAGTCAATAACACAGACACACACACAGAAAGACATCAAAATGACAGCAATAAATTCATATCTATCATTTTTTTTATCCATAATTACGCTGAATGTAAATGGACCAAATGCACCAATAAAGAGTCAGAGAGTGGCAGAATGGATTAAAAAACAGGATTCATCTACATGCTGCCTACAAGAGACACACCATAGATGTAAAGACACAAATAAACTAAAACTCAAAGGATGGAAAAAAATATATCAAGTAAACAACAATCAAAAAAGAGCAGCAGTGGCAGCAAATTTAATTTCTGACAAAATAAGACTTTAAAGTAAAGTCCACCACAAAGGATGAGGAAGGATGCTATATAATGATTAAACGGTCAATTTATACCAGGAGGATATAACCATAATAAATATTTACGTGCCCAACAACGAGGCTCCAAAATACATAAAACAAACTCTAAAGGGAGATACATAGCTGCACAATAATAGTAGGAGACTTCAACACACCTCTTTTGGTGAAGGACGGAACATCCAGAAACAAGTTCAGACTATGTAAAGGCCACAATCAACCAACTTGACCTCATAGACATCTACAGAACACTCCACCCAACAGCAGCCAAGTATGCTTTCTTTTCAAACGCACATGGAACATTCTCTAGAATAGACCATATATTAGGTCATAAAACAAGCCTTAACAGAACCCAAAACATTGAAATATTACAAAGCTTCTTTACTGACCATAAAGCCATAAAAGTAGAACTCAATAACAGAAAAAGCAAGGAAAAAAAAAATCAAACAGATGGAAACTGAACAACACCTTGCTCAAAAACTACTGGGTTATACAAGAAATTAACGACGGACTGAAGAAATTCATAGAAGCAAATGAGAATGAAAACCCTTCCTACCAGAACCTTTTGGACATAGCAAAAGCAGTGCTCAGGGGTCATTTTATAGCAATAAATGCACACATACAAAAAAGAAAAAAGGGACAAAATCAAACAGTCATCCCTACAACTTGAACAAATGGAAAGACAACAGCAAAAGAAGCCCTTGGGCACCAGAAGAAAAGAAATAATAAAAATTAGAGCAGAATTGAAGGAAATAGAGAGTAGAAAAACAGTTGAATGAGACGACAAGACCAAAAGCTGGTTCTTTGAAAAGATCAACAAAATTTATAAACCACTGCCAAACTGACAAAAGAAAAACAGGAGAGGAAGCAAATGACCCAAATAAGAAATGGCATGGGTGCTATCACAACAGACCCAAGAGAAATTGAAAGAATCATAACAGAATACTATGAAAAATTGTACTCTAACAAATTTGAAAACCTAGAGGAAATGGATAAATTTCTAGAAACACACTACCTACCTAAACTAACACAAACTGAGATAGAACAACTATATAAACCTATAACGAAAGAAGAGATTGAAAAGGTAATTTAAAAATTCACAGCAAAAAAAAAACCCCTGGCCCGGATGGCTTCACTGGAGAATTCTACCAAACTTTCAGAGAAGAGTTAACACCACTACTACTAAACGTATTTCAGAGCATAGAAAAGGAAGGAATACTCTCAAATTCATTCTACGAAGCCAGCATAACCCTGATACCAAAACCAGGTAAAGACACCACACAGAAAAAAAAATTACAGATCCGTATCCCTCATGAATATAGACACGGAAATCCTCAGCAAAATTCTAGCCAACACAATTCAACAACATATCAAAAAAAAATAGTTCACCATAACCAAGTGAGATGTCCACCAGGTATGGAGCGATGGCTTAACATTAGAAAAACAATCAAGATAATCCATCACATACATTAAAAAAAGAGAACCACGTGATCTCATCAATTGATACAGAAAAGGCATTTGACAAAGTCCAGCATCCATTCGTGATAAAAACTCTCAGCAGAATAGGAATAGAAGGAAAATTCCTCAACATAATAAAGGGCATTTATACAAAGCCAACAGCCAACATCATCCATTGACCACTGGGGTTCACTCTCCTTTGACTTAACTGTGGGGGTTGGGGGGGATCAGCAGGCAAACTCCGGCTTGCAGGCTAAACCGACCTGCCAATAAAGTTTCAGTAAAGCACAGGGACACCCACTGGTTTACTTGTAGTCTGAGGCTGCAGTCTTTCTCGCCAAAAGGGCCGAGCTGAGCAGCTGCAACAGAGAAGGAAGGGTCTACAGATCCCAAATTGATTGCTAACTGCAAGGGTTGGGTTGCTAACCAAAAGGTCGGCAGTTCGAATCCACCAGCCGCTCTTTGGAAACCCTGTGGGGCAGTTCTACTTCATCCTATAGGGTTCCTATGTGTAGGAATGGACTGGAGGACAACGGGTTTTGTTTTGTGGGGTTTTTTTGTTTTTTTTTTTTGGTCCCTTTACAGAGAAAGTAAACCGACCCCTGATTATGAACTTTTGGCCTCCTTTGCCTGTCTTCCTAGGAGGTTGTAAGTCGTGTTTTGGAAAACAGGCTTGCGAACACCTTCTGTCCTAGGTGCTCCATGTTCTTGGTTACAGGTAAGCCCCCACTGCCCCTCCAGACAGGTCCTGCCCTTACCAGGTTCCTTAGACTGGAAACAGAGGCGGAGACGTCACAGCCAGAGGAGGCGGGACAGGAAGAGCCCTGAAAAGCCGACCTAAGCGCCCGATTGGCTTCTACCTGCCCGACGGGCTTCGGATGGAACCAAACGCCCTCGTCCTTATTGGTTAAGTCCTCGAGGGGCGGGCCACAGGGGCCCACCGGTTGGCTGGGGGAGGACAGGTGGGACCGCCTCGACGTGGGCTTCGCGCATCGTTTGTGGGGATCTAGCTCGTGCGGCCATTGTGGTGACGGCGCCGGCGCCCTCGGAAGGCCGCGCTTCTCGCTCTGGCCGCGCGCCGTCGGACTCTCCCGCCGCGACAAGGATTGACTATCCGCGCCGACGACATGAGCTCCCCGGATGAGGGGTCCGATTGGGGAGCGGCTGTCGGCCCAGAGGGCGGGAAGCGGGGCGGCGTCCGCCGGGCCGGCCCTGGAGGCCCGCGGGCTGCCGGCCCAGGCCTTGATCTGGGGGCGCCGCGCAGCAGCGAGGCCGAGGGCGGGCTTCCAGGCCCCGCGGACGTCGAGGCCGAGAGGGAAGCGACGGGGGCGGGAGGCTCGCCGACCGAGGAGATGGAGGATGCTGCGGACTGCACGGCCCGCTTGGAAGAGGCTGAAAGTTTCGCGGCCCTCATGCGGCATTTAACCAACTGGGATGCCCTGCGGCTCCGGAGAAACCCAACCCCGGAAAGCTGCACCTCTGAGGTAGGGACCGTTTGGGCGGACCGAGACACAGGCCCCAAGGGTAGGCGCGCACCTGCCCCCTCGCTGTGCGGAAAGGCAGCGGTGTCTTCCCTGCCTCTCAGCCTCAGTGGACCCGAGGGAGGGCGGGCCTGGGAAACCCTAGAAGAGGCACTGCAAGGAGGTTGACTGTCACTGGGTCTCTCCAGACGGAAGACCTGGCCGGGTCGTCCTCAGACTCCGAGTCATCTGATGAGTTCACTGAGGTGCAGGTGATGAGGGTGAGCATTCAACCCAAAGCGACAGGCCAAGCAGAGTCCTGCAGCCTCAAGGATCGCGGAGACGCACCCAGACGCTGGAATCCCCACGTCAGGGAGAACTTCCTTCCTGTGCCAGGCTCCTTCCCCGCCCTCACTCCACGGGGGTTCCCTTCAACCACAGAAATGCAGCCTGATGTCTCTTCATTCAGGAAAATGCAAAGTGTGGTCTGGGGCAGGCCCAGCTCCCCAGGCGGTGCTGCTGCTGCTGGGGGCCTGCCCCAGGCCACTCCTAGAAGGAAGGTGGCCCAGGAAAAGAAACCCCTAGGCGGTTTTTCAAAATCTGTCCTGGGGAGAAAGCCCCCGGCCTTGCCTTCATGGGGGCAAAGAGTCTCCAGAGCCCGCCCTGAGACATCCACCTTCCCCCCAATCCGTGGCATTCCACTGCTTGGGAGATCCAAGAGGAACTCCTCGGTCCCTCTGGGACCCAGGCAGCCCAAACACACCAATGCGGGGAAGAAAGCTGTGGCGAGCAGGACAAGGGAGTTGTATCCCGTGACAAAAGATAGTGACCCCAAAAGAGATCAAGTCCCAAAGGGCCAGGTGAGTAGGCCCTCCTCCCCCTCTCTCCTTCCCCTCCCTCTGCCCCTCCACCTCTCTCCCATCCACATCCCCAGCACACAAGTCTTCCCACATGCTCCTTCTGTCCTTTGCTCCGGGGTTGTCACTGGGCGCCCAGGCCATCAAGGTGCAAAATCCGGCTCATTTTCATAGGAGCAAACGTAAAGATGGCACTTGATACGTGCCAGGCACTGTTCTCAGTGCTTCACACAGGCTTTGGGCCTCCTCCCCAGAGAGGGGCTGGCAAGGAAGGGAAGGAAGGCAGCTGATTTGCATCGACCACCCCCTTAAAGTTTGGGCTGCTGTGCCTCAGTGTTTAGACCCATTTGGCTTCCTGATGGCCACTTCCTAGCTGTTCCCATGAGCCTTCCTGGCAGGGGACCCAGGCTTTCTTAGTTGCCCCACTTTTCTCCCTGGATCAGCTCTGCCTCCTGGCCTGGGGAGAAAAGTGCTAAGGAGATGAGCCCCTTGATTCCTCACCCTGTTTATTCCCTGCCTCACCCCAGCCCACCCCCACCCTGCCCACACACCGCCCAAATCAGCGAGAAAGTTTTCTTTCAGCTTCCAACAAGCAGGCCAGGGCCATCTTGCCTCTCTGTGCATCGTGCCGATGGCAGCGGTGGAGAACCCAACATCAGGGTTCCCCAGGGTCCAGGAAACTCACAGCTCCTGGCCGTGAACCAGGGAGCCGTCAGGCCCAGGGAGCCTACACACTCCGGTGAGTGTGTGGGGTTGATATGTGTGGAGGGGGAAGGGGACACAGAGGGAGCACTCCGGCCGTGTCACTTGTGGGGCCCCAGCCTTGCTCCTGGGCCTCTCTCCCTACCTAGACAGCTCTCACACAGGAAGCAGGATGCAGACAGGGCTGGCCTTAAGCCAAAGTGTCCTTTGCATGGGGTTTGTGTGGTGGCGATGATTTGTACCAGCGCCCCCAACTCCAACTTCAGAAGCAGGCATTTGGCAGAACGATGCCTTCTGTATTAGGTCCTGTTCAGCCACATTGCTCACCCCGAGGGTGAGCCACAGTCCTTGAGGCGGCATTCCCAGATGGCCCGAGACGGGGAAACGGAAGGGAGGCCCAGAGAGAAGGTTGGAGCTGCTGGGCAGAGCAGGGACAACTTCTTGCCAGCAGAGGGTGGTGCTGCCTCACTGTAGACCCTGCTGGGTCCTTTGCACCTCACTCCTAGGCTCTTTTGGATTCTCTTTCAGGTGACCAGGGGCCACCTGGCAATTCCCCAAGAGAGGAGAGTCAGCAGCAGCGGCAGCAACAACCACCACCTGGACAACAGGGCTGCCCTCGGGTAATCGTCTTTCTTGCCGCTAAAAAAGCAGGTCCAAACTAGATGATGGGATCTGCATCCAGGTTAAACTGATCTGTGTTACCCCTCCCTCTTCCCACCCCACGGTGGGGGAGGAGAGGCGAGGGGAGGGCACCTCCTTTCCATGGAGGATTCCATGCCAGTCTAGCCACTGGGCTTTGGGGTGTGGGGAGACGCAAGAGGCCAGCAGTAGAGGGGGAGGAGGAGGAGGAGAGAGGAGGCAAGAATATACTAATTATTTTCTCTCTGTCTGCTATCTGCCGGGCTAGTGTGTCGTTCTACAGAAAGAGGCGGATGACCTTAAAGATGAAATCGGTATGACCAACTTCTGACTGGGCAGGGCCAGGGTATCTGAGTCTCATCTGATTACATGTACACGTTGCCAACAAGTCCCAGAGATCTCCTTGTAGGCCAATTAGAGAGGCCTCATTTATTTCCTCTTTAACTGCCCCTAGGTAGGGTAATGTACGTTTTGTCTGCTTGTTGGTTGGATTGTATTTTAATGCTTCTGATACACACCAGAGCTTGAGAACTTCTGGTTCCTTGGGTTCCCGATTAGAAAACATTTCCACCTTGGATTCAGGTGCTGAGTGGGTCGGTCCCAGGGCTGGATATGGTCAAGTTTGGATAGGGGCTGAAGGGGGTTTCAGGTTGCAGGGTTAGGCCATTCCTGCACAGGGACAAGGGGACGAGTTTCCATATCCTGAAGTCGGGAGTATCTGGTTATGCCTTTCTCCTTTTCAGCGGCTCTGCGCAGCCTCTCTGACAAGCTCCAGACTCTTTCAGGTGAGTGTTAACACATACCATACCCCTTCTCACAGTCTTGCCTGTTCAGGAGGGCTGTGGGCTGGCCCTAGCTTTGTGGCTCTTCCCTGACTCTGCTCTGTTTGGCAGGTTGAACTCAGCATCCTGGTACAAGAGAAGCAGCTGGTGCTGGTGCCTTTTGAGCCCAATAGCAGCGGCCCGGCTGGTTCCCTCCTGTGTTCCTACCCTTCCTGAGTCTTCTTCTCTAACCCTACTTTTGCCCCTCCCCATCCCAGTTTACAGGCGTTTCAAATTAAAGTACCTCTCATATTCTGTGGTCTGCCCTCTCTCTGTTGGGGAACGGGGGAGGAAAGGAAGGGGCTGGGGACGACGCCATTTCAGAGCAGTTTTAAAACAAAATATGTCTGGCGTTCTGTGGCCTGCCTGCTCTCTATGGGGAGCCTGGGGCAGCCTATGAGCAGGGGCCCTGCAGCCAGCCTTACCAGCCAGAGTGACCTAGCTTGGGTCTAGGCACCACCATGGCTCTGCCCTGCCACATTAGCATTTCCCCTACAGGCACTATGCATGCTGTCCCTTGATCTTCTCCTTTTTAGGTTCCACAGTTCCCAATCTTCACCACTATTCCCCCTCCCTTTCAGCCGGAACCAGTTACCGCATTCAGAGCTGAGGTCCCTCTTCCCTCTCCTCATTTACATCACCATCCTGGTTCCCCCTTCTCAGCCCTTCTTTGCTGTCCTGAGCATCCTTGTTCTCTCCCGCGGCTGTACGTCCCTTGGCCTCACCTCCACAGTCATTTCGACAGGTACGAAACAGCACCAACTGAGCCCATCTTCCCCCTTCCTGGGCCCAGTCCTCTTTGTGGATTCATTATGTCCCACTGGTGCCACCATCACAGGGACAAGCTGAGCGCCATCATCATTTCCTCTTGAGCCCTCACCTTTGAAATTTGATCACCATATCCTGCCTGTTCTCCCTCTTTAGTTTCAGTAGTGGATAGAGGCAGATGTCACACCCACAGTGGCTGTGGAGGCAAAAGCAGGACACAGGGAACACAAATAAATGAAGGTGTAAAATTCAAGAGGTGTGCATGGGTGTGTGTGAATAAAATAATCACGAGAAATCTCCCTAGAGGGAGAGAGACATGGTTCAGAGAGTAAAGGGAGTGGAGATGATGGTCAGGAATCCATAAAGGATGGAGATGAGCAAAAGCAGGGGTGGCATCTACTTTTCTCAAGGGGTATTGTCAAATTACTAAAACATAGGTGGCGGATGGAGGGGGAGAGTCAGCAAGCCCAATGGCAGGGTGTCGGGTCCTGGAAATGTAGGAGTTCCTGGCCTAGGCTCTTGATCCTACTCTGTGATGGGTATGATGCTTCAAAGACACTCTGCATTGTCAGGGGATCAGAAGGTGAAGGGTGGCTACCTCAGAGTAGCTGGGAAGGGACTCATCTTTGAAGCATGGAGGTCAAGTAGGAGGCAGCCACACATGACCTCAGGGAGACCTGGGAAGGACGGGGACAGAGAGAAGGGACAGTAAAGAGTGGTGGCCCTTGGAAAGTTGGTCAGACTTGGTACCACCCTTCCTCTGTTCTCTCACTCTGTCTTCCTTCCGGGCCCCATGGTATGCGTTGTGGTAGAAGGACCATCAAGCATGTGATAGGAGAGTCAGAGACCTCCGAGCCAGGAAGGAATTGAGCACAGACTTAGCCCACCCAGTACAAACCCCTCACTTGAGAAAATGGGTTTGATCAGTCCGTCTAAGTCTTTGACCCTGTGTCAAACGGTTATTTCTTGGAGGCACAACACAGTGGGCTGGTGTCTGAGTGATCAGTTTGGCAGACACTTTCCAACCGGGGTTCCTGCCAACTGAGACATCTCGGGGGAAGAAGTCCAGAATCGGGCCCCTGCCCCAGGAGACATGGGGCTGCTGGGCCCCAGGGTGTGGAAGGAGAGAAGCGTTTTGAAAGGACAAGTAGGCCAGACATGAGCACTGC
This sequence comes from Elephas maximus indicus, assembly GCF_024166365.1. Lineage (NCBI taxonomy): Eukaryota > Metazoa > Chordata > Mammalia > Proboscidea > Elephantidae > Elephas > Elephas maximus. The sequence goes on along the minus strand of NC_064846.1, from coordinate 97,850,696 downwards.
CCTCGGTGACTCAGTTTACCAGCCCTGCTTCCCTCCTCTGGGCACACGACCTCTCTGTGACATAGACCTCATACCATGCAGTAATGTGCGTATCACAGGCCGTGGCTTGGCACTGAGCTTGCCAGTTCTGAGAGGAATTAAATGGCTGAGACCGAGGCTTGGTTTAAAGGAACACATCTGGTCACCAGTGGAAAGGAGCAGGCCAGACCCATCCCCAAATTCTGTGGCCTCCTCTTTGCCTGTCCCCTCAAGCCTCTGTAGCCAAAGGGGAAGTAGCAGCTGACCTGGGAGACCCCTAGGCCCTATCCCACCTCGTTCTACTACCTGCCCCCTTCACACCACCATGACTGGGAAGTGCCCTCTCTGGACACTTCAGAGAGAATGGCACAGCCAGCGGAGGTAGGAGGAGAAGGGAGCCGGAGAAGGAGCTGAATGGGAAGGCAAGCTGAGAGTGGTAGGCCGAATAATGTTCCCCAAAGTTGGCCCCATCCTAATTCCCGGAATCTGTGAATATGTTAGGCAACATGGCAAAGGGGGATTACGTTTGCAGAGGGAATTATAGCTGCTGATCGGCCAACCTTAAACTAGGGAGATTATCCTTGATCCCTGTGGGCTCCGGGTACTCATCAAACAGCTAGCCAGTTGCTATTATTGAGTCTGTTTCGGCTCATGGTGACCCCACGTGTTTCAGAGTCAGACTGGGCTCCATGGGGTTTTCATGGCTGTGACCTTTTGGAAACAGATCGCCAGGCCTTTCTTCTGAAACGCCTCTGGGTGGGTTCCAACTGCTAACCTTTTGGTTAGTAACCGAGTGCTTAACCATTTGCGCCATCCAGGGACTCCATCAGTGTAATCGTAAGGGTCCTTAAAAATGGAAGAAGGAGACTGAAGGGTACATCGGAGTGATGGGATGTGAGAAGGGCTCAACCTGCCATGGCTGGCTTGGAAGAGGGAGGAAGGGAGCCTTGAGCTGAGGAATGCAGGCGGCTTCTAGAAGCTGGAAAAGGGAAGGAAGTGAATTCTCCCCTAGAGCCTCCTGGAAAGAATGCAGCCCTGGCGACACCTTGATTTTAGCCTAGTGGCACCCGTGCTGGACTTCAGACCTACAGAACTGTAAGATAATCAGTTTTGTGTGGTTCTCAGCCACAAAATTTGCAGCACTCTGTTAGGGCGGCCACAGGGAACTCCCAAATTGGGGAAGAATGAAATCTCAGCTGCTATTCAGCTCAGAGGCAGCCCCAGAGATCTGCCGAAATGTAAGCCTGCCCTTGATGCAGCGGCGGTGGTGGAGCCAGGTCTCTGAAATGTTAATTTCCAAATATGACCTTGAACTCTGCAGGCAGAAAGGATCATCTCCCTCCTCTCACTGCACCTAGGCCTTGAGGAGTGTGAGTGAGCAAGTCGGAGGACAAGAGCACGCTAGCGTGGGCATCCCTGGCCATCACGGAGGCCCAGCACACTGCATGGCCTCCCATGCATGATGACAATGGCCGTATGAGAGCCGCTGTGGTGGAGTAACCACCATGGTTTCCAGCCCTTGCTGTCACTGACCCCCGCGTGAACTTGGACAGCTTCATGCACATCTATCCTCAGTCTCCATGTCTCATTATCCAGTTCCTTTCATGGGGAGACAAACTCCCCTGTCCGCCAGGTACATTGGGGCTGCCAGGCACGGCCATGCAAACTCCACCTGCATGATTCCAGGATGCACGACTGCAGTGTGAAAGGCGCCCCTGGGGTTGTGCTGTGTTGAAGTCCTGGTGACTACCACTCAGATTAGGAAACAAAATGTTGCCAGCACCTTAGAAAGCCCCCTGTCTGCCCCACCCCTTTCACACCCCCCTCTCCACTGCACCAGAGGTAACTGTCCTCCTGACTTTTCTAAGAATCATTTGCCTTTCTTTAAAAAAAAGAAACCTCAGCAAGGTATAAAAAATAAATGAGATGAAGTTAAATATGAAATTATATTTATAAAACATACATTTATACAAGGGCGGAAACATAAACCTACACTTTGATGAATAATTATGAAGTGATCAAGCCATGTAAATACTATCCAGGTCAAGAAACAGTATATTGCTCCTTCAGAATTGCCATACTTGTCCCTTTGTGTGAAAGAAACCAAACTCCAGAAGCTACGTACTGTATAGACTTATTTCTCTGACATACCTGGAAAAGACAAAGGCATAGGGACAAAAAAGGCATCAGTGGTTTCTGGGGCCTGGAGGTCAGGAGAAGGGGTGACTACACAGGGGCGTGAGGGAATTTGGGGGGTGATGGAAATGTTTCATATTTTGATTGTGGTGGTGGTCACACAACAGCATATATGTTTATACTACTCACAGAAATGTATGCAAAACAGAATTTAAAAGAAATTATAAAAAAGACATCACAAATGGATATTGAAATACTTTTTCTGCATAAGAAGGTTATATTTTTCTTCTCTACTCTGTTAATGTGGAGAATTACTCTATTTTCTGATGTTAAACCAGGTCTGTATCCCTGGGATGAACCCAATTCAGTCATGGTATATTACGTAATTTCCTTTCCATATCCCATAGGATTCGGTTTGTTAATATTGTGTTTCTGAGTATTGCATCTATGTTCACCATTGTATGATTGACCTGCAATTTTCCTTTCTGAAACAGTCCTTGTCAGGCTTTGGTGTCCAGGGTTATTCTGTCCTCATAAAGTAAATTGGGGATTATCCCGTTTCTCTATTTTCTCTAAAGCTTTCTGTCAAACTGAATATATTTATTCTTAGGGTGTTAGCGAGTGGGGGAAGCCATCTGGGCCTGGACTTTTTTGGTGTGAAAAGCACTTTGACCGTGGATTCATTTCTTTAATGGTTATAGAATGATTCAGGTTTGCTCTTCCTTCCTGAGTCAGTTTTGGAAATTTAGGTTTTTCTAGGAATTGGTCACCTTTGTCTTGTTTTCGAATTTATTGGAACAGGTGGTCCATAACATTTCCCTTTTCCCCAAATTGTATTTTGAAAATTTTCTAACCTACAGAAGAGTTGCAAGAACAGGGCAATGAACACACACGTGTTCTTCACCTGGATTCACCAATTCTTAACATTTTGCCACATTCCCTTTCTCTCTCTCTCCCCTATTTTTTAATTTTGTTGTTTTTGGTTAATTATCTGTGTTACTTGCAGACGTTATGATACACCGTCCCTAAATACTTCAGCATGTATCTCCTAAGAACGGGCTCCTACAAAACAACCAATACAATGGTCACATTTAGACATTTAACACTGAAAGGATACAAGTACCGCATATACGATCCACATTCAAAATGTCCCAGTGTCCCAACAATGTCCTATATAGCAGCCTTCTAAAAAAATTTTTGTTTTCGAAGAGCTAAAGGGCACAGTCAGCCAACTTGACCTCAGAGGCATATTAGCTACACAACTAGAACAAATAGAAAGAGAATAGCCAAAGAAGCCCACAGCCACCAGAAGACAGGGAATAATAAGTTTCAGAGCAGAAATAGATGAAATAGAGAATACAAAAACAATAGAAAAAATCAAGAAAACCAAGTTTCTTCTTTGAAAGGATCAACAAAATCGACAAACCACGGCCAGACTGACAAAACAAAAACAGGAGAGGGTGCAAATACCTCAAATAAGAAATGAAATGGGGGACATTACAACAGAGTCAAGTGAAATAAAAAGGATCATAACAGAGTATTATGAAAAACTACGCTCCAACAAATTTGAAAACCTAGAGGAAACAGCCAAATTTCTAGAGACACACTACCTACCCAAACCAACACAAAATGATGTTGAAAATCTGAATAGACCAATAGCCAGAGAAGAGATTGAAGAAATTCCCAACAATACAAAGCCCTGGCCCAGTTCGCTTCACTGGAGAATTCTATGAAACATTCAGAGAAGAACTCATGCCAGTACTACTCAAACTATTTCAGAACATAGAAAAGGAAGCAATACTTGTGAATTCATTCTATGAGCCAGCATAAACCTGATACCAAAACCAGGCAAAGACACCACAAAAAAAGAAAATTAGACAAATATCTCTCATGAATATTGATGCAAAAATTCTCAACAAAATTCTAGCCAATAGAATTCAGCATCATATCAAAAAAATAATACACCATGACAAAATAGGATTCATACCAGGTAAAAAAATTTTTTTTTTATGCAGGGATGGTACAACATTAGAAAATCAATCAATGTAAACCAACACATAAATAAAAGGAAAAAACAAGTCACATGATCATCTCAATCGATACAGAAAAGGCATTCAACAAAGCCCAAAACCTGTTCCTGAAAAAAATCTCCATAAAATAGGTATAGAAGGGAAATTTCTCAACATAATAAAGGGTGTCTATGCAAAACCAACAGCCAACATCATTCTTAATGGAGAGAGGCTGAAAACATTCCCCTTGAAACAGGAACAAGACAAGGATGTCCTTTATCACCACTCCTATTTAACACTGTGCTGGAAGTCCTAGCTAGAGCAATAAAGCAAGAAACAGAAATAAAGGGCATCCAAATTGGTAATGAAGAAGTTAAACAGTCCCTATTTGTGGATGATAGGATACTATACATAGAAGCCAAAAAGACTGTGCAAGAGAAATACTGAAACTAATAGATTCAGCAGGGTAGCAGGATACAAGGTAAACACACAAAAATCAGTTGGATTCCTATACACCAATAAAGACGATGATTAAAAGGAAATCAGGAAAACAATACCATTTACAATAAAAAATAGCCCCTAAAAAAGTAAAATACTTGGGAGATGGGGCCTAGATGGCGCAGTAGTCAGATACTTCCAGTGGGCCCTCTTACAACAAAGACCCCAAAAAACAAGTGAAAGGATCATATTTATGACAAGCTAGGAGCCTTGAACATCAAAGGCAGTTAGAAAATGGACTGAGTGGCAGGGGGAGGAAGAGATGGTTCAGAAGCGGAGAGGAGTTGCCGGGCCTGAATCGCTGGGAACACTCAGGCACCATACCCTGGAGTGAGCACAGCGGGTCTGGCCATAGCATTCTGGACCCAGTTTCCTCAGGGAGAGACAGCCAGCCACACAGCCTACTCACACCTCCGGAACCACAAAAGAACAGTGCTCTCAGAAAAAGCTAAGTACTTGCATATATTTTACCGTGCCCCCCGCCCCCAAGCCAGCTTTAGTGGCTGTCGATTTCCCTGGGCATTTTTTTTTTTGAGATAGGCTCTGCTGAGTGCTCTGAGCCATTCTTCAGCCCTTGGAGAAGGAATAAATTCACAATTGGGGGAAAAGATAATCTGCCAACTCCCCTAAGCTGGGGAGCTCAGAAAAGAAGCAGCTCCTGTCCAGGCATAAACGGTCCATGGACTTTGAATTCCTTTCCCCACTGCATGGACTTATGTGGGCCTATTTCAGGAGAATAGGCCCTTATTGACAGACTGCAACTGTTTCAGCTGTGCAGTGGAGAGGTGGGTGTTTGATGTTTGACACCACTTTGCCTATTAAACAGGGTCCTCACCTACCCACATCAGGGGCCTAAGGACTGGTGGCTCCACTCAGGTCACCCAGCCATCCATGACAGGGGTCCAAGGATAACTGGTACCTCCCAGTTCTTACAACCCAAAGCATTGGGTGCCCATGGTCCATCTGCAGAACCCACTCACATGTGCGCTCTAGGGAACAGGGACACGCTTTCCTCACAGACGCTCAGGGGATGGTTGCCAGCCCCCTACCTTGTTCAGAGCATGACCCCCTGCTGCAACCAAATAGCTGTAACTGCACCAATTACCCTTGCCCCTCTAAGACTGTAAGACAGAGCCTGGACCACACACTCAATGACCAACAATCTGAACGCCTGAGCGGAATCCATATAAGAAAAGTGGATGGGCTCCTAGGCTCACATACCTGATAAAAGCTCTAGCCATTTAGTGACAGGACATTAGAGCTTCAAAGGTGAAAATAATCAAGCCAGTTCACTCAAGCAGCCTATTTGGGCACACCAAAACAAAACAAAGCAAGAAACTAGGATACAGTAAGCAAACATAAAATAAACTAATAATTTATAGATGGCTCAGAGACAACAGTAAATATGAAATCACATAAAGAAGTAGACCATGATCACTTCATAAAGCTCTCAAAACAAAGAATGAAGGGATCTTCTGGATGAAAGTGCCTTCCTGGAATTACCAGATGCAGAATACAAAAGATGAATGCACAGAACTCTTCAAGACATCAGGAAGGAGATCAGGCAAAATGCAGAACAAGCCAAGGAACATACAGATAAGGCAACTGAAGAAGTTAGAAACGTTATTCAAGAACATAATGAAAAATTTAATAAGCTGCAAGAATCTGTAGAGAGACAGAGATCAGAAATTCAGAAGGTTAACAATAAAATTACAGAATTAGACAACTCAATAGAAAGTCAGAGGACCAGAATTAGTGAGACTGAAGATAAAACACTTGGCACCAATATAGCAGAAGAAAAATCAGATAACAGAATTTAAAAAAAGTGAAGAAAACCTAAGAATCATGTGAGACTCTATGAAGAGAAATAACCTACGAGTGATAGGAGTACCGGAACAGGGAGGGACAACGGACACTACAGGGAGAATTGTTGAAGATTTGTTGGCAGAAAACTTCCCTGATATCGTGAAAGATGAGAAGATATCTATCCAAGATGCTCATCAAACTCCACATAAGGTAAATCTCAAAAGAAAGTCACCAAGGCATATTATAATCAAACTTGCCAAAAACAAAGATAAAGAATTTTAAGAGCAACTAGGGATAAACAAAAAGTCACCTACAAAGGAGAGTGAATAAGAATAAGCTCAGACTACTCGGCAGAAACCATGCAGGCAAGAGGGCAATAGGATGACTTATAGAAAGAACTGAAGGAAAAAAACTGCCAGCCAAGAATCATATATCCAGCAAAACTGTCTCTCAAATATGAAGGTGAACTTAAGACATCTCCAGAAAAACAGAATTTTAGTGAATTCATAAAAAACAAACTAAAACTACAAGAAATACTAAAGGGAGTTCTCTGGTTAGAAAATCAATAATATCAGATATAAACCCAAGACTAGAACACAGGACAGAGCAACCAGATGTCAACCCAGATAGGGAAATAAGAAAAGTAAATCAAGATTAAAAAAACTCTCAAAACAGGGAAACAGCGATGACATTATGTGTAAGACAACACTAAAACAAGAAAGAAGGACTAAGAAATGTAGTCATAGATCTTTCATATGAAGAGGAAATCAAGGCGATATAAAGAAAAACAAGTTAGGTTTAAACTTAGAAAAATAGGGGTAAATATTGAGGTAACCACAGAGAAGAGTAATAATCCTACTCATCGAAGTAAAAAAAAGAAAAAAAAAAGATGCAGCAGAAACAAAATAAAACCAAAGAATAAGAGAAAAAGAGAATATATGAAGATAAACTACTCAGCACAAAAAATTAAGTGGGAAAAAGAAACTGTCAACAACACACAAAAAAAAGACATCAAAATGACAGCACTTAACTCATGCCTATCCATAATTACGATGAATGTAAATAGACTAAATGCACCAATAAAGAGACAGAGAGTGGCAGAATGGATTAAAAAATTAAAAAAAAAAACCTTCTATATGCTGCCTACAAGAGACACGCCTTAGACTTAGAGACACAAACAAACTAAAACTCAAAGGATGGAAAAATGTATATCAAGCAAACAGTCAAAAAAGAGCAGGAGTGGCAATATTAGTTTCTGACAAAATACACTTTAAAGTTAAATCCACCACAAAGGATAAGGAAGGAAACTATATACTGATTAAAGGGACAATATAGCAGGAGGATATAACCATATGAAATATTTATGCACCCAATGACAGGGCTGCAAGATTCATAAAACGAACTCTGACAGCATTGAAAAGTGAGATAGACAGCTCCACAATAATAGTAGGAGTCTTCAACACACCACTTTTGGTGAAGGACAGGACATCCAGAGAGCTCAATAAAGACACGGAAGATCTAAATGCCACGATCAACCAACTTGACCTCATAGACATATACAGAACACTCCACCCAACAGCAGCCAAGTATACTTTCTTTTCTAGCACACATGGAACATTCTCTAGAATAGATCACATATTAGGTCATAAAGCAAGCCTTAGCAGAATCCAAAACATCGGAATATTACAAAGCATCTTCTCTGACCATAAGGCCATATAATTAGAAATCAATATCAGAAAAAGTAGGGAAAAGAAATCAAACACTTGGAAACTAAACAACACCCTGCTCAGAAACGACTGGGTTATAGAAAGCATTAAGGATGGAATAAAGAAATTCATAGAATCCAATAAGAAAGTATACACTTCCTATCAGAACCTTTGGGACACAGTGAAAGCTGTGCTCAGAGGTCAATTTATACCAATAAATGCACACAAACAAAAAGAAGAAAGGACCAAAATCAAAGAATTATCCCTACAACTTGAACACATAGAAAGAGAGCAACAAAAGAAAACCTCAGGCACCAGAAGAAAGCAAATAATAAAAATCAGAGCAGAATTAAATGAACTGAAGAACGGAAAAACAATTGAAAGAGTTAACAGGACCAAAAGATGGTTCTCTGAAAAGATTAACAAAATTGATAAACCATTGGCCAAACTGACAAAAGAAAAACAGGAGAGGCAGCAAATAACCCGAATAAGAAATGAGATGGGTGATATCACAACAAACCCAACTGAAATTAAAAGAATCATACCAGATTACTACGAAAAATTGTACTCTAACAAATTTGAAAACCTAGAAGAAATGTATGAATTCCTAGAAACACACTACCTAACACAGAGGTAGAACAACTAAATAAACCCATAACAAAAGAAGACATTGAAAAAGTAATAAAAAAAAAACTATCAACAACAGCAAAAAAAAAAAAAAAAAAAAAAAAAAACACCCTGGCCCGGGTGGCTTCCCTGGAGAGTTCTACCAAACTTTCAGAGAAGAGATAACACCACTACTACTAAAGGAATTCAGAGCATAGAAAAGGATGGAACACTCCCAAAGTCATTCTATGAGGCCAGCATATCCCTGGTACCAAAATCAGGTAAAGACACCACAACAAAAGAAAATTACAGACCTACATCCCTCATGAACTTAGATGCAAAAATCCTCAACAACAATCTGGCCAATAGAATTCAACAATGCGTCAAAAAGATAATTCACCGTGACCAGGGGGGATTCATACCAGATATGTAGGGATGGTTCAACATTAGAAAAACAATGTAATCCATCGTATAAATAAAACAAAAGAAAAGACCCACATGATCTTATCAATTGATGTGGAAAAGGCATTTCACAAAGTTCAAGACCCATTCATGATAAAAACTCTCAGCAAAATAGGAATAGAAGGAAAATCCCTCAACATAATAAAGGGCATTTATACAAAACCAACAGCCAACCTCATCCTAAACGGAGAGAGTCTGAAAGCATTCACTTTGAGATCGGGAACCAGACAAGGATGCCCTTTATCAGCACTGTTATTCAACATTGTGCTGGAGGTCCTAGCCACAGCAATGAGGCTAGACAAAGAAATAAAGGGCGCCCAGATTGGCAAGGAAGAAGTAAAAGTATCTCTATTTGTAGATATCCCCTAAAGTCTTCTTAGTTCTAAACAGTAGTTTAGCATAACTAGTAAAAAATGTCTTTCTTGAAAATTATGCTCTTTTAAGAGCTATCAAATTGACAACAGAGCTTGAAATGTTAGATAGGAACCTTGGGGGGCAGTGAGTTTGTTAATGGGGAAGGAACAACTCAGAAAAGGAGGTGTGAATTGTTGTATAACTCAAAGAATGCAATCAATGTCACTGAATTGTATATGTAGAAACGGTTGAATTGGTGCGTGTTTTGCTTTGTATCTTCTCAATAACAAAATATATAAAATTAAAAATAAAAGAGAGACACGAAAAAATCAGCAGACTAACTCGGCAATTTCAGGAACTTGAAAGACAAGAGCAAACTAAGTCTAAACTTAGCAGAAGAAATAAAATAACAAAGAACAGAGCAGAAATAAACAAAATTGAGAACAGAAAAACAATAGAGAGAATCAACAAAACTAGAATTTGGTTCTTTGAAAAGAGAAATAAAACTGACAAACCTTTAGGTAGACTGACAAAGAAAAAAAGAGAAGAGATGAAAATAAGAAATGAGATGACATTACAACTGACCCAATAGGAATAAAGATAATTATGACAGAATATTATGAACAACTGTACTAAAACAAATGGGATAAGCTTGATGAAATGGACAAATTCTCAGAAATACACAATCTACCCAAAGTGACTCAAGAGGAAATAAAAAATCTCAGAAGACACATAACAAATGAAGCGATTGAATCAGTGATCAAAAATCTCCCAACAAAAAAAGAAGTCCTGAACCAGATGGTTTCACTGGGATATTCCGCCAAACATTTAGAGAAGAATTGACATTAACACTGTTTAAACTCTTCCAAAATATAAAGAAGGAAGGAATATGCCCTAATTCCTTCTATGAAGCAAACATAACCCTGATATCAAAATGAGACAAGGGCACCACAAGAAAAGAAAGCTATAGGCCAATATCCCTTATGACTACAGTATAGACGTAAAAATCCTCAACAAAATACTAGTGAACAGAATCCAACAGGTTATTAAAAGAGTCATACACCATAACGAAGTTGGATTTATTCCAGGAATGCAGGGATGGTTCAACATTAAAAAATCAATGAGCATAATACACCACATCAATAGAACAACGGAAAATAACCACACGATCATCTCTATGGATGCGGAAAAAGCATTTGATAAAATCCAGTGCCCATTCTTGATGAAAACCCTCAAGAAGTTTGGAATACAAGTGAAATTCCTCAACTAATCAGGGCATATATGAAAAGCAAACAGCTAACATTATATGTAATGGAGAAAGACTGAGAGCTTTCCTCTTGAAATGGGAAACAGACAAGGGTGCCTGCTCTCATCACTTCTGTTTAATATTGCATTAGAAGCCCTAGCCAGAGCAATAAAAAAAAAAAAACCCAGCGTCGTCGAGTCGATTCCGACTCATAGTGACCCTATAGGACAGAGTAGAACTGCCCCATAGAGTTTCCAAGGAGCGCCTGGCGGATATGAACCGCTGACCCTTTGGTTAGCAGCTGTGACAATTAACCACCAGGGCTTCCAGCCAGAGCAATAAGAGAAGAAAAAGAAATAAACAGTATCTAGATTGGAAATTTATCTCTATTCACACATGACATGATCCTTTATACAGAAAACCCCAAAAACTCAGCAAGAAAACTTCTGAAGTGAATAGAGGAATTTAGCAAAGTTACAGGGTATAAGGTCAATAAACAAAAATTAGTTGGATCTATACACCAGCAATGAGAAATCTGAAAGAGCATTTAGGTAAATAATACCATTTACAATAGCATCCAAGAGAATTAACTACCTAGGAATAAATCTAACCAGGGATGTGAAGGACTTATATAATGAAAGAGCCCTGATGGTGCAGTGGTTAAAACACTCATCTGCTAATGAACCCACCAGCCCGTCCAAGGGAAAAAGATGTGGCAGTCTGCTTCCGTAAAGATTTACAACCATGGAAACCCTATGGGGAAGTTCTGAAACAGATTAAAGTGGACTTAAATAAATGGAATATTTTCCATGTTCATGCATTTAATATTGTTAAGATGTCAATACAACCCAAAGCAATCTATAGATTCAATGCAATCTCCATCAAAATCCCAACAGCCTCCTTTGCAGAAATGGCAAAACCAATCCTCAACTTCATATGGAATGGCAAGAGGCTCCAAATGTCTAAAGCAATGGCGAAAAAGAAGAACATAGTAAAAGGACTCACACTTCCTCATTTTAAAACATACTATGCCGCTAGAGTAATCAAAACAGCCTGGTACTGGTATAGCAATAAATATATAGACCAGTGGACTAGAAATAGAAATAGGATCCATGCCTCAGGCCATACACAAAACAGAAGAAAAGATACTCAGCATCATTAGCCATCACAAAGATACAAATCAAAACCACAATGAGGTACCAGTTCACTCCCACTAGGATGGCTAAGATTTAAAAAAAAAAAAAAACAGAAAATAACAAATGTTGGCAAGGATGTGGGGAAATTGGGATCCTTATACATTGTTGGTGGGAATGCAAAATGGCACAGCCTTTGTGGAAAATAGTATGGTGGTTCCTCAAAAAACTAAAACAGAGCTACTATATGACCCAGCAAGTCCACTCCTAAGTATATAACCAAAAGACTTGAAAATAATGCTGCAGTGAACATTGATGTACAAGTATCTGATACACAGATACTTGTACATCAATGTTCACTGCAGCATTATTCACAATTGCCAAAAGGTTAAAACAAGTTAAATGCCCATCAATGGATGAATGGATAAACAAAATGTGGTACATACATAAACAAATGGAATACTACTCAGTAAGAGAAATGAAGTCTTGATACATGCTACAATATGGACGGAGCTTGAAGAAATTATGCTGAGTGAAATAAGCCAATCACAAAAGTACAAATATTGTACCAGCTCACTTTTATAAAAAGACAATAAAAGGCGAATGTGTAGAGAATAAAGCTTAATAGTGGTTACCAGGGGAGGAGGGGGAAAGGGAGGTTATTGCTTATGGAGTACTGAGTTTCAGTTTACAATGTGTAAAAATCACAATGATTAAATGTAGAGTTACAGTGATGATTAATGTAAGTGCTGTCAGTAAGTTGTACACCTGTAAAAAGCTGAATTGGCAAATATTGTGTGATAGATATATTTACAACAACAAAAAAAAGCAGCTGCTGAGGCTGCTTATGTGCAACCAAACACCTCATGGGATTTGGTTCTTTAGTTTGGAGGATTAAGATCATGGTTTTATGGGACTTCCCAATTAAACCTTTCGTGTCTCACAGAACGTATGGCATCCTACCCATTTCTCATAACTCTGGAGTTCTTTGGGAGTATAGCTTTCCCACTGAAAAGGAAAGGACTACTGAAGAAGACTAAAGTAGGAGGACTGACACTACCTGACCTCAGAACCTACTATACAGCTACAGTAGTCAAAACAGCCTGGTACTGGTACAATGACAGATACATTGACCAATGGAACAGAATTGAGAACCCAGATAAAATCCATCCACCTATGGTCACCTGACGGCTGTGGGGACCACTGTCTCAGGGAATGTCAGGCTCAATTGGCATAATATAGTTTATAAAGAAAATATTCTACATTCTACTTTGGTGAGTAGCATCTGGGGTCTTAAAAGCTTGTGAGTGGCCATCTAGGATACTCCACAGGTCTCATCCCTTCAGGAGCAAGGAAGAATGAAGAAAACTAAAGATAGAAGGGAAAGATTAGTCCAAAGGACTAATGGACCACATCTACCATGGCCTCCACCAGACTAAGTCCAGTACAACTAGATGGTGCCTGGCTACCACCACTGACTGTTCTGACAGGGCTCACAATACAGGGTCCCAGACAGAGCTGGAGAAAAATGTAGAACAAAATTCTAACTCAAAAAGAAAGGCCAGACTTGCCGGCCTGACGGAGACTGGAGAAACCCTGAGAGTGTGGCCTCCGGAAACATGTTCAGCTCAATAATGAGGTCACTCATGAGGTTCACTATTCAGCCAAAGATTGAACAGGCTCATGGAACAAAAGAAGACTAAAGGGGCACACCAGACCTGGGGCAGGAACTGGAAGGTAGGAGGGAACACAAAAGCTAGTAATAGGGAACCCAGGGTTGAGAAGGGAAAGTGTTGGCATGTCGTGGGGTTGTTAACCAGTGTCATAGAACAATGTGTTTACTAACTGTTTGATGAGAAAATAGTTTGCTCTGTCAAACTTCATCTAAAGTACAAAAAAAAAAAACCTCCCTACAAGAAGAACTCTGGCCCTGACAGCTTCTACTAAACATTCAGAGAAGAGTTAACACCAGTACTACTAAACGTATTTTAGAGCATAGAAAAGAATGGAATTGTCCCGAACTCATTCTATGAAGCCAGCATAGCCCTGATACAAAAGCCAGGTAAAGACACCACAAAAAATCAAAATCACAGACCAATATCCCTCATGAACATAGAAACAAAAATCCTCAACAAAATTCTAGCCAATAGAATTCAACAACACATCAAAAAAATAATTCACCATGACCAAGTAGGGTTCATACCAGGTATGCACAGATGGTTCAACATTAGAAAAACAATCAGTGTAAGCCACCACATAAATGAAATAAAAGACAAGAACCACATGATCTTATCAATTGATACAGAAAAGACATTTGACAAAGTCCAACACCCCTTCATGATAAAAACTCTTAACAAAATATGAATAGAAGGGAAATTCCTCAACATAATAAAGGGCATTTATACAAAGCCAGCAGCCAGCATCGTCCTAAACGGAGAGAGTCTGAAAACATTTGCTTTGATAACAGGAACCAGACAAGGATGCCCTTTATCACTACTCTTATTCAACATTGTGCTGGATGTCCTAGCCAGAGCAATAAGGCAAGAAAAAGAAATAAAGTGCATCCAAACTGGTAAGGAAGAAGTAAAAATATCCCTATTTGCAGATGATACGATCTTACATACAGAAAATCACAAGGAATCCACAAGAAAACTATTTAAACCAACAGAAGACTTCAGCAAAGAATCAGGATACAAGATAACATACAAAACTCAGTTGGATTCCTCCACACCAAAAACAGAACATCGAAGAGGAAATAACCAAATCAATGCCATTTACTCCCCCAATGCCCCCAAGAAGATAAAATACTTAGGAATAAACCTAATCAGAGAAGTAAACGACCTATACAAAAAACCTACAAGACACTACTGCAAGAAACCAAAGTACAAAAGTGGAAAAACATACCATGCTCATGGATAGGAAGACTGCGCACTGTGAAAATGTCAATTCTACCCAAAGTGATCTACAGATAAAATGCAAGCCCAATCCAAACTCCAACAGCATTTTTTAATGAGAGGGGGAAACAAATCACGAACTTCATACAGAAAGGGAAGAGGCCCCAGATAAGTAAAACATTACTGAAGAGGAAGAACGATGTGGGAGACCTCACATTACCCAATTTTAGAATCTATTTTACCACCATGGTAATCAAAACAGCCTGGTACCGGTACAACAACAGATACATAGACCAATGGAACATAACTCAGAACTCAGATGTAAATTCATCCACTTATGAGCAGCTGATATTTGACAAAGGCCCAAAGTCCATTAAATGGAGAAAAGACAGTCTCTTTAACAAATGGTGCTGGCATAATTAGGTGTCCATCTTCAAAAAAAAAAATGAAGCAAGACCCATACCTCACACCATGCACAAAAACTAACTTAAAATGGATCGAAAACATAAATATAAAACCTAACAAGACCAAGATCATCGAAGAAAAAATTGGGGCAATGCTAAGAGCCCTAATACATGGCATAAACAGATTACAAACCATAACTAACGAGGCACAAACACCAGAAGAGAAACTAGATAACTGGTAGCTCCTAAAAATCAAACACTTATGCTCATCAAAAAACTTCACCAAAAGAGTAAAAAGACAACCTACAGACTGGGAAAATATTTTTGGTTACGACAAACCCGATCAGAGTCTAATCTCTAAAATCTATGAGATACTGCAAAACCTCAACAACAAAAAGACAAATAGCCCAATTAAAAAATGGGCAAAGGATATGACCAGACCCTACACCAAAGAAGACATTCGGAAGGCTAACAGATACATGAGGAAATGCTCGTGATCGTTAAACATTAAAGAAATGCAAATCAAAACTACAATGAGATACCATCTCACCTAAACAAGGCTGGCAGTAATCAAAAAACACAAAATAATAAATGTTGGAGAGGTTGTAGGGAGACTGGAACACTTACACACTGCTGGTGGTAATGTAAAATCACTTTGAAAATCAACTTGGCGCTTCCTTAAAAAGCTAGAAATAGAAGTACCATACCATCCAGCAATCCCACTCCTAGGAATATATCCTGGAGAAATAAGCACCGTCACACGAATTGATATATGCACACCCATGTTCATTGCAGCACTGTTCACAAATAGCAAAAATGTGGAAACCACCTAGGTGCACATCAACAGAGGAAGAGAAAAACAAATTATGGTTCATATACACAATGGAATACTAAGCAGTGATACAGAAAATGATGAATCTGCAAAGCATCTCACATCACGGATGAATCTGGAGGGCATTATGCTGAGTGAAACTAGTCAGTTGCAAAAGGACAAATATTGTATGAGACCACTAATATAAGAACTCAAGAAAAGGTTTAAACACAGAAGAAAACGTTCTTTGATGTGTACTAGGGTGGGGAGGGAGGGGGAGGGGAATTCGCTAACTAGATAATAGACAAGGATCATCTTAGGTGAAGGGAAGAACAACACACAGTACAGGGGAAGTCAGCACAACTAGACCAAAGCAAAAGCTAAGAAGTTTCCTGAACACAACCAAACACTTTGAGGGACAGAGTAGCTGGGGCTGGAGCCTGGGAACTGTGGTTTCAGGGGACATATAGGTCAATTGGCATAACAAGGTTTATTAAGAAAATGTTCTGGACCCCACTCTGCTGAGTGACCTCTGGGGTCTTAAAAGCTTGTGAGCGGCCATCTAAGATGCGTCAATTGGTCCCAACCCAGTTGGAGCAAAGAGGAATGAAGAACACCAAAGACACAAGGGAAATATGAGCCCAAGGGACTAAAGGGCCACATAAACCAGAGACTCCATCAGCCTGAGACCAGAAGAACTAGATGGTGCCTCACTACCATCAGTGACCCACCTGACAGGGAACACAACAGAGAGTCCCTGAGAGAGCAGGAGAAAAGGGAGGAGCAGAACTCAAATTCACAAGAAAAGACCAGACTTAATGGTCTGACTGAGCCTGGAGGAACCCCCACAGCCATGGCCCCTGGACTCTCAATTAATCCAGAACTAAAACCATTCCTGAAGCCCACTCTTCAGACAAAGATCAGACTGGACTATAAACATAAAATAATACTCGTGAAGATCGTGCTTCTTAATTCAGTCAGATACATGAAACCAAATAGGCGGCTCCTGTCAGGAGGCAGGATGAGAAGACAAGAAGGAACAGGAATAGCTGAATGGTTGAATGGACAGAGGAAACACGGGTGGAAAGGAGGAGTGCGCTGTCACATTATAGGAATTGCAACTAGGGTCATATAACAATATGTGTATAAATTTTTGTATGAGAAATTAACTTGAGCTATAAACTTTCACCTAAAGCACAATAAAAAAAGAGATTGATTCAAGATACAACCTGATGTTGTAGATGAGTCCTGCCTCATTTACATAACTGGCTGTAATCCTGTCTCATTAATATCATAGAGGTGGGATTTACATGTAGGAAAATCACATCACAAATTAGTGGACAATCACACAATACTGGAAATCATGGCCTAGTCAAATTGACAGGCATTACACCTCTCCACCAGTAAGCCTTGGCCTGAAAGTGCACACCTGTCTCCCAACATGGGTTGGCACAACCACTGTAGCTGCCTCTCTCAGTGGACTGGGAAGACCACTGTGCCAATCTTCTGGTTCTGCTACCACTGTTTCTCTGCCACCTCTTCTCCCCATCTCCAGAGTTACAGCTCTCTCTCTGTCTTCTGGGTCTAGGAGGTTCTTAGTGCAGGGACTCCAGGTTCAAAGGACCCAATCTGCTCCTGGCTCATTTTGATGGGAGTAAGTTCCCCTTCTCCACTTCTGGGATAAAAAGAGATAGGCTCCCTTTAAAGCTAGTGGGATGGTAATACTGACCAATCTCCTTGTTAGGGCCCCATACACCTTATTTGCATGGTCCCACCCCCACAAGTGTTCCATGTACCTTATTTGCATTATTAGCAGGCTGTCTAATCCCCTTGGTGAGTCAGAAGCACCTTATTTGCAAAGTCCCACCCAATCATTTTGTGCAAGTAGCAAGACCGTGTATGGCTTGCAGGGCATATTAAGTAATTCCGAAAAACACTGAAAAAGTGTTTGATGAACTGAACTGAATCCTTGCTGGTTGTTCCTAAAGGGTGAGTTCCAGGTCCTTTCTCTGGGTTCTGTCACCCAGAACAGACACAGGGCTCTTTATCCAGCAGCTCCTCCTTCGATTGATCAACTCATGCTCCCTGTTCAGGGCAAAAAGTGCAGTGCAGTAGAATCTTAGCAGTGGGGGTAACACGGTGGGAGAAAGAGAGGTGGGTGTGAAAAGTGAGGGATGAGAGAAAAGAGAGAAGGCAGGACTCTCTCCTGTGCACAGAGGAATCCGCCTCCTGTCGTGGGCCATGGATAAATGATACCTTTAACTGCCATGTAATGGAGTCCTGTGGGTAACTGGGGTCTGGCCTGGTCTCTCATTCTGGGACATACTTGTCCATTTCAGCCCTGAGTCCTAGCACTTCCCTTATGTGAGTCTAGTCTTCTTCACTCTTTGCCATCTGTTATGGGTTGAATTATGTCCTCCAAAAAATATGTTGAATTACCTGTGAACATGAATTTCTTTAAAAATAGGCTCTTTGAAGATGTTATCAGTTGAATTAACATAATGTCATACTAGAGTAAGGTGGGTCTTAATACAATATAACTGGTGTCCTTAAAAGAAGAAAAGAGACACAGAAAGAAACAAAGAGGGAAGACAGCCATGTGAAGATAGAGGCAGAGATTTGGAGTTATGCTGCCAAAAGCCAATGGGCACCAAGGATCACCTCTGTCACCAGAAGCTAGGAGAGAGGCATGGAACAGATTCTCCCTCAGAATCCCCAGAAGGAATCAACACTACTGATACCCTGATTTCAGACTCAGCTTCCAGAACTGTGAGGCAATAAATTTCCGTTCTTATAAACCAAAAGAGAGAGAGATGAAGAGTGAGAGCGACGCAACCCACTGGTGCTGGCTTTGCAGGGGGCCACACATCAGGGAATGTAGGCAGTCTCTGGAAGCTGAGAAATGCTCCAAGTCAAAAACCAGTAAAGAAGTGGGACCCTAGTCTTACAACATGAAACCTACATCTACCAACAACCTGAATGAGCTTGGAAAAGGGTTCTCTGAAAGAGCCTCCTGAAGAGAATGCTGCTCTACCAGCACCTTGATTTCAGCCAGATGAGACTTGTGTTGGATTTCCAACCTTCAGAATCGTGACATAATAAATGGATGTTGTTTTAAGCCACTAATTAGTGGCAATTTGCTTTGGCAGCAACAGAAAACTAACACAAAGTTCATGGAGCACCAGGTGCTGGAAATAAGGCCCAAGACCTTCCCAAGTTGGGAAGTTGAACAGAAAACAGAGAGAAAGACACATACACACACACCGTGAAGGCCAACAAGAAATAGATCCACCAACACAAGACTGTGTTGAACTTAAATTATGGATAACATTGTGGAGAATGGAAATTCCAGAACACTTAATTGTACTCATAAGGAATATGTAAATGGATCAAGAGGCAGTCGTTCAAACAGAACAAGGGATACTGCATGGTTGAAAATCAGGAGAGGTGTGCGTCAGGGTTGTATCCTTTCACCATACCTCTTCAATCTGTATGCTGAGCAAATAACCAAAGAAGCTGGACTATATGAAGAAGAACGGGGCATCAGGATTGGAGGAAGACTCACTAACAACCTGTGTTATGCAGATTACACAACCTTGCTTGCTGGAAGTGAAGAGGACTTGAAGCACTTACTGATGAAAATCAAAGACCACAGCCTTCAGTATGGATTTCGTCTCAACGTAAGAATACAAGAATCCTCACAACTGGACCAATAAGCAACATCATGATAAACAGAGAAAAGATTGTAAGCGTCAAGGATTCAGTTTGCTTGGATCCACAATCAACATGGAAGCAGCAGTCAAGAAATCAAAAGACGAATTGCATTGGGAAAATCGGCTGCAAAAGACCTCTTTAAAGTGTTGAAAAGCAAAGATGTCACCTTGAGGAATAAGGTGCCCTGACCCAAGCCATGGTGTTTTCAATCAACCGCCTCCTATGCATGTGAAAGCTGGGCAATAAATAAGGGAGACCAAAGAAAAAGTGACGACTTTGAATTGTGGTATTGGAGAAGAATATTGACTATACCGTGGACTGCCAAGAGAATGAACAAATATGTCTTGGAAGAAGTACAAGAATGCTCCTTAGAATCAAGGATTGTGAGACTACGTCTCAAACACTTTGGACATATTATTAGGAAGGATCAGTCCCTGGAGAAGGACATCATGCCTGGTAAAGTAGAGGATCAGCGAAAAAGAGGAAGACCCTCAATGAGATGGACTGACACAGTGGCTGCAACAGTGGGCTCAACCATACAACAACTGTGAGGATGGCTCAGGACAGGGTAGTGTTTCGTTCTGTTTTGCATAGGGTCGCTATGACTCAGAACCGACTCGACAGCACCTAACAGCAACAACACAAGAGACTGCAGTAAAAATTGCCTTTCTGGAAACTTGGATTTGAGCCAGGGGTTTAAAAGAAATCTGCCCCAAGAAATCATGTTGACATTTGAAGCCCCTATGTAGATTTACAACCCAAAGCCACAATATGTTAATGGTCTGAAAAATCTAAGACAAGAATTTAGAGTTTTCTTTTTCCTTCCCTTGAGCAAATATTATTAAAATTTAAGGCTATCAATTATATTCTGAAAGAAGAGCTCATTTAAACAAGATGAAAATTTTATAAGAAATGAAGATTACAGTATTGTAAGTTTAATTCTTGTTCTTGTTAGGTGCCGCAGAGCTAGTTCCGACTCATAAGGACCCTACCTAACACAGATCGAAACAGTGCCCGGTCCAGCACGAGGCTCACAATCGTTAAGCTTGAGCCCATTGTTGCAGCCACGGTGCCAGTCCATCTGACTGAGGGTCTTCCTCTTTTCTGCTGACACTCTTATTATGGTTAGCTAAATATGTGGACCTTTGGGGAACCACATTACTTTAAATTCTATGATATTATTATTAAGTGTGATATTTATTTATTTTTTGACTATAATAACATATCTCTAAGTATTGCTTCTTTTTTTCAAGAAAACTTTATTTATTTTACTGTACTTTAGATGAAGATTTACAGAACAAACTAATTTCTTATCAAACAGTTATGACACATTGTTTTATGACATTGGTTAACAACCCCACAACCTGTCAACACTCTCCCTTCTTGACCCTTGGTTCCCCATTACCAGCTTTCCTGTGCCCTCCTGCCTTCTAGTCCTTGCCCCTGAGCTGCTCGGCCCCTTTAGTCTCCTTTTGTTTTATGGCTAATCTTTGCCTGAAGGGTGAACCTCGGGAGTGACTTCACTACTGAGCGGAAAGGGTGTACGGGGGCCATACTGTCAGGGTTTTTCCAGTTTATGTTAGGTCAGTAAGTCTGGTCTTTTTTTGTGAGTTAGAATTTTGTTCTACATTTTCCTCCAGCTCTGTCCAGGATCCTCTATTGTGATTCCTGGCAGAGCACTCAGTGGTGGTAGCCGAGCAACATCTAGTTGTACTGGACTCAGTCTGGTGGCGACCATGGTAGATGTGGTCCATTAGTCCTTTGGACTAATTTTCCCTTGTATCTTTAGTTTTCTTCATTCTTCTTCCCTCCCAAAGGGGTGAGCCAGTGGATACTGGGGAAGACAGCAGAACTTGTACAAGGCAAGGTCGTGGAAGCTCCACAGACACATCCAAACTCCCTGAGGGACCAAACTGCTGGGCTGAGGGCTGTGGGACCATGGTCTCAGGGAACATCTAGCTCAATTAACATAATACAGTTTATAAAGAAAGTGTTCTACATTCTACTTTGGTGAGTAGCATCTGGGGTCTTAAGAGCCTCTGAGCGACCATCTAAGATGCTCCATTGGCTCACCGCTTTGGGAGGGAAGAAGAATAAAGAAAACTAAAGATAAAAAAAAAAAACTTTTTTTTTTTTTTAAAGATACAAGGGAAAATTAGTCCAAAGGTAGTGTGAGGCCTCCCACTTTGTTCTTCTTTTTCAGTAATGCCTTATTTATCCAGGGCCTCTTTCCTTTCCATATGAAGTTGGTGATTTGTTTCTCCATCTCATTAAAGAACATCGTTGGGATTTGGATGGGAATTGCATTAAATGTATAGATCGCTTTGATAGAATATACATTTTTATAATGTTAAGTCTTCTATCCACGAGCAAGGTATGTTTTTCCACTTCTGTAAGTCTCTTTTGGTTTCTTGCAGAAGTGTACTGTAGTTTTCTTTGTATAAGTCTTTTACATCTCTGGTAAGATTTATTCCTAAGTATTTCTTTTTTTATATTTTATCTTCTTGGGGGCTACCGTAAATGGCATTGATTTGGTGGTTTCCTCTTTGATGTTCTTTTTGTTGGTGTAGAGGGATCCAACTCATTTTTTATGTTTATCTTCTATCCCAATACTCTGCTGAACTCTTCTATTAGTTTCAGTAGTTTTCTGGAGGATTCCTTAGGGTTTTCTGCGTATAAGACCATGTCATCTGCAAATAGAGATACTTTTACTAATATACTGTTTCTTGACCTGGATAGTATTTACATGGCTTGATCACTTCATAATTATTCATCAAAGTGTAGGTTTATGTTTCCGCCCTTGTATAAATGTATGTTTTATAAATATAATTTCATATTTAACTTCATCTCATTTATTTTTTATACCTTGCTGAGGTTTCTTTTTTTTAAAGAAAGGCAAATGATTCTTAGAAAAGTCAGGAGGACAGTTACCTCTGGTGCAGTGGAGAGGGGGGTGTGAAAGGGGTGGGGCAGACAGGGGGCTTTCTAAGGTGCTGGCAACATTTTGTTTCCTAATCTGAGTGGTAGTCACCAGGACTTCAACACAGCACAACCCCAGGGGCGCCTTTCACACTGCAGTCGTGCATCCTGGAATCATGCAGGTGGAGTTTGCATGGCCGTGCCTGGCAGCCCCAATGTACCTGGCGGACAGGGGAGTTTGTCTCCCCATGAAAGGAACTGGATAATGAGACATGGAGACTGAGGATAGATGTGCATGAAGCTGTCCAAGTTCACGCGGGGGTCAGTGACAGCAAGGGCTGGAAACCATGGTGGTTACTCCACCACAGCGGCTCTCATACGGCCATTGTCATCATGCATGGGAGGCCATGCAGTGTGCTGGGCCTCCGTGATGGCCAGGGATGCCCACGCTAGCGTGCTCTTGTCCTCCGACTTGCTCACTCACACTCCTCAAGGCCTAGGTGCAGTGAGAGGAGGGAGATGATCCTTTCTGCCTGCAGAGTTCAAGGTCATATTTGGAAATTAACATTTCAGAGACCTGGCTCCACCACCGCCGCTGCATCAAGGGCAGGCTTACATTTCGGCAGATCTCTGGGGCTGCCTCTGAGCTGAATAGCAGCTGAGATTTCATTCTTCCCCAATTTGGGAGTTCCCTGTGGCCGCCCTAACAGAGTGCTGCAAATTTTGTGGCTGAGAACCACACAAAACTGATTATCTTACAGTTCTGTAGGTCTGAAGTCCAGCACGGGTGCCACTAGGCTAAAATCAAGGTGTCGCCAGGGCTGCATTCTTTCCAGGAGGCTCTAGGGGAGAATTCACTTCCTTCCCTTTTCCAGCTTCTAGAAGCCGCCTGCATTCCTCAGCTCAAGGCTCCCTTCCTCCCTCTTCCAAGCCAGCCATGGCAGGTTGAGCCCTTCTCACATCCCATCACTCCGATGTACCCTTCAGTCTCCTTCTTCCATTTTTAAGGACCCTTACGATTACACTGATGGAGTCCCTGGATGGCGCAAATGGTTAAGCACTCGGTTACTAACCAAAAGGTTAGCAGTTGGAACCCACCCAGAGGCGTTTCAGAAGAAAGGCCTGGCGATCTGTTTCCAAAAGGTCACAGCCATGAAAACCCCATGGAGCCCAGTCTGACTCTGAAACACGTGGGGTCACCATGAGCCGAAACAGACTCAATAATAGCAACTGGCTAGCTGTTTGATGAGTACCCGGAGCCCACAGGGATCAAGGATAATCTCCCTAGTTTAAGGTTGGCCGATCAGCAGCTATAATTCCCTCTGCAAACGTAATCCCCCTTTGCCATGTTGCCTAACATATTCACAGATTCCGGGAATTAGGATGGGGCCAACTTTGGGGAACATTATTCGGCCTACCACTCTCAGCTTGCCTTCCCATTCAGCTCCTTCTCCGGCTCCCTTCTCCTCCTACCTCCGCTGGCTGTGCCATTCTCTCTGAAGTGTCCAGAGAGGGCACTTCCCAGTCATGGTGGTGTGAAGGGGGCAGGTAGTAGAACGAGGTGGGATAGGGCCTAGGGGTCTCCCAGGTCAGCTGCTACTTCCCCTTTGGCTACAGAGGCTTGAGGGGACAGGCAAAGAGGAGGCCACAGAATTTGGGGATGGGTCTGGCCTGCTCCTTTCCACTGGTGACCAGATGTGTTCCTTTAAACCAAGCCTCGGTCTCAGCCATTTAATTCCTCTCAGAACTGGCAAGCTCAGTGCCAAGCCACGGCCTGTGATACGCACATTACTGCATGGTATGAGGTCTATGTCACAGAGAGGTCGTGTGCCCAGAGGAGGGAAGCAGGGCTGGTAAACTGAGTCACCGAGGGCAGTGCTCATGTCTGGCCTACTTGTCCTTTCAAAACGCTTCTCTCCTTCCACACCCTGGGGCCCAGCAGCCCCATGTCTCCTGGGGCAGGGGCCCGATTCTGGACTTCTTCCCCCGAGATGTCTCAGTTGGCAGGAACCCCGGTTGGAAAGTGTCTGCCAAACTGATCACTCAGACACCAGCCCACTGTGTTGTGCCTCCAAGAAATAACCGTTTGACACAGGGTCAAAGACTTAGACGGACTGATCAAACCCATTTTCTCAAGTGAGGGGTTTGTACTGGGTGGGCTAAGTCTGTGCTCAATTCCTTCCTGGCTCGGAGGTCTCTGACTCTCCTATCACATGCTTGATGGTCCTTCTACCACAACGCATACCATGGGGCCCGGAAGGAAGACAGAGTGAGAGAACAGAGGAAGGGTGGTACCAAGTCTGACCAACTTTCCAAGGGCCACCACTCTTTACTGTCCCTTCTCTCTGTCCCCGTCCTTCCCAGGTCTCCCTGAGGTCATGTGTGGCTGCCTCCTACTTGACCTCCATGCTTCAAAGATGAGTCCCTTCCCAGCTACTCTGAGGTAGCCACCCTTCACCTTCTGATCCCCTGACAATGCAGAGTGTCTTTGAAGCATCATACCCATCACAGAGTAGGATCAAGAGCCTAGGCCAGGAACTCCTACATTTCCAGGACCCGACACCCTGCCATTGGGCTTGCTGACTCTCCCCCTCCATCCGCCACCTATGTTTTAGTAATTTGACAATACCCCTTGAGAAAAGTAGATGCCACCCCTGCTTTTGCTCATCTCCATCCTTTATGGATTCCTGACCATCATCTCCACTCCCTTTACTCTCTGAACCATGTCTCTCTCCCTCTAGGGAGATTTCTCGTGATTATTTTATTCACACACACCCATGCACACCTCTTGAATTTTACACCTTCATTTATTTGTGTTCCCTGTGTCCTGCTTTTGCCTCCACAGCCACTGTGGGTGTGACATCTGCCTCTATCCACTACTGAAACTAAAGAGGGAGAACAGGCAGGATATGGTGATCAAATTTCAAAGGTGAGGGCTCAAGAGGAAATGATGATGGCGCTCAGCTTGTCCCTGTGATGGTGGCACCAGTGGGACATAATGAATCCACAAAGAGGACTGGGCCCAGGAAGGGGGAAGATGGGCTCAGTTGGTGCTGTTTCGTACCTGTCGAAATGACTGTGGAGGTGAGGCCAAGGGACGTACAGCCGCGGGAGAGAACAAGGATGCTCAGGACAGCAAAGAAGGGCTGAGAAGGGGGAACCAGGATGGTGATGTAAATGAGGAGAGGGAAGAGGGACCTCAGCTCTGAATGCGGTAACTGGTTCCGGCTGAAAGGGAGGGGGAATAGTGGTGAAGATTGGGAACTGTGGAACCTAAAAAGGAGAAGATCAAGGGACAGCA
Source organism: Elephas maximus indicus (assembly GCF_024166365.1). Taxonomy (NCBI): domain Eukaryota; kingdom Metazoa; phylum Chordata; class Mammalia; order Proboscidea; family Elephantidae; genus Elephas; species Elephas maximus. The sequence goes on along the minus strand of NC_064846.1, from coordinate 97,824,679 downwards.
TGCATAGTGCCTGTAGGGGAAATGCTAATGTGGCAGGGCAGAGCCATGGTGGTGCCTAGACCCAAGCTAGGTCACTCTGGCTGGTAAGGCTGGCTGCAGGGCCCCTGCTCATAGGCTGCCCCAGGCTCCCCATAGAGAGCAGGCAGGCCACAGAACGCCAGACATATTTTGTTTTAAAACTGCTCTGAAATGGCGTCGTCCCCAGCCCCTTCCTTTCCTCCCCCGTTCCCCAACAGAGAGAGGGCAGACCACAGAATATGAGAGGTACTTTAATTTGAAACGCCTGTAAACTGGGATGGGGAGGGGCAAAAGTAGGGTTAGAGAAGAAGACTCAGGAAGGGTAGGAACACAGGAGGGAACCAGCCGGGCCGCTGCTATTGGGCTCAAAAGGCACCAGCACCAGCTGCTTCTCTTGTACCAGGATGCTGAGTTCAACCTGCCAAACAGAGCAGAGTCAGGGAAGAGCCACAAAGCTAGGGCCAGCCCACAGCCCTCCTGAACAGGCAAGACTGTGAGAAGGGGTATGGTATGTGTTAACACTCACCTGAAAGAGTCTGGAGCTTGTCAGAGAGGCTGCGCAGGGCCGCTGAAAAGGAGAAAGGCATAACCAGATACTCCCGACTTCAGGATATGGAAACTCGTCCCCTTGTCCCTGTGCAGGAATGGCCTAACCCTGCAACCTGAAACCCCCTTCAGCCCCTATCCAAACTTGACCATATCCAGCCCTGGGACCGACCCACTCAGCACCTGAATCCAAGGTGGAAATGTTTTCTAATCGGGAACCCAAGGAACCAGAAGTTCTCAAGCTCTGGTGTGTATCAGAAGCATTAAAATACAATCCAACCAACAAGCAGACAAAACGTACATTACCCTACCTAGGGGCAGTTAAAGAGGAAATAAATGAGGCCTCTCTAATTGGCCTACAAGGAGATCTCTGGGACTTGTTGGCAACGTGTACATGTAATCAGATGAGACTCAGATACCCTGGCCCTGCCCAGTCAGAAGTTGGTCATACCGATTTCATCTTTAAGGTCATCCGCCTCTTTCTGTAGAACGACACACTAGCCCGGCAGATAGCAGACAGAGAGAAAATAATTAGTATATTCTTGCCTCCTCTCTCCTCCTCCTCCTCCCCCTCTACTGCTGGCCTCTTGCGTCTCCCCACACCCCAAAGCCCAGTGGCTAGACTGGCATGGAATCCTCCATGGAAAGGAGGTGCCCTCCCCTCGCCTCTCCTCCCCCACCGTGGGGTGGGAAGAGGGAGGGGTAACACAGATCAGTTTAACCTGGATGCAGATCCCATCATCTAGTTTGGACCTGCTTTTTTAGCGGCAAGAAAGACGATTACCCGAGGGCAGCCCTGTTGTCCAGGTGGTGGTTGTTGCTGCCGCTGCTGCTGACTCTCCTCTCTTGGGGAATTGCCAGGTGGCCCCTGGTCACCTGAAAGAGAATCCAAAAGAGCCTAGGAGTGAGGTGCAAAGGACCCAGCAGGGTCTACAGTGAGGCAGCACCACCCTCTGCTGGCAAGAAGTTGTCCCTGCTCTGCCCAGCAGCTCCAACCTTCTCTCTGGGCCTCCCTTCCGTTTCCCCGTCTCGGGCCATCTGGGAATGCCGCCTCAAGGACTGTGGCTCACCCTCGGGGTGAGCAATGTGGCTGAACAGGACCTAATACAGAAGGCATCGTTCTGCCAAATGCCTGCTTCTGAAGTTGGAGTTGGGGGCGCTGGTACAAATCATCGCCACCACACAAACCCCATGCAAAGGACACTTTGGCTTAAGGCCAGCCCTGTCTGCATCCTGCTTCCTGTGTGAGAGCTGTCTAGGTAGGGAGAGAGGCCCAGGAGCAAGGCTGGGGCCCCACAAGTGACACGGCCGGAGTGCTCCCTCTGTGTCCCCTTCCCCCTCCACACATATCAACCCCACACACTCACCGGAGTGTGTAGGCTCCCTGGGCCTGACGGCTCCCTGGTTCACGGCCAGGAGCTGTGAGTTTCCTGGACCCTGGGGAACCCTGATGTTGGGTTCTCCACCGCTGCCATCGGCACGATGCACAGAGAGGCAAGATGGCCCTGGCCTGCTTGTTGGAAGCTGAAAGAAAACTTTCTCGCTGATTTGGGCGGTGTGTGGGCAGGGTGGGGGTGGGCTGGGGTGAGGCAGGGAATAAACAGGGTGAGGAATCAAGGGGCTCATCTCCTTAGCACTTTTCTCCCCAGGCCAGGAGGCAGAGCTGATCCAGGGAGAAAAGTGGGGCAACTAAGAAAGCCTGGGTCCCCTGCCAGGAAGGCTCATGGGAACAGCTAGGAAGTGGCCATCAGGAAGCCAAATGGGTCTAAACACTGAGGCACAGCAGCCCAAACTTTAAGGGGGTGGTCGATGCAAATCAGCTGCCTTCCTTCCCTTCCTTGCCAGCCCCTCTCTGGGGAGGAGGCCCAAAGCCTGTGTGAAGCACTGAGAACAGTGCCTGGCACGTATCAAGTGCCATCTTTACGTTTGCTCCTATGAAAATGAGCCGGATTTTGCACCTTGATGGCCTGGGCGCCCAGTGACAACCCCGGAGCAAAGGACAGAAGGAGCATGTGGGAAGACTTGTGTGCTGGGGATGTGGATGGGAGAGAGGTGGAGGGGCAGAGGGAGGGGAAGGAGAGAGGGGGAGGAGGGCCTACTCACCTGGCCCTTTGGGACTTGATCTCTTTTGGGGTCACTATCTTTTGTCACGGGATACAACTCCCTTGTCCTGCTCGCCACAGCTTTCTTCCCCGCATTGGTGTGTTTGGGCTGCCTGGGTCCCAGAGGGACCGAGGAGTTCCTCTTGGATCTCCCAAGCAGTGGAATGCCACGGATTGGGGGGAAGGTGGATGTCTCAGGGCGGGCTCTGGAGACTCTTTGCCCCCATGAAGGCAAGGCCGGGGGCTTTCTCCCCAGGACAGATTTTGAAAAACCGCCTAGGGGTTTCTTTTCCTGGGCCACCTTCCTTCTAGGAGTGGCCTGGGGCAGGCCCCCAGCAGCAGCAGCACCGCCTGGGGAGCTGGGCCTGCCCCAGACCACACTTTGCATTTTCCTGAATGAAGAGACATCAGGCTGCATTTCTGTGGTTGAAGGGAACCCCCGTGGAGTGAGGGCGGGGAAGGAGCCTGGCACAGGAAGGAAGTTCTCCCTGACGTGGGGATTCCAGCGTCTGGGTGCGTCTCCGCGATCCTTGAGGCTGCAGGACTCTGCTTGGCCTGTCGCTTTGGGTTGAATGCTCACCCTCATCACCTGCACCTCAGTGAACTCATCAGATGACTCGGAGTCTGAGGACGACCCGGCCAGGTCTTCCGTCTGGAGAGACCCAGTGACAGTCAACCTCCTTGCAGTGCCTCTTCTAGGGTTTCCCAGGCCCGCCCTCCCTCGGGTCCACTGAGGCTGAGAGGCAGGGAAGACACCGCTGCCTTTCCGCACAGCGAGGGGGCAGGTGCGCGCCTACCCTTGGGGCCTGTGTCTCGGTCCGCCCAAACGGTCCCTACCTCAGAGGTGCAGCTTTCCGGGGTTGGGTTTCTCCGGAGCCGCAGGGCATCCCAGTTGGTTAAATGCCGCATGAGGGCCGCGAAACTTTCAGCCTCTTCCAAGCGGGCCGTGCAGTCCGCAGCATCCTCCATCTCCTCGGTCGGCGAGCCTCCCGCCCCCGTCGCTTCCCTCTCGGCCTCGACGTCCGCGGGGCCTGGAAGCCCGCCCTCGGCCTCGCTGCTGCGCGGCGCCCCCAGATCAAGGCCTGGGCCGGCAGCCCGCGGGCCTCCAGGGCCGGCCCGGCGGACGCCGCCCCGCTTCCCGCCCTCTGGGCCGACAGCCGCTCCCCAATCGGACCCCTCATCCGGGGAGCTCATGTCGTCGGCGCGGATAGTCAATCCTTGTCGCGGCGGGAGAGTCCGACGGCGCGCGGCCAGAGCGAGAAGCGCGGCCTTCCGAGGGCGCCGGCGCCGTCACCACAATGGCCGCACGAGCTAGATCCCCACAAACGATGCGCGAAGCCCACGTCGAGGCGGTCCCACCTGTCCTCCCCCAGCCAACCGGTGGGCCCCTGTGGCCCGCCCCTCGAGGACTTAACCAATAAGGACGAGGGCGTTTGGTTCCATCCGAAGCCCGTCGGGCAGGTAGAAGCCAATCGGGCGCTTAGGTCGGCTTTTCAGGGCTCTTCCTGTCCCGCCTCCTCTGGCTGTGACGTCTCCGCCTCTGTTTCCAGTCTAAGGAACCTGGTAAGGGCAGGACCTGTCTGGAGGGGCAGTGGGGGCTTACCTGTAACCAAGAACATGGAGCACCTAGGACAGAAGGTGTTCGCAAGCCTGTTTTCCAAAACACGACTTACAACCTCCTAGGAAGACAGGCAAAGGAGGCCAAAAGTTCATAATCAGGGGTCGGTTTACTTTCTCTGTAAAGGGACCAAAAAAAAAAAACAAAAAAACCCCACAAAACAAAACCCGTTGTCCTCCAGTCCATTCCTACACATAGGAACCCTATAGGATGAAGTAGAACTGCCCCACAGGGTTTCCAAAGAGCGGCTGGTGGATTCGAACTGCCGACCTTTTGGTTAGCAACCCAACCCTTGCAGTTAGCAATCAATTTGGGATCTGTAGACCCTTCCTTCTCTGTTGCAGCTGCTCAGCTCGGCCCTTTTGGCGAGAAAGACTGCAGCCTCAGACTACAAGTAAACCAGTGGGTGTCCCTGTGCTTTACTGAAACTTTATTGGCAGGTCGGTTTAGCCTGCAAGCCGGAGTTTGCCTGCTGATCCCCCCCAACCCCCACAGTTAAGTCAAAGGAGAGTGAACCCCAGTGGTCAATGGATGATGTTGGCTGTTGGCTTTGTATAAATGCCCTTTATTATGTTGAGGAATTTTCCTTCTATTCCTATTCTGCTGAGAGTTTTTATCACGAATGGATGCTGGACTTTGTCAAATGCCTTTTCTGTATCAATTGATGAGATCACGTGGTTCTCTTTTTTTAATGTATGTGATGGATTATCTTGATTGTTTTTCTAATGTTAAGCCATCGCTCCATACCTGGTGGACATCTCACTTGGTTATGGTGAACTATTTTTTTTTGATATGTTGTTGAATTGTGTTGGCTAGAATTTTGCTGAGGATTTCCGTGTCTATATTCATGAGGGATACGGATCTGTAATTTTTTTTTCTGTGTGGTGTCTTTACCTGGTTTTGGTATCAGGGTTATGCTGGCTTCGTAGAATGAATTTGAGAGTATTCCTTCCTTTTCTATGCTCTGAAATACGTTTAGTAGTAGTGGTGTTAACTCTTCTCTGAAAGTTTGGTAGAATTCTCCAGTGAAGCCATCCGGGCCAGGGGTTTTTTTTTTGCTGTGAATTTTTAAATTACCTTTTCAATCTCTTCTTTCGTTATAGGTTTATATAGTTGTTCTATCTCAGTTTGTGTTAGTTTAGGTAGGTAGTGTGTTTCTAGAAATTTATCCATTTCCTCTAGGTTTTCAAATTTGTTAGAGTACAATTTTTCATAGTATTCTGTTATGATTCTTTCAATTTCTCTTGGGTCTGTTGTGATAGCACCCATGCCATTTCTTATTTGGGTCATTTGCTTCCTCTCCTGTTTTTCTTTTGTCAGTTTGGCAGTGGTTTATAAATTTTGTTGATCTTTTCAAAGAACCAGCTTTTGGTCTTGTCGTCTCATTCAACTGTTTTTCTACTCTCTATTTCCTTCAATTCTGCTCTAATTTTTATTATTTCTTTTCTTCTGGTGCCCAAGGGCTTCTTTTGCTGTTGTCTTTCCATTTGTTCAAGTTGTAGGGATGACTGTTTGATTTTGTCCCTTTTTTCTTTTTTGTATGTGTGCATTTATTGCTATAAAATGACCCCTGAGCACTGCTTTTGCTATGTCCAAAAGGTTCTGGTAGGAAGGGTTTTCATTCTCATTTGCTTCTATGAATTTCTTCAGTCCGTCGTTAATTTCTTGTATAACCCAGTAGTTTTTGAGCAAGGTGTTGTTCAGTTTCCATCTGTTTGATTTTTTTTTTCCTTGCTTTTTCTGTTATTGAGTTCTACTTTTATGGCTTTATGGTCAGTAAAGAAGCTTTGTAATATTTCAATGTTTTGGGTTCTGTTAAGGCTTGTTTTATGACCTAATATATGGTCTATTCTAGAGAATGTTCCATGTGCGTTTGAAAAGAAAGCATACTTGGCTGCTGTTGGGTGGAGTGTTCTGTAGATGTCTATGAGGTCAAGTTGGTTGATTGTGGCCTTTACATAGTCTGAACTTGTTTCTGGATGTTCCGTCCTTCACCAAAAGAGGTGTGTTGAAGTCTCCTACTATTATTGTGCAGCTATGTATCTCCCTTTAGAGTTTGTTTTATGTATTTTGGAGCCTCGTTGTTGGGCACGTAAATATTTATTATGGTTATATCCTCCTGGTATAAATTGACCGTTTAATCATTATATAGCATCCTTCCTCATCCTTTGTGGTGGACTTTACTTTAAAGTCTTATTTTGTCAGAAATTAAATTTGCTGCCACTGCTGCTCTTTTTTGATTGTTGTTTACTTGATATATTTTTTTCCATCCTTTGAGTTTTAGTTTATTTGTGTCTTTACATCTATGGTGTGTCTCTTGTAGGCAGCATGTAGATGAATCCTGTTTTTTAATCCATTCTGCCACTCTCTGACTCTTTATTGGTGCATTTGGTCCATTTACATTCAGCGTAATTATGGATAAAAAAAATGATAGATATGAATTTATTGCTGTCATTTTGATGTCTTTCTGTGTGTGTGTCTGTGTTATTGACTGTTTCTTCTTTCTACTTAATTTTCTGTGCTGAGAAATTTTTCTTTATATATTGTGTTTTCCTCTTTTTCATTATTGTTGCTTTTGTATTTGCTCAGTCTTAATGTTTTTCTTGTTTTTTATTTGGATGGGTAGAGTTGTTAGTTTCCTTTGCAGTTACCTTAATATTTACCCCTATTTTTCTAAGATTAAAGCAGAATTTTAGTTCTTTATATTGCCTTGACTTCCTCTCCATATGAAGGATCTATGACCACATTTTTTAGTCCCTCTTTTTTGATTTAATGGTGTCATCTTTTACATAGTGACATCTCTCTTTCCCTGTTTTGAGCATTTCAGCTTTGACTTATTTTTGTGATTTCCCTATCTGTGTTGATATCTGGTTGCTCTGTCCTGTGTTCTAGTCTTGGGTTGTTATCTGATGTTAATGATTTTCTAACCGGAGGATTCCCTTTAGTATTTCTTGCAATTTTGGTTTGGTTTTTGCAAATTCCCTAAACTTCTGTTTATCTGGAAATGTTCTAATTTCACCTTCATATTTGAGAGACAGTTTTGCTGGGTATATGATTCTTGGCTGGCAATTTTTTTCCCTCAAGGCTTTATATATGTCATCCCATTGCCTTTTTGCCTGCATGATTTCTGCTGAGTGGTCCGAGCTTTCTCTTGTTGAGTCATCTTTGTAGATGACTTTTTGTTTATCCCTAGCCACTCTTAAAATTCTCTCTTTATCTTTGGTTTTGACAGGTTTGATTACATTATGTCTTGGTGACTTTCTTTTGGGATCTACCTCTTGTGAGTTTTGATGAGCATCTTGGATAGATATCTTCTCATCTTTCATGACATCAGGGAAGATTCCTGCCAACAATTCTCTCTGTATTTTCTGCTTTCCCTGCCTGTTCTGGTACTCCAATCATTCCTGGGTCATTTCTCTTGATAGACTCCCATGTATTCTTAGGGTTTCTTCATTTTTTCTAAAATTCTTTTATCTGATTTTTCCTCAGATATGTTGGCATCAAGTGCTTTATCTTCAGCCTCACTAATTCTGACTTCTATTGCTCCAATTCTGCTCCTATGACTTTCTATTGAGTTGTCTAGTCCTGAAATTTTATTGTTAATCTTCTGAATTTCTGTTTGCTGTCTCTCTACGGATTCTTACAGCCTATTTTTTTAAATTAAATTTGTCATTATGCTCTTCTCTAATATTCTTAAGGTGCTCTAATGCTGTATCTCTGCATTCCTTGGATTGTTCTGTGTTTTGCCTGATCTTCCTGATCTGTGTAAGAGTTCTGTGTGTTAATCTTTTGTTTCCTACCTCTGGTAGTTCCAGGATGTTCTCTTCATCCATAAGATTTCTTGATTCTTTGTTTTGGGAGCTTGCTGAAGCCATCATCGCCTGCCTCTTTATGTGGTTTGATATTGGCTGTTGTCTCTAAGCCATCAATAAGTTATCGTATTGATTTATTTTATGTTTGCTTACTGTGTCCTAGCTCCTTGTTTTGTTTTGTTTTGATAAGCCCAAATAGGCTTCTCGAGTGAGTTAGTTTGATTATTGTTGCCTTTGAAGCTCTAAAGTCTTGTCACCAGGTGGTTAGAGCTGATACTAGGTATAAGAGCTCAGGAGTCTGTTTACTTTTCTTGTATGGATTCAGCTCAGGTGTCCAGGTAGTCAATCACCAAGTGTTTGGTGCTGGTCCTCACCTATAGTCTTAGAGGAACAGGGTTGATTGGTGTAGGTGCAGGTATCTGGCTGCAGTAGGCGGTCATATGCTGAGCAAGGCAGGGATTGACAATCACCCCTGTGTTTCTGTGAGGAAAGCGTGTCCCTGTTCCCTAGAGCGCCTAGGTGTGTGGGTTTTGCAGCCGGACCTAGGGCACCCAATGCTGTTGGCCGTAAGGGCTGGGAGGCACCACTTATCCTTGGACCCCTGTGGAGGTTGGCTAGGTGGCGTGGGTGGAGCCACCAGTCCTCTGTCCCCTGATGTGGGTAGGTGAAAAGACCTGCTTGATAGGCAGATTGGTGTCAAATGTCATGAACCTGCCTCTCCAGTATACAGCTGAAACAGTTGAAGTTAGATTTCAGGTATACACCCTTTTGTACTGTGCTAATGGGGGCCTACACTGTTGAAATGGGCCCACACAGGACTACGCAGGGGTTAAAGGCATTCAGAGTCCATGGACTGCTTATGCTTGTGCCTAGGCAAAGGAGCTGTTCTGCCCTGAGTTCCCAGGTTGGGGGAGCCAGCAGCTTATTTTTTCTTCGTTTGTTAATTTGTTCCTTCCCCAAGGCCAGGAGGATGGCTCAGGATGTGTGACGGGTCTTACTTCCAGCTCAGGGAAAGCAACTATCACTGAAACTGGCTTGGGACCCGATGCAGAATGGGGAGGGGTCAGTTAAATGGGAGAGAGTTTTTTCCAAAATGGTGGGGTTTTTTTGATCCTCGTGGTAGATTAGACGCAAGTACTTACCTTATGCCAAGAGGGCCACTTTTTGCTGATTCTGGAGGCATGAGTGAACTCTCTGCTGCTCGGTCTCTCCCGATGTGGAAAACCCATCCTGAACACCATTGCTTGTCTCACCATGCTCTTGCCAGCAGACCCGGCCTGCAGGGTGCCAGATCCTGCTGGGTCAGGTCTAACAACTCCTCACTGCTTCTGAACTGTCTCTCACTCCCCTTGCCTCTCGGTCTGATTCCTCAACTTTACCTTTGATGTTCAGGGCTCCTAGATTGTTATATATAATCGATTCACTTGCTTTTTCGGGTCTTTTTTTAAAGAGGGACTACCAGAAGCATCTGATTACTCTGCCATCTTAGCCGGGCCCCGCTCTGGAAGATTTCTTGATGCTTTGTTTAGAGAGCTTGCTGAAGCCGTCATGGTCTGCCTCTTTATGTGATTTCATATTGACTGTTGTCTCCTAGCCATCAATAAGTTATTGTATTGGTTTATTTTATGTTTGCTTACTGTGTCCTAGCTCCTTGTTTTGTTTGGTTTTGATATGCCCAAATAGGCTTCTTGAGTGAGCTAGTTTGATTATTTGTGCCTTGGAAGCTCTAATGTCCTGTCACCAGGTGGTTAGAGCTGATACTAGGTATAAGAGCCCAGGAGTCTGTTTACTTTTCCTGTATGGATTCAGCTCTGGTGTCTAGGTAATTGGTCACCAAGTGTGTGGTGCCAGCTCTCACCTACAGTCTTAGGGGAACAGGGGTGATTGGTGTAGGCACAGGTATCTGGCTGCATTAGGGGTCATACTCTCAGCAAGGCAGGGGGCTGACAACAGCCCCTGAGTGTCTGTGAGGAAAGTGTGTCCGTTTCCTAGAGCATGTAGGTGAGTTGGTTTTGCAGCTGGACTATGGGCACCCGATGCTGTTGACTGTAAGGACTGGGAGGCACCTGGACCCCTGTCAAGGGTGGCTAGGTGGCGTGGGTGGATCCACCAGTCCTTAGGCCCCTTATGTGGGTAGGTGAGGACCCGCTTAATAGGCAGAGTGGTGTCAACATCATGAACCTGCCTCTCCATCATATAGCTGAAACAGTTGGAGTTATACTTCAGGTATATACCTTGTTGTTCTGTGCTAATGAGGCCTACACTGTTGAAAAGGGGCCACAAAGCTCTATGCAGGGGTGAAAGGCATTCGAAGTTCGTGGACCCTTTATGCCTGTGCCTAGGCAAAGGAGCTGTTCGCTGCCCTGAGTTCTCAGCTTAGGGGAGCTGGAAGATTACTTTTTCCCTCTTTGTTAGTTTTTGCCTTCTCCAATGCCAGAAGAATGGCTCAGGGTGCATAACAGGTCCTACTTCCTGCCCAGGAAAAGTGGCAATCACTGAAGCTGGCCCTGGGACCTGGTGCAGGGCAAGGAGGGGTCAGGTAAATGGGAGAGAGTTTCTTCCCAAAGCGGTATTTTTTGATCTGCATGGTAGATTAGACACATGTACTTATCATTTGCCAATTGAGCACCACCTTTTGCTGACCCTGGAGGTGTGAGTGGACTCTCGGCACTCAGTGTCTCCCGATTTGGAGGACACTTCCTGAACGCCACTGCTTGTCGCACTGTGCTTGATCCAGCCCACGGGCCACCATTCCCCACTGGGTCAGGTCTGGCAACTTCTCACTGCTTCTGAACCCTCTCTCCGTCCCCCTGCCACTCAGTCTGACTCAACTTTGCCCTTGATGTTCAGGGCTCCCAGACTGTCATATATAATCAATTGACTCATTTGTTTTTGGGGTCTTTGTTGTAAGAGGGAGCACAGGAAGCGTCTGACTACTCTGCCATCTTGGCCCCACCATGGTCTTGCTTTTTTTTTTTTTTTTTTCGGCACACCACAGAGCAGTTTTTTCTGGTGTGATAAAGACAAAGCAATACATTCAATTACAAAACTGAATTTTTTCTATTGTACAAAGCCCTAGAAATACACCGAGAAAATAGTTTTTTTTTTTTTAGTCATTTAGTACAGAAATAATGTCAATCTGTGTTACAGTGGAAATCCTGGTGGTAAGTAGTTAAGAGCTATGGCTGCTAACCAAAAGGTCTGCAGTTCGAATCCACCAGGTGCTCCTTGGAAACTCTGTGGGGCAGTGCTACTCTGTCTTATAGGGTCGCTATGAGTCAGAGTTGAATCGACGGCAGCGGATTTGGTTTGGTTGGTTTTTGTGTTGAAGTAGGCCATTAAGCTACATCTAAATAAAAAAAATAAAATAAAATAAATTTTTTTAAAATAAATATATGATTCAATTTTGATAGTTTATATTTTTTATGAGTTGCTAGATGAAGATCTAGCAATTTATGAGTTCGCTCTGTCTGAACTTTGGCCCTTTCCTTATCTTCCCTGGAAGTCTATTTACTTTTTTTTTCTTTTAAGGTCTCATGTCAAAATGCCTTATGTACCACAGGTACCAAATAAATTTAATTTTTTCTACTGAAGCATGATATGCTTAAACTGCCTGTAACAGAAGTGCCAAGCTTGCTTAATTTTTGAACACAGCTTTCTATCCAACACTCCAGATGTCTTCCTCATGCTTCCTTTCAGTCACCAAACCAGTCCCCCAAAGGATATCTATTACTGTAACAGCTACCACCATGTATTAGTTTCCCTGTTTGTGTACTTTATGTAAACAGAACCATACAGTACAGGCTTTTTTGTGTATGACTTCTTTGGCTCAAACTTATATTTGTGAGATTCATTTACATTGTTGCATGCTATAATATCATTTCTTTGCATTGCAATATAATATTCCATAATGTGAGTATACCACAAACAATCTATTCTATTCTACTGGACCAATAAGCAGTATCATGATTAATGGAGAAAATGTTGAAGTTGTCAAGGATTTCATTTTACTTAGATCCAAAATCAACACCCATGGAAGCAGCAGACAAGAAATCAAATGACACATTGCATTGGCCACATCTGCTGCAAAAGATCTCTTTAAAGTGTTAAAAAGCAAAGATGTCAGTTTAAGCACTAAGGTGTGCTTGACCCGAGCCAAGGTTTGTTTTTTTTTTTTAAATAATTTTTATTGTGCTTTAAGTGAAAGTTTACAAATCAAGTCAGTCTCTCACACAAAAACCCATATATACCTTGCTACACACTCCCAATTACTCTCCCCTTAATGAGACAGCCTGCTTTCTCCCTCCACTCTCTCTTTTTGTGTCCTTTTCACCAGCTTCTAACCCCCTCCACCCTCTCATCTCCCCTCCAGGCCGGAGATGCCAACATAGTCTCAAGTGTCCACCTGATCCGAGGAGCTCACTCCTCACCAGCATCCCTCTCCAACCCATTCTCCAGTCCAATCCTTGTCTGAAGAGTTGGCTTCGGGAATGGTTCCTGTCCTGGGCCAACAGAAGGTCTGGGGGCCATGACCACTGGGGTCCTTCCACTCTCAGTCAGACCATTAAGACTGGTCTTATGAGAATTTGGGGTACGCATCCCACTGCTCTCCTGCTCCCTCAGGGGTTCTCTGTTGTCTTCCCTGTCAGGGCAGTCATCAGTTGTAGCCGGGCACCATCTACTTCTTCTGGTCTCAGGATGATGTAGGCGCTGGTTCACGTGGCCCTTTCTGTCTCTTGGGCTCGTAATCGCCTTGTGTCCTTGGTGTTCTTCATTCTCCTTTGATCCAGGAGGGTTGAGATCAATTGATGCATCTTAGATGGCTGTTTGCTAGCGTTTAAGACCCCAGGTGCCACTCTTCAAAGTGGGATGCAGAATGTTTTCTGAATAGATTTTATTATGCCAATTGACTTAGATGTCCCCTGAAACCATGGTCCCCAGACCCCTGCCCCTGCTACACTGGCCTTTGAAGCATTCAGTTTATTCAGGAAACTTCTTGGCTTTTGGTTTAGTCCAATTGTGCTGACCTCCCCTGTATTATGTGCTGTCTTTCCCTTCACCTAAAGTAGTTCCTACCTACTGATTAGTGAATATCCCTCTCCCACCCTCCCTCCCTCCCCCTCTCGTAACCACAAAAGAATGTTTTCTTTTCAGTTTAAACTATTTCTCAAGTTCTTATAATAGTGGTCTTATACAATATTTGTCCTTTTGCAACTGACTAATTTCACTCAGCATCTATGCTTTCCAGGTTCCTCCATGTTATGAAATGTTTCACAGATTCCTCACTATTCTTTATCGATGAGTAGTATTCCATTGTGTGAATATACCACAATTTTTTAATCCATTCATCCATTGATGAGCACCTTGGTTGCTTCCATGTTTTTGCTATTGTAAACAGTGCTGCAATAAACATGGGTGTGCATATGGTCTTGCTTTTTTTCTACAACCTGAGAAACTCTGGCTTTTAATTGATGTGTTTAGACAATGTGCAACTTAAATATAATAATTGATGTGGACTTAAAGGTACTGTTTTGCTCTTTGTTTCACCACTTTGTTTGTCTTAATCAATTTAATTCATAATGCTAACAGACTGAAGACAAAAAAGAAGCCCAGTGGTACAATGGTTAATTGCTCGGCCGCTAACCTAAAGGTCTTTGGTTTGAACCCACCAGCGGTTGGATGGGAGAAAAGGCCTGGTGATCTGCTCCTGTAAAGATTACTGCCTAGGAAACCCTATGCGGCAGCTCTACTCTGTCTTTTAGGGTTGCTATGAGTTGGAATCTCCTCGATAGCATACAACAACGAAGAAGAAAAAACACACAATCACCTAACAGAAAAAGTTTCTGTCAATTTCAACATCCGTTCGTGAGAAAATCTTACAGAAAGTAGAAATTGAAGAGAACTTCTTCAACCTGATGTACAGCATCTATGAAAACCTACAGCTGACATTATATTATTAGTGAAAGACTAAATTTTTCCCCTTAAGATTGGGATCAGGACAAGAATGTCCGCTCTAACCACTGCTATTCAATATCATATTGGAGATACTAAACAGTCCAATAAGGCAAGAGAAAAGAAAGTTTACTCAGATTCAAAATAAATACAACTCCCCGTACTCGAAGATGACATAATTGTCTACGTAGAAAATTCAAAAGATTAGGGTATGTAAATAGTACCAGAACCAATAGGTGAGTTTTTTGAGATCTGAGAATGCAATGTCAAAATGCAAAAATCAACCGTATTTCAGTATAGTAGCAATGGATAGTTGGAAATTAATTAAAAAAATTAACATTTACATCAGTATGAAAGTAACATGAAATACTTAATAATTAATCTAACAAAATATGTGCTACATTTGTATGCTCAAAACTGCAAAGCATTAAAGAGAAATAAAAAAAAAAGATGTAAGTAAATGGGAGGATATGTTGATTTTATGGATTCGAAGACTCAGTTTTGTTAAGATGCTAGTTTTTGCAAATTGATCTGTGATTCAAAGGAATTCCAATAAAATTTCCAGTGACAATTGACAAGCTGATTTGAAATTTACTTGGAAAAAGAGAGGAATTAGAATAGCTAAAACAATTTTGAAAAAGAACAACCTTGGAGGAATCACGCTACCTGCTTGGTAGGCTTAGCCTAGAACGAATGTAACTAAGACACTTTGGCGTTGCCAAAAGTGTAGACCCATAGATTAATGGAAGAGAATACAGTTAAGAAACGGACCCAAGCTTATGAGGTCAACTGATTTTTGCAAATGGGCAAAGGCAATTTAATGGAAAAAGGATAGTCCTTTCAACAAATGGTGCTGGCATAATTGGACATCCATGTGGAAAAAAGAATGATGACTCATACCCTGCATATTATACAAAATTAATTCAAAGTGGGTGATAGATGTTCTCAAAAGAAAATGATTAAATTGACAGAACAAAGGTTAAAAGTTTCAGTCAAGTGATATGCATAAGAGAGTACCAGGTGACTCTCCAAGTAAGCAGGTCAGGGATTTTATAGGACAAGGGAAGGCTGAGTACATTTTGAGCCAGGCGGTATTTTTCATATTTAACCAAAACTTGTCACTATTGATTGTTTCTTTTTCTTTTTCTTGCCTCCTGCTTGGGATGATAATGTGATCCCAATAAGCATCAGAACAGTAACTGTTGTTGCACAGTGTGCACCTTGTCAGTTAACCATAGTTCACAGAGCAGGAGAGGAAGCAAAATAAAATAAAATAACAAAGAATAAAAGAAAGGGGGTGTGATCATTAAGGCTGTGTGTCAACTTGGCTGGGCCATGATTCTCAGTGGTTTGGTAGTTATGATGTAGTTTGACAGTTGTATAATGATGTAATCACCCCCATGATGAGATCTGGTATAATGTGATCACGTCCATGATGGGATCTGCTGTGAGTAGCCAATCAGTTGAAAGGGAGTTTCCTTGGGGGTGAGGCTGCATCCAATATAGGCGGATTTTCTAGCAAGGCTTGTGGGCTTTTGCTAGCTCTGAATCCTGCAGCTGGCTCCTGTTCATCTGACCTCGGTTCTTGGGGCCTGAGGAAGCAGCTTACCTGCTGTCTTGCCTGCCAATCTTGGGATTCATCGGTCTCTGCAGCCTGTGAGCCAGAGCCATTGTGTCTGATCTGCCAATCTTGAGTTCGCCAGCTTCTGCAGCTACGTGAGTCAAGAGAGGCCTCCAGCCTGATCCACCGACTTGGGAGTTTCCGGCCTCTACGACTACGTTAGCCATTTCCTTGATACAAATCTCTCTATATATATACTTTTACGCTTTACTGGTTTTACTTGCCTGGAGAACCCAGCCTAAGTTGGGTGGGGGGGGGAGGTGGGAGAATGAGTAAAGGTTAAGGGGAACACTTGATATCTTCTAACACACCTGTTTTAGGGCTTTTACAACCTAATCGTAAAACTTAAATCTATGAAATTTCTAGAAGAAAAGTACAAGAAAATCTTAGTGAATTTGTGTTAGTCAAATATTTCTAAGAAGCAATATCAGAAGCACAATACAGTAAAAAAAAAAAAAAAAAAAAAAGGTAATTTAGACTTTATCAAAACGAGAAACTTCTGTCCTTGACAGGACACTGTCTAGAAAGTGAAGGTGGGGGCAGGACTTCCAGAATGGCAGAGTATCTCCACGAATTCTCTCCCTTTAAAAATCAATAATAAACCTGAATAAATTATTAAGGAACAAGTATTTTGGAACTCCGAAAGTTAACAAAAGCACACAACAAATTAAAAAGCATTTTTTAAGAAAAACTACTGTTTGCCAGTAAGGCTACTGCGGTCTGTGGTGTTTAAACTTGGGCCTGCGCTGATCCACATCCCCAGACTGATGGTGTAAGTGGCCTTACAGGAAGCCTTGCTGCTGCTGGAGGAGCTAATTTGATTTGGAGCTCCATGGAATGTCCCATACCGAGGGTGTTGTCAAAAACAGCACTGGTTTGTGGATAACAACGGGAGAATCACTTATGTACATGGGACTCTCAATATTATTAACACCTGACTTTCCATCAGAAACAACGGATGCCAGAAGGCAGTAGGGTGACACCGCCTAAGTGCTGAAGAGAGCAAACAAACAAAAAATTGTCAAGCACAGTTCTTCAATGTCTTAAATGTTTAAGACCGAGGCAATTTGTTTTTGGAAAATCTGCCTGATTTCCAATTTCCCTAGATTCATACTTTGCGCATTCCATGTTCCGATTATTAATGGATGTTTGCAGCTATTTTCATTTTGAGTTTTGCCTAATCAGCAAATGAAGGTTCCTAAAGCTTGAGTTCATTCACGTCTTTAAGATCGACTCCAGTTTGAGGAAGCAACTTTTCCCCAGTCGTCTTTTGAGTGCTTTCCAACCTGAGGGCTTCATCTCCTGGCTGCTATTCATAAGGCTTTCACTGGCTAATTCTTTTCAGAAGTAGACTACCAGGTACTTCTTCCTAGTTTGTCTTAGTCTGGAAGCTCAGCTGAAACCTGTCCTCCATGGATGGCCCTGCTGGTATTTGAATACCACTGGCATATCTTCCAGCATCACAGCAACAAGCAAGCCCCCACACTAAGTCAAACTGACAGACGTGTAGGGGCCGTAAAGACGAAAAAAAATTTGGAAACCCTACGGGGCAGTTCTACTCTGTCCTATAGAATCACTATGAATCGGAATCAACTGTACAGCGATGAGTTTTAGAATGCTATGCAAACATATTGACGGCACTGCGTTTGCTGGGTATGCAAACGTAATCATACAGTATGTAACCTTTTGAGACTGGCTTTTTTCAGTTAACATAAAACTTTTGAGAGTCATCTGAGTTGTTGCACGTATCAATAGTTCCTTTCTTTATATTGCTAATTAGTGTTCCATCATATGGCTATCCCACAGTTTGTTTATCCATTCATCTGTTGAAGGACATCTGGATTGCTTTCAATTTTTAGGGATTATGAATAAAACTTCTATGAACATTCATGCAGAGGTTTTTAAAGAAACATAAATTTCCATTTCTCCAGGGTAAGTACCTAAGAGTGGGATTGCTGGGTCACGTGGCAAGTGTATGTTTAACTTTATAAGAAATTGCCAAACTGTTTTCCAGATGTACCCTTCTGCATTCCCTCCATCAACATGAGAGTTCTAATCGCCCTGAATCCTCGCCAGCATTTGGTGTTGTCCGTATTTTTAAGTTGAGTAAACTTAAAGTTTGTGAGGTCCCTGGCTGGTGCAAATGGTTTGTGCTCAACTCCTGACCTAAAGCTTGGAGATTCAAACCCATCAGTGGTGTAGCAGAAGAAAGGCCTACCGATCTGCTTCCATAAATAGGACAGCCAAGAAAACCCTATGGAGCAGCTCTGCTCTGTAACACATGGGGTTGCCACGAGTCAAAATAGGATGGGTTTTGGTTTACTAGATATGTAGTGGTACCTCATTGTGATTTTAATTTGCATTTTCCTAAAGACATACGGTGTCAAACATTTTTTCATGTGCTTATTTTTATTTGCCATCCTTATATCCTCTTTGGTGAAGTGTCTGTTCAAGTCATTTGCTTGTTTTCAATTGAGTTGTTTGTTTTCTTATTATTGAGTTTTGACGTTTCTTTATATATTTGGTATATTCTGCATAGACCTGTGATTTACAAATATTTTCTCCCCGTCAGGATCTGTCTTTTCATTTTGAACAGTTTTTTACTCAGAGCAAAAGTTTATAATTTTGGTGAAATCCATTTTAACAATTTATTTTCATATGGTTTCTCATATATTGGACTTTTGGTGTACATGGCTCTAGCAGCATGCTCATTTGTTTCCTGCTTTTGCCAGTTTGAATGTATGCCAAATAAAGCTTTCTTTTTGCTTTTAAAAAAAAATAATAAATATTCTTCATCTAACTCCAGGTCATGAAGATTTTCTCATACGTTTTCCTTTTTTTTTCCCCCTAAGCAATTTATAGTTTTGTGTTTTACATTTAGATTTATGATCCATGTTGAGGTAATTTTTGTGTAAGGTGTAAGATTTAGTTTTATTTTTTAAAAAACTGTTGTTATTTGTTTGTTTTTGCATCTGGATCCCAGTGGTGCAGCACCATTTGTGAAAAGACTGTACTTTCTCCATTGAATTTCTTTTACACCTTTGTCAAAAATCAGTTGGCATTACTTGTGTGGTCTATTTCTGGACTCTCTGTTCTGTTCCATTGATTTATGTGTCTATCCCCTTCACACTGTCTTAATTATTGTAAGTCTTACAAAGGAATACTGTGATTTTTCCAACTTCATTCTTTTTCCAGAACTGTATTAGGGATTGTAGTTCCTTTGCATTGCCATATAAATTTTAGAACCACCTCGTCTATATTTACAAAAAATCCTGCTGCCATTTTGATTGCATTGTATTAAGTTTATAGACCAATTTGGGAATAAATGACATCTTTTTATGTTTAGTTTTCCAATCCATGAACATGGTATGGTTTTCCATTATTTAAGCCTTCTTGGATTTCTTTCATCATCATTTTGCAGTTTTCAGAATGTAGATCTTCTACATGATTTTTTAGATTCATCCCTAAATACTTCATGTTTTGAGCTATTTGTAAGTTATATTGGTTTTTAAATTTTTGGTTACCATTTGTACATTTCTTGTATACAGAAATGCAATTAATTTTTGTGTATTGCTCTAGTATCTTGTCCTTGCTAAACTCACTTATTAGCTGTAGAATTTTCTTTATAGATTCTGTAGGGTTTTTTATGTATATAACCATGTTACCTGTGACTATGGGCAGCTTTATTCCTTCCTTCCATATCTGTATGCCTTTTCTTTCCTTTTTTGCATTATTACACTAGTTAGGACTTCTAGTATGATGTTGAATACCAGTGGTAAGACTGGACATCTTTGCTTTGGCACTGATTATGTGGGAGGGAAAATTCAATTTTTCACTATTAAGCATGACATGAGCTATAGATTTTTTGTAGAAGCGCTTTATCAAGTTGATGAAGTTCCTTTCTATTCTTGGTTTCCTGAGGGTTTTTATCTTGAGTGGATGTTGAATTTTGTCAAAAGCCTTTTCTGCATCAATTTATATGATCATGAGAGTTCCAGTTAATGCCCCCCTACAACAAAGACTCTAGAAACTAAGTAAAATAGATGCAAATAAAGACTTCAGATCCCTGAATATCAAACAAAGGGCTGAAGAATTGGACGGAGCACTGATTGTAAGGAGAGATAGACCGAAACCAATAGGATCACAGTGAACCTGTCTGCCCACATGGCACAAGGTTGACATTTTGGGATGGCACCAAGTGTCTTTCCTGGGTGAGGAGCCCAGGAAGGCAACTACATGGAAAACGCAATTGAAGACAGAGATACTGGGAAGGCAAACATGGAAGAAAATGAAGTGAGTAGAGCTTGTTCTGGGTCTGACCAAGCCTGAGAGAGTGATGTGTGGGAGCACCATACCTTTGAATTAGGGAAACACAGGGAAGTGCTACTGGAGCAAACTAAGGTAGTCTGAATCGTCGGTGCCTTACGATGGGGAATTGATAGGACAGGAAGTACAAATCTATAGAGGGGCAAAGGGAAACAACAGGAGGTTGAAGGACAGATCCAGTGACCCTGGTGAGTGCAAGGAAGGGAGTGAACTAGGAACTAGGGCTAGGATTGTTGTTAAGTGGTAGTACCCATCCATTTGGATTAGAGACACCCTTTGAAGAGCAACCCAAGTGTAAAACTAGTAACAAACAACCCCTGGTGCTCCCCATTCCTCCCCCTTTGAGGGGTCCCCCACTGCACAGGTCTCCACATCTCTCCTCCCCACCCCATACCCCCTTTCCAGGCCACACATGCAGATCCTAATGCTCTGTCCCCACCTTTCCCCCACCTACACCTTTCCAGCTGCTCATGCCTGTCCCAGTCCCTACCCCTTACTGACCCCAACCACCAGTGCCTAGCTGAAAATACCTGCCCTGTCACTCCACCAGCCCCTGCCCAGCTTACTTGAATATGCCCCAGGGCTCCATTTCCTCTTCCCCAGCTCAACCTCCAGCCCCCTCCCCAGCCCATATGTGACCCAGAGCTCCACCACCTGCCCAGGCCTGACCTTTAACTACCCCTACCTGGCCCACTATCATGTGCTGCGGCACTCTGGCCCTAGCCTTGATCCGACCTCCACTGGTACCTGCTTGGCCCACCCACATGGGTCCCAGTGCTCCACCCCCTGCCGTGGACTGATCTCCACCTGCACGTGCCCAGCCTGACTGTGCAGGCCTTGGTACTGTGCCTCCTACCCTGGCTGACCTTGACCCAACCCACCCACGCATGCCCCAGTGTTCCATTTCCCCACCCCAGCCTGACTTCCACCCATGCTGCCCAGTCCAGGTCCCATTCAGCTCTGCAGGGGTCACACTAGCCATTGGTGCCAAAGCAGAGGGACCACACTATCCCTCAAGAAATGGGAAGGGACCCTGACCACCTGACTCCTGATGCCTCACATTCGGGAAGGTACCTGCTCTCGCACCTCCACACAATCCTGTAAAGGAAATCAAACATGCCTAATGACATAAGATCCCTGGGTATGTGTGATGCACCACAATCATCAGTGAGGGGAAAGCACACCCAGCCAACCTACAGTGCCAAAATCTTACATAGACCAATAACACAAAACAGCAATTAAAAGAATACAAATAAAAGGAAGCAACTCAAAGGAAAATGAAAGTGGTCAAGTGCTGACATAGCAAAACAAAAGTGAACCAAACAAAAAATAATGTCAAACAAATATATAATTTTAAGTAATGTAAATAAATAAATAGAATAAAAATTTTAATGCCTCAAAGACAACAGTCAATTAAAAATCACAGGAAGAGGCAAGAAAAGATGGCTGAAGCAAATGAACAACACAAATTGACAGAAATGGTCAATGAGGAAGAACAGTTTATAGATCTACCGGACAGAGAATTTAAAAAGTTAGTATTAAGATTACTCAAAGAGATCAAGGGAAATATGTAAAAAAAATACTAGAAGAATTCAGGAAAACAATACAAAAATAAAACAAATTAAATAAGGAATATTGTACTCATTATGAATCACAGAAGAAGAGAAAAAAGTACAGAAAGAATCTTGGAAGAATTAATGGCAGAAAACTTCCCAGATATAATGAAAGTCAAGAAGATTATCATCCAAGGAACTCAACAAACTCCATATAATATAGATGCCAAGAGAAATTCACTAAGACATATCATAATCAAACTTTTCAGATCCCAAGGCAAAGAAAGAATTTTGAGAGCAGCACATGAAAAGTGGAATATCACCTACAAAGGGGCACCAATAAGACCAAGTACTGACTTCTTATCAGAAACTATACGGGCAAGAAAACAATGGGATGACATGTACAAAATCATGAGAGAAAAGAATTGTCAAACAAAAATTATATATTCAGCAAAATTATCATTCAAAAACAAAGGACAAATTAGGACATTCTCAGACAAGCAGAAATTAAGGGAATTTGTAACCACTGGACCAGCCCCGCAAGAAATATTAAAGGGAACCCTTCAGACAGAAAACCTTCGACAACAGACAACCTGAGGTAAAGGCAAATGACAGCAAGACAATGATACCAAGCCAGGTGAAGACATCACAACAGTAAAATAAAGTTAATAAATGACTACATGGAATATGAGATTCAAAGTGGTAGTTGATGACAAGATCAAAACAAAAGGGAGAATGAATGGTGTAGTTATATAACTTCCATATAATGAGGATGTTAAGGTGATTTCGGATATAACAGACTCTTTTAATTGTAAGATGTTAAATGTAAACCTCATAGTAACCACAAAGAAAACTAATTAATCTATTCATCAAAACATAGAGAAAAAAGAAAGAAAGAAACTCAGCATAAAAAAATCAACAATAAGGAGGCAGGGCCAAGATGGCAAAATAGCCAGATCCCTATCACAACAAAGACCAGAAAAATCAAGTGGAATGATTATATTTATGACAAGCTAGTATCCCTGAAGATCAAAGGCAAAATTAGAAAACGGATCTTAGTGCCAGGGGTAGTGAGAGTTGGTTCAGAAGCGGAGAGGAGTTACCGGCCCTGAATTGCTGGGATCCCTCAGTAACCATTCCTGGAAGAGGCTGTGGCAGGGTGGTAGCAGCGTTTGGCCACATTTTCCTCAGGGAGAAGCAGCCAGCTGCACAGCCTACTCATACCTCCAGACCCAGAGAAGAAAGACAATCTCCAAAAAAGCTAGGAACTTGCATATATTTTATGGTGCCCCTGCCCCCAAGCCGTTTTCAGTGGCTGTTGATTTCCCTGAGCCTAAGATAGACCCATTTGAGCACCCTGAGCTGTGCTCCTGAACTTGGACAAGGAATAAATTCACAACAGGGGGAAAAGATAATTTGCCGGCTCCACTAACCTGTGGAGCTCATGACAAAAGCGGCTCCTGTCTAGGCATAAACGGTCCATGGACTTCAAATACCTTTCCCCTTTGCATGGATAAGGGAAAATAGGCCCTTGCTGGCAAACTGCAAGCTGTGTGGTGGAAAGGTGGGTGTTTGATATTTGACACTGCTTTGCCTATTAAACAGGGTCCTCACCTATCCACATCAGTGGCATAAGGACTAGTGCCTCCACTCAGGTCACCCAGCCACCCATGACAGAGGTCCAAGGATAACTGGTACATCCCAGCCCTTACAACCAAATGCATTGGGTGCCCGTCAGCCGTCTGGAGGACCCACCCACCCGTACACTCTAGGGAACAAGGACGCACTTTCCTCAGAGATACTCAGGGGATGGCTCTCAGCCCCCTGGCTTATTCAGAGCTTGACAATCCACTGGAACCAGATACCGGTACATACACCAAACACCCCTGCCCCTCTAAGACTGTAGTACAGAGCCTGTACCACACACGTGAGGACCAGCTACCTGGACACCTCAGCTGAATCCACGTAAGAGAAATGAATGAACTCATAAGCTGATATACTTGATAACAGCTCTAGCCATCTGGTGACAGGATGTCAGAGCTACAAAGGGAAAATAATCAAGCTAGCTCACTCAAGCAACCCATCTGGCCATACCAAAACAAAACAAAGCAAGAAACTAGGCTACAGTAAGCAAACATAAAATAAACTAATACAGTAACTTATAGATGGCTCAGAGACAACAGTCAATATTAAACCACATAAAGAAACAGACCATGATCGCTTCAACAAGCTCTCAAAACAGAGAATCAAAGGATCTTCTGGATGAAGGTGTCTTCCTGGAATTACTGGATGCAGAATTCAAAAGGTTAATATACAGAGCTCTTCAAGACATCAGGAAGGAGATCAGGCAATATGCAGAACAAGCCAAGGAACACACAGAGAAAACATTTAAAGAAATTAAAAAGGTTGTTCAAGAACATAATGAAAAATTTAATAAGCTGCAAGAGTCCATAGAGAGAGAACCAGAAATTCAGAAGATTTAACAATAAAATTACAAATTTGAAAACCCAACAGAAAGTCAGAAGAGCAGAACCAAGCAAGTGGAAGGCAGAATTGGTGACCTTGAAGATAAAGCACTTGGCACCAATATATTTGAAAAAAAAAAATCAGATAAAAGAATTTAAAAAATGAAGAAAACTTAAGAATCATGTGGGACTCTATCAAGAGAAATAACCTAGGAGTGATTGGAGTACAAGAACTGGGAGGGATAACAAAATACAGAGAGAATTGTTGAAGATATTTTGGCAGAATATTCCCCTGTTATCGTCAAAGATGAGAAGATACCAATCCGAGATGCTCATTGAACTCCACGTAAGGTAGATTTTTAAAAAAAGTCACCAAGACATATTTTAATCAAACTTGCCAAAACCAAAGATAAAGAGAGAATTATAACAGCAGCTAGGGATAAACAAAAAGTCACCTACAAAGGACAGTCAATAAGAATAAGCTCGGACTACGTGGCAGAAACCATGCAGGCAAGAAGGCAGTGGGATGACTTATATAAAGCATTGAAGGAAAAAAAATTGTCAGCCAAGATCACATATCCAGCAAAACTGTGTCTCAAGTATGAAGGCGAAATTAGGACATTTCCAGATAAACAGAAGTTTAGGGAATTCGCAAAAAACAAACCAAAACTACAAGAAATACTAAAGGGAGTTC
Source organism: Elephas maximus indicus (assembly GCF_024166365.1). NCBI lineage: Eukaryota > Metazoa > Chordata > Mammalia > Proboscidea > Elephantidae > Elephas > Elephas maximus. Next base: position 97,799,972 of record NC_064846.1, on the reverse strand, counting down.
TTCAGTTAGAAAATCAATAATATAAGGTATCAACCCAAGACTAGAACCCTGGACAGAGCAATCAGATGTTAACCCAGACAGAGGAATCACAAAAATAAATCAAGATAAAAAAAGCTCAAAACAGGGAAACACCGATGTCATTATGTAAAAAGGCAACATTAAAATAATAAAGAGTGACTAAAAAAAAAAAATTTTTTTTTTTAAGAAATGTAGTCATAGATCTTTTATATGTAGGGGAAGACAAGGAAATATAAGGAAATAAAAGTTATGTTTAAACTTAGAAAAATGGGGGTAAACATTAGGGTAACCACAAAGGAGACTAAGCATCATTATTATTCATCAAAATAAAATACAAGAAAAAAATAGAGTCAGCAGAAACAAAATCAACAACGAAAAAGAGGAAAAGACAATATATAAAGATAAACTACTCAGCAAAAAAAATTAAGTGGGAAAAAGAAACTGTCAACACACAAAAACAGCACTAAGCATCAAAATGACAGCACTAAACACATACCTATCCATGATTACACTGAATGTTGATGGACTAAATGCACCAATAAAGAGACAGAGAGTGGCAGAATGGATAAAAAAACAGTTTCCGTCTATATGCTGCCTAGAAGAGACACATCTTAGACTTAGACGCAGAAACATACTAAAACTTAAAGGATGGAAAAAATATATCAAGCAAACAACAATCAGAAAAGAGCAGCAGTGGCAATATTAATTTCTGACAAAATACACTTTAAAGTTAAATCCACCACAAAGGATAATGAAGGACACTATATAATGATTAAAGGGGCAATATAGCAGGAGGATAAAGCCATATTAAATATTTATGCATCCAATGACACAGCTGCAAGAGACATGAAACAAACTCTAACAGCATTGAAAAGTGAGATAGACAGCACCACAATTATAGTGAGAAACTTCAACACACCACGTTCGGTGAAGGACAGGACATCCAAAAAGAAGCTCAATAAAGACATGGAAGAACTAAATGCCACAATCAACCTACTTGACTTTATAGACATATACAGAACACTCCACCCAACAGCAGCCAAGAATACTTTCTTTTCTAGTGCACATGGAACATTCTCTAGAATAGACCACATCTTAGCTCTTAAAGGAAGCCTTAGCAGAATCCAAAATATCGGAATATTACACAGCACCTTCTCTGACCATAAGGCCATATAAGTAGAAATCAATAACAGAAAAAGCAGGGGAAAGAAATCAAACACTTGAAAACTGAAGAACACCTTGCTCAAAAATGACTGGGTTATACAAGACATTAAGGATGGAATAAAGAAATTCATAGAATCCAATGAGAGTGAAAACACTTCCTATCAGAACATTTGGGACACAGAGAAAGCAGCGCTCAGAGGTCAATTTATATCAATAAATGTGCACATACAAAAAGAAGAAAGGGCCAAAAAAAAAAAAAAAAGAGAAAACTTCAGGCACCAGAAAAAGGAAATAATAAAAAATTAGCACAGAACTAAATGAAATAGAAAACAGAAAAAAAAATTGAAAAAGTTAACAAGACCAAAAGTTGGTTCTTCAAAAAAATTAACAAAATTGATAAACCATTGGCCAAACTGACAAAAGAAAAACAGGAGAGGAAGGAGATAACACGAATAAGAAATGAGATGGGCGATATTACAACAGACCCAACTGAAATTAAAAAATCATATCAGGTTACTATGAAAAATTGTACACTAACAAATTTGAAAGCCTAGAAGAAACGGATAAATTCCTAGAAACACACTACCTACCTAAACTAACACAAACCCAGGCAGAACAACTAAATTGACCCATAACAAAAGAAGAGATTGAAAAGGTAATCAAAAAACTCCCAACAAAAAAAGAAGTCCTGGCCAGGACAGATCCACTGCAGAATTCTACCAAACTTTCACGAAAGAATCAACACCATTACTACTAAAAGTATTTCAGAAGATAGAAAAGGACAGAATACTCCCAAGCTCATTCTATGAAGCCAACATATCCCTGATACCAAAAACAAGTAAAGACACCGGAAAAAAAGAAAATTACAGACCTATATCCTTTATGAACTAAGATGCAAAAATCCTCAACAAAAATCTAGCCAGTAGAATTCAACAACATATCAAATTATCAAAAAAATAATTCAGCATGACCAAGTGAGATTCGTACCAGGTATGCAGGGATGGTTCAACATTAGAAAAACAATCAATGTAATCCATCATATAAAGAAAACAAAAGACAAGAATCATTTGATCTTATCAATTGATGCAGAAAACGCATTTGACAAAGTCTAAGACCCATTTATGATTAAAAAAACTCTCAGCAAAATAGGAATAGAAGGAAAATTCCTCAACATTATAAAGGTCACTTATACAAAGCCAACAGCCAACATTATCGTAAATGGAGAGAGTCTGAGAGCATTCCCCTTGAGAATGGAAACCAGACAAGGATGCCTTTTACAACCACTCTTATTCAATATTGTGCTGGAGGTCCTAGCCAGAGCAATTAGGCCAGATAAAGAAATAAGGGGCATCCAGATCAGTAAAGAAGAAGTAAAAGTGTCACTATTTGCAGATGACATGATCTTATACACAGAAAAACCTAATGAATCCTCAAGAAAACTAGTGAAACGAATAGAAGAGTTCAGCAGAGTATCAGGATACAAGATATACATACATAAATCATTTGGATTCCTCTACACCAACAAAGAGAATGTCGAAGAGGAAATCACCAAATCAATTCCATTTACAGTAGCCCCCAAGAAGATAAAATACTTAGGAAAAAATCTAACCAGAGACGTAAAAGAACTATACAAAGAAAACTACAAGACACTACTGCAAGAAAACAAAAGAGACCTACATAAGTAGAAAAGCATACCTTCCTTACTCATGGATAGGAAGACTCAACATTGTAAAAATATCCATTCTACCAAAAGCGATCTATAGATACAATGCAATTCTGATCCAAATTCCAATGACAGTTTTTAATGAGATGGAGAAATAAATCATCAACTTCATATGGAAAGGAAAGAGGCCTCGGATAAGTTAAGCATTACTGAAAAAGAAGAAAGTGGGAGGCCTCACATTACCTCATTTTAGAACATATTATACCACCACAGTAATAAAAACAGCCTAGTACTGGTACAACAAGACATACGTAGACCAATGGAACAGAATTGAGAATCCAGACATAAATCCATCCCCATATTGTTGTTGTTGTTGTTAGGTGCCGTTGAGTCTGTTCTGACTCATAGCGACCCCATGCACAACAGAACAAAACACTGCCCGATCCTGCACCATCATTACAATCCTTGTTATGCTTGAGCTCATTGTTGCAGCCACTGTGTCAATCCACCTCATTGAGGGTCTTCCTCTTTTACGCTGACCCTGTACTCTGCCAAGCATGATGTCCTTCTCCAGAGACTGATCCCTCCTGACAAGATGTCCAAAGTATGTAAGACGCAGTCTCGCCATCCTTGCCTCTAAGGAGCATTCTGGCTGCAATTCTTCCAAGACGGATTTGTTCGTTCTTTTGGCAGTCCATGGTATATTCAATATTCTTCACCAACACCACAATTCAAAGGCATCAATTCTTCTTCGGTCTTCCTTATTCATTGTCCAGCTTTCACACACATTTGATGTCACTGAAAATACCATGGCTTGGGTCAGGGGCACCTTAGTCTTCAGGGTGACATCTTTGCTCTTCAACACTTTGAAGAGGTCCTTTGCAGCAGATTTGCCCAATGCAATGCGTCTTTTGATTTCTTGACTGCTGCTTCCATGGCTGTTGATTGTGGATCCAAGAAAAGTGAAATCCTTGACAACTTCAATCTTTTCTCCATTTATCATGATGATGCTCATTGGTCCAGTTGTGAGGATTTTTGTAAAAAAAAAAAATTTTTTTTTTTTATGTTGAGGTGCAATCCATACTGAAGGCTGTGGTCTTTGATCTTCATCAGTAAGTGCTTCAAGTCCTCTTCACTTTCAGCAAGCAAGGTTATGTCATCTGCATAACGCAGGTTGTTAATGAGTCTTCCTCCAATCCTGATGCCCCGTTCTTCTTCACATAGTCCAGCTTCTCGTATTATTTGATCAGCATACAGATTAAATAAGTATGGAGAAAGAATACAACCCTGCCGCACACCATTCCTGACTTTAAACCAATCAGTATCCCCTGGTTCTGTCCGAACAACTGCCTCTTGATCTATGTAAAGGTTCCTCATGAGCACAATTAAGTGTTCTGGAATTCCCATTCTTCGCAATGTTATCCATAGTTTGTTATGATCCACACAGTCAAATGCCTTTGCATAGTCAATAAAACACAGGTAAACATTCTTCTGGTATTCTTTGCTTTCAGCCAGGATCCATCGGACATCAGCAATGATATGCCTGGTTCCAGATCCTCTTCTGAAACCGGCCTGAATTTCTGGCAGTTCCCTGTTGATATACTGCTACAGCCGTTTTTGAATGATCTTCAGCAAAATTTTGCTTGCGTGTAATATTAATGATATTGTTCTATAATTTCCACATTCAGTTGGATCATCTTTCTTGGGAATAGGCATAAATATGGATCTCTTCCAGTCAGTTGGCCAGGAAGCTGTCTTCCATATTTCCTGGCATAGACGAGTGAGCAACTCTAGTGCTGCATCTGTTTGTTGAAACATCTCAATTGATATTCTGTCAATTCCTGCAGCCTTGTTTTTCTCCAATATCTTCAGAGCGGCTTGGACTTCTTCCTTCAGTAACATCGGTTCCTGATCATATGCCACCTCTTGAAATGGTTGAATATCGGCTAATTTTTTTTGGTATAATGATTCTGTATATTCCTTCCATCTTCTTTTGATGCTTCCTCTGTCGTTTAATATTTTCCCCATGGAATCCTTCACTATTGCAACTCAAGGCTTGAATTTTTTCTTCAGTTCTTTCAGCTTGAGAAACGCCTAGCGTGTTCTTCCCTTTTGGTTTTCCATCTCCAGCTCTTTGTACATGTCATTATAATACTTTACTTTGTCTTCTCGAGAGGCCCTTTGAAATCTTCTGTTCAGTTCTTTTACTTCATCAATTCTTTGTTTTGCTTTAGCTGCTCGATGCTCAAGAGCAAGTTTCAGAGTCTCCTCTGACATCCATCTTGGTCTTTTCTTTCTTTTCTGTCTTTTCAGTGACCTCTTGCTTTCTTCATGGATGATGTCCTTGATGTCATTCCACAACTCGTCTGGTCTTCGGTCACTAGTGTTCAATGCGTCAAATCTATTCTTGAGATGGTCTCTAAATTCTGGTGGGATATACTCAAGGTCATATTTTGGCTCTCGTGGACCTGCTCGGATTTTCTTCAGTTTCAGCTTGAACATACATATGAGCAATTGATGGTCTGTTCCACAGTTGGCCCCTGGCCTTGTTCTGACTGATGATATTGAGCTTTTCCATTGTCTCTTTCCACAGATGTAGTCAATTTGGTTTCTGTGTGTTCCATCTGGCGAGGTCCACGTGTACAGTCGCCGTTCATGTTGGTGAAAGAAGGTATTGCAATGAAGAAGCTGTTGGTCTTGCAAAATTCTATCATTCGATCTCCGGCATTGTTTCTGTCACGAAGGCCATGTTTTCCAACTAATGATCCTTCTTCTTTGTTTCCAACTTTCGCATTCAAATCACCAGTAATTATCAATGCACCTTGATTGCATGTTTGATCAATTTCAGACTGCAGCAGCTGATAAAAATCTTCTATTTCTTCATCTTTGGCCCTAGTGGTTGGTGCGTAAATTTGAATAATAGTCATATTAACTGGTCTTCCTTGTAGGCCTATGGATATTATCCTATCACTGACAGCACTGTACTTCAGGGTAGATCTTTGACGATGAATGCAACACTGTTCCTCTTCGAGTTGTCATTCCCAACATAGTAGCCTATATGATTGTCCAATTCAAAATGGCCAATACCTGTCCATTTCAGCTCACTAATGCCTAGGATATCAATGTTTATGCGTTCCATTTCATTTTTGACAATTTCCAATTTTCCTAGATTCATACTTTGTAAACTCCAGGTTCCGATTACTAATGGATGTTTGCAGCTGTTTCTTCTCATTTTGGGTCTTGCCACATCAGCAAGTGAAGGTTCCGAAAGCTTTACTCCATCTACATCATTAAGATCGACTCTACTCTGAGAAGGCAGCTCTTCCCCAGTCATCTTTTGAGTGTCTTCCAACCTGGGGGGCTCATCTTCCAGCACTATACCAGACAATGTTCTGCTGCTATTCATAAGGTTTTCACTGGCTAATGCTTTTCAGAAGTAGACTGCCAGGTCCTTGTTCCTAGTCTGTCTTAGTCTGGAAGCTCACCTGAAACCTGTCCTCCATGGGTGACCCTGCTGGTATCTGAATACTGGTGACATAGCTTCCAGCATCACAGCAACGCACAGGCCCCCACAGTACAACAAACTGACAGACACGTGGGGGTTTATCCAAGTGTTTGCCTTCAAGTTCACTGATTTTGTCTTGTATCGTTTCAGCCCTTCTATGTCACTGTCCCTTCCTGAAATCTTGTTTATCTTCCGGATTTCTAATAGTTGTTTTTGTAAGATTTGTAGCTGTGAGTTTATTTTGGCATTTAGTTCCTGTATTACTTTTCTGAATTGTTCCATTTTTTGTCTGTATTTTCCACGAACTTGTCTGCCTTTTCCATAAATTTGTCTATTTTTTCCTCATTTTTATCTGCTGTTTGCTTCAACTCTTGGATTGCTCTGAATATTAGAGATTTGAATTCCCTGTCAGGTAGTTCTAGTGCCTTTTCTTCTACAGGAAATTCATCCGGTGTTTTATTTTGGATGCCTATTGGATCCATCCTGTCCTGTTTTTTAAATATGTTTTAATATTGTCTGCTGTGTTCAGTGCATTCAGTAGTTATTTTCTTCATTTCTTGATTTTAGGTTTGTTTGTTTCATCCTGCTTTTTTGTTTTATTCGATTATGTCTAAGCAGACGGAAACCCTGGTGGCATAATGGTTAAGTGCTACGGCTGCTAACCAAAGGGTCAGCAGTTCAAAACCTCCAGGCACCCCCTGGAAACTCTATGGGGCAGTTCTACTCTGTCCTATAGGGTCGCTATGTGTTGGAATTGACTTGACCACACTGGGTGGGAACAGGCTGGCTGTGCATTCTTTGTTATTTGCTTGCCTGTAGTCACCATACTTTTCACCCCCTTGTCCAATGGGCAGGGTCAGTCATTCAGCTGTGGTGCAGCAGGGAAGGTCCAGCTGAAGGGGAGGGGCTGGGGCGATTTGTTTGTGGCCAACAAGGTGGGCCAGGAATGAGTGCAGAGCAGATTCCAGTAGGCCATGCCTGTGGTGCTTGGGAGTGTAATGTTCAGTGCATGGTGCAGGTAGGCAGGAAAGAGGGGGAGGTTGTGATGTGTGGAGCTAATAGGGGTATGGGAAAGAAGAAAGAGAGGTGAGAAAAGCAGGAGGCAAAAATAAACAAGCAAAGAAAGAAAGAAAAAAATAGTGCTTAGGGAGTTTGCCTTTGGAGGGGAGAGATGAGAAACTGAGAAATGGAGAAAAGCAAAAAGACAAAAAAAAGGGTAAAAAGAAAGAAAAAAATAACTAGATAAAAATTTGGACAAGGAAAAAAAAGCCCTTAGGTGTCCCAGAGTTCCACCAGTGGGGCTGCTAAGACTGGGGAAGCGGCTCCCAGGCTGTGCAGTTTAGCCCAGATAGAGGGAGTGCCAATGTCACATACCACCAGGTATTCAGGAGACAGGAAAACAAGTGTAGAGAGACGAGAACTGAGAAATGAAGAAAGTCAGAAAGTGAAAAAGAGAGAGAAAAGAGAAAGAAAGAAAAAAAAAATGTCCCCAAGGATCCCACCTACTGGGGGAGTGGCTCCGAAGCTGTGCAGTGCAGCCTGGCTAGAAGGGGCTCCCAGGCTGTGAAAAGAAAAAGAAAGCAAACAAACAAAACACAACAGAACAGAACAAAGCAAAACAAGGGAAAAAAACCTCCAGGGATCCCACCAGAGTGGTGTCAAGGGCTGGGGGATTGGTTCCCCTGTTGCGCATGGCTTCTCAGCCTTTAAAAAGAAGCAAAGATGGCACACGGAGCCAGGTGTTCCAGAGGAAGGAGGGGGAAGTGGTAGGAGACACAGTAGAAAACAAAAGAGACAGAAAGAACCAACACCAGCTCAGGCAGCGTGGGCAGGAAGAATCCAAGCAGCCCGAGGCCAAAGCAGTTGTCTCCCAGCCAAGAGACTGTGGACGGTGGGAAGCAGAGGTGGCCAAAGGGGAGACTACTAAAGCATATATCGCTCATTACTGGGTGCTCTGTCTCCTGCTGGGAACTTCGTGAAGCTGCTTTCCCTTACCCTGTCCGCAGATACCTTACATGGGTGGGGCGAATCCAAGCAACACGGATGCTGCACTTCCCAGCCAGCGGAGTCAGGAAGCTGAGAGGTACAGCTGCGGGAAGAGAATGGGGGGTGGAAAAGTGTGTATTGCTGGTTACCAGGTGCTGTCTCCTGCTGGGAGTTCCGTGAAGCTCTTTTCTGGTGCTCCCTGTCTGCCAATCCCTGACAGGAGTCCAAGATGGCTGATCAGCGCTGTGTTAGCTGATGGGGTCTTCACACATATCTTTCCTCGCTCTCTGTCCTCTGTCAGCTTCTTAGTCCATTCTGTGCTTGGCTGAGCTCTTTATCTCTTCATTTGGCACTTCAGGTTGCAGGAATGACATTTGTCTCTGTTTTACTTATTTTTGGGGGTCCTTACTGTGGAGGGGCAGCATGGTGCTTCTGTCTATGGAGCCACATTGGCCGGAAGTCTGGGAAAAAGCTTTTAGCCGTGACGTTTCCAATCAGTGTCTGATCTCTAAAATCTACGTGATACTGCAAAAACTCAACAACAGAAAGACAAATAACCCAATTAAAAAATGGGCAAAGGATATGAACAGACACTTTACCAAAGAAGACATTCAGGTTGCCAACAGATACATTAGGAAATGCTCGCAATCATTAGCCTTTAGAAAAATGCAAATCAAAACTACAATGAGATTCCATCTAACCCCAACAAGACTGGCATTAATTCAAAAAACACAAAACAGTAAATGTTGGAGAAGTTGCGGAGAGACTGGAACACTTGTACACTGCTGGCAGGAATGTAAAATGGTACAACCTCTTTGGAAATCGATTTGGCGCTTCCATAAAAAACTAGAAATAGAACTACCATACCCAAACCAAAACCAAACCCACTGCTGTCCAGTCGATTCTGACTCATAGTGACCCTTATAGAACAGAGTAGAGCTGCACCATAGAGTTTCCAAGGAGCGCCTGGTGGATTCAAACTGCTGAGCTCTTGGTTAGCAGCTGTAGCACTTAACAACTATGCCACCAGGGTTTCCAGAACTACCGTACGACCCAGCAATTCCACTCCTTGGAATATACTCTAAAGAAATAAGAGCCTTTACATGAACAGATATATGCACACCCATGTTCCTCCTTTTCCCCCAGAATTCTTAATGTTCGAGGGCCCCAGGGCTCAGTCATGGGTCCTGTTCTTTGCTCTATCTACACTCTTTCAATAAATTATCTGCCTTTGGTCTTAAATGGCATCTATATTTTGATGATTCCCATATCTATGTCTCTGGCTCATATCTCTTGCCTGAATTCTAGACTCATATATTTAACCGTCTACACACCATCTGCGCTTTGAGGCCTAATAGATATCTTAAATGCAAATATCCAAACTTGAACTCCTGATATTCCTCCACAAACTTGATCCACTTACAAGCTTCCTCACCTCAGTTGATATCAACTATACCTTTCCAGTTGTTCAGGCCATAAGCATTAGAACCATCCTTGACTCCTCTATTTCTCTTATACTCCACATACAATGCATCAACAAATATTTTCAATTCTACTTTCAAAATACAATCAGAATCTGACCACTTCTTGACACTTTTACTGTTACCATCGCCTCTGACACTTTTACTGTTACCATCCCCCATCCCGAATTACTGCAAAAATCACCTTACTGCTCTTTCCGCTTCTACATTTTCACCCCTACAACCAAATCTCAACACAGTTTCTAGAGTTATCATTTTAAATATAAGTGAGATCAACTCAGTCTTCTGCTCAGAACTCTGCATTAGCTTCCCGCTTTACTCAGAATAAAAGCCAAAGTTTTTAAAATGGCCTGCACCAACATGTCTGTCAGTTTGTGGTACTGTGGGGGCTTTTGCATTGCTGTGATGTTGGAAGCTATGCCACTGGTATTGAAATACCAGCAGTGTCACCCACGATGGACAAGTTTCAGCTGAGTTTCCAGACTAAGACAAACTAGAAAGAAGGACCTGGTGGCCTATCTCTGATAAAAATTAGCCAGTGAAAAACATACGAATAGCGGTGGAACATTGTCTGATATAGTGCTGGAAGATGACCCCTCAGGTTAGAAGGCACTCAAAAGACACTGGGGAAGAGCTGCCATCAAAGTAGATTCGACCTTAATGATATGGCTGGTGTCAAGCTTTCGGAACCTTCATTTGCTGATGTGGTATGACTCAAAATGAAAAGAAACTTCTGAAAACATCCATTAACAATAGGAACGTGGAATGTACAAAGCATGAATCTAGGAAAATTGGAAATCATCAAAAATGAAATAGACGGTGAGACTTCTTCTCGCATACTTTGGACATTTTATCATTAGAGATCGGCTCCCGAAGAAGGACATCATGCTTGGTAAAGTAGAGGGTCAACGAAAAAGAGGAAGACACTCAACGAGATGCACCGACACAGTGGCTGCAACAATGGGCTCAAACATAACAATGATAATGAGGATGGTGTAGTACCCGGCAGTGTTTGGTTCTGTTGTACAGAGTCACAATGAGTTGGAACCAACTCAACGGCACCTAACAACAACAACTACATCTTACATAAATGCTCTGCCTTCCTCACTTCATTGCCTCTCATACCTTCTTTCCTATTAGTATCCCACTCATCCACTCATACATCTGTGGAAAGAGACTATGGAGAAGCTCAATATCATCAGTCAGAACAAGGCCGGGGGCAGACTGTGGAACAGGCCATCAATTGCTCATATACAAGTTCAAGTTGAAACTGAAGAAAATCAGAGAGAGTCCATGAGAGCTAAAATAAAACCTTGAGTATATCCCACCTGAATTTAGAGACCATCTCAAGAATAGATTTGAGGCATTGAACACTAATGACCGAAGACTAGACGAGATGTGGAATGACATCAAGGACATCATAGATGAAGAAAGCAAGAGGTCATTGGAAAGACAGGAAAGAAAGAAAAGACCAAGATAGATGTCAGAGGAGACTCTGAAACTTGCTCTTGGATGTCCAGCAGATAAAGCAAAAGGAAGAAATGATAAAGTAAAAGAACTGAACAGAAGATTTCAAAGGGTAGCTCGAGAAGACAAAGTATTATGACGACATGCAGCAAAGAGCTGGAGATAGAAAACCAAAAGGGAAAAAGACTCTCCACATTTTTCAAGCTGAAAGAACCGAAGAAATAATTCAAGGCTCCAGTTGCAAAATTGAAGGATTCTATGGGAAAAATAATAAACAACGCAGGAAGCATCAAAAGAAGATGGAAGGAATACACCGAGTCATTATAACAAAAAGAATTAGTCAACATTCAATCATTTCAAGAGGTAACATATGATCAGGAACCGATGGTACTGAAGAAAGAAATTCAAGCTACACTGAAGGCACTGGTGAAAAACAAGGCTCCAGGAATTGACGGAATATCAATTGAAATGTTTCAACAAATGGATGCAGCACTGGAAGTGCTCACTTCTCTATGCCAAGAAATTTGGAAGACAGCTACCTGGACAACCAACTGGAAGAGATCTGTATTTATGCCTATTTCCAAGAAAGGTAATCCAACTGAATTCAGAAATTATCAAACAATATCATTACTACCACCTGCCAGCAAAATTTTGTTGAAGATATTCAAAAGTGGCTACAGCCATATATCAACAGTGAACGGCCAGAAATTCAGGCCGGATTCAGAAGAGGATGTGGAACCAGGGATATTATTGCTGATGTCAGATGGATCCTGGCTAAAAGCAGAGAATTCCAGAAGGATGTTTTCCTGTGTTTTATTGACTATGCAAAGGCATTCGACTACATGGACCATAATAAATTATGGATAATAGTGCGGAGAATGAGAATTCCAGAACAGTTAATTGTGCTCATGAGGAACCTGTACATAGATCAAGAGGCAGTTGTTTGGAAAGAACAAGGGGATACCGAGTGGTTTAAAGTCAGGAAAAGTGTGTCATGGTTGTATCCTTTCAATATACCTATTCAATCTGTATACTAAGCAAATAATCCCAGAAGTTGGACTATATGAAGAAGAACTAGGCATCATGATTGGAAGAAGACTCATTAACAACCTGCATTATGCAGATGACACAACCTTCCTTGCTGAAAGTGAAGAGCACTAGAAGCACTTGCTAATGAAGATCAGAGACCACAGCCTTCAGTATGGATTACACCTCAACATAAAGGAAACAAAAATCCTCATAACTGGACCAATGAGCAACATCATGATAAATGGAGAAAAGATTGAAGTTGTCAAAGATTTCATTTTACTTGGATCCACAATCAACAGCCATGGAAGCAGCAGTCAAGAAATCAAAAGATGCATTGCATTGGGTAAATCTGCTGCAAAGGACTTGTTTAAAGTGTTGAAGAGCAAAGATGTCACCTTAAAGAATAAGTCGCGCCTGACCCAAGTCATGGTGTTTTCAATAGCCTCATACACATGTGAAAGCTGGACAATGAATAAAGAAGACTGAAGAAGAATTAATGCCTTTGAATGGTGGTGTTGGCAAAGAATATTGAATATACCATGGGCTGCCAAAAGAACGGACCAGTCTGTCTTGGAAGAAGTACAACCAGAATGCTTCTTAGAAGCAAGGATGGTGAGACTGCGTCTTACATACTTTGGATATGTTGTCAGAAGGGATCAGTCCCTAGAGAAGGACATCGTGCTTGGTAAAGTACAGGGTCAGCGGAAAAGAGGAAGACCCTCAATGAGATGGATTGACACAGTGGCTGCAACAATGGGCTCAAGGATAAAAACGATTGTAAGAATGGTGCAGGACGAGGCAGTGTTTCACTCTGTGGTGCATAGGGTCGCTATGAATCAGAAACAACTCGATGGCACCTAACAACAACAATAACATTCACTCTACTGCAGTCACACTGACCTCCTTGCTGTTCCTCCAGTACAAAGGAATGTTCCTATATCAGGGTATTTGCTCCAGCCATTTCCTTTGCCTGGGATGTTCTCTTCTAAGACATCTGGTTGAATAGTTTCCACATCTCTTTCAAGTCTTTGCTCAAGTCTCATCTCAACAAGGTTGACCTTGATCATGCTATTTAATACTGCCTGTGCCCTCCAGCGGAAACCCTGGTAGCGTAGTGGTTAAGTGCTACGGCTGCTAACCAAAAGGTCAGCAGTTCAAGTCCACCAGTTGCTCCTTGGAAACTCTATGGGGCACTTCTACTCTATCTATAAGGTTGCTATGAGTCAGAATCGACTCAACAGCAGTGGGTTTGGGTGTCCTCCAGCACTCTCAATCTCTTTTTTCCTGCTCTATTTGTTTCCTTTTCCAACAGAATTTATTACTTTCTAGCATACTATATAATTTATTGTTCTTTTTTATTGCAATGAAAATATATACAACAAAATCTTCTCCAATTCAACATTTTCCACATGTACAATTCAGTGACATATTACATTCGTCATGTTGTACAACATTTGTCACTATCTGTCTTAGTCATCTAAACCCAGAAAAAACCCAGTGCCATCTAGTGCTGCTATAACAGAAATACCACAAGTGGATGGCTTTAACAAAGAGAAATTTATTTCCAGATGGTAAAGTATGCTAAAAGTCCAAATCCAGGGCATCAGCTCCAGGGGAAGACATTCTTTCTCTGTCAGCTTTCTCATCAATGTTCCCCTGGACTAGCAGCTTCTTCACACAGGGACCTCGGGTCCAAAGGATGTGCTCTGCTCCTCATGCTTCTTTCTTGGTGGTATGAGGTTCCCCCATCTCTTTGCTTGTTTCTTTCTTTTATATCTCAAGAGATTGCCTCAAGACACAACCCAGTCTTGTAGGTTGAGTCCTGCCTCACTAACACAACTGCTGCCCGTCCTCCCTCATTAACATCATAGAGTCAGGATTTCAAGCATATAGGAAAATGACACAATAGTGGGGATCATCACCCAGCCAAACTGATACACACATTTTTGGGGGCACATTATTCAATCCATGCCACTATCCTTTTCCAAATTATTCCACCACCATTAACATAAACTCAATATCTCCTCAACAAGAACTCACCCTTTCCCCCTCGCACCCACTCCTAGTAACCACTGCTAATCTTTGGTGTCTATTTATTTGCTTATTTCGTATAAGTGAGACCATACAATGTTTGTTCTTTTGTGACTGACTTATTTAACTCAGTATAATGTTTTCAAGGTTCATCCATGTTGTGACATACATCAGAAATTAAGTTTTTATGGCTGAGTAATATTCCATTGTTTGTATATACCACATTTTGCTTATCCATTTATCTGTTGATGGATATTTTGTTTGTTTCCACCTGTTGGCTATAGTGAAAAGTGCTGCAATGAAAATTTGTGTAAGGTTTGCATTCTTGCTTTCACTTCTGGGTACACACCTAGGATTGGGATTGAAGTGTCGTATGAAAGTTCTACGTTCAACTTTTTGAGGAATCACCAAAATGTTCTCCACAGCAGCTGTACCATTTTACATTCCCACCAGCAATGGGTGAGGGTTCCAGTTTCTCCACAACCTCTCCAAAACCTGTCACCATAAGTCAGAAATGACTCAAAGAAATTATTTTGGTTTGGTTTATACCTACATTTAAAAAGAAGAAAGATCTCAAATCAATAACTTAATTTTACTACTTGAGGAACTAGAAAAAGAAGAACAAACTAAGCACAAAGCTATCAGAAGGAAGAAAACAACGAAAATGAGAGAAAAATAAATGGACTAGAGAATAGGAAAACAAGAGAGAATTAAAAAAGAAAAAGGAGTTGGTTTTTTAAAAAAGATCAATAAAATTGACAAACCATTAGCTAGACTGACAAAGAAAAAGAGAGAAAATGCAAATATTTAAAATCAGAGATGAAAGTAGGGACATTACAACCAAACCCACAGAAATGAAAAGGATCATAATAGAATACTATAAACAATTGTGCACCAACAAATTTGATAATCTAGATTAAACACATAAACTACCTCAAGAAGAAATAGAAGATCTCAACAGACCCATAACAAGTGAAGAGACTGATTCAGTAATCAAAACCTTCCAATCAAGAAAAGTACTGAACCAGATGGCTTCACAAGCGAATTCTATCAAACATTTGTAGAAGAAGTGACTCTACTTCTTCTTGAACTCTTCCAAAAATTACAAGAGGGAACATTACCTAACTCATTCTATGGGTCTAGAATAATCCCGATATCAAAGCCAGACAAAGATTCCATGAGAAAAGAAAACTACAGACTAATATCCCTTATTGAATATAGATGCAAAAAATCCTGAAAAAAAATACAAGCAAACTGAATCTAAAAGTATACTAAAAGAATTATGCACCACGATCAGCTGGGATTTATCCCAGGAATGCCAGGATGTTTCAACGAAAGAAAATCAATGTAATACACCACATTAGTTAAAAAATAAAAAAGGAAAAGAACCACATGATACCCTATGCTCATCCAAAGACTTCACCAAAAGAGTTAAAAGACTACCTACAGACTGAGAAAAAGTTTTTAGCTATAACATTTCTGATCAGCACCTGATCTCTAAAATCTACATGATACTGCAAAAACTCAACTGCAAAAAGACAAATAACCCAATTAAAAATAGGCAAAGGATACGAATAGACACTTCACTAAAGAAGACATTCAGCTAGCTAACAGATACATGAGGAAATGTTCACGATCATTAGCCATTAGAGAAATGCAGATCAAAACTACAACGAGATTTCATCTCACTCCAACAAGGCTGGCATTAATCCAAAAAACACAAAATAATAAATGTTGGAAAGGCTGTGGAGAGATTGGAACACTTCTACACTGCTGGTGGGAATGTCCAATGGTACAACCACTTTGGAAATCAATTTGGCGCTTCCTTAAAAAGCTGGAATAGTATAGAACTACCATACGATCCAGCAATCCCACTCCTTGGAATATATCCTAGAGAAATAAGAGCCTTTACACAAACAGACATATGCACACCCATGTTTATTGCAGCCCTGTTTACAATAGCGAAAAGATTGAAATCACCAAGGTGCCCATCAACGGATGAGCGGATAAATAAATTATGGTATATTCACACAATGGAATACTACACATCGATAAAGAACAGTGAGGAATCTGTGAAACATTTCATGACATGGAGGAACCTGGAAGGGATGATGCTGAGTGAAATTAGTTGCAAAAGGACAAATATTGTATAAGACCACTGTTATAAGAACTGGAGAAATAGTTTAAACTGAGAAGAAAACATTCTTTCGTGGCTACGAGAGGGGGGAGGGAGGGAAGGTGGGAGAGGGGCATTCACTAATCAGATAGTAGATAAGAACTACTTTAGGTGAAGGGAAAGACAACATACAGTACAGGGGAGGTCAGCACAATTGGACTAAACCAAAAGCAAAGAAGTTTCCTGAATAAACTGAATGCTTCAAAGACCAGTGTAGCAGGGGCAGGGGTCTGGGGACCATGGTTTCATGGGACATCTAAGTCAATTGGCATAATAAAATCTATTCAGAAAACATTCTGCATCCCACTTTGAAGAGTGGCGTCTGGGGTCTTAAATGCTAGCAAGCAACCATCTAAGATGCATCAATTGGTCTCAACCCACCTGGATCAAAGGAGAATGAAGAACACCAAGGACACAAGGCGATTACGAGCCCAAGAGACAGAAAGGGCCACATGAACCAGCGCCTACATCATCCTGAGACCAGAAGAACTAGATGGTGCCTGGCTACAACCGATGACTGCCCTGACAGGGAACACAACAGAGAACCCCTGAGGGAGCAGGAGAGCAGTGGGATGCAGACCCCGAATTCTCATAAGACCAGACTTAATGGTCTGACTGAGACTAGAAGGACCCCAGTGGTCATGGCTCCCAGACCTTCTGTTGGCCCAGGACAGGAACCATTCCCGAAGCCAACTCTTCAGACATGGATTGGACTGGAGAATGGGTTGGAGAGGGATGCTGGTGAGGAGTGAGCTTCTTGGACCAGGTGGACACTTGAGACTATGTTGGCATCTCCTGCCTGGAGGGGAGATGAGAGGGTGGAGGGGATTAGAAGCTGGTGAAATGGACACGAAAAGAGAGAGTGGAGGGAGAGAGTGGTCTGTCTCATTAGGGGGAGAGTAATTGGGAGTGCATAACGGGGTGTATATGGGTTTTTGTGTAAGAGACTGACTTGATTTGTAAACTTTCACTTAAAGCACAATAAAAATTATTAAAAAAAAGAAGAAAGGCTAAAAAAGAAAAAAAAGAACCACATGGTAATCTCAATCAAGAAGGCATTTGATTTACTCTAATATCCTTTCATGATAAAAACTCTAAAGAAGCTAGGAATGGAAGGGAAAATCCTCAATATGATAAAGGGCATTTATGAAAAATCCATAGCTACCATCATGCTCAATGGGATAAGACTGAGAGTTTGTTCTTTAATATCAGGAACAAGACAAGGACGCCCACTATCACCACTGTAATTCAATGTTGTACTGGATGTCCTGACCAGAGCAATTAGGCAAGAAAAATAAAGAAAACATATTCAAATCGAGAAGGAAGAAGTAAAACTATACCTTTTTGAAGATGACATGATCCTATACATAGAAAACCCCAAAGAATCCACAAGAAAGCTATTAGAGATAATAAATGAATTAATCAAAATGTCAGGGTACAAAGTCAATTCACAAAAATCAGCTGGGTTTCTATACACCACCAATGAGTAAGCTGAACAGGAAATTAAGGAAACAGTTGCATTTATAATGTCATCTAAAAGAATAAAATACCTAGGAATAAATTTAACCAAGGAAGGGAAGATTCTGAAATGTTGAAAGAAATTAAAGAAGATCTAAATAAATGGAAGAATATTCTGGGTTCATGGATTAGAAGACTTAATATTGTTAAGATGTTGATACTACCCAAAGCAATCTATATATTCAGCACAATCCGTATCAAAATTCCAATAGCCTTCTTTGCAGACATGGAAAATCCAATCCTCAAATATGTATGGAACTTCAAGAGACCTTGAGTATCCAAAGCAATCTTGAAAAAAGAACAAGTAAAAGGACTCATACTTCCTGATTTCAAAATGTAAATAACCAAGAATTATTAAAGAAATGGTGCTAGAGAGTGACAGTGATCCAGATTCTAAAACTCTTCAAGGAGTACGAGTGAGTGATCCAGGGGTCAGTAGTTGACTTCACTGAGGAGAATATAGTGGGTTAAATAGTCTGATGGTACGAGATTCAAAGTTGGAGATTGTTAGTGAGAAGAAAGGGAGAATTTTTGGAAGCAACAATGAGGAAGACACATTCCTTACCTCCAGGTCCTATGGTGCTAGAGGTGTGTGAGAGAAGTTAGCATCACTGAAGAAGGGTTCCGGGACAGCAAACACCTTTGGGAAGAGTTTAACTTCAGTTAAGCAAGAATATGAAGGGAACGTACAGAGAAGCAGTTGAGGTTATAGGGGAATTGATGATGGCTGACCATTTGTTCCAGGGAGCATAGTGGAATGACTTCAGAAGGTGGGGGAGAGGGAGACAGAGTCATAAAAGGGATGTACAAAACTGTCTGAGTACACTCAAAGATGAGAGATGACTTGGGAATCTCAGGGTGACTGACATAAATAGGTAAAGGTATGACAAGATTATTCCTGATGGTTTCAAGGTAAATAGTAATGATGAAGTCCTAGGGTATGAGAGGTAGGGATCTGTATTAGTCAAGATTTAATCAGAGATACAGAACAAGGAGGGAGGAGGGGGAAGAGAAGGGGGTGGGAGAGAGAGAGAGGAAATACAGATAGAGATACAGATTGAGATTTATTACAAGGAATTGGCTTGTGTGATTGTGAAGGCTAGCTAACTAATTTCAAAATCCCTAGGGCAGGCAGTCAGGAAGGGAAGATCACAGGTAGGCCCAGCCATGAGCACAGGCTGAAACTGTTGTTTACAGGCAGCCAGGAAGGGAAGATCATAAGCACGATGGAAGGATAGAACGCTACATACAGGGGCCAAAGCTGTTGTCCACATGTGAAATTTATTCTCTCAAGACAATCTGCTTTTTAATGCTTTTCAATGGATTCATTAAGGTACATCCAGATAATCCATGATAACCTCTCTTTCTTAATGTCAACTGATTATGGACTTTTAGCATATCTATAAAATACCTTCAAATAAACACCTAGATTAATGTTTGACTGAATAACTGGAGACAGTAGCCTAGCAAAGATGACACATGAAACTGATCATCACAGTCTACTCCTTGTCAACTTAGCATCCATATGCATCTCCATAAATCATAATAAATCTCCAAATAAAGACAATAACAAAACAATTCTGTTAAGTTTCTTAGTGCTGCTATAACAGAAATACCACAAGTGGATGGCTTCAACAAATAAAACTTTATTTTCTCACAGTTTAAGAGGCTAGAAGTCTGAATTCAGGGCACTGGCTCTAGGGAAGTCTTTTCTCTCTGGCTGTTGGCTCCGGGGGAAGGCCCTTGTCTCTTTTCAGCTTCTTTTAGTTACTTGGTGATTTTCATGTGGTGTGGCATCTATCTTCAGCCATTTGTGCTTCCTCATCTCTGTGCCTAATTCGCTCTTTTTATATCTCAAAAGTGATTGGTTTAAGACCCACGCAACACTGATATGACCTCATTAACATAACAAAGCAAAGCCACTTCCCAAATGGTATTACATCCACAAGTTTAGGGGTTAGGATTTACAACACATATTTTTGGGGACGCAATCCAATCCATGATACATACTTTTGCCTAACATATACAACTGTCCTGTGTAGGACTGAGAACATGCTAGCTAATCTTTTCCTCAGAAGAGGATGCAAAGTCCTTAGTTGATTTTCACTCTTCTCCTTGGATATCCTATGGCTTAAATACTGTCATATAAATTTAACTATTATTAATGCATCTTATGTTAGATAATAAGGATATGAGAGAGGGAATAAAATGAAAATATCTGTTATATAAATACAAACATTCATAGCAAAGTAAGGAAGAAAAATACTCATAACTGTTACAGTCCTCATTATTGGTCATGTGGTCATAGCTGGTTTTTATAACTGCCTTCTCCTGATACCCATCCATATTTCCTTTACCCTCAGCAAGCACCTCAGGTGGTCATGGCTCTTTGCCTGGTAGGATAAAAAACCTTCATTTCTGAAGGATCTGAGCCATTAGCAGCCCTGCCTGAATTGGGTCATTGTAGTTTGCTACTGATTTTAATCACAGAGCATGTACAATAGTGATCCAATTTCTCTTTCATAATCATGATCAATCACCCCAGTTAGGACACAAAACCCCTTCTTTGCTTGTAGATTCAGAGGCATGATGAGGCCAGTGTGGCCAGGTGGAAGTCTCAACTTCCAGTTCAATGGAGTAATTGTTGTGTCTCCTGGTAGAAGCATTCCTCTCTTTGGAACTAAAACTTCTAGACCAGCAGAGCCTAAGGTCAAAGGGATAGGAAGCAAAAATTTTGCTAGTGGGTCACTAGGGGTAATAGTGAATGGAGCCACGCCCATTTCCGCCCAATGATTCCTGGACTCATAAATCCTGGCTGTATGAGAAAGAGCACTGTATATTTGACACTGTTTTAGAGCATATATAGCCTTCTGGAGAACATCGCTCAAGCCCTGAAAGGCATTGCCTCCTAGATTCTATTGTAACGGAGTCTTCATAATGCCATTCCACCATTCTATAAAGTCAACTGCTTCAGGATGATGGGGAACATGGTAAGAACAGTGAATTCCATGAGCATGAGTCCATTGCCACATTTCAACTATGTGAAGTGCTTTCCTTGATCAAAAGCAATGTTGTGTGAAATATCATGATGGTGGGTAAGGCATTCTGTAAGTCCACAGGTGGTAGTTTTGGCAGAAGCTTTGTGTGCCGGGAAAGCATATCTATATCCAGAGTAAGTGTCTATCCCAGTAAGAACAAAACTCTGCCCTTTCCAAGATGGCAGCTTTTCAATGTAATCAATCTACCATCAGTTTGCTGGCTGTTCACCCTAAGGAATGGTGTCATATCAAGGCTTCAGTGTTTGTCTCTGATGCTGGGAGATTGGACACTTAGCAGTGGCTGCAGCCAGGTAAGCCTTGGTGAGTGAAAGTCCATGTCGTTAAGCCCATAAATAGCCTCTACCCCTGGCACAATGGACACTTCGTTCATGAGCCCATTGGGCAATGGCCAGAGTAGCTGGAGAAAGAGGCTGACTGGTATCCATGGAATAGGTCATCTTATCCACTTGATTATTAAAAGCTCTCTTTACTGAGGTCACTGTTTGGTGAACATTCACATGGGACACAAATATCTTCACATTTTTTGCTCATTCAAAGAGTTCTATCCACAAACCTCCTCCCCAAACTTCCTTGTCATCAATTTTCTAATCATGTCCGTTCCAAGTCTCTGATCCTCCAGCCAAACCATTGAATGCAACTCATGAATGAGTATAGATTCTTATCTCTGGCCATTTATCTTTTAAGACAAAATGAACATTAGGATGCACTGCTTAAAGTTGTGCCCACTGGACAGATTTCCCTTCTCCACTGTCCTTCAGGGATGTCCCATAAAGAAGCTGTAGTGCTTCATCTGTCAACGTGCAGATGGTGCCTGCATATTGTGCAGAACCATCTGTAAATCAGGCCCAAGGTTTTTTCTTCCTCGGTTGTAGTGAACTCCCCATAAGGCTATATGTGGAAACTGAGTGAGAGAAAGCAATATAGCAGAAGTAGGGACCGTGGACATTTGGGCTTCTTCCTCATACAACTTACTTGAACTTTCAGGACCTGCTTGAGCCTGATCTTATAAACACCACTTTTATTCGATAATGAAGAGCTTACTGTGAACACTTAATTTTATGTGAACACCCAATTCATGATGGGCAGTTCAGGTCACATAGTAATTTGGTAGCCCATGGTTAAACATTCAGTCTCTACTAAGGCCTGGTAGAAAGCCAAGAGTTATTTCTCAGAAGGAGAGCAGTCATCTGCTGCAGATGGTAGGACTTTGCTCCAGAATTCTAAGTATCTGCACTGTGATTCACCTATAAAACCTGCCAGAGGTTTTAAACAGCATCCCTATCTGCCACTGACATTTCAAGAACCATTAGATCTGCTGTAACATATGGCCAAAGTGGCAGAGAAGCTCGTGTGGTAGCCTGGACCTGTGGCAGAGCCTTCTCTTGTTCTGGGCCCCATTAAGAAATAGCAGCTTTTTTGGCTACTCAGTAAATTAACTGGAGTAGTACTGGTGGTGCAGTGGTTAAGAGCTTGGCTGCTAACAAAAAGGTCAGCAGTTCGAATCCACCAGCCACTCCTTGGCTGTTCTACTCTGTTCTGTAGGGTCACTATTAGTCAGAATCAACTAGATGGCAATGGGTTTGGCTTGGTTTAGCATACCCAAATGAGGTATATGTTACCTCGAAAATCCACTAGGATTTTGTATCATTTTTGGTGGTAAGAGGGTCCAGATACAACAACTTATTCTTCACCTTAGAAGGATTGTCCCAACATGTCCCACATCACTGGATCCCTAGAAATTTTACTGAGGTTGAATTTTTTTTAATTTATAAAAATTCTGTTCTTTTTCTTTTTTCTGCTAATTCAGCTTTTTACAGGTGTACAGTTTATTGACAGCAATTACAATGATCAGCTGTGCAACCCTACCCTTAATCAATGTGATTTTCCATCACCATTAATACCCCTTTTCCCCTTCTTTCCCACCCCTGGTAACTACTAATAAACTTTAGTCTCTACACATTTGTCTTTTCTTGTCTTTTTATATAAGTGGGGTCATACATTATTTGCCCTTTTGTGATTGACTTATTTTGCTCAGCATAATGTTTTCAAGCTCTATCCATACTGTAGCATGTATCAAGACTTCATTTCTCCTACCAGCTGAGTAGTATTCTATTGTATGTATGTACAACATTATGTTTATCTATTCATCTGTTGATGGGAATTTAGGTTGTTTCCCCCTTTTGGCTATTGTGAATGGTGCTGCAATGAACATTGGTGTACAAGTTCCTTCTGAGTCTCTACTTTCAAGTCTTTTGGGTATATACCTAGGAGTGGAATTGCTGGGTCATATGGTACTTCTTTTTTAGCTTTTAAGGATCCACCACTCTGTTTTCCACAACGGCTGTACCATTTTGCACTCCCACCAGTGAAAGCCCCTGAATTTTTTAGAGTTTTATTTCCCATTTTCTGGCACACAAAAGTCTTACCAATTTGTTTCGAGCAGTTGCTACTTCCTGCTCAACAGGTCTAATCAACATGATCATCAATGTTAAGGGTCAGCAGAATGCACCCAGGAAAGGAAAGGCAATCAAGGTCCCTGTGGACTTAGGGCCGAAGAGTCTATATAGCTCTGAGGTAGGACAGTGAAGGTGTATTGCTGATTTTGCCAGCTGAAGGAAAACTCCTTCTAGTGGTCTTTACCAACAGTAATTGAGAACCAGTCATTTGCCAGATCAATAGCTGCATACCAGGCATCAGAGGAGGTGTTAACTTGCTCAAACAATGAAACCACCTTTGGAAAAGGAATGCAATTGAAGCCACCACTGGATTAGGTTTACAATTGTCCACTATCATTCCTCAACATCCAGTTGTCTTCTGCATAGGCCAAATAGGAAAGTTGAAAGAGGATTTGGTGGAAATCACCACACCTGCATCTTTCATGTCCTTGATGGTGGTGCTAATCTCTGAAATCCCTCCAGAAATGTGGTCCTGATTTTGATTCACAAACTTTGTACATAAAAACAGTCCTAAGGGGGAGGCACGATGACAGATTAGTCAGACACACTAAGCCATCCAGCTTCAGCAAAGACCTCAAAAACCAAGTAAAACAGATACAGACATCAATCCTAGAGCCCTGACCCTTAAATGAAGGGATAAATTATTAGGTTGGAAGTCACTGAGGAGAAGAAGAAACTGATAGAAAATGGGGAAGGAATAGAGATACGGAGTGGAGGTTCCTGACCAAGTGGCATGACTCAGCGTTGCCATCTTGGAATATAGCCAACAACCCCCACAGACAGAAAGTCACCTCCACAGAATTTCCAATAGGAGGTAGAGGTAAGGTGTGGACACACCCAGGGGGAAGTAAGACCACTTTGCTGGCTACAACTCAAGGAGAAGCTCAGACTCTCATTCGGTAACCACAAGAGCACACTCCTACAACACTCACCCCTCCGGTAAACAGTGGCTATAACTGCCAGTCTCAGCAACCCTGACTGCCAGGAACCAGAGTACAAACCCATCCTATTGTCCTCCTCCGTCTAGCTCCGTCTGCCCCTGCCTTCACACCCCCTTCTACATCTACCCTTCATCTCTCACCCGCAGCAACCAGGGGACCAGGCCCAGATTCCAGGCCCCTTCCAGCCAGCTCTGAACCCCACCTGCCACCAGCTGAAGAAACCAGAGGACCTGGCATGGACCCCAGACCCCTCCCCTTGGTTCCAGACTCTTCCCACCACCACCTGTGCCTCTGGGGGACCCAATCCAGACCCCGGGCCCATGGGCGATGGCTCTGGAACCCTTCTGCCACCCACAGCGGCCCCCAGGGTAGCCAGCCCAGACCTCTGGCCCCTTGGCAATGGCTCTGGATACCTTCTGCTGCCCTCTGGGAGTAGGGGGAGAAAATGAAAAACACAAAGAAGATTGTTGAGGATTTGCTGGCAGAAAACTTCCCAAATATCATGAAAGATGAAAACCTGACCATCCAAGAAGCTCAACAAACCCCATACAGGATAACCCCCCCCCTGCAAAAAAGTCACCAAGACATATCATAATCAACACTTGCTAAAACCAAAGACAAAAAAAGAATCCTGAGAGCAGCTCCGGGAAAACAAAAAGTCACATACAAAGGGGAAACAATAAGACTAAGTTTTGATTATTTGGCAGAAACCATGCAGGCAAGAAGGCAATGGGAGGATATATATATAAAACCTTGAAAGAAAAAAAATTACCAACCAAGAATAATATGTCCTGCAAAACTCTCTCAAATATGATGGTGAAATTAAGACATTTCCAGATAAACAGAAATTAGAGGAATTTGTAGAAACCAAACCAAACTTACAAGAATTATTAAATTGAGTCCTTTGTTAGAGACCAAACAACATCTGACAATAACTTGAATCTAGGATACAGGTCAGTATCAGCCAAATACCAGCCTAGGTAATGGACTCTCAAGGATAAAACAAAAATAAGAGATTCAAATTAGGGATCTAGGGATGTCAATCTGTAAATGACAACAATGTCAGAACAATAAAAGGGGGAACACAAAGTGTAGATATAGAACTTACAAATGGGGAGGAAGTCACGGTGATATTCAGTAAGAAAAGACTGGTTCAATCTTAGGAAGATAAGGGTAAATATCAAGGTAACCACAAAGAAAGTTACGAGCTTCCTCATGAAAATAAAGAAGAAAAACATAAAGTCTCAGTAGACACAAAATCTACAATAAAGAAACAAAAAAAATTCACAAACAAAAGGAACTTAGCACAGGAGAGTAAGAGGAACAAAGAAATCGTCAACAACACACACAAAAAAAACAAAACACTACAAAATGACTGCAATAGACTAATACCTATTGATAATCACACTGAATGTAAATGGCCTAAATGCACCAGTAAAGAGAGAAAGAGTGACAGAGTGGTTTAAAAAAATGACCCATCAATATGCTATCTACAAGAGTCACACCTTAGGGCACAAAGACATAAATATATTAAAAATCGAAGGATGAAAAAAAATGTCAAGCAAACAGCAACCAAAGGAGAGCAGGAGTAGCAATACTAATCTCAGACAAAATAGACTTTAAGGCAAAATCCATCACAAAAGATAAGGGAGAATATCATATAATGATTAAGGGGACTGTCCACCATAAAGACATAACTATAATAAATATCTACGCACCCAATGACAGGGCTCCAAAATACATAAAACAAACTCTAAAAGCATTGAAAAGGGAAACTGACAGGTTCACAATAATAGTAGAAGACTTCAACACACCACCCTTAGTAAATGACAGAACATCTAGAAAGAATCTTAGCAAAGGTACAGAAGATCTTAAGGCAACAATCAACCATCTTGACTTCATAGACATATATAGAGCACTCCACCCAACAGCAGCAAAGTATACATTCTTTTCCAACATACATGGGACATTCTCCAGAATAGACCACATCTTAGGCCACAAAGCAACCCTCAACAAAATCCAAAACCTTGAGAGATACCTTCTCTGATCACAATGCCATAAAAGTAGAAATTAATAACAGGAAGAGCAAGGGAAAAAAAAAAAAACAAATACATGGAAACTGAGCAATATCTTGCTTAAAAACCAGTGGGTAATAAAAGAAATCAAAGATAGAGTAAAAAGTTTCTAGAATCAAATGAGAATGAAAACACATCATAACAAAACCTATGGGATACAGCTAAGGCAGTACTCAGAGGTCAATTTATGGCAATAGCCACACACATGAAAAAAGAAGAAAGGGACAAAATCAAATCATTAACCTTACAATTCAAACAAATAGAAAGAGAGCAGCAAAAGAAGTCCACAGCCACCAGAAGAAAGGAAATAATAAAGATCAGAGCAGAAATTCGTGAAATAGAGACTAGAAAAACAATAGAATAAACTAAACAAAAAGTTCAATCTTTGAAAGGATCAACATCAACAAACCATTGATAAAATTGACAAAAGAAAAAAAAGGAGAGGACACAAATAACCCTAATAAGAAATGAAATGGGGAACATTAAAACAGACCCAAATGAAATCAAAAGGATCATCACAGAGTATGCCAACAAATATGAAAACCTAAAGGAAATGGACAAATTTCTAGAAACACACTGCCTACCTATACTAACACAACTGAGGTAGAAAATCTGAACTGACCCATAACAAAAGAAGAGATTGAAGAGGTAATTAAAAAAAAAAAAAACCAACAACAAGAAGTCCTGGTCTAGATGGCTTCACTGGAGAATTCTACCATTCATAGAAGACCTTGTACGAGCACTACCCAAACTATTTTAGAACACAGAAAAGAAAGGGATACTTCTGATTTCATTCTATGAAGCCAGCATCACCCTGATACCAAAGCCAGGCAAAAACGCCACAAAAAAATTACAGACCATTATCTCTCCTGAGTATAGATGCAAAAATTCTCAATAAAATTCTAGCCAATGGAATTTAGCAGCAGACATATAAAAAAAATAATACACCACGACTAAGTAGGTTTCATACCAGGCATGCAAGGATAGTTAACATTAGAAAATCAATCAACATAATCTACCACATAAAGAAAAAAAAAAAGAATCACACAATCACCTTGATCGATGCAGAAAAGATATTTGATAAAGTACAACACCCATTCCTGATAAAAACTCTCAATAAAATAGGAAGAGAAGAGAAATTTCTTAACATATGAGATGGATTGACACAGTCTTTGCAACAAGGGGCTCAAGCATAACAACAATTGTGGTTAGGACTGGGCAATGTTTTGTACTGTTGTACATACGGTTGCTATGAGTTGGAACCAACTCAATGGCACCTTACAACAACAACATACAAAACCAACAGACAACATTTTTCTCAATAGAGAAAGGCTGAAAACATTCCCCATAAGAATGGGAACAAGACAAGAATGCCCTTTATCACCACCCCTATTTAACATTGTGCTGGAAGTCCTAGCTAGAGCAATAAGGCATGAAAAGGAAAAAAAGGGCACCAAATTTGTAAGGAAGAAGTAAAACTATCCCTATTCCTGGGTGATATGATACTATACATATAGAACCCTAAAGACTCCACAAGAGAACTACTGGAACTAATAGAAAGATTTAGCAGAGTAGCAGGATACAAGATAAACATAAAAAATCAGTTGGATTCCTATACACCAATAAAGAGAATGATGAAAAGGAAATCAGGAAAGCAATACCATTTATAAAAAAAAAAATAATAGCCCCTAAAAAAAAAAATACCTAAGAATAAATCTAAACAGGGATGTAAAAGACCTATACAAAGAAAACTACAAAAGACTACTGCAACAACAGAGAACCCCTGAGGGAGCAGGAGATCAGTGGGATGCAGACCCCAAATTCTCATAAAAAGACCGTACTTAATGGTCTGACTGAGACTAGAGGAATTCCGGTGGTCATGGTCCCCAAACCTTCTGTTGGCACAGGACAGGAACCATTCCCGAAGACAACTCATCAGACATGAAAGGGACTGGACAGTGGGTAGGAGAGAGATGCTGATGAAGAGTGAGCTAATGATATCAGGTGGACACTTGAGACTGTGTTGGCATCTCCTGTCTGGAGGGGGGATGGGAGGATAGAGAGAGTTGGAAGCTGGCAAAATTGTCATGAAAGGAGAGACTGGAAGGGCTGACTCATTAGGGGGAGAGCAAGTGGGAGTACGGAGTAAGGTGTATATAAACTTATATGTGACAGTCTGACTTGATTTGTAAATGTTCACTTGAAGCTCAATAAAAGTTAATAAAAAAAGACTACTGCAAGAAATCAAAAGAGATCTACATAAATGGAAAAACATACTATGCTCATGGTTAGGTAGACTCAACATTGTGAGAACGTCAATTCTACCCAAAGCCATCTACAAATACAATGCAATCCCGATCCCATTGTCAACAGCATCCTTTAATGAGATAGAAAAACTAATCACTAACTTTATATGGAAAGGAAAGAGGCCCCAGATAATTAAAGTATTATTAAAGAAAAAGAACAATGTAGGAGGCCAGCATTACCTGACCCCAGAACCTACCACACAGCTATGGTAGTCAAAACAGCCTGGTACTGGTACAATGGCAGACACATAGACCAATGGAATAGAATCGAGAAGCCAAATGTAAATCTATATACCTGCAGCCATATGATCATTGACGAAGGCCCAATGTCCATTAAACAGCGAAAAGACAGTCTTTAAAAAAAAAATGGTGCTAGCAAAACTGTAAAAAACTGAAAACAGGACCCATACCTCACACCATACACAAAAACTAACTCAAAATAGATCAAAGACCTAAATATAAACCAAAAACTATAAATATCACAGAAGAAAAATAGGGTTAATGCTGGTGGCGTAATATGCTGCATAAATAGGATACAAACCACAACTAACAATACAAAACACCAGAAAATAAACTGGATAACAGGGCTCTTCTAAAAATTAAACACTTCTGCTCATCAAAAGACTTCACCAAAAGAGTAAAAAGAGAACCTACAGACTGGGAAAAAAGTTTTGGCTATTACATATCTGACAAAGGTCTAATCTCTAAAATCTACAGGAAAATCCAGCACCTCTACAACAAAAAGACAATCCAATTAAAAAATGGGCAAAAGATATGACCAGACCAAAGCAGACATTCAGGTGGCTAACAGACGCTTGAGGAAATACACACTATCATCAGCCATTAGAGAAATGTAAATCAAAACTACAGCGAGATGTTATCTCACACCAACATCACTGGCATAAAAAAAAAGTAAATAATGTTGGAGAGATTCTGGGGAGATTGGAACCTCTGGTGGTGGGAGTGCAAAATGGTACAACCATTTTTGCAAAACAATATGGTGCTTCCTTAAAAAGCTAGAAATAGAAATACCATACGATCCAGCAGTGCCACTCCTAGGAATATATCCTAGAGAAATAAGAGCCTTTACACGAACAGATACATGCACACCCATGTTTATTGCAGCACTGTTTACAATAACGAAAAGATGGAAGCAACCAAGGTGCCCATCAACGGATGAATGGATAAATAAATTATGGTATATTCACACAATGGAATACTACACATCGATAAAGAACAGTGAGGAATCTGTGAAACATTTCATGACATGGAGGAGCCTAGAAGGGATGATGCTGAGTGAAATTAGTCAGTTGCAAAAGGACAAATTTGTATAAGACCACTATTATAAGAACTGGAGAAATAGCTTAAACTGAGAAGAAAACATTCTTTTGTGGTTACGAGAGGGGGGAGGGAGGGAGGGTGTGAGAGGAGTATTCACTAATTAGATAGTAGATAAGAACTACTTTAGGTGAAGGGAAAGACAGCACACAATACAGGGGAGGTCAGCACAATTGGACTAAACCAAAAGCCAAGAAGTTTGTCTCTCACACAAAAACCCATATACACCCCGTTACGCACTCCCAATTACTCTCCCCCTAATGAGACAGACCACTCTCTCCCTCCACTCTCCAAGAAGTTTCCTGAATAAACTGAATGCTTCAAAGGCCAGTGTAGCAGGGGCAGGGGTCTGGGAACCATGGTTTCAGGGGACATCTAAGTCAATTGGCATAATAAAATCTATTCAGAAAACATTCTGCATCCCACTTTGAAGAATGGCGTCTGGGGTCTTAAATGCTAGCAAGCAGCCATCTAAGATGCATCAATTGGTCTCAACGCACCTGGAAAAAAGGAGAACGAAGGCTGCCAAGGACACAAGGCAATTACAAGCCCAAGAGACAGAAAGGGCCACATGAACCAGCGCCTACATCATCCTGAGACCAGAAGAACTAGATGGTGCCTGGCTACAACCGATGACTGCCCTGACAGGGAACACAACAGAGAACCCCTGAGGGAGCAGGAGAGCAGTGGGATGCAGACCCCGAATTCTCATAAGACCAGACTTAATGGTCTGACTGAGACTAGAAGGACCCCAGTGGTCATGGCTCCCAGACCTTCTGTTGGCCCAGGACAGGAACCATTCCCGAAGCCAACTCTTCAGACATGGATTGGACTGGAGAATGGGTTGGAGAGGGATGCTGGTGAGGAGTGAGCTTCTTGGATCAGGTGGACACTTGAGACTATGTTGGCATCTCCTGCCTGGAGGGGAGATGAGAGGGTGGAGGGGGTTAGAAGCTGATGAAATGGACACGAAAAGAGAGAGTGGAGGGAGAGAGTGGTCTGTCTCATTAGGGGGAGAGTAATTGGGAGTGCATAACGGGGTGTGTATGGGTTTTTGTGAAAGAGACTGACTTGATTTGTAAACTTTCACTTAACCCAGACCCAGTGCCATCGAGTCACTTAAAGCACAATAAAAATTATTAAAAAAAAAAAGAATCTGTGTATAGTCTAGTGATGTCCTTGATGTCATTCCACAACTCGTCTGGTCTTTGGTCACTAACATTCAGTGCATCAAATCTATTCTTCAGATGGTCTCTAAATTCAGGTGGGATATGCTCCAGGTCATATTTTGGCTCTCATGGACTTGCTCTGATTTTCTTCAGTTTCAGCTTGAACTTGCATATGAGCAATTAATGGTCTGTTCCACAGTAGGCCCCTGGCCTTGTTCTGACTGTTGATATTGAGCTTCTTCATTGTCTCTTTCCACAGATGTAGTCAATTTGATTTCTGTGTGTTTCATCTGGCGAGGTCCAAGTATATAGTCGCTGTTTATGTTGGTGAAAGAAGGTATTTGCAATGAAGTCATTGGTCTGACAAAATTCTATCTTTCTACCTCTGGCTTTGTTTCTATCACAAGGCCACATTTTCCAACTACTGATCCTTCTTCTTTGTTTCCAACTTTCACATTCCAATCGCCAGTAATTATCAATGCATCTTGATTGCGTGTTCGATCAATTTCAGACTGCAGCAGCTGATAAAAATCTTCTATTTCTTCATCTTTGGCCCGAGTGGTTGGTGCGTAAATTTGAATAATAGTCGTATTAACTGGTCTTCCTTGTAGGCCTATGGATATTATCCTATCACTGACAGTGTTGTACTTCAGGATAGGTCTTGAAATGTTCTTTTTGACAATGAATGCAACATCATTCCTCTTCAAGTTGTCATTCCCAGCATAGCAGACTATATGATTGTCCAACTCAAAATGGCCAATACCAGTCCATTTCAGCTCACTGATGCCTAGGATATTGATGTTTATGTGCTCCATTTCATTTTTGACGATTTCCAATTTTCCTAGATCCATACTTCATACATTCCAGGTTCCAATTATTAATGGATGTTTGCAACTGTTTCTTCTCATTTTGAGTCATGCCACATCAGCAAATGAAGGTCCCGAAAGCTTTACTCCATCCACGTCATTAAGGTCAACTCTACTTTGAGGTGGCAGCTCTTCCCCAGTCATCTTTTGAGTGCCTTCCAACCTGGGGGGCTCAACTTCCAGCACTATATCAGACAATGTTCCGCTGCTATTCATAAGGTTTTCACTAGCTAATGTTTTTCAGAAGTAGACTGCCGGGTCCTTCTTCCTAGTCTGTCTTAGTCTGGAAGCTCACCTGAAACCTGTCCTCCATAGGAGGCCCTGCTGGTTTCTGAATACTGGTGGCATAGCTTCCAGCATCACAGCAACACACAAGCCCCCACAGTACGACAAACTGACAGACACCTGAAAAGACAGGAAAGAAAGAAAAGACCAAGATGGATGTCAGAGGAGACTCTGAAGCTTGCTCTCGGACGCTGAGCAGCTAAAGCACAAGGAAGAATTGATGAAGTGAGGAAACTGAACAGAAGATTTCAAAGGGCCTCTTGAGAAGACAAAGTAAAATATTATAATGACACGTGCAAAGAGCTGGAGATGGAAAACCAAAAGGGAAGAACAAGCTCAGCATTTCTCAAGCTGAAAGAACTGAAGAAAAAATTCAAGCCTCGACTTGCAATACTGAAGGATTCTATCAGAAAATCTTAAAAGATCCAGGAAGCATCAAAAGAAGATACGCAGAGTAATTATACCAAAAAGAACTAGTCGATGTTCAACCATTTCAAGAGGTGGCATATGATCAGGAACCGATGGTACTGAAGGAAGAAGTCCAAGCTGCTCTGAATGCATTGGTGAAAAATAAGGCTGCAGGAATTGATGGAATATCAATTGAGGTGTTTCAACAAACAGATGTAGCGCTGGAGGTTCTCAATTGTCTATGCCAGGAAATATGGAAGACAGCTTCCTGGCCAACTGACTGGAAGAGATCCATATTTATGCCTATTCCCAAGAAAGGTGATCCAACCCAATGTGGAAATTATAGAACAATATCATTAATATCACATGCAAGGAAAATTTTGCTGAAGATCATTCAAAAACAGCTGCAGCAGTATATCGACAGGGAACTGCCAGAAATTCAGGCCGGTTTCAGAAGAGGATCTGGAACCAGGCATATCATTGCTGATGTCCGACGGATCCTGGCTGAAAGCAGAGAATACCAGAAGGATGTTTGCCTGTGTTTTATTGACTATGCAAAGGCATTCGACTGTGTGAATCATAACAAACTATGGATAACACTGCGAAGAATGGGAATTCCAGAACACTTAATTGTGCTCATGAGGAACCTTTACATAGATCAAGAGGCAGTTGTTCGGACAGAGCAAGGGGATACTGATTGGGTTAAAGTCAGGAAAGGTGTGCATCAGGGTTGTATTCTTTCACCATACCTATTTAATCTGTATGCTGAGCACATAATACGAGAAGCTGGACTATGCGAAGAAGAAGGGGGCATCAGGATTGGAGGAAGATTCATTAACAACCTGCATTATGCAAATGACACAACCTTGCTAGCTGAAAGTGAAGAGGACTTGAAGCACTTATTGATAAAGATCAAAGACTACAGCCTTCAGTATGGACTGTACCTCAACATGAAGAAAACAAAAATCCTCACAACTGGACTAATGAGCAACATCATGGTAAACAGAGAAAAGATTGAAGTTGTCAAGGATTTCATTTTACTTGGATCCACAATCAACAGCCATGGAAGCAGCAGTGAAGAAATCAAAAGACATATTGCATTGGGTAAATCTGCTGCAAAGGACTTGTTTTAAGTGTTGAAGAGCAAAGATGTCACCTCGAAAAATAAGGTGTGCCTCACCCAAGCCATGGTATTTTCAATTGCATCATCTGCATGTGAAAGCTGGACAATGAATAAGGAAGACCTAAGAAGAATTGATGCCTTTGAATTGTGGTCCTGGAGAATGTTGAATACACCATGGACTGACAAAAGAACTAACAAATCTGCCTTAGAAGAAGAAGTACAACCAGAATGCTCCTTAGAAGCAAGGATGGTGAGATTGCATCTTACGTACTTCGGACATGTTGTTAGGAGGGATCAGTCCCTGGAGAAGGACATCATGCTTGGCAATGTACAGGGTCAGTGGAAAAGAGGAAGGCCCTCAACGAGGTGGATTGACACAATGGCTGCAACAATGAGCTCAAGCATAACAATGACTGTAAGGATGGCGCAGGACCGGGCAGCGTTTCGTTCTGTTGTGCATAGGGTCGCTATGAGTCGGAGCCGACACGACGGCAGCTAACAGCAACAACATAGTCTAGTGAAGTCTCCTGCAGTTTTTTTTTCGAAATATCT
Source organism: Elephas maximus indicus (assembly GCF_024166365.1). Taxonomy (NCBI): domain Eukaryota; kingdom Metazoa; phylum Chordata; class Mammalia; order Proboscidea; family Elephantidae; genus Elephas; species Elephas maximus. The sequence continues at coordinate 97,765,356 of NC_064846.1, read as the reverse complement.
GATGTCTTTTCTTACAGTGTCAGCCTGGGCTCAGAGTTAGGTCTAAAGTTCAAGCCCTAAGAGGTAATTGATGGCTGTGTAAGTTTCCAGACGGACCCTGGAGGCTCAGCTCTGAGACGGCACCCCCGCCCCCTCTGTGAAGCTTCTGCAGCCTAACGGCAGAAACGTTTTCTCTCCTCTCGAATCTTGTAGCACTGATGGGCTCCTGCTCTTTTCAGAGTATAGCAATGATATCAGCTGCATTGCTGATTGAACATAGGCCCTATTCCAATTCAACAGTTGCGAATTAGCTTTCTTTGGGCTACTGTGTTGCCCGTCTAAGGAGAGTTTACTTGTGGACTTAACTGCAGAGCCAAGCGTAAATACCAAAAAGGGTAAATGACATTTTAAAAACGGGTCAATCTAGTATTTGCCAATTCTTGTTAGTTTCTCTTGGTACAGACACTTAGAGCCAGGAAACAACAGAATGTTAGAGTTGGGAGAGATGACTAGCCTCCCCACCCCTCCTTACTGGCTATGTATTTTAATCTGCAACGAAAGCATCTTTCTTAAGTCTCCTGGCACAGGGACCAGGGAGGCTCATGGCAAGTCTCAAGTCAATAGAGGAATGTCGAGGAGAAAATTGGCATTGCTTCTTAGTCACCAAGATGCTCATATTTCAGTGTATTTGAGAGGCAACAACACGGAGGTGGATTTCTTGTCACTCATCCTGAAGTTAGAATGAGGGCTGGACTGGGAAGCTGAGTCGGCTGCATGAGGTTCGTTTGTAAGTTTTCATTTTGCAGTTGTGAAAACCGTCACCTTGGAGGAGGACAAATGCCATGTTGAGGTCACTTATTTATTCTTTCAAATTCACTTTTCATTGAAATTTTAGGCTCTTAACAGCAGCTAGGTAGGTAGGATTGGAGGTGGGAAAAAAAGCAGGGGCCTTGCTGGCCATGAGTGGTCAACTCTCCCTAGTTTCCTTCCTACCTCTCTGGCCACTTAGTCTCTGATTCTAGCCCAGACCTATATCTGATTCCACAGGCAGCCCCAGCTTATGCTCAGATTGCAACCCCAAGCACAGTGACTGCATGAACTGCTACAGGCCTGGAGCTTGAAAGTTGGTGGGTGGCAGGAAGCGCCCAGCACTTTCAGGTCTGGCTTGATTGTGAAAGACCTCCTCTTTCTCCTCTTTGCACTTTCCCTCTTTCTTCTTGTGAATGTGAACTGTCATGGTTTGTAGGCTAATCAAAGCAAACGTTTAATTCATGTAGCACTTATTGGCTACTTGGCCTTGGGGATGTGGGTACAGGTGGGAATGAGAGCCCTGCCCTCCACATTTGCCTTTTCCTAATTCCTCCTGATGAAAAGTTCTAAAGCATCTCCTTCCCTGTGTCAGGCAGTGCTCTGCTCCAGAATCCACAATGACCCTCCATTGCTTCTTGGGCCAAATTAAATCCTTTAGTGAGGTACTTCATATCTGACTCGGCCTACAATCCAGCTTCATTTATACATTTATTCAATATACATTTTCTGGCTACCTACTGGGTGCCAGTCACTTGGGCATGCAGCAATGAATAAGACAGTCATAGTCACTGCCCTATTGGAACTGTCTAGTGGGGAAAACAATATAATTATAAAATAAATATTATTATTGTTAAACAAGGAGGATAATACTACTCTCCAGTACATTGTGTACTGCTGTGCTGAAGGGGGATGTAGGAACACAGGAGAGGAAACTTTCTCCTTATTTCCTGCCCTTGTGGGCTTGACTGGACTGTGGCTCTTCTAGGACCAGGTCTTTGTGCTCCTTCTCCAAGGGTGCTTTATATTCAGGCACGCCTCTCAAGCCCAAGGCAGCCCCCTCACTCGAAGTCTCACCTTCCCTGTTGGGAAGAAAATAGAGGTAAGAAGGATGGCAACGATTTATATTCCCTCCACTGCTTACACATGTTCTGGTCCTGGGAAGGGAAGGGTGTTGTTCTGAGGTGGCTCGGGTGGGAAAGGGGTGGGGCCAACATCAATTTGCTTGGAGTTGAATTTTTTATTTTATAGCCCAGAAAGATTCATCAGCTTCAGGCATCAGGGTAATGAGAGTTGCTCAGCCACTATGCCTGGCCCAGACCTGCTGCTCTCAGACAGTGAAGCTCTGCCTACACAGTCTCCTTCAATCTTCTCAAACCTCATTTCTTCTTCTTCCCAGCTGAGATCAGTCTAAACAGCTTGTAGGTCAAGGAAAACTATCTCTGGAGAGTTCAGCCAAGTACCTGCTTCCTGCCAGTCACTCTCTTGCCTCAGAGTTGAGTTTGCCAAATAGAGAATTTCAGGATTGTCATTCTGCAACTGAATTTTACAGTTTAGAAAGGGGATTGTCTTTTTCCCATTTGTTAATTCTTATTTTAATTAGAACCCAACTTTTCTAGTACCCATGCTCCAATTTACCTAACAAGGAACAACATTTACTGAAAAGGGTAATCGAATTACTCTTAAGGAGCTATGGAGTCTTCTTGAACTGATTAAGGGACAATTGTCTGAGGGAATGAATGAAAACAGGCCTTATGAGGATCATCAGTACAGGCACAGGTATTTTGTTAAAAATGTTTTACTAATAGGTTATAATAGCGTGAACATTTTTAGGAGGAAAGATGAGGAGAGAATTAAGAGGAGGAAGAAATGGAAAACACCAAACTCAAAGAGATGAGTTAGAGGAGAATCAGATGGAAGCCGAGTGTGCTGAAAATAAATGTTCTGTGTGGAAGCTTCACAAGTGCCCAGGAATATACGCGCGCTCATGCACTCTGCTCTTCTGAGGACACCAGTGTTCCCCTCTCTTCTACCTTCTAGAATGGAGAGAAACTGCAGGGTTACCAGCACTGAAAGCACATCCTAACTCCTGTAAGCCCCCCTCTGCCGAATGTCCCAGGAGCCCAGTATGGCCAGGGATGGAGCCCAGCCTGGCTCCCTTTTTGCATACATTTTTTATGGGGAGGTGTTCATCTATAAGAACAGGAATCTACTGTTCCAGAGAATGGGTTTGTTTTCATTCATCACTTCCGGAATTCTAACACCAGTTCAGGTACTGTGGGAAGTCCCAGAGACACTGCCCTCTTGAGCTTTATAGTCAAGTAATTATTTGATTCTTTCCTCCTCACTTCCAAGTTCCTGGGCGCTAGAAATCTGTACCCACAGCTTAGTCCATGCGTGGCACCAAGTACATGTTTGGAGAAGGAAAGCTGGATGAATGAAGTCAGACTATTTGGTAGAGCTCCGCTGGTTACTCACTGGCGTGAGCGTGGGTGCATTTGAATTTTTATTATTTACTTGGGGAAAAGTTTAAGTTAAAACGAAGCAGAAAACAACTTTAACCATTAGTACTGTGACTCAAGCTCCTCAGGAGGACGCAGGAACACATACTGTACTGAACATTTCACACAGACACACACACCCCACTCATGCAGACATTCCTTGTTCCACGCTCCAGCTCGCTCTTTTTACTCCTGCTTTCCTTTCGCTCCTCTCCCTGATCAAGCGTTGATCTGAGAATCTCTGACCGCAAAAGAAAAAAAAAGTGGGTGGCGGGGATCCCGAAGTAGCAGAGTGAGGGAGGAGGAGGTGGAGAAAGGCTAGGAGGAGGAGCCCGGAGAACGAGTCAGAGGGACTGGTAGCTCAGACGGGTGTGCAGCCCCGAGGGGAGCCAGTGCTCCCGGCTGGGAACCAGTCAGCCCATCCCTCCCCTACCCGCCCCCCCTCCCCGGCCCCGGCACCATCCCCCTTGCCGGCCTGCGCCCAGGGACCTGCTATACCGGGAGCTAGGGCCGCCGCTCTGGGGTGCTCGGGTCAGGGACGCTGATCAGAGCAAGCCGGCCGCGCCGCCGGGCTGGTCCCCCGCGCCCGCGCCCGGGATGCCGTTCTACAGGCGCACCGTGGTGCCCCAGCGCCTGTGTCCGCGGAACCAGCCGCAGCAGCTGGCCGAGCTCCACGACGTGAGCCACCTGGCCGCGCTCAGCCTGCTCCGGCAGCTCGCCGACCTCTGTGGCCACTCGCTGGCTTTGCTCGAGGACCTCGAAGGGCACCTGCTGGCCCTGGGGCACCGTACCGACAGCCTGTACCGGCGCACAGTAGGCCTCCGCCGCTGCCTTCCCTGCCGCCTGCTTGGCCCGGAGGACAACCAGGAAGAGCTAGGTAAACCGTGCCCGGGCGGCTCGCGGCCCAGCGTCTGCCCTGCCTCTGGAGGCGCCAGTAGGTGTTCAGCTCTGTGTCCTCCCCCTCCCTACCTCGGCCCGCCCCTCCCCTAGGGAAGTGAGGGGATCCTGTTTCCCTGACCCCCACCGCCGTTCTACCGCTGGAACTTCCTGCTCCTGGACCCGGCTGCGTTATCCTGAGTGGCCCAGTGCCTTTGGGAACCCTGGCCCTGGGATTATCCACCTCCTCCTGGGGGCCTGGGGGAGGGAAGCGGGGACCCTGCGGGGTTCCTGGGAGCAGCAGGGTCTGGAACTGCTTCGGCCCCGCGCTCAGGCCCGAGGTGCCCCTATCCTCGTGGCTTCTGGAACCAAAAGGCCGTGCCGCTGGAGTTTTTGCTACGGTCTAGGAGCTTGGACACTTCGGAAAGCGCGCCGGAGCGGCCCGGCACCTAAGCGGTCGCAGGAGCCGGGTGGCGGCGCCTGTTAGCTTTAAACCCTTGCAACTTCGCGCTGGAGCGTGAACGCGGCTCGCACTCGGAGGAATGTGAGTGCCCTCCTGGCTGCTTCTCCAGGCGCGCTCAGGGCCGCTGGGCCGCTATGCAGGGAGCGGAGGAGTAGTGGGTTGGGTTGGAGTAGGATGGGATTGTCCCAAGCTTTCCTGACACCCTACCGTTTGGGTCTGGTTGCACAGATTTGCTCGAGAGAGCCATTTGAAGGAACTGTCATCAGTTTCCTGAAGTGCGTTCACTTTAGGAATCAGCTATGCCTGAGAAATGCCAGGTCCCAGCGGTGCCCTCGTTGAGCACTCAGGACCCATGAAGAGAGTAGGCTGGCTTCGCAAGCCCTTCTTCTTTGGGCACCAACACTTTGAATGGAGAATCCTCTCTCAGTGGAAACGCAGTGCCCTCTTTAGAGTATGGGGTTTCCGCTGAAATTGAGGGGTCTGAATGTGCTGGAAATGCTGATCGTGGCTTGGACATGCCAAATACCAGGGCCAGTTGACGCCATCAGAAAATTAGGAGAGAGAAGCAGCAGTGTGGCCAGAAAGTTTCAGACGGAGGTGGAAGCTAGCTACTGACTGACTTGAGTGTAAGCCTTAGCACAGCCTCCAGCTGTTCTGGGAGAGAATTGCTGGGGCCTGCCCCTCTCCATTGCGGACCTCCCTCCCCCATCCATTAGGACAGGAGTCAGAGCCCATGGCACTCCCCTTTATAAAGGGCTCTGAGGTCCTAGGTTAATGGTTGAGAAAAATGAGCTCAGTCTTGTGGGAAAAGGGAGGTGGAAGACACAGGTGACTGCAAGGTGGAATGTAGGCATGGGCCCAGAAGCCCTGCATGGCAGGGGACCAGGAAAGCTGGGGCTTGGTTGATTTTTTTTTTTGCTGGGGTCCCACTAACTACCAGGATTAGCCTAGGAGAAATTTGATAGGTCAGCTTGCAGAGAGTCACCTGTTGAGTTCAGCAGGATAAGTTAAGGACAAGGAGGAGGCTCTGGTTTCCCAACTTGCGCCTTTCTGTCCATGGAGTCAGTGAGCCCTTTCTGTCCACGGAGTCAGTGAGCCCTTTCTATGTGAGGGAAGGTATGTCTTCACCAAGTTGCCTTGGGACCTAACCCTTTCTGATGATCCACTTTTTGCCTTTTAAAGGAGGGGAACAATTTGTGAGATAAATTGGAATAGTTTGGCTGCTGAGAATTAGTTTCTTTGAAGTTTGCAAAGATATGGGAGAGCGACCATCTCTCAGCTTTGGCGTGGCCACTTGCCTTTGGATTGTACTAGTAGCTCGCTCAGAGGCAGTAAGGGGACTGCTACATAAATGGAACACAGCTCCCTACTGTAAGTTGGCAAAAAGGACCAATTTTTCATTTTCTGTTCTGATGACTCCCCTTGAGGCTCCCAGTACATACTTCTCCGTTTAGGAGCTTTGATTTGCCTCACTGTTAGGTATCATCAGAGTTGGTTCCAACTCATAGTGACCCTGTTGGATGGAGTAGAACTGCTCCATACCGTTTCCAAGGAGCAGCTGGTGAATTTGAACTGCCAACCTTTTGTTTAGCAGCCGTAACTCTTAACTATTGCGCCACCAGGGCTCCATTTGCCTAGTGCTTAAATTAGACCTTCTCAGCAGTGGACTGAGCTTAAGCGCCAAATGCAAAGAAAGTTCGGGAGCATAATCAGTGCACCATCTGGGGCCCCCTCGTCACTCAGGCATAAGCTTCCACAAGGTGTTCAGCAGGCTGTATTTGTCCTATATATTTTGACTTCGAAAAAATATACTTTTTTTTAAAATCATTGTCGGGTCTTGCCCTTTCCTCTTCCTTGTGTCTTTTCCTCCTAGCATTTCCACTCCCCTACTGAATATAGAGTCCTATAGAGTCACTATGAGTCAGAATCGACTCGATGGCAGTGGGTTTGGTTTTGGTTTACTGAATATTTTGCTGATGGTCAGTACTCCCAATCAGCATTTCATCCTACATTTTCTCTGACGGGATTTCTCCCAGATTCTTCCTCTGTCTATTTCTTGCAGCCATTGGGGCAAGAAAGACCTGGGAGAAAAAGGAGGAAGTTCGGAAGCAACATGGCTAGAGTGAAAGACACCCTGCCAGGCCAGCACATGTAGCCTCCCCTAAGGGACAACTTGGCTATCACTAACTGACTGAGTAGTAGCAAGTCAGACTGCCCCATACCACCCAGGCTTGCAGAGACCAGACTGTAGGCCGCAGACAGGGCGAGGAGAAGGAGAAATAGAGGAGGAGTAAGTTGATGCTGAAGGGGTTCAATGTGTTGCTTTAGACAATCCCAGGTCATACCCTCACCATCTCCAAAGTAAAAACAATGGGACTGGGTTAGGCTGGTTGCCTGGCAACACCCTTGTCTCAGACGGCTGTTCTTTTGTGACTTGAACCCCTTTGAGACTGCCTTAGAAGCTGTTGTAACTGGTATGGGGTGGAGTGGTGATTAGAAGGAGGAGAGGACCCACTAATGGAGTTTACCAGTGACCTAGATCTCAGCCCCTCCGGTTGTGGATCTATGGCAGTTACCACATCCTTGGCATGGCCCTGCCTATAAATTGAGTTTTTCCCCTATTTGGCTTTGAATGTGACATATTTTATGACAGTCGTGACCTGTACTCTGTTTTATTCAGTTCAAGCATGGTATGGTCAAAGCCAGTAGGAAATAGCCCCACGCCTGCTGCCATGTGGTGAGTAAATCCAAGCTTTCCAACACCTCCCTTAGAAATCTATTTAATGTTTGTAGGTGCTTAGATGATAATTACAAAATCAATCAGGCCATCAGCCTAGGGATATAATATCTCCTTTGCCAGCAAGGGAGTCACTGAAGCACTAGATGAATCTAACCCACAAAACCCAGTGCCACCGAGGTGTGTTTAATAACACTAGAGAACTATTATGTTACACTAGCCCATGAACTTGCTGTGGGAAAGATGCTCTGTTGCTTCTTACAATTACTTTGGCTTGGATATAGTCAGTTGGGTGGATGATGGAAACACCCTCTTCATCTTAATGTGAAATTCTTTCCTCTTGATTTTCCAACTTTGTGGCAACTCTGGCTCCAAATCAGAAAGGACAGCTGGCTTATTTGTGTTTAAATCGTAACTACAGTGCACGAGGAGACTGCTGTAAATCTATACAAAAAAAAAGGAAAAGTGGATCTCTAGACTGCAGCCAATTTACCGTTAGATGAGATGTTGTAGACCCTGAAGCTGACCAGCATTGCTACTGAGGAGGGTATATGGCCTGTTTGGATCAGACTGGGGAGGGGGGTAGGTACTTTGGGGACTTGGAATGGGCACTCTGCCAGGGCTCACTTTGTCCTACCTTTCATCCCAGAGGCCCTTGGGACAGTGGGTTGACAGAGTGGGAAAGGGAAGCAAGCCCATTTTCTTTTTAAATACCATGAAATTCCTGGTCTGCTTCATAGCATTTCCATGTGTTGAAAACATCTTTCCTGGAAGTTTGGGTACCAAAACCTTCACTAGAATTTCCTCCACTTTAGAAACAAGAAATTTAACCTTCTCCTTTTTTAGACACATGAACAGCTAAAGTGATTTTAAAAAATCAGGATGACTAAATAATAGAGTAACAGGAGAAGATTCAAGTTACGGCTCTTGGTCTCAACTTTGACCTTTATGACATTGGAGGTGTTAGTAGGAGAGTGGCACATTTACTATATCTGTCCCTGAGCCATTCTGTCTTGGGTGAGATCAATGTAGACTATGTGGCACCAAAAATTCAGCCATTAACCACTGTGGGCATAATAGCACCCAACAACCAAGGCTAAGAAAGGGGAAGGGACTTGTCCAGAGGCACCCAGATTGATTAAGACCTTTAGTGGCCCTGAGTACAGAAAAGATTATAATGTCTCCCCATGTGTAATTCCAAATAAAAGCAACACTAAACCTTCAAATAAAATGTTATTTTAAAAAATAACTCAAAGTTCACATGTATATTGAAATTAAAATGACTTCTTACTAGATTCTTTTCACCCTCTCTTCTGACTTCCAGGCTAATGCTCTGCCCTCTGCAGTGACACTAAGTTCAAAGTCAGTTGTGCACTGAAAGTCACTGTCCTGACATTTCTCTAGCCGGAATTTGTACAAGATGAGGAACGACTCCTGCTACCTTCAGGAACTAAGAGATACTCTAAAGAACAGGCACCCTATAGTTTTTTCAGTAGGGACTTGAGGGGTGAGCTAAAAGTAGACAGGAAGCTCAAGCTTGCATTCTATAGAGAATAGGTGTAAGGTGGTAGGCTCCCTTGTTAAAGCAAAATGTAGTCTTCTTTACTAATTGAACGAGAAATAGCTGTGGAAAAAGAATTTTCAGATGGGAAGAGGTGGCTGGGCCAGTGAAGGTCCTCTGAAGGTCACCTTCCCATTAGGGTCTTTCATTCATAATTCTTCTGTCATCTTTGCACCCACTGTTCTCCCATATAGCTTTCAACCCAATTGTGGACCCTACTCCTCACACACCCACATCCTATTTTCCATTATTGTAGTAGAGACTGGTTGGCATTTTCAAAAGGAACTTTTATTATAACCCAAGGGAAACAAGAAAGTAAAATTATTAGCAAAAATTTATTTAATGTAAAAATAGGCATGCTTCCAAAGTATAAACTTCGTATCCTTGCCAAGGTTGGCAGTTCGAATCCGCCAGGTGCTCCTTGGAAAGTCTACAGGCCAGTTCTACTCTGCTCTACAGGGTTGCTATGAGTTGGCATCGACTCGATGGCAATGGGTTTTTAGTTTGGTTTTGATACTTAAGTAGCTTAAGAGGCTCACTGTCTTTGCTGATCTATTCTTTCCGAGGGCTTCAAATCACTTTTTCTCAGATCATTACTTTCTAGCTTTGAAGGGTGGGCACGACGTTGCCTGGACCCGATCTACTTTCCCAATCACCTTTGTGTTGGGTGCTAGAGACCCAGAGGCAAATAAGACCTAGTCTCTCCCCTCAAAGAGCTCCCTGTCTGCAGGGAATGGGTGCCATCTCATTTCCTACCACATCAGCCTGTGGTGCCTGGGCATCAAGTCCTTTCCTGATGGGCCGGAAGAGCTTATAAACAGAAGCAGGACTCTACACGTTCTTCCATTCAGTCATGTTTTAGGTCCAAGGATGGAATTTGGAGTTTTAAAATTCCCTCTGTTAAAAATAAAAACTAAACAATGGCAGAATGCTACTGTGAATTCATCAATGCTTTTGTGTGAGTTCTATGAGTTGGAATCGACTCGACAGCACTGAGTTTTTGTTTGTGTGAATTTGCATTTTTGAGCGTTATAACCTCATCTTCACCCATGTGAAAAATAGTGTTTATTTAGTAGATGGACAATGCTTGGTGGATCTGCGAATTCATAGACTTCTTGTGATAACTCCATGGCCATTGATTTAGGAGATGATATTGGAGCCATTATTCCCTGTCCTTGAGTATAAAGAATGTGACCTAGCTGGAGCTGAACTCACAAGACCTTACAAGGACACATCAGTTGGGCCCTGAGGTATAAAGACAATAGCTTGGACAACCTTGGAAAACATCTTTTAGGGAAACTTTCACATAAACAAATCATAAACAGAGCACAAAAGACCCACATATTTTTCACTCTTATCTTTTTCTTTTAGAATTTAGTGAATAGTAAGACTTTTGGACCGATGAAGACCCTCCTGACTGTCGTTACTAAAACCTGTACCAATGATTATTAAGAAAGACGATTCAAAGTGTAGAACTACAGTGATTTAGCAGTTTCTAGCCAATCTGCGAAAACGTGAAGGCTTCAGTGATTTTACCTATTTGTAATGTTAATATACACCGAAGATTCTGTAACATTCCTTGGACTCGGACAGACATAGCTCTAGCAGCATGCTTTGTCCATTTTCCCACTTTTACCTCTTTGAACATATGCTGAATAAAATCTCTCTTTTTTGCTTTACTTTGTGGTGATTTTACCCCAAAATACCCTCTAGAGTCATCTACCCTCAGTCGAGAACCACTGTCTAACCTTCTTGGTTTGAGTTCTCAGCTCATCCCTGCCCTGTAGAATTCCATGTGGGTCTGGTCATGCAGTAGACCACTAGGTATCCGTGGTTTAACTTAGGAGGTTTAAGCAATCAGGCAGCTTCCCTCCTCTCTCCCTCTCTCTAAAATGTAAGCTCCTCAATAGAATGTAAAGCTTCTTGAGAGTAGGGATCATTATTTGTTTTTACTGCTGTATCTCCGGCTCCTAAAACGGTGCTTAGCACCTAATAGGCACTTGATAAATACCAGTTAAATTGAATTCCTTTCTTCCTTCTTTCCAGCCTGCTGTAGAGACAAGTCTAGAATGTCAAGTGAAGGCAGAGGAGGTGCACCTGACTCAGCCTGGAAGGCTGGTAAAGCTTCCTGGAGGATATGATGTCTGAGTTCTGAACAGTGATTTGGAAATTGGCAAGTTGAAGAAGGCGGGGTAGGGAATTTCTGGCTCAGAAGTAGTGAGAGAATTAGTGTGGGCGAGGAACTAACTGCAAAAGATTCAGGAGGGGAGGATGCAAGGCACCTCTCAACTTAGAATAAACCCCCAGGGTGGAGATGGGGGAAAGGATTGTCTCATATCCTACTTGTTGGCCAAGGAATTGGATACTGGAGAGTCTTGGGAAGGCTAAAATTCATAGTTAAAATGAAGTTTTAATATTTATTGTGGATTTTTAAAAAATCTATATTTAAGTCTTCATTATTCTTAGGCAGATGAGACCTGGGCCATCTACGCCCCTCCCTGCTTTATGGAGCCAGATCCTGGGCCACCCTGAGAAATCCAGACAAGGAGGGACCAAAGCCACAGTGAGAAAGAAAGAGAGGAATCAAGAGTCTCCCTGCCTGTATGTCTCGGCTGTGTGTATCCAGTTACACTCCAGGGCTAGATATATTATTAATGCCTGGCTTTTCTGTGAGTGGGGACGTTTTAGATTTGATTGTATCTTTAATTTTTCTTTTCTTTCTAAATGGCATAGATTCTTAAGAATGATCTGTAATTCATCTAGGGGAAGATCAGAAAAAAAATTTTTTTCCTTTGGAAAATGTACTCAAAGAGGAAATGAATGTAAACCATGTATCAACTGTTTTTATTTTAATGGATATCATTTGCTTCTGAGAACAGTGTAATTAACTGCCTGACAATTTATAGACTCCGAGTCTTAGTAACTGCAAAATAGTGAAACTTATCCTCCCAGACTAGGAGGCACTGAGGTGACTGAGGTCTCCTTACATTAATATGCCTCAGTTTCTCTCTGCTTTTGTAGGAGGCTGTGTATTACAGTTATTAGCAATACAGGGTTTGTTTTTGTACTGTGTATCCCCTTTGACCCAGTAATTCCACTCCAGTACTTTATGCTAAATGAATAATCTAATATTGTGGGAAAAAATGTTCAAGGCTGCTCACTGCACCTTTTGGTTATTTACATTAACCAACAAAATGAATATAACTTAAATATTCAATAATAGGAGACCAAAAAAATTTGTTGCAGTCGAGTTGATTCCAATTCATAGAGACCCTAAAGGACAGAGTAGAACTGCCCCATAGGGTTTCCAAGGAGCAGCTGGTGAACTTGAACTGCCAACCTTTTGATTAGAAGCAAAACTCTTAACCACTGCCCCACCAGGGCTCCTAAAAATAATAGGATATTACTATATCCAGTAGTAGAAGAGTGGCTATATAAATTTTGATAAGTCTGAATGGTAGAATGGGGGCAGTGGTGGTTCAGTGGTAGATTTCTCACCTCCCATGAGGGAGATCCAGGTTCAATTCCTGGCCAATCTACCTCTTGTGCAGCCACCACCTGTCTGACAGTGGAGGTTGGTGTATTGCTATAATGCTGAACAGATTTCAGTGAGGCTTCTAGACTAAGACAGATTAGGAAGAAACCCATTGCTGTTGAGTTGATTCCAACTCATAGCGACCCCATAAGGTTTCCAAGGCTGTAAATCTCTACAGAAGCAGACTGCCACATCTTTCTCCCAAGGAGCCACTGGTGGTTTCAAACCACCCAGCTTTTGGTTAGCAGTTGATTGCTTTAACCACTGCACCACCAGGTTTCCTTGATTAAACCAGGGAAAAAGTCCTGGCTATCTACTTCCAAAAAATCAGCCAATGAAAACCTGTGAATGACAACAGTCTGATCCTGCTGTGGATAGGGTCACCATGAGTCGGGGCAGACTTGACAGCAGCTAACAACAACAATAATATGATAGAATACTATACAGCTGTGAAAAATCATGCACCATACAAATGTCTTAGTTATCTAGTGCTGCTATAACAGTAATACCTCAAATGGATGGCTTTAACAAACAAATTTATTCTCTCACCACTAGGAGGTGAGATGTCCAAATTCAGGGTGCCAGCTCTAGGGGAAGGCATTCCCTCTCTGTTGGCTCTGGGGGAAGGTCCTTGTCATCAATCTTCCCCTGTCAAGGAGCTTCTCAGCACAGGGACCCCAGGTCCAAAGGATGCACTATTCTCCTGGCTGTTGTTTCTCGGTGGTATGAGGCTCCTGTGTCTCTCTGCTTGTTTCTCTCTTTTATATCTCAAGGGAGATTGACTCAATACTATTTTAGAAGAAGAATAAAGTAGGAGGAATCGCATTACCTGACCTCAGAACCTACCATACAGCTGTGGTAGTCAAAACAGCCTGGTACTGGTACAGTGGCAGACACATTGACCAATGGAACATAACTGAGAACCCAGATGTCAATTCATCCACCTACAGTCAAGTGATCTTCAAGAAAGGCCCAAAGCACATTAAATGGGGAAAAGACAGTCTTTTTAACAAATGGTGCTGGCAAAACTGGATGTCCATCCACAAAAAAATGAAACAGGACCCATACCTCACACCATACAGAAAAACTAAGTCAAAATGGATCAAAGACCTAAATATAAAACCAAAAATTATAAAGATCATAGAAGAAAAAATGGGGTCAACACTAGAGGCCCTAATAAACTGTATTAACAGGATACAAACCGTAACTAACAATACACAAACACCAGAAGATAAGCTAGATAACTGGGATCTTCTAAAAATTGAAAACTTATGCTCATCAAAAGACTTCACCAAAACAGTAAAAAGAGAACCTACAGACTGGGGAAAAAAAATTGGCTATGAGAAATCCGACAAAGGTCTGATCTCTAAAATCTACAGGAAAATCCAACACCTCTACAACAAAAAGACAATTAATCCAGTTAAAAAATGGGCAAAGGATATGAACAGACACTTCATCAAAGAAGACATTCAGACAGATAACAGACACAGGAAGAAATGCTTGCAATCACTAGCCATTAGAGAAATGCAAATCAAATCTGCAATGAGATACCATCTTCCCCTGACATTACTGGCACGAATAAATAAAAAACAGAAAATAACAAATGTTGGAGAGGTTGAGGGGAGGTTGGAACTCTTACGCACTGCTGGTGGGAATGCAAAATGGTACACCCATTTTGGAAAGCAATATGGTGTTTCCCTAAAAAGCTAGAAATAGAAACACCATATGATCCAGCAATCCCACTCCTAGGAACATATCCTAGAGAAATAAGAGCCGTCACACGAGTAGACATATGCACAGCCATGTTCATTGCAGCATTATTCACAATAGCAAAAAGATGTAAACAACCCAGGTGCCCATCAAGAGATTAATGGATAAATAAACTATGGTACATACACACCACGGAATATTAAACAATGATAAAGAGCAATGATGAATCTGCAAAACATCTCGCAACACAGATGAATCTGGAAGTCATTATGCTGAGTGAAATAAGCCAATCACAAAAGGACAAATAATGTATGAGGCCACTATTACAAAAACCATTTCTCTGCTGCTGCTTCTCACGGTCTGTGCCATCTCCAGTGCAACAGCTCGCTTCACTTCCTTCTGAGTCCTCACCAAAATTATTTTTGATGTCTGTAATTCCACCAAAAGCCTCTTCAAGGCAATCTAGGATTTTACTATTAGGAACTTTAAAACTCTTGCAACCTCTATCCATTCACGTTTCAAAAACCACTTCCACATTCTAGGTATCTTTTAGAGCAGCACCCCATTCCTGGTACCAAATTCTGTCTTAGTTATCTAGTGCTGCTATAACAGAAATACCACAATTTGATGTCTTTAACAAAGAGAAATTTATTCTCTCACAGCCTAGGGGGTTAGATGTCCAAATACAGGATTCCAGCTCCAAGGGAAGGTTTTCTTCTCTCTGTCGGCTCTGGCGAAGGTCCTTGTCATCAATCTTCCCTGGTCAAGGAGCTTCTCAGCTTAGGGACCCTGGGTCCAAAGGATTTGCTATTCTCCTAGCTCTTGTTTCTTGGTGGTGTGAGGTCTCCCTGTCTCTTTGCTTACTTCTCTCTTTTATATCTCAAAAAGAGATTGAGTTAAGACAGAACCTAATCTTATAGATTGAGCACTGCCTCAGTAACATAACTGACTCTAATCCTGACTCATTAACATCATAGAGGTAGGATTTACAACTCATAGGAAAATCACATCTGATGACAAAATGGTGAACAATCACACAAAACTGGGAATCATGGCCTAGCCAATTTGACAGATATTTTGGGGAGACACAGTTCTGTCCATGACAACAAATATATAAGGATATCTGGAAATGCACAAGATAATAATGTTAAGTGAAAAACCAAGGTATAAAACTGCAAGTACAATATTATAAAAAATAAAGCACACACACAGACACACACATATTAAAAAAAAGTCAGAAGTATATATGTAAAAATGTTAACAATGGTTATCTCAGAATGGTGGGATTATGGGAGTGTTATTTTTATTTCCTTATACCTTTCTGCATGTTTAAAAATTCCCAAAATGAACATGTATTACCTTAAAAAAAATTTTTTTTTTTTAGTGGCTATAAAAAACAATAAACGATATATTAAGGAAAAGGATTTTGGTATTTGGAATCAGCAGCTGTAGGTTTAATTCCCATTCACTCTACACTTATTAGCTGACCTTAATGCCTCTGGAGTCACTAGCTGTTCAGTGGTAGAATTCTTGCCTTCTCTGCCGGAGACTAGGATTCAATTCCCAGCCAATGCACCTGGTGCACATCCGCCACCCACCTGTCGCTGGTGGCTTGCACGTTACTATGATGTTGAACAGGTTTCAGTGGAGCTTCTCGATTAAGATGAACTAGGAAGAAAGGCCTGGTGATTTACCTCTGAAAATCAGCTAGCGAAAACCTTATGGATCATAATGGTCTGATCCACAACCAATCATGGGAATCGCGCAGGACCAGGCAGCGTTGTGTCGCCATGAGTCAGGAGCGATTTGATGGTGGCTATTTATTTAACAACAACGTCTCTGAGTCACGGTTTCTCATCTGTAAAATGGGGTTAAAACTACCAAATTCATATGGTTGTGAGGACCAACATGATCAATAAATACTAATTAAGAACATTAAATTTCATGAAGCCTTTTGAAATTCCTGAATGGGGACACTGTCAAGATGAAGTTATAATAAGAATGTTTCCCAGACAGCTCTGAATTGCAGCCGTTCTTCTCTTTTCCAGAATATGTAAAGAATGCCTGTGTGCCCACAGATGAGAAGCATTTAGCTTTTGAGACTGTCAGCTTGTCTCTTCTAACCCAAGAATTTTCCTTTCCTTTGACTCCACCCTTCATTCTCCCCCACTGACATCTGTTCACTGCCTTGCCAACCAGAGGGGAAAACATTCCTTAGAATTGAAGCTGAGGCACCACTTGGAGTCCTGGCAGACAGGAGATGTTTAGTGTCACAAAGAATATGTGGTGCTGGTTGACCACAGAACATGCCAGGCCAAGATGCCAAGGAGAGGCTTTAAGGAAGCAGCAGGGGAAGAATGCAGGTTGCATAGCTAGGCAGCATCTTGCCTTTGGGCAGAGCTTTTGCCCAAGTGTACTGTGACTCTCTGTTCACCTCTTGCCTTCTGTATGTCTGCATGTCTGCTGGATTGGCTCAGTAGTTTTACAGAACCAGGCTGGCTTATGGGTGAAGAAACACTTTCTCTTCACAAAACGTATTGGGCCCGTATTAGGCTGGGTTCTCTAGAGAAGCAAAACCAGTGAAGCGTATATATATGTGTGTGTATTTTTTTTATATATATATATGTATATATATAGAGAGAGAGAGAGCTAAAGCGAGCGAAAGGGAGGGAGAGAGATTTATCTCAAGGAAATAGCTCACACAGTTGTAGAGGCTGGCAAGTCCCAAGTATGTGGGTCAGGCATCAGGCTGGAGGCTTCTCCTGACTCACGTAGCTCCAGGGACTGACAAACTCAAGACTGGCAGGTCAGATGGAAGGCCACTGGCTCACAGGCTGTGAAGGCTGATGAATTCAAGATTGACAGGTAAGACGGCATGCAGCTGGCTCAAGTTGCAAGAATCAGAGGTCAGATGATGACAAGCCAGATGCAGGATCCAGAGCAAGTAAGCGAGCTTTTCCAGAATGTCCATATATATATATTATTCAGGCCACACCCCCAAGGAAACGCCACATACAATTGACTGGCTGATCACATCATGGAGGAAGACTGCATCTTTACGTAACTGCCAAACCACTGAGAATCGTGGCCCAGGGAAGTAGACATATAACCTTAACCATCACAGTCCACCCCTTGTCAACTTGTCACCTCCTTAAATCATATGCAATCTCTAAGTAAAGGCAATTACAAAGTCATACTTGTGCCTAATGAGATACAACTAACATGCATACAACAAAAAACTCACTAGCCCCGTTTACATCTTATATTTTATAGGTGAAGAAAACAAAAATATTTGATGCACAAATACAAGGAAGAAATACTCATAACAATTACAGTCCTCATTTCTGCAGCTGGTCACCTGGTCTTAGCTAGTATTTACAACTACTTTCTTCGACCACTCATTACGAATTACCTTTACCCTAAGCAAGCACCTCAGCTGGTCATGGTTCTTTGCCTGGTGGTGTGACCCAAACCTTCATTTCTGAAGGGTCTGGGTCATTACTAGTCATGTTGGAATTGCATTGCTGTAGCTTTCCATTGACTTTAATCACAGGGCATGGTAGTACTAAGAGATGCCCTAAGGGATCTCCCGTATTCCAGACATACTCTTTTTCACCTGCATTATGCAACATCAATCCTATTTCTCCTTTGTAGTCAGGGTCAATCACACCAGCCAATATGGTAACTCCCTTCTTTGCCTGTTGAACCAGAGGCATGAGGAGCCCAAAGTGGCTGGGTGGCATTCTTAACTTCCAGTTCAATGGAATCTGTGGTATGTCTCCAGGTGATAGTGTTCCTCCCTTTGGAACTAAGACCACTAGACCAACAGAGCATAGGGCCATGGAAACAGGGGGCAAAAATGTTTTGAGTGGGATATTAGGGGTAATAATGAGTGGTGCCACTCTCATTTCCACACCTTGATTTCTGGAACTATGAATCCTGGCTGTGGGAGAAACAGCACTATATACTGAACGCTGGTTTAGAACATATACAGCCACCTGGAGAACATTGCCTCAACCCTGCAAAGCATTGCCACTTAGCTGGCTCTGTAAGTGTGTGTTTAGAAGGCCATTCCATTGTTCTATCAAGCCAGCTGCTTCAGGATGATGAGGAACATGGTAAGACCAGTGAATTCCACGAGTATGGGCCCATTGTCTTACTTCGTTTGTTGTGAAATCACTCCCTTGATCTTCAGTGATGCTGTGTGGGATACCATGAAGATAGATAAGACATTCTGTGAGTCCATAGATGGTAGTTTTGGCAGAGGAATTGCGGGCAAGGAAGGCAAATCCATATCCAGAGTATCTATCCCAGTAAGAACAAAACACCGCCCTTTCCATGATGAAAAGTGGTCCATTGTAATCAACCTGACACCAGGTTGCTGGCTGATTGCTTTGAGGAATAGCACCATATTGGGGGTCATTGTTGGTGTCTGCTGCTTGCAGATTGGGCATTCAGCAGTAGCTGTAAGCCAAGCTGGCCTTGGTGAGTGGAAGTCCATGTTGCTGAGCCTGTGCATAACCTCAATCCCTGCCACTATGGCCACTTTGTCCATGAGCCCATTGGGTAATGACGGGCTTGGCTGGGGAAAGAGAATGACTGGTTTTCACTGAATGCATCATTCTATCCAGTTGGTTATTAAAATCCCCCTGTGTGAGTTCACCCTTTGGTGAGTATTCATTCACGTGAGACAGAAATATGTTCACTTCTTTGGTTCATTCAGAGAGGTCTGTCAACATGCCTTTTCCCCATACCTCCTTGTAACCAATTTTCCAATCATGTCCCTTCCAAGTCCCTGACCATCCAGCCAAACCATTGGCCACAGCCCATGAATCAGTATACAATTGTACATTTTGCCATTTCTCCTTCCAAGCAAAGTGAACAACCAGGTGCACTGTTCAAAGTTCTGCCCATTGGGAGAGTTTTCCCACACTACTGTCCTTCAAGGAGGTGCCAGAACGGGTTACAGTGCTGCTGCTGTCCACTTTCAAGTGGAGCCTTCATGTTATGGAAAACCATCTGTAAAACAGACACAAGTTTTCTCTTCCTCAGCCAACTGATCATAAGGAACTCCCCATGAGGCCATAGGTGCAGACTGGGAGAGGGCAGATAATGTGACAGGAGTGGAGATCACGGGCGTTTGGCCACTTCCTCAGGCAACTTACTTGAGTCTTCAGGTCCTGCTTGAGCCCTATCTCGTATATACCACTTCTATTTAATGATGGAGTGCTACTGTGCATGTCTGAATTTATGGCTCTGTGGGTGAGACAACACCCAGTTCATGATGGGCAGCTCAGGCCACGTGATGACTTTGTGGCCCATGGTTAAACGTACAGTGTCTACTAAGGCCCAGTAACAAGCCAAAAACTGTTTCTCAGAAGGAGAGTAGTTACCTGCAGAGGATGGCAGGGCTTTACTCGAAAATCCTAAGTGTCTGCACTGTGATTCACCAAAAGGGACCTGCCAAAGACTCCAAACAGCATCTCCATCTGCCGCTGACACTTCAGGCACCATTGGATCAGCTAGATCATATGGCCCAAGTGGCAGAGCTGCTAGCATGGCAGCCTGAACCTGTTGCAGAGCCTCCTCTTGTTCTGGGCCCGACTTAAAACTAGCAGCTTTTCGAGCCACTTGATAAATAGGATGGAGTAAGCACACCCAAATGAGGGATATGCTGCCTCCAAAATCCAAAGAGGGCCAGTAGGCATTGTGCCTCCTTTTTAGTTGTGGGAGAGGCCAGATGTAACAACTTATCCTTCACTTTAGAGGGAATATCTTGACATATCCCAAACCACTGGACTCTTAGATATTTCACCATGGTGGAAGGCACCTAAATTTTTGTGGGATTAATTTCCCAATTACCAGTAAGTCCAGAATCATTGAGCTTCTTCATTACTAGGTCCAATTAGCATAATGTCATCAATGTAATGGACCAGTGTGACATTGTGCAGAAGGGAAAGGAGATTATGGTCCCAAATAGTATGCAGCTATTGATCTGGCTAATGCCTTTTTCTCAATTCCAGTTTTGAAGGAACACCAGAATCTGTTTGCCTTCAGCTGGCAATGCCAGCAATACAGGGGAGGTGCAATACAGGGGAGGTGTATTGCTGGCATTGCCAGCTGAAGGCAAACAGATTCTGGTGTTCCTTCAAAACTGGAACTGAGAAAAAGGCATTAGCCAGACCAATAGCTGCATACTAGGAACCAGGAGATATATTAATTTGCTCAAGCAGCTGCAATTGATAATCCACTGTCATTTTCCAAGATCCATGTGTTTTTGCACAAGCCAAATGGGTGAGTTGAATGGGGATGTGGTGGAAATCATCACCTCTCCACCTTCAAGACCTTAAAGGTGACAGTAGTCTCTGCAACCCCTCCAGGAATGTGGTATTGCTTTTCATTTACTATTTTTCCTAAGTGGGGGCAGCTCTAATGGCTTCCACTTGGCTCTTCCTACCTGTGGTGCGATGGATCGCTTTTGCGTGGCCTTTCTTGCCATGGTCTTGTACCTCCCACCCAAGTGATTGGATGGGACTGTGTAAATAATGTAATTGTGGCCCATCAAGGGGATTAGTCAGTATGCCATCCCACTAGGCTTAAAATGAGCCTTCCCAGAGGCGAGAAGAAGATCCCACCACCACCAAGGAAGGAGAGCCAGGAGTGGTGTGTGTCCTTTGGACCTGGGATCCCTGGGCTGAGACCCTCCTGGAACCAGGAGACTTAGAGGAGACCAGCAGGAGATGGTGTGGTGGATTTTCCAGCCCATGGAGTGAAAAGATAAGTGCCTTTGAGCAGGAGGCTTGCTGGAGGAGTAGGCTGCCTCTGGGTACTTGGCGGAGCTAAGGTTGCCCATCCATGGAGCTAGAGCTGAGCACCTTCGGGCTGAGGCTTACTGGTGGAGTTGGGTGCCTTGGGGCACTTACTGGCAGAGCTAAAAGAGCTTTGTAACACTTGCATGAGCAGGGCAGAGGTCAAGGGCCAGAAAGAGGCGTGCCTTTGGGCACAGCTGGGAAGCGGCTGTTCTAATGGAAGAAATGTATACTGAGCATCCTGAACCTGAATTGTAACCTGTTACTTCCCTACTAAACCCCATAATCATGAGTATTGTCTGTGAATTCTGTGTGGCCATTGCAATGAATTATCAAACCCAGCAGAGAAGTAGAAAGTGCCATGGGAGGGACAGTTGATGTCAGAATTGGTGCAAATGGCAGAGAGGAGGCACGTCTGACCTCTCCCTCATAGGAATCGGCCTTGGCTTGTTGATCTTGATTTTCCTTCCCCTTAGTGAATTGAGAGAAGGTCAGACACTGCGCCCATGCAATTTTTTACACTATCATAATAGCACTTACTCCACTTATCAGGGATCCAATGTGGGAGTTCTACCAGTTGCTGAGTATACCTATTCCAATTATACATTCTGGAACTGGGGAAAACACTACAGGATGGGTTCAGGAACCCACTGGACCCACTGTGAGACAAACCAGAGCTAAGACTTCATTAATAACCTGACCTCCATACACCCCCACTCTGATTGGTGGGCCACAGTGAGGTTTTGAGTCTCCTGGATTTAGTGGCAGTTCAGAACCAGTATGCACTAGTCCCCGAGAAGTCTGATTATTTCCTTTTCCCCAGTGAACATTCACTCTTGTAAAAGGCTATAGATCCCCTGGGGAAGGCTGGGAGAAAGACTAAGAGCATAAATTTTTGGCAGTGTAGTACGGTTCTTCCTTAAGGGGACTCAGCCTCCCCTTCATTCAAGGGGTTGTGGGTCCCTAATCTGGCTCAAGTCTGGGAATTAATTGAGGGGCCGTGACTCTATTCTGGTTGTTCAAGTTAGACTGCCATTCACTTACCTAGAATTCTTCTGCTTGTACAGATGAAGTTAATATTTAGTAGATTTCCCATCTGTTTCACTCCTAGGGACACCATGACTAAGTAGCCAATGCCATAAGTCCATATGAGTCAGACTATTCTGATTACTGCTTTGATTTCGCTGTCCCTTATGGTAACCATGCCCACCTCCTCTTTGTCGATTGAGTGCCGCCACTTGACCCCTATGACCCTGGGGTCCAATCTGCCCCATTGTAGTTAAAAACAAACAAACAAACAAACAAACCTGTTGCCATTGAGTTGATTCCGACCCATAGCAACCCTATAGTTAGGTGTCTCAATTCAGTTAGGGCACTTCCCATGGTCAAATCTGACTTATATAAAATAGCAATCACAGCAGTCTTCAAGGATGGTGGGGCTCCCTTCACAAATTTGTCCCTCATCAATTGTGGTAAAAGGTGTGTCCTCTGGGCAGTCCATGTGTGGGTCTGTGGGTCTAATCTGATAAATCCACTCTGACGTACCAACTTCACTAAGCCTTTCAATATCTTCTACAGTAGACCAAGGAAAGTCTAGTACTTCAACTTGTTTTAGTGTAGGCCACTGCGTAATCCATGCTTCAGCAAACCAACCAAATAAACTATTGGTTCCTTTCCTGACCTCTCAAGCTGAAACACTGAATGAAGGATCTGTGCTTAGTGGGCCCATATCAATAAACTCAGACTGATCCAACTTTATGTTCCTTGCACCACTATCCTACACCCTTAATAACCATTCCCACACATATTCCCCAGGTTTCTGTTTGTACATATTAAAAAAGTCAAGCAGTTCTTTTGGGGTGTAGTGTACCTCCACATGTGTCACACTTTGTACTTCACTTTTCAAGGCTTGCTGGGACTTAAGTCTATTCATAGCTATAGATGCAAAAATGGCTGGTGGGGGTGGGTCCTGTGAACATTTAGCGATGTCTCGTAAGGCATCTGCCTCAGATGATACCCCAGACGATACTCCAGGTGCCACCCAAGTCTATATCTCAGACAAAGACTCTTCAGGCACAGCTGGGTTAATCTCATCAGATTGGGGAGAAAGGAATAACGATTTTACTGTGGAGGTTGTCTTAGCAGACAAAGATGGAGTGATTTCTTCAGTTGGGAATAAGAGGTTCTATTGGCAGGAGTGATTCAATGGAATTTAGGGGCTCAGTATTCCTGGTTTCCTGACTAACTGTCCATATGTTCCCACCCCAAGTTTCAGGATCCCATTTCTTCCAAATCAATGCCCTCCTTTAACTTCAGATATCATTTGAGGTTGGGAATTCAATTGTTATTGTAATTCACCCATTCTTCTGATAAAACTTTGGGTTTGGTTTTCAGCAATATCAGCTCTGTTACTACTACAGATAAGGCTTTCTTTCAGGCACAAGTGGCAAATTTGAGGTATTTTATGTGGTGCTTGAGCTGTGACTCTGAAGCCTGAGCTCATCTCTTTCTTTCACCACTTTGTCTGACAAAAGTAGGACCAACTAACCAGCTTCCCTATCCTTCTCATTCCTTTTTCTTATGGTTTAGGTAAAAGTTTATAGCTCAAATAATTTCTCATTCAAAAATTAATACACAAATTGTTTTATGACATTGGTTGCAATCTCTGCAATGTGTCACCAGTCTCTACCTTTCCAACTCAGAGTCGTCATGTCCACTGGTCCAGTTTTTCTGTCCCTTCCTGCCTTCTTGTCTTTGCTTTTGGACAGGTGTTGTCCGTTTGATCTCATATACTTGATTGATCTAAGAAGCCTGTTCCTCAGTGTGTTATTGTTTGTTTTATGTTGTTGTTGTTGTTAGGTGCAGTCAAGTCGGTTCCAACTCATAGTGACCCTATATACATTAGAACGAAACACCACCCGGTCCTGCACCATCCTCACAATCATTGTTATGCTGGAGTACATTGTGCCAGTCCATCTTGTTGAAGGTCTTCCTCTTTTTCACTGACCCTCTAATTTACCAAGCATGATGTTCTTCTCCAGGGAATGATCCCTCCTAATAACATGTCCAAAGTATGGGAGACATAGTCTCGACATCCTTGCTTCTAAGGAGCATTCTGGTTGTACTTCTTCCAAGACAGACGTGTTTGTTCATCTGGCAGTCCGTGGTATATTCGACATTCTTCATCAACATCACAATTCAAAGGCTTCAATTTTTCTTCTGTCTTCCTTATGCATAGTCCAGCCTTCGCATGTATATGAGACAATTGAAAACACCATGGCTTGGGTCAGGTGCACATTAGTCTTCAAGGTGACATCTTTACTTTTTAATGCTTTAAAAAGTTCTTTTGCAGCAGATTTTCCAAATGCAATGCATCATTTGATTTCTTGACTGCTGCCTTCATGGGTGTCGATTGTGCGTCCAGGTAAAATGAAATCCTTGACAACTTCAATCTTTTCTTCATTTATCATGATGATGTTGCTTGTTGGTCCTGTTGTGAGGATTTTTTTTCTTTATGTTGAGGTGCATTAGGCTTGGAGGAAGACTCATTAACAACCTGCATTATGCAGATGACACAACCTTGCTTGCTGAAAGTGAAGAGGATTTGAAGCACTTACTGATGAAGATCAAAGATCACAGCCTTCAGTATGGATTACACCTCAACATTGTTTTATATGCCTGTCTAATCTTTGGCTCAAAGATGGGCTTCAGAAGTGGTTTCAGTTCTGAGTTAGCAGGGTGTCCAGGGGCCATCATCTCGGGGATTTCTCCAGTCTCTGGCCTTTTTTGTGAATTTGAATTTTGTTTTACATTTTCCTCCCACTCTGTCTGGGACTCTCTATTGTGACCTCTGTCAGAGCGGTTGGTGGTGGTAACCAGGCACCATCTAGTTCTGGGTTCAGGCTGGTGGACTCTGTGGTTCATGTTGTCCATTAGTCCTTTGGAGTAATATTTTTCTCATGTCTTTGGTTTTCTTCATTTTGCTTTGCTCCAGACGGGATAGGACCAATAGATGCGTCTTAGATTGCCACTCACAAGCTTTTAAGACCCCAGACACTACTCACCAAAGTAGGATGTAGAACATTTTCTTTATGAACTATGCTATGCCAACTGACCTAAATGTCTCCCGAGACCATGGTAGCCAGCCCTCAACACCAGTAACTCCTTCCTTCAAGGCGTTTGTATGTGTCTTAGAAGCTTCTATGATTGTCTTGGTCAAGTTGTGCTGACTTCCCCTATATTATGTGTTGCGTTTCCCTTCACCAAATTTAACATTTTTCTGTTCTCTAGTTAGTGATTTTCTCTCCTCACCCTTCCCCTCCCTTGTAACCATCAAAGATTTTTTTTCTTTGTGAAAACCTTTTCTGGGGTTTTTGTAATAGTGGCCTCATACATTATTTGTCCTTTTGTGATTGACTTATTTCACTTATCATAATGCCATCCAATTCATCCATGTTGTGAGATGTTTTGAGGGTCCATCATTGTTCTTTATCATTGCATAGTATTCCATTGTGTGTAAAAAAAATTGTGTGTATGTACCGTAATTTATTTATCCATTCGTTTGTTGATGGGCACTTAGGGCTGTTTCCATCTTTTTGCTATTGAGAATAATGCTGCGATTGAACAATGGGTGTGCCTACGTCTATTCATGTGATGGCTCATATTACTATTGAGTAGTCTAATTCTGAAATTTTATTGTTAATCTTTTGGATTTCTAGTTCCTGTCTCTGTATACTTTCTAGCAGCCTGTTAGTCTGTCATTTTATTCTTGTATTGCTTGCCTGAATTCTTTTATTGCCGTGTCTGTGTGTTTCTTGGCTTGGTCTGAGTTTTGCCTGATCTCCTTCCTGATCTCTTGGAGGCCTCTCTATATTAGTCTTCTGAATTCTTTATCAGGTAGTTCCATTGGCTTATCTTCTTCTGGAAGATTTTCTGGTTCTTTATTTTGGACGCTTGCTGGAACTATCTTGTCCTGCTTCTCTATGTGATTTGATATTGACCTTTGTCTCCAAGGCATCAAGAAGTTATTATATTTATTTATTGTATCTTTGTTTGCTGTGTCCTGTATTTTTGTTATGTTTTGATATGCCCAGGTAGGCTGGGCATGTGAGCTACTTTCGTTGTTGGTGTTGTTGAAGCTCCCACGTCCTGTCTTCAGGTGGTCAAAGCAGCTACTAGGTGTGTGGGCCCAGCAGTCTATTCACTGTTCTTGTGGGGGTGCAGTTATTCAGGGCACAGGTGTCTAGGTCATCAGTCACTGCGTGTGTGGTGCAGACTGTCCCCTACAGTCCTAGCTGGCAGGGCTTCATGGGGGTGTTCAGAGCAGGCACAGGTCTCTGGTTGCAATGGGAGGCCGCGTGTGGGGCAAGGCAGGGGGCTGATGGCTGCCCCCAGGTGCCTGGATGGAGGGTGTGTCCCTGTCTTCTAGAGCACATAGTGGGGGTGGGTAGCACAGCCGGTCCTTGGGTGCCTGGCGCTGTTGGCTGGAGGGATTAGGAGGCACCACTAATTCTCAGACCCTTGTTGTGGGAGGCTAGACAAAGTGGGTTGTGCTGCTGGCCCTCAGGCTCCTGATGTGGGTGGGTGAGGTCACTTCTTAGGGGACCGGGTATTGCCGAATGTCAAATCTGCAGCTCCCCCTTGACTGTTGCAAGTGAAAATGGGCTTCAGGTGCATGCCCTGTTGTTTTATACTGATGAGGGTGTGTAGTGTTGAATCAGCCCACAAGGTACTGGGTGGTGGTGAGAGGCGCTCCAAGTCTATGGACCCCCTTTGCCAGTGGCTGGGCGAAGTGGCAGGGCCTCCTGATTGGCCCAGATTTCCTGGTTTAGGGGGGCGTGGCATCGTTGAATATTGCAGGACTGGTGTCAGGGTGAGGTGGGGGATGGGTGAGGGGCTGGAAGCCTTCTCCACTGTGAAGCTCTGGGGGTGGGGGGGAGGAGTTATTTTGCCAGCATGTATGTAGTTTGGGAGCTTGTGCTTAACTTTTGCATGTCTGGTGTCACTCCTGTGTGGTTCTGGAGGTGTGTGTAGATTGGCTGCTGCTTGGCACCAGATGTGGTGGGCCTCGGGTTGGGATGCTGTTGCTTGCTGCTTGCCTCAGCCCGTGTCACTGTGCATACTTAGCTAGCAGGGCACCAGCAATTCTGCAATCTATAGTTCCCCATTCCCTGCTTTTGAATAGTCTCGCCTTCCACCTGCCACTCGGTTTTCAGGTTTGTCTTTAATGATTCGCGTTCCTAGAGGGACGAAAGGAAGCATCTGACTATTCCGCCACCTTGGCCCCACCTCCTCCTATATTTCCATTTCTAGCTTTTTAAGGAGGCTCCATATCCTTTTTCATAGTTGAACCATTTTATATTCCCACCAGTAGTGCATAAGAGTCCCAATCGCACCCACAAGCTCTCCAATATTTGTTACTTTTGGTTTTTTTGAGTAGTGCCAGTAAATGTCAGGGTGAGATGGTATCTCATTGTAGTTTTGATTTAAATTTCCCTAATGGCTGATGATCACGAGAGTTTCCTCACCGTGAGGCATCTGTTCAGACCCTTTGTCTATTTTTTAATTGGATTATTTGTCTTTTTGTTGTTGAGGTGTTGAAATATTCCATAGATTTTTAGAGATTAGACCCCTATTGGATATGTAGTAGCCAAATTATTTTTTCCCAGTCTGTAGGTTCTCTTTTTATTCTTTTGATGATATTTTTTCATGACCGTAAGTGTTTAATTTTTAGGAGCTCCCAGATATCTAGTTTATCCCTGGTGTTTATGTGTTTGTTGTGGTTTATATTGTATTCATGCCATGTATTAGGGCCCTTAGCATCGTCCCTATTTTTTCTTCCATGATCTTCATTGTTTTAAGTCTCTGATCCATTTTGAGCTAGTTTTTGTGTATGATGTGAGATATGGGTCCTATTTCATTTTTGTAAAGATGGGCATTTGGTTTTGCCAGCACCATTTGTTAAAAAGACTGTCTTTTCCTCATTCGGTGGACTCTGGTCCTTTGTCAAAGATCAACTGACCACAGGTGGATGGGTTGATATCTGGGTTCTCCATTCTGTTCCATTGGTCTATGCATCTGCTGTTGTACCAGTACAGGGCTGTTTTGACCACTGTGACTGTATTGTAGGTTCTGAGATCGAGTAGTGTGAGGCCTCCTACTTTGTTCTTTTTCTCCAATACAGCTTTGCTTAGCCGGGGCCTCTTAACTTTACATATAAAATTGGCGATTAGTTTTTCCATCTAGTTAAATAATGCTGTTGGTGTTTGGATTGGGATTGCATTATATCTGTACATTGCTTTGGATAGAATTGACATTTTTACAACGTTGATCCTCTATTCATGAGCATGGTATTTTTTTTCCATTTAAGTAAGTCTCTTTTGGTTTCTTGCATTAGTGTTTTGTAGTTGTCTTTGAATAGGTCTTTTATGTCCTTGGTTAGATTTACTCCTAAGTATTTTATTTTATGTTTTGGGGGGTTATTATAAATGGTATTCTTTTCCTGATATCCTTTTCAAGGTTCTCTTTGTTGGTGTGTAGGAATCCAACTCATTTTTGTATGTTTATTTTGTGTCCTGCTACTCTATTGAATCTTTCTATTAGTTCCAGTAGTTTTCTTGTGGAACCCTTGAGGTTCTCTATGTATAATATTATATCATCTGCAAATAGAGATCGTCTTACTTCTTCCTTTCCAATTTGGATGCCCTTTATTTCTTTTTCTTGCCTTATTGCTCTAGCTAAGACTTCCAGCACAATGTTACATAGGAGTGGTGATAAAGGGCATCCTTGTCTGGTTCCGGTTCTCAAGGGGGAATGTTTTCAGCCTCTCTCCGTTGAGAATGATGTTGGTTGTTGTTTCTGTGTAGATGCCCTTTATTATGTTGAGAAATTTCCCTTCTATTCCTATTTTATTGAGAGTTTTTATCAGGAATGGGCACTGGACTTTATCAAATGCCTTTTCTGCATCAATTGAGATGATCATGTGATTTTTTCTTTTGTTCTATTCATGTGGTGGATTATGTTGATTGATTTTCTAATGTTGAACCGTCCTTACATACCCACTATGAATCCTACTTGGTTGTGGTATATTATTTTTTTGATATGATGCTGAATTCTATTGGCTCGAATTTTGTTGAGAATGTTTGCATCTATATTTACGTGATTTTGTTTTTTTGTGGTGTCTTTTCCTGTCTTTGGTATCAGCTTTATGTTGTGTTCATAGAATGAATTCAGGTGTATTCCTTCCTTTTCTATGCTCTGAAATAATTTGAACAGTACTGGTGTGAACTCTTCTCTGATTTTTTGGTAGAATTCTCCAGTAAAGCCTTCTGGGCCAGGGCTTTTTTTTTATTATTATTTTTACCTCTTCAGTTTCTTCTCTTGCTGTGGGTCTGTTTGGACAATCTATTTCAGTTTGTGTTAGTTTGGGTAGGTAGTGTGTTTCTAGAAATTTGCTCATTTCCTCTAGGTTTTCAAATTAGGTGGAGTACAATTTTTTGTAGTATTCTGTTATGATCCTTTTTATTACAATTGGGTCTATTGTAAAGTCCCGCATCTCATTTCTTATTTGGGTTATTTGCATCCTCTCTTGTTTTTCTTTTGTCAGTTTGACCACTGGTTTGTTCATTTTTGTTGATCTTTTCCAAGACCCAACATTTGGTCTTGTTGATTCCTTCTATAGTTTTTCTCTTCTCTATTTCATTTATTTCTGCTCTAGTCTTTATTATTTCCTCTCTTTTGGTACTTGTGCACTTCTTTTGCTGTTCTCCTTTGGTTTGTTTCAGATGCAAGGCTAACATTTTGATTTTGGCCTGTTTTTCTTTTTGATGTGTACATTTATTGCTATAAATTTTTCTCTGAACACTGACTTTGCTGTGTCCCAAAGGTTTTGGTATGATGTGTTTTCATTCCCATTTGATTTTAGGAATTTTTTTATTCCCTCTTTGATTTCTTCTATTATCCAGTTATTTTCAAGCAAGATATTATTCAGTTGCCATGTATTTGATTTTATTTTCTTTGCTTTTACTGTTATTTCTACTTTTATGCCATTGTGTTCAGAGTGAATACTTTGTGTTACTTCAATGTTTTGGATTTTATTCAGGGTTGCTTTGTGGCCTAAAATGTGTTCTATTCTAGAGAGTGTTCAATGTGTATTTGAAAGGAATTTACACTTTGCTGCTTTGGGTGAAGTGTTCTAAGTATGTCTATGAGATCAATTTCATGGATTGTGGCCTTTCAATCTTCTGTAGCTTTGTTGAGTTTCTTTCTAAATGTTCTGTCCTGTACTGAGAGTGGTGTGTTGAAGTCTCCTACTATTATTGTGGAAGTGTATGTTTCTCTTTTCAGTGCTGTTAGAATTTGTTTTATGTATTTTGAAGCCCTGTTGTTGGGTTTGTAAATGTTTATTAAGCTTATGTGTTCTTGGTGGATTGTCCCTTTAATCCTTGTCTTTTATGTTTGACTTTGCCTTAAAGTCTATTTTATCTGAGATTAATATTGCCACTCCTTTTTTTTTTTTTTGGTTGCTGTTTGCTTGATTTTTTTTCCTTCCTTTGATTTTTCATGTATTTATGTCTTTGTGTCTAAGGTGTGCCCCTTATAGACAAGATATTGATGTACTGTAGGTTTTTAAATCCATTCTGCCACTCTGTCTCTTTACTGGTTGCTTTTAAGCCACTTACATTTGGTGATTATCCATAGGTATGGGTTTATTGCCTTGATATTGTTGTGCTTTTTTTTTTTTTTGTGGTGCTGATGTTTTCTTTGTTCCTCTTACTTTCCTGTGTTACGTTCTTTTTGTTTGTAGATTTTCTTTCATTATAGATTTTGTTTTTAATTTAATTTTTTTTTAATTTTGATGGGTAAGTTTGATAACTTTCTTCATGGTTAACTTGAAACTTATCCTCACTTAATTCCTAGGTTTGAACAGAATTTTATTACTTGATACCTCCTTGACTTCCACTCCATTTGAAAGTTCTATTTATACACCATTTACTCCCCCTTTTATTGTTTTGAAGTTGTCTTCATTTGTCGATTGATTTCTCTGTTTCCCTGTTCTAAGTCTCGTAATTAGCTTTGTTTTATTATTGAGAGTTCTTTATCTAGGTTGATATCTGGCTGATGCTGTCCTGTGTCCTAGTCTCAGGTTGTCTGATGTTTTTGGCTCTGTAACTGAAGGACTCCCTGTAATATTTCTTGTAAGTTTGGTTTGTTTTTACAGATTCCCTTAATTTCTGTTTATCTGGAAATATGCTAATTTTTATATGTTTTGACACTGTCTGCTGTCTGAGACATTAAGGTATTATTTTCTTTATTTATTGACTGGATGTTCATTTGTTTTGCCCTGTTTTTTGTTTTGATACGTCAGGGTGGGTGGTCCAGGCATGCTTTGCTGCTTGCTTGTTTGTGGGCATGATAGCTCTCACTGCCTTATCCAGGTGGACAGGGCAACAGTAGGCAGAACAAGCTCTCTTTGTTGTACACTGGTTTGGTGAAGTCTGTGGGTGAAATTAGCAGGCACTGTCTGCCCCCTGATGTTGATCCAGCGGGGTGAAAGCATTCACAGCCCCTAGCCAGATAGGTGGTGATATTGAATGGGGAGTGGTACGGGTTCATTTCCCACCATTTAGTAGCTGGTTGAGTACCAGGGGTGGAGGAGTGGAGCAGTGCAGTCCAGATGTGTCAGCAGGCTTGAGCACCAGGAGTATTCTAGCCACAGTGTTGCTGCAGGGTAGGCGGGAGGGGGCTGTCCTAGTTGCGTAGTGCTGCTATAAGAGGAATACCACAAATGGGTGGCTTTAACAAACAGAAATTTATTTTCTTACAGTTTAGGAGGCTAGAAGTCCAAATTCAGGGTGCCAGCTCCAGGGGAAGGCTTTCTCTTTCTGTTAGCTCTGGAGGAAGGTCCTTGTCATCAATCTTCTCCTGGGCCTAGGAACTTCTCAGCACCAGGACCCTGGCTCCAAAAGATGTGCTTCACTCACAGATCTTTCTTGGTGGTAGGAGGTCCCTTTTTACTACCAGAAGCAGAGGCATCAACATCTTTAAGACTAACCAAACTTTAAGATGACAGGCTGCTGGGTCAAGTTCCACCAACTGGAGGGCAGATGACGACCAGCCAAATGTAGGATCTAGAGCAGAGCAAAAGCCTGCCAGCTTTTCCAGAAAGTCCATGTATATTGGATGCGGGCCACCCCCCACCCCCCACCCCCCAAAGGAAACTCCCCTTCAACTGCTTGGCTGCTCATAGCATATCCAATTATGGAGGTGATTATATTTTATCAGATTTCATCATGGAGGTGATTACATCATTACATAGCTGCCAAACAACATCGTGACTGCCAAACCACTGAGAATCATGGCCCAGCCAAGTTGACACACAATCTTTTTTTTATTGTGCTTTAAGTGAAAGTTTACAAATCAAGTCTCTCATACAAAACCTTATATACACCTTCCTATATACTCCTAGTTGCTCTCCCCCCAATGAGACAGCGCACTCCTTCTCTCCACCTTGTATTTCCATGTCTATCCTCGGCCTTCACATCTCCCCTCCAGACAGGAGCTGCACACATAGTCTCATGTGTCTACTCGAGCCAAGAAGCTCACTCCTCACCAGTATCATTTTCTATCTTACAATTCAATCCAATCCCTGTCTGAAGAGCTAGCTTTGGGAATGGTTCTGGTTCTCGGCTAACAGGTCTGGGGGCCATGATCTCTGGGGCCCTTCTATTCTCAGTCAGACCATTAAGTCTCAAATTACAAGAATTTGAGGTCTGCATCCCACTGCTCTGCTTCTTCAGGGATTCTCTGTTTTGTTCCCTGTCATGGTAGTCACTGGTTGTAGCCGGGCACCATCTAGTTCTACTAGTCTCTGATTTATGTGGCCCATTCTGACTCTTGGGCTCATACTTACCTGGTGTCTTTGGTGTTCTTCATTTTCCTTTGCTCTAGGTGGGTTGAAACCAATTGATGCATCTTAGATGGCCGCTTGCTTGCGTTTAAAACCCCAGACGCCACTCTCTAAAATGGGTTGCAGAATGTTTTCTTAATAGGTTTTATTATGCCAATTGACGTAGATGTCCACTGAAACCATGCTCCCCAAACCCCCACCCCTGCTGTGCTGGACTTTGAAAAATTTGGTGTATTCAGGAAACTTCTTTGATTTTTGGTTTAATCCAGTTGTGCTGACCTCTCTTGTATTGTGTGCTGTCCTTCCCTTCACCTAAATTAGTTCTTGTCTACTATGTAATTAGTGAATTCCTCCTCCTCCCTCTCTCCCTCCTCCCCCCCCCTCTTGTAACCATCAAAGAATATTTTCTTTTCTGTTTAAACTATTTCTTGAGTTCTTATAATAGTGGACTCATACAGTAGTTGTCCTTTTGCAACTGACTAATTTCACTCTTGACACACAATCTTAATCATCACAGTCCACCCCTTGTCAACTTGGCACAGGTACATATCTCCTCAAGCCATACATAATCTCTGAATAAAGACAATTATAAAGTTATACTTGCGCCTAACATGATACAACTAGCACGTGTACAACCGAAAACGCACTAGCCCTGTTTGCATCTTATATTTTATAAGTGAAGAAAAAAATATTTGATGCACACATACAAAGCAGAAATACTCATAACAATACAGTCCTTGTTTCTGCAACTGATCACGTGGCCATAACTGGTGTTTAGAACTACCTTCTTCCACCATCCATTCCGTATTCCCTTTCCCCTTAGCAAGCTGGTCATGGTTCTTTGCCTGGTGGGGTGACCCAAACCTTCATTCCTGAAGGGTCCAGGTCATTAATAGCCATGTCAGAATTGGGTTGCTGTAGTTTTCCATTGACTTTAATCACAAGGCATGGCAGTACTAAGAGACATACTCTTCTTTACCTCCATTATGTAATATCTATCCGATTTCCTCTTGTTAATCAGGATCAATTGCATCAGTCAATATGGTAACTCCCTTCTTATCCTGTTGATGCAGAGGCATGAGGAGCCCAAAGTGGCTGGGTGACATTCTTAACTTCCAGTTCAATGGAATCTGTGCTGTGTCTCCAGGTGGGAGTATTCCTCCCTTTGGAACTAAGACTTCTGTGCCCAAGGATTATAGGGTTGAAGGGATAGACAGTAAAAATTTTGCCAGTGGGTCACCAGGGGTAGTAGTGAGTGCTGCCACTCCCATTTCCACCCCTTGATTCCTGGACCTATGGATCCTGGCTATTGGAGATACAGCACCATATATTGGACACAGATTTGGAGCATATACAGCCTCCTGGAGAACTTTTCCCCAAACTTTCAAGGCATTGCCACCTAGCTGGCACCTTAATTGTGTTTTTTAGAAGGCCATTCCATTGTTCTGTCAAGCAAGCTGATTCAGGATGATGGAGAACATGGCGAGACCAGTGAATCCCATGAACATGGCACATGGCCATACTTCATTTGCAGTGAAATGAGTCCCTTTATCCGAGGCAATACTGTGTGGGATACCATGATGGTGGATAAGGCATTCTGTAAGTCCATGGATGGTAGTTTTGGCAGCTGCTTTGAATAGAGGGAAGGCAAATCCATATCCAGAGTAAATGTCTATTCCAGTAAGAAAAAAAAAAATACTGCCCTTTTCATGATGGAAGTGGTCCAAAGTAATCGACCTGCCACCAGGTTGCTGGCTGATCCCCTTGAGGAACGGTGCCATACTGGGGACTCAGTGTGGTTCTCTGCTGCTGGCAGATTGACCACTCAGCAGTGACTGTGGCCAAGTCGGCCTTGTTGAGTGGAAGTCCATCTTGCTAAAACCATGCATAACCTCCATCCCTGCCACCATGGCCACTTTTTTCATGAGCTCATTGGGCAATGATGGGAGTGGCTGGGGAAAGAGTATAACTGGTTTCCACAGAATGCTTTATCCTATCTACTTGATTGTTAAAATCCTCCTCTGCCAAGATCAAATAATGATGAGCTGAATAGAGATCCAGAGCATAACAAAAGCCAGATAGCTTTGCCAGATAGTCCATATATGTTGGATGCAGACCACATCCACAAGGAAACTCCCTTTCAGTGGGTTGGCTACTCATAGCAGATTTCATCATGGAGGTGATTACATCATTACATAACTACCAAACTACGTCATAACTGCCAAACCACTGAGAAGCATGGCTCAGCCAAGTTGACACACAACTTTAACCATTATAGGAGGTGGGAGGTAGCGTAGGGGAGAAAAAATAAAACGGTGGCATGGCAGGAGCCATTGGGTGGGGGCAGGACAAACCCAGGGGCCAGTGGGTGTGGTGGTGGTGGACATGGCTGGATGGGAGGGAGGAAGAAAAGAAAGAAAAAAAAATGGTAGTGTGATAGGATCTGGTGAGTGGGGTTGGGGCATACCTTGGACCCTGGCAGGCCACTGGCTTTCTAGCTGTGGTGGCATAGTAGGGGCCAGTGGGAAGGGGGGAAGGTGGTTTATGGGGCTAGCTGGGAGGGAGAAAGAGAAAAAAAGGTGGTTCAATGGTGGTCTGCGAGTGGGGGTGGGGTAGACCCTGGGGCTCATGGGAAGGGGGGGAGGTGGAGTATAAGGCTAAGTGGGAGGAAGGAAGAAAAGAAACAAAAAGTTGGTGGCATGGTGGAAGCAGGCAGGAAGGGTGGGGAGGTGATGTATGGGACTAGGTGGGAGGGGGAAAGAAAAAAAACCCTAGTGGCAGGAAGCTGTGGGGTGGGCCCGGGGGGTGTCATACTATAGAACCCAGTGGTGGGGCTGCCAGGATGGGGGGAGGTTCTTGCTTCTATTCACCAGGGGTGTGAAGGGTAGGAAAGCTTTTTTCTCTGCTTTCCGGGTGCTCTGTCTCCTATTGGAAGCTCTGTGAAGTTGCCTTCCCATACCCCCTGTCCGAGGTCATTTCTGGCTGCATTTCAAGATGGCGATGCTGTGCCGTGTTAGCAGCAGACCTCCACTCCATCTCTCTCTTCATTCTCTGTTTTCTGTCAGTTCCTTCTTCCGTTCAGTGTTTCATCTAGTTATTTATACCTTCATTCAGGGTTCTAGGATTGACGTTTGTATCTGCTTACTTAGTTTTTCTGGTCTTTGCTGCAAAGGGACGACATGGGTGCGTCTCTCTAGGGCACCATGTTGGCTCCACCTGTCTATACTTCTCATTCTGACAAAATTGTAGAAAAGTATCAAACATGTGATCACCCTTGCTTCTCACCAATATTTGATCTATGGGAGTTGATATTTTGAGTATTAATACTGTCATCTCATGCCATGATTTAGCAGCATCCTTTTTACTACTTGAGGCAGAGTCATCAGTGCCTTTAAGACTAATCAGACTTGAGAACCAATTTAGAAAACTCACCCTTAAGATTTTGTTTCTCTAGCACCACCCTCAGTACCAAACGTCTTAGTCTGGGCTCTCTAGAGAAGTAAAACCAGTGAAGCATATGTATTTATGTGTATTTATATATATATATATATATATATATATATATATATATATATATATATATATATATATATATATATAAAGAGAGAGAGATGTATATGTATAGAGAGAGACAAAGAGAAATTTATCTTAATGAAATGGCTCACACGGCTGTAGAAGCTGCCAAGTCCCAAATATGTGGGTCAAGCATCAGGCTGGAGGCTTCTCTTGACTCATGTAGCTTCAGGGGTTGATGAACCCAAGATTGGCAAATTGGATGGCAGGCTGCTGGCTTACAGGCTGTGGAGGTTGATGAACCCAAGATTGGCAAATTGGATGGCAGGCTGCTGGCTTACAGGCTGTGGAGGCTGATGAATCCAAGATTGGCAGGTAAGACAGCAGGCCCCTGGCTCACAGGCCGTGGAGGCTGATGAATCCCAAGGTTGGCAGGCAATGTGGCAGGCAGCTGAGTCAAGTCCCAAGAACTGGAGGTCAGATGGTGATGAGCTGGATGCAGGATCCAGAGCAATCAAGTGAGCTTTGCCAGAATGTCTCTCTCTCTCTATATAGGATGTAGGCCACACCCCCAAGGAAACTCCCCTTTCAACTGATTGGCTGATCACATCATGGAGGATGACTACATCATCACATA
The DNA here is from genome assembly GCF_024166365.1 of Elephas maximus indicus. Taxonomy (NCBI): domain Eukaryota; kingdom Metazoa; phylum Chordata; class Mammalia; order Proboscidea; family Elephantidae; genus Elephas; species Elephas maximus. Next base: position 97,728,320 of record NC_064846.1, on the reverse strand, counting down.
ACTGCCAAACCACTGAGAATCATGGCCAGCCAAATTGACACACAACCTTAACCATCACAGGGCCTAAGGGTGTTTCAAAGAAGTATTGGGCAGTATGTCTGAGGTCCTACAGGCCTAAGTCTCACCATTGTGGATATGGAGCTAGCAAGCCCTTATTCACTACTAAGCAGCCTCAAGGTCATTGGCACACCTTGGCAATATCTACAAGATGTCCAAACCACCAGACAACTCAGTTATCTCCCTGTGTAGAATCCTCATACTGCATATCTGATTGCATTTTTTATTTTTAAATTACAGCCATAGAATCATAGAGACTCTGGTTGCAAATCCAAGTCGCCTGGAAAGTTTTAAAGAATTATTAATCCCATGGCCCCACCCTGTACCAAAAAAAAAATCAGAATTTCTGGGGGATGAGGTCCAGGAAGCAATATTTTTTAAAAGTCTGCAAGTAATTCGAATGTTCTGTCAGGGTTGAGAATGACTGTTATGTTATAGGCTATTAAACCTGCGAGAGACCAGTCCAGAGTCTCCCCAACGTATATGACTGCATAATCCTTTACAAATTATAATGTATGTGTGGATAATGAGCATGTTTAAAGTAAGTGACAAATAAAAAGGTCATTGGGATGAATTAATTGCAAGAAGTAATAATACAAATTAAGAAAATATACTTTTTAACATCTTAAGAGAACAAAGGAACTTAGGGAAATGAAACCATTTTATTAATAAAAAGAATATATATATGTAAAAAAAAGGTAAGGTAAAATCTTTAATTTTTACATTTTTTGGTTATAACATGTCATCGGAAACCACTATTATTTTAAATGAGAGCCCTGTTTTTGTATTATTATGTCATAGTCACTTAATATCACCCATTATGTTACGGGGTTGGATCCTCACATCAGATCAACCTCAACTTAGTTTTCTTTGCAGCTTGATATACACAGACCTCTTCGCACAGACTTGTTAGAGTGCAGGCAAGAGGAAAGCAACTTCCAAGTTGTAATATTTAGTGTTTCCAATTAGGCTATGCCAGAAATCACATATAGAAGTTAAAATAGATGCCTCTGAATTAATGTCTGGATCAGGCTCCATGCTTTCCTGAATTCTCTGATGTGGCACATTACTGAGTTAATAAGAGTGCATGATAGTGAGACAACTGTATGAATGTGTTTAATATTTTTGAACCCATATATTCTTTAACAAATACAATTTAGAAGAGAAAGTACTTATCTTTGAGTTTCCCCTCTCAAAATTCCAATAGAAATAGAGTTTTGGAATGTGGATCTAGGTCAACAGACACTCCATGGTTTCTGATGGGAAATGAACTGTTAATTTTCTTTTTTTTTTTGGAAGATCCCTTGCATGTGACCAGTTGTTTCGCTCTGTAAAAAAAAAAAAAAAAATTTTCTCTAGGCCTTAAAAATTCTTTCTTTGTGTTTAGCTTTTGACTATAATGTGTTTTGGTGTGGATCACTTTGAGTTTATCCTGCTTGGATTTTTGCTGAGCTTCTTAAATGTGTACCTTCATCTCTTTCATCAAATTTGTGAAGTTTCTGGCCATTATTTCTTCAAATATTCTTTCTTCCCTTTTCTCTCTTCTACTTTTTGGTACTCTCGTAACGTGTATGTTGGACCACTTAATGTTATTCCACAGATCCTTTAAGCTCTGTTCATTTTTTTCTTTTTCTTTTTTTCTTCCTGCCCCTCAGACTGAGTAATTTCAGTGGTCCTATCTTCAAGTATGGAGCCTAGTGGCATAGTGGTTAAGAGGTCGGCTGCTAACCAAAAGGTCAGCAGTTCAAATCCACCAGCCACTCCTTGGAAGGCCTATGCGGCAGTCCTACTCTGTACTATAGAATCACTATGAGTTGGAGCAGGCTCAACAGCACCTAACAAGAACAATCTTCAAGTACACTCATTCTTCTGACTTCTGAAATCTGTTGAATCCCTCAAGTGCATTTTTCAGCTCAGTTATTGCTTTTCAGTTTCAGAATTTCTTTTTTAGTCCTTTTCATATTTTCTATTTATACTCTTGTTTTGTTTATATATCATTTTCCTCATTTTTGTAAGTTCTTTATCAACGTTTTCCTTTAGCTCTTTAAACATATTTAAGACAACTGATTTAAAGTTTTTATCTAATAAGTTCAACATCTGGGCTTCCACAGGGATGGTTTCTGTCAATTTTTTTCCCCCTCTGGATGTTTTTTCTGGATGGTCCATACTTTTCTGTTTCTTTGTATGCTAGTTATTTTTTGTAGGGAACTGGGCATTCAAATATTATAATGTGGTAACGATGGAAATCAGATTCTCCTCCTGCCCCAGAGTTTGCTATTATTCATTGTTGAAGGTTTAGCTTGTGTTCTGCCAGTGTTTTGACTGAAATTTCCTTGAGCACCAGGAGCTTAAAAAGCATACAAATAAATAAAACCCGCCACTACCACCACCAACAACAACATAAACCAACCAACCAAACAAACAACAACAAAAAAAAACACCTCCCAGTCTTTGCGGATTGGCTCTGTGCTGGGGCACTCCTTTAACAACTCCTTAGCAAGGCTGTTTACAATGCTGCCTCAGCTTTCACTTCCTGCTTGAACTGAGCCTATGGATCATCCAGTAGTGAAATATTAGGGCCTTCTCAGGTCTTTTCTGAGCATGCATCTTGTCCTGGGCATGTGTGTGGCTTTCTAAATTTCCCAGTATATGGGAGGACTTTTGAATGCCTTAAATTCCCAAAGATCTCTCTCCCTGATTTTTCTTCTCAGGCTTTAGGTGGTTTATTGTAAGTTTTAAACTCAATCTTTTGCCCCAGGCATTGTAGGCTTTTGGATCGCTTTATAATGTTTTTGAGTAATGCCCACTATTCTGCCCTGAGTGGCTTCTGAGTTAGGTGAAACAAAGAGCATCTTGCATTGGCCCTTCATGTAGCCACCAGACAGGTTTGAACAGACAAGCGCAGTATTTTGTGAATAAGGTCTGCCCTGCTCCCTTCAGATTCAGGGGCTAAGGTCCCACACTGGGAACAAGGGCTGCTGTCTTCAAGACTGCTGCCAAGCTGGGGAGGAGCGAGGGGAAGGACAAGTAAAAATGTCATAAATCTTCCCTACCATTTTGAAGTTGCCTTTTTATTGATTCAATATTTGCTTTGCTGTTGTAAATCTTTGGTTTCCAGAGTTCTGACAAAGGTGGTTCTGACAGTTTCTGGACTTTTTTTCCTAATATTTCTGTGGAAGAACAGAAATTTGGAGCTGCTTACTCCCAATTTTGCTCTCTTTCTCTTAACTGTGCTTTTAAGGTGAGTTTTGGCTTACCTCAAATATTTCCCCTTTAATTTTTATATCTTTAGTAAAGGAAAGCAGCTTATTTCTAATCTGGTGATTTAGAGCTGGTTTCCAGGGCTAATTATTAATCCTATTCATTATACTAAGACTGTGCCAGACCTGTGCCAGGAGCTGGTAATACTGAATTGATAAGACTTAGTGTTTGCTCATGGGGTCTTAACATTTAGTGCAGGAGAGACTGTAGAAGGAGACACCCTCATTACAGACTGCTGGGTCCTAAGTGAAAAGTATAGAACACAGAAGCAGGGAAGGCTTCCAATAGCCTTTTCCTTTCTTGTCTTCCTGAAAATATCTATTCATTCTTTAAGACCCTCTTTTTGTCATTCCCTCCTCTCTCTGACTCCTTCCACTATGTTCCCACCATGCTTTATTCATTTCTGCAACCCTTGGTTCCTTCAGATGGCCCAGCCTGGGGGAGATTTTTGGTAGAGGCTGCCAAATATGTATCAGTCCTTCTTGAATTTATTTTTATTTCCTTCCCCTTACAATATTCTGAAAATAACAAGACCCTTTTTTTTCTTCTTTGGAAATTGAGAGAACAACCTGGCCATTCCTTGACCTAAGATGACCTAGAAGCTAGAAGTTAGAATTCTCTCTCTAGGAGAGGTAAACCCTGTCTTCAAGATTGTAGGGGTTTGGAAACAGGATGGAACTCCTGAGGCCTTCATATCTTGATAAGTGTAGATGATTTCAAGGAGTTTCCTTCATTTCGAGGGAAATTAGAGCCACATTAGATAGTTCTGGGCTAATGACAGGCCTTTGGGATAGAAAGAAGCCCTGCATATGAGCCTGGCCTACTTTGCTTATTTTGCCCTAGGTATAAGCTTTTTTATAAGCCCCAATTCTAGTATTTCCTAATGGGGGTACTTTTTAGCATCAAGCCTCTGTTTTCTGTTAGTTCAGGAGGATCAAATGAAATTCTGTATGGGAAAAGGCTTTTTAAACAAACAAAAAAAGCATCCCACAAATGTCACATACTATCATCCTTGATGGCAAGGACAATGACTGACTCTTTCCTTTTTCTCCAGCATCTACTTTGGAAGGAGGCACATCACAAATGTTTGTTAAATGCATAAGTGACCTAGTAGGAGATAGGTGTCTGTATTTCTTCAGTCATTTTGTAGTTATTCAGACTTCTGTGTATTACCAAATAAATCTAATATACTAGTTAATGCTTACCTTTAGCTGTTTTGTGATTTTTGGCATCACCAACAGTCTGAAGCTTGCAAGACCCAAGCTAGGATGTAGAACATTTTCTTTAAAACTTTGTTATGCCTATTGAGATAGATGTCCCCTGAGACCATGGTCTCCAGCCCTTAGCCCAGTAATTCAGCACCTCAGGGAGTTTGGATGTGTCTATGAAGCTTCCAGGACCTTGCCTTGGAAGGTTGTGCTGACTTCCCCATACTGACTTCCCCATACTGTATACTGTCTTACCATTCACCAAAGTTACCACTTATCTATGGTCTAGTTAGTGTTTTTCCCTCCCCACCGCTCCCCTCCCTCATAACCATCAAAGATTGTTTCTTTCTGCGTGTAAACCTTTTCAAGAGTTTTTATAATAGTGATCTTATACAGTATTTGTCCTTTTGTGATTGACTTATTTCACTCAGCATAATGCCCTCCAGATTCATCCACATTGTGAGATGTTCCGCAGACTCATCATTGTTCTTTATCGTTGTGTAGTATTCCATCGTGTGTATGTACCATAGTTTGTTTACGCATTCATCTGTTGATGGGCATCTGTTTCCATCCTTTTGCTATTGTGAACAATGCTGCAATGAATATGAGTGTGCATATGTCTATCCATTCGTGTGCTGGGTCTTATTTCTCTAGGATATATTCCTAGGGGGGAGTAAACCAAAAACCAAAACCAAACCCGGTACCGTCGAGTCGATTCCAACTCATAGCGACCCTATAGGATAGGGTAGAACTGCCCCATATAGTTTCCAAGGAGCGCCCGGCGGATTCGAACTGCTGACCCTTCGGTTAGCAGCTGTAGCACTTAACCACTATGCCACGAGGGTTTCCAGGGGGGAGTAGTAGCACTTTTTTGCACTCCTGTTTGGCTAGCCAGATAAACTCCAGAGGTGGTATATGTCACAGCTAAATTTCCCCATTTTACTTTTGCACTAAGGTGATCCACCTTTCCCCCTCTTTTTTATTGAGGTGAAAGTCACATAACATAAAATTAGCCATTTTAAAGTGAAGAATTCAGTGGCATTTAGTATACTCAACATTGTGCAAGCGCTACCTCTATCTAGCTCCGACACATTTCCATCACCTCAAAATGAAATCCCACACCCATTAAGCAGTAGCTCCCTATCCTCTTACCCCCAACCCTGGAAACCACCAATCTGTTTCCTGTTTCTGTGGATTTAACTATTCTGGATATTTTGTGTAAATGGAATCAAACAATATGTGAGCTTTGCATCTGGCTTCTTTCACTTAGTATAATGTTTTTATACCTGAATAATATTCCATTGTATATTATACCACATATATATCACATTTTGTGTATCCATTCATCCACTGATGGATATTTGGGTTGTTTCCACCTTTTGGCTATAGAATAGAGCTGCTATGAACATTATGTACAAGTTTTCGTGTGTGCATATGTTTTCAAGTTTCTTACATTTCCATCAGCAATGTTCGAGGGTTCCGATTTCTCCTCATCCTTGCCAATATTTTGTTGGAAATATACATAGCTGTCCTAATAGGTGATGTGGTATCCGCTTGTGATTTTTATTTGTATTTTCCTAATGACCGAAGATGTTGAGCATCTTTTCGTGTGCTTATTGGCCATTTGTATATCTTCTTGAAAGAAATGTCTCTTCAAGCCCTTTGTTCTTTTAAATTGAGCTGTTTATGTTTTCGTTGTTGAGTTCTAGGAGCTCGTTATGCATTCTGTATATTAAACTCTTATCAGATGTGATTTACAAATATTTTTTCTTGATTTTGGCTATGTTTTCATTGGTTTTGTCTGTGTTTTCCATGATTTTGCCTATTTTTTATTTGGTTTTGTCTGTGTGTTCTTTGACCTCTTTCCTAATTTCTTGGAGAGCCCTGAATATTAGACTTTTGAATTCTGTATCAGGTAGTTCTAATGCCTTTTCTTCTAAAGGAAGATTATCTGATTCTTTGGTCACTTACTGGAGCCACCTTGTCCTGCTTTTTTATACGTTTTGATATTTTCTGCTATCTCCTAGACATTAAGGTATTATTTCCTTTATTTATTGATTGTATATTTATTTGTTTAGACCGGCTTTTTTGTTTTGTTTTGATGTGTCTCTGGGTGTGTCTGCATAGTTCCTCTGTCTCCTATTGGGAGGCCTGTGAAGATGCCTTTCAGTTCTTCTTGTGTAGGGCTTTTGGCTTAATCTCAAGATGGCCACACTGTGTCATGCTGGTTGACAGGGAACCTCCACCCCAGATCTCTACTCTTTCATTGTTTTTGATCAGTTTCTTCTTCTCAGTGGTATCTGATCTGATACTTTAAACTTCAGAGTTCCAGGATTGACTTCTGTATCCGTTCTACTTGGTTTTTTGGGTCTTTGGTGCAGAGGGATGGCTCGGTGAGTCTGACTAGTCCATCATCTTGGCTCAGCCATCAAAAGCTTATACTTTTGATAAAATCCAACTTACCTACTTTTCTTTTGTTGCTTGTGCTTTTGGTATCATAGCTAAGAATCCACTGAAAAATCCAAGGTCATGTAGATCTGCTCTTATGTTTTCTTCCAAGAGTTTTATAGTTTTAGCTCTTAAATTTAAGTCTTTTGTCCATTTTTAGTTAATTTGGGTTAATTTGTGTGTATGGTATAAGGGATGGGTTCAACTTCACTTTTTTGCATGTGGATATCCAGTTTCCCAATACCATTTGCTGAAGAGACTCCTCTTTCTCCATTGAATGGTCTTGGCAACCTTGTCGAACAGCAATTAGTATAGATTATTAAGTTTTTTTTCTGGGCTTGCTATTCTATTCCATTGGTCTATATGTCTATCCTTATGCTAGTACTACACTAGCATTTTTATTACTGTAGCTTTGTGGTAAGTTTTGAAACCAGGAAATATGAGTCCTCCAATTTTGCTCTTCTTTTTCAAATGGTATTTTCTATTTGGGCTCAGTGCAATTCCATATGAATTTGAGGATTAGCTTTTCCACTTCTGCAAAAAGAAGGCCATTAGATTTTTTTTTATTGTGCTTTAGATAAAGGTTTACAGGACAAATTAGTTTCTCATTAAAAAGTTAATGCACATATTGTTTTGTGACATTGATTGCCAACACCATGACGTGTCAACACTCCCCCTTCTCTACCTTGGGTTCCCCATTTCCATTCATCCAATTTTCCTGTTCCCTTCTACCTTCTCGTCCATGGTGCTGAGATTTTGTGCCCATTTAGTCTCGAATATGCGGCTGAGCTACATTTATTATTGCTTGTTTTATGGGCCTGTCTAATCTTTGGCTGAGGGTGAACCTCAGGAGCAACTTCAGTACTGCATTAAAAGGGTGTATGGGGGCCATACTCTCAGGGTTTCTCCAGACTCTGTAAGACCAGTAAGTCTGGTCTTTTTTTGTGAGTTAGAATTTTTTCCTACATTTTTCTCCAGCTCTGTCCAGGACTCTCTACCATGGTCTCTGACAGAGCAGTCGGTGGTGGTAACAGGGCACCATATAGTTGTGCTGGATTCAGTCTGGTGGAGGCTGTGGTAGTTGTGGCCCATTAGTCCCTTGCGTCTTTGGTTTTCTTCATTCTCCCTTGCTCCAGATGGGGTGGGACCAGTGGAGTATCTTAGATGGTCACTCACAAGTTTTAAGACCCCAGGTGCTACTCACCAAAGTAGGATGTAGGATATTTTCTTTATAAACTATGTTATGCCAATGGAGCTAGATGTTTCCCAAGACCATGGTCCCTAGCCCTTAGCCCGATAATTTGGTCCCTCAGGGAGTTTGGTTGTGTCTATGAAGCTTCCATGACCTTGTCTTGGTCAAGTTGTGCTGACTTCCCCAGTATTGTGTACTGTCTTACCCTTCACCAAAGTTACAAACTACAGAAATGATTCCTGAAAATATAGTCTTCATTCACCAAGGTTACCACTTATCTATTGTCTAGTTACTGTTTTTCTCTCCCCACTCCTCCCCTCCCTCATAACCATCAAAGATTGTTTCTTTCTGTGTGTAAACTTTTTCATGAGTTTTTATAATAGTGGTCTCATACAGTATTTGTCTTTTTTGTGACTGGCGTATTTCACTAAGCATAATGCCCTCCAGGTTCATTCATTTTGTGAAGTGTTTTGCATATTCATCACCATCCTTTATCATTGCATAGTAGTCCATTGTATGTATGCACATTGTGTGTATGTTTGTTTATACATTCATCTGTTGATGGGCACTTAGGTTGATTTCATCTTTTTGTTATTGTGAATAATGCTGCAATGAACATCGCTGCGCATATGTTTATTTGTGTGATGGCTCTTATTTCTCTAGGATATATTCCTAGGAGTAGGATTGCTGGATCATATGGTATTTCTGTTTCTAGCTTTTTAAGGAAGCGCCGTATAGTTCTCCAATATGGTTGTACCATTTTACATTCCTACCAGCAGTGTATGAGAGTTCCAATCTCCCAGCAACCTCTCCAACATTCATTATTTTCTGTTTTTTTTCTTTTTGATTTGTGCCAATAATGTTGGGGTGAGATGGTATCTCATTGCAGTTTTGATTTGCATTTCTCTATGGCTAGTGATGGTGAGCATTTCCTGATGTGTCTGTTAGCCCCTGGTATATCTTCTTTGGTGAAATGTCTGTTTATATCCTTTGCCCATTTTTAAATTGGATTATTTGTCTTTTGTTGTAGATGTGTTGGATTTTCCTATAGATTTTAGAGAATAGACCTTTGCCAAATATGTCATAGACAAAATTTTTTTCCCAGTCTGTGGGTTCTGTTTTTACTCTTTTGGTGAATTCTTTTTATGAGCATATGTGTTTAGTTTTTGGAAGATCCCAGGTGCCTAGCTTATCTCCTGGTGTTTGTATATTGTTAATTACAGTTTGTATCCTGTTTATGCCATGTATTAGGGCTTCTAGCTTGAGAACTGTTGATTTAGAGCAATGGTTCTCAACCTTGGATGCTCATTAGAATCACCTTGGGAGCTTAAAAAAATAGGTAAGTTTGAGCTTTGCTCCAGAGACTAATTAAATTAGAATCTATGAGGTTGTGTCCAGAGATCCGTGTTTTTTAAAAACACCTCCTCAAATGGTGTTACTAAGTTCGGGGTGTGGGATTTGCATGAAACACAACAAAATAATAATAACAACCTTGGCTCATGATCACAGACTGTACCCTTCATTTCTCAAGCATGAATCATTGGTAATTAATCCTTGCAACAAATATTTATCAAGTGCCTACTGTATCCCTGGTGAGTACCTTCCCTTTCTTGGGACTGATTCCTCTCTTTGTAGAGTGAGAAACTTGGACACCTCTAAGACCCCATCTAGCTCAAACAGTTTATAATTCTACAAGGGAGGTTGGGTTGTGAATGCTAATGTCTCAAAGGACTCACTGTTGGAGACCCAGTTAAATTATATGTCTTCTTGGCAGCAGCGTGTGTTGTATTTGAGAGATAACAATACATGAAAATACAAAAAGGTGTGGGAACATCTTTTTCTCAAATTAAGCAGTCTTTCCACAATAAGCAGATGGACGCTTATTCCTTTGTTTTGTTCACCATCTTACTGACCACCAGCTTGGCAACACAGATGGACATACAAGGGCAAAATCAGAGGAGAAGATTCAATTTGGTCAGACTATTAAAGTCAACCGGAGGGCAGAAGAAACAAAAATGTATACCTTGCAGATCAAAGGCACCTGGGAGAAGCAGAAAGTGAGCTAGAGAAAGGAAGCCTATTGCTTGGCTTAGTTCTCTTTGCTTTTATGATTGGTGTAACATTGGCAGAAGGAAGATAACGATGATAGCTGTTGAGAAGTAGCATAATGGTTAAGTGCATGGGCCCTGGAGCCACGTTTCCTGAGTTTGAATCCTTGCTCTGCATCTCTTTGCATTAGTTTTCCTATCTCTAAATTGAAGATTTGTGTAACAACTACTTAATAGCATAATGGTCTGGTTTGCAACCACTCATGAGGATGGAACAGGACCACTCATTGTTTAGCTACATTGTGCATGGGGTTGCCATGAATTGGGGGCCAAGCCAATGGGAGCTAAAAACAACAGTAGCATGGGGATAATGGCACCTACCTCTGTTACAGAGACTATAAGCCTGGCAAGAAATAATATTTATTAAACAAAAATTATAACTAGCAACTTTTTTAGTAAATGCCCAACACTTTACTGGTATTTCCTCCCTAGTAGTACTATTTTTTTAATTTCGTAGATAAAGAAATCAAGGCACAGAGATGTTGTCACTTGCAAAAAATAAAATGGTTAGTAAGCTGCAAAGTCAGGATGTGACCCTGGGGGGAGGGGGGACTTGATTCCTTAGTGCCCACTCAACCACTGGACTATACTGGGTAATGATACAACCTCTTGCCTTTGTCTTGATGCCCACTGATAGGGAACTTAGTTGGGACCTGGGGATGCTGAAAAGAATGAAATCTGAGTCCTTCTTAGAGGAGTTTACACTGTAGTTGTAAACTCAACTCATAGAATGGGAGATAATATTTGGAAGTCGTACATCCATCTGATAAGGGTCTAGTATCCCAAATACATAAAGAACTCATGTACATATGTAGACATGTATACATGTCTACTATACAACACATGTATAAAAATGTTGCAGTAAGAGGTGCATCGTGCCTAGTGCCATTGGAGTTCAGAGAATAATCAGTGACAGCTTTGTCTTGATGCCGGCATTGGATTGTGTCTTTGACAGATGCAGGGAAGGCGTCCTGGGCAGGAGAAGCTGCACGAGCAAAGACAGAGAGGTAAGGCTGTGGGTCCCATTTTTGGCATTCTGGAAAGCACTTATTTCCATCTACCATATTGCAGAGAATCTTTGGGAGATCCCTAAAACTAAGTGCCAAGGTCAGGAAATACCTAGTGCTACTGTGCCTGTTTCTGGGGAGTCTATGGAAGCAGTTAGTGCAGAAACATAAGCTCAGAGTGTCATAGCTGGACAGGCCATAAGAAAACCTCCAGTCCAAATCTTCATAACACAGATGGAGAAACTGAGATCCAGAGAGGGAAAAGGATCAAGTCCAGCAGGATAGCAGCAAATTATGATAAGCTTTGACAGGCCAATATTTCTGCCATATAGTGAGTATTGATAAATAGCCTGGGCCATTTCCTGGAGATATCATTCAGTAGACCCCAAGTCTACTCCTCTACTACCCATAAGTCTTATTCAGAAATTGCTTCCAAGTTTTCTGCTTCATTTAACTACCGGTACTATCAGAGTCTTGAACATGAGGCTTGGCAAACGTACCATGGAGGCAACAGAAATGGTCACTTGAGAGGGAGACAGGGCAGAGACCTGACTTGAGAGTCACCATCTAAGACACTGGAATTCTTAATCTTTTTCATAATATTGTTTTTAAATACATAGACTTACAAAGGAAAGCAATTTACTGAAATAGTTATCAAAATATTTTTAGAGATTTGTGATATGATATTTATGCTTCTTCATTGATGCATTTTTAATAACAAGATCTAGCAGTGGGTCTAATAATTTAATTTTGAGTGAGTGTAAATGAAATTTCAAAATACCTGCAACAATTGTGATGTGATATGGAAATATCTGTTATTTCTATTACTGATAAACTCACAGGTATTGCTAACAGTTCTGTGGTTTGTTGCCCACATTCATCATTGAAGGAAATGCTACATCTTAGTAAGCAGTTAGTGAAAATAAAGAGGTAACTTTTTTGCATCTAAGTTCACGAGCCTCTTGAACTCTATTCATGTACCCCTTGGGGGATCCCATGGACCCCAGGTATTTTAGGCTGGGTTCTCTAGAAAAGCAAAACCAGTAAAACATGTAAATATCTGTATGAAGAGATTTATGTCAAGGAAATGGCTCACTCAGTTGTAGAGGCTGGAACGTCCCAAATCCATAGTTCAGTCTGGAGACTTCTGATTCACGTAACTGCAGGGGCTGGTAAACCCAAGATTGGCAGGCTAGACAGCAGGGCTCTTGCTCACAGGCTGTGAAGACCCATGAATCTCAAGATTGGCAGGCAAGACTGCAGGTAAGCTGCTAGCTCAAGTCCCAGGAACTAGAGGTCAGATGAACAGGAGCCAGCTGCAGGACCCACAGCAAGCAAAAGCCTGTGAGACTTGCCAGAGTCCACTTATATTTGATGCAGGCCACACCCTCAAGGAAACTCCCTTTCAACTGATGGGCTGCTCACAGCAGATACCATCATGGAGGTGATCACATTATATATCAAATCTCGTCATGGAAGTGATCACATCATCATATGACTGCCAAACTACATCATAACTGCCAAATCACTGAGAATCATGACCCAACCAAATTGACACACACCCTTAACAATCACACCAGGTTAAGAATTCCTTAAGGCAAAACAGAGGCTGGAGAATTGACCAATGTGGGATTTTTTTTTTTTTAGTTAATATTTTATTGTGTTTAAGGTGAAAGTTTGCTTAGCAAATTAGGTTCCCTTTTAACAATTTCTACACTAATTATTGAGAGATATTGGTTACATTTTCCACAATGCATTAGTATTCTCATTAATTCCTTTCTGGCTGTACCATTTCCAGTACTCTAATTTCCCTGTCCCTTTACCTTCTCATTTTCACTTTAATTTTTGACCCTCTATAGATGATTTTTCTTAAAGAAGCTCATTACTCACAGTGATATTCTTTATTTTATGAGCCAATCTGTTTTTTAGCTAAAAGATGACTTCAAGGGGTAATTTTAGTTTAAGATTTAAAGCATATCTCAGGGAGATACTCAGGGAGTCCTCTAGTCTCAACTGGTCTAGTACATCTGGACTTTTTAAGATTTTGCATTCTGTTCCACGTTTCTCTCCCATTCTATAAGGATCCATCTATTGTGGCCCTGATGAGAACTGTAGGTAGTGGTAGCCAGCCACCATCTAGTTCTTCTGGTCTCAGGATAGGTGAGGATATAGTTCATGTCAACTATTAGTCCTGTATACTACTTTCTTCTCTGAGTCTTCGGTTTCCTTCTTTCTCTTTTGTTCCAGATGAGTAGAGACCAATAGTTGTATCTTAGATGGCTGCTCACAAGCTTTGTAGATCCCAGACACCACATTGGGATGTAGAACCTATACTTTATGAACTATATTACGCCAATTACCTGAGTAGACTCACGAGACTATGGTCTTAAGTCTTCCAGAAAAGAATCTGCACCTGTGTCCCCTATGTGGTTTATTATATTTATGGGTATACATGCATGCAGACACATATCTGTGTGTCTATATGCCTATAGATGCTTCTACCTGTGCACACATACGTACTGACATATTCATACCCTTATGCATATATGCCTATATACATATTTGTGTAACCACACATATTTTTTTGGTTGTTGTTGGTGGAGTTATAAAATTATATTTATATCCTTAGCCAAAAAATCCTTTTCTATTTTTTTTTAATTTTATTGTGTTTTAGGTGAAAGTTTACCGTGCAAATTAGTTTATCTTTCAAAAATCTATACTCAGATTGATATATGACATTGGTTGCAGTCTCCGCAATGTGTCAGCAACCTTCTCCTTTCCCCTTCCACTTTGGGTTCTCCATGTCCACTCATCCAGTTTTCCTGTCTCTTCCTGCCTTCTCATCTTTACATTTGGGCAGTTGTTGCCGATTTGGTCTCGTGTACTTGATTGATCTAAGAAGCGTGATCCTCATGTGTGTTATGGTTTGTTTTATAGGCCTGTCTAATCTTTGACTGAAAGGTGGACATGGGGAATGGCTTCAGTTCTGAGTTAGCAGGGTGGCTGGGGGGGTTCCTCCAGTCTCTGTCAGGCCAGTAAGTCTGGTCTTTTTTCTCGTGAATTTGAATTTTGTTCTACATTTTTTTCCTGTCTAACAGGGACCCTCTATTGTGATCCTTGTCAGAGTGCTTGGTAGTGGTAGCTGGGCACCATCTAGCTCTTCTGGGCTCAGGCTAGCGGAGGCTGTGGTCCATTAGTCCTTTGTTTTTCATTCTCCATTGCTCTGGACAGAACGGAATGAATAGATGTATCTCAGATGGCTTTTTGCAAGCTTTTAAGACTCCAGACACTACTCACCAAAGTAGGATGTAGAACATTTTCTTTATTAACTACGTTATGTCGATTGACCTAGATGTCCCTCGAGATCATGGTCCCCAGCCGACAGCCCCAGTAATTCATCCCTCAAGGTGTTTGGATGGGTCTAGGAACCTTCTGTGACTTTGCCCGGGTCAAACTGTGCTGATGTCCCCTATATTGTATATTGTCTTTCTCCTCACCAAAGTTAACACTTGTCTACTATCTAGTGATTTCCCTTCCCTATTCCTCCCCTCCCTCATAACCATCAGAGATTGTTTTTTTTCTGTGTGGAAACCTTTTATCAGGTATTTAAAATAGTGATTTCATACAATATTTTTCCTTTTCTGATTGACTTATTTCACTCAGGATAATGCCCTCCAGATTCATCCGTGCTGTAAGATGTTTCTTGGATTCATCATTGTTCTTTATCGTTTCATAGTACTCCATTGTGTGTATGTACCATAATTTGTTTATCCATTCATCTGTTGCTGGGCACTTGGGTTGCTTCCATATTTTTGCATTTATGAATAATGCTGCAATGAACGTGGGTGTGCATATGTCTATTAATGTGATAGCTTTTATTTCTCTAGGATATAGTCCTACTAGTAGGATTGTTGGATCATATGGTATTTATATGTCTACCTTTTTTTTTTTTTTTATAGGAGATGCTATATCATTTTCCATAGTGGTTGTATCATTTTACACTCCCACCAGCAGTGTATAAGAGTTCCAATTCTCCCAACGACCTCTCCAACATTTATTGTTTTCCGTTTCTTGTATTACTGCCAGTATCATTGGGGTGAGATGGTATCTCGTTGCAGTTTTGATTTGCATTTCTCTAATGGCTTTAATGGCTAATGGCATTGCATTCATCATCAAAAAGAACATTTCAAGTACAATGTTGTCAGTGATAGGATAGTATCCATAAGCCTACAAGGAAGACCAGTTAATGCCACTATTATTCAAATTTACTCACCAATCACTGAGACCAAAGATGAAGAAATTGACGATTTTTACCAACTTCTGCAGTCTGAAGTTGATTGAACATGCAAATCAGGGTGCATTGATAATTACTGGTGATTGGGATGCAAAAGTTGGAAACAAAGAAGGATTGGTAGTTGGAAAATATGGCCTTGGTGATAGAAATGATGCTGGAGATTGCATGTTAGAATTTTGCAAGGCCAACAACTTCTTCATTGCAAATACATTTTTCAACAACATAAATGGCAACTATACACGTGGACCTCGCCAGATGGAATGCACAGGAATCAAATCGTCTACACCTGTGGAAAGAGACAATGGAAAAGCTCTATAGCATCAGTCAGAACAAGGCTGACTGCCTCTTGATTTATATACAAGTTCCTCATGAACACAACTAAGTGTTCTGGAATTCTCATTATTTGCAATGTTATCCATAATTTGTTATGATCCACACAGTTGAATGCCTTTGCATAGTCAATAAAACACAGGTGAACATCCTTCTGGTATTCTCTGCTTTCAGCCAGGATCCATCTGACATCAGCAATGATATCCCTGGTTTCATGCCCTTTTCTGAATCCGGTTTGAATTTCTGGCAGTTCCCTGTCAATGTACTGCTGCAACTGCTTTTGAATGATCTTCAGCAAAATTTTACTTGCATGTGATATTAATGATACTGTCTGATAATTTCTGTATTCAGTTGGATCATCTTTCCTTGGAATAGGCGTAAATATGGATCTCTTTCAATCAGTTGGCAGGTAGCTGTCTTCCAAATTTCTTGGCACAGACGAATGAGCACTTTCAGAGCTGCATTCATTTGTTGAAACATCTTAATTGGTATTCCGCAATTCCTGGAGCCTTGTTTTTCACCAATGTCTTCAGTACGGCATGGACTTCTTCCTTCAGTACCATCGGTTCTTGATCATATGCTACCTACTGAAATGATTGAACTTCGACCAATTCTTTTTGGTACAGTGACTCTGTGTATTCCTTTCATCTTCTTTTGATGCTTTCTGCGTCATTCAGTATCATGCCCACAAAATCTTTCAATATTGCAACTCAAGGCTTGGATTTTTTCTTCAGTTCTCTCAGCTTGAAAAATGCTGAGTATGTTCTTCCCTTTTGGTTTTCTAACTCCTGGTCTTTGCACGTGTCATGATAATACTTTACTTTGCCTTCTCAAGCAGACCTTTGAAATCTTCTGTTCAGCTCTTTTACTTCATCATTTCTTCCCTTTGCTTTAGCTACTCATTCAGTACTCTATGTTTCAGTTATGGTGTAGGCAGAAAACGTTGAATATACCATGAACTGCCAAAAGAACAAATTTGTCTTGGAAGAAGTACAGCCAGAATGATCCTTAGAAGCAAGGATGGCAAGACTATGTCTCATGTACTTTGGACATGCTATCAGGAGGAACTAGTCCCTGGAGAAGGACATCATGTTTGGTAAAGTGGAGGGTCAGCAAAGCAGAGAAAGACCCTCAATGGGATGGATTGACACAGTGGCTGCAATAATGAGCTCAAGCATAGCAAGGATTATGAGGGTGGTGCAGGACCGGGCAGTGTTTCATTTTGTTGTACATAGTGTCACTATGAGCAGAACCAACTGGACGGCACTCAACAACAGCAACGGCTGATGAATGAGAGTATTTCCTCATGTGTCTGTTAGGAAATGCTGTCCTCCTGTCTTCTTTGGTGAAGTGTCTGTTTATATCTTAACCCATTTTTTAATTGGGTTATTTGTCTTTTTGTTGTTGAGGTGTTGAAATATTCTATAGATTTTAGAGATTAGACCCTTGTCCAACATGTCATAGTCAAAAATTTCTTTCCAGTCTGTAGGTTTTCTTTTTGCTCTTTTGGTGAAGTCTTTTGATGAGCCTAAGTGTTTAATTTTTAGGAGCTCCCAGTTATCTAGTTTATCTTCTGGTGTTTGTGCATTGTTAGTTATATTTTGTATTCTATTTATGCCATGTATTAGGGCTCCCAACATTCGCTATTTTTTCTTTCATGATCTTTATCATTTTAGGTTTTATATTTACGTCTTTGATCTATTTTGAATTAGTTTTTGTGTATGGCGTGAGGTATGGGTTTGTATCATATATGTGCTATTTTTATTCCATGATGTTTATCGTTTTAGGTTTTATATTGGGATTTTCCACCTGTTTTGAATTAGTTATCATATATGGCATGAGATATAGGACCTGTTTCATTTTTTTTACAGATGGACATCCAGTTTTGCCAGCACCATGTGTTAAAAAGACAGTCTTTTCCCCATTTAATAGACTTTCGTTCTTTCTCAAAGATCAGCTGACCGCAGGTGGATGGATTTACATCTGGGTTCTCGATTCTGTTCCATTGGTCTATGTGTCTGTGGTTGTACCAGTTCCAGGCTGTTTTGACTACCAGGGCTGTATGGTAGGTTCTGACATCAGGTAGTATAAGGCCTCCTACTTTGTTCTTTTTCTCCAGTAAAGCTTTGCTCATCTGGGGCCTCTTCCCTTCCCATGTAATGTTGGTGATTAATTTTTCCATGCTGGTAAAGAATGCTGCTGATATTTGTAGTGGGGTTGCATTAGGTCTGTAGATAGCTTTGGGCGGAATTGACGTTTTCACAATTTTGAGTCTTCCTATCCATGAGCATGGTATTTTTTTTTCCATTTACGTAGGTCTCTTTTGTTAGTGTTTTTTAGGTTTCTTTGTATAGGTCTTTTACATCCCTGGTTAGATTTATTCCTAAGTATTTTATCTCTTGATCTCTTGAGGGGCTATTATAAATGGTATTGTTTTCCTGATTTCCTTTTTGAAGTTCTCATTCTCGGTGTATAGGAATCCAACTGATTTTTGTATGTTGATATTGTATCCTGCTACTCTGCTAGATATTTCTATTAGTTCCAGTAGTTTTCTTATAGAATCTTCAGGGTTTTCTATGTATAGTATCATATTCTTTGTGAAAAGGGGTAGTTTTACTTCTTCCTTTCCAATTTGGATGCACTTTGTTTCTTTTTCTTGCCTTATTGCTCTAGCTAGGACTTCCAGCACAATGTTTAATAGTAGTGGTGGTAAAGGGTATCCTTTGCTTGTTCTCGTTCTCAGGGGGAATGCTTTCAGCCTCTCTCCTTTGATAATAATGTTGGCTGTTGGTTCTGAATAGATGCCTTTTATTATGTTGGGCAATTTCCCTTCTATTCCTATTTTATTGAGAGTTTTTATCAGGAATGGGTGTTGGACTTTTAAAAATACCTTGTCTGCATCAATTGAGGATCATGTGATTCTTTTCTGTTGTTCTATTTATGTAGTGGACTATGTTGGTTGATTTTCTAATGTTGAACTGTTGCATACCTGGTATGACTCGCATTTGATCGTGTTTTTTTTTTTTTAATGGTGCTGAATTCTACCTAGAATTTTGTTGAGACTTTTTAAAATCTATATTCATGAGAGATATTGGCCTGTAATTTTCTTTCTTTGTGGTGTGTTTGCCTGGCTTTGATATCAGGTAATGCTGGCTTCATAGAATGAATTCGTGAATATTCCTTTCTCTTCTATGCTCTGAGATAGTTTGAGTGGCACTGGTGTGATCTCTTCCCTGAATATTTGTAGAATTATCCAGTGATGCTGTCCTGGTTAAGGCCTTGTTGTTGTTGGGAATTTTTTGTTTTATTACCTCTTTAATCGCATCTCTTGTTATGGGTCAGTTCAGATTTTCTATCTCAGCTTGTGTTAGTTTAAGTAGCTGGTGTGTTTCTAGAAATTTGTCCATTCCTCTAGGTTCTCAAATTTGTTGGAATGCAGTTTTTCATGGTATTATTATATTATGATCCTTTTAATTTCAGTTGGGTTTGTTTTAATATCCCCAATCTCATTTATTATGTGGTCTATTTACTTATTCTCCTGTTTTTCTTTTGTCAGTATGGCCAGTGGTTTGTCGATTTTGTTAATCAACAACGTTTGGTCTTGTTGATTCTTTGTATTGTTTTTCTGTTCTTTATTTCATTTGTGTTTGCTCTAACCTTTATTATTTCCTTTCTTTTGGTGCTGTGGGCTTCTTTTGCTGTTCTCTTTCAGTTTGTTCGAGTTATTGGCAAAACATTGTGATTTTGGTCCATTCGTCTCTTTTGATGTGTGCTTTAACTGCTATGAATTAACCTCTGAGCACTGCCTTTGCTGTGTACCAAAGATTTTGGTATGATGTGTTTTCATTCTAATTTGATTCTAGGATTTTTTTTCCTTGTTTTATTTCTTCTATTAACCAGTTGCTTTTAAGCAAGGTGTTATTCACTTTCCATGTATTTGATATTTTTTCCTTGATCTTCCTGTTATTGAGTTCTACTTTTATGGCATTGTGATCAGAGAGAATGCTTTGTATAATTTTGATGTCTAGGATTTTATTAAGGTTTGCTTTGTGACCTAAAATATGGTCCATTCTAGAGAATGTTCTGTGTCTGTTGGAAAAGAATGTATTATTTGCTGCTTTTGAGTGGAGTGTTCTATATATGTCTATGAGGTCAAGTTGGTTGATTTTGGCCTTTAGGTCTTCTATATATTTGTTGAGTTTCTTTCTGGATGTTCTCTCCTTTACCAAGAGTGGTGTGTTGAAATTTTCTACTATTATTGTGGAATTGTCTATTTCTCTTTTCAGTGCTTTTCTCATCAAGAAGGCAAGGCATGGCCCGGTGGGAAGGTGTGTATGGGGGGGGCATGGGGCTAGGTGGGAGGGAGAAAAAATGGAAAGGAAAAAGATGGCTTGGTGAGAGCCAGCGGGTGGGAGTTGGAGGGACCTGGAGTGGTGGGCCAATGGCTCTCTACCTGTGGTGGTGAGGTGTGGCCTGGTGGGATGGGGTAGAGGTAGCATACAGGGCTAGGTGTGACGGAGAAAGAAAAGGAAGGGGAAAAATGGCACCATGGGAGCAGGCAGGTGGGAGCGAGTAGGCCCCAGGTGGTGACAGACCAGTGGCTTTACCCATGGTAATGCAGCTTGTCCTGGCGGGAAGGGGTAGAGGCGGTGTACTGGGCTAGATGGGAGGGAAGAGGGAAAAGGAAAAGCAAAAAAGTGGAAAAGAGAAAAAAATGGCATGGTGGGAGCCAGTGGGTGAGGGTGGGGCAGATCCATGGCTGTGGCATGCCGGTAGCTCTTTAGCCAATCAGCTCAGCATGGCCCATTGGGAAGGGGTAGAGGTGGTGTATGGGGCAGAAGGATGAGGGTTGGAAAGTGTGTTTCTCTGGTTACCAGGTGCTCTGTGTCCTGTAGGGAGTTCTGTGAAGTTGCCTTCCCATACTCCCTGTCCAGGGTCATTGCTGGCTGTGTTCCAAGATGGCGACCTTGCACCATGTTAGTTGGCAGGGGACCTCAACTCCATCTCTCCTTATTCTCTGTTTTCCTTCAGTTACTTCTTCCATTTGGTGTTTGATCTAGTTCTTTATCCCTTCATTTGATGCTTAGGGTTCCAGGATTGATGTTTGTATCTGTCTTACTTGTTTTTTTTTGGTCTTTGCTGCAGAGGGACGGCATGTTGCATCTGTCTAGGGTGCCAGGGTGGATCCGACTTGACATCCTTTTCTCTTGTACACTTCTTAGTGACATCATTTACCTTGGTCAAGCTGCATGCACTTCACCCACATTTGATGCTGCCCTTCCCATCACCAAAAATATCAAGTGTCTACTATCTCTGTAACGCTCCCCGCCAACCATTCCCTGGTAACCACGAATGACCATTGATCTCTCTCTATATATTTATCCTTGTCTTCTTATGAAAGTGTGATCATACAATATTTGTCTATTTGTGATTAAATTATTTCACTCAGCATAGTATCATCCAGATTCTTCCATGTTATAAGAAGTTTTGAAGACTCATCATTATTCTTTATCGCTGTGTAATATTCCATTGTGTGTATGTACCACATTTTGTTTATCCATTCATCCCCTGACACTCAGGTTGTTTCCATCATTTTGCTACTGTGAGTAATGCTGCAATTGAGCATTGGCGTGCATATGTCTATTTATGTCACTGCTATTATACCTCTAGGGCATACACCGAGGCTGAATCATAATGTATGTCTATTTCTATCTTTTTGAGGAAGTGCCATACTATTTTCCATAGGGGTTGTGCCATTTTACAAGCTACCAGCAGTGGATAATGGTTCCAATCTCCCCACAACCTCACCAGCATTTGTTGTTTTTTGTTTTTGTTTTAATCAGTACCATTTTTAGGGGTCAGATGGCATCTCATTGTACTTTTTATTTTCATCTCTCTAATGGCTAATGAAAGTAGCCCTGGTAGCGCAGCTGTGAAGTGCTCAGCTGCTAACTGCAATGTCATTGGTTCAAACCCACCAGTCGCTTTGCGGCAGAAAAGATGTGGCAGTCTGCTTCCATAAAGATTTACAGCCTTGGAAACCCTTGGGGCAGTTCTACTGTCCTAGAGGGTCACTATGAGTTGGAATCAACTCGACAGCAATGTGTTTGTTTTGGTTTTAATGGCTAATGATCACAAGCATCTTTTTACGGGCTTGTTTGCTTCTTGAATGCCCTCTTTGGTGAAGTGTCTGCTCATGTCCTTTACTCATTTTTAATTGGATTTTCTTTTGGTTGTTGAGTTGATGAAATTTTCTATACATTTCAGAGATTAGACTCTTATCAGCTATTTTGCTCCCACAGATTTTTTTACCAGTCTGTAGGCTCTCTTTTTACTTTATTTTGTTATTTATTGCACTTTAAATAAAAGTTTACAAATAAAGTCAGTCTCTCATACAAAAATTTATATACACCTTGCTATGTACACCTAGCTGCTCTTCCCCTAATGAGACAGCACACCCCTTCTCTCCACCCTGTGTTTCCGTGTCCATTCAACCAGCTCCTATCTCCCTCTGGCTTCTCATCTCGCCTCCAGACAGGAGCTGCCCACATAGTCTCATGTGTCTACTTGAGCCAAGAAGCTCACTCCTCACCAGAATCATTTTCTGTCTTATAGTCCAGTCCAATCCCTGTCTGAAGAGTTGACTTCAGACTTGGGCTACCAGAGGGTTTGGGGACCATGACCTCTGGGTCCCTCCAGTCTCAGCCAGACCATTAAGTCTGGTCTTTTTATGTGAATTTGAGGTCTGTCTGCATCCCACTGCTCTCCTGCTCCATCAGGGATTCTCTATTGTGTTCCCTGTCAGGGCAGCCATTGGTTGTAGCCAGGTACCATCTAGTTCTTCTGGTCTCACGCTGATGGAGTCTCTGGTTTATGAGGCCCTTTCTGTCTCTTGGGCTCATCTTTGGTGTTCTTCATTCTCCTTTGCTCCAGGTGGGTTGAGACCAATTGATGCATCTTAGGTGGCTGCTTGCTACCTTTTAAGACCCCAGACACTTCTCACCAAAGTGGTATGCAGAATATTTTCTTAATAAATTTTGTTATGCCAATTAACCTAGATGTCCCCTGAAACCATGGTCCCCAGACCCCGGTCCCTGCTACTCTGGCCTTTGAAGCATTCAGTTGTATTCAGGAAACTTCTTTGCTTTTGGTTTAGTCCAGTTGTGCTGACTTCCCCTGTATTGTGTGTTGTCTTTTCCTTTACCTAAAATAGTTCTTGTCTACTATCTAATTAGTGACTACCCCTCTCCTTCCTTCCCCGTCCCCATAACCGTCAAAGAACATTTTCTTCTGTGTTTAAACTTTTTCTTGAGTTCTTATAATAGTGGTCTCATACAATATTTGTCTTTTTACAATTGACTAATTTCACTCAGCATAATGCCTTCCAGAATCCTCCATATTATGAGATATTTCACGGATTCATCATTGTTCTTAATTGTTGCAGAGTATTCCATTATGTGTATATACAATAATTTATTTATCCATTCCTCCATTGACTGGCACCTTGGATGCTTCCATCTTTTTGCTATTGTAAACAGGGCTGTAATGAACATGGGTGTGCGTATATCTGTTCGTGTGATGGCTCTTACTTCTCTAGGATGCATTCCAAGGAGTGGGATTTCTGGATAGTATGGTAGTTCTATTTCTAGCTTTTTAAGGAAGTGCCAAATCGATTTCCAAAGTGTTTGTACTATTTTACATTCCCACCAGCAGTGTATAAGTGTTCCAGTCTCTCCACAACCTCTCCAACATTTTTTATTTTGTGTTTTTTGGATTAATGCTAGCCTTGTTGGGGTGAGATGGTACACATTGTAGTTTTGATTTGCATTTCTCTAATGGCTAATGATTGTGAGCATTTCCTCATGAATCTGTTAGCTTCCTGAATGTCTTCTTTGGTGAAGTGTCTGTTCATATCCTTTACCCATTTTTTAATTGGGTTATTTGTCTTTTTGTTGATGAGGTCTTGCCGTATCATGTAGATTTTAGATATCAGCCGCTGATCAGACATGTCATAGCCAAAAGCTTTTTCCCAGTCTGTAGGTAATCTTTTTACTCTTTTGGTGACGTCTTTGGATGAGCATACATGTTTGACTTTTAGGAGCTCCCAGGTAAGCTAGTTTCTCTTCTGGTGTTTGTGCACTGTTAGTAATGTTTTGTATACTGTTTATGCCATGTATTACCACTCCTAGCTTTGTCCCTATTATTGCTTCCATGATTTTTATTGTTTTAGATTTTATATTTAGGTCTTTGATCCATTTTGAGGTAGTTTTTGTGCATGGTGTGACGTATGGGTCTTGTTTCATTTTTTTGCAGATGGATATCCCGTTATTCCAGCACCATTTGCTGAAGAGACTGTCTTTTCCTCATTTAACAGACTTTGGGCCTTTGTCAAATATCAGCTGCTCATATGTGGATGGATTTATGTCTGGATTCTCAATTCTGTCCCATTGCTCTATGTATCTGTTGTTGTACCAGTACCAGGCTGTTTTGACTACTGAGGCAGTATAATAAGTTCTAAAATCAGGTAGTGTGAGGCCTCCCACTTTGTTCTTCTTCTTCAGCAATGCTTTACTTATCTGGGGCTTCTTTCCCTTCCATATGAAGTTGGTGATTTGTTTCTCCATCTCATTAAAAAATGTCATTGGACTGCCCTAAAAGGGGACGCCACAGTGAATCCCTATGGAGCAGAAGAACAGTGGGATGCAGATCTCAAATTCTAGTAAAAAGACCAGACTTAATGGTCTGAATAAGACTGGAGAGACCCCAGAGGTCACGGTCCCTAGACCCTCTGCTAGCCCAAGACTGGAACCATTCCCGAAGCCAACTCTTCAGACAGGGATTGGACTGGACTATAAGACAGAAAATGATACTGGTCAGGAATGAGCTTCTTAGCTCAAGTAGACACATAAGACTATGTGGGCAGCTCCTGTCTGGAGGCGAGATGAGAAGCCAGAGGGGGACAGGAGCTGGTTGAATGGACATGGGGAATATAGGGTGGAGAAGAGGATTGTGGTGTCTTATTAGGGGGAGAGGAGCTAGGAGAACACAGCAAGGTGTGTATAAGTTTTTGTATGACAGCCTGACTTTATTTGTAAACTTTCACTTAATGCACAATAAAAGAAAAATGTCTTTGGAATTTGGGTTGGGATTACATCACATGTATAGATAGCTTTGGGTAGGATAGACATTTTTACAGTGTTGAATCTTCGTACCCATGAGGAAAGTATGTTTTTCCACTTACATAGGTCTCTTTTGTTTCTTGCGGTAGTGTCTTGTAGTGTTCTTTTACATTTCTGGTTAGATTTATTCCTAAGTATTTTACCTTTTTGGCAGTTGTTATAAATGGTATTGATTTGGTGATTTCCTCTTCGATATTTTCTTTGTTGGTGTAGAGGAATCCAACTGATTTTTGTATGTTTGTCCTGTGTCCTGATTCTGCGCTGAGCTCTTCTATTAGTTTCAGTGGTTTTCTTGAGGATTCTTTAGGGTTTTCTGTGTATAAGATCGTGTCATCTGCAAATAGAGATACTGTCACCGCTTCCTTGCCAATCTGGATGCCCTTTATTTCTTTATCTAGCCTAATTGCTCTGGCTAGGACCTCCAGCACAATGTTGAATAAGAGTGGTGTTAAAGGGCATCCTTGTCTGGTTCCCGTTCTCAAGGGGAATGCTTTCAGACTCTTTCCATTTAGGATGAAGTTGGCTGTTGGCTTTCTATAAATGCCCCTTATTATGCTGAGGCATTTTCCTTCTGTTCCTATTTTGCTCAGAGTTTTTATCATGAATGGATGTTGGACTTTATCAAAGCCTTTTCCATATCAGTTGATAAAATCATGTGGTTCTTGTCTTTTGTTTTATTTATATGATGGATTACATTGATTGTTTTTCTAATGTTGAACCATCCCTGCATACCTGGTATGAATCCCACTTGGTCATGTTGAATCATTTTTTTGATATGTTGTTGAACTCTATCGGCTAGGATTTTATTGAGGATTTTGTGTCTCAGTTCATGAGGGATATAGGTCTGCAATTTTCTTTTTTGTGGTGTCTTTACACGGTTTTGGTATCAGGGAAATGCTGGCTTCATAGGATGAGTTTGAGAGTATTCCACCCTTTTCTATGCTCTGAAATATCTTTACTAGTAGTGGTGTTAACTCATCTCTGAAAGTTTGGTACTATTCTCAAGTGAAGCCACCCAGGCCAGAGATTTTTTTCCTTGGGAGTTTTTAAATTACCTTTTCAATGTCTTCTTTTGTTATGGATTTGTGTTAGTTTACGTACGTAGTGTGTTTCTAGAAATTCATCCATTTCTTCTAGGTTTTCAAATTTGTTAGAGTACAATTTTTTCATAGTAATCTGATATGATTCTTTTAGTTTCAGTTGGGTCTGTTGTGATATCGCCCATGCCATTTCTTATTTGGGTCATTTGCTTCCTCTCCTGTTTTCCTTTTTTCAGTTTGGCCAATGGTTTATCAATTTTGTTGTTCTTTTCAGGGAACTAGCTTTTGATCTTGTGAACTCTTTCAATGGCTTTTCTGTTCTCAATTTCATTTAATTCTGCTCTAATTTTTATTATTTCCTTTCTTCTGGAACCTGGGGGTTCCTTTTGTTGTTCTCTTTCTATTTGTTCAAGTTGTAGGGATAATTCTTTGATTTTGGCCCTTTCTTCTTTTTGGATGTGTGCATTTATTGGTATAAATTGACCTCTGAGGACTGCTTTAGCTGTGTCCCAAAGGTTCTGATAGGAAGTGTTTTCATTCTCATTGGATTCTACGAATTTCTTTTTTCCATCATGAATTTCTTGTATAACCCAGTTGTTTTTGAGCAAGGTGTTGTCCAGTTTTCATGTGTTTGATTTCTTTACCCTGTTTTTTCTGTTACTGATTTCTACTTTTATGGCATTAAGCTCAGAGAAGATGCTTTGTAATATTTCAATGTTTTGGGTTCTGTTAAGGCTTGCTTTATGACCTAATATGAGGTCTATTCTGGAGAATGTTCCATGTGCGTTGGAGAAGAATGTGTGCTTGGCTGCTGTTGGGTCGTGTGTTCTATATATGTCTATGAGGTCAAGTTGTTTGATTGTGGCATTTAGATCTTCCGTATCCTTACTGAGCTTCTTTCTGGATGTTCTGTCCTTTACTGGAAGTGGTGTATGGAAGTCTCCTACTATGATTGTGGAGCTGTCTATCTCACTTTTCAGTGTTGTTAGAGTTTGTTTTATGTATCTTGAAGCCCTGTCATTGGGTGCATAAATATATAATATGGTCATATCCTCTTGGTATATTTTTCCTTTAATCATTATACACTGTCCTTCCTTATCCTTTGTGGTGGATTTAACTTTAAAGTCTATTTTGTCAGAAATTAGTATTGCCACTCCTGGTCTTTTTTGATTGTTGTTAGCTTGATATTTTTTTTTCATCCTTTGAGT
Organism: Elephas maximus indicus; assembly: GCF_024166365.1. Classification (NCBI taxonomy): domain Eukaryota; kingdom Metazoa; phylum Chordata; class Mammalia; order Proboscidea; family Elephantidae; genus Elephas; species Elephas maximus. The sequence continues at coordinate 97,700,988 of NC_064846.1, read as the reverse complement.
TTTAGTTTGTTTGTGTCTTTAAGTCTAATATGTGTCTCTTGTAGGCAGCGTATGGACGGATCGTGTTTTTTGTAAATCCATTCTGCTACTCTCTCTCTTTCTTGGTGCATTTGGTCCATTTATGTTCAGTGTAATTATGGATAGGTATGAGTTTAGTGCTGTGATTTTGATGTGTTTTTTTTATGTGTTGTTGACTGTTTCTTTTTTCCACTTAATTTTTTGTGCTGAGTAGTTTTTCTTTATATATTGTCTTTTCCTCTTTTTCATTGTTGTTGATTTTGTATTTCCTGAGTCTACGTTTTTCTTGTGTTTTATTTTGATGTGTAGGATTGTTAGTCTGCTTTGTGGTTACCTTAATATTTACCCCTATTTTTCTAAATTTAAAGCAAACTTTTATCTCTTTATATTGCCTTGACTTCTTCTGCATACAAAAGATCTATGACTACTTTTTAACACCCTCTTATTGATTTAATTTTATCATAATGACATTGCTGTTTCCCTGTTTTGAGCTTTTTTATATATCTTGATTTGTTTTTGTGATTTCCCTATCTGGGTTAGCATCTGGTTGCTCTGTCCTCTGTTCTAGTCTTGGGTTGTTATTTGATATTGTCGATTTTCTAACCAGAGGACTCCCTTTAGTGTTTCTTGCAGTTTTGGCTTGGTTTTTGCAAATTTCCTAAACTTCTGTTTACATGGAAATGTCCTAATTTTACGTTCATATTTGAGAGACAGTTTTGCTGGATATATGATTCTTGGTTGGCAATTTTTTCCCTTCAAGGCCTTATGTATGTCATCCCATTGCCTTCTTGCCTGCATGGTTTCTGCTGAGTATTCCAAGCTTGTTCTTATTGACTCTCCTTTGTAGGTGATTTTTCATTTATCCCTAGCCATTCTTAAAATTCTCACTTTATCTTTGGTTTTGGCAAGTTTGATTATAATATGTCTCAGTGACTTTCTTTTGGGATCTACCTTGTGTGGGGTTCGATGGGCATCTTGGATAGATATCTTCTCATCTTTCACGATATCAGGGAAGTTTTCTGGCAACAAATCTTCATCAATTCTGTCTGTATTTCCTGTTTTCCCTACCTGTTCTGGTACTCCAGTCACTAATAGGTTGTTTCCCTTGATAGAGTCCCACATAATTTTCAGGGTTTCTTCCTTTTTTAAAATTCTTTTATCTGGTTTTTCTTCAACTACATTGGTGCCAAGTGTTTTATCTTTAATGTCACAAATTTTGCCTTCCATTTCCTCAATTCTGCTCCTCTGACGTTCTATCGAGTTGTCTAATTCTGAAATTTTATTGTTAATCTTCTGAATTTCTGATTGCTGTCTATGGATTCTTGCAGCCTATTAAATTTTTTGTTGTGCTCTTAAATAACCTTCTTAATTTCTTCAACTGCTTTATTTGTGTGTTCCTTGGCTTGTTCTGTGTTTTGTCTGATCTCCTTCCTAATTTCTTGAAGAGTTCTCTATATTAATCTTTTGTATTCTACCTCTGGTAATTCCAGGACAATACCTTCATCTGGAAGATCCCTTGATTGTTCTTGGGGGGGGGCATTGTTGAATCTATCATGGTCTGTTTTTTTATGTAACTTGATATTGACTGTTGTCTCTGAGCCATCTATAAGTTATTGCATTAATTTATTTTATGTTTGCTTACTGCATCCTAGCTTCTTACTTTATTTTGTTTTGTTTTGATATACCTAAATAAGCTGCTCGAGTGAGCTAGCTTGATTGTTTGCGGCTTTGAAGCTCTAATGTCCTGTCACCAGATAGCTAGAGCTGTCACCAGGTATATCAGCCTAGGAGCCCATTCACTATTCTTGTGTGGATTCAGCTCAGGTGTCCAGGTGGTCGGTCATGAAGTGTGTGGTGTAGGCTTTCACCTACGGCCTTAGAGGAGCAGGGGTGATTGGTGTAGGCACAAGTATCTGGTTGTAGCAGGGGGTCACACTCTGAGTAAGGCAGGGCTGTGAGAACCATCCTCCAAGTGTCTGTGAGGAAAGCACATCCCTGTTACCTAGAGCACACAGGTGGGTGGTCTCTACAGCCAGACCATGGGCACCCAATGCTTTTGGCTGTAAGGACTAGGAGGCACCACTTATCCTTGGAACCCTGTCTCGTGTGGCTAGGTGGCATGGGTGGAGCCACCAGTCCTCAAGCCCCTGATGTGGGTAGGTGAGGACCCTGCTTAATAGGCAAAGCAGTGTCAAACATCAAAAACCCACCTCTCCACTGCACAGCTGAAACAGTTGATGACAGACCTCAGACACATAGCAACAATGGCCTAAGCTTCTGAAATGGGCCCACACAGGTCCATGCAGGGGTGAAAGGCATCCAAAGTCCGTGGACCACTTGTGCCTGGATAGGATCTGGGGTAATGGCTCAGGGCACACAGCAGGACCTATCTCTGGCCCAGGGAAATCCACTGCTACTGAAGCCAGCTTGGAGGCTGTGGCAGAGGGAGAAGGGATCAGATAAATGAGAGAGAGTTCTTTTGAAAGGGGTGCTTTTTGACCCACACTCTAAATTAGACACAAGCACTTACCTTTTGCCGAGAGTACTGTTCTTTGCTGATTCCAGAGGCATGAGTAGACCCTGTGCCACTCACTCTCTTTGGCTATGGAAAACATATCCTGAATGCTACTCCCAGCCCTGCTGCGGTTGCACCAGGGGATCGGGCCTCCGCTACTTACTCTCTCTTTCTCTCTCTCGTTGAGAATACCACATCCTGCATGCTACTGCCAGCCCTGCTGTGGTAGCACCAGGGAATTGGGGCTGAGGGGTGCCAGTTCCTGCTGAGTCAGGTCCAGCAACTCGTTGCTGCTTCTGAACCATCTCTCCCTCCCTCTGTTGCTCAGTCCGATTTCTTAACTTTGCCTTTGATGTTCAGGGCTCCTAGCTTGTCATACATAAAATCAGTTTACTTGTGTTTTCAGGTCTTTGTTTTAAGAGGGACCACCAGAAGCATCTGATTACTCTGCCGTCTTGGCCCCAACCCTCTCTTTTTACTTTTTTGATAAAATCTTTTGATGAGAATAAGCATTTAATTTTTAGGAGGTCCCAGTTGCCTAATTTGTCTTCTGTTGTTTGTGCATTTGTGGTCATGCTTGATAATCTATTTCTGAAAAAAATTAGGTCCTACAGTTTTGTCCCTATGTAATCTTTCAGGAACTTTATAGTTTTAGCTTTACTATTTAGGTCTTTGATCCATTTTGAGTTAGTTTTTGTCTATGGTGTGAGGTATGGATCTGGTTTTTTTTTTTTTTTTTTTTTTTTTTGCATGTATACATACAGTTTTGCTGGCACCATTTGGTAAAAAGACTGGTTCTTTCCCATTGGATGGACTTTGACCCTTGTCAAAACTCAGCAGACTGTAAATGAATGAATTTATTTCTGGGTTGTCAATTCTGGTCTACTGATCTATGTGTCTGTCATTGAACCAGTACCAGATCCTTTTGATTACTATGGCTATGTAGTATGTTTTGAGATTGGGAAGTGTTAGGCCTCCTACTTTGTTCTTCAGTACTGCTTTGCTATTTGGGGCCTCTTTCCTTTTCAAATAAAGTAGGTGATTAGTTTTTCCATTTCAGTAAATAAAGTTGTTAGAATCTGGTGTCTTCGTGAAGGGGGGAAGGACTAGGGGTCTCAATGTATGCTCAGACAGCCTGAGGGAATAGGTGGAGTGTGGGAGGGGTGTAGGTGTGTCACTGGGGCACTTCTCCTTGTGGGCTAGGCAGAGTGCAAGGTGGGCACGTGTAGGGTGTGGCAAGTGGTGAGTGGAGAAAACCACCTGGGTGTTTCTCCATGCTGGCCAGGTGGGGCACATGGTGGGCTCTGGCTGGGCAAGGAAAACAGAGGGTGGGTAGCTGGGTGCACTTTGTTGTGCAGGCCAGGTGGGAAGAGCAGTGGGTGGGTATCTGGGGGTGCCTCACTGCTGCCCTGGGGGAGGAGTGATGGGCAGGTCTCTGGTGACCCTAGCCACACAGGCCAAAGGGGTGAGAGATGGGTGCATCTCCAGGGGTGCCTAACCTTTTGGTGAGCCTCGCAAAGCAGGCTGGCAGGAAGAGCAGTGGTGGGGTCTCCAGAGGCTCCTTCCACACGGGCCCCGGCAGGGGGAGAGGCAAGCAAGTCCTTGGAGGCTTCTGCCACACAGGCCGGTTGGGAAGAGTGGTGGGTGGGTCTGAGGGGCTCTGGTCACCTAGGCCAGGAAGGGTGAGCAGTGGGGGGGGTCCTAAGGTCGTCTTACCTTGCAACAATGGGGGGGAAGGGCGGGGGAGGGCTGCTGCTTAAAGGAGACGGGTCATGAGGCTGGTCAAGGGGTTAAATCTGCTATTTTACTATTCAGCGAATGTCTCCCATCCAAATAGATGGAGACCACTGCTGATAGGAAGTCCCATTACTGGTTTTTTGGTCCCTGCCTTCTCTGCATTCATCAAGGACTCTGAAGCTCTCACCCACCTTCCTGCACTCACCCTTGTCCCTCTGCAGAAGTGCACTCCCTGTCTTATCAGTACCCCGTCCCGAGGCTCAAATGGTTTGGTCCTCCTCACTTAGTTCCAGTGGCACTTCCCTGTGTTTCCCTAGTTCCAAAGCTTGTCTCCTTGGGTTCGTTTGGACCCGGCCCATGACCTGCCTGCCTCGTTTCTTTGCATATTTGTTTACTCAGTATCTCTGTCTCCAGCTGTGTTTTCCATGAAATTGCCTTCCTGGGATTCTCACCCTCGGATGTTGTTTGCTGTGGGGCCAGTCTGGCTGGGTGTTGACACTCTGAGAATCTCCACATTCCTGCACCAACATGGGATCTTAATCCTGCTCTAGAAATTGACATGGAGGGGGGGAGGGGCTTGAGCTCCCTGAAACTATACTCAAAATTGTAGGCATGTGTGGGCACAGGTATGGGTGGTTGTCATTAGTGCTACTTACCAAATAGCTCTTGCTCTCCTTTCAGACACATGGTAAGAATACATTTCCACACCCCATTGCAGTTAGGTGCAGCCATGTAATTTGCTGTAGCTAATGAAATAAGTCACCTTTCTGCTCCAAACCTTCTCCTTATCATACTCAGCATAGATTCCACATACCTTACCATAATCTACAAGTCCATTTCTATGTGACCTGGCTCTGCCAATCTCTCTGACCTCAGCTCCCACCACTTTTTCCTTGCCCATTTCAACTGCACTGAACTCATTTCTGTTCTTCACCAAGCTCATTCCCACCTCAGGACCCTTATGCTAGCTGTTCCTTCTGACTGGGGCACTCATCCCCCAAATGTTAGTTTTACTAGTTCCTTCTAGACATTTAGAACTCACCCTCCATGTCAACACCTTATATACTGTACAGCACCTCTATATACTACACAATTCACCCACTTCAAGTGTACAATTCAATGGCTTTTAGTATATGCACAGTCGTGCATCCATAGCCAATTTTACTACCCCCTCAAAAAAAACCCCACCTTGCTCCCCTTAGCCATTACCTACCAATACCCTATCCCCTCCCCTCACCCTCCAGCCCCTGGTAACCACTAATCTCATTGCTGTATTGAAGGATTTGCCTATTCTGGACATTTCATATAACTGGAATCATGCAATATGTAGCCTTTTGTGGCTGATTTCTTTCATTCAACATAATGTTTTCAAGGTTCATCCATGTTGCAGCATGTATCAGGAATTCATTCCTTTTTATGGCTGAATAATATTCTATTTTATGGATATACCACATTTTGTTCATGTGTTCATTCATTGATGGACATTTGGATTGTTTCCACTTATTGTCTTTTATGAATAATGCTATTATGAACATTCATGTACAAGTTTTTGCATGAATATGTTTCCAATTCTCTTGGGTGCATGCCTAGAGGTGAAATTGCTGGGTCATATGGTAACTGTATGTTTACCTTTTTGAGGAACTGCCAGATTTTTTTTGAAATTGCTGTACCATTTTAGATTCCCACCAGCAGTGTATGAAGGTTGTAATTTGTTCACATCCTCGTCAGCACTTGTTATTATCTTTCTTTTTGATTACAGCCATTTTACTGGCTGTGAAGTGCTATCACATTGTGGTTTTGATTTGCATTTATCTAATGACTAATGATGTTGAACATCTTTTTATGTGCTTATTGGCCATTTGTACAATTGGAGAAATGTCTTTTCATATTCTTTGCCCATTTTTAAATTGAGCTATCCTTTTATTGTTGAGTTGTAAGAGTTCTTTATATATTCTAGATATTAGATTTCTATCAGATAGAAGTATTTTCTCCCGTTCTTTGGGTTCTTTTCACTCTCTTGATAGTATCCTTTGATGCATGTCTCAATTCAAGGTTCTCATGAGAAACAGAACGAGTGATATCTATAACTAGATATATATAGATAGATACATATACATACATACACCCTTATATATGAGTCCCAGGGTGGTGCAAATGGTTAATTCAAGACCCCATTATTTTCTTGTTTGAATTTTTTGTTGATATTATGTGTTTTCACTAATAAAGGCATGCTGATTAAAGGACCAATTAAGAATTTTTGTTATGGGGTATGGATTTTGATACCCATTATCTGGGATCATATGTGTCCAAGCAGCCCCTGGATGACATAAATTCTGCCAATATTAGTTGATTATAAAATTGATTTTAGTTATTTATTTCTTGAAATTTTGAAAAATGTAGTAAATCATGAAGGTACCTGGCAATGACTACATGTACATTCTATTCTAGTCTCCTTCTTCTTAGCCTTTTTATTATTTTTCATGAAACTTCTCAAAACATGGAAACTCTGGTGGTGTAGTGGTTAAGTGCTATGGCTGCTAACCAAAGGGTTGGCAGTTCGAATCCACCAGGCCCTCCTTGGAAAGTCTATGGGGCAGTTCTACTCTGTCCTATAGGGTTGCTATGAGTTGGAATTGACTCGACGGCACTGGGTTTGGTTTTTTGGTTTTTGGGTCTCAAAACATGGTACAATGCATTCTTCCTTACTGCAAAAGCAGTACTTACAGCTCAAATAAACAAAGCCAAGGAATTTTTTATCTCAGGAAAATTACCACTACAATCAATGCTTTCTTCATTACTGCAAAAGCAGTATTTAGAGGCAAAATAAATAAAACCAAGGAATTTGAATCTCAGAGAAATTACCACTACTATGTATTCTTCATTATAACAAAAAGAGTACCAACAGCTAAGAAGCAGAAACATCTGCCCTGGAGTACTTCAGAACTGCTCATAGTGGCGCACTCCACCTGCTACACTTCGAAGCAGTGATTGGGCCCCAAGATTGAATGCAGGGTAAAAATAACTTATAGAGTTCCAATCTCTTGAAAAGTACCACTGCGATGCGTTATTCCTTGTTGGAAAGGCATCATTTACTGTTCAGAACCTAGAAAAGAAGGGAACCAATAACACCTGGAAACAATGACTAGTATGAAGAAGAAAATGGCCACTGTGACTGAATGAAGATTGGCAATAGCTTATTCGCACAAAGAACATAGTAACTGGCTTATCTCACAGAAATAAAGACAAACCTGTCAAAAGTCTAGAAAATTCACACATCAGAGAGGAATCATCTAAGACACTGCTCAATCTACACAAAAATGAGGCTCCCACTCAGGATTTTTGAATTTCACACGTTTCAAAAGGCTCTCACTTCGAGGCTAAACTTGTTAAACTCGGGTTACCCCCTTTCCAAAGAACTCCGGAGGCATAAAAATTGGGTGGGATAACATATGTCCTAAGGGTCTTAAAAAGGTTAAGTGCTCAACTACCAGCTGAAAGGTTGGTAGTTCGAACCACCCAGAGGTGCCTCAGAGGACAGGCCTGGCGATCTGCTTCTGAAAGTTCACAGCCTTGAAAACCTTGTGGAGCAGTCCCACTCTGCACACGCGGGGTCACCATGAGTCAGAATCAACTTGACAACAATTAACAACAACAACCAAACCAAAAAAAAAAAAAAACCAAACCCATTGCCACTGAGTTGATTCCAACTCATAGCAATCCTATAGGACTGAGTAGAACTGCCCCATAGAGTTTCCAAGGAGTGCCTGGTGGATTCGAACTGTCAACCTTTGGGTTAGCTGCCTTAGCACTTAACCACTATGCCACCAGGGTTTCCAACAACAACAGGTAGATAGATAGATGGTAGATAGTTAGATAGACAGACAGATAGATAGATGATAGATGATTGATAGATAGATGATAGATAGATAGATAGATGATAGACAGATAGATGATAGACAGATAGACAGATGATAGACAGATAGATAGATGATAGACCGATAGATGATAGATAGACAGATGGACGGACGGATGGACGGACAGACAAACACACAGATAGATAGGGATTTATTTCAAGGAATTGGCTCTCATGATTATGGGGGACTGGCAAGTCCAAAATCTATAGGTCAAGTGACTCCTGCTGGCTCATGCAATTGTCAGCGTGGGGGCGGGGGTGGGCTGGCTGCTCCAAAATCTGGAGGACAGGTGACAGGCTGGAGATTCCTGCAACCTTGCATCCCAAAATTCATAGGTCAGGTGACAAGAAAAAGAATGTTTTGGCAAAATGTCTGTTTATAGTCTGGAAGCAGAACACATCCTCAGGAAACTCCTTTTTTGTTCATAAGGCCTTCAACGGATTGATTGAGGCCCATGCACATTACAGAAGGTAATCTGCTTTACTTGATTCCAACTGATTTAATCACATGCAACTACTTTATAACAGCAACACGTGTTTTACCAAATAACTAGCCAGGTTGACACATAAAACTAGCCATCATGGATGGAGGCAACATGGCACCCTAGACAGGCACATCATACTGTCCCTCTGCAGCAAAGACCTGGAAAACTAAGTAAAACAGATACAAATGTCAGTCCTGAAACCCGAAGCATCAAATGAAGGGATAAAGAACTAGATCAAACACCGAATGGAAGAAGAAACTGAAGGAAAACCGAATGAGGAGAGATACAGAGTGGAGGCCCCCTGCCAACTAACATGGCACAGGGTCGCCATCTTGGAGCATGGCCAGCAATGACCCTGAACAAGGAGTATAGGGAGGCAACTTCACAGAGCTCCCAACAGAAGACAGAGCATCTGGTAACCAGAGAAACACGCTTTTCCACCCCTCATCTATCTGCTCCGAACACTGCCCCACCCCTCCCTGATGGGCCATGTCATGCTTCTCAGCCAGAGAGCTACTGGCTGCTGGGCCCACCCTGCCCCCACCCGCTGGCTCCCACCAAGCCATTTTATCCTTTCTTTTTCTTTCTCCCTCCCACCTAGCCCTTTACACCACCCCCACCCCTTCCCAATAAGCCATGCCATGCTGCTAGGCTAGAGAGCTACTGGTTTGTGGTCACCCTTGGTCTATCCCATCCCCACCTGCGGTGCCATTTCTATATTCCCTTTCTTTTCTTTCTCCCTCACACCTAGCGCCTTCCTGATGAGCCACACCACACTGCCATGTGTAGAGAGCTATTTGCCTGCTGCCAGCCTGGGTCTGCCCCATCCCCACCCGCTAGCTCCCACTATGCCATTTTTCCCCTTTGCTCCTTTCTCTTCTCTCTCCCACCCAGTCCCATACCCCACATTCACCCCTTCTTGGTGGGCCATGCCACGCCGCCTTGGCTAGAAAGCCACCAGCACACCGCCAGCCTGGGTCTCCCCCACCCCCACCCGCTGGCTCCTGCAACACCATTTTTCACTTTCCTCCTTTTCTTTCTCCCTCCCACCTAGACACATACACCACCCTCACCCTTTTCCATGCTATGCTGCTTTGGCTAGAGAACCACCAGCTCACTGCCACCCCAGGTCTGCCCAACCCCCACCCATTGGCTTCTGTTATACTCTTTTATTTTACTTTTTTCCCCTTTGTTTCTCTCTCCCACCCAGCCCCATACACCACCTCTACCCCTTCCCACCGAGCTCCCACCGCACCATGGCTAGAGAGCCACCGGTCTGCTGCTTTCTACCTCCCACCTAGCCCCATATACCACCTCCTTCCCTTCCTATCAGCCCCCAGTTCAGCCCCTCTCGCCCACACACACCAGCTGGCTACCTTTTTTTTCTTTCTCTCTCTTTTCTTTCCTCCCCCCCCCCCCCACCTAGCCCTGTGCACCAAAGCTCTTGATGTTCCACGGCAGCTAGGGCACCCGAGGTTCAGGCCCATTGGTGCCCTCAGCCTGCAACTGCCCCTCCTCTAACACTTCACCAGCTGCTGAACTGTGAGAAGTGAGCCAGTACCACTCCCTGTCTGACACCCCTGCCTATCTGGCGAAGGGCTGTAAATGCTTTCACACCACTGGACCAACATCAGGAGGCAGACAGTGCCCTCCCAGTCCACCCTCAGCAACCTTGCCAAACCAGTGTACAGCAAAGTGGGCTTTCCCTGCCTACTGCTGCCCTCCCTGCCCACCTGGACAAGGTGGTGAGAGCTACCGTGCCCACAGAGGAGCAAGCAGCAAAGCATGCCTGGCTCGCCCACCCTGACATAGCAAAACAAAAGAAAAAAGCAGGATGAAACAAATGAACATACAATTAGTAAATAAAGAAAATAATACCTTAATGTCTCAAAGACAACAGATAATATCAAAACATATTTTTAAAAAAAGCAGGACAAGATGGACATATCCAGATAAACAAAAATTAAGCGAATTCATAAAAACCAAACCAAACTTACAAGAAATATTAAAGTGAATCGTTTTGTTAAAGAACAAACAACATCAGACAAGAGCCGAAGAGAAAAAAAAAATCCTCAAACAAAAGAAACTCAGCACAGGAAAGTAAGAGAAACAAAGAAACGATCAGCACCATAAAAAAAAAAAAAGCACACCAATATGACAGCAATAAACTCATACCTACAGATAATCGCTGAATGTAAATGGCACAATAATAGTAGGAGACTTCAACACCCTACTCTCAGGAAAGGACAAAACATCTAGAAAGAAACTCAGCAAAAATACAAAACTAACGGCTACAACCCACGAACTTGACCTCATAGAAATATATAGAACACTTCACCCAACAGCAGCAAGGTATACATTCTTTTGCAATGCACATGGAACATTCTCCAGAATACACATTTTATGCCAAAAAGCAAATCTCAATAAAATCCTAAACATCAAAATAATACAAAGCATTCTCTCTGATCACAATGCCATAAAACTAGAATTTATCATGGCTTGCCTAAGGCTGGGCAACTAGTAAGTGGCAAAGCCAGGCCTAAGAACAACCCCTGTGGTCTTTCTCTTCCATGATACCAAAGCTGCCTGTCTAGAAAGGTCGTTTCCAAATAGTTTCAAATCATCAGAGAAAATCAATGCTTGGACTTTGTCTTAGTTATCTAACGCTGCTATAACAGAAATACCACAAGTTAATGGCTTTAACAAATAGAAATTTATTCTCTCACAGTCTAGGAAGCCAGAAGTCTGAATTCAGGGTGCCAGCTTCAGGGGGAAGGCTTTCTCTCTGTCAGTTCTAGGGAAGTCCTTGTCATCAATCTTCCCCAGTTGAGGAGCTTCTCAGCGCAGGGACCCTGGATCCAAAGAATGTGCTACTCTCCTGGTTCTTGTTTCTTGGTGGTGTGAGGTCCCCCTGGCTCTCTGCTCACTTCTATCTTTTAAATCTAAAAAGAGATTGACTTAAGACACAACTTAATCTTGTACATTGAGTCCTGCCTCATTAGCATAACTGCCACTAATCCCACCTCCTTAACGTCATAGAGGTAGGATTTACAACACACATGAAAATCACATCAGATGACAAAATGGTGGATAATCACACAATACTGGGAATCATAAACTAGCCAAGTTGACACACATTTTTTGGGGACACTGTTCAATCCATAACATGCCAACTGCTTCCCCAAACTTCAAAGCATATGCTCCCAGAGAAGCCTTAGCCTCTTTTCTACACACTTTTATCCTCATAGCATTGCTACCAACACCCCCCCAGGAGTGCTTATAGCTCCCCACATGTCTGATACCTGGGCCTAGGTTTGTTCTCTGTGAACAGAGGGCTGCATTGCCTCTCTTCTCAGTGAGAAGGCTTCCTGCTTCTCTGCTGTCACATCCCGGTTCCAGAGGTGTTAAATGTACCTGTGATTATAGACAAGGGTAACTTGTCAATGGTCAATGTATGGAAAGTCGAAATGCTTAGATGCTGAGCCAGGAGGTGGATGACTGAAAAATTAACAATGGATGCCAAGGCAAGACACGCTCGTTTTTTTTTTTCATGTTAAGTAGAGAAGCTTTAAGAGAAGGAATTGAACAGGTGGCAGGAAATGGGGTAGAATGAGAAACTAGGAGAAAAGAAGAACAAATAACTGAATTCAAGGAGTAGGAGGAAGAATAAAAACAAAGTGGTTAAGAGCATAGGTTGGGGAGGTAGACATCTTAGTTTCAAATCAGGACTCTGGCATCTGCTAGCTGTATGATCGTAGACAAGTTAGTTAATGTCTCCAAGTAGAGATAAAATAGTACTTACTTGGTGAGGTTTTGGTAAGGATTACAGGAAGAGCGCACATGTAATGTACTTGCCATAGTGTCAGGAACATAATAAACACTTGGTAACTGTTAGCTGTTGTTATGACTATATAAGCCCCTCCTCATTTCTCCAGCCTTTGCCTCCCCAAGCTGCTCCCGGGTAGGTTCGCTGTGGCCAGCTTGGTTCACCATACCAACCACGGAACCAGTCCTGGCTGAGGGGGGAACTATCCCACCAGGTGCAGCAAACCCAGGAGCCAACAACTGGGGTCCTGCATGGGTCTCTGGGTCTACTTGCTGCCAAGTTCATCTGAGATCAGGAACCTCCAGGAGTGACACTTGGAGACCCATTTTGCCTCTAAGTTGTTTACTCTTCCCTTCTTCCCCCATCTCCTCTGCTACTTCCACCTTCTACCCAGTCACCATACTTTGTTACCCTGCTCCCCTAAATACTAAAGCTCTATCGTCTATCCTGTTCTAGGAACACACTGCCTGACTGTGAGCAATATGCTTGCTTGACTTACTTCATCAGCATGGTGCTCCTGCCTAAGGTATACATAACCTGTTGTTGTTAGATGCTGTCGGGTTGATTCTGACTCATAGCAACCCCATGCACAATGGAACGAAACACTGCCCGGTCCTGTGCCATCCTCACAATTGTTGCTATGCTCAGGCCCATTGTTGCAGCCACTGTGTCAATCCATCTTGTTGAGGGTCTTCCTCTTTTTTTGCTGACCCTCTGCTTTACCAAGCATGATGTCCTTCTCCAGTGACGGATCCCTCCTGATAACATGTACAAAGTATGTGAGACATAGTCTCACCATTCTTGCTTCTAAGGAGCATTCTGGTTGTATTTCTTCCAAGAGAGATTTGGTCATTCTCTTGGCAGTCCATGGTATATTCAATATTCTTTGCCAACACCACAATTCAAAGGCATCAATTCTTCAGTCTTCCTTATTAATTGTCCAGCTTCCACATGCATATGAGGTAATTGAAAACACCATAGCTCGTCTCAGGCACACCTTAGTCCTCAAGGTGACATCTTTGCCTTTCAACACTTTAAAGAGGTCTTTTGCAGCAGATTGGCCCAATGCAGTGAATCTTTTGATTTCTTGACTGCTACTTCCATGGGCCCTGATTGTTCATCCAAGTAAAATGAAATCCTTGACAACCTCAATATTTTCTCCATTTATCATGATGCTACTTATTGGTCCAGTGGTGAGGGTTTTTGTTTTCATTATGTTAAGGTATAATCCATAGTGAAGGCTTTGAACTTCATCAGTAAGTGTTTCAAGTCCTCTTCACTTTCAGCAAGCAAGGTTGTGTTATCTGCATAACGCAGGTTGTTAATGAGTCTTCCTCCAATCCTGATGCCTTATTCTTTTTCATATAGTCCAGCTTCTCCTATTATTTGCTCAGCATACAGGTTGAATAGGCATGGTGAAAGGACACAACACTGACGCACAGGTTTCCTGTCTTTAAACCATGCAGTATCCCCTGGTTCTGTTCAAACAACTGCCTCTTGATCCGTGTACAGATTCCTCATTAGCACAATTAAGTGTTCCAGAATTCCCATTCTCTGCAATGTTATCCATAATTTGTTATAATCCACACAGTCCAATGCCTTTGCATAGTCAATAAAACACTGGAAAACATCTTTCTGGTATTCTCTGCTTTCAGCCAAGATCCATCTGACATCAGCAGTGATGTCCCTGGTTCCATGCCCTCTTCAGAATTTGGCTTGAATTTCTGGCAGTTCCCTGTCAATATACTGCTGCAGCCGCTTTTGAATGATCTTCAGCAAAATTTTGCTTGTGTGTGATATTAATGATATTGTTCCATAATTTCAGAATTCAGTTGGATCACCTTTCTTGGGAATAGGCATAAATATAGATCTCTTTCAGTTGGTTGGTCAGGTGTCTGTCTGCCAAATTTCTTGGCATAGACGAGTGAGCACTTCCAGCGCTGCATCCGTTTGTTGAAACATCTCAATTGGTATTCCATCAATTCCTGGAGCCTTATTTTTCACCAGTGCCTTCAGTGCAGCTTGGACTTCTTCCTTCCGTACCATCGGTTCCTGATCATATGTTACCTCCTAAAGTGGTTGAACATTGATCAATTCTTTTTGGTATAATGACTCCGTGTGTTCCTTTCATCTTTTGATGCTTCCTGCATTGTTTAATATTTTCCCTGTAGAACCCTTCAGTATTGCAGCTTGAGGCTTGAATTTTTTCTTCAGTTCTAGACTTGTTAATTGTACCCTCTGAATACTGTGACTAACTTAGGCAGTTCCCTTCTCCTCCTAGAACAGTGGTTAAGAGCATCCTTTGGGGTCCCAGACTTCTTTAGGAATCAGCTGAAGCCATAATACCCACCCTAGAAATATGCATAAATTCAGCGTATCTGTCAGAATATGCTAAGTTATGCTGTGGTAACAAATGGTATCAAATTCTCACTCACGGTGACTGTCGAATGTGGATCGGTTGGTGAGGGCTCTGTTCATCGAAGTTTTCAGTGATCCAGGCTGGTGGAGGTTCCATTTTGAACATGTGCTTCCACAATTGCTATGTCAGGGAAAAGGGATATATGATCTTATTTAAGTTTTTAAAAGATCCTTCCGGCTGCTGTGTAGAGAATGGACTGTAGGGCATCAAGAGTGGAAGCGGGAGGATCATTGAGGAGGCTTCCAGGGGGGAGTTTATGGTAACTTGAACCAGAATGATAGCAATGGAGGTGAGGAGAAGTGGGTGGATTGGGATACATTTTGGAATAAAGCAGACATAATTTTCTGATGGATTGGTTGTGGGGATTAAGGAAAATAAGAGAATCAAAGATGACTAGCAGGCTTTTGGCTTGGTTATCTGGGTGGATGGTGTCTATTCTTAACTGGAATGAACCCAAATAACCCTTGGTTTTGTCAGGCTTACCTTCACAAAGTGGAAATTCAAGGGAGCCTCAGCTAGAAGTTCTTCTTTTAAGGTGCCATGCCAGCTGTTTTGTAAAGACTTAACTGGCAGGGTCTTTTTTGTTTTTCAAGAGAGCTCATTGATAATGAATACACATGCCTATCCACACACATGCACACGCACATGTTCACAAACACACACCCACACACAGCACACACACTGCTATGAAAGCTCTATCTAGACAGAGGCCTCCACAACAGTATTTCTGGAGAACTTTAAGATCACTAACATGTCCCTGTCAATATTTTTGTTTCTGATAGGAATGAACCTTTTGCTAACGATTTTTAGTTTAAAAACAACAAGAATAACCGTACTATCTTGAAGCCTTCTCCTAGGTAGCAACCCTCTTCTGCTTTGCTCCTAGGTGCTGGCCAACAGCAATGGGTGACCTAGGTAGTCTGAAGGACTTTTTATCCAGTCAAAGTAGTTTCTAGCCCAAGGAAATATGAAAACCATAGCTGTAGCACATTTACTAAACCAAATGTGCCCAGTGCAAGGTAGCAGTCTGTGGCTAAATGCAATTGCTAACTAAATGACTAGCCTATTGCCTGGGAAGCTCATTGGAAGAGGAGGGGGTGATAAAAAAGATGGAAATAAAATAAATGAGTCTTAGCTACTGACTGGTTGGTTCCAGGTAGAGTCAGTTCTGACTGAGGCACACTTTACAGCTGGTAGTTCTTCCAGGGCCTCAGGGTGAGAGTTTGCATCAGTGGTGAAAACTTGTACTAATGGCCTCAATTCAGGTGCTGGTTGCCCAATTTTCTCTCAGAAAAGGTCAACTGGGCAATCCTTCAGGCTGTGTGTTTAAGTGGGGAAGTGGAACAAAAGGAGAGCCCTGAGGCAAGGAGGGGTGAACCTTGACCTTATAGCCCATTCCAGGAAATAGTCTCTGCTGGGAAAAGTCTAGAGAATTTGTTAAAGGCCAGCTGCTTTTCATAAGTAAGAATCAGGGTCCTATAGGGTCGCTATGAGTCAGAATCAACTAACGGCAATGGGGTTTTGTTTTTTGGAGGGGAGTGAGTCTCCTTTCTGTCCAAGCATAGGAAAAATATGTGAGATACCTATCTTCTTTCCTGCCACCATTGTCTGTGTCCTTCCTTGAAATTTTGAAAACCAAATGTTATCTCTGAGTGTTTTATAGAAGTAAAGGCATGGCAGCTATATAGCATCTATGAGATAGGCATCACTACTCCATTTTACAGAAGAAAAATGAAACTGGAGAGAGAAGAAGTGATTTGTTTGATGTCACACAACTCCCAAGTAGCTGAGCTGAGCTTTGAATACAGGTTGTCAAGCTCTTGGTGCTTGATTACACAATGCTGCTTCCTGTGAATAGTGGGAGGCAAGCTCTGCTCCCAAAGCCTAGAGATGGGAGTCAGAAGCCTGGCTCCATACCCTGCTCTGGGGCCAACCACCTGTTGGTCAGTCTGGGTGCCTAGGTGACTTTCAGGGTTCTTTCCAGCCCTAGGAACCAACAGCACTCTGAACCCTGAACCTGTTTCCCATCCAGAACTTAGGCAATGTGTCAGTGGATAACCTCTACAGGATGAGCTCAGAAGTTAATTTTGGTTCAGGGTTTGAAGAGTATCTCATGGCAATAGTCTTGGGGAGTCCTCCAGTCTCAACCAGTCCAGTAGGTCTGCTTTTTTTTTTTTTTTTTTGGAATTTGAGGTTCTGTTCTGCATTTTTCTCCCATTCTATTAGGGTCCATCTACTGTGGCCCTGATTAGGATGGTCAGTAGCTTTAGCCGGGCACCATCTAGTTCTGGTCTCAGGGTAGATGAGGCTGTGGTTCATGTAGACTATTTGTCCTGTAGACTAGTTTATTCTTTGAGTCTTTGGTTTTATTCTTTCTCTTTTGATCTGGATGAGTAGAGATCAATAGTTGTATCTTAGATGGCCGCTCACAAGCTTTGATGACCCCAGACCCTACCCACCAAATTAGGATGTACAACATAACTTTATGAACTATATTATGCCAATTGACCAAGATGTCCCATGAAATTATGTTCCCAATCCTTCAAACCCAGAAAACCAATCCCCAAAGGTGTTTGGTTAGTCTAAGAAGTATCTGTAACTGTGCCCCCTATGTGCCTTATTATATATATGAATATATGTGCATACATTCACATAGACAGATATATAATTATACATCTATATATACACACATATATACATACTTATATACATATATGCTGACATAATACATATATACCTGCACATATATTTTTTGGTTGTTTTTGCTGTTGTTTCAACATTATATATGCCAGAGGCAGAATCAAGATAATGGACTAGTCAGAAGCACGAAGCCATCTTGCTGCAACAAAGACCCAAAAAACCAAGCAAAACAGATACAGACATCAATCCTAGAACCCTGGACCTCAAATGAAAGGATAAAGTATTACATTGGAAGTCAATGAGGAAAAGAATAAACTGATAGAAAACAGGGAAAGATTAGAGATACAGAGTGGAGGTTCCTGACCAAAAGGCATGACTCGGTGTTGCCATCTTTGAAGAAAGCTAACAACCTCGCATGCAGAAAGACACCTCCATGGAATTCCCAATATGAGATAGGGGTATGGTGCAGACACACCCAGGACTAAGTAAGACCACATTTGCTGGCTGAAATTCAAGGAGAAGCCCAAATTCTCTCACATGGTAACCACATGTGATGGTTAAGATTGTGTGTCAATTTGGCTGGGCCATGATTCTCGTGTTTTGGCAGTTGTATAATGTTGTGATCACTTCCCTGTTGAAATGTGATATGTGATCACCCCCATGATGGAGTCTGCTGAATGGTACCAGTGGGGGTGAGGCCTGTGGTGGCTAACTGCCCCCTCAGCCTTCATCTCTCCACCCTGTGTTGCCTGCTTCCTTTCTGGTCACCTTGCCAAGGTTTTTGGCTTGTTCTGGATCCAGCAGCTGCCTCTTGTCTGACCTCCGGTTCTTGGGACTTCAGCTAGCAGCTTACCTGTCAGTCTTGGATTTCCTTGACCTTCACAGCCTGTGAATGGGAGCCCTGCTCTCTGACCTGCTGATCTTGGATTCGTCATCTTCTGAGTTGCATGAATTAGGAGAGGCCTCTATCCTAATCCACAGACATGGAACATTTCAACCTCTACAATTGTGTGAGCTGTTGCCTTGATATAAATCTCTCTATATATATTTGTACTCTTTACTGGTTTTGCTTCTGTAGAGAACCCAGCCTAAGACACCACAGGAGCACCTCCACCCCTCTGGTGAACAGCAGCTATAACCTCCCCACTGCAGCAACCCCAACTGCTGGAAACCACAGTACAAATCCACCCTATTGCCCTCCTCCATCTATCCCCCTCTGCCCCTGCATTCACCCTGCTTCTACCTCTTTTCTCTGTGCCGCCAGCCATGGCCCCAAGGGAACCTGGCTTGGACCCTAAGCCCCTTCCTGCCAGATCTGGACCCCTCCTGCTCCCAAATGCAGCCCCAAGGGGACCTGTCCCAGACCCCAGGCCCCACCTCACTGGCTCCAAAACCCTCACACCACCTGCTGTGGCACTGAGGGGATGCCTGCCATGACAGCCAGGGGACACAGCCCATATGCTAGGCCCCTTCCCACCATCTCCAGATCCCTGTTGCCACAAGCTGCGGCACACAGGGAATCTGGTCCATATCCCAGGCACCTTCCCACTGGCTCTAGACCCCACTGTGACACCCAGAGGACCCATCCCAGACACCAGACTCTTCCCTGGTGACATGGGACCCCCCTACAGACCCTAGAGGCCATGCTGTAGTCCACAGCCCAGTTCTTGCTGCAGACAAATGACCCATCTCAGACCCTTCCCTTCCTGCTAGACCTGCCCTGTTGCACTATAGCTGAGTGAACAGCCCAGTACACCAGGACAAGGCGGTGAGAACTGTTGTGCCCACAGATAAGCAAGCAACAAAGCATGCCTGGCCTGCCTGCCTAAACATAACCAAGCAAAATATAAAAGCAGGATGGAACAAACAAACCTAAAACCAATAAACAAAGAAAATAATACCTGAATGTCTCAGAGACAGCAGACAACATTAAAACATTAAAAAATAAGACAAGATGGCTCCAGTAAGTGACCAGAATAAAGAACCAGGTGGCCTTCCAGCAAAAGAAAAGGCACAGGAACTACTTGATAGGGAATTCAAAAGTCTAATTTTCAGGGCTCTCCAAGAGATTAGGAAAGAGATCAAGGACAATACAGAAAAAATAATGGAAATTGCAGACAAAACTAACCAAAACAGCCAAAATCAAGGAAAACACGGACAAAGCAATAGAAGAATTCAGGAAAATAATACAAAAACAAAATTTTAAAATAAATAAACAAATAGAAATCTTATAAAAACAGCAATCAGAAATCCAAAAGATGAAGAACAAAATTTCAGAAACGGACAATGCAATAGAAGGTTTTAGGAGCAAATCTGAAGCAATGGAAGACAGAATCAGTGAAATTGAAGACAAATTCATGGATGTCACTTTGAGGAAAAATCAGAGAAAAAATGAAGAAAACCTAAGAACTATGTGGGATATAATCAAGAGCTCAAGAGCAAAACTTTGCACATGATAGGAGTTCCAGAACAGGGGTAGAAAATGGAAAACAGAGAGAGGATCATTGAAGATTTGCTAATAGAAAACTTCCTTAATATCATGAAAGATGAAAAGTTGACCATCCAAGAAGCTCAAAGAACGCCATACAGGGTAGATGCCAAAAGAAAGTCACCAAGACATCTCATAATCACACTCATCAATGCCAAAGACAAAGAAAGAATCCTGAAAGCAGCTTGAGAAAATGAAAAGTCACATACAAAGGGGAAACAACAAGACAAAGCTCTGACTGCTTGTGAGAAACCATGAAGGCAAGAAGGCAATGGGAGTATATACATAAAACCTGGAAAGAAAAAAAATTGCTAAACAAGAATAATATACCCTGCAAAACTCTCTCTCAAGTATAACGGTGAAATTAGGACATTTCCAGATAAGCAGAAATAAAGGGGATTTGTAAAAACCAAACCAAGCTTACAAGAATTAGTAAAGGAAGTCCTTTGGTTAGAGAACTAACATCAGACAACAACCTGAATCTAGGACACGGGTCAGTATCAGCCAAATATCGACCTAGGTAATGAATTCTCAAGGATAAAACAAAACTAAAAGATTCAAAACAGGGAGATAAAGACTTCAATCTGTAGTTGACAAAAATGTTGGAACAATAAAAGGAGGAATACATGGTGTGAAATAGAACTTTCAAATGGAAAGGGAGTCAAGGTGATATCAAGTAGTAAAAGACTGATTCAAAGGTAGGAAAATAAGGGTAAATTTCAAGGTAACCACGAAAAAAGCTAACAAACCTACTGTAATGGTTAAGGTTGTGGGTCAACTTGGCTGGGCCATGATTCTCAGTGATTTGATAGTTGTATGATGGCGTGATCACTTCCATGATGCGATGTGATATTATGTGATCATCTCCATGATGGGATTTGCTGTGAGTAGCCAGTCAGTTGAAAGGGAGTTTCCTTGAGCATACTGCCTGCATTGTATATAAGTGCATATTCTGGCAATGCTTGTGGGCTTTTGCTCATTCTAGATCCTGCAGCTGGCTCCTGTTCATCTGATTTCTGGCTCTTAGGACTTCAGCTAACAGCTTACCTGTGATCTTGCTTGCTGATCTTTGGAATTTGTCAATCTTCACAGCCTATGAACAAGAGCCCTGCTCTCCAACCTGCCATTCTTGGGTTTGCCAGCCCCTGTGGCTATGTGCATCAAGATAAGCCTCTATTCTGACCCACAGACTTGGGACGTTCCAGCCTCTACAACTGCATGAGCCATTTCCTTGATATAAATCTCTTTCTATATATATATTTATAGGCTTTACTGGTATTGCTTCTCTAGAGAACCCAGCCTAAGACACTTACACATCACAGTAAAAAAAGAAGAAAAACATAAAGTCTCAGGAATACAAAATCTACGATAACAAAAGAAATGAAAAAAATCACAAACAAAAGGAACTCAGCAGAGGAGAGCAAGAAGAACAAAGAAAATGTCAGCACCACAAAAAAAGCACTACAAAATGACAGCAATAAACTCACACTAATCGAAAATCACACTGAATGTAAATTGCTTAAATGCACCTGTAAAGAGACAGAGTGATTGAATGGATTAAAAAAAAAATGACCCATAAATATGCTGTCTATGAGAGACACACCTTAGACACAAAGAAATAAATGTATTAAAAATCAAAGGATGGAAAATATATATCAAGCAAACAGCAAACAAAAAAGAGCAGAAGTGGCAATACTAATCTCAGATAAAATGGACTTTAAGGAAAATCCACCATAAAAGACAAGAAAGGACATTTTACAATGATTAAAGGGACAGTCCACCATGATGACACAACCATAATAAATATTTATGCACCCAACAACAGGGTTCCAAAATACATAACACAAACTCTAACGGCACTGAAAAGAGAAATTAACAGCTCCACAATAATAATAGGAGATTTCAACACCCCACTTTTGGTAAAGGATAGAACATCTAGGAAGAAATTCAGCAAAGGTACAGAAGATCTTAAGACTACAATCAACCCTCTTGACCTCATGAACATATATAGAACACTCCACACAACAGCAGCAACACATACATTCTTTTTCAATGCACATGGAACATTCTCCAGAATAAGCCATATCTTAGGCCATAAAGCAACCCTCAACAAAATCTAAAGCACTGAGACAATACAAAGCATCTTCTCTTATCATGATGCCACAAAAGTAGAAATTAATAGCATGAAGAGCAAGGGGAAAAAATCAAGTACATGGAAACTGAATAACCCCTTGCTTAAAAACCACTGGGTAATAGAAGAAATCAAAGAGGAAATAAAAAAATTTTCTAGAATCAAAAGAGAATGAAAACACATCATACCAAAACCTTTGGAGACAATGAAGGCAGTGTTCAGAGATAAACTTATAGCAATAGATGCACACATCAAGAAAGAAGAAACATACAAAAACCAAAATGTTAGCCACGCGACTTGAACAAATAGAAAGAGAACAGCCAAAGAATCCCGCAACCACCAGAAGAAAGGAAATAATAAAGATCAGAGCAGAAATTAATGAAATAGAGAATAGAAAAATAATAGAATCAACAAAACCAAAAGTTGAATCTTTGAAAGGATCAACAAAATCGACAAACCACTGGCCAAACTGACAAAGAAAAACAGGAGAGGAAGCAAATAACCCAAATAAGAAATGAAATGGGGGACATTACAACAGACCCAACTGAAATCAAAAGCATCATAACAGAGTACTCCAAAAAATTTGAAAACCTAGAGGAAATGGACAAATTGCTAGAAACACACTACCTACCTAAACTAACACAAACTGAGGTAGAAAATCTGAACAGACCCGTAACAAGAGAAGGGATTGAAAAGGTATTAAGAAAAAAATTCCAAAAAAAAAAGTCCTGGCACAGATGGCTTCACTGGAGAATTCTACCAAATATTCAGAGAAGAGCTCACACTAGTACTACTCAAACTCTTTCTGAACACAGAATAGGAAGGGATACTCCCGATTTCATTCTATGAAGTCAGTGTAATCCTGATACCAAAACCAGGCAAAGACACCACGAAAAAAAAGAAAGAAAATTACAGACCAATACCTCTCATGAATATAGATGCAAAAATTCTCAATAAAATTCTAGCCAATAGAATTCAGCGCCATATAAATATATTTTTTTTTAAGTATACTACATCACGACCAAGTGGAATTCATGCCAGGTATGCAAGGATGGTTCAACATTAGCAAATGAATCAACATAATACACCACATAAATAAAGGAAAAGAATCACACGATGATCTCAATTGATGCAGAAAAGACATTCGACAAAGTCCAATACCCATTCGTGATAAAATCTCTCAATAATATAGATATAGAAGGGAACTTTCTCAACATAATAAAGGGCATCTGCACAAACAGCCAACATCACTTTTAATGAAGAGAGGCTGAAAATATTCCCCTTGAGAATGAGAACAAGACAAAGATGCCCTTTATCACCAATCCTGTTTAACATTGTGCTGGAAGTCCTAGCTAGAGCAATAAGGCAAGAAGAAGAAATAAAGGACATTCAAATTGGTAAGGAAGAAGTAAAACGGTCCCTATTAGCAGATTATATGATACTCTACATAGAGAACTCTAGACTCCACAAGAAAACTACTGGAACTAATAGATTCAGCAGAGGAGCAAGATACAAGATAAGCATACAAAAATCAGTTGGGTTCCTATAAATCAATAAAGAGAGCAATGAAAAGGAAATCAGGGAAGCAATAGCATTTATAGTAGCCCCTAAAAAAATAAAATATTTAGGAATAAATCTAACCAGGGACGTAAAAAACCTATACAAAGAAAACTACAAAACGCTACTGCAAGAATCCAAAAGAGACCAGAAGAACTAGTTGGTGCCCGGCCACAATCGATGACTGCCCTGACAGGGAGCACAACAGAGAACCCCTGAGGGAGCAGGAGATCAGTGGGATGCAGACCCCAAATTCTCACAAAAAGACCAGACTTAATGGTCTGACTGAGACTAGAGGAATCCCGGTGGTCATGGTCCCCAGACCTTCTGTTGGCCCAGGACAGGAACCATTCCCGAAGACAACTCATCAGACATGAAAGGGACTGGACAGTGGGTGGGAGAGAGGTGCTGATGAAGAGTGAGCTATTTGTATCAGGTGGACACTTGAGACTGTGTTGGCATCTCCTGTCTGGAGGGGGGATGGGAGGATAGAGAGAGTTGGAAGCTGGCAAAACGGTCACGAAAGGAGAGACTGGAAGGGCTGACTCATTAGGGGGTGAGCAAGTGGGAGTACGGAGTAAGGTGTATATAAACTTATATGTGACAGTCTGACTTGATTTGTAAACGTTCACTTGAAGCTCAATAAAATTTAATAAATAAAATAAAATATGAAGAATCCAAAAGAGACCTACATAAATGGAAAAACACACCATGCTCACGTATAAGTAGACTCAACATTGTGAAAACGTCAATTCTATCCAAAGCAATCTACAAGTACAATGCAATCCCGATCCAAATACCAATAGCATTATTTAAAGAGATGGAAAAACTAATCGTTAACTTTTTATGGAAAGGGCAGATGCCCCAGATAAGTAAAGCACCATTGAAAAGAATAAAGTAGGAGGCCTTGAGCTGCCTGACCTCAAAACCTCCTACACAGCTATGGTAGTCAAAACAGCCTGGTACTGGTACAACAGACACATCGACCAATGGAACAGAATCCAGAACCCATATGTAAACCCATAAGGCTACCTGGTCTTTGACAAAGGCCCAATGTCCAATAAACGGGGAAAAGACAGTTTTTTTTAACAAATGGTGCTGGCAAAACTTGATGTCCATCTGTAAAAAAAAATGAAACAGAACCCATATCTCACCCTATACACGAAAACTAACTCAAAATGGATCAAAGACTTAAATATAAATCCCAAAACCATAAATATCATGGAAGAAAAAACAGTCAACACAAGGAGCCTTAATATATGGCATAAACAGCATACAAACCATAATTAACAGTACACAAACACCAGAAGATAAACTAGATAACTGGGAGCTCCTAAAAACTAAACACTTATGCTCACCAAAAGACTTCACCAAAAGAGTAAAAAGACAACCTACAGGCTGGGAAAAAATATTTGGCTATGACATATCTGACAAAGGTCTTATCTCTAAAATCTATAGAATACTTCAACACCTCAACAATAAAAAGGCAAATAATCCAGCTAAAAAATGGGCAAAGGATATGAACAGATACTTCACCAAAGGCATTCAGATGGCTAACAGACACATGAGGAAACGCTCGTGATCACTAGCCATTAAAAAAAAATGCAAATAAAAACTACAATGAGATACCATTTTACCCTGGCATTACTGGCACAAATCAAAAAACAGAAGATAACAAATGCTGGGGAGATTAGAACTCTTTATGCACTGCTGGTGGGAATGCCAACTGGTACAACCTTTTTGGAAAACCATATGGTGCTTCCGTAAAAAGCTAGATATAGAAACACCATATGATCCAGCAATCCCACTCCTAGGACTATATCCTAGAGAAAGAAGAGCCGTCACACAAATAGACATATGCACAGCCATGTTCATTGCAGCATTATTCACAGTAAGAAAAAGGTAGAAACAACCTAAGTGCCCATCGACAGATGAAGGGATAAACACACTATGGTACATGCATACAATGGAATACTACAAAATGATAAAGAACAATGATGAATCTTTGAAACATCTCACAACATGGATGAATCTGGAGCGCATTATGCTGAGTGAAATATGTCAGTCACAAAAGGACAAACACTGCATGAGACCACTATTATAAAAACACAGGACAGTGATTCCACACAGAAGGAAATAATCTTTGATAGTTACAAGGGAGCGGAGGGGTAGAAATGGTAAAACACTAACTAGATAGTAGATAAAAACACTAACTAGATAGTAGAAAAACAAGTGGTAACTTTGGTGAAGGGTAAGACAGTACACAATACTGGGGAAGTCAGCACAACTTGACCAGGGCAAAATCTTAGAGGCTTCACAGACACACCTAAATGCCCTGAGAGATGAAACTACTGGGCTGAGGACCGGGGACCGTGGTTTTGGGGGACATCTAGCTCAATTGGCAAAACATAGTCTATAAAGAAAATGTTCTATATCTGACTGTGGTGAGTAGCGACTGGAGTTTTAAAAGCCTGTGAGTGGAAATTTAAGATACGTCTTCTGGTCCCATCTTGGCTGGAGGATAATGAAGAAGACCAAAGACACAAGGGAAAGATTAGTCCAAAGAACTAATGGACCACATGTACCAGAACCTCCACCAGACTGAGCCTTGAACAACTAGATGGTGCCCAGTTACCCCCACCGGACAGAGCTGGAGAAAGCTGTAGAACAAAATTCAAACTCACAAAAAAAGACCAGACTTCCTGATCTGACAGAGACTGGAGAAGCCCCAAGAGTATGTGTCTTAGTCATCTAGTGCTGCCATAACAGAAATACCAGAAATGGATGGCTTTAACAAAGAGAAATTTATTTCCTCACAGTAAAGTAGGCTAAAAGTCAAGGCGTCGGCTCCAGGGGAAGGCTTTCTCTCTCTGTCGGCTCTGGAGGAAGGTCCTTGTCCTCAATCTTCCCATAGTTGAGGAGCTTCTCAGGCGCAGGCACCTCAGGTCCAAAGGACACGATCTACTCCAGGTGCTGCTTTATTGGTGGTATGAGGTCCCCACTCTGCTTACTTCCCTTTCCTTTTTATCTCTTGAGCTATAAAAGGTGGTACAGGCCACATGCCAGGGAAACTCCCTTTACATTGGATCAGGGTTGTGACCAGGGTAGGGTGGTGTTACAATCCCACCTTAATCCTTTTAACATAAAACTGCAATCACAAAATGGAGGACAGCCACACAATGCTGGAAATCATGGCCCAGCCAAACTGATACACACATTTTGGGGGGACATAATTCAATACATGACAGTATGGCTCCTGGACTCCTGAGGTTCATGCTTCAGCCACAGATTAGACAGGCCTGTAGGGCCAATGCAGGACTGGTGGTCCAGTGGTTAAGTACTACCAAAAGGTCCGCAGTTTGAGCCCGCCAGCTGCTCCTTGGCAACTCTATGAGGCAGTTCTACTTGTCTTATAGGGTCGCTATGAGTTGGAATTGACTCAACGGCAATGGGTTTTTTGTTTGTTTGTTTGTTTTATAGGGCCAACAATAACACACGTGAGGGACGTGCTTCAAAGTTCTATCATGTATACTAGACTAACAGGCACACCAGCCCAAAAACAAAGATGAGAAGGCAGGAAGAGACAGGAAAATTGGACAAATGGAAACAGGGAAACTGGGGTAGAGAAAGGGAGAGATTTCACACATCGTGTTGTTGGCACCCAGTGTTGCAAAACAATTAGTGTGTCAACTTTTTAATGAGAAACTTATTTGCTCTGTAAACTTTCACATAAATCACAATAAAAAAATTATGTATGCCATAAGAATTACCAACAGGTCCTTTTTTCTTGTCCCATTTATCTATTTTGTTTTCTGTTGCTCGTGCATTCATTGTTATGTCTGATAATCTATCATTGAAAAAAGTTACCACATCTTTACACAGATAGCGTGCGTGTTATATGTTTTTTTGCAAACCACACACTGCCCCCTGCACCTTATTTCTGTAAGCGAGTTAGGCCAATTTTTTTTTTTTTACATGTTGTTGACCTCCATTTCTATTTCTGATCACATGGAAACTTCACTTAAATACTGTTGTTGTTGTTGTTGTTAGGTGCCGTCGAGTCGGTTCTGACTCATAGCGACCCTACACACGACAGAACGAAACACTGCCCGGTCCTGAGCCATCCTTACAATCATTGTTATGCTTGAGCTCATTGTTGAAGCCACTGTGTCAATCCACCTCGCTGAGGGTCTTCCTCTTTGTCGCTGACCCTGTTCGCTGCCAAGCATGATGTCCTTCTCCAGGGACCGATCCCTCCTGACAACATGTCCAAAGTATGTAAGACGCAGTCTCACCATCCTTGCCTCTTGCCTCTAAGGAGCATTCTGGCCGCACTTCTTCCAAGACAGATTTGGTCGTTCTTCTGGCAGTCCATGGTATATTCAATATTCTTCGCCAACACCACAATTCAAAGGCGTTAACTCTTTGGTCTTCCTTATTCATTGTCCAGCTTTCACATGCATATGAAGCGATTGAAAATACCATGGCTTGCGTCAGGCGCACCTTAGTCTTCAGGGTGACATCTTTGCTCTTCAACACTTTAAAGAGGTCCTTTGCAGCAGATTTACCCAATGCAATGCATCTTTTGATTTCTTGACTGCTGCTTCCATGGCTGTTGGTTGTGGATCCAAGTAAAATGAAATCCTTGACAACTTCAATATTTTCTCTGTTTCTCATGATGTTGCTCATTGGTCCAGTTGTGAGGATTTTTGTTTTCTTTATGTTGAGGTGCAGTCCATACTGAAGGCTGTGGTCTTTGATCTTCATTAGTAAGTGCTTCAAGTCCTCTTCACTTTCAGCAAGCAAGATTGTGTCATCTGAATACCGCAGGTTGTTAATGAGTCTTCCTCCAATCCTGATGCCCCGTTCTTTTTCATATAGTCCAGCTTCTTGGATTA
Organism: Elephas maximus indicus; assembly: GCF_024166365.1. Taxonomy (NCBI): domain Eukaryota; kingdom Metazoa; phylum Chordata; class Mammalia; order Proboscidea; family Elephantidae; genus Elephas; species Elephas maximus. Next base: position 97,672,361 of record NC_064846.1, on the reverse strand, counting down.
TTTGCTCAGCATACAGATTAAATAGGTATGGTGAAAGAATACAACCCTGACACACACCTTTCCTGACTTTAAACCAATCAGTATCCCCTGGTTCTGTCCGAACAACTGCCTCTTGATCTATGTAAAGGTTCCTCATGAGCACAATTAAGTGTTCTGGAAATCCCATTCTTCCCAGTGTTATCCATAGTTTGTTATGATCCACACAGTCAAATGCCTTTGCATAGTCAATAAAACACAGGTAAACATCCTTCTGGTATTCTCTGCTTTCAGCCAGGATCCATCTGACATCAGCAATGATAGCCCTGGTTCCAGATCCTCTTCTGAAACCGGCCTGAATTTCTGGCAGTTCCCTGTCGATATACTGCTGCAGCTGTTTTTGAATGACCTTCAGCAAAATTTTGCTTGTGTGTGATATTAATGATATTGTTCTACAATTTCCACATTGGGTTGGATCACCTTTCTTGGGAATAGGCATAAATATGGATCTCTTCCAGTCAGTTGGGCAGGAAGCTGCCTTCCATATTTCTTGGGATAGATGAGTGAGCACCTCCAGCGCTACATCTGTTTGTTGAAACATCTCAATTGATATTCCATCGATTCCTGGAGCCTTGTTTTTTGCCAATACCTTCAGAGCAGCATGGAGTTCTTCCTTCAGTATCATCGGTTCCTGATCATATGCCACCTCTTGAAATGGTTGAATATCGACTAATTCTTTTTGGTATAATGACTCTATGTACTCCGTCCATCTTCTTTTGATGCTTCCTCTGTCGTTTAATATTTTCCCCATGGAATCCTTCACTATTGCAACTCGAGGCTTGAATTTTTTCTTCAGTTCTTTCAGCTTGAGAAACGCCTAGCGTGTTCTTCCCTTTTGGTTTTCCATCTCCAGCTCTTTGTACATGTCATTATAATACTTTACTTTGTCTTCTCGAGAGGCCCTTTGAAATCTTCTGTTCAGTTCTTTTACTTCATCAATTCTTTGTTTTGCTTTAGCTGCTCGATGCTCAAGAGCAAGTTTCAGAGTCTCCTCTGACATCCATCTTGGTCTTTTCTTTCTTTTCTGTCTTTTCAGTGACCTCTTGCTTTCTTCATGGATGATGTCCTTGATGTCATTCCACAACTTGTCTGGTCTTCGGTCACTAGCGTTCAATGCGTCAAATCTATTCTTGAGATGGTCTCTAAATTCTGGTGGGATATACTCAAGGTCATATTTTGGCTCTCGTGGATTTGCTCTGATTTTCTTCAATTTCAGCTTGAACTTGCATATGAGCAATTAATGGTCTGTTCCACAGTCGGCCCCTGGCCTTGTTCTGACTGTTGATATTGAGCTTTTTCATTGTCTCTTTCCACAGATGTAGTCAATTGGATTTCTGTGTGTTCCATCTGGCGAGGTCCATGTGTATAGTCGCTGTTTATGTTGGTGAAAGAAGGTATTTGCAATGAAGAAGTCGTTGGTCTTGCAAAATTCTATCATTCGATCTCTGGCATTGTTTCTATCACCAAGGCCATATTTTCCAACTACTGATCCTCCTTCTTCATTTCCAACTTTCGCATTCCAATCGCCAGTAATTATCAATGCATCTTGATTGCGTGTTCGATCAATTTCAGACTGCAGCAGCTGATAAAAATTCTATTTCTTCATCTTTGGCCCTAGTGGTTGGTGTGTAAATTTGAATAATAGTCGTATTTACTGGTCTTCCTTGTAGGCGTATGGATATTATCCTATCACTGACAGCGTTGTACTTCAGGGCAGATCTTGAAACGTTCTTTTTGATGATGAATGCAACACCATTCCTCTTCGAGTTGTCATTCCCAGCATAGTAGACTATATGATTGTCCAATTCAAAATGGCCAATACCAGTCCATTTCAGCTCACTAATGCCTAGGATATCAATGTTTATGTGCTCCATTTCATTTTTGACGATTTCCAATTTTCCTAGATTCATACTTTGTACATTCCAGGTTCTGATTACTAATGGATGTTTGCAGCTCTTTCTTCTCATTTTGAGTCGTGCCACATCAGCAAATGAAGGTCTTGAAAGCTTTACTCCATCCACGTCATTAGGGTCGACTCCACTTTGAGAAGGCAGCTCTTCCCCAGTCATCTTTTGAGTGCCTTCCAACCTGGGGGGCTCATCTTCCAGCACTATATCAATGTTCTGCTGCTATTCATAAGGTTTTCACTGACTAATGCTTTTCAGAAGTAGACTGCTGGGTCCTTCTTCCTAGTCTGTCTTAGTCTGGAAGCTCAGCTGAAACCTGTCCTCCATGGGTGACCCTGCTGGTATCTGAATACTGGTGACATAGCTTCCAGCATCACAGCAACACACAAGCCCCCACAGTATGACAAACTGACAGACATGTGGGGGCACTTAAATGCTATCAACTTAAATTAATAGAAACAAATGCAGTTTCTATTGTTTATTTTCTGATAACCAGGGGACTACTAAACTCAATCCATGACTTCTTGAACATGGCTAATATTTTTATTATACAATTATGATCAAAAGTAACATTTTTGGAGTATTTTTATACACATAAGCAGGAGATTAAAGAAAATGAACAGAATGAAAGAAAATGATAAGAACGATATGATTTGCCTGTAATATGGGAGGACAGGTGAAGAAGGCCTAAATTCACTTCTGGAAATGTCCCGAGACATGTACAGTATATGCGTGTGTGCGTTATGCCACAAATGTTTTACTTCATTTCATCATTTCTCTGCATTATATATGTGTGAGCATGTTATTTACCTGGGTGCACTATTTGGGGTAAACCCTGGTAGCATAGTGGTTAAGAGCTACTGCTGCTAACTAAAGGGTCGGCATTTCAAAGCCGCCCGGTTTGTCTTGGAAACTCTATGGGACAGTTCTACTATGTCCCATAGGGTCGCTATGAGTTGGAATCTACACAACGGCAAAGGGTTTTTTTTTTTGGCTCTATTTGTGAAAAAAATACAGTAGGTTCCACAGTTTTGCTCCTATATCTTCTTCCAAGAACTTTATGGAGCCCTGGTGGTGCAGTGGTTAAAAGTCCATCTGCTTCTACTCCAACAAGGCTAGCATTAATCCAAAAAACACAAAATAATAAATGTTGGAGAGGTTGTGGAGAGACTGGAACACTTATACACTGCTGGGGGGAATGAAAAATGGTACAACCACTTTGGAAATCAATTTGGCACTTCCTTAAAAAGCTAGAAATAGAAGTACCATAAGATCCAGCAATCCCACTACTTGCAATATATCCTAGAGTAATAAGAGTCGTCACATGAATAAACATATGCACACCCATGTTCATTTTACAACAGCAAAAAGATGGAAACAACCAAAGTGCCCATGAATGGATGAATGGATAAACAAATTATGGTATATTCACACAGTGGAATATTATGCATCTAAAAAGAACAATGATGAATCTGTGAAACATTTCATAACATGGAGGAATGTGGAAGGCATTATGCTGAGTGAAATTAGTCAGCTGCAAAAAGACAAATATTATATGAGACCACTATTATAAGAACTCAAGAAATAGTTTAAACAGAGAAGAAAATATTCTTTGATGGTTAAGAGAGGCAGTTCAAATCCACCAGTCGCTCCTTGGTAACCTTATGGGGCAATACTTCTCTGTCCTATAGGGTTGCTATGAGTAGGAATCAAGAACTTTATGGTTTTAGATTTAACATTTAGGTCCTTGATCCGTTTTGAATTAGTTGTTGTGTATGGTATGAAGTACAGATCTTGTTTCATTTTTCTGCATGTGAAAATCCAGTTTTACCAACACCGTTTGTTGAAGAGATTGTAAAATAAAAAAGTTTAAAGCCTCTCAACTAGACAGTGAATGAGAGACTATTTTGAATGAAGGTGTCTACTGGTAGTGAAAGTGGTCATCGTGGTATGTGTGTGGTGGGGTTTTAGCTGGAAGGAAAATAAAAACAAGTGAAAAGAATGAGAAGTTAGAGTTTGGGTCAGTAGTATGGGTCAGTTGCCATTTTGAAAAGAGGAGAAACTAGAAAAATAAATGGGAACTAACAGCTATTGATTGCCTACTGTTTGTCAGTGCTTTTATGCTTGCAATCTCACAGGATGTTTACAGCAACTCTTTGAACTTTAAGTATTATCATTCTTATTTTACAGATGAAGAAACTAAGGTTCAGAGAGATAATCTAAGATCACAGAGAAGTAAGTTGTGTTGCTGGAATTCAAACCAAGCTCTGCATGACCTGAAAACTTATACCCTATCTTGTTAGGAGCTCCCTCCCTGGAATACAGTTGAGGAATTACAGGTAGATGGAAACTAGGGGAACAGAGCACCTGGCAGGAAGAAATCTGGGAGTGCTTGTGGAAAGACAGAAAGTACAGCTCATATTCTCAGTGATTAGGGGACTCTGGAGAAGAGGTTGTAGGTAGGGTGTAGGGAGAACCAGGGCAAACTTAGGAAAAGAAAAGCTGTTCCACAGGGCTGGGGAGTCAGAGCTGGGCCAAGATCGGCTGGGACTTGGGTCTGGACAAAAGGCTCTAGAACCTCTTAGCACTTGTTTCCTTGAATAGGCCAATTTAGATTTTTGGAGTATGCTGTAAATTTTGAAATTGCTGATTGCATCTCAAGAATCATCACACTTGTGGTGAAGTATTTCCCCTCATTTATTAATTTAATAATATAACAAACATGCATGAACCCACCATCCAAAGCATGACTTAAAGCATTACTAATAATTTACATTTACCAATGTGCTAAGTATTTTTTGTAGTTGTTTTGATAAATAATTGTCTTTTTTTTTTCAGTGCTGTGCTTGTGGTTTCTCTTCCCTCGTAATGCCAACCCCCAAAAGGGATGATTTAGCTTGTATATCAGTCAGGATGAGCATGGTCGTGCTGTGGTAACAGACATCCCCAGAATGTCAGTGGCTTATAAAAACAAAGGTTTATTTCTCACTCTTGCTACATGTCTATGACAAGTTAGCTGGGTGCTCTGCTTCTTGTCTCCTTACCTCAAAACCTAGATGGTCAGAGAAGCCACCCTCTCAAACATTGCTTGTCACCATGGCAAAGGGAAAGAGAGCTCTGTAAGGCCTCACACTGGCACTGAAATTTTCCTGCCTGGAAATGCCTTTGTGCCATTGGCCAGAACTCGTCATATGGTCCCATCCGATCAGAGTGGGCCAGGAAGTGCAATCCTACCATGTACCTACAAGGTTCAAAGCTAGGGATATTTAGGGAACAGTGCTAATGACCTTCATAGCCCACTTGCCCACTGTGGTATAACATTTGAACGTTGTTTACCTACCTGATAAAGTTCTAGAGAAGAAGGGATTGCACAATCGGGGTTGGGGAAGCCCCACCTGAGTTTTACCCATCTCTATACCTTTTTAGATGATACTTTAAGGTAATCTGCCCCATTTTGCACCCATTTTCCAGACAGAGTCACTTTCTCCCTGGAAGTTCCCCATTCTGCTCTACCTGTTTCCATCTGTCTATGTTTCATGGGCACAAAGCACAACATTTCACATGAGGTTCCACTTTGGTTTCTTCTCCCACGCATGATCTCTCAGATAACCCAGAAGTTGCTGCTACTTCTTCTGAAGTGGTACTTGAGTTGACAGTGATGGGACTGGAATTTGTGCCAAGTGGTGAGGGGAAAAGAGATGGACTGAATGAGTCATCATTGTTATTTTTGTTGCATTCCCATCGATCTGACAAGGCTATTAAAAGAGTCAGTAATTAAGACAGAGATAATTTAGTTTTAAAAGTCACGTGATAACTGCAACTCATAATGTAAAACAAAACCAGGAAAGAGGGTGAAGGGAGGGCACCAACTCTTGGCCCTCCTGCTGGGAAAGAAGGTCTGAACTGATTGCCCAGGAATTGCCTCCTTGGCCTCCTAGCACAGGACCTGTGTCAGGCAACTGGCCCCAGGTCCCGGCCTCCTGAAGGTGCTTTCTCATACTACGGAGTATGGCTTGGAAATAAAAGAGGAGAGAGAGCTTTAAGATGGTTTATATATACATGGCATTCATCAAACTTTGTGCCAGGCTTGAGGGTGGGGTGCAGAGGTGAGCAAGACAGACAGTGTCCCTGGCTTCACAGAATTAATGGTCTAGTGGGGGAAGAATATGATAACAAATACAGTAGGGCATGAGAAGTGCTTTGACCAGGGTGAAAACAGGGTAATAAAGGAATGGCACCTAAGCTAGACTTGGAGAGTCAGAGTAGGTTTCCTAGAGGAATAGTCCCTTATCTCAACAGAGAACTAAAGGATAAGTAGGTGTTAGCCAGGTGAAGGCAGGTGGGAAGGAACAAAGCTGCAAATGGAGAAGAAATGTGTGCAAAGGGCCAGAGGTAAAAGAGAATATACATACAGTCTTGGGGGAAAGTTCAGTATGGTCGAGGGACAAAGTTAGGGGTAGAGAAGAGTGGAAAAATCTAAGCAGGAGCAAGAGGCAGGCAGGGAAACAGATCATAAAGGACCATGTGAGCCATGTTAAGGGACTTGGACATTATCCTGAGGGCATTGGGATGCCATGGAATGGTTTGCCTTTTGGATCAGACTTGCCTTTCAGAACAACACTGTGGAAGCAATACGGAATGTGGGCTGGAAAGGGGTAACACTGGAGACCGGGAGTCCAGGTGAAACGTGGTAGTGGTCTGGGTATGATAGTTGGTATGTGATGGAGATTAATGGATGGATCTGAGGCACATTTAGAAGGTAGAATGGACAGAACCTGGTGATGTGGACAGTGAGATGATGCCTAGGTTTCTGGCCTGAGCAACTGGATAGCAGTGATAGGACTATAGTGTGATGTCTAAGAGAACTGGCTCTGAAGCCAGACTGGCTGGGTTTGAATCCCAGATTTACCCTGTACAGCTGCATGACCTTGGGGAAATTATTTAATCTCTCCGTGCCTCAGTTTTCTTGCTTGTAGAATCAGGATATTAATACTGCCTTCCTTATAATGATTAAGTGAAATAATAAATATAAAATGCTTTGAACCATGTCTGTGCATAGTAAGTACTCAATAAGTGTTAGCTATTACTTTTTTTTTTATTACTATAGGCAAGAAGGGAGAGGAATAGGCTTCACAGGAATGATGAGTTCAGTTCTGGACATGCCAGCTTTAGGTTCCCCGTGGGACAATCAAGTAGAAATTGGATATACGGGTCTGAGACTTGGGAGATATTTGGGCTAGAAATATAGATTTGAAAGTCATCAGCTGAGAGATGGGAGATAATGGGAGGGAGAATTATGCAGGGAGAATCTGTAGAGTGGGAAGACAAGAAGGCCTAGGAGCAAGCCCAGAGAACTCTCAACATTTGCAGAATACACAGAGGTAAAAGAGCCCAACGAGGAGGCTGAGCAGCAATCAGAGAGGCAGGAGAAAGATTAGGAGACCACAGCACAGAAGCCAAGGTAAGAGAATGTTTCAAGTTGGAGGCAGCGGCTGATGGTGGCAATGCTTCAGAGAGTCCAATATAAAAGAAAATCTCATTGTTATTAGGCGCCATGGAGTCAGTTCCAACTCATCGTGACCCTATGTACAACAGAACGAAACACCGCCCAGTCCTGAGCCATCCTTAAAATCGTTGTTATGCTTAAGCCCATTGTTGCAGCCACTATGTCAATCCATCTCATTGAGGATCTTCCTCTTTTTCGCTGACCCTCTACTTTACCAAGCATGATGTCCTTCTCCAGGGACTGATCCCTCCTGAAAACATTTCCAAAGTATGTGAGACATAGTCTTGCCATCCTTGCTTCTAAGGAGCATTCTGGTTGTACTTCTTCCAAGACAGATTTGTTCGTTCTTTTGGCAGTCCATGGTGTATTCAATATCCTTCTCCAACACCGTGATTCAAGGTGTCAGTTTTTCTTTGGTCTTTCTTATTCATCGTCCAACTTTCACATGCATAGGAGGCTATTGAAAACACCATGGCTTGGGTCAGGCACACCACACTCTTCAAGGTGACCTCTTTGCTTTTCAACACATTAAAGAGGTCTTTTGCAGCAGATTTGCCCAATGCAATCCATCTTTTGATTTCTTGACCACTGGTTCCGTGGGTGTCGACTGTCGATCCAAGCAAAACAAAATCCTTGACAACTTCAATCTTTTCCTGGTTTATCATGATATTGTTTATTGGTCCAGTTGTGAGGATTTTTGTTTTCTTTATATTGAAGTGTAATCCATGCTGAAGGCTGTGGTCTTTGATCTTCACCAGTAAGTGCTTCAAGTCCCCTTCACTTTCAGCAGGCAAAGCTGTTCCATTTGCATAACACAGGTTGTTAATGAGTCTTCCTCCAATCCTGATGCCACATTCTTCTTCATATAGTCCAGCTTCTCAGATTATTTGCTCAGCATAGAGATTGAATAGGTGTGGTGAAAGGACACCACCCTGACACACACCTTTCCTGACTTTAAACCATACAGTATCCCCTTCTTCTGTTCACATGACTGCCTTTTGATCTATGCACAGGTTCCTCATAAGCATAATTAAATGGTCTGGAATTCCCATTCTTCACAATGTTACCCACAATTTGTTATGATCCTCACAGTCGAATGCCTTCGCATAGTCAATAAAACACAGGGAAACATCTTTCTGGTATTCTCTGCTTTCAGCCAGGATCCATCTGACATCAGCAGTGATATCCCTGGTTCCGTGTCCCCTTCTGAATCTGGCTTGAATTTCTGTCAGTTCCCTGCCGATATACTCCTGCAGTCACTTTTGAATGATCTTCAGAAAAATTGTACTTGCGTGTGATATTAATGATATTGTTCCATAATTTCTGCATTAGATGGGATCACCTTTCTTAGGAATAGGCATAAGTATAATGTCTTCCATTTGGTTGGCCAAGCAGCTGTCTTCCAAATTTCTTGGCATAGAGGAGTGAGTACTTCCAGCGCTGCATCCATTTGTTGAAATATCTTAATTGGTATTCTGTCAATTCCTGGAGCCTTATTTTTTGCCAGTGCCTTCAGTGCAGCTTGGACTTCTTCCTTCTGTACCATTGGTTCCTCATATGGTACCTCCTGAAATGGTTGAACGTCCACCAAATTCTTTTTGGTATACTGACTCTGTGTATTCCTTCCATCTTCTTTTGATGCTTCCTGAGTCATTTAATATTTTCCTCATAGAATCCTTCAGTATTGCAACTCGAGGCATGAATTTTTTCTTCAGTTCTTTCAGCTTGAGAAATGCTGAGCGTTTTCTTCCCTTTTGATTTTCTATCTCCAGATCTTTGCACATATCATTATAATACTTTGTCTTCTTGAGCCGTCCTTTGAAATCTTCTTTTCAACTCTTTTACTTCAGCACCTTTTCCTTTTGCTTTAGCTACTCGACCTTCAAGAGCAAGTTTCAGAGTCTCTCCTGACATCCATTTTGGTCTTTTCTTTCTTTTCTGTCTTTTTAATGACCTCTTGCTTTCTTTATGTATGAAGTCCTTGATGTCATCCCACAACTCATCTGGTCTTCGGTCATTAGTGTTAAATGCATCAAATCTATTCTTGAGATGGCCTCTAAATTCAGGTAAGATATAGTCACGGTCGTGCTTTGGCTCTCATTGACTTGTTCTAATTTTCTTCAGTTTCCGCTTGAACTTGCATAGGAGCAATTGATGGTCTGTTTGGCAGTCGGCCCCTGGCCTTATTCTGACTGATAATATTGAGCTTTTCCATCGTCTCTTCCCACAGATGCAGTTGATTTGATGCCTGTGTATTCCATCAGGTGAGGTCCCCAGGTATAGTCACTGTTTATGTTGGTGAAAAAAATGTATTTGCAATGAAGAAGTCGTTGATCTTGCAAAATCCTATCATGCGATCTCCAGCATCATTTCCATCACCAAGGCCATATTTTCCAACTACTGATCCTTCTTTGTTTCCAACTTTCGTATTCCAATCCCCAGTAATTACCAATGCATCCTGATTGCATGTTCGATCAATTTCAGACTACAGAAGTTAGTAAAAATCTACAATTTCTTCATCTTTGGTCTTAGTGATTGGTGCAAAAATTTGCATAATAGTCATATTAACTGGTCTTCCTTGTAGGGGTATGGATATTATCCTATCACTGGCAGCGTTATGCTTCAGGATAGATCTGGAAATGTTCTTTTTGACGATGAATGCAACTCCATTCCTCTTCATGTTGTTGTCCCGGCACAGTAGACCATATGGTTGTCTGATTCAAATGGCCAGTACCAGCCCATTTCAGCTCACTAATTCCTAGGATATCAATGTTTGGGTGTTCCATTTCATTTTTGATGATTTCCAATTTTCCTAGATTCATACTTCTTATGTTCCAGGTTCCTACTATTAATGGATGTTTGCAGCTGTTTCTTCTCATTTTGAGTTGTGCCGCATCAGCAAATGAAGGTCTGGAAAGTTTGACTCCATCCACTTCATTAAGGTCTACTTTGAGTAGGCAGCTCTTCCCCAGTCGTTTCTTGAGTGCCTTCCAACCTGAGGGGCTTATCTTCCAGCACTACATCATGCAATGTTCCACTGCTATTCATAAGGTTTTCATTAGCTAAATCTTTTCAGAAATATACTGCCAGGTCCTTCTTCGTAGTCTGTCTTAGTCTGGAAGCTCAGCTGAAACCTGTCTGCCATGGATGACCCTGCTGGTATTTGAATACCAGTGGCATAGCTTCCAGCATCACAGCAACACATAAGCCCCCACAGTATGATAAACTGACAGACACGTGGGGGAAAGGATCTTAGGTTGATCTAAACAACAGTGGGATTTGGGTACAAAGAGATTGTTGGTGAGAACAGTTTAAGTGGTGTGGTAAGAATGGATGTCAGATTATGTTGGGCTGAAGAGTGAGAGTGAGGAGACAGAGACTACAAGTGCAAACAGCTCCTTCAAAAAGTTTGTTGAAAGTGAAGTGAGACAGAGAAGTTGATTGAGGGTTATAGGGCCAAGAGAGGGCATGCTTTGATGTTGATGGGGGAGGAGGTAGGCAGTAGAGAGGGAAGGATGGGAGATACAGGTGAGCAAAGGAATAATTGAGACTTGAGATCCTTGAGGTGATGGGAGAAGATGGAATGCAAAGGCTGGGGTGGGGGTGGGGGTGAATCTCAACCAGAAGGAATCATGAGGGGGAAGAAGAAAAGAATGGATGTGGAGATGAGTGAATTTGTAGATTTGGTTACGGAAAGTTACTGCCTGATGGCTTCTCGTTCTCTGTAAAATTAGATGAGGGGGGTGGGGCAACGCTAGAAGTTTGCGGATGATGGATGAGGCCATAGATTTCAGAGAACCATTGGAGAGAATGGAAGAGAGAGCCCAATAGGGACTCACAGAAGGGTTGCCCAGGCATATTAAAGGCCCAGTGGAAGTTTAGACAATGAGCTCTGGTGGTGCAGTGGTTAAGAGCTTGGCTGCTATCCAAAGGGTTGGTGGTTCAAATTCACCAGCCACTCCACAGGAGAAAGATGTGGCAGTCTGCTCCTGTGAAGATTACAGCCTTGGAAACCCAATGGAGCAGTTCTACTCTGTCCTATAGGGTCGAGATGCATCAAAATCGACTTGAGGGCAATGGGTTTATGAGGAGGTTTAGACCATGAATTTATAGTACTCACCTGCATACTTAGGGTATTTTCTTCAGCAGTTTTTAGTGGTCCTGGAGTAGGAGCAGAAAGGGTAGACATTTGGATTGATTTAAGGTTTGAGGATTTGCTAGGCGAATATAATAGATCCACAATGGAGCAAGGAAAGTAAGGATATTGGCAAGTGACTAAAATAACTGACTCACAGTTCCCCTGCTTTCTGATTCAGAAGCTACTGCTCCTTGCCAATAACTTCTTTTTATTCTCCACTCTATTTTATAGCTTCTGCTCATTGAAAGCTCTTATACTGCCATATGGCTTCTGCATCCTGCCGTGTGTGTGTGTGTGTGTGTGTGTGTGTGTGTGTGTGTCTGCTTTTATCCCCATTATTGGCTGAGGAACCTCTCAATGTCTTACATTCAAATTCCACAGGAGAGAGTATCTGAATGATTCCATTATTAATTATCTTCCATGTTTGGCAGATTGATCTTGTCAGGCCACCTGTCATGGATTATGTTCCCCCAAACTATGTGTCAACTTGGTTAGGCCATGATTCCCAGTACTGTGTAGCTGCCCTCCATTTTGTGGTTGATATAATTTTCCTATACGTTGTAAATCCTTATCTCTGCCTGTGGTTAATGAGGCAAGATTGGATTATGTTGAAGAGGATTAGGGTGGGATGTACCGCCTTTACCCAGGTCACAGCCCTGATCAAATGTAAAGGGAGTTTTCCTGGGGTGTGGCCTGCACCACCTTTTATCTTACAAGAGATGAAAGGGAGCCAGCAGAGAGCGAGGGGACCTCATACACCAAGAAAGCAAAGCCAGGAGCATCATTTTCTCTCCATCTTTCTCTCCCCTTCAGCTTGACCCAAATGGGTAAGGATTTTTTCCCATAAAACAATGTGAATTGCAGATGTAGAACAAGGGAATGGATTCAAGAGGTCCACCGCTCAGAAGTGGAGATGTCCCGCCTTCATGGAACACGTCTCTGATGACTTGTGGCTGAGCTAGTGACTTTTCAAGAATGGTGGGTAGGTCACTGCTGATACACAAAATAACTTCAGTTCGTACATGACTGAATACTTTTTTAACTTTAATAATTATGAATTTATCTTAATGTGTTTTAGAAAAAATATAATTAGCACATTAAAAACCGGTGATTGTTACATTAAGGGAAAAACATACCTTGCTCGTGGTTAGGGAGACTTAACATTATAAAAATGTCTATTCTACCAAAAGCCATCTATACATTTAATGCAATTCCGATCCAAATCCCAACAACATTTTTTAATGAGATGGAGAAACAAATCGCCAACTTCATATGGAAGGGAAAGAGGCCCCAGATAAATAAGGCATTACTGAAAAAGAAGAACAAAGTGGAAGGCCTTACTTTACCTGATTTTAAAACCTATTATACCACCACATTAGTCAAACCAGCCTGGTACCGGTACAACAGCAGAGGCATGGACCAATGGAACAGAATTGAGAATCCAGACATAAATCCATTCACATATGAGCAGTTGATATTTGACAAAGGCCCCAAAACAGTTAAATGGGGAAAAGACAGTCTTTTTAACAAATGGTGCTGGCATAACTGGATATCCATCTGCAAAAAAAATGAAACAAGACCCATACCTCACTCCATGCACAAAAACGAACTCCAAATGGATCAAAGACCTAAATATAAAGTCGAAAACGATAAAGATCATGGATGAAAAAATAGGGACAATGTTAGGAGCCCTAATACATGGCATAAACAGTATACAAAACATTATAAAGAATGTAGAAGCAAAACTAGATAACTGGGAGCTCCTAAAAATCAAACACCTATGCTCATCCAAAGACTTCACCAAAAGAGTAAAAAGACCTACAGACTGGGAAAAGGTTTTTAGCTATGACATTTCTGATCAGTGCCTGATCTCTAAAGTCTAAAAATCTACATGATAACTGCAAAAACTCAACTACAAAAAGACAACCCAATTGAAAAATGGGCAAAAGATATCAATAGACACTTCACTAAAGAAGACATTCAGATACCTAACAGATACATGAGGAAATGTTCATGATCATTAGCCATTACAGAAATGCAGATCAAAACTACAATGAGATTTCATCTCACTCCAACAGGCTGCATTATTCCAAAAAACACAAAATAATAAATGTCGGAGAAGCTGTGGAGAGATTGGAACACTTATACACTGCTGGTGGGAATGTCAAATGGTACAACCACTTTGGAAATCGATTTGGCACTTCCTTCAAAAGCTAGAAATAGAACTACCATGAGATCCAGCAACCCCACTCCTTGGAATATATCCTAGAGAAATAAGAGCCTTAACACAAACAGATATATGCACACCCATGTTTATTGCAGCACTGTTTACAACAGCAAAAAGATGGAAGCAACCAAGGTGCCCATCAACGGATGAATGGATAAATAAATTATGGTATATTCACACAATGGAATACTACACATCGATAAAGAACAGTGAGGAATCTGTGAAACATTTCATAACATGGAGGAACCTGGAAGGCATTATGCTGAGTGAAATTAGACAGTTGCAAAAGGACAAATATTGTATAAGACCACTATTATAAGAACTGGAGAAATAGTTTAAACTGAAGAAGAAAACATTCTTTTGTGGTTACGAGAGGGGGGAGGGAGGGAAGGTGGGAGAGGGGCATTCACTAATTAGATATTAGATATTAAATAAGAACTACTTTAGGTGAAGGGAAAGACAGCACACAATACAGGGGAGGTCAGCACAATTGGACTAAATCAAAAGCAAAAAAGTTTCCTGAATAAACTGAATGCTTCGAAGGCCAGCGTAGCAGGGGCAGGGGTCTGGGGACCAAGGTTTCAGGGGACATCTACGTCAATTGGCATAATAAAATCTATTGAGAAAACATTCTGCATCCCACTTTGAAGAGTGGCGTCTGGGGTCTTAAACGTTAGCAAGCAGCCATCTAAGATGCATCAATTAGTCTCAACCCACCTGGATCAAAGGAGAATGAGGAACGCCAAGGACACAGGGCAATTATGAGCCCAAGAGACAGAAAGGGCCACATGAACCAGAGACTACATCATCCTGAGACCAGAAGAACTAGATGGTGCCCGGCTACAACCAATGACTGCCCTGACAGGGAACACAACAGAGAACCCCTGAGGGAGCAGGAGATCAGTGGGATGCATACCCCAAATTCTCATAAAACCAGACTTAATGGTCTGACTGAGACTAGAAGGACCCCGGTGGTCATGGTCTCCAGACCTTCTGTTGGCCCAGGACAGGAACCATTCCCGAAGCCAACTCTTCAGACATGGATTGGACTGGAGAATGGGTTGGAGAGGGATGCTGGTGAGGAGTGAACTTCTTGCACCAGGTGGACACTTGAGACTATGTTGGTATCTCCTGCCTGGAGGGGAGATGAGAGGGTGGAGGGGGTTAGAAGCTTACGAAATGGAAATGAAAAGAGAGAGTAGAGGGAGAGAGCGGTCTGTCTCATTAGCGGGAGAGTAATTGGGAGTGTGTAGCAAGGTGTATATGGGTTTTTGTGTGAGAGACTGACTTGATTTGTAAACTTTCACTTAAAGCACAATAAAAATTATAAAAAAAAACTGGTGATTTCAAGTGTGTTATTGCTTAGAACCATGCTAAAATTTTAAAAAGTGAATTTATTTAAAGAAAAATTTTAGGTAGATAGTAGTATAGGTATTAAACATGTGGCAAAAGTCATCAATGTAGTATACAGTTGACTGAAGTTTGGGAAACACTGGTCTCGACTCAATCATATTGCTGATTCAAATTCCTGCTGTCTCTTGTGTTACCAACTCTCAACCCTGGACTTAGAACCTCTGCTTTGGGAATTGTCTAATAAACATATTCATCTGTATGATCAACTGTCATCTCAACAGGTAATAGCTAAAAACTTTATCTCCCTTTCTTGACTTCCTGGTGTCCATTGAGGGCATCACCACACATTCTCTCTCTTCCTCTCTCATACTTGGCCCAGTAGTTGAAGATATCCCTGACTCCTCCTCACCCTCATCAAGTCCTGTTAATTCTTCCTTCAGGATGTCTCTTGCACCGTGTCCCTTCCAACTGCTACCACCTGTTTGAGTGCCACAACCTCATCTGCACCTCATCATCCAAATTAATTTCCTGCAAGCACAACTTTCTTCTTGAATTTATCCTAGGTTTCTTCTCCACTGAGTATCAGATCATAGAAAATCCCAGAATGAGCAATTCACAATCCTTGGTGTCAGCCTATATTTCCTATTTCCTTTCTAGGGCCCATCCAGGTCTTTGCAGTCCCTCAGATCCACTATGCTTACTTCTAGCTCTAGCTCTTTCCTATTAATCTGAATGAAATCATTTCCTCTATTCTTTCCATTTGTTTACCACTTACTTGTATTTCATATGGTACTATTTGTGTTTCCTTTGTGTCTCCCTAAGCAGACTCAGCTTGCTGAGGTAAAGGACTGTGCTTTCTGTTTCTTTTGTAACCTCTTTTTTCTTAGCAAAGTGTTAGGCACATAGTACGTACAGTTGGCTATGCTTTAGGATACAAGTCACAGAAAACTCAAGTTATAGTGGCTTAAACAAATAGAAGTTTTGTGTTTTTTTTTCACACAAGAAGTTTAGAGGCAGGTGGTTGCCTGCTCTGCCATCCATAACGAATTGACTCTCACCCTAATACTTGTTGTCTCAAGGTCGCAAGATGGCTGCTGCATCTCCAGGTATCACATCTGTATTCCAGGAGAAAGAAGAAGGAAGGAGCAAATGATTTATCCTCAGGGAGATTTGTCCTTTTATTTGGGAAGGGGAATCTTTCTCAAGAGACTGCCCCTTATATTAGCCAGAACTGGGTCACATGCTTACTCTTAGACCAATGACTAACTTAGGCCAATCATAATTCAAACCTGGGACTGGAGTAAGGTTCTACCTTTCCTAATATGAAAGCATCTTTTCCAGCTACCAGAATAAATTGTGGTTCTGTAAGCAAGCAAAAAGGCCGTTGGGTAGGTAACCAGCAGTCTCTACCACAGAACACAATAAAGACTGGCTTAGAGAAAAAGTGGCCTCCTCTGGTCTTCAGTCAGGATCTGAGATTTGGAGCATCTAGGACCAAGAGCCTTCCAAAAGGGAGCCATCTCTCTGTGCCCACCCCCCTGCACCTAAATGTCCCTACTCTCAGAATGTCAGACCGATTATATGGGCTAACAGCTCTGCTTCCCTCAACTTAAAGGAAGAGCATGGTGCTGTCCCATTAAGTTACTGCTAGGTGAGTAGCTTCTCTCTGTGGCTCTACTTCAAAGGCTGGGGGCAGGGGGGAGGGAATTAGTGAATAGATAGGCCTACTTCTTCATGAAAAAAAAAAATCCCTGCCTTTGGCTCTTTGGTTTTCATATATTTTCTGAAGTAGTTCTGAAACTCAATTTGCATCCAAAGAAAAAAATCCAGAAGAGGAAATTTTCAAAAGAAAATTGTACAAAGATGTTCCTAAGAATGCTATTTATTATAAAAACAAATAGAAACAGCCCAAACAGCCAATAATAGGGATTCGGCTAGACAGACTATGAATTTTAGTACCTTGAACTATAATATTGCCACAAAATTTGACAACTTGGTGATCTCTGCTGGTTCAAGAACATACATGTACGGAATAATGTCCAGTGAAACAGGGAGAACAAAATAGTAGGTGCATACTGCCTCTGTAAAATGTACTTGGTAGGCCTGGGGATGGGGGTTGGGGAGAGCACTTCACCTGGCCCTGCTACATGACTTCCAACCTCTCCTGGACACACTATTGCCTAGCAGGCCAGCTGCCTGCAGGAGCCATCAGCAGGAGGCTCTAAGCTACTAGGAGAGGGCCGGGCTGGTCCTGCAGGGAGAGTGCGCGGCCACCTGAGCATGTGCATTTTTATTCCAAGTGGTGGGTCTGGATTATCCATTTCTTGGCTTTTTCCAGACCTCTGCTCTGTTAATCAGATCATTTTTTCCACTTGGAATCCTTGGTCCAGCCACTAGTTTGTCCAGCCTGCAGGCACATGCCAGATGCCTGCTGGCTGCCCATCTGGCCCAGGCAAGAGGCAAAGGATAGTTTACAGAGGAAGAGGAAGCCAATGGGGGTAGAGGAAGAAGGTGAGGCTAAGAAGCTGTAGCAGCAACTCCACTCCCCAGACTGACCCAACCCTGCCTGGCCAACAGTACTCAGCATTTCCCACTCTTTGTTTAGGGTAGGTTGCCATGGTATTTTGCCTGCTGGTGCAGTGGGATTGAAAAGAAAGCAGAGGGGTTATGGAGCCTGAAGCCGGAAGATTTGAGTGGTCAATAACAGTAGGAGAGCTGGACTTTTTGCCCCAGTTCCAGCTGGGGTTTTAGTCAGCAGCCACCAAGGTTGACTTACAGAAAGAAACCCTTGTGCCCCCAGGAATTTTTGCCATATAAATGCCCAATAGTGGCATGTGCCTTACAGACTTCCCCAGGACATCTATACTAGCTCTGCTCACACACAGGACACCTCCCACCCATGACAGGGTGGGTCTTTCTTGTGGCTTATAAGCTCTCACCATCCCTGTGACCTGACTTGCACAGCTCTGTTTATTGTACTCCCACTGAGCCAACCAGCCATTTCTGGAGGTACCTGGCATTGAGCAGCAGTCTGTAGGAGAGTTAAGTCCAAACTCCTGAGCTTGTCATTCAAAGACTTCAACAATGAATCTTTTACAATGCTCAACATACCAATGCACATATTTGGACCCCAAACTGAATATATATATATATATATTCAAATACTTGCACACTTGGCATCAGGCTGAAAACATACAGATAGTGGATAAAATATTTTGTTTGCATTTGTGTATTCGGGGTCTCACAGAAAAAGTATGGTGTCAAAGTTCATTTACAAGTTGACAATAACTCTCTGTGTCTAAATATATTTGGACACAGAGAGTTAAAAATATTTTTTTATATTTGGATGATCAGTATTTGATATAGTAATTCATATCTCGGTGGTCACATGCCTAAGTCTCACTTGCACTGACAGGCCATGTAAACTAATTTGTTCTCATGAAGATTTTAGAGAAATCCAAAAGTAAAGTTAATATAAACCTCTCTGCTGTAAGAAATACTGAGAAAAGTCAATCTGGGATAAATTAAAAGCATAAGAAGAAGAGTTTACTTCTCAAGAAAATCAAACTAACAAAACAAAACAAAAATCACAGACCCCAACCCTGCTCATCTTTCAATGCCCAAATTAAGGGATACCTCCTCCACTAGGTCCCTTCAAGCCTCTTCCAGCTGGACAATATTTCACCCTCATATCTGTTCCACAGTGCTTAATCTAATTTATTCCAGGGACTCTGGGGCTTTCTCCCTTGGATTCCAATTATTAGTGTATACGGCTGTTTCCCTTATGAGTTCCCGGAAAGCATGTTCCATCTCTGGTTTCTTCTTGACACTCCAGCCTTTAGCACAAAGCCTGCACTTAATAGCTACTCTAGGGATAACCGATGGGGATGGATGGCTTCCATTCTTGTTGGAATTTGCTTGGATTGAGGGGATTTGGTAAAAGTCCCCGAGTTCCTTCCTGGAGAGAATAAGTATTTCTGGTCAAGGAGCATGAACCTGTCTCCTGCTGCCTAGCAGCCCTTTCCTTCCTTTCCCCACTCTTCCTGGCTCTCTGTTTCCATGTTTTTTCTTGCCTTATCTCCTTCCCTATCTAGGGCAGCATTGTGCAGCATCCAGAGAGGTCCCTCACTTTGTTCCTGGCTTCAGGCCCCCTTTCCCATGATCAATTGGAGTGGCACACCTCCCCTCCCCCCCACCATGTCTCTCTGGGCTATGAGCCTGGATAAGATCCTTAGGCAGCTGGAATCACTCCATTACCTCTCCCTTCAGTTGATTTTAGTGCTGGGCAGGTAGGTTTTTGACCAGCCCATAAGAATGAGCATTTAGCCTTGTTTTCCAAGTACACTTGGAAGTTGGACATGCCCATTGTTCTGTAAGCTAAAATTACCTTGACTCAAATATATCTTTGTTGTAGAGACAGTTACCTCTGAATTCTCCACACACTTGGAATACTGCTCTGCATAGCCTAACCAGTCCTGCTGCTTCTTTCTCTCTCTACTCTCTGTCCATGTCCATAGACCTGGCCTTCCCCAAGTCCTTGGATTTCTTTCTCTGTTTTCCGCTGTCTTACCCATGTAGTCCCACCCTACTGTGACATCTAGCCAGTCATCCTGGAAAGGAAAAGACTCAGGGAATGGAGATGATGGGGGAGAGGCAAGAGGTGGTAGCTTTCTTTGAACCTGTTTTCTGGTAAAAAGTATAGATAAATCTGTCCCTTTCTCCATGTAAAAAATTGTTTTTGCTTATCTATAAGCAGTTCTATGACTTCTCAGAAATCTCCCTGTTCTCCACTAATATAAGACGAGAAATACAAAATGGATCTATTAGAGGGCAAGTATCAAAACTCCTGAATTTGTTACTAAAAATGTCACCCAGGAATTTGCTTTGCTGTTTGATCTCTGAGTGAGTAAAAGAGCTGGTGACCCTCATGGTAAAGAAAAGCAAGAACAAAAGGAAGACCCTCCAAGTTCTTAGCAGGTGAGAGTTACACTAGAAGGGTTTCCATGTGGAGAGGAGATGAGTTTCTTCAGTTTCACTTTCCTTTTGGGGTCGTCTTGTTGACCCTCACTGTCCCCACTGCACCAGGTGGTCTGGGGTGTGCTGCTTGTTAATCCACCTGGGGACCAAACCCAGGTCTTAGTTCTTCGGGCTCCTAAAACATCTGGCATTCTCAACAGGAAATTTATAAAGGACTATAGGAAAACAAGGAGGAAATAATTACAAAAAAGTACAATTAGCAACATATTAAATCAACAAGTTTTCTGAGTGCAGGTTTTGGATCCAACAATGAATGCAACCTGAACCACCAGGGGCCGGGGCATCATGGCTGGTCGTTCACCTGTCTTCCTTTTTGTCTACCTCCCTGCCTGTCTCCAGACGATGGTGCCCTCTAACTTTCCACAATCCGGGAGAGGCTTCCATGGCAAGACCAAAAGACACCAAGTTCCAAATCAGCTGCTCATCAGGCCCCTCCCACTGTAACACAGCATCTTAGTCATCCAGTGCTGCTATAACAGAAATACCACAAGTGGATGGATTTAACCAAGAAAAACTTATTTTCTCACAGTCTGGTGGGTTACAAGTCCAAATTCAGGACGTTAGCTCCAAGGGAAGGTTTTCTTTCTCTGTCGGCTCTGAAGGAAGGTCCTTGTCCTCAATCTTCCCATGGTTGAGGAGTTTCTCAGGCTCAGGGACCCTGGGCCCAAAGGACTCGCTCTGCTCCTCGTGCTGCTTTCTTGGTGGTATGAGGTCCCTAACTCTCTGCTTGCTTCCCTTTCCTTTTTATCTCTTGAGAAATAAAAGGTGGTATAGGCCACACCCCGGGGAAACTCCCTTTACCTTGGATCAGGGAGGTGACCTGAGTAAGAGTGGTGTTACAATCCCACCTAATCCTCTCAACATAAAATTTCAATCACAAAATGGAGGACAACCACTCAATACTGGGAATCATGGCCTAACCAAGTTGATACACACATTTTTGGGGGACATAATTCAATCCAGGACACACTGTGTCCTATCTGGGCTGGGGGCAGGGGGGTGGGTGCTCAGACCCCAGCTACCTGGCTGGGCCACTGGATCTTCTCAATTCAGGCTTCCCCCTCCAGGCGAATAGTCTTATTCTCCAGAGTCAGCTTCCCAAAGTGGCCTCATGTTCCTCTGAGAGTACACTTCATATTTTTAGATGGGACACAAATAAATATTTTTATTTTAATAGCAATGCATTTGTTTTTATGGTTTCCTTCTATTTAGGTTATGTGGTAGTGGTTTTCCATTTATCTTAACGATACTGAGTTTCTTTAAGTAAAATAGTGAGAAAAACAAATGATAGTTCAGGTGGTATGTGGACATGATAAAAATTGGGAAGATGATCTGATTCGCAAGTGACTGGAGATTAGGTGACCTGCCTCTCTAAGAAGAATTCTATACACAGACAGTTGCCGGAAGAGCTGTATGACAGGAATTACCAAGGTTCAGTTCTAGGGGTCTTCCCTTCACTGTGTTTCTGGATCTCTAATGCTCTAATGAGAGCAAAGAATGACTAGGATAGATTTTTCTCTTCCCTCTTTTTCTAATTCTACTGTCTCCTCCATGAGTGCAGACAACTCAACCAGTAACTATATTTTATTTCTTCATTAGTATCCTCTGATGCTTTCCTTCCCGAAATTCAAGGTGAAAATGGTGGTAAATTAAACCTCAGATTACTCTTCAGCTCAATAGTTCACCTCCCTAACCCCAGCCTGGACTTCCCAGAAAGAGGAATTTTTGAATATTTTCTCCTTTTACACCACACTATCCTACTACATATTCTCCTGAAACATTCCATGGGAAGCATTCAGCAACCTTTTTTGGCCAAAAAGAAAATCCACGCTAGATCCGTCTACTTCTGCTTCTAAGATTACTCATTGCTCCATTGTGTTGTGATATTCCCTTGTGGGCTGTTCTTGGCACAGCGGGAAGGAAATGAGGAAGCTAGCGTTTATTGAGTCTCTATTGTGAGCCAGGAGCCCTGGTGGCACCGTGGTTAAGAGCTATTGGGAGCCAGGCATTGCACTAGGCCTTCTATCTGACTGAGCTCTTTGAATTCTCACATCAGCTCAGGAGGTGTTATTTGACACTTAAGGAAACTAACTCTCAGAGAAGCTTAGTAACTTGCCCAGACTCACTCAGCAAGGAAGAGGCAGAAACCAGGGGGACTCTCTCCAGGTTTGCCGACTCACATGCTTTTTTCACTGTCTCTCTACTTCCTGCCTGGTGTGTTGCTGCTGCTTGAATGACCAGCAAAAGGACTCAACACAAGGGCTTTCTCTTTCTCCTGTGACTACAGTGAGCCTAAGGGAAAACAAATTGATAAAAGTTGAATTTATACTAGTGGGAAACTGGCCAAAGCATCTCTGGAGGCTGTCAGGATGTGGCTGGAGCCTCACTTCCTTTCCTGTGCCTCCCTTTGTCTTTATACCTTCTTTCAATGCCTTCTGCTCCCTGACCCCTCTGCCCCCTCAATGGGAGCTGAAAAGCAAGCTGCTCAGAAGGAAATGGCTTTTGTTATTTAACCTGGATAAGTGTCTCCGTGTGCCTTCTCTGGAAATCTACTCATGGCTGAAGGAGGGGGACCAGGGTCCCTCTAATTTTGTTTGTTTTGTTAGGGGCCTAAAAGCAAAGCAAAGACAGCTCCTTACATACATTACTGGATTTCTGCCTACCCCCTTTCTAAACACTGATTATAATGCTATTCCTATAAAACAGAGTTGATAAATATACAGACCCTTAGCCTGGCGTATAAAGCTACCGCCAAGCCAGTCCCAAGTAGCCTCTCCAGTCTTATAATTCATCACTTTCTTACACAATCCCCAAATTTTCTTGCTGACTAAAATACCCACTATTCTCCAAACACTCCTGGCTTTCTGGCCGCCTTGTTCCTCTCACCTCTGCCTAGTAAGCAGCTTCATAAGGTAGTTGCTGGAATTAGAATCTGAAGCCCTGAATTTAAATGTTGTACTTACCAGGCACAGGCGGTTAGTCATCCTCTGTGAGCTTCAGTTTCATTTTCTCTAAAACGGGCCTAATGAGGCAAGAACCTACCCACCTTGCAAAATGGTTGTTACGATGAGACAGAACGATGGAAAAACACCTTGTAAAACACCATTCAAATGCTATCTTTAAGTGGAGGACTCCACTGATGTTCTAGGTGAAAGGAAGCGCTCCCTCTTTTTGTAATGAAATAATAGTTGGAGATTCTTTAAGGTATGCATTACTTTTTGACCAGCATGAGAGTTATTTGTGTCTAAGTCCACTGATCCTCTCTCCAAGGCTGAGAGTTATGTGGAGGGCAGAAAAGTGGCTTAGGCATCTTTGTTTCCCACAGACCCCAGCTTTGCGCACAGTAAATACTCAAAAAGCATTTATTGAACTAGCAAAGCAACAAAACAAAACAATTCTGTTACTTAGAAGCTAATTTTAGGCACCACATCTGTGTCTCCTCTGAGAGCTATGAGGGGAGGGAAAATGACATGGGAAGGGTGGCTGTAGAGTGAGGGAGGTGATCGAAATCTTTCAAATGTCTTAAATGAATCAGTTTCAAATCTCATTGACTCCTAAATTTTTTTAGCTTTCAATCAATTTAGGCTGCAGATTTCCCGTGAATCTTCAGGGAGAACAAAGTCAGAAAAGTTGGTTCTGTGCCTATCCCTGGCTTGCCCTGGAATCTAATACAATATCACCTGAATGAGCCAAAGAGCATCATGCAGGCTGGAGACCTTGCCCAGTGGACCCCATACTCTGCAGCAACTGAGCAGCAGAGAGGAGCCCCAGGACTCAGATATGACAACTTCTAGGAAAGCTGCCTGTGACCTGTCCATGAAATGGGGTGGAAGGAAAGCTGATCTTGAACAACAAAGCTGCTTTGAGGACACATTAACAGTACTCCAAACCAAAAAAAAAAAAAAAAAAAAGCCATTGCCATAGAGTGGATTGCAACCCTAGAGGACAGAGTAGAACTGCCCCATAGGGTTTCCAAAGAGAAGCTGGTAGATTTGAACTGCCAACCTTTTTTGGTTAGCAGCCATGTCACTTAACCACTGCACCGCTAGGACTCCGACCTGAGAAATTCTTCCTCAGCTCAACAGTTGGGTCCTTCTCTCTCTCTCTCTTTTTTTTTAATGACATTATGAAGTAAAATGAACATCCAACATATTACTCATATTTAAAGTGTACAAACTGATGAGTTCACCACAATCAGGATAATGAACATGTCTATCATTCCCTTTTGTTGATCACCTTTAATTTTTCTTTACAGGCTAAATTTAGGGAAAGAATATGGGCTTATTGGTGATGGGATCCTAGATTAGCAAAATCTCAGGGACAGTTGCCTTGGATTTTTGGTAGTCAGGCAAGCAGAGCTTCATAAGTCAATTTTTTGTGAAAGCCAGTATTTGCAGTGCTTGTTATAGGGATATTCCTCCAGCACTGTATTGTTTGGGTGACGTGAGTCAGACCTTCACCTCTCTGGGCCTCACTTTTTCCATCAGTAAAATGAGAGGGTTGGACTAGATGATTTCTAAGGTTCTTGTCAGCCTGGATGACAGGACCTTTCTATGACAAAACCTTTCTAAACAGCAGGGTTTTTTCTTTTTATATTTTTATTGTGCTTTAAGTGAAAGTTTACAAATCAAGTCAGCCACTCATTTTTTATATACTCCTAGTCACTCTCCCACTAAGGAGACAGCACACCCCTTCTCTCCACCCTGTGTTTCCGTGTCCATTCAGCCAGCTTCTGTCTCCTTTGGCCTTCACATCTCCCCTCCAGACAGGAGCTACCCAGATAGTCTCATGTGTCTACTTGATCCAAGAAGCCCACTCCTCACCAGTATCATTTTCTATCTTATAGTCCAGTCTAATCCTTCTGAAGAGTTGGCTTCAGGAATGGCTCCTGTCTTGGGCTAACAGAAGGTCTGAGGACCATGACCTCTGGGGTCCCTCTAGTCTCGGTCAGACCATTAAGTCTGGTCTTTTTATGAGAATTTGAGGTCTGCATCCCACTGTTCTCCTGCTCTATCAGGGGTTCTCTGCTGTGTTCCCTGTCAGGGCAGTCATTGGTTGTAGCTGGGCACCTTCTAGTTCTTCTGGTCTCAGGCTGATATAGTCTCTGATTTACGTGGCCTTTTCTGTCTCTTGGGCTCATAATTACCTTGTGTCTCTTGTGTTCTTCATTCTCCTTTGCTCCAGGTGGACTGAGACCAATTCATGCATCTTAGATGGCTGCTTGCTAGCACTTAAGACCCCAGGTGCCACTCTCCAAAGTGGGATGCAGAATGTTCTCTTAGTAGATTTTATTATGCCAATTGACTTAGATGTCCCCTGAAACCATGGTTCCCAAACCCCCACCCCTGCTATGCTGGCCTTTGAAGCGTTTATTCAGGAAACTTTTTTGTTTTGGGTTTAGTCCAGTTTTGCTGACCTCTCCTGTATTGTGTGTTGTCCTTCCCTTCACCTAAATTAGTTCTTGTCTACTATCTAATTAGTGAATCCCCCTCTCTTTCCCTCCCTCCCTCCCCGCCTCGTAACCATCAAGGAATATTTTCTTCTCTGTTTAAACTATTTCTTGAGTTCTTATAATTCTTATAATAGTGGTCTCATACAATATTTGTCCTTTTGCAACTGACTCATTTCTCTCAGCATAATGCCTTCCAGAATCTTCCATGTTATGAAATGTTTCACAGATTCATCCTTGTTCCTTATCGATGCATAGTATTCCATTGTGTGAACATACCGTAATTTATTTATCCATTCATCCGTTGATGGGCACCTTGGTTGCTTCCATCTTTTTGCTATTGTAAACAGTGCTGCAGTGAACATGGGTGTGCATATATCTGTTCGTGTGACTGCTTTTACTTCTCTAAGATATATTCCAAGGAGTGGGATTGCTGGATCTCATGGTAGTTCTATTTCTAGCTTTTTAAGGAAGTGTCAAATCGATTTCCAAAGTGGTTGTACCATTTGACATTCCCACCAGCAGTGTATAAGTGTTCCAGTCTCTCCACAACCTCTCCAACATTTATTATTTTTTGTTTTTTGGATTAATGCCAGCCTCGTTGGAATGAGATGGAATCTCATTGTAGTTTTGATTTGCATTTCTCTAATGGTTAATGATAGTGAGCATTTCCTCGTGTATCTGTTAGCAGCCTGAATGTCTTCTTTAGTGAAGTGCCTGTTCATATCCTTTGCGCATTTTTTAAGTGGGTTATTTGCCTTTTTGTTGTTGAGTTTTTGCAGTAACATGTAGGTTTTAGAGATCAACCGCTGATCAGAAATGTCATAGCCAAAAACTTTTTCCCGATCTGTAGGTAATCTGGAAACCCTGGTGGTGTAGTTGCTAAGTGCTATGGCTGCTAACCAAGAGGTGGGCAGTTCGAATCCTCCGGGCACTCCTTGGAAACTCTATCGGGCAGTTCTACTCTGTCCTATAGGGTCGCTATGAGTCGGAATCGACTCGACAACAGTGGGTTCGGCTTTTTGTTTTTGGTAGATAATCTTTTTACTCTTTTGGTGAAGTCTTTGGACAAGCATAGGTGTTTGACTTTTAGGAGCTCCCAGTTATCTAATTTCTCTTTTGCTGTTTGTGCAGTAATTAAACAGCAGTTTGTTAAAAACCATAAAAGAAGTGTAACCTATCTCCTTTGCTTTCTCATGCTCTAAATTACATTCAAGCAGGATCCTGGCTGAGGCTCAGAGAGCTGCAGGGTTCTCAGGATTTTAGGAGAATTCTTAGCTCCATTTTACAGATGAGAAAACTGAAGCTTAGAAAGGAAAGATGATCTGCCCAAAGTTATACAGCTAATAGCTGAGCTGGGTTGCAAATCCAGCCCTGACTCCTAATCCAGCTCTTGGCACACTCTGTTTAAAGATAAAATCCCAAGAACGCAAGCTTAGTGCAATCTTAGTTCTCTCCATGTTGCTGGGATGAGTAAGTGTCCTTGCGTTTAAGAGATGGTCTCTCTTTCCTACCTGGCTCAATTTAGGGGCCATAACTCACATCCTCAGGCCTCTGGTGGGGATAAGGGGGGGAAATGTTGGGCTCCCCTGCCCTCCTAAACCACCAAATCAGGCCACTGGGATCCTTAAGCTTTCTTAGAATGGAATTTCCCAGAAGGCAGAAATTCTCTGATCATGTAATTCATTGAATGTTATCTCCTGGTGCACGGGTACCACATGTGGTCAAATGTTAAGTAACCCCCCGTGATAGGAGCACCAGTTCTTTGGGAAAAGGGGAAATCTGGGGATTAAGAAGGAACTCTTTGCCTCATGAATTGCCTCGAGAGTACAACCCTCCAAGGGGACCTGGTATGGACTAGTGTTGGGGCAACGCTGGTCTGAGTTCCACACATTTTGGAGCAAGCCTATACTCTCAACAGCTGTATCTCTTATAACTCCCCAGAGGGAAGGAGGAGAGCCAGTTACTTTCCCCCTTCTTATAAACCCCCTTTCTGTGTGCTGTGCCCCAGGGTAAGGTGGGAAAGGGGTGCCCTGGGGACAACTTTCAGCTAGGAGGAATTTGAGATGCTAGCAACTTTCTGAGCAGGCCCAAGCTGTTTACTTGCTGAATATTCAGCAAATACCCAGGGTAGGTGCTCAGTAAATATTTGTTGCCTGACTGAAGAAACTCTTATTCCATGTCAGGCACCGGGGGAGGCGGGTTACAAAGATGAATTGGTCCCAGCCCCAGCCTAGAGTAGAGAAGGAGAAGTAAGACAAACACATAAATAACTATTACACATTACAGAATGTGATAAATGCCTTAGATGTGGAACAACAAAGAGATTGGGAGGAAGGAGGCTTACATCTGGCAATGGTGAGAGAAGGGGCTCCAGAGAAAACTTCAAGCTCCAGGTGACATTTGAGCTGGGCTTGAATAGGAACTAGGATTTCTACAGTGGAGGCTTAATGTTTGTGTGGTGGGGGTGGGGAACAAGGGTAGGATGCATTCCAGGCCCCAGCAACAGTTTTAGGGCCAGAAAGCTCCCTGAAAAAACTAAAAAAAAAATTTTTTTTTTTCGTCCCTAGAGAGCACCAAAACCAAAAACCAAACCTGTTGCCATCGAGTTGATTCCGACTCATAGTGACCCTATAGGACAGAGCACAACTGCCCCACAGGGTTTCTAAGCCTTTTTGGTTAGCAGCTGAGCTCTTTTTTTTATTTAATGATTTTTACTGTGCTTTAAGTGAAGTTTACAAATCAAGTCAGCCTCTCACACAAAAACCCATATACACCCCGTTATGCACTCCCAATTACTCTCCCCCTAATGAGACAGACCACTCTCTCCCTTCACTCTCTCTTTTCTTGTCCATTTCACCAGCTTCTAATCCCCTCCACCCTCTCATCTCCCCTCCAAGCAGGAGATGCCAACATAGTCTCAAGTGTCCACCTGGTCCAAGAAGCTCACTCCTCACCAGCATCCCTCTCCAACCCATTCTCCAGTCCAATCCATGTCTGAAGAGTTGGCTTCGGGAATGGTTCCTGTCCTGGGCCAACAGAAGGTCTGGGGGCCGTGACCACTGGGGTCTTTCTAGTCTCAGTCAGACCATTAAGTCTGGTCTTATGAGAATTTGGGGTATGCATCCCACTGATCTCCTGCTCCCTCAGGGGTTCTCTGTTGTGTTCCCTGTCAGGGCAGTCATTGGTTGTAGCCGGGCACCATCCAGTTCTTCTGGTCTCAGGATGATGTAGTCTCTGGTTCATGTGGCCCTTTCTGTCTCTTGGGCTCATAATCTCCCTGTGTCCTTGGTGTTCTTCATTCTCCTTTGATCCAGGTGGGTTGAGACCGATTCGTGCATCTCAGATGGCTGCTTGCTAGCGTTTAAGACCCCAGAGACCACTCTTCAAAGTGGGATGCAAAAAGTTTTCTTAATAGATTTTATTATGCCAATTGACTTAGATGTCCCATGAAACCATGGTCCCCAGACCCCTGCCCCTGCTACGCTGGTCTTCAAATCATTCAGTTTATTTGCTTTTGGTTTAGTCCAGTTCTGCTGACCTCCCCTGTATTGTGTCCTGCCTTTCCCTTCACCTAAAGTAGTTCTTATCTAATATCTGATTAGTGAATGCTCCTCGCCCACCCTCACCCCCTCCCCCCTCTCGTAACCACGAAAAAATGTTTTCTTCTCAGTTTAAACTATTTCTCAAGTTCTTCTAATAGTGGTCTTATACAATATTTGTCCTTCTGCAACTGACTAATTTCATTCAGCATCATGCCTTCCAGTTTTTTTAATTTCACTCAGCATCATGCCTTCCAGGTTCCTCCATGTTATGAAATGTTTCACAGATTACTCACTGTTCTTTATCAATGTGTAGCATTCCATTCTGTGAATGTACCATAATTTATTTATCCATTCATCTGTTGATGGGCACCTTGGTTGCTTCCATCTTTTTGCTATTGTAAACAGTGCTGCAATAAACATGGGTGTGCATATATCTGTTCGTGTTAAGGCTCTTATTTCTCTAGGATATATTTCAAGGAGTGGGATTGCTGGATCTCATGGTAGTTCTATTTCTAGCTTTTTACGGAAGCGCCAAATCGATTTCAGAAGTGGTTGTACCATTTGACATTCCCACCAGCAGTGTAGAAGTGTTCCAATCGCTCCACAGCCTCTCCAACATTTATTATTTTGTGTTTTTTGGAATAATGCCAGCCTTGTTGGAGTGAGATGAAATCTCATTGTAGTTTTGATCTGCATTTCTCTAATGGCTAATGATCGTGAGCATATCCTCATGTATCTGTTAGGTACCTGAATGTCTTCTTTAGTGAAGTAACTATTGATATCTTTTGCCCATTTTTTAATTGGGTTATTTGTCTTTTTGCAGTTGAGTTTTTGCAGTATCGTGTGGTTTTTAGAGATCAGGTGCTGGCCAGAAATGTCATAGCTAAAAACTTTTTCCCCAGTCTGTAAGTAGTCTTTTTACTCTTTTGGTGAAGTCTTTGGATGAGCATAGGTGTTTGATTTTTAGGAGCTCCCAGTTATCTAGTTTTGCTTCTACATTCTTTATAATGTTTTGTATACTGTTTATGCCATGTATTAGGGCTCCTAACATTGTCCCTATTTTTTCATCCATGATCTTTATCGTTTTCGACTTTATATTTAGGTCTTTGATCCATTTGGAGTTCGTTTTTGTGCATGGAGTGAGGTATGGGTCTTGTTTCATTTTTTTTGCAGATGGATATCCAGTTATGCCAGCACCATTTGTTAAAAAGACTGTCTTTTCCCCATTTAACTGTTTTGGGGCCTTTGTCAAATATCAACTGCTCGTATGTGGATGGCTTTTGTCTGGATTCTCAATTCTGTTCCATTGGTCCATGTATCTGTTGTTGTACCAGTACCAGTATGTTTTGACTACTGTGGTGGTATAATAGCTTCTAAAATCAGGTAAAGTAAGGCCTCCCACTTTGTTCTCCTTTTTCAGTAATGCCTTATTTATCTGGGGCTTCTTTTCCTTCCATATGAAGTTGGTGACTTGTTTCTCCATCTCATTAAAGAATGTTGTTGGGATTTGGATCGGAATTGCATTAAATGTGTAGTTCTCTTTTGGTAGAATAGACATTTTTATAATGTTAAGTCTTCCTATCTATGAGCAAGGTGTGTTCTTCCACTTATGTAAGTCTCTTTTGGTTTCTTGCAGAAGTGTACTGTAGTTTTCTTTGTATAAGTCTTTTACATCTCTGGTAAGATTTATTCCTAAGTATTTTATCTTGGGGGCTACTGTAAATAGCATTGATTTGGCGATTTCCTCTTCGATGTTCTTTTTGTTGGTGTAGTGGAATCCAACTGATTTTTGTATGTTTATCTTGTATCCCGATACTCTGCTGAACTCTTCTATTAGTTTCAGTAGTTTTCTGGAGGATTCCTTAGGCTTTTCTGTGTATAAGATCATGTCATCTGCAAATAGAGATACTTTTACTTCTTCCTTGCCAATCTGGATGCCCTTTATTTCTTTATCTAGCCTAATTGCTCTGGCTAGGACTTCCAGCACAATGCTGAATAAGAGTGGTGATAAAGGGCATCTTTGTCTGGTTCCCGATCTCAATGGGAATGTTTTCAGGCTCTCTACCTTTAGGGTGATGTTGGCTCTCGGCTTTGTATAAATGCCCTTTATTATGTTGAGGAATTTTCCTTCTATTCCTATTTTGCTGAGAGTTTTTATCATGAATGGGTGTTGAACTTTGTCAAATGCCTTTTCTGCATCAATTGATAAAATCATGTGAATCTTGTCTTTTGTTTTATTTATGTGGTGGATTACATTAATTGTTTTTCTAACGTTGAACCACCCCTGCATACCTGGTATAAATCCCACTTGGTCATGGTGAATTATTTTTTTGATATGCTATTGAATTCTATTGGCTAGAATTTTGTTGAGGATTTTTGCATCTACATTCGTGGGGGATATAGGTCTTTAATTTTCTTGTAGTGTCTTTACCTGGTTTTGCTAACAGGGATATGGTGGCTTCATAGAATGAGTTTGGTAGTATTCCGTCCTTTTCAATGCTCTGAAATACCGGTAGTAGTAGTGGTGTTAACTCTTCTCTGAAAGTTTGGTAGAACTCTGCAGTGAAGCTGTCCGGACCAGGGCTTTTTTTTGTTAGGAGTTTTTTGATTACCGTTTCGATCTCTTTTTTTGTTACGGGTTCATTTAGTTGTTCTACCTCTGTTTGTGTTAGTTTAGGTAGGTAGTGTGTTTCTAGGAGTTCATCCATTTCTTCTAGGTTTTCAGATTTGTTTGAGTACAGTTTTTCACAGTAATCTGATATGATTCTTTTAATTTCAGTTGGGTCTGTTGTAATATCGCCCATCTCATTTCTTATTTGGGTTATTTGCTTCCTCTCCTGTTTTTCTTTTGTCAGTTTGGCCAGTGGTTTATCGATTTTGTTGATTTTTTCAAAAAACCAGCTTTTGATCTTGTTATTTCTTTCAATTGTTTTTCTGTTTTCTATTTCATTTAGTTCAGCTCTAATTTTTATTATTTGTTTTCTTCTGGTGCCTTTGGGTTTCTTTTGTTGCTCTCTTTCTATTTATTCAAGTTGTAGGGATAATTCTTTGATTTTGGCCCTTTCTTCTTTTTGGATGTGTGTATTTATTGATGTAAATTGGCCTCTGAGCACCACTTTTGCTGTGTCCCAAAGGTTCTGATAGGAAGTGTTTTCATTCTCATTGGATTCTCGAATTTCTTTATTCCATCCTTAATGTCTTCTATAATCCAGTCTTTTTTGGGCAGGGTATTGTTCAGTTTCCAAGTGTTTGATTTCTTTTCCCTGCTTATCCTGTTATTGATTTTCACTTTTATGGCCTTATGGTCAGAAAAGATGCTTTGTAATATTTCAATGTTTTGGATTCTGCTAAGGCTTGCTTTATGATCTAATAGGTGGTCTAGTCTAGAGAATGTTTCATGTGCACTAGAAAAGAAAGCATACTTGGTTGGTGTTGGGTGGAGTGTTCTGTATATGTCTACGAGGTCAGGTTGTTTGACTGTGGCATTTAGATCTTCCGTGTCTTTATTGAGCTTCTTTCTGGATGTCCTGTCCTTCACTGAAACTGGTGTGTTGAAGTCTCCTACTATTATTGTGGAGCTGTCTATCTCACTTTTCAACCTGATAGAGTGTGTTTTATGTATCTTGTAGTCCTGTCATTGGGTGCATAAATATCTAATATGGTTATATCTTCTTGGTGTATTGTCCCTTTAATTATTATATAGTGTCCTTCCTTATCCTTTCTGATGGATTTAACTTTAAAGTCTATTTTGTCAGAAATTAATATTGCCACTCCTGCTCTTTTTTGATTGTTGTTTGCTTGATATATTTTTTCCATCCTTTGGGTTTTAGTTTGTTTGTGTCTCTAAGTCTAAGGTGTGTCTCTTATAGGCAGCATATAGACAGATCTTGTTTTTTAATCCATTCTGCCACTCTCTGTCTCTTTATTGGTGCATTTAGTCCATTTACATTCAGGGTAATTATGGATAGGTATGAATTTAGTGCTATCATTTTGATGTCTTTTTTTGTGTGTTCACAGTTTCTTTTTCCCACTTGATTTTAGGTGCTGAGTAGATTTTCTTTATATGTTGTCCTTTCCTCATATTTGTTGTTGTTGATTTTGTTTCTGCTCAGTCTGTATTTTTCCCTTGTATTTTATTTTGATGAGTAGTATAGTTTGTCTCCTTTGTGGTTACCTTAGTATTTACCCCTATTTTTCTAAATTTAAAACTGACTTTTATTTCTTTATATCGTTGTGTCTTCCTCTCCATATGGAAGCGGTATGATTACATTTCTTAGTCCCTCTTTATTATTTATTGTTGTCTTCTTTTGTATACTAATATCTATGTTACCCTGTTTTGGGCTTTTTATTTTTTTTATAATCTTTGTTTTTTTGGATTTCCCTGTCTGGGTTGACTTCTGGTTGCTCTGCCCAGTGTTTTAGTCTTGGGTTGAGACCTGATATTATTGAGTTTCTAACCAAAGAGCTCCCTTTAGTATTTCTTGCAGTTTTGCTTTGGTTTTTATGAATTCTCTCAACTTGTGTTTATCTGGAAATGTCCTAATTTCACCTTCATATGTAAGAGACATTTTTGATGGATATATGATTCTTGGCAGGCAATTTTTTTCCTTCAATTTTTTAAATATGTCATCCCATTGCCTTCTTGCCTGCATGCTTTCTGCCGAGTAGTCCGAGATTATTCTTATTGGCTCTCCTTCGTAGGTGACTTTTCGTTTATCCCTTGCTGCTCTTATAATTGTCTCTTTATCTTTGGTTTTGGCAAGTTTGGTTACAATATGTCTTGGTGACTTTCTTTTAAGATCTACCTTATGTGGAGTTCGATGAGCATCTTGGATAGATATCTTCTCATCTTTCACAATATCAGGGAAGTTTTCTGCCAACAAATCTTCAACAATTCTCTCTGTATTTTCTGTTATCCCTCCCTTTTCTGGTAATCCAATCACTCATAGGTTATTTCTCTTGATAGTGTCCCACATGATTCTTAAGGTTTCTTCATTTTTTTAATTCTTTTATCTGATTTTTGTTCAAATATATTAGTGCCAAGTGATTTATCTTCAAGTTCAGAAATTCTAGCTTCTACTTGCTCAATTCTGCTCCTCTGACTTTCTATTGAGTTATCTAATTCTGTAATTTTATTGTTAATCTTCTGAATTTCTGATTACTGTCTGTCTATGGATTTTTCCAGCTTATTAAACTTCGTTACGTTCGTGAATAATCTTTCTGAGTTCTTCAGTTGCTTTATCTGTGTGTTCCTTGGCTTGTTCTGCGTATTGCCTCATTTCCTTCCTGATGTCTTGAAGGGTTCTGTATATTAAACTTTTATATTCTGCATCTGGTAATTCCAGGAATGCACTTTCATCTAGAAGATCCCTGGATTCTTTGTTTTGAGAGCCTGTTGAGGTGATCATGGTCTGTTTCTTTATGTGACTTGATATCGAGTGTTTTCTCCAAGCCATCGATAAGTTATTGTATAAGTTTGTGCTAGCTTACTGTGTTGTAGCTGCTTGCTTTGTTTTGTTTTGTTACACCCTTATGGGTTGCTTGAGTGAGCTAGCTTGATTATTTTCACCTTTGGAGCTCTGGTGTCCTGCCCCCAGCTGGCTAGAGCTGTTATCAGGTACATCAGTCTAGGAGTCCACTCAGTTTTCTTGTATGAATTCAGCTCAGGTGTCCAGGTAGCTGATGTCAAGTGTGTGGTACAGGCTGTGTCCTACAGTCTTAGAGGGGCAGGGGTGATTGGCTTATATACCAGTGTCTGATTGGAGCAGGGGGTCATGCTCTGAACAAGGCAGGGGGCTGAGAACCGACCCCCAAGTGTCTCTGAGGAAAACGCACCTCTGTTCCCTACAGCGTGCTGGTGGGTGGGTTCTGCAGAGGGACCATGTGTACCCAAAGTTTTTGGTTGGAAGGACTGGGAGGTACCAGTTATCTTTGGACCCCTGTCACAGGTGGCTGGGTGACCTGAGTGGAGCTACCAGTCCTTAGGTCCCTGATGTGGGTAGGTGAGGACCTTGATTAACAGGCAAAGCAATGTCAAACATCAAACACCCACCTCTCCACTGCACAGCTGAAATTGTTGGAGTCTTCCAAAAAGGGCCTATTCTCCCGAAATAGGCCCACACAGGTCCATAGAGAAGGGAAAGGTGCTCAAGGTCCACAGACGGTTTATGCCTGCACAGGAGCTGCTTCTGTCCTTAGCTCCTCCGGTTAATGGAGCTAGCAAATCATCTTTTCCCCCCAGTTGCAATTTTTTTCCTTCCCCAAGTCCAGGAGCATGGCTCTACGTGCTCACCAGGGTCTATCTCAGGCCCAGGGATTCAGCCGCTGAAGCTGGCTTCGGGGGAGGGCGCGGTAAAATATACACAAGTACTTAGCTTTTGCCGAGAGCTCCCGTCTCCTTAGGTTCTGGAGGTGTGATTGGGCTGTGTGGCTGGCTGCTTCTCCCTGAGGAAACTGCTGCCAAACGCTAGGACCAGCCCGCCACCGCTGCTCCAGGAAAGGTGCCTGAGGGCTCCCCTCAATTCAGGTCCGGTAACTCCTCTCAGCTTCTGAACGGCCTCTTCCTCCCCGTGCCCCTCAGTTCGTTGTCTAAGCTTGCCTTTGATGCTCAGGACTCCCAGCTTGTCACAAATATACTTGTTTCACTTGTTTTTTCAGGTCTTTGTTGTAAAGAGGGCTCGATGGAAGTGTCTGTCTATTCTGCCATCTTGGCTCCACCTATCAGCTGAGCTCTTAACCACTGCGCCACCAGGGCTCCGTAGAGAGCACAGAGAGCAGCAAATCATTGATAATCCCAGAGCCTCAGTGTAGTAGAAAATTTTCAACCTCCTTCCCACCACACCTATATATGAGCCCCCAAGTAGCCAAATGAACCAACAGGGCCCTGGCCTGCTCATGGGCTGGCCAGCCCTAATTAGAAGTGGTTGCCAATCCTGATGGCCTGAAAGTAGCTTTCTCATGAAAGTCTTCCTTCCCAGCTCATCATATTGCTGGGAACAATAAAGGTCCTTGACTCTAGGAGAATGTCATGCAAGGAACATCAGTTGCTAGCTCACTTCATCTATCATTCATGTGTCTGCAATTGTCCATTGGGCTTTCCTAAAACTACACATTAGGGAATTGGTAGCAACACTCCTGGTTGTGCTCCAGCTAGGCATGAGCCTGGGAAAATATCTCAACCGTTACTCTGATCTCTGTTTCTTTTTTTGTGTGTCCTAGTTTCTGCCTAAAGAAAGTTAGTTGCTATTAACTGGTAAACTGAGTGGTTTCACTTGACAAGGGACAAGATGTTTGATTCAATTCCCCAGGCATTTTCAAATGCATTGTCTCATGGAATCTTCAGAACAACTTTATAAATAGGAATTGTTATTTTCACTTTAGAAAAACCAGTCAGTCCTGACTCATGGCAATCCCGTGTGTGTCAGAATTGAACTGCGCTCCAAAGGGTTTTCAGTGGCTGACATTTTGAAAGTAGATCACCAGCCTTTCTTCCAAGACACCTCCGGGTGGACTTGAACCTCCAACCTTTCAGTTAGCAGCTGAGTGTGTTAACCATTTGCACCACCCAGGCACTCCATTTTCACTTTACATGTGAGGAAAGTGAGGCTCAGAAAAGTTAAGTGACTCACTAAGGCCACACAGCTAGCAAGGTGAAATTTGAACCCAGGTCTCCTAACTGCAAGTGACCCACCTGCTAAGAATCTGAAGACTGGGAGTTATAAATTGGTTACAAACTTTCAAAATTCAGAGACTGAACAAAGGAGGAAAAAGGGAGAATGCAAGATTTCAACATCCACCGGACTAGAGCTTGCCACCATGGGGAAAAAGTTGATCAAGGATGGAAAAGGGAAAACTTGGGGCTCCAATTCCAGAATGGAGGGGTCTAGAAGTAGTTCTTAAGAGAGTAGAGATGCAGCCCTGCCCAGCTTGGCTCTCACTTGCCCACCATGCTACAGCCATGTAGGCTGTCAGCTTGTATTCACAGGAAACCCTATTCACTTCTACAAAATTGGTAAGTAAGTCTTCTGAGGGCAGCCCCCAGACAGGCTGCCAGGGTTCCACTCACCCTGAACAAATTTGATCCATAAATATTTGTTGCCTGTACAACTGTAAGAGTCAGAGCTAATATTTTTCTGTTAACCTCTGAAATGGGTCTGTACCAAAAATGTGGCCTGGTTGTAATTAAAGTATTTTAACAACTTTATTGAGAAACAATTTACATACCATAAAGCTCACCCATTTAAAGTGTGCAATTCAATGGTTTTTTACTATATTTACAGGGTTGTGCAACCATCACCACGATCAATTTTAGGACATTTTTATCACCCTCAAAAGAAGCCCAGTACCCTTTAGCTATCATTCCGAAACCCCCATCTACCCTCACTTCCCCTACTCCTCAGTACGAGGCAACCACTAATCTACTTTGTCTGTGTAGATTTGCTTATATTGGGCATTTCACACAAATTGTATCATACAATGTATGGTCTTTTGTAAATGGCATCTTTCACTTAGCGTAATGTTTTTGAGATTCATCCACGTTATAGGTGTATCAGTACTTCATTTCTTTTTACCGCCAAATGGTATTCAAGTGTATGGCTATGCTACCTTTTGTTTATTCATTCATCAGTATATGGACATTTGAATTGGAAAGTTTTTTATGTGGACATATGTTTTCACTTCCTTTGGGTATGTACGTAGGAGTTAAATGTCTGGATCATATGGTAACTCTACATTTAACTCTTTGAGGAACTGTCAAACTGATTATAGCTATCACAATGGGTGTGTACTGGTATCTCATTGTAGTTTTTTTTTAATTGTGTTGCGGTAAATATATACATAACATAAAATTTTCCATTTCATTAATAATTAAGTGTACAGTTTAGTGGCATTAATTATATTCATAATGTCGTGCAATTGTCACTACTATTTATTTCCAAAACTTTTTCAACACCCTAAACAGAAACTCTGTACCCATTAAGCCACGACTCCTTATTCCCTCCTCACCCCAGCACCTCATAACTACTAATCTACTTTCTGTCTCTATGCTTTTGCCTATTCCAGGTATCTCTTTTCAGTAGAATCATACCATATTGTCCTTTTGTGTCTAGCTTATTTCACTTAGCATAAGGTCGAAGTTGTAGCATGTACAGAACTCTTTATGGTTGAGTAATACTCCATTGCATAAATATAACACATTTTGTTTTTCCATTCATCTGTTGATGCACACTTGGGTTGTTTCCACATTTTGGCTATTGTGAATAATGCTACTATGAGCACCGATGTACGCATGTCTTTTTTAGTCTCTGTTTTCATTTATTTTTGGTGTGTACTTAGGAGTGGAGTTGCTGTATCATATGGTAATTCTATGTTTAACTTTTTGGGGAACCACCAAATTCTTATCCATAGTGTCTGCACCATTTTACATTCCCACCAGCAATGGATGAGGGTTCCAATTTCTCCACATCCATGCCAAGATATGTTATTTTCAGTTTTTTTTTTTAATAATAACCATTCTAGGGGGCGTGAAGTAGCATCTCATTGTGGTTTTGATTTGCATTTCTTTAATGACTAATGATGTGAGCATATTTTCGTGTACTTACTGGCCATTTGTATATTCTCTTTTGGAAAAATGTTTATTCAAGTTCTTTGCCCATTTTTAAATTGAGTTGTTTATCTTTTTGTTGTTGAGTTCTAGGAGTTTTTAAAATAAATTCTGGATATAAAACTCTTATCAGATACCCAATTTTCAATTTTTTTCCCACTCTTTAGATTGTCTTTTCACATTCTTAATAATGTCTTTTGATGCACAAAAGTTTTTAATTTTGATGAAGTCCAATTTATCTATTTTTTCTCTTTTATTATTTTTCGCTTATTTTTTATTGTGCTTTAGATGAAGGTTTACAGTGCGAATCCATTTCTCATTAAACAATTAATACACATATTGTTTTGTGACGTTGGTTGCCAACCCTACAACATGTCAACACTCTCCCCTTCTCTACCTTGGGTTCCTCATTACCAGCTTTCCTGCCCACTCCTCCCTTCTCGTCCTTCTCCTGGGCTGATGTGCCCCTTTAGTCTTGTTTTGTTTTAGGAGCCTGTCTATTTTTTGGCTGTAGGGTGAACCTCAAGAGTGACTTCAGTACTAAGTTAAAAGGATGTCTGGGGGGCCATACTCTCGGGATTTCTCCAGTCTCTGTCAGACCAGTAAGTCTGATTTTTTTGTGTGTGTGTATGAGTTAGAATTTTCTACAGTTTTACCCAGTTCTGTCTGGGACTCTCTATTGTGATCCCTGTCATAGCAGTCGGTGGTGGTAGCAGAGTACCATCTTGTTGTGCTGGACAAAGTCTGGTGGAGGCTGTGGTAGTTGTGGTCCATTAGTCCTTTGGACTAATCTTTCCCTTGTGTCTTTGGTTTTCCTCATTCTCCCTTGCTCCAGATGGGTTGAGACCAGTGGCATATCTTAGATGGCAGCTCTCAAGCTTTAAAGACCCTAGGCTTTACTCACCAAAGTAGGATGTAGAACATTTTCTTTATAAGCTATGTTATGCCAAATGAGCTAGATGTCCCCTGAGACCATGGTCCGCAGCCCTCAGCCCAGTAATTTGGCCCCTCAGGGAGTTTGGATGTGTCTATGGAGCTTCTATAATCTTCCCTTTGTCAGGTTGTGCTGGCTTCTCCAGTATTGCATACTCTCTTGCCCTTCACCAAAGTTACCACTTGTCTATTGTCTTTTTAGTGTTTTTCCCTCCTCACCCTTCCCCTCCCTCTTAAAAATCAAAAATTATTTCTTTCTGTGTGTAAACCTTTTCATGAGTTTTTATAATAGTGGTCTCATACGGTATTTGTTCTTTTGTGATTGACTTATTTCACTCAGCATAATGCCCTCCAGATTCAACCATGTTTTGAGATATTTTGGAGATTCATCATTGTTCTTTTTCTTTGCTTAGTATTCCATTGCGTGTATGTACCATAGTTTGTTTATCCATTCATCTGTTGATGGGCACTGAGGTTGTTTCTATTGTGAATAATGCTGCAATGAACATGGCTGTGCATATGTCTATTCGTGTGATGGCTCTTATTTCTCTAGGATATATTCCTAAGAGTGGGATTGCTGGATCCTATGGTATTTCTACTTCTGGCTTTTTAAAGAAGTGCTATATATTGTTTACCAAAATGGTTGTACCATTTTGCATTCCCACCAGCAGTGCATAAGATTTCCATTTTCCCCGCAGCCTCTCCAAAGTTTGTTATTATTTTTTTTTATTCGTGCCAGTAATGATGGGCTGAGATGGTATCTCATTGTGGTTTTGATTTGCATTTCTCTAATGGCTAGTGATCGCGAGCATTTCCTCATTTGTTTGGTAACCACTTGAATGCCTTTGGTGAAGAGTCTGTTCATATCCTTTGCTCATTTTTTAATTGGATTATTTGTCTTTTTGTTGTAGAGGTGTTGGATTTTCCTCTAGATTTTAGAGATTAGACCTTTGTCGGATATGTCATAGCCAAAATTTTTTTCCCAGTGTGTAGGATCTTTTTTTACTTTTGGGGCAGTCTTTTGATGGGCATAAGTGTTTAATTTTTAGAAGATCCCAGTTACCTAGCTTATCTTCTGGTCTTAGCGTACTGTTAGTAATGCTTTGTATCCTGTTTATGCCATGTATTAGGGCCTCTAGCGTTGACTCTATTTTTTCTTCTATGATCTTTATAGTTTTTGGTTTTATATTTAGGTCGTTGATCCATTTTGAATTAGTTTTTGTGTATGGTGTGAGGTATGGGTCCTGTTTCATTTTTTTGCAGATGGGCATCCAGTTTTGCAAGCACAATTTTTAAAAAAGACTACCTTTTCCCCATTTGATGGATGTTGGGCCTTTGTTGAAGATCAGGTGACTGTAAGTGGACGAATTTACATCTGGGTTCTCAATTCTGTTCCATTGGTAAATGTGTCTGTCGTTGTACCAGTACCAGGCTCTTTTGACTACTGTAGATGTATAGGAGGTTCTAGGGGTGAGTAAGTGTGAGTCCCCCTACTTTATTCTTCTTCTTCAATAGTGCTTTACTTATCTGGAGCCTCTTCCCTTTCCATACAAAATGGATGATCAGTTTTTCCATCTCTTCAAAGCATGCTGTTGGTATTTGGATCGAGATTGCATTGTATTTGTAGATTGCTTTGGGTAGAATTGACATTTTCACAATGTTGAGACTACTTATCCATGAGCTCAGTATGTTTTTCCATTTATGGACAGTTGTGTTTTGTAGTTTTCTTTGTATAGGTCTTTTACATCCCTGGTTAGGTTTGGAAACCCTGGTGGCATAGCAGTTAAGAGCTATGGCTGCTAACCAAAAGGTCGGCAGTTGGAATCCACCAGGTGTTCCTTGGATACTCTATTGGGCAATTCTACTCTGTCCTTTAGGGTCTCTATGAGTCAGAATAGACTTGGCAACAACAGGTATTAACAGGTAAGATTTATTTCTAAGAATTTTGGTGGGGGCTATTATAAATGGTATTGTTTTCCTGACTTCCTTTTTGTAGTTCTCTTTATTGATGTATAGGAATCCAATGGATATTTGTATGTTGATCTTGTATCCTGCTACTCTGCTGAATCTTCCTATTAGTTCCAGTAGTTTTCTTGTGAAATCTTTGGGGGTCTTTATTTATAGTATCATATCATCTTTTTTTATCATCTGTGAATAGAGATAGTTTTACTTCTTCCTTTCTAATTTGAATGCCCTTTATTTATTTTTCTTGCCTTATTGCTCTAGCTAGGACTTCTAGCACAATGTTAAATAGGAGTGGTGATAAAGGGCATCCTTGTCTTGCTCCTATTTTCAGAGGGAATATTTTCAGCCTCTCTCTGTTAAGAATGATGTTGGCTGTTGTTTTTGTATAGATGCCCTTTATTATGTTCAAGAATTTTCCTTCTATTCCTATTTTATTGAGAGTTTTTATCAGCAATGGGTTTTGGACTTTATCAAATGTCTTTTCTGCATCAATTGAGATGATCATGTGTTTTTTTCTTTTGATCTATTTATGTGGTGGGTTACCTTGATTGATTTTCTAATGTTGAACCATTCTTGCATAACTGGTACGAATTCCACTTGGTCATGGTGTATTTTTTTTTTAATATGGTGCTGAATTCTATTGGGTAGAATCTTGTTGAGAATGTTTACATCTATATTCATGAGAGATACTGGTCTGTAACTTTCTCTCTCTCTTTTTTTTTTTTTTTTTTTTTTTTTGGTGTCTTTGCCTGGTTTTCGTATCAGGGTTATGCTGACTTCATAGAATTAATTTGGGAGTATTGCTTCCTTTTCTATGCTCTGAAATATTTTGAGTAGTACTGGTGTAAGCTTTTCTCTGAATATTTGGTAGAATTCTGCAGTGAAGCCATCTGGGCAAGGGCTTATTATTATTACCTTTTCAGTCTCTTCTCTTGTTATGCATCTGTTCAGATTTTCAACTTCAGTTTGTGTTAATATGGGTAGGTAATGTGTTTCTAGAAATTTGTCCAGTTCCTCTAGGTTTTCAAATTTGTTAGACTATAGTTTTTCATAGTACTCTATTACGATCCTTTTGATTTCAGTTGGGTCTGTTGTAATGTCTCCCATTTTATTTCTTATTTGGGTTATCTGTGTCCTCTCCTGTTTTTCTTTTGTCAGTTTGGCCAGTGGTTTGTCAATTTTGTTGATCCTTTCAAAGAACCAACTTTTGGCTTTGTTGATTATTTCTATTGTTTTTCTATTCTCTGTTTCATTTATTTCTGCTCTGATCTTTATTATTTCCTTCCTTTTGATGGCTGTGGGTTTCTTTTGTTGTTCTTTTTCTATTTGTTCAAGTTGTGTAGCTAATGTTTTTGATTTTGTCCCTTTCTTCTTTTTTGATGTGTGCATCTATTGCTATAAATTAACCTCTGAGCGCTGCCTTTGCTGTGTCCCAAAGGTTTGGGTAAGATGTGCTTTCATAATCATTTGAGTCTAAGAATGTTTTGATTCCATCTTTGGTTTCTTCTATTACCCAGTGTTTCTTAAACACGGTGTTATTCAGTTTCCATGTGTTTTTT
Source organism: Elephas maximus indicus (assembly GCF_024166365.1). Classification (NCBI taxonomy): domain Eukaryota; kingdom Metazoa; phylum Chordata; class Mammalia; order Proboscidea; family Elephantidae; genus Elephas; species Elephas maximus. Next base: position 97,629,105 of record NC_064846.1, on the reverse strand, counting down.
TTTTTTCCTTGCTCTTCCTAATATTAATTTCTACGTTAATGGCATTGTGATCAGAGAAGATACTTCGTATTACCTCCATGTCTTGGATTTTGCTGAGGGTTGTTTTGTGGCCTAACATGTGGTCTGTTCTGGAGAATGTTCCATGTGCGTTGAAGAACAATGTGTACTTTGCTGCTGTTGGGTGGAATGTTCTATATATGTCTCTTAGGTCAAGTTGGTTGATTGTGGCCTTTAGATCTTCTGTATCTTTGTTGAGTTTCTTTCTAGATGTTCTGTCCTTTTTTGAGAGTGGTGCATTGAAAAGTCTCCCATTATTATTGTAGTACTATCTATTTCTCTTCTCAGTGCTTTTAGAGCTTGTTTTATGTATTTTGGATCTCTGTCATTGGATGGGTTTTTATACAAAAACAGTAGTCAGCATCATTCCCAACAGAGAAAGGCTGAAAGTATTTCCCTGAGAACAGAAACAAGACAAGGATCCCCTTTATCACCACTCCTAGCTAAAGCAATAAGGCAAGAGGAAGAAATAAAGGACATCCAAATTGGAAAGGGAGAACTAAAACTACCCCTACTCGCAGATGATATGATACTATACATAGAGAACCCCAAAGAATCCACAAGAAAACTACTGGAATTAATCGAAAGATTCAGCAAAGTGGCAGGATACAAGATCAACATACGAAAATCAGTTGGATTCCGATACAACAAAAAAGAGAACTTTGAAAAGGAAATCAGGAAAACAATACCTTTTACAGTTGCCCCTAAAAAGATAAAACACTTAGGAATAAATCTAATCAGAGATGTAAAAGACCTATTCAAAGAAGACTACAAAATACTACTGCAAGAAACCAAAAGAGACCTACACCAATGGAAAAACATACCATTCTCATGGATATAGGAAGACTCAGCATTGTGAAAATGTCAATTCTACCCAAAGCAATCTACAGATATAATGCAATCGCAATCAAAATACCAACAGCATTCTCTAACAAGATTGAAAAACTAATCCTCAGCTTTGTATAGAAAGGAAAGTGGCCCTGGCTAAGCAAAATATCGTTGAAGAAAAAGAACAAAGTAGGAGCCTCACGCTACCTGATCTCAGAACCTATAGATAGAATGCAATCCCAATCCAAATAGCGGTGACATTTTTTAATGAGATGGAGAAGCAAATCACCAACTTCATATGGGAGGGAAAGAGACCCTGGATAAGTAAAGCATTACTGAAAAAGAGCAAAGTGGGAGGCCTTACTTTACCTGATTTTAGAACCTATTATACCATCACAGTAGTCAAAACAGCATGGTACTAGTACAACATCAGATACATAGACCAATGGAACACAATTGAGAATCCAGACATAAATCCATCCACATATGAGCAGCTGATATTTGACAAAGGCCCAAAGTCTGTTAAATGGGGAAAAGACCGTCTCTCTAACAAATGGTGCTGGTATAACTAGATATCCATCTGCAAAAAAATGAAACAAGACCTTACACCATGCACAAAAACCAACTTAAAATGAATCAAAGACCTTAATAATATAATCTAAAATGATAAAGATCATGGAAGAAAAAATAGGGACAATGGTAGGAGCCCTAACACATGGCATAAACAGTATACAAAACATTACTAACAGTGCACAACACCAGAAGGGAAACTGGATAACTGTGAACTCCTAAAAATTAAACACTTATGCTTATCCAAAGACTTCACCAAAAGAGCAAAAAGACAACCTGCAGACTGGGAAGAAATTTTTGACTATGATATATCCAACAAGGGTCTAATCTCTATAGAATACTTCAACACCTCAAAACAAAAAGACAAATAATCCAATTTAAAAATGGGCGTAGGATATAAACAGACACTTCACCAAAGAAGACATTCAGGGGGCTAACAGACACATGAGGAAATGCTCATGATCATTAGCCATTAGAGAAATGCAAATCAAAACTACAATGAGATACCATCTCGCCCCATCATTAATGGCACTAATAAACAAATGGAAAATAACAAATATTGGAGAGGTTGTGGGGAAATTGAAACTCATATGCACTGCTGATGGTAGTGTAAAATGGTAAAACCACTATGGAAGACGATATGGCACCTCCTTAAAAAGCTAGAAATAGAAATATCATAGGATCCAAGTATTTCACTCCTAGGAATATGTCCTAGAGAAATAAGAGCTGTCACACGAATAGACATATGGACACCCGTGTTCACTGCAGCATTATTCACAATAGCAAAAAGATGGAAACATCCTAAGTGCCCATCAACGGATGAATGGATAAACAAAGTATGGTACGTACACACAATGGAATACTATGCAACAGTAAAGAACAATGATGAATTCATGAAATATCTCACAACATGGATGAATCTGGAGGGCATTATGCAGAGCGAAATAAGTCAAGAACAAAAGGACAAATATTGCATGAGACCACTATTATAAAAAACCCAAGAAAAGGTTTATACACAGAAAAAAAAAATCTTTGATGGTTACGAGAGAGGGTAGGGTTGGGGGTGGAAATCACTAACTAGATAGTAGAAAGTGTTAACTTTGGTGAAGGGAAAGACAACACAATATAGGGGAAGTCAGCACAATTTGACCAAGGTAAAGTCATAGAAGCTTCCTAGACACATCCGAACACCTTAAGGGATGGAATGAATGGGGTGAGGGCTGAGAACCATTGTCTCAGGGACATCTAGGTCAATTGGCATAACATAGTTCATAAAGAAAATATTCCACATCCTACTTTGGTGAGTCGCATCTGGGGTCTCAAAAGCTTGCGAACAGCCATCTAAGAAACATCTATTGGTCCCATCCTGTCCAGAGCAAAGGAGAATGAAGAAAACCAAAGACACATGGAAAACATTAGTCCAAAGGACTAATGGACCGCAGGAACCACTGGAGAAAGACTAAGAGCTTTTCCATTAAGATCGGGAACAAGAAAAGGATACCAACTATCACCACTGGTATTCAATATTGTACTGGAAGTCCTAACCAGAACTATTAAGCAAGAAAAAGAAATAAAAGCTATACAAATCTGTACCTTTTCACAGATGACATGACCCTAAATATGTATATAGGAGACCCCAAAACGTCCACAAGAAAGCTACTAGAGCTGACAAATAAATTCGGCAAAGTGCCAAGGTACAAGGGCAACACACAAAAATCAGTCAAGTTTTTATACTTCAGCAATGAACAAGCAGAAAAGGAAATTAAGGAAACAATTCAATTTACAAAAGCATCATAAAAAAATACCTAGGAATAAATTTGACCAAGGAAGCAAAATATTTGTACACTGAAAGCTATAAAACACTACTGAAAGAAATGAAAGAATCCCTAAATAAATAGGACATTCCATGACCATGAATCAGAAGACTTTATATTGTTAAGATGTCAATACTACCCAAGCAAGTTATAGATTCAACTCAATCCGCACCAAAATTCCAACAGCCTTTTTTCCAGAAATGAAAAAGACAGTTCTCAAATTTATATGGAATGCCACCCACTGCTGTCTAGTAGATTCCGACTCATAGCAACCCCATAAGGTTTCCAAGGCTGTAAGTGTATATGGAAGCAAACTGCCACATTTTTCTCCCGTGGAGCTGCTGGTGGTTTCGAAGCGCCGACCTCTCAGTTAGCAGTCCATTGCTTTAACCACTGTGCCACTAGGTCTCCTTTATCGAATGGCAAGGGACCCCAAATATCCAAAGCAACCTTGAAAAAGAAGAAAGTACAAGGGTTCACATTTCCAAACCTCAAAACATATTACAAAGCTACAGTAATCAAAACATTCTGGTCCTGGTATAATGATAGACATAGACCAATGGAATAGAACTGAGAGTCCAGAAGTAAACCCATACATCTATGGAGAGTTAATTTTTAACAAGGGTGCTAGATCCAGCCAATGGAAGAAAAAAATAGTCTCTTAAATGGTGCTGAGACAACTGGATTTCCACAATCAAAAGAATGCACCTGGACCCATACTTCACGCCATATACAAAAACTAATTAAAAATGGATCTAGTACCTAAATTTAAACTCTTAGAAGAAAACATAGGTGTAATGCTTCAGGACCTAGTTTTTAACTATAGATTTTTAGATATGACACTGAAAGCATGAGCAACAAGAGATAAAAGAGAGAAATAGGACTTTATGAAAATTAAAAACTTTTGTGCATCAACGAATATTATCAACAAAGTAAATTGATAACCTACAGAATGGGAGAAAATATTTGGGAACCATATATCCGATAAGGATTTAATATTCGAAATGTATAAAGAGCTCCTACAACTTAACAACAAAAAGACAAACAACCTAATCAAAAACAGGCAAAGCACTTGAATATATAGTTCCCCAAAGACGAAATACAAATGGCAAACAAGCGCATGAAAAGATGCTCAATGTCATTCGTCATTAGGGGAATGCAACACAAAACCACAGTAAAATATCACTTAACACTCACTAAGATGGCTATAATAAAAAAAGTAATTAAAAAACAAAACAGAAAACAACAGATGTTGGTAAGGTTGTGAAGACATTGAAACCCTCCTCCATTGCTGGTGGGATTGTTAAAATGTGCACCCTTTCTATAGTAACTGTACCCCCCTGTAGAAAACAGTATGGCAATTCCCCAAAAAGTTAAACGTGGAATTACTTTGTGACCCAGCAATTCCACTTCTAGGTATATACCCCAAAGACTTTAAAACAGGGACCAAACAGAGCCTTGTACACCAACGTTCACTGCAGCATTATTCACAATAGCCAAAAGGTGGAAACAACCCAAGTGTTCATCAGCAGCTGAATGGATAATCAAAATGTGCTACGTACATACAGTGGAATATTACTCAGCCATAAGGACAAACGAATCCCTGATATGTGCTACAATTTGGATTAACCTTGACAACTTTATGCTGATTGACATAAATAGTCACAAAGGGACAAATACTGGATGATCCCATTTATATGGAAAATTTTAAATACACAAGTGTATGGAATCCCTGGGTGGTGCAAATGGTTAACGTGCTTGGCTACTAACCGAAAGGTTAGATGTTCAAGTCCACCCAGAGGCACCTTGGTAGAAAGGCCTGGCGATCGACTTCCAAAAAATCAGGCACTGGAAATCCTGTAGAGCAGGGTAGCCTGACACACATGGGGTTGCTGTGTGTTGGAATTGACTCAATGGCAACTCGCTTTAAGTTTATTAGTAGTTGCTAGGGGGAGGTGGGAGAGATATGGAAAGGGGACTTGTCACTTAGGGGACACCAAGCTTCTGTTAGGGTGACAGAAAAATTTGGAAATGGATAGTGGTGATGGTTAACAACAAGACGAACGTGATTATTGTCACTGAATCGTACATGTAAAAAATGTTGAAATGGCATTTTTTTTTTTTTACATATGTACTTACCACAAAAACAAACAAACAAATCGTTGAAGGTTTATCACATAAGCTTTGCTGTTTTTCTGGTAGCTAGGGGTTAATCAAGAAAGAGCAGTAATTATGTGTAAAACATTCTGATCCCTGAAGCAGCAGAAATAATCTCATCCTTGGGAACTGCATGTGGGAGATGTAAAGCCTTCTCGGTTGCCGAGGCAGCTGTAGTTTCGAAATATTAATTTTTAAAGGAAAGGAAAGAAAAAATAGATCTTCTATTAGATATTGGCAAAAGTGCAAAATAGCCCCTCATCTGGTCTCTAGAAACATACAGGCTGTGTCCAAAAATGCAGAAAAGCAGATTGTGACACTGCTGTGGCTTTTAACTGCACTAGTGATCCCTTCCGTGCTTGCTCTGTTCCTCTGTGGCACAGAACTCTGAACACTAACCAGGCTGGGAAAGTGTGATGAGGTTGTGCCATTGGAAGAGATGCCTTCTTCTGATTTGACACCTCCCTCCCCTAATCGTGTCTCTTCTTGGCCTGCTCATCCAGACGATTTTCTCGAGGGAATGGTCAGTTTTAAAGACGTGCAAGACCCCAAAAGGAAGAGGTACCCATAGCAGCTCTTCCTTCTCTTCTTCCCTCTAGCCAAACCTGTGTCTGTCCTGATTCTGGGCAGCCACTTCTCCATTGTGCCCAAAGCTGGCAACCTCATACCTTGGCTTCAGGGCCATAGGGCTGGAGGGACAGATACCCACCCATCTGTTCCCTGGGGACACTCCCATATTTGTCTTTGGAAGGGAAGTTCAGGACTGATAACCAAGGGTACACTGAGGAATGGCTACTTTAAGACCATGACCCTGCAGCAACCTGACCTCTCAGTTCCCTAGCCTTCTGACCTCTTCTGATTTACTCTCCTCATGACTCATGGACACATTTTATCTGGTTCTTTAATTCTCTGCTCTGAGCACAACCTTTCTCCTCCTACAGCTTCCCAGCACATTCGCAGTGTAGGCTCTTAGCCTTTGTCAGAACCTTAGGATTTTAGGCACTGACTCCCCCATTCCCACCCAAACCAATCCTCTTTCTTTCTGTCTCTCTCTCAGTAAATGCCTTCAATTGCTTCTCTGAAAAGCCTGCACCCCATGATGCCCTCATCTCCTTTTCCTTTGCCCTTTCTTGTCATGCCAATTGCCATCTCAAGGCCCACTCCCCACCCCCTGCCCTAGCTGCTTTCTCTTTCTCTCCTCCTTCTCTTGGCCTTGAACTTTATTTATTTACTTACAGAGACAGCACTTTTAGGCCGTCCCTGCCAAATTCCTTTCCAAGGTTACTGACATCACTATTCCTCTCAGCATCTGGGTTTGCAGCCTAATAAAATGCAGAGCTCGGGGCCCTGTTTGCCAGTCAAGGTGAAGGAGAGAAGCAGGCCCCAGAGAGCTTAGGGACAAGCCCCTCTGTCTCACAAAGGAAGCTGCTGCTGGACTCCAGCCCACTGGTGCCCTGTGGGAGTGTGGGCCCAGTGCTACCAGATCTGCTTTTTCAAGAGAAGACAGCTGTCTAGATATTAATGTAAACTCTCCCATTTTTAAAATGTCAACTATTCTTTAAAGATTACAGTGGGCACACTAACAAAACACTCCACATCTCTGGGCTAGATGCAACTCCCCTATGTCCTGCATTAACTCAGTTGCCCAGGTCTGGGAAGGTTGCCCGCTCAGGATCTGTACCTCCTGCCCCCATTTATTTCACTGGTCCCAATAAGATCGCTACCTTTAAGCCTTGTCACCTGATTGATTGCAATGGCCTCCTAACTCATCTCTCTGCTTTACGCTCTTTTCCTGCAGTCAACTATGCACATCCATGCTTGATTTAGTTGCCTAAAAATAACAGAGCCTGTGGTCAAGGGGGTTGGCTCTGGGGTCCGCTGCATAGATGTAGTCCCACGTCTTCCCGTTATAAGATGTGTGATCTTGGACAAGGGAATTCAACTTTCTGAGTCTCAGTTTCCCCATCTGCAAAACAGGAAAAACCGAGTGCCTTCCTCATTGACCTGTGGTGAAGATCCAGTAAGAAACTGTGCCTATCCTGTAATACACGCTCAATAAATATTAATTATGATTGTGTCATTCCCTTGTGTAAATACCTTCAAAGGCTCCCTATTACCTCTCAAATATAGTTTAGGCCCTTCATCTAGGCATTCAAGACCCTCTTGTTCTGGCCACAGCTCTTTTACTTCCTTCTCTAACGCCATGCATCAGCCGCATTAGACTTCTTTTCATTCCCCAAACATGTTTTCCAGTCTTATTCATTTTGCTTTCTCTCCTGGAGGCTGGGGCAGCACAGAATTCAGTATGTACACGACATTGGAGGACCAGGAAGGTGGTTACAGGGAGGAGAAAAGGGTTCTCATTGTATTATCACTTTTATCTTCCCAACAACCTGTGAATCAGGTGCTATGATTATCATCATTCTACAGATGAGCAAACTCAGGCAAAGTGGCTTGCCCAAGGCCTCTATCTTAGATTGAATTGTGTCCCCCCATATGAGTGCCAACTTGGCTAGGCCATGATTCCCAGTATTGTGTGGTTGTCCTCTATTTTATGATCTGATTGTCTTCCATTTTGTGATGTGTTGTAAATCCTAGCCTCTATGCCTGTGGTTATGGTTCCATTTGGGAGTCAGCTGCCTATTATGTTAACGAGACAGGATTAGATCATGTTAAAGAGACTTAGATTATGTTTGTTATGTTAATGAGGCAGGATTAGGGTAAGATGCAACACCCTTACCCAGGTCATAGCCCTGATCCGATGTAAAGGGAGTTTCCCTGTGGGGCCTGCATCACCTTTTATCGTACAAGAGATAAAAGGAGAGAGAAACGAGCAGAGAGAGGCAGATCTCACTACCACCAAGAAAGAAGAGCTGGGAGTGGAGTGTGTCCTTTGGACTTGGAGTCCCTGCAGTGAGAACGTCCTAGGCTCAGGGGAAAACTGATGCCAAGACACATGGAGATCTCCAAGGAAGGTCAAACCCACAGATGTTGAAAAGAGACAAGTACCTTCCCCCAGAGCTGACAGAGACAGAAAGCTTTCTCCTAGAGTTGGCACACTGAATTCAGGTTTTCAGCCTCCTAAACTGTGAAAGAATAAATTTCTGTTTGTTAAAGCCATCCACTTGTGGTATTTCTGTTACAGCAGCACTAGGGAACTAAGACAGCCTCATAGCCTGGAAGCAGGGTAAGAGGATTTGAGATCAGATCTGTCGACACTAAAGTCTGTTGTCTTTCCACTATGCCATAGAGAAGAAGACACACACAGGGCCAGGAAGACAAGATTAACTTCTCCTGGAAAATCAAAGATATTTTTCTGTATGAAAAATCAGTTGAAAAAAATGGTACAACTGTGTGATAATGGTATCAGGATGGCTTAAGGCCAGAATATGCTGGGGCTTGTGAAAACTGATGAAGTCAATGCAAAGGGATTTTAAAACTAGATTTAAAACAAGTTACAAAACAAGAAAAGACCTGAAACAACAGAGGAACCAGGAGAGTCAGGAATAGGAGGAGGGAATGGAATGTGTGGCTAATTGCCTCCATGAACAACTCCCTCCTTTGCCATGAGACCAGAAGAACTGGATGGTGCCTGGCTACCACTACTGAACATTTTGATCAAAGATTCCATAGAAGAATTCTGATGAAAATGGGTAAAATACAGAACAGAATTTCAAATTCTCATGGAATTCAAACATTCTGGAGCTATGGAGGCTGGATGAAACCCCTGAAACTATTGCCCTGAGATAATCTTTAAACCTTAAACCAAAAATATCCCCTAAAGTCTTCTTAAAACCAAACAATAATTTAGCTTAATTAGCAAAGAACGTCTAACTTGAGCATTGTACTCTTTTAAGATCTATCTATATGGGCTCAAATTGACAGGAGAAACTCAAAAGATTACATAGAAACCTTGGGGGGTGGTTAGTTTATGTTAAAGAGGATGAGAATGGTTGCACAACTCGAAGAATGTAATCAATGTCACTCTGTTGTGCATGTAGAAATGGTTGAATTGGTGTATGTTCTGTTGTGCATATTCTCAACAACAACAACAAAAATAAAGTATAAAAAAAAGAAAAGAAAAGAATAGGCCTGTTGCTTGAGGACAATGGGATAATGTTATCTGGCTCCTTTTGCAGGTGTGGTTAAGCCCTCCCTTATAGTCTTTGACAAGAACAGGAGACAACTGTCCATGTTCAAATCTCAGTATTGCCACTTATAATCTGTGTAATCTTTGAAGAGTTATGCCTCACTTTTCTCATCTGTAAAATGGGGGATAATAACAGTACCTACCTCAAGGGATTGTTGTAATGATTAAATATAATAGTGCATGAAAGCTCTTAGCACAGTGCCTTGCTCACTTTTTATTAACATTAGCTAGCATTTGGCCTTCCAGAGTAAGTGTGCCCACACTAGGTGTCATTAGAAGCTTTTGGGTTAGCTGGCCTTTCTTTCTTAACCTGTTTCGATAACTAAAACCACAGTTCTAATCATGGCATGGCCTTTTATTTATAGATATTCAAAGACTTTTCAAAGTGCTCTAGGCATCGTACAAGGAGGATGATTAAAGTTTCTGAAATCTTAATATAACTTTCCAGAAGAAGTTGACCACCATCCTTTCTCCCACCTCCCGCAATTTTTTTTTTTGTATTTGTACAGCCTAATAGTATAGGTAGGTGCACACAGATTCTGGAGCCAGGTGGCCTGGGTTCAGATTCCAGCTTTGCCACTTACTCTCTGCATGACCATGGGCAAGTTACCTAACCTCTCTTTGCCTCAATTTTCTGGTGTGTAGAATAGAGATAATAATTGTACCCACATCAGGGGTTGTTATGAGGATTACATAAATTAATACATGTAAAGTGTTTAGAACAACCTGGCACACAAGAAATCCTAATTTAAGTGGCCATTATTATTACTGGTAGAAAATAAACTAAGAAATCTTTAGGCATTTCTTAAACTTTAATTTTAGATTTTCTTCAACTAGCCAATTCTCAAGTGTTTGTGCATACTCAGTCCCTGATTAGAGTGCTCTCTTTTACAAGGGAATCTTGAACAGGTGTCAGATCTTTCCCTTGGCCCTGCCAGGCCCTGCCCTTGGGTGGTTTAGATCCAACCCCAGACATGGGGTCTTCATTTAGTACCAAGACCAGCTTCTCAAGTAAACCCCCACATATTGCCAGGCCCAACAATCCACCACAGGTCCTTAACAGCTATTTGCATGGGGCTAGAAGAAAGAGATTTCCAAGCTATACACTTTACGCAGCCTTGGAGAAGTGGAACAGCACCCCTACATCAGACCAGAAGCTGTCGGTGCATTCAATGTCAAGGTTACTGTTCATATTTCTGTTAGGTTGTCCCTGGCCTTGGCATCTTTTACCCTACCCTGGGAAATCACACCCTGTCGAACAATGTCAGCTGTTGCCAACAACAGCCTGTGCTTATCTGGTCATTCAACCAACATGTCTCAAGCACTTATTACAGGCCAGACAGTGTGCGGGGATGGGAGAAGACAAAAGAAGAAGAAGGAGGCAATGAGCAGAAATGACACCTATTTCTGCAACCTGGTGCAGCACTGTGAATCTGGGCTTTGGAGACAGGTGGACCTGGTGGCTCTGCCTGTTACCAGTTGCGTAACATGGAGCAAGTTAATCTGCCTGACTTTGATCAATTGTAAAATGAGCATAGTACAAAGCTCTGCCCTAAATAGAGTTGCTGCAAAAATAAGAAGCAGTATATGCGAGTGACTAATAGAGACCTAATCAATGATATCTGTAATTATTATGAGTCACAATTCAGCCTAGACCTGGTCCTTAAGAAGGGTATTGCTCCTGGAAAGAAAAAAGGAGAATCCACATGCAAAAGAATGAAGTTGGACCCCTACCTCACCCCACATATAAACGTTAACTGAAAATGGATCAAATACCTAAATCTAAGAGTTGAAGCTATAAAACTCTTAGAAGAAAACGTATGGGTACATCTTCATGACCTATGATTAGGCAAGGGTTTCTTAGACATGACGCCAAAAGCGTGATCCATAAAGAGTAAACTGATTAATTGAATTTCATCAAAATTAAAACTTTAGTGCTTCAAAAGACACTATCAAGAAAATGAAAACCCACAGAATGGGAGAAGATGTATGCAAATCATATATCTGATAACGGACTATCTAGACTATATAAATAGCTCTTAAAATTCAACAATAAAAAAGGATAATAACCCAAATAATAATACCCTGCAGGAAACTCCAACCCCCAGTCCCTGTTCTGAGAGGCAACCAATTTTATTTCTTTCCTTCTGGTATTTACCCTGATTTCTCTAAATAAAGCACTTGTGTTTCTATTCCTGGGTTCATCAAGTTTTGAAAATTATTTGTTGACTTCCTGCTAAGCTAGTTGAAGATTTATCACCATTATACAGCTATGTCACCAATTTAAAAACTTTTTTATTATTGGTTACTCCTGTAATTTATGCAATTTATGTTTTGTTTCATCAATTATAGGCTGCATCTTTTGAACTGCCACTTGGTAAGATAAGGTATTGGCACCCCTACCTTCCCGTCAGCTCTCCTCCTCATCCCACCCCTCTCACCAGGTGGTGTTCTGGTACAATACTATTTATTGAAAAATATCTTGTTTTTTTAAAATGCAGAAGGGGAAAGGGTAAGACAGTACACAATACTGGGGAAGTCAGCACAACTTGACCAAGGCAAGATCATGGAAGCTCCATAGACACATACAAACTCTCTGAGGGACTAAATTATTGGGCTGAGAGCTGGGGACCACCGTCTCGGGGAACATCTAGCTCAATTGGCATAACACAGTTTATAAAGAAAATATTCTACATCTTTCTTTGGTGAGTAGCATCTAGGTTCTTAAAAGCCTGTGAGTGGCCGTCTAAGATACTCCACTGGTCTCACCCCATCTGGAGCAAGGGAGAATAAAGAAAACCAAAGACACAAGGGAAAGATTAGTCCAAAGGACTAATGGACCACAACTACCACAGCCTCCACCAGACTGAGTCCTGCACAACTAGATGGTGCCTGGCTGCTACCATTGACTGCTCTGACAGGGATCACGATAAAGGGTCCCAGACAGAGCTGGAGAAAAATGTAGAATGAAATTTTAACTCACAAGAATAGACCGTACTTGAGTAGCGTCTGGGGTCTTAAAAGTCTGTGAGCTACCAACTAGGATACTCCACTGGTCTCACCCTTTCAGGAGAAAGGAAGAATGAAGAAATCTAAAGACACAAGGGTAAGATTAGTCCAAAGGACTGATGGACCACATCTACCACGGCCTCGACTAGACTGAGTCCAGTACAACGAGATGGTGCCCGGCTACCACCACTGGCTGCTCTGACAGGGATCACAATAGAAGGTCCCAGACAGACCTGGAGAAAAATGTAGAACAAAATTCTAACTCAAAAAGAAAAATCAGACTTGCTGGCCTGACAGAGACTGGAGAAACCCTGAGAGTATGACGCCTTTCAGTTCAGTAATGAGGTCACTCCTGAGGTTCACCCCTCAGCCAAAGATTGAGTAGGCTCATGGAAGAAAACAAGACTAAAGTGGCGCACCAGCCCTGGGGCAGGGACTGGAAGGCAGGAGAGAACCAGAAAGCTTGTAATGGGGAACCCAGAGTTGAGAACGGAGAGTGTTGTCATGCAGTGGGGATGTTAACCAATGTCATAGAACAATGTGTGTACTAAATGATAAGAAACTAATTTGTTCTGTAAACCTTCATCTAAAGTACAATTTTAAAAAAAGAAAACCCTATGGAGCACAGTTCTACTCTGACACACATGGGTCGTAACAAGTCAGAATGGACTCAAAACAACTGGTCATCCAAGATTTTAACACCTCCCACTTCTGCCTCAAATACACTTAAACATGCAACACACACTCCCACACTGGACTCTCCTTTTCCCCCATATCTTTGGCCTGTTCTTACAAAGGAGCCGTCTGCAAGGATGCTAAGAATTTGGGTTTCAATGGCAAATACTTCATGACACCTTCACTTTTATGAAACTGAGAGCAACAGGGAGCTTTGAATTAGAAAAGGATCTCGGGTAGGGAAAGACGTGCAGACAAAGCTGTCAGTGAAATGATAGAAGTCAAGTAAAATAGAGTAATAAAATATATAATGACAGAATAAAACAATAATTGTGATTTACGGGGGAAAAAAAGACCATATTTACTGGTCAGACATAGACTGGAGAAACTCCAAGAGTATGGCCCCCAGACACTCTTTTAATTCAGTACTGAAGTCGCCCCTGAGGTTCACCCTTCAGCCATAGATTAGACAGGCCCATGAAACAAAACAAGACTAAATGGCCACACCAGCCCAGGGGCAAGAATGAGAAGGCAGGAAAGGACAGGGAAAGCTGGTAATAGGGAACCCAAGGTTGAGAAGGGGAGAATGTCGACATGTCGTGGGATTGGCAACCAATGTCACAAAACAACATGTGTATTAATTGTTTAATGAGAAACCAATTTGCCTTCATCTAAAGTACAATTTTACAAAAAGCGGAAGATGTGAGAGATGAAATTAACTTTGATCGAACATTAATTATGTGCCAGGAACTGTGCATGTAACATCATATTTAATCCTCAGAGTAACCCTGAGAGAGAAGTATCACAACTGAAATTTTAAACACGGGATAACTCACTAGATCACTCATCTGGTAAGGGGTCAAGCTGAGATCTGAACCAAAATTAGTTGGTCCAAAGCCCCTACTCTTTTCCCAGGGTCCCATGCATCCTTCAGCTTAAGTTGCATCTGCAGCTTTTCAAGCCCTTTCCTTGGCCGAGGCTTGGACTGGAAGTCTTCATCTATTTTTTGGAACCCCACAGTGGTCTGGCTCCTTCACTGATGCTTCACTCTCTTCCCAGAAGGAAAAACAAAAGGCAATTTGATAGGGAACTGAAGGCAAATGGATCATCCCTGTGGGGTGGGTGGGAAGTGGATCATCTGGTTGGTTTGATGGTTTCGTCGCATGCCCCACAGGCCTGTCTTCACCTGGTGGCTCAGGCATTTGGAAGCCAGCACAGAGCCCCCACGTGGCCCCTGACCTAACACTGGGAATAATTTCACTGAATCATAAGCGCTCTCCCAGCCAAGATGCTGCCTTTGATATGAGAAGCAAATACAGAATTTTGAAGGTTGTAGCTGACTCAGACCATTGCTCTGGCATTGTGGTCAGAGACACATGTGGGAAATTCCCAAATTGACTTTCCCACAGAGCTGTTTAGGAGTGGGGGACAGAAAGAGGCTGGGGGTGGAAGATGTATTTTAATTATTTATTTGATTAGTATTTGTCAAAATGTTGGACCATTTCAGCCAGAGACACCAAATGGGATTTCCCCAGGGGTCACTTCCAGGCATGTGGAAGAGTCAAGAGGTCACAAGGCCAAAGCTCAATTTTCCATGCTGAGGAAGGAGAGGCTACAGTTACATAAAACAGACAATCCCAGATTCTTTCTATTGGTCTTAGGCTGCTGTCATATGTGAACATCTCCACCCACTCAGCTCTCTGGGGAATACTTGCACTTTTACCCTAACTCAGCTTCTTCTGGGTTCTCCCTTTCTGTTGGCTCCTTGGCATCATCTTGATTCTTCCCTCTTCTTGCCTCCTACCAACCCATCTCCTTCATCCCAGTCATCTGCTGACACACTCATCATCACTAATCTCCTGACACATGTACACACACACATAACATACACAAACACACATCCCTAGAAGCCCAACCTATTTATTTTCAGTGCCTTACACACTCATCCTTTTCTCTCTCTTCTTAGTGACTCTTGACCTCATTACCTCAGACCTAGACTATTGGTTTCTTCACCTGCTCTATGTGCCTCCAATTACACCTCCCACCCCACTATCAGCCTGGCCCCAGTCCATCCTGTCACCACTGCTGGATGAATCTTCCTACAAAACAACTTTCTGAGTTCTGCTCAGAATTTTCTAAGGCTCCTCTGCTACTTACAGCATAAAATCTGAATGCCTTAGTTTGGTATTCAAGGCCCTACCCTAACTGCTCTCAACCTAAATTCCCAGGCTCCGCTCTTCCTGCTTCCGTAGTGAACTAAGAACTTCTTGAAGATAGAGAACATGTCTGGTTCACTCATGGGGCCCTGACAGCGCAGGAGAGTGCCTAGGACATTGTAGGGATCAAGACTTGTTTGTTGAAGGAATGAAGGAACAAGCATTATGAAGATACCACAAGACTCATTTTGCCAAATAGTTGTGCAGGGACCTCTGTCATTGACAGTTGGATGACCTTCCCAACCCAGTGCCCACCTTAGATAAGTCTTTTCCCCTTTCTGAGCTTCGTGTCTCCAACAGAGGTCCCAGACTTATAGCTTTTAGACACCAATGGCCTGCAGGCATGTTTTGTTGGTTGGCACATTAAAATGATTTTAAATGCCTTTATGTAAGGCATGCATGACTTAGTTCTCCACCCCTCCCCCATTTTCTTACACCTCCTCACCTCCCTCATTTCCATTAGCTGCCCAGTGCCTAAAGGCACTTACATTTGTGACTTTTGGATTCCGTAGTATTTAAGCACCTTTCAGCTCTGGCATGGCAGATTATCTGCTTGACCTGCTTTGAAATTAAAATCGCAAGTGCTTTGCTTAAGTGATTTTCAATGTCATCTAATATACAGCAACCAGGCCTGACTGGCTTAGCCCTCCCAAAACATGCTGCCAAAGAACAGTGGTGTGTGTCCTTAGTACTTCTAACTTTGGCAGTCAGCTGCATAGGGAGATGTTATTCCATTCAAAGTGATTGTCTTTACATATCCCAGCACAAATGGTGCCCATTTATAGTCTCTAAAGGACCAAGCACAGCATGCCCATTGGCAGTCAGCTGGGCATACACAGAGGGCATTGGTTGGAGGCATAATGTATGAATTTAGCCCAAGTTGCCTGGCAGGGTCCTTTCCAGGACAAACTACTGAATGAGGAGTGTGTGCTAGAAAGCATTACTCTCTCTTGCTCTTGCTCTCTCTCTGCCTTGCATTCTTTCGGTGGCCCAGTGTGCATCCAAACTCCATAGAGAAGCACAGGGTGAGCAGAGAAAGTCATTCTCACCGCTGGGCTTCTGTGCAGTAGCTGGTTCCAAGGTCACATGAGCTGCAAATCTGCCTAGCCACAGGCTGGCAAGGCACAAATCACTAGGAGATGCTAGACAAATACAGCAGCTGCTGGAAAGCACTTGCCCAGCCTGGACAGCAGTTGAGCCCCATATATTTGGACGGCATCTGGGTGAAAGGTACTGAGAGCTGGGCAGAAGGGTGGTGTGGGTGCACAGTGACCAAGTAAAGTAGAATTGCTGATGGCTCTTGGCGCCAAAGGGCTGCAGTCATTGGGTGTACATATAGCCTGGCTGCCCCCAAACTCAATGTGGAAGACACAGAGGGGCATTTTAGTGAGGGAACACATGGTGACAAATCCACCCTATCTGTAGCAGTTGTAGGCATCTGGGATGGGGTCTGGCGGGGGGCGAGGGAGGCTAAAGGGGAGAAGAAAGAATATTTCTGTCTAAACTACTTAATGTGCCCAGAACAACCCTAGGGTGCTTCCTGGGGTGAAAGCTATTCACTCTGTGTGTTTTTGCCTCCCTGTTTCCACCCTTTTCTACTCAGCTGCTTATGAACTCAAGGAGATAAATCTCTAGTACTGCTTGTCAAAGTCATATAGGAAGAGAAGGTAAACTTTCCACAGAAACTTTATGGGACACATTTCAAAGACCTAGAGAAACAGTTTTAGATTTCTATCTGTTGTTGGTTCCTTTTCGTGACTGCAACTAACCCGTTCATGTCAAGCAAGGCATTGGGTCAGACACTTAAGACTGGTGGGTCTGCAAGGGGTAGAGGGTATACCTCGTTATAGCATTATATGACAGTGGAGCCACTGAAGGGTGATGGTGGCTGGCTGGGCACGGGTTGGCTGAACACAGGGGGAACATGACATGGCGGTTGGTGTGCCTACCCAATTTTTACAAATAACCTGCACCTTCTACATTTGTTTGCCAACCATCCCTCCCCCCAGGAGGTATTTTCGTAAGTGCCGCTATATCAATTTTTTTTTACATGTTGCTGTAAAAAAGAATTAACATAGCCCTCTTATGAAAATACCTCACAGGGGGAGGGCAAGGTTGGCAAACAAACGTAGGAGCGTGTTATTTGTGTGAAAATACGATATAGGTGTGCTGTGTGTTATGTACACATTTGTGACATGATTGGGGACCTAGTGATAGCTGTAGTATGTGGAATTGCTCCACACAGGTTGAAACCAGGATGTTCTGGCAGTGACATTGAGCAAGCATGAGAGATGAGAGCAGAGGCCCCCAGTGCCAGCTAGATGGGAGGAGAGTGAATGGATTTCACCTTAATTTACACCTAGCCAGCTGGGCCTATGTCTCTGGCAGCACTTCAGAGTCTGAAACCTTCCATGCTTTCTGTAGTTAGCCTGCAATATTCCTGAGGAAGACATGGAAGTCCATGCACTGAGATGTACTGTTTCTGGGACACTCAGCTACCCCAGTGCCCTTCCTGTACATAGTGAACCTAGGAGATCAGGCTGGATTCTTGGTTACAGACCCATGCCTGACACTCATATTCATTCAAGGGCCCTTTCATTATTACACAGCAAGACTTCTTCCTAAAATATAATCACCTGCTGAGGTGGGAGCCACTGAGGGGATTCTGGAGCTGCTCTTCTCTATCTTTTGAGTAATTGGGGGTCAAGACAAGCCAAACCAAGAGAAACAAATGGTGGGATGATGTCACACCCCACTTTCCAGAACAAAAACCTTTACCACACCTGCCACTCAGGTGGGCCTATCTCTAGGGCAACCCATCTACTCTCATAGACCAAACTCATACCTAGTCTAGTTGGGGCCTAGTGCTTATCAAGCATTTGCCATTTTAAATTTTAATCCTCACAATAGCCATATGAGGTGGGCATTATTAGGCCCATTTTTCAGAGGAGAACACTGAGTCTTAGAGGGGTTAAGGAATTTGCCAAGGTACCACACAACTTTTCCTCCTACAGGGAGCACTTGGAAATCTGCTGGCTAAGGGTGAAGGGCTCATTCTTGGTTGGAGCTGTGGGAGAGGCAGAAAAGAGGATGCTTCTTTCTTCCTTCAGCTCCATCTAGACCACAGGTGGAGCCCAAGGAGTGGGAAACAGGACAGCGCAGATTGAAGTCATCACTATCCCACTGGCTTCCTGTGGGCTGAGCAGAAGGGAGGTGCCTTCCTTGCCTAGCCCTGCCAGGAATGCTGGGTGTTCTGAGAGGCTGTGACCGTGAGGGATGAGGGCAGTATGTGCGGGTTACTCCATGAGATAAACTATTTTCCTTTCTCATTCCAAGGATCAGAGTGCACTTTGTGAG
Source organism: Elephas maximus indicus (assembly GCF_024166365.1). Taxonomy (NCBI): domain Eukaryota; kingdom Metazoa; phylum Chordata; class Mammalia; order Proboscidea; family Elephantidae; genus Elephas; species Elephas maximus. The sequence continues at coordinate 97,610,272 of NC_064846.1, read as the reverse complement.
CTGTCCTTTATTCCAGTGGAAACAGAAAACCAAAAAAGCCCAGTGGGCCTTCCCCAAATTTTCTTTTCTCCTCTAGGGCCGGGCTTGGAAGCTAAATATGAGGACTATGGTTGGGGGGGCAGGATAGGACCACTGTAAGGGCAACAACTTGGTGGAAGGGGGACTAGGACAGGACTCTAGGAAAGGAAAACAAGACAAAGAGCTAAGAACATGCCAGTGGGGAGGCCTTGAAGCCTCCTTAATGTAGCCTTACTCCACATAAGCCTGCTAACTCTGGTAGTGGGACCCCAGAAGAAAGCACAACTAGTGCTGTCCTGCCCAAAGATATGCCAGAAGCCACCTCTGGGACAGCTGCCCTCCATGCATCCTCTGAACTCCCTGGCTCAGTCTCTTTTTTGTCCTCACACCACATCATGCTCCCACCAAAAATAAGAACTGGAATTTGTCAGACATTGAATGTTTGCCAAGCATTTCCTTGTACATTAGCTCTTCAGGAGACAGGGTATCATAGTGATGAAGAACACAGACTCAGGGGCCAGACTACCTGGCTCTGCCCTTCCATAGTTGTGTGATTTTGGGCAAATTACTTAGCTTCTGTCCCTCACTTTCCTCATATTTAAAATGGGAATAATCACAGGGTCGACACCTTAAGGTTATTGTCAGATTAAATGAGCTAATATTTAAACTTCCTAAAAGCAGGAATTTTTGTCTCTCTTATTCTCTGCTACATCCTCAGTGCTCAAACAGTGCCTGGCACATAGTAGAAACTCAACAAATATTATTGAATATATATAAAATGCTTAGCACAGGAACTGTACTTGTAGTATAACAAATGTAACCTGTTGTTATCTTTTGAATTCTCACAACAGTTCCAAGAGGAACACTCTAAATTTGTGTGTGTCAATGTTGTTCCCGCATGTAAGGTTCAAGCTCTGAGTCAAGGCATGAAGGAATAGGCATCGGGAATAAGATTGAGGGAGACGGTTTGGGCCACAGAGGGTTAGGAATGCAGCCATCAAATCTGAGTAATATCATCCATCCATGCATTCATTCATCCATCCATTCACTCATTCATTCATTCACTCATCTATTCCACAAATACCCCCTGAGTTGAGAGCTGGGAATATGCTGATGACAAGACAGACGGGGATTCTACCTTTATGAAGCTGAAATTCTAGTGGGAGGAGACAGACAAAAAGAAATGAAGATTTAAATAATCAAGGTAATTTCAGATAATAAAAAGTGCTATGAAGAAAATAAACCGGTATGTTGGGATAGAGAGTGTCTGAGGTGTAGGGGAGCTACTTTAGATTGGGTGGTCAGAGAAGGCCTCTGAGGAGGTAACATTGGAGCAGTTCTAGGGGGTCTCAGGCCCAGGTCAGTGGGAATGGGTCCTTGATGCAATGTTAACACTACCACCTGCTAGGGGCATTTATATGCCTTTTGCCCAAGGAAGTGGTCAGTTGCTAAGTGTAGCTCCTGGGGGTCTGCAGATGGGAGTCACTATGTGTGAGGGGTTGGAGAGGAGGCTGTGAACCTACAGCACCTGCACAAGAAGGTTCCTCTGTCAGTTGTCCTCTGGCAAAAGCTGTTGGTTATGTTAAGTTCAATGCTAGTTAGCGGCCCTCCAGCTTTACACCGAGGTCCTTTTGCACTCTCAGGGAAAAGGTGTCTGGCTGTGGGGTCCCCTCCACTGCCTTCTATATTTAGTGCTTTCATGCCCCCTGCCCACTCATGACCCCACCTTCACACATGGAAACACTGCCCCATCCTTCAAGACAGCCCAGGCACCATCTTGATATATCACAGCTCTTGTCACAGCTGAGTACCCTTATTCATTACATTTTTGGGCATCTCCTGAACTCACTACACAATTGAAGCCTAACGAATGCTTATCAAATGAAGGAAAATACAAGTGCCTGTTGTTGCTTCTGCTTCCTCAACCAACTGCCTAATTTCCACTGGTGCATCAGGACTCAACTCTTGTATTGTCTTCCATCAGAAGCCTCCCTCAGCTTTGTGTCCTACCTGGGGAACTCTTGCTCATCCTTTACATTCCTCTGTGAAGTCTTCCTTGACCTCCCCAGACATGATTGGTCCCTCCCACCTCTGAATGCTCCAACACATTCTATACCCCTTATCATAGCCCTGACCTCTCTATGAGTATTGTCTGCTCTGTCCCCTCTGCTAACCTGTGATTTTCTAAGTGGCAAGGACTGTTTTTTGGTCATCTCTATCTCTCCAGCACTAGGCCCTAGAGGGTGCTCAATAAATACTTGTGGAATGAATGAACAAATGAATGAATGATCAATTTTTGCTTAGAGTATCCTATGTAGTGGTATGTAGGAGCCAGCTTATACTGGCTTATGAGAGCCAATCATTAAATATTTAGGAAATTTGCAAGCTGTTGTTAAACATAGCCATCATTAAAAATTAAATCATATGGGAAAGATCAGACAAATTGAAATTGAGGGATATTCTACACAATAAATGACCAACTTAATGCAATGTGGAATCCTGGATTGTATCCTGGAACAGAAAAAGGACGTTAGTGGAAAAACTGGTGAAATCCAAATAAGAGATGTACTTTAGTTAATAATGTTGTACCAAGGTTAATTTCTTAGTTTTGAGAAATAGTTTATAACTATGTAAGAAGTCAACATAAGGTAAAGGCTATAAAGAATTCTCTGTGCTGTTTTTGCAACTCTTCTGCAAGACTAAAATTATCTCAAAATAAAATTCACCATTAAACAAAAATATTAAATTATATAAACCCAAATAAGTTATATTAAGAACAAAGGTAATAAATACTCAAAACTCACCACCTCCTAATTCTTTTACTATTATCTAAGCTCCTGTATGATGTGCTGCTGTGCATCTTTTCCCGCTCTATGTTTAGTGACGCTATGCTGGTAGCTTAAAATTGGCCATGGCGGTAGTATTTACCCCATGGAAATCTGCCGACAAATCAGGGCTTGGTTTGTTGTTTTGTTCATTGTACTCTAGATTTAAGAAGGGATGGAGAAAACATTATTAATGCACGTTAAACTTAAAAGTGTGTTGTGTCTATAGCTGTTACTTTATGAATAGCACAAAAAAAGTTGAAGAAATATGCTTCCAGTATTCAGAAGCTATCATCTGATTCAGCAAAATGACTGACATCGTTGACAAACTAGTTAAGTGCCAACACTTCTTCAGTATTTCGCTTTCTCTTTACTTATAACATAAACAAAAAGATCAACCACCATTCATGTAGAAACTATACTCACTCTTCTGTTGCAACCATAGGTAGTCTATGAATATAAGAGTTCAGCAAAAATTAATGCAAGAATTCTGTGAGAATCAATTGGCTATGTGGAATTTACAATAAAGAGTATTATGTATTTTATCATGTACATTATATGCTACACATTCCTTACGTAAGTAAATTTATAATAAACTTACGTATGTTTATGCTTTTTTTTTTTTTTTGGAGAGCCAGTTGTTAAATATTTGCTAGAACACCACTGGTCTTCAGTATTAGTTACTATTTCATCAAATGAATTGAAGGAAAGAAAAGAACGTCGCCGAGCACCTTCTCTATGCCATCATCTCATTTGCTCTTCACCTCAACTCTGTGAAGCATAGACATGATTGTCTGTATTTTACAGATGAGGAAATTGCGTCTCAGAGAGGTTAAGTGACTAGAGTAAAGCCAAGTAATTGGTATATAGTGGAGCCAGGATTAAACTTTAGATCTGTCTGGCTCCAAAGCTAGTTGTATTACTTCCCTATTGCTGTTATAACAAATTACCACAAATTTAGTGACTTAAAGCTACACAAATTTGTTATCTTACAGTTCTAAAGATCAGATGTCTGGCATGGGTGCCCCTGGGCTAAAATCAAAGTGTGCTTCTTGGAGACTCTAGGGAAGAATCCATTTCCTTGCCTTTTCTAGCTTCTAGAGGCCACCTGCATTCCTTGACTAGGCCCCCTTCCATGCTCAAAGCCAGCAATGGCTGGTCCAGTCTTTCTCACATCTCTTCACTCTGACTCTGTGCCCACCGTCACATCTCTTTCTCTGACTCTCTTGTCTACCTCTTTCACTTATAGGAACCCTTATGATTACCTTGGGCTCAACTGGGTAATCCAGGAAAATATCGCCATTTCAAGGTCAGATGACTAGCAAACTTAATTTCATCTGCAAACCTTATTCCCCCTTGCCTTGTAACAAAACATATTCACAGGTTCTGAGGATTAGGACACGGACATCTTTGAGGGACCGTTACTCTGTCTACCACGATTGTGCTTTTTCTCTGACCCTTCACCACTTCCCTCTCATTTTAATAGTTTTTTTATAATTCCTTGTATGGCCTGCATAATTCTCCCTGACACCTGCATACCACACTGCCCCGTGTTCTCTGTTTTCAAATATGAGGCAGGTTCACCCAAATTTTAAAAATTCAGGTCTGTTCCGGTTTCACTTCCTTGGCCATGACTTAACTGGGCAGAACTTGTTCAAAGCCCTGATACGAGGCCTTCTTTCCTTCAGTAGCTCTTCTACCCTGCCAGAGAACCCTATAGAGGAATGGTTTCTAATCTCTGGGTCTTTTAATCTTTGACATATATTTTACCTATGCTCTTCCTAATGTGTTTTAAAAGTTGTTTCCAGGATTTTTGTGAATTGCTTTTGTTTTTTGTTTTTAAAAAAGCTCTTGTTCATGTCTTTCTTTCCCCAATGCTTGTATGGTACCAAGTCCTCCTTTCCAATATGGTGGATTCCATTATATTGTGGTTTACCTATTCCCACCTTCTGGACACATTTCTAGTCAGCAGCCAAGATCATGCATTATTCGTTTGATCTTCTTACAGATTTGTACATCACTTTATTCTTTTTTTTTTTAAGTCCCTGGACTTAACTAAAATGCCCCTTCTCCACTTCTGCTGATGAGCATCTATTTGTCTGTGTTTAATAACCCTCTCTGGCTGGCTTTTCAGAATTAGATTCTCTAAGTAGTAGGGCTGGTCTTGTTTCCAAACATCCCCTGTTTCCTCCACGCTGAGCTCCCTGAGTTTGGTCATGATAAAGCTCCTCCATTAAGACCAACTCAATGGCCAGAAGTTGCCCCCCAGGAAACTTCGTAACAGCCAGACACGCTGCTTCACTATCTCTGAAACTTGGCTACAACATTCTGGTTTCTACCATCTACCCTGACCAAAAATCTTTTTGCCACTTGCGAAAAGTTTGTTGTCCCTCCCTTCTGCCCATCAAATTCACACCCATACTTTGGGCCCAGTCTGAATTCTACTTCCTTGGGGCAAGCTTTCCAGATCATACCAGCCCAAGGAACTCAACATCTTCCTCTGAGCACCTCTAGAACCTATTGTCAATAACACATATTTTGACACTTTGTCACCTACCATTATGGAGAGGTCTCAAACTGGTGGCCTGTGGGCCAAATAATGCCCACAGACATGTTTTACTCGGCCTGCATAATGGTTTGTTTTTGTTTCTAATTATTTGCTAACATGTAATAATCAGTAGTCTTTCCACACAATTTGGATTCCTGGCTTCCATTGAAAAACAGAAAAATCTGGTCTTACTGGATCTATATTTCCACAGGATAATAGTTAGCTGGACTGAGGTGGCAGTTTCCGCTTTAGATAGAGCATGTGCTCTCCAGCTCACCATAGTCTCCTCACTTGCTATTCCCTTACTTCAGCCTCCTTCACTCATTTATAGTGCCTGCCTGATTCCTGCAGGCATTTGAGTTACCCGAAATTTTGTAATATTTCACTATTGCCTAAATTCCCAATTATATTACAATCTTTTGAAGGAAAGAAATGATTTTGAATTTATTTTGTTTTCCCCAAAGTAGTAGTATGCGTCTATGTACATCGTCAATGCTCAGTAAGTATTAAAAGAATGAATAATTTCTTGAAAGATTAGTCTACCTCTAGATGGTAAAGCTTTATAAATGTAACATTTATTGAGTGTGTACCTTATGCCTGGCTCAATATTAGATGCCTGATAAAAACTTTTTGAGATAAATGGTATTGCTCCCATATCACAGATGAGGAAACTGAGGCTTAGAGAACCCAAGCAGTATGGCTAGAGATGTAGACATGGTAGTCTCTGGGGTAAGTGCCAAAGCCTTTGTTCAATAAGGAAGTTTTTCTAAGGTTGATGCTGAAGCTGAGGGGAGCTGCACCTGGGGATCTCTGGTAATTTGTCCATAAACTCTGAGTTACTTTGTTTAGATAGAGACTGAATGTTTATTAAATGCCCATTCTGTGCTGGGAATTTAGTAAATAACTCTGAGCTTATTCTTGGACTATCAGGAATTCTGGGCACCCTGGGCAGCCCACTGAAAAGATGATAGAAGGTAGGTTGACCCTAAATGTTGATTTGCAAGTCCGTTTGGTGCGTCGTGTTCAATTGACAGAGGCACCTGTTGATTACCTTGTCTCAGTGCCCATGGAGATTGTCCAGACTCCATTGGGCACACCATGAGCCACTGTTGCCACCTAGAGGACAGGCAGTGACCAGGAGTCCAGGCTCCAGCTGTGGCTGCAGCAGTGCTGTACATTCCTTGTCTCCTGCTGGTTTCCGGTGTGGAAAGGGGCAGCCAAGTCTTGCTCCAGTTGTGGGGAGGGGAGTGAGGAAAAGGAGCTGAGTGCTGCCTCTGGTTTGGGAGTTATAAATACATCCATCTGGAAGTGTTCCAGGCTGTGGGAGCCTGAGGCTGGCCCCTGCAATTCAGGCCATGTGGCATATATTTCCATTCGCACCAGACCTCCCGGTCCCAGGGGATGTCTGATTGGGCCTGTTTGCTCCAGCCGAGCTGGACAGGAACCTCTCAGGCCCCAACTCCGCTCCCACCCCCTGCCCTCTCCTACCAGCCCAACTCCAGCAAGAGAATGTCTGGGAAAGTGTTTTTTGAGAAGCCTCAAATGTTATTCAAGTGTTGGTTGAGTGAATGAATGAGTGAATTTTCAATTCAGCATTTAACTTGTAGTAAGTTCTCCTTGCTAGGAAGGGGTCCCATGGTCATTAAGGAAGATGAGCCATTCTTGACTTTTAGCCTCCATCTGAGGATTGCCTTTACCCCTGCCCAGCTAAGGCTGGCCAAGGCACAAAGGCACTGCCCAAGTCTCATTTATCTTTCTATTCCCAAGACTAGTGTTCTATAAAAAAAAAAAGTGTTCTATAGGTGTTGGTTAAATGAAGAGCTGAGTCAATTTTCTAATTTAACAAACATTTATTGCACATCGTTCTATGTGCTGTGCACTCTGCTGTACGCTGATAACAGAGTAGAAAACAAAATAGGCATAGTCCCTCCCTTCACTGTGCTTACAAAGAAAAAAAAATTTTTTTTTTTTTTGCTTACAGTGCACAGTATTTCTCAATGAGAATGCTATGAGTATTTTTGGGGTGAGACAATTCTTTGCAGTGTCGCACTCTGCTGTGCATTGCAGGATGTTTAACCTCCTGACTCCCTGGCACTAAATGCCAGTAGTACCCTGGAGTTATTGTGGCAGCCAAAAATGCCTCTACATATTTCCAAGTAGTTCCAGGGGGTGGGAGGACCCATCTTTATTTAAGGGCCACTGCTGAGGACTTGACAGAGAGTGAATGAAAGAAGGTCATCTCCAAGGTGTAAACATGTTGAGTTCTCTAAGTTCACCGATAAGTTGGTGGTTTAGAACTGGGAAATCATGTGAGCCCTAGAAAGGTGTAAAATGAGCATTCAGTTGCTGGGCTAGGCCGCAGAAGCCAATAATGTAGCTGAGGTATGATTCTACCAAGCTGGCTTTGGGCTGAGGTAACAGGCATCATGATGACAGTTCTGAACATGCTGACAAGATGATTACTTGGAAATGTGTAGAAAGCAGCTAGAATCTGGGCCCAGGGGCAGATGAGAGGTATATCTCAAGATACAGGTTTGTTATAAATCCACATCGAAGTGAGAGAGTTTAGGCTCAAGATCCAATAAGATCGCTAAGGAAGAAAGTGTTGAGAAAGGTGAAAGAAGAATCCAGGATAAAAGCCAGAGCTAGAGGAAGTAGGTCACAGTGTTATCTATTCTCTGCCCCTTCATTTCCATTCCCATGGTCAACTCCCTAGTTTAGCGCCTCAACTTGTGCAGTGACCACTGTAACAGTCTCCTAATTGGCCTTTTTTCTTCTTCTGGTCTCTCTGCTTTCCAGAATTATCTTCTTAAAATATGCCTTTCATCATGTCACTTCCCAACAGTCACTAAGTCTAAATTCCTTAGCTTTGCATTCCAACTCCGCTGCAGCCCAGCTTCCCTTCAGCCTGGCAGACCCTTGATGATCTGGCTCCAGATATTCCTTTCAATATTCGTTGTCTGACCATCTCCCAGATGTTACCCTTTGGCTACTCAGAGCACCAAACACACACTGTCCTTCACTCTTCTGTGCTATCTGTTCCCCTGGGATACCCTTTGGCTCTCTCTCCATTTGGAAAAATATCACTCAGACTTCGAAGCCCAGTTCAAGTTTCCTCTCCTTTGTAAAGCTTTCCTTAACTCCTCAGAGGCAAGCAGATGCTTTCCCACCTCCGCACCCCCTCCAGGTCTTCACATACACCGTGGAGTTGTGCGTATCTCCAACTAGACTATGAGTTCTCCGAGGGCAGCAGCCACATCTCAATCTGCTTTGTAATCCCACTACCCAGCCCAGTATGAATGAATGGCAAAGTGGGTTTGGGGATGGGCTGGTATGACAAGGCAAAGAGGAAGTGGAATGCTTTCCCCCAAGCCTGGTCATGGGTCTGAGTAAGCCACTTTTAACGGCTCTCTCCCTATAATTATTATCTTTGGATGAGGAGCTGATAAAGAGCTAAAGAAGAGATGGAAAAAGACAGAGAGTCAAGGTGAGGGACAAGGGAGCAGTATGAAGAAGAGAAGAGATGTTGAAAGGATGAAAACAGAAAGAGGGAGCAGAGCAAAGATCTGTACTAACTGTTTACATACCTAAGGGATTCAAATAACTTGGAATGGAATATGAAGAAATTTGGGATTCTGGAAATTAAAGTAGCTACTGAATATACAATTAGTAGGAGTTAGTGCCCTTCAGTGCCAAGGAACCATGTCCTACTGGGATCAAACGCCAGGTACCCAGGAGACCCTTTTAGTAAAAAGTAGAAGACAGCATTGCCATGTAAAAGCTGGAAAATTTCTCAGAGAGCTCTTCTTAAGGGCACCAGGGGTCGCTGGAACCCCATAGCTACCCTCATGCCACAGGCCTGGCTCTTGACAAAGAAAAGTGGCCGTGAGAAGAGAACCAGCACGTCCCAACATGTTCCAGGAGTTATGCCAGACAACTTTTACATATCTGTCCTTACCACAACTCTGTGAGGTAGGTATTGTCCCTATTTTATAGATTAGAAAATTGAGGCCCTGGGGGGTTAAGAATTTTGCCCAAGAGCACACAATTTGAGAGTCTTGGATCCAGAATTCCAACACAGGTCATCTTCTTCCCTTGATGGGTGGGCCAAGACCTGGAGGTTGGCAGGAATTTGTTCTCCAGTCTCGCTGACTTTGGCTGTGGGGCTGATCTCTTTGGATTTATTTTTTTGAACATAAACAAAATATCCTCAGTTTTTCCTGGCTTTGGAATGAGCCTTCAGAATCATGTGCTGCTCTCCAGTTTCCAGCTGGGTGGCTTTGCCGTGGCGTGGCGGGAGCTGCGGGTGGGGCAGTGGGGCAGTTCACAAATATGAAGCAAAGGGCCTTATCCTGAGGATTAAAAGTATGCACCAAAAAATGTCAGGGTGCTTTTGTTCCCAGCAGATACTTCAAACTGGGTGCTTTCAGCCTATGGGGCCAAGCTTTCAATTTTCTCTTCCCTCTCAGTGATATGCATACTGTTGATTGCCAGTGTTTGCAGGCAAATTAAAAAATCCTTATCAGAATAATGGTGCCTTTGAGATATTGTCCACACTCTGTCCTAACTGCATCTGTGACCCATATCCCTATGTGCTCAGTGGTTGATGATTTCTGTGATGGTGAGCAGTGGACAGGAGGTACGGACAGGGTGGATAGTGACCAGTGTTTCCCAGAATTCCGATGTGACTGGTTGAGCCAGCTCATGGAGGAGCCAGTGAAGGTAGAGTGGCTGCAGCCAATCAGGGGTCCAGAGCAGAGGATCAAAAGGCACCCAGCACCACCCATGATGGCTTTACGGGTAGGGTAGGTTTGGCTAGAAAATCCATGGTGATAGTTTTCTGGAGTTGAGAACAGTTTGGGAGCCCTTTGGACTTGACCTTTGACCCAGAGTTGTGTGTTCCACCCAAGTGGTAGAGTATTAGGATCATTATGCTGCATCCAGGGCCTTCTGGAATCTTGTTAAATAACAGAGTTTTCAGCAATACAGGACAGGCAGTGAATAAGCCTCCAGTCTTGGGGTCTGGGATTTTTCAAAGGCCATTTTAGTGGAACAGAATCTTTCTGCACCACCTTTCAAATCTATTCAGAATCTGGCCACTTCTCACCCACCACCTCCACTAATACAGTCCTAGTCCACCATCCTTCCTTGTCTAGATTATTGTAGTAGCCCTCTAAATAGTCTCCCAAAGTGATGCTGTTAAAACATAGTCTGATTATGCCAATCCTCTGTTCGACATCCTCCAATTACTCCCCATCTCATTCAAGTTAAAACCAGAGCCTTTACAGTAGCCCACAAGGCCCTACATAATCTGGCTCCCTCCACCTCCTTGACATTATCTCCTACTACTCCCTCCATCACCCTCTCCATTCCAGCCACACTGGCCTCCTGATTGTTCTTAAGCTTGCCAGGCACTTGCCTTTCTTCGTGCCTGGAATGCTTCTCCCCCGTGTATTATTCAGGATCCTGGGAGGGAATGGTTATGGGAACTGGGGAAGGGCTGCTTTATGGAGAAGGCCACCTGACAGGAGCTGTGGTCTTTGGTAGAGAGATGCAGCTAACATGTGTTGACCCTGAACAGAGACAGTTGATGAATAAATACTCCAGTCTCATTTTTGTCTTCCTTCTGATCTCCTTGCAGGTGCCTCCCATTGGTCAAACCTAACCCGAAGCCAGCGGTCAAGGGAACCTGTTGATGCAGTCCATACAGGTCAGCCTACCAGGCCACAAAGCTGGGTAGAGAAGGGTGGAGACCTGGAGGGGCAAATGGAAAATATCCATAACAACCAGATATCCTCATAGTTGATCCCCTCACTTCCTTCAGATCTCCACTGAAATGTTACCTTCTCAGGGAGGTCTTTCCTGTTCACCATTTCTAAAATTTTAACCCCCAGCCCCTAATACCTCATATCCTCCTTCCAAGCTATGTTTTTTCTTCGTAGACCTTAATACTGGAATAGGGCTTATAGTTTACTTATTTATCTTGTCTATAATTTGCTCCCCACTAAAATAGAAGTTCCATGAGGGCAGGGACTTTGTTTTATTCACTGTTATTGTCAGTGCCTAAGAGTACCTGGCACATAGTATCAATAAATATATGGTGAATGTAGGAATGATTGAATGAACGCACTCTCTGGGGCCACCCTAGGGTGAGTCTGCTCACAGCCAGGCACAGCTGGGTGTAGGTGTTCGATTATTGTTCATGCCTGCTCTTCTCACTTTCCTCCAGAGAAGCTCAAGTACTGCCAAGTTTTCAGGCCAGAGGGTGGGGAGGGGAGGCCTTTGTTGCCCCCCCACCCACCCAGTATTGAAACTTGCATGAGTTTGTCAACTTGAACTTTACAAAAACTGTAGCTGCATTGATTGGCATGGGCGGAGTATTGTGTGTTATTTAAGCTGCTGTCAGCAGCAGTGGGTAGATTCACGGTGACAGGGGCATCAGCCCTTCCAGGCATACTTTCATACTTCAGAGGTAGCCTTGATTGCTAGTGGGTCTGCTTCCAAATTATAGGCTCAGGAGCCACTACCTTGAGAAGCAGGCGCAGGGCAGAGGGGCCATGAGCTGAGTTCTCTGGCCACAGTGTTGGTGAAACAAGGATAGGTCAGATCAGGACAAAGCAAAACAGATCCAAATTCCCATAACACTGTAGCTGTGTCCAGAATAATATTTTTATTATACAAGTAACATAAGAATATATCCTCATTGTGAAAAAAAAAATCAAACAATGCAGCTACAGTTAAAATCCATTCCCCTCCTTCACTTCCCTCCCCAAAGGTATACACTGTTATCAGTGTAGGGTACCTCCTCCAAATCTTTTTCTATGTATGTATGTATGTATGCAAGTCTGGCTTTATGTGGGTATTTAAAAATAAATGGCATTACACCATATGTACTGATCTGCAACTTGCTTTTTTTCATTTAAGTATATGTCTTTGAAACTTTTGTATATTTGGACACAGGGACCTAATTCATTTTTTAAAATTAAACTGTTTAAGATAATTATAGATTCAGATGCAGTTGTAAGAAATAATACAGAGAGATCCCGTGCACCCTTTACTCAGTTTTCCTCAGTGATAACCTCTTACAAAACTATAGTACAATATCACAACCAGAATATTGACATTGATACAGTAAGGATACGAAACATTGCCGTCACCACAAGATCCCTCATATTGTCCTTTTATAGCCACACCCACTTCCCTCCCACTCTCACCTCCTCTTTAACCTCTGGTAACTGCTAATCTGTTCTACATTTCTAAAATTGTGTCATTTAAATAATGTTATATAAATATATGCATACAGTATGTAACTTTTGGGATTAGCTTTTTTTTTTTCCAGTCAGCATAATTGTCTGGAGATTCATCCAGGTTGTTATGTGTAACAATAGTCAATTCTTCATTATTGCTAAGTAGTATTCCATGTATACACTACACTTGTATTCCATGTCTAGTATTCCATGCTATGGGTGTACCTCAATTTGTTTAACCATTCACCTGTTGAAGGACAGTTGGGGGTGCTTCCAGTTTGGGACTATTACAAATAAAGCTGCTATGAACATTCTTGTGCAGGTTTTTATGTGGACGTAGATTTTCATTTCTCTGGAATAAATGCCCAAGAGAACAATTTCTGGGTCATATGGTACTTGCTCATGGCAACCCCATGTGTTACCGAGTAGAACTGCTCCATAGAGTTTTCTTGGCTGTATTCTTTAGGGAAGCCAATCATCAGACCTTTCTTCCATGGTGCCAAATCACCAACCTTTAGGTTAGGAGCCTATCACAAACTGCTTGTACCACCCAGGGACTTGCCGGAATTTACTCGAAGGCAACAGGTTTGGTTTTGGTTTATGGCAGTTGCAGAGTCCCTGGGTGGTACAGTAAAAATACTCGGCTGCTAAATGAAGTTGGAGGTTCGAGTCCACCCAGAGTGCCTCAGAAGAAAGGCTTGGCTATCTACTTCTGAAAAATCAGCCATTGAAAACTCTATGGAGCACAGTTCTACTCTGACACACACAGGCTCTTCATGAGTCAGAATCAACTCGGCGGCAACTAGTTTAACTGGTATGGTAGCTGCATGTTTAGCTTTTAAAGAAATTGCCAAACTGTTTTGCAGGGTGGCTCTACCATTTTACATTCCTACCAGCAATATATGAGGGATCCAGTGTCTCAGCATCCTCACCAGCACATGTTGTCACCATTTTTTATTTTAGTCATCAGATAGGTGTGTAGTGATATCTCATTGCGTTTTAATTTGAATTTACATAGTGGTTAATGACGACGAACATCTTTAATGTGTTTACTTGCCATCTTTGTATTCTTTTCAGTGAATTATATCTTTATGTCTTTTGCCCATTTTCTAATTGATTTATTTCAATTTTAACTGTTGAGTTTCCAGAGTTCTTTATATATTATAGATGCTTGTCCTTTGTTGGTAATATGGTTTGCAAATAATCTCTCCCAGTCTCTACCTTGTCTTTTCATCCTCATTACAGAGTCTTCCACAGAGCGAAAGTTTTTAATTTTGATGAAGTCCTACTTATCAATTTTCCTTTTATGGATTGTGTTTTGGTTATCAAGTGTAAGAACTCTTTGCCTAACCTAAGATCCTGTCTTAGTTATCTGGTGCTGCTATAACAGAAATACCACAAGTGGGTGGCATTAACAAACAGAAATTTATTTTCTCACAGTTTAGGAGGCAAGAAGTCTGAATCCAGGCGCTGGCTCTCAGGGAAGGCTTTCTGTGTCAATGTGGAAGAAGGTTCTTGCCTTTTTGAGCTTCAGCTCCTGGGCGATCTTCATGTGGCTTGGCATCTGTCTTCCCCCATCTCTGCTTCTCTCACTTGCTTGTTTAATCACTTTTATGTCTCAAAAGAGATTGACTTAAGATACACCTTAATCCTCACTCATTAACATAATATACATAATCTAATACTCATTGAAGGGCCCCTTGTGGTACAGTGGTTAAGCATTTGGCTGCTACCCAAAAGCTCAGCAGTTCTGACCCACCAGCCACTCTGCAGGAGAAAGATGTGGCAGTCTACCCCGGTACAGATTATAGCCTTGGAAACCCTATGGGGCAGTTCTACTCGGTCCTATAGGATCACTATGAGTCACAATGGACTCCAGGGCAATGGGCTTTTGGAATCCTCACAGACATAACCTAATCCTACCTCATTAACATAACAAACACAGCCCATTCACAAATGGGATTATAACCACAGGCAGAGGTTAGGGTTTTCAACACATATTTTGGGGGGAAACAATTCAGTTCATGACAGATCCTAAGCATTTTCTTTTCTAAAAGCTTTTTACTTACATATTTATATTTAAATTTGTGATCCATATTAAACTGATATTTTATTGTATTAAATATATATGTAACAAACATTTGCCATTTCAGCATTTTTATATGTACAATTCAGTGACATTAATTACATTCATCATGTTGTTCAACAACCACCAACATTATCCAGCTCCAAATTTTTCCATCACCCTTAGCAGAAATTCAGTGTTCCCTAAGCAATGAATCTCACTTTCCTTCCCTCCTTCCCACCTCTCATGACCACGAATAAACTTAGGTCTCTATACACTTGCCTATTCCAGATATTTCATATAAGTGGGGCATTTGTCCTTTCGTGACTGACTGATTTCACTCAGCATAATGTTTTCAAGGCTGATCCATGTTGTAGCGTGTAGCAGTACTTCATTTCTCTCTATGGCTGAGTGACATTGCATTCATCTGCTGATGGACATTTAGGCTGTTTCCACCTTTTGACTACTGTGAATAGTATTGCAGTGAACATTGGTGTACAATGACATTCAATTCTTTTGGGTATATACCTAGGAGTGTAATTGCTGGATATATGGTAATTCTATGTTTAACTTTTTGAGGAATCACCAAACTGTTTTTCATAGCAGTTGTACCATATTACAATCCCACTGGCAATGGAGGAGGGTTCCAACTTCTCACACCTTCACCAACACCTGTTATTTTGTTATCTTTCATCATAGCCATCTTAGAGGGGGTCAAATGATATCTTAATGTGGTTTTGATTTGCATTTCCCTAATGAGGTTGATCATCTTTTCATGTGCCTGTTGGCCAGTTTGTATTTCTTCTTTGGTGAAGTGCCTATTCCTTTGCCAGTTTTTTGATTGGTGCCATGGATTGGATTATGTCCCCCCAAAAATACGTGTCAACTTGGTCAGGCCATGATTCCCAGTATTGTGTGGTTGTCCTCCATTTTGTGATTGTAATTTTATGTTGAGAGGATTAGGGTGGGATTGTAACACCACCCTTATTCGGGTCACCTTCCTGATCCAAGGTAAAGGGAATTTCCCTGGAGTGTGGCCTGCACCACCTTTTATCTCTCAAGAGATCAAGAGATAAAAGGAAAGGGAAGCAAGTAGAGTTGGGAACCTCATACCACCAAGAAAGCAGCATCAGGAGCAGAGCGTGTCCTTTGGACACGGGGTCTCTGAGCCTGAGAAGCTCTTCAACCAGGGGAATATCAAGAATAAGGACCTTCCTCTAGAGCGCACAGAGAGAGAAAGCCTTCCCCTGGCGCCGACGCTCTGAATTTGGACTTGTAACCTACTAGAAGGGTCGCTATCAGTCGGAATCGACTCAATGGCACTGGGTTTGGTTTTTTTGGAAACCCTGGTAGCCTAGTGGTTAAGTGCTACGGCTGCTAAGCAAAAGGTCAGCAGTTCGAATCCTCCAGGTGCTCCTTGGAAACCCCGTGGGGCAGTTCTACTCTGTTTTGTAGGGTCGCTGTGAGTCAGAATTGACTAGATGGCAGTGGGTTTTTTAACCTACTAGACTGTGAGAAAATAAATTTCTCTTTGTTACGGCCATTCACTTTTTTTTTAGGCTGTGAGAAAATAAATTTCTCTTTGTTAAAGCCATCCACTTGTGGTATTTCTGTTATGGCAGCACTAGATAACCAAGACAATTGGGTTGTCTTTTTGCTGTTAAGTTTGTTGTTGTTAGGTGCCCTCGAGTCAGTTCCGACTCATAGCGACCCTATGCACAATAGAACAAAACACTGCCCGGTCCTGCGCCATCCTTACAATCGTTGTTATGCTTGAGCTCATTTTTGCAGCCACTGTGTCAATCCACCTCATTGAGGGTCTTCCTCTTTTCCGCTGACCCTGTACTCTGCCAAGCATGATGTCCTTCTCCAGGGACTGATCCCTCCTGACAACTGTTAAGTTGTAGGAGTTCTTCATATTTTCTGGATATTAAACCCTTATCAGATGCATGGTTGTTGATAAAGTTCTTTGATGCACAGAAGTTTTTTATTTTGATGAAGTCCAATTTATCTATTTTGTCTTTAATTGCTTGTGCTTTCGATGTCATATCTAAGAACACATTGTTAAAAATTAAGTCCCAAAGCATTACCCTTAGGTTTTCTTTAAGAGTATTATGGTTTTAGTTTTACATTTAGACTTGATCCACTTTTAGTTAATTTTCATATAGGGTGTGAGGTATGGGTCTGAGTTCATTCCAATTGTCAGCACCCTTTATAAATGAGACTATTCTTTCCCCATTGGATGGACTTAGCACCATTGTTGAAAATCAATTTACCATAGATATATGGATTTCTGGACTCTCAATTCTATTCCATTGGTCTATATATCTATCATTGTACCATGCCAGATTGTTTTGATTACTGTAGCTTTATAGTATGTTTTGAAATCGGGAGTGTGAGTCCCCCTATTTTGCTCTTCTTTTCCAAATGATTTTGGCCATTTGGGGCCTCTTGAAGTTGCATATAAATTTAGAGATTGACTTTTCCAGTTCTGAAAAGAAGACTGTTTGAATTTTGATGGGGATTGCATGAAGCCTAAAGATTGCTTTAGGTAGCACTGACATCTTACAATACTAAGTCTTCCGATCCATTTATGTCTTCTTTAATTTCTCTCAGTAATGTATTATAGTTTTCATTGTACAAGTCTTTCACTTCCTTGGTTGAATTTATTCCTAGGTATTTTATTCTTCTTTTAGATGGTGGTGTAAATGACACTGTTTCCTTCATTTCCTTTCTGATTGTTCATTGCTGATGTATAAAAACTCGACTGATTTTTGTGTGTTGACCTTGTGTCCAGCCACTTCGCAGTGACTTTCTTGGGGATTCTTTGAGGTCTTCTATGTATACAGTCATGTCATCTGTGAAAGGGATACTTTTACTTCTTTTTTCCCAATTTAGACACCTTTTATTTCTTTTTCTGCCTAATTGCTGTAGCTAGAACTTCCAGCACAATATTGAACAGCAGTGGTGACAGCAAGCATCCTTGTCTTGTTCCTGATCTTAAGGGGGGATGTTGTCAGTCTTTTTCCGTTGAGTATGATGTCAGCTTCATAAGTGTCCTTTATCAGATCAAGGAATTTCTCTTCTGTTTTTAGTTTTAAGTGTTTTTACCATGAAAGGGTGTTGGATTTTGTCAAATGCCCTTTCTGCATGAATTGAGATGATCATGTGGTTATTTTTTTCTCTATTAATCTGTTGTATTACATTGATCAACTTTTGTTTGTTGAACCACCTTTGCATTCCTGGAATAAATCCCATTTGGTCATGGGGTATAGTTTTTTTCACATGCTTTTGGATTTGGTTTGCTAGTATTTTGTTGAAGATTTTTGTATCTGTATTCATAAGCGATATTGGTCTGTAGCTTTCTTTTTCTTTTGGTGTCTTTATCTGGCTTTGTTATCAGAGTAATGCTAGCTTCATAGAATGAGTTAGGAATTGTTCCCTCCTCTTCTATTTTATGGAATTATTTAAGAAAAATTGTGGTCACTTCTCCTATAAATGTTTGGTGTTAATTTCCCATGAAGTCATCTGCTCCAAGGCTTTACTGTTTTGGGAGATTTTTGATTACTGGTTCAGTCTCTTGTTATGGGTTTGTTGAGATCTTCTGTTTTTTCCTGAGTCAACGTAGGAAGTTTATATGTTTGCAGTTCATTTCATCTAGACTGTCTAATTTGTTGGCATACAATTGCTTACGGTATTCTCTTATGATCCTTTTTATTTCATTTAATTTTTTAATGTCCTCACTTTCATTTCTAATTTTAGATATTTGCATCTTTTGTTTTATTTTCTTTGTCAGTCTAGCTAAAGGTTTATCAATTTTATTGATCTTAAAAAAATGGTTTCATTGATTCTCTTTATTGTTTTTCTATAACCAGTTTCATTTATCTCTGCTCTGATGTTTTGTTATTTCCTTCCTTCTGGTTGCTTAGTGTTTAATTTTCTCTTCTTTTTCTAGTTCCTCAAGAATTTTCTTCTTTTTAAATGTAGGTGTTTACCACTATAAACTTCCCTCTAAGCATTGGCTTCGGTGCATCCAGTAAGTTTTCACATGTTGTGCTCTCAACTGTTAAGTATATTCAATTTCTAAATAAATCATTTCAACTATAAATGTTTTTTCCTTGACTCCTTGGTTGTTTAATAGTGTATTGTTTAATTTCCATATATTTGTGTATTTTCCAGTTTTCTTTCTGTTATTTCTAACTTCATCCATTGTGGTCAGAGGAGATACTTTGTATGACTTCAGTCTTTTTTAAAATTTTTTGAGACTTGCTTTGTGACCTAACATGTGGTCTGTCCTAGAAAATGATCCATGTGCACTGGAGGAGAATATGTATTTTTCCGTTGTTGCATGGAATGTTCTATATATGTCTGTTAGGTCTAGTTGGTTTATAGCGTCATTCAGGCCCTTTATTTCCTTGCTGACTCATGGAATGAATTGTGTTCCCCAAAAGTATGTGTCAACTTGGCTAGGCCATGGTTCCCAGTACTGTGTGATTATCCATCATTTTGTCATCTGATGTGATTTTCCTATGTGTTATAAATCATACCTCTATGATGTTCATGAAGCAGGATTAGAGGCAGTTATGTTAATGAGGCAGGGCTCAATCTACAAGATTAGGTTGTACCTTAAGCCAATCTCTTTTGAGATAAAAAAGACAGACTCGAGCAGAGAGAGACGGGGACCTCCTACCACCAAGAATGAAGATCCAGTAGTGTGTGCATCCTTTGGACCTTGGGCCGCTGCACTGAGAAACTCCTAGACCAGGGAAAGATTCATGACAAGGACCTTCCCCCAGAGCTGACAGAGAGAAAGCCTGCCCCTGGAGCTGGCACTGTGAATTCAGACTTCTAGCCTCCTAGACTGTGACAGAATAAATTTCTCTTTGTTAAAGCCATCTACTTGTAGTATTTCTGTTATAGCAACACTAAATAACTAAGACACTGACCTTCTTTCTGGATGTTACACAGGTCAAGGTTCATGTTTGTCCCAATGTCCAATTACACCACCACCATTTGTAAAAAAAAAAAAAAAAAAAAAAGTTGAATTGATTTTGCACCTTTGTAAAAAATCAGTTCAGCATATTTGTGTGGGTCTATTTCTGGGTTCTTAATTATGTTCCATTGATCTATGTATCTATCCTTCCACCAACACTACACAGTTTTGATTGCTGTAGCTATATAATAATTGTTTAACTTGGGTAGAGTGACTTCTCCCACTTTATTCCTCTCTTTCAAAATTGTTTTGACTATTCCAGTTCCACTGCCTTTCATTTTAAATTTTAGAATAACCATGTCTATATCTAAAATATCCCACTGGAATTTTGATAGTAATTACACTAAATCTGTATAAAAATTTGGGGAGAATTGTCATCTTTATTATGTTGAATTTTCCAATCCTTCACCTTGGTATAGCTCTCCATTCATTTAAGCTTCTTGAACACTTTGTGTCTTTTAGTTTTCAGGATACAAGTTGTGGATATTTTGTATATATACATATATTTAAGCATTTCATTTCTGAGTAATTATAAATGGTTTTTTTTTCTAAATTTTATTTATTTTGTTGTTGTTGAGAATATACACAGGAAAACAAACATCAGTTCAAGTTTCTACATGTACAATTTAGTGACATTACATACTTCAAGTTGTGAAACCATTCTCACCCTCCTTTTCTGAATTGTCCCTCTTTCATTAACATAAACTCACTGCCCCCTAAGGTTTCTGTCTAATCCTTTAAATTGCTGTTGTCAATTTGATCCCATATAGATAGTTCTTCAAAGAACATAATGCTCAAGGCAGGCTTTTTTTTTTTTAATAATTTTTATTGAGCTTTAAGTGAACGTTTACAAATCAAGTCAGTCTGTCACGTATAAGCTTATATACACCTTACTCCGTACTCCCACTTACTCTCCCCCTAATGAGTCAGCCCTTCCGGTCTCTCCTTTCATAACAATTTTGGCAGTTTCTGACCCTCTCTACCCTCCCATCTCCCCCCCAGACAGGAGATGCCAACACAGTCTCAAGTGTCCCCCTGATACAAGTAGCTCACTCTTCATCAACATCTCTCTCCAACCCATTGTCCAGTCCCTTCCATGTCTGATGAGTTGTCTTCGGGAATGGTTCCTGTCCTGGGCCAACAGAAGGTTTGAGGACCATGACCGCCGGGATTCCTCCAGTCTCAGTCAGACCATTAAGTATGGTCTTTTTATGAGAATTTGGGGTCTGCATCCCACTGATCTCCTGCTCCCTCAGGGGTTCTCCGTTGTGCTCTCTGTCAGGGCAGTCATCAGTTGTGGCCGGACACCAACTAGTTCTTCTGGTCTCAGGATGATGTAAGTCTCTGGTTCCTGTGGCCCTTTCTGTCTCTTGGGCTCATAGTTGTCGTGTGACCTTGGTGTTCTTCATTCTCCTTTGATCCAGGTGGGTTGAGACCAATTGATGCATCTTAGATGGCCGCTTTTTAGCATTTAAGACCCCAGACGCCACATTTCAAAGTAGGATGCAGAATGTTTTCATAATAGTATTATTTTGCCAGTTGACTTAGAAGTCCCCTTAAGCCAGAGTCCCCAAACCCCCACCCTTGCTTCGCTGACCTTTGAAGCATTCAGTTTATCCAGGAAACTTCTTTGTTTTTGGTCCAGTCCAGTTGAGCTGACCTTCTGTGTATTGAGTATTGTCCTTCCTTTCACCTAAAGTAGTTCTTATCTACTAACTAATCAGTAAAAAACCCTCTCCCACCCTCCCTCCCTCCCCCCCTCGTAACCACAAAAGTATGTGCTCTTCTCAGTTTATACTATTTCTCAAGATCTTATAATAGTGGTCTTATACAATATTTGTCCTTTTGCCTCTGACTAATTTCGCTCAGCATAATGCCTTCCAGGTTCCTCCATGTTATAAAGTGTTTCACAGATTCGTCACTGTTCTTTATCGATGCGTAGTATTCCATTGTGTGAATATACCACAATTTGTTTAACCATTCATCCGTTAATGGACACCTTGGTTGCTTCCAGCTTTTTGCTATTGTAAACAGTGCTGCAATAAACATGGGTGTGCATATATCTGTTTGTGTGAAGGCTCTTATTTCTCTAGAGTATATTCTGAGGAGTGGGATTTCTGGGTTGTATGGTAGTTCTATTTCTAACTGTTTAAGATAACGCCAGAGAGATTTCCAAAGTGGTTGTACCATTTTCCATTCCCACCAGCAGTGTATAAGAGTTCCAATCTCTCTGCAGCCTCTCCAACATTTATTATTTTGTGTTTTTTGGATTAATGCCAGCCTTGTTGGAGTGAGATGGAATCTCATCATGGTTTTAATTTGCATTTCTCTAATGGCTAATGATCGAGAGCATTTTCTCATGTATCTGTTAGCTAAGGCAGGCTTTTTTTACTAGTTATGTTAAGTTATTGTTTGGTTTTAAGATGACTTAAGGGAATATTTTTGGATTAATGTTTAAGGACTATCTCAGAGCAATAGTTTCAGGGGTTCATCCACCCTCCATGGCTCTAGAAAATCTAGAGTCCATGAGAATTTGAAATTCTGTTCTGCATTTTCCCCCATTCAATCAAGATTTTTTCTATGAAATCTTTGGTCAAAATGTCTCTTGGCAAAGGAGGTAGTTGTTCATGGAGGCAATTAGTCACACAGTCCATATCCTCCTCCTATTCCTGACTCTCCTTCCTCTGTTGTTCCAGGTGAATAGAGACCTATTGTGCTTGGATGGCTGCTTGCAAGCTTTTGAGGCCCCAGGCACTACACAATGAACTAGGAGGTAGAACAGAAGCACTAAACAGATTATTAGGCCAATTAACTCTGATGCTCCCTGAAACCGAGACCCTAAATCTCCATATCAAGGAAGCAAATTAACTGAAGTGTTTGGTTGTACATCAGCAGCCTCAACAGCTACTTTTTTTTTGGCATTGTTGTAAATGGATCTATTACACAACTTTGGCCAATTCAACTTTTTACAGGTGTACAACATACTGACAGCAATTACAATAATTGTATATGCAACCCTGCCTTTAATCAATGCAATTTTTCCATCACTGTTAACCCTACCCTTCCTCCTCTCTCCCCCCCTGGTAACCACTAATAAACCTTGATCTCTATACATTTGCTTTTTCTTGTCTTTTTACATAAATGAAGTCATACAAGATTTGTCCTTTTGTTATTGGCTTATTTTGCTCAGTATAATGTCTTCAAGCTCCATCCATGCTGTAGCATGTATCAAGACTTCATTTCTCCTACTGGCTGAGTAGTACTCCATTGTATGTATGCACCACACTTTGTTTATCCATTCATCTGTTGATGGGTATTTACGTTGTTTCCACCTTCTGGCTATTGTGAATAGTGCTACAATGAACACTGGTGTACAAGATTCTTTCTGAGTCTCTGCTTTCAAGTCTTTTGGGTATAATATACCTAGGAGTGGAACTGGTGGGTCATATGGTACTTCCGTTTGTAATTTTTGAGGAACTGCTACACTGTTTTCCGCAATGCCTGTACCATTTTGCATTCCCACCAGCAGTGAATAAGGGTTCCAATTTCCCCACATCCTTGTCAACATTTGCTATTATCTGTTTTTTAATCTTAGCCATCCTAGCGTGAGTGAAATAGTATCTCATTGTAGTTTTGATTTGTGTCTCTCTGATGGCTAATGATGCTGAGGCATCTTTTCATGTGTTTGGTGGCCATTTGAAAATCCTCTTCAGCGAAAGATCTATTGAAGTCCTTTGCCCATTTTATGATTGGGTTATTCGTCTTTTTGTTATTAAGTTGTCCAAGTTTTATATACATTTGTGTTATTAGAGTCTTCTCAGATATAAGTTTTCAAAGATATTCTCCCAGTTAGTAGCTTATCTTTTCACTTTTTTGATATAGTCTTTTGATGACCAAATTTTTAATTTCTTTTTGTCCCACAGTTTTTGGTTTGTTTGTTTGTTTTTGTTTCTTAAAATTTTGTTGTTGAATGCACAAAAACTAACTCCAGGTGGATCAAAGACTTAAACATAAAGACTAAAACGATAAAGATCATGGAAGAAAAAATAGGGACAACCTTAGGAGCCCTAATACAAGGCATAAACAGAATACAAAACATTACCAAAAATGATGAAGAGAAACCAGATAACTGGGAGCTCCTAAAAATCAAACACTTATGCTCATCTAAAGACTTCACCAAAAGAGTAAAAAGACCACTTACAGACTGGGAAAGAATTTTCAGCTATGACATCTCCGACTAGCATCTGATCTCTAAAATCTATATGATTCTGTCAAAATTCAACCACAAAAAGACAAACAACCCAATCAAGAAGTGGGCAAAGGATATGAACACACACTTCACTAAAGAAGATATTCAGGCAGCTAACAGATACATGAGAAAATGCTCTCGATCATTAGCCATTAGAGAAATGCAAATTAAAACTACGATGAGATTCCATCTCACTCCAACAAGGCTGGCATTATTCCAAAAAACACAAAATAATAAATGTTGGAGAGGCTGCAGAGAGATTGGAACTCTTATACACTGCTGGTGGGAATGGAAAATGGTACAACCACTTTGGAAATCGATTTGGCACTTCTTTAAAAAGCTAGAAATAGAACTACCATGAGATCCAGCAATCCCACTCCTTGGAATATATCCTAGAGAAATAAGAGCCTTTACACGAACAGATATATGCACACCCATGTTTATTGCAGCACTATTTACAATTGCAAAAAGATGGAAGCAACCAAGGTGCCCATCAACGGATGAATGGATAAATTATGCAATATTCACACAATGGAATACTCCTCATCAATAAAGAACAGTGAGTAATCTGTGAAACATTTCATAACATGGAGGAATCTGGAAGGCATCATGCTGAGTGAAATTAGTCAGAGGCAAAAGGACAAATATTGTATAAGACCACTATTATAAGAACTTGAGAAACAGTTTAAACTGTGAAGAAAACATCCTTTTGTGGTTACGAGAGGAGGGAGGGTGGGAGGGTGGGAGAGGGGCATTCACTAATTAGTTGGTAGATAAGAACTACTTTAGGTGAAGGGAAAGACAACACACAATACAGGTAGGTCAGCACAACTGGACTAAACCAAAAGCAAAGAAGTTTCCTGGATAAACTGAATGCTTCGAAGGCCAGTGTAGCAAGGGCAGGGGTTTGGGGACCGTGATTTCAGGGGACATCTAAGTCAATTGGCATAATAAAATCTATTAAGAAAACATTCTGCATCCCACTTTGAAGAGTGGCGTCTGGGGTCTTAAATGCCAGCAAGCAGCCATCAAAGATGCATCAATTGGTCTCAACCCACCTGGATCAAAGGAGAATGAAGAACACCAAGGACACAGGTAATTACAAGCCCAAGAGACAGAAAGGGCCACATGAAACAGAGACTACATCATCCTGAGACCAGAAGAACTAGATGGTGCCCGGCTACAAACGATGACTGCCCTGACAGGGAACACAACAGAGAACCCCTGAGGGAGCAGGAAAGTAGTGGGATGCAGACCCCAAATTGTCATAAAAAGACCAGACTTAATGGTCTGACTGAGACTGGAAGGACCCCGGTGGTCATGGCCCCCAGACCTTCTGTTGGCCCAGGACAGGAACCATTCCTGAAGCCAACTCTTCAGACATGGACTGGACTGGAGAATGGGTTGGAGAGGGATGCTGGTGAGGGTGAGCTCTTGGATCAGGCGGACACTTGAGACTATGTTGGCATCTCCTGCCTGGAGGGGAATGAGAGGGCGGAGGGGGTTAGAAGCTGGCGAAATGGACACGAAAAGGGAGAGTGGAGGGAGAGCGCGGGCTGTCTCATTAATATAAGTTTATATGTGAGAGACTTACTTGATCTGTAAACTTTAACTTAAAACACAATAAAAATTATTAAAAAATTTTTTTGTTGTCGAGAATGTTCTTGTAGTTGTTAGGCGCCATCAAGTTTTTTCCGGCTCACAGCGACCCTGTGTACAACAGAATGAAACACTGCCCAACCCTGCACCATCCTTACAATCATTGTTATGCTTGAGCCCATTGATGCAGTCACTGTGTTAATCCATCACGTTGAGGGTCTTCCTCTTTTTCGCTGACCCTCTACATTACCAAGCATGATGTCCTTCTCCAGGGGCTGATCCCTCCTGATAACATGTCCAAAGATGCAGTCTCGCCATTCTTGCTTCTAAGGAGCATTCTGGTTGTACTTCTTCCTAGACAAATTTGTTCGTTCTTTTGGCAGTCCATAGTATATTCAATATTCTTCTCCAACACCACAATTCAAAGGCGTCAATTCTTTGGTCTTCCTTATTAGTTGTTCAGGTTTCACATGCCTATGAGAAGACTGAAAGCACCATGGCTTGGGTCAGGGGCACCTTAGTCTTCAAGGTGACACCTTTGCTTTTCAACACTTTAAAGAGGTCTTTTGCAGAAGGTTTGCCCAAAGCAACGTGTCTTTTGATTTATTGACTGCTGCTTCTATTGGCGTTGCAATGGTTAAGGTTGTGTGTCAACTTAGCTGGGCCATGATTCTCAGTGGTTTGGCAGTTATGATGTAGTTTGGCAGTCGTATGCTGTTGTCATCACTTCCATGATGAGATCTGATAGAATGTGATCACCTCCATGATGGGATCTGTTGTGAGTAGCCAATCAGTAGAAAGGGAGTTTCCTTTTGCATGTGGCCTTCATCAAATTTAAGTGGACATTCTGGCAAGGCTGGTGGACTTTTGCTAGCTGAATCCTGCAGCTGGCTCCTGTTCGTATGACCTCAGGTTCTTGGGACTTGAGCTAGCAGTTTCTCTGCGGTCTTGCCTGCTGAATCTGGGATTCGTCAATCTTCACAGCCTGTGAGCAAGAGCCCTGCTCTCTGACCTACTGATCTGGGTTTGCCGGCCCCTGCAACTATGTGAATCAGGAGAAGCATCTATCCTAACACCTATCCCTGTTATAATCCTATTTGGGAATGGGTTTTTCTTGTTATGTTAATGAGGCAGGACTCAATCTACAAGATTAAGTTTTGTCTTAAATCAATCTCTTTTGAGATATAAAAGAGAATCAGACCTCATACCACCAAGAAAATAGTGCCAGGAGCACAGCATGTCCTTTGGACCTGGGGTCCCTGTCCTGAGAAGCACCTAGTCAAGGGGAAGATTGATGACAAAGACCTTCCTCCAGAGCCAACAGAGAGAGAAAGCCTTCCCCTGGAACTGACGCCCTGAATTTGGACTTCTAGGCTACTAGACTGTGACAGAATAAACATCTGTCTGCTGAAGCCATGCACTTGTGGTATTTGTAATAGCAGCACTAGATAACTAAGACAGAATTTGGTACTGAGAGTGGGGTGCTGCTCTAACAGATGCCTTAAATGTGGAAGCAGTTTTGAAACTGAATGCATAGAGACTGGAAAAGTTTTAAAGTGCCTAACAGTAAAAGCCTAAATTACCTTGAAGAGACCATTGGTAGAATTATGGACATCAAAGACAATTTTGATGAGGGCTCAGAAGGAAGTGAGGAGAACCGTAACACCAGAGACTGCACAGACGCTGAAAAGCAGCAGCTGAGACAGGTCAGCAGCAGAGCCAGTAAGCCGGCGTGAGACAGCACTGGAGCCGACCCACAGAGTGAGAGAGCTTAGTGAGTTTGTACAGGAGGCTTCCTGGCAGAGTGGGGTGCCTCTGAGCACTTATCAGTGGAGCTAGGCTTGCCTACCCACAGAGCAAGAGAGTTGAGTGCCTTCCCGTCAAAGTTTACTGGTGGAGTGGGATGCCTCCAGGTGGAGCTGAAGAGCTTTGGAACACTTGTCCCAGACTGATTGTGAGGGCCAAGGGGCTGAGAGGTAAAGGAGCCACGAAGCAGAAGCTGAAGAGACAAGCAGCACAGGAAGCCAAGCTGCCCCTGTCTCAAAGAGTAGGGCCATGGCCTCTGGGGTCTCAAAGGGTGAGTCACCACTCAGATGGACTAGGAGAATGGGGCCGCCCAAATTCAAGGGAGCAGAGTTGCTGTTCCAGTGCGCTTGGAAGGTGGAGCTGAAGCCCAGGGCTGAAGGGCCTCCACTCAGAATCCGGAGAGTGTGGCCAATATCTAGAGTCTGGAGGGCAGGGCCATTGTGTAAATGGTCTCAGAGAACAGAGAATTATTTTCAAGCCTCGAGGGCTAATGTAATATGTTCTGCTGACTTGCTTGGTGCCTGTTATCCCTTTTTCCCCTCCAATTTCTCCCACTTGTAATGGGAATGTCTAGCTTGTGCCTGTTCCACCACTGTATTTTGGAAATAGATAACCTGTATTCTAGATATCACAGGCGAAGAGAAATTTTTGGATTTTGGACTTGGAGTTGATTCAAGATTTTTGCAGTGATACGATGGGTGAATGTGTTTACATGTGGTAAGGACATGAATTTTGGGGGGACCAAAGAGTGGAAAGTTACAGATTGAATTGTGTCCCCCCAAAATGTGTATCAATGTGGTTAGGCCAATGTTTCCAGTATTGCGTGATTGTCTACCATTTTCTCATCTGATGAGATTTTCCTATGTGTTGTAAATCCTACCTCTTTGATATTAATAAAGCAGGGTTACAGGCAGTTATGTTAATGAGGGGAGACTCAATCTATAAGATTAGGTTGTGTCTCAGAGAGAGAGGGGGCCTCATACCACTAAGAAACAAGAACCAGGAGAATAGTGTGGCCTTTGGACCTGGGGTCCCTCTGCTGAGAAGCTCCTCATCCAGGGAAGACTGATGATAAGAACCTTCCCCCAGAGCCGACAGAGAGAAAGCCTTCCCCTAGAGCTGCTGCCCTGAATTCATACTTCTAGTCTCCTGGACTGTGACAGAATAAATGTCTCTTTGATAAAGCCATCCACGGGTGGTATTTCCGTTATAGTAGCACTAGATAACTAAGACAGGCATTGATTTTAGATCCAAGTAAAATGAAATCCTTGACAACTTCAATATTTGCTCCATTTATCATGATGTTGTTTATTGGTCCAGTTGTGAAGATTTTTGTTTTCTTTATGTTTAGGCGTAAACTATAATAAAGGTTGTGGTCTTTGATCTTCATGAGTAAGTGCTTCAGGTCCTCTTCACTTTCAGCAAGCAAGGTTGCTATCTGCACAATGCAGGTTGTTAATGAGTCTTCCTCTAATCCTGATGCCCTGTTTTTGTTCATATAGTCCAACTTCTTGGATTATTTGCTCGGCATACAGATTGAATATGGTGAAAAGAT
Organism: Elephas maximus indicus; assembly: GCF_024166365.1. Lineage (NCBI taxonomy): Eukaryota > Metazoa > Chordata > Mammalia > Proboscidea > Elephantidae > Elephas > Elephas maximus. The sequence goes on along the minus strand of NC_064846.1, from coordinate 97,581,367 downwards.
ACAACCTGATGCACACTTTTCTTAACTTTAAACCACTCAGTATCCCCTCATTCTGTTCAAACAACCGCCTCTTGGTCTAAGTACAGGTTCCTCATGAGCACAATTAAGTGTTCTGGAATTCCCATTCTTTGCAATGTTATTCATAATTTGTTACGATCCACACAATCGAATGCCTTTGCATAGCCAATAAAACACAGGTAAACATCCTTCTGGTATTCTCTGCTTTCAGCCAGGATCCATCTGACATCAGCAATGATATTCCTTGTGTCTTAGTTGTCTAATGCTGCTGTAACAGAAATGCCATCAGTGGTTGGCTTTAGCAAACACAAGTTTATTCTTTCACAGTCTAGTAGGCTAGAAGTCCAATTTCAGGGAGCCAGCTCCAGGGGAAGGCTTTCTCTCTCTGTTGGCTCTGGATGCAGGTCTTTGTCATTAATCTTCCCCTGGTCTAGGGACTTCTCAGCACAGGAACCCGCTCTGCTCCTAGCACTACTGTCTCTCTGCTTGCTTCTCTCTTTTATATCTCAGAAGAAATTGACTCAAGACACAACCTAATCTTGTAGATTGAGTCCATTTCATTAACATAACTGCCTCTAACGCACAGGAAAATCACATCAGATGACAAAATGGTAGACAATCACACAGTGCTGGAAACCATGGCCTAGCCAAGTTGACACACATTTTGGGGGGACACGATTCAATCCATAACACTTTGTTCCACAACTATTCTGAATCTGGCTTGAATTTCTGGCAGTTCCCTGTCTATGTACTGCTCCAACTGTTTTTGAATGATCTTTGGCAAAATTTTACCTGTGTATGATATTGTTTTATAATTTCTGCAATCTGTTGGATCACCTTTCTTTGGAACGGGTACAAATATGGAACTCTTCCATTTGGTTGGCCAGGTAGCTGTCTTCCAAATTTCTTGGCATAGACAAGTGAGTGCTTCCAGTGCTGCATCAGTTTGCTGAAACATCTCAATTGCTATTCCGTCAATTCCTGGAGCCTTGTTTTTCATTAATGCCTTCAGTGCAGCCTGGACCTCTTCCTTCAGTACCATTGGTTCTTGATCATATGCTACCTCCTGAAATGTTTGAACATCAACCAATTCTTTTTGGTACAGTTACTCTGTATTATTCCTTCCAACTTCTTTTGATGCTTCCTGCATTAAAAAAAAAAATGCTTCCTGCGTTGTTTATTATTTTTCCTGTAGAATCCTTCAATATTGCAACTGGAGGCTTGAATTTTTTCTCCAGTTCTTTCCACTTGAAAAATGCCAAGCATGTTCTTCCCTTTTGGTTTTCTACCTTCAGGTCTTTGCACATTTCATTTTAATACTTTACTCTGTCTTCTTAGAGCTGACCTGTGAAATCTTCTGTACAGCTATTTTACTTCATCATTTCTTCCTTTTGTTTTAGCTATTCTACTTTCAAGAGCGAGTTTCAGAGTCTCTCCTGACATCCATTTTGGTCTTGTCTTTTTTTCCTGTCTTTTTAATGGCCTTTTGCTTTCTTCATGTATCATGTCCTTGATGTCATTCCACAACTCATCTGGTCGTCAGTCATTAGTGTTCAATGCCTCAAATTTTTCTTGAAATGGTCTCTAAATTTAGGCGTGATATACTCAAGGTCATACTTTGGCTCTTGTGAACTTGTTCTCATTTTCTTCAGCTTCAACTTGAATTGGTACAGGAGCAGTTGATGGTCTGTTCCACAGTTGGCCCCTGGCCTTGTTCTGACTGATGATTTTGAGCTTCTCCATAGTGTCTTTCCACAGATGTAGTCGATTAGATTCTTAAGAATTCCACTGGGCTCGGTCCACGTGTATAGTCATCATTTATGTTGTTGTAAAAAGGTATTTGCAGTGAAGAAGTCTTTGGTCTTGCAAAATTCTATCATGCTATCTCCAGTGTCTTTTCTATCACAAAGGCCATATTTTCCAACTACTAATCCCTCTTCTTTGTTTCCAATGTTTGCATTTCAATTGTCAGTAATTACCAATGCATCTTGATTGCATGTTTGATCCATTTCAGACAGGAGAAATTGATAAAAATCTACAATTTCTTCATCTTTGGCCTTAGTGATTGGTATGTAAATTTGAATAATAGTGGTACTAACTGTTCTTCCTTGTAGGTGTATGGATATTACCCTATCACTGACAGCATTGTATTTCAGGAGAGATCCTGAAATGTTCTCCTTGAAAATTAACGTGATGCCATTCCTCTTCAATTTGTCATTCCTGGTGCAGTAGACCATATGATTGTCTGATTCAAAATGACCAATATCAGTCCATTTCAACTCACTAATGCCTAGGATATTGATGCTTATGTGTTCCATTTCATTTTTGATGATCTTCAATTTTCCTAGATTCATACTTCATACATCCCATGTTCCGATTATTAATGGATGTTTGCAGCTGTTTCTTCTCATTTTGAGTCGTGCCACATCAGCAAATGAAGGCCCCAAAAGCTTTACTCTGTCAGTGTCATTAAGGTTGACTCTACTTTGAGGAGGCACCTCACTTCCCCAGTCATATTTTAAGTATCTTCCAACCGGAGGGTCTCATCTTCTGGCACTATATCAGACAATGTTCCACGGTTCATAAGGTTTTCAATGACCAATTTTTTCAGAAGTATACTGTTAGGTCCTTCTTCCTAGTCTGTCTTAGTCTGGAAGCTCTGCTGAAACCTGTCCACCAAGGATGACCCTGCTGGTATTTGAAATACCAGTGGCAAAGCTTCCAGTATCACAGCAACATGCAAGCCACCACAGTACGACAAACTGACAGACACGTGGTGGTCCATTTATTTATGTCGTCTTTAAACTCTTTCAGTCTTGTTTTACAGTTTTCATTGTATAAGTCCTTCTTGTCCCTGGTCAGATTTACTCCTAGTTATTTCATTCTCTTAGTTGCTATTGGAAATGCAATTGTTTCCCTGATTTCCCTTTCTGGTTTCTCATTGCTAGTGTATAAAAACCCAACTGATTTTTGTTTGTTGACCTTGTACCCAGCAACTTTGTGAAATTCCTGTATTAGCTGTATAAGTTTTCTTGTGGACTCTTTGGGATTTTTTTTATATATAGGATCATATTATCAATGAATACAGATAATTTTACTTCTTCTTTTCTAATCCAAATACCTTTTATTTCTTTTTCTTGCCTTAATGCTCTGGCTAGGACTTCTAATACAATATTGAATAAAAGTGGTAAGAGTGGGCACCCTTGTCTTATTCCTGATTTCAAGGGGAAAGCTCTCAGTCTTTCTCCATCATGCATAATGTCAGCTGTTGGCTTTTCAGATATGCCCTGAATCATATTGTGGAATTTCCCTCCTATTCCAAGAAAGGGTGCTGAATTTTATCAAATGTTTTTTCAGCATCCATAGAAATGATCATGTGGCTCTTTTCCTTTGTTCTATTTATGTGTCGTATTATGTTGATTGATTTTCTAATGTTGAGCCCCCCTGCATTCCTGGAATGAATCCCACTTTGTCGTGGTGTATGACTCTTTTAATATGCTGTTGGATTCTGTTTGCTAGTATTTTGTTGATGATTTTTGCATATATTTTCATAAAGGGTATTGACCTGTATTTTTCTTTTCTTGTGGTGTCTTTACCTGGTTTAGGTATCAGGGTCATGTTTGTTTCATACAATGAGTTAGGGAGTATTCCTTCCTTCTCTATCTTTTGGAAAAGCTTAAACAGCATCGGTGTCAATTTTTCTCTTAATGTTTGGTAGAATTCCCCAGTGAAGCCATCTGGTCCCAGACTTTTTTTTTTCATTGAGAGGTTTTTGATCACTGATTTGATCTCTTCACGTGTATGGGTCTGTTGATACTTTCTATTTCTTCCTGAGTCAGTTTGTGTAGGTTGCGTGCTTCTTAGACTTCGTCCATTTCATCTAGGCTATTCAGTTTGTGGTCATAAAGTTGTTCATAAAATTCTGTCATAATTCTCTTTATTCTATCGAGTCATTGTAATGTTCCCTCTTTCAATATTTATTTTGGATATTTGCATCTTTTCTTTGTCAGTCTATCTAATGGTTTGTCAATTTTATTGATCTTTTCAAAGAACCAACTTCTGGTTTTGTTGATTTTATTGTTTTTCTGTTTTCCATTTTATTTCTGCTCTAATCTTTGTTATTTCCTTTCTTCTGATAGGTTTAGGCTTACTTTGCTCTTCTCTTCCTTGTTCCTGGAGTTGTCGAGGTAGGCTGTTAATCTGAGATCTTTCTTCTTTTTTTAGTAGGCATTTATTGCTATAAGTTTCTCTTTGAGTGTTGCCTTTGCTGCATCCCATAAGTTTTGGTATGTTGTGTTTTCATTTTCATTTTACTCTATAAAATTTGTGATTTCTCTTTTATTTTGTCCTTGACCAATTGGTAGTTTAATGATGTGTGGTTTAATTTCCACATGTTTGCATATTTTCTAAGTTTTTTTCTGTTATTGATTTCAAACTTCACTCTGTTGCGTTCAGAGAAAATGCTTTGTATGATTGATGTAGCCTCCACTCAAGATGCCTGCTTCGTAGCACACAGCAGCCTCAGTCAGCAGTTCTCAGTGCCAACTGTAAGGGAGAGCAAACAAACTAAACTGATCCCCAGGGAGGTCTGTCTTGTTGGTTTCAGAAATCTGAGATGTGAGGTGCACAGGAAGGCAGGTCGAGTGCTGACCGTGGGATCAGACTCCACTGTGGGGGCCTTCTGTAGCAGTTTGCCACAGCCTGGCAACCAACAATTACCAGGTGGTGGAGGGGGTGTCACACTCTGGTCAGATGTTCATGGAGGTCTGCCTGGTTGCCATCAGAGTTCCCCTGGTAGATTGTTGGCTGTGAGGATAGACTCCACCCAAGACTCCTGCTTCTTGACACTCAGGAACCTCGGTCAACAGTCTTCACTGCCAACTGGAAGGTTTGTCCTGTTGGTTTCAGAGACCAGAGCTACGGGATGAGCAGGGAAGCAGGTAGAGTGCTGACTGGGGGAGCAGATTCCACAATAGGGCCCTTCTGTAGCAATTCACTATTTTTTTTTTTGTAGCAATTCACAGCAGGCTTGCAGGTGACAGTGTGTGTGGGGGGGCTGTCACTCTCCAAACAGACCTCCAGGGAGCTCTGCCTTATTGCTATCAGAGACTTAATTGTAGTATGTTGGCTGTGGGTGTAGCCTCCACTAAAGATGCCTGCTTCTTAGCACGCAGCAGCCTCAGTCAGCAGTCCTCAGCACTGAACAAAAGTGGGAGCAGACAGACCTGAACTAACTCTATGGGAGATGTGTCCCGTAGGTTTCAGAGGCCTGAGCTATGGGGTGCACAGGGAGGCAGGTAGAGTGTTGACTATGAGAACAGACTCCACTGCATGGGTCTTCTTGTATACAAATGATCCATTCTATCACAATAGAACCATGCTGCCCAATGGTGTATTCATTTATTCTTGTCAGCTGGGGACGGGTACTCACAGCTGGTTGCACAGATGCCTGGTCTTGGAGTGGGGCTGCCAGAGCAGCCTAACCCACCTGCTGAGGTTCTCCAGAAAACTGTAGACCCAGAAAGATATTCATTAGCATGAGGCAGCCTTGGACTTTAACTGGAGCCCTCTAAACTTTTTCCAAGAAGGAATAAGGGCTGGTTCAGGGGTCTTTTTGTATATGCAAATACTGTCTGGGCAAGCAGCTCTGCCCTGACCTATGTTTCATTCAGTTGACAAAATGGACACCGCCCCCCAGACATCTATATTCTCCCCTCAAAAGGTCATGGTCTGCAAAGCAGGATGGAGCCTGAACAACCAGTGGCCTTGCCATCTAATAAGGCGGACAAAACGTTGCTCTAATATAGAAGGCAAAATAGATTGTGTTAAATGTTTAAAAAAAAATTTAGGAGAGCTACAAAATGCTATGTGGGTTTTGCTTCTCCCACCTTTTTTTAAATCCAAGCTATCATTAAGTCCTTTCCCCACCCCCAAATGTCTCCTGGGTCTGTACTCTCTTTTTTCTCATTTTTGCGATTTTAATTTAAACCCTTCTGAGCTAGAGTACCTCACGTGCCACTCCTCCAATCTACTTTCCTTTGGTGCACCTTCCTAACTCACAGCTCTGGTTATATCATCTGCACCGTAATCTAAAGTGTCTTCTCACTGCTTACAGAATCAAGCCTAGCTCCTACCTGACTTTCTTTGTAAATGACATTTTAACGCTTTTCTTTTATTTCCAAAATGGTAAATATTTATTATAGTGGTTGACTTTCAAGGTCCTCTATGATGTGACCCAGCCTACCCTTCCTGCCTGTGTTGGGGTTGGGGGTGGGGGGTAAGGTGGACGTGCAGCTTGACGCTGGGTAAAGTACACCTGGAGCTTTGGAGTTAGAAATAACTATTTAATCTCACCCCTCCTCTTGCTTCTTAGCTGCTTGACACTGGCTCGGACTTCATCTTTCTCTCATCCTCAGTTCCCCCCCGCCCCGTTAAAGTAGGGTGATAAACAGAGCCCTACCCCAGTTTAGTGGTGGAGACTCATCAGACAGTGGAGGTGAACAAACCTTCTAGAGACATAAGCTTCCACGATGCCCCAATTCAGACAGGGCTAGGGCGGGGCTGGGGCAGCAGGTGCTGCAGCAGGGCTCTTTGGCCTGCCCTCCGGGCTGCTTTTCGTGCGCAGAGCAGCTCGGCGTGTTTTAGCGAGTCACCAATCTCATGAGGAGGCGGCGAGGCTGAGGGGGTGGCTGATGCCAGCGCAGCGGGTGGGATGAGTCACCCGTTCCTCAGTACCTCCGGAACTGGAGGCTGTTTAGAAGCGGCCCAGCCCCTGCCCCTCGTTCCTACCCCGCCCTGAAGAGAGGCAGAACCAGTCCCTGAGCCCAGCAGAGGGCGCTGCAGTGCAGGGCCGCTGGGCCGGCCGCTCCAGAGGTGGGCGGGCCGGTGCAGTTGCCAAAGGCAGTTGCTACCTCTGCCACAAAGGGAAAAATCTCTTGAGTCCAGGTCACGAAGATTTGGGCTGATGGCAATGGAGGACAGGAGAAAGCGCTCTGGATGTGAAGTGACCAGGGTTTCAGTGCCAGATCTATCTTGAGGTTGCTGTGTGACCTTGATCATTTTATTATTCATTTGTTCAGAAAACATTTGCTGTGTCCACAGGCACAGTGGGGGAAAGTGAGGAGACCAAACATGTGAACCTTTTGTGCTTAACATAGTGCTGCACACATAGGCGATCCATAAATATTTGTTGAATGGATAGTCTATGATTTAATTACTGCACACTTGGGTAGGGATGTTTGTTCACTGATGTGCCCACAGTGCCTAGAACAGTGCCTGATACACAGTAGACACTCAGTAATTCGTCAAATAAATGATAAAGGGATGCAATGACTGCTTTGTGAGCATGGAGAAGAGCACCTAATCCATAAATTTATGCTATGCTTGAACCAAGTCTTAAAGGAAGAGTGGGGATTTGCTAGGCAGACAAGGGCCAGAGGGGAGGGTGATACAGACAGAGAGAACAGCTTGTGCAAAGGCACAGAGTCCTCACCTCTCTGGGCCTCAATTCCCTCCTGGGTAAGAAGAAAAGAATACAGTTGACTCAGAATCACTCAAATTCTTCTAGTTCTAAGATTCTGTGATTTTAGGGACCGAATTACTGGGCTGAGGGCTGGGGACCATGGTTTCATGGGATATCTAGCTCAATCGCTCAATCTGCGTAACATTTTATAAAGAAAATGTTTTACATTCGACTGTGTTGAGTAGAGTCTGGGGTCTTAAAAGCTTGCCATCTAAGATACTTCACTGGTCCCACCCCATCTGGAGCAAGGGAGAGAGAAGAAAACCAAAGATACAAGGGAAAGATTAGTCCAAAGGACTAATGGACCACAACTACCACAGCCTCCACCAGACTGAGTCCAGCACAACTAGACGGTGCCTGGCTACCACCACCAACTGCTCTGACAGGGATCACAATATAGAGTCCTGGACAGAGCTGGGGGAAAATGTAGAACAAAATTCTAACTCACAAAAAAAGACCAGATTTACTGGTCTGACAGAGACTGGAGAAACCCAGAGAGTATGATCCCTGGACACCCTTTTAACTCAGTACTAAGTCGCTCCTGAGGCTCACCCTTCAACCAAAGATTAGACATGCCCATAAAACAAAATGAGACTAAATGGGCACACCAGTCCAAAGGCAAGGACAAGAAGGCAGGAGGGGACAGAAAAGCTGGTAATGGGGAACCCAAGGTCGACAAAGGGAGTGCATTGACACGTTGCAGTGTTGGCAACCAATGTCACAAAACAATATCTGTATTAATTATTTAATGACAAACCAATTTGCTCTGTAAACCTTCATCTAAAGTACAATAAAAAAATGATTAAAAAAAAAGGATTCTGTGATTTTAGAGTGAATCAGTTACCCAGGTTAGGGCTTGGCCATTGCTGGCAACTTTGCAGTCCAAAGGATTCAGGTTTTGACTTTTGACTCAGCCCATCTTCAGAATAAAGGTTTAGCAATCTTAAGTACCCCTTCTCCATCCCCTTGCTCTGCTTTTTACCTTAGAAATGTCCCTTGAATCCCCATAGCATAAATTATTTTCATCACAAAAGTCAACATTTATTTGTATATTGCTCCACGATTTTTCTTTTTATTAATTTATATTTTAAAATAAAACCTTTGTTATTTACAGATTTTTAAACTAACACAGGTTAATTGTTGCATAAAACAGAAAAGTACAAAGAAGAAGATAAAAACCACCCATAATTTCACTACTTGATGTAGTTCCTTGAATATTTTTATGCCTTTATTAAAATACACACACTTGAACTCATATAACTACATTGTTACAGATTGCTGTCATCAGTGTGAGTCTTACACTCCCAACTAAAGCATGAGGTAGTGGCAGTTCTCTCTTACCCGCTGGATGTGTATGTCTGTCTATCTGCATTACACATGCAGACAGGCTGTGCCTCAAGACTTCCAGGCAGCCATAAAACAGCTAGGAACGAGGCACGTACGCGCACTGGCATGAACCATTCCATGGGTGCTATGTTCATCTGTGATCAAGCAAGACACAAGAGACATTTACACAGTGTTGGCAAAGTGAAAGCCATTATTATTTATAGAAAGCAAACAGTAAACAATAACAACAGATCCCCAAAGGGGAAATGCCTACCCTTCCCCAAATTACTCATGTCCATTCTTATGTCTCTGGGTAGGTGTGCCATGGTTCAGGTCAGATGTCAGATGCTGTCTTCACATCACGGCTGCCTTCAGCTACCACCATGCTACTCGGGGGCCTGCTTGGCTCCTGAGGCTTCTGCTGCTGCTGGGCCTCGCTGGCCTCAGCTGCTGGCTCCCACCACACTACCTGAGCCTGTAGGGCTCTCTTGCCACCACACTACCTGAGCCTGTAGGGCTCTCTTGCCACCATGCTACCTGGGACCCCGCTGTCCAGGGTGGGAGCTGTGCAACCCCTGCATGGGCCACACTCAGGCCTCTCTTGCCCTACACAAGCAAGTGTTAACAGCTCTTTTAATTCCTTTGGCAAGCCTTCTGACCAGAGGTGTCAGATTTCGCCCCGTACCCTGCTGTAGGAAGACTCCTGCACAGGATCTACCAAGGCAACCCCTGCAGGGGACACACTCAGGCCTCTGCCCTGCATGGGCAATTGTTACAGCTATTCTAGCTGCTCTAGCAGGCCTCCTGCCTGAAGGCACTCAGCTCTTGCTCTGTGGGCCAGCAAACCCACTGCAGTCATCTTGCTCAGAGGGCCAATAAGCCCACCACTGCTGTTTCTCACTGTCTTGTGCCATCTTCAGTGTTACAGCTCTGTTTTCTGGGTCTAGAAGGTTCTCAGTGCAGGGACCCTGGGTCCTTGGTCCAAAGGACATGCTCCGCTCCAGGCTCTTCTTGATGGTAGTGAGGCCCCTTTGAACCTCTGTGGGGTTGGCCCTTAGATAAGCAGGTTCCTTGTCAATTTCAAGGCATCATCCTCCTGAAAGGACCACAAACTGGCCAATCCCCTCAGTAGACCATAAGTCACTCAATTTGTTTGGTCCAAGACAATAATTTTGTGGAAGTTACAAGACCATGGCTAGAAAGGCCATATAAAACTGATTAATTGCACCACACCCTCTGTTAGTTATGTCTCTGATGGGAAGAGATATTGGCTGAAACCCTAAAACTCTGATTCCTTGTCTAGCTGCAGACCATCACACTAAGACTTCAAAGAATAGAACTCCACAGAGGACATTTTATTCTGGGTCAGAGCTCTGGACCCAAACCACTATGTGGCCTCCTATCCCTGGAGTTGGGCTGAAGTTAGGCTAGATTACCTACGGGTTGACAAACCCCGGACAACGCTGAGCAGCTTGGGGGGTGGGGGGGGGAGTGGGAGGGAACTTACTGTCTGTCTTAGGCTGGGTTCTCTAGAGAAGCAAAACCAGTAAAGGGTATATGTATATATATGGAGAGAGATTTATATCAAGGAAATGGCTCAAGTCCCCAGAACCAGAGGTCAGATGAACAGGAAGCAGCTGAAGGATCTAGAATAAGCAAAAGCCCCGGCAAGGCAAGCAGGAAGAGCTAGGTGGCGGAAGGCAGAGAGATGAAGCCTGAGGCAGAGCAGTGAGCTGCCACAGGCCCTGCCCCCTCCAGTACCATAGCAGATCCCATCATGAGGGTGATCACTTATCAAAGTTCAACAAGGATGTGATCACAACCTTGTATGACTGTCAAAACACTAAGAATCATGGCCCAGCCGAGTTGACACACAACCTTAACCATCACACTGTCCCATCTACCTGAGTCCCATCTACCTGAGGGGACCCCAAAAAGTAAACCCATAACCTTAGCTTATTCGGTTTCTCTTGGCCTATCCCATTAAAATCTACAGTCATACTAACTGGTCTTTCTTTTAGGTGTATTACCAAACCCAGGAAGGTGGGCCCTTGTCCAGTACACTCAGAGTTGCCAATTATCTGGACACCAGTCTTTGAGAAAGAGAAAGTAGCTTTGTTGGAAGGCACCGAGCAAGGAGCTGGAAGAAAATTCCTCAGACCTGGCTCCTCTAGCTATGGGCAGGCAGGGCTTATATGTGATTGGGGCAGCAAAATGGTGGCCGTGCAGGTGTTCTGGGCAGGGAAAACTCCAGAAGGTGGCCAAGAAAGAGGAGGTGATGTGGTTCTTTTTGGACTTCTCTGAAATAGATTTCGAGGGATGATTTTTCTACTGACTCGTTCCTCCTGTTGCTGTGTCCTCTGTTCAGGTCAATTAGCGATCACAGCTGACCCTTCTGCACATGCAGGGGGGCTAAATTTGATTTGGGCTAGTTTAAGGACCAATGGGAATTTACTGGCATTAGTAAAGTCAGGTTACAATTCCCCCCTTGAGTTATAAAAAAAAAATTCCTTAGTCTTAAAGGATAAGTGTCGGCTATTTCCTAATGACATGGGGCAGAGTTTTAGGGACCTAGGAACAGGCAAGGAATGATTAGCTCCTGGAGGTAGCAGGCAAAGAAGACTTACAAAGACACAAGGGGAAGATTAGTCCAAAGGACTAATGGACCACAAGTACCACAGCCTCCATCAGACTGAGTCCAGCACAACTAGATGGTTCCTGGTTACCACCACCAACTGCTCTGACAGGGATAATACATGCCAGATGAGGGTTAGGTGGCTTGTCTGAGGTCATCCAGGGAGTCAGGGATGGAGCTGAGACTGGAAGCCCTTCTGACATTGTAACTAAATTTTTAATAGGTAACTTCCCGACTCAGAAGCCTTCAGAGACGCCCTCTAGCCTATAGAATGAAGTAAAAACTTCTGAGCCTGGCAGTCAAGGTCTTCCCTGATCCCCTTTCTTCAGCTCATTTTCCTCCTTTCTTAGCACTTTACGTGGCATGCTGAGAGGCTAGGCTTTCTCCCTTCTCCTCCCCCACCAATCATGTTCTTCCCTGGCCTCAGGTATACCCTGAATTTCCCTACCTCTGTGCTTGAGTAGGAAACCCTGGTGGCGTAGTGGTTAAGTGCTATGGCTACTAACCAAAATGTTGGCAGTTTGAATCCGCCAGGCACCCCTTGGAAACTCTATGGGGGCAGTTCTACTCTGTCCTATAGGGTCGCTATGAGTCGGAATCGACTCGGCCACACTGGGTTTGTTTTGTTTTCTTTTCTTTTTTCGGTGCTTTAGTATGGAAACCCTGGTGGTGTAGTGGTTAAGTGCTACGGCTGCCAACTAAAAGGTCAGCAGTTTGAATCCACCAGGAGCTCTTCAGATAAGCCTATGGGGCAGTTCTAGTCCGTCCTGTAGGGTCACTATGAGTCAGAATTGACTCTATGGCAATGGGGTTTTTTGGTTTGATGCTTGAGTATAGGATCACTGTGAGTTGGAAATGACTCCAAAGCAACGGGTTTGGATTTTTTTTTTTTTTTTTTTGGTTTGTGCCTCAGCTCTTGTTTTTTGTTTTTTTCCAACCTCAAATGCTCTACCACTCTAACTCTCAGAATCTTTCCAACACTTCAAGAGCCAACTTGGGTTCTGATTCCTCCAAGGAACCTCCTGAAGCTGCCCTGTCTCACACTGCTCTCCCCTACCCTAACACTTTAGAGCCCTGAGGTCTGAGTCCGTCACTTAGCAGTGCTGGGCCATGTTGGTGCCCTGAAGAGCTCTTCCCCCACCTACAAGTGAGGCCAGTAGATGTACTATAAAAAGTCTCAGCAGCAACACACCAGGGCTTGAGGAACTATTTCCAGAGTCTTTTTTCTCCACTCTGAACCTGCTTTTACTACCTTGATGTCCCTGGTTCCTTGTAACTATATCTAGTTTCCACAACTCCCTTCAGTCCTATTAGTGTGACACTGTCTTGATTCCAGCTTTGATCCTAGATATGGCCTCAGATCTCCCCAATTCCATGCCCTGACCTTCCCCACCTTGTATCCAACTGCTTTCTGCAATCCAGCCTGGGTATAACACCCGAGGACCCTGTTTGTCCTGAAGAGAAATTCAAACACGGCTACCTGATTCTCTTCACATATTTCTATTACTTTATATATCTTATGTTCTTGAATAAACTCTAAGCTCCTAGAAGGTCAGACTGTCTATGTCTTATTCCCCTTTTTATCCCTTGCAACACCAGCATTTTCTTTTATTCATTCATTCATTTCTCAAAGACTGAGTGTCCATTCTATACTAGGTCCTGGGGCAGCAGAAGGGAGGGAGACATGGTCTAGTACCTCACAGTATCATCTAGAACATTCAGGGCAACAGAGAAGTCCAATAATATGAGATTGGAAAATTGATCTTGGGCCCAGGCTAGTGGAAATATTTGTGAAAATGGTTGGTGAACAAGCAGAGTCAACCTGCACCTAAAACAGATAAGGAAGAAATTGGTGCCAGAGAAAGTAAGAGGCCTACTTTATGAGCCTTGGGGAGAAGTGGGAGGAGATGAAGCAGTGTCTACTTTTTCCAAATGAGCACATAGGAATGGAAGTAGCAATTATGGACCTGATGAAAACAATATTTCCTGAAACAATAGGATTTGGGGGTATAACTCTAAGAGGTAAGTGATTTAATGGGAACAGCACTAAAATAAACTTTCTAGCACTCATACTCCGTGATCCTTTGAACTGGGTTTTGATCCTACCTCTACCTCTTACTTACTGTCAAAACTTAGCTGACTCCATTCGCCTCAGCAGGCCTGTTTCTTCTTCTCTGACATGGCAGGATATAGAGTGGGATGGTGTGTGAGGAGCTTGGCCTCATGAACTGTAAGCTTCCTCCTAGCTCTTAACATTCTTGGCATGTGATAGAAACAGAAGCACCGATTAGGAAAGTTCAAGTGGAAGTTGAGACTAGAGTCAGGGAAGCCAGTGAGGAAGCAGTACCAGTGGGAGTGGAGTAGGAGAGAGGCACAGAGGGGATGGAGAGAAGCTCATGGACAGGTGACATACATTTTGAAGGAAATGCTATTGACACAAACTGCTAGCTGACCAGATGATGGGGATGAAGAAGAAGGAAGAGTTAAAGGGGATGGAGATTTTGCTCAGACCCAGGAGGACTGAGTGACAGAATCTTGAGTCCCAGGCCTGGCACTGCCAGGAAACTGCCATGTGGCCTTAGGTAAGTCCTTTCCTCTTTCTGATTCTCAGCTGCCACATTTGCACAGTGAAGGAATAGCTTTGATGCTCCCTAACCCCCTCTCTGACCCATGACAACTGCAATAAGTTAGTGTTGCCTGATTAGGGTCTGTGCCCTGGAGCTGTCAAGCCAATGAAATGTAATCCAAGTCAGAAAAGTGAGAAAGTTTAGTAAGGGGATGTATTTACATCACCAGGGACCTGACAGCAGCACAGGCTGTCTCTATGGAGTCTCAAAGAGCATTTTTACATTAGAGCTTATATAGAGTTTTAGAAGGGTTAGAAGTGTCTTTGTAGCCCATAGGTGGCATGGCATGGCTGGAGGAGTTATTAATCACAAGACAGAAGACTCTTTATCAGACCAAACAGATACATGCCAGACACCTCTTTATCAGGCTAAAGATATACGTAACAGACGCATGGGCAGATTTTCCTGTGGGGGGTTGTAAATCACCGGTGGGGGGAGCGGTTGTAAGTCACAGGTGGTCAGACCGAACAAAACAAAGTTATTTGCATCAGATTAAAACAAAGTAATTAACATTAGGTCAAAACAAAGCCATTAACAAAGGTATGTGATGGAGGAGGCAGGCAGAGGAAGGAGAAAAACGTAGGTTTATCACGGCGTTAGTTATTTTATTTTATTTTTTTTAGTTATATCAAGATCTCAGTCACTCATTTGGAAAAAAGAGAAAACATGCTGGGGAGTATTAGGGTCACATTAGGGAGCACTTCAGGATTTCCAAATTGCCCTTTAGCTTGTTAGAAGTTTGTAGGCAAATTCCAGACTTTTAAATGGCCTGAGCAGCTACAGAGGGCAGTGAGTAGGGCCACAGTTGGGGCTACCAGGAGTGGCCTTGAAGACTTTTCTGAGGTGACACCAAAGGACCAAAGCTTGCTTCATGACCTGGGGAGATCTGGCTTTCACAGTTTTAAAGGAGACATTTAAAGGCTCCAGGTCCCAAACGAATACAAATGGCAGGGCATGCTGCATGGTGTTGGTGTCACTTAGCTGGAGGCAGAGTTTTGCCCTGGCGTTTGGAAAAATGAACTCTGAAGCGCATTTGTAGATACAAAAAAGAACTAATACTTAAAGAGATCTTCTGTGCCCTAGACCTGGATCTAAGTAAATGTGTTCATTAACTCATTTCATCCTCACAGCAACCCCCATTTTAGAGATGAGGAGGCAAGTACAGAAAGGCTGTGTAGGTGGTCCCAGATCAGGTAGTGAGTGGAGTAGCCAGGCAAATCTGTCTTCAGAGCAATAAACCACAAGATCTGTGACTGTCACCAGTAGAAGCACAGCTATTTTCATATCGCATTTGTTGTAGGGTAAAAAAATCACGAAATTTAGTAAAGCAAAAAGAAAGTTTTATTCGGCATATATTCAAAAGGCAAAAGTGGAAAGTGGACAAGCATGTTGCTAGAGCCATGTCTGTCCGAGTCCAAGGAAATATTCCAGAATAAGCAAGAATGGGAAAAACGCATAAGCATGCTGCCACAGCTATGTCTGCCTGAGTCAAGAGAATATGACAGAATAGGCAAGAATGGGAAAATGGACAAGCATGCTGCCACAGCCATGTCTGCCTGAGTCCAAGTCACAGTCATCAGTATATGTTAACGTTACAAATGGGCATTGAAAGCTTCACCTTTTCACAGATTGGCTAGAAACTATGATCTTACATTTTGAATTGTCTTTCTTAACAATCATTGGTGCAAGTTTCAGTAACCAACAGTCAGGAGGGTCTTCATTGGTCCAACAAATTTTCTATTCATTAAATGCTAACAGAAAAGATAAGAGTTGAAAGTCTTTCCCTGAAAGATATTTTCCAAGATTATTCTATCTATTGTCTTTATCTCAGAGCCCAGCTGAGGTGTTCTTGTGAGTCTTTGTGAGCCGAGCTCCAGCTGGGTCACATTCTCGATGCTCAAGGACAGGGAATAATGACTCCAATATTATTTCCTAAATCACATTACAGTTGTTGCAGGTATCTGAAGAAATCATTTACGCTCATCACTACTTCAAAATTATGGTAGTCATCAGACCCACTGCTAGATCTTACTACATTGAATTATGTTCATCAAGAAGCACATATTACTATATTGCAAATTGTATTTCAGTATACAGCAATCAGATTCCTTTGCAGCCCTAGATAACTTACTTAATGCATTTAAAAGCATTTTTTCTGAGAAGGGGTCTATAGGCAGTGCCAGATTGCCAAAGGGGCCTATGGCATGCCCAAGAAGGCTCTTCTGCCAGAGGGTGAGGGCTGGAGGCTTGGGAAGAATTTGTGCTGAGCATCCCTCTGCTCCAGGCACTTTCCTTATTTTGCTCACTTCGCCCTCACGGCCCCAGGAGCTAGTTATGATCATACCATTTGACACAGGAGGAAACCAAGGCTAGAGAGAAGGGGTGCATCATCCACAGCCACTTAGCAAGTAAGTGACAGAGCTGGGACATGCATCCAGGTCTGTCAGACCACAGAGTGCATTTTGTAACTACTGAAGCTCTGTCTTTCCTGGAAGATGCCTGCCAGCCTTCACATGCAGTTCCCTCAGATACAAATAACCCACTTAGGACAGAGGACACCTGAATGGACATTAAAAAAAAATTTTTTTTTTTTTTTAGGTAACACTATTTCTTCAGCCCCAGCACTCCTCCCACCTAGGGTATGGGATGAGGGTCCTTCCCTGTAGGAGGGAGAACGTCTGAGAGCAGTGCCAGGTTTGATGGTTGGCAACCAGGGGACTGTGGCAGGACAATTAACAGCAGCATGGGCTCTGGGGCCTGCCTGCCTGAGTTCAAATCCCAGCTCTAGCACTTACTACTTAGCACTCTTGGACCAATTGCTTAACCTTTTGATGCCTCAGTTTCCTCAACTGTAAAATGGGGATGCCAATGATATGTGCGAAGGTAGTTGCAAAGATTCAGTGAGGTAATCACATAAAGCCCTTGACACTATGCCTGGCACTATGGTGTGAGTTATTACCACTATTTTATCCTAAAGGAATGACGCATGGAGGGAGCCCAAGGCTTCTGGAAGAACGGTAGGAGATGCTGACCCTTTGTCCCTTCCCCATATCTGTTATCTGGCTTAACTTTGCTCTGTTTTCCTGAAGTAATAAAGAGTGAAACCCTCAAATCTGCAGTTTGCACCTCTGAGTACACATTAGAATCACCTGCGGGAGCTTTTAAAATTGTAATGCCCAGGTCCCACCCTAGACTAATTGAACCTGACTCTGTGAGTGGGAATCCAGTAAGAGTTTGTTTTCAAAGCTCCTGAGAAGGTTCTAATGTGGAGACAGGAGTGAGAACCATAGCCTCAAAAGGAAGTAGGCCTGTGTGCTGCTCTTTGGGGACGAGGAAGGATGGGAAAACTTGGAGACCATGCCACACTCTGCAGACAGAATGAAAAGGAACAGAAGACCAGGCATGAGAGAAGGTGGGCAGCTTTAGGGAGGAAGGAGGAGTTGGATCCTGCAGTAAGAAAGAGCTACGGGGGAGCCACCAGGGCCAAACCCTGGCCTAGACTCTGCCAGCCTGACAACCTAAGTGGTTTTCCCTCAGAAGGAAATAGGAAATATGGGGGTGAGGGGGAGATGTGTTCATAACACTTTCTGGGCCCTCAAATGGTGGATGCTGATGGGTTGTCAATATCTTGTAAGGAACACAGGGGACAATCTGTTCCTTGTTCTCCTTTGACACACACACAAAATGGTTCCCCATGTACCCACTCATGAACTTACACCCTGATCTTCTCCCCCATCTAACCCAGCAGAGAGTCCCGCTTCTGATCCACGTAAATATCTGGCAGCTGGAACAGGACAGCACAGTCAGGGCAAGGGTGCTGCCGTTTATTGTAACAGGAGACTGCAGCAACCTGTGAGTTTGGCAGGGCTGTGGTTATCATTTTTCATGTGTCAAGAAAGTAAACTGAGGCCAACAGGAGGAAAGTGGCTTGCTTAAGTTGACACAGGAAGTAGTGGTGGAGTCAGGACTCCTAGTCCACTGTTTCTTTTCCCACACCCCACTGTGGACTGCAACTTTCACCCCTAATTTTCTAGTCCCTGGAAACTAACCCAATCCCCACTATGGCCTTGCAGCTCTAACAGGGTCTTCCTAATCACCCGGCAGAGATCTTGAGTCAGCTGCTCTGAGGGAATCTCAAATATACCTCTAACTCTGAATCTGAATCAAGAGTGGAGGTGTGGAACGTTTTTTATTTTTGTGTTTGTGTTGCCTTCCACCCATCTTTTGCTCTAGGACTTATTTTGGCCAGGTGAGATTTTCCTCCCCCCTCCACCCCCACCCACAAAGTGGATACTATGTCTTTAAGAAAGGACGAGTCAGAGCCTTGAGGATCAGTTTCAAGCAGCACTCAGAAAGCCAATCTGGATTGAGTTTAGAAAGAAAAAGAAGGGGTTAGCTCTGGTCCTGCCCCTTTTCCTTTCTTCCCTTGCTCTTCCCTCCTCCAGTCTTAGTCTGGAAATTTGGTTAACTTGGCCAGGAGGTTAAGAAGCTCTGGGCTTTCCCTAGCAGCCTTGTCCTCTCACTTTGTCCCTCCAGTGCCTGAGCATACATTTGGGAGAACTGCTGGGCAAGTTTCTGGAATGACTAGGTATGTAATCTGGACATTTTAACCCTTCACCCTGTCAAGGAGGTCTGGGGAATGTCCAACATGGATCCGTTTTAAGGTGGGAGGGGCACCCCCAGCACCTCTAAGAACCTTGGAAACTGAAGCAGGAAGGAGATGCTGGGTGGGCTTTGGCCACACTTCTCTCAGTGACTCCACCAGAGCTCTGCTCAGAAGTCTGTGGGCTCAAAGATTGACACAGGAGACAGCCTGGCCAACTACCACCTTTGTGAGATGCCTACAGAACCCGCAATAGGTGGGAATTTGGGAGAGTGGGGTGTTGAGTTCTCTGCCGCTGCTGTGCTGTTGTTGCTGCTATAGGAATTGAGGCCAAAGGAGCTAGGAACTCCAACAGAAAGGCAGGTGGGAACATGCCTAGCCCTAGCCATCCACCTGTCTGTCCATGATACTCTGGTGGCATGTAACCTCTTCGATGCAGTGAATGGGATTTGGTCTTCTCAAGTGGGATGTGCAGTGGGCCAGGAGCCACACAGGGTCCTCTCAGACTTGCTTTCAACTGTGCTGAATGATTGCAAGCAAGGCTCTTAGCTTTTAAGGACCGAGGTTTACACTTCAGATAAAAGGACGTAATGCTACTTAGCTGGAAGGGGGTAGGGGAGTGCAAAGAAATAGGTAGAGAAGGCAAACTGAGCTAGTGATAGAGATTCAAGGATTGCTCAGGAAGATCTCTGTGACCTCAAAAACTGTTTCCCTATATTTCAGGGTTCATATATGCATTTATTTATTTATTCAACAAACATCTGTTAAATGCCTATTGGCACCCATCGCTGGTGTGGGGGAACCAGCAACACAATAGGGCAGCTGATCCTTCCACCTGACCTCCTTCTCCAAGCTTCTACCCATCTCCCCACTACCCCATCTGAGAGGGGAAATGGCACCAGCTTCTAGTGTACTGAGGTGACCTGGTGAGGGCATGATAGGTGCCAACATTGGCACTACAGTAAGTACGTCTCACCTGACAATAATCTCTCTTGAAAGAGACTTGGGTCTGGACCTCAAACATGACCTCAACTACTAGGAAGGACTTTGGAGGTCAGGAACCAGCAGGGACCCAGCCTAACACCTTCTAGACAGAAGGGGCAGACTGGGCCTTCTCTGGACATTAGGGATAGAGCTGAGACCCTGGTTGGGCCTTCACTATCATATGTGGACAAAGCATCAGTAGGATTTGCCAACAGCACCTGAGGACTTTGTTCGTTGTGACATAAGCTAGTTGTCATAACTTGGGCAGGGGATATTCTGGGATGTCAGTCACCTAGGCTGTTAAGGGAGGGGTGGGGCTGGGAATGCTAGCTCTTTGGTAGTCTTTTGGGTGTGGAATACTTATATATGGCACAGACAGGCTTGTGTGTGTGTGTGTGTGTGTGTGTGAGAGAGAGAGAGAGAGAGAGAGAGAGAGAGATAGGAAGTGGCCCCCAGGAGAAAAGGCCTGGAATAAGCAATGCAGGGAGTTTAACCCCATCCAAATAGGCTAGGTAGGGATTCATGACTAGACTCATAACTGGAAGGTTACACAGGGCCCAATGAATACAGTGAAAGAGTAGTGAGATCAATGCCAGGGCCTGTTCACCCTGCTCAGAGCAGAAATGGGAGGGAATTGAATTTATGGGGGAGCTTCATGACCGTGGCTGACAGGACCTGAGAAGGAATGGCAAGAGAAACCACCACCCTACTTAGGAACAAATCCTCAGAGCAATATCTATCTACCACTGCACTCTGGGCATTTGAACTTGAGCTGCATTTATCTGAGGAGTTATTTCTAGGCTTGGAAGGGAGATAGGGAACACAGACAATGACCTTCTGCTAATGAATCCTTGTCCACCCTTCAAATCCCACTGTAGCTGCTCCTGCCTCCTTATGAATGAATGTCTCCAATCTAGACCTTCCTGTTCCTGCAGATAGGCCTGCCTGCCCTCTCAGATGCTGTGCCCGCTTCCTGGATCTCTGGGCTCTGCCTGCGAGCCCTCAGAGCTCTCTAATTCAATGACAGAATCACAAATTACTTCTGTCATTCCTGTGCAGAATAAAGCAGCTAACCCAAGCAAGTTACTCAGTTGGGTGGCTGGGGTGGAGGAGGGGTAGGAAAAGTGGGAGGATTGTGTCAGGAAAGTTGAATGCCTGACAGCATTCTAGAGGTAAAATACTGAGCTGGGCCTTCCCATCTAGGATAACTTCATGGAAGAGGGTACATTTTTGTGAAGCACTTTTTTTTTTTTCCCCTCCATTTTATCTGCAAGTCTGATTGTTTCAGGAGAGGTAGAGGTTTTGTGCACTTTTTTTTTTAAGTGGAGAAAATCGCCCCTTTAGGGTAAAGCTGAGTAATTTCAGGAAGAAGATCCAAGTGAATGAGCCTTCTGCCCAAGTATGGGAAAATATCCATCCATCTCTCCACTTAATTAGAAAAATGATTTGCCGAGTAGTGAGTCATACTGCCTGTCAGCAAACAGCGTCCATCCCTAGCCACAGTGCCAGGGATAACAAAGGTGAGAGATAATAGTAGTCATAACAAAGCAATGATGCGAAGGGATTCGAATTCATGATGCCAGTAGCTGTTCGGACCACATTTGCCCCCTCCTGCACAATAGAATCAATTCGCCGGCAACGCGTTTGGCTTGGTTTTGGCACAATGGATAATGCACGAGGCTGGGCTATGTCACTGGTGATAGCGATTAATATGCCTGAGAAGTGTCCAGGCATTCTGATAAGTGGAGTCTCTGCAAGGAATCACTTGGGATCTACCCACAGCTCTTTGCACAGTCTGGGCTTCTTTTCTATCGAGAAAAACATTAATAAAGTAAATTGCATATTGTCGTTGTTGTTAGGTGCCATCGAGCTGTTTCTGACTCATAGCGGCCCTATGTATAACAGAACAAAACACTGCTAGGTCTTGTGCCCTGCTCACAATTGTTGCTATGTTTGAGCCCATTGTTACAGCCACTGTGCCAATCCATCTCATTGAGGGTCTTCCCCTTTTCACTCACCCTCTACCAAGCGTGATGTCTTCCAGGGAATGGTCCCTCCTGATAGCATGTCCAAAGTACATGATTTGAAGTCTCACCATCCTTGCTTCTAAGGAGAGCTTTGGCTGTAGTTCTTTCAAAACAGATTTGTTCATTCTTCTGGAAGTCCATGGTATATTCGATATTCTTCACCAACACCATAATTCAAAGGCATCAACTCTTCTTCGGCCTTCCTTATTCATTGTCCAGCTTTCACATGCATATGATGTGATTGAAAATACCATGGCTTGGGTCAGGCGCACCTAAGTCCTCAAAGTGACATCTTCACTTTTTAACACTTTAAAGAGGTTCTTTGCAGCAGATTTGCCCAAAGCAATACGTTGTTTGATTTCCTGACTGCTGCTTCCATGGGTGTTGATTATGGATCTAAGTAAAATTAAATCCTTGACAACTTCAATATTTGTTCTGTTTATCATGATATTGCTTATCAGTCGGATTTTCATTTTCTTTATGTTGAGGTGTAATCCATACTGAAGGCTATGATCCTTGATCTTCATCAGTGTTTCAAGTCCTCTTCACTTTCAGGAAGCAAGGTTGTGTCATTTGCATATCACAGATCATTAAGTCTTCCTCCAATCCCAATGTCATGTTCTTCTTCATATAGTCCAACTTCTTGGATTATTTGCCCAGCATAGAGATGGAATAAGTATGGCGAAATATATAACCTTGATGCATACCTTTCCTGATTTTAAACCACGCAGTATCTCCTTGTTCTGTTCCAATGACTGCTTCTTAGTCTATGTACAGGTTCCTCATGAGCATAATTAAGTGCTCTGGAATTCCCATTCTTCGCAATGTTATCCATAATTTGTTAAGATCCACATAGTCGAATGTGCCTTTGCATAGTCAATAAAACACAGGTAGACATCTTTCTGGTATTCTCTGCTTTCAGCCAAGATCCGTCCGATATCAGCAATGATATCCCTCCTTCCACGTCCTCTTATGAATCCAGCTTGAATTTCTGGCAGTTCTCTGTCAGTGTACTGCTGCAACTGTTTTTGAATGATCTTCAGCAAAATTTACTTGTGTGTGATATTAATGATATTGTTCTATGATTCCACATTCTGTTGGATCACCTTTCTTTGGAATGGGCATGAATATGGATCTCTTCCATTCGGCTGGCCAGGTAGCCGTCTTCCAGACAGAAAAAGTTGTGTGGACTTTTCTGGCAAGGCTCCTCCTTTGCCATGAGACCAGAAGAACTGGATGGTGCCCGGCTACCATTACTAAACATTTTGATCAAAGATTCCATAGAAGAATCCTGATCAAAAAGGGGAAAATGCAGAACAGAATTTCATATTCTCATGGACTGTAGACTTTCTGGGGCCATGGAGGGTAGATGAACCCCTGAAACTATTGCCCAGAGGTAATCTTTAAACCTTAAACCAAAAATATCCCCTTAAGTCATTTTAAAACCAAACAGTAGTTTAGCTTAACTAGTAAAAAAGGTCTGCCTTGAGCATTATGTGCTTTTAAGAACTAGCTATATGGGATCGAATTGACAACAGCAACTGGAAAGATTAGATAGGAAACTTAGAGGGCAGTGAGTTTATGTTAATGAAGAAGGAACAACTCTGAAAAGGTGGGTGAGAATGGTTACTCAACTTGAAGAATGTAATCACTAAATTGTACACGTAGAAACTTTGAATTGGTATATGTTTTGTTGTGTATATTCTCAACAACAACAACGAAATAAACAAAATTTAGAAAAAAGTTGGAGATCACTCGTAATCTAGTGGAGAATTATCTCTTCACTGGGGTGGGGGTGAACCTAGGAATATTTGAGAGCCCACACTTACCTTCACCCTGCCAAGCTGGGCAAGCTAGATGGGTAGACGACTCCCTTACGACAACCCCTCTTCACAACCAGTGGTATGCTGGAGAGGGTTTGCACCAGCTCACAAGAACTAATTGATTATTAAATTTTTAGGAATTTTGGGAGCCAGTTGTTAAACTGTTGGTAGTTTGAAATAATGGGACAAGCCTTGAACCTCTCTCTCTAAAACTCATTTTCTTCATTTATGAAACGGGCATAAAATGCCAGCCTTGTCAAGGTTGTCATGATAAATAATAATAAATAATATTTATCATAATGTCGTAATAAATAAACAATAAGATCATGTATGTGAATTGTCTGGCCCAGAGCAGATTCCCAGCAAATGCCAGTTTTCCTTCCTTCCCTGCTTCCCTCCCCTTTCCGATATACTTATGACCTCTCCTGAAAAAAGCCCAGGTCCGATATCTTTAGGGAAATACAGTAAATACATCAGCCACTTTTTAACTTTTTATTTAGAAATAATTATAGATTCACAGGAAGTTGCAAAAAAATGTAAAGGAGGTCCCATGACTTTTCACCCAGTTTCCCCAAATAGTAATATATGGCATAACTATAGTGCAATATCAAAATTAGGAAACTGACATTGGTGCAATGGACAGAGATTATGCAGTACGATCAAAATAGCTCATTGGGATTTTACCAGTTTTACATAACTCTGTGAATGTTTATATCGATGCAATTTTATCACATGTGTAAGCATCGCCGCATTAAGATTCATCAGCACAAAGATCTCCCTTATGCTACCTGTTTGTGTTTGCACCCACCCACTACCCACTCCCCCGCTTCACTAACTTTGGCACCCAAGAATCTATTCTCCATTTATATAATTGTTTTATTTCAAGAATGTTATATAAAAGAATTCATACCATATGTAACTTTTCAAGATTGGCTTTTTTCATTCAGCATAATTCTCTTGAGATCCATGCAAGTTGTTGCATCTCTCCAAAGTTGATTCCTTTTTATTGCTGAGTAGTAGTCCATTTTATGAATGTATCACAGTTCGTTTAACCATTCACTTATTGAAAGACATCTGAGTTGTTTCCAGCTTTTGACTATTATGAATAAAGCTGTTATGAACATTCATGTACAGGTTTGTGTGTGAACATAAGTTTTGATTTCTCTGTGATAAATGCCCAAGAGTGTGATGGCTGACTCATGTGATAATTGCAAGGCTTAGTTTTTAAAGAAATTGTCAAACTGTTTTCCAGAGTTGCTGTGCCATTTCACATTCCCATTAGGAATGTATGAGGGATTCAGTTTTTCTGCATTCTTCCCAGCTTTTGGTGTTGTCATTTTTTTTTAACTTAGCCATTCTGATAGGGGTGTAGTGATATCTCATTGTGGTCTTCATTTGCATTTCTCTAATGGCTAAGGAAAGAGCCCTGGTGGCCCAGTGGTTAAGCATGTGGCATCGAACCAAAAGTTGGCAGTTCAAATCCGCCAGCCGCTTCATGGGAGAAAAGACCCGGAAATCTGCTCTCATAAAGATCACCGCCTAGGGAACCCTATGGGGCAGTTCTACTTTGTCCTACAGGCTCACTGTGAGTCAGAATGAACTCGCAGACATACAACAACAATGGTGAATGACATTCAGCATCTTTTCCTATGTTTATTTACCATCTGTATATCCTCTTCAGTGAGATGTCTGTTCATATCTTTTGTCCATCTTCCAATTGGATTGTTTGTTTGTTTGTTTGCTGTTGAGTTTTGAAAATTTTTTATATATTCTAGATATTATACTAGTCCTTTTGTTACTGAACTCGGGAAGGTGGATCTCTGTCCGGCACGCTCAGACTTGCCAATAATCTGGACACCAGTCTTTGAGAAAGAGCAAGTAACTTTATTGCAATGCGCAGAGCGAGGAGCCGGGAGGAAGTTCCTCAGATGCAGTTCCCTGAGCTACGGGGAAGCAGGGCTTATATGTGATTTGGGCAGCAAGATGGTGGCCACACAGGTGTACTGGGGAGGGAAAATTCTAGAAGACGGCTGGGAAACAGTTGGTGCTTGTCAGAACTCTCGATTCAGAATAGGGTCTGGGTGATGATTTTCCTTCTGATTCGTTCCTCCTGTTGCTGCGTCCTCTGTTGAGGTCACTTAACAGTCACAACTGGCCCTTCTGTGCATGCGGGGTGGGCCAAATCTGGCTTCGGCTAGTTTAAGGAATAAGGGAAACTTACTGGCATTCTTAGGGTCAAGTTATGCTTTGTCGGATATATGGTTGCAAATATTTTCTCCCACACTATACCTTGTCTTTTCATCTTCTTCTTCACATGGACTTTTGCAGAGCAAAAATATTTGATTTCAATGAGGTTCAGTATGTCAGTTTTCCTTTTTATGGATTGTGGTTTCTGTGTCAGGTCTAGAGCTCTTCACCTACCCATAGAGTCCCAAGGTTTTCTCACTTTTTTTTCTAATAATTTTCTCATTTTATGTTTTACCTTAAATCATCATCCAATTTGAGTTAATTGTGTAACATGTGATGTTGAGGTTGAGGTCTTTTTTTTTTTTTTTTTTTTTTGCCTGTGGCTGTCACTTGTTTCAGTACCGTTTATTGAAATGGCTACCCTTCCTCCTTTAAGTTACTTTTTCACCTTTATGAAAAATCAGTTGGACATATTTGTGTAGGTTCATTTCTGAGGTCTGTATTCTTTTCCATTGATCTGTAAATCTATCCTTCCTCCAATACCACACAGTTTTGATTAATATACCACTGGGTACAGTAATTCCTCTCACTTTACTCTTATTTTCAAGATTGTTTCAGCTATTCTAGGGCCTGTGCCTTTCCACGTAAATTTTAGAATAAGCTTGTCTATATGCTCATCTGCTAACCAAAATTGTTGGCGGTTCAACCCATCAGCAGCTCTGCGAGAGAAAGATGTGACAGCCTGCTTCTGTAAAGATGTAAACTCTATGGGGCAGTTCTACTCTGTCCTATAGGGTCTCTATGGGTTGGGATCAACTTGACAGCAGTGGGTTTGGTTTGGTTATGTCTACAAAAAACTTTTGGGACTTTGTATAGGAAATGCATTAAGTCTATAGATCATTTTGGGAAGAATTTACATCGTTACTATGTTGAGTCTTCCAAACCATGAACATAGTATGCCTCTCCATTTATCTTTCCTGAGCATTTAGTAATTTTTAGCATAGAGATTCTATACAGGTTTTATGCATAAGTATTTCATTTTCTCTGGGGCAATTGTAAATGGTATTGTGTTTTTATTTTTTCTACACAGTCAATGCTAGTATATAGAAATGCAATTTTCTTTTCTGTGTTGGTCTTGTACACATTGCTGAACTCATTTATTAGTTCTAGGAGTTTTTGTGTGGATTTCTTGGAATTTTCTATGTGACATTCATGTCATCTGTAAATAGGAACAGCATCATTTCTTTCTTTTCAATTTGTATGTCTTTTATTTGTTTTTCTTACCTTAATGCATGGGCTAGAACTTCCAGTACTATGTTAAATAAGAGCAGTAAGAGCAGAAAACCTTCATTTGTTCCTGATCTTCAGGGGAAAGTAGCCAGTCTTTCCCCACTAAGTTTAATGTTAGCTGCAAGATATTTTCGTAGATGTCTTTCACTAAGTTGAAAAAGTTCCCCTCTATTCCTAGTTTTCTGAGAGTTTCCATCATGAATGGGTGTTATATATTTTGACAAATGATTTTGCTGAGTCAGCTGGCATGATCATGTGATTTTTCTTCTTTAACCTGTTGACATGGTGGATTACAGTGATTATTCAAATATTGAACAAGACTTGCTTGCATTCCTGGAATAATCCCCACTAGGTCACGGTGTATAATTCTTCTTATATGTTGTTGAATTCTATTTGTGAATATTTTGTTCAGCATTTTATGTCTATACCCGTGAGGGATATTGGTCTGTGATTTTTATTTTTGTACTATCTTTGTCTAGTTTGGTATTAGGGTAATATTGACCTCCCAAAATAAATTGGGTAGTATTCCTCCTTTTCTATTTTCTGGAAGAGATTATGTAGAATTGGTGTTAATTTTTCTTTGAATGTTTGATAGAATTCTCCAGTGAAACCTCCTGGGCCCAGAGATTCTTTTGTGGAAGCTTTTAAAATTTGGAATTCAAATTTTTTAAGTGGCTATAGAACTATTCAGATTATCTGTTTCTTATTGGTTGAGTTTTGGTAGTTTGTAGCTTTTGAAGTATTGGTCTATTTCTTCTTCTAAGTCATCAAATTTATGAGCGTAAAGTTGTTTATAGTATTCCATTATTATCTTTTCAATGGCTTCAGGATTTGTACTGATATTCTCTGTTTCATTTCTGATATTGATGATTTGTGTCTTCTCTATTTTTATCCTTGTTAGTCTTGTTAGAGGCTTATTAATTTTATTATTTTTTTATGTGAAGGCAATTTATTAACAGAAAACAATGATTTGAGGAGTCCTGTTCACAGATGGCAACCACAGTGACCGCCCCCCCTGCAGGTGCTGTCAAAGGGAATGGGGGTGACATCCTCAATCTGCCCAATCTTTATTCCTGAACAGGCCAAGGGCTCTAAGGAAAGACTGGGCCCCAGGTCCAGATATCTTGGTCTGATTTCCTCCTGTAGCATGGGGTTTGATGTGCAGGGCAGTGATGCCCAGCTCTTTGCACCTCTGGGCCACATCAGCAGAAGCTCACATGGCGATGTAGGGTGAGGATTCATCTCGGCCAGCTTTACCTTCATCCCACCAGTTACACGACAAATGGTTTCCTTCCCAGAGAGATCAGTGACGTGGACGAAGTGTCATTGAAGGATGCAAAAATGTGGCAGACACCAAAGACATTCTCTCCTTCAGCCACCTAAGGCTGAAGACATGCTCTTCCTTCTTTTCCTTCCCCTTACAAGGTACCATGTCTGCGTGTCATCTTCCGTGATCTTTATCATTTTAGGTTTTATATTTAGGTCTTTGATCTATTTTAAGTTAGTTTTTGAATATGGTGTGAGATATGAGTCCTGTTTCATTCTTTTACAAATGGACATTCAGTTTTGCCAGCACCATTTGTTAAAAATACTCTCTTTTCCCCACTTAATGGACTTCGGTCCTTTCATCAGCTGACCATAGGTGGATGGATTTATGTCTGGGTTCTCAATTCTGTTCCATTGGTCTATGTGTCTGTCGTTGTACCAGTACCACATTGCTTTGATTACTGTGACTACATAATAGGTTCTGAGATCAGGTAGTGTGAGGCCTCCTGCTTTGCTCTTTTTCTCCAGTGATGCTTCGCTCATCGGGTTTTACTTCTCTAGAGAACCCAGCCTAAGACATTCGGTACCGGGAGTGGTACTAGAGAAACAAAGTTGTAAGGATAGTTTTATAAATTGGTTCTCAAGTCTGCTTACGGTAGTAATGAGGGCACTGCTAATCCATGGCATGAGGTGGCAATAAGCAAAAAATCACCACCAATAGATCAGGTATTGGTGAAAGGTGAGGCTCTGGGTGGCCCCATGTTTGATATCTTTCTACAATGTTGTAATGAGAAGTATAAGGAAGCTGGTTGGCTGATCCTACTTTTGCTAGACAAAGTGGTGAAAGAAAGAGATGAGCTCAGGGCTTCAAAGTCAAAGCTCAAGTGCCACATAAATGAGCTCAAAGTTTCCACTTGTGTCTTGAAAGAGAGCCTTATTTTATGTAGTAACAGAGCTGATATTGTCAAAAACCAAACCCACAGTCTTATTGTAAGAGTGACTGAATTACAACACCAATGAATTCCCAACCTCCAGTGGTGTCTGAAGTTAAAGTAAGGGCATTGATTGGGAAGAAATGGGATCCTGAAACTGGGGATGGGGACATATGGGCAGATAACCAGGAACCTGGGGACATTGACCCCTAATTCCATTCAATCACTCCTGCCAGTAGGTCCAGTGGGTCCTCAAACCCATCCTGTAATGTTTTCCCCAGTTCCAAAATGCATAATTGGGATTGATATACTCAGCAACTGGCAGAACCCTCACACTGGATCCCTGACAAGTGGAGTAAGGGCTATTATGGTAGCAAAAGCCAAGTGGAAGCCATTAGAAATGCCCCTGCCTAGGAAAATAGTAAACCAAAAGCAATACTGCATTTCTGCAGGGATTACAGAGATTAGTGCCACCATCAAGAACCTGAAGGATGCAGTGGTGGTGATCTCCACCACATCCCCAATCAATCTGCCTATTTGGCCTGTACAAAAAAAGAAACAGTTAGATCTTGGAGAATGACAGTGGATTATCAAAAATTTAACCAGCTGGTGACACCAATTGCAGCTGCTGTTCCAGATGTGGTTACATTGCTTGAGAAAATTAATACATCTCCGGGTACCTGGCATGCAGCTATTGGTATGGCTAATGCCTTTTTCTCCATACCTGTTTTGAAGGACCACCAGAAGCAGTTTGCCTTCACCTGGCAGGACTAGCAATACACCTTCAGCATCCTACCTCAGGGACACATCAACTCTCCAGCCCTATGCTGTATTTAGTCCACAGGGACCTTGATCACTTTTCCCTTCCACAAGACATCACACTGGTCCTTTACATTGATGACATTATGCTGATTGGACCTAGTAAGGAAGAAGTGTCAATGACTCTGGATTTCTTGGAAAAAACATTTGTGTACTAGAGGGTGGAAAATTAATCCAACAAAAATTCAGGCGCCTTCCACCTCGTTGAGATTTCTAGGGGTCCTGTGGTATGGGGCATGTCAAGACATTCTTTCTAAAGTGAAGGATAATTTATTGCATCTGGCCCTTCCCACAACTAAAAATGATCCAGAATGCCTAGTGGGCCTCTTCAGATTCTGGAGGCAACATATTCCTCATTTGGATGTGCTACTCCTGCCTATTTATCAAGTGACTCGAAAAGCTGCTAGTTTTGAGTGAGGCCCAGAACAAGAGAATGCTCTGCAAAAGGTCCAGGCTGCCATGCAAACAGCTCTGCCACTAGGGCCATATAACCTGGCAGATCCAATGGTGCTGGAAGTGTCATTGGCAGATAGAGACACTGTTTGGAGTCCCTTATTGGTGAATCCCAGGACGAAACCTTAGAATTTTGAAGCAAAGCCCTGCCATCCTCTGCAGATAACTACTCACCTTTTGAGAAACAGTTTTTGGCTTGTTGTTGGGCCTGAGTAGAGACTGGGCCATGGCCATGAAGTCACCATGGGCCATGAAGCCACCATGGGCCATGAAGCCACCATGCAGCCTGAGCTGCCCATGATGAACTCGGCGTTGTCTGACCCACCGAACCATAAAGTTAGACATGCACAGCAACACTTCATCATTAAATGGAAGTGGTATATACAAGATCAGGCCTGAGCAGTACCTGAAGACACAAGTAAGTTGCATGAGGAAGTGGCCCAAATGCCCATGGTCTCCACTCCTGTCACATTACCTTTACTGGTTTTGGTTTTCCAGAGACCCCAGCCTAAGACAGGTGGTAAAGGGAATCCTTGTTGTTCCTATTCTCGGGGGAATGCTTTCAGCCTTTCTCTGTTGAGAATGATGTTGGCTGCTATTTTTGTATACATGCCCTTTATTATGTTGAAGAATTTCCCTTCTATTACTATTTTATTGAGAATTTTTATCAGGAATGAGTGTTGGACTTTATCAAATGCCTTTTTTGTGCTGATTGAGATGATCATGTGATTCTTTCCTTTTCTATTTATGTGCGGATTACACTGATTTTCTAATGTTGAATCATCCTTGCATATCTGGTGTGAATCCCACTTTGTCACTTTGTCGTGGTGTATTATTTTTTGATATGATGCTGAATATTATTGACTAGAATTTTGTTGAGATTTTTTGCATCTGTGTTCATGTATTCATGAGAGATATTGTTCTGTAATTTTCTTTTTTTGTGATGTCTTTGCCTGGCTTTGGTATCAGGGTTTGAGCAGTACTGGTGTGAGCTCTTCTCTGAATATTTGGTAGAATTCTCCAGTGAAGACAGGCTTTTTGTTGTCGTTGTTAGGGTTTTTTTTTTTTTACCTCTTCAATCCCTTCTTTTGTTCTGGGTATGTTCAGATTTTCTCTCAGTTTGTGTTAATTTAGGTAGGTAGTGTGTTTCTAGAAATCTGTCCATTTCCTCTAGGTTCTCAATTTTATTGAAGTATAATTTTCCATAGTATTGTTATGATTCTTTTTATTTCAGTTAGGTCTGTTGTAATGTCCTCCATCTCATTCCTTATTTGGGTTATTTGCTTCTGTTTTTCTTTTGTCAGTTTGTCCAGTGGTTTGTCGATCTGGTTGATCTTTTCAAAGAATGTATACTTTGC
The DNA here is from genome assembly GCF_024166365.1 of Elephas maximus indicus. Lineage (NCBI taxonomy): Eukaryota > Metazoa > Chordata > Mammalia > Proboscidea > Elephantidae > Elephas > Elephas maximus. Next base: position 97,549,497 of record NC_064846.1, on the reverse strand, counting down.
TGCTGTTCAGTGGAGTGTTCTATGTATATCTTTGCAGCGGTGACTTGCGGGAAGTGGTGGGGGGGTGAGGTATGGAGCTAGGTGTGAGGGAGAAAGAAAAGGAAGAAAGAGGGAAAAAGTGCCGTGCAATGGTAGAGAGTAGGGCAGGCTGGGGTGGGGGCTCATATTGTGGACCCTGGTGGTGGGGGCTGCCAGCATGGGGGTGGCGGTTCTTGCTTCAACTCACCAGAAGGGAGAGGAGTGGGAAAGCGTGTTTCTTTGGTTACCAGTGCTCTGTCTTCTGTTAAGGGATCCATGAAGTTGCCTTCCTGTGCTCCTTGTCAGGGGCCTCTGCCGGCTGTGTTCCAAGACAGCGACACTGTACCATGTTAGTTAGCAGAGGACCTCTACTCTGTATCTCTCCTCATTCTCTGTTTTCTGTCAGTTTCTTCTTTCATTTGGTACTTGATCTAGTTCTTTATCCTTTCATTTGATACTTAGGGTTCCAGGATTGACGTTTGTATCTCTTTTACTTAGTTTTTCAGGTCTTTGCTGCACAAGGATGGCATGGTGCATCTGTCTAGGTGTCTCTGCAAAATTTTACTTTCATGTGATACTAATGATATTGTTTGATAATTTCTGCATCCTGTTGGATCATCTTTCTCTGGAATGGGCACAAATACGGATCTGTTCCAGTTGGTTGGCCAGGTAGCTGTCTTCCAATTTTCTTGGCATAGAGGAGTGAGTGCTTCCAGCATTGCATTCATTTGTTAAAACATCTCAATTGGTGTTCAGTCAATTCCTGGAATACACTGAGTCACTGTACCAAAAAGAATTGGTCAATGTTCAACCATTTCAGAAGGTAGCATATGGTATCGAAAGAAGTCCAAGCTGCACTGAAGGCATTGGTGAAAAATGAGGTCCCAGGAATTGACAGAATAGGTATACGTAAATGATCTTTTTAAGTTTGATAGTCATGTACTTATTCTGATGTATATTAGGCTCTAATAATAATTACAGAAAAAACTAGTGCATGAAATGTGTAATTTCTTGAATATTCAAGGCTGAGTAAAATTAGTTGATTTAAAGAAAAATAGTCGGGATCTGTAAAATGCATTGAACTGCTAGTATAGGGCTCCTATGAGGAAGATATGCAATGATAGTTAAAAACTGCTTTGAGGAGGTTTTCTGTATTCCTGGTAATGTTCAACTTCTTAACCTGGATAGTGGGTACACAGGTATAATTCATCATACTGTACACATATGATTTGTGCATTTTTTGGTGCATGTTAATTGCCTATAAAAATTTATTTTTTGAAAAGTGCTTGACACATATTAGGTCCTCACTCAAGAGAAGTTGAACATTTTGTATTTTGGGCCCAAGTGACTAGAAGTGTATGTGGGGAGGTGTATAGAAAGTGGGTTTAGGGAAGGCAGGAGGCTACGAAATTATGGTTTGGAGCAGTTTTCTTTTTTTGGCCTCTGTCCCAGTAAGAAATCCAGAGTGCCTTCTGAGAGCTAGTGCTGATGAGTTGCAGGCCAAGGGAGTGGAACCAGCTAAAGCCTGGATCATAAACTCAATCGTACATCCCAGAGGCTAAGAAGAGAGGCAGGCAGAGGGGAAGATGATCCCTTCAGGTTGGAAGTCACACAAAATACGGATGGGGAACAGCTGCCTCCTCAAGGTGGAGTCAACTTTAATGACGTAGATGGACTAATGCTTTCGGAATTTTCATTTACTGAGGTGGCATGACTCAAAGTAAGAAGAAAGAGCTGCAAACATCCATTAATAATCACAACATGGAATGTACAAAGTATGAATCTAGGAAAATTGGAAGTTGTCAAAAATGAAATAGACTGCATAAAGATTGATATTCTAGGCATTAGTGAGCTGAAATAGACTGATATTGGCCATTTTGAATCAGACAGTCATATAGTCTATTATGCCAGAAATGACAAATTGAAGAGGAATGGTGTCACATTCATTGTCAAAAAGAACATTTCAAGATCTATCCTGAATTACATTACTGTCAGTGACAGGATAATATCCATATGTCTGCAGGAAAGACCAGTTAATACAACTATTATTCAAATTTATACACCAACCACTAATGCCAAAGATGAAGAAAATGAAGATTTTTAACAACTTCTGCAATCAGAAATTGATCAAGCATGCAGTCAAGATGCATTGATAATTACTGGTGACTGGAATGTGAAAGTTGGGAACAAAGAAGAATCGGGAGTTGGAAATATGGCCTTGATGGTGGAAATGATGCCGAAGATCACATGATAGAATTTTGCAAGACCAACAACTTCTTCATTGCAAATACCTTTTTTCAACAACATAAATGGCGGCTGTACATGTGGACCTCCCCAGATGGAATACACAAGAATCATATTGACTACATCTATGGAAAGAGACAATGAAGAAATTCAATATAATCAGTCAGAACAAGGCTACGGGCCCACTGTAGAAAAAAAAATTTTTTTTTGAACTGACCGTCAATTACTCATATGCAAGTTCAAATCGAAGCTGAAGAAAATTAGAACAAGTCCACGAGAGCCAAAATATGACCTTGAATATATCACACCTGAATTTAGAGACCATCTCAAGAACAGATTTGACACATTGATCACTAATGACTGAAGACCAGACGAGTTGTGGAATGATATCAAGGACATCATACATGAAGAAAGGGAAAGGTCATTAAAAATACAGGAAAGAAAGAAAAGACCAAAATGAATGTCAAAAGAGACTCTGAAACTTGCTCTTGAATGTAGAGTAGCTAAAGCAAAAGGAAGAAATGATGAAGTAAAAGAGCTGAACAGAAGATTTCAAAAGGCAGCTTAAGAAGACAAAATACAGTATTATAATACTGGAGTTAGAAAACCAAAAGGGAAGAACATGCTCGGCATTTCTCAAACTGAAAGAACTCAGGAAAAAATTCAAGTCTGGAGTTGCAATATTTAAGGATTCTATGGGGAAAATATTGAATAAATGATACAGGAAGCATCAAAAGAAGGTGGAGGGAATACAGAGATCAAAAAGATCTGATCGATGCCCAACCATTTCAGGAGGTAGCATATGATCAAGAACTGGTGGTATTGAAGGGAGAAGTCCAAGTTACACTGAAGGGAATGATGAAAAACAAGGCTCCAGGAATTGACGTAATACCTATTGAGATGTTGCAACAAATGGATGCAGGGCTGGAGGTGCTCACTCATCTATGTCAAAAAATTTGGAAGACAGTTTCCTGGCCAACCATCTGGAAGAGAGCCATATTTGTGCCCATTCCCAAGAAAGGTGATCCAACAGAATGTGGACATTATAGAATAATAGCATTAATATCACATGCAAGTAAAATTTTGCTGAAGATCATTCAAAATCAGTTACAGCAGTACATTGACAACAAACTGCCAGAAATTCAAACCAGATTTGGAAGAGGACGTGGAACCAGGGATACCATTGCTGATGTCAGATGGATCCTGGCTGGAAGCAGAGAATACCAGAAAGATGTTTACCTGTGTTTTATTGACTATGCAAAAGCATTCGACTGTGTGGATCATAACAAATTATGGATAACATTGCAAAGAATAGAAATTCCAGAACACTTAATTATGCTTATGAGGAACTTGTACATAGGCCATGAGGCAGTCGTTCGAACAAAACAGGGGGATACTGCATGGTTTAAAGTCAGGAAAGGTGTGCGTCAGGGTTGTATAGTTTTGCCATACTTATTCAATATGTATGCTGAGCAAATAATCCAAGAAGCTGGACTTTATGAAGAAGAACGGGGCATCAGGATTGGAGGAAGACTCGTTAACAACCTGCAATATGCAGATGACACAACCTTGTTTGCTGTAAGTGAAAACATCTTGAAGCACTTACTGATGAAGATCAAAGACTACAACTGTCAATATGGACTATACCTCAACATAACAAAAACAGAAGTCCTCACAACTGGAGCAATAAGCAACATCGTGATAAAGGGAAAAAATTTTGAAGTTGTCAAGGACTTCATTTTACTTGATCCACAACCAACGCCCATGGAAGCAGCAGTCACGAAATCAAATGACATATTGCATTGGACAAATGTACTGCAAAAGACCTCTTTAAAGTGCTAAAAATCAAAGATGTCACTTTGAGGACTAAGGTGGTCCTGACCCAAGCCACGATGTTTTCAATCACCTCATATGCATGTGAAAGTTGGACAATGAATAAGGAAGCCCGAAGAAGAATTGATGCCTTTGAATTATGGCTTTGGCTAAGAATATTGAATATACCATGGACTGCCAGAAGAAGGAACAAATCTGTCTTGGAAGACGTACAGCCAGAATGCTCCTTAGAAGTGAGGATGATGTACTTTGGTCATGTTATCAGGAGTGACCAGTCCCTGGAGAAGGACATCATGCCTGGTAAAGTAGAGGGTCAGCGAAAGAGAGGAAGACCCTTAATGAAATGGATTGACACAGTGGCTGCAATGACGGGCTCAAGCACAGCAACAACTGTAAGGATGGTGCAGGCCTGGGTGGTATTTCATTCTGTTGTATGTAGTGTCTCTATGAGTCGGAAGCAGCTCAACTGCGCCTAACAGCAACATACCTAGGCACTCACTGTACTGGGCAGAATGATGAACAAGACAAACTTCAGTAGCTTTCAATCCTGGCAGAGGAGACAGATAATAACCAAATACACAAATAACCAAGGTAAAGACTAGCTTGAGCTAAGTGCTATGATGGAAATCGACATGGTGACATGATGGTGGGTGATGGGTGTGGACCTGGAGAGCTAGTTTGGATACGTGATCAGAGAAGGTCTTGCTGAGCTAAGAACTGAGGAAGAAAAGAAGCCAGCAGAGAGAACAGAAAGTGCCAAGTCTACAAAGTGAGAATGACCTTGATGGTTTTAAGCAATACAAAGGAGGCCAGTACGTCTAGGGTGGAGAAGGTGAGGGGAAGAGTGCTGGATTTTATTCTAAGTGCAATGGAAAACTGCTAGAGAGTTTTAAGTAAGCAAATGACAGACAGGATCTGATTTAAAAATTTTAAAGATAACTATGTCTGTTTATGGGGCAGTTCTACTCTGTCCTATAGGGTCGCTATGAGTCGGAATTGACTCGACGGCACTGGGTTTGTTATGTCTGTTTTATGAACGATGGACTGGAGGAGGTTGGAGTAGCAATAGGGAAGTCAGGAGGTGATTGTATTGGTCTAGGCAAGAGGTGATGAATCAGAGTAATGGAAACAAAGAGAAGAGGGCAAGCATAAGTTATATTTAAACCTCGTAACAACCCTACAATAATGCCTTTGTAAAGCCGGTATCATTGTTCCCATTGCGCACATGAGAAAACTGAGGCTGAGGGAAGTTAAATAACTTGTCCAAGATCACACAGCTTGTAAGTGATGAAAGAAGGATTCACCCAGGACTGCCTGGTTTCATTCCCATCCTACTCAGAATTCTAATTATGTTTCCTGCTCCTGGGAAGCATTCACCAGGACAGTACAGGTTCCTCCTGTTTCAACTCTGAAAATCACTGGTCATTCTGAACAAAGAAGGGATTGAGGACTATTTGACCCAGCAATCCACCAAGGGCATATAAGCGATTAAAACAGTCCACCTCTCTCATCTGCATAAACATGCTGAGTCCACCAGAGCTCTGAGTAAGGGAAAAACCATTCTTTCCTTTGGAGAGGGGAATGGACAGGAGGAGGTTGGTGATGGTATATTTGAAAATAGAAAAATAAAAAGCTACCAACTTGTGCCTTCAAGGAAAGCCCAGTGGCGCAGGCCAAGACAGGAGAAGTGGCTTGCCAAATCCCTCCTCACAGCCTCCAAAGTTATCCATGTGAAAAAGAAGGCAGAATTGTCCTTGCCAAAGGCATGAAGTCCTTTACAGAGCACTTTGTTAGCAAAGCCTAGCATGCCTCACTATCTATGCAAAGCGAGTGGGAATGTTGCCTTGGCAACGGGCAGCTGGGTGCCTGGATCAGCTCAAGGCCTCACCAGAGAAGCCCAAGCCTGTGGGGGCATCTCCCAGGGGCAGAGCAGCAGGGGAAGGGGGGTTAAGGGAGCTGGTTTTGCTTGTGTTGATCCTTGTGCTCCTTTGCCGGTTACTAGGGTATAAAACTCTTTTCTGTTGGCACATAAGCTTAACTTTTTAAAACACAGCACCCCAGGTTGGCAGGACCCTTTTTTCTGGTTCTGCCATGATGGGTTTTCCCCCTTTCTTTTTTGAGTGTCTGGATAATGCGAGAACATGGAAACATCCAACCTCTGTAAAACAAAACTCCCTTGTGTTATAAATGTGGGAAGAAACAAAAGCCCAGAGAGGGAAAGTGACTTGCTGAAAGTTGCACAGCCTTGGTGGTGCCAGGGTCAGAACACAACTCTCTAGACTTCTGATGTAGTGTGAGTTTCACCATACTATGCTCTTTTTCCCTGGGCACTGGAGAGGGAGGAAAGTGAATCAACATTGATGGCACTGGGTTCTTCTTCTTATTATTATTGTTGTGAAATATATGTAACAGTTTGTACAATTCAGTGACATTAATTATGCTGTCCATGTTGTGCAGACATCCCCACTGTCCATTTCCAATTTTTTTTATCACCTTTAGCAGAAACTCGGTACCTCTTAAGAAATACCTCCCCATTTCCCCCTACCACTGGCCCTTGGTAAGCACTAATAAACTTTGGTCCCTCTGCATTTGCCTGTTTTAGACATTTCATATAAATGGAATCATACAGTATTTGTCATTTTGTGTCTGACGTATTTTACTCAGCATAATGTTTTCAAGATTCATCCATGTTGCAGCATGTATCAGAACTTAAGCTGAATAATATTCCATTGTATGCATATACCACATTTTGTTTATCCATTCACCTGTGATGGACACTTGAGTTGTTTCCATCTTTTGGCTATTGTGAATAATGCTGCAATTAACATTGGTGTGAAAGTATATTTGAGTCCTTGCTTTCCATTCCTTTGAGTATTTTCCATTCCTTTGAGTATATGCCTAGCAGTGGAATTGCTGAGTCATATGGTAGGTCTATATTTGACTTTTTGACTGTGCTGGTTTCTTTGAATTCCTCATAGCTCATCTGCACAACAAACCTGCAAGGGAGCTATTATGATCCCCCTTTCATGTGTTAGGAAACTGAAGCTCAGAGAAGTTAAGGAATTGGCTCAAGATCACACAGCATTAAACTTCAAAGACTGATCTCTGCAGTTTACCACATGACCTCATACTTTGGATGTCAAATGTGTTCCTTTCCTCCCTCTCTGTGAATGACAGACAATTGCAAATGATTTTAGATGCTGGCCCTGCTCTGCCACTTAACGGTAAAAAAGTGTTCTGTGGCCAACCAACAAACTGCCATTCAGTAAAGACCAGTAGCCACTGATGTGTCTCTCTGGGCCTCAGTTTCTTCATCTCTAAAGAAAGGTTAATACTAGCTTTGGAGCTATAAGGATGAAATGAGAGTACATGTAAAGTGCATAGGGGAAAGTCTGGTGCAAAGTGTAAGTGCTTAATAAATGTTAGTTACTATTAAGATTATTCCCTTTAGAGACCAGCTCAAATTCTGCTACTTCAACTGCTCCAGCCCTCATTTGATGCAATTCTGTTTCATTCCCCAGGCATCCATTAATTGCCACCACACAGAATTGAATTCCATCTGCCAGAGGAAGGGAAGTGCATTAAAGAAAAAAAAATGATGCTGAGCTAGTCTTTAAAGAAATGAAGCAACATTTGCCAGTAAAAGGCTTAGTGAGAGGACATTCTAGGCAAAGAGGACATTTTGAGCAAGAACATTAAAGGTATGAAAGTACCTGTGTTTGGGGAGAACAAGGAGTGCTCTAGTTCAGTAATGGTAGATGAGGTAGTTGGGACTAGACCATGGAGGCCTTGAATGCCCTGAGCCAAAGAAGCTTTTAGGTGAGGGGGTGACCCGAAGATCAACATGGTGGCTGCAATGTGGAAGGCTGATTGGAGAGAAGCTGTGAGACCAGTCAGGAGGCTGTGGAAGGGGTCCAGGTGAGAAACGATGAGGGAGTGGCTATGGACGGGTGGGAGAGGTGGGAGTGGGGAAGAAATAAAATAAATTCTTTAGAAAAGACCTTGAATGGAAAGGAAGAACAGACAGAGGTGGTGGTATGGAGCTAGAATACGTGGTGCCTTTCCTTGAGTTAGGGAACCGTGGAAGATGAGCAAGTGGGGGGAGGGGAGGACCTCAGCTTGCATACAGTGAGTGTGAGGTGCCTCTGGGGGCGACTGTCCAGGAAACAGTACATACATGTAGTCTGGAGCTCAGAGGAAGTCCAGGAGTATGTGAAGCCAAGGAGTAGATGAGATGGTTCAGTCTAAGTGAGGAGAAGTGGGGGAGAAGGGAGCATTAAGGTTCAACTTCGTGTCATGAATATTTGTGTCTCTTCCTTACTCTGCAATAGCTACCTTCCTGGTGCACTAGTCCAACATTTATGAAGCTCCCTCACATACTGATCAAGGCGCTTCTGCTATGTGGTGGGCAAAGAGGAGACACATTATCATACACAGGACCTTAGCAATCCTGGCATGATGATTTCCTGGAAGAGGAACTCAATAATGCAACAAGTCATAAAGCATTAAGCGGCAAGCAGGGAAATTCTTTAAGTATTGGGAAGCTGTCAAGCCCATGGCGGCAGATACAAGTTTTCCAAAATTTTAATTTTCACTTGAAAGTTCAAAGTTTATCTTTGAGAACAAATACTGTCAGTTATTTTCCTCGAAGTACCAGGCTCACTCGTTCATTTTGAGAAAATGTCTGCCAAATGCGTAAGGCTGAATCGCCACAGTCAGTCAGCCGGCCATTCTTTCAAGTAAAAGCGATGTTCTATGAAAAAAGAGGCCTGTTGAGCTCACAACTCAAACAATAGCATGTGCTTTTCCTTGAGACAATCATCATACTTCTGAACGCAGCAGAAGTGCTTTATGTATTCTTTCTACTTTGTTGCTTAGAATATTAAAAAGATGCGTGCTTAAGGGTCAAGATTTAATAAAATTAACAATTTTCACTGCTTCATCAAAGCCATTCTTAGGTAAAACTGGCTTTTTTTTTCCTTTAACTGAGAGTGTGTGGCGGTGAAGAATAAAATGACTTCTAGTACAGGTTGTGTCTGGAGTCACACTAAAGTGCCGAGAGTTTTACCATCAGTGCAAAATCAACTCAGTGAAAATGGCAAAAAGACAAACAACGTCTTAGTATTTCTTACAGGCAGTTCCTGGGTTACAAACATCTGACTTATGGGCAACTCCTACTTGCCCTTTAATGTTATGTAAATTTGCCCTCAATTTGAAAAGGTTGAACCAACCCCCACTTGCAACAAATTCTTCATCACAGTTACCTTCTTTCACTTGCTGCATGTGCGGCTTTCAAATCATTGAAAAGGTTTTGAGCCTTTTCTTGCACTAAAGGGAGGCCAAATAAGAACTGTGTGCGCCTGTTCCGACTTAACCTACAAATCTGACTTAAAGTTACAATTAGGAATGGCTCTCGTTTGTAACCCAGGACTGCCTGTAATTTGAAAATAGTTTCGACCTTGTGGACCCCTCAAAACGATCTGGATGACTCCTAGCAGTCTGTGGACCACATTTTTGACAACTGCTGGTTTAGAGAAATTCTTGCACAGATCAATATGGGGCAAGTTAGGGAAGGCTTCATTGCAGCGTTATTTGTAGTCACAGGGACTTGGAGGGACCGAGATGTCAAGTCTTAGTGGAATGGATAAGGAAAATGTGGCAGATGCATGCTATAACAGAAGGGACGAACTAGAGATGAACATAGCAGCACAGAGAGATTTTAAAACCAAAGTGTTTATATTACCGTACCTGTTGCCGTCGAGTCGATTCCAACTATAAGACAGAGTAGAACTGCCCCACAGAGTTTCCAAGGAGGGGCTGGTGGATTCAAACTGCTGACCTTTTGGTTAGCAGCCGCAGTACTTAAGGACTACCTCACCAGGGTTTCTGTATTTATATTAATAAACAATTTATGTTAAGGAACAATTCAGAAAAGGAGGGTGAGAATGGTTGTACAACTTGAAGCATGTAACCAACGCCACTGCATTGTACATGTAGAAACTGTTGAATTGGTGTATATTCTGCTGTGTCTATTTTCAACAACAACAAAAATAAATAAGTAAAATTATTTTTTAAAACCCAGACTGTTGAGGGAAAAAAGAAATAGAATATGATCTATGGATCAATACCATTTAAGTAAATTAAAAGCACATGAATAAATAAAACGCTAGATATTTTTGAAACACACATTTTCAAGAACATACAGCAACCCATTAGAGAGGGTAGCTTTGGCAGGGTGAGACTGGGGATTGGAGATGACGAGAAAAAATAAAAAGAATAATTTTCTAGGGCCTTGCATGGATAGATGATAGTATACTGTGCCCTTGAGTGCAAATAAGGACAAACTGAATGGGAGGCAAAAATAGTCTATTCATTCAAGAGGTCTGATGGTGAAAAGAGGGAAGAATTGCTGGAGAGAGGCCCAAGGAAAGGAGCGGCCAGGGGTATCTGCTTTTTGCCTCCTATTAGTCTATCCAACATGCTCTAGCCTGGGTTACTAATGGCCTCTTGGTTTCTGAAGTTCACCAAAAAAAGGCAAGAAACGTGGGGAGGGTACTGGAGAAACTCCCACTTGCTGACTCCGGTTTTCCCAGGGAAGTAGAAAATAGGATCATCGCCTAGAAGTAAGAGGTGGTATGTAGTTGGGGCTTGAAGAGCCAGGGAAGGTATGAAGCAGCTTCCATAGAGATTAGAGAGAAGTAAAAGTATTTCCAGGCAGTACTGAAGGCCCAGCTGGAGATGGAGGGAAGTTTGAGATGGACAGAAGGGAAATCCCTGGTGTCCTTGATTTTTCATTCATTTATTCAGTCAGTCAATTAGCCAACAAATATTTATGAAGTATCTATTATGTGCCAAGAACCTTGCAAGGTGCTTGGGGTACAATGAGGAGTAAAACAGACGTAGTGCCCATCCTTGTGGCCCTGCCAGTCTAGTGGTTATGTGTGTGTGTGGTGGGGGGTAGGGGTGGAGGACATTAAATAAGCACACAAACTCATATATAATCAAACCATGATAACTGCAATGACAGAAGGGTACGGGGTGCTGAGAGAGTATACTGGTTAGACTTGATGTAGTCTGGGAGGCTGGTTGGTAAATAGAGATTTCAATCCTCATTTACGACAGTTGCATTGTGCACCACAGTATGGACATTCTGTACTTTCTTGGGCCACTCCCTTATTGTAGGACATCTAGGTTTTTTGCCCTTTCCCTCCACATCATAACCAATGTTTTGAGGTACATCGTTATACATGCATCTTTGGGCACTTGTTTAGTTCCTTAGCATACATTTCTAAAAGTAGAATTGCCAGGTCAAAGGGTATACAAATTTTTAACTCTTTTGAAACATACTGCCAAACTACCTTCCAGAAAGGTTGTACCAATATAAACGGGGAAAAGTCTGCTTAAAAAAAAAAAAAGTTAATAGTGATCAAATCTAGGTGGTTAAAATTCTGTAAAGCTTTTTTTTCTTTTCTGCATTTTCTATATTTAATTTTTTCAATTTCTCCATCTTCTAGCCACTCTTGTGTGTGTGTGTGTTACTCACTTAAAATATGTTTGAATTGTTAATACACACATATGGTGTAAATTTCAAAGAGTAAAAATGGGAATTCAGAGAAAAGTGAGTCTCCTTGACCTCTAGCCTCCCAGTTTCCCTCCGCGGAGGCAACCACTGTTCCCAGTTTCTTAGGCATCCCGCAGAGGTATTCTGTGCATACACAAAAAATATTAAATGGCAGCATCGTAATAAAGAGTTCTGGTGATGAAATGGTTAAGCGCTAGGCTGCTAACCTAAAGGCTGGAGGTCTGAACCCACCCAGCAGCTCAACGGGACAAAGACCTGACAATCTGCCTCCATACAGCTTTGAAAAGCCTAGGGGGCAGTTCTACTCTGTCAGACGGGGTCTCTGTGAGTCCCAACAACAACAGCATCCTATACACATTGTTCTGCACCTTACTTTTTTTCATTCAACACAAAGAACCCCCTCAGGTTTTTAAGGCTGCATGATATCCCGTGGTTATTTAGATTATTTTCACTTTTTGCCACTACAAAAAAAAAAAAGCGTATAGTGTTTATTTAACAACAGTAACTAAGGTGGAAAAGAAGAAGGAAGGAAAAAAGATAATCTACTGAGTTTAGAATATGCCTTTGTTTATTTAAACAAAATGCTGGGTCATAGTAAGAAAAAGGTAAGGCATCTTTTTCGAAGGTCTCCCCTCCAAAAGGCCCTTCCAAAAATCCGACTTTTAGTCTCAGTGTTTGGGACACTCGTGCTTCTTTTAAATAATTGATTTGCTTTTATCTGTGAATCTTACAACTTATCATGCCTCCTTTTTTATCTGCTAGAAAGCTTAAAGCCAAATTTGGGAGCCATTTCTATCAAGAAAGGGCTTCCCGACATTCACTTTCTGTTACTAATTCTTCACCAATTACCTCTGTTTTCCCTTGATCTCATCTTTCTCCCTTACATCTAATTTAGACTTTCTCCAAGAACTGAATGTATCTTTGTAAGTAACCTTAAATTCTTTTTGAAATAAGTCGAGGTATAAAAAAATTTTTTTTTAAATAAAAATTGAGCTCTTTCCAATACAGCTCTCAAAAGGAATAGGCAATGGAACAACCAGGACAGAAAAAATGAGAATGTTGACACTTTGTGACAAATGTAACCAATGTCACTGAACAATTTGTGTAGAAATTGTTAAATGGAAACCTAATTTGCTGTGTAAACTTTGACAGAAAATGCAATAAAATATTATTTTTTTAAAAAGGGGGGGATAGGCAAGGAACAAGCAGAAAGATGCCTCAAGAAAACAACAAAAATCTAATTGGAGGTCAATCGGTTTCTGGGCTACATGCGTCAAAGCTGAGGTCTTCAGATTCCAAACACGCAAAGCAATTTAGCGCTCGTGTTCCCATGGCAACTGTACCTGCTCTGTGGAGAAAATGCAGGGAGCTGGCCTCGTGGTTGCTGGGGAACTCTGGCTGCTGGCTGCATGACTTCTCTCAGGTCTGAGCGTTCCGATGCTTGGGGACTTTCCATTAACTGGGAGCTTTGGATTTGGATCTGATTGAAAACGTAATTGCTGAGGAGAGGTTAAAAGTGCCATCACCCTCTTCCCAAGATAATGCTGGAAATGCCACAACATGTTCTTTGCAACACTCCTGTCTCTACACTCTATGGGGAGCAGTGTTCTCCTGCTTGCACATGTCAATGACAGGTTCCAGCACCATTTTCATAGTTTGTTTTAAATTAATTGCTTTTAGATTGGTCCAATAAACATTAGCAGACCCCCAAACATATCCCCAGTGCAGTAAGCAGGACATTTACAAGCTCACTCTTTTCTGGGCCACTTTTGCCATTGTCTGAGCTCATCTACATCCTTTGGTTCTTAATAATTTCCCTTTCGGAGAATGACATGTTCTTCTTGTCTCCTTCTCTCTCTCTTTTTTAAAATAGAGTTGGTTTTTTTCCGGTTATGAATGTAAAACATGTATGTGCTTTTACTTAAAGCTTTTGACATAGTAAAGATGTTAACCCTTTTCTGTTCAACGCTGCAAATACCTTTTTATTTCCCTGTTTACTGTTTTGTCTTCAGTTTTCGTTTATCGTGCTTTGTGAGTATGGTGCTCCATTAAAAAACCATTTATATGAGACCGAAAGGTCAACAATTACTCTAAAGCAAATATGAAAAGATAAAGAGGCAGCAGGGAAACTAGAAAACTGGAAAGGGGACAAACAGAACTCAATTAAAGAGAATGTTCATACATTGTGAAAAATGTAACTAATGTCACTGAACAATTTGTATAACAATTGACAAATGCGAACCTAATTTGCTGTGTAAACTTTCACCAAAAACACAATAAAATATTATTTTTTAAAAATCCCAATGAGGTGGGGCTCCCATTCAATTCTGGCCATTATGTTCTTCTCAATCTCTCCCCCTGGAGGGGTATTGTTTTTCATTTCCCTTCCTCAATTTGGGACATGTTGTTATGACTATTTAAACAAGGTGCCAATCTGACTGGGCAATAGCAGGAAATGTTTCCACACAGGAAAGGCTCTCATCAGATTCCTGTTGCCTATTGCAAATGGAAACCAAGCCTGCTTCTATAGAGGACATAAATGCTGGGTCACAGCAGCACCTTCATCAGGTTAGCTAATAAGAGAAAATTCTTCTTTTCTGTTAGCAGTGCATTAATGGAGTGTCCACAGAAGGGGTGGGAGGAGCCAGCTGGCCACACATCCGGCTCTGCTGGCTGAGGAGTGTGGAATGAAAGCCCAGAGAGAGGTGTGGCTCAGAGAGGCCACCACCTGCCTTTTCCAGTTGCAACCTTCCTTCCTCACACAAAGGAAAATGGCAAATTTGAAAAACCACCAGGGCAATCAGCCCAAGTAGCACAGGCCAGGTGAGAGTATCCTGTGCTCCTGGAGGAATGACAGAGGCCCATAGGGGAAATCGGACCAGGAGGGAAGGAGGAAGGGAGGACCAGAGAGTAGCCAGGTCCTTGCCCTATCCCCTTCCTCATCCCCAAGTCTGCTTCCTTTAGTTGAGATCGCTAGCCCTTGTTCCAGAAATCATGTGTCCTCCCAGGCCCAGGGCAGTTGACTTGGAGGTCATAGGTACTTGGCCTGCTGGCCATCTCTGTGACCTAACTGAAACCTGGTTCTCTTCCCTCAATTTCTCCAAGTCTTTCAGGGCTTGACCTTTCATGCAAACAAACTTGCCTTCACCCCTGCTCAGTGCCAGGAACTGGGGACAGAAACAGTGAAGTGGGCAGCCAGCCAGGAGTACGTCAGAGGACCGAAGGGGCAGACTTTCTCAGTGGATGATAGCCATGCACGTGGTTCCTCATTCTGCCACATTAGATGCACTACAAGTCAGGGGCCTTGACTGGCTCAGACACCACTCAGCATCTGGCACAGAGTAGGCGTGTGTCTTAGTTTTCTAGGGCTGCTATAACAGAAATACCACAAGTGGATGGCTTTAACAAATAGAAGCTTTATTCTCTCACAGTCCAGTAGGCTACAAGTCCAAATTCAGGGTGTCAGCTCGGGGAGGGGGGCTTTCTCCCTCTGTCAGCTGCAGGCGAAGGTCCTTGTCATCAATCTTCCCCTAGACTAGGAGCTTCTCCATGCAGGAACCCCAGGTCTAAAGGACACAGTCTGCTCCTGGTTCTTCTTTCTTGGTGGTATGAGGTCCCCAACTCTCTGGTCGCTTCCTTTTCCTTTTATCTCTTGTAAGATAAAGGTGGTGTAGGCTACACCCCAGGGAAACTCCCTTTATATTGGATCAGGGATGTGACCTGAGCAGGGGTGTTACATTCCACCCTAATCCTCTTCAACATAATCTACTCTTGCCTCATTAACCTTAGGCAGAGATTAGGATTGACAACATATAGGAAAATTATATCAACCACAAAATGGAGGACAACCACACAATACTGGGAATCATGGCCCAGCCAAATTGATACACATATTTTGGGGGGACGCAATTCAGTCCATGACAGTGTGCAATACGTATTTATTTAATTTGTCAAAGGAATTCTATGCAACAATGGAAAACAAGATCTGCATTGGCCAAACTTACTTTCCAAGCAAGAGAGTCAAGGGGCTTTTTGTCTCAAGCTGCTAGGATAAATACCCTAATAAAGGAATAAATACTGAATAAAGTACAGTGGGAACAAAGAGAGAGGGCTTTGCCTGACGGTATCTGGAAAGGCTTCCAGAGGTGTCACTGAGGTAAGCTTTGAGGAGCAGATGAGATTATCTCAGGTAGAAGTGAACATTCTAGGTAGGTGCAGCGAATGGTAGTATGACCAAAGGTGTGCAGGCAACAGATTGGGACGTGTGGTCAGAGGCCTGCAAGAAGACTTTGGAAGGATCAAAGACTTCACGAGTGGGTGCTGAAAGTAGGTTGCAGGAGAGAATGTTGGGCCCATCCTGTGGAGACTTAAACTCCAGGTGGAGAAGTAGATCAGGAAAGTGTTGTGGAAAAGGAAATCTTAAATAAGATGGACCTGGCAGTGATGTGAGAGAAACAAGAGGAAGGAGGGGCTTGTGGCATGACAGTGTCCAGGACATGTGGCAGCTGTGAGAACGGGGCTGGGGGGGCGGGGTGCTGCAGAATGTGAACTGTTGATGAGAACACAGAGAAATGGGTTCTTTCATACATTACTGGTGGGACTGTAAACCAGTCCAGTCATCTTGAAGAGCAGTTCTGCAGTATCTACACATACTCCTTAACCTAGCAAGTTGACTTATAGGTATATACAGTTGAAAAATTCCAAATGCGCATAGGGAAATAGGTACAAGAATGTTCATTGCAGCAGCATTGGTAATGGTTAAAAAAAATAGAAACAACTAAAGTTTCCATCAATAGGGGATTAAACCCAACCCATTGCCATCGAGTCGATTCCGACTCAAAGCGACCCTATAGGACAGAGTAGAACTGCCCCCATAGAGTTAATAGGGGGTGAGAGAAGTAGAATTTATTATATTCATATGATGGAATACTATACAGTATTTAATGTGAACAAACTACTGTACGTTTTTGGTATAAAAGGAGTAGATACAAAAATATGCTTGCTGAGTGAAAAAAGTAAGTGTTAGGGAGTTATTTCATATAGAATGATATCATTTATGACAAATTTTAACTGTACACAAACTAATACTACACATATTTATGAACACACAAACTCAGCCTGGATACTCACCACTTTAAAGACAATAAATAACAGAACTGGGGAGGAGACTGCATGGAACTTCAATGGTATCTATAATTATTTACGTTGGTAGGAAAAAAATCTCAGGCAAACATGACACAAGTGTCACATTTGTTCATTCTGGGTGGAGGATCTATGGGCATTTGTTATATTATCCTCCAACTTTTTTTAAGCATTTTTAAGCAAAAAAGAAAAAATGAAAGGAGAAGAGGGATGAAAGAGACAGAATTGGCTCCTACCACATCTAGCAAATAGAGCCACAGAGACCCTAATAAATGCCACATCTCAGAGACTGGGCTCAGTGCCACCCTTGCCCCTACCCAGCTTCGCTGGCTTTCAGTTAAGAAAAAAATAAATAAATAGTGCACAAAAGTGATCCAAGGTGGAGAACAATGATGTGAAGCTTTTTCCAGGCCCAGATGCAAAGGCACTTGGAGAGCAAAATTTACACATATGTTCCCCACGAGGTGTCCAAGAGCTGCAGCCAAAGTGGCAGGTCCAGGCTTTGTAGAGGCCAAGAAGTCTCCTTCTAGAGGGAAAGGAGGGAGGAGGGTTTTCAGGACACCCAAGGAGAAAGAAGGATGGTGAAATCAAAGGGAATGTAACCTCACTAGAACTAGAACATAAGCTCGAAAAGGATTTATTTGTGCCTGTTTTGTTCACTGCTGTGTCCCCAGCACCCAGAAAAAAAGGGACAGAGTAGGTGCTCAATAAATATGTGTTGAGTCAGTGAAAGGGGAGCAGTGAGTGGCACGGGGTAGAAGGGAAGAGCCTTGAGTGTCCCCAGCTCTCTCTCATCTTGATTACTCAAGTGACCAGACTTCCGATGTGCCAAAGCAGGAACTCATAACGTTTCTAGTGAATTTACACTGCTGCCTGAGGTAAGAGTTGGGGAGTGGGATTGAGGCATCTGGTGGAAGAAGGGGTGATGGAGATAGAGAGAAGTGCGGCTCCAGAAAGATTAAAGAGCCTGGAGGCTCCAGCAGGAAATGTCCCTAAGAGATGAAAATCTGCATGAGCAGGAGCAAGTATGGGGAGGGTGTTTTTGGAAGCAACATGGACACCGGAGAAAATAAAAAATGAGGGAGGGTCTCACTCCCACTGTGTAGTGCTAGCCCATAAGGCACCTTTGTGCAAATTTGAGAAAGCCTCCACCTCCTGCTGGACACACAGCTTGGAGAGCTACGATGCAGAAGAATTAGTAAAAAGTGACCCCAGGCGGTAGGGCTTGGCTATTGGAGCTCAGGGTGGGTTTCAGTCCCCATTCCGTGCCTTGCACAAGGCACAAGGACCCTGGCACAGACATCAGCATTCTTGGAAACTAGATTCTTCCTAGTTTTCCCATCATCCTGCAGCCCATGGCCATCTGCCAAGGGCACTGCTACCGCACTGGCTGCCAGTCCTGCTTCAGGGCCCTGAACCACAGCCTCTCGGCATTGCAGAATCATCCCTGGCAGGAAGATCCATTGAGGCAACAGATAATAATCAGGCCTCGGGTGAATTGTGAATATTATTTTATGTGCAGAAACTTTATGTTCTATTATCAGGAACAGCTGGACTGCCTCAATTAGGGAGGTAGGAGCTTCTCTATTCTCTCCACAGAGGTCAAGTAAAGTCCAAGAAGCCAGAAGCCAGAAATAAGTTGCTGCACCTACTGGTGCTGCCTAAAGGAAACGTTGATGCCATTTCTCCTTGGGTGAGTTTTCAAGTCGGCCAAGATAACCCATTGCCATCGAGTGGATTCCAGCTCATAGCGACCCTATAGGACAGAGTAAAAGTGCCCCATGGGGTTTCTAAGGCTGTAGTCTTTCCTGGAGCAGGCTGCCATATATTTCTCCCATGGAACAGCTGGTGGGTTTGAACTGCCAACCTTTCAGTTAGCAGCCACGCTCTTAACAACTGCACCACCAGGGTTCCTTAGGCCAAGACAAATGCATTGTAAACAGTAGGGATACGACATCACCACTCTCCTCAAGACCCCGATGGCATCATGTCACGCCTTACTCAGGCAAGAGAATATAGCTTTCTGATTCTGAGAACGTAGTCACCATTAGACAGGAACACTGTCACTCTGTCTCTCCCACCAACAAAGTTACCTGCATCTGCCCATTTGTGATATCCTTTCTTCTCAGGAATATGGATCCTTCATCTTTCCTAAGTGCTGCTCTTGCCCACCCTCATTCTGTATCCATGCCCATTCTAATAACCACCTTCCCTTTGAACCCAAGTATGGGAAAGTCACTTAATCTCTCTGTGCCTCAGATTCTTCATCTGTATTATGAGGAGAAAATATCTACCTCATAGAGTTACTGTGAGTATCGAGTGAGTTAATCCACATAAAATGATTGGTTTAGTGCCTGCCATATAGTAGATACTCAATAAGTGTTGCCCATTATTATTGTTATTACCATCATCATGAGTGTGAAGGGCACAGTTAAGGGCAATTAACTGTTAATGGCATTGAACCAGTCTGAACAGCCAGGTCTGGGTTGGCTATCTATGAAACCAGAGTCTCAGAATAGAGGTCCTAAAAAGGCTTCTGGTCGTTTCCAGGCTGGATCTTGTAGTCCTCAGGGTCCATTCCTGTGTAGCATAATTGGCAGCCCTTTCCTTCTGACTATCTTGGCTTCCCATCTTGCCTCCTCTTTGCCCTATTTAGACTTGGTTACCTGATCTGAACTGACTGAGCAGCCCCAGTGCTATGAGTATGAAACTCAAGCTCCATGCTGCCTGTGGCATGAAGCATGCCTCCTCCATACCCAGCTCAGCAAGCCAGATCTCACGATGGTTGGGAGAAGGCTACTGGGTGGTTCTCATCTTGAGACACTTGCATGGATTCCCTGGAACCCAATTTGGGGAGACACCTACTGAGATTTTTAAAAATTGCATTCAGTGCCAGGCCCAATATAGGTAGATAGCATTGAGGGGGCAAGAAAAAAGCCCCAAAGTATCTCCTCTGTCATCAAATGGCTGTTTCCTAAAGTTCCGCCATTAGAATGCTTCATTCCATGGCCATAGTCATTGTTCCTTGTGAGAATGCAAAGACCCTGAGAATGAGAACACGGTGAATCAGTCTCCAGTGTTGATGCCTTCAGTGAAATAGTTTACTGAGCAAAGTCTCTGCAAAACTGAGAAACACTAGAGGTACCAACTCCCTTCTCACTTTGCTCCCTCTCCCCCACCAACACACATTGAGAAATAAAGATTCCAAGGTAAGGGAGGCACAATGGTGGAGACATTTTGGGGAAAGCTTGAGGGCACTAGGTGCCTGGGTATGGTTTCAGGATGTTGAGCGAAGAGGATGATGAAGTGAGCAGTGTGTGAGGGTGGGAGGTGAGGAAATAAGGGTGCAGCCATGTATCAACTTCACCACCTTCAAGGTGAATGGCAGCTATAGTGTGTGCCCAGCACACTGCATTTAGAATTAAACAAACCTGGGGTTTGAATCCCAGCTCTGTCACTTATTAGCTGTCTGACTTCACCTCTCTGAACCTCACTCTTCCCATCTGTACAACCATGATAATAATAACAATGCCAAATTTGTAATGTCATTTTGGAGCACAAATGAAAAAAGATGCACAAGAGAAATTAGCCCAGTGCCTGGCACAGAGGCACCCATTTATCTGTTGCCTCTGAATTTTGCTCTGGACCAGCAACAGGGACTTTGCCAACAACATAGAGACACTAAGAAGCAGAAACACAGGCAACGGTCATCCTTGAACCCTTTGCCTGAAGTTTCTGACCTTGAAATGCCCCCAAAGAAAAGAGCATAATCCTCAGGCCAGGATTTGGAGCCAGAATCCACATGGCATGACCCATTTATCGGCACTACCAGACTCTCAACTTTAACAAGCTTTCTGCTTTCATAACCACAGGAAGAGAAGGAAATGGGCCAGATTCCCTAGTGATAATGAGCACTGCCAGCTCATTTTTACATTGGTAAAGTGCATCACGATCACTCTGATTAGTTTGTTCTCACATCAGTCCTCAGGAGGTACAAGGAGTATTTTTCTCTTTGTTTCAAAGATGTGGTAATTGGTATGCACTAGCTTTCTGCCATTTCAACACTTTATATGACCAAATTCCTCTTCTACGTATATGGCGTTGCCTTATTGCTGTTAGAATTTTAGGAATGGAGGTTTAAAGTCTAATGCTGTTACTTTTCCAGGAAAACAGGCTGCCTAGTGTTTTCTAAGAGACTGTTTTTTACCCATCAGATGAAGTGGTGGGCAGGCCTAGGAGCAAAGAAACTCCAAACCTTAAAAGGTTAGGAATGCAGGGCCCAGGGAGTTAGGGAAAACCAACCAATCAGAGCACTTAGCAACATCCAAGAACCAATGTGGGGCTACCTCCTCTGTTTCTAAGAGGCATCCTTGATTTTCATTGGCCCTGAGTATGAAACTGTCCTCCTAAACTGAGAAAGGTAGGGGGAGGAGGGGTGTGGCAGCTCTGTTTAGGTGTTTATACCTGTCCATGAAGGGGGTTTAAGAAAACTGGGGGAGCTCCAACTCAGGTCTTTGGAACCAGTAAGTTCTCAGTCACATCAGGAAAATTAAAGCAATTTAGCAGAGTTTTGCTTTTGCCAGGTATAAAAAAATTTTTTTTTCTACACAAAAGCAAATTGTGCAGGCCATAGACATGTGGTCTGTACACAGTATGAAAAGGCTCACATGGTCATTTTAAACCCCTGAGTGAAGGAAAAGCTATCTATATATCAGTCCGTGCCTGTCCCAGGTCTGTCTCCGTCAGCAGAGATTGATCAAAGACCTTCTTCCAGCTCAGTCTGGCCCAATCTGGAATCAGTGTGAACCCAAGCCAACAGGGCCATTAGTGGGGGAGGGGTTCCTTCCTCAGTAAGTAGTATGATAGTATGTACTTCCCTGGGCCCTGCATCTGAGGCTGGGAATGAGTTGAGTCCCAGAGGCTGTGGAGACCAACAACTTCCCACTGCCCCTCCACCCCTGCCATGAGGGATTGGTTTTCCTGACCAGCCATTGTGCAAGGGGCCAATGTCCTTCATAACTCGGCCAGCCCAACCCCACAAGAGACCCAACACCCAGTCCTGAGCCGCACATGATAGCTGGGGTCTGGTTGGCATGTCTGGTTCCTGCTAGCCCCTCTCTTCTCTCAATGGTGAGAGTCTGCTTGTACCCCCATGCCTTGTGTGAGCCTGCAGGATGGGCAACTAGATTTCCACTCCATGCCAAAAACTGCTATTGAAACTTGCTCTCTTGCATTCCCCAGATAGTGCCATCTGTACCAAAATTGCCTTAGTTTTCCCCACATCCCTTAGACTCTTGACATTGTATTCAGACTATTTCTCATGCTTGGGCTTGGCTTTTATTTATTTATTTAGCATCTACTGTGCTAGGTCCTAGTTGTTCCTGGCCCCTCTGCCCAGTGCCAGCTTGGACCCTGATGGCTTCAAATCCCTCATATTCTGTACTTGCAGAATCTCTACTCCATAAGCTTCCAGCATGCCACATAACCAGGGCCACAGCAGTTATGAAAGTTACGTGGTCATTCTTCTCATGCAATCTCCAAGATTCTGTGGCAGCCCAAATCATGCAAGGAGGAGAGGAGTGGTGGTGGGCATAGAAGGCAGCCTGAAAAACATACTGGTTGATGTTCATGCTGAGGAGGGCTTGCATTCTTGTTTAGGAAGCAGCACCTTCCCTTCCACTCAGCTATTTCCAAAAATAGGTGGAATCTGAATTCAGTCTGCTGCCCTGCTGGTCTCTGGTTGTTTCCGGGGAGCATGTGAGAACCCAAAAGCCACAGCTTCCTCCACTACCAACATGCTGTGCCTACATCCAGTGCAGCTTCTTCTTCGGATTCCTGGTTTATACTTACTTCCCCCACTGTGCCAGTAGCCCTGTTGTAAATTCCAGTCTGCTGGGCCTAGGATTGGCCTGTGCTTCCTTAGTTCCCATTCTCTTCTCTCACATGATCACAGCACTGATCATGTCCCACTGATATTGGCTCCTCACCACCCTCCCAAGTAGCCTGGTGGCCCCTTAAGGACAGGAACTGGGTTTTATTCATCGCTATATCCCTGTCATCCAGAGTGTGTAACATAAAGGAGGGGCACGATAAGTACTGGGAGAACAAATGAATGTACTCAGGTACGAGTGTAGGACTAAGCTGGTTTCCTCATAGCTTGTTCAGTTTATTTTGTACTTGCAGAATCTCCACTCCTTTTTAAGGAAGACCCTACCTACAACTTGGATTTCTATTTGCCTGGATAGGGGAAAGACAAGGGCTCAGAAATGCAGACCCCAGGGGAAATGAAGAGTAAATATTTGGCACAATAATTAACTGTGTGTGGCCCAAGGAGGACAGGGAACACGTTGGTCAAGAGGAGGCCTCAGGAAGTTTTGATGCAAGGGGACCTCTGAGAAAATGGGCTTTAGGAGTGCTGAAATGTGTCCAGGGGCATTACAGAAGTTGTTTTAAGGGAGCAAAGTGTAACAGAAAGAGCCCAGGCTTCACGTTGCGTGCCTAGGGTTGACTATGAGTTCTACTATTTACAGTATGACTTTGGGCAATTTCCTAAGGAAAATTTTCATTGCTTCAGTTTCCTCGTGTGTAAAGTGGAGACACACATTGGGTCACTATGAGTCGGAGTAGACTCGATGGCCACTGATTAGTATTTTCTACCTATAAATTTAGCACAGATACTAAAAATAATACATGTAAAGTATTTGGTGACATAGAACATTATCAGTAAATGGCATTTAGTAATATCTTGAATACTATTTGGTACGTGATTGTTACTGATGCATGAAGTTTAACTTAGTTAAATCTGCAGAGACCTCAAGCAGCGTCTTCAGGCTGGAATTACATGTATAGGTGGATTATATTATCTAGGAATTTCACTTTAGGATAGTAAATGAAATCATAGTAAATTGGTTATATAAAGAGGTATTAGATCTGATGAACAAATTGGTCTTGGAAGAAGTACAGCCAGAATGGTCCTTAGAAGCGAGGATGGCGAGACTTTGTCTCATGTACTTTGGACATGTTATCAGGAGGGACCACTCCCTGAAGAAGGACTCATGCTTGGTAAAGTAGAGGGTCAGGGAAAAAGAGGAAGACACTCAATGAGATGGACTGATGCAGTGGCTGCAACAATGGGCTCAAGCATAACAACAATTTTGAGGAACGGGCAGGACCAGGCAGTGTTTCTTTCTGTTGTACATAGGGTCACTATGAGTCGGAAGCGACTGGAGAGCACCTAACAACTAACAACAGATCTGATGGGATTGAGAACTGTTATGGATTGAATTTTGTCCCCCCAAAATATCTGTCTACTTAACTAGTCCATGATTGCCAGTATTGTGTGACTGTCCACCATTTTGTCATCTGATGTTATTTTCCTATGTGCTGTAAATCCTGTCTCTATGATGTTAATGAGATGGGATTAGTGACAGTTATGTTAATGAGGTAGGATTCAATCCACAAGATTAGGATGTGTCTTAAGCCAACTCTTTGAGAGATATAAAAAAGAGAAGAGATCAGAGAGACGTGGGGACTTCATACCACCAAGTAACAAGAACTAAGAGAATAGTGTGTCCTTTGGACCTGGGGTCCCTGCTCTGAAACTCCTAGTCCAGGGGAAGATTGATGACAAGGACCTTCCTCTAGAACCAACAGAGAGAGCAAGACTTCCCCTGGAGCTGACCCCTGAATTTGGACTTCTAGCCTACTAGACATGAGAGAATAAACTTCTGTTTGTTGAAACCATCCACTGGTGGTATTTCTGTTATAGCAGCACTAGATGACTAAGACAAGAACTACTGAAGTAAGGAAACAGCATGTTGTGGTTGCTTGTGTCCATGCCCATCACCTCCAAGTCAACTGTGAGAGCCTCAGCGGCAGGACCCAGTCCAACTCCCCGTTCTTCTCTGCCCCTCCACCCTATGTAATGAGCCTAGGCTTGGCACAGAGCAGATGCATGGGGGTGAGAAGGTAAACAAAGAATTCTGAACAGGAGAGCCCTGAATTACATGTCTAAACCTGGTTCATTCATTGGTTCAATAAAACACTTAGGATACACCAGGCATACAATAGGTCTCAACTCCCACTTTCAGTCCAGGCCCGAAGCTCCCTGCTCACTCTACAAAGTCCTGCAGCTGCTTTCTTGGGCTCAAGGACTGTCTTCAGGGTCTCCCTCTCTTTTGCTTTCCTCGATTTTCATTTCACTTCCTGGCCTCTTTAAGGACTTGGTTGGACACTCTACTCAGCTTTGATTTCGGCCTCTTCCCACTATTTTGCCACTTGAATCCTCCCTGCGACTCATGGCAACTCTATGTGTTGCAGAGCAGAACTGCTCCATAGGGTTTTCTTGGCTGTAATATTTATGGAAGCAGTTTACCAGACCTTTTCTTCCACAGAGTTGCTGGGTCGGTTTGATCTGCCAACCTTTAGGTTAGCAGCTAATAACAAATCTCTTCCACCAACCAGGCTCCTTGCTCTTCCCATTATTGCCTATAAATAGTTGTGTGTTCCTACCCCCTCCTCCAGCTCCAGGACCCCCCACCCCAGCATAGCCCTAACAACTCAGGCTCCTACTGGCCTAGAAAAGCTCATAGACAAAGAAAACAGAGCAACTGAGCCCTGTCCTCATTGAGAAAGTAGATATGGGAGGCAGAGTAGGGCATGGAGAAACAGTAAGACCAGGGAGTCAGTTAGGGACAGTCCCATTCCAGACCCCTACTGGATATGAACTGTGCCAAAGGGAAAAATTAATAACAGACATCTTACTTTGACTTCAAAGTTTTCTTACCTGTGAAACCAAATACTCACTGTAAAGGAATTTCTGACAAAAATTAATCTGGCCAGCTGCTTTTCTTTTACCCAAAGTTGTTAATCTTTTCTTTCCTTTTCGAAGCCAGGCTTAGTAAATTTGAATTTCAAAAGACACGTCTGGATGGAGAGACAGGGATCATCTTGTGACCTGGTATCAGTTTGGTTTCAGTAAAGGGAGGAGAGCAGGGTTCAATCAACCATGTTAAGATTAGTCAGTGGTTGATTTTCTGTATTTCTCCCTCCTATTTTTTTTTTTTTTATTCACTTTGTAAGCCTCATTTTACCTAGCTTCTTTGAGCCATTGGCTTTTTCTGGAATCAAAATGGTCTCCCTGTATTCATACAGAATAACTTCTCAGAATAAACCTTACGTTCAAATTTTGTGGAGTTTCGATTATTTTAAATAACTGGAGCTGCCAATTTCCCACAGAGGCAATGAGCAGGGCTACCTGCCACTGCCTGACTACGTGAGCTTGGAGCCCACAGCCCAATGAACGAACAGAACTTTAGGTCTTTGGAAGGGTAGCTCATTCTGCCTGACCCTGTGTTTTGAACACATTCTAGATGTTTTACTGCTAAAATCACAGGGACTAGGTATTGGAAAGAGAGAAGGGAGAGAAGAGTAGAACACTCAGGGGCAGGGCCTAAGGGGGCATCTTCATCCATGATGCCTGCAAGGCCCTTGTCCCTAACCAAGGCCTCCAGATATCATCCAGTCTCCACCCCTAGGCCATCTATCCCCTCTTGTTGTTAGGCTGTTAGATGTCCTGGAGTCAGTTCCGACTCATAGCCACCCTGTGTGCAACAGAATGAAACACTGCCCGGTCCTACCCCTCTTAAAAGAAAGTACTTGGAAAGTACAGAATCTGCAGCTATTTCTGTCAGGGCTGGCAGGCTTTGTAAGAAAGCTCAGAACTGAGAGGTGAGGGGGAAAGAGAAGGCAAGCAGCATCGAGTTCTTCTGAGGGAACTTCCTTACCACTCCCTTCTTATACTCCTTTTATTTTTCATCCTACCACCACCCCTCGCATGCTGAGCAGCCATAGATGAGGGTCAGATTCAGAGGAATAAATAAACCAGACACTAAATTCTTGGACCCAGAAAGGGAAAAAGGGAGGCTCCATGAAACTGTCCTCATGTTTTTTTTCTTCCTTCTCCAATTTCTTGGATCTTATTTGTTCTGTCTTCTGTTTTAAAGCCGATTTGGAAAGTCACATGGATGTCACTTCTGCATTGCCCAGGGATTGGGCTATTTGAGGAGAGGAAGAGCAAGGCATCTGTCCTTAGTATTACTTACCAGTCTCGCTTCTTTCCTGCTCCCTCTGCTCTCCATGTTATAGTCATACCAGAGGTCAAAAACTGGTGGCCAGTAGACATGTTTTGATAGTGTATCTTACAAACACGAAACAGTTGCCAATGTTGAAAATAACAATTTTTTACATTTAAAAAATCTGGATTTCTGGCATCTCTCGAAAAATCGGAAAATGTGGCAGCATTGAGCCAGTGATTCCATATGACACCTAGCAGCAGAGCTTAGAAGCAGCTGTTCCCTTAGACAGGGCACAGACTCTAGAGCTTCCCAGTCCCCACACTTCCCTACACTACCCCAGGCACGGGGGCCATTTATCATGCTTGCGGTAATTTTGTTTGTTTGTATATGACCTGCTTCACTCACTTATATTAACCCTGTGGACCCTTTTAGTATGAGTTGAGATCCCTGATTTACTTTTTTACTTACTAGTCCCAAAACACACTTGTGAGTTTGTGTTTATTCTTCTGTATGGAGTGCCACTCCACAGCCTACCTCACAAACACCTGCCCATTCTTTAAGACCCACCTGAAACCTCGCCTCCTCTGTGAAGTCTTTCCTTACTAGTGCATCTCGCTGCATCTAGTCCTATGGCCCATCATTTTCACTTACCCACTGAATTACAATTATGTATTTATATGCCTATTTCTGCTGCTAACCCATGCCCTCTTTGAGGGCAGGGACAGGGTCTTCCTCAACCTTGGATCTCCAGCTTCTAGCACAGGGCCTGGCACAAGAGGGACACTTGAATATTTGTGAATAAATGATTGAAGGAATGCAAAGGAAGTTATAAAGCACTCACTCATATAGACAGTGATTATAACTTGATGGGGACTAAAAGCAACTAGGAAAGTAACCAAGCAGTTCTAACTTCCCTAAACTGACAGCATTGTGAAGTCAGTCCCACTCAGGAATGAGTGCTTAGTGCAGAGCCTCGTACAATACAGCTGCTCAGGGGATGTTCAGGGACTAAAAGAATGGAGCACATTTGACCAAGGATAGTGACACTTGAAATTTAGTTTGGGGTTGAAATACTCCAGAGGCCACCCCACTCCACATCACTCTGGTTTACAACGATGCTTCTGACACTTTCTAGCTCTGAGTCCCTGGGCAAGTCAGTTAACCTCTCTGACGCTCAACTTCCAAACCTGAAAAAATGGAAATAATACTACTTTGTTACAGAGAGGAATGATGATTAAACAAGATAATGCCTTTAGGTCAGGTGACGTGTTGCAAATGGTTAATAAGTGTTTGGGCCCTTAGAGTATGTGTGTGTATGTCAGTGAGTACATTTGTTAAATGAAATGTGGAAATGAATCCAAAAGCATAGATATGATCTGTGCTCCCACCCAGTTCTGATTCTTTGAGGTCATTGCTGAGTATGTTGTTGGCACATATGCCCTCAAACAAGACTGTCATCAGAAAGGTCAGCCAAAGATACTTGGATAGCGGCATACCCAGCCTGGCCTCTATCTTTGCCACCTAAACCAAACCAGCAACTCTATTTGCTTGGGCACTAAGTTCTTCCCAACATCCTGCCCCAAGATAGGCTAAGTGGGGAAGGTTGCCAGAGGCAGAGAAGATCCAGGCCCCTGACCTTGCAGAGCTCCCAGGATAGTTGAGGGATCAGAATTGCCTGAGGTCACATAAAGAGAAGTGTCAGCTCAAGACATTCTTCCCCTACCTGTGTCTTTTCTATATTCCTGTATTTTTTTTCAAGATACTCTTTAAAAATAAATAAAATATTTCAGATATACAAAAAGAATTGTGTGCCCACCACATAGACAAAAGAAATAAAACATCAGAGGACACGAACAGAAAGAGAACGACAAAGAAGCCCACAGGCACCAGAAGAAAGGAAATAATAAAGATTAGAGCAGAAACGAATAAAATAGAGAACAGAAAAACAATTGAAAGAACAAGACCAATAGCTGGTTCTTTGAAAGGATCAACAATATCGACAAGCCATTGGCCAAATTGACAAAAGAAAAACAGGAGTGGAAGCCAATAACCCAAATAAGAAATAAGATTGGGAACATTACAACAAACCAACTGACATAAAAAGGATCACAACAGAATACTATAAAAAATTGTGCCAACAAATTTGAGAACCTAGAGTAAATGAACAAATTTCTATAAACACTGTACTGTGCCTACCTAAACTAACACAAACTGAGATAAACAATATCTGAACAGACCCATAACAAGAGAACAGATTGAAGAGGTAATAGAAAAAAATTACCAACAAAACAAAAATCCCTGGTCTGGACAGCTTCACTGGATAATTCTACTAAACATTCAGAGAAGAGCTCACACCAGTACTACTCAAACTATTTCAGAGCATAGAAAAGGAAAGAATATTCCCGAATTTGTTCTATGAAGTCAGCGTAACCCTGATACCAAACCCAAGCAAAGACACCACAAAAAAAAGAAAATTACAGACCACTATCTCTGATGAATATAGATGCATTCACAACAACATTTGAGCCAATAGATTTTAGCATCATAAAAAAAAATGTAGAGGAAAAACTAGATAACTGGGGAAAAAAAAATACCTATGCTCATCCAAAGACTTCACCAAAAGAGTAAAAAGACTACCCACAGACTGGGAAAAAGTTTTTAGCTATGACATTTCTGATCAGCGCCTGATCCCTAAAATCTACATGATACTGCAAAAGCTCAACTGCAATAAGACAAATAACCCAATTAAAAAATGGGGAAAAGATATCAATAGAAAAAAAAAGTTTTTTTTTCAATAGACACTTCACTAAAGAAGACATTCACGTAGCTAACAGATATATGAGGAAATGTTCACGATCACTAGCCATTAGAGAAATGCAGATCAAAACTACAATGAGATTTCATCTCACTCCAACAAGGCTGGCATTAATCCAAAACACACAAAATAATAAATGTTGGAGAGGCTGTGGAGAGATTGGAACACTTCTACACTGCTGGTGGGAATGGAAAATGGTACAACCACTTTGGAAATTGATTTGGCACTTCCTTAAAAAGCTAGAAATAGAACTACCATATGATCCAGCAATCCCACTCCTCAGAATATATCCTAGAGAAATAAGAGCCTTTACATGAACAGATGTATGCACACCTATGTTTATTGCAGCACTGTTTACAATAGCAAAAAGATGGAAGCAACCAAGGTGCCCATCAACGGATGAATGGATAAATAAATTATGGCATAGTCACACAATGGAATACCATGCATCTATAAAGAACAGTGAGGAATCTGTGAAACATTTCATAACATGGAGGAACCTGGAAGGCATGATGCTGAGTGAAACTAGTCAGTTGCAAAAGGACAAATATTGTATAACACCACTATTATAAGAACTGGGGAAATAGTTTAAACTGAAGAAGAAAACATTCTTTTGTGGTTACAAGAGGAGGGAGGGAGGGAGGGTGGGAGAGGGGTAGTCACTAATCAGATAGTAGATAAGAACTACTTTAGGTGAAGGGAAAGACAGCACACAATACAGGGGAGCTCAGCACAATGGGACTAAACCAAAAGCAAAGAAGTTTCCTGAATAAACTGAATGCTTCGAAGGCCAGCGTAGCAGGGGAAGGGGTCTGGGGACCATGGTTTCAGGGGACATCTAAGTCAATTGGCATAATAAAATCTATGATGAAAACACTCTGCATCCCACTTTGAAGAGTGGCGTCTAGGGTCTTAAACGCTAGCAAGCAGCCATCTAAGATGCATCAATTGATCTCAACCCACCTGGATCAAAGGAGAATGAAGAACACCAAGCACGCAAGGCAATTATGAGCCTAAGAGACAGAAAGGGCCACATGAACCAGCGCCTACATCATCCTGAGACCAGAAGAACTAGATGGTGCCCGGCTACAACCGATGACTGCCCTGACAGGGAACACAACTGAGAACCCCTGAGGGAGCAGGAGATCAGTGGGATGCAGACCCCAAATTCTCATAAAAAGACCAGACTTAATGGTCTGACTGAGACTAGAAGGACCCCGGCGGTCATGGCCCCCAGACCTTCTGTTGGCCCAGGACAGGAACCATTCCCAAAGCCAACTCTTCAGACAAGGATTGGACTGGACAATGTGTTGGAGAGGGATGCTGGTGAGGAGGGAGCTTCTTGGATCAGGCGGACACTTGAGACTATGTTGGCATCTTCTGCCTGGAGGGGAGATGAGAGGGTGGAGGGGGTTAGAAGCTGACAAAGTGGACACAAAAACAGAGAGTGGAGGGAGAGAGCGGGCTGTCTCATTAGGGGGAGAGTATTTTTTTTAATTGGAAGTGTGTAGCAAGGTGTACATGGGTTTTTGTGTGAGAGACTGACTTGATTTGTAAACTTTCCCTTAAAGCATAATAAAAATTATTAAAAAAAAACAAACAAAACACCACGACCAAGTGGGATTCATACCAGGTATACAAGGATAGTTCAACATTAGAAAATCAATCAACATAATCCACCACATAAATAGAACAAAAGAAAAGAACCACAGGATCATCTCAATTGATGCAGAAAAGGCATTTGATAAAGTCCAACACCCATTCCTGATTAAAAAGTCTCAATAAAATAGGAATAGAGGGGAAATTCCTCAATATAATAAAAGGCATGTGTACAAAAACAGCGGCCAACACCATTCCCAATGGAGAGAGGCTGAAAGCATTCCCCGGAAGAACAAGAACAAGACAAGGGTGCCCTTTACCACCACCTCTATTTAACATTGTGATGTAAATCCCAGATAGAGCAATAAGGAAACAAAAAGAAATAAAGGGCATCCAAATTGGAAAGGAAGAAGTAAAGCTATCCCTATTTGCAGATGATATGATGCTATACACAGAGAAACTGCAAAGATTCCACAAGAAAGCTACAGGAGCTAATAAAAAGATTCAGCAGAGTAGCAGGATACAAGATCGACATACAAAATCAGTTGGATTCCTATACAACAACAAAGAGAACTTTGAAAAGGACATCAGGAAAACAGTACCATTTATAATAAAAATAAATAATAATAATAATAAAATAATAGCCCCCCCAAAATAAAACACTTAGGAATAAATCTAACCAGGGACTTAAAAGACCTATTCAAAGAAAACTACAAAACACTACTGCAAGAAACTAAAAGAGACCTACATCATTGGGAAAACATACCACGCTCATGGATAGGAAGACTCAACATTGTGAAAATGTCAATTCTACCCAAAGCAATCTATAGATGTAATGCACTCTCGATCCAAATACCAACAGCATTCTTTAGTGAGGTGGAAAAACTAATCACCAACTTTATACGAAAGAGGCCCCAGATAAGCAAAGCATTATTGAAGAAAAAGAACAAAGTAGGAGGCCTCACACTACCTGATCTCAGAACCTATTATATAGTCACAGTAATCAAAACAGCCTGGTACTGGTACAACAACAGACACATAGACCGATGGAACAGAATAGAGAACCCAGATGTAAATCCATCCACCTGTGGTCAGCTGACCTTTGAGAATGGACCAAAGTCCATTATATGGGAAAAGACAATATTTTTTAACAAATGGTGCTGGCAAAACTGGATGTCCATCTGTAGAAAAATGAAACAGGGCCCATACCTCACACACAAAAACTAACTCAAAATGGATCAAAGACTTAAATATAAAACCTAAAATGATAAAGATCATAGAAGAAAAATAGGGACAATGCCAGGGGCCTTAATACATGTCATAAATGCAGTTCAAACCATAACTAACAATGCACAAACACCAGAAGATTAAGTAACTGGGAGCTTCTAGAAATTAAACACTCATGCTCCTCAAAAGACTTCACAAAAAGACTAAAAAGACAACCTACAGACTGGGAAAATTTTTTTGGCTGTGGCATATCTGACAAGTGTCTAATCTCTAAAAGCTATAGAATACTTTAACACCTCAACAACAAAAAGGCAAATAATCCAATTAAAAATGGGCAAAGGATATGAACAGACCACCAAAAAAGACATTCAGGCAGCTAACAGGAACACACGGAAATGCTCACAATCATTAGCTATAAGAAAAATGCAAATCAAAACTACAGTGAGATACCATCTCACGGCACTAATCCAAAACACAAAATAACAAATGTTGGAGAGGTTGGAGGGAGATTGGAACTCTTATGCACTGCTGGTGGGAATGTAAAATGATAAAACCACTACGGAAAATGATATTGCATCTCCTTAAAAAGCTAGAAATAGAAAAATAGAAATACCATACCATCCAGCAATCCCACGTCTAGGAATGTACTCTAGAGAAATAAGAACCATCACATGAATAGACATATGCACACCCATGTTCATTGCAGCACTATTCACAATAGCAGAAAGATGAAAACAACCTAAGTGCCCATCAACAGATGAATGGATTAAAAAAATTATAGTAATACACACAAAGGAATACTACAAAATAATAAAGAGCAAAAGATGACTCTGAGAAACATCTCACAACATGGATGAAACTAGAGGGCGTTAGGCTGAATGAAATAAGTCAATCACAAAAGGACAAATATTGTAGGAGACCACTATTATAAAAACCCTAGGAAAGGTTTACATGCAGGAAAAAAAAATCTTTGATGGTTATGAGGGAGGGGAAGAGTGGGGAGGGGAAATCATTAACTAGATATAAACCAAATCAAACCAGTTGCCATCGAGTCAATTTTGATTCATAACGACCCTGCAGGACAGAGTAGAATTAATTGCCCCACAGGGTTTCCAAGGAGCAGCTGGTGGATTTCAACTGCTGACTTTGGGTTAGCAATCAAGCTCTGTGCCAGTAGACAAAAGTTAACTTCGGTGAAGGCAAAGACAACACACAGTATAGGGGAAGTCAGCAGAACTTGACCAAGACAAAGTCATAGAAGCTTCCTAGACATATCCAAACACCTTGAGGGACTGAGTTACTGGGGCTAAGAGCTGGGGACCATAGTCTCGGGGGGCCATCTTGGTCAATTGGCATAATGTAATTCCTAAAGAAAATGTTCCACATCCTATTTTGGTGAGTAGCGTCTGGGGCCTTAAGAGCTTGCAAGCAGCCATCTAAAAATACATCTATTGGTCCCATCCCATCTGGAGCAAAGGAGAATGAAGAAAACCAAACACAAGGAAAATATTAGTCCAAAGGACTAATGGACCACGTGAACCACAGCCTCCACCAGCCTGAGCCCAGAAGTACTAGACGGTGCCCAGCTACCACCATCAACAGCTCAGACAGGGATCACAATAGAGGGTCCCGGATAGAGCAGGAGAAAAATGTAGAACAAAATTCAAATTCACGGAAAAAAAAGGACAGATTTACTGGTCTGACAGAGATTGGAGGAATCCTCCAGATTACGGCCCTCACACACCCTGCTAATTCAGAACTGAGGTCACTCCTGAAGACCACCTTTCAGCCAAAGATTACACAGGCCTATAAAACAAATAAAACACATGTGAGGCACGTGCTTCTTAGTTCAATCAAGTATATGAGACCAAATGGGCAACAGCTGCCCAAAAGCAAAGACTAGAAGGCAGGAAGGGACAGAAAAAGTGGACAAATGGACACGGTGAACCCAGGGAAAGGGAAAGGGGAAGAGTGCTGATACATCGCAGGGATTGGAACCAATGGCACAAAACAACCTGTGCATAAGTTTTTGAATGAGGAAGTGATTTGTGCTGTAAACTTTCATCCAAAGCACAATTAAAAAAAAAAAAAAAGGAGGGATATCATTGCTGATGTCAGAAGGATCTTGGCTGAAAGCAGAGGATACCAGAAAGATGTTTACCTGTGTTTTATTGACTAGGCAAAGGCATTCGACTGTGTGGATCATAACAAATTATGGATAACATTGCTGTCATGGATTGAATTGTGTCCCCCCAAAATATCTGTCAACTTGGCTAGGTCATGATTCCTTTGTATGATTGTCTACCATTTTATCTTCTGATATGATTTCCCTATAAATTGTAAATCCTATCACTATAATGTAATAAGGTGGATTAGCGGCAATTATACTGATGAGGTCTACAAGATCAGGTAGTGCCTTGGGCCAATGTCTTTTGAGATATAAAAGAAAGAAGTGAGCAGAGAGACATGGGGACCTCCATACCACCAAGAAGGCAGTACCGAGAGTAGAGTGCATCCTTTGGACCTGAGGTTCCTGTGTTGAGATGCTACCAGACCAAGGGAAGACTGATGACAAGGACCTTCCTTCAGACCCAACAGAGAAAGCCTTCCCCTGGAGCTGAAGCAGTGAATTTGGACTTGTAGCCTACTAGACTGTAAAAGTATAAATTTCTTTTTGTTAAAGCCATCCACTTGTGGTATTTCTGTTAGAGCAGCACTAGATGACTAAGACAATTGCGAAGAATGGGAATTCCAGAACACTTAATTGTCCTTATGCCAAACCTGTACATAGACAAAGAGGAAGTCCATATGGTTTAAAATCAGAGAAGGTGTGCCTCAGGGTTGTATACTTTTACCATACTTATTCAGTCTGTATGCTGAGAAAATAATCCAAAAAGCTGGACTATATGAAGAAGGTGTCATTAGGATTGGTGGAAGACTCGTTAACAACCTTTCTTTATGCAGATTACACAACCTTGCTAGCTGAAAACTAAGAGAACATGAAGCACTTACTGATGAAGATCAAAGACTACAGTCTTCAGGATGAACTATACCTCAACATAAAGAAAGCAAAAATCCTCACAACTGGACCAATAAGAAACAACTTGATAAACGGAGTGAATATTGAAGTTGTCAGGGATTTCATTTTACTTGATCCACAATCAACGCCCATAGAAGCAGCAGTCAAGAAATCAAAGGAAGCATTGCATTGGGCAGATCAGCTGCAAAAGAGCCCTTTGAAGGGCTAAAAATCAAAGATGCTCCTTTGAGGACTAAGGTGCGCTTGACCATGGTATTTTCACTTGCCTCATATGCAAGTGAAAGCTGGACAAAGAATAAGGGAGAGCGAAGAAGAATTGATGCCTTTGAATTATGGTGTTGGTGAAGAATATTGAGTACACCATGGACTGCCAGAAGAACAAACAAATCTGTCTTGGAAAAAGTACAGCAAGACTGCTCCTTAGAAGCAAGGATGACAAGACTTTCGTCTCAAGTACTTTGGACATGTTATCAGGAGGGATCAGTCCCTGGAGAAGGACACTATGCTTGGTAGAGGGTCAGCGAAAAAGAAAATGATCGTCAAGGAGATGGATTGCCACAGTGGCTGGAACAATGGGCTCAAATGTAGCAACGATTGTGAGAATGGTGCAGGACCAGGCAGTGTTTCGTTCTGTTCTGCATTGGGTCGCTATGAATCGGAACTGACTCGACGGTACCTGACAACAATACATACCTAAAATTTCCTTTCATACCATCACCTCATATTTAAATTTTAAAAAAAAGGTTGCCATCAACTGGACTATGACTTATGGTGACCTCATATGTCTCAGAGTAGAAATGTGCTCCACAGGGTTTTCATAGGCTATTTTTTCAGAAGTAGATTGTCAGGCCTTTCTTCTGAGGTACCTTTGGGTGGATTCAAAACACCAACCTTTCAGTTAGCAGCCAAGCGTGTTAAGCATTTGCAGCACCAGGGACCTCACATACCACTAGTAAAAATATGTACCACACTTTGGGGAATATTGTACTATGGGAATAAATACAAAGGAAAGGCTGTTTCCATTTGGGAAGATCGGAAAAGGCTCCGAGGGCTAGGAGACGTATGTAATGGATCTGAAATTTGTTTAGAGGATATGGCCCTGAAGTTGTGAGTTAGTTTCTGGCTGCAACACTCAGAGAAGAAGGGATAGAAAATAGCCAGCACTTAGTTTTGGCCGGAAGAGAAGTTCGTGCTTCAGGCTTGAGGAGCTGTGATTGAAGCACAGTAGGAAAGTATCTCCAAGGACTAAGGCTGAGTGGGTTTGCTTGCCTGGGTGGCTCAGCAGATGAGACCTACCAAGGGCAGGCTTCTGTTAGGCTATGGCCAGCTGGAGTCAGAGTCGGAGTGTGTACTCGAGCTCATTTCTCCTTATGGAACTTTTACCTGGATAGAGGGTGTTCAAGGCTGTGATGGACAGGGGCCAGCAGAGTGAAAAACGGCAGGGCTTGGAGTCAGCCTAACTTGGATTCTAGTCTCAACCATGCCATTTACCAGCTCGAGCTCCTTTCTTAATCTCCATTTACTCATCTATAAAATGAAGCCTAATAGCCCCCACTTCATTAGGTGGTTGTGTGGATTAAATGAGAGCACAACTAAAGCAACAAGCTGGTTCTTGTCCCCGGCTTTTGGGCTCTAGGGAACAGTCTGGAGAAGTATCACCCTGCCCTGCTTCCCTGCCCACTCCCCAACCCCAGTACAGAGGGATATGGATGATGAGGTGATGACAATGAGCTGTTTCATTTTGGGGAAATGGACCCCAGAATGGCCTGCTTTCAGGCCTGGGACTTCTCTGTCCCTTCTCCTGGTGGGTCTAAGCCATCAAGTCAGGTAGAGGGGTACCCAAATGGTGGGGCCTGGCCCTTTCTCCCCTTTCCTGTCTACACATGGCTCTGTTCAGGGAGAAGTAACTGGCTCAGACATCCAGGGCTGAAGGTATGCAAAAGAAGGAATGAGCTCTGTATACTGGGGCTAAGGATTTCAGAGGAGGGTGGAATTTGAGCTGAAGCGCCAGGAATAGCCTGTAGGATTTTGGAACAGGAGATAAAAGCAGTGAGAAGGAATAGGAAGCACTTTTTAGCAAGCACCTACTATGTGCCTGGTGCCCCTTAGTTCATTTCAATGTTTTCTCATGGGAGCCTCACAATAACCTGCAAGTTAGGTGTTTTTATCCCTGTTATACAGATGAGTGAAATTGAGGCTTGGGAGGTTAAATAGTTTGCCCAAAGTCACCCAGGTAGAAATGGCAGAGTGAGGATTTGAATTCAGGTTTCTTTGACTACAAAGCCTTTTCCAGGTTGTTTTACCATGGAGCAATAAATCACAAGGTCAAGGTAAAGAATACAGCGATTAGCCCTGATTGAATGGGCACAGGGGTTTGTTACAGGGAATAAAGAGAGGAGAAGAGGTCAGATGGGGCTGGTTCTGAGTATAGGTTAGAGAATGTGGACTTGACACTGCAGACAACAGATCATTGGAAGGCGCCAAGCAGCGGAGCAATATAATTTGGTTTATGTTTATAAGCACTCACTCTGAGTGCCGTGTAGAGAGTAGGTTATAGGATGCAGGGGTGGAAACAAGGAGCCCAGTGAAGATGATGATCAGTCCAGTGGTCGAGGGAAGCGACGATGGCTGGAACCAGAGTGAGGGAAGAGGAAGTGATGCTAAGACACGCATAAATTTGAGATGGTTTTAAGGAACAATTGACAGACTCAGTGAATGGACAGGGAAGAGAGAGGAAAAGTGTTAAAGATGTCTAAAAGCATTCCCCATCCACTTTAGATGTTAAAGGGAGATATAAAGAATGTACCAAATCTGAAGATAGACAGGGGTCCAAATCCTAGCTGCCTTATGTACTATTTGGGTTCATTAATCAAGAAATGTGTAACTCCCAGTGGCAAACACAGCAGGGAGGCCCAATGAGAAAAGATGCTGAAGCATCTACTGGTTGTGGCCATGAGAAAAGCTCCAGTGGCAGGGTGAGAAGATGTCTGGACTGCAGTGGGGCTAATAGAAGTTGGTAAAGAAGTGGGACCCAGAGTGTAGACTTCTCATATGAGAGCCTCAGATGAGCAGAGGAGAGAGATGGAATGATGAGGTAGAGGGGACACAGGGAGAAAGGATGTGGTTCTATGTCTGCTCTTCGCTTTTTGTTGCTTCTTCCCTGGGAACAACTTGAGCATGTATACAGGATCAACATAAGAAGCCAATAAGGACCTCGGTCAAGTTGCCTCCCCTCTCCTGGTCTCTGTTTAAGTATCTGTAAAGTAGACTGAACTAATAATACCTTCCTCACAAGGCTATTGTGAGGAAGATACGCAATGATTTTTTTTAAAAAAACTGCTTTGAGGAAGACTCCTGTAGTCCTGGTAATGTTCAACTTCTTGACCTGGGTAGTGGGTACAGGGGTGTGTTCCATTTGTGATAATTCACTCATTCTGCAGTCCCACCTTCCCATCTCCTTGTTCCCAAAACACTTCTGAAACACGCCTGTTCCTATTCAAGCTTCCTCACTTGGTCCCTGAGAATATAATCTGGGGTTCTCAAGAGCACAACCTAATTGAGCTCGATTCTTCTTCTTCTTTTTAATTTTTATTGTGGTGAAAATATACACAACAAAACATTCTCCAATTCAGCAATGTCTACATGTATAATTCAGTAACATTGTTGATTCTGTTTTGATTTTCAAGATGGCCACTCATCCACTTATTTTAGAATCATCTCAAGGTATCTCAGTTCTGCTCTTTTAGTCTAAGTTTTTTTCAGTCCATGTTTACAACCTACAAAGATCCATTATAATGGATAAGAGGGCAAGGACCAAATGTTTCCCAAACTCTAGTTATTCACTTAAATAATACTCACCTTCAAAATTTTTGTCATATTCTTTTTCCAGGATACTTCACTCCAGACCCTTCACTTTTGCTTGGGGACCTCTATTTCCCAAGTTCTCTTTCCTGGCCTGGCCTCAGATGGTCCTCTTGGAGGCCTCCCATCACATCGTACATGGAGCTGCAAAGCTGTGATTTCTCTGGATAGTTACCTGTCTTCCCCACTAGGCTGGGAGAGCCTAGAAGGCAGTGTCTGCCTCTCTCTGTAGTCTAAGCCTGGCGCAGAGGCAGAACTTGAGGAATGTTTATGAAATTGTTAAAGAACTAAAAAAAAAAAAAGAACTAAAGAGACCTTTAAAACCTGGGACCTGACTGAAAAGCTTCCTAGCATGGGTAATATTCCAAATACGTAACAACAGTACGACTGTCTTAGTTATCTGGTGCTGCTATAGTAGACATACCACAAGTGGAATGCTTTAACAAAGAGAAGCTTATTTTCTCACAGTAAGGTAGGCTAAAAGTCCAAATTCAGGGTGTCAGCTGCAGGGGAAGGCTTTCTCTCTCTGTCAGCCTTCTCATCAATCTTCCCCCAGACCAGGTCCAAAGGACATGCTCTGCTCCTGGCGCTGCTTTCCTGGTGGTATGAGGTCCCCCTGTCTCTCCACTCACTTCTTTTATATCTCAAAAGATTGCCTCAAGACACAATCCAATCTTGTAGATTGAGTCCTGCCTCACTAACACAAATGCTGCCCATCCCCCCACCTCACTAACACAACTGCTGCCCATCCCCCCTACCTCACTAACAGGACTGCTGCCTGTCCCCCTACCTCACTAACACAACTGCTGCCCATCCTCCCTCATTAACATCATACAGGCAGGATTTACAACATAAAGGAAAGTCACACAATACCCAGAATCATGGCGCAGCCCAATTGTTACATACATTTTGGGGGGGGCATAGTTCAATCCATGACAATGACCTTCCTCCTTCTGTATCCGGCCAACAGTTCTTCATCTTTCATGACCCAATCCACGCATCACCTCCTCTGGGACTGAAGAAGTTTCTTTTTAGTGTTCCCTCAGCATGTTGACCCTTCCCTGGTATAGCAGCGATCACACTATTGTCATGGTCTGTGGGTGTATCAGTCACGCCTCCTAGACTGTGGTCTCCTAAAAAACGGAGACAGTGATTTACACTTCTGTATTCCTAACACCTAGCAATGTGGCCTGGAGAGAGCAGGTCCCTGGGAACTGTTGAAAGAATGACTAAATGCCTGGGTGAGTGGGTGGATGGATTCCACTTTAGACTATGCCCTCACAGCCAGGTGGCATTGCACAGCTCCGTTTTCTGGGTGGCACAGTGCCCCAAATCTGTGACACTGAGGCTGTAATCGGGCTTTCTCCACAGTGCTCTGTGGCTGTGACTATTACTATGACATCCCTGTCCCCATAAGCATGAGTCTGATAACATCAGCATTGGACAGCACCTGAACTCAGCAGAGTAAGTGAAGTCACTCAAGGCTGTCCAGCTCTGGCAGAGTTGATTCTAGGAGCCATGGCCCTTCCTCTCTCCCAGGTTGTTGGGGCTGGAACAGGCTGCTGAGCCAGCACAACCTGACCCCTGTCACTTAGCCCACAGGGCTGCAGCACTCAGCAGAGAGCTGTTGTATACATGTGAGTGTGTGTCTGAGTGTGAGGGAGAGTGCACGCGTGGATTTACAGTGGGGCTCATGGAAATAGCCTTCTCATTGGCTGCTGAGGGTCCCAGCTCCAGCCTGTGAATCTCTGGGCTGCCAGCTCTGCCCTCCCCTGGGAATGCAAAGCAGGCAAGGGAGGGGACAGTGGAGTGAGCCTTCAGGTGTGTCTGACAAGGAGGCTAGTACATATGGTAGCCACATTTGGGTATGCTAGAGACATCTGGCTGTGCTAGCTCCAATTCTGTAGCCTGGCAGCCTTGTGCTCTGCCCATATTTCCCTAGGTCTCTGTCAGGACTGGAGCCCAAAGCCCGCTGGCAGCTGTCACTTACAGAGCTGGATCCATCCCCCAGTGGAACAGGGAGCTGTGTCACTTAGAATTCCTGGGTAGCACATTCCTTCACTGGTCCCTGTCACACTCCCAGATTAGGCTCTGTTATTGGCCCCTCGCTCCTGCTAGCTTCTGCAGACGGAGCAGCAGCAGCGAGCAGCAACAGAAATGACAGCACTGAGAACAGAGGAAGCCAGGAACGGTGAGGGTGGGCGACTTGGAGTTCCCGAGGGCGCCAGTGCTGGCCCCGTCTGCAGAGGCAGATGAGGTGGGGGCCCTACTCAGGGCTTGCCAGGATTCCTCCTAGAACCTGGGCTGCTCAACCTGACTGAGTGGAGCATTGAACAAGGGGGAGGGGAGAGGAAGGGAGAGTGGGGAAGACACAGAGAGAGAGAGAGAGAGAGAGCGTGAGCAGGCTGAGAGAGGCTCCTAGCAGGCTCTGGTCCAAGTGAGAGGGTCAGGTCTAGACAATTCTTTTTCAGGGGCACAAGTGGGATTTGGATGAGCCATGTGTGTGAGAAGCAAAGCTGAGGTGATGTAAGCACCTGGGGAGGAGCACGGGCAGAGGGGGAGGAGTAGGAGGAGGAGGAGGCTAGAGAGGAGGAGGAGGAAGAGGCGGCAGCCGCAGAAGCTGCCAGTCCAGAACAGAATGATGGGCAACTCTCACCACAAGCAACCGAGGAATAAGAGCCAAAGCAGGATGCATTCAGCAACAGGTACTTTCTTCCCTTCCCTCCTTTCTCTGGGGCTCCTATACCCAGGGCCTTCCCAGCTGCGGCCATGCAGGGCCCCTGACCCTTGGCGTGACTTGCAGGGGCTGGTAGGGGGCGGGGAGAGGGATGTGGTGAACTCCCAGCTCCCCTGCTCCCATACCAGGCTGAGTTGCATAAGTCAGAGATCCCTAAGCTGGCAGAGACTGACCCCTTCGCCAGCAACCCCATGTAGCCTCTGGAGGGTGGTTGGAATGTCAGGGAAGTGAGCAACATGCCATTGGCTGAAGTTTATTGCTAAGACTGTGCTTTCTCTCTGGATCCAGTAGGCAGAGTCTTGGAACCATGCATGGCTTATCCTTTAATGAGCCTCCTTTGTTATTCAAACCTTTATCTCCCCTGTGGCTCAGCACAAAGCCCCCCACTCCCCACCTCCCACCCCCGCCTGCA
Source organism: Elephas maximus indicus (assembly GCF_024166365.1). Taxonomy (NCBI): domain Eukaryota; kingdom Metazoa; phylum Chordata; class Mammalia; order Proboscidea; family Elephantidae; genus Elephas; species Elephas maximus. The sequence continues at coordinate 97,506,911 of NC_064846.1, read as the reverse complement.
TAAGTATACCTACACCTTTCCTGGCTCTACGTCATGCTGCAAGCAAGGAATGATCCATATGAATCTGTTTCTTGCTGTGTAATGCCCTACCCCCCACCTCCCTGCCCCAACCCTGGCGGGGAGCTCTCCTCACTGCATGGGCAAGAGGAGCATTTCCTAGCCTTGAGCTCATTGTCCTCCTAACCCTGAGTCTGTCCTGCTTTGCCGCTTGCCCCTCGCCAGACATGGACTCATGGGTTCTAACATAGTTTCTTCCAAACTGAATGCTGAGAGTGTGGAAATCAGGATCTTAGACAACTTTTCCTAGATGTCTCCCTGGCCCAGGCATTGCAAAAGCAATGTGGAAGCAAGTTCTCCTACCCTGTTCACCACTCGCCAATTATTTACCCTCCTAGTCCTCCCCTGGGCCCTTGGAAACACCTTTCACTACTGCCTCTATCAGGCCTCATGCACTTCAGAAGCCTCCCCCTAGGGCCAGGGGAACTTTCTCTCCCTGCCCTTCTCCCTTTGTCTTAAAGCGTCTCCACTTCTACCTTCTTAGTGTCCCTCCTCACGCAGAGTCCTGGAGAAGCCTGAGTTTCTCTCTGTGCTAGTTGAGGAGGTCTTCATCCACCATTCAAGCCAATTGGGAAGGAAGGGAAAGTTTTTGCCAAGTTTAACTGAAATAAGAAGTTTACCAAAAGGAAACTGGCGGCTTGCCGAAAGCATACCATGCTCAGGCCCAGAGAGTTGTCTCTGCCTTTTCCTGGGGACTCAGCTGGCAGTATAGTTAAGAACAGTTGCTCAGAGTCAGCCAGTCCTTGGGGCAGTCTTAGAACAGGGGTCTCACAAGGTTTGGTGAGGAGAGAAGCTACAGAAAAGTGACTTGGGATATGCCGGCAGGCAGGGCAACTGCCCCTGAGGTGCGCCTATCAGAACAGGACCTTGTTTGATCTCCTGGTTGGGCTGAAGTTTCTTTGAAGTCTTCTGGGTCACCGTTAGTAAGTGAATGGCAAAACCACCACCTCATAGCATCTGCTTCTCTGCCATGGGGCTGGAAGCTCAGGAATCCACTGTTGTTAATCTGGGACTCTCTGTCCATACAGAGGCTTGAGGATAACTTTATGCAGGACTGCTGGTGCCACAGCTTGGGACAGTTACTGGCTGCCATTTCATTTCTCAGAAGTTGGTCTGCATCTTCAATGCCAGGGTCATCCTGGAGGCAGGAACTATTGGGCCAGCTTCTGGCAGCAGGAGGAGATGGCCTCATGACCACTTCTCCCTCTCTTTCCCACTTCACCTACTGGCCCTCAGCTTTTCTCAGCACAGCACCTGCTCACTCAAAATCTCTATGCAATCCCAGACCTGATTGAGCAACTAACGCCCACGAGGTTAAACCAGAGAAAGACAATGGTTAGCCCCCACCCCAGGCTGTTCACAGACTGGTCAAGGAGAGGAGACAAGCTCAGAAAATAATCAGCTAATGCTCTAAGTGAGGTGAGACCCTAACTATGGGAGGTAGGATTGCACTGATGTAGCTAGGAATGGCTTTCATGAACGAAGAGGGCATCTCTTCCCCTGCCTACCTTTAAATGTTAAGTGTTCTTTCCTCGGAGTTCTGTCTTAAGCCTGCATCTCTTAGCGCTCTACACCCTCTTCCTTGGCAGTCAAGACCACACTCAAGGAGGCCGTCTCCATATATGCTTGTCCTCCAAATCTCTATCTCCAGCTCAAACTACAACAGTCTATTGCTCCATGTCCACCCAAATGTCCCATGAGTACCTCATTCACACTCAGCTGAGTACATCTTCTTGTACCACCCTCTACCCCTGCAGGGGAGCTCCCTTTTCTGTTTTTCAGTTTCTCTTAATGATACAATCAACTTTCCAGTAACCCGAACTAGAAACCTGGAAGTCATTCCTCATTCTTCTCTTTCTTCCTCACGTCATGTTTGCAATAGATTGTTCATTCAACAACTATTTGTTGCTGAGTCTTTCTCTAATACAAGGCGGTCTCTCCTATTATCCCACTGCCAACATCTGAGTCCAGACCTTTGTTAACTCTTTCCTGTTCCAGAACTGCCTTCTCCTGGTCATACCCAACACAGCCACCAGAGTTATATGACCGTACATTCCCTTCCTATGAACCCAAGTCTTGCTAATTTGAGAAAAGAAACTCAAGAATTGCTTCCCAAAATGTGCCCTACTAGTCCCAGGGAGTCCCAGGGGATCACGGTAGGTGGTACAGAAAGAGTTCCATATATATAGTTAATGTATACGAGAAAAAATAACTAGTACATCAAACCCATGGTTTCTCATATATATTTGCTTAGAACAAGGTTATTTTTTTAAGTGAGTCTTTTTGAATAAAATGATTAAGTAAATAAATAATAGTACAGGAGGTACATGGAAATGGTAAGAGTTAGAAATGTGAGACACCAATGCCTGAAGTTTGGGAAGCATCAGTTCCTATAGTAAAGTATGTGTTTCTTAGCACAACTTAGAGACCTTTCATGATCAGGCCCCCACCTCCCTCTCTAGCCTCACCTCCTGTCACTTCTCACCATGGACTTGATTATCCAGCCAGCCTGAATGACTTATGATTGTCCAAATATACCATACCCATTCAACACTTCCATGCTTCCACAAATATAGTTTCCTTTGCCTGGAACATCTTCCCCCTTACACATCTTCTCCTAGAAACTTCCTATTCATTCTTCAAAACCCTGCTCAGTGTTACCTCTTCTCTGAAGCCTTCCCTGACTGACCTCTTTCCTCCATATAAAATTAATTAACAGAGTTCATTGCTCCCTCCTTTGTACTAACTTGGTACCTTGTACATAATTGTATCATTGTTTGTATTGTCATTTTTGTGGTTGTTATTACATGTTTATCTCCCCTAGTAAAACGTGAGCTCTTTGAGAGCGGGTGCTGCAACTTACTTACCAAAGGGTGAGAAAGCCATTGACCAGGAGTCAGAAGGCATGGGTTCTTGTCTCTCTTGTCCGTGAGCCTGTAGGGTGATCTTAGGCAAGTCACTCACCTCTGCTACCTACACACTTCAGCTATAAAATAGGGGAAAGCTACCGGCACCTAGCACACTCCCTAGGGTGGTTTGGAAGATGCGTGTGGGATTAGCTAAGAAAACCTTTAAAAATTGGAATTACTTTTCAAACAGATGAAGAATGGTTATGATTGCAGATGGAAGAAGGCCATGGGCCTTTGCTCTGAGCTTGGACACAGAAGTGGTACCGGCATGTTTGAGGGACTATGGGGAGCATCTAGGCTGAGTTTATTCTAGGAGTCAGTGCAAAGGGGTGAGGGAAACCAGCTGTAAAGCGGGGGAGAAGAGGTAGTCATAGCATGTGGAAGCTGAACACAACCTTCAAGGATAGGTTGCGTTGAGACTAGAAAGCCTTGTCTGCTAGGTTCATGAGTTGGAATTGATTTCTCACCAGCTCTCACACCCCCTTTCGCCTCTTTAAGTAAGTGTAGCCCTGTTGCCATGTGAATTTCTGCCGTGGGGGGAGGGGAGCGGGTATGTGCTATTGTCACCATAACTATGCAGCATGTGCATATCTGTGTATGTACTCATTGCTGTTGAGTGGATTCCAACTCCTAGTGACCCTATAGGACAGAGTAGACCTGCCCCATAGGGTTTTCAAGGAGTGGCTGATGGATTCAAACCACTGACCTTTTGGTTAGCAGCCGAGCTGTTAACCACTGTGCCACCGGGGCACCATCCGTGCATATAAAAAAAAATTTTATATATGTACCATATATTTAGACTAGTATCTCACAGAGGAAGGAAAGAGAACCAATATTCACGATGCATCTATTATATGCCAGCACTTTTCGCCCATGACCTTATTTAACCCTTAGAACCACCACCAGGTAGAGATTATTGCTGCCATTTTACTTACAGATGGGGAAACTAAGATTTTAGAGAGAGCTACCCATGGTCTGGTGACAAAGAAGTTGTAGAGTCAGGATCTGAGCCCAACTCTGTCTGACTCTCAAGCCTGTGACTATTGCATCATGCCAAGTGCTTCTCAGTATCTTTGCATCTGTGTCAGGAGTTGGTAACCCTGGAGATCGGGTGTAGTGAAAGGAGGAGGGTTCTATGGCTCAGTTCTGGTAGGTCTAACAAATCTCTATAGCAACAAGGCCTGCAATTCCCAGCCTTGTAGAAGTCCCACCATATGTCTGTTTGATGGCATATTTGTATTCTTTGAATAATTGAATTCATTGGAGGCTCCTTGTTGAGTCCAGAAGGTAAAGCTGGGGGATTCTTGAATTTACACCTCAACCAGGTATTGAGAGGGTCTTCAGACCCAGGGAGAGCTGGTATCATGCTGGCTTCCAAAATTCCCACCCAAGTAGCCATGCCAGCACTCTGAGCAAGGTAACCTATGCTTCAAGGTAAAAGGAACAGCTCTCTTCTCTGTACCCAAGAAAAGCAAGGAGATCATCTCATTGTATTCATAAGGAATTTTTATAGTTGACTGGCCCTTTCATATTTACAAACTTACTGAATTCTCAAGATCCTTGATTTCAGTATGATGGAAGCTAAGGTGGCATAGACTTATAAGGGGGTAGAATGGCTCTTATTACCCTGGGGGCATCTTTCCTAAAGATACATATTTCCTAGCCAGACTTAATGAGCGCATTGGAAGGTAGGGAGGAAGCTGAAATTCTAGACCACCAAACAAAATATTTCCTGATGCTCCTCACCTCCCACAACTGAAAGATGTATTGGAAACAGAGGCACCAGCCCTGGGGGTTTGGGTCCATCATGATATTCCCACTTTTCCTGGGCAAGAACTAGAAGGAAGCACAAAGGGGGTGTAAAACATGGATAGTGCTTATAATAAGTATAACATACAAAAGGCACAATACAATATTGTATCTATGCTGAGCTTTACAAACCCAGTAAAAAATATGTTTGCACATGGGCTAGAACTGGAAGGGAATGGTGGAAAAAATCAAACTTGATTTACTAGCGATGGCAGGATTGTTAGTGAACTTTTCTTTCCCTCTGATCTCCATTAATATTGTTATAATGTTGTTTGTGCAGAGAATAATAAAAACCATTAACATATGAAACAATTGCAATGGCAAATCGTTCTGTCAATCTGAGATACCAAATTGTATGGTTTCCCTGAGCCAAAAAACACACTTGAGAGACATAAATACAAAATCAGGTACCTTTCTTTAACTGTATACTTTTATGGAAAAAATAAAAGCCACAGGGATGGAGAAACATAGTGGACTTGGTGTGGGAAGCTACAAATTTGAATCCAAGCTCAGACCCTTTCTGTGGGTTTTGAGGGGAAGTTATTTCACCTCTTGTACCCTCAGTTTCTTCATCTGGAAAGTGGGGATAATAACAACAACCACTACCACCTTAGAGGCCTGTGGTGAGAATCTAATGATCTAGGATGTTTTAGCGGGCTTTGTCAGATGTAAGATGCTGCACATTGTAAAGCCTTATCAGGGTATGCACACTAATACTTTGAAACAAAAATGTTAGGTCCTTTTCTCCACTGTCCCACCCCAGTTGACAGCAAAGCCATGATGCGCTTGTGCTACTGGGTAGCTTCAGGTGGCTTCCACTTTGTTGTCTCTGAGCACCGGATGCCATTGAAATTTAATTAAGCTTTGGTTGAGGACTCATCAGGAAAATGTTGTGAATTTTTCTCCTCCTCTAAAATGCTTATGCTTCATGGAGAGAAGATCAAAATAATTAATTGAAAAAATGATGACATTTCCGCAACTACTCGAGAGTGAGACTGCCTAGGTTTTCAGCCATACTTGGCCACTTGCTAGCTGTATGCCTTTAAGGAAATTACCTAAACTCTTAGCATCTCCATTGTCTCCTGGTAAAATGGGATTTATGGTACCTACACTATACCTCATAAGGTGGTTGTGAGGATGAAATGTGATGCTACATATAGAGCACCTGGCAAGGAATAAGCAAGCAGCATACAGGCACTGCTGTTATTATTACTTAAGAATATCAGAGTAGGAAGAAGGTAGTCACTACAGATCACCTGATCCAGGGGTTCGCATCATGTGGTAAGAGGGATATGGAGGGAGTCTTGGGGCGCACAATGGCCGTGGCTATTCTTATTTTTGCACGTCAACATTGAGAAGTTTTCCATGGGAAGAGTAGACTTTTTTTTTCTCTATAATGGTGGGACCCAGGTACTTTGGTAAAGATGAGATGTGTACTTATAAACTGCTTATCTCCTACCAGCCTTCCATTTTATAGACCCACAGAGGTGAGATGATATGCCTAAGGTCACCCAGCTACAGAGATTAATTTGGGCACCAAGCAGTCCGGCTGCTTCCCCACCACTGTGCCACATAGCCATATACATATTTTATGTACATATTTCCTCATACTGTAAAGATACCCTGTGCCACATAGCCATGTATATACGACCATTATCAAGTGAGGAAAAACAAGACAAGGCTCTGGTGTTCAGAAGAGGCAAAAATGATGCTTGAGATGAAGAATAGTGTTCTTGGTAGAAGGCCCTGAACACTGACAGATCAGCTCTGTGTCGCCCCCAGGCAGTACTTCCAAACAATCTGAGCTGACACAGCCTCTCCTGAGTGCCATCTGCATCCCTATGGAGTAAATAATCTTTGATGAAAACTTCATCTCTCTCAACAGCAGATTTTCTATTTAAAAAGTCAATCTCTTGTCAAATTCTCCAGGAGCACAGATGGAGGGATGTGTGGTCCCCAGAGCAGGATTAAGTTCTCCATGCTCCCAGCCATTCGAGTGGAGTATGTTCCCTGAGTCTTGTTTCCGGCATTGGAGAGAGTGATGCAGAGCCACTTCTACGAACACCCTTTGTGGGGCGGGGGGTGGGGGAAGCATTGTTTAGGCCTGTCTTAGTCATCTAGTACTGCTATAACAGAAATACGCAAGTGGATCATCAATCTTTCCCTGAAGTATGAGCTTCTACAAACAGAGACCCTGGGTCCAAAAGACGCGCTCTGCTCCCAGCACTGCTTTTTTGGCGGTATGAGGTTCCACCGCATCTCCCCACCCCCTCTCTTTTATATCTCAAGAGTTTGCCTTGAGACACAATCCAGTCTTGTAGATTGAGTCCTGCCTCACTAACACAACTGCTGCCCATCCTCCCTCATTAATATCATAGAGGAAGGGTTTACAACATATAGAAAAATCACACAATACCCAGAATTATAGCCCAGCCACATTTTGGGGGGGACACATAATTCAACCCATGGAAACTCTGGTGGCGTAGTGGTTAAGAGCTATGACTGCTAACCAAAAGGTCGGCAGTTCAAATCCACCAGGTGCTCCTTGGAAACCCTATGGGACAGTTCCACTCTGTCCTCTAGGGTCCCTATGAGGCAATGGGTTTGTTTGTTTGTTTATTTGTTTTAAATTCAATCCATGACAAGGCCGTTCAGGCTTGCTTCTGAGAAAATGTGCCCCCACACATGCCACACAGCAGATAAAAGGCACGTGCCATCTCTAGAAAACTGTTCCTTTGAAATATTCTGACCCATCCACCAGCCTGGGACCTTGCTCTCGCTTCTAGGACTTGGCTTCAGGGATTTCTGGTGTCCCTGGCTTTAACTCCTCGCACTTCTGCCTCCACTCTCATTGCTGAACATTCCTCTCTCCCTTTCCAGACTCTTGACTACCTGCACCCTTGCACCATCACTGTCTTCCTGGAGATCTGCCCCAAGCTCTGGCTCTGCACAAGTCCCATCCTATTCCCTGGGTGCTACAGGGCCTGGTTTGGGGGTTGTGAGCAGTCTTTTCAGGGTAAAAAGCAAGGTTGGCACTGTAGGCACTGGAGAAACATCAGTGAAAAAAACAGGCAAGGTCCCTGTTCTCAGGGGACCTACATTCTGGGGAAGTCAGACAATAAACTTTATGAATAAATGAAAGGTGTAGTATGTGAGATGGTGATAAGTGCTATGGAGAAAAACAACACATGCTCTGTGTAAAACCAGGGAGGCTGAGCACCGAGAACACTGCGAATGCAGTTTTACTGTTAGGTGCAGTGAATTGACTCTGGCTCGTGGCGACCCCATGTACAGCACAATGAAATGTTGTACAGCCCCGCGCCATCTTCGTGATCACTGGTATGTTTGAGTCCATTGTGGCAGCTATTACGTAGTGCCTTCCAACATGGGGGGCTTATCTTCCAACACCGTGTCAGACAATATTCTGTTGTGATCCAAATGGGTTTTCGCTGGTTGATTTTCAGAGTGGATCATCAGGCCTTTCTTCCTAGTCTTAGTCTGGAAGCTCCACTGGAACCTGTCCACCGTGGGTGACTCCGCTGGTGTTTGAAATACCAGGGGCATAGCTCCCGGCATCATAGCAACAGGCAAGCTTCCACAGTACAGCAAACTGGCAGACGCGTGGTGAGCATTTAGTTAGCTTCTATTAGTGCCCCTCAGTCATTGTTAGTGCCCCTCAGTCATTGTTAGTGCCCCTCAGTCATTGTTAGTGCCCCTCAGTCATTGTCCCTCTCTTCTTCTCACCAATTCCATCTTCTCTGATCTACTCAATACAGCCATTCTCTCCATCCCTGGTAGGCTCTACTCCCTTCCAGCCAGCCCCATACCCCACAGCCAGCCCATCAGCAAATCCTGTAGGCTCCACCTTCAAAATATATCAGAATTCTAGCATAGCTCGTAATTTCTACTGCCACCACCCTGGTCTGCGCTACCGTTCTTCTTGCCTGGATCATTGCACTACCCCTTACCCACTCCACTCCAGCTACAAGGGATGGCCTCCTCACTGTTCCTCCAACACTTCAGGCACCCTCCCCCCTCAGAGTCTTTGCTGTTGCTGTTCGCTTTGTCTAAAATGCTTATTCCCTCATTGCCTTCAAGTCTTTGCTCAAGTGTCATGTTCTCAGTGAGATATTTCCTAGCCACCAGATTTAAAAGTGCAACCTCCTAACACTCCCCTTTCCTGTGTTATTTTTCTCTGTAACATGTATCAACGTCTAATGTATTATACATTTTATTTTTTGTCTGTCTCACCCAATCCTCTAATAGAATAGAAACCCCATGAGGGCAGGGATTCTTGTCTGTTTTGTTCATAGCTGTAACCTCCAGTGCCTGGATCAGTGCCTGGTACATTAAAAAATAATAATAATAAAACCAGTCGCCTTCAAGTCTATCCCAACTCATGTTGACCCCGTGTGTGTCGAAGTAGAACTGTGCTCTGTAGGGTTTTCAGTGGTTGATTTTTCAGAAGTAGATCACCAGGGCTTTCCTCTGAGGAGCCTCTAGGTGGACTTGAACCTCCAGCCTTTCCGTTAGCAGCTGAATGCATTAACGATCTGCACCACCCACAGACTCCTAAGCCAAACCAGTTGCCTTTGAGTCGGTCTCCACTCATGGCAGCCCCATGTACATCAGAGTAGAACTGTGCTCCATAGGGTTCTCAATGGCTGATTTTTCAGAATTAGATCGCCAGGCCTTTCTTCCAAGGTGCTTCTGGGTGGACTCGAATTGCCAAACCACCAACCAAGTAGCCAAATATGTAACCATTTGTACCACCCAGGGACTCCTGGCACATAGTAGATCCTCCATAAATATTTGTTAACTGACTGACTGACTAACTGAATTGTGATATTAATAATGCTTCACCAAGGCAGTATGGGGGAGGGTCAGGAAGCCCCCACAATAGGAACCATTCCCAGCTCTGAGCACAAATAGCTCGAGTCTCCAAAAGCTACTAATTGTGGGGGTGAGCAACCTCAAACTTGCCCAACAACCTGATATTCATATGGCATGGCACACACACACACACAAAAAAAAACCTTAAAAGACTGAGGTGAAATTTCCAGGCAAGAAGAAGGCATTGTGTCGCTGAGTTTGGGGAGGGAGTTGGTTTCTAGGAGCAAGGAATGGTTAACATCATTAACCACATTCAAGAAGTCAAGAAGTGATTGGATTCAAGAAGTGATTGTTAGCTTTAGCAACAACTGAGAGAGTGATCTTCGCAGGATGGTTTCACAGAGGCCAGACTGTGTAGGTTAAAGGAGGGAAATGGGAGGGAAGTGGAGACACCTCTCAGGAAATCTGGCTGTCCTTAGAGAGGAAAGAGACAGAGCCATAGCTGAGGGAGAGGCAGAGCTACGAATGGGACTTAGATATTTGTCAGGGTGGGAGAGATGCTGTGTGGTCTTAAGTTAAGAGGAACCACCACGAAAATTGCCATTCCTTCCTACCCTCTGCGCTCTCTGAAGGATGGACTTCATCCCAGGCCAATTAAACCAGAAATTCTCAAGGACAAAATCTAGGCATTGATATTGTTTTAAATCTCCCCAGGTTGAGAACCATTGTACTGATTCTTGATAGACACTGGTGTTCAGGCTGAAAGCCCAGCTAGTGGGTAGAGGGCAAAGGCAACCTGACTCTTATACTGTCCTCAGGTAGTCAGATTAGCATAGTGATTAAGACAGACTTGGGAGCCCTACTGTCTAAGCTCAAATCCAGTCTCACCGTTTACTACCTGTATGCCCTTGGCCAAGTACTTAACCTCTCTGAGTATCAGTTTCTACCCTGTAAATTAGTTGTATAATTTACGGTTTGAAACCTATGGATAAGAAGGCCTGGTGGAGTAGTGATTAAGCCCTCAGCTGCTCACTGAAAGGTCAGCTGTTCAAATATACCAGCCACTCCATGGTAGAAAGATGTGACAGTCTGCTTCTGTAAATATTACAGCCTTGGAAATCCTACAGAGTAGTTCTACTCTGTCGTATAGGGTCGCTATGAGTTGGAACCAACTCAATGGCAACGGGTTTGGTTTTGGTTTGGAATCTATGGACCCCCTTTTTTTGCTGTTGTTGTGTGCTGTCCAGTCAGTTCCAACTCATAGCAACCCAATAGGACCAAGTAGAATGGTTCCATATGATTTCCTAGGCTGTAATCTTTATGGGAGCTGATCGCCAGGTCTTTTCTCCTATGAAGCAGCTGGTGGGTTCAAACCACCCACTTTTCTGTTAGCAGCCAAGTGCTTAACCATTTCACCACCAAAGCTCCATGGATTCCCTTTAGGGAATAAGAAAAGTTGTAAATTAGTTAATAATCTGCAAAGTGCTTGGAATACTGTCTGGCTCAACAGAAGCTATGCTGGGGCTGGTCTATGCTTTCTAGTATCCCTCCCATTGCCTCTCTGAACGATGGACCTCCACCTAAAGCTCAGAAGTGACTGCCTCCTAAAATGTTGTTGACCCTACCCTCTGCTTGGGCCTCCCACTGGCTATTTTCTGGGTCTGCCTTGAACAGACCTGAGTTTATCCTATCCCTCTTCATCTTCTTCTCACACTAGGCATTTCTGGCCACAAACAGGCTGCTATTGCTGTGATAGGCACCATCATCCCACGTGGCTAGAGCCACACAGTTTGAGACTGGAAGACTCTACAAATTAGAGTCCCAGCTGTTATTAGTCTTTTGCTCCCCCACCTCAGGTTTCAAAGTTCTTTTGGAGCTTTGGCTGGAGTAAGGGCAAACTATTGGCCTTGGGTGGGGAAATGGTTTGTGTTTGTAAGTTTCCATAACACAAACTTCCAAAGGTGAGATCTCATCTCAAGGACATTTTGTCAGCCTCTCAAGTGACCCTCAAAGGGACATTTATAGGGACTAGAGCCAGGAGAGCTGCACTGACCTGTTCACCCCACCTCCTAGCAGGCTTGTCTTTATTTCTACTACCCTGACCCTTCTTTTGGCTTCAGAATTCTGGAAAATGCCTTCAATCACCCTTTGTTGAAAAACATAATGTGAATGCCCAGATGTCGGTTAGAAACCATTTTAGTTCTGAATGTGGGGCCTACAGAGACCCACAAGCCCTGTGCCTGCCCTCCAGGAGTTGAGATTCATATCGATACAGGTGCTCAGCCCTCACGACTTAACAAAGTGGTTCCTCCTGAGAACAAAAAACCAAACCCGTTGCTGTCGAGTCGATTCCTACTCATAACAATCCTATAGTGACCCTATATAGTGGGCTCCAATCCCTTTCTGTGCTGCTTCCCCATTTCTCCGCTTCCCTGCAGGAATGGAAAAGAGAACAAAGCTCATGCTAGGTCTCTTTCCACTCCGTGAACATGAGCCAGTGATGCCTCTTTTCCAATTAGAAGACAGTTACTGGAACAAAGGCTCAGTCCATCCACCTATGCTCGTTTTTGGAGTATAGTCATTTAGTACTGAATAACAAAGGATCCCCTTTGTAAGGAGCTCATGGCATACATGACTTGCTCCCAGATCTTTGTCCTTCTAAATGCATAGAAACAAATTTGAACAAAATATGTGTTAAAGTCCAGGATTTTCTCATCCTTTGTGCCCTGGGAAATAGACTTTGCTAGAATCTACAATATGCTGGTGGGTGGAGGTGAGAGAAGCAGTGAAGAAGGTGGGCAGAGTTGTCTACCTAATGCCACGGAGAGCAAGGCTAGACTTCAAACCTCATTATTTTTTAGCTGTTGTACTTCGGAAAGCCACTTTCCCTCTCTGAGCCTCAATTTCCTCACCTGTTAAATGGGAGTCATCATCATTAGCTCCTCTGCCTGTGGTGAGGATGAAATGAGATGACCTCTACCCATACTGTACGTGTAACCCCCTGCTTGTAGTAGATACTCATTAGAAGTTGGGGAAATAGGATTGAGTTGCACCCAGCCATAGTTCAGAGACTCATTCCAGACCAAGAGAGAAAGTGTGTGTATGCAAGAGAAAGACTTGCAAAAAACAAAGCCTATCTCTGAGCACAGCTCTCCTCGGGGAAGGAAGGGGCCTGCACGGTGACAATAGACCAGGGGCGCTGACTCAGACAGCCAGTTCCTGTTCATTTCCCCTCACCACAGGACAGCAGCTAAGTGGGAGGTCAGCCCTCACTGGGGTTTTGATTCAGACCTCTGGCTGAGAACCTTACCTAGAGAAAGACAAGACCAACTTAAAACAACTTACCTCACTGTGACTGGACCACAGGACCAGTGTGTGTGTGTGTGTGTGTGTGTGTGTGTGTGGCAGGGGAGGGGGTTTACTGGGGAAAGTGGGAAAGGAGAGAGAAGAGATGGGCTTCCTGAATCCTGAGTTGCTTTTTCCCTGGGCTGGACTACCCAGGAACAACTTCATGGGGCAAAGGAAGATGTGATCGATGGGGCCAAACTGACCCAACCACAGTGCTGGGAAATAGAATTCAGAGAGTCTGTGGGAGCCCACTGAGAAGCCTGGGGACAGGGTTAGAACAGTGTGGAGTACCTTGGCTCCTTGGCCCTCGTGTCAGCCCACCATACTCTTTTGCATGAGGAATTGTTGGATGTGGGTTCTTGGTCATCTGCACTGCTGTGATGGAGAGAGTCGAGACTATCATGCTCTTCTGGAGCCGCGGAGGTGAGTCATTGTGGGGAGAGGGTTGCAGAGGGGAGAAGAGAAGGAATTGGGGTCCACTGAAAAGGAGGAGCTTTCTGCAGTCAGTGGTGTCCTGAGGTAGCCTGGGCCATCTTGGGAGGGAGTTATTCCCCTTATTACCAGAGGTGTGTGAGGAGGGGCAGGACAGCTGCTTGGCAGAGATGCTGTAAAGGGAATTCAGCATTTGGTGGTTCTGGGGAAGCAGAGGGTAGATGAGATCATATCCCAACCCTGATATTCTGAGATTCTAAGGGGATAATAAAAGTGATCGAGGAGTTGTGTGTGTCTGTGTGCGTGCACGCACGCACACGTAGGAAATGTTGCACCTCTTATTTTCTCTAACTCAACTTCTCTCGGGTAGTAGAAAATACCATCTCATTCATTTTGGGGTCTCTACCCATCCACCTCCAGCCAAGCTCTGACTAAAATGTTAAAATTGTGTGCAATACCAAGGCATGAGGGCAGGGAAGGGCAGAAAGAGGAGCCTGTAACTGGTCATCTGTCTACACAGATTATTACCAAGGGACTAAGCACTTTCCAATTGCAATTCGAGGCAAATTTTTTAGCAGTAGGACAGAAGCAAGTTCAGGGTCCTGTGCCACGCCAGGACCTCTCTCTCTGGCTTCTCTGAAAAGGATAAGCTGGATGAGGGGAGGTGACGCTGCAGTTAAATGTTCTTGAATTTTTACTGGAAGCTACTGTTATGGTTGCAAAGGTACCTGGCAGGATAGACCATGAGTCCATGCTGTGTGTCTGGGGTTCTAGTTGGTCCCTTATGGCAGGAATATGCTCAAAGCAGTTTTGGGGATAAAGAGGTTTGAAAAACTGAGTGACGGGACTGAAAACTAAGTCCTATGAGGACCACGTACTGTTTGGCACGGAGAAGAATTGGAGCAAAGTGGTCTCTGGTCTTCAGATCTATCCCAGAATAAAGACAGTAGATGGTGTCTGAGTGGCCTCGGGGAGCAGAGGTGGGGCCTGTGGACAGGGAAGAACTTTCTAACAGACACTCTGTGAATATAAGGGGCTACCTTGAAAAGAAGCAAGGGGTCTGGGTGCATTTTGGCAGGTTGCCTTTTTTCAGAGTCACAGGGTGAGCCTTGAGGAGTCAAAAGCAAGTGGAAGCTAGCCTTTTCTTCTGAGGAGGATGAAAGGGAACAAGGAGTGGCTACTCTCACCTGGGATGAAGGCCCAGCCCCACCCTGCAGTCAGCTCCCTTCTCACTACCTCCACAGCTACTATCCTGGTCAGGCACCCGCCTCTCTCTACTGAACCATTCTGCTGGGCTCCCTGCTTCCACTTTTGCCCCCCTCCACCTCATTCTCCACTCTGAAGCTTTTTAAAGTGAACCTCCTAAAAAAACAGACTTCGCCCTGGACAGAGCGGGAGAAAAATGTAGAACAAATTTAAAATTCGCACAAAAACACACAAAAGGAGATCAGATTTACTGGTCTGACAGAGACTGGAGAAACCCCAAGAGTATGGCCCCCAGACACGCTTTTTACTTAAGTGTTGAAGTCACTCCTGAGGTTCACCCTTGGCTGCTTAAACAAAGATCGGTAGTTCGAATCCACCAGCCACTCCTTGGAAACTCTAAGGGGCAGTTCTACTCTGCCCTTATAGGGTCGCTATGAGTCAGAATCAACTCAGTTCGTTATAGGGCAAACAATAACACATGTGAGGAACCCGCTTCACAGTTCAATCATATATACGAGACTAAATGTGCACACCAGCCCAAAAGCAAGGACAAGAAGGCAGGAAGAGACAGGAAAACACAGGGAACCCAGGGTAGTGAAGAGGAAAGTGTTGACACTTTACAGGGTTGGCAGTCAATGTCACAAAACAATTTGTGTATTAATTGTTTAATGAGAAACTAATCTGCTCTGTAAACTTTCACCTAAAGCACAACAAAAATAAAAATAAAAAAGACTTGGCTGCTCAGAATCCTCCAGTGACCTCCCATCACCCACCGGGGAAACTGTAGATTTATTTCTCTTCTCTATTGTTGCCTTTCTTTTCCCTAAAAACAGAGCAGAGATAAGATCCTTTCTCACTCTAACACAGCTCTGACGTTTCATAAATTTACGTCCTAGACAACTGGAAGGGGCTATATTTAACCTTCTATCTTGTAGCTTTTAATGAAGGGACTTGCTTCAGGCATTGCCTTTTAATGCCACAGAAGACCAGAGCCTTTTCTTTGTTCTCTGTGAGCCAAAATCTCTGAAGGCCAGAGCAGGCCTCTCCCTCCAGTCCTGCTGGGATGGTGCTGGCTGCTTGGCCAACCCTCAGCCCCAGAGTCTTCGATCATCATTTTTGTCTCTAGGTGAAGGAGGTCTCCATCCTACCCCCTGGAGTGTGCACCCTCGGGGGTGCAAATACTTGCAAGATCCCTTATTAGCCCCATAGTCAGACCGAGTTTGAAGGCCAGTTGAGCACAAGAATAGGGCACAGAGAGAACTTGGAGGTATGCGCTGGGTGTCTGGGTTATGGGAGGGATACAGGAGTAAAGGAATTATGTTGCCAGAGGTCTGGTTGTGCCACATCTCAAATACAGCCATGGGAGGGAGAGGAGGAAGTAATGCTAAGGAAAGTGCCAGGCACTGTACTAGAAGCTTTGCATATATTGCCTCTTGTTATGAGGTACGTACTATTATTACGCACATTATACTCCAATAAGGAGATTTACCCAAAATCGCTCATAGCTAGGAAGTGGCAGAACCAGAATTTGAACACGGGTCTGTCAGACTTCAAAGCCCAGTTGTTTTGCACATTCCCAGGATGCCCCTGGCTGGGTTGGTGCTGCCTTCGGAGCAGTTTTGATGTGCTGGCCTCCCTCACTTTCTTGGGCATCTTTTGAAAACACTTCGGCCCCTTGCAGGTTTTTTGCCCAATATTGTCCATCACCAGACCCGCCTCAACCTCTACCCCTAGCCCAGGAGCCCAGTCAAATAGTTTGGCTTTTTTAATGGTGGCCCTGTGCTCTCAGGACTGATGGGCTGGCTTCTCCCCACCCCTGCTCCCACACTCTGTTCTCTTGTGCCTTGCAGGTAAGAGCTACTGGAACCAGCAGCCTAAAACAATTAAGCTATACTATTATTTTCCTCTATGTCTTTTTTTTTTTTATTCTTTTCCTCTATGTCTGTTCCCTGGACTGTAATCACTAACACCCTCTATGACTTTGGACAATTCGTATTCCTCCTCTGGTCCCAGTTTCTTCATCTGTAAAGTGGGAAGATGGGATACTCTTTAAAGGTCCTTCTAGTTCAAACAGTCTGGGATTCCCAGAGTCCTGCCCCTCTCCCCAGTCCCACCCTTGCACTGGTTTGGAAACCTTCACTGAGCCAATGAAAGGGCAGCTACATCAAAGAGATTGCTTCAGAGTCAATAGACAAAGCAACGGAGTGGCAATAGCAACCGCTTTTGTAAAGCACTTTATTGTTTACCGAATGCTTTCATAGTCAGTAGAGTGGTAAGGAGGGAAATTCCAAGATTATCTTAACGGTACATGGTACAGCTTTAAAGAATTTTGAATGACATGGTGGAAAAATGGTTCGCTTTTCCTTCTCTTTGCAGCTTTCAGATTAAACCAAGGAGAAAGTCTCAGTTCAGTGCTAGTCTTCAACCTCTATAATGCTTGCTAATCTTTTCAACAAAGCTAGAGCAAGACTTAGGCTCAGGACATTGGCAAGCAACAGTATCTAGATAGAGTTTAATTACTCTACCGTTTCCATTGTATTTCTTTTTACAGTTACTCTTTATTTAAGGCAAGTGATACCCCTTTTGCTTTGATTTTTGGTTGTCATATAAAATTTCTTTCAATATAAATTTTTTTAAGAAAAAAGATTTCATTTAGAGAAAAAGATAAAGTGAATAACAAAAAGAACTGGTGGTGCCCAGATAAGGCAAAACTCGTTGAGGTGGTGCAGAAATGACTGAAGCCTGGGGAACACTGGATTGTAGAGTTTGTCCAGCAGACATTTCCTGAGCACCAAGTTCCTCAGCTTGGCATATAAGGCCCTGTGTGATCTGGCCCTGCTAGGACCCCAGACCTTATTTAACCCTACTCCCCTCTCCCACACACCCTACACTCCTTCATGCCTTCCATCCTCTTTCTGGAACGTCTCTCCCACATTCCTTGTCCACCCATCAAATCCCCGCTCATCCATCAAGACTCAGTTTAAATGGCACCCCCTCTAGAAAGACTTTCTTCAAGTTCACAGGCTAAATTCAGCTTAGCACTAATTGCATTTCTCTATTGTAACATTGCTGCAATTGTCTAAGGGTCTATCTCTTCCACACTTTTTGCCCCAAATTTATTTTACAAGAAAACTTTGGAGAAAGAGAGATGAAGAGGAATAAAAATGTAACTGTGAGTGAGGCCTGTGCACCATGACTGGCCCCTGGGGACTGTAGCAGCTCCTGAGATCACTTGTAATTGAGGTTTCCCATATGCTAAGCCAAAGCCTCTACTGGGGACTGCCTTTCGGGGAACTGTTACAGGTTGAGTGTAGGAAATTTATTGGTAGTGCCTTTGGGACCGACACCCGGGGTCTAAGGGAAGGAAGCAGAATTGGTCGGAGGGAGAAGTTCAGCTGTGATACAGTCCTAATGACAGCCTCAGCTGACCCCATGGGGAGCTCTAGAGCTGGGATGGCCCTTCAGAGTTGTCCTTAATTGGGGTGAGAGCACCAGGCATTGATACCACCACTCACCAAGTAGTTATTAGATGCATGCTAACCCTGGGGAGGGAACATAACCTTGGGTGAGGCAGCTCTCATCTGAGGAGGTGGCTGCGCAATTCCCAAATAGGGCGGCAGCCAGCAGCACTCTCAGTGGCTGAGAGAATAAGTCCCTCAGTCCTGAAATGGTCTCTGGGTGGTGTGTCATACCATCTATCACAGGGGTCTTCTCAGACTCCCCCAGGGCCTCAGTGCAAGGGAGGCAATGAGAAGAGAACAGTGGTTTGGAGGTCCAAGTGTGGCTATTAAGAGCTGGTAGCTGGAAGGGCCTAGTAAATGTTTGTTTCAAGAATTAATGACTGTTGAATTGGTGTATGTTCTGCTGTGAATATTTTTAACAACAAAAATAAGATATTAAAAAAAATGAACGACTGAGTATGATATTCCAGGCACTGTGCTTTGAGGCAACGATACAGAGATCAAGTCACAGGGAACTTCTGGGGGACAGATATGTAGAGACTGTTGCAGAACAATGTGGTAAATGCTACAGCTGTGTTGTGTACCAAAGCCCATGCTCCCACAGAGTTTTGCTCTTGCTTCTCTTAGAGCCTTTATCATATGACCCTCCCAATGACCCTCTAAGGGATGAATTATTGTACTCATTCTACACATGCAAAAACTGAGATCCAGGGTTTTGCTTTAGACTTCACTGCAAATCAGATCCATTAGAACGGGTGATCTCCCAGCACTGTCTGCTTCCATAGCCCATGACCTTTCCCCTGTATCACCTGTTGTTGTTGTTGTTGTTAGGTGCCGTCGAGTTGGTTCTGACTAATAGTGACCCTATGCACAATAGAGCGAAACACTGCCCGGTCCTGCGCCACCCTCACAATCATTGCTATGCTTATGCCCATTGTTGCAGCCACTGTGTCAATCCATCTCGTTGAGGGTCCTCCTCTTTTTTGCTGACCCTCTACTTTACCAAGCATGATGTCCTTCTCCAGGGAAGGATCCCTCCTGATAACATGTCCAAAGTATGTGAGGTGTAGTCTCGCCACCCTTGCTTCTAAGGAGCATTCTGGCTGCACTTCTTCCAAGACACTACATCA
The DNA here is from genome assembly GCF_024166365.1 of Elephas maximus indicus. NCBI lineage: Eukaryota > Metazoa > Chordata > Mammalia > Proboscidea > Elephantidae > Elephas > Elephas maximus. The sequence goes on along the minus strand of NC_064846.1, from coordinate 97,487,726 downwards.
CCTAGCCCCTTTCAAAGACGTGTGTGCAGTCTTTTGCAGTTTACAAAGTGCTTATTACATATATTTCATCTTAACACAGCTAAGAGAAGTAGGGAAATAAGGGTGTCAGAAGGAAGTACGTTTTTATTTTTATTTTCTTAACCTGCCTGGTTATGGTTTCAGAAATAGATATATTTTAATCATATTTATAACAGTGACTTTTTTTTAATTCTAGTTTTCATTTTCCTACACATTCTTAACCACCTGTGAAATTCTTCCATTACACTCATCTGTTCTTCCGTATCTTGTCTCAAAAGTGAGAAAATTGTGATCAAGATCTGGTTAGTTCTCTGAACAACTTGTGTAGAAATTGTTGAATGGGAACCTAAACTGCCATGCAAACCTTCACAGAAAACACAATAAGATATTATTTAACAAAGAAAAAGATCTGGTTATTTCCTTTTGAGCTGTTAGGGGAGAGATGTGTTTTGTTTTAATTTCAGCCTTACTCAAGAAGGCAAAACTTTATCGGTTTGAAACATTAAAAATGTACAAAACCAAGAATATCTCTGATTTTATATATGATTAATAATCTAGGAGAGATTTTTTTTTGGCGGGGGGAGTGGGATATGGCATCGTCTGAAGAAAGGACCACTTGTTGTTGTTAGGTGACCTCAAGTTATTTCCGAATCATAGCTACCCTATGTACAACAGAACGGAACACTGCCCGGTCATGCACCATCCTCACAATCATCGCTATGTTTGAGCGCATTGTTGCAGCCACTGACTTAGTCCATCTCCTTGAGGGTCTTCCTCTTTTTTGCTGACCCTCTACTTTACCAAGCATGATGTCCTTCTCCAGGGACTGATCCTTCCTGATAACATGGGCAAAGTACGTGAAAGGAGATCTCACCATCCTCACTTCTAAGGAGCATTTTGGCTGTATTTCTTTTAAGACAGATTTGTTCGTTCTCCTGGCAGCCCATGGTAGATTCACTATTCTACGCCAAACCCAGAATTCAAAGTCATCAATTCTTCTTTGGTCTTACTTATTCATTGTCCAGCTTTTGCACGCACATGAGGTGATTGAAAACACCACAGCTTGGGTAAGGCACACCTTAGTCCTCAAAGTGACGTGTTGGCTATTCGACACTTTAAAGAGGCCTTTTGCAGCAGATAGGCCTGATCGATTTCTTGACTGCCGCTTCCATGGGCGTTGATTGTGGATCCAGGTAAAATGAAATCCTTGACAACTTCAGTCTTTTCTCCATTTATCATGATGTTGCTTATTAGTTGAGTTGTGAGGATTTTTGTTTTCTTTATGTTGAGATGTAATCCACACCAAAGGCTGTGGTCTTTGATCTTCATCAGCAAGTGCTTCAAGTCCTTTTCACTTTCAGCAAGCAAGGTGTGTCAACTGCATATCGAAGGTTGTTAATGAGCATTCCCCCAATCCTGATGTCACGTTTTCTTCATATAGTCCATCTTCTTGGATTATTTGCTCAGCATACAGATTGAATAAGTATGGTGAAAGGATACAACCCTGATGCACACCTTTCCTGATTTTAAACCATGAAGTATCCCCTCATTCTGTTAGTATGATGCCTCTTGATCTATGTACAGGTTCCTCATGAGCACAATTAAGTGTTCTGGAATTCCCATTCTCCACAATGTTATCTATAATTTGTTAAGATTCACATAGTCAAATGCCTTTGCATAGTCAATAAAACACAGGTAGACATCTTTCTGGTATTATCTGCTTTCAGCCAACACCTATCTAACATAAGCAGTGATAGCCCTCCTTCCACATCCTTTTCTGAGTCCAGCTTGAATTTCTGGTAGTTCTCTGTCACTGTACTGCTGTAACCGTTTTTTAATTATCTTCAGCAAAATTTTACTTGTGTTTGGTATTAATGATATTGTTTGAAAATTTTCACATTTTGTTGGGTCGCCTTTCTTTGGAATGGGCACATATCTGGATATTTTCCAGTCAGTTGCCCAGGTAGGTGTCTTCCAAATTTCTTGGCATAGACCACTGAGTGCTTCCAGCATTGTATCCGTTTGTTGAAACATCTCAATTGGTATTCTATCAATTCCTGGAGCCTTGTTTTTCGCCAGCACCTTAAGTGCATCTTGGACTTCTTTCTTCAATACTGTCGGCTCTTGATTTTATGCTACCCACTGAAATGGTTGAACATTGGCCAATTCTTTTTGGCACAGTGACTCTGTGTATTCTTTCCATCTTCTTTTGATACTTCCTGTGTTGTTCATTATTTTGGCCGTAGAATCCTTCAATATTGCAACTCGAGGCTTGAATTTGTTCTTTAGTTCTTTCAGCTTGAGAAATGCTAAGGAATTACTCCTTTTTGTTTTTCTATCTCCAGGTCTTTGCACATTTCATTATAATACTTTACTTTGTCTTCTCGAGCCACCTTTTGAAATCTTCTGTTCAGCGATTTTACTTCATTATTTTTTCCATTCACTTTTGCTACTGTACATTCAAGAGCAAGTTGCAGAGTTTCTTCTGACATCAACTTTGGTCTTTTCTTTCTTTCTGATGACTTTTGCTTTCTTCATGTTTGATGTCCTTGATGTCATATCATAACTGGTCATTAGTGTTCAATGTATCATGTCTGTTCTTGAGATGGTCTCTAAATTCAGGTGGGATATACTCAAGGTCCTACTTTGGCTTTCCTGGACTTGTTTTAATTTTCTTCAGCTTCAACTTGACCTTGCAGATGAGCAATTAGTGGTCTTTTCTGCAGTCAGCCCTGGCCTCGTCTGACTGATGACATTGAGCTTCTCCTTCGTCTCTTTCTACAGACGTAGTCAATTTGATTACTGTGTATTCCGTCTGGCTATGTTGACATGTATAATCATTTTTTGTGTTGTTGAAAAAGGTATTTCTGATGAATAAGTTGTTGGTCTTGCAAAATTCAATCATACCATCCTCTGGCTTTGTTTCTGTCACCAAGGCCATATTTTCCAACTACTGATCCTTCTTCTTTCTTTCCAACTTCCACATTCAAATCACCTGTAATCATCAACGCCTCTTGGTTGCATGTTTGATCAGTTTCAGACTGCAGAAGCTGGTAAAAAATCTTCAGTTTCTTCATCTTTGGCATTTGTGGTTGGTACCTAAATTTGAATGATAGTCTTATTAACTGGCCTTCCTTGTAGGGGTATGGATATTGTCTTGTCACTGACAACATTGCACTTCAGGATAGATCTTGAATTTTTTTTTTACTATGAATGTAGTGCCATTCCTCTTCAATTTGTCATCCCCTGCATAGTAGACCATACGGTTGTCCGATTCAAAATGGCCCATACCAGTCCATTTCAGCTCACTAATGCCTAGGATATCTATCTCCAAGCATTCCATTTCATTCTGACGACTTCAAATTTTCCTAGATTTGTACTCCATACATTCCCCATTCTAATTATTAATGAATATTTGCAGCTGTTAATTCTCATTTTGAGTCATGCCACATCAGCAACTGAAAGTCCTGAAAGCTTTACTCCATCCCCATCATTGAGGTTGACTCTACTTTGAGGGGGCCTTTATACCTGAAAAAAAAAATCCTCTGGCACTATATCAGACGATGTTCCACTGCTATTCACAAGGTTTTATCTAGTCAATTTTTTTAAGAGGTAGGTCACCAGGTCCTTCTTACTAGTCTGTCTCAGTGTGGAAGATACGCTAAAACCTATCCATCATGGGTGACCCTGATGGTATTTGAAATATTGGAGGCATAGCTTCCTGCATCACAGCAACACCCAAGCCACCACAGTACGACAAACTGACAGACAAGTGGTGGTAGTTAGTTCTACAGGGTAATAAAGCTGCAACCTTTGGGGTTTTCTTGTCTACTGGATAGAAATAATTTTCATTTCTACCAGACAAATTTCATTTGCAACTTACCAATCTTCTACAAGTTAATTTTAAAAAAAATTTTGTTTAGTTTTGGTGACAATATACACACCCAAACATACATCCATTCACAATTTCTATGTGAACAGTTCAATAATATTGGTAACATACTTAACATTGTGTCGCCATTCTCGCTATCCCTACCTATATTGTTTCATCACCATTAATTTAGGCTCTCTTCCCGTTAAAGTTCTCATCTGTGCTTTAGATTACTGTTTGTTGTCAGTTTACACGCATTAAAAAAAACACATATAGATAATTCTTTATAAGAATGCTATATTCAAGGCAAACATTCTTTATTTTATTTTTTTATTGTGCTTTAAGTGAAAGTTTACAAATCAAGTCGGTCTCACATACAAAAAATTTTATACACCCTGCTATGTACTCCTAGTTGCTCTCCCCCAATGAGACGGCACACTCCTTCTCTCCACCCTGGATTCCCCATGCTCATTCAGTTAGCTTCTGTCCCCCTCTGCCTTCTCATCTCCCCTCCAGGCAGGAGCTGCCCACACAGTCTCATGTATCTACTTGAGCCAAGAAGCTTACTCCTCACCAGCGTTATTTTCTATTTTATAGTCCAGTCCAATCCCTATCTGAAGAGTTGGCTTTGGGAATGGTTCCAGTCTTGGGCTAACAGAAGGTCTGGGGACCACGACCTCCAGGGTCCTTCTAGTCTCAGTCAGACCATTAAGTCTGGTCTTTTTACAGGAATTTGAGGTCTGCATCCCACTGCTCTTCTGCTCCGTCAGGGATTCTCTGTTGTGTTCCCTGTCAGGACAGTGGTCAGTTGTAGCCAGGCACCATCTAGTTCTTCTGGTCTCAGGCTGATGTACCCTCTGATTTATGTGGCCCTTTCTGTCTCTTGGGCTCATAATTACCTTGTGTCTTCGGTGCTCTTCATTCGCCTTTGCTTCAGGTGTGTTGAGACCAATTCATGCATCTTAGATGGCCGCTTGCTAGCGTTTAAGACCCCAGACGCCACTCACCAAAGTAGGATGCAGAATGTTTTCTTAATAGATTTTATTATGCCAATTGACTTACATGTCCTCTGAAACCATGGTCCCCAGACCCCCGCCCCTGTTACTCTGGCCTTCAAAGCATTCAGTTTATTCAGAAAACTTCTTTGCTTTTGGTTTAGTCAAATATTCTCTATTAATTAACTGTTGTTTAATTTAACAATGGCTTCATGGGATAGTTTCAGTTCAAGGTTTAAAGATTATTTCTGAGCATTAGACTCATGGATTCCCCCAGTCTCAATGGATCAGTAAGTCTCGTGTCCATATGAGTTTGAAGTTCTGTTCCATGCTTTTCCTACTTTTGATCAGGATTCATCTATTGGGTTGTTGATCAAAATGTTCAATGAATGGCTGGGCACCATCCATTTCTTCTGGTCTCGTGGTAATGGAGGTAGTAGTTTATGGAGGCAATTAAACCTACAGTGCATTTCCTTCTCTGGTTCCTGGATCTCCTTCTTCCTCTGCTGTTCCAGGTAAGTAGAGACCAATTGTATCTTGGGTGGTTGCTTGCAAGCTTTTAAGACTCCAGGCTTTACTAGGTGGTAGAACAGAAACTCTAAAAACAAGGTTAGGCCAATTGACTGGATAAACCTGTGAATCCATGATTCTAAACCTTCGAAACAAGAAATCTAATCCCATGAAGTGTTTAGTTGTACCTAAGTAATTTTAACAAGTGCAAAAAAAAAAAAGATTTTTTTTGACTGCTGTTGTAGTTGTTGAATTATATAAAACACTTTATTTGCCATTTTGTCTTTTTTTTTTTTCCTGGTGTGCAGCTTAATAATAACAGCTACGTTAGTCTGGTTGTGTAACCACTGCCCTTAATCAAAACCAAAACCAAACCTGTTGCTGTTGGGTCAATTCAGACTCACAGTGACCCTGTAGAACAGAGTAGAACTGCCCCATAGGGTTTCCAAAGCTGTAATCTTTACAGAAGCAGACTGCCACATCTTTCTCCTGTGGAGCAACTGGTGGGTTTGAACTGTTGACCTTATGGTTGGCACATGAGCACTTAACCACTGCACCAACAAGGCTCCTTACCTTTGTCTTTAAACACCTTTGTCTTTAGTCAAGGCCAATTTTCCCATCACCATAAACAAAAATTTACTACATCCCAGTGAATGATTTCCCCTTTCCCTCACTCCCCCCTGCCCCCCTGGGAACTACTAGTAATCACTGGTCTCTATAGTTACCTATTCTTGTCATTTCATATAAGTGAGACCATACAATATTTGTCCTTTTGTGATTGACATTTCTCTCAGGATAATGTCTTTGAGGTTCATCCATACTGTAGAATGTGTCAGGACTTCATTTTCTTTAAGGCTGGGTGTTATTCAATTGTATGTGTGCACCACATTTTGTTTATCCATTCATCTGTTGATGGGCACTTGGGTTGTTTCCACCTTTTTGCTATTGTGAATAGTGCTGCAACGAACATCGGTGTACGTATGTCTTTTCATGTAATTACTTTCTGGTTCCTAGGGTTACAAGTTAACTTTTAACTTTACAGCATCCAGGCCTTAATCAATAGTAAACAATAAGTCAAGCAACTGCATGGATGATGCTCTCATGTGTTTCTGAAGGGGCACTCAATAATCTTTTGCCTTGTTGTCAATTTTTTGATAATTTATCTTAAGATCTCAGATAATATACGGTAAACTGCAACTCCCACGTGGGTCTCCATGAAAGAATCTTAATCTTAGCTTCAAGGCCTGACTCTCAGGCATTAACATTTTGGTTATATCTTTTGTGTGACACCACTTGTCAGGCCCATTTCAATTCAGACTGCACATCACTGTCAGACGAACCATTCAAAGCACCATTTTCATTGTGTCCCTCCTATACACAAGAATTGAAAGGACTCCTGGTCACCTCTGTGACACAGCCCACACCTCCCACATGGGCTCATAGAAGCCTCTGGAATGTAGCCTGCCTAGGGATTTGAAAAGGAGCTTTCAAGTCACATCATCCTGAGTCCCAGCCATGCTGGTCTCTCACCATTCCTTGTTTATCTCACCTTCCTCCAGACCTCTGCTCACGCAGGCACTCCCGCTTTGAATGCCTCTGAGCCATTTGACTCAGCCTAACTGGCCAGTGGCACTGTTTCCCAAATTTCAGTCATCCCTATACCACCGTCACAAGTTTTGTTTACCATCTGTACTATTTTCAAATTTAAAAAAATGTATATATGCACTTTTTAAAGTTACTTGTCCAAAGCTTCAGGTTTGATATGCTATTTAAAAGAGAAAAAAGTTCATTTATGTACCACCTAAGATCACCTTAATTTCACACTTAATTGTGTTCTAATAGTTTAATGTTTGGTCTCAAGTGTAGGTGGTAAGCTTCTTGAGGACAGGCACTATGGCTTTTGTCTCCCTGCTGCATGCAGCACTGACCTCAGCACCTGGCAGGTCCTCACTAAATACCCGTAGGTTGATTGAGTGTCCTGTCTTTTTTGGTAAACTTCCCATCAGACACCTGATGACTTTCCTTTTGCCCCTTTAGTGTGTATGTAAACATTTAAAGCACAACCATTGTCTCCCAGGGACTTATTTTCTAATTGGGGGAACAAAAGCAGATGTTCTAAATGAGTAAGACAGACTTAGATCCACTTGGCCACTTCCTACCTGTGTCACCTTGAACAAAAAAAAAACTCCCTATGCTTCAGTTTTCTTATCATTTAAATGAGAGTAATAATGATAATACATGCCTTGCCTACATCATAGAGTGGACACGAGGCTCCAGTGAGGAGATAGTTGTGCAAGTGCTTCGTAAACAATAAAATTATATTCATATCTTAGGTAAATGATTTCATAAAAGATAAATGATAGAAGTTGGCCAAATGAAGACTGACACGAGGCACTTTTCCAAGCTCCAAATGAGTCCCTGTGGTACTCACTTACTAACAGATATAAATATTCCTGAACACTTACTTGTGATGGGTCATGAAGCATGAGTAGAAATTCGATAAGCCAGGGTGTGGAGGATGGCAGTGTCTAGATGTGGACTATTAGGGAAGCAAACTAATTAAGGAAAAGGATGAAGATCTACTTGGAGCTAGTGAGGAGAGGAGGCCAACTGGGCTGGCATGGAGGAAAGTGGGAAGGAGCAATGAGAGAAACAGTGAGATGTGCCCAAGCTGTGGAGGCCTCCAGTGCCAGGTTGGCCTTTCTGCTGTGAGAAATCATTGGAGGTTCTTAAATGGAGGAGTCTGTGACAATACTAAGTTTTAGAATGCAGATTTCTCTAAGATCAGGGGTTCTTTTTCTCCCCATAATTTATTATTTCTATATTTTTATCACAAAAATAATACAGACTCGTTACACACGCACACAGAAAGTAAATAAACAAGTATACTGAGTAAATAATGAAAGTCCATTTTCAACTTCATCCTTCCCTAGCACAAATCCTGTCTCTTTCAAAGACAGCCACTGTTAACGGCGTGGTGTGTATTACTCCCTAAGTGGTACCGGCGGTTTGTATTCGACTACTAACCTAAAAGTTGGTGGTTCACCCTCATGCAGTGGCACCGCAGGGGAAAGACTTAGCAATTTACTTTTGTAAAGATTACAGCCAAGAAAACACTACTGAGCCGTCCTGCTCTGTAACACATGGGGTTCTCATGAGTTGGAATCGACTCCACGGCAATGGGTTTAGTTTTTTGTTTGTTTTTTGGCATATCATTCCAGATCTTTTCCTATGAATATGCCCATATATATATTCATTTTTTTTACATAAATAGGACTCTGTTACACATTTTGTGCAGAGCCTTGCTTTTTTAACTTAATAACACCTATAGGCATCTCTCTATAGGAGAATATATATTACTGCGAATGGCTGTACAGTATTTCTTAGTAAGAATATACTACACTTTATTTAACCGGTCCCCTATTGATGAAGACTTGTGTGGTTAATTTTGCTTTTTATGTTTACTCATACAATATTGAGGTATTATATGTATTTGGTCCAAAAAGAAATAAAAAAGTCTACCCCTAACCCTCCAGCCCACCTTGATAATTCCCCTCTCAAGAGGCAAACAGAGATACCGGTTTCTTGTGTGTCCTTCCAGAAATTATCTGTGTATATATGTGTGTGGGTGTTTGTGTGTGTGTTGGGAGAGAGAGAAAGAATTTTTTTACATAGCTCATAACATACTATAAGAAAGAAAGAATCTTTTTTTACATAGCTCTTAACATACTATACACAATGTTCTGCACCTTGTTTTTTTTTCACCTAATGCTGTAACCTTGGGGAACATTCCGTATCAGCACATATTTTAGTTACATAATTCTTCTTAATGGTTGCAGAGTGTTCCATTGTATGGCTAAGTCACAATGTATTTAACCCACCTCCTATTAAATGCGTGTTGTTGGTGGTATTTTACTATAACACATAGTACTACAGTGTATAGCTTTGCTCATGTATCTTCATATGCATGTGGGGGTATATCTGTAGTGTAAATTCCTAGAAGTGGAATTGTTGGGTAAATTGTTGACAGATAATGCCAAATTGTCCTGCAAAAAAGTTGTTCCAGTTGACCCCCCACCAGTCATGTGTGAGAATGCCTCTTTCCCCATCACAGCAAGTTATAAAACATTTTCTTTTAATCTGTGCTTGGAGAACAGGATAAAAATATGAAACGGTGGGGGTGGGAACGTAGTCATGGAAGGCAGAGCCAGTTGTTCCCCATGGGTATGGCTGAGGGACTCATAGCAACCTGATGGTGGATGTAGCCCACAAACATTCTGTCCCCAAGACCTTAGGTTATCTAGCAAAAAAAAAAAAAAATCCAGTACCCAGGAATTACCCATGATCCAAAAACCCACAGGGAGCAGATGCTCGATTGTCAGAAGAGATTCTTTTGGCTCTTGCCACCCTTTTCCTGCTTCATGCAGAACCATTGCCATATCTCCTTATGCACAGCACAAGCCAGGGCCAGGAAGCCTGCATGGCATTCTGCTGGCAGAGCTAGGCCTCCAGCAAAACATCTTTTCACCCATTGTTCCCAGATTCACACACACACACCAAAAGGACCAAATATAGGACTCAAGGCCCAGGTTCAGAAGTATAAGCCTGTGCCTTGCAAACCACAGCTCTTATGTGGTCTGGGTTTCCAGTGACTGTAGGTTAGTTGGCTCCTTTCAGGTCTCAAAAACAAGGGCTTCTTCAGGTGGTGGGGGTTGAGTGTCAGGATTCACGCGTAAATGACAGAGAGGAAGCATTCTCTGGCATATACTACTCTTTACAACTAATGCCTCAGGAGCTCTGGACAAGAGAAGCAAAGTGTCTGCCACTCAACTTCCTCTATAACAGCCTCTTCCTGCTACCCATGTCCTTGTTCTCTGCACTTTCCATGACTTTTGCTTCCTACCATCTCCCTGGGCATCTTCTGACTTCTGGTCCACTCCACCACGTGTTCTCTGTATGTATGTGTTACATTCACGTTCTCCAAGAGATGGAATCTCAGTGGACCAAATGGTCACTCTGCAGTTTAGAACATCCCTATCGTCCTCATTCCAGGACACTTCATAGGCCACTGGAGTCTGTCAGGCCCAACTACAAGATGACTGCCCTTGACTCAGGTGTAGGCTCCCTGGTCCAGCCAGTTGTGATCCAACGAAGAGTGGCTGGCACAGAGCAGCAACTCAAGAAAATGTTTATTGACTGAATAAATAGTAATTCAGAATCAAGGAATCACTCTATCCACTTTGTTCAAAAGAGGGTTGTGGGCAAGGCAGACACGCAAAGCATTGTAGGATTCCTCTCTACTACATTAGGCCAAGACAGGGATCCAAATTTAGCAAATTAATTAATTGAATTTCTGTTATACTTCTAACTCCAGAGAAGAGGCGTAGAATGCTGCATTGAGAAAAGTATAGGCTTTGTTACCAGATAGACCTGAGTTCAAATCCTGACTACCACTTTACTAGCTATGTGGCCTTGGACAAGTTCCTTAACCTCCCCATAAACCAAAAAACCAAACCCGTTGCCGTTGAGTCAATTCCGACTCATAGCAACCCTATAGGACAGAGTAGAACTGCCCCATAGAGTTTCCAAGGAGCACCTGGTGGATTCAAACTGCTGACCTTTTGGTTAGCAGATGTAGCTCTTAACCACTACACCACCAGGGTTTCCAAAATGGGGATTATAGTATCTTCTTTCAGTGTTGTGAAAACTAGTCTTGACAAGAATGCAACGTGGCCACTGCAGTGCCCAACGCATAAAGGTGCTCAAGGGGGTATTATCTGCTGTGATTATTAAAGTCATTTAGGTTAAACCTTGACTTATTATATCCTTTCAGCTCCTAGTAAATGAGAGTGTGCTTGCATTTCTAGAAATAAGTTCAAATTTCTCAACCCAACACACAACCAGTTACCATAAACACTTCCATTTATTGATGTCTGTAACCAAAAGAAAAGCCTTTTTCTTGCTGCTGGTTGTTTATCTTTGAGACAAGGCAGGCCATCTTATGAATTTGTTAATGTTCCTTTCAAATACTTATGCATTCTGTCTCCCTTTAATAGTTCCAGAACCTGGGTTCTGATCCGTTCTCTGGACTGTTTTCCCATTTCTATTCGAATTGATCGCCAGGAACAGCACCTTACCAGCTTGGCAGTAGTGAGGATGCTTCCATCTAACATGCAGGACTGCTTCACACTACCTTCTTCCAAAGTCCTAGGTACTCTTTTGGATGGGTGGCCCACAGGTTTTTCGACTGCCCTGCCCTTCATTGATAGACTCTGAGGATGTTTCCAATTTCTCCCTATTACTAACAATGGGGCAATAAACATTCTTATACATCTATCTGTGTATACACGTATGAATATTTCTCTAGTATAAAAAAATATTTCTCTAGTATAGATTTATAAAAGTGCAATTACTGGAACAAATAGTATATTAGTATCTAATTTGGATAAAATACCAGCATATTGCCCTCAAAAGAGGCTTTAAAATTTACACTCCCTCCCTTCAACTCAGCTATTATACTCCTAGGTATATGAATGATAGACACGGAATTCAGGAAAAATGGCTACCTCTGCGGGGGAGGAGAATGTGATTGAGGAGGTACACAGGCAGCTTCAACTGAAACTGTAATATTTGATTTCTCCAAAGCTCACGCTTCTGTCTGGGGGCACCCAGTATATCAGAGAAATAGATAACCTCTTTGGGATGAGACCACACACTCCGGTTCATTGAGTGCCCCTTCTCTTCCAGACATCAGTATAAATTCTTGGGGTGGATTGCTTGGGTGACATTATAATTCTTGGCTCCCAGGGCCAAAAGGAATTCATAGCCAACTGAATTTTTACTACTGTCACCCCAAAGCTGGAGTCTGTCTACTCATCTGAGAGCTCTGAGTATATTTGAATCAAGTGTGAAGAGTGCTTGAGGGCAAAGGTTAGCTCCAACCTTGGATTTGGCGACAGCCTTTACCATGAGCCCACCATTGCAACACGGGGTACAGTGAAGCAACTGCATCACAAAGCTCTTCTGGAACCAAAATTTTACCCCAGTGCCTCCTGCAAACAGCCTTGTCCTGATTAGGTGACACAATGGGGCCATCAGGCCTTATCAACACTACTTGGCCTAAAACAGAAACCAAGAGGGGTGGGAAGGATTGTCTCTCAGTGCTTGGTCCCTGTTGCCATGGCCCCCAAGCACTTTTCACCATTTATTACTTTCAACCGTTTATAATATCCATCAGAAAGCAGGGCATAGAAGCTCTTTGAAGCAGATCAAAGAGAAAGTGGTTAACAGAAAAGATGAGCCAAAGTAAGGGAACTCAATGAGAGAGAGAGAGAAGAAGAAAAATTGGTATGTATAAACACAAGGCCCAGAAAGCAGTTTTTGTTTTTGAGGTGGGCGGGCGGATTTTCTGGAGATGCAGATGGGCCAAGATGTCTGGGTCACAATTAGCTAAGAAGTAGCCATTATGCAGCTGCCAGGTGTTAAAGGTACAGCAACTCTCTGCCCTGGATTTTCCAGAAAAGCCCCAGTTTCAAGTATTCTGTTCTGTTTGTCAGACCAAGAATCCTGATGTGAGATTCAGAAAATAAGGTCACTGTTTTTTTTAGTTATAGTAACTCTCTAAGTCAGCCAGAAAAGCCTGATTTAGAATTCACTTCCTCCTCACTGGCTGGCAGGGGATCCCCATAGGGCCTTCCCCTGTGTCCTAAAGGCCTAAGTAGTGTGGCTCCTTGTGTAGCCAAGACATATCAACAGTGCCTCTAGACACTCTCCTCCACACCCCTAAAGCTCTCCAAGGAGGTACAGACAGAGAGGCATGGGTTTTGACCCCACTCACCTGGATTTCAACATGTTCTACATTAACTCGGTCAACTCGAGCAAAACTCCGAGTCTCAATTTCCTTACTTGTAAAATGGGAATAATAATACCTATGACTAGGGTCCTTCTGAGCATCAAATGAGATGTTTGTACCTTTAAAATGCTGTATGGATGTTAGTTGTCATAATTCATTCCTTCATTTAACAAATCTTTAATAAGTGCCTACTACATGCCAGGCAAGAGACCAGGCACTGGGAAAACAGAGGTGAGCAAAACAAACAAGACCCCTGATGGCATGGAGCATTCAGGCCAGAGGGGCAGGCAGACATTAGCCCAAGAATCACCCCATCGAAGGTCCATGCAGAGGAGAGCCATGGTAGAATTGATTGCTCTTTGAAGAAGTTGACTCTGGCTGCCAGTATGGAGCCAAAGAGGAAAGAGAGGGGGCTGGAAAACCACTTAGCAGGCTTCTGCCTGCGATGGAAGTTGGACTAGGGTGGTGGCAGTACTGGTGGTGAGAAATGGTTAGATTCTGAATATATTTTGGAGGTAGATGCAACAGATCTTAGTGTGAGGGAGTGACTTTTGGTACCGAGGGAGAGGCACAGAGGTATCTCAGCCACTGGAGCCACAAAGACAGCCCCAAGGCTTCAGAAGACTGTAGGGAGGTTACATTTCTCCTCTTTTCCCTTTTGTAGAGCAGTGCCATTTCAGTCCTTCAGACTGTAAATCAATTTGCTAGGCTTGATCTTAAGTGTTTAGTATTTAAAAATTTGTTTTTGTGTAAATAATAAAGCCAAGTATATGGCATGCCAGCTTTATGATGAATGCAGAGTCCCCCTTAAAAAGTAAATCCTTTGCTCCCAAGTTTTAAATGGGATGTTACTTTAAAAACATAACAATTACAGTTAATTTAGGATGCTTTCGAAATTCTTCAGTCTAGGTGATCTCCTCAGGGACCAGTATGCATTCTTTGAATTGGATTCCTTTCAAACTTTTGCCCCAGTATTTTTTGTTCCAAGAGGCTAGAAGAGAAGAGGGCCTGAAAGAAGAGGGGGAGATGGGAAAGACCAAAGACAAACTTGAGTTTTGTAACAACAGTTACCACATTTTATAGTTTCCAAAGTAATTTCACATAAATTATTTGTCCCATTTTGCAAATCCAGAACCAGAGCTATCTCCTGATTCCCAGTCCAGTGCTTCTCCCAGTCCATTGTACTGCCTTTTGGGGGGAGGGGAGAGAGCAGGTCTTTCCCTCTCTGTGATAAACAAGAAAGTTGCAATAGACATTCAAGAAAACATTGAAACAATTTGTTACATTTGCATTGAGAACAATTGTAAAAGAAAATTTGGTATTTTCCCACAGCACTTGTCCCCTAGGCACATCAATAGGCCTTTCATTTCTCAGTCCTTGCAAGCCCACCCTTTTGAAGCCATTATCTGCTTGACAATTGGCTGAGACCTCTTGAGTCGTCTTTTTTCCTCTCAATTGAACTCTGAGGACTGAGATTCCCATTTGCTCTGGAGCAAACAAAATCACTTGTTATACCTGTTTCCCAGAAGATCAAGAGGTTTTTTCCTTGCTCCAACATCTATAGTTCTCTTTTGAAAACACTTGACCCGCTTAGTGATGTTTAACTGCAGGTGGCAATTAAATTGGTTTCCCAAACTGGGACCAAGCCTTTTCTCCAACGTCCGCTGCATTTACTCTGCTTTCATGCAACCCTGAAGTAGGGAAAAAAAAAAATCACACACACACTTCCTTAAGTTGCTATTTTTCTCTTTCTAAGCAGTCTTATTGTAACATGACTGTGGCAAGATTGCAGACAAGGAGAATGGCAGACTATATTTCCACTGAGCAGGCCTCATCTGCCCAAAGACAGAGCTTTCTCTCCACAGTTGATAGGGCTGACATGGTCATCTTGGATAGTGGTGTTTGCAACTGAACATTATCCAGCACAGCGCCCTTTCTCAAGCTCTTCTATCATGAAGATAGAGGTAGCAGGAAAAGCCAAAGCCTCAGATTCAAGCAGAGCAGGGAGACAACAGAAGTGGAATGACTCCCCATTCACACATTCTTGTGGGTTTTGAAGGTGAGAAGAAAGAGAAGGTAAGGAAAGGAGAGGACAGAAAAGGAAGGACAAGAAGAAAGGAAGGTGAGAGGGGTGTTTCCAAGTGGAGGAATAGAAATAAAGCAATAAAAAAAAAATAGGAACTCTTTTTTTAATTGAAAAATATATTTTAATAGTTCGTTGTTGTTAGGTGCTGTTGAGTTGGTTCCGACTCGTAGTGACCCTATGTGCAACAGAACAAAACACTGCCCGGTCCTGTGCCCTCCTCACGATTGCTGTTATGCCTGAGCTTGTTGTTGCGGGCACTGCGTCAATCCATCTTGTTGAGCGTCTTCCTCTTTTTCTCTGATTCTTTACCAAGCATGATGTCCTTCTCCAGGGACTGGTCACTTCTAATAACATGTCCAAAGTATGTATGGTGCAGTCTCGCCATCCTTGTTTCTAAGGAGCATTCTGGTTGTACTTCTTCTAACACAGTTTTGTTCATTCTTCCCGCAGTCCATGGGATAGTCAATATTTTTCACCAACACCACAATTCAAAGACGTCAATTCTGTTTAGGTCTTCCTTATTCATTGCCCAGCTTTCACATGCATATGAGGTGATTGAAAACACCATAACTTGGGTCTCAGGCACTTTATTCCTTAAAGTAACATCTTTGCTTTTTAATGCTTTAAAGAGGTCTTTTGCAGCAGATTTGCCCAATGTAATGCATTGTTTGATTCTTGACTACTACTTCGATGGCTGTTGATTGTGCATCCAAGTAAAATGAAATCCTTGACAACTTCAATATTTGCTCTGTTTATCATGATGTTGCTTATTGGTCCAGCTGTGAAAACTTTTGTTTTCTTTATATTAAGATGTAATCAATACTGAAGGCTATAGTCTTTGATCTTCATCAGTAAGTGCTTCAAGTCTTCTTCACTTTCAGCAAGCAAGGTTATGTCATCAGCATAATGCAGATTGTCAATGAGTCTTCCTCCAATCCTGATGCCCTGTTCTTCATATACTCCAGCTACTTGGATTATTTGCTCAGCATCCAGATTGAATAAGTGTGTTGAAAGGATACAACCCTGACAAACACCTTTCCTGGCTTTAAAGCACACAGTATCCCCTTGCTCTGTCTGAATGACTGCCCCTTGATCTATGTACAGTTTCTTCATGAGCACAATTAAGTGTTCTGGAATTCCCATTCTTTGCAATGTTATCCATAATTTCTTATGATCCACAGAATTGAATGCTTTTGCATAGTCAGTAAAACACAGGTAAACATCCTTCTGGTACTCTTTGCTTTCATCCAAGACCCATCTGACATCAGCAATGATAGCCCTGGTTCCACGTCCTCTTCTGAATCCACCTTGAATTTCTGGCAGTTTCCTGTCAGTGTACTGCTGCAATACAATACTGCTAATAATAACATAATAGTTTATGTTATTATTATATAAACTATTATATAAATATATAAAATAGTAATATATTTACTAGCTTTATCATTATAAAATATCACAGTTGTTGTTAAAACTTCAAATAGTTCTGAAGAGTATGAAGTAAAAATTACAGATAAAAGTCCTTCCGCCATTCTTCTGAAAGCCCTTCTCACACACCCCAGAAATCACATTTTCTTGCATTTCCACAGACATGTTCTTGCATACTTAAGCATATATGTGCTTTTTATACACAAATAAGATCATACTATACATGCTGGCCCATTCCTTGACCCTCCCCCCTTTTTATTAACTTAATAGTAACTCTGAAGTTTTTCCATTTCTACTCATAAAGATCTACTTTCTTCTTCCTAATACCCATTGTATGGATGCACTGCGATGTATGGGACCCATCCCCTGTTGAGGGACATTTGGGTAAACTAGAAAGTCTTAGCACAGCGCTATCTAATAGGAACTACAAATGTGATCCACATATGGAACTTTAAATTTTCTAGTAGTAGCCACTTCTCCCACCTCCAATGATTTGAAATCTCACCTTTATTACGCCCTAAATCCCCATATATGCATGAGCTTGTTTTGGACTATCTACTTAGTTTATTCACCTATTTGCTAATTTCTGCATAAATATCCCCTATTTCAAGAAGCCTGGGTGGTGCAGTGGTTAAGCACTTGGCTGCTAACCAAAAGATTGGCGGTTTGAACCCACCAGTTACTCCATGAGAGAAATACGTGGTATAGTCTGCTTCCATAAAGATTACATGTTGGAGAGGTTGTGGAGAGACTGGAACACTTATACACTGCTGGTGGGAATGTAAAATGGTACAACCACTTTGGAAATTGATTTGGAGCTTCCTTAAAAAGCTAGAAATAGAACTACCATACGATCCAGCAATCTCACTCCTTGGAATATATCCTGGAGAAATAAGAACCTTTACACCAACAGATATATGCACACCCATGTTCATTGCAGCACTGTTTACAATAGCAAAAAGATAGAAGCAACCAAGGTGCCCATCAATGGATGAATGGATAAATAAATTATGGTATATTCACACAATGGAATACTAGGTATCGTAAACAACAGTGAGTAATCTGTGAAACATTTCATAACATGGAGGAATCTGGAAGGCATTATGCTGAGTGAAATTAGTCAGCTGCAAAAGGACAAATATTGTATAAGACCGCTATTATAAGAGCACGAGAAATAGTTTAAACAGAGAAGAAAATATTCTTTGATGGTTACAAGACGGGGGGGGAGGGAGGAGGGTGGGAGAGAGATATTCACTAATTAGATAGTAGATAAGAACTACTTTAGGTGATGGGAATGACAACACACAATATAGGCGAGGTTAGCACAACTGGACTAAACTAAAAGCAATAAACTGAATGCTTCAAAGGCCAGCATAGCAGGGGCAGGGGCAGGGGTTTGGGGACCATGGTTTCAGAGGACATCTAAGTCAGTTGGCATAATAAAATCTATTAAGAAAACATTCTGCATCCCACTTTGGAGAAGTGGCGTCTGGGGTCTGAAATGCTAGCAAGCAGCCATCTAAGATGCATCAATTGATCTCAACCCACCTGGACCAAAGGAGAATGAAGAACTCCAAGGATACAAGATAATTACGAGCCCGAGAGACAGAAAGGGCCACATAAACCAGAGACCACATCAGCCTGAGACCAGAAGAACTAGATGGTGCCCGGCAACAACCGATGACTGCCCTGACGGGGAACACAACAGAGAACTCCTGAGGGAGCAGGAGAGCAGTGGAATGCAGACCCCAAATTCTCGTAAAAAGACCAGACTTAATGGTCTGACTGAGACTGGAAGGACCCCGGTGGTCATGGCCCCCAGATCTTCTGTTGCCCCAGGACAAGAACCATTCCCGAAGCCAACTCTTCCGACAGGGTTTGGAAGGGACAATGGGATGGAGAAGGATGCTGGTGAGGAGTGAGCTTCTTGGATCAGGTGGACACTTGAGACTATGTTGGCATCTCCTGTCTGGAGGGGAGATGAGAGAGTAGAGGGGGTTAGAAGCTGGGGAAATGAACACAAAAAGAGTAGAGGGAGGGGTGTGTGCTGTCTCATTGGGGAGAGCAATTGGGAGTGTGTAGCAAGGTGTATATAAGTTTTTGCGTGAGAGACTGACTTGATTTGTAAACTTTCACTTAAAGCACAATAAAAATAAAAATAAGATTACAGCCTTGGAAATCCTATGTGGCAGTTCTACTCTGTCCTATAGGGTTGCTATGGGTTGGAACTGACTCCATGGCAACTGGTTTTTTTGTTGTTGTTTGTTTGTTTTTTAACTAGAAATAGAGGATACCAAACCAAACCCATTGCCACTGAGTCAATTCTGACCCATAGCGACCCTATAGGACAGAGTAGAACTGCCACATAGGGTTTCCAAGGCTGTAAATCTTTTCAGAAGCAGGCTGCCACAACTTTCTCCCGAGGAATGGCTGGTGGGTTAGAACCACCGACCTTTTGGTTAGCAGCCTAGTGCTTTAACCACTACCAGGGCTCCTTCCTATTTTAGTAGCCACATTTTAAAAAGTAAAAAGAAACAGGTGGAATTAATGTTAATAATATATTTTATTTAATTCAATATATGAAAATATTAACCACGTAATCAGTATTTAAAAGTATTAGTGAGATATTTTACATTGTTTCTTACCAAGTCTTTGAAATCCAGTGTGTACTTTACAATTACAGCAATTGCAATTCAGATTAGCAATTTCAAGTGCTCAATAGTCTCATGTGCCTGGTGGCTATTGTATTGGACAGTGTAGGTCTAACAGACAGTTTTTGTTATTGCTGTTAAGTGCCATTGAGTCAGTTCTGACTCATAGTGAACCTATGTACAACAGAACGAAACACTGCCCGGTCCTTCGCCATCCTCAAAATCATTGTTATGCTGGAGCCCACTGTTGCAGCCACTGTGTCAATCCATCTCATCTAGGGTCTTCCATTTTTTTTTTGCTGTCTACTTTACCAAGCATGATGTCCTTTTCCAGGAACTGGTCCCTCCTGATAACACGTCCAAAGTACTCGCCATCCTTGCTTTTAAGCAGCATTCTGGCTGTACTTCTTCCGATACAGATTTGTTATATTCTTCGCTAACACCATAATTCAAACACATCAATTCTTCCTTGGTCTTCTTTATTAATTTGTCCAGCTTTTGTATGCATATGAGGCAATTGAAAATAGCATGGCTTGGGTCGGCCGCACCTTAGTCCTTAAAGTGACATCTTTGCTTTTTAACACTTTCAAGAGGTCTTTTGCAGCAGGTTTGCCCAATGCAATGCATCCTTTGATTTCTTGACTACTGCTTCCATGGGCGTTGGTTGTGGCTCCAAGTAAAATGAAATCCTTGACAATCTTTTCTCCATTTGTCATGATGTTGTTTATTGATCCAGTTGTGAGGATTTTTATTTTCTTTATGTTGAGGTGTAATCCATACTGAAAGCTTTGGTCTTTGATCTTCATCAGTGAGTGCTTCAAGTCCTCTTCACTTTCAGCAAACAAGGTTGTGTCATCTGCATAACGCAGGTTGTTAATGAGTCTTCCTCCAATCCTGATGCCCCGTTCTTCTTCATATAGTCCAGCTTCTTGGATTATTTGTTCAGCATACAGATTGAATAGGTATGGTGAAAGGATACAACCCTGACACACACCTTTCTTGATTTTAAACCACGAAGTATCCCCTCGTTCTGTTAGAACGACTGCTTCTTGATCTATGTACAGGTTCCTCACGAGTACAATTAAGTGTTCTGGAATTCCCATTCTTCATAATGTTATCCATAATTTGTTATGATCCACACAGTTGAATGCCTTTGCATAGTCAATAAAACACAGGTAAACATCTTTCTGGTATTCTCTGCTTTCAGGTAAGATCCACCTGATACCAGCAATGGTGTCACTTGTTCCATGTCCTCTTCTGAATCCAGCTTGAATTTCTGGCAGTTCCCTGTCTATGTACTACAGCAACTGCTTTTGAATGATCTTCAGCAAAAATTTACTTGTTGTTCTGACTGAGGATATTGAGCTTTTCCCTCGTCTCTTTCCTCATGTGTAGTCAGTTCGATTCCTGTGTATTCCATCTGACGAGGTCCACATGTATAGTCCCTGTTTATGTTGGTGAAAAAAGTTATTTTTCGTTAGTCTTCCAAAATTCTATCATGCCATCTCTGGCTTCATTTCTATCACCAAAGCTGTATTTTCCAACTAGTGCTTCATTTTCTTTGTTTCCAACTTTCGCATTCCGATCACCAGTAATTAACAATGCATCTTGATTGCATGTTTGATCAATTTCAGACTGCAGGAAGTTGGTAAAATGTTCAATCTCCTCATCTTTGGCATTAGTGGTTAGTACGTAAATATGAATAATAGTCTTATTAACTGATCTTCCTTGTAGACGTATGGATATTATCCTTTCACTGACAGCGTTGTACTTCAGGATAGATCTTGAAAGGTTCTTTTTGACAATGAATGCGACACTGGTCCTCTTCAATTTGTCATCCCCAGCAGAGTAGACTATATGATTGTCTGATTCAAAATGGCCAATACCAGTCCATTTCAGCTCACTAACGCCTAGGATATTGATCTTTATACATTCCATTTCATTTTTGACGACTTCCAATTTTCCTAGATTCATACATTCCACATTCCAATTATTAATGGATGTCTGCAGCTGTTCTCATTTTGAGTCGTGCCACATCAGCAAACGGAGGTCCTGGAAGCTTGATTCCATTCATGTCCTTAAGGTTAATTCTACTTTGAGGAGGCAGCTCTTCCCCTGTCATATTTTGAGTGCCTTCCAACTTGAGGGGCTCATCTTCTGGCACCATATCAGACTGCGTTCCACTGCTTTCGTGAGGTTTTCACTGGCTAATTTTTTTCAGAAGTAGGCCACCAGGTCCTTCTTCCTGGTCTGTCTTAGTCTGGAAGCTCAGCTGAAACTTGTCCACCATGGGTGACCCAGCTGGTATTTGAAATACCAGTGCCATAGCTTCCAGCATCACAGCAACACACAAGGCAGCACGGTAAGACAAACTGACAGATGTGTAGGGCTAGGAGGCAGAGGTGTCTAAAATGTTGCCTGGTGTATATATGTGTGTATCTGTGGTCAGTAGGACTAAAAGTCAGAAGCTAAAGGCAAAAACCTCAACTTCACCACTCTGGGCAACTCCTGAGGCCTCTCAGTGCCTTAGTGTGTAGACTCCAATATACTCACTAGCCTTACTGGCCTGCTACAGGGCCATACAGCCAACCCAAGTACATAAGGCCTTTCCTCCCTGCTGGCCACAGAGATAAGGAAAAGATCCCAGGTGCTCAGGGGGTGATTATCTAAAGGCCTGTCATAGGTTCCCCTTTCTTTGCCTTCAGAGGTGCCTCTTTGCACAGCTTCTCATTCTACTCGACCCATTTCCTTTTTTCAAAAAGCAGAGTGGTGTGGCAATGTGGCTCTGAGGAAAGCCTTGGTGTGGGGTCAGGAGGGTATGGTGGGAGGAGCTCACATCGCAGCTTATTCAACTGTGAGATCTTAACTCAGTGGTCCCAGAGTAACTGGTCCTGGGCGGCAGTGGTGACAGCCATGGCAGCACAGCCTAGAGCCTGGAATGGTGAGTGTGGGAACAACTGCATACTGCATATTGGGGTTTGAGGCTTGGGGTTTGGCTCCTGGCGCTGGCAGTGCAGGAGAGGGCAGGTGTCTTAGTTACCTAGTGCTGTTATAACAGACATACCACAAGTGGGTGCCTTTAACAAACAGAAATTTATCTTCTCACAGTTTAGGAGGCTGGAAGTCTGAATTCAGGACCCTGGCTAGAGAGGAAGACTCCCTCTCTCTCTGTTCACTCCGGCGGGGAGGTCCTCGACTCTTCAGTTGCTAGTCCTAGGTTCTTTGACAATCATGTGGCATGTGTCTTCCCCTCTGTTTGTGCTTGCTTACTTGATCTGCTCTTTTATATCTCAAAAGAGGTTGATTTAAAACATACCCTATGCTAATTCTGCCTCATTAATGTAAGAAAGACAATTCATTCCCAAATGGGATTATAACCACAGACATAGAGGTTAGGATTCACAACATATATAGTGCGGGCACACAGTTCAATCCATAATAGCAGGTGACTGGAGAGCGCTGGGGACAAGGCAGCTAGCTTTGATCTGGCCTGAGCTAGGCCAGGTGTGGGAATCATTTGGACTCCACACGAGGCTTGAAAGCTTGGCCATCCACACATGCCCCCCACCCCTACCCCCTGAGGGTACGAGGCTGAGAACTGTGATTGTTATCTGTAGGGCAACATGCTGTCCTGAGCAAAGGTGATGGCCCTCATGCCCGCTGCCTGACTTCCAGACCAGCGGTACCCCAGGCTACCCTCCCTAGCTGGCCAGCCCAAGCCCAGGGAGGTGGGCTGAGCCAAGGGTTTGAAGTGGGCTTGGCTTCAGGAAAAAGGAATTCCTCCTGTGGCAGCCTGGGGAGGGAGCTCTTTCTGACCAACCCCACCCCCTAGTTTCCTCACTGCCATGCCTACAGGTGGAACACCAACATTCCTTCTTCATTCCTACTGCTATCTCTTCCAGCCCTGCAGCCTAGAAACTCTCAGTGGTATCAGACTTCTGAAGCACCAGGCAATCCAACTCAGCTTCTTGCTGCCTGGTCACAAAATACGGCTTCCCTACAAATTAGGCCTGGGCCAGAGGAACACGACTAGGAAGACAGAGCAACTTCACAACAAATCAAAATTCTACACACATGGTGGCCTAACTCCAGCTTCTACTGTTTCATCCCCCTTCCCCAGCTAGCCAAAAGGTAGAAGCCCTGCTGATTAAGACTTTTTCCTAAATGTTGGTAGCTCAGCATCTAGTACAGAGCCTGACATACACATGGTAGCTACCAAGTAGAGCTCTATTGGATGGATGGATGGATGGACGGACGGACGGACGGATGGACAGACGGGCAGGCGGGCAGGTGGATGGATGGATGGATGGGTGGATAATGGAGGGATGAATGGATGAATTAACATGCTCTAGGTAATGTCTTTATTGTACCTTTTGTTCCCAAAGCCCTAAAACTAGAGCTTTAGAGTCTTCTGCCCCAGGCACATATGCACCCACAGATTTCCTCCTCCACTAACTAAGAAAAGGTGAAGAGTACACCAGCCAGGGGATTGGGGTAGGCTAGCAGAATCAGCTCACAGCCTTGCCTCTCCTTACGTTATTGATGATTCCAGGCTGAATCATCCTAGCTTAGAACCAAGAGCACATGGGGGTTGGCATCAGACAGGCTTAGTTCAAATCTCAGCCTCACTATTTTCTAGCTATATAACCGTAGCCAAAAGTCATTTCGCCTCTCCAAGAATTTGTCCCTACTCAAAAATGGGGCTAAAAATATCTATCCAGGATTGTGTTAGGGAATGAATACATGAGAAAATGTATTAAGTTGAACCATGTGAAACTGACAAAAGTGTATTAAGTTGAACCATGTGAAATTGATAAAAACAGTTGCATAGCAGCAATTTCATATCATTCAACCTAATACAGGCATACCTCATTTTATTGTGCTTCGCAGATATTGCATTTTTTACAGATTGAAAGCTTGTGGCAACCCTGCTTCAAGCAAGTCTATCAGCGCCATTTTTCCAACGGTGTGTGCTCACTTCATGTCTCTGTGTCACATTTGGTAATTCTCAAAATATTTCAAACTTTTGCATTATTATTATATCTATTATGGTGATCTGTGATAAGCGATCTTTGATGTTACTATTGTAATTGTTTTGAGGCACCACGGCCCTCTACCAGCAAAAAGAGCACGACTCGCCAAAGGATCAGATGATGGTTAGCATTTTTTAGCAATAAAGTATTTTAAAATTAAGGTATGTACGTTATTTTTAGACATAATGCTATTGTACACTTAATAGACTACAGTATAGTGTAAACATAACTTTTATATGCACTGGGAAACAAAAAAAAATTGTGTGACTAGCTTTATTGCAGTAGTCTGGAACCAAGCCTACAATATATCTGAGTTATGCTCATATATAAAGTGCTTTATAAAGTATAAAGCACTATAATATGTAGCCCTATGTAAGTACTCACTATTCATAAGAGATATAATATGAAAGTCACAGAATATTGTTTTTGCAATAAGTGACTAATCCTTTTCCATCGGAATACAGGTCAAACTAATGGAAGAAGTCAGTCACTCCTTTGCCATATTATAGACTGCAGCCATTTCCTGGAGCAATTTGACCAAAGAAATGGGACCAGGTACTTTTAGGAAATGAAAATGTTTCATGGAAAGCAAAGGCAGTGAGCAGCAGGATAACTAGTGGCAACTCCTAACTGGATAATGGTTTACCCACAAAAGCATAGTGGGAGTTGGAACATTTTCCTGTCCTGGTAAGAGTTCCCACTGCTGAGCTCAAGTTCCAAGGCAGAGAGGATTTGGACGGACCTGTCTAGGGTACCAGGCCACCAAGCACCTAGAAGAAACTGAAAATAGCTGCCTGCCAACTTTCCCCACCCTGGTGGCAGCTGCCAAGCCCGGGCACCTGCTTTTGACTCAGCAAAGACCCACACCTGACAAAGCTCGGATTTGGAACTGATAGCTGAGGTGACCACAGTGGGGGAACACTTCTCACTATCCTATGTATCTGTTCTTATTGTTGTTGTTACGTGCCATTGAGTCAATCTCTACTCATAGCAGCCCCATGTGACAGAGTAGAACTGCCTCACTGGGTTTTCTAGGCTGTAATCTTTACAGGGGCAGATTGCCAGATCTTTCTACCGCAGAGCCACTGGGAGGGTTTGAACCACCAGCCTTTCAGTTAGCAGCTGAATGCTTAATCATTGCACCACCAGGACTCCTTACTTAGCCCCAAACCAAGTTGTGAAGGTCACTGGGATTTCAGGCCAGAAGAAAATGGGAGGAGTGGGGAGAAATGCCCACTGATTGGCCACGCCTCAGGCACTGGCATCTCTGGCCAACAAGGACTACCAGGGCACTCGGCAAACATTTACAGTGCCTACTCAGTATTTCCTACCGGGGACAGGATTGTCATGTTAGGTAACAATTTTTCATTGCATAGGACTGCCCCAGGCATTGCAGAACATTTAGCATGCAGCAGCAAGGTAACAGTAGGGAGCATCCTATAAGCTTGAGAGCGAGGTGATTCCCAGCTGCCAAGGCTCAGGAGAAGGGCCCAGGCTGAGTGGTAACCTTCCCACAGCTTATCATCTTGGAGGTGACATCTTCAACTAGACGCTGCATAACTAGATGTTCACCTGATGACCTTGAGCTACCCTGTGAGTTTGGTGCCTAGGTAACCAGTGTAGGGCCAGCGGAGAAATGTAAAGTCACTCAGAGAGGGTCTGGGACCTAAGGGGAGAAAAGCCAGGCCCTCCAAGAGCTGCCCAAATGGGGTTTGTGCTCCTGGCAGGCAGTGGTTGCTCTGTTCTGGGCCCCAAGCTCTGGCCAGCATGCTGCAGAGGATCCACATAGAGACGGGGGCTGATTTGGTCCAGTGCCCAGCATAAACCAGGGTGGGAGTAGGATGTATGAAATTTGTTCTGGGAAGTACAAATATCCAATTTGAGCTATAGTGTAGACATGTCATAGCACAGAGATGCTTAACCAAGAGTCTGTGTACTTAGAAGGGGGAAAAATGGCAACTTTATTGTCACTAACCTCTAATTGAAATGTAGCTTGCCCTTTGATTATGAATGTAGACAACAAGCCACAGTAGTATTAGCAGTACCTGTGACTTTGCCTCCAATAGGAACTGCAGATACTTTTATATCTCATTACAGTTGCTGCAGATATTGTGAAACACCGTTTATACTCATCACTACTTCAAAATTATGGTAGTTATTGGACCCACCACTAGATCATGTTATTTAATGTGCTAATAACGAAACGTATCAAAAATTTTAATATATATATGTAGAGAGAGATAACTCTTTCAATATAATTGGTTTCCTTTATAATTCTACATATTTTATTTTATGCCTTTAAAAACATTATTCTGAGAAGGGTTCATAGGTTTCATCAGACTGCCAAAGGGGTCCAAGCCATTAAAAACTTAAGAACTCTTGAATTAGAGGGTTGGCAAGAAGTAAGGCTGATTGGGGTCAAGAGGGAAGGTCTTGAATGCGAGGAGCATGGATCTGTATTCTGTAGGCACCTAAACCGAAAGTCAAATCCATTGCCATCAAGTCGATTTCAACTCATAGTGACCCTATAGGACAGAGTAGAACTGCCGCACAGGATTTCCAAGGAGCGGCTGGTGGATTCGAACTGTTGACCTTTTGGTTAGCAGCTGAGCTCTTAACTACTGCGCTCCAGGGCTCTTCTGTAGGCACCTAGGAGCTGCTAAAGGTTTCTGAGAAGGAGGCCAATCAAGATGATGCTGAGGTTTCCAGCCTGGGATTCCAGAGACGTTGATGGCATTAATAGAAATAGAGAAGTCAGGAAGACAAGCTGTTTAGGATAGTGGGAGAGGGTTCTATTTTAAATATATAAAATTTGGGACTAAAAAAAATGGACATCCAGTTGAAGATGTCCACCAGGCTCTGGGAAATACAAATGGACAGAATGGGAGCCTTGGCAATGGGGAAAGATTTGGGGATCATCCCTCAAGATGTGATCAGGGAAGCATTTGACGTAATTGCAGTCATCAAGGGAGAAAGGGCAATGAGTGAAATGGGACCAAGGCAGAGGGCTGTTGTAATCTGTGTCCTTCGGGAAACAGATTCTGAGACAGAGATTTGCATGCAGGAATTTTATTGGGGTCTGCTTTCTAGAACGGAGTCCCTGGGTGAGGCAAATGGTTACGCACTCGGCTACTAACCTAAAGGTTGATGGTTTGAACCCACCCAGCGGTGCCTTGGAAGAAAGCCCTGGTGATCTGCTTCCAAAAGGTCAGAGCCTTGCAAACCCTATGGAGCACAGTTTTACTCTGCAACACACGGGGTCTCCGTGAGTGGGAATCAACTCTACAGCAATTGGTGAGTTTTGGCTCTACAGAACGGCACTGGTGAGGGAGTAAGGGAAGCAGGATTGTTCAGAGGGGGGAGTCGAACTGCAATGCTGTCACAGCAGAGACCCTAGCTGATCCCACAAGGAGCTCTTGAACTGAGATAGCGCTCCAGACAGCTCCAGTTGAGGCAAGGGAATTGGGCCTCTACTTTCCCCCATTGATTAGTCTTTGGATGTGAGCTGCCACCACCCCCAGGGGAGGAGCATTACCTTGGGTGAGACAGCTTCCTTCAGACAAGGGCAATTCCTGGAGAGAGACTCAGCTGTGATCCATCAGCCAACATCCACTGCAGCTGAGGGAGTGAGTGACTTGGTCCTGAATGGGGGATCTGGGCAGCTCAAGGCCCTCTGTCCCAGCCCTGCAAAAAATTCCACCCTGCAACCCACAGCAGGTAGGAGTCCTGGGTCAGAGAGCCAGGGCCTGAAAGGAATTTGAATCCTTGATGCCTGCAATTCAGAATCCTCGGTATCTCCTCCAACCTTCCCTCACTTGGGTTAAGCTAGGCGGGATGGGGTGGGGGAGGCTGGAGGAAACTGAGCTGTTGGCATCCTCTGCACAGTTTGGTTTGAAAAAGTTACCAAACTCTACAAATGAACCACTGCAGAAACAGGCTCTGTGGCCTCTGCATCCATCCCTTCCTTCTGGGGTGACTCACATCTCGAAGAGGGGATGTCATCACAATTGAGGTTAGAGCCCTGCTCACAAGGCCTGTGAGCTACCCAGGAAATGTGATAGTGCTAAAGCCACCAAGTAAAAGGAAGGTTGGGCTTCATTTTGAAAGACAGAAATGTAAAAACTTGGCTTTTGATTTTGACTTTCATGTCCTTACACTAAAAAAGGCAAGCTAAGTAGCAACTTAACTAATTGGACATAAACTCTCCCAAACCTCTGAAATTTAGAGTAGTTGTAAAATTCATTCATTCCACAAAATATAACAGGTTCTGAGCTTGCAAAATGATAGGCGGATCAAGTGTGGCCTGAAGGCCAGCTTTATTTGTTCCACGGTTTTTAAAAATACTTTGAGTTAGTTGCCAATTCACTTTAGAAAATCATAACATCTTGCAACATGGAATTCATTGGCTGAAACTGAGGAGTACTTCCACCTTGGGGGTGGGCTTGGGGTTCTCCAGTTTACCTCATGCTCCATCCACCTGCTTCTCTCAGTGTTACTTACCTGGGCCCTGTGTTCATGAGCCCTAGAATCAGCTAAGCTGGATGCTGGGGCTATACTGGTGGACAATGTTATTGCTTTGCTCAAGGGCTGTCTTCACCGCCCTCACAGGGCTCACCATCCAGTGTTGTATGTGAACCTGCGAACTGAGATATGGCAGACCCACATAGAGGAAAGAATCTTTTGGGGCCTTGGAAGAAGGAATGACAAATTTGGTCAAGAGATGTTGGGAAAACTTTACAGAGACCCTAGGAGGATGGGTAAACTTCTTCTAGGTGGAAAAGAAGGGGCGGGAGAAAGAGGCACCCTACAGCAAAGGAATAATATATGCAGGAGAATGGCACTGTGAAAGGAAGTACCATGTATGAAGTTGACAGGGAGGCTTTGTCTGCCAGGCTGAGGAAATGGCATCTTATCCTGAAGGCAACCCAGGGCCCACAGAGGTTTTGAGGCAGAGGAGTGTACTTAGAAGATGACTCTGGTGGCCTCATGAAAGCTGGATTATAGAAGGGCAAGAATTGAGGCAGGAGGGCAGGTAAAAAGTTCCTACAGTTGTCTCAGTGGGAAGTAATGGGGCTTTGATTTAGGGAGGTGCCAGTGAGGCTGGGGAGGAAGGAACAGATTTGAGAGGGACTTAGGGGATTGATTGACAGGTCTTGGCGATTTGTCAACATGAGAGGGGAAAACTGCACGCAGTGGCACAGTGGTGTGCTCCGTGATCCCAGCCTTGTCAGTAGCCAGCCTTTGCTCAGGGCTCTGTAATGTTTGGAGCACTTATCTGTTCATTAACTCAGCCAATCTCAAAGCCAAAGACAGCTAGCCTACCATCCATCCACAAGGCAACCGGACACCCTGGCATAATGCACACATCCTGACCTTAACCACAAGGACAGTTAAGTCTTTATGGAGCACTTGCTATGTGCCCCCTCAGTCACTACCCTCCAGATACGCTAGCTGCCTTCTTTCATTCTTTCCTACCCTCAGGCCTTTGATTCGCCATTTCCCCTGCCACACAAGATTTTTTTTTTTTACTCTTTGCATTGGCTGGTTCCTTCTCTGTGTTCATGTCTCCTCAGCTTAAATATGAACTCCCAGAGGGCAGGGACTTTGTCTGTCCTGTTCACTGTTGTATCCCCCAATGCCTGTGTGCCAAGTACACAGGAAGGGCTCAATAAGTATCTGTTGAATAAATGAACTAATCATTTTGGCACCTTCTGTGTGTGCCAGGCACCTTACAAATAGTAGGTCATTTAATCTTCAAAATGCCCCTGTGAGTTAGCTATGAGTATTATCCTCATTTTATAGATGAGGAAAATGAGGCACAGAGAGGTGAAGTGACTTGCCCAAGGTCACAGGGCTTAGGAAGAGACAA
Organism: Elephas maximus indicus; assembly: GCF_024166365.1. NCBI lineage: Eukaryota > Metazoa > Chordata > Mammalia > Proboscidea > Elephantidae > Elephas > Elephas maximus. The sequence goes on along the minus strand of NC_064846.1, from coordinate 97,457,416 downwards.
AGCTGGAATTTGACTTCTGCTGTCTTCCCTACAACACATTGCTGCAAAGTGTGCATTCAAGCAGGATGTTAATTACAGAGGTCTGGGGCTTGCCCTTCCATGTAGTGTTTCAGATGGCTGACTTGAACTTCCCCAGGAAGGAACTGAAGCAATTATGGTGGCCTCCGAGCTGGGGATGTTGACTACCCGGGTTGTCCCACCTTTTCATTCTTGTTTATTTAAAACCCCACAGATTTAGAAAAGTGCCTCAGGAAGCAAAGCAAGGCTCCCTCTCAGTGAGAAAACCACACCTACCAGGGGAGGTGCAGCTGAAACCCACAGAGACTGAACATCCCCAGAGAATGCCAGGACAGAGAGGTGAAATGTTTCCCTCCTCCCCCAGCATGTTTTCTCCACCAGTGTCTACTTGGCCTAGATCCTTGCCACTCAAGGTGTGATCTGAGGACCAGCAGCATCAGCATCACCTGGGAGCTAGTTAGAGAATCCCAGCACACAACCACCTCCCCACCTGCTAAATTGGAAGCTGCATTTCAGCAAGATGCCCTGATGATTCAAATGTACGTCAAGTTTGAGAAGTGTTGGCCTAGAGGGTAGCTTTGGAGAATGACCTCCTTATCACCAGGCTGGGAGCTTTTTATTGTGGCCCCAAGGGCCCTGCATGGTGCCAGTCACATAGTAATGTCTGGTGAGTGAGTGAGTAAATTTGTAAAGGAACCTAGCCACAAATAGCCAGCTGAGGCACAAATAGAATCATATACTAGGCACATTGTGCAGCCCTGCCTCCTCCTGTTACTCTACTGCAAGCTATCCATAACAGAGGCCCAGCCCAGGGACTCCTCTCCTGGCCCGTGGTCACAGTGAGGGAGGACCTAGCAGCAGGGAGTTTGTTTACATAGGCCTTAGGCTTTGGACAAGATGCTGAACGGGCTTGGCCCATCTTCCACCCCTCCATCCTTTCACCCTGACAGCCCCAAGGAGGAACTTCTGAAGAGCTCACACTTTTTTTTTTTGCTCTCTTCGCTGAGGGCATGGCCTCCTCAGCACACATGGCCACCACAGTCCCTGTGCCACTTCCCCAGTGGTTCCCTGGAAATCCACATCCCTTCCAAAGTGCAGAAGGTGCTAGCAGGTGCTGGCTACCAAGCCCCTGCTGTGTATGAAACCAAAACAATCTCCCGTTGATATGGAACAGGTCAAATTATTTTAAGAAAAAAAAAATTGCTCCTTCATTAATCTTGTTGTTATGGCAATTGGAATTAGGAAAGTAGCTTGGCCAAGCAGACTACTGTGCGTTATTTTGGGACTGAGAGTTTTCAGAACAGTGGAAAACAATTTGCGAACGTATCTCCCCATCCTCTGGCTCTGCCTGGAGAAAGGGGAGTGAAGGCTAGTTGAGGATCAGCTTGCCCCACCTGGGGAGAGTGGGCTTTTGCAAGGTGGCTTGGGGCCACACTCAGGGGCCCTGCTGCATGAACCAACCTGCCTGGGGTGTTGCAGGATATGTGGGAAAGGAAGCTAGCCAGGAGGAGGATGTCCAGACCAGGGGTTCTGCACCATCTGGGTAAGTAGGTCCTCCACTCAGCCTCAAGAGTAGTGTCTCAACTTCCTGGCATTAGGGGAGGGTGGGGAGGTTAAGTAGACATAACAACTACTCTTGTTTGGTCTTTACCATGTGCCAGGCACTGGGCTAAGTACTTGACACATTCACATTATTTCTTGAAACAACCTTGCAAAGTATTATTATTATCTTGATTTTGCAAATATGGAAACTGAGTCTTAGAGGTGACTTGTCCAAGGTCATACAGTAAGTGCAGAGCTGGGATTGGAATCTTAGGCTACACTTATGGCTTCTGCTGCAAAGTCGAGGAACCATTAAGCTGAAACATGGAACCAGACTATTGTGTGCACATTGTTTCACGCATTCATTTAAAAATCTTATTGAGTATCTACTCAGCGCCAGGCCCTGAGAAGAATCCAGACATTATACTTACTTTTGCCTTCAAGGGGTCCATGGATGAGTAGGCGAACAAAATTTCATTAAGATTGTTGCCCGATTAGGGTCCATGCCCTGGATCAGTTGAGCCAACAAAATGTACCCCAAGTTAGAAAGAGTGAGAAGGGTTATTTAGTAGGTGTCCACCAACGTGAATCTGACAGCAACACAGGCTGTCTTTGTGGAGTCCCAAAAGGCATTTTACATTAGAGCTTATATATGATTTTTACAAAGGTTAGAAGTGTCTTTGTAGCCCACAGATGGCATGGTCAGATGAGTTATTCATTACAAGGTAATTATAAGAGACTATTAGACTAAAGAGATACATGCCGGATATCTCCTTGTCAGGCTAAAGATATACATCCAGACATCTGGGCTCTAATCTTCCTGGGGGGGGGTCATAAGTCACAGGTGGCTGGACAGAGCAAAACAAAGTCATTAACAAAGGTATGTGGAAAGGAGAAGGCAGGCAACAAAGAAATAAAAAACTTAATAGGTTCATCATAGCATTAGTTTCGTCAAGCTCCCAGTCGCCCATTTCGGAAAGGAGAAAACATACTGGGGAGCATTAGGGTCCCAGGATGAATACGAATACAGGCCGACCCAGGTATGTTTGCTGGGCAGTGGGTGTGCCCAAGTGGCCCAGACAGTGTATGTGTAGTAGATCCGAACGCTCCTCGGAGGGGCTCCACTCTCTTTTCTAGATTTCCTCTTCCTTTCTGATATTCAGAAGGGCTCCTCAGACTCAGGAAATGCTGGCCTATGGAGTGGGAAGCAGAGGGATTTAGGGGCTGAAGACAGTAGAGGAGGAAGGTGGGAGCATTTGAAACTCCAGGGGGTAGGAAGTTGTTTTAGAGGAAGGGAGAGGAGTCAGAGGGGACGGCCTAACTCAAATTTTTTTTGCTTCTTACCCTACAAATCTGGGAAATGCGCCTTGACCCTTGGCAGCTGCAGAGTTTAGTGGGCTGCTGAGAGGTATCTGGGCCCACTAGAAAGCACAGGCTCCATCCCTCTAAGCTGGCCCATTGTATGCCAAGTTCTGGGCTTTTCTTAATACACAGCAAAGCCTGTTGTTTCTTTTTAAATCTCCAGTTAGTATTAAATGAATAGCACTGAAGCCTTTGCCCCTTTTCTTTCTAGCCTGGAATAGGCTACTACTGTGAGATTATCACTACACTGTCCTAAGATGGTTTGTATGGTATTATGCAGCTGTCAGCATAGCTGAGGTCTGGCTGAATAACAAAGGCCCAGAAAGAGCCCCCACCCACCCCAAGGCAAAGCCTTCAGAACCTGCTGAGAGAATGCCAAACCAGGGCAGACTAGCAGGGCGGGCCTTAGGCCCTTGGATGTACCCTCACCACTGAGCACAAAAGGGGTCCAGCCCATCTGCACTTCAGGTGACCCTGTCAGAATCTCTCTCTCTCTCTCACCCACACACAAACACATACACACGCATACACATGCACCTGAAGTCTTCTGCAGTTTTGAGTAAAAATAAAAATAAAAAATAGTGCTATCGAGTCGTTTCCGACTCATAGCGACCCCATAGGGTTTCCTACGAGCGCCTGGCGGACTTGAACTGCCGACCATTTGGTTAGCAGCCATAGCACTTAGCCGTTTTAAGTAAGAAAAACAAAAATTTGCCATCAACTAAACCTACCCATTTCACAGAAGATAAAACAGAGGCTCTCAGAGGGGTGGTGACATGCCCAAGGTCACTGAGCTAGGAAGTCACAGAGCTGGGATTAAGAACCACAGAAGTTGCCCAAGTGGAGGCTTTCTCATCCTTTACTACTTACTGGGCCAGAAGAACCACCCAGAAAACTACCTTATGCCTCAGCGGCACCAACCACTATTTACCCAGTGTTATCAACCCTACTGCCCATTGGAATCACCTGGGGATATGTGATTAAGAAATTGTATCTATTTTTACAGGGTAGGCTGGGAAATTAACTGTCAGACATGAATTTAAGTGCAGGTCTATTGCTTACTAGCTGTGTGACCTGGGCAATTTACAGGGTCTCTCTCAGTATCATTTTAAAAATGGAAGTTTGTTGTAAGAATTAGAGATAAGGCATGTACAGGGCATTCCCAATGCCTGACATATAATAGGGACTCAATAAAGGGTCAAAAAAAAAAGAAAGAATCATTTAAAAAAAAACTTTTAAAACTGCCTATGTTGGTGCCCAACTCCAGACCAAGCAAATCAATATCCCTGAGGGTGGAGCCCAGGGATTAGTATTTTTAAGCTCCTGGATGGTTCTAAGGTGCAGGCAAGGTTGAAAATTCCTGTCCACCTGTAGGCACACTCCCACTCTGGACCCCCATTTGAGAAGGACAGGTGGCAGACACGCTTGTGGAGGAGATGGTATTGTGTATTCGATCATACTATAGTCATTCCCTATCAGACCACAGTGTTGCAGAAGTGATGTCCCCGGCCCCTGCCCTCAGTTCAACAATTTCTACATGTACAATTCAGTGATATTGATTACATTCTTTGAGTCGTGCAACCATTCTCATCCTCCTTTCCCAAGTTGTTTCTCCCCCATTAACATAAACCCACTGCTCCCTAAATTTTTTAGCTAATCTTTCCAGTTGCTGTCATCAGTTTGAGCCCAGATAGATAGATCTTAAAAGAACACAATGCTCAAGGCAGACATTCTTCACTAGTTAAGCTATTGCTTTTTTTTTTTTTTTCTGGTAGCTGCAAGGAGGGTCGCTCTGTGCAAAGCTCGAAGATTATGGAGGATCAAATACAGAACCACGGCCTCCTGTCTGAGGGCTGGGATCTGAGCCCTGCAAAGTGACCCAGACCCAGACACAAACACTGGCATGCTGTCCTCATTTTCCTGCATTTCTTTTATACAAATCCTATTTCCTGCTCCTCTCCTGGTGTGAACCTGGTTGGGCAACTCAGACATCTGGAAAGACAGGCTGAGGGCCAGGTCAGGAGGTGATCTGGGTGGCCTCAGTGTGGGTGGGGAGGATTCTCTGTCATGTTAACTCATTGTGGGACCTGAGAAGGGGCCCTTCGTCTTTCCGGGCCTCAGTTTCCCCATCTCTATTTTCTGAGGGGGGCTGGACTAGCATTTCTGGCTGCCCACAGGCTCTGAGTCTTCACTTCCCCACTCTCGTTCTCATAGGGTAGCTGAACATGGCCGGGAGAAAATATTTATTGTGATACCAAGCAAGTAAGAGTTGGTTTAAGCACATCACAAAACAATATTTTCAGTGTTGTTGTTAGGTGCCGTCGAGTTTGTTCCAGCTCATAGCAACCCTACATACAGAACGAAACACTGGCCAATCTTGCACCATTCTCACAATCGTTGCTATGTTTGAGCCCACTGTTGCAGCCACTGTGTCAATTCATCTTGCGTCCAAAGAACGTGCGACGAAGTCTCGCTATCCTCGCTTCTAAAGAGCATTCTGGCTGTACTTCTTCAGGACAAATTTGTTCATTCTTTCAGTAGTCCGTGGTATATTTAATATTCTTCACCAACACCATAATTCAAAGGCATCAATTCTTCTTTGGTCTTCCTCATGGATATGAAGCGATTGGAAACACCATGGCTTGGGTCAGGCGAACCTTAGTCCTCAAGGTGACACCTTTGCTTTTTAACACTTGAAAGAGGTCTTTTGCAGCAGATTTGCCCAGTGCAGTACATCGTTTGATTTCTTGACTCCTGCTTCCATGGGCATTGATTGTGGATCCAAGTAAAATGAAATCCTTATATCTACAGTATAATCCCATATTTGTTTGGCATAGGAAAATTTCTGGCAAGATAAATCCAAAGTAACAGCAGTGGTTGTCTCTGGTGTGCAGGATTATGAGTGTTATTTTCTTCTTTCAGTTTGTCTGTCTGTTCTGATTTTTAACTGTGATAAAATAGTTTTGTTTTCGTAATAAGGAAAAAAAAGGAAAGCTTAACAGAAAGAAGTTAAAGTTGACAATTTTTAAAAGAGAGAGATTGCATAGAAGCCATTAGCAGGAAAAGAGAGGGGAAAAGTTAACAGCTAGCCACATGTCTGCTGCAGGCCTATGAGTTATACCAGAGCCAATATGAGAACACATGTCGGCATGTTTCAAAGAAACTGCAAAGGGAGGGTGGGTGTCCCAGGAAGCCGACTCTGAGATGAAGATGAGTGAACAGGAAGTTTATTAGACAGGCTCTTGAAATCAACATCTGTGGAAGGGGAGTAGCAAAGGGGATAAAGTAAACTGCAATACAGATCCCACAAAGGCCCCACTCGATCCGAGGTGGAAGCGCTGGTGTGAGATCACCCCTTAGAGTTGTCCTGAGTTGTGAAAAGAGAGCCATCCCAGGATATAGGTGTGACATTAGACAAGGCAGTTTCTTCAGCTGAAGCAAACTCCAAAGAGGGGACAGCAAAACGCCATTGTCTAGCAGCTCTCCCAACCGAAAGTGGTTTTTTCCTTTGGTGAGAACCGGATGGCACATCGCGGCGTTCACTATGAGGTAACTGTCTGGCAGAGAGACCTCTGTAAAGGGCCAGGCCGTAGGCAGATATTAGAGGGGTTTTGGAAGAGAAAAACTGGTTTTTGAACTTAGGGGCCTGGATGCATCCACCACTGTAAGATCTGATCTCCATTCCTGGTTCGTCTCCTCAGCCAGTGACCTTCAAGGGCTGTAGATGGGCCAGCCTCTTGGCTAGGTGCTTCCCAGCATCCAAAATATCATTCCAGGCCTTGTTTACTATGATCCTTTAATTGCCCTGGTATGCAGCAGGGTGGAAGTTTTATCAGCCCCATTTTATCAGTGAGGAAATCAAAGTTCAGAGAGGAGTCACAGCTAGTTGTGATGAGGCCAAGTCTCAAAGCCAGGTCTGTCCAACTCCATATCCCACCCTCTTTCCCTAGTAGCACAGCTGCCTTCATGGGAAACAGGCCCAAACTTTCAAGCGATTTATTTGTTTTGTGGTTTTATGGACAAATCTGTTCCTCTTCATTAATACTGAACCAGTTTGCTCCCCACACCCACCACCTGATTTTCAGATGGGTCAGCCTTAATCCTGCAGATCACAAATTTGAATTTTACTTAGTTGATAGAACAAGAAGTGACCCTTACTATCCTAGAAAGCTGCTCTCTTTGACAAGCCTGAGCCTCTCCAGTTTTGGGAACATGGGAGGCTGCAGGTGTCTGGCTGAGTTAATCTTGAGTGAATCTTATTAACCTGTAAGTAAGATTAGTTGGCTGCAGACGTCAGTCAAGTGATAACCCAGGCAGTCTGACAGCCAGGGACTGATTTATCAATCCTTTTAATGAATGAGATTGCATTTTTTAAATTGTACTTTAGATGAAGGTTTACAGAACAAATTAGCTTCTCATTAAACAATTAGTACACATATTGTTTTGTGACATTGGTTACCAACCCCATGACATGTCAACACTGTCCCCATCTCAACGACCTTGGGTTCCCTATTACCAGCTTTCCTGTCTCCTCCTGCCTTCTAGTCCCTGCCTCTGGGCTGGTGTGCCCCTTTAGTCTTGTTTTGTTTTATGGGCCTGTCTAATCTTTGGCTGAAGGGTGAACCTCAGGAGTGACTTCATTGCTGAGCTAAAAGGCTATCTAGGGGCCATACTCTCGGAGTGTCTCCAGTCTTTGTCAGGCTAGTAAGTCTGGTCTTTTTTTTGTGAGTTAGAATTTTGTTCTGCATTTTGGATGAGATTGCATTTAGCTAATTGAGTCTGAGACTGGCATGAATAAGCCCCCTCCTTAGGCAGCCCCACTGTGATATGGAACCCCTCAGTGCCTGTCCTATCGTTACAGAGGAAAGAGTGAGAGAAGGAGAAGAGAAGGCTGAAGGACAAGTAATGCCCCCTTCATTGCCGCTGTAAGGACTAGATGTGGGTTCCAAGGTATCTCAAACCTATGTCCTACTGTGGAGGTGCAATATAGCAGTGATTCTCAAAATGTGATCCTTAGACCAGCAACATTGGCATCACTTGGGAACTTGTTAGAAATGTAGGTTCTTGGTCCTACCCCAGACTTACTCAATTAGAAGGCTCTGGGAGTGGGGCCCAGCAACCTGTTTTAACAAGCCCTCCAGGAGATTTGAAGCACGCGAAAACTGGAGACCCACTAGAGGAGTTATCAGCACAAAGTCTAGTACTACGCAACCTGGGTTACCACCTGTCTGACCTTGGACAAGCCACTTAACCTCTCTGTGTCTCAGTTTCTTCATCTGTAAACGGGGAAAATAACGGTATCTGCCTCATAGGGTTGTTGTGAGAAGTAAATGAGTAATGTGCTTAGTAAAGTGTTAAAGTGTTAGAGCACCGTCTGGGACATAGTACGGGCTATATGTATAAATATTAACTACTATTATCATTGTTTGAAATAATGGAGCCTGAGACTTCTGTCTTCTCCCTCACATGACAGTGACTCTAAGTAAAAAAATCTAATCATAAAATTCCTGTGATGTTATAAGTAAAAAAACCTAATACAAAATTGTGTCTTTCCTGTGGTTGTACTTATGCAAAAATATGTATGTATATGGACAAGGTAAAATTATGGGTGATTTCTTTCTCTAATTCACAAACTTTTGAAATATGGTTATGTTATCTTTGGAATCCAAATATTAAATAAATTCAATTGGTTAAGAGAAATATATTGGATCCTAAATAACCAAAGGCTGTTCTAGAGGACTCATGATATAGGGTTGCCATATATAGGTCCCCGTCCCCACTCAGGGGCAGATAGAGGGGTTCTGGGCTCATCAGGTCACATCAGAGCAGAATTAAACACAAGGTCCCTCAAGGTTTAAAGAGAAGAGGCGGAAGCAAGAATCTGGTCCAACCTAAGAAACAATAATACAGACGCTGGCTGGCCCAGGTAAGGACAATTGGGGAGTGGATGTGGAGGTTGGGCAATAGATTCATCATCAGGAAGGGAGAAAGATTCCATCTGAGAATCAGGTAGTATTGGAAGCCGTGAGACCTTGCCGATTGCTGTGGAGAAGTCCAAGCCCTTTGTTTGAGAGCTTGAACTAGATCTCCATCCGGAAAGGTCTAAGTAGAGTTAGCCAGCAGGGTCTGTATCTCCATCTTGCAAATAAACTATCTCTAAGTATCAGGGGGCTCCTTATTAGGCTGTGACCTCCTAAAATAGGGTCAGGGTAGTAGATTTAAAGATAAAGATCCAGATCAAATTATTAGTATGGGTGTGTGGCCATACCACGTGTGCCACCCTCAGCCCCATTTTCACCTTTTAAGCTATGGTATCTGGAACTTTATAAGACTCTCTAGTAAGGCTCAGGTGCTTGTCTATACAGTGTATTTCTTTACACCGCAGCAACCAGTTTACTTTCAAGTGGTAGCATACCTTGTTGATATATACATGATCACTACGGAATCTACTATGACACCCTAGAATTTCTACTGTTTGCCATATAGCTGTGCCTGATCTCCCTCTGTGGACTTTGTTTTGATGTTTGAATATGATACTGCGGTATGCTTCTGACTTGCCAAAGTTCTATCTCTCTCTCTTTCTCTTTTCTGTAATGCATTATTCAGTGGTTTTTAGTTTATTCAAAAGTTGTACAACCATCACCACAATTTTGGAAGGTTTTCATCACCCCAGAAAGAAACCTTGCACCCATTATCAGTCACTCCTTATTTCCCCCCAGGATGTGTCTCTCCTCACACCTCAACCTTCAGCCCTAGGCAACCACTAATCTACTTTCTGTCTCTCTGGCTTTGCCTGTTCTGGACATTCCATATAAATGGAATCATACATTATGTGGCCCTTTGTGACTGGCTTCTTCCACTTAGCATAGTGTTTTCAAGGTTCATGCATGCTGTATCATGTATCAGTACGTCATTCTTTTTTATGGCTGAATAACATTCATTGTATTGAATATACCACATTTTATTTATCCATTCATCTGATGATGGACATTTGGGTTGTTTCCACTTTTTGACTATTATGAATAATGCTGCTATGAACACCGGTATACAAGTTTTTGTGTGGACATATGTTTTCATTTATTTTGGAACTTGTGGGTCATATGGTGCCACTATATTTAACTTTTTGAGGAATGGCCAAACTGTTCTCCGAAGTGGCTGTACCATTTTACATTCTCATCAGCAAAGTATGAGTGTTCCAGTTTGTGCGAATCCTCACCAACATTTGTTATCATCCATCTTTTTCCTTAAATTATTTTATTTTTGTTGTTGTTGAGAATATACAGAGCAGAAATACACCAGTTCAACAATTTCTACATGTACAATTCAGTGGCATTGATTTATATGTATATTATATTTACATTCTTCAAATTGTGTAACCTTTCTCACTTTCCTTTTCTGAATTGTTCCTCCCCCATTAACATAAACTCACTGCCTGCTAAGGTTCCTATCTAATCTTTTGAATGCTTTTGTCAATTTGATTCCATGTAGATAGATCTTGAAAGAGCACAATGCTCAAGGCAGACATTTTTTGCTAGTTAAGCTAAACTATTGTTTGGTTTTAAGAAGGCTGCAAGGGCTATTTTTTAGTTTAAGGTTTAAAGATTATCTTAGGGCAATAGTTTCTGGGATTCATCCAGCCTCCATGGCTCCAGAAAGTCTGCAGTCCATGAGAATTGGAATTCTATTCTGCATTTTCCCCCTTTTGATCAAGATTCTGCTACAGAATCTTTGATCAAGATGTTCAGCAATGGTAGCCAGGCACCATCTAGTTCTTGTGGTCTTATGGTAAAGGAGGCAGTTGTTCCTGGAAGCAATTAGCCACACGTTCTATTTTCTCCTCCTTTTCATGACTCTCCTTCCTGTGTTGCTTCAGGCAAATTGAGATCAATTGTTGTGCCTTGGATGGCTTCTTCCAAGCTTTTAAGATCCCAGGAACTATGTAATGAACTAGGAAGTAGAACAGAAGCACTAAACACGTTATTAGGCCAATTAACTGGGATGTTCCATGAAACCATGACCCTAAACCTCCAAACCAAGTAACCATACTCCATGAGGTGTTTGGTTATATATAAGCAGCATCAGTGGCTACTCTTTTTATTTTTTTAATTTTGTTGTGCTGTAGGTGAAAGTTTCATACTCATATGAGTTGGAATTAACTCTATGGCAGTGGATTTGGTTTTTGGTTTTAGGTGGAAATTTACAGCTCAAGGTAATTACTCATTCAAAAATTTATACACATATTGTTTTGTGACATTGGTTACAATCCCCACAATGTGACAGCATGCTCCCCCTTTCCACCCCAGGTTTCCTAGTTCATTTGTCTAGTTCCTGTCCCTCCCTGCCTTCTCATCTTGCTTTTGAACAGGAGTTGCCCATTTCATCACATATATTTGACTGAACTAAGAAGCACATTCCACATGTATGCTATTTTTTGTTTTATAAGACTGTCTAATCTTTGTCCAAAAGTGGGCTGCGGGAATGGTTTCAGTTCTGAGTTAGCAGAGTGTCCTGAGGCCGTGGTTTCAGGGGTTCTTCCACTCTCTGTCAGACTGTTAAGTCTGGTCTTTTTTTTTTTCTGTGAATTTGAATTCTTTTCTACATTTTTCTCCTGCTCTCTTCAGGACTCTCTGTTGTGAACCCTGTCAGAGCAGTCGTTGGTGTAGCCAGGCACCATACAGTTCTTCTGGGCTGAGGCTGGTGGAGTCTGGTTCATGTGGTCCTTTAGTCCTTTGGGCTAATATTTTCCTTCTGTCTTTGGTGTTTTTTCATTCTCCTTTGCTCTGGACAGGATGGGACCAATAGAGATATCTTAGATGGCTGCTCACAAACTTTTAAGACCCCAGACACTAATCACCAAGGTGAAATGTAGAACAGTTTCTTTATGAACTATGTTATGCCAATTTACCTAGATATCCCCTGAGACTATGGTCGCAAGCCCCCAGCCTCAGCTACTCAGTTCCTCAGTGCTGGAGGTGTCTAGAAAACTTCTATGCTTTTGTTTTGGTCCAGTTGTGTTGACTTTCCCTATTTTGTGTTTTGTCTTCCCCTTCACCAAAGTTGACACTTGTCTACTAGCTAGTTCATGATTTCCTCTCTCCCTCCCTCCCCACCCTTGTAACCATCAAAGAATGATTTTTTTCAGTGTGTAAACCTTTTATGGAAACCCTGGTGACATAGTGGTTAAGAGCTACGGCTGCTGACCAAAAGGTCAGGAGTTGGAATCCACCACCTGCTCTTTGGAAACTCTATGGGGGAGTTCTACTCTGCCCTATACGGTTGCTATGAGTTGGAATGGAGCCAACTGCAATGGGTAAACCTTTTCTTGAGTTTTTGTAATGGTGAGCTCATACAATATTTGTCCTTTTGTGACTGACTTATTTCACTCAGCATAACGCTCTCCAGATTGATCCATGTGGTGAGATCTTTCTTGGATTCATCATTGTTCTTTACTGCTGTGTAGTATTTCATTGTGTGTGTGTACCATAATTTGTTTATCCACTCGTCTGTTGATGGGTATTTAGGTTGCTCCTATCTTTTTGTTATTGTGAATAGTGCTACAATGAACATGGGTGTGCATATGTCTATTCGTGTGATGGCTCTTATTTCTCTAGGGTATATTCCTAGGAGTGGGATTGCTGGGTGATATGGTATTTCTATTTCCAGCTTTTTAAGAAAGTGCCATATCATTTTCCAAAGTGATTGTATCATTTTGCATTCCCACCAGCAGTGCACAAGAGTTCCAATCTCCCCACAACCTCTCCCACAATTGTTATTTTATGATTTTGGGGTTAGTGCCAGTATTGTCGGGGTGAGATAGTATCTCATTGTAGTTTTGATTTGCATTTCTCTAATGGCTAATGATTGAGAGCATTTCCTCATGTGTCTTGGCCACCTGAATGTCTTCTTTAGTGAACTGTCTTTTCATATCCTTTGCCCCTTTTTAGATTGGATTATTTGTCTTTTTGTTATTGAGGTGTCGAAGTATTTTGTAGATTTTAGAGATTAGGCCCTTGTTGGATATGTCGTAGCCAAAACTTTTTTTTCCTCACTCTGTGGGTTCTCTTTTCACTCTTTTGGTGAAGTCTTTTGCTGAGAATAAGTGTTTAATTTTTAGGAGCTCCCAGTTATCTAGTTTCTCTTCTGGTGATTGTACATTGTTAGTTATGGTTTGTATACTATTTATTCTATGTATTAGGGCCCCTAGCATTGTCCCTATTTTTTCTTCCATGGTCTTTATCATTTTAGATTTTACATTTAGGTCTTCAATCCATTTTCAGTTAGTTTTTGTGTATGGTGTGAGGTATGGATCTTGTTTCAGTTTTTTACAGATGGACATCAAGTTATGCCAGCACCATTTGTTACAGAGACTGCCATTTTGACATTTAACAGACTTTGGCCCTTTGTCAAATATCAACTGCTCATACATGAATGAGATTATGTTTGGGTTCTCAATTCTGTTCCCATTGGTCTATGTGTCTGTTGTTGTATCAGTGCCAGGCTGTTTTGACTAACTACAGTGGCTATATAAAAAGAATATAACAGGCTCTAACATCTTGGAGACTCTGTGGGGCAGTTCTACTCTGTCCCATAGGGTCGCTATGAGTCGGAATCGACTCGATGGCACTGGGCACTGGGTAAAATCAGGTAGTGAGAGGCCTCCCACTTTGTTCTTCTTCTTCAGTAATGCTTTACGTATCCAGAGCCTCTTCCTTGTTTCTCAGTCTCCTTAAAGAATGCTGTTGGAATTTGGTTTGGGGTTCCATTGTATCTGTATACCACTTTGGGTAGAATTGACATTTTCACAATGTTGACTCTACCTATCCATGAGCGTGGTACATTTTTCCAGTTATGTAAGTCTCTTTTGGTTTTTTGCAGTAGTGTTTTGTAGTTTTTTTTTGTATAGGTCTTTTACATCCCTGGTTAGATTTATTCCTAAGTATTTATTCTTCTTGGGGGCTATTGTAAATGGTATTGATTTGGTGATTTCCTTTTCAAAGTTCTCTTTGTTGGTGTAGAGGAACTGATTTTTTATGCTAATCTTGTATCTTGCTACTTTGTTAAAATCTTTCTATTAGTTACAGTAGCTTTCTTGTGGGTTCTTTGGTGTTTACTGTGTATAAGATCGTATCATCTGCGAATATGGATAATTTTACCTCTTTCTTACCGATTTGGATGCCATTTATTTCTTTGTCTTGCCTTATTGCTCTAGCTAGGACTTCCAGTACAATGTCGAATAAGAGTGGTGACAGACGGAATGCTTGTCTGGTTCCTGTTCTCAAGGGGAATGCTTTCAGCCTCTCTCCATTGAGAATGATGTTGGCTGTTGGTTTTGTAGAGACGCCCTTTATTATGTTGAAGAATTTCCCCTCCATTCCTATTTTGCTGAGAGTTTTTTTAGGAATAGGTGTTGGACTTTGTCAAATGCCTTTTCTACATCGATTGAGATGATCATGTGATTTTTTTCTTTTGTTTTATTTATATGGTGGATTACGTTGATTTATTTTCTACCGTCGAACCATCCCTGCATACCTGGTATGAATCCTACTTGGTCATGATGTATTATTTTTTGATATACTGTTGAGTTCTATTGGCTAGAATTTTGTTGAGAATTTTTGCGTTTGTGTTCGTGGAGGATATTGGTCTGTAGTTTTCTTTTTTGTGGTGTCTTTGCCTTTCTTTAATATCAGCATTATGCTGTCTTCATAGAATGAGTTTAGGAGTATTCCTTCTTTTTCTATGCTCTGAAATAGCTTGAGTAGTATTAAAAGTTTAGTAGAATTCTCCCGTGAAGCAGTCCAGGCCAGGGCTGTTTTGTCGTTGTTGTTGTTGGGAGGTTTTTAAATTACCTCTTCAATCACTTCTTTTGTTATGGGTCTGTTTAGTTATCTACTTCAGTTTGTGTTAGTTTAAGTAGGTAATGTGTTTCCGGAAATTTATCCATTTCCTCTAGGTTTTCAAATTTGTTGGAGTACAATTTTTTGTAGTATTCTGTTATGATCCTTTTTATTTTAGTTGGGTCAGTTGTGATATCTTCTGTCTCATTTCTTATTCTGGTTACTCGGTTCCTCTCCCGTTTTTCTTTTGTCAGTTTGGCCAGTGGTTTGTCAATTGATCTTTTCAAAGAACCAATTTTGGTCTTGATTCTTTCAATTGTTTTTCTGTTCTCCATTCCATTTCTTTCTGCTCTAAACTTTATTATTTCCTTTCTTCTGGAGTCTGAGGGCTGCTTTTGCTGCTCTCTTTCTATCTGTTCAAGTTGTAGGGTTAGTGTTTTGATTTTGGCCCTTTCTTCATTTTTCGATGTGTGTGTTTATTCCTGTAAATTGACCTCTAAGCACTGCTCTTGCTGTGTCCCAAAGGTTTTGGTAAGATGTGTTCTCATTGTCATTTGATTCTATGAATTTTTTTATTCCATCCTTGGTATCTTCTATTACCCAGTAGTTTTTAAGCAATGTTTTGTTCAGTTTCCATGTATTTGGTGTTTTTTCCTTGCTGTTTCTGCTATGGATTTCTACTTTTATGGCATTATGATCAGAGAAGATACTTTGTATTATTTCAATGTTTGGATTTTGTTAAGGCTTACTTTGTGGCCTAAAATGTGGTCTTTTTGGAGAATGTTGCATGTGCGTTTGAAAAGAATGTATTCTTTGCTGGTGTTGGTTGAAGTATTCTGTATATGTCTATGAGGTCGAGTTGTTTGATTGTGGCATTTGGATCTTCTGTATCTCTATTGAGTCTCTTTTTAGATGTTCTGTCCTTCACCAAAAGTGGTGTTTTGAAGTCTCCTACTATTATTGTGGAACTGTCTATTTCTCTTTTCAATGTCGGAGTTTTTTTTTAATGTATTTTGGCACCCTGTCATTAAGTGCTTATGTGTTTATTATGGTTATGTCCTCCTGCTGTATTGACCCTTTAATCATTATATAGTGTCCTTCCTTATCCTTTATGGTGAATTTGGCTTTAAAGTCTATTCTATCAGAGATTAATATTGCCACTCCTGCTCTTTTTTGGTTATTGTTTGCTTGATATTTTTTTCATCCTTTGAGTCTTAGTTTGTTTATGTCTTTGTGTCAAAGTTGTGTCTCTTGTAGACACTACATAGATGGATCATGTTTTTTTTCAATCTATTCTAAAAAAATTTTTTTTCTTCTTTTTCTTTTTTTTATTCTGCCACTCTCTGTCTCTTGTGCATTTAGGCCATTTACATTCAGAGTAATTATTGATAGGTTTGAGTCTACTGCTGTTATTTGTTGTTTTGTATGCGTGTGTGTGTGTGTGTGGTTTTGACAGTTTCTTTGTTCTGCTTAATTTTCTGTGCTGAGCTCTTTTTGTTTATATATTTTCTTTTCATCTCTTTTATTATTGTTGATTTTGTGTTTGCTGAGTCTTTATGTTTTTTTTTTCTTTCGATGGGTAGGTTTGTTAGAGTCCTTTGTGGTTGGTTACCTTGAAATTTACCTTTATTTTTCTAAGTTTAAACCAGTCTTTTATATCTTGATATTGCCTTGACTTCCTCCCCATATGGAAGTTTTATGAGTACACCATATTTTCTCTTTTTTGTTTTGATGTTATTGTTGTTTACATATTGATGTTTCTGGTTCCCTATTTTCAGTCTTTTAGCTTTGTTTTGTTTTTGTGAATTCCCTATCTGGGTTGGTATCTGGTTGATCTGTCCTGTGTCCTAGTCTTGGATTGTCATCTGATGTTATTGGTTCTCTAACAGGAAAAAAAAAAACAGGAGGGCTCCCTTTAATATTTCTTGTAATTTTGGTCTCGTTTTTTACATATTTCCTTAATTTCTGTTTATCTGTAAATGGCCTAATTTCACCATCATATTTGAGAGACAATTTTGCTGGATATATAATTCTTGACTGGCAATTTTTTTTCCTTCAAGGCTTTATATATGTCACCCCACTGCCTTTTTGCCTGCATGGTTTCTGCTGAGTAATCAGAGCTTAGGATTATTGATTCTTTTTTGTAGGTGACTTTTTGTTTATCCCTAGCCATCCTCAGGATTCTTTATCTTTGGTTTTGGCAAGTTTGGTTATGATATGTCTTGGTGACTTTCTTTTGGGGTCTATCCTGTGTGGAGTTTGTTGAGTTTCTTGGATAAATATCTTCTCATCATTTGTGATAGTAGGGAAGTTTTCTGCCAGCAAACCATTGACAATTCTATGTTTTCCATTTCCCTCCCCCCGCCCCCATTCTGGTACTCCTCTCACTCATAGGTTTTTCCTCTTGATAGTGTCCTACATAATTCTTAGGCTTTCTTCATTCTTTTTTTCTGATTGTTCCTCAAACAAATTCGTTTCAGGGGATTTATCTTCAATCTCACTTATTTTGACTTCCAGTGTCTCAATTCTGCTTCTACGACCTTCTATTGAGTTGTCTAATTCTGAAATTTTATTGTTAATCTTTTGGATTTCTAGTTGCTGTTTCCATATGGTTTCTAGCAGCCTGTTTATTCTGTCATTTTGTTCTTGTATTTTTTTCCTGAATTCTTCTATTGCTTTGTCTGTGTGTTCTTTGTTTGGTCTGTGTTTTGCCTGATCTCCTCCTTGATCTCTTGAGGAGCTCTGTGTATTAGTCTTTTGAATTCTTTATCAGATCATTCCATTGCCTTATCTTCCCTTGGGAGGTTTTCTGGTTCTTTATTTTGATCACTTGCTGGAACTGTCTTGTCCTGCTTCTTTATGTGATTTGATATTCACTGTTGTCTCTGAGGCATTGCTAAGTTATTATATTTATATATTTATTTATTGTGTTTTTGTTTACTGTGTCCTGAACTTTTATTTTGTTTTGATTTGTCCAAGTAGGCTGGATGTGAATGCTACTTTGGTCATTAATCTTGCCTCACTGGAGCTCTCACCTCTTATCTCCAAGTGGTCAGAACAGCTACTAGGTGTGTGAGCCCAGGAGCCTGTTCACTGTTCTTGCAGGGCTGTTGATGATGTACGTG
This sequence comes from Elephas maximus indicus, assembly GCF_024166365.1. NCBI lineage: Eukaryota > Metazoa > Chordata > Mammalia > Proboscidea > Elephantidae > Elephas > Elephas maximus. Next base: position 97,439,535 of record NC_064846.1, on the reverse strand, counting down.
GCATTTTTTGGTGGGGTGATGAATCTGTCCTGTTGGTCACCTGGCCGTGGTTGCAAGTGATGTTCTCCCTGGTCGTTAGGTTGGGTGTTGTGTGTGTGCTCCACCACTTACTGGTTTTTTTTTTTTTAAGGGTGTAGGTGCCCAGGTGGTTGGTCACAGAGCATGTAGTGTGGAGACTCTCACCTATAGTCCTGGGCGGGTGGTGCTATATGGGGTGTTTTCTTTCTTTCTTTTTATAATTTTTATTGTGCTTTAAGTGAAAGTTTACAAATCAAGTCAGTCTCTCACACAAAAACCCATGTACACCTTGACACATAATCCCAATTACTCTCCCTCTAATGAGAAGCCCGCTCTCTCCCTCTACTCTCTCTTTTCATGCCCATTTCGCCAGCTTCTAACCCCCTCCACCCTCTCATCTCCCCTCCAGGCAGGAGATGCCAACATAGTCTCAAGTGTCCACCTGATCCAAGAAGCTCACTCCTCACTAGCATCCCTCTCCAACCCATTGTCCAGTCCAGTCCATGTCTGAAGAGTTGGCTTTGGGAATGGTTCCTGTCCTGGGCCAACAGAAGGTCTGGGAGCCATGACCACTGGGGTCCTTCCGGTCTCAGTCAGACCATTAAGTCTGGTCTTATGAGAATTTGGGGTCTGCATCCCACTGTTCTCCTGCTCCCTCAGGAGTTCTCTGTTGTGTTCCCTGTCAGGGCAGTCATCAGTTGTAGCCGGGCACCATCTAGTTCTTCTGGTCTCAGGATGATATAGTCTCTAGATCATGTGGCCCTTTCTGTCTCTTGAGCTCGTAATTGCCTTGTGTCCTTGGTGTTCTTCATTCTCCTTTGCACCAGGTGGCTTGAGACCAATTGATGCATCTAAGATGGCTGCTTGCCAGCGTTTAAGACCCCAGATGCCACTCTTCAAAGTGGGATGCAGAATGTTTTCTTAATAGATTTTATTATACCAATTGACTTAGATGTCCCCTGAAACCATGGTCCCCAAACCCCTGCTCCTGCTGTACTGGCCTTCAAAGCATTCAGTTTATTCAGGAAACTTCTTTGCTTCTAGTTTAGTCCACTTGTGCTGACCTTGCCTGTATTGCGTGTTGTCTTTCCCTTCACCTAAAGTAGTTCTTATCTACTATCTAATTATTGAGTATCCCTCTCCCACCCTACCTCTCTCCCCCCTCTCCTAACCACAAAAGAATGTTTTCTTCTCAGTTTCAACTGTTTCTCAAGTTCTTATAATAGTGGTCTTGTACAATATTTGTCCTTTTGCAACTGACTAGTTTCATTCAGCATCATGCCTTCCAGGTTCCTCCATGTTATGAAATGTTTCACAGATTCCTCACTGTTCTTTATCAAGGCGTAGTATTCCATTGTGAGAATATACCATAATTTATTTATCCATTCATCCATTGATGGGCACCTTGGTTGCTTCCATCTTTTTGCTATTGTAAACAGTGCTGCAATAAACATGGGTGTGCATGTATCTGTTCATGTAAAGGCTCTTATTTCTCTAGGATACATTCCAAGGAGTGGGATTGCTGGATCATATGGTAGTTCTATTTCCAGCTTTTTAAGGAAGAGCCAAATCGATTTCCAAAGTGGTTGTACCATTTGACATTTCCACCAGCAGTGTATAAGTGTTCCAATCTCTCCACAGCCTTGCCAACATTTATTATTTTGTGTTTTTTGGATTAATGCCAGCCCTGTTGGAGTGAGATGAAATCTCATTCTAGTTTTGATCTGCATTTCCCTAATGGCTAATGATTGTGAACATTTCCTCATGTATCTGTTAGCTAGCTGAATGTCTTCTTTAGTGAAGTGTCTATTCATATCTTTTGCCCATTTTTTAACTGGGTTATTTGTCTTTTTGTAGTTGACTTTTTGCAGTATCATGTAGATTTTAGAGATCAGGCACTGATCGGAAATGTCATAGCTAAAAACTTCTTCCCAGTCTGTAGGTAATCTTTTTACTCTTTTGGTGAAGTCTTTGGATGAGCATAATTGTTTGATTTTTAGGAGCTCCCTGTGTGGGAGTGTTTGAAGTAAGCACAGGTCTCTGGTTGCAGTGGGGGTCAATGTGGGTTGCAAGGCAGAGAGTTGTTGGCTGCCCTGGGTACCTAGATGAAGGGTGTGCCCCTGTCCACTGGAGTGTATAGTAGGGGGTTGTGCAGCCAGTCCTTGGGCATCCGGTGCCATTGGCTGGAGAGATTGGGGGTCACCACTAATTCCCAGGCCCCTGTCATGTGTGGTTAGATGGAGCAGGTGGTACCTCCAACCCCCAGGTCCCTGGTGTGGGTAAGGCCTCTTCTCAAGTGGCTGTGGCAGTGTCAAGTGCCACATACCTATAGCTCCAATTTGGCTGTTGTTGATGAAAACGGACTTCAGGTGGATGTCCTGCCTGTTTTGTCTTAATGAGGGTGTACTGTACCAGATCAGCTAGCAAGGTGCTGGTGCAGGCAATCAGCAGGGCTGAAGGGCTCTGCAAGTCCATGAAACCCCTATGCCAGCGGCTGGGCGAAGGAGCAAAGGAGCAAGTGCCTCAGACAGGGCCATGAGATCCTGGCTTAGGGGGTGTGGTGGTGTTGAACTGGTGTAGGAGTCAGGAGGAGAATGGATGAGGAGAAGGGAGTGCTCCTCAGCCATGGACCTCGGGTGAGGGGAAGGGTTATGGTGTGTGCACAGTGGTTTGGGAGCTTGCACTTAACTTTTGCAGGTCTGGTGTCACTCTTGTTTGGTTCTGGAGGTGCATGCAGATTTGCCGCTGCTTGGCTGCACCAGACAGGGTGGGTTTCAGCTTGGAATGTTGCTGCTTGCCTCAACCTGTGTGCGCTGTGCAAATTCAGCTAGCAGGACGCTGGTGATCCGCGATCTGCAGTTACCCGTTTCCGCTGTTTTTGAGTTGTCGCTCCTTCCATCTGTTGTTCAGTCCAATTCTTCAGCTTTGTCTTTGATGCTTAGGGTTCCTTAAAAAAAAAAAAAACCCGTTGCCAATTCTGACTCATAGCAACCCTGTAGGAACCTATAGGGTTCCTAGATTGTTATATATGATTCATTTGTTTTTTCCGATCTTTGTTGTAAGAAAGATGACAGGGAGTGTCTGACTATTCCACCATTTTACCCACCTCCTTATTATCCATCTTTTTTATTCTAGCCACCCTAATGGGTATAAAAAAGTACTATCTTATTGAGACTTTGTATTTTCCTAATCCCTTTATGTACTTATTGGTCATTTGTATATCTTCTTTGAAGAAATGTCTATTCTGATCCTTTGCCCATTTTTTAAATCGGTTATTTGTCTTTTTATTATTGAGTTATAAGGGTTCCTTATATATTCTAGATACAAGTCCTTTATCAGCTATAGGATTTGTAAATATTTTCTCCCATTCTGTGGGTTGTCTTTTCACTTTGTTGATAGTGTCCTTTTTGTTTTGTTGCTTGTGCTTTTGGTGTCATATCTAAGAAAACATGCCTAATCCAAGGTCACAAAGATTTGTGCCTGTATTTTCTTTTAAGAGTTTTATAGTTTTAGCTGTTACATTTAGGTCTTTCATCTATTTAGAGTTAATTTTTTTTTAATTAGTGTGAGGTAGGGATCCAACTTCATTCTTTTGCATGTGAAGATCCAGTTGTCCCAGCACCATTTGTTGAAAAGACTATGCTTTCTCCCATTGAGTTGTCTTGGTAGCTTTGTCAAAAAATCAGTTAACCATAAATCAGGGGGTTTATTTCTGGACTCTCAATTCTAGTTCATTGGTCTATTTGTCTATCCTTTTGCCAGTACCACACTGTATTATTACAGTTGCTTTGTACTAAATTTTGAATCAGGAAATGTGACTCCTCCAACTTTGTTCTTTATTGTTTTTGTTATTATGGATCCCTTAGGTTTGGCACAGTGACTAAGTGCTCAGCTGCTAACCAAAAGGTCGGCAGTTCAAACTCAGCAGCTGCTCAACGAGAGAAAGATGTGGCAGTCCTTCTGTAAAGATTCCAACCTTGGAAACCCTATGGGGAAGTTCTACTCTGTCCTATAGGGTCACTATGAATCGGAATCAACCAGATGGCAATGGGTTTGGTTTTTTGGTTTTAGGTTTCCGTATGAATTTTAGAATCCACTTGTCAATTTCTACAAAGAAGCCAGCTGGGATTCTGATAGGAGTGCTGTGAATCTGTAGATCAATTTGGGTAGTATTTCCATATTAACAATACTAAGTCTCTGGATCAATGAACATGAGGTGACTTTCATTTTTTTTATTGTTGCTGAAAATATGCACAGCAAAACATACACCAATTAAACAGTTTCTACATGTACGATAATACATTGATTACGTTCTTCAAAATCTCACCTTTCTTTTACAATTTGTTCCTCACCTATTGACATAAACTCACTTCCACCTAAGCTTCCTATCTAACCTTTTGAGTTGCTGTTATCAATTTGATCCCATATAGTAAGTTCTTCAAAAAAGCACAGCGGACATGCCAGCCTATGGTTTGGTTTAAAGAAGGCTTCAGAGGATATTTTTGGCTTACGGTTTCAGGGATAATGATTATCTTGGGCAATAGTTTCAGGGGTTCATCCAGTCTCCATGGTTCCATAATGTCTGGATTCCATGAACAATGAAATTCTGTTCTGCATTTTGCCCTCTTTTGACCAGGATTCTTTAGAATCTTTGATCAAAATATTCGGTAATGGCAGCCAGGTACCATCCAGTTCTGGTCTGTTCATGGCAAAGGAGGCAGTTGTTCCTGGAGGCAATCAACAGCACATTTCATTTTCTCCTCCTATTCCTGACTCTTCTTCCTCTGTTCCTCCAGGTGAATACAAACCAATTTTTGTGCCTTGGATGGCCACTTGCAAGCTTTTAAGACTCCAGATACTACCCAACAAACTAGGAGGTAGAACAGAAGTGCTAAAAATTATATTAGGCTAATTAACTGTAATGTTCCATGACCCTAAACCCCCAAACCAAGAAACCAAATCCCTATAGGTGTTTTGTTGTACATAAGCAGACGTCAGGGGATATTGCTGGTTTAAGGGTTAAGGATTATCTCAGGACAATTCTTTCTGGGGTTCATCCAGCCTCCATGGCTGCAGAAAGCCTGGAGTCCATGAAAAGTTGAAATTTTGTTCTGCATTTTCTTCCTTTAGATCAGGATTCTCCTATAGAATCTTTGATCAAAATGTTCAGTAATGGTAACCAGGCACCATCTAGTTCCTGTGATCTTATGGTAAAGGGGGCAGTTGTTCATGGAGGCAGTTAGCCACACATTCCATTTCCTCCTCCTATTCCTGACTCTTTTTCTTCCTCTGTTGCTCAAACAGAGCAATTGTTGTGCCTTGGAAGGCTGCTTGCAAGCTTTCAGGACTCCATACACTACAAAAGGAACTAGGAGGTGGAATAGAAGCCCTAATCACATTATTGGGCCACTTAACTGGATGTCCCATGAAACCAAGAGCCTAAACCTCCAAACCAAGGAACCAAATCCCATGAGGTTTTTGATTTTACATAATCAGCCTCAGCTGCTACTCTTGTGTGTGTGTGTGTGTGTGTGTGTGTCATTGTAAAAATATCTATCACACAGCTTTTGCCAATTCAACTTTTTACAGGGATAAAACTTATTGACGGCAATTACAATAATCAGCTGTACAACCGTACCTTTATTCAATGTGATTTTTCCTTCACTGTTACCCCCCCTCCTCCCTCCCTCCCACCCCTGGTAACCACTGATAAACTTTGGTCTCTATACATTTGCATTTTCCTGTCTTTTTATGTAAGTGAAGTCATACAATATTTGTCCTTTTGTGATTGACTTATTTCACTCAGAATAGTATCTTCAAGCTCCGTGCATGTTGTACCATGTATCAAGACTTCCATTTCTCCGACTGGCTGCGTAGCATTCCATTGTATGTATGTACCACATTTTGTTTATTCATCCATGTGTTGATGGGCATTTAGTTTATTTCCACATTTTGGCTATTGTGAATAGGGCTGCAATGAACATTGGCGTACAAATGGGAGTGAAGTAGTTTTGATTTCCATGTCTCTAACAGATGATGACGTTGAGCATCTTTTCATGTGCTTGTTGGCCATTTGAATATCCTTGTGTCTATTCAAGTCCTTTGCCCATTTTTTGATTGACTTGTTTGTCTTTTTACTGATAAGTTATATATTAAAAAAAGTATATATTTTGGATATTAGACCCTTATTAGATACATAGTTCCTGAAAATTTTCTTCCAATCCTTAGGTTATCTTTTCACTGTTGTGATAAAGTCTTTTGATGAACAAAAGTATTTAATTTTATGATGTTTTATTTACCTATTTTGTCTTTTGCTGCTCATGCTTTTGTTGGCATATCTGATAATCCATCATTTAAAAAATATATAGGCCCCGTAGCCACTCATCTATATTTTCTTCTAAGAATTTTACGGTTTTAGTCTTCACATTTAACTCCTTGATCCATTTTGAGTTGGCTTTTGTGTATGGTGTGAGACATGGATTCTAATGAATTCTTCTGCATGTAGAAATCCAGAGACTCTTCCCTTCTCATTGAATGGACTTAGCACCCTTTTTGAAAATCAATTAACCCTAGATGTATGGATTTATTTCTGGACTCTCAATTTTATTCCATTGGTCTATTTGTCTGTCTTTGTACTAGTACTGGGCTGTTCTGATTACTGTAACTGTATAGTATGTTTTCAAATCAGGAAGTTTGAGTCCTCCTATTTTGTTCTTGTTTTTCAAAATTGCTTTGGCTCTTCAGGGCCTGTTGTCATTCCATAGAAAATTGAGGATTGGGTGCTTGCTTCAGCAGCACATATACTAAAATTGCAACGATATAGAGAAGATTAGCATGGCCCCTGCACAAGGACTGCATGCAAATTCATTAAGTTTTCCATTTTTTTTTTTTTTTATATAAGGCATTGAAGGAAAAAAATTGTCAGCCAAGAATCCTATAGCCAGCAATACTGTCTTTCAAATATGAAGGTGATATTAGGACATTTCCAGATAACAGTTTAGGGAATTTGTAAAAACCAAACCAAAACTACAAGAAATATTAAAGGGAGTTCTGTGGTTAGAAAATCAGTAATACCAGATACAACCCAAGACTAGAATACAGAACAGAGCAACCAAATGTCAACACAGATAGGGAAATCACAAAAGTAAATCAAGATAAAAAAGCTCAAAACAGGGAAACAGCGATGTCATTATGTAGAAAATGACAACATTAAACAATAAAGAGGGACTAAAAAATGTAGTCATAGATCTTTCATATGGAAAGGAAGTCAAGGTGATATAAAGAAATTAAAGCTAGGTTTAAACTTAGAAAAATAGGGGTAAATATTAAGGTAACCACAAAAGAGACTAGCAATCCTACTCATCAAAATAAAATACAAGAAAAAGAATACACAGCCAAAACAAAATCAACAGCAATAAAAAAGAGGGCACACAATTTACAAAGAAAAACTACTCAGTGCAAAAAATTAAGTGGGAAAAAGAAACTGTCGACAACACACAAAAAAAGGCATCAAAATTACAGCACTAAACTCATACCTACCCATAATTAAGCTGAATGTAAATGGACTAAATGCACCAATAAACAGACAGAGAGTGGCAGAATGGATAAAAGAAAATGATCTGTCTATATGCTGTCTACAAGAGATGTACCTTAGAGTTAAAAAAAAAAAATTGAGGATTGGTTTTTCCATTTTTGTAAAGAAGGCTGTTGGAATATCATTTGGGGTTATGTTGAATCTATAGATTGCTTTGGGTAGTATTTACATCCTAGCAATATTAAGTCTTCCAATTCATGAACATGGAGTGTCTTTCCATTTATTTAGGTCTTCTTTAATCTCCTTCTGCAGTGTTTTATAATTTTCATTGGATAAGTATTGTACATTCCTGGTTAAATTTTTTCCTAGGCATTTTATTATTTTGGATGCTATTGTAATTGGAATTGTTTTCTTAATTTCCTTTTCAGATTTCTCACTGTTGATGTATAGAAAGTAAATGATTTTTGTGGATTGACCTTGTACACTGCAACTTTGCTAAGTTCCTTTCTTAGCTCTAGAAGCTTTCTTGTAGATTCTTTGAGATTTTCTATACATAAGATCATGTCATCTGCAAATAGAGATAATTTTACTTCTTCCTTTCCAATTTGGATAAGATTTTTTTTTCTTTTTCTTCTCGATTCATCTGGCTAGGACTTTCAATACAATATTGAATAAGAATGCTGAAAACAGGCATCCTTGCCTTATTCCCCACCTTTAGCGGAAAGCTCTCAAAGCTTCTCCATTTAGTATAATGTTGGCTATTGGTTTTTCATAAATGCCCTTAATCATACTGAGGAGCTTCTCTTTTATGTATTATCTTGTTAAGTGTTTTTATCACAAAAAGGTGTTGAATTTTATCAAATGCCTTTTCTGCATCAGTTGAGATAATCAGGTGGTTCTTTTCCTTTGTTCTATTAATGTGATGTATTACATTGATTGATTTTTCTAATGTTGAACCATCCTTGTATTCCTAGAATAAATTCCACTTGGTAGTGGTGTATAATTCTGTTTGCTAGTATTTTGCTGAGAATTTTTACATCTGTATTAATAAGGGATATTGGCCTGTAGTTGTCTTTTCTTCTGGTATCATTGTCTGGCTTTGGTATCGGGGTAATGCTGGCTTCATGGAATGAGTTAGGGATTATTCCTTCCTTTTTTACATTTTGGAAGAGTTTGAACAGGATTCACGTCAATTCTTAAAGTGTTTGGTGTAATTCCCCAGTGAAGCTCCCTGGTCTGGGACTTTGTTGTTGTTGTTGTTGGGAGGTTTTTAATTACCCTTTCAATCTCTTCACTTGTAGTAGGTCTGTTGAGATGATGTGTTTCTAAGAATTTGTCCATTTCATCTAAGTTACGTAGTTTGTTGGTATAAAATTGTTTATAGTATTCTAGTATAATCCTTTTCATTTCTATCAGCTTGGTTACAATGCTTCCACTTTCATTTCTTATTTTAATTTTTTGCATCATTCTTTTTTTTTCCTTTGTCAGTCTAGATAAGGATTTGCCTATTTTGTCCATCTCTTCAAAGATCCAATTTATGATTTGTTGATTCTCTCTATTTTTCTATTCCCTATTTATTTCTGCTCTGGTATTTGGTGTTTTTTGTTTTTTTTTTTTCCTTGTGTAGCTTTAGGCTTAATTGTCTATTTTCTTCTAGTTCCTCAACTTGCACAGTTAGGCTATTGATTTGAGAACTTTCCTTTTTTACAGTGCTTTAGGCGAAGGTTTACAGAGCAAGTTAGTTTCTCATTAAACAATTAATGCACATATCGTTCTGTGACATTGGTTACCAACCCCACAACATGTCAACATTCTCCCCTTCTCAACCTTGGATTCCTCATTTCCATTCGCCCAGCTTTCCTATGCCCTCCTGCCTTCTTGTCCTTGCCACTGGGCTGGTGTACCCATTTAGTCTCATACACATGGTTGAACTATGTGTATTATTGTTTCTTTTATGAAACAAACAAACAAAAAAAACCTGTTACCCTTTAGTCAATTCCAACTCATAGCGACCCTATAGGTCAGAGTAGAAGTGCTTCATAGGGTTTCCAAGGAGTGGCTGGTGGATTTGAACTGCCCATCTGTTGGTTAGCAGCTGAGCTCTTAACCGCTGTACCACCAGAGCTCCATTTGTTCTATAGGCCTGTCTAATCTTTGGCTGAAGGGTGAACCTCAGGAGTAACTTCAGTACTGAGTTAAAAGGGTGTCTAGGGGCCATACTCTCAGGGTTTCACCCATCTGTCAAACCAGTAAGTCTGGCCTTTTTTTTTGTGAGTTAGACTTTTGTTCTACATTTTTTTTCCAGCTCTGTCCAGGACCCTCTACTGTGATCTCTGTGAGAGCAGTTGGTGGTGGTAGCTGGGTACCATCTACTTGTACTGGACTAATTTTCCCTTTCAGTCTTTGGTTTTCTTCATTCTCTGTTGCTCCAGATGGGGTGGGACCAGTAGAGTATCTTAGATGGCCGTTCACAAGCTTTTAAGACTCCAGACGGTACTCACCAAAGTAGGATGTAGAACATTTTCTTTATAAACTATGTTATGCCAATTGAGCTAGATGTCCCCTAAGACCATGGTCCCCAGCCCTCAGCCCAGTAATTGGGTTCCTCAGGTAGTTTGGATGTGTCTATGAAGCTTGTACGACTTTGCCTTGATCAAGTTGTGCTGGCTTTCCCAGTATTTTGTACTGTCTTACCCTTCACCAAAGTTGCCACTTATCTATGTCTATTTAGTGTTTCTCCCTCTCCACCCCTCCCCTCCCTCGTAACCATCAAAGATTGTTTCTTTCTGTGTATAAACCTTTTCATGAGTCTTTATAACAGTGGTCTCATAGAGTATTTATCCTTTTGTGATTGACTTATTTCACTCGGCATATTGCCCTCCAGATTCATCCATGTTGTGAGATGTTTCACAGATTCATAATTGTTCTTTACTGTTGCATAGTATTCCATTGTGTGTATGTACCATAGTTTGTTTATCCATTCATCTGTTAACGAGCACTTAGGTTGTTTTCATCTTGTTGCTTAGTGCTTCAATGAACATGGGCGTACATGTGTCTATTCATGTGACGGTTCTTATTTCTCCAGGATATATTCCTAGGAGTGGAATAGCTGGATCATATTGTATTTCTATTTCTAGCTTTTTAAGGAAGCACCATATTGTTTTCCAAAATGGTCGTACCTTTTTGCATTTCCACCAGCAGTGCATACGAGTTCCAATCTCCCTGCAGCCTCTCCAATCTTTGTTATTTATTTATTTTTTCATTTGTGCTGGTAATGTCAGGGTGAGATAATATCTCATTGCAGTTTTGATTTGTATTTCTCTAATGGCTAGTGATGGCGAGCATTTCCTCATGTGTTTGTTAGCTGCCTGAATGTCTTCTTTGGTGACATGTCTGTTGATGTCTTTTGCCCATTTCTTAATTGGATTAGTCATCTTTTTGCTGCAGACGTGTTGGATTTTCCAATAGGTTTTAGAGATTAGAACTTTGTTGGCTATGTCATAGCCAAAAGGTTTTCCCAGCCTGTAGGTTCTCTTTTTGCTCTTTTGGTGAAGTCTTTTGATGAGCATGAGTTTTTGACTTTAGAACATCCCAGTTACCTAGCTTATCTTCTGGTATTTGTGTATTGTTAGTTATGGTTTTTATCCTACTTATGCCGTAAATTAGGGCCCCTAGCATTGACTGTATTTTTTCTTCTACGATCTTTATAGTTTTTGGTTTTATATTAGGCCTTTGATCCATTTTGAATTAGTTTTTGTGTATGGTGTGAGGTATGGGTCCTGTTTCATTTTTTCACAGATGGACATCCCATTTTGCCAGCACCATTTGCTAAAAAGACTGTTTTTTCCCCCATTTAATAGACTCTGGGACTTTGTCAAAGACCAGGTGACCACAGATGATGGATTTACATCTGGATTCTCGACTCTGTTCCATTGATCAATGTGTCTGTCATTGAACCAGTACCAGGCTGTTTTGACTACCACAGCTGTATAGTAGGTCCTGAGGTAGGGTAGTGCAAGGCCTCTTAATTTGTTCTTCTTCTTCGGTAATACTTTACTTACAGGGCCTCTTTCCTTTCCATATGAAGTTAGTGATTAGTTTTTCCATCTTGTTAAAGAATGCTGTTGGTATTTGGATCAGGGTTGCATTGTATTTGTAGATTGGTTTGGTAAAGTCTTGATGAACAAAAGTTTTAATTTTTATGAAGTCCCATTTATTTATTTTGTCTTTTGCTTTTCATACTTTTGTTACTATATAAAAACACATTGCTAAAACTAGGCCTGACTACTATGGAAAATGGTGTGGTGTGTCCTCAAAAAATTACAAATACAAATAGTTTATGATCCAGGAATCCTACTCCTATGTATATTCCCTAGAGATTTAATAAAAGAGACACTGACAGACATATGCACATCTGTGTTCATTGCAGCATTATTCGCAATATTGTTGTTGTTAGGTGCCATCGATTTGGTTCCCACTCATAGAGACCCTACATAGAACAGGACAAAACACTGCCCAGTCCTGTGCCATCCTCACAATCATTGTTATGCTTGAGCCCATTGTTGTAGCCACTGTGTCAATCCATCTTGTTGAGGGCTTTCCTCTTTTTCACTGACCCTCTACTTTACCAGGCATGATGTCCTTCTCCAGAAACTGATCCCTCCTGATAACATGTCCAAGTTATGTGAGACAAAGTCTCACCATCCTTGCTTCTAAGGAGCATTCTGGCTGTACTTCTTCCGAGACAAATTTGTCCGTTCTTTTGGCAGTCCACGGTATATTCGATATCATTCGCGAACACCATAATTCAAAAGTGTCAATTCTTCTTTGGTCTTCCTTCTTCATTGTCCAGCTTTGCATGCATATGAGGTGATTGAAAAAACTATGTCTTGGATCAGGTATATCTTAGTCTTCAAGGTGACATCTTTGCTTTTTAACACTTTAAAGAGATCTTTTGCAGCACATTTGCCTAAGGCAATGTGTCGTTTGATTTCAAATATTCATAATAGCAAAAAAAAAAAAAAAAAAGGAAACAACCTGAGTGCCCATCAACAGACGGATTGATAAACGAAATGTGGTGCATACATACAATGGAATATTATGCAACCATAAAGAATAAGGATGAGTCCATGAAACATAACATTGATGGACCTTGAGGACATATGCTAAATGAAATAAGTCAATCGTATAAGGACAAATATTGTATGACCCCTCTTTTTATAAGAAGGCAAGAATAGATACATAGAGAGAGACGAGTGTTCATCGTTGGTTACCAGGGAGGTGGGGGGTGGGAGAATTATGCTCTAGATCATAGATGCTTGTTATTTTTGGTGATGGGAAAAGTAGCACCAAATGTGGGTATAGTGAGCACCACTTGACCAAAGTAAATGAAGTCACTAAGAAGCACTCAAGAGAAAAGGATGTTTGTACTGAAGAATTTGACATATATAATTTGGGAACAACACCAACGATGACCAAAAAAAGACTGTATGATCACATATGTATGTGTATAGATGTAGATGAGTAGGTACAGGTATATACATATGTGTACACAGATAGAAGTATCTATATGTACATGTAAGTGTGTGCAGGCACATATATTCATAGAAGACACAATTACAGACACTTCTCAGACATAACCAAACACCTTGCAAGACTGGTTTCCTAGGTCTGAAGGCTTAGGACCTTAGTCTCATGGGGCAACTTAGTCAAATAGCATAATATAGATCGCAAAGTTCATGTTCTGCATCCTAGTGAAGTGAGTAGCATCTGGGGTGTTAAAAGCTTGCAAGCGGCCATCTAAGATACAACTGTTGGTCTCTACTCATCAGGAGTGAAATAGTATGAAGGAAACCAGAGTCTCAGAGAAGAAACTAGTCTACAGGGTTAACCACCTACATGAGCCACGGACTTACTGACCCTGAGACCAGAAGAGCTAGATGGTGTCCACCTAGCACTGCTAACCTTTCTGATCAGGGCTTCAATAGACGGATCCTGATAGAATTGGAGACAAACATGAAACAGAACTCAAATTATTAGAAGTCCAAACTTACTGGACCAGTTGAGACCAGAGGACTCCCCGAAATATTGTTTAAAATTTTGAACCGAACCTTGAACCCGGAGATGACCTTTTAGCAAAATAATGTAGTGGCACACAAAATGAAAGATATTACCCCTAAGTATGGTGCTGTACTAGAAAACCATCTATATGAAACTGAAAGGTCAACAATTACTCTAAAGCAAAGATAAGAAAATAAGGGGGCAGGGAAACCAGAGTACTGGAAACAAAACCACCAGAATTCAATTAAAGAGAATGTTGATGCATTGTGAAAAATGTAACTAATGTCACTAAACGATTTGTATAGAAATTGACAAATGGAAACCTAATTACCTAATTTACTGTGTAAGCTTTCACTAAAAACTCAATGGAATATTATTTAAAAAAAAAAAAAAACTAGGCCCAACAGCCTTGCCCCTCTGTTTTCTTCTAAGAATTTTATAGTTTTAGTTTGTATGTTTAGATCCTTAATCCATTTTGAACACTTTTTTGTGTATGGTGTGAGGCATGGATCCTTTTTCCTTTTTCCGCATTTGGAAATATAATTTTCCCAACACCATTTATTGAAGAGACTCTTTTCTCCCCATTGAATGGATTTAGCACCCTTGTCAAAAATCAGTTGTCCGTAAATGTGTGGGTTTATTTCTGGATTCTCTATTCTAATCCACCAGTCTATGTGTCTATTATTATTATACCAGTACCAGGCTGTTGTGATTATGGTAGATACATATGTTTTAAAATCAGGAAGTATGAGTCCTACTTTTTTCTTCTTCAAAATTGCTTTAGCTATTTGGGGGGCCTCTTGCCATTCCATATAAATTTGAGGATTGGTTTTTCCAATTCCGTAAAGAAGGCTGTTGGAATTTTTATTGGGATTACATTGAATCTATAGGTCACTTTGGATAGTATCGACATCTTAACAATATTAAATCTTCTAATCCATGAACACACAATGTCTTTCCATTTATTCAGGTCTTCTTTAATTTTCTTCCCATGATGCTTTGCAATTTTCTCATTTTGGAAATGAAGCTGCAGCCTTTTTAGCACATGACCATCAGTCAGGTGTTGCTCGTTTCTGGGTAAATATGAGGGTCTAGGGAAGAGCAGAAGGCAATGGACCCTGGCCAACAGGGACCCCCAAGCAAAGCGTTGTGGGCAGGCCTGAGGCCTAAGCTTTACGAGCAGTGCTCACTTTGAGTATTGAATGGGAATGGAGGTAAGTTAGAAAAGCAGATGCCTCCTGCTGTTCCACCGTATGTCTCCTTGGTCACAGCGCCCAGGACCATGCTGCCCTGGTTGCCAGGGACTCAGCTGACAGGTGTTACAGTCAGGAAGTCAGGAAAATCATTTGGTATTTTGGGAAAGTACCAATTCTGACTGGTATTCTGGGGTGCCTGGCAGTTTGTGATCTTTCTCTTTCTTTCTGCAAGCCCTGCACCTAGCTAGAGTGCTAGGGTGGAAGTATTCATTAGTTCAGAAAATATCTTAAAGCCAGTAAAATGTCCACTCACAGATTATTTACAAACTAATGGGAAAACTGTGTGTGCAAGCAGGTCCAAATTTTAAAATGGAGCAAAACCCACCAAGATTTCACTAGTACGGGCGTGGCAACAAATCAACTCTTAGGGCTGGGTGTGTGGTGAGCTTGAAACTCAAACCATATGTGACAGCCTCAGCCCCACCCTGGGCTGCTGATTCAGGACCAAGAGGAAGAGAGAGCTGCCAGAATTTATGATTTCTATAAACAGTTTTTGAAAGAGAAACCACACACTTGTCTTTCTGCCAGCCCCCAGCTTCTCCCTGCAGCTGACAGTGTAGCCACTGTCTTTTCTCTGACCCTCTAGGACAGGGCTTCTTAACTTGAGCTCCATGGACCTCCAAGGGGTGTGTGGATAGCATTCGTGGAGGGGGGGGCCGGTCTATGAACCTGGGTGGGAAAATTATTTGATCTTTTTTTTTCATTAAATTCTAACAAATTTAGCATTTTCTCAAATTAGGGATGTAGGCAACAAACCATAATAATATTAACAGTATCTGTGATTTTATCACCAAAAAACCAAAATCCAGTGTCATCAAGTCGATTCCGACTCATAGCAACCCTATAGGACAGAGTAGAACTGCCCCATAGAGTTTCCAAGGAGCACCTGGTGGATTTGAACTGCCAACCCTTTGGTTAGCAGCCGTAGCACTTAACCACTACACCACCATGGTTTCCAAATAGAACTCACAAATATTTTCATATCATATTAGAGTTGTTGCAAGTATCCCAAAATATCATTTATGCTCAACGCCACTTGGAAACTTCTAAACTATATACCTGCCACTAAATCTTGTGATTTAATGTATTAATAAATTATTAATATAGCTAGGTCACAAATTAAAAAAAAATATTTTGATAACTGTTGCAATATGATTGATTTTCTTTGCAATGTTATCTATTTTATTTATCTGAAAACATTATTCTGAGAAGGGGTCCAGTGGTTTTGTCAGACTGCCTAAAAAAGGTTAAGACTCCTACTTGGAGCATTCATACTCCACTGGCCTCATTTCTGATCCACGGAACTTTGCCTATCTTACTGGAGGGTTTAAAAGCACTTTCGAGCTAGCGCTATAACATTGGGCATGGTGAACTTTCTGTGCCCAATTTTCTCATCTGCAAAATGGGGAGTAATCACACTACCTACTTTATAGGGTAGTTGTGATGATTCACTGAGTTGATAAATGTAAACGGCTTAGTGTATTAGTTATTTTTATTGTTGTTGTTGGTTCATATCAATTACCTCATTTAGTAAATACTATTAATACCTACATTTTTGGAAAAAGGAAACTGGGGCTCAAAGAGATAAAGTGACCAACCCAAGGGCACACAGCAAGGAAGTGGCAGAGCCAGGGTTCAAAGCCAGCTCTGTGAGACTAATAAGCCTAATGAAGGCCACTCTCCACCACGCCACTGAGAGGAGTTGATATTTTCCAAAGAGATGGGGGCCGCTGACATGGTTCTCAGCTGGGAATAAACAATCAGCCCCACAAGCTCCTGCTTTCTCTCTCCTACTTGGTCCTACTGTCCACACCTCCAACTTCATTTAGGAGGCTCCCAGCTCTACTTGCATACCAACTAGCCCTCAGTCAAAATCTTATGAGGTCACCCTCCTTACAAAGGCCACTGCCAATGCAGCCCCCACCTGCCAAAGGGACACGTCCATGTTCTCAAACCAAACAGCAGTCTTGCAGCAATTAACTCATTTTGGAGCCATGGACTAGTATCTGCTCCCAGGTGGAGCTTGAGCTTCACAAACCAGTGGAGTCAGGAGTGATGGGGCTTATCTGAGAAGTGAAGCCAGTAGAAGAAGTGGCCTTTGAGCTGAGAAGATTGCCAGTTGGAGTGGGGTTGGGAGTGTTTGGAAATTTTTAAGGCCCAGAGGGTATGGGATCTACAAAGGTTCAGAGGCTTGAAAGGGCCTGGTATGTAATGAAAAGAAAGAAGAAATTAGATATGTCTGGAGTTTGGACTGAATGGAAGAGGGAAGAAGGGTGGCATGGGCAGATGAGACAGCATAGGTACTTTATGACCAGATAGTGAAAAATACAGAATAAGGTCTACGAGTCTTCCTATAGAGATAGGAGAGCCATTGAAGAGTTTTTTTTTTTTATAGAAACAATATAACCACATCTCTGTGCTTAAAGGACAGCCTCCCTCCTCCCTCCCCAACAGCCATGCAACAGGTGGGTTGATTAGAAGGGGAAGAAACTAGAGACTGGTTAGACCAGCAAGAAGGCTGCTGCAGTAAGTCCAGGTGCCAGAGGAAGAGGGGCTGAACTAGTGAAGAAGTCTGGAACTTGTGAACACCCTCTCTGGCTTGCCCAATCGCGCAATAGGCCTAATCTCTACATGGTAAGGGTGAGGAGCTGGGAGCACTTGCCCTTCTCAAGTTTGATTCTGTATTGGCCCTATGAGGCAAGGCTTGCTCAGGCCAGAGGGCCATCATTGCCACGAATTCACAGGCTGATGCCATCCATTTTCATATTAACAACCGCAGCAAGAGCAGGGGAGAAAAAGCCAGGGCCCCACTTTCTGGCATCCCCCCTTCCTATGCAGGAGCAGGAAAGTTGGCGGAAGTGAGGGGGCCCAGCTCTACCCCAATGTGTGGCAGGCAGGAAAGGGAAAGGGGGCTCAGGGAGCAGGTCAGAGCCTGCTCTCTGTCAAAGGAAATATCCACCCTCCTAAGCTTTTAGTTTTTTTTTAGTAAGCCTTTAAGAGACTGTTTTCTTCCAAGTAGGCCCCACTGTTACCAGGGCAACTGAGAACTCTGGGCTTTGCATTTCTTGTCTGTGGAGTCCCTGGGGAGAAGGGGCCTGCTGAGCTTTCCCTGTTTGGGCAGGATACATGAAGGGCTAGCCAGAGGTGGAGTCCTCCCCCCGACCCCACCCCATTTGGGGTACCCTCTCACCTTGTTAATGCCTGTCCTTATCCACTGGGGAGGAGCTGAGGCCCTGAGTGAGCCAGTTCTGGCAGATGAGGGTACAGGCTTAGGCTCCGGTGGGCCTGATTCCTCAGGGCCAGAACTTCTGCACCCACCCCATAACATATCCCTCTCAGGAGGGTGTAAGTGCCTAGCTGAGCAGGTGTCCATGAGGGGCAAGTTCACACCAGACCATGGTGCATGCTGAGGGATCATGGTACATATATTTCTTGATCACTTACTATGTGCCAGTACCGGACCTTAAACACCACATAGACCAACCTCCTCCCGTCTTCGAGAAGGAAACTGCTAGGCCTAGGGCCAAGGAAGTCCGTGGGTGGCACAAACAGGTAACACTGGGCAACAAACTGAAAAGGTGGTGGTTCAAGTCCACCAGAGGCACCTGGGAAGAAAGGCCTGGCAATCTGCTTCAGAAACGTCACAGCCTTGAAAACCCTACAGAGCGCAGTTCTATTCTGAAACACATGGGGTCGCCATGAGCTGAAATCAACTTGACACTGGTTTGGTCTTTTTTGTTTTATTTTTGTTTTTACTAGGGAGCTCCATGGGAAGGCTTAGTGCCAAACAGGTCCTTCTGGGCTTGTTAAGCTCCAAGGCTCTTTTCTGCGCTGGGCTGGTTTGGGCTAGGTGTTAGAATTGCCTATGGAGCTTTTTAGAAATAGAAATTTCCGGAGATTCTGTGGCTGTGGGTGGGGGGTAGAAGTTAAAAACAAGAGTTCTGGGTGTCAAACTGGTGGACTTCAGTTGAACTTGGCAAATGGGGCAAGTGACCTTGAGCCAGTTGCTCGACCCCGCAGACGCCAGTTTCCTCACTTAGAGCATGGATGAGGAGAACAGTGGGGCCAACTTCACAGTTAAAGAGATTTTCTCTGCCTTCCTCCATCCCTTGGGGACAGGGTTTTAATGTCCCCCACCATCCTCGTCACCCATGTATGGTTCCCTTTCTTTCTCTCCTTTTTCCTTTCTTTTATTCTGATATTTCCTTACTCGTGGCATGCCAAAGGCCTTGTGTGAGGTGCAATCTGGTCCCCTTCCACTAGGCGGACAGAAGCCAGGACCCCAGGTGAGGCCTTCCCACCTCCTGAATCCCACATTGCTATTGCAGCATCCCAGGAAGGCATTAGCCTTTCTGGCAGCCATGCCAGCCTACTGATTCAGACCAAGCCTGCATCAACTCAAATTCTCTGAATTTTATTTTTTCAAAAGCTTCTTCTGAGCTACGTCTCCCCCCCTTAGGCTTCCGCCGTTGGCTTGTCTGAACCTGACTGGAAGATCTCACGTGTTCCCCTGGTAAAGGTCATTTCAACACACCCTTCCAAGTTGGAGAGATTTTTTTGGGTCCTGATTCTGTTTTGGAAGAGATCCTCTAGTCCTCCGAGCTTCAGGCCATCTGCACATACCCTTAGCGGGCTGCCTCTAGGTCTCCGTCCACCGTGGCCCATTTACTCACTTATTTCCTCATTTGTGTACCAAACAAGGGTTGAGAGCCTACTATGTACCAAGCAGTGTGCTGGACCCCGGGGATGCAACAATGACGAGACAGATGAGGAAGCTGTGGCCCAAGTGGGGATGGGACTCACTCAAGGTTCCAGGTCGAGTCAGTGACAGGGCTGCACTGGAATCCAGGCTCTTTTGCCTACAGGGCTTCCAGGTGCAGGGCTGGGGCAGGGCTGACCCTATGTAGCTCCTACTTTCCACTACCTGCTCTGATTGGCCATTGCACAACCTGGGCTCACCTATCCCTACCTGTGATGTCATGAGAAATCCCAGGAGTGCTGGAGACCTTATCTGAACCCCGAAGCATGACTGGAAGCCCCAGTACTCACTGATGCAGCTCATGGCCCCATAGCCTTGTCCCTTAGGGGCAGTCAGTCCCACCTCATGGCACATACTCAGCACTGCCACTGGCTTGCCTTACTCTGCAGGCCCTTCTCTACAGGACAGAACTGTCACCTGGCTGGTTCTCCCAAAAGCTCGAGAGTGCATCTTATGCATATCTGATCGCTTTGGCAAAGACCCGGAAACCAGTCAGGTTGAGGCTTGAGCTCCTTAGGGAGCTTTCCTAGGAGGCAGCATGGTAGATTAGAGCTGAGAGAGTGTGGGCTTGGGAGTCACAAAGACCTGGAGTCCCCCGTGGAATCTAGTATCTCTGAGATTCGGGTCTCTCAACTCAGACACCATTACCTGCCTCACTGAATTGTTGTGGCAATGAAATTAGATGATGTCGGTGAAAGTGCCAGGCACACAGAAACACGCTGATTTCCTTCCTTCCCCTCTCCTCCCCTCTCTTTCCCTTCCTTCAAAGGGGCAAAGCTCATGTGCCTCCGAAATAGGAGTTTGTTCCTCTGCTAGAATCTTGGAGGCTGGGGGAGGGTGGACAGGACAGAGCAGAACCAGGAGGCCGGCCTGGCCTGAAAGGCAGTAGGGCCAGCAGAGTGGAGGCAGACACTTGGACACAGTGGCTAAGTGTCCCTGAAGCTGATTAATGGGCAGCTGCAGGGCTGTGAATGAGCCACTTAAAAGCTGTAAAACCCTTTGGCCAGTGACTTCCCTCTAAGCCTCGGTTTCCTTATCTGCAAGATGACGATTAAGGATTGTTGAGAATTGTTATTTGGATGTTGTCAGGGTGAAATGAAATAACGTATGTGAAGTGCTTGGCAAGGCACCTGGAACCTTAAGTAGGGGCTCAATAAGCATTCTCACCCATTTTCCCAAGGGGGAAAAAAAACTTTACAAATTATTGTTGGGGAAACTTGATCAAATCCATAACGGGATTCAGTTTCTTCTGACTCCACAGCAGTGAAGTCTAGCTAGGGCGGGTGGCAGGGCTCTAAGGGGGCTACTCTGGGGTCCGGAGTTTAAAAATCTTCACCAGCTCGCTCTGGTGGCCCACAGCACCACCTGGTGCCAAAAAGTGGAAGGGCCCTGCCTGACCTCCCTCCCTTTACTCAAAGTCCTTGTGTGCGCGCGCATGTGTCTGTGTGTGTGCGTTGGGGGGGTGGGGGGACTCTCGTAGGATGGTAGGGCTGAGCCACCCATACCTTCATATTTCAATAAATGGAGAATTAATGCTATTTTTCAAGATGCCCAGTCCCTCTCAACAACTTCTGCTGTCCACAAAATGTGCAAGGACTGTAGGCAGGTCCCTTGAGCCTCAATGGCCTGAGTTTCCTCATCTAAGGATTGCAAGGATTCAGGCTACAGTTGATTCAGGCAGGGAGCCTAGGAAGTGCCTGATGCCTACTGGGTGCCCCTTTATGCTTGCTCAATAACTCAGAAAGACACAGTCTTTACACACCCTTTATATTTTTATTGAGAGAAAGCTTTAGCATACACAATTTCTTACCCTCACAACACAGTAATACAACAATAACAGTTAACATGTTTATTTCAAACTGGTTTCCTCCCAAGCCTCTGAGAACCCTTGGGCTGCCTTCCTATCCCTGCATACATCCGACCCCCTCCAACCCACCTACTTCTTTCAACCCAAGAAAGCTCCCAAAGCCCATAGTTCCTCTTACAGCTCCTGTGGCTGTTACGTCACAACAAATATTGAATATCTGGGAAAGGGCGAAGAGGGGTCAAGCAAAGTCCAAGCCCATCTGCCCCCAAAGGGCCAGAAATCAGCTCAGTACTCATATGTGCCTCTCCTGGCTGAGGCTACGAGAGTTCATGGTGAGAAGAGTTCATGGTGAGAAGCACTACGGCAACAGGCAGAGCCTGTGCTGAGGGGTCCCTGGAAGCAGGGGAAGTGGGGGTGCAAGGCACCTGTTCTTTGCACTTCTCCAGCCAGGACACAGGCGGCAGGGCCAGTGGGTAGACCATCAGCAAACAAGGTCCACAGCCTTGAAGAATAGCAGTTCGCCTTCTGGAACTCTCTCCTGAGGAAATAAGCTGAAAAACAGACAAAATTTTCTTTACAAGGTTGTTTACTCCTGCACTGTTCGGGGTGGGGGAAACCAGACACAACTGCAATGTCCGACAAATCAGGAGAACGCTTAAATTATCCTGCATGCATAACTGCATAGTGGCTTGTGTAGTCAGTTGCCATCGAGTCGATGCTGACTCTATGTGCAGAGTAGAACTACTGCACAGGTTTTCAAAAGCCAATTGCCAGGCCTGTCTTCCGAGCCACCTCTGGGTGGGTTTGAACTGCCAACCTTTTGGCTAGCAGTTGAGCGTTTAACCATTTGCGACACCCAGGGACTCCTGCATAGGTGGCAGCCATTTTAAATCCTGTGGATCAAGAGTTTGCAGAATGATCTCAGCTCCGGAAAGATACAGGAAGGATACACTGTAAAGAAAGGCAGCAAAGTGTTAATATTGCTCGCATCTGTACAGTGGGATTCTGAATGTTTTGAGGATTTTGTTTTGTCCTCATCATTTTCTCTATTTTCCAAATTTTCAACAATGATTATGTATTATTTGTACCTTTGAAGGGAAGATGATTTCTAAAAGGTAGCAATAGGCTCTAGGAACCCAGCTTCACCGACCCCCAGGCTGAGAAATGTGTGAGAAACAAAGGGCTTCTTACCTCCCGGGGTGAATAGAGACCTTACCAGAAACCAGCCAGAGGACTGGGTTTCCCTGTGACTCCTCTTCCTCCAGCTCCTTCCTCTTGCCTCCAGGTTCAAAATCCTAAGGCTGGGCTGAGGTTATCTGTCAGACTCCAGTGAGGAACGGAGGCTTAATTTACTGTTTTCTTCCGTCTGGTCACAAACACTTTGGCTGCACTTGCTCCGCTGCCAGGCATTGTACTGCAAGGTCAGTGTCAAAGGGCAGTTCAGGCCAGCAGTGGATTTGGCTGGCATTTTGTGGTTACAGCTGACATAGTAAAATGTGTGTTTTCTCACTGCAGAAATGGTGTTTTCTGGACTCAAGGCAAGCAGTGTGTCTCTTTATAAGCCCCTATGTTTCTACCTAGAAGTCCCAAGAGTTAATAGTGGGCAGTCACCCTCTTAAGCTTGTTTAATTGAAGCACAGCAAACGGTCACGGGTTGATTCCGTGTGAAAGGCATGAAAATGCCCCAGCTGCGAGGCTGCAGTAGGTACAGTCTGTGGAATGAAACTCCCTCTCTCCTTTTCCAACTAAGAAATCCTTTAAGTTGAAGGATGAGTTAAAGAGCAGGTCTCGGGCCCTCTCTCTCTTTGGCTATCTGGGAAGGAAAGGCCAGTTAGGCCTCCTTTGGAAGCCCAACGATGAAAAGTCTCCTGCAAAGACCTTTGGCTGGGGGCTGCAGTCCAAGGCCTGACCCAGGGAGGAGACTACAGTCCCTAAGGAAGGAGTCACTCCTTACAATGTAAAATTGAATAGTTGCTTCTTTCCCCTCTTCCTCCCACCTTCCACCCAGCCACCTACGCTTCAGGCAATATCAAGAAAAGTAGCGCCTGCAACATTGGGCTATGCCCACCAGGGATGCCCATGAGGGCAAGGTGGTGAGAGGAGAGGGCCCCAGGTTTGGCAAGCTGGTCCAAGGGCACTGATACAGGAGTCTGTAGGAAGATAAAGTCAAGTGCTGGAAAGAGACCAGCTTACGCGATCAGTTAAGGGCAAATCTCAACTACATTGTCCTTTTGACCCTTCTGCTGGAGGCGTGGCTTGAGACAAGTATAAGCTTCCAGGTATATGTCTTGATAATATCCTGTTCTCAGTTAACCGTATCTAGTAACCGGTCTCAGTGTAGCCTGTCCTTTAGATCACTGGGGCAGATGAGTGAGGCAGTGGGTGAAGTCCCCGTGAGCCAGTCAGAGAATAAAACCAGAGAACACAGGGTGAATAAATGCAGGAGAAGTGAGGGTTAGGAACGACCAGAGGTGAAATACAAGAGAGTGACCAGTTCACTTATGGGAGTAGGCCCAGGAAAGAGTACATTCCAAGGGGACAGCGATTGCTGATCTCTCCTTTCCCAGATGGCCTTGGTTGGGCCCATGTCACTCCTCAGTCATGCTTGCAAGATGGTCTGGAGTTCTGCAGGTTTTCAGTTCTGTGTGTCTTCTCCAGGTTCTGCAGGTCTGGAACTCCCTTAAGTACTGGTCAACAGATGGGGAAGGTGTTGCGGCAATAGCAGGGGCAGGGAATCCAGGAGGGTGTGTTCTGAGTGGCCATCTTGCTTCAGTACTCACACACGAATGCGGCCACGAGCAGCTCGGTGGCCCCCCTGTCTTGGGGTGAGGCGGAATAGCACTGGGGGGCGTCTTCTAATTTGGCGTTGCCCCAAGCGACCTGCACGGTGAGTCACTGGTGGAGAACTGTAGTACGGTGAATTGGTACCGGGGAGGCCCTCCAGAAGTGGGACTCGATTCTGGTTCCTCCGTCTACCAGGCTGTATTATGGGCAGTGAGGCATTTAGGAAATTTTCGGCGTGGTTACCACTTGTGGAGCCAGAAGCCTGGGATGAAGTATGGGCAATGGGCTCTTCCATCTCCATTAGCTCATCTAAGTCATCATCCTGGACCTCACCACAGACCTCCTCTGTCTCTTGCTCCTGTTCTGTCTCCTGGCCCCCATCCTCATCTTTTTTCTCATCCTTACTCTCATCTTCATCCTCACTTTTCTTTCTCATCTCCTCTTCCTCCTTCATCTCTTGCGGAAAAGCCCTCATGCACCTGCACTGGTCCTTCAGGTAATGCCTGCTTTTGCATGCCTCTCCATCTTCATCCTCACTGTAGAACTCCTCATCTTCACTTTCATCATCATTAGGGTTAGCAGCAAAAGGGAGGAAGATATTTCGAACCCCAGGGAGCAGGACTGGCTTGGGGCCACGCACTCTTCTTTCTATCTCCATACATTCGAGAATCAGCTCATCCAGGTCCACCATTTCGGGTGACCATAAGAGCTCCTTGCAGAAAAAATCTGACAGCCCTTTGATAAACTGGCGTTGGAGACGGCAGTCATCCCAAGACAAGAACTGGGCCAGGAACTGAAAAGCATCTGCATAGCTGCCGATAGTACAGTCTCCCTGCTTGAGCTTTTGGATGGCCTTTTTAGCCACACGTGGGGGGATTGGGCCACAGAATTCCTTACGGATTTCATCCAGGAAGCGCGGTAAGTTGGCATGGAGGGGGCTTCCTTCCTGGGTAACTGAGATGGCCCAATCCTTGGCTGCACCTGTGAAAAAGGAGATCAGAAAGGCCACCTGCTCGGCGCCCCCCGGGAAACGATCCTCATGGTTAACTATGAAGGTCTCTAGTTGCATCAGGAATTCAGGAAGGTAGACTGGGTCGCCTGAAAAGGACTCCATCTCAGGCCGCTCCAGCGGTGGCAGAGGGGGCTGCAGAGGGGGCTGCGGGGGCGTCTCCTTTGGCTCTGGCGCAGGCAGCGCCGGAGGTGGCAGGCTGGGCAGCAGAGGGGGGTCGCTGGGGCCGTCAGGGGTGCCGCAATCCTGGATCACATTAACCAGCAGTTCATCTGGGATATGCTCGGGCTCCGCACGTGGGGGAGACCAGCATAAGAAGGGCAATTCTCTCTCGGGAATGGCATCGATCTCATTGAGCGGGAACTCAAAATTCTCCTCAGCCAGGACGGGCACTATGGGCACGGGCCAGCTCATGTAGCTCGAGACATTGCCCCGCAAGGAGTTAACCTCTGCCAGGGCTTTTCCAAGCTGAAGGCCCAAATTGGCATTCTCCCCGCGAAGGGCATTTAATTCTTCTCGCAGGGCTACATTTGCCATGCGGAGGCTATTGAGATTTCCGGCCGCCTCGGACATCTTCACTGGCTCCTCGCCCTGGGACTGCGCGGGGCGGGGAGCGAGGGGCCGCACGGGCGGCGGCGGCGGCGGCGTCGGGGCGCAGGAGAGACCCGGGCCGGGCCACACCCACCAGGCGGCCACTGCGGCGCGGAGTGTGCCGAGGGCCCCGCGGCGCGACCCGGGGCGCGTTACCTCGTCGCCGAAGCCGGAGCGGGGCGGGCGGCGGCGCGAAGCCGGGTAGGGCCGAGGCTGAGGAGCCCCCGGGCTCGGCGGCGGCCGGCGAGGAGCGGCGGGGCGGCGGCGGGTGAAGCGGCAGGGAACAGCCGCGGCAAGATCTGTCGAGGAACTCCCCTGGAGCCGCCGAGCCTCCGCCTTTTAAAGGCCCCCTCGCCCCCGGCCCGCGCCGCGCAGGGCGGGCCTCACCTTGCGGCGCGCGCGCCCACTGGCCCGGCGCCGCCCCGCCTCCGTCGGCAGCGCCTCTCACTGACTCTCTCCTTCTTAGCTGCAGCTAACTCGGGTCAGGAAAATGCGACAGCGACTGCCCACTCGAGGTCGTCATGGCGGCAGCCAGCGAATGTGTTCCTCTCTTCAGGCAGGCCCCCGAGTGTAGAGGAGCTGCTTCACGAGGCGCAGCTCAATCTCCAGAGCCTGTTGCAAGGTACTGAGAGGGAGGGGGGCTGCGGCTGAGCCGGCGGCGGCGGTGAGAAGCGTCCTTCGCAGCAGCGGCTGGAGGGAGGCAGCGAAGAAAGAGGACAGGGACTGCAAGAGCAAAAGAGAGAGCAATTACAAACATAGTGAAAAACAAAGCACACATTTTCCGCCTTGCACCTGCTAGGCTAATGATTCTAAAAGCCCGTTTCCACCGGTGTTTCCCTGCCCCCCCTTTTTCAGTTAAGTTAGGAGCCCTGGTGGCGTAATGGTTAAGCGCTCGGCTGCTAACGAAAAGGTCGGTGGTTCAAACCCACCAGCCACTCCGTGGGAGAAAGATGTGGCAGTCTGCTTCCATAAGGATGACAGCCTTGGAAACCCTCTGGGGCAGTTCTATTCCACGGGAGGGCAGTGGGTCAGTTAAGTTGCCCAACGGATAAAAGGACAGAAGCTGAAGCAGGTCAATGGCTCAGGCTATTCACAAAGAAAGCTGGAAAGGAGATGCCCCCCAAATGTGCGCCCACACACACCCCAGCCCTTCTCTTTTCCCGTGGCCCGTGCCTTTGGAATCCTGTCACTGGAAGACAAAGGAGCCATTCTGGGCTTCACTCACTCTGCTCTCGCAGAAACCTTTTCCCCATGTTTCCTGGGTAGCCACTGCCTCGCTAAAGTAACCCCAATGCACTGCACCCAGTTTTCACCTCATCCTCAGTTCTCAAGACCACTGTCTTTGGAGTATACTGATAAGCTTGTTCTATGCAAAGCTGCCCCACACTACCTGGAGAAGCAGGCCCAGCCATTTTGCTTGACCAGTCAGACCACGTGCAGCAGGCAGAGTGGAGAAGACCCAGGCTTTGGAATCAGGCACAACTAGAATCTAATTCAATTCCCACGCCTAACCAGTTGTGTGACACTATGTATATTGCCCAGACTCCCTGAACTTCAGATTAATCAGTTATCCTTAAAATGGAGATTCTAATTCCCCATATGACACAGTTTTGTGAGGATTAATAATAGACAGTATGTAAACCACTTAGCAAGATAATCTTGCAGCTGGAGAGACCCCAATAGGATGTAATATCCTTTGGAACATGGGGCTGAGATAGGTACAATATTAAAGTTAATATACCAGAAAATACAATGTGATTCTTGCTAGGCCCTTACATTATGAAAGGCATACACATTGATGAGAAGGGATTTATTCAGTATAGGTGGCAGAAGTGCTACGAGGGGAATTACTGGGTTGCTGCAAACATCTGGATGAAGATTACGAGGGGGTATGCGTATGTAAAGATTCACTGAACTGCACACTTAAGATTTGTGTGGTTTACTGTTTATAACTTATATCTCAATATAAAAGGTAAAAATAAAACCTCAGGGATAGTCATAAGCTGGAGATGCCATCTAGGCACTCACTGTCCAATCCAGGCCACTTTTCCAAGCCTAGAAGCCTTTCCTCCCTCCTCTTCACTCCAGTCCTTACACTTTCTTCAAAGTTGTATCCTTGCCTCATCCAAAAAAAATCTCTGACACTAATTCTGTACTTTGCATTCCCTCCATAACATAACATGGCACTTTGTACCATCCAGTTTGAGAAGACTTGTCTAGTTCTGCACTGCTTTTTCTTGCATTTATTCATTCAATTATTCATTCATCTCCTCCTGGATATATATTTTGTGCACCTAACCATGTGAGTTTCTCAGTGGAAGGAATCACAGCTCTTAGTACCCTTGGATTCCCAGAAGCACCTAGCACAGAGCTGGATCCCCAAGAGGTGCTCAGGAAACATTTGTCAAGTGAATGCTAAATATGAAAAGAGGTCATGTCAGCTCTCATTTATCCATACCAGCAAAGGTTAACTCATATGGAGAATAGAAAACTGCAGAAGGGCTATCCAACTGGACTATAGCCATAACTTTCATCTCCCTGCCAGGGCAGCAGTGACCTTAGAAAAGCAAAATTCCAAGGGACACTATGAGCCTTGTGTTCCCATAACAGAGCAGCTACCATGCAGGAAAAAAAAAAAAAGTCCGTGTGTTCTGTGTAGCCATCAAGGGCAGAATTAGGACCAGTGGGTGGAAATCTAGATAGATTTCACCTGAAGATAAAGGAGAACTTTGTGACACACCTGACAGCCTCAACAGTCCATAGATGGAATAAGCTGCCTAGGAGGGAGGGAGCTCCCCATTCCTGTAGGTGTGTGCAGAGGCTGAATAAGCACCTGGAAGGGCTGCTGAGGAGGGAGATCAAGCACAGAATGGGGTGTTGGACCAGAGAACCTTTGAGGTTTCCCTGAACCTCCAGTTTCTATGGCTCTTAAGAGTCTGTTCAAATGTAAATACAGCCACACCTGTTTGCTCTTCGTGCTACTCTGGCTGTCTTCATTTACTCAATCTCATTCATCACAGAAATCAAACCCATTCAACTATTATTGCATCCTTCTTATTCCCTGATGATGCTCCCAAACTTCTCCTTCCTTCTATGACACTACCTTCTTCCTTTTCCTTCACCATAGCTCTCCTATACCTCACACCACCCAAAGTGGGACTAAGGTAGAGGAAACTAGGCCAAAAAGAAAAAGAAGGGGGAGGGAGCTCAAGTAAGAGCTCTTGATATCTAAGAGAGAACTCCAGGTTGGACTTCCAAATGCAAATTTCTTCTGGATTCACACAGGTCACTTCTCTGGTAGGGTTGCAGAAGAGCTTTGAAGAAGGCCTTCAAAGAGTGGTCCTTGCAGTAAAAAGTAGCAAAATGCCTTTGCACTCTGAGCCCCCTCTCCAAATTGTGCACTTAAGGCGGGGACCGTGAGACAAGGGTTTGGTCCCTGAACCAGCACAGGTTGAATTTACTGGCTTCCTTTTCTCCTCAGCTCTCTGAGCCCCGGGTAGAAGGGCTTTTTCCATTTCAGAATCTAGAGGCTCAGACACCAGGAAATATCCTAAACAAACAATGCACATCAGGCCGGGCAGCTAGAGCAGGAGTCCTGATGCATGGTCCTTCCCCAGCCCAGTGCTTGGCCGTGGGCCCCTAGAGTGTGTATCCACTGTGCTATTTTTCAGAAGAATATGAGGAACAGGACTCGGAGGCCAGACTCCTGGGGCAGACCTTCCGCTCTTCTGATGAGCTCCTTGAGGCCACCCCCAGTCCAAGGCCCCATTCTGCCAGGCATCTGGAGTTAGTATTGATGGTGAGTTGCCTCCTTCCCAACCTGGGAGACCAGCGTGCAGAGTTCACCCTGCACCCACTGATGGGGGACCACAAGCTGCTCACGTAGCCCACTGGAAGCTGCTGCTAACCTTCACTCACCAGCAGAGCTACTCTGAGGCCCCACCAGGATGGTCCCTGCACAGGCAGGTACCTGGCCTGGCAGCCTGTCCATATTTTCCTGACTCCCAAATGATGCCTCCAACCACCCCGCCTAAACAGCTAGCCTGTGGGCACTGGCTCATCTCCAGTCAGGAGCACACTCTTTCCATCACCTTCTTTCCCAACAGCCTACAAAACGGCAGCTGAGCGAGGATGAGACCACCACCCAGGGTGTGAGGGCCCCCAAGCCCGCTCTGAGCCTGTCTACCACAGCCGACAAGCAAACTGCCTGGAATAGCCCCTTCCCTCTACCCGTCCTAGAGAAGAAGCCATGGCCTCAGCCTTGCTCCACGCAATCTGACATTGTGCCCATCAACATCTCTGGTAGAGTTGCTTAGCACTATCTCTGTTTACTTGTCTCTATGCCTACTACAGACCATCCTCTCCAAATGCACCGGGTGCTAGGGGAGGGAGCAAGACTTTCTCTGCTACTGGCTCACCCTGCACTGTCATCATCATGGCTGTGGCCAGGGAACAGAGGCATGCAAAAGAGGGTGCTCTGGCTGCTGTTTCTTCACTCCCTACTTTCACTGCCTCACTAACTGATACCATCTGATAGTAAACAAAAAAATTTTAACAGAAAACTAAAACTTTATGAACTTGTGTGCTCTCTCAAGCATGTATGGGAACTTTTGGGAAGTTTGTGAATTATTTCCGATTTGGGGAAAGGAAACATCTTGTGCCAAAAGCCAGTAGGAGGAGAAGTGGGGGATTCATCGTGCTGGTAGGAAAAGGGGAAGGAAGAGCACAGACCAAAAACCTTGTGGCACTTTAAGTAGACACTAGGTCTTCTAGTGAGGTGGGTTTTTCAACTTGCCTGGCAAGTTTTTCAAGAAGGGAAGTAACAGAAAGGGTCTAAGATGAAAAAGACCAAAAGGAGATCCAGTACTACCTGCCCAAAAGAGTGGAGAGAGTGATGCATGTAGCCTAGCTGGTTGAGGACACGTGGCACACATACCATTATTAGTTTGTGTCCCACATTCCATCGGCTGTAAGTGGAACAAGAGGAGGGTCTGTCATTTCAGAGGGTGATAGGGCCAGTTACCTGATGAAATCAAGACCTCAGTAACCCAAAGGGACCAGAGGGACCTGGTGAGTCAGCACCAGCCCATGGTATGCTGGGTAAAGTTGATGAAGACAATGAGGACAGGTATGGCCACATGTGGTGATACTCCTTGGATATGTGGCATCATCTCAGGAAATCAGAGGCAGGAAATAGAGCCCACAGCATAGGAAAATTTACTGACAGGAGAGACTGGCGATGAGGAGAGACTCACACAGTGATGCTTGGTGCTTTGTTTCTAAATGTCTATCTTATGCTGGATAAGGTTGTCCCTGCGTTTTCCCGACTGAGCCACTTGCAGGGGTATGGGTGTATGTAATGCAGCCATGTGGCTGAGAGGAGAGGCTGTGGTTAGCTAGCTGCTGAATGAGAGAGAATGAGAGGAACCGCATACCTCCCCCCACTGCCCTGACTCAGCCCCAGCAATTTCACAGGAGCCAAAGACTGACCCAATACCTTAAGAGACATGGACCTCAGTTACCACACAGTGGGGAACTTTGATAACATGTCATCAGATGATGGTAGGACAGGTTATCAGGTGGCTTCTTGGGTGGTGGAAGGCAGTGGGGTAACTTCTTGGGAGACACTGCCCTAACCTGGCCCGGCCCGTATAAAAGGCTTTCTCTGAGACAGGATTCCAGTCAAGCAACATCTAGTCTCAACCTGTCACTCTACACCATTGGTTCTCATCCCTGGATGTACAACTGAATCACCCAAGAAGCTTCTAGATAATGCTTATACCTGGACCTACTCCCAGAGATTTAAATGTTATGAGGTGGGGTCCAGGTAATCGGAGTTTCAGATGCTGCAGTTAATTTCAGTATGCAGCCAGGATTGAAAACCACAGCTCTGGTCCACCTGAGACACGCAGGTAAACCTGAGAATGGCCTGTGAAAACAGCATGTGTGCCTCGGGGCTGTGGCTGTCCAGGGCTGAATTGGGAGGGATGAGGAAGAAGAAGTACCACCTGCCTAAAAGCTATTCATGCTCATCGCTACTGCCATCATCCATTCTCTTCACCTCAGGCCAATTTCTACTGTACTTTAAACAGAAACCAGGATGCACCCAAGTGTCTTTATTTTGGCTACAGGACAGCAGTTTGATAAACATGCAACTTTGCGACACTCGTTGTTTAACACAGAGACAGCCGTGAATCCCAAGTCCACCCTGAGGCGGAAGCGAACCATTATTGGATTCTCTAACTTTTCCCAGCGAGACCAAGGTGACCCCACCACAGCTGATCTCACAGACCCAGCCCCTTGCTCACTCCCACCAATTCTGGCCCCAGGTATTATTGTGGTGATGGGGAATAGGGATAGTTAGGAGAAAATAGGCTTTAAAAAGATGTCCTAAAAACACCAGCGTGGTAATTAAGGATACCAAAGGACCTTTTGTCAAGTGTTTCAACTGAGTATGGGTAGCAGGCCTCCCAGGCTAATGAATTCATTATATTATTGTTTCCAGTTATATATGCCAAAATTAGGCAAAGAGTTAAAGGGCTAGAAATCATCTCTAAAACCACCATCTTAACAGAAGCATTACTACAATTAAATAAGTGCCATCCAAAGAACACAGACTGGAGATGTGAATCCTGGCCCCTCCACTTACTAACTGGGAGACCTTGGTCAAGTTACATAACCTTTCTGACCCTCAATGTCTTCATCTGTTAACTTGGAATAATAATACTGACACGATAGAGTTGTTGTGAGCATTGGAGTTCTTTTATGTACTTTGCCTACCATGTACCTTATACATAGTAGGTGTTCAACAAATGGTGGCTCTTGTCATAAATTATCATAGTAGTAGCAATAATGATATAACAGTAATAATTGTGTATATGAGAAAACCTTTGGGAATTTTGAACATCTGAACTGTTTACTCACTTCTCTAGGTTATTCTGTCTCTTACTGTTACACAGCTAAAAAGTGACATGTGCCAAAAATGCAACCAGACTCAGCTTTCCAGCTCGGGCATACTCCGGTTTCATTGTTGGAGCTGAAAGTCAGACAGTGCTGTCCTTAATCAGTTTGAAAACCTCTGCTCTCGTGGGATGCAGACCCCAAATTCTTCTAAAAAGACCAGACTTAATGGTCCGACTGAGACTAGAAGGACCCCAGAGGTCATGGTCCCCAGACCTTCTGTTAGCCCAAGACAGGAACCATGCCGAAAGCCAACTCTTCAGACAGGGACTGGACTGGACTATGGGATAGAAAATGATACTGGTGAAGAATGAGCTTGTTGGATCAAGTGGACACATGAGGCTATGTGGGCAGCTCCTGTCTGGAGGGGAGAGGAGAGGGCAGAGGGGGTCAGACGCTGTCCGAATGGACATGAAAATAAAGAGTGGGGGGAAAGAGTGTGCTGTTTCATTAGGGGGAGAGCAATTAGAAGTATATAAAAGCAAGGTATATATAAGTTTTTGTATGAGAGACTGACTTGATTTGTAAACTTTCACTTAAAGCACAATAAAAATTTGAAAAAAGGAAAACCTCTGCTCTCGTCTCAGAAGTGAAAGCTGAGGTCTATGATGATTTCATGAGCTGGGGTGAAAGCATGGGGAAAAAAACAAAAACCCATGTGACACTTCAGCTCTAAAAGGAATCATCAAAGCTGAAAAGTCTTTGACAACCATCTGGACAATTTAAGGGCACCCTGTCGCTGTCTCGCTCTGTGGCAATGAGCAAGGCCCCAACTTCCCCAGCATCCTCAGCTATGGAAAGGAAGAACCAAGGAATTCTGACCAAGCTGTTGGCAAATGCTTCTTGGCAAACACTTGGTGTTCCTGTCTCTAGACAGCTGACAGGGAGTCCCCTACTGCACCACTAACATTCTGTGTTTGTCTCCTCCAGGTCACAGCAACAGCCCAGCAGGCAGTGTGGCGCGCCCTACCACCTCGGACATCAGGCCCAGTCATTCAGTTACAGAAGGTGCTCA
Source organism: Elephas maximus indicus (assembly GCF_024166365.1). Lineage (NCBI taxonomy): Eukaryota > Metazoa > Chordata > Mammalia > Proboscidea > Elephantidae > Elephas > Elephas maximus. Next base: position 97,405,742 of record NC_064846.1, on the reverse strand, counting down.
CGGAAGAGCTGCAGTTGGTCAGGAAGCTCGGTTCCCAAATCTCACCTTGCCGGTACTAAGAAATCCTTGCAATCTGGGAGAAACTCACCAGGAACGTAGTGGTGCAAACCCTCCTGGCATGGAAAGCATGGGAATGATGTACAGTGTCTCCAGTTCTTGCAATGGAACAACAGAATCTACATTCTCCACTTCCTGGAAGGGAAATGCTTTCACTTACATGATTCCAAGTGCCACCAGCCAGAACAATCAAGTCAATGGAAATGGAAAGAATCCTTCCTCTGCGAATTCTTGGGTCCCTCTGAACACACTTCCACCTCTGGTTCCTAAGGAGGCTGCTACCCACTTTGTCACTCATGATAACCCAGGAAGATGCAGTGGGTTAGCTGGTTACTCTGAGTACTCTACTCAACGAAGGCAAGTACCAGAAAGAGCCACCAAGATTGGCCTTCTGACCAGTGGTACCTCAAGACTGGAGACAGGCCCAGGTGGGGCCAGCAAATTCCGGGAGCGGTCACTGTCTGTGCCTACAGACTCAGGCATCACAGATGTGGACTATGACGAGGGGCAAAAGGCCAGTGAAGCCTGTGCCCTCCCTTATGCCAGTACAAGTTCTGAGGGAAGCAACAGTGCTGACAACATTGCCTCCCTCAGTGCTGAACAGGAGGCCCAGCGCAGACGGCAGAGGTCCAAGAGTATTTCCCTCAAGAAGGCCAAAAAGAAACCTTCTCCACCAATGCGTAGTGTCTCACTGGTCAAAGATGAGCCAGTCCTCCTGCCAGAAGGCGGACCAGTATTAACTAAGGACCAGAGGCCAAAGAGCCTTTCCCTCTCCTTGGAACACCAAGGACATCACTTGTCCCACCCAGATGCTCAGGGTCACCCAGCTGTGCCACCCCTCGATGATTCAGAAGGTACACAATTATCCCACCACTGGTATCTTACTGACTGGAAGTATGGAGACACCTACCAATCCTTGTCCAGCTCCAGCACTGCCACTGGCACCACAGTCATTGAGTGCACCCAAGTTCAGGGCAGCTCAGAGTCTCTTGCCTCCCCTTCCACCTCCAGAGCCACTACGCCTTCCCAACTCTCCATTGAGGCGGAGGCCAGGGAGATATCCTCCCCAGCAAGGCCCACTGGACTAATGTCACCCTCCAGCGGATACTCCAGTCAGTCAGAGACACCAACACCCACTGTCTCTATGTCCTTGACCCTGGGCCACTTTCCCCCTTCAAGCAGCAGTGTCCGGGTACGTCCAGCGGTACCTGAGAGGAAGTCATCACTTCCCCCGACATCACCAGTGGAGAAAAGTTCCAAGTCACGGCTATCATTTGACCTACCATTGACCTCTTCCCCCAAACTGGATCTGTCTGGGATGAGTATCTCCAGCCAAAGCAAAACCAAGGTGAGCCGGCATCACTCAGATACAAATTTTGGGGCCAAGCTGGCCCAGAAAACTAGTCCCAACCAGCCTGTCATGCCCATGGTTACTCAATCTGACTTACGTTCTGTTCGCCTGAGGTCAGTCAGCAAGTCTGAGCCAGAAGATGACACTGAGAGCCCTGATTATGCTGAGGAACCTGGAACAGAAGTCTTCATCTTGCCAGAAAGAAAGATGAAACCTCCTGTAGCTGAGAAGCCATCGCTGGCCCGAAGGCCTCCAGACTTGGTCCACAGGTCACCATCGGTCCCCAAGGGGTACCCACTAACTTCACCTATGTCGGCTATGACCACCAAGAGCTCAAGTCAACATATGAGGCCACTTCCTCCAGACATCTATACGGTGGTGCGGAAACCAAAGTCCTCCAGCTTCTCTGATAGTAGGAGCCCAGGGGAGTCAGCAGCACCCTTACCGCTTGTTTTCACACCTTTTGCCAGTTCTTCTAGTGATTTCTTCTCAGGAACACAGCTGCCTCCCCAGGGAGGTATGGGGGATGAGAGCTCCAAGGTAAGAGCCCTGCCTGAAAGAGTTACCCTCCAGAGCCAGGAAGAAGCTGAGAAAAAGAAAGGCAAGATTCCGCCTCCTGTACCAAAAAAGCCCAGCGTGCTGCATCTGCCTCTCACTTCACCCACAGCTCAAATGGAGGTCTGTGTGGCAGAACCAAGGCTGCCTCTCAGCCCCATCATCACCCTGGAGGAAGATGCCAAGTGTCCCCCCACCGGCGATGACCTGCAATCACCTGGTAGAAAGATGACTTCAACTCCTCAGGCTGACAATGAAAAGGAGGCAAGCCTTCTGGGTTAGTAAACTGTCTTCCATCTTTTTCTGTGAATCACAGGAGATATAGGTGTGAGAATGGAGTGCCAAATACAGAATCAAATACTCTAAAATGATTAATCCTGATCCCAGGATGACCAAGTCAGTAGGGGCTTCTCTTGAGAGCTGGGGTTACTCTAAATGCCTTACTGCCCTTGGGATCAGGACTGACCCAGTGATAGATCGCCAAGGTCCAATTTGAGCCAGTCTACCCTTTAAGCCCTAGTGGTGAAATAATGAAATCAAACTAGGTCCTAGGACCCTAGGGCTTTAGGATCCCATCTACCTAGTCAGGCATACATCCCTTGCCCTAGGACCTATTTTTCCACTTCACTGTACAGAACTTCTCATTAGCCACACTGCATTTCATTTCCTGCAAGGGACTCAATACCCTCCATTACGGAGTTCAAGTGCCAGGACAGGGCTTGTAGGCTTCTGAAGCAATGGGACATATTACCAGCAGAACCTTTCTCAGTGCTTTTTGGAGGAAAGGGAGCTCAATTTCTTGGATGGTTTGAGGCTAGCTCTTCCTGAGACCCTAAAAGTAGGCTGTATAATGTTTCTCATCCGTTTTTGAACCCTTACCACCAAACATCAAAATTTCATGGCCGTCTTTAAGATGATTTGAACTTTCAAAATAATCATCACGACTAAAACAAATCAAATCCACAGATAATTTTCAAATATGGTTTCTCAAGGTATTCATGCCCCCTCTGAGATTCAGATATGCCCCCATTCTCACCCACTAGTTGAGAGTCATTGCTTTAAATTGTTCTCAGCTCCTTGATTCTTTTTTTTTTTTTAATGATGTGTTTCAAACAAGAGACTGCTCGGGCAATCTGTTGTAATGGAAAAAGCATGAGAGACCAGGTACCCAGGCCTGTCTTCACCACTCACTCCACTTTGGGCAAATCACTAAACTTCTGAACCTCACGTTCCTCTGTTGCATAATGGAAACATTAAAATGCCCTCCCAGAGTTTCTCAGAACATGAAATAACATATGAGTGTGCATTGTCCTGACTATTGTTGTCAAAGTCGTTCCTTCTTGTCCTTATGCTTAGGGAGTTCTGTGGAACCGAGCACTGAAGAAAAAAGTTTAATCAGTGATAAGACAGCCGAGTCGATTGTGGAAGATGACGATGACGTGTTTGTGGCTTCACGCACAACTGAAGACTTATTTACTGTGATACACAGGTCTGGACCCATTTCCTTTATTCTAATTGCAATTGCCTTCACATTTTATACTGGAAGAAAAACTGCTACCTCCAAGCAGCCTTTAGAATTGAAGTTAGAGGCTAATTGAGATACCTACATATGTGAGCACAGTCCAGGGCCTCACATCTCAAGTTCACTGACATCTTTGAGTCAAGTGGAGGCCCTTGTCTCCTAGCAACTGCTTGGCTTCCTGTAGTTCTATCTGCTACCCCATAGCTCTGTCTACAGCCAGAGACGTTTAACCCTTCACAGAATTCCTTATACCAGAATATCTCAGGAGAAGTATCAAAGCAGGAACTCAGGCAAACGGGGACCAGATGAGGACCAGTTATTGGCTTAGGAAGAGGAAAACTGGAAAGAGTCCAGTTATGGGAACTAGGGCACCAGTTCAGAACAGGGTCAGCCCCAGGCTGTATTGATTCAGGGTCTATGAACTACTAGCCTTGACTCCTTAGATCTTTCCTTAGCCCCAGAACCCAGGCAGGACTGAGCCTGCAGGCACAGGCCAAGTGACGCCAGCTGTGAGCACTGAAAGGAGTTTGGGGGTGGAGGCAGGCCAACAAGGGACTCTGAAGACTTAGAGGGGAGCAAGCTGGTAAATCCTACCGCTTGCAAGGTTGCTGCATAGAAGTTCTCAGGTATGTCACTGGCATTCATGAAGTTATATGAAGCACTAGTAAATGTCTGCTGCATGAATTCACTTAAACCAGACTTTCTTTTATTTAGGTCCAAAAGAAAGCTGCTTGGCTGGAAGGAGCCTGGTGAGGCCTTTGCTGGCAGCAGACCGAGCTCCCACTTGCCAATAAAGAACACAGCTGATTCTCCAGTCAGTGAGTCTGCTGCCTCTGCAGGGTCAGGCAGCAATGCCAACCTAGATGCTGACAGAAACGATGATTTCAAGGCCCTGCTACAGAAGAAAGGAAGTAAGGTAACTCCAAGATCCCGCCCCTCAGCAGCCGAACTGCTAAAGACCACCAACCCACTGGCTCGGAGAATTATTGCGCAATTTTCAAAAGACTATGAAACCCCTGATAATCCCAGTACCTAAATCCTGAGTTCAGCAAGCATGGTTTAATTATTAAACTTGAGTAGAGAAGGGGGGAGAGGAAGGGTTTTAAAAAGTAACCACAGGAATAATAAGAGCTCCTACGTTTTCTTTTACATGAACAGTCTGGACAGCGGGAGAGAGACCACTTCATCCACAGCTAAAATCATCAGGCACTGTAATCATCTTCAAATATTTTACGTTCTCGTTCTTACAAGTTTGACATTACTGACTACCAATATTCTTATTTGCCCGTAATGATGTACACTGAGAAGAAATTTTCAGACTCAAGGGCGTACGTGCCACCTTTTAAATCGAAGGCCGGGCTGCTCTATGTCTGGCTCCTGTCACGGAGGGGAATAGAGAGCAGACGGAGGACTGCGAAACCTGAGGGGCCTAGGGTACCACTGTTGATTATTCACTTTCCTTATCAGGCCTCGATGGCCCTATTTGGAGCTACAAAAAGATTCTGATGCCTCTTCAACCACAGTTTAACTCTCCCCCGTGAGAGGTTTGCAGGTGTGTACTTATTTTAGCCTGAGGTTGATTTAATGTGACTCGGTCCTGAAACTTCATGCCTTTTTCAGTTTGACTGTCTACACGGAAGTCAGGGTGATGAGTTTCAATAAACATATAGACCCCCTCGCCCCCATTAGCTAGGAGAGGTCAGGACTGGATTGTTTGGATGAACCAAGCTCAGCTGACAAACAGGGCAGCCATTTGTTCACTCAGATCTATCCAAGGTAACTCGTACGTGTGCCTTGAGAACCTTCAAACGTCTCTCAACAACGATAGCTGGATCTGTGCCTAGCTCATGCTGCATTCTAAGAACGCTTATTGTTTCATTTGCATATAGCATTCATTACAGAGAGGAATTAGTTGAAGGAACAGCATCGTCAAAGGCTCAAGGAGGATAGAAAGTAAGTGGAACTTGCCCACCACCGCTCAGTTCAAATTGTGGTCGCTTTTGTATTTGTTTAAAGGAACTCTTACTCTGTTCAGAAAACCAGAAACGTATAGACTAAAAGGACCGATCCAAAATGTAAAAGGCAGCCTCACAAGTTGCTAGGACCCGTAACACACCAAAAAGGGCTACTTTTTTGCCATTTAGGTTCTGCTGCTTGACCAACTTTCAATTAACCACTCTGGGGGAGGGTGCAGGAGCTGGGATCAATGGGATGTGACAGAGTGCCAGAACAATCAGCTCCGCCTCTCCCCTCCCCGCAGTTTATAGGCCCTAACTGTCCTTGTCAGTTCAGTTTTCTAAGCTGAGAAAGAGCAGTGACTCATTGGATTTTCATATGCCTGATTTCTGGGAGGTTGGGGGGAAAAAAACAGACAACGCACTGAACAAACAGAGCCTGCTGTCTGACAGTGAAGTGGTAATTGTCTACTCTGCCCAAGAGAGAAAAAGAAAAATGAAATTGTAGCCTGCTTCACAAAGAGGGCTCCCTAACCCCTTTCTCTTCTACCCTCCCCCACCAGAAAATTCATTAGTTAACCTCCTGGAGGATGCAGTAACAGCCCCAGAGACAAACAGATCTCTATATTTTGATAGGTTACATTGCTCACCTGTGAGAAGCAGGCTCTTAGCTTAATTCCCCACAGTCCAGCAGGACACAGCAGCTGAAAATCCACACCCAGTTCTGAGAAAACTTAGGGTTCTCACATAAAAGCCCTAGAGCCTAGGCCCTGAGCTGGTACAGTTCTGAATTATAGACTTCTTTGCACAGACCAGGCCCACCAACTTCCTTGCAATCAGCACCTCCCCCTGCTTCAGAAAGAAGCCATTTAAAATAATAAACAGCTAGGGAAAGCCCAGTTGCTTTTGAAAGTATTTGAACTGTTTGGATTGAAGATCTTGACCAGATTTCAGGTTTTTGTGCCTGAAATGAGATAGATTTCTTCCTGGTCTTAATTTATATATGAATGTCACACTTGTTAGCCCCAGACTCAGAATTCCCAAGGACTGAAACATTTCCTTCTGTATGGAAAAGTGAAAGGCTGCCAGAGCCTCCTCCTTGTGAACAATTATGAACAATTGAACTCTAAAGCCACGTGTGAGACTCATATAGCATAGGACTTGTTACTTCTGCTGATTTTTCTGGAAGCTCCTTGTTTGCTCTTATCTAGTGGGTTTTGCCCCTCCCCTCACCTTGCTACCTCTGGTGGTTTTCCCAAAAGATTTTACAGTTGAATGCGCAGACGCTTTTACACTTTTCAATTATTTTGATCCTCGCTATCCTGTAGAATACTCTGTATGTCTAGGATCTTTCAGATTATCTTCCATATTATCAGTATGGCCCTCAGAAGCCCAGCGGTGTTCCTGTTAGCACAAGAGAATTTGGCCCAGAGGTTTATGGTCACAGATAACACTTAGGACTAGAAATACTTCTTTCATATTTTGAGTCAGATGGACCTGATCCCAAACAACCAAATTGTAAAATTTCTGCCAATCACTGATTAACATAACACCAAACATCTTTCCTACTGCTAACACTCAGCCTCTCTCCTACCCTTTTTCTCTCCCACCCCAAGAATTGACTACAATGTTTGCTGCCTTCTGAACCTACTCTGCTGAGACTGGAGAAGAGAGGCTGAGAGCCCCTCTCAGGAAGGCTTTCAGAGAACTTAATAATAATAATTTTTAAAGTGGAATATAGAAGATATTTGAGTGAAATAAAGTTGACCCTAGGAGGTCAACTTCCACTTCAAGTTGTTTCTATAACTTTTTTCCTCTGATTCCAACCAGGAGCAACAGGTAGCTCTGTCAGGAGTAGAAGGAGCCATCCCTAGGAGAAGAGGTCAGTTAGTAACTAAGAGTGCTGTGCACTTGATGGGTATTCATTACGTATTTGTAGTCTAAATGAAGAGGGTGGAGGACAACGTCTTCTCAGGAAAACAATAAACTTTGCTGGTATCTCCTCTCCTTTGCCTGTACTACTTTGCTTACCTCAGCCTCTTGCCTGGGCCTCCCACCTGGCCCCAACTTGTCCCTCAGCCCCAACTCCCATGAACTGCATCCCTAGCGAACAGCTCATTCATAAAAGAGGCTAGACAACAGGCAGTAAAAGAGTTCCTGTTAGCTTACTGACCATAAATTGACCAGTTTATCTGGAGAAATTACCTTAAGTGTGCAAAGATAAAGGAGATGCTATAAGGCTCTTATAACAAGTATTTCACCTGACATCCACTTTAACTATCTAGACAGCATAGACCTATTATTCTCAGTTATCTGTCCATAGACCTGCTGACTTCCTCATAAACGAACTATTCAAGAAAAAGGCAGGTTCATGGTCAGTGATCTGTTCCTCACTGGATTAGCCTTCTATTATGACCAAGTCTGTAACACAATGGTGAGCCTTCACTTTCATATGATTTTCCAGGGCCAGGACTAGGGTGAGGCGAGCGAGGCTCCTAGGGCACAAAATTTAAGGAGACATCCACTCTCAGGGTCGTGCAAGTGCCTTACCTGAGTCCTGGCCCCAATTTGCACTCTATAAAATAATATCAATTTATCTTCTTCCTATGAACAAATATTGTTCTTCTGATGTTTTGGTAATTATCTGTTGTTGCACCAGATGTTTTTTTGCTATCTATTTTTCCATTGCTATAAACCTACGTATACCTACACATTAAAGAATCTTCAGTGTTATCAGAAAACATAGTTTATTCAAAAGTAACCTGCTCCAAGTGGCAAGTGAGCATTCATTTCAGGAGGGATGCAGACAGGGGTAACCCTTAAGCAAAATAGTGAATGAGTTGGAGGTCTGTTATTGAGATCCTTAGTCTCCTCTTTCTGCTCCATTCTCCCCAGACTTTGCTTCTGAACACCATCTCATCTCTTCTTAGTGCTTCCTAATTTGTTCTCCTCCTCGCTAAGAAAAACATGTTCTCAGGAAAGGGATAAATTCGTTTCTCTTGAAATTACAAGGCTTAATCCTACTTCTTTTGAGGGTCATATGCATTTTAACAGGGGAAAAGCCTTAAGCCAAAGGAATGTAGTTCTGCTTACAGAATTGTAGGTATCAACTAGTCGTAGAAGTATATTTTTGGCCATGGAAAGGCCAAATTCCCTGAATGACTAACTCCACTCCAGAAAATGGAAAATACCTTAATCTCCTGGAATTATTTTGGTTAATTGCTGATAGTCAATTAAATTGTCCTGATATTCAATGTTATTCAATATAATTACTACCAAGGGACTCTCAGAAATTACTAAAACCACTGAGAGGCCCTAGATGATTCATATTATACATTAACCTTTTTATGTCAATGGAATTAGTATCACTTACCATTTGAGTCAAAGAACACAAGTATTTAAAAGAGTTTGTGAGGATATACCCTGTTTGTGAATGGTGAAACTGTCCGATCAATGTCCTTATTCAGTTGTCCAGTATTGGTGGTGATCATTAAGCTTACTGAAGGCACAACTTTACTAAACACAAGCTTCTGCTTCCCCCAACCCTATCTGTGTTACGTGCAGCCACTTCAGCTTGGTGTGAAAATGAGACCAGAGCTATACCAGTTCCTCCAAAGCCTTTGCATGTATTTCAGATGTAAGTGACTAAGATATTGGGGATTTAAAAAGACAAGAGAGTGGGAAAGAGATACAAAGAGTTGCCTTTGTCCAAGGGCAGCAAATGTATGATTTAAACAGAGATGAAATAAAGTTTTAAAATACTTCAAAACATATTTATAGAAGAATACAGTAGTAAGTGGTTATAGACATGCATTTGGGCACTTTTGATAACTTTAGCAAAATAAATTTGTATAAGTAATGGGTTATGTGAAAGCGATATATACTTCTGTTCAGTAAAGCCCAAAATCTAGGCCAGTGTTTCTCATAGTGTTGTCCCAGGACCATCAACAGCAGCATTCCTGGGATATGTGTGTGTGTGTGTGTATTGGGGGGAGGTGTACCAGTGCTGTTACAACTCCTTCAAGCCCCTGAATCACTACAGCCATGACTTTCCAACTGATTCCAACTTCACCTGTTGTTTCTGCCATCATTATAGTGATCAGTCTCTGGCCAAGTGATGTATATTGTCCTTTGGTCAGAAATATGTTTGGTGTTAAGAAATTATCAGATTAAATCAACTACTTGCTCAAGCTGAAAAACCTTTGATTTGACATATCTAGTACATCTGGCCTGTTTTTTGGTTGGAATTTTAAAAGTCACAAATAGAAAAAAGGAAAAGGTGTTAGATTTATTTGGTATTGCCAACCCTTAAATACCTGTCTTCACCGCGGTGGCTGTTCTCTAGGAGGGCACTGGCAGAAGTATATTTGATTTGAAGCTTTGCGTGTATAGTAGAATTTGATAGCAACAAATCCCTATCCAACAGCTCTGCGGGAGAAAAACAAAAAATCAAACCCGTTGCCGTCAAGTTGATTCCTATAGGACAGAGTAGAACTGCCCATAGGGTTTCCAAGGAGCGGCTGGTGGATTCAAACTGCCGACCTTTTGGTTAGCAGCCGAACGCTTAACAGCTATGCCACCAGGGTTTCCCTGTGGAAGAAAGAGCTGCTAAACCGGTTCCGTAAAGATTACAGCCAAGAAAGCCCTATAGGGCAGTCACACTCTGTAACACGTGGGGTAACAAAAGGACAGTGATATCTTTAAAGGGAATATAGTACATCTGATCGACAGCAACAATCCAAAAACAAAATCTGAACTGGAACAGCCAGTTGGCACCTCTCAGTCTCTTTGTAATGCCAAGCTTTATAGAAATTTATTCCTTACGTGGTCTTGAGCTTTTTATAAATGTCTGATTTTATAAAATGTTCTGCATGCAAACACGACATTGTGTTCGCTGTACGAGTCACCTCAAACTCCTTCCTTCCTCTGAATGTATGATGTAGAAATATCAATATGTATGTTCTTAAATCTCTTTATCAAATTGTACATTACAAATCTTTTCATTAATTTTTAAATGAAACATATTTACTCTGACTAGTAGTTAAAATTTTATTCTTTTTCTTATATTTCATTGCTACTTTTTTCTACTGACTCCAAAGCTTACTTTGGGGAATGTTTCTTATTTCTAGATTGTTGTATTTATCTATAGTCATGGAATGTTAGAGCTGAAAGGGACCAACCTCTCATTTTATAGATAACGAAATTGAGGCCTAAAAAGGACAAACAAGTTGCATAAGGTCACACAGTGAGTCAGTGACAGAGCCCAGCCCAGGTCTCCTGTTTTGTTTTGTTCTTTTATTTAAAGCACTACATTTACAGAAGATCCACAGCTGGCTTCTACTTTAATGACACATAAATTTTCCAGGTATTTCATTGAGCTAATATATATATGCTTTAAGGAAAAATGCTCAAGAGTTCTTTAGTTCCTGAATCCAATGACAAATCTGACTTTTCAGTTTAGAAACATTCCCTGTTTCCCCCAAAATTCCATATGTGCCCAACTTTATACAATAGATGTTTTCCCTAGACATTATGCAAAAAATTGGTTTTTACAGATCAAATTCCATTTTTTTTTTAATATCGAAGCTTCCTATATAAGGGAGTCTTCTGCAGTGTCCCTTAATGTCTTTCCTTTTTATTTTTTTTTTTTTTAGTGTGAACTTTTGTATTTGGTGTTTATTTAAAGTAGGGCAAACCAATATAAGCTTTCCTAGAATCTACTTTAACCTTCCCTTCTTAATCTTAATGAGATATCATCCGACTGTTAGATACTCATGTGATACCCATTTGTGCTCTAGAAATTTCACCTAGTGTGATATTTTGTCAGTCCCTGGGCTCAAACTCCTATCTCCATCTTATCAAACCGTAATTCCCTAATTAGTACAGAGCTCTGCATGCAGTGTCTTTTCCAGAACATTCTTTGCCTTAGTGTGACTCTCATTAGCTATTCTTGAGCTTCCTTCTATAATTCATGCATACCTCACTATTCTTTGTAGTTGCAGGCCCGTTCACCTTTAAGGGCATGCTAGTCACACTGAGTGGTATTTCTAGTTATTTCTATTGTTCCCTTGTTTCTTCTGAACCTCCTCTGATTTGCCTTTTCAGGAATGATCAGCAGGCTTCTCACCAGAGATTGATGGGATTTCCCCCATCATCTAGACCAGCAGTTGATACACTTTTTCTGCAAAGGGCCAGATGGTAACTATTTTAGGCATTGTGGACCGCATATGGTCTCTGTAGCATAGTCTTCTTTTTTGTTTTCATTTCTTTGTTTTACAACCCTTTAAAAATGTAAAAAACATTCTTAGCTTGTGGGCTGCACAAAGGCACAGGTCAGATTTGGCCCACTTGCCATAGTTTGCTGACCCCTGATCCAGACCATCTCAGGGCAGGCATTTCTGTGACCTGCCCCGTGTGATAAGTATGTTGTGTGCTAGATAATGTGGCTCACTGCCCTCCCAACTCCTGCACCAGTCTTAATTGCACAGAGGTGGGTGGAGAGGGACTGCACATGCCAACGATTGCTCTTCAACAGGGATTCCTCACTCTGTCATTACGGACTACCTCAGTGTGTGAACCCGCATTCTTTTCTCTGGAGGTGTCCTAGTTTTCTAATATGCCTCTTCCTTCGATTTGGGGTAGGCTGGTAGTGAAGAATGGATTTCTGAGTTTTCTTGTTTCTTTTTTCCCACCATTACTCTCCAAAAATGTGGTTGGGGACCCACAACCTGAGTCACTGGGAAGTCTGGTGGCCCAGGCTGTGAGATCCCAGTTTAGCCTATGATCTCCCAGGGAAATCACCAACTCTTTTGGTTCCAAAGGCTGGTTTTAAAACCCAGAATGTCCATGTGCCCATTTTCTGATGAGATTTGGGCCAGTCCTAGACAGAGCACTAACCAACAATGTACAGAAGATATTCTGTGGCCACAGATTTTCCCTGCCAAACCCCTCCCCAAGCCACCAGGCCCCCAGCCCCGAGAATGGGATCCCTGGGGTGCCCCATGCAATGCTACAACCAGCAGGCATTTAGCACACCGTCTCTTCCTGTTTTCTGAACCTCTAAAACTTCACATCTCTCTCCATCCTCCCTACGTCTTCTCTCCTTGCTCATGCTACTTGGAGGTGTAAAGCTCAGGCTCTCATTTGTACATTCTCCTGTATAAACACCGGGGAATATGAGTGAATGAGAAGGTGTGTGCCTGTGTGTGAGTACAGTTTCTCTACCTGACTGTGAGTGCCACATTCGTTAATTAGCTAAACACACATACACACCATTTTACTGCTCTCGTCAGATCCCTGGTCCAGGTCCAGGTCGGATGGGACTGGTCAAGGAGAAGGGGATGGTGGGAGTTGCTGAGGCATTATCTATTTCTTGTCTTTTGAGACCTGTGAGTTACTCCTGTTTTCTTTCCACCATCCTGTGCTGGCTTCTTCCCAGGGTGCCATTTGAAGAAACTCTCTGTGGCAACTCTGGACAAGCCAAAATATCAGAGAGCTGGGGCTTTAATTAGACATGGCCTCAGTCACTCAGACATACCTCTCAGACTTTTCCTATCTAAACAAATTGCTTCTTTGGACCTTTAGCTTGATTTCTGTCATTTGAGCCCAGGGATCCACCCACTTTCCAAAATTTTAAATGTCAGAGACACAAGTAACTTTCAGGATTTCCCTATTAAAAAAGCATACATGAAACAGTTTCAGTCTTTTGTTTTGAATTTTCAGAATTAGGAAGGGAAACCAGGCTTTTGTGCCTTGGACTTTGAAGCAACAAAAGTACTACACATGCCAGAAGCAAAATGAGGAATGAGGATTGGCTAGTCCTACTATACATAGTCAGGAGACGGGCTTTTGTTAAATTAGCATTTACAGTTTAATGCTTACTGAGTACCAACAATGTGCTTAAGAAAAATAAGGCAGACAGGAATTTACAAATATCATAAACTGGAAGACAATGATAAGACAATTCCCCCAGTAATGAGAATGTGTCCCTGGATAAAAATTTCAAGAAGCAGAAACCAAGAGATCAGGAGCCCAGTCTTTTTAGAATTCCAACACAAAATGGAAGGGAGTCCTCTGTGGAGTAATATTACAAAGGGTTTTTCTTATCTTTCTTTAAAAAAAAAATTCCTTACTGGCTTGCTACCAGCAATTGAACTGTATTCTTTCTATAGTTAGAGCTGTTTGTGTCTTCTTAAAATAAACTTTTTCTTTTAAAATCATTTTCTGTTTCACCCTCTGGTTTTCATTTTAGTAACGATGCCTTTATTCAAACATTAAGCTCAGTTTGTGAGCATGTTTTATTCACCACACATGTGTGGGGCCCACACACATTGCATTTGATTCTCAGGAGCCCAAAACATACATGTGGGACACAATGTCTTGCAGAAGCTGGCCAGCCAAGTTGTGGCCCTAAGACACATGAGCAGGTAACTAGTATTCAAGGGCTTTATTTCGGGGATTTGAGTTCGGCTGCCATGGAGCCCACAAAGGGCTGCAGATGTGGCGAGGCTCTGTTGAAATGGGCAGTGGTAACCAGGTTCCTTAGGGGAGGAGGTTGCCTTAGTAACTCTTCTCAGGGCACATACTCCCTCTTTGTTCTCTGGCTCAAAAAAGCCACTTTATTAACTTCCTAGAGCTGCCATAACAAAATATCACAAACTGGGTGACTTAAAACAACAAAATGTGTTCTCTCACAGTTCTGCAGCCTAGAAGATCAAAATCAAGGTATTGGCAGGGCCACACGCTCTCTGAAGGCTCCAGGGGAGAATCCGTTCCATGCCTTTTTCTTAGCTTCTGGTGTTGCCAGCAGTCCTTGATATTCCTTGGCTTGTAGATGCAACACTCCAATCTCTGCCTCCATTGTCACATGGCATTCTCCCTGTGTCTCTGTGTCTCCTTTCCTCTTCTTAGGATACCTGTTATATTGGATTAGGGCCCACCCTAAATCAGTATGAACTCATCTTAACTCGGTTACATCTGCAAAGACCTCTATTTCCAAATAAGGTCACACTCACAGGTACCGAGGTTAGGACTTCAACATATCTTTTTGGGAGATACAGTCCAACCCATAATAGCCCACCCTCTGATTTCCAAAAATTTATGTCTCTCCCATGTGCAGAATACATTCACTCCATCTCAACATTCCCAATTTTTTTTTAATTTTTATTGTGCTTTAAGTGAAAGTTTACAAATCAAGTCAGTTTCTCATACAAAACCTTATATACACCTTGCTATATACTCCTAGTTCCTCTCCCCCTAATGAGACAGCACACGCCTCCTCTCCACCCTGTGTTTCCGTGTCCATTCAGCCAGCTTCAGTCCCCCTTGGCCTTCACATCTCCCCTGCAGACAGGAGCTGCCCAGATAGTCTCATGTGTCTACTTGATCCAAGAAGCCTACTCCTCACCAGTATCATTTTCTGTCTTGTAGTCCAGTCCAATCGCTGTCTGAAGAGTTGGCTTCAAGAATGGTTCCTGTCTTGGGCTAACAGAAGGTCTGGGGACCATGACCTCCGGGGTCCCTCTGGTCTCAGTCAGACCATTAAGTCTGGTCTTTTTATGAGAATTTGGGGTCTGCATCCCACTGCTCTCCTGCTCCTTCAGGGATTCTCTGTTGTGCTCCTTGTCAGGACAGTCATTGGTTGTAGCCAGGCACCATCTAGTTCTTCCGGTCTCAGGCTGATATAGTCCTTGACTTATCAACATTCCCAGATTTTTAACCCATTTCAACATCAACTCTAAGTTCAAAATCTCATCTAAATATAATCAACTCAAATGGTCCCAAATATCATCTTCTAGATCAAGTATGGGTGAAACTCTGAGTATGGTCCATGCTGGGGAAAAATTTCTCTCCATCTGTGGATCTGTGAAACCTAAAAAACAAGTTATATGCTTCCAAATTACAATGCTGGGACAAATATAGGATAAATATTCCCATTCCAAAAGGGAGACTTGGAGGGGAAAAGGCGGTCATGGGTCCCAAGCAAGCCTGAGACCCAGCAGGGCAAATTTCATTAGATGTCAAAGCCTGAGAATAGTCCTCTCTGTCTCAATCCACCCTCTTGGTCCTTGAAGACCCAGTTGGGCCCTGCCTCAGGACCCTTGGCAGCAGCTCTACTCTCCTAGGCCTTGGTGGCAGTTTTGTCCTCTCAGCCCTCAGCGGCTGGTCGGTTCAGCACCTCCCTGTGCCACTGCACCATTAGTTGATGAAGCCTTAGGGCTTGACCCACACTAACCAAACCATTAAAAGACATGTAAAAATCAGGCTCTAGTATGTTCATTAACCAAAAAGAGACTATACCTTTAAAATAAAGGTGATAAACAGGAGGTCAGCAGGCTAAATTTAACTCACACACATTGTCTGGAGTACGCAATGTGTTGTTTTGGGTTTTGTTTTTGTTTTTTCGTTTTTCCATTTTATTATCCCTCCAACATATCCTTGGTTGTGGTAAGCAATCAAAACAAGGAAATAAATTATATCTACAATAACAATATTTTGTACTTATACTAAATGAGAACTTTGTTCTAATCACTATGCTCAAAAATTAACATGAAATCCACATTGTATGTTCACATTCCCTTATAACCTGTGTTCTTTTTTTTTTTTCCTGAACACAACGTTGCTTTAAATTTTTTTTTTAATTTAGATGGAGGCATAATCTTTCTAATTTACCTAGTTTCCCACCACTCCCTATGGTAGTAAACCCAAGCAGCTTCATTCATTTATATTACCTACCAGGCTCCTGAAGGCATTTGAGTTTGCCCTGTGTTGGACCAAAGGACTGGTCTTCATACCCCTGCTTCAATCAGTAATTGGATGTGGGCCACCCCAGGAAGGGCATGACCTTGAATGAGGTGTTTCTCTACAGATGAGGCAGTCCCTAAACGGGCTGACAGCTGTCTATCAGCAGCATTCCCAGAACCTGGGGCAACAAGTCTTTCTGATATGGATTGAATTGTGTCCCCAAAAATATGTGTTGGATTCCTGGCCTTTGTGCCTTTGGATGTGATCCTGTTTAGAAACAGGGTTTTTCTTTTGTTATAGGGTCGTACCGGCATAGGGTAGATCCTAAACCTAATCACTTCTGAGTTATAAAAAGACCAGAATAGACACAGAGACACACACACAGGGGAAGAAAGATGCCCTGTGAGGATCATCTACAGGCTAAGGAACACCTGGGGCTACCAACAAGGAAAGAATCGACACAGCTAAGACCTTGATTTGAAAAAGCCACTCACTTGTGATATTTGGGTTACGGCAGCATAAGTAACTAAGAGACCTTGCTTAAAGGGAGATCTGGATAGTGCATCTCAGTGTTCTTCATAGTTCACCCCTTGTGCTGCTCAGATTCACTTCCAAATATGAATTTGGGGAGTAGCTCCTCCAAGATTCCAGTGAGTCTCTCTCCTATGGGAAATTTAGAAGAGGGTTAGTGGGACTGACTATAGCCCCAACCACTGCAGCTGGTTTAGGGGACACGAATGATACTCATCATCATGGCCCTCCACAATTCATTTCAGAATGATTCCTTCCACCTTGAGCTAGCACCTCAGCTGGTCTAGGTGGCTCACATGGTGACATGGCTCAGACCCTCATCCCAGAAGGGCCTGAGCCCCTGGTCACCAGGCCTTTCACAGGCCACGGTTGCTGCAGTTGTCCATTTGCCATCATCATTGGCCAAGGGAGTACCAAGAGGTGCTTGAATGCGTCACCTGAGTTCCGCACATATTCCACTCCGCCACCATTGTGTAATAACAGCCTTACCTTTTCCTGATGAGGAGGATCAGTTACCCCAGCCAAGATCAAGCCTCTTCTTCTTGCCTGCTGGTTTCCGGGCACAAGAACTTAAGTACCTTGGTGGCAGCTTACAGTTGAAAAGGACTATAGCTGTATCCCCTGGTGAAAGTGTGCCCCCTTTGTAGACCAGGATCAGATCCCAGATTTTCAGGGACAGAAAGCACAAAGTCCACTAACGAGATGGTAAATGGGTCCATTCCTTCAACTCTTTAGTTCCCAGACTCATGTATTTTTCCTGTTGGGGACAAAATGCCATATAAATCTCTGATACAAGGTGTCCTGGAGGATGGCACCCCATCCTTGTAAAGTACTGCCTCTGAGCTGGCACTGCAACTGCACCATCAGCAGGCTATTACAGTACTCTGTGAAGGCTGGCCCCACGTGGCTGTCAGTTTGTCGTACTGTGGGGGCTTGCACATTGCTGTGATGCTCGAAGCTATGCCACCGGTGTTCAGATGCCAGCAGGGTCACCCATGGCGGATAGGTTTCAGCCAAGCTTCCAGACTAAGGCAGACTAGAAAGAAGGACCTGGCAGTCTGCTTCTGAAAAGAATTACCAGTTAAAACCTTATGAACAGCAGCAGGACATTCTCTGATATAGTGCCGGAAGATGAGCCCCTCATATTGGAAGGCACTCAAAAGACAACTGGGGGAGAGCTGCCTCCTCAAAGTAGAGTCGACCTTAATGACATGGATGGAGTCAAGCTTCCAGGACCTACATTTGCTGATGTGGCACGCCCCAAAATGAGAAGAAACAACTGCAAACACCCATTAATAATAGAACGTGGAGTGTACGAAGTATGAATCTAGGAAAATTGGAAATCATCAAAAATGAAATGGAATGCATAAACACTGATATCCTAGGCATTAGTAAGCTGAAATGGACTGGTGCTGGCTGTTTTGAATCGGACAATCATATGGTCTACTATGCTGGAAATGACATCTTGAAGAGGAGTGGCCTTGCATACATTGTCAAAAAGAAAATTTCAAGATCTGTCCTGAAGCACAACACTGTCGGTGATAGGATAATATTCATATACCTACAAGGAAGACCAGTTAATACCACTATTATTCAAATTTACGCACTGACAACTAACTAAAGCCAAAGATGAAGAAACCGAAGATTTTTACCAGCTTCTGGAGTCTAAAATTGATGGAACACGCAATCAGGATGCATTGACAATTACTGGTGACTGGAATGCGAAAGTTGGAAACAAAGAAGAAGGGTCGGTAGTTGGAAAATATGGCCTTGGCGATAGAAACAATGCTGGAGATCACATGATAGAATTTTGCAAGACCAACGACTTCTTCATTGCAAGTACCTTTTTTCACTGACGTAAACGGCAACTATACACATGGACCTCACAAGATGGAATACACAGGAATCAAATTGACTACATCTGTGGAAAGAGATGATGGAAAAGCTCAATATCATCAGTCATAACAAGGCCAGGGGCCAACTGTGGAACAGATCATCAATTGCTCATATACAAGTTCAAGCTGAAACAGAAGAAAATTAGAACAAGTCCATGAGAGCCAAGTACAACCTTGAGTATATCCCACCCAAATTTTTAGAGACTATCTCAAGAATAGGTTTGATGCGTTGAACACTAATGACCAAAGACCAGACCAGTTGTGGAAAGACATCATACATGAAGAAAGCAAGAGGGCACTAAAAAGACAGAAAAGACCAAAATGTATGTCTGAAGAGACTCTGAAATTTGTCGAGCAGCTAAAGCAAAAGGAAGAAATGATGAAGTAAAAGAACTGAACAGAAGATTTCAAAGGGCAGCTTGAGAAGACAAAGTACAGTATTATAATGACATGTGCAAAGAGCTGGAGACAGAATACCAAAAGGAAAGGACGCGCTCAGCATTTCTCAGGCTGCAGGAACTGTAGAAAAAATTCAAGCCTCAACTTGCAATAGTGAAGGATTCTATGTGGAAAATATTAAACGATGCAGGAAGCATCAAAAGAAGATGGAAGGAATACACAGTCATTATACCAAAAAGAATTAGTCGATATTCAACCATTTCAAGAGGTGGCATATGATCAGGAACTGGTGGTACTGAAGGAAGAAGTCCAAGCTGCTCTGAAGGCATTGGCGAAAAACAAGGGTCCAGGAATTGATGGAATATCAATTGAGATGTTTCAACAAACAGATGCAGCGCTGGAGGTGCTCACTTGTCTATGCCAAGAAATACGGAAGACAGCTTCCTGGCCAACTGACTGGAAGTGATCCATATTTATGCCTATTCCTAAGAAAAGTGATCCAACCAAATGTGGAAATTATCGAACAATATCATTAATATCACACGCAAGCAAAATTTTGCTGAAGATCATTCAAAAGCAGCTGCAGCAGTATATTGACAGGCAATTGCAGAAATTCAGGCCAGATTCAGAAGAGGACGTAGAACCAGGGATATCATTGCTGATGTCAGATCGATCCTGGCTGAAAGCAGAGAATACCAGAAGGATGTTTACCTGCGTTTTATTGACTGTGCAAAGGCATTCGACTGTGTAGATCATAACAAATCATGGATAACATTGCGAAGAATGGGAATTCCAGAACACTTAATTGCGCTCATGAGGAGCCTGTACATAGATCAAGAGGCAGTTGTTCGGACAGAACAAGGGGATACTGAATGGTTTAAAGCCAGGAAAGGTGTATGTCAGGGTTGTATCCTTTCATCATACTTATTCAATCTGTATGCCGAGCAAATAATCCAAGAAGCCGGACTATATGAAGAAGAATGGGGCATCAGGATTGGAGGAAGACTCATTAACAACCTGCATTATGAAGATGACACAACGTTGCTTGCTGAAAGTGAAGAGGACTTGAAGCACTTACTGATGAAGATCAAAGACCACAGTCTTCAGTATGGATTACACCTCAGCATAAAAACAAAAACCCTCACAACTGGATCAATAAGCAACATCATGATAAATGGAGAAAAGATTGAAGTTGTCAAGGATTTCATTTTACTTGGATCTACAATCAACACCCATGGAAGCAGCAGTCAAGAAATCAAAAGACGCATTGCATTGGGCAAATCTGCTGCAAAGGACCTCTTTAAAGTGTTGCAAAGCAAAGATGTCATCTTGAAGGCTAAGGTGCGCCTGACCCAACCCAAGGTGTTTTCAATTGCATTATATCCATGTGAAATTTGGACAATGAATAAGGAAGACTGAAGAAGAATTGACACCTTTGAATTGGGGTGTTGGCGAAGATTATTGAATATACCATGGACTGCCGAAAGAACGGACAAATCTGTCTGGGGAGAAGTACAACCAGAATGCTCCTTAGAAGTAAGTATGGTGAGACTGCATCTTACATACTTTGGACATGTTGTCAGGAGGGATCAGTCCCTGGAAAAGGACATCATGCTTGGTAAAATACAGGGCAAGCGGAAAAGAGGAAGACACTCAATGAGACGGATTGACACAGTGGTTGCAACAATGGGCTCAGGCATAACAACGATTTTGAGCGTGGCACCAGACTGGGCAGTGTTTCATTCTGTGGTACATAGGGTCGGTATGAGTCAGAACTGACTCAACAACACCTGACAAGAACAACATGAAGCCTGGCAGCTTTTTTATGGTGATGAGAATGTGCAAACAGTAGAGTCCGTGGTCATGGGCCCACTCCTGCAACTCCTTTGCAGCAAAGTAGGTCCCTCAGCCCGACACAATGTTATGCGAGACCCCATGACAGTGAATGGATACTCTATAAGTGGTCAGAAAATGGTGCTGGCTAAGACCCTGTGGCTTGCAAATCCCAAGATCTGCAGGTAAGCTGCTAGCTCAAGTCCCCAGAACCAGAGGTTAGATGCAGGATCCAGAGCCAGCAAAAGCCCACGAGCCTTGCCATAAAGTCCACATAGTAATAGTTGATATTGCGGAAAACCAAACCCAGAGTCTTCTCGTAAGAGTGGCTGAATTACAACGCCAATTGAATTTCCAAGCTTGAGTGGTGTCTGAGGTTAAAGTGAGGGCACCGTTAGGGAAAAATGGGACCCTGAGACTTGGTATGGAGATGTATGGGCAGATAATCAGGAAGCTGGGGACACCGGGTCCCTAAATTCCGTTGAATCACTCCTGCCGACAGAACCATCCCTCTCACCCCCATACGAGGAGATTACTCCATCCTTGTCTGCTAGCCACACTCCCCAGTAAAACCTTTAGTCCCTCCACCCCCAGCTGATGAGATTAACCCAACCATGCCTGAAAAGCCTTTGTCTGAGTCATCCATCTGAGTCATTGACCGGGGCGTCGTCTGAGGCAGATGCCTTACTAGACGTTGCTGAATGTTCTCAAACAAATTCCCACCACCCATTTTTGCTTCTAGACCTATAACTCAACTTATATCCCAGCAAGCCACAAAAGGTGAAGTACAAAGCATGACCCAGAAGGAGGTATACTACTACACTTCAAAGGAACTGCTTGAGTTTCCTAATATGTACAAACAAAAACCTGGGGAGTATGTGTGGGAATGACTATTAAGAGTGAGGAATAATGGTACAAAGAACATAAAGTTGTATCAGTCTGAGTTTATTGATATGGGCCGACTAAGCACAGTGTTTCAGCTCGAGAAATTAGGAAAGGATCTAATAGTTTATTTGGTTGTGTCACTGAAGCATAGATTACAAGGTGGCCCACACTAAATCAAGTTAAAGTGCCAGACCTGCCTTGGTATACTGTAGAAGAAGGAATCCAAAGGCTTAGGGAAATTGGCAAGTTAGAGTGAACTTATCAGTTTAGAACCATAGACCCACATATGGAGTGCTCAGAGGGCACACCTTTTACCACAATGGTGAGGAACAAATTTGTGAAGGGAGCCCCAGCACCCTTGAAGACTGCTGTGATTGCTATTTTATGTAAGTCAGATTTGACAATGGGAACTGTCCTGAGTTAAGACACCTAACTACAATGGGCCTGATTGCAGCCGGTGGCCACAGGGGCCAAGAGGTGGCACTCAATCAACAGAGATGGGCATGGTTGCCATAAAGGACAGCAAAGTCAAAGCAGTAATCTGAATAGTCTGACTGATATGGAATTATGGTCTTGGCTACTTAGTTATGGTATCCCTAGGAGTAAAATAGATAGGAAATCTACTAAATATTTACTTGATCTGTACAAGCAGAAGAATTCTAGGTCAAGTGAAGAGCAGTCTAACTCGAATCACCAGGATAGAGAGTCATGGCCCCTCAATCAATTCCCAGACTTGAGCAAGTTTACAGACCCACAATCCCTTGAATGAAGGAGAGGCCGGGTCCCCTTGAGGAAAAAGCCCACTACACCGCCAAAAATTTATACTGTTAATCTTTCTCCCAGCCTTCCCCAAAGGGATCTACCACGTTTTATGAGAGTGACTGTTCACTGGGGAAAAGGAAATAATCAGAATTTTTAGGGATTACCGGATACTGGCTCTGAACTTACACTAATTTCAGGAGACCCAAAATGTCAATATGTTCCACCAGTCAGAGCGGGGGCATACGGAGGTCAGGTTATTAACGGAGTATTACCTCAGGTTTGGCTCACAGTGGGCCCAGTGGATCGCAGAATCCATCCTATAGTGACTTCCTAAGTTTTAGAATGCATAATTGGAATAGATATACTTAGCAACCGGCATAACCTCCATATTCGATCCCTGACAAACGGAGTAAACACTATTATGGTAGGAAAAGCCACGTGGAAGCCATTAGAACTGCCCCTACCTAGGAAAATAGTAAACCAAAAGCAATATTGCATTCCTGGAGGGATTGCAGAGATTACTGCCACCATTAAGAACTTTAAGAACGCAGGGGTGGCGATTCCTACCACATCCCAATTCAACTCACCTATTTGGCCTGTACAAAAAACAGACAAATCTTGGAGAATGACAGTGGATTACTGAGAACTTAACCAGGTGATGACTCCAATTGCGGCAGCTATTCTAGATATGGTTTCATTGCTGGAGCAAATCAATACATCTCCTGGTACCCGGTATGGAGCTATTGATCTGGCTAATGCCTTTTTCTCCATACCTGTTTCGAAAGACCACCAGAAGCAGTTTGTCTTCAGCTGGCAAGGCCAGCAATACACCTTTACTGTCTTAAGTCAGGGCATATCAAGTCTCCAGCCCTATGTCATAATTTAGTCCGAAGGGAACTTGATTGTTTTTCCCTTCTGCAAGATGTCACATTGGTCCATTACATTGATGACATTATGCTGGTTGGATGTAGTATGGAAGACGTGTCAATGACTCTGGACTTATTGGTAAAACCTTTATGTGCTAAAGGGTGGGAAATTAATCCAACAAAAATTCATGTGCCTTCCGCTTCACTGAAATTTCTAGGGGTCCAGTGGTGTGGGGCATGTTGAGATATTCCTTCTAAACTGAAGGATAAGTTATTTCATCTGGCTCCTCCCACAACTAAAGAGGAGGTGAACGCCTGGTGGGGCTCTTTGGATTTTGGAGGGAACATGTCCCTCATTTGGGTGTGCTACCCCATCCTAGTTATCAAGTAACTTGAAAAGCTGCTAGTTTTCAGCGGGGCCCAGACTAAGACAAGGCTCTGCAACAGGTTCAGGCTGCTGTGCAAGCTGCTCTGCCACTTGGACCATAGGATCCTGCTGATTCAACGGTGTTTTGACATGTCAATGGCAGATAGAGATGTTGTTTGGAATCTTTGGCAGGCCCCTACTGGTGAATCACAGCACAGACCCTTAGGATTTTGGAGTAAAGCCCTGCCATCCTCTGCAGATAACTACTCTTCCTTTTGAGAAACAGCTTTTGGCTTGTTACTGTGCCTTAGTAGAGACTGAATGCTTAACCACGGTACACCAAGTCACCATGCGGCCTGAGCTGCTCATCATGAACTGGGTGTTGTCTGACCTACAACAGAATCATAAAGTCAGATGTACACACCAGCACCCCATCATTAAATGGAAGTGGTATATACGAGATTAGGCCTGAGCAGGACCTGAAGGCACAAGTTGCATGAGGAAGTGGCCCAAAGGCCCATGGTCTCCACTCCTGTAACATTATCTGCCCTCTCAAAGTCTGTATCTATGACTTCAGGGGGAGTTCCTTATGATCAGTTGACTAAGGAAGAGAAAACTTGTGCCTGGTTTACTGATAATTCTGCGCGATATGCAGGAGCCACTTGAAAATGGACAGCAGCAGCACTACAGCCCCTTTCTGGGACCTCCCTGAAGGACAATGGTGAAGGGAGATGAGGATCTTCAAGTAGTGCACCTGGTCGTTCATTTTGCTTTGAAGGAGAAATGGCCAAATGTGCAACTGTATACTGATTCATGGGCTGTGGCCAGTGGTTTGGCTGGATGGTTATGCACCTGGAAGGAACATGATTGGAAAATTGGTGATAAGGAGGAATGGGAAAGAGGTATGTGGATAGATGTTTCCGAATGGGCCAAAGAAGTGAAGATATTTGTGTCTCATATGAATGCTCACCAAAGGATGACCTTGGTAGAGGAGGATTTTAACAATCATGTGGCTAGGATGACACGTTCTGTGGAAACCAGTCATCCTCTTTCCCCAGCCACTCCCATCATTACCCAATGGGCTCATGAACAAAGTGACCATGGTGGCAGAGATAGAGGTTATGCATGGACTCAGAAACATGGACTTCTACTCACCAATGCTGACTTGGCTACAGCCATTGCTGAGTGCCAAATCTCCCAGCAGCAGTGACCAACACTGAGTCCCCAATATGGCGCCATTCCTCAAGGTGATCAGCCAGCAGCCTAGTGGCAGGTTGATTATATTGGACACCTTCCATCACGGAAAGGGCAGCGTTTTGTCCTTACTGTAATAGACACTTACAGATTTGCCTTCCCTTCCCCCAATGCGTCTGCCAAAACTACCATCCGTAGACTTACAGAATGCTTTATCCACCATCATGGTATCCCACACAGCATTGCCTTGGATCAAGAGACTCACTTCACAGCAAATGAAGTGTGGCAATGGGCCCATGCTCATGGAATTCACTGGCCATGGAAACCCTGGTGGTGTAGTGGTTAAGTGCTACGGCTGCTAGCCAAAAGGTCGGCAGTTCCAATCCACCAGGTGCTCCTTGGAAAATCTAAGGGGCAGTTCTACTCTGTCCTTATAGGGTTGCTATGAGTTGGAATCGACTCGATGGCAATGGGTTTGGTTTGGGTTTGGACCATGTTCCTTGTCTTCCTGAAGCAACTGGCTTGATATAACAATGCAATGGCTGACACAATTACAGTGTCAGCTAGGTGGCAATACCTTACGGGGTTGGGGCAATGTTCTCCAGGAGGCTGTATATTCTCTAAACCAGCATCCAAATATATGGTGCTGTTTCCCCCATAGCCAGGATTCATGGGTCCAGGAATCAAGGGGTGGAAATGGGAGTGGGACCACTCGCTATTACCCCTAGCTATCCACTCACAAAATTTTTGCTTCTTGTTGCCTGCAAACCTATGCTCTGCAGGTCTAAAGGTCTTAGGTCCAAAGGGAAAAATGCTCCCACCAGAAGACACAACACTGATTTCATTGAGCTGGAATTTAAGAATTGCACCCAGCCACTTTGGGCTCCTCATGTCTCTGAATCAACAGGCAAAGATGGGAGTTACTATATTGGCTGGTGTGATTGATTCTGATTACCAAGAGGTAATTGGATTGACATTACATAATGGAGGTAAAGAAGGGTATTCTGGAATGCAGGGGATCCCTTAGGATGTCTGTTAGTACTACCATGCCCTGTGATTAAAGCCAATAGAAAACTACAGCAACCCAATTCTGACATGACTACTAATGGCCCAGATCCTTCAGGAATGAAGGTTTGGGTCACCCCACCAGGCAAAGAACTACAACCAGCTGAGGTGCTTGCTGAGTGTAAAGGGAATATGGAATGGGTGGTGGAAGAAGGTGGTTCTAAATACAAGCTACAACCACATGACCAGTTGGAGAAATGAGGACTGTAATTGTTATGAGTATTTCTTCCGTGTATGTGTGCATCAAATATTTTTGTTTTCTTCACTTATAAGATGTAAACAGGGCTAGTGAGTTTTGGTTGTATGTGTGTTAGCTGTGCCATGTTAGGCACAAATATAACTCTATAATTATCTTTATTTAGAGATTGTGTATGGTTTAGGGAGATTTGTATGGGTGTCAAGTTAACAAGGGGTGGAATGTGATGGTTAAGGTTGTGTGTCGACTTGGCTTGGCCATGATTCTCAGTGGTTTGGTAGTTATGGTGTAGTTTGGCAGCTATGTAGTGATGTAATCACCTCCATAATGAAATCTGAGGGGTGGGGCCAACCTGGCACTATACACAGAAGCACCATGCCATCCCTCCACAGCAAAGACCCAAAAATCTAAGTAAAACAGAGACAAATGTCAACCCTGGAACCCCAAGCATCAAATGAAGGGATAAAGAACTCAACCAAGCACCGAATGGAATAAGAAACTGACAAAGAACAGAGAGCAAGGAGAGATACGGAGTAGAAGTCTCCTATCAGCTAACAAGCCACAGATTCACCATCTTGGACACCACAGTCACTGAGAATGGCAGACAGGGAGTATGGGAATGCAGCTTCACGGAGCTCCCAGCAGGATACACACTTTCCCACTCAAACCTTTCTTTCCCCTGCTCAGCCTGCACTGCTGTCCTGCAGGCCATGGTCACTCAGCTGGGGAGATGCCAGCTTCTTACCACTTGGATTTCCCCTGCCCACACTGGCCGGCTCCTTCAGTGCCATTTTTTTGTTGCTGTTGTTGCTTTTTTTTGGCTTCTTTTTGGTTTCTTCTCTTTCTCTCTCACCTCCTTCTTTTCCTTTCTTGTGAACACCTAGCTCCATGTGCCATCTCTGCTCCTTCTTGACAGTCTGGGAAGCACCGCTCTGCTGGGGAACCACTTCCCCAGTCCACACTGCCATGCCAGTGGGCTCCCTGGGGGCATTTTTTTCTTTTTATTCATTTCTTGGTTTCTTGTCTCTCTCTACCTTCCTTCTTTCCCTGTCTCCTGAATACCTGGCACTGTGCGCCATCTCTGCTCCTTCTAGACAGGCTGTGCAGCACCACTAGGCTTGGGAGCCACTTCCCTGCTCTGTGCCACCAAGCCAGTGGGCTTCCTTGGGGATTTGTTTTTCTTTTCTTGGTTTCTTTTCTGTCTTTACCATCCTTCCCTTCTTTTCTCCTGAACACCTGGCACCGTGTGCCATCTCTACTCCTTCTAGACGTGGTCTGCAGTGCCATTCATCTGGGAGGACACTTCCCCAGCCTGCACCCCCACACCAGTGGGCTCCCTCAGGGCATTTTTTTCTATTCTTTTCTCGGTTTCTTCTCTCTCTCTACCTTCCTTCCTTACCCTTCTCCTGAACACCTGGCACCATGTGCCATCTCTGCTCCTTCATGATGGGCTCTGGAGTGCGGCTCGGCTGGGGACCCATTTCTGGTGGGCTCCCTTGGGGCATTTTCCTGAACACCTGCCACCGTGTGACATCTCCACTCCTTGATGGGTTGTGCAGCACCACTCAGCTAGGGACTTGTTTCTGGTGAGCTCCCTTGAAGCATTTTCTTTCTCTTCTTTTTTTCTCAGTTTTTTGTCTCTATCTTCCTTCCTTTTCTTCCTCCCAACCACCTGACACCCTTATTTTCTTCTTCTTTTTCTCGGTTTCTTGTCTCTCTCTACATTCCTTCCATTCCTTTCTCCCAACCACCTGGCCCCATGTGCCTTTCTCTCTCTTTTTAATCTAGTTTCTTATCTCTCTCTCCCTTCGTTCTTTTCCTTCCTCCTGCCCACCTAGCTCCATATTTGTCCCTTCTTGACAGGCTGTGCCTCTCCACCCTACTAGAAAGTCACCAGCATACAGCTTTCCCAGGTCTGCACCACTCCAATGGTAGGCTCCCTCAGCACTTTTTTTTTTTGGCTCCTGTTTCTCTTTCCTCTTTCTCTTCTTTCCCACACCCACTCAGCCCCACACATCGCAAATTCCTCCCTCCCTCCTGCCTATCTCTACCATGCACTGAGCATCACACTGCTGAGCAGCACAGGCACAGTCCACTGGAACCTGCCCTGCACTGCCACCTGGCCCCACCCTGTCAGCCCCAGTACGTGCCACAAACAACCTAGTCGGGCCCCTCCCCCTCCACTGGACCTGCCCTGCTGCACCACAGCTGGGCAACTGGCCCTGCCCACTGGATAAGTTGGTGAGAACTATCAAGCCCTCAGATGAGCAAACAACAAAGAACACCCAGCCTGCCTGCTCAAACATAACCAAATAAAGCAAAAAGGCAGGTTAAAAAAAATCTACAATCAATAAATGAAGAAAATAATTCCTGAATGTCCCAAAGACAGCAGACAATATCAAAACATATTTAAAAAAAAGGACAGGATAGTTCCAGTAGGGGTCCAAAATAAAACACCAGATAACCTTCCAGTAGAAGAAAAGGCACTGAAACTACCTGATATGGAATTCAAATCTCTAATATTCAGGGCTATACTAGAGTTGAAGGTAAAAACAGACAAAAATGAGGAAAAAATGGACAAAATCATGGAAAAGACGGACAAAACAATGGAAGAATTCAGGAAAATAATACAGGAACAAAATGTCAAAATAAATGCACAACTAGAAATCATACAAAAACAGCAATTAGAAATCCAAAAGATAAACAATGAGATTTCAGAAATGGACAGTGTCATAGAAGGTTTTGAGGAGAAGGTTTGAAACAAGGGAAGACAGAATCAGTGAAATTGAAGCAAATCCTTGGATACCACTTTGTTTGAGGAAAAATCTGAGAAAAGAATGAAGAAAAATGAAGAAACCCTAGGAATGATGATACCAGGAAAAGCAAAAGCAAAAATTGGTGAGTGGTCAGAGTTCCAGAACAGGGGGAGAAAACACAGCATCATTGAAGAACTGCAGACAGAAAACTTCCCTAATATCATGAAAGATGAAAAGCTTAACATCCAAGAAGCGCAACAAACCCTATATAGGATAGACCCCAAAAGAAAATCACCAAGACATACCATAATCACACTCGCTAAAACAAAAGACAAAGAATGCTGAGACCAGCTCAAGAAAAATGAAAAGTCACATACAGAAGGGAAATAATAAGACTAAGCTCTGATTACTCAGAAGAAACCATGCAGGCAAGGAGGCAATGGGATGACATATATAAAACCTTGAAAGAAAAAAAATTATCAATCAAGAATAATATATCCTGCAAAACTCTCACTCAGATATGATGGTGAAATTAGGACATTTCCAGGTAAAAAGAAATTAAGGGAATATGTAAAAACCAAACCGAACTTACAAGAATTATTAGAGTCCTTCAGTTAGAGAACCAACAACATCAGACAACAGCCTGAATCCAGGATGCAAGACCTCATCAGCCAGATACCAACTTAGGTAATAAACTCTCAAGAATGAATCAAAACTAAAAAATTTACAACAAGGAACCAGAGAGGCTAATCTGTAAATGACAACAACATCATAAAAATGAAAGAAGGAATAAATGGTGTAGGTATAGAACTTTCAAACGGAGAGGAAGTCAAGAGGATACCAAGTAGTAAAAGACTGGTTCAAACTTAGGAAGATAAGAGTAAATTTCAAGGTAACCGCAAAGAAAGCTAACAAACCTACTCAACAAAATAAAGAAGAAAAACATAAAGTCTCAATAAATACAAAATCTACAAAAACAAGAAATTTTTCAAAAATCCACATAATGAGACCTGGTATAATGTAATCACTTCCATGATGAGATCTGCTATGAGCAACCAATCAGTTGAAAGGGAGTTTCCTTGGGGGTGTGGCCTGCACCCAATATATGTGGACTTTCTGGCAAGGCTCATCAGCTTTTGCTCGCTCTGGATCCTGCATCTGACCTCCGGTTCTTGGGACTTGAACTAGCAGCTCACCTACCAATCTTGGGATTTGCCAGCCTCCATAGCCGGTGAGCCAGCAGCCTGCCATCTTGCCTGCTAATCGTGGGATTCGTCGGCTTCCACAGCATGTGAGCCACAGGCCTGCTGTCTGACATGTGGATCTTGGGTTTGCCAGCCCCTGTGGCTACGTGGGAAACCCTGATGGCATAGTGGTTAAGTGCTACGGCTGCTAACCAAAAGGTCGGCAGTTCAAGTCCACCAGGCACTCCTTGGAAACTCTATGGGACAGTTCTACTCTGTCCTATAGGGTCGCTATGAGTCGGAATCGACTTGACTTGACACCCGCAGTGGGTATGGTTTGGTTTTGGTGGGTAGCTACATGAGTCAGGAGAAGCCTCCAGCCTGACCCAAGGAGTTGGGACTTTCCAGCCTTTAAACCGTGAAAGCCATTTCCTTGTTATAAACCTCTCTCTCTCTCTATATATATATACATGCTTCACTGGTTTTGGTTCTCTAGAGAACCCAGCCTAAGACATGTGCTATTTCCATTTTACAACAGATTGTTGCTGGGCCCACCCAGTTTATGACTTGGTGGGCAGTTTCAAACACATGGTTACTTGGTGTCCCATGGTCAGGCACTCTCTCCATACTAGGGCCCAGTAACGTGCCAGGAATTTTTTCAAAAGGCATATAATTTTTGCTAAAGAGTTACACCTTGTTCCAGGGCCCTGCATTATAATTTTCCCAATAGGGCTTGATATAAACTCCACACAAAATCTTTCCCCACCACTGATACCTCTAACACAGTAGTGTCTGCCAGATTGTATGGCCCAAGTGGCAGGGCTGCTTGCACTGCAGCCTGGACCTGCTGCAGAGTCCTTTCCTGGCCTGGAACAGTGTTCCTAGGTGTGGAATATGCTGCCTCCAGAGCCCAAAGAGGCCTACCTACCAGGCGTTATAATTTCTTCTTCATGGTGAGAGGCATAAGGTACAATAATTTGGCTTTGGCTTCGGATGGGATAAAACATGCCCCTGATCACTGGACCAGTAGAAACTTTTCTGATGTAGCAGTTCTCTGAATCTTCATACGATTTATCTCCCATCCTCTGGAGTGCATGTGCCTTGCTAGACACTTCAGGTCCCCAGGTAACAATGTCAACTCTGACCCTGCGTCTAACAGTTCTCAAAATATTTTTGTATTCTCCTTTCCTCAGTGTGCAGCTATCTGAGTAAATGGCCATAGGTCCCTTTGGGGAAGGACTTGGGGGATCACTGTCACATGTATTTTCCATGGTGTTGCAGATTCCTTCTTTCTGGATACTTCTTCAGTCAGAAGATTTTGCATCTGAAAACCAGCTCATATCTGGAAGCTGGACAAGAATGCGACTTTTTATTGTGACTGTCTGCTCTTATAGGGTCACTATGAGTCGGAATTGACTCGACGACACTGGGTTTGGTTTGGTTTTTGGTTATCTGCTCTTAGTGTCTTGCTCACCCATCCTTGATTTCATCTGATGGTAAAGTTGATTTGGCTGCCCATCTGGTTTACCCCTAGGAACACCACGCTCTATTAATTTTCTCTATATCTCTCTATGGGTCAGGCCCTCTTGGCTGTCACTCCAGCTTTAACAATCATTAGAATAATTGCATCCACCTGGCTCCTGATGGCTAAGTACCACCATCTGTCTTCTATTGTTTTAGGGGAGAGGGAGTCCTATCATCACCACTGCTATCAGAACCTAGTTCTGTAATGGCCTCTCCTACCATTGACCTAGAGGAGAGCTACCACTGAACTTAGTAATGCCAGTGCCCCCTCTCAATAGTGCATTACTTAAGACCTTGATAAATACCATATCCTCTGGACTTCCTGTGGAACGTAATCATCTGATGGGTTTTCCAGCCTTCCACATTACATACATTACAATATACCCACTTCCTTGAGCCTTTTAGTACCTCCCACCACCATCCATCATGAAAATTCTGGCATTTCTACTTCATTTAGCATGGGCCATCACTTTACCAGGCTTCTAGAAGCCATCCTAACAGTGAGTACACACCAGCTCCTGGGGTTCTTTCCAGGGTGTCAAATCCGGGGATAGTGCTCCCAAATTAAATTCTCCCTGTGAAATGGTGGCATCAGAAGAGGAGAGTCAATATCAGCATCAGCCCAAGGCTGATTTCTGTGAGGTGGAGGTCACACATACCTCCACCCTCCAACCTTTTTACCAATGCCGACACCAGCCATCTGGAAAGTCCCATAACACTCTACTTCTCTGCTGGGTTCAATAATTCATTACAGTGGCCACACAGAACTCATAGACCACACTCACAATTATGGGGTTTATTAGGGAAGTAACAGGTTACAATTCAGGATCAGAATCAACTTGGAAGTAATAGAAACAACTCCAGATACAGTTCTTCAGTCAGGACAGCTTATTCTTGGTCATGAGGGCAGGCAGGCCTCTGCCACCCAGCCCTGCTTGACTCCCTGCTGCCAACAAGTCCTGCTCAGAGCCTTGTTACTGGGCCCTACTTGGCCTGTTCTCTTCCCTGCTAGGCAAGTGTTACAGCTCTTTCTTTAATGCCCACTGATAAGTGCCCAGAGGCACCTCATTCTGCCAGAAAGCCTCCTGCCCAAAGGCACTCAGCTCTCTTGCTCCGTGGGTCAGCCAGGCAACTGCAGCCATCTGCTGGTCCCATGCCACTGCTGTCTCCTGCTGCTGTTGTCTCCAGTGTTACAGCTCTGTCTCCTGGGTCTATGAGGTTCTCAGCACAGGGACTCTGGGTCCAGAGGTTGTGCTCTGTTCCTGGCTTTTCTTTGTGATGGTGGTGAGGTCCCCCCCTCAACCTCTGGGATTGGCTCTTTTCAAGTCTAGCAGGATGGCAAAACTGACCAATTCTCTTGGTGGGCCACAGGCACCTTATCTGCATATCCCAGCCTATTCTGGCAAGAGTTCCACACATCTTATTTGCATAGTCCCACCCAATCATTTCATGGGAGTTACAAGACCATGGCTAGAAGGGCCATATAAAAACAATTCACTGCCCCACACTCCACTATTCAATCTTGTTTCAGCCCTCTTTATTGAGCATCCTCAGAATCTAGCCCCACCTGTGCTCCCTTGGCTCCTGCTGGTGTATGCTGGCAGATCTTCAGCTTCTTTGGTGTATAGTCCCTTTATCAGGCCCAACACAGCTCTGCTGGTCCATGCTGCAACTTAATCTTAATTGGAGGCCTGGCGCCCAGGAGGAGAGGTAAAGACTCTGAAGTTGTCTTGAAAAGGAAAGATCTCTGCATTGTCTGTAAGCAAAACGGACATTGCTACCTTTGAATAGGGAGAGGTGGACAGTATGTGCAAGTTAAGAGAATTCAGGGGAATTTTGGGAATTTAAGACTTTGGGGGTATCAAACTAGATGTCTCCACTGAATGTGTCAGGGTTGCATTTTTCCAACCAGGACCTAAAGCTTGGCATAGCACACCTGCCTTGGTCGGGAGTTTAAACTTTTTTGAGCACAGTCACTCCAACAGTTGGTTAAGCCCTGGACCTAGTCTTCAGCTTTCTCTGTCCTCCTATCGCCAGAGATTGGTAGAGTGGTGGCCAACACAGACACCAGCCTCCCCTCATGAAGGTTACGGTCCAGTGGAAGCACTGCTGAGACTAATTCACTCGGCAGCCCTGGGGACCACGATCAAAGAGCATCGTGTTTCTATTATTTAGAAGTCACCACCCTGGATATTAACTACTATGGTTATCTCTTTTCTCTCAGTACTGAACCTCATACTGCTCTAACATTCCACTCTGCTACCTAACCTCCCCTCTCTCCCACCATTTCAACTTTAATCACTATAGCCCCCATTCCAGGGATTAATAAATACTTCTACAACCGACACAGAAACCCCCCCCACAGCACCTTCCTTAACTGAGATATGGCTCTCCCCTAAAAACTCTACTGTGCCTGTAAGCCTCTCCTCACAGATTCTTCCCCTCCTCAAATATTTCTGCATCTGGAGTTGGAGTGGGTCTTCTCCTTGTTCCTCATTTCATCTTCCAGAACTCTCAGTCATCCCCCTTCATTCAGCCTTTCTTCCTACCTCTAGTCCCAACAAAATCCGGGGTCACTTTCAGCATTCATGTCGAAGACCCATTCCAAATTCCCGGCTTCTCATTCCTTTGGCCTTCTTACCTCTGATAACCTCCTTTTTCTCTCCAGTTACTCGCTTTCAAGGCTACAAGTAGGCCTTGTTATCACTCTGCTGTACCTCTGAAAATACTAATGACCGAAAACCAGACAAGTTGTGGAATAACATCAAGGACATCATACATGAAGAAAGCAAAAGGTCATGAAAAAGACAGAAAAGACCAAAATGGGTGTCATAAGAGACTCCAAAAAATTTCCCTTGAATGTAGAGAAGCTAAAGCAAAAGGAAGAAATGATGAAGCAAAAGAGCTGAACAGAAGATTTCAAAGGGCAGGTCGAGAAGACAGAGTAAAGTATTATAATGAAATGTGCAAAGACCTAGAGATAGAAAATCAAAAGGGAAGAACACACTCCGAGTTTCTTTTTTGTTGTTGTTGTTTTCAGTATTAAAAAAAATTCATTGTGGTGAAATATATATAGCAAAACATCTTCCATTTCACCCATTTTTACATGTTCAATTCAGTGGTATTAAACATTTTCACAACATTGTGCAACCATGATCAATATTTGTTTCCAAAATTTTTCATCACGACAAACAGAAACTCTGTACCCATTAAGCAAATAACTCCCCATAACACCCTCCTTCAACTCTTGGTAACCTCTTAACCTACTTTCTATCTCTATGCATTTGCTTATTCTAGCTATTTTTTTTTATTTATTGTGCTTTAGGTGAAAGTTTACAAATCAAGTCAGTCTCTCATACAAAAAGCCATAAACACCTGCTGTGCATTCCCAGCTGATCTCCCCTTAACGAGACAGCACACTCCTTCTCTCCACCCTGTATTCCCCGTGTCCATTCAACCAGCTCCTGCCCCCCTCTTCCTTCTCATCTTGCCACCAGACAGGAGTTGCCCGCATAGTCTCATGTGTCTACTTGAACCACAAAGTTCACTCCTCACCAGCATCATTGCCTATCTTATAGTCCAGGCCAATCCCTGTCTGTAGAGTTGGTTTCAGGAATGGTTCCAATCTTGGGCTATCAGAGGGGTCCGGGGACCATAACCGTCAGGGTCCCTCCAGTCTCAGTCAGACCATTAAGCCTGGTCTTTTTATGAGAATTTAAGATCTGCATCCCACTATTCTCCTGCTCCATCAGGGATTCTCTGCTGTGTTCCCTGTCAGGGCAGTGATTGATGGTAGCCAGGCACCATCTAGTTCTTTGGGTCTCAGGCTGATGGAGTCTCTAGTTTATGTGGCTCTTTCTGTCTCTTGGGCTCATATTTACCTTGTATCTTTGGTGTTCTTCATTCTCCTTTTTTCCAGGTGGGTTGAGACCAATTGATGCATCTTAGATGGCCGCTTGCTAGCATTTAAGACCCCAGACACCTCTCATCAAAGTGGAATGCATACGTTTTCTTAATACATTTTGTTATGCCAGTTGGCCTAGATGTCCCCTGAAACCACGGTCCCTGGATCCCCGTCCCTGCTACTCTGGCCTTCGAAGATTTTGTTGTTATTGAAGAAATTTCTTTGCTTTTGGTTTAGTCCAGTTGTACTGACTATCCCTGTGGTATGTGTTGCCCTTCCTTCACCTAAAAAAAAATTTTGTCTACTATGTACTTAGTGAATATCCCTCTCCCTCCCTTCTCACCCTCGTAACCATCAAAGAATATTTTCTTCTGTGTTTAAACTTTATCTGGAGTTCTTATAATAGTGGTCTCATACAATATTTGTCTTTTTGCAATTGACTAATTTCACTCATCCTGATGCCTTCCAGGTTCCTCCATGTTATGAAATGTTCCACAGATTCATCGATGTTCTTAATCGTTGTGTAGTATTCTGTTGTGTGAATATACCATAATTTATTTATCCATTCATCCATTGATGGGCACCTCGGTTGCTTCCAAATTTTTGCTATTGTGAACAGTGCTGCAGTGAACATGGGTGTGAATGTATCTGTTCGTGTGGAGGTTCTTATTTCTTTCGGGTATATTCCAAGGACACTCTGCATTTCTCAAGCTGAAAGAACCAAAGAAAAAAAATCAAGCCTCGAGTTGCAATATTGAAGGATTCTATGGGGGAAAATATTAAATGATGCAGGAAGCATAAAAAGAAGATGGAAGAAATACAGAGAGTTACTGTACCAAAAAGAACTGGTTGATGTTCAATCATTTCAGTAGGTAGCATATGATCAAGAACAGGTGGTACTGAAGGAAGAAGTCCAATCTGCACTGAAGTCATTGGCTAAAAACAAGGCTCCAGGAATTGACGGAATACCAATTGAGATGTTTCAACAAATAAATGCAGCGCTGGAAGAGCTCACTCATCTATGCCAAGAAATTTGGAAGAGAGCTACCTGGGCAACTGATTGGAAAATATCCAGATATGTGCCCATTCCAAAGAAGGGAGATCCAACAGGATGCAGAAATTATCTAACAATATCATTAATATCACACACAGGTAAAATTTTGCTGAACATCATTCAAAAGGGGTTGCAGCAGTACATTGACAGGGAACTACCAGAAGTTCAAGCTGGATTCAGAAGAGGAGATGGAACGAGGGATATCATTGCTTATGTCAGATGGATCATGGCTGAAAGCAGAGACTACCAGAAAGATGTTGTCATGGATTGAATTGTGTTCTCCCAAAATATGTGTCAACTTGGTTAGGCCATGATTCACAGTATTGTGTGCTTGTCCTCCATTTTGTGGTTGATGTAATTTTCCTGTGTGTTGTAAATCCTAATCTCTGCCTGCGGTTAATGAGGCAAGATTAGATTGTGTTAAAGAAGATTAGGGTGGGATGTAACACCATTACTCAGGTCACATCCCTGATCCAGTATAAAGGGAATTTCCCTGGGGTGTGGCCTGCATCACCTTTTATTTTACTAGAGACAAAAGGAAAGGGAAGTGAGCAGAAAGTAGGGGACCTCATACCACCAAGGAAGCAGTGCTAGGAGAGGAGAACATCCTTTGGACCTGGGGTCCCTACACTGAGAAGCTCCTAGTCCAGGGGGAGATTGATGACTTGGACCTTCCTCCAGAGCCAACAGAGAGAGAAAGGCTTCCCCTGGAGCCAGCACCCTGAATTTGGACTTCTACCCTACTAGACTGTTGAGGGAATAAACTTCTGTTTGTTAAAGCTATCCACTCACGGTAATTCTGTTATAGCAGCACTAGATGATTAAGACAGGTGTTTAACCGTGTTTTATTGACTATGCAAAGGCATTCGACAGTGTGGATCATAACAAATTGCAGATAAATATTGCAAATAATGGGGATTCCAGAACACTTAATTGTGCTCATGAGAAACCTGTACATAGATAAAGAGGTAGTCATTCAAACAGAACAAGGGGGTACTGTAAGGTTTAAAGTCAAGAAAGGTGTGCATCAGGGTTGTATCCTTTCACCATATTTATTCAATATGTATGCTGAGCAAATAATCTGAGAAGCTGGACTATATGAAGAAGAATGGGGCATCAGGATTGGAGGAAGACTCATTAACAACCTGCAATATACAAATGACACAACCTCGCTTGCAGAAAGTGAAGGGTACTTGAAGCACATATTGATGAAGATCAAAGACCACAGCCTTCAGTATGTATTACACCTCACAACTAGACCAATAAGCAATATCATGATAAACAGAGAAAAGATTGAAGTTGTCAAGGATTTCATTTTACTTGGATCCACAATCAACGCCCATGGAAGCAGCAGTCAAGAAATCAAATGACGAATTGCAATGGACAAATCTGTGGCAAAAGATCTCTTTAAAGTGTTAAAAAGCAAAGATGTCACTTTGAGAACTAAGGTGCGCCTGACCCAAACCATGGTGTTTGCAATTGCCTCATACGCATGTGAAAGCTGAACAATGAATAAGGAAGACTGAGAAGAATGAATGGATGCCTTTGAATTATGATATTGGCAAAGAATAATGAATATAGTATGAACTGCCAGAAGAATGAACAAATCTATCTGGGAAGAAGTACAGCCAGAATGCTCATTAGAAGCACGGATGGTGAGACTTCATCTCACATACTTTGGACATGTTATCAGGAGGGACCAGTCCCTGGAGAAGGACATCATGCTTGGCAAAGTAGAGGGTCAGCGAAAAAGAGGAAGACCCTAAACGAGATGGATTGACACAGTGGCTTCAACAGTGGGCTCAAAGATAGCAAAATTGTGAGGATGGTGTAGGACCACACAGTGTTTTTTTCTGTTGTACGTAGGGTCGCTTTGAGCCAGGATCAACTCGACAGCACCTAACAAAGTTTGTTAAAAAGACTCTTTTCCCCATTTAATGGACTTTGGGCCTTTGTAGCGGGTCAGGTGACCATAGGTGGATGGGTTTACATCTGGTTCTTGATTTTGTTCCATTGGTCAATGTATCTGTCATTGTACCAGTGCCAGGCTAGTTGTACAGCTGGTTCTGAGGTCAGGTACCTCGAGGCCTCCTACTGTATTCTTGTTCTTCAAAAGTGCTTTCTTTACCCAAGGCCTCTTAATGATTAGATTTTTCATCTAGTTAAAGAATGCTGTTGATATTTGGATCGGGATTGCATTGAGTTTGTAGATTGTTTTGAGTAGAATTGACATTTTCACAATGCTGCATCTACCTGTCCATGACCATGGTGTGTATGTTTTTCCCTTTGTGTAGGTCTCTTTTGATTTCTTGCAGTAGTGTTTTGTAGTTTTCTTTGTATAGGTCTTTTATGTCCCTGATTAGATTTATTTATTAATGATACATATAAATGATATTGCTTCTCTGATGTCTTTTTCATAGTTCTCTTTGTTGGTGTACAGGAATCCAACTGATTTTTGTACGTTTATCTTGTATCCTGCTAGTCTGTTGAATCTTTCTATTAGTTTCATTTTCTTGTGGAGTCCTTTGAGTTCTCTGTGTATAGTATCATATCATCCGCAAATAGGGAAAGTTTTACTTCTTCCTTTCCAATTTGGATGCCCTTTATTTCTTTTCCTTGCTTTATTGTTCTTGCTAGGACTTCCAGCACAATGTTAAATAGGAGTGGTAATAAAGGACATCCTGTTCTTAGGGGGAATGTTCTCAGCCTCTCTCCACAGAGAATGATGTTGGCTGTTTTGTATAGCTGCCCTGTATTATGTTGAGGAATTTCCCTTCTATACCTATTTTATTGAGAGTTTTTATCAGGGATGGGTGTTGGACTTAATCGAATGCCTTTTCTGCATCACTTGAGATGACCATGTGATTCTTTTGTTTTGTTATGTTTTGTTTTCTTCACGTAGTAGATTACGTTGATTGATTTTCTAATGCTGAACCATCCTTGCATACCTGGTATGAATCCCACTTGGTTGTGGCATATCATTTTTTTTATGTGATGCTGAATTCCATTGACTAGAATTTTGTTTAGATTTTTTGCATTTACTTTCATAAGAGACATTGGCCTGTCATTTTCTTTTTCGTGGTGTCTTTGCCTGGTTTTGGTATCAGGGTTGTACTGGCTTCATCAAATGAATTTGGAAGTATCCATTCTTTTCTATGTTCTGAAATAGCTTGAGTAGTACTGGTGTGAGCTCTTTCTGAATGTTTGGTAGAATTCTACAGTGAAGCCAACTGAGCCAGGAGTTTTGTTTTGGGTTTTTTTTTTTTTTTCTTTTTTACCTTTTCAATCTCTTCTCCTGTTACAGGTCTGTTCAGATTTTCAACCTCAGTTTGTGTTAGTTTAGGTAGGTAATGCGTTTCTAGAAATTTTTCCATTTCCTCTATCTTTTCAAATTTGTTGCAGTATAGTTTTTCATACCACTCTGTTATGATTCTTTTTATTTCAGTTGGGTCTGTTGTAATGTTCCTCATTTCATTTTTTATTTGGATTATTTGCTTCCTCTCCTGCTTTTCTTTTGTCAACTTGGCCAATGGTTTGTTGATTTTGTTGATCCTTTCAAAGAACCAGCTTTTGGTTTTGTGATGTTTTCTATTGTTTTTCTGTTCTCTATTTCATTTTTTTATACTCTGTTCTTTATTATTTCCTTTCTTCTGGTGGCTAGGGGCTTCTTTTGCTCTTCTTTTCTATTTGTTTGAGTTGTATAGCTAATGTTTTGATTTTGTCCCTCTCTTCATTTTTGATGCGTGCATCTATTGCTATAAGTTGACCTCTAAGCACTGCCTTTCCTGTGTCCCAAAGGTTTTCATATGATGTGTTTTCATTCTTATTTGATTGTAAGAATTTTTTTATTCCATCTTTGATTTCTTCTATTACCCAGTGGTTATTCAGTTTCCTGGGTTTTTTTGTTTTTTGGTTTTTTGCTCTTTCTGTTATTAGTTTCTACTTTTATGGTGTTGTGATCAGAGGAGATGTTTTGTATTATCTCAATGTTTTAAATTTTGTTGAGGGTTACTTTGTGGCCTAGGATGTGGTCTATTCTGGAGAACATTCCATGCATGTTGGAAAAGAATGTATACTTTGCTGCTGTTGTGTGGAGTGTTTTGTGTATGTCTATGAGGTCAAGTTAGTTGACCGTGGTCTTTAGATCTTCTGTATCATTGTTGAGTTTCTCTCTAGAAGTTCTGTCCTTCACTGAGAGTGCTGTGTTGAAGTCTCCTACCATTGTTGTGGAACTGTCAAATGCTCTTTTCAGTGCAGTTAGAGTTTGGTTTATGTATTTTGGAGCCCTGTCATTGGGTGCACAGATATTTATTATGGTTATGGCCTCGTAGCAGACAGTCCCTTTAATCGTTATATAATGTCCTTCCTTGTCTTTTATGTTGGATTTTGTTTTAAAGTATTTTAGCTGAGATTAATATTGCCACTTCTGTTTTTTGTTGCTGTTTGGTTGATATATTATTTTCCATCCTTTGATTTTTAATATATTTATGTCTGTTTCTAAGGCATGTCTCTTGTAGACAGCATATAGATGGGTCCTTTTATTTTTTATCCATTCTGTCACTCTTTGTGGGTGCATTTAAGCCATTTACATTCATTGTGATTACTGACAGGTGTGAGTTTATTGCTGTCATTTTGTAGTGCTTTTTTTATGGTGTTGACATTTTCTTTGTTCCTCTTATTCCCCTGTGTTGAATTTCTTTTGTTTGTGGATTTTTTTTTTCATTTCTGTAGATTTTGCGTTTACTGAGACTTCATGTTTTTCTTCTTTATTTTGATCAGTAGGTTTGTCAGTTTTCTTTGTGATTACTTTGAAATTTACCCCGTCTTCCTAAGTTCAAACCAGTGTTTTATTACTTCATATCACCTTGACTTCCTCTCCATTTGAAAGATCTATACCTACACCATTTATTCCCTCTTTTATTGTTTTGACGTTATTGTTATTTACAGATCAATGTCTCTGGTTCCCTGCTGAAAATCTTTTCATTTTGTTTTCTCCTTCAGAGTTTGTTACTAGATTAGCGCCTGGTTGATGTGGTCTTGCATCCTAGATTCAGGCTGTTGTCTGATGTTGTTGGTTCTGTAACCAAAGGACCCCCTTTAATAATTCTTGTAAGTTTGGTTTGGTTTTTACATATTCTCTTAATTTCTGTTTATCTGAAAATGTCCTAATTTTGCCACCATATTTGAGAGAGTTTTGCAGGGTATATTATTCTTGGTTGGCAATTCTTTTTCTCTCAAGTTTTTATATATGTCATCCCATTGCCTTCTTGCCTGAATGGTTTCTGCTGAGTAATCAGAGCTTAGTCTTACATTTCCCCCTTTGTATGTGTCTTTTCTTTTTTTTTGAGCTGCTGTTGGGATTCTTTCTTTGTCTTTGATTTTGAGAAGTGTATATGGTCTGTCTTGGTGACTTTCTTTTGGGGTCTACCTTATATAGGGTTCGTTGAGCTTCTTGGATGGCCAGCTTTTCATCTTTCATGATGGTAGGGAAGTTTTCTGTCAGCAAATCTTCAATGATCCTCTGTATTTTCCGTTTCCTCCCCCTGTGCTGGAAGTGCGACCACTCCCAAATTTTTGCATTTGATTGTATCCCACATTGTTCTCAGGTTTTATTAATTTTTCTCCATTGTTTTCTTGATTTTTCCTCAAACTGTTATCCACGTATTTGTCTTCAGTTTCCCTGATCCTGTCTGCCATTGTTTCAAATTTGCTCCTAAAGCCTTCTATTGTACTGTCCACCATGGCGAGAAGGATTTGCTTTTGTGTTTGGGCCTCAATTCTCATCATTAGCAATTTCTCCATAGTTGATATAGGTACATCAAGCATTTTTGTAAGCATCGTAGCTTTCAGTGGAGGCGATCCTTTAACAGCTTGGGGAATTTTTTCTTTGTTTTTGAGGAACATTGTGATTGTCAAATGCAAAATCCACTATGTCCTGTTTTCTGATGGAGATTTCTGAACTCTATTATAACTTTATGGAACCATGGATGTATATGCAGTTGAACATTGGGCATCATACAGTGCATGACTGTGTATCCTAGAGAAATATGTACATATTTTCATGAAAAGATATATAGAAATTTCATAACAGCATTATACATTATTGCCCAAACTGGAAAGAACTGAACAGTTCATCGGCAGTAGAATGGATAAATTATGGCATATACACGACAATGACAACGTACAATAACGTGTGAAAAGCATACAAAAATAAAGTTGAGAAAAAGAAGCAAGACACAAAGGAATATGTACAGTACGGTCCCATTTATATAAAGTTCAAAAGCAAACAAAACTAAATTACTGTTTAGAGATGCATGTCGTTGTTTTTGTTGTTAGGTGCCATTGAGTCAGTTCTGACTCATAGTGACCCTATGTACAACAGAATGAAACACTGCCTGGACCTGCACTATCTTCACAATCATTGCTATGTTTGAGCCCATTGTTGCAGCCACTGGGTCAATTCATCTCATTGAGGGTCATCCTCTTTTCCGCAGACCCTCAACTTAACCAAGCATGATGTCCTTTTCCAGGAACTGGCCCCTCCTGATAACATGTCCAAAGTACCTGAGATGAAGTCCTGCCATCCTTCCTTCTAAGGAGCATTCTGACTGTATATCTTTCAAGGCAGATTTGTTTGTTCTTCTGGAAGTCCATGGTATATTCAATATTCTTTGCCAACACCATAATTCAAATACATCAATTCTTCAGTCTTCCTTATTCATTGTCCAGTTTCCACATGCATATGAAGAGATTGAAAATACCATGTCCAAGAAAAGAAACTGAGTGTGAACAGCCAAAAGAAGGGTTCTAACCTGTTGTCTTAAGCATGGAAACTTTTTGTTACAGGGCGGCTTGTGCTCAGCAAAACACACTGAGGGAAATGTTACTGATACTACAGTAAGTGGAAAGACAGCTACAAACGGTATGCAAGTTGTGACTGCTATCATATACAATTTGGTACATGTGTTCAATAAACATTTGTTGAATGAAAAGTAATATACATATGAACAACCACTACTAGGGAGCAGACAAATTGACAGTAATTGTTAATAGTGTGATGTTATTAGAGATAACTTCTCCAAATTTTCTATAATGTTCTTTGTCTTTATTTTTTTCTAATGGTGTTTTGCCAATTCCATGCACCCATGTCTCTTTGCTTCATTCAGAGAGACTATTCCCAGGCTCCCTGTAGGAATTCACTTTACCTGTTCTCTCCTGTTCTTTTTGAAATCCTTGACACCATTCCTGGCCTGTTTAATTTTCATTCCATCCAGCTCCATCAACAAATATTTACTGAGTTAACTCCAGCTGACAGAGGCTAGAGTGATGATTAATATTTGGGCTCCTTGCTCTCAAATTGCTTACAGTCTAAAGGGAGACATATGTATAAACCTTACAATCCACTTCCTCTCTAGCCTCTCTTACATAGTCTATCCCTGGACTTTGATCCCTGTTTGTTTACATTTTTATACTTCTGGTCATTCCCTCCAGCTTCCAGCTGTGTCCTTGGCCCTGCCCCTCAAACTAGCTCATTTACGTATCTAGTTAGGGTAAAAAATCACACTTGCAAATATCTGAAATAAAAGGTTACAGTGGATTTTACACCACGGAGGTGATTTCTCTGAGTCCCTGAGTAAACTGTATTGAAATTTGTTCATCGTTATTAAATATGTGTGTGTGTGTGTGATTATTGCCTGTCTTTGCTTTTGGAATAGCTCCTAGGAGTTTTTACAGACTTTGCTA
This sequence comes from Elephas maximus indicus, assembly GCF_024166365.1. Taxonomy (NCBI): domain Eukaryota; kingdom Metazoa; phylum Chordata; class Mammalia; order Proboscidea; family Elephantidae; genus Elephas; species Elephas maximus. The sequence continues at coordinate 97,361,401 of NC_064846.1, read as the reverse complement.
GAAGACACTTTATACTGTTACATACACCACCACCTACCAGGGCATCATCTCACAGCTTTGATTATGTCAGTTGATGCATTCTGCCAAAAAAGAAAAAAATTAATGGATCATGCAACATAATAATTGTTCATGTTTTATGTTTGCTGAGAGTGTACCATGTGCCAAGCACTATTCTAAGTGCTTTATTGTAATTAATTTGCTTAATCCTCCCAACAATCCTATGAGGAAAGTACTAGTATTATTCCCATTTGACAGATGATGCCCAGAAATGTTAAGTAATTTACCTGGGATGATACAGTTGGTAGACAATGAGACTGGATTTCACACCCAAAGAGTTGGGCTCCAGTGCCATCCTCACTATACACTTACGCACATATGCAGATACATATATACATTAGTTTTTGTATTGTTTTAAGTCAATTAACATTTATTACTACCTAGATGGCACTAAACTTTTAAAGTAGGCCTAGTCTTCCTCACTTTTATACCATTAAGTTGGAAGGGGCAAAACTCTGAGACACCAAAATGACCATTTTAAACCAGGTGAACTTCATATCCTTTCTGGAGAAAGAATTTTGTTGAGGTTACAAAAGAGTAACATTTCTAACATTTTTTTTAATTACTATCTTGAAATATTTTAGGTATAATCCTAGCCCCAAAGGAGATTGGGAATATTTGCATATTTCTAATCTAGAATAAATTCCCAAAAAAGGCCTGTAATTAATTTACTTCACAGAAGAAATGTAGTTTCAGCAGAGCAAGAATACCACATTGAAACCTTGCCATACACTGTTCCTTATAAAGCCAATTCAGTATTAGGCCAAGGGCCTTGGATAAAATTCAGAGGAGGCTCATTTCTGAAGTGATTAAAGACCATTGCTAGTTGGTAACTTCCCTCCTGAGGCATTCCTGTGCCCTGTATACAGAGAAAAACATTATAGGAAGGTCTTATTATACTACTAGCTAAATGAGTGGTCAAGGCAGCTCATTTAAGAATAACAAACTGGTGGAGAAACAGGTGCCCTTACACATGATTGGTGGGAGTGTTGGCTGGTCCTCTTTTTTGGAGAAAAGTTTGACAATCACTATCAAAATTCAAAATGCACATATCATTTCCCCCAAGTGTTCCATGTCTAGGAATCTATCCTAAAAATATCTCACATCTGTGCAAACTGTACATTCAAGATGTTCATTGCAGTATTGTTTGTCATAGGGAAGGACTAGAAATAATCCCTAAATGTAAATAAATAGGAAACCAGTTAAATAAGTTATGATACGTTTATACAATGGAATTCTATGCAGCCATTAAAAATGAGAAAATATTCATACGATGGAATACTACCAGCAATAAAAAAGAACAAACTACTGCTACTCGCAAAAGAAGCCAGATGCTGAAGGGTACATACTGTATGATTCCATTTACATAAAGTTCAGAACTTCCCTTTCTGGCCAAGATGGAATAACAGGTGCCAGATTTATCCTCCTGCCTAAAACAACCAAAAAAGCAAATATATGAAACTATGGAGTATGGTTTCCAAGAAACTGGACACCAAAAAATGAAGAACAGTGATCCCTAAGAGATGGGAAACAAACTAAGTGAGACCTACAATTGCCCCAGCTTACTGTTGTGAGAGTTTCCAGGCCATGGCACAGGGAGGGGAAATGCAGATAGAGCTCAGTGGACTTTCTGAGTTGAGTAAATGAAGCTGAGAGTACAGAGAGACCAAGGCAGCTAGAGTTAGCAGGACTGTGTTCTGGAGAGAGGGGAGATGAACAGAGAAGAACCCTAGAGATCTGCAGACAGTACTCCTCAAGTATTCAGATCAGTACTGATCAGCTTGGAAGAATCTACCTGAAAGGAGCAAGGGGAAAAATTGTTGGAGCTCAGATAAGGCTGTTAATAGTTCGTGTTCCCACCAGTAATGGTTTAAAACCCTTAACCCATGGAGAATTGAGTAGAGTACTCAGAAGGCTCTTGCCTCAGTAACCAACTAGTTGCCATCAAGGCGACTTCAACTCCTGGCAACCCCATGTGTGTCAGACTAGAACTGTGCTCCATAGCGTTTTCAATGATTTTTTAGAAGTAGATCACCAGGCCTTTCTTTCAAGGTGCCTCTGGGTAGACTTGCACCTCCAAACTTTCCGTTAGCAGCCAGGCATGTTAGACATTTGCAGCACCCAGGAACTCCATTGCCTCAGTAGTGGGGTCAAATTAGACCTAGATTAAAGGCTATTCTGGACCCACCTAACAAAGCATAAAAATAAGCCTTAAAGGAATTAAACTGCTTCCAATTAACTTGGCTGCATCCCAGAACAAAGCTCAAGAATCTTTAAAAAAAGAATACAAAAATCTAGTACATACAATGTAAAATCCACAATATCTGGCATTCTATCAAAAATTAACGTTGTGTTAGGCAGAATTCTAAAATAATTCCCCCCCCAAATTTCCTGCCCTAATCCTGAGGTCTATAAATATAATCTGATAACATGCCTGTAATATGTTACTACATGGCAAAAAGAATTTTGCAGATGTAATTAAGATTACTAATGAGTTGACAGTTAATTGAAAAAGAGATTATTCTGGTGGGCCCGATCTAATCATACTGAGTCCTTAAAAGGAGAAAGCAAATTTATATGGAATTACAAGAGGCCCCTAATAGCCACAAATATCTTGAAAAAGAAGAACAAAGTAGGAGGACTCACATTCCCTGATTTCAAAATGTACCGTAGAGCTAAAGTAATCAAAATAGTATGAGGACACTATATAATGATAAAAGGGACAATTGATCAGGAAGACATAACCATATTAAATATTTACGCACCCAATGACAGGGCTGCAAGATACATAAATCAAATTTTAACAGAATTGAAAAGTGAGATAGACACCTCCACATTTATAGTAGGAGATTTCAACACACCACTTTCGGAGAAGGACAGGACATCCAGTAAGAAGCTCAATAGAGACACAGAAGACCTACTTACAACAATCAACCAACTTGACCTCATTGACTTATACAGAACTCTCCACCCAACTGCTGCAAAATATACTTTTTTTTCTAGTGCACATGGAACATTCTCTAGAATAGACCACATACTAGGTCATAAAATAAATCTTTGCAGAATCCAAAACATCGAAATATTACAAAGCATCTTCTCAGACCACAAGGCAATGAAGCTAGAAATCAATAACAGAAAAACTAGGGAAAAGAAATCAAATACTTGGAAAATGAACAATACCCTCCTGAAAAAAGACTGGGTTATAGAAGACATCAAGGAGGGAATAAGGAAATTCTTAGAAAGCAACGAGAATGAAAATACTTCCTATCAAAACCTCTGGGACACAGCAAAAGCAGTGCTCAGAGGCCAATTTATGTCGATAAATGCACACATACAAAAAGAAGAAAGAACCAAAATCAGAGAACTGTCCCAACAACTTGAACAAATAGAAAGTGAGCAACAAAAGAACCCATCAGGCACCAGAAGAAAACAAATAATAAAAATTAGAGCTGAACTAAATGAATTAAAAAAAAAGAGAGAGAACAGAAAAACAATTGAAATAATTAACAAAGCCAAAAGCTGGTTCTTTGAAAAACTTAACAAAATTGATAAACCATTGGCTAGACTGACTAAAGAAAAGCAGGAAAGGAAACAACCTGAATAAGAAACGAGAAGGACCACATCACAACAGAACCAAATGAAATTAAAAGAATCATTTCAGATTACTATGTAAAATTGTACTCTAACAAATTTGAAAACCTAGAAGAAATGGATAAATTCTTGGAAAATTACTACCTACCTAAACTAACACATTCAGAAGTAAAACAACTAAATAGACCCATAACAAAAAAAAGAGATTGAAACGGTAATCAAAAAACTTCCAACAAAAAAAAGTCCTGGCCCAGACGGCTACACTGCAGAGTTCTACCAAACCTTCAGAGAAGACTTAATACCATTACTGCTGAAGGTATTTCAAAGCATAGAAAAAGACGGAATACTACCCAACTCATTCTATGAAGCTACCATCTCCCTGATACCAAAACCAGGTAAAGACATTACAAAAAAAGAAAATTTTAGACCTATATCCCTCATGAACATAGATGCAAAAATCCTCAACAAAATTCTAGCCAATAGAATCCAACAACACATCAAAAAAATAATTCACCCTGATCAAGTGGGATTTATACCAGGTATGCAAGGCTGGTTTAATATCAGAAAAACCATTAATGTAATCCACCACATAAATAAAACAAAAGATAAAAACCACATGATCTTATCAATAGATGCAGAAAAGGCATTTGACAAAGTTCAACACCCATTTATGATAAAAACTCTTACCAAAATAGGAATTGAAGGTAAATTCCTCAACATAATAAAGGGCATCTATGCAAAGCCAACAGCCAATATCACTCTAAATGGAGAGAACCTGAAAGCATTTCCCTTAAGAACGGGAACCAGACAAGGATGCCCTTTATCACCGCTCTTATTCAACATCGTACTTGAAGTCCTAGCCAGGGCAATTAGGCTAGACAAAGAAATAAAGGGTATCCAGATTGGTAAGGAGGAAGTAAAGCTATCACTATTTGCAGATGACATGATCGTATACATGGAAAACCCTAAGGAATCCTCCAGAAAACTACTGAAACTAATAGAAGAGTTTGGAAGTGTCTCAGGATATAAAATAAACATACAAAAATCACTTGGATTCCTCTACACCAACAAAAAGAATACCGAAGAGGAAATAACCAAATCAATACCATTCACAGTAGCCCCCAAGAAGATAAAATACTTAGGAATAAATCTTACCAAGGATGTAAAAGACCTATACAAAGAAAACTATAAAACTCTGCTACAAGAAATTCAAAAGGACATACTTAAGTGGAAGAACATACCCTGCTCATGGATAGGAAGACTTAACATAGTAAAAATGTCTATTCTACCAAAAGCCATCTATACATATAACACACTTCCAATCCAAATACCAATGTCATACTTTAAGGGGATAGAGAAACAAATCACTAATTTCATATGGAAGGGAAAGAACCCCCGGATAAGCAAAACATTACTGAAAAAGAAGAAAGTGGGAGGCCTCACTCTACCTGATTTCAGAACCTATTATACAGCTACAGTAGTCAAAACAGCCTGGTACTGGTGCAACAACAGGCACATAGACCAATGGAACAGAATTGAGAACCCAGATATAAATCCATCCACGTATGAGCAGCTGATATTTGACAAAGGACCAGTGTCAGTCAATTGGGGAAATGATAGCCTTTTTAACAAATGGTGCTGGCATAACTGGATATCCATTTGCAAAAGAATGAAACAGGACCCATACCTCACACCATGCACAAAAACTAACTCCAAGTGGATCAAAGACCTAAACATAAAGGCTAAAACGATAAAGATCATGGAAGAAAAAATAGGATCAACCCTAGGAGCCCTAATACAGGGCATAAACAGAATACAAAACATTACCAAAAACGATGAAGAGAAACCAGATAACTGGGAGCTCCTAAAAATCAAACACCTATGCTCATCTAAAGACTTCACCAAAAGAGTAAAAAGACCACCTACAGACTGGGAAAGAATTTTCAGCTATGACATCTCAGACCAGCGCCTGATCTCTAAAATCTACATGATTCTGTCAAAACTCAACCACAAAAAGACAAACAACCCAATCAAGAGGTGGGCAAAGGAGATGAACACACATTTCACTAAAGAAGATATTCAGGCAGCCAACAGATACATGAGAAAATGCTCCCGATCATTAGCCATTAGAGAAATGCAAATTAAAACTACGATGAGATTCCATCTCACACCAGCAAGGCTGGCATTAATCCAAAAAACACAAAATAATAAATGTTGGAGAGGCTGCGGAGAGATTGGAACTCTCATACACTGCTGGTGGGATTGTGAAATGGTACAACCACTTTGGAAATCCATCTGGTGTTATCTTAAACAGTTAGAAATAGAACTACAATACAACCCAGAAATCCCACTCCTCGGAATATACCCTAGAGATACAAGAGCCTTCACACAAACAGATATATGCACACCCATGTTTATTGCAGCTCTGTTTACAATAGCAAAAAGCTGGAAGCAACCAAGATGTCCGTCAACGGATGAATGGGTAAATAAATTGTGGTATACTCACACAATGGAATACTACGCATCGATAAAGAACAGTGACGAATCTCTGAAACATTTCATAACATGGAGGAATCTGGAAAGCATTATGCTGAGCGAAATGAGTCAGTTGCAAAAGGACAAATATTGTATAAGACCACTATTATAAGATCTTGAGAAATAGAAAAAACAGAGAAGAATACATACTTTTGTGGTTACAAAGGGGGGAGGGAGGGAGGGAGGGAGGGAGGGAGGGAGGAAGGGAGGGAGAGGGCTTTTTATTGATCAATCTGTAGATAAGAACTGCTTTGGGTGAAGGGAAAGACAACACTCAATACAAGGAAGGTCAGCCTAATTGGACTGGACTAAAAGCAAAGAGGTTTCCGGGATAAAATGAAAGCTTCAAAGGTCAGCGGAGCAGGGGCTAGGGTCTGGGGAACTTGGTTTGAGGGGACTTCTAAGTCAATGGGCAAAATAATTCTATTATGAAAACATTCCGCATCCCACTTTGAATTGTGGCGCCTGGGGTCCTAAATGCCAACAAGCGGCCATCTAAGATACATCAATTGGTCTCAACCCACCTGGAGCAAAGGCAAAGGAAGAACACCAAGGTCACACAACAACTAAGAACCCAAGAGACAGAAAGGGCCACATGAACCAGAGACCTACATTATCCTGAGACCAGAAGAACTACTTGGTGCCCGGCCACAATCGATGTCTGCCCTGTCAGGGAACACAACAGACAACTCCTGAGGGAGCAGGAGACCAATGGGATACAGACCCCAAATTCTCATGAAAAGAACATACCTAATGGTGTGATTGAGACTAGAGGAATCCCAGAGACAATGCTCCCCAGAACGTCTGATGACACAGGACAGGAACCATCCCCGAAGACAAATCATCAGGCATGAAAAGGACTGGTCAGTGGGGGGGAGAGAGATACTGATGAAGAGTGAGCTAATTAAATCAGGTGGACACGGGAGAGTGTGTTGGCAACTCTTGACTGGAGGGGGGATGGGAAGATAGAGAGAGAGGGAAGAAGGTAAAATTGGCACGAAACGAGAGACTGTAAGGGCTGACTCAATAGGGGGAGAGCAAGTGGGAGAAGGGAGTAAGATGTATGTAAACCTACATGTGACAGACTGATTGGAATGGTAAATGTTCACTTGAAGCTTAATAAAAATTAATTAAAAAAATAGTATGGTACTGGTATAAGGATAGGCATATTTACCAATGGAATAGAATTAGAGTCTAGAAGTAAACCAACAAATTTATGATCAATTGATTTTCAACAAAGGTAACAAGTCTATACAATGAGGAAAGAATAGTCTCTTCAGCAAATGGTGCTGGGACAACAGGATCTCCACATGCAAAAGAATGAAGTTGGAACCATACTTCACATCATATATGAAAATTAACTCAAAATGGATCAATGACCTAAACATAAGAACTAAAACTCTTAGAAGAAAACACAGGGATAAATCTTCAAGACCGTGTTTTTGGCAATGGATTCTTATGTATGACACCAAAAGCACAAACAAGAAAAGAAAAAAATAGATATATTGGACTTCATCAAAATCAAAAATTCTTGGGCATCAAAGGACATTATCAAGAAAATGAAAAGACAGTGACCGGCCATCTAAGATACTCTGCTAATCCCACCCCATCTGGAGCAAGGGAGACTAAAGAAAACAAAAGACACAAGGGAAAAGACTAACAGACCACAACTACCACAGCCTCCATCAGACTGAGTCCAGCACAACTAGATGGTGCCCAGCTACCACCAGATCCCTGCTCTGACAGGGATCACAATAGAGGGTTTCAGGCATTGCTGGAGAAAAATGTAGAACAAAATTCTAACTCACAAAAAAGACCAGACTTACAAGTCTAACATGACTGGAGAAACCCCTGGACACCATTTTAACTCAGTATTGAAGTCACTCCAAGAGTCACCCTTCAGCCAAAGATTAGACAGGGCTGTAAAACAAAATGAGACTAAATGGGCACACCAGCCCAGGGACAGGGATGAGAAGGCAAGAGGGGACAGAAAATTGGTGATGGGGAGCTCAAGGTCGACAAGTGGAGAGAGTTGACATGTCACGGGGTTGGCAACCAATGTCACAAAACAATATGTGTATTAACTGTTTAATGAGAAACGAATTTGCTCTGTAAACTTTCATCTAAAGTCCAATAAAACTAAAGAAAAAAAGAAAAGACAACCTACAGAATGGGAGAAAATATCCAGAATATATTATATAATGATATATATATATATAGCATCCAGAATACATATATATAATATCCAGAATATATAAACAACTTATACAACTCAACAACAAAAAGACAAACCACTGAACAAAAAATGGGCAAAGAACTTGAATAGACAATTCTCCAGTGGACAAAGGGCTCAAACAGATATACGAATGGCCAATGAAAACATGCTCAACATCATGAGACATTAAAAAGCCCAAAAAACCCAGTGCGGTCAAGTCGATTCTAACTCATAGCGACCCTATAGGACAGAGTAGAACTGCCCCATAGAGTTTCCAAGGAGTGCCTGGCAGATTCAAACTAACGACCCTTTGGTTAGCAGCCGTAGCACTTAACCACTACACCACCAGGGTTTCCCATGAGTCATTAGGGAAATGCAAATCATATCTACAATAAGCTACCACTTCATACTTGCTAGGATGGCTATGATCAGAAAGACAGAAAATATTGTGTTGGCAAGGATGTGAGAAATTGGAACATTCATGCATTGCTGGTGGGAATGTAAAATGGTACAACCACTGTGGAAAACAGGGTGGCAGTTCCTCAAAAAGTTAAACATAGAATTACCATAAAGCCAACAATACCAAACTTTCTGCCATCGAGTTGGTTCCAACTCATAGCAACCCTATAAGACAAAGCAGAATTGCCTCAAAGGGTTTCCAAGGCTGTAATGTTTACAGAAGCAGACTGACACATCTTTCTCCCTCAGAGAGGAAACACCGACCTTTCAGTTAGCATCTGAGTGCTTAACCACTGCACCACCAGGACTCCTTAGAATTACCCAGCAATTCCACTTCTAGGTATATTTTCTAAAGACTTGAAAGCAAGAGTTCCAACAGACCTTGTAAACCAATATTCATTGCAGAATTATTCACGATAACCAAAAGGTGGATACAACAAATGAATGAATAAACAGAATATGACATATACATACAATCAAATATTATTGAACCATTAAGAGAAATGAGTTCTGATAAACACCACCACATGGATGAATCTTGAAAATATTACGCTGAGTGAAATAAGGCAGACACAAAAGGACAAATATTGTTATGGTCTCACTCATGTGATATACCTAAAATAAGGAAATACACAGAGACAAAAGTTTATCAGTGGTTACCAGGGACTGAGGAGAGGAGGGAATGGGGAGTTATTGCTGAAGGGGTATTGAGTTTCTGTTTGGAGTGATGAAAAACTGGAAGGAGATAGCAGTGATGATTGCATAACACGGTGAGTGTTGTCACTGAATTGTACAGTTAAGAATGGTTAAAATGACATCTTTTTGTTATAAATTTTTTGCCACACACACAAACAATTCTGTTAAAAGTCATGGAAAAATTCAGGAATAGTTCATGGTGATGGTTGAACAATATAATGAACATACTTAATGTCACTGAACTGTACATGTGAAGATTGCTGAAATGGTAGGTGTTGTTACCTATATATTTACCACAACAAAGAAAAAAAAGGAAACAAAACAGTTTTATCCAGCTGGTAGCAAAAGAAACGTCAGAGATATTCCAAACGTGAGAAGTATTCAACACACTGATGCTGACTTGAAGATGGAGGGGGGCCAAGTATCAAGCAATGCAGTTGCCGCAAGAAACTGAGCATGATCTCAGGCTGCCAACTAGCAAGAAAACAGGAACCTCAGTCCCACAGGTGCAAGGAAATAAATTCTACCAACAACCTGAATAAGTTTGGAAGCAGATTATTCCCCCGAGGCTCCAGAATAGAGCCCAGTCCAGCTGATACCTTGATTTCAGCCTTGTGAGACCCTAAATAGAGAATCTAGCTAAGCCCACCTGGAGTTCTGAACTACAGAATTTTGAGGTTATAAATAGGTGCTGTTTCAAGTCACTAAGTTTGTGGTAATTTGTTATGTAGCAGTAAAAAAACTAAAACAGGAGGAAGGAGCCAACATGGCTCTATAAATGGAAGCACCATGCTGTCCCTCTACAGCAAAGACCCAAAAAACTAAGTAAAACAGATACAAACATAAATCCTGGAACCCTAAGCATCAAATGAAAGAATAAAGAATTCATCCAAGCACCAAATGCAATAAGAAACTGACAGAGAACAGAGAATGAAGAAAGCTACAGAGTGGTGGTCCCCTACCAGCTAATGTGGCACAGACTCTTCATCTTGGACCCCTCAGCCACCAAGAACAGTGGACAGGGAGCACAGGAAGGCAACTTTGCAGAACTCCCAGCAGGAGACAGAGCACTCGGTAACCAGGGATGTGCACTTTCCCATCCCCTACCCTTTTTTCCCTCTGCAAGGCTTCAACTGCGTCCTGGCAGGCTGTGGTCCCTCGGCCAGGGAGACACTGGCTCCTTGCTGCTTGGATTCACCCTGCCTCCACCAGCAGGCTCCTTCAGTGCCATTTTTTTGTTGTTGCTTTTTTGGCTCCTTTTTGTTTCTTCTTTCTCACCTTCTTTTTCTTTCTCCTGAACACCAGGAGCTGTGTGCTGTCTCTGCTCTTTCTTGACAGGCTATGCCATGTCACTTGGCTGAGGAGCCACTTCCCCAGTCTACACCACCATGCTGGTGGGCTCCCTCAGGGCATTTTTTTCTTGGTTTCTTGTCTCTCTCTACTTTCTTTCCTTTCCTTTTTCTGACAAACTGGCTGCATGTGCCATTTCCACTGCTTATAGATGGGCTGTGCCATACCATTTGGCTGGGGAGCCATCAGCACACAGCTTCCCTGGTCCTCACTGCCATGCCAGTGGGCTACATTGGGGCATTTTTTCCCTTCGGTTTCTTTATTCTCTTTACCTTCCTTCCTTTCCTTTCTCCCAACCACCTGGCTGCGTGTGCCTTTTTTTTTTTTTTTTTTTTTGGTTCCCTGTTTTTTCCTTCCTTCTTTTCCTTTCTCCCGCCCACCTAGATACATGTGTTGTCTCTGCTCCTTGATGGGCTGAGCCACACTGCCTGGCTAGAAAGCCACCAGCACACAGCTTCCCTGGGTCCACACCACTCCAATGGTAGGCTCCCCGAGCACCTTCTTGTACCCCCTTTGGCTTCTCTTTCTCTCTCCTTTCCCACACCTACTTAGTATCACACATCATACCCGCACCCTTCCCTCCTGCCTATCTGCAATGTGCGCTGAGCACCGACTCCCTGAACAGCACAGGTGCCGACCACCAGATTCCACCTGCACTGCCCCCTGGCCCCTCCCTGTCAGCCCCAGTATGTGCAGCAAACAACACATTACCCCCCTTTTTCTGGACCTACCCTGGTGCACCACAGGTGAGCAACTAGCCCTGCCCACCTGGACAAGGTGGTGGGAAGTATTGTGTCCACAGACAAGCAAACAACAAAGAATGCCTCCCCAGGAATTACAAAATAAAACAAAAAAGCAGGACGAAAAAACAAACGTACAATCAATTAATGAAGAAAATAATTCCCGAATGTCCTGAAGACAGTACACAATAACAAAACATTAAAAAAACAAAACAAAACAAAAAACCAGGACAGGATGGCTCCAGAAAGCATCCAAAATAAAATACCAGATGACGTTCTGGTAGAAGAAAAAGCAAGGGAACTACCTGACAGGGAATTCAAAACTCTAATATTCACGGCTCTTAAATAGACGAAAGAAAATGCAGACAAAAAGGAAAAAATAGGCAAAATCATGGAAAATACAGACAATATCATGGAAAAGACAGATAAAACAGTGGAAGAATTCAGGAAAATAATACAGGAACAAAAAGTCAAATTAAATCAACAGCTAGAAATCATACAAAAACAGCAATTAGAAATCCAAAAGATAAAAAAAAAAAAACCAAGATTTCAGAAATGGACACTGCCATAGAAAGTTTTAGGAGCAAATTTCAACAATGGATGACAGGATCAGCAAAGTTGAAGACAAATCCTTGGATACCACTTTGTCTGAGAAAAAATCAGAGAAAAGAACAGAGAAAATGAAGAAACCCTGAGAACGATGTGGAATGAAATCAAAAGCAAAAATTTGCGAGTGATCACAGTTCTAGTACAGGGGAAGAAAATAGAAAACACAGAGAAGATCATTGAAGAACTGTTGACAGAAAACTTCCCTAATATCATGAAAGATGAAAAGCTGACCATCCAAGAAGCTCAATGAGCCCCATATAGGATAGACCCACCACAAAATCACCAAGACATATCATAATCACACTCACTAAAACAAAAGAAAAAAATTCTGAGAGCAGCTCAAGAAAAGTCACATACAGAGGGGAAACAATAAGACTAAGCTCTGATTACTCAGCAAAAACCACGCAGGCAAGAAGGCAACGGGATGACATACACAAAACCTTGAAAGAAAAAACTTCTGAGAGGCGGAGCCAAGATGGTGGAATAGACAGATGCTTCCGGCAAGTCCTCTTTAAAACAAAGACCCGAAAAAACAAGTGAAATGATTATATTTCTGACAAGCTGGAACCCCTGAGCGTCAAAGGCAAGCTTAGAATATGAACTGAGGGGCCGGGGGAGGAAGAGACAGTTCAGAAGCGAAGAGGAGTTGGTGGACCTGAATCACAGGAAGCCATCAGGCACCATTCCCGGAGCAACAACGGCAGGCTGCTACTACCTTTTGGCCGCAGTTTCCTCAGGGAGAAGCAGCCAGCCACACAGCCTACTCACACCTCTGGAACCTGAGAAGAATGGCACTCTCAGCAAAAGCTAAGTACTTGTGTATATCTTACTGCACCCTCCCACCCCCAAACCAGCTTCAGCGGCTGAATTCCCTGGGCCTGAGATAGGCCCTGTTGAGCACCTAGAGCCATCCTCCTGACCTTGGGGAAGGAAAAAATTTGCAATTGGGGGCAAAGATAATTTGCTAGCTCCACTAACTGGGGAAGCTCAGGACAGGAGCGGCTCCTGTCTAGGCATAAACCATCCATGGAGTTTGAGCACCTTTCCCTTCTGCATGGATCTGTGTGGGCCTATTTTGGGAGAACAGGCCCTTGTTGGCAAACTCCGGCCATTTCAGCTGTGTGGTGGAGAGGTGGGTGTTTGATGTTTGACATTGCTTTGCCTATTAAACAAGGTCCTCACCTACCCACATCAGGGACCTAAGGACTGGTAGCTCCACTCAGGTCACCCAGCCACCCATGACAGGGGTCCAAAGATAACTGGTACCTCACAGTCCTTACAACCAAAACCTTTGGGTGCTCATGGTCTGTCTGCAGAACCCACCCACCTGCACGCTCTAGGGAACAGGGATGCACTTTCCTCAGAGACACTCGGGGTCGGTTCCCAGCACCCTGCCTTCTTCAGAGCATGACTCCCTGCTACAATCAGATACCGGTATATACGCCAATCACCCCTGCCCCTCTAAGACTGTAGGACAGAGCCTATACCACACACTTGATGATCAGCTACCTGGAAACCTGAGCTGAAATTCATACAAGAAAACTGAATGGACTCCTAGGCTGGTATACCTGATAACAGCTCTAGCCCTCTGGGGACAGGACGTCAGAGCTCCGAACGGAAAAATAATCAAGCTAGCTAACTCATGCAACCCATAGGGGTATACCAAAACAAAACAAAGCAAGAAGCTATGACACAGTAAGCAAGCATAAACTAATACAATAACTTATAGATGGCTCGGAGACAACAGTCAATATCAAGTCACATAAAAAAATAGACCATGATCACCTCAACAGGCTCTCAAAACAAAGAATCCAGGGATCTTCTAGATGAAAGTGTATTCCTGGAATTACCAGAGCCAGAATACAAAAGTTTAGTATAAAAAACCCTTCAAGACATCAGGAAGGAAATGAGGCAATACGCAGAACAGGCAGAGGAATACACAGATAAAGCAACTGAAGAAATCAGAAAGATTTTTCAGGATCATAATGAAAAGTTTAATAAGCTGGAAAAATCCATAGACAGGCAGCAATCAGAAATTCAGAACATTAACGATAAAATTACAGAAGTAGACAACTCAATAGAAAGTCAGAGGAGCAGAATTGAGCAAGTAGAATCTAGAATTTCTGAACTCGAAGATAAATCACATGGCACTAATATATTTAAAGAAAAATCAGATAAAAGAATTTTAAAAAATGAAGAAACCTTAAGAATAATGTGGGGCTCTATCAAGAGAAATAACCTACCAGAAGAGGGAAGGATAACAGAAAATACAGAGAGAATTGTTGAAGATTTGTTGGCAGAAAACTTCCCTGATATTGTGAAAGATGAGAAGATATCTATCCAAGATGCTCATTGAACTCCACATAAGGTAGATCTTAAAAGAAAGTCACCAAGACATATTATAATCAAACTTGCCAAAACCAAAGATAAAGAGAGAATTTTAAGAGCAGCGAGGGATAAACAAAAAGTCACCTACAAAGGAGAGCCAATAAAAATAAGCTCAGACTACTCGGCAGAAATCATGCAGGCAAGAAGGCAACGGGATGACATATTTAAAAAACTGAAGGAAAAAATTGCCTGCCAAGAATCATATAGCCATCAAAACTGTCTCTTAAATATGAAGGTGAAATTAAGACATTTCCAGATAAAGACAAGTTTAGGGAATTTGTAAAAACCAAACCAAAACTACAAGAAATACTAAGGGAGTTCTTTAGTTAGAAAATAAATAATATCAGATATGGACCCAAGACTAGAACACTGGGCAGAGCAACAAGAAGTCAACCCAGACAGGGAAATCCAAAAAAACAAAGCAAGATTATTAAAAAAAAAAAAAAAGCTCAAAACAGACTAACAGCATTATTATTATATAAAAGAAGACAACATTAAAATAAAGAGGGACTAAGAAATGCTATCATACACTTTCCATATGGAGAGGAAGATACGGTGATACAAAGAAATAAAAGTTAGTTTTAAATTTAGAAAAATAGGGGTAAATAATAAGGTAACCACAAAGGAGACGAAGTATCCTACTCACCAAAATAAAATACAAGAAAAAAATAGAGACTCAGCAGAAATAAAATCAACAATAACAAATACAAGGAAAGGACAATATATAAAGATAATCTACTCAGCACATCAAATTAAGTGGGAAAAAGAAACTGTCAACAGCACACAAAAAATGACATCAAAATGACAGCACTAAATTCATACCTATCCATAATTACCCTGAATGTAAATGGACTAAATGCACCAATAAAGAGACAGAGAGTTGCAGAACAGATTAAAAAACAAGATCTGTCTATATGCTGCCTACAAGAGACATATCTTAGAGTTAAGACACAAACAAACTAAAACTCAAAGGATGGAAAAAATATATCAAGCAAACAACAATCAAAAAAGATCAAGAGTGGCAATATTAATTTCTGACAAAATAGACTTTAAAGTTAAATCCATCAGAAAAGATAAGGAAGGACACTATATAATGATTAAAGGGAAAATACACCCAGAAGATATAACCATATTAGATATTTATGCACCCAATGACAGGGCTGCAAGATACATAAAACAAACTCTATCAGCATTGAAAAGTGAGATAGACAGCTCCACAATAATAGTAGGAGACTTCAACATACCACTTTGGTTAAGTACAAGACATCCAGAAAGAAGCTCAATAAAGACACGGAAGATCTAAATGCCACAATCCACCAACTAGATCTCATAGACATATACAGAACACTCCACCCAACACCAACAAAGTATACTTTCTTTTCTAGTGCACATGGAACATTCTCTAGAATACACCACATATTAAGTCATAAAGCGAGCCTTAGCAGAATCCAAAACTTTGAAATATTACAAAGCACCTTCTCTGACCATAAGGCCATAAAAGTGGAAATCAATAAAAGGAAAAGCAGGGAAAAGAAATCAAACACTTGGAAACTGAAAAATACTCTGCCCAAAAAAGACTGGATTATAGAAGACATTAAGGATGGAATAAAGAAATTCATAGAATGCAATGAGGATGAAAACACTTCCTATCAGAACCTTTGGGACACAGCAAAACCGGTGCTCAGAGGCCAATTTATATCAATAAATACACAAATACAAAAAGAAGAAAGGGCAAAATCAAAGAATTATCCCTACAACTTGAACAAATAGAGAGCAACAAAAGAAACCCACGGGCACCAGAAGAAAACAAATAATAAAAATTAGAGCTGAACTAAATGAAACAGAAAAACAATTGAAAGAATTAAAAAGACTAAAAGCTAGTTTTTTGAAAAAAATCAACAAAATTGATTAACCACTGGCCAAGCTGACAAAAGAAAAACAGGAGAGGAAGCAAATAACCTGAATAAGAAATGAGATGGGTGATATTACGACAGACCCAACTGAAATTAAAAGAATCATATCAGATTACTATGAAAAACTGTACTCAAACAAATTTGGAAACCTAGAAGAAATGAATGAATTCCTAGAAA
Organism: Elephas maximus indicus; assembly: GCF_024166365.1. Lineage (NCBI taxonomy): Eukaryota > Metazoa > Chordata > Mammalia > Proboscidea > Elephantidae > Elephas > Elephas maximus. The sequence goes on along the minus strand of NC_064846.1, from coordinate 97,344,671 downwards.
CACACTACCTACCTAAACTAACACAAACAGAGGTAGAACAACTAAATAGACCCATAACAAAACAAGAGATTGAAAAGGTAATCAAAAAACTCCCAACAACAACAAAAAAAAGCCCTGGTCCGGACAGCTTCACTGCAGAGTTCTACCAAACTTTCAGAGAAGAGTTAACACCACTACTACTAAAGGTATTTCAGAGCATAGAAAAGGATGGAATACTACCAAACTCATTCTAGAAGGCACCATATCCCTGATACCAAAACCAGGTAAAGACGCCACAAGAAAAGAAAGTTATAGACCTATATCCCTCATGAACGTAGATGCAAAAATCCTCAGCAAAATTCTAGCCAATAGAATTCAACAACATATCAAAAAAATAATTCACGGTGACCAAGTGGGACTCATACCAGGTATGCAGGGATGGTTCAGCATTAGAAAAACAATTAATGTAATCCACCACATAAATAAAACAAAAGACAAGATTCACATAATTTTATCAATTGATGCAGAAAAGGCATTTAACAAAGTTCAACACTCATTCATGATAAAAACTCTTAGCAAAATAGGAATAGAAGGAAAATTACTCAACATAATAAAGGGCATCTATTTTTTTTTTATACAAAGCCAACAGCCAACATCACCCTAAATGGAGAGAGCCTGAAAGCATTCCCATTGAGATCATGAACCAGACAAGGGTGCCCTTTATCACCGCTCTTTTTCAACATTGTGTTGGAGGTCCTAGCCAGAGCAATTAGGCTAGATAAAGAAATAAACGGCATCCAGATTGGCAAGGAAGAAGTAAAAATATCTCTGTTTGCAGATGACATGATCTTATACACAGAAAACCCTAAGGAATCCTCCAGAAAACTCCTGAAGCTAATAGAGTTCAGCAGAGTATTGGGATACAAGATAAACATACAAAAATCAGTTGGATTCCTCTACACCAACAAAAAGAACATCGAAGAGGGAACCACCAAATCAATGCCATCTATGGTGGCCCCAAGAAGATAAAATACTTAGGAATAAATCTTACCAGAGATGTAAGACACTTATACAAAGAAAACTACGGTACACTTCTGCAAGAAACCAAAAGAGACTTACATAAGTGGAAAAACATACCTTGCTCATGGATAGGAAGACTTAACATTATAAAAATGTCTATTCTACCAAAAGCGATCTATACATTTAATGCAATTCCGATCCAAATCCCAATGACATTCTTTAATGAGATGGAGAAACAAATCACCAACGTCATATGGAAGGGAAAGAGGCCCTGGATAAATAAGGCATTACTGAAAAAGAAGAACAAAGTGGGAGGCCTTACTTTACCTGATTTTAGAACCTATTATACCACCACAGTAGTCAAAACAGCCTGGTACTGGTACAACAACAGATACATGGACCAATGGAACAGAATTGAGAATCCAGACATAAATCCATCCACATATGAGAAGTTGATATTTGACAAAGGCCCCAAAACAGTTAAATGGGAAAAAGACAGTCTTTTTAACAAATGGTGCTGGCATAACTGGATAACCATCTGCAAAAAAATGAAACAGGACCCATACCTCACTCTATGCACAAAAACTAACTCAAAATGGATCAAAGACCTAAATATAAAATCTAAAACGAAAAAGATCATGGAAGAAAAAGTAGCGACAATGTTAGCACCCCTAATACGTGGCATAAACAGTATACAAAATATTATAAAGAATGCAGAAGAAAAACTAGATAACTGGGAGCTCCTAAAAATCAAACACCTAAGCTCATCCAAAGACTTCACCAAAAGAGTAAAAAGACTACCTACAGATTGGGAAAAGGTTTTTAGCTATGATATTTCTGATCAGCACCTGATCTCTAAAATCTACATGATACTGCAAAAACTCAACTGCAAAAAGACAAATAACTCAATCAAAAAATGGGCAAAAGATATGAATAGACACTGCACTAAAGAAGACATTCAGGTAGCTAACAGATACATGAGGAAATGTTCACAATCATTAGCCATTAGAGAAATGCAGATCAAAACTACAATGAGATTTCATCTCACTCCAACAAGGCTGGCATTAATCCAAAACACACAAAATAATAAATGTTGGAGAGGCTGTGGAGAGATTGGAACACTTATACACTGCTGGTGGGAATGTTGAATGGTACAACCACTTTGGAAACTGATTTGGCGCTTCCTTAAAAAGCTAGAAATAGATTGGAACACTTATACACTGCTGGTGGGAATGTTGAATGGTACAACCACTTTGGAAACTGATTTGGCGCTTCCTTAAAAAGCTAGAAATAGAACTACCATACAATCCAGCAATCCCACTCCTTGGAATATATTCTAGAGAAATAAGAGCCTTTACACGAATAGATAGATATGTGCACACCCATGTTTATTGCAGCACTGTTTACAATAGCAAAAAGATGGAAGCAACCACGGTGCCCATCAATGCATGAACGGATAAATTATGGTATATTCACACAGTGGAATGCTACGCATCGAAAAAGAACAACACTGAATCTGTGAAACATTTCATAACGTGGAGGAACCTGGAAGGCATGATGCTGAGTGAAATTAGTCAGTTGCAAAAGGACAAATATTGTATAAGACCACTATTATAAGATCTTGAGAAATAGTTTAAACTGAGAAGAAAACATCCTTTTGTGGTCACGAGAGGGGGAGGGAGGGAGGGTGGGAGAGGGGCATTCACTAATTAGATAGTAGATAAGAACTATTTTAGGTGAAGGGAAAGACAGCACACAATACAGGGGAGGTCAGCACAATTGGACTAAACCAAAAGCAAATAAGTTTCCCAAATAAACTGAATGCTTTGAAGGCCAGTGTAGCAGGGGCAGGGGTCTGGGGACCATGGTTTCAGGGGACATCTAAGTCAATTGACATAGTAAAATCTATTAACAAAACATTCTGCATCCCACTTTGAAGAGTGGCATCTGGGGTCTTCAACGCTAGCAAGGAGCCATCTAAGATGCATCAACTGGTCTCAACCCACCTGGATCAAAGGAGAATGAAGAACACCAAGGACACAAGGCGATTACGAGCCCAAGAGACAGAAAGGGCCACATGAACCAGCACCTACATCATTCTGAGACCAGAAGAACTAGATGGTGTCCGGCTACAACCGATGACTGCCCTGACAGGGAACACAACAGAGAACCCCTGAGGGAGCAGAACAGCAGTGAGATGCAGACCCCAAATTCTCATAAGACCAGACTTAATGGTCTGACTGAGACTGGAAGGACCCCAGTGGTCATGGCCCCCAGACCTTCTGTTGCCCCAGGACAGGAACCATTCCCGAAGCCAACTCTTCAGACATGGATTGGACTGGATAGTGGGTTGGAAAGGGATGCTGGTGAGGAGTGAGCTTCTTGGATCAGGTGGACACTTGAGACTATGTTGGCATCTCCTGCCTGGAGGGAAGATGAGAGGGTGGAGGGGGTTAGAAGCTGGCAAAACGGACACTAAAAGAGAGAGTGGAGGGAGAGAGCGGGCTGTCTCATTAGGGGGAGAGTAATTGGGAGTGTGTAGCAAGGTGTATATGAGTTTTTGTGTGAGACTGACTTGATTTGTAAACTTTCATTTAAAGCACAATAAAAATTATTTAAAAAAAAGATTACAGCCATGGAAACTCTATGGGGCAGTTCTACTCTGTCCTATAGGGTCGCTACGAGTCGGAATCAACTCAACAGCAATGGCTCCTGCCACTTAGGGATGGTAAAGCACCTGGAACACTCACGTAATACCACGAATCCAAGCCTAGGACTGTGTGCTCTGGGTGATAAAGTAGGTGCCTTGGTCAGAGCAGATAGTACCTGGATACCCAAACACTTGACAAGAGTCTTTTATCTAAAGTGTCCCAAGTGTACACTTCATTTGGTCATCTAACAGGAAAAGCCATACTACACGCTGAAAAGTTGTCCACCGCTGTTAGGGTGGACAATTTGTGAGGGCAGCAGAGGTCCTATGAAATCTACCTGCCAACACCTAACCTGTGCCTCTCCATGGAGTATGTTGTTCAGATGCCCCTTGGAAGCACAGGTTTGTAGCTGGCAGGCATTGTACTGGTACACTGCAGTGTGAGCTTCCAGATAAGTCAAAGGGACACCATGATTGGCAGCTCAGGCAGTCATAGTCTCAGGATTGCCATGGCCCATTCAGTGATGGATCCAGCTGTCTACTGATGATTGTTGGGAGATCTCTTTGATTTCTTTTAATCCCTGGTCTGGGATGTCTTCCTCATCCATTTCCTCAATCTGGTACTCCTCCCCAGTGGGGGACTTCCCAGGTGGGATGTCATTCTCTGCAGGTTTGATGAACAGGGCCTCAGTGTAAGCATGGCCAGCCCTCTGGTTCCATGGATGTTCATCTTTGGGAGGGCCTCAGTCATGGGCGTCAACATAAGTGACAAATATAGTTCCTAGCCAATCAGCCAGCTCTTTCCACAGCTCTCACCTCCAAATAGGAAAGCCTTTCATTTTCCTGTCTGTGTCCCTCCAGGCACCCAACCATACTGCCAGTCCATTAGCCACTGCCCAAGAGTCATTGTAAATGTAAACAGGAGATTCTGGCAAGGAGTGCTGTATGACCATAACCACAGTGAATAACTCTGTCCACTGGGCATTTGTCCTCTTTCCAGTTTTAGTGTAGGTTTGTCCCATGGGCAGAGAGACTGTGACCGCTGCCCAATGTAACACAAAGCATTTAAGATTAGCTGAGCCATCAGTAAACCATCATTTCTCATCCCTGGGGGCTTCTTTGAGCCACAGTCCTTATTGTGCTATGGGGGACGGCACATCATGAGGGGTCTCATCCAAGTCCTGCTCTCCCTTGAGGTATTGGCTACCAACCCCTGACGTCTGGATACTTCTTGGGGCCCAAGGCATCCCTGGTCTTGAATGTATCATTTTCATTTCACAATGCTCTGCTGTTGGGCTCCTCTAGGGTTGGAACCTGGGACCCCCACTACCCAGGACATGATCAGGATTTCCAGGCATATGAACACCTCCAAACCCTGAGCAATGTGTTTGGTGTCAATGAGGTCCCAGTAGCATGCAAGTACTTGCCTCTCAAAAGGGGTATACTGAGCAGTTGCCTCTGGTAACTTTCATCCATAAACCCAAAGGCCATCAGATACCAGTAGAAGCCTCCTTTTGCCAGAGGGACCAATGAGCATAATTTCATGTGCCAATACCTGGAGCTCAAAGGGAGAATTTTAGTAGTGGGGGGCCTTAGGGACAGCAGCTTCTCCTGCATTGTATCAGGAATTTGCCTCTGTGTCCTGCCCATATGCTCCCCAAAAAGTTACCTGCTTTGCTGGGCCCTAAATTTTGTCCACAGTCCATCAGCAATTTCCAGGATCTCGAGTATTTTCTGCAGGGCTGTCACTACTGCCAACTCAGTTTCTCCAACCAGCACATCATCTATATAGTGCAAATATGCACCCTTTTGGGGACATGTTATTCCAGAAAAATCCTGCCCCACCTACTGGTGTCACATAGTGGGGGAGTTGGAACCCTGGAGAGCACTGTAAAGGTATATTGTAGACCACACCATGTAAAGGCAAACTGATTTTGATCCTCTTCCTGGAGAGGTATACAAAAGAAAGCATTTGTAAGGTCAACTACAGTGTACCATTCGCCCTCTGAAGGCATTATATTTTCAGTCACAGTCACTATGACAGGGCCAGCTAGGGGCAGGGAAGGACAGCTGCATTTAACCTGAAATAGTCTATGGGGATCCTGGGAAGATGGAGGCAAAACAGACTATCATTCCAACCCTCCCCCACAAATACAACACGGAAACAATGCATGGCTTTGAGGGTCTCTGAATTGGGAAGCAGACGAAAGCAGCACGGAACTGCAGACAGGCAAGAATCAACAAATCAGTGAGTCACATACAGTAGGAAAATTACTTCTGCCTGCCCCTCCCCCCAGCCACGTATGATGCTGGCTGCTGTGACCTGGAGAAGCAGCCTCAGCAAAAGAGCCTGCTTCCCTAACCACCACAGCCCCTGCCTGTACAGAGAGACAGGACTCCAAGCTTCTGCTCCAAAATCAACAAGGCAGACCTTCCCAGGGGTCCCTTCAAAGTGTGCTAGCACCTCCCTCACCCAGACACTGTCAGCTGAAAGGCTGCTGTGAATTACTACAGAAGGCCCCTGCAGTGGAGTCGGCTCCCATAGTCAACATTCTACCTGCCTCCCTGTGTACCCAATAGCTCGGGGCTCTGTAACCAACAGGACAGACCTCCCTGGGGGTCAGTTTGGGTCTGTCTGCTCCCCCTTATGGTTGGCGCTGAGGACTTCTGACTGAACCTGTTGTGTGCTAGGAAGCAGGTGTTTTGAGTGGAAGCTATACCCACAGCCAACACTCTCTGATAGCAATAAGGCAGACCTCCCTGGCACAATCCATTCGGAACATGACAGCCTCTCCCTCACTTGAACACTGTCAGCTGCAAGGTTGTGGTGAACTGCTACAAAAGGCCCCTGCAGTGGAGTCTGCTCCAATAGTCAGCACTCTACCTGCGTCCCTCTGCACCCCATAGCTCAGGCCTCTGAAAGCAACAGGACAGGCCTCCCTTGGGCTGCTTACGTATGACCAAGCAACTCCTGGGATTTGGTTCTTTGGTTTGAAGGTTTAGGTCTTTGTTTAATGGGACGTCCCAGTTAATTGGCCTAATAACATGTCTAGTACTTTTGTTCTACCTTAGTTCATTGCCTAGTTCCTGGGGTCTTAATATTGCAAGTGGCCATCCAACGCACAATTGGTCTCTATTCGTCTGAAGCAACAGAAGAAGGAAGAGTCAGGAATAGGAGGATATGGAATGTGTGGCCAATTGCCTCCATGAACAACTACCCCCTTTGCCGTAAGACCAGAAGGCCTTGATGGTGCACAGCTACAATTACTGAGTAGTTTGATCAAGGATTCTATAGAGGAATTCCGATCATAAGAGGGAAAATACAGAACTAAGTTTGAAATCCTCATGGACTCCAGACTTTCTGGAGCCATGAAAGGTGGATGAACCCCTGAAACTATTGCCCTGAGATAATCTTTAAACCTTAAACCAAAAATATCCTCTGATGTCTTCTTAAAACCAAACAATAGTTTAGCTCAACTAGTAAAAAATGTCTACCTTGAGCATTATGCTCTTTTAAGAGCTATCTATATGGGATCAAATTGACAACAGCAACTTGAAAGATTAGATAGGAACCTTAGCAAGCAATGAGTTTTTGTTAATGGGTAGAACAACTCAGAAAAGAAGGATGAGAGTGGTTGCACAACTTGAAGAATGTAATCAATGTCACTGAATTGTGCATGTAGAAACTGTTGAAATGGTGTATGTTTTGCTGTGTATATTCTCAACAATAACAAAATAAATAAATCAAAAACTTAACCAGGGATGTGAAGGACTTATACAATGAAAATTATGAAACACTTCTGAAAGAGATTAAAGACTTAAATAAATGAAAAGATTATCCACATGAAGTATACTGATGTTTGCAACTTGCTTTGAAATGCATCAAAAAATAAAATGGATTGCCTCCACCAGAATGAGTCCAGTACAACTAGATGGTGCCCGGCTACTACCACTTACTGCTCTGACAGGGATCACAATAGAGGGTCCCAGACAGAGCTGGAGAAAAATGTAGAACAAAATTCTAACTCACAAAAAAATACCAGACTTACTGGCCTGACAGAGACTGAAGAAACCCCAAGAGTATGGTCCCCGGACACGCTTTTAGCTCAGTAAAGAAGTCACTCCTGAGGTTCAACCATCGTCCAAAGATTCTACAGGCCCATAAAACAAAACTAGACTAAAGGGGCACACCAGCCCAGTGACATGGACTAGAAGGCAGGAGGGGACAGGAAAGCTGGTAATAGGGGATCCAAGGTCAAGAAGGGATAGTACGGACACATCATGGGGTTGGTAATCAATGTTATAAAACAATATGTGTACTAACAGTTTAATGAGAAGTTTGTTCTGTGAACCTTCATCTAAAGTACAAAAATAAATAAAGTGGATTGATGGATACGTGATAAAGCAAATCTAGCAAAATGTTTGTTTAGTGTAAAATGATGGGAGGTGGGAGGTGAAACATTTAGGAGACAGAATCCACTGGACATGGAGACTTGTTCCTGAGGATAAGAACTCAGAAAACCTCTTCCCTAACATCCTCCCTCTGCCTCAGCTATACTGCCCTGCCCACAGTCTTCCAACCGTGTCTTGTTCTTTCTCCGCCCCTGTGCTTTTGCGGCTTGGGAGGTTCAGCACAGCAAGCAAGAGATGATCACATTCCAGGCTACTCATAACCAACACACTGATGCATAAGCCAGCGGCTACTTTATTTATGCCCCACGAAGGGGGTATAACTTGACCCTGATGTCTCTTACGCAGAGTGCCCCCTTCTAGGTCTAAAGACCCCTGGGAAGCTGACTTGGTCTTCAGTATGTTGAATGGTGAACATGCACTTGGAACAAAGGGAACTGAGTGTTCTTGGACTTCATTTAGGGAATGGCAAAGTCTGGGGCAGCATGGTATCATGGAGAGGGTACCAGCTAGGAAGTCAGACAAACCGAAGTTCAGAGCCTGATCCTGTCACAGTCTCTGGTGAAACTTGGGCACATTTCTTAACTTCTCTGAACCTGCTTCTTTAACTCTAAAATGGTAATAGTGATACTTTGCAAACAAGCCTGTTGTGAGAACTAAAGGACATCATGAAGAGAAAGTGCCTGGCTCATGCATGGTACACATGTCACTTATGCTGGCTGTTTTCCACTGTCCTTAATAAACACTCCCTCTGAAGAAAATCCACCTCTCTAGATACTAGAATACTAATGCCTTCCAGAAAATGCATTTCTTTTGCTTAGACAGTGCTAGACAAACATATATGGAATCCTCTCCTCTGATCCCTTTTTTTAAAAAAGTCACTCAAAGCTTCATTATCTCATGCCAGACATGTTATAATAGCACGAAATGGGTCAGAAAATCTTAACCAGTCACTGTACTTTGGAGACATATCTGTCCCATCAGCAGTATACCTGCATCCATTTACCATGATGGGTGGCCACTTTTGCACGTGCTAATCTCATCCACTTAAGTAATGATTTTTCCTGGTTTCAATTTTTTTTAATTTTTATTGTGCTTTAAGTGAAAGCTTACAAATCAAGTCAGTCTTTCATATTTATATACACCTTGCTATATACTCCTAGTTGCGCTCCCCCTAATGAGACAGCACACTCCTTCTCTCCACCCTCTATCTTCGTGTGCATTCAGCCAGATTCTGACCCCCTCTGCCTTCCCATCTTCCCTCCAGACAGTAGCTCCCCACATAGTCCCATGTGTCTACCTGATCCAAGAAGCTCACTCCTCACCAGTATCATTTTCTATTGTATAGTCCAGTCCAATCCCTGTCTGAAGAGTTGGATTTGGGAATGGTTCCTGTCCTGGGCTAACAGAAGGTCTGGAGACCATGAGCTCCGGGGTCATTCTAGTCCCAGAAGATTAAGTTTGGTCTTTTTATGAGAATTTGGGGTCTGCAACCCACTGCTCTCCTGCTCCCTCAGGGGTTCTCTGTTGTGTTCCCTGTCAGGGCAGTCATTGGTTGTAGCCAGACTGATCTAGTTCTTCTGGTCTCAGGCTGACGCAGTCTCTGGTTTATGTGGCCCTTTCTGTCTCTTGGGCTCTTAATCACCTTGTGTCTTTGGTGTTCTTCATTCTCCTTTGTTGCAGGTGGATTGAGACCAATTGATGCATCTGAGATGGCTGTTTGCTAGCGTTTAAGACTCCAGACGCCACTCTTCAAAGTGGGATGCAGAATGTTTTCTTAATAGATTTTATTATGCCAATTGACCTAGATGTCCCCTGCGGTTTCAATTTGAGTGACCTTTTTCTAACCTTGTCCCCAAAGTCTGGGAACCAGAACTCCCTACACCTTGACCACCTATGAATGGGATCAATTAGATCTTTGTGTTTTGTCACTACAGGCTGTTTTGCAGAAATGTGCTAGGATCACAAATAGGAATGAAACTGCAGCCTTTTGGTTGTAGAGCAGGTAGGGTTGGGGCAGTGAGTGTGGGCCAAGAATTATAAACCACTGTCCTGGGAAAAAGGTTGCCAGCTTCCCTTTCCTGATATTCCTTGTTTAAATAATGCATGGAAGAATCAGTCTAAGGAGATAATAGAAAATACAGCTGCCTTATTGCTCGCTCTGACTCACTGTACACACTCCTGCAGATGTTACCATGGTTTCAAGGCTGAATTTTGCTCCCCCTGTCTTCCCTTCAGCTAATTTGTCACTCTCTACACAGACTCCTCCACAGTCTGCCTCCACAGACTGGTGCAGACTTAACCCTGTGTGGAAGCTGGTTTTTTGGTTGTTTTTCAACTAGTGTTTATTGACTTCTTCTTTCCTGAATAAAACAATGAGTACATGTCAATTGATATCAACGGAATAGAATGTCAACAGAAGAAAATGAAAGTTATCCATAATCTCATTTTCCAGAACTAATACTTAAAATTTTATCATATTTCCCTCCCCATCTTTTTTCAATGCGTACATGCATATGTATACTGTGTAGTCAGAGATCATAAATAATTTTGTCTCTGTCTTAAAGTGGTTTTGGCCTTGAGATCCCCAGTGGACCTGTGCTCATCCTTTTCTCCTTGGAGCTGTCGGCCTTAGGCACTGCTTGGGCAAATTCAGCCACTTATTATTGTTGCGGTTGTTATTATTTGCTGAAAATAATGTACCAGGCACCAAGCATTTGCCAGGCACATCAGCTATTTACTCTGACTCTTCATTTGGACCTGAACTCTAGTTTGCTTATTCCCACCCAGTCTGTGACTGCCATAGCCAGTGGTAGCAGGAAAGGCACTTCCCAATGAAAAAACAGAAGTTTCCTGGCTCTGGATGATCTGAAGAACATGAGGCCACACTGCCATCGTCAAATCTCCCCACCCAATCTCCCAGCTGGACCTGGAAAGTCAGTACCGGGGTGGGAATCCAGCTCAGAAGTGGGAAAGGGGGACAGGATCCACCTCAGACGTGGGGAAACAATCCTCTCACTGATAGGTGTATTCCCCACAGTTGATCACCTCCAATCAGAAACACGGAGTGCCCAAGATATGTCCAGAAGTCACTGCGGAGTGACATGAGGGGCTGCTTGTTATGGCTGATTCAGATGAGTACAATCTCAGAAATACCTCCAGAGTTGACCCCCTGGTTTGGCCATGAAGCTTCCCCAAGTACAGCAGTGCTGTATCCAAAAACTGAACTCTGGCTGGCAGTAGTAAGCTGGGACAGCTGTCAACTCCAGGAGTGGAAGAGGGCAGGTAAGGGGAATGTGTGGGCACAAATTCAAAAATCATTCATTTTAAGCTAGCACTAAATATGAGCTAAGGAGCTCTGGTGGCACAATGGTTAAGCACTCAGATGCTAATTAAAAGGTTGGTGGTCCGAATCCACCCAGCGGCTCTGCAAGAGAAAGACATGGTGATCTGTTCCCATAAAGAATACAGCCTAGAAAACCCTATCGACATCAAAACACTGCGAAGAAAAAAAAAAAAAAACCCGGGACCAAATGGCTTCACTGGGGAATGTTACTATTCAAAGAAAAGTTGACAACAATTCTACTCGGGCTCTTCCAAAAAAAAAAAAACCTAGAAGAGAAAGGCATACTCCTTAACTCATTCTATGATGCCAGCATCACCCTGATACCAAAACCAGGCAAAGATACCACAAAAAAAAGAAAATTACAGACCAATATCCCTCATGAATATAGGTGCAAAAGTTTTCAACAAAATGTATATAGAATTCAATATATCAAAAAAAATCATACACCCCAATCAAGTGGGATTCATACCAGGAATGCAAAGGAAAAGAACCACATAATCATATCAATTGATGCAGAAAAGGCATTTGATAAAATCCAACACCCTCTCCAGATAAAAACTCTCAGCAAAATAGGAATAGAAGGGAAATTTCTCAATATAATTAAGGGCATACATGAAAAACCAACTGCCAGCACTATTCTCAAGGAAGACTGAGAACCTTCCCCTTGAGAGTGGGAACAAGAAAAGGCTGCCCATTATCACCATTCTTATTCAATATTGTACTGGAAGTCCTAGCCAGAACAATAAGGCAAGAAAGAGAAATAAAAGGTATCCAGATCAGAAATGAAGAAGAAAAACTATCTCTATTCGCAGATGACATGATCCTATACATAGAAAAACCCTATAGATTCCACAAGAAAACTGAATCAAATAGAAGAATTCAGAAACATTGGAAGGTACAAGATCCACACTCAAAATCAATTGGGTTCCTTTACACTAACAAGGAGTATTACAAAAAGGAAATCAAGAAAACAATACCATTTACAACAGCCCTCAAATAGAAAAAATACTTAGGAATTAACCTAACCAGGGACATAAAAGCCTTATACAATGAAAATTATAAAACACTACTAAAAGAAACCTACATAAACGGAAGGACATTCAGTGCTCGTGGATTGGAAGACTTAATACAGTGAAAATGTCAATACTGCCTAAAGCAATCTACAGATACAACGCAATCTCGATAAAATCCCAAAAACATATACTGAAATAGAAAAATTAATGACCAACTTTACACGGAAAGAAAAGAAGCACCAAATAGCCACAGCAATACTGAAGAAAAACAAAGCAGGAGGCCTCACACTCTCCAATATCAAAACACAGTATGTTGTCGTTGTTGTTAGGTACTGTCAAGTCGGTTCCGACTCATAGCGACCCTATGTACAACAGAATGAAACACTGCCTGGTCCTGCACCATCATCATAGTCATTGTTATGTTTGAGCCCACTGTTGCAGCCACTGTGTCAATCCATCTCATTGAAGGTCTTCCACTCTTTCGCTGACCCTCTACTTTACCAAGCATGATGTCCTTCTCCAGGGTCTGATCCTTCCTGCTAACATGTCCAAAGTATGTGAGACGTAATCACAACACCCTTGCTTCTAAGGAGCATTCTGGTTGTATTTCTTCCAAGACAGATTTGCTCGCTCTTTTGGCAGTCCATGGTATATTCAATATTCTTCACCAACACCACAACTCAAAGGCATCAATTCTTCTTCAGTCTTCCTTATTCATCGTCCAGCTTTCACATGCTTATGAGGAGACTGAAAACACCATGACTTGGGTCAGGTATACCTTAGTCTTCAAGGTGACATCTTTGATTTTTAACACTTAAAAGAAATCTTTTGGAGCATATTTGCCAAATGAAAGGCGTCTTTTGATTTCCTGACTGCAGCTTCCATGGGTGTTGATTGTGGATTCAAGTAAAATGAAATCCCTGACAGCTGCAATCTTTTCTCCCTTTAACATGATGTTGCTTATCGGTCCAGTTGCCAGGATTTTTGTTTTCTTTATGTTGAGGTGAAATCCATACTGAAGGCTGTGGTCTTTGATCTTTGTCGGTAAGTGCTTCAAGTCCTCTTCACTTTCAGCAAGTGCTCACTCGTCTATGCCAAGAAATTTGGAAGACAGCTACCTGGACAACCAACTGGAAGAGATTCATATTTATGCCTATTCCCAAAAAAGACAATCCAATTGAATGCAGAAATTATTGAACAATATCATTAATATTACATGCAAGTAAAATTCTGCTGAAGATCATTCAAAAGTGGCTGCAACAGTATATCGACAGGGAGCTGTCAGAAATTCAAACCAAATTCAGAAGAGGAAGTGGAATCAGCGATAACATTATTGAGGTCAGATGGATCATGGCTGAAAGCAGAGAATAGCAGAAGGATGTTTACCTGTGTTTTACTGACTATGCAAAGACATTCGACTGTGTGGATCATAACAAATTATGGATAACATTGCAAAGAACAGGAATTCCAGAACACTTAGTTGTGCTCATGAGGAACCTGTACATAGATCAAGGGGCAGTGGTTCAAATAGAACAAGGGGATACTGTGTTTTAAAATCAGGAAAGGTGTGTGTCAGGGTTGTATCCTTTCACCATACTTATTCAATCTGTATGCTGAGCAAATAATCTGAGAAGCTGGACTATATGAAGAAGAACACAATATCAGCACTGGAGGAAGATTCACTGACAACCTACATTATGCACATGACACAACCTTGCTTGCTGAAAGTAAAGGGGACTTTAGGCACTGATGAAGATAAAAAAAATACTGTACAACTGGTACAACAACAGGCACATAGACCAATGGAACAGAATTGAGAACCCAGATATAAATCCATCCACATGTGAGCAGCTGATATTTGACAAAGGCCCAGTGTCAGTTAATTGGGGAAAAGACAGTCTTTTTAACAAATGGTGCTGGCATAACTGGATATCCATTTGCAAAAAAATGAAACAGGACCCACACCTCACACCACGCACAAAAACTAACTCCAAGTGGATCAAAGACCTAAACATAAAGACTAAAACAATAAAGATCATGGAATAAAAAATAGGGACAACGTTAGGAGCCCTAATACAAGGCATAAACAGAATACAAAACATTACCAAAAATGACAAAGAGAAACCAGATAACTGGGAGCTCCTAAAAATCAAACACCTATGCTCATCTAAAGACTTCACCAAAAGAGTAAAAAGACCACCTACAGACTGGGAAAGAATTTTCAGCTATGACATCTCAGACCAGCGCCTGATCTCTAAAATCTACATGATTCTGTCAAAACTCAACCACAAAAAGACAAACAACCCAATCAAGAAGTGGGCAAAGGATATGAACACGCACTTCACTAAAGAAGATATTCAGGCAGCTAACAGATACATGAGAAAATGCTCTCGGTCATTAGCCATTAGAGAAATGCAAATTAAAACTACGATGAGATTCCATCTCACTCCAACAAGGCTGGCATTAATCCAAAAAACACAAAATAATAAATGTTGGAGAGGCTGCAGAGAGATTGGAACTCTTACACACTGCTGGTGGGAATGTAAAATGGTACAACCACTTTGGAAATCCATCTGGCATTATCTTAAACAGTTAGAAATAGAACTACAATACAACCCAGAAATCCCACTCCTCGGAATATACCCTAGAGAAATAAGAGCCTTCACACAAACAGATATATGCACACCCATGTTTATTGCAGCTCTGTTTACAATAGCAAAAAGCTGGAAGCAACCAAGGTGTCCATCAACAGATGAATGGGTAAATAAATTGTGGTATATTCACACAATGGAATACTACGCATCGATAAAGAACAGTGACGAATCTGTGAAACATTTCATAACATGGAGGAACCTGGAAGGCATTATGCTGAGCGAAATTAGTCAGAGGCAAAAGGACAAATATTGTATAAGACCACTATTATAAGATCTTGAGAGAGTATAAACTGAGAAGAACCCATACTTTTGTGGTTATGAGGGGGGGAGGGAGGGAGGGAGGGAGAGGGTTTTTTACTGATTAGTTAGTAAATAAGAACTACTTTAGGTGAAGGGAAGTACAATACTCAATACAGGGAAGGTCAGCTCAACTGGACTGGATCAAAGGCAAAGAAGTTTCCGGGATAAACTGAATGCTTCAAAGGTCAGCAGAGCAAGGGCGGGGGGTTGGGGACCATGGTTTAAGGGGACTTCTAAGTCAATTGGCAAAATAATTCTATTATGAAAACATTCTGCATCCCACTTTGAAATGTGGTGTCTGGGGTCTTAAATGCTAACAAGCAGCCATCTAAGATGCATCAATTGGTCTCAACCCACCTGGATCAAAGGAGAATGAAGAACACCAAGGTCACAAGATAACTATGAGCCCAAGAGACAGAAAGGGCCACATGAACTAGAGACCTACATCATCCTGAGACCAGAAGAACTAGATGGTGCCCGGCCACAACCGATGACTGCCTTGACAGGGAGCACAACAGAGAACCCCTGAGGGAGCAGGAGATCAGTGAGATGCAGACCCCAAATTCTCACAAAAAGACCACACTTAATGGTCTGACTGAGACTAGAAGAATCCCGGTGGTCATGGTCCCCAAACCTTCTGTTGGCCCAGGACAGGAACCATTCCCGGAGACAACTCATCAGACATGGAAGGGACTGGACAGTGGGTAGGAGAGAGATGCTGATGAAGAGTGAGCTATTTGTATCAGGTGGACACTTGAGACTGCGTTGGCATCTCCCCTCTGGAGGGGGGATGGTAGAGTAGAGAGGGTTGGAAGCTGGCAAAATTGTCACGAAAGGAGAGACTGGAAGTGCTGACTCATTAGGGGGAGGAGAGAAAGTGGGAGTGTGGAGTAAGGTGTATATAAACTTGTATGTGACAGACTGACTTGAGTTGTAAACGTTCACTTGAAGCTCAATAAAAATTTAAAAAAAAACATAAATCAGGGAAGAAAAAAATACTGTACAGCCACTGTATTCAAAACAGCCTCGTATTGGTTCAATAACAGGCACATAAACTAACCTGTTGCTGTTGAGTCGAGGCCAACTCATTGCGACCCTATAGACACATAGACCAGTGGAATAGAATTGAGAACGCAGAAATAAATCCATCTATCCATGGACAACTGATTTTTGAGCAGGGGTAAAAGTTCATTCAATGAGGAAGAAACAGTCTCTTTAATAAATGGTGCTGGCAAAACTTGATATTCATTTGCAGAAAAGTGAAACAAGACCCATATCTCACACCATACACAAAAACTAACTCATAATGGATCAAAGATCTAAATGTTAAACCTAAAACTATAACGTTCCTAGAAGAAAACATAGGGTGAAAATTATAAGACCTAATTTAAAAAAAAAGGGCTAACAAACATAACTATAAATGCATTAACAGCAGAAGGCACATTAGATAATTAGGACTTCATAAAAATTAAAAACTTATGCTCATCAAAAGGCTTTATCAAAAGAGTGAAAAGACAGCCTACAGACTAGGAAAAAATCTTTGGAAATGACCAATGTGATAAGGGCCTAATCTTTAAAATATACAAAAACTCCAACAACTCAACAAAAAGACACGCAACCCAGTTAAAAAATGGGCAAAGGACATAAACAGACACTTCACCAAAGAGGATAATCAAGTGGCCAGCAAACACATGAAAAGATGCTCACGACCATTAGCCACTGTTGTTGTTGTTAGATGCCATCAAGTCAGTTCCAATTCATAGCGACTTTATGTACAACAGAACAAAACACTGCCCGGTCCTGTGCCATCCTTATAATCGTACTTGTATTTGAACATATTGTTGCAGCCTCTATGTCAATCCATCTTGTTAAGGGTCTTCCTCTTTTTTGTTGACCCTCAACTTTACCAAGTATGATGTCCTTCTCCAGGGACTGGTCTCTCTTGATAACATGTCCAAAGTACATGAGACAAAGTCTTGCCATCCTCACTTCCAAGGAGCACTCTAGCTGTATGTCTTCCAAGACAGACTCGTTCATTCTTCTGGTAGTCCATGGTATATTCAAGATTCTACACCAACATCACAATTCAAAGGCATCAGTTCTTCTTCGGTCTTCCTTATTCACTAACGAGCTTTCTCATGCAAATGAGCAACTGAGAATACCATGGCTTGGGTCAGGCGCATCTTAGTCCTCAAAGTGGTATCTTTGCTTTTGAACACTTTAAAGAGGTCTTTTGCAGCAGATTTGCCCACTGCAACACATCATTTGATTTCCTGACTGCTGCTTCCATTGTCGTTGCTTGTGGATCCAAGTAAAATGACATTCTGGACAGCGTCAATCTTTTCTCTATTTATCGTGATGTTTTAGCCACTAGAAAGATGCAGATGAAAGCTACAATGAAAGACAATCTCACTTGTCTAAAATGACACTGACAAAAAAAAAAGAGCAACAGGTAACAACAAATGTTGGTGAGGATGTGGGGAGACTGGAACCCTTATCCACTACTGGTGGGGCATAAAATGGTACAACCGGTATGGAAAAAAGTATGGTGTTTCCTCAAAAACCTAGAAATAGAAATACCTTAGGATCCAGCAACCTCACTCTCAGGTTATACCCTAGAGATCTAATAAAAGAGGCATGGACAGACATGCACACCTACGTTCATTGCAGCATTATTCACAATAGGAAAGAAACAACCTGAAGTGTGTCCCCCAAAAATAAGTATTGTAATTACTAACCTCTATGCCCGTGGTTATACTTCCATTTGGGAATGGGTTGTCTTTGTTATGTTGATGAACAGGATTGTATACAGTGTGTCTTAAATCAATCTTTTGAGACGTGTTGTTGCTGTTCCATGCCATCAAGTCGGTTCTGACTCATAGCGACCCTATGCACAACGGAACTAAACATTGCCCAGTCCTGCACCATCCTCACAAGCGTTGTTATGCTTGAGCCCACTGTTGCAGCCACTGTGTCAACTGATCTCATTGAGGGCCTTCCTCTTTTCCCCTGACCCTGTACTTTACCAAGCATGATGTCCTTCTTCAGGGACTGAGCCCTCCTGAAAACATGTCCAAAGCATGTAAGATACAGTCTCACCATCCTTGCTTCTAAGAAACTTTCTGGTTGTACTTCTTCCAAGACAGATTTGTTCGTTCTTTTGGCAGTCCATGGTATATTCAGTATTCTTCACCAATGCCACAATTTGAAGGCATCAATTCTCCTTTGGTCTTCCTTATTCATTGTCCAGCTTTCACATGCATATGATGTGATTGAAAATACCATGGCTTGGGTCAGACGCACCTTAGTCTTCAAGGTGACATCTTTGCTTTTCAACACTTTAAAGAGGTCCTTTGCAGCAGATTTGCCCAACGCAATGAGATATAAAGGAGATTAAATCAGGGCTTCAAACTGGTTTGTCCTGGTTCAAAACCCTACTAGGAATTTGCATTTCCACCCCAGATATACTGAATCAGAATCTACATTAAAAAATTTATTGTACATCAGGTGAATGTTTACAGAGCATATTAGTTTCCCATTCGCACAAAATGTTCCCGAGTCTATGGTCTTTTGCCTTCTAGCCTAGGAACTTCAACCCATGAGTGGTTATATCTAAGAAGTTGCCCTGACTGGGGTATTGTGTGCTTTATTGTCTATATTAATATATAAGCAGCACCTACAATTATGTATGTACAAATATCCACCACCAAACCTATATCTGCAGGTGAGTGTGTTCCATTACACCCTCCCACACTTCTTAGTATACCTATCTGCCTATGTATCCATTCATAATTTGGTGTTTGTTAATACTATTGTTGCAGGATTGCCTATGCTATAGTAATTACCATTGGTGCCCTTTGTTCTTGTATTCATCTCGATGTCCTCCCACGGCTTAGTCCAGTTTTGCTGATTTCCCACATATAGTGTATTGCCTTTCCCTTCACCGATATTAATACATATCTTTATGTATTTGGCAATTTTTCCTCCCTTCCCCTCCCATCCCTGGTAACCATCAAAGAATTTGTTTTTTCCTGTGTGTAAACCGTTTCTTGTTTCTTTATAATAGTGGTCTCATATAACATTGGTCATTTTGTGATGGACTTATTTCACTCAGTATAATGGCCTCCAAACTATATTTTAACAAGATTCTCAGGTGATTCCTATGTGTAATACCCTGGGAACTTGTGAGAAATGCAAATTATCAGGAGGGGGTTCAAAGCCCCGGATTAAACAAGCAAGTAAAGAAGCAGAGATGGGGCTTTATCACCACTCCTATTTAACACTGTGCAGGAAGTCATAGCTACAGCAGTAAGACAAGAAAAAGAAATGAAGAGCTTCCAATTAAGAAAGAAGTAAAACTATCCCTATTTGTGGATGATATGATACTGTACGTAGAGAACTCTAAAGACTCCACAAGAAAACTACTGAAAAGAATAGAAAGATTCATCAGAGTAACAGGATACATGATAAACATACAAAAATCAGTTGGATTCTTATATACCAATAAAGAGAACTATGAAAAGGAAATCAGGAAAGCAACACCATTTATAATAGCCCCTAAAAAAAAAATACTTAGGAATAAATCTAACCAGTGATGTAAAGACCTATACCAAGAAAACTACAAAACACTACTGCAAGAAACCAAAAGAGACCTACAGAAATGGAAAAACATACCACGCTCATGGATAGGTAGACTCAACATTGTGAAAATGTCAATTCTACCCAAAGCAATCTACAAATACAACGCAATCCCGATCCAAATACCAACACCATTCTTTAATGAGATGAAAAAACTAATAATTAACTTTATATGGAAAGGAAAGAGGCCCCATGTCTTAAGTCATCTAGTGCTGCTATATCAGAAATACCACAAATGGATGGCTTTAACAAAGAGAAGTTTGTTGTCTCACAGTTCAGTAGGCTAGAAGTCCGAGTTCAAGGCACCAGCTCCAAGGGAAGACTTTCTCTCTGTCAGCTCTGGAGGAAGGTCCTTGTGATGCATCAGTCTTCCCTTGGTCTGGGAGCATCTCAGTGCAGGAACCTCGGGTCCAAATGGCATGCTCTGTTACCAGCACTGCTTTCGTGGTGGTATGAGGTCCCCCTGTCTCTCTGCTCACTTCTCTCTTTTACATCTCAAAAAAGATTGGCTTAAGACTATCAAATCTTGTAGATCTCATAATAAAACTGCCACTAATCCATCTCATTACATCATAGGATTTAAACACATAGGGAAATCACATCAGGTGACAAAATAGCAGACAACCATAAATACTGGGAATCATGACCTAGCCAAGTTGACAGATATTTTGGGGGGATGCAATTCAATCCACGACACCTTGGAGAAGTAAAGCACTATTGAAGAAGAATAAAGTAGGTGGCCTCACACTACATGACCTCAGAACCTACTATACAGCTACAGTAGTCAAAACAGCCTGGTACTGGTACAATGACAGACACCATGGCCAATGGAACAAAATTGAGAACCCAGATGTAAAACCATCCACCAACAGTCACCTGATCTTTGACAAAGGCCCAAAGTCCATTAAATGGCAAAAAGATAGCCTTTTTAACAAATAAGCTGGCAAAACTGGATGTCTACCTGTAAAAAATGAAAAAGGACCCATACCTCATACCATACACAAAAAACTAATTCGAAATGCATCAAAGACCTAAATATAAAACCAAAAACTGGAAAGATCATTGAAGAAAAAATAGGGTCAATACTAGAGGCCCTAATACATGGCACAAATAGGATACAAACCATAACTAACAGTACACAAACACCAGAAGATAAACTAGATAACTGGGATCTTCTAAAAATTAAACATCTATGCTCATCAAAAAGACTTCACCAAAAAAGTAAAAAAGAGAACCTACAGACTGGGAAAAAATTTCTGGGCATGACAAATCCTTCAAGATCTAATCGGTAAAATCTATAGAAAAATCCAACGCCTCTACAAAATATACACAATACAATTAAAAAATGGGCAAAGGATATGAACAGATATTTCACCAAAAAAGACATTCAGGCAACTAACAGACACATGAGGAAATGCTCGCCATCACTAGCCATTAGAGAAATGCAAATCAAAACTACAATGAGATACCATCTCACCCCGACATTACTGGTACTAATCAAGAAAACAGGAAATAACAAATGTTGGAGAGGCTGTGGGGACATTAGAACTCTTTTGCACTGCTGGTGGGAATGCCAAATGGTACAACCATTTTGGAAAACAATACGGTGCTTCCTTAAAAAGCTAGAAATAGAAATACCATACAATCCAGCTATCCCACTCCTAGGAATATATCTCAGAGAAATAAAGGCTGTCACACAAATAGACATATGCACACATATGTTCCTTGCAGCATTATTCACAACAGCAAAAAGATGGAAACAACCTAAGTGCTCGTTAACAGATGAATGGATAAACAAACTACAGTGCATACACACAACGGAGTACTATGCAACAATAAAGAACAATGATTAATCTGTGAAATATCTCACAACATGGATGAATCTGGAGGACATTATGCTGAGTGAAATAAGTTAATCACAAAAGGACAAATACTGTATGAGACCACTATTACAAAAACTCATGAAAAGGTTTACATACAGAAAGAAACAATCTTTGATGGTTATGAAGGAGAGGAGGGGACCATGGTCTCAGGCGACATCTAGCTCAAATGGCATAACATAGTTTATAAAGAAAATATTCTACATTCTACTTTGGTAAGTAGGGCTGGGGTCTTAAAAGCTTGTGAGTGGCCACCTAAGACACTCCACTGGTCCCACCCTGTCTGGAGCAAGGGAGAATGAAGAAACCCAAAGACACAAGGGAAAGATTAGTCCAAAGGACAAATAGACCACAACTACCACAGCCTCCACCAGACTGAGTCCAGCACAACTAGATGGTGCCCAGCTACCACCACTGACTGCTCTGACCGGGATCACAATTGAGAGTCCCGTACAGAGCTGGAGAAAAATATAGAACAAAATTCTAACTCACAAAAAACACCAGACTGACAGACTGACAGAGACTAGAGAAACCCCAAGGATATGGTCCCTGGACACCCTTTTAACTCAGTACTGAAGTCACTTCTGAGTTTCACCTTCCAGCCAAAGATTAGACAGGCCCATAAAACAAACAGTAATAAACATAGCTCGACCACGTATATGAGACTAAATGGGCATACCAGCCCAGGGGCAAGTAAGAGAAGACAGGAGACAGGTAAGGTGGATGAATGGAAATGGGGAACCCAAGGTAGAGGAGAGAGAACTGACACGTTGTGGCATTGGCAACCAGTGTCATAAAACATGTGTATTGTTTAATGAGAAACTAGTTTGTTCTGTAAACCTTCATCTAAAGCACAATTTAAAAAAAAAGCAACAGCAACAGCAAAGAGGGGTGAAGAGAGATGCCAAGCCACATGAAGATGGCCCAGGACCAGAAGCTCAAAAGGGACAAGGACCTTCCTCCAGAGCTGAGAAAGCCTTCCCATGGAGGCAGCACACTGAATTCAGACACTGTCATCGATTGACTTGTGTCCCCCCAAAATATGTGTCAACTTGGTTAGACCATGATTCCCAGTATTGTGTGTGTCCTCCATTTTGTGAATTTTCTATGTGTTATAAATCATAATCTCTGCCTGTCATTAAAGAGGATTAGGGTGGGAGGTAACACCGTTGCTCAGGACACATCCCTGATCCAATGTAAAGGGAAATTCCCTGGGGCATGGCCTGGTCATCTTTTATCTTACAAGAGATATTTAAAAAAAGGAAAGGGAGCCAAGCAGAGAGTTGGAGACCTCATACCACCAAGAAAGCTGTGCCGGGAGCAGAGCACATCCTTTGGACCCGGGGTTCCTGTGCAGAGAAGCTCCTAGTCCAGGGAAAGACTGATGACAAGGACCTCCCTCCAGAGTCGACAGAGAAAGCCTTTCCTTGGAGCCGATCCCCTGAATTCGGACTTGTAGCCTACTAGACTGTGAGAGAATAAATTTCTCTTTATTAAAGCCATCCATTTGTGGTATTTCTGGTATAGCAGCACTAGATGATTAAGGCAGACATCTAGCCTCCTAAACTGTGAGAAAATAAATTTCTCTTTGTTAAAGCCACCCATTTGTGGTATTTCTGTTATCTAGCACTAGATAACTAGGACACAACCTAAGTGCCTGTCTTAGGCTGGGTTCTCTAGAGAAGCAAAACCAGTAAAGCGTATAAATATATAGAGAGAAATTTATACCAAGGAAATGGCTCATGCGGTTGTAGAGGCTGGAATGTCCCAAGCCCATGGGTCAGGATATAGGCTTCTCCTGATTCACGTAGCTGCAGGGGCTGGTGAACCCAAGACTGACAGGTCAGAGAGCAGGGCTCTTGCATACGGGCTGTGAAGATCAATGAATCCCAAGATCAGCAGGCAAGACCGCAGGTAAGCTGCTAGCTCAAGTCCTGAGAACCAGAGGTCAGATGAACAGGAGCCAGCTGAAGGATCCAGCACAAGCGAAAAGCCCCCGAGGCTTGCCAGAATGTCCACTTATATTAGATGCAGGTCATATCCCCAAGGAAACTCCCTTTCAACTGAATGGCTACTCACAGCAGATCCCATCATGGGAATGATCACATATCAAATCTCAACATGGAAGTGATCACATTATACGACTGCCAAAACAGAGAATCATGCCCAAGCTGACATACGATCTTAACCATCATAGCGCCTATCAACAGACGAATGGATAAGCAAAATGTGGTACATACAGGGCTTCAAACTGGTTCGTTTTGGTTCAAACCTCTGCTAAGAAATTGCATTTTCACCCCACACATACTGGATCAGAATCTACATTTTAACAAATCCCCCGGTGATTCTTATATATAATAAATTTTGAGAACCACTGCTATACTAGTGGTTCTCAGAATTGGTCCCTAACTAGCAGTATTATCATCACCTGGGGACTTGTTAGAAATGCATATTCTCAGCAAGAGTTCATACCTGAACAAACCAGTTCCAAGCCCTAGGTACATACACACAATGACTACTATGCAACCATAAAGAACAATGATGAGTCCAGGATGGATGTATCTGGAGGACACAATTCTAAGTGAAATACGTCAATCACATAAGGACAAATATTGTGTGATCCCACTCTCATAAAACGACCAGGATAGATATATATATATATACAGAGACCAACGTTTATTAGTGGTTTCCAGGGGTGGGGGGCTCACACTCTAGATCCTAGATACTTGTTATTTTGGTGATGGGAAAAGTAACACTGAATGGGTGTAATGAGCACTACTTGATTAAAGTAAATGATGTCACTAAGAAACATGCAAGAGAAAAAGATGTTTGTGCTGAAGAAAATGACATCTTATTTTTGCAATACCAACAATAACCAAAAAAATGAGTGGATGGTCACATACGTATACATATAGGCATATAGATATACAAATACACAAATAGGTACAAGTATATATATATGTACACACAGAGAGAAGTATCTATAAGCATAGATATGTGTGTGCAGGCACATATATTCATAGAAGACACAATTCCAGATACTTCTCAGACATAACCAAACACCTTGAGAGATTGGTTGTCTAGGTCTGAAGGCTTAGGACCTTAGTCTCATGGGACAACTCAGTCAATTGGTATAATATAGCTCACGAAGTTCATGTTTGGCATCCTAGTGAAGTGAGTAGTGTCTGGGGTGTTAAAAGCTTGCGAGCGGCCATCTAAGATACAACTATTGGTCTCTACTCGTCAGGAGCAGAAGAGTAAGAGGGAAACCAAATTCTCAGAGAAGAAACTAGTTTACAGGGCTAACAGACCATTCTAATCAGGGCCACAATAGATGAACCCTGACTGAATGGGAGAAAAATGTGGGACAGAACTCAAATTCTTAAAAAGTCCAAACTTACTGGACCAATTGAGGCTACAGGACTCCCTGAGACTATCACCCTGAGATACTCTTTAAACCTTGAAGCGAAACTATCCCCTTAGGTCACCTTTTAGCAAAATAACAGAGTAGCACACAAAAGAAAGGACACTACCCATGAATGTGGTGCTCCATTAAAGAACCATCTATAGGACACCAAAAGATCAACAATTACCCTGAAGCAAAAATGAGAAGGGGGCACGGACACTAGGGTACTCGACACAGAGCAACCATAATGGAATTAAAGAGAATGTTACAAGTTGTGAAAAATGTAATTAATATCACCGAACGATCTGCATAGAAATTGTCAAATGGGAACCTGATTTGCTGTGTAAACTTCCAGAAAAATACTATAAAATATTATTAAAAACAAAAACCCTATGGGGTAGTTCTAATCTGTCACATAGGGTCGCTGAGAGTTGAAATTGACTGAGGGCATCCAAAAGTATGAGCTAGCCATTGTTTCACATGCTTTACAAATATGAACTTGTTTAATTCTCTTAACAGTCTTTAAGTAGGTACTATTATTTTTATTATCATCAACTCCATTTTACAGATGATGAAACTGAGGCAGAGAGAGGTGAGGTAACTTCCTCAAGGTGACAGAGCTCCTACATGGTGGAGCAGGGATTTGAAGCCTGGCAGTCTGGTAGTTAAAAAAAAAAATCCATGCTTTTAACTATTACATTACGCTGCACCATTACAGAAATTTTGGGAAATACACAGAAGCATACACGACAATCTCTACTAGCACCACTGGTCACATTTTGCTGCACAACCTGCCTGTACTTTGTATGCATATATAATACTCTATTTTTTTTTCAATTGAAACAGTCTCTACCTTCATCTGTAAGCTTCCTTAAGGACATTTCTCGTATCTGTACGGACAGCCTTACAATCATTTTAAGTGGCGCATAACGTTCTTTTGTACGGCTGAGACATTATCTATTTAAACAGTGCTCTACGAGGGACACTTAAGACTGCTTCCAATTTTTCACTGTTAGAGAGTTCCGCAAGAGGCTGAGGAGGTGATACACGTTTTAAAAAAAAAAAAAAAACTACCTTTTGAACCCAATCAGCTACAGCTGCAAAATAAATTTCTTTTTTTTAAGAAACCGCAAGAAAGTGCACGCTTTTCGGTGGGAAAATGGGCTACCTCCGCGACGCTTCCGGCTTTTCTTTCGTCTGGTGACTCCACAGGATTGGAGGCACCAGGCGCTTAAAGAAACGCACAAGCCCCCTGACCCCTACTACGCAGGCGTGGAGAAAACAGGCCGGGGCGGGGGTGGGGGGCGCTTGGAAGCTCCCGCAAATACCAAAACCAAACCAACCCAATGTCGTGGAGCCGATTGGGGTGTTGTGCAACAGGAACAAAAAATTAAAAAGGAGGGATTTCCTGCCTCAAGTCTACTTTTGGCTCCGCCTCTCTAAGCTTCTTATTGGTCAGATATCTTCAGCCCCATTGGTCCGAGGGCCAAAGGTCTGGGTCTGCCCTAGGATATGCCTGCTTTCGGAGCCGCGGTAAGAACGGCTAATTGAGATGCCCCTTTCAGGCGTTGTTTAGGACGTGTCCATGGGGCCGGAAGGGGCTTTGTACAGCAACGGAAGCAGCTGCGAATTCTCCGGCAAGTTTCGAAGATGCCGCCCAAAGGAAAAAGCAGTGCTGGAAAAGGAGGAAAAGGTAGAGCTGCCAGAAAAAGGGAGAATGGGGACGTGGGAGGAGCGAGGGGAGGGAGCATACAGGCGACCCCCGGAGTCTAGGACAAAGACAGCGCGTGGCAGCGGTCCCACAGAGCTGCCTAGGTCCGCAATAAAAAGTACATATTTATTATGTTTCTTGAAGTTCCTTTTAATGCTTGCAGAATGTCATCCCTACCATGGGGGAAAGACTCGTTTATCCATTGAACAGAAATGTGTCAGGTACAGTGCTAAGTGCTGAGGTTGTAAAAATAAGATATCGTGCTCTTAAGGAGGTCGGGAAGTAATGGGGAAGATAGAAACCGTAAAGCACTGTGCTAGATGCAGTGTTGAGAAATGTGTATGGGATATTACGGAAACTGAGGAAGTGTTTCATCTAGCTTGAGGAACAGGGAAGACTTCCTGGAGCTGAGTTAGGCAGGTCAAGATGGGCAGCAGGTCTAGCAGGAAAAGCACTGAGGTGAGGAACAATATGGTATGTGCAGCACAGTGTTGCTGGACCAAAAACTCAGGACTGAATGGTGAGTAGTGAGAATGAAGACAGAGGGCAAATCCTGGAGAGTGCTATGTATGATGCTAAAAAGGTTGGTTATGTGCTAAGAAGGGTCAGGGAGACCTGCAAGGAGATTTTTATCGTAGTCCTTGATGAGATATGATGGTGACTTGAACCAAGGTAGTGGCTGTGGGAATGGAGAGGAGAGAACAGATTCTATAAATACATACAATATGAAATATGCAGGACTTGGTGATTTATTGGATTGGGAACAGGGGAAGGATCAAGGATAGTTCTCAGTTTTTAGGTCTCAGTTTCTAACTTGATGTTGGTGTTGCAGACTAAAATGAAGAATATATGAGCAGGAATGAGGAGGTTGGTGAGTTCACATTTAGATATATTGAACTTGAAGTGTTTGTGGGACGTATAAGTGGAGATGTAGTCAGGAGGTGGTTGGATATTTGAGTCTGAAGTTTGAGGGAGAGATCTAGGTGGCACATATATATTTAGGAGTGATTAGCATATAGATGGATCCTAGATTTGGAGGTTTAGGGTCATGGTTTCATAGGACATCCCAGTTAATTGGCCTAATAACGTTTTCAGTGTTTCTGTTCAACCTCCTAGTTTGTTGCATAGTGACTGGGGTCTTAAAAGCAGCCATTCAAGGCACAACACTTGGTCTCTCTTCACTTGGAGCAACAGAGAAAGAAAGAGAGTAATAGTAGGAGGAAATAGAACGTATGGCTAATTGCCTCCATGAAAAACTGCCTCCTTTGCCATGAGACCAGAAGAACTGGATGGTGCCTGGCTACCACTACAGAACATTTTGATCAAAGGTTCTATAGAAGAATCCTGATCAAAAGGGGGAAGATGCAGAACAGAATTTCAAATTCTCGTAGAATCCAAACATTCTGGAGCCATTGAGGCTGGGTGAACCCCTGAAACTATTGCCCTGAGAGAATCTGTAACCCAAAAATATACCCTGAAGTTGTCTTAAAACCAAGCAGTAGTTTCGCTTAACTAGTAAAGAACCATCTGCCTTGAACATTGTACTCTTTTAACATCTATCTATAAGGGATCAAATTGACAACAGAAACTTGAAAGATTAGATAGGAAACTTAGGGAGCAGTGAGTTTATGTTAATGGGGAAGGAACAACTCAGAAAAGGAGGGTGAGAATGGTTGCACAATTTGAAGAATGTAATCAGTGTCACTGAATTGTACACGTAGAAATTGTTGGTGTATGTTCTGATGTGTGTATTCTCAACAGCAACAAAAATAAAGTAAAATATGTATATATATTTTAAGAACCTATATAGATGTATCCATGAGAGTGTATGAGATTATCCATGGAGAGCTTAAAGAATAAGAAGAGCAGAGGGCAGAGGATGTGATCCTGGGGCAGGTAGAGAAAGAGGCAGACAGATACAGGGAGTGAAAAAAAAAAAAACAACCCACTGCCGTCGAGTCAATTCTGACTCATAGTGACCCTATAGGACAGAGTGGAACTGCCCCATAGGGTTTCCAAGGAGTGCCTGGTAGGTTTGAACCGCTGACCATTTGGTTAGCAGCCATAGCTCTTAACCACTACGCCACCAGGGCTTCCACAGGGAGTGCAGTAGCTAGGTATTCCAGAGGTCAGAAAGACCAGAAGGTTTCAAGAAAAGAGGGCATAGCCTATCAAGCACAGCAAAGAGGTCAATAAAATGATGACTGAAAAAAGCACTGTTTAGATTTGGGAATTAGAGGCGGCCTTTTTTTTTTTTTTTTTTTTTTTAGGCCAAGAGTGGTTTCATTGGAATGAGGAAGGCAGAAGCCAGATTGCAGTGACTAGAGGACTGACAGTAGTGGTAAAATGGAGACAATCAGTGTGGACTACCTGTGAAAGTTTTAATTCAAAAAAGCATGGAAATTGAATGGTAGTTAGAGGAGGATAAAGGATTAAGAAGTTTTGTTTCTTCAGAATGGGGAAAACTTGGAAGTGAAGCTGAGGTGAAGGAGGCAGAGCAGTTGACCTTTGAGTAGAAGGGACATTTTGTGCTTGGGGTCACAAAGAAAGAGGCAAGGATCAGTGTGGTTGTAAAAATGGGGCCAGCAAGGGGGAAGGAGCTGAGCTTGTAGGAGATCATGCATAATCGCCTCAATTTCTTGATAAAGTCTAAGGGAAGGATATTTCTTAAGAAACAGGGACTGAGTAGGGATCCTGAGGAGAGTGGTAGAGATTTGGAATAGTCATTGAGAATAATGGGAGAGGGAGCGACAGAAACACAAGTAAAAGGATTGCTCTCAGGGCTGAGAGCCTTACTGAAATTGAAGACACTAATTTGTAGAAGATGTGATCTGCATAGTGATGATTTACCATGACAAGCAGGATTTACCATGAAATTGGCAGGATATAGAATTGAAAAGAGCTAGATGCAGCCTTGAGCCAGGGTTGAGGTTTTGTTGGGTGATTATAATAGAAGGGTAGCAACGCAAGGGAGTTAAGGGTACCACTGGGTATGCAGTTCAGATGATGTAGCATGGGGTCCTGCCTGGGAATGGAGGGAGAAGTCTGATGGTCTGGGAGAACATAGCAGGATTAAGGGACTGGGGAGGAACGTTTCAGTGAAGTCAAAGAGTTTTATGGGAATGAAGAATGAGAGAGCTGAAAGGATAGGAGGTTGTAGCCAGAGACTGAGCTACTAGTTCTGAGTGACACAGTTCCATTGTGTGCCCCTGGAAGCAGGTGGCCTAGCCTGGGAGGCGTGGGTATTGAAGAGGGAGGTCCAGAACTGTGAGGTTAATTTATTGAGTGATTCCTCAATGTACATGGTGAGATTATCCAAGATGTTGGCAAGAGTAAGGATGGAGCAGCGGAAGCCTGAAGTAATGCCAGAGTTCTTGGTAAATCAAAGGGAGTGAGGTGGCAGTCGGAAGACGACAGCATCCAGGAGGGGAGAAGACAGGATAACCGGAAGGTATCACTTTTCAAGAATGAATATATAACACATAGGAACTGTTGAATTGGTATATGTTTTGCTGTTTATTTTCTCAATAACAAAATACAATTATATTTTTTTAAAAAAGAGAGAATATAAAGCAAACCCAGTTTAGAGTTTAGTTTACTAAAACTTTGGCAGTAATATTTTTTCAGGCTTTTGGTAGTATTTTGGGGTTTCAGTTTAGTTGGACATTTATTGAACACCTGTTGTGTGTCAGGCATTGCGCTGGGCATTAGAGGTACTAAGATGCATAAGATGGACTCTCCCCTGCTTAAAACTTTTCAGTGGCTCCCTATTACCTATAAGATAAATTCTAAGTTCCTTAAAGAGGCCCAAAAACCCTTCATGCCCTGCCCCTTACCCACCCCTTCCAGTCTCATCTCACAGCACTCACACCTTATGCTTTGCTTCAGCTATGTCATTTCCTACACATACCATGCTGTTCCCCAATCCTGGAGAGTCTTCTCATCTGTGTTCTTTCTTTAGCTGGTCAGCTCCTGCTCCTCCAGGAATGATTCCCTGACTGGCCAAAATGTCTCTGTGTGCTTCCACAGCCCCCTGTCCATAACTGTCTCTTTGCCCCTAATGTGTTCTGTTGAAATTATCTTTTTACATATCTACCTTCTCCATTAGAATATGAGTTCCCTATAGGTTATTTATCTTTGTATCTCTAATGCCTGGTGCTTAGTAGTTACTTAGGATATGTTTATTGAGCTGAATATTTGATGTGACAATAGTTCTCAGAAACACTAGGCCCTAACAGTCAGTATGGTGCCACTGACCCAGAAGTTGACATAGTAATAAAATATGAGATGTTGCCAGTGGTCATTTATCTGAATATTAATAACTTTTTTTTAGGAAAACATCAGTAGGCAATGTAATAGACTCCAGAGATTTGGCAATGAATGTATCCTTTTGACAAATATGGGTGGTGAGAAACTTGATCTTTGTTCAAAATATGTTCTTGGAGATTTTACTTATTGGAATTTAAGAGTCCTTAAATACGTAGTTGCAATACTTATTAGGAATCTTTCAAGAGCTCAGGGGTTTTCCCTTAGAAGGTAGGATTTGAATTTGGGTCCAGAGAATCTGAATTCGGCTTCTGGAGCTTCCATTCACCTATTAGCACACTCACTTGTGTACCCGTTTCCCATGAAGAGTTTATGTAGGGCATAAATTTCCTGTTTTAAGAGAGGTGAGTCACAGATGAATTTAGTTTGATGTGGTAAAGTGTTTGGCATAGTTCCTTTCTAAAGCTTGGTGTGATGATGGAAGTATCAACTCTTGTGTGTTGGGCCTTTCTGTAAATAGTGAGGTACAGTTTAAATGAGTACCTGTCATCTCTTCTCCAAAGGGGGAGCTGCCTCTGGGAGTGACAGTGCTGACAAGAAGGCTCAGGGTCCCAAAGGTGGTGGCAATGCAGTAAAGGTAAGTTACTGTTTCCTTTTTTATTTCTGTTAAGTATAAATTAACACATATAAATTGGTGCACATAAAAGGAAATACAAGCATGCTGCTTAATTTAGTTTGAGAGGCTAGCCTAACACCGATGTAAAATCAAGATAACACAAAATTGGGAACTATCGACCAATCTCACTTATAAAGTGTAATCCCTTTTAAGCATTTTCTTGTAAGCTTTCCCAGACATCCAGAATTTTTTCATACTTTTAGTATTATTCCTTAAAATATATTAAGTTAGATCTTTCCAGTAAGTGAATTAGTTATTTCTTGAGACAAAATATTACTTTATAAAACCAGGAGGTTATATAAGTATTACAGGGCATCTCCACTGGGGGAAAAAATGCTCAGAAAGGGCACGGGTCTCACTAGATAGCTCTGCCACTGGTAAGCTACAAGCTGGGGCCCATGAAAATGGGCATGAGAGACAATCAACCTTGAAGTACTTAACCTAGTCCTAGAGGAGCTTCTGCCCGGAAAATATAATCTGCAAACAAAGAACAAAGTACTTAGTAATACATAACAAGGAGATTTCCATATTTTAGTCAGGATGTGAGAACTTACATTTTGATTCATTCATTCAACAAGGATTTATCTCAATCTTCAAAACCCTCTGAGAACACATCATACTGTTGTTATCTCCAGTGCGCAAATAGGGAAATACTTACCGGTTTAGATACTTGCCAAAGATCGTACAGCATAGTTGGGACTTGACTCTTCAACCGTTGCCACCTGTTTCCTCTTTCCTGTTACCATTGAAATACATGGTAAAAGATGGGAGCTTCCCACATCCAGGTGCTCGTTTTCCAACTAAATCAGGGCAACGAGATATTGTTCTAATAGGGGAAGTGGGGCTGCAGCCGTCACCTAAGTGGGCAAACTTCCAGGATTTTCAGTTGTCATAAGCTATTTTTTTTTTGATGGGGTAATCCAGACTTAATTTCTGTACTGAGAGGAAAGGAATCATTTGGGTATCAAAAAAATATTACATGTATGTGCTTTTTCTTTGTAGGTCAGACATATTCTGTGTGAAAAACATGGTAGAATTATGGAAGCCATGGAAAAGTTAAAGTCTGGAGTGAGGTTCAATGAAGTGGCTGCACAATATAGTGAAGATAAAGCCAGGCAAGGGGTATGTGCTCATATCTTTTAAAATTATTTGACCCCCACAGAGGAAACAAATAGAAATTATTTCTATGTTCTGCCATTAATTTTAGCCTTATCTTGATTTGAAACTCTTAAAAGCAGAAATGTTGTTTTGAACAGTTAATTAAGGGCCACAACTGTATAAACTTAGACATGATCAAACTCGTATAGCCAACTTAAAAGTCCACCAATTATTATGAGTGCTTATGTGTTCAGTCTAGTGTTAGAGCTCTTCTGCCTATTTGTCTTTGTTGAGCCTATTCCTTTATAGCCCAGATGAACAAACCTAGTAACTTCAGCATTCATGTTGGCAAATTTTGCCAAGTTACCATAGAGCTATTCCCTCTTTGGGCCACTTGACATCACATATGTTTTGGGTTTTTCAGGGCGACTTGGGCTGGATGACCAGAGGGTCCATGGTAGGACCATTTCAAGAAGCTGCATTTGCCTTGCCTGTAAGTGGGCTGGATAAGCCTGTGTTTACAGACCCTCCAGTTAAGACAAAATTTGGATATCATATTATTATGGTTGAAGGGAGAAAATAAAGTCATATGAAAGACTGAATAAACTTTATACATTCTATTTCTGTTTGTAAGGTATTGAATAATCCTTATATTCTATGAACTGTGTCAGTGTGGGTTTATAGGTGCAAAATAGGGTGGGTGTAGGTTAGTGTCTAATGCAGTAGATATTCAGTCAGTAGTTCAAGTTAACCAACTTTGATCTGCCAGGATAGGAATTGTTTTTTAGATGCTTAACATAGTACAAAGGAGCCCTAGTGGTGCAATGGTTAAGCCCTCAGCTGCTAACCAAAAGCTGTGCTTCATGAACATTACAGCCTAGAAAACTGTATGGGGCAATTGTGCTGTCACATGAGGTCACTGAGTCGAAATCAAGTCGATAGCACTTAACAACAACATAGTGCGTGGCACATAAACTCCTTTCTTTTAAAATAAATGTTTGTTGGAGGAACAAAGGCATTCAGTTCTCCACTGGGTTATTTGTACTAGACTAAGCAGCCACTCACCGAGTGTTGGTAAAGGGGAGAGAGAATCAGCGTAAAAAGATACATGTAATCATTTCTGCATCTTCAAATGTATGGATTACATTATGACTGTACCTTCCAGGGCCAACATTCTGTGTCTCTATAGTTTTTAAATTTAAAATGCAGTATTTATGACATACAAAAAAGCATAAAGGATATTATAAATACTGTACACCTGCTCTAAAACCAAAAAACCCATTGCCGGTGAGTCAATTCCAACTCATTGTAACCCTACAGGACAGAGTAGAACTGCTTTCAAAGGCTGTGATCTTTACAGAAGCAAACTGCCACATCGTTCTCCTGCAAAGCAGCTAGTGGGTTCGGAGCACCGACCTTTCATTTAGCAGCTAAGCACTTAACCACTGCACCACCAGGGCTCTACTGCTTCAAAAATAAAACTTGACCAACATAACTATGTGATCTTTAGCAGTGATTCTTTTAACATGCTGCAGTCTCTCCTTCAGCTGCATTTAATTTCATATTATGCCCACATAGCAATTTCACCTAGAGACATCAGTTTTCCCATTTTAGAAGATAGTTCCTGAGCACCCCAGCAGATTATGTATCCATGAGTTTGTTTGTTTTAAGTAATATTTTATTGTGTTTTCAGTGAAGGTTTACATAGCAGTTTAGGTTCACCTTCAACAATATCTGCACAGATTGTTCAGTGACATTGGTTACATTTTTCCCAATGTATGACCGTTATCAGTATTTCCATTCTTGTTCTGTTTCCATTAATCTACTTTCTCTGTGCCCTTACATTCTCACCTTTGTTTTAAATTATTGATCATTTGTTCTCATATACATGATTTTTTTAAAGGAGCATAGTACTCATTTTGTGAACTAATCTGTTATTTAGCTAAAAGGTGACATCAGGGCCTAGTTTCAGTTCAAGACAGTTTCTTCTTCCCACTTAATTTTTTGTGCTAAGTAGTTTGTGTATTGTCTTTTCCTCTTATTTGTTGTTGTTGATTCTGTTTCTGCTGAGTCTGTGTTTTTCTTGTATTTTATTTTGATTAGTGGGATGGTTAGTCTCCTTTGTGGATACATTAATAATCACCCCTATTTTTCTAAGTTTAAACCTAACTTTTATTTTTTTATATCGCCTTGTCTTCTTCTCCATTTGAAAGATCTGTGACTACATTTCTTAGTCTCTCTTTATTGTTTTAATGTTGTCTTCTTTTACGTAATGACATCGCTGTTTCCCTGTTTTGAGCGTTTTTTTATCTTGATTTATTTTTGTGATTTT
Source organism: Elephas maximus indicus (assembly GCF_024166365.1). NCBI lineage: Eukaryota > Metazoa > Chordata > Mammalia > Proboscidea > Elephantidae > Elephas > Elephas maximus. The sequence continues at coordinate 97,309,292 of NC_064846.1, read as the reverse complement.
CCTGTCAGGGTTGACATCTGGTTGCTCTGTCCTGAGTTCTAGTCTTGGGGTTGATACCTGATATTACTGATTTTCTAACCAGAGAACTCCCTTTAGTAGTAGTGCTGTAATTTCTTGTAGTTTTGGTTTGGCTTTTACAAATTCCTTAAACTTCTGTTTATCTGGAAATGTCCTAATTTCGCCTTCATATTTGAGACAGTTTTGCTGGATATATGACTCTTGGCTGGCAATTTTCTTCCATCAGTACTTCACATAAGTCAATCCCATTGCCTTTTTGCCTGCATGGTTTCTGCCATGTAGTCTGAGCTTATTCTGATTGACCCTCCTTTGTAGGTGACTTTTCGTTTATCCCTAGCTGCTCTTAAAATTCTGTCTTTATCTTTGGTTTTGGCAAGTTTGGTTATAATATGTCTTGGTGACTTTCTTTTAAGATCTACCTTATGTGGAGTTCGATGAGCATCTTGGATAGATACCTTCTCATTTTTCACAATATCAGGGAAGTTATCTGCCAACAAGTCTCCAACAATTCTCTCAGTATTTTCTGTTATCCCTCCCTGTTCTGGTACTCCAATCACTCGTAGGTTATTTCTTTTGATAAGAGTCCCATATGATTCTTAAGTTTTTTCATTTTTTTTTTAATTCTTTTATCTGGTTTTTCTTCTGATATATTGGTGCCAAGTGTTTTTCTTTAATCTCAATAATTCTGCCTTCCACTTCCTCAATTCTGCTCCTCTGACTTTCTGTTGAGTTGCCTAATTCTGTAATTTTATTGTTAATCTTCTGAATTTCTGATTGCTGTCTCTCTGTGGATTCTTGCAGCTTATTAAATTTTTCATTATGTTCTTGAATAACCTTTTTAATTTCTTCAACTGCTTTATCTGTGTGTTCCTTGGCTTGTTTTGCGTATTGCCTGATCTCCTTCCTGATCTTGTTCCTGATGTCTTGAAGAGTTCTGTATATTAATCTTTTGTATTCTGCATCTGGTAATTCCAGGAATGTACCTTCATCCAGAAGATCCCTTGATTCTTTGTTTTGAGAGCTTGTTGAAGCGATCATCGTCTGCTTCTTTATGTGATTTGATATTGATTATTGTCACAGAGACATCTGTAAGTTACTGTATTTATGTTTGCTTACTGTATCCTAGCTTCTTGCTTTGTTTTGTTTTGATACACCCAAATAGGTTGCTTGAGTGAGCCAGCTTGATTATTTTCACCTTTGAAGCTGTAACGTCCTGTCACCAGATGGCTAGAGCTGTTATCAGGTATATGAGCCTAGGAGTCCATTCACTTTTCTTGTATGGATTCAGCTCAGGTGTCCAGGTAGTTGATCATTAAGTGTGTGGTATAGGCTCTGTCCTACAGTCTCAGAGGGGCAGGGGTGATTGGTGTAGGTACAGGTATCTGGTTGCAGCAGGGGGTCATGCTCTGAACAAGGCAGGGTGCTGACAACCATTCCCCTAGTGTCTGTGAGGAAAGTGCATCCCTGTTCCCTAGAGCGCACAGGTGGGTGGGTTCTGCAGATGGACCACGGGCACCCAATGCTTTTGATTATAAGGACTGGAAGGTACCACTTATCCTTGGACTCCTGTTGTGGGTGGCTGGGTGACATGGGTGGAGCTACCAGTCCTTAGGCCCCTGATGTGGGTAGGTGAGGACCCTGTTTAATAGGCAAAGTGGTGTCACACATCAAACACCCACCTCTCCACCACATAGCTGAAACAGTAGCAGTCTGCCAACAAGGGCCTATTCTCCTGAAATAGGCCCGCACAGATCCATGCATAGGGGAAAGGTATTCAAAGTCCACGGACTGTTTATGCCTGGACAGGAGCGACTTCTGTCCTGAGCTCCCCGTCTTAGTGGAGCTAGCAGATTATCTTTTCCCCCACTTGTGAATATATTCCTTCTCCAAGGCCGGGAGAATGGTTCAGGGTGCTCAGCAGGGCCTATCTTAGGCCCAGGGAAATCGATAGCCAGTGAAGCCAGCTTGGGGGCTAGGGGCACGGTAAAATACGCACAAGTACTTAGCTTTTGCCGAGAACGCTGTCCTTCTCTGGTTCCGGAGGTGTGAGTAGGCTGTGCGGCTGGCTGTCTCTCCCTGAGGAAACAGTGGCAGGAACGCTACCATCAGCCGGCTGCAGTCACTCCCGGGAATGGTGCCTGAGGGTTCCCGGCGATTCAGGTCCAGCAACTCCTCTCCACTTCTGAACCATCTCTCCCTCCCTCCCCCTGCTGCTCAGTCCATTTTCTCATTTTGCCTTTGATGTTCAGGGCTCCTAGCCTGTCATAAATATAATCATGTCACTTGCTTATTCGGGTCTTTGTTGTAAGAGGGATCACTGGAAGTGTTTGACTACTCCGCCATCTTGGCCCTGCCTCTCAGTTCAAGATTTAGAGAGTATCTCAGGGCAATAGTCTCAGAGAGTCCTCCAGTCTCAACCGGTCCAGTAAGTCTGTTTTTTTGTTGTTTTTTTTTTTTTTTTAGGAATTTGAGGTTCTGTTCTATGTTTTTGTCTCATTCTATCAGGATCCTTCTGTTATGACCCTGGCTAGAACAGTCAGTAGTAGTAGTCAAACACCATCTAGTTCTTCTGGTCTCAGGGTAGATGAGGCTGTGGTTCATGTAGACTGTGTTAGTTCTGTGGACTAGTTTCTTCTTTGAGTTTTTGGTTTCTTTCTTTCTCTTTTGCTCCAGAGAAGTAGAGACCAATAATTGTATCTTGGAAGGCCACTCACATACTTTAAGACCCCAGACACTTCTCACCAAACTAGGATGTAGAACACGAACTTTATGAATTATATTATGCCATTGATAGAGATGTTCCAAGAGACTATATTCCTAATCCTTCAAACCCAGGAAGCCAATCCTACGAGGTATTTGGTTATGTCTAAGAGGTATCCGTAACTGTGCTCCGTGTGCTTCATTGTATATTTGAATATATGTGTATACAGTCACATATATACATATGCATACATCTGTGTATGTTGTTAGCTGCTGTTCAGTTGGTTCCGACTCATAGTGACCCTATAGGACAGAGTAGAACTCCATAGGGTTTCCAAGGAGTGGCTGGTGGATTTGAACTGCTGACCTTTTTGGTTAGCAGCCGTACTTTGCTGTAGCACTTAACCACTATGCCACCAGGGCTTCTGTCTATATATACACACATATATATTCACATACATATACCTATGAAGCCTTGGTGGTGCAGTGGTTAAGTGTTTGGCTATTAACCAAAAGGTTGGCAGTTCTACTCTGTCCTATAGGGTCACTATGTGTCGGAATCGACTCGACAGCAATAGGTTTATACATACCTATACACATATTTGTCAAATACATATTAAAAAAAAAAAACAAACCCAGTGCCTTCGAGTTGATTCGGACTCATAGCGACCCTATAGGACAGAGTAGAACTGCCCCATAGAGTTCCCAGGGAGCTCCTGGCAGGTTCAAACTGCCAGCCCTTTGGTTAGCAGCTGTAGCACTTAACCACTACCCAACCAGGGTTTCCAAAGGTTGTGCCGAAATACATATATACCCACATGTATATTTTTTGGTTGTTGTTACTGTTGTTCCAAATCATATATGCCATAATAAAAAAAAAAGCCCATTGCCATCTAGTCATTTCCAACTCATAATGACCCTGTAGGACAGAGTAGAACTGCCCCATAGGGTTTCCTAGGCTATAATCTTTGTGGAAGCAGATTGCCATATCTTTTTCCTGTGGAACTGCTGGTGGATTCAAACCACTGACATTTTGGTTAACAGCCAAGCACCTAACCACTGCACCACCAGGGCTCCTTATATATGCCATAGGAATTACTAAAAGGACCTTTTTTCTTTTTATGTTTTAGTGACATCATTTACCTTTGTCAAGCTGTGCACACTTCATCCTCATTTAGTGTTACCTGTCTCATCACCAAAATTAACAAGCATCAACTATCTAGAGAGTGAATCCCTGTCTTCCCCCCACCCCCAGCCCTGTTAACCACTCTTAGTTATCTAGTGCTGCAATAACAGAAATACCACAAGTGGATGGCTTCAACAAACAGAAGTTTATTCTCTTACAGTGTGGTAGGCTAGAAGTCTGAATTCAGGGCGCCAGCTCCAGGGTAAGGCTTTCTCTCTGTCTGCTCTGGAGGAAGATCTTTATCATCAGTCTTCCCCTGGTTTTGGAGCTGCTCAGCGCAGGATCCTCAGGTCCAAAGGACTAGCTCTGGTCCTGGCACTGCTTTCTTGGTGGCCTGTCATCTCTCTGCTGGTTTCTCCCTTTTGTATCTCAAAAGACATTGACTTAAAATACAACCTAATCTTGTAGATTGAGTCCTGCCTCATTAAAATCATAGAGGTAGGATTTACAACACAGGAAAATCACATTAGGTGACAAAATGGTGGGCAGTCATGCAATACTGGGAATCATGGCCTAGCCAAGTTGACACACATTTTTGGAGGACACAGTTCAATCCATAACATTCTACCCTTTGACTCCCAAAAATTCATGTCCTTGCCACATGTAAAACACATTCACCCCATCATATCATAGCAAAAGTCTTACATGAACTCCATGTCTAAAACCTAAAAATTCCTCTTCATCTGTGAAATGTAGAATACAAGTTATCTGCTTCCTAAGTACAATGGTGCAACAGGCAGGCACAAGCTAGACATTTCCATTACAAACGGGAGAAATTGGGAGGAAAGAAGAGATAACAGGCACCAAGCACGTCAGCAGAACACATTACATTAGCCTTCGGGGCTTCAAAAATAATTATGTGTTCTCTGAGACCATTTAGGCAATGGCCCTGCCCTCCAGACTCTGGGTGTTGGCCACACTCTCCGGATTCTAGGTAGAAGCCCCTTGGCCCTGGGCTTTGGCTCCACCTTCCAGGCCCACTGGAATGGCAAGTCTGCTCCCTTGAATTTGGGTGGCCCCACTCTCCTAATCCACCTGAGTGGTGACTCCACCCTTTGAGACCCCCGAGGTCATGGTCCTACCCTTTGAGACTGAGCCAGCTCTGCTTCCTGTGTTCCTGGTCTCTTCAGCTTCCACTTCCTGGTTCCTTGGCCTCTTGGCCCCCTTTCCATTTCTGTAAAGAATGCTGTTAGAATTTTGATCAGGGTTGCATTGTATCTGTCAATCACTTTGGGTAGGATTGACATCTTGACTATATCGAGTCTTCAATCAATGAGCCGGAATATCTTTTTATCTATTTAGGTCTTCTTTAGTCTCCTTCAAGAGTGTTTTATAATTTTCATTGTGTAAGTCTTTCACATTCCTAGGTAAGTTTATTCCTAGATGTTTTATTCTCTCACATGCTATTGTAAATGGAGTTATTAATCTCCTTTTCAGATTTCTCATTTTTTTAGTGTATAGAAACCCAACTGATTTTTGTGTGCCTTGTATCCTGCAACTTTGCTAAATTCCTCTATTAGTTCTACAGACTTTTTAGTAGATTCTTTGGGATCTTCTATACAAGTAGTCCCCAACTTAGGATGGGGTTCCATTCTGACAACTCTAAGTAGATTCTAACATAAGTCAAACAGCTCTTTTTTTAAGTTTTCAATATTATTGCCTTTTATTATCACTATCTTTATAAATCCTATCTTTATTTTTTTGTTGTCTTTAGGGGTTGGAAACATTACATATAAACTTACAAATATATTTTAACATTGTATGTTGTACATATTACTAACGATAAAATACACAGAAAAAAATTCAGATGGTTGTAAGCATCCTTCGTCGTTAACTTGAATACATCATAAGTCAGAGACTGCCTATATAGGATCATATCATCTGTGAATAGAGATAGTTTTATCTCTTTCTTTCTAATTCGGATACCTTTTATTTCTTTTCCTTGTCTTATTGTTCTGGCTAGGACTGCCAGTACAATATTGAATAAGATTGGTGAGAGTGGGCATCCTTGTCTTCTTCCTGCTTTCAAGGGGAAAGTTTGCAGTCTTTTTCCATTAGTATGTTTGCTGTTGGTTTTTCATAAATGCCCTTAATCATGTTGAGGAACTTCCCTTTTATTCCTATCTTGTTGAGAGTTTTATTTTTATTGTGTTTTAGGTGAAAGTTTACTGTGCGGATCAGTTTTTCATTCAAAATTTTTATGAATTGTTTTGTGACATTAGTTGCAATCCACCCTGGGTTCTCAATGTCCATTCATCCAGTTTTCCTGTCCCTTCCTGACTTCTTGTCATTACTTTTGGGCAGGTGTTGCCCATTTGGTCTCATAAACTTGATTGAACTAAGAAGCACATTCCTCATGTGTGTTATTGTTTGTCTTATCTTTGGCCAGTCTAATCTTTGGCTGAAAGGTAGACTTCAGGAGTGACTTCATTTCTGCGTTAGCAGGGTGCCTGGGGCCATAGTCTCAGGGTTCCTTCATTCACATTCACTGTCAGACCAGTAAATCTGGTCTTTTTGTGAATTTGAATTTTGTTTTACATTTTTCTCCTGCCCTGTCTGGGACCCTCTATTCTGATCCCTATTAGAGCAGTTGATGGTGGTAGCCAAGCACCATCTAGTTCTTCTGGGCTTAGGCTGGTGGCATCTGTGGTTCATGTGGTCCGTTAGTCTTTTGGACTAATATTTTCCTTGTGTCCTTGGTTTTCTTAATGTTCCTTTGCCGTGAACATGCTGGGACCAATAGATATATCTTAGATGACCACTCGCAATCTTTTAGGACCCCAGACATTATTCACCAAAGTAAGATACAGAACATTTTCTTTATGAACTATGTTATGCCAATTGACCTAGATGTCCCCCAAGACCATGGTCCCCAGCCCTCAGCCCCATTATGTCAGTCCTGCAAGGCATTCAGATGTGTCTAGGAACCTTTTATGACTTTGCAGTGGTCAAGTTGTACTGACTTCCATTATATTATTTGTTTTTCCCTTCACCAAAGTTAACATTTGTCTACTATCTAGTTAGTGATTTCCCCTTCCTACTCCTCCCGTCCCTCGAAACCATCAAAGATTGTTTTTTTCTATGTGTAAATCTTTTCTTGGGTTTTTATAATAGGGGTCTCATACAATATTTGTCCTTTTGTGATTGACTTACTTCACTCAACATAATGCCCTCCAGATTCATCCATGTTGTGAGATGTCTCACAGATTCATTGTTCTTTATCACTGCATAATATTCCATTGTGTGATTGTGTGTATGTACCGTAGTTTGTTTATCCATTCATCTGTTGGTAGGCACATAGGTTTTTTCCATCTTTTTGCTATTGGGAATAATGCTGCCGTGAACATGGGTGTGCATGTCTATTCATGTGACAGCTCTTATTTCTCTAGGATATATTCTTAGGAGTGGGATTGATGGGTCATATGGTATTTCTATTTCTAGCTTTTTAAGGGGGCACCATATCGTTTTCCATAGTGGTTGTACCATTTTACATTCTCATCAGCACTGCGTAAGTGTTCCAGTCTCCTTGCAACCTCTACAACATTTGTTATTTTTTGTTTGTTTTTTTTTTTTTTTATTAGTGCCAGTCATGTTGGGGTGAGATAAGCATTTCCTCATGTTTCTTTTCATTGCCTGAATGTCTTCTTTGGTGAAGTATCTGTTCATATCCTTTGCCCATTTTTTAAATTGAGTTATTTGTCTTTTTGTTGTTGGCGTGTTGAAGTATTTTATAGATTTTAGAGATTAGACCCTTTTCAGATAAGTCTTAGCCAAAAATATTTTCCCAGTCTATAGGTTCTCTTTTTACTCTTTTGGTCAAGTCTTTTGATGTGCATAAATGTTTCATTTTTAGGAGCTCTTAGTTACCTAGTTTCTATTCTGGTGTTTGTATATGGTTTAGTTATGGTTCGTATTGTATTTATGCCATGTATTAGGACCTTTAGTATTGTCCCTATTTTTTCTTCCATGATCTTTATAATTTTAGGTTTTATATTTAGGTCTTTGATCCGTTTGAGTTTTTGTGTATGTTGTGAAGTATTGGTCCTGTTCCATTTTTTAGAGACGGACGCATAGTTTTGCCAACCCCATTTGTTAAAAAGACTGCGTTTTCCCCATTTAATGGACTTTGGTCCTTTGTCAAAGATCAGCTGACCATAAGTGGATGGATTTACATCTGGGTTCTCAATTCTGTTCCATTGGTCTGTGTGCCTGTCGTTGTAGTGGTACCAGGCTGTTTTGACTACCGTGGCTGTATAGTAGGTTCTGAGATCAGGGAATGTGAGGCCTCCTACTTTGTTCTTTTTCTTCAATAATGCTTTGCTTATCTGGGGCCTCTTTCCTTTCCATCTTATTAAAGAATACTGTTGCTGTTTGGATCAGGATTGCATTATATCTGTAAATGGCTTTGGGTAGCATTGACATTTTCACAGTGTTGGGTCTTCCTATCCATGAGCATGGTAAGTTTCTCCATTTATGTAGGTGTCTTTTGATTTCTTGCAATAGTGTTTTGTAGTTTTCTTGGTAGAGGTGTTTTATGTCCCTGGTTAGATTTATTCCTAAGTATTTTATCTTTTTAGGGGCTATCATCAATGGTATTTTTTTATAAATGGTATTGTTTTCCTGATTTCTTTTTCAAGGTTCTCTTTGTTGGTGTATAGTAATCCAACTGATTTTTGTATGTTGATCTTGGATCCTGCTGCTCGGCTAAATCTATTAGTTCCAGTATTTTTCTTGTGGAATCTTTGGGGTTCTCTTTGTATAGTATCATAACATCCACAAATAAGGATAGTTTTACTTCTTCATTACCAATCTGAATGTCCTTTATTTCTTTTTCTTGCCTTACTGCTCTAGCTAGGACTTCCAGCATAGTGGATAAATAGGAGTGGTTTTAAAGGGCATCCTTGTCTTGTTCTGTTCTCAGGGGGAATGTTTTCAGCACCTCTCCATTGAGAATGATGTTGTCTGTTGGTTTTGTATAGATGTCCTTTATTGTGTTGAAGAATTTCTCTTCTATTTTACTGAGTTTTTATCAGGAATGGGTGTTGGGCTTTATCAAAATGCCTTTTCTGCATCAATTGACATGATCATGTGATTCTTTTATTTATGTGGTGGATTACATTGATTGATTTTCTGATGATAAACTATCTTTGCGTACCTAGTATGAATCCCACTTGGTCATGGTGTATTATTTTTTTAATATGATGCTGAATCCTGTTGGCTAGAATTTTGTTGAGAGTTTTCGCATCTGTATTCATGAGAGATACTATGTCTGTACTTTTCTTTTTTGTGGTGTCTTGTCATGGCTTTGGTATCAGGGTTATGTTGGCTTCATAGAATGAATTTGGGAGTATGCCTTCCTTTTTTATGCACTGAAATAGTTTCATTAGTACTGGTGTGAACTCTTCTCTGAATATTTGGTAGAATTCTCCAGTGAAGTCATCCAGGCCATGGTTTTTGTTGTTGTTGGGAGTTTTTATTACCTCTTCTCTTGTCTTGTCATGGATCTGTTCAGATTTTCTATCTCAGCTTCTGTTTAGGCAGGTAGTTTGTTTCTAGAAATTTGTCTTGTTGAGAGTTTTTATCAAAAAAGGGTCCTGGATTTTATCCAATGCCTTTTCTGCATTGATTGAGATGATCCTGTGGGTCTTTTCTTTTGTTCTATTAATGTGGTGTATTACATTTTTTTTTTCTAATGTTGAACCAACCTTGTGTTCCTGGAATAAATCTCACTTCATCGTGATATATAATTCTTTTAATACACTGTTGGATTCTGTTTGATAGTATTTTGTTGAGAATTTTAGCATCTTCTTATATTCATAAGGGATATTGGTCTGCAGGTTTTTTTTCTTGAGGTGTCCTTGGCTTTGGTACCAGGGTAATGCTGGTTTCATAGAAACAGGTGGGGAGTATTCCTTCTTCCTCTACTGTTTGGAAGAGTTTGAACAGGATTGGTGTCAGTTCTCTAAATGTTTGATAGAATTCCCCAGTGAAGTCTTCTGGTCCCAGACTTTTCTTTGTCGGGAGGCTTTTTATTATTGATTCAATCTGTTCGCTTGGTACGGGTCTGTTGAGGTTTCTACTGCCTTTTGAGTCAGTTTAGGTAGGTTATGTGCTTCTAGAAATTTGTTTCATCAAAGTTATCAGTGTTGGAATACAGTTGTTCATAGTATTCCATTGTGATCCTTTTTACTTTTATTGGGTCGGTTGTAATGTCTCCACTTTCATTTCTTATTTTGGTTATTTGCACCTTCTTTCTTTGTCAGCTTAGCAAGTGGTTTGTCAATTTTATCGACCTTTTCAAAGAACCAGCTTCTGGACCTGTTGATTCTCTCTACTGTTTTTCTGTTGTATATTTCATTTATTTTTCTCTGATCTTTATTAACATCTTTTCTTTTAGTAGGTTTAGCGTGCTCTTCTTTTTAACGTAGGCATTTATTACTATAAATTTTCCTCTTTGGACTGCCTTCACTGCGTCCCATAAGTTTTGGTATGTTGTGTTTTCATTTATCTCCAGGTATTTTTTAATTTCACTCTTGATTTGTCCCTTCACCCAGTAGTTATTTAATGGTACATTGTTTAATATCTGTGAATTTGTGTGTTTTCTACTTTTGCTTCTGCTGTTAATTTCTAATATTATTCCTTTGTGGTCAGAGAAGATCCTTTGTATAATTTCAGTCTTTTTAAACTTGTTGAGACTTGTTTTGTGGCCTGGCATATGGTCTGTTCTGGAAAATGATCCATGTGCACAGGAGAAAAATGTATTGTTCTGATGATGGGTGGAGTGTTCTATATATGTTCATTATGTCTAGTTGGCTTATTTAAAAAAAAAAAAAAACCCTGTTCCCGTTGAGTTATTCCAACTCATAGTAACCATATAGGACAGAGTAAAACTGCCCTGTGGGTTTTCCAAAAAGCGGCTGGTAGATTCAAACTGCCAACCTTTTGGTTAGCAGCTGTAGCTCTTAACCATTGCACCACCAGGGCTAGTATCATTTAAATCTTCTGTGTCCTTGCTGATCTCTTTAGATGTTCTGTTCAGAATTTAAAGTGGTTTATTAAAGTCCCCAGTTGTTATTATTGTCTTATTACTCCTTCCATGTCAGTGTTTATTTCATACATTTTGCAGCACTGATGTTAGGTGCATATATGTATTTATAATTGTTATGTCTTTTTGATGAAGTGACCCTTTTATTATTATGTAATATCCTTTATCTCTTATAATAGATTCTAATTTTTAAAGTCTATTTTACCTGATACCAGTATGGCCACCCCTGCTCTTTTTTTGGTTACTAGTTGCATGGCATATTCTTTTCCATCCTTTTGCTTCCAGTCTGTTTGTATTCTTGTGTCTAAGGTGTGTATCTTGTAGGCAGCATAAGGATGGATCATGTTTTTTTCCCCATTCTGTCACTGTCTTTTGAATGGCAGTTTAGACCATTTACATTTAATGTAATTAATGAAAATGAAGTACCTACTTAATTCATTTTGCTGATTGTTTTCTGTGTTTCTTATACCTTCTTTTTCCCATTTATTCCCATACTTCTGTAATTTTTTTGTGTTTAGCTGCTTTTTTATATTGAATCTTTTTGATTTCCTCCTTCCCTTCTTTGTATTTTTTCTAAGCATTTTCTTAATGGTTACCACAAATATTACATTGAACAACTTACAATTCCAGCAACTTATTTCAGCCTGCTGCCAACATTTAATATGCAAACAATTAACATATTAGCATACTAAAACTCTATTCGTGTTTTGCTCCTCCCTTACCCTTTCTGTTGTTGAGTCTCCAGTTACATCATTACATATCCTATAACCAATAGGTTTAATTTGTATTTATTTTTTATGCACTTGGCGTTGTATAAGGAGCCCTGGTGACATGGCGGTTAAAGCACACAGCTGCTAACCAAAAGGTCAGAGGTTCAAACCCACCAGCCACTCCACAGGTGAAAGATGTAGCAGTCTGTTTCCATAAAAATTTACAGCCCATCCTATATGGTCACTATGAGTTGGAATCGACTTAACAGCAATGGGTTTGAGTTTTAGTTTTGACGTTGTATTGCTTGTGAAACTGAACTATTGAGTTTACTCCCTGAACATACCGTATACTTGGTCCTTATATTTGCCCACCTTTTATGGAGATCCCCCCTTCCCCCTTCCCATAAGCAGATTCAAGTATTTGTCTGGTGTTCTTTCCTTTGCATCTGAAGAACTTTCTTAAGTAATACTTGCAGAGCAGGTCTGGTAGTAACAAATCCCAAGAGCTTCTGTTTATTTCATTTTTGAAGGATAACTTTGCTGGGTAAAGAATTCTTGGTTGAAAGTTGTTTTCCTTTAATACTTCATATATCTTACTCCATTGTCTTCTGGCCTCCAGAGTTTCTGAGGAGAAATCCACACTAATTTTTATGAAAGACTGTTAATATGTTATATTGTTTTTCTCTTGCTGCTTTCAGAAATCTCGTCTTTGGTTTTCAAGAATTTCATTGCAATGTGTTGTGGTGTAAACCTCTTTATATTCCTTTGCTTTGGGGTTCATCTAGCTTCCTGGATTTGCAGGCTCGATTCCTTATTCAGATCTTGGAAATTCTTTGTGATTATCTCTTGGAAAATTCTTTCTGTGTCTTTTACTATCCTGTTGTTCTAGAATCCCCAAAATCCTAATGTTGGATTTCTAATTGAGTCCCACAATTTCGTTTGGCTTTGTTCACCTTTCTCTTTTCTTTTCTCTTGAAACTTGATAAGTTCGGTTACCCTGTCTTCTAGTTCACTTATTCTACCTTCTGTCTATTCGAATCTATTGTTGAATGTTTCTCTTACATTTTCTAATTCAGTTGTTTACTCTTCATTTCCAGTATTTCTCTTAGGTTTTTTTTTTTTTATGTTTTCAATCTCCTTAGTTTTCTTATTTTGTTTCCTGATCTCCATTAGTTTGTTTTCTGTCTATTCTTTGCTTTCTTTGAATATATTTAACCTTGTTGTCTGGAGGTCTTCTATTTTTCTCATTAACCTGGTCTCCATCAGAGAAGTTTCTGCTGCTTCATGGTTTTCATTTGATTGGGACATCTTCTGTGATCTTGTATGCTTTTTGTTGAACATGGGCATTTTAATATCTTACTGTGATAATCTGGAACTCAGAATTTTCTGTATTCCAGGAATTCTTTTTTTATACATTTAATTTCACCTTCTTTCCCTAAGTTCCACTAGGGGCCATTCTGTCCTTTTGGTTCTTCCAACACTGGCTCAGTCTTTCTGTGGTGAGGTCTGAGGTATTTTTTTGTTGTTATTGTTAATATAGGGTTCCACTCTGGTCCACAGGTTTTAGGCATTTTGTAAAATTTTAAGTTTCTGTGTGCCAACTCTGGGTGGTTTTCCCCAAGGTGGCTGATGTTACTGGGGTGTGAGGTTCCCAGTGAGGTTCACATGGTTGGGTATGTCCTTCCTGAGAGGACTGCATCACTGGGACAGGATTCCCTCACATTTATCTTCGGGGGGTAGGGTGTGGCTTTTCACCTGTGGCTTGATTGCACAGGCACCGGACTTTTCACGCTGGACAAGCATTGGAAGGGGTGGAGCATGGCTTTCCCAAGGCAGGGTGGAGGTAGTGCTTTGTGTCTTTACCACATGGGCAGCCCTAAGCAGGCTCTCCCATGGTTTCTGGTTGTTAGGTAGAGAACAAGTTGGTTCCTGCTGGGTTGCCTGTTTGATGAACTTTTCTTTTCCTGGCCTACGGGTGGGTCCTGTGGCACTTCTGTGGGTTGGGTTCCCCTACCTCTGGTCTCATTGAGACTCAATAGCACTCACCTGCAGTGTTTTAACTTCCCTGTACCCCTTCCCCAGTGCACACTTGGGCTTCCTTGCTTGTGAATTCCCAAAGTCAATCTGCACCACTTTAATTGGACTGCACTTTCCTTAGTTTCCCAGATTTCAAATCCATGTTCTACCATTATGCCACTGTCTCTCAGTTCTGCCCCAGCTGAGAAGGCACCCCACCCCTCACCAAGGCTGTTTACCTAGTATCTGTGAGCCAGTCTTTGTCCTCAGTGTAGATGCCGTCCTGGATTCTTTGTTCAGGGGTGTTGCCTGTCCACATCCTAAAATGGCCCCAGTGAGCTGAACTGACAGTTAAGATGCTAGTAGCCGGCAAATCTCAGCCTTTCCACTGTCACTGTTCTATATCTCTCCTGATTCAAGTCTAACCTTGGTTCTCCAACACTTCAGCTGCTGTCTGGAACTACAAAATCTCTATCTGTGCTAATTTTTATTTGTTGTTCAATGGCTTAGTTGTAGGGGGATGTGGGGAGTGACTGCTTACACTGCCATCTTGCCTCTCCCTCCAGCCTCCATGAAATTTTCCCCACTGAGCAGACTAAAGGATATCCCGTTCCCAGGAGTACACGGATAAGCCAGAATGATACAGAAATGTTCTGAATAGTAGGCATAAAAGTAATGATGAAATTACTTTTAAAAACATGTTCAAAATAATGTCTCTAAATAAGGGCTACAAATTATGAAAATCTTGGGGAGAATTCTGCAAAGCTTTATATGCATGAGACATTACTTAACTGGAGTCCTTGCTCAGAACATTGGCTTACCCAGGATTACTAACTGAATGCCTGTTCCATGGATGTCACCCAGAAAGAAAGGAAGACTAGAAGAAATAAACTACGTTCTGTGGCATGGTAAGAGAGCATTTATAACTAGCCTCTGAGAAAACAGTGCAGGAATTGGGCTCTGACACCTGGCAAACCTTTGGGAAGTTAGTTTTTGACTGGTAACTAAGATTCTGAAGGAGTCGATAAGTGAAGAAATTAAGGATTACTATTTTTTTATGGATATACATACACATTCTGCTTTGAAACAGTATCTTTTTCATTAAGCTCAGTGTTTAAGTAACAAACCTCATTTATAGTGAAATTGCAAATTGAAACCAAATGATATACCACTTCTTACCTATCAGTCAGATTGGCACAGTTCAAAAGGTTTAATATATTGTTGGTGACGGTATGGGAAAACAGGCACTCCTATTTATGGTGATAATGGAAATTATTATAACCTCTATGGAGAATTTGGCAATCTATCAAAATTACATATATACCCTTTGATCCAGCAACTCCATTTCTAGAAATTTGTCCTATAATCACATGTATAAAAGATACAAGGATATTTGTTACAGCATCAATTGTAAAAAAAAAAAAAAAAAGTCCATCAATAGATGGTACATTATGGTACATCCATTCAGTAGAATATCATATAGCTGTGTTAAAACAAAAAGCAAGGTGCAGAACAGTGTGTACAGCACACTATCATTTGGGTAAAAACATTATAAATACATACATATACGATCTCTGGGAAGGGTAGCCCAAAACTTACGGGCAGGGTCAGGTAAGATACTTTTTACCTTATAGCCTTAGATCAGGGGTCTTAATCTTTTTTGTGCCATGGAGACCTTTGGCAGTTTGCCCTAGCCTATGGATCCCGTCTCGGAATGCTGTTTATAAGTATATACAATTAAAAAAAAATAGTGCTATCGAGTCGTTTCCGACTCATAGCGACCCCACAGGGTTTCCTAGGAGCGCCTGGCGGACTTGAACTGCCGACCATTCGGTTAGCAGCTGTAGCACTTGGCCGCTACGCCACCAGGGTTTCCGAATAAAAACATAGGATTATAAAGGAAACCAGTTATGCTGAAGTAGCATAATCAAATAATTTTACATTTTAATAATATATATGCTTCTTTGTTAATATATTAATGACATCTAGTGGCAAGTCTAAGAACCACTGTGATTTTATAATCATGAACGTAAATGGTATTGAGATATGTGCAGTAACTATGAAATTATGTGATTTCTTGGTAACAAAGTCACAGGTACTGCTGATACTATTGAAGTTTGTAGCTTATATTCACAATTAAAGGAAAAGTTAAATTCCAGATACAGGATACCAAAAACCAAACCAAATCCATTGCCGTCAAGTCGATTACAACTCATAGCGACCCTATAGGACAGAGTAGAGCTGCCCCATAGGGTTTCCAAGGAGCAGCTGGTGGAGTCGAACTGCCGACCTTTTCGTTAGCAGCCATAGCTCACCGTATCTCTTAACGAGTGGACTCAACGGCAATGGGTAGTGGGAGAAAAAGATGTAATTTTTTTTCCCATCCAAATTCATAGATATCCTGAATTCTACCCAAGAACCCCAGGTTAAAAATCCCTGCCTTAGGTACTGTTTAAATATTTTACCATGTGCATCTTTTTTCCCCCCAAATAAAAAGTCACAGTACACACTCAAACAGAGAGAGCATTCTGTTATTTTAGTGAGAAATACACCTGAACTTAAGCCTCACTGTTCAGATCACATGGATATAGTCCCCTAAAGCCCTCGGCAAGCAAATGAATCGTGTAGTGGCCCTCCTTTTTTTTTTTTACATCAAGGAAAAATAAATTTATTAGCTTAATTTCAACAAACATTTGTATGCTTTGTGGAAGGGACTGAAAACCGAAGATGTAGGGTGCAGCCAACAATGCATTCTCTCTACTTGGATTACAACAGCCATTAAATCCATGAAGGGAAATGATTTAGCTGGACTCAGGTACACAGAATGCTACAGCAGGTTCTTCAAAAATAACAATATATATCCAATCACATTACCCTCCCTAAAATATTAGTAATAATATCTTTTACTAAGAGCAAACTGTTGTACCATCAATAAAATCCTATTGTTTCCCAGTTAATTGGCCTATTAACGTGTTTAGTACTCCTATTCTACCTCCCAGTTCGTTTTGTAGTGCTTGGCTTCTTAAAAGCTTGCAAGTGGCCATCCAAGGCACAACAACTGGTCTGTACTTGGCTGGGGCAACAGAGGAAGGAGGAGAATCAGGACTAGGAGGAGGTAATGGAATGTGTGGCTAATTGACTCCATGAACAACTGCATTCTTTGCCGTGAGACCAGCAGAACTGGATGGTGCCTGGCTACCATTACTGAACATTTTGATGAAAGATTCTATAGAAGAATCCTGATCAAAAGGGGAAAAATGCAGAAAAGAATTTCAAATCCTCATGGACTCTAGACTTTCTGGAGCCATGGAGGCTGGATGAACCCCTTAAACTATTGCCCTGAGATAATCTTTAAACCTTAAATAAAAAAAAAATATTCCCTGAAGTCTTCTTAAAACAATAATTTAGCTTAACAAAGAATGTCTGCCTTGAGCATTACACTCTTTAAGATCTATCTATATGGGATTAAACTGACAACAGCAACTCAAAAGATTAAATAGGAAACTTCGGGGGCAGTGAGTTTATGTTAATGGGGAGGAACAACTCAGAAAAGGAGGGTGAGAATGGTTGCACAACTTGAAGAATGTAATCAATGTCATTGAATTGTGTATGTAGAAACTGTTGAATTGGTTTGTTTTGCTGTGTATATTTTCAACAACAAAATAATTTTTTTTAATCTATTAAATTTTAGTTCACCTCTTCAAATTTCTGTGCATATTTTGTAATATACATAAGATTGTGTGTGTGTGTGTGTATAAAATCTACAAGTAACTGTTTTACATGTGTCTATATTATCATAGTGGCTTTTCATGAGCCTTAGTTTCCTTAAATAAGAAATAGAAATGCAGCCCTCTACATCAAAGGATTATGGTGAGGATGAAATGAGAAACCTATATAGAGCACCTGATACTACCCAACACATAGCAGATACTCAAATAACAGTTCCCATTCTCTGATGACAGCGTACTATATTGCACATTACGTTTCTGAGAGGGTACCAAACTCTGTTTTGGTCTACAATTCAAGGATATAAAGTGACAGCAGGTATCAAAATAGACAAGAAGATGGATGGTTTGGGCAGCAAAGTGACTTTAGCCAGGGCAGGGTGCCAGTGATAAGAAATCCTAGCACCAGGTACCTTACCCCCAGCCTTCTGCTGTATTAAGCTGAAAACATAAAATACCATGTTAAAAGCATGTCTTAGATTTGGAATGACGAACTCCTGCCTAAAGTAAGGAGTTTCCATATGCATTTGCCAATATTATTTCAATGAAAGAAAATGAACGGAAAAGAAAATACTTGAGAAAAGTAATTTTAATTTTGTTATGTGACGTGTGATAAACAAAGGCAATCACTTTCAGAGTAAAATTTTAAGAATGGCCAGAAAAAGTTTACAAAAACCTTTCTAGAAATAACATAGTTCTATATTTCTTTTTTTTTTTTATTAAGTTTACTGCGTATGCCTAAAAGAAAAATATAAGAATATCTGAGTGAAGAAATACTACCCTAGTGCTGAGAATACCAGAATGAATGTATTCTGGGGGTGGGAGGGGTAAATACAGAATTTACAAAAGAGAAACAAAAATTTGCTCTTTGACCTCCCTCTTGCTTAAGTTGTGTTCCTAAAGAATCCAGTTAGAGAAACACAAATTACCCCATACTCAGTTTCACTTTAAAATGCAGTAAACAGGTCATATTCTTAAGTTTTATTAAGTTGCTTATACAAACTTAAAGTCATGAGCATGACTTCAGGGTCTGCAGTTTTTATGTCAAGTGCTTTAACTAAGCAGTTTAGGGCTTCTTGTATCTTTCCACACTCTTTCAGTTCTTTCCCACGCATTACAAGAGTCTCATACTCATTCGCATCCTCCAGGGCCTCATTCTGAGGAGAATCAAGCGACTGTTTACCAGACAAAGGCTCAGGGTCATCAGTTGAGGTTTCCTGAGCTGTAGTACCAAGCTTAGATGTAGTTAAACAGCTGGACTTATTTTCTGAAGATAACTTTTCTCTGGAAGGGTCCTCATCTGTGTACTCTGAGGCTTCTCCACTGCTTCCCTCTGTCCCTTCTTCTAGATAATCTTCAATACTCTTTTCTTCACTGCTGTTGTCAAGTCTTTCCTCCATATCCTCCACATGCTCTAAAGCCACATTAATAAGAGACCTCCTAGAAGCCAGAGATATCCTAGAGTTTATAGTCTTGTTTCCACTATCGGCCATTTTAGGTGAAAAGAACCTTTGAGGTGGACTGATGCCATTTTTGGGAGTCGAAGATAAGAATGGAAAGAGAGATGTGTCGAGTGGATTTGTGCTTGAAATACCTGTAAAAGAATTATCTTCATCTTCACCATCTGAAACAATCCTTCTAGCTTTACTTCTGATTTTTACATTAACTACTACCTCTTCTGGTCCATCGTCTCTCTCAGAAAAATCCAAACTGAGACGTGCTTTGTTGTTAGACACAAACTCTGCTCTAGAATTAGCTGTGGAACTACACAAGCTATTTTCTTTCTCAACATGCTTCAAAGATTGGTGGGAAAGATTTTGTCCATTGTCTGCAGAGTCTTCCAAGAAAAGGTTGAAATCACATGCATACTGCGGTGGAGATGCTGAAAGTTCCTCTTCTGACTGGGCCTCATTTGCTTGAGAATCCTGCAGGGGCCTATGCGATGCTGATAAGTCATCATTTATTTCAATAATGGATGTATTCACGTCTGTGTTTTTATTTGTTGTAGGATTAATGGGCTGTAGAATTTCATCATCCTTTAGTTGATCTAGATTTGGCTCAAGATCAGTTCCGACTGATTCGTTAAGTAAATAATTTAAACTTCCCGGAGGGTTCTCTTGCAATGCCTCCTTCTGTAGAGCTTCACTGTCGGTTGTAAAGCTTTTTGTCACTTCCAATAAAGAATCGGCGCAAATTTCTTCTGTACCTCCATACCCTCTGGGTAAAGTAGCTGCAAATTCAGCATCAAAGTTATCTTCACATGAGTGCCTATCATCTTGAAGGTCAGAGCTGTTGTTCATCTTTATGCTGGAGAGATCTTGTTTCTCACTCCCTTCAGCCACATCGTCAATGATTACATTTGCCATTTGGAAACTGATATCTTCTTCCTGGGTATGATGAGCTGAAGGCCAAAACTGTGGTTTCTTCAATTCAGGGCATTTCTTCTTTGCTCGAGGAGGAAACACAGGTTCTCTAGGCCAGGCCCCTTCATTTACTGTTCTTTGTCTTTCCATCAGGAGCTCTGTATTTTGAGACTCAAATTCAACAAGGAATTGAGCTTTTTGAACCCTTTGTTGAATATATTGAGATTCCTCTATCTCAACAAGCTCTTCTTTGACGGCTAGATCATGTGTGTATATCAAATCATGGTCAGAGATTCCAGCTATTCCCAAAGAGTGCAGGTAGGCAATATGCTCATCCAGTTTCTTATCAGATCTTCTCTGATCAGCATGCAAAGACTGAAGCTGCAGCTGGGTTGCAGAGTTCTGAAAATCCTCTATTGTAAAGAGCTCTCTTAATTCTTGTTTACTAAAATATCTGAAAGGATTCTTCTTATCACCAGTAGTTTGTCTTCTTAATGAGTCCTTGAAAATTTGTCTTCTATATATTTTTTCCTCTACAGTCCCACAAGTGATTAGCCTATAAACCACAACATTTTCTTTTTGCCCAATCCGGTAAACCCTATCCACAGCTTGAGCATCAGTTGCGGGGTTCCAGCTAGGGTCAAAAATGACCACTCTAGTCGCTGCAGTTAATGTTAAACCAACACCACCCACTTGGGTGGTCAGCAGAAAAACAGAGTAATCTTTATTTTGCTGGAATAAGTTAATTCTTTTTTCTCGTTCCAAAAGATGAGTTATTGTTCCATCAATTCGCAGTGTCTTAAAGTGCCTGTTCTTTAAGACATGTTCAATGAAGTTTAGAATTTGTCTTGATTGAGAAAAGACCAGAGTTTGATGCCCTTCGTCCCGCAGTCTCTTCAGTAGCTCCATGAGGAAGATCATTTTTCCAGATTCATTTATCAATGTAGCATCAGTTACTTGATCAATGTGGCCCACATCTGAAGACCCTTCCCCCTCATTTTCATTTTGAGAAGAGAATTTGGACCCCTTTAGATTCAGTAAACAACAAGCCCGTGCAGACAGCAACCTAGGATGATCACACAACTTCTTTAAGACACCTAGCTCAGCCAAAGGTGAGCGTGTCTCCATTAACAACTCCTTGATATGATCCAGAGATACAAATTTCCTGTATATTTCTTCTTGTAACGGTACAAGACGTATCCAAATGATTAAGTCATTTTTCCTGGAAAGGGAGGGCATTTCACAAATGGCATCAACATCTGGATTCTTTTTACTGTGTCTGATCTCTGGGTTGCTTAACTTTTTCTCCTGTACCTCTTCTTTAGTCCTCCTGAGAAAATAGGGTTTTATGATTGCCATTAAGTTTTCAGATATTTTAAATCCCAAGGCTTTTTCCCCCGGGGTAGCATCCTTCTCTCTTGCTTTAATAATAGGATTTTCGTACTGCATTTTAAAAGTTTTTAATGTCCCTAGTAGGGACCCTTGACAAGCAAAATCAAACAAGGACCACAATTCTTGCAAATTATTCTGGATTGGTGTTCCTGTGAGGAGGATGCGATTCTTTGCAGGGATCGCACGAGCACAAGTTGCTGACTTAGTGGATGAGGTTTTTATCTTATGTGCTTCATCAAGGATAACATAGTCCCATACAAACTCTTGGCCATTCAAGCTTGAAAGCTGCTGCCAGTTATTGATTAACATTTGGTACGTGGTGATAATGACACCATTCCTTTGCTGAATCCGACTGAGGTTTCTGGTACGTTCATCCTTGCTAGGACCATGAAAGGCTTTGACTCTCATTCCTGGAGTCCACTTGACAAATTCTTTTACCCACGTGCTAATAAGATTCGTTGGCATGATCAGCAGCACATGATTCACAAGTGCAGCATCAAACATACCAGAAAGGAAAGCGATGATTTGAACAGTCTTCCCTAATCCCATATCATCTGCCAAAATACCACCTTTTCTTCCATCCCTATACAGGCTATAGAGGAAAGCTATACCTTCCTTCTGGTGCTCAAAGAGTTGGTTGTGCAGCTCTCGATAAAGCAGCAGGCCACAGTTGCACACATCCATGAATTCATCATCTCCATGTTCTGCCAACTCCTCCAAGGCTTCCTGTATTTTTTTCATTCTGCTCAGCACCTTTGCATTGGGAAAAATGTCCTTTGCCAAACTGAAAACTTTAAATGCTTCTTCCAGATCTCCATTCTTAGCGGCTTCTTTGGCCTGTTTCACATACCTGTGAAGAAATTTTTTTTAAAATACAGAAGATTAGAAAGAAAGAAGAAAACAGAACATTCACCCTAAGAACCATTTAGAGTCCATTTTGGAATACAAACTACAGTTCAGCTTTTAATATCCTCAGTTCAGGATAGGGAAGATTAGCACAGAAGACGCCAATGAAAGCTGGTCTCACCTAAGACGCAAACAAATATCCAACAGACACTGCCGGGAACACCTTCAGGCACCAGTTATAGAAAATAGGTGCAAAGGTTATTGATTCCACAGTATTTTAAAAAATTGCCACCCATAAGAAGTATGGAGTGATATTATTTATAAAACAAATAAACCTGTGTGTGTGGACACGGAAACAGGAAAGATACACGGGCACTTCTCAGACCTTATTTTTCTGGACCTCTGTGATGCAAGTGACACTACTGATCACTCCCTCCTTAAAATTCCCTCCTTCCATTGGATTCCTATAGACTCTCCTATTTTTCCTCCCACATCAAGGGCCATTTCTTCTCTTCCCCTTTTTGGACTCCTATTCTTCCTCCCAAAGGACTCAGTCTTAGGCCCTCTTCTCACTCTTTATACACTCTCCTTGGGCTCTCCCAGAGCTTCTATTCCCACTATGTGCTGATGACTACCAGTCATTATCTCCAACCCAGGGCTCTTGCCCAAGCTCTAGTCTAGACCCAAATTCCAACTGCCTACTGGACATCTCTGCTTGAAAATCTCATATTTAATCTCAAATTCATTCCAAATGAAATTCATTATCCTCCTCCCCTAAAAAATTGTTTCTCAATCTGCGTGGCAGTAAATGACACAACTACCCACATAACTACCCAACCTAGAAATCTGACGATCATCTCTGACCCAAACCCCAAAACCTAAGTCATCTTCGACCCTTCTCCTCTTTTTACTACCCCATCCCCACCCCCCCCCACACACAGTTAGGCAGTCACCAAGTCCTACTAATTTTATTTCCCAAGTGTAACCTAACTGTCTCGTCTCCATCTCCACTGCTACTACGGTGGTCCACGTCACCATCACCTCTGGCCTGGATAATTGCAACTCCCTACTCACTGGTCTCCCTGCCTCCACTCTTGGCCTCCTCCAGTATATTCTCTACATAGTAAGTAGCCAGCAATATTGTCTTAAAAGAATTATAAAAGTAATTATATCACACCTTTGCTTAAAATTCTATAGTGGTTTACAGTCAACTGATTTTTGACAAGGGTGCCAAAATAATTTAGTGGGGAAAGAATACTCTTTTCAACTGGATATCCATGTGCAAAAGAATGAAGTTGTCACTGAATTATAAATATAAAATTTGTTGAATGGGCAAATGTTTTATGATGTTTTTCTTGTAATAAAACATATTCTTACCACAATAAAAAAAGAATGAATTGGACCTCTACCTCACACAATACACAAATGTTGATCCAAAGTAGATTAAAGACCTAAATGTAAGAGCTGAAACTATAAAACTCTCAAAAGAAAGCATGGGCATAAACCTGCATGAACTTGGATTTAGCAATGGTTTCTTAGATATGATGCCAAAAGCAGAAGCAATCAAAGAAAAAAAAATAAATTGGACTTCATCAAAATTAAAAACTTCTGTGAATCAAGAGACATTATCAAGAATATGAAAAGACAATATACAGAATGGGAAAAATATTTGGAAATCATATATCTGATAAGGGTTTTATATCCAGAATATATTTAAAAACTACAACTCAACAGAAATTTAAAAATGGGCAAAAGACTTGAATAGACAGTTTGCCAAAGAAGATATACACATGGTCAATAAGCACATGAAAAGACGCTCCACATCATTAGTTATCAGGGAAATGCAAACCGAAATCACAATGAGATACCAATTCATGCCTGCTAGGAAAGCTATAATGGAAGTCAGATAATAAGTGTTTGTGAGGATGTGGAGAAATGAGAAGTCTCATACACTGCTGGTTCAAATGTAAAATGCTATAGCCACTTTGGAAAACAGTCTGGCAGTTCCTCATAAGGTGAAACTTAGAACTACCATACGACCCAGCACTTCAACTCCTAGGTATATACCCAAGGAAAATGAAAATATATACCCACACAAATACTTGTACACAAATGTTCCTCGGGGTATTATTCACAGTAGCCAAAAGGACAAACAAACCAAATGTCCATCAGCTGCTGAATGGATAAACAAATTGTGATATATCCCATACAATGGAATGTTATTCAACCATAAAATGGAATGAAGTACTGATACATGCTGCAACATGGATGACCCTTGAAAACATTATGCTAAGTGAAAGAAGCCAGTCAAAAGGTCACGTATTATATGATTCCATTTATATTAAATGTCCAGAATAGGTAAATCTATAGAGACAGAATTAGCCCTGGTGGCACAGTGGCTAAGAGCACGGCTGCTGTAACCAAAAGGTTTGCAGTTCGAATCCACCAGACGTCCTTGGAAACCCTATGAAGGAGTTCTACTCTGTTCTATAGGGTCGCTATGAGTCGGAATCAACTCGGCAACAAGTTTGGGAGGTCTTAGGGCTGGGAGTTGAGGGGAGGGGGATAATGCTTAAAGAGTAAGGAGTTTCTTTTTGTAGTAATGGAAATGTTTTAAAAGTACCAATTGTGGTGATGGTTGCACAACTCTGAATATACTAAAAACCATTAAATTGTAAGCTTTAAATGGGTGAGTTGTATGGTATGTGAATTAGACCTCAGTAAAGCTGTTAACAACAACAAAAAGTCTCCAGTGGCTTCCTGTGGCCTACAGGGAGCTTAGCCTGGCACTCCAAGCCCTCCCTTAACTCTTGCCACTTTTCTGACTCAAACATTTTATTATAACCACAGTGAACTACATGTAACCCCTTATATACTCATCATGCTACTTTGTGTCCTCTACCCTTAGGTTCACACCCTCCTCTTCCTGGAATGCTCTCATCTCCTTTCACTAAGCTAACCTCACTGAACTCATCCTTTAAGACAGTCATTCTCAAATTTCTGTTCCAGAGCTTAGAAGGAGAAAATAATGTCTTTTTTTTTTAATTGCTATTAAACTGTTCCAAGTTCCTGGACTGGAAACCTGCCCAGTATCCTGGACCCCTGTGAAGTCTGGGGTTTTGTCTAACTCTGGCCAGGCCTCCCTCCCAGAGACTAAAGTTCTGCCTCTGTGCCCTAGCTCTAGGGGGCAGAGTCTAACTCTGGCCAGGCCTCCCTCCCAGAGACTAAAGTTCTGCCTCTGTGCCCTAGCTCTAGGGGGCAGGGTCTAACTCTGGCCAGGCCTCCCTCCCAGAGACTAAAGTTCTGCCTCTGTGCCCTAGCTCTAGGGGGCAGAGTACCCCTTCACAAATCATACACCAACATTTTAAATGCCAACCATCTGCCTAGACTTCTTACCACCCACCTAATATTCCTACTACTGGGCTCTGTTCCCCCTCTGGAATCCCCACACTTGCCAACCTTTCACCTGAACCACAACTGGAATTCACAGAATTCCTTGGACACACCACCACTGCTGTCAGCCAAGCCACCTTCTCAGTTCCTGGTCCACCCTAGTTAGCAGGTCTAATGCCACATCTCAGCTTTTCCCTTCACCCTGTCTGCTCCAGCAGGTACTGGGCTTAGGACAGTATGAGCTAACATTCTTTCCCTAGATGGAGTCAGGGAAGAAAATAAAGTCTGCTTTTTACAGCACTGCTCTGGATCCCTGGATATTTCCAAGACTAGAATGCTTTCTGTAACGCAGTTTCATTTAGCCACGTACCTTCTAATCACTTCTATTTTCCCGGACTTAGATGGAAAACATATGTCGTTTTTATCACTAATGCAGTCATGTGTCCATGTAGAACATAGGATCCCTAACTGTCTGGAGAACTTAGATAACACTTCGTTGGCTCAAATATTTTTTTCCAAAACTGCTCCCCTATTGTCCTTGGACATGACTGGGAAAAAGCCAGGTCTGCTTGGAGTCAAGAGGACAAGGAGCAATAATAACCAGTTAGAGAAACAACCACTCCTCTTGGGCAGAAGGAGAAAAACAGTGCTTGAGTATGGGGGAAAATATCGATTATTTTTATTTATCAATTTAATGATTTTTTACAAGGCACTGATATGCGAGGCTCTAATGTGTTAAATATTCAGATGCAGAACTGTCCACCCAGAAGAGAAATTTTAATTCCATAGCAAGGGACAATAAAAACAAGGATCTTTACATTTTAGTGATTGTACCGGAAATTACATGCCAAAAAAATGGTTCCCTTTAAGGACTGTTTTAGAGGACATATAGAAAGATTATATATAAACAACCCCTGGAGGAAGTGGACACAACCATTAAATGTGGATTACAAGTCCTGTCACCTGTAAAACTACCTTTGCATTGACAGAACTACCCAGTTGCTAACCTCCTGGCTCCTAACTCCACCCAAAGGTCTTCTCATAAGAAACCCTACCCAAGTAGCCATTTAAAATCATCTCTGCCCAAATATTCTCTTTCTCCAGATGCAAACATTTTCCTCAATTATAGTCAATTGACCTCTCCTCAACAATACAATCTCGTCCACCACCCTTCAGAGCTGTTGATACCTTGAGGAGTCTTTCCTCTCCACAGAGGGACTTCTTGTTGTTGTTAGGTACTGTCAAGTCGGTTCTGACTCAAAGCGACTCTACATACAACAAAACGAAACACTGCCCAGCTCTGTGCCATCCTCACAACTGTTGTTATGCTTGAGCACATTGTTGCAGCCACAGTGTCAATCCATCTTTGTCAAGGCTCTCCCTCTTTTTTGCTGACCCTCTACTTTACCAAGCATGATGTCCCTCTCCAGGGACTGGTCCCTCCTGATAACATGTCCAAAGTACATGGGACTAAGTCTCGCTATCCTCACTTCAAAGGAGCACACTGGCTGCATTTCTTCCAAGATAGACTTGTTCGTTCTTCTAGCAGTCCATGGCAATATTCTTCACCAACACCATAATTCAAAGGTATCAATTCTTCTCTGGTCTTCCTATTCATTGTCCAGCGTTCACATGTATATGAGGCAATTAAAAATATCATGGCTTGAGTCAGGTGCACCTCAGTCCTCAAAGTGACATCTTTGCTTTTTAACACTTTAAAGAAGTGCCCAATGCAATACATTGCTTGATTTCCTGACTGCTGCTTCCATGGGCACTGAATGTGGATCCAAATAAAATGAAATCCTAGACAACGTCAATCTTTTCTCCATTTATCATGATGTTGCTTATGGTCCAGGTGTGAGGATTTCTGTTTTCTTTATCTTGAGGTGTAATCCATACTGAAGGCTGTACGTAGTCTTTGACCTTCATCAGTTAAGTGCTTCATCTTCACTTTCAGCAAGCAAGGTTGTGTCATCTGCATATCACAGGTTATCAATTAGTCTTCCACCAATCCTGATGCCACATTCTTCTTCATATAGTCCAGCTTCTCAGATTATTTGCTCAGCGTAGATTGAATAAGCATGGCGAAAAGATGCAACCCTGACGCACACCTTTCTTGATTTTAAACCATGCAGTAACCCCTTGTACTGTCTGAACAACTGCCTCTTGGTCTATGCCCATGTTCCACACAAGCACAATTAAGTGTTCTGGAAGTCCCATTCTTCACAATGTTATCCATAATTTGTTATGATCCACAGAGTCGAATACCTTTGCACAGTTAATAAAATACAGGTAAACATCTTTCTGGTATTCTCTGGTTTCAGCCAAGACCCATCTGACATCAGCAATGATATCTATTGTTCCAAGTCCTCTTTTGAATCCTGCTTGAATTTCTGGCAGTTCCCTGTCGATGTACTGCTGCAACTGCTTTTGAATGATCTTCCACAAAATTTTACTTGTGTGTGATATTAATGATATTGTTCAATAATTTCCGCATTCGGTTGGGTCTCCTTTCTTTGGGATGGGTACAAATATGGATCTCTTCCAGTCGGTTGGCCAGGTAGCTGTCTTCCAAATTTCTTGGCATACATAAGTGTTTCCAGTGCTGCATTCCATTTGTTGAAACATCTCAATTGGTATTGCATCAATTCCTGGAGCCTTAGTTTTCGCCAATGACTTCAGTGCAGCTTGGACTTCTTCCTTCAACAGCATTGGTTCTTGATCATATGCTACCTCCTGAAATGGTTGAATGTCAACCAATTCTTTTTGGTACAGTGACTCTGTGTGTTCTTTCCATCTGCTTTTGATGATTCCTGCGTCATTCAATATTTTGCCCATAGATTCCCTCAGTGTTGTAACTCGAGGCTTGAATTTTTTCTTCAGTTCTTTCAGCTTGAGAAATGCCAAGCGTGTTCTTCCCTTTTGGTTTTCTAACTCCAGGTCTTTGCACATTTCATTATAATATTTTGCTTTGTCTTCTCGAGCTGCCCTTTGAAATCTTCTGTTCAGCTCTTTTACTTCATGATTTCTTCCATTCGCTTTAGCTACTCTATGTTCAAGAGCAAATTTCAGAGTCTCTTCTGACATCCATTTTGGTCTTTTCTTTCTTTCCTGTCTTTTAATGACCTTTTGCTTTCTTCATGTATGATGTCCATGATGTCTTCCAACAACTCGTCTGGTCTTCCGTCATTAGTGTTCAATCAGTCAAGTCTATTCTTGAGGAGAAAAAAAACCATTGCCGTCGAGTCAATTCCAACTCATAGCGACCCTATAGGACAGAGTAGAACTGCCCCACTGGGCTTCCAAGGAGCACCTGTTGGATTCGAACTGCCGACCTTTTGGTTAGCAGCTGTAGCTCTTAACCACTATGCCACCAAGGTTTCCTATTCTTGAGAAGGTCTCCAAATTCAGGTAGGATACACTCAAGGTTGTATATTGGCTCTTGTGGACTTGTTCTAATTTTCTTCAGCTTCAACTTGAACTTGCATATGAGTAATTGATGGACTGTTCTACAGTTGGCCCCTGGCCTTGTTCTGACTGATGATATTGAGTTTTCCATCATCTCTTTCACAGATGTAGTTGATTTGATTCCTGTGTTTTCCATCCAGTGAGGTCCACGTATATAGTCGCTGTTTATGTTGTTGAAAAAAAGGTATCTGCAATGAATAAGTCGCTGGTCTTGCAAAATTCTATCATGCCATCTCCAGCGTCGTTTCTATCACCAAGGCCATATTTTCCAACTACCAACCCTTCTTCATTTCCAACTTTCGCATACACCAGTAATTATCAATGCATCTTGATTGCATATTTGGTCAATTTCAGACTGCAGAAGTTGGTAAAAATCTTCAATTTCCTCATCTTTAGCATTAGTGGTTAGTGCATAAACTTTAATAGTAGTATTAACTGGTCTTCCTTGTAGACATATGGATATTATCTTATCACTGACAGCATTGTACTTCAGGATAGATCTTGAAATGTTCTTTTTGAGAATGAACATGACGCCATTCCTCTTCAGTTAATCATTCCCAGATAGTAGACCATATGATTACCTGATTCAAAATGGCCAATACTAGTCCATTTCAGCTCACTAATGCCTTTTGCTTGTTTGTTTGTTTGTTTAATGCCTAGGATGTTGATCTTTATGCGTTCCATTTCATTTTTGACGTTTTCCAATTTTCCTAGATTCATACTTGATACATTCCATGTTTCGATTATTAATGGATGTTTGCAACTGTTTCTTCTCCTTTTGAGTCATGCCACATCAGCAAATGAAGGTCCCAAAAGCTTGACTCCGTCCACATCATTAAGGTCAACTCTACTTTGAGGAGGCAGCTCTTCCCTAGTTGTATTTTGAGTGCCTTCCAACCTGAGGTTCTCATTTTCTGGCACTATATCAGACAACATTCCACTGCTATTCATAAGATTTTCACTGCCCAATTTTTTTCAGAAGTAGACTGCCAGGTCCTTCTTCCTAGTCTGTCTTAGTCTGGAAGCTCAGCTGAAAACCTGTCCACCAAGGGTGACCCTGGTGGTATTTGAAATACCAGTGGCAAAGCTTCCAGTATCACAGCAACATGCAAGCCACCACAGTACGACAAACTGACAGATGCATGGCTTAAATGCTGAAAAGTTCTTCTACCTGGAGAAACCAATCAGCTACACTATACCTATGCTCCAAAGAGCTAAGCCCAGCCAAACACAACAGTGTTTTGCAAATCAGCAACAGAAAAGTCAAAGAGGCTTAAATTGCAAAAGGCAAACACCAGATTTTCCTTCATCTGGAGGGTCCTTTGGAACATTCCCTACAGTGTTCTTTTTGGAATGCAAGAAGATAGGGAAATAAATGCAAAGATCCTGACCCAATAAGTTAGAACCAGGATTTATTTGCTTCACAAGTGAAGCAATCAGAAGATGCTCTTTGTTCTCTCACCTGGACACCCAGCACTGGGACTCTATTAGGGGTGATGTAGCCTGGTCATGCTAATTTCTGCATATATGAGTCAAAAAAAAATTTTTTTTTTATGAGTCAGGTTATCGCTGACTTTCTCACAACCGGGACTCAGTTCCCCTATCCTGTTCCAGCTTCCTGATAATCAGGTCCCTGACATATTTCTGTGTATACAGTCCCCTTGTCAAGGTGCATATAGACATATCAGACACAACTGACAAGTCCTTTGATTCTCATATAGCCAATAAAACTTGTGGCTGACATAAACATTGCAGGTGACCTGAATGCCAGTACTGGAAAAAGGTCCATTGAAATCCAAGTCGTTGCAAAACTAGTCTGGGAAGATTGCTCCCTTTTGCCCTCATTTCTAGGGATGAGGTGGGAAACATTTTATCATAGTCATTTATAAATATAAACTTAATATTATCAAGTAGCATCTTCTGGGATAAGTTAGAGGAGAACATGGTTCACATTTCAAACAGTAGGCATTAATGATTATTTAACAATTAGCTTTTCCCTGCTTAGCACTATTTGTGAGATGACATCTAAGAATCAAAAAACACTGCTTTATTCATAATAGCCCAGAAACAGCCCAGGTGTCCAGCAACAGGAAAATGGATAAACAATCTGTGGTATATTCATACAATGGACTACTACTCAATAATGAAAAAGGACTACTACATGTATGAATGTACGTATGAATCTCAATTATGCTGAGCAAAAGAAGCCAGGCATAAAAGAGTAGAAGCAGTATGACTTCACTTATATGAAGTTCTAACAAAACTAATCTATGGAAGGACAGGAATTACTGAAAAAATGGTGGCTTAGTCAGACACGCCACGCTGTCCCTCTACAGCAAAGACCTGAGAAACCAAGTGAAAAAGATACAGAGGACAATCCTAGAACCCTGAGCAGCAAATGAAAAGAAAAAGAACTAGACCAAATGCTAGCTGGAAGAAGAAACTGCCTGAAAACAGTGAACGAGAAAAGACTGAGCAGAAGGGCCCTGCCAGCTGGCTCAGCACAGTGTCGCCATCTTAAGACAAAGACAGCAGCAATCACGGATGAGGAGCACAGAAGGCAACTTCATGCAATTTCCAACAGGACACAGAGTAACTGTGTAGACATACCCTGACTAAAATACAGTCTAGATTGCTGCCTGCTGCCAATGGGAAGCACCCTCGCCCAGTGACCAGAGGAGCATGCTCCCCCTCCCCCACCCTACTGATTAGTGGCACAAACCTTCCCATCCCTGCAGCCCCAAATGCTGGGGACCAAGATATGAGTCCCCTCTTCCCCTCCTAGCCCTGACTGCCACCCTCCACCACCCCAACAGCCACCACCCCTGCCCAACGACTCCACTGAGCAGTGGCAGACCACTCCATAATGGCACTGACCATTCACCCCACCCCTTCTGCCTGCCAACCCATCCAAGCTCCATCCCTCCTCCTCACACCTTGTGAGAGGCAACAGCAGTGCAACCATGAACACAATGGCTCTCTGCTCCCTCACCCCTCCTCCCCCTACCTAGCAAGAGGCAAAGGCAATGAGGCCATGCATGCACCTGCTCACCGCCTGCCCCCCCCTCCGCAAGAGGTGGCAACCACACAGCAGCCATTCACTCCACCCTTCCTGCCTGCCGACCCAGCCTGGTGAGAGGCAGTGGCACCATGACCATGCATGTGCCCGCCCACCCCTCCCTCACGTATCCCTCTGCCAGGCAGGAGGCGGCTGCAACGCGACCCCACGTGCACCCACCCACCACTAACCCCTCCCCCTGGTCGCCACTCACACTCTCCCAACTTGCTAGAGGCAGCAGCAGCACGACCATGCAGCAGCACAACCATGAGTAGACCTGCCCACCACTCAGTCCCCCATCCAGCAGGAGGCGGCAATCGTGCTCCCACTAGCCAGCCACACCTGCTGTCCCACCCACTTTGCAAGTGCCCCTCCTGCACCATTGGACCCACAAGAGATGGCAGCCAACACCCGCCCAACCTGCCCTCAGCTGCCCCGCAAGACCAGTGAACAGACCCACACTCACACACCCAGCTGCTACCCCACCCACCCAGAGACAGGTGGTGAGTGCACCAGTGTGGCCAGGCTAGGGACCAGAGTAGCATGCCCATCCTTCCTGCCCAGATACATCAAAACAAAACATGACAAAAAAAACAGGATGCAGCAAACAAACATACAATTAATAAATAAATACAATAACACCTTAATTCCTCGGAAACAACAGACAATATCAAATCACCTAAAGAAGCAGGAGAAGGTGGCTCCAGCAAGTGACCAAAATAAAGAACCAGGAAACCTCCCTGAGGAAGAAATGGTAATGGAACTACCTGGTAAGGAATTCAAAAGACATACATAGGGCCCTTAAAGAGATTAAGAAAAAGCTCAAGGAAAACACAGACAAAATCAAGGAAAACAGATAAAAAGCTAGAAGAATTAAGGAAAACAACACAAGAACAAAATGACAAAATAGTTAGAAACCATACAAAAACAGCAACTAGAAATCCAGAAGATTAACACTAAAATTTCAGAAATAGATAATGCACTGGAAGGACAAAGCAGTAGAATTGAAGCAATGGAAGACAGAATCAGCAAAATAGAAGATAAATCCCTTGATACCAATCTATTAGAGGAACAATCAGAAAAATAATGAAGAAAGCCTAAGAGTTACATGGGACACTATCAAGAGGAATAATTTAAGCATGATTAGAATTCCAGAACAGAAAGAAACAAAAAAAAAAAAGCACAGAGAAAATTTTCAGAGATTTGTTGGCAGAAAGCTTCCCTAATATCATGAAAGACAAGACAATATCCATCCAAGCTCAAAGATCTCCAGATAAGACAGACCCCAAAAGAAAATCACCAAGACATATTATAATCAAACTTTTCTAAAACAAAAGACAAAGAATCCTGAGAGCAGCTCAGGAAAAATGAAATGTTACCTACAAAGGGAAACCAATAAGACTAAACTATGATTTCTCAGCAGAAACCATGTAGGACAGAAGGCAGTGGAATGACATATATAAAACCCCAAAAGGAAAAAAATGCCAATCAAGAATTATATACCCAGCAAAATTGTCCTTCAAATATGATGGCAAAATTAGGACATTTCCAGATAAACAAAAAATAAGGGAATTTGTAAAATCCAGACCAATCCTACAAGAAATACTAAAGGGAGTCCTTTCGACAGAGAACCAACAACATCAGGCGACGACCTGAGATTAAGACACATAACAACATCACCGGAAACCAACCCAGATAAAGAGTTTTCAAAAATAAAGCTACAAGACTGAAAATAGGAAACCAGAAACATCGATCTGTAAATGACAACAACTTCAAAACAAAAAGAGGGAATAAATGGTGTGGTTACAGAACTTCATATGGAGAGGAAGTCAAAGGGATATCAAGATAGAGCACTGTTTTAAACTTAGGAAGATAAAAGTAAATTTCAGGGTGTTATGGATTGAATTGCGCCGCCCCCCCAACATGTGTTAACTTGGCTAGGCTATGATTCCCAGTATTGTGTGACCATTTTGTCATCTGATGTGATTTTCCTATGTGTTGTAAATCCTACCTCTATGATGTTAATGAGGTGGGATTAGCGGAAGTTATGTTAACGAGGCAGAACTCAATCTACAAGATTAGGTTGTGTTTTAAGTCAATCTCTTTTAAGATATAAAAGAGAGAAGCGAGCAGAGAGACATGAGGACCTCATGCCACCAAGAAAGTAGAGCCAGGAGTGCACGTCCTTTGGACCCAGGATCCCCGTGCTGAGAAGGTCCTCAACCGGGGGGAAGATTGATGACAAGGACCTTCCCCCTGAGCCAACAAAGAGAGAAAGCCTTTCCCTGGAGCTGGCATCCTGAATTCGGACTTCTAGTCTCCTGGACTGTGAGAGAATAAATTTCTTTGTTAAAGCCATCCGCTTGTGGTATTTCTGTTATACCAGCACTAGATGACTAAGACACAGAGGAACCACAAAGAAAATTAATAAACCTCACCAAAATAGAAAAGAAGAAAATCATAAAGACTCAGTAAACACAAAATCAACAGCAATGAAGGAAATGAAAATACATAAACAGAAAGTACTCAGCAAAAGAGTATATGAAACAAAAAAATCATCAGCACCATAAAAAAGGCAAAACAAAATGACAGCAGTAAACTCATACCTATTGATAATTACACTGAGTGTAAATGGATTAAATGCACCAGTCGAGAGACAGAGTAGCAGAATGAATAAGAACACATGACCCATCAATATGCTGCCTATAAGATACACACATAAAACACAAAGATAAAAATAAGCTAAAAATCAAAGGATGGAAAAAATATATCAAGCAAACGGCAACCAAAAAATAGCTGGAGTTGCAATATGAATCTCTGGAAAAATAAACTTCAAGGCAAAAACCAGCATAAAGAGACAAGGAAGGGCATTACATAATAATTAAAGGATCAATCCAACAAGAGGACATAACCGTAATAAACATCTATGCACCCAACGAAAAAGCTCCAAAACACATAAAACAAATTTTAAAGGAATTGAAAAGAGAAATAGACAACGCCACAATAATAGAAGACTTTAACACACCACTTTCAATGAAGGACAGAACAACTAGAAAACAACTCAACAAAGATACAGAAGATGTAAACACCACAACAAACCAACTTGATCTTCTAGACACAGTCAAAACACTCCATCCAACAACAGCAGAGTACACATTCTTTTCCAGCACACATGGATCATTCTCCAGAATACACCATGGTAGGCCACAAAGCAAGCCTCAATAAATTCAAAAACATCCAAATAATACAAAGCATCTTCTCAGATCACAACACTATAAAATTAGAAATCAATAACAGGAAGAACAAGGGAAAAAAATCAAATTACACGGAAACTGAATAACATCCTGCTTAAAAATCACTGAGTAATAGAAGATTCTGAGAATCAGACGAGAATAGAAATACAACATACCGATCCAAAGTGCTCAGAGGTCAAATTATAGCAATAAATGCACATATCAAAAAGGAAGAAAGAGCCAAAATCCACACCTTAACCCTATAACTCAAACAAACAGAAAAAGAGCAGCAAAAAAAAAAAAAAAAGCCCACACGCACCAGAAGAAAGGAAATAATAAAGAAACAGAAAAACAACACAAAGAATCAACGAGACTAGAAGTTGGTTCTTTTAAAGGATTAATAATATCAACAAATCACTGGCCAAATTGGCAAAGGAAAAGAAGATGCAAATAACACAAATAAGGAATGAGATGGATGACATTACAACAGAACCAACTGAAATAAAAAGGATAATAACAACACTATGAAGAATTGTACTGCAAGGGTAGTAACAGAATACTATAAAGAACTGTACTTCAACAAATTTAAAACCTAGAAGAAACGGAAAAATTTGTAGACACACGCTACCTACCTAAACTAACACAAACTGAGGTAGAAAATTTGAACAGACATATAACAAAAGAAGACATTGAAGAGGTCATCAAAGAACTCCCAACAACAAAAAAAGGCCTGGCCCAGATAGCTTCACTAGAGAATTCTACCAAACATTCAGAGACGAGCTGGCACCAACTCTATTCAAACTACATAGAAAAGGATGGAATACTCCCTAATTCATTCTATGAAGCAAGCCTAACCCTGATAGCAAAACCAGGCAGACACCACTAAAAAAGAAAATTATAGACCAATATCCCTCATGAATACAGATGCAAAAATTCTCAACAAAATCCTAGCTATTAGAATCCAAGAACATATCAAAAAATAATAATCCTGACCAACTGGGATTAACATTGGATATATTATGCAAGGATGGTTCACCATTTAAAAATCAATCACCGTAATCCACCACATAAATAAAACAAAGGAAAAGAACCACATGATCATATCAATCGATGCAGAAAAGGAAACTGACAAAATCTAACACCCATTCCTGATAAAAAATCTCAGCAAAATAGGGATAGAGGGGAAATTCCTCAACATGATAAAGGGCATCTATACAAAACCAGGAAAGCCTGTGACATAGTGCCTAAGAGTTCGGCTGCTAACCAAAAGGTCAGCAGTTCGAATCCACCAGGTGCTCCTTGGAAACCCTATGGGGCAGTTCTACTCTGTCCTTCCTATAGGGTTGCTATGAGTTGAAATCGACTCAACAGCAACAGGTTTGGATTTTGGTTTTTCATACAAAACCAACAGCCAACATCATTTTTAATGGAGAGAGGCTGAAAACATTCCCCTTGAGAACAGGAACAAGACAAGGATGCCCTTTATCACCACTCCTATTTAACATTGTGCTGGAAGTCCTAGCTAGAACAATAAGGCAAGAAAAAGAAATAAAGCGTACCCAAATTGTTAAGGAAGAAGTAAAACTGTCCCTATTTGCAGATGATATGATACTATACATAGAAAATCTCAGAGATTCTACAAAAAAAGCTACTGGCTCTAATAGAAGGATTCAGCAAAGTGGCAGGGTACAAGATCAACATATGCAAATCAGTCGGATTCCGCTACACTAACAAAGAAAACTTTGAAAAGGAAATCAGAAAAACGATACCATTTACAATAGCCCCCCAAGAGATAAAATACTTAGGAACAAACCTAAACCAAAGAAAACTATAATATACTACTGCAAGAAATCAAAAGAGACCAAAATAAATGGAAGAACATACCATGATCATCAATAGGAAGACTTAACATTGTGAAAATGTCAATACTACCCAAAGCAATCTATAGACATAATTTAATACCAATCCGTATTCCATCAACATTCTTTAAAAGAGATGGAAAAACTATCAACTTTATGTGGAAAGGAAAGAGACCCTGGATAAGCAAAGCACTACTGAAGAATAAGAACAAAGTAGGAGGCCTCACACTTTTCGATCTCAGAATCTACTAAACACCACAGTAGTCAAAACGGCCTGGTACTGGTACTGGTACGACAACAGACACACAGACCAATGGAACAGAGTTTAGAGCTCAGAAGTAAATCCACCGACTTACAAACAACTGATCTTCGACAAAGGGCCAAAAGACATTAAATGGGGAAGAGAGTCTCTTTAATAAATGGTGCTGGCAAAACTGGATATCCATTTGCAGAAAAATGAAACAGGATCCATACCTCACACTATATATAAAAACTAACTCTAGATGGATCAAAGATCTAAATATAAAACCTAGAACTATAAAGATCACGGAAGAAAAATTAGGGGCAAATCTAGGGGCCCTAATTTATGGCACAAATAGACTATCGAACATAACTAAAAATACACAAACAGCAGAAGATAAACTAGACAACTGGAAAAAAATAAAATAAAAAACTGGAACCTCCTGAAAATTAAACACTTACATGCAACAAAAGACTTCTCCAAAAGAGTAAAAAGAGAACCTACAGACTAGGAAAAAAAAATTGGCAACAGCATATCGGACAAGTGACTAATCTCTAAAATTTATAGAACACTTCAACACCTCAACAACAAAAAGAGAAACAACCCAATTAAAAAATGGGCAAAGGACATGAGCAAACGCTTCACCAAAGAAGATATTCAGGTGGCCAACAAATACAGGAAGAGATACTTGTGATCACTAGCCATTAGAGAGATGCAAATCAAAACAACAGTGAGATATAATCTCACCCCCCAATAATGCAATGATCAAAAAAACAGAAAAAGACAAATACTGGAGAGGGAGTGGGGAAACTGGAACTCTTATACACTGCTGGTGGGATTGTAAAATGGTACAACCAATGTGGAAAACAGTATGGTGCGTCCTTAAAAAGTTAGAGATACCATATGATCCAGCAATCCTACTACCGGATATATATCCTAGAGCACTAAGGGCAGTGACACAAATAGACATATGCACACCCATGTTCAAAACAGCATTAGTCACAATACTAAAAAGATGGAAACAACCTAAGTGCCCATCAACAGATGAATGGATAAGCAAACTATGGTACATAAACACAATGGAATACTATGCAATGTGAAAGAATAACAATGAATCCGTGGAACATCTCACAACATGGATGAATCTGGAGAATATTATGCGAAGTGAAATAAGTTAATCACAAAAGGGCAAATATTGTATGAGACCACCCTTATAAAAAGTGAAGAAAAGGTTTACACACAGAAGGAAACATTCTTTGATGGGTACCAGGGATGCAAGCAGGAGGGAGGGAAAATGACTAGCTAGATAGTAAAAAAAGTACTAACTTGGGTGAAGGGAAAGGCAATACACAATAAGGGGGATGTCAGCACAACATGACCAAGGCAAAGGAAGACACTGGGAGGTACGCAAGAGTAAAAGGCAACAACAGTAAACACTATTACATACATGATCCTGCAATAACAGTAACGACAAACATAACTTACAAGTAAATACATAGGTAGATGTGTAAGCTGAACAGGTGTGGGATGGCGTATAGGAGTACACCCA
Organism: Elephas maximus indicus; assembly: GCF_024166365.1. Classification (NCBI taxonomy): domain Eukaryota; kingdom Metazoa; phylum Chordata; class Mammalia; order Proboscidea; family Elephantidae; genus Elephas; species Elephas maximus. The sequence continues at coordinate 97,270,490 of NC_064846.1, read as the reverse complement.
TGAGCATATAAAGGTTTGGCAGAGGATATTTCTACATACGTGTTTGTGATTGCTGCAAGACATCCACGTATCTAGTAGAGCACACAGGGGGCAAAGTTAACGAAAACTCCTTAGCTGTAACAAAATACCTTGAGGGACTGAATCACTGGGCTTGAGGGCTTAGGACCGTAGTCTCTGGGGACATCTAGGTTAATGGCATAACATAGTCCACAAAGACAATATCCTCCACCCCGACATTGCTGGCACTTATCACAAAAACAGAAAATAACAAATGTTGGAGAGCTTGTAGGGAAACTAGAACTCTTATACACTGCTGGTAGGAATGTGTAAAATGGTACAGCCACTATGGCGCTTCCTTAAAAAGCTAGAAATAGAAGTACTATATGACCCAGCAATCCCACTTCTAGGTATATAAAAAAAATACCCTAAAGAAATAAGAACCATGACACAAACAGACATATGCACACCCATATTCATTACAGCATTATTCACAATAGCAAAAAATAGAGAAAACCTGAATTCTCACCAACAGATGAATGGATTAACAAATTTTGGTACATACACACAATGTAATACTATGAAATGATAAAGAATAACGACAAATCTGTGAAACATAACATGGTTGAATTTGGAGGACATCATGCTAAGTGAAATAAGTTAATCACAAAAGGACAAATATTGTATGAGACCACTGTCATGGATTCGAATTATGTCCCCCAAAAAATGTGTGTATCAATTTGGCTGGGCCATGATTCCCAGTATTTGTGATTTTCCTATATGTTGTAAATCCTGCCTCTATGATGTTAATGAGGGAGGATGGGCGGCACTTGTGTTAGTGAGGCAGGACTCAATCTATAAGATTGGATTGTGTCTTGAGGCAATCTCTTGAGATATAAAAGAAAGAAGCAAGCAGAGAGACGGGGGACCTCATACCACCAAGAAAGCAGTGCTGGGAGCAGAGGGTATCTTTTGGACCTGGGGTCCCTGCGCAAAGAAGCCCCTAGTCTGGGGGAACATTGATGAGAAGGCCGATAGAGAGAGGAAAACTTCCCTGGAGCTGAAACCCTGTATTTGGACTTTTAGCCTACTTCACTGTGAGAAAATAAACTTCTCTTTGTTAAAGCCATCCACTTATGGTATTTGTTATAGCGGCACTAGATGACTAACACACCCACTATTACAAAGAAAAAAGGTTTACACATACAAAACATTGTTTGATGGTTACCAGGGATGGAGGGGGAGGGAAAATTACCAAATAGAAAAATATGTGTTAATATTGATGAAGGGAAAGGCAATACACGACATGGAAGAAGTCAGCAAAATATGCAGGGGAGGACAACTAAGAGGAACAGCAAGAACAAAGGGCAACAACGGTAATTACTATAGCATAGACAATTCTGCAACAATAGTATTTACAAACACTAATTTATGAATGGCTACACAGGTACATAGGTATGTCAAGAGGTGTGGGAGGGTGTAAGGGAATAGATATAGGTTTGGTGGTAGATATTTCTACATACATAATAGAAAAACAAATCTGTCCTGGAAGAAGTACAACCAGAGTGCTCACTGGAAGCAAGAATGGTGAGACACATACTTTGGACACATTATCAAGAGGGATCAGTCCCTGGAGAAGGACATCATGCTTGGTAAAGTAGAGGGTCAGCGAAAAAGGGGAAGACCCTCAATGAGACAGATTGATACAGTGGCTGCAACAATGGGCTCAAACATAACGACTGTGAAAGCCAGCTCTGTTTTAAAGGGGTAGGTTCTAGAAGAAAATGAGGAAGCTCTTTATTTAATATAATGGAACCATCTCCAAGATGTGCTCCTCAGTGAAAAAGCAAGGTGAAGACAGTGTGTAAAAAAGGGAGGAATTGTGTGTGTGTGTGTGTGTGTGCGCGCGCGCGTGTGTGCTTGTGTTGTATACCCTATATGCATAGACTGCCTGGAAGCAAACACAAGAAACTAACAACACTGGTTTGCTCTGGGAAAAACTGAGTACTTGGGTCAGAAGAAGGAAGAGGACTTACTTTTCACTGTACACCCTTTAGTACTTTTTTGACTTAGACCACATGCCTGCATTATCTATTCAAAAAAATTAATAGGACAATTTAAAAAGGGGGGGGTGGCACTACTCAACTCCAGCCAATTGCCACCATGTAAGAATGCAGCACCACTGTTATCAGACCTGCCAGTTTTCAATAAAGGCTGGAAATCCAGATATTTTTGTAAGGCCTCTTGATTTTTTTTTAATCAGCTCAATTTTTTATTAAAACACAGAAGCCAAATTTAGACCAGGGCAACCTCTGTAAGGGATCATGCCTGTCTTGGTCTTTGCTGTATCCCCAGTACCTGGCATATAGTATGAGCTCAATAAATATTTGTTGAATGAATGCACTCCAGTTCTCCACAGCACATACCACATTTGTTTAAGGGGACTGAAGGGAACAGTATGAGTGGATGGGAGGCAGAGCAATTTGGAAGAGGCACAATATTTTGATTAGGAGAAGGAACAGAGTAACTCCTCCAGGCCTAGTTATCCCCATTTTACATAAGAGGAAACTGAGCCTGAGAGTGGTCAGGTGACTTGCCCAAAGTCAGAAAGCTAGCAAAGCAAGGGGCAGAGCTATACTTTTAACTGAAACCTTAGAAATCCAAAGCCACTGCTCCATCCACCATACCACCATGCCTCCAAATTATGTTTTTCTGAGGCCTACCATAAAGGTCAGAAGATGTGCTTTCACTCCTCCCACCCTGACCATGTTTCAGCAAAACTGAACAACCTATGGAGCCCTGGTGGTGCAGTGGTTAATCAAAGTAAGCTAAGAAGCATTTGTTTATTCAGCAAATATATATTAAGCACTCATTACATGTCAAACAAGGAGTGGTGCTGTGTTTAACCGCTCAGCTGCCAACCAAAAGGTCAGCAGTTTGAATCCACCAGCCACTCCACTGGAGAAAGATGTGGCAGTCTACTTCCATAAAGATTTACAGCCTTGGAAATCCTAAGGGGCAGGTTCTACTCTGTCCTATACGGTCACTATGAGTCAGAGTCTATTAGATGGCAATGGGTTTGGAGTTTTATGTGTCAAACATTGTGCTAAACACTAGGGATATAGTCAAGAGCAAGACAGGTCTCTGCCTTTATGCAGCTTATAGTACACGGGACTGATATTAATCAAATAATCATATAAATAACTAGTTATAAATTGTGATAATGGCTATGAAAGAAAAGTATCAAGGGCTACTACAGCATGCAAAAGGGGAACCCAGGGATGAAGAGCAATGGATCCCAAACCTCACAGAATTCTTGTTTAACTCTTCAGATTTGCTCTTTGCATAACAGACCTAAACTATAGTAGTCACAAAGGCAAGTCACAGAAATGAGTGAAGCAGGCTGGATGAAAAGCAACACTGGGGCACATATGCCCCATCTAAAGGGGGCAAGCTGCTATCCATTTCTATCTGATTACTGCAATGCAGGAACAAAAGTCCAGGGTCACCAAGATCTTCCCATGGTTCAAGAAAGTTGGAAATCTTGATAATTTTTATGAGAACTCTCCTGATTTTTAAATGGTAACTAATGTGCCTGCCAAAACTTACCTGTGGACATGGTCCACAGGCTGCCAGTTTGTGACCTTTGGTTTATCCCAGCTACAAAAAGTCCCATGGACTTCTGTTGGGCCTACCCTCCAAATGCTTTCTCCTCAAAAACTGGTAAGCCTGGGGCTCTCAGCCTAGGAGCCTACCCTACGCAAGGTTTGGTTTGGGGCTTACTACTGTCCATCACCTTAGAGAAATCTCTAAAAAGAATGTAAGCCTTTCTTTAGCATAACTGTCAGTGGCTTTGGATTCTACACACAGGAACTGTCTAGAGCAAACGATACGGCCCAAAAGTAATCCAAGACTCTTAGTGCTCTTTCAGGTCTTTTATTTCCCTGCCACAAAGAGAATACAAGAGAGCAGTAACAGCAAGGCCTATTTCAAAGTGGATGAAGAAAGTAGGCACGGTTCTAGTCCCTCTGCTTTGCAATTGAGGCCTGAAAAATTTTAGTGCTGCTTTTGGTTGAAGTGGGCAAATACCCTTCTATCAGAATAAACAGGAAGATAGTGTACTCCTACATGCTAACAACATACTCTCAGGAAGCAGCTGAACCTTCTGGCTAATTTGTCCAGAAAAATGTATATATAATTAATAATTATGTTAGACCAAAATTGGTCTGGCATCCAGATGGTGTCTTATCAGCTAATTCCCTTCAGCAGGAAAAATAGTTCCATTATTTGGGGAAGTATGATGGCTAATATCCTGACTGGCCATTTGGGATAAAGTATAACTAAGAATGAAAAATTCTCCAGGAACAATTTGAATTTGCTTCTACATTTTTCTCCTGCTGTGACCAGGACCCTCTATTGTGATCTTTGTCGAAACGGCCAGTCGTGATAGCCAGGCACCATCCAGTTCTTCTGGGCTCAGGCTGCTGGAGGCTGTGGTAATTGTGGTCCATTAGTCCTTTGGACTAATATTTTTCTTGTGTCTTTGTTTTTTTTTTTTTTTTTCATTCTCCTTTGCTCTGGATGGTATGGGTCCAATAGATGTATCTTAGATGGCTGCTCGCGAGCTTTTAAGACCCCAGACGCTACTCACCAAAATAGGATGTAGAACATTTTCTTTATGAACTATGTTATGCCAATTGACATAGATGTCCCCAGAGACCATGGTCCCCAGCCCTCACCCCCAGTAATTCGGTCCCTCAAAGTGTTTGGATGTGTCTAGAAAGCTTCTATGACTTCGCCTTGTTCAAGTTAAGCTGACTTTCCCTATATTGTGTGTTGTCTTTCCCTTTACCAAAGTTAAAACTTGTCTATTATCTAGTGAGTGATTTCCCCTTCCCTCTCCTCCCTCGTAACCATCAAAGATTGTTTTTTCCTGTGTGTAAACCTTTTCTTGGATTTTTATAATAGTGGTCTCACACAGTATTTGTCCTTTTGTGTTTGACTTATTTCACTCAGCATAATCCCTCCAGATTCACTCATGTTGTGAGATGTTTCAGAGATTCACCGTTCTTTATTGTTGCATAGTATATATTTTCACCAAAAAATTTTTTTAAAAAGAATATAAATCTAAAAACAAATCATGACCTGGATGGTGTAGTATAAAGCTTTGGCTTTATATACTACAGTCATCCCTCAGTATCCACAGGGGATTGGTTCCAGGACCCCCAGTGGATGCCAAAATCTGCAGATACTTAAGTCCATTATATAAAATGACATAGTATTTGCATACAACCTATGAACATCCTCCCCTATACTTTAAATCATCTCTACATTACTTAGAATGCCTAATACAATGTAAATGCTATGTAAATAGTTGTTAGGGGATAATAACAAGACTTGAGACAAACAATGCTCAATGCTCAAACAAGTGCCAGAGAGAGACTGAGGATCTGTAAAATGGCGGGAGGCTACAGCAGGGCATGCCTACACATCTTTTTATTCACGTGGATTCAGTGTAGTGCTTAGCGTATAGCAGATTCAAGTTTTGCGTTTTAGAGTTGTTTTTTTTTTTTAATATTTTCAACTTGTGGTTGGTTGAATCTGTGGAACCTGAAGATACAGAGGGCTGACTATAATTCATTAAATTGAAATTTTTATGTGTTTGAATGTTTTTTGCATTTTTCTATATGTGTGTTATATTTCACAATTAAAAAAAAGTTTTAAAGAATGTTACTCGCCTACCCTAGTAGCCAGGGGGAACGCTCTATCGCCAGAAAAAGGTAGATGGGAAAGCTTGCTGAGCAGACCAAACACAAAAACAAATAACAGTAGTGACCATAGTCCTGTACAACTAACATGTGCCTGAAATATGGGTGCTTTATGTTGCCTCAGAAAGGAAGAATCTGAACTCTCAGTTCTATTCCATTGATCTTATGCCATTAAACATTGACTTGACTATTAGAGCTTTGCAGTCAGTTTTGAACTCAGAAAGTGTGAGTCTGCCAACTTTGTTCTTCTTTTGCAACTCTGTAAGTCCAATATTACCTAGATACCAAAACCAAAGACATCAGAACAAAAGAAAAGTACAGACCAATATCCCTTCAGAATATAGATGCAAAAAAACCTCAAGGAAGTATTAGCAGGCTGAATACAAGAACATACAAAAAGGATTATACAAAATTATCAAGTAGGATTTATACCAGGAATGCACAGTAGGTTCAACATAAGAAAATCAATCAGTGTAATATACCACATTAATAAAACAAAGGAAAATAACCATATGATCATCTCAATTGATAGAGAAAAGGCATTTGAAAAAATCCAACACTCTTTCATGATAAAAACACTCAGCAATCTAGGTATATAAAGGAAGTTCCTCAACATGATAAAAGGTATTTATAGAAAACCCACAGCTAACATCATTCTAAATGGTGAAAGACTGAAAACTTCCCTCCTAACGTCAGGAACAAGACAAGGATGTCCACTTTCCCACTGTGGTTAAGCATTTGGCTGCTAACTGAAAGGTCAGTGGTTTGAACCCACCAGCTGCTCCAGGGGAGAAAGATGTGGCGGTGTGATTCCATAAAGATTACAGCCTAGGAAATCCTATGGGGCAGTTCTTCTCTGTCCTATAGGGTCGCTATGGTTGGAATCGATGCAATGGCAACGGGTTTTTTTTTTGGGGGGGGTATTTAACAGTGCACTGGAAGTTCCAGCCAGAGCAACTAAGCAAGAAAAATAAATAAAAGGCATCCAAATTGGAAAGGAAAACTATCTCCATTCACAGATGACATGACCCTATATACAGAAAATCTCAAAAAAAAAAAAAAACCCACAAGAAAGCTACTAGAGCTAATAAATGAATTCAGCAAATTGGCAAGGAACAAGATCAACATATGAAAATCAGAAGAGAAATTAAGAAAACAATTTCATTTAAAAATAGCATCTAAAAGAATAAAATACATAGAAGTAAATTTAATGAGGGGGATGAAAGACTTATACACTGAGAACTATAAAACACTGCTGAAAGAAAACAGATATAAATAAATGGAAAGACATTCCATGTTCACGGAAGACATTATTAAGATGCCCATACTACCCCAAGCAATCTAGACTCAAAGCAATTCCTATCAAAATTCCAACAATCTTTTATGTAGAAATGGAAAATCTGATCCTCAAATTCATATCGAGTTGCAAGGAGCCCCAAATAGACAAAAATCTTGAAAAAGAAGAACAAAGTAGAACTCATACTTTTTGATTTCAAAACATACTATGTAAAGCTACAGTAATCAAAATGGCAGTACTGGTGCAGTAAGTTCCCAGGTTACAAACATCTGACTTGCAGACAACTCATATTTGCCCTTTAATGTTATGAAAATTTGCCCTCACTTTGAAACAACTGAAGCAACCCCTACTCGCAACCAATTCTTCATCACAATCACCTTCACTTGATGCATGTGCAGCTTTTAAACCACTGAAAAGGCTTTGACCCTTTTCTTGCACTAAAAAAAAAAGTAAGGCTAAATAAGAACTGTATGCACCTGTTCCAACTTACCTACAAATCTGACCTAAAGACACACTTAGGGATGGATCTTGTCCTTAACCTGGGGACTACCCGTATAAGGATAGACATATAAACAAATGGAATAGAATTGAGAGTCCAAAAACAAACCCATACATCCATGGCCAGTTGATTTTCAACAAGACTACCAAGCCTATTCAATGAGAAATGAATAGTCTCCTCAACAAATCGTGCTGGGACAATTGGATCTCTGCATGCAAAAGAATGAAGTTGGAGCCATACCTCATACCATATACAAACGTTCACTCAAAATGGATCAATGACCTAAATATATGAACTACAGCCATAAAACTCTTAGAAGAAAACATAAGGGTAAAGCTTCAAGACCTTGTTTTTGACAGTGGATTCTTAGATATGAAACCAAAAAACACGATCAACAAAAGAAAATATAGATAGATTGGACTTCATCAAAATTAAAAAACTCTTGAAAACCATAAAACTCTTGTTCATTGCAGCACTTTTCAAAATAGCCAAAAGGTGGAGACAGCCGAAATGTCTGTCAACAGATGAATGAATAAACAAAATTTGGTATACAATGGAATATTATGCAGCCATAAAGAAATAAGGAAGTTCTGATGTATGCCACAACATGGATGAGCCTTGAAAATATTACATTGAGCAAAATAAGTCAGACGTAAAAGGACAATTATTGTACAATCTCACTTACGTGAAAAAAGCAAATATATAGAAACCAAAGATCATTAATGGTTACTGGGGCAGGAAGGAAGGGGAAAGAGGAATTTTTTTTGTTTGGAGGGCACTGAGTATATGTTAACGGTGCTGGAATATGTTGAAAAAGGATAGCAATAATGAGCGTACAACATGAAAAACGTAATCAATGTCATTGAATTGTAAATGTGAAAGTTGTTGTGCTGTTGAATGTTTAGTGTGCATATTTTCGCCACAATAAAAAATACTAATTCCACAATGAAAAGAAAAAAGACAAACACAAGAAAACATAGGGGAAATGCTTCCAGACCTAGTTTTTAACAATGGATTCTTAGCTATGACACCGAGAGCACAAGCAACAAAAGACAAAATAGATAAATGGGACCTCATCGAAATTTAAACCTTTCGTTCATCAAAGGACTTCATCAACAAAGTGAAGAGACAAACTACAAATTGGGAGAAAACTTGGGGGAACCATATATCTGATAAGGATCTAATGCCCAAAATACATAAAGAACTCCTACAACTGAATAACAACCCAATCAAAAAGTGGGCAAATGACTTGAATAGACATTTCACCAAAGAAGAAATATAAATGACAAACAAGTATATTAAAAGATGATCAACACCATGACTCGTTGTTGTGTGCCGTTGAGTCGATTCCAATTCACAGCAACACAAAGAGACAGAGAAGAACTGCCCCATAGAATTTCCTAGGAACCAGACCGCAAAGTCTTTTCTCTCATGGGAGCAACTGGTGGGTTTGAGCTGCCGAACTTTCAGTAACCAGCCAGTAGCAGGCGAGCACTTAGTCATTAGGGAAATGCAAATCAAAATCACAATGAGGTTATCACTTCGCCCCACTAAGATGGCTATGATTTAAAAAAATAAAAACAACAGGTGTTTGTGAGGATGTGGAGAAATTGGAACCCTCAGCCACTGCTGACAGAATTGTAAGATGGTACAGCCACTGTGGAAAAGTTTGGCAGTTCCTCAAAGTTAAACAAGGAATTACCAGAATTACCATATGACCCAGCAATTCCACTCCTAGGTATATATCAAAATAAATTGAAAGCAGAAACACAAACAGATACTTGTAAACAATGTTCACTGCAGCACTATTCACAATAGCCAAAAGATGGAAACAGCCTAAATGCCCATCAATAAATGAATGGATAAATACATGGTACAAACATATAATGAAAGATTATTAAGCCATAAAGATAAACAAGTTCAGATACATGCTACAACATGGATGAACCTTGAAAACATTATGCTGAATGAAATAAGTCAGTCACAAAATGACATATATGGTATGATCCCACTTATATGAAATATCTAGAATGGGCAAGTATGTATTAGTGGTTGGGGGGGGCAGCAGAAGAAAGGGGAAAAGGGAAGCTTATTGCTTAGGGGACACTGAGCTTCTGTTAAGGGCAATGAAAAAAATTGGAAATGGGTAATGCTGATTGGTTGAAGAACAGGATAAACATAATTAATGTCACTTAATTGTACATGTGAAAAGCGTTGAAATGGCAAATGTTCTGTTACATAAATATTTACCACAATAATTTTAAAGAAGAAAAAAGTTAAAGCTTTTGTCCATCAAAGGACTTTATCAACAAGTGAAGAGACAACCCACAGAATGGGAAAAATTTTTGGAAATAATATATCTGAACAGGGTTTAATATCCAGAATACATAAAGAACTCCTACACCTCAACAACAAAAAGGCAAGCAACCCAGTTAAAAACGGGCAAAGAACTGAATAGACATTTCACCAAAGAAGATATTCAAATAGCCACCAAACACGTGAAAAGATGCTCGATGTCATTAGCTGTAAGAAAAGATGCAACTCAAAACCACAGTGAGAGATCATTTCACTCCTACTAGAACGGCTAAGATTGAAAAAACAGAAAATAACAAACATTAGCGAGGATATGGAGAAATTGGAATCCTTATCCACTGCTGGTGGGAATGCAAAATGGTACACCCCTTGTGGAAAACTGTGGCAGTTCCTCAAAAAACTGAAAATTAGAACTACCATAAAACCCGTTGCCATCAAGCGACCCTATAGGACAGAGTAGAACTGCCCCATACAGTTTCCAAGGAGGGCCTGGTGGATTTGAACTGCCGTTCTTTTGGTTAGCAGCCATAGCTCTTAACCACTACACCACCAAGGTTTCCAAAACTACCCTATGACTCAGCAATCCCACTCCCAGGTGTATACGCAAAAGACTTGAAAACAGAGACTTGTATACCAATGTTCACTGCAGCACTATTCACAATAGCCAAAAGGTGGAAACAACCTAAATGTCCATCAACAGACAAATGGATAAACAAAACGTGGTACCTATACACAATGAAAATACTACTAAGCCAATAAGAGAAATGAAATCTTGATACATGCTACAACATGGATGGAGCTTGAAGACATTATACTGAAAAAACCGTCAATCACAAAAGGGCAAATATTGTACGTCCTCGCTTACATAAAAAGACAAGAACAATAAATGTTGGAGAGGCTGCGGAAAGATTGGAACTCTTATACACTGCTCGTGGGAATGTAAAATGGTACAACCACTTTGGAAATCTCTCTGGCGTTTTCTTAAAAAGTTAGAAATAGAACTACCATACAACCCAGAAACCCCACTCCTCGGAATATACCCTAGAGAAATAAGAGCCTTTACACGAACAGATACATGCACACCCATGTTTATTACAGCACTGTTTACAATAGCAAAAAGCTGGAGGCAACCAAGGTGTCCATCAACGGATGAATGGTTAAATAAATTATGGTATATTCACACAATGGAATACTACGCATCGATAAAGAACAGTGACGAATCTGTGAAACATTTCATAACATGGAGTAACCCAGAAGGCATTATGCTGAGTGAAATTAGTCAGATGCAAAAGGACAAATATTGTATAAGACCACTATTATAAGATCTTGAGAAACAGTATAAACTGAGAAGAACACATTCTTTTGTGGTTACGAGAGGGGGGAGGGAGGGAGGGTGGGAGAGGGTTATTTACTGATTAGATAGCAGATAACTACTTTAGGTGAAGGGAAGGACAATACTCAATACAGGGAAGGTCAGCTCAACTGGACTGGACCAAAAGCAAAGAAGTTTCCAGGATAAACTGAGTACTTCGAAGGTCAGCGGAGCAGGGGCGGGGGTTTGAAGACTATGGCTTAAGGGGACTTCTAAGTCAATTGGCAGAATAAATTCTATTAAGAAAACATTCTGCATCCCACTCTGAAGTGTGGCATCTGGGGTCTTAAATGCTAACAAGCAGCCATCTAAGATGCATCAATTGGTCTCAACCCACCTGGATCAAAGGAGAATGAAGAACACCAAGGTCACAAGATAACTATGAGCCCAAGAGACAGAAAGGGCCACATGAACTAGAGACTTACATCATCCTGAGACCAGAAGAACTAGATGGTGCCCGGCCACAACCGATGACTGCCCTGACAGGGAGCACAACAGAGAACCCCTGAGGGAGCAGGAGAACAGTGGGATGCAGACCCCAAATTCTCATAAGAAGACCTGACTTAATGGTCTGACTGAGACTAGAAGAATCCAGGCGGTCATGGTCCCCAAACCTTCTGTTGGCCCAGGACAGGAACCATTCCCAAAGACAACTCATCAGACATGGAAGGGACTGGACAATGGGTTGGAGGGAGATGCTGACAAAGAGTGAGCTACTTGTATCAGGTGGACACTTGAGACTGTGTTGGCATCTCCTGTCTGGAGGGCAGATGGGAGGGTAGAGAGGGTTAGAAGCTGGCAAAACGGTCATGAAAGGAGAGACTGGAAGGAGGGAGCGGGCTGACTCATTAGGGGGAGAGTAAATGGGAGTATGTAGTAAGGTGTATGTAAGTTTATATGTGACAGACTGACTTGATTTGTAAACTTTCACTTAAAGCACAATAAAAATTATTAAAAGAAAAAAAGACAAGGACAGGCTAATGTATAGAGACCAAAGCTTATTAGTGGTTACCAGGGGTGGGAAGAGGGGGGCAGGGGGAATTATTGCTTATGGAGCACAGAGATTCAGGTTATGGTGACGGAAAAATCACATTGTTTAAGGGTAGGGTTGCACGGTCAATAAAGGTAATTGCTGTCAATAAGTTGTACACCTGTGAAAAGTTGAATTGGCAAATGCTGTGTGGTAGATATATTTACAACAACAAAAACAGCAGCTGCTGAGGCTGTTTGCATACAACCAAACACCTCATGGGATTTGGTTTCTGGTTTGGAGGTTTAGGGTTCTGGTTTAATGGGACATCCCGGTTAATTGGCCTAGTATCTGTTTAATGCTTCTGTTCTACCTCCTAGTTTGTTTCATAGTGCCTGGGGTCTTAAAAGCTTGCAAGCAGCCATCCAAGGCAGGACAACTGGTCTCTATTCACCTGGAGCAACAGAGGAAGAAAGAGAGTCAGGAATAGGAGGAAATAGAATGTGCAGCTGCCTCCTTTGCCCAGAGACCAGAGGAACTGGATGGTACCCAGCTACCATAACTGAATGTTTTGATCAAAGATTCTATAGAAGAATTCTGATCAAGTGGGGGAAAATGCAGAACAGAATTTCAAATTCTCATGGAATCCAGGCATCCTGGAGCCATTGAGGCTACATGAGCCCCTAAAACTATTGCCCCAAGATACTCTTTAAACCTTAAACCAAAAATATGCCTAGAAGTCTTCTTAAAGCCAAACAGTAATTTAGCTTAAGTAGTAAAAAATGTCTGCCTTGAACATTATGCTTTTAAGATCTATCTATGTGGGATCAAATTGACAACAGCAACTCAAAAGATTAGATAGAAAACTTAGCGAACAGTGTGTTTATGCTAATGGGGAGGAACAATTCAGAAAACGGGGGCGAGAATGGTTGCACAACTCCAAGAATGTAATCAATGTCACTGAATTGTACATGTAGAAATTTGCTGAATTGGTGTATGTTCTGCTGTGTATATTCTCTACCACAACAACAACATGTATATATACAAATGACCAAAACACATGAAAGGATCATTAGTCATTGCTGTGGTTGTTGTTATGTGTCATCAAGTCAATTTCCAACTCATAGTGACCCTATAGGACAGAGGAGAACTGCCCCATAGGGTTTCCTACGGTGTAATTTTTACATGAACAGATGGCCAGGTCTTTTTCCAGTGGAGCCACTGGTGGATTCAAACCACAAACTTTTTGTTAGCAGTCAAGCACTTAACCATTGCACCACCAGGGCGTTTTCACTAGTCATTAAAAAAAAAAAAGTCATTGGGGAAATGCAAATCAAAACCACAGTGAAATACTATACTTCACTCCCACTAGAATGCCTTTTATCAGAAAATGCAAAATAATAAGTGTTGGGGAAGATGTGGAGAAATTGGAACCCTCATCCACTGCTAGTGGAAATGTAAAATGGTGCAGCCCCTGTGAAAAAGTTTACAGGCTCCTCAAAAAGTTAAACATAGCAATCCTACTCCTTGGAATATACCCTAGAGAAATAAGAGCCTTTACACAGATATATGCACACCCATGTTCACTGCAGCACTGTTTACAATAGCAAAAAGCTGGAAGCAACCAAGGTGCCTGCCAATGGATGAATGGATAAATAAATTATGGTATATGCACCCAGTGGGATACTACGCATCGATAAAGAACAGTGATGAATCTGGGAAACATTTCATAACATGGAGGAATCTGGAAGGCATTACGCTGAGTGAAATGAGTCAGTTGCAAAAGGACAAATATTGTATGAGACCACTATTATGAGAACTCGAAAAATAGTTTAAACAGAGAAGAAAATATTCTTGATGGTCATGAGAGGGGGAGGGAGGGAAGGTGGGAGAGGTGTATTCGTTAATTAGATAGTAGACAAAAACTATTTTGGTGAAGGGAAAGACAACACACAATACAGAAGAGATCAGCACAACTGAACTAAACCAAAAGCAAAGAAGTTTCCTGAATAAACTGAACGCTTTGAAGGCCAGCGTAGCAGGGTTTGGGGACCATGGTTTCAGGGGCCTTCTAAGTCAACTGGCATAATAAAATCTATTAACTATGAGTCGGAATCGACTCGATGGCACTGGGTTTGGTTTTTTTTTTTTTTTTGGTTTATTAAGAAAACATTCTGCATCCCACTTTGGAGAGTGGCATCTGGGGTCTTAAACGCTAGCAAGCGGCCATGTAAGATGCATCAATTGGTCTCAACCCACCTGGATCAAAGGAGAATGAAGAACAGCAAAGACACAAGGTAATTATGAGACCAAGAGACAGGAAGGGCCACATAAACCAGAGACTACATCAGCCTGAGACCCGAAGAACTAGATGGTGCCCAGGTACAACCGATGACTGCCCTGACAGGGAACACAACAGAGAACCCCTGATGAAGTAGAACAGTGGGATGCAGACCTCAAATTCTCGTAAAAAGACCAGACTTAATGGTCTGACTGAGACTAGAAGGACCCCGGAGGTCATGGCCCCCAGACGTTCTGTTAGCCCAAGACAGGAACCATTCCCAAAGCCAACTCTTCAGACAGGGATTGGACTGGACTATGGGATAGAAAAAGATACTGGTGAAGAGTGAGCTTCTTGGATCAAGTAGACACATGAGTCTATGTAGGCAGCTCCTGTCTGGAGAGGAGATGAGAAGGCAGAGGGGGTCAGAAGCTGGCCAAATGGACACGAAAATAGAGAGTGGCAGGAAGGAGTGTGCTGTCTCATTAGGGGGAGAGCAACTAAGAGTATACAGGAAGGTGTATATAAATTTTTGTATGAGAGACTGACTTGATTTGTAAACTTTGACTTAAAGCACAATGAAAATTTTAAAAAGTTAAACACAGAATTACCATAAAAATTACCATATGACCCAGCAATTCCACTCCTAGGTATATACCCAAAAGACTTGGAAACAGGGACTCAAAAAAACACTTGCACACCAATGTTCATAGCAGCGTTATTCACAATAGCCAAAAGGCAGAAACAACCCAAGTGTCCATCAACATATGAATGGAAAACAAATGTGGTATATACATACATACAATGGAATATTATTCAACCATAAAGAGAAATGAAGTTCTGATACATGCTACAACATGGATGACCCTTGAAAACATTAAGCTGAGTGAAATAAGTCAGACACAAAAGGACAAATAGTATATGACCCCAATTATATGAAATATCTAGGATAGACAAAGGCACAGAGACAAAAGTTTACTAGTGGTTACCAAGGGCGGGGGATGGGGGTAATGGGGAGTTATTGCTGAAGGGGTACTGAGTTTCTGTTTGAGGTGATGTAAAACTTTTTAAAATAGATAGTGGTGATGGTTGCATAACAAGGTTAATGTAATTAACATCACTGAATTATACATTGAAAACGGTTAAAATGAATTTTTGTTAGATATATTTTTCCATAATTAAAAAGAAAATGAAGTACTGACGCATACTACAACATGGATGAACCAAAAATATTATGCTAAGTGAAAGAAGCCAGATACAAAAGGCCATGTATTATATAATTCCATTCATATGAAATGTCTAGAATAAGCAAATCCATAGAGACAGTAGATTAGTGGTGGCCTAGGGTTTGAGGGAAAGGGGGCATTGGGGAGTGACAACTAAGGTGTGTGGGCTTTCTTTTGGAGATAATAAAAATGTTCTAAAATTGATTGTGCTGATGGATACAAAACTCAGTGAATGTACTAAAAGCCATTGAATTGTACACTTTAAATGGATGAATTGTATGGTATATGAACTATACCTCAATAAAGCTGTTTTAAAAGAGAAAAGGGGAGAAAGTCCCACAGACAGCGGCAGAGCATGCAGCAGAAAGGGGAACAGGGAACACAACAGACTCACTGAGCTAGCAAGAGAACAGACAGAATGACAAGCGAGCGTAAGAAAACAAGTTATAGATCAAGCTAATGTGAAAAACAGGGTGTCAGACCAAGTGGCTTACAAAGAAACTGATAAAGAGTGCGTGTGTGTTAAAAGACAGAAAATGTTCTGATGGAGAATGAGTTGTGGAAAAAGTATTTTGACAGAAATACTGCGTTGTGAGAAAGGTGTAAGAGGAAGCATATGTAACAGAGAAAGACTGTGTATGTGTGTGTGAGAAACAGAGCGTGCGCATGTTTGCAACAGAGAATACTGTGCTATTGACAGGACAATCAAGTGGGTGACAGAGAAAGGGAAGAGATAATGTGTGACAGAGGGAAACTGGGCAACAGAGAGAGAGGGTAGGTGATAAAGCAAGCGAGCAGGCAAGAGAGAGCAAGTAGGTGACAGACGCAGTGAGTAGGTGGGTTACAAGGAAAGGGCAAGCAAGTACGAGACAGAGAGGGGTGACAAAAAAGGGCAGTAGGCAAAAGAGAAAGGGTAGGTAACAGAGGTAGCGAGAGAATAAGAAAAGAGGGTGGGTTGCAGAGAGAGGGTGGGAGGGAAAAGGTATAGCAGAGAAAGTGTAGGGGACAAAGAGCATGCAAGAGAGCAATAAAGAGAGTAAGAAGGCAAAAAATGTGGCAGAGTAAGTGGGCAAGAGAGAGGGGGCGGGTGACAGAATGAGGAAGTGGGCAAAAGAATGAGAAAGAGGGCAACAGAAAGACAGTGAATAAGTGGGTGACAGAGAGGAATAGGGTGAGAGACAGCAAGGGAGAGTAGACAACAAGGTGAGCAGGTGAGTGATAGAGGGCAACAGAGTGACAGTGAGCAAGGGAGAGAGAAGGTAGGCAACGTAGAGAGGATGGGTAATGGAGAAAGAGAGGGTGGGGGACAGAGAAATTAAAGGGTGAGCAACAGAGAGAAGGAGAGGGTGGGTAACTGACAGTTAATCAATTTATTGTCTCTTGGTTCCAAATTCACCCTTCAACACCTGCTCTGCAATAAGACAGAATTCCTTTAAATATCTTTCCTTTACAGTGAACACTATGTTAAGCTTTCTCAGTAAAGGGCACTGGAAAGACATTGCAGGAGGAAGGGGCTCTCCTGGTGTTTCCAGCTGCTGCACAGTGGGTCAGCAGTGTGGGGGTAAGGACATCTGGTGGAGCTCTGTCCCAGTCCACACCCAGAATGCATAGTCCCTCAATGATCTTAAAGCTTCAGCCTGGCCTGGTGATAATCTCGCAGCCTTGTCTACATGGAAACCAGCACCCTGAGAGCCTTCTACCTTCACTGGCATCCTGGCTCCCGTGCAGCTCACCTGCACCTTGGGCCCCACTCCTTCTGCACATCCGTGCCACCAGTTGCTGATTGCTTGCTCCCTGCCTACACTCCAGAGGGCTGCAGACTAGCTCCTGCCTGGGCAAACCAGCAAACTTTTCGGCTATCCAGTGGGTTGAACTACACCTTCTCCAATGAGGTCTGAACTCCAGCCTTCAGGAGAGGGCCCCTGCCAAATGTGTCCTTCCTTGGGTACTCTCCCTTAGCCCTGTTGTTAGTTGCCATGGAGTCGATGCTGATTCATGGCGCCCCCATGTGCAGAGTAGAACTGCTCCATAGGGTTTTCAATGGCTGTGATCTTAACAGAAGCAGCAGATTACCAGGCCTTTTCTTCTGCAGTACTGCTGGGTGGGTTCAAACCACCAACCTTTAGGTTAGTAGTCAAGCGCAAACCTTTGCACCACCTAGGGACTTCCCTTAGCCCTAGGGTACCATATAGAGTTTGGTTATATCTTATAGTCACTCGTTTATCAATTTAACAGTTCTTTATATTAAACGGAAACCCTGGTGGTGTAGTGGTTAAGTGCTACAGCTGCTAACCCAGAGGTCGGCAGTTTGAATCCACCAGGCGCTCCTTGGGCACTCTATGGGGCAGTTCTACTCTGTCCTATAGAGTCGCTATGAGTCGGAATTGACTCGGCGGCAATGGGTTTTTATATTAAACTTCTGTCTAACACACTGTGTGGTTTCTATCTCCTGAATGGACCCAGAATGATACAGTAAGAGAGAGAAAAAGACTGGGAAACAGAGAGAATGGGTGACAGAGAAAGTAGTGGGTAATAGGGACAGTGAGCAACAGAAAGAGAATGGGTGACAGAGAAAGAAAGAGAATAGGTATTATGGATTGAATTGTGTCACCCAAAAATGTGTTGTAAATCCTAACACCTATACCTGTGATTATAATCTCATTTGGGAATGGATTTTTGTTATGTTAATGAGACAGTATTAGTGTAGGGTGTGTCTTAAATCAATCCCTTTTGAGATATAAAAGAGATTAAAACAGGAAGCGAGCAGAGATGGGGGAAGATAGATGCTACACCACATGAAGATCACCAAGGAACCCAGCCATCGCCCAGAAGCTAAGAGACAAGGGCCTCCTCGCAGACCTAACAGAGAAAGAAGGCCTTCACCCAGAGCCAGTGCCCTGAATTCGGACTTCTAGCCTCCTATACTCTGAGAAAAGAAATTTTTGTTTGTTAAAGCCGCCCCCTTGTGACACTTCTGTTAAAAGCAGTACTAGATAACTAAGACAGTAGGTAACAGAGACTGTGAGTAACAGAGAAAAGAGGGAAGGTACAACAGAGGGACACAGAATGGGGAGGATGACAAAGAAACAGAGAGGGGGTGGGATAACAGAAAGGGTAAGTAGGCGACACAGAAAGTAGATGACAGAGAGAGGGTATGGCGGGCGAGAGAGACAATGGGTAACACAGAAAAAATTGGCAACAGATAGTGAGAAACAGAGACTTAGAGAGAGGGTAGGTGACAGCAAGTGGGTGGGCTGGCATCATAGGGAGAGCACGGCTGACACAAAAGTGTGCCACAAAGAGTATGTGACAGAGACAGTAGTTTATGACAGACAGTAAAGGTGTGTGATAGAGAAAATATGTGTGCAGAGAATGTTTGTGTGAAGAGGAGTTTCAGAGTTTTCTTCCAGCATGCACACATGCACACGCAAAGGTGAAAGAGACAGGGAAGGAGAGGGACAGACCGGGGCGGGGGGGTGAGTGTGTGTAGGATTGTGCCAAAGAGCAGAAATATGAGCAATAGAGAAGGGAATACTTTGTGCGGGGGCGGGGGGGAGGTACACAGATTGTGTGAGAAGAGGGGAGAGATTAAGAAAGATTAGGAGAAATAGAAGAGGGATTGTGAGAGATGAGGAGTCATGGGAGATGCGGAGATCACAAGAGACAGGGCAGTTGTGAGAGCCAAAAGGGAGGGATTGTGAGAGCAGAGGGTGATGACTGTGAGAGGAGGGGTGATTGTTTTGGGGCAAGTGTCAGAGGAAGGGATTGTTTGGGAAACGTTCAGGGGAGTGAATGAGAGAGACAAATGGCAGCACGAGAGAGCGATGTTGGGGAATTGCTTGCTTTCTTGGGGAAAAGGAGGGGAACTAAAGGTACTAAACTCATCTCTATTCTTCAATGAGAAAACTGAGGCTCAGAATACTCAAGTGACTTGCTTGCGATTACCTAGCTAGCAAGTGGCACAGCATAATTTGAACTCAAAAAGGTCCAACTCTGAAGTCAGTATTCTGCTACACTACCTCCTTCTGTTTTGCCCAAGTCTTCCTTAAGGAAGTCATGTAACTAGTCCAAAGATGTGTTGTTACTCCTCTTAAGGAGACCTTTAGGTATCAAGGGGACTTTTTTTTTTATTGTTGTAAAGATATACACACATATATAACATTTGACAATTTAGTGTTTTTCACATGTACAACATAGTCATATCGATTACATGAATCATGTTGTGCATCCATCACTGATAGTCATTGCCAAATTGTCCATCACCATAAACAGAGATATTTTAACAGCCTTAAAAACATTGTTTTTGAAAAGGAAGACAGAACTATTCCACTGCCCCAATTTATTGCTTTGTTCAGGAGCCTTTATCAATATGGGGATTGTGCTTTAATGTCTCAGCCAGCAGGTACCCATGTAATTAGCAAGCAGTGCCCAAAACCAAACCAAACCAAACTTGTTGCCATCGAGTCACTTCCGACTCATAGCGACCCTATAGGAAGAGCAGAACTGCCCCCGTAGGGTTTCCAAGGCTGTAATCTTTACAAAAGCAGATGGCCACATCTTTCTCTCACAGAGCAACTGGTGGGATCCAAGCAGCAACATTTCGGTTAGCATTCCAGTGCTTTAACCAGTACCCATCGAGATTATTCTGCTGCCTAAGTAAACTCTCTTGTAGCACACTCATAACTACCTTCATACTGTCAATATCGTCGGAAACCCTGGTAGCGTAGTGGTTAAGTGCTACGGCTGCTAACCGAAGGGTTGGTAGTCCTTGGAAACTCTATGAGGCAGTTCTACTCTGTCCTATTAGGGTCGCTATGAGTCGGCATCGACTCGACAGCACTGGGTTTTTTTTTTTTTTTGGGTACTGTCAATACCAAGGTGCCAGTCTTCATACCAGCAACCATGTATATACTGTGTTATGTAAAGTGCACAGGCTTTGCAAGCAGACAGACCGAGGCTGGAATCTTAGTTCTGCTCATAGCCCCGTTGAGTGTCAAATGCTACAGAAGTTTAAAGGGTCTGAGAAGTGAAAAAAATATAGGCTTAGCAGCAAGATATCTGGTCATGTTAAGGAGAATGGGTTCTTTGGAGACAATGAAGTACAGTGGGTAAGAAGTGTAAAAGCTAGCCTGGGCTCACCATATACATCCATTTTTTTCTTTCTCTAGATCTTTTTTCTCCCCCTCTGGCTATACTTTGAAGGTTGTGGAACTGGAGATTTACTAGGCTTTATTATTAAGTTCGGGAGAAAGATGTGGGAGTCTGCTTCTATAAAGATTACAGCCTAGGCAAGGTCATGGAAGCTCCATAGACACAACCAAACTCTCTCAGAGACTGAATTATTGGGCTGAGGGCTGCAGGGCACCATGGTCTCGGGGAACATCTAGCTCAATTTGCTAAACATAGCTTATAATGAATATTTTCTACATTCTACTTTGGCCAGTAGCATCTGGGGTCTTAAAAACTTGTGAGAGACCATCTAAGATACTCCCAATGGTCTCATCCTCTCGGGAGCAAGGGAGAATGAAGAAAACCAAAGGTACAAGGGAAATATTAGTCCAAAGGACTATTGGACCACAACTACCACAACCTCCGCCAGACTGAATACAGCACAACTAGATGGTGCCCGGCTACCACCACTGACTGCTCTGACAGGGATCACAGTAGAGGGTCCCAGACAGAGCTGGAGGAAAATGTAGAACAAGATTCTAACTCACAAAAAAAGACCAGACTTACTCACCTGACAGGGACTGTAAAAACCCCGAGAGTATGGCCCTCGGACACACTTTTAGCTCAGTAATGAATTCACTCCTGAGGTTCACCCGCCAGCCAAAGATTAGACAGGCCCATAACACAAAACGAGACTAAAGGGGCACACCAGGCCAGGGACAAGGACTAGAAGGCAGAAGTGGACAGGAAAGCTGGTAATAGGGAACCCAAGATTGTGAAGGGAGAGTGTTGACATGTTGTGGGGTTGGTAACCAATGTCACAAAACAATATGTGTATTAATTGTTTAATGAGAAGCTAGTTTGCTCTGTAACCCTTCATCTAAAGTACAATTTAAAAAAAAAGATCAAAATCCCGAGGCTTATTCCAAAAAAAAAAAGATTACACAGCCTAGGAAACTCTAAGAGGCAGTTCTACTCTGTCCTATAGGGTCACTATGAGTCAGGATCAACTCGATGGCAACAGGTTTGGTTGTTTGTATTAAGTGCTGGTAAGCCCTCTCCCACTAATCCTATCCCTTCCCTTGAAGCAGATCCCAGAAGGCCAGCCCTGCCATTTAGATTCCTTTTTAATTTAACTCCTTTTTTTGAGCACTTAACAATATACCAAGTACTTTTATGACCTGAGGCCCTCATCTAAAATACAAAGGGCTCCTAATTGGCCTCCCAGCCCCCAATCAATCAATCCTCCCTTGGCAGTCATTAATACATTTAAAGAGCAGATCTGACAATATTCTCCAGCTTAAAACCTTTCAAGGGTACCTTGTCCTCAAAAGGATAAGTTATATTCCCCTTAGGCCAGCATACAAATTCTGCTGTTCATTTTGAGATCACCTCCCTTATAGTTTGCTTTCTAGCAATATCACACTACAGACTACAGACAGCACCTGAAGGGAACCACATAAGCCTCTCATGCTGTATACAGTCAGGGACTGATTACCCAATAAGCAAGGTACCCACGGGCTTACTTCCGCTTACTTACTAATCTGTAATGCACAATTTCACCTGAGTTTCACCACATCTACAAATTAGTATGTAAACACAAGCAAGCCCGTACGTACCTTGCTTACTGGTTAATCCCGCCCTGTTACAGTCCCCTCAGCCAAAAATGCAAAAAATTCCCGCTCCGCCATGTCCCCCTTTGGCATCTGGTGAGTGCTTATTCATTTTTTAACACAGATCTCAAACGTCTGGAGTCGGCCATTCCCTCCTTTGAGCCGACACTATTTTACATATTGTATCTGTTATGTCATAGGCATTATACCTGTTATAGCGCTTATCAAGCATTACAGCAACTATTGGTTTACCCGACCGTTTGCACTATGAGATTTAAGCCATTTGGGGGCAGGGACTGTGTTTTAGTCCTCTCCCTATCCTGGGGCGTGGTAGGCCGGAAAGACTAAAAAAGGGCTTGATCTCTCAACGAGCTCATACCCGAGGGTTGTTCGACCAAAAAATAGGGGCATGGGGGCTTTAGAAATCTGGTCGATGTCCACAGCGGATGCCCGCGTCCTGCTCCAAACAGTCCGCGGGAGCACATTTCTCAAGGCTCGCTTCCGCAACTTAGGCCCTGAGCCCCGGGGGCCACCCTCCACCCGCGCCTCGGGCAGGACTTGCGAGCTAGACCCGCACGGCGGCCCACACATACCGCAGGTAATGGGCAGTCTGCTCTGGGCTCAAGGCCTGGGCTTCCGCAAACCCTGTGGACACCTCCATCACCCTCAGCCTAGATTCCAGGTATCTCGGCCGTGGTTTGAATTTCGCTCGCTCCCGTTCTGCTCATGCGCCTGGCGCGTAGGGGGCGGGCCCAACCGTTGCACTGCCTTGCCCCGCCCGGAGGGTCGCTCACCTGCAACTACACGCGCTGACGCTGGGCGGCGATCGCAGCCTGTGCAGCGCAGAATGGGAGGTGTCACCTTGTCGTGCATTGCATTTCCCATCCAATCCAAGCCGTGCTGAGGCGAATTCGTCTGTGTTGGGGATGAGGGGGTGTGTATGTGGGGCGTGTGCAAGGAAGTGTGTGTGGTATGGAGTGGGGGGTGGAAAGGGTGTATGTGTGTGTAATCTTTCAATCCTTGTCAGTACAGCAGACTGCCTGATACGTTCTCAGTCATTTTAGTGGGCTCTAGAGACCTCCTCCACCAACGGCGCCCCCTTAGCCCCCAGATACCATTGTTTCCCTGCTAGCCAGTGCCTGGCACTAAACATGCTTTGAATTCAAACACCCCTTGACTTAAACTCATATTGAAGAAGGGTCTTCGAGAACCAAGCCAAAGCTCATGTTTAAGAAATAAGTAATGCTGTGGTGTACAGTCATTATTTCTTCAGAAGCTCCAACTGAGATGCAGTCACATTTTGAAAAGGAAAATGTGGCAATTCAGTTTAATTGGCTTGCTTAAACCAAAAAAACCAAACATGTTGCCGTCGAGTCAATTCTGACTCATAGCGACCCTATAAGACAGAGTAGAACTGTCCCCATAGAGTTTCCAAGGAGCACCTGGCAGATTCAAACTGCTGACCCTTTGGTTAACACCCATAGCACTTAGCCACTACGCCACCAGGGTTTCCATTGTTTTGCTTGGGCACTGCTAAATGGCAGGCTGTGTGCCAACAAAAATTGTCCTTGTTCATATGCTGGTAAGAAGACCAACATTTGGGTTCTTCTAGCACTAATTAGCATTCAGTATCTGAAAACCCTGGTGGCGTAGTGGTTAAGTGGTGCGGCTGCTAACCAAGAGGTTGGCAGTTCAAATCCACCAGGTGCTCCTTGGAAACTCTATGGGACACTTCTACTCTGTCCTATAGGGTCGCTATAAGTTGGAATCGACTTGACGGCAGTGGGTTTGGCTTTTTTTTTTTTTTTTTTGGATTGTCACAGAGCTGCTGGGCTGTTCCTTCTTTAAACCCACCAAGCCCTCCAACTCCTGAGCATCCCTCCCCTCTCCCTGCAACCACTAGCTTCCTCTGGGCCCTTCTCGGTGTTTTCTGGAGTCCCAGCTTCCACCCCAGGGCACCAAAGACCCAGGAAACCCCACCCTGGGCTCCTGATCCTCTTTTGTAAATGGTCACCCACACTCACAACCTGGAAATAAGAGAGGGGCTGGAAAGGGGGTGGTTAGAGTGAGTATGGTAGATGGACAGATGAATGAGAGGGAATCAAAATAATAGTTACTACTGTATCCCACTTACTATGTGCCAGGCCCTGTTCAAAGCACTTTACAGATATTAACTCTCTCGCCTTGTTCCCCATTCCACATCTATCCCCAGGTGAGTGTTCCCCCTACCATGATCTTCTATCAAGAGAATGGAATTTAAAAAGCCCCCCCTAATTATTGTTCATTTATTTATTAAGTGTGATAACGGTATTCTCGGGTTTTTTTTTTTAAGTCCTTATCTGTTAGAGATCCATATTAGAGTATTTTCAGATGAAATGATATGATGTCTGAGAAGGCAGAAAAATGAGAGGGGGCTAGATTAACAAGATTGATAAAATGTTGACAATTGTTCAAACTGGTTACAGAGTCCACTATCCTCTTCTCTCTACTATGTATGTTTGAAAATTTCCAAAAAAACTATTTTCTATCTAATCTGCAAATTACATTGAGTCACCCATACTACAGAGGGGAAATATGATAATGGGGCTTTGTGAGGGAGTTCAGAGTGGGTAAATGGAAGCGGATGAAGCAGAATAAGAGCAATAGCTATTACTTATATAGCGCTTAAGTGCCAGGCTTTGTTCTACACACTTTATGTATACTAAGTCATTTTTAAGTCATTTAATCCTCAAAACAACCTTGTTAAAATAGTGTATACTATTATTATCTCCACTTTACAGATCAGGAAACTGAGGCACAGAAAGATTAAATAACTTACATACACAAGTTCACCCAGTTAATGAGTGGTGAAGCTAGCTAGGTTCCTAACTCAGGTAGTCTGGCTTTTGAGTTTTTTGCTCTTAACCACCATGCCAGTTAGATATACAAAGAGGCTGATAGGTGAAGAAAATTCATCCATTTCGTCATTCAATTATTTAATAATTGTGCTGAGCTTTTATAAGATGGCCAGCCCCTGTACCAGGCACTAGGGTTTGGTGGTGAGCAAAACAGACAGATGCTTGCTGTCAGGGAGCTTAAAGTTTGACTGGGATGGACATGAAACAACAGTTACGCAAACACATGGAAAAGTACAAACTGTGATGAAGGCTCAGAAGGAAAAGTATAGGAAGTTATGAGAGCATGCGATGAGGTGCCTGACTCAAACTGGAGAGACCAGGAAAGGTTTCTCTGAGAAAGTAGCATTTGAGTTGAGAGCTGAAGAATAAGGAGCAGTGAGCTAAACAAAAAGGGAAAGTAAGAACATTTCAGGCAGAGGGAATAGTATGACCAAAGGCCCTGAGGCAGGAGGGAACTTGATGTATGTGAAAAACTGAAAGGCTAAGGTAATTGAAACAAAACCTAGAATGCTAGAGTTGGCCTAGCTTTTTGGAGTCCAGTTCAATGTCACAGGTGAGGGAGGGAACTGTGGCTAGAAAAGAAGGAAGTGACTGGTCAAATGTCACACCATGAATCAGTGGCAGAAACAGGACTTGACCTGGATCTCTTGACTCCCAACCCAGTGCTCTATCCAGTACAGATCACGGCTTCCCTGCATATGAGATGAGAGGACAATGGGGTGTCAGCAAAGAGCTACTTATGGGGATGGAGAATGGGAGACGGTATTTTCGGCAACAGGTATAAAGTATCAAATGAAGTTCTCATAGGCAGGGAGATCAAGAGTGAGTCTATGGCAGAAAAAAAAGAAGAAAGTGGTTTGGACACAACAGTTAAAAGACCAATTAGGAAGAATATAATTTTGTGCTTCCCAGGTACCTGTTAGCCCCTCCCCCCATTTCTGTACAGGATTCTTCTAATGTGGGTAGGGATTTTCGGAGGAGAGAAGGGGACTGGGACTGAGGTTTTAATTCTATCTTTCTGGATGAGAAGGTTCTGTCCCAGGGGATGCAGGAGGGAGGAGGAAAGGAAGGGGGGCCAGGTTGCCCTCCGTCTCGGTGCCTCAGGGGAAGTCATCCCCAGCTCTGTCAGTAGGGGGAGCCAGAAACCAGATTTCCTAAGAATGGCAGCTGGCCTGGACCCTGGGCTGGACAAACTCAATGGAAACTAGTCAAATCAGCCTAGGATGCTGTGGGAATGACAGAATCCGTGATAATGACAGATTATCTTCATGGTCTTTGCCCTAAATTGCCTTCTAAACCTGCCTTCCAGGGTTTGGGGTAAAGCAGACACCAGAGGGCAGGAAATCTTTTGACAGGGCAGTGCTGCGGCACAAAACATGGCATCCTCCATTCCCTTTGGGCTACCTCATTCACTCCTAATAACCCAGTGAAACTTTCACTCCTAAGACCTCACAATTCAGTATCTCTAGCTTCATCCTGTCTTCCGAGTTCCAGACCTAGATGGCCAACTGGTTATGGGACATGTCCTCTTGGATGCTCAAATACAACATGGCACTGAACTCATCTCCCACCCTCCTCTAGACCTGCTTCTTCAGTCTCCCCCATCTCCATGAACAGCACTACCAACTGCCCAGTTATCCAAGTCAGAAACTGGGAGGCATCTTTGTGATCTCCCTCTCATTTGTTCCTCACATCCAACCCATCAGTAAGTCCTGTTGGCTCTACCTCCACAATATATACCCAAAACCCAACCACTTCTCACCACCTCCACTGCCACCATTTTGATTTAAGCCACCATCATCTCTTTCCTGGATCCCTGCAGTAGCTCCTGACTTGTCTTCTTGATTTTATTTATGCCTGCCCCTCACTGTCTAATCTATACCCAGAAACCAGTGATCTTTCAAAAACACCAGTCTAATCATATTATGGCCCTGTCTAAACCCTTCAAAGCCTCCTCATTGACC
Organism: Elephas maximus indicus; assembly: GCF_024166365.1. Lineage (NCBI taxonomy): Eukaryota > Metazoa > Chordata > Mammalia > Proboscidea > Elephantidae > Elephas > Elephas maximus. Next base: position 97,243,124 of record NC_064846.1, on the reverse strand, counting down.
TCAAGAAAAAGTCCTGCCTCCTCCCCATTGCTTACAAGGCCCTTCCTGATCTTGCCCCTGACTGGCTCTACAGCCTCATGTCTCACTTCTCCACTACTACCTCCACACATACACACATATGCTTCTCTCAAATTGAACCACCTTAAGTTGCTCCAGTCATGCCTCCAAGCCTTCTCACATGCTATTCCCTCTGCCTGAATGCTCTTCCCTTCCTTTTTGCCTCACTATCTTCTATTCGGAGCCCTGGTGGTACAGTGGTTAAGAGATTGGCTGCTAACCATTCACTCTTTGGGTTTCAGCTCAGGTCTCCCTGCTACCAGAAACTTTGCCTAGTTCTTCCCTGCAGTCTCCTATGTGACACCACATCCTGCCTTTATCACTGAATTCGTCCTGTGGAATGAGGCTGCGTGGTTAGGTGTCCAACTCCCCCATGATCATGTGAGCTCTGTGAACGACATATCTGGTTTTTGTTGTTGTTGTTGTTTTTCACAGTTACAGCTTCACAGAACTTAGCACAGTACTTACACATATGAACTGATCAGTAAATATTTGTTGGAAGGATGGATTTGTCAATTTGCTAATCCCAAAGAGGAACAATTTAAAGAGGAACAATGGTCACACCACATTAGAGAGCTAGAATGAGTTCTTGGATGGTATTGAGACATCCAAAATAATAATGGGAGCCAGGGACCAAAGAAGGTGGGAGGGCCAAGCATGCCATATCAGACACTACTCTTGCCAGCATTGCCCCTGTCTCTCTCTTGTACATGTCTCAAGATGGATGTAGAAGTAGCACAGAGAAATTTGAGTTACAGCCAGCAACCTGACTCCCTCTTCTATTCCCTTCCCAATTATTGTGCTGGGACAAAGCCATCCATGCTTGGCAGTGGAATGGAGGGGCTCCACCTAGTGCCCAGTGTCTGTGGGCTCCTCCAGATGCCCTGTACCCACTTCTTCCCCAGGTTAAGGAAATCTCTGGGTGCTCCCCATTTGCTCCTCCTTAGCATCCCCATCCTACTCCAGCAGCAGCAGAGAACTCTCTCTACATGGCTTGGACACCTCTCCCAAAAGCTGAAGTCAGGTGCCAGACCAAGAAGGCACTCCCAGGGGACACCTAATCTTAATGTTTGTCATCCTTTTCCCTTCCTTATTGGCACTAAAAGAGACAGACAGTAAAAACTACGAGCTTCTCTTTGCGGGGTGGGGGGGCAGTTGAGGTTAAGTTTTTTTCAGCCCTTTGAAGGCCTTGGCCCCCTGCCCAGATCTGAATCAGGAACTGTATGTCCCAGAGAATTGGCTTCCCAGCCATCTGCTCTGAGCTTAAAGAACGCATGGGCCCTCATGGAATGCTCTGTTCAAATTAGCCAAGAAGAGCATGGAAAGGACGACACAGCAGGAGGGATATGGGCCAGCCTAGGCTTCTGAAAGTATAGAAAGAGGGGCAGATACATGGCCCCAGGGCACATTGAGGGCATGGTAAGTCCCAAAGCAGAGAGCTCTCTCACAGCTCAGCCCCACTGCTCCCAGAGCCAAGCCTTCCCAGCACCCTTTTTGCTGGAACTAATGCTTTGTGAATACCCACTTTATGCCAGGTACTTTCCTGACCAGTGATCCCCACAGTAAGCAAGCTGTTACTGTTCTCCTTTACCAGTTGCAGAAACCAAAGCTTAGAGAAATCAATTGTCTTATGCAAGGCCGTGCAGCAAGTACACAGCAGATTCAATGAGGCCAGGATGAGGCCATCAACTCCCAGTTCCCTGGTGAATGGTTGCTGAGGCTGCTGGGAAATGATTCTCCCTTTCAATGAGCAGGTAGGCAGCCTGAGAAAAATGGTGTGGAGGAGATAAAGTCACACTCCTTCTATCCCTAGGATGTTTGCTCTATCCAGAATAAAACAATGTCTTTCTCCCTTTGACACACACTATGCCTAAGTGGTAGGAATAGGTCAGGGAATAAGGTCAAGTTGTACACATGGGAAATTTTAAGGTGGCAACATCAAAAGAATTCCCTAAGATCTCACAGTCAGAGTGTGAGAGCACAGCTCAGATGAATGGAGCTGCTCCAAGAAGCCAGACAGATTCACAAGTAGACTGACAAGACCACTCCTCACTCCTTAAATCCCCACAGCCGTTCCCCATAGAATGTTCCCCTTAAATCCCCACAGCCATTCCCCATAGAATGTTCCCCTTAAATCCGCACAGAAGTTCACATGGATTGAAGAGCTAACCCTCAGACATTGTTGCTAGGGGCAGATTTGGGGGTCTATAAAAGTAGGGAGCCTCTGAGGCTAATCGTTAATTTACTAGGGGTTCTCAACCCCAGATCCATGTTAGAATCATTAAAGGTCTTTTAAACGACAATTATATTTGCAATACATATATCTAACAAAGGACTAGTCTCCGGAATATATAAAGAGCCTCTACAAACACAGTGGTGGTTCAGTGGTAGAATTCTCACCTTCTATGTGGGAGACCGAGGTAGATTCCAGCCAATGCACCTCATGTGTAGACACCACCTGGCTGTCAGTGGATGCTTGCATGTCCTTATGATGTTGTACAGGTTTTAACGGAGCTGCCAGACTAAGACTGGGAGGGAAAGCCTGGTGATCTACTTCCAAAAATCAAACAATGAAAACCGTATGGCTCATAATGGTCTAATTCGCAACCGATCATGAGGATGGCTCAGGACAAGGCAGCATTTGATTCTGTTGTGTGCACGGGGCTGCCTTGAGTAAGGGCCAACTCAATGGCAGGTAACAACGACAAAGCAATAATTAAAAAGACAACCCAAAAATATGGGCAAAAAAATGGAACAGACAACTCATGAGAAAGGACGTATGAATGGTCAACAGGCATGTAAAAAAGTGACCAACATAATATGTCATCAGGGAAATACAATTGAAAATCATGATGAGATACTACTACATACCCATAAGAGTGGCTATAATTAAAAATATATACAATACCAAGTGTTGGCAAGAATGTAGCACAACAGCAACTCTCATATTTCACTGGTGGGAGCATGTCTTAGTCATCTAGTGCTGCTGTTAACAGAAGTACCACAAGTGGCTGGCTTTAACAAACAGAAGTTTATTCCCTCAATCTTCCCCTGGACTAGGAGCTTCTCTGTGCAGGAACCCCAGGTCCAAAGGACACGCTCTGCTCACGGTGCTGCTTTCTTGGTGGTATGAGGTCCCCCTGTCTCTCTGCTTACTTCTCTCTTTTACATCTCCCCCCGCTCAAAAACTGGCTCAAGACACAATCCAATCCAATAGATTGAGTCCTGCCTCATCAACACAATTGCTACTCAACCCAGCTCATTAACATCATAGAGGTAGGATTTACACATCAGATGACAAAATGGTGGACAATCACACAATACCCGAAATAATGGCCCAGTCAAGTTGACACACATTTTTGGAGGACACAATTCAACCCATGACAGAGCGTAAACTGTCATAACCACTTCAGAAAACTGGCAGTTTCAAATAAAGTTAAACATAAACCCAACGGTTTCACTCCAAGAGAAATGAGTGCATGTGTCCACAGAAAGACTTGTACAGGAATGTTTATAACAGTTTTATTCCTGATATCCAAAAACTGTAAATAACCCAAATGTCCTTGAACATATAAAAGAATAAACAAATGTTGGTATAGCAGCATACAGTGGAATACCACTCAGCAATGAAAAGGAATGAATTGCTAATCAGTACAACTTGGATGAATCTCAAAGGCATTATGCTAAGTGAAAGAACCCAGTCTCAAAATGTTACATACTGTTCAATTCCATTGATATGAAGTCCAAGAACAGTCAAAAGCAATCTATGATAGAAATCAGAGCAGCGATTGCCTCTGATGAAGGTGGGGACATTGACTAGAGTGATGGAAATGTTCTGTTTTTGTTGGGCTGCTGGCTATACAAGTGGTCACAATTATCAAAATGCGTTGAACAACAGACTTAAAATCTATGCAATTCACTGTGTAAATTATGCCTCAAGTAAAAAAAAAAAAATCATGCCAAGGCCTCACCCCCGACTAAATCAAAGTCTGTAGGGGTGGGGCCTAGGCAAAGACATTTTTTTTATAGTGCTTTAGATGAAAGTTTACAAAACAAATTCAATTCTCAGTGAACAAATAATACACTTATTGTTTTGTGACATTGATTGACAACCACACAACATGTCAACACTCTCCCGTTCTCGACCTTGGGTTACCCATTACCAGCTTTCCTGTCCCCTCCTGCCTTCTCATCCTTGCCCCTGGGCTGGTGTGCCCGTTTAGTCTCGTTTTGTGTTATGGGCCTGTCTAATCTTTGGCTGAAATGTGAACCTCAGGAGTGACATCAGTACTGAGTTAAAAGGGTGTCCGGGAGCCATACCCTAGGGATTTAGCCAGTATATGTCAGACCAGTAAGTCTGGTCTTTTTTTCGTGAGTTAGAATTTTGTTCTCCATTTTCTTCCAGCTCTGTCTGGGACCCTCTATTGTGATCCCCATCAGAGCAGTCAGTGGTGGTAACCAGACACCATCTAGTTGTGCTGGACTCAGTCTGCTCAAGGCTGTGGTAGTTGTGGTCCATCAGTCATTTGGACTAATTTTTCCCTAGTGTCTTTAGTTTTCTTCATTCTCCCTTGCTCCAGATGGATTGGGACCAGTGGAGTATCTTAGGCGGTCGCTCACAGGTTTTTAAAACGCCAGAGGCTACTCACCATAGTAGAATGTAGAATATTTTCTTTATAAACTATGTTATACGCCAATTGAGCTAGATGTCCCCCAAGACCATAGTGCCCAGTCCTCAGCCTAGTAATTCAGTCCCTTAGGGAGTCTGGATGTGTCTATGAAGCTTCCATGATTTTGCCTTGGTCAAGTTATGCTGGCTTCCCCAGTACTGTGTACTGTCTTACCCTTCACCAAAGTTACCACTTATCTATTGTCTATTTAGTGTTTTTCAATCCCCACCCCTCCCCTTCCTTGTAACCATCAAAGATTGTTTCTTTCTGTGTGTACACCTTTTCTTGAATTTTTATAATAGTGGCCTCATACAGTATTTGTCCTTTTGTGATTGACTTGTTTCACTCAGCATGATGCCCTCCAGATTTATCCATGTTGTGAGATGTTTCCCAGATTCGTCATTCTTCTTTATCGTTGCGTAGTATTCCATTGTGTGGGTGTACCATAGTTTATTCATTCATCTGTCGATGCACACTTAGGTTGTTTCCATCTTTTTGCTGTTGTGAACAATGCTGCAATGAACATAGGTGTGCATATGTCTATTCATGTGATGGCTCTTATTTCTCTTATTTCTCTAGGATATGTTTATTCCTAGGAGTGGGATTGCTGGATCATATGGTATTTCTATTTCTAATTCTTTAAGGAAGCACCATATCGTTTTCCAAAATGGTTGTACCATTTAGCATTCCCACCAGCAATGCATAAAAGTTCCAATCGCCCCGCAGCCTCTCCAACATTTGTTATTTTCTGTTTTTTTATTTGTGCCAGTAATGTCGGGGTGAGATGGTATCTCATTGTGGTTTTGATTTGCATTTCTCTAATGGCTAACAATTTCAAGCATTTTTTCATGTGTCTGTTAGCCACCTGAATGTCTTTTTTTGGAGAAATGTCTGCTCATATCTTTTGCCTATTTTTTAAGTGGATTATTTGTCTTTTTGTGGTAGGTGTGTTGGATTTTCCTACATATTTTAGAGATTAGACCCTTGTGGGATTTGTGATAGTTAGAAATTTTTTCCCAGTCTCTTTTTACTCTTTTGATGAAGTCTTTCGATGAGCATAAGTGTTAATTTTTAGAAGATCCCAGTTATCTAGCTTATCTTCTGGTGTTTGTGTATCATTAGTTATGGTTTGTATCCTATTTATGCTGTGTATTAGGACCTCTTGCATGGACCCTATTTTTTCTTCTATGGTCTTTATAATTTTTGGTTTCATATTTAGGTCTTTGATGCATTTTGAATTAGTTTTTGTGTATGGTGTGAGATATGAGTCTTGTTTCTTTTTTTTACAGATGAGCATCCAGTTTTGCCAGCACCATTTGTTAAAGACTGTCTTTTCACCATTTAATGGACTTTGGGCCTTTGTCAAATATCAGGTGACCGTAGGTGGTTGGATTTATATCTGGGTTCTCGATTTTGTTCCATTGGTCAATGTATCTATCATTACACCAGTACCAGTCTGTTTTGACTATTGTAGTGATATAGTAGGTTCTGAGGTAAGGTAGTACAAGGCCTCCTACTTTCTTCTTCTTCTTCAGTAGTACTTTACTTATCCGGGGCCTCTTTTCTTCCTGTATAAAGTTAATGATTAGTTTTTTCATCTCTTTAAAGAATGCTGTTGGTATTTGGATCAGGATTGCATTCTATTTGTAGATTACTTTAGGTAGAATTGACATTTTCCCAATGTTGAGTCTACCTATCCATGAGCATGGTATGTTTTTCCATTTATGTAGGTCTCTTTTGGTTTCTTGCAGTAGTGTTTTGTACTTTTCTTGGTATAGGTCTTTTACATACTTGGTTAGATTTATTCCTAAGTATTTTTTAGGAGCTATTATAAATGGTATTGCTTTCCTAATTTCTTTTTTGTGGTTCTCTTTATTGGCATATAGGAAATCCAGCTGATTTTTGTGTTTATCTTGTATCCTGCGACTCTACTGAATCTTTCTATTAGTTCCAGTAGTTTTCTTGTGGAGTCTTTTGGGTTCTGTATGTATGGTATCATATCATCCACAAATAGGGACAGTATCTTAAATCTTTTCCTTGCCTTATTGCTTTACCTAGGACTTCCAGCTCAGTGTTAAATACGAGTGGTGATAAAGGGCATCCTTGTCTTGTTATTGTCTTCAAGAGGAATGTTTTCTGCCTCTTTCCATTAAGAATGATGTTGGATGTTGGTTTTTTATAGATGCCTTTTATTATGTTGAGGAATTTCTCTTTTATACTTATTTTATTGAGAGTTTTTATCAGGAATGAGTGTTGGACTTTATTGAATGCCTTTTCCACATCAATTGAGGTAATCATATGATTCTTTTATTTACGTGGTGGATTACATTGATTGATTTTCTAAAGTTGAACCATTCTTGCAAACCTGGTAGGAATCCCACTTGGTCAAGGTGTTTTTTTTTTTTTTTTTTATGATGCTGAATTCTATCGGCTAGAATTTTGCCGAGAATTTGGCAAAGGCATTTTTTTTAAAAGCTCCCCAGGTGATGCTAAAGTGCAGCCAGGGGTGAGAACTACTGGTTAACATAACCATCGCCTTTCCCTAGCAACAGGCCGTCCCAGTCTCCTGTATTATGCAGAATTTTCAAAGATGACCATTAAAAAGTCTCCCACTATTACAAGCAGAGGTAGACAGGAACTGAAGGTAGGCAAGGAAAGGCACTTGCCAATATATCTTGGAGATTACTTCATATCACTACATAAAGACATTGAATTGCATGCTTTAAAATGGTTAAAATGGTGAATTTTATATTATATGAATTTCATCTCAAAAAAGAAAAAACCCATAAAGAGCTTCCTTAGTTTTAATTGTTGCATATATTCCACTGTAACGATGTACTTTAATTTATTTAACCAGTTCCCTAAAACTGTAACCCGTTGCCATCGAGTTGATTCTGACTCATAGAGACCCTGGTAGCATAGTGGTTAAGAGCTACAGCTGCTAACCAAAAGGTTGGCACTTCGAATCCACCAGGTGCTTCTGAGAAACCATATGGGGCAGTTCTACTCTGTCCTATAGGGTCGCTGTGAGTTGGAATCAACTCGACAACAACGGGTAACCAGTCCCCTAGTGATGAGTATTTTTTCCAATCTTTTGCTATTACAAACATTGCTGCAATAAATACCCTGGAACATGTATTTTAAAAAATGTGTAAGTATATCTGTAAGTTTGTAAAAGCAAAATTGTTGGATTAAAGGGTACGTTGTTCTCATTTTGACAGAAACTGCCAAATTGCCCCCATCAGGGATAATGAATATATATTCTCAAGAACAACATATATGGGTGCCTGATTCCCCACACCTTTGCTAATAGTGCTTTCCAACCTTTTGATCTTTGCCCTTCTGATTGTTAAAAAGTAGTATCTCATAGTTTCATTTTGCATCTTCCCAGAGAGTAAGTTTTGACTGAGACAAGTCAAGGGCATTCAAGTGGAGGGCCAGGGTGCTGTTTCATAGGAAGGGAGGGAGGGAGGCAAGTATCTCACCAAGCTGCTGTTCTAGCCTAGGGTTAGCTTTAAACAAGTCACCAAGAATCCTAAGAACTCCTAACTGAAAATTAAGGACTCCCAAAAGTTTTTCATAGGATCAAATCTCTCACTTGTGCCCCAGACTCGTTTCAAGGCCTCTCTGACATCTCAGACTTGTCGAAAACCTTAACGTGCAGAGAAACACCAGAAATTAGTGTAGCAGGATATATTTACTGTGAGTAGGTAAGATTCAAATTGGGTAGCATCAACTGAAAATATTGGGAAGGCACTATGAAGAGGGTACAGTGAAAACAGGTTATATAGGTAGGGTCCAGGCAAGGTAGTTTCCTGAAGGTCATCGTAAATTGCTTTCATGTTGGTTTCTCAGGAAATAGTGTCAGAGCATGTGGACGGCTTCAAAATCAGTCAGTTGAAAAAGCACTCATTAAGGACATGCGATATATCATAAAACACAGCTTCCAGTCAGACCCTGGAGTTCCTGCCTCTCCAAAGTGACTGCACATAGTTTTCCAAGAAAGCCCAATGCCTAAGGCAAAACAGCCTCCCCTAAGCTGCTTAACACCAAAAACAAAAAAAACCCATTGCCATTGAGTCAATTCTGACTCATAGCAACCCTATAGGACAGGGTAGAATTGCCCCTAGGGTTTCCAAGGAGCGCCTGGTGGATATGAACTGCCAACTTTTTGGTTCACAGCTGTAGCACTTAACCACTGCTTACTAGGCTATTATTTAACTTAAAGGTGACTCCAGTTCCTTAAATGCTCATGGTTTAAAAGGACATTTAAAGGCAAATGGCCTGCATGGGTCACTCCAACTCTGTGGACCCAGAAATCTGGATTCCAGGAGAATTAAAACAGTTTCTCACACCGAAAATGTCCAAAAGAGAATTATTGATTCCCAACTCCACCCTCAAATCTGATCTTCTCCAGTCTTCCCCATCTCTATAAATGGCACAACCATCCACTCAGTAGCTCAAGCCAAAAACCTAGAAACTAGAAACACTTGTTTTCTTTCCTTCGTCCAATTCATCACCAAGCCCTGCCTGCCCTATCTCCAAAATAAATCCTGAATCCCTCCACCTCTCCCTACCCCACTGTAACCACCCAAGCTTAAACCACTTGGAACTTACCAGTGGTTTCCTAACTAATCTCCCTACTCCCATTCTGGTCCACATGCATTTTTTTAAATTAGAATATCTAATCCATTCTTCAATCAGCAGCCAATAACATCTTTAAGAAATATAAATCGAATGCCATGATCTACATGATCTAGCCCTTCCAAAGCTCATCCTGTTTGTTCATTTCACTCTAACCATTCTGGTCTTCTTTCTGTTCTTTGAACAGCCAAGCCCACTTCTATCTCAGGGTCTTTGCATTTGCTGTTCCTTCTATCAGGAACATTTTCCCCTAAATCTTAGCATGGCTGGCTCCTTATCATTCAGATCTCAGCTCTCTCCTCTGAGAGACCTCCTCTGAACCACCTTCTCTAAAGTACCTACCTCCACCCCGCCATCCTGTTTATATCCTTTAGAGCCTTTAAAAAAACCAAACCCGTTAGCATCGAGTCAATTCTGATTCATAGCAACGCTGTAACTATTTAAAATCATCTCGTTTATCTGTTTACTTCTTTCTGTCTGTTCCTCTTCGAAAACGTCAGCTCCATATCTGTACCTCCAGTTCCTACAATAGTTTTGGCACACAGTAGGTGCTTAAAAAATATTTTGAATGAATGAATAGTTCCACAGTGCTTTCTTGTTTTCAAAGCCTTCTCCTGACAAGCATCTCAGGTTTGGAGAGGGAGGACGGGATTGGGGAAGAAAGTGTTGTTTTTAAACCCTTGAAGAGAACAAAACTGATTTTAAGGACTCGAAATTTGTGTCTATCCAAAAAATTAGCAAAAAGTCTTATCTATTCACTAACTAAAGCTCTCCTTGGAAACACTCAGAGAGCGTCCTTTGAATTATCGCGTGTCATTGCAAGCAATAAAACGGCCTTTGTCAATATTCTCTGCTTCGAATTTGTCACTAATTCCAGCTGGCCTCGTTCCAGCCAATCTGAATGACCAAACAGCAGAGTGAATACAATGTAATCAGTGCCTCTGTCTCACGGGATGAGCTCGGGGCGTCTGTGTGGGTGTTCCAGGAACCGTGATTTTTGCGCTTAATAAAAGAGCACTAGCAGGAAACCTGCTACTGTGGCGGGGAATCTGGCGGGGGCGGGGGCGGGGGCGGGGGCGGGGGCGGGCAGGAGGGAAAGTGCTGCAGAAAGGTTGGGAGAAGTGGGAAAGAAGACAATAGCATGAACAAGAATAGTCGTTGTAATAATACCCGGCCCTCGTTTTACAGTTTACAAACTGTTCCTGCCATTATCTCCTTTCAGCCCCCCCACAACAATTTGCGGGATGATTATTCCCGTGTTACACATGGGGAAACCGAAGCTCAGAGCCGTGGCAGGTAGAGAAGGCAAGGGCGGCGCGGTTTTCCGGCAGCCCCCGTGCACCACCGTGCCCTCGGCCCTGCCTGCCTGTTTTCGTGCCCACAGAGTGCCCCAAGGGCTCTCCTACTTTATCTCCTGCAGTCAGAGCCCGGATGCGCCCGGGCTGTTGCTGTGTCATTTCTGGAGTGTCAGAAGTGCCCAGGAAGCATACAAATCGACCTGCGTGAGAAATAGCCCTGTGCAAAACAACTTTCAATTGACTCTCAGTAATAACCACCCCCAGATAACAGCGTGAACCCAGGCGGGCAAGGAGGCCGTGGGCGGGGGAAGAGAGCAGAGAGGAGAGAGAGGATGGGAAAGAAACAGGCGCACCAGGCAAACAGCCATGGCCAAGGCTGGGATTTGGGGGTGAGGAAGGGGAGGGGTGGTCTTCCTGAACTGGGGACTGAGGAGAGTTCTGTTCCATTTGGTTCTGGGAACGGGAATGTTCTTCTGAATGGTTCATACCAAGGCATTTCATTCAATATTTACTGGGCACCATTGGTGGCCCACACTTTGCCTGCAGGGCTTTGAATCAGTTCCATCTGTTTTTGAACCCTTCTAACAAGGTCCCAGGAAGTTATACATAAAAATCACCTGGGGATCTTGTTCAACTGTAGATTCTGATTCAGTATATCTGGGGGAAAAGCAAATTCTCACGGGTTCCAACTGGAAGGAACAAACTGCCTAGAGGCCCTGTTCGCCTGGCAGGGGGATGCCAAGCTGGGGAATCCCAGTTCCTGTAGTGGTGTGGCTCACAGGCTGTGGGAGTCAGACACACAAACAAGGTACATTTATAAGGGCCATTCACTCGTTCAACAAATATTTATTAAGCACCTATTATGTACCAGGTATTGTGCTGGGGATTCAGCAGTGAGCAAAACAAAAATTCCTGCCCTCACGAAGCTTACATTCTAGTGGAAGGAGACAGCAAATTTTTCTTTCTTTTTTTTTATTGTACTTTAGATGAAGGTTTACAGAACAAACTCGCTTCTCACTAAACAATTAGTACACATATTGTTTTGTGACATTGGTTGCCAACCCCACAACATGTCAACACTCTCAGAACAGTCAGTGGTGGTAGCCAGGTACCATCTAGTTGTGCTGGACTCAGTTTGGTGGAGGCTGTAGTACTTGTGGTCCATTAGTCATTTGGACTAATCTTTCCCTTGTGTCTTTTGCTTTCTTCATTCTTCCTTGCTCCATACGAAGTGAGACCACTAGAGTATCTCAGATGGCCACTCACAAGCTTTTAAGACCCCAGAGGCTACTCACCAAGGAAGGATGTAGGGCATTTTCTTTATACACTGTTATTCCAGTTGAGCTAAATGTTCCCCAAGACCATGGTCTCCATAGCCCTCAGCCCAGTAATTCAGACCCTCAGGGAGTTTGAATGTGTCTATGGAGCTTCCACGACTTTGCCTTGGACAAGTTGAGACAACAAAATTTTTAAGAAAAAGTAAAGTATATTATAATTTGGTGATAAGTGCAAGGGAGAAAAATAAAACACAAAAGTGGGAATTGGAAGCGTTGGTGGGGAAGGGTTTCCGTTTTAAACAGGATAATGGGGAAAGCCTTGCTGAGAAGATGTCCTTTGAATGAAGAATTGAAGGAAGTGAGGCAGCAAGCCATGTGGATTTCTAAGAATATTCCAGACAGGAAGCAACAGTAGGTACTAAGGCCCCGAGGCAAGAGAGTGCCTGTTTTGTTGGAGAAACAGCAATCACTCCAGTAGAGCTGGAGCACAGTGAGCAAGAGGGAGAGGAATAGGAAATGATGTCAGAGGTAACAGATCACGTAGGCCTTGTAGGCCACCATAAGGACTTTTACTATAAATGAAATGAAAGCCATTGCAGGATTTTGAGGTGGAGAAAGTGACATGATTTGACTTCTGTTTTAATAGGATCCCTCTGGCTTCTGTGTGGTGAATAGACTGGGGTTTGGGGGGGTGGTGAGAAGAGGTAAGGGGAAAAGCCAGGAGAGTAGTTAGGGGAATGTTTCAGTAACACAGGTGAGAGATGGTGGGGGCTTAGACTAGGATGCTGTAGTGGAAGAGGTGAAAGGTGGTAGACTTTGGATATATTTTGAAGATACTGTCGGTCAGCCAATGAGATTTGCTGATGAACTGAACATGGGATAGGATAAGAGCCAAAGATGCTCAAGTAAGGAAGTGTCTTGGGGCAGGCAGTGTGATATAGACCGGAGAGTTTGAGTTCATAGGGACTTGGGAATTAAATTGGACTAAAAAAATTTTTTTTTTATATCCCTGCCCTACATCCCTGCCCTTCCTAGCTGTGTGACCTTGGGCAAGTTGCTTCCCATCTCTGGACCTGAGCTTCCTAATCTGTAGAACCTCAGGGCTGTTGTGTAGATTCGATGAGATGATATATGCACATCTGGTGCAGAGTAGATGCTCCCAGGGCACTTGCTCCCTTGTCCTTCCCTTTCTGGGGAAGTTGGAGAAGCTTCACAGCAGAGCCAAGATGGTAGGGGACTGTAAAGGATGAGAAGACCTTTGTTAGACATAAAAGAGGAGCAAAGGGGCTCATCCTTCACAGTGGGCAGGTGGAAATGAAGCCAGTGGCTAGGCAGGCCTTAATGGAAGTCCTGGGGGGTGGAGAGGGCTGCAGGAGGACATGGAACACCCAGGTGGGGAAAGTGTGTGACAGAAAGAAAGTTATGTGGAAGGAAAGGGTCTCTAACAGGAAGGCGTGAGGGGAAGGGAAGCCAACCTCCTGCCTCCCCAGCTCTGACTTGGACCAGCCCCAGCCCACGGATTCTTTGAAACATTCTGAGTTATGGAATGAAGCTGGTCATAACTATGGCACATAAAATTCCCAGAACGCCAAGGAGTTACTAAGATTTTCGCTGTGTGGAGTCATACAACAAACATCTGGCTTGGCCACTGGCCAGGGCAGGCCTTCCCTCAAGCCATACACACACTGATTGCAAACATATGGTGTCTAAGGAGGAAGCTTTCCAAGAGGCCTCGAGAGCCATCTTTGCATTCTGGCCTGAATCACTCCAGTCTGGGGCCTGCCACCAGGGCCTCCTTACTCCCTTAATCCTTGAACAAAAGCATGAATCTGCCCTACATGGAACCAATAGGCCCAGGCAGAAGAAACCCCACCCCCAGAACCATGAACACCAACCAACCCCTCACCTTATGGGAGGCTCAGACATCAGACTACCTAGGTTCCCATCTCTGTCCCATCTTATTATTTGTATGAACTTGGACCAGGTTCTAGATCTCTCTGAGCTTTATTTTCCACCTCTACAAAGAATGCAAATGGTCCCTCCTTCACAGGCTTGGTGAGAGGCTCAAATGGATGATTGGGGCCAGACTAAGACTCAGAGGCTCCAAATACTGAAGAGAAAATAGGTTCTACCTCGTCTCCCCACCCCCACACTCACCACTACCATTATGTGATTCAACATAAAAATCATACCAAACTGTAAAAAGGGTATGGAACTCCAAACAAGTTCTGATTTTCCTTGTGATGACTACTTTGATAGAGTTTTTTGAAATATCAATTATCATACTGTTTTTCAAAACGTCTGTTGTTATCCCTGCTTTATAAATGCTCGACATATTTTTATTGAGTAATTAGGTCCTGGAGAATATGGATTTAGAAGCTATGAAAGAACCAGACACATTCTTTTTGGCTAGGATTAGGTAACACTCAACAGAGTTTACTACATGCCAAGGAATGTTCTAATTCATTTTTCTTCTCACAACAAACCCTATGATGTTGGTACAATTTTTATCCCCTTTTATAGACAGGAAAACTGAGAATCAGGTTGTCAAACAGCTAGTGAATGTTGGTGGAGGTTTTGAACCCAGGCAGTCTGGCTGCAAAGGCCATATACTTCGAATTGTTGGATCAAACCTTTGTCACACATGTGAGAGCCTCATATTCCAAAGGGCACTGAGATGGGTTGAGAGGGCAAATTAGGCTCTCGGTAGCCCTCCCCACATCCACACTGCAAAATACATGAGTGCCAAAATTGGCTATGTTGCCTCCCAGTGTGCCTCTTTCAAGAGGCATCTATAAGTGAGAGGTTTGAACTAAACTTTCAAAGTTCATTTCAATTCAAGGAGTTGAGGTTTCTATTCCCTCTTAACCAGACACCTGCCAGCTGTCTCCTCCTATAGGGGCAAGCTTCTGCTTGGCAGCTCTTGTGTGCCATTTGGCCTTTCAGCCATTCCCCCAGAGTGGTGCACTGAAGGCCTGGCAGCTTCCAGCAGACTCCCAGGAGCCTCTACAAAGGTTTCCTTTGTAGATCCTTCTTATTCTGCTCTTCCTCAAATGGTGGTGTTCATCAGGCCTTGCCCTTCTCATTCTGCATACCTGGGAGACCTCATCCCCTCAAACCTCTCCTCTGAGTCTAGAACCGTATCTCCAATTGCCTCCCAGACCCCTCTTCCTTAGTGCCTCTCATGTACCTCCAGTGTGTGAACCTACAGTGTGAACTCGGTGGCTGTCTTCTTCCCTCAGAACCTGTTGCTCTTTTCTTGCTCCTCTAGGAATGGCACCATTATTCATCTACTCCAGAGTCCCAGGAGTCATCCTGAAGTTTCCCTTGCCCTCACTCCCCACATCCCATCGGTCACCAAGACCTGTCAATTTTACCTCCTTCATACTCAAGAATTCACCCCCTTCTCTCCATCTCTCCACACCTACCTCCCTAGTCCAAGCCACCACCATCTGGAGAGATGAAATAAAAGGCAAAAGCCTTCCACTGCCCTTTCGCTCTATTCACCCCCTTCCAGGCCATCCTCCAGACAGAGTGAGCTTTTTAAAACAAATTTTGGGCTTTTCCTCTACTGCCCAAAACTCTTCCATGACTTTATTTCTCTTGAGATTAAGTCCAGATTCCTGTCCATGTCTGACGAGGCACTGTGTGCTGTGAGTAAAGACGGTTTGACAAGATGGGCTCTGGGCTCCATATAAACCTCTATTCTGATGGCAGGCCAGACACTCAGTAGCCAGTGTGACTTTTGGTACATTTTTAACCTCTTTAATCTTCAATTTTCTCTTTTGTAAAATGAAATAATAACAGTACTGACCTCATGGGGTTGTTGTGAGGGTGAGAAGAGATAGTGCATATAATGAACTGAGCTCAGTGCCCTCCCACTGTGTACTTTAAATGTTCACTGCAATTTAGATCTTATTATTATAAAATTGTCAGTATTATTAATATAGTATAAGTTAGTCACATGGAGTCCCTATGAGTTGAAATTGACTCAACAGCACCTAACAACAATTATTGATCTAATCAATTAATGATTAATAATATTATGGATATTGTTATATTGTAAGTTATTATTGTATTAATTTTGATTTTATAATTCTCTCTCTAGTCTTACCTTTCACAGTTCCCCAACCTCACCCCTTAGACCCTTGCCTAGTAAATTATTTACATTCTTTTCATTGCCACACACTCTCACTCTCAGGCTTTCACACTTTCTGATCTCTTTCCTGGGAAAGTCCTTTCCCAGCCTCTGGTTCCTCCAGCCCTTTTTGTCTTGATAAGATCCTTCAGGTATCAGCTCAGGCATGATTTTTCCGGGAAGCTGTCCCAGACCCTCCCCCAGACCAGTGTAGGTGGCCTTTCTGTGAACCCTTAGGAGTCCATGACTGTCACAAAAGGTTCAAACCCACCCAGAGATGCCTCAGAAGAAAGGCCGGGTGATCTGCTTTTGAAAGGTCATAGCCCTGAAAACCCTATCAAGTGAAGTTCTGCTCTGCAAACATAGAGTTGCCATGCGTTGTAATCTACTTGAAGGCAATGGGTTATAGGCTCCCAGAGCACCCTGTGCTGCCTTCTCAGAACAGCTATCACACCATATTAGTAATTATTTACTTGTCAGACTCCTGGAATTAGGCCATCAGCTTGGTGAGGAACTCTGTGTCTTGTTCTTCACCATATCCTAAGCTCTTAGCACTCTGCCTGGCACACAGTAGTTGTTCAATAAATGTTTGTGGAATGAACAAGAGCTAGACCTAGCAGCAATCGTCATTACTACCTTCTTGCCCCACCCTGACTGCCACCCTTCAGGGGGTCGGAGGCCCTAAGCCAAACATCACCAAAGCAGAAAGCTGCTATCTGAGCACAGAATCAGACTGTGCAAAAGCGGGTGGGTAGACCACTGGGTCTGCTTTCTGTCTGTACCCTAGAGGTACTTCTTCCATTTAGGTCATAATTTTCTCGCTCTCTGTGGAAGGTGTGGGGTTAGTCAGGAGCAGAGCACTAGCTCTGCCCCTTATTATCTGGGGGCTATGGGTCAATTCACCTCCCTGAAGCTTGATTTTGCTTATCTGTAAAATGGCGAATGAGCTCCACTTCACAGGGTCATTGTGTAGTTTCTTTAAAGTAACACATAGAGGTGCTTTGTAAACTGCAAAGAGCTGCATGTAGAACTCAGTGATTATCAAACAGAAAACATGTTGCTCTTTGGCTCAGCTCAAGACCCCATGCAGACAAGGGCCCTACTGTTTATCCAGCATTATCTCTAGCAATTAGATTACAATTGATTGACATTATCATTTTCTTTATATTTGGCAGATTCCCAGCCTGTGGCAACATGCTAGTCACCATAGAGACCTGAAGAGCACCCTTGTCTCATTGGGACCACATTTACAAACCAACCTTTAAAGTGGCTTACTTTACAGGTGGCTGATCTCATCTAGTCAATGTTGATTCTATTAGTTCCAATTTCAGAAGGTGACATTTTCTGACCTTGTCCCCTTAAGCACAACAAAAACTATGGGTTTTTTTTGGAAGTAAAGTGAGAAAGTTGCAAAGTATGTTTAAGAAACAGTGAGGAAATCAGACAGATGGAGGGGAGGCTTTGCAGCGGAACCACAGGGTATACCTCTCATTCATTCATTCATTCATTCATTTATTGAGCATCTACAATGTGTCAGTAACTGCGCTAAGTGCTAGGGATAGAGCAGTGAACAAGATAAGACTTATGGACCTCACAGTCTCCTAGGGGAGACAGACAATTAAATAGACAATTTTAACTCAGTATGGTAAATTCTAAGGAGCTCTGGTGGTGCAGTGGTTAAAGCAATCAACTGCTAACAGAAAGGTCAGCAGTTCAAAACCACCAGCGGCTCCATGGGAGAAAGATGTGGCAGTCTGCTTCCACTGAGATTTACAGCCTTGGAAACCCTATGGGGTCATTATGAGTTGGAGTCGACTCGACAGTAGTGAATTTGTTTTTTTTTAGTTGGGTGGTAAATTCTATGATGGGAAGAACAGGGTAATGGTATGTTGTGAGCTCCTAACCTTCCCCAAGGTTCTCAGAGGAAGCAACATCTCAGCTGAGACCTGAAGGATGGGTAGACATCAGCCAGAAAAAAAAAAATTAGGAGAGGAGGGCAAACAGAAGGGTAGAGTAGAAGAAAAATGTTCCTGAAACTAAAAACAGTACCCAAAGAATCTGAGGAGAGAAGGAATTTGAAAGCCTAAAAGAGAAGTAGGGACTACAGGAATAGAAGCAGCTGGGGGTGGGGGAAGGAGGATGAGTTCTGTGTGAGACTCACTGACTTTGAGATGTCTGGGGACCATCCAAGTGGAGATGTCCAGGAGGAATGTCACTACATGGATCTGAAGTCCAAGAAAGAAATTGAGGCGGTGAATAGAGACTTGGGTGTTGGGAGCTACTGTGTTGTCTTTCTATTAAGAGAATAGCTTAGGATCACATTAGAGAAGGCTTGCAAGGGCAGCCAAAGGAGTTCGGACTTGATTCTATGGGCAGTGGGTTTGAACAAGAGGTTTTGAAGAAGTGACACAATACAAGCTGAGCTCTAGGAGGCTGACCCCGGCAGCAGTGTGTGGAGGAGAGACTGGGAGTGGGAACAGAAGAAGTAGCCCATGGTGGAGGTGGCTGAGGGAATGGAGGAGAGGACATGTGAGGGGTACTTAGGAGGCACACTCAACAGGACCAGGGTAGCCTCCTGGGTGTCGTAGCTTGCCACCAATGGTATGCTGGAACTGGTTTATATCAGTTTGTGAGAGCCAGTTGTTAAATTTTCAGGAATATTCTGAGCTACTCGTTAGAAACAGCTATTATTAAAAATGTTTTAAATTGTATAATATTTAAAATATTTTAAATGAAAACATACAAACTTACAATTAGATAAATTATATTAAATAACCCATTGCCATCGAGTCGATTCTGACTCATAGTGACCCTATGTAACAGAGTAGAACTGCCCGATAGTGTAATAGTTTATGGAAGCCACATCTTTCTCCTGCAGAGGAGCAGCTGGTGGGTTTGAACTACTGACCTTTCAGGTTAGCAGCCAAGAGATTAACCACTGCACCACTGGGACTTCTTTTTATTGTACTAAATACAAAGGTGATAGTTGTTGTTGGGTGCAGTCAAGTTGGCTCCGACTCATAGCGACCCTATGCACAACAGAACGAAACACTGCCCGGTCCCGTGCCATCCTAACAGTCGTTATGCTTCAGCCCATTGTCGCAGCCACTGTGTCAATCCGCCTCGTTGAGGGTCTTCAAAGGGCGGCTCGAGAAGACAAAGTATTATAATGACATGTGCAAAGAGCTGGAGATAGAAAACCAAAAGGGAAGAGCCCGCTCGGCATTTCTCAACCTGAAAGAACTGAGGAAAAAATTCAAGCCTCGAGTTGCAATAGTGAAGGATTCTATGGGGAAAACATTAAGCGACGCAGGAAGCATCAAAAGAAGATGGAAGGAATACACAGCCATTATACCAAAAAGAACTAGTCGACATTCAATCATTTCAAGAGGTAGCACATGATCAGGAACCGATGGTACTACTGAAGGAAGAAATCCAAGCTGCACTGAAGGCATTGGCAAAAAACAAGGCTCCAGGGATTGACGGAATAGCAATTGAGATGTTTCAATAAGCAGATGCAGCACTGGAGGTGCTCACTCGTCTATGTCAAGAAATATGGAAGACAGCTTCCTGGCCAACTGACTGGAAGAGATCCATATTTATGCCTATTCCCAAGAAAGGTGATCCAACCGAATGCGGAAATTATAGAACAATATCATTAATATCACACGCAAGCAAAATTTTGCTGAAGATCATACAAAAGCGGCTGCAGCAGTGTTTCGACAGGGAACTGCCAGAAACTCAGGTCGACTCCGAAGAGCATGCGCAACCAGGGATATCATTGCTGATGTCAGATGGATCCTGGCTGAAAGCAGAGAATACCAGAAGGATGTTTACCTGTGTTTTATTGACTATGCAAAGGCATTCAACTGTGTGGATCATAACAAATTATGGATAACATTGCAAAGAATGGGAATTCCAGAACACTTAATTGTGCTCATGAGGAACCTTTACATCAATCAAGAGGCAGTTGTTCGGACAGAACAAGGGGATACTGAGTAGTTTAAAGTCAGGAAAGGTATGCATCAGGGTTGTATCCTTTCACCATACCTATTCAATCTGTATGCTGAGCAAATAATCCAAGAAGCTGGACTATATGAAGAAGAACGGGGCATCAGGATTGGAGGAAGACTCACTGACAGCCTGTGATACGGAGATGACACCACGTTGCTTGCTGAAAGTGAAGAGGACTTGAAGCACTTACCAAAGAAGATCAAAGACCACAGTCTTCGGTATGGATTACATCCCAACATAAAGAAAACAAAAATCCTCACAACTGGACCAATGAGCATCATCATGATAAACAGAGAAAAGATTGAAGTTGTCAAGGATTTCATTTTACTTGGATCCACAATCAACAGCCATGCAAGCAGCAGTCGAAAAATCAAAAGACGCATTGCATTGGGCAAATCTGCTGCAAAGGACCTCTTTACAGTGTTGAAGAGCAAAGATGTCACCCTGAAGACTAAGGTGCGCCTGACCCAAGCCATGGTATTTTCAATCGCATCATATGTATGTGAAAGCTGGACAATGAATAAGGAAGACCGAAGAAGAGTTGACGCCTTTGAATTGTGGTGTTGGGGAAGAATATTGAATATACCATGGACTGCCAAAAGAATGAACAAATCTGTCCTGGAAGAAGTGTGGCCAGAATGCTCCTTTGAAGCAAGGATGGCGAGTCTGCGTCTTACATACTTTGGACATGTTGTCAGGAGGGGTCAGTCCCTGGAGAAGGACATCATGCTTGGCAGAGTACAGGGTCAGCAGAAAAAAGGAAGAAATACAAGGTAATAAATACTAAAAACTCATCACTTTCTAATTATTTTACTACATTTTACTATTATCTATGCCCTTGAGGTTATTTACGCCTGTTGTATTTGTGTGGTTGGAAGTGCTATAGAAAGGTGGGCTACTGGTCATCTCCCCAACTCCCTGTTCAGTGACTTCATGTTGGTAGCTTGAAATCAGCCACAGAAATTGGCAGTAGTTGATCAATTGTTTTGCTGATTGTCTAAAGAAAGGGATGGAGGAAATGTTAAAAATGCACATTAAACTTTAGGAGTGTGTCATGTCTGTAGCCATGATATTGTGGCAAATTTTGTTTCATCTATACCCCTACCCACTTCCTCACCCACTAGATCATTTTTAAGCAAATTCCAGATCTCTCTTCATTTCTTCCACAAATCCTTCACTATGTATCTTTCAAAGATAATACAAACAAAACCCAAATCCATTGCTGTTGAGTTGAATTCCGACTCAGAGCGACCCTACAGGACAGAGTAGAACTGCCCCATAGGGTTTCCAAGGCTGTAAATCTTTACAGAAGCAGACTGCCACATCTTTCTCCCATGGAGCAACTGGTGGGTTCAAACCTCCAACCTTTCAGTTAGCAGCCCAAGCTTACCCACTGTGCCAAAAAACACATGATTATCTCACAAAAAAATTGATGATTTCTAAATATCACTGAATATGGATTCTGGATATATTTTGAAGGTACAGCCAAGAGGACTTTCTGATAAGCTTTTATGTGGAATGTGAGGAAAGGAGAGGAATCAAGGATGTATCCAAGGTTTTTGGCCTGCGTAACTGGTAAGATGGAATTTGCCTGGGGAAAACTATGTCCATATAGAATGGGTTGACAGGGTGGGGGGCAGGGGGCAGATATCATTCTTTCTATAATATCTCATTTAGCAAAAGGTACACAGAATTTGGATATAAAAAATCAAGATGGTTCCATAAACTCTAAAGTACTACTACCTAAGACTCAGCTGTTTGTATTCTTGTTATTATTCAAAGTTGTGCTGCTCTCTGACTGCAGTGTGAGGCCCAGCCTTCTGGAGGCACGAGGGAAGTAAACCAAACTCAATAAAGTTCTGCTTACTTCAGTCTGCTTCATCTTGTGTCCATTTGTCTGCTGCCCTGATGAAATGATCTCTAAGGTTCCCTCCAGCTCTAAGATTTTATGAATCAAATTCTAAGCCTTAAAAACCTACAAAGACACAAGCCATTTTATTTGGAAACTTGTAGCTCATTCTGATGATATAGGCTCCGTTGGCTAAGTTTACTAATGCAACTTGGTGTTAGGATGGAATCTTTCCCTCTGTCATGGGTTCAACTGTGTCTCCCCAAAAATGTCTGTATCAACTTGGTTAGGCCATGATTCCCAGTATTCTGTGGTTGTTCTCCACTTTGTGATTGTAATTTTATGTTAAGGAGGATTAGGATGGGATGTAACACCCTTACCAGGTGACATCCCTGAGCCAATGTAAAGGGAGTTTCCCTGGGGTGTGGCCTGCACCACCTTTTCTCTCAAGAGATGAAAGGAAAGGAAAGCAAGCAGAGTGGGGACCTCATCCCACCAAGAAAGCAGTGCTGGGAGCAGATTGCGTCCTTTGGACCCAGGGTTCCTGCGCTGAGAAGCTCCTAGTCCAGGGGAAGATTGATGACAAAGACCTTCCTCCAGAGCTGAGAGAGAGAGAAAGCCTTCCCCTGGAGCTGACACCCTGAATTTGGACTTGTAGCCTACTAGACTGTGAGAAAATAAATTTCTCTTTGTTAAAGCCATCCACTTGTGATACTTTTCTGTTATAGCAGCACTAGATGACTAAGACCTTGGGACTAGTTGCAAAAACAAACAAACAAAAAAACCCATGTCCCTTGAGACTACGTTGGCATCAGGAGATGCCAGGACCTGGAGGGGAGATGAGAGGGTAGAGTGGGTTAGAAGTTGCTGAAATGGACACGAAAAAGAGAGTAGAGGGAAACAGCGGGCTGTCTCATTCGGTGGAGAATAATTGGGAGTATGTAGCAAGGTGTAAGTTTTTATGTGAGAGACTGACTCGATTTGTAAACTTTCACTTAGAGCACACTAAAAATTATCAAAAAAAAAAACCCATGTCCTAGTTAACAAATAAGTGAAAAATGAAAACAAATTTTAAATGATGTTAAAATATCTCCTGGTGATGTGAGAAGGCAGCTAAACATACCAACTCCCCAGCTGTGCAAGATGGCTGGCCCATTAGCATCTATGAAACCACTGCATTTGTGGAAAGAACCATTTTGATGGTTTTCATTTTCCACACTTATTTTGGTTCCTTAGTTAAAATTCAAACAATTTCCATCGTCTGCTGAGACTTAGAACAAACCTAGAAAAAAGGAAAGTGCAGAGTGTGGTGAGCAGCATGGCCACAGGAGAATCTACCAGCATTCAGGCACCCTGCTCCACCCTCTGTCTGGCCTTTCGTGGTCTCATCTCACCTGCCTTTTTCTCAAGGGGCAACACAAGATTACTTCTGACTTGGACCCTGATCAGAACTGCCTACCTGGATGGCAAAGGAGAAACACTCAAGAAGGCAGTTTAAGCAATGTGTCTGGTAAAACCACTTATGCAGCGCCCCCTCCCTTACTCCCAACCTGGGGGAAACCAGTTCCTGCAGAAATTCCATTTCTCTTGCTTAAGCAGAAGTCCTACATCCCAGATCTGCCTACTCTGTGACCCTAGCCAGTCATCCTTTAGAGTCTGCAATGGGGCGGCCCTGTGGGGCCAAATCTGGGCATCAGAGACCTCTGAGCATGCCCTTTCCCCCTAAACTTTAATAAGAAATTGATGTAACAGTTTTTGTGTTTGCAATTTTTCAAAATTCTATTTTTGTTTAGAATTACTCAGAACATTCACCAATCTCTACATGTACACTTCAGTGATACCGATTACACCTGGTTGTGTAACCATTCTCACCCTCCTTTTATGAGTTGTCCCTCCCTATTAAAATAAGCTCACTGGCCCCTAAGTTTCCTATCTGAGTTGCTGTTGTCAACTTGATCCCATATATCTTAAGAGAGCACACTGTTGAAGGCAGACACTTTACGCGTTAAGCTATTGTTTGGTTTTAAGATTTCAGGGGATATTTTTGGTTTAAGGTTTAAAAGTTATCTCAGGGAAATAGTTTCAGGGGTTTATCTAGCCTCAATGGCTCCAGAATGTCTGGATTCCATGAGAATTTAGAATTCTGTCCTACATTGTCCCCCCTTTTATCAGAATTCTACAGAATCTTTGCTCAAAACATTCAGTAATGGTACCTGGGCACCTGGTCTCTCCCATGGCAAAGGAGGCATTTGTTCATGGAAGCAACAGTCACACATGTTCCTCCTATTTGACTCTCCTTCCTCTGATGCTCCAGGGGAATAGAGACCAATTGTTGTACCTTAGATGGCCTGCTTACTATCTTTTGACTCCAGGCACTATTCAAGGGAAGTAGACTGTGATCCTTCTTTAGATGAGGAACTAGGATGCCTTTTTTAGTTTTGACTTTGCTCAGTTCTTCCACATGTGCTTTGGGGCGCCAAGTCCAGGACCCAGCCTGGGGTGGAGGCACTGCCCCAAGCCATAGCTCAACAGGCCTCTCATCCTCCACTGGACTACAGGCCTGGGCACCAAGGATGGCCATTTGTTCAAAACAGAGCTCCAATTTTCTCTCCTAAACCCATGGCAGTGAGATGATTTACTTATCTTTGTGTTGCCTAAAAAAATATTAAATGAAAGTGATGAGGAGATATAAGAGTTATCAATAGGGCAGTGGTTCTTAACACAGGGGGATTTTGCTCTGAAATAAATGGGCATTTGGCAAAGTCTGGAGTCATTCTTGGGTATCAGAACTGTGAAAGTGTGGGAGCTACCAGCACCCAGTGAGTACAGGCCAGGGACACTGTTAAATATCCCATAAGGCACGGGACAGCCCCAACAAATTATCTCACCCGAAATGTCAACAATGTCAAGGTTGAGAAACCACGCTAGAGAAACAAGAGTGGTTTACTTCAGCAGGGAAGACCAGTAAGGAGCTGATTTAGGCTGAAATCAGAAGGCTAGGGTACAGGAAGACTCTTTGAAGAGATGAGTTTGCAATGCTGGACAGGTAGAAGAGCAGGCCCATGAAGCAGGGCCTCTTACTGAGGATGGCTGGCAAACTTGACATGACCCTATACATTTGGGGAAGGAGGATCAAACTGGTTGTCTACATGAGGGTCTTGACTTGCAAAATCTTCTCAGGAACGATAGAGCAACTGGAAAATGATACATTGACTAAGCACAGGTGACAAAGCCACCTAAACTCTAATACCTGTTCTACTACATTCTAGCTGTGTGACACTGGGCAAATAACTTCACCTCTCTGAGCTCCAATTCCCTTGATTCTGGTCCTGTCCTCAAGCACAAGTCTGCTGCCCCCATGGCCTCAATTAACAGTCTCAGCATAGGTCAGCTTGACTAACCCCCACCCTGGCCCTGCTTTATCTTCATGTTCACATTCCGTTTTCACAAGCCCACCCACACAAACAGCTGTATCACAGAACACTTAAGCCTGAGAATTCAACCTACTTCTCATGTTATAAACTAGCAGGGAACTGTAAAAAAAAAAACAAAAAAAAACCAGGAGGCAATTAATCGTGCTGCATTATCTTTAATTATGCAAAGACCTCTTCATTCATATCACCTAGAGATCATTTCATCCACTGCTCTGTTTGGCAGCCAGTCTCTTGTCTCTCTCTTCAGCAATTGTGAGCCGGATACCTTTTCCTCGGGGAAGAGAAATCCATGGTTTGTTGCCCTGAAGGAGAAACAAGGAAAATCAAAACCTGAACACCAATTCTATTGTGGTTTGGCACATGCTACATTTGCTATCTCATTTAACAGAAATGAAGTCTGTTTTTCAAAAGCACTCAGCAACACCTGGGTGTATCAGAAAGACCCCCATTCTATGAACCCTGCTTCCTATGTATACAAATGTGAATTACAATTCCCTTCACAATCAATGCAGGCACTCAATATTTACGTGAAAGTAGTGCCGTAACAGGAAACCCTGGTGGCACAGTGGTTAAGTGCCACGGCTGCTAACCAAAAGGATGGCAGTTCTAATTCACCAGGCGCTCCTTGGAAACTCTATGGGGCAGTTCTACCCTGTCCTACAGGGTCGCTATGAGTCAGAATCGACTTGACGGCACTGGGTTTGGTTTTGGTTAGTGCCGTAACAACAACCAGAAAATGTGTGTGGTTAGGTACATAGATATGCCCGCATATATGCGGATAGGAAGGCATAAGCAAGTGTTTACGTGTGCGTGTGCTGCATAAATAAAACAAAGCACATGGGGGCATAGTTATGGAGACTTCATAGACATCCAAACAACTTGCAGGATTGGTTTACTGGGTTAAAAGGCTTGGGGCCATAGCCTTGAGGGACAACTGAAATTAACTGGCATAACACAGTTCATAAAAGGCCAGATCTACTGAACTGGGGAGACTAGAGGACCCCCGGAAACTACTACCCTAAAACACCCATTGAACTTGGAATTGAAGCTATTTCTGGAGGTCGCCTTTCAGCCAAAAAACAGATTGGTTCCCATCAAGATTAGCGCCTAGAAAACCCTATGGGGCAGTTCTACTCGTCACATGGGGTTGCTATGAGTCAAAAACAACGTGAAGGCACCTAACAACAACAAAGGCAGATAATTTCTAAGAAAACACAGCCACGAATAATTGAAAAACCTAACTATAACAAAGTGATCAAGTATTCTGTTAACACTGTGATACTGAAAAAGCACAAATTTGATGCAGC
The DNA here is from genome assembly GCF_024166365.1 of Elephas maximus indicus. Classification (NCBI taxonomy): domain Eukaryota; kingdom Metazoa; phylum Chordata; class Mammalia; order Proboscidea; family Elephantidae; genus Elephas; species Elephas maximus. The sequence continues at coordinate 97,216,436 of NC_064846.1, read as the reverse complement.
CCGCCTCTGTGTGAGCCCTGCCCTATAAGAGGTTTTACAACAGATTTGAGGGCCAGGAACCCAGGTGCTGTAATCCCATCAGTAAATTGAATTTACATGTTTCCCTGAACTAGAGAGAAGAAAAACCCAGAATTACTTTGCCAATAACGAAAATGTTGGAAAGCCGGGTGGCAAAGCTGTTGCCGTTGGCATCTTTCACGTGAACCACATCAAAAGAGCCAGGATGTCTTTCTCTGTTAGTGATCACGCCAATTCTTCCCAGGTTAGCGCCTCCAGTCACCATACACAGGTTACCTAGGCAGGAAGGAAGAAATTAATATGATCTGCTCTAAGCAAGGTCCTATGCAAAGTCATAATCGTCCAATGGTTTCTATACTACACAGCTTAGATGAGTCTAAAATGAAGTTTATTTTCTTCCCCATTATAATTCACTCCTATGGATCTGTTACACAAGCTAGGACTTTCAGGACACTCTTAAGTAATTATACACCTGGGTGTTACAGCAGATATGCTTTCTAGTTACTTAGTTGCCCCCCTTCCCAGCCCCTTGCTAGTGAACAGGAAGGCTTTAAACAAACAACAAAAAACCGTCCTCATACCTGCACTTAAAACGGTGGTACAAACAGAACACCTAGGAATACAGTGGTACAGTGGCTGCTTACCAGTGTCGAACTTGATGAAATCCGTAATCTTTCCAGTTTCCAAATCAATCTGAATGGTGTCATTCACCTTGATGAGGGGATCAGGGTAGCGGATGGTGCGAGCATCATGGGTCACCAAATGAGGGATTCCTTTTGTGCCCACAAAGATCTTCCTTACTTTGCACAATTTGTACTAGAAACATAGAAGGATTGGCCACATTTTGTCTAGCTCACATATTACGCTCCAGAACAGACGAAACAGTTCTTTCAAAGTCACAAGTCACTGTCTTCTTGTACCCCCGACTTTCCTTCCTGCACTTCATAAATTTATCTTAACACTGCTCTAATTTCTAGGCTAGTCTTAATACTTTCCTATCACTGCCTCCATGTTTATCATCTCCCTGTTAAAGCTCAAGGGACTGAAGGGCCTTAAAATTCCCCTAACAAAGATCTCTCAAATTCTCGGCTGGTCTGCTTACTGTCGCCATTGTCTTCCTCCCCCCGCCCCTTTCCTAGGCTCTCTGTAAGCCTTTACAGGACCTCTAAATTCTTATCTCCAACGCACCTTAATCTCTCTTAAATGCCTCTTAGTGGCTCCCTCTACTCAAGATTGAGCTTTTTCTCACATAGCAATTGTATTACCAATCAAATATTTCAGGAAGCATTTCAACTTTGGATTTTCACTCCCTGGTATCTATCCTTAGAGTAAATCAAATCATTGAGATGCCACTGGATATGCCCTCCAGCCTGCTGATAACAAGGCAGCACAATGAAATTAGGAGCTGAATCATCCAATTGAATTAACCTTCATTTACAGCCAATAATTCAAGAAGCCCTAAAATTTTGTGTGAAACCATCACAACAAACTGGATTAAATAATCAAAGACTAATCTTTTTTGAGTTACCTCAAACTGAGTGCCTAGAGGACCAGTCTCCTCCACCACCACCCACCACCTTCCCCTCCTCAAAGTAAAGCTAGGCTCACAAATGGAAACATGGCAAAAGACCAATTGGGTTTGACTAGATTGGTTTTCTGGTCCCTTAGGGTCGCTATGAGTTGAATCAACTTGATGGCACACAACAACATCCTTAAAGGACTCATACTTCAGATACCCATAAATGTTCCTAGAAATCACTTTCCTTGCCTCTTAAAAAAAAAAAGAAAGACAAACAGGAAGTCACTATTCAACTGGAATTCATTCCTACCATAAAAGAGAAAGCAGACCATCTATTAAGGAAGCTAACTTCAGACAGAGATCAATTATTAGCTATCCAGTAACGGACTCCTATGCAGCTACTAGTAACACTTTTTAAAAACACGGGATAATGCCTCTCAGGTATGTGGTGAAAATAAAAAAGATACAAGATACCAAACTGCACACACAATAGAATCTCACCAATGTGTTAACTGGTTACGTCCAGGCACACCTACTTCAATCCATGTACTTAATTCAAGCTGTAACTCAGAACCAAGTAATTTTACCTTAAACTCACCTTCGCCTCCTCAGGTGTAATACGATGAACAGCAAATCGACCCTTGGTGTCATAGATCAGACGGAAATTTTCTCCAGTCTTGTCGATGCTGATGACATCTGATTCCAAACAGTAACTAATTTTACCATAATGATCCCCCATCACCCCATGCTGAGCACAACAAAATAAAATACCCCAAAACCCTATGTGCTCCCCACTTCAGACATCAACAAGGACTCCTAAGATTAGTGATGCCTAGCTAATCTTTAACGCTTCAAAATCCTGCTTTATGATTTCATTTAAAATTTAAAGTGAATTGAAATTGGGTTTTGAGAAGAGATTCATGATTATTTGCAGACCTACAGTAGTACTTTAAAAATCTCTCAGGGGAGAAGGTCGTGCTTTACTTCTTAGAGACTGACAGAAATACAAAATCAAAACTTTGTGCTTCCAGGCTAGAATTATGATTGAGATAATATTCAATCATCATACTGGCTTCCCATAATAAGCATTTCCAGTATACTTAACCCCAGTCCCTCAAACCTAACCGCATGAAAGAACACAACCCAAACCTCTCCGAACACTCCACTTTGTACAGGCTTCCTGGCAATTCTCCACATTTCTAGACAAACACCCCAGGAAACCAGAAGAGCCCATCACTGTTCAATACAACTGCCACTTCGGAGAGGGAGTTAAGATAATCAAAAGGAGGCACCACCAAATGTCTACTACTAACCACTTACCCATAAAACCAGCAGGGTAGGTTATATCGGTGCGGACCTTGCCATCAATCTTAATGAATCGCTGCATGCAGATCTTTTTAACTTCATCTCCTGTCAGGGCATACTTAAGTCTGTTCCTTAAGAAAATGATCAGTGGGAGACATTCTCTCAGTTTGTGGGGACCGGTGGACGGACGAGGAGCCTGTAAAATAAAAGCAATTAAAAAGAATTACAGCTACTCTTGGGCTTCACTCAAGCACTCAAACCAACTCCTCCTCCAAGTCCTGGGATCCACTGACCCAACACCACATTGTACAAAGCACTCCAATTGAGTATTTTAAACAAGTGCTGTTTCCCAAATGATTCCAAATCATAAGCCTTTACAACATTTTTCCCTCTAGAGGCCCAGGCTCATCAAGAATTAACATGTGAGACCTGACTGCATTTAAGTGTACTAGATGGTGTACGGAATAAATGAGGCACAAAAATAAGTAAGCAGAGTGCAGCTAGACAGCACAGGGCCAGAGGGCAGATGAAACCAAGAAGACACCTTCTTCCCCTAGCCCTCAAAATGACTTCAGAGAGGCATTTCACATAGCAAATGCTAAAGAAACACTTAAGGATAAGAAAATTAGGGATACTTTCACACATAAAGGAGCTTATACAAGATAAAATGCGTCCTTTACATACAATGTGATATACTTACAAACACGCCAGTCAGTTTGTCCAGCATCCAATGCTTTGGAGCTGCTACACGCTTCAGATGCTTCTTGGGACCACGAGCCTAAAGGAGAGTTGTAGATTACAACGGTGTTAAACAATTTTTACGTTTTTCAACAGCTTACAAAGCTGAGCGTAGAACTTCTTGAAAGAACTGAGCCTGTTCCCTTTCCAGTAAAATATTAACAATTATAAATCACAGAGCTCTGGCAAAAAGAGAAACAGACAATCGCATAGCAACTAGCAAATATTACAGACTCCATAAGCTTTCTCACTGTTCAGAGAGTGTTCGGTTACTATCTTTTCAGAACCGTCCTAAATATTTCCATGTTACTGCTTACAAGCGGAGCTGAGATTCTACCCTTAATTGTGCTGGCTTCCAGAGATTATGTTCTTTCTAATACACCATGCTAGTGAAATGGCCAGGGGCTGGACCCAGCACAAAGCGAGATTGCAACAGAAATGTACCAGAACCCAGTCCTTCCATTTGTTAATAAAGCAAATAATAAATTTTTCACAATACAACCGTCTGCTTCTGACGTGCCTGGGGCAGGATTAAACTGACCTCAGCACAACCACGTGTCAGTAGCTGCTCTTTCCTACACTGAAGCCAAAAGCTGGCAATTTCCAGTTTAAAAATCGGAAAGACTTTTTAACGCTGTGCATACGTGTTTACCAGCCACACAACGTTCGGTCAGGCCGTGTCAAAAGGCGGCGACAAAGAAAACCCTTCTCTGCCAGGCGTACCCAGCGCTCAGCCCGGGCCAGGCCGCCCCGGAGCTCGGGCCCAGGACAAAGCCGCTTCTCGCGGGACCGAAGGCTACGTGCTCAGGCCTGGCAGGGCCTGAGACTCAGGCCTTGCCTCCAGCGGCAGCAGCCTACACCCATCCCCCCCGACCCGGGGAGCGGCATTCGCCCTCGCCCTGGAGCCCCCCAGGACCAACCCCGGGGGCCGCACTCCCTTCGCCTCCGCCCGGCCACCGCCGGGAGAGGTCTCGTGTTCCGGGGCAACCTCAACCCCGGGAGGATTGCAATGGATGCATCCCTGAAGCCCTCCAAATACCGGCCTTACCATGGCTGCGCTGAGCACGGAAAGAGGGCCGGTCCTTTCCGGTGTCTCCAGAAAACAGGGTTGGACCCTGCGCAGGCCAGGGCCTCAAACGCTCCGCCCAGCGCAGCCTTTACTAGAGAGCTGAGGTGCTATCTTGCCACCTACTGGTGGGAGGTCAGAAGTCCCGGGGAGGAGCAAGGGCGGCGGAAAGAAGGGTGTCTCTTAAGGGCACATTTCCTCCTTTTCTGTCTCAAGTAGTTACTGAGCGTCTCTTGCGTCCCAGATTCTGTGCTAGGTACTGGAAATACAAAGATGAATTAGACATGTTCCTGCCTTCAAGGAGAGTGCAAAGTAAGGCTACCTCAAGTCCCACATACATATGATTATGTAAGCAATAGAATACATTTTAATAGTACTTTTTTTTTCTTAAAAATATATTGTTTGTCCTTTCTTCCGGGTTCCCTGAGCCAGCCAGCCTGCCTACACTATGAATTGGGAAAGAGCCAACAACGTTTTTTCTCTCTTGCTCCTCTGTAGACTGCCGAGGGGGTGGGGAGTAGGGGGTGGAGGTGCTTAGGGTCCCTGCTTGAACCTTGGCACGCTGACCCTCGCTTTCTGTACGACTTATTTGGCACTTATCATAGAGTCTCAGAGAAGAGAAGGGACATTAGAGATCATCCAGTTATCTAACAAAAACATAAATCTGATCATGCTATTCCCCTGCTTTGAAACTCCACTTGCCCTCTCCTGACTTCCTGCCCTGGGAAGCAGCACAAAACTTTGTCTAACAGTTCCCACCCCTTGGTTTGTTTTTATACCACAGTTTGTCAAAGGACTTGAGGAACTCAAATCATATTTTTTAGTATATATTTTTTCTCTTTCATTTTACATTTATGTACGAATGACATTCTAACAACAATAAAGGGAACTTGGAAAAAGCTAAGAAAATTACAAACAGTACCTCCCCAAACACCCTAAACACATCATCTGTATTCATTTCTTCCTGTTCCTGTTATCATTCTGATCAGTTTGTGTGCATGCATACTTTTACATAATTCTAGTCCTGGCATACAGACCATTTTGTATTCTGCTTTTCTTGCATTATAAACAACTTTCCAGGTTGCTACATAGACATCGTAATTAGTATTTTGACCACTGCATCATATTCCATTAAGTGGATGTCTCATAATTAATAAAATAGGTCTTCTATTGTTGGACATTCCGTTTTTGTACTTTTTCATTATTATGAGTGTTGCTAGAGTGAACAGTTTCCTTCATCTAGCTTTTGCCTTCGGTTGAATGATTTCCTTAGAATAAATTCATTCCTTCAATTCCTTCGACATTTATTGAATTCCTACTCTGTGCCAAGCACTGTATTATGAACCAAGGATGCAGACGTGATTAAGATCTAGTTCCTGCTCTCAAGGAGCTCATATAATAATGGGACAGGCAAGCTGGGGAGGTGGGGAAGACAAGTGAGGAAAATCTCATCAGAGAAAAGATGGTGACGACAGGGCAGGTCAGAACACAGAGGGCTGCTAAATCTTGTTTAAGATTTAGACATTGAAAGACTTAAGGGAGAACAGAATTAGCTTTGTGTTTTAGAAAGACAACTCCTACTGGTCTCTGTAGAATGGTTTGGAGGAAGTGTGAGTGGCTTGGAGGAGATATGTTAGGGCCATTTCAACAATCCAAGCAAGAAACACTAGGCTGACACCCAGACCCAGACAGGGAAGAGCTGGCAGATTCAAGACATTGCAGGCAGAGTATTAGCAGGATCTGACTGAAAAATAAATGGAGTGCAGGGGTAACAGATAAGGAAATAATTGGGATGACTCCCAGGTTTCTGGCTTGGTGACTGTCTTAGTTATCTAGTGCTGCTATACAGAAATACCACAAATGGATGACTTTAACAAAGAGAAATTTATTCTCTCACATTCTAGTAGGTTACAAGTCCAAATACAGGGTGTCAGCTCCAGGGGAAGGCTTTCTGTCTCTGTCAGCTCTGGAGGAAAGTCCTTGTCATCAATCTTCCCCTAGTCTAGGAACTTCTCAGCACAGGAAGTTCGGGTCCAAAGGATGTGCTCTGCTCGCAGCGCTGCTTTCTTGGTGGTATGAGGTCCCTGTGTCTCTCTGCTCATTTCTCTCTCTTATATATCAAAAGAGATTGCCTCAAGACACAATTCAATCTTGTAAATTGAGTCCTGCCTCCCTAACACAACTGCAGCCCATCCCCCCTCATAAATATCATAGAGGCAGGATTTATAACACATAGGAAAATCACATCAGACGACAAAATGGTGGACAATCACACAATACTGGGAATCATGGCCTAGCCAAATTGATAGACGTATTTTTTGGGGGACACAATTCAATCCATGACAGTGACTCAGTGGTGCATTCACTGGAAACAAGGAGGAGGCAGAGGAACCTGTTCTGGGAGAAGATGAAGAGGTCAGTCTAAGATGTGGGGCTGAGGGGGGGACATCAGACTGAAGATGTGTTATAGACCCAGAGCTGAGCCGGAGTGTGTGATCTGAACTGCAGGCTCAGATTTAGAATTGGCACATCTGTGGTTAGTTCATAGAAGTGATTGGAAGCAACCTTGGAAAGGGAGCACTATGTCATAGAGTCTGAACACCGTTATAATAACTCATGTGTATTGACAAAAACCTTTCTCACAGGATCCTCGGACTATACTCATGCCAACCTGGAAGTTATTTATTTGTAGTCATCTTTTGCTAATGTAATTGTTTAAGTGTAATTTGCACTTTTCCAAAAAATTACCAGTGAGGTTGAACATTTTGCCATATGCTCATTCCATTTCCTTTTGTGTGAAGTATCTCTGCCCATCTATCTTTGAGAGACTTGTTTTTCTGATCGATTTGCACGAGTGCTTCATAGAATACAGAAGTTAATCCTGTGTCTTATTTGAGGCAGGTTTTTTTTATTCTTAACAATTGGTTATTTTCCTTTTGGCTATATTTTTCAATGTACAAAGTCTGAAGATTTTATGTAGCCAAATCTGTTGGTCTTTTCTCTTGTAATTTCTCCTTGTCACTTCAAAGCTTAGAAAGTTGCCAGTCAAAAATTTGCTAAATACTCAATTCTATTTAAAAAACATAATATTTAATTCTTTGATCAACTTGGGGTTGTGAAGCTATACTATTTTTTTTTCCAAATGGTCAACCCATTTTCTCGCTACTAATATATTGAGTGATCTTTCTCTCCTTTATTGTTTTATAAGGACTGTGTTAGCATATATAATAAACGAAATCATATAGTACATGGTTGAAATAGAATATAAGTGTGGGCAAAGGAGATGAAGTCTATGGTAAGAAGAGGACTAAGACATATGTTTTGTCTCAGACTACCAGAAGGAAGGAATGTGTATGAGTGACTCATGGTAGAAAGTCATGCCATGGGTAGAGCAGTCCAAGCCCCTCCACTCCCCCTCTTAAAGAAAAGCCCTTCATGCCTTACATTCCCTGGTTAACTTACTCTCAGCCATCAATGAACCAGTACAGTCTACTTTCATGTCTCACAGTGCTGGTAGATAGTGAAGCGAGTGGAAAGAGCATGGTTCGAATCTGGCTCTGTGTGACTTCGAGCAAGTGGCTTTACCTCTCTGAAACCCAGGTTCCTTATCTGGAAAATGAGGTTAACAATACTTATTCCGCAGTTTGTTGAAATGACTAACTTGTTGGTGTCAAGTCTATTCCGACTCATAGTGACCCTACAAGACAGAGTAGAACTGCCCCATAAGGTTTTCAAGGCTGTAAATCTTTACTGAAGCAGACTGCCACATCTTTCTTCCGAGGAGTGGCTGGTGGGTTTGAACCGCTGACCTTTTAGTTAGCAGCTAAGTGCTTAACCACTGCACCACCAGGGCTCATTGTTATAAGGATTAAAGAAGATATATCAAATACATAAAACATAGTAGTGACTCAACAAATAAATTAGTGCTCCAATTCTGTCCTGGCCACCTCCTTCTTAAACTTATTTGTTTAAACAGCATTATTGAGAAATAGGAGTCGCGGGGTGGTGCAAATGGCGAATGTGCTCAGTTGCTAACCAAAAGGTTGGAGATGCCGTGAAAGAAAGGCCTGACAATCTACTTCTGAAAAATCAGCCATCGAAAATCCTAAGAGCATAGTTTTACTCTGACACACATGGGATCGCCACGAGGCAGAATTGACTTGACTCAACAGCAATTGGTACTGGTATCGAGGAATAATTGTTGTTGTTAGGTGCCAACGAGTCTGCTCCAACTCACAGTGAACTTTATATAATACGGAACAAAACATTGCCTGGTGCCGCACCATCCTCACAATTGTTGCTATGTTTGAGCCCATTGTTGCAGCCACTGTGTCAATCCATTTAGCTGAGAGTCTCCCTCTTTTTCGCTGACCCTCTATTTTACCAAGCCTGGTGTCTTTCTCCAGCAATTGGTCCCTCCTGATGACATGTCCAAAGTAAGCAAGACAGAGTCTCACCATCCTCACTTCTAAGGAGCATTCTGGCTGTACTTCCTCCAAGGTAGATTTGTTTGTTCTTCTGGCCATTCACGGCATATTCAATATTCTCCACCAATACCACAATTTGAATGCATAAATTCTTTTTTGGTCTTCCTTTTTCCTTGTCCAGCTTTCGCATGCATATGAGGCCATTGAAAATACCATGGCTTATTGGCTACCGCTACTAAGCATTTTTATCGAAGAGTCTATAGAAGAATCCAGATCAAAAGAGGGAAAATGCAGAACAGAATTTAAAATTCTCGTAAAATCTAGACTTTCTGGAGCTATGGAGGCTGAATGAACCCCTGGAACTAATGCCGTGAGATAACCTTTAAACCGTAAACCCAAAATATCCCCTGAAGTCTTCTTAAAACCAAACAATAGTTTAGCTTAGCTAGTAAAGAATGTCTGCCTTGAGCGTTATGCTCTTTTAAGATTATTTATATGAGATCAAATTGACAACAGCAACATGAAAGATCAGATAGGAACCTTAGGGGGCAGTGTTAATGGGGGAGGAACAACTCAGAAAAGGAAGGTTAGAATGGTTGCACAACTAGTAGAATGTAACCAATGTCACTGAATTTGTACATGTAGAAACTTGAATTGCTGTATGTTTTGCTGTGTATATTCTCAACAACAGCAACGACAACAACAAAATAAAATAAATCACTAAAAAAAAAAAATCATGGCTTGGATCAAGAGCACCTTAGTCATCAAAGTGAAATCTTTGATTTTTAGTACTCGAAGGAGGTCTTTTGCGGATTTGCACAATACAATACGTCATTTGATTTCTTGACTGCTGATTCAGTGGGCACTGATCGTTGGTCCAAATAAAAGGAAATCCTTGACAACTCCAATCTTTTCACCATTTTCCATAATGTTGTTTATTGGTCCTGTCGTAAGGATTTTCATTTTCATTATGTTGAGGCGTAACCTGTATTGAAGGCTTTGATCTTCATCAGTAAGTGCTTCAAGTCCTCTTCACTTTCAGCATGCAAGGTTGTGTCATCTGCATATCACAGGTTGTTAATGAGTCTTCCTTCAATCCTGCTGCCCCGTTCTTCTTCATACGGTCCAGTTTCTCAGATTATTTGCTCAGCATACAGACTGAAAGGTTACAACCCTGACGTACACCTTCCCTGGCTTTAAACCATGCAGTATCCCCTTGCTGTGTTTGGACGACTGCCTCTTGGTCTAAGTACAGGCTCCTCAAGAGCACAATTAAGTACTCTGGAATTCCCATTCTTCACAATGTTATACATAATTGTTTATGATCCACATAGTCAAATGCCTTTGCGTACTTAATAAAACACAGGTAAACATCTTTCTGGTATTCTCTGCTTTCAGCCAGGATCCATCTGACATCAGTAATGATACCCCTTGTTCCGTGTCCTCTTCTAAATCCGGCTTGAATTTCTGGCAGTTCCCAGTCGATGTATGGTTGCAGCCATTTTTTAATTATCTTCAGCAAAATTTTGCTAGCATGTGGTATTGATGATATTGTTCTAAAATTTCCACATTCTGTTTGATTGCCCTTTCTTGGAATGGGCAGGAATATGAATCTCTTCCCGTCATGGCACATGTTTAATGCCCATCACTACCACACTTTTCCTTATACCCCTTTGTAATCCCTCACTCCTGCTCCTTCCACCCTCCGTTCCCAGGCGACCGCTGATCTGCTTTCTGTTACTATTGATTAGTTTGTATTTTTTAGAATTTTAAATAAATGGAATAATACAATATATACTTTTTTGGTCTGGCTTTTTTCACTCAGCATAAGTATTTTGAGGCTCATCCATGTCATTGCGTGTATCAATAACTTATATTTTTTAGTGCTGAGTAGTGTTCCATTGTCCTTTCACCTGTGGATAGACATTTGGGTTGTTTCCAGTTTTGGGTGATTACAAATAAAGGTGCTATGAACATTTCTGTACAAATCTTTTTATGGACAATGCTTTCATTTCTCCTGGGCAAATATCTAGGAGTAGAATAGCAGTGTGAGAGTTCCAGTTGCTTCACATCCTTGCCAACACTTGTTAAGGTCAATATTTCTAAATTTTTGACCATGCTAATGGACGTGTAGTGCTATCTCATTGTGGTTTTATTTTGCATTTCCCTAAAGGCTAATGATGTCTGACATCTTTTAATGTGCTTATTTGCCATCTGTGTATCTCTGCTGAAGTGTCTATTCAAATTTTTTGCCCATTTAAAAAAATTGGACTGTATATATTTTTTTAGATAATTTTTATTGAGCTTTTAGTGAACGTTTACAAATCATGTCAGTCTGTCACCTATAAGCTTATATACCCCTTACTCCGTACTCCCACTTACTCTCCCCCTAATGAGTCAGCCCTTCCAGTCTCTCCTTTCATGACCGTTTCGCCAGCTTCTAACCCTCTCTACCCTCCTATCTCCCCTCCAGACAGGAGATGCCAAAATAGTCTCAAGTGTCCACCTGATACAAGTAGCTCACTCTTCATCAGCATCTCTCTCCAACCCATTGTCCAGTCCCTTCCATGTCTGATGAGTTGTCTTCGGGAATGCTTCCTGTCCTGGGCCAACAGAAGGTTTGGGGACCATGACCGCCAGGATTCCTCTAGTCACAGGGACTGTATATATTTTTTATTATTGCATTTGAGAGTTCTTTATATACTCTGAATGCAAGAACTTTATCAGATATGTGACTTACAAATATTTTCTCCAAGTCTGTGGTTTGTCTTTCCATGTATTTATTTATTGTATTGTAGATGAAGGTTTACAGAACAAACTAGCTTCTCATTAAACAGTTAGTACAAGTATCATTTTGTGACACTGGTTACCAACCCCACAAGATGTCAACATTCTCCCTTCTTGACCTTGGGTTCCCTATTACCAGCTTTCCTGTTCCCTCCTGCCTTCTAGTTCTTGCCCCTGGGCTGGTGCACCCTTATAGTCTCATTTTATTTTGTGGGGCTGTCCAATCCTTGGCTGAAGGGTGAACCTCAGGAGTGACTTCATTATTGAGCTAAAAGGGTGTCCCGGAGCCATACTCTTGGGTTTCTCCAATCTCTGTCAGGCCAGTAAGTCTGGTCTTTTTTTGTGAGTTAGAATTTTGTTCTACATTTTTCTCCAGCTCTGTCTGGGACCCTCCACTGTGATCCCTGTCAGAGCAGCTAATGGCCTTGGTAGTTGTGGCCAGTCAGTCCTTTGGATCAATCCTTCTCCCGTGTCTTTAGTTTTCTTCATTATCCCTCCCTCACAACGGGGTAAGACCAGTAGAGTATCTTCTATGGCCACTCACAAGCTTTTAAGACACCAGACGCTACTCACCGAAGTAGAACATCGAACATTTTCTTTATAAACTGTATTATGCCAATTGAGCTAGACGTTCCTGGAGATCATGGTCCCTGCAATCCTCAGCCCAGCGATTTGGTCCCCCAGGGAATCTGGATGTGTCCATGGAGCTTACCTGATCCTGCCTTGGTCAAGTTGTGCTGACTTTCCCGGTATTGTGTACTGTCTTAACCTTCACAAAAGTTACCTCTTATCTATTGTCTATTTAGTGTTTTTCCATCCCCACTCCTCCTCTCCTTCATAACCATCAAAGATTGTTTCTTTTTGTGTGTAAGCCTTTTCATGAGTTTTTATAGTAGTGGTTTTATACAATATTTGTCCTTTTGTGATTGACTTATTTCATTCAGCATAATGCCCTCCAGATTCATCCATGTTGTGAGATGTTCACAGATTCATCATTGTTCTTTTTCGATGCGTAGTATTCCATCGTGTGTATGTACCACAGTTTGTTTATCCATTCATCTGTCGGTGGGCACTTAGGTTGTTTCCATGTTTTTGCTATGGTGAACAATGATACAATAAACGTGGGTGTGCATATGTCTGTTTGTGTGATGGCTCTTATTTCTCTAGGATATATTCCTAGGAGTGGGATTGCTAGATCATCTGGTATATCTATTTCTACCTTCCTAAGGAAGCACCATATCGTTTTCCAAAATGGCTGTACCATCTTGCATTCCCACCAGCAGTGCATAAGAGTTTCATTCTCCCTGCAGCCTTTCCAACATTTGTTATTTCCTGTTTTTTTGTTTGTGCCAATAATGTTGGGGTGAGATAGTATCTCATTGTGGTTTTGATTTGCATTTCTCTAATGGCTAGTGATCCTGAGCATTTCCTCATGTGTCTGTTGGTCGCTTGAATGTCTTCTTTGGCAAAGAAGTGCCTGTTCATTTCCTTTGCCCACTTTTAAATTGGATTATTTGTCTTTTTGTTGTAGAGGTGCTGGATTTTCCTGTAGATTTTAGAGATTAGATCTTTGTAGGATTTGTCACAGCCAAATTTTTTTTCCCAGTCTCTAGGTTCTCTTTTCACTCTTTTGGTGAAGTCTTTTTATGCCCGTTAGTGTTAATTTTTAGAAGATCCCAGTTTTCTAGCTTATCTTCTGGAGTTTGTGTGTTGTTAGTTATGGTTTGTATCCTGTTAATGCCGTGTATTAGGGCCTCTGGCATTGATCCTATTTTTTCTTCTAAGATCTTTATAGTTTTTGGTTTTATATTTAAGTTTTTGATCCATTTTGAATTAGTTTTTGAGTATGGTGTGAGGTCTGGGTCCTGTTTCATTTTTTTACAGATGAACATCAAGTTTTGCCAGCACCATTTGTTAAAAAGACTGACTTTTTCCCATTTGATGGACTTTAGGCCCTTGTCGAAGATCAGGTGACCATAGGTGGATGGATTTACATCTGGATTCTCAATTCTGTTCCATTGGTCAATGTGTCTGTTGTTGTACCAGTACCAGGCTGTTTTGACTACCATAGCTGTATAGTAGGTTCTGAGGTCAGGTAGTGCGAGGCCTCCTACTTTATTCTTCTTCTTCAACAGTGCTTTACTTATCTAGGCCCTCTTCCCTTTCCATATAAAACTAGTGATTAGTTTTCCATCTCTTTAAAGAATATTGTTGGTATTTGGATCAGGATTGCATTGTATTTGTAGAGTGCTTTGAGTAGAATTGTCATTTTCTTAATGTTTAGTCTACCTATCCATGAGCATGGTATGTTTTTCCATTTACGTAAGTCTCTTTTGGTTTTTCTTAATAGTGTCCTTCAAAGAACAGAAGTATTTAATTTTGAGTAAGCCCAATTAGTTACTTTTTTTCTTTTGTGGATTGTACTTTTGGTATCATATTTATGAAATCTTTGCCTAGCCTAAGGTCACACAGATCTTCTCCTATGTTTTATTCTAGAAGTTAAATTGTTTTAGGTTGTACATTTAGGTCTATGATCTATTTTGAGTTAACTTTTGTATATGGTGTTAAGTATGGATAGAGGTTGGTTTTATTGTTTATTGAATTGTTCCAGAACCGTTGTTGAAAAGACTGTTCCTTTTTGGCCACTTTTGGCTATTACCTTATTAAACTTTAAAAAAAATTATTTTTAATCACACAAGTAACAGATTAATATATTATTCTTATAAAATGTAAAAGCAATTTAGACCTCTTGTACACCCAGTCATGCTTCCCCACCATGCTCACCACTAGGTCAAAACTCTAACATAGATTTGAGGTAAAACTTTCCAGATCTTTTTCTGTGCATGGTGTCTTAGTCATCTAGTGCTTCTGTAACAGAAGTACCATAAGTGGATGGCTTTAACAAATAGAAATTTATTTCTTCACAGTAAAGTAGGCTAAAAGTCCAAATTTAGGGCATCAGCTCCAGGGGAAGGCTTTCTCTCTCTGTCAGCCTTCTTATCAATCTTCCCCGGGACTGGGAGCTTCTCTGCACAGAGACTCCGTGTCCAAAGGATGTGCTCTGCTCCTAGCACTGCTTTCTTGGTGGTATGAGGTTCCCCCCCACTCCCCGCTCTGCTAGCTTCCCTTTCCTTTTATGTCTTGAGAGATAAAAGGTGGTGCAGGCAAAAACTAACTCCAAGTGGATCAAAGACCTAAACATAAAGACTAAAACGATAAAGATCATGGAAGAAAAAATTGGGACAACCCTAGGAGCCCTAATACACGGTATAAACAGAATCCAAAACATTACCAAAAATGATGAAGAGAAACCCGATAATTGGGAGCTCCTAAAAATCAAACACCTATGCTCATCTAAAGACTTCACCAAAAGAGTAAAAAGACCACCTACAGATTGGGAAAGAATTTTCAGCTACGACATCTCCGACCAGCGCCTGATCTCTAAAATCTACATGATTCTGTCAAAACTCAACCACAAAAAGACAAACAACCCAATCAAGAAGTGGGCAAAGGATATGAACACACATTTCACTAAAGAAGATATTCAGGCAGCCAACAGATACATGAGAAAATGCTCTCGATCATTAGCCATTAGAGAAATGCAAATTAAAACTACGATGAGATTCCATCTCACACCAGCAAGGCTGGCATTAATCCAAAAAACACAAAATAATAAATGTTGGAGAGGCTGCGGAGAGATTGGAACTCTCATACACTGCTGGTGGGAATGTAAAATGGTACAACCACTTTGGAAATCTATCTGGTGTTATCTTAAACAGTTAGAAATAGAACTACCATACAACCCAGAAATCCCACTCCTAGGAATATACCCTAGAGATACAAGAGCCTTCACACAAACAGATATATGCACACCCATGTTTATTGCAGCTCTGTTTACAATAGCAAAAAGTTGGAAGCAACCAAGGTGTCCATCAACGGATGAATGGGTAAATAAATTGTGGTATATTCACACAATGGAATACTACGCATCGATAAAGAACAGTGACGAATCTCTGAAACATTTCATAACATGGAGGAACCTGGAAGGCATTATGCTGAGCGAAATTAGTCAGAGGCAAAAGGACAAATATTGTATAAGACCACTATTATAAGATCTAGAGAAATAGTAAACCTGAGAAGAACACATACTTTTGTGGTTATGAGGGGGGAGGGAGGGAGGGTGGGAGAGGGTTTTTTATTGATTAATCAGTAGATAAGAACTGCTTTAGGTGAAGGGAAAGACAACACTCAATACATGGAAGGTCAGCTCAATTGGACTGGACCAAAAGCAAAGAAGTTTCCGGGATAAAATGAATGCTTCAAAGGTCAGCGGAGCAAGCGCGGGGGTCTGGGGAACGTGGTTTGCGGGGACTTCTAAGTCAATTGGCAAAATAATTCTATTATGAAATCATTCTGCATCCCACTTTGAAATGTGGCATCTGGGGTCTTAAATGCTAACAAGCGGCCATCTAAGATGCAGCAATTGGTCTCAACCCACCTGGAGCAAAGGAAAATGAAGAACACCAAGGCCACACGACAACTAAGAGCCCAAGAGACAGAAAGGGCCACATGAACCAGAGACCTACATCATCCTGAGACCAGAAGAACTAGTTGGTGCCCGGCCACAATCGATGACTGCCCTGACAGGGAGCACAGCAGAGGACCCCTGAGGGAGCAGGAGATCAGTAGGATGCAGACCCCAAATTCTCATAAAAAGACCAAACTTAATGGTCTGACTGAGACTGGAGGAATCCCGGCGGCCATGCTCCCCAGACCTTCTGTTGGCACAGGACAGGAACCAACGCCGAAGACAACTCATCAGAAATGAAAGGGACTGGTCAGCGGGTGGGAGAGAGACGCTGATGAAGAGTGAGCTAATTATATCAGGTGGACACTTGAGATTGTGTTGGCAACTCTTGTCTGGAGGGGGGATGGGAGGATAGAGAGAGAGGGAAGCAGGCAAAATTGTCAAGAAAGGAGAGACTGAAAGGGCTGACTCAAGAGGGGGAGAGCAAGTGGGAGTGGGGAGTGAGATGTATGTAAACTTATATGTGACAGACTGATTGGATTTGTAAACGTTCACTTGAAGCTTAATAAAAGTTATTAAAAAAAAAAAAAGGTGGTGCAGGCCACACCCCAGGGAAACTCCGTTTACATTGGATCAGGGATGTGACCTGGTGAGGGTGTTATGATCCCACCGTAATCCTCTTTAACTTAAAATTACAACCACAAAATGGAGGACAACCACAGAATATTGGGAATCATGGCCTAACCAAGTTAATACACACATTTTTGGGGGACATAATTCAATCCATGACACATGGGTATACTTATACGTGTATGTGTTATTGTATGTTTAGTTAGGATCGTCTTATATGTATCATTCTGAAAAGTTTTTTTTAACATAACAATACTTCTCAGAGATTTCTCCATGTCCACTTATGGTATTTCTGTTACAGCAACACTAGATAACTGAGACATAGTACATGGGCATTTTATTTGTTTTGCTTTTCTAAAAATTGTATTCGGTGTAAGTTTACAGTGTAAATTAGTTTCTCGTTCAAAAATCTATACATAAATTGTCTTCTGACATTGGTTGCAATGCCTGCAATGTGTCAGCACTCTCACCCTTTTTCCCTTTACACCCCCAGTTCCCCATGTCCATTCATCCAGGTTTCCTGTCCCTTCCTGCCTTCTCATTTTTGCTTTTGAACAGGTGTTGCCCATTAGGTCTCCTATACTTGATTGAACTAAGAAGCACATTCCTCACATGTGTTATTGTTGTTTTATAGACCTGTCTAATCTTTGGCTGAAAGGTGGACTTCGGGAGTGCCTTCAGTTCAGAGTTAGGAGGGTGTCTGGGGGCCATAGTCTCAGGGGCCCTTCCAGTCTCTATCAGACTAGTAAATCTGGTCTTTTTTTTTTGTGAATTTGAATTTTGTTCTACATTTTTCTCCTGCTCTGTCCAGGACCCTCTATTTTGATCTCTGTCAGAGTAGTCTGTGGTGGTAGCTGGCACCATCTAGTTCTTCTGGTCTCAGTCTGATGGAGGCCATGGTTTATGTGGTCCATTATTTCTTTGGACTGTTATTTTTCTTGCATCTTTGGTTTTCTTCAATATTCTTTGCTCCGAACATGATGAGACCAATAGATGTATTTTAGATGGCTGCTTGCAAGCTTTTTCTTTTACATTTTTTTAAAATTGTGTTTTAAGTGAAAGTTTACAGCTCAAGTAAATTTCTGATTCAAAAATTTCGCAAGCTTTTAAGACCGCAGATGCTACTCACCAAAGTAGGATGTAGAACATTTTCTTTAAGAACTATGTTATGCCAGTTGACCTAGATGTCCCCTGAGACCATGGTTCCCAGCCCTCAGCCTCAGTAACTTGGTCCCTCAAAGTGTTTGGATCTGTCTAGGAAGTTTCTATGGCTTTGCCTTGGTCAAGTTGTGCTGACTTTCCCTATATCGTGTGTTGTCTTCCTGTCGCCAAAGTTAACACTTGTCTACTATCTAATTAGTGATTTCCCCTCCCCACCCCTCCCCTCCCTCATAACCATCAAAGATTGTTTCTTCCTGTGTGTAAATCTTTTCATGACTTTTTATAATAGTGGTCTCATATGGTATTTGACCTTTTGTGATGGTCTTATTTCACTCAGCATAATGCCATCCAGATTCATTCATTGTGAGATGTTTTGCAGATTTATCTTTGTTCTTTATCATTGCGTAGTATTCCATTGTGTGTATGTACCATAATGTGTTTGTCCATTCATCTGTTGATGGGCGCTTAGGCTGTTTACATCTATCTGCTATTGTGCATAATGCTGCAAGGTTATCAGCAATTTTAATTTTGAAATACCTGCCAGATTAGCTTCCAAAGAGGCTTTATAAATTGCACTACTACCAGCAGTGTTTGAGAGTGCTCATTTCCCTTCACCCTCAGAACACTTAAACCTTTAAAAATAGCATTTTTTAAAATTATAAAAACAGTGTGTCACATTACAGAGAGTGGGAATATATAGAAAAGGATAAAGAAAAAAATCATTCATATGCATGCCACCCAGAGACAGTTTTGAATCCTGCTTTTTTTTACTTAAATTATGTCATGAGCATTTACCCATGTAATTAAAACTTATTGAAAAATATTCCTTTGATTGCCTGCATACTATTTAATCATATGCATATGCCACATTTTACCTAAAAACCAAAAAACCAAACCCACTGCTGTCAAGTCGATTCTGACTCATAGCAACCCTATAGGACAGAGTAGAACTGCCCTGTAGAGTTTCCAAGGAGCACCTGGCGGATTCAAACTGCCAACTTTTTGGTTAGCAGCCATAGCATTTAACCACTATGCCACCAGGGTTTCCATTTTACCTAAGTCACCTAATTTGGGGGGCATTTTCATTATTTCTGGGTTTTTTGGTTTGTTTGCTATTATGACTACAGCTGAGATAAACATCTTTGACATCCTAATTTCTTCATATTCTGCTATCAGCATGCCTGTCCAAGAATTCTAACTGGTCCCTGGTGTTGATCATGAAGCTTCCTTCTGACTGTCACTAACTGGTAGCATCCATCACCTGATCTATTTAAAATGGTATCAAAAACTGCCCTTAACCTGACAGAGATATGAGAATGTAAATGTAACCCATTGTCAAGATTCCTGAGAATTTACTTGTTTTTCATCTTGCAATGGGGTTACACTTTCAGTCTCTGCCATGATCCAGCCACTTCCCTCTGGGCCTTTTTCTTATACCCCACCCATTTATCTTCTCCTACTTACTTGAGCCTCTTAATCCCAAAGTTCCACAATCTGTCACTAAGAAAAAAAAAAAAAAAGAAAAAACCCTGTTGCTGTAATCTTTTGGAAGCAGATCACCAGGCCTTTCTTCCGTAGTGCCGCTGAGTGGGTTCAAACTGTCAACCTTTAGGTTAGTAGTTGAGTGCAAGCCGTTTGTGCCACCCAGGGAATCTTACTCTGTGGCTAAGAGCCCTGTAACCGAGCCTGATTTCTCCAGGTCAACCTCAGAGAACTGGTTAAGAGCTCAGGCTGCTAACCAAAAGGTTGGCAGTTCTAATCCACCAGGCGCTCCTTGGAAACCCTATGGGACAGTTCTACTCTGTTCTGTCGGGTCGTGAAGAGTTGGAATCGACTTGACAGCAATGGTCGGTCAGTCAACTGTTACAGAAAGTGACGTAAGAAACATTCGCTTAACAACGTTTTATGTCTTTTACAAAACTACAGTTTAAGACATTGTCTATTTTGTTACTTAATGTTTATTACACAAGGATTTGCAAGATAAATTTTCCCTTAAATTTATGTAGTTTGTTTTATATTGTATATGAGACCTACACAAGTCAAGGTGTTTAGTTTTTGCCTAAGTTATCAGGAGACCCAAGGCTAAACATTCTTCATTAACTAACTCATTGTAGGGTCTGATAATATCCTTTTTTCTACGTTATCCTTTATTTGTTTTACTTTTTTGATTGTATTGGTTGTATATACACATAACTTTCTAAGCTGCCTCAGTTTCTTTTTAGAATTAAGTGAATATTGGATTGATTAATTCAACAATCTTTGTGCCACACACTGTTCTAGGTGCTGGAGATTATCAGTGATAGAGACAAATAAAAGCCCCTGCTTGCATGGACTTTACGTTCTAAAAAGCTTATATTCTCACAAACGAGTACAGCCTTCGGAGTCCAAACACTTGGGTTCAAGTCTTGGATCTTCCACTTATTAGCTTTGTAACCCTAAGCAAATTACCTCTCTGCACCCCAGTTTTCTCATCTGTAGAATTGGGATAATACTTCCCTTATAGGGATGTTGTTAGAAGGCTTCTGGAACATTGAAGACACCCCCACACAGAGATAATTACGATTTTCTTTTCTTGGGATTTGGCACTACCTTTCCACTCAGGGACCCAAGTTGGAGACCTGGGAGTCACCCAAGATTATTCCCTCTCCCTTCACCCCACATTAACTCAGCAAGTTCTGCTGATCCTGTCTTCTCATAGCTCTCAAAGTTATCTTCTCTTTGTTCATGCTCTTGTTGTTGTGGTTAAGAGCTATGGCTGCTAACCAAAAGGTTGGCAGTTTGAATCCACCAGGCGCTCCTTGGAAATGCTATGAGGCAGTTCTGCTCTGTCCTGTAGGGTTGCGATGAGTTGGAATCAACTCAACGGCAGCAGGTTTGGTTTTTGGGGGTTTGGTTGTTTGCCTAGTCCCCCCAAAACCATACCCATGGCTGTTGAGTCAATTCCAACTCATAGTGACCCTATAGGACAGGGTAGAACTGTCCCATAGGGTTTCCAAGGCTGTAATCTTTACGAAAACACCTTTTTTCCATGAAGTGCCTGGTGGGTTTGAACCGCCAACCTTTCGGTTAGCAGCCAGAGCACTTACCCACTGTGCGGCCAGTGTCTTAGTCCAGACCACCATAATCTCTGGCCTGAAGTATTGCAATCTCCTTCTCACGTGTCTTCCAGCCTCGTCTCCCTCTCTCTGAGGATTTTTTAGCAGAGCACCAATTATCTTTTTAAGATGAAGACCTGATTATGCCACCTCCTACTTGTTGCCCCCAGAAGAAAAAGTTAAAGTCTTCAATGTCCTCCCTGAACAGGCCACCATATTCCTTTTCTAGCTCCATCTCTCACCAGTACTTTACAGTCAGCTTTTCATCCTGTCTTAAGGAATTAACTATAGTTCCCCTAACGTGCCATACTGTCTTGTGCCCAGGTTTTACTCCTGATGGCCTTTTACCCTGAAAGGCTCTCCTTTTGTCTTACTCTGTCTTGATCAGGCTAACGTCTAACGACTCTTTAAGACTCAGTTCACAGGTCACTTTCTGGTCTGGCTCTTAGTAACAATAACAACTAATATTTATCGAACACTTACTATGTTTATTTACTATGTTTTAGTGCTGTGCTAAACACTCTATATGCTTTATTTCTTTCCATTTCACCATGCTTTATTTTT
Source organism: Elephas maximus indicus (assembly GCF_024166365.1). Taxonomy (NCBI): domain Eukaryota; kingdom Metazoa; phylum Chordata; class Mammalia; order Proboscidea; family Elephantidae; genus Elephas; species Elephas maximus. The sequence continues at coordinate 97,194,598 of NC_064846.1, read as the reverse complement.
CTTCATAGTATAGTCTACACCGATATATATTTGTTTGTGTGTTTGCTCATTGCCTCTCTTTTTCCATTAGAATCTCAGCTCTCTGGAGAGCAAAGGTTTTTGTCTGTCTTGTTCACCACTATCCTTAGCCCCTGGAACTAAATGTTTGTTAACTGATTGAGTAAATGAATGAAAACCACTCTACACATGAAGAAATCAAGGCACAGAGAGATAAAGCAACTCACCCAAACTCATGCTAGTGCATGGTGGGCCAAGGTTTAGAAGGCCATCTAATTCTAGGTCTTGGCTGTGTTCTTAACAGTTAGCTTCCCATGATCGGTTCCCCATTTCTATAATTATGTTATCTCATAGATGTTATATGAACGGAATCATGCAGTACGGATTCTTTTTGAGATTGGCTTGTTTTCACTCATCATAATTTCCTTGATGTTTATCCCAGTTGTTCATTCCTTTTTATTGCTGAGTATCATTCCAGAGTATGGATGTGCGGCAGTATGCCATGTTCTATTCCAGAGTGGCTGTACCATTTTACATTCCCACTAGCAATGTATGAGTGACTCAGTTTCTCCACATCCTTGCCAATATTAGTTGTTGTCACCTTTTTTTAACCAGTCCGATAGGCACGTAGTAATATCTTATTGTGGTTTTCATGTGTGTTTCCCTAATGACCTTCAGCATCTTTTCATATGCTTATTTGCCATTTGTATATTCTCTTTGATGAAATGATCTGGGCATGCCTTCTGCCCATTTTCTAAGTAAATTGCTTGTTTTTTTTACTGTTGAGTTTGGAGAATTCTTTATATATGCTAGATACTAGCACTTTGTCAGATACATGGTTTGCAAATATTTTCTTCCAGCCTATAGCTTGTCTTTTCATCCTCTTCACATGGTCATTCACAGAGCAAATGTTTTCATTTTGGTGAGGGCTAATTTATCAAATTTTTCTTTTATGTACGATGCTTCTGGTGTCAAGTCTAAGGATTCTTCACCTAGCTTTATGTTCTGAGGATTTTCTTCTATAGTTTTTTCTAAAAGTTTTACAGTTTTTGGATCAAAGACCTAAACATAAAGACTAAAACAATAAAGATCATGGAAGAAAAAATAGGGACAACGTTAGGAGTCCTAATACAAGGCATAAACAGAATACAAAACATTATTTAAAATGACAAAGAGACACCAGATAACTGGGAGCTCCTAAAAATCAGACACCTATGCTCGTCTAAAGACTTCACCAAAAGAGTAAAAAGACCACCTACAGATTGGGAAAAAATTTTCAGCTATGACATCTCCGACCAGCGCCTGATCTCTAAAATCTAAATGATTCTGTTAAAACTCAACCACAAAAAGACAAACAACCCAATTAAAACTTGAGTAAAGGATATGAACACACACTTCACTAAAGAAGATATTCAGGCAGCTAACAGATACATGAGGAAATGCTCTCAATCATTAGCCCTTAGAGAAATGCAAATTAAAACTACGATGAGATTCCATCTCACTCCAACAAGGCTGGCATTAATCCAAAAAACACAAAACAATAAATGTTGGAGAGGCTGTGGAGAGATTGGAACTCTTATACACTGCTGGTGGGAATGTCAAATGGTACAACCACTTTGGAAATCGATCTGGCGTTTCCCTAAAAAGTTAGAAATAGAACTACCATACAACCCAGAAATCCCACTCCTCGGAATATACCCTCGAAAATAAGAGCCTTTACACGAACAGATACATGCACACCCATGTTTATTGCAGCACTGTTTACAATAGCAAAAAGATGGAAGCAACCAAGGTGTCCATCAACGGATGAATGGATAAATAAATTATGGTATATTCACACAATGGGATACTACGCATCGATAAGAATGATGATGAATCTGTGAAACATTTCATAACATGGAGGAGCCTGGAAGGCATTATGCTGAGTGAAGTTAGTCAGATGCAAAAGGACAAATATTGTATAAGACCATTATAAGATCTTGAGAAATAGTTTAAACTGAGAAGAACACATTCTTTTGTGGTTACGAGAGGAGGGAGGGTGGGAGAAGGTTATTTACTGATTAGATAGTAGATAAGAACTACTTTAGGTGAAGGGAAGGACAACACTCAATACAGGGAAGGTCAGCTCAACTGGACTGGACCAAAAGCAAAGAAGTTTCCTGAATAAACTGAATGCTTCGAAGGTCAGCGGAGCAGGGGCGGGGGTTTGGGGACTATGGTTACAGGGGACATCTAAGTCAATTGGCAAAATAAATTCTATTATGAAAACATTCTGTATCCCACTTTGAAATAGTGGCGTCTGGGGTCTTAAATGCTAACAAGCGGCCATCTAAGATGCGTCAATTGGTCTCAACCCACCTGGATCAAAGGAGAATGAAGAACACCAAGGTCACACGACAACTATGAGCCCAAGAGACAGAAAGGGCCACATGAACTAGAGACTTACATCATCCTGAGACCAGAAGAACTAGATGGTGCCCGCCCACAACTGATGACTGCCCTGACAGGGAGCACAACAGAGAACCCCTGAGGGAGCAGGACAATGGGATGCAGACCCCAAATTCTCATAAAAAGACCAGACTTAATCGTCTGACTGAGACTAGAAGAATCTCGGCAGTCATGATCCCCAAACCTTCTGTTGGCCTAGGACAGGAACCATTCCCGAAGACAACTCATCAGACATGGAAGGGACTGGACAACGGGTTGGAGAGAGATGCTGATGAAGAGTGAGCTACTTGTATCAGGTGGACACTTGAGACTATTTTGGCATCTCCTGTCTGGAGGGGAGATAGGAGGGTAGAGGGGGTTAGAAACTGGCAAAACAGTCACGAAAGGAGAGACTGGAAGGAGGGACCGGGCTGACTCATCGGGGGAGAGTAAGAGAGAGTATGTAGTAAGGTGTATATAAGTTTATATGTGAGAGGCTGACTTGATTTGTAAACTTTCACTTAAAGCACAATAAAAATTATTTAAAGAAAAAAGTTTTATAGTTTTATGTTTTGTGATTAAATCAGTGATTGGTTTTGAGTTAATTTTTTTTGTTAATTTTTGTATAAGTTATGAAGTTGAGGTTGAAGTAATTCTTTTGCTTACAAATATCCAGTTTCTCCAGCATCATTCCATGAAATTGCTTTTCTACCTTGGTCAAAAAACAGTTGGCCCTTTATAATGTGTTTAGTACTTCTGTTTGACTTCCATGATTCTAAGGCATCTACTTCCCCTTACAGAGGCACTGGCCCCGGGCTCAGGCTCCCCATCCCAAGGGCTGCTGGCATTCTGAGGGTTCACAGTGATCAGGAGTGGTAAGCTGGGGACCAGGCACTGAATCCAGCCTGCTGACCTGTTTTGTTTGGGCCCAGCAGGGAAGGGACCTTCAAACCCTACAGCCTTTTAGTGTCTAAGTTTCTTCCACATCCTGCCATTCCATTTAGACCCCACCCCTGTGCCCACGCCTTGCCCTTGTGGCCACTAAGAGCTTTCCAACTTCTGAAATATACTTGCTGACCATAGCTTCCTTCTTTCCCCTTCACTTTCTGCATTCCCCCAAATCTTCCTCTCTCTCTCTCTGTGTGTGTGTGTGTGTGAGAGACTGTTGGTGTCATTGAGGGTTTCCCTCAGTAATGGATTGACACAGTGACTGCAACAATGGGCTTAAACATAGCAACGATTGTGAGGATTGTGCAGGACGGGACAGTATTTTGTTCTGCTGTACATGGGATTGCTTTGAGTCAGAATCGACTTGATGGCAGCTAACAACAACATGACTGGTTTGCAGGCCTCTCTGGTGCCCAGTCTAGGGGTATATGGGAGAAAAAAGAGAGTCAAGGAAACTCACCACTTTGTCTTTCCTTAAGTTCTGAGGTTTCTAGCAAGTCCACCTTCTTCATTCCTGTTTTCAGAGTTCTTTTATCATTGTCTGTTGAATAATTTCTAGGATATATAGTTGTATTTGGAGGGGAGGAGCAGGGAAAAGTGAGTCTATGTCATTTTATTTTGTTCTGGAACCAAAGTTCCCTAGTGTAGTTTTTTTAATCGTGGTGAAAACATATACAATAAAACATTCATCAATTCAACAATTTCTGGATATACGATTCAGTGACACTGATTACATTCTTCAAGTTGTGCAACCATTCTTACTGTCCCTTTCCAAATTACTTCATCACCATTAACATAAACTTAATGCTCCCTAAGCAAAGACTCAAAAAAAAAAAAAAAACCCTGGTGGCGTAGTGGTTAAGTGCTATGGCTGCTAACCAAAGGGTCGGCAGTTCGAATCCACCAGGTGCTCCTTAGAAACTCTATGGGGCAGTTCTATTCTGTCCTATAGGGTCGCTATTAGATGGAATCGACTCGATGGCACTGGGTTTGGTTTTGGTTTGTTAAGCAAAAACTCCCCTTTCCCCCCTCCCTCCCACCCGTGGTAACCATGAATAATTTTGGGTTTCTATATATTTGCTTATTTCACATTAGTGAGATCAAACAGTGTGTGTCCTTTTGTGATTGACTAATTTCGCTCAGCATAATGTTTTCAAGATTCATCCATGTTGTGGCAAGTATCAGGAATTAATTTATCTTTATGGCTGAGTAATATTCCATTGTATGCATGTACCACATTCTGCTTATCCATTCATTCATCTGTTGATGGACATTTAGGTTGTTTCCACCTTTTGGCTATTATGAAAAATGCTGCAGTGAACACTGGTGTACAAGTTTCTGTTACTGTTCCTGCTTTCACTTCTGAGTATATACCTAGGGTTGGGATTGCTGGCTCATATGGCAGTTCTATGTTCAACTTTTTGAGGAACCGCCAAACTGTTTTCACTATTGCTCAGTGGCTATACCATTTTACCTTCCAACCAGCAATGGATGAGGGTTTCTGTTTCTACACAACCTCACCAACACCTATTGTTTTCTGTTTCTTTTTTTTTATTTGAACATTGTCATTCTAATGTGGGTGAGATGGTATCTCATTGTGGTTTGAGTTGGACCTGACTCTGATGGCAACAGGTTTTTTGTTTTGTTTTTTAATGGCTAATGACATTGAGCATCTTTTCATGTGCTTATTGACCATTTGAATATCCCCTTTGATGAAACATGTGTTCAAGTTCTCTGCCCATTTTTTGATTGAATTGTTTGTCTTTTTGTTGTTAATTTGTAGAAATATTTTATATATGGTTCCCCAATATTTTCTTCCAATCTGTAGGTTGTTTTTTCACTCTTTTGATAAAGTACTTTGAAGCAAAAAAGTATTTAATCTTTTTGAGGTCCCATTTGTCTATTCTCTCTTTTGCTGCTCGTGCTTTTGTTGTCATATCTGATAGCCCGTTACTAAAAACTAGGTCCCATAGCTTTACCCCTACATTTTTTAAAAGAATTTTTTGGTTTTAGTTTTCACATTTAGGTCCTTGATTCATTTTGAATTGGTTTTTGTGTATCGTGGAAGGCTGGATCCTGATTCATTCTTCTGTATGTGAAAATCCAATTGTCCCCACACCATTTATTGAAGTGACTCTGTGTACTCCTTTCATCTTCTTTTGATGCTTCCTGTGTCATTCAATTTTTCACTCAGAGAATCAGTATTGCAACTTAAGGCTTGAATTGTTTTTCAAGAGGTAGAATTTGATCAAGAACCAATGGTACTGAAGGAAGAAGTCCAAGATGCACTGAAGGCATTGGTGAAAAACAAGGCTCCGGGACTTTATGGAATACCAATTGAGATGCTTCAATAAACAGATGCAACACTGGAAGCACTCACTTATCTATGGCAAGAAATTTGGAAGACAGCTACCTGGCCAACCGACCGGAAGAGATCCATATTTGTGCTCATTCCAAAGAAACGTGATCCAACAGAATGTGTAAATTATGGAACAATATCATTAATATCACATGCAAGCCAAATTTTGCTGAAGATAACTAAAAAATGGATGTAGTTGTACATCGACAGGGTGCTGCCAGAAGTTCAAGCCGGATTCCAAAGAGGACATGAAACAAAGGATATCATTGCTGATGTCAGATGGATCTTGACTGAAAGCAGAGAATACCAGAAAGATGTTTACTTGTGTTTTATTGACCATGCAAGGGCATTTGATTGTGTAGATCATAACAAATTATGGTTAACATTACGAAGAATGAGAATTCCAGAACACTTAACTTGTTCTCATGCAGAACCTGTACATAGATCAAGAGGCAGTCGTTCAAAAAGAACGAGGGGATACTGCGTGGTTTAAAATTGGAAAAGGTGTGAGTCAGGGTTGTATTCTTTCACCATACTTACTCAATCTGTATGCTGAGCAAATAATCTGAGAAGCTGGACTATATGAAGAAGAACCGCGGCATCAGGATTAGAGGAAGATTCAGGATTGGAGGAAGACTCATTAACAACCTGTGATATGCAGATGACACAACCTTGCTTGCTGAAAGTGAAGAGGACTTGAAGCACTTACTGATGAAAATCAAAGAGTTCAGTATGGATTACACCTCAACATAAAGAAAACAAAAATCCTCACAACTGGACCAATAAGCAACATCACGATAAATGGAGAAAAGATTGAGGTTGTCAAGGATTTCAGTTTACTTGGATCCACAATCAACACCCATGGAAGCAGCAGTCAAGAAATCAAAAAACGCATTGCATTTGGCAAATCTGCTGCAAAAGACCTCTTTAAAGTGTTGGAAAGCAAAGATGTCACCTTGAAGACTAAAGTGTGCGTGACACAAGCCATGGTGTTTTCTTTTTTTTAATTTTTATTGTGCTTTAGGTGAAAGTTTACAAACCAAGTCAGTCTCTCATACAAAAACTTATATACACCTTGCTATATACTCCTAGTTGCTCTTCCTCTAATGAGACAGCACAGTCCTTCCCTCCACTCTCTATTTTCGTGTCCATTTGGCCAGCTTCTGATCCCTTCTGCCCTCTCCTCTCTTCTCCAGACAGGAGCTGCCCATATAGTCTCATGTGTCTACTTGATCCAAGAAGTTCACTCTTCACCAGTATCATTTTCTATCACATAGTCCAGTCGAATCCCTGTCTGAAGAGTTAAGCCATGGTATTTTCAATCGCCTCATATGCATTTGTGAAAGCTGGACGATGAAAACGAAGACCAAAGAATTGACACCTTTGAATTATGGTGCTGGTGAAGAATGTTGAGTATTCCATGGACTGCAAGAAGAATGAACAAATCTGTCATGGCAGAAATACAGCCAGCATGCTCCTTAGAAGCAAGGGTGGCAAGACTTCGTCTCACATGCTTTGGACATATCATCAGGAGGGATCAGTCCCTGGAGAAGGACATCATGCTTGGTAAAGTAGAAGGTCAGCAAAAAAGAGGAACACCTTCAACGAGATGGATTGACACAGTGGCTGCAACAGTGGGCTCAAGCATAACAAGGACTGTGAGGATGGCGCAAGACCGGGCAGTGCTTCGTTCTGTTGTACACAGGGTCGCTATGAGTTGGAATCAACTTGATGGCACCTAACAACAACCCTTCCGCCCTTATACCCCAGTCTCTGGCAACTACTGATCTTTTTACTGTCTGTACAGTTTTGCCTTTTTCCAGAATGTCATACAGTTGGAATCACACTGTATGTAGCCTTATCAGATTGACTTCTTTAACTTAGCAATATGCACTTAAGGTTCCTGTATGTTTTTTCATGACTTGATAGCTCATTTCTTTTTATTGCCAAGTAGTGTTTCATTGTGTGGATGTGTCACAGTTTGTTTATTCATTCACCTATTCAAGGACTTCTTGGGTTGCTTACAATTTTTGGCAATTATGAAAGCAGTGGCTATGAACATTTGTATATGTGTTTTTGTGTGGACATATGTTTTCAACTCATGTGGGAACAATTGCTGGATCATACGGTAAGACTGTGTTTACCTTTGCGAAAGGCTGCCTGGCTGTCTTTCAAAGTGTCTGTATCATTTTGCATCCCCACCGATGATGAACGGAGGTTTCTATTGTTCCACATCCTCACCAACATTTGGTACTGTCAGTACTTTGAATTTTAGCCATTCTGGTGGGTGTGGTGGCACCTCATTGTTGCTTTAATGGGTAATTTCCTAATGACTTTGTGATGTTGAGCACCTTTTTGTGTGCTTGTTTGCTGTCTTCTTTGGTGATGTGTCTGTTCAGATCTTTTGCCCACTTTTAAATTGGGTTGTGCTTTTCTTATTGTTGAGTTTTAAGATTTCTCTGTATGTTTTTGGATATGACAACAAAAGCACAAGGAGCAAAAGATAAGATAGATAAATGAGTCTTTGTAAAAATTAAATACTTTCATTCATCAAAGGATTTTATCAAAATAGTAAAAAAAAAAAAAAAAGCCCTTTACAGATTGGGAGAGAATCTTTGGGAACCATATATCTGATAAAGGTCTAATATCTAATATATATATATATATAAACTTCTACAACTTAACAACAAAAAGACAAACAACCCAATCAAAAAATGGGCAGGGAACTTGAGCAGACATTTCACCAAAGAGGATATTCAGGTGGCCAATGGGCATGTGGGGGCATGCTCCACATCATTAGCCATTAGAGTGATGCAGATGAAAGCTATAATGGGATGCCACTTCATCCCTATTAGAATGGCAGTATTAAAAAAAAAAAAGAGAGAGAGAGAGAAAACAAGTGTTAGCGAGGTTATGGAGAGGCTGGAGTCCTCATCCATTGCTGGTGGGAATGTAGGGCAGTGCAGCCACTGTGGAAGACATTTTGGCAGTTCCTTGAAAAGTTGAACATAGAATTGCCATATGACCTAGCGATTCCAACCCTATGTATATACCCAGAAAAACTGAAGGCAGGAACAGAAACAGAAACCAGTACACCAATGTTCACTGCAGCACTTTTCACAATAGCCAAGAGGTGGAAATAACCAAAATGTGCATCAGTGGATGAATAGATGGACAGAATGTGGTACCTACATACAATGGAATGTTGTGCAGCCCTAAAGAGAAGTGAAGTCCTGATGCATGTCACAACATGGACGAACCTTGGAAACATTTTGCTGGGCAAAATAGGTCAGTCATGAAAGGACAAATATTGTGTGATCTCACTTATGAGAAATAAGCAAATATATAGAAACCAAATATTATTAGTGGTTACCAGAGGTGGGAAGGTGGGAGAAAGGGAAAGTTTTTTGCTTAGAGGACACTGAGTTTCTATTAATGGTGGTGGAATGATTGGGAAAAGGATAGCGAGAGTGGTTGCACAATTTGAAGAATGTAATCAATGTCACTAAATTATACATGTATGAATTGTTGTGATGGAATAAATTTTGTTATGTATATTTTTACCACAATAAAAACAACAACAATTTAAAAAAAGAAAATAAGTCGACCATAGATGTACGGATTTATTTCTGGACTCTCAATTCTATTCCATTTGTCTATATGTCTATTATTATGCCAGCACCAGACTGTTTTGAGTACTGTAGCTTCATAGTATGTTTTGAAACTACAGTTTTTTTAAATTATTTATTTTATTTATTTTGTCATTGTTGTTGGAAATACACGCAGCAAAATATACACCAATTCAACAGTTGCTACGTGTACAATTCAGTGATACTGATTACATTCTTCGAGATGTACAACCATTCTCACCCTCCTTTTCTGAATTCTTCCTCCCCATTGTCTTAGTCATCTAGTGCTGCTGTACTAGAAATAGCACAAGTGGATGGCTTTAACAAAGAGAGGTTTATTTTCCTACAGTAAAGTAGGCTAAAAGTCCAAATTCAGGGTGTTAGCTCCCAGGGAAGTCTTTCTTTCTCTGTCAGCTCTGGAGGAAGGTCTTTGTCCTCAATCTTCCCCTGGTTGAGGAGCTTCTCAGGGTCCAAAGGACACGCTCTGCTCCTGGTGCCGCTTTCTTGGTGGTATAAGGTCCCCAGCTTTCTGGTTGTTTCCATTTCCTTTTATCTCTTGAGAGATAAAAGGTGGTGCAGGCCACACCCCAGGGAAACTTCCTTTACATTGGATCAAGAAGGTGATCTGAGTAAGGATGGTGTTACAATCCTACCCTACTCCTCTTAACATAAAATTACGGTCACAAAATGGATGACAACCATACAGTACTGGGAATCATGGCCTAACCAAGTTGATAACACATTTTTCGGGGGACATAATTCAACCCATGACACCCATTAACATAAAGCCACTACCCCTAAGGTTCCTACCTAATCTTTCATATTGCTGTTGTCAATTTGATTCCATATAAATAGATCTTAAAAGAGCATAATGCTTGAGGCAGACATTCTTTACTAGTTAAACTAAACTATTGTTTGGTTTTAGGAAGACTTCAGGGGATATTTTTGGTTTAATACTTAAAGATTATCTCAAGGGCAATAGTTTCAGGGCCTTAATCCAGCCTCCATGATTCCAGAAAATCTGGATTCCATGAGAATTTTAAATTCTGTTCTGCATTTTCCCCTTTTATGGAATCTTTGATCAAAATGTTTGGTATTGGTAGCTGGGTACCATCCAGTTCTTCTGGTCTCTTGGCAAAGGAGGCAGTTGTTCATGGATGCAGTTAGCCACACATTTCATTTGCTACTTCTATTCCTGACTCTCCTTCTTCCTCTGTTGCTCTAGGCAAATAGAGACCAGTTGTTGTGCCTTGGATGGCTGTTTGCAAGCTTTTAAGACCTCAGAAACTACACAATGAGCTAGGAGGTAGAACAGAAGCACTAAACATTATTAGGCCAATTAACTAGGATGTCCCATGAAACCAGGAGCTTAACCGAGGAACCAAATCCCATGAGCTGTTTGGTTGTACTTAAGTTGCCTCAGCAGCTACTCTCTTTTTTTCTTGTTTTGGTCATTGTAAATATGTCTGTCATACAACTTTTGCCAATTCAACTTTTTACAGGTGTACAACTTATTGACAGCACTTACAATAATTGGCTGTGCAACCCTACCCTTAATCAATGCAATTTTCCCATCACCGTAAACTGAAATTCAGTACTCCACGATCAATAACCTCTCCTTTCCCCCTCCCTTCCACCCCTGATAACCACTAATAAACTTTGATTTATATACATTTGCCTTTTCTTGTCTTTTTATATAAACGAGGTCATACAATATTTGTCCTTTTGTGACTGACTTATTTTCACTCAGCATAATGCCTTCAAATTCTATCCATATCGTAGCATGTATCAAGAACCTCATTTCTCCTACTGGCTGAGTAGTATTCCATTGTATGTATGTACCACATTTTGTTTATCCATTTGTCTGTGGATGGACATCTAGAATGTTCCCACCTTTTGGCTTTTGTGAGTAGTGCTGCAGTGAACATTGGTGTACAAGTCTCTGAATCTCTGCTTTCAAGTCTCTTGGGTATAATACCTAGGAGTGGAATTGCTGGGTCATCTGGTAGTTCTATTTTTAGTTTTTTGAGGAACGGTCGCACTGTTTTCCACAAAGGTTGTACCATTTTGCATTCCTGCAAGCAATGAATAAGGGTTCCAATTTTCCTACATCTTTGCTAACATTTGTTATTTTGTGTGTGTGTGTGTTTTTCAGTCTTAGCCAGCCTAGCGGGGAAACCAGTGCAGTTTTAAGCTGCATTTCTTTTATTATGGCTTAAGTTGAGCATCTTTTGATATGTTTTAAAACCATTTTTATTTCTTTTTCTGTATTTCATTTTCTGTGAACTATCAATATTATTTGCCCATTTCACATTGGGCTGGTAGTCTTTTACATATTGATTTGTAAGAGCTGTTTCCATATTCACTCTTTAGTTGAATATATTTCTCAGAGTTTTGAGTCATTCTTGGAAAGGCTTCCTCATTTCAACATTTTCTTTGTAAGCCCCCTTCCCCCATTTTTTTTCTTCTGGTACTGCTATGGGTTCATTTCTTATTTTTAAATTTTTTGTCCATCTGGAATTCATTTTGATGTAAAGTGTGAGGTAGTGTACCCAGTTGCCCCCAAACACTTAAATAATCCCTTATTTCCTCACTGATTTGAAATGCTGCCTTTATCATTTATCAACCTAATATCCTGTCTTCATTACTTCTGGCCCAGACCACTGTAACTGCTTTCTAGGATCACCATAATTCCAATCTGTCATGCACACTATTGCCTGATTAATTTTCCTTATGCAAGTTCTGACCAAAGCACTCCTTTATTCAAAACCTTCAGAGTCCTTCACTGATACTGCAATTGAAATTAAGGCCCCTATTACACTCTTTCATAGCACCCTGTACTTTCTCTTCCTATCACTTTTCAAGATTTGTAGATTTAATAATCTGCATGATTATTTGACTATTGTCTATCTCCCAATAAACTCGAAGTTTCATGAGAGCAAGGGCAATGTGCTCATCACGTATTCCCAGTGGTTAGCATTGTGCCTGGAACATAGCAGGTACCCAGTCTATGGTTGTGTAATGATAGGTTCCCCTGTGCCTGTGGAATAAAGTAGTAACAACTGCAAGATCTGATTCCAACTTACCTTCTGATGAAGTCAAGCTGCCAGACTTGCTTTCCTGAAAAAGCCATGGATTCTCCCATGATTTTTTTCTGGCTTACACCATTCCTGATTTTGTTTTTCTACTTGTGCTCAAATTACTCCCTCTGCCCTGGCCGCCCACCATCAGTATTGTTGTCTTATCAAAATCCAATTCATCTTTCAATGCTCTTGTTGTGGGTCTGCTTGTCTCTGCCACTGGGCCTTGAGAGCACGGCCAAAACCAAACCAAACCCGTTGCTATTAATTAGATCCCAACTCACAGAGACCCTAGAGAACAGAGTAGAACTGCCCTATGGGGTTTCGATGGCTGTACTCTTTACGGAAGCAGATTGCTATGTCTTTCTCCAGCAGAATGGCCGGTGGGTTCAAACCACCGACCTTTCGGGTTAGCAGCGGAGCGCTCAACCACTGCACCACCAGGGCACCTTTGAGAGCATGACAGGTCCCTCTAATCTGCCCGCAGGATGCAGCATAGCTCCTGGTCTCTAGGAGGCGCTCCTGGTTACACATCCCCATCTGTTCAGGCTGCAATCTCCCAGACGGCAGGCAGTATTCTTTAACTGTTTGCGTCTGGGAACCTTGCCTCCTAGCCACTAGGGCTTATCCCAGGGCAGGACTTTGAGTTGGCTTCAGGAATCATCTGGTAACCTAATGAACGTGTCTGATTGTGCTGTGAGAAGCCTGAACATAAAATGGCAGGACCAAACCAAAAAACCAAATCCGTTGCCATCAAGTCGATTCCAACTCACAGTGACCCTTTAGGACAGAGTAGACCTGCCCCATAGAGTGAAATGGCAGGACAGGGGCGGAGAATTCCCTACCTTTCCTCCCGTGGAGTTCCCTCAGTCCTCCTACACAGTGAACAATTACTGCCCCACACCCTCCTCCTCTTCACCTGACTGGAAAGAGCCCTGACTCTCCCTGGAGGATAATTCCTGCTTCCCTCTTCCCTCTTCCAAGCCCGCTGGAGAGGAGGCTGCTCAATTGGCCACAATTCTGGGTCCTGGCACCAGGAGGCAGAGTTGCCATGCCAAAGTTCTTGTTCTCCCTCCTCATTCAGAAGCGCTTTCTCTGTGAGTGCTTGGGCCATTCCCCTCCACCATCTGCTCCCCAGCGGCACCCTTGTCACCTCCATAATCCCAAGGCATTATGGCCCCTGGCTTGGGCTCTTACTGGCCCCTGGCTTGGGCTCTTCCGCACCCCAAGGGCTACTGGCATCTTGAGGGGTTCACGGTGATCAGGAGTAGTAAGCTGGGGACCAGGCACTGAGTCCAGCCTGCTGACCTGTTTTGTTTGGCCAGAATCATGTTTTTTGAAGGCCCCAGCAGAAAAGGGACCCCCAAACTCTCTAGCCTTTTAGTGTCTAGGTTCCTTCTACATCCTGCCATTCCATTTAGACCCCACTCCTGTGCCTACGGAAACCCTGGTGGCGTAGTGGTTAAGTGCTATGGCTGCGAACCAAAAGGTCGGCAGTTCGAATCCACTAGGTGCTCCTTAGAAACTCTATGGGGCAGTTCTACTCCGTCCTATAGGGTTGCTATGAGTCGGAATTGACTTGATGGCAACGGGTTTTTGGTTTCCTGTGCCTTCACCCTGCCGTTGTAGCCTCTAAGAGCTTTCCAGCTTCTGAAATCCACCTGCTGACTGCAGTTTCCCTCTTTCCCGTAACTTTCTGCCTCTCCCCAGATGCTGTTCTTTTCTTCCCCTCACACAGACCTCCAGGTCCTCAAGACCACCTTGTTCTCACCACCTGTTCATGTTCTTTTCCCTGTTTTCCTACCCTACCTCACCGACTATCTCAAAGACCTTGTCTCTCTGTCCCCTACCTTAGATGAATCCAACCATTCACCTTCAGTGGGATCATTCTAAAAATCAAAGTTGGTTAATTATTTGCTTTCCTACAAACCTCTAGACCTTATCCACAAGCCACAGGACTGGTGATTCTAAGGATAAAGGCTGGCTTCCTGCCTGGCCTTGAAGGCCCTGTATACTAGGCCTCCTGCAAGCTTCTTCAGCCTCATCTCCGCCCACTACCCTCCACTAGCCATACGACCCTTGTCAGGGATTGAATTGTGTCCCCCCAAAATACGTGTATCAATTTGGCTAGGCCATGATTCCCAGCATTGTGTGATTATTCACCATTTTATCATCTGATGTGATTTTCCTTTGTGTTGTAAATCCTGCCTCTATGATGTTAATGAGGGGGGATGGGTGGCAGTTGTGTTAGTGAGGCAGGACTCAATTTACAAGGTTGGATTGTGTCTTGAGGCAATCTCTTTTGAGATACAAAAGAGAGAAATGAGCAGAGAGACACAGGGACCTCGTACCTCCAAGAAAGCAGTTCTGGAAGCAGAGTGCATCCTTTGGACCTGGGATTCCTGTGCAGAGAAGTCCTTAGTTCAGGGGAAGATTGATGAGAAGGATCTTCTCGAGAACCAACAGAGAGAAAAAGGCTTCCCCTGGAGCTGACGCCCTGAATTTGGGCTTGTAGCTTACTTTACTGTGAGGAAATAATTTTCTCTTTGTTAAAGCCATATTCACGTGTGGTATTTCTGTTATAGCAGCACTAGATGACTAAGACAACCTTGCATGTTCAACTCCTGTTTTTAGCCACTTCCAGCCCCTTTCATGAACTGCATCTGTGTAGCAGATTTTTATCTCACCCATTTTTCCCTTGGCTGACTTCTAACTTTATTTTAAAACCTAATTCTTTCTGTGGGTAGACATATCTGTATGTGAAGGCACAGAGCAAGACCTGTAAAGCACACACCATAAAAACAGATAAACAAGTTGCTACATCTGTGGAGGGCAAGAGCAATCAGGACTGAGGGAGAGTTGGCCAAAGCCTACTTTAGCTTTATCTGTAAAATCTCTGATTTTTTTTTTACAAGCAGATTTGTATCATGCATTTATTACTTGTGAGATATAAACACAAACAAATGAACCAGGTCAATACCAGGAAGCCTTCCCCAAACTTCCTAGGTAGATGGAGATGTTGTCTACTCTGCAATCTAATAGCACTCTCCCTCCCCCGCTCCCCACCTGGTAATAAGAAATACTATGTTGCATTATAATTTGTTTGTGGCCATTTTCTTTAGACGGGGAACCCCCAAAAGGTGCAAACTTTATCTGATTCATGCTCCCAGTTCCTAACAAAGTGTCTGCCAGAGCATATGCTCAGGGAGTGCTGAATCCAATGAATTGACTTTGCTAATGGACTTTTCCCAAAGACCTCGCCGAGGGACAGAATTGATGCTAGTCCTGAGAGGCTTATTGGAGTAGTTTTCAGCATTCAAGGAAGACTGTCTCTGGGAGTCTGAAATGTGGGCTGAGGAGTTTGAAAAGCACTAGGGTTGTATCAATATGAGGGGGCTGGATCAGGGCCCCACAAGGCCAGGACCCAGTTCAGCGCTGCTGTCTCACTATTTGGCATGCTCCTCCTGATGCCGCTGCCTCCTCAGCATCTAGTCTGAGGGCATGGGATGTATCCTCAAACATTAACACTGGTCAAGCCCAGCCCTGATCTGTATCTACAAGACAGAGAGGCAGCAGGCTGCTCCCATACCCGCAGGATCAGAGAGTTAGGAATTAGGGGACAGGGTTCCAGACTGGCTTGGAGGAAGGGGTTACACAGCTATCTGAGGGGTTTGAAGATGGCACCTGGGATCCTAGCTTCTTGGTAGGGGTCTGTAGCTTTTACAATTTTCAAGAGAAATTGAAGCTCCCAGGTCGAAGGGTCCTTCTTAGGCCGTTTTTTTTTTTTTTTTTTTTTTTTGCCTATAGGCAAAAAGCAAAGGAATGGCCTTACAGGGTCAACAAGATTAGAACTGGAGAGTGGATGGGGGTGGTGGCTTCTAGAGTTGGTGAAGTGTGTCCCCCTGTGGCCAATGCAACCCTTTAGACTTGTGAGGATGTGCAAGTGGTGAGGCAGCTGCAGAAGGGTCTCTACCAGTCTCCCAATAATACCCCTCAGCCAGCTCCGGTATTCATCCCCAAATACGACAGTGTTCCTGGGGTCCTAGGGTAGTGAGTTGGGCAGGGGCTAGGTTCTTGGACCCCTAAGGAGATAATGCCAGGGGTGGTGCGGGGTAGGATTCAGCGAGCAGCCCTTCCCACTTCTCCCATCACCTCTATTTCCTTCTGAGCTATCCACCCCCAACCCCACCACGGGCCTCAGAATTACTAAAAGGGCATCAGACCAGATGCACTACATGTCTTAAGACCTCAATAAAAAAACATTCCCAGTCTGCCCATCTCTTTGTAACTTTTATTTACAACAGGCTTAGTAGTTTTATTCCTCCATCTTTAGGAATAATTGACATCAACAGCCAGTTGCAAAGTCCGCAGTAAAGTCAAATTCATTCTGCCCCAGCCACAGCTCTGGAAGGTCACTAGCTTGGTCCAGTCCCAGTTCTACCACCAGCGACATCAGCACCTCTTCGTCCACGGGGTCTGAATCGATGATAGCCGGGCTCTGGCCACCAGTAGGAGATTCTGACCCTTCCTCTCCCTCCAGAGCCCCAAGGCCCCAGTTTTGTAGGAACCCTTCCTCCCCGGGTTGGTCTGGAGGGGTGGTATCCATCCCATAATACTGGCTATTAAGTTTCTGCAGCTGCATACTGGCCAGCAGGTGTGGGGCAGGGTGTAGGTTGAAGGGTGGGGATTTGGTGGGAGAGGTGGTAGGAGAGCCCATTGGAGATGGAGATCCTGAGAAACTAGTGGGAGCCTCACTGGCCTTGGTTCCATTTGAGGCCACCCCAGGGTAGTGCAGAATGGCCACTGCTTTGTGATCTTTCACTTCCAAGTCAGGGTAGGCCAGAGAGCTCATCTCTTCGTCGGCATCCTAGAAGACAGAAAAAGGCGTGTCATAGCACCTGTCCTTGGCTTTTTCCTTGCCATTCAGCAGGCCCAGAGGGGCCCTACATATACTTTATTTGAGGCTAGTGGGAGAGAGGTAGCAAGAGGGCTTCCTGGAGAGCTGGGAGCCCAGCTTGAGCATCCTTTTGCTCCCATGGCTCTGAGCACTGAGCTCAGTCCCAAGTTCTAGTGCTGGGGCACCTGCCATCCTAAATGGGTTCGTAATTTTTATTCCCCTTCCTCTGATCTCCAGCTCACCATTCTAAAAAGGGCATCTCGTTGGTCCTCTTCTCAGCTTCATTTTAACATTTTCAACGGAGTGATCTTTTTCCAATTTTATTTTTCTGCTCCCTTCCCCGCCATTTTTCAACACCTCTAAAGGGCTCAATTTGGCCATGTTTAGGCAAAAGTTATTCTTGTTCTCACCAGAGAAAGCCCTGCTGTCTCCTCTCTACCAAAGGACATTAGATACCCCACTCAGGAGGGCTTAGCACATGATCCACCCTAGACACGTCAGTCTTTCCATGCCTCAGTGTCTCCCCCTGTAAAATGGCAAAACTTACCTCCTTCACAGGTGAGGTGCCACCCTTGACATCCAGTGCAGGTCTCGACATAGTTGGCATTTCAGAGCCTTGGCAGAAGTCGGATAAATCGGTGAGAGATGATCCTTCCAGCTGGAACTGTTGTGCTGTATGTGAGAGAGAAAACATGATAAGGGCAAAAGGCTTTACTAATCAAGAAAGCACTAACGAAGCTTGAAGCTGAGCAACTCCACACCGTTACAAGAGAACAAAGGTGACAAAGTTAGACCTGAGACCAGAGACCACCTGAGCAAAGGGAGAAAATAAAGCTGGAACTTCTGCCTGGGATAGGAAAGGTGCTTGATTTATTCAGCCAGGTGCTGCTCAGACAGCCAGCTGCCCACATCACCGGGAGGCAACACACTTGACTGTTTCCTCATGCAAGTGATTGGGGGAGTGGGGAGGAAGATGGTGCTGCTCCTGGTTCTGAGGGCAGGAACATCCTTTCGTGAGCTGTCGCAATGGGCAATCAATACCAGAGCTGGAGAGCCTGGGCAGCCATTGGGTCTGAGAGAAAGTGAGGAGTCAGGGCAAGGAAGACCTAGAAAGCTCTGGAGGCTGCAGCACAAGACAGGGAAGGAACAAGTCCCCGTAGCAAATGTCGCAGGGCTCCAAAGCCCTGCCTTGAGGCATATCTGTTAGAGAACAAGACTGATCACTGTGTTCTGGGAGCTCTGAGGCAGCCAGAGTCAGAGAGCAGCTAGGAATATCTCAGTTTCTTCCATGCCTCAAGGCTCCTCCAAGACTGTCCCAGCACTGGGCCTTCCCAGGACATCTGCCCCAGAGCTCTCAGCCCAGCTATACTCACCTGTAGTGACAGGTGGTCATAATTCTTTCTAGAGGAAAAACTGAGACACAGAAATTCAATGGCTTTCCAGTCAAGCAGCAGTGGTTCTGGGACCAGGATCTAGCTAGCACTCCTATGCCCACGCGGCTCACCTGACCAGTGGCCAGGTCATCATACTTCGAATAACTCAAATGGCTGCAGGAAAAATGATTCTTTGGCTCAAGTGCCACAGGATAAGAGGATGAAAGAAAAAGAACTCCCCCCAAACCAGAAAATAAAACACCTCTGCAAACTCCCGTTATTTTCCTAGAAGCTTTTTCTTTAAAAAAAAAAAAAAAAAAAAAAGCTCCATATACACTAGCTGCAATTGGTAAATTAGAGCACCATCTCTCTGTATCACCTTTGCACCACTTACTGTGGGGGTGGGGTGGGGCAGGCTGTAAGAAAAATAGGGAAAAAAGAAAACATGAGTAAAAACAATCATCAGTTTCTGGGTCCCCCACCACTGCTTGTTTGGAGCCCTGCTCCTTCAAGCCAGTGATCATATCCCTCCTTCTAATCCACATCGTCTTAGAGAACCCTAACCCCGTTGCCGTCGAGGCAATTTCTACTTATAGCAACCCTACAGAACAGAATAGAACTGTCCCATAGGGTTTCCAAGAAGCAGCTGGTGGATTCGAACTCGCACCTTCAATATCAAAGAATTTTCATGTTCTAAGAAAAATGTCGGGGGGGGGGCCCTGCCCATCTATTCCCATTCATATCCACTTTTCCCTCTCCTTTATGCCGCCTGTTACTGGAACGTACAAAACAAAAACAAGAACCACAGAGAACAGGAAAAAGAGCGAAGAAAAAACTACCTCTGTTCTGATATCAGTTTGTGAGAAAGACCATTTTACCATCTCTTTTCAGGGTGTGAGCTCCTCTAGGCACGACCCTGTCTTCATTCAGGTCTGCAGCCTCCCATCGTCATCCCCGCCACCCGCCCAGACCCCAAGCCCAGGCCTGTACTCCGTAGGCGCTCAGTAAGTGTTATTCAGTCTATCTTGAAGAGACAACCAATTTCGGTTAGAATTCCCGACCCTGCTTCCCCAATTTTCCACCTCTCCCCTAACCCCACAATCCATTCGAGGGCAAAACTTGGCAGCGACTAAACGTGCCAGCCAACTCTCCAAGCCTCGAGCCGACCACTGCGAGAAACAGCAGTGAGAGGCGGCTGGGAAACAGAGCAACAAGTGTCTCCTCACCGACTGGTCCCTCGCGGCTCCCGGCCCCACAGCCTACCCTTAGCTTTAGCCCTCTCCCTCCTAGAGGGTGGTGGGAAGGAGGAAGGAAAGAGAGAGGAGAAAGGTTGTCTTTCACCTGTTGAGAGACCAAAAGTTAAAATGACACCAACCAGATGGTTCCATCTCGATTGCTAGTTTCTCACTCTGAAGGAGAAATTTTAAATTCCAAACAACACTGCGGCTTGATTTGGACGAGCTCTAGTCAGACCAGTCAGTTTTGCCACCTGAAAACGAAAGGCCCGTTGTTTGCAGACAGCTCGGCTGCCCTCCTCCCCACATCTCAGGTGCAGCCGCCGGTGCTAGAGGTGGCTAGCAGCATCCCTGCAACGTGGGCGCGAGCTCCCAGAGACCGTTTCCGCAACTGCCGGATCAGAAACTGATCCTAGAGACTGAAGGGCTAGAAGGGGAGCGGCGCGGGGTCTTCGCCCCGGTGGCGAGTTTGGAGCCGGGCGTTGTTTCCGGGCGCGGGGGCGCACTCCATCGCCGGCCGCTCCCGCGCCTCACACTTACTTAGCGCCCACCGAGCCCCCTACGCGGTCCCAGGTTGAGCCTCCCCCCTTAGCCAAGCCGTCTGCGGTCAGTGTTCTAACCCCGCCGAAGGGAAAAGAGCAAGAAAACCTCGGAGAGGTGCGATAACTTGCCAAGGTCACAGCGCTAGAAAGTGGCGAAGCCGGGATTCGCAGTCTGACTGATTCCAAGTCTGGTGTTCCGCTGGGCACCGACTGAGCAAGCAGCCGAGGAGCCGGGCCAGACCGCCCTCCTTTATAGGGAGAGGGGTGTGTGCATGGGGGGTGGGGGTGTGAGTGTGGGCGTGTATGGGGGGAGAGCCGAGGTCGATTGGGTAGCAGAGGCAAGTTGCGCAAATTCCCTAACTCCCACCCCGCAATTCCGCTGAACTCGGCCTGAAAAGCCCCTTTCGTCTCCAGTCCTGAAGGAAACCTGAGTTTTGTGCAGCCCCGGAGCCGGAGCGTCCAGATGTGGTCCGGGCGATTAGCAAAGTCGGTGGAAGACAAGCCGAAGAAAGCGCGGGCGCAGGGAGAAAAGGTGCTACCGTCTGCCTCGGAGAAGCTGGTATTTGGCCCGGCAGGCTGGCGCGGGCGCGCAGGCAAGCGAACAGGCGCGCGGGCGGGCGGGCGGGCGGGCAGGCGGCCGCGGCCCCTCCGCCCCCAGCAGAGCAGCTTTCAAACAGAAAACAAGTCCGCCGAAGCCCTCCGGCCCGCCTGGCAGCCTCCAGACCCGGCCGACTGCTCTCACGCCCGCTCCGTGGGTGTCCCCGGCCCGGCGCCCTGCCCGGCGCCCTGCCGGGCGGCCCGGCTTACCTCCGCGAAGCCGCCTGCCCTGGAGAGAGGGAAACGCGCAGCCCGGTGAGTCGGGAGCGAAGCGGCGGAGAACCCAATCCCTGACACGCACGCCGCCTGCTCGAACGGGTCGTGCCTGGTGCCCACGGCCGCACCGGTGGCCACCCGACCCCGGGGAGCCTGGGAAAAGCCCGCACCGCCGCGCCGCGCCGCGCCACCGCCGCACCGCACCGTGCCGCGCCAAGCAGCCCTGGCCCGCGCCCGCCCGCAGCTTCGGCGCCGGACTTCGGGGCGGTGGCGGTGGCGGCCACTGCGCTCCCTTCCCCGCTCGGGGGACCCGGCTCTCAAGCCCTCATTGCCGCCCGGAGAGCCCTGACGCACATGCATACGGCAGCAGGCTGGCCTCGGCTAGGAATCCCAGGAAGGACAGACCCTTCCCCCCCTCTTTTTTTTTTTCCTCCCCCCAATTTCCACGTCTTTATAACTGGCTTAGGGCATTATTAGCACATGTCCTGGCTCGTGGGCCAGTTGGTGGCAAAATCTGAACTGGATACTCACGGAGGGCCCGAGCGGGTTATACCTTCCTTGGCCCTCTTCCTAGTCGCTGGGAAGGGCCCCTAGCTGGCGGGATGCTGGCGGGTGGCCGGGTGAAGCCAGCCTCCTTTCGGCGGCTCAGCGGTGCCCCTTCTGCAGCTGTGCCGCCGGGAACATTCTATAGTGGCGGCTGGCGTGTGTGGCCCTTTAAAGGCGCTCGAGCTGGTGCAGTCACCGCGGATCGTGTGAAAGCGAAGGGCCGGCTAGGGAGCGGAATCCTTGCTGCCCCGTCGATCCGGCAGCCTCGGGGACCTGCCACGGCTCCTGGGGTGGGGCTGGCAGACCTAAGCTGCGGGCTCTCCTCTGTTGGAGCCCCGGACGGCTCCTGCGGTTCTGAAGCTTTTGGGGCCCGGGCCTGGGGCCCGGGCTCTCCCCACCGCCCTGCATGGACTTGCCCAATAAATTCCACTTAGTAATTTCGTTGAGGCGAGAGAGAGCTATTAGTGTCTGTTTTCTGACCTAAATCTAACGGGTGGCCAGAGTGGGGTCCAGGGGGCTCGACGGAGAGCTGTGGGATCAGGAAATCACCCGGAGGAGGCCGACGAATACAAGACGGGGCCCGCGGAGCAGGATTTAGGTATTCTGCAAGGCTTTGTCGGAGCCAGTCGACATGCTTTGGGTTGCACCATCTCCCTGGTTGAAGGGCCGAGGCGTGGGGGTCCTTTTCCACTTGAAGTATCTGGATTCCGGGCAGAGCCGCACCAAGGTCTTATCTAGCAGCGGTGGCCTCCCTTGGAGGCCTGAGCTGGGGTTGGGTTCGAGTGTTTCTCTCCTGTGTCACCCAGGGCGGAAGAAGGCTGGCGGGAAGCGGACCGGAGAAATGATGCCCTCCGGGACCGTGGGGCCAGGTGCACCTCACAAAACTTGCCGAGAAGCCAAGGGCCAAGGTTTGCGGGGATCCCTCCTGCCTTCGTACGATGCCGGTCATTTTATTATGATTATAGAATCATTTCCATCTAGAAAGACCATTTCGCATTCAGAGCACATCTTTATGGGGTTGGGATGCTATCTTATAAATCCTTACGGGGAAAAAGGTCTGGGTCTTCTCCCTCAATTCGTGTTCTTTGTGACCAACAAGCTCCCATCTCACCTCTTACAGGAAGGCTACCAGGATTACTCTTGTATCAAACTCTCGTTTTGTCGCCTTTCAGAAGCAAGTACTTAGTTTGCACTGTTCATAAAACATGCTGTTTTAAAAGTCTTGATGTTAAAAAGGGGGGGGATGTAATGAAGTTTTTGTCACTATGTATGTGTTCTGTCTTCTTAATTAAATTTGGAGATCTGAAGCTTTTTTTTCCTCTTTATTTTTTTTTAGTACTCCCAAGTGTCCTGTATTTGCTCTTCTAACAAAGTTCTATTTGTTGACGGACTGACCAGCTTACTGACTTAAGAGATGGGGAGCAAACCGAGGCACGGATCAAGGCCCTTCCTTGGCACGTGGAGGAAGCTGGGGCGAGTGCCCTGGACGCCCGGTAAACCTTTTCTCCACTTCGGAAAGCTGCCTAGCGCACTTCCACTCCTCCCCTCCCCCACCCCGTCCCAATTCAAATCCCCGGTAACAACCACATCCTACCCTCCATCTCTGCACCTTCTCACTTTGCCCAAAGACCGTGGGGCCGTGTTATTTCCTTCTGATTAAAGTTGGGATTTGTCAAGACCCTACAGCTTCATAGGGTTTGCATGTAAAACACACCCTGAAGCCCTCTTGGTGTTTGCCTGCGGTGAAAAAATGTTTCTGTGAAAACCACGTGGTGGAGAAGCCGGCCCCAGGCTCTCCAATTGTGTGTTGCTAATTTGGAACCTGGACCTCTCCCCCTCCCCCCAGCTCCGAAGCAGTCTGGAAGCGGCGGCAGCGGCTTCTCCACTGCAGACTCCTGATCCATCCGGAAGGTGCGGATCCACCCTCCATCTATTGGATGACTCCCGGGCCAATTGTTAGAAAGAGGCATATGTTCATCTCCGCTTCTGGAGTGTCTCCCAAGCAGTTGCTCAATAGCCAGCCCCCTCCCCCATCCGGACCATTGAAGGGCAGAAAAAGGAGCGCCCTCCGCCACATTTCTCTGTGCCCACTTGCCAGAAAGGGCCTCCCCACTAGTGACTTCCTGTCATTTCCACTGCCCACCTCCTGGGGATAAGGAAAGAGAGGCTTCAAGCACTCAGCTGTGAGCACAAAAATCTTCCCTTTCCTTTTGGGGGGAGATGGGAGGTGAGGTTAGTTGCAGAGGCTGGGAGGGGGCAAAAGAGACATTTTCATTTCTTTGCAAATATCCCCCAGATCACTGACTTCTCAGTCTGCTCCAGCCAAGCTCAGAGCTGTCCTCTGAACTCTTATCTCCAACTTGGCAACTAGGCTGCGAGCTCACGAAGCAAGGGGAGTACAGGGATGGTTACCCAGGAAGAACCTCATGTTCACAGCATTGGGCAGGCATGTTCCCATCCTTCATCTAATTCTCAGGACAGGTCTGCGAGGTATGGTTTACTGAAGGTGAAACCCAGTCTACGAGATTTGCCCAAGTTCACGAAGCGAAGGGGCTGGTTTTTCAGCCCAGGTCAGGCTATCTGCAAATGCCTTATCCTTGTCCCTATAAACACTGCTGCCTGGGAGAGTAAGGAGGCCGGTGCCTGCTATGTAGTAAGTGCTCAATAAATGCTGGCTGTTATTACACTGTGCCTTCTGATTCTTTTCCTCTCTCCTCCTAGCCCTGCCTAAGCTCACACACTTCAGGTTCTATAACACTTAGTTACAAAACCAGACTGAGTGGGGATGAAGGAGGTCTCAGGAAGGAGAGGGAGAGGAAAATGCGGATTTGGTCTCAAAATCCCACCCTTTAGAACCAAGGGCTGCCTGAGCCAAATGCCAAGTAAATTTGGGACCAATAAAAGATGATCACTCTTTATAGGACAACCTGTAAACTTACAGAGGGGTTGCCAGAAACATATACTAAATATGTGTGCAGAAAATTTAAAAAGCACAGGTCTTTGCTCAAGAATGTTGGGAGCAGAATTTTTTATATTTGTGAAAAATGGAAAGCAATCTGTATGTCCATGGTAAGGGAGTATCCCTGGATACATTGACACCCCCAAAAAAATCATCCTGATTTCAGAAACTTTTATTCATGGGAAAATATTCACAATAAAATACTAAAGATAATGCTAGGTGTAAGGTTGCATAAGTATGATGCCAGGCTGCAAAGGGCACAGAGAGTATAAAATTAAATAATGTGTTTCTAACCAAGTATGAATATGCATACAAAGCAATGGGCATGAATGCATGAACATGGAACATCTTTCCATGTATTTATTTTTTAATCTCTTTCAGTAGTGTTTTATAATTTTCATTGTATAAGTCCTTCACATCCCTGGTTAGATTTCTTTCTAGGTATTTTATTCTCTTAGATGCTATTGTAAATGGAATTGTTTCCCTAATATCCCTTTCAGATTTCTCACTGCTGGTGTATAGAAACCCAAGTGATTTTTGTTTGTTGACCTTGTACCCTGCCAACTTTGCTAAATTCCCCTATTAGCTCTCGAAGTTTTCTTGCCGACATGTCTTAGTCGTCTAGTGCTGCTACAAAAGAAATACCACAAGTGGGTGGCTTTAACAAACAAATTTACTTCCTCACAGTATAGGAGGCTAGAAGTTTGAATTCAGGGCGCTGGCTCTAGGGGAAGGCTTTCTCTCTCTGTCAGCTCTAGGGGAAAGTCCTTGTCTTTTCAGTTTATGTTTCTTGGTTCCTTGGAGATCTCCACGTGGCTTGGCATCAATCTTTCTGCCATCTCTGCTGCTTTCAATTGCTTCTTTAATGTCTTTTATGTCTCAAAAGAAATTGAATGAAGACACCCCTTACACAATCCTGTTTCATTAACATAACAAAGACAACCCATTCCCAAATGGGCTTATAACCACAGGCATAGAGGTTAGAATTTACAACACATATTTTGGGGGACACAATTCAATCCATAACATTCCATGCTTTGGCCCCTGAAATTCATGTCCTTGCCACATGCAAAACACATTCACCCCATCACATCATCCCCAAACTCTTAAATCAACTCCAAGTACAGAATGTCAACTTCTGAATCATCTAAATCAAATATGGGTGAGACCTTAGGCTTATATCACCCTGGGGCAAAATTCCTTTTCATCTGTGAGCCTGTGAATTCTAGATTACAAGTTATCTGTTTCCGAAGTACAATGGTGGAACAGGCCCGTGGTAGATATTTCCATTACAAACGGGAGAAATTGGAGCAAAAGAAGGGATACAGGCATCAAACAAGCCTAAAACCTAGCAGAATAATTTGCATTAGCTCTCAAGCCTTGAAAATAATTCTCTGTTCTCTGAGACCATTTGGGCAATGGCCCTGCCCTCTAGACTCTGGGTGTTGGCAACGCCCTCTGGATTCTGGATTCCCCTCGGCTTCAGTTCCACTTTCCAGGCCCTCTAGGATGGAGACTCTGCTCCCTCGGCTTTAGACGGCCCCATTCTCCTAGTTGGAATCAACTTGATGGCAACAGGTTTGTTTTTTTATTCTCCTAGTCCATCTTAAGTGGTGACCCCACACCTTTGGCCCAGGCAAACACTGTTCTGCCCCCTTGTGCATAACATCCCTGCCCCCTCAGCTTTGGGTGGTAGCCCCATGCCCTTGGTACAGCTTAATGGCAACCCCATTCTCCAGAACAGAGGTGGTGAAGATCTGACTCTTTGAAATCTAGGAGGATGTGACCCCACTCTGAGATCCTTGAGACCATGGCTCTACCCTTTGAAATCGAGAAGGGCCTGCTTCCTGCGCTGCTTCCAACAGTTCTGCTGATCTCTGAGCTGCTCCAGAGATGGTTCTTTTCTTTTCTTGGAGGACAGCAGATGTAGCTCCTTTGGTCTGTTTCCTGCCTGTAGAATTCCAATAGGCGGACAGCATTCTCTCCTTTAGTTTTTTCTTTGTCCCCTTAAGTCTAAATTGATGGATTTTCTCCTGTGGTAGTTGGTTAGATCCATCAGTCACAGGCTTAATTTCTTTAAGAAAAGATTGTGCAGCCACGTCCTTGGTGAACATTCTAGGACATATATCCTTAGTTTGTACAACAGAATTTTCCAAATGTTTAAGTTCTGTGTTCATTTTGCACAGTTCATGTGTAAGTCCGTCTCTTTTCTCTCACATTTTACTGTAAGTGGCAAGGAGAAACCACATGGCTCCCTTGATATCTTGCTTAGAAAGCTCATCAGCCAGATATTCAAGTTCATCACTTACAAGTTCTACCTTTCACCGAACATTTGAAAATAATTCAGACAAGTTCTTTGCCATTGCATAAAAATCATTGCCCTTCCTCCATTGTCCAGCCACATGTTCATCATTTTCTTTTGAAGCCTTACCAAAAGCACATTTAGTGTCCATATTTCTAGTAACATTCTGTTGCTGGCGCCATATGTGTTCTCTAAGATGATACAGACTTTCTATATAGCTCTTCTCACTTCCTTCTGAGCCCTCATCAGAATTGCCTTTGACGTCCATAACTTCACCAACAGTCTCCTCTAGGCAATCTAGGCTTTTACTATTAACCCACTGCTGTCGAGTCGATTCCGACTCATAGCGACCCTATAGGACAGAGTAGAACTGCCCCACAGAGTTTTCAAGGAGCACCTGGCGGATTTGAACTGCTGAACTTTTGGTTAGCAGCCATAGCACTTAACCACTATGCCACCAGGGTTTCCGCTTTTACTATTAGGCCCTTTAAAACTTTTCCAGCCTCTACCCTTTATTCAATTCCAAAACCGCTTCAACATTTTAGGTGTCTGTTAGAGTAGCATCCCACTCCTCCAGTACCAAATTCTGTCTTAAGTTATCAAATGCTGGAGTAATGGACCACATCTACCACAGCCTCCACCAGACTGAGTCTGTTACAACTGGATGGTGCCCGGCTACCACCACTGACTGCTCTGACAGGGATCACAATAGAGGGCCCTGGACAGAGCTGGAGAAAAATGTAGAACAAAATTCTAACTCAAAAAGAAACCCTGGCCTGACAGAGATTGGAGAAACCCTGACAGTATGGCCCCTGGACACCTTTTCAGCTCAGTAATGAGGCCACTCTTGAGGTTCACCCTTCAGCCAAGGACTGAATAGACCCATGAAACAAAACAAGATTAAAGGGGCGCAGGGACAGGAAAGCTGGTAATAGGGAACCCAGGGTTGAGAAGGGAGAATGTTGACATGTCGTGGGGTTGTTAACAAATGTCATACAACAATGTGTGTACTAACTGATGAGAAACTAGTTTGTTCTGTAAATCTTCATCTAAAGTTCAATAGAAAAAAAAAGTTATCTAATGCAAAAAAATTTTTTTTTTTATTTTTAATGCTGCTATAACAGAAATACCACAAGTGGATGGCTTTAAGAAATAGAAATTTATTTCCTGGCAGTTTTGCAGGCCAGAAGTTCAAATTCAGGGCACTGGCTCTAGGGGAACGCTTTCTCTCTCTCTTGGCTCTGGGGGAACACCCTTGTTTCTTCAGCTTCTGTTTCCCGGTTCCTTGGAGATCTCCATGTGGCTTGGCATCAATCTCTCCCCCATCTCTGCTGCTTTCGCTTGTTTAATCTCTTTTATATCTCAAAAGAGATTGATGATACATCCTGCACTAATCCTGTTTCATTAATGTAACAATGACCACCCATTCCCAAATGGGATTATAACCACAAACCTAGAGGTAAGGATTTACAGCACATATTTTGGGGGACATGATTGGCTCCATACCAGGACTCTTTGGGATTTTCTATATAAAGGATCATGTCATCTATGTATAGAGATAATTTTACTTCTTGTTTTCCAATCTGGATACTGTTTATTTCTTTTTCTTGTCTTATTGCTCTGGCTAGGACTTCTAATACAATATTGAATGGAATTGGTGAAAGAGGGTACCCTTTCTTGTTCCTGATTTCAAGGGGAAAGCTCTCTAGTTCCCTGTTAAATATAATGTTGGCTGTTGGTTTTTCATTGCCCTGAATCAGAGTGAGGAATTTCACTTCTTTTCCAATCTTCTTTGGGTTTTTAACAAAAAAGGTGTTGGATTTTATGAAATGGTTTCTCTGCATCCATAGAGATGATCACATGGTTCTTTTCCTTTCTTCTCTTGATGTGGTGTATCATGTTGATTGATTTTCTAATGTTGAAAGATCTCCGAATTCCTGGAATAAATTCCACTTGGTCATGGTGTATGACTTTTAATATGCTGTTGGATTCTGTTTGCTAATATTTTGTTGAGGATTCTTGCATCTATATTCATAAGAGACATTGGTTTATAGTTTTCTTGCAGTGTCTTGGTATAATTTTGGTATCAGGGTTATGTTTACTTCATAGAATGAATTAGGGAGTAGTTCTTCCTTCATCTTTTAGAAGAGTTTAAATAGCATTAGTGTCAGTTCTTCTCTAGATGTTTAGTAGAATTCCCCAGTGAAGCCATCTGTTCAGGGCTTTTATTTTTTTGCAGGGGAGGTTTTGATCACTGATTCAGTCCCTTTACTTGTTATGAGTCTGTTAAGACTTTCTGTTTCCCCTTGAGTTAGTTTGGGTAGGTTGTGTTTTTTTTTTTTTTTTTAAGAATTTGTCTATTTCATCTAGGTTTTCCAGTTTGTTGCTGTACAGTTGTTCATAATCTGTCATAATTCCATTTATTTCTATCAGATCAGTTGTAATGTCCCCTCTTTAATTTCTTATTTTGGTTATTTGCATCTTTTCTCATTTTTACGTTGTCAGCCTAACTAAAGGTTTCTCAATTTTATTGATCTTTTCAAAGGACCAACTTCCTGTCTTGTTGATTCTCTCTGTTGTTTATTTTCAATTTTATTTATTTATGCTCTGATCTTTGTTTCTTCCTTTCTCCTCATATGTTGAGGCTTAGTTCATCCTTCTCTTTCTAGTTCCTGGAGTTGTCAAGTTACACTGTTGATTTGAGATCTTTCTTCTTTTTACATGTAGGCATTTATTGCTATGAGTTTCCCTCTGAGTGCTGCCTTCACTGCATCTCGTAAGTTTTGATATGTTGTGCTTTCAGTGTGATGGTTAAGGCTGTGTGTCAGCTTGGCTGGGACATGATTCTCAGGGGTTTGGCAGTTATGTAATGATGTAGTTTAGCAGCTATGTAATGATTTAATTTGTCAGTATGTAATGATGTAGTCATCCTCCATGATGTGATCTGATGTGATCACCCAATCAGTTGAAGAAGAGTTTCCTTGGGGGTGTAGCCTGCATCCAATATATATATATATATATATACACACACACGGACGTTCTGGCAAAGCTTGCTTGCTTGCTGTGGAGCCTGCATATGGCTTATCATCATCTGACCTCCATTTCTTGGGATTTGTTGGCCTCTGCAGCCTGTGAGCCAGCAGCCTGCTGTCTTATCTGCTGATCCTGAATTCCTCAGCCTCTGTAGCCTGTGAGTCAGAGGCCTGCTGTCTGACCTGCTGATCTTGGGTTTGTCAGCCTCTGTAGCTACATGAGTCAGTAGAAGCCTGCATCCTGACACCTGATCTGTGGACTTGTGACTTGCCAGCCTCTACAACCACGTGAGCCATTTCCTTAAGATAAATATATAAATATATATATATATATATATAGGAAACCCTGGTGGCATAGTGGTTAAGTCCTACAGCTGCTAACCAAAAGGTTGGCAGTTCAAATCTACCAGGTGCTCCTTGGAAACTCTATGGGGCAGTTCTACTCTGTCCTATAGGGTTACTATGGGTCAGAATCAACTCAATGGCAACGGGTTTGATTTGGTTTTTTATGTTCCTAAAAAAAAAAATTTTTTTTATAGGGTCACTATGAGTCAGAATCAACTCAGTGGCAAAGGGTTTGATTTGGTTTTTTATGTGTGTGTGTATGTATACATACGTATATTAAAAAAAACATACACATATATAAATATATATGTATATATATATATACACACACACACATACTGGTGAAGAAATATTGAGTATATCATGGACTGCCAAAAGTATGAACAAATCTGTCTTGGAAGAAGTACAGCCAGAATGCTCCTTAGAAGCAAGGATGGCAAGACTTTGTCTCACATACTTTGGACATGTTATCAGAAGAGGTCCGTCCCTGGAGAAGGACGTCATGCTTGGTTAAGTAGAGGGTCAGCAAAAAAGAGGAAGACCCTTAATGAGATGGATTGACACAGTGGCTGCAACAATGGGCTCAAGCATAATGACGCTTATGAAGATGATGCAGGACAGGACAGTGTTTTGTTCTGTTGTATATAGGGTCACTATGAGTTGGAATTAAGTTGATGGCTCCTAACAACAACAACTATGTATATCCAGAGTAGAACTGCCCCATAAGGTTTCCAAGGAGTGGCTGGTGGATTCAAACTGCTCACCTTTTGGTTCGCAACCAAGCTCTTAACCACTGTGCCACCAGGGTGTGTGTGTGTATATATATATATATATATATATATATATTTCATTGGTTTTGCTTGCCTAGAGAACCCAGCCTAAGACATTTGGTACTGAGAGTGGTTCTAGAGAAACAAAATCATAAGCATGAGTTTTCTAAATTGATTCTCAAGTTTGACTAGTCTTAAAGGCACTGATGACTTTGCCTCCAGTGGTGAAGGGGGTGCTGCTAATCCATGGACTGAGGTGGCAATATTAATACACAAAGTATCACCACCAATAGATCAAGTGTTGATGAGAAGTGAGGTTGTGAATGATTGCATGTTTGATATTTTTGTGCAATTGAGTCAGAATGAGAAGTATAGGGAAGCTGGTTGGTTGGTCCTACCTTCACTAGACAAAGTGGCAAAAAAAAAAAAAAGAGAGATGAGCTCAGGGCTTCAGAGTGACAGCTCAAGCATGGCATAAAAGATCTAAAAGTTGCCACTTGTGCACTGAAAGAAAACCTTATTTCTTGTAGTAACAGAGCTGATATTGCCGAAAACCAAACTCAGAGTCTTATTGAAAGAGTGGCTGAATTGCAATGCCAATTGAATTCCCAACAGCCAGTGGTGTCTGAAGTTAAAGAGAGGGCATTGATTGGGAAGAAATGGGGTCCTGAAACTTGGGATGGGGACATATAGGCAGATAATCAGGAAGCTGGGGACACTGAGCCCCTAAATTCTATTTATTGAATCACTTCTTCCCACAGAACTAGCCCTCTCACTCCCAAGTGAAGAGATCACTCCATCTTTGTCTGCTAAGCCACCCTCCCCAGCAAAACCATTATGCCTTCCGCCCCTATCTGATGAGATTAATTCAACCGTGCCTGAAGAGCCTTTGTCTGAGATATTGCCTGAGACTGTGCCTGGGCATTGCCTGTGGCATTGCCTGAGGTAGATGACTTACAAGACAGTGCTGAATGTTCCCAGGACCCACCCCACCACCCAGTTTTGCTCCTAGACCTATAACTGGACTTAACTCCCAGTGAGCCCCAAAATATGAAGTACAAAGTGTGACCCAGGAGGAGGTACACTATACTCCAAAAAAACTGTTTTTGACTTTTCTAACATATACAAACAGAAACCTGGGGAATATTGTGGGAATGGCTATTAAGAGTGTGGGATAATGGTGCAAGGAACATAAAGTTGTATCAGTCTGAGTTTATTAATATGGGCCCACTAAGCACAGATTCTTCATTCAGTGGTTCAGCTCGAGAGTTTAGGAAAGGATCTAATAATTTATTTGGTTTGTTTGCTGAAGCATGGATTATTTGGTGGCCTACATTAAATCAAGTTGAAGTACCAGACTTGCCTTGGTATACTATAGAAGTTATTCAAAGGTTTAGGGAAAACTGGCATGTTAGAGTGAATTTATCAGGTTAAACCCACAGACCTACACAGGGAGTGCCCAGAGGACACACTTTTTACCACAATGGTGAGGAACAAATTTGTGAAGGGAGCCCCAGCATCCTTGAAGACTGCTGTGATTGCTATTTTTTTTAATATTTTTTACTGCGCTTTAAGTGAAAGTTCACAAATCAAGTCAGTCTCTCACACAAAAACCCACATACACCCTGCCACGCACTCCCAATTACTCTCCCTCCAATGAAACAGCCCGCTCTCTCCCTCCACTCTCCCTCGTTGTGTCCATTTCATCAGCTTCTAACCCCCTCCGCCCTCTCATCTCCCCTCCAGGCAGGAGATACCAACATAGTCTCAAGTGTCCACCTGATCCAAGAAGCTCACTCCTCACCAGCATCCCTCTCCAATCCATTGTCCAGTCTAGCCCACATCTGAAGAGTTGGCTTCGGGAATGGTTCCTGTCCTGGGCCAACAGAAGGTCTGGGACCCATGACCACTGGGGTCCTTTTAGTCTCAGTCAGACCATTAAGTCTGGTCTTATGAGAATTTGGGGTCTGCATCCCACTGCTCTTCTGCTCCCTCAGGGGTTCTCTGTTGTGTTTCCTATCAGGGCAGTCATCGGTTGTACCCGGGCACCATCTAGTTCTTCTGGTCTCAGGATAACGTAGTCTGTGGTTCATGTGGCCCTTTCTGTCTCTTGGGCTCGTAATCGCCTTGTGTCCTTGGCGTTCTTCATTCTCCTTTGATCCAGGTGGATTGAGACCAATTGATGCATGTGATTGCTATTTTATGTAAGTCAGAATTGACAGTGGAAATTGCCCTAACTGAATTAAGATACCTAGCTATAATGGGGCTGATTGGACTCTGTGGTGTTAGGGGCCATGTGGTGGCACTCAATAGACAAAGACAAGGTGGGTGTAGTTACCATAATTGACAGCTGAGTCAAAGCCATAATCAGAATAGTCTGACCTGTATGGGCTTATGGTATTGGTTACTTAGTCCTGGTGTCCCTAGGACTGAAACAGATGAAAAAAATCTACTAAATATTTACTTGATCTGTACATGCAGAAGAATTCCAGGTCAAATGAATGCTAGTCTAACTCAAATTGCCAGAATAGAGAGTCACGCCCCCTCACTCCATTCCCAGACTTGACCGAGTTTACAGACCCACAGCCCCTTGAATGAATAGGAGGCCAGGCCCCCTTGAAGAAAGACCCCACTACACTGCCAAAAATTTATACTGATAATCTTTCTCCCAGGCTTCCCTAAGGGGATTTATGGCATTTTATTAGCGTGACTATTCACTGGGGGAAAGGAAATAAGCAGACTTTTGGGTGATTACTGGATACTGGCTCTGAACTGCCACTAATTCCCGGAGGCCCAAAATGTCACTGTGGCCCACCAATCACAGTGGGGACATATGGAGGTCAGGTTATTATTGGAGTCTTAGCTCAGGTTCTGCTCACAGTGGGTTCAGTGGGTCCCCAAACCCATCTTAGAGTGATTTCTCTAGTTCCAGAATGCATAATGGGAATAGATATACTCAGAAACTGTAAGGACCCCAATGTTGGATCCATGACAAGTGAAGTAAAGGCTATTATGGTAGGAAAACTCGAGTGGAAGCCATTAGAACTGCCCCTACCTATGAAAATAGCAAACCAAAAGCAATATCACTTTCCTGGAGGGATTGCAGAGATTACTGCCACCATCAAGGGCTTGAAGGATGCAGGAGTGGGTTATTCCCACCACATCCTCATTCAACTCTCCTATTTGGCCTGTGCAAAAAAGCAGAAGGATCTGGGAGAATGACAGTGGATTATCGTAAACTTAACCAGGTGGTGACTCCAATTGCAGCTGCTGTTCCAGGTGTGGCTTCACTGCTTGAGAAAATTAATACGTCTCCTGGTACCTGGTATGCAGCTATTGATCTGGCCCATGTCTTTCTCCTGATTCCAGTTTTGAAGGAACACTAGAAGCAGTTTGCCTTCAGCTGGCAAGGCCAACAATACACCTTCTCTGTCCTACCTCAGAGGTGTGTCAACTCTCTGGTCGTATGTCATAATTTTGTCCACAGGGAATTTGAGCACCTATCCCTTCCACAAGACGTCACACTGGTCCATTACACTGATGACAGTATGTTGATTGGCTGTAGTAACGAAGAAGTGTCAACAACTCTGAACTTATTAGTAAAACATTTGCGTGCTAGAGGGTGAGAAATTAAGGCACATTCCACTTCACTAAATTTCTAGTAGTCCTAGTCCAGTGGTGTGGATTTATCCTTCTAAAGTGAAGGATAAGTTGTTACATCTGGCCCCTCTTACAACTAAAAAGGAGGCACAATGCCTGGTGGGCCTCTTTGGATTTTGGAGGCAACATATCCCTCATTTGGGTGTGCTACTCTGGCCTATTTGTCAAATATCTCAAAATGATGCTAGTTCTGAGTGGGACCCTGAACAAGAGAAGGCTCCGCAATAGGTTCAGCGGCTGCCGTGCAAGCTGCTCTGCCACTTGGGCCATATGATCTGGCTGATCCAATGGTGGTTGAAGTGTTAGTGGCAGATAGAGATACTGTTTGGAGTCTTTGGCAGGCCCCCATTGGTGAATCATAGTGCAGATCCTTAGGATTTTGGAGCAAAACCCTGCCATCCTCTGCAGATAACTACTCTCCTTTTGAGAAACAGCTTTTGGCTTTTTACTAGGCCTTAGTAGAGACTGGACGCTTAACCATGGGCCACCAAGTCACCATGCGGCCTGAGCTGTCCATCATGAACTGGGTGTTTTCTGACCCACAGAGTCATAAAGTCAGACATGCACAGCAGCACTCCATCATTAAATGGAAGTGGTATGTACAAGATCGGGCCTGAGCAGGACCTGAAAGCACAGAGTAAGTTGCATGAGGAAGCAGCCCAAATGCCCATGATCTCCATTCCTGTCACATTACCTTCCATCTTCCAGTCTGCACCTGTGGCCTCATGGGGAGTTCCTTGTGATCAGTTGACTGAGAAAGAGAAAACTCGTGTCTGGTTTACAGATGGTTTTGTGCAGTATGCAACCACTATTTAAAAGTGGACAGTGGCAGCACTGCAGCCTGTTTCTGGAACCACCCTGCAGGACAGTGGTGTAGGAAAACTCTCCCAATGGGCAGCAGTTCAAGCAGTGCACCTGGTTGTTTACTTTGCTTGGAAGAAGAAATGGCCAGATGTGCAATCGTATACTGATTCATGGGCTGTGTCCAATGGTTTGGCTGGATGGTCAGGGACTTGGAAGGAACACGACTGGAAAATTCCTGACAAGGAGGTATCTGGAAGAGGCGTGTGGATAGACCTCTCTGGATGGGCCAAAGAAACAAATATATATGTGTCTCATGTGAATTCTCACCAAAGGGTGAACACGGCAGAGTAGAATTTTAACAATCATGTGGATAGAATGACACATACTTCGATACCAGTCAGCCTCTTTCCCCAGCCACTCCTGTCATTGCCCAATGGGCTCATGAACAAAGTTACCATGGTGGCAGGGATGGAGGTTATGCCTGGGCTCAACAACATGGACTTTCACTCACCAAGGCTGACTTGGCTACAGTTACTGCTGAATCCCTAATGTGCCAGCAGCAGAGATCAACACTGAGTCCCTGATATGGCACCATTCCTTGAGTTGGTCAGCCAGCAACCTGGTGGCAGGTTTATTACATTGGACCACTTCCATCATGGAAAGGGGAGTGTTTCCTTCTTACTGGGATAGACACTTATTCTGGATTTGCCTTCTC
Organism: Elephas maximus indicus; assembly: GCF_024166365.1. Classification (NCBI taxonomy): domain Eukaryota; kingdom Metazoa; phylum Chordata; class Mammalia; order Proboscidea; family Elephantidae; genus Elephas; species Elephas maximus. The sequence continues at coordinate 97,158,165 of NC_064846.1, read as the reverse complement.
TGTATACAATACTTCTGCCAAAAGTACCATCTGTGGATTAACAGAATGCCTTATCCACTGTCGTGGTATCCCACACAGCATTGCCTTGGATCAAGGGAATCACTTCACAGCAAATGAAGTATGGCGATGGGCCCATGCTCATGGAATTCATTGGTCTTACCACGTTCCCCATCATCCTGAAGCACCTGGCTTGATAGAAGGATGGAATGGCCTTCTAAAGACACAGTTATGGCACCAGCTATGTAGCAACACTTTGCAGGGTTGCAGCAATTTTCTCCAGGAGGCTGTATATGCTCTAAACCATCATCCAATATATGGTGCTCTTTCTCTCATATCCGGGATTCATGGTTCCAGGAATTAAGTGGTGGAAATGGGAGTGGAACCCCTCACTATCACCCCTAGTTACCCACTTGCAAAATTTTTGCTTTCTGTCTCTGTGACCCTATGTTCTGTGAATCTAAAGGTCTTAGCTCCAAAGGGACGAATGCTCCCACCTGGAGATACAACACTGATTCCACTGAACTGGAAGTTAAGAATGCTATATGTCTTCTTTGGGCTCCTCATGCCTGTGGATCAACAGGGAAAGAAGGGAGTTACCATATTGGCTGGTGTGATTGACCCAAACTACCAAGGAGAAATTGGATTGATATTGCATAATGGAGGTAAAAAAGAGTATGTGTGGAATACAAGGGATCGCTTAGGGTGTCTGTTAGTACTATCATGCCCCGTGATTAAAGTCAATGGAAAGCTATGGCAACCCAATTCCAACATGACTTCTAATGGCCCTGAACCTTCAGGAATGAAGGTTTGGGTCACCCTACTAGGCAAAGAACCATGACCTCCTGAGGTGCTTGCTGAGGGTAAAGGAATAACGGAATGGGCAGTGGAAGAAAAAGTTCTAAAAACCTGTTATGGCCATGTGACTTGTTGCAGAAACAAACACTGCAATTGTTATATGTATTTCTTCCTTGTATGCATTAAGTATCTTTGTTTTCTTCACTTATAAAATATAAGATGTAAACAGGGCTTCTGTGTTTTTGGTTGTACACATGTTAGTTGTGCCATGTTAGGCCCAAGTTTGACTTTGTAATTGTCTTTATTTGGAGATAGGGTATGGTTTAAGGAGATGTGTAAAGGTGCCAAGTTGAGAAGGTGTGCACTGTGATGGTTAAGGTTGTGTGTCGACTTGTCTGGGTCGTGACTCTCAGTGGTTTGGCAGTTATATAATGATGTAGTTTGGCAGTTATGTAATGATGTAGTCATCTTCCTTGATGTGATCAGCCAATCAGTTGTAAGGGAAGTTTCTTCAGAGATGTGGCCTGAATCCAGTATATATATGGACATTCTGGCAAAGCTCGCTTGCTTGCTCTGGGTCCTGCATCTGGATCCTGACCTTCAGTTCTTGAGATTCATCAGCCTCCACAGCCTGTGAGCCAACACCCTGCCATTTTACCTGCCAATCCTGGATTCATCAACCTCCGTAGCCTGTGAGCCCACAGCCTGCTGTCTGACCTGCTGATTTTGGGCTTGTCAGCCCCTGTAGCTTCATGATTCAGTAAAAGCCTCCAGCTTTATGCTGACCCGTGGACTTGAAACTTACCAGCCTCTTCAACTGCATGAGCCGTTTCCTTGAGATCTATCTATCTATCTATCTGTCTGTCTATCTAGCTATCTATCTATCATATAGCTAGCTATCTACACTTCACTGGTTTTGCTTCTCTAGAAAACCCAGCCTAATACATTTGACTCTAAGAAATTTGTGATTTCTTTTTGATTCCTTCCTTGACCCATTGATAATTTAATAGTGTTTTGTTTAATTTCCATATGTTTATGTATTTTCCATGTTTTTTTTTCTGTTATTGATTTCTAGCTTCATTTCATTGTAGTCAGAGAAAATACTTTTGTATGATTTCAATATTTTAAAATTTATGAAGACTTGCTTTGTGACCTAACATGTGGTCTATCCTAGAGAATGATTTCTTCATTTTCCATATTTTATGCAGCCTTTAAGTATTATTTTTATAATTATTAAAAAATGATTTAAAAAGCAGTTCAATACCGAAGTATTTATGGGAGAAAAGGTACATCTGGGATTTGCTTTAAAAATATTCAACTGGTAGTGGAGGGAAAGTGGGTGGGGACATAGATGAAATAAGATGATAATTGTTGACAATAGGTACATGTGGCTTCATTATATTGTTTTCTCTACCTGTGTATGTTTGAAATTTTCCATAATAGAAAGTTTTTAAACGCTTTTTCACGTACATTATCTCTTTCAATTCTATGCCAACACTGAGGAGCCAATTGTCAGTATTTAATAGAAAACTGAGATTCAAAGATGTGAAACAATTTGCCCTAGGTCATATAACTGGGAAGGAAGTGAGAGTGGGATTGACCTGGTCTCCTTATTCCTCGCTCAGGGCTCTTTACCGTGCCCCCGTTGCTTTTTCTTCTTTTTAAATAATTAAAAATAATTAACCTTTTGTCTGATTAGAAATGTAATCATTGATCATTGCACAGAATTTGGCAATTACTGAAAAGCACAGGAGGAAAACATAATAATCAACCCAAATGCATCACAGTTAACCCTCTGGTGTCTGGCTGTGCAGATTTTATCAATGCTGCCTCTTACTTCAGATAATGTGTGCTGCAAACATCACAGAGTGGTGAGCCATTTCTAATAGGTTACTGAGTGAAGCTATAGCTGTTTGGGGGGCCCCTGATGGGTGGAGTTCCAGAAGATGGTGAGTCCTAATCCCCCCTCCCCGTTCTTTGAAGGTGCCCCCTTTAGAGACGGTGGTCTGAACAAGTTTTCCTTTCCTGTATCCCTCTTTCTCCTTTACAGCCTCAAGGAAGGATGTCCATTTGGGGAAGTCCTGGTGGTCCTTCTGCCTTCTTCCTATCTGGAGTCCTTGCCCACAACCCCCCTTTGGACTCTGTGAGTTTGCTATCAGGCCAAATGTGCCTGTGCCTCCATTTCCCCATCTGGAAGATGCTAGTGAGAATAGCAGACAGGTCAGCCCTTGCCAGGGAGTGATGAGCTAATGTCTGTAGGGCTTTCCAGCCCCTCGGAGCAAGGTACTGGAGCCTCCCAGCCCTGCATCGGCCTCTGCCAGCCGGTTGGAGCAAGCACTGGGGCCTGGCCGGCAGAGGGCTTGGACAGGCACTTGCTTCTGCTCCTGTGTTTAAAAAAAAAGGAAAAGAAAAGAAGAAGGAGCAGAAGAAGAAATCGAAGAGGATGACAATGAAGAAGAAGATCATCTTCACTTACTTGGGGAAAAGGCCTTGAGAAATAGAAATAGAAAACTGAGCAGAGAGCAGAGAGGTAACAGGGAATCCTCTGGCTCTGCCATTAACTTCCTAAATTTGAGCCTTGGTCACCTGTTTACACAGGGTGTAGGGAAAGTTTGGAGAGGGCTGAGAATTTGGGTCCAGTCGAATTGCTTCCTTACTAGATTTCTTATCATTTATACATAAATCACAAATATACAAACAGTTCTGACTACCCAGCCTCTTGCATCCTTGAGAAGTCTTCAGGGCTCTGCCCAGTGCGCTAGGGCCTTGGGGGATGACATTCAGTGTATGCTCCTTCTCTGTGCTCCCTTACAGCAATCAACTTCACAAGAACCCTAGGAAGTCCATATTATCACCCTTCTTTAGAGAGAAGGGCATTGAGGCACAGAAAGGCAAAAAATCAAGTCCAAGATCACAAAGCTAGTAAATGGAATAGCTGGACTCTACATCCAAGTCTGATAACTCCTAAGGCCAAACCATCCCTATTAGACAACCTGCTCCTCTGTTATCCACAGCTATGCTTTTCTTTCTTTTAGAATGGATGCTCCACTACACGTCTTACAGTAAATGATCCATGTGTGTGGCTAGAATGAATGTGTGGCCTGAGATGAAGGAAGAGACATTCCGGTTAGGGGCTATGGCAGGAATCTCCAGGAATGGGGTGCTGTGGGGTAGGGGAGGGCTGCAGCCTAGGGGATGGCAAAGATGATTCTGAAAAACATTATCCAGGGCAAAGCACAGGGTTCAAAGGCAGGGAGGGAGAGAGGTGCTGGCGTCGGAGAGAAAGAGAAGCAGCCAAGCAGGCCTGGCCCTGGACTCCTCGGGGTGTCAGCAGTGAAGCTTTGTGGAGGAAGAGAATCTCTGCTTTAAGCATGTTTAGTTTAAGCTGTTGGCAGAACATCCAAGTGGAAATAGCTTGCACACAGCCAGGAATATAGGTCTGGAAAGAAAGTGTGAGGTTATGTCAAAAAGAACAATCGGCAGGATGACTTTTGGCCAAACTGTGGGGAACTTTCCTCTACCTCTCTTCACTGGCACAGAGAGGGGCTTTCTCTTCAGGGCTCAGGATGCTGCCTTTTTTGCTGTAGCCTTCCCTTCTTCTCCCCTCCCTGTCCTCACCAGTCTAGCATAATTATGGACACATGCTTCAAATCCCTAAGGGCACTGTGGGGGGATCTGCCCATAAATTTCCTCACGCCAAGGAGAGACAGGGGTTTCACCTCACTTTGCAAAATACGGTTTGCCTGGCCTCAAGCATTTCAGGCCTACCCTGCTTTCACCTCGGCTTCTAGAACACAAGGCTTTGGGGTCTTGTTTGCTCTCCCTTTTCAGCTACCTGCCACTCTTAGGCAGTGTCTCTCAGCTCATTTCATCAGGCTGAAACTGAACCTTGAGGTGATGTGGCAGCCTTTTGACCCCCTCCCCCATCTCATCTCCATGTCAGGAGCACTTTCCTGCACTCACAGCCTCCCAATCCCATTGTGTCTAAGGCCTCACATTTCCACTCATCATCCAACCACGGACCCAGTTTTCCTCCTATCAGAGCCCCAGCTGGCACAGAGCCATCTCCCAGCTTGGATTACTAGCCCTATTGCCTCTCCTGGAGTCCTGGTGGCACGCTGGTTAAGAGCTACAGCTGCTGACCAAAAGGTCAGCAGTTCAAATCCACCAGCTGCTCTTTGGAAACCCTATGGGGCAGTTCTACTCTGTCCTATAGGGTCGCTATAAGTTGGAATTGACTTGATGGCAACAGGTTTGGTTTTCTGGTTTTTTTATTGCCTCTCTTGGCCCTTAACTCTGGGTCTGAGGCTGGTTCAGGCAAACATGGCTGTGTGAATATAGTTAGGGAGGACAACAGGCCTGGCTACCCAAAGGTCCCTCTCCCTCATAGACACAGAAAAGGTGCCTCAGCTAGCACATACAGGGTCCTTGTGCTAATTACAAAAAGGTGCCCCTTCTGGAAAGACTAATTAGAAACAGGTGCCACTTCTTCTGGGACTTACACAAATCCCACCCCAGGGCACATGTCTTGGTAAGAGGAACACAAACTGAATTTTCAGGTACCCTCGTGCAGGGCGCAATCTGTAGAGCCGTAACTGGAGGTCCTGTAAAGAGATGCGTCTAAATCACCACATGGCCTGGATTCTTGCAGTGGCCCAGCACCCCTAAGGACAAGACCTCATGGGAGTTTTATTTCTACCAGCTCTGAATAATAATAATAATATCAATGATAATATTTGCTGAGCGTGTATTAGGTGACGGATCTTCACTGTTCTCAGCGCGCCATAATTATTCTCCCATTTAATCCCTACAACAACCTGAGGTGTTAGGCAAGTACTGTTATTACCTAATCGCTATTTTACTCGTACGGAAATTGAGACACAGAGAAGTTACACAGCTTGCCCAAAGTTATATAACTTGCATGTTTTGGGCTAAGGATTCCAACCAGGTGGACTTGTTCCAGAGCCTCTGCTGGTGACCACTGGGCATCACTGCATCCTAAGTAATGTCCACTGAGGACCTGCCTTATAGTTCCTAAAGACCTTTGCCATACATGAGCAAGATCAATTCTCCTGCCCCTTCCTTATCCCATGTGCAGTTGTCACTATTATTACCGATCTCATTTTACAGGTAAAGGAGGCTCAGAGACGTGACATGACCTTGCTGAGGGCACACAGCTAGCAAGTAGAAATGCTGGGATTTAAATCCATTTCTACCTGGTTATATCTTCCCTTGCCACTTGTAATGGATTGAATAGTGTCCCCCCAAAAATATGTGTATCAATTTGACTAGGCCATGATTCCCAGTCCACCATTTTTTCATCTGTTGTGATTTTCCTATATGTTGTAAATCCTGCCTCTATGATACCAATGAGGGAGGATAGGTGGCAGTTGTGTTAGTGAGGCAGGACTCAATCTACAAGATTGGATTATGTCTTGAGGCAACCTCTTTTGAGATATAAAAGAGAGAAGCAAACAGAGAGACAGGGGGACCCCATACCACCAAGAGAAAAGTGCTGGGATCAGAGTGTTCCCTTTGGACTGAGGCTCCTGTGCGGAGAAGCTCCTAGCCCAGGGGAAGATTGATGAGATGGATTTTCCTCCAGAGCTGACAGAAAGAAAGCCTTCCCCTCCAAGTTTCTTGCTTTTCCTCAAAACTGAATATCAGATTACATGGAAGGGCAAGGGACTCTGAATAGCTAAAGCAATCTTAAAGAACGAGAATAAGGTAGGAGGACTTACACTTTCTGATTTCAAAACTTAACTATAAAGTTACAGTAATCAAAACAGTCTAGTATTGCTGTAATAATAGGCACATTGACCAATGGAATAGAATTGAGAGTCCAAGTCCATTCAATGGAGAAGGAAGAGTCTCTTCAATAAACGGTGTGGGGAAAATTGGATTTCCACATGCAGAAGAATGAACCAGGATCCATGCCTTACACCATACACAAAAACTAATCCAGAATAGATCAAGGACCTAAATGTGAAAACTAAAACCATAAAACTCTTAAAAGAAAATGTAGGGGTGAAGCCATGGGATCTAGTTTCTAGTGATGGGCTATCAGATATGACAACAAAAGCATGAGCAGCAAAAGACAAAATAGATAAATGGGACCCCATACAAATTAAATACTTTTGTACATCAAAGGAATTTATCAAAAAATGAAAAGACAACCTACAGATTGGGAAAAAAAAATTGGGGAAGCATATGTCTGATAAGGGTCTGATATCTAAAATATATAAAATACTTCTGCAACTTAGCAGCAAAAAGACAAACAACTCAATAAAAAATGGGCCAAGGACTTGAACCACATTTCACCAAAGAGGATATTCAAATTGTCAGCAAACAGCTGGAAAGATTCTTAAGGTCATTAGCCATTAACCCAAACTGAACCAACCCCCGCGGTGGAGTCTATTCTGACTTATAGACACCCTATAGGCCAGAGTAGAACTGACCCACAGGGTTTCCAAGGCTGTAAATCTTCATGGAAGCAGACCGCCACGTCTTTCTCCCACAGGGTAGCTGGTGGGTTCAAACCACTGGCTTCTCAGTGAGCAGCCAAGAACTTTAACCACTGCACTACCAGGGCTCCCATTAGCCATTAGGGAGATGCAAATCAAAACCACAGTGAGATACCATCTCATCCACGTTAGAATGGCAATGACCAAAAAAAAAAAAAAAACAGAAAACAATAGGTGTTGGTGAGGTTGTGGAGACAGAGGAAACCCTCATCCGTTGCCGGTAGGAATGTAAGAAGGTGCACCTCTGTGGAAAACAGTTTGGCAGATCCTCAAAAAGTTGAACATAGAACTACCATGTAAGCCAGCAATTCCAGTTCTAGGTGTATACCCAGAAGAAGTGAAAGCAGAAATGCAAACAGAAACCTGTACAACAATGTTCATTGCAGCACTATTCACAATAGCCAAAAGGTGGAAACAACACAAATGTCCATCAACAGATGAATAGATAAACAAAATGTGGTATATAAATACAATGAAATATTACTCCTCCCTAAAGAGAAATCAAGTCCCAATGTGTGTCACAGCATGGATGAACCTTGAAAACATCATGCTGAGTGAAGAAAGTCAGTCACAAAAGGACAACTACTATATGATCTCACTTACATGAAATAAGCAAATATATAGAAACCAAAACTGATTAGTGGTTACCAGGGGCAGGAGGCAGGCAGAAAAGGAGAATTTTTGCTAAGGGTGCAGTGAGTTTACGGTAATGGTGTTGGAAAAATTTGGAAAAGAATAGCAAGAATGGTTGCACAACGCAATGAATATAATCAATGTCACTGAATTATATGTGTAGAAATTGTTGAATTGGTCTAAGTTTTGCTGTGCATATTTTTACCACAAAATTTAAAAAAAGCAAAAAAAAAAATGTATATATAAAGGACAGACGGCCTGAACAGAAAGAAATGTATTCAATGGAGAGAGAGAGAAAAGAAAATGAATGGGAGAGAGAAAGAGAGAGAGAGGAGTGAGCCTGGGGAAAAAACAAAGTAAGGAAAAGAAATCAAATGAAAAAGAAAAAGGCCCAAAGTGGGGTGAAGGCATAGGTGACCAGCCAACTCAAAGCAGCGCGCATAGGTGACCAGCCAACTCGAAGCAGCGCCGAGCTTGGTGGGGGCGTGTGTTTACAAAGTAAAGGAGCTAGATTCACAGGTGTAAGGGCCCAGCTGCTGCCAGGCAAGAACTGTCCGGACTCAGCACCCAACCTCTAAGTAGAAAGAAGGCATGGTGTCTGAAAAAGACTTCTCAAGGGGGATTTTGGCTGGGGAAATAGAGAGAGGAAGCTGCCTTCTTCTAGGGGCAGGACAGACCCTCAGCAGGCCCAACGGACTTGACTCTGAAGGGCTCCTCTGGGAGGAATGTTCCCACGGCCTCTCTTTGGATTTGTCTTGTGTTTTCTTCAAGTCTCTCCCCAGTGTTACCTTTTAGAGTCTCTGAATATGGATGATTTCCTGCCATGTTTGAATTCCAGGCTGCCTGGCCCTGGCCTTGCCTGGTCTGAGAGGATTAGTAAATGCCAATTCATGCTACCATCAGCTGAAATGCAAAAGGATTGGGCAGGGAGGAAAAAATAGCCGCCCAGACACAACAGGTCCACCTTCCATGCAGCTTGAGGTGTGGCCTAGTCTGCTAGCCATCAGACTGAGCCTTGTTCAAGTCTTGAAGCTGCCGCTTCCTAGCTGTGTGACCTTGGGCAAGTGATTTTGGCCTTTTGGGCCTCAGTTTCCTTAGGTGTAAAGTGGGGAAAATAACATCTACCTCATGAGGCTGTGCCAGGGTTGAATGAGATAATGTCTGTGGCTGTAAACTCTCAAGTGCTGTACACATGTGAGTAATTACCCTTTCCTGATCCCTGTTCCTTGCTGCTTGGGGGATGGAGTCAGACTTCCAATCTGAGTTCCAGTTCCAAGCCTGACTTCACCTCCTTGGCCCTGCTTTCCTCGTTGTCACATACGACTGTGTGGGAAGTCAGGTCTTCCTGGCCCACCAGGGCAGGCTCAGGGATGGCTGTTATTCCCACATGGCTGTTCTCATGCCTCCATTCAGGCCACAAGTGTGATCTGATCCCCCACTCAGTGCCAGGCCCTGCTTAGTTTGCCAAGGCCTCAGAGAGGACAAAGACCCCACTTCTGTCCTCAAGGGACTTCCAATCTAGTGGGGAAGAGAGAAAAGCAGACGTTAACAAAATACAGTGGGAGATAGGAGGAGATGACATTTGAGCTGAGGGTCATCATTCACCAGGTGTTGGGGCCAGCATGGGCAAAGGCATAAAGGTGACTGCCTTGATGGGAACTAGGAGAACAGTGTAGGGTGAGGTTTGTGAGTTTGTAGGAACCATACTTGTTGGCCGCATTAAGAAATTCAGCCTTGATATTGTGGTCGCCGAAGGTGGCGTGGGCAGATATACATGGGGCCTGGTACAGTTTATTATTCAATAAAGCATGTTCATTGCCTTGATCTTCTTTCTCCACACCTACCAGCAGCAATTGAGCCCTAGGCTTCCTCAAGAGTCCCTAGTCCTCGCTTCTGAATGTGGCCAGAACAGGGCTCTTTCTTTCCCCCTGCTCCCACCACACCTTCCTGATCTCAGTAAATGACACCTTTGTTCACCCAGTTACTTAGGTCAGAAACCTTGTCTTTCTCTTTCTCTCAAACCCCACGTCAGCAAATTTTGTTGGCTCTCTTTTTAAAATACACCCAGAATCCAAACCACTTCTTCCCACTCTGAGCCACTATCGTTTCTTGCCTAGATCACTGCAGTAGCCTCCTGACTGGTCTCTCTGCTTATCCCCCTACTCTGCCCCCTGACAGTCTGTTCTCCACGCTGCAGCCAGAGGGATTCTGTCCTCCTTTGCTTTTTTTTTTGCTCAGGAGCTTCCAACACCCACCCCCACTCACTCAGTTTCAGGCACACGGGCTCCCCTGTTTCTCGGATGTGGCTAGTTTGCTCCTGTCTCAGGCTCGTTTCATTTGCTGTTCTCTCTGCCTGGAACACTATTCCCTCTGATAGCCAAATGGCTTGCTGCCTCACTGCATTCAGGCCTTTGTTCAATGTCACCTCTTCAAAGGGCCCCCTATCTGAAATAGCAACCCTGTCACTCTAAACTCTTATCTTGCTTTATTTTTCTCCACAGCACTTATCATCACCTGCTGTATTGCATTTATTATCTGTCTCCCTTACTAGAACTCACACTCCATGAGAGTAAGAATTTTTGTGCTTTGTTCCCTCGTGTATCCCCAATTCCTAGTACATTGCCTGATACAAAACAGGCCATCAAGAAATATCTGTTGAATGAAGGAATGGCTGAACCAGAGAGTCTGGCTTCTGGATGTGGGAGAGAGAAGTTGCAGGAGAGTCAGATGTGAGATTGGGCAGACGTTAGCCAAATGAGCTCAGGAGTGGAATATGCCAGATTCTGCACAATATTTCTCCAAAGAGAAAAAGATACGAATGAAAGCCAGATGGAGAATGGTAGAGGAGAGTCCATACATCATGGACCGAGGAGGTAGGGTTGGAAGGATTGCAGTTTGCAGTCCCTCCAGCCCTCTAGGCTGGTGACCCCAAGATCATGCCATGGGGCTGACAGGCGCCTTTAGAGGAGGCAGCTCAGAGGACAGTGAGTGATGCCCACCAGCCTGGCAGAACCATAAGTTGAAGAGTGTTGGTAACAGCCTGTGGGTGGAGGAGGGAGCAGACAAAAGGTGCTGGGTACGGGACTGGGCACTTAATAAAAACCAAAAACACTAAACCCATTGCCGTTGAGTCGATTCCAACTCATAGCGACCCTATGGGACAGAGGAGAACTGTCCCATAAGGTTTCCAAGACTGTAATCTTTACAGCAGCAGATTGCTGCATCTTTCTCCCAGAGTGGCTGGTGGGTTAAGATTGCAACCTTTCATTTAGCAGCCAAACCCTTACCCACTGTTCCACTAGGGCTCCTTGGGAATTTAATAAGCCCCAGTACATAGCTGTGATTTTTGGTAGTTTCTCTTTTGCCTGTCTCCGTTCACATACCCAATTTAAACATTATTCCCACCCCCCATTTCAACCCTCCTTCTCACCCTGATTTTGCTTTCATCTCTATTTCCGACTAGTGAAAGCCCATCCCCTGCACACCGCCCACAGTGTGATGATTCTCAACAGGGCCTTTCAGAAGGCATGCAGTGACTTTGTTGGTGAAGATGAGTTAGAATTGCACTGGATGTGGAGAGAGAGCCTGAGTCCGTGGTGGGGGTTACGGTCACTGCCATCCCCTTTACTTCCTCACAACATATACTAAAGTCCTACTGTGTGCCAGTCATGAGGGATAGGCGTGCAGAGATGGGAAAAGTCTCAAACGTGGTGGAAGAGACTGAGAGTTAAATACTAATGGACTACTAAGCATATAAAAAGATGTTCAGCCTTACATCTTCAAAGAAAAGAAAATGCAAACAATGAGATATCATTTTTTACCTCTTAGACAGGCAAAGATGAAGTTCTGGGGAAGCGTGGGAGCAGTCACATTCACACGGCTTTAGCTGGAGTGTGACTCGGGGCAACACTTCTGGGGCTCGGAATCCATCATCTTTTTGTTTGGTTTTATTGTCAGTGTGCATGTTCTGGGATCCAGCAGTTCCACCTCTACAGATTTATCATAAGGAAATAATAGAAAAAACGTGCTTGGCGATGAGGAAGAGGAGCCTCACTGCCGTGTTTTTACATGTAAGAAAAAATCAAAACATGCTGAAAGTCAGCAGTAGGGGACAAGTTAAACACAGGATGGAGCATCCGAACCATGTGGCCATTTTAAGGGATCAGGTGTGACGGACTTTTTGGTATATGTGAAATATGTCATAAGAAAAAAGGAATAAGGTAGTTCTTTATGGATTAATGTGGAAAGCTGTCCATGATATATAATTAAGTGAAAAAATCAAGTTACAGAACAGTATGATTTCATTTATGTGAAATCCAAATGGTCATAGATGCAAAATGTCAGCTCTGTGTGGATTGAGATTGTTGTCTGTTTTGCCCGCAGATGTAACCCTAGTGCTTGGCACACTGCATGGCACATAGTAAGCATTCAATAAATATTTAGGGAATAAATGAAAAAAGACTGAAAAAATAACCACCAAACTGCTAATAGTGGTTATCTCTGAGGTATAGGGCTATAAGGGAACCATTCTCTGTATTGTTTGAATGTTTTTACCTCAATCATATATTGTGATAAAAAGATATTTTCATTAAACACCCATACCACACACACGCACACATACACTCTCCCTCTCAACAAGTAAGTCAGAAAGGCACAGTGGGCTGAGAGAGGAAGACATAGGACTCTACCTGAGGTAAACAGAGATTTCTCACAGGCAGCCACTTTGGGCTGGGCCTCACTGGGCTCCTCATTTGTATTCTCCACACAGCAGCTAGGGCGACATTTTCAAAATGCAAATCTGATCACGTCACTCTTTGGCTTAAAATTCTTTGGTGGCTCCCTTACCTGCAGGATCAAGTCCAGCCTCCTCTGCCTGGCACAAGAGGCCCTTTGTGACTTTGTGATCTGGTCTCTGCTATCTTTACTTCCAGCCGCTTCCTAATAGCCAGTTAGCTAGCTTCCTCTCCTTCCTTTGTTTGTTCCTTCCTTTCTATCTGTATAAACTTTTTATTATGAAAAATTTAAAAACACAAAGGTAGAGAGGATAGTATAATCAGCTTCCATAGATCTATTAAACTAACTTTAACAATGATATAACATTTTGAAAATTTTCAAAATAATTTATTTTATTTTTGTTGTTGTTGAGCATATACACAACACAACATACACCAACTCAACAATTTCTGCATGTACAATTCAGTGACATTGATTATATTCTTCAAGTTCTGCAATCATTTTCACCCTCTTTTTCTGAGTTGTTCCTCCATTAATGTAAACTCACTGTCCCTTAAGTTTCCTATCTAATCTTTCGAGTTGCTGTTGTCAATTGGACCCCATATAGACAGATCTTTAAAGAGTATAATGCTCAAGGCAGACGTTCTTTACTAGTTAGGCTAAATTGTTGTTTGGTTTGAAAAAGACATCAGGGATACTTTTGGTTTAAGGTTTAAAGATTGTCTCATGGCAATAGTTTCAGAGGTTCATCCAGGTTCCATGGCTCCAGAAAATCTGGATTCCATGAGAATTTTAAATTCTGTTCTACACTTCCCCCCTTGTGATCAGGATTCTGCTATAGAATCTTTGATGGAAAAGTTCAGTAATGGTAGCCAGGCACCATCCAGTTCTTCTGGTCTCATGGCATGGGAGGGGGGGAAGTTGTTCATGGAGGCAATTAACCACACATTCCATGTCCTCCTCCTATTCCTGGCTCTCCTTCTTCCTCTGTTGCTCCAGGCAAATAGAGACAAATTTTTGTACCTTGGGTGGCTCTTTGCAAGATTTTAAGACCCCTGGCACTGCAAAATGAACTAGGGGGTAGAACAGAAATGCTAAAGACAGTATTAGGCCAATTAACTGGAATGTCCCGTGAAGCCAAGACCCTAAACCTTCAAACCGAGTAGCCAAATCCCACGAGGTGCTTGGTTGTACATAAACAACCTCAGCAGCTGCTCTTTTTTTGTTGTTGGTGTTATTGTAAGTATATCTATCACACATTTTGGCCAATTCAACTTTTTACAGGTGTGTAACTGCGCCTTAATGGTTAGGCACTAGGCTGCTAACCAAAGAGTTGGGATTTTGAACCTACCCAGCAGCTCTGCGGGAGAAAGACCTGGCGATGTGCTCCTGTAAAGATTACAGCCTAGGAAGCCTTATGGGGCAGTTCTAGTCTGTCACATGGGGTCGCTGGGGGTTGGAGTGGACTCTAGGGCACCCAGCAACATTGAGTGCCATTACCAGCCTTGAGGAGTTCCAGGGGCCTGCGGCCTAATCCTGGCTGGGTATCCTCCCACAAGTCACCCTCTCTGGCCTTTACCTGCCCTTGAGTGCTCAGATGAGGGTGCTATGCTCAGGGCTGTGGGGAAACCTGGCCAGATCGGGTGGAAGGCCTCAGCTGCCCTTCTGGGGCTCCTACCTCCTTTCATGGAAACTCAGCACCCTTGGGGCTTGTGTGTTCTGTGCTGCCTGGTGTGGGGTTGGTTCTGCCCAGGGTCCCCTGTGCTCATGAGACGTATCACCAAGGTTACTAGGCCCTCCTAGTTCACCCTCCCCAGGGGCCCCCATTGCCCTCAGCTGCCTGGTGGCCCTGCAGGCCTGGCCCTCTTCTCCCTCCCCCAACTGTACAGACGTTCCTTCTGCCCAGAGCACCCTTGTCCTCTCAGCTCAGAGCATCCGGCTCCTCATATACCCCTTCTCTAGGAAGCCCTCTCACACACCCCCCAGCATGAAGTACCAGGCCCCTCCTGTATGGGCCTGACCCCTATGGGCTGTCACTGCCAGTTAGTGGCTCTGTTGGCCCCTGTGAGGTCAGAGAAGGGCTTCTGGTCACCACTGATGCCCCAGCACTGGCTAAGAGAGAGCAGATGCCCAGGGCATGTTGTGGACAAAGAATGACTCAGTTGCAGGAAGTGTCCCTCTAGTTCCTCATGCCCCCGCACCCCAAGCCAAAAAGGTCCTGCCATTTGGCCTCTCGGGGTCACAGTCCCTGCTGGGCACTGGCAGCAGTGAAGGCGTGGCCTTGGGCATGGCTGCAGCCAGGATTTTTAACTTATTGACAGCAATTACTTTAATCACTGTGCAACCATACCTGTTAATCAATGTGATTTTTCCATCATCGTAAACTGAAACTCAGTACTCCATAAGCAATAACCCCCCTTTTCCCCATCCCTCCTGCCCCTTGTAACCACTAATAAACTTTGCTCTCTATACATTTGTCTGTTTTTGTCTTTTTATATAAGTGAGGTCTTACAATGTTTGGCCTTTTGTGATTGACTTATTTCTCACAGTATAATGTCTTCAAGCTCCATCCATTTTGTAGCATGTATCAAGACTTTGTTTCTTCTACTGGTTGAGTAGTATTCCATTGTATGTATGTACCACATTTAATTTTCCCACATTTTTGAAGAATACTTTTGCCAGATATAGAATTCTTGTTTGACAATGTTTTTCATTTCAGCACTTTAAATATGTTATCCCACTGCCTTCTGGCTCCATTGTTTCTGATGAGAATTTGGCTTTTAATATTATTGAGAATCTTTTGCATATAAGGAGTCACTTCTTTCTTGTTGCTTTCAAGATCCTCTTTGCCTTTGTCTTTCAACAGTATAATTATAATGTGTCACAGTGTGGATCTCTTTGAGTTTATTCTACTTGGAGTTTGTTGAACTTCCAAAATGTGTAGATTCATGTCTTTCACCAAATTTGGGAAGTTTTTGGCCATTATTTATTCAAATATTGTTTCTGCCCCCTTCTTTCTTTCTTCAACTTCTGGGACTCCAGTGATGCATAATTTGGCCTGCTTGATGGTATGCCACAAGTCCCTTAGGCTCTGTTCACTTTTCCTCATTCCTTTTTTCCTCCTAAGGCTCAAAAATATCAATCATCCTATAGTCAGGTTGAACAAGGGGATACTGATTGGTTCAAAGTCAGGAAAGGTATGTATCAGGGTTGTATTCTTTCACCATACCTATTCAATCTGTATGCTGAACAAACAATCCAAGGAGCTGGACTATATGAAGAAGAATGGGGCATCAGGATTGGAGGAAGACTCATTAACAACCTGCGGTATGCAGATGACACAACCTTGCTTGCTGAAAGTGAAGAGGACTTGAAGCACTTACTGATGAAGATCAAAGACCACAGCCTTCAGTATGGATTGCACCTCAACATAAAGAAAACAAAAACCCTCACAACTAGACCAATGAGCAACATCATGATAAATGGAGAAAAGATTGAAGTTGTCAAGGATTTCATTTTACTTGGATCCACAATCAACAGCCATGCAAGCAGCAGTCGAGAAATCAAAAGACGCATTGCATTGGGCAAATCTGCTGCAAAGGACCTGTTTAAAGTGTTGAAGAGCAAAGATGTCACCTTGAAGACTAAGGTGCGCCTGACCCAAGCCATGGTATTTTCAATCGCATCATATGCATGTGAAAGCTGAACAATGAATAAGGAAGACTGACGAAGAATTGAAGCCTTTGAAATGTGGTGTCGGTGAAGAATATTGAATATACCATGGACTGCCAAAAGAATGAACAAATCTGTCCTGGAAGAAGTGCAGCCAGAATGCTCCTTAGAGGCAAGGATGGTGAGACTGCGTCTTACATACTTTGGACATGTTGTCAGGGGGGATCAGTCCCTGGAGAAGGACATCACGCTTGGCAGAGTACAGGGTCAGCAGAAAAGAGGAAGACCCTCAACGAGGTGGACTGACACAGTGGCTGCAACAATGAGCTCAAGCATAACAACGATTGTAAGGATGGCTGAGGACCGGGCAGTGTTGCGTTCTGTTGTGCATGGGGTCACTATGAGTAGGAACCGACTCCATGGCACCTAACAACAACAACAACAACATATTCAAGTTCACTGATTCTTTCTTCTTCCTGCTCAAATTCGTTTTCAACCCCTCCAGCAAAAATTTCATTTCAATTATTTTACTTTTCAGCTCTAGAATTTCTGCTTGGTTTCTTTTTATAATTTGTATCTTCTTTTTGATATTTTCATTTTGTTCATAGTTCATTTTCCTGGTTTCCTTTATTTTCTGTCCATGCTTTTCTTTAGCTCACTGAACATATTCAAGACAGGTGTTTTAAAGTATTTGTCTAGTAAGTCCAATGCCTGGGCTTCCTCAGAGATGGTTTGTGTCACTTTATTTTGTTCCTTTAAATGGGCCATCGTTTCATATTTCTTTGTATGTTTTGTGATTTCTTATTGAAACCTGTACATTTGAATATTATAAGGTAGTAACTCTGGAAATCAAATTATCCACCTTCCCCACCGTTTGCTGTTGATTTTGATTGTTGAGGGCTGTAGTAGTCTGTTTGTTCAGTGACTTTTCCAAACTATGTTTTTTGCAAAGACTGTCTTCCCTGCCATGTGTGGTCACTGAAGTCTGTTCTTTTTAGCTTGTGCTCAGCTACTGTTTTGACAGATATTTCCTTGAATGCCAAGAACTGAATAAAAAATAAAACAAAGCAAAATAAAAAAAACATAAAACAAAAACAAATCAACAACAACAAAAACATCTTTCCTAGTCTTTTTAGATTGGCTCTGTGCTTGTGCACTTCTTCAACGCTTAGCCAGACTTACACTGAGCCTAGAGATCAGCCCAAGGTGAAAGTTTAGGATTTTCTGGGTTCTTTTCTGTGCATGTGCCTCGAAATTTCCCACAGGAATTCTCCCTCTAGCTTTTCCTCCCAGGTGTTAGGTGATTTATCGTATATCTCAATCACATGCTTTTGCCCCAGGTAACTGACTACGAGTTGATTGGTTGCCTTACAATGTTTTTGAGCAATGCCTGCCATTTTTCTATCCTGAATGAGTTCTGAGATAGGCAAAAGAGTTATGAGTGCCTTGAGTCAGTCCTTGAGGGAGTCACCAGACAGGTTAGAACAGACAATAATACACAAATAAAGTCTACTGTGTTCCCTCGGGCACCAGGGACCAGGTTCCCTTGCTGGAAACATGGGCTGTCATTTTGAAGATTGTTGCCACTGAGCTGGGGAGGGGGTGGGGTACAGGTAAGTAAAAAAAGCTCCAAAGGTCCCCTACTGTTTTGAAGGTTCTTTTTTTTTTTCTTTATTCGGTGTTCACTTTGTTCCTTTTTCTGAGAATTCTGACAATGTTGGTTATGACAGTTTCTCCTTGTTTTTTGATGCTTCTGTAGTAGGATGAGGGCTTGGAGCTGCCTACTCCACCATTTTGCCGTACCAATAATTTGTTAACATTACCTAACCCATGTTCAAATTTCCCCTATTGTCTCAAAAACATCTTTTTAAAGTGTTTTGCTTGAATACTGTCTAATATTCTATGTTCCAGGAACATTGAACTGCTTGTAGCTTCCCACAAATTTAATATGCCTTCTTACCTTTATTCATGCTAGTCTCTTTGCCTGGAATGTCCCCCCTCCCCCACCATCACATCTGGCCCAGGATTGAACTTGAGTATCATTGCCTCATTGAAGTCTTCCTGATTACCCCAGCCTAGATTGCCTGTCCATTCTCTGTGTCCCATAATACCCAGAATATAAGGCATTGCTTTGTCTCATTACGTCATTCCACCATTCCATACGATATATCTATCAAGCACTAGGCTCCCTGGGTGGCACAAATGTTTAATCACTTGACTACTAGCTAAAAGGTTGGCAGTTTGAACCCACCCAGAGGCTCCTCAGAAGATAGGCTTGGCACTCTGCTTCTGAAAGTTTATGGCCTTGAAAACGTTATGGAGCAATTTTTATCTGTATACATGGGGCTGCCATGAGTCAGAATTGACTCAACTGCAACTAACGACAACAACATATTGAACACTATTGTTGTTGTTGGGTGCCGTCGACTCAATTCCTACTCATAACAACCCTATGCACAGCAGAAGGAAATACTGCCCTGCCCTGCGCCATCCTTACAATCATTGCCATGCTTGAGCCCATTGTTGCAGCCACTGTGTCAGTCCTTCTCGTTGAGGGTCTTCCTCTTTTTCACTGATCCTCTGCTTTATCAAGCACGGTAGCCTTTTCGAGGGGTTTTGATCCCTCCTGATAACATGTCCAAAATATATGAGACATAGTCTCACCATTCTTGCTTCTAAAGAGCATTCTGGTTGTACTTCTTCCAAGAACGATTTGTTTGTTCTTTTGGCAGTTCATGGTATATTCAATATTCTTCACCAATGCCACAATTCAAAGGCAATAATTCTTCTTCTTTGGTCTCCCTTATTCCTTCTCCTGGTTTCGCATGCATAGGAGGGGATTGAAAACACCATGGCTTGAGTCAGGCGCACCTTAGTCATTAAAGTGACATCTTTGCTTTTCAACACTTTAAAGAGGTCCTTTGCAACAGATTTGCCCAATGCAATGCTTCTTTTGATTTCTTGGCTGCTGCTTGCATGACTGTTGATTGTGGATCCAAGTAAAATGAAATCCTTGACAACTTCAATCTTTTCTCCATTTATCATGATGTTGCTCATTGGTCTAGTTGTGAGGGTTTTTGTTTTCTTTATGTTGAGGTGCAATCCATACTGAAGGCTGTGGTCTTTGATCTTCATCAGTAAGTGCTTCAAGTCCTCTTCACTTTCAGCAAGCAAGGTTGTGTCATCTGCATACCGCAGGTTGTTAATGAGTCTTCCTCCAATCCTGATGCCCTGTTCTTCCTCATAAAGTCCAGCTTCTCGTATTATTTGTTCAGCATACAGATTGAATAGGTATGGTGAAAGAATACAACCCTGACGCACACCTTTCCTGACTTTAAACCAATCAGTATCCCCTTGTTCTGTCCGAACAACTGCCTCTTGACCTATGTAAAGGTTCCTCATAAGCACAATTAAGTGTCCTGGAATTCCCATTCTTCACAGTGTTATCCATAGTTTGTTATGATCCACACAGTTGAATACCTTTGCATAGTCAATAAAACACAGGTAAACATCCTTCTGGTATTCTCTGCTTTCAGCCAGGATCCATCTGACATCAGCAGTGACATCCCTGGCTTCACGTCCTCTTCTGAAACCGGCCTGAATTTCTGGCAGATCCCTGTCGAAGCCGTTTTTGAATGATCTTCAGCAAGATTTTGCTTGCGTGTGATATTAATGATATCATTCTATAATTTCCACATTCGATTAAGTAAGTGCTTCAAGTCCTCTTCACTTTCAGCAAGCAAGGTTGTGTCACCTGCATAAAGCAGGTTGCTAATGAGTCTTCCTCCAATCTTGATGCCCCGTTCTTCTTCATATAGTCCAGCTCCTCGGATTATTTGGTCAGCATACAGATTGAATAGGTATGGTGAAAGAATACAACCCTGATGCACACCTGCCCTGACTCTAAGCCATGCAGTATCCCCTCATTCTGTTCAAACGACTGCCTCTTGATCCATGTACAGATTCCTCATGGGCACAATTAAGTGTTCCAGGATTCCCATTCTCCACAATGTTATCCATAACTTGTCCTGATCCACACAGTCGAATGCCTTTGCATAGTCAATAACACACAGGTAAACATCCTTCTGGTATTCTCTGCTTTCAGCCAGGATCCATCTGACATCAGCATGATATCCCTGGTTCCCCTATTGAACACTACCAGTATATATTACCAGGCACTGGCAATATAACAGTGAAACTGACTAAATGTTCACCTTGAAGTATTCAGAGAAGGAACAGTGTCTGATACCGATATCTAATGTGTACTCTTCTAAGTGCTTTTCTTCATTATCCTTTTGGCCCTTTACAAACATCCCATGAGGTAGGTACTGGTATTATCCCCACTTGATAGATGAAGAGACTAAGGGTCAGAGCGGGCAAGCTACTTGGCCAAGGTCACACAGCTAATGAGTGGCAGGGATGGGACTGAATCCAGACAGTCTGATGTAGATATGGCTATGCTGCATGCCAAGGCACTACTGGCCAACTTTGGGCCCAGCCCTGAGTAGGAGGTTTGGGGATCTACCCTTGGTGAATGCTAGAGGAGAAGGGGCTGCAGAAGCTTTCTCTGTAGGGGCTTAGAGATGTCAAAATAGATTTGGTAGTTTTCGTCTTCTTTTTCCTTCTTCTCTTCCTTCTTTCTTTTTTCCTTTTATCTTTTGTTGAATGACAATATTTTCTTTTCTCATGAAGAGTATTTAAATACAGAATTGGAAATATACTGCTCTCTCTATGACAGTTCATAAATGAATGTAGCAGAGGCAGCTCCACTCTTCCCAAAGGTAAAATGGCTTGGGCTTTTTCTGTTAGCTTAAAAAAAATTTAAATTATATTTATGTACTTTTTTGGGACTAGGTAATACATTCATATGGTTTAAAAAATCAAGAAGGTACAAAAAGATATATAGTATAAGTCTCTCTCACTCCCTTGCCGTCCGCCACCTGGTTCCCTTGCCTGGGAGCAACCAAGGTGTCCCAGTTTGGTGCGTATCTTCTCAAAGACGTTTTGTGCGTCAATAATGTTTCGTGCATAACCATGTATATATTCCTTTTTAATGGCTATTTTCTTAACCCTTCAGCTGTAGACACAGTATGAACTTCTCTCATGGTCTCTCTGACCCTTTAAGTGTCTTGGAGACAGCAGAGGCTTGCAGGTCTCCTGGAAGTACTGGGTTTTCCTCAGAGGTAGGTGTTTCCCAGCCCATTTTCCTGGCAGATTCTCATGTACACAATGCTTTAGGCTCTTTTCAAAGTGCTTCCATCTTTAATAACTCATCAAACACTCACAGCAGCTCATGAAGTACAAGAATTATTCACCCCATTTTGTGTGTAAGGAAACCAAGACCCAAAAAGGTTGAGTAACTTGCTGAAGAATACACAACTAATTAATGCTGTCATTGTGTGGTGGAGGCCCCAGAGCAGCGTGTGGCTTGGTCCAGCTTGGACTTTGGAAATGATAAGAAAGTTGTTTACTCCAAAGTCAGAGTTTAAAAATATTCTAGTGGCACTAGTGTGGGATAGTGAAAAAAGTGAAGGAACTTTCAGTTCCAGCTGGGTTTGCTTCCTGTCTCTGTCTTGGGCAAGTTACTTCACAGCCTGTAGCATTGGTTTTCTGAGCTGTAAAGTGGACATGATAATACCCACCCAGCAGGGTAGATAGTGACATAAATGAAAACGATTTGTAAATGGGATGAATTCCAATGCTTGCTACTGTTATTATTATGGTTATTATGGCTGTTATTTGCTGGTACCTGGGAGGTAGCAGCTGTTTCCTGAAGGGCGGGCAGTTCACACTGGGCAGATTTACCCTGCCCTCCAACCAGCCTATCCAAAAAGACCCTCTCTGGTCCCCTCCTCAGCAAAAAAAAAAAAAACCCCATCACTTGTAGAAATGGTTCATTGTAGAATCCAGTGAATTGTAAAACAGACCTCCAACCTGGCCTATTTCCAGGTCAGCTCTGAGGCCTGTTGGGGGTCTGAGCACAAACAGGGGGTATCTTGAACATACTTTGGTCTGGAATTCCCCCCTTTCCCTCCCTCCCATCAATTTTATTTTTTTTTAATTATTTTTCCAATTATAAAAGTAAGACGTGTGCACTAGAGAAAATTTGGAAAATATCGAAAAGTAGAAAGAAGAAAAATAAACCATCCTTATGCATTCCTCCCCCACAAAAGCCCATGTTGCTTAGTATTTTGGTGTATTTCCTTTTAGTCTTTTTTTCCTTTAAGCAATTATACTGAGCAGAGCAACTCTTACTCTGTCTTGCTTGTTTTTTTGCGGCTGTGCTCACAATTAAGGTATTTCAATTTTAATTTTTTAATTCAAAATTTTTCCTAGATTTATGTTTTTTTTTTCTTTAGCCTAATGTTTTCAACAAGAATCAAATGAAAAGGAATCCTGAAGGCCATTGAGGTGGCATCCTCTCTCAGAGACAGGCCTACCCTCTGGGAAGACCAGCGGAGGGTCAGTTCAACAGCTTGCTGTGGTACTTCTTGGACCAGAGCTGAGGCAAGAGCTGGGGCTGAGACAGGCAGTGTCAGCCATGGAGACGAGAAGGTGGCACTAGCTGCTAAGTGGAAAAGGGCTCCCCTGGCATCCTGGCTCCTTCTTCCGCTTTCCCCCTTGGACCCCACGTTTGCCCAGGTCCATTCCCACTGAAAGGAAGATAGAGTGCCAGTATTTACCACCCTTTAGCAGGTGGCTGCCCCTCTGGGCTGGGGTCTTCACTAGAGTTTGAGCGACTGTTATGGGACTAGGTCTCCTAAAGAGTATTGGTTTAGGGAAGCCTAAACAGGGCTAGGTCAAGAATTTGAGACCAAAAACCTTGGCAAATGGTCCCTCACAGGCTTTTGCAAGATCCCATTTGGCAGATTCTCTAGCCTCCCCCGACCCTGAACTGCCTCATTCAGCCCCCCCCCCCGCTTTTTTTTATCCTTCTTTTTGGTATAGGAAACATCGGTGGCATAGTGATTAGGAGTTCAGCTGCTATAACCAAAAGGTCAGCAGTTTGACTCCACCAGGCGCTCCTTGGAAACACTATGGGGCAGTCCTACTCTGTCCTATAGGGTCACTATGAGTTGGAATGGACTCTCCAGCAATAGGTCTTTTTGGTGTAAGTAAACCTGCCCTTAAACAGAGAGTGTATAATTAGAATAATGTACATTTGAAGTGACTGGTATTCCTAGCCAACCAGGCTTCTGATGCTGTTTAAGAAAAGCTTTGCTGTTCTCATCCTGTGACATGTTCAAGTCTTTGCCCACTCCCTTCTGAAGAATGCCCTTCCCCTGCTCCAAGAAAAACCAAACTCATTGCCGTTGAGCCCAACTCATAGTGTCTTTATAGGACAAAGTATAACTGCCCCATAAGGTTTCCAAGGAGCAGCTAGTGGACTTGAACTGCCGACCTTTTGAGTAGCAGCGGAGCTCTTAGCCACTGCACCAACTTAACCAGGGCTGCAACTCTGAGGCCTGGAGAAATACAACTCACCCTATAAGACTCAACTCAGACATCATTCCCTTTGGATATCTCCAGGATGCCTGCCCCAGTGGGATGAGTTACTCCCTCCTCAGTGCTCCCACAACTCTGGGTTCATGTTGCTAACAGAGTTTGAAACATGTGATCTGGTCCTTTTCCTCCTTCCTTCCTTTGTCTGTGAGCTCCTAGGAGGCCAGGACAGGGCTGTGCCCTTACCTCTTATCTAGGTCCCATGAATATTCAGAAAATATTGGCTATCCCTTCTTCTTTCCCATCTCTCTCATTATTCCTAATTCTCATTTTCCATCTTTATCTCCCCTAAGTTGCAAATGGTTATACACTAGGCTCCTAACCAACAGGTTGGAGGTTCGAGTCCACCCAGAGGTGCCTCAGAAGGAGGCCTGGTGATCTACTTTCAAAAAATCAGCCATTGAAAACTCTTTGGAGCACAGTTGTGCTCTGACACACATGGGATCAGTGGCAACCAGTATTTAACACATCACAATTGTTTCCCATTTTTATCATGTGTACTGATTATCTACACCTGATGGGAAAATAGCCTTTCCATCTATCAAAATGCCCCTCTTAGATCTGACATGTCACCTGCCCCTCCCATCCCTAAGCCCC
The DNA here is from genome assembly GCF_024166365.1 of Elephas maximus indicus. Taxonomy (NCBI): domain Eukaryota; kingdom Metazoa; phylum Chordata; class Mammalia; order Proboscidea; family Elephantidae; genus Elephas; species Elephas maximus. Next base: position 97,133,707 of record NC_064846.1, on the reverse strand, counting down.
TCCCTGGGCTGGGACAGTTCCTTCCAGGGTACCAGCAATATTTTCTCCTTGGCTGTGGAACATGCATTCCCATGCAACTTCCCACTGAAAGGCCCCAGTGCTGGACAAAGCTTGGCACTCTGTCCCCAGGACTTGAGCTAGAGACACGCTGGTTCCCTAATGAGTCTAGCACTCAGGGTTTGTCTCCCAGGCTGGGCAGAGCAGAGTGTAGAAGCATCAGAGTTATTCTTGGTATTTCAGCAAGAGGAAAAGTTCAAAACTGTGTGTTAGCTGCGGTTTAAAATGAGGACAACGGGACAAAGAGATAAGTTTTCAAACATTTTATTAAAAAACAAAATGGATACATAACCCTTAAAAACAACACAAGTGGACTACTCCCCACCTTCCAGTCTGCTGACCAGCTCCCCTCTCCCAGGGCCAAACCCTGCCTCTCAGCTATGGCAACTGCTCCCCCCACCCAGCTGGTGACCAAAGCTGCTTGTTGTCCTTCAGCTTCTGATCTGCCTTAAGAAAATAAATTTCAAACGTTAAAAATTAATTTCAAAGATTAAAAACTGCATTTGTATGTGTGTTTTTAAATAACCACTTTAAATGTTGGAAATCTCCCTCTTCCCTTAGGCCTAGTTGAGGGCTCTGGGGTGCCTGTCAGCTGCCACTTGGTGCCCCTTGAAAATCTTCAGGAAGTAATTTCTTCCAAATTTCCCCTGCAGTCACAAATTCCACAAACTGTTCACATAAACACGCTGTCTTCATTACAGGCACTGATCCTCAGCTCTGGAAACCTGATCTCTTTTTTTCAACTAGACCACATGCTTCAGATTCCCTGTAAACAGGGGAGAAAACAAAATTCAAATTCAGGTAACATATGTGAATTATACCTCAATAACACTTTTTTTAAAAAAAAAGCACTTCCATTTTGGAGCTTGTTCTCTTGTTGCTCTTGGGAACCCTGTGATCCCACTATATGAACAAGCCCAGGCTAGCCTGCTGGACGATGAGAAACATATGGCTCAGTTACCCCTGTCATTCTAGCCACGACCAGCCAACCACCAGACATGTGAGTGAAGCCATTGACTGCCAGCTGACTGCAGATGCTGGATGAATTCAGTCAAAACTAGCAGAAGAACTGCCTAGCTGAGCCCAGCCCAATTGCCAATCCACAAAATCATGAAATAAATAAATGGTTATTTTAAGCCACATCCACACAAAAATTAAGGTAATATTTTTCAGAGTTCACGCTTTACAGACTATGCCAAATCTCCCATCCCGCAACCTTTCTTCCCTCCTTATCAGGGCACAACCCTCCTAGCATTTTCTCTTGTGAGTACCTATAAAGTGTGAATTGAAAGTTTTCACCTGCTCTCAGTCCTAAGAGTCTTTGAGGGAAAAGTGATCACTTGAAACCTTACAGGGCTGGCACCAGCTAATGAAAAGTTTGCTCACTTGGTCTCTCTCCAGTCTTCTCCTTGCCCTACTTCCCCCAGTAGAAAACTTGGCTCCAAACCATACTGACCACTTCTTCTCTGAAACAAGAAGAATGTTCCATGGGGCAGGGGCTGCCTGGCTTTCATTTGATCCCCAAAGTCTATCACACTGCCTTATACATAGTAGGTGCTCAGTAAATGGCTGAATAAATGAATGAATGGAAGAAGGAAGAAGAAACAAACCACTACTCATTTTCCTATCTAGTTTTTTTAATGAACATACAGTAAATTGACCTTTATTTAAATGTACAGTTCTGTGATTTTTTTAAAACACGTATAGATTCATGACACAGAACAGCTCCATTCCTCCCAAATTCCCTCCTGCTATCTCTTATCCTTTTGAAGTCAATCCTCCCCCACTCCAACCCCTGGCAAACACTAATCTCTTCATCATTATAGTGTTGTCTTTTTGAGGATGTCAAGTAAATGGAATCAGGTGTTTTGAGATTAGTCTCTTTCACACATCATAATACCTTTGAAATTTGTGTAAATTTTTGGGTGTATCAATAGTTCATTCCTTTTTTTGGTACTTAACTTTTTATTTTTAAATTATTATAGATTCACAGGTAGTTGTAAAAATATAGTACAGAGTGGTTCCATGTACCATTCACCAGGTTTCTCCAAATGGTAACACCTTACATAGTTATCGCTCAGTATCAAAACCAGGAAATTGACATTGGTACGATTCACAGACCTTACTCAGATCTCACCGGTTTTATGTGCACTCATTTGTGTGTGTGTTTCCGTATATATATATACACACATATAGGTATACCCAAAAAACCAAACCTACTGCCGTCAAGTCAATTCTGACTCATAGAGACTCTATAGGGTTTTCAAGGCTGTAAATCTTTATGGAAGCAGATTGCCACATCTTTCTCCCCTGGAGAGGCTGGTGGGTTTGAACCACTGACCTTTTGGTTAGCAGCTGATAGCTTAACCACTGCACCACTGCGCTTCTTGTGTTTGTATATAGTTCTATGCAATTTTATCACATGTGTGAATTTGTGTAACCACCAGCACAATCGAGATACAGAACTGTTCCAGGACCACAAAGATCTCCCTCGTGCTAGTCCATTATAGTCACAACCACTCTTTTCCTCACCTCCACCATCTCCAAACCCTGACAACCATTATCTGTTCTCCATCTCCATAATTTTATCATTCTGAGAATGTTATATAAACGGAATCATACAGTATGTATCTTTTTGAGATTGCTTTTTTTTTTTTTTCACTCGGTGTCTTAGTCATCTAGTGCTGCTGTAACAGAAATACCACAAGTGGATCGCTTTAACAAATGGAAGTTTATTCTCTCATAGTCTAGTAGGCTAGAAGTCCAAATTTAGGGCGTCAGCTCCAGGGGAAGGCTTTCTCTGTCAGCCCTGGAGGAAGGTTCTTTTCATGAATCTTCCCTTCAACTAGGAGCTTCTCGGTGCAGGAAGCCCAGGTCCAAAGGACGCACTCCGCTCCCGACACAGCTTTCTTGGTGGTATGAGGTCCCCCTGCTTCTCTCCTCAATTCTCTCTTTTATATCCCAAAAGAAATTGTCTCAAGACACAATCCAATCTTGTAGATTGAGTCCTGCCTCATTAACATAACTGCCACCTATCCCCCTCATTAACATCAGGGAGGTAGGATTTATAACACATAGGAAAATCACTTCAGATGACAAAATGGTGGACAATCACACAATATTGGGAATCATGGCCTAGCCAAATTGACACACATATTTTTCGGGGACACAATTCAATCCATGACACTCAGCATACTTCCCTTAAGATCCATCCAAGTTGTTGCCTGTATCAAGTTTCTGACTTCTTATTCCTGAGTAGTACTCCATGGTATGGATGTAGCACGTTTGTTTAACCATTCACCCACTGAAGAACATTTGGGTTGTTTCCACTTTTTGGCTAAATAATGCTGCTATGAACAGCTGTATACAGGTTTTTGTGTGGATGTATGTCTTCATTTCTCTAGGGGAAATACTCAGGAGTGGGATTATTGAGTCATAAGGTTGTTTAGTTTTATAAGAAACTGCCTGTGCAATCCCTATCAAAATTCCAACAGCCTTCTTTGCAGAAATAGAAAAGCGAATCCTCAAATTTATAAGGAAGGGCAAAGGACCCTGAATAGCTAAAGTAATCTTGAAGAAGAATAAAGTAGGAGAACTCACATTTCCTGATTTCAAAACATGCTATAAAGCCACGGTAGTTAAAATAGCCTGGTTCTGGTATAATAATAGACATACGGACCAATGGAATAGGTTCAAGAGTCCAGAAATAAATTCATACGTCTATGGTCAACTGATTTTTGAAAAGGATGCTAAGTCCATGCAATGGGAAAGGAAGAGTCTCTTCAATAAATACTGCTGGGAAAGTTGGATTTCCACGTGCAGAAGAATGAATCAGGATCTATGTCTCACACCATACACAAAAATCAATTAAAAATGTATCAAGGACATAAATGTGAAGATAAAAAGTATAAAATTCTTAGAAGAAAATGTAGGAGTGAATCTATCGGACCCAATTTTTAGCAGTGGGCTATCAGATATGACAAAACAGCAAAGCAGCAAAAAACAAAATAGACAAATGGACCTCATAAAAATTATATACCTCTGTGCATCAAAAAACTTTATCAAAAACGTAAAAGACAACATATAGATTAGGAGAAAATTTTGGGGAACCATATATCTGATAAGGGCTTAATATAAATATATATATATAAAAAAAAACTTCTAGCACTTAACAACAAAAAGACCAACAACCCAGTCGAGAAATGGGCAAAGGACTTCAACAGACGTATATTTCACCAAAGAGGCTATTCAAGTGATCTAAAAGCACTTGAAAAGATGATCAAGATCATTAACCTTTGTTGTTGTCATTGTGTGCCTTTGAGTCGATTCTGACTCATAGTGGCCCTGTAGGACAGAGTAGAACTTACGGAAGCCGACTGCCATATCTTTCTCCCTCAGAGCAGCTGGTGGCTTTGAACCACTGACTTTTGTGTTAGCAGCTGAGCTCTTAACCACTGCGCAAGCAGGGCTCCTTCATTAGCCATTAAACCAAGAAACCAAACCCATTGCCTTCAAGTCAATTCCAACTCATAACAACCCTATAGGACAGAGCAAAACTGCCCCATAAAGTTTCCAAGAAGCAGCTGGTGGATTTGAACTGCTGACCTTTTGGTTAGCAGCCAGATGCTTAACCACTGTGCCACCGGGGCTCTTCATTAGCCATTAAAAACCAAAACCAAACCCATTGCCATTGAGTCAGTTCTGACTTATAGAGACCCTATAGGACAGATTAGAACTGCCCCATAGGGTTTCCAAGGAGTACCCAGCAGACTCGAACTGCCAAACTTTTGGTTAACAGCCATAGCTCTTAACCACTATGCCACCAGGGTTTCTTCGTTAGCCATTAGCCATTAGGGAAATGCAAATCAAAACTACAATGAGATACCATCTCACCCACATTAGAATGGCAATGATGAAAAAAAAAAAAAAGGAAAACAATAGGTGTTGGTGATGAGGTTGTGGAGAAACAGGAGCCCTCATCCATTCCTGGTGGGAAGGTAAAACGGTGCAGCCACTGTGGAAAACAGTTCAGCAGTTCCTCAAAAAGTTGAACATAGAACTACCATATCAGCCAGCAATTCCAATTCTGGGTATATACCCAGAAGAAGTGAAAGCAGGAACTCAAACAGAAATCTGTATTTCAACGTTCATTGCAGCACTTTTCGCAATAGCCCAAAGGTGGAAACAGCCAAAATGCCCATCAGTAGATGAATGGATAAACAAAATGCAGTACATACATACAATGGAATATTATTCAGCCATAAAGAGAAATGAAGTCCCGATGCATGCCACAACGTGGATAAACCTTGGAAACATTACACTGAGCAAAATAAGTCAATCAGAAAAGGATAACTACTGTATCATCTCACTTCCATGAAAGAAGCAAATATATAGAAACCAAAAATTATTGGTGGTTACCAATGGTGGGAGGGAGAGTGAAAGGGGGAATTTTTGCATAGGGTGCAGTGAGTTTATGCTAAAGATGGTGGAATAATTTGGAAAAGGATAGTGAGGATGGCTGCACACATTGAAGAATGTAATCAACATCACTGAATTATACATGTAGAAATTGTTGAATTGGTGTATGTTTTGGTGTGTTTTCAACACAATAAAAAAGAGTAATGATAAAATAACAACAAAAAAGAAACTGTCCAACTGTTTCCAGAGTGGCTGCACCATTTCACATTCACATTGGCACTGAAAGAGTAATCCACTTTCTCTGCATCCTTGCCATTTTCACTATTTTTTTTTTTTTTTGACCATTCAGATAGATTTGTAGTGATCTCTCACTGTGGCCTTTTTTTTTTTTTTTGGTTGCTTTTTTATTATTTTTTTTATAACTTTTTAATTTTTTGCTGTTGTTGAGGATATACACAGCAGGACATGCATCAATTCAACAGTTTCTATATGTACAATTCAGTGACATTGATTACATTCTTCAAGTTGTGCCATCATTCTCATCCTCATTTTCTGAGTTGTTCCTCCTCCATTAACATAAACTCACTGCCGTCTAAGTCTAAGTCTCCTACCTAATTTCCTGAGTTACTGATGTTAGTTTGATCCCATATAGATAGATCTTAGAAGAGCACACTGTTCAAGGCAGACTTTTTTTTTTTACTAGTTAAGCTGGTTGTAAGAAGACTTCAGGGAATATTATTATTTGAGGTTTAAAGATTACCTCAGGGCAACAATTTCAGGGGTTCATCCAGCCTCCCTGGCTCCAGAAAGTCTAGAGTACCTGAGAATTTCAAATTCTGTTCTGCATTTTCTCCCTTTTGATCAGGATTCTTCTATAGAATCTTTGATCAAAATGTTCAGTAATGGTAGCCAGGCACCATCCAGTTCTTCTGGTCTCCAGGTAAAGAAGGGAGTTGTTCATGGAGACAATTAGCCACACATTCCATTTCCTCTGCCTATTCCTTGCTCTCCTTCTTTCTCTGTTGTTCTAGGCAAATAGAGACCAACTATCGTGCCTTGAAGGAGCCTGGGTAGCACAGCGGTTAAAGCACTTGGCTTCTAACCAAAAGGTTGGCAGTTCGAACTCACCAGCCACTTTGTGGGAGGAAGATGTGAAGTCTGCTTCTGTAAAGATTACAGCCTTAAAAACCCTATGGGCAGTTCTACTCTGTCCTATAGGATCACTATGAGTCAGAATCGACTCGACACCATCGGGTTTTGGTTGTGCCTTGGATGGCTACTTGCAAGCTTTTAAGACCCCAGGCACTGCTCAATGAACTAGGAGGTAAAACAGAAGCACTAAACACATTATTAGGCCAATTAACTGGGATGTCCCATGAAACTATGACCCTAAACTTCCAAACCAGGGGACCAAATCCCATGAGATGTTTGGTTGTACATAAGCAGCCTCAGCAGCTACTGTGTGTGTGTTATTTTTGTTTTTTGGTCATTGTTGTAAATATATCTATCACACAACTTCTCATTGTGGTCTTAATTTGCATTTTCCTAATGACTAATAATACTGAACATCGTTTCATGTGCTTATTTCCCTCTGTATAACCTCTTCATGTCTTTTGCCTATTTTGTGATTGGATTTTTTTTTTAAACTGTTGAGTTTGGAGAGGTTTTTTTTTTTTTATTGTGGTGACAATATACACATTGAAATCTTCACCAATTCAACAATTTCCACATGTACAATGCAGTGACATTGTCTACATTCTTTATGTTGGGCAACCTTTGTCTCTAGCCTTTCCCAAATTATCCCACCACTGTTAACATAAACTCAATGTCTCCTAAGCAAAAACTCCCCTTTTCCCCCTCCCTCCCACCCTAGTAACCACTAATAATTTTTGGTTTCTATATATTTGTTTATTTTATATAAGTGGAATTATACAACATTTGTCCTTTTGTTACTGACTTATTTCATTCAGCATAATGTTTTCAACGTTCATCCATGTTGTAGCATGTCTGTCAGGACTTCATTTCTCTTTATGGCTGAGTCATATTCCATTGTATGTATGTACTATATTTTGTTTATCCATTCATCTGTTGATGGACATTTCGGTTGTTTCCACCTTTTGGCTATTGTGAAAAATATTTTAATGCAGAGTTTTTTATATATTCTAGGTACAAGTCTGTTGTTAGATATGTGATTTGCAAATATTTACCCTCAGTTTGTAACTTTTCATTCTTAACAATTCAACTTTTTGACGTGTACAATTACTGACATTATTTTTGCCATGTTTTGCAGCTATCACCGCTAACCATTTCCAAATTTTTTCATTGCCCTTAACAGAAACTCAAAGCCCAGTAAGCAAAACTCTCCATTTCTCCCTCCCACCTGCCTCTTGTTTGCCTTCCAGTCAATTCCAACTCATAGCGACCCATGTGTGCGGACTAGAACTGCTCCCTTGGGGTTCTGTCTTAGTTATCTAGTGCTGCTATAACAGAAATACCACAAGTGGATGGCTTTAACAAAGAGAAATTTGTTCTCTCACAGTTCAGGAGGCTAGAACTCTGATTTCAGGGCACCAGCTCCAGGGGAAGGCTTTTCTTTCTGTCGGCTCTGGGGGAATGTCCTTGTCATCAATCTTCCCCTGATTGAGGAGCTTCTCAGAGCGGGGACCCTGAGTACAAAGGATGAGCTTTGCTCCTCACACTACTTTCTTAGTGGTATGAGGTCCTCCTGTCTCTCTGCTCATTTCTCTCTTTTATATCTCAAAACAGATTGACTTAAAACACAACCTAAACTTATAGATTGAGCTCTGCCTCGTTAACCTAACTGCCACTAATCCCACCTCATTAACATCATAGAGGTAGGATTTACAATCCATGGGAAAATTACACCAGATGACAAGATGGTGGACAATCACACAATACTGGGAATCATGGCTTAGCCAAGTTGATACACATTTTTTTTGTGGGCGGACACAATTCAATCCGTAACATTTCCAAGGCTGTGACCTTTTGGAAGCAGATTGCCAGGCCTGTCTTTTAAGGCACCTCTGGGTGGGTTTGAGCCACCAACCTTTCAGCTAATAGTCAAGCACTTAACCATTTGTGTCACTCAGGGACTCCTTTCTCATCCACCTCCAGTAATGACTAATAAACTTTTTTTTTTGCCCTTTTGCTTTTTTTAAATTTTTATTGTGCTTTTTTTTAAGTGAAAGTTTACAAATCAAGTCAGTCTGTCATACAAAAACTTATATACACCTTGCTATATACTCCCAGCTGCTCTCCCCCTAATGAGAAAGCACACTCCTTCCCTCCACTCTCTATTTTGGTGTCCATTCGGCCAGCTTCTGACCCCCTCTGCCCTCTCATCTCCCCTCCAGACAGGAGCTGCCCACATAGTCTCACGTGTCTACTTGATCCAAGAAGCTCACTCCTCACCAGTATCATTTTCTATCCCATAGTCCAGTCCAAACCCTGTGAAGAGTTGGCTTTGGGAATGATTCCTGTCTTGGGCTAACAGAAGGTCTGGGGACCATGGCCTCTGGGGTCCCTCTAGTCTCAGTCAGACCATTAAGTCTGGTCTTTTTACAAGAATTTGAAGTCTGCATCCCACTGCTCTCCTGCTCCCTCAGGGATTCCCGACTAACAAACTTTTGTCTCTATGCATTTGCCTATTCTGGATATTTCATATAAGTGGGGTCATATAATATTTGTCCTTTTGTGATTGGCTTATTACATTCAGTGTGTTTTTAAGGTTCATCCATGTGTGGCATGTAGTAGGACTTCATCTTTCTTTAAGACTGAGTAATATTGTATTTACATACCACATTTTTTTAATCTATTCATTTGCTGATGGACACTTGGGTTGTTTCCACCTTTTGGTTATTGTGAATAATGCTGCAATAAACATTGTGTGAAAATATCTGTTTCAGTCCCTGCTTCCAAGTCTTTGGGGTATATACTTAGGAGTAGAATTGCTGGATCGTATAGTAATTCTATGTTTAACTTTTTGAGGAATTGCCGAACTGTTTTCCACAGCAGCTATAATATTTTACATTTCCACTAGCCATGCGTGAGTCTCAACAGGGTCTTTCACAAAGCACAGGTTTTTAGTTTTGATGAGGTCTAATTTATCAACTTTATCTTTTATGGATTGTGTTTTTGATGGTGTAATCACTTCAGGTCAAAATCTCTGGATATGCTTTGATTCTTCATCTCTTAGTTCAAGCTCCTCCATCTTATGAGTTGCCAAGCCTAACCCCAAGGTATCTCTCAAATCTGTTACTTCCTTTCTGTTCCACTGTTTCCGATTAGTCACATCTCTCATTACTCAGGCCACTCAGAACAGCCTCTTAACTGGTGCTCCTGCCTCTGGAGCTGTCCCACACACTACTGCTATTTCTGATTACATCCTTCCCTTGTCCCAAAAACATTTCAGTAGCTCCCAACCGTCTATCGATGAAGTCCGGCTCTGTAGCTTAAACTTAACCCATTAGTGCTTTCCTATCTCCACACCTCTGTTTATGTCCTTGCCTCTTCTCAGGAAAATCTACAGGGAATGCTGATGCTGAAGCTAGGGCCCTTCCGTCTGTTAGAGTATGGCCAGAGATTGATGAATGAATGAATTAATGAATGAATGAACACACAAATGAAGAAAATGCCATGTCTAAATTGTTATAACAGCACATGTTCACAGAAAGAAAGGTGAGTGTTATATTCTTTGCTGTTCTGTCTCACTCTCCAGTTACAATTTGGAGGCAATTAACAAAAACTACAGTGATAATTTTCACCAAAAGCTGATGATGAGCAATGTTGAGTTTGGGTAACAGTAAAATTTTTAGCTTTAAGTAAAGCCCATTGTTTTCTTCTCGCATCCAGCTTTTCCGGCAGTGGGTGGCAGCATGAGAAAATTCTAAAGGCCAGCGGGGTCTGGAGCCTGAGGAGACACAGAGTACAGGATAAAGGGGCAAATTCAAATGTTAATAGAGACCAAGAATGTGCCATGAATAAAGCAGACTGAGGGTAAGACATCCGGGGCCCTCTTGATATTTTTTTCCATTTTCCCACTTTGAATCATGACATGAGTATAAGAAATCATTTTCTTTCCTCTTTACTATGTACAAAAGAAGACAGAACAAAAACGGTAAATGGGATGATAAATGGAAACTGACACTTTGCCTAGAGTAAGAGATACAAAACGGAGCGGTGGGGTCTGTGGCAGACAGGAAAAAAACAAAATTTTTTTCTTGTTGACAGGAAGGTACATGCTAATAAGGCCGGCAGCTTCTACTTAGCTTCAGTCATTCACTGTTGTGCGGAAATGTGGACCCCCGGTGTGACTGGATCTTTCTGTTTTTCAAGAGAAGTCAGAAACTCACATTTTTATGGAAAATTCTCAGTGTTAAATGTGGATAACTGATTTAAAACTTTAAAGAATACTGTGTAGGACCTCAATATGTGTGGTCAAATAAAAAAATTTGGGGAGCAGAATATGGCTCATCGGTCCCCAGTTTGTGATTTCTGATTATGTCAAGGATAGTTTTTTTTAGTCTTGGGTTACACTAAGGCATAGTGTGATTATTAATGGCACTCCATTTCACTCTCAAATATAATAAAGTGTATGGTCACCTTACTCCTGATATACAAGGAAGTGCTGAATTTGGGACTCAGGAGGCCTGGGTTCTGTTGATTCATTGACTGGCTGATTTCATTTGTTCATCCATTTACTTAATAAACATTTACAGAGTGTGTAGTCTGTGTCAGGTACTCTGCTCGGTAGTGACAGGCAGTCTTTTCAGTCTTTTTTTTAATGTAGAGCAGCATTGTTCAATAGAACTCCCTGATATGATGGAAATGTTCTATATCATGTGGCTATTGAGCACTTGAAATGGGATCAGTCCAAGTAAGGAACTGGATTTTTAATTTTATTGAATTTAAATAGCCACATGTGGCTAGTGGCAACTGTATTGGACAGTACAGATATAGAACAATTTCCTCAGTTTTTTTTCATGACATTGACTAGGGGTCATCCTTATTTCCTCTTTTGTTTTCCATCCCCATTTCAATCCACTAGCAAATCCTGTCAATTTTACCTCCAAAATATATTCTAAATCCATCCACTTCCCTCCACCCTCCACTGCTCTGACTTTACTACAAACCACCATTGCCCCTTGCTTGGACAACTCCAATAGCCTCAAAACTGGTCTCTCTGCTTCCATCCTTGTCGTCTATTACCATTCTCTAAATAACTCCCAGAATATTTTACTAAAACTTAGGTTAAACCACATCACTCCTATGCTCAGAACCCTCTCATGGATTCCAATCACACCTAGAATAAAATCCAAAATATTTACCTACAAGGATTTGCAGGATCTGGTTCCACGCCTCCTGTCTCCTACCACTACTCTTCTTACTCACTCTCTTCTAGCCACAGGGGTCTTCTCTGTGTTGCTTAAACACACAAATCATTTTTCCCTTTTAAGGCCTTCTTCTTTGCACTTGCTGTTCCTTCTGCCTGTAATGCTCTGCCCTCAGATGTTCTCATTTCTCATTTCAGGCCTCAATTCAGAAGTCACGTCAGAGAGGCTTTATGACCACCCAATCTAAGTAGCCACCCCCCACCCCGCCCCGTCACTCATTTTCTGTTACATCATCCTGTTTTATTGCCTTCCATGCACCTAGCACACTGAAAACATCTTGCGTGCTTGTTTATTTGTTTGCTGTCTGTCTTCCCTCACAAGCTCTATGAGGGCAGGGACCTTGTCTGTCCTGTTCATTGCTGTATTGCTCACACCTTCAACAGTGCCTGGCACATAGAAGGTGCTCAATAAATATTCATTGAAGGAATGAGCATCTGTGGAGCTACAGGGCAGCTCATAAAGCACTTTTTCATTCAATCCATTGAGGCTTAAAGCTTGGTCATTGCCCTTAAGGACCTTATAAATGTGGCTGAGGTAAGCAAACATGCTCACAAAAACAGAATAATTTTAGGCCAACTGGCAAATGAATGTTGAAGTCAGTTAGTGTCATAGGAGTTTGGAGGAATGCTGGGGCAATTCCAGAGCCCTTGAGTCTGAGTGGCACCATAGAGGAATGGGAACATAGAACTGTAGAAAAGTGTATTCAAGACTTCAGTCCTATAACTATCCCTTTCAGGAAGGTTGTTACATCCACTTAACATCTGTATTAATATTTACCTAATATTTCTCTTGATAACAACTCACTTCTAAAACTTTAATACCTGTTTTGGCCTCATCTATCTTAAGCAATGGGAGCGGTGGTGGTTCAGTGGTAGAATTCTTGCTTTCCATGCAAGTGGGAGACCCGGGTTCAATTCCCGGCCAATGCGCCTCATGTGTAGCCACCACTCATCTGTCACTGGAGGCTTGCATGTTGCTATGATGCTGAACAGATTTCAGTGGAGCTCCCAGACCAGGACAGACTAGGAAGAAAAGCCCGGCGATCTACTTCCAAAAATCAGCCAGTGAAAACTGTATGGATTATAATGGTCTGATCCACAACTGCTCATGGGGATGGTACAGGACTGGGCAGCATTTCATTCCACTGTGCACGGGGTCGCTATGAATCAGGGGCCGACCCAACAGGAGCTAGCAACAAAACAATAATAATAATGAAATAACAGTCTTGATGTGCTTATTACATTTTTTAAATACATTAAAATAAAAATTTGACTATTAAAATGAAAAATGTCCGTGTTGTTACCTTAAATTGTCTATCACATAGAGGTGCATGAGGCACATTTTAGGAAAATCACTGTAAGGATTGCGATTGGGCAGCTGGGGCCCCGGTTGCTCTGCCACTGTTAGCCTCCCGTGATTTAAGATCCTGAATGGTGGTCTCTTCATTCAGCCTCCTTGGCTCAATCTGGTCCACTCATCTATCCCTTCATTCCACAAGCCTTTACTGATGTCTACAATGGGCTAGGGCCTTTTGTGGCTGCTAGGGTCACAGAGCAGAACAATACACAGATCTTGGCCTCAAAGAGCTCTCAGTCTAGCAAGGGAGACATATATGAAGACAAACACATCGTAGTGCATAGCAACCAAAACCCAACTCATTGCTGTGGAGTCAATTCCAACTCAGAGTGACCATAGGACAGAATGGAACTGCCCCATAGGGTTTCCAAGGAGCAGCTGGTGGATTTGAACTGCTGTCCTTTCGGTTAGCAGCCGAGCTCTTTTTTTTTTTTTTTTAATAATTTTTATTGTGCTTTAAGTGAAAGTTTACGAATCAAGTCAGTCTCTCACACAAAAACCCATATACACCTTGCTACACACTCCCAATTACTCTCCGCCTAATGAGACAGCCTGCTCTCTCCCTCCACTCTCTCTTTTCGTGTGCTTTGTGCCTTTTTTTTTTTGTGCCAGCTTCTAACCCCCTCCACCCTCTCATCTCTCCTCCAGGCAGGAGATGCCAACATAGTCTCAAGTGTCCACCTGATCCAAGAAGCTCACTCCTTACCAGCATCCTTCTCCAACCCATTGTCCAGCCCAATCCATGTCTGAAGGGTTGGCTTCCAGAATGGTTCCTGTCCTGGGCCAACAGAAGGTCTGGGGGCCATGACCACCACCGGGGTCCTTCAGCAGCCAAGCTATTAACCACTATGCCAGCAGGGCTCTTGTATGTGCATAGCAAAGTAGTTATAAAGTACCAGTATGGAGAGTGCTGAGGGCAGAAACAGAAAGGGTATGAAAGTCTTCACAGAGGAAGTGGCATCTTGAAGGGGCAAATAGGGAAAGAATGTTCCAGGCAGCAGAAACAGCGTATGTATGATGTATACAGGCAATTACAAAGTTTTTGTGACCAGGGCTTAGGAAGAGGATCAGGGATGGCATTGATGAAGCTGGAGAGGTGGACAGAGACCAAATGAGAAAAGGTCTAGAAGGCTATGGAGAGCCTCTGAAAGATTTTAAGGCAGGGAGGAAGCTTTATCTAGTGCCGTCTAGGGCTAGAGCAAGTTTTCCAGCTGCTGCCTTATCATTTGAGGGTCTCAGTTTCTACCTTGGAACAATGGCAATACAAAAGATTTCTATGAAGTCTTGGGCATGTGCTAATATGGACGGCTGATTTAACTTTTAGCTCGTAATTGTCAACTGTATTGCCTGCCTTGGAATGTAGATCCCTGCTGTCATCAGAGAGCCTTTCAATGATAATTAAGTATAACTACCAATTACCACTTGTCTGTTTCTGACCTGAATTAGAACCTGGGGCTATGGATTAATTCCACCAGGCTTCTGTCATTTACAGGATATCGGCACTTAAAGGATATTACCCTGATGCTCTCGTCTTAGCTTGCAAGGAAATACTGCAGTCTCAAACAGAATCAAAGCAATTTCTAAAATAGCCTATGATTCATTTTTTCTCCCCTCTTGTGCATAAATCTACTGGCTTCATGTGGAGAGATAGGCACAAGTAAATGTAGAGGTGACATCACAGGAGTGGGCTGCTTGCCTGTCAGCCAGCCTGTGGAGCTGGGCCTCAGGAGTTGTCTATCTGCTAGGTTAGGCAATGGCCTCCCAGCTTTTTGGGGGGCTCCCGGGTTCTTTGGTTGATGTGCCTTCTCCATATTTCTTTTTCAGACAAAAATTCTGGGCTGAGAAATCCAGGATAATGGGAATAGCAGTGGCAGGAAGAATAATACGGCCTTACATCTGTATAATGCTTTAGAGTTGTGAAAGCCATTTGCTCCATTCTACTCCACCCAAACACCAGTGGGAGATGGAAGCTGGGATTTTAGGCCTGAACCGGAGACAAAATCTTTGCTCTGTTGCAGTAAGGAGGTAAATGCTCACATTCACTGTTTACTTCAAGGCATATCATGGTTAGGACTTGAATGTAACCAGGAGATCAGAGAGGCTCCCTTCAGCTATTAGGTGCTTCCTGGAACAGAAATCCTCCAGGACAAATTGCCTGGCAGGCACAAGTTATTTATTTACCATGCCATCCCGCTTAAGCCAGCAGGTAATGCTAGTCCAGCACTGCCAGCTCCTGCACACCCTAGTTTACGTTCCCAGTGGTACCAAAGACCTTTATTGGAGCCAAAGGCACGGCCACTAACTGTGAAGCCCTGAAGGTAGGGTATGCTCTGAACATCTGGAAGTACCAACAGCTGCCAGAGTAGCTCAAGGGCTTGTGAAAGGAAAAACTGAAATTCAAGTCACATCAGCCACCACTGTGGATCTTGAAGTGAAGGGCCACTGAGCCCAGCTGTGAACAGCTGAAGAACGGGGTGGAAGGATTCTTTCTTTGGAGGAGCCATAAAAATAGTTCTACAGCGGTCTCATGTTTGCTCTGAGATCTTCCAGCACCTGGTCAGCATGGCTGAGTTTCCCCCAGTGCTCTCTGTTGCCACAGTCAGCATGAGGAGCCTCCCCTGTCCTAGCTCGCCTCCCCTAATTCACCCCACCATTATGGCCACCAGGCTGGAAGCTGGGGTAGGGTGTCAGGCTTGGCCCTCCTGGTTTTAGATTAGATTTCAGTGTCACTTTTGTGTGTATGAGTGTTGGGGGGAGGGAGAAGGGAAGAAGTGAGCCACAGATACTCAGCAGTATTGGGAGAGAGTGGCAGCTGATCCTGCTGTTGCTGCTGCCATGACTACCGCCGCCACCACCACCAAATGAATTCAGACTGGCCCAGTCAGTATAAGACCATAGGTGCCGGTCAGTGACATGAAAATGTCCTCTTCTTAAACCGAGATGCTTGTACTCAGGCAATTCTATCTGTGGGAAATCTTGGCGGGGTATAAAAGCAACCCTTTTGAAAGTTGAATCTGTAAACCTATATGTGGAAAGTGGCTGGCAGAGCGGAACATCACCACCTCCAAAGCAGAGAGGCCTCCCAGAACTTGTTTCCCAGCTCACGGGGGATATGTGCGCCTATGAAAGTAGATTAAGGATCCCCGCCGCAGCCTGTTTTAGAGATGTGAATAAAAATCTTGGCTTGGGACTGTCTCCTCTCTGGTTGACTGATTTTTCAATTGATTTGTATTTATTAGCTAATGAAATTAAAAATGATAACAGAAACACAATAAATCTCTCACAACTGGCTGTTTCTATGTCACTGTGGTGCATTCTTCACTTTGATTACTTCAAAGTCTATTATTTTGTTCTCAATTATTCTGTTTTTCTGGCACTGGCAAAAATCAATTTGTTTTATTTTCTCTTATTCATGCACTCGGTTATGCTCCTTGGGCACATTTAATCACACTGATGTTTTCATTTTATGGCCCCTCTCTAGGCACTTCAGTTGCATTGCTGCTAAGGGGCAAGCAGGCCTAATTTGCATGTTACGATAGACTTGAAGTTCTATCTCAGTTTAGAAATCTTTATGAAATCTCCCTCCAAAATATGCTTGGAGCTGCAAAGAGGCAGAAGGATGCAGGCAAGCCAGGAACCTCTAAAGATGCTTCCCTTTCTCAAAAGACAGAGAGCTCCTTGGGGATCTGACTGTGGCTTGGGGGATAGCCCTCATCAAGTGAAGCAGAGGCGATCATGGGATGAGACGTCTGCAGTTTCCTCTGGAACTTGGTGGTGACAATCCCGTAGGGGCTGCTCCTCAGCAGCAAGGCCAAGGAGGCTGGGTCTGCTTACTCTGGCGTAAAATGATTCTCAGCACTGCTGGATTTGGCTGCTGTGCTAAGGACAGCACCTGAATCTCAGTCAGTTAAAGGGCCTCCAGATAGACTGAGAAAGTTGTCAACAGCCAGGCAGTCCAGAACCCTGAATGATTTACCTTTTTTTCTCTAGTAATTTCTAACCTTCCCTTTGTCCCTCAATTATGTTAGAGCTAAAGGCTGGAGGGGAATAAGCAACACAATTGTTTCAGGTTTATACTTTGGGCAAACAGAAAAACTGCTTAAACACAATTAGAGACCTCCAACTACTCTTCAAAAGTTCTTGGTTTATTGTATACAACAACCAGCAGCTCTACCAGGCAGAGGAAAATTCCACATTTGCTCTTTTAAACTTTAGGTCAAACAACAACAACAACAGAACAAACAAACAAACAAACCAAATCTGTTGAGTCAATTCCAACTCAAATAGTGACCCAGTGACCCAGTGTTGAATAGAACTGCCCTATCTTTATGGAAGCAGACTGCCACATCTTTCTCCCGTGGAGCAGCTGAGGGGTTTGAACCACCAACCTTTTGGTTAGCAGCCAAGCACTTAACCACTGCACCACCAGGGCTCCTTAAACTTTGGGTATGATCCTCGACTTCTCATGTGGAATCTCAGCTCCCTCACTTACCTGCTGTGTAGCCTTGTACAAGCTAATTAAGCCTCAGTTCCCTCATCTGTTAAATGGGGTATCTTAGCTTCCTAGGGTTGTCACAACAAAATACCACAAGTGGGATGACTTTAAAGAACAGAAATTTATTGTCTCACGGTTCTGGAGGCTAAAAGTTCAAATCAGGGTTTTGGGTGTGTTAATTATTTCTGTGAACCTCTTTCCCAGTTTCTGGTGACTGCTGGCAATCCTTGACATTCTTTTGCTGCTTATAGATGCATCTGCCTCCGTTTTCACACGGTGTGCCCCTCCCCCCCGCCCCCACAGTGTCCGCATTCCCCTTTATAAGACACAATTTAGAAGGGATTAGGTTTTTTTTTAGGTTTAGGACCTCAATAACATAACAAAAGAAAGCCCTATTTTCAAACGTGATCACATTCACTGGTACAGGGGTTAGGACTTCGACATATATTTTTGGGAGACACAATCCAGTCTCCTGGTGGCGCAGTGGCTAAGCGCTCAGCTGCTAACTGAAAGGTCGGTGGTCTGAACACACCAGCTGCTTCACCGGAGAAAGATGTGGCGGTCTGCTTCTGTAAAGATTACAGCCTTGGAAACCCTATGGGGCAGTTCTACTCTGTCCTATAGGGTTGCTATGAGTCAGAATCAACTTGAAAGCAACGGGTTTGGTTTTGGAAATAATATTATTTACAGATTAGAGACTGATTTGCTTCCCAAACTTCAGTCCTTCTCACATTGTCAAAATTTTTGCCACATTCACATACCACTTATGTGGAAACTGTTTTATGCTGACTCTTTTTTTTTTTTTAAACTTAGCTTTACCCTAAGCAATAACAGCAAGGAGCCCTGCTGGCACAATAGTTAAGTGCTTGGTTGCTGACCACAATGTTGGTGGTTCAAACCCACCAGCGGCTCTGCAGGAGAAAGACCTGGCAGATTTGCTCCTGTAAAGATTACAGCCTAGGAAACCCTATGAGGCAGTTCTAATCTTTCACATGGGGTTGCTATGAGTCAAAATCGACTCAATGGCACCTAACAACAACACAATAATATGTGTGAAATCAAAGAGTTTGATATGATAGTTATATTTCTTTCTAATACACATTAAAACATATACATTAAACACACTAAACCCATTCCTGTCTCATATTTTACCCTATTTTTTGCAAAGCTCCTATCCTCACTTCATTCAGCTCTATTCCCAAATGTCAGCTCCTCAAAGAGGCCTTTACTGACCACCCCATCTAAAAGAGCAACCCCTTCAATTTATCAGTAACCAACTTTAAATATTTATTTGCTTATGGTCTATCTTTCCCACTAGCTCCACGATGGGCAAGGCCTTTATCTGTCCTGTTCACCTCTCTGTCATCAGTACCTAGCACAGTGCCTGGCACATATTAACACCAAATTCATATGAATGAAACATCAAAATAAAAAATTTGCCTGGCTGTAGCAAGGCATCCTTTCCACTCTGCCTGGATGGTATCAGAAAAGAGAGAGTAGGGAGCCAAGAGTTTCATCCCTGCCTGATGATAAGGGGCCCACCCACTGCTGTGTCAGTAGAGGCCACATAGGGAACAGTAACAAGGTGCCACTCTCATTCTTGGCCAGAGTGGCATCAGTGAGGGTCTAGTGGGGAATCTGAACTTCCACCCCCCACCTAGCAGTAGTGAGGGGCCCCAAAGAGTCCATGAAGGCCGACTGGGGAACCTAAATTTTACCCCCACTTGGAGGTAATGCTATCCTCCCCCATTGTGTCAAAGGAGCCCTGTTAAAACAGAAGATTTAAATAAGATCCAGAGTTTCATAAAATAATACCTCAAGTATACATGATACAATAGAAAATCACTCATCCTCCTAAGAACTAGGAAAATCTCAACTCGAATGAAAAAAGGGTAATCAACAGATGCCAACATTGTAGTGATACAGATGTTGGAATTATCTGGCAAGAATTTTAAAGCAGCCATCATGAAAATACTTCAGTGAGCAATTACAAACATCCTTGAAACAAATAAAAGAAAATCTCATCAAATAACTAGAAAGTCTTAGAAGAGAAATCGAAAGTGATAAAGGAAGAACCAAAAGAAATTTTAGAACTGGCAAGCATAGCAGTTGAAATTAACAAAACAAAGCATAAAAGCTCAATGAATGGGCTTAACAACAGAATGGAGGGGGCAGAGGAATAATCAGTAAACTGGAAAAGAGAACAATAGAAATCACCCAGTATGAACAAGAGACAGAAAATAGACTTAAAAAAAAAGAAAGAATGAAACCTCAGGGATCTGTGGGAATATAATAAAAGAGCTACATTCATGTAGATGGAGAAATAATGGCTAAAAATATCCCAAACTTGGCAAAATATATAAAGATACAAATCTACAGATTCAAGAAGTTGACTGAACCCCAAACAGGACGAACCTAAAAAATCTATGTCAAGACACATCATAATCAAACTCCTGAAAACTAAAGAAGAAAAAAAAAAAACCTGCAAAGCAGCAAAGGAGAAACAAAGCCTTACGTATAAAGGAAAGATAATTCAAATGACAGTGGATTTCTCACTAGAAATCACGGAGGCCAGAAGGAAGTGGCACATTTATCAAGTGCCGAAAGAAAATAATTGTCAATCCAGAGAAAATATCCTTCAGGAGTGAAGAGGAAATAAAGATATTCTCAGAGGAAGAAAAACTAAGAGAATTTGTTGCCAGCAGACCTACCTAAAAGAATAGTAAAGAAGTTCTTGAAATGGAAAGGAAATCATAAAAGAAGGCATTTTGGAACATTAGGAAGGAAGAAAGAACAATGGAAAGAGTAAAAATGTGGATAAATACAATGGACTTTCCTTCTCCTTTTGAGATTTCTAAATTAGGTTTTGGTAGTTGAAACAAAAATTATAATGCTGTCTGGTATGGTTCTAAATATATGTAGAGGAAATATTTAAGACAATTTTATTTTAAATAGGGGAAAGGAAAGGGACTTAAAGGGAGATAACGTTTCTACACTTCACTTGAACTAGTACAATGTTAACACCAGAGGGCTGTGATAAATTACATAGTACCATGTATACCCAGAGCAACCACTAAAAAGCCTATACAAAGCTATAACAGCCAAAAGCACGATAAATAAATCAAAATTAGATTCCAAACAAAGGTTCAAGTCACCCTCAATAAAAAAAAAAAGGGAGAAGAAAATGGAGGGAACAAAGCGAAAACAACAAAAAATTAAACGGCAGACTGAAGCCATAACATATCAAAACTACATTGAATGTAAATGGTCTAAGTACACCAATTAAAAGACAAAGATTGCCAGAGTGGCTAAAGATGTGACTCAATTACATGCTGTCTACAAGAAACTCACTTCAAATGTGATTATACAGGCAAGTTGAAAGTAAAAGGATGGATAAAGATATATCATGCAAACAGTAATCAAAATAAAACAGGAGTGGCTAGATTGACACCAGATGAAGTATGCTTCAGAGCAAAGAAAATTACCATGGACAGAGCAGGACACGACATAATAGTAAAAGGGACAGACAATCTACAAAGAAGACATAGCAATCCTAAATGTGTATGCACCAAATCCAAATAAAAGAGCTTCACAGTCCATGAAGGAAAAACTGATAGAGCTGAAAGGAGAAACAGATCCACAATTAGAGTTGGAGACTTCAGCACTCCTCTCTCAGCAATTGATAGAAAACTAGACAGAAAATCAGCAATACTCAACAATACTATGGATCAAACTGACATTTATAGAACACTCCATCAAGCAATAGCAGGATACACATTCTTTTCAAGCACCCACAGATCATATACCAAGATAGACCGTATCCTGGGCCATAAAAGAAACCTTGACAAATTTAAAAGAATTAAAATTACACAGAGTGTGTTTTCTGACCACAATGGTATCAAACTAGAAATTAAAAACCACCTAAAAAAGAACCCTCCAGGCCCAGATGGTTTCACTGGAGAATTTTACCAAACTGAAGAGTTAACACTATTTCTACACAATCTCTTCCAGAAAATAGGAGTGAACACTTCCCAACTCATTTTATAATGCCAGTATTGCCTTGATGACAAGCACAAAACGAAAAAAAATTAAACAGATCAATATCCCTCATGAATAAAAAAAAAATTTTTTTATGAAGATGCAAAAATTCTCAACAAAATATTAGCAAATATAATTCAGCAATATATATATATATAAAGAATTATACAACATGACTGTGGGATTTGTTCCAGGTATGTAAAGCTGGCTCAATATCTAAAAATCAATTAACATAATTCACCATATTAAAAGTCTATAAAGCAAAAATCACATATATATCAATCGATGCAGAAAAAGCACTTGACAAAATTCAACATCCATTCATGACAAAAACTCTCAGAAAACTAGGAATAGAGGAGAATTTCTTCAACTTGATAAGGGACATTTACAGAAAACCTACAGCTAACATCATATTTAATGGTGAAAGACTGAATATTTTCCCTCTAAGTTTGGGAACAATACAGGAATACCACTCTTACTCAACACAGTACTGGAAGTCCTAGCCAGAGAAATAAGTCAAGAAAAGGAAATAATACAGATTGGAAAGGGAAAAAATAAAACTGTCCCTATTTTTAGATGAATCATGGGCTGCGTAAAAAATCCCAAGGAATCTACAAAACAACAAAACTCCTAGAACTAATAAATAAGTTAAACAAAGTCACAGAATACAAGGTCAATATACAAAAACCAGTTTTGTTTCTATATACTAGTAATGAAGACTTGGAAACCAAAATTTAAAATATAACACCATTTACAATTGTTAAAAAAATGATATGCTTAGGTATAAAACTAACAAAACTGTATTGGCTTTTCTGCTGAAAATTACAAAATGCTAATGAAACAAATCACAGAAGATCTAAATAAATGGGAGAGACACACTATTTTTTTGGATTGGGAGACTCAACATAGTAAATTGATATACACACTTAGCAAAATTCCTATCAAAACAACATAAAGATTTTTGGTAGATACAGACAATATTATTCTAAAACTTATATAGAAAGGCAAAGGAACTAGAATAGCTAAAACAATTTTGAAAAATAAGAAAGTAAGGGGAATTACTCTACCTGATTTTAAGATTTATTATGTATCTACAGTAATCAAGACTGTGTGGAAGGATAGACATATAGATCAATGGAACAGAATAGAAAATCCAGAGAGACCGTGACTGAAATAATTGCCTTAGAATGAATGAGAATTTTGGAAAAGAAGGTGGTCCGAGGAGGTACCTGGATGCTCTGCCCTGCTACCAGACGGAAGAGGCTTTACCTTGTGAACCCAAACAAATGAAAGCACTCTAGAATTCCTAGAACTACCTAAGAAAGGAAATAGCAACTGAGAAATGTAAAATACTCGCCCTCCTGTGCCTTATTTTTCCAGCAGTGTGTAGGTACAGTGATGAGATTTTGTAAGCCAAAAATTGGGACATAAGATCTGAAAAGAGTATTGTCTTTTTCTTAAAAACAAACAGATAATTATTACTTTTTTTCTGACTACACAAACAATACATGTTCATGGTGTATCATGGATTAAATTATGTCCCCCCGCAAAATGTGTTTATCAGTTTGGCTGAGCCATGATTCCCAGTATTGTGTGCTTTTCCTATATGTTGTAAATTCTGCCTCTATGATGTTAATGAGGAAGGATGGGTGGCCCTGGTGTTAGTGTGTTAGTGAGGCAGGACTCAATTTACAAGATTGGATTGTGTTTTGAGGCAATCTCTTGAGGTAAAAAAGAAGTGAGCAGAGAGACAGGGGGACCTCATACCACCAAGAAAGCAGTGCCAGGAGCAGAGTGCGTCCTTTGGGCCTGGGGTCCTGTGTAGAGAAGCTGCTAGTCTGGGGGAAGACTGATGAGAAGGCCGACAGAGAAAGCCTTCCCCTGGAGCTGACACCCTAAATTTGGACTTTTAGCCTGCTTCACTGTGAGAAAATAAACTTCTCTTTGTTAAAGCCATCCACTTGTGGTATTTCTGTTATAGCAGCACTAGATAACTAAGGCATGGTGGAAATTTCGGGAAAAATAAAGAAAAAAGTAAAAAGAATAAAAATTACCTATAATTCCAATCCCACCACCAAAGATAACTACTGTTAGCATTTTTGTTATATTTCCTTCTAGTGTTTTTCTGTGCGTATCCATGTACGCACTCACTCACACATATAAAACCAAAAAACTAAACCCACTGCTGTCAAGTCAATTTCGACTCATAGCGACCCTATAGGACAGAGTAGTACTGCCCCATTGAGTTTCCGAGGAGCGCCTGGCGGATTTGAACTGCCAACCTCGTAGTTAGCAGCTGTAGTACTTAACCACTATGCCACCAGGGTTTCCACTCACACATACATATTACTTTATATTTACAAAATTGAGACTATATGGCATTAAAACGTTTTGTATCCTGTTTTTTTTTTCATTTAACAGTGTTCCACGAGCATACTCTCACGTCATCAAATTATCATTAAAAACTTGCTTTTTCATTGACTGCAACAAATTCTACCATGAATATGTAGCAAGATAATGTACCATACTTCAAATACAACACATAAAAACAGAAGATATCAAGGATATGTTTCTGTGAAACCATACTTTTCTTCCCCAATAGCTTCTCATCTCAGCTGGTATCCAGGCTGGAACCTGAGAGTCACTTTTACCTCTTCTTTTCTCCCTGGTCCTGTATCAATGACCTACCTTCAAGTCTTCACAACAGCTCTCAGCAATTCCTTCTTATTTCCACTGCCACTGTTCTAGTCCAGGTCCTTGCAGGCTCCCCTTGGTCTACCACCGTGATCCATTCTGAACAACACTGCATTATGTCATGTTCTAATTCCAGAACCTATAGTGGCTTCCACTTTATTGTATCATATATAGACTACTTAACCTCAAATTCAAGGGAGTCTGCAATCTGCTCGCTCTTCCCCTATTCAAGTTTCCCTTGCTTTCAAGCATTTCCTCACTCCTATCTATTCAAATCTTCCCGGCATTCTGAAAGCAGTATTCCTAAGTCTTCTCCTCCAGCTTCTTCTTATTATATCCTGATCTGTCCAAGGGGTTATTTTTGTCTTCTCAAGTAGGCTTCTCAGCTGTTTATCAGAAGCAGTGACCATGTCCTAAACTTCTCTTATGTCTCCCATGTCACTAGGCACATGGGCAGTTCAAAAAATATGTGAGGATTGATTTAGATGGACTTTAAAGTGGAAACACAATAATACCTCTTAAAATTAAACTGGCCCAGAATCTCACTTTGGGAGACATTATAGGATGAGAAGGGTTTTCAAGGGTCAAATGGAAAAAGGAGACAGGGGATGATATGCAGACCTGACTGGGCAATGCTCCGAGGAGGGGCACCAAATCTAGGTTCAAATCCTGAGCTCACCATTTACTTGTATGGGCATGTTACACAACGTCTTTGGATACCACTTTCCTACCATGTAAGTGACCGTGAAGATCAAATTAGATAATATATACACGGCATCCAGCTCACGGTGTTACCTAGTAGACTTTCAATAATGGTAGATCTCACCTCATGGATTTTGGTAGATATTTCAAGTTTCCATAAATAATGTGCCAAGGGTTTTTACGGCAGGGAAGGGGAGATGAGGGAAGGACATCGAAGAGATCCTCACTTGAAGTCATGTAAATGGGCTCAGGGCATCCTTGACAATCCTGCTCCAAAGTCTTTCCAAGAAGCTCTAGAGCAATGATCAGTCTTTCCTCGGAACCAACTCTGCCTTTTGACTTATCCTTATGGCTTCTCAGGAAGGAAGAGAAGAAGGTGTGGAATAAAGCTGAGTTTCATGGTGTAGAATCCTACCAAGGTAAGAGCACTGCTTCAAGCTTAGGGCTCCAGCAGGTGTTGGGCATGCCCGGAGTTGAAGCCCCAGTTGCTAGTCCCTAGAAAAACGTCAATCTCAGGCTTCAGCTTGCCAGAGGAGGTGCTGCTTACACCCAGCAGAAACGCTCTCCTGAGAATATTACCAGTGGATGTGTAAAGGCTCTCGTCTTGGGACTGTGGAACCAACTCGACGGCACCTAACAACAACAACTGGCTGACTTACTCCAAAGAAATTGGCTCACAGTGAACCTTCCATAGTTGAAACAGTGCTGATGTGATCAATCCCCGGAGGCAGCTGGCTCCCCAAACCTGGTTGGCTCTGCATGGATGCACAAGGGTAGAAATGGGAGTTTTTCTAGGTCTAGGACTAGGGCTGGTGGCCACAGCATACTTCAGGCAGCAGGGTTGGGGGAACAGGCTTCTTCCATCTTCTGGCCTTCTCTTTTGCTTCTTTACTCAACCCAAAATGGAGCTGGAGACTTCAGATTACATATAGTGGAGTGATGTGGGGCATATTCGGGGGTAGGGAGGGATAAAAGGCCTAGGTCAGGGGCCAAAATTTCGAGTGTCTTTCTCCCGTTTCCAGGGAGACATAAGATTTCAGGTGCTTGGTTGGATCAGCCACATGGAAGGAGCTGGGTGTGCAGTGCAGGGATGGGAAGGGTTTACTAGGGTCAGTAGGAAAAAGCAGACAGGGACTGATGAATAGACTTGACTGGGCAATGTTGCTAAGGAGAGGAGGGGCACCAGGAAGGCCAAACAGCCAAGGTCCTAAATCAGAGAGACCTGGGTTTAAATGTCCACTCCACCACTTATTGGCACAGTGTGAGCATATGGTCAGTGCTTAGCAATTACTCGTTGAATAAATGAATAAAGGTGACCTGGAGCAAGTCACTTATCATCTCTGAGCCTGTTTCACCATCTGTAAGATAAATAGGAGCTACTATTCTTATTATTTCCCCTGTGCTGTCTCTCTTTACAGCCACATCAGTTTGTTGGCCCATTTCCTCAACTTTGCATTGTAGAGGCTGTCATGCTAAGCCTCTTTCATTAAGAGTCAGAAAGGGTGGATGTGCACAAGGCCTTTCTCTTCCCTTTTGTGTCCTTCTCCTCTCCCTACTTTCCTCCTCCTACTCACCTCCTGGCCCCTTTCATTCCCTTTTCCACCCCAGAGAAACTCAGGGTACAGTTCTGGGAACTCACAGCAAGTGTAGAAACATCCAGTTACAGCTCCAACACGTACTCACAAATGCACAACTCACCTCCCACCACATACATACACAGAGCATTGGGCCTGGGCTGCAGCATGAAGCTCTATACCCCCTCGAGGACTCCTACTTGATTCAGATGTCATCAGTACCAGAGACCTAGAAAAACTCCTAGCTCTACCCTTGTGCATCCATGCAGAGCCAACCAGGTTTGGGGAGCCAGCCCCCTCCGCGGATTGATCACATCAGCACTGTTTCAACTCTGGAAGGTTCACTGTGAGCCAATTTCTTTGGAATAAGTCAACCAGTTGTTGTTAGGTGTTGTCGAGTAGGTTCTGACTCATAGTGACGCTATAGGACAAAGTAGAATTGCCCCATGGGGTTCCCAAGGAGCAGCTGGTGGATTTGAACCGCTGACCTTTTGGTTAGCCCCTGAGCTCTTAACCACTGGGCCATGAGGGCTCCTAAGTCAACCACAGGTAAGGAGAATAAGTTTGAGCACATGAAGATGGTGCTAGGATGATTTTACAGTAGTGGCCATGAGCTAGGCAGAGCCATCCACTCTCTAACCCATACTTTCTGTGAATAATGATATATATCTTTTTTTAAAATAATTTATTTGATCATTTTTTGTTGTTGAGAATATACACAGCAGAACATACACCAATTCAACAGCTTCTACATGTACAACTCAGTGACAT
The DNA here is from genome assembly GCF_024166365.1 of Elephas maximus indicus. Lineage (NCBI taxonomy): Eukaryota > Metazoa > Chordata > Mammalia > Proboscidea > Elephantidae > Elephas > Elephas maximus. Next base: position 97,106,189 of record NC_064846.1, on the reverse strand, counting down.
TGATTACATTCTTCGAGTTGTACAACCATTCTCACCCTCCTTTTCTGAGTTGTTCCTCCCCCATTACCATAATAAACTCACTGTTCCCTGAAGTGATACATATTTTCATGATAGCCCTTGGCAGGAAAAAAAACTGTTTGTGGAAGCAAAAGAAAGTTTTTCTCTGTACGAAGCTAACAACTTGCACTGACTTTCCATGGTTATATTTTTGTCTCCCCTTCCCCTCCTTGGAAAGACCAATGGGTAGTAAAGATTGGATGAGTTCTAAGTTTGCCTGTTCCTTCAGTCATTCTGTGGCATGTGGAATGCATCTTCTATGAGATCAACCTTCTCAGGTTTGATTTCTAATAGGTTAAAATTCTACCTTTTGTGCTTCTAAGGGATGTGGTATTCAAAAGCTGAACAAATTCAGCTAGACATGCTGGCTAAACTCCCTCTTATAGAGTGGAGCTGAATCCATCCACTCCCTTATTGCCATTTCACCTCCCCAAATCAATCTGTACCACTTTTTTCTTCGTTCTCACTCTTTTATTAAGGAGGTGGGGGCAACAGCAAGAAATGGCCACCTTTGCTGAGGTTTTTATACATAGGAACAAATGACAGTCTTGTAGACAGGTTCAGGAAAATCTTTCAGAATGCAGAAAATTCAGCAGTCTTTTCCACACTGACCATTGTCATGGCAACACACTATCTGATGGCAGCATGCGTCAACAGGCTGGAGGGGCACAGTCTCAGTATAGCAGGTTAGCCTGACCATTTTTAGCAACACTTGGACTTCTTTCTAGCATTGTTTCTTCTAGGTTTAGCTGAATTTCTTTCCGGTTCTGGACTTGTTGTGCTCTGCTAATTTGCACAGCTAGAACACAATACTCTGTCAATAAGAAAGGACTGGAAATGTAAAGTCATAACATTCCTAGTAGTCTATAGCCACTGTACTTGCTGTCTGCCCTCCCTGACCCCCCCCACCCACTCTTTCCCACTTAGTTTCTCTTCTTCTCCACATCAGTTGTTTCCCACACCTCCCCCATCTAACAACTTTGACCCATTTACCAGTCCCTGCAGTCTCACCATGTTTTTGTTTTTTAGTTTTTTCTTTATTTTCTCGTTTTAACATACAACATCCTAGAATCTTAGGGTTGAAAGGAACCTTAAAAGTAATCTAGTCCAATCATCCTCCCCCAACACAAAAGCCTCAACAATGTGACAGCCCAGTGATTGTCTAGCTTCTACTTGCGTGTCTCCAGAGACAGAGACCTCATTCCTTCCCAGGCAGCCGGTTCCACACTTTAGGTGGTTCTAATTGTTAGAAAATTCTTCCTTTTATTTCTATCGAATGAAAATCTGTCTTTTTATAATATCTACCATGGGTCCTAACTCTGTCCCCTGGGGCCACATAGACCCTGTCTACTCCCACTGCTCTGGGACAGCCTTTCAGAGGTCTGAAGTAGAGACCACATCTCCCTGAGTCTTCTCTTCTCCGAAAAGGCCCAACTCCTCCAACCAGATGTCTTGGAAGAAGGGCTCCAGTCCTCTCCCCGTCCCCACTGACCTTCTGGAACATACTCCTATTTGTCTAGAGCCCTTTTAAAGTGAGGTCCATGCTGCATCAGCATCTCTGGAGCCACAGTGCCTTGGTGACTCACACTAAGCTCTGCATTGACTATAAACCCTAACTTTCTTCCACACAAAATGCTGCTAAGCCATGTCTTCCCATCTTGTATATGTCCAGTTGCTTTTGATTTCTTTAATTGCTTTATCTGTGTGTTCCTTGGCTTGTTCTGCATATTGCCTCATTTCCTTCCTGATGTCTTGAAGGGTTCTGCATATTAATCTTTTGTATTCTGCCTCTGGTAATTCCAGGAAGGCACTTCCATCTAGAAGATCCTTTGATTCTTTCTTTTGAGAGCTTGTTGAGGCGATCATGGTCTGTTTCTTTATGTGACTTGATATTGACTGTTGTCTCCAAGCCATCTTTAAGTTATATTAGTTTATTTTATGTTTGCTTACTGTATCGTAGCTTCTTGCTTTGTTTTGTTTTGAAATGCCCAGATGGGTTGCTTGAGTGAGCTAGCTTGATTATTTTTGCCTTTGGAGCTGTGATGTCCTGTCCCCAGATGGCTAGAGCTGTTATCAGGTATATCAGTCTAGGAGTCCATTCATTTTTCTTGTATGAATTCAGCTCAGGTGTGTGGTACGGACTCTGTCCTACAGTCTTAGAGGGGCAGGGGTGATTGGTGTAGGTACCGGTATCTGGTTGCAGCAGGGGGTCACACTCTGAACAAGGCAGGGGACTGAGAATCATCCCCCATGTGTCTCTGAGGAAAGCGTGTCCCTGTTCTCTAGAGTGTACAGGTGGGTGGGTTGTGCAGATGGACCATGGGCACCCAATGTTTTTGGTTGTAAGGACTGGGAAGTACCAGTTATCCTTGGACCCCTGCCGCGGGTGGCTGGGTGACCTGAGTGGAGCCACCAGTCCTTAGGCCCCTGATGTGGGTAGGTGAGGACCCTTTTTAATAGGCAAAGCAATGTCAAACATCAAACACCCACCTCTCCACCATACAGCTGAAATGGTTGGAGTCTGCCAACAAGGACCTATTCTCCTGAAATAGGTCCACACAGGCCCATGCAGAGGGGAAAGGTACTCAAAGTCCATGGACCATTTATGCCTGGATAGGAGCCGCTTCTGTCCAGAGCTCCCCTGGTTAGTGGAGCTGGCAAATTATCTTTTCCCCTAATTGCAAATTTATTCCTTCTCCAAGGCTGGGAGGATGGCTCTAGATGCTCAACAGGGCCTATCTCAGGCCCAGGGAAGTCAGCTGCTAAAGCCAGCTTGGGAGCAGGGGGCGCGGTAAAATATAAGCAAGTACTTAGCTTTTGCCGAGAACATCGTTCTTCTCTGGTTCCGGAGGTGTGAGTAGGCTGTGTGACTGGCTCCTTCTCCCTGAGAAAACTGCGGCTGAACACTAGTACCAGCCCACTGCAGCCACTCCCGGGAGTGGTGCCTGAGGGCTCCTGGAGATTCAGGTCTGGTAACCCCTCTCCACTTCTGAACTATGTCTTCCTCCCCCTGCCCCTCAGTTCATTTTCTAAGCTTGCCTTTGATGTTCAGGGCTCCTAGCTTGTCATAAATACACTCGTTTCACTTGTTTTTTCAGGTCTTTGTTGTAAGAGGGCTCTCCAGAAGTGTCTGTCTATTCCTCTATCTTGGCTCCGCCTCTCCTGTTGCTTTTGAGAATTCAAATCCTGGCCCATATGTTTTTTTTCTCCTGTCTAATTTTTTTTTTAACTTTTATTGTGCTTTAAGTGAAAGTTTACAAATCAAGTCAGTCTCTCATACAAAAATTTATATACACCTTGCTACATACTCCCAGCTGCTCTCCCTCTAATGAGACAACACACTCCTTCCCTCCACCCTCTATTTTGGTGTCCATTCGGCCAGCCTCTGACCCCCTCTGCCCTCTCATCTCCCCTCCAGACAGGAGCTGCCCACATAGTCTCATGTGTCTACCTGATCCAAGAAGCTCACTCCTCACCAGTATCATTTTCTATCTTATAGTCTAGTCCAATCCCTGTCTGAAGAGTTGGCTTTGGGAATGATTCCTGTCTTGGGCTAACAGAAGGTCTGGGGACCATGACCTCCGGGGTCCTTCTAGTCTCAGTCAGGCCATTAAGTCTGGTCTTTTTACAAGAATTTGAGGTCTACATCCCACTGCTCTCCTGCTCCCTCAGGGATTCTCTGTTGCGTTCCCTGTCAGGGCAGTCATTGGTTGTAGCTGGGCACCATCTAGTTCTTCTGGTCTCAGGCTCATGTAGTCTCTGATTTATGTGGTGCTTTCTCCCCTGTTTAATTTCATTGTGTTACGATCAGAATATTGCTTTATTCTGTTAGGATCTTTAAAATATCTTGACTTAACATGTAACTTGTGTGTCCTCTAATAGCTTCCATTATTTTTCTCCAACTCTCATCCTAGTCTTTTATCTCAAGTCTTTTAAAAATTTATTCCTATTTTGGGTTTCTTACCTTTCCTATCTCTTCCCTTTAAATTACTTTCCATATATCCTCTCTTGCTTGTCATTTCCATTTCCTCAATAGCAAGATATCACTACTCTCTGGAAGGTATGTGTACAAGTGCATACGCAGGAAAGCATGAGGGCACACAGATATCTGCGTGTTATGTAGGTGTGAACAAGTAGCTGCAGAGGCTTGTTTAGTTTCTCAGTTTCTATTGCTTTTTCTGTGTTCTACCAGGATTTAGAGCTTGGATGGGGGGAAATGGCAAGGTTGGGGAAAGAGGAGGAAGAAAAGTTGGTTCATAATTGGTCCCAAAGGAAACGGGAAACGTTTCCAGGGTCTGAGAGGTGCAGGAGGACATTAGGGTGGGATCTCTATGTTTAATTCAGGGATGTAACACCAAGGGAAGGACTGGAGAAGGGCCAGGAATAGAAGAACCCTGAGGCCTTAAGAGTTGGACAAGGGAGGAGGATTTGGCTAGGAAGTGAGGACTTGTGCAGTCAGTAGCCATTGAAAGGTCAGAGGGAAGTGGCTTAAAACTATAGGGTCAGGAGAAGGCTGAGGGCTATGCGATACCTTAGAAGGGGCACTGCGCCTTGCTGTGTGCATAATTTTGAGAGTCAGTGTCTAATTAGGTTAGAAAATTTTCTCTGGCCAATGGAGCTTGGGATGTGGAGTCCCTGCCTATGGACTATGCTGTTGTCATAGAATGGGCTCTGCTGGTGGATGTGGCCCTTCATATAATCCTTAGCAAAAATCCACTGGATATAACATATTGCCTCAGACTAACTCCAGGGCAGAACAGACCTCCCTTTCATGTTGGATTATCTTCTGATGAGGGAATCAAAGATAGGAGAACTGGTGCTATCTTGGCCATTTTGTAAATAAACACGGGAGTTTCACTCTCTAGGATGGGCAATACGATACCCATGACCACTTAAACTCTGCAAATAATTATACACACATACATACAAATTCAATTAAACAGGAAAATAAGTGCCAAAACACTTAAAAAGAATGGTAAATGAAGTGAGTTGAGTTGGAAAGCAGCAGCTGGGTTGGGGGGTGGTGGTGCGGGGAAAGGTTCTACTGGAAGGCGAAGGACAGTTTCCCCAAATAGCTAGTGGATAGTGTGATCAAGAGGGCAGTGACCTGATGACTATGTTTTCCCTCTCTCCAGAGGCCAGAACAATTCTAGGCCAGCCTTAGGGAGGAGAAGAAGGAGAAGGCAGCAGCCCCATTTCCAGTCCTCTGGATGAGTCTAGGGAATCTACTCTCAAAGGTATCAGAAGTCCTGCCTATACATTGTAGTCCTGCAGTCCCTCAAGGGTCTGTTGGATCAAGGAACTATACTGCAACAGAAGGTCTGGGAGCTTTCACCACCCCACCGCAAGCCTGAATTGACTTGAACTTCTCTCATTTTAAAGAGGGCTTTATTGTTGGCCTTTGGAAAGAAAAAGGGTTGCAGGGCACACGTTAGACGTGGTTTTCCACTGGCAATATCTGAAGCTGAGCCTTTTGTCCTTCTGAAGGTGACATTAGCCAGCCAAATGACAATTCCAACCAGAGGGTCAAGTGAGGAATTCCAACTACAAGCTGTCAGGTCAAGAAGAGGTTTCCCTTCCACATCATTAAAACAATTATCCACCAAAAGTCAAATGGTATTTGCGGAAGCCTCCACTGATGGGTGGAACGAGGAGGGCAGGACTCAAGGGGTGGGGCTCACCTTTGATATAGTTGAGGATTTGCTGGACTCGGTGGGGCTCATTGCGGTCTGGCCGGCAGCTTGGCGTGATTTCCAGCACATAATCAGGACCATATGCTGTGAAAAACTGTAAGGAAAAGGGAAAGGCCAAAAAACTGACTAAACCACATAAAATCTCTAAAGCAAGCCACATACAAACAGAACAATCAAAAGAACTCACCATTAGGGACAAGGGGAGGGAGACCTAGTTGGGCAGGGCAGGATGATGCAGCGGGAAGCCCTGTCCTAGGTGGCACTACTCCCCTTGTTCAAAACCTTTCAGAATTTAGTCCATTGCTAAATTCTTTAGCTTGTTGTTCAAGGCTGTCCCTGCTTAAGTCCCAGCTTTTGTCTTCAGCCATAGCTCTTACTGTTCCCCAGTTCTCTAGGCACATTAGACTCTTTTGTACCCCCCGAAATCATACCATGCTTTGTCTCCTCTTAGGATCTTTTACTCTTTTCTGGGGGCTGCAAAGCCCCCCACCCCCCAACTCCTGCTGCCTGTGAAAAACCTCCCCATTCTTCCAGGAGCAGCTCAAATGTCACCTCCTTCGCAAAACTGTCCCTCATTCTCCACCAACCCCCAGAGCATTCTGCTGGTACCTCTCTTACAGCCCTTGTTCAATAAATAGTACTGGCTATATTTTTTTTTTTTTATATAGCACATGCAGGTCACTGTGCTGGCTGCTGTGGGGGCTAGAAAGACGGACAAGACCTCCTGTGTGGCCCTCTGAGTGTTCGCAAGCACATTCTGCATAGGATAGAGTTTTCCACATTGACCTGATCTCTTCCTGCTGGATTATCAACTCCTTGGAGGCAGGCAGCACCAGTGTTTTACTCATCTTTGCTGTCCTCACAGACCATGGCAGCTGCCTAATAGTTTTTGCGGACTTGAATTCCATGTCCCAGGAATGTCAAACAAGCCTAGTTTCTGTACTTCAGTTTTTCCTTCTCAGTAGTAGTTTTTTAAATTCAGAGACTCAAAATAAAGGTTACTAGACTCTATTTGTAGCTTGATATATGATTTCTTGTGACCTCTGGTATGTCACAATATCTACTAGGGCCCCCTTGGGGGAAAACGCTCTACAACAAAGGGAATCATTCAATTGGGATAAGTCTTTGAATGGAAAACATACAAAGCTACTATTTTTGTTTAATTTTTAACAGAAATAATATCTGTGTACACTCTCTGGTGAGAGAGCATATGGTCCTTAACGTTCTGTGTTGTCAATAGTGATATTGTTGGGTGGCAAGTAAAACAGGGAAATTAAAAATCCATGGGAAAAATGGCATAGAGGGCATGCAAAAGGGATCTTGATGTGTGCCGTGAATTTGAGGCCATTTGATGCCTAGATTATTAAAAATAGTCCAGGGTTAACTTTCCATCATCACCCAAATTGTCCTTATTAAGGGTCTGGACGTATAGCTGATATTATGGGAGATGTTGTAGAACCATCTCTAGGGATTCTAACAAAGTCTTTGTGGAATCCATAGGAGTAACTTGATGGAAAGATAGCTTTTGCACAACCATGACAGAAAAATACTCTGGATGGTACCCAGCTACCATTACTGAACATTTTGGAAGAATCCTGATTAAAAGGGGGGAAATTCAGAAAAAAAATTCAAATTCTTATGGACTGCAGACTTTCTGGAGCCATGAAGTTTGGACGCCCCTGAAACTATTGTCCTGAGATAATCTTTAAACCTTAAACCAAAACTATCCCCTGAAGTCTTCTTAAAACCAAATAATAGTTCAGCTTAACTAGTAAACAATGTCTGCCTTGAGCCTTATGCTCTTTTAAGAACTATCTCTATGGGATGCAATTTGACAACAGCAACTCAAAAGATTAGATAGGAACCTTAGGGGGCAGTGAATTTATGTTAATGGGAGAGGAACAACTCAGAAAAGGAACGTGAGAATGGTTGCAAAATTTGAAGAACATAATTAATATCACTGAATTGTACGTATAACCCAAAACCAAACCCAGTGCTGTTGAGTCGATTCCGACTCATAGCGACCCTATAGGACAGAGTAGAACTGCCACCTAGAGTTTCCAAGGAGCGCCTGGCGGATTCAAACTGCCGAACTTTTAGTTAGTAGCCGTAGCACTTAACCACTAGACCACCAGGATTTCCATATAGAAACTGTTAAATTGGTGCATGTTTTGCTGTGTATATTCTCAAAAACAGCAACAACAAAATAAATAAAATTAAAAAAGAAGAAAAAACTCTAAACATTTAATTAAAAGGAAAATGCCCAAGATTGTGCCAACGCTTAAAATGCCCTTTATTTTAACGGACCGACTTAAAGAGGAGGGAAAGGCTTGGCTCCTTCCTGCTGGAGTTACTGCTCTCTGATGCAGAAGCTCAGAGTTCTGGAGACAGAAGAGGCCTTGAGTAGAAATCGCCTTTACCAAACTTTTATGTGGAACAGACAAGAGGGGTTAGATGGAGGACACATCCAGAAACTGCCCCCTTCCCATTATGATCTAAGTAACTTGAGAAGCTTGTATTTTTAGCCAAGAAGGGCCCCATAGCCCAAGCCTGAGGACCTAGTGGGCTTGGCTGTAGAAGAGAAGCCTTCAAACAGGTGTGGCACTCTCTCCTTAGGTAGTCTTTTCTCCTCCATAGGGTGTCAAGTAGTATATTCATTTCATGGGTATGGAAAGAAAGGCTTAAAGAGAACAACAGAAGAGAGGCAGCTGCAATGAACTGACCTCTCTGGGAGACTCAAACCCCTGGTATCAAGGTGCTATAAAATCAGAGGCAAGGTGCCTAGCTGAGGTATAGGAGGAGGGAACATACTGTGTTCATATATGAAGATGACACTGCCAATCCTCTGTCAGTAAGGCAAGTTGTAAACTGTTTAGGGCTGAGTGTTTGGAATAACAAGTTCTCACTTGTGACTGCCTACTATGTGGTTAACCACACACTCCCACTTTAGTCCCCTCTTCAACCAAGAGCACATGTTTGCAAGATGGTCAGCTACAGCTAGAACCGACTGCCTTGTGACAGAACTCAGCTTTACTGGGATTGAGGTTCTTATTCCGACTTTGTTAACACCTCGTTTTAACTGATTGAGCCACACAGGGGGCAAAGCCATATATATACGTTCTCTACCGAAGCCAGCTGGCAGCAGGTAACAGCCAAGCCCAGGTTCCTAAACCTCTCCCTGCCTTTGCCAACCAAATATTATCCCCCTCGCCAAACCCCCCCCCCAAAAAAAAAAACCACTGCCATCTAGTCTATTCCGACTTGTAATGACCCTATAGGACAGAGTAGAACTCCCATAGGGTTTCCAAGGCTGTAAATATTTACAGAAGCAGACTGCCACATCTTTCTCCCACAGTGGCTGGTGGATTTGAACAACCGACCTTTTGGTTCGCAGCCAAGCACTTTAACCACTGCGCCACCAGGGCTCCTATATTATTCCCAGGTCCCCCTTATTATTTGCACTATTCTTAGGCTAGGGGACTCAGATGGTTTAAGAAGGTCCTGGTTTTGTGAGTCAGTTCCACATGACAGCTGGCTGGTGCTGGCCCTGGGAGGCTATGCTTGGGGCTGGGGGAAGCACTAGACACCAGGAAGTCATAGGCTGTATCTAAGGCAAAGGTGGTATCCTATTTCCCCTCTCTGGCTCTCTCATAGCATTTCTCTGTTTCCGTGTTACATTATACTTTTATTTTTGCACTCGTTAAATCTTTTCTACTGGACTATGAACTCTGCAAAGGCAGAAACTCCTGTCACGTTCTTTTTGCATCCCCTGTAGAGTTGAACTCAACTCATCATCGCAGGTTCTCTTTAAACAACGTTGAATTAAATTAATTTGCAAAGTGTTTCGCTAGGTGTTAGGTTAATTCTGTGAAATAATTCAAAGAGTCAATTCATAGTACTAACAGCTTTTCCAGACCCCTAAGGCAATATAATGAGGTGGAAAGATCACTGGCTTTAGAGTCAGGCAGACTCAGATTTTAGTATCTGGATTTATTTTGTCGTCTCTACCTTAGGGATGATAATTTTTTACCTTAGGGATGATAATGCTGACCTAGCTTAATTGTTAAGAACCAATGAGATAATATATACAAAACAGCCTAGCACAGGGCCTGGAACATAATAAGAGTTCAGTAAATGCGAATTCCCTTCTCTTGAGGCAAGAGACCCTTAACTAACTGGTGCTTCATCCATACACTGAGGAATATTGGGCCAAGTGCCTGGGGCTGAAATGTAGGAAGAAGAACCTGCTCCTTCTGCCAGGCAAGGCCTAGCAGCCCCCGTGTCCCTTACCACTTGCTTAAGCTATTAGCTTAGTCTAGGGCCTGTGGAGAAACTGACTTCTCTCATGGTTTCCTGTCCTATGGTCCTGCCACTCCTTACTTACTGGAGAAGTGGAAAGGAAATATGATCACATAAGGGAAAGGAGATGTTGGAGTGGAGGAATTTGGCTAGCACTAGAAATAGCTTGAAGGCCCCACCCTGAATCTTCCCTCCAGCCCTGAAGAGGAAAGGAAATGGGCAAGTAGCAATCCCATTTCCAGACAGGTGGAGCAGGGGATGAAAGAGGCCGGCGGATCTCCAAGTGAAAACACTAGCTTTAATCTCAGTAAAGGTAGGAGGGAGGTACTAACCCCTTTCCATCCCCCCCTCCCTTTTTCCTCAATATTCCTTTTGCTTTCTGAGTTTCTGTTTATACATTTTTTAGGTGAACGTGGTGCTGGGGAGGGGGCAAATGGAAGGTATGAGGTGGGCAGAGGGACAGGAGCTGAAGGTAATGGCTACTTTAGGGTAGCTGGTCACTTCTAGCCCTTAGCTTAGCTCTAGCTCAGTTCAGTGCTCCTTTGTTGCTTGCTCCCCTCCAGCTCTTGTTCACACAATGAAAACAGCATAGAATCTAGATATTTGGTTTAAAAAAATCCAGAAGATGCCTTAAAGTTAAGTTTATTCATAACTCCAAGTTTGGTCACAGGAAACCAAGCCACAAACCTGAGTCAACCAATCCTTTTGTCCTTCCTTCACCATTTACTAAGTACCTAACTACGTGCCAGACTAGGTTAGTCGCTGGGGTACAAAGATAGTAAGACAGCTTAGTAGGAGGGGTTGTTGTACAGCAGTGCGATGAGTGGTATAATAATAATCCTAAAAATAAAATAATGACAGCTAACATTTATTAAAGGCTTACTAAGTGTCAGGCACCTAATGCGTCTAAGTATTTTTTATGGATTAACCCCATTGCCATTGAGTCTATTCCAACTCATAGGGACCCTATAGGACCGTAGAACTGCCCCAGAAGATTTCCAAGGAATGGCTGGTGGATTTGAACTGTCGACCTTTTGGTTGGCAGCCCAGTTCTTAACCACTGCACCACCAAGACTCCTTTTATGGATTAATTAACTTAATTCTCACAACCAATACATAAGGTAAGTAAACGGGGTATGAAGGATAGGGGACAAGCATTCCTAACAGAGCCTGGGCAAAGGCAGGTGTGGAACAGAACAGCACATCTCAGAAATGGAAATAAATTAGGTATGGCTACAGTGCAGGGCACAAACATGAGGCTAGGGAGGCAGGCATAAGTGTAATGGTGGGCCCTGTTTGCCCCCCACACTAAGGAATCTGGCCTCATCCCAGACTAGAAGTTCCCTGAGGGCGGAACATTGTTTTGTTACCTGCTGTACTGCCTGTTCCTGAAGTAACATCTGCCCAACTGTGGTAAATAAATATCTGTGGGATAAATGAATGTAGGCTGGGGAAGATACTGAAAGCTTTTAAACAAAGCACTTTAAATACAGTTTCTAAAATGTGCAATTAGAAGGCTCATTGGCTACTGTGTGGAGAATGTTTTGAATTTGAGGGAATGCAAGCAAGTAGGGAGACCAGTTAGAAAGCTATTGTTACAGTCCTGATTAGCAGTTAACATGGTGTGAAGTAGGATAGTTGTGGGAGGAGTAGCTTAAAAGAGAGCGTTAACAGGACTAAACAATGAATCGGGTGTGGAGAGTAACAAAGCGGGGCAAGTCGGCTTTCTGGCTGTGTAGGAGGAGCATTAACAGAATAAGACATAAGAAAACAAGGTTTGATGGCGGTGGTAGTGTGTGAGTGTGTGTGTGTGTGTGTGTGTGTGTGTGACATAATGAGCTCAGCTGGGAGCATGCTGTTGAATTGAACTGGCAGGATTCTGTTGATATACCCGTTGCCGTCGAGTCCATTCTGACTCATAGTGACCCTGCAGGACAGCGCGGGACTGCCCCATAAGGTTTCCAAGGAGCAGCTGGTGGATTTGAACTGCAACCTCTTGGTTAGCAGCCAAGCTCTTAGCCACTGCGCGCAACCAGGACTCTCCTGCTGGTATAAAAAAAAAAAAATATAGTGGTCTGGAATTTAGGGGAGGGGTTGGGCCTGAGATACATGATATGTGTTATCAATGACTATAAAGTCAAGGAATTAGATGAGATTGCCTTGGCTGGTAGGGGATGCTTACTACAGAGTGAGAAGAGGGCCAAGGGAAGAATCATGGAGAACAGCAATACTCCAGAGGCAAGAAGAGGGAGTAGAGGCAGACCCAGCAACAATTTAAAATACTGCTGAAAGGATAAATAAGAGGAGGACTGAAAGGTGTTTTCCGATTTGCTCACTGGAAGGAGACCTTTGCTGCTGCAGAGTCAGTGGAAGCTGTGGATAGAGGCCTGACCGGAGTGGGCTGAAGACTCAGAAGGGAGGAAGTAGAGATAAGACCGAGAATAAACTTATTTTTTCAAGGAGTTTGAATCGAGGGTGGGGCTGAGGTAGGGTGGGTGTTTTAAGATAGGAGGGTCTTAAGTATATTTATAGAGCCCTGGTGGTGCAGTGATTAAGAGCTTGGCTGCTACTCAAAAAGGTCAGCAGTTTGAATCCACCAGCTGCTCCTTGGAAACCCTATGGGGCAGTTCTACTCTGTCCTGTAGGGTCGCTATGACTTGAAATCGACTTGATGGCAACGGGTTTGGCTTTTTTGTTGTTGTTGTTGAGTTGTTGAGTCTACCTTCACAATATCTCTTTGCTGTCTTCTCCGTCCCCACAGTGATCACCCTAGCTCAAGCCCTCATTACCTCCCCCCAGGACTATTTTAGCAGCCTCAACACTGGTCACCCCACCTTCATATACTGCTCCCAGTTCTCCTAAGATAAATAAAACGGTATTCTTCCCTTGTGGAACTCTGTCTCATGGTCCAGACAGACAGACCCGACTAACTAAATACATATCATTCTGCCCCAGATTCCCATCCTGTGGACTCTTTGCCCTCAGCTTATAAATACACTTACTGTTTTATTCATCTTTATATTACTCATAGGGCCTGGAAAATAAAAGGTGCTCAGTACGTGTTTATGGAATGAATGAAATATAGTGCTATTGGGATTCTGAGGAGATCTGCATCCAGTAGGGAGAATTAGGGTCTTGAAGGATGAAAGTGATGGCAAACAGGTAGAGAGGGAATGTGTGGGGATGAGGGAGAGTCAGTAGAGGCAAGAGAACGCAGGACAAGTTTGGGGGCCAGCAAGTACTGCAATTTGGCTAGAGTTGGAGAAAAGGAGAGCGTAAAAAGTCTGAATCCCAGGTTGAAGAGGCAGGGCTGGGTATGCTAGGCACACTGGGGAAGTGTCGGGACTGGAGCTGTGCCTTAGGAGAACTGGAAGCGGTATCTAAAGGCTGGGTGACCAGTGTGGAGGGTACTAAAATAGTCCTGGGGGAAGTAATAATGGCTTGAGCTAGGGTGATTGCTATGGGGATGGAGAAGACAGGAAAGAGATATTGTAAAGGTAGACTCGACAGTTCAACAGGATTTAGTAACTGGATGGCTATGAAGGAAATGAGAGAGAAGTTCATGTTGGCTCCTCGGTTTTGAGTCTGGGTTGTTGTTGGGTACCATTGAATTGATTTTGACTCATAGCAACCCCATGTGACAGAGTAGAACTGCCCCATAGGGTTTTCTAGGTTGTAATATTTATGGGAGCAGACCTCTCGCAGAGCCACTGAGTGGGTTCAAACTGCCAACTTTTCAGTTAGCAGCTGAGAGCTTAAGCATTGTGCCACCAAGCCTCCTTTTTCAGTCTGGGTAAGTGGAAGAATCTCAGTGCCACTGACAGAAGAAAAAAAAAAGAGCTGGGGTAAATTAGCAGGAAGAGCTAGTTTGGCTAGGGGAAGATGATGGGCTTAGGTTTAGTTGGGTTTGAGATGACAAAGTACCTAGGTCCAGATGTTTAACAGACAGCTAGAGATACGATAATGGCTGGGGACTAAGATAAAAAATTAAGGAAAGGTCTACATTTAGATGGGAATAGGGGGGAAAAAGGAGCCAATGAATAGGCAGAAAAAGAGCAATCAGAGAGGAAGAAAGGGAACAGTAAAGTGAAATCTCGTGGAGACCTTAGGAGTGAGACTCAGCAAGGAAGATGCTTAAAGGGATACACTTGCCGTGCCGGCAAAATGCTCCTGTGGTTTAACTAGCCTCCAATTAGGGGATACAATGATACCGCTTTTATCCATCCCCCTATTTATAATACTCCAAGCAGCTCTCAAATTTTTCATGGTTCACTCAAGGTCTACCTTTTCTTAAAAATTACATTTGATTCTATTTTTTTGTTTTGTTTTTTATTAGGGTGAGCCTCAGGTTGGTGCCTGTCTCACAGCCCCCTGAGGCTTGACTCTGTCTTCAACTGGTGATGTTGTTCCACTAACTGTAAGGTGGTCCCTGACCAGGAAGAGCATTTCTTGTCCTGAATCACCCTGTAAGCAGAACTCATCATAACCAGAAAAATACAGCACCAGCACTTTGAAGCATCTCCTATAACGTGGTCACGTACAATGCTTCTCAGCTTTTCCTATGTCACCAATTACTCCCTCAAAGAACCTGGGCCCAACCATGAGGGAAACAAAAAAGCTTTCTTTTTCCCAGAAAAAACATTTCTGTTTACAAGAAATTTGGTTATCATAGATATCATTTATGGTACATTTTAAGGACATAAAATTGCAGTGGCATTATTGGGAGTAAATTTAATTGCCATGGCTTTACAACACAAACAAAAATAATAACTCTATTAGTTGTTGAATTGAACTGGCAGGGAGTAGCACATCAAAGGCAATTGCTAGTAGACTGGGCCGGGGCGGGGAGCTGGGGGCGAAATTATGAGTGTCCAGAGCATGAACAAGGGGTCAGGGAGAGATAGCCAGAGGCAGATACAGGCTATTAGATAAGATGTTACATGTGGAGGTGGACACGAGGATGGAAGGAAAAGAAAATTCTTAGCTGCCGGAATGAATAAATACTTGGTGGCCCATCTAGACAACATTGGTGTTCTACCTGCAGTACTCCTCTCACCTCTTGAACACAGAGAAGGTACTTAAGAGCTGCTTGATAATGAAGCTTATATGCTAGTGCACAGTTGTGCCGGGAACTGTTTATTTGAATGAATGAATAGGGCACGGAAACAGTTTTATTATTCAGATGTTTTAATGACATTTTAACTATTTATACAGAAAATAGCTTATTAAGCAGAATAATCAGGTAAACCTGGGATATGTTAGCTTATTGAGTACCAGTTATATTTAAGCAAAGAATATGCTCAGTATTAACTAGTCTTATTTCACTGGCTAAAATACTTAGAGGCTTTGTGAACATATGTGTATAGCCCTTTTCTGTATTGTCTGATCAGTAAGGTTCCCGTGTTAGTCAATCCATAGTTGTGTGTGTGTGTTTTAGGTGCTGAGCACTATTCGAAGCCCTGAGGGGAAGCCGAGTACAAAAAAGGATAAGGTCTGGTAACTGCTTTCAAGGAGCTGAAAATCTAAAAGGAGAAAGAAAAGATATACATAGGAAGGGCAGAGAATAATTGAAGTTAAACAGTGTAGTGTTGGCCATAGTATAATAAAATGCCCTCACATGTATTAGGCACTGGACAAATTAGGTGACTTGTCCAAGATCATGGTGCTAAGGTAACAGATATGAACTTGAACCCATGGCTTTGGACTTGCAGCTCAGTGGGCTTTCCATTACCACGAAGTAATCAGCATAGTGGTTAAAGAGTGATATTTCTGGAGTCATAATGGGATGAGCTAACCTTTGCTCCACCAAGTACTTGCTATGTGACCCTAAGCAAGTTACTTAACTGTTCTGTGCCTTGGTTTTCTTGTGTGCAAAATGAGAATAACAGAACCTACCTTACAGGGTTGTTGTGAAAATAAATGAGTTAATTCATGGAAAGCACGTGGAACAAGTACCTGGCACATAGTAAACACTCATAAATGTTATTAAATGTTTATTATTAAATGCTAGATATTATTATGCTTTATTAACTGTACAAAGCAACAGGAGTTCTGAATGCAGTGGGTGGTAGTTAAACTAGAGTTCTTTATAAATGCCCCCTTTCTTGGACATATTCAGGCTGAATGAGGGTGAATTCTGAAGCACTTACCTGGTATCCAAAACCCTGAAGCCAGAACGAGGGGCAGAGAGATCAAGAAGAGAAGGACTCCAAGTAAAAGTGACTCAGAAAAGTGGAAGTGAAAAAGAGGGAATGAGAAATTGGAAGTGGGGAAGGGGAGAGAAGAAAAAGGCAAGGGGACAGAGGTGATGGAAAGGAGAGGAAATAAAATGGAGGTTTAGGTTAAGGAGGGGAAGGAAGAGGTACAGAGGAGGAGGCAGGAGATACCCTGGCAGGGTAGCTGCCACTTCACTAGGGGTCTCCAAGCAGGCCAAGGTTTTCCTTCAGGGCATGGATTCAAGGGTTTTGAGGAAGGGCTCTGGCCAAGATTAGTGCCTTCCCCACATCACTGCTGATCCTCTAATTTCCAATATTAGAATTCCTCCTTCATAAATATATACGGGGCAACACTGGTTATACCATAAAAAAAATAGGTCTCTGTTAATCATATGAATATTTTGGGAAGAAGCCTACACATAAATCTTTTTTACATTAATTTTTCTTAAACCAAAGGTGGGGACGAAAGAAGGGAAAGCGTAGGAATACTGCTTTAACTGGTTTGGTGCTGATAACTTAGAAAATTGATTCTACTGAAGGCTTAGTAAGAATTGCCTTGGCTTGATCCTTACACTCCTCCAGGTAAGGGCTCTCTCTCCATCCCTTCGCTGCTAACCTTCTCATTTCTAAAGACACTTCAACTCACTGCAGTCTGGCTTCTTCCCCCACCTCCATTGAACTGTTTTCTAGAACAGGGATGGCAAAGTTGTTGGCAACTCTGATTGACTGGTAGTAGCTGCTTGAGGCATTGTGCTGAGAAGGATTCTGAGGCTGCATCTAGGTTCAGCAGGAAAGTGTACCCTGATCAGTTTGTAATGTAATCCATGGGAGTACGTTGTGGGCAGCGTGGAGTGGGGGTGGGGGCTATGTAATCATATATATAGTGTAGTTTTGCTATTCCTGCTTTAGGAGATCAAGAGTGATCTCCTAATTACCCAATCTAATGTCTTCTTTTCATTTATCACTGTGGGATAAAGAATTTAACTTTACCCAAAGTAATGTGGTCTTTGCCCTTGTTTCCTAAGAGATAATTCTAAACCCTTGGAATTTCCTGGGCAATTGAGGTGCCTTTCTTATCCAAACCATACCTGAGGGTTTATGCTAATGAGTGGGGGTTGGCCTGGCGAGAAAGACCACCATGTGGCCTGATATTAGCTTACCTCAGAGAGGGAAGGGAGCACGATTCAATAGTCAACAATGAGGCGCCTAATCATGACTATGTACTGAAGCCCCAATAAGGGCTCCAGACACAGAACTTCTGGTTGGTGAAAGACACTGATAAACATGGGAGAGTAGCCGCCCTTTTTGGGACACGGAAGTTCCATGTCGGGAACCCTTCCGGACCTTGCTCCACACGTCTCTTCTTTATGCTGACCCTGGTTTGTATCCTTTTGCTATAATAAATCTGTAATCGTAACTATAGTACTTTCTGTGAGTTCTGTGAGTTGTTCCAGTGAATTATCGAATCCAAAGGAGTAGCAGCAGCCAGTCGGTGAAAGTGAAAGAGCCCAGGTGGGGCCCCTAAGCTTGTGGCTGGTATTCTGAAGGGGTGGTGGGAAAACCCCAAATCTGTAGCCAGCAGGTCAGAAGTAAGGGTGTTGTGCGGACTCCTAAGCTTGCGACTGGCATCTGCCCATTTTGCAGTCTGAAGGACAGTGTCCTTTTGAGATCTGACCTAGGTAGGGCCAGAGGAAGAAGTGCTGCAGGGGCAGCTGGCATCTAAGGTCCTGAGTCAGAGAGAGAAAGTGCCGCATGGGTGGCTGGTGTCAGAGATGATTGAGAAGTGGGAAAGCGGGGATTCGATTATTTGGGGATTGGATTTATGTAGATCTTTATCTATGAGATCTCTCTCTCTAGCACATAATGTCACCAACCACCCTCTCCTTTTTTAATTGTGGTAAATATATATGTGACAACATTTACCATTTCAACATTCTTCACATGTACAGTTCAGTCACATTAATTGTGTTTATCATACTGTGCAAACATCACAAAATTTTCCATTACCCTTAACAGAAACTTAGTGTTCCCTAAACAATGAGTCCCCCTTCCCACTCCTTCCTACCCGCCCCTGGTAACCACTAATACTTTTAGGTCTGTATACACTTGCCTATTCTAGATATTTTATGTAAGTGGAATAATACAATATTTGTCCTTTTGTGACTGACATATTTAATTCAGCATGATGCTTTCAAGGTTCATCCATGTTGTAACATGTATCAAGACTTCATTTATCTTTACGACTGAGTACTATTCCCTTGTATGTACGTACCATGTTTTGTTTATCTGTTCATCTGCTGATGGGCACTTGGCTTATTTCTACCTTTTGGCTATTGTGAATACTGCTGCAGTGAACATTGGTGTACACATATCTGTTTGTGTGTCTGCTTTCAATTCTTTTGAGTATTGACACTGTCTCCTTCTCCTTAATCACTAGTGCTCTCCCTGTTCCTTCTCAGTCTCTTTCCCTGGATTCTCTTCCTTCATCTGTCTCTTAAATGTAGGTGCCCCAAGGCTGTACCCTCAGCATCTTTTCTCTCTCTCTTTGCAAGAGTTCGCACCCTCTGCTGCTGTTGGAATCACCTCTACGCAGATATCTACATCTCTGGATCTAGTGTTTATCCCAAGCTTCTGACCCGCATTTATCATTTGTCTGCTGGACATTGCTACCTGTAAAAGTTAAATTCCTGGTACTCAATCCTTACTGGGTTCCAAGCAGAGCTGATTCAGTATATAAGTCCTTCTAAACAGAATGTTCATCTTCTTTTTTTGTTCACTCAGTGCTAGAAGTGAGTCCCACCTTACAATGAGCAGCGCAGCAAAGATTTGAACTTATAACCCTGGATGGGTCAGTGTGCCTGTGCTTTCTTTAGAGGCAGTATATTTTGTACTTTCAAAATATCTGAAATGATATGCTTTAGGGGATCTCTACCTGAGATATTTTCATTGCTTGATGAGCAATGGACTTTTCCCTATCACTTGTCAAATGGAAAAAAAAATATCTAACTGTGTGCGAGAAGATAGAAAGACGCATGAGGTACTCCCAAGACTGGCATTATCTCTCAAGGGGTAGCCTGAGAGCAAGCGATATGTTTGGGGGGTATTATTTGAAAAACACTGATATCTGCTGGGGCAGGATACAGATTGGTAAGTGCTGGGGAAACAATGATGAAGCAGATTCAATCCCTGACCTTGAGAAGCTTATGGTCTGATAAGGAAGACAGGTACAGGAATAACTATGGTGAGAAGAACATCAGAAGTGAGTCATTTCTCTAGAGCTATGGGAATTCTGAATGGGAACAATTAATTTTGATTGTGGGGGGCAGGTAATAGATAAGGTTTCATAGAGCGGCGGGAGGCAATTGAGACAATTGAACTGGCCTTGAAGGATGCGTTGGACATAAATAGGAAAGGAGAGAAGGCAAGAAAGTCAGAAGAAGCAGAATGAGGACAGTGAAGATATATCCTAAACAAATCATAAAAATTTTACTTATAGACAAAGAATAGAATACTGGGTCAAAGCCCACACCAGCATAACTCTGTAAGCAACTTTCTTATCTTCTCTGACTAATGTATCCTTCTTTCATGATGGGCAAGGACGGATTGATAGGCTTGACAGAGAGAGGAGAAAAGCCATGCATGGACTTGATACTATTCATCAGGGAGGCTACTTGGGGGCAAATTGGAGCTTTACGTGCCTAGAACCTACTGATTCATTTGTTCACTCATTCATTCAACACCAGTACTTCCTGAGCACTTCTGTGTGCCAGGTTCTGGGCATGAAGAGATGAATGAGACTCAGCCCCTGCCCTCAAGGAATGGATGGAGATACAGCTGTGCAAGCAAGCAATTATAATGCACTTCGGTAAGTACTAGAGCCCTGGTGGCACAGTGGTTAAGAGCTCAGCTGCTAACCAAAAGGTTGGCAGTTTGAATTTACCAGCTGCTCCTTGGAAACTTTATGGGGCAGTTCTACCCTGTCCTATAGGGTCACTAAGAGTCAGAATCGACTTGACAGCAATGGGTTTGGTTTTTGGTTTGGTAGTAAGTGCCATAATAGAGGTGCAGGCAAGGAGTCCTGTAGTCTACAGGGGAAACAAAGTGAAATCAAGCTGTGCTCTCCAAGTCAGCCTCTAACTGATTTCCTCCCCTCTGAGTTTTCTGTTAGAAATTCAGATCTGATCATGTCATTCCCCCTGCTTAAAACCATGATTGGCTTCCCACTGACTGCAGGACTGAGTCCAAACTCCAAAGCAGAATACACAAAGGCCTTCACAGTCTGCCCAACTGACTTCTCCAGCCTTATCTCACACCACGGCCCGGGCTATGGCCGTTAAACTGAAGCCACATTGAACTGTAGTGTCTCTCCTGGCTCCTCTTTATCTGGGCAACTCTGCTGCTTCCCTTGAGTCCTTGCTAAATGTTGCCTCTCTGCTGAGCCTTTCTGGCTCTCCCAGATGGAGTAAGTTCCTCCTCCCTGTTCCCACAGCTCACTGCTGACTTCTCTATTGTAGCACTTATTACATTATAGTTTAATTGTTTCTGTGTCTGTCTCCCCCACTAGGCAGTGTTATCCTCAAGGGTGGGACCTGGGCCTTATTCTTTTCTTTATCCCTGAGATTTAGTAAGGCCTAGCACTTTAGCACATAGTAGGTGCTCCATACATCTTTGCCGAATGAATGAATGACTCTGACATATGGCCATTTAGGCCAGGTTGTTGTCAGTAGCTGGCATTACTTACTTAACGTGAGAGATGCATAAAAAATGAAGGGCAGCCAGAGTAGCTAAAAAACAGGCGGCTCTAGTGACATTGTGAAAAAAATAAGCTGGAGAAGGCTGAGACAATGCTCCCACTCATGCTTAACAAATGACTCTCGGTTCTGAGCAGCCCTTTTTGTCTGCTCTCCCATTCACTTTCTAAAACCCAGTCATTGAAATGATTCTAATTATTCATGGTCAGTGGCATATCCAGGAAACACTTAGTTTACAAGCAATTAAAATACATTAAAATAGATTTATGCAGGTTGAACCTGATACTGCTGGTAAGAAGAGAGTAAATGACTTATCTCCTGGAGGGGCATTTGCTCCTCCAGGTCACTCTTTATCACTCCTTTTCCACTGTACTAGTTTGGTGCTAACATGACAAACATCCGGAGGTACGTCTTAAGGAGAGTACGCTGCGAAAGTGCAAGGAGTCCATTCCACAGTCATAGACTGCATGTGGAACCCCAGCCAGCTGTCCTATAAATGTGTGAGTGTTGCCTCTGCCCATGCCCACCCGACCATGGGGGAAAGGCTGGCTCAGCAGCAGGCAGCATGGGGCAGTAGGAAAGCTCCCGGTACTCTGATCAGAAATTAGCTTCCATTTGGTGCAACACTGGGTGTGTCATTTAAGCCTTCCAGGCTCAGTTTCCACATTGACAAAATGGGGACACAAATCACCATCTTGCCAACCTCACAGGGTTGTTTATGAGACTCAAGAGAGGTAATTTTGTGAAAAGTTCTAGAGGCTAGGCAAATGAGGGGGGTTTACTTTCATTAGAAAAACTCTTAACATGTGGCTGTTGGGTCACTTCAATGCTCGACATGTGGCAAACACTCACCAACAGATTAGTAAAAGTACACTTAGGCTCATTCCCTAATGGTTTCTTTAAAAGTCCACACAAGGGCAACTCATTACCTTGCCACACGCAAACCAACAGTGTTTTAATGTCCCTTTAATGAAGACAACAGTCAGTAACTACACACACACACCAGCCGGGTTAGAACAGACATGGGATAGCAAAAGCCTAGCACATAAAAAAAAAAAAAAGTACATAGAAATGTTAAATGGAATCCAGTGTACTCAAAGGTTTTCTGTCAGCTTTCCCCACAGCAGGCTCTGCTTCCTTGGCTTTGACTCTAGGGAAAAAAAGACTTCTTTTTATTGCTTTGAGAAACCTAGAATAATATATAGCTAAGCCATTCAGTGGGGCCAATGTCATTGGTGCAAAATTTAGAATGCACAAAATGGAAATGGCATATTTCAGCATCAGTTTTTGAGCTAAGTTTCAGTGGAACTGCGAAAAAAGGCCAAAAAGCTGGTACAAAAGCAGGGTGGGGAAGCAGAGGTCATGGAAAAATCAGTAAACTGGAGTCTACCTTGAAGGCTGGCCTTAAATTATTAAGGCCTTGAGACATATTAATGGAAACCTGTTTACCCTACATCTGCAAAAGGATCCTGGGTTCCTTCATGCTCTGTCGCCCCTCCTTGCCTTCCAGCTCACCATTCCCTTTGTAGAGAATGCCCTCTCTTAGCCTAGACCATTTCTACTCATCTTTCAAGACCCAGCTCAAATGTAACCTCTTTGAAGTCTTTGCTGACTCCTCAAAGGCAGAGTTCCTCATTCCCTCCCCTGTGCTCCCACAAGGCCTTTTACAGCCCTCTGGCCCATTCTGGGATATTTGTTTACACGCATTCTTCCTCATTGGGCCATGAGTGCAGCTCTCAGGAGCAAAAACCACATAGTATCTTTCTTAGCACAGAGAAGGGAACAAAAACAGCCCTCACTCAATGCTGGCTGAATGAGTGTTTGAGGATGCATGCACCAAGCGCGTTTATTAGGTGTGCACGTGACCCAAAGGTAAGGCGCATTAAGCAATGATTTCATGTGTTATATACATGCTTCTTCAACACTGGTTTATCTACCTGATTAGGGACTACCTTGGTACTGGCAAGCAGCAAGAAACCTGTTGGCAGAGACAGTCTGACAACAGGCAATGCTTTGGGCGGCCTCCTGGTCCAGGCTATCAGCTTGGTTCTCCTAACTTGGAAACAGGAGCTAGATCAGTGCTGTTTCCCACCCCACCCCAACTCCCACGTGCTTGCTTCCCAGGAAGTTGCCCAGTAGCACAGACAGCATCCTTTTTTAAGTTTGAAAGTTCAAAATCCATCCATTACCAGAGAGGAATGGCTAAAGGGTGGAGGCTGACTGGGCCAGGGCTTCCACAGAAACTCAGCATCCACAACCCTTCTGGTTCTGCTAGTAATGAACTCAAGGACTTTGGACACATCTGGTTATCTCAGACTTCCCATCCCCCAAACAGGGAGAAGAGTGAAGATGTTGCATGAATTGAGTCAATAAAAAACCCGACTGAGATCCCCGTAGAGGGGGGAAGCAGTGGTTGATGTTGGCAGAGTCTGCAGGGTTCTGTTATTTTGGTGGTTTCTGTTTCTAAGTGTAAATCAGTCTGGCCCGGGCCGCCACAGAACTAGCACACACAGTGGCGGCGGCGGCGGCGGCGGCGGCGGCGGCTGCGGCAGTGGAGTGGGATGGGATGCTCAGCTGCCGGCTTGCCGACAGCTGGTCTCCCATTCCAGGGTAGGGACCAGGAACAAAAAGCTCTGAAGGCTGTGCCTACTGGAGCTATTTAGTATTGAAATAAAATAAAACTTGCGACAAAGTCAATGTGACACATCTTTAACGATTATTTTGCTGCACTGTCATTAGGCGTAAGTGGTAAGCAGCTCCCAGGAATGATTGTGAGTACATTACTTTCACACAGCTGAACTAAATATTTCTGAGGTCAGCCAGGACGAGGGTGGGGATTGGGGATGGTGTGTCAGAAGGCAGAGTAGAAAGCTGGTTCCAAGCCATTTCTCTGGTTCTTCTTCCTCTTCCCACCCCGCCCCTAGGTGACACTCTTCCACCCCTAATTGGGGAACAGAAAAAAGACCTAAAGAGGGGCTGGAGGCTTGAGTAGCTAGCTCCTTTCTCCAGCTAGGGAGAGGCCACTCTGAAAGCTCCTAGGGCTAGGGAACCTGAGATGTTCAGGGGGCTTCAGGCTGCTTAGTCCCTGCTTTTCTATAAGGCTCGAAATTCTACCAAGCAGCCCTAAGCCTAAAATGTATACGCCTAATGCATTTTTTTTTTTAATGCATATGCCTTCTTTGGATCCTGATTTGTGCAAAGGCTTTTTCAAGAGAACTGGGTAAAACTTAACAGAGACTGGTATTAGATGATATTAAGGAATTAATTTTGTTGGGTTTGATAGTAGTACTGGGGTTATGTGCAATAAAAAGTTCCTTATCTATTAGAGATAATATTTATAGGCCATCAGCTGTAAAATGATATGATACCTGGGATTCACTTTAAAATACTTAAGAAAAAAATGGAGGATAGAAGAAATAAGAATACAAGAAGGTTGATAATGGTTGAAGCTGAGTAATGGGTACATGGATGTTCATTACACTATTTGCTTTGTATGTTTGAAAGTTTCCATAACAAAAAATTTAAATTATTATAATACTCTAGACTGTTAATAATACCTTGAAGATGCAGGCAGCTACCAGGAATGGGATTTTGGATGACCAGAGCAAGGAGGGTGGGCAGTGTATGTCGGCCCATGGGCTACTTTTACAGAGTGGGAAGTCCTAGATGCGGTGAGGAAGTGTGTGTGTGGGGGGGGGGGGTGGAGAGTTCTGAATAGTCAGAGGACAGTCTCAACAGAGGAGAGTTCTGGGGGAGGAGGCAGGAGGTGAAAAAAGAGAGGAAACAGTGTAATAGGCACTCATGTCCATGTTTTAGGGCCCCCATTAGCCTGTAAGCTCCTGGGGGTTGAGGCCTGTATCTTTCTTGTCTCTGTCTCCCCTAGAGCTCTCAGGATATTAGTTTTGTTTTGTCCCATTCATTTATTTAAAAATATTTATTGAGTGCAGACCACAGCCAGGCAGTACAAACCTGTGGGTGTGGTAGGCAAACGGAATACAGCAGTGAATAAAACAAAGCCCCTGCCCGAGGGAGTTGACATTGTAGTGAGAGGAGAAGAACAATAAATAAGCAAAAAACTAAGTATATAATGTCAGAAGCTGATAAGTGCTGCAAAGAAAAATAAAGTAGGGTAAGGGGGATAGAGAATGCTGGGTGGTCGTTCAGAACTAATCTTGCATGGCACTTTGGTTTTTATGAGGTTTTTCTGGTCCCCTCTGCAACCTTGTGGCCTGTATATACATTTTAACCTCATTCTTAATTCTCACCCCCTAACCTGACCAAAAAAAAAAATTTTTTTTTTTTTTAATTTTAACCTGACTAAAAGGAGCCCTGGGGGAGCAGTGGTTAAGCACTAGGCTGCTAATGGAAAAGTTGCCAGTTTGAACCCAGGAGTTGCTCTGTGGGTGAAAGATGTGGCAGTCTGCTTCGGTAAAGATTTACAGTTTTGGAAACACTATGGGGCAGTTCTACTCTGTCCTTTAGGGTCGCTATGAGTCGGAATCGACTCGACAGCAGTGGGTTTGGTTTTGTTTTCTTCAGTTACCAAAGGGAGAAATGGCTCCCTTTGTTTCATTTTTTCAGTTTTGTTTGGGTCTGTTTTCAACTCTATGATGATGATAATAATAATCACATTCACACTTGACATTTATTGCATAGACTCTGGAGCCAGGCTGTGTTTTAATTTTGACTCTACCTAGCTAGCTGTGTGATTTTCGGCAAGTTACTTAAACTCTCTGTGTCTCAGTTTTCTTATCTTGCAAATGGAGATGATTATAATACTATGTATTAAATGAGATAAAGTTCTTCAAACCACCTAGAATAGTACCTGGCATATTGTCGTCAGTGTTGCTGTCAAGTTGAGTCCTATTCATGGCAACCCCATGTGTGCAGAGTAGAACTGCTGCATAGGGTTTTCAAGGCTGTTGCCTTTTGGAAGCAGATCACCAGGTCTGTCTTCCAAGGCACCTCTAGGTGGGTTCAAACTGCCAACCTTTTGGCTAGTAGTCGAGTGCTTAACTGTTTGTGCCACCCAGAAGCCTACCTGGCATATAGTGAGTGCTTTATATAAGGGTTTGCTAATATTATTTATTATTTTGAGCCAGGGACTGTGCTAAATGCTTCATTTATTTATTTACGTTTACTGAGCACCTGCCAGGTCTCAGCCCTGGAGAAGGAGTGCCTTCCTGGAACTTACATTTGACCTAATTTTATCCTCACACGATATGGGACACGTATTATACATATCTCCATTATGTAAAGAAACAGGTGAGGCTTAAAGATGCTAAGTAACTTGACTAAGCCACAGAACTAGTAAGTTGAGAATTAGGATTTTATTTCTGGTCTTTGTGACTCCAAAAACCATTGCTCCAGACCAGGGGTTGGCAAACTATAGCCTGCTGGCCAAATTTGGCTCTCCATCTGTTTTTTTTTCCCTTGAGATATAATTTACATGACACAAATTTTACCCGTTTAGAATGCACAATTCAGTTTACTTACAAGTAGTATGTTTACAAGTTGTGTAACCATCACCCACCACAGTCTAATTCCAGAGCATTTTTATCACTCCAAAAAGGAACCCAATACCCATTAGGCCGTCACTCCCTATTTCCATATCCACCCAGCCCCTGGCAACCACTAACCTACCCTTCTGTCTCTATAGATTTGTCTATTCTGGACATTTCATATAAATGGAATAATACAATATGTGGCCTTTCGTGTCTGGCTTTTTTCACTTAACGTAATATTTTCAAGGCTCATCCATGTTTAGCATGTATCAGTACTTCATTCCTTTTTATTATATACAATAATATTCCATTGTATACATAAACCACATTTTGTTTATGCATTCATACATTGATAGACATTTGGGTTTCCACTTTTTAGGTATGAACATTTGTGTACAAGTTTTTGTGTGAACACAAGTGGATATATATCTAGGAGTGGAATTGCTCCATTATAGGGTAAGTCAATGTTTAACTTTTTTGAAAAAATGCCCGAATGTTTTCCAAAGTGGTTGTACCATTTTACATTCCCACCAACAGTGGGTTTCAATTTCTCCACATCCTCACCAACACTTGTTTATTGCCCATTAAAATTTTTTTTTAAATTACTTATTTTGCTATTGTTGTTGAGAGTATACACAGCAAAATGTACACCAATCCAACCATTTCTGCATGTACAATTCAGTGACATTGATTACATTCAAGTTCTGCAACCATTCTCACCCTCCTTTTCTGAGTTGTTCCATCCCCCATTAACATAAACTCATTGCCCCCTAAGGCTGCTATCTAATCTTTCAAGTTGCTGTTGTCAGCTTGACCCCATATATCCCTTGCCATCTACTCGATTCTGACTCATAGCGATCCTATAGTACAGAGTAGAACTCCCCATAGGATTTTCAAGGAGTGGCTCGTGGATTCTAACTATTGACCTTTTGGTTAGCAGCTGAGCCCTTAACCACAGCACCACCAGGGCTCCTTGATTCCATATAGGTAGTTCTTAAATGAGCATAATGCTCAAGGCAGACATTTTTTACTAGTTAAGCTAAACTATCGTTTGATTTTAAGAAGACAAGGGATAGTTTTAGTTTAAGTTTTAAAGATTGTCTCAGGACAATAGTTTCTGGGGTTCATCCAGCCCCCATGACTCCAGGAAGTCTGGAATCCATGAGAATTTGATCGGAATTCTTCTATGGAATCTTTGATCAAAATGTTCAGTAATGGTAGCCGGGCACCATCCAAGTTCTTCTGGTCTCATGGCAAAGGAGGGAATTGTTCATGGAGGCAATTAGCCACACATTTCATTTCTTCCTCCTATTCCTGAAACTCCTTCTTCCTCTGTTGTTCCAGGTGAATACAGACTGATGGATGGCCACTTGCAAACTTTTAAGACCCGAGGCACTACTCAATGAACTAGGAGATAGAACAGAAGCACTAAACATATTATTAGGTCAATTAACTGGGATATCCCATGAAACCATGACCCTAAACCTCCAAACCAAGGAACTAAATCCCATGCAGTGTTAGTGTTTGGTTGTACCTAAAGAGCCTCAGCAGCTATCTTTTTTTTTGGCTGTTGTTGTAAGTATATCTATCACACAACTTTTGCCAATTCAACACTTTACAGGTGTACAACTTATTGACAGCAATTACCTTAGTCAGCTCTGCAACCCTTGTTGTTGTTAGGTGCTGTTGTGTTGGTTCTGACTCATAGTGACTGTATGTATGACAGAACGAAGCACTGCCCAGTCCTGCGTCATTATCACAGTTGTTGCTATGTTTAAGTCCGTTGTTGTAGTCACATTGTCAGTCCATCTCATTGAGGGTCTTCCTCTCTTTTTGTTGACCTTCTACTTTATCAAGCATGATGTCCTTTTCCAGGGACTGGTCCCTTCTGAAAACATGTCCAAAGTATGTGAGACGAAGTCTCGTCGTCCTTGCTTCTCATGAGCACTCTGGCTGTACTTCGTCCAAGACAGATTTGTTCCTTCTTCTGGCAGTCCATGGTATATTCAGTATTCTTCACCAACACCATAATTCAAAGGAGTCAATTCCTCTTTGGTCTTCCTTATTCATTGTCCAGCTTTCGCCTGCATATGAGGCAACTGAAAATACTGTGGCTTGGCTCAGGCACACCTTGGTCCTCAAAGTGACATCTTTGCTTTTTTAACACTTTGAAGAGGTCTTTTGCAGCAGATTTGCCCAATGCAATACACTGTTTGATTTCTTGGCTGCTGCTTCCATGGCTGTTGATTGTGGATCCAAGTAAAATGAAATCCTTGATAACTTCAATCTTTATTCGTATATCATAATGTTGCTTATTGGTCCAGTTGTGAGGATTTTTGCAACCCTACCCTTAATCAAAGCAATTTTTCCATCACCATAAACTGAAACTCAGTATTCCATAAGCAATAACCCTCCTCTTTCCCCTCCCTCCTGTCTCTGGTAACCACTAATAAACTTTTGTCTCTATGCATTTGTCTGTTCTTGTTTTTTATATGAGCAAGGTCATACAATATTTGTCCTTTTGTGATTGACTTACTTCACTCAGCATAATGTCTTCAAGTTCTATCCATATCGTAGCATGTATCAAGAACTTTATTTCTCCTACTGGCTGAGTAGTATTCCATTGTATGTATGTACCACATATTGTTTATCCATTCATCTGTTGATGGACATTTAGGTTGTTTCCATCTTTTAGCTGTTGTGAATAGTGCTGCACTGAACATTGGTGTACAAGTCTCTGAGTCTCTGCCTTCAAGTCTTTTGGGTATATACCTAGGAGTGGAATTTCTGGATCATATGGTAATTCTACTTTTAGTTTTCTGAGGAACTGCCACACTGTTTTCCACAGCAGTTGTACCATTCTGCATTCCCGTCAGCAATGGATAAGTATTCCCATTTCCCCACATCCCCGTCAACATTTGTTATTTTCTGCTTTCTTTGTCTTAGTTATCCATCCTAGTGGGAGTGAAATTGTATCTCATTGTGGTTTTGATTTGCATCTTTCTGATGGCTAATGGCATTCTGTATGTTTTCATGTGTTTGGTGGCCATTCGAATGTCCTCTTTGGTGAAATGTCTATTCAAGTCCTTTGCCCATTTTATGATTGGGTTGTCTCTGTTGTTAAGTTGTAAAGCTTCATATATATTTTGGTAATTAGATTCTTATCGGATATATGGTTTCCAGAGGTACTCTGCCAGTCAGTAGCTTTTTCACTTTTTTTTTAGTAAGGTTGGTAAGCAGTCTTTTCACTTTTTTTAGTAAAGGCTGTTGATGAACAAAAGTTTTTAATTTTTATGAGATCCCACTTATTTTGTCTTTTGGTGTTTGTGGTTTTGTTATTATATTAGATAATCCATTGTTAAAAGCTAGGCCCAACAGCCTTGCCTCTGCATTTTCTTCTAAGAATTTATGGTTTTAGATTTCACATTTAGGTCCTCAATGAACTTTGCATTTGTTTTTGTGTATAGTGTGAGACATGGATCCTATTTCCGTTTTCTGCATGTGGAAATCCAATTTTCCCAACACCATTTATTGAAGAGACCCTTTTTTCCACCATCGAATGGACTTAGCACTCTTGTCAAAAACCAGTTGACTGTAGATGTGTGGGATTATTTCTGGGCTCTCAATTCTATTTCATTGGTCTGTGTGTCTATTGTTATACCAGTACCATGCTGTTTTGATTACTGTAGCTGTATATATTGTCTGTCAAAAATGAGTAGTGATTTTAAGCATCTTTTTATGTGCTTATTGTCCATTTGTATATCTTCTTTTGAGAAATGCCTGTTCAAGATCTTTGTCCATATTTTAATTGGGTTGTCTTTTTATTATTGAGTTGTAAGAGTTTTCTTTTTAAATATTCTGGATACAAGTCCCTGGATAAATGATTTGCAAACATTTTCTACCATTCTGTGGGCTGTCTTTCAAGTTTCTTGATAATGTTCTTTGAACCACAAAAGCTTTAAATTTTGATGGAGTCCAATTTATCTATTTTTTCTTTTGTAGCTTTGTTTTTGGTATCATATTGAAGAAACTAATCCAAAGTCATGAAGATTTACACCTGTTTTCTTCTAAGAGTTTTATAGTTTTGGCTCTTACATTTAGGTCTTTGATGCATTTTGAGTGTTTTTCTTTTTGTATATTGTATGAACAGGGTTCCAACTTCATTCTTCTGCATGTGGATATCCAGTTGCATCATTACATAACTTGGCTGAGCCAAGTTGGCAGTTATGTAATGATGCAATTTGGCAGTTCTGTAACGATGTAGTTATCCTCCATGATGTGATCTCATGTGATCAATCAGTTGTAAGGGGTGTTTCCTTTGGGGTTTGGCCTGGATCCGGTATATATATGGACGTTCTGGCAAAGCTCGCTTGCTTCCTCTGAATTCTGCATCTGGCTCATCATCATCTGACCTCTGGTTCTTGGTACTTGAGCCTGGTGCCTGCCAATCTTGGAATTTGTCAGCCAATGTACCCTGTGAGCCAACAGCCTACCATCTTACCTGCTGACCTTGGATTCGTCAGCCCCTGCAGCTACGTGAGTCAGGAGACACCTCCACCCTGATGCCTGGCCCACGAACTTGAGTCTTGCTGGACTCTACAACTGCATGAGCCATTTCCTGAAAGAATTCAAATTAGTATTTTGATAGGGATTACATAGAATCTATAGATAAATTTGGGGAGCACTGCCGTCTTAATAACATTGTTTTCCAATCCACAAACATGAGATGTCTGTATATTTATGTACATCTTCCTTCATTTCTTTCAAAAATATTTTATAGTTTTCAGTGTACAAGTCTTGCAATTATTTTGTCAAACTTATTCCTAAATTTTTTATCCTTTTGATGTTCTTTTAATAGGAATTGCTACTATATAGATATACAATTGATTTTTGTATATTGATCTTCTATCCTGCAAACCCTTGCTGAACTCACTTGTTAGCTCCAGTAGTTGTGTGTGTGTGTGTGTGTGTGTGTGTATGTGTGGATTCTTTGGGGGCATTTTTTACATAGGATCATATCATCTACTAATAGAGATAGTTTTACTTCTTCCTTTCCAATCTTTATGCCTTTTATTTATTTTTCTTGTCTGACTGCTGTGGCTTGAATCTTGAGTATAATGTTGAATAGAAGTGGTAAGAGTGGACATTCTTGTCTTGTTCCTGATCTTAGGGGGGAAGCTTTCAGTCTTTTTTTTTTTTTTTAATTTTTATTGTGCTTTAAGTGAAAGTTTACAAACCAAGTCAGGCTGTCATACAAAAACCTATATACACCTTGCTGTATACTCGTAGTTGCACTCCCTCTAATGAGACATCACACTCCTTCCCTCCACTCTCTATTTTTGTGTCCATTCGGCCAGCTTCTGACCCCCTCTGCCCTCTCATCTCCTCTCCAGACAGGAGCTGCCTACATAGTCTCATGCATCTACTTGATCCAAGAAGCTCACTCTTCACCACTTTCTATCCCATAGTCCAGTCTAACCCCTATCTGAAGAGTTGGCTTTGGGAATGGTTCCTGTCTTGGGCTAACAGAAGGTCTGGGGACCATAACTTCTGGGGTCCTTCTAGTCTCAGTCAGACCACTGAGTCTGGTCTTTTTACAAGAATTTGGGGTCTGCATCTCACTGCTCTCCTGCTCTCTCAAGGGTTCTCTGTTGTGTTCCCTGTGAGAGCAGTCACTGGTTGTACCCAGGCACCATCTAGTTCTTCTGGTCTCAGGCTGATGTAGTCTCTGGTTTTTGTGGCCCCTTTTGTCTCTTGGACTCATAATTACCTTGTGTCTTTGGTGTTCTTCATTCTCCTTTTTTGTTCCTTTATTCCTTCATTATACCCTCTTTGGTGTTAAATAAATACTTTCTATTGTACCTTTTTTAATTCCTTTGTCATTTCTTTTAATACATATTTTTAAAATTATATTCTTAGTGGTAACCCTGAGGTTTACAATTAACATCTTAACATAACAATCTCATTTGGATTAATACCAATTTAACTTCAATAGTATACAAACACTTTGCTCCTATAAAGCTCCATTCCCTCAACACCTCCACCCCATACTGCTATTGCCATACGAATTCCATCTTTATACATTGTGAACTCATCAAAACATTTATAATTAGTGCTTTATGCAGTAGTCTTTTGAGGCATATAGGAGGAAAAAAGAGCTACAAGCAAAAATACATATAAAGTCGCTGTCAGTTGGAAAGGACTCGACAACACACAACAACACGCAGTTACCCTTACTGGTGCTCTGTCTTTCTATAGATTTGAGTTACTGGTCAGTGTGCTTTCATTTTAGCCTGGTGGATTCCCTTTAGCATTTCTTGTAGCCACATATTCTCTCAGTTTTTGTTATCTGGGAATGTCTTAATTTCCCTTTCATTTTTGAAGAATAATTTTCCTGGATATTGAATTCTTGGTTGACAGTTTTTTGTTGTTGCTTTTATTTCAGCACTTTGAATATGTCATCCCACTGCCTTCTGGCTTCCCTGGTTTCTGATCAGAAGTCAGTTAATATTATCGAGGATCCCTGGTATGTGATGAGTTGTTTTTCTCTTGTTGATTTCAAATTCTCCCTTTGTATTTTGAAAATTTAATTATGATGTGTCTCAGTGTGTATCTCTTTTTTGAATTTATCCTATTTTGAGTTCATTGAGCTTCTTGAATGTGTAATTTTTTTTAATCAAATTTGGTAAGTTTTTTTTTTGCCATTATTTCTTCAAATATTCTTTCTGCCACTATCTCTTTCTCCTCTCCTTCTGAGACTTCCATTATGTGGAAGTAATGATGTCACACATTTCTCTGAGGCTTTGTTCATTATTTTTTATTTCCATTCTTCAGACTGGATAATACCAATTGACTTTTCTTCAAATTTGTTGATTCTTTCTTTTGCCTGCTCTAATCTTCTGTTGAGCCACTCTAGTAAATTTTTCATTTCAATTATTATACTTTTTAACTCCAGGATTTTTTTTTTTAATTTTCTATCTCTTTATTGATATTCCTCATTTGGTGAACCATAGTTTTCATGCTTTCCTTTAGTTCTTTGAACATATTTAAAATTGCTGATTTAAAGTCTCTATTGTGTTGCTGTTAGGTGCCATTCATTCGGTTCTGACTCAGAGTGATCCTACAGGACAAAGTAGAACTGCCCCATAGGGTTTCCAGGGAGCAACCAGTGGATTCCAACTGCCGACCTTTTGGTTAGCTGGTAAGCTCTTAACTGCTACACCACCGGGGCTCCAAAGTATTTGTCTAGTTAGTGCAATATCTGGACATTCTCAGGGACAGCTTATGTCTGTTGCATTTTTCCTATGTATTGGCCATACTTTCTTATTTTTTGCATGACTGATAATTTTTGTTGAAACTGGACATTTTAAATTATATAACGTGGCAACTCGGGAAATAAGATTCTCCTTCTCCCCAGGGTTTGTTGTTGTTGCTGGCGGTATTTGTATGTTTAGTGAATTTTCTGAATTCGTTTTGTAAAGTATGTATTTTTTGTTGTGTGTGGCGATTGAAGTCTCTATTTGGTTAGGCTAACGGTCAGCTAATGATTGGACAGAGATTTCCTTAATTCCTGGGGCCAGTACATCTCCTAGTGTTTGCTGAGGGGCTCTGCATGTATGTTGGGGTGTGTCTTCAAGATTCAACCAGTTGATAATTCAGTTGAACATTCAGTTGATAATTCTTTCTTAGCCTTCACTTCGTGCTTGCACAGTCTCAAATTCAGCCAGAGGTGAGAGCTTAGGGCACTCTCAGGTCTTTCCCTGTACATGTGTATGGCCCTGGAAACCCTGGTGGTGTAGTGGTTAAGTGCTACAACTGCTAACCGAAAGGTCAGCAGTTTTAATCCACCACATGCTCCTTGGAAACTCTATGGAGCAGTTCTACTCTGTCCTATAGGGTCACTATGAGTTGGAATCAACTTGACGGCAGTGGGTTTGGTTTGGTTTGGGTGCATGGTCTTTTTCATTCCCAGGAATATGTTGAGCTTTTCAAAGCCCCTATGGACGTTTTATTTTATATTTTATTATTGTACTTTAGATGAAGGCTTACGGAACAAACTAGCTGCTCATTAAACAGTACACATACTGTATTATGACATTGGTTACCAACCCCACGACATGTCAACGCTCTCCCTTTCTCAACCTTGGGTTCCTTATTACCAGCTTTCCTGTCCCCTTCTGCCTTCTAGTCCTTGCCCCTGGGCTGATGTGCCCCTTTAGTCTCAGTTTGTTTTATGGGCATGTCTAATCATTGGCTAAAGGGTGAACCTCAGGAGGAATGAAGTCACTCCCCTATGAACATTTAATTCCCTAGCTTTTCCTTCTAAGATTTTTGGTTAGCCTATTGTTTGCCCCAATTGTTATCTACTGCCTTAGATAGCTGTGAAATTAATCATTTGCCTCTAATTTTTTTTGACAAATGCCCGCAGAGAAAAAAGTTTTTCACCCTGAGCAAGCTCTGAGTTAGGCCAAGTAAAGAAATCCAGATATTGAAGCCATATAGGTCAAATAATCACAATTCTCTGGGCACTCCAACTGTTTGCCCCCTCTGGTGGCTGCCAAACTGATACTTTTCACCACGATTGTGAGCTCTTGGTTTTTAAGGCTGTTGCCTCTGCCTATTTTTGCAACGTTTAACTGTGCTCATGAAGAACTTGTACATATATCAAGAGGCAGTTGTTCGGACAGAACAAGGGGATACTGAGTGGTTTAAAGCCAGGAAAGGTGTGCGTCAGGGTTGTATCCTTTCACCATACTTATTCAATCTGTATGCTGAGCAAATAATCCAAGAGGCTGGACTATATAAAGAAGAACGTGGCATCAGGACTGGTGGAAGACTCATTAACAACCTGCGTTACGCAGATGACACAACCTTGCTTGCTGAAAGTGAAGAGGACTTGAAGCAATTGCTGATGAAGATCAAAGACCACAGCCTTCAGCAGGGATTACACCTCAACATAAAGAAAACAAAAATCCTCACAACTGGACCAATGAACTGAGAAAAGACTGAAGTTGTCAAGAATTTCATTTTACTTGGATCCACGATCAACACCCATGGAAACAGAAGTCAAGAAATCAAAAGACCCATTTCATGGGGCGAATCTGCTGCAAAGGACCTGTTTAAAGTGTTGAAAAGCAAAGATGTCACCTTGAAGACTAAGGTGCGCCTCACCCAAGCCATGGTATTTTCAATCACATCATATGCACGCTAAAGCTGGACAATGAATAAGGAAGACTGAAAAAGAATTGACACCTTTGAATTGTGGTGTTGGCGAAGAATATTGAATATACCATGGACTGCCAAAAGAATGAACAAATCTGTCTTGGAAGAAGTACAACCAAAATGCTCCTTAGAAGCAAGGATAGCGAGACAGCATCTTACATACTTTGGACATGTTTTCAGGAGGGATCAGTCCCTGGAGAAGGACATCATGGTTGATGAAGTACAGGGTTGGCGGAAAAGAGGAAGTCCCTCAACGAGATGGGTTGACACAGTGGCTGCAACAATGGGCTCAAGCATAACAATGGTTGTGAGCATGGCACAGGACCAGGCAGTGTTTCGTTCTGTGGTGCGCAGGGTCGCTATGAGTTGGAACCAACTCTATGGCACCTAAAAACAACATTTTTGCAAATGAAGTTTTATTGGAACACAACTGCACCTATTAATTTATGTATTGCTTATGGTGGCTTTCATCCTGCAATGTTAGAGATGAGTAGTTGGGACAGACTCTATATGGCCTGCAAAACCTAAAATATTTACTATCTGGCCCTTTATAGAAAAATCTGTGTGGCTCACATTATATTTCTATTGAACAGCGTTTCAGTAGAAATATAATGTGAGGCACATATGTAATGTAAAATTTTTTGAGTAGCCACATTAAAAAGGTAAAAAGGAAGAGGTGAAATTATTTTAAGAATATATTACCCAATATATCCAAAATATTATTTCAACATATAATCAATATAAAAATTATTAATGAGATCCTTTACATTCTATTTTTTTTTGTACTAAATCTGTAAAATCTCTGCAGTCTCAATTTGGACTAGCCACGTTTGAAGCGCTAAATAGCATAGTTATAAACCCCTGTTACTCAAAGTGTGGTCCTTGGACTGGCAAAGTCCATTGCCTAGGAGCTTGTAAGAAAAGCAGTCTCAGGTCCTTCCCTGCATTTACTAAATCCTAATCTGCCTTTGGAGCCCTGGTGGTGCAGTGGTTAAAGAGCTTGGTTGCTAACCAAAAGGTCGATGGTTTGAATCCACCAGCCGCTACTTGGAAACCCTAAGGGGCAGTTCTACTCTGTCCTATAGGGTTGCTCTGAGTTGGATTCGACTGCATGGCAAAGGGGTTGGGGCTTTTTGTTTGTTTTACCGGCATTTAACAAGCCCTAGTGGTGGCGTGGTGTAGTGGTTAAGTGCTGCGGCTGCTAATGAAGGGTCAGCAGTTCAAATCCGCCAGGCGCTCCTTGGAAACTCTATGGTGCAGTTCTACTCTGTCCTGTACGGTCACTGTGAGTCGAAATCCGAGGGCGCTGGGTTTGGTTTTTTGTAGTGATTCACATGCATATTAAAGTTTGAGAAGCACAGCTCTACGCAGGTTAACCATACTACCTCTCTTTGGGATTATTCTTATATAAAATACAATGCTCTGGTTAGATTGCCATTCTATTCACTAGATCATGATTGAATTGTCTGGAAATCAATCAACTAAGATGACTGTGTGCCAGACCCTGTGCTTGGCACAGTGGGGGTTGCTGAGCTGAAAGAAGACATGGTCCCTGCTTTCTCACAGTTTACAATTGCCAGAGAATAACACACTGCAC
This sequence comes from Elephas maximus indicus, assembly GCF_024166365.1. Lineage (NCBI taxonomy): Eukaryota > Metazoa > Chordata > Mammalia > Proboscidea > Elephantidae > Elephas > Elephas maximus. The sequence goes on along the minus strand of NC_064846.1, from coordinate 97,068,851 downwards.
AAGAAATCCAGCCTTCTTCCTCACTAAAATCCTCTAAACAACTTCTCCATCTCAAATGTAAATGTGACAACTAGGCACTGGGTTGCTCAAGCAGGCATTCAACTCAAGAGGTTCAAGGGACAGAAATAAAACAGTTTCACTCCATTTGAAACTGGCTCACAGCAACGGTCTGAAGCAAACACTCAAGCTTTAGGACATGAACTCAATGGGTTCTTCTGAAAGGGTAGCAACCCTGTGTTTGTATAACAGGAAAGTTATAACATTCATCATGCTCAGATTCAGGAACTGTGCACTCAAGTCAAGAGAAATCTGACAGTCTGATTTCCAGGTTCCAGTGACTTAGAATAGGAATTCCTATTTAAAGCAAAGAAAATAAGAAATGAGGAAGTGCCAGTCCTTGTTTCTGTGTGTAGGTGTTGACAAGCTATTAAATCATTAGGCTGTCCCTTGCCAGAAGCAGCAGAATAAATCTTGGAGGTTGACAAATGGTCAGCAGCTCTGTGTGTGCCTCTACACTCAGAGGCACATACAAAGGGCACACTGTTTCCCTTGGTTTATCTCCTGGCTGTGCAAATATTTCATCTGACATTTGGATTGGATTCTGAGCTAGTTTCCCACCAAGCTGATGGTTTTTTAATCTGCTTTCATCAGCCTACAATAAACTGTCTAACCTGTCTACACAGTGCAGTGTACTCTGCCTACTGGCAAAGAGAACAAAAGAAACCAGGAGATCCCTGACATACTTTTCTCAGATGTCTGAAGACGAGAAATTGCACCCAAACTCTGCCCAAGCCAGAAACGCAGGCAGTGAGGCACTTGCCTCATCCCATTATACCAGCACCCATGAGCCCTCCCCAGATTAGGCCAGTGCCAGCAGGAGGTCACAACACAGAATTTGGGCCTGTCACCCTATTAAGACAGATCTTTGGCTCAGCATAATTGTGCCACTGCCAAAGATGAGGATGGCTGTAATCTCATGCATTCTGGGTTGTATTCATGCTGGCTTCTCTTCAGTTTCAGATGAGTTCCTTCAGTTATTTCAAATGTAGAAACCCTGTGATAACCTAAATCACAAATTACAGGCTCAGAAAACTTCTATACAGTCATACAAGAAAAGGAAATACTGATACATGCTACAACGTGGATGAGCATTAAAAGCATGATGCTAAGTGGGAGAAGCCAGTCATCAAAGCCCACACATTGTATGATTCCGTTTATATGAAATGTACAGAATAGACAAATAGAAAGAGAGTAGATTAGTGGCTGCCAGGGGTTGGGGAGGACGGGGAATGGAGATTGACCGCTAATGGCCCCAGGGCTTCTTTTGAGAGCGATGAAAATGTTCTGGAATTAGATAGTGGTAATAGTTGCACAATTTTGTGAATATACTAAAAATCACTGAATTGTACACTTTAAATGGGTGAATTGAATGGTATGAGAATTATATCACAATAAAGTTGTTTAAAAAATATTGAGGGTCATTAAATGATTTCCCCTCCTCCCCAAAATCAAGCTCATATAGCCCAATCTTCATATAGCTTTGTTATTCTGCATTCAATTTACATGAGAAGATGCAAAAGAAAGACACGCAAGAAAGGAAAGCTATAGGATGAGAAGAGCCTACCGTCCATTTATCTGCTATGAACTAGGCATTAGGGATACGGCCTGAGTAAAGCTGGCCCTTTCTGTTAAAAGCTTATGATGACACTGTTCCTAACATTGACCCTGAGGCTCTCTGGATTCATGAATTGTCTTCTGAATCATCTGAGACTGAAATGTGTTTATTACAATGTTAGCGTTAATTGTATGGCAATTTTATCGAAAATCGGGAATTCACAGATGATATGCTTCTCTGAAGGTTTCAATACCTACAGTGTTAAGTATACTGGATAATTTATACTAATAGTAAAGCAAAATATTTAAAGAATAAGGAAGGATGCAAACTTCCTGTTTCCCCAAGATGTTGTAAGCAAGTGTACTTAACAAAAATAGCCCAACCAGAAAGGTGACAGCACATACTTAGAGGTTTCCTCCTTTAAAAGGAATTGCTTTTGTGAATCTACAGGCTTTATAGAGGTGGCCTTTTCCTTGTCTCAATGTAAATGAAGACATAGATCTGCTGCTGTTAGTGTGGGGAAAGCTGGTACAAAGGGACTCAATTGTTCATTTCTTCAGGCAGTGTGTTGAATGGTGAAATACCATTTGATATTTGGAGTCAGGAAGACCTGGGTTCAAATCCTAGCTTACACTTGAAAGAACTGAACTAGATTATATACAAAAAAAAGGAGATATCAAAAACAACATTGAATGAAAAGAGCAGGTTACAAAATGATCTGTACCTATGACACCATTTGTGTAAATTAAAAAAAAAAACCACTCATCCTCAGATTTCTAAATCTCATTTATGATCCTGTGTACACACACACACACAATATACTGGACAGATACAAATCAAATTCATGACAGCAGATGCCTTTGGAAAGCTGGGAGAGGAATATGACTTGGGGTGACAGTCACAGAATATTCACTTTATCAGTAACAATTTATTTTTTAAAGAAGACTTGAAGCTAAGACAACATTTTAACAAACTTCAATTCTGAGTTGTGGGAATATGTATTTTTTATATTCTTCTTTGCGACTAAACTATATTTTAAAAATAACAACAGCTAATGTTTACTGAGCACTTGCTATGTGACAGGGACAGTTCTGAGTGTTTCACATGGGATGATTCATTAAATACTTACAACCACCCTATGAGGTAGGTACTACATTAGCTCCATTTTACAGATGAGGAAACTGAGGCACAGAGCACTTAAATAACTTGCCTGGGTCACATAGCTAGTAAGTGGTGGAGCTGGAATCCAAACCTGGGTGCATCTGGCTCCAGGAACCATGCTTTTACCCTGTACAGCCTCTACCCTTCTAAAAATTCTCAAAATCTAAACGAACAGCACAAAAACCGAATCCCTAAATGCAAAGTGCGGAAATGAACACAACGGGTGCAGTTGTTACCCAGACTGCTACATCTTCTTTCTTCTCTTTCCTAGAGGTGGGGGAGGTGAGGCATCTACACTGGAGGAGAGCTAGCTGTCTCAGACTAGAAGAGCACAGACGTCACCTCTCTCTCTTGAGGGAATCAAAAACAAAATATTCCTCTCCCCTGAAAAACCAAACCAAAAATAGGTAGAGCAAAATGAAACAGACTCGGTGAGGGGCATTACAGGGCACACATTCAATTTGAGGCTATGTGTGAGCTGGAGTTCACAAGAGTTAGCTAAGCCTAGTTTCTAGGCTACAAAAGGTTAGGGGTGGGGGTGGGGGTGGGGGAGGAGCTGGCAGCCAGGTAGGGTGGAAGAGCGGGACTGGGAGGACAGAGAGGAACCGTTTGACTTTCTTCTAAGGCTGCTGCTCCCCCTGTAGAAAGAAGCAGATATCCGGTGCTTGAGGAGTGGGGTAGTAGGAGAAAAGAGAAGGATGGAGGAGGGTAGGGGTGTTTCTGTAGCTCTCTTCCTGCTGTAGCCTCTGGGTTTTGTAGAGTAATTCCCTCACTCCCTGGTGAAATCATCAAAGCGGCTCTCAGGCTCCAGGTAAATAACAGGCAGATACAGTGAGGTGGGAGGAGATGATGATTGCCGTTCTGGAAAAAGAGTCTGAAAGGCAAGAGCCAAGCCTCTGGGAAACAATGCTGAGAGGCTGTGTAGTACAATGGTGAAGAGGTCAGATTCCAGAGCCAGCCTGCCTGGATCTGAATCCTGGCTTTGCCATTTATTAACTCTGTCAACTTGGGCAAGCCACCTGTGGAATGGGGATAATGATAGAGTTGTTGTGAGGATGCAGATAAATAAATGCATCTAAAACACTTAGAACGGCGTTTGACACATAGTAGTCACTCTATGCTTGTTATTATCATTATTTCTGAGTAACTACTTGTTCCCAGGTACGGTGGTAGAAATTGGGGATGGAAAGAAGAATCAGACAGTTTTTGCTCTTGCCTTTAGTTTAGTTGGAGAGACAGATAAGTAAACAAATTACAATGCAATAGGATACATTCTCAGATAACTGTATGTGTCAGGTACTGTGGGATCTCAGAGAAAGGTGTGATTAACTATGGAGGGGAGGGGTGGCCAGGGAGGACTTCACAGACAGATAACATGGGAGTCGAAGCTTGAAAGAAGAGTAGGATTTCATCAGGCAGACAGGTGGGAGGAAGGAGATTCCTGGTAAAAGGAATATCTTGGTCAAAGGCATGGCTGCTAAGAATTTTGGACCTGTAAACTCTGGGAGGTTATGTGTGTGTGTGTGTGTGTGTGTGTGTGTATGTATGTTTAAAGTGGGGGGGAAAACGTGATTAAAGTTGAATTGTTAAAAATAACTGATATGGAGGATGGATTATGAATGGAAAAAACTGAAAGGCCAGAGACAAGTTGAGCTGAACTGATCCTCTCATCCCCACTGCACACCTGCTCCTCGTCCAGTGTTCCCTATATTGACCAACCATCCATTCAGCTGCCTAAGAAAGAACCCTGGAGTCCTATTTGACGCTCCCTCTCTTTCACCCCCTAAATCTTTCCATCAACAAGCCTCGTTGGTTCTTCCTCTAAATTGTGTTTAGAATCTAGACTATCACAACAGCCTCCTAACTGGTCTCTCTAGTTCCACTGGAGCCCCTATCTAATTCTTTGTCTACACAAATGCCAGAGTGATTAAACACACACACACACACACACACACCCCTATCTGATTTCAATTTTCCCTTGCTTGAAACCTTTTAATAGCTGCCCATTGTACTTGGTGCTCAGAATTCTAAGTTCTCGCTATGGCCTACAAGGTCCTACAATAATTGGCCCCCGCCTATCTCTCCAACCTCAGGTCCTGTCCCTGGATTTCCCAGCTCCAGACTTACTGTCTCTCCTTGATTCCTCCAAGGAGCGCTGCTCTATTCTTCCCGAGGCCATCACACAGGGCCTTTCCTCTGCTAGGAAGGCTCTTCTTCCCGGCTCTCAGAGGAGTTGCCTCCCCTCAGCCTTCAGAGCTCAGCTTTAATTTCCTCATTGAAGTCTCCCCCTGTGCTTCCCTGGCTTAGGACCCCTTTCCTTGTTGTGTGCTCTTGTGACTTCCTCTACTTCTACTCGGTAGCACTCACCACAATTGTATTTAAATATACAATTTGGTAATTAAATTGTTTAATGTTGCCCCTCCTGCTAAAATCTAAGCACTTAAGGCCAGGATTCATGTGTACCTTCTTTACTACTGGACTCCTGAGTGTGTGGCACAGTCTCAGCACACATTATTTCTTGAACAAATGAATAAGTGAATGAGACTATTCCAATGGTCCAGGCAAGAGCTGATGTAGGACAAACAACTCAATCAAAAAATGGCAAAGGATTTGAATAGACATTTTACCAGAGAGGGTATACAAATGGCCAACAAATACATGGAAGGATACTCAGTTTCATTAGTCAATTGTTGTTGCGTGCGGTCTTGTCAATTCTGACTCACAGAGACCCTGTAGGACAGAGTAGAACTGCCCCATAGGGTTTCCAAGGAGCTGCTGGTGGATTCGAACTGCTGACCCTTTGGTTAGCAGCCTGAGTTCTTAACCACTTCACCACCAGGGCTCCATTAGGGAGATGCAAATCAAAACCACAATGAGACAGTACCTCACCCCCACTAGAACGGATATGATTAAAAAAAAAAAGGATTTGGTGGGTAGCATCTGGGGTCTTAAAAGCTTGTGAGCAGCCATCTAAGATACATCTATTGGTTCCATCACATTCCGATCAAAGGAGAATGAAGAAAACCAAAGACACAAGGAAAATATTAGTCCAAAGGACTAATGGACCACATGAACCACAGCCTCCACAAGCCCGAGCCCAGGAGAACTAGATGGTGCCCTGCTACCACCACTGACTACAATGACAGGGATCACAATAGAGGGTCCAGGACACAGCGGAAGAAAAAGGTAGAACAAAATTCAAATTCACACACACACACACACAAAACAGACTTACTGGCCTCATAAAGGCTGGAGGAACCCTTGAGACTATGGCCCCCGGACACCCTGCTAACTCAGAACTGAAGCCACTCCTGAAGTCCACCTTTCAGCCAAAGATTAGACAGGCCTATACAACAAATGATAACACAGGTGAGGAACATGCTTCTTAGTTCAGTCAAGTATACCGGACCAAATGGGCAACAGCTGCCCAAAAGCAGAGACGAGAAGGCAGGAAGGGACAGGAAAACTGGACGAATGGACACAGAGAACCTGGGGTGGAAAGGGAAAGGGGGACAGTATTGACACGTTGTGGGGGTTGTAACAAATGCTGGGAAAAAAAGTCATGTATAAATTTTTGAATGAAAAACTAATTTGCGCTGTAAACTTTCACCTAAAATGCAATAAAATAAAATAAGAGGAAAATAACAGGTGTTGATGAGGATGTGGGGAAACTGGAACCCTCATCCATTGCTGGTGGAAAAGCAGAATGGTACAGCTGCTGTGGAAAACAGGTTGACGGTTCCTCAAAAAGTTAAACATAAAATTACCCTATGACCCAGCAATCCCAATCCTCAGTATATACCCCAAAGACTTGAAAGCAGGAACACAAACAGAAACTCGTGCACCAATGTTCACAACAGCACTACTCACAATACCTAAAAGGTGGAAACAACCCAAGCACCCAGCAGCGGATGAATGGATAAACAAAATGTGGTACCTACATACAACGGAGTATTACTCAGCCATAAAGGGAAATGAAGTCCTGATGCATACTACAACATGGGTGAGCCTTGAAAATGTAATGCTGAGTGAAATGTCATTCACAAAAGGACAAGTATTGTATGATCCCATTTATATATCTAGAATAGGCAACTGTATAGAGATCAAAGTTTATTAGTGGTTACCAAGGGCAGGAGGGAGGGGGAGAGGAAGCATTATTGCTTAGAGGCCCTGAGTTTCTGTTAATGGTAGTGGAATAATTTGGAAAAGGATAGTGGTAATGGTTGCATATAGGGGTCCCTGGGTGACGTAAACAGTTAAGCACTCAACTACTAGACAAAAGGTTGGCAGTTCGAATCCACCTAAAGGTGCCTTGGAAGACGGGCCCAGCAGTCCGCTTCCAAAAGGTCACAGACTTTAAAACCCTATGGAGCACAGTTCTACTCTGCACACATGGGTTGCCATGAGTCAAAATCAACTCTACTCGAAGGCAATGAACAACAACAATGGTTGTACAACATGATGAATGTAATCAATGTCACTGAATTATACACGTAAAAATTGTTGAATTGGCAAATGTTTTGTTATATATATTTTTACCACAGTAATAAAAAAGCTGATGTGGATATTAACTACAGCAGTGGCATTATGGTGACTAGAATATAATTTACAAGTTTTGTCTAAAAAAAGCCTTAATGATTACACTACGCATTAGGATTTTAAAATCTTAGTCATGTTAGAAATAGTAAAACGTTTAATTAAGTAAAGAGAAGTTTACCCTTGAGGTCACAGCACTTACTTAGCTTTGCCTACATTATTTGTTATTTATACACTGTCTTGTGTGGTTTTCCCTTTTTGTTGGGTGCAGCTTCTGACTATTAGATTATACATTCCTAGAAGCCATGGATCATGTCTTTTAAATCACCAGAAGCACCTACAACCAAGTTGGGCACACAGTGGTAGTCGCCAAATGTAGCAAGAATGAATGTAATTGCACAGGGAAACATGCTGAGCGGTCAGAGCTAGGAAAGTCTACTGAGGCTTTGGAGTTGGTGTTTCTAAACTTAGTGTATTTCTCCCTCTCTATCCATTTGTTTCTTCAGCTAGGTTGTTTCTTCCCTCCCCTGTGACGTTTGGGTGAGGCTTACATATAATCCAGTGTTCTGAGAGCCTTTGTGAGGAAGCAGGGAGGCTAGATTTTTGAGTCAGGAAGATCTGGGTTCAAAATCTAGCTGTCTCACTAACACCGACCGGAGTACTGGCCTTGTGTTAGATGCTCTGTGAACATTGAGTGATTTGATCTGCGTATCCATCTTGCAAAGTAGGTATGAAGACCATCATTTTAGGGATGAGGAAACTGACCTTCTGAGAGACTGAGTATGTTGCCCAAAGCCATACTACTAGTAAGACTATCAGAAGCCCAAACTGTTCTTTCTATCATGCCAAGGGTTCCAAAAGAGAACAACGCTGAACGTCTAGAAAGAATAACCTCCTACACTGAATTTAACAAGAATTCATTTATCAGGGACAAAAGTTCTTGCCCTTCTTTGGGTAAACAGGAAGCGGCTACTCTAGTATTTAAGTAATGTAAGCACAGTCTGAATCAGATTTTCAAAAGAGCCCAGGACCCAGAAGAGAATATGAACCACTGCACTAGAGGGTGCCATGGGAGGCAGGAATGTAGCTAATTTACATCTGTATTCTTAGAGCCTAGCACAGCAGGCTCAAGGAGACACTGGCTCAAGGAGACAGTGACTGTTTGCGGATTGAATTTCCCCAGTGGAGCTCAGGGCTGAAAGACATTACATTCTATAACGTAGTATTGTGGTCACTAGAAAGGCTTCTCTATAGAGATGAGATCTGTGAGAGCCAGTCACGTAGCTACTAAGGTTTGAAACTGAAGAAGTGTGTTTTTGATAAGTTTTAGATTTATAATGAAATAAGATTCCCTGATGGTAATTCTCCCAAAGACTGGATCCAGACACCCAATAAAAGGGTTACAAGTGTGCTTGCATATAATTTGCAAATGGTTTATGTCTAACTATGTTCTCTGCCATCTATTCCCTGGTGATATTTCAAGGCAAAATTTTATTCCTACTCTAAAGGTTACTGCATAATTAATCAAAATAATAAAAATTTATCTTCTCTTTCTTAAAAAAAAAAAAAAAAAAGGGCAGTACCACATTACACCGCAAAGGCTGTTGAAGGCAGGCAACTCGTATCTTTATTATTGCCATATAAAGTGAGCAATCATGTTTAGGCTCTATGATCAGATTTAAAATATGAAATATACGTATCCATATTAGCTAGTATCACCAAAGTTCCCAGAACACCAACCCCTATGTCGTCAGCAAGAGGACTGTCCTGTTCAAATGGCACTTTGTAAAAATTTCAGTTACATGGAGGACTCGAAGCAAGGCCAGTTTCCCCTGTTTCTCTTAAGCACAGTTAAGGCCCAGTGGCCGAGTCAGACTTCTCAAGAGTAGAGGAGGCTGGGGATGACAAGGAGCAGAACTCTGAACACTCATTCCTGGCTCACAGGCAGAAGTTTTGCTTTGTAAGCTGATCCCTGATAAAGTAATAATTTATATATGGAAAGACATATGGGACTTATCATTCAGCAAGCACTTATTGAGGTCCTGCTATGTGTAAGACACTAGATAAGCATCACAGGTTAATAAGGGCGAACTTTCAAATCTATCAGGTCTTCTCATTGCCTTAAAGTATCATGTCCAGTATTTAAAATGGGAATGTAATCATGAGAAAAAAATTGAAAGTCAACATTAGTACAGTTTGTATTTGCCTTCTCAAGTGACAGTGAAAAACGACTTTCCGATATGCTCTAATGAGCTTTTGCATATGCTGTTCCCTCTGCTTGGGATTGTCTTCCCCCTCTCCTGTCTGCCTGTTGAAATCTTACCCATCCTTTAAGATAAAGCTTAAATACCATCTCCTCTGTGAAACCTTTCTGATACCTCCTGAGACAATCAATCACTCCCTTCTGTACACTCATAAAGCTCTTTCTAAGGACCTATACTCAAACTCCAATGTAATTATTTTTTTCTCACATGATACTCTGAGTTCCAGAAGGCAGGGAGCACCTATGATTCATCTTAGCATCCCCGGCACAATGCCTCGTATATAGCAATAGTCGGTAAGTGACTGCTGAAATTGCGTGGGCACTATGAAAAATAAATCTAATAATACATCTCAGAGAACTTACAGAAATCTAACAAGGCTTTACACATAATATGTGCTTAATGAAGATTTCCTGACTTCGAATATAGTAAAAATGGTGCTTCTTAGGTCAAGGCCATAGATAGCAATTTTTGCCAGCCCCTTAATGGTACCACAACAGCAGGCATCAAGCCCTACACAGACAGGCATCCATGTGATGTTCTGGGCATTGAATAGCACACTTGCTCAAAACCATCACCCCGCTGGCCTGTTGGAGGGTATGAAATGTCTTATTATTAGTCATTTCTTGGGGTTGAGGCATTTGCTGTGTACATAAGTTCCCTGTTGAATTGCTTTTGGACAGAGGAAAAATACATCAGAAGTCACCTCGAAGGACTACATCTTTCAGAGGCCCTATAGATTGTTCATGTCCCTTTCACTTTCAACCACAATCTGCAGTCCAGAGAGAATTCAGAACACAGAAAAAGGTCCCAAAAAGAGTCAAGATTGAGCACAATTTAAATTGTACTCTGTAATCAGAGGAGACAATCTCTACCAGTTCAGAGTTATACATTTTGCTGTTTGCAAAAAGCCCAGTGAGGCACAAATCCAAAAAGGTAACAAAATGAATAAACATTATTAAGATTTTTAAAATATCAAAGAACCAAAAAAGAAAAAAAAAAAAAAAGAAAAATCCAAACTTTGGCTTTTAATCACAGCCATTTTCAAAATCCTACTCTCTTTTCTCTGGGTGTGGGGGAGTAAAACCCTTTTACTGTTCTAAAAAGAGATGTGTAGAATGAATCTCATTTTGCAGTTTTGTAGTTTAAAAGGTCTACGTTCATGGAAACTACACCTATCTTGTAGACCTTCAGGATATAATCACCAAAGACTTTTTTTTTTTTTTTTTTTTGCCAACACAGGCACGCAATGGTCAATTACCCCAACATCAGGCAGTTAGGCAGACAGACACCAGCTAGGCAGACACCAGATTCCCTGAGCATTCTAGTTAAGAGCAATTGAGATTATCTTTCCCTAATTGTGTTTTGTGACTCATTGATTACTTAGGGAGTTCTAATTCAGTGTTAGGAGTTTAATAAATTAGAAGTACAAAGCTAAAATCTGTTGACTTAGCTGAAACAAAGAATAGTCTTGCTTTTCGAATCACTGCTAGTGCTATTTAAACAGTAAAAGAACCAAGAACCCAGAGATAAGCAAAGCTCCTCAGCATGATATTCTTCTACCTCCGTTAGCCTGGGGAGGGATGACAGAGAAGGACAATGCCAACGCAAACGAGTCGTACAAGGAAGAAAGAAAAGGAAGGCCAGAACAGTGAGTGAGAAGTTTTCTTCACTTAGACCACCACATTAAAACCAGATGTGTCTGAAGTGTTGGATGAGAAAGACTCACGTTACTGATAGCGTGAACAAACCCTTTGTGCTTTCCTCCCAATACAGTATTGTCACAGGGTGCTAGAGATGTCATTTTATTTCATTTCACATGTAGCACATTCTCAACGAGTTAAACCGTTTCTAATCTTGTGTAATTAGATAGGTCTCACTATATCCCTGAGTTGAAGGATTTTATGGGCTGCCTGGTTCTGTCTCCCTTTTGTGACAGCTTCTTTGGGGCTGGAAACTAACATTTGTTAACATTTCTTCCTTTTTGGCACCTGTCACCTAGATAGGGTCTGGGAAAAGGAGAATGGGGAGAAAAGAAATGCAATGTTCCTTTCTCCCTTATCCTGGTATTAGAGCCATCTACATTTCTTCGTAGGGATTACTTTGTTACGGAAGTGCTGTTAAGTACACACTCAAAGTAAACAATGGGCAGATGGATGAATGGAATGGTAAAGTTCTTGTTTTTGTCTTTAATTCTGTCACAAGTTTCAAGTTCTTTTGTTTTCTAAATGTAGAGCCCGAGTGAGTGCTAGCCAGAAACGGAAGCCCTTTAACGCAGCCCAAGGCTGCCCCAGGTGGACGCGGGCTTGGCTCTATGATCTCATCATTGAGTCCCTCTGGGCAGAGCCTCATCACTGTATACAGGGACTATGTCATGACTGCCTTTGTCTTACTTCAGGGCAGAGTTGTGAGGGATCATCAGATATTTGACATCAGAGTCAAAGGCTATATAAACACAGGGGCTTCTACCTCAGCGCAGAAATAATAACAGCATTTTGAAAATGAGAGTTTTTCTTTCGAAAAGCTTTAAAGCTAACCTCTCCACCAAGAGCTTTCTTAGGGTCATTTCTTGACCATTCTATGACATCTCTGTGAGGTCAATGAGTGGCAAATGCTCTCCATGTGTAGACAGAGAAATCCAGAATTAAGGCCAATTTATGCTTTTATGCCTTGGGACTTGTGCATGATTGATTATATGCAGGACCTGACCTCTCACCACAAGATTCTGTGGTTTTTGTCCAGTAATAAGAAAAGACAACTGATGGAGTGCAGTATACAACAGAAATGGGTGAGTGACAGGGCCACCTGATATCCACTAGTACTTTACAGTTTACAAATAGCTTTCAGAGTCACCCTTTCAGGGACAGGCAGTGTACACTCCTATTTCACCAAAGCAACTGGCCTGCGGAAATAAGAGCCAGGGTGCTGGCACAGTCATGGAGGCCCTGAATTTCTCACGCTGGGGGTGGGGCAGCGTGTGGCTAAGCACTTCGCCTTCCAGGAATAGTAGGGCTCTGAAACTCCTCTGCAGACTGAATGGAACAGAGCTTAAGCCCAGGGTTCTCTTTGCATTCCATGTAGCAGTTTGTTCATGCTTTCACTACAGATCAGGCTCAAGAATTCCTCTGCCAGCTGAGAATCTGAATGTTGCTTTGGCTCTAAGACAGTATCTTATTTATTCACATAAATCCCCCTTCTCTTCTTGTCCCTGATGATTTTCACCCTAAAATGAACAGGGGGGCAAATTATGCGAGCATTTAGGTACTGGACTGCAGCCACCCTTGGCAATCTTTTGTTAATCTTTGAGATTCTCACCAGCACTGACTGAAGAACAGTGACTCACCCAGAGTCTCTTTTTTCCTTTAGAAAAGCAGTCCCTCCAAAGTGCTGCTAAGAAAAATAAAACAACAACAACAACTATAGTTCAAGGGGAAAAAAAGTGCTAAGAGCGGGAAAAAAAGCTTGTCTTAAACAAGGCTAGGAGATTTAGAAGACGGACAGGGTGATTATTTGCAAGTGCTAAAAAAGTGCTTCATACCTTTTGGATTTCCTTTCAAGTTCTAAACTGAAGATTTAAATATCTTTTGTCCAGGGGAAGTTACAATATGAAGAAGTTGGATTACCTTAGCCCCAGCTCACCGCTTGAAACCCTGAGCATTTCTACAGCTCAGACCCCTAGCCAGAGAGGTGGAAGGGAGATAAAAATTGGGAAGGAAAAAAAGTGAGAAGCAGCTGGCGCAAATGCTCTCTAGCCCTTCCTTCATTCTAGTCAGTTGTATAGACAGCTGTACCTTTTATTTAACTTAGTCCATCCCCCAAATGACAAAACTCATTTCGCTCACAGGAGTCTCTTCTGGTAGCTAATAGTAGGTGTTATAAAGGAAAAAAGTGTAGAAGTAAGGGAGTTATGTGGAGAAAATTTTTACTAAGAAAGCTCCCCCTCTCACACCAAAAAAGTGTGCATGGGGAAGGGCACATAAGGAGGGCTGTGTACAAAGAGATAGGAATCATTGCAACCAAGGGCAATCTGGAGGTGGGAGGACAGGCTGCACAGGCTTGAAGGACATTTTTTCTTATACTTCCATTTATATTTTAAGGCTAGTTGTGTAAATGGAAGTTTCTTACTTAAGAACAGCCATTTGTAGATGCACGTGGGTTTGTTTTTCCACACTTCCAGAGAGCCAACTCAGCAGTACTATCAACAGCTTGATCAATAGAGAGGAGCTTAATTATTTGCCAACCTGGAGTCTAGGAGTGTAAATATGCAAACTGTTTTTCCCTCAAGTGGAATTAGAATAGGAATCCTCGGCATTCAGGCTGGAAGCCACTTTGAAGTGCATTCTAGTTAAACTCTGAAGAGAACCAAGGAGGAATTTGAGCCCGGAGAAGGGAAATAAATTGCTCAGGGTCATATGAGCAAGTGGGAGACGCCATTAGAAAGAAACTCGTTCTCTCTTCTATTTGTCCAGTGTTTTCTGTCTACCCTCCAAGCCCCCACCCCACCTTCAGATACCCCAAATGTACCCACTGTGGCCGAGTCTATACATTCTTGTCCTGGCTTATTTCAATTGCTATCCCATGACAACGCTGGCAGGCTCAGTGATTGAGCACACCCTTGATAATATGAGAGGGAGCGCTTATTCTGGTACTCCTGACCTAGCTGGGGAAGAGCCACACTGCCATTTGTAGTCTACCATTGGCTCCATGGCCCTCAGGATGGATAAACCAGGGAGAACTGTGCCTTCAAAGGCAACACTACTGCTGCTGTGAAGGGATGCAGCTTCTTCACCTCTTCTGCAGGTCGTAGCCTGAAAGTCTCTGGAGAGAATTTTCTCTGTTCCTCATTAAAAAAAAAAAAAAGATGTAATTGGTACATACAGAATTCTTAATATATGTGAGTTATATTTTGTATGTAACTTATACATCCCAAATACTTCATATGTAAGCTATGAAGCATAATACTAAAACAAATACCTGAGAACCCACCATCCACCTTAAGAAATAGAACATTACCAGAACCATTGAAGCTTTCTGCATGCTTCTCGCTACCCCACCACTCTGCCTTTCTCCCAGAGGTAACCACTATCATGCACTTAAAAAAAAAAATCATTACCTTGTGGCAGTCATCGCTTAGGAAGCACTGAATTTCTGTTTCTGGTGATGGAAAATTTGGCAAAGGATATTGGTGATGGTTGCACACGATTCACTAAATTGTACACGTGAAAGATGTTGAATTGGCAAATGTTGTGCTATATATAAGGCCCCTGGGTGGCGCAAACGGTTTGCTCTCGGTTAATAACCAAAACGCTGGCAGTTCGAATCCACCCAATGGTGCTGTTGTTGAAAACCCTCTAGAGAGCCGTTCTACTGTGAAACACATGGAGTCACCATGAGTCAGAATCAACTCGACAGGAATGTTTTTTTTTTTTTTTTGGAGTTATACGTATTTTTACAATAATAATAATAAAAAAATCATTCCCTTGCATTTCTTTACAGTCTTACCACATATATGAGTACCTCTAAACAATATACTTTTTAGTTTTGGTTTTGAACTATAAAAATTGGTGTCATATTAAATTTTTCTGCAGTTCGTTTTTACTCAAATTATCTATCTTAGAATTTTCTCATTGTTGCCTACAGGTGTGGTTCATTCATTCTCATTGCTCCTTCGTATTTCATTGTGTAAGTATACCACAATATATCCCTACTACTATTGATGAACTTCTGTTGTTTCCAGTTTTTTTTCCTATTCTGAACAGTGTTGTTATAAACTTTCTTTATGGTATACTTGTGCAAATTTTCTCTAAGGTCTCTTTCTGAAAGTGGAATCAATGAGTTGTCAAGTAGACATATGTTCAAATTTATTAGCTAATGCCAGATTGATTCCAAAATTGGTTGTACCAATATACACTCCCACCAGAAGTGTAAGTGTCCTACATCCTCATTAGCTGTTCATAGCAATCCTCTGGGACAGAGTAAAAACTGCCCCATAGGGCATCCAAGGCTGCAATCTTTGTAGAAGCAGACTGCCACATCTTACAAGGTGGCTGGTGGATTTGAACAGCCAACTTTTCAGTTAGCAGCCGAGTACTTAACTACTGTGCCACCAGGGTTCTTTCACTAATACTTACAAAAAAAATACTTAGTGTTGTTTAAATTACTTTTCCAATCTGGTGGATGTAAAATGGAATCTCATTTTTGTTTTCCCTACTCATTGTGGTTTTAATTTGCATTTCCCTGCTTCCTAATGAGGCTGAGCATCTTTTCATATTTTTTTTTATTGGTTATTCACATTTCCTCTTCTGTGAAATGCTTATTTCATATCTGTTATGGGTTGATTTGTGTCCCACCCCCAGAAATGTTCAAGCCCTAACCCCTGATACTTGTGATCTCACTTGGAAATAGTGTCTGCAGTTGTAATTAGTTAACATGAGGTCATACTGGAGTAAGGTGAGCTCTAATCCAATATAACTGCTATCTTTATAAGAGAAGAGATATAGAGACACACACGGAGAACACCATGTGATGATGGAGGGAGAAGTCCATCGATAAACCAAGAAATACCAAGGAGTGCTGGCCACCACCGGAAGCTAGGAAGAGGCAAGGAAGGATTCCACCCAGTCTCAGAGGGAGCATGGCCTTGCTGACACTTTGACTTCAGAGCTGTGAGAGAATAGATTTCTATTGTTATAAGCCACCCAGTTTGTGATACTTTCTTAACGGCAGTCTTAGGAAATGAATGCAATTTCTTCTGCCCATTTTTCTTCTGGATTGTCTGGTTTTTTTTTTCTGTACATGTATATAGAAGTTTGTGTAGTTTGCATACTAATACATTGTCAATTATATGTGTGCCAAATATGTTCTTCCATTTTGTAGCTTTTCTTTTCACTTTATGGCATTTTTTGGTAAACAGAGGCACTTCATTTTAATGTAACTGAATTTATTAATTTTTCCTTTACAGTTGGTGCTTTTCGTGTTTCTTTAAAGAAATTTTCCCTTATTCAAAGACCTTTTATTTCAAAGACCACAGAAAAATTCTCCTGTATTGGTGCTGCTTTAGGGGGGTGGGGGCGGTGGTTACTGGCATTTGGGGCAGGACAATTACTCTTTATGTGGGGCAGGCTTTCACACTGTAGGACACTTAGCATGCCTGGATTCTGAATACTAAATGCTTTTAGCAATCCTCTTGTCATTGTAACAATGCAAAACACCTCTATACATTTCCAAATGTTCCCGGGTTGGAGGTACTGCCAGTTGAGAACCACTGAACTATACTCAAACCTAAAAAGCTTCAAGCATTCAATACACCCAGAATTTGTGTTTGGTGTGAGGTAAGAATCTAATTTTATTTTTTCTTTATGGATAATCAAGTTTGCCAACATCGTTTATTAAAGAGTTCATTTGCAATAATAGCTGTCATACATCAAATTTCAGTATAGGTGTAGGTCTGTTTTTGGGTTCTTATTCTGTTCCACGGAAACCCAGGTGGCATAGTGGTTAAGTGCTATGGCTGCTAACCGAAAGGTTCAAACCTACCAGGTGCTCCTTGGAAACTCTATGGGGCAGTTCTCCTCAGTCCTATAAGGTCGCTATAGGGTCGCTATGAGTCAGAATGGACTCCACGGCAACTGGTTTGGTCGGGTTTATTCTCTTCCCTTATGGGGTTGCTATGAGTTGGAATTGACTTGACGGCGGTGGGTTTTTGGGTTTCGTATTCTGTTCCGTTGGCGTATGTGTCAACTACTGCACCAATATTACACTGTTCTAAACAGTAAGTTTTTTCAACAAAATTTTAGTTATTTTGTTGTTGCTATGGAGAATATACACAGCAAAAATATGCCTACTCAGTTCATTCTGCAAGCTGTGTAGCCATTCTCATTCTCCTTTTCTGAGTTGTTCCTCGCCCATTAATACAAATTAGCTGCCCCCTAGGGGGCAGCTAATCATTTGAGTTGCTATTGTCAATGTGATTGCATATAGATAGCTCTTAAGAGCACAATGCTCAAGGCGGACATTCTTTACTGGTTGTTAAACTATTGTTTGGTTTTAAGAAGACTTCAGGGGATAGTTTTGTTTTAAGGTTTAAAGATTATTTCAGGGCAATAGTTTCAGGAGTTCATCCAGCCCCCATGGCTCTAGAATTCTGGAGTCCATGAGAATTTGAAATTATGCTCTTCATTTTTCCCCTTTTGATCAGGATTATCCTATGGAATCTTTGATCAACATGTTCAGTTATGGTAGCCAGGCACCATCCAGTTCTGGTCTCATGGCAAAGGAGGCAGTTGTTCATGGAGGCAATTAGCCACACATTCCATATTCTCCTATTCTTGACTCTCCTTCTTCTCTTGTTCCAGGGGATTAGGGATCAATTATTGTGCCTTGGACAGTCGCTTGCAAGCTTTTAAGCCCCCAGGCACTATGTATCGAACTAGGAGGTAGAACAGAGGCACTAAACATGTTACTAGGCCAATTAACTGGGATGTCTCATGAAACCATGACCCTAAACTTCTAAACCAAGAAACCAGATTCCATGAGGTTTTTGGTTGTGCATAATCACCCTCAGCAGCTACTCCTTTTTTTTTTTTCTTTTGGTCATTGTTGTAAATATAGGCAGTCCCTGGATTATGAATGTGTTCTATTCCTAAATCTGACTTTAAGTTAAATTTGTACATAAGTTGGAACAGTTAGGTATGGTTCATATCTAACATCAGTCAAATATTTGTATCTTACTATTTATATAGTAATATAGTATATCTCTATGCATAAAAATCTTTAAAGAAACACTTCCAGATACACTAAAACATCTTTAACATAATAATACAGTAATGATAATAATAATAATATATTGATGCACATCACAAAGTGGTCATAAAGTAGCAACCATTTATTATTACAAACCATTGTATATACCTCAAATTTTTAATATAATAGGCTTGAAGTGGGTTGGTTTGTACTATGGGTTGTAGACGAGCTGGATATTTGTAACCCAGGGCTTGCCTGTATATCTATCACACAAATTTTGCCAATTCAACTTTATACGGGTGTACAACTTATTGACAGCAGTTACAATAACTGGCTGTGCAACCCTACCTTTAATCAAGGCACTATTTCCATTACCCTTAACCCTCCCTTTTCCCCTCTCTCCCACCCCTGGTAACTGATAATAAACTTTATTCTCTATACATTTTTCTTGTCTTTTATAGTGAGGTCATACAATATTTGTCCTTTTGCGATTGTCCTTTAATATTAGTGAGGTCATACAATATTGTCCTTTTGCTTACGTCACTCAACATAATGTCTTCAAGCTCCATCTATATTGTAGCATGTAGCAAGACTTCATTTCTTCTACTGACTGAGTAGTATTTCATTGTATGTATGTAGCACATTTTGTTTATCCATTCATCTGGTGATGAGCATTTAGGCTGTTTCCACCTTTTGGCTATTGTGAATAGTGCTGCAGTGGACACAGTATACAAGTCTCTGCTTTCAAGTCTTTTGGGTATATACCTAGGAGTGAAATTGCTGGATCATACAATAGTTCTAGTTTTGTTTTTTGAGGAACCACCACACTGTTTTCTACAATGACTGTAACATTTTCCATTCCTACCATCAATGGGTAAGGGTTCCAATTTCCCTCCACATCCTTGCCAACATTTGTTGTTTTCTGGTTTTCTTTTTTTAAATCTTAGCCATCCTAGTGGAATTGAAATGATATCTTCATTGTGGTTTTGTCGTAGAGGTTAAGTGCTATGTGGCTGCTAACCAAAGGCTCTGCAGCTCAAATCCGTCAGGCGCGCCCTGGAAACTCTAGGGGGCAGTTCTGCTCTGTGTTAGAGGGTCGCTATGAGTCGGAATCCACTTGACGGCACTGGGGTTTTTTTTTTTTTTAATGGCTAATGACTCTGAGCATCTTTTCATGTGTTTTTGGTGGCCATTTGAATGTCTTCTTTGGTGAAAAGTCCATTCAAGTCCTTTGCCTATTTTATTATCATAAGTTTTAATATCTGGTAGAATAAGTCCTTGTTTTCTTTAAGAAAACCATGACTTTTCTAGAACATTTGCACTCCCATATAAATTTTAGAATTGGCTTACCAAATTCCATGAAAAATCTTGTTGGGATTTTGATTGGAACTACACTGACTGCACAGATTCATTCAGGGAGAAAGGATATTTTTACAATATTGAGTCTCCTCTGTGAACAAGGTGTGGTATTCATTTCAATAAAGTTTTATAATTTCCTCCACAAAGCATCTCTAGCACATTTGTTAAATTTATTTTTAGATACCTTATATATATATTTTTATTGCTATAGTATCTTTTTAAAAATTGCATGTTTCATTCTTGTTGCTGGTATACAGAAATGAGATTTATCTCATACCATTCTCTCTTAAATGTAGTCCAATCAGACTTTTTCACCTAACTCTACCAAAACTGCCCTTGGCAAGGTCACCCATGACTGGACTATTACTAAGCCCAATGGTTAATTCTCAGTCCTCACCCTACATGATTTTTCAGCAGCATATGACACAGTTGATCACTCCCTTTTTCTCAAAATACTTTCTTCATTTGGCTTCCAAGAGAACACACTCTTTAGATTTTCCTCTTACTTCACTGATCATTCCCTCTCTGTCTTCTTTGCTGGTTCCTCCTCATTTCCCCTACATCTTATTGTTGGACTGTCCTAGGACCTCTTCTCTATCTATACACACTTCCTTGGTGATTTCATCCATTCTCATGACTTTAAATTCTATCCATATGCTAACAACTCCCAAATTTGTAATGCTAGTCCAACTCGCTGTCTAGAACTATCACTATCTCTCTCTTATACAATATATATGACACACACACACACACACACACACACACACACACACAAATATATATAGTGAAACCTGTGAGAGCAGGAACTCCCCAGGACTGCTTTGTTTTTCTGGGTCTCGCAAGTTTTCCACCTTTGACAGGGTGCAGTCACCACTTTTCTATTGTTCTCTATTTACCACATTTTTACACAAATAACTTGTGCCTCCTACATTTGTTTACCAATTGCTCCCTTCCCCCGTGAGGTATTTTCTTTTTTTTATTGTACTTTAGATGAAGGTTTACAGAACAAACTAGTTTCTCATTAAATAGTTAGTACACATATTATTTTATGACATTGGTTAACAACCCCACGACATGTCAACACTTTCTCTTCTCGACCTTGGGTTCCCCATTACCAGCTTTCCTGTCCCCCTCTTGCCTTCTAGTCCTTTCCTCTGGGCTGGTGTGCCCTTTTAGTAACGTTTTGTTTTATGGATCTGTCTAATCTTTGGCTGAAGGGTGAACCTCAGAAGTGACTTCCTTACTGAAGTAAAAGGGTATCCTGGGGCCATACTCTCAGAGTTTCCCCAGTCTCTGTCAGGCAAGTCTAGTCTTTTTTTGTGAGTTAGAATTTTGTTCTACATTTTTCTGCAGCTCTGTCCAGGACCCTCTTTTGTGATCCCTGTCAGAGAAGTCAGTGGTGATAGCCGGGCACCATCTTAGTTGTATTAGACTCAGACTGGTATAGGCCATGGTAGTTGTGGTCCATTAGTCCTTTGGAGTAATCTTTCCCTTGTGTCTTTAGTTTTCTTCATTTTCCCTGCTCCCGAAGGGGTGAGACCAGCGGAGTATCTTAGATGGTCTTTCGAAGGCTTTCAAGACCCCAGATGCTACTCACCAAAGCAGAGTGTAGAACATATTCTCTATAAACTATGTTATGCCAATCGAGGTACAAGGTCTCTGAGACCATGGTTCCCACAGCCTGGAGGTATTTTCTTAAGTGCGCTATGCTAATTTTTTTACAGCAGCATGTAAGAAAATTTGGCATAGCAGTGCTTACAAAAATACCTAACAGGGGGAGGGAGCGGTTGGCATACAAATGTAGAAGGTGCCCATTATTTGCATTAAAAATACGGTAATGGAAAATATTTGAGTTTTTCTTCTCTGACACATTCCCACCTTACACAGGTTCTGCCTTTCGCAGGTTTTACTGTATATACTTCTACCTACTTGACATCTCCAACTCCAGAAACTTCAACATGTCCGTATTGAAATCTTTTAACTTATAGTCCAAATCTGCGTTTTCCACAGTCTTCTCCATCTCAGCTGGGCTCTGTTGGTAGGTGCATATATAACTTTTATATCTTTCTGAGGGATTGACCCTTTTATTATCATGGACTATCCCTCTTTATCTATAGGTTTTTTTTTGGTTATAAAGTCTTTTTTAATATGGTGTTTTCTTACGATTATTTGCATTGTATATAATTTTTCATCATTTTATTTTCAGTCTGCTTATATTTTTGAATCTAAAGTGTGTCTCCTGTAGACAGCATATTGTTGATCTTATTTTTTATCCAATCTGACAATGTCTGCCTTTTGATTGAATTGTTTAATCCATTCACACTTAATATTATGATTTATATGTTTGGATTTACATTGCTATTTTGCATTTTGTTTTCCTTATATCTCATTTCTTTTTTGTTCCTTTATTAGCTCTTTTTGTATTAAGTGGCTGTTTTCTTGTGTAATATTTTAATTCTTTTCATGGTTTTTAAATTATTTATTTCTGAGTTATTTCCTTAGCATTTTCTCTACCTGTTGCCATTGAGTTGATTGCTTTCCATATACATATTAACTCATCAATATCTACTTCAGATTTATACTGACTTAGTTCCAGTGACATATGGACACTTTTAGTCTATACAGCTTCATTCCACCCCGCTTTTGGTATTATTATACATATTACAGCTATGTATGATACAGACCTAACAATACATTGTTATAATTGTTACTTTATATAATTTTATGTCTTTAAAAGCTGAGAGAAGAAAGGAGAGCAGGTTTACAGTGATTGTATTAATCTTCTTAGTTACCTTTCTGGTTCTTTTCATTTATTACTGTGGGTGTGAGTTACCATCTGGTGTCATTTCTTTACTCCAGTACAACTTTGTTCCCACCCCCTTCTTTGTGCCATTACTGTCAAATACATTACATTTTTATATACTGTAGTCTAGAAATACAATAATATTCTCATTGCTTTATGTCATTGCTTTTTAAATCAGCGAAGAGAGGAAAGGAGAAGAAATATACAATTCTACTGTCTTTTCCGATAGCCCACATAATTACCTTTACCAGCACTTTCTGTTTTTTCATGTGGATTTAAATTACTGTCTGGTGTCACTTGCTTTCAGCCTGAAGAACTTCATTATTTCTCTTTTAAGGCAGGTCTGCTAGCAATGAACTCTCAGTTTTTTCCCCCCAATCTGGAAATTTCTTTATTTCACCCTCATTTTTTTAACAATATTTTATTGTATGTTTGGTGAAAGTTCACACAGCAAATTAGGTCCCATTTGACAATTTCTATGCAAGTTCTTCTTTTATTAAGTTGCCTTTGGACCTTTGTCAATAATCAGTTGGCTCTTTTTGTGTGGGCCTATTTTTTTTTTTTTATTTATAGGGTTTTTTTTATATTTTTTATTTTTATATTCTTTTCCACTGATCTACATGTCTATCCTCCGCCAATTGCACTCCTTTATTTTTTTAAATAATACTTTATTGAGCTTTCAGTGAAAGCTTACACAGCAAATTAGGTTCCCATTTGACAATTCTATACAAATTGTTCAGTGACATTAGCTACATTTTTCGCAATGTGTCAGCATTCTCTTTAGTTGCATTCTGGTTGTTCCATGCCAGTACTCTAGTTTCCCCGCTCCCTTATCTTTTCATCTTTGTTTTTAGAGTAATTGTTGACCTTTAGTCTCATATACAGCACTGCACCACATGGAGCACTATACTCAGGGGTAATATCCTTTCTTTTGTGTGCCACTCTGTTGTTTTGCTAAAAGGTAACCTCAGGGGATAGTTTTGGTTTCGGGTTTAAAGAGTATCTCAGGGTGATAGTCTCAGGGAGTCCTCTAGTCTCAACTGGTCCAGTAAGTCTGAACTTTTTAAGAATTTGAGCTCTGTTCTGCATTTTTCTCCTGTTCTATCAGGGTCCATCTATTGTGGCCCTGATCAGAACAGTTGGCAGTGGTAGTGGGCACCATCTAGTTCTTCTGGTCTCAGGGTAAGATGAGGCTGTGGCTCATGTAGGCTATTATCCCTGTAGAATTTTTTCTGCTCTGAGACTTTGGTTTCCTTCTTTCTGTTTTGCTCCTAGAGATCAGTAATTGTATCATAGATGGCCGTTCAGAAGTTTTTAAGACCCCAGACGCTACTCACCTCACTAGGACGCAGAATGTGAACTTTGTGGTGCCAGTTGACTTACTTATCCCATGAGACTAAGGACCTAAGCCTTCAAACCCAGAAAACTAATCTTACAAGGTGTTTGGTTATGTCTGAGAAGTATCTAACTGAGTCCTTTATGAATGTACATGTGTGCACGCACATATCTGTATGTGCACATGCACATAGATACTTTTATCTGTGCACACATATGTACTCTCTGTACCTACCTGTACACATATATGCCTATATACCTACATATGTGACCACACACTCATTTTTTGGTTATTGTTGGTATTGTCGCCAAATTATATATGCTATATTCTTTAGCACAAACATCCTTGTTTTGTGCACTCCTTAATGGCATCGTTTACTTTGTTCAAACTGTGGTCATTGTGCTCATGTTCTGTGCTACTTTTTCCATTACCCAAAATGACAATTAGCTGCTCATGCTCAAGAAGAACCTGTGCATAGATGAAGCGGTAGTTCGAAGAGAACAAGGGGTACCGTGTGTTTTAAAGTCAGGAAAGGTGTGCGTCAGGGTTGTATCCTTTCATCGTACTTATTCAATCTGTATGCTGAGCAAATAATCCAAGAAGCTGGACCATATGAAGAAGAGCATGGCATCAGGATTGGGGGAAGGCTAATTAACAACCTACAATTCACAGGTGATACAACTTGCTGAAAGTAAAGATGACTCGAAGCACTTTACTGATGAAGATCAAAGACCACAGCCCTCAGTGCGGATTACACCTCAACATAAAGAGAACAAACATCCTCACAACTGGACCAATAAGCAACATCATAATAAATGGAGAAAAGATTGAAGTTGTCAAAGATTTCATTTTACCTGGATCCACAACCAATGCCCATGGAAGCAGCAGTCAAGAAATCAAACAATGTATTGCATTGGGCAAATCTGCTACAAAAGACCTCTCTAAAGTGCTAAAAAGCAAAGATGTTACCTTGAGGGCTGAGGCATTCCTGATCCAAGCCATAGTACTTTCAATCGCCTCACAGCGATTGCAAAAAGCTGGACAATGAGGAAGACCGAAGAAGAATTGATACACTTGAATTATGGCGTTGGTGAAGAATATCAAATATGCCGTGGACTGCCAGAAGAACAAACAGATCTGTCTTGGAAGAAGTACAGCCAGAATGTTCCTTAGAAGCAAGGATGGCGACACTGCGAGTTACATATTTTGGACGTGTTATCAGAAGGGACCAATCCCTGGAGGAGGACATCATGTTTGGTAAAGTAGAGGGCCAGCAAAAAAAGAGGAAGGCACTGGATGAGATGGGTTTACACAGCGGCTGTAACAACGGGCTCAAACATAACAATGATTCTGAGGAATGGGCAGGACCAGGCAGTGTTTCACTCTGTTGTACACAGGGCTGCTATGAGTTGGAACAGACTTGATGGCAATTAACAGCAAGAACAACACAATCTAGAGAGTGATTATCCCTCTCCCCACCCATTTTTGAAAGATATTTTAGCTCGATATATGATTCTTGGTTGACTTTTTTTTTTTTTTATGATCAGCATTTTGACTATGTCATCTTACTGCCTTCTGGGCCTCCATTGTTTTTGATGGGAAGTCAGTTGTTAGTCTTATCGGGGTTTCCTTAAATGTGATGAATCTTTTTTTCTCTTCTGATTGAAGATGTTCTATTTGTCTTTGCCTGTTAACATTTGACACAATGTCTCTGGGTATGAATCTCTTTGTGTTTATCCTACTTAGAGTTCATTGAACTTCTTGTATTTGTACAGTGATGATTTTCATGAAATTTGAGAGATTTCAGCAATTATTTCTTCAAATAGTTTTTCTATCTTTTTTTCACTCGCCTATCTTTCTGCTCTTCTCATTATGTGTGTGTTTGTGAGCTTAATGATGTTTCACATTTCTCTGAGGCTCTGTTAATCTTTCTTCATTCTTTTCTTCTCTGTCCTCTTCATACTGTATAGTCTCTATTGGCTTATCTTCAAGTTTGATGATTCTTTCTTCTTCCAGCTCACAAGTACTGTTGATTGTTGGCTAGTGAATTTTTCATTTTGGTTATTGTACTTTTCAACTTCATAATATCAATTTGATTATTTTATTTTTTTATAATTACCACCTCTTTTTTGAGTAATATTTTATTTTTGGTGGCGTAGTGGTTAAGTGCTACAGCTGCTAACCAAGAGGTCGGCAGTTCAAATCCACCAGGTGCTCCTGGGAAGCTCTATGGGGCAGTTCTACTCTGTCCTATAGGGTTGCTGTGAGTTGGCAATCAACTCGATGGTAGTGGGTTTGGGTTTTTTTTTTTTTTGTTTATTTTATTTCTGGTGAAACTATACACAGCAAAACCCATTCCCATTCAACAGGTTCTAGACATAATTATCAATGATATTGCTTACGTTCTTCACATTGTGTCAACATTCTCCTTATTTCTGTTTTAGGTGTTTAAAGAGTAACTCAGGGCAATAGCCTCGGGGACTCCTCCAGCCTCAGTGAGTCCAGTAAGTCTGGATTCTTTAAGAATTTGAAGGTCTGCTCCACATTTTTCTCCGTTTCTATCAGGATCCATCTACGGTGTTCCTGATTAGAATGTTTGGTTGTGGTAGCCAGGCACCTTCTAGTTTTTCTGGTTTCAAGATAGAGGAGACAGTGGTTTTTGGAGACAATCTTGTAGTCCGGTTTCTTCTCTGACTCTTGGGTTTTCTTCTTTCTCTATTGTTCCAGATGGATAGAGACCAATAGTTGTATCTTAGATGGCCACTTGTAAGCTTTTTTTTTTTTTTTTTTTTTTAATCCCTGCAGTTTTTATTAAAATGCATTGGAAATGTTTCTGCGGGTGTTACGGTATGATTTTTTTTTTTAGTTGAAATTTTTTTTTATTGACTTTTATTGAACTTCAAGTGAACGTTTACAAATCAAGTCAGACTGTCACATATAAGTTTATATACACCTTACTCCGTTCTCCCACTTGCTCTCCCCCTAATGAGTCAGCCCTTCCAGTCTCTCCTTTCGTGACAATTTTGCCAGCTTCCAACTCTCTCTATCCTCCCATCCCCCCTCCAGACAGGAGATGCCAACACAGTCTCAAGTGTCCACCGGATACAAATAGCTCACTCTTCATCAGCATCTCTCTCCTACCCATTGTCCAGTCCCTTTCATGTCTGATGAGTTGTCTTCGGAAATGGTTCCTGTCCTGGGCCAACAGAAGGTTTGGGGACCAGGACCGCCAGGATTCCTCTAGTCGCAGTCAGACCATTAAGTCTGGTCTTTTTGTGAGAATTCGGGGTCTGCATCCCACTGATCTCCTGCTCCCTCAGGGGTTCTCTGTTGTGCTCCTTGCCAGGGCAGTCATCGGTTGTAGCCGGGCACCAACTAGTTCTTCTGGTCTCAGGATGATGTAAGTCTCTAGTTCATGTGGCCCTTTCTGTCTCTTGGGCTCTTAGTTATCATGTGACCTTGGTGTTCTTCATTCTCCTTTGATCCAGGTGGGTTGAGACCAATTGATGCATCTTAGATGGCCGCTTGTTAGCATTTAAGACCCCAGACACCACATTTCAAAGTGGGATGCAGAATGTTTTCGTAATAGAATTATTTTGCCAATTGACTTAGAAGTCCCCTTAAGCCATAGTCCCCAAACACCCGCCCTTGCTCCGCTGACCTTTGAAGTATTCAGTTTATCCCGGAAACTTCTTTCCTTTTGGTCCAGTCCAGTCCAGTTGAGCTGACCTTCCATGTATTGAGTGTTGTCCTTCCCTTCACCTAAAGCAGTTCTTAGCTACTAATTCATCAGTAAAAAACCCTCTCCCACCCTCCCTCCCTCCCCGCCTCGTAACCACAGAAGTATGTGTTCTTCTCAGTTTATACTATTTCTCAAAATCTTACAATAGTGGTCTTATACAATATTTGTCCTTTTGCCTCTAATTTCACTCAGCATAATGCCTTCTAGGTTCCTCCATGTTATGAAATGTTTCACAGATTCATCACTGTTCTTTATCGATGCGTAGTATTCCATTGTGTGAATATACCACAATTTATTTACCCATTCATCCGTTGATGGACACCTTGGTTGCTTCCAGCTTTTTGCTATTGTAAACAGAGCTGCAATAAACATGGGTGTGCATATATCTGTTTGTGTGAAGGCTCTTGTTTCTCTAGGGTATATTCCGAGGAGTGGGATTTCTGGGTTGTACGGTAGTTCTATTTCTAACTTTTTAAGTTAACGCCAGATAGATTTCCAAAGTGGTTGTACCATTTTACATTCCCACCAGCAATGTATAAGAGTTCCAATCTCTCCGCAGCCTCTCCAACATTTATTATTTTGTGTTTTTTGGATTAATGCCAGCCTTGTTGGAGCGAGATGGAATCTCATCGTAGTTTTAATTTGCATTTCTCTAATGGCTAATGATCGAGAGCATTTTCTCATGTATCTGTTAGCTGCCTGAATATCTTCTTTAGTGAAGTGTGTGTTCATATCCTTTGCCCACTTCTTGATGGGGTTGTTTGTCTTTTTGTGGTTGAGTTTTGACAGAATCATATAGATTTTAGAGATCAGGCGCTGGTTGGAGATGTCATAGCTGAAAATTCTTTCCCAGTCTGTAGGTGGTCTTTTTACTCTTTTGGTGAAGTCTTTAGATGAGCATACGTGTTTGATTTTTAGGAGCTCCCAGTCATCTGGTTTCTCTTCGTCATTTTTGGTAATGTTTTGTATTCTGTTTATGCCTTGTGTTAGGGCTCCTAAGGTTGTCCCTATTTTTTCTTCCATGATCTTTATGGTTTTAGTCTTTATGTTTAGGTCTTTGATCCACTTGGAGTTAGTTTTTGTGCATGGTGTGAGGTATGGGTCCTGTTTCATTCTTTTGCAAATGGATATCCAGTTATGCCAGCACCATTTGTTAAAAAGACTATTATTTCCCCAATTGACTGACACTGGTCCTTTGTCAAATATCAGCTGCTCATACGTGGATGGATTTATATCTGGATTCTCAATTCTGTTCCATTGGTCTATGTGCCTGTTGTTGTACCAGTACCAGGCTGTTTTGACTACTGTAGCTATATAATAGGTTCTGAAATCAGGTAGGGTGAGGCCTCCCACTTTCTTTTTCTTTTTCAGTATTGTTTTGCTTATCCGGGGGTTCTTTCCTTTCCATATGAAATTAGTGATTTGTTTCTCTATCCCCTTAAAGTATGACATTGGTATTTGGATTGGAAGTGCGTTATATGTATAAATGGCTTTTGGTAGAATAGACATTTTTACTATGTTAAGTCTTCCTATCCATGAGCAGGGTATGTTTTTCCACTTAAGTATGTCCTTTTGAATTTCTTGTAGCCGAGTTTTATAGTTTTCTTTGTATAGGTCTTTTACATCCTTGGTAAGATTTATTCCTAAGTATTTTATCTTCTTGGGGGCTACTGTGAATGGTATTGATTTGGTGATTTCCTCTTCGATGTTCTTTTTGTTGATGTAGAGGAATCCACGTAATTTTTGTATGTTTATCTTATAACCTGAGACTCTGCCAAACCCTTCTATTAGTTTCAGTAGTTTTCTGGAGGATTCCTTAGGGTTTTCTGTGTATAAGATCATGTCATCTGCAAATAGAGATAATTTTACTTCCTCCTTGCCAATCCGGATGCCCTTTATTTCTTTGTCTAACCTAATTGCTCTGGCTAGGACTTCTAGCACAATGTTGAATAAGAGCAGCACTTGTCAGCTTTTAAGACCCCAGATGCTATTACTCCTCACACTGGGAAGTAGAACATAAACCTTAAGAACTATATGCCAATCAACTGGATTGTACCGTAAGATCATGACCCTAAGTCTTCATACCAAATAATTGCCACCTCTTTATTGATAATATCTATTTGATGAGATATTGTCATCATACTGTCCTTTTCTCCTTTAAGTGTGGTTTTCTTTAGTTCTTTGAACATATTTATAATAACTGCTTTGAAATATTTGCTAACTCCACCATCGGGACCACTTAAAAGATAGTTTCTGTTGCCTGTTTGGTTTTCCTGTATATGGGTCACGCTTTTCTGTTTCTTTGCATGTTTCATAATTTTTTGTGAAATCTAGACATTTTAGGTAATAACCAAACCAAAAAACCAAACCCCATTGCCATCGAGTCAATTTCAACTCATAGTGACCACTCTGGATACTGATTCCCTCCACCCCCCCCCCAGGAGTGGTTGTTGTTGTTTGCTTGTTTGTTTATTTTAGTGACTTGATTGAACTTACTCCATGAAGTTCCTGCTTGCCTTGTTTTTATCTTTTAGCCTGGCTACCCCAGAGTTATTCCTGGATGTGCATAAACCACTTATTGGTCAAAGTTGTGCTTGAGCCTCTTTAACCAGTTAGACTTTTACCCTTTACTGTTGGATGTTTTTGTAGTTTGGAGGATGATATTACAGTTATGGGAGTTTATATTTTATGCCCCCATTCGGCCAGGGAATAGTAGCTTGGAGATTCCATTTCTGATGACTTCTGAGAGGGTGCAGCCTTGGGCATGTACACGGTCTTCCAGGGATGAATGCAATTTTATTTTTAACCATGGCTTCCTAGGAATATCCCCAAGGGTAGCTTTTATTGTTCAGTCAGTGTTTGGCCAAAGGTTGTGTTTAAGCCCCTTTTGCCATTAGCCACATGTAGCTATTAAATGTAAATTTTAATTAATTAAAATAAAATAAAAACCTCAGTTCTTCAGCCTTACTAGTCATGTATGGCTTGTGGCTACCGTATTGGACAGCACAGATATAGAAAATTTCCATCATCACAGTCATTTTTCTTGGACAGAGCTACTTTAGACCATCTGAATCTACATATGCCTTCAGGGTATGTGGTGGCTTCAGAGTTAGCGTACATCCTTCTACAAACTCCTGTCAATCTGTGTCTTTACAGCCTGTATTTTACAAGGACGATGTGGTAGACATAATAATGGCCTTCCCAAAGATGTTCAAGTCCTAATCCTCAGAAGCTTTGCATACGTTACATGGCAAAAGAGACTTTGAAGATATGATTAACTTAAGGAGCCTGGTTAGGGAGATTAACTTCGATTATTTGGGTGGACGTAATGTAATCACAAGGGTCCTTATAAGGGAAAGAGGTCACAGGATGGACACAGCCTGAGAGGAGATGTGGTGATGAAAGCAGAGGTTGGAGTGATGTGCTCTGAAGAGGAGAAAGGGGCCATGAGATGAGCCAAGGAAGGAAGGAGGCCTCTAGGAGCAGGAATAGGTAAAGAAACAGATTCTCCCATAGAGCATCCAGAAGGCATGCAACCCTATGTACCCATTTTAGACTTATGACCTCCAGAACTGTAAGAGAAGAAATTCATGTTGCTTTAAGTCACTATATTTGTGATAATTTGTTACAACACTGATAAGACACTAATACATACCATGAAAGGGCCAGTCAGGAAAGGCTTTGTTTTAATATACCAGAAACCTATGGCTGCCCAATGGCACTAAGTTACATTCTTACATCTCCTTTTTTCCCCTTATATTTCCATTTGGCACTGAGGGTCCTAGGCCCATCACAAGCAGATATTTCAGGGAAGGCAAATGATGTGTGAACCTGCACTTTCATTCATTCATCTGCTAAATATATACTGAGTGGCTACCATGCTCCAAGCACCATTCTAGGTGGTGAATAAAATAGAAAAATCCCTGCCCTCAAGAAGGTTTCATTCTAGAGGAGGGATAGAGTTGAGAAACAAACATAAGTAAGTAAATTATACAGTATGTTAGAAGGTGATTAGTGCTGAGTGAAAAAAAAAATAGAAAAAGGGCGATTGTGAATGACCAGGGAAGGGGGTTCAGCGTCTCTGGTACTAAATATGGTAGTCAGGGTAAGCCTCACTGAGAAAGTGACAACTGAACAAAGATTTGAAGGATGTGAGTGAGTTTAGTTATGTGGACATCTGGGGGAAGAGCACTCTAAGCAGAAGGAACATCTAGTGCAAAATATTAAAGTGGGGGTTGTGTCTGGTATGTTTCAAGAACAGTAAGTAGGCCAGTGTTGTGGAGGATAGAGTAGAAGGAAATGAGGTCAGAGAAGTGATACAGGGCCAGTTCATGTAGGGCCTTGCTGGCCATTACAAGGACTTAAGTTTGGTATTGGTCAGGACCCCTGATTTTTAGGGTAGACAAGTGTACAATTAGCGTGACAGTCAGAATACACAGGAAGACATAAAATTATTATATAATGGACGAATTTCTAGATTCTGTGAGTGGCGAGTTGACTTTCTTTTGAGTATCACACTTCTACATCCATTTGCTTCCTGGACTTTTCTACCTGTATATTGGTGACTCAAACTCACATTGCCCCAAAATAAACTTGTGATCTTCTGCTCCTAAGTCCTTTTCTTCTTTTCTCTGACCCAGGTAATAGTATCCCAAGCTAGAAATCTTGGAGTCATCTCCTGATTCCTCCTTACTCTCACTGTGCCATGTCTAACTAGACTCCCAACCCTGTCAGTTTCGCTTTAGAAATATTCTCTTCTTTGTTCCCTCTGCCATCACCTTGATTTAAGCCCTCATCTGTCACTGGACCACTGTAATCACTATGGTTCTTAATTCTGTCTACCTACTCCACTGTAGTTGCCACAGTGCCAAAACTGATCATGTAACTTCTTTTAAAGATCTCTGTTGGCTCCCTACTGCTCCCTCCAGCCTCATTTTTTGATATACTTATCTACCCATCCCGTGCTTCAGCCATACTGAGCTTCTCACTGTAATCCAAGCACATTCTGCCCTATCATATGTGCCTGGGAAACCAATACATGCTAGCTATTATTATCCTATAACAACAGGTTCCTCTTCCAGGAATAATGCTCTTACTCCCTTTTTTGAACTGGAAAATGCTTATTCACCCTTTTAAATTCAAATTTTAAATTCAACTGCCACTTCTTCTGTAAAGGCTTTCTTGATTTCCTCAACAGGGATTTTTTTTTTTCTATTTCCTCTGTGTACCTCCAGCTCGGTGCATATAACAGTCCTTGTAATACTTAATACAATGTATTGTAATTATTTGATTACAAGTTTTTCTCCCCCGTTAGACTGTAAGCTCCTTGAGGGCAGGGCCATGTCCTACTGATCCTTTCATCTCCAGTAGCTAGCACAGTGCCCAACCCAAAGGATATGCTCAATCGTTATTTGTTGAAATAAAAAATGAATGACTGAAATGATTCAGGAAAAACATCTGGCTATGCTAGTCAAG
Organism: Elephas maximus indicus; assembly: GCF_024166365.1. Taxonomy (NCBI): domain Eukaryota; kingdom Metazoa; phylum Chordata; class Mammalia; order Proboscidea; family Elephantidae; genus Elephas; species Elephas maximus. Next base: position 97,035,821 of record NC_064846.1, on the reverse strand, counting down.
AAGAAAGAACAGAAGGACAGCATTTCATGTACAAAGCAGCTGGCCAAAAAGCTCAGAGGTGGAAGGGGTAGCTCTGACTTCACTGAGCCACAAAAAGGCTAAAATTGGTGTGGGCTGGGTTATAGTGGGAGACAAGAGCAAACAGGAAGGGTTGGGTGGAGCTAGCTGGGAAAGTGCTGTGAAGTCATTGCCCAAAGTCTGGATTTCCATTTGAATAAGTAGAGATTCAAAGGTGGGTTATTAGAGACACAGTTGAAGTGAAGCCATGAAAAATGATTTGCACTGCAAGGTTGGAAAGAGGCGGTGAGGCCAGCCAAAAGGCAGTCACAATAACCCAGAGCAGACTGGGCATGGCAAACGTAGGCTGGAGATTTAAGGAGATGCAGAAAAGGAACGGTCTGGATTCGGTGAACAATTCTATATGGGAAAAGGCACAGAGATGGTGACAATTTCTGAAGATTATGAACAATAGAGTATGTACAGGGAAAGAACATAAGACCAGGGCTCAATTACAGTATAAAAATTATTCCTTATCAACCTGACCTATGTGCCTTAGTTTCCTAAGTAGGAATACAAAGAGGTTCCACATTCAAATTGTTGGCAAATCCTGTCAATTATAGATCAGAAATATCTCTTGAATTACTCTCTCCATCTTCACTGCCATCACCATAATCTAAGCTCCCATCAGTTCTCACCTGGACCACGGTATTAGCCTATACACTGGTCTCTCTGGTTTCCACTCAACACTCAGAATCATCTTTTAAAAATGAATATTAGATTATGTTACACCTCTGCTTAAAAACTTTTGGGCTCCCACTGTACTCAGAGTCAGATCCATGTTCTTTATCCCAGCCTACAAGGCTCCCACATGACCTGGTTCCTGCCTGCCTCCCTGACCTTATCTCAGCCCTCTTTCCCCTCACTTACTATAGTCACACTGACTTTTTTGTTTTTCCTTGAGCCCATCCAGCTCTTTCCTACCTTTTCACATGCTATTCCCTCTGCCTGGAATGTGGCTCTTTGACTGGCAGAGTTCTTCATGTCTTTCATACTTCAGAACTAAATTTGGCCTCCTCAGAGTAGTTAAGTCTTGATCTATGTATTATCTGTCTATTTTCTTCTTAGCACTTATCACAGTCTATAATTAGTTTTATTATTTGTTTATTGCTAATACCCCTTTAGATTACAAATCCTAAAAGGCGGGATCATCTATTTCACTGTTGTATTCGCAGTACCTAGCACATAAACCCAAACCCAGTTCCGTCGAGTCAATTCCGACTCATAGCGACCCTACAGGACAGAGTAGAACTGCCCCACAGAGTTTCCAAGGAGTGCCTGGTGGACTAGCACATAGTGAGAGGTTAACAAATATTTGTGAATGAAAATAAATGATTGAAAGGGACAGTGTAAGCAGAGTTCATAAAAAATGGAGTAGTGAAGAAAGTGCAAGAAGAAGAAATTTTAAAAAGAGTTCCATTGTATTTTAAGACTAACATCTAGTTTCATCCAGCTTGCATTATAAAATATTAACAGGAATTATTGACAATAGACAGAGGGCTCAGGCTCCAAATCAGGGAGAATGGGGATAATGGGATTCAATTCTACTAATCAGAAATTTATTGAGTACTTACTATGTACCAGGCTCTATGTTGGGCACTCACTGTGAGGAATACAAAGATGAGTATGTTTAAACTCAAAGAGTTTATATTCAACAAACCAGAAACCAGAGATAAGCACAAATATGATAAAAACAGAATTTAATTGAATGAAGGGCTCTAGGAGCTCAGAGGAAGGGACTTAGAGAACGCTTCAGGAAAAGTTACTCTAATACTGAAGTTAATAAGTTCTAGTCCATAATAAAATAAGAGCACGGACAGCCCTTTTATTTCTTTTTCTTGCCTAACTGGTCTGGCTAGAACTCGCAGTACAATATTGAATAGTAGTGGTGACAGTGGGCATCCTTGACATGCTCCTGATCTTAAGGGGAAAGCTCTCAGTCCTTCTCCATTGAGTATGATGTTAGCTGTGGGTTTTTCATAAATGCCTTTTATCAGATTGAGGAATTGCCTTTCTATTCTTAGTTTGTTGAGTTTTTTTTTTTTTTTTGTCATGAAAGGGTCTTGTCAAATACCTTCTCTGCATCAATTGAGATGATCATGGGGTACATTTCCTTTGTTTTATCAATGTGTATTACACTGATTGATTTTCTAACGTTGAACCACCCTTACGTTCCTGGGGTAAATCCCACTCTATCATGGTGAATAACCCTTTTAATATGCTTTTGGATTCAGTTTGCTAGTATTTTGTTGAGAATTTTCTATCTATATTCACCTGTAGTTTTCTTTTTTTGTAGAGTTTTTGTCTGGCTTTGGTATCAGGGTAATGCTAGCCTCAGGGAAAGAATTAGGAAGCGTTCCCTCTGCTTCAGTTTTTGGGAAGGTATTAGAAGGACTGGAATCACTTCTTCCGTAAACGTTTGGTGGAATTCCCCAGTGAAGCCATATGGTTCAGAACTCTTCTTTTGGAGGAGGTTGTTTTTTTTTTTTTTTTTACTGATTCAATCTCTTCACTTATGGGTTTGTTGATATCTTCTATTTCTTCTTAAGTCAATGTAGGAAGTTTATGTGTTTCTAGGAATTTGTTCATTTCATCAAAGTTATCTAATTTGTTTGTGTACAGTTGCTCACAGTATTCTCTTATGAGCCTGTTTATTTCTTTATAGTCAGTTGTAATGTCCCCACTTCAACTTTTAATTTTAGATATTTGCGTCCTCTCTCTTTTTCTTTTGTCAGTCTTGCTAAGGGTTTGTTTCTTTTATAGATCTCAGAAAACCAACTTCTGGTTTCATTGATTCTCTTTTGTTTTTCATTCATTGCTGCTCTGATATTTGTTATTTCCTTCCTTATTGTTGCTTTGGGTTTGGCTTACTCTTCTTTTTCTAGTTCCTCAAGTTGTAAATTTAGGTTATTAATCTGAGATCTTTTTTTAATGTAGGCATTTACAACTATAAATCTCCCTCTGAGCATTGCTTTTGCTATGTCCCTTAAGTTTTGTTATGTTGTGCTTTCATTTTCATTCAACTCTAAGTATTTTCTGATTTCTCTTTTGATTTATTCCTTGACCTACTGATTGTTTAATAATGTGTTGTTTAATTTCCACATATTTGTGTATTTTACAGTTTTTATTATTAATTTCTAATTTCACATCATTGTGATCAGAGAAGATACTTTGTATGATTTCTGGGCATTTTACCAGAGAAGAAATAAAATGATCAACAAGCATATGAAAAGATGCTCAACATCATTAGTCATCGTTGTTGTTGTGCCATCAAGTCGACTCTGACTCATAGTGAACCTATATGACAGAGTGGAACTGTCCCATAGGTTTTCCTAGGCTGAATTTTTACAGGAGCAGATCGCCAGGCCTTTCCCACAGTGGTGGGTTCAAACCACCGACCTTTCCGTTAGCAGTCTAGTGCTTAACCACTGTGCCACCAGGTCTCCTTCATTAGTCACTAAAATAAAAACTGTGCCACCAGGTCTCCTTCATTAGTCACTAGGGAACTGAAAATCAAAACCACAATGAGATACCACTTCACACACACTGGGATGGCTATGATTAGAAAACAAACAAACAGAAAACAGCAGGTGTTGGCAAGGATGTGGAGAAATAGGAACTCTCCTCCATTGTTGATGGGATTGAAAAATGGTATAGCTGCTGTGGAAAACAGTTTGCCAGTTCCTGAAAAAGTTAAACACAGAGCTACCATATGACCTGGCAATTCCACTCTTAGGTATATACACCCCCAAAGACTAGAAAACAGAGACTCAAACAGATACTTTTACACCAGTGTTCATTGCAGCATGGTTCACAATAGCCAAAAGGTGGAAACAACCCAAATGTCCAGCAACACATGAACGGATAAACAAAGTGTGGTATATGCAAACAATAGAATATTACTCAGCCATAAAGAAAAATGAAGTCCTGATATATGCTGCAACTTGGATGAACCTTGAAAACATTATGCTACGTGAAATAAATCAGTCACAAAAGGACAAATATTGTATGATCCCACTTATATAAAATATCTAGAATAGGCAAGTGTATTGAGGCGAAAGTTTGTTAGTGGTTATCAGGTATGGGTGAGAGGGGAGGATAAGGGATTCATTACTCAGGGTACACTGAACTTCTGTTAAGGGTGATGAAAAAAAGTTGGAAATGGATAGTAGTGATGGGTGAGCAACATGATAAATGTAATTAATGTTACTGAATTGTACATACAAAAAATGTTTAAATTGCAAATGTTTCCTATATACAGTCATGCCTCACTTAACGTCCACAATATGGTCTGTGAAATAGGATGTCATGTGATTTGGATGTTGTGTGAACATGCCTAAATCACGAACGATAGCATTCACTGATTTTCCACCTTCATGTTGTTTAAATACCTTTTGTTTCACTTCCAGATTGATACTTCTCCTTTGCCTCTTCCTGCTGCTATCAGTAGCACTGGTTTTGCTACTTTTGGGAGCCATGATGCACTTCGTGGAAATATTTAAAAAAAAAAAAACTAAACAGATAATGCTACAACACTCAAGAGACATGCTATATATGAGATTGGATGCTGCCGCCTACGAGTTGAAGCATACACCGTTACGTGGTAAACTTTGTAAGTAGGGGAAGTTCACATGAAAAGGATGATAGGAAGTATAGTACATACATAAACCAGTAACATAGGTGGTTATTATGACTTTCAAGACATAATATTATAGGTTATATATGTACTGTACCATTATATGCCTGGTAGCACAATCACTTTGTATACAAGAGACACGAGATACATGTGTTGTGTGTGGGAAGCTGTTGTGTTCGCTAGTCCAGTTACGTCCACTCTGTCCTGTTCTCCAATGGAGATTTCTGAACTCTATTATAACCTTATGGGACCATGGACGTTCCCCAAATAGATGTTATACAGTGCATGACTATATATATATTTACCACAGTAAAAAGATACAGTCAATAATGCAGCAAATGCAAGTATAAATGAACTATAGCATTTTTTCTTTTTTTCATGGGAATAGTGCAAAATAGAATTTATCATAATTCCTGCTTTTGAAGGGGCGCAGTGGTTAAGAGCTTGGCTGCTAGCAAAAGTTCAGCAGTTTGAATCTACCAGCCGCTCCTTAGAAACACTATGGAGCAGTACTACTCTGTCCTACAGGGTCCCTATGAGTCAGAATCGACTCAGTGGTAACGGATTCGGTTTTTTGGTTTAACCTTGTAACAGTATTACTATTTATTATCATTAAGTAGTGAGTATGTCTGTATGTGCTGTGACATGTTTTATGCATCCCATCTGTCAGGAATAAAAAACAAATTTTGATCAAACATGCTAAGGAAAAGATTAAATTACCTTTCAGTTCTTTCTATATAAAATGACATTACAAAATCATTGTCATATGAAGAGATGATTAAAAAGTGTATAACAAAAAAAAATGCAGAAAACAAGTACTACAGATGTGTCTCACAGTTAATTAATAAAACACATGTTAGAATTGTTTTGGTTTTTGTGATGTTTATAGTATCTTTCAGCTTTTTAAGATTTGTAAATTGTTGCAGTTCCTTTTCTCAATCTAAATATTCAGTTTTGAACCTTAATTTTATATTCTCTTTCTTCCCTCCCCCCACAACTGGGTAACCTCAGGCCTACCAAACCTTAGTCTGCATCTGCCCTCTATTTTAGCATTTATACTGTTTCCATGCCTGTGGCCTCCTTAAGATCGTGAACCTTTCCAGAGCAGGAACTGGGTCTTCATTTTGCTTCTCTAGTGCTTGTCAGAATGATGATGACACAGGGTAGCTCTTTAATAAATGATTGTTGGTTGAACTAATGAATCAACAAATGACTAGAAAGAACAGAAGATGTATGTTAGGTGATTAATGAAGTGAGTGGTCTGGGAGATTAGCTGAGAGGATTTGGGAGAATGAACACGGAGGCAAGAAGGGAGTAGTCAAGTGACCGAAGAATGCTAGCTCCTTTTTAAAAATGATTCACTTTCCAGTCTAAGGTCATGCCAGGAACAGAAAAGGGAGGCTTACTGATACAAAAAGTCTAAAAGGAAACCAATCCTTTAGTTTCAAAATAAAAAACAATAGGACTCTCCTCTCTTGCCCAAGTATCTTTCCTGTTCTTTACTCCCCTCTACTACTCACTCACTAGCTGTGTGGCCTTGGGAAAATCAATTACAGTAACCAATCTGAGAACAGTTTTCTCTTTTATAAATGTAGATAAGTGCCTCACAGGGTAGTTGTGAGGGCTAAGTTAAATAAGGCCTATGAAAGTACCCAAACACAGTACCAAGTATATAAAAAAAAAAACCAAACCCATTGGCTTTGCATCGATTCCGACTCATAGCGACCCTATAAGACAGTGTAGAACTGCCTCATAGTATTTCCAAAGAGCACCTGGTGGTTTCAAACTGCCTACTTTTAGGTTAGTAGCTGTAGCACTTAACCACTACGCCACTAGGGTTTCCACCAGGTGTATAGTAGGTGCTTCATAAATATTAGTTTCTTTTTTTTTTTTTTTTGCTTCTTTTCAGTGAGTTCTGTTAATTCTCTTTAAAGAGGCAGAGTTTCCTCACTCTCCCATGCTCTTGTCCTTCCATTGTACTCCTCTAAGGAGATAGTGTTTTCCTCACCTTGGAAGAAACCCTGTCTCCTTACAGGGTTACTTAACCTCCCTTAGAATATTTTTCCTGGTTACAAAAAAAAGTCCTGAAGTTTACAAGGCCAGTGTGTGATCTAGCGGGAAATGTAGACACATTTTACATTAACAGTAAAAGGACAAAGAGTCCAGTTTCAATTTGTGCAGATATTTTGTTATCTTGGCATGTGCTCAAGAGCAGAAGCAGGAAAGCAGCGATTAACTGAAGGTCCCTACAACAACGCAAGTTTTTAATTAATTCCTCTGATTTTGTTAAATGATGCAATTTGAAAAGATATTAGGCATAAACTAGCTGATAAACGCCCAGTGCCTCAGCCTACCACCTGCTGTGTTCCTAGTTGGGCTAGGGAGAGATCCTTCCGTCAATGCCAGAAACCTACATTTCAGAAGGTCCTACTTCCTAAAAGTGTACGCCAGTGAGAAGTAACTGTGGGACATTGTCCCAGAAAGGGGGAGTCATTGGGTACAAAGGTCGGGATAGAGCATGATGCAGCCCAATACTTTTGGGTTCTGCTTTTCAAAAAGGGGCAAAATTCAGGTTAGAAAATTGCTTCATGGGGTGTGTGTGTGGATTGGAGTATAAGAAGATTGGAATGGGGAACAGGGCCTCATCTAGTAACCAGTTAAGAACTGAAGGTGAAAGCAAGTGAGAGGAGGAGGTTGCTATTCCCTCTCACAGTTGCCTGCTGCAGCAATCAGCACCCCTTTTCTAGCTGCAGAAATGACGGTTTGAGGGTCTTTTATTTCTGTTGCTTCCATTTCACCAACAGTTGGCAGCTCTGTCAGTTGTACGAATTAGCTCCCCAAACAAGCTGCACTTATTTGTTGTGAACATATTAAGGAAGTATTCTTGGTTTATAAAAATCAACAAAAATGACATAATAGAATACAATTTCCAGAAATTGACTCCTTTACTCCTTTTAGATGTAAAATTTTTTTACGTCTATTTTTATCTTCTCTTTCGCCTGATATTAGAGAAAGGGTTATTTTGCCTTCTGTCCATGAGTAAACCCCTGACCTGGGTTCCAGATTTTAACTCTTCTTGCCTCCTCCACTGGAACCTTGAACCGTTGATTATTTCCTTTACTCTCAACTCAATTGCCTTAAATGTCTCTGACTTTTACTACATCCTTCTTTCCTCAGTAAACAAACATGCACAGGTCATTCTCCTTTAAAAATGACCAAACGAACAAACATCTCTTGAACCTGTTTCCCTTTTGATCTAAGAAAATAAAAACAGAAGCTTCTTTGCTATTCCTCCTTAAAATGTCATGTCCCCATTTCCAGCCACTTTCTTTCAAGCAACAGTAGAACTAAAAAATGGGTTGTGAGTAGCTTTGCAGGGAAGATTTCCCACATTCCATCAGGCACTATTAGTTACTTTTTCACTGGATTCCCATAGCATTGTGTTCATATTGCTATTATGGTACTTATCAACTTGAACTGTAACTTGTCTGTTTACATTGTGTCTGTAATTTATCTCTTTGTATTTTTGTCACTCCTGCTAAACCACAAGTCTCTAAAATGAGTGAACTGACTTTCATCTTGGTGTTCCCAGGACAGAATATTTCAGAGTAAGTACCCAATAAATGTTGAGTGGAAGAGAAGGGGGCTAACAGCTATTGAACCACGGCCATGTACCAGTATTTCTGTGAGATGGGTGTCATTATACTTACTTTACAGAGGAGAAAATTGTAAATTTTCACCTTGGAAAAAACCTTATCTACTTATAGGGATACTTAGCCTCCTTTGGAATATTTTTCCTGGTTTTAAAAAAAAGTCTACAGAGTTTGAGGAAATTGCCTAAATACTAATACTAATAACTATTAAATACTAGAGCTGTAATTCAAATTCATATCTGCCTGATTTCAAAATCTGTGCCCTTTCTGTAATGCTGCCCCTAGTATCTTATACTCTGAGTCCCAGCTCTGGTCTTATCAGTTCTCTCACACTTTTCATCCCCCTATCTGTGTTCTCTGACCTCACAGAGACTCCCCAGTCTCCTAGTCTCTATTTTCTCCCAGTTTATCTGGCCCCCTCTTGGGCTCATATCTAGCCTAGCTGCTTAAACCCTCTTTCACCATCACCTTAAACCTCTGTGCTTTTGCCTCACCTGCTTGGAAAAATCACCACTCCAGAGCAATCCTCCAATTTGCCTTCTCTAGCAAATTCACTGTTGCCTTCACCATTGAAGAAAATCATACCACTGGACAGATTGGTATCATAAATCTATGGCGCCCAACATTAGATATGCTTACCAGGCTATTTCATTATTCTTTCACTTGTCTCTGGTCAGCTCCCTCTCCCACTCTGAATTACTGTTCCAACATTTACCACTTTCCCTAAGCCCCCTATTGATCTCTCATTTCACTCTTGGCCATTTAGGATGGTTCCTTTTTTTTTCCTATAATAAACAAAGTTAAGGTGAGTATCCTTGTACATATATTTTTTTCAATTGAGATTTTTTCTTTAAAATGAACCTCTTTGAAAGAGTTAGCCTCACCAATTGCTACCATTTTCTTTACCTTCTATTCACCATTAAACCTACTATATGGTGGCTGCTGCTCCCTACAATTTATTGAAATTCCTGTTATCAAGGTCACCATTAGCCTCCATGTTATCAAATCTAACCCAAACTTGTGAGTGAGCTCTTAGTTTACTGGACCTCTGAGCTACATCTGACACTTCTCAGCATTCTCTTCATCTTTTAAACTTTCAACTCCTAGTTTTCATGATCTTACTCCATTTTTTTCCCATATAAATGTTAACTAATGGTTAATGTGTGTTTATCAGGCACTATTCTAAGGGGCTTACATGTTTTAACTCCTTTAATCCTCACAATAATCAAGGTTTAGAGAGGTAAAATAACTTGCCTAAAAGTCACATAGCTGATAAGTAGCTGAGGCCAAAGTATATAAACCCACACTGACTGAGTTCAGAGTCCATGCTTTTCATCACTGCTTCTCCTTGTGAACATTCTTCTGTGACCTCATTTTTGCTGATCCCTTAAACACTGAAATTCTCCAAGATTCCCTACTTAGCACTGTGGGCTCCCTCTTATACACTCTTCATGGGTAATTTCATCCACCCTCATGGTTTTAACCCTTTCTTACATGCTCTTAAAACTCAAATCTATATGCACTCATGACTTTTTCTCAGAGATTCAGATTCTTACATTCCACTGCATCTTGGATGGATGGAGCCCTGGTGGTGCAGTGGTTAAGAGCTACGGGTGCTAGGCAAAATGTCAGCGGTTCAAATCCACCAGCTGCTCCTTGGAAACCCTATGTGGCACTTCTACTCTGTCTTATAGGGTCACTATGCATAGGCAAGGGGTTTGGGTTTTAGGGGGATTTTCTTGGATGGATCCACTTGGGTGTTCCATTAGCACCTTGTGTTCAACGTAGAAAATGCTTTGCTCCTCTTACTACATTTTTTAAAATAATTTTTATACTGCTTTAAGTGAAAGTTTACAAATCAAGTCAGTCTCTCACATAAAAACTTACATACACCTTGCTACATACTCCCAATTACTCTCCCCCTAATGAGACAGCCCGCTCTCTCCCTCCACTCTCTCTTTTTGTCTCCCTTTTGCCAGCTTCTAACCCCTTCCACCCTCTCATCTCTCCTCCAGGCAGGAGATGCCAACATAGTCTCAAGTGTCCACCTGATCCAAGAAGCTCACTCTTCACCAGCATCCCTCTCCAACCCATTGTCCAGTCCAATCCATGTCTGAAGAGTTGGCTTTGGGAATGGTTCCTATCCTGGGCCAACAGAAGGTTTGGGGACCATGACCACTGGGATTCTTCTAGTCTAAGTCAGACCATTAAGTCTGGTCTTTTTATGAGAATTTGGGGTCTGCATCCCACTGTTCTACTGCTCCCTCAGGGTTTCTCTGTTGTGCTCCCTGTCAGGGCAGTCATCAGTTGTACCCGGGCACCATCTAGTTCTTCTGGTCTCAGGATGATGTAAGTCTCTTAGTTCATGTGGCCCTTTCTGTGTCTTGGGCTCATAATTATCTTGTGACCTTGGTGTTCTTCATTCTCCTTTGATCCAGGTGGGTTGAGACCAATTGATGCATCTTAGATGGCCGCTTTTTAGTATTTAAGACCCCAGACGCCACATTTCAAAGTGGGATGCAGAATGTATTCTTAATAGAATTTATTTTGCCAATTGACTTAGATGTCCCCTGAAGCCATAGTCCCCAAATCCCCGCCCTTGCTCCCCTGACCTTCGAAGCATTCAGTTTATCCAGGAAACTTCTTTGCTTTTGGTCCAGTCCAGTTGAGCTGACCTTCCCTGTATTAAGTGTTGTCCTTCCCTTCACCTAAAGTAGTTCTTATCTACTATCTAATCAGTAAATAACCCTCTCCCACCCTTCCTCCCTCCCCCCTCTCATAACCACAAAAGAATGTGTTCTCAGTTTAAACTATTTCTCAAAATCTTGTAATAGTGGTCTTATAGAATATTTGTCCTTTGGCGTCTGACTAATTTCACTCAGCATAATGCCTTCCAGGTTCCTCCATGTTATGAAGTGTTTAACAGATTCATCACTGTTCTTTATCGATGTGTAGTATTCTATTGTGTGAATATACCATAATTTATTTATCCATTCATCCGATGATGGGCACCTTGGTTGCTTCCAGCTTTTTGCTTTTGTAAACAGAGCTGCAGTAAACATGGGTGTGCATATATCTGTTTGTGTAAAGGCTCTTATTTCTCTAGGATATATTACGAGGAGTGGGATTTCTGGGGTTGTATGGTAGTTCTATTTCTAACTTGTTCTGGAAATGCCAGATAGATTTCCACAGTGGTTGTACCATTTTACATTCCCACCAGCAATGTATAAGAGTTCCAATCTCTCCGCAGCCTCTCCAACATTTATTATTTTGTGTTTTTTGGATTAATGCCAGCCTTGTTGGAGTGAGATGGAATCTCATCATAGTTTTAATTTGCATTTCTCTAATGGCTAATGATCGAGAGCGTTTTCTCATGTATCTGTTAGCCGCCTGAACATCTTCTTTAGTGAAGTGCGTGTTCATATCCTTTGCCCAAGTTTTAATTGGGTTGTTTGTCTTTTTGTGGTTGAGTTTTAACAGAATCATATAGATTTCAGAGATCAGGGGCTGGTCGGAGATGTCATAGCTGAAAATCTTTTCCCAGTCTGTAGGTGGTCTTTTTACTCTTGGTGAAGTCTTCAGATGAGCATAGGTGTTTGATTTTTAGGAGCTCCCAGTTATCTGGTTTCTCTTCGTCATTTTTAGTAATGTTTTGTATTCTGTTTATGCCTTGTTTTAGGGCTCCTAAGGTTGTCCCTATTTCTTCTTCCATGATCTTTATCGTTTTAGTCTTTATGTTTAGGTCTTTGATCCACTTGGAGTTAGTTTTTATGCACGGTGTGAGATATGGGTCCTGTTTCATTTTTTTGCAAATGGATATCCAGTTATGCCAGCACCATTTGTTAAAAAGACTATTCCTTACTTAACTGACACTGTTTTGCCCATTTTTAAATAGGGTTATTTGTCTTTTTGCAGTTGGGTTTTTGCAGTGTCATGTAGATTTTAGCGATCAGACACTGGTTGGAAATGTCATAGCTAAAAGCTTTTTCCCAGTCTGTAGGCAGTCTTTTTACTCTTTTGGTGAAGTCTTTGGATGAGCATAGGTGCTTCACTTTTAGGAGCTCCCAGTTAGTTATCTAGTTTTTCTTCTGCATTCTCTATAATGTTTTGTATACTGTTTATGCTATGTTTATCGTTTTAGATTTTATATTCAGGTCTTTGATCCATTTTGAGCTCGTTTTTGTGTATGGAGTGAGGTATGGGTCTTCTTTCATTTTTTTGCAGATGGATATCCAGTTATGCCAGCACCATTTGTTAAAAAAGACTGTTTTTTTTCCCCCCATTTAACTGTTTTGGGGCCTTTGTCAAATATCAACTGCTCATATGTGGATGGATTTATGTCTTGATTCTCAATTCTGTTCCACTGGTCTATGTATCTGTTGTTGTACCAGTACCAGGCAGTTTTGACTACTGTGGCGGGATAATAGGTACAAAAAGCAGGTAAAGTAAGGCCTCCCACTTTGTTCTTCATTTTCAGTAATGCCTTATTTATCTGGGGCCTCTTTCCCTTCCATATGAAGTCAGGATTTGTTTCTCCATCTCATTAAAGAATGTCGTTGGGATTTGGATCGGAATTGCATTATAGGTACAGTTCGCTCTTGGTAGAATAGACATTTTTATAATGTTAAGTCTTCCCATCCATGAGCAAGGTATGTTTTTTCACTTAAGTAAGTCTCTTTTGGTTTGTTGCAGAAGTGTACTGTAGTTTTCTTTATGTAAGTCTTTTACATCTCTGGTAAGATTTATTCCTACGTATTTTATCTTCGTGGGGACTACTGTAAATGGCATTGATTTGGTGATTTCCTCTTCGATGTTCTTTTTGTTGGTGTAGAGGAATCCAATTTTTGTATGTTTATCTTGTATCCCGATACTCTGCTGAACTCTTCCATTAGTTTCAGGAGTTTTCTGGAGGATTCCCTACGGTTTTCTGTGTATAAGATCATGTCATCTGCAAATAGAGATACTTTTACTTCATCCTTACCAATCTGGATGCCCTTTATTTCTTTACCTAGCCGAATTGCTCTGGCTAGGACCTCCAACACAATGTTGAATACGAGTGGTGATAAAGGGCATCCTTGTCTGGTTCCCGATCTCAGTGGGAATGCTTTCACTCTCTCTCCGTTTAAGGTGATGCTGGCTGTTGGGTTTGTATAAATGCCCTTTATTATGTTGAGGAATTTTCCTTCTATTCCTATTTTGCTGAGAGTTTTTATCATGAATGAGTGTTGAACTTTGTTAAATGCCTTTCCTGCATCAATTGATAGAATCATGTGATTCTTGTCTTTTTTTTTTATTTATGTGGTGGATTATATTAATTGTTTTTCTAATGTTGAACCATCCCTGCATACCTGGTATGAATCCCACTTGGTCATGGGGAATTATTTTTTTGATATGTTGTTGAATTCTATTGGCTGGAATTTTGTTGAGGATTTTTGCATCTACGTTCACGAGGGATATAGGTCTATAGTTTTCTCTTCTTGTATCTTTACCTGGTTTTGTTATCAGGGATATGGTGGCTTCATAGAATGAGTTTGGTAGTATTCCGTCCTTTTCTATGCGCTGAAATGCCTTTAGTAGTACTGGTGATAACTCTTCTCTGAAAGTTTGGAGGAACTCTGCAATGAAGTCATCCTGACCAGGGCTTTTTTTTGTTGGGAGTTTTTTGATAACCTTTTCAATCTCTTCTTTTGTTATGGGTGTATTTAGTTGTTCTTCCTTGGTTTGTGGTAGCTTAGGTAGGTAGTGTGTTTCCAGGAATTCATCCATTTATTCTAGGTTTTCAAATTTGTTTGTGTACAATTTTTTCATAGTAATGTGATATGATTCTTTTAATTTCAGTTGGGTTTGTTGTAATATCGCCCATCTCATTTCTTATTCAGCTTATTTGCTTCCTCTCCTGTTTTTCTTTTGTCAGTTTGGCCAATGGTTTATCAATTTTGTTGATCTTTTTCAAAAAACCAGCTTTTGATCTGGTTAATTCTTTCAATTGTTTTTCTGCTTTCTATTTCATTTAGTTCAGCTCTAATTTTTAGTATTTGTTTTCTTCTGGTGCCTGTGGGTTTCTTTGTTGCTCTCTTTTTATTTGTTCAAGTCGTAGGGATAATTCTTTCATTTTGGTCCTTTCTTCTTTTTGTATGTGTGCATTTATTGATATAAATTGGCCTCTGAGCACCACTTTTTCTGTCTCCCAAAGGCTCTGATAAGAAGTGTTTTCATTCTCGTTGGATTCTCTGAATTTCTTCATTCCATCCTTAATGTCTTCTATAATCCCGTCTTTTTTGAGCAGGGTATTATTCAGTTTCCAAGTGTTTGATTTCTTTTCCCTGTTATTGATTTTCACTTTCATGGCCTTATGGTCAGAGAAGATGCTTTGTAATATTTCAATGTTTTGGATTCTGCTAAGGCTTGCTTTATGACCTAATAGATGGTCTATTCTAGAGAATGTTCCATGTGCACTAGAAAAGAAAGTATACTTGGTTGGTGTTGGGTGGAGTGTTCTGTATATGTCTATGAGGTCAAGTTGGTTGATTGTGGCATTTAGATCTTCCGTGTCTTTATTGAGCTTCTTTCTGGATGTCCTGTCTTTCACCGACAGTGGTGTGCTGAAGTCTCCTAGTATTATTGTGGAGCTGTCTATCTCACTTTTCAATGCTGATAGAGTTTGTTTTATGTATCTCAAAGCCCTGTCATTGGGTGCATAAATATTTAATATGGTTATATCTTCTTGGTGTATTGTCTGATGGATTTAATCTTAAAGTCTATTTTGTCAGAAATTAATATTGCCACTCCTCTTTTTCGATTGTTGCTTGATTGGTATATTTTTTCCATCCTTTGAATTTTAGTTTGTTTGCGTCTCTCTGAGTCTAAGGTGTGTCTCTTGTAGGCAGCATATAGATGTATCTTTTTTTTAAATCCATTCTGCCACTCTTTGTCTCTTTATTGGTGTATTTAGTCCATTTACATTCAGGGTTATTATGGATAGGTATGAATTTAGTGCTATCATTTCGATGTCTTTTTTTGTGTGTTGTTTACAGTTTCTTTTTCCCACTTAATTTTTTGTGCTGAGTAGTTTATATATTGTCTTCTTATTCGTTATTGATTTTGTTTCTGCTGAGTCTCTATTTTTTTTCTTGTATTTTATTTTGATGAGTAGGATTGTTAGTCTCTTTCGTGGTTACCTTAATATTTACCTCTGTTTTTCTAAGTTTAAACCTAACTTTTATTTCTTTATATCGCTTTGACTTCCTCTCCATATGAAAAATCTATGACTACATTTCTTAGTCCCTCTTTTTTTTTTTTGTTTTAATGTTGTCTTCTTTTACATAATGACATTGCTGTTTCCCTTTTTTGAGGATTTTTTAAATCTTGATTTATTTTTGTGATTTCCCTATCTGGGTTGATATTTGGTTGTTCTATTCTGTGTTCTAGTCTTGGGTTGATATCTGATATTATTGATTTTCTAACCAGAGAACTGCCTTAAGTATTTCTTGCATTTTTTGGTTTTTATGAATTCCCTAAACTTCTGTTTATCTTGAAATGTCCTAATTTTGTCTTCATATTTGAGAGACAGTTTTGCTGGATATATGTTTCTTGGCTGGCAGTTTTTTTCCTTCAGTGCTTTATATAAGTCATCCCATTGCCTTCTTGCCTGCATGGGTTCTGCCGAGTACTCCGAGCTTATTCTTATTGACTCTCCTTCGTAGGTGGCTTTTTGTTTATCCCTAGTTACTCTTAAAATTTCACTGTATCTTTGGTTTTGGCAGGTTTGATTATAATATGTATTGGTGACTTTTAGATTTACCTTAGGTGCAGTTCAATGAGCACCTTGGATAGATATCTTCTCATCTTTCATGATATCAGGGAAGTTTTCTGCCAACAAATGTTCAACAATTCTCTCTCTATTGTCTGTTATCCCTCCCTTTTCTGGCACTCCAATCACTCGTAGGTTATTTCTCTTGATAGAGTCCCACGTGATTCTTAGGGTTTGTTCATTTTTAAAAATTCTTTTAACTGGATTATTCTTTGCATATATTGGTGCCAAGTGTTTTACCTTTAATCTCGGTAATTCTGCCTTCCACTTCCTCAGTTCTGCTCCTATGACTTTCTATTGAGTTGTCTAATTCTTTAATGTTATTGTTAATCCTCTGAATTTCTGATTGCTGTTTCCATATGGATTCTTGCAGCTTATTAAGTTTTTCATTATGTTCTTGAATAACCTTTTTAATTTCTTCAACTTCTTTATCTGTGTGTTCCTTGGCTTCTTCTGCATTTCGCCTGTTTTCTTTCCTGATGTCTTGAAGAGTTCTGCATATTAATCTTCTTTATTCTGCATTTGGTAATTCCAGGAGTACAGCTTCATCTGGAAAATTCCCTGAGTGTTTGTTTTGAGAGCTTGTTGAAGCAATCATGGTCTGCTTCTTTATGTGATTTGATATTAAATGTTTTCTCTGAGCCATCTATAAATTATTGTATTAGTTTATGTTTGCTTACTGTATCCTAGCTTCTTGCTTTGTTTTGTTTTGATATGCCCAAATAGACTGCTTGAGTGAGCTACCTTGATTATTTGTGCCTTTGAAGCTCTAACATCCTGTCACCAGATGGCTACAGCTGTTACCAGGTATATGATCTTAGGAGTCCATTCCCTTTTCTTGTTTGGATCTATCTCAGGTGTCCAGGTAGTTGGTCATCAAGTGTGTGGTACAGGCTCTGTCCTACAGTCTTAGAGGGCCAGGTGTGATTGGTGTAGGTACAGGTATCTGGTTGCAGCAGGGGATCACGCTCTTAACAAGGCAAGGGGTTGACAACCATCCCCTGAGTGTCTGTGAGGAAAGCATGTCCCTGTTCCCTAGAGCACACAGGTGGGTGGGTTCTGCAGCCTGACCGTGGGCATTCAATGCTTTTCGTTGTAAGGACTGGGAGGTATGTCTTATTCTTGGACCCCTGTTGCGGGTGGCTTGGTGATCTGGGTGGAGCCACTGGTCCTTCAGCCTCTGATGTGGATAGGTGAGAACCCTGTTTAATAGGGAAAACGGTGTCAAACATCAAACACACACCTCTCCACCACACAGCTGAAACAGTTGCCGTCTGCCAACAAGGGCCTATTCTCTTGAAATGGGGCCACACAGGTGCATTTGTAGGGGGAGGTAGTCAATGTCTGTGGGCCATTTGTACCTGGACAGGAACCACTTCTGTCCTGAGCTCCCCAGCTTAGTGGAGCTGGCAGATTATCTTTTCCCCCAATTGTTAATTTATTCCTTTTTCATGGCTGGGAGAATGGCTCAGGATGCGCAACAGGACCTATCTCAGGCCCAGAGAAATTGAGAGCCACTGAAGCCATTTCGGAGGCTGAAGGCGCAGTAAAATAAGTGCAAGGACTTAGCTTTTGCCGAGAGTGCCGTTCTTCTCTGGTTCCGCAGCTGTGAGTAGGGTGTTTGGCTCGCTGTCTCTCCCTGAGGAAACCACTTCCGGAACAGTACTGCCAGGCCCGCCGCGGTCGCTCCAGGGGTGGTGCCTGAGGGTTCCCGGTGATTCAGGTCCAGCAACTCCTCGCCACTTCTAAACAATTTCTTCCTGACCCTACTGCTCAGTCTAGTTTCTAACTTAGCCTTTGATGTTCAGTGCTCCTAGCTTGTCATATATGTAATCATTTTACTTGTTTTTTCAGGCCTTTGTTGTTGGAGGGATCACTGGAAGCCTCTGACTACTCTGCCGGCTTAGCCCCATCTCCTCTCTCTCTTGCTTTCTAAGATGTATTTCTGTTCTTTAGAGCAGGTTTTTGTTTGTTTTAAACAAAGAGTCCACTGATGGGCTTTAGGAAATTGATGAATGCTCTGAAATTGTACCCGAAATTATGTGTGTGTAAGCATTTGTCTGTTAGGAGAGTTGATCAGATTTCCAAAGTGGCTCATGACCACCCAAAAGATTATGAACCACTGGTATGGAGAAATCATTGTGTTGTATGGGCTGTACTTAAACAAACAAAAATGATGTTTTGTGAAAAGCATGTTCTGTGAAATGCTTAGGTATATGTGACCTGGAAGGGAGTCCTTTGGAGTTGCCTTGGGAGGCAGGCCAAGTGTAGTGGAAAGTCAGCTAAGATTCTTCTAGCTGTGGGGATAATACTGGTTTCACTAGCTTGTTAGGAGACCATGTGAAGTAATTTTTATAAGCACTACTACTGAAATGTTAGGCACAAAGCAGGTGCTTAATAAATGTTATTTCTCTTCCCCTTCCTTCTCATAGGGTTGTTGTGAGGATTGAATAAAATACTGCTATAAAAACTAAATGAAATAATACATGTTGTATTTGTCTTGCAAGTGGTAGATATTTAACAAATGTTTATTTCTCTCCCATGTATTTCTTATATTAAAACTTTGGGCCCTACCAGTGAAAGTAGGGAAAAGGGGATAAGCTCAGAAATCTGATAGATTTGGGTTTGAATCCTGGCTCTGTTATTTATGAACTGATCCTGGGCAAGTTACTTTCTGAGTCTTCGTTTTCTCATCTGTATATCGGGGTACCGAAGGTTGATGGGAGATGTAAAGATAATATATATAAAGGACCTAGCATATAGATACATCTACATGGGATATGATTGGTGCTTAATAAATGTTACTTTTTTTTCTCATTCAAAGAGTTCCTAAATCCTCACTCAATAAAGCCTTTCTGCAATAGGAGGGCAGTTAGTTGTGAATCTTTGGCGCTATGACTTTTTCTAAATATACAACTGAAATATACTACTTCTAGCATTTATCTTCATTCATACTCACCTCTACTTATATAAAATGGTAATATTTCATTTAGATAGGCTTTCAGTGTTTTGGCCCATAAGCTGTGTCAGCAAGTGCTGTTTAGCTAAATCCACACAGCACCCAACACAGCATAATGTTCAATTTCTTTACTTATTAGGCATTCATTGTGTGCCAAATTCTCAGCACTGAGGGGCTGAGAGCAAACAAGTCACTGGTTCTGAGGAGTTTTACCAATATTTTCGACATAACAATAATAATATATAAAATTCATTGAGTACTTACTATATGCCAGCCACTGTGTTAAGCACTTTACCTAGACCAACACAGTTAATCTTCACAATAATCTGCATTTTATAGATGAGGAAACGGGCACAGGCTGGTAAAATAATTTGGCCAACTTGCCTAGTACATATTGCTACTATAATCACTCCCCGGTGCTGGCCAATGAAAGTAGGTCTGTCTGATAAATATATTTATTTAATTTTTTAAGTTTTAATTAAAAAAAAATTTTTTTTACTATAAAGGGAGGAGGGTAATGGGACATAAAGGGAAGTAAGGTTTCTGCACTACACTCAAAGGTGTAAAATGTTGATACCAGTAGACTGAGATAAGTTACATGTGTATAAACTAATACCTGAAGCAACCACTAAAAAAACTATATAAAGGGATACATTCAGAAACACTATAGATAAATAAAAATAGAATTCTAAAAAATATTCAAGTAATATGCAAGAAGGCAGGAGGAAAAAACCAAAGAATCAGAAATAGAACAAACAGAAAACAAAAAATAGAATGTCAGAACATATCAATAATTACATTAAAGTTAAATAGTCTAAATGCACCAATTAAAAGATACAGACTGGTAGAATAGATTAAAAAGTAGGACACAGCTGTATTCTATCTACAAGAAATTCCCTTCAAATATAATGATATAGGGAGACTGAAAGAAAACAAATGGAAAAAGACATACCATGCAAACAATAATCAAAAGAAAGCACAAGTGCCTGTATCTTAAGATAACTAAATCTATACTTACCTGGTGGTGCAGTGGATGGTGGTTCAAACCCACCAGCCATTCTGTGGGAGAAAGATGTGGCAATTTGTTTCCATAAAGATTACAGCCTTAGAAACCCTGTGGGGCAGTTCTACTCTGTCCTATAGGGTCCCTGTGAGTTGGAATAGACTCGATGGCAGTAAGTTTGGTTTTGGTTTTTACTTACAATATGATTTGGCATTTGCGCTCCTGGGCTCTGATCCCATAGATCAAAAAAACTTAACGTCCACACAAGAAACTATAAGTGTTTGTAATAGCCCCCAAAAGGAAACAACCCAAATGCGCTTCAGTGGGTATGTGGTTAAACCAAATATGGTACATTTATATCACGGAATACCATTCTTTAATAAAAAGGAACGAGCTCTTGGTGTACAGAACAACTAGGATGGATCTCAAGGGAATTATGTGGAGTGAAAAAAGTCAATCTCAAAATGGCACATACTGCATGATTCCATTTATATTGCATTCTCTAAACAATAAAATTATAAAGATGAAAAACAGATTAGTGTCTTTCAGGGATATAGGATGGAGTGAGGGAGGGGAAGAAGGTGGCTGTGATTATAAAAGGGTAACTTCAGGGAGATCTTTGTGGTGATGAAATAGTTCTGTATCCTAACTGTGATAGTGATTGCATGAATCTATATACATGATAAAACTGCATAGGACTAAATACACACACACACACACACACACACACACACAAATGAGTGCATGTAAGACTAGTGTAATCTGAATAAGGTCTGTAGATTGTACCAATGTCAATCTCCTAGTTTTGTTTAGTACTATAGTTATTTGTTCTGTGGTACATAGGGTCGCTGAGTCAGAGCCGACTTGACGACACCTAACAACAACAACGACACTATAGTTATATGTCACCATTGGGGGAAACTGAGGGGTATATGGGACCTCTTTATACTATTTTTGCAACTGTCTGTGATCTACAATCATTTCAAAATAAGTTAAAAAAATCATTGGATGGGATAAAAAAAATGATTGGACGGGATTAATAGCAGACTGGGTAGTAAAGAAGAAAGGATAGTGAACGTGAAGATAGATTAATAAGAATGAAGCAAACTGAAGCATAGAGAGAAAAAAGATTTAAATAAAATGAAGAGCACTTCTATGACTTGTATGACAGTATCAAACAATCTAACATAGGTGCAATCTGAGCCCTAGAAAGACGAGAGAGAATAGTGCAATAAAATGCGAAGAAATACTTGCTGATAATTTTCCAAATTAGATTAAAAAACAAAACAACAGCAATCCACAGATCCAGGAACTCAGGGAACCCCAAGCAGGATAAATACAATGAAAACTATACATAGGCATATTATAGTTCAAGTTCTGAAAACCAAAGATAAACTCATAAGAGCAGCTGGGGGGGAGGGGAAGGGATGACACATTATATATAGGAAAACAAGAACAAGACTGACTTTCCATCAGAAACAATGGAGGCCAGAAAACAAAAACTGCCAACCTAGAAGTCTTTATATAGCAAAAATATCCTTCAAAAATGAAGGCAGATAAATAAATAACTTTTGCTTCTGGCCATGAGGAAGAAAGAGAGTGTGGCATGACTTTCCTTCTACAAACAACTGGAAAATTGATAAAATATAGGAAACATTTACTGTCAGACATTGAACAATAAGCAACACAAGATAGTGATCCCTAAGAGAAAGGGATACAAATATAAGGTGAGCCCTACAATCACCCAGGCTTTTTGCCTGGAGGTAATCTCTGGACTGCACTCTAGGGAGGGGGAAGCCAAACAGAGCCTGGCAATCTTACTGAGAGAATGGAGTTCATAAAGGCCAAGGTACCCAGAAATTGTGAGGATGGAGCTAAGCTGAAAAAGAGTGTTAGAAATATGTGTAGCGATCCCTTGAGTCTTTTTGCTGAATACCAATCTGAAAATGTATATGGTAAAACTCTACAAGGACAGTCCAGAACAACTTACAGGGAAACAAGAATTACTGAGGAGCTGTAAGATAATCCTAAAGCTTACACAAGGGAGCTAATTCCTCTCCCTATAGTGGAGAGACTTCACGGGATACAGGGGGGCATTAGTAGAGACCTCAGAGGGGCAAGACCTTCAAAGTGGCCTAAATTAGTTCGAGAGTAAAGGCTACTCTAGACCCACTCTAAAATGTTTAAAAACAAATCTTGAAAGGGTCAAACTGATTGACAAGTAATTTAAAGTCTACCTGGAAGAAGTCAACACTCTATGATGTTTATTGTCCAATACAAAACTAATAAACATACAAAGAAGCAGGAAAAAAATGTGGCCTATAACCTAGAGAAAAATCGGCAATAGGAAAGACTCAGAAATGACAGAGATGATGGAATTAGTAGACAAAGCCCTTACAACAGCTATTATAAACATACTCCATATAATCAAGCATGTAAAGAAAATACAAGCACAGCGGGGAGAGAAATGAAAGACATTTTTAAAAATGGAAATTCTAGAGATTAAAAAAATACAGTATTCGAAAGTAAATTTCACTGGACGGGATTGTTTTTGCTGTGTGCCATTGAGCTGATTCTGACTCATAGCAACAGTTATACACTGCAGAGGAAAAGATCAATGAACTTGAAGGCAAAGCAGTAGAAACTCTCTGAAATGAATCACAGGGAGAAAGAAAAGACTGAAAAATAAAAAGAGATAGGACAATATAAGTGGTGTGACATAGGTTTACCTGAAGTCCCAAGTGAGGAGAGAAAAAATAGATAATTGAAGAAACAATGGCAGAAAAATCCCCAAATTTGATGAAAACTATAAGCCCACAGATCCTAGAAGCTCAATGAACTCCAAACAGGATAAATACAAAGAAAACACACAAGGGCACATCACAATCAAACAAATAAAAACCAGATAAAGGGAAAATTTAAAAAGCAGCTACAGGAAAAAAAAAAGGCCTATATTATACAAAGGAACAAAGATAAGAATGACCGTAGACTTATGGGAAAATATGCTAGCAAGAAAAGCATGGAAAGCTTCTAGTGCTAATAGAGGAATTTAGCAAAGCCGCAGGGCTCGAGGTCAACAAACAAAAATCAGTTGGGTTTCTATAGATCAGCAATGAGAAATCTGAGAGGGAAATTAGTGAAACAATTCCATTTACAGTGGCATCTAAGAGAATAAAATACCTAGGAATAAATCTAACCAGGGACATGAAGGACTTACACAATGAAAACTACAAAACACTGCTGGAAGAGATTAAAGAAGACTTAAATAAATGGGAAGATGTGCCATGTTCATGGATTGGAAAACTTAATATTGTTAAGGTGTCAATACTACCCAAAGTGATCTACAGATTCAACACAATCCTGATCAAAATTCCAACAGCCTTGTTTACAGAAATAGAAAAACCAGTTCTCAACTTTATATGGAATTGCAAGAGGTCTCAAATAGCTAAAACAATGTTGAAAAGAACAAAGTAGAAGGGCTCACACTTCCTGATTTTAAAACATACTACAGTATGATTACTAAAAATCAAAACAGCCAGGCACTGGTATAACAATAGACACATAAACCACTGGAATAGAACTGAGAGTCCAGAAATAATCCTATACATCTACAGTCAATTGATTTTTGACAAGGGTGCTAAGTCCATTTGATGGGGAAAGAAGTCTCTTCAATAATGATATTGGGAAAATTGGATTTCCACATGCAGAAAAATGAAAGAGGATCCATGCCTGTATTAATTATCTAGTGCTGCTATAACAGAAATGGCTTTAACAAAGAAATTTATTCTCTCACAGTTTAGGAGGCTAAAAGTCGAAATTCAGGGTGCCAGCTCCAGGGAAAGTCTTTCTCTCTCTGTTGGCTTTGGCTGGCAAAGAGCTTATCTGTGCGGTGATCCCGGCTCCAAAGGACACACTATTCTCCTGGCTCTTGTTTCTTGGTGGCATGAGGTCCCCCTGTCTCTCTGCTCATTTGTCTCTTTTATATCTCAAAAGAGATTGACTTAAGATACAACCTAATCTTGTAGACTGAGTTCTACCTCATGAACATAACTGCCTCTAAGCCTACCTCATTAACATCACAGAGGAAGGATTTATAACACATAGGAAAATCACACCAGATCACAAAATGGTGGACAGCCACACAATACTGGGAATCATGGCCTAACCAAGTTGAAACACATTTTTGGGGGACACAATTCAATCCATAACAATGCCTCACATCATTTTTTAAAAATAATTTTTATTGTGCTTTAAGTGAAAGTTTACAAATCAAGTCAATCTCTCACACAAAAACTTATATACACCTTGCTACACACTCCCAATTACTCTCCCCCTAATGAGACAGCCCTCTCTCCCCCTCCACTCTCTCTTTTCGTGTCCATTTCGCCAGCTTCTAACCCCCTCCACCCTGTCATCTCCCCTCCAGGCAGGAGATGCCAACATAGTCTCAAGTGTCCACCTGATCCAAGAAGCTCACTCCTCACCAGCATCCCTCTCCAACCCATTGTCCAGTCCAACCCACGTCTGAAGAGTTGGCTTTGGGAATGGTTCCTGTCCTGAGCCAACAGAAGGTCTAGGGGCCATCATAACAATGCCTCACATCACATGCAAAAACAAAAATGGATTAAGGACCTAAAGGCGCCAACTAAAACAAAAAAGTTCTTAGAAGAAAAGTAGGGGCAATAATGTCAGGCCTAGCTTTCAACAATGGATTATCTAATATAATAAAAAAAAGTACAAACAGTAAAAGACAAAATAAATAAATGGAACCTCATAAAAATTAAAAAAGTTTTGTTCATCAAAAGACAACCAAAAAAGTGAAAAGACAACCCTCCGACTGGGAGAATATCTTTGGAAATCATATATCTGACAAGAGTATAATAACAAATACATACATAAAACTTTGACAACTTGACAACAAAAAGACAAATAACCCAATAATAAAATGAGTAAAGACTTGAATAGACATTTCACCAAATAGGACATTCAAATGGCCACCAAAAACATGAAAAGCTGCTCAGTGTCATTAGCCATCAGAGAGACGCAACTCAAAACCACAATGAGATACCATTTCACTCCCACTAGGATGGCTAAGATTAAAAAAAAAAAACAGAAAACAACAAATGTTGGCAAGGATATGGGGAAATTGGAACTCATCCATCACTGGTAGGGATGCAAAATGGTACAACTGTTGTGGAAAACAGTGTGAAAGTTCCTCAGAAAACTAAAAATAGAACTACCATATAACCAAGCAATTCTACTTGAAAGCAGAGACTTGTATACCAATGTTCCTTGCAGCACTACTCACAATAACCAGAAGATGGAAACAACCTAAATGCCTGTCAACAGATAAATGGATAAACAAAATGTGGTACATACACACAATGGAATACTACTCAGCCAATAGGAGAAATGAAGTCTTGATACATGCTACAATATGGATGGAGCTTGAAGACATGCTGAGTGAAATAAGCCAAACATAAAAGGACAAATATTACATGACTTCACTTATTAAAAAAACAAAACAAGAAAAGGCAAATATATAGAGACCAAAGTTTATTAGTGGTTACCAGGGGTGGGAGGGATGGGGAAAGGGGGAGGTTAGTGGTGATGGGAAAATTGCATTGATTAAGGGTAGAGTTGCACAGCTGATTATTGTTAATTCCTGTTAATAAGATGTACACTTGTAAAAAGTTGTATTGGCAAAAGTTGTGTGATAGATATATTTACAACAACAACAACAATAACAAAAAAGTAGTTGCTGAGTCTGCTCATGTACAACCAAACACCTCATGGGATTTGATTCCTTGTTTTGATGGTTTAGGGTCATGGTTTCAGGGGACATCTGAGTTAATTGGCCTAATAACATGTTCAGGGCTTCTGTTCTACCTCCTAGTCCATTGCGTAGTGCCTGGGGTCTTAAAAGCTTGCAAGCAGCCATCCGAGGCACGACAACTGACCTGTATTCACCTGGAGCAACAGGAAGAAGGAGAGTCTGGAATAGGAGGAGGATATGGAACATGTGACTAATCGCCTTCAAGAACAACTGGCTCCTTTGCCATGAGACCAGAAGAACCGAATGGTGCCCAGGTAGCATAATCGAATATTTTGAGCAAAGATTCCATAGAAGAATCCTTATCAAAAGTGGGGGGAGCCCAGACAGAAATGCAAATTCTCATGGCCTCAAACTTCCCGGAGCTATGGAGGGTGGATGAACCCCTGAAATTATTGCTCTGAGATAATATTTAAACCCTAAATCTAAAATATCCCCTGAAGTCATCTTAAAACTGAAAAATGGTTTAGCATACCTAGTAAATAAAAAAAAAAGGTCTGTCTTGAGAAAACATTAGTCCAAAGGACTAATGGACCACATGAACTATACCTTTCACCAGACTGAGCCCAGAACTAGATGGCGCCTGGCCACAACCACTGATCGCTCTGACAGGGAACACAATAGAGGGTTCCAGACAGAACGGGAGAAAAATGTAGAACAAAATCAAATTCACAAAAAAAGACGAGACTTATTGGTCTGACAGAGACTAAAGGAGCCCCAAGACCATGGCCCCCAGACACACTAACTCAGAACTGAAGCTGCTCCCGAAGTCCACCTTTCATCCAAAGATTAGACAGGCCTATCAAACAAACAGTAACGCAAGTGAGGAATGTGGTTCTTAGTTCAATTAAGTGTAAGAGATCAAATGGGGAACACCTGCCCAAAAGCAAAGACGAGAAGGCAGGAAGGGACCGGAAAACTGGACGAATGGACACGGAGAACCCCAGGTAGAAAGAGAAAGGGGGAGAATACTGACACATTGCAGGGATTGAAAGCAATATCACAAAGCAATTTTTTTTTTATTAACTTTATTGAGCTTCAAGTGAACGTTTACAAATCAAGTCAGTCTGTCACATATAAGTTTATATACAACTTACTCCATACTCCCACTTGCTCTCCCCCTAATGAGTGAGCCCTTCCAGTCTCTCCTTTCCTGACAATTTTGCCAGCTTCCAACTCTCTCTATCCTCCCATCCCCCCTCCAGACAGGAGATGCCAACACAGTCTCAAGTGTCCACCTGATATCATTAGCTCACTCTTCATCAGCATCTCTCTCCTACCCACTGTCCAGTCCCTTTCATGTCTGCTGAGTTGTCTTCGGGAATGGTTCCTGTCCTGGGCCAACAGAAGGTTTGGGGACCATGACCGCCGGGATTCCTCTAGTCACAGTCAGACCGTTAAGTATGGTCTTTTTGTGAGAATTTGGGGTCTGCATCCCACTGATCTCCTGCTCCCTCAGGGGTTCTCTATTGTGCTCCCTGTCAGGGCAGTCATCGATTGTGGCCGGGCACCAACTAGTTCTTCTGGTCTCAGGATGATGTAGGTCTCTGGTTCATGTGGCCCTTTCTGTCTCTTGGGCTCTTAGTTATCGTGTGACTTTGGTGTTTTTCATTCTCCTTTGATCCAGGTGGGTTGAGACCAATTGATGCATCTTAGATGGCCGCTTGTTAGCATTTAAGACCCCAGACAACACGTTTCAAAGTGGGATGCAGAATGTTTTCGTAATAGAATTATTTTGCCAATTGACTTAGAAGTCCCCTTAAACCATGGTTCCCAAACCCCCCGCCCTTGCTCCGCTGACCTTTGAAGCATTCAGTTTATCCCGGAAACTTCTTTGCCTTTGGTCCAGTCCAATTGAGCTGACCTTCCATGTATTGAGTGTTGTCCTTCCCTTCACCTAAAGCAGTTCTTAGCTACTAATTCATCAGTAAAAAACCCTCTCCCTCCCTCCCTCCCTCCCCCACTTGTAACCACAAAAGTATATGTTCTTCTCAGTTTATACTATTTCTCAAGATCTTATAATAGTGGTCTTATACAATATTTGTCCTTTTGCCTCTGACTCATTTTGCTCAGCATAATGCCTTCCAGGTTCCTCCATGTTATGAAATGTTTCACAGATTCGTCACTGTTCTTTATCGATGCGTAGTATTCCATTGTGTGAATATACCACAATTTATTTAACCATTCATCCGTTGATGGACACCTTGGTTGCTTCCAGCTTTTTGCTATTGTAAACAGAGCTGCAATAAACATGGGTGTGCATATATCTGTTTGTGTGAAGGCTCTTGTATCTCTAGGGTATATTCCGAGGAGTGGGATTTCTGGGTTGTATGGTAGTTCTATTTCTAACTTTTTAAGATAACGCCAGATAGATTTCCAAAGTGGTTGTACTATTTTACATTCCCACCAGCAGTGTATAAGAGTTCCAATCTCTCCGCAGCCTCTCCAACATTTATTATTTTGTGTTTTTTGGATTAATGCCAGCCTTGTTGGAGTGAGATGGAATCTCATCGTAGTTTTAATTTGCATTTCTCTAATGGCTAATGATCGAGAGCATTTTCTCATGTATCTGTTAGCTGCCTGAATATCTTCTTTAGTGAAGTGTGTGTTCATATCCTTTGCCCACTTCTTGATTGGGTTGTTTGTCTTTTTGTGGTTGAGTTTTGACAGAATCATATAGATTTTAGAGATCAGGCGCTGGTTGGAGATGTCATAGCTGAAAATTCTTTCCCAGTCTGTAGGTGGTCTTTTTACTCTTTTGGTGAAGTCTTTAGATGAGCATAGGTGTTTGATTTTTAGGAGCTCCCAGTTATCGGGTTTCTCTTTGTCATTTTTGGTAATGTTTTGTATTCTGTTTATGCCTTGTATTAGGGCTCCTAGAGTTGTCCCTATTTTTTCTTCCACGATCTTTATTGTTTTAGTCTTTATGTTTAGGTCTTTGATCCACTTGGAGTTAGCTTTTGTGCTTGGTGTGAGGTATGGGTCCTGTTTCATTTTTTTTGCAAATGGATATCCAGTTATGCCAGCACCATTTGTTAAAAAGACTATCTTTTCCCCAATTAACTGACACTGGGCCTTTGTCAAATATCAGCTGCTCATATGTGGATGGATTTATATCTGGGTTCTCAATTCTGTTCCACTGGTCTATGTGCCTGTTGTTGTACCAAATACCAGGCTGTTTTGACTACTGTGGCTGTATAATAGGTTCTGAAATCAGGTAGAGTGAGGCCTCCCACTTTCTTCTTCTCTTTCAGTAATGCTTTCCGTATCCGAGGCTTCTTTCCCTTCCATATGAAGTTGGTGATTTGTTTCTCTATCACCTTAAAAAATGACATTGGAATTTGGATGGGAAATGCATTGTATGTATAGATGGCTTTTGGTAGAATAGACATTTTTACTATGTTAAGTCTTCCTATCCATGAGCAAGGTATGTTTTTCCACTTAAGTAGGTCCTTTTTAATTTCTTGTAGTAGAGCTTTGTAGTTTTCTTTGTATAGGTCTTTTACATCCTTGGTAAGATTTATTCCTAAGTATTTTATCTTCTTGGGGGCTACTGTGAATGGTATTGATTTGGTGATTTCCTCTTCGATGTTCTTTTTGTTGATGTAGAGGAATCCAAGTGGTTTTTGTATGTTTATCTTATAACCTGAGACTCTGCCAAACTCTTCTATTAGTTTCAGTAGTTTTCTGGAGGATTCCTTAGGGTTTTCTGTGTATAAGATCATGTCATCTGCAAATAGAGAGAATTTTACTTCCTCCTTGCCAATCCGGATGCCCTTTATTTCTTTGTCTAGCCTAATTGCCCTGGCTAGGACTTCTAGCACGATGTTGAATAAGAGCGGTGATAAAGGGCGTCCTTGTCTGGTTCCCGTTCTCAAGGGAAATGCTTTCAGGTTCTCTCCATTTAGAGTGATGTTGGCTGTTGGCTTTGCATAGATGCCCTTTATTATGTTGAGGAATTTTCCTTCAATTCCTATTTTGGTGAGAGTTTTTATCATAAAAGGGTGTTGGACTTTGTCAAATGCCTTTTCTGCATCAATTGATAAGATCATGTGGTTTTTGTCATTTGTTTTATTTATGTGGTGGATTACATTAATGTTTTTTTCTGATATTAAACCAGCCTTGCGTACCTGGTATAAATCCCACTTGATTGTGGTGAATTATTTTTTTGATATGTTGTTGAATTCTATTGGCTAGAATTTTGTTAAGGATTTTTGCATCTATGTTCATGAGGGATATAGGTCCGTAATTTTCTTTTTTGTGTAATGTCTTTACCTGGTTTTGGTATCAGGGAGATGGTGGCTTCATAGAATGAGTTGGGTAGTATTCCGCCATTTTCTATGCACAAAGCAATTTTTGAAGGAGATTTTCTTAAGAAGTTTTTGAATGAGAAACTAATATGCGCTATAAACTTTCACATAAAACACACACACAAAAAGTCTACCTTAAGCATTATGCTCTTTTAAGAACTATCTATATGGGATCGAATTTACAACAGCAATTTGAAAGATTAAATAGGAATCTTAGGGGGCAGTGCGTTTATGTTAATGAGGGGGGAAGAGCACAAAAAAGGTTGGGTATGGCTGTACAACTTGAAGAATGTAATCGATGTCACTAAGTTGTACATGTAGAACTGTTGAATTGGTGTGTGGTTTGCTGTTAATATTCTCAACAACAAAATAAAATATAGAGGAAAAAAAGCACGGAATAACATTTTCAAAGTGCTAATAGAAAAAAAAACCCTAGAATTCTAAATCCAGTGAAAGTATCCTTAAAAATTGAAAATGAAATTAAGACTTTTTTTGCACAAACAAAAGCCAAGAGAATTTGTTGCCAGCAGACCTGTAATATGAGAAATATTACCTGAAGTTTTTTAGGCAGAATGAAAATTACATGGGCAACTCCTCCTGAATGGCAAGACAAGAAGGTAGGAAGGGACAGGAAAGCTGGACGAATGGACACTGGGAAGCCAGGGTGGAAAGGGAGAAAGTGTTGACACATTTCAGGGACTGCAACCAATATCACAAAACAATTGTTCCCTTTCACACCCCAATTCCCTGTTTAGATCCGTCCATTTTTCCTGTCCCTTCCTACCCTGTCATCATTCCTTTTGGGCAGGTGTTGCCCTTTTGGTCTCGTATACATGATGTTCCTCATGTGTGTTACCGTTTGTTTTATAGACCTGTCTAATTTGTGGCTGAAGGGTGAACTTGGAGTGGCTTCAGTTTTGAATTAAAAGGGTGTCTTGGGGCCATAGTCTCAGGAGTTTTTCCAGTCTCTGTCAGACCAGTAAGCCTGGTCTTTTTTTGTAAATTTAAATTTTGTTCCAAATTTTTCTCCCGCTCTGTCCAGGACACTCAATTGTGATGTCTGTCAGAGCTGTTGGTGGTGGTAGCCTGGCACCATCTAGTTCTTCTGGGCCCAGTCTGGTGGAGGCTGTGGTACTTGTGGTCCATTAGTCCTTTGGGCTAATATTTCCCTTATGTCTTTGGTTTTCTTCGTTCTCTTTTGCTGTGGGTCGGATGGGACCAGTAGATGTATCTCAGATGGCCACTTGAAAGCTTTTAAGATCCCAGATGCTACTCACCAAAGTTGGATGTAGAACATTTTCTTTATGAACTTTGTTATGCCAATTGATCTAGATGACCCCTGAGACCATGGTCCCCAGCCCAGTGCTCAGCCCCAGTAACTCAGTTCCTCATGGTGTCTATGAAGCTTCTATGACTTTGCCTTGGTCAAGTTGCGCTGACTTCCCCTACAGTGTACAATGTCTTTCCCTTCGCCAAAGTTAACACTTGCCCTACAGGGTTTTCAAGGAGTGGCTGGTGGATTAGAACTGCTGACCTTTTTTTTTTTAGCAGCCTGAGCTCTTAACCACTGCACCACTAGGGCTCTGTCATGGATTGAATTGTGTCCCCCCAAAATATGTGTCGTGATTCTCAGTATTGTATGATTGTCCCCCATTTTGTCATCTGATGTGATTTCCCTGTTTGTAAATCCTATCTCTATGATGTTGATGAGATAGATTAGCAGCAGTTATGTTGACAAGATCTACAAGATTAGATTGTGTCTTAAGCCAATCTTGAGCAGAGAGACAGAGGGACCTCATACCACCAAGAAACAAGAGCCAGGAGAAGAGCACATCCTTTGAACCGAGGGTCCCTGTGCTGAGCAGCTCCTAGTCCAGGGAAAAGATTGATGACAAACACCTTCCTCCAGAGCCAACAGAGAGAGAAGAGAAAGGCTTCCCCTGGAGCTGACGCCCTGAGTGTGGACTTGTAGCCTACTAGACTGTGAGAGAATAAATTTCTCTTTGTTGAAGCCATCCACTTGTGGTATTTCTGTTACAGCAGCACTAGATGACTGAGACAGCTCCATAACACTTATCTACTATCTAGTTAATGATTTCCCCTTCCCACCCCTCCCCTCCCTTGTAACCATCAAAGATTGTTTCTTTCTGTGTATAAACCTTTCCATGAGTTTTTATAATAGTGGTTTAATACAGTATTGTCCTTTTGTGATTGACTTATTTCACTCAGCATAATGCCCTCCAGATTCATCCATATTGTGAGATATTTCCCCGATTCTTCATTGTTCTTTATCGGTGCATAGTATTCCATTGTGTGTATGTACCATAATTTGTTTATCCATTCATCTGTTGATGGGCACTTAGGTTGTTTCCATCTTTTTGCTATTGTGAATAATGATGCAATGAACATGGGTGTGCACATGTCTGTTTGCATGACAGCTCTTATTTCTCTAGGATATATTCCTAAGAGTGGGATTGCTGGATGATATGGTATTTCCATCTCTAGCTTTTTAAGGAAGTCCCATATTGTTTTCCATACTGGTTGGACCATTTTACATTCCCACCAGCAGTGCATGAGAGTTCCAATTTCCTGAAACCTCTCCAACACTTGTTATTTTCTCTTTTTTTGATTAGTGCCTGTGACATTGGGGTGAGATGGTTTCTCAAAGTAGTGTTGATTTGCATTTCTCTAGTGGCTAATGATCACAAGCATTTCCTTTTGTGTCTGTTAGCCAACTGAATGTCTTCTTTAGTGCAGTGTCTGTTTATATCCTTTGCCCATTTTTTAATTGGATTATTTGTCTTTTTATTGTTGACGTGTTGCAGTATCTTGTAGATTTTAGAGATTAGACCCCTGTCAGATATGTCATAGTTAAATATTTTTCCTAGTCTGTAGGTTCACCATACCTATTCAATCTGTATGCTGAGCAAATAATACGAGAAGCTGGACTATATGAAGAGAATGGGGCATCAGAATTGGAGGAAGACTCATTAACAACCTGCGTTATGCAGATGACACAACCTTGCTTGCTGAAAGGGAAGAGGACTTGAAGCAATTACTGATGAAGATCAAAGACCACACAGCCTTCAGCATGGATTATACCTCGACATAAAGAAAACAAAAATCCTCATAACTGGACCCATAAGCCACATCAAGATAAATGGAGAAAAGATTGAAGTTGTCAAGGATTTCATTTTACTTGGATCCTAAATCAACAGCCATGGAAGTAGCAGTCAAGAAATCAAAAGACGCATTGCATTGGGCAAATCTGTTGCAAAGGACCTCTTTAAGGTGTTGAAAAGCAAAGATGTCATCTTGAAGACTAAGGTGTGCCTGACCCAAGCCGTGGTATTCTCAATCCCATCATATGCATGTGAAATGCTGGACAATGAATAAGGAAGACTGAAAAAGAATTGACGCTAATAGAAAAAAAATAGGAAAAAAAACCTGCTGGCACTACTCAGCAGAAACCATGCAGGCCAGAAGGCAATGGGATGACATATATAAAACCTTGAAAGAAAAAAATTGCTAGCCAAGAATTATATATCCAGCAAAACTGTCTCTCAAATATGAAGGTGAAATTAGGATATCTCCAGATAAACAGAAGTTTAGGGAATTTGCAAAAACCAAAGCAAACTTACAAGAAATATAAAAAGGAGTCCTCCGGTTAGAAAATCAAAAACATCAGATAACAACCCAAGACTAGAACACAGGATAGGGCAACCAGATATCAACCCAGATGGAGGAGTCACAAAAATAAATCAAATCTAAAATGCTCAAAACAGGGAAATAGAGACATTATTATGTAAAAGATGACAAAATTAAATAAAAAAAGAGGGACTAGAAAATAAGGTAGCCATAGATCTTTCATATAGAGCAGAAGTCAAGGCTATATAAAGAAATAAAAGTTTGGTTTAAACTTAGAAAAACAGGGGTCAATATTAAGGTAACCACAGAGGAAACTAACAATCCTACACATCAAAATAAAAAACAAGAAGAACATAAAGACTGAGGAAATACAAAAGGAACAACAATGAAAACAGGAAAAAACAATATATAAAGAAAAATGACTCAGCACAGAAAATTAAGTGAAAAAAAAACTGTCAACAACAAAAAAGACATAAAAATGACAGCACTAAACCCATAAAAATACCTTTCAATAATTAGGGAAACCCTGGTGGCGTAGGGGTTAAGTGCTACAGCTACTAACCAAAGGGTTGGTCAATAATTACTCTGAATGTAAATGGACTAAATGCACCAATAAAGAGACAGAGAGTGGCAGAATGGATAAAAAAACCATAATTCTTCTATATGCTGCCTACAAGAGACATACCTTACATTTAAAAACACAAACATACTAAAACACAAAGGATGGAAAAAAATATATCAAGCAAACAAAAATCAAAAAGCAGGAGAGGCAATGTTAATTTCTGACAAAATAGACTTTAAAGTAAAATCCACCACAATGGATAAGGAAGGACACTATATACTGATTAACGGGTCAATACAGAAGGAGGATATAACCATAATAAATATTTATGCACCCAATGACAGGGCTCCAAAATACATAAAACAAACTCTAACGGCAATGAAAAAAGAGATGGACAGCTCCAGAATAATAGTAGGAGACTTCAACGCACCACTTTTGGTGAAGGACAGAACTTCCAGAAAGAAACTCAATAAAGACATGGAAGATCTAAATGCCACAATCAACCAACTTGACCTCATAGACATACACAGAACACTCCATCCAACGGCAGCCAAGTATACTTTCTTTTCCAATGCATGTGGACCATTCCCCAGAATAGACTACATATTAGGTCCTAAAGCAAGCCTTAACAGAATCCAAAACGTTGACATATTACAGAGCATCTTTTCTGACCATAAAATCATAAAAGTAGAAATCAATAACAGAAAAGGTAAGGAATAAAAATCAAACACAGGGAAACTGAAAAACACCTTGCTCAACAACTACTGGGTTATAGAAAAAATTAAGGACAGAACAAAGAAATTCATGGAATCAAATGAGAGGGAAAACACTTCCTACTATAACTTTTGGGACACAGTAAAAGCAGTGCTCACAGGTCAATTTATAGCAATAAATGCACACATCCAAAAGGAAGAAAGGGCCAAAATCAAAGAATTATCCCTATAAGTGGAACAAATAGAAAAAGAGCAACAAAAGAAGCCCTTGGGAAACAGAAGAAAGCAAATAATAAAAATCAGAGCAGAATTAAATGAAATAGCGAACAGAAAAACAACTGAAAGAGCTAACAAGACCAAAAAATGGTTGTTTGAAAAGATCAACAAAATCAATAAACCATTGACCAAACTGACAAAAGAAAATCAGGAGAGGAAGCAAATAACTGAATAAGAAATGAGATGGGTGATATCACAACAGACTCAACTGAAATTAAAAGAATCATAACAGAACACTATGAAAAACCGTACTCCAAAAATTTGAAAACCTAGAGGAAATGGACAAATTTATAGAAACACCCAGCCCAGTGCCATCGAATCGATTCTGACTCATAGTGACCCTATAGGACAGAGTAGAACTGCCCCATGGAGTTTCCAAGGAGCGCCTGGCGGATTGAAACTGCCGACCCTTTGGTTAGCAGCCGTAGCACTAAACTAACACAAAAAGAGATAGAACAACTAAATAAATGTAGAACAAAAGAAGAGATTTAAAAGGTAATTAAAAATCTCCAACAAAAAAAGCCTTGGCCCTGACGGCTTCACTGGAGAATTGTACCAACCTTCCAGAGAAGAGTTAACACCACCACTACTGAAGGTATTTCAGAGCATGGAAAAGGATGGAATACTCCCAAACTGATTCTATAAAGCCAGCATAACCCTGATACCAAAACCCCAGGTAAAGACACCACAAAAAAAGAGTATTAAAGACCAATATCCCTCAGGAACTTAGATGCAGAAATCCTTAACAAAATTCTAGCCAAAAGAATTCAACAACATGTCAAAAAAAGTAATTCACCATGACCAAGTGGGATCCTTACCAGTATGCAAGGATTGTTTAACATTAGAAAAACAGTCAATGTAATCTATCACAAGAATAAAACAAAAGACAAGAACCATATGATCTTATCAATTGATGCAGAAAAGGAATTTCACAAAGTCCAACACTCACTCATGATAAAAACTCTCAGCATAGTAGGAATAGAAGGGAAATTCTTTGACCTAAAAAAGGAGATTTAAAGTCAACAGCCAATATTATCCTAAATGAAGGGAGTCTGAAAGCATTTCCCTCTGAGAATGGGAAGCAGACAAGGCTGCCCTTTATCACCACTCTTATTGAACACTGTGCTGGAGGTCCTAGCCAGAGCAATTAGGATAGAAGAAGAAATAAAGGGCATCCAAATTGGTAAGGAAGAAGTAAAATTACCTCTATTTGGAGATGATATGACCTATACACAGAAATCCCTGAATAATCCACAAGAAAACTACTGGAACTAATAGAAGAGTTCAACAAAGTATCAGGACACAAGATGTTGTTGTTGTTGTTAGGTGCCTGGAGTCTGTTCCGACTCATAACGACCCTATGCACAATAGAACAAAACACTGCCTGGTCCTGAGCCATCCTCACAATCCTTGCTATGCTTGAGCTCATTGTTGCAGCCACTGTGTCAATCCACCTCGTTGAGGGTCTTCTTCTTTTCCGCTGTCCCTGTACTTTGCCAAGCATGATGTCCTTCTCCAGAGAATGATCCCTCCTTACAACATGTCCAAAGTATGTAAGACGCGGTCTCACCATCCTTGCCTCTAAGAAGCATTCTGGCTGTCCTTCTTGCAAGACAGATTTGTTCCTTCTTTTGGCAGTCCATGGTATATTAAATATTCTTTGCCAACACCACAATTCAAAGGTGTAAATTCTTCTTCAGTCTTCCTTATTCATTGTCCAGCTTTCACATACATACGATGCGATTGAAAATACCATGGCTTGGGTCAGGCGCACCTTAGTCTTCAAGGTGACATCTTTACTCTTCAACACTTTAAAGAGGTCCTTTGCAGCAGATTGACCCAATGCAACGCGTCTTTTGATTTCTTGACTGCTGCTTCCATGGCTGTTGATTGTGGATCCAAGTAAAATGAAATCCTTAACAACTTCAATCTTTTCTCCATTTATCATGATGTTGCTCATTGGTCCAGTTGTGAGGATTTTTGTTTTCTTTATGATGAGGCGCAATCCATACTGAAGGCTGTGGTCTTTGATCTTCGTTAGTGAGTGGTTCAAGTCCTCTTCACTTTCAGCAAGCAAGGTTATGTCATCTGCATAACTCAGGGTGTTAATGAGTCTTCCTCCAATCCTGAGGCCCCGTTCTTCTTCATATAGTCCAG
The DNA here is from genome assembly GCF_024166365.1 of Elephas maximus indicus. Lineage (NCBI taxonomy): Eukaryota > Metazoa > Chordata > Mammalia > Proboscidea > Elephantidae > Elephas > Elephas maximus. Next base: position 96,998,204 of record NC_064846.1, on the reverse strand, counting down.
CTTCTCGTATTATTTGCTCAGCATACAGATTGAACAGGTATGGTGAAAGAATATAACCCTGACACACACCTTTCCTGACTTTAAACCAATCAATACCCCCTTGTTCTGTGTGATCTATGTACAGGTTCCTCATGAGCACAATTTAGTGTTCTGGAATCCCCATTTTTCACGATGTTATCCATAAGTTGTTATGATCCACACAGTCGAATGCCTTTGCATAGTCAATAAAACACAGGTAAACATCCTTCTGGTATTCTCTGCTTTCAGCCAGGATCCATCTGACATCAGCAATGATAGCCCTGGTTCCACGTCCTCTTCTGAAACTGGGCTGAATTTCTGGCAGTTCCCTGTGGATATACTGCTGCAGCTGTTTTTGAATGATCTTCAGCAAAATTTTGCTTGCATGTGATATTAATGATATTGTTCTATAATTTCCACATTTGGTTGGATCACCTTTCTTGGGAATAGGCATAAATATGGATCTCTTCCAGTCAGTTGTCCAAGAAGCTGTCTTCCATATTTCTTGGCATAGATGAGTGAGAACCTCCAGCACTGCATCTATTTGTTGAAACATCTGAATTGATATTCCATCAATTCCTAGAGCCTTGTTTTTCGCCAATGCCTTCAGAGCAGCTTGGACTTCTTCCTTCGGTAACATCGGTTCCTGATCTTATGCCACCTCTTGAAATGGTTGAACATCGACTAATTCTTTTTGGTATAATGAATGACTTTGTGTATTCCTTCCATCTTCTTTTGATGCTTCTTGGGTCATTTAATATTTTCCCCATAGAATCCTTCAGTATTGCAACTCGAGGCTTGAATTTTTTCTTCAGTTCTTTCAGCTTGAGAAATGCCGAGCGTGTTCTTCCCTTTTGGTTTTCCATCTCCAGCTCTTTGCACATGTCATTATAATACTTTACTCTGTCTTCTCGAGACACCCTTTGAAATCTTCTGTTCAGTTCTTTCAGTTCCTCATTTCTTCCTTTTGCTAAGCTGCTTAACGTTTGTGAGCAAGTTTCAGAGTCTCCTCTGACATCCATCTTGGGCTTTTCTTTCTTTCCTGTCTTTTCAATGACCTCTTGCTTTCTTCATGTATGATGTCTTTGATGTCATTCCACAACTCGTCTGGTCCTAGGTCACTGGTGTTCAATGCATCAAATCTATTCTTGAGATGGTCTCTAAATTCAGGTGGGATATTCTCAAGGTCATATTTTGGCTCTCGTGGACTTGCTCTGATTTTCTTCAGTTTCACCTTGAACTTGCATATGAGCAATTGATTGTCTGTTCCACAGTCAGCCCCTGGCCATGTTCTGACTGATGATATTGAGATTTTCCATTGTCTCTTTCCACAGATGTAGTCAATTTCATTTCTGTGTGTTCCATCTGGCGAGGTTCATGTGTACAGTCGCCGTTTATGTTGGTGAAAGAAGGTATTTACAATTAAGAAGTCCTTGGTCTTGCAAAATTCTATCATTCGATCTCTGGCTTTGTTTCTATCACCAAGGCTATATTTTCCAACTACCGATCCTTCTTCTTTGTTTCCAGGTTTTGTGTTCTAATTACCAGTAATTATAAATGCATCCTGATCAATTTCAGACTGCAGCAGCTGATAAAAACCTTCTATTTCTTCATCTTTGGCCTGGTTGGTTAGTGGGTAAATTTGAATAATAGTCGTATTAACTGGACTTCCTTGTAGGCGTATGGATATTATCCTATCATTTGACAGCCTTATACTTCAGGACAGATCTGGAAATATTCTTTTTTTTTTTTAGTAATTTTTATTGTGCTTTAAGTGAAAGTTTAGAAATCAAGTCAGTCTGCCACATATAAGCTTATATACACCTTACTCCATACTCCCACTTACTCTCCCCCTAATGAGTCAGCCCTCTCCTTCCTTCCAGTCTCTCCTTTCGTGACAATTTTTCCAGTTTCTAACCCTCTCTACCCTCCTATTTCCCCTCCAGACAGGAGATGCCAACACAGTCTCAAGGGTCCACCTGATACAAGTAGCTCACTCCTCGTCGCCATCTCTCTCCAACCCATTGTCCAGTCCCTTCCATGTCTGATGAGTTGTCTTTGGGAATGGTTCCTGTCCTGGGCCAACAGAAGGTTTGGGGACCATGACCACTGGGATTCCTGTAGTCTCAGTCAGACCATTAAGTCTGGTCTTTTTATGAGAATTTGGGGTCTGCATCCCAGTCATCTCCTGCTCCCTCAGGAGTTCTCTGTTGTGCTCCCTGTCAGGGCAGTCGTCAGTTGTGGCCGGGCACCATCTAGTTCTTCTGGTCTCAGGATAATGTAAGTCTCTGGTTCACGTGGCCCTTTCTGTGTCTTGGGCTCATAGTTATCGTGTGACCTTGGTGTTCTTCATTCTCCTTTGATCCAGGTGGGTTGAGACCAATTGATGCATCTTAGATGGCCACTTGTTAGCATTTAAGACCCCAGACACCACATTTCAAAGTGGCATGCAGAATGTTTTCATAATAGAATTATTTTGCCAATTGATTTAGAAGTTCCCCTAAGCCATAGTCCCCAAACCCCCGCCCTTGCTCCACTGACCTTTGAAGCATTCAGTTTATCCCGGAAACTTCTTTGCTTTTGGTCCAGTCCAGTTGAGCTGACCTTCCCTGTATTGAGTATTCTCCTTCCCTTCACCTAAAGTAATCTGCTAACTAATCAGTAAATAACCCTCTCCCAACCTCCCTCCCTCCCCTCCTCGTAACCACAAAAGTATGTATTCTTCTCAGTTTATACTATTTCTCAAGATCTTATAATAGTGGTCTTATACAATATTTGTCCTTTTGTCTCTGACTAATTTCACTCAGCATAATGCCTTCCAGGTTCCTCCATGTTATGAAATGTTTCACAGATTCGTCACTGTTTTTTATTGATGCGTAGTATTCCATTGTGTGAATATACCACAATTTATTTAACCATTCATCAGTTGATGGACACCTTGGTTGCTTCCAGGGTTTTGCTATTGTAAACAGTGCTGCAATAAACATGGGTGTGCATATATCTGTGCGCTTAAAGGCTCTTATTTCTCTAGGGTATATTCCGAGGAGTGGGATTTCTGGGTTGTATGGTAGTTCTATTTCTAACTTTTTAAGAAAACGCCAGATAGATTTCCAAAGTGGTTGTATCATTTTACATTCCCACCAGCAGTGTATAAGAGTTCCAATCTCTCCGCAGCCTCTCCAACATTTATTATTTTGTGTTTTTTGGATTAATGCCAGCCTTGTTGGAGTGAGATGGAATCTCATCGTAGTTTTAATTTGCGAAATATTCTTTTTGACGGTGAATGCAACACCATTCCTCTTCAAGTTGTCATTCCCAGCATAGAAGACTGTATGATTGTCCTATTCAATATGGCCAATTGCAGTCCATTTCAGCTCACTAATGCCTAGGATATTGATGTTTATGTGTTGCATTTCATTTGTGATGATTTCCATTTTTCCTAGATTCATACTTCATACATTCCAGGTTCTGATTATTAATGGATGTTTGCAGGTGTTTCTTCTTATTTTGAGTCATGGTACATCAGCAAATGAAGGTCTCGAAAGCTTTACTCCATGCATGTCATTAAGGTCAACTCCACTTAGAGGAGGCAGCTCTAACCCAGTCATCTTTTGAGTGCCTTCCAACCTGGGGGGGCTCATCTTCCAGCACTATATCAGACAATATTCTGCTGCTATTCATTAGGTTTTCAGCAGCTAATGCTTTTCAGAAGTAGGCTGCTGGGTCCTTGTTCCTAGTCTGTCTTAGTCTGGAAGCTCAGCTGAAACCTTTCCTCCATGGGTGATGCTGCTGGTATTTGAATACTGGCGTCATAGCTTCCAGATGTACAGCAACAAACAAGCCCCCACAGTACGACAAATTGACAGACACATTGGGGATGGGCATTGTAGAGAGTGCATAAAGAGTCAAATACTTTCCAACAAAGGCGCCTGTTGAATGGCCTGTGAAGATGTCCACATTTTAATCCTTGAAACCTTACATGGCAAAATGGACTTTGCAGATGTAATTAAGGATCTTGAGATGGGGAGACTATCCCGGATTATCCAGTGTAATCGCAAAAGTCCTTATAAGTGAAAGACCCATTTTGCACTTCCTTACTCCAGAACTGTTAGATAATGAATTTGTGTTGGTTAAGCTACTCTTTGTGGTAATTTATTACAGCAGCAAAAGGAAACTAATACAGTGCCAAAGAAATTTAATGAGGAATGGAAAATGTCTTCAAGAAATGGTGCTGGAATAACAGGACATCACTGTGAGATAAAAAGAAAGGAATCTCAAGTCCTAGCTCATTCCATACACAATTAATTTAAGATGAATCATAGCTTAAACATAAAAAGCTAAACCTGTAAAGCTTCCAGAAGAAAACATAGGGGTATGTCTTCATGACCTTGGTGTAAGCAAAGATTTCTTAGAAGACAAAGAAAGCATTAGCCATAACAGAAAATTTTGATAAATTAGACTTTATCAAAATAAAAATTTCCTGCTCTTTTAAAGACATCATCAAGAAAATAAGGAAGCCACATTTTGTTTAAAAATTCATAACACGTACATATGAAAACTCTCACAACTTAATAATAAAAAGATGAACAGTACAATAAAATCGGGCAAGATAGTTGACTTCATAAAAGAAGCTATATGCATGGTGAATAAGCACATGAAATGGTACTTAACATCATTTAGTCATCAAAGAAATAAATGCAAATTAAAAACCACAATTGCATGCTACTACACATACACCAGAAATGCTAAAATTAAAAAGACAAGTAATATCAAATGTCGGCGAGAATGTAGAGCAACTGGAACTCTCATACATTGCCGGCAAGAGTGTAAAATGGCAAAATTACTTTGGAAAACAGGTTGAAGTTTTCTTATAAAGTTAAAGAAGCATGTATTCTTTGACCTAGCAATTCTCTTGGATATTTACCCCGAAAAAATGAAAACGTATGTTCATACTAAGACTTGTACATGCATGTTATAGTTAATAATAGCTAAAAAAGGGAAACAAACCAAATGTCCAACAGGGGCATGAATAAAAATAAGATATTATATTTTCATACAATAGAATACTACTCAACAATAAAAAGAAACAAACCATTGTTATATGCAATAATACAGATGAATCTCAGCACCATTATGTTGAACAAAGGAAGCCAGATACAAAAGAATATCCAACATATGATTTTAAGTCTTAGAATAGGCAAACCTAAGATATAGTATTTGAAATCGGAACAGTGGTTGCCTCTGAATGGAGAGGCATTGACTAGAAAGGGGCAAAAGAGAACTTTCTGGGGTGATAGAAATGTTCCATATCATGATTGAAATTGTGGTTAAACAGGTGTATACATTTGTCAAAACTCATCAGATTGTACACTTAAAATCTGTGTGTTATATTTATGTAAATTTTATTTCATTTAAAAAACCATTATGTTCAGTTATGTAATAAATCGTTTCTTTAAAACATAAAGAAGTATTTATGAAAAAACTATGTCTCTCTCCTACAACTAGTCTCCTGGTTTTCTTCCCCAAAGGCAATGATTATGATCAGGCCCTTGAGTATCCTTCAAGAGATATTCTATGCATATCCAACTGGTAGCCTACAATATGCACTCTTCTGTGCCTTGTTTTTTTCCCCACTATTTTTTTTTAATGATATATCTTGGAGATTGTTTTATATTAGTACCATACCCTTCTATATGTTGTTATTGCTAGGTGCCATTGAGTTGGTTCTGACTCACAGCAACCCTATGTACCATGGAACGAAATACTACCCGGTGCTGCCCCTTCTATATAAAAAAAAAAAAAAAAAATTTTTTTTTTAGATTGGCCTAATTCTTTTTAATAGCTGCATATATTCCCTTATATGAATGAGTCATAGTTTATCCAGTCAATCCATTAAAAGAGATCTGGTTAAGTAGAATATATGCTTTTTGTTCGTAAAATTTTTTAATAAACCTACCTGATGATTCACATACATATACATGATATAACATGATTGCCTTATTTCTATCTTAGATCATGGGATCCAAATAGCATTACTGGGTCCAAATAGAACATTTCTTGTACATAGGAATTATTACATGATGTGGATGATTATGCTAAATTAGCCATGTACTGGTCTTTTTATGGGACCATGTCACCTTTGGGCTTTCCTTATGGTAGAGATACCTGGCCCAGTCATACAGGTAGGCTCCATTCCTCTTAGCCTTCCCAGTTGAGCCCAGATCTTCTTCCAAATGGGATTACCTCCTTATTCCATCCCTAGCTGGACAACCTGCCTCCTCAATTCCTTGGCTGGGACTAACTCCCTGATCACTGGCTCTATGGCATCCCTGGCTTTGTGTTTCAAGACTTGGAGCCCTGGTGGCATAGTGGTTAAGAGCTCGTCTGCTAACCAAAAGGTCAGCAGTTTGAATCCACTAGCTGCTCCTTGGAAACCTTAAGGGGCAGTTCTATTTTTGTCCTTATAGGGTCAATATGAGTTGGAATTGACTTGATGGCAATGGGTTTGGTTTTTTTGGTTAATGCTTGAAGTCCTACCTCTAGTCACTTTTAATATTTGTGCTGGAATTGCTTTCCCACCTCCCTTTCCTTCATTGCCAATCTAGTGTTATCTCATGGATATATCTATTTCTGACAGGCGGGATACCTAGTACTCCCTGCAAAAAACAGGCTAATTTGTGCTCCCAGAGAAAGGCTAGATTATGCTTCTAAATCTTCCACCTTAAAAACAGAAGTTTTCCAGTGTGAACATGGAGACACTTATTTAAACTCTCATTTAGTCAGTTCATTCAATGAATGAACACCAACTGGGTGGGTGGCTGACACTTTGCTAGGCACTTACGGGGGATGCAGACAACCAAAACATAGATGACTAAATGAGTGGTACGGACTATAAGTATTAAAGGAAATCTGCCTTTCTCAAGTTTCTCCCCTTTTCAATCTATTTTCCACACTACTAAGTGATCTTTCTAAAAGTCAAACTCATCTGTTTTCACAGGAAAAAAAAAGTGTAAACTCTTTAGTACAGCATTCAAGGCCCTTTATAATTTGGCCCCACTTTCTGTTCAAGCCTTAATCCTTCCCACTCCTTCTCATACGCCTATGTTCTACACATATCAAACTTCTCATTGGTCCCATGAGATACCAGGCCCTTTCCAATCTCTGTTCCCTCTGCCTACAATGCCCTTTCCACCCTTCTTCACCTGGAAACTCCCAATCAACCTTCAAGATTCAGTTCTATGTCTCAGTGAAACATTTTCTGTATGTTCCTCATATGTCCTGGACTTGAGCACAATGTTCTGTCACCTTTATCATACTGTGAGCTTTTTGAGAACACTGGCTTTATTTTACTAACCTTTGTATCTCTAAATACAGGTCTGGATAGGGCCTGTCAAGCAGAAGGGGCCCAGTGAATATTTGTTAAATGATTGAAGGAATAAATACACATGGAGGAAGAGCTCAACCAGGCTTGGTGTATTTAGGTATGGGCTTTTGAAAAGCACAGGCCTTGAAGTTGAGCCTAGGCAGATGGTAGAGGAGTAGGGAGAGAGCATTTGGAAGAGGGTGATTATTATCCTAAGAGATGGAAGGACAAAAATCCAAGACTAAGAGTGGAGCCAATGAAGGGGTCAGCCAGGCTGCAGCTGACTGCTGCCATGTTTGATCTTTTCATCTACTAGTTTTTTCAATTATATTTTCAACTCCAGGAAGGCAGGGTATTTTGTATAATCCTTTGTATCCCTTTTGTATTTGTTTCACATTTCCATAGTCATTGTTCCTACTGTCTTATGGTTCTTATGCTGCTTTGTATTATAAGTATTTGTATATCTGAATATCTCCCCAGCACTTATACCACCCTCCCTCCCCAGCTGCTTGAGGTAAGGGATGAGGTCTTAGCTGTCTTTGTATCTTCCAAGACACCTAGCATAGTACCTGGCATACAATGAGTGCTCAGTAAATATTTTTTGATCTGGTTTCGCAAGGATATCTGTGTGCAACTGTGTATTGTGACACAAAACTTATCGTTGCCTATACACACTGTGTAGTCTGTTTTTGGCAATTTTCATTAAAACGGTATCTTATTGTACTATGAAGACTGTCACTTCAATTTCCTTCTTTGTTCCTTCTTGGAGGACTCACATCTCTTATGACAGAAGGATGTGACAGAAGGGATTCAAAAAGAATTTGGACAAATTTTTGAATGACATAGTCATAAATGTCTGGGTATAAGCAGCTAGGAGCATTCAAGGGGGAAGGAGAGAACTTGTATTTCAAAAGTGTCTATTATGTGCCAGGAACTGTGTTAGGCACTTGACATACATTATATCTCATTTACTCTTGCAGAATATTTCAGTATAAAGACAGAACATCTCTATCTATAAGGTCAAGCCCACACCCATTAAGGCACACAGCTTCTCCAGGTACCAGAGGAAGTATTAATCTTTATTAAAATTTTATCAACCTTTTAATACAGATGAATCTATGGATTTGCTCTTGTTTCCTAGGAACAGAAAATCCACTCTCATGCCAAGCTTATATAGCTTAAAACTCCTTTCTGACATAACTTGATCAGTTTTTAAAGTCCCAGTGCTTTAAATTATAATACAGTCTGAGATATTCCCACAGCAATAACAGCAATCGTATTTATTCACAGCACTTACCTTTATATTTCATAAAGCTTCCAAATACTGAATAAAGGTAAGTCAAATCGAGAAAAGAGACTTATATTAACCCTGACACCACCAAATTGCCTCAAATTACAGTGTACCTTCTATTTGTATTCTAGACACGTCGAATAGTTTTTCTGAGAAACATATTATACCTTACTGGTGGTTAGAAGAAAACTGCAAAGCAATTAGTTTGTTTCTAATTTTTAAAAAATAATAGTAACTTTGAAAAGCATAATGTTCCCACATGTATAGCTTCTGCATCTGACAGAAATCATAATGTTATAACCAAAGAACCATCCTTGGGAATTGGCTTTAGAAGGTGGGGCTGCACGCACTCGTTTGTTATTTTAAGTTGTACGGTCTAAGGTCTACAGCTCCACACCCTCAGCTGTGACGACATGCTTCCTGCCAAGTGTAGGGGTGGATGGGAATAGAGGGGATTATCAGCACACTCACAGGCCCCAGGCAGCTTTGATTAGCTTGTTTTGGGAAAACTAGCACAGACATCTTTGACTTGGAAAACTTAAAGCCCATCTCATATAGCTAAAGAAAACTCACAGGACATGTTTCACATTTGGGATTGTCCTGCCCTGATTTCTGTATACCAGTAATTGCTAGAAAAACACCAAACCTTTGCAGTAATTACGTGCTTTTAAATTTTACAGTAGTCAAAGACACTTGAGAGTCCAGGACTTCCACTGAAGAACATGTGCTACATACCACCTATGGGACTTTTTTCAAAAGATGAGAACCCAGCTTATATATTTTAAAAATAGTCCCTTCCCTTTGAGGCTGGGAGATGAAAATATACACATTTTCGGAAGAATTCTCTGTGTGGACAGGTGACCCCTTCCCACAGTCTCTGTAATTAATCGAGAAATTAAAGTGCGTTGGCCTTTGAGATCTCTTGTAAAAAAAAAAAAAAAGGCAGAAGGTCTTGGATATTTTGGAACAAGAGTCCACTATTCTGCCAAGACAGTATGTTATTGTTACTGGAGTGTCTCTCAACAGAACGGTATTGAGTGGTGAGGATGTGATTTTGATTAGGTGGGATGACTCAGCTCTTCCCCTTAAAGAAGAGAGAACTTGTCAGAGCCTTACTTACCTCATGATCTGGGATCTCAGAGGATAGTGTTTTCCCTAGTATGACCCCGGTCAAGTATGTCCAGCATCGAGCCGTGTTGGCAAGGTTGTAGCCTCCTGTCTCCGTCAAGAATTGTGAAGTTAGGAAAGAATAGTCACAAAACAGCAGGAGAGGAAAGGGGAGTAAGGAAGGAGAGAAAAATGTTTTAATAGAAGGGCTAAAAACACAACTTCAATGTGCAGAATTTCACCTAAATATCCCTTTATGATATTTTTAAACCACCTAGCAGGAAATCTTTAGTGGACCAGGCAGATCATGTACAGTGTAGAACTGGGAAGTCCAAGGTCTGCAAAGATTAAAGAAGCTATCATCTCTAAATAAATATGCACCTGAGGAATGCACTCTCCACAATTCCATCAAGAGCTATCAGCAAGATTTAGATCTCTGGAACCCAGATCTCTTGAGATGAACCACCTAATGTGAAGGTTTCTGCAATGAATTTTGCAACAATTCCAAAAAATGACTCCTGGGTGTGATTTATATTTTAAAGCTATTGGAAGATATAAAAAATAGCCTTAAAAAATCCAGGAAAGAGAAAAAGAAAATGCTGATAGAGACAGACTTTCTTCTTTTAATATCAACATTCCTTTTTCCCACAAAACAGATCAAAGAGAACTGAGATGAGGAAGGCTCTGCTTATTGATGCTGTGACCCATCTTTTCAGATCTTGCCACAGTCACCCAGCAGCCATATTATACTATCTAATAATCAGCATATTTTGTGCTGAAGAGATGCACTCTGCCATGCCAGCATTAGAATGTTAGCTTTCAGCTAAGTTACAAGACTGTAGGGATAAAATTGAATTATTTTGTAACACCAATGCAGCTTAGGGGAAATGGAATCAGGTCTATTTTAGGTACACTGGCCATATAATTTGTCATCAAAACGGTTCACTTTTAATAGTAACAGAGGACACTATTAATAATTACACTGGGAGAACAGGTATAAACTGGGACATATGGTCACCCTTTTTAAAAGCCTTTCTACCACTTGAAAAGTAAGGGATGCTGGGGTTTCTCGAGTGCATTTTTTAGACCTCAATAGGGTCCACTGAGGCTTGGGAATGTGGTTCTCTCTACTAATTGTCTATCTGTTTTTAGGGGCTGAGAATTTTTAATTTCTAGAGGAAAAATCGAAATAACAAAAAGATTGCCCTAAAGCATACTCGTTACTAAATATTACTGGTATTATTCCCTCTAAAACTCCTGACATGGCAAAATCTGAATTTATAAGATAGATTTATTGTGCATCATTATTTAATTTCAAAAAGAGTGGCTATACGTTCTGTTTACCTAATATACTCTGATGCTCATAAAATACAACTTGATTTGCAAAAATTCCATTTATGTATAAGTATTTTCAGGAATACACTTGTAGCATAAGAAGAGGTATGCTTATATATTCAAAACCAAAATTTTGGGCTGACATAGCAGAGACTTTTGAGAATAACAGGCTCTTTATGTAAAGGCTATTGCCTCAGACAAAATCGGAATTCTCACAGATACATGTTGTAGAAAGGTCTGCTTTTCTCCCCCTAGCTGTACCTGAGAGGGCACTGGTGGTTCAGTGGTAGATTTCTCTCCTTCCATGCTGGAGACCTGGGTTTGATTTCTGGCCAGTGCACCTCAGGTGCAGCTACCATTCATCTGTCAGTGAAGGCTTGCATGCTGCTATGATGCTGAACAGGTTTCAGCAGTTTACAGACTATGAAGGACTAGGAAGAAAGGCCTGGCAATGTACTTCTGAAAATCAGCCAGTGAAAACCCTATGGATGACAATGGTCTGATCCGCAGCCAGTCATGGGGATGGCGCAGGATCGGGCAGTGGTACGTTCCATTGTGCGTGGGGTGGCCACGAGTCCGGAGGCCAACTCGATGGCAGCTAACAACCACCACCACCACAACAGCTGAACCTGTATCATAATCACCATCCTTAGTGCCATCAAGGAAAGTAATATGTCACACAGTACTCATCAATTTTATTCTTTCCTTGGGTTGAAGTTAGTACATTTTTGCCAGCTTTTAACCCAATAAGAGGTTGTCTCCTTGTAAGCACCTTCGATTTTGATTCCTCTAGGGTTTCAGGCTGCCAAAGGGCCAGGTTTGCGTATTGGTATTGAATGCTCATTCATCTACATAAGGCCTCCCTCTGATTTCTTCTAATTTGTATTTTAGAATAGGTTGACAAAAGCAAAAAGAAAACCAAAAAAACTATTAGCTGTTCCTTAATACATATATTTCAAGCTTGATTTGCTTGACCGTGTTATTTTAACACACCAATCCATTTCTCCAATGAAGTAAAGATTGTGTCAGGTAGGTAAACAGAAAATTCTAAGCAAGGCATCTTCAGAGGTGACTGACATTGTGAAAGGTCCCTTTCACAAATGTATAAACGCTTCTATTGAATAAACCCAGGTTTTTGTTGGTCAAGTAATACAAAGTATCAGTACACACTGAAGGCAAGAATGTCCAAGAGTCTCTTTGGAACTCTCAATTTTGCTTCATTGTAACAAATTTATGCTTTCTTTTGAGAGGATGGGGGCTGTTCTTGAACTCAGTTTAGATATGTACTTCATGTGTTTACTCTTATATATAAGTAAGTTTGGAATTTTAATATTATACTTTCAAAAATATACAGCATCATTTCAAAAAAGGATTATTAGAACTGAGAATCAAAGATGATAGTGAGAGAAGATAGGTCAAAGTCCACTGGGGTTAACATCCTCTATTCTTATAAGACCTGAGGTAACCTTTACCCAGAGAATCTTTGCTTCAGGAGTTGAAACAGACTTTGGAGTGCCAAACCAAAGAGAAGTGTGTTGGAATACTTCCGTTTTGCCGAGCTGTGGAGGTGACAGATTTCATTGACTCAGGCTCTTGGGCCATAGGCAGGTTGATATTATTAAATTTAAGAAAACCAAGTTTAACTCAGTGTCAGTGGAAAAAAATGTGGAGGAAGGTCAGCATATTCTCCTTTGACCTTCCTTTGTACTCACCTCCTCCCAAAATGAGTGTTGCCAATTGCCACTGAAGGATGTACTTAAGACACTTGCCAAGTCCCACTGGAGTCATGTTAAAGGAGCACATGGGATCCCCAGCTATTGTATCAGCTCCCAGCTGTAAGACCACTGCTTTGGGATTAAAGGCTACATATACCTCCTTTAGTACACTGTAGAAGAGAGAAAGGATACAAAATGTCAGAAAAAGATAAGTTAGTTTGGTCTGGGCATGATGGTAAAAAAAAAAAAAAAGTAGTGGTGGGAAAATTGGGGAGGGGGGAAGTATAGTTGAATTAGCAAATTGTTCCAAACCCCTCTCCCCCCCCAAAACAAAAAACAAAACAAACTCATTGCCATTGAGTCATTTCCTACTCATAGCAACCCAATAGGACAGAGTAGATTTGCCCCATAGGGTTTCCAAGGCTGTAAATCTTTACGGAAGCAGACTGTCACATCTTTTTCTCTTGTGGAGTGGCTGGTGGGTTCTAACTGCCGACCGTTTGGTTAACAGCCAAGCTCTTAATGACAACCTGTCAAAACTTATCAAACTGTCCATTTAAAAAGGGTGAATCAGAGTGTATGCAAATTATAGCTTAATAAACCTCACTTAAGAAAAAAACAAAACTTCCCCCATCTCCATCCTCTACAAGGAACAAATCTGCCCTTCTGCTTTAGAACTCAGATTTGCTTTAAATATTTGTATTAATTTAATTGAATAGTCTTGGGATATAGTGTACACATTTCCTCTATTTTACAACTTGGGAAAACAAGACATACAGAATTAAAGATTATTTCTGGTAACTTAAGATTGCAAGTGTACTTGGAGTTTATCACCTAGTTATCAATGGGGCCTGCGGGTGAAAAGTATAGATGTTATCGGCTTACTTTTTATTGCACAAAAGGAATCCAAGGATATGAGATGCTGTCCTCTCAAATTCACATGTAACCAGGTATTTTAGCGAAGGGAACTGTAACAATGGATCCAGAAGTATGAATCTGAAAGCACCCTAAAGAATAAATTGTACTGGGTAATGTTGAGTGTAATTTTGGGTAGAATCATTCAATGATATCAAGTCGAGCTAGCTGCTTTTTGCAATAAAGCTTTATAGACAAAAAGGAAGATGTCAGCGTGGCAGATGACCTTAGTAAGGTTTCCAATATTATAATTAATTGAGCACTGAAAATATCCAGAATGAATTCCTAGGAGTTATAAGGTCCCTGCTCTCAAGGGGCTTACGATCTACTTTCCAGACAAAACGCGTACCAGTCCTCAAGGGCCTGAGTAACTCTTACAGAAACATATAAACAAGTGCAAATTAACATACTTCAGAGTTGAGAAAATACAGAGTCAAAAAGTGATAAAAAATGTTGGGGTTAATGACGTGCTCATATTCAACATGTCAAATTACAGCAGTTCAGAAAAGACAGAAAGATCCCAGATCCTTCTGAAAGGCAAAAGGAATTCAGGGACATGAAAAGCTGTTCTCCCAAATTCGTATGTAACCAGGGCATTGAAACTATTGAAAGGTGCTCAGACCACAGATGTGTTCTTTGAATCAAAGGGCTGTTATGTTTTCATTTCTCATCTATACAGAGACAACTATTTAGTGATTTTGGAGATTAATAGAATGTTACAAAAATTATGGCATATGATCCTTAACATAGGGATATTCACATCTATACTCCCTTTCATGTGCTTATCTCCTGGGTGCAGGGGGAAGATAAGCCATCTGAATAGTTAGCCAGCCTTCATTGAGCATCTACATGTACAGAGCACCCTACGAGCTGCTGCTGGGGTACACAGAGGAAGGCATGGTCTCTGTTCTAAAAGGTTTATAGCTTAATGGTGAAAGTGGGCGGGGGGGGGGAAGTAAGCAAGATTAACTTCTAAAATTCATTCTTTCCCTCTCTTAGCACACATTTACTGAGTGCTGACTGGTGCCCAGCATGTAACTGTACCAGATGCTGCAGGAACAAATATGAATACAGCACAGCCCCTATCTTCATGTAGCTCAGAATAGAGGGAAAGAACCAATCTAAATAAATAATTAAAATACAACAGTAAATGAACTATCAGAGATGACACAGAGGAAGGAGTAAACAACTTTTCCAGAGGATGTTAGGAAAGGCTCCACAGAGGGAACTCTTGACTTAGATCTTAAAAGATGAGAACTGCAATGAGAATTGTTACATACCTATCAAACTGGCTAAAATGAAAAATAGTGATAATGTTAAAATGCAGGTAAGGATGTGGATAAACTAGATCACGCATACATTGCTGGTAGGAATGTAAAATTGTACAGCCCTTTCTGGAAAATAGTTTGGCAGTTCCTGCCACAACTAAAAATGGGTTTGCCATGTGATCCAGTTGCACTCTTGGGCATTTATTACAGGGAAACAAAGGCTTATTTTAGCATAGGAATTTGTACATGAATGTTCATAGCAGCTTTGTTTGTAATAGTCCAAAAATTGGAAAATATCCAAATGTCCTTCAGCAGGTGAATTGTTAAACAAACTGTGGTACATTCATACCGAGAAATACTACTCAGCAATAAAAATGAATGGACTACTGATAAAAAGCAACAATTTGGATGAACCTCAAGGAAATTATGTTGAGTGAAAGTCAACCTCAAAAGAATATATAATGTATACTGCATGATTCCATTTATGTAGCTTTTGTGAAATAACATATAGAGATGGGTAACAGATTAGTGGTTGCCAGGGGTTAGGGATGTGCATGGCTATAAATGGGGTAGCATAGGGAGACTTGTGGCGATGATACAGTTACATGTCTTGATTGTGGTGGTGGTTATGCAAGGCTACACATGTGGCAAAATGGCATACAGCTACTGCAGTGGGTTGAATAGTGTCCCCCAAAATTCATGCCCACCTGAAACCTTATAATGTGACTTTATTTGGAAATAGGGTCTTTGCAGATGTAAAGTTGTTAAGATGAGATCATTACTGGATTAGAGTGGGCCCTAAATCCAGTGACTAGTGTCCTTATAAGAGAAGACACACGGAAACACAAAGAAGAAGGTCATGTGAACATGGAGGCAGAGACTGGAGTGATGGAGCTGCAAGCCAAGGAATGCCAAGGATTGCTGGGAACCACCAGAAGCTCAGAAGAGGCAAGGAAAGATTCTTCCCTAGAGCCTTTAAAAGGAGCGTGGCCCTGATGACACCTTGATTTTGAACTTCTGGCCCCCAGAACGGTGAGAGAATAAATGTTGTTTAAAGCCACCCATCGTGTGGTAATTTGTTATGGTATCCCAAGGAAACGTGCATGCACATGTATAACTGGTTAAATCTGAAAAAGCTCCAAGGATTGTACAATGTTGCTTTCTTGGTTTTGATATTGTACTATAGTTGTGCAAGATGTTAGCATTGGGGGAGGCTGGAGAAAGGGTGTGCAGGACCTCACTATACATTTCTTTGAAACATATATGTAGATTTGCAATGCAGTGTAGATTTATTTGCAATAAATCTATAACTCTTTCAAAAAATCTATAATTATTTCAAAATAAAAAGATTAGGAGTTTACAGGTATGTGGGATAGATGTAGGGGAGTTGGAAGCAAGGAGCAGGTGGCTATGGGGGGGTATTTGTAGGGAACTCGGTTCAGAAAAGGAATAGCACATGTAAAAGCAAGAAGGCTTAAACAGGAGTGGTGGGAGGTGAAGCTCCAGAAATAAACAGGAGTTAGGTCACAAAGGGACATATATGCCAGGCAGGCTAAGGAGTTTGGATTTTTGTTTAAAGGGTATGAAGCTCCTCCAACGTTATATGTGTGTGTGTGGGAGGTCATGATTAGATTTACATTTTAAAAGATACTCTGGCTATAGTGTAGGACACACTGAAGGAGACAGGGAGGTTGATCAGGAGGCTTTTGCAACCAGCCAGACCAGAAATGTTGAGGGCCTGAACCAGCAATGGCAGCAAGGATGGGGAGGATGAGATGGACTTGAGAGATATTTCACCGTGGAATTGATAGGACAATACATATTGACATATGACGATTTATGATGGGGTTTCGTTCTGGAGACTGTCGCCAGTCAAATACCTCTTTTTTTTTTTTTAGTTTTCATTATTATTGACTTTTACTATCAGTGTCTTTATAAATCTGATCTTTGAACATCTGAGAATGATAATATCAGCAAATTATGCTCTGCACAACATTTACATAGTACATATTACTAGCAATAAGATGCGCGCGCACACACACACAAACCAGATGGTGGTAAGTGCAGTTTGTTTAACTCAAATGCATTGTAAGTCAGGGACTACCTGTATAAGAAGAGCATATGTATATATATATAATATAAAACATTCATGAGTGTTCGATATTTAGGAGAGAGAAAAGGATGAAGGAAGGCAGGTATTTGTGGAACAGTTGTTTTAATTATAGCTACATAGGAAAACTGAGTCCTCAGGGAGTTTTGATGAAGAGGGCTCTTGGACAGATAGTTCATCCATCCATCCATTGCTATTGAGTTGATTCTGACTCATAGTGACCCTACATAGCAAGGTAGAACTGCCCTGTAGGGTTTCCACGGTTATAATCTTAATGGAAGCAGACTGCCACATCTTTCTCCCACACAGCAGTTGGTGGATTTGAACCACTGACCTTTTGGTTAGCAGTCATGCACTTAACCACTGTGCTACTAGGGCTCCTTAGACAGGTAGAGAAGAAGGTAATTAGAAGCTTTGGGAAAAAGGTAGGGTATTGTGTACAGACTGTAAAACTTCAAAGTTACTAGAAATGAAAACATGTTACAGAGGAATAAATGGTGGACATTATTAAATTCAAGACTGGAAGTTTTCATTTGATTTGACAATCAAATGGGAGCCACTGGCACGGATGAGATATGTACTGGTGTTGTTGAAAAGTAATGATTAGAAACTTTGACTTTTGCTGTTGCTTATAGGGTTAAAGTGAAGAATTTGGAGGCAAAGGGGTTAGCAAAAAGGGTATTAAGCCATTCTAGACATAAGGGCAAAAGGAAGCAAGGTGTAATGGTTAATTTTATGTATCAGCTTGAATAGGTTTCCAGTGATTTGGCCAAACATTAGTCTAGCTGCTGTTCCGTAATGTAATGTGACGTGATGTGTGTAATGTGATATAATGTAACGTAACTCAGTGTAGTGCAGTGCAGTGCAATGTAATGTAATCACCTTCCAAAATGTAATCTAAAGTAGTGGAACCAATCAGTCAGTTGAAAAGGGAATTTCCTTAGGGTGTATTCTGCCTCCAGACAATAAGTATTTTGGCTGAACTCTTGCTTTCTCTTCACTCTGCACTCTTTCTGTCACTGACCTATGGATCTTGGGACTGTAGCCTGTATAAGTCTCCAGTCTGCCACCTGACCTACAGATTTTGGACTTGCCAGCCCCCCACAATCGTGTGAGTCAATTCTTTGAGGTAAGTCAACCTCTTTCTCTATATTTAGATATACAGATGTAGAGAGAATACATGCAGTAGTTTTTCTAGAGAAACTTGACTAAGATACAAGGTAAGGCAAATTTGGAAAAACTTGAGAGGACTAGGTGACAGAGTTGGGGGGAAGCAGTCAAAGGAGAAAATGTACTATGCCCATTCCTTCAAAATTCACAGGAGGTGGGATGAGGAATTGGAATACTCACTTTCCTGTTGCTACTCCAAAACCACTTATTCTTCCCTGTCTCTCATCAATCTCTCCTCTTTGGTAGTCAATGTCATTTGTTTATAACCGTTGCCTTTGAGTCAATTCTGACTCATAGCGACCACATGTGGTACAGAGAAGAACTGCTCCATAAGGTTTTCTTGGCTGTAATCTTTATTGGGTCGCTATGAGTTGGAATTGACTCAATCAATGGCAATGGGTAATCTTTATAGAAGCAGATTACCAGGTCTTTCTTCCATGGTGCTGCTGGTTGGGTTAGTAGTTGAGCACAAACTGTTTGTGCCACCCTGGGACCTTCATTTGCTTATGTTGTTGTTATTGCTGGTTGTTATGAAGTCAATTCTGGCTAATGGTGACCCCATGTCATATTTTATTAAAGTTCTTACTTACAGAAATACAGTGTAACCTTTCACCTTCCTTGGTCCACAATTTTCCTGTCTCTCTCTTTTCTTGTTATCATTCTTTGTAGTTCAATACTTACTCATTCTCTCATTCACTCACTCACTCAAACCCTGACTTATGCACCCACTATTTATTCCTTCAGGATGGATTACATCTCAGCATAAAGAAAACAAAAATCCTCACAATTGTACCAGTAAGCAACATTATGATAAATGGAGAAAATATTGAAGTTGTCAACGATTTCATTTTACTTGGATCCACAATCAACGCTCATGGAAGCAGCAGTCAAGAAATCAAACGATGTATTGCATTAGGCAAATTTGCTGCAAAAGACCTTTTTAGAGTGTTAAAAAGCTAAGATGTCATCTTGAGGAACTAAGGTGTGCCTAACCCAATCACCTCATATGCATACAAAAGCTAGACAATGAATAGCAAGATTGAAGAACTGATGCCTTTGAATTAAGGTGCCGGTGAAGAATACTGAATTTACTGTGGACTGTCAGAAGAATGAACAGATCTGTCTTGGAAGAAGTACAGCCAGGATGCTCCTTGGAAGTGAGCATGGTGAGACTTCGTCTGACTTACTTTAGACATTTTATCAGAAGGGATCAGTTCCTGGGGAAGGACACCATGCTTGGTAAAGTAGAGAGTGAGCGAAAAAGGGGAAAACCCTCAAAGAGATGGATTGATACAGGGACTGTATCAATGGGCTCAAACAGTAATGATTGCGAAGATGGTGCAGGACTGGGCAGTGTTTCGTTCTGTTGTACATAGGGTTGCTGTGAGTTGGAACCGACTCAACAGCATCTAACAACAACAACATTTATTCCCTATGTGATGTGCTAGAGGTGCAGAAAAAAATAAGAGCCGAGGCGCTTATGGTTCAGTAGGGGAGGGAGACAGGAAAACAACTATGGTAAGTGCTATACTATTTATTCATTAATTCAACAAATGTTAATTGAACGCCTGCTATGTACCAGACATTAGGTTGGGCAACGGGTTTACTGTTTGGGACAAAAGAGACTTAATATCCACCCTCTAACCTTTCTGATTCTTAGACATCACAGCTTCTTCACTTTTTAAACAGTAATGTCCACCTCACTCCACTTTAGTTATTCCTAAGGAGGGCCACATTTCAGGGCCTGTTATGGATTGAATTGCGTCCCCTCAAAATATGTGTTGTAAATCCTAACCCGGCCCTGGTGGTGTAGTGGCTAAGAGCTACGGCTGCTAACCAAAAGGTTGGCAGTTCAAATCTACCAGATGCTCCTTGGAAACCACATGGGGGCAGTTCCACGCTGTCCTATAGGGTTGCTATGAGTTGGAATGGACTCGAAGGCAATGGGTTTGGTTTGGTTTGATACGTGTGGATGTAATCCCATCTGGGAATAGGGTTCTCTTTGTTATGCTAATGAGGCCATATCAGTGTAGGGTGCGTCTTAAGCCAATCACTTTTGAGACATAAAAGAAGCAGATAACACACAGAAGCAAGCAAGACTGAATGGGGAAAATATAGATATCACCTGGAGATTTCCAAGGAACACCAAGAGGAATGTTAGAGAAGCTGAGACAAGGATTTTCCCCCAGAGCTGACAGAGAGGGAAAGCCTTCCCCTAGAGCTGGCACCCTGAATTCCAACTTCTAGCCTCCTGAACTGTGAGAAAGTAAATTTCTGTTTGTTAAAGCCACTCACCTATAGTATTTCTGTTACAGCAGCACTAAGAAATTAAGACAGGGCCTGATAAAAAAAGTACAGGATGCTTCACTTTGACAACCTTGAAATCTGAATGACTATTTCTGTCTACAATTTTCTATCCTTCTACCTCTCTAATTGATCTTGCTGTTTATTCTCATTATAACTCCTGTTCCCTAGTCTTTTTCTTATTTTCAAAGTCCACCAGCCTATCTTTTGACTTCACTCTGTTCACTACTCATTTTGGAAAATATAGTTAGTCATTTCAAAAACTCTTACTAGCACCCTTAATTCCCTCACATCTTTGTCCTTTTTGTCTTCAAAAAAAAAATTTTTTTTTTTGTCTTACCAGTCCTTAAACACCTGGATAAACTATACTCTCAGATTTTTCTGCTTCTGTTCTTGGGGTATTAAACACTGCTGGAGAAAACTGAGAAATCAAAACTAATTGCTTCCACTAAAGTTTATGCTTACAACTCCAATTAAACAAACTCCATAAACATTTATTGAGTGATTAGTATGTGCCACTCCCTCTCTGCAGCTTGACAATCCTTCGCTTCACTTCCAACTGGTCTGATACTTAAAAAATACAAATATGATAAGAGTACATTCTTAATGAAAAAATCAAATATAAAAGTTTATCAAATAATAGTGAAAAATTTCCCTTGCTCCGTTTTCACCCCCTCACCAAAGGTAACTGCTGATGAATATTTTGGTATGTATCTTTCCAGATCAAACTTTTTCTGCCCCATACTTAACTGAGTTAGTTGAAGCTAATGTATCATGAGTACATATCCTGTTCCCTTTTCTCTACCTGGAAATGTCTTCCCTCATATTCCTTCACTTCCTTGAGGCTAATTTCTCTACCTGGGCCCTAAACCCTCTTTCCTGTTGCTTTAAGGACCAAGTACCACCAATGAGCTCTCTCTCTTACATTTTAAGTCTCTGCCTTCCTACTGACTTAGTTCCTTTAGGTTATAAATTGCCCACCTCTCCCTCTCCTTCTCAGCACTGCCAAACTTATCCACTTCCTGGCAAATTACACATACTACTAAACTTATTGCAATCTGGTTTCTGATCTTACTGCCCTTCTGGAGGTATAGAGACCTCTGGGTCACCATGTCCAAAAATCTTCTTTTTGGTTATCTTTTTCAACTTCTCAGAAGAACCTGGCAGTTGATCCTACTCAAAAAATCTACAATTCATCATCAAAGACTATGGCTTATTAAAAAGAAAACTTAAAAACTTAAAAAAAAAAAAACACAGCTTAATTGAGACAGAATATTATGAACAACCGTACAGCAACAAACTGGATAACCTAGATGCAATGGGTAAATTTTAGAAGTACACAATCTACCCAAACTGACTCAAGAGGAAATAGAAAGTCTCAACATACCCATAACAAGTGAACAGATTGAGTCAGTAATCAAAAACCTCCCAACAACAAAATAAATAAATAAATAAAATCCTAGACCTGATGGCTTCACTGAAGAATTCTACGAAATATTTAGAGAAGTACTGACACCGAAACTGTTAAAACTCTTCCAAAAGATAGAAAGGAAAGGAATACTCCTTAATTCAGTCTATGAAGTAAACATATCCCTGATACCAAAACCAGACAGAGACACCACAAGAAAACTAAGGGTCCATATCTTTTATGAATATAGATGAAAAATCCCCAATGAAATAACTAGCAAACAGAATCTGACAGCATATTAAAAGAGTCATACACCATGACCAAGTGGGATTTATTCCAGGAATGCAGGGATAGTTCAACATTAGAAAACCAATCTACATAATACATCACATCAATAGAACAAAGAAAAAGAACCACATGAGCATCTCTAAGGATGCAGAAAAAGCATTTGATAAAATTCAACCCCCTTTCTTGATGAAAGCTCTCAAGAAGATTGGAAAAGAAGGGTGATTCCTCACTATGATTCAGGGCAATGAAAAGCCAACAGCCAATATTATACTTCATGGAGAAAGACTGAGAGCTTTCTCCTTGAAATTGGGAATAAGACAATGGTGTCCACTCTCAACGCTTCTATTCAATAGTGTATGAGAAGTTCTAGCCAGAGCAGTAAGACAAGAAAAGAAATACACTGTATCCAGATTGGAAAAGAAGAAGTAAAATTATCTCTATTCGCTGGCGATATGATCTTATATATAGAAAATCCCAAAAGAATCTGCAAGAAAGCTTCTAGAGCCAATGGAGGAATTTAGCAAAGTTTCAGGGTACAAGGTCATCAACAACAACAAAAAGTCCGTTGGGTTTCGATACACCAGCAATGAGAAATCTGAAAGGGAAGTTAGGGAAATAATTCCATTTACAATAGCATCTAAGAGAACAAAATATCTAGGGATAAATTTAACTAGGGACGTGAAGGACTTATATAATGAAAACTATAAAACACTGCTGGAAGAGATTAAAGAAGGCTTAAAGAAATGGAAAGATGTTCCATGCTCATGGATTGGGAGATTTAATATTGTTAAGATGTCAATATCACCCAAACTGATCAACAGATTCAATGCAATTCTATCAAAATTCTAACATCTTTCTTTACAGAAATGGAAAGACTAATCCTCAACTTTATATGGCATGGCAAGAGGCCCCAAATAGCTAAAAAAAAAAAAAAAAAAAAACAGCAATGTTAAAAGAGAAGAACAAAGTAGGAGGATCCAAACTTCCTGATTTAAAACATACGATAGAGCCCTGCAGTGCAATGGCTAAGAGCTCGGCTGCTAATCCAGAGGATTCATGCCTCACACAGCAGACAAAAACAAATTCAAAATGGATTAAGGACCTAAACATGCAAACTAAAACCATAAAATTCTTGGAAGAAAGTGCAGA
Organism: Elephas maximus indicus; assembly: GCF_024166365.1. Classification (NCBI taxonomy): domain Eukaryota; kingdom Metazoa; phylum Chordata; class Mammalia; order Proboscidea; family Elephantidae; genus Elephas; species Elephas maximus. The sequence goes on along the minus strand of NC_064846.1, from coordinate 96,974,763 downwards.
GGCAAGTCTGTCAGGCCTAGCTTTTAACAATAGATTATCTAATGTAATAACAAAAGCACAAACAGAAAAGACAAAATAAATAAATGGGACTTCATACAAATTAAAAACTTTTATTCATCAAAAGACTTTAACAAAGAAGTGAAAAGACAAGCTACGGACCAGGAGAATATCTTCACAAACCATATATAAGAATCTAAGAACCGAAATATATCTAAAACTTCACAATTTAACAATAGAAAGACAAGTAACCTAATCATAAAATGGGTAAAGGATTTGAAGACATTTCACCACAGAAGACATTCAAATGGCTACCAAAACCCAAAAAACCAAATCCACTGCCGTCAAGTTGATTCTGACTCATAGCGACTCTATAGGACAGAGTAGAACTGCCCCATAGAGTTTCCAAGGAGTGCCTGGTGGATTTGAACTGCTGACCTCTTGGTTAGCAGCCGTAGCACTTAACCACTATGCCACCAGGGTTTCCATGCTCTTCAACATTAGCCATCAAAACCACAATGACATACCATTTCACTTCCACTAGGATGGCTAAGATAAAAACAAAACAAACAAAAAACCCAGAAAAAATAAAATTTTAAACAAAACCAGCTTAATTGATATATCATTCACATACCATACATTTCACCCATTTGAAGTGTACAATTCAATGGCCTTTAGTATACTCACAGATTTGTGCAACCATCATCACAATCAGTTTTATGACACTTTCATCACTCCCAAATGAAATGCCGTGCGCATTAGCAATTACTCTCCATATCTATCGCCCCTACTACTCAGCTCCTGACAACCACTGATCTACTTTGTCTCTACGGGCTTGCCTTTTCTGGACATTTCATATAAATAGAATCATATAATATGTGGCTCCTGTGACTAGCTTTTTTCACTTAGCATAATCTTTTCACGGTTCACCCATGTTGCAGCATGTATCAGTACTTCATTCCTTTTTATGACTGGATAGTAGCCCATTGTATGGATATGCCATATTTTATTGTCTGTTCACGACAGGAGCCTTGGTGGTCCTGCTATGAGTCCCAATGGACTCGATGGCAACGGGCTTGGTGTTTTTTTTTATTGTATTCATGATTGAAGGAGCCCTGGTGGTGTGGTGGTTAAGTGTTCGGTTGCTAACTGAAAGGTCAGCAGTTCTAACCAACCAGCTGCACCATGGGAAAAAGGTGTGGTAGCCTGCTCCAGTAAAGATTACAGCCTTGGAAACCCTATGGGGCAGTTCTACTCTGTCCTATAGCATTGCTATGAGTAGGAATCGACTCCACAGCACATACTAACAACAACAGTGGGTGTGAGGTGGTATATCATTGTAGTTTTGATTTGCATTTTCATGATGACTAATGATGTTGTGTGCCTGTTCATGTACCTTAGACCATTTGTATATCTTCTTTGGAGAAATTTCTATTCCTTTGTCCATTTTTTTAATTGCATTATTTTTCTTTTTATTATTGAGTTGTAAGAGTTCTTTATATATCCTAGACAAAAGACATTTATCAGATACATGATTTGCAAATATTTACTTCCATTCTGTGGTTTATCTTTTTTACTTACTTGATAGGGTCCATTGTAGCACAAACATTTTAAATTTTGATAAAGTTGCTTGTGCTTTTGGCATCATATCTAAGAGACAATTGCTTAATCTAAGGTCACAAAGATTATGCCTATGTTTTTATAATTTTATAAATTATAATTTTAGCTCTTATATTTAGGTCTTTGATCTATTTTGACTTAATTTTTGTATATGGTGTGAGGTAGGGTCCAACTTCATGCTTTTGCATGTCGATATCCAGTCGGCTCAGCACCATTTGTTGAAAAGGCTATTCTTTTCCTATTGAGTTATCTTGGCACTTTTTGTGTAAAATCAATTGATCATAAATATGAGGCTTTATGTCTGGACTCTCAATTCTATTCAACTGATCTATAAGTCTATCTCTGATTACTATAGCTTTGTTGTAGGCTTTGAAATTGGGAAGTATTAGTCCTCCAACTTTGTTCTTTTTCAAGATTATTTTGGTATTCTGGGTCCCTCGAATTTCCATACGAATTTTAGGATCAGTTTGTCAACTTCTGCAAAGAAGTCAGCTGGGATTTACTCCATTTGACTATGCTGAACTGTCATCTTATCTCCTCTCTTTCCTGTTTCTGCTAATGACACCCTCATCCTTTCAGTCACCCAAGTTCCAAACTATAAAGCCCTGTGGGATCCCTCCCTTTCCCTGCTCCCCTTCCATTACCAGTCTTTCTCCAGTCTCTCTCCCATTCCCTCCTATCCACTCTTACTACCTTAATCTAGCCCTCATGACCTCTTTTGTGGATTACACCAACAACCTCCCAGTTAGGTTCTCTGCCTCAAATCTCTTCCCTCTCCATCACACACACTACCATCAAATTAGTTTTCCTTAAGGATGGTTTTGATCAAGCCACCTCCTTTCTCAAAGACCAGGAATACCGCTCTACCGGGTTTTTTGTCTTTAGATAGAGCTTAAAATTTTTAGTCTGTGATTCAAAGTCCTCCATGATCTGACTAAGGAATACCTTTCTAATCTAATTTTTCAATAACCCCTTAGCCCCTATTATTCTGTAGGCAAACTGAACTCTCCATTGTTCACCTCACTCACCTCACATTTTCTTCCAAGTATACTTTTTGTCATATTCTTCCTAGTGCCTGAAAGTCCTCTATATCACATCCATTCCTTAAAGGTTAGCTCAAATTCTACCCACTCCCATGAATAATAATGGTAACGATAACATCTATTGAGTACTTTATTCAAAACAGAGCACTGTTCCAAGCACTTTACATGTATTAGCTCATTTAACCCTCAAAACAATTTATAAAATAGGTATTGTTAATCCTATTTTACAGTTGGAGAAACTGCAGTATGGAGAGGTTAAGAAATGTGTACAAGACCACACAGCTATTAAGCGGCAGAGCTGGTTTTCAAAAGCAGGCAGATTGGCACCAGAGTCCATGCTCTTAACCACTATGATATATCTGCCTACATGACTTACGAACTACTATGTATCAGGTGTTCTGCTGGGTTCTTCACACACATTATTTAATATAACTGCAGCAGCAGCCTCAGCATTATTGTTTTTGAGTGTTAATCTTCCCAAATAAGCTCTGATCACATTATTTCCTCATTCTAAAACCTGTAGTGGCTCTCCATACACTTATAAAATATAGTACAAATTTTCATAGCTAAGAATTATAGCTCCTCCATGATATGGTTCCAACTTACTTTTCCAATCTCACGCATGGTACAGTCCAGCAAAATTAAACCACTGCTGTTTTTACACAGCTCATCCTCTCTGGACTTTGACCTTGTTTAGAGCATCCTTTCTACAATCTCTGTATATTCAAACTTGACCCAGATTTTATAAACACACACATTCACACATTTTGGAATGATACACTAATTAGCTACCCTTTGGGACATGGCTCAAATGTTACCTCCTCAATTAGAACTTTTCCTGAAGTATTTTCTCCCTTCTTTGAATGACCACAGTATTTTAACTCTTATGGTTCTTATAACTTTCTTTGTTTTATTTTAATGTGTGTGAATATGAATTTGTGTATATATATGTGTTTGTGTGTCTATCAAATTCTTAAATTTTCGCTAACTTCCCTGAGGGTAGAATCAATACTTTACACATTCGATGAAAAGTCATTAAATGAATAATGAATGAACTGTCACTCCAGATTGCTTTTGGGAGTTTACCTAGTCCCTGTAACAGTACTGTTTGCTACACTGCAAATCATTAATTTTACGTTTTAGGAAAATATATCTTATCCAGAGAGGAGGGGGAGGGTGGGCACCTCATTATGCTGTATTAGTAACTTCCCTGTAAACACACAAGGTGGTCATTTGAAATGCAATTTTCCTGATGAGAAACCTTATCTCTCAGTATTCAGCAGTCTGGTTTTCAGACAAAACTCCAAACTCATTGCCGTCGAGTTGATTCCAACTCATAGCGACCCTATAGGACAGAGTAGAACTGCCCCATAGGGTTTCCAGGGCGTGGCTGGTGGATTTGAACTGCCGACCTTTTTGTTAGCAGCCAAACACTTAACCACTACGCCACCAGGGCTTCAATTTTCAGACAAGGTTATGCAAATGAGGAAGAGAGGCTATGGCAGATGTCTCTACAGGAATTAATTTGGGGGAGAGGTTTGATGCCAGAGCAGGATAAAAGCCAGGTGTGATGACATTAATGATGCTTTTAGGTAAAAAACAAAACAAAACAGAACATTTTATAGTTATTTTCTTTTATTCCATCAGGGCAGACAATGGCTTCTATTGTATGGCCTTGAGGTCATTCACTGGTGCCACTTTACTTCTAATACCAGGGGCCGAAAGTGTTTTTTGTTTGTTTGTTTTTAAAAATAATTAAAGTACTAAAAGATTCATCATAGGACAATGAGATGCTAGAATAGATAGTGGTTAGCCTCAACCCGGTGCTGGTGGTAGGCTGTGGTGACCCTAAGTTGTCCCTTCAGACAGACCTGTGTTGGATGCATTCCCTGCCCTGCTCCCAGCAGGTTGTCTCCTGACTTTCTGGCTTGCATACCAGCCTAGACCAGGCTTATCATCTTCATGTTTCCAATGAGCACTCTCTAGAAATTCCCTCAATAGAGATTAAAGAAACGAGACATTCAAAGTTGAAAAACCAAGAAGGGTAGGATGCAGAGGGAGAGAAGAGAGAAATATTTTGTTGCTAATGCTTTGAGCTTCCAAAGACAGCCTGAATAAAGTTATTGCCAGCAGCAAAGCCCCTTTCTAAGATAAAATTTGAAATCTATTGCATTTGATGAGATTCAGAGGAGGACTGTGTTAAAGCCCCAAAAGTATCAGTAATCAGTCCCAAATGGGAGTTGTTCAAATTTTCACAGGTATTTTTTTTTCTAAATTCTGTCAATCCTATCTATCTCAACTCAAGTACTGCTGACGCATTCTGCAAAAACTCAATCTGCCAGGGGATGCAGCATAAGGTAAATGCCTCACCGACTCCTGAATATCTGTTACAAATGGCTCAGAGACACAGAAAATTGAGAGAGGAAGGCTTCCTTCTGCTATGAGGACAATGCTTCATTTTGTTTGGGGCCACGAATGCCTCTTGGACATATCTGGAAGACAGTTAATTTCCTATAAGTTTCTCTTTTTAGTATCAGACAAACTGTACTGGTTTCATGAACATCTATAATACAAAACAAAACAAAAAGAAAAACAGAAAACACAATCCCATAAAATAAAAACAAACTATAAGTTCCCAAACCCCCAACAAAATAAAACTACGTCCCTTTTGCAGTCTTACTTTTCAAGATGTAGTTTCTTAACACTTTAAAGGGGGCATTTTTTTCTCTCATGGATAAGTCCATTATATAGAAACATAGACTCTAATTGGCATCTCTTTCTAACATGCCTTGTAGTAAGTAATTCTACTCATCAATTATATGTCACCTTGGCAAGAAAAAGGTCTGCACACTATTTTTAGCCTATTATTACTTGTCTCTCCCTATACCTCTTTGAAATAAACCATTCTCATTCACACAGGGCAAAGTGAGTCATCCAGAATTAAAGGACCTTACCAGTGGCCTGGAGTGAATCGTCAGAGCTAGAATTAGAACACTAATTTCAATTCAAATCCAATGCTGTCGCCACTAAACCCGAATGCTCTCTGACTCTCCTCATTCTGAAAGGCCAGAGGATCCACAAGCAGATTATCTGGGCAGGGGGTAGGGTGGGCAGAGAGGCAGTCTGGCTTGGAGAGCTAAATTAAAAAATGGAAGAAGATGTAAAGAATATTAATCCTAAGACTAGCTGTATTAATGACCCTTTATTTGATCTGCGGTAGGTCATTTCACTGCTATGGAACCACCGGGACCGCTCATATAGCACAGATAACATTCTGCTTTGTGGCATATTGTTTGCGCATATGTCTCATTCATCCCCTTTTGCAACCTCCATAGTACTGAGCTCAGGGAGAACACTGGACCTGGATTCAGACAAACTTAGATCCAGCATTTGCATGGCAACTTGGACAAATCACTTCACTTCTCTGAGCCTCAGTTTCCTTCTCTGTAAAACAAGAATATTCTCTTTCTCACAGGGTTATCGTGAAGATTTAATGATATAACATTTGTGAAAGTCTTCTCCGAGCACCAGGCACATGGTACACTCAGTAATGTTGAATGAATAAATGAATGGCCTTAAGTCAGGCCCTTTGGGTGCTATGTTAATTCTTTCAGCCCACTAGGATACTGTTGAGTTCAGCACAGCGTGACATAGCAGTGACTTCCTGGAATAGTACTCTAATGGTCCCTAAGGGCAGACAGAAATTTCATAGTGTCACTGCTTTGTTATACCTGTTCTGGGAATACAGTAATTCATTTTCCAGTGCTGCCAATCTATTACCTTTCACCAAACACAAAACTCACTTTAAGAAGGGACAGAAACACAAGTGCCTTTCTGTTAGACAGAGGTTGGGAGGATATATTATTAAAATCGAAACTGACTTCTCTGATTTCTTAGGCAAAAAATCAGATTGGAATCCAAACAGCTATTTGGTCTTTGCAGATCCTGGCTAGTGATGCCCTTGGGGGAAGGGAAAGAGCTGGAGTCATTCCAAACTGTAGTTACAACATTTGTATGTATATTTACTGCTTGTACTTATGCTCTGGGCACTTATTTTTTACTCTCTAAGGCTTGAAGAATTCACAATTTACCTAGAGCACCGTTTAATACATATGAGTAGAAATATAGGCCTATATCTCTGGTTCTCATTTCCTAGCCATATTTTCTACACTCCCTATATAAATGATACCTCTTCATTTTCAATTCAATTGCTCTGCTTTTCAAACTTAGGTGGGCAATAATGATTTGTTAACAATAAACATGCCCCTAGCCCTTCCTTCATCCTCCTTTACCCAGGAGGGCCTCCCTAAGATTCAAAGCCGAAATCCTGCCATATAGTTAGCACCTGGTGCAGCTCATCAAAATATAATATCCTTTCCCAAATCACTGGAAATCTCCACAATGCCGTCACACAATGAGGTATGCAAGAAAGAGTTTGGTGATGGATTTTCATCATTAACTTGATATTGCATAGTTTTTGTGGGGCTTAAAAAAGAAACATATTTTTACTGCTTTTAAGTACTGCATATAGAGTAATTCCAACTCATCATATTTAACAGTTATTTTTCTGGGTCAGGATGTATTTTAAACATGCCTATGTTAGAGTGTCTGGTGGATCATTTAGGATCAGTGTCCCGTTGCTTGATGAAATCCAGATCACTTCAATGAAATCCAGATGAGGAAACTGGGTCTCTGGCAATGGCTGCCAGATCTTCTCCATATGAAATCTCTCTAGTCTGTATGCAAATTCAAAACTCCATATCCTGGAAATCCCAAACCAATCAAGTGGGGCTCCACTTCTTAGTTACTGGACTAAACACAGGGAAGCGATTCATTCTTCCCTGAGGAAATAAGCATTTCTTACATACATCTATCTTGGCACAGAAAGAGCTGGCTAAGCAAATTAATACTGTAAACAGGGTTGCACTAGGGAATGTTTGTCCTACTTAAGAGAATAAACTTTTTATACACTTTGTGCACATCCACTTACATACCAGTAATTGATATGCTAATTACAAATGATTCCTAAAGCCCCTTCCCTGAGCTGTTGTACTATGCTGTTAGTCTAGTTTGAATTACTGCATGTCCAGTGCTTGAAAGTAATAAAAATGCATTTAAAAATACTCCCTAATTCAGAGTGGCTTTCCTCCAATTAGGCTGAGTTAGTGAGGCTTACCTATTTTTAAATAGGATAGATGTTTTTCTATTTCACCTCCAATATATTTGAGATGGCCCCACCCTTGCTCCTTACCTTCTTCCTCAAGATTCTCTTGCATGGAGCTGGCACATACAAACCCTATCACCTCCAGCTCACTACTCAACTGTGCTTGCATTGTCTCTAAGAACATACATTGCCTTTAGTCCCCTGTCACTCACACACACACACACACCCTTTCACTTGTTAACTTGTTAGCTGGCTATCTGATATGCCTTCTTTTTAGGAGTTCTTTTCTTTAGTTCTTCTTTAAGTACCAGTGGGCATGGCTCCTTCCTGATATCACAGTAGGTAACAGTTCAGAGAGAACAAAGCTCAGCCAAACTTAGCATCAGGCTTTCTTATCAGGTAGTGGACACAGGATTTAATTTTGTCTCTGTATGGTACATGTCAGCAGAACACAACAAGGCAGCTCATCAGTCCTGGCAGCTGCTAGGTATATGGCAATGTCAGGTGCAGTCATTCAAAGCTATAAGATGTTAAAGCAGAGTCTAAACAGTAGTTTTTTCTAGGCTAGGCTGAAGGGACAAAACAGTAACTAAAGAATATGGGAAGGGGGAAGGATTTAGGGTGGAGGTAGCGGGTATAAGGTAGAGAGCAGTAACATGAATTTTGATGTTAGAATGTCCTATCGAGCATAGATGCGGTCAAGTTTGGGATTCTTTTCAGAACAGACCTACATTAAAGGAGTAATTCTCAAAATTTCCATCTACAAGCAAGGTCTTCCTGATTTCTGGATAGTTTCAGAACATGTTCTAGCACCAGAACTCATTAGACTGCTTCCTGTTGGAGCCAAGCCTAAGAATCAGGTCACTTTCTCAAAGGAGCAGAGATCATTCAGCACTAATGAGAGAGCAGGAAAGATGCACATAGGAGTGACAGAACAAACACAGAATTCCAAAAGATGGTCCTCTTTGACTTAAATGAAAAAATACTACTTAGCTATAAAGAGAAATGAAGTTCTGATCCATGGTACAACATAGATTAAACTGGAAACCTTGTTCTCAGTGAAATAAGTCAATTGCAAAAGGAAAATTATTGTATGATCTCACTTATAGGAAATATCAAGAATAGGCAAATGTATAGAGATGAAAATTTATTAGTGGTTACCGGAGGCAGGAAGGAGGGGGAAAGAGAGACATTGTTTAGGAAGCAGTGAGTTCTTGTCTGTGGTGATGGGAAATTTGGCAATGATTATGGGTGATGGTTGCACATTGTGATTAATGTAGTTGGTATCGCTAAATTGTACACAAAAAAGTTGAATTGGCAAATGTTGTGTTATAAATATTTTTACAACAATAAAAAAAAATATCACCTATGAAGACTGTCTGCTTAGGGTGGGAGGCTGTCATGGTGCCAAGGCTACTTGGTGCAGGAGTTCAGGAATTGGTTATGGAAGACATCGATTGACAGGGAAATGAGAAGAATATAAGAAATGTTACTCTAACCACCTGGATTTAAAACTCTAAGTATTAAAAGAAAAAAAAATTTTTTTTAAAGAATTAGGTGAGGGAAAATACAGGTCTCCAATGCAACCCTAAACAAGTACTGGGAAGATGCAGGGAGAGCTCATTGACTGAAGGTTCAGACAACTCAGATAAGTAAACGCAGTATTTCCCCCCTCCAAACTAACTGCACACTTAGGTACTTAATGCCTTTTGAATTTAATATTTTAAAAGACACATCAAACTATAAACAATAAATGGCCCAATTTAGCCTCATTTCCACCTGTGGGTAACATTAACAGTGAAATTTCGTTAGTGTCTGAGTCATCTATCTTCCAGAATCAATAGGCAATTTTACATATGTCATATCATCTAGAGACAGAATAGAACTTTATCAAATAAAGCAAAAGCATTTACTACAAATACTTGATTTATAGAGGGCTGAGTTCAAAGTGTAAGGATTTCAAAATGATTTAGCAGCTTATTGCTGCCCTTACCATTGGGCCAAAATGAGCTAGTGATGATCAAGATAGTGTAGCTGTAGCCCAGCTGAAGAGAGGTAGAATAATTTTGTAAAGAATTTTCATCAATTCTCAGATGAAAAAGGGGATGAAAATGAAGGTAAGGCTATATAATTTGTTCTCAAATGCAAATTTTTAGAGAGTTCATTCCTTCTCACCAAATGAAAGAGAATTAAAAAAAAATGTATTTCTTAAAATACTTGTGTATGTATGTGTGTATGTGTAGCTTTTGCCACGTCACCAAGCTCAAAGGAGTAAACTATAATTGTCATGTTCTCTTTCACTGAAGATCTATCTGCTTCTAAAATTGAATGACAAGGAGTCCAGAGTCCTAATGGGAAGATAAATTCTAGATGACTTATCATTATAATGAGAAAAACCCTATCATCGTTAAAAATTCTTTTCTTTAAATATTAACATTAAAAGTCAACAGTTTAACAGCTGAGACCAAGATGGCAGAGTAAGAAGTTCCACACTCCCATCCCCCCACAGAAACATCAAAAAACAAGCAGAAACTGTCAGAACTAACCTTGGTGGAACTCTGGTGAACAGTCAACGGTACACAGCAAGCAAGCAAAAGCTTGTGAAAACAGTAGGAAAGTTATGTGATTTTTTTTTTATTACTGGCTCTTGCCCCACTCCTGCCCTGCCTCTGCAGCCAGCTTGAAGCAGCCATCCACATTCCTAGCCTGGAATGCTGGTCTCTGGTTCTGGAGTGAGTAGAGCACAAATTATTGTATTGGTTTGTCTGAATCAGTCAAGTGGTTACCTAAAGTACTGAAGCAAAGTGCTAGTCTCTGTTTTGTCCATTTTGGAGCCTGCTCAGGGTGGGAGAGTGGCAGGCATAGACAAAGGCAGTGTAAGACACACTGAGGGTCCTGTGGACACATGAGTCAAAACAGGGCAATTGAGACATACAATGGTAAGCATGGGGTCAAGGTCAAAAAAACCAAGGAGAAAGTTTCTTTGGGATATTGGGGCATTTGAAGGTGCCTGTGTATAATTTAGAGAGCCACATACATGCCTAGGGAGAGACAAATGCTCAAAAAATGATGCAAGGAAATCCTCAGCTTTCACCTTAGGCTGATCTCTAGGTTCAGTGTGAGCCTGACTAAGTGTTGAAGCAGTGTCCCAGCACAGAGCCAAACTACAAAGATGGCAAAGGTGTTTTTTTTTCTATTGCTTTTATTTTGTTTGTTTTTCTTTCTTTTTTAAAATACTGGCATTCAAGGAAGTCTCTGTCAAAACACTAGCTAAATATGGCTAAAAGAATAAAGACTTCAGTAAACACACACCCATCAAGGAATTCAGCCTTTGCAAAAATAGCTTGGAAAAATCACTAAGCTAATGGACTACTACAGTCTTCAACAATAAAAGGAAAGGGGGGGGACCCAGCAAACTCTAAGAAAGGAGATTTCTAGAGTTACTACATTATATTATTCAAATATCCTATTTTCAGCAAAAAAAAAAAAAAAAAAACAAGAAAAAGAGAGTAACAGGAAAGGATGGCCTAGAGACAGAAGCCGTCCCTGAGGAAGGCCAGACATTAGACTTAGTAGATAAAGACTTCCAAATAACTGTTTTAAATACGCTCAAAGATCTAAAGGAAGACACAGACAAAAAACTAAAGGAAATCAAGAAAACAATGTATGAACAACATGAGATATCAATAAACAGGTAGAAATTATTAAAAGAAACCAGCTAGAAATTATAGGGTTGAAAAGTGCAATAAATGAAAGAAAAAAATTCACAGAAAGAGTTCAACAGCAGATTTGAACCATCAGAAGAAAGAATCAGTAAAATTGAAGATAGGACAATTGCTATTTTTGAGTTTGAGGAGAAAAAAAAAAAAAGAATGAAGAAAAGTAAACAGAGCCTAAGGGACTTGTGGGACATCATCATGTGGACCAACATACTCATTATAGGACTCACAGAAGGAGAGGAGTGAGAGAAAGACACGTATACAATATTAGAAGACATAATGGCCAAAAACTTCCCAAAACTGACAAAAGACAGGAATCTACACATCCAAGAAGTGGAACAAACTCTAAGTAGGATAATTCTAGAGATAAACACGAGACACATAACCAAACTATTAAAAACCAAAGAAAAGAAAGAATCTTGAGGATAGCAAGACAGAAATGAATTGTCAGATACAAGGGATCCTCAATAAGATTAAGGACCAATTTCTCCTCAGAAATCCCGGAGGCCAGAAGGCAGTGAGATCACGTATTTAAGATGCCAAAAGAAAAAAAACTTTCAACCAAGAATTCTGTACCTGGAGAAACTCTTTAAAAAATAAAAGTGAGATTAAGTCATTCGCACATCAACAAAAGCTGCGGGAGTTCATTACCACCAGACCTGCCCTACAAGAAATGCTAAAGGGAGCCCTTCAGGTTGACACTAGATAGTAACTTGAAGCTATATGAAGAAGTAAAGATCTCCAGTAAATTTAATTTCATGGGCAAATATAAGGGCCGGTTTTGCTGTATTTTGATTTGTAACTCTACTTGTTATGTCTATATTATATAAAAGACAAATGCATAAAACTAATTATAAGTATATGTTATTGGGTTAACAAGGTGCAAAGATGTAATTGATAACAACACAAAATGAGAGTGGGGTTGTACAGAGCTGTATAGGAAGAGAATTTTTATATGCTATTGAAGTTAAATTGGTACCAATTCAAACTACAATGTTAAAAATTTAGAATGATAATTGCATCTCCATGGTAATCACAATGAAAATATCTAAAAAACCTGACAGAAAAGGAAGCTAAAAGGGAATAAAAAATGGTTCACTACAAAGAAAACAAAACGAAACAAAACAAAAACAACCCTCCAAAACAAAACAAAAACTAAATACAATAAAAGGAAGTATTAGAGTAAATGAGGGACAATAAATGAATAAGATACACAGAAAACAAATATTAAAACAGCAGAAGTACTTCCTTTTTAGTAATTACTTTAAACGTAATGGATTAAACTCTCCAATCAAAAGGCAGAGATTGGAAAAATAGATAAAATAACATGACCCAACTATAACCCGTCTACAAGAGACCCACTTTGGATACAAAGACCCAAATAGGTTGAAAGTAAAAGGATGGGAAAAGATATTCCAGGCAAATAGTAATCAAAAGAGACTGGGGCAGCTATATTAATATCAAATGAAAGAGACTTTAAGTTAAAAATTGTTAAAAGAGATAACGGACATTACATAATGATAAAAGGATCAATTTATCAAGAAGAGATAATTACAAATATATATGCATCTAACAAAAAAGCCCCAAAATATATGAAGCAAACATTGACAGAATTGAAGAGACAGTTCTACAATAATAGTTGGAGACTTCAATACACCACTTTAAATAATGGACAGAACATCTACAAAGAAGATTAATAAGGAAATTGAGGACTTCAGCAACACTATAAACCAAGTAGACCTAACAGACATTTTTAGAACACTCTACCCAATAACAGCAGAATACACATTCTTATCCAGTTCACATGGGTCATTCTCTAGGATAGAACATATGTTAGGTCACAAAACAAGTCTCAATGAATTTTAAAAGGTCAGATCATGCAAAGTATCTTCCTTGACAACAATGGAATAAAACTAGAAATCAATAACAGAAGGAAAAATGGAAAATTCAAAAAATGTGCAAATTAAACAACACACTATTAAACAACAAATGAGTCAAAGAAGAAATCACAATGAGAATTAGAAAATACTACAAAATGAATGAAAATGAAAGCACAACATATCAAAACCTATGAGATGCAGTGAAGGCAGCACTCAGGAAATTCATAGCTGTAAATGCCTACATGAACAAAGAGATCTCAAATCAATCACCTAATTTCACACCTTGAGAAACTAGAAAAAGAAAAACAAACTAAGCCCAAAGCTACCAGAAGGAAGGAAATAATAAAGATTAGAGCAGAGATAAATAAAGTATAGAAAAACAGAAAGAATCAATGAAACCAAAAGTTGGTTCATTGAAAAGATAAACCAAATCGACAAGCCTTTAGCTAGAATGACAAAGAAAAAGGAGAGAAGGTGAAAATAATATTAGAAATGAAAGTGGAAACATTACTACTGACCTCACAGAAATCAAAAGGAGTATAAGAGAATACTTGCATGTAAACAAATTAGATAGCCTAGGTGAAATAAACAAATTCCTGGAAACACATAAATGACACAAATTGACTCATGAAAAAATGGAAAATCTCAACAGGCCTATAACGAGTGAAGAAATTGAATCAGTAATCAAAATTCTCCCAACAAAGAAAAGTCCAGGACCAGATAACTTCATCTGGGAATTGTACCAAACATTTAATGAAGAATTAACATCAATTCTGCTCAAATTCTTCTGAAAAAAAAAAGAACAGGACAGAACATTTCCTAACTCATACTATAAGGCTAGTATATACGGATACCAAAGCTAGACAATGGCCCCACAAGAAAAGAAAAACTACAGACTAACGTCCCTTATGAATATAGATGCAAAAATTCTCAACAACATATCAAAACTTATGGGATGCAATGAAGGCAGCACTCAGAGTAAATTCATAGCTGGAAATGTCTACACGAGCAAAGAGATCTCAAATCAAACTGAATCCAATAGCATATGAAAAGGAGTATACACTATGACCATGTAGGATTTAACTCAGCATTGCAAGGGCGGCCCAACACAAGAAAATCAATCAATGTAATACATCACATTAGCAGGATGGAGGAAAAGAACCACATGATCATCTCAATCAATAAAGAAAAGGTATTTGACAAAATCCATCATCTTTTTAAGATATAAACATTCAGCAAACTAGGAACAGAAGGGAAATTCTTCAGCATGAAAAAGGGCATTTATAAAAACCCCACAGCTAACATCATATTCAATGGGGGAAAGAACCCTTTCCTCCTAAGATCAGGAACAACACGAGGATGACCACTTTCACCATTGCTATTCAATATTGTTCTGGAATTAGGAAATAAAAAGAAATAAAACTTATCCAAATTGGAAAGGAAGAAGTAAAACTATCTGTATTTACAGATGACACGATCCTATCTATAACCCACTGCCATACGGTCGATTCTGACTCATAGCAACCCTATAGTACAGAGTAGGACTGCCCCATAGGGTTTCCAAGGAGCAGGTGGTGAATTTGAACTGCCGATCTTTTTTTTGTTAGCAGCCGAAGCTCTTACCCACTCTACCACCAGGGCTCCTGAAAAGCTATAGTAATAATAATAAAAAAAAGTATGGTACTGGTATAAGGATAGACATATAGACCAATGGAATAAAACTGAGAGTCCAGAAATAAACTTATTCATCTATAGCCAACTGATCTTCAGCAAAGGTGCCAAGACCATTCAATGGGGAAAGAAGAGTCTCTTCAACAAATGGTGCTGAGACAACTGATTCTCTACATGCAGATAATGAAGTTTGATCCATATCTCACACCATATATGAAAATTAACCTAATATGGACCAAGACCTAAATATATGAACTAAAAACATAAAACTCCTAGAAGAAAACATGGTGGTAAAGCTTCAGGAACTTGTTTTTGGCAATGGATTCTTGAATATGACACCAGAAGCATAAGCAACACAAGAAAAAAGTAGATAAATTGGACTTCATTAAAATTAAAAACTTCTGTGCTTCAAAGAACACCATCAAGAAAGTGAAAAGACAACCTACAGAATGGGAGAAAATATTTGGAAACCATGTATCTGATAAGGATTTAATATCCAGAATACAAAGAGAACTCCTACTACTGAACAACAAAAAGACAAACAATCCAATTTAAAAAAATGGGCAAAATTCTTGAATGGGCATTTCTTCAAAGAAGATACACAAATTGCCAATAAGCACATGAAAAGATATTCATCATTAATCATTAGGGAAATGAATATCAATACCACAATGTGATATCACTTCACACCAACTAGGATGCCTATTATTTGAAGAACGGAAAATAAAAAGTGTTGGTGAGGATGTGGAGAAATTGGAACCCTGATGTTACATTACTAGTGGGAATGTAACATTGTGCAGCCATTGAGTTTCTCAAAAGTTAAACACAGAATTACCACTTGACCCAGCAATTCCACTTCTAGGTATACACTCAAAAGAATCGAAAGCAGGGACTCAAACAGATATTTGTATACCAATGTTCGCAGCCTCATTATTCACAATAGCCAAAAGGTGGAAATGATCCAAATGTCCATCAACAGATGAATGGATAAAATAATGGAGTGTATACATACAATGGAATATTATTCATCATAAAGGGAAATGAAGTCCTGATACATGCTACGACATGGACGAACCTTGGAAACATTATGCTAAGTGAAATAGGCCAAACACAAAAGGACAAATATGGTATGATCCCACTTATATGAAATATCGAGAAAGGGCAAACGTAGAAAAGTAGATTAGTGGTTACCAGCGGCTGGAGGGAGGGGGAATGGGGAGTTATTGCTTAAAAAAAAATCTAAATCTAGATTACTTTATATCTATCTGTGTTAAAAAAAAAAAAGTCAATAGTGAAAGAAAACACTTCCCCTAAATATCCTTTAATGATGTCCCTTGGTTCACACTTTATTCAGTTTGTATTGATCGAACAGCTTATAGCATGGATGGAGAATCTATACATGCAAACATGTAGTTCTGCAAGTGTCAATAGGTGATATAAGTTATGCCTCAAAACCCCAAAAAACTAAACGCATAGCCATTGGGTTGATTCCAACTCATAGCAACCCTATAGGACAGAGTGGAACTGCCCCATAGAGTTTCCAAGGTTGTAAATCCTTGCGGAAGCAGACTGCCACATCTTTCTCCCAGGGGGCGGCTGGTGGGTTCTAACCGCCAACCTTTCAGTTAGCAGCTGAGCACTTAACCACTGAGCCACCATGCCTATACTTGCAAAACTGCAGAACATTAGAAATCTTTAGCAACAGTAGTCTTAAAAAAAAAAAGGTGGAAAGGATGTAATCCCATGAGAAGAACCAAAAACCAAATCCATTGCCTTGGAATAGATTCCGACGTTGACCTATGACATTATTCACTTTCTAAAGCAGGAAATCAGGACTTACTGTATTGTAAATGAAGAAAAAGGAGGATTTACAGAATGTCCATGTTTCCAAACTTTAATTAGGAATTTAAAGCCTAAAAAGTAAATTCTGGCAATATTTATTTTTCCCTATCCATAAAATTACAAATTAAACCCTCAGGATTAGGAGATTCTTTTTGTTTTGGGGGGCAAAAATCTAACTTGCACTTTCATAAGCGTAAAAACACTATGAATTGTGTGTACTACAGATCATGTGGTTCATTTGAATAAAGTTAAATGGCTTCTTTTTAAGGAGTCCTCTGCAATCCTCTGAGGTGAAATTTTCCAAGAAGGCTTGAGATGGTATATTTTTCTTTGTCTGCAACAATTACATACTTCCATGTGACACTTTGGGGACAATATAGCCAATGGTTAAGAGGCAGACAGATGTGGGTTCAAACTCTGGCATCACCATTTACTAGGCAAGTCAATCTTCCCAAGCATCAGTTTTCTCAATTGTAAAATGGGACTAGTAATACGTACCTTTGTAGGTACTGTAGAATGTAGATTATAAGGATGAAATGAAGGGACATAAATATTCAGTGCAATTTCTGCCGCTAGTAAGTGCTCCTTAGAAGCTAAGCTTAGCTCCAGGGTGCAGGAGGCGCATCTGTCTTATTGACCACCACCAATGCCTAGTACAGTGCCTGTCACAGAGTAGACACTCAATAAATATTTGCTGAACAAATGAATAAAATAGTTGTATTATATTTCAGGATACAGAAATACCCTGAATAGGAATACATGTAAAATGTTAAGCACAGTGCCAGGCACACAGTAAACTGTGTTGCATCGTAGCTCCTACAGATACCTCTTCTCCACTTATTTTCTTCTTGTCAATTTCTGTTTTAAAAACCATATAGAGTGACTTGAGGTGCTTGATTCTTTAGAAAGAAGAGTCGAATGGCTTCAGAGAGGTGAATTTTTGCACCAGACCCATAGAAGCTAATATTTTCTTTCTTATTTTGGTGAAAATATACACAACAAAATATATGCCAATTCAGTAATTTCTACATATATACTTCAATGACACTGATTACATTTCTTCCATTTGTGTAACCATTCTCAACATCCTTTACCAAATTATTCCACCACCATTAACATAAACTCAATGCCCCCTAAGCAAAAACTTCCCTTTCCCCCCTATTTCCCACCCCTGGTAATCAATAATAATCTTTGGTTTCTATATATTTTCTTATCTCATATAAGTGAGATCATACAGTATTTGTCCTTTGGAGACTGACATTTCACTTAGCATAATGTTTTCAAGGTTCATCCATGTTATGGCATGCATCGAGACTTCATTTCTCTTTACAGATGAGTAGTATTCCATTGTATGTATGTACCACATTTTGCTCATCTTAGTGAAAACACTAGACTGATGCTCTGCTAGAAATTATAACAAAGAATTTTGTTGAAGGAAAAAGACAAATAAGATCATTTTGTGAAATGGAGAATCAAATGGGCACTCAAGAGGCAGCGTGTGTTCTGGCTTGCAGGGAGAGCAGTGAGGTATTTATCAGGCAGAGCAAACAAACACAAAATAGTTTCATATCAACGGGGTACAGGGAAACCAAACCACACAGGGGAAGGAAGGAAATATTTTCAAGGGGTTGTTAAACTATAAACTTACCTAACATCAATTTATGGCCTAATATCAATACCTTACTTCCCAATACAAATTGACTAAAGCAATATTTTTAAAGCAGTCTGTATAAAGATTCCTGCCATGGGGGTTTAGCCACTGAGTGTATGCCAGTTTAACCTTAGTCAGAGTCCGTACAATGTAAAGGTTGACCATTTGGTTAGGAAGGAGATGAAATCAGCTCCAACTTGAAGTCCTCCTAGCCTACCTGGCTAGGGGGGAGTGAGTTAGGGCTTAGGCATTCCACTGGATGAATTGCCTGAGCAATTAAGACAGCAATATTATTTATATAAGCTAAGGGCTGGATCTCTGCACCCTTTGTATTACAAACAGCAGAAAAATTTACAAGAGGCTAAATAGTCTTTGTAGGACAGCAGAGGCAGTTGCAAACCTGCCTCAAACCTAGTTGCAGCTTAATTTAAAATAGAATTTCAACTTAGGTCTGGGTTTACCCATTTCAATCATGCCAAGCAGCCCCTGTTTTAAGGTTTGCTTATTTATTTTCTCCCCTTTTGATCAAGCCGCCACTAGGCGGCGCACATCACTCAAGATAATATCTGCAATGGAGGTGCCTGTCTTCTGCAAGGACTTGGAGTTTTGGAGTCTCTGGAGTCGCTGGGATGGCTGCTTTGTATGACCCTTTAGGCCCTCAGATGCTACAGTTTCTGGGTGGCTGCTTTCTTTAGGCAGCTTTTAAGATTTTGGGATGCTTTTTTATCTAGTAGCCCTGGTGGCACGGCGGTTAAGATGTCAGGCCACTAACCAAAAGGTCGGCAGTTTGAATCCACCAGTCGCTCCTTGGACAACCCTATGGGACAGTTCTACTCTGACCTATAGGGTCGCTATGAGTTGGAATCAACTCGATGACAGTGGGTTTGGTTTTGGTTATCTAGTAGCCGGGCACCATTTGATTTCACCTTGCCATAGCTTCATAGCTTCAGGCTTCATCTTTAGTGTGTGTTGGTCTCCGGTTGGGGTGTTACAAACAAAGCCACATTAGAGGAACAGCTTGGCACTTAAAAGGGTTTGGTCTTGGATCTAAACTTTATTTTCCTCAGTAAAATCATTTCTTTTAAATACATAATTCGTTGCATGGCCATATCTTTGAGGGTTGGCTGTGGCAATGAGAAACACAGTATATTATACATATAACAAGTCCTATAATAATAATTACAATGATTAAAAGAAGGAGACAGGTTGGCAGAAAGGAGCATATCTCAAACCTGATGCTTTGGGGGTAACTAGCTAAAAATATTAACAAAGGAAGGAACAGTCATGGGAGAAATGGTATGTTACTAGGAGGCCTTTTGGCATATTTTAGAGATGTCTTCTACTTCTTCAGAGGTATTTATCTATGAACAGCAAAAAGTATTGGTGACAGCACAAACCCCTCCCTGCTGAGCTTAACCAAAGTCTAAGACAATTCTAATTCTAGTAGAACATTCGCCAAGGATTCTAAAGATTTTTTTTTGTGCAGCTATTCCAACAGCAATGCTATCAGTAACTTGAGCTATAGTGGCAGATAGATTGTGAATGGACATTTCTAATCGCCCAATTCCAAACCACGGTATAGTAGCCATAAGAAGGACCATCCCCATCCTGCGTAATTGGCTATGGGATTGCTTGAGAGAATGAGTCCTCTCTTTTGTATGGATATTAATTTCAAATCACTGTTCTATAGTAAGCTGTCATTGTATGAATTCATACTTATGGGAACTCCCAGGGTCCTTAAAGTACCTTGGCCTGTTATATTTCAATTACTTAAACATGGTAAAGCCTAAGTATAGGGTGAGTCATCAGATTTATTTTTTGTACAAGCTGATCTTCTACATATCTGGATGGGGCACATAACATGCCTTTTCTGGTGTGAATATTGGGAAAAGGAATGGACTGATTAGCTTTTGAAAACCAGCATGCAGTTTGTGAATTATCACAAATGAATAATTCTTTAAAATTTAGGGGATTTCAAGTTGTGCACAAATAGGGAGCTTTGGATTAATTCTAATGGTTATCTTTTATTAAGTAATAATATAGAGCATTATTAATAAAAACTTTGCATAGTGTGAATAGAGTAGACCATTCTATCCATGCCCAAGTAAGACTGAAACAGGGAGCTGATGGATAAGTGGACAATTCTGGGGGTAGTCATAGTTTGATATGAATGGCATGTTTAAATGTTTTATTTTTAAATTAATAGTAAAATTAGGTGTGAACTTATAGTCGAGGACTGGTACGGTGAGAGGGTTAGTATAATCCTGTGTGGATTGCAGGGCAGAGTGACATACCCAACATTCTGTTAAATTGCTGGTGCTGGTGACCAGTTAATCTAACTTGATAAAAGCATTATTTTCTTTCTAGGCAACAGTGGTGGTTATAACTAACAGAAAGAAGAAATTTATTATAAACCATAATGGAGAAAAGGTTAACTAAAGTAATATTGTAAAAGCAAAGATAAATTAATGAGTATGGAACACTTTTTTTTAGTAATTCACTAGGCAATGAATTTAGGTAAAAAAATATTTTAAAAGTTATAAACATTAAACAAGTGTTATAATTTCAATTACTGGCATAAGGAATAAAAAGATTTAACTTCTGGGTTAAAATTAAAGGTATTTAATGATTATTAAAGCTATTAAGAAATAATTCCACAAGTGAGAAAAAATAGTTAAGATTACTAAAATACCAACAGTTAATAACTAGAGTTCATAGATTCCAGCAGCTTGTGTGTGATCTCGTTCAGTGATGTTGAAGTCAGCGGCTTAGCTTTGAAGCTGCTTGCTTTTGGTCACTGGGGCGCTGCTTCAGTCTGAGTCTCAAATTTCCGGCTGGCTGGCAAGTCCAAATTGGCGTTTTAGCTTTCTTCAACTGTGATAAATGAATCCAAGGGTTAATTCCTTTTAGTTTAATTGTGCAAGGGTTAGTTAAAAGGACAAGATAAGGTCCCTTCCATCAGGGTTTTAAAGAATCTTTTAGTTGTTGCCTTTTCCAATATATATAATTTCCTAGGGTAATATTAACTAAGGGAGGAGAATCAGGTTTTCCCTTTTTAAATGTCTCATTAATTTGTGAAAAATATGTCTTAGAGTATTGCATTAAAGACTGACAATTTTTTAATAATTCAAGTTATACTAAATTAGGTCAGTAGAGACAATGTAGGGAAGGATCATGGGCCTTCCAGTATTTCATAAGGAGTAAGTTTATGATGTCTGAAAGGAGTGCTTCTTAAATTTAAGAGGACTAAAGGGAGAACTTTAGTCCAAGACAAACCTAAGGACTTAGAAAGCTTAGCAAGTTATTATACCATTAGTTCTTTCTACAAGCCCAGAGCACTGTGGGTGATAAGGGCTATGTAATCTCTGGTATATGGGGAAACCTTGGCATAATTCTTGAATAATTTTCTCACTAAAATGAGTTCCCTGATCATTGCAAAGAACTTTTGGTGCTCCCAGCAGGCAAAGGGTATTGTTTAGGGGAAAATTTAAGATGATTCCCAGGGTTGTAATGAGGGCAGATAGAGCAGTGGGGAGCCACATGCTTAGCTGCCTCAGAAAATTTTTCCCACCAGTATTTTTTTTTTTATCTCTTCCTAGAT
Organism: Elephas maximus indicus; assembly: GCF_024166365.1. Taxonomy (NCBI): domain Eukaryota; kingdom Metazoa; phylum Chordata; class Mammalia; order Proboscidea; family Elephantidae; genus Elephas; species Elephas maximus. Next base: position 96,952,575 of record NC_064846.1, on the reverse strand, counting down.
GAGTGTTCTAAAGTAGAGTCCTCATCATAGGAACGTGTAAAAGCTTAGGAAGAACAATTCTGGCATTAGGTCTTAAACATAGCTTAGTGTCAGGATCTTGATAATAGCCTGACTTTTCCCATGTTCCAATTTCATTAGATTGAGACAATTGCTGACGTTTTAAAAGCTTCTCTTTGGTGGATGCAAATACACTAGTTGTTTTATGAAAATAGTTCCCTATAGGTTTTTCCAAAGGCCTGTTTACACACCTTTTTGTTAAAACAGGGGCAACAATAACTTGGGAAGCAGCTTATTTAGTGGTTGTATCAACAAGACTATTTCCCTTAATTTCTTCAGTTTAGGGCACTCCCTTCGGCTGGTTTGCTTGTATTTTAATTACAATTTTAGAAGGGAGCAGCAAGGCATCCAATAGGTCTGCTATTAAAGCCCAATTTTTAATAGTGTTACCAGAGAAGGTTAAAAATCCCTCTTTGTTTCTATAATATTCCAATATTATGAATAATTCTAAGTGTATATTTTCAATCTGTAAAAATATTTACAGACTTTATTGTAGCAAGTTTACCTGCTCTGGTAAGAGCAATAAGTTCAGCTTGTTGAGCTGAAGTGGCCTTAGGGAGAGGCTGGCTTTCAAGGACTTTGGTAGAAGTTGTAACAGCATAATCAGCCTGATAGTGAGAGCTAGGAGTTGGTTTCAAATAAGAGCCATCTATAAATAATATCATATCAGGGTTTGTTAAAGGAGTTTCCTTTAAGTTACTACGAGGAGTCAGAAGCTGCTCGGTTAAATCTAAACAATCATGGGGAGGACAGTTATCCTTATCATCTGTAGGGAGAAGAGTACCTGGGTTTAAAGTAGCTACTGTATGTAATCTAATATTAAATGCTGCCAAGAGAAGGATTTCATAAGTGAGTCTGCTGGCAGACAGATGTTGGGTTAAAGCAGAAGCAATGCAGATGCAGCATGGGGTACATATATGTTTAAAAGGTTTCCTAAAACTGTATCTGCCATGTTTTCCACTAATTTTGCTATAGCAGCCACTGCCCTAATGCAACGGGGGGCAGGAGAGGGGAGAGGGGTAGGTCCTGGCTACATGGTCCAGCTGCAGGCTATAGTAACGCACAGGCCTATTTTGTCCTCCGTGTTCGTATAAGAACACCTAATATATTACTAGAATCTTCATGTACAAAAAGTGTGAAGTCTAAATGATAATTAAAGGGAACCCCAAAATGGACATTTTAATTAAAGCTTCTTTTAACTTAGTTATTGCCCCTTGATTTTCTAGGGTAAGACAGAATGGACCAGGCTCAGAGGCTTTCAAATATTTATATAAAGGTTGTGCCATGAGAGAATAATTAGGAATTCAGGCTCCACGATAACCACTAAGTCCTAGAAAACCTCTTAATTGTCTCCGTTTTAGGCAGAGGAAAGGTTGTAATAGCTTCTTTCCTTTTGGGGTCAATAGATATGCCTTCTGCAGGAATTAAGTGACCTAAATATTTGACAGAAGGCTGAGCTAATTTTAATTTTTCTTTAAAAACTTTATGCCTACCTACAGCCAAATGTTTTAGCAAGGCTATGCTGTCCTCCAAGCAAGCCTGTTGAGAGATGAAGCACACATTGACATATTGTAAAAAGGTAGATTTATTTGGAAATTGCAAAGGTTGCAAATCTGGATGCAAAATTTGAAAAAATTCATTGGAAGCCTCTGTAAAACCTTGAGGCATGACATTTCAGGTAAGTTGTTGATTTTCCCAAGTAAAAACAAACAGCTTTTGACTTTCAGGTTTGGCAGGGATGCTGAAAAATGCACTGCAAAGGTCTACAGCAGTAAAGCATACTGCTTCAGGAAGAACACTGGAAAGTAGTAGATGTAGATTAGGGACAACAGGGTACCTAGGAATAACAATGCAGTCTATTGCACACAATTCCTGAACAAACCTCCAACCTCAACCATTGGGTTTTCTAATTGGAAGGATAGGAGTGATATAAGGACTGGTGCAAGGAATGATTAAGCATTTAGAAAGAAAATCCTGCATTATAGGAGTTATTTCATTTGCTTCTTCTTTAAGCAGATACTGGGGAATCTGGGCAAGGGTTTAGAGGTGTCCACTTGAATTTTAATACATTCAGTGGACAGGACTCTACGTCTTTAGAAGTCATGGCCCACAAAGTTTCAGGGACCTGAGAAATACTTTAAGGGGGAAGAGAGTCTGCTGGGCCAGAATTTTGAAGAGGCATAGTAAGGGCTTGCATGTGGCAGATAGCCTCTTCCTTTTGAATGTTATCCATCCCTAAATTCTGATTCTTAGATACAATTAATAACATTTCTCCCTTTTCACTAAATTGTAAACGGCAATTTCATTTAGATAAAATATCTCTTTCTATAACATCAGTTTTAGAATTCAGTAAAAAGAGATGTAAATCTTTTATTGGGCCAAGAGAGATAGGCTCATAGGTTGAGAATGAAATAATGTTTGTACTTTATTAGTAACTTCCATGATTTTAGAAGTTTTTGTGCTCCTTGACAGGTGCTTTAAAAGGCACATGGGATTAACTGCAGACAGTGTAACTCCTGAATTAATTAAAAAATGTATTAATATACACAATTGTTTGTCTTTAAGGGTTTAGAGGTACCATAGGAAAAGTCCCTGTTTTGTCCCTGGAGCCCCTTCATTCTGAACAGGGGAAGGAGCTGAGATTGGGGTTGAAACCTTCTGTTCATTCTTTAACTTAAGGCATTTGTTTTTCCAGTGGCCAGGTTTCTTGCAATAATGGCAATGACCAGTTTTGGGGCCATTGGAGGGTTTAAAATTCCCTTTCTGAGTGGGCCCTTGCAGCTGTTGTAACTGAAGGGCCATTCATTTGTTTGTTAGCCTGTGCAGTTTGCTTTGTTTTTAAAGTTTGGGCAAGCTCATGGGCTAAACTAACTAGTTCCGTAGTGGAAGTAGTCTTCCAATCTAAACAATATGTCTTAACTAGGGCTGAAATTTCAGGTTTGAGGTCAGAAATAAATACTGCATTAAAGACCCCTTTTGTTCATTCATCTGAAGGGTTCAATCTAGAATGTTCCAAAAACTTCTGGAATAATCAGGACTGATAATCATAAAGACTTTCATCTTCACCTTGTACACAAGAATGGACTTTTGTCTGTTTGGGGGAAAGGCCTTAAGAGTTACCTCATATAGCTTTTTGGCCCTGCCTCAAGCATCTTCAAGAAGAACGTAGGCCATTTTGTCTATGTATAAAGCTAAATCACCTTGGGGGGTTTTCCATTCAGTACATTCTAACCACAATTTGATTTCCCCAGGGCCAACTAACATATGGACTCTTTAATACAAATCAGATAATCTGGGCTGATAAGCATTAATAAGGACCTCGAATTATTTAGCAAATCTATAAGGGTCCTCATGTAAATTTGGAAAATCTTTAGCAGTGCTATGTATGAGTCCAGGGGATGAAAGAAATGGCAGTGTTCTTTGGATTTTCTCTAGTGCCCACTCCAGTTTCTGCAGGGCAAATTTTAAAAGGCATTTCAGGAATTGGCTCTGAACTTTCTGATTTTGATCTTTCTGCCTCTGGACACTTTATTGACTCTAATTTTGGTCTTTCTGGCTTTGAATAGTTAGCAAATTCTCCTTCTGAGAAGAAAAGAAGTTCAAACAGAGAGTTTCCAGATGGATGAAGAGGCAGAGGACGATACACAGAAGAGGTTCCTGGTGGTGGTGGTGGGGCGGAGGAGGGGGCAGAGGGAGCTGCAGTGAGGGGTGTAAGTACATCAGAGCTCTGGCTTTCTAATTCTTTATTTTTCCTAGTTAATTTAGAAATTAAATTCTTCAATTCTTTATTCTGTTCAGTCAAATTGAAATGTAATTCTGTAAAGAGGCTATCTTACTGTCTTAGGCTGGGTTGTCTAGAGAAGCAAAATCAGTGAAGTGTATTTACATATACAGAGAGGAATTTATATCAAGGAAATAGCTCACACAGCTGTAGAGACTGGAAAGTCCCAAGTCTGTGGGTCAGGCTAGAGGCTTCTCCTCAATCACGTAGCTGCAGAGGCTGGCGAACCCAAGATCAGCAGGTCAGACTGCAGTCAGTCGATGAATCCCAAGATTGGCAGGTAAGCTGCTAGCTCAAATCCCAAGAACCAGAGGTCAGGTGAGGAGCCAGCTGCAGGATCCAGAGTGAGCAAAGGCCAGCAAGCTTTGCCAGAAAGTCCACATATATCGGATGCAGGTCACACCCACAAGGAAAATCCTTTTCAACTGATTGGCTGCTCACAGCAGATCTCATCATGGAGGTGATTATATTAGATGTCATTATGGAGGCGACAACATCATTACATAACTACAAAACTATGTCATAACTGCCAAACCACTGAGGATCATGTCCCAGCTAAGTTGACACAAAACCTTAACCATCACAGTCCACCTCCTGTCAACTCGGCACCCATACACATCTCCCTAAACCATACATGATCTCTAGAGACAATTATAGTCATACTTGCACCAAACATGATACAACTAACATGTGTACAACTGAAAACACACTAGCCCTGTTTACATCTTCTATTTTATAAATGAGGAAAACAATATTTGATGCACACATACAAGGAAGAAATACTCATAACAATTAAAGTCCTCATTTGTGCAAATGGTCATGTGGTCATAGCTGGTATTTAGAACTACCTTCCATATTCCCTTTACCTTCAGCAAGCACCTCAGCTGGTAGTGGTTCTTTGCCTGGTGGGGTGACCCAAACCTTCATCCCTGAAGGGTCTGGGCCATTAGCAGTTATGTCAGAATTGGGTTGCTATAGTTTTCCATTGACTTTAATCACAGAGCATGGTAGTACTAAGATGTCTAAGGGATCTCCTGTATTCCAGACATACTCTTGTTTACCTCCATTATGTAATATCAATCTGATTTCCTCTTGGTAATCAGGATCAATCACACCAGCCAATACAATAACTCCCTTCTTCGACAGTTGATACAGAGGCATGAAGAGTCCAAAGTGGCCAGGTGCCATTCTTAACTTCCAGTTCAATGGAATCAATGTTGTGTCTCCTGGTGGGAGCATTTCTCCCTTTGGAACTAAGACTTCTAGACCCACAGAGCATAGGATCTCAGGGACAGGAGGCAAAAGTTTTGCAAGTGGGTCACTAGGGGTAATAGTGAACGGTGCCACTCCCATTTCCACCCCTTGATTCCTGGACCCATGAATCCTGGCTATGTGCGAAACAGGACCATATACTGGATGCCGGTTTAGAGCATATACAGCCTGGAGACATTGCCCCAGCCTTGCCAAGTACTGCCACCTATCTGGTGCTGTAATTGTTATCTTTAGAAGGCCACTCCATCATTCTATCAAGCCAGTTGCTTCATGATGATGGGGAACATGGTAAGACCAGTGAATTCCATGAGCATGGGCCCACTGCTGTACTTCATTTGCTGTGAGGTGAGTTCCTTGATCCGAGGTGATGCTGTGTGGTGGTTAGGGAACCCTTATGGTTTTTTTTTTTCTTGGTTTTCTGTGTCATAGTTGGAAAACCAGAGGGTCCCTATGTAACCCAATGGAAAGGTACCTGTAAGAAATTATTTATCTAGCTCTCATTGCTATATTGTCATACTGTAGAACGGTGGTGACAGAGGGCCACTTGCCTCATTGGTGGCTTGTATTACCAGATCATATTTCTCAAAATCCACATTATCAACTGCCTGAGGCTGGGTTCTCTAGAGAAGTAAAATCAGCAAAGTACATATATATATATACACATATATATATATATATATATATATATATATATATATATATATATATATATATATATATATACACATATGCTAACATGGTTGAAGAGGCTGGAAAGTCCTAAGTCTGTGGGTCAGGCTAGAGGCTTCTCCTGAATCTCATAGCTGCAGAGGCTGGTGAACCCAAGATCAGAAGGTCAGGCAACAGACCTCTGGCTCACAGGCTGTGGAGGCCAACAAATTCCAAGATTGGCAGGTAAGATGGCAGGCCACTGGATCACAGGGTGCGGAGGCTGATGAATCCCAAGATTGGCAGGTAAGCTGCTAGCTCAAGTCCTAAGAACCAGAGGTCAGGTGAAGAGCCAGAAGCAGGATCCAGAGCAAGCAAAAGGCAGTGAGTTTTGCCAGAAAGTCCGCATTATTGGATGCAGGTCACACCCCCAAGGAAACTCCCTTTCAACTGACTGGCTGCTCATGGCAGATCTCATCATGGTGGTGATTACATTATATCCGATTTCATTATGGAATTTATTACATCATTATAAAGCTGCCAAACTACATCATAACTGCCAAACCACTGAGAATCATGGCGCAATCAAGTTGATACACAACCTTATCCATCACACATACTTTGTTTATGTCATTTAGAGTCCTCGAATTGCCAATCAGAAAAAAAAGTCCCATTGAAATTTTTTCTTTTTTTAATCCAGAACCCCTTTTGTTCTAACTCACTGCGCAGGAAAGTTAACTTAGAAAGTTTAAATGTCCCATAAAGTGTCCACTCATTCAAACTGCCTTTTGTCAACTCATACCAAGCAGATAAAAATAAGCAAACAGAAGCACCATAATGCTTATTCATAGAATGAACGGGAGTTTTTGGAGGAGTCTCGACATTGCTTTTAGATTTGGCATTTCCCATATTTCCAAAGGCAGTGTAAGGTTAGCTTCAGTAGCTTTTCAGAGAAAAGGTCAGAGCTTTCAGTTTCTCAGAGCTGGTTAATATCCTTAATAAAGGAATGCTGCAGAGCTGTGAAATGCGGCTTCTTATGGTTCTGAGTTCCCTAAGCAATGACCATAAGGTACCTAAAATCAAAGGAACTTATGTTCTGTTTAAAAAGACAGGGGGAATAGAGGAAGACAAGTCTTTCAACAAAAATCAGAGAGCCTCTATGCAAAGTAAGCAGGGCTCAGACCCAAGAGGTGTTTATCTGTGGCAACTTCCAGTAGCCCAAGGAAAGCGAACAGGCCCAAGAGACCTTTGCTGGTGCCAGATGCTCCGAGTTTCTCGCTGTCCCGGATGCTGCAGAGGTAAAATCTCCTTTGGCTCCCTTCGTGGTCACCAAGAAATGTCCTAGTGAAAACACTAGACTGATGCTCTGCTAGAAATTATGACAAAGAATTTTATTGAAGGAAAAAGACAAGTAAGATCATTTCACAAAGTGGAGAATCACATGTGCACTCAAACAAGAGGCAGTGTGTGTTCTGGCTTGCAGGGAGAGCAGTGAGGTATTCATCAGGCAGAGCAAACAAACAAAAAATGGTTTCATGTCAAGGGAGTACAGGGGAAGGAAGGAAAAAATTTCAAGGGGTTATTACACTATAAACTTACCTAACATCAATTTCTTGACTAAAACAATATTTTTAAAGCAATCGATATAAACATTTCTGATATGGGGGTTTAGTGATTGATTGTATACCAGTTTAATCTTAGTTGGAATCCTTGAAATGTAAACGTCAACCATTTGGTTAGGAAGCAGATTAAATTGGCTCTAACTTGAAGCCTTTGGAAATGTAAACACTGCTCATCTGGCTAGGAGGGAGTGAGTTAGGGCCTAGACATTCACTGGATAGCAATATTATTTACATAAGCTAAGGCCGGGATCTCTGCACCCTTTGTGTTACAAACAGTTGAAAAATTCACAAAAGGCTAAACTGTCTTTGTAGGATGGCAGAGGCAGGCTTCAAGCCTAGTTGCAGCTTAATTTAAAGTAGAATTTCATTGTAGGTCTGGGATTACCCATTTCAGTCATGCCAAGCAGTCCCAGTTTTAAGGTTTGCTTATTCATTCCTGTCTCCCTTTTTTGATCAAGCTGCCTCTAGGCGGCACAGATCACTCAAGATAATACCCACAATGGAGATGCCTGTCTTTTGTCTTATTCAATCTATTCATGTGTTGATGGACATTTGGGTTGTTTCCACCTTTTGGCTACTGTGAAATGTGATGCAATGAAAATTGGTGTACAAGTTTCTATTTGCGTTCCTGCTTTCACTCCTTCTGGGTATATACCTAGGATTGGGATTTTGGGGTCATGTAGTAGTTCTAAAAGTTAGAATATAGTAGTTAAAAAGCAAAAATGTCACTTTGAGGCCTAAGGTGCACCTAACCCAAGCCATGACATTTTCAATCACCTCATATGCATGCAAAAGCTGGACACTGAATAAGGAAGACCACAGAAGAATCAAAGCCTTTGAATTATGGTGTTGCTGAAGAATACTGAATACACCATGGACTGCCAGAAGAACAAACCAATCTGTCTTGGAAGAAATACAGCTAGAGTGTTCCTTGCAAGCAAGGATGATGACAGTTCACAGTGGGCAAGGAGTTTGGTTGTCCTGCAAGATTTGAAGTCTCTTTATCAAAACTTCCATTGAGCCAACAATAAGGAAGCACTTGTTATTGTCCTTCCCTCTCACAACTCTTAACTTATAAATGCTCCCAAAGTCATCAACACAGCATTTTAGATAACATATTTAATGTTACTAAGACCATCTCACATTGCATTCAGATACAAATAGAGAGCAGAAAAGGTTAAACACTGGCAGTATTTCCTCCTTCTGATGGCATAGCTTGGGAACTAGCAAATCCTCCCTTTGGCAAAACAGCCTCCCTCTCCCACCAAACTTTGTGTGTATGTGGCCCTGGAAGGGGAGGGGTGCCTTCATGTAAACAAAAAATACTTCCATGATTGCTACAATTTGGCCATAAACTTCCATTTGGAGGAGGAGGTTGGATTACAAGAGCAATATTAATGTTTATTTATACTAGTAAAAAAAGAGTTCTACTTGTAGCACCAACTCTAGTAGCTCCCATGGAAATTACGAGTAGCTTTTGGGAATCAATGACCCTTGCCTTTCTACATTAAAAAAAGTATTGAATAACTTAGGGAGATCTGTGTAATTGTCTTTTACATAAAATGGAACCCAAGATCTTTTGGTGATAGAAAACATTCATGTAAATATTCCATATCCAGTCTATTACAAAAAGAAACACAAAGCCAATTTTTTAAAAAGGGGATATGTTCAGTCTTAAGATGAAACCATAAAGTTCCTGCTTGACTTGCTGGCAAAGTCCAACAGGCTACAGTAGGGAAAAAGTTATGTAAAAAAATGGGAAAAATAGCAAGTGAATCCCACAGGGTGAGGCAGTTCCGGAGCAAACTAGAAATTGGGTGGCAAACAAAAATTAGAGCATCTTGTAAGTGAACCAGCAATAAGACATCCTTTATAATCGTAAGAACTAAGCCAGAGAACCAGTGGGACCAGGAAACAAGAAGGATGACAAAGAGCGGATACACCGAATGACTTTTTAAAATGAGTAAGCCAGTCCTATGTCAAACTTATCTTTTGAGGCAGGTAGATGGGTCAGAGGAACAATGGGAAATGTGCAGGAAACTCTGGTTCTAAGCTACAAACTAAACCCCCCCAAAAAACCAAACCCAGTGCCGTTGAGTCGATTCCGACTCATAGTGACCCTATAGGACAGAGTAGAACTGCCCCGTAGAGTTTCCAAGGAGCGCCTGGTGGATTCGAACTGCCAACCCTTTGGTTAGCAGCTGTAGCACTTAACCACTATGCCACCAGGGTTTCCAGCTACAAACTAGATGTAGTCAAAAAAAGCATAATGACTGGGACTAAGTCACCAAGGCTGGCCCTGTGTAAAACTGTTTAGTTGGCATCATTTTTTTTTTTTGGTACCCCTTTCCCTCTACTTCTGTATTAACCTAATTCCTGCTCCTCTGAATATTCAGGATACTCATGCTCTAACCCTTTCAAAATCTACTGTCAAGAAATGCTCTGTTAATCCACACATGAACAGCACAGTGGGGGTCAGAAGGAAAGGTTATTCCAAAATTGCATTTGAAGCTCTATTTCTAATTATAGAACAAAAATACGTGTTTTCTGTTAAAGGAATTTCAGGTATTAGTTCAACAGATGGGAGAGATGTTTGGGGAAGGAAGCCTTCCTGGCACCCTTGGAATCAGAGGTCCCTTCCCAAACACCTTGACCAGATTTGACTTCTTTTAATTGGGCTTTAGATGAAGGTTTACAGAGCAAATTAGTTTCTCATTAAACAATTAATACACATATTGTGACATTGGTGTCAACCCCGTGATGTGTCAACACTCTCCCCTTCTCGACCTTAGGCTCCCCATTTCCATACATCCAGCTTTCCTGTTCCCTCCTACCTTCTTGTACTTGCCCCGGGACTGGTGTGCCCATTTAGTCTCATACACATGGTTGAGCTGCGTGTATTATTGTTTGTTTTATGGGCCTGTCTAATCTTTGGCTGAAGGGTGAACCTCAGCAGTGACTTCAGTACTCAGTTAAAAAGGTGTCTGGGGCCATACTCTCAGGGTTTCAGACCAGTAAGTCTGTTTTTTTTTTTTTTTTTGTAGGTCTGAACTTCATTCTACATTTGTCTCCAGCTCTGTCCGGGACCCTCTATACATTTGACTTCCGAAGGAAATCAAAGGAAAAAAATTGTGTACTTCTAATGAAAACCTGAATGATCATTGTGTGGATTTCTGGTGTGGTTCCACAGGTAAAAGAGGCCCGGGAACTATGAACTGATGAGTGTCTGGTTCTTTAATAGGCAAGCTGGAAGAATCTTTAATAAATGCTAGCCTCCTGTATGTAAAAACCATCAAACTACTGAGGGTGGTGACAGGGGGCGGGGGGGGGCAACACAGTTTCTGTAAAGGGAAATCATGTGTAATCTTCTGTGGATCTTTTTCGTGGGACTAAACTAACTTTTAAAATGATTAAGTTTGACACCTAGGCTATTTTTAAAAATGAACTGGTGAGATTTCAAATTTTTTTAATCGTGTACTAGGAACTGGTTTATAGGAAAAAAAAAACTCAAACAGAAAATACAGGCGAAAAACATACATTTTTATGAATGAAGAAGGATAAATAGTAGAGTTCCTCAGTGGTAGGTACTAGAACTCAAGTCTGCAGTTGATACTAAGTTTTTCCAGGCAGTGAAATGCTAAGTTGATGGGGGTAAAAGGAAGATCTCAGAGGCTGTTTGATTGGCAGATGAGGTTCAACAGGGACATGTGTCAGTTAATCCATTTAGGGAGGGCCAGGTATCACAAACTATACTTGCAAGATGATGAGTGCTGACCTTTCAATGAAGACCCATGAAAAAGCTCTAGGAAATACTGTGGACAGCACACTGAAGAGAACAAACTAGCTTCCTGCTATGGCAAAAAAGGACAACATTATGTTGGGCACCGTCAAGAAGGGGATCGAAAGGAAAACAAATGCTTCTCTCACACAGAACCGTCGAACATCTTTATTGATTAAGTTACATATGCAACTCTGATTCGGACATCTTAAGAAGGACAGTACAGAGACTAAGGGGATCTGTGAAAACGGCGGTGTAGGGGCGTCGGACTTCCTTGTCTACCTTCACAAGGAGGGAGGAGAATCGCTATCAGCATCAACAGACCAGGGCTGATTGTTATGAGATGGAGATCAGACATACCTTCACCTCCAACCTTTTTACCAATTTTGACATGAGCCATCCCTCCCACGACACTCTCTACTTCTCTGCTGGGCTTGATAATTCATTGCAATGGTCACACAGAACTCATAGACAATATTCACGATTATGGGGTTTATTAGGAAGGAAACAGGTTACAATTCAGGATCAGGAACAACTCAGGATACAGTTCTTTGGTCAGGAGAGCTTTTCAGCCATGCCCACAGGCAGGCCTCTCCCTGGGCCCCTGGGCCTCCGAGCCTGGCCTCTGCCCTATTTGGTCGAGTGTTAAAAAGATCTTTAACTCCACCAATAAGTGCCCAGAGGCACCCCACTTGCCAGTAAGCCTCAGCCCGAAGGTACTCAGCTTTCTGCTCCGTGGGTCTGCAAGCCTAGCTCTGCTGTAAAGTGCCCAGGGACACCCCGAATCCACCAGAAAGCCTCCTGCCCGAAGACTCTCAGCTCTCTCACTCCATAGGTTTGCATGCCTACTGTAGCTTCCTCACTCTGTGGGCTGGGAAGCCCACTGTGCCATCTTGTGCCGGTCTCCTGATTCTACTGCTGCCGTCTCTCTCCCACTGCTTGTCTCCAGTGTTACGGCTCTCTCTGTCTCCTGGGTCTAGGAGGTTCTCAGCACAGGGACTCTAGGTCCAAAGGATGCACTCCACTCCGGCTCTTCATTCTTCTTCTTTTTTTATATATTTATTTATTGTGTTTTAAGTGAAAGTTTACAATTTACGCCAGTTTCTCATACAAAAACTTATACACACGTGCTTATGTGACCCTAGTTGCTCTCCCTACAATGTGACAGCGCATTCTTCTCTACCCTGTATATCCCATGTCTGTCCAACCAGCTCCCGTCCCCCTCTGCCTTCTCATTTCGCCTCTGGACAGGAGCTGCCCACTTAAGTCTCATTTGTCTACTTAAGCTAAGAAGCACACTCCTCACCAGGATCATTTTATGTGTCATAGTCCAGTCTAATCTTTGTCTGGAGAGTAGGCGTTGGAAATGGTTTTAGTTTTGAGCTAACTGAGATTCTGGGGGCCATGTCCTCTGGGGTTCCCCCAGTCTCAGTCAGACCATTAAGCCTGGTCTTTTTACTAGAATTTGAGTTCTGCACCCCACTTTTCTCCTGCTCCATCAGGGATTCCCTATTATGTTCCCTGTCAGGGCAGTCATTGGTGGTAGCTGGGCACCATCTAGTTCTTCTGGTTGAAGGCTTATGGAGTCTCTGGTTTATGTGGCCCTTTCTGTTTCCTGGGCTCATATTTTCCTTGTGTCGTTAGCGTTCCTCATTCTCCTTTGTTCCAGGTGGGTTGGGACCAATTGATGCATCTTAAATGGCTGCATGCTAGCTTTTAAGACCCCAGACACCAGTCACCAAAGTGGGATGTAGAACATTTTCTTAATAACCTTTGTTATGCCAATTGATCCGGATGTCCCCTGAAACCTTGGTCACCAGACCCCTGCCCCTGCTACTCTGTCCCTCAAAGTGTTTGGTTGTATTCAGGAAACTTCTTAGCTTTTGGTTTAGTCCAGTTGTGCTGACTTACCCTGCATTGTGTGTTGTCCTTCCCTTCACCTAAAGTAATTCTTGTCTACTATCTAGTTAGTGGATACCCCCCTTTCCCTCCCTCCCCACCCTCATAACCATCAAAGAATGTTTTCTTCTGTGTTTCAACCTTTTCTTGAGTTCTTATAATAGTGGTCTTAGACATGTCCTTTTGAGGTTGACTGATTTCACTCAGCATAATGCCTTCTAGATTCATCCATGTTATGTTTCTCAGGTTCATCGTTGTTCTTTATCATTGTGTAGTATTTCATTGTGTGAATATACCATAATTTGTTTATCCATTCATCCACTGATGGGCACCTAGGTTAGTTATTTCCATCCTTTTGCTATTGTAAACAGTGCTGCAATGAACATGGGTGTGCATATATCTATTCGTGTGAGGGCTCTTATTTCTCTAGGATATATTCCAAGGTGTGGGATTGCTGGATTGTACGGTAGTGCTATTTCTGGCTTTTTAAAAAAGCGCCAAATCAATTTCCAAAGTGGTGATACCCTTTTACATTCCCATCAGCGGTGTATAAGTGTTCCAGTCTCTCTACAACTTCTCCAACACTTACTATTTTGTGTTTTCTGGATTAATGCTAGCCTTGTTGGAGTTTCCTTTGTTGGAGTGAGATGGTATCTCATTGTAATTTTCATTTGCATTTCTCTAATGGCTAATGACCTTGAGCATTTCCTCATGTATCTGTCAGCCCCCTAAATGTCTTCTTTGGTGAAGTGCCTGTTCATATCCTTTGCTCATTTTTTAAATTGGGTTATTTGTCTTTTTGTTGTTGAGGTTTTGCAATACCTTATAGATTTTAGAGATTAGATGCTGATTGGGTTTGTCATAGCCAAAATTTTTTCCCAGTCTTTTGATGAAGTCTTTGGATGAAAATAAGTGTTTGATTTTTAGGAGCTCCCAGGTATCTAGTTTCTCTTCTGGTGTTTGTGCGTTGTTAGAAGCGTTTTGTATTCTGTTTATACCATGTATTAGGGCTCTGAATTTTTCTTCTGTGATCCTTATCATTTTAGACTTTATATTTAGGTCTTTGATTCATTTTGAGTTTGTTTTTGTGCATGGTGTAAGGTATGGGTCTTGTTTCAATTTTTTGCAGATGGAAATCCAGTTATGCCAGCACCATTTGTTAAAGGGACGATCTTTTCCCCAATTAATGGATTTTGGGCCTTTGTCAAATATCAGCTGCTCATAGGTGGATGAATTTACATCTGGATTCTCAAATCTGTTCCATTGGTCTATGTATCTGTGGTTGTACCAGTATCAGGCTGTTTTGACTACTGTTAACGGTTAAATAGGTTCTAAATTAGGTAGTGTGAGGCCTCCCGCTTTGTTCTTCTTTCTCAGTATTGCTTTACTTATTCAGGGCCTCTTCCCTTTCCATATGAAGTTGGTGATTTGCTTCTCCATCTCATTAAAAAAAAGGCATTGGAATTTGGGTCAGGATTGCATTGTATCTGTACATTGCTTTGGGTAGAATAGACATTTTCACAATGTTGAGTCTTCCTATCCATGAGCAAGATATGTTTTTCCACTTATGTGGGTCTCTTTTGGTTTCTTGCAGTAGTGTCTTGTAGTTTTCTTTGTATAGGTATTTTATTTTATTTGTCTCTGGTTAAATGTATTCCGAAGTATTTTATCTTCTTGGGGGCTATTGTAAACGGTATCGATGTGGTGATTTCCTTTTCAACATTCTCTTTGCTGGTGTAGAGGAATCCAACTGATTTTTGTATGTTTATCTTGTATCCTGATACTTTGCTGAACTCTTCTATTAGCTCCAGTAGTTTTCTTGTAGGTTTTTCAGGGTTTCCTGTGTATAAGATCATGTCATCTGCAAATAGAGATACTTTTACTACTACCTTACGAATTTTGGTTGCCCTTTATTTCTTTTTCAAGCCCAAATTCTCTGGCTAGGAACTCCAGCACAATGTTGAATAAGAGTGGTGATAAAGGGCATCCTTGTCTTGTCCCCATTCTCTAGAGGAATGCTCTCAGACTCTCCATTTAGGATGATGTTGTCTGTTGGCTTTGTATAAATGCCCTTTATTATGTTGAGGAATTTTCCTTCTATTCTTATTTTGCTGAGAGCTTTTTAACACAAATGGGTGTTGGGCTTTTTCAAGTGCCTTTTCTGCATCAATTGATAAGGTCATGTAGTTCTTGTCTTTTGTTTTATTTATGTGATGGATTACATTTATTGTTTTTCTAATGCTGAACCATCCTTGCATACCTGGTATGCATCCAACTCGGTCACGGTGAATTATTTTTTTGATATGTTGTTGAATTCTACTGGTTAGAATTTTGTTGAGGATTTTTCCATCTAAGTTCATGAGGAATATTGGTCTCTAATTTTCTCTTTTTTTAACCTGGTTTTGGTATCAGGGTTATGCTGGCTTCATAGAAAGAGTTTGGGAGTATTCCATCTTTTTCTATGCTCTGAAATACCTTTAGTAGTAGTGGTGTTAACTCTTCTCTGAAAGTTTGGTAGAGTTCTCCAGTGAAGCCGTCATGGCCAGGGCTTTTTTTTTTTTGTTGGGAGTTTTTAAATTATCTTTTCAATCTCTTCTTTTGTTATGGGTTTATTTAGTTGTTCTACCTCTGTTTGTGTTAGTTTAGGTAGGTAGTGTGTTTCTAGAAATTTATCCATTTCCTCTAGGTTTTCAAATTTGTTAGAGTACAATTTTTCATAGTATTCTGTTATGATTCTTTTAATTTCAGTTGAGTCTGTTGTGATGTCGCCCATCTCATTTCTTATTCAGTTATTTGCTTCCTCTCTTGATTTTCTTTTGTTAGTTTGGCCAGTGGTTTATCGATTTTGTTGATCTTTTCAAAGAACCAGATTTTGGTCTTGTTAACTCTTTCAAATGTTTTTCTATTCTTTATTTCATTTAATTCTGCTCTAATTTTTATTATTTGCTTTCTTCTGGTGCCCAAGGGCTCCTTTTGCTGTTCTCTTTCTCTTTGTTCGAGTTGTAGGATTATTGTTTTGATTTTGGCCCTTTCTTCTTTTTGGATGTGTGCACTTATTGCTATAAAGTGACCTCTGAGCACTGCTTTTGCTGTGTCCCAAAGATTCTGATAGGATGTGTTTTCATTCTCATTTGATTCTATGAATTTCTTTATTCCGTCCTTAATTTCTTCTTTAACTCAACAGTTTTTCAGCAAGGCGTTGTTCAGTTTCCATGTGTTTGATTTTAAATCTTTGCTTTTTCTGCTATCGATTTCTACTTTTATGGCTTTATGGTCAGAAGATGTGCTTTGTAATATTTTGATGTTTTCGATTCTGTTAAGGCTTGCTTTATGGCCTGATACATGGTCTATTTTGGAGAACATTTCATGTGTGTTGGAAAAGAAAGTATACTTGGGTGCTGTTGGGTGGAATGTTCTTTACATGTCTATGAGGTCAAGTTGGTTGATTGTGGCATTTAGGACGTCCATGTCTTTACTGATAAGCTTCTTTCTGGATGTTCTGTCCTTCACCAAAAATGGTGTGTTGAAGTCTCCTATTATTATTGTGGAGCTGCCTATCTCCCTTTTCAATGCTTTTAGAGTTTGTTCTATGTATTTTGGAGCCCTGTCGTTGGGTTGTAAATATTTATTATGGTTATGTCCTCCTGGTGTATTGACCCTTTAATCATTATATAGCACCTTCCTTAGCATTTGTAGATTTTAATGTCTATTTTGGCAGAAATTAATATTGCCTCTCCTGTTCTTTTTTGATTGTTGTTTGCTTGATATATTTTTTCCAGCCTTAGAGTTTTACTTTGTTTGTGTCCTTAAGACTAATGTGTGTCTTTTGTAGGCACCATATAACAGATTTTTTTTTATCCGTTCCGCCACTCTCTGTCTCTTTATTGACGCATTTAGTCCATTTACATTCAGCATAATTATTGATAGGTATGTGTTTAATGCTGTCATTTTGGTGTCTTTTTTTTTGTGTGTTGTTGACAGTTTCTTTGTTGGACTTAATTTTCTGTGGTGAGTCGTTTATTTTATTTTCCTCTTTTTCATTGTTGATTTTGTATTTGCTGGGTCTTTATGTTTTTCTTGTGTTTTATTTTGATGTGTAGGATTGTTATTTTCCTTTGTGGTTATGTTAATATTTTCCCCTATTTTTCTAAGTTTAAACCAATGTTTTATTTCTTTATATTGCCTTGACTTCCTCTGCATATGAAAGATCTGTGACTACATTTTCAGTCCCTCTTTTTTGTTTTAATGTCATCTTTTACATAATGATGTCTCTGTTTCCTTGTTTTGAGCGTTGTAGTTCTGATTTATTTTGCTGTTTCCCTATCTGGGTTGATATCTGGTTGCTCTGTATTGTGTTCTAGTCTTGGGTTGTTATCCGATGTTATTGATTTTCTAACTGGAAGACTCCCTTTGGTGTTTCTTGTAATTTTGGTTTGGGTTTTGGAAATTCCCTAAACCTCTGTTTATCCTGAAATGTTCGAATTTTGCCATCATATTTGAGAGACAGTTTTGCTGGATATATAATTCTTGGCTGGCAATTTTTTTCCTTCAAAGCTTTGTATATGTCATCCCATTCCCTTCCTGCCTGCATGGTTTCTGCTGAGTAGTCTGAGCTTAGTCTTAGTCTCTCCTTTGTAGGTGACTTTTCATTTATCCTTAGCTGCTCTTAAAATTCTCTCTTCATCTTTGGTTTTGGCAAGTTTGATTATGTCTTGGTGACTTTCTTCAGGGATCTACCTTGTGTGGGGTTCGATGAGCATCTTGGATATATGTCTTCTCATCTTTCATGATATCAGGGAAGTTTTCTGCCAACAAATCTTCAACAATTCTCTCTGTATTTTCTGTTATTCCCCTTCCCCCGCCCTGTTCTTGTACTCCAATCACTCGTAGGTTATTCCTCTTGATAATTCTTAGGGCTTCTTCCTTTTATAAAATTCTTTTATCTGCTTTTTCCTCAAATATGTTGGTGTCAATCTTTATCTTCAATCTCACTAATTCTGACTTTCCATTACCTCAGTTCTGCACCTATGACTTTCTAATTCTGAAATTTTATTGTCAATCTTCTGGATTTCTGTTTGCTGTCTCTCTGTGGATTCTTGCAGCTTATTAAATTTGTCATTATGCTCTTCTCTAATCTTCTTAACTTCCTTTATTCCCTTGTCTGTTGCTGCTTGGCTTGTTCTGCCTTTTGCCTGATCTCGTGAAGATTTCTGTATACTAATCTTTTGTATTCTATCTCTGTTAATTTCAGGAAGTTATCTTCATCCAGAATATTTCTTGATTCTTTGTTTTGGGAGCTTACTGAAGCCATCATGGTCTTCCTCTGTATGTGATTTGATATTGACTGTTGTCGCCGAGCCATCAGTAAGTTATTGTATTTATTTATATTATGTTTGCTTACTGTGTCCTAGTTTCATGTTTTGTTTTGATACTCCCAAATAGGCTGCTCGAGTTGAGCTAGTTTAATTGCTGGTGACTTTGAAGCTCTAATGTTCTATGACCAGGTGGTTAGAGCTGTTACTAGGTATGTGAGCCCACTTGTCTGTTTACTTTTCTTGTATGGATTCAGCTCAGGTGTCCAGGTTGTCAGTCATCGAGTGTGTGGTGCAGGCTCTCACCTACAGTACTCGACAAGCAGGGGTGATTGGTATAGTCACAAGTATCTGGCTGCAGTCAGGGGTTACATGCTGAGCAAGGCAGGGGGCTGACAAGCACTCGAGTTTATGAAGAAAGTGTGTCTCTATTCCCTAGAGTATGTAGGTGGGTGACTTTTGCAGCCAGACTATGGGCACCCAGTGCTATTGGCTGTTAGGACTGGGAGGAACCCCTTTCTCAGGTGGCTAGGTGGCATGGTTGAAGCCTCCAGTCCTCAGGCCCGATGTGGGTGGGTGAGGACCCTGCTGAATAGGCAGTGTCAAATGTCACAAACCTGCCTCTCAACCATATAGCTGAAAGAGTTGAAGTTAGACTTCAGGTATATACCCTGTTGTACTGTGCTAATGAGGGCCTACACTGTTGAAATGGGCCCACACAGGTCTATGCAGGGGTGAAAGGTATTCAAAATCTGTGGACCCATTATGCCCATGCCTAGGCAAAGGACCTGTTTCTGCCCTGAGTTCCTGGCTTAGGGGAGCCGGAAGATTATTTTTATCTTGTTTGTTAATTTGTTCCCTTTTCAAGGCCAGGGAATGGCTCAGGGTGTGTGATGAGACCTAATTCTGGCCCAGGGGATGTGCAGAGTGCAGAGTGGCAAGGGAGCAGGTAAGTGGGAGATATGTTTTTCCCAAAGGGGTATTTTTTGATCCATGTGGTAGGTTAGAAACACGTACTTATCTTTTGCTGATTGAGCGCTGGTTTTCACTGATTCTGGAGGCGTGAGTAGGCTCTTCACCATTCGGTCTCTCCTGATGTGGAAAACACATCCTGAACACCACCGTTTGACTCACTGCACTTGTGTCAGTGGATCCGGCCTTTGGGGTGTTGGTTCCTGCTGGGTCAGGTCTGGTAACTCTTTGCTGCTTCTGAACTGTCTCTCCCTCCCCCTGCTGCTCAGTCTGATTTCTCAACTTTGCCTTTGATGTTTAGGGCTCCAGGTTGTCACACATAATTGATTCACTTGTTTTTTGGGGTCTTTGTTGTAAGAGGGACCACAGGAAGTGTCTGACTACTCCGCCATCTTTGCCCCGCCTCCTGGCTCTTCTTTCTTGATGATAGTGAGGTTTCTCCTTTCTGCCTCTGGAATGGCTCATTTTAAGCCTAGCAGAATGGCAAAACTGACCAATCCCCTTGATAGGGTTCCATGCACTATATTTGCATTTTTAGCAAGCTGTTCAGTCCCCTTGGTGGGCCATAAGCAACTTATTTGCATAGTCCCACCCAATCATTGTGTGGGAGTTATAAGACCATGTGAGGCTAAAAGGGCCATATTAAGTAATTCACTGTACCGCAGGAGCAAAGAAGAACAACTAAAACCATCAATGGCAGGCTCCAAAAATACTTTTTGTCTGAAAATACAGAGGTAATCAGGAGATATGGTCAAAATCTCTAAAATTATTCAGAGGCTAGTGCTGCTGAATGATGACTTGGTTTATCAAATCTTTTGAGCTAAGAGTACCTCTGAAGCACAAAGTTTTTATTTTTTTAATCATTCTACTTTGTTTATACAACTTCCAATGATGAAGGCCAGTGCAGGCTCCTTTGGGAAGTCCCTGTTTCCACCAGAGGTTGGGAGAAATCTGAGCTGAGTGGAGGAAAGATCAAAAGCATTTCAGTTTCCCATTGTTGTTGTTGTTGTATGCCGTCTAGTCAATCCTGATTCATAGTGACCCTATGTGGCAGTTTTACTCGTAGGGTTACTATGAGTCAATCCCCCATTAAGAAAACCAAACCCACTGCTGTTGAGTCAATTATGACTCGTAGTGACCCTATAGAACAGAGTAGAACTGCCCCATAGGGTTTGCATGGCTGTGATCTTTACGGAAGCAGAAACCACTGTGCCACCAGGGCTCCTTCAATCCCCATTACTTACCTTAAAAAATGTTGACATGCTGAATTCTAGTCAGGCGCTCTTTCTCTGTTGCCATTGTCAGCAGTGAATTTGTGCCTGACCAATCTCAATTTTTATAAATATGAGTTTAGCCCCACCATTCCATAGGGCTTTTCAGCCCTGATGGTCTAAACTTTGGCACCAATCTGTCTGCCTACAAGTGGCTGTAATTAAATCCTTAACATAGTTTAAAAAGAATAAATTTCTAACTCCAATTTTAATACAATGGACAGAACTTAAGAATGTATAATAAAGAACTGTAGTCAACTCTCTAATATTCACACCAGTGGAGGGAAGTACAGATTTCAATAATGGAAAACTGAAACTTATCCTCCCAGCCTAAGGAAATCCCACAGGTAAAAGTTTCTTCAGCTAAGAAGAAGCAGACAAGGGATTCCCTGAGGGCAGCCTAGAAACTCTGTTCTTCGGATGGCCTTAATAATACTGGGTAGCAGGTAAGGTAAAACCAGGAACATGGCTGTGGTCCAACCACTTGGCGCTCCCAAACGGGATGGCTACCTGATCAAGTAAGCATAATGAGCAATGTACAAAAGCAATGTGGGTATACAGTGGTTTTCTTTTTCCAGTTATCCCCTGAAAACAAGAATTCTGTGAGATTGGGGGCCATTTCATCCTACAGAAATGTAATCCACTTGTTATTGGCCCAGCATTACTTCCATACCTTTCACAGATGTGGTAATACTTCTCATCCTGTATGCCATCCTGAATGGGCACATTTACACTATAGTACCGTCCCTTCCCTAGGCCAACATCAGACACGTCACCTGTTCCTGTAAAACAGAGTTAAGAGAGCACTATGATCAGTTATTAAGAATGTGAAAAGTAGAAAACTTGAAGAAGGATCCTCTAATAGGAATTCAGAAGACCTAAAAGGTCAATTAGGAGAATAATCCTGAATTACTGATGGTTCCTAAGGGATTGAAATTAAGGAAAGTAATATGGAGAATTAACTGTTGTAACGGCATTGGGGGTGTGTGTGGTATAAACAATATTGGGGAAACAGGAAAATCATAAACTGAAAAACCTTGGTTTCTATCTTGCTGGGTCAAATTGACTTGTCATGCTACTTAACCAACCTGTTGCTATCGAGTTGATTCCAACTCACAGTGACCCTATAAGACAGAGTAGAACTGCCCCATAGGGTTTTCAAGGTTGTGATCTTTATGGAAGCAGACTGACTCATGTTTGTTCTGCAGAGCAGTTGGTAGGTTTGAACTGCTGACCTTCAGTTAGCAACCAAGCACTTAACCATTGCGCCACCAGGGCTCCTTTCATGCTACTTAGGTTGACATAATATTAATATATCATTGCACTTATCAGGATATTAGGAGTTAAATGGGGTATCGGATACTATAATATGGGTAAGTGAGCTGCCTGTGACAGTCTATAAAAATCATCTGTAAAAAGAAATGATTTTACATTCCTCTTGTCATTGTCACCTCAAATAACTTGTGCTAAAATTTTGCATAGAAAAGTACCAATAAGGTATTAACAGTATGGAGCTACCCAAACATAAGATGTAAGAAATATACAGAGAATTGCTGTGCTTATTCCTTAAATGTAATATTGAATACATAGATCACTTGCCTGGGAAAAATCCTGGGGAGAATTTGTGCAAAGACACGGTCATGACTTTGGAGGTGAAACTGAAGGCATCTTCTACACCTACCAAAGAAAGAAACATCAGAAGAATCACTTCGTATATGGAACTCCTGTTTTCAACAACTGAAATTATAGAAAGCAACACTGGGAGGAAGGGAATATAAAACGGCAGCAATAATAAGGCTAACAAAGCTGAAGAATAAAAGTAACAAAAGCCTCTGTAGTTATAGGACAAGCTTAGAACTTTGGCTCTAAGTGAAGTTTTAGGGCTCCTTTGAACATTTATGGCAAACTATAACTTTTTTTTTTATTATAACTAGACTTTTCCTTTCCAAGCAATGGGATATCTGGGCTGTCTTTGCCAACCTGTTCTAAAAGGTAGGGAAGGGCTAGAGCTCAGAGTTGAGGCTTTACCAACCAGGACTGAATAGAGGAAATTGGCACCACCCTGGAAGTTTTATGTTTTGTTTTAGTGATTCTAGTTAAATATTTGTGATTTTTTTTTCCAAAGAAGTACAATGTGACAACCCTTTGAAAAGCATGACCAATACAAACATTAGGTATTATATAGTGAAAACCTAATTATAAAGTGTCTGTCTATAACACAGATTTGGTTATAAATGCATGTCATGCAAAGTCTCTTGTGCCAACTTACATTTTTCTGGCTATAAAATATGGAAGGCTGAAAATAGCCTTTGCCTTGTCCAGTAATAGCAGCTTTATAACAGAGTTATAAAGCCGGGAGGAAGATAGAGGCAAAAATAATTTTCCATTTAATCACAGTCAAAAAATGAAGAGGCCTGGGATATAAAAGATGAGATTTAAAGTAACCCTTACAAGCTACTTATACCGATATACACATCGCCCACCTCCATGCCTTTTTCCTTTCAGAATCACATGTAGATGTACTATACTCAGATCATCGGTGTGTAAAATAGAAGCACTATTAGCAAGCTCAAATGAGAAATTTTCTGTGTTTACTTAATACTCTAAGCTTTCATTAGAGGTCAACAGAGACTTAAAAAAATACTAACTGTATCTGTATATCATACGTATGTTTGAATTTCCCATGCCTTTTTAGCTTTTGCCCTAGGGAGGGAGTTAAAACCAGTTAAAGGCTCCAGGCACGAAGCACTAAGAAAAAACAAAACAAATTATAAAAAGATTTCAACTTAGAAACTAGAAGTATAAACTAGGAAAATTCATGAAAAATCCTGATTATTCACCCATCTAGAAAAGTTGTACCAATTCATACCTTGACCAATCGTGTATGAGAATTCCCATTTTCCCACACCATGACTATTGTTGGGTATTATTATTCTTGATTCCGACTCAGAGCACCCATATAGGAGAGAATAGAGCTGCCCCATAGGGTTTCCAAGGAGTGCTTGGTGGATTCGACCCGCTGACCTTTTGGTTAGCAGCCGTAGTTCTAAACCACTACACCACCAGGGTTTCCTTTTAAATCTTAGTCAATATCAAAGGCAAAAAGCACGGTCTTGTTTCAGTTTGGATTTCTCTGAGTCGTCAGAGGGTTGAGAACCTTTTCATATGTTTAGTGCTGGCACTTGCATTTCTTTCCATGGAAAGTATCATTAGGCATTATTATAAAATTGTACTTAAAAGAGGACATAGACAGATAGATTGAAGGTATGGGGGCTTGGTGGGAAAGAGGAGTTAGGAAAATGAAAGATGGTGAGGACAGGGTAGGAGTGATCAGTGAAGCCACCACATGATGCTAGTTATAGATTCATGGGAGGTTTAAAATAAACCAAATGTGTAAGGGTTTGTGGGTGGGGTAGGGGTCAGTGGAAGAGAGGTGATGAAGAGGGGAAATAAACTGAAATGAAACACACCATAAAAGCTGGCTAAAACAGGAAACTCTAAATGGTGTAGAAATAACATCGCAAATGAAAAGAACGGTTTCAGGTGAGAGCCTGATTTCATTCTTATAGGGTTCAGTGTTGTTGTTAGGTGCCATCGAGTTGATTTTTGACTCATAGAGACCCCATGTGACAGAGCAGAACTGCCCCATAGGGTTTTCTAGGCTGTAATCTTTATGAGAGCAGATCGCCAGGTCTTTTTACTGCAGAGCCACTGCGTAGGCTCAAACCGCCAGCCTTTCGATTAGCAGCCAGATACTTAACCATTGAATCACTGGGGCTTCTTATATAGTTCGAATAGAGTTGTTCTATTCTCAAGTGTGATATTAATAGTTAGAATTTCATAATCATTTAACATATTTTACTGAACCACTACCATATGCATAATGTCTGTTGAAGGCACTGCAGAGGACAGAAAGAGGTAAACAACTTGATATCTGCTCTTAGGGAACTTACAGTTTCTACGGGAGAGAAGACACAGGCATATCAAAAATTAACTAACAATATAAGACAATATATAATTAAATACCAAATCAGCAAATATAAATAATACAGGACTTGATAGAAGGGAAAGAAAACTTGGGCTGGAGTGGTCAGGGCAAATCTTCTACTGTTGGAACTTGAGTTAATGGGTAGAATTTAGAGATATAAAAAGGGAGGAGAAAACAAAACTAAGTTAGGAAAAAGTGAAATGAGGTCAGGAGGTGGGAATAAGTGATATTTATCTAGGGATCATTGAACAGACTAGCCTGGAGAGTGAGTAGTAGAAGATAAGGCTGGAAAGATGAAGGAAGCGAATTTGAGGCAGGCCTTGAAAGCTAAGATAAAGAGTGTGGACTTTACCTTGAAGATCACTGTTGCTCAAAGTGTGGCCTGTGGAACAACTGGAGTGTTGCTAAATTGTAGACTCCTAGGTTCCATACCAAAGGTATTAAATATGAATAACTGGTGGGCACGGCCCAGGAATCTTTATTTTAAAGCAAGCTCCCCAGTTTTCCTGACGGCACATTCCAGTTTGAGAACCATTGCTATAGGTCAGGGGTCAGCAAACTAAATGGTCAGATAGTAAATATTTTAGGCTTTCCAAACTAACTAGGCCTCTATTGATATGAGTCAGAATCGACGGCAATAGATTTTATATATATAAAACAAACCCATTGCCGTTGAGTCCTTTATGACTCATAGCAACTGTATATAATCCTTTAAAAATGTAGAAGCTATTCCTAGCTTGCTGACCATACAAAAACAAGCTGTGGGTCAATGCCTTCCCCTCCTATAGGCAATAAGCAGTCTCTGAAGGTTTTTGACTAAGGCTATGTTTTACATTGGCCGAGTATTCAGATATCCAATGAACATGGTTCTCAAAGCAATGTTATTTGTTGTTTTAACTCTCCCTTCTTCTCTTGGTTACCTTTTATTTTCTGCCACTGTTCCATGGTGGCATCCTCTAGGTGATGTTCCCTGGAGAGGTTTCTCCCAAAATTTCTTCCTTCTTTTTCTGTTTTGGCAGAGAATTTACCCTAACCTCAGCCATATAGTATATACTATTCCTTTCCTCTTATGCCTTGATTGTGCTAGTTTGTCTCCAAAAATCCCTGGAAACATGGAAGCAGCAATCACTAATGTTGGAGAGGGGTGGGAATACCCTAAACCAATAATTTACTGGATAAGTGTTTCTGGATCAATGGGAACACTACGTGTCATAGACAGACAGGATATATTAAAGAAACAGAATGTGGGCAACTATTATAGAAGCTTTATATTCTAGATGCAAAGTATATAGGAGGCTTGGATAAGTCCTTTCAGTGGAATCTTCTGAGAAGGGATTAATGGGGTTAATGCAAATTGTTAGAGATTTTGCTGTTATTAAAAGTTTGGGAGGATGCCCTGGGTCTGTACAGGAGAAGATATTTTAGCAATAGAATGAAAGTGGAACAGATTCTGATCACTACAAGTTGCTATCCTTATTGTTGAAAAAGTCAGAATGTAAGTCTATTTTATCTTGAGAAAGGCATAAAGGAGAAGAGAACATTGTTAGATCTAACCCCAGATTGCACTAAGAACCTACAGAAATACACTGGGTGAGGTTATTATTATTTTTTAAGATTTCTACTTCTTAAAATTCTCTATTGAAGAGCTTTGGTATTTAAAACAGCTTGGTCAGCAAAGCAGGAATTGCATCAGCTAGAAGAATCTATACTTACTTTAGGTTTCCCAATTAGGAAAAAATTTCAATTACAACAGGCATTTCTCTTTTCATCAGTTGCCCAGAAGCTGCTTCACTATTAAAAGCCTGCTGCCCTAGCACGGAAGCATCCTTGAAACTGAAGGGCTTACCATCTCCATGGTGCAGATCCAAATCCACATAGAGAATACGGTCAAATTTCCGTCGCAATCGTAATATTCCCAGGACAGCATCATTGAGATAACAAAAACCAGATGCTTCATCTCTGCAAGAAAACAAGTTGCTACAGCCAACAGCCAAAAGCAATTCAAGGGAATCTTTACAGCCAAGGATCTAACCCTTCAGATCTATTCTCTTACAATTCGCCCTTCTTTTAAGAAAACAAACAAACTCATTTATGAAGATTATATAGCAAACGTCCTAGAATGATCAGGGAATGAAGTGTTTTGGTAAACTAAATATTCAGGTGGATTGGTAAAATTTTCCATTCAGGTTCTCAGATTTCAAAGAATTAGAATATTTAACTATACTAACAAAACAGAACCTTTCTTTGATGATTCAGAAATCATTTCAAAGAACTAACGTGCCCTGGGGTCGTCATGGAGCCCTGGTGGCACAGTAGTTAAGGGCTCAGGCTGCTAACCAAAACATCGGCAGTTTGAATCTACTAGCTGCTCCTTGGAAAGCCTATGGGGCGGTTCTACTTTGTCCTATAAGGTTGCCATGAGTTGGAATCAATTTGATGGCAATGGGTTTGGTTTTTCTTTTTTGGTTTGGGGTCATTATGAAGAACACTAATGATCACTTTTAGACTTTATGAAAGCTAGAATGTAGAAGGGGGGCTTAAAGACAATCTTGCTCAGCCAGATGTAGATGTTGGAGATTGGATTATCTCTGTACTGACCCTATGACATAACCTAGAAGTCATTTTCTGAATAAGTTTTGGCACTTGTTACTAATAAAAAAGTGTAGAATGTACAAATGCCAAACCTCCTGGGCAGTATAATGTGGTTGCCTTTCTGTAAATGTAATTATTACAGTGGAGATTGAAACAGCCTTTTCTAAAGGTATTTTGTTTCCTTCGCAAAAACTGTCTTCATTGACTTCATTGGTGTCCTTCAACTTTTTTGCTATTGGTGATATTATGTCACTTTACCCTATGGCCAGCATTAACCCGTTCTTTTATTGCAGTCTCCTTCAGCCTTTTTGATTAGATGTAAAGGAATATTCTGTATTATCAAGAATGTATTATAAATTATTTTTAAGTTCTCATCCTATATCATACTTGTTTCTTTCAAATATCTAGACCATTTTTTTGGTAAGTTCTCCCTGATATTTCACTTGAAACTGAATTCTAAGCATCATGTAAAAGGAAATCTTTGTCCAGTGCCTACATAATGAATAAACTTCTTCATGGAATCTCTTCTGTAATAATATTTCATATTCTGAACAATACCCTGGTTCACAGGCTAAATCAATGAGACAGGTACACTGGCAAGCAAGAGTTGGTAAAAATATCACTAGACACTGAATTTGCTTCAGGAAAGTAAACTCAGCAAACATTGAGAAAAAGAATAGCTTGGCTGTAGGTATGGAACCAGGAAGAAACCATTTAAAGACAAACATTTGTCCATTTATGAATTCTCTGTAAATAAGAGCTAAATATGGGACATCTTTGAAAATCCTTGGATGCTATTTTTTAATTATGAAATGCCTACATTTTATAAGCCTGCTGTTGTAGCACATCAAATAAGAGTTAATCTGTTCTCCTACTGAACATCAATAGCTTTTGGCTAAGTAGAACAGAACATTAAGTCTTAGCAAAAGGAGGAGAGTGGAGAGGAGGAGGAATACAAATCAATACAAGACATACTTCCTCCCATTACAGAGCCTACAATTAAGTTAGGGAGACAGTTCATAAGAACAGAAAAAGAAAAAGAAAAACAAACGAACAAAAAAACCCCAACCAGAAACAACCCAAGTGCCCATCAATGGGTGAATGGAAAAGTAAAATATGGAACACACATACAATGGAATACTACTCAGCGATAAAGAAAAATGAGTTCCCTAAACATCTCACAGTGTGGTAAACCTGGAGGACATTATGTTGAGTGAAATGAGTTACACACACACACACACACACACACACACACACACACACATATTGTATGTTCTCACTTTTAGGAAATGACACGAACAGATAAATATACAGAAACTAATGTTCATTAGTGGTTATTGGTACAGGGGAGAGAATAGGTAGCAGTCACTTTTTGTTTATACAAATGGGAAAGGTGGCACTGAATATGGGTGAAGTTTGTACAGCATGACTGATGTAACTGATGTTAATAAGCTGTACATAGGGGAAAAGGGATGAATGGGCCAATGCTACAGGTTGTGAATGGTTTTGCAACAATAACAACAACCAAAAAAATGGGGGGTCTACAGATGCTTACCTTTTTAATGACCTTTTGCTTTCTTCATGTATGAGCTTGATGTCACCCCACATACATGAAGAAAGAAACAGGTTATTAAAAGACAGAAAAGAAAAACAAACAAACAAAAAAACCAAAATGGAGTCAGAAGAGACTCTGAAACTTAAATGTAGAATAGCTAAAGGCAATGGAAGAAGTGATGAAATAAAAGAGCTAAACAGAAGATTTCAAAGGGCTCGAGAAAACAAAGTAAAGTACTATGATGAAATGAGCAAAGCCCTGGAGTTAGAAAACCAGAGGGAAGAACACATTAGACATTTCTCAAGCTGAAAGAACTGAAAAAAAAAATTCAAGCTTTGAGTTGCAATATTGAAGGATTTTATGGGCAAAAAAAGGAGGCCTGGTGGCGCTGTGGTTAAAGTGATTGACTGCTAACTGAAAGGTTGGTGGTTTGAAACCACTAGTGACTCCACAGGAGAAAGATGTGGCAGTGTGCTTCCACAGAGATTTACAGCCGTGGAAACTTTATGGGGTTGCTATGAGTTAGAATTGATGGTGCTGAAGGAAGAAGTCCAAGCTGCACTGAAGGCACTGGCAAAAAACAAGGCTCCAGGAATTGAGGGAATACCAATTGAGATGTTTCAACAAATGGATGCAATACTGGAAGTGCTCACATGTCTATGCCAAGAAATTTGGAAGACGGCTATCTGGCCAACCGACTGGAAGAGATACATATTTGTTCCCATTCCAAAGAAAGGTGATCCAACAGAATGTGGAAATTATCAAACAACATCATATGCAAGTAAAATTATGCTGAAGATAATTAAGAAATGGTTGTAGCAGTACATTGACAGGGATATGCCAGAAATTCAAGCTGGAAAGGTAGTCCAAGATGGCAGTGTAGTCAGATGCCTCATAATGTCCTTCTTACAATAAAGACCCAAGAAAACAAGTGAAACAGATATAGATAACTTTGAAACCCTGAACATCAAAGGCAAGGCTGAAGAATAGGACTGAGTGCCAATTGGAAGGAGAGACTGTACAAAAAGAGCAGACATGGAGAATTACAGATCACAGGTGCCCTGCCAGCCAAACCTGCACAGCATGGCCATATTGAGACAAAGCAAGCAGTGTACCCAGCTGAAGCCCCCATCACCTGGCAAAGCCAAGCAGAAGTGACTCTGCACCCGTGTCCAGAGCCAGGCAGGAGTGCTCCCTGCTCTGTGAAAGTTAAATGTACTCACTTCACCCACCATGCCCCCTGACCCCTGTGGCAGAGGCCTGTGGGCTTCCCCATACCCGTCATTCATCCCTCCACGTGCAATTGCAGTCTGACAGCACACACCACTGCCCCACCCCCTGAGTCGGGGACCCGTGGACCAGCAGCATCCCCTCTTCTGCCCACCCAATCACACTGGGGGCCTGTGATCTGGTGGTGCCCACTTCTCTGCCCAGTCACCTGTGCCAGGAGCCCATGGACAGGCAGTGTCCCCTCTTCTGCCTACCCACCTGTGCCAGGAGCCTGTAGTTTGGCAGCACACCCTCCTCCATTCACCCACCCACCCACACACGCCAGGGGCCTGTGAACCAGTGATGCCTGCTCCTAAGCCCGGCCATCCCAGCCAGGACCTGTAGACCAGGAGCAGTCATTCTATGCCTGGTTGCCAGTGCCAGGAGCCCAGGGACTAGCCGCACCCCCTTTCATCTGGCCAACTGTGTTGGGGGGCTGAGGACCAGTGACGCCCATTCTTATGCCCAACCACCTGCACCGGGGACCTACAGACAGTGGTGTCTCCTACTCCCTCCAGCCACCTGTGCCGGTGGCCCAAGGACTAGTGGCACACTTTCCCCTGTGTCACGCTCTAGTGGGCAGGGGCACGCCCTCCTACTAGGCACCCATGGACTAGAGGTATCCCCCTTACCTTGCCTGCTGCTGCAAGTGGGGCCTTGTGCTCACTCTGAGCACCCCTGTGCAGCCCTGCCTGCCCAGGACTATCAGTGAGAGTTTCCATAAAACCCATCCAGTGACTGACAATGCAGGCACCCACGACTCGACCATTTGGCAACCAGCAGTGCACACACACAACACCCAACCCAGTGATCGGTGAGAATGCTCCCTCCACTTACAGCCAGGTGACTGGCTGGACAGACACATTACCTACAGCTACATCCTTAGCTGCCCCGCAAGACCAGTGAACAGAGACTTGCGCTGATGCACTCAGCACTGCCCCCACCCACCTGGAGACAGGTGGTGAGAGCTCCAGTGCAACAAGACTAGCAACCAGAATAGCATGCACACCTCACGTACTTGGATATATCAAAACATCACTACCCAGCAAAAAAAAAAAAAAATACAATAAATAAATATCATAACACCTTAATATCTCAGAGACAACAGACAATATAAAATCACATAAAGAAGCAGAACAGGGTAGCTCCAGCAAGAAACCAAAATAAAGAACCAGAAAATCTTCCAGAGAAAGAAATGGTACTGGAACTACCTGATAAGGAATCCAAAAGACTAATATATAGGGTTCTCCAAGAGATCAAGAAAGATATCAACAAAAACACAGACAAAACCAAGGAAAACAGACAAAGCAATAGAAGAATTCAGGAAAACAATACAAGAACAAAATGACAAAAATAAATAGACAATTAGGAACCATACAAAAAAAGCAACTAGAAATCCGAAAGCTTAAAAATAAAATTTCAGAAACAGACAACTCAATAGGACACAGGAGCAGAGTTGAATCAATGGAAGACAAAATCAGAGAAATAGAGGACAAATCCCTAGAAACCAATTTGTTTGAGGAAAAATCAGAAAAAAGAATGAAGAAAAATGAGGAAAGCCTAAGAATTATGCAGAACACTATCAAGAGGAAAAATTTAAGCATGATTGAAATTCCAGAACAGGAAGAGGCAAAAAACAAAAACGAATGCAAAACCAGAGAGAACTGTCTAAGATTTGCTGGCAGAAAGCTTCCCTAATATCATGAAAGACAAGAAAGTATTCATCCATGGAGCTCAATGAACCCCATGCAGGGTAGACCACCCAAAAAAACCACTAAGACGTAATCAAACCTGCCAAAACCAAAGACAAAGAGCCTGAGAGTAGCTCTGGGAAAACAAAAATCACTGACAAAGGAGAACCAATAAGACTAAGCTGTGAATACTCAGCAGAAACCATGTAGGCAAGAAAGCAATGGGATAACATACACAAAGCCTTGAAAGAAAAAAATTACCCATCAAGAATTATATATCCAGCAAAACTGTCTCTAAAATATGATGGTGAATTTTGGACAATTGAGGATAAACAGAAATTAAGGGAATTTGTAAAAAACAGACCAAACTTACAACAAATATTAAAGGAAGTCCTTTGGACAGAGAACCAACGATATAAGAAAACAACTTAAAATTAGAACACGGGACAGCATCAGCCAAATACCAACGCAGATAAAGAATTCTCAAAAATATAACAAAGCTAAAGGACTGAAAGTGGAACCAGAGATGTCAACCTGTAAATGAAGACAATGCCAAAACAATAAGGGGGAATAAATGGTGTAGTTATAGAACTTTCATATGGAGAAGAGTGAAGGCGATATCAAGAAATAAAAGACTGCTTTAAACTCATGAAGATAAATGTACATTTCAAAGTAACCACAAGGAAAGTTAACAAACATACTCATCAAAATAAAAAAGAAGAAAAACAGAAAGGCTCAGTAAGCACAAAATCAGCAATGAAACACATGAAAAGAAAATCCACAAACAAAAAGAATTCAGCACAGAAAACTAAGCAGAACAAGGAAACCATCAACATCACACACACACAAAAAAAAGCACAACAAATTGTACATACTGATAATCACACTGGATGTAAATGGTTTAAAAGCATCAGTAAAGAGACAAAGAGTGGCAGAATGGATAAAAAAAAATGACCCAGCAATATGCCATGTACAAGAAATATACCTTAGACACAAACACAAAAATAAGCTAAAATTCAAAGGATGGAAAAAAATATATATCGGGCAAAAAACAGAGGGCCCCCCCCAAACAAAACAAAACAAAAAATAACCAGAATGGCAATATTAGTCTCTGATAAAATACACTTTAATGCAGAATTTACCATGAAAACTAAGGAAGGACATTATATAATGATTAAAGGGTCAGTTCACCAAGAGGACATAGCTATAATAGGTATATATGCACCCAATGACAGGGCTCCAAAATATATAAAACAAACACTAATAGCACTGACAAGAGAAATAGTTTCACAATAATAGTAGGAGACTTCAACATACCACTTTTGGTGAAGGACAGAAGAACTAAAAAGAAACTCAACAAAGATATAGAGCATCTAAATGCCACAATCAACCAACTCAACTTCACAGACATAGAACACTGTACCCAACAGCAGCAAAGTATATACTCTTTGCTAATGCACATGGATCATTCTCCAGAACAGATCACATTTCAGGCCAAAAAGCAGCCTCAATAAAATCCAAAACACTGAAATAATACAAAACATTTTCTCTGATCACATGCTATGAAAGTAGAAATTAATAACAGGAAGAGCAAGGACAAAACTCAAATACATTAAAATTGAATAACATCTTGCTTAAAAACCACAGGGTGACAGAAGAAATCAAAGATAAAATTAAAAAAAAATCTCAAAATCAAACAAGAAGGAAAATACAACGTGCCAAAATCTTTAGGACACAGCAAAAGCACTGCTCAGACGTCAATTTATAGCAATAAATGTACACACCAAAAAAGAAGAAAAGACCAAAATCAAAACATTACATCTACAACTCAAAGAAAGAGAAAGAGAGCAGCAAAAGAATCCTGGAGTCACCAGAAGAAAGGAAATAATAAAGATTTGAGGAGAAATAAATGAAACAGGGAACAGAAAAATAGAAAAATTCAACAAGCCCAGAAGTTGGTTCTTTGAAAGGAACAATAAAATTGACAAACGACTGGCCAAACTGACAAAAGAAAAGCAAGAGAGGATGCAAATAACCCAAATAAGATGGGTGACACAACAACAGAAAGAACTGAAATAAAAAGGATCAAAACAAAATACTACGAAAAATCATACTCCAAGAAATCTGAAAACACAGAAACATACTACCTACCTAAACTAACACAAACTGAGGAAGAAACACTGAAAAGACCCATAAAAAAAAGAAGAGATTGAAGAGGTAAAAAAACAAAAAATAAAACAAAACAAAAACCTCCCAACAACAACAGCAAAAAGCCCAGGCCTGGACTCTGGTCCCTTGTCAGTGATCAGCTGACCATAGGTGGATGAATTTACACCCGGGTTCTCAATTCTGTTCCATCAGTCTTTGCGTCTGTCATTGTACCAGTACAAGGTAACCAACAGCATTCTCTAATGCAATGGAAAAACTAATGACCAACTTTACATGGAAGGGAAAGAGGGTTCTGATAAGCAAAGCATTGTTGTTGTTGTTAGGTGCTGTCGAGTTGGTTCCGACTCATAGCGACCCTAGGCACAACAGAACAAAACACTGCCCGGTTCTGAGCCATCCTTACAATCATTGTTATGCTTGAGCTCATTGTTATAGCCACTGTGTCAATCCACCTCGTTGAGGGTCTTCCTCTTTTCTGCTGACCCTGTACGTTGCCAAGCATGATGTCCTTCTCCAGGAACTAATCCCTCCTGACAACTTATCCAGAGTATGTAAGATGCAGTCTCGCCATCCTTGCCTCTAAGAAGCATTCTGGCTGTACTTCTTCTAAGAGAGATTTGTTCGTCTTTTGGCAGTCCATGGTATATTCAATATTCTTCGCCAACACCACAATTCAAAGGGATCAATTCTCCTTCGGTCTTCCTTATTCATTGTCCAGCTTTCACATGCATATGATGTGATTGAAAATACCATGGCTTGGGTCAGGCGCACCTTAGTCTTCAAGGTGACATCTTTGCTCTTCAACACTTGAAGAGGTCCTTTGCAGCAGATTTACCCAATGCAATGCATCTTTTGATTTCTTGACTGCTGCTTCCATGGCTGTTGATTGTGGATCCAAGTAAAATGAAATCCTTAACAACTTCAATCTTTTCTCCCTTTATCATGATGTTGCTCATTGGTCCAATTGTGAGGATTTTTGTTTTCTTTACATTGAGGTGCAACGCATACTGAAGGCTGTGGTCTTTGATCTTCATTAGTAAGTGCTTCAAGTCCTCTTCACTTTCAGCAAGCAAGGTGGTGTCATCTGCATAACGCAGGCTGTTAATGAGTCTTCCTCCAATCCTGATGCCCCATTCTTCTTCTTCATATAGTCCAGCTTCTCGTTTTATTTGCTCAGCATACAGACTGAATAGGTATGGTGAAAGAATATAACCCTGATGCACACCTTTCCTGACTTTAAACCAATCAGTATCCCCTTGTTCTGTTCGAACCACCACCTCTCGATCTATGTAAAGATTCCTCAT
This sequence comes from Elephas maximus indicus, assembly GCF_024166365.1. Taxonomy (NCBI): domain Eukaryota; kingdom Metazoa; phylum Chordata; class Mammalia; order Proboscidea; family Elephantidae; genus Elephas; species Elephas maximus. The sequence goes on along the minus strand of NC_064846.1, from coordinate 96,917,395 downwards.
GAGCACAATTAAGTGTTCTGGAATTCCCATTCTTCACAATGTTGTCCATAGTTTGTTATGATCCACACGGTCGAATGCCTTTGCATAGTCAATAAAACACAGGTAAACATCCTTCTGGTACTCTCTGCTTTCAGCCAGGATTCATCTGACATCAGCAATGATAGCCCTGGCTCCACGTCCTCTTCTGAAACCGGCCTGACTTCCTGGCAGTTCCCTGTCGATATACTGCTGCAGCCGTTTTTGAATGATCTTCAGCAAAATTTTGCTTGCATGCGGTATTAATGATATTGTTCTATAATTTCCACATTCGATTGGATCACCTTTCTTGGGAATAGGCATTAATATGGATCTCTTCCAGTCAGTTGGCCAGGAAGCTGTCTTCCATATTTCTTGGCATAGACGAGTGAGCACCTCCAGTGCTGCATCTGTTTGTTGAAACATCTCAATTGATATTCCATCAAATCCTGGAGCCTTGTTTTTCACCAGTGCCTTCAGAGCAGCTTGGACTTCTTCCTTTAGTACCATCGGTTCCTGATCATATGCCACCTCTTGAAATGGTTGAACATTGACTAATTCTTTTTGGTATAATGACTCTGTGTATTCCTTCCATCTGCTTTTGATGCTTCCTGCATCGTTGAATATTTTCCCCATGGAATCCTTCACTATTGTGACTCAAGGCTTGAATTTTTTCTTCAGTTCTTTCAGCTTGAGAAATGCCGAGCGCGTTCTGCCCTTTTGGTTTTCCATCTCCAGCTCTTTGCACATGTCATTATAATACTTTACTTTGTCTTCTCGAGAGGTCCTTTGAAATCTTCTGTTCAGTTCTTTTACTTCATCAATTCTTCCTTTTGCTTTAGCTGCTCGACGTTTGAGAGCAAGTTTCAGAGTCTCCTCTGACATCCATCTTGGTCTTTACTTTCTTTCCTGTCTTTTCAATGACCTCTTGCTTTCTTCATGTATAATGTCCTTGACGTCGTTTCACAACTCGTCCTTGATGTTGTTTCACAACTCATCCAGTCTTCGGTCACTAGTGTTCAATGTGTCAAATCTATTCTTGAGATGGTCTCTAAATTCAGGTAGGATATAGTCAAGGTCATATTTTGGCTCTCATGGACTTGCTCTGATTTTCTTCAGTTTCAGCTTGAGCTTGCATATGAGCAATTGATGGTCTGTTCCACAGTCAGCCCCTGGCCTTGTTCTGACTGATGATATTGAGCTTTTCCATCATCTCTTTCCACAGATGTAGTCAATATGATTTCTGTGTGTTCCATCTGGTGAGGTCCATGTGTATAGTTACCGTTTATGTTGGTAAAAGAAGGTATTTGCAATGCAGAAGTCATTGTTCTTGCAAAATTCTATCATTCGATCTCCGGCATTGTTTCTATCCCCAAGGCCATATTTTCCAACTATAGATCCTTCTTCGTTTCCAACTTTCGCATTCCAATCACCAGTAATTATCAATGTATCTTGATTGCATGTTCGATCAATTTCAGACTGCTGCAGCTGATAAAAATCTTCTTTTTCTTTATCTTTGGCCCTAGTGGTTGGTGTGTAAATTTGAATAATAGTCGCATTAACTGGTTTTCCTTGTAGGCGAATGGATATTATCCTATTACCGACAGTGTTGTACTTCAGGATAGATCTTGAAACCTTCTTTTTGATGATGAATGCAACACAATTCCTCTTCAAGTTGTCATTCCCAGCATAGTAGACTATATGATTGTCTGATTCAAAGTGGCCAATACCAGTCCATTTCAGCTCACTAATGCCTAGGATATCGATGTCTATGTGTTTCATTTCATTTTTGACGATTTCCAATTTTCCTAGATTCACACTTCGTACATTCCAGGTTCTGATTGTTAATGGATGTTTGCAGCTGTTTCTTCTCATTTTGAGTTGTACCACATCAGCAAATGAAGGTCCCGGAAGCTTTACTCCATCCACATCATTAAGGTCAACTCTACTTTGAGGAGGCAGCTCTTCCCCAGTTATCTTTTGAGTACCTTCCATCCTGGGGGGCTCATCTTCCAGCACTATATCAGACAATGTTCTGCTGCTATTCATAAGGTTTTCACTGGCTAATGCTTTTCAGAAGTTGACTGCTGGGTCCTTCTTCCTAGTCTGTCTTAGTCTGGAAGCTCAGGTGAAACCTGTCCTCCATGGGTGACCCTGCTGGTATCTGAATACCGGTGGCATAGCTTCCAGCATCACAGCAACACGCAAGCCCCCACAGTACGACAAAGTGACAGACACATGGGGCAAGCATTATTGAAGAAAAAAACAAAGTTAAAGGCCTCACACTAACTGATCTCAGACTCTACTATACAGCCACGGTAGTCCAAACAGCCTGGTGCAACGACAGGCACACTGACAAATGGAACAGAATTGTGAACCCAGATGTAAACCCATCCACTTATGGCCACCTGATGTTTTTTTTTAATAATTTTTATTTTGCTTTAAGTGAAAGTTTACAAATCAAGTCAGTCTCTCACACAAAAACCCATATACACCTTGCTACACACTCCCAATTACTCTCCCCCTAATGAGACAGCCTGCTCTCTCCCTCCACTCTCTCTTTTTGTTTCCTTTTCACCAGCTTCTTACCCCCTCCACCCCCTCATCTCCCCTCCAGGCAGGAGATGTCAACATAGTCTCAAGTGTCCACCTGATCCGAGAAGCTCACTCCTCACCAGCGTCCCTCTCCAACCCATTGTCCAGTCCAATCCATGTCTGAAGAGTTGGCTTCGGGAATGGTTCCTGTCCTGGGCCAACAGAAGGTCTGGGGGCCATGAGCACCAGGGTTCTTCCAGTCTCAGACCATTAAGTCTGGTCTTATGAGAATTTGGGGTCTGCATCCCACTGCTCTCCTGCTCCCTCAGGGGTTCTCTGTTGTGTTCCCTGTCAGGGCAGTCATTGGGTGTAGCCGGGCACCATCTAGTTCTGTTGGTCTCAGGATGATGTAGTCACTGGTTCATATGGCCCTTTCTGTCTCTTGGGCTCATAATCACCTTGTGTCCTTGGTGTTCTTCATTCTCCTTTGATCCAGGTGGGTTGAGACCAATTGATGCATCTTAGATGGCTGCTTGCTAGCATTTAAGAACCCAGACGTCGCTCTTCAAAGTGGGATGCAGAATGTTTTCTTAATAGATTTTATTATGCCAATTGACTTAGATGTTCCCTGAAACCATTGGCCACCTGATCTTTGATAGCCCTGGTGGTGTAGTTGTTAAGAGCTTGGCTGCTAACCAAAAGATCTGCAGTTCAAATACACTAGCTATTCCTTGGAAACTCTATGGGGCAGTTCTACTCTGTCCTATAGGGTTGCTATGAGTTGGAATCAACTCGATGGCAATGGGTATGGGTATGGGTGGGCAAAACTGGATATCCATCTGTAAAAAAATGAAACAGGACCCATACCTCACACCATACACACAAAAAAACTAACTGAAAATGGAACAAAGACCTAAATATGAAACCTAAAGCGAAAGATCATGGGAAAAAAAAAGGTAAAACACTAGGGGCATTAATGTATGGCATAAAGAGAATACAAACCATAACTAACAATGCAAAAACACCAGAAGAGAAACTAGAAAACTGGGACCTGCTAAAAAAATCAAAAACTTACATTCATCAAAAGACTTCACCAAGAGTAAAAAGAGAACCTATGGACTGGGAAAAAAGGTTTGGCTACAACATATCTGACAAGGGTCTAATCTCCAAAATCTATAGAATACTTCAACACCTGAACAACAAAAAGATAAATAGTCCAGTTAAAAAGTAGGCAAAGGATTTGAACTCACACTTCACCAAAGAAGACATTCAGGCAGCTAACAGACACACGAGGAAATGCTCATGATCATTACCCGTTGTTGTTGTTGTTGTTAGGTGCCATCAAGTCGGATCTGACTCATAGTGACCCTATAGGACAGAGTAGAACTGCACCGTAGGGTTTCCAAGGAGCGGCTGGTGGATTTGAACTGCTGACCTTTTGGTTAGCAGGTAAGCTCTTAACCACTTCACCACCATGAAAATCAAAACTACAATGAGATACCATCTCACCCCAACATTACTGGCACTAATCAAAAAAACAGAAAATAATAAATGTTGGAAACGTTGCATGGAGACTGGAACTGTTACACACTGCTGGTGGGAATGCAGAATGGTACAACCACTATCGAAAACAATATATATAGAAATACTATATGATCCAGCAATCCCACTACTAGGAATATGGCCTAGAGAAATAAGAGCTGTCACATGCACAGACATATGCACACCCATGTTCACTGCAGCATTATTCACAACAGCAAAAAGATGGAAACAATCCAAGTGCCCAGATGAATGGATGGAGATGAATGGATAAACAAATTAAGGTACATACACACAATGGAATACTATGCAACGATAAAGAACAATGATGAATCTGCAAAACATGGATGAATCTGGAGGGCATTACGTTGAGTGAAATAAGTCCATCACGAAAGGACAAATACTGTATGAGGCCACTAGTATAAATACTCAAGAAAAGGTTTATACAAAGAAAAAAACAATCTTTGATGGTTACAAGGGAGGGGAGGGAAAATCATTAAGTAGATAGTAGACAAGTGGTAACTCTGGGGAAGGGAAAGACAAAACACAATAGAGTGAAAGTCAACAGAACTTGACCAAGGCAAAGGCATAGAAGTTTTCTAGACACATCCAAACACCTTGAGGGACTGAGTTACTGGGGCTGAGGGCTCGGTACCATGGTCTCAGGGGATATCTAGGTAAATTGGCATAACACAGTTTATAAAGAAAATGGTCTACATCCTACTTTGGTGAGTAGCATCTAGGGCCTTAAAAGTCTGCAAATTACTAAGAGACATCTATTGGCCCCATCCCACCTGGAGCAAAAAAAAAATAAGGGAAACCAAAGATACAGGAAAGAACTAGATGGTGCCTGGCTACTATCACCAACCGCTCTGACAAGGATCACAGTAGAAGGTCCCAGACAGAGTGGGATGAAAACTTAGAACAAAATTCAAATTCACACACACAAAAGACCAGATTTACTGGTCTGACAGAGACTGGAGGAACCCCCAAGACTATGGCCTCTGGACACTCTGTTAACTCAGGGCTGAAGTCACTCGCAAAGTCCACGTTTCAGCAAAAGATTAGACAGACCTATAAAACAAACATTAACACACATGAGGAACATGCTTCTTAGTTTGATCAAGTATATGAGACCAAATGGGCAACACCTGCCCAAAAGCTAAGATGTGAAGGTAGGAAGTGATAGGAAAACTGGATGAGTGGACAAAGAGAAACCAATGTAGAAAGGGAAAGGTGGACAGTGCTGACACACTGGGGATTGGAACTAACGTCACAAAACAATTTGGTATAAAATTTTTGAATATAAAAAATTTGCACTGTAAACTTTCATCTAAAACACAATAAAATTAAAAAAAATAATAATAAAAACAAGAGAAAACAAAAAAGTCCACACTGTGTTAGTAGGACAGAAATGTTCTCAATATATTCTATGAATGAGAAAATGTAGTTTCTCCCATTCAAGTAGTGAAGTCAAAAGTGTTTTATATGTTTTCAAAGTATAATTTGTGTTGCAATAGGAAGGTTCCCAATATATTAAAAAAAAAACTATAAAGATCAGAGAAGAGAATACAGGGACAAAGTTAGGCACCCTAATATATGACATAAATAGAATACCAAAGAACTAAAAATGCACAAACGGCAGAAGATGAACTAGATAAATGGGACTGCCTAAAAATTGAACACTTACGCTCATCAAAAGACTTCTTCAAAGCAGTAAAAAGAGAACCTACAGGATGGGAAAAAATTTGTTGCTGTGACATATTTGACAAGGTTATAATCTCTAAAATTTACAGAAAACTTCAATACCTCAACAACAAAAAGACAAACATTTGTAATTAAAAAACGGGCAAAGAATACGAACAGACACTTCACCAAAGAAGACATTCAGGAGGCTTACAAACACATGAAGAAATGCTTGTAATCATTAGCCATTAAAAACAAAAAAAAAACAAACCCACTGTCGTGGAGTCAATTCCGACTCATGGCAATCTTTTAGGAAAGAGCAGAACTGCCCATAGGGTTTTCAAAGCTGTAAATTTTATGGAAGCAGACTGTAACATCTTTCTCCCACGAAGTGGCTGGTGGGCTCACATCACTGATCTTTTGGTTAGCAGCCAAGTACTTTTAACCACTGCACCACCACTAGCCATTAGAGAGATTCAAATCAAAACTACAATGAGATACAATTTCACCCTAACAATAATGGCACTAATTAAAGAAACAGAAAATAAAAAATGCTGGTGAGGTTGTGGGAAGACTAGAACTCATATACTGCTGGTAGGAACATAAAATGGTAGAACCACTATGGAAAATGGTATGGCGTTTCCTCAAAAAGCTAGAAATAGAAGTTCCATATAATCCAGCAATCATACTCCTAGAATATATACCCTAAAGAAATAAGAACTGTGACAAAAATAGACATATGCACATCCATGTTCACTGCATAATTATTGACAATAGTAAAAAGATGGAAACCACCTAAGTGGACATCAATGGATGAATGGATAAACTGTGGCACATACACACGATGGAACACTACACAATAAAGAATAATGACCAATACGCGAATATCTCACAATGTGGACATGGATGAATTTGGAGGACATATACTTTGTCAAATATGTCAATCAGAAAAGGACAAATATTGTATGTGATCACCATTATTAAAAAAAAAAACAACAAGAAAAGGTTTACACAGAGAAAAAAAACTCTTTGATGGTTACCAGGGAAGGAAGGGGTAGGGAGGAAAAATTACTAAATAGATAGAAGACACGTATTGGTGAAGGGAACGGCAACACACAATATGGGGGAAGTCAGCACAACGTGACCAAGGCAAAGGAAGACACTGAGAGGAACACAAGAATAAAGGGTAACTACAGTAATTACAACATTTCAAGATCTACCCTGAAGTCCAACACTGTCCTATTGTCCCCCGCCCCCGCCCCCGCCCCGGTTACTGGCAACCACCAGTTGGCTTTCTGTCTCTATGGACTTGCCTATTCTGGATATTTCATATAAGTAGAATCACATAATATGTGACCCTGCTTTCTTCCACTTAGTATAATGCTGTAGAAGTTCTTCTCCTTTGTAGCATGTACCAGTACTTCATTTCTTTTATGGCTGAGTAATATTCCATTTTATGTATATACCACCTTGTATTTTTTTTTTTTTACCACCTTGTATAGGTCAGGGTTTCCATTATGAATTACCACTAACTGGATGGCTTAAAACAATAGATGTTTATTCTCTCACAGTTCTGGAGGCTAGAAGTCATAATCCAGGGTGTCTACTCCTTCCCAAGGCTCTAGGGGAAGATCTTCCTTGTCTCTTCCAGCTTCTAGTAACCCCAGGTTTTCTTTGGTTTGTGGCAGCAATGACTGCAATCTCTGCCTCTGTCTTCACATGGCTGTCTTCCCACTGTATCTGCCTGTGTCTCTTCTTCTTTTTCTTTTTTTATTACAAGGATACCTCATGTTAACTAATTATATCTGCAAAGATCCTACTTCCAAATAAGGTCACATTCACAGGTACCTGGGGTTATGACTTCAACATATCTTTTTGGGGGACACAATTCAACCTACAATACAAATTTTGTTTATCCATTCATCTACTGATAGACATTTACATTTTGGCTATTGTGAGCAGTGCTGCTATAAACATTCATGTACAAGTACTGGTTTGAGTACCTGTTTTTGATTCTTTTGGGTATATACCTAGAAGTGGAATTCCTGAGTCATAAGGCAATTCTATGTTTAACTTTTTAACTTTTTGAGGAACCTCCAAACTGTTTTCCACAGTGGCTGCACCTTTTTATATTTTTACTAGCTATGTATAAGGGTTCCAATTTTTCCACATTCTCTTCAACATACATTGTTTCCCTTTCTTTTTTTAACTATACTCCCTGGGTGGCACAAATGTTTAAGCTCTTGGTTACTAACAGAAAGGTTGGCAATTTGACTCCACCCAGAGGACCTCAGAAGAAAGACCTAGCAATCTTCTGAAAAAGCAGCCAGTGGAAAACCTACAGAACACCGTTCTACTCTGACACATGTGGGGTTGCCATGAGTCAGAATCAACTTGATGGCAACTGGTACTGGTAGGGGATGTGAAGTGGTGTCTCATTGTGGTTTTGATTTGCATTTCCCTAATGATTAATGCCAGAGCTCTGGTGGTACAGTGGTTAAGAGCTCAGCTGCTAACCAAAAGGTCAGCAGTTCCAATCCACCAGCCACTCCTTGGAAACCCTAAGGGGCAGTTCTACTCTGTCCCATAGGGTCGCTATGAGTCAGAATCAACTTACCAGCAGGTTTGGTTTGGTTTTTGTAATGATTAATGACATTAAGCATCTTTTCATGTGCTTGTTGGCTATTTGTATATACTCTTTGGAGAAATGTCTATTCAAGTTCTTTGCCCATTTTTAAATTGTGTTGTCTTTTTGCTGTTGAGTTGTAGGAGTTCTTTATATGCTCTTTATAGGTTCTAGATATTAAGCCTTTATCAGGTATATAATTTGCAAATGTTTTCTCCTATTCTGTAGGTTGTCTTTTCACTTTGTTGACGTACAAAAGTTCTTAATTTAGATGAGGTCCAATTTATCTGTCTTTTTCTTATGTTGTCATGAGATCAGCCTTGTTTTGAGATCAAGAATAATCTTTCTTTGAGATTATTTTTGATCAAAAGGGAGTGACTGTAGAGTAAAATTTTATGCTTAAAAGGAAAACTATGCATTGTTTATAGCACACTTCCAGGTTATCAGAGTCGAGCCTGTTGATCACCTTTGAGTTATTTTGCACCTCTTTATAAATTGTGGATATGGGTATGCAAGCTCTGCCTTGTCTGGTGAAGATACAATTGACTTCCTTCCCCTCTGTGGAAAAAACAGTCTTGGTACCTACTTGTAAATTGGACTGGAGCTTCTTACCTTGTCCAAATTGTCAATCCTTAACAAATTTTCAATTCTTCCAGTTTCCTTTAATATTTGGCTACAATACTCCAAACCAACTTTTTGAATTTTTCCCCCTTCTGCCTGACTCAGAGTCATGGAGAGTTAAAACTTGCCTGCCCAAATCCCAGTTGGGACTCTTGTAGCTTGGCCTTTTCCCCAGCATTCGAAGAAGCACTGCAAGCTAAAGGCTAGCCAGTGACTTGATATAAACCTGGAAGGATTCAGCACCACAGCAGATCACAAGCGGGTTGAAATTCTCTCTGGACAAGACACTGCCTGGACTACTAAGGAAGTTTGGCGAAATGCTTGGGTTATGTACATACTCCAGTGAATAGTAACAAGACTGTAAGACAACATCACCAAGAGTATCAGCATCCCAGCTCGAGAGTTTCAAGAAATTCTGTCAGTGGTGTGGCATAACTGAAAGACTTTCCTCCACTGAGCTCTTGGAATCCACTGGACCCTCAGGGTTCAATCCTGGTTCTTTATTTTAATATGTTTTATATTAATATTTCTTGTTTTTACTTTAGGTATCTTTTTTTAAAGATGCCTGAGACCCAAGATTCTAAAATAACTTACTTTTTTTTTCATTTTTATTGTGCTTTAAGTGAAAGTTTACAAATCAAGTCAGACCCTCATACAAAAATTTATAAACACCTTGCTATATACTCCTAATTGCTGTCCCCCTAATGGGACAGCACAGTCCTTCCCTCCACTCTCTCTTTTCATGTCCATTCGGCCAGCTTCTGACACCCTCTACCCTCTCATCTCCCCTTCAGACAGGAGAAGCCAACATAGTCTCATGTGTCTGCTTGATCCAAAAAACTAATTCTTCACCAGTATCATTGTCTATCCCGTAGTCCAGTCCAATCCTGTCTGAAGAGTTAGCTTTGGAAATGGTTCCTGTCTTGGGCTAACAGAAGGTCTGGGGACCATGACCTCCGGGGTCATTCTAGTCTTAGACCATTAAGTCTGGTCTTTTTACAAGATTTTGGGGTCTGCATCCTACTGCCCTCCTGCTCCCTCAGGGGTTCTCTGTTGTGTTCCTTGTCAGGACAGTCATTGGTTGTAGCCGGGCACCATCTGGTTCTTCTGGTCTCAGGCTGATGTAGTCTCTGCTTTATGTGGCCCTTTCTGCCTCTTGGGCTCATAATTACCTTGTGTCTTTGGGGTTCTTCATTCTCCTTTGCTCCAGGTAGGTTGAGACCAATTGATGCATCTTAGATGGCTGCTTACTAGCGTGTAAGACCCCAGATGCCACACTCCAAAGTGGGATGCAGAATGTTTTCTTAATAGATTTTATTATGCCAATTGACTTAGATGTCCCCTGAAACCATGGTCCCCAAACCTCTGCCCCTGCTATGCTGGCCTTCGAAACGTTCAGTTTATTCAGGAAACTTCTTTGCTTTTGGTTTAGTCTGGTTGTGCTGACCTCTCCTGTATTGTGTGTTGTCTTTCCCTTTGCCTAAAATAGTTCTTATCTACTATCTAATTAGTAAAAGCCCCCTGTCCCACCCTCCCTCCCTCCCCCCTCCCATAACCATCAAAGAATATTCTCTGTTTAAAATATTTCTCTAGTTCTTATCATAGTGATCTTATACAATATTTGTCCTTTTGCAGCTGACTAATTTCACTCAACATAAAGCCTTCCAGATTCCTCCATGTTATGAAATGTTTCACGGATTCATCATTGTTCTTTATCGATGCATAATATTCCATTGTGTGAATATACCATAATTTACTTATCCATTCATACATTGATGAGCCCCTTGGTTGCTTCTATCTTTTTGCTATTGTAAACAGTGCTGCAGTGAACATGGGTGTGCATATATCTGTTCGTGTAAAGGCTCTTATTTCCCTAGGATATATTCCGAGGAGTGGGATTGCAGGATTGTATGTTAGTTCTATTTCTATTTTTTTAAGGAAGCGCCAAATCGATTTCCAAAGTGGTTGTACCATTTTACATTCACACCAGCAGTGTATAAGTGTTCCAGTCTCTCCACGACCTCTCCAACACTGATTATTTTGTGTTTTTGGATTAATGCCAGCCTTGTTGGAGTGAGGCAGAATCTCATTGTAGTTTTTATTTGCATTTCTCTAACGGCTAATGATTGTGAGCATTTCCTCATGTATGTGTTAGCTGTCTGAATGTCTTCTTTAGTGAAGTGTCTGTTCATATCCTTTGCCCATTTTTTAATTGGGTTATTTGTCTTTCTGTAATTGAGTTTTTGCAGTATCATGAAGGTTTTAGAGATCAGGCACTGACTGGAAACGTCATAGCTAAAAACTTATTCCCAGTCTAATCTTTTTACTCTTTTGGTGAAGTCTTTGGGTGAGCATGAATGTTTGATTTTTAGGAGCTCCCAGTTATCTGGTTTCTCTTCTGCATTGTTAGTAATGTTTTGTATACTGGTTATGCCATGTTTTCAGGCTTCTAGCATTGTATAGGGTCACTATGAGTCAGAATCAACTCGGCAATGGGTTTTGGCTTTGGTTTTAGCGTTGTCCCTATTTTTTCTTCCATGATCTTTATCGTTTTAGATTTTATATTAGGTCTTTGGTCCATTTTGAGTTAGTTTTTGTGCATGGTGTGAAGTATGGGTCGTTTCTTTTTTTTTTTTTTTTTGCAGATGGATATCCAGTTATGCCAGCACCATTTGTTAAAGAGACTGTCTTTTCCCCATTTAACTGACTTTGGGCCTTTGTCAAATATCAGCTGCTCATACATAAAAACCCAGAAACCCGTTTAACTGACTTTGGGCCTTTGTCAAATATCAGCTGCTCATACATATGTGGATGGATTTATGTCCGGATTCTCAATTCTGCTCCATTGGTCTATGTATCTGTTGTTGCACCAGTACCAGGCTAAAAACAATCTACTTTTGTCACTACCACTCAACAGACAGTTGAACTGGTTTTATAGGAACACCACCAACAGGAGTCCCTGATGGACTATTTCTTAGATCCTGCTTCCCTAACTCAGGAGGTTTATGATCATCTCTCGAACAAAAGGGAGAAATGACAATTGTTGAAGTTTATCTGAGCCTTGTGCTCCCCAAAAAGCAGTTATGGTTAAGCACCCCCCCACCTATACTTATGTTTCCCATGAAAAGGTTAACCTCAAAGGACCACCCTGCCCTGGCATGTTCCAATGTAAGACTCATCTCCATTCTTCCGCACGATTCCCACATGATTCATGAATGATCCTCTTGTTTACCTGCTTCTATACAACCCAGGCACCCTTCTTTTTCTTTGAGATGTTCCTCATTAGTGAATGTTCTATTTCAATATCTGAATAAAATCATCTCCTTAATTGTCTAGTGCATTTTGTCTTTCACATCATCAACACAAATATGTACAGGGAATAGATCATATTTAGCAAACACATTTCTGAAAAGTTTGGGAAATGTGTCTGCAGCTTTGTGGCTAGGCAATTATTTTTACATTTCTGTTTTTGTTTGGTGTTGTTTACGAGGTACATTTAACTTCTTGAATGTCTGGGTGAATTGTACACCACACAAATCAATCTTTAAGAAAAAGCACAGGGCTCAGTCAATTGCATTTGTTCATATGCATTCATTATTTTTACGCCCATTGCATCAGAGATTAGGGACTCTTGGGTCACAACACCAAGACAGCTATGTAAAACATTTGACAGCTATCTTCACCCAGTCAGAGCCAGATACCCTCACTGTTCAACACCTTAATTGTCACTTGCAAAGATTTTGCAACAATCGTCTTTTCTTTTCTTTTTATTCCCAGTCCTGGTTTCAAAAGATAGCATTATAGATTTCCAATAATGTTTTCTTATTTGGACCTTTCTAAAACTTGCTCAGATACCTGTTTTCTATTTTAGTGCTAGCCTACTTCATAATTCTTTCCTTTCATTACAGCTACTTTTGAACCAACTGGTAGTTTGATTTGGCTTTTCTCTGTTTTGGGCTTATAATGAAAATAATAGCCAACATTTATTGAGTGACTACCTTGTGCCAGGAACTGTACTAGATGCTTTCAATATGTTAATTCAATCAATTTTCACAACAACGCTGTAAGGTAGGTAGTATTGGTATTCACATTTTACAGATGAGGAAACTAAGACACAGAGAATTAAGTAACTTATTCAAGTTACATAGCTAGGAAGTGGCTGAGCTTGAACTTGAATTTAGGCAGTCTGCCTCCTCACCCCACAAGCTTAATCATTGTGCTAAACAGGTTTGATATAATCCTATTTTTACCTATTGCTTTTTCGCTTTCCTTTAATTTCCTCCATTTCACCTGCAGGGCTATTCTTTTTTCACCACTTCAATTATGTAATGTTGGTGAAATTAGTCTATTTTGTCCATTTGCTCTTACCTCTTCGCTTGTCTTTCCCCATTTACCACTTTATTACTTCTTTCGTTTGCCTCTATCTCCTTTGCTGTTTCCAGGCTATTTGGATTTTAGAGCTTTTTGTTTACTAAACTGACCAATCAAGGGTTCATTTAGTAGCAACTTTTCTCTCTAGATTTCTCCTACACTAACCCACCAAACTTTAATCATTTCAGCTCTCAGGTTATCTGGATTTGGGGTAAATGGATTTTTTAACATCCCCCCAGAGGGCAGGTAAATGACACAGGGCCAAATTGGCACAGGTTGACTTTGTGTTGGTCTTTTCCTCTATAAATCCAATGTAGCTACTGAGATAGCACCTTTGGATGTAGAATTTATACAGGAACATGTGTGAAGAAGGATTAGGTAAAGAAGGCCCCACTTGTTAAATAGAAACAAATCCACTGACTGTGCAACAAAGCTACTGAAAATGTTACCCAGGAAGTAAAATAAATGTGACAGGAGTACAATTCTACACAGTTCTCACCCTCTCCACACCATTTGGCATGATAAGCAGTCAGTACTCAAGACAAATGAATGCTTGGGAGAGTAGAAATAAGGTAGTATTTGCCTGAAAATGAATCAAGAAAACTGATGATGAATTCATTATGGTGAAAAGTTTCAGAAGGCCACTTCTAGGCCTTATTTTCCTTTGAACAATTATATTATCAAGATAATCTAGTGGCAAAAGTATAGAACAGTTCCATTTACCACCAAGAATCTTAGATAGTTCATAAACAGAACCTAACATTTGGGACCATGGAAGAGTCAAAGTGGTGAGTGGATCACTGAGAATTGCCGTGAGATTAATTCAGCTAAGGTATATATAAATTGAGTTGACAGGTCATGATTAACTATATTTACTAGTTGCTTCCTTTGGACATGCAAGATCTCATTCTTCTGGATCTAAGCTTCTTCAGCACATTTTTCTCAAATACCAAAGGAACAATTCTTCTGCTCTAAAATATACTTTTATCCAGTAAAATGTAGATTAAGAAATCAAAATCCTCCCTTGGCTAGTGAATTTTTCTTTTATTCTGCTTTTAGGGAAAGAAGCACACTAAAAGAAACCAAATAGATTTCCAAAAGTAATTTCTCAGGTATACCCCAGGTTCAGTCCAAATGTAGTCAATATCTTATACCTCCAATGAGTTAATCCAATTAGAATCTAGGGTGCAGACACACTGTGTACTTTTAAGTCATTGCAGCAAGATTCAATCAGGTCCAGTGCTTACTGAGGCACTAAGCACAGTGTTACTATGCTTACTAAGGCAGAAGTATATAGTAACATACCTTAAAAATAGGTTAAAGAACATGGGTAAAACAAAAAGATCTTCCTGATTAGCTATCCGCTAACCCAGAATTCAATTAACCAGAACAGTCCATTCCCAGAACGTTATGGTTAATAAAAAATATCACTTTTTATTTTAAATTCTCATTTAATGAACTTAAAAACCTCAATGGTTTAGACATCACTACTGGGTAGAGGAATTAAATGTGTGCTCTTCTTCCACAAGAAAAATAACATTTTAGGTATAATTGATGGAAATTGTGCCTGCTCAACCTTTTTAGTTAAATAGAAAAAAACACAAAAGCATTGGCAAAGCAGCTGTCCCAGGCTTAATAACATATGTATTTGTATTTCTGCACCTGCTACTGAACGAACGCAGGATGAGTGTCTCAAGAGCCAAAGACTTTATGTGCTTGCATCCCCAATCTAGGTAATAACCACCAAAAAACCAAACCCACTGCCGTCGAGTCGATTCCGACTCATAGCGACCCTATAGGACAGAGTAGAACTGCCCCATAGAGTTTCCAAGGAGCACCTGGTGGATTCGAACTGCCGACCTAATAGACCCCATTAAATTGGGTGACGTTTATATTAGGTGTGGATAGGAGAAAATGCCATTGTTTTCAGTGAACTGATGACAACCTCTGCAGAATCAGGAGAGTGAGCAGAAGAGAATTTGCTATAAAAATGCAGGGAATGCTTTCGGACTTTCTGGTTTCACCTGATGCAAATCTGGGGTAATTTTTGACATACAAGAAAAACATATGGATGTTCCTCAAATATCCTTTTGACCATAGGATTAAGCCTGTCTACAAAATTTGATCACATATTACTGAGATTGTTCAAAACTTGGCTTAAAAGACCCAAGGTCTTGTCATGTTATATCTATATTAATTATATTACCAGATAGATAGAATATAAACTTTTGAGCATTCTTTCTACACTTTCTGCAAAAAACGACTAAATCCAGAAATATTATTCATAATAAAACATGCATATATTCTACTCAACATCTTTCTCCTGTAAATTGTGATTGCCTAGCAAAATGGCAATAATTTCTATTTTATAGAAAGGGAAATAGAAATCCCATGATTTACATCTTATATTTATAGGAAGGTGTCCTGCCAAAGGCAGGAAGTAAAGGGGCCTTTCCTGGCACTCATAGGCCTGATTGAACAAGGCTGGGAATCTTTTTGGCCATCCCTAGAGAAATAGCCCTGAAATATTAACAGTTACCGCTAGCCCCCAACAGTACTCTAGATTGCCTCTGATGCCTCTGCCTCAGGCAATCTGCCTGAAAGGTGACAGTGTATGCGATCAACCTGAGGTAGGTACTGAGGGCTCATTCTGTGCCCTATCTTTGTGTTAGGGGTTGTAAACAACACAAGATGTCACAGACTGTGCCTGAGTTTATGACTGAGTTGGATTGAGCTATAAGCTAAGACAAACACACATTAAAAATGCCTAAGATGTATACGGTTAAGTGTTAAATCATATGACAAAGACTGTGCTTGTCTCAACCTTCAACCATGTAGCTCTAACTTGGAAGCTTTCTCCTAAAAGGCTTAGAAGATTTATGATCTCATTTATTCTCATTAACTCCATGTGAGGTAGGGGAAGAAATGACTATTTCTCCTTTACAGTTGAGAAACAAAAATGATTTACATCCCAAGGTACTTAAGGAACTGGTCAGTTTCTGGAGAACCTCTAGCAGTCCTGTACTCATCATACTGTTCCCTTTTTTATTGCACATTTTACATTGTTCATTATAACTTTCTGAGGCACGATTCTGACAATATCACTATCCTGCTTAAAAAACCCTCATTTGGTCCCCATGTCTACAGGAGACTAAAACCCTTTCTTTAGCATACTATACAAGGCTCTTCAAAATCTTGTCCCTGCCTACTTCTCAGGCCTCATATCTCACCATTCCTCTCAAACACCCTAAGATTAACCACACAAAACTTTTCTCCCTATCTCAAACATAATATGGTCTTTAAGCCTCTGGGCCTTTGCACATACAAAGTATTCTGTGTAGATTGTCTTCCATCTCCTCCTCTGCCTGGCAGTCTCCTACCTATCCTTTAAGACCTAGCTGTGAAAACTTCCATGAAGTTCTACTTCCCGAAACCCTGGTGGCGTAGTCGTTAAGAGCTACAGCTACTAACCAAAAGGTCAGCAGTTTGAATCCACGAGGTGCTCCTTGGAAACCCTATGGGGCAGTTCTACTCTGCCCTATAGGGTTGCTATGAGTCAGAATCAACTCGATGGCAAAGGGTTTTTTGGGTTTTGCCAAGCAGAGAATGTCACTCCCTTTTTTGTGCTCCAAAACCCCAAACCAAACCCACTGCCATCGAGTCAATTCCAACTCGTAGCAATCCTACAGGACAGAGTAGAACTTCCCCATAGGGTTTCCAAAGCTGTAAATCTTTACGGAAGCAGGCTGCCACATCTTTCTCCCACGGAGCGCCTTGTGTATTCGAACTGCCGTCCCTTTGCTTAGCAGCTGAGCACTCAACCACTATGTCACCAGTGCTCCTTTTGTGCTCCAGCAGGACTTTATTCAGACCTCTACTACAGTACTTGTCAAACTGGTTTGTAATGATTACTTCCAGTATCTGCCTCCTTCACTAGACTATATAAACTCTTTGACAGCAAGGACTGTATCTTACTTATCTTTACACCTTCTGTACCTAGCACAGTGCTTGGCACATGGCAGGCATTGAAGAAAATTTCTTTTTAAATTTTTTAATTTACTGTGGTAAAATACATGTAAAAAATTTGCCATTTCAACCATTTTTATGTTACAATTCAGTGACATTAGTTACATCCACCATGTTGTGCAACCATTGCAACTATGTTGCCAAATTCTTTCCTCACTCTTAACAGAAACTCAGTACCCTTTAAGCACTCAGTCCTCATTTCCCCCTTCCACTCATCCCTGGTAACCACTAATAAACTTGGTGGTTTATGTATTTTCCTATTCTAGATATTTCATATAAGTAGGATCATATAATATTTGCTCTTTTGAAGAAAATTTACTTGGAACTTTGAAGAATTTATCGGGATGCTGAAATGACTAAAGAATAGAGAAAAGGATTCATATTATTTACTTTGAAGAAGAGAAAAATAACCTTCAGGTTATATATTTACAAACTAGAAAAACATTTGAATAGATCACTTAAAGAATAGACTTATCAGTACCCAAACCAGGAAACTTTAAGGGCCTATGACCCATTGCCCAACTCCTCCCTCCTCCCAAACAGACAAACAGAGAAACAAAGCATGGATTTATGTAGAGGCCGGTGTTCCATCTAGAGCCATGTCTTGGAAATTACTTAAGTCAACTGGCAAAGTAGGTGGATATCACTAGGGTGAAATTCAATATTGAAACAAAGAAGGGAATATACTGATGTGAAACAAAGAGTCTATGGCGTAAGGTCATATTTGAAGCAGTTCTGAGTACTACGGCATAGCTATATACTGCTGGGAGACAGCACAGATCATCTTGATGTGTAGCCTAAAGATGAGTCTATGAAGCAAAAACAGCTTCTTTAGCTAAGAAGTATCTCCATTTTTGTAGGGAGAAATACATGCATAAATGGTCACTGCTGTCAGTAATGTCATCCTAAGTACTGAAGAAGAGATATAAAAACAGCATGAAAGAATATCAAGAGAGTGAATTCCTAGTCATTTAGCATATTCAGACATAGGTTAGACCAGTAGTTTTCAAATTTTTCTTAAGCAGCAGAATGTTTTCCAAATGAAATTTTTTGTGAAATTCCAACATATAAAACAAACAAAACTGGCACTGCTTTGGTTGAAGTGCGAGTAAGAGGTGAACACTTGGGGGTCCAGAACCCTATATATTTGGCTACTCCTTTACTTCCTGTAGTTGTCACTGAGGTACCTCTAAGAAATTCCTGGGATAGGTGCTGTGGAAGAGGTTTCTATATGGAGAGAGAGGTTAGTTCTTTCTGACTCTGAAAGTCTATAATAATATTCCCTCTGTAATTCAGGACCAACTAAGAAATCAGGATTTTAGTCCACTTACAGAGGAGTGGCGTAGTGGTTAAGTGCTATGGCTGCTAACCAAAGGGTCAGCAGTTCGAATCCGCCAGGCGCTCCTTGGAAACTCTATGGGGCAGTTCTACTCTGTCCTATAGCGTCGCTATGAGTCGGAATCGACTCGAGGGCACTGGGTTTTTTTTTTTTTTTTGTTACAGAGGAGACCAGTAGAGGGCAATCCAAATAACTAAGGGGTTAAGAAATAATCTTAAGAGGGAAAACTGGACTTGTTTAGCTAGGGGATGTGGGTAACAAAGGTCTGTCTCCGTCCCCTCCTCAACATACAGATTTGTATTGAGTACTTACCCTGTTCTATACTCTGGTAGAAATGCTGAACAGGAGAGATAATATTCTACTCCCAAGGATCTCACAGTATAGTGGGGAGGAAGATTTGGGATTAGGGGAGGGAGGCAGGCGATAAATATATAAACAAACAAAACAGCATATTATGACAAGCGATACAAAAAAAAAAATAACAGTAGCATGGCAGAGAGTAATAGGGTGTGGGGAGGGGCTACTTTAGATACGTTGGTCAGGGAAGGCTTCTGTGAGGCTTAAACAGAGAACTGGTAAGTAGAGAAACTCACCCATACTGAGATGGAGAAGTCTTCCAGGCAGAGGGAACAGCACTGCAAAGGTTCTGCAGCAAGAAAACTTTTCTGGCTCATTTGAGAAGTTATAAGGTCAGCGTGGCTGGAGCACAGTTAATGAAGGAGTGGTACAAGATGAGGTCTGATGAGACCAAATCACATAGGGGCTGGTGGGCCATTGGAAGGAGTTTGGAATTTGTTCTCAGTGAGATGGGAAGGCGTTGGAGAGTTTTCAGCAGATAAGAGTTAGGATCTGATTTATATTATCTTTTATTCTATGCAGGGGTATCATTATACCTTGTGATCATTAGCAAGCGGTGGACTGGACCAAAGAGAATTTTTGTAAAGCAGAGGAGCAGGCTAAATTTGGTAGAGCAGAGGAAATTCAGAAGACAGAAATGTTGCCAAAATTGAAGAGTTTCGTTTAATGGTATAAAGCTAATTTCTTTGTATGGTGTAACAAATGGCCAGAAAAATGATTTGTTTAGCTTTCTCCAGCTGTCAGCTTTGACAATTTGCCCTTGATGTTGCAGTCACTGGGAGATCTGAGGCTCATATTTAATTAAGTCTCTTGATTCTCAACTAAATGTTCTCTTCACTAAATTAATTGCTTCTAATAGCCTAGAGAAAAGCAAAGCAGTAAAGGATGGTAAAAAGCAGGAAATACAGCAACTTTTTTTTAACCCATTGCCGTTGAGTCAATTCTGACTCCTAGATCCTATAGGACAGAGTAGAACTGCCCCATATGGTTTCCAAGGAGCAGTTAGTGGATTCGAACTGCCAACCGTTTGGTTAGCAGCCAAGCAATTCAATTTATCATCTCTGTAAGAACCTGAGTACTTATTTAACTACCGTAGCCAGTTTCTTCCTAACATCTGAACCTCAACCCCCAACTTAAATCAGTTTGACCATGCTTTCTCTCTGTTCTCAAAGCTAGGATGGCCATGTGATGCTAGAACAAACTGTATAACTGCACACAGACATCACACATTTATGGTTCCCAATTTCAGGTGGGTCTTCAAGGCTGCTCAGTAATCCTTTGATGTCTAATTGTCTCCTTTTCATTCCTTGCAAAAGATATTACAAGCTCACTAAAACCCAAGAACCCCTGTTCAAAATTCCATCACACTTAGGATAAAATCCAAAGTTCTACCATGACCTACAAGTTTTTCCATGATTTAGCTCCATCAACCTGTATCTTTCTTTACTGTCACTGTCCCCATCACTCACTTTGCTCCAGACACATTGGCCTTCTTACTGTTCCTTTACGGTGACAGAAAAATTACATTAAGGGTAAAGTTGTACAGCCAAATAATGTAATTGCTGTCAATAAGTTGTATACCTGTAAAAAGTCGAATTGGCAAAAGTTGTGTGATAGATAACATTGCCAGCAACAACAACAAGAGTAGTTGCTGAGGTTGCTTATGTACAACCAAATACCTCATGGGATTCGGTTGCTTGGCTTGGAGGTTTAGGGTCATGGTTTCATGGGACATCTTAGTTAACTGGCCTAATAATGTGTTCAGTGCTTCTGTCCTACCTCCTAGTTC
The DNA here is from genome assembly GCF_024166365.1 of Elephas maximus indicus. Classification (NCBI taxonomy): domain Eukaryota; kingdom Metazoa; phylum Chordata; class Mammalia; order Proboscidea; family Elephantidae; genus Elephas; species Elephas maximus. The sequence continues at coordinate 96,896,491 of NC_064846.1, read as the reverse complement.
TTGTGTAGTGCCTGGGGTCTTAAAAGCTTGCCAGCAGCCACTCGAGACACAATAGGTTTGGAGTTTTATTTTTTTGTACTCCAAATTTTTATTATTAGTTATTTCTTTTTATGGCACTTCAGGTGAAAGTTTACAGAGCAAATTAGTTTCCCGTTCAACAATTTATACACAAATTGTTTTGTGACATTGGTTACAATCCCTGCAATGTGTCAACACTCTCCCCTTCTGCACCATGGGTTCCCCATTTCTAATCATCCTGTTTTCCTGTCCCTTCCTGCCTTTTCATTTTTGCTTTTCGGAAAGTGTTGCTGCCCATTTGGTCTTATAAACATGATTAAACTAAGAAGCACATTCCTCACATGTGTTATTGTTTGTTTTATAGACCCATCTAATCTTTGGTCGAAAGGTGGACAGCAGGAGGGACTTCAGTTCTGAGTTAAAAGGGTGTCTGGGAGCCATACCCTCAGGGTTCCTCCAGTCTCTGTCAGTCCAGTAAGTCTGGTCTTTTTTTGTGAATTTGAATTTTGTTCTAAATTTTTCTCCTGCTCTGTCCAGGGCCCTCTATTGTGATCCCTGTCCATGGTGGTAGCCGGGCACCATCTAGTTCTTCTGGGCTCAGGCTGGTGGAGGGTGTGGTACTTGTGGCCCATTAGTCTTTTGGACTAATATTTCCCTTGGGTCTTTGGTTTTCTTCGTTCTTTGCTCCAGATGGGATGCGGCCAGTTGATGTATCTGAGATGGCTGCTCACAAGTTTTAAGACCCCAGACACTAATCACCAAATAGGCTGTAGAACATTTCCCTTATGAACTATGTTATGTCAATTGACCTGGAAGTCCCCTGAGACCATGGTACCCGGCCCTCAGCCCCAGTAACTCGGTCCCTCAGGGCGATTGGATGTATCTACGAAGTTTCTATGCCTTTGCTTTGGTCAAGTTCTGCTGACATCCGCCATATTGTGCATTGTCTTTCCCTTCACCAAAGTTACCCCTTGTCTATTATCTAGTTAGTAATTTCCCCTCCCCTCCCTTGTAACCACCAAAGATTGTTTTTTCTTCATGTAAACCTTTTCTTGGGTTTTTATAATGGTCTCATACAGTATTTGTCCTGTGCTTGACTCATTTCCGGATCCATCCACATTGTGAGATGTTTCGCGGATTCATCCCTGTTCTTTACCATTGTGCGTATGTACCATAATTTGTTTATCCATCTACCTGCTGACGCACACTTAGGTTGCTTCGATCTTTTTGCTATTGTGAATATGCTGCAATGAACATGGGTGTGCATATGTCTATCCATGTGATGGTTCTTATTTCTCTAGGATATATTCCAAGGAGTGAGATTGCTGGATGATATGGTATTTCTATTTCTAGCTTTTTAAAAAGGCACCATATCACTTTCGATAGTGATTGTACCATTTTACATTCCCATCACCACTGCATAAGAGTTCCAATCTCCCCGCAACCTCACCAAACATCTGTTATTTTCTGTTTTTTTTTTCATTACTACTGCCAGTAATGTTGGGGTAAGATGGTATCTCATTGTAGTTTTGATTTGCATTTCTCTAATGGCTAATAATCGAGAGCATTTCCTCATGTGTCTGTTAGCCACCTGAATGTCTTCTTTGGTGAAGTGTCTATTTATATCCTTTGCCCATTTTTTAAAAATAATTTTTATTATGCTTTAAGTGAAAGTTTACAAATCAAGTCAGTCTCTCACACAAAAACCCATATACACCTTGCTACACGCTCCCAATTACTCTCCCCCTAATGAGACAGCCCGCTTTCTCCCTCCACTCTCTCTTTTCGTGCCCATTTTGCCAGCTTCTAACCTGCTCCACCTTCTCATCTCCCCTCCAGGCAGGAGATGCCAACATAGTCTCAAGTGTCCACCTGATCCAAGAAGCTCACTCCTCACCAGTATCCCTCTCCAACCCATTGTCCAGTCCAATCCATGCCTGAAGAGTTGGCTTCGGGAATGGTTCCTGTCCTGGGCCAACAGAAGGTCTGGAGGCCATGACCACCGGAGTCCTTCTAGTCTCAGTCAGACCATTTAGTCTGGTCTTATGAGAATTTGGGGTCTGCATCCCACTGCTCTCCTGCTCCCTCAGGGGTTCTCTGTTGTGTTCCCTGTCAGGGCATATCCTTTGCCCATTTTTAATTGCATTATTTGTCTTTTTCTTGTTGAGGTGTTGCAATATCTTACAGATGATAGAGATTAGACCCTTGTTGGGTATGTTGTAGCCAAAAAATTTTTCCCAGTCTGAAGGTTCTCTTTTTACTGTTTTGGTGAAGTCTTTTGATGAATAGGAAACCCTGGTGGCGTAGTGGTTAAGTGCTAGGGCTCTTAATCAAGAGGCTGGCAGTTTTAATCTGCCGGGTGCTCCTTGGAAACTCTATGGGGCAGTTCTGCTCTGTCCTATAGAGTCGCTATGAGTCAGAATCAACTCGACGGCAGTGGATTTGGTTTAGTGGGTTTTTAATGAATATAAGTATTTGATTTTTAGGAGCTCCCAGTTATCTAGTTTCTCTTCTGGTGTTTGTGCATTGCAAGTTATGGTCTGTATCCTATTTATGCCATATATTAGGGACACTAGCGGTGTCCCTATTTTTTTCTTCCATAATCTTGATAGTTTTAGGTTTAATATTTAGGTCTTTGATTCATTTTGAATTAGTTTTTGTGTATGATGTGAAGTATGGGTCCTGTTTTATTTTTTTTACAGATGGACATTCAGTTTTGCCAGCACCATTTGTTAAAGAGACTATCTTTTCTCCATTTAATGGACTTTGGTCCTTTGTCAATAATCAGCTGACCATAGGTGGATGGATTTACATCTGGATTCTCAATGCTGTTCCATTAGTTTTTGTGTCTGTTGTTGTACCAGTACCAGGCTGTTTTGACTACTGTGGCTGTATAGGAGGTTCTGAGATCAGGTAGTACAAGGCCTCCTACTTTGTTCTTCTCCAATAATGCTTTACTGATCCGGGGACTCTTTCCTTTCCATATAAAGTTAATGATTAGTTTTTCCATCTTGTTAAAGAATGCTGTTGGTGTTTGGATTTGGACTGTACTATATCTGTAGATCGCTTTGAGTAGAACTGACATTTTCACAATGTTGAGTCTTCCTATTCATAAGAATGGTATGTTTTCCCATTTATGTAGGTCTCTTTTGGTTTCTTGCAGTAGTGTTTTGTAGTTTTCTTTATACAGGTCTTTTATGTCCCTTGTTAGATTTATTCCTAAGTATTTTATTTTCATAGGGGCTATTATAAATGATATTGTTTTCCTGATTTCCTTTTCATAGTTTTCTTTGTTGGTATGTAGGAATTCAACTGATTTTGTATGTTGATCTTGTATCCTGCTACTCTGTTGAATCTTTCTATTAGTTCCAGTAGTTTTCTTGTGGAATATTTAGGGTTTTCTATGTACAGTACAATATCATCTGTGAATAGGAAAAGTTTTACTTTTTCTTCACCAGTTTAGATGCCCTTTATTTCTGTTTCTTGCCTTATTGCTCGACCTAGGACTTCCAGCACAATGTTAAATAGGAGTGGCCATAAAGCACATCCTTGTCTTGTTCCCATTCTCAGGGGGAATGCCCTCAGCCTCTGTCCGCTGAGAATGATGTTGGCTGTTGGTTTTGTGTAGATGCCCTTTATTATGTTGAGGAATTTCCCTTCTATTCCTATTTTGTTGAGAGGTTTTATTAGGAATGGGTGTTCACCTTTACCTTTTCTGCACTGACTGAGATGATCACGTGATTCTTTTCTTTCCTTTTATTTATGTGGTGGATTACATTGATTAATTTTCTAATGTTGAACCATCCTTGCATACCTGGTATGAATCCCACTTGGTCGTGGTGTATTATTTTTTTGATACTATGCTGAATTCTATTGGCTAGAATTTTGTTGAGAATTTTTGTGTCTACATTCATGGGAGATATTGGTCTGTAATTTCCTTTTTTTGTGGTGTCTTTGCCTGCCTTTAGTATCAGGGTTATGCTGGCTTCATAGAATGAATTCAGTAGTGTTCCTTCGTTTTCTATGCTCTGAAATAGCTCTTCTCTGAATATTTGGTAGAATTCTTCAGTGAAGCCATCCGGGCCAGGGCTTTTTTCTCTTGGGAGTTTTAAAATTAACTTTTAAATATGTTCTTTTATGTAGGTCTGCTCATCTATTCTACCTCAGTGTGTATTAGTTTAAGTTAGGTAGCGTGTTTCTAGAAATTTGTCCATTTCCTCTAGTTTTTCAAATTTGTTGGAGTGCAGTTTTTCAAAGTAGTTTGTTATGTTCCTTTTTATTTCAGTTGCGCCTGTTGTAATGTCCTTCATCTCATTTCTTATTGGGTTATTTGCTTCCTCTCCTGTTTTTCTTTTATCAGTATGTCCAATGGTTTGTCAATTTTTTTTTTATCTTTTCAAAGAACAAATTTTTGGTCTGGTTGGTTCTTTCCACTCTCTATTTTATTGACTTCTGCTCTGATCTTTGTTATTTTCTTTCTTCTGGTGTCTGTGGGATGCTTTGGTTGTTCTATTTCTATTTGTTCGAGTTATAAGGCTAATAACATTTTGATTTTGGCCTTTTCTTCTTTTTGATGTGTGTGTTTATTGATATAAACTGACCTCTGAGCACTGCCTTTGGTGTGTTCCAAAGGTTTTGGTATGATGCGCATTCATTCTTATTTGATACTAGAAATTTTTTGATTCCATCTTTGATTTTTTCTATTACCCAGTGGTTTTTAAGCAAGGTGTTATTCAGTTTCCATGTTTTTGATTTTTTATCCTTGTTTTTCCTGTCATTAATTTTTCTTTTTTTTTAAGACATTTTATTATGTTTTTGGTGAAGATTTACACAGCAGTTTAAGTTCCCGTTCACCAATTTTTACACAAATTTTTCAGTGAGATTGTAACATTCTTTGCAACGCATGAACATTATCAGTATTTTTGTTCTGTTTCCATTAAGCTACTTTGCCTGCCCTCTTACATTCTCATCTTTGTTTTAAAGTAATTGTTGACTTTTTGGTATAATATGGATGATTTTTTAAAGGAGCACAGTACTCATGGGTGATATTTTTTATTTTTTCAGCCAATCTGTTATTTAGCAAAAAAGTGACCTCAGGGGCTAGTTTCAGTTCAAGATTTACAGCGTATCTCAGATTATCTCAACTCAATTGTCTTGGGAAGTCCTTCAGTCTCAACTGGTCCAGTAGGTTTTTTTTTTTTTTTTTTTTAAGGAATGTAGGTTCTGTTCCATACTTTTGTCATGTTCTATCGTGGCCCTGATCAGAACAGTTGGTAGTGGTAACCAGGTACCATCTAGTTCTTCTGGTTTCAGGGTAGATGAGGCCGTGGTATATGTAGACAATTAGGCCTGTAGACTAGATTCTACTTTGAGTCTCTGGTTTCCTTCTTTCTCTTTTGCTGCAGATGAGTAGAGACCAATAGTTATATCTTAGATGGCCGCTCGCACACTTTTAAGACCCCAGACACTACTAACCAAACTAGATGTAGAACATAAACTTTATGAACTATATTATGCCAACAGACTGAGATGTCCCACAAGACTATGGCCTTAATTCTTCAAACCCAGGAAATCAATCCCATGAGGTGTTTGGTTATGCCTAAGAAGTATCCATAACTGTGCCCCCATGTGCTTTGTTATGTATATGGATATATATACATAAAGTCACATATGTGCATATATATATGCAGACACCTATATGTAGACACATATATACTCACATACACATACCTATACACATACATATCTACATATATACATATATAAACACACATATAGTTTCTGGTTGTTGTTGCTGTTGTTTCAAAATTATATATGCCATCCAAACCTGTTGCTGTCAAGTCAATTCTGACTCATAGTGATCCTATAGGATAGAGAGAATTGTCCCATTGGGATTCTAAGGCTGTAATCTTTATGGACGCAGCCTGCCACATCTTTCTCCCATAGTGTGGCTGGTGGACTCAAACTGCTGACCTTTAGGTTAGCAAACAAGCATTTTAACCACTGTGCCACTAGGGCTTCATATTGTTGTTAGGCGCTGTGAAGTTGATTCTGACTCATAGAGACCCTATGTGCAACAGAATGAAACACTGCCCAGTCCTGAGCCATCCTTGAGTCCATTGTTGCAACCACTGTGTCAATCCATCTCATTGAGGGTCTTCCTCTTTTTTGCTGACCCTCTACCAAGCATGATGTCCTTCTCCAGGGACTGGTCCCTCCTGACATGTCCAAAGTACGTGAGACAAAGTCTCACCATCCTCGCTTCTAAGGAGCATTTTGGCTGGACTTCCAAGACAGATTTGTTCATTCTTCTGACAGTCCATGGTATATTAAATGTTATTCGCCAACACCATAATTCAAATGCATCAATTCTTCTTTGATCTTCCTTATTCATTGCCCAGGTTTCACACGCATATGAATAGATTGAAAATACTGTGGCTTGGGCAGGCACACCTTAGTCCTCATAGACTTCATATATGCCATAGCAATTATCAAAAAGTCCTTTTTTCTTATGTATATTTTAGTGACATTGTTTAACTCTGTCAAGCTGTGCACATTTCAGCCTCATTTGGCGTTGCAGTTTCTATCACCAAAAGTAACAGGGGCCTACTATCTGGAGAGTGAATCTCCCTCCCCACTCCAACTCTGGTAACTACTAATGAACATTAGTTTCTGTATATTGCCTGTTCCTGTTATTTCATAAAAGTGAGAACATACTATATATATTTTAAATTGAGTTATTTTCTCAACATAATGCCTTCAGGTTCATCGATGTTCCAAGATGTTTTGGGAACTCTTATTTCTCTATCACTGAGCAGTATTTCATTTTATGCATGTACCATATTTTACTTATCCATTCATCTGTTGATAAGCACTTAGGTTGTTTCCATCTTTTTGCTATTGTGAATAGTGCTGCGATGGACATAGGTGGGCATATGTCTGTTCGTGTCACTTCTGTTAGATCACTAAGGTGGAATTGCTGGGTCATATGGCAGCTCTACCTCTAGTTTTTTCAGGAACCGCCAGACTGTTTTCCACAACAGCTGTACCATTTTACATTTCCACCAGCAATGCATGAGGGTTTCTATTTCTCGACATCCCCTCTAACACTTGTTATTTCCCTTTTTTAAATCTTAGCCATCCTAATGGGAGTGAAATGGTAGCTCACTGTGGTTTGATTTGCATTTTTCTGATAGGCAATGACCTTGAGCATCTTTTCATGTGTCTGTTGGCCATCTGAATTCCTCTTTGGTGAAGTATCTGTTCATGTTCTTTGGCCAGTTTTTTGATTGGGTTATTTGACTTTTTTGTTATTAAGTTGTAGAAGTTTTCTATATATTTAAGATATTAGACTCTTATCAGTTATGTCATTCCCAAAGGTTTTTTTCCAAGTCTGTAGGCAGTCTCTTTACTCTTCTGATAAACGTTAAGTATTTAAATTTTATGAGGTCCCATTTATCTATTTCGTTTTCTATTGTTCATGCATTCCTTGTTGTGTTTGATAATCTATCATTAAAAAAAAATTAAGTCCCAAAGGTTTGCTCCTGTATTTTCTTCTAAGAACTTTATGATTTCAGATTTAACATTTAGGTCCTCAATCCATTTTGGATTAGTTTTTGTGTATGGCATGAAATAAGGATCTTGTGTCATTTTTCTGCACATGGAATTCCAGTTTTGCCTGCACCATTTGTTGAAGAAGCTGTTCCTTCCCCCGTTGAATGGATTTTGCTCCCATGTCAAAAGTCAATTGATCATAGATGCTTGGATTTCTTTCTGGATTTTCAATTCTATTCCATTGGTCTATGTGTCTGTCATTAAACCAGTACACCAAGCTGTTTTGATTACTGTAGCTGTGTAATGTATTTTGAAGTAAGGAAGTGTTAGGCCTCCTACTTTGTTCTTCAAAACTGCTTTGGCTATTTGGGGTCCCTTGTCTTTCCAGGTGAAATTGAGAATTAGTTTCTCCATTTCTGAAAAGAATTCTGTCAGAATTTTGATCAGGATTGGATCTGTAGATTGCTTTCAGTAGTATTGACATCTTGGCTATATTAAGTCTTTCAATCCATGAGCATGGAACTTCTTTCCATCTATTTAGGTTTTCTTTAGTCTCTTTCAACAGTGTTTTTTAATTTTTATTTTATAAGTATTTCATATCCCTGGGTAAATTACTAAATTTTTTTTCTTTTAAATGCTATTGCAAATGCAGCTGTTTTCTGAATCTCCTTTTCAGATTTCTCATTGCTAGTGTATAGAAACCCAACCAATTTTTGTGTGTTGACCGTGTCTCTTGCAACTTTGCTAAATTCTCTATGAGTTCTAGAAGCTTTTTAGTAGATTCTTTGAGATTTTCTACATATAGATCATGTCATCTATAAATAGAGATTGTTTTCTCTCTTTCTTTCCAATTTGGTTACCTTTTATTTCTTTTTCTTGCCTTATTTCTCTGGCCAGGACTTCCAGTACAATATTGAATGGAGCAGTGGGAGTAGGCATCCTTGTCTTCCTCATGTTTTCAAGAGGAAAGTTTTTCATCTTTCTCCATTGAGTATAATGTTGGCTGTTGAGTACAATGTTGTATCTATAAAAAATACACTTAATCATGTTGACGAACTTCCCTTTTATTCCTATCTTGTTAAGAGTTTCTAGCAAGAAAGGGTGCTGAATTTTATTGAATGCCTTTTCTGCATCAATTGAGATGATCCTGTGGTTCTTTTCCTTTGTTCTATTAATGTGGCATATTACTCTGATTTTCTAATACTGAACCAACCTTGCATTCCTGGAATAAATCCCACTTGACCATGATGCACAATTCTTCCAATATGCTGTTTGTTTCTGTGCTAGTATTTTGCTGAGAATTTTGGCATCTATATAATATATATATATATTTGTTATAGGGTTGCTATGAGTCAGAATCGACTCAACGGAAATGGGTTTGGTTTTTTGGTTTTATATTCCTAAGGGATATTGGTCTGTAGTTTTCTTTTCTTTTGGTGTCTTTGTCTGGCTTTGGTATCAGGGTAATGCTTGTCTCATAGAAAGAGTTAGGGAGCAGTCCTTCTTCCTCTACTTTTTGGAAGAGCTTGAACAGAATTGGTGTCAGTTCTTCTCTAAATGTTCAACAGAATTCCCCAGTGAAGCCATCTCATCCTGGACTTTTCTTTGTTGGGAGGCTTTTCATTACTTGTTCAATCTCTTTGCTCGTTATGGGTCTGTTGAGGTTTTATACTTCCTTTTGAGTCAGTTTTAGGTAGGTTACGTGCCTCTAGGAATTTGTCCATTCTATCAAAGTTAGGAATTTTGTTGGTGTACAGCTGTTTATAGTATTCTGTTATGATCATTTTTGCTTCAGTTGAGTCAGTTGTAATGTCTCTGCTTTCATTTCTTATTTTGGCTATTTGCGTCTTCTCTCTTTGTTTCTTTGTTAGCCTAGCAAGTGGCTTGTCAATTTTACTGGTCTTTTTCAAGAACCAACTTCTACTGTTTTTCTATTCTCTATTTTATTTATTTATACTCTGATCTTTATTATTACTTATAGTAGCTTTATGTTTAGTTTGCTCTTCTTTTTCTAGTTCCTCAAGCTGTAGAGTTAGACTATTTGAAAAAATTTTTTTTAATGTACATGTTTATTGCTATGAATTTCCCACTGAGGACTTCCTTCAGTGCAATCCATAAGTTTTGGTAGATTTGTTTTCATTTTCACTCATCTCCAGGTATTTTTAAATTTCATTCTTGATTTCTTGCTGACCCTATAGTTATTTAATAGTGCATTGTTTAATTTTCATTAATTCTTATGTTTTCTAGTCTTGCTCCTGCTGTTAATTTTAATACTTCTTTGTGGTCAGAGAAGATACTTTTTGTAACTTCAATCTTTTTAAGTTTGTTGAGACTTGTTTTGTGGCTTAGCATATAGTCTATTCTAGAAAACGATCCATGTGTACAGGAGAAAAATGTGTATTGTTTTGATGATGGGTGGGGTATTCTATATATGTCCACAGGTCTAGCTGGCTTATAAACCAAAACCAAACCAAACCCATTGCCGTTGAGTCGATTCCAATGGTATCATTTAAGTCCTCTATTCCCTACTGATTTTTTTAGATGTCCAGTACAGAATTCAAAGTGGTGAACTGAAGATCCCATGTATTACTGTGGAGTTGCCTATTACTACTTTTATATCAATCAGAATTTGTTTCATACATTTTGAAGCACTGATGTTAGGTGCATAAATATTTAAAATTGTTATGTTTTCTTAATGAACTGTTTTATTATTATATATTATTACATATTATTATATAATGCCCTTCTTTATCTCTTATAATAGTAGTACTGTGAAAGAGAGGCCTGGTCTGTAAAGATTACAGCCAAGAAAACCCTATGGAGCAGTTCTACTCTGTAACACATGGAATCATTGAGTCAGAATGGACTTAAGGGCAAGTAATTTTTTTTAACAACAATACCAAAAATGACTAATGATATTGAGCATCTTTTCATGTGCTAATTAACCATTCATATATTTTCTTTGGTAAAATGCCTATTCGACTATTTTGTCTGTTTTAAAATTGGTTTGTTTCTCTTCTATTATTGAGTTGTAAGAGTTCTTTGCATATTTTGGATACAAAATCTTTGTCAGATATGTAATTTGCAAATATTTTCTCATAGTCTGTGGCCTGTCTTTTTTATTTTCATAATGATTTCTTTTGAAGTGCAAGTTTTTAATTTTGATGAAGTACAATTTATGATTTTTGTTTGTTTAATGTATCATATTTTTGTTTTAACATCTAAGAACTTTTTTCTTAACCAAGGTCTTGACAATTTTCTCCCAAAAGTTTTATAGTTTTAGTACTTGCATTTAGTTCTCTTATGCATTTAGAGTTATATTTTTATGTATGGTGTGAGGTAAGACTCTAATTTTATGTTTTTGCATGTGGACATCTACTTGTTCCAGTATCATCTTCGTATCTCACCGTATATTTTTAAAAGCTTTAAGAATAAGTGTTTTCTAAGTTATTTTGAAAAAATTTAAACCTACAGAAGAGTGGAAAGAATAGTACAATGAGCAATCATATACTCTAGATTTACCTAGATTCACAATTTGCTACTATTTTCCCATATTTGTTCAGTCTCTCTCTCTACACACACACACACACACACACACTTTTCTGCTGAGGCACTTGTAAGAAGCAAATATGATAAAATCACTCCTAAATACTTCAGCATGTAACTCCTAAGAAAAAGAAATCTACATTATTAAACCTAAGAAAGTCAATATTAATTCAATAAGAAGACTTGAAACACTTTATGATGGAGGCTAAAGACAGTTTTCAGTATGTATTATGCCTGAAAGTAAAGAAATGGAAACTTCTCACAATTGGACCACTAAACAATATCTTGATAAATGGAGAAAAAATTGAAGTTATCAATGATTTTATTCTATTTGGATCAACAATCATTGTCCATGGATGCAGCAGTCAAAAAATCAAACAACATATTGCATTGGCCAAATCTGCTGCAAAAGATCTCTTTAAAGTTTTTTTAAAGTGCAGAGATGTCACTTTGATGACTGTGGTGTGCCTGACCCAAGCTATGATCTTTTCAATCACTTCATATGCATGTGAAAGGTGGACAGTGAAAAAGGAAGTCAGAAGAAGAATTGATGGATGTGAATTGTGTTGTCCAAGAATACTGAATACACTGTGGACTACCAGAATAACAAATCAGTCTTCGAAGAAATACAGCCAGAATGTTCTTAGAAGTGAGGATAGCAAGTCTCTGGGTTGCTTACTTTGGACATGTTGTCAGGAAAGACCAATCACTAGACATCATGCTTAGGAGAGGGCCAATGAAAACGAGAGAAACCCTCGATGAAACAGACTGACACAATAGCCACAATGGACTCACACATATCAATGATTATGAAGAGGGCACAGGATCAGGCAACATTTCATTCTGCTATATATAAGGTTGCCATGAGTCAGAGATGATGGTAATTAACAACAACATACAGTAATTTTCACAACTTTTCAAAAAATGTCTTTAATAATACTTGTTTATGAGCGTCGACCCAATCCAGGATTTAATCAAGGATAACACACTGCATTTGATTGTTAGATTTCATTGTTCTGTTTCAATCTAGAGGAATTCCTCTACCTTCTTTTGTTTTTCACAATAATGGCTTTTTTGAAGAGTCCAGGCCAGTTGACTTCTTGGATGTCCCATACTCTGGGTTTGTCTGATTATTTCTTCACAGTTAGATTCAGTTTAAACATTTTTATAAGAATATTTCATAAATGATGCTCTGTACTTCTTATTACATCACATCAGGAGGTACAATGTCAGGTTGTCCTGCTACTGACAATGCTAACTTTAATCACTTGTTTAACCTAGTAACTGCAAGATTTTCCCATTGTAAATGCACATTTCCCCCTTTGTAATTAGTAAGCAATCTGTGGGTGATAATTTGAGACTGTGTGAATATCCTGTTCCCCAAGACCTTTTCACTTAATGGTTTTAGCATCCACTTGATATTATTTGCCAGAACTAATTATTATACTGGGGGCTACAAAACGGTGATTTTCTATTCTATTTTCCTTCTACATTTATTAGCTAGTATTCTGTTGTAAAGAAGATCTTTCTCCCTTTTTTTTTTTAACCCTCTCTCTCTTCTGAGTATCACTATGGACTAGTGGATGATTTTTTATTTTCTGTTAAAATCCATTACATCAAGATTTTCACAATTAAAAAAAAATATGTTTCCTAATTTGGTCTACAGAAAGGACTAAAAGAAATGTATGCCAATAGCAATCAGCACACCTAGTCCCTAGATTGTGGCAATGAAATATCATTCCCTCCTAAAAGGAAACATGGTTTCTGGGAGAAATGGTTGAGTGCAGGACTGGAGCAGGGAAAGTTCAATATAAGCTGGGGAAACCTTGTTGACCAGAAAGCAAAGATGCACTAAAACATTTATGGGATCATGTCAAAAACACAGCAGGCTTGTAAGGGGCCTTGGGCCTTCACTGGCCAAATTTGGGACAATTTGAGCATTAAAAAGAAATGCTTTTAAAATTACCCATATTTTACTAGGCCTCATCTTGAACTCCCCTTCTCTTTCTGTCTTTACAGTCTATTTCTTCATTCATTTGGTCTTCAGTCTGCTCTATTTAGCCACTGAAAATATACCAGTATTCTTTTTTGGTCTTTTTAAAAAATTTAATTGTGGTAAAAATACACATAACAAGGAGTTTGCCATTTTATTCATTTTCAAGTGTACAATTCAGTGACATTAATTACTTTCACCATGTTGTGCTACCATCACAACTATCGTTTTCCAAAAGTTTTACATCACCCCATACCGAAACTCAGTACCCCTTCAGCAGTAACTATCATTCTCTCCTCCCTACAACCCCTGGTAACCACCAATAAACTCTGGTCTCTATATATTTGCCTATTCTAGATATTGCATATAAGTGGGATCATATAATATTGGTCTTTTGTGACTGAGTTATTTCACACAGCATATTAGTTTTCAAGGTGTATCCATATTTTCAAGGTTCATTCAGGTGTGCTCATTGCTACTGGCATGCATTTCTTTTAGTCCTTGCTGTAAACCAAATTAGGAAACATTTTTTTTTTAATTGTGAAAATCTTGATGTAATGGATTTTAACAGTAAATAAAAAATTATCCATGAGTCCATAGTGATACTCAGAAGAGAGAGAGGGTTAAAAAAAGGGAGAATGATCTTCTTTACAACAGAATACTAGCTAATAAATGTATAAGGAAAATATAATAGAAAATCACCATTTTGTAGCCCACAGTATTATAATAATTGATTCTGGCAAATATCATCAAAAGGCATGCTCATTGCTACTGGCATGCATTTCTTTTAGACCTTTCTGTAGACCAAATTAGGAAATATATTTTTTTAAATTGTGAAAATCTTGATGTATTGGATTTTAACAGTAAATAAAAAATCATCCATGAGTCCATAGTGATACCAAGAAAAAAGGGTTAAAAAAAAAGGGGGGAGAATGATCTTCTTTGCAACAGAATACTAGCTAATGAATGTAGAAGGAAAATAGAATAGAAAATCACCATTTTGTAGCCCTCAGTATAATAATTGGTTCTGGCAAATATTATCAAATGGATGCTAAAACTATTAACAGGATATTCACACAGTCTCAAATTATCACCCACAGATTACATGTATCGGGACTTCATTTCTCCTTATGGCTGAATAATAGTCCACTGTATTAAAATACCACATTCTGTTTATTCATTCATCTGTTGATGAACAACTGGGTTGTTTTCACCCTTTTGGGTATTGTGAATAACGCTGCAATGAACACCGGTGTAAATGTATCTGTTTGAGTGCCTACTTTCAGGTCTCTTGGGTATATACTTAAGTAGAACTCTGGATCATATAGTAATCCTATGCTTAACTTTTTGAGGAAGCGCCACACTGTTTCCTATAGTGGCCGCACTATTTTACACTCCTACTACGAATGCACAAGGGATCCAATTTCTCCAACATTCTCACCGAACACTTGTTATTTCCCATTTTACTGGTAAATAGCCCTTCTAGTGGGGGTGAAGTGATATCTTATTGTGGTTTTGACTTACATTTCCCAAATGACTAATGACCCTGAGCATCTTTTCATGTACTTATTGGCCACTTGTATATTTTCTTTGGAGAAATGTCTATTTAAGTCCTTTGCTCACTTCTTAAATGGTTTGTATTTTTGTTGTTGAATTGTAGGCATTCTTTATAAATTCTAGATATTAAATCCTTATCAGATATGTGATTCTCAAATATTTCCTCCCATTCTGTAGGCCGCCTCTTCACTTTGTTAATAAGGTTCTTTGATGCACAATTTTTTTTTATTTTGATGAATTCCAATTTATTTATTTTTCTTTTGGCACTTATAATTTTGGTGTCATATCTATGAATCAACTATCAAAAACAAGGTCTTGAAGTTTTATCCCTTTGTTTTCTTCTAAGAGTTACATGGTTTTAGTTCTCATATTTAGTTCATTGATCCATTTTAAGCTAATTTTCACATATGGCATGAGGTATTGGTCCAATTTCATTCTTTTGCATGTGGAGATCCAGTTGTACCAGCACCGTTTATTGAAGAGACTGTTGTTCTTTCCCCAGTGAATGGACTTGGGACTCTTGTTGAAAATCAATCAGCCACAGTATGCATGGGTTTATTTCTGAACTCTCAATTTGATTCCATTGGTCTATATGTCTACCTTTATACCAGTACCACGTTGTTTTGATTATTGTAGTTTAATAGTAGGTTTTCCACCACCTGTCTATCAGTTTGTCATACTGTGGTGGCTTGCATGTTGCTGTGATGCTGGAAGCTATGTCGCTGGTATTTCAAATACCAGCAAGATCACCCATGCTGGACAGGTTTCAGCAAAGTTTCCAGAGTTAAACAGACTAGGAAGGAAGGCCTGGTGATCTACTTCTGAAAATTAGCCAATGAAAACCCTATAGATCACAAACGAATATTGCCCAGTATAGTGCTGAAAGATGAGTCCACTAGATTGGAAGGTACCCAAAATATACAGTGGCCACAACAATGGACTTGAGCATACCAATGATCATGAAGATGGCAAATGATCAGGCAGTGTTTTATTCTGCTGTACATGGAGTGGTAATGAGTTGGAGCTGACCTGACGGCAACTAACAACAATATAAATCCATTGCCATCAAGTTGATTCTGACTCATAGCAACCCTATAGGATACAATAGAACTGCTCTATAGGGTTTCCAAGGAGCAGCTGGTGGATTTAAACTGCCAACCTTTTGGTTAGCAGCCATGCTCTTAACCACTGTGTCATCAGGGCTCCAACAACAACAAGTAGGTTTTAAATCAAGAAGTGTGAGTCCTCCTTAGTTGTTTTGGCTATTCAGGGCCCCTTGCAATTCCATGTGAATTTGAGGATTTGTTTTTCTATTTCTGCAAAAACAGGTTGTTGGAATTTTGATAGCGATTTCATTGAATTTGGGTAGTACTGACGTCTTAACAATATTAAGTCTTCTGATTCATGAACATGAAATGACTTTCCATTTATTTAGGTCCTTCTTTGAATTTTTCAGCAATATTTTATAGTTTTCAGTATACAAGTCTTTCACCTCCATGGTTAAATTTGTTCCTAGGTATTTTATTCTTTTAGATGCCATCGTAAATGGAATTGTTTTCTTGATTTCCTTTTCAGATTATTCACTGTTGGTGTATAGAAATAAAAATGATTTTTGCATTTTGATCTTGCACCCTGCCGTTTTGCAGAACTAATTTATTAGCTGTAGCAGCTTTCTTGTGGATCCTGTAGGATTTTCTATATATAGGATTGCCATCAGTAAATAGAGTAGTTTTATTTCTTCCTTTTAGATTTGGATGCCTTTTATTTCTTTTTCTTGTTTAATTGCTCTGGTTAGAACTCCATTACAAGGTTGAATAGCAGTGGTGAAAGTGATCATCTCATCTCGTCTTGTTCTTAATCTTAGGGGAGAAGCTTTCAGTCCTTCACCATTGAGTAAGATGCTACCTGAGAAATTTTCCTTCTATTCCTAGTTTGTATTTTTATCATGAAAGGATGTTGGATTTTGTCAAATGGCATTTTTGCATCAAATGAGATGATCATGTGGTTCTTTTCCTTCATTCTATTACAGTTGTGTAATAGAATGACGAGGTACATTGACTGCATTGACTGATTCTCTAGTGGTGAACCACCCTTGCATTCCTGGCGGTAAATCCCACTGGGTCATAGTGTTTAATCCTTTTAGTATGTTGTTGGATTCAGTATTTGCTAGTATTTTGTTTAGTATTTTTGTACCTACATTCAAAAGGGATATTGGCCCATAGTTTTCCTTCTTTGTGGTGCTTTTGGTTTCAGGGTAACATTGGCCTCATAGCGTAAATTAGGAAGTGGGCCTTCCTCTTCTATTTTTGGAAGAGTTTGAGAAAGATGGATGTTAATTCTTCTTTAAATATTTGGTGGAATTCTCCAGTGAAGCCATGCATTCTGGACTTTCTCTGCTGGGAGGGTTTTGATTAATGATTCAATCTCTTTACCTGTTACAGGTCTGTTGAGATTTTCTATTTCTTCTTGAGTCAATTTAGGTAGTTTGTGTATTTCTAAGAATGTGTCCCTTTCATCTAGGCTATCTAATTTGTTGGCATACAGCTGTTCCTAGTAATCTCTTATTATCCTTTTTATTTGTATAGGGTTGGTAGTAATGTCCCCCTTCATTTTTGATTTTGGTTATTTACATCCTTGTCGGTCTAGCTAAAGTTTTGTTGATTTTACTGGTCTTTTCAAAGAATCAACTTTTGGTTTCGTTAATTCTCTTTATTGTTTTTCTATTCCCCATTTCATTTATCTCTGGTCTAATCTTTATTTTCTTCCTCTTCCTTCTGGTAGCTTTGGGCTTAGTTTGTTCTTCTTTTTCTAGTTCCTCAAAGTGTATAGTTAGGGTATTGATTTTAGACCATTCTTCTTTTTTAATGTAGGTGATACAACTCTAAATTTCCCCCTGTGTATTGCTTTCGCTGCATCCCATTGGTTTTGGTATGTTGTGCTTTCACTTTCATTCATGTCTAAGTATTTTCTAATTTCCCTTGCAATTTCTTCTTTGACCCATTGGTTGTTTAATAGTATGTTGTTTAATTTCCACATATTATGAAATTCCCTTCTGCAATTAATTTTTAGTTTCTTTCAGTTATGATCAGATCTTTTAAAACTTATGGAGACTTGTTTTGTGATCTAACATGTAGTCTATCCTGGAGAACAATCCATGTTTACTTGAGAAGCATATGTATTTTGTTTTTGTTGGGTGGATTGTTCTATATATGTCTGTTAGGTTTAGATGGTTTATAGGGTTGTTCAAGTCCTCTATTGCCTTATTGATCTTTCTAGGTGTTATGTCCAATATCGAAACTGGTGTATTGACACCTACAATTATGATAGAACTGTATATTTCTTTCTTCAATGCTGTCAATGTTTACTTCATATATTTTGGGGGTCTGCTTTTAGGTGCATATATATATACACACACACATATGTATGTGTGTGTATATATATATATATAAAATTCTTATATCTTATTGATGAATTGGAAACCCTGGTGGCATAGTGGTTAAAAGCTACGTCTGCTAACCAAAAGGCTGGCAGTTTGAATCCACTAGGCACTCCTTGGAAACCCTATGGGGCAGTTTTACTCTGTCCAATAGGGTAGCTATGAGTTGGAATTGACTCAATGGCAATGGGTATTGATGAATTAAATGACACTTTTGTCATTACATAATGCTCTTCTTTGTCACTAGTAGCAGAATTTTACTTAAAGTCTGTTTTGTCTGATAATATAGCCACCCCTGCTCTCTTTTCAATGCTATTTTTATTGAATGTTTTTAACATCCTTTTGTCTTCAAAGTACCAGTGTCTTTGGGTCTAAAGTGTGTCTCTTAGAGTTGGGTCATGTTTTCTTATCCATTCTGCCAATCTCTGCCTTTTGATTAGAGAGTTTAATCCACTCACATTTAATTACTGATAAGGAGGAACGTCTGCCCTTTTGCTATTTGTTTTTGTGTGCTTTATACCTTTTTTGTCTCTCATTTCCTCCAATACTGCCTAGTTTTGTATTTAGTTTTTTCTGTAGTCAACCCTATTGATATTCTTCTCATTTCCTTTTGTGTATTTTTGTTTTTGAGATATTTTCTTTGTGGTTGCCATGGGGATTATATTTAGCATCCTAACATTATAAAAACCTAATTTAATTTGATACCAATTTAACTTCAATAACATACAAAAACTGTCCTACTGCTCTTTCCCGCTTTGTTTTTGTTGTTACAAATTAGATCTTTAAATATTGTGTGTCTAATAATGTACTTTTTAATGCATATGTCTTTTAAATCATGTAAAACACAATAAGTCGAATTACAAAAATACCATAAAACTGACCTTCATATTTACCCATTAAGTTATCTTTACTGGAAATCCTTTTTTTTCCCCCTGCGTATGTCTTTGAGTTATTGTCCCACCAATAAAACACAAGAGTGCTTATTTTCCTGGTAGCCTTGGCAACACAGTGTCAATCTTTTAAGTCTTTGCCAATCTCACAGACAAAAAACAAAAAAAGCATGATTTTTAAAAATCTTTTTATATGTTTATTGTATATTTGCATGCCTTTTCATGTCCTTTGCCCATTTTTCTAATGTGGAAGACCTTTGTCTCTCACTCTTTTCTTAAAAAAGAGTTTTTTTCCTTAGATTCCTGTATATTATTTCCTTCTGGTTCCCCTCCTATAATTTTGCCAGGTTCTTCTCTCTGGTTTCTTCCCATTTGTACCTTAAATATTGATGCTTTCTCTTCTTCTGTTCAAGCCACTCTTCCTCAGTGATCTTATCCACTCTTATATGATCCTAATTAAAATCTATAATAACACTAACAATCACAATAGTAATAGTGATATTAATAACATGTATGGACCATTTACTATGTGTCAGACACTGTAATAAGTGCTTATATGGAAATATCTCAGTTATTCCTCACAAAAATCATATAAAGCAGATGCTATCAGAATCTCCATTTTACAGAGGAGCAAACTGAGTTAGGAAAGTTTAAGTGACTTTAAGACACTGGTACCTTGAAGATGTAAAGGTTGCAAAGTTAGTATGTACAGAGCTGGGACTCAAACTCAAGTCTTCTTTGATGCCAACTATACTATATTATATTCCATGACTGTGTGCTGCATAGTATATATACTGGGGGTCAGCAAACTATGGCTTGCAGGCCAAATTTGGCCTGTCATCTGTTTTTGTAAATAAAGTTTTATTGGAACACAGCCACACTCATTTATTCAAATACTGTCTATGAAACACTATGACAGCAAAGTTGAGTAGGTAGGAAAGAGACTTTACAGCCTACAAAGTCTAAAATATTTACTATCTGGCCCATCACAGAAAAAAATTTGTTGGCCCTTGATCTATACACAGATAACTCCAAATATCTACACCTTCAGCACTGACTTATCTTCTGAGCTCCTCTACCCAGTTATCTACCGGACACCTCCAGCCCATAAGTACTTCAATTTCAACATGTTTAAAACTAGACTCTAAGGCATCATCTCCTGCCATTCCCCACCCTATGCTCTAGTTCAGGGATGTGGCATGCATGTTGCTTGCTAGTCCTCACTCTTACATGGCAGTAACTGCTAATTGATTATAGCATACTTTCCCACTAAGTCCAGATAAGGCCTCAGACTCCTTAACACAGCCCTTTATGAATGCCTGGCCTGAGAATAGTAGTAAGAGGTGCAGAGATGGGGGTAGAGTTAAGAAGTATTTAGGAGGTGGAATCAGCAGGATCCACCTAGTTCAGAAGTATTTAGGAGGTGGAATCAGCAGGATCCACCTAGGAAATAGTGGGAGTTAGTACATGAAATGAAACCTATTTGCCATCCCTGTAGCTGAGCCACACCCAGCTTCTCAATGCTCTTGGAACCTGACCAAATCCCTTCGCAATTCCATGTTCCTGCACATGATTCTTCACCCTAGAATGCCATATTGTCCCTGCTCTGTCTGGTAACCCCTTTTTCCATGTCTGACAACTAGCTCAAATGTCAATACCATGAAGCCTTTCCTGACTCCTCATGTGGATTAGCTATTTCCTCCCATGGTGCCCCTACCAGTTCAGAATTCTATTATAACACTAATATATAATACATTATACCATAACTGTCTTTTCATAGGTTGGTCTGTCAATGCCATGAGACTGAAAGCTCCTTAAGAGTAGGACATATAGCTTAATTATCTTTGCATTCCTGGTGTCTAGCGGAATCCAGAACATAGCTGACTATCAGTATGTTAAGTTCAAAGGGGGGATATAAGCATCACAGGAATTACCATCTACCCAGACAAAAACTTAATACACAGGCCTCCACTATTTCCACATCCTGTTGATTCTACCTCCTGAATAGTTCTTGACTTCAACCCCTTCTCTGTACCTCCCATTGCCAAGCTCAGGCCAGGCCTTCACCATTTGCACCTGGATTATTGCCACAACCTCCCTGTTTCTAGTCTTGGCCCCTGATCCCCTATATTAATTTCTACATTCAACAAATATTTTTTGAGTGTCTACTAAATGCCAGACTCTGTTGTAGGCACTGAGAATACTACAGTGAACAAAGCAGACAAAAACCCCTGTTCTTGTGGAACTTATATTCTAGGAAAAGGAAACACAACCAGCAGAGTGATCCATTTGTATGCAGCCTCTGACCATGTCACTTTCCTCCTTAAAGCTTTCACTGGTCTCCTATTGCTTACAGTCCAAACTATCTGAACATGGCATATAAGCCTTCCATAACCCAGGCCTGCTTATTCTAGTCTTACCTATTTTGTGCTCTAGCAATACTGAAATGCACACATTCTGTTTTTTCTTGCCTTCCTGAGTTTGCTTTTGCTTGTCCCCTTTGCCAGCAATGCCTTTATCTCTCTCTCTCTCTCTTTTTTTTTTTTATTGTGGTTAGCTCCCATTCCTCTTTCTAGATTCCACTCACACAGTGCTTTATCTAGGGAGCATTCCTTCTTCTCCCTCAAATTAGGTACTTCCCATCAATACACCCATAATATACTGTGCACACCTTTATTGCTGCATTTCCATATTGCCTTATTATTGCTTTTTTCAGTATGTGTTTCCTACTATGCTGTGCTCCTGGAGGGCAAAGACTGTCTTATTCATCTTTGTAACCCTAGTACTTCCACCAGTGTATCACACATAGTAGGAACTCAATAAATATGTGTTGAAGTAATGCATGTTACCTCCACACACCATTCTCATTCATGCCCAGACCGCTCTTCTGCACTCTAGACTTTACCAGGTATCTCTCTACCTCAGGTACCTCAAAGACATCATGACCAACAATGAACTCATCATCACCCCCCTGAAACCTGCTTTTCCCCCTGTATTTCTACCATCACTTTTCAAACTAGCAATCTTAGTGCCAATTTTGATTATTCTGTCTTCTTCTCCCTGGTAATTCTATTTCATAAACCCTCACTCTGACCCTTCCTTCCTATTTCCTCTGCCACTGCCCTCATTATCTCTCCCCGGCTGACTACACAAGCCTTCTAACCAGTCTTCTTGCCTCTAGTCTCACCCCCTGTATTTCATCTTCCACACTGCTGCCAGAGTTATTTTTTGTCAAAGAAAAATCTGATTGTGTCATTTCCCGGCTTCCTACTGCCTTTAGGATAAAGTCCAAACACTTTAGTACAGTACACAGGCCCTTAAAGATCCGGTCCTCATCTAAGTTTCCAGCCTGACCTCCTGCCACTGGCCCACACTTATGTTCTGCCTTAGCCATAATGAACTCTTGATAGCTCTCAACACAAGCCCCATTCTCTCATGCCTCCAAGATCTCCTTTCCTTATCCTTCTTCCCTGCATCTGCCTGGTTAACAATACTTTCTTACCCCTTAAGACTCAACTAAGGCATGAAAACTGTCTCAATGTTTCAAAAAAGCTTGCTTTGATCTCAGAACATCCCTGTACCCTAGTTCGGTGTCTTTATTTATGTGCTTCCATAGTACCCTGTGCCTAGCACAACTATTAATCACACCAGATTAGAATGCTAGTTTATTTGTCTTTCTTAGTCGACCATGTACTTCTTGAAGTCAGGGACACAGTGTCAGTGAGGTTTTTCTCTGTATCTCCAGTGCAGAGCATCTTTGCATGGAACATAGCAAAAAACTCAACAACCAAATAAAAAAAAAGTTTAAATAAGTAAATGCTTTCTTGATTTTGCAAATGCTGATCTCTTTGCCTGACATAGCCTGGAAAATCCCTAGGTCACTATTGTATCCTTAGCACCTACCAGAGTGCCTGTACTCAATAAATACTGAATGAGTGAAGGAATAAATGAATGAGACCAAGCTCAAATGCCATCTTTCTGACCTCTTCCTTAACAGCCCTAAGGTATAGCTGATTGGTCTTCAACTCCAGCTCCCAGAGCACTTTGTATCTCCTTCTCCTAGAACACCTGTGACATTGTATATTCACATGTCTGTCCCCCTGCTAGATTGTCCTTTGGGACAGGAATTTTGTTTTACTCATCTTTATATCTCAAGCCCCCAGCATAGTGCTAGGCATAAAAGACATGCTCAGAAAGCGTTTGTTGAATGAAATGAATGAATGAGACGATAAGGCTTAGGGGAGTCTCTAGAAATGTTTGAATGGCTGTCATAAGACTGAGAAAAGTAGACTGTTCTGTGGCTGCAGGACGCAGAAGAGCTAGCAAGAGCAGTGATGAAAGCCACAGGGAGGCATTATTTTAGCTCAGTGGAAGAAAGAATTTTGCTAATTTTTCAAATGTCTTAAGGATCAAATGGGAAGAACTGGAGGAAATTGAGCTCTCTGTAGTAAGAGGTGTACAATCAGAAGCTGAAGAACACTTGGCAGTGATGTTGGAGAGAAAATTTCAACAGCCGATAGGGAGGTGAAGGTGGTGGTGGTGCTAGATGATGCGCAGGGTTTCTTCATGACTGAGGCATCCATTCACCTGCTCCTCTCAGAGCTGCCCCTGGATTGGAAAACTGCTTCTTCAGAAACCAGACTATTCTTAGCTGCTCCTTGATGGTGAGACTATTTTATTCATCTCCTTATCATTAATAACTAGCAAGGTATCTGGCGCAGAGTAGGAGCTCAGCAACTATTTGCTGAATTGTATTTCGCTATCCAGATATTGGAAACCCTGGCCATGTAGTGGTTAAGTGCTACGGCTGCTAACCAAAAGGTTGGCAGTTCAAATCCACCAGGCACTCCTTGGAAACTCTATAGGGCAGTTCTACTCTGTCCTATAGGGTCGCTATGAGTTGGAATCAACTCAATGGCAACAGGTTTGGCTTTTGGTTTTATCCAGATATCAAAGGCCCTTCCTTTCTCTGCCTCAATAAATATTTGTTGAATGAAGTTAATTTAAATTCCGTTTACGTAACAGAGTGTGGCTCATATCATTAATTATTCCATTATTACTAGTTTTTTTTTATTATATACTATAAGCAAGGCCACATGCTAGGTTTTGTGAGAGAGAGAGCAACAGAGACTCTATACCACAAGTTTATAGAGTTGCAGCCGAGAGAAACTATGAACACAGTAAGTATAGTGCAAGGGAGAAAGTGCCTAATACAGTGCCTGTAATGCAGTAGGTACTTGTGGTAGGCTGAGTAATGGCCCCCATGTCTTAATCTCCAGAACCTGTGAATGTAACCTTATATGGCAAAAGGGACTTTGCAGATGTGATTATGGGTCTTGAGATGAGGAGATTATCCTGAATTATCTGGGTGGGCCCTAACTGTACAGGTATCCTTGTAAGAGGGAAGCAGAGGGAGATTTGACACAGAAGAGAAGGCCATGTGACAGAAGCAGAAACAGAGAAACGCTGCACTGTTGGCTTTGAGGATGGAGAAAGGAGACATGAGTCCAGGGATGCAAGTAATGCAGCTCTAGAAACCGGGAAAGGCAATGTAACGGATTCTCCTCTAGAGTCTCTTGAGGCAGCGCAGCCCTGCGGGCATCTTGATTTTAGTCCTGTCAGACTTATTTTGGACTTCTGGCCTCCAGAATTATAAGAGAATAAATTTCTGTTGTTTTAAACCACTACGTTTGTGGTTATTTATTACAGCAGCAATGGGAAACTAATAGGCACTCAATAAATACTTGTGAATAAGTGGGTTTTTAAAAGTATCGTAAAAGAGGTAAAGATACAGAGTTCCCTACACAGTAGAAGAGAGCCTAAAAGCCTCAAAAATGCCCCAAAGAGACATGACTAGCTTTTCCCTTGACTACGCTGGCTTGGGGATTAGTAATGCAGTTTATGGTTTACTCAAGGGCAGTAGTGGTTCACTGCTAGTATTCTCACTTTCCATGCAGGACACCCAGGTTCAATTCCTGGCCAATGCAGCACCTCAAGTGCAGCCACCACCTGTCTGCCAGTGGAGGCTTGCATGCTGCTATGATGTTGAACAGGTTTCAGCAGACTAAGAGAGACTAGGAAAAAAGACCTGCCTATCTACTTCTGAAAATTAGCTAATGGAAACTACATGGATCACGATAAGTTCACGTTCTGTTGTGCATGGGGTAACCATGAGTCTAGGGTTGACTCGATGGCAGCTAACAACAACGGCTTGCCAATCATGGTGTTGATAGCTGTTACCCTCCTGTTGTCACTTGGAAAGCTACTTAGGGGATACTTCTAGGGCTTTGGACTGCCTGAAATGCTGTGCCATAAACCCCCAACATCAGAGAATTTCCTTTTTACTGAATTCTGATAGCAATTATAATCTCCTTTATACTGTTCAGTACTATATTATATGCTATTTTATGATGTTTTCTAGTTATATCATACAACTTTAATCACATAGCAAGACCCTTAAGGGCAGGGACCATGATTTATATATTTCTGTATCTTCCATGATACTAGATATTCCAGAGGAGCTCCCATAATATTCCAGAGGAGCTCAGGAAATATTTATTACTGATAATCAAAAAGCTTGGTAGAGGGAGTAGAGGAGTATTATTCTGTGCTTCCTTTTCCAGACCATAACTAACTAGATGACTATATTTATTTATTCAGCAATCAAACATTGATTGCTATCTTACCAGGCCTATACTTGATACATTCAGTAGATATAAAGTAAAAAAAAAAAAAGAAAAAGAAAACACTTGGTCTCTGCCATTGAAGGCTTGGATGACAAAGGCTGGTAAATTAACACATTAAAATATAACATGATACGCTAGAGGCAAAATCAGATACTATTAAAACAGAGGCGAGAGCAATTAATTCTGCCTATGGGAGTCAGGAAGAACATCACAAAGGTGACAATTAAGCTGTACATTGAAAGAGGAGCAGTTTTCCAGTAGAAAAAGAGGCATGGAGGGCACTCTAGACAGACAGAAAATGTGGGAAGGCACGGGGGAGTAGCATAAAAAAGAATTGGCTATAGAACTAGATGGTGCTTGGCTACCACCACCCACCACTCTGACAGGGTTCACAATAGAGGGTCTATAACTGAGTGGGAGAAAAATGCAGAACAAAATTCAAATTCACAAAAAAAGACCAGAGTTACTGGTGTGACAGAGACTGGAGGAACCCCTGAGACTATGGCCCCTGGACACGCTAATATCTCAGAACTGAAGCCACTCCCGAAGTTCACCTTTCAGCCAAAGATCAGAGGGGCCCACAGAGCAAACAATAACATGTGAGGAACATGCTTCTTAGTTCAATCAAGTATACGAGAACAAATGGACAACACCTGCTCAAAAGCAAAGATGAGAAGGCAGGAAGGGACAGGAAACCTAGACGAATAGACACAGGGAACCCAAGGTGTAAAGATAAAGGGGGAGAGTTCTGACACGTTGTGAAGATTACAACCAGTGTCACAAAACAATCTGAGTATAAATTTTTTAACGAGAAACCAATTTGCACCATAAACTTACACCTAAAGCACACAAACACACACACACACATGAAAGAATCAGACGAAGCAGGGAATGGTAGGTAATGAGGCTAGAAAGGTAGGCATTATGGATTGAACTGTGCCCTCCCTGAAAAAAAGATATATGTTGGAGTCCTGAGCAGGGAATGGTAGATAACGAGGCTAGAAAGGTAGGCGTTATGGATTGAATTATGTCCCCAGACAATGTATGTTGAATTCCTAACCCCTGTACGGGTTGGTATCTGTGAATGTGATCCTGTTTATTAATGATGTCATACCAGAGTAGGTTGAGTCCTAAACCTAATTCCTTCTGAGTGGTGTCTCATAAAGAACAGTATAGACATTTGTTGGAAGCGATGGGGTCAAGATGGCACAGTAGACAGACACTTCCTGTGGTCTCTCTTACAACAAAGACCTGAAAAAACAAGTGAATTGATTATATATGACAATCTAGAGGAAACCCTGGTGGTGTAGTGGTTAAGTGCTACGGCTGCTAACCAAAGGGTGGGCAATTCGAATCCACCAGGCACTCCTTGGAAACTCTATGGGGCAGTTCTACTCTGTCCTATAGGGTTGCTATGAGTTGGAATCGACTCAATGGCACTGGGTTTGGTTTTGGGTTTGACGATCTAGAGTCCTGGACATCAAAGACAAAGTTGAAGAGTTGGTCTGAGTGGCAGGGGAGGGCAAGTTCAGAAACAGTGAGGATTTGCTGCACCTGACCCGGCCAGCGCCCTACAGGTTGGATCAGCCGGCGTGCGTGGGCTGAGGCAAGCAGTAGCACTCAGGATGAGTTTTTCACATTGGGAGAAACCAAGCAGCAGAAACTCTCACAAGCCTGTAGAACCAGGGAAAAGCAGTGCTAGATCTGTGAAGGTTAAGTGTAAGTGTGTAACCTACTGTGCAGGATCAAAAAAACCCTTCCCCCTCTGAGAAGTACATCTCTCCCATTCACCCACCCCCTCCCTGCTCTGCTCTGGTCTCAGGCCAGCTTCAGTGACTGCCGTGCCCCCTGGGCCTAAAGTGGGACCTGTTGTACACCCTGAGCCATTCTCTCGGCTTTGGAGAGGGAACAAATTAACAAATGAGAAACAGGAAAAGATAATCTGCCAGCTCTCCTAAGCCAGGACCGCTCGGCAGGCACAGCCCCTTTGCCTAGGCACAGACATAGGGGTCCACAGACCTTGAATGCCTTTCACCCCTGAATAGACCTGCGTGGGCCCATTTCAACAGCATAGGCCTTCATTAGCATAGTACGACAGGGTATATACCTGAAGCCTATTTTCAACTGCAACAGCTAAGGGAGAGTGGCAGATTCATGATATTTGACACTGCCCTACCCATTCAGCAGGGTCCTCACCTACCCACATCAGGGGCCTGAGCACTGGTGGCTCCACCCACACCACCTAGCCACTAATGACAGGGGTCCAAGAATAAGCAGTGCCTCCCAGTCCTTACAGCCAACAGCACTGGGTGCTCAAAGTCTGGCTGCAAAACCTACCCAACTACAAGCTTTAGAGAATAGGGACATGCCTTCCACCCAGGCACTCAGAGGCAGCTATCAGCCACTTACCTTGCTCAGCATATAACCCCTACTGCAGCCAGATACCTGTGCCTGCTCCAATCAGCCCTACGTAGCCCTGCCCATCTAGGACTGTAGGTAAGAGCCTGTCCCGCACACTCAGTGACTGACAACCTGGACACCTGAGTTGAATCCACACAAGAAAATAAATGGACTCCTGGGCTCACAAAGCTAGTAGAAGCTCTAACAACCTGGTGACAGGATGTGACAGCTTCAAAGACACCAATAATCAAAGTAGCTCACTCAAGCCGCCTATTTGGGTATATCAAAACAAAATGAAAGAAGAAGCTAGGACACAGTAGGCAAACAAACAATAACTGATTATAATAACTTATCTATGGCTCAGAGACAACAGTCGATATCAAATCACATAAGGAGGCAGACCATGATGGCTTCAGCAAGTGACCAGAACAAAGAACCAAAAAGCCTCCCTGAGGAAGATAAAGTCTTGGAACTATCAGAGGTAGAATTCAAAAGATTAATATACAGAGCTCTTCAAGAGATCAGGAAAGAGACCAGGCAAAACACAGACAAAGCCAAGGAACACACACACAAAGCAATGGATGAACTTAAGAAGGTTATACAAGAGCAAAACGACAAATTTAACAGGCTGCTAGAATCCATAGAGAGTCAGCAATAGAAATCCAAAAGATTAATAATAAAATTTCAGAAATAGACAACTGAGTAGAAAGTCACAGGAGCAGAATTGAGGCAATGGAAGTCGGCATTAGTGAGATTGAAGATAAAGCACTTGACACCAACATATCTGAGGAAAAATCAGATAAAAAAAAATGAAGAAACCCTAAGAATTATGTGGGACTCTATCAATAGGAATAACTTTAAAGTGATTGGAGCACCAGAGCAGCCAGTGATAACAGAAAATACAGATAAAATTGTTGAAGATTTGTTGGCAGAAAACTTCCCTGATATTGTGAAAGACAAAAAGAAATCTATCCAAGAAGCTCATCGAACTCCACAGAGGGTAGATCCCAAAAGAAAGTCACCAAGACATACTATAATCAAACTTGCCAGAAACAAAGATATAGAGAGAATTTTAAGAGCAGTTAGGGATAAATGAAAAGTCGTCTACAAAGGACAGTCAATAAGACTAAGCTCAGACTACTCAGCAGAAACCATGCAGGCAAAAAGCAATGGATGACATATATAAAGCCTTGAAGGAAAAAAATTGCCAGCCAAGAATTGTATATCCAGCAAAACTGTCTCTCAAATATAATGGCAAAATGAAGGGAAGGGAAGTTAAGGGAATTTGTAAAAACCAAACCAAAATTACAAGAAATACCAAAGGGAGCTCTCCAGTCAGAGGATCAATAATATCAAGACTAGAACACAGGACAGAACAACCAGATATCATCCCAGATAGGGAAGTAACAAAAATAAGTCAAAGTTAAAACATGGAAAATACGGAAACAGAGACATCAATAATATGTACAAGATAACAATATTAAAACAAAAAAGAGGGACTAAATAATGTAGTCATGGAACTTTCATATGGAGAGGAAGTCAAGGTGATATCAAGAAATAAAAGATTGGTTTAAACTTAGAAAAACAGAGATAAATTTTAAGGTAACCAAAGGAAACTAACAATCCTACACATACATAAAAAAAGAAAAACATAAAGACTCAACAAATACAAGATCAACAACAATGAAAAAGATGAAAAGAAAATATGTAAAGGAAAATGACTCAGCACAGAAAATTAAGTGGAACAAAGGCACTGTCAACAACAACATACATGCACAAAAATACATCAAAATGACATCACTAAACTCATACCTATCAATAATTATGCTGAACATAAAGGGACTAAATGCAGCAATAAAGAGACAGAGAGTGGCAGAATGGATACAAAAACATGATCTGTCTATATGCTGCCTACAAAAAGCTGGTTCTCTGAAAAGATCAACAAAATTGATAAATCATTGGCCAAAGTGACAAAAGAAAAACAGGAGAGGAAGCAAATAACCCAAACAAGAAATGAGAGGGGCGATATCACAACAGACCCAACTGAAATTAAAAATATCATAATAGAATACTATGAAAAATTGTATTCCAACAAATTTGAAAACCTAGAGGAAACGGACAAATTTCTAGAAACACACTAAATCCCTAAACTATCACAAATTGAGGTAGAAAAACTAGATAAACCTATAACAAAAGAAGAGATTGAAGAAGTAATTAACCTGTGCCCCCCCCCCCGAAAAAAAAGAAAGCCCTGACCCTGACAGCTTCATTGTAGAATTCTACCAGACTTTCAGAGAAAGTTAACACCAGTACTACTAAAGGTATTTCAGAGCATAGAAAACGATGGAATAATACTGACCTCATTCTGTGAAGTGAGCATAACCCTGATACCAAAACCAGGTAAATCTACCACAAAAAAAAGAAAGTTACAGACCTAAATACCTCATGGAAACCCTGGGAGCATAGTGGTTAAGAGCTACGGCTGCTAACCAAAAGGTTGGCAGTTTGAATCCACCAGGCACTCTTTGAAAACCCTATGGGGGCAGTTCTACTCTGTCCTATAGGGTTGCTACAAATAGGAGTCAACTCGATGGCAACTGGTTTGTTTTTTTTTTTCTCTTTTTTGGGGGGGTATATCCCTCATGAACATAGATGCAAAAGTTCTCAACAAAATTCTAGCCAATAGAATTCAACAACATATTAAAAAAATAATTCACCATGACCAAGTGGGATTCATATCAGGTATGCAGGGATAGTTCAACATTACAAAAACGATCAGTGTAATCTATCACACGAATAAAACAAAAGATAAGAACCACATGATCTTATCAATTGATGCAGAAAAGGCATTTGACAAAGTCCAACACCCATTCATGATAAAAGTTCTCAGCAAAATAGGAATAGAAGGGAAATTCCTCAACATAATAAAGGGCATTTATACAAAGCCAACAACCAACATCATCCTAAATGCAGAGTCTGAAAGCACTCCCCTTGAGAACCAGAATCAGACAAGGATGCCCTTTATCACCGCTCTTACTCAACATTGTGCTGCAGGCCCTAGCCAGAGCAATAAGGCAAGAAAAAGAAATAAAGGGCATCCCAACTGGTAAGAAAGAAGTAAAAGTATCTCTATTTGCAGATGATATTATCTTACACACAATAAACCCCAAAGAATATACAAGAAAACTACTGGAACTAATAGAAGAGTTCAGCAAACTATCAGAATACAAGATAAACATACAAAAAATCAGCTGGATTGTTCTACACCAACAAAGAGAACTTGAAAGAGGAAATCACCAAATCAATACCATTTACAATAGCCCCCATGAAGATAAAATACTTAGGAATAAATCTTACTAGAGACATAAAGGACCTATACAAAGAAAAATACAAGGCTCTACTGCAAGAAACCAAAAGAGACCTATATAAGTGAAAAAACATACCTTGCTCATGGATAGGAAGACTTAATACCAAAGTGATCTACAGATATAAGCAATCCTGATCCAAATTCCAACAGCATTTTTTAATGAGATGGAGAAACAAATCACAAACTTCGTATGGAAAGGGAAGAAGTCCTGGAAAAGTAAAGCATTACTGAAGATGAAGAACAAAGTGGGAGGCCTCACACTACCTGATTTTAGAACATATTATACTGCCACGGTAGTCAAAACAGCCTGGTACTGGTACAACAACAGATACATAGACCAGTAGGGCAGAATTGAGAATCCAGACTTAAATTCATCCACCTGTGGTCAGCTGATATTTGACAAAGGCCCAAAGTCAGTTAAATGGGGGAAAAGACAGTCTCTTTAACAAATGGTGCTGGCATAACTGGATATCCATCTGCAAAAATATGAAATAAGACCCATACCTCACACCATGTACAAAAACTAATTCAAAATGGATCAAAGACCTAAATATAAAATCTAAAATAATAATGATCAAAAAAGAAAAAATAGGGAAAACACTAGGAGCCCTAATACATGGCATAAACAATATAAAGTATAACTGGCAATGCACAAACTCCAGAAGAGAAACTAGATAACTGGGAGCTCCTAAAAATCAAACACTTATGCTCAACAAAAGACTTCACCAAAAAAAGAGACAACTTACAGACTGGGAAAAAAATTTTGGCTATGACATATCTGATCAGGGTTGAATTTATAAAATCTATAAGATACTGCAAAACTTCAACAACAAAAAGAGAAATAACCCAATTAAAAAATGGGCAAAAGGTATGAACAGGTACTTTACCAAAGAAGACATTCAGGCAGCTAAGAGATACATGAGGAAATGCTTACGATCATTAGCCATTAGAGAAATGCCAATCAAAACTATAACGAGATACCATCTCACCCCAAGAAGGCTAGCACTAATCTAAAAAACACAAAATAATAAATGCTGGAGAAGTTGTGAAGAGACTGGAACACTTATACACTGCTGGTGGGAATGTAAAATGGTATAACCACTTTGGAAATCGATTTGGCGCTTTCAAAGATAGAAATACAAGTACCATACGATCTGGCAATCCTACTTGGAATATATCCTAGAGAAATAAAAGCCGTCACACAAATAGATATGTGCACACCCATGTTCATTGCAGCACTGTTCACAATAGCAAAAAGATGGAAAAAACCTAGGTGCTCATCAACAGACGAATAGATAAATAAATTATGATCTATACATACAATGGAATACTACACAACCATAAACAACAATGATGACTCTGTAAAATATCTCACAAAATGGATGAATCTGTAAGGCATTATGCTGAGTGAAATTAGTCAGTCACAAAAGGACAAATATCGTATGAGACCACTGTGATAAGAACTCAAGAAAAGGTTTAAACACAGAAGAAAAGATTCTTTGATGGTTATGAGGGTGGGAGGGAGGGAGAGGGGAATTCGCTAACTAGCTGGTAGACAAGAATCATCGTACGTGAAGGGAAGGACAACACACAATACAGGGGAAGTCAGCACGACTGGACTAAACCAAAAGCTAAGGAGTTTCCTGAACAAAACCAAACACTTCAAGAGACAGAAAAGCAGGGGCTGGGGTCTGGGGACCATGGTTTCGGGGGACATCTAGGTCAATTGGCATAACGAAGGTTATTAAGAATATGTTCTGCATCCCACTTTGGTGAGTTGTGTCTGGGGTCTTAAGAGCTTGCAAGCGGCCATCTAAGATGTATCAATTGGTCCCAACCCGGCTGGAGCAAAGGAGAATGAAGAACACCAAAAACACAAGGAAAATATTAGCCCAAGAGACAAAAGGGCCCCATAAACCAAAGACTTAATCAGCCTGAGACCAGAAGAACTAGATGATTCCTGGCTACCACCAATGACTGCCCTGACAGGGAACACAATAGACAGTCTCTAACAGAGCAGAACAAAACTGTGGTGCAGAACTGAAATTCACATAAAAAGATCAGACTTAATGGTCTGACTGAGCTGAGAGGAACCCTTGAAGACATGGCCCCTGGACTCTCTCTTAACCCAGAGCTGAAACCATTCTGGAAGCCAACTCTTCAGACAAAGATTAGGCTGGACTATAAAAGATAAAATACTCATGAAGAGTGTGCTTCTTAGTTCAAGTAGATAAACGAGACTAAATAGGCATTTCCTGTCTGGAGGCAGGATGAGAAGGCAGAAAGGGACAGGAGCTGGCTGATGGACAAGGGAAACCTGGGGTGGATAGGGGGAGTGTGCTGTCACAGTATAGGGATTGCAACTAGTGTTACATAATCATATGTGTATAAATTTTTATATGAGAAATAAACTTGAGCTGTAAACTTTCACCTAAAGCACAATTAAAAAAAAAACTAGTATAGACACAGAGACAAACACACACAATGGGAAAATGCCATGTGATGAAACAGCAGAGCTTTGAGTTGGTTCGAACGGTTCAGTTATGGCTGAAGAAGTAAAACTGGAACAGATCAGAATTTTTACAATTTGAGTGATCTGGAACGATAACCAGAATGTGAAAAATTATAGGTCGAAGCCCTGGAATGGGAGACTCGGAAGAAGCATAGTGAGCCCTTTCAGGAGCCTGATGCCTGAGATCGTATTATTGGTAGGACTGTGGAGAGGAACACACATTCAAAGCAGTGCAGTCGGCTGCCGTCTTTGAGCGGGGCACCGGTGTTTCTAACTGCTCAAAATCCAACGGGCAAGAGATTTGTTTGCTAACAACATGTACACTGCCCTTGTTTTGTAAGAGGGAGATCAGGTTTCTGTCAGGGCTTTGACTCATAATTTTTGCCATTCTGATTATTGTTCTAGTTCACTCAAATTGTAAAAATTCAGGTCTGTTCCATTTTCGCTTCCTCGGCCATGACTGAACCAGGAAGAACCATTCGAAGCCCTGCGGTAGAGGCCGATGCATCTACAAGCCCAGGAATGCCAAGGATTGCCAGCAGCTACTACAACCTGAAAGAGACAAAGGACCGTCCCCTAAAGCTGACACCCTGAATTTGGGCTTCTAGAATCCTGACCTGTGAAAAAATAATTCCCTGTTCTTTAAAGCCATCCACTTGTGGGATTTTGTTACAGAAGTGCTAGGAAACTAGGACAGTAAGTTAAAGCCAGACTTTAGAAGTCATGTTAGGAAGTATCTAGACTTATATTTTATATGTGAAGGATAACTAATGAAGCTGACTTCTACTTCATGTGAAATGTACCCCCTAATAGAAAGTTTGCACTGCAAAGAGTATGCTTTAACTATGGAATTATTATACGAAATTTGTATTTAGTGCAAAACAATGATCAGAATCAGTTTTCTGAAAATTGTAGGCCTTGAGGAATCCCTGAGCCAATTTCTCATTTTTGTACCCTTTTCTTCCACTGGACAGAAAAACAGAATGTTTATTACTGAGGAGAAAACTCTTATCTGGTCACTAAAATGCATAATAAGTCTGCTACAAAATCTAGAAGTTCTGATACTTCTTTTTCTAAGAACAGCTTTATTGAGATATAATTCACATACCACATAATTTAAAGTACATAATTCAATGCCTTTAAGTATACTCACTGAGTCATGTATCCATCAACACGATCAATTTTCGGACATCTTCATCACCCCAAAAAGAAACCGTGTACTCATCAGCAGTCATTCACCATTTTGCTCACCACCCCACCCAGCCCCTGGCAACCACTAATCTATTTTCTATTTTTTTGTAGTTATACCTATTCTGGACATTTCACACAAATGGGATCATACAATATGTGATCTTTTGTGACTAGCTTCTTAATATAATGTTTTAAAATATATTTTATTGTATTTTTGGTGAAAGCAAACACAGCAAAACAGGTTCCCATTCAACAATTTCTACACATAATACTCAGCAACATTAATAACATTCTGTACATTGTGTCAACATTCTCATTATTTCCATTCTAGCTGTTCCACTCCCATTAACTTCGTCTCACTACTCCCCTACCCCAACCTTCTCATCTATGCTTTAGAGTGACTGTTGTCCATTTGTTCTCATATAGATAACTTTGGTAGCTGGGCACTATCTAGTTCTTCTGGTCTCAAGGTAGAGGAGGCCATGTTTCATGGAGACAATTAGTCTCTGATTCTTGGGTTTTGTTCTTTCTCTTTTGTTCCAGATGAGTAGAGACCAACAGTTCTATCTTAGATGCCTGCTTGCAAGCTTTTAAGATCCCAGACGCTATTCGCCACACTGAGCTGAGGTGCAGAACAGAAACTTTAGGAACTATATTATGCCAATCAACCGAATTGTTGCAGAAGACTAGGACCCTAAGTCATCAAACCAAGAAAACTAATCCCATGATGTGGTAATGTCTAAGAAGCATCAGCATCTGTAGTTCCTATCTGTTAAATATGTGTATATATACAATATACAAAAACTTTTAATGTATATATGTTGTTGTTGTTGCAAAATTATATATAACATAGCATTTACCAATACATCCTTTTTCTTGGGTACGATGTAGTGGCATCAGTTACATTAGTCAAGCTGTGCAGACTTTACCCACATTCAGTGCTACCTTTCCCATTACCATAAATAAAAAAGTGACTACTGTCTAGAGAATAACAATGTTTTTGAGAGTTCGTCAATGTTGTAGCATGAATCAGTACTCCATTCCTTTTTATTGCTAAATAATATTCCATTGTATGAATACACCACATTTTGTTTATCCATTCATCAGTTGATGGGCATTTGACTTGTTCCCATTTTTTGGCTATTATGATTAAAGTTACTATGAACATTCATGTATAAGTTTTTGTGCAGACATATATTTTCATTGTTCTTGGGTATATACCTAGGAGTAGAAGTGCTGAGTCATATGGTAATTTTATGTTTAACTTTTTGAGGAATTGTCAGACTGTTTTCCAAAGTGGCTGCACCATTTTACATTCCTATCAGCTGTGTATGAGGGTTCCAATTTCTCCACATCCTTGCCAGCACTTGTTATTGTCCATCTTTATAGTCATATCTTAGAGGGTATGAAATGATATCTCACTGTGGTTTTGATATGCATTTCCCTGATGACTAATAATGTTGAACATTCTTGTGTGTCCTTATCGGCCATTTGTATATCCATTATTTGAGAAATGTCTACTCAGGTACTTTGCTCATTTTTTTTCAGTTGGGTTTATTGGTCTTTCTATTGTTGAGTTGTAAGAATTTTATACGTATTCTGGATCCGAGACCCTTATCAGATATATGATTTGCAAATATTTTCTCACATTCTATGGGCTGTCTCCACTTTAAGATATCATTTACAATGCAAAAGTTTAAAAATTTTGGTGAAGTTCAATTCATCTATTTTTTCTTTTGTGACTTGCTTTTTGGTGTTGTATCTAGGAAAGCACTCCTAGCTCGAGGTCACAAAAATTTATTCATAAGTTTTCTTCTAAGAGTTTTGTTGTTTTACTTCTTATATTTAGATCTTTGATCCATTTTGAGTTAATTTTTGTATACTGTGTAAGGTAAGGATCTAACTTTATTCTTTTGCATGGGTTATCCAGTTATCCCAGCACCATGTGCTAAAAATTAGTTGTCCACAGACACACAGATTTATTTCTGGACTCTTAATTCTATTCCAGGAGTCCTGGTGGTACAATGATTGCCACCTGAAAGGTTGGCAGTTCAATCCTATCAGCTGCTCAATGGGAGGAAAGACCTGGTGATCTGCTCCCATAAAAATGACGGCCTAGGGAACCCAGACCCAAATGCACTGGTGAATTCTATCAAACATCTAAGGAAGAAATAATACCAATTATCTACAATCTCTTCCAGAAAATAGAAGCAGAGGGAATACTTCCCAACTCATTTATTGAGGCCAGTATTTCACCCTCGTGCCCAAAACAAAGACATCGCAAAAAAATAATTACAGATCAATATCTCTTATGAACACAGAACAAAATACTAGCTCACTGAACCCAGCAACATATTAAATGGATTACATACTATGACCAAGTAGGATTTATCCCAAGAATGCAATGTTGGTTTAACATCCAAAAATCAATCAATGTAATATACCATATCATATCAATAGAATAAAAAACAAAAACCCTATAATCTTTCAATAGACTAAGAAACAGCATTTGACAAAATCAAACACCCTTTCATGATATAAAACACTCAACAAGCTAGCAATGAGAAGGATCTTCCTCAACCAGATAAAGGGTATCTATGAAAAACCTACAGCTAACATCATACTAAATGGTAAAAGACTGCATGTTTTCATCCTAAGATCAGGAACAAGACAAGGATGTCCACTCTCCTCACTTTTATTCAATATTTTATTGGAGGTTCTAGCCAGGGTAATAAGCAAGAAAAAGAAATAAAGGTGTCCAGATTGGAAAAGAAGTAAAACTATTCTATTTGCAGATGATATAATCTTGCATATAGAAAATCCTAAGGATTCCACTAAAAAAAAAAAATTCTAGAACTAATAAACAAGCAAGTTTACATGATACAACAGGATAAAAACAGAAAAAAACAGTTGTATTTCTATACACTAGCAATAACAATCTAAAAATGAAATTAAGAAAATTCCACTTATAAAATAAAAAAGAATAAAACACTTAAGATTTGTGTAATAAATACTTTATCTTTGCCTGAAGACAGGTTTGGTCTTTGCCCTCAGATTCTGAAAAGTAATCCCTAAGCCCTTGGAATGTCATGTCTGATAGGAGTGTCTTCATTTGCCTGGTGGCCTTGAGACACTGGATAGTCTTAACAATACGATTTACTGTAGAGACTGGCCACACCAGAAGACCAAAATTTGATTTTCGGTGGGGGCTTTGAATCATGTGGTATTAGCTTGACCAGAGGGGCTAG
Organism: Elephas maximus indicus; assembly: GCF_024166365.1. NCBI lineage: Eukaryota > Metazoa > Chordata > Mammalia > Proboscidea > Elephantidae > Elephas > Elephas maximus. Next base: position 96,858,093 of record NC_064846.1, on the reverse strand, counting down.
AAAATGAGGTCAGTCACATGGGCAGTTGACCACGGAGCCCCAGTAGAAACGCTCTATGTGTATTGTCACAGGAACCCTGGTGGCACAGTGGTTAAAAGAGCTCGGTTACTAACTGAAAGTTCAATGGTTGGAACTCACCAGCTGCTCTGTGCAAGAAAGATGTGGCAATCTGCTTCTGTAGATTTACAGCCTTGAAAACTCTATAGGGGCAGTTCTACTCTGCTCTATAGGGTTGCTATGAGTTGGAAACGACTCAACAGCGACGGGTTGCAGAATGAGTGTATTATCACACACCAATTACCAAGAAAATAATATTGCCCTGATGCATTTGGTACTTTCTGGGGCTGTGCCCTATGCATTTCTTCCTGTGCTGACTTCAATCTGTATTCTTTTCTTTTAATGAATGGTAACTGTGAACATAACCCGGAACCCTGGTGGCACAGTGGTTAAGAGCTATGGCTGCTAACCAAAAGGTCGGCAGTTCAAATGCACCAGCTGCTCCTTGGAAACTCTATGGGGCAGTTCTACTCTGTTCTATAGGGTCGCTATGAGTCGGAATCTACTCAACGGCAATGGATATGGGTGAATATAACAGCTTTCAGTGAGTTCTATGAGTCCTTCTGGCAAAATTAGCAAACTTAAGGGTGATCCTGGGAATCCCTGAACTTGCAACTGGTGTTAAAAGTAAGGATAGACTTAGGGATCCCTGAACTAGCAATTGGTATCAAAAGTGAGGATGATCTAGTGTGGCTGTGTCCCTCTAACTTCACATTTGGCCTAACTCTCACAGAGGTACACTTAACAAAAGACGTGTAAGATTTTTACATTGAAAACTAAAAAACATTTTTGAAAGAAATTAAAGATCTAAATAAACGGAAAGAAGTTCTCATTCTTAAAACGTACGTTTTCAAGGTGCCTGTTTTATTAGAAGGCGTCACTGGGTGGCACAAACAGGTAATCCCTGAGCTACTAACTGAAAATTTAGTGGCTCAAACTCATCAGAGGTGCCTCAGAAGAAAGGCCAGGTGATCTGTTTCCAGAAGGTCACAGCTGTGAAAACTCTATAGAGGGCAGGCTACTCTGAACACATGCGAGATCACTAAGAATTGGAATCAATGTGATGATAACTGGGTTTTGTTTTGTTTTGGTTTGGTTCTATTAGAGTTGGGGATGGTAGTTCCAGAACTTGATATGTGCTCATTATTACATGAAAGAATGAAGAAAACAGCTGATACTTTTCCTGATGTGGGAAGATGCCTTTTAGAAATTTATTCATTTCATACACTTTGGGTTTTTAATTACAATTAGCTAGAAACTCTGAAATGTGCTTTTATAATTCTGTCCACCACTTTCTACAGATCTGCAGTTGTTGGAACTTCCGTAAATTTCCATGGTTGTTAGCAGGTCAGGACAAGGGCCGCTTCGGTAATTAAGAGCACCCCCACCCAAGCCTGTAGCCTTTATGATCCAGGGTTCTGCTTAACAAGTTCTTACTTTTGAATAAGGTACTTTTCTTTTTTTTTATTTTCAATAGTAGCTGATCAAGCTATTCTAGGAACAGTATTAGTGCTTCTACTGTTGCTTCACTAAATGATGCTATGTGTACACTTACGGTGAATTTCTATATTTAAGAGCTAGAATGGTTACAGTATGGAAAAAACATTCAACTAAATGATCATTGATGAGAGGCACACCAGAGATGGAAAGCAAAGTGGCTTTTCCAGAAAATGGACAAAATTTTCAGTGTTCTTTGCCTTTTTATGCCTCTTGCTCATCCAATTCTGTCTTAGTACCCTCGTAGTCTCCCCTTCTCTCTAGATAGCCCTTATAATCCTGTTTTTATGCTTTGACCTATGTATAAATCTACATAGGTAAGACGGTGCTACAAAAAATGAGGAAAACAAAATTTTCTGGAATTTGCTCTGTGGTTTTAGGTTTAATACTAAAGTTTGCCATACTGTGATGACTTGCATGTTGCTGCGATGCTAGAAGCTATGCCATCGGTACTTCAAATACCAGCAGGGTACCCATGGTGGACAGGTTTCAGTGGAGCTTCCAGACTAAGGAAGACTATGAAGAAGGACCAGGCAGTCTACTTCTGAAAAAACTGGCCAGAGAAAACCTTATGAATAGCAGTGGAACATTGTCTGATATAGTGCCAAAAGATGAGCCCCTCAGGTTGGAAGGCACTCAAAACATGACTAGGGAAAACCTGCCTCCTCAAAGTAAAATTAACCTTAATGACATGGATGGAGTAAAGTTTTCGGGACCTTCATTTGCTGATGTAGCACAACTCAAAATGAGAAGAAACAGCTGCAAACATCCATTAATAATCAGAATGTAGAATGTACGAAGTACGAATCTAGGAAAATTGGAAGTTGTCAAAAATGAAATGGAATGCATAAAGATCAATATCCTAGGCATTTATGGACTGGCATTGGTCATTCTGAATCAGACAGTCTTATGGTCTACTATGCTAGAAAAAAAAATTTTTTTTTAATTGAAGAGGAATGGTATCCCATTCATTGTCAGAAAGAACATTTCAAGATCTATCCCTAAGTACAACACTATCAGTGACAGGATAATAGCCATACGCCTACAAGAAAGGCCAGTTAATATGACTATTATTCAAATTTACGCACCAACCACTAAGGTCAAAGATGAGGCAACTGAAGATTTTTACCAGCTTCTGCAGTCTGAAATTAATCAAACATGCAATCAAGATGCATTGAGAATTACTGATGATTGGAATGTGAAAGTTGGAAACAAAGAAGAAGGGCTGGTAGTTGGAAAATATGGCCTTGGCGATAGAAATGACACTGGAGATAGCATGATAGAATTCTGCAAGACCAATGACTTCTTCATTGCAAATACTTTTTTTCAACAACATGAATGGTGACTATACATATGGATCTCACCAAATGGAAAATACAGGATTCAAACTGACTACATCTGCAGAAAGAGATGATGGAAAAGCTCAATATCATCAGTCAGAACAAGGCCAGGGACCTAGCAGAACAGGTCATCAATTGCTCATATGCAAGTTCAAGCTGAAGCTGAAGAAAATTAAAACAAGTCTGTGAGAGCCAAAATACCAACCTTGAGTATATCCCACCTGAATTTGGAGACCATCTCAAGAATAGATTTGACACATTAAACACTAATGACTGAAGACCATATGAATTGAGGGGTGACATCAAGGATATCATTTGCAGGAATGTTATCAGGATAAGTTTAAATAAAGGCATTTATATATTAAAAAAAATTGAAGGTATTAACTATCCTAATTATCTAACTTACAATTTTTCTTTCATTAAGACTCCAATTCTGATTTAATATAGCTAAATAAATCTTGTGCATATTTACTTTCTCCACCATAAAATATGCACATAAAACATATATCTGATTGTGGGAAACCAAAAATTACTCCCACATAATGTATTTTCTTTTAAACACCCACTCTACATTTATAGTCCACTTTAACGGCTCTGCGCCCAGAATTGGCAGCTCTAAGAACAGTGAGATCAGTTTGTCTATAGTTGTTCCCAACCTTTTTTGGCTCTGGTACACCTACACTTGCTTCCAGAAATATATCCCACAGTCTAGTGCTCAATGGAATGAAAATCTTTCTTTAACTAATAGAATATAAAACAAAGAAGGTAATGGGCACAGTTACGCATTTTAGGGTACTCATAACAACACAGTGAGGCAAACCAGTGGAAACGATGTAACTGACCCAGCACTGGGAGAAAAATGGCTTTGGGTTGTTTTTTTTTCCAAAAGTGGGGATAGATTTATACTTATCAATCTATATCCCCCACCTTGGTCTCCCTTGTGACTAAGCATATGCTTTTAAAGAGATGGCTGGCCAAGGTAAACGATGCAGCCCGTAGTATTAGAATAAGTGAAAACTAACCAGTTTATACAGGGACTAAAGTCATGGTCTTGGCCTTGTTAGCCTATATTCTAACTGCCTGAGTTAACTAGCCACAGATATTGCCTGAAAGAAAACAAACCTTTAATCAGAAACAAAAACGCACTCAAGTACATAATACAAGTAAACCATTCAGTCTCACATGACCTGCATTCAACGTTGAGCCTATCCCAAAGTTTCAATCTAATAAGGTGCAAAGGCCCCTAATTTACTCGAACAGTTTTAAAAGTTCCATAATTTGTACCTTTACTCCTAATAATTAATTTTATTTCATTTGAATAACTTGAATTACGATTTATACCACTTTTGCTGAAATTAGCATGCATTTTTGAAAGATTTTTAGTAAATGTTGCTATCATTTATTATGAAGTAAACCTAGAAGGAAAAACAGAAGCCTACAAAGTTAACTGGTATTTTACCTTCTTTATGAATGTATATCCTTCCCATAGTAAATTCACAGATAGGAATTCCTGCCAAGGCACTAATAAAAGCTTCAACAACCTTCAAGATACCTCCTAGAGGAAGCTGTAATAATCTCTTAGAGAGGTTCTGTTAGTTGTCTGAAATAAAGTTCACAATTACCACTTGACTCAATCCACCCTGTATGTTTTGTTATTACTGTTATATTAAAGTGCATAAGGCAAAAGACTAGTGATTTTAATTTCTCTCAATTTATACCACACCTCAATTTGCCCTGCCTTCAGAAGAGATTAAAGAGCCATTTTTATTAAATTGCAAAAGACCATACAATTTTTTTTTTTTTTACTAAATTACATAAGGCATGGAAAGTAAAGGTTCATAGAAGAAAAACTCACTGAATTCTAGCAAAGATCCGTTAGGACGTAAACTTAGCTTATTGGCATTCCAACTAAATTAAGTGGAATCAGTTGTGTAAGAATCTGTGTGGGTAGCTGAATTAAATATTTGAAAATATGGTAAAAAAAAAAAAGAAAGCTGAGTTTTTATCTTGGTGATAATATTAAAGACAGGTTGGCGTAGAAAATTAAAATAAAGCTGCAGAACAACATGTGACTCTACCCAATTCATTCCTTCTTCTTTTCCTCCACAGAACTTTTGGTTCTTATGTTTACAACTCTAAAAATGAAAAATTAAGACTCTCACTACAATTCAGATATTTGGGGAAAAAAACAAAATAAACATCATTTAGTTCTAGATACATACTTTGAATCTGCACCTATAATTTCTATTTAATTTTTCTGAGAAAAGATGAAAACAGCAATGGGTTTGGTGACTACAGACAACAAATAGAAAGGCTTACTTACTCTGTATACTCTGTATTAGAGAATTCACCAATGCTAGAGACAATTACCCACCTCTAGCAAGAACTAGCTTCAGGAACTGTTCAGATTTATAAAAAGAGGTACTAGGAAGAAAAATAAAAATGGTCTATATTTCTCAAGCTATTTGAAATGATTCCATTAAATAGACTGAGAAATACACAAAAATACATAAAATAGGCTGAAAAATATATAATACCGAGTACTATAAGCAGTATTCTCAAAACTGTCGAGGTCATCCAAAACAAGGAGTCTGAGAAAATGTCAGGACCAAAAAGGAGGCTAAGGACACATGGCAACTAAATGCAACGTGGTATTCTAGATGGGATTCTGGAGTAGAAGGGCATTAAATAAAAACTAAAGAAATCTGAACAAACTATAAACTTTAGTTAATAATAATGTATCAATATTAGTTCATTAATTGTAACAAATGTACTAAACTAATGTAAGCTGTTAATAAAAGGGGAAACTGTGTGTGGGCACTATATGGGAACTCTCTGTACCATGTGCTCAATTTTGCTGTGAATCTAAAACTGTTTTTTAAAAAGCCTATTAAAACATATAAAAAATGGATTGTATTTCTCAGGCTGTTTGAAATGATTGCATAGTACTGAAATACTGGGTGAGGTCCAGAAACAAGGGCAGTCAGAGACTTCAGCTACCAATAACAAAAGGACAAGGATTTTATAACCACCATAGTAATCCTGCTCAGAAAGCCATACACCCAGATGTCCACAGTCCCTTCAGAGAATTTCAGTGGAAACAATTAATTACTAAAAGACAACAAGGAAAGCCTGTTTATCTTTCTTTATCCCAAACAATCCTATAGCTCTAAAGCACGTTGCGGACAGCAGGTTTCAAAAGCAGTTTAATCCCCATTTATAGTTTTAAACCACATTTAACAATTCTGGCAGGGGTAAGCAACCTCAACTGAACTGCATCCTTTATCAGCTGCCAATCCCTCCTGAAGGAGAGAGGCGCTTGGTACAGGAGCAGAGTCCTTCCAGGGGGCTTTAGTGATCCTTAGCTCAGGCATTACAACATACACTGTTGTCAAACACTATCACTTACACAAATAAAGAACACAAACTTCAAGCCAGAGTCTTTTCCTCCTCTTTCCTAAGGATAAATGTGATTCTTTCACCACCAAAAATCACGAGTGTCATATTATCAGCCAGGTTATGAACCTTGATACTTTCTTAATGGGAATACTGACCACAGTTAAATTACTAAAATGTAAATTTCATGGTGAAAATCTGTTGATTCTAAGTATTAATTCCTTCATTCAAATTATAAAAATTTATTGAAGAGCTATTATGAACCAGATACTGGACGGATGAAAGAAATTAGCTAAGGAGAACACTCTGAACTGATGAAACAGTAAAGAAGAAAATCAGGTCAATAAATAGAAATGTGAATGACTTTAACAAAATCTCATTAAGCAGAGAACATTCTTGATTTAACCTCGCACGCCCTCTAGTGGTTTCTTGATTAAAATGAGCAGCTTATATAACAGTTTGGTAATGTCCAACATGCTGGAACTCTGACATACCTATTGCTTATGTAGATGACTTTGTGAGCACTCTAACCTCCGACTACTATGTGAAGTCAATTGCTCTCTCTCTCTGTATATAATTTGTTTCTGGTTCTGAGATTCTTATATATATATATATTAAGATATTACCATTAATTCATTCAGTAAGTATTTATCAAGGGCCCACTGTGAGAAAGCATGAACTAGTATTTCCTTAAACTTTAATTTCCAAACATTTGCACTTTCAATAAATCAACTGGTGACACCATGAGGAACACTCCCCAAAAGGGTTGAGAATCAGTGTTTCCCACTCATCTCTCTTCTGTCCATCCATTCCAACTTTCACACTTGTTATCCGTTCAATAAATTTTTATTGAGGGCTTAACTATGTGCCAGGTACAGTTCTAGGCAGTGGGGCTAAATGAGAAAAAAAAAAAAGACAAAAATTCCTATTCCCATGAAGCTTATTATATTCTAGTGAGGGAGTGAGGCAAAAAATAAATATAATTAGTAAGTAAAATTAATTTTTCAGATGATGATCAATACTATGCAGAACAATAAAACAGGGATAGCTCAATGGGAGGTTTTTTTGGGGTGCAAATATTAAAAGGTGGTCAGGAAAGACCTCACTGAGAAAGCAGTGTTTGAGCAAAGACTTGAAGGAGGTGAAGGAGCATTCTCTGGGGGAAGAGCATTCCAGGCAGTGGGAACAGCAAGGACAAAAGCCTAGAGGTGGAAACATACCTGGTATGTTTAAGGGGCACAAAGAGTTCAGTGACTAGAGACGAATGAGAGAGGGAGAGAAAAGTAATCTTACTGCGGGAAGGGAGGGAAGAGGGGAGGTTATGCAGGGCCGTATAAGCCATAGTAAGAACTTTGCCTTTTACTCTGAGTAAAATGGGGAACTAAGGCATTGTTTTGAACAGAGGAATAATGGGTTCTGACTTATGCTTTAACAGGATCTCTCTGGCTGCTGTGTAGAGAACTGACTGAAGAGGGGCAAAGCTAGAAGCAGGAAAACTAGTTGGAAGGCTGTTTCAGTAATTCAGGAGACAGATGATGATGATTTGAACTAGGGTGGTAGCACTGAAGGTAGTGAAAAGTGGTTAGCTTCGGGATATATTTTGAAGATGAACTTGACAAGAGTTTTCTGACGGATTGAATGTGGGATATGAAAGGAGCCAAGGATAATTCTAACATGTTCGGCCTGAACAATTGGAAGAATAGGGCCACCATTAACCAAGATGAAAAAGACTGGAAGAAAGCAAATATGGGAGGGAAAGATTAGGAGTTCAGTTTTGGACATGTTAAATTTGAGATGTCAATCAGACATCCACTAACGAATCTACTTTCCTCCACCTTCTCCTACCTATTTATTTACCCATTCACTTTTCTCTTAAACCCAGTGCCGTCGAGTCGATTCTACTACGCCACAAATCATTTGATACCTTCATATGTTCTTTGGTGTGCCATTTCCAGTCTTAGTAACAATAATGCCACCTACTTATGTAACACTAGATATTTTTTACATTTCCCTTCTCCTTACCCCCAACAGCCAATTGATCACCAAATTCTGTGCATTATGCCTCCAAAATCATTCTCAAATGCTATCCTTCTTCGTCATGTCCACTGTTACTACCTTTATTCAAGACCTTTTCCCTGATCTCTGAACATAACAGTCTTATCTTTTCCCTTTATTAGTAAGAACAGGTAGAGTGGTCCAGCTGACCTGGAGTTAGGAGGTGGGTGTGGAGGCAAGAAGCAGGGTATAAGGTAAGAGTGTAATTTATTCCCAGTCCTAGTACCTGGACCTGAAAATGTACACCAGAATCACATTTAAGAAAGAATGCTGAGGTTGAGCTGGGAAAGCATATCTATAATAAGGTTATGAAATCAAGGTCCCTTTGGATGGTTACCCAAACTATTTCTTGAGTCAACAACTTCCTAGTAAATCGGGCAGTGGGCCAACCATGATGTTGCTGGAAATCTAGCACCTCTCTCGTGACATAACTGGTTTCTCAGCCTTACGTTGCTGGAGCTAACTGCAGAGTACAAGCTAGGCGAAGTGTAACAGGGAATAGCAGAAAGACTGTATGAATGATCATGGAGTAGGAAAGGCACAAAGTTCTAGGAGCTGCTGATGTGGGAGGTCTATGGGCAGATGACTGAATTTTACTTCAAAGGCTTCTAGATAAGAGTCCTTCAACTTTTAGCATGGGCATATGGGTCTGTGCCAAAAGGAAATCTAACTAGTGTCTCACATCTGAATGATCCAGTTAGTATAATTTATATACCACTCAGTAGTAAACACCTTTTGGTGTTTATGATGTACCACGCACTATTTTATATGCTTTATATGTATTAGTTCATATAATTCTCACAACCATTTTGTTAGGTATGCACTATTACTATCCCCATTTTATAGATCAGGAAATCAAGGAACCTCTAGAGAGTTTAAGCAAGTTGTTCAAAGTCACAAAGTTAGAAAGTGGCAGTGCTGTGATTCAAACCCAGGCAGTGTGGTTTCAGGGTCCTTGCTCTTAACTCTGATGCTATGTCGTATGATGAATGTGCCCTTGGGTAGCCTATACTTGGGTGGCTCAGGTGTTGAACAGACCCTGGGGTGTCCATGTTTCCAGCAACTAGCCAGGGCAAAAGTGGCCTGGAAACTATGAATGCCATGAAGGGAAGAGTTCTGGATGGAGGGCTCTAATGACTTGTTATTAATCATTTCTGAGAAACTGGCGTGGAGGATCAATTGTATCATATGTTGGAGGTGTAGCAGTGCCTGGTTTCCCCAACACCTGGTTACTCCATATGGCCTGGTAAAGTTATCTGCTGGTGGTAGTATGGTGGATGGGGAGCATTTTGAATGGCATCCTCCAAAACTAGTATATAAACTGGGGGCTGAAGTTAGAGAGCAAATGGCCATGGAATTTGTGAAAGTGGAAAATCTTTTAGATGAACAAGGCAGCAGTGGCTAGTGTGGATTTGGGTAATAGGGTAAGAGGGATCCACTACCAGTAAGAAGGTATTATAGATGTAGGAGGAGGGCAAATCTGAAATGAAGTTCATTGGGATAATGTTCCAAGGTCCTAAAGATCACCTTGATCTGTCTTTGCCTCCATTGGAGGAATCACAGAGGCACCCTAGATGTTATATCTGATGTAGGGCTACTAGAAGACTCTTAGACCAGGAGTTCTCAAACCATGCTGTGTATTGAACCACCTGTTGAGGCACTGGTTAAAAATGAATACCCCTAGAGATTCCGATTCAGGAATCTTCATTTTAAGATTAAGATGCAGGTGGTATGCAGTCCATATTATAAAACACTCCATCAGACAATATGTAAAGTCTGAATAGGTTGAGTTGGCCTGGAGTGGTGCACATGCGCACAGACAACCCTTGATCTTAAAAGAATGGGGCACCTTAGAACACCATAAAGCTCTTGGCTGTCCCATGATGGACCTGGATCTTTATGTTCTGCCTGCTACCTGTGCTGTGCCTGCGGTAAATGGTCATGACATTCTCAGGCTGGAACCATTTACATTACCCCTTGATACTGTATATTCTGAAACAGGATGGGTGCTTTGGGAAGGGTCCACTTTGCCTAGTATGTGCTGAGTTTACAAGTCTCCTCAGGCTGTTCCAGGCTATGATGATTTGAGCTCATGATCACAAGCTGACTGTCGCTCTTTAAGAAAGTTTCTCCCTATCTTGAAAGTGGCCTTGATCACTAACAACTCTCATTCTCACTTGGGGTAACTGACCTTGGTTAGAACCAACTTCCTGGAGAAGTGGGTACAGGGGCAGAGATCAAAATGCCCAGGTCCTCCTGTGACAGGACAATGCCCTCCATGCATCCACACACCTGGATGTTGAAGCATCAGTCAACAGGGCTGGAGTAGAAGTAACAAAGTGTTTGCTACTGGATGGTCATTTTTGTGTGGGAACCAAATTCCTTTCCCTTTTGGAGAATGGATACTGGCATAGTGAAAATGCAGAGGTGGTAGATGAATTACTGGTATCAAGAGATTGTTGATGTCTTCAACCATCCTAGGAGACTCTCACTTCAGAAAGGCTTACATCTTATCCACCACTAGGTAAACTCTGGCCGAACATAATATAATCCAGAAGCACTACTTTCACACTTTTGGGCTTGGCCTGGAGATGGTGCTACTGTAATCATTTCATTACCACCCAGCCCAGAGATTTTGTGAAGTCATATTAAGTAAATTTATCAAGATATTGCCAAGGAGGTAGGGCCAAGATGGCAGAGTAATCAGATGCTTCTGGTGATCCCTCCTACAACAAAGACCCAAAAAAACAAGTGAAACGATAATACAGATGACAAGCTAGGAGCCCTGAACATCAAAGAAAAAGTTAGAAAACAGACTGAGCAGCAGGGGGAGGGAGAGATGGTTCAGAAGAGGCAAAGAACTGCCGGTCCTGACTCACTGGGAACCCTCAGGCACAACCCCCTGGAGTGACCGTGGTTGGGCTGGCAGTAGCATTCCAGACGCAGTTTCCTCAGGGAGCGACAGCCAGGCGCACAGCCTACTTACACCTCCGGAACCAGAGAAGTACTTGCGTTTATTTTACTGTGCCCCCAGGCCCTAAGTTGGCTTCAGTGGCGGTCGATTTCCCTGGGCCAGAGATAGGTTCTGCTGCGTACCCTGAGCCATTCTCCTGTCCTTGGAGAAACAATAAATTCACAATTGGGGGAAAAGATAATCTGCCAGCTCCATTAAGCTGGGGAGCTCAGGACAGAAGCGGCTCCTGTCTAGTCACAAATGGCCCACGGACACTGAATACCTTTCATCCCTGTATGGACCTGTGTGGCCCCATTTCAGGAGAACAGGCCCTTTTGGCAGGCTGCAACTGTTTCAGCTATGTGGTGGAAAAGTGGGTTTTTGATGTTTGACACCACTTTGCCTATTAAACAGGGTTCTCACCTACCCACCTCAGGGGCCTAAGGACTAGTGGCTCCACCCATGTCACCTAGTCACCCACAACAGGTGTCCAAGGATAAATGCTACCTCCCAGTCCTTACAGCCAAAAGCACTGGGTGTCCATGGTCCAGCTGCAGAACCCACCCACCTGTGTGATCTAGGGAAAAGGGCACTTTCCTCACAAACGTGGGGGATGGTTGTCAGCCCCCTGCCTTGTTCAGAGAGTGACCCCCTGCTGCAAACAAATACCTGGACCTACAACAATCACCCCTGCCCCTCTAAGAGTGTAGGACAGAGCCTGTACCACACACTTGATGACCAACTACCTGGACACCTGAGATGAATCCATACAAGAAAAGTGAACAGACTCCTAGGCTTATATACCGGGTAACAGCTCTAGCCATTTGGTGACAGGACGTTAGAGCTTTAAAGGTGAAAATAATCAAGCTAGCTCATGCAAGCAGTCTATCTGGGCATATAAAACAAAAAAAGCAAGAAGCTAGGATACTGTAAGCAAACATAAAATAAATTAATACAATAACTTACAGATGGCTCAGAGACAACAGTCAATATCAAATCACATAAAGAAGCAGACCATGATCACTTCAATAAGCCCTCAAAACAAAGAACCAAGGAATTTTCTGGATGAAGGTGTCTTCTGGGAATTACCAGATGTAGACTACAAAAGATTAATATACAGAACTCTTCAAGACATCAGGACCGAGATCAGGCAAAACACAGAACAAGCCAAGGAACACACAGATAAAGCAGTTGAAGACATTAAAAAGGTTCTTCAAGAACATAATGAAAAATGTAATAAGCTGCAAGAATCCATAGGGAGAGAGCAATCAGAAATTCAGAAGATTAACAATAAAATTAAAGAATTAGATAACTTAATACAAAGTCAGAGGGGCAAAATTTAGGAACTGGAATGCAGAATTAGTGAGACTGATGATAAAACACTTGAAACCAATATATTCAAAGGAAAATCACATAAAAGAATTAAAAAAAAAAAATGAAGAAACCCTAAGAATCATGTGGGACTCTATCAAGAGAAATAACCTACAAGTGATTGGAGTACTAGAACAGGGAGGGATAACAGAAAAAACAGAGAGAATTGTTGAAGATTTGTTGGCAGAAAACTTCCCTGATATTGTGAAACAAGAGAAGATATCTATTCAAGATGCTCATTGAACTCCACATAAGGTAGATCTCAAAAGAAAGTCACCAGACAGATTATAATCAAACTTGTGAAAAACAAACATAAAGAATTTTAAGAACGGCTAGGGATACACGAAAAGTCACCTATGAAGGTGAGTCAATAAGAATAAGCTCGAACTACTTGGCAGAAACCATGCAGGCAAGAGGCAAAGGGATGACTTATATGAAGCACTGAAGGAAAAAAATTGCCAGCCAAGAATCATATATCCAGCAAAACTGTCTCTCAAATATGAAGGAAAAATTAGGACATTTCCAGAGAAATAGAAGTTTAGGGAATTTGTAAAGGCCAAACCAAAACTACAGGGAATACTAAAGGGAGTTCTCTGGTTAGAAAATCAATAATATCAGATTTCAATCCAAGACTAGAACACAGACAGAGCAACCAGATGTCAACACAGATAGGGAAATCACAAAAACAAATCAAGATAAAAAAAAACGCTCAAAACAGGGAACCAGCGATGTCATTATGTAAAAGATGACAACATTAAAACAATACAGAGGGACTAAAATATGTGGTCATAGATCTTTCATATGGAGAGGAAGACAAGGCGATATAAAGTACTAAAAGGTTTAAACTTAGAAAAATAGGGGTAAACATTAAGGTAACCACAAAGGAGATTAACAATCCTACTCATCAAAATAAAACATAAGAAAAAAATACTCAGCAGAAACAAATTCAACTACAATGAATAACAGGAAAAGACAATATATAAAGATAAACTACTCAGCACAGAAAATTAAGTGGGAAAAAGAGACTATAAACACACAAAAAAGACATCAAAATGACAGCACTAAACTCAGTTATCCGTAATTATGCTGAATGTAAATGGACTAAATGCACCATAAAGAGACAGAGTGGCAGAATGGATAAAAAAACACAATCTGTCTATTTGCTGCCTACAAGAGACATACCTTAGACTTAAAGACACAAACTAAAACTCAAAGGATGGAAAAAATATATCAAGCAAACAACAATCAAAAAAGGGCAGGAGTGGCAATAGTAATTTCTGACAAACGTTAAAATTATATTTACCACAAAGGATAAGGAAGGACACTACACAATGACTAAAGGGAAAATATACCAGGAGGATATAACCATATTAAATATTTATGCACCCAATGACAGGGCTTTGAGATACATAAAACAAAGTCTAACGGCATTCAAAAGTGAGATAGACAGCTCCACAATTATAGTAGGAGACTTGAACACATCCCTTTCGGTGAAGGACAGAACATCCAGAAAGAAGCTGAATAAAGACATGGAAGATCTAAATGCCACAATCAATGAACTTGACCTCATAGTCATATACAGAACACTCCACCCAACAGCAACCAACTATACTTTCTTTTCTAGTGCATATGGAACATTCTCTAGAATAGACCACAGATTAGGTCATAAAGCAAGCCTTAGTGGAATCCAAAACATTGAATATTACAAAGCATCTTCTCTGACCATAAGGCCATAAAAGTAGAAATAAATAACAGAAAAAGCAGGGAAAAGAAATCAAACACTTGGAGACTGAACAGTACCCTGCTCAAAAATGACTGGGTTCCATAATAAACAAATTCATAGATTCCAATGAGAATGAAAACACTTCCTATCAGAACTTTTGGGACACAGCTAGAACAGTGCTCAGAGGTCAATTTATATCAATAAATGCACACATAGAAAAAGAAAAAAGGGCCAAAATCCAAGAATTATCCCCACAACTTGAACAAATAGAGAGCAACAAAAGAAACCCTCAGGCACCAGAAGAGAGCAAATAATAAAAATTAGAGCTGAATTAAATGAAATAGAGAACAGAAAAACAACTGAGAGTCAACAAGACCAAAAACTGGCTCCTTGAAAAAATTAAAAAAATTGATAAACCATTGGCCAAACTGGCAAAAGAAAAACAGAAGAGGAAGCAAATAACCTGAATAAGAAATGAGATGGGTGATATCACAACAGGCCTGACAGAAATTAAGAGAATCATAGTAGATTACTATGAAAAACTGTACTCTTAACAAATTTGAAAACCTAGAAGAAATGGATGAATTTCTAGAAACACAATACCTACCTAAACTAACACAAACAGAGGTAGAATAACTAAATAAACCCATAACAAAAGAAGAGATTGAAAAGGTAATTAAAAAACTCCCAACAACAACAACAACAACAACAAAAAACCCCTGGCCCGGACAGCTTCACTGGAGAGTTCTACCAAACATTCAGAGAAGAGTTAACACCACTACTACTAAAGGCATTTCAGAGCATAGAAAAGCATGGAACACTCCCAAACTCATTCTATGAAACCAGCATATCCCTGATACCAAAAACTGGTAAAGACATCTCAAAAAAAGAAAATAACAGACCTATATCTTTTTCTTATCCCTCATGAACTTAGATGTGAAAATCCTCAACAAAATTCTAGCCAATAGAATTCAACGACATATCAAAAAAACAAATTCACCATGACCAAGTGGGATTCAAACCAGGTGTGCAGGGATGGTTCAACATTAGAAAAACAATTCATGTAATATATCATATAAATAAAACAAAAGACAAGAACCACATGATCTTATCAATTGATGCAGAAAAGGCATCTGACAAAGTCCAACACCCATTCATGATAAAAACTCTCAGCAAGATAGGAACAGAAGGAAAATTCCTGAACATAATAAAGGGCATTCATACAAAGCCAATAGCCAACACCATCCCAAACGGGGAGAGGGTCTGCATTTCCGTTGAAAATGGGAACTAGACAAGGATGTCCCTTATCGCCACTCTTATTCAACATTTTGGTGAAGGCCCTACCCAGAGCTATTAGGCTAGATAAAGAAATAAAGGGCATCCAAATTGGTAAGGAAGAAGTAAAAGTATCTCTATTTGCAGATGACATGATCTTATACACAGAAACCTCAAAGAATCCTCAAGAAAACTACTGACATTAATAGAAGAGTTCAGTAAAGTATCAGGATACAAGATAAACATAAAAATCAGTTGGATTCTTCTACATCGACAAAGAGAATGCAGAAGAGGAAATGACAAAATCAATACCATTTACAGTAGCCCCCAAGAAGATAAAATACTTAGGAATAAATCTAACCAGAGACATAAAAGCCCTATACAAAGAAAACTACAAGACACTACTGCAAGAAACCAAAGGAGACATACATAAGTGGAAAAACATACCTTGCCCATGGATAGGAAGAGTCAACATTGTAAAAATGTCTATTCTACCAAAAGCGATCTATAGATACAATGCAATTCCAACCCAAATTACAATGACATATTTTAATGAGATGGAGAAACAAATCACCAACTTCATATGGAAGGGAAAGAGGCCCCAGATAAGTAAAGCATTACTGAAAAAGAAGAACGAAGTGAGAGGCCTCACTTTACCTGATTTTAGAACATTTTATATGGCCACAGTAGTTAAAACAGCCTGGTACTGGTACAATAACAGATACACAAACCAGTGGAACAGAATTGAGAATCCAGACATAAATCATCCACATATGAGCAGCTGATATCTGACAAAGGCCCCAGAACAGTTAAATGGGGAAAAGACAGTCTTTTTAACAAATGATGCTGGCATAATTGGATATCCATCTGCAAAAAAATGAAACAAGACCTATACCTCACTCCATGCACAAAAACTAACTCAAAATGGATCAAAGACCTAAATATAAAATCTAAAATGATAAAGATCATGGAAGGAAAAATAGGGACAACGTTAGGAGCCCTAATACATGGCATAAACAGTACACAAAACATTATAAAGACTGTAGAAGAAAAACTAGATAACCGGGAGCTCCTAAAAATCAAACACCTATGCTCATCCAAAGACTTCACAGTAAAAAGATTACCTACAGACTGGGAAAAAGTTTTTACCTATGACATTTCTGATCAGCGTCTGATCTCTAAAATCTACATGATACTGCAAAAACTCAACAAGAAAAAGACAAATAACCCAATTAAAAATGTGTAAAGGAAATGAACAGGCACTTCACTAAAGAAGATATTCAGGTAGCTGACAGATACATGAGGAAATGCTCACGATCATTAGCCGTTAAAGAAACACAAATCAAAACTACAATGAGATTCCATCTCACTCCAACAAGGCTGGCATTAATTCAAAAAAACATAAAATAATAAATGTTGGAAAGGTTGTGGACAGACTGGAACACTTATATACTGCTGGTGGGAATGTAAAATGGTACAACCACTTTGGAAATAGATTTGGCTCTTCCTTAAAAAGCTAGAAATAGAACTACCATATGATCTAGCAATCCCACTCCTTGGAATATATCCTAGAGAAATAAGAGCCTTTACACGAACAGATATATGCACACCATGTTCATTGGAGTGCTGTTTACAATAGCAAAAAGATGGAAGCAACCAAGGTGCCCATCAACGGATGAATGGATAAATAAATTATGGCATATTCACAAAATGGAATACCATGCATCGATAAAGAACAATGATAAATCCATGAAACACTTCATAACATGGAGGAATCTGGAAGGGATTATGCTGAGTGAAATTAGTTGCGAAAGCACAAATATTGTATGAGACCACTATTATAAGAACTCAAGAAATAGTTTAAAAAGAGGAGAAAATATTCTTTGATGGTTAGGAGAGTGGGGAAGGAGGGATGGAGAGGGATATTCACTAATTAGATAGCAGACAAGAATTATTTTAGGTGAAGGGAAAGACAACATCCAGTATAGGAGAGGTCAGCACAACTGGGCTAAACCAGAAACAAAGAAGTTTCCTGAATAAACCAAATGCTTAGAAGGCCAGAGTAGCGGGGGCAGGGGTTTGGGCACCATGGTTTCAGGGGACATCTAGGTCAACTGGCATAATAAAATCTATTAAGAAAACATTCTGTACCCCACTTTGGTGAGTAATGTCTGGGGTCTTAAACGCTAGCAAGTGGCCATCTAAGATGCATCAATTGGTCTCAACACAGCTGGAGCAAAGGAGAACAAAGAACACCAATGACACAATGTAATTATGAGCCCAAGAGACAGAAAGGGCCACATAAATCAGAGACTACATCAGCCTGAGACCAGAAGAACTAGATGGTGCCCGGCTACAACCCATGACTGCCTTGAGAGGGAACACAACAGAGAACCCCTAAGGGAGCAGAAGAGCAGTGGGATGCAGAACTCAAATTCCTGTAAAAAGACCAGACTTAATGGTCTGATTGAGACTAGAAAGACCCCAGAGGTCATGGTCCCCAGCCCTTCTGTTAGCCCAGGACTGGAACCATTCCCAAAGCCAACTCTTCACACAGGGATTGGACTGGACTATAAGATAGAAAACAATACTGGTGAGGAGTGAGCTTCTGGGCTCAAGTAGACACGTGAGACTCTGTGAGGAGGTCCTGTCTGGAGGGGAGATGAGAAGGCAGAGAGGGATGGCAGCTGACTGAATGGACATGGGAATACAGGGTGGAGAGAAGGAGTGTGCTGTGTCATTAGGGAGAAAGCAACTAGAAATATATAGAAAAAAAAAGGTGTATATAAATTTTTGTATGAGACTGCCTTGATTTGTAAACTTTCACTTAAAACACAACAAAAATTAAATTAAATTAAATTAAAATAAAAAAGATATTGCCAAGGTAGACAAGTACTCTAGCAGGTGGTGTAATATTTCATTTGGTGGAAGAAATTTTCCACTAATTACCTTTCCTGATTTATATGAGGTCAGAATTGATTCAAAGGCAACGAGTTTTTTTTTTTTTTTGGCTTAGTAGGTGTCCCTAAGGTGTCTGCAAAGGCCGGAGCCTTGTAGAATTGATTTAGGAGGTTCCAGGTTAATAGAAAGGATTTTCAATAGGGATTACACTGAGGATGGGATGATCTTGACAAGGAAGAACCCCCTACTCTTTATTTTCAGAAAGTATCAAGGTCAACGTGAAGATGGTTTGATGAAACCTGCTGTAAGTTGCCGTCCAGAGTTTTCATTTTACAGAAGGCCTCGATCTCAGGCTCAGAGAACATCTGCCCTTTCAATAGTAAGGAAAGTCCTGGGTATCAGGGCTACTATACAGTTACCCTTTGCTAATCAGGGGTAGTTGCTCTGTCTCTTGGTTGTTGTTGTTAGGTGCCGTAGAGTCAGATCTGACTCATAGTGACCCTACATACAACAGAACAAAACATTGCCCAGTCCTGCACCATCCTCACTATCATTGGTATGTTTGAGCCCATTGTTGCAGCCACTGTATCAATCCATCCGGTTTAGGGTCTTCTCCTCTTGCACCGACCCTCTACTTTACCAAGCACAATGTCCTGATAACATGTCCAAAGTACACAGAACAAAGTCTTGCCATCCTCACTTCCAAGGAGTATTTTGGCTATACTTCTTCCAAGACAGATTTGTTTGTTCTTCTGGCAGTCCATGGTATATTCGACATTCTTCACTAACACCATAATCCAAAGGCATCAATTCTTCTTTGGTCCTCCTTATTCGTTGTTTAGCTTTCGCATGCACATGAGGCAATCGAAAACACCATGGCTTGGGTCAGGTGCACCTTAGTCCTCAAAGTGAAATCTTTACTTTTTAACACTTTTTTTCTTTTGCAGCAGATATTCCCAATTCAACACTTCATTTGATTTCTTGAGTGCTGCTTCCATGGGTGTTGACTGTGGATCCAAGTAAAATGAAATCCTTCACAACTTGAATCTTTTCTCTGTTTATCGTGATGTTGTTTATTGGTCCAGTTGTGAGGATTTTTGTTTTATGTTGAGGTATAATCCATACTGAGGGCTGTAATGTAGTCTTTGATCTTCATCACTAAGTGCTTCAAGTCGTCTTCGCTTTCAACAAGCAAGGTTGTGCCATTTGCATATTGCAGGTTGTTAATGTGTCTTCCTCCAATCCTGATGCCCTGTTCTTCTTCATATAGTCCAGCTTCTTGGATTATTTGCTCAACATACAGACTGAATAAGTATGGTGCAAGGATACAACCCTGACACACACCTTTCCTGGTTTTTAACCACTCGGTTTCCCCCTGCTCTGTTCGAACGACTGCCTCTTGATCTACGTACAGGTTCCTCGTAAGCACAACTAAGTGTTCCGGAATTCTCATTCTTCGTAATGTTATCCATTGTCTCTTGGTAGGTGGTATCTTTTTTTTTTGTCTTATGGGTTGGATTCTAGCAGTGTGAGGAGTGGGTTGACCAGGTAATTCTATGTGATATTTGGGGGTGGGTGAGAGGGTAAGGGGAATGCTGGCAGCAAAACTATGACAAAGCAAGGGCTTGAGTCTTGTGAGCAACAGCTTTCAGAAAGGGGAAGCTTAAGGACAAAGGGGGAAGTGTAAGTGTAGTGTAAGCATAGTGGGTGACAAACAGTACCAGGGCTAACTTCAGCTGGATAGACAGTTGAACCTGCTGGGCCAGGGTCTTGTCTGAGAGATTGCCTAAGACCTCAAGTGTAACCCAGTCTGGATATAAGAATTTTTATCAAACACTTAAGAGGTACCAGGCTCTTTGCTAAGCGCTTTAAGGCAGTTATTAAATTCAATCCTTATAACCCTAGAAGGTTGGCACTATTATTACCCCAATTTGCAAATGAGGACACTGAAGCATAAAGAAATTAAGGAGCTGGGAACCACTGTGTGACACTGATCTGCTGTGATATACTGTCTTTCCCAGTTCTATAGGAGCTAGAGGAAAATAACTCCTAGAGGCTGGGGTGTGGGCGTCATAGGGACAAAGGCATGTCTTAGCCGGTTACTACTCTGTTGGCTGGATGGGCAGTTTTCTGATGGAGGGGCTAGTGCTTTGTAGGTTGGGCATGTATTGACAGGTTGATCTGGGATACTATGGGAAAGGCCTGTCTATTTTGTCTGCTGATGTGCGTGTTCTTCATGTGCCAGGATAGAACATGTGTGAATAGCAAGTGATATGGGTATGCCGCCCACGGATGGAGGGGTCTGCCTTGGTGGTGAGAAGATGTGGCTGACACTTGACCCAAGACTAAGTGTAGTTATGTATTTGTTTATAAAGGCTGGAGGTGGGGTGGTACAGGTAGAGAGGGAGGTTTGGCTGCTTGGTCAACATAGTCACACTGAGCATAGGAACCCTTTGAAGAATTGGAACTGTAGTGCAATTCACTGTCTCCCACTCTACCTGATGCAAAAGGTGGGAGCTTTTGGGAATACAGTTCTAGTAGTTTTGGTCCTAACTAGTAATTGGGTAGAACTAAGGCGGTCTAGTTCTATATTCTTTTCATAGAGCTTGCTAAGACACAGGGCATAGAGCATTTTGGCTCTACCATTCACTGCCCCTAGGTGGAAGTCCCAGAAACCAACACTCTAGGACAATAATCTCTCCCTCTCCTAGCAGGGAAGCAGGTCAGAGGGGGCCCAGCTGGCATAGATCCCATGTTGGAAGGTGAAAGGTTGAAATGTCATGGGATGAGAGGGCAAAGGACAGAATTGTGGGAGGAAGAAAAATGTGGCTGAGCTAGAGATGTGGGTCTTAAACGGATTATGAAAATGAGAAAAAGGAAAATATTGGGAGCTGAGATGCAGAGTCAAACAGAGTGAGATACCAGGAAAGGCAAGGATGAGGAATAGCCAGTCAAAGTGAACAAAGAAGATGTGATCTAGACAAATTCTGGAGGTCAGAGAACAGTATCTGGGGTCTTAAAAGCTTACAAGCTGCCATCCGAGGCACGACAATTGGTGCCTGGAGCAACAGAGGAAGAAGGAGAGTCAGGAATAGGAGGAGGATATGGAATGTTGGGTTAATTGCCTCCATGAACAACTGTCTCCTTTGCCATGAGACCAGCAGAACTGGATGGTGCCTGGCTACCATTACTTAACATTTTAATCAAAGATTCTATAGAAGAATCCTGATCAAAAAGGGGAAAATGCAAAACAGAATTTCAAACCCTCATGGACTCCAGACTTTCCAGAGCCATGGAGGCTGGATGGACACCTGAGACTATTTCCTTGAGATAATCTTTAAATCTTAAACTAAAAATATCCCCTGAAGTCTTCTTAAAGCCAAATAATAGTTTAGCTTACCTAGTAAAAAAAATGTCTGCCTTGAACATTATGCTCTTTTAAGAGCTATCTATATGGGATCAAAGTGACAACAGCAACTCAAGGATTATATAGGAAACTTCGGGGGCAATGAGTTTATGTTAATGGATGAGGGACAACTCATAAAAGCAGTGTGAGTGTTCACAACAGCAAAAAGATGGAAACTACCTAGGTGCCCATCAAAAGATAAATGGATAAACTATGGTACATACACACAGTTGAATACTACGCAACAATAAAGAACAATAATGACTGAGAAGCATCTCACAACATGGATGAATCTGGAGGGCATTATGCTGAGTGAAATAAGTCAATCACAAAAGGACAAATATTGTATGAGACCACTACTGTAAAAACTCATGAAAAGGTTTACACACAAACAGAAATAATCTTTGATGCTTTTGAGGGACGGGAAGGGTGGGGAGAAAAAAACACTAAATAGACAACAGATAAGCGGTAACTTTGGTGAAGGGTAAGGCACAGCACTGGGGAAACCAGCACAACTTGTCCAAGGCAAGGTCATGGAAGCTCCATAGACACATCCAAACTCCCTGAGGGACCAAATTAGTGAGCTGAGGGCTGTGGGGACCATGGTTTTGGGTAACATCTAGCTTAACTGGCATAACATAGTCTAAAGAAGATGTTCTACGTTCTACTTTGGTGAGTAGTGTCTCGGGTCTTAAAAGCTTGTGAGCGGTCATCTAAGATACTCCATTGGTCTCACCCCGTCTGGAGCAAGGGAGAATGAAGAAAACCAAAGACACAAGGGAAAGATTAGTCCAAAGGACTAATGGACCACAACTACCACAACCTCCAACAGACTGAGTCCAGCACAACCAGATGGTGCTCGGCTACCCCACCGACTCCTCTGAAAGGGATCACAATAGAGGATCCCAGACAGAGCTGGAGAAAAATATAGAACAAAATACTCACTCACCAAAAATGAATAAATGAATGAATAACAAGATCAGACTGACTGGTCTGACTGACAGAGACTGGAAAAACCCAGAGAGTATGGCCCCTGGATACTCTTATAGCTCAGTAATTAAGTCACTCCTGAGGTTTACCCTTCAGCCAAACACTAGACAGGCCCATAAAACAAAACGAGACTAAATGGGCACACCAGCCCAGGGCCAAGGACAAGAAGGCAGGAGGGGACAGGAAAGCTGGTACTGGGAACCCAAGGTCAAAAAGGCGAGAGTGTTGACATGTTGTGGTGTTGACAACCAATGTCATAAAATAATATGTGTATTAATTGTTTAATGAGAAACTAGTGTGCTCTGTAAACCTTCATTTAAAGTACAATAAAAAATTTAAAAGGAAAAAAAAAGAAAAGGAGGGTGAGAATGGTTGCAAACTTGAAGAATGTAATCAATGTCACTGAATTGTACATGTAGAAATGGTTGAACTGGTATATGTTTTGCTGTGTATATTCTCAAAAATGACAACGAAATTAAAAAATAAAAGAAAAAGAATATAAAGCTGCAGTAATCAAGACTATGTTGTAATGGCAAAAGAATAGACAAATAGATCAATGGAATAAACAGAACAAAGAGCCCAGAAACACTCACATAAATGTAGTCAACTGATCTGTGATAAAAGAGCAAAGGCAATTTAATTCAGAAAGAATAATCTTTTCAACAAATGATGCTCGAACAACTGGACGTCCACATGCAACAAAATGAATTTAGATACAGATCTTAACATCTTTCACAAAAATTAACTCAAAATGGATCATATACCTAAATTTATAATGCAAAACTATAAAATTTCTAGAAGATAACAGGAGAAAACCTAGGTGATCTTGGGTTTGGTAATGAGTTTTTAAATAAATGAAAAAAGCACGATTCAAGAAAGAAAAAACTGATAGGTGGGACTTCGGTGTGAAAGACACTGTTAAGAAAATGAAAAGACAGACCAGGAGAAAATATTTACGAAGTATATCTGATAAAAGACTTGTATCAAAAATTCACAAGCCAAAAAAACCAAACCCGTTGCTGTCGAGCCGATTCTGACTCATAGTAACTCTACAGGACAGAGTAGAACTGCCTGGAAGGGTTTCCAAGGAGACGCTGGTAGATTCAAACAGCTGACCTTTTGGTAAGCAGCCTTAGCTCTTAACCACTGCACCACCAGGGTCCCTAAAAATATACAAAGAACTCTTAAAACTCAACAATAAGAAAACAAACAACTGAATTAAAAAATGGGCAAAAGATCTGAACACACATTGTACCTAAGAAGATATATGATTGGCAAATAAGCCTACAGAAAGATGCTCAACACTATATATCATTAGAGAATTGCAAATTAAAAAATGAGATACCAGGATACATCTATTAAAAAAAAAAAAAAAAATTAGCATGACTAAAATATAAAACCCTGACGATATCAAATGCTGACAAGGATGTGCAGTAAGAAGAACTCTCATTCACTGCTAGTGGGGATGCAAAATGGTACAGCCTCTTTGGAAGACAGTTTGGCAGTTTCTTAAAAGCTAAACCATCCAGGAATGACTCACCCTGCTATTCACCCAAATGAGTTGAGAACTTATGTCCACACAAAAACCTGCACCTGAATGTTTATGGCAGCTTTATTGATAATTGCCCAAAATTGGAAGCAACCAATATATCCTTCAATAGGTGAATAGATAAACAAACTGTCCTACATCCATATAAAAACCAAAAAAAAACAAAAACCAAAAAAACAAAAAACCATTGCTGTTGAGTCGATTCCGACTCATAGCTAATGGAATATTATTCAGTAATAAAAAGAAATGAGCTAACAAGTTACAAAAGGACATGGAGGAACCTTAAAAGCATATTGCTAGGTGAAAGAAGCCAATTTGAAAAGGCTACATACTGTATCATTCCAACTATATGACATTCCGGGAAAGGCAAAACTGTAGTGACAGAAAAAAGATCAGTGGTTGCCAGGGGTTCAGGAGGAAGGAGAGGGGGATGAATAGATAGAATTTTTAGAGTGGTGAAACTAGTTGGTATGATACTATAATGGTGGATACACGACATTATACATATGTCAAAACCCATAGAATTGTACAACACAAAGAGTGAACCTTAATACAAACTATGGACTTTAATTAATAATAATATACCATTATTGGTTCATCAGTCGTAACAAATGTACCACACGGAATGCAAGATGTTAATAACAGGAGATATTGTGCGTGTGTGTGTGTGTGCGGGGGGAGAGGTGTGAGAGGGTATATGGATGCTCTCTGTACTTTCTGCTCAATTTTTCTGTAAATCTAAAACTGCTCTAATAAAGTTTATTAATTAAAAAAAAACCTGGCTTCAATTTCTATAGTTCAGCTTATTAGTGATGATAAACATATGCTTGACATATAGTAGGTGCTATGAGTTGAAAATTAACTCGACAGCACGTAACAACAAAGCAATGCTTGTTGAATGAATAAATGATACATATGAAGCTATCATGTTTTTGGGGATTGGGAGGTTTAAACAAATATTGTGATTACAGTAAGTAAATACTGGCTAGATGCAAATTTGTGGGCTTAATACCTGTAGTTCATCTGCAGAAAGGTTCTAGAGGTGCCAAGAACACCCTGGAATTCAGATCTGAATTGGAACAATGCCCAGATTGTAATTTGCTTTCACTGAAGGTATGTCTGTTTCCAGGCAGGATCAGCTGAAAGCTGTCTGAAACCATTAAGAGAATGATGTGTGGGCATGTCTGTGCCTGCACACAGCCAAGCAGCAGCCATGACTGGCTCAAGATACAGTGCACTTCCTTTGGCAGCAAAACAGTAAGAAAAAGTGACAGGTATTTGAGTATTCCACTAGAAACTCACCCAGGTCCTACCATGCCTTATGCAGTCAATTTAAGTACGTAAGATCCTCCAGTGCCACATAGAGAAACTAGATCTGACTCCTAGGATCAGGCATTTTCCATGAAACCAAGTTACTTTTCTTCCCAACTCACTAGACCCAAAAAGACATAGAAGTTTCTGGTTCACAGAAGCTTAGTTTTCTCCTTTCGTTCTGTAGTTCGATGAAGAGAGGGTCATTTTTTTTCTCTAGGGATCATGTCTTTATCTTGAACTTTCTTTTTTTAATAGAGCAAAGCTAACAAAAGGAAGCCTGTTTTTATTTCATTTTTAAGACCATGTAGAATTCATTACTAAAACATCGGTTTTCTTTGCTCTATTACCTAAGTTGCAGATTCTAATAGTAAATATGAATTTTCAGGGACTTCTTTGGTCACAAAATCTGTCAATTTGATGAAGAGAACTCCATGTTATTATCTTAACCTGTATATGCTGAAATTGTGCTCAGTGATTTATTCTGAAGAAAAAAAAAAGAGTGCCATTTTCTCTCGACTCAAGAGCACTGCAGAGTATCAAGGTCATGGCTGATAGGACAAGCAACTGGTTTGTAAATGATGCATTGGCAGTTACTATCACAGCTACTTCATTTCACTCAGACAGCAGATTGATAAATTCAGTTTTTAAAATCCTTCTCCTCCAACATTTGTTAAGTACTACAGACATATCAAACAAGATGTCAAACGCTAAATAAGGCACAGCAGTCCTTGTCAGATTATTGCTGTTTGAAATGTTAACATAAAACTCCGAGAGGACTTTTTCTCTAATCCCAAGTAATACCTAAGAATAGCTGCTTCACAAGCCATTTGTTTAGAGATGTACAGTTATATTCTTTACCCTCCCCATTTTACCAACGGAGAAACTGAGGCCTAGAGGGGTTGATATATCCAAGTCAGTTAGCTGAGTTAGGAGCAAAACTAGGCTTAGAACCCAGGTGTCTTGATTTCCAATAGTGTTCTTTCTACTTTTCTATGTCATCTTCTTCTATTTCATTTGTATCTCTTCAGAATGTATAGTAAAGTGCTATATACATACAAATCTCTCAATAAATGTCAAGAAAATAAGCATAAGAGTTTGCATAGCTGAAAAATTTACTCAAGTAAAGTCAGAAAGCAGAAAACAGAAAGATAATTTTCTTACTTCTTTGCATGATGCCACCCTCCAGACCAGTTAATTGCTACTTTGCACTTTCCATCAATCAGGCATTGGGCTGCTGTGATTGTAGCCCCTCCTATAGCTGCTGCATAGTCATATATCCCTTCAGTGGCTGGGCAGTCATAACCTTTAGGGCAAAAATCAGAAGACTTTGTTAAGAGATGAATTCTAGAAAGAGGAGGAATATGTTGAGATGTGACAACTTACCAAAAAGCTACTGTGCTAACATCAGTTCCAACTGAGACAGAAACAGCTCATAATATTGGGGAAAGGATTTTTAAAATGTTAGAGCTTGAGAGGAAAAACCTTAAAGATTAACTAGCCACAACCTACAGATGGAGAAATTGAGGCCTGAGAGGTGATATGTCTTGTCTGCCATCACACAGAGCCAGGCCTGGAAGCCAGGTCTCTTGACTCCCAGTTCAGTGTTCTTTCTCTTAAACCATGGTATTGGCCATTTATAGTAAAATGTAGCTGTTTAATGAGGGATAAGACAGAAAATTTAGCCAGAACGTTAAGTCTGTACTCAAGTTAAAATATAAGGTCACAGGACAGCCAAATCAGCATATATATAACCAGACCAGATAAGAACACTGACTGTTATTAGGGCATAAGCCACTGAAAGGTTTTCTTCCATCTGATCCATCATTCAGTTTTGCTCAACTCATATGATTTGCTTGATATTTGAGTTATGTGGCTAAACCAAGAGATTAAGATTAGTGGTTAACACATTATTTGTTAATTAAAAATGTATTAAAAACCATAATGCAAATTATAAAAGATTAATTAGTTATAATCTACAGATGGAAGCTGTCTATCTCGCGTCATTGTCTGGTTACAACTTTACCTAGCCCATATTCTATGGAGTCCGGGTGATCATCATCTCCTTCTTGGCTGACCTTCTGGAGATGTTGCAGATAGGCGTCAGTATGGAAGGTGGCCATCTCCTCCATGGAGGCCACTTTTGGCTTAACAATCCTAACAATAACAGAGAGAACGAAGAGAAGTAAGTGAGTCAGACCTAGGGTATGCCAGCAGCTGCAGAGGAGCCAGCAGTCTGAGCAGAAAATACATCTCCCAGCTTCTGGTTTTAGTAGGTGAGAGTAATAAACACATTCTGTTCCTCCACTAAGGAGCCACGGTGGTGCAATGGTTAAGTGCTTGGCTGCTGTCTTAGTCATCTAGTGCTGCTATAACAGAAATACCACAAGTGGATGTCTTTAACAAAGAGAAATTTATTCTCTCACAGTCTACCCATAAAAAAACCTGTTGCTGTCAAGTCGGTTCTGACTCATAGTGACCCTATAGGACAGAGTAGAGCTGTCCCATAGAGTTTCCAAGGAGCACCTGGTGGATTCAAACTGCCAACCTTTTGGTGAGCAGCTGTAGCACTTAACCACTATGCCTCCGGGGTTTCCTTCTCACAGTCTAAAAAAGTTACAATTCAGAATTCAGGGTGCCAGCTCCAGGGGAAGGCTTTCTCTCTCTCGGCTCTGGTGAAAGGTCCTTGTCATCAATCTTCCCCTGCTCTAGGAGCTTCTCTGTGCAGGGACCCCAGGTCCAAAGGATGCTCTCCCCTCCTGGTTTTTCATTCTTGGTGGCATGAGGTCCCCCTGTCTCTGCTCACTTCTCTCTTTTATATCTCAGAAGAGATTGACTCAAGATACAATCTAATCATGTAGACTGAGTCCTGCCTCATTAACATAACTGCCTCTAATCCTGCCTCATTAACATCATAGATTTAGGATTTACAATACATAGGAAAAACACAGTAGGTGACAAAATGGTGGATAATCACACAGTACTGAGAATCATGGCCTAGCCAAGTTGACACACAGTTTTGGGGGACACAACTCAATCCATAACAGCTGCTAACCAAAAGGTCAGTGTTTCAAACCCACCAGCTGATCCGTGGGAGAAAGATGTGGCAGTCTGCTTCCGTAAAGTTTACAGCCTTGTAAACCCTAGGGGGCAGTTCTACTCTGTCCTACAGGGTCACTATGAGTCAGAATTGACTCAAAGGCAATGGGTTTGGTGTTTTTTTGGTTTTGTTCCTCCACTGCACAATATAGTCTTTACTTCTGTTATGGATTGAATTGTGTCCCCCACCCAAACGTGTGTTATAAATCCTAGCCTCTATGACTGGGGTTATAATCCTATTTGGGAATGGGTTGTATCTTGAATAAATCTCTTCTGAGATATAAAAGAGATTAAACAAGCAAGCTAGCAAGCATAGATGGGGAGAAGATTGATGGCAAGCCACGTGAAAATCACCCAGGAGCAGAAGTTCAGAAGAGACAAGACTTTCCTCCAGAGCCGACAGACAGAGAACGCCTTCCCCTAGAGCCAGCACCATAAATTTGGACTTCTAGCCTCCTGGACTGTAAGAGAATAAAGTTCTGTTTGTTAAAGCCACCCAGCTGCAGTATTCTTGTTGTAGCAGGACTAGATAACTAAGATGACTTTTTCACATCATGGTAATGATTCCATCAATAAGGGGATAGATTTTTTCCCCTTAAGTTTATAGTTAGGTAAAAACAAATGAGTAATCATATTTAAGATAAATAATCAGATATCAGACAAGTCGTACTTTGTGAGTTACAACTTTCATGACAAAGCAGTAGGCAGATATTTTCATTTTACTGGTTCCTAACTAAGCAATGTAAGCCTTTTAGATAATTTTACCTTGGAGTCAGAGAACCGGGTTCCTGTCCTGAATTATGTGCTTACTAGTTGTACAGCCTCAGGTAAGTTATTTGACCATTCTGCAGCTTAGTTACCTTATCTATAAAATGGGAATACCTTATGGAACATATGTGGAGATTAAATAATAACATATATGAAAATGCTTTGTGGATTCCTATCATTACTATTGGAAGCCATGGTGGTGTAGCAGTTAAGAACTATGTCTGCTAATCA
This sequence comes from Elephas maximus indicus, assembly GCF_024166365.1. Taxonomy (NCBI): domain Eukaryota; kingdom Metazoa; phylum Chordata; class Mammalia; order Proboscidea; family Elephantidae; genus Elephas; species Elephas maximus. The sequence goes on along the minus strand of NC_064846.1, from coordinate 96,828,171 downwards.
AAATGCTGGCAGTTCATATTCGCCAGGTGCTCCTTGGAAACCGTATGGGGCAGTTCTACTCTGTCCTATAGGGTCTCTATGAGTTGGAATGGACTCTACAGCAATGGGGTAAGGGGTATCACTATTATGAATATTAAAGGATAGAAAAAAAAAGGCAACCCAAAATGTAACACCTCACACACCTGCTTCCCTCACACCTGCTTCTGAGAGAAAGGAGAGAAGGGGCAGAAAGATTGGAAACCAGGCTTCACTCAGAACCTCTTAACCTCACAAGAAGTAATAAATAGGAGTGAATGACAGAAAAAAGGGAATTAACCTAACAAGAGTTACCACCTCACACCTCTAGCTGCCTGTTTCACATTTCCTCCTCCTGACCCCACCACTGGCCCTACTATTCTCTAGCCATTGCCACCTAAAGTGTGATATATGGATCAGTAGCATCACCATCACCTGGGAGACTCTTAGAACTGCAGAACCTCAACCTCGCCGCAAACCTACTGAATCTGAATTTGTATTTTAACAAGATGATTTCTTTTAGCAAGATAATGTATTTTAACAACGTGATTCAACAAATTGGAGGAGCATTGACCTAGGCCACAGGGAGGCAGTAGTGGTTTTTTATGTTTGCTGAATAGGAGCACTACCATGAGTTTATCATGAATTAATATGACTATACAGGATACTAAGGAGCCCTAGTGGTGCAGTGGTTAAAGTGCTAAGATGTTAACTGAAAGGTCAGCTGTTCGAACCCATCAGCTGCTTCACAGGAGAAAGATGTGGCAGCCTGCTTCTGTAAATATTACAGCCTTGGAGACCCCATGGGGCAGTTCTGCTCTGTCCTACAGGGTCGCTATGAGTTGGAAAAGACTTAATGGCAGTAGGTTATTGTGTTGTTGTATACAGGCTACTACTATCACCAAGAAGGCCAGAAGAAATCCTGTAGTTCAACCTCAAAAATTAAATAGATTCAAAGATTCATAGTTCTCCTTCAAGAAAACATGACTATACCATCAGAGGTGCAAAATCTGCCCATGAAAATAGAAATTGTAGTTTCTTGGACCATGTTCCAAGCCCTAACAGTTCCCTCTTCTAGCACTTTTCCATTTATTTAACACTTACTGAATATCTCCCTACTTTACAGCAAAGAAATTGGACAGGTTTGTTTTGCTTTCTTGTCATAGTTTTTTTTTTTAAATGAAAGTTCCTCCCCAGTTGAACATCTTTATCTATCAGGTTTTAGTACCCAAATGTAGTAACCTCAAAATCTCCACAATGTAATCTCAAAATTTCCACAGTGCACCTATTCTTAGGATATTTCCCCTCTCATCAAGAGTCCTATTTCTATGGGATCTCATTTGCTTCATGCATTTTTTTTCCTTCAGGATTTCTTAATTCCTTAAGAGCTTTCATAACGTTAGGGGCAAGACTACAAAAGCTCAAAAAAAAAAAAAAAGCACCATTCTTCTCTTACTGTCAAGGAGGAGAATAAGGCTATGAATACTTGGGTTCAAGACTATGTTCAAGAAAGAAAGGCAACTTACCTCATTTGCTTATGCAGTGCATATGCTTCAATCAGAGAATGTACCATACTGGCCTAAAAAGATGAGGAAAAAAAAAAAAAAGCAGAAAATAGTCCGTGCTTAATGTCTCTTAAAACTTTAATTCGGCGAAATCCCATTGATTTCATTCTCTTGAACTAAAGGAACTTAGTTTTAGCTTTCCTTTCTATAGGGTCGCTATGAGTCGAGTTTTGGTTTTTTCTTCCGCTTACGTAGCAGTTACATACATTTTAGACAATATGGATACAAGGTATCTAGATCGCTAAAGCTAAAGTAACCGGGCCTTCACTTGGGTGGTGAACACTTTTCAGTCCTGCAGCTTCTTTCCCACGACGTCAGCGATTCCCTTGGGGTAAGAAACACCATACCCTCAGTGCCATCCCCTCCCTTGTGTCCCCAACCCCCACCTGTCCGATGGACACTCCGCGGATAAACGCTGCGCTCTCAGCAACTACGAGAGAACACTTCTTCCATCACCTGATAACGGCTCCCCAAATTTGTCCCGAAGATTCCCCCAGCCCAAGTATCTTCTCCGCTTCCTAACTCCCTCCCGTCCACCGCCTCCTCCACTACCCCTCCCCTCTGAAAAGCCCGCGGTCTGTCGTCCCGACCTCGCTTACCCGTTTGGGGACTTTGGTCAAAGAATCGCACATGCTGACATACTCGGGACTGTATATGTAAACCGGGGGCAGCGACTGCCCACCGTCGGCCGGTTCCTCCGGCTCCTCCATCTTCCGCTTCCAACCGATCTGGAGCCACCGTCCGGATCCGGCTTTATTCCGACTCGGTTCGGGCTCGAGTTCCTGCTCCTCTGATCGGCCGCAGGTGCTCCCTGGTCAACATTCCCTCCTATCCTTGAGATCGCCGGAGACACTGTCCCCACTCCCCACCCAGTTGAGAGAACAGATGGGCCTTCCCAGGCCCAAACCCCTCCATTTAGTGGCCACAGTTCATAAAAAGGGGTTTGGTGACTATAAAACATCCCAAATAGCTGCCAATTAGGATCGAAATTTATGACACAAAATAAGTACGGTCAAAACTAACCATCCTTGTTGCCCTACGGGGCCATTTGAGATGAGGTTAGACCAGCTCCAGAGCATGCTGGGAGACGTAGTTTCCAGGGGTTTGAGCAACGGAAGAGCTGGAGCTAATTATTAAAATAGACGTGAATTTTGAGTTTTAGGGCTAAAAAACGCAGCCTCAGCTCTTCAAAAATTCTTTGAACTTACAAATACACCTATTTAAAAGACAGAAACAATGTAGGTACCAAGAGCCCACCACCACCTAGCTACCTCAGCTGCATCTTCTAAAGACAGGCTTTTGCGGGGGGGGGGGGGGGCTCACTGACGATAGGTACCCTGGTGGCACAGTGGTGGCTGCTAACCTAAAGGTGGGAGGTTGGAACCCACCAGCCACTCCACGGGGAGAACGATGTGGCAGCTTCCGTAAAGATTACAGCCTTGGAAGCCCTATGGGGGCAGTTCTGTTCTGCCCTATAGGGCCGCTATGAGTCAGACTTGACAGCAACGGGTTTGGTTTTGGTTTAACTAACGATACAAATGATTTTAAAAGCTTACGCAGTAAATTCTTGAATTAACTTTAGTTCATAACTTTTCATCATTAACCATACAGGTGGGAGTTAGCGATCGCGATAATTTACTCCGGCAAATCTGCAGTGGCGTCACTATGAGGGTGGGGCGGGGTGCAGATCCCACCCGGTGACACTGTCAGAGGGAATGACACCAAAATGACTGTCTATAAAATTTTTATGCAGTGTTACCGCTGAAATTTATTTTTTTTATGACTCATAAGGCTAAAATTCTATGCTAATTTACTGTTTGAACCTTCTAATGAACTCTGGTCAGAACTGTCATTATAATGGCGCTTCAAATCACCTGGTTTCATCTCTTGTTTCTTTGCTGCGGGTGTTTTTATAGCTGCTGATTTTGTCAAATTTGCTGCTGTTTTAGCTAAAATATTGTTGTAATTAGCATGGGGGTGATACCGTGAATTACCACACTGAGTGACACCAACCCTAGTGACACCATTGCAGATCTGATAGCATTTTCCCAAGAGACTGTCAGGTTCTGTGGAAATTGCTTGGTAGATTCCAATCAAATAATGCTGTCAATTATACTCTTTGAAAACTCATGTGGTAATAAGTATGCAAGTAGATACTTTCAATGATGTTTGGAAACTGAAGCTTTTTTCCCCTCCCTCCTTTTGCTTCTGCAGCTAAACGAGGGCCGGGGAAATATGTTAGGTTCAGCGTGAGGGTCACATTAAAGAATATCCTGAAGCAGTTTTCAAATGACCATCAGTATTTCCAGGTTCCTAAAGAACTGTATGATCTGGTAAAAGCTGCCAATGCCCAGGCCCCCAACTTGCACTATTTAACTCCTCTCAGACAATCCAGTATCCTTATCTTCTTTAAAATCCAGCTTGTTTCCCACTCTTTAAACATTTATTGAGCATTTATGTACTAAGCATTATGCTAGGCACTTTAGATATATGAGCTTATTTTATCCTTGCAACAGTCCTATGAAGGAAGTTTTAATATGCCCATTTTACAGATGCAATGCAGAGACTAAGTAACTTGCTCAAGGTCACAATTAAAAATAAGAAAAGTAGAAATTCAAAATCAGGTCTGTCTGACAGTGAAAAAAAAAAGCCTTTGAAAATTCCCTTCAGTATATAAACTTCATTTCTTCAAGATGACCTTGTGTTACATTTAACTTTTTTCAACCCTCCACTTAGCATCCTCTCAATAACCAAAAACCAAACCCATTGCCATCAAGTCAATAAACGGAGAAAATACTGAAGTTGTAAATGACTTCATTTTACTTGGATCCTCAACCAACACCCATGGAAGTAGCAGTCAAGAAATCAAATGATACATTACATTGGGCAAATCTGCTCCAAAAGACCTCTTTAAAGTGTTAAAAAGCAGAGATGTCACTTTAAGGTCTAAGGTGCACCTGACCCAAGCCATGGTGTTTTCAGTCACCTCATGAGAATGTAAAAGCTGGACAATGAATGAGGAAGACCGAAGAAGAATTGATGCCTTTGAATTATGGTGTTGGCGAAGAATATTGAATATATCATGGACTGCCAGAAGAACGAACAAGTATGTCTTGGAAGAAGTGCTCCCTAGAAGCAGGATGGTGAGACTTCGTCTCACATACTTTGGACATGTTATCAGGAGGGACCAGTCCCTGGAGAAGGACATCATGCTTGGTAAAGTAGAGGGTCAGTGAAAAAGGGGAAGACCCTCAACAAGATGGACTGACACAGTGGCGGCAACAATGGGCTAAAACATAGCAACATTTGTGAGGACGGTGCAGTACTGGGCAGTATTTTGTTCCATTGCATATGCAGTCAGTATGAGTTGGAACTGACTCTACAGCACCTAACAACTACAATATATCTACATCTGTATATATATTCATATAACCACTGGGATGTCTAATAGCCATATCTAACTTAACATTTTCAAAACCAAACTCTTCATTTCTTCATCCAAGTCTTTTCTGCCGCTTTCCCATCTTTCATAGCTGAGTAGACACCAACATCTATCCAGTTGCCTGAGCTAGAAACCTGGGAATTACTCATGCTAGTTCTTTTTTTCCTTACCCCCAAATTCAGTCCATCAATAATTTCCACCAGTTTCACCTCCAAGACATCTCTCAAATACGTACGCTTATCCCCTTCTGCATTGCCAACACCCCATTCCAGGTACTATCATCTCTCATCTGGACTCTGCAATACCTAACTAGTTTCTACTTGCACTCTTGCTGCCCCACAGTCCATTCTCTTTGCAGCAGCCAACGTGAGCTTCCAAAAAAATCAAATTAGTTTATGTCACTAAAATCTGCCCCACATCATGGTGAGAATCTCTGAGCTAGGAAGTAGAGTGTAATTTTTAGAAATGTCTATTTGTAGGGACTAGAAGAAGCAAAAGGTGTCAGAAAGGAGACAAAAAAGAAATAATTGGGGGAGGACAAATGTAGTACGGTTTCACAGAAATCAAGGGAGGAGAGAGTTTCAAGAAGAAATAGCAACAATATCATGTACTGCAAAAGGGTCAAAGATACCTTTGGCCATTTTGGGGGAACTGGTGCCCTAAAGAAAAAGCACGATATAACGCAGGAAGCCAGGCTGCAAGGGATTAAGGAGCAAAGCCAAGAGAATTAAGTGTTGCCTCCTCTTTGAAGAAATTTGATTGTGAAAGGAACGAATGAGTTTGGACATCAACCTGAGGGGATGTCAGAGCCCAGGCATGTTTTTTTGGGAAAAGAGAGAACTGTGAATGTTTTTAGACAGAGTGGAAGGAATCAGTACTGTAGGAGTTGACTGAAAGGTGAGATCACGACAGGCTGACAATATAAGGAGGAAATGGGGCTTGACCTTCGTGGATAGGCAGTAGAAGGAAGAGGGCAGCATATAGACTGGCCAGCCAATACCCTAAAATCTGAACTCTATGACATGACAATGAATTGTTCTATGTGTTCTTTCAGATCTTGCAACAAATAGATGAACATTTCAACACATAAGCACTGCTTCGGAACAGTATCGCAGTATGGCACAAAGTATGGCAAGCAGATTCAGTCATGAAGGAAGTTACATTGTTGCACCAGAAAAAAAAAAAAACAGTTGCAGTGGAGTTGATTCCAACTCAAGGTGACTCCAGGCGTGTCAGAGTAGAACTTCACTCCATAGGGTTTTCAATGGCTGTGACTTTTCAGAAGCAGATCACCAGGGCTTTTTCCTGAGGCACCTCTGGGTGGATTCCAACTGCCGAAGTTTTGGGTTTTTTTTTTTTTTGGTTAGTAGCCAAGAATTTAACTGTTTGTACCAACCAGGGACTCTGGAATTGGCAGCATATATATTGCTGCAGCAAATCAAACAAGGAGGTTCTAAGATACTTTAACTGAGAGGAAAACCCTTCCCAAAGTGCTAGATTTGCAGCCAGAGAACATAGGTTGAATCTTTTATTTTTATTATTCTTTCTATTATGCATTTTTTAATTTAGTAACTTTGTTTTAATTGCAGTATAATGTACAGCTTGATGAATTTTTATATATGTATACATCCACGTAACCACCTAGATCAAGAAACAGAACATTCCAGTAATTCCAGGGTTCCTTTGTGCCCATGTCCAGTCAATACCATGCTAGAGGTAACCACTTTTTGATATCTATCGCCACAGATTGGATTTGCCTGTTCCTGATATTTACACAAAAGGAATCAGACAATTGTGTACTCTTTTCAGTCTGGCTTCCTTCACTCAACATTAAGTCATGAGATTCAACCATGTTGCTGCATGTAGCGGTATTGCTATTTTTTAAATTGCTGCGTAGCACTCCATTTTATGAATATATTACCATTTATTTACCCAAGTCTATTGTTGATGGCCACCACCTGTCTGTAAGTTTGTCATACTGTGATGGCTTACATGTTGCTGGACATAGGTTGAATCTTGGCTCTAAAGCTTACTAGCTCAGTGGCCCTGGACAACTAACTAACTTGACTCAGTTTCCTCAACTGTTCATGTTGTTAGGTGCCGATTCATAGCAACCTTATGTACAACAGAATGAAACACTGCCAGGTCCTGTGCCATCCTCACAAACATTGCTATGTTCGAGCCCATTGTTGCAGCCACTGTATCAATCCATCTCGTTGAGGGTCTTCTACTTTTTCACTGACCCTGTACTTTACCAAGCATGATGTCCTTCTCCAGGGACTGGTCCCTCTTGATAACATATCCAAAATATGCAAAACAAAGTCTTGCCATCCTCACTTCTAAGGAGCATTCTGGTTGTACTTCTTCCAAGACAGATTTGTTTGTTCTTCTGGCAGTCCATGGTATATTCGATATTCTTTGCCAACACCATAATGCAAAGGTGTCGATTCTTCTTCAGTCTTCCTTATTCATTGTCCAGCTTTATGGGTTCCATTTCATTTTTTGACGACTTACAATTTTTCTGAATTCATATTTTGTACATTCCATGTTCCAATTATTAGTGGATGTTTGCAGCTGTTTCTTCTCATTTTGAGCTGTGCCACCTCAGCAAATGAAGGTCCTCGCCTACTATTGCTAAAGTTAATTTCTGAACCTGCAAGTTCCTGTGGGGCTGTGCTACTTCTCTTTTTGGCAATTTTCCCGCCTTCACTCGCTGGCAGAAGCAGGCAGATAGAAGGGAAAGCAAACACACTAATAAGGCACTACACCTCTGGCCACTTTCTTTGTGCATTTCAGAATCTGACCACTGATGTTTCAACTGTATTGAACAGATTTACCCTTGTTTTCATACCATTTTCTAATGCCTTTTCCTTGGAGAGTAAGAGTTGTTAAGAACGCGAACTCTGGAGTTAGACTGCAGGGGTTCACATCCCAGCTCTACCACTTACTAGCTGTTTAACTTTGGACAAATTTCTTAAACTCTCAGTGCCTCCATTCCCTTAATATCTACCTTACATGGTGACTGTGAAAATAAGTAAGATAGTCCATACTGAGTGCCTATATAACAATGTCTGGCATTTGGTAAGCACTCAAACATTGGTTATTTGTTTTAATTAACCATTATGGCAGATATTCCTTAATTTTTTGAAAGTCTCCTCCCTCTATTATCCTCACTTCCACTTCCATATTACCATTGCAAGAGAAGTTACTACTAGTGGTTTGGGAACAGGTCTGTGGTTTGTGGTTTTTAGGACACAATAAATCAGGTTTCTGTTAAATATAGGGTAACGATATCACCTGAGATGGGATACTTTATTTTTCCTTTGGTGAAAATATACACAGCAAAGCCCACTCCCATTCCACAAATTCTAGACATGATGATCAGTGACAGTGGTTACATTCTTCACATTGTGTCAACATTCTTGTTATTCCTGTTCTAGTTGTTTCAATTCCATTTACTTAATCTCCCTACCCCCAAACCTTTACAACTACGGTTGAAAATAACTGTTGACCCTTTGGCCATATATATACATATATATATATGTGTATGTGTATATATATATGTATGTGTACATGTATGTATATATATGTGTGTGTGTGCATATATATATATATTCACGTAACACAATACTCAAGGGTGACAGTGTACTCTTTGGGCTAAACTCTTAGTTTAAAGGTGACTTCAGGGGATGGCTTCAATTCAGGGTTTTATGTGTGCATGTGGGTGCTTTAGGTGAAAGTTTACAGTGCAAATTAGTTTCTCATTCAAAAACTTATGCACAAATTATTTTTTGAAGTTAGTTGCAATCCCTGCAACGTGTCAGCACTCTCCCCATTTCCCTTTATGCCCTGGGTTCTCCATGTCCGTTTGTACAATTTTCCTGTCCCTTCCTGCCTTCTTGTCTTTGCTTTTGGGCAGGTGTTGCCTATTTGGTCTCCTATGCTTGACTGAACTAAGAAACACATTCCTCATATGTGTTATATTTGTTTTATATGCCTGTCTAATCTTTGGCTGAAAGGCAGACTTCAGGAGTGGCTTCAGTTCTGAGTTAGCAGGGTGTCTGGGGGCCATAGTCTCGGGAGTTCCTTCAGTCTCTGTCAGACCAGTAAGTGTGGTCTTTTTTTTGTGTGCGTGAATTTGAATTTTGTTCTGCATTTTTCTTGCACTGGGTCTGGTACCCTCTATTGTGATCCCTGTCAGAGAGGTTGGTGGTGGTAGCTGGGCACCATCTAGTTCTTCTGGGCTCAGGCTGGTGGAGACCGTGGTTCATGTGGTCCATTAGTCCTTTGGACTAATCTTTTCCTTGTGTCTTTGGTCTTCTTCATTCTCCTTTGCTCTAGATCAGATGGGACCAATAGATATATCTTAGATGGCCACTCATAAGCTTTTGAGGTGCTAGACACTACTCTCCAAAGTAGGATATAGAACATTTTCTTCATGAAATATGTTATGCCAATTGACCTAGATGTTCCCTGAGACCATGGTCCCCAGCCTCAGTCCCAGTAACTGAGTCCCTCAAAGTGTTTGGATGTGTCCAGGAAGGTGTTGTGACTTTGCCTTGCTCAAATTGTGCTGACTTCCCCTATATTGTTTGCTGTCTTTCCTTTCACCAGTTAGTACTTGTCTACTTTCTAGTGATTTTCCCTCCCCACCACCCCCTCCCTCATAACCATCAAAGATTGTTTCTTTTTTTTTTTAATGGGTGTAAACCCTTTCTTGGCTTTTTACAATAGTGGTCTCATATAATATTTGTCCTTTTGTGATTGACTTATTTCACTCAGCATAAGGCCCTCCAGATTCATCCATGTTGTGAGATGTTTCACAGATTCATCATTGTTCTTTATCTTTGAGTAGTATTCCATTGTGTGTATGTACTATAATTTATCTATTCATCTGTTGATGGGTACTTAGGTTGTTTCAAACTTTTTGCTGTTGTGAAAATGTCTCAATGAACATGGTGTGCATATATCCATTTGTGTGACATCTCTTATTTCTCTAGGATATATTCCTAGAAGTGGGATTACTGGATTATATGGTATTTCTATTTCTAGCTTTTTAAAGAGGCACCATATTGTTTTCCACAGTGGTTGTACCATTTTACGTTCACACCAGCAGTGCATAAGAGTTCCAGTCTCCCCCTTTGATAAAGTCCAACACCCATTCCTGATAAAAACTCTCAATAGGATAGGAATAGAAGGGAAATTCCTCAGTATAATAAAGGGCATCTATATAAAACCAACAGTCAACATCATTCTCAATGGAGAGAGGCTGAAAACATTCCCCTGGAGAATAGGAACAAGACAAGGATGACCTTTATCACTACTCTTATTTAACATTGTGCTGGAAGTCTTAGCTAGAGCAATAAGGTAAGAAAAAGAAATAAAGAGCATCCAAATTGGTAAGGAAGAAGTAAAACTATCCCTATTCATGGATGATATGATACTGTACATACAGAACCCTGAAGAGTCCACAACACTGGAACTAATAGAAAGATTGAGCAGAGCAGCAGGATACAAGATAAACATACAAAACTCAGTTGGATCCCTATACACCAATAAATAGAACTACAAAAAGGAAAACAGGAAATCAATACCATTTATAACAGCCCCTAAAAATTAAAATATTTAGGAATAAATCTAGCCAGGGATGTAAAAGACCTCTACAAAGAAAACTACAAAATACTATTGCACGAAATCAGAAGAGACCTACAAAATGGAAAAACATAGCATGCTTATACATAGGAAGACTCAACATTGTGAAAATGCAGTTTGAATCCATTTTTTTTTACCCGAAGCAATCTACAGATTAAATGCAATCCTGATTTGAAAACCAACAGTATTCTTTAATGAGATGGAAAAACCAACTGTATGTGGAAAGGAAAGAGGCCCCAGATAAGTGAAGCAGTATTGAAGAAAAAGAATAACATAGGAGGTCTAGCACTACCTGACCTCAGAACCTACAATATACAGCTATGGTAGTCAAAACAGGCTGGTACTGGTACAGTGAGAGACACTTTGACCAATGGAACAGAGTTGAGAAAACAGATGTAAATCCATCTACCGATGGCCACCTGATCTATGACAAAGGCTCAAAGTCCATTTAATGGGGGAAAAGACAGTCTTTTTAACAAATGGTGCTGTCAAAACTGGATGTCCATCTGTAAAAAAATGAAACAGGACACATACCTTACACCATACACAAAAACTAATTCGAAATGGATCAGAGACCTAAATTTAAAATGAAAAACCCATAAAGATCATGGGAAAAAAAATGCTAGGGCCCCTAATATATGGCATAAAACCATATATGGCATAAATAGGATAAAAACCAGAACTAACAATACACAAACAGCAGAAGATAAACTAGATAACTGGAATCATCTAAAAATTTAACACATATGCTCATCAAAAGACTTCACCAAAAGAGTAAAAAGTGAACTTACAAACTAGGAAAAAGCTTTTTGCTATGACAAACCTGACAGGTCTAATCTCAAAAATCTGTGGGAAAACCCAACACCTCTACAACAAAAAGACGAATAATCTGATTAAAAAATGGGCAAAGGACATGAACAGACACTTCATCAAAGAAGACATTCAGGCAGGTAACAGACGCATGAGGAAATGTTAGCCATTAGAGAAATGCAAATCAAAACTACAATGAGGTGCCATCTTACCTCAACATTGCTGGCATGAATCAAAAAAAAAAAAAAAAAACCCAGAAAATAACAAATGTTGGAGAGGTTGCAGGGAGATTGGAACTCTTACACAGTGTTATTGCGAATGCAAAATGATACAACCATTTTGGAAAACAATATGGCACTTCCTTAAAGAGCTAGAAATAGAAATACCATATGATCCAATAATTCCACTCCTAGGAATGTACCCTAGAGAAATAAGAGACATTACATGAATAGACATATGCACACCAGTGTTCACGGCAGCATTATTCACAATATCAAAAAGATGGAAATAACCTAAGTGCCCATCAACAGATGAATGGATAAACTATAAACTATGATACATACACACAATGGAATACCACACAACGATGCAGAACAATGTTGAATCTGTGAAACACCTCACAACATGGATGAATCCAGAGGGCATTATGCTGAGTGAAATAAGTCAATTACAAAAGGTCAAATACTGTATGAAACGAATATTATAAAAACACATGAAAATGTTTCCACACAGAAAGAAACAATCTTTGATGGTTACGAGGGAGGGGAGAGAAGGGGAGGGAAAAACACTAAGTAGATAGTAAATAAGTGGTAACTTTGGTGAAGGGTAAGACGGTACACAATACTGGGGAACTCACTGTGACTTGACCAGGGCAAAGTCACAGAGGCTTCGGGGCACATCCAAACACCCTGAGAGACCAAGCTACTGCACTGAGGGCTAGGGACCATGGTCTCAGGGGGCATCTAGCTCAATTGGTATTACATAGTCTATAAAGAATATGTTCCACATCTGACTGTGGTGAGTAGTGACCGGGGTCTTAAAAGCCTGCGAGCAACCATCTGAGGTACATCTACTGGTCCCATCCTGGCTGGAGCAAAGGAGAATAGATAAGACCAAAGACAAAAGGGAAAGTTTAGTTCAAAGGACTAAGGGACCACAACCACCACAACCTCCACCAGACTAAGCCCAGAACAACTAGATGGTTCTGGTTACCACCACCGCTTACTCTGGCAGGGATCACAATAGAGGGTGCTGGCCAGAGTAAGAGTAAAATGTAGAAAAAATTCAAATTCACGCACGTGTGTGTGCTCACACATGCACACACACACAGTCTCTCTCTCTCTCTCTCACACACACACACACACACACACACACGACCAGGCTTGCTGTTCTGATAGACTCTGGAGAAATCCCATGAATATGGCCCCACCCTTTTACCTCAGTTCTGAAGTCACTCCTGAGGTTCACCCTTCAGGCAAAAATTAGATAGGATTATAGGGCCAACATTAACACAGTGAGGGTGGTTAAAAAAAAAAAAAGAGCTCTAATCTTCTGCAACCTCTCCAACACTTATTATTTTCTGTTTTGGGTTTTTTGTTTGTTTGTATGTTTGTTTGATTAGTGCCAGTAATGTCAGGGTGAGATGGTATCTCACTGTAGTTTTGATTTGGATTTCTTTAAAGGCTTATTGCGAGCATTTCCTCTTTTGTCTGTTAGCCACGTGAATGTCTTCTTTGGCAAAGTGTCTGTTCATATCTTTTGCCTCTTTTTAATTGGATTATTTGTCTTTTTGTTGTTGAGGTGTGAAGTATTCTATAGATTTTAGAGACTAGACCCTTGTCAGATATGTACGCAAAATTTTTTTTACCAGTGTGTAGGTTCTCCTTTTGCTCTTTTGTTGAAGTCTTCTGACGAGTGTTTAAATTTAGGAACTCCCAGTTATCTAGGTTATCTTCTGGTATTTGTGCATTGTTAGTTATGGTTTGTATTCTCTTTATACCATGTATTAGGGCCTTAGTGTTGTCTCTATTTTTACTTCTATCAACTTTATCGTTTTAGGCTTTATATTCAGGTCTTTGATCCATTTTGAGTTAGTTTAGGTGTATGGTGTGATGCATGGGTCCTATTTATTGTTTTTATAGATGGACACCCAGTTTTGCCACCACCATTTGTTAAAGAGACTGTCTTTTCCCCATTTAATGGACTTAAGTCCTTTGTCAAAGATCAGCTGACCATAGGTAGATGGATTTGCGTATGGGTTCTCAATTCTGTTCCAATGGTCTATGTGTCTATTGTACCTGTACCAGGCTGTTTTGGCTACCTTGAATGCCTGAGATCAGGTAGTGTAAGGCCTCCAACTTTGTTCTTTTTCTTCAATAATACTGTCATAGATTGAATTATGTACCCCCGAAAATGTGTGTATCAATTGGGCTGGGCCATGATTCCCAGTATCGTGTGATTTTCCTATATATTGTAAATCCTGCCTGTATGATGTTAATGAGGGAGGATGGGCGGCAGTTGTGTTAGTGAGGCAGGACTCAACCTACAGGATTGGATTATGTCTTGAGGCAATCCCTTGAGATAGAAAAGAGAGAAGCAAGCAGACAGGGGAACCTCATACCACCAAGAAAGCAGTGCCAGAAGCAGAGCGCATCCTTTGGATCTGGGGTTCCTGCGCAAAGGAGCTCCTAGTCCGGGGCAAAGTCGATGAGAAGGCTGACAGTGAGAGAAAGCCTTCCCCTGAAGCTGACACCCTGAATTTGGGCTTTTAGCCTACTTTACTGTGAGAAAATAAACTTCTCTTTGTTAAAGCCATCCACTTGTGGTATTTCTGTTATAGCAGCACAAGATGACTAAGACAAATACTTTGCTTATCTGGGGCCTCTTTCTGTTACATATAAATTTGGTGATTGGTTTTTCCATCTTGTTAAAGCAGGCTGTTGGTATTTGGATTGGGGTTACATTATATCTGTAGATTGCTTTGGGTAAAATCGACATTTTCACAATGTTCAGTCTTCCTATCCAGGAGCATGGTATGTTTTTCCATTTGTGTAGGTCCCTTTAGGTTTCCTGCAATAGTGTTTTGTAGTTTTCTTTGTATAGTCTTTTATGTCCCTGCTTAGATTTATCCTAAGTATTTTTTTTTAGGGGCTATTATATATATGGTGGAGCCCTAGTGGCACAGTGGTTAAGAGCAAAAAGGTCAGCAGTTCGAATCTACCAGTCACACCTTGGAAACCCTCTGGGGCAGTTCTACTCTGTCCTATAGGGTTCCTATGAGTTGGAATTGACTCAGCTGCAGTGGGTTTATGGGTATAAATGGTATTGTTTCCTTCCTTTTCGTAGTTCTCTTTGTTGGTTATAGGAACTCAACTGATTTTTGTATGTTGTTCTTGTATTCTGGTACTCTGCTGAATGTTTCTAATAGTTCCAGTAGTTTTCTTGTTTTCAGCCTCTCTCTATTGGGAATAATGTTGGCTGTTATTTTTGTATGGATGTCCTTTATTATGCTGAGTAATTTCCCTTCTATTCCTATCTTATTGAGAGTTTTTATCAGGAATGAGTGTTGGACTTCATCAAATGACTTTTCTGTACCAATTGAGATGATCATGTGATTCTTTTGTTTTATTTATGTGGTGGATTATGTTGATTGATTTTCCAATGTTGAACCAACCTTGCATAGCTGGTATGAATCCCACGTGGTCATGGTGTATTATTTTTTTGATATGATTCTGAAAAAAATTAGCTAGAATTTTGTTGAGAAGTTCTGCATCTATATTCATGAGAGATATTGGTCTGTAATTTTCTTTTTTTTTTGTAGTGTCTCTGTGTGGCTTTGGTATTAGGGTTATGTTGGCTTCATTGAATGAATTTGGGAGCATTCCTTCCTTTTCTATGTTCTGAAATAGTTTGAGCAGTGCTGGTGTGAGGTCTTCTCTGAATGTTTGGTAGAATTCTCCAGTGAAGCTGTCCAGGCCTGTGGTTTTTTTTTTGTTATTGGGAGTTTTTAAAATCACCTCTCCAATCTCTTCTCTTGTTATGGATCTGTTCAGATATTGTTTATCTCAGTTTGTGTTAGTTTAGGTAGGTACAGTGTTTTTAGAAATTTGTCCATTTCTTCTAGGTTCTCAAATTTGTTAGAACACAGTTTTTCATAATATTCTGTTTTTCTTTAATCTTTTTTTGGGTCTGTTGTAATGTATGCCATCTCATTTCTTATTTGAGTTGTTTCATTTCCTCTTTTTCTTTTGTCAGTTTGGCCATTGGTTTGTCGATTTTACTGACATTTTCAAAGAAACAACTTTTGGTCTTGTTCATTCTTTCTATTGTTTTTCTGTTCTTTATTTCATTTATTTCTGCTCTAATCTTTATTTCCTTTATTCTGCTGCCTGTGGTCTTCTTCTGCTGTTCTCTTTTGGTTTTTTCGAGTGGTGGTCCATTCTCCTTTTTTGATATGTGTGTTTATTGCTATAAATTGACCTCTGAACACTGCTTTTTTGTGCCCAAAGATTTTGATATGATGTGTTTTTATCCTCATTTGATTCTAGGAATTTTTTCATTCCCTCTTTTTTTTTCAATTACCCAATTGTTTTTAAGCAAGGTGTTATTCCGTTTCTACACATTTGATTTTTTTCCTTTGCTCTTCCGGTTGTAGATTTCTCCTTTTATGGTGTTATGATCAAAAGAATGGCTCATATTACTGTGATGTTTTGGATTTTATTGAAGGGTTGCTTTTTGGTCTAAAATGTGGTCTATTCTGGAAAATGTTCCATGTGCCTTGGAAAAGATTGTATACTTTGCTGCTGTTGGGTGGAGTGTTCTATATATGTCTATGAGGTCAAGTTGGTTGATTTTGGCCTTTAGGTCTTCCGTATCTTTACTGAGTTTCTTTCTAGATGTTCTGTCCTTTACCGACAGTAGTGTGTTAAAGTCTTCTACTATTATTGTGGACATCATGCTCGGTAAAGTAGAGAGTCAGTGAAAAAGTGGAACACCTTTGATGAGATGAATTGACACATTAGGTGCAATAATGGGCTCAAACATAACAACGACTGTGAAGATAGTGCAGGACCAGGCAGTGTTTTGTTCTGTTGTACATAGGGTCACTAGAAGTTGGAACTTACTCAATGGCACCTAACGACAACAACAACAACAACTATTATTATGGAAGTGTCAATTTCTCTTCTAAGTGCCGTTAAGAGTTGTTTTGTGTATTTTGGAGCCCTGTCATTGAGTACGTAGATATTTATTAAGGTTATGTCTTCCTGGTGGATTGTCCCTTTAATCACTATATGATGCCCTTTCTTGTCTTTTATGCCTGATTTTGCCTTGAAGTGTGTTTTATCTGAGATTAGTATTGCTACTCCTGCTCTTTGCTGGTTACCCTTTGCTTGATTTTTTCAGTCCTTTAAATGTTAATATATTTATGTCTTTGCTAAGGTGTGTCTCTTGTAGACAGCATATTGATGGGTTGTGTTTTTTTAATCTATTCTGCCACTCTGTGTCTTTACAGGTGTATTTAAGGCATTTACATCCAGTATGACTATAGATGTTGTTGCTAGGTGCTGTCGACTTAGTTTTGACCCTATGTACCACAGAACGAAACACTGCCTGGGCCTGTGTGCCATGCTTACAATCGTGGTCATGCTTGAGCCTACTGTTGCAGCCACTTTGTCAACCCATCTCGTTGAGAGTCTTCCTCTTTATCACTAACCCTCAACTCTACCAATAATAATGTCCTTCTCCAGGGACTGATCCTTCCTGACAACATGTCCAAAGTATGTAAGATGCAGTCTTGTCATCCTTGCTTCTAAGGAGCATTCTGGTTGTACTTCTTCCAAGAAAGATTTCTTTGTCCTTTTGACAGTCCATGGTATATTCAATATTCTTTGCCAACACCACAATTCAAAGGTGTCAATTCTTCTCCTGTCTTCCTTAATCATTGTCCAGAGTTCGCAAGCATAGGATGTGACTGAAAATACCATGGATTGGGTCAGGTGCACCTTAGTCTTCAAGGTGACATCTTTGCTTTTCAACACTTTAAAGAGGTCTTTTTCAGCAGATTTTCCAAATGCAATGTGTCTTTTGACTTCTTGACTGCTGCTTCCATGGGCGTTGATTGTGGATCCATGTACAATGAAATCCTTGAGAACTTCAATCTTTTCTCCATTTATCATGATGTTGCTTATTGGTCCAGTTGTGAGGATTTTTGTTTTCTTTATGTTAGAGGTGTAATCCATACTGAAGGCTGTGGTCTTTAATCTTCATCAGTAAATGCTTCAAGTCCCCTTCACTTTCAGCAAGCAAGGTTGTGTCATCTGTGTAATGCAGGTTGCTAACGAGTCCTCCTCCAATCCTGATGCCCCGTTTTTCTTCATATAGTCCAGCTTCATGGATCAGCTCAGCATACGTAACAAATAGGTATGGTGAAAGGATACAACCCTGACGCACAGCTTTCCTGACTTTAAATCACACAGCATCTTCTTGTTCTGTCCAAAAAAACTGCCTCTTGATCTATGTAAAGTTTCCTCATGAGCACAATTAAGTGTTCTGGAATTCAAATTCTTCGCAATGTTATCCATAATTTGTTATGATCCACACAGTCGAATGCCTTTGCATAGCCAATAAAGCACGGGTAAACATCTTTCTGCTATTCTCTGCTTTCATCCAGGATCCATCTGAAATCAGCAATGATATTCCTCGTCCCATGTCCTCTTCTGAATCCAGTCTGAATTTCTGGCAGTTCCCTGTCAATATACTGCTGCAGCTGATTTCGAATGATCTTAAGCAAAATTTTACCTGTGTGTGTGATATTAAAGATTTGTTTGCTAATATCCACATTCAGTTGGATCACTGTTCTTGGGAATAGGCATAAATATGGATCTCTTCCAGTTGGCTGGTAAGGTAGCTGTCTTCCAAATTTCTTGATACAGATGAGTGAGTACTTCCAGTGCTGCATCCATTTGTTGAAACATTTCAGTTGATATTCTGTCAATTCCTGGAGCCTTGTTTTTTGCCAGTGCCTTCAGTGAAGCCTAGACTTCTTCCTTCAGTACCATTGGTTCTTGATCATATGCTACCTCTTGAAATGGTTGAATGTCGACCAATTCTTTTTGGTATAATGACTCTGTGTATTTCTTCTATCTTCCTTCAATGCTTCCTTCCTCATTTAATATTTTCCCCATAGAATCCTTCACTATTGCAACTCGATGCTTGAATTTTTTCCTCAGGTCTTTCAGCTTGAGAAATGCCGAGCGTGTTCTTTCCTTTTGGTTTTCTATCTCTAGGTCTCTGCACATGTCATCATAATACTTTACTTTGTCTTCTCGAGCCGCCCTTTGAAATCTTCTGTTCATTTCTTTTACTTCATAATTTCTTCCTTTTGCTTTAGCTGCTCGACTTTCAAGAGCAACTTTCAGTCTTCTGACATCCATTTTGGTCTTTTCTTTCTTTCCTGTCTTTTTAATGACCTGTTGCTTTCTTCATGGATGATGTCCTTGATGTCATTCCACAACTCATCTGGTCTTCTGACATTAGTGTTCAAAGCATCAAATCTCTTCTTAAGATGGTCTCTAAATTCAGGTGGGATATACTCAAGGTTGTACTTTGGCTCTCATGGACTCGTTCTAATTTTCTTCAGTTTCAACTTGAACTTGCATATGAGCAATTCACGGTCAGTTCTGCAGCCGACCCCTGGCCTTCTTCTGACTGATGATATTGAGCTTTTCATTGTCTCTTTGCACAGATGTAGTTGGTTTGATTCCTGTGTATTCCATCTGGTTAGGTCCATGTGTATAAAAAAAAATGTGTATAGTTACCATTTATGTTGGTGAAAGAAGGTATTTTCAGTGAAGAAGTTGTTAGTCTTGCAAAATTCTATCATGTGATCTCTGGCATCTTTTCTACCACCAAGGCCATGTTTTCCAACTACTCAGCCTTCTTTGTTTCCAGTTTTCACATTCCAATCACCAGTAATTATCAATGCATCCTGATTGCATGTCTGATCAATTTCAGACTGCAGAAGTTGGTAAAAATATTCAGTTTCTTCATCTGTGGCCTTAGTGGTTGGTCCATAAATCTGAATAGTCATCGTATTAAGTGGTCTTCTTTGTAGGCACATGGATATTATCCTATCACTGACAGTGGTGTACTCCAGGATAAATCTTGAAATGTTCTTTTTCACGACAAATGCAACACCATTCCTCTTCAAGTTGTCATTCCCATCATATTAGACCATATGATTGTCTGATTCAAAATGGCTAATACCAGTCCATTTCAGTTCACTAATGCCTAGGATATCAATGTTTATGCATTCCATTTAATTTTTGATGATTTCCAACTTTCTTAGATTCATACTTCATACATTCCACGTTTTGATTATTAACGGATGTTTGTAGCTGTTTCTTCTTTTTTTGACTCGTGCCACCTCAGCAAATAAAGGTCCCGAAAGCTTGACTTCATCCACGTCATTAAGGTTAGCTCTACTTTGAGGAAGTAGCTCTTCCCCAGTTGTCTTCTGAGTGCCTTCCAACCTGGGGGACTCATATTCTGGCACTATTTATATCAGATAAGGTTCCACTTATTCATAAGGTTTTCACTGGCTAATGCTTTTCAGAAGTAGACTTCTGGATCTTTCTTCCTAGTTTATCTTATTCTGGAAGCTCATTTGAAACCTGTCCACCATGGGTGACCCTGCTGGTATCTAAATACCAGTGGCATAGCTTCTAGCATCACAGCAACATGCAAGCCCTGACAGTACGACAAACTGACAGATGTGGGGGATGATTATCGATAGGTATGAGTTTATTGCTGTTTTTTTTTTTTTGTGATGCTGACATTTTCTTTGTTCTTCTCACTGTCCTGTGCTGAGCTCCTTTTGTTTGTGGATTTTCTTTTGTTATGGATTTTATGTTTCCTGAGTATATTTTTCTTCTTTTTTTTATTTTTGATGAGTAGGTTTGTTAATTTATTTGTGGTTACCTTGAAATTTACCCTTATCTTCCTAAGTTTGAACCAGTCTTTTATTACTTGTAATATCTTGACTTCCTCTCCATTTGAAAGTTTTATATCTACACTGTTTATTCTGTCTTTTATTGTTCTGGCATCGTAGCTATTTACAGATTGATATGTCTGATATATGTTTCTAGGTTTTAAGTTTTTAATCCGTGTTTTATTATCGAGAGTTCTTTACCTAGGTTGGTATCTGGCTGATGCTATCCTGTGTCCTAGACACTGGTTGCTTTCTGATGTTGGTGGTTCTCTAATCGAAGGACTCCCTTTAATATTTCTGGTAAGTTTGGTTTGGTTTTTACAAATTTCCTCAATTTCTTTTTATCTGGAAATGTCCTAATTTTGCCATCATATTTGAGAGAGAGTTTTGCAGGATATATTATTCTTGGTTGGCACTTTTTTCAAAATTTTATACATGTCATCCTATTGCCTTGTTGCCTGCATAGTTTCTTCTAAGCAGTCAGAGCTTAGTCTTACTCTTTCCCCTTTGTATGTGACTTTTTGATTTACTTCATCTGCTCTCAATATTCTTTCTTTTGTCTTGGTTTTGGCACGTGCAATTATGATATCTTTCGGTTATTTCATTTTGGGATCTATTCTATATGGGGTTTGTTCAGCTTCTTGGATAGTCAGCTTTTTGTCTTTCGTGATATTTAGGAAATTTTCTGCCAGTAAATCTTCAACAATCTTCTTTGTATTTTCCATTTTCTCCCCGTTCTTGAACTCAGATCATGTGCAAATTTTTACACTTGATTGTGTCCCACATTATTCTTAGGTCTTCATTTTTCTTCATTCTTCATCAAAGTGGCATCCATGGATTTGTCTCCAATCTTGCTGATTGTTACTTTATTGTTTCAAATTTACTACTAAAGCCTTCTATTGAGTTGTCCATTTCTGAAATTTTGTTGTTTACCTTTTAGATCCCTAGTTGTTGTTTTGTGTGATTTCTAATTATTTACGTTGAGACTTTGTTCTTGTATTATTTTCCTGAAATTTTCTATTGCTTTGTGTTTTTCTTGATTTTAGTTATGTTTTCGTTGGTTCTGTGTTTCAAATGACTTTCTCAATTTTTTCCTTGGTTTTGTCTGTTTTCCTTGATTCCTTTCCTAGTGTTTTAGAGAGTCCTAAATATTAGTCTTTTGAATTCCATGTCAGGTAGTTCCACTGCCTTTTCTTCTTCTGGAAGGTTACCTGATTATTTTGTTCACTTGCTGGACCATTTTGTCATGCTTTTTTATGTTTTGTCTGCTGTCTCTGAGAAATTAAGCTATTATTTTCTTTATTTGTTGATTATATATTCATTTGTCTCTTCCTGCTTCTTTGTTTTCTTATTATACATCAGGGTGGGTGGGCCATGTGTGCTTTGTTGCTTGCTCTTCTGGGGGTACAATAGCTCTCACCACCTTGTCTGGGTGGGCAGGGCAGCAGCAGGCTGGGCAAGCCCACTTCACTGTACACTGGTTTGGTGAGGTGACTGAGGGTTCCACTGGTGGGCACTGTCTGCCTCCTGATTTTGGTCCAGCAGTGAGGAAGCATTCACAGCTCCTTGACAGGTAGGTAGGGGTGTTGGATGGGGAGTGGTTTGAGCTCACTCACCCATTCAGAAGCTGTTGAGTGGCAGGAGAGGAGGGGCAGTCCAGGCCTGGTGTGACGGCAGACCTGAGTGCTGGGGATACTGTAACTGCAACAGCACAGTGGGAGCTGATAGGAATAGAGGGTAGCATAGGGGGCTGGATGGGGGAAAAATAAAGAAAAGCAAGAGAAAGAAAAAAAAGGTGGCTGGTGGGTGGGGGTGGAGTGGACCTGGGAGCTGGTGGGAAGTTGGAGGAGGTGGCACATGGGGCTAGATGGGAGGTAGAAAGGAAGCAAAAAAGAAAAAAAATATGACAGTGCAGTGCATGCCAGAAGATGGGGTGATGTGGACCCAAGGCAGCATCAAGCTAGTGCGCTGGTGACACTTTATTTGCAGGGGCATTGGGGAACAGTGGGAAGGTGGAGGAGGTGGCATATGGGGCTAGGTGGGAAGGAGAAGAAAAAGGAAGAATGGAAAAAGGGGGAAAATAGCAGTATGGTGGTTGCCAGTGAGAAGGGGCAGGGTGGACCTTTGGGCCGGTGGGAAGGGAGGGTAGGTTGTTTACAGGTCTAGGTGGGAGTGGGAAAGAAAGAAAAAAAATGACCGCACTGCAGGAGTTGGGGAGGGCGTGGACAGCAGGGCAGTGGTAGGTCAGTGGCTCTCTAGTCATGATGGCGTGCTGGGGGACACTGGGAAGGGGACTAGGTGGGAGTGAGAAAGAAAAGGGAAAAAGTGTGGTGCACTGGGGGTTGGCAATTAGGGGTGGGGCAGACCCGGGGTAGTGGGAAGGGAGAGGAGAGAACATACTGGGCTAGGTGAGAGGGAGAAGGAATAGAAAGAGAAGAAAAAAAATGGTGGTGTGTTGGGGGCAGAGTGGACCCAGGGCAGTGGCAGGCTGGTGTGCTGGTAGCCCCCTTGCCATGCCGGCATGATAAGATCTGGTGGGAAGGCCGTGGCGGTGGCATATGGGCCTGGGTGGGAGGAAAAAAGAAGATGAAGAAAAAATAATTAAAAAATTAAAAAACTTGTGAATGGCGGAGTCTGGTAAATGGGGGTGACGTGGACCCAAGAGCCAGTGGAAAGGGATGGAGGTGACGTATTGGGTTAGGTGGGAGAGAGAAAGAAAATAAGAGAAAGAAAAAAATGTAGCACAGCGGGAGCCAGCAGGTGGGAGGGGGTGACCTGGACCTGGGGCAGTGGCAGGCCTGTAGCTCTTAGCTGTGGCAATGCAATGGGGACTGGTGGGAAGGGGTGGCAGTGGTGTATGGGGCTAGGTGGGAGAAAAAAAGGAAAAAAAATTAAAATTAAAAAAATGAGAGGAAGGGTCAAGAAGGGAGAATAGTCAGATGCTTCCTGTGGTTCCTCTTACAACAAAGACCCACAACACAAGTGAATCAATTATATATGACAATCTAGGAGCCCTGAACATCAGAGAGAAAGTTGAGGAGTCAGACTGAGCGACAGGGAGAGGAAGAGACTGTTCAGAAGCAGTGAGGAAGTGCCAGATCTGACCTGGCCAGCACCCTGCAGGCTGGATTGGCTGGCACATGCAGGCTGAGGCAAGTAAGTAGTAGTGCTCAGGACACATTTTCCACGTCAGGAGAAACCAAGCAGCGGAGAGCCTGCACAAGCCCGCAGAAGCAGGGGGAAGCACTGCTGGATCTGCGAAAGTTAAGTGCAAGCAACTACCCTACCATGTGGGATCAAAATAACCAACTCTTCGCCCTCTGGGAAGTGCCTCTCTCCCCCTCATCCACCCCCTCCCTGCTCCGCTCCGGTCCCAGTCAGGCAGTGTTCAGTGATTGCCACGCCCCTAAGGCTGGAAGTGGGACACTTTGCACCCGAGCCAGTCTCCTGGCTTTGGAGAGGAAACAAATTAACAAACAGGAAGAAGAAACGGCCAGCTCCCCTAGGCACAGGCTTAAGGGGTCCATGAACTTTGAATGCCTTTTACCCCTGCTTAGACCTGTGTAGGCCCATTTCAACAGTGTAGGCCCTCATTAGCATAGTACAACAGGGTATATACCTGAAGCCTATTTTCAACTGCAACAGCTAAGGGAGAGTGGCAGATTCATGACATTTGACCCCACCCTGGCCATTCAGCAGAGTCCTCACCTATCCCCATCAAGGGACCGAGGACTGGTGGCTCCACCCACTTCATCTAGCCACCCACGACAGGTGTCCAAGGATAAGTGGTGCCTCTCAGTCCTTATAGCCAACAGCATTAGGTGCCCAAAGTCTGGCTGCAAAACCCACCCACTTACACATTTTAGGGAACAGGGACACACCTTCCACCCAGGCATTCAGGGAGTAGCCGTCAGCTCCCTACCTTATTCAGCACATAATCCCCTACTGCAGCCAGATACCTGTGCCTGCTCCAATCACCCCTACATAGCCCTACCCATCCAGGACTGTAGGTGAGAGCCTGTACCACACACCTGGTGACTGATGACCTGGACACCTGAGCTGAATCAACAGTAAAGACTCCTGGGCTCACATATCCAGTAGCAGCTCTAACCACTGGGTGACGGGATGTGAGAGCTTCAAAGATGCCAATAATCAAAGTAGCTCACAAGACCAGTCTATTTGGGCATATCAAAACAAGAAGCTAGGACACAGTAAGCAAACATACAATAAATAAATATAATAACATTGAAGTTGTCAAGGATTTCATTTTACTTGGGTCCACAATCAACAGCCATGGAAGCAGCAGTCAAGAAATCAAAAGATGCATTGCATTGGGTAAATCTGCTGCAAAGAACCTCTTTAAAGTGTCGAAGAGCAAAGATGTCACCTTGAAGACTAAGGTGCACCTGATACAAGCCATGGTATTTTCAATCGCATCATATGCATGTGAAAGCTAGAAAATGAATAAGGAAGACCAAAGAAGAATTGATGCCTTTGAATTGTGGTGTTGCCAAAGAATATTGAACATACCATGGACTGCCAAAAGAGTGAACAAATCTGTCTTAGAAGAAGCACAACCAGAATGGTCCTTAGAAGCAAGGATGGCAAGACTGCATCTTACATACTTTGGACATGTTGTCAGGAGGGATCAGTCCTTGGAGAAGGATATCATGCTTGGCAGAGTACAGGGTCAGTGCAAAAGAGGAAGACCCTCAACCAGGTGGACTGACACGGTGTCTGCAACAATGAGCTCAAGCATAACAACGATTCGGGACCGGGCAGTGTTTCGTTCTGTTGTGCATAGGGTCGCTATGAGTGGGAACTGACTTGACAGCACCTAACAACAACAACATTGATGGCTTAGAGACACAGTCAACATCATATCACATAAAGAGGCAGACCATGATGGCTTCAGCAAGTGACCAAAACAAAGAACCAGGAAAGCTCCCAGAGGAAAAGAAGGTCTTGGAATTACCAGACGTAGAATTCAAAAGATTAAAATACAGAGCTCTTCAAGAGATCAGGCAAAATGGAGACCAAGCCAAAGAACACACAGACAAAGCAATAGAGGAATTTAGGAAGGCTATGCAAGAGCAAATAGAAACCCTGTTGGCACAGAGGTTAAAAGCTACATTTGCTAGCCAAAAGGTCAGCAGCTCAAATCTACCAGGCGCTCCTTGGAAACCCTATGGAGCAGCTCTACTCTGTCCTATAGGGTTGCTATGAGTTGGAATCGAATCGATGGCAATGAGTTTGGTTTTAAGTTTTTATACAAGAGCAAAATGTCAAATTTAACAGGCTACTAGAATCCATAGAGAGACAGCAAAGAGAAATCCAAAAGACTGACAATAAAATTCAGAATTAGATGACTCAATAGAAAGTCATAGGACCAGAACTGAGGTACTGGAAGTCAGAATTAGTGAGATTGAAGATAAAGTACTTGACACCAATTTATTTGAGGAAAAATCAGATAAAAAAATTAAAAAAATATGAAGAAACCCTAAGAATTATGTGGGCTCTATCAAGAGGAATAACCTGCGAGTGATTGGAGTACCAGAACGGGGAGGGGGGGGGATAACAGAAAATACAGAGAGAATTGTTGAAGATTTGTTTGCAGAAAACTACCCTGATATTGTGAAAGACAAGAAAATTAAAAAAAACCGGAATGGTGGGAGCCAGTGGGTGGGGGTGGTGGTGGGCCAGTGGCTTTCTAGTTGTGGCAATATAGCGGGGTTCTTTGGGAACAGAGGGAGGTGGCATATAGGGATAGATGGGAGAAACAAAAGGGAGAAAAGAGGAAAAAAAAATAAGCCACGTGGAGGGACAGGGCAGGGTGGGCCTGTAGGGAGGGGTGCTCATATTGTGTACCCCAATGGTGGGGGCTGTTGGTATGGTGAAGTTCCTGTTTTACTTACCAGAATATTAAGGGGTGGGAAAGCATGTTTCTCTGCTTACTGGGTGCTCTGTCTCCTGTTGGGAGTTCCGTGAAGTTGCCTTCCTGTTATTCCCTGTCTGGGGTCGTTGCTGGCTGTGTACCAAGATGGTGACACTGTGCCATGTTAGTTGGCAGGGGACCTACACTTTGTATCTCTCCTCATTCTGTGTTTTCCTTCAGTTTCTTCTTCCATTTGATGTTTGATCTAGTTCCTTATCCCTTCATTTGATTCTTAGGGTTCCAGGATTGATGTTTGTATCTGTTATTTAGTTTTTAGCGTCTTTGCTCCAGAGGGATGGCATGGTGCGTCTGTCTAGGGTGCCACGTTTGTGGCGCTTTCTCCATTCCAGGTTTGAAATGCAACTCAGGACCATAGTCTTGGGGACTTCTCCATACTCAATAGGTTGAAATGGGATAATTTTGAGAGTGACCGAGAACGCTATTAATAATTATGTCAGGGCAACAGGCACAAATGGGGACCACATGGAAAACCAGGACCTGAGGTCACTCAAGTTAAACAGGAAATAAAGACTATGTGTGGAGAATACTGTATTTATCTCCACTGCAACGGTATAGGTACTAGGTATTTGGTAAGTGCAAAAAGGGATGGTAGAGGTTTTGTCAGCTGTGGCTAACAATAACTTTTGTCCCAGCAGCTACATAAAATTCCAAGAATATAACAAAACCTAACTTATTAGGATGGAAAGGAGTCCTGGTGGCACAGTGGTTAATCAAAAGGTCAGTGGTTCAAACCCACCAGCTGCTCTGCAGGAGAAATATGTAGCAGTCTGCTTCCATAAGGATTTACAGCCTTGGAAACCATATGGGGCAGATCTACTCTGTCCTATAGGGTCACTATGAGTTGGAATCGACTTCATGGCAATGGGTTTGTTTTGGGTTTACCAGGATGGAACTACGAGGACACTTTTTTTTTGAATAAATGAATTTTATTGCATCTTAAAAATATCACCCGTTAAGTCTTAGGAATCATCCAGCCTCATTTCCGTAGCTGTACAACTCTTAGATCTTACTCGTCAGCCTGTTGAACAGTTCCTTTTTCAGAAACATAGATGCCATCCAAAAATTTTCAGATATCCTTGTTTTTAACTGTCGTGGCTTGTTGAATTAAAGCAGCTGAATTTGATACAAGTTCAATGTCATTTTCTTCAAGAATTAACTCATCCTTCTGGGCTTGAGATACTGAACAAGCAACACCCGACCTCATCCGAACCCTACGGATGTATTTTTCACCCAAGAAGTTTCGGATTTCAACAAGTGACCCACTCTCCTGGATAACAACGTTGATGGGGAAGTGAGCATACACAGACCTCATCTTGTAGCAGAAGCCCAGTGTAACACCCTAGATCACGTTCTGTACATGACTGCAGATAGTGTGAACTGTAGTCAGTTCCTTTCTATTTCCCCACCATTTGTCAACGCGAAGCCTCTTCTTTTTCTTTCCAAGGAGACTGAGTTCTACATTGATGTGATTGAAGTCCCTCCGCAAAGTTCCTCTGGGGCCCTTCACAATAACTGCGCGTCCCTTCAGAGTGATGTCGACATTTTCTGGAATGTTGACAGTCTGGTTGCTGAGAATGGTCTTCATCCTTGCAGTAGATGTGGCAAAGAGGCGAGGACACATTTTAATTCTTGTTTGATAAAGCCTCTCTTGTTATACAAAGGACTTAATGAGTAGTATAAATAAGATTCAGCCAAATATTTATAATACTTAGGAGTAGAAACTGTTAGGTACCCCCCCCAATACTGCAGAAGCACCATTTACACACAATTGAAATGCTGAGTAAAAATCAGTCTTATTCATTCATCAGAACAGGTTACCTAAAAACTTCAGGAATCCTCTTTGAATTTAGTAAGGTATGTACGTGATTGATAAAACTGAATTTTGTGTTAAATACATATTATACATTATGTTATATAACGTATAATACATAATGTTAACATTTTTCTATTTTGACCCAATTAATGAGCTTTGACTATACTGTACAATTAAAGAGTATGTTAAATAAAGCTATAAAATAAACTCCAATCACAAAAACACATATAAAGTTTTGCACATTGTCACCACACAAACTTAATCAGAAATTTTAATTCTTTATTCTATTTTTAAAACATAAGTGCTTCTAACAAAAGTCTAACACATCTTTAGTTAGTATCATGCACTTAAAATGAACAAAATACAAACAGATGTTTTAAAAAGTTGCTTTAAAGATTAAAAATCACTGTATGGGGATCATAGTAATAGACAATTTACTAAACCCAGAAGGGCAGCCATCAGTGTCAGTTCAGGCAAATTAGTGTGGGAGGGAATTGTGGTTTTTACCTGTGGTACTCCAGATGTATTCCCTGTGACTGGGATACACTTGCAGACAGTGAAAAGACAAACATTTTCAGAGAGGTTGTAAATTTTCTTTAAAATTCACCAGAAAACCATGTAATCAGAAAGCTACTCACCGTGTGTTTTCATTTGCTTTAAAAGAGGTATTGAAAAGGTTGGCCATCCTCTCTTTGTTTCCACCATCTGTTTTCTACCACTCTACTATGCTCACTTATTCACATGTATTCATAAGACTGTCACTGGTTCTGTACAAACTGCTTAGAGAGTCCTCCTTCCTTACCCTCCCCATTCCCATTCTTGGAGAGAAACTAGCAAAATCTGAGAGGAAGGAGGGGAGTGAAGTAAGAAGCTGTCTGAGTATAACAGAGAAATTAGCAAACTCTTTGCCCTCAAATTAAGAGGAGAAAAAATTGTGGAGAAACATTCTCCAAACAAGGCTACCTATACATGGGACCAGAAAACAGGACTTAAGATATTATCATATTATTCTTTGTGTGTCAGCCTGAGGCCACAGTCACACAGTCCCCTCACACAACATTCATATTTACATACTTACTCACATTCAAATGTATACACACACATCAAAACTTATGACATTCAGAAAAATTCCCATGTATGCTTAGACACACATGCAAATGCAGGTGTTTACAATAAACAGATATATGCCCACAGATACCAATAGATATAAAATATATATATGTATATATATATATATATAGATGTAAATACTAGAATTAGGAAGTGAAAATATAAGTGAAAGAGTTTGTGACTAGATGGGGGAGGCAAGGAGTTGGAGGGGCTGGATGCTGTAGAAAGTAAGTAGGTGAGTGAGATAGAGAACACAAGAAAGGAGTGTTCAGTAAAGCAGCTATAATCTAGATTGCTGGATTTCTCTTTGCAAGAACCAGAGGCTTCAATTATTCTCTGTGTTTTCTGTATTGGCCCACTCTTTAGAGACAAGGATTAGGTGTACTAGGCTCTCTTCAGGGAATTAATCTACCTCTCATTCCCTCTCTGCTCCCTATGTGTAAGACATTACTCAGGCATCTTCTTTCCCCTTTCTCTCTGGAACTAGGTTCCTGGCTCCATTTCTCTGGGTCATTCTGTATTTTCTGATGCAAATATACTAGCAATCTTCATAATGTGATTTTGTCTTAATACATAAATCCTTAAATAAACACACTGCACTTGCATTTTTTAATATTTCACCAAAGTGAAAGTAGGAATTGTGAGTAGATATAGAGAAGGCAAAAGCAGAGACAATAATTCTACACAGAAACGACTCCATTATTCAGTGTGGGGCAACATGTGAATAAAGAAGGAAACCATGATCCAATACTCTCGTTTCCCAAGAAAAGGCACTGAGAATAGATATTTCCAATTTCCAATTTATAGTGGCATAAAATCCAACATATTAGGGTTTACTCTTTTGAAATAATGTCCCAATGCACCCAGCCCTCATACTCACAATAAAACCACAGAAAAGGAAAACCCAAAATTTAGGAATCAGTTATTACTAATATCTTCTTAACAAATAGGAATTAGAAAACTAAGCTGGTAACAGATCTACAGAGTAAAAACACACACAAACTTCTATGAACCATGAAAGAATTAAGGCCAACAATGAAATGTCTTCTTGAGCATATGCACGCTAGAAGGGAGCCTCCAGGTAAAGTTTTACTTCTTGGGAGGGACGGGATGGAAAGGTGGTAGGGTGGAAGTGATCAGGCAATAACATTTCAGTTCCATGCATAATCAACCGAGGCAGAGACCAACTGTCACAAGGCTCCCAGCAGCCAGGACCCAAAGCCCTCACTGCATTGCACAGATGCTGTGGGGCAGGAACTCCTGCACGTAGGTGGCAGCTGCTTTGGAGAGATAGGTCATGGTGCCAAACCTGCCACTGGGTGCACTGTCATACAGAAGAGTACAGATGCCAGATGCAGGATCCTTTGCCAACATGATATCATCTGCACCGAGGGTTTTCTGTTTGATTTATAAGGATGGGAGAAGACAGGGGAAAGGAAAAATCACTAATCCTATTATTGAATGTCCTGAGTAGGGTAACACAGAACCTCCTCCCCATTACCAACTAGGTGGATCTTAGCCTATTTAGCCAGGGAGGGATAAGAGTTATGCACTAAAGGGTGAATATGAGTTTCCATAAATGTATTTTTCACTAGATCCCAAAATCATACGCAAGTTATTTTTCAACCATTGTTTAGGATTTTTCTCTGTAACAATTAATTTTGAAAGTTAAATGTAATAGTTAATGAAATGATTTCTACCTGTTAAGAGTCAAATGTTAAGACCTACAAATCATCCTAGTGACTTTGGTCTGAATCCTTATAGCACTGCTGATTTCGACATGAATAATTTTATCTTGTATT
This sequence comes from Elephas maximus indicus, assembly GCF_024166365.1. NCBI lineage: Eukaryota > Metazoa > Chordata > Mammalia > Proboscidea > Elephantidae > Elephas > Elephas maximus. The sequence continues at coordinate 96,797,017 of NC_064846.1, read as the reverse complement.
TGATCATTATTCCTTTCCAAATCAACTTAATTCAAATAGACCATAAGCTTCCCAAGGCTAGAGTGTATGCCTAAAGTGATCATGTTTTCTGATACGTGGACTGACAACAATCCAGAATATTTAAAATTAGGACTGTCCTAGAAAGTCGTGGATACTTTTAATTCCTTTTGCATTCCCACACAGCACCTAACAGAACGAAACACCTATTACATGTTTTGGAGATTTTCCTTTTGACAATAGTGCTCCTCTTCCTCATGGCTCTTTAGTCGATAGTCCCTTCATCTTACGTGCTCCTACTCTAAACCTAGGAAACATTTGGAAAGTTAAAAAAAATAGTTTTTTTTCTTTAATGTAGTTAATTTCCTGAAAGATTTATTTTAAAAAATAAGAAAAATATAGAATTAAAGTTTCATTTTAATATTTTCCTATAAGTAGCAAAAGCAAGAACAAAAAACCAAAGTTCAAACAAATCTTTTTTGTCCTTAATAGTTCAAAAAGGATATGCTACCTAATAGTCTCTTATTAAGTCCTTATAGCTACAAAAAGTAGTGTGATAAGAAATCTGAAATATGGTGAAAAGCGTAAAAGTCTCCTGAGTGCCAGGTACTTTTACCATCCAACACAACCACAAAACACATGGTGGAAGACAGAGGTCCTTTTGCAGTCTACTACTTTTGTAAAGGAAACCCTGGTGGCATAGTGGTTGAGAGCTACATCTGCTAACCAAAAGGTCGGCAGTTCAAATCTACCAGGTGCTCCATGGAAACCCTATGGGGCAGTTCTGCTCTGTCCTATAGGGTCACTGTGAGTCGGAATCGACTTGATGGCAACTGGTTTGTTTTTGTTTTTGGTTTTCTTTTGTAAATAGAGTTCAGATTCACTATAAAGGGTATCCAGGAAAGAGCTATGAGGAAGAGGGCAAAAGAAAGTGTCCTTGGCTTCATGAAGGAGCTCTGAATGCAGTCAGGTTAGTGTCAAATGTTCTTTTAGAAAACAACAGGTTTACATACCTGTTCTTGAAGGAATAAGTCATTGGCAATATGCACTATTTTTTCCACAGCAATGATGCTTCCAATGCTATGAATTTCAATATCTGCCAGCATGGTGAGGACAAGGATGGCTTCAACCAGAAGTTGACGATACTCAGGCTGAGGTACACGATTCAGGACAGACTCCACGTGAACAGAGAATTTAATCTCGCCTGGAGTCATCTGTGATAGAGAAAAAGGAAATAGCTTCCTAAGCGTCCATCATCTAGTAGGCATCAATCGCCTACTCTGAAAGGCACTAAAAATACTGTAGCCAAGAGCAATGCTTCAGCACCCTTCAAAGTAACCGAGTAAGTAAATTGGTTCAATCTTTCTGGATGGCAAACTGGTAATGCATAACTAGAGTCACAAAAATGTCAGTGCTTTCTAATTCATAATCCTATTTCTGGGAATGCTTCCTAAGGAAATGATTCAAATGAGGAAAAAGCTCTACATGCAAGAATGTTTATAGCAGCATTAGTCACAAGTGGAAAACTAGAAGTAACCTAAACATGTGAATGGTTGAGTAAATAATGTCCTATGGTATAGTAACTTCATGAATTTTTATGGAGCCATTTAAAATAATAAATATAATGACTGGATAAAGGAAAAATTTAAGTAGAACTTCAATTTGTATATATTTGATGATCAGAATTATGTAAAACATCTATATAGACTGTGAGATTAAAAATTGTTGTTGTTGTTGTTGTGTGCCGTCAAGTCCATTCCGACTCATAGTGACCCCACAGGGTTTCCAAGGAGGAGCTAGTGGATTTGAACTGCTGACCTTTTTTGGTTAGCAGTCAAGCTCCTAACCACCACACTACCAGGGCTCCAGATTGGCATTAAGGGGATTGAGAAATAATTTTTGTAAAACTGTACTACATATATACTCCAGGGAGGCAATGAGGATTTAGAGTTTGAAGACCTGGGTTCAAGTTCTGTCTTTGGCACTTAGTAGGTCTATGACCTTGGGCAATTTTTTAAAAAATAATTTTTATTGTGCTTTAAGTGAAAGTTTACGAATCAAGTCAGTCTCTCACATAAAAACTTATACACACCTTGCTATATACTCCCAATTACTCTCTCCCTAATGAGACAGCCCGCTTTCTCCCTTCACTCTCTCTTTTCTTGTCCATTTCACCAGCTTCTAACCCCCTCTACCCTCCAGGCAGGAGATGCCAACATAGTCTCAAGTGTCCACCTGATCCAAGAAGCTCACTCCTCACCAGCATCCCTCTGAACCCATTGTCCAGTCCAACCCATGTCTGAAGAGTTGGCTTCGGGAATGGTTCCTGTCCTGGGCCAACAGAAGGTCTGGGGGCCATGACCACTGGGGTCCTTCTAGTCTCAGTCAGACCATTAAGTCTGGTCTTTTTATGAGAATTTGGGGTCTGCATCCCACTGTTCTCCTGCTCCCTCAGGGGTTCTTTGCTGAGTTCCCTGTCAGGGCAGTCATCAGTTGTAGCCAGGCACCATCTAGTTCTTCTGGTCTCAGGATGATAAAGTCTCTGGTTTATGTGGCCCTTTCTGTCTCTTGGGCTCGTAATTACCTTGTGTCCTTGGGGTTCTTCATTCTCCTTTGATTCAGGTGCGTTGAGACCAGTTGATGCATTTTAGATGGCTGCTTGCTAGCGTTTAAGACCCCAGATGACCTTGGGCAATTTTTTTAATCTCTTTATATTTGTTTCCTTACTTGTAAATCGGGAACTACAATCCTATCTTATATAGCTGTGTTGAAGATCAATTAAATAATGTGTGAAAGTGTTTTGAAGACTCTTAAAGGTGCTAACAAGGTATATCTTACTAATTAATTCTATGAACATTTCAATCTAGCTTAAAGGCAAAGAAAAAACAGATAGGGGACACAGTGTTCTTTCTTAGAGAAAAGGCAAGTAGGCAAGAGTGAAGCTCTGAAGCATAGCATTAACTTTCTTTACTCTTCTGCCTTTTTCTGCAACAACTCCAGTGTTTTCTAGAATTTCCTACTGTCCAATATGACTACTCTTAGCTTCTTTGTTGATTTTGAATAAAAGCTATTTCTTCGTCATTTCCACGTGATTTGGGTAAAAAGTGAACTACAGTTAATCCTCATTATTTACGGATTCCGTATTGGTGAATTTGCCTCCTCACTAAAATTTATTTGTAACTCTAAAATCAATACTCACAGTGCTTTTGCAGTCATTCATGGCCAGGTGGAGAGTAGTGAAAAATTTGTGTCACCCGACACACACATTCCCAGCTAAGGTCGAACAAGGTGACACTCTGCCTTCTTGTTTCAGCTCTCATACTGTAAACAAGTGTCCTTTTCATGGTCTATTTATGTCACATTTTTTGAATTTTTTGCTTTTTGTTGGTGATTTTGCTGTTTAAAATGACCCCCAAGCATAGTGCTGAAATGCTGTCTAGCGTTCCTAAGTGCAAGAAGGCTGTGATGTGTGTGCCTTACGGTGAAAATACATGTGTTACATAAACTTTTTTCAGGCATGAGTTATAATGCTCTTGGCCATAAGTTCAGTGTTGACAAATCAACAATATCCATTAAATAAGGTGTCTTTAAAAGAAATACACACAAAAGAAGGTAATGCATTGACAAGCTGATGAAAGTGTTGTGAGCAGACATAAAAGAAGGTAATGCACTGACTAGTTGATGAAAGTGTTGTGACCAGAGGCTTGTAGAAACTAGCATTTCCTCTAGGAACAATGGTTCAGTATTCACTAATACAGTATTTTCAATGAGTGACTTTATAGAGTATAACACCACTCATGATAAGAACTGACTCTATGAATGTATAAAAGTGCCTGATAATCTATGTCTGTGGTTCCTCACAGTGTTTTCCAGCTATGGTTATATATCAGATTCATCTACGGAATTATTAAAAAGTAAAGATGCTCAAGCCCCGTCTATGGAGATTCCAATCCATTAAGTTGGAGATGGGTGCCCATGTTACTCTGACATATAGTTAGAACTAAGGATAGCTGGTTTATGATCTAGGTCTACAAGCATCTTAGTAGAGAAGAATGGGAATGAAAAGGATGAGGGACATGAGTAGTCATTCTTTCTTAGATTTCTATCCTTTCTTCCCTCTCCAGCACTGGCAATACTGACATAAGCCAGCCTAACTTAACCATTATAAGAAACTGCCCTTATATAATTAATGCAGTACATAATTATTCCCTAATATTCCCATTTCTGGAAACCATGGTGAGGTAGTGGTTAAGAGTTTGGCTGCTAACCAAAAGGCCAGCAGTTTGAGTCCCCCAGGCACTCCTTTGAAACCCTATGGGGGCAGTTCTACTCTGTCCTATAGGGTCTCTCTGAGTTGGAATCAACTGGACAGCAATGGGATTTTGGTTTTGGATTCCCATTTCCATTTTTAAAAATCATTACGTCTTTTCTTCAAATGCATTTCATGTTCAGTCGATCTATAAAAACATGTCTCTGTTACTTTGAAAAGGGATCACTGAAATACTTTAGCCAGACAAGCTATCAGCCAAATAAATGTGAAAGACGCAGAATCTTACCTCCCTAGTGGTGGAAGAAGGAAGTACAAAGCCTTCCACAGAAAGTCCATGACACTGCAAAACAGAAAAAACATGTTGTCACCAAAGATATGCTAACAACTGTGAGACTGTAAGGAGACACTAATCTGTGTGTGCTTCGCTGGGTATATGCTGAGTAATCACAGGCCAGTGTGAGGCCTGACAGCCTAAATGTCCTTGCCATGGGGTTGCCATTCCTATGTGCCAAGATGCAGGTTTGGGCTAGGAGGCTCAAGGTTCATCCTATATTTAGGGACTTGGAGTGGGCAAGGAAGATCTACCTTCTAGGACAGGCTAGCTCCAAATATTCAGACTACCTGGGAAGACACCATGTTACATCCCAGAGTCATCACAAATAAGGCTTCAGAAAGATTTTTGGGCTGCAGAAAAAATTCGCAAAATATGCATTTATCAGACTTGTATAGTTACTACATTTTCAAGTAAGTATCCTCCATCAGTACTTCTGATCCCCTTACCCTGTTCTGTTTTTTCCATAGTACTTATCATCTTCTTCAAGATGGTTGCACATCTTGAAGAATGTAATCAGTGTCAATGAATTTTATATGTAGAAATTGTTAATTTGGTATATGTTCTATTGTGTATATTTTTACCACAATTAAAAAAAAAAGAAGTTAGCTGGAAGGAAAGCAAGTCCTAGGTATTCCTTGAAAACCTCGGCAGAGCTGATAGTCTGAGAAATCAACATTCCTCTTCCCAAAAGATCATCTGACTCTGTCCCAGGAAGAATACTGGCATGCTGAGAGACAAAAATAATGGTTTTGAAGTCCTGGAAGAAGTGCTCTTCAGGTACTTATTGAGAGCAATGAAGCAAAAAGTGGAACTAAGAGACTATGAATGAGACCTATGAATGAGCACTACGGCCTTCTCAGCCCTCTAAATCTGTCATTATCATAGTGACGTAAAGTGCCCTTAAAAGTTTTTAGAAAAATAAACTTTTGCAAGAAAAACAAAAATTGGTCACACAAACAGTCTTTGGACTATTAGCATCATTATGATGCTGTATTTATTTAATAGTTTTCATCTAAGAAAATATATAGGTAAAAGTTCCTTACACAAACTCTTCAGATACTGCAGTTGTTTTACCAAAGTCATATTTGGTTATGAGCAGTACGCTGATACAAATAACATTTCCAATCTACAATAGCTATAAAGAAAGGAGGTCTTTAGCACCAAATTCATTCGATCAGTAGCGAATGTAGCACAAAGCCTCGAAATAGAATGTGTCAGCCCAACTATGTCCAACATCAGAGAAGTGATCATTTTAAAAATCTAATTTATAAACAACACTATAGCAACAATAATGGAGAGAAACTAAATTATCAATAATGCTACCATAACAAATTCACTGTTTTGTTTTTTTCTTCTGGGTTTTGTCCCTGTGAGTATATGCCTCTTACACAACTGCTGTCATGTTACGTTTCAGCCATGCAGACTGAGGATTTCAAGAGAGGAAATAAAGAGACATCCACAATATATTATGCTCACCTTCTGCAAAACTTTCCATACTTTTTGATAAAATCCAATTGGAACCCTGTTCAGTGCTCCATCCAGCCTTCTTCGGCGTTGCCACTGACCTTGACGGTTATCTACAGATGTCTGTTGACCATATGTGCTAGGAAAGGACCCACTATTTGAAGTCATAGAGATTCCAGGTGACTTGGAAGAAGAGAGGAAAGAACATAAATCAAACGTTATCTCTGTTCCTCTGATAAAGTAACATATTACAGCGAACAGTAAACACACTTAGATTTATCTATGCAGAATTAAAAACCATATATTATGTGTAACATCCAAGATAAAGACGTTATAGTGAAGCTAGTAGACTTATATGTTGCTAGCAGCAATGTAAATGGGTACAATCCTTTTAGAAAAAATCTGGTGATATGTAATAAGAGCCATGAAAAATATTGATGATGTGGGGGGCTGACACAGAAATTCTACTCTTAGAAATTTATCCTGTGGAAAAAACACAAAGGAAGGAAAAATGTATCTATCTTGAAGATGTTCATTAGAATTATTACAATAATAGAACATTTAGAAACAATCTAAATATCTAAAGATAAGGAGATGGATGTACAAGTAAATTATGATAAAGCAACTTAATACAATTGTATACTGAATAATTTTGAAGGCTTAGACACACGGGAATTTACTAATATAGTATTAAGAAATGACTATTTGGGACAGAGTGTGGGTAAGTTCAAGTCTAAGGGCACTCTCAAAAAAAAAAAAAATGGAAACCTTGGTGGTAAGCAACTCAGAGGAAGCTGGTAGCTCCAGAAAAGCAACAAGCTAAACCTTAGACCAGGTAGAAGTTTAACAGAGTGAATGAGGGAAAGAGACAGCTAAGATGAGCTCACCTGGGGTCAGAACAAGCTTCAAAGACTACCCCTGAAAAGGGGCTTAAATTTAATTGGATCAGGCTGTGGAGAAATTCATGTAAAAAAAAAATAGAGAAACCAGGTGGCAATTACTGGAAGCTAAGAACTGGGTATAATAACAACAGAGGATGACAGCTTAACAAAGACATGAGAGAAAGAGACAATCAAAGAGAGCCCTGCTAAAACCACTGTTATCCTAGAATGATGGTGCACATGCAGAGAGTTATGTCCTCTGAGGAATAACATCAGAGGCTGCACATTGCAGGGAAAATAGACTTCACTGAAATAGTCCAACCAAGTCACTAAACAAATAAACAAGAACAACAATGAGCCACAAAGGTGGGGGAAGTATCCAGAGTTCTTAAAATATATTATTTAAAACGTTCAGTTTTCACTACTGAAAGAAACCGAGAGATCTACATAAATGGAAAAACATACCACGCTCATGGACGGGTAGACTTAGCATTGTGAAAATGTCAATTCTACTCAAAGCAATCTACAAATACAGTGCAATTCCAATCCAAATACCAACAGCATTCTTTAAAGAGATGGAAAAACTAATCATTAACTTTATATGGAAAGGGAAGAAGCCCAGATAAGTAAAGCACCTTTGAAGAAAAAAAATATGGTAGGAGGACTCACACTACCTGATCTCAGAACCTACTATAGAGCTACAGTAGTCAAAACAGCCTGGTACTGGTATAACAATAGACACATTGACCAGTGGAACAGAACTGAGAACCCAGATGTAAATCCATCAACCTATGGTCAACTGACCTTCAACGAAGACCCAAAATCCATCAAATGGGGAAAAGACAGTCTTTTTAACAAATGGTGCTAGCAAAACTGGATATCCATCTGCAAAAAAATGAAACAAGATCCATATCTCACATCATACACAAAAACTAATCCAAAATGGATCAGAGACCTAAATATTAAAAAAAAAAAAAACTATAAAGATCATAGAAGAAAAAATAGGATCAACACTAGAGGCCCTAACCCAAAGCATTAACAGGATACAAACCATAACTAATAATACACAAACACCAGAAGATAAGCTAGATAACTGGGATCTTCTAAAAAATTAAATACTTATGGTCATCAAAAAACTTCACCAAAAGAGTAAAAAGAGAACCTACAGACTGGGAAAAATTTTTGGCTATGACAAATCTGACAAAGGTCTAATCTCTAAAAGCTACAGGAAAATCCAACACTTCTACAACACAAAGACAAATAATCCAATTAAAAAATGGGCAAAGGATCTGAACAGACACTTCACCAAAGAAGACATTCAAGCAGCTTAGAGATAGATGAGGAAATGGTTGTGATCACTAGCCAATAGAGAAATGCAAATCAAAACCACGATGAGACATCACCTCACCCCAACATTACTGACACGAATAAAAAAAAAAAGAAAATAACGAATGCTAGAGAGGTTGCAGGGAGATTGGAAATCTTATGCACTGCTGGTGGGAATGCAAAATGGTACAACCTTTTTGGAAAATGATATGGTGCTTCCTTAAAAAGCTAGAAATAGAAATACCATACAAATATGATCCAACAATCCCACTCCTAGGAATATATCCTAGAGAAATAAGAGCTGTCACATGGACAGACATATGCACACCCATGTTCACTGCAGCATCATTCACAATAGCAAAAAGATGGAAACAACCTAGGTGCCCATCAACAGAAGAATGGACAAACTATGGTACATATACACAATGGAATACTATGCAATGATAAAGAACAATGATGAATCTGTGAAACATCTCACAACATGAATGAATCTGGAGGGCATTATACTGGGTGAAATAAGTCAATCACAAAAGGGCAAATATTGTATGAGGCCACTACCATAAAAACTTATGAAATGGTTTACATACATAAAGAAACAATCTTTGATGGTTATGAGGGAGATGAGAGGTGGGAGAGAAAAACACTAAATAGACAAGTGGTAACTTTGGTGAAGGGTAAGACAGTAGACAGCACTGGGGAAGCCAGCACAACTTGTCCAAGGCAAGATCATGAAAGCTCCATAGACACATCTAAACTTCCTGAGGGAACAAATTACTCAGCTGAGGGCTCTGTGGACCATGGCCTCAGGGAACATCTAGCTCAACTGGCATAACATAGCTTATAAAGAAAATGCTCTATATTCTACTCTGATGAGTAGTGTCTGGAGTCTTAAAAGCTTCTGAGCAGCCATCTAAGATACTCCACTGGACTCATCACATCTGGAGCAAGGGAGAATGAAATCAAAGACACAAGGGAAAGATTAGTCCAAATGACTAATGGACTACAACAACCACAGCCTCCACCAGACTGAGTCCAGCACAACTAGATGGTGCCTGGCTACCACCACTAACTGCACTGATGGGGATCACAATAGAGGGTCGTAGACAGAGCTGGAGAAGAATGTAGAATAAAATTCTAACTCACACACACACACACAAAAAAAACCCTGACTTATTGGTCTGAGAGAGACTAGAGAAACCCTGAGTATGGCCCCTGGACACCCTTACAGCTCAGTAATGAAGTCACTCCTGAGGTTCACCTTCAGCCAAAGATTAAACAGGTCCAAAAAACAAAATGATACTAAATGGGCACACTAACCCAGAGGCAAGGACAAGAAGCCAGGAAATTTTGTAATAGGGAACCCAAGTTCAAGAAGGGCAGAGTGTTGACATGTTGTGGGGTTGGCAACCAGTGTCACAAAACAATATGTATATTAATTGTTTACTGAGAAACTAGCTTGCTCTGTAAACCTTCATCTAAAGTACAATGAAAATAAATAAATAAAATGTTTAGTTTTCAACAGAAAATTATGAGGCATGCAAAGAAACAGAAAAGTGTGGCCCCCAGACAAGAAGATTAACAGGTCAATCTATGAGGAAGACGTAACAATTATAAACATACATGCACCTAAAAACAGAGGCCTGAAATCCATGAAACAGAAACTGACAGAACTGAAGGTAAAAAAACAATTCAACAATGAAAGCTGGAGATTTAAATGCTTTATTTTCAATAATGGATAGACCAATGAGACAGAAGATCAACAAAATATGGAGACACAAACAATGATATAAACAAACTAGACCTAAGAGACACCTAAAGAATATTCCATCCAACAACAGCAGACTATGCATTCTTCACAAGTGTAAATGGAACATTTGCCAGGATAGATTGTATGCTAGGCCAAAACACAAACTTCAATAAATTAGAAAAAAGAATTGAAATCAGGCAAAGTATATTCTCTAACCACATGGAATTAAATTTAACATCAATAACAGTAGGAAATTTGGGGAAAATTAATATGTGGAAATTAAACAACACCTTCCTAAATAACCAATGGGTTAAGGGGAAGAAATCACAAGGAAAATTAGAAAATACTTTGAGAGGAATGAAAATGAAAATATACGAAAATTTATGAGATGCAGCTAAAGTAGTGTTTAGACAGAAATTCATGTTTTAACTGCATATATTTAAAAAAGGAAGACATATCTCAAATCTGTCTTTCACTTTTGAATATAATGTTAGCTAACCTTCTATCTTAAGACAATGGAAAAGGAAGAACAAACAAAACCAAAAGCAATCAGAAGGAAGGACATAATAAAGATTAGAGCAGAAATAAATGAAATAGAGAACAGTAAAATAATAGAGAACAAAGCCAAAATTTGTTCTTTGAAAGTATCAACAACTGGCAATTTGTTAACTAGACTGACCATGGAAAAAAGGGGACTCAAATTTATAAAATCAGGAACGAAAGAGGGGACAACACTTCTGATATTACAGAAATAAAAAGGATTATAAAGAAATAATATGAACAAGTATATGTCAACAAATTACATAACATAGATGAAATGGGAAAAATGCCTAGAAAGCCACAAACTACTGAAACTGACTCAAGAAGAAACAGAAAATTTGAACAGATTTGTAAAAATTAAAAGAACAAATGAGTAATTAAAAAACTTCTTACAAAGAAAAGCCTAAGCACTGGTGGCCTCACTGGCATATTCTACCAAATGTTCAAAGAAGAATTATTACCAGTTCTTCCCAAACTCATTCAAAAATGGAAAAGAAGAAGTAACACTTCCCAACGCATTATATGAAGCCAGTATTATCCTGATACTAAAATCAGACAAAGACATCACAAGAAAACAAAACTACTGACCAATATACGTTAATGACTACAGATACAAAAAGCCTCAATATAATATTAGCAAATGTACCATGTTTTTTATGCAAATAATGTACGCCTTCTACATTTGTTTGCCAGCTGCATCCTGCCCCCCATGATGTATTTTCGTAAGCCCTGCTATGCCAATTTTTTTTTACATGTTTTTGTAAGAAAATTAGCATAGTGCACTTACAGAAATACATAGAGGGGGGAGGGCACAGCTCGGAAACAAACATAGAAGGCACATGTTATTTGTATAAAAATACGGTAATCACGTAACATATAAAAGGGATTATACACTATGACCAAGTAGACTTAATTCCAGGATTGCAAGGCTGTTTTAAGGTCCAAAAATCAATCAATACAATATACCATATCAATAGAATAAAGGAGTAAAATCCCATCATCATCCCAATAAATGCAGAAAATATATTTAGCAAAATAGAACACCCCTTCATGATAAAAACACTCCACAAACTAGGAACAGAAGAGAATTTCCCGAAGCTGATAAAGGCATCTATGAAAAATCCACAGCTAACATTATTCTCAAAAGCGAAAGACTGAAAGCTTTTCATCTAAGATCAGGAGCAGAACTAGGACGCCCAATTTCACCACTGAAAGGATCCCTGGTGGTGCAGTGGTTAAAGTGCTCAGCTGCTAACCAAAAGGTTGATGGTTCCAACCCACCAACCGCTCTGTGAGAGAAAGATGTGGCAATCTGCTTCCATAAAGATTACAGTCTTGGAAACCCTATGGGGCAGTTCTACTTTGTCCTACAGGGTCACTACGAGTCAGAGTTGACAGCAACGGGTTTGTTTTTTGTTTTTGTTTTTTTTGGTATTCAACATTGTACTGGAAGTTGTAGCAAAAGCATTTGGAAACAAAAAGAAAAAAAAGGCATCCAAATTGGAAAGGAAAAACTAAAATTATCTTTCTTCACAGATGACATAATTTTTAGGATAGAAAATCCTAAAGAATCCACTAAACTGTTAAAGCTAATAAATGAGTTCAGCAGAATTGTAGATACAAGATCAATACACAAAAATCAGTTGCTTTTCTATACACTAGCAGTTATCAATCAGAAAAAGAACTTAAGAAAATAATTCTATATACAATAGTATCAAAAGGAATAAAATAAACAGGAATAAATTTAACAAAAGGAGTGTAAAACTTGTACTCTGAAAACTACAAAACATGTTGAAAGACATTAAAGGACCTAAATAAATAGAAATCCCATGTTGATAAATCAGAAGACTTGACATTGTTAAGATGACAATATTACACAAATTGATCTAGAGATTAAATAATATACATATCAAAATTTCAGCTCGTTTCTTTGCAGAAATTGACATGCTGATCCCAACATTCATATGGAAATTCAAGGGACCCACAATAGCTAAAACAATCTTATCTAAAAAGATCAAAATTGTAGGACTGACACTTTCTGGTTTCAAAACTTACCATTAATCTACCATAATCAAGACTGTGTCATAGGTGCATAATGATAGATATACAGATCAATGGAATAGAACTGAGAGTCCAGAAATAAACCCTTATATTTTTGGTCTATTAATTTTTGACAAGGGTGCCAAGAGAGTAAAATGGGGGAAAATAATCTTTTTAACAAATAGTGCTGGGATAACCGGATATCCACACACAAAAGAATTAATATGGACTCCTTCCTCACACCATATCAAGATTAAAAATGGATCAGAGACCTAAATATAAGGAAGTAAAACTATAAAATTCTTAGAAGAAAACAGGTGTAAATCTTCATGACCTTGGATTTGGCAATGGATTCTTAGATATGACACTAAAAGCAGAAGAAACAAAAGAAAAAAAAAATAAATTGGACTTCATCAAAATTAAAAACTTTTATGAATCAAAAGGGCACTATCAAGAAAGTGAAAAGACAACTTACATAATGGTAGACAATATCTGTCAGTCATATACCTGATAAGAGACTTGTATTTAGAATATATAAAGAACTCGTACAACAAAACAATAAAAACACAAATGGCCCAATTAAAAAGTGGGCAAAGGATTTGAATAGACATTTCTCTAGAGAAGATATATATGGTCAATAAGCACATGAAAAAAGATGCTCAACATCATTAGGAACTGCAAATTAAAACCACAATGAGATACTACATCACACCCACTAGGATGGCTATAATAAAAAAGACAGACACTAACAAGTGTTGTCAAGGATGTGGAGAAACTAGAACCCTTATATATTGCCAGTGGGAATATTAAATGGGGCAGCCACTTTGAAAAACAGTTTGGCAGTTCCTCAGAACGTTAAACATACACCCAGAAATTCTACTCCTTGGTATGTACCCAAGAGAAATGAAAACATTTGTCCACACAAAAACTCGTACATGAAGATTCACAGTAGCGTTTTTCATAAAAGCCAAAAAGTGGAAACAATCTAAATGTCCATAAACTAATGAGTGGATAATACATGTACGGAATATATGGAATATTATTCAGCAGTATAAAGAAATGAAGTAATGATACATGCCACAACATAGATGAACCTTGAAAAAATCATGCTAAATGAAGGATGAAGTACATTGGGTAAAGTGGTTATTTGACAGCTTACGGATTCAGAAATATAAAATAAAAAGAATAGAAATACTTTTCTGAGAAAAGAACTGCTCACATTTTAATTTGAATCAAATGTATAAACCACCACGGACTGCTATGTAAAAGAGAAAAGTGCCCCAAAACATTTCTATTGGCAAGTGACTGTCATACTGATCTGCCAAGTAAATGAACTGCTATTTCATTGATCTTCATTACCTTCTTTACCACCAAGACTGTAGGCTGCTAAAGTGAAGTCCACTCAGAAAGGGTATGTATCTGATAGGGTACAACCCAGATTGTGTTCAAAAGCCAAATGTCAATAGTTTTTAGATTCTCTTCTATACCTCTGTACTCTTTTTATTAATGTGGATATGACAGAGTTGACTAAGTCTTATTAATTCATTACAGGGCTATTTTGTTAAGGATAACAGAAATGCCAACATTGTTCCCAATAGCTTTCCACTTTTTTTGTGTGTGTCATCTGGCCTAAATCTGTTCAGCCTGAGAAATCTGAAATCACAGGCTATTTTGAAATTTAATCAAAGATCACTCTTCTCTAAACTATAAGCTCCAAGAGGGCAAGGACCACATTTATTTTGTTCACTATTGTATCTCCAGTGCCTGGCACAAAATGGGCACTCAATATTTACTAAATTAATTAATAATCAAAAGAATAGCTAACCCAGTAGTTTTCAAATTTAAGAACACATAAGAATTATCTAGGAAGCTTATTAAAACACAGATTGTTGGACTCCACCTCAGCCTTCTGATTCAGTAATCCTAGGGTAGGGATCAAGATTTTGCATTTCTAATAAGTTTCCAGGTGACAATGATGCTGCCTAATACAGTGCCTGCTACTAAGTAGGCATGCCATAAAGTATATTAATTGAAAGAATGAATAAACAGGTGCTTAACTGTATGTAATTTTACATTGAATTATGCTTTCTGAAATGAAAAAGAGGTTGGAGTTGAATTCCCCCCCTCCCTTTTCCTGCCTTTTTGGAAAAGATCTCACATCCATGCATTAAGTTGCTTTATACTTATTTTAGTTCTTGATTGACTTCGTTTTCCTTTTCAGTCAATTAGTATATGTCATGATTATATCACAGTATATTCAAAACACTTATGAATGGCATATAATATAAGATGACAACAGTTACCAGAAAAGATGGTGATATCAAATCTATACCCAGGAGATGACCACCATTGGGCTATAAAAAAATGGAGAACATATAATTTTAAAATGGAGTAACGACCATTATTTTAGTTTTTAAAAGTGATTAAAAAAATTTTTTTAAGTGATTAGTAGAGTGAAATTCTGGACTATTCAAGCCAGCATGTTATCATTAAAAAGCTGATGAAAAAGCCTTACTCTACAAGTCTTGGTAAAGGGTAAAATAAATAAAACTACCTGGTGGCAAAACGGTTAAGCGCTTGGCTGCTAACAGAATGGCTGGGAGTTCAAATTCTCCTAGCGGCTTCATTTGAGAAAGACCTGGTGATCTGCTTCAGCAAAGATTACTGTCAAGAAAACCCTATGGGGCAGTTCTACTCTGTCACATGGGGTCACTATGAGTCACAATAGACTCGACAGCACCTAACAACAACAACCGTACCAACATATTTTTCCCCCATAATCAGGAAAGAGCACTGATGAATGATAGAGAAAAGGGCTTAGAACCACACAAAATACAGATAAGCAGGTAAAGATGGAAATCAATATTAGAAATATAAAGTAAGGGAAATTTAGGGCTCTTAATTCTCTAAATTATAATCCAATTGATTTTGGCTCCCTTGAAGACCTATGAGCAGTGGATGTGTAGGGAAAAAAAATGATATAGCAAAGTATGTTGAGGACTAAGGTATGCCTAACCCAAGCCATGGTATTTTCAATCACCTCATATGCATATGAAAACTGGACAATGAATAAGGAAGACTGAAGAAGAATTGATGCCTTTGAATTATGGCGTTGGTGAAGAATATTGAATACACCATGGACTGCCAAAATAATGAACAAATCTGTCTTGGAAATACAGTCAGAATGCTCCTTAGAAGAGAGGATAGTGAGACTTCATCTTCTGTACTTTGGACATGTTATCAGGAGGGACCAGTCCCTGGAGGAGGACATCATACTTGGTAAAGCAGAGGGTCAGCGAAAAAGAGGAAGACCTTCAACAAGAGGGAGTGACACAGTGGCTGCAACGGGCTCAAGCATAGCAAGGATTGTGAGGATGGTGCAGGACAGGGCAGAGTTTTGTTCTATGGTACACAGGGTCACTATGAGTGGGAATAGACTGGATGGCACCTAAAAACAACAATTTATCTGGAAACATAGACTTCAAGCTCTAAATATATAATGAGCTTATAAGTAATACTGTGTGACTATAAACAACCATAATATGCTTAGCCAACCACTCTCAACCAAAACTAGGATTGTTTACCAACAATATAAATCAGCTTATTTGTTATTGAATGTAGGCCTTTCCCCTTTCAGATAGGAAAATGTGCAGATTATCTGAATTATCTGAAAAAAAAAAACTGTAAAATGAAAACTTCTCTATTACAGGGAACTTTCTTATTTTATTCCTATTCTTGTCCTTTCATAAATATAATCATGAAAGAGTACTTAAGGAGTGTACTCAAATTCAGTTTATTTCAAATTAAGGTTCAAGCATTGGCTCATTCTCCTCCTAAATGGTTTCTTAAAAAACAAAACATCCATTTTCCTTTCCTCTTCTGTATGTTCATTAATACTATATCATAAGTCTATTCTGAAGGCAGGAGAGAGAGTTTTAAGCTTTTCATAAAAAGTACTATCAGGATAGAGTAAATGAGTACTCCCTCAACTTGAAGATCTTGAAATCATATGATTTCCCAGAGTTTTAAAAGGAGAAATTATGGAATTTCATGTTAACTATTTCTTTGTGTAATGTAACAACTCATCTATTCTCACCTGTAGGGAAAACTCAGTAAGAAGCTACAGTATGGTATTTAGTGACTCCCACCAACACCCAGGCTGATTTAGATGCTTTTCCTATATGTGTCCATAATACCCTTCCTATGCTTCTATCATAAGGGTGATAAAAATCTAATTTTGGGACAATACCTGAAAATAGATGAAAAATAAGGCCCTTGCTTAGTCTTGTGTTCTACTATCTATTTTCAAAACTAAAAAATCTAAGTCTAGTTTCACAAAGAAAATTAATTTCAAAATTACATGTCAATCCTAACAAGAGGAACTCAGGGTTTCACTTTCTTGTTATTAGAAGCAGATTATTTTTCTCCTAAAATTAGCAAAATAATTTGGTCCAGCAAAAGGAAAGCTATCTACAAAATGACTGATATAAAGGAGAATCAAATAAGCTACTTGTTATCTTATTTGCAAAGAGGCCAAGAGTACATGCATGTTATATAGAACTAAAGGGAGCTTAAACTGTGTTAAGGATTTCCTAGTTGTTTCACCTGACTCTCAGTTGAGATAGACAGTCTACGGAATTCCACCTGAAAAACAAATAGTTCAAATTAAACTAGGGATATGAAACCAAAATCCCAACAAAGCCTGATTCCAAAAGAATGTTCTTAAAAGTGATAATTTCCCAGCTAATCCCCCAAGTATCTTACCTGCTTTATCTCACTTTTTAACTGCGTGATCCCAGTTCGTTCAGTTTTGGTTGCTCCAACGGCACCAATCTCATGGATAGAAATAGCAGGGCTGATATTTGAATCAGTGGGGCGAACTATAAGGTGATAGATCAAAGATAAAGGACAGTCAGGTTCAGATTTATCCCCCACCACATTAAAAGAACCTAGATGTATGTCCTTTTATTTTTAACTTAATAAAAACAACAACAAAAGAAAACGGTAACATTGCTATTCAAAGTGTGGTCTGTGGAAAAGGAGCATCAGTGTCACCCGGGAGCTTGTTACTAGAATCTCAGGTCCCTGTCCAGGTCTTGTGAATCAGAATTTTCAGGACTCGAGAAGCACTGCTTTATAACTTTCTTTTACTACTCTAAGGTCTGTCAATGCCGTGCATCCATCTCACATTACATATTTATTTGTCCTAAGCCTAAAAGTTGAGCATGGCAAATAAACTCTTTCCATTTGCTCTGCTGTTCTAGGTACTAGACACAAAATGCCACTCTTTATTCGACTGCCAAAACTTCAAGTGCAGATAGAAGATTAATTTGTGGCAGATTCCCAGATATATTTGAAATTAAAGTTGAAAGACTACATCAGATGTACTACAGCACCTACACACACATTCAACACTGGAAGCACTACTGAATTATTGCCAACTGGAATACAAGAAAGTTTCAGATGTTAAAAGCTATTAGTCTAAAGGGTTTTATGTTGAAATAGTAATATCCTAAAGTGGAGACAAGATAATGAGAGGGAATGGGCAAAACAATCAAAAAAAATTGTAATCAATCCACTTAGTTAATATATCATTAAGGAAAAAGAAATTGAGACATACAGTGGTTTTCAAATTTGTTCCAGAAGACAGCTTTGTTTTTAGCTGTTTTATATATTAGAGTTCTATTTATTTGGGGGTAAAAAAAGTTCCTTTGATAAAAGGAAAACATTTTAAAAACAATGAGACACTTAAACATTCTGAAATGGAAATGCAGTTATTCAGAAGCCTTACCGCTTCGCTCCACGCCAAACTCCTTGCCACTGAGAATGTGATGAAGGAGGCTCTTCATAGCTGAAGGACTGAGATTCATCAGGCCCTCTGTGGCTTCCTCAGCTAGTCAGCAGAGACATTAGGACAGAGGGATTTCTAATTTGCCTGCCATACCCTCCCTACTTTTCCCTATTTCCTTTCTTGCTCAGAATTTCTGAGTCCCCTGACTGCAAGAATAGAATTACAAAATAAACTTCTAGCATCATACTGCTTAGGCATTCATACTGCAATGAATTCTTAATTATTTCAGCACTGATTACCCATTTTATGCATTAACCAGGTCCTGGATTTCTTCTTCAATCCACCCCTCCCCCCCACACACTATTAGGGTAGTCAGTAGTATCTTTATTTGAAGGTGGAAAGAATGAAAGGAGAACAATGGAACTGGAGGCCATTCAGAGAAAGGCAATGAATGTAAAGGCCACTATATGAAGATAGACTAAAATAATTAAACTTCACAGTCTGAAAATATGGAGCTTAAAAGAGAATACATATGAAGCCATGAAATTATGAAGAAAATTGAGACAGGATAACTTGAACTTGTTCATCAACATCAAACATTTAGTAAGAGTTTACAATATGTAGGTCCACCACTTGTCTGTCAGTTTGTCATACTGTGGTGGCTTCTATGTTGCTGTGATGTTGGAAGGAAGCTATACCACCGGTATTTCAAATACCAGCAGGGTCACCCACGGTGGACAGGTTTCAGTGGAGCTTCTAGACTAAGACAGACTACAAAGAAGGACTTGACGATCTGAAAGAATTGGCCAGTGAACATCTTATGGATAGCAGTGGAAAATTTTCTAAGATGAGTCCCTCAGGTTGGAAGGCACTCAAAATATGACTGGGGAAGAGCTGCGTTCTCAAAGTTGAGTCGACCTTAATGATGTGGATGGAGTCAAGCTTTTGGGACCTTCGTTTGCTGAGGTGGCACTACTCAAAATAAGAAACAGCTGCAAACATCCATTTGCAGAACGTGGAATGCACAAAGTATGAATTCAAGAAAATTGAAAGTCATCAAAAATGAAATGGAATGCATAAAGATTGATATCCTAGGCACTGGTGAGCTGAAATGGACTGCTATTGGTCATTTTGAATTGGACAATCATATGTTTTACAATGCCGGGAATGACAAATTGAAAAGGAACAGTGTCGCATTCATCATCAAAAAGAACATTTCAAGATCTATGCTGAAATACAACGCTGTCAGTGATAGCCTAATAGCCATACGCCTACAAGGAAGACCAGTTAATATATGACTAATATTCAAATTTACGCATCAACCATTAAGGTCAAAGATGAAGAAATCGAAAATTTTTACCAACTTCTGTAGCCTGAAATTGATCAAATGTGCAATCAAGATGCACTGATAATTACTGGTGACTGGAATGCAAAAGTCAGAAACGAAGAAGGATCAATAGTTGGGAAATACAGCCTTGGTAATAGAAATGATGTCAGAGATTGCATGATAGAATTTTGCAAGACCAGTGACTTCTTCATTGCAAATACCTTTTTTCAACAACACAAATGGTAACTATACATGTGGACCTCATCAGATGGAATTCACAGGAATCAAACCAGCTACATCTGTGGAAGGAGACAATGGAAAAGCCCAATATCAACAGTTAGAACAAGGCCAGGGGCCAACTGTGGAACAGACCATCAATTGCTCATATGCAATTTCAAGCTGAGGCTGAAGGAAATTACAGCAAGTGCAGGAAACCAAAGGACGACCTTGAGTACATTCCACCTGAATTTAGAGACCATCTCAAGAATAGATTTGACACATTGATCACTAATGACTGAAGATCAGATGAGCTGTGGAATGACATCAAGGAACTCAATACATGAAGAAAACAAAAGGTCATTAAAAGGACAGGAAAGAAAAGGCCAAAATGGATGTCAGAAGAGACTCTGAAACTTGCTGTTGACTGTAGATTAGCTGAAGAGAACTGAGGAAATAATGAGGTAAAAGAGCTGAACACAAGATTTCAAAGGGTGACTCAAGAGGACAAAGTATTAAAATTAAATGTACAAAGACCTGGAGTTAGAAAACCAAAAAGGAAGAACATGCTCGGTGTTTCTCAAGCTGAAGGAACTGAAGAAACAATTCAAGGCTCAAGTTGCAATACTGAAGGATTCTATGAGGAATATATTAAATGATGCAGGAAGCATCAAAAGCAGATGGAAGGAATACACAGAGTCACTGTACCAAAAAGAACTGGCTGACATTCAACCCTTTTAGGAGGTAGCATATGATCAAGAACAGATGGTACTGAAGGAGGGAGTCCAAGTTGTGCTGAAGGCACTGGTGAAAAACAAGGCTCCAGGAATTGACGGAATAACAATTGAGATGTTTCAACAAAGGAATGCAGTGCTGGAAGTGCTTACTTGTCTATGCCAAGAAATTTGGAAGACAGCTACATGGCCAAACGATTGGAAGAGTCCCATATATATGCCCATTCCAAAGAAAGGTGAATCAACTGAATGTGGAAATTATCGAACAATATCATTAATATTGCACACAAGTAAACTTTTGCTGAACAGAATTCAAAAATAGTCGTAGCAGTACATTGACAGGGAACTGCCAGAAGTTCAGGGCAAATTCAGAAGAGGACGTGGAACCAGGAATATTACTGCTGATGTCAGATGGATCCTGGCTGAAAGCAGAGAACACCAGAAAGATATTTACCTGTGCTTTATTGACTACATAAAGGCATTTGACTATATGGATCATAACAAATTATGGATAACATTACAAAAAATGAGAATTCCAGAACACTTAATTCTGCTCATGAGGGGCCTGTACATAGACAAAGGGGTAGACTTTTGAACAGAACACAGGAATACTGCTCAGAAGGAAGTGAGGAGAACTATTAACACTGGAGAAGGCGCAGATGGTGAGAAACAGCAGCAGACGACTGGCAGCAGCAGTGAACCAGCAGCAACAGAACCAGGAGACCAGTGCCAGACAGTGCTGGAGCCGAACCACGGAGCGAGAGAGTTGAGTGCCTGTGGGCAGGAGGCTTCCTGGTGGAGTGGGGTGCCTCTGGGCACTTATCTGTGGAGCTATAGAGCTTTGGAACACTTGCCCCAGCAGGGCAGAAGCAGGTGTGAGGCCTGAGGGCTGAGAGGCCAAGGAACCAGCAAGCAGAAGCTGAAGAGACAAGAAATACAGGAAGCCAAGCTGCCTTAGTCTCGAGAGAGAAAAGAGCAGAGAGACATGGGGATTATGCCACCAAGAAAGCCGCACTGGGAGCAGAGCGTGTCCTTTGGACCTGGGGTCCCTGTGCCTGAGAAGCTCCTCAGCCAGGGGAAGATGGATGACAAGGAATCTTCCTTCAGAGCCAACAGAAAGAGAAAGCCGTCCCCTGGAGCTGACATCCTGAATTTGGACTTGTAACCTACTAGGCTGTGAGAGAGAATAAATTTCTCTTTGTTAAAGCCATCCACTTGTGGTATTTCTGTTATAGCAGCATTAGATAACCAAGATGTCTGGCATATAGTAGGTATAATAAAATTGTTAGCTCTCTTCCTTAAAAGGGGTATTTACAATGTGAATTATCTTACAAACCAATATATTTAGCTACTTGTTAAATTAAAAGCCTTTTGGGGAAAATTTAACTGAAACAACGGTAAAACTGAGTTTTGCAGCTGCGATTTTATTTTTCTATGCCATCTCTATCTCTATTATTTTGCCACAATTGTTGAAATCAAACAAGCACTTCATAATTATCTACATCGATGGAAAGAGAAAAAAAAGAGTCATGCCCTGAGGTTCCTTATTTCCCCTCTCACACATTATGTTTCTGCTCTGCAGCTTCCATGTTGCTGTTGTTACTAGCTGCTGCCAAGTTGGCCCCCAACTTATGGTGACCCCATGCACAATGGAATGAAATGCTGGCTGGTCCTGTGCCATCCCCATGTTCGGCTGCAGATCAGGCCATTGTGAGCCGTAGGGTTTCAACGGCTTATTTTCAGAAGTAGATTGCCAGGCCTTTCTTCCTAGACTGTCTTAGTCTGGAAGCACCTCTGAAACCTGTTCAGCATCACAGCAACACGCAAGCCTCCACAGACTGATGTGTGGTGGCTGCACTTGAGGTACATTGGCCAGGAATTGAACCCAGGTCTCCCACGTGGAAGGTGAGAATTCTACCACTGCACCACCAATGGCCCCTGAAGGATCCATAGGCCTTAACGATTTTTCTAACTAAAACTGCTATCTAACTATAGTTAATTTCAGAGAGTCCTGTCAGAAAATATTGATAGAAATATTGTCTTCTTTTATTTGACCAAGATGTTAACTAGTCAGAATACTGACACTATGATGAACTGAGCTGTGGTGTCCACTGCCTGAATCCAACCCAGTCTGTCACAGTCAAATACTATGTACTCTCCAGATCACTCTAGGAGTTAGGAGGAAATGTGGTTAGCCAAGAGCAGTTAGGTAAGTAGAATTTGAAGTACAGAGGTGGGATTTTGAAGTTTTAGAACTAATATATAAATTTGTCATCATATCAGTCCCTTGACCTGTTTAAATAGTGATGGCCTAACACGGGAATAAGATTGCTATATGAAGCTTCTGAGTTACTGATAAAAATGTTTTAGCCTTCTTTTCCTCCTGACCTAAAATTACATAAACATACCTTAAAAGTGGATTCTGCCTAAAATGGTTACTGAATTGAATACCTGAGCATCGAAGGGAGTGGGCTAGTTCTGTTGCCATAACTTGTATGATCAGACCAATTCGAAGTCGAAACATTTCAGCAAAGAGGCCAGGCTGAGTTCGCATATACATGGCTAGATATACCATTATTTCCTGTACACAGAATGGATACAGAAAAATTACGACACATATGTAACAATGCCTATTTTGTGGTCTTAGGAAATGGTCAGATCAACTGAAAACAAACTTTAAAACATCCATCGCCAGATTAGGTTTTGCAACTCTGCTTACCTGTGTAAGGATCGACATGCTTATGTCCCCTTCGCTGGCTTCATCTATCAGCTGAGTGAGTGCTTCATAGGGCAGAGGTCTGAGGAAGAAGACAGTGAAGAAAGACAAAATTCTGTCACTACCTGAACCTGTTGTTGTTGTTAGGTGCCGTCGAGTTGTTTCAACTCACAGTGACCCTATGTACAACAGAATGGAACACTGCCCGGTCCTGCGCCATCCTCATAATAGCTGTTATGGGCTTGAGCCCATTGTTGCAGCCACTGTGTTAGTCCATCTTGTTGAGGGTCTTCCTGTTTTTGCTCTCTATTTTACCAAGCATGATATCCTTCTCCAGGGACTGATCCCTCCTGATAACATGTCCGAAGTATGTGAGATGAAGTCTTGCCATCCTTGCTTCTAAGGTTGTACTTCTTCTAAGACAGATTTGTTTGTTTTTTTGGCAGTCCATGGTATATTCGACATTCTTCACCAACACCATAACTCAAAGGCGTCAATTCTTCTTCAATCTTCCTTATTTGTTGTCCAGCTTTTGCATGCATATGAGGCGACTAAAAACACCACAGCTTGGGTCAGGCGCACCTTAGTCCTTAAAGTGACATCTTTGCTTTTTAACACTTTAAAGAGGTCTTTTGCAGCAGATACACCCAATTCAATACATAGTTTGATTTCTCGACTGCTGCTTCCATGGGCATTGGTTGTGGATTCAAGCAAAATGAAATCCTTGACAACTTCAATCTTTTCTTTGTTTATCATGATGTTGCTTACTGGTCCAGTTGTGAGGTGTAATCCATATTGAAGGCTATAGTCTTTGATCTTCATCAGTAAGTACTTTAAGTCCTCTTCAGTTTCAGCAAGCAATGTTGTGTCATCTGCATAATGCAGGTTGTTAATGAGTCTACCTCCAATCCTGATGTCCCATTCTTCTTCATATAGTCCAGCTTCTCAGATTACTTGCTCAGCATATAGATTAAATAAGTATGGTGAAATGATACAACCCTGACGCACACCTTTCTTGACTTTAAACCACGAAGTATCCCCTTGTTCTGTTCAAACGACTCCTCTTCATCTATGTACAGGCTCCTCATGAGCACAATTCAGTGTTCTGGAACTCCCTGAACCTAAGTGTACTGAAAAAATGAAAAAAGTTCTTTCCAAGTCCAAGTCACTGCCTCAACATCTCATAAATACCAGTAGCATTCTGGTTCTTCCAGTGTTCAAAAGTTCACAGCCTTACGTAAAATTGCCTCCCCAAATTTCTCTGTCCCATATCAACTGAAGAGAGCTCTTACCTTTTGTCTCCAAACCTGGATTGTCCTTCTCCTTTAAATTTTATTTAAAACTCACCTGTGATGTCCTTCCAGACTAGTCTTTCATGGTTGGTCCTTAATATTTGACAGGTAATTAACTATTATAGCTACAAAGTAATACAGTAATTTTAACCTGTGCCTTTTAGAAGCCATTTTATTACTTTATATTCACATCTTGCAGAGTTATACAGGTAGTACCCAACTTACAACGTATTCGAGTTAAGACAAACCACACTTACAACTGACCTTTTTTTGTACATCTTAGTGTTAGTAATATGTACTACGCACAATGTTGCAGTACATAATTTGCTGAAGTTATCACTCTCAGATGTTCAATTTTATGACTCATGGTTCAAAATATTCAGGGGCTTCAGTTGCTCGAAAACATGGACCCAAATGCTAAAGTTGACAGATTTGGGAAGCAGTAAGATCTTACTGAGAAGCATATGGAGAAAAAAAGAAAAAGACCATATGGACAACTCTCACTAATTTTCTAAGTAGAAACACCATCCCCATTTCCAGGGATAATCCAGATGATCCAGAACCTTCCACAAGTGGAGTTATTACCACAACTGACAAAATGCCATCATCATTCAACTTTAGCATCAAAGTAAACTTTTATGATTTGTGTATTTATGTATGTCTGTATGTATTAAAATATATCTGTAAGTTTATATGTAATACTTCCAACCCCCGAAGACAAATAAAGATCAGATTTATAAAGATACTGATATAAAAAAGGAAAATAATAATGAAAACTAAAAAAAAAGAAAAAAAAAACCAAGGTATTCAACTTGTGTCGGAACTAATTTATGATGGAACCATCAGAATGGAATGCTGTCTTAAATTGAGAACTACATGTATTGATTTTGTATACTTCCATCAGTTTACACACATACAAACACACAGGCACTTTTGACTCTCCTGTTGACACTGGGGGCATGGACCATGTCATCTTCTTCTTTTGGATTGCCCACATTAGTCATAAATTTGGTCTGATTTGTAACAAAAGCTTCTATTTACCAGAAACAAGGTTAGGACTATTTTTCTGAAAGCATAACTGGGACTTCACAGTTCCATGACAGACACATGGAACCTATGAAACATGGTTCTACGATTACTTTTTTTCATGTAATTCAGAGCCCAAAGACATCAAAAATCATGGACACAAACCAGGAAGGAGATGGTATGCAGACATCAACAAAGGTATTCTTGTTCACTTCTTCCTCGTTTAGTCCTAATTATGTTCCATATCTAGAGCATGTTTTGTTTACAAAATAAACTTTTCACTACACTGGCTACAGAAGTATAACTGGTAGGTATGGGAAATGTTTGTTGTCTTGTGATGTTGAGTCGATTTCGATTCATAGTGACCCTACAGGTCAGGGTAAAACTGCCCCATAGGGTTTTTTATGCTGTAATCTTTATGGGAGCAGATCAACAGATCCTTCCTCCTGCCAAATGGCTGGAGGGTTTGAACTGCCAATCTTTTGGTTAGCAACCAAATGCTTAACCATTGTACCACCAGGTTTCTTGGTATGGGAAATAACCTTGTTTTAAATTACTCTTAAGGAAAAAACAGATTTTTCAGATTACTTATGAATGAAGCTAGAATCCCTCAATATTTTTTGGAAATATAGCCTGCTTATAGATTTAAATTTTGGCACTGCCCAAACCCACTACCCACTGCCGTCGAGTGGATTCTGACTCATAGCAACTCTATAGGACAGAGTAGAACTGCCCCACAGAGTTTCCAAGAAGTGCCTGGTGGATTCAAACTGCTGACCACTTGGTTAGCAGCCATAGCACTTAACCACTACGCCACCAGGGTCTCCTTTGGCACTGACATGATATGAAATTAAAAAGATTTAGTGTAGATGAGTTTTATTGGCATGACTAGTGGCAAAAGGAAGACTCGTGTGCAAGAATTAAACTTTCTATTCCAGACTGTCACTCTCTCCCGACTCCAGTCATAGCCTATTCTAGGGCGCTGTTTCCAATTGAAAGCTGTCGCAGAACTGAGACAGTGGCAATCTGATTATACGGTATTCTTGGAGGAATGCTAATTTATTATGTTTTGCCAAGTATCCATCCATTTTTTCCCTTTGACTATGGCTTTCATCCACTTTATTCCTTCTTGAGAAGCATGGAGTTTCATCCTCAGCCCCGTGTTCCAGCTAGACATTTTTATATATCTTCTCTTTCCAGAGTATAGCTGACTTCTAATGGGTGCTAGTTATCAAAACCCATGGAAGCAGCAGTGACGAAATCAAATGACACATTGCATTGGGCAAGTCTGCTGCAAAAGACCCTTTTTAAAGTGTTAAAAAGCAAAGATGTCATCTTGAAGACCCAAGCCATAGTGTTTTCAATCGCCTCATATGCATGCAAAAGCTGGATGATGAGTAAGGAAGACCAAAGAATTGACACCTTTGAATTGTGATGTTGGCGAAGAATATCCAATATACCATAGACTGCCAAAAGAATGAACAAATCTATCTGGGAAGAAGTACAACCAGAATGCTCCTTAGAAGCAGGGATGGTGAGACTGTGTCTCATATACTTTGGACATGTTATCAGGAGGGATCAGTTCCTGGAGAATGACATCATATTTGGTAGAGGGTCAGCAAAAAAGAGGAATACTCTCAACGAGATGGATTGACACAGTGGCTACAACGAGGGTCTCAAGCCTAAGAATTATCATGAGGATGGTGCAGGATTGGGCAGCATTTCTGTTGTACATGGGGTTGCTATGAGTCAGAACCGACTTGATGGCACCTAACAACAACAATAATGCTAGTTGCTCCATTTGTCTTATTTAGTTTCTTGAATGGAAAGTTTGTGAAAGTCAGTTAAGTAAAAAAAAAAAAAATCTGAGTTCCACTCCTTCTGAAATCTGTCTTTCTTCTACTCATGTCCTGTCATTATCAACATTCTCTCTATGAGTGTCTCTGATAGAAGTACACAAATGTAGGAAGTTATTATCCACTGACAGATTAGGGCAAGAGATTTATGGAAAGCTCATCGAGCTCTTTAAAGGAAGCTTGATTGAACCCAATGAAAAACCATACTCACGCAGAGATGGTCTTTTCTCGAGGTTCTGGGGGGAGTCCCACTGTCAAATGTTTCTGGTGAGAGAGAAGGTCTGTGCAGGCCTAAGAAGAGATAGCATAACAATTATCCTTCCCATAACACCTCAGATTCCAATGAAAATTTCTCCTGATTCTCAGCCCAGAAGACTTTGCTCCTCTTCAACTCAATGACACACCAAACTCTCTTCCTAAGGAAATATCATAAAGATTAGAAAAGAAGGATTTCTAGAAGGAACAATGAGGTATTTTTATCTCCTAGGAGGGAGGAACTGTTGCCTAGTGTAAATTCATTCTTAAGACATAGAACTCTTAGAGATCATACACGTCTATACTTCTATAACTTTTATGGCTTGGTAATGTATATTTGCCATTCACAAACAGAAACCTGAGTATCAGAAAATTTATGTGGGAAAGACAACATTTCAAATTATTAGAGGCTGTGGTTGCCTTAAGGAAAACAATATGGAAACCAATTTTTAAAAATCTCCACATTTAGTGGTATACCCAGAAAGCTTAAAGAAGAATTTATAGTACCTCATCCAGGGCTTCCACCTTCTTCCTTAAGATCCCAGAGATGTATCGGATTAGGCCCCAGTGTCGAATTTCTCCAACTTTGCCATATAGTTCAGTAAGAAGCTCTCTGACTGTAGCACTTCTTTCATCATACAATCCAGTATCCCAGTCAGGTCCTCTGAAATTTTACAGACAGGACTGCATTTAATTTTAAGTCTCTACCAACAGTCTTTTATTTCAGTGTCATAATGGATATACTTCCTTTTTTTAAAAATATATCTCTCTCATTAGGAAACAAATGTTATTTACTAAGACTCTTCGTAAAACTATGATGAACAGTCATCCCCGAAAGCCAAATACTTAGACAAGAATAAGTCTTAGTTTCATCTATGCTTTGACAAAATGCATTCCTTTACCCTCTTCACAGGCTTCAACATAGCTGAAATTAAAGACAAAGATTTAATTCAACTACTGAAAGTTTATAAAGTATGCCACACTTAGGGAATTAATGGAGAAATAAGAAGGATATGTGTTTATTTTTACATTAACCAAAACCAAAAACTGAACCCCTTATTGTCAAGTCGATTCTGACTCATAGCGACACTACAGGACACAGTAGAACTACCCCATAGGGTTTCTAAGAAATGCCTTGTGGATTTCAACTGCCAACCTTTTGGTTAGCAGCTAAACTATTAACTACTATGCTACCAGGGTTTCCACATATATATTATTGTTATAAAAATTAGTAGAAGCTAACTATGAAGGTCCATGTAAGATATATAAAGTGCTATGAAATTGGAAATTTAATATATGATAAAGGTAGACTAAACCATCCATTAAATGATGCTAAGATAATCAGACAGCCATCTGAAGAAAAAAGTTGGATCCATGCCTCGCATAGTATAACAGAATTCCAAATATATCAAAAATCTACATGTAAAAGCACTAGGAAAATATATGGGAGAACTAGTTTATAACTTAGGAGGCAGGAAGACTTAACTATGAAACATATACCAGAAGCCATGTACATGTAAAACAGCAACGATAACAAAATTCTTATTGTAAAAATCACTGTAAACAAAGTCATAGGACAAATTACAAACTGGAAAAATATCTGCAATTCATAGGCCAATTTCTTTAATATATTAAAAACTCCAACAAATAGATAAGAAAATTATAAACAACAAAAGAAAATCTGGCAAAAAATACCAATGGCTTTTAAACATAGAAAAAGATGTTTAATCTCATGCATAATAAGAAAAATGAAAATTAACACTACATTGAACTAATATTTTTCATCTATCAGGTTGACAAAAAAAATCCCAAAATTTGATAACGGATACTCTTAATGTATTGCTGGTGGGAGCAAAAATCGGGACAAAATCAGGAAGGTTATTTGGAAATATATTATCAATATTAAAAATGCCTATATTCTTTGACTTAGCAATTCTGCTTCTGGTATATCTCTAGGATAAATTCCTTCCACCATGTGAAATGATGTATTTATGTTATGAAGTTATTTGCTATAGCATTGTTTGTGATAGTGAATGACTAGAAACAACCCAAATGTCCATCAACAGGAGACTGGTTAAATAAATTATGGTACAGTAAAACCTATGAAAGCCAGAACCTGTGTAAGGTGGAAACCTGTCAGAGAAGGAAAACAAATAAATATTTTCCACTAAATCAAGCGATAGAAAAGTGGTAAGACTACACCCTATCAAAGGAGGAACACTTGCGAGACCTGGAAAAACAAGTCAGTCCTACTGAGTTCTGGCTCTCATAGGTTTCACTGTATGTTCAAACAATGGAATGCTGTGCAATCGTTAAGGAAATACGAGGTAGATCTAGAGTGTGGCAGACTGTATTTTCCAAAATGGCTGCAACAATTTTTCATCCAACATGTTCTTCTTATAATGTGGCTTCAATACTCTTCTCATCAAGAGGTAAGGTCTGTGTTCCCTCCCTTGGAACCCAGGCATGCTTCTTATGACTGATGCTATATGATTTCTGAGGTTAGGTCATGTAAAAAAATGTAGCTTCCACCTGGTCCTTTCTTTTCACTGTTGGAACCTAGTCACCAGGCTGTGAGGAGGTGGAAAGACACATGCAGAGGCCATTTGTAGGTGCTCCATACAATAGCCCCAGGGGAGGTCCTAGCCAACAGGCAGCATCAGTCCCCAGACATATAAGTGAGTAAGCCTTGAGATAACCCCAGCCTCAGATACTTGTCTGACTACAACCAAATGAGAAACCTAGCTGAGCCCAGGCAAACCTCAAAACCATAAAAGATAATTTTATTTTTGTTATTTTAAGCCACCGAGTTTTGGGGTGATTTGTTATACGCCAATAAACCAAAACAAAACCTGTTGCCATCAAGTCGATTTTTGACTCACAGTGGCCCTACAGGACAAAGTAGAACTGCCCCATAGGGTTTCCAAGGAGCAGCTGGTAGATTCAACCTGCCAACCTTTTGGTTAGCAGCCATAGCTCATAACCACTGCACCACCACTGCTCCTATACACCAATAGAAAACCAGAATATAAATAGTGATCTTCAAGAAACACAGTCTTAGTAGAAAAACCGTGGTGTGGAGCAGTGTGTATACTATGTTATCATTTGGGCAAATAAGGGTAAAAGTATACACATACATCTGTATTTACCTACATATGCCTAAAATGTCCCTGGAAGGACATACAAAAAAACCAATAGCATTGATTACCCATAAGGAAGGGAACTTGGTATCTGGGGGACAGCTGTGCATGAAAGACTTTTTCACTCTATATCCTTTTGTACTTTAAAAATGTGGAACCATGAGAATGTATTACCTATTCAATATATTAAATTTTAAAAGAACATAAAATAATAAGCGCTAGAGTCATCAATGAATGCAAAACCAGTGGGTGAAAGTTTGAGGAGTAACAGGATATTTACATAGTCTCAAAGTATGTCTACACAAGATACTTTTTAATCACAAAGGGTAAAATAATAACTTTACAGTGGAGGAAATTAGAAGATACTACCTTAACGCAGTGATAAAACCAAGAGACCAAAGTTAACATTACCAGCAATGGGACTAATCAACAGTAGGTGCCTCATGGTACAAAACAAGGAGAACTCAGTATCACTTTGATGGTATTCCTACCAAAAAATCGGTAACTTTAATTATGAGGAAACATGAGACAAAGCAAAAGTGAGTGATATTCTACAAAATAACTGGCCTGTGTTCTTAAAAAATGTCAATAACAAGAAAAATATGATTCAGGAACGGTTCCAGATTAAAGAAGGCTAAAGACACAAGAAATCAATGAAATGCATAGCTTTCGATTTGCTTTTGCTGTAAAGACGTTACTGGGGCAATTAACAAAAATTTCAATAAGATCTGTAGATCATGATCTTTTTTAATTATTATGTTAAAATATATACAACAAACACTTGCCATTTTTAACCATTTTTAAATGTACAATTCAGTGACATTAATTCTATTCACTGTGTTGCACAACCATCACAACTGTCCATTTCCAAATGTTTTTCAACACCCTAACAAGAACTCAGTATCCCTTAAGAAATAACTCCCCATTTCTCCCTCTACCCAGACCATGGTAACCACTAACAACCTACTGCATCTATGAATTTGCCTATTCTAGCTATTTCATATAAATGAGATCACACAATAACTGCCCTTTTGTGTCTGACATATTTCACTAAGTGTACTGTTTCAAGGTTCATCCATGTGATAGCATGTATCAGAACTTCATTTCTCTTTATGGCTGAATAATACTCCATTGTATGGATACTACATTTTGTTTATCCATTCATCTATTGATGACATTTGGATTGTTTCTACTTTTGGCTACTGGGAATAATGCTACAATGAACAATGGTATACAAGTATCTGAGTCCCTGCTTCTAAGTCTCGTGGGTATATACCTAACAGAAAAATTGCTGGATCACATGGTAGCTCCTATATTTAACTTTTTGAGGAATCATCAAACTATTTTCCACAGCAGCTGAACCATTTCACATTCTTGCCAGGAACAGAAGGTTCCAATTTTTCTACATCCTCGCTAACACATGCTATTTTTTATTATCAGAAGAATAGCCATCAGGGATGGCTAAGGTTTTGTGCCAACTTAGCTGGGCCAGGATTCTCAGTGGTTTGGCAGTTATGTAATGATGTAGTCTGGCAGCTATGTAACAATGTATTCTGGCAGTTGTGTAACAATGTAGATATCCTAGCTTGTCATCATGTGACCTCTGGTTCTTGGGACTTGAGCCAGCGGCCTGCTGTATTGCCTGCTTACCTTGGATTCGTCAGCTTCCACAGCCTGTGAGCCAGCAGCCTACCATCTGACCTGCTGTTCTTGGGTTTATCAGCCCCTGCAGCTATGTGACTCAGGAGAAGCCTCCATCCTGATGCCTGACCCACGGACTCGGGACTTGCCAGCCATTACAACTGTGTGAGTCATTTCCTTGAGATAAATCTCTCTCTCGTCTCTCCCTTTATATATACACTTCATTGGTTTTGCTTCCTTAGAGAACTCAGCCTAAGACATTAGGTACCAAAAGTTGTTCTAGAGAAACAAAATTTGTAAAGATGAGTTTTCTAAATTGGTTTTCAAGTCTGGTTAGTCTTAAAGACATTGACGGCTCTGCTTCCAGTAGTGAAGAAAGCATTGCTAATCCATGACACGAGGTAGCAATAGAAATATACAAAATATCATACCAATAAGTAGATCAAGTATTGGTGAGAGATGAGACTCTGGGTGATGCATGTTTGATACTTGCCTACGATTTTTTTCAGAATTAGAAGTATAAGGAAGTTGGTTGGTTGGTCCTACTTACACTAGACAAAGTGGAGAAAGAAAGAGATGTGCTCAGGGCTTCAGAGTCACAGCTCAAGCACTGCATAAACGACCTCAAAGTTGCCACTTGTGCCCTGAAAGAAAGCCTTATTTCTTGTAGTAACAGAGCTGATACTGCCAAAAACCAAACCCAGAGTCTTATCATAAGACTGGCTGAATTACAATGTCAACTGAATTCCCAACCTTGAATAGTGTCTGAAGTTAAAGTGAGGGCATTGATTGGGAAGAAATGGGATCTTGAAACGGGATGGGGACATATGGGCAGATAATCAGGGAGCTAGGGACAGTGGGCCCCTAAATTCTGTTGAATCACTCCTTCCAACAGAACCAGCCTTCTCACTCCCATCTGAAGAGATTACTCTTTGTCTACCAAACCACCCTCCCCAGTAAAATCATTAGTCCCTCCATTCCCATCTGATGAGATTAACTAAGCTGTATCTAAAGAGGCTTTGTCTGAAATATCACCGGTACGGCATCTGAGTCATCACCTGGGCCATCGCCTAAGGCAGATGACTTACAAGACATTGCTGAGTATTCTCAGAACACATTCCCACCACCCATTTTTGCTTCCAGACCTATAACTAGACTTATGTCCCAGTGGACCCCAAAAGGTGAAGTACGAAGTGTGACAAGGAGGAGGAACACTACACTCCCCCAAAAACTGCCTGATCCAGAATAAACTGAATGCTTTGAAGGCCAGCGTAGCAGGGGCAGGGGTTTGGGGACCATGGTTACACGGGACATCTAAGCCAACTGGCAAAATAAAATCTATTAAGAAAACATTCTGCAGCCCACCTTGGAGAGAGGCATCTGGGGTCTTAAACGCTAGCAAGCGCCCATCTAAGATGCATCAATGGGTCTCAACCCACCTGGATCAAAAGAGAATGAAGAACACCAAGGACACAAGGTAATTCGAGCCCAGGAGACAGAAAGGGCCACATAAACCAGAGACTATATCAGCCTGAGACCAGAAGAGCTAGATGGTGCCTGGCTACATCCAATGACTACCCTGGCAGGGAACACAACAGAGAACCCCTGAGGGAGCAGGAGAGCAGTGGGATGTAGACCCCAAATTCTCATAAAAAGACCAGACTTAATGGTCTGACTGAGACTAGAAGGACCCCAGTGGTCATGGCCCCCAGACCTTCTGTTGGCCCAGGACAGGAATCATTCCCAAAGCCAAGTCTTCCAACAGGGATTGGACTGGACAATGGGTTGGAGAGGGATGCTGGTGAGGAGTGAGCTTCTTGGATCAGGTGGACACTTGAGACTATGTTGGCATCTCCCGCCTGGAGGGGAGATGAGAGGGTAGACGGGTTAGAAGCTGGAGAAAGGAACACGAAAACAGAGTGGAGGGAGGGAGCGAGCTGTCTCATTAGGGGGAGAACGATTGGGACTATGTAGCAAGGTGTATATAAGTTTTTGTGTGAGAGACTGACTTG
The DNA here is from genome assembly GCF_024166365.1 of Elephas maximus indicus. Taxonomy (NCBI): domain Eukaryota; kingdom Metazoa; phylum Chordata; class Mammalia; order Proboscidea; family Elephantidae; genus Elephas; species Elephas maximus. The sequence goes on along the minus strand of NC_064846.1, from coordinate 96,762,412 downwards.
ATTTGTAAACTTCCACTTAAAGCACAATGAAAATTAAAAAAAATGCTTGACTTTTCTAATATGTACAAACAGAAACCTGGGGAATATGTGTGGAACAGAAATTAAGGGTGTGGGATAATGGTGCAAGGAACATAAACTTGGATCAGTCTGAGTTTATTGATATGGGCCTGCTTTAAGGACAGATTCTTTATTCAATGTTTCAGCTCAAGAGGTTAGAAAGGCATCTAATAGTTTATTTGGTTGGCTTGCTGAAGCATGTATTAATTGGTGGCCTACACTAAAGCAAGGTGAAGTAGCAGACCTGCGTTGGTATACTGTAGAAGAAGGTATCCAAAGGCTTAAGGAAACTGGCATGTTAGAGTGGATTTATCAGGTAAGACCCACACGTGGAGACAAATTGGCATGAGGAAGAGGTATGTGGATAGACCTCTCTGAATGGGCCAAAGAAGTAAAGATGTTTGCATCTCATGGGAATGCTTACTGAAGGATGACCTCGGCAGAGGAGAACATTAACAATTAAGTGGATAGGATGAAGAGTTCTGTGGAAACCAATCATTCTCCTTCCCCAGCTGCTCCCGTCATTGCCCAATGGGCTTGTGAAAAAGTGGCCATGGTGGCAGAGACAGAGGTTATGCATGGGCTCAGCAACATGGACTTCTATGCACCAAGGCTGATGTGGCTAAAGCCACTGCTGAGTGCCCAACCTGCCAGCAGCAGACTGACACTTAGTCCCTGATATGGCACCATTCCTCATGGTGATCAGCTAGCAACCTGGTGGCAAGTTGATTATATTGGACAGCTTCCATTATGGAAAGGGCAGCATTTTGTTCTTACTGTAATAGACACTCTGGATACACATTTACCTTCCCTGCACCCAATGCTTCTGCCAAAACTGCCATCCGTGTACTTACAGAATGCCTTGTCCATCATCATGGTATTGTACACAGCGTCTCCTCAGGTCAAGGAATTCAATTTACAGTAAATGAAGTGCAGCAATGGGGCCATGCTCATGGAATTCCCTGGTCTTACCATGTTCCCCATCATCCTAAGTAGTTAGCTTGACACAATGATGGGATGGCCTTCTAAAGACACAATTATGACGCCAGCCAGGTGCCAATACCTTGCAAGGTTGGGGCAGTGTTCTCCAGGAGGCTGTATATGCTGTAAACCAGAGTCCAGTACATGGTCCTGTTTCTCCCATAGGCAGGATTCAAGGGTCCAGGAATCAAAGGGTAGAAATGGGACAGGCACCACTCACTATGACCCCTAGTGACCCACTGTCAAAATTTTTGCTTCCTGTCCCCATGACTCTATGTTCTGTGGGTCTAGAGGTCTTAGTTCCAAAAGGAGGAATGCTCTCACCAAGAGACAAAACACTGATTCCAATGAACTGGAAGTTAAGAATGCCACCTGGTCACTTTGGGCTGTTCATATCTCTGGATCAATAGGCAAAGAATAGAGTTACTGTATTGGCTGGTGTGACTGATCCTGATTACCAAGAGGAAATCGGATTGATATTACATAATGGAAGCAAAGAACAGTATGTCTGGAATACAGGATATCCCTTAGGATGTCTCTTAGTACTATCATGCTGTGATTAAAGTCCATGGAAAACTACAGCAACCCAATTTCGACATGACTACTAATGGCCCAGACCCTTCAGGAATGAAGGGTTGAGTTACCCCACCAGACAAAGTACCAAGACTAGCTGAGGTGCTTGCTGAGGGTAAAGGGAATACAGAATGGGTGGTGGAAGAAGGTAGTTGTAAATTCCAGTTATAACCATATGACCAGTTGCAGAAATGAGAACTATAATTGTTATTATTCTTTTCTTCTTTTATTATATTTGTGTGTATGTATACACACACATACACATATGTATATGGCAATTATTTTTGTTTTCTTTCCTTATCCTACCGCTTATAAATATAAGATGTGAATGGGGTAGTGTGTTTTCAGTTGTATGCATGTTAGTTGTATAGTGCTAGGCACAAGTATGACTTCGTAATTGTCTTTATTTAGAGACTGGGTACTGTTTAAGGAGATGTATACAGGTGCCAAGTTGACAAGGGGTAGACTGTGATGGTTAAGGTAGTGTGTCAACTTGGCTAGGTCATGATTCTCAGTGTTTTGGCAGTTATGTAATGACGTAGTTATCCTCTATTTTGTGATACAACATAATCATCTCCATGATATGATCTGATGTGATCAGCCAATCAGCTGTAAGGGAAGTTTCCTCGGGGGGTGTGGCCTGCATCCAATTTACATGGGTGTTCTGGCAAAGCTCGCTGGCTTTTCCTCACTCTGGATCCTGTATCCAGCTCATCATTATCTGACCTCCGGTTCTTGGGTCTTGAGCCAGCAGCCTGCTGTACTGCTTGCTTATCTTGGATTCAGCAGCCTCCACAGCCCATGAGCCAGCAGCCTGCCATCTGACCTGCTGTTCTTGGGTTCATTAGCCCCTGCAGCTATGTGAGTCAGGAGAAGCCTCCAGCCAGATGCCTGACCCACGGACTTGGGACTTGCCAGCCTCTAGAAATATGTGAGCCATTTCCTTGTGATAAATCTCTCTCTGTCTATATATGTGCTTCTCTTGAAAACCCAGCCTAAAACAGTGGTACCTCACTGATTTGCCTTTCCCTAATAACTATTGACGTTGAGTATGTTTTCATGTGCTTATCGGCCATGTATACATTTTCTTTGAAGAAATATCTATTCAAGTCCTTTGCCCATTTTTCAGTTATTTGTCTTTTGTTCAGTTGTCGGAATTCTCTTTATATTCTGGGTATTAAACCCTTGTCAGATATATGTTTACCAAATATTTTCTCCCATTCTGTAGCTTGACTCTTCAACTTTCTTGATAAAGTTCTTTGATACATAAAAGCTTTTAATTTTGATGAAGTCCAATTTATCTATTTTTTCTTTTGTTACTTGTGTTTTTGGTGTCTTATCTGAGAATCCATTGTAAAAAAAAAACAGGGTTTTGAAGCTTTATTCCTATGTTTTCTTCTAAGATTTTTATTGGTTTTAGTTCTTATATTTATGTGATTTTCTCATTTTGAGTTAATTTTCATATATGGTATGAGGTATGGGTATGAGGTATGTGAACTTCATTCCTTTGCATGTGCAGATCCAGTAGTCCCTGCAACATTTATTGAAGAGAGTATTATTTCCCCATTGTCTAAAATCAATTGAACATACATTTTGGGTTTATTTCTGGACTTGCAATTCTGTTCCACTGATCTTTAAGTCTATGATCATATCAGTACCAGACTGTTTTGATTACCATAGCTTTATAGTATGTTTTGCGATTAGGAAGTGTGAGTCTTCCTACTTTGTTTTTCTTATTCAAGATTGCTTTGGCTATTCAAGGCCCCTTGAGATTCAACATGAATTCGAGGACTGCTTTTTCCATTTCTGCAAAAAATGTTGTTGAAATTTTGATAGGGAATGTGTTTATCTACAGACTGTTTTGGGTAGTACTGAAATCTTAACAGCATTGTCTTGCAGTCAACAAACATGGAATGTTCTTCCTTTTATTTAGGTATTCTTTCATTTCTTTCAGCAATGTTTTATACTTTACAGTGCACAAGCCTTTTAGCTTCCTAGTTAAATTTATTCCTAGGTATTTTATTCTTTTAGATGATATTGTAAGTGGAATTACTTTAATTTTCCTTTCAGACTGTTTTCTTTTGGGGCATAGAAATACAACTGATTTTTGTGTGTTGATCTTTACCCTGCAACATTGCTAGAATTCATTTTTCAGCTCCAGTAGCTTTCTAGTGGATCCTTTGGGATTTTCTATACATAGGGTCATGTCATCTGTCTTCCCGAATTGGATGCTTTTTCTTTTCCTTGCCTAATTGGTCTGCCTAGAACTGCCAGTACAATCTTGAATAGCAGTGGTGAAAATGGACATCCCTGTCTTGCTCCTGATCTTAGGGGAAAAGCTTTCAGTTTTCCTCCATTGAGTATGATGTTTTACATGTACCCTTCATCATACTGAGGAATTTTCCTTCTATTACTAGTATGTTGAGTGATTTTATTGTGAAAGGGTGTTAGATTTTATCAAATGCCTTTTCTGCATCAATTGAGATAATCATGTTCTTTTCCTCTGTTGTATTAATGGCGTATTACATTTTCTTATGTTAAACCATTCTTGCATTCCTCGGATAGATCCCACTTGGTCATGGTGTATAATCCTTTTAATATGCTGTTGGATTCTGCTTGCTAGTAATGTAAAAAAATTTTTATTGTGTTTTAGATGAAAGTTTATACAGCAAATTAGGTTCCCATTTAACAATTTTTATACAAATTGTTCCATGACATTGATTACAATTTTCACAATGTGTCAGCATTCTCATTACTTCCATTCTGTTTGGTCTGTTACTATTGATCTAGTTTCCCTTCCCCTCTGTCTCATTTATCTAGTGCTGAAATACCATAAGTGAATGGTTTTAACAAACGGAAATTTATTCTTCCACAGTTTAAGAGGCTAGAAGTCTGAATTCAGGGCACCATCTCTAGGGGAAGGCTCTCTCTGTTGGGTCTGGGGGAAGGCCCTTGGCATCAATCTTCCCCTGGGTCTAGGAGTTTTTCAGCACAGGGACCCCAGATCCAAAGGACACACTCTGCGCCTGGCTTTTTTTTCTTGGTGGCAGGACATCCCTCCCTCTCTGCTCACTGCTCTCTGCTTTTCTCTTTTGTAAGATAAAAGATGATGTAGGCCACACTCCAGGGAAACTCCTCTTATATCAGAGCAGGCTGTGCTGTGAGTAAGTATGTTGCATCCCATCCTAATCCTTATTAACATGACCTAATCCTGCCTCATTAACATGTTGGGCAGCTCACTCCCAAATGGGACCATAACCACAGGCACAGAGGCTATGATTTATAACACATCACAAAATGGATGATAATCAGATCATAAAATGGAGGACAACCACACAACACTGGGAATCTTGGCCTAGCCAAGTTGACACATATTTTGGGGGGACACAATTCAATCCATTACACCCTCCTTGCCTTCTCATCTTTGCTTTTGGGTAAATGTTGACTGTTTGGTCTCATATAGTTGATTAAGGAACACATTACTCATGGGTGATATGTTTACTTTATAAGCCAATCTATTATTTGGCTGAAAGGTAACCCCCAGGAATGGCTTCAGTTCCAAGTTCAAAGGGTATCTTAGTGTGACAGTCTCAGGGGTTCCTCTAGTCTCCATCAGTACAGCAGGTCTGGTCTTTTTTAGGAATTTGAATTTTGTTCTACATTTTTCTCCCATACTATCCAGGACCTTCCAGTGTGTCCCCGGTCAGAACAGTTAGTAGTGGTAGCTGGGCACCACTAGTTCTTCTGGTCCCAGGTAAGAAAGGGCTGTGATTCATGTGGGTTATTAGTCCTGTGGACTAGTTTCTTCTTTGAGTCTTTGGTTTCCTTCATTCTCTTTTGCTCCAGATGAGTAGAGACCAATAGTTGTATCTTAAATGGCCATTTGCTAGTTATTTTTTGAGGATTTTTACACATATATCTTTTTTTTATTCATAAGGGATATTGGACTGTAGTTTTCTTTTCTTGTGGTATCTTTATCTGGCTTTGGTATCCGGGTAATGCTGATCTCACAGGATGAGTTAAGAAGTGCTCCCTCCTCTTCTAATTTTTGAAAAACTCTGAGAAGGATTGGTGTCAATTCTTGTTTAAACTGTGAAGCCATCCTGTCTGGGACTTCTCTTTGTTGGGAGTTTTTAAATTACTGATTCAGTCTCCTTACTTGCTATGGGTCTACTGAAATTTTCATTTTTCTTTGTGAGTCAATTTAGGCAGTTTATGCGTTTCTAGGTATTTGTCCATTTCATCTAGGTTACCAATTTGTTGGTGTACAACTGTTCATAGTATTTTCCTATAATCCATTTTATTTTTGTAGGGTTGGTAGTAATGTTCCTACTTTGATTTCTGATTTTAGTTATTTGCTTCTTCAGGTTTTTTTTTTCTTTGTTAAACTAGCTAAAGGTTTGTTGATATTATTGATCTTTTCAAAGAACCGACTTCTAATTTCACTGATTCTCTCCATTGGTTTTCTAGTCTTTGTTTAATTTATCTCTACTCTGGTCTTTGTTATTTCCTTCCTTCTGGTATGCCTGGGCTTAGTTTGCTCTTAATTTTCTAGTTACTCAAGTTGTAAAGTTATTGATTTGAGATCTTTCTTCTCTTTTAATATAAGATAATAGTATTGTTTCAGTGTTAATTTTCTGTCTTTGGCAATTGCACTGCGCTTATATAAGAGACTTCCTTGTTTTTAGGAAATACACACTGAAGTACTTAGGGGTTGAATGGTATGATGTCTGCAACTTACTCTCAAATGGTTCTGAAAAAATAATATATATTTTACATGAGTGTGTATGTACATTTATGTGTGTGTGTGTGTATATAGAGAGAGACACATACAGTAAATGTATAAGCATCTGAGCAATCTGGGATCTGGGTAAGGGACATCCAGTAATTGTTTTATACCATTAATGCTACTTTTCTTTAAGTCTAAAATTGTCAAAGAAATATGAAAAAAAAAACTTATATATGATCTCAGACTCTGGGAAGATTATTTTTATTCCTATAGATCAGCAAAAGTTTCATGGAGGTGACAGGTGAATTAGGCTGTCTTAGTTTTTGAAAACTGCTGTAACAGAAATGCCATAAGTAGTTGACTTTAAAGGACAGAAATTTATTTTTTCACAGGTCTGGAGGCTAAAAGTCCAAATCAGGTTCTCAGCTTTCCTGATTCCTTCCTTACTAGTAGCCACAGGCATTGTTTCCTTGGTGATTCTCACATGGCATCTATCTTCTTCCATGTGTGCATATCTCTAAGTATCTATGCTCAACTGAATAATGGACCTCAACTGAATAATTGATTATAATACATTAGATTATGTTGCGGAAGATGATTACATTACATTAGATGTAAAGTAATTACATTACATTATATCCTAGCACATGTATACGTGCTAGGATTCCAATACATATTTTGCGGGGGCAAGATTCAATCCATAATGTAGGCCTTGAAGGATAGCTAGAATTTCAACAAGTAGAGATGGTAAAGAAGGGTATTCTAGGCAAAGGGAGTAACATAAACCAAGGTGTGAAGGCAGACATGTATATGCTGTGTTTTGGGTATGATAAGTAGGCTGTTTTGGTCAGAGCAGTCACGCTGTGAGGGCAGAGTAATGGTAGATAAAGGTTCAAAGTCAGATAATAGAGGATGTAGATTGGGCTACTGATTCCCTATGATAGTGGACAGGGAGGATTTGAAGATGATGACGCAGTTTCAAGTCTGGATGACTTAAAATAATGATACCATGAACAGGGTTAGGAACAACAGAAGCAATAGGTTTTTTGTAAACACCATGAATTTGATTTCAGACATTTTGAGTAGGAAGACATGTATAGACGTAAGTTCCTAGTAATATTAAAAACTTAATTAAAAAAAAAATTAAAGATTAAAAGTATTTTTAAATTCTGGAAGGAAGCTAGGTAAGGCTCCTCTAGGCATATGACAGGAAACCAAGAAGCCATAAAGGAAAAAAAAAAATTGAGACTTAGCTATAAAAAACTAAACTTTTGCACAGAAAAGGCATATAAACAAAGTTAAAAAGCAAATTCTTTGGGCAAAATATCTGCAACATATGTTACAAACAAAAGAGTAATACCTAATATCAATAAGAAAAATATAAAAGACCCAGTAGAGAAATAAACAAAGGTTATGAAAGGTTGAAGGTTGAAGGTTCAGAGGCATCTTGAAAGAAAGGCCTCGTGATCAACTTCTAAAAAATCAGCCATCGAAAACCTATGGAGTACAGCTCTACTCTGATAAACACAGGGTCACCATGAATTGGAATAGACTCGATGGCAACTGTTTTTTTTTTACTGGTTTTATGAACAGGAAATTCACAGAAAAAACATTAGTCAAAAAACATGGGAAACCCTACCTCCCATTATTCTACTCTTAAATGCCCAGGAGATTTTGGAGAGAATTGTAAATGTATTAAGACACATGCAGCATGTCACATATAATCTATTCAAGGGGCCTGATAATGCCTGGAGTACTAATTTTAGAGAGATTACGGGGTTCTCTTGGATCTGATGGTGAAGGTGGTATGTATAGGATTAGATGAAAAAACTCACAATGCCAATGGGATACTATGCGTTAGAAGCAGAAGAGTTGGCAGTCAACTGCAGATCATCTGAACAGGTAGAAAAGTATGAGCTTTTCATGTAGAACTCCCCTCTTTTGCCCATCTCAGCTACCCCTCTGAATTTTTGGCTTTCATTCAAGTTATAATCATTCTATTCTTATTCTTCATCTCCTTTCACCTTCTCTACTTTTTTGTTACCCTGCATTTAGCATTTGTGCCTGGCACATAAGTAGCCAACAAATAGTTGTCGAATAGAGTGCCCTGTCTCAGATAAAAGAAAAAAAGTTATCAAAATAAGACCCATGTCTTTTCCACTTCATCATTAAACAGCATAATTTGATGATTTTGGTGTCAGATATATCAAGGTTTTTAGTCACATCTCTTTCCCTCACTGCATGACCTTCAGCAAGTTACTCAACCTTTCCAAGCCTGTTTTCCCCTCTGTAAAAATGTGGGTACCAACTATCTCATAGAAAAGTATAAGGACTAAATGAAAAAAATCCATTCATCTGACCAACCTACATTGAGGAATTACTGTAAATTAAGACTGAGTTATGTTCTGAGGCAACAAAGATAAATAAAACATAGTTACTAGCCTTGAGGTGCTTAGTCTAGTGGAGTAAGATATATACATAAAAAATAATGTGGGTATTGGGGTGTGTACCGGGCGCTATAGAGGGATACCCAAGGAGCAGGAAGTACGGGAGGGAGATGTTTCAGAGATGACTACTTGGAAGATATGTTATGAGCTGAGTCTTCTTGAATGAATACAAGTCAACTGGGTGAAGAAGAGGAGGAAGGGAATTCCATGCAGAGAGAATAGCATGAGCAAAGGCAGAGAAATGAGGAATAGCATAGTGTTGGTGGGGAACTACCAGCACTTTGGTGTTGCTGGAACATCAGTTACAGGACACAGAATGGTGAAAGGTGAATATGGAGGGTAGGGAGGAGCTTTATCATAGAGGTTCTTATAAGTCATAATAAGAATCTTAGACTTTTTCCTCTGGTTAAAGGGAAGCAAATTGAAGAATTTTAGAGAGGAGAGTGACTTGGTAAGAGAGCACATTAAAAATATCATTTTGTAGAATTAGAAGATCATGATTTTGCAAGCCTAATGAAATAGTTGGGCCAGGCAATGATCACCCAGTGGTTGTTAAAATCATCAGGAGGAAAGCTAATGAAGAATTTCATAATGGATAGATCATGCTGACAATACCTGATCAATCTTACCATGACATTTTATCTCTTCATGTGATATAATAGGAAGTACAGAACACCACCCATGAAGTTGTCTGGCCTAAAAAAAAAATAAACCTCAACCTGGATCTACCAAGCCTCTAGATTTAACTACCAATTTATTAGAAATACAAAAAACAAAACCCAAACCCAGTGCCATCGAGTCGATTCCGACTCATAGAAACCCTATAGGACAGAGTAGAACTGCCCCACAGAGTTTCCAAGGAGTGCCTGGCGGATTCGAACTGCTAACCCTTTGGTTCGCAGCCGTAGCACTTAACCACTACACCACCAGGGTTTCCAAGAAATACAAAGGACAGAGAAACATGCTAAACATTATGAGGATGCAATCAACAAAATGCATAACGTAGAAAACTCTATAGGACAAACAGCCAGTTTCTCAATGAATTGCAAAGATTAAAAAAGGTGAAATCTAGAGATTAAAATGGATTTGAGACATAACTAAATGCAATATGTGGACCTTCATTGGATTCTGAATTAACAAATCAACTGTAAAAAATACATTTATGAGACAGTTGGAGAAAACTGAACACTGACTGGATATTTGATGCTATTAAGGACTTACTTTAAAATATTTTAGATACGATAATGGCATTGAGGCTATGTTTTATAGTCCCACATATCCTTGAGGTGCTATTCAATTGTTTTCAGGCAATTTTCTCTCTGTTGTTCAGATTCAGTAATTTCTAATGTTTTATCTTCAGTTCACTGAATCTATCCTTTGTCCTTTACATCATGCCGTTCCATTTTGTTGTTAGGTGCTGTCAAGTGGAAAGTGTTGTTGTTTGGTGCCTTCAAGTCAGTTCCGACTCATGGTGACCCTATACACAACAGAAAGAAACACTGCACAGTCCTGTGCCATCCTCACAATTGTAATGCTTAAGCCCATTGTTGCAGCCACTGTGTCAATACATCTCATTGAGGGTCTTCCTCTTTTGTGCTGACCCTCTACCAAGCATGATGTCCTTGTCCAGGGACTGGTCCCTCCTGATAACACGTCCAAAGTACGTGAGATGAAGTCTCACCATCCTTGCTTCTAAGGAGCATTCTGGGTGTACTTCTTCCAAGGTAGATTTGTTTGTTCCTTGGGTCAGGCACAGTTTCATTCTGGTTACTGTACATTTCAGTTCTAAAATTTCCATTTGGTTCTTCTTTATCTTCTATTTCTTTACTGAGAATGTCCATTTTTTCATTTGTTTAAAGGATGTTCATCATTGCTTGCTGAAGCATTTTTATGGTGGCAACTTTAAAATCCTTGTCAGATAATTCCAACAACTATGTTATCTCAGTATTGGTGTCTATTGATTTTTTTTAAGTTGAAATCTTACCACATAATGCCCAAAATATGTTATCTTTGTGTTGCTGTCTATTGATTTTTTTTTTCTAATTAAAGTTGTAGTCTTACAACATAATACCCCAAAAGTCTAGGATGCCATCACTGATTTTTGATGGCATCCTGGACATTTGGGTATTATATTGTAAGACTATGGATCTTATTTAAATTTTCTGTTTTAGCAGGCCTTTTCTGACACTGCGTCACCGTGGGAAGGGGGATGCCACCACATTACTGCCTGGTGGAAGTCCAAGTTCCCCCTTCAGCCTTCACTGATACATAGGTGGAGGGGTGCCTCATTACTGCTAAACAGGGGTGAAATTTCAGGTTCTCCACTAGGGTTCTGCTGATACTACCCTAGTTGCAGCTATGTGAATCAGAAACCACCCCCAGCCTGACCCATAGACTTGGGACATTCCAGCCTCTACAACTGTGTGAGCCATTTCCTTGACATAAATCTCCCTCTCTCTATATATTTATACACCTTACTAGTTTTGCTTTTCTAGAGAACCCCGCCTAAAACAACTTGGTAGAAAGCTGTATCAATAGTCTTGGTGAGAAACAAAGGCCTGGATGCAGGCAGTAATACTGGAGGGGCAGAAGAGAAATATTTAGAGGTAAAACTGGAAAGACCTGGTGATTAACTGGATGCGGGTGGTAGAGCAGAGGGAAGTGTTAAGGATGATTACTATGTTTCTAGCTTCATAAATAAGTAGGTGTTGGTTCCAACAACAGAGATGGAGAATTTAATGGAGTCTGACTCCGTTTTTTGATGTTTGATTGTTGACATTTCCCAAGTCCCACTACTCCCTTTCCCCTTCAACCCCACATTTGGGCAAGTATTATATAAGTGAGCCAAATAATGGCCTCTTTGTATTGTCCCCAAGTTGTTTACTTGTTCATAGCAAGCTGAGGCCCAAAGAAGCCTACTGGTGCCAAACTGAAATTTGTATATATCCGATTGTTTTAAAATTGCCCAAATCAACAAATTTTTAGCCATTTAGAGCCTACCTACTTTATGTGCTCCAAGAAACTGTGCCCAACATCTGCTAGCCATAGATAAGATAAAGTCCTGTAATTATAAGGACCCTAGGATGCCACTGCCTTCACAGCTTTGTCACTCAGAGACTCCCACCTTGCTGCAGGAGGATATCACTTAGGGACAGGTAAGCTTTTTCCCCTCCCTTCTCCTCTTCCCCAGGGTTTGTTATGCACTCCTCCCCTTATGGTGGCTCCCTGTGATGCTTGTCTCTGGAAGACCACCCCCTCCATGTGGATGTCAATGTGTTGGCTCCAATAAATAGCTTGTCATGCAACACTGCTATCTCTGGTCATATCTTTTTCCTTGATCAGCCCTGAATTTCCTTCAACAGGGTACCTGACAAAAAGGAAGCACTCAAAATTGTTACTTTATTATTCCTATAAGCCTCCATTTTCTTACTTCTTTTGAGTTAAGAAATTCTACCTTTTTATTTGTAGATTTTACTAAATAATGGAGGCTTAATGGGTGGCACAAATGGTTTGTAAGCTCAGCTACTAACCTAAAGCTTGGCAGTTTGAACCTACCCAGTAGCACCACAGACGAAAGGCCTACTGATCTGCTTCTGTAAAGATTACAGCCAAGAAAATCTTATGGAGCAGTTCTATCCTGAAGTACAAAGGGTCACCATGAATTGGAATTGACTGGACGGCAATTTTTTTTTAATAACAATTATAATACTGATAATAATAGTTACCAGTTATTGATCACCTACTATGTGCTAGGTATTATATTAGGGACTTCATAGATACTATACCTTATTTAATCCTTAAAACAATTCTATGAGGTAGGTATAATCCACATTTTATAGATGAGAACAATTAACACTTTGAAGTTACACAGTGAGTAGGTTGCTAAAATGTTTTCAAATTCAGATCTGTGAGACTCCAAAGCTATGCAGTATCTACTATACTTTACTTCCTCTCTATACGAACATTAAAGTAGATTTATAATCTTCACCACTTACTTCATGGTATACAGCATGTAGAGCGAATCAGCTTGCTCCTGTAAACTTGAGCTCTCCTTTAACTGTAAAACCAGTGCTTTAAAGTCCACCTCCCCAAATTGGTCTCTAGGAAGATGTATTTCTACACGAACGGAGGGAACCTTTAGTTTGAGAAAGTAAGAAAAGATATTAAATCTGTAAGTGCTCAGTTTAAAGCCCTAGAGTGAGTCACCTTTTCAACTCCTTTTCCAGAGGAATTCCCTAAAGTTAATAAGAAGCAAAACAAAAATAATTATGTTGTTGCTAGGTGCCATCGAGTCAGTTCTGACCCATAGCGACTTAAGGTGTAACAGAACAAAACGTTGCTAGTCCTGCACCAAAACTATTATACCTTCAAGATTTATGATACATCAATCTAGTTTTCTTCAAGCCTGGCTAGAGAAACCTGCCCACTTTAAAAGTAGACTAAAAAGACCATATAACTTCATCAAGATAACATTTTGCCCTGCACTAGTTACTAACAAAAATCATAATGGCTAGTTCTATTATTTCACATAAGGATGGCAGTTTTGCAAAAAGGTGAGAACAATACCTTTTTTGCAAATTTACCTGGTCCTGTGGAGGATGAGATGAGCCAAGTAAGTTGAGTGAAGGCCGGGAAGCCTGAAATAACTTTGTAGGAAGATACATGTGAACATCTGCAAGAGGTTAACATTTATGAGAAGGTTTAGATAATTGTTAAAATGCACAGTTGATCTCAATAATGACAATTTCCTACTTAAGGCACATATGGGTCAGTTCTTTATAGAACAAGATGAGAAATTTATCCTTTCTTGGTAATATCAAAGAAAAGACATGGATATTAGGTTATTTTAAGGATGTCCAATTAATCAATTTTGAATTGTATGCCTAGAACTTAGCATCAGCTAGACATAAGAAGGAGCGCTTGTAGTGTAGTGGTTAAGTACTTGGCTGCTAATCAGAACCCACTAGCAGTCTGAACCCACCAGTCGCCCCACGGGAGAAAGATGTGGTAGTGCGCTTCCATAAGGATTACAGCCTTGGAAACCCTATGGGGCAGTTACTCTGTCCTATAGGGTCGCTATGAGTTGAGATTAACTTCATGGCAATGTAGGTTTAGACATATATTAAATTCTACTAATGGAGCCCTGGTGGTATAGTGGTTAAGAGCTCAGCTGCTAACCAAAAGGTCAACAGTTCAAATCTACCAGCTGCTCCTTGGAAACCCTATGGGGCAGTTCTACTCTGTCCAATACGGTTGCTATGAGTCAAAATAGACTCAATGACAATGGGTTTGGCTTGGTAGTGCAATCAATAACACAATGGTGCTGTCAGTGATACTTTGATAGAATATCACAAATAAGAGAAAAAGCCCAGTTATGTTTTATATTTTCTGGACTTTCCTAGGAGACTATCTGGCTGCTAGCAGATAGATTTCTCTTGAGAAAAGGTGAATGGATGATCCTACCTCGGGAATCAAATAATGTAGTGGCCAACCAACTATGATAGTCCTAAGATTTTTCCTTACAGTCCATTATTGAAATACTTGCCATGACCTCTAAGATTCCCTCGTCATTTTCACCATTTTACAGATACAGAAAGAGAGTAACAGAGCTCAAATGATTGTTCAAGCAAGTCAGTAGCAGAGCTGGGAATTAAGTTCAAGTTTTATAATTCACGATCTACAGGTATAACTTAATAAAGTTCATCTTTTCACATGCCCTTTCTCAAGGGAGCATACTCAAAGGGTATTCTAAACTTTTCCCTCTTTTAAATGTTAATTTTTTTCCTCAATGCTCATGTTTAATACCTTTGGTTAGTAATGGTCAATAAAGTTTTAGGCAGCAAGAACATGCATCTCAATCATTCTCATCATCTGTAAAATGTTAACATTCAAGTCCTCTAGGTGTGGCCAAGGAGCCCTTCTCTCCCTTCATACGTTACTACCATAAAGGCATTGAACACTCGTAGGAAACATGACTACTCCTGGCAATGTGTAGTAGAAGACATCTTCCACTTCAAATTCTACTGAAGGAAGGTAGTGGTCATGGGGAGGTGAATGGCAAAGTTGTTGAAGAATGAGTACTGTATTTGAAAAACACAGCTGTACATTCCTGGAATAACTGACTGTAAAAGTTATAGCTGGCCTCAGGGAATGGCACGTAGCTTACTTAAGGTATACTATCTCCCTTAAATTGCATGGCTATTTTGCAATAGTTCTGCAATGTTTTCTCTTTAAATAACATTACTTTCAAAGGAGCAATTTTTCCAAAGGAAAAAAAACCTTTCACCATTTTAGTAAAACTGAATGTACTCCATGTCTCTTGTTCTACTCTTCTTACCATGTTACTGGTTAAACCAGATTAAATAGCACTATCCACAGCAAATTATACACAATTCATTCATTAATCTTACAAATATTTATTAAGCATCTAATAGGTTCTAGGTATTGTTCTAGATGCTGGGAATAAATGCAGTGAACAAACCAAAGTTCCTGCTTACACTGCAATTAATGCTCCACCCTCATCCTGGTCTTCATGTTATCCTGTGCCTGACTCCAGTGAGTCATGGTATTACTCACTCTGCACATGCAGCTCCTTGGCCTTGGTCACCAAGGACATTAAGTCGCAGGTTGTTTGCACAGCAGCTCGGAACCGATCTAGCCCTCCCTTCTGTGAGGTAGGGGGTAGTTTAGGATGGGGAGCAGTGTGTGCCAAAAGGTGATCTAAATAACGAGCAACTTCATCACCACAGCGAACTGCAAGGTTAGTGGAGAGGAGGGGAAAAAGAAAAAAAATTTAACATTTTAGTAATTCATAACCTACTCCAGCAAACAGAATGACTGGCTCCTGTGCCCACACTACAGCACCAGAAGAAGGTTGTTTGAAGCTCATGGTTCTGTAATCTCATAGCTTTAAGATTCAGAAACTATAGCCATTTACCAGGACCCACCTGTTCTTCAACTTTGCTGAGACAACGTTAGGGCCCCTCAAAGCAATATGAGCTTACAACAGGGCAGGTGGAGCAAGCATTTCATAACGTGTGCTTGTGTGTGCTTTGTGTATGTGTATTGTGTATGTGACAGTAGTGGCAGCGGCAGTGGCGGTGGTGGAGGAGGCAGAGAACAGGGCCCTTTAAGTCCCACTAATGTGAGAAGACTTTTGTGGGGAGGGGCTGGGGAAGGGCAAAAATCTTTCACCTAATATTGAGCCTAGTTAAAAGCAGATTCCACAAATGTCAGCTACAGTTATAAATGAAAGAACGATCTTCATGTGAGCATGGCATACAAAGGACTACTGGCCACACCCTGGTCTTTTTAGTTACTTCATTTGTTCATTCACCAAATATTTATTGTCTACTATGTGCCAGGTGTTGTACTAGGTGCTGAGGTTTCAGCTGTGAGGAAGATATAGTCCCTATCCTCTTAAGAGACTCTTAAGGCAAAGAAATTGCCTCAAGATACAGGCTAACGGTCAAATACCAAGACAGTGAATGCAAGTAAACCTTGCTTTAGATAACTAGAAGGATAATTCTCTTATTGGCCATACTCTCTTTGGGAGTCAAAGAATTTAATGCTTGTCCTGCCTAGGTCAATATTTTAACATTTTAGGGCAGTATTTCTCAGCCATTTTTAACCCATGCCCCCGAAACGTTTTCTCACTGTATCGTGTTCGTATTCCTAGAAGCACATAAGACTTTGTTTTTCTTTATTTTGTCTAGTTTGTAATACGAAAACAAAATTTGTTGTTGTTGTTAGCTGCTGTTGAGTCGGCCCCCAACTCAGGGCAACCCCATGCACAATAGGATTGGATCATTGTGATCCATAAGGTTTTCACTGACTCATTTTTGGAAGTAGATTTCTAGGCTTTTCTTCATAGTCTTAGTCTGGAAGCACCATTGAAACCTGTCCAGTATCTCATCAACACGCAAACCTCCACTGACAGACAAGTGGTGGCTATGCTTGAGGTGCACTGGACGGGAATCGAACCCAGGTCTTCCACACAGAAAGCGAAAATTCTACTACTGAACTACTACTGTCCTCTATGAAAACTATAGGCATGCTGAATATATTTTTTCAAACTACCCTGAGAGATTCTGATATGCTCCTCTAATATTATATTTAAAAACTCTTTAATGAAATTTTATATTTTTATGCCTTTTAATGTTAAAAAGCAGTACTGCATAATTTTGCTACTACATACTTGATTCCTGATTAAATATCTCTCACTCACAAGTGCTTCCTTATATTTCAAAATCGCAGCCATTTTATATACCCAGGAAAGAAATCTTCCCTAACCTTACTGAGGCACAGCCCAACACCATAACTCTACAATCGCCACAGGGATATTAGACTAGAAACCAAAGGTAAGTAGAGGGGTGAAAAGTGAAGCCAAACAAAAGTAGAAATCTGGGTGTATTAGGTAGGTGTGAGGATGGTACACTGTGAGAATGCTGGCAGTATGAAACATTAAGTAGGATGCTAACAATATTTTGTATTCTTGTCCAGGAAGACCAGTGCCTTTATAAAGCCTCCTTACCATTACTACTTGAATCAAAGCCGTCCATCCAGTCGCCAGATTCCAGCTCATTATAGCTGTCATCATAATCATCACTGTACAGCTTACCCTCAGGCCCAGGGTCCATGAAGCTCAAGTGTGTGCGGCAAGAAGTTGTCAAGAACTCTGACAATTTACCAGTTTGAACCCTGACAATTAAGGGGTAGATAGAAAACAAAATCAGGTGAAATTCTCTTTAAAGCAACACAATATTAGTAATAAGAGGATACTTAGGATGTTTTGTTGGAGGATTACTAATATTTACATACATAAGTGAAATTTTACAGCACTCCAAGGCATCCTGTACAACATAAACGGTTAGGGTACTATGTTATTTAAGGGTCACAATTACGGGTTCAGAATCTACTCTCAAATCAGTTTTGCTCTCTTCCACCACCATTATACTATTTCCTTAACTAGGCCAAACATATAGTTAAAAAAGTCTGCACTGGCTAGAAGAGAAACTAGAAGAGAATGAAGATAAATCATCCCAAGAACATTTTGAAAATAAAAGATGGTAACTGAAAATTTTATCAATAATAGTAGACTGTAAGCCATATCCTCCCCTACTTATAAGGCCAATTACAAAATCTGAAAGTAAAGTCAGTAGTATTGACTTTCTAAAGATGTCAGCTTGAAGAAGTTCCCAATAACCAAATCTTAGATAGCATGAACACTGAAATAAGTAATGACAGATATGGATCATGCTACACTGAATAAAATAAGAGCCCATGAATTCATGCTGATATTAAATCCATGAAATAAAAGTGCAGAAGGGAAAGCTCTTTTTTACAGAAGGATTCCTACTCATAAACACGGACAGGATGACAGAAACACAAAACCACCATTTTATAACACCATTAGGTCATAACTGATTCATTCGAGAATTACCAACAGAAGCTAACCCCATTTGGTGAAAGACTGCTGGGGAAAGGATATGGAGAAATCTGACAGATACAACTTTAACCAAGTGTTCAAGGTTAACATCGCCAATAATGAGGCAAATAGAATACATCTCCTGATACTGAGGACACATCACATAGGTAATATTCCTGCCTAAAACATATTAAAAAAAAAACATATAAAAAATATAGGCTGAACTTAATCATGAGGAAATCATTAGAAAAACTCAAACTGAGGGACATTCTGCAAAATAATTGATTCACATTCTTCAAAATGGTAATGAAAACTGTCATGAAAGAGTAACGAAGGCTGGGTGGGGAACTGTTCTATAAGGATGCCAAAAAGACATGACAACTAAATGCTAATGCATGATCTTTGACTGAATTCTGGATTGGGGGGAAAAAAAACTGTGAAAAACATTATTGGGACAATCGGGTAATTTTGACTATGTACTCTATATTAGATAATAGTATCTCATCTATATTAAATTTCCTGAGTGTGATGATTATACTGTGGTTATATATGAGAATGCCCTTGTTCTTAGAAGGAAGAAACTGAAGTAATTTAAGGTTAAAGAGTTATAACGTCTACAACCAACTCTCACGGTTCAGCAAAAAAGTGTGTATGTGTACATATTATATACAGTGTATATGTATGTGTGTGAGTGCATATGTATGAGAGAGAGGGAGGGGAACAGAAAGTAGGAAGGGAGTAGAGGAGAGAGAGAACACAAAAAATGGAACAAAACATTAACAGGTGAATCTTGAGTAAAGGCATATATGTGCTCATTACAATTGTGCAAATTTCTGTAAGCTTGACATTTTCAAAAATAAAAAAGTTAGGGAAAAAAGAAAAGCAGCTGGAATTGAATATTCTGGTAACATTTTTTTTTTTTTCAAGAGTAAGTTTTCTGGTCCACTGAATTTATGAGGTCTAGTTTTTTTTTTTAGGTAAAGAGCAATCAGCCATTGAAAACCCTATGGAGCACAGTTCTATTCTGACACAAGAGTTGGAATCAACTCAATGGCAACTGGTTTACTGGTTAGGCAAAAAAAAAAAAAAAAAAAAAGGTGGAAAAAAATTCCATCTCCCGTCTGTAACAATTCCTTGATCAAACCTGTCACAGACTGGCTCCTCTGAGTAGGATAGGATTACGTTGTTGACAGATACACAAAAAGGCATCACAAGTCAGCCATTACCATACCCAGCCCAAATTTCATTTTATCTGACTAAAGAGTATATAGAGGTCACTTACCTTGCCCCACCAAAATAGCCATCCTGCATTTTTCGGAGTGCTGCCAGGATAGTTGAATTCAAGCTGGTTCCATCTTCATCTTGAAATGAAGAGAATTATAAAGCTATCTTTGTGGTTTTAACTTTGAAGTAGGAAGAATCTTTCAATAATAATTCAAACCAACATTCTCATGGTGATAGTACCAATGAGTCACACTCCTCATTGACTCCTCATTGACCACCCTGTATTTTAACAATTCCTCTGAGAGCCAACTACATTGCAGGATGGGCAAACAGTAAGCAATGATGACCTTAGTTACTCAAAGGCATGAGGGCCTGATGGTAGCACACTTAATGACTAGTAAATGCAGATAACAATAACAACAGCAACTATTTATTGATTGTATGTGCTAAGCACTGTGCTAAACATTTAACATGCATTTTCTCATCTAGTACACCTTGGTGTGTGTGTAGGCATAAAAACATATGGAAGGCTAAGCAACTATCCTATTTTACATGAAGGGAATCATACTACACATACTCTTTTATGATCCATTTTTTACAATTTTCACTATACCATGAGCCATTTTCCATGCCAGTACATATAGATCTAACTCATCCTTTGTAATAGCTAAAAATGATTCTATGGCAGACATTTAGACAGTTTTTGTATCACAAGCAATACTGTAATGAAGACTGCTGTACCTACATCTTTACATACTAGCTCTATTATTGCCTTAGGATAAATTTCTACAAGCAGAATTGCTAGGACAAATGCAATACTTCCCCCCAAATTTTACAGATTGTTAAATTGCCACCAAAAAGTTATGCCAATTATATGTCCACCAACAATATAGAAAGTGACTAATTTCTCAAACCTCTAACAACACTAGGCATTAACGATCTTTTTAATTTTTGCTAATATGATTGGTAAAAAAAAAATGACACTTTTAATTTTATTACTAATAAGATTAAGCATGTTTTCATGTACCTACAGGCCATTTGGAAACCTTGGTGGTGTAGTGGTTAAGCGCTGCGGCTGCTAACCAAGAGGTCGGCAGTTCAAATCCGCCAGGCACTCCTTGGAAACTCTATGGGGCAGTTCTACTCTGTCCTACAGGGTCACTATGAGTCGGAATCGACTCGACAGCAGTGGGTTTAGTGGTGGGTACAGGCCATTTATATATATCTCTTTCATGAATTGCCTGTACTTTTCCTTTTCTCCCTTTTCCCACTACTTTATCTTTTTTTCAATTGACTTTTAAGAGCTCTTTTTCGCTGTCATGTTGTTGTTGTTAGGTGCCGTCAAGTCGGTTCCACCTCATAGTGACCCTAAAGGACAGAGTAGAACTGTCCCATAGGGTTTCCAAGGAGCAGCTGGTGGGTTTGAACTGCTGACCTTTTGGTTAGCAGTCGAACTCTTAAAACCACTATGCCACCAGGGCTCCGTTCACTGTCATATGTTTGGCAAATACTGTTCCCAGTTTATTATTTGTCTTTCAATTGCATCCATGGTGTGTTTTTCTATAACAGGTTTAAATTTTTATGTTTTTAAATGTGCAACTGTTTTTCTTTTTGTATCTTGCAAAGGACAGCTTTCTTCAACTCAAGATCATAAAAACATTCTCCCATAGTTTGTAATACCTTTATAGATTTCTTTTTATGTTTAGTTCTTTAGTCATTTAGGATTATTTGTACACAAGATGTAAAGTAGGGGGTCTAAACGAATCATTTTCCCAAATGGATTTTATTTACTATTCTTTCCCCTCTATTTGAAATTTCATCTTTATCATTATTTTAATTACTATGGAACTAAGTCCTCAGTTTTCTTTTTCAAAAAATTTGGTTATCCTTGTGCATTTTCTATTCCACGTGAAATTTAGATTCAGCTTGTTCATAAAGCTTCATATTTGTATATTGATTTGCCATTGCACTGAATTGATAGGTAATGATAATGGACATTCTCTCAATATTAACTATTTTCACTTAGGAATATGGTATGCCTCTCTAGTAATTAAAATCTTTTCTATCCTTCCCTAGTTTTATATTTTCCTTCAGTAGTTTATGTACATTTCTCATTAAGCTTATTTTTATATTATTTACTTTTCTAGGAAATTTCTCAATTTTAACTAGATATAAAAAATTATACTTGATATCCTTTTATAATTTTTAAAGTCTCCTCTCTTTATGTTGCTATGTTCCCCTTTCTCATTGCTAGTGTTGTTTTTTATCATCTCTGTTTTTTTCTTCGTAACATTTGCTAGACTTTTGTCTATTGTATTAGTCATTTCAAAGATTCAGTTCTTGGTTTTATTTATCAGCTCAATAATTCCTGATGCTTTTTCTACTTCATTAATGTCTATATTTATATATACTAGTGGATTATTCCTTTTTTGGCTTGATTGTTGTTCTTTTTCTAGCTTCTTGAGTAGAAAACTTAAATTAGCCTATTTTTAAACTTTTTTCTTCATATTTTAATTAAAAAAAATAAAACAATACAGTTAAAATTGATGATCCTTTGTTCCTCTTTCCATTTCTCTCCTCAACAACATATGTCATTAGGGAATTACAAATTAAAACAATGGCTTAGCACTACACACGTATTAAAAAAAAAAACACGTATTAGGATGGGTAAAATCCAAAACACTGGAAGGTGAAGCCAACATGGTGCTATAGACAGAAGCACCATGCTGTCCATCTGCAGCAAAGACCCGAAAAACTAAGTAAAACAGATATAAACATCAGTCTTAGAACTCTAAGCATCTAATGAAGGAATAGAGAACTCAATTAAGTGCTGAATGGAATAAGAAACTGACAGAGAACAGAGAATGAGGAGAACTATGGAGGGGAGATCCCCTACCAGCTAACGTGGCACGGATTTGCCATCTTGGACTATAGCCACCAAGGAATGCAGACAGGGAGTATGGGAAGGGAACTTCATGGAGCTTCCAACAGGGGACAGAGCGTCTGGTAACCAGGGATACACGTTTTCCCACCTCCACCCTTCTTCCCTGTACGAGGCCCCTGCCACTTTCCAAAGGGCCACGGACACTCAGGCAGAGAGATGCCAGCTCACTGTTACATGGATTTGCCATCTTGAACTTCAGTCACCAAGGACCATGGACAGGGAGTATGGCAAGGCAACTTCAAGGAGCTACCAACAGGAGACAGAGCACCCGGTAACCAGGGATACATGCTTTCCCACACCCCCATCCTTCTTCCCTCTATGCTTTAAAAATAGACCACAGTCCTTTGGCCAGAGACACAAGCTCACTGCTGCCTGGGTCTGCGCTACGCCCACTGGCTGCCCCCTTCAATGCCATTTTTATTTTTTGTTTTTGGCTTTTTTTTATTGCTTTTCTTTCTCACTTCCTTTCCTTTCTCCCACTCAGCTAGCCCCGTGTGCTGTCCCCACCCCTTCTTGATAGGCTAGAGGCCGCCAGCACATGGCCTCTCTGGGTCTGTACTACCCCCACCAGCTGGATTGCTCAGTGCCATATGTTTTGGTATGTTTGCTTTGTATTTTTTTTTTTGCTGTTGTTCTTTTTTACTGTTTCTTCTCTCCCTCCTTTTCTTCCTCCCACCCACCTAACCCTGTGCACCACCCCCACCCCTTCTCCATGAGCTGTGCTGCACTGGAGCACTGTTCAGCTGGAGAGTGACTGGCACATGGCCTCCCTGGGTCTGTGCCGTCATCATCAACTGGCTCCCTCAGCACCATTTATTTTTTTTCTTTGCTTTTGTTTTTTGTTTCTTTTTATTTCTTTTCCTCATTTCTTCTCTCTCTCTCTCCCTTCCTTCTTTTCCTTTCTCCCACTCACCTAGCCCTGGGTGTGCTACATCCCTTCCTCGTGGGCTGTGCTGTACCACTCAGCTGGAGAGCCTCTGGCACATGGCCTCCTGGGTCTATGCTGCCCCCAGAGGCTGACTCCTTCAGTGCCATATTTTTTAAAATTTTTCTTTATTTTTCCACCTAGGACCTATGATGCCTCTGTCCCTTCCTGACAGGCTGTGCTGTGCCACCCGGCAAGACAGACATCAGTTTGCTGCCATCCCAATTCTGTCCTACCCCAATGGCCAGCTCTCCCACCACCATACGTATTTACCTATTTATTTTTGGTTGTCATTATTTTCTAAATTTTTTTTCTTCTTTGTTGGATTCTTCTCTCTCCCTTCTTTCCTTTCCTTCTCCCTCCTACCTAGCCCTGTGCACTGCCCACACCTCTTCTCGACAGGCCGAGCAGTATCACACGGCTAGAAAGCCACCGGCAAACAGCCTCACCGGGTCTGCCCTGCCCCCACCTGCCGAATCCTATCACACTGCCATTTTATTTACTTTTTTTCTTTTTCCCTTCATTTTTTTTGTGCTGTTCTTTCTCTCTCTTCTTTCACTCACACACTTAGCTGTGCACATCACATCCTCTCCCTCCCCCCTGGTCTATCTGCACCATGTACCAAGCATTGATCTCCGAGTGTCACCAAGACGGTAGCCTGAACCATTCCCTACAATGCTTCATGACCCCACCTCATCAGCCCTAGTTCATGCCACAAAGTACCCATTCCTGCCCCATACCCTTGCTGGACATGCCCTGTTGCACCATACCTGAGTGACCAGACCTGCCCACCTGGACAACGTGATGAGACATATCATGCCCATAGATGAACACCCAACAAAACACTCCCAGCCTGCCTGCCCTGACATAACCAAATGAAACAAAAGAGTGGGACAAAACAAACAAATCTACAATCCAAAAGCAAAGAAAATAATTTCTAAATGACCCGGAGACAGCAGAAAATACAAAAACATATAAAAAAAACCAGGACAGATGGCTCCAGAAAGCAACCAAAAAAAAAAAAAAAAAAAAAAAAAAAAACCCACCAGATGACCTTCCGGTAAAAGAAAAGGTATTGGAACTACCTGATACGGAATTAAACCCTAACATTCTGGGTTTTCCAATAGATGAAGGAAAATGAAGACAAAAATAAGGAAAAAAATAAACAAAATCACGGAAAATATAGACAAAATTAGGGAAAACACAGACAAAGCAATGGCAGAATTCAGGAAAATAATACAGGACCAAAATGTCAAAATAAATAAACAATTAGAAATCATACAAAAAGAGCAATTAGAAATGCAAAAGATAAACAAGATTTCAGAAATGGACAGTGCAACAGAAGGTTTAGGAACAAATCTGAAACAATGGAAGGCAAGATCAGTGACATTGAATAGAAATACTTGGATATCAGTTGGTTTGAGGAAGAAATCAGAGAAAAGGATGAAGAAACCCTGAGAACGATGTGGGATGCAATCGAAAGCAAAAATTTGTGAGTGGTCGGAGTTCCAGAATAGGGGGAGAAAACAGAAAGCACACAGAGATATCACTGAAGACATGCTAACAGAAAACTTCCCTAACATCATGAAAGATGAAAAGCCACGATTCAAGAAGCTCAACAAATCCCATACAGGATAGACCACAAATGAAAATCACCAAGACATACCATAATCACTCTCACTAAAACCAAAGACAAAGAAAGAATCCTAAGAGCAGCTCAAAAAAACCAAAAAGTCATATACAAACAGGAAACAGTAAGATTAAGCTCTGATTACTCGGCAGAAACCATGCAGGCAAGAAGGCAATGGGATGACATATATAAAATCTTGAAAGAAAAAGAAAAACTCCCAGCAAGAAAAATACATCCTGCAAAACTATCGATCAACTATGATGGAAAAATTATGATATTTCCAGAGGAACAAATTAACAGAATATGTAAAAACCAAAGCCAACTTCCAAGAATTATTAAATGGAGTACTTTGCTTAGAGAACAAACGACGTGAGAGAACAACCTGAATCTAGGACACAAGACAGCATCAGCCAGATACCAACCTAGGGAATGAATTCTCAAGGATAAAACAAAACTAAAAGATATACAACAGGGAACCAGAGAGGTCAATCTGTAAATGACAACACTAGAACTACAAAACAGGGAAAAAAAACTGTAGGCATAGAACTTTCAAACAGAAAGGAAGTTAGGGCAATATCAAGTAATAAAAAACTGGTTGAAGCTTGGAAGATAGGGGTAAATTTCAAGTTAACCACAAAGAAAGTTAACAAACCTACTCATCAAAATAAAGAAGAAAAACATAATATCTCAGTAAACACAAAATCTAACCAAAAAAGGGAAAACAATCTACAAACAAAAGGAATTCAGCACAGAAGAGAAACAAAGAAAACGTCAGCACCACAAAATAAGCACTACAAAATGACATCAATGAACTCATACTTATCAATAATTACGTGGAACGTAAACAGCTTGACTGCACCCATAAAGACACACAGAGTGACAGAACGGATTAAAAAAACAGGGCCTGCCAATACGTTGTCTGCAAGAGACACACCTTAGAAACAAAGACATATATACATTAAAAATCAAAGGACGGAAAAAAATGTATCAAGAAAACATCAACCAAAAAGATCAGGAGTGGCAATACTAATATCAGGTAAAATAGACTTTAAGGTAAAATCCACCATAAAAGACAAGGAAGAACATTATATAATGATTAAAGGGACAGTCCACGATGATGACATAATTATCATAAATATCTATGCACACAAGTCCACGAAAACGAAAGTATGACCTTGAGTATATCTTACCTGTATTTAGAGACCATCTCAAGAATAGATCTGACGCGCTGAACACTAACGGCTGAAGACCAGATGAGTTGTGGAATGACACCAAGGACAGGAAAGAAAGAAAAGACCAAAATGGATGTCAGAGGAGACTCTGAAACTTGCTCTTGAAAGTCGAGAAGCTAAAGCAAAAGGAAGAAATGATGAAGTAAAAGAACTGAAGATTTCAAATGGTGGCTTGAGAAGACAAAGTAAAGTATTCTAATGACGTGCAAAGAGCTGGAGATAGAAAATCAAAAGAGAAGAACATGCTAGGCATTTCTCAAAATGAAAGAACTAAAGAAAAATTCAAGCCTCAAATTGCAATAGTGAAGGATTCTATGGGGAAAATATTAAATGACGCAGGAAGCATCAAAAGAAGATGGAAGGAATACACAGAGTCATTATACCAAAAAGAATTGGTCGATGTTCAACCATTTCAAGAGGTAGCATATGATCAAGAACTGATGGTACTGAAGGAAGAAGTCCAAGCTGCAGTGAAGGCATTGGTGAAAAACAAGTCTCCAGGAATTGAAGGAATATCAACTGAGATGTTTCAACAAACGGATACAGCATTGGAAGTGCTCACTTGTCTATGCTAAGAAATTTGGAAGACAGCTAACTGGCCAACTGACTGCAAGAGAGCCATATTTATGCCTATTCCCAAGAAAGGTGATCCAACTGAATGCAGAAATTATCAAACAATATCACACGTAAGCCAAATTTTCCTGAAGATCACTCAAAAGTAGCCGCAGCAGTATATTGACAGGCAACTGCCAGAAATTCAGGCTGGATTCAGCAGAGAATACCAGAAGGATGTTTACCTGTGTTTTATTGACTATGCAAAGGCATTCAACTGTGTGGATCATAACAAATTATGGATAACACTGTGAAGAATGGAATTCTAGAACACTTAATTGTGCTCATGAGGAACCTGTATGTAGATCAAGAGGCAGTTGTTTGGACAGAACAAGGGGATACTACATGGTTTAAAGTCAGGAAAGGTATGCATCAGGGTTGCATACTTTTACCCTATCTACTTACTCAATCTGTATGCTGAGCAAACAATCCAAGAAGTTGGACTATAGAAGAAGAACAGGGCATCAGGGTTGGAGGAAGACTCATTAACAACCTTCCTTATGGAGATGACACAACCTTGCTTGCTGAAAGTAAAGAAGACTTGAAGCACTTACTGTATGGATTACACCTCAACATAAATAAAACAAAAATCCTCGCAACTGGACCAATGAGCAACATCATGATAAACAGAGAAGAGATTGAAGTTGCCAAGGATTTCATTTTACTTGGATCCACAATCAACACCCACGGAAGCAGCAGCCAAGAAATCAAAAGAAGCATTGCATTGGGTAAGTCTGCTGCAAAGGACCGCTTCAAAGTGTTGAAGAGCAAAGATGTCACCTTGAAGACTTAGGTGTGCCTGACCCAAGCCACGGTATTTTCAATTAGATCATATGCATGCGAAAACTGGATAATGAATAAGGAAGACCAAAGAAGAACTGACACCTTTGAATTGTGGTGTTGGCAAAGAATACTGAATATACCATGAACTGCCAAAAGAATGAACAAATCCGTCTTGGAAGACTAGAATGCTCCTTAGAAGCAAGGATGGTGAGACTGCGTCTTACATACTTTGAATATGTCGTCAGAAGGGATCAGTCCCTGAAGAAGGACATCATGCTTGGTAAAGTAGAGGGTCAGTGGAAAAGAGGAAGACTGTCAAGGAGATGGACTGACACACGGTGGCTGTAACAATGAGCTCAAGCATAACAATGATTGTGAGCATGATGCAGGACTGGGCAGTGTTTTGTTCTGTGGTACATAGGGTCGCTACGAGTTGGAATAGACTCGATGGCACCTAACCACAACAACAATGCACAGAACAATGAACACCAAAACACATAATACAAACTCTAACAGCACTGAAAGGAGAAATTAACAGTTCCACAAAAATAGTAGGAGACTTAAACAACCACTCTCAGTAACGACAGAACATTCAGAAAGAAACTCTGCAAAGATACAGAAGATCTTAAGGCCACAACCAACCATCTTGACCTCATAGACATATATGGAACACTCCACCCAACAAGGGCAAAGTATACATTTTTTTTCCAACGCACATGGAAGATTCTCCAGAATAGACCACATCTTAGATCACAAAGCAACCCTCAAAAAAAAAATGAGATAATATAAAGCATCTTCTCTGATCACAGTGACATAAAGGTAGAAATTAATAACAAGAAGAGCAAGGAAAAAAATTGAATACATGGAAACTCAATAACACCCTGCTTAAAACTCACTGGGTGTCACGGATTCAATTATGTTCCCCCCAAAAATGTGTGTATCAATTTGGCAGGGCCATGATTCCCAGTATTGTGTGGTTGTCCTCCATTTTGTGATTGTAATTTTATATTAAAGAGATTTGGGTGGAATTGCAACACCCTTACTAAGGTCACATCCCTGATCGAATGTAAAGGGAGTTTCCCTGTGGTGTAACCTGCACAGCCTTTTATCTTACAAGAGATAAAAGGAAAGGGAAGGAATCAGAGAGTTGGGGACATCATACTACCAAGAAAGCAGTGCCAGGAGCAGAGTGTGGCCTTTGGACCTGGGGTCCCTGTGCAGAGAAGCTCCTAGTCTGGGGGAAGATTGATGAGAAGGCCGACAGAGAGAGAAAGCCTTCCCCTGGAGTTGATACCCTGAATTTGGACATTTAGTCTACTTTACGGTGAGAACATAAACTTCCCTTTGTTAAAGCCATCCACTTGTGGTATTTCTGTTATAGCAGCACTAGATAACTAAGACACTGGGTAATAGAAGAAATCAAAGATGGAATAAAAAAATTCTTAATCAAAGAAGAATGAAAACACATCATACACAAACCTTTGGGACACAGCAAAGGCATTGCTCAGAGATCAATTTATAGCAACAGACGCACACATAAAAAAGGAAAAAGGGACAAAATCAAAACATTAGCTATGCAACTCAAGCAAAAAGAAAGAGAACAGCAAAAGAAGCCCACAGGCACCAGAAAAAGGAAATAACAAGGATCAGACCCGAAAAAATGAGAATAGAAAAACAACAGAGAGAATCTACAAAACCAAAAGTTGGTTCTTTGAAAGGATCAACAAAATTGACAAAGAATTGGCCAAACTGACAAAAGAAAAACAGGAGAGGAAGCAAATGACCCAATTAGGAAATGAAATGGGGGACATTACAACAGACCCAACTGAAATAAAAAGGATCATAACAGGATACTATGAAAAACTATACTCCAACAAATTTGAAAACCTAGAGGAAATGAACAAACTTCTAGAAACACACTACCTACCCAAACTAACACAAATTGAGGTCAAAAGTCTAAACAGACACATAACAAGAGATGAGATTGACAAGGTAATAAAAAAACTCCCAACAACAAAAAAAAGCCCTGGCTCAGATGACTTCACTGGAGAATTCTACCAAACATTCAAAGAAGAGCTTGCAGCAGAACTACTCAAAATACTTTAGAACATAGAAAAAGAAGAGATACTTCTGAATTCATTCTATGAAGCCAGCACAGCCCTGATACCAAAACCAGGCAAAGACACCACAAAAAAGAAAATTACATACTAGTATCTCTCATGAATACAGATGCAAAAATTCTCAACAAAATTCTAGCCATTGGAATCCAGCACCGTATGAAAAAAATAATACACCATGACCAAGTGGGATTCATTCCAGATATGCAAGGATGATTCAACACTAGAAAATCAATCAATGTAATCCGCTACATAAATAAAAAAGAATCACATGATCATCTCAATTGACTCAAAAAAGGCATTCAACAAAGTCCAACACCCATTCCTGATAAAACCTCTCTAAAAGAAATTCCTCAACATAATAAAGGGCATCTTTTTTTTTTTTATACAGCAGCCAACATCATGTTTAATATTGAGAAGCTAAAAACACTCCCACTAAGAACAGGATCAAGACAAGGGTGCTCTTTAGCACCACTCCTATTTAACATTGTGTTTGAAATCCTATCTAGAGTGATAACGCAAGAATAAGAAAAAAAAGGGCATCCACATTAGTAAGGAAGAAGTAAATGTATCCCTATTTGCGGATGACATGATACCATACGTAGAGAACCCAAAGGACTCCACAAGAAAACTACTGGAGCTATTAGAAACATTCAGCGGAGCTGCTCAATACAAGATAAACATACAAAAATCAGTTGGATTCCTATACACCAATAAAGAGAACTATGAAAAGGGAATCAGGAAAGCAATACCATTTATAACAGCCACTAAAAAAATAAAATAAAATACTTAGGAATAAATCTAACTGGAATGTAAAAGACCTAGTCAAAGAAAACTACAAAACACTACTGCAAGAAACCAAATGAGACCTACATAAGTGGAAAAACATACCATGCTCATGGATAGGTAGACTCAACACTGTGAAAGTGTCAATTCTACCCAATCTACATATACAATGCAATCCTGTTCCAAATGCTAATAGCATTATTTCACGAGACGGAAAAATTAACCATTTACTTTATGTGCAAAGAAAAGAGGCCATGAATAAGTAAAACACTATTGAAAAAGAATAAAGCAGGAAGACTTGCACTACCTCACCTCAGAACCTACTATACAGCTATGGTAGTCAAAACAGCCTGGTACTGGAACAATGCAGACACATTGACCAATGGAACAGAATTGAGAACCCAGATGTAAATCCATCCACCCATGGTCACCTCATCTTCGACAAAGGCCCGTAGTCCATTAAATGAGGAAAAGACAGTCTTTTTAACAAATGATGCTGGAAAAACTGGATGTCCATCTGTAAAAAAATGAAACAGGACCTGTACCTCACACTATAAACAAAAACTAATTCAAAATGGATCAAAGACCTAAATATAAAACCAAAAACTATAAAGATCATAGAAGAAAAAAGAGGGTCAATGCTACAGGCCCTAATACTTGGCATAAATAGGTTACACACTATAACTAGCAATATGCAAACACCAGAAGATAAGCTAGATAACAGGGATCTTCTAAAAATTAAACACTTAAAATGCTCATCAAAAGACTTTACCAAAAGAGTAAGAAGAGAGCCTACAGCCTGGGAAAAAAAGTTTTGGGTATGACAAAGCTGACAAATGTCTAATCTGTAAAATGTGCAGGACAATACAACACCTCTACAACAAAAAGACAATCCAATTAAAAAATGTACAAAGGATATGAACAGACACTTCACCAACGAAGACACTCAGGCAGATAACAGACACATGAGGAAATACTCGCAATCACTAGCCATTAGAGAAATGTAAATCAAAACTACAATAAGATACCATTTCACCCCAACATTACTGG
The DNA here is from genome assembly GCF_024166365.1 of Elephas maximus indicus. Taxonomy (NCBI): domain Eukaryota; kingdom Metazoa; phylum Chordata; class Mammalia; order Proboscidea; family Elephantidae; genus Elephas; species Elephas maximus. The sequence goes on along the minus strand of NC_064846.1, from coordinate 96,730,895 downwards.
CACGAATCAAAAAAACAGGGAACAACAAATGTTGGAGAGGCTGAAGGGAGCTTGGAATTCTTATGCACTGCTGGTGGGAATGTAAAATGGTACAACCATTTTGGAACATGATATGGCATTTCCTTAGAAAGCTAGAAACAGAAATACCATACAATCCAGCGATCCCACTTCTAGGAATATATCCTAGAGAAATAAGAGCCATCACATGAATAGACATACACACAGCCTTGTTCATTTGGAGCTCCGGTCGGGTAGTGGTTAAGAGCTCAGCTGCTAACCAAAAGGTTGGCAGTTCGAATCCACCAGCCGCTCCTTGGAAACTCTATGGGGCAGTTCTACTCTGTCCTATAAGGTTGCTATGAGTCGGAATTGACTCGATGGCAAAGGAAAAATAAAAAGTTCATTATAACATTAGTCACGATAGCAAAACGATGGAAACAATCTAAGTGCCCATCAACAGATGAATGGATAAACAAAGTATGTTACTGTCATGGATTGAATTATATTCCCCCAAAACTGGGGAATATCAATTGGGAATATCAATTGGGCTAGGCAATGATTTCCAGTATTGTATGATTTTCTTATATGTTGTAAATCCTGCCTCTATGATGTTAATGAGGGAAGATGAGTGGCAGTTGTGTTAGTGAGGCAGGACTCAACTTACAAGACTGGACTGTATCTTGAGGCAATCTCTTGAAATATAAAAGAAAGAAGCAAGCAGAGAGACAGAGGGACTTCATACCACCAAGAAAGCAGTGCCGGGAGCAGAGTGTGTTCCTTAGACTCGGGGTCCCTGCGCTGAGAAGCTCCTAGTCCAGGGGATGACTGATAAGAAGGCCAACAGAGAGAAAAATCCTTCCCCTGGAGCTGACACCCTGAATTTGGACTTTTAGCCTACTTTAATGTGAGAAAATAAATTTCTCTTTGTTAAAGCCATCCACTTGTGGTATTTCTATTACAGCAGCACTAGATGACTAGACAGTTACATACACACAATGGAATACTATGCAACAATAAAGAACAATGATGAATCTGCAAAACATCTCACAACATGGATGAATCTGGAAGGCATTATGTTGAGTGAAATAAGTCAATCACAAAAGGACAAATACTGTATGATACCACTATTACAAACACTCATGAAAAGGTTTTACAGAAAGAAACAATCTTTGATGGTTACTAGGGAGGGGAGTGGTCGGAGAGGAAAGACACTAACTAGACAATAGATAAGTGGTAACTTTGATGAAGGGTAAGACAGTACACAATACTGGGGAAGTCAGCACAACTTCACCAAGACAAGGTCATGGAAGCTTCACAGACACATCCAAACTCTCTGAAGGGCCAAATTACTGGGCTGAGGGCAGGGGATCATGGTTTTGGGGGACATCTAGCTCAATTGGGCATAACATAGTTTATAAACAAAATGTTCTACATCCTACTTTGATGAGTAGTGTCTGGGGTCTTAAAAGCTTGTGAGCGGCCATCTAAGATACTCTACTGGTCCCATCCCATCTGAAGAAAGGGAGAATGAAGAAAACCAAAGACACAAAGGAAAGATTAGTCCAAAGGACTAAGGGATCACAACTACCACAACCTCCAATAGACTGAGTCCAATACAACTAGATGGTGCCCAGCTATCACCACTGAGTGCTCTGATAGCAATCACAATAAAGGGTCCTGGACAGGGCTGGAGAAAAATTTAGAACAAAATTCAAACTCACAAAAAGAGACCAGACTTACTGGTCTGACAGAGACTGGAGAAACCCCAAGAGGATGGCCCCTGGACAGCCTTTTATCCCAGTACTGAAGTCACTCCTGATGTTTACCTTTCTGCCAAATTTAGACAGGCCCATAAAACAAGGCTAAATGGGCACACCAGCCCAAGGGCAAGGATGAGAAGACAGGAGGGGATAGGAAAGCTGGGGAACCCAAGGTGGAGAAGGGGAGAGTGTTGACATGTTGGGTTGGCAACCAATGTTACAAAATAATATGTGTATCATTTAATGAGAAACTAATTTGCTCTGTAATCCTTCATCTAAAGTACAATTAAAAATAATAATAAAATCCAAAACACTGAGAACACCAAATACTGGCACTTATGTGGAACAACAGGAACTCTCAGTCATTGATGGTGGAAATGCACAATGTTATAGCCACTTTGGAATACAGTCTAGTAGTTTCTTACAAAGCTAAGCATTGGCTTCCCATACTACCCAGCAATACTATCTATTCTAGGTATTTCTTCAAATGAGTTGAAACCTATCTCCACATAAAAAGCTAAGATGAATGCTTATAGTGGCTTTATTCATAACTGCAAAAGATTGGAAGAAACCAAGATGCCCTTCCAAAGGTGAATGGATAAACAAACTTTTGTACATCTATTCAGTGATAAAAAGAAATGAGCTACCGGGCTATGAAAAGACACGAAGGAAACTTAAATACATATTGCTAAGTGAAAGAAGCCAGTCTGAAAAGGCTACATACTGTATGAGTCCAAGTATAAAATATTCTGGAAGATGCAAAACTGGGTCTCTGGGTAGTGCAAATGGTTTACACTTGATTGCTAAGTAAAGGTTCGCAGCTCGAACCCACCCATCAAGGTTATGGAACAAAGGCCTGGCAATCTGCTTCTGGAAATATTACAGTCCAGGAAACCCTATGGAGCGGTTCCTCTCTGTAACAATGGGGTTGCCATGAGTCAGAATCGATCTGATGGCAATGGGCTTGCTTTATAGAGACAGTAAAAAAAAAAAAATCAGTGGTTGCCAGTGGTTCATGGGCAGGGTGGAGGAATGAATAGGTGAGGCATCGAGCATTTTCAGGATAGTGAAACTATTTGGTATGATACTGAAATGGTGGAGACATGACATCATAAAAAAAAAATATCGTACATTTGTCAAAACCTGTAGGACTATAAAGCACAGAGTGAACCCTGATGTAAACTATGGACTTCAGTTAACAATAAGGTATCAATATTGGTTCATCAATTGTAACAAATGTACTACTGTGTGCAGGGGGTGGAGGTGAATGGGAATATGGGAACTCTGTACTTTTCGCAAAATTTTTCTGTTAACCTAAAACTGCTCTAAAAATAGTCTATTTAAAAAAATCAATTGGCGTAACTATCTGGGTTTATTTCTGTGTTCTGTATTCTGTTCCATTAATCTGTATGTCTGTTCATCCACAAATACCACAGAGTCTTGATTACTGTAGCTATATAATAAGTCTAGAAATTGGGTAGACTGATTCCTCTCAATTTAATCTTCTTTGACAAAATACTTTTAGCTATTCTAGTTCATTTGTCTTTCCACATAAAGGTTTAAATAAATATGTCTCTATCTACAAAAAATTCTTGTTGGGATTTTGTTATTAATTGCCTTAAACCTATGGAGATTCACATCTTTACTATGTTGTCTTAAAATTCACGAATACCTATTAGGATGACTACATGAATGGTATCTCCATTTATTTAGCTCTGCTTTGATTTCTTTCATCAGTTCTTCCTAGTTTTTAGCATATAAGTCTTGTATTATATTTTTTTAAATTTATACCTCAGTATTTCATTTCCTTTCAGCAATTATAAATTGGAATGAATTTTAAATTTTCATTTCCATGTGTTCATTGCTAGTACATAACAATACAATTTATTTTTGTATGTTAATCTCGTATGTTGTGACTTTGCTGAACTCACTCATTAGTGCTAGGAGTTTTTTTGCAGATTTCTTGAGATTTTCTACTTAGACCACCGTGACATCTGCAAATAGGGACACTTTTACTTCTTCCTCTTTGATCTATATGGCTTTTATTCCCTTTTCTAACCTAATTTTGCTGCCTGGAACTTCTAGAACCTTGTTGAATAAGATTGGTGAGAGCAGAAATCCTTGCTTTGTTCCCAATCTCAGGGGGAAAGGATTCAGTTTTTCACCATTAAGTATGATGTTAGCTGTAGGTTTTTTGTAGATGCTCTTTACGAACTTGAGGGAGTTCTCCTCTATTCCTAGTTTTCTGAGAGTTTTATTATGAATGGGTATTGAATTTATCAAAATTTTTTTCCACATAAATTGATATGATTTTCTTCTTTAGCTTCTTGATATGGTGTAATACATTATTTGATTTTCAAATCTTGAACCAGTCTTTCATCCCTGAATACTACTTGACTATGCTGTGTAGTTCTTTTTGTATATTGTTGGATTTTACTTGCTAATATTTTGTTGAGATTTTTGTGTCTAAATTCATGAGAAATATTGGTCTCTAGTTTTCTTTATTTTGTATTGTCTCTGTCTGGCTTTGGTATCAGGTAATACTGGATATGGGCTGAAAGCAGAGAATATCAGAAAGATGTTTACCTGTGTTTTATTGACTATGCAAAGGCATTTGACTATGTGGATCATAACAAATTATGGATAACATTAGGACAAATGAGAATTCCCGAACACTTAATTATACTCATGCAGAACCTGTACATAAACCAAGAGACAGTTGCTTGAACAGAATAAGCAGATACTGTGTGGTTTAAAATCAGAAAGGTTTGTGTCAGGGTTGTATCCTTTTACCATATGTACTCATTTTTTTTTTCACTCAATTTGTATGCTGGGCAAATAATCCGAGAAGCTGAACTATATGAAGAAAAATAGGCCATCAGGATTGGAGGAAGATGAATTAACCTGTGATAAGCAGGCGACACAACCTTGCTTGCTGAAAGTGAAGAGGACTTGAAGCACTTACTGATGAAGATTGAAGACTACAGCCTTCAGTACAGATTACACCTCAATATGAAGAAAACAAAAATCCTCACAACTGGACCAATAAGCAGCATCATGATAAACAGAAAATATTAAAGTTGTCAAGGATTTCATTTTACTTGGATCTACAATCAATACCCATGGAAGCAGCAGTCAAGAAATCAAACAATGTATTGCATTGGGCAAATCTGCTGCAAAAGACCTCTTTAAAGTGTTAAAAACCAAAGACGTCACTTTGAAAACTAAGGTGCGTTTGAACCAAGCCACGGTATTTTCAGTCGACTCCTATGCATGCAAAAGCTGGACAATGAATAAGGAAGACTGAAGAAGATTTGGTGCATTTGAATTATGGTGTTGGTAAAGAACACTGCATATACCATGGACTGCCACAAGACCAAACAAATCTGTCCTGGAAGATGTATAGCCAGAATGCTCCTTAGAAGCAGGGTTGGTGAGACTTTGTCTCACTTCCATTGGACATGTAATTAAGAGAGACCAGTCCCTGGAGAAGGACATCATACTTGCTAAAGTAGATGGTCAGCAAAAAAAGAGGACGACTTTCAACTAGATGAACTGACACAGTGGCTACAACAATCAGCTTAAACATAGCAATGATTGCGAGGATGGTGCAGGACCAGGCAGCGTTTCGTTGGGTTGTACACAGGGTCGCTATGAGTCAGAAGCGACTCAACAGCACCTAACAACAACGACACTAGCCTCAAAAAAAAAACTTGGTATAAAAACGGCATGGGGGCAGTGTCTGACTTCCTCCAATCCTGCAATGGGGAAGTAGAACCAAGATCAACAGCTCAAGGCTGATTTCCATGAGGCAGAAGTGAGACAAGCCTTCTCTTGCTGTCATCCTTACCAGCTCTGACACCAACCGACCTTCCGACAGCACTCTGTACTTCTCTGCTGGGTTTGATAATTCATTGCAATGGCCACAAAAAACTCGCAGACCATACTCACAATTACGGGGTTTATTAGGGAAGCAACAGGTTACAATTCAGGCTTAGGAACACTCAAGGATACAGTTTTTCCATCGGGACAGCCTCTTCCCAACTGTGCCCGAGGGCATACCTCTCCCTGGCCCTAGCCTTCTCTCTCTGTGGGCTGGGAAGCCCACTGTGTTGTCTTCTGCTGCCAGGTCTCTCCTGTCGCCACTTCTCACCGTCTTCAGGGTTACAGCTTGCTCTCTCTCTTGGTCTCTTGCTTCCAGGAGCATCTCAGCGTAGGAATCCCGGGTCCAAAGGACGTGTTCTCCGCTCCTGGCTGTTCCTCTTTGGTGGTGGTAGGATCCTTCTCTCTGCTCCGGAATTGGCTGTCTTTTAAGGCAAAACTGACCAATCCCCTTGGTGGGCCACAATTACCCTATCACACAGTCCTGCCCAATCACCTGGGTGGGAGTTACAAGACCATGGCTAGAAAGCCCACACAAAAGTAATCAACCACACTGCACATGGGAAGTGCTCCCTCCTCCTGTATTTTCTAGAAAAGATGTGGAATTGGTGTTAATTCTCCTTTAAAGGTTTGGTAAACGTCTATAGTGAAACAATCTGGGCTCGGAGAGTTCTTTGCAGGAGTTTTAAAATTACAAACTCAAGTTCTTTAATAGAGGGCCATATTGGGTGAGTTGTGGTAGTTTTTGCTTTTTGAGGATTTGATCCATTTCATCTAAGTTGTCAAATTTACATGTATAGAGTTTGTAGTGTTCCTTTATTATCCTTTCGATGTCTACAGGTTCAGTGGTGATATCTCCTGTTACATTCCTGATATTGATTATTTCTATGTCCATTCTTTTTTCTTTGTCAACATGTAGAGGTTTGCCAATTTTATTGATATTTTCAAAGAACCAGGTTTTTTGTTTCATTGATTTTTCCGTTTTCAGTTTCATTGATATCTGTTCTCATTTATATTATTTACTTTCTTCTGCTTGCTTTGGGTTTATTTTGCTCTTTTTTTTTTCCAGTTCTTAAGTGGGAACTTATAGATTTGAAACTTTCCTCTTTTCTAACGTAAACATTTACTGCTATAAGTTTCCCTCTCCACACGGCTTTAGCTGCACCCACAGTTTCAATATGTTTTATTTTCATTCAATTCAAGGAGTCCCCCCCACCCCTGGAGACCTTATCTTTGACTCATGGATCATTTAGGAGTTTTTTTTAGTTTCCAAGTGTTTCTATATTTTCCTGTTATCTTTGTTATTAATTTCTACTTTGATCCTATTCTGGTCAGAGAACAACTGGTATAATTTCAATTCTTTTACATTTGATGAGATTTGGGAGGCGGGAGTAGTTGGATGCTTCCGGTGATCGCTCTTATGACAAAGACCCAAAAAAACAAGTGAATCGATTATATATATGGCAAGCTAGGAGCCCTGAACAACAAAGGCAAAGTTAGGAAATTGGACTGAGTAGCAGGGAGAGGGAGAGACAGTTCAGAAGCAGCGAGGAGTTGCCAGGCCTGACTCAGTGGGAACCAGCGGCCCTCAGGCACAATTCCTTGGTGCGACTGTGGTGGGGCTAGCGGTAGCATTTGGGATGTGGTTTCCTCAGGGAGAGACAGTGAGCCGCACAGTCTGCTCGTGCCTCCAGAAGCAGAGAATAACGGCGCTCTCAGCAAAAGCTAAGTCCCTGCATCTAATTTACCATGACCCCAGCTCCCAACCTGGCTTCAGTGGCTGTCGATTTCCCTGGGCCTATGATAGGTCCTGCTGCATGCCCTAAGCCATTCTCCTGGCCCTGGAGAAGGAATAAATTAATAATTGGGGGAAAAGATAATCTGCTGGCTCCCCTAAGCTGGGAACTCAGGGCAGAAGCAGCTCTTGACTAGCAACGAATGGTCTGTGGACTTTGAATATCTTTCACCTCTGCGTGGACCCATTTCAGGAGATTAGGCCCTTGTTACTACAATGGCGTATGTGCTTGAGATCTGACTTCAACTGTTTCAGCTGTGCAGTGGAGAGGCGGGATTTGACATTTGACATCACTTTGCCTATTAAACAGTGTCCTCACTTACCCACATCAGGGGCCTGAGGACTAGTGGCTCCACCCAAGTCACCTAGCCACCTGCGGCAGGGGTCCAAGGATAAGTGGTGTCTCCTAGTCCACACAACCAAAAGCATTGTGCGCCCTAGGGAACAGGGATGCACTTTCCTCACAGACATATTGGGGATGGGTGTCAGTCCCCTGCCTTGCTCAGCTCATGACCCCCTACTGCAGCCATATACCTGTGCCTACACCAATCACCCCTGCTGATCTAAGACTGTAAGTGAGAGCCTGCACCACATACTTGGTGACCGACTACCTGGACACCTGAGCTGAATTCATAAAAGAAAAGTGAATGGACTTCTGGGCTCCTATACCTAGTAACAGATCTAACCACCTGGTGACAAGAAGTTAGAGCTTCAAAGGTGCCAGTAATCAAACTAGCTCATTTGAGCAGCCTTTTTGGGCATGTCAAATCAAAATAAGAAGCTAGGACACAGTAAGCGAACAAAAAATAAATACAATAACTTACTGATTTCTCAGAGACAACGGTCAATATCAAATCACATAAAGAGGCAGACCATGATGGCTTCAGCAAACCCCCAAAACAAAGAATCAAGAAATCTTCTGGAAGAAGAGAACTTCCTGAAATTACCAGAAGTAGAATACAAAAGATTAATACAGAGAACTCTTCAGGAGATCAGACAAAATGTAGAACAAGCCAAGGAACACACAGACAAAGCATTAACGGAACTTAAGAAGATTAGAGAAGAGCATAATGTCAAATTTAATAGGCTGCAAGAATCCACAGACAGACAGCAAACAGAAATCTGGAAGATTAACAATAAAATTTCAGAATCAGACAACTCAATAGAAAGTCATAGGAGCAGGATTGAGGCAATGGAAGTCAGAATTAGTGAGATTGAAGATGAAGCACTTGACCTCAACATATTTGAGGAAAAATCAGATAAAAGAATGCAAAAAAAATGAAGAAACCCTAAGAATTCTGTGGGACTCAATCAAGAGAAATAACCTACAAGTGACTGGAATACCAGAATGGGGGGGAGGGGAATGAAATAAAATACAGAGAGAATAGTTGAAGATTTGTTGGCAGAAAACGTCCCTGGTATCGTGAAAGATGAGAAGATATCTATTCAAGATGCTCATCAAACCCCACGCAAGGTAGATCCCAAAAGAAAGTCACCAACATATATTATAGTCGAACTTGCCAAAACCAAAGATAGAGAATTTTAAGAGCGCCTAGGGATACACGAAAAGTCACCTACAAAGAAGAGTCAATAAGACTAAGCTTGGCCTACTCAGCAGAAACCATGCAGGCAAGAAGGCAATGGGATGACATATATAAAGTCTTGAAGGAAAAAAATTGCCAGCCGAGAATTATATATTCAGCAAAACTGTCTCCCAAATATGAAGGTGAAATTAGTACATTTCCAGACAAACAGAAGTTTAGGGAATTGGCAAAAATAAACCAACATTACAAGAAATACCAAACGGAGTCCGCCAGTTAGAAAATCAATAACATCAGATAACAACTGAAGGCTAGAACACAGGACAGAGCAATCAGGTATCAACCCAGGCATGGAAATCACAAAAATAAATCAAAGCTAAAATGCTCAAAACAGGGCAACAAAGACATCATTAAGTAAAATATGACAACATTAAAACAAAAAAGAGGGACTAAAAAATGTAGTCATAGATCTTTCATATGGAGAGAAAGTTAAGGCAATATAAAGTAATAAAAGGTTGTTTTAAACTTAGAAAAATAGGGGTAAATATTAAGGTAACCACAAAGGAAACTAACAATCCTACATATCAAAATAAAGAACAAGCAAAACAGACTCAGCAAACACAAAATCAACAACAATGAAAAAGAGGAAAAGAAAATATAAAAAGAAAACAACTCAGCACAGGAAATTGAGTGGAAAAAGAAACTGAAAAACACACACACACACATCAAAATGACCACACGAAACTCATACCTATCCATAATTACACTAATGTAAATGGATTAAATGCATCAATAAAGAGACAAAGAGTGGCAGAATGGATTAAAAAAAAAAGACCCATCTATATGCTGCCTACCAGAGACACACCTTAGACTTAAAGACACAAACAACCTAAAACTCAAAGGATGGAAAAAAAATATATCAAGCAAACAACAATCAAAAAAGAGCAGGAGTGGCAACATTAATTTCTGACAAAATAGACTTTAAAGCAAAATCCACCACAAAGGATAAGGATGGACACTATATAATGGTTAAAGAGTCAATATACCAGGAGGATATAACCATAATAAATATTCACATACCCAAAAACAGGGTTCCAAAATACATAAACTAACACTAAAAGCATTGAAAAGAGAAACAGACAGCTACACAATAGTAGTAAGAGACTTCAACACACCATTTTCAGTGAAAGACAGAACATCCAGAACACGGAAGATTTAAATGCCACAATCAACCAACTTGATCTCATAGACATATACAGAACACTCCAACCAACAGCCGCCGAGCATACTTTCTTTTTCAACACACATGGAACATTCTCCAGAACAGATCACATATTAGGCCATAAAGTAAGCCTTAACAGAATCTAAAGCATCAAAATACTACAAAGCATCTTTTCTGACCATAAAGCCATAAAAGTAGAAAATGATAACAGAAAAGGCAAGGAAAAAAATCAAATACATGGAAGCTGAAGAACACCTTGTTTAAAAACTACAGGGTTATATATAGAAGAAATTAAGGACAGAGTAAAGAAATTCATAAAATCAAATGAGAATGAAAACACTTCCTTCCAGAACCTTTGGGTCACAGGAAAAGCAATGCTCAGAGGTCAATTTATAACAATAAATGCACACATCCAAAGAAAAGAAAGGACTGAAATCAAAGAATTATCCTAAAACTCAAATAGAAAGAGAGCAGCAAAAGAAGCCCTTAAGCACCAAAAAAAGCGAATAATAAAAATTAGAGCAGAATTAAATGAAATACGGAACCAAAAAAAAAATTGAGTTAACAAGACCAACAGCTGGTTCTTTAAAAAGATCAACAAAATCGATAAACCATTGGCCAAACTGACAAAAGAAAAACAGCACAGGAAGCAAATAACCCGAATGAAAAACGAAATGGGTGATATCACAACAGACCCAACTGAAATTAAAAGAATCACAACAGAATACTATGAAAAACTGTACTCTAACAAATTTGAAAACCTAGAGGATTTGGACAAATTTCTAGAAATTCACTACCTACCTGAACTAACACAAACAGAGGTAGAATGACTAAATAAACCTGTAACAAAAGAAGAGATTGAGAAGGTAACTTAAAAACTCCCAGAAACAACAACAAAAAGCCCTGGACCTGATGGCTTCACTGGAGAATTCTACCAACTTTCAGACAAGAGTTAACACCACTACTACTAAAGGTATTTCAGAGCATAGAAAAGGATGGAATACTCACAAACTCATTCTATGAAGCCAGCATAATCCTGATACCAAACCCAGGTAAAGACACCACAAAAAAAAAAAAAAAAAGAAAATTACAGACCAACATCCCTCATGAACTTAGATGCAAAAATCCTCAACAAATATTCTAGCCGATAGAATTCAACAACATATCAAAAAAAGAATTCAACATGACCAAGTGGGATTCATACCAGGTATGCAGGGATGGTTTAACATTAGAAAAATAATCAATGTGATCCATCACATAAATTAAAAAAAGACAAGAACTAAACCAAAAGCAAGAAGTTTCCTGAATAAACTGAATGCTTCCAAGGCCAGCATAGTAGGGGCGAGGGTTTGGCGACCATGGTTTCAGGGGACATCTAAGTCAATTGGCATAATAAAATCTATTAAGAAAACATTTCATCCCACTTTGGAGAGTGGCGTCTGGGGTCTTAAACACTAGCAAGCAGCCATCTAAGATGCATCAATTGGTCTCAATCAACCTGGACCAAAGGAAAATGAAGAACACCAAGGACACAAGGTAATTACGAGCCCAAGAGACAGAAAGGGCCACATAAACCAGAGACTACATTAGCCTGAGACCAGAAGAACAAGATGGTGCCCAGCTACAAGTGATGACTGCACTGACAGGGAGCACAACAGAGAACCCCTGAGGCAGCAGGAGATCAGTGGGATGCAGACCCCAAATTCTCATAAAAAGACCAGACTTAATGGTCTGACTGAGACTAGAAGGACCCCGGTGGTCATGGCCCCCAGACCTTCTGTTGGCCCAGGACAGGAATCATTCCCAAAGCCAAGTCTTCAGACAGGGATTGGACTGGACAATGGGATGGAGAGGGATGCTGGTGAGGAGTGAGCTTCCTGGATCAGGCGGACACTTGAGACTATGTTGGCTTCTCCTACCTGGAGGGGAGATGAGAGGGTAGAGGGGGTTAGAACCTGGTGAAACGGACACGAAAAGAGAGAGTGGAGGGAGGGAGCAGACTGTCTCATTAGGGTGAGAGCAATTGGGAGTATGTAGCAAGGTGTATATAAGTTATTGTGTGAGAGGCTGACTTAATTTGTAAACTTTCACTTAAAGGACAATAAAAATTAAAAAAGAAGAACCACATGATCTTATCAATTGATGCAGAAAAGCCATTTGACAAAGTCTAAGACACATTCATGATAAAACTCTCAGGAAAATAGGAATAGAAGGAAAATTCCTCAACATAATAAAGGGCATTACACAAAATCAACAGCCAATATCACCACAAGTGGAGAGTCTGAAAGCATTCCCCTTAAGAACAGGAACCAGACAAGGAAGCCCTTTATCACCACTCTTATTCAACACTGTGCTGGAGGTCCTAGCCAAAGCAATTAGCATAGAAAAAGAAATAAAGGGCATCCAAATTGGTAAGTAAGAAGTAAAGTATCTCTATTTGCAGATAATATGATCTTATACACAGAAAACCCTAAAGATTCCACAAGGAAACTACTGGAACTAATAGAAAAAAAAATAGAAGAGTTCAGTAAATTATCAGGATATAAGACAAACATACAAAAATCAGTTGGATTCCTCTACACCAACAAAGAGAATGTTTAACAGGAAATCACCAAATCAGTACTACTTACAACAGCTCCCAAGAAGATAAAATACTTAGGAATAAATCTAACCACAGACGTAAAAGACCTATACAAAGAAAACTGTAAGACACTACTGCAAGAAATGAAGAGACCTACATCAGTGGAAAAACATAACTTGCTCATGGATAGGAAGACTCAACATTGTGAAAAAGTCTATTCTACCCAAAGTGATCTATAGACAATGCAATCGTGATCCAAAATCATTTTTAATGAGATGGAGAAACAAACCACCAACTTCATATGGAAAGGGAAGAGGCCCCGGATAAGTAGTGCATTACTGAAAAAGAAGAACAAAGTGGGAGGCCTCATACTCCCTGATTTTAGAACCTATTATACTGCCACAGTAGTCAAAACAGGCTGGTACTGGTACAGCAACAGACACAAAAAACAAATGCAAGAGAACTGAGAATCCAGACATAACTCCATCCACTTATGAACAGTAGATATTTGACAAAGGCCCAAAGTCTGTTATTTGCAGAAAAAACAATCTCTGGATATGCATCTGCAAAAATATGAAACCAGACCCATACCGCACACCATGCACAAAAACCAACTCGAAATGGATCAAAGAACTAAATATAAAATCTAAAATGATAAAGATAATGGAAGAAAAAATAGGGACAACACTAGGAGCCCTAATACGTGGCATAAAGAGAATACAAAACATTACTAATAATGCACAAACAGCACAACAGAAACTAGCTAACAGGGAGCTCCTAAAAATCAAACACTTATGCTCATCCAAAGACTTCACCAAAAGAGTAAAAATATAACCTTCGGACTGGGAAAAATTTTTTGTCCACGACAAATCCGATCGACGTCTAATCTCTAAAATCTACAAGATACTGTAAAACCTCAACAACAAAAAGACAACCCAGTGAAAAAATGGGCAAAGGATATGAACAGGCACTTCACCAAAGAAGACAATCAGGTGCCTAACAGATACATGAGGAAATGCTCAGGATCATTAGCCATTTGAGAAATGCAAATCAAAACTACAATGAGATAGTCTCTCACCCCAATGAGGCTAGCATTAATCCAAAAATCACAAAATGATAAATGTTGGAGAGGATGTGGAGAGACTGGAACACTTACACACTGCTGGTGGGAATGTAAAATGATACAACCATTTTGGAAATCGATTCGGTGCTTCTTTAGAAAGCTAGAAATAGAACTTCCATATAATCCAGCAATCTCACTTCTTGGCATATATCCTAGAGAAATAAGAGCCCTCACAGGAATAGATATATGCACATCTATGTTCACTGCAGCACTGTTTACAATATCAAAAAGAGGGAAACAACCAAGGTGCCCATCAAGAGATGAATGGATAATCAAATTATAGTATATTCACACGATGGAATACTATGCAACGATAAAGAGCAATGATGAATCCATGAAACATCTCAGAATGTGGTTGAATCTGGAAGGCTTTATACTGAGTGAAATTTGTCAGTTGCAAAAGAACAAATATTGTATGAGACTACTATTATAAGAACTCAAGAAAAGGTTTAAATACAGAAGAAAACATTCTTTGATGGTTACGAGGGTGGTGTGGGAGGGAGAGGGGTATTCATTAATTAGGTAGTAGACAAGAACTATTTTAGGTGAAGGGAAAGACAACGCGCACTATAGGAGAGGGTAGCACAATTGGACAAAACCAAAAGCAAAGAAGTTCCCTGAATAAACCGAATGCTTCGAAGGCCAGTATAGTAGGGGCAGTGGTTTGAGGACCATGGTTTCAGGGGACATCTAGGTCAATTGGCATAATAAAATCTATTAAGAAAACATTCTGCATCCCACTTCGGTGAGTGCCATCTGGGGTCTTAAAAGCTAGCAAGTGGCCATCTAAGATGCATCAATTGGTCTCAACCCACCTGGAGCAAAGGAGGATGAAGAACACTAAAGACACAAGAAAAATTACAGCCCAAGAGACAGAATCAAACTCAACCAAACCCGTTGTCATCAAGTCGATTTCGACTCATAGTGACCCTACAGGACAGAGTAGAACTGCCATACAGGGTTTCCAAGGAGTACCTGGTGGATTTGAACTGCTGACCTTTTCGTTAGCAGCCATAGCTCTTAACCACTATGCTGCCAAGGTTTCCAGAGAATCCCTGATGGAGTAGGAGAATAGTGGGATGCAGAACTCAAATTCTAGTGAAAAGACCATACTTAAAGGTCTGACTGAGACTGGAGGAACCCCAGAGGTCATGGCCCCTGAACGCTCTGTTAGCCCAAAACTAAAACCATTCCCAAAGCCAACTCTTCAGACAAAGATTAGACTGGACTATGAGACATAAAATGATACTTGGTGAGGAGTGTGCTTCTTAGCTCAAGTAGACTCATAAGACTATGTGGCAGCTTCTGTCCAGAGACGCGATGAGAAGGCAGAGGGGGACAGGAGCTAGTTGAATGGACATGGAAAATACAGGGTGGACAGGAGGAGTGTGCTGTCACATTATAAGGAGTGCAACTAAGGTCACATAATAATGTGTGTATACATTTTTGTATGAGAAACTGACTTGAATTTTAAACTTTTACTTAAAGCACAATAAAAAAAGACAAAAAAAAGATTTTAACTAATTCATATTTTATTGTGATCATGGATAGTTTGTCCTCATTGCACTAGCATAAAATTTTGGCTGGCAAAACACATTGTTGTCAGTAATGTGGGCTTTGGAAACTGATAGACGTGATTTGATGCCTGGCTCTATCAATCTGGGTATCACTTACTACCTTTGTGACTCTGGACAAGTCAGCTTCCTTACTGTAAAATGGGGCTATTAATATTAATTACCTGAATAGGGGTGTTGCAGAGATTGTAAAAGACTGCAATGAAAGCACCAGCACAGAGAAAATGCTCAATAAATATTGTAGTTATTATTGCTATTGTGGCTGTTGTTTTTGTTCTGTGATCACTATCAAGTATCAAACCTGTGTGATTTAAATCTAGATATTTAGTTTTATTCTACTTCCCACACTGTAGCTGCGTATCTCATACCAACTATTAGGTATTTAAATTTTAGTCTCCTTGCCACTACAAACTCAACATGTCCTTTACAACTGGCATCTTTTCATAGAATTTCTCTGATTCTACCAATGGCAGCATCATTTTTCCTAGTCTCTAAACCTTGAAATTATCGTAATTCATCCCTCATATCTAGTTAGTCAACACCTGACTTGCAGGTGTCGCGTACAAAACGATTCTGATATTCTTGTTTCACTTTATTTTTACCACCACCAATCCAGTGCATCCTCTCATCACCTCATATCAGGATTAGTTTCCTTGACATCAGTCTCTGCTCACTACAATGTATATTATTACCAAACTAATATTTGCTAAACATCACTTTCATCATGTCACTCCTAGCTCAAAAACTTTTGGTAGTTTCAGGCTCCCCCCCGCAAAAAAAAAAAAACCTGTTTTATATACTCCTGCATGTTTTCAAGGTCTTCATAACCTGAGCCCAACTTATGGATCCAATTTTGTTTATCATTATACTCCAATGTGCAAGGCCCACTCTATTCAGGTTGGTCTCCATCTTACTTTTTTGCTACAACAGAAATACAAGTGGACAGCTTTAAGAAACAAATTTATTCTCTTACAGTTAGGAGGCTAGAAGTCCGAATTCAGGGCACCAGCTCCAGGGGAAGGCTTTCTCTCTCTCTGTTGGGTCTGGGATAAGGTCTTTGTCATCAACCCTCCCCTGGGTCTAGGAGTTTCTCAGCACAGGGACCCTGAGTCCAAAGGACATGCTTCACTCCTGGCTCTACTTGCTTGGCAGTAATGAGGTCCCTCTCCTCCCTGCTCACTTCTCTCTTTTATATCTCAAAAAAGATTGACTCAAGATGCAATGTAGGCAGGGCGGAGCCAACGTGGCATTATAGACAGAAGCACCATGCCATACCTCCATGGCAAAGACCTGAAAAACAGAGAAAAACATCAACCCTGGAACCCTAAGCATCAAATGAAGAGATAGAGAACTCAGCCAAGCATTGAATGAAATAAGAAACTAACAGAGAACAGGGAGGAGCGATATAGAGTGGAGGTCACCTATCAGCTAATGCAGCACGGATTTGCCATCTTGGACTCCTCAGCCACCGAGAACGGTGGACAGGGAGCACAGGAAGACAGCTTCAAGGAGCTCCCAGCAGGAGACAGAACACCCAGTAACCAGCGTTACATGCTTTCCCACCCCTACTGTACTTCCCCCTGCTTGGCCTTCGCTGCTTTCTGGTGGGCTGCAGTTGTGCAGCTGGGGAAGTGCCAGCTCCTTGCCACTTGGATTTGCCCTGCCCACAATGGCCGGTTCCTTCAGTGTCATTTTTTTTTGTTGCTGTTGTTGCTTTTTTTGGCTGCTTTTGGTTTCTTCTCTCTCTCACACCTCCTCTCCCTCCTTTCTGTCAAACATCTGGCTCCATGTGCCATTTCCGCTCCTTCTTAACAGACTGTGAAGCAGCGCTCGGCTGGGGAACCACTTGCCTGGTACATGTAGCCACGCCAGTGGGATCCGTGGGGGCATTTTTTCTTTTTCTTCATTTCTTGCTTCTCTTGTCCTTCTCCCCTTTCCGTCTTTTCCTGTCTCCTGAATATCTGGCACTCTAGATGTGCTGTGCACTCCCACTCGGCTTGGGAGCCACTTCCCTGGTCCATACTTCCAAGCCAGTGGGCTCCCTTCAGAATTTTTTTTCTTTTCTTGATTTCTTGTCTCTCTCTTCCATCCATCCCTTCCTTTCTCCTGAAGAACTGGTGCTGTGTGCCATCTCTGCTCCTTCTATATGGGCTGTGCAGTGCTGCTTGGCTGGGGGGCCACAACCCCGGTCTGCGCCACCACACCAGTGGGCTCCTTTGGGGCATTTTTTTCTTCTTTTCTTGGTTTCTTGTCTTTCTGTCTTTCTTCCTTACCCTTCTCCAGAACATCTGACGTCGTGTGCCATCTCCGCTCCTTCTTGATGGGCTGAGCATTGCCACTTGGCTGGGGACCCGCTTCCGGTGGGCTCCCTTGGGGCATTTTTTCTTTCTTCTTTTTTTAAATCGGTTTCTTGTATCTCTCTACCTTCCTTCCTTACACTTTTTCTGAACACCTGGTACTGTGTGCCACCTTTGATCCTTCTTGATGGGCTGTGCAGTGCTGCTTGGCTGGAGACCTGTTTCTGGGGAGCTCCCCTGGGGCATTTTTTTCATCTTTTTTTTCTCACTTTCTTGCCTCTCCCTACCTTCCTTCCTCCCAACCACCTGGCATGTTTTTTGTTTCTTTTTTTTCTTGGTTTCATGTCTCTCTCTACATTCCTTCCATTCCTTTCTCCCAACTACCAGGCTGCATGTGCCTTTCTCTCTCCATTAAAAAAACTTTTTTTAAAATCTAGTTTCTTATCACTCTCCCTTGCTTCCTTTCCTTTCTCCTACCCAACTAGCTGCATGTACCATATCTGTCCCTCCTTGATGGGCTGTACCCCACTACCCAGCCAGAAAGCCTCCGGCACATGGCTTCCCTGGGTCTGTGCCACTCCAATGGTAGGCTCCCTCAGTATTTATTTATTTATTTATGGTTCTTGTTTCTCTCTCCTCTTCTTTCCCAAACCCACTTAGCTCAACACATCACAATCTCCCCCCCCCACCCCGCCTATCTGCACTGTGCACTGAGTATTGCACCTCCGAGCAGCACAGGTACAGTCTACCGGAAACTGCCCTGCACTGACCCTGACCCCAGTATGTGCCACAAATGACCCATCCCAACCCCTCCCCGCCTCCCGCTGGACCTGCCCTGCTGCGCCATAGCTGAGTGGCTGGCCTGGCCATTGGACAAGGTGGTGAGAAGTAGTGTGCCCACAGATGAGCAAACAACAAAGAATGCTCAACCCACCTGCTCATACATAACCAAATAAAGCAAAAAAGCAGGATAAAACAAAAAATCTACAATCAAGAAATGAAGAAAATAACTACTGAATGTCCTGAAGTCAACAATTTCAAAACATATATACACATTAAAAAAAAAAAGGACAGGATGGTTCCAGTAGGCATCCAAAATAAAACACCTGATGACCTTCCAGTAGAAGAAAAGCACTGGAACTACCCAATAGGAAATGCAAATCTCTAATACCCAGAGCTATCCAAGAGTTAAAGGAAAAAGCAGGCGAAAATAAGGAAAAAAAAAAACAGACAAAATCATGGAAAAGACAGACAAAACAATGAGAGAATTCAGGAAAATAATACAGGAACAAAATGTCAAAATAAAGTCACAACTAGAAATCATACAAAAACAGCAATTAGAAATCCAAAAGATAAACAGCAAGATTTCAGAAATGAACACTGCCACAGAAGGTTTGAGGAGCAAGTTTAAAACAGAAGACAGGGTCAGTAAAATTCATGACAAATAATTGGATACTACTTTGATTGAGGAAGAATCAGGGAAAAGAATGAAGAAAAATGAAGACACACAAAAATGTGTGAGTGATTGGTGTTCCAGAACAGGGACAAAATGGAAAACACAGAGAAGATCACTGAAGAAGTATGGACGGAAAACTTCCCTAATATCATGAAAGCTGAAAAGCTGACCATCCAAGAAGTTCAATGAACCTCATATAGAATAGGCCCCAAAAGAAAAACACCAAGGCATATCATAATCACACTCGCTAAAACCAAAGACAAAGAATCTTGAGAGCAGCTCAAGAAAAACAAAAAGCCACATACAGAGTAGAAACAATAAGTCTAAGCTCTGATTACTTGGCAGAAACCATGCAGGCAAGAAGGCAATGGGATGACATATATAAAACCTTCAAAGAAAAAATTGCCAACCGAAAGTAATATACCCTGCAAAACTCTCACTCAAATATGATGGTGAAATTAGGATATTTCCTGAAAAACAGAAATTAAGGGAATATGTAAAAACCAAACCAAACTTATAAGAATTATTAAAGGGAGTCCTTCGATTTAAGAATAAACAACATCAGATGACAGCCTGAATCTAGGACACAAAACCACATCAGCCAGATACCAACCTAGGTAATGAACTCTAAAGGATTAATCAAAACTAAAAGATTTACAACTGGGAACCAGAGAGGTTAATCTGTAAATGAGACGATGTCAGAACAATAAAAAATGGAATAAATGGTGTAGGTATTGAACTTTCAAATGGAGAAGAAGGTGAGGTGATACCAAATTATAAAAGACTGGTTGAGACTTAGGAACATAAGGGTAAATTTCAAGGTAACCACGAAGAAAGTTAACAAACGCACTCATCAAAATAAAGAAGAAAAACATAAAGTCTCAGTAAACTCAAAATTTACAAAAACAAAAGAAATGAAAAAAAATCCACAAACAAAAGAAAGTCCATACAGGTGAATAAGAGGAACAAAGAAAACGTCAGCACCACATAAAAAGCACTACAAAATGACAGCAATAAACTCACACATATCAATAATTACATTGAACATAAATGGCCTAAATGCACCCATAAAGACACAGATAGTGACAGGATGGATAAAAAAAAAAAAAAACAGGATCCATCAATATGCTGACTACAAGACACACACCTTAGAAACAAAGACATAAATTTATTAAAAATCAAGGGATAGGAAAAAATATAACAAGCAAACAGCTACCAAAAAAACAGCAAGTGTGGCAATACTAATCTCAGATAAAATAGACTTTAAAACAAAATCCACCATAAAAGACAAAGAAGGGCATTACATAATGACTAAAGGGGACAATCCATCATGAAGACATAACCATAATAAACATCTACACTCCCAATGACAGGGCTCCAAAATACATAAAACAAACTAACAGCACTGAAAAGGGAAATTGACAGTTCCACAATAATAGTAGGAGACTTCAACATACCACTCTCAGTAAAGGACAGAACATCTAGAAAGAAATTGAGTGAAGACACACAAGATCTAAAGGCCACCATCAACCTACTTAACCTTACAGACATATATAGAACACTCCACTCAACAGCTGCAAAGTACATATTCTTTTCCAATGCACATGGAACATTCTCCAGAATAGACCACATCTTAGGCCACAGAGCAATGCTCAACAAAATCCAAAACACTGAGATAATACAAAGTATCTTCTCTTATCACAAAGTCAACAAAGTAGAAATTAACAACAGGAAGAACAAGGAAAAAAAATCAAATACATGGAAACTGAATAATAGCCTGCTTAAAAACCACTGGGTAATAGAGAAATGAAAGATGCAATCAAAAAATTCATAGAATCAAATGAGAATGAAAACACATCATACCAAAACCTTGGGGACACAGCAAAGGCAGTCATCAGAGGTCAATTTATACCAATAGATGCAAACATCAAAAAAAAAGGGACAAAATAAAAACATTAGCTACACAACTAGAACAAATAGAAAGAGAACAGCAAAAGAAGCCCACAGCCACCAGAAGAAAGAAAATAATAAAGATCAGAACAGAAATAAATGAAATAGAGAATAGAAAAACAATAGAAAGAATAAATGAAATGAAAAGTTGGTTCTTTGAAAGGACCAACAAAGTCGATAAACCACTGGCCAAGCTGACAAAAGAAAAACAGGAGAAGATTCAAATAACCCAAATAAGAAATGAAATGAGGGACATTACAACAGACCCAACTGAAATAAAAAGGATCATAACAGAGTACTATGAAAAACCTATAGCAAATTTGAAAACCTAGAGGAAATGCACAAAGTTTTAGAAACACACTACCTACCCAAACTAACACAAAATGATGCTGAAAATCTGAACAGAACCATAGCAAGAAAAGAGACTGAAAAGGTAAAACACACAAACAAAAAAAACTCCCAACAAAAAAAAGCCCTGGCAAAGATGGCTTCATTGAAGAATTCTACCAAACATTCAGAGAAGAGCTTACACCAGTACTGTTCAAACTATCTGAGAACATAGAAATGAGTTCCAAATTCATTCTATGAAGCTGGTATAACCCTGATACCAAAACCAGGCAAAGACACCACAAAAAAAGAAAATTACAGATCAATATCTCTCACGAATATAGATGCCAAAATTCTCAACAAAATGCTAGCTAAAAGAATTAAGCATTATATCAAAAAAATAATACACCATGACCAAGTGGGATTTGTAGCAGGTATGCAAGGAGGGTTCAACATTAGAAAATCAATCAACGTAATCCACCACATAAATAAATTACACAATCATCTCAATAGATGCAGAAAACGCATTCCACAAAGTCCAACACCAATTCCTGCTAAAAACTCTCAGAAAAATAGGTATAGAAGGGTAATTCCTCAACATAAAAAGTGCATCTATATAAAACCAACAGCCAACATCAATCTTATGGAGAGATGCTGAAAATGTTCCCCTTGAGAACAGGAGCAAGACAAGGATACCTTTATCACCACTCCTATTTAGCATTTTGCTGGAAGTCCTAGCTAGAGCAATAAAGCAAGAAAAAAAAAAGGGCATCCAAATTTGTAAAGAAGAAGTAAAACTGTCCCTATTTCCAGATGATATGATACTATACATAGAAAATCCAAAAGACTCCACTAGAAAACTACTGGAACTAATAGAAAGATTCCGCACAGTAGCAGGATATAAGATAAATGTACAAAAATCAGTTGGAATACTATACACCAATAAAAAGAACTACAAAAAGGAAATCAGGAAAACAATACCATTTATAATGGCCCCTAAAAAAAATAAAATACTTAGGAATAAATATAACTAGGAACGTAAAAGACTGATACAAAGAAAACTACAAAACACTACTACAAGAAACCAAGAGATCTACATAAATGGAAAAACATACCATGCTCATGGATACGTAGACTCAACATTGTGAAAATGTCAATTCTACCCAAAGAAATCAAATACAATGCAATCACGATCCAAATACCAACAGGATTCCTTAAAGAGATGGAAAAACTAATCATTAACTTTATATGGAAAGGGAAGAGGCCCCTGATAAGCAAAGCACTACTGAAGCAGAAGACTTGCACTACCTGACTTCAGAGCCTACTATACAGATAAAAAAAAAAAAACGGTAGTCAAAACAGTCTGGTGCTGGTACAATGACAGATATATCGACCAATGGAACAGAATTGAGAACCCATATGTAAATCCATCCACCTATGGTCACCTCATCTTCGACAAGGCCCAAAGTCCATTAAATGGGGAAAAGACAGTCTTTTTAAGAAATGGTGCTGGCAGATGTCTATGCAAAAAAATGAAACAGGACCCATACCTCACACCATACACAGAAACTAATTCAAAATGGATCAAAGACCTAAATATAAGACCCGAAACTACAAAGATCATAGAAGAAAAAATAGGATCAACGCCAGAGGCTCTAATACATGGCATTAACAGGATATAAGCCATAACTAACAACACACAAACTCCCAAAGATAAGCTAGATAACTGGGATCTTCTAAAAATTAAATACTTATGCTCATCAAAAGACTTAGCCAATAAAGTAAAAAGAGTACCTACATACAGGGAAGAATATTTTGGCTATGACAAATCTCTAATCTCTACAGGAAAGTCCAACACCTCTACGACAAAAAGACAAATAATCCAATTAATAAATGGGCATAAGGAAATAAAGACACTTCACAAAGACTTTCAAGAGGCTAACAGACACATGAGGAAATGTTTTCGATCACTAGCCATCAGAGAAATGTAAATCAAAACCACAATAGATACCATCTCACCCTGGCATTACTGGCATGAATCAAATAAACAGAAAATAACAAATGTTGGAGAGGCTGCAGGGAGACTGAAACTCTTCTGCACTACTGGTGGGAATGCAATATGGTGCAATCATTTTGGAAAACAATATGGTACTTTATTAGAAAGCTAGAAATAGAAACACCACATGATCCAGCAATTTCACTCCTAGGAATATATTCTAGAGAAATAGGAGCTGTCACATGAATAGACATGCACACTCATGTTCACTGCAGCATTGTTCACAATAGCAAGAAGCTGTAAACAACACAGATGTCCATCAACAGATGCATGGATAAACTACAGTACATACACACAATGGAGTACTACACAACGATAAAGAACAATGATGAATCTGTGAAGCATCTCACAATATGGATGAAATCTGGAGGGCATTATGCTGAGTGAAATAAATCAATCACAGGTGGACAAATATTGCATGAAGCCGCTACTATAAAAAACTCATGAAAAGGTTTACACACAAAAGAAACAATTTTTGATGGTTACGAGGGAGGGGAGGGGTGCATATAGCAAAATACTAAATAAAAACCAAAAAAAACCCAAACCCGTTGCCGTTGAGTTGATTCTGACTCATACTGACCCTATAGGACAGAGTAGAAGTGCCCCATAGGCTTTCCAAGGAGAGCCTGGTGGAGTTGAACTGCCAACCTTTTGGTTAGCAGCCATAGCTCTTAACCACTACACCACCAGAGCTTCTAAATAGACAAAGATAAGTGGCAACTTTGGTGAAGGGTAAGACAGTACACAATATTGGGGAAGCCAGCACAACTTGTCCAAGGCTACATCATGAAAGCTCCACAGACACTTCCAAACTCTGAGGGACCGAATTACTGGGCTTTTAGCTGTGGGGATTGTGGTCTTGGGGAACACGTAGCTCAGGTGATGTAACACAGTTTATTAAAAAAAAGTTCTACAGTCTACTTTGATGAGTAACATCCAGGGACTTAAAAAGCTTCTGAGCGGCCATCTAAGATACTCTACTGGTCTCACCCCAACTGGAGCAAGGAAAAATGGAGAAAATCAGTATTTGAGGGAAAGATTAGTCCATATGATTAGTCCATTAGTCCATAGCCTCCACCAGACTGAATCCAGCACAACTCGATGTTGCCCAGTTACCATGACTGAGTGCTCTGTTAGGGATCACAAAAGAGGGTCCTGGTCAGAGCTGGAGAAAAATGTAGAACAAAATTCTAACTCACAAGGAAAAAAAAAAAGGCCAGACTTAGTGGTTGACGGAGTCTGGAGAAACCCTGCCAGTATAGCGCCCTGACACCTCTTCAGTTCAGTAATGAAGTCATTCCTGAGGTTCACCCTTCAGCCAAAGATTAGACAGGCCCATAAAACAAAACGAGACTAAAGGGGCACACCAGCCCATGGACAAGGACTAGAAGGCAGGAGGGGACAGGAAAGCTGGTAATAGGGAACCCAAGGTCGAGAAGGGGAGAGTGGTGACATGTTGTGGGGTTGGTAACCAATGTCACAAAACAATACGTGCACTAATTGTTTAATGCGTAGCTAGTTTGTTCTATAAACCTTCATCTAAAGTACAATAACAAAAAAAAGATACAACCTAATAATGTAGATTATGTCCTGCCTCATTAACATAACTGCCTCTAATCCTGCCTCATTAACATAACAGACAGCTCACTCCCAAATAGGATCAGAACTGTACCACAGGCATAGAGAGTAGGATTTACAACACACAGGAAAATCACATCAGATAACAAAATGGTGGACGATCACACAATACTGGGAATCATGGCCTAGCCAAGTTGACAAACATTTTTGGGGACACGATTCAATGCCTGACAGTCTCTCTACCCTCCTCTCACAAGACAACCTCATCCCTGCTTTCTGGCCACACTCATAGTATTTTTCCCCTTACTTTATATTACCATTTCTTCTTCCTTCCTCTCATCTGAATACTACCCATTTCAAACAGCCTAGATAAATTCCACCTCAGTCAAGAAACTTTGATAACTTGACCCCCTTCACTGTGAAATACTGATCTATTGGTTTAATACTTCTTTATATATTGTCTTGAATTGTTTTCTATTATTCTTCTGTATTAGCTTTACTTCTTCAATCAGACTTTATGCTTTCTGAAGACAACTCTGGGAACATGGTACTTATTAAATGAGTACTTGTTAATTGTCGTCTTAAAGAAGAAAGACAAACAGAAAAAAGACTACTCTACTTTCTTAACTTCTGTGCTTTTGAAGCACCTTTGAGATGTGACCTAATAGTCTAGATTTTGAATGATTTATGATAAGAAATTCTTCTCTAGTGAAGACAAAATTCTATGTACTTTGGCACTATAAACGGGCCTTTGGAAGCCTATATATATAATACTGAAGTGACCACTTCCTTTCTATGTCTTTGTATTTAACAGCAGAGACACAGAAAGGAAGTGGTCACTTCAGCATTGGCTTTAGTCCTCCAGGAACTAAAAGGAGAATAAAGGCTTTCTCCAGGCTTCAAGTCTGCAATGTCAGGAAGTCCATCCAAAAACGGAACGATAAAACAAAAGCTTTTTCACTTTTCCCTGCTAGGCTTTACTGCTTCAGTTGTCTAGGCCTTGGAAGAAGGCTGGGAACGTATAAAACCTTGACATTCCACTGGATTAAATGAGACAGATGCAGAATGTCGTAGTACTGCCTTAAAAAGGAACTGCATTAATAAAGTTTCTGCAAATTCACCTAGAAACCAGCGATCTAAAGAAGTTTCCAACCAAGTTACGCTGTTACAAGTTTTAAATCACAACATTCAAACTATCTAAAATATTCTTGTTTATTAGTTTATTTGCTACATATTTATTACCTGCCTTCACCTTCTAAAATATAAACTTCATTAGAGCAGAAATCTCATCTGCCTTATTTGATCCCTGTATCTCCAGCACTTAGAAAAGTGCCTGGCACAAAATGGGGGCTAGTAAAAAATTGTTGAAAGAATAAATGATAAGAAGTAGCTCTCCAGTGACTCTAAGAATTTTGAAGGGCTAAACGTATGATTTATTTCAAAAATGCATTCGTTCTTTGCCTGATACAGCTCTTTCTTACCAAGCATGGTGTGTGAGATGGGGAAGGTGATGATGGGCTGCCCTGTCATCCTCCAACGGCTACAGAGGTAGGAGAGGTCTGTTCTAAGCATTTCTACTATCATCTTGTTGTCCAGAGCCAGGTAGAACTGTTGCTGGTCTATGAACTGAGAAAAAAGAAATGTAACAGCTCTGAACAACTTACTCTCACAACTATCAAATTATATTTTCAAGTCCTCACATATTCACAAGGTTATACATTATCATGATATCACAGAGGTAACAATACCCCAGAATTTAATGTCTTAATACTTCTCAATGTAGCCAGTGGACAATCGGTATGTAATAATTTTTCATATTTTTACAGTATGCTACAGTTTACAGTGTTTTCAAGTACATAATTTCATTCAGTCCTATAACAACCCAGTGAAGAATTTCCTCCTTTAATTGATGAAAAATAAGGCCTTATAAGAGAAGTTAAATGGATTAGCAAAGTCACATGGCTAGCAAATATCAAAATCAGGAATGACATATCTGGTCCTTCATCTATACTTCCGCTGTGCTATTTCAGATGTAAGATGACAAATGAGACACTTAATCTTTCCAGACAATAGTTTATCTTCCCATACATACATATAATAAGGCTTGCTATTGTAGTGTGTGGCTAATAAACATCAGGGTAACAATGTATATAATCATGGCTAAAACATACTGACATTCTCGTTTCTAAGATCATAAGCAAACATTTCCATGCATGTAAAAAGGACCCCCACCCAAAACAATGAAAACCACATAATTCAGTAGCTGGAAAAAGAAAAAAAACTACTGTATTTTATTTATAGGAAACAAATACAGTCTTATTTTTAATTTTTAAAAGTAAGGAATACTTTTGTAAGCATCCCAACATTTATAAAATCCCTAAACACTGTTTCTGCAATACCCAGGACTACTCTGTGTAGTTAAAATCACTTGGCATAGTTCTGGGCTGCAAGTTGAATTCAGTTCAACTCTACAAATAACTATATTTACTGAGCCACTTAATGTGTATAAGGCCCAACTCCAGTAAATGCTTTATTTCTGCAATGTTTCTCTTTTAATTCTATTCATTTCAATAAACTTCCCAGGTTTTTCCACCCACCTGTGGAGTGAAAGTAAAGATAGTTTTTCGAATGTCATAGAGTTTTGAAGTTCCAAGGACTCCCATGTGCCTGTAGGGTCGTCCACTGAGTTTCATTCTACTGTTGCAACCTAAAGCAGAATTGAGAAACAGTCAAGGTAATTTTAGTGCACAAATGAAATTGACAAACATCTTTTTGTATTGGTTTACACTTGTTGACTGAATAAGTTCTATGTCTCAAAATTAGTGGTCATATCATGTGCAGGGCCACACTAAGCACTGAGGGCTCTACAAGAGAAAGACTAGGTAATCATCTCTGTACTTATATAACTTGATACTCTTATAAAGAAACCACATCATCTACATATCAGAGACAAGAATGAACATTAAAAAATTAATAGTTCTATGAATGACAGAATTCAATAGCCAATATCCATACACCAAATTTCATTAAAGTCCATGAAAAATGTAAAAGCTATACTGAATATGAAACTCATCAATATAAATTACACCTCAACAAAGCTGAAAAATCACCTTGTCAGCTGCCATTTTGGAAACAATTTTTTTTGAGTTGTTGTTTTCCTTTTATAACATAGGATAACACTATACACATTGTGCTAAAACTTTTTTTTCTGAAAATACATCTTGGATATACTTTCATATCAGTACTGATAGAGCTACTGCTTTCTCTCTCTTTTTTTTATATTTTGGTAAATTTTTTGTAATATAACATACATGAGGTAATGTTCACGAATCTTCAATGTAAAAACTGATGAATGTTTACTTAGTAAATACACAACCCAAATCAAGATATGGAGCATTAATAACAGTGTAGAAGCCTCCCTTGTTCCCCTTCCTAGTTATTAATCTCTCCTAGCTCCCAAAGTTAACCACTATTTAGACTTCAATAAATAGTAGAAGTTGTTCATTTTTTAACTTCTTATTAATAGAATCATACAATATGTACTTTTTTGTATCTGGTTTCTTTTACTCAGCCTTATGTCTATGACATTCATCCATGTTGTTGTATATAGAATTCATTTATTTTCATTGCTGTAGAGTATTCCATTGTATGAATGTATCAGAATTTATTTAACTATTCACCTGTTTATGGACATTTGAGTTGCTTCCAGTTTTTGGCTATCATAAGTAACCTTTTGTGGTGGAGTCAATTCCAACTCCCAGGGACCCTACAGGACAAGGTAGAACTGCCCCACAGGGTTTCCAAGGAGCAGCTGGTGGATTCAAACTGCCGACCTTTTTGGTTAGCAGATGAGCTTTAACCACATTATCACTGTTGTGTAGGGGGTCCCCAAGACCACCCTCAGGTTCAGTGATTCACTAGGAAAACTCACAACACTCAGCATATAGACATAACCAATGCTGAGATTTATCACAGTGGAAGCATACAAAGCAAAATCAGCAAAGGAAAAAGATGCATGAAGCAAAGTCCAGAGGAAACCAGGTGCAAGCTACCAAGAGTCCTCTCCCAGCTGAGTCACACAGATACACTTCATCTTCTAGCATCAAATTGTGACAACACATTGTCTACCAAGGAAAATCGCTGGAGCCTAGCAGTCAAGGGTTTTATCAGGGGTCAGTCACAGAGAAACCCTCTACCTGGCACATACCAAAATTCCAGACTCTCAGAAGGAAAGTGGTATTCAGCATAAGCCATATTGTTTGGACAGTTTAAACACAGTAAACTACCCTTATCACTTTGGAAATGGTGGGAACGCTCCCAAAATCCAAGTTTCCAGACATCAGCCAAGAGCCAATCTTTCAAGCAGGCCTTTCTAAGGATAGAAGCCTCAGGTCTTCTGAACACTTTTTCTGAACACCCGTTCATGTCTTTCAGTGCATGTATGCATGCATTTATGTTGGGTATGTATCTAGTAGTCAAAATGATGGGACACGGTATGCATGTGTTCATTTTTAGCAGATAGCGCTTAAGAATTTTCCAAAGTGGTTGTACCAATTTGTACATCCACCAGCAGTGTATGAGATTTCCATTTGTTCTGAATCTTTGCTAACACTTGGAATGATCAATCTTTTTAATTTTAGCTTCTCTAGTGGACTCTGGTGGTGTACTGGTTAAGAGCTACAACTGCTAACCAAAATGTTTGCAGTTCGAATCCACCAGGTGCTCCTTGGAAACCCTATGGGGGAGTTCTACTCTGTCTTATAGGGTCGCTATGAGTCGGAATCTACTCGATGGCAACGGGTTTTTTTTTTTTAAGTGGGTGTGTAGTATCTCATTGTGATTTCAATCTGCAACTCCCTGATGAAATAATGAGGTCAACCACTTCTCTATATGTTTAGTGCCCATTCTCTTTTGTAAAGTGACTTTGGTTTTCTACTGGGCTGTCTGCCTTTTTCTTGTTGATTTATAGTTCTTTATTCTGGATATGATCTTTTGTCAGATAGATGTATTGCAAATATGTTCTCCCACTCTGTGGCTTGCCATTTCATTCTTAATGGTTCCTTTTGATAAACAGAAGTTCTTAATTTTATCAATCATTTTTTCTTTAAGTTCAGTGCTTTCTGTGCTCTATTTAAGAAATCTTTGCCTACCCTGGTGGCATAGTGGAAACACTGGTGGCGTAATGGTTAAGAGCTATGGCTGCTAACCAAAAGGTCGGTAGTTCGAGTCCCTCAGGCACTCCTTGGAAACCCTATGGGGCAGTTCTGCTCTGTCCTATAGGGTCGCTATGAGTTGGAATTGACTCAACGGCAGTGGGTTTGTTTTTGCCTAACCAAGGTCACTAAAATGCCCTTCTGTCTTCTAAAAGCTTTACTATATTACTTTTTACATTTGGGGAACAATCCACCTGAAAATAATTTTTTATATGGTATGGGATAGGGGTCAAGGTTCATATTTTTCCACAGATAAAGAATGAATCTAGTGTAACTTACTGAAAAGAAAATCTAGTCCCCATTGCATTGATACGGCAATACGTCATAAATCAGGAGGAATCTATTCTGTTTCACTCAACTAGTTGTCTATTCTTGCCCATATTGTGCCAATACCATACTAATTGTACCATTACAATAAGTCGTGGAAACAGGTTGTATAAGTCCTCTAACTTGTTCTCGTTCTTTAAGACTGTATTGGTTATTTTTAGCCCTTTGCAACTCCCTACACATTTGAAAATCACCTGCCAATTTCCACACACAAAAAAACTTAGGATTTTGATCAAAATTGTTGAAATTAAACAGAACTGATATCTTTATAATATTGATTCTTCTAATAGAGGGATCAGCAAACTTTTTCTGTAAACAGCAGTGCTATATTTTAGGCTTTGCAGGCCACACACAGTCATTGTTACTTATTCTTTATTTTGTGGTGCTTTTACAACCCTTTAAAAACGTAAAACAATTTTTATCTTGTGGACGATACAAAAGCAGGCCACCAGCTGGGTTGGTCGATAGGCCCTAGTTTGCCAACTCCTGGACTAATCCATAAACAAGGTATAAAACCCACTGCCGTCGAGTCTCTTCCTTTATTTAGGTCTTCTTTACTTTCTCTTAGTAATGTTTTGTAGTTTTCAACGGAGAGGTATTATACATCTTTCATCAGATTTATTCCTAGGTATTCTATGTTTTTAGATACTACCCAAAATGATACCATTTTTTAAAAAATTCATTTTCTAATTGTTGCTAATATATAGAAAAATAATAGATTTTTTTGTGAATTGATCTGGTATCTGTTGTTGTTAGATGCTGTCAAGTCGGCTCCAACTCAGCGACCCTACATACAATAGAACAAAACACTGCCCAGTCCTGCGCTATCCTCACGATCACTGCTATGCTTGAGCCCATTGTTGCAGCCACTGTGTCAATCCATCTCATTGAGGGTCTTCCTCTTTTTTACTGACCCTCCACTCTACCAAGCATGATGTCCTTCTCCAGGGACTGGTCCCTCCTGATAACACGTCCAAAATATATGATACGAAGTCTCGCCATCCTCGCTTCTAAGGAGAATTGTAGCTGTACTTCTTCCAAGGCAGATGTTTGTTCTTTTGGTAGTCCATGGTATAGTGAACATTCTTTGTCAACACTATAACTCAAAGGCATAAACTCTTCTTCAGCCTTCCTTATTCATTGTCCAGCTTTCACATGCATATGAGGTGATTGAAAACACCATGGCTTGGATCAGGCGCACCTTAGTCTTTAAAGTGACATCTTTGCTTTTTAAAACTTTAAAGAGGTCTTTTGCAGCAAACTCGCCCAATGCAATGCGTCATTTGATTTCTTGACCGCTGCTTCCATAGGCATTGATTGTGGATCCAAGTAAAATGAAATTCTTGACAACTTCAGGCTTTTCTCCATTTATCATAATGTTGCTTATTGGTCCAGTTGCGAGAAGTTTTGTTTTCTTTATGTTGAGGTGTAATCTATACTGAACGGTGTAGTCTTTAATCTTCATCAGAAGTACTTCAAGTCCTCTTCACTTTCAGTAAGCAAGGTTGTGTCATTTACATAATGCAGGTTGTTAATCTAGCAACCTTATTAATTTACAAATTTAAATAGTTTATCTGTAGATTATTCTGGATATTCTACTTATATAATCCTGTCATCTATGAACAAGAACAATTTTGCTTCTTCCTTTCCAATCCTAATACTTTTTATTTCTTTTTTTTGTTGCACTGGTTAGAATCATCTGTACAATGTCAAAAAGAAGTGGTGGTCGTGGGCATCTCATTCCCAATCTCAGGTTGGGCAGAACTTTTAATATTTCATCATTAAGTATGATGTTAGCTGTATGTCTTTTCTGTACCCTTTATCACATTTAAGGAAGCTTCCCTTAATTTCTATAGTTTTTATATGAAAAAAAAATTTTTTTATATGAGTGGGTATTAAATCTAACCAAAAATTTTCATATCTGTTGAGATGATCATATGACTTTTTGTCTCTTTTGTTCTGTTTGTGGTGAAATATACTGATTTTCAAATGTTAAACCTCTCTTGCATTACTGGGCAAAACTCAACTTTGTCAGGATTTTTTATATATTTTTGGATTTGATTTACCAATGTTTTGCTTGGAATTTCTGTGAGTATGTTCATGAGAGAGATTAACCTGTAATTTTCTTTTCTTCTAATGTCCTTGTCAGGTTTTGGTCTTGTAAATAAGTTCAGCAGCATTTCTTCTTTTTCTAGTCTCTGGAAGGGTTTGTATAAGATTAGCCTGGGGAAGAATGCTGGACAAGCATCATGTGTAGAAAGGTTTTTTAATTATGAAGTCAACTACTTTACCAGATATAAAAAATATTCAGATACTTATTTCTTCTTGTGACCATTTTAGTAAGTTGTAGTATTCAAGAAATTTGTCCATTTCATCTGAATCTCTATAATTTATTGGCAGAAAGTTGTTCATGATATCCTCTTCTATGTTTTAATGTCTGTAGGATCTGTAGTGATGCTCAATTTTCATTCTTAACATTGGTATTTTTTGCCTTGCCTTTTTTTCCTCTGAAAGGAAGCAAATTCTATGGGTTTATGAATTTTGTCCTTAAGAGAACACTTGACCTTGATTGTTACTTAATACAAGTTTTTTTTTTTTCCTATTTCATTGATTTTTGCTCTGTATTCTTTCTCTCCTTTTATTTTCTTTGGGTTTAATTTGCTATTTTTTTCTTTTCAGCTTATTGAAATGGATGTGTAGGTCACTGATTTTTTAGTCTTTTTTTTCTAATATGCATACTTAATTTCCCTCTAAGTCCTGTTTTAGCTACACCCCTGAAAATTTTGACAGGTTATATTTTCATTTACAATTCAGTCCAAAATGTTTTCTAATTTCCCTTGTAATTTCTTCTTTGAGCCATCCATGGGTTATTTAGAAGTATGTTGGTTTATTTCCAAACCATCAGAGATTTTCTAGTTATGTTTGTTATTTATTTGTTGCTTAATTCTACTGTGGTCAAAGACATACACTGTATGATTTCAAGCCTCTGAAATTTGTTGAAACTTGTTCTGTGGCAAAGTATATGGTCTATTTTGGTAAATACTCAATTTGCACTTGAAAAGAATGTATATTATGCAGCTGTTGTGTATAGTGTTCAATATTTATCAATTAGATCAAGTCTGTTAATTGTACTGGTGTTTCCTTCATCTTGTTCTATTAGTTATTGACCCCAAAATCAAACCCACTGCCGTCATGTCGATTCTAACTCATGGTGATCCCATAGGGCTTCCAAGGCTGTATATCTTTACAGAAGAAGACTGCCACATCTTTCTCCTACGGAGCTGCTGTGGTTTTAAAGTGCCAACCTTTCAGTTTGCAGTCAAATGCTTTAACCACTGTGCCACCAGGGCTCCTTTAATTACTGACAGAGTTGTGTTAAAATCTCCCACTATGACTAAAGATTTGTCTATTTTTCCTTTCAGTTATGTCTTCTTTTGGCTATATATTTTTTGAGGCTATATTATTAGGTACATAAAACTTAAAGATTGTTAGAGATACGTATTGAATTGACCCCTTTACCATCATGAAATGTCTCTCATTATTTCTAGTAATATTTCTTGCTTTTAGTTTATCTGATATCAGCATAGTTAATCAGCTTCCTTTGGGTTACTATTTGCATGACATATTGTTTTCCATACTTCTACTTTCAACCTGTGTCCTTATAGCCCTTGTGAGTCTCTCTTATATAGCATGTATTTGGGTTTTGCTTTTTTCTCCAGCTTCACAATCTTTGTCTTTTAAGTATTTAGTCCATTTTTATTTAATGTAATTAGTGAATATTTGGGTTTGAATCTCACATATTACTATCTGCTTTCCATTTGTTCCTTGTATTTCCTTTTTTCTTGCCTTCTTTCGGATTTTATTATATCATTTCCCCTCTATTAACTTCTTAAACAGTATTTTATTATTCTTTTAATGGTTACTCCAGAGTAGCTCTTCTCAAATGAATTTCACCAGAGAATTATGCCCTAAAACTCTAAAACACCTATTTTACGTATTAATTTATCTTGTTCTTAAAATGGTACTAGTATCATCCTTGGAAAAACTAAAAAAACGGTTCATCCATTTTCTGTACGGCTTCATTCTCTCACGGAACCCTAGTTGAGAAAGGCTATTCTAGAGATTAAAACACAGTTTCTTGGCTTATTAGAGCCTACCTTAAATTAGTGCTTTTATCACTTCCTGAATAATGCAAGGACCTTACAACACTAACTCCTTTCACACCCTGCCTGCCTTTTTTTGCTACTGTTGTCAATTTATTTTACTTCTACTTTTGTTATCTTGTCCAGAAGACCTTGTTATTATTGTTGCTTTTGAAACAGTCTTTTATATTTAAATTTTTTTTTTATATTTACACTTTCCATTTCTTTTTATTCCTACATGTATTCCAATGATTCCTGAGTTCGCATGCTTCTATCTGATATTTTTCTTCTACATAAAGAACGCTCTTTTGTATTTCTTTTAGTGTGGGTCTGCTAGTGATACAATCTCTTGGTTTTTATTTATCTGAAAATGCCTTTATCTCACTTCATTTCTGAAGGACATTTCACTCGATATAGAATTCTAGTCTGGCAATTATTTTCTTTCAGCACTTATGGGCATCATTCAATTGTCCTGTGGCATTCATTGTTTCTGTTAAAAGTCAGCTTCAAGTTTTTTAGTTGCTCCTTTGAAAATAATGTCTTTTCTCTCTGGTTATTTTTCATATTTTCTATTTGTTTTGGTTTATATAAGGTTGACTGTTATATGTTTAGTTTTCGTTTTCTATGTATTTATCTTCCTTGCAGTTTTTCAGCCTTTTTAAATATGTAACTTGGTATCTTTAGTCAGTGCCTTAGTTATCCAGTGCTGCTATACCAGAAATATCGCAAGTGGATGGCTTTAACAAACAAAAATACATTTTCTCACAGTTTAGGAGGTTAGAAGTCCAAATTCAGGGTACTGGCTTTAGGGAAAGGCTTTCACTCTGTTGGCTCTGGAGAAATAAACTTTCCTCTTCTAAGCTTCTGCTCCTGGGCAATCTTCATGTGGCTTGACATCTCTCTTTCCCCATCTCTGCTAGTTCATTTGCTTTTTAAATCTCTTCTATATCTCAAAAAAGACTGACTCCAGACACACCCTACTAATACTATGTCATTAACATCACAAAGACAACCCATTCCCAAATGGGATTATAACCACAGGCATAGAGGTTAGGGTTTACACCACATATTTTTTGGGGGGGGGTGGGGGAGGGGGAGGACACAATTTAATCCGTAATAGTTTTGGAAAATTCTTGGCCATTCTCTCTTCTAGTATAATTTCTATCATTCTTTCCTATGCTTCTTCAATTACAGAACTTTTCACGATTTCTGTCTCATAAGTCCTTTCAATTTTTTGTCCTTTTTCTCTGTGCTTAAGTCTAGGTATTTTCTACTGATCTATCTTTCAGTTCATTAACCCCGCTCTTCTGCTATATCTAATATGCTGTTAATTCCATCTACTGCATTCTTAATTCTGGCTATTGTATTTTTCAGTCCAAGGGGATGGCGCAGGACTGGGCAATGTTTTGTTCTGTTGTACATAGGGTCACTATGAGTCAGAACCGGCTTGATGGCACCTAAAAACAAAAATAACACCAACAAAGAATTCCATTTGATCCTTTTTTTATATAGATTCCAAATCTCTGGTGAATTTCATTTTGTAATTTATTTTCTTGAACATCAAACATAGTTTTTAAAAGTCCAGTCTGAAAACTCCAAAATGTGAATTATCTGTATATATGTTTTGAATGTTTTTTTTTTTTTTCTTTTGGCTTTTATTCATTTGGTTTCTTAACACATCTGGTAATTTTTAAATATTTTTTGAACTTTTATGTATTTTGTTGTTGTTGCTGAGAATATACACAATAAAACATACACCAATTCAATAGTTTCTACATGTACAATTTCATGACATTTAATACATTCTTCAAGTTGTGCAACCATTCTTACCCTCCTTTTGAGTTGTTCCTCCCCCGTTAAAATAAATTTAGTGCCCCTTAAGGTTCCCATCTAATCTTTCAAGCTTCTGTGGGTTTGATCCTATATAGATAGTTCTTCAAAGAACATAATGCTCAAGGCAGGCATTTTTTACTGGTTCAGCTAAACTATTTGGTTTTAAGGAGACTTCAGGGGATACTTTTGGTTTAAGGTTTAAAGATTACCTCAGGGCAACAGCTTCAAGGGTTCATCCAACATTCGTGGCTCCAGGAAGGCTGGAGTCCATGAGCATTTGACATTCTGTTCTGCATTTCCCCCTTTTAATCAGGATTCGTCTATGGAATCTTTGATCAAAATGTTCAGTAATGGTAGCCAGGAACCATCTGGTTCTGGTCTCATGGCAAAGGATGCAGTTGTGCATGGAGGCAATTAGTCATGCATTTCATATCCTCTTCCTATCCCTGACTCTCCTTTTTCCTCTGTTGTTTCAGGCAAACAGAGACCAACTGTCATGCCTTGGATGCCTGTATGCAAGCTGTTAAGACCCTAGGCACTATGCATAGAACTAGGACATAGAACAGAAGCACTGCCTTAGTTATCTAGTGCTGCTATAACAGAAATGCCACAAATGGATGGCTTTAACAAACAGAAATTTATTCTCTTGTAGTTTAGGAGGCTAGAAGTACCAGCTCCAGGCGAAACCTTTCTCTGTCAGCTCTGGGGAAAGGTCCTTGTCATCAACCTCCCTTGCTCTAGGAGCTTCTCAGTGCAGGGACCCCAGGTACAAAGGACTCACATTCCTGGCTCTACTTTCTTGGTGGTACGAGGTCCCCCTGTTTCTCTGATGGCATCTCTCTTTTATATCTTAAAGAGACTGATTTAAGGCACAACCTAATCTTGTAGATTGAGCCCTGTCTCATTAACATTACTGCCCTAATCCTGCCTCGTTAACATCATAGAAGCAGAATTTACAACACATAGGAAAATCACATCAGATGACAAAATGATGGACCATCACACAATACTGGGAATCATAGCCTAGCCAAGTTGACACATATTTCAGGGGGTCACAATTGAATCCGTGGCAAACACTAAAACATGTTATTAAGCCAATTTAACTGGGATGCCCCATGAAACCAGGACCCTAAACCTCCAAGCCAAGAAACCAAATCCCATGAGGTTTTTGGTTGTACTTATCAGTCTCAGTAGCTACTTTTTTTAAAAATCATTGTTGTAAATATATCTGGTAGTAAAAAGACTACCAAATGTGTGGCAAAAGTTATCACACAACTTATGCCACATATCTGGTAGTTTTTTAATTAATTCTGAGCACAGTGTGTGAAGAATTGTAGAGACTCTGGATGACAGTATTTCCCTCCAGAAAGGATATAGTTTATCTTGGCAGGCAGATACTCTATAAGCAGATCACCTTGGTTCAATTAGGGTTTCAGAAGCTTGTCTTTTAGGCTTTGTGAAGTTTTCTGATGAATAGTCTATTTCTGGTTTGCCCTTACTCCTAGGGTGTAGCCCTCTAGGGGTTTCAACAGAAAGCTGGAATTTTTTTACCACAGTCTCTTCCACACTGGCAGGTCCTGAAATGCGATTTTTATGTCCCTATCACTTTTTATCACAGTGAGGCTTTCTCCTTGGCTTCTCGGCCCCTCATCCCATGCAAGCACAGCTTAAGAATCAGCAAATGCCTTAAAGGTAAACTGAACATAGAAATGATGAGCTTACTTCTCTGTGGGACCCTTCTCTTCAGGTTTTTGGCTTCTCAGGTCCTAGTTGCCTTAATTCTCTCTGATGCCTTCATATATCTTTATCTTCTATATCCAGCCTTTGCACTTGTTCCCAGTACGAGGGGTAGTCTGATAAAAGCTATTCTGGAAATGGAAGTCTATTCTTTTTAATTGCTGCATAATATTTTATTGTATGGACGTACCATAATTCAGCCATTCTTACTTACAGGCATTCGGTTGCTTTCATCTTTATTTTTTGCAGTTACAGAATAGATTGTAGTGAGCATTCTTGTACATATTCCTTGTACATTTGTATGAGTGTTATATACGATTCCTAGAAGTAAGACTGTTGATCGAAGGTATGTGCATTAAAAAATTTTATAGGCAATGTCAAAATTGCTCTGATTTACAATGTTAAGAGTGTCTATTTCTTTACATATTCAGCAGCACTGGATATTATCCATCATAACTTTTGCAAAACTGATGGGTAAAAAACTACAATTCATTGCTGTTTTATCTTACATTTCCCCAATCACTAGTGAGGCTGAAGCTATGATAATTTAAAAGATGTAGTACTAGAAAAATAAAAATAGCAATCAATAGACCCCAAAAGAAAGTCAGAAACATACATAAACACACACGTAAGTGTATGTATATGTATCCTAAACGATAAAATGGTACTTCAAAACAGTGGCTATAAAAACAACTATTCAGTCAGTAGTGCTAGAATAACAGAGCAATAATCTGTCAAAGAGTTAGATTCCTACCTCATAGGATAAACTAAAATTAAAATTTTAGACTAAGTGAAGAGCTAAATGTAAAAATGCAGCCATAAAGAACTAAGAGAAAACATAATGAAAACATATTTGACCTAGGGAGGGGTCTATTTTTTTAAGCATAACAGCAAAGGAAGAAACCAAAAATGGAGAAAATTTTACTACATAAAAATGTATACTTCTATAAATGAAAATCAAACACAAAATTATAAGACAATAGAAAAATATTACGAAAATAAGTGGAAGACAAAGTGTAACATCCCAATAAATCTCTTAGAAATCAATAAGAAAAAGACAATTGCCTAGTAGAAATATGGCAAAAGAATATAAGTAGACAATTTTAAAAATAAATATGAAAAAAGGCTACTTAATTTATGAAAATAAGTTTATCCTCCATATGGCCAAAAAGACGAAGAAATTAGGCTAACACTGCCATTAAAATAGTGTAGTCTGAAGCAATTTAACAAAATGGAACATGGTTCATTGATTATTTCTATGTGACAAAAAACAATTTGCTAAGTGTGTTTTTGACACTGCTTTTTTAAAAAATAGGTATGTTTCTATTGTTTAAAAAAAAGATTAGAAACAAATACATCAAAATAAAAAGAGTGGTTTCCTTTGAGCAGAATTATAGGTGATTTTATCTTTTACTTTTGGGCTTTTCTCTGTTTTCCTGCAGTCAGCATGTACATTTCAATTTCATAATCAGGTAAGTTAAAACCTATTAAAATGGGAGAGAACAAGAATAAAATGATGAAGTAAGATGAACCAAGGAGATAAAAATTTACAGTTCCTGAAGAAATGGAAGATATATCTGATAAAATGAGTATATTTGATTTTTAAAAATTTGCACAAAGGCAAATGAAATTAATTATCCCAAAGAAAATAACACAATAAGAAATACATTCCTTATAAATCTCATTGACAAATGTTTGCCATAAAACGTACTTAAAGTATTGATAAATATATATATGAAGTTGCACAGACCCAACTAGATAAGCAGGTAAAAGGAGCCAGAGTTTCAAAAGAAACAAAAAGTGAAACAAAATGGAAAATGCATAGCCTAAATGGAAATTAAACAAAGGAAAGTAAAATAACATGAAGGAATGTGAAAGGCATTATGCTGAGTGTAATTAGTCAGTTGCAAAAGGACAAACATTATATTAGACCACTATTACAAGAACTCGAAAAATAGTTTAAACAGAGAAGAAAATAGTCTTTGATAGTTACGAGAGTGGGGAGGGAGGGAGAGGGGTTTTCACTAATTTGATAGTAGATAAGAACTATTTTAGGTGAAGGGAAAGACAACATGCAATACAGGAAAGGTCAGCACAACTGGACTAAAACAAAAGCAAGGAAGTTTCCTGAATAAACTGAACACTTTGAAGGCCAGCATAGTAGGGGTGGGGGTTCGGGGACCGTGGTTTCAGGGGACATCTAAGTCAATTGGCATAATAAAATCTATTAAGAAAACATTCTTCACCCCACTTTGGAGAGTGGCGACTGGGGTCTTAAATGCTAGCAAGTGGTCATCTAAGATGCATCAATTGGTCTCAACCCACCTGGAGCAAAGGAGAATGAAGAACACCAAAGACACAAGGTAATTATGAGCCCAAGAGACAAAAAGGGCCACATAAGCCAGAGACTACATCAGCCTGAGACCAGAAGAACTAGATGGTCCCCAGCTACAATCAATGACTGTCCTGACAGGGAACACAACAGAGAACCCCTGAGGGAGCAGGAGAGCAGTGGGATGCAGACCTCAAATTCTCGTGAAAAGACCAGACTTCATGGTCTGACTGAGACTAGAAGGACCCCAGAGGTCAGGGTCCCCAGACCTTCTGTTAGCCTAAGACAGGAACCATTCCTGAAGCCAACTCCTCAGACAGGGATTAGACTGGACTATGGGATAGAAAATGATACTTGTGAAGAGTGAGCTTCTTGGCTCAAGTAGACACATGAGACTATGTGGGCAGCTCCTGTCTGAAGAGGAGATGAGAGGGCAGAGGGGGTCAGATGCTGGTCAAATGGACATGAAAATAGAGAGTAGAGGGAAGGAATGTGCTGTCTTATTAGGAGGAGAGCAACGAGGAGTATATATAGCAAGGTGTATATAAATTTTTGTATGAGAGACTGACTTGATTTGTAAACTTTCACTTAAAGTACAATAAAAGTTAAAAAAAGAAATTAAAATAACATACATATTAAAACCATTAATCTAATGAAAACAAATGATAAAAATTCACTGTTGGTTGGACAGTAAAAATACAAATGTACTGACACTACAGCATTTAGTGGGGTCACTATAAATTGGTAGGTGTTTCTCAAGAATAATCTGGTAATATACAACAAGATCTACAAAGCCGCTCACACTCTTTTACCCAGGATTCCATTTCTGGGAATATACCTCAAAGAAATTATACAAAGGAAAAAGTGATCCATACAAAGATATTTGTAGAAATACAAAAATTTTGGAAACAACTCAACCACACAATAAGGGAACAATTATTTTATGTGATGGAAAAATACAAAGCTATTTCAATATATGGAAATATTTATATGAAATAAGTAAAGAACAGAACACAAGGTAATATGCATACACTAAATATAACTATGAAAATGTATTTACGTGCACTAACAGATTAAAAAGAATTAGCATTATATAGAGCTGAATTTAATATGTATTGAGTTCTTACATTCATAAAGTTGATTAATCTCATAATTAAAAAAAAAAGTTTTAAAAACACTATGGAACTGAAAGACATGGAATACTCAGTGTTTGAGGGGAGCCAGAGAATCCTGTTTAATTAGCACATGTAAATGAATACACTTGGTGAGGAAATCTTTTTCCTTAATGGAATTATGGCTGTCATTCAATGTATGCTTAAAGCAATTTAGTTATTGTGAAACTGATGCAATAATAGAATTCCAGAGGGTCACTCATTTGACTATTAAGTCATCAGGTTTACCTCATCTATCATACCTTCCTTGACTTCCCCAGGTAAAGCTATCCTCTTTCTCCTTTGTGTTTCCATTGTATTTTGCAAATAACACCACTGTTATAGCATTTATAAGATTATGCTATAATTATTTGGTTGCATGTCTATCCTGCAATGTCTAGCCTAGAAACTAGAACATAATAAGTGAGCAATAAATGCTTATGAATGAATGAATAAAGCAAACGAAAGATCACATCAAGAAAACAAATGTAGCTTGTTGAGTCCCCAAAATGTTGGCTCATTTATTAAACTCAGGACCCATCAGTCCTTATTTCCTTTGGCTTGGAAGTAAGAACTTAATAGGCAGCCCAAAAAGAAGTCTAGGCTTTGAAACAGTAAGCAGTAAAGAGTTCATTTCTGCTTGTTGGAGAGAACTGATGTGATGCAGGCAGATTCTCCCAAGAAAAGGGAGAACACATTAAGGACACACTTGGAATGAAAATGCAATAGAGTACGATAACAGTCGCGCCCTATGTACCAAACCAAACCAAAAAACCAAACCCAGTGCCATCGAGTCGATTCCAACTCATAGCGACCCTATAGGACACAGTAGAACTGCCCGAAAGAGTTTCCAAGGAGCGCCTGGCGGATTCAAACTGCCAACCCTTTGGTTAGCAGCCATAGCACTTAAGCACTATGCCACCAGGGTTTCCTATGTACCAAAGGGTACGTAAAAAAAAAAAACAAACCTGTTGCCATAGAGTTGACTTCGACTCATTGTGACCCTACAGGATAGAACAGAACTGCCCCATAGAGTTTCCAAGCAGTGGTAGGTGAATTCAAACTGCCGATCTTTGGTTAGCAGCTGAGCTCTTAACCACTGCGCCACCAGGGCTCCAAAGGGTTCATAAAAAAAGGGTACATAGCACACTTTAAATTAACAAGCCTGCCCAGGATAAACAGGCTTGGAAACTTGGATTCCAGAAACTCTAAATTCCCTCTGAGATCCAGTTTAATAAAACAAAGCAAGATCAAGGGGGAAAAAAAAAGGAAAGAAAACAGCCTGTATGAATGTTTTGATTCTAGCACGTTGGCCAATTGCCTTACCTAAGCTGGAATAAATGTGGCTGAGAATCCGAGCTGGTTGTACTCTGATGGGGTGCACCTCAGCAATGGTCTCCACATCAACTCCTTTGTCCTTCAAAATGGCCTTGATCTCTTCTGTCTCAGCTAGAATTGACACTATAGGAAAGAAAGAAGACTACGTCAACAGATTTTTTCCCGACTGGAACCTAAAAGCTCTAAAGTCACATGATTTCCTTTGAAGGGAAGGAAAAAAAAAGTGGAAGAAATTAACAATAATTAAGGAACCTTAATGAAACAGGTATTGTGCCAGTTACTAAGCAATATTAATCTAAACAAAAAGGGAAAACAATCTCAAGTAGAGTACTAAATTTGATTTTTTGAGTAAGGACCTATATGCACCTTTATATCAGGGATTCCATTTTTAAACAGGTAAAATCCATCATGAGGTTTGTTACAGCATTGGTAAAAGTTGATTCCCCAGGCTCTTTCATACCAGTACACTTAAGATCAGGGTCAGGAATGTGAGAGCAATAAAAAAGACCTTAATGGCAGAATTGCCCTATAGCCAGAGAATGGTAGAAGGCAGGATGAGTTGGGGATAAAAATTTCCATCACTAATATAGAGAAGGTACTATAGTTGAAGTTGCATGTGAGATTTTGGGGGGTAGTAGATGGAGTAAAACTCCTCTAGACTCAGAGCCTGCAAAGTCTGGACAGCTCCCTTTTCTTCCTCTTGCACTCATATCACAGAACTGGTAAGCCTACTCACAAGGGAGGAGGCCAGGCCAGCTCTACTCACTTTTCCCTCTATGTAACAGATGCCTGGCTGAGGCCAACGATCCAAGTGAGGCCTCAGTTGGCTTGACACTAAGCACCAGGGGCAAACATGCTCTCAAAATATGCTCTGTACTCCTGCTTCTCTAGAACTGGTAGATGTGTTGGACTGGATTTATGAAAAAGAGAATGCAGCACTTGGTTCATTCCAGCTTACCACAATTCTCTATGTTGGGTTTTTGGGACAAAAGCTAGTTAACAAAGTGCTACTTTGCTTTCCTTTTCCATTTTCCTTTGTGTATTTTTCTATCCTGGGAACCTCATGGTGATGGGTTGCTGTGGTCTGGGGCAGGATATGAGGATTATAGAGTCTCCTGCACATAACACCATCTTGATTATTTCTAACTGGAAACGTGAAAATGAAGGAGGTTTTTTAGCGAAAATGTTCAGAGAGAGAATGATAGTGGCCTGAAAACTGAAAACAATCCAGAAAACTACATGTGATCATCCATTCATTCAATCAATAAACATTTACTGAACACCTTGATGGATGAGGTACTATGCTAGGCACTAGAGACATAGAGGTAAATTAGGCTCTTCCTGAAAGAGCACACAGTGTAATGCAAGTAGCTCACATAAACTGAGTGTAAAATAACCTTCTAGATACAGCTGTGCACAAAATATTATGAGACCATCCAGGAGTGACACCTATCCAGTATGGGGTTGAGTAGAGGGGTGGTTTCAGAAAGGCTTCCTGAAAGACTTGATGCCTAAACTGAGTCTGAAAAGATGAATAACAGTTAA
Organism: Elephas maximus indicus; assembly: GCF_024166365.1. Lineage (NCBI taxonomy): Eukaryota > Metazoa > Chordata > Mammalia > Proboscidea > Elephantidae > Elephas > Elephas maximus. The sequence continues at coordinate 96,686,135 of NC_064846.1, read as the reverse complement.
CCAGGAGAAATAAGGGGATAGAAATAGGGAAATTCATTCTAGGAAGAGGGTTTGGCATAAACATAAAGCATAAATATGAGAAAGAATATGAATTGGGGGAGGGGAAACTCCATACACCTCAATATATGCTATAGAATGAAGTACCTTGCATAGAGGCAAAATATGAATCTAGAAAGGTAGACAGAAGCTAGGTCATCATGGAGGGCATTATGTGTCACTTTAAGAATCTTGGATTTTATCCTTGGGCAATGATTTCCAAACTGTTCTATTGAGCTTTGCAGTTCTGCAGGGGCCATTGTAGTTGGTAGCAGGAGTAGATGAGACTGAAGGAAAGGCAAGTGAAAAACACGCTGAGGCCCCAGGAGCATTTCAACCCTAGCATCTCTGCTTTTTGTTTATTTTATGCTTTATAAAATATTTGTTGTTGTTGTTAGGCGCTGTTGAGTTGGTTCTGACTCATAGCGACCCTATGCACAACAGAACGCAACACTGCCCAGACCTGCGCCATCCTCACAAATGTTGCTATCCTTAAGCGCAATGTTGGAGCCTCTGTGTCAATCCATCTCATTGAGGATCTTCCTCTTTTTCCCTGACTCTGTACTCTGCCAAGCATGATGTCCTGACGTACACCTTTCCTGACTTTAAATCACACAGTATCCCCTTGTTCTGTCTTTTGACTGCCTCTTGATCTATGTAAAATATTTTGAAAATGCTAATTTAGTGGATCCTATGTCCTTGTAAGGAGTCTCGGGATGATGCAAATGGTTAAGTGCTTGACTACTAACTGAAAGGTCAGTGGTTCAAATCCACCCAGATGTACCTTGGAAGAAAGGCCTGGTGATTTACTTTCAAAAATCAGTCATTAAAAACACTGTGTAGCACAGTCCTACTCTGACACACATGGGGTCGCTATGAGTTGGCGTCTACTTGATGGCAACTGGTTTGGTTGATTTTTATGTGCTTGTTGTTGTTAGTTGCTATTGAGTCAGCTCTGACTCAAAGGGACTATGTGCTAAAACCAGAAAGCCAAACCCACTAACATTCAGTAGATTCTGACTCATAGCAACCCTATAGGACAGAACAGAACTGCTCCAAAGGGTTTCCAAGGCCGTAAGCTCTACAGAAGCAGATTGCCACATCTTTCTCCCATTGAGTGGCTGGTGGGTTCCAACTGCCAAACTTTTGGTTAGCAGCTAAGCTCTTAAATACTGCACCACTAGGGCTCCTTGACCATGTGGTAGGCATTGCCAAATACAGGGGATACAAAGACAGACACCATCCCTACCTGGAGAAAACAACACTGATATTGAGTCCTGCACAGGGCTGAATAGTATAGTCAACCTGGTAAAGGTGATGATAAAAGTGAGGGAGAAATTATGCCAGACAGAAGGAATGGCGTGTGCAAAAATCCAAGGGACAAAGCCAGCAGAGAACAAGGAAGATCTAAGAATTATAAAAAAGTTCTTTATAGCAGGAGCATGGAGTGTGAATGGGCAGTGATGAGAAATGAAGCTGGAGGGGGGTGAGGGGCCAGATCATAAAGAGCCTTGTAAACCACGTTAAGAAGACTGGCAATGAAAAGTCCCTGCAGAATTGTAATCAGGGGAGTGGTATGTCCATATCTACTTCTTAAAAAGAACATACTCAGGCTACTGTTTAAAGACTAGATGGAAAGACTATAGTAGATCTAGACTGAAGGCAGGGAGAACAGTTAAAAAGTGACTGCGCTAATGCAAGGGAGAGATGTTGATTACCTAGATTAGGATCATTAGGCTTAAAAGAGAGTCAAACCCAGAGGCTAGAAAGGGGACCTCACTACTACCAAGAAAGAAGAGGCGGGAGTGGAGTTTGTCCTTTGGACCCAGAGTTCCTGAGCTGAGAACCTCTTAGACCCATGAAGAGACACAGCTGTAACACTGGAGATGCAGAGAAGCAGCTGCAAGCATGGTAGAGAAGCAGCAGCAAGCGTAGCAGAGAAACAGTAGCAGCAGAACCAGGAGACCGGCACGAGATAGCACAGTTGGCTTCCCAGCCCATGGAACAAGGAAGCTACAGCAGACATGCCAACCCATGGAGCAACGGAGTTAAGTGCCTTCAGACAGGAGGCTTCCTGGCAGAGTGGGGTGCTTCTGGGCACTCATCAGTGAAGCTAAAGAGCTTTGTAACACTTGCCCAAGAAAGGCAGAGGCCAGGCCCGAGCTGAGCTGAGGGTTGAGAGAGGAGGCCTATCCTAAGGGGACCTATCCTAAGGGGGCCAAGAGGAGCCTGTCCTCAGGGGCCAAGAGGAGCCCTGCACAGCTAAGAGGAGCTGAGAGCACTGTCCTGAACTGAAGAAGGGAGACTTTGCCTACATGCTTCCTGATCCTGATCCCGAGTTGTAGCCTGTTGATTCTGATCCTGAAATGTAACCTGTTACTGCCCTAATAAACCCCATAATTGTGAGTACTGTCTGTCAATTCTGTGTGGCCAGTACAATGAATTATTGAATCCAGCAGAGAAATAGAGTGCCATGTGAGGGATGGCTGGTGTCTGAATTGAGGAAAAGGGAGGAGAGAGGAGGTATGTCTGACCTACATCTCATAGGAATCAGCCTTGGGCTGATGATACTGATCTTGATTGTCTCTCCTCCCCCCCTGAAGTTAGAGGAGGACCGATGAAGCCACGCTGGCATTTTCACATGCCGGTACTACAGAGAACAAAATGGATTCCAGAAATATTTATGAGGTAAAGAAGCCAGGACTTGTTAACTGATTATAGGGGGTAAGAGAGAGGAAAATATTGATAATGACTCCCAGGGTGTTTATTTGTGCAACTAGAAGGATGGTGGTGCCATCTAATGACACAGGCACATGGGAGGAAAAGCAAGTATGGATGGTGTAGTACGAGGAGGGTGCAGCTGATGAATTTTAGACATGTTGAGTTTAAAGTTCAGGCGAGACATCCAAATGGGGCTACCTAAAAGGGAGTTGGCATAGATTCAGGAATCATTAGTATAGGAGAGGTGAGATGGGCCAAGGAGAATATATAGAGAAGAGGATCTAAAATATAATCTAGAGAAATTCCAATGTATAAGGAATGGGCAGATGAAGAAAAAACCTGGGGGTGGGGGTAGGGTTCTTATCTCAGGTCCTATATTTTCTTTATGGTATAGGAGGTGTAAACGTCTTCTAAAAATGAGAGAAGAAGTGAGGAGGTAGGAAAAAGGAAAAGGTTTAGAACAGGATGAGGCTGAGAGACAGGAAAAAATATTCAGAGTAAGAAAAGCAGTGGATTAAGGACAGAACTCTCAGAAACACCAACTGCTAAGGAATAAAGAAAAGAGGAAGCCCTGAATGTGACAGAAAAATGTTTACTTAATATAGGTCAAGAAGATTCAGGAATTTGGTATCACAGAAGACATGGGAGTTAAGATTTTGTGGAAGGATAAATGACCAATAGTGTCAAACGGAGTAGGAAGATCCACTAAGATATGATTTAAATTTATCTACTGAGTTAGGCAATAAAAAGGTCACTGGCAACTTAAAAGTAATGAAGTCAGAACGTAAAGGACTACAGAACGAACGAAATATTGACAAGTGGAAGTTTGATGAGAAAGGAGTTATACAGGATAACTAGAGGGAGATGATCATGTCAATGGACTAAAAACAGAACCAAGAGAAGATGATTTTGAAGATTACAGGAAAGAGTGAATTTCTGAAGAAGGCTGGGGAACAAGATGGGCTCAAGCATCAGAAGGAGGAGATGGCCTTGAATAGAAGGAGAAATACCTCATTTTCTGAGAATGAAGAAAAGGAAGCAAGGATGGGTGAACATATAGGGAAGGAATGTTGGGAAACCGACAAAGATCAGAATATTAAGATCACCAAGTATTAAGCAGCAGGCCAAGAATGAGGCTGAGAACAAGAGGTAGGGTTGAAAACCGAGAAGAAGACTTGGAACAGCGGTTGAGAAGAATGAAAACACTGACTAATGACAAGAACGAGGACTGACAAGAGGCACTGTTGGCCTAGCTGAATGAAATACTGTGGATTTACGTTGATATCTTACTGCTCAAGGAGCCCTGGTAGCACAGTAGTTAAGTACTTGGCTGGTAACCAGAAAGCCTGCTGTTTGAGCCCACCAGCCACTCTGTGAGAGAGAGTTGTGGCAGTCGGCTTCCCTAATGATTACAGCCTTGGAAACCCTATAGGACAGTTCCTACCACCTGTCTGTCAGTTTGTTGAAACAAACTGTGTTGGCTTGCGTGTTGTTGTGATTCTGGAAGATATGCTACCGGTATTCCAAATACTAGCAGGATTACTGTGATGGTAAAGATTGTGTGTCAACTTGGCTGAGCCATGATTCTCAGTGTTTACATGCGATCACTTCCATGACGGGATCTGCTGTGAGTAGCCAATCAGTTGAAAGGGAGTTTCCTTGGGCATGTGGTCTGCATCTGCATATAAGCAGATGTTCTAGCTTTTTGTTCGCTCCGGATTCTGCAGCTGGCTCCTGTTCATCTGACCTCTGGTTTTTGGGACTTGAGCTAGCAGCTTACCTGCCAAACTTTGGATTCTTTGATCTTCACAGCCTGTAAGCAAGAGCCCTGCTCTCTGACCTGCCAATCTTGGGCTTGCCAGCCCCCGCAGCTACATGAATCAGAAGAAGCCTCTATCCTGATCCACAGACTTGGGACATCCCAGACCCTGCAACCACATGAGCTGTTTCCTTGATATAAATCTCTCTCTATATATTTATACACTTTACTGGTTTTGCTTCTCTAGAGAACCCAGCCTAAAACGGTTATCCATGGTAGACAAGGTTCAGTGGAGATTCCAGACTAAGACAGACTAGATAGAAGGACCTGGCAGTCTACTTCTGAAAAAAATGGCCAGTGAAAACCTCATGAATAGCAGCAGAACACTGAAATAGTGCTGGAAAATGAGCCCCTCAGGTTGGAGGGCACTCAAAACACGACTGAGGAAGAGCTGTCTTCTCAGAGTAGAGTCGACCTTAATGATGTGGATGGGGTCAAGCTTTTGGGACCTTCATTTGCTGAGGTGGCATGACACAAAATGAGAAGAAACAACTGCAAACATCTATTTACAGAATACGGAATGTACAAAGTATGAATCCAGGAAAACTGGAAGTCATAAAAAATGAAATGAAATGCAATGCATAAAGATCCATATCCTAGGCATTAGTGAGCTGAAATGGATTGGTATTGGCCATTTTAAATCAGACAATCATATGGTCTACTATGCTGGGAATGACAAACTGAAGAGGAATGGCGTTGCATTTATCATCAAAAAGAACACTTCGACATCCATCCTGAAGTATAACGCTGTCAGTGATAGGATAACATTCATACACCTACAAGGAAGACCAGTTAATACAACTATTACTCAAATTTATGCACCAACCAATAATGCCAAAGATGAGGAAGTTGAAGATTTTTACCAACTTCTGCAGCCTGAAATTGATCAAACATGCAATCAAGATGCATTGATAATTACTGGTGATTGAAAGGTGAAAGTTGGAAACAATGAAGGAGGATCAGTAGTTGGAAAGTATGGCCTTGGTGATAGAAATGATGCGGGAGATCACATGATAGAATTTTGCCAACAACTTCTTCATTGCAAATACCTTTTTTCAACAACATAGAGGGTGACTATACACGTGGATCTCATTGCATGGAAAACACAGGAATCAAATCAACTACATGTGTGGAAAGAGATGATGGAGAACCTCAATATCATCAGTCACAACAAGGCCAGGGGCTGACTGCAGAACAGATCATCAATTGCTCATCTGCAAGTTTAAGTTGAAGCTGAAAAAAATTTTTAAAAGGCAACAAGAACCAAAATAGGACCTTGAATATATTTCACCTGAATTTGGAGACCACTTCAAGAAGAGATTTGACACCTTAAACACTAATGACCAAAGATCAAATGAGTTGTGGAATGACATCAAACATGAATAAAGCAAAAGGTTCCTAAAAAGACAGGAAACGAAGAAAAGAGAAGATGGATGTCAGAAGAGACTCTGAAACTTGCTCTGGAACGTAGAGTAGCTAAAGTGAACTAAAGAAATGATGAAGTAAAAAAGCTGAAGAGAAGATTTCAAAGGGCGGCTCGAGAAGACAAAGTAAAGTATTATAATGAAATGTGCAAAGACCTGGAGTTAGAAAACCAAAAAGGAAGAACTCACTCAGCATTTCTCAAGCTGAAAGATCTGAAGAAAAAAATTCAAGCCTCAAGTTGCAATATTGAAGGATTCTATGGACAAAATATGGAACAATGGAGGAAGGATCAAAAGAAGCTGGAAGGAATACACAGAGTCACTGTACCAAAACGAACTGGTCTGCTTTTAACCATTTCAGGAGGTGGCATACAATCAAGAACTGATGGTATTGAAGGAAGAGGTCCAAGCTGCACTGAACACACTGGCGAAAAGCAAGGCTCCAGGAACTGACAGAACACCAATTGAGATGTTTCAACAAACGGATGCAGCACTGGAGGTGCTCACTCATCTATGCCAAGAAATTTGGAAGACAGCTAGCTGTCCAACCAACTGGAAGAGATCCATATTTGTGCCCATTCCAAAGAAAGGTGATCCAACAGAATGTGGAAATTATCGAACAATATCATTAACATCACACACAAGCAAAATTTTGCTGAAGATAATTCAAAACTGGTTGCAACAGTACATCGACAGGGAACTGCCAGAAATTCAAGCCAGATTTAGAAGAAGACATGGAACCAGGGATATCAGTGCTGATATCAGATGGATCTTGGCTGAAAGGACAGAATACCAGAAAGATGTTTACCTGCATTTTACTGACTATGCAAAGGCATTTGACTGTGTGGGTCATAACAAATTATGGATAACTTTGTGAAGAATGCAAATTCCAGAACACTTAATTGCATTCATGCAGAACCTGTACATAGACCAAGAGGCAGTCGTTTGAACAGAACAAGGGGATACTGCGTGGTATAAAATCAGGAAAGATGTGCATCAGGGCTGTATCCTTCCACCAAATTTATTCAATCTGTATGTTGAGCAAATAATTCAACAAGCTGGACTATATGAAGAATGTGGCATCAGGATTGGTGGAGGACTCATGAACAACCTGCATTATGCAGATGATGCAACCCTCCTTTCTCAAAGTGAAGAGGACTTGAAGCACTTACTGACAGAGATCAAAGACTACACTTTCAATATGGATTATACCGAAACACAGAGGAAACAAAAATCCTCACAACTCGACCAATAAACCACATCATGAAAAATGGAGAAAAGACTGAAGTTGTCTTACAAACATTAGATGCCCCGAAATTAAGCTGATTGTCAGGAAGAAAAATAAACGTTTGGAGCACTCTCCAAAGAAGCAATAACTGAAGCCACTGAAAGAAATTTATTCTGAGGGAGTAAAATACCAATAATACCAAAAAAAAAAAAAAAAGACTAAAAAACCAAGTACGGAATAATTATAAGAACATGGGAATAAAGAAGTACAAGCAGAAAAAGCAGAGAAGGAATGGTCAGAGAGAAATCAGATATAACTAGGAGGCTACACTGTCATGACAAAAGAGTTTCAAGAAGTAAGGAGTGCTTAATATTTTGGAATCCTCTGGTATTACAACACACAATTATTTGTTCATGATCAATACAATTTTTTAATGGAGTATGTATGTATTTTTTAAGACTTGATTTTTTAGAGCAGTTTTAGGTTTACAGAAAAATTGTGCAGAAAGTCCAGAGTTGCCATTTACTCCCTCTCCACTGCAAGTTGTTTCTCCTATTAACATCTTGCATTCCTGTGGTATATCTGTTATAACTGATGAGCCAATATTGATACATTATTATTATCTAAAGTCCATAGTTTACATTAGGGTTCACTCTTTGTATTGTACAGTCCTATGGGTTTTAGTAAATACTTAATGTCATGTGTCTACCAATTAATAGCAATTTTGAAATTAAACCAAATCAAGTTCATGACACACTTTTTGAGTCTAACAAAATTCAAGATAAAGAATAAAATCATAATTTACTGACCCAAAGAGGTCTTCCTCTAAACCAGACCTTTAATATAAAGTTTCTGCTGCTGGGAATAAAAATACATACCTTGAACCACAACATCTGGTTTTGGTACAGTAGAAAACCTACGATTCAGGGGATCAATTTCTCCAGGAGCTAAAAATCCCTAAAGAAAAACCATAAAAAGACATATTATTAAGAATCCAAAAAAAGCCAATGTTAGAGGAGAAACCACATTTGGATGCCCATAAGCCTGCAGTGGAATATGCAAGAGGCAGGTCTGGTTAGAAAATAAATACCTTCACTGTATGAAAATGTTTGAGCTACCAAACTCACATCCAAATTAATCTTATCTGGAGTTAATTTCTAGTGGCTACCACAAATCCTTTTTTTGAAAATAGGTAGGGTATAAACTATAAATAAACAAAAAGCATTCTGATTACATTCTCTAACTTCTCTGGATATATATATACATATATACACACACATATGATTTAGACGATCAGACCACAATGCTTATAATTAATTACTTAAGTCATTAGTCTCATTTTCTCATCTATTCATATGTCTGGTATACTTCCTGCTCAGCAGAAATCTTTTGACTTGAGTTTCTGCTATTTACGAAATAGCATGAACTCTCATTTTTTTCCTTTAAGAATAGCACTCATTTCCTCCCTTGTTCATTGCATTTAATTTATTCTAATTGAATGAGAAAGTCACTGGGTAAGGATTATTTTAAACAAATCATCTGCCCATTTTTGCAACATTCATATTCATGTCAACTAAAGATAATCAAATAGCCACAGCCACAGCAAAAAACAAAACAAAAACCCAAAACCAAACAAATTAAAAAACAGCTGCAAGTGGTAATACATACATAAACAGGTAAAAGAGTCTGGCTTCAGTCACTAGGCAAGGCAGAGGGAAGTTTTGAAAAGCAAAGATCCAGGATCCCTGGGCAGCTCCAAGTACAGAATCAAAATAGGGAGCTGTGGGCAGCAAAAAGGACATGGTTGCAAGGCAGAAAGATTTCTGTTAAGCATCGGCCATGCTCCTCATTCTGAGGACCTATAATTAAGGCAAAGTACAAAAGCAAAAGACATATCCTTCAGATTTAATGAGCTACTCACTAAACCAATTATTATGGTGACTAAGGCAGAAAAAAAATGAGAGAGCCTTGAAGTTTTCCCTTACCTCTGCCATCAAGCTTCCTAAGATGTATAAGGACTGACCCCACATGTGAGGCAACTTGCCCATCGGGACTCGATCCACGCTATGAGGATTCTGATATTCTTCATCCACCTAGGAGAAAAGATGAAGAGGCCGCCCGAGAGTAATGGAAGGTTTAAGATACTATACAATAAAAAGGCTCAGTCTGGATTCTGATTCCTACCCTATAAAACAGTCACATATGCAATGCAATGAAAAGCCAAGCACTATAGTCTAGGGCAAGGAGCCCTGGTGGCATAGCGGTTAACGTTTGGCTGCTAACCAAAAGGTCAGCAGTTCAAATCCACCAGCCGCGCCTTGGAAACCCTATGGGGCAGTTCTACTCTGTCCTATAGGGTCGCTATGAGTTGATGGCAATGAGTACAGTCTAGGGCAGGGCTTCTCAACCTGTAAGGCACATACAACTCACCTGTAGATCTTATTAAAATGTGGATTCTGATTCAGTAGGTCCAGGGTGGGGCCTGCAATCTGTATTTTAACAAGTTCTCAGGTTATGCTGCTGATGCTCCTGGGAGCTTATTCCACCCATCTCCACCGGAATGGAAGATGGCATTTCTCCAATGTCTACAATATTCTTTCGCAACGGTTAAGAGGAACAATGGTACTTCTGACTGGCATTTTGGGAAAATGAAGACAGTACATTGTTTCCCAAGCCTTATCTACTAACCAAGATACTAACCTCAAAGCAGAAATCCCAAATCCTGAGAACTCGTACAGAATATCACTCTAGTTCTGCCTACTGATACCCATATCATTTGCAACCTCAAGATTTGGTCTTGTCCTTCTCTAGCTTTGCAACAGTGTCATAATTGAGACTGTTTAAAAATTTATTTTTAAAGTGAATAAAATCCTACTTCTGTTGCCCTATAACTAAAGACAAACTTTTAAAACTTTATTAAAAATTGAAAATTATTTGACTCAAATGAGGCAGTCCTCTCAATGTATTGCTCCTCTTCTCTCCATGGACAGCACTGTCCAACTCACCTTGTCAGGAGGAACACTGTACAGCTCTGGCAGAAGTGGGACTCCATTTTTGCCCTTGATAAGGACTCCTTCAAGGGCCTCTCTATACTCTTGAACCTGCAGATAAAAGAAGGGCAGAAAAAAACTTACAGAGAGCTCCCTTGGGGATCTAAGGGGGGGTTGTAGCCAAAGAAAGTCCTGTTGCAAAGGAATTTATTCACCTAGTGAAAGGGAGAGGAAAGGGAAATAGCATTTACTAAGTGTTTGCTATAGGTGAAATACTATTGTATACTTGACTGTATTTAGTTTTAATAACCGTACTAGGAGGTATGTGCAATTATCACTCTTTCTACAGGGAAATTAAGGCTCAAAGGAGTTATAAACTTGTGGAAGACTGTACAGCAAGTACGTGGTCGAGTTCAGATTTTAGCCCAGGTCAGCCCACCTCCAAAGGCCCGTTTTTATTCACTATGTACTACCCTATGAACAGCTTCTTGACTTTAGGATGTATTGGCTTTTTGAAAACTGCATTTTTCCCTACCAAATTAAATTTCTATTAAAGTCAAGCTTATAGTCTTTGTTTAACAATTTGCTGCAGATTAGCACACATAAAAAATTTTGAAAAATCTGTAATTTATAGTAAAAAAATACATAGTTGCACTATAGCACTTGTTTTGTTCAATGCATTTGATGTACTAGAGAAAAATGTGAGCATAACATGAATTTCACATTTGCTCATGCACAATTTCATTCTGAGAGTGCACTCAGCTAAATTGAGCTGTGTAAGAATACAAAAAAAAAACACACACATGCACACACCTTACAAGGAAAATGAGCCATACCCACCCACATCTGTTGTTACAACTTTGCATGTGATTTCAGATAACGCTCCTTCCATCACTTCACAATAATTCACAAACTGTAACCCTTCTGATGGGCACCCTGGCTGCACAACCACGTGCCCTCCCCTTTCTAATCTTCCCCTTTCCTTTCAGCCTATTTTTTATTTTCCACCTCTGTCCTCTGTTCCTTTTTCCTTTCTCTCGCTGTTTTTCTCCCTCTCTTTTATTCTCTTCCCTTCACATACAGGGTGGCAGGCATGGGAACCAGCCAGGTGGGCTGGTGGAGTAAATATGGGCACACCTTCACAGACAAAAATTCGGGCCTTTTTCAAGGTAAAAGTGTCATATACACTGCAGTATTTATATATTTCTTAACCATTTAACATGTATAAAGCTATGATACTGCTCTTATTAGGTTTCTATCATTTTTTTTGTTACTGACAAAGTTTTTTTAAGTGTTGTGCCCCCATGCCTATCTTTCCATTAGCCCTGTAGTTTTTATTTCTTGATTATCATAGCATGGTGATTTTTAAGAAATGCATATGCCACACTACAGCAGAAGTGAATGTACCTTGCACTTACAAGACTTTGTGACATTCAAAGGACTTTAGAGGTTTCTTCATCTTTACTGAGTATAGAAAAAACATTCTCATCTTATAAACAGATAAACAGAAGAAGTCGATGGGAATACTTGAGCTACTCAATGGTCATTAGTGAAGCCCCACCCCGAAAAAAAATTGAAACAGAAAGAACAACAACAAAAAATCCAAGTCTCCCAATTCTTAACCTAGTGCCCTCAGCTACTAGTCTCTAGAACACACCTTTGTCTCCTCCCTATTAGGAAAAGCTCTTTCAGCAGCTCGTTACCTGTTCTGCATTGCCACTGAAGACCCCGTCAAGGATAAAGTACGTCCAGAACAATGGCCATTCACACTCAATGTTTTCAAATAACTTTAGCTCAGCTGGTTCATAGTACAGACGATTGGGATCCTGAAAAAAAAAATCCAATAAACAAAGTCTGTCTTATTTGTCTTTAGTCAAAGGTATTACAGTATGGCTTTCACTACTGATAGTTTGTTTTAGAGAAGGTGGTCAGGAAAGGAAGAGCATGTACATATTCCCTATCCTTAACAAGGAATCTGTGATGTGACTTTTAACTAGAGGAACATGGATAACAATAGCATCACAGATGGGTATATGAAGAAGTGAGACTGGTTTGCAAGAAAGTTGAATTCGGTTTTATACTTGTTAAGTTTGAGGAAGTGGCAGGACATAAATAGAAATGTCTAGATGGGCAGCTAGAGGTGAGGGTTTGGGAATTGTCCTTACAGAGGTGACACATGAAGCACAAGTTAGAGATGAACTTTGTGAAGGAGTATCAATATAAAATAAACAAACAGCCCAAGAACAGAATGTTGGTAAACCCTCAGAGTTGCATGAATGGAGGGGAGAGGAGAGGAGAAGAATAAGGATGGTGTACTGTGGTGGAATTGAAAGGGGAAAATAGTGAAATACTACAGAGAAAACAAGGAGAATAAGGATTTGATAAAAGGCTACTGGATTGGTCATTTAGGAGATTACAAGGATCTTTTAGAGCATAATTTTAGTAGATTGATATGGGCAAAAGTCAAATTCAGGGCTAAAGAATGAAGCGGAAGCAAGGTGGAAGACAACATGTTTCAGAAGAGTCTGAGCTCCATGACTTAAAAAAAAAAAAGTATAATGGCTCTTGAGCAGTGAACCTAAGCCTTAAAAGATATTTGCATTGCCAGTGGAAGTGTTTCTTCTTACAGATCATTGATTCTCTTTAATAATACTTAATTTTCCCCATTGATATTTAAAAGGGGAAAATTTGATAAGCAGAACCAAAAGAACTTTACTTTTCAAGATCAACAAACTGCTTATAACTACCTGCAAGAAGTGGAAGAAGGGGCCATGAGCAACTGCACCTTCCTCTCTACATATTATTTAATCCAGAAAGATTCACAAACTGGTAAACCCAAGAAAGGCAGCAAACATCAGTTACTGTTACCCTATGTAATGGTCTATACAAGTACATCAGTGAGTTTTTTCTCTGAAAGAGGATGAAGATAGCAGTGACCATTCTGCCTTGGGCTCATCTGGGGGAAAAGAAATCTACCTCTTTAGGAGTTTTATATCCATCTCTTAGAAAGCGACAGCAACCATAACGACCCTGGGAAAGCAGAGAAAATAGGTCAGAAGCATATATATTGGTACCCAAACCCACCCACTGCCATCGACTCAATTTTGACTCATAGTGACCCTATAGGACAGAGAACTGCCCCATAGGGTTTCCAAGGCTGTAAATCTTTAGAGAAGCAGACTGCCACGTCTTTCTCCTGTGGAATGGCTAGTAGGTTCAAACCATCAGTCTTCTGGTTAGCAGCTGAGTGCTTTAACCACTGTGTTACCCGGCTCCTCATACATTGGTATAGCCATATGTTAATTAGAAATACATGCTTTTCAGCATCTACATGTATGAACTTACCACCAATACAGAAATAATACTTAAAAAAAAAACATAAAATCATCCAGCAGTAGAAACTTATTTCAGTAATACCAAGTGAAGGCTAGGTTACAGGCTCCTCAGTAAAGCAGAGTTCCTGAAATTATCCTCTCCTAGCTGTTCCCCATAAAGTAAGTCCTTTACAACCTAATTACTAATATATGTGGTCCTGTCGACAGCTCACAGAGCTCATAAGAGACCACGGGCTTTCTTTAAAAAAATAGTTTGGTTGTCTTATAATTTGAGATTATTTTAGACTTACAAAAGAGTTACAAAAACAGTACAAAGAGCTTCTGTATAACTTTCAACCAGCATCCCCTTACATTAACATTTTATACATCTACAGGGCATTTATTAAAAATTAAAAAATTAACCTTAGTAGTACTACTGGCTGAAGTGCAGAACTTATTTGGTATTCACCAGTTTTTCCACTAATGTCCTTCTTCTATTCCAGGATACAATTCAGGATTCAACATTGCATTTAGCTGTCACACCTCCTTAGTATTTTCCAGTCTGAAAACAATTCCTGAGTCTTTCCTTGTTTTTTCATAACCTTGACACTTTTTTTTTAATCTCTCTCTTTTTTACTCTATTCCCGCGATGTATCAACATCCATTCCCTCTTTCCATCCATCCAGTTTTCCTGTCCCTTCCTGCCCTCTTGTCTTTTCCTCTGGGCTGGCATGCCCATTAGTCTTGTATACATGAATGAACTATGAAGCACGTCCCTTACTGTCAGCCCTATAGACCTGTCTAATCTTTTGCTGAAGGGTGAACCTCAGGAGTGACTTCAGTACTGAGTTAAAGGGGGATAACTGGAGGTCATGCTCTCAGGGTTTCTCCAGACTCTGTCAGACCAGCAAGCCTGGTCCTTTTCTTTGTGTGTGTGTGAATTTGAATTTTGCTCTACATTTTTCTCCTGCTCTGTCCAGGACGCTCTATCGTGATCCCTGCCAGAGCAATCGGTGGTAACTGGGCACCATTTAGTTGTTCTGGGCTCAGTCTGGTGGAGGTTGTGGTAGTTGTGGTCCATTAGACCTTTGAACAAATCTTTCCATTGTGTCTTTGGTCTTCTCCTTTGCTCCAGCCAGGATGGGACCAGTAGATGTATCTTAGATGGCTGCTCACAGGCTTTAAGTCCCTAGTTGCTACTAATCACAGTCAGATGTAGAATATTTTCTTTATACATTATATTACGCCAATTGAGCTAGATGTACCCCAAGACCAAGGTACCCAGCCCTCAGCCCAGAAGCTTGGACCCTCTGGGCGTTTGGATGTGTCTGTGAAGCTTCTATGACTTTACCCTGGTCAAATTATGCTGACTTCCCCAAAATTGTGTACTGCCGTACCCTTCAACAAAGTTACCACTTATCTACTATCTAGTTGGTGTTTTTTCTTCCCCACCCCTCCCCTCCCTCATAACCATCAAAGACTGTTCCTTTTTGTGTGGAAACATTTTCGTGTGCTTTTATAATAGTGGTCTCATACAGTATTTGCTCTTTTGTGACTGACTTATTTCACTCAGCATAATACCCTCCAGATTCATCACTGTTCTTTACCATTGCATAGTATATCACTGTGTGTGTGTACCATAAATTGTTTATCCATTCATCTGTTGATGGGTACTTACGTTGTTTCCATCTTTCTGATATTGTGAATAACGCTGCAATGAACATGTTGTTGCTGTTAGGTGCCGTCTAGTCAGTTCCAACTCATAGCAGCCTTATGTACCACAGAACAAAACACTGCCCGGTCCTGCTCCATGCTCACAATCGTTGTTACGCTCGAGCCCACTGTTGCAGCCACTGTGCCAATCCATCTCGTTGAGGGTCTTCCTCTCTTTCACTGACCCTCCACTTTACCAAGCATGATGTCCTTCCCCAGGGACTGATCCTTCCTGACAACATGTCCAAAGTATGTAAGACGCAGGCTTGCCATCCATGCTTCCAAGGAGCATTCTGGTTGTACTTCTTCCAAGACAGATTTGTTTGCCCTTTTGGCAGTCCACAGTATAGTCAATATTCTTTGCCAACACAATTCAAAGGTGTCAATTCACCTTTGATCTTCCTTATTCATTGTCCAGCTTTCGCATGCACATGACGCGACGGAAAATACCATGGACTGGGTTAAGCACAACTTAGTCTTCAAGGTGATGTCTTTGCTTGAACATGGGAATGCATATGTCTAGTCAAGTGACAGCTCTTATTTCTCTAGGATATATTCGTAGGAGTAGGATTGCTGGATCATATGGTATTTCTTCTTTTAGCTCTTTAAGGAAGCACCATATCATTTTCCAAAATGTTTGTACCATTTTGCATTCCCACAAGCTGAGCATAAGAGTTCCAATCTCCCTGCAGCTTCTCCAACATTAGTTATTTTCTGTTTTTTGGATTAGTGCCTGTAATGTCACGGTGAGATAATATCTCATTGCAGTTTTGATCTGTATTTCTCTAACGGCTAGTGATTATCAGCATTTCCTCATGTATGTTAACTTCCTGAATGCCTTCTCTGGTGAAGTGTCCCTTCATATCTTTTGCCCATTTTTAACTGGATTATTTGTCTTTTTGCTGTAAAGGCATTAGATTCTCCTAGAGATTTTAGAGATCAGGCTTTTGTCGGATAAGCCCTGGCCAAAGTTTTTTCCAAGTCTGTAGGTTCTGTTTTTACACTTTTGGTGAAGTCTTTTAATGAGCATAAGTGTTTAAATTTCAGAAGATCCCAATTTTCTACCTTATCTTCTGGTGTTCATGCATTGTTGGTTATGGTTTTATCCTATTTATGCCATGTATTAGGGGCCCTAGAATTGGTCCTATTTTTCCTTCCATTATCTTCATAGTGTTAGGGTTTTTTTCTTTCTTTTTTTATAATGCTTTAAGTGAAAGTTTACAGCTTAACATCTCACACAAAAATTTATATACAGGTGGGGCCAAGATGGTAGAATAGACAGACGCTTCTGGCGAGCCCTGTTACTACAAAGACCCAAAAAAACAAGTGAAACGAATATATTTCTGAAAATCTAGGAGTCCTGAACATCAAAGGCAAGGTTAGAAAAAGAACTGAGGGGCAGGCGGAGGAAGAGACAGTTCAGAAGCAGAGAGGAGTTACCAGACCTGAATCACCGGGAGCCCTCAGGCACCACTCCCGGGAGCAGCTGCAGTAGAATGGTACTAGTGTTCGGCCACAGTTTTCTCAGAGACAACCAGCCAGCCACACGACCTACTCACACCTCTGGAACCACAGAAGAACGGCGCTCTCGGAAAAAGCGAAATACTTGTGTATACTTTAACATGCCCACCCCTCTGCTCCCAAGCCAGCTTCAGTGCCTGATTTCCCTGGGCCTGAGATAGGCCCTGTTGAGTGCCTAGAGCCATCCTCCCAGCCATGGACAAGGAAAAAAAATCACAATTGGGGGAAAAGATAATTTGCCAGCTCCACTAACTGGGGGAGCTCAGGACAGAAGCAGCTCCTGTCCAGGCATAAACGGTCTGTGGACTTTGAGTACCTTTCCCCTCTGCATGGGCCCGTGTGGGCCTATTTCAGGAGAATAGGCCCTGTTGGCAGACTACAACTGTTTTAGCTACGCGGTGGAGAGGTGGGTGTTTGATGTTTGACATTGCTTTGCCTATTAAACAGGGTCCTCAACTACCCACAAGAAGGGTCTAAGGACTAGTGGCTCCACTCAGGTCACCCAGACACCCGTGACAGGGGTCCAAGGATAACTGGTACCTTCCAGTCCTTACAACCAAAAACATTGGGTGCCCATGGTCCGTCTGCAGAACCCACCCACCTGTATGCTCTCGGGAACAGGGACATGCTGTCATCAGAGACACCTGGGGGACGAATCTCAGCCCCCTGCCTTGTTCAGAGTGTGACTCCCTGCTGCAACCAGATACCGGTACCTACACCAATCACCCCTGACCCTCTAAGACTGTAGGACAGAGCCTGTACCACACACTTGATGATCAACTCCCTGGACACCTGAGTTGAATTCATACAAGAAAAGGGAATGGACTCCTAGACTGGTATACTTGATAACTGCTCTAGACACCTGGGGACAGAACGCCAGAGCTCCAGAGGCGAAAATAATCAAGCTAGCTTACTCAAGCAACCCATTTGGGCATATCAAAATAAAACAAAGCAAGCAGTAAGCAAACATAAAACAAACTAATAGAATAACTTATAGATGGCACAGAGACAACAGTCAATATCAAGTCACATAATGAAACAGACCATGATCGCATGAACAAGCTCTTTAAAACAAAGAATCCAAGGATCTTCTAGATGAAAGTGCCTTCCTGGAATTACTAGAGGCAGAATACAAAAGATTAATATACAGAACCCTTCAAGACATCAGGAAAGAAATGAGGCAATATGCAGAACAAGACAAGGAACACACAGATAAAGCAACTGAAGAAATTAAAAAGATTATTCAGGAACATAATGAAAAATTTAATAAGCTGGAAAAATCCATAGACAGCAATCAGAAATTCAGAAGATTAAAAATAAAATTACAGAATTAGACAACCCAATAGAAAGTCAGAGGAGCAGAATTGAGCAAGTGGAAGGCAGAATTTCTGAACTTGAAGATAAAGCACTTAGCACTAATATATTTGAAGAAAAATCAGGTAAAAGAATTAAAAAAATTGAAGAAACTAAGAATCATGTGGGACTCTAGCAGGAGAAATAACCTACGAGTGATTGGGGTACCAGAACAGGGAGGGATAACAGAAAATACAGAGAGAATTGTTGAAGATTTGTTGGCAGAAAACTTCCCTGATATCGTGAATGATGAGAAAATATCTATCCAAGATGTTCATCGAAATACACATGAAGTAGATTTTAAAAGAAAGTCACCAAGACATATTGTAATCAAACTTGCCAAAACCAAAGATAAAGAGAATTTTAAGAGCGGCTACAGATAAATGAAAAGTCACCTACAAAGGAGAGTCAATAAGAAAAAGCACGGACTACTCGGCAGAAATTACGCAAGCAAGAAGGCAATGGATTACTTATATCAAAAATTGAAGGAAACAGGAGAGGAAGCACATAACCTGAATAATAAATGAGGTGGCCGATATTACAACAGGCTCAACTGAAATCAAAAGAATCATATCAGATTACTATAAAAAACTGTACTCTAACAAATTTGAAAACCTAGAAGAAATGGATGAATTCTTAGAAACACACTACCTAAATTAACACAAACAGAGGGAGAACAACTAAATAGACCCATAACAAACGAAGAGTTTGAAAAGGTAATCAAAAAACTCCAAACCAAAAAAAGCCCTGGCCCGGATGGCATCACTGCAGAGTTCTACCAAACTTTCAGAGAAGAGTTTACACCACTACTACTAAAGGTATTTCAGAGCATAGAAAGGGACGGAATACTCCAAAACTCATTCTATGAAGCCAGCATATCCCTGACACCAAAACCAAGTAAAGACACCACAAAGAAAGAAAATTACAGACCTATATCCCTGATGAACACAGATCCAAAAATCCACAACAAAATTCTAGCCAATAGAATTCAACAACATATCAAAAAAATAATTCACCATGACCAAGTGAGGTTCATACCAGGTATGCAGGGATGGTTCAACATTAGAAAAACAATTAATATAATCCATCATGCAAATAAAACAAAAGATAAGAATCACATGATTTTATCATTTGATGCAGAAAAGGCATTTGGCAAAGTTCAACACCCATTCACGATAAAAACTCTCAGCAAAATAGGAATAGGAGAATTCCTCAGCATAATAAACGGCATTTATACAAAGCCAACAGCCACCATCATCCTAAGTGGGGAGAGCCTGAAAGCACTCCCCTTGAGATCAGGAACCGGACAAGGATTCCCTTTATCATTGCTCTTATTCAACATTGGTTGTCCTGGAGGTCCTAGCCAGAGCAATTAGGCTAGATAAAGAAATAAAGTGCATCTGGATTGGTAAGGAAGAAGTAAAAGTATCTCTATTTGCAGGTCACATGATCTTATACACAGAAAACCCTAAGGAATCCTCAAGAAAACTACTGCAACTAATAGAAGAGATCAGCTGAGTATCGGGATACAAGATAAACATACAAAAATCAGCTGGATTCCCCTACACCAACAGGAAGAACATCAAAGAGGAAATCACCAAATCAATACCATTTACAGTAGCCCCCGAGAAGATAAAATACTAAGGAACAAATCTTATCAGAGATGTAAAAGACTTACACAAAGAAAACTACAAAATACTTCTGCAAAAACCAAAAGAGACCTACATAAGTGGAAAAACATACCTTGCTCATGGATAGGAAGACTTAACATTATAAAAATGTCTATTCTACCAAAAGCGATCTATAGATTTAATGCAATTCCGATCCAAATTCCAACAACATTTTTTAATGAGATGGAGAAACAAATCACCAACTGCATAGGGAAGGGAAAGAGGTCCCGGATAAGTAAAGCATTACTGAAAAAGAACAAAGCGGGAGGCCCCACTCTACCTGATTTTAGAACCTATTATACTGCCACAGTAGTCAAAACAGCCTGGTATTGGTACAACAGTAGCTACATAGACCAACGGAACAGAATTGAGAAACCAGACATAAATCTATCCACATATGATTAGCTGATATTTGACAAAGTCCCCAAAGCAGTTAAGTGGGGAAAAGACAGTCTTTTTAACAAATGGTGCTGGCATAACTGGATATCATCGGCAAAAAAATGAAATAAGATTCATACCTCACACCATGCACAAAAACAAATGCAAAATGGATCAAAGACCTAAATATAAAATCTAAAACGATAAAGATCATGGAAGAAAAAATGGGGACAACATTAGGAGCCCTAATACATGGCATAAACAGTATACAAAACATTACTAACAATGCAGAGAAAAACTAGATAACTGGGAAAAAAAAAAAAAAAACGGTGCTGTCAAGATAACTGGGAGCTCCTAAAAATAAAACACCTATGCTCACCCAAAAAAAAAAAAAAAAAAAATGCTCACCCAAAGACTTCGCCAAAAGAGTAAAATCATTACCTACAGACTGGGAAAAGTTTTTAGTTATGACATTTCCGATCATTGCCTGATCTCTAAAATCTACATGATACTGCAAAAACTCAACTACAAAAGGACAAATAACCCAATTAAAAAATGAGAAAAGGTTATGAACAGACACTTCACTAAAGAAGACATTCAGGTAGCTAACAGATACATGAGGAAATGCTCACAATCATTAGCCATTAGAGAAATGCTAATCAAAACTACAATCAGATACCATCCCACTCCAACAAAAAAATCCAACAAGCCTGGCATTAATCCAAAAAACACAAAATAAAAAATGTTGGAGAGGTTGTGGAGAGTCTGAAACACTTATCACTGCTGCTGGGAATGTAAAATGGGACAACCACTTTGGAAATCAATTTGGCGCTTCCTTTAAATGCTAGAAATAGGAACTACCATACGATCCAGCAATCCCACTCCTTGGAATATATCCTAGAGAAATAAGAGCCTTTACACAAGCAGATATATGCACACCCATGTTCACTGCAGCACTGTTTAAAATAGCAAAAAGATGCACGCACCAAGGTGCCCATCAATGGATGAAGGGATAAAAAAATTATGGTATATTCACACAATGTAATACTATGCATTGATAAAGAACAGTGATAAACCTGTGAAACATTTCAATAACATGGAGGACTCTGGAAGGCATTCTGCTGAGTGAAACTAGTCAGTTGCAAAAGGACAAATATTATATGAGACCACTATTATAAGAACTGGAGAAACAGTTTAAACAGAGAAGAAAATATTCTTTGATGGTTATGAGAGGGGGGACGGAGGGAGGGTGGGAGAGGGGTATTCACTAATTAGATAGTAGATAAGAACTACTTTAGGTGAAGGGAAAGACAACACACAATACAGGTGAGGTCAGCGCAACTGCACTAAACCAAAAGCAAGGTTTCCTGAATAAACTGAATGCTTCGAAGGCCGGTGTAGCAGGGGTGGGGGTTTGGGGACCATGATTTCAGGGGACATCTAAGTGAACTGGTATAATAAAATCTATCAAGAAAACATTCTGCATCCCACTTGGAGAGTGGTGTCTGGGGTCTTAAACACTAGCAAGTGGCCAACTAAGATGCATCAATTGGTCTCAACCCACCTGGACCAAGGGACAGTGACGAATACCAAGGACACAAGGTAATTATGAGCCCAAGAGACAGAAAGGGTCACATAAACCAGAGACTACATCAGTCTGAGACCAGAAGAACTAGATGGTGCCTGACTACAACCAACGACTGCCCTGACAGGGAACACAATAGAGAACACCTGAGGGAGCAGGAGAGCAGTGGGATGCAGACACCAAATTCTCGTAAAAAGACCAGACTTAATGGTCTGACTGAGACTAGAAGGACCCCGGTGGTCAAGGCCCCCAGACCTTCTCTTGGCCCAGGACAGGAACCATTCCCAAAGCCAACTCTTCAGACAGTGATTGGACTAGACAATGGGATGGAGAGGGGTGCTGGTGAGGAATGAGCTTCTTGAATCAGGGAGACACTTGAGACTATGTTGGCATCTCCTGCCTGGAGGGGAGATGAGAGGGTAGAGGGGTTAGAAGCTGGTGGAATGGACACAAAAAGAGAGAGTAGAGGGAAGAAGTGTGCTGTCTCATTAGGGGGAGAGAAATTGAGAGTATGTAACAAGGTGTATTTTTAACAAGGTGTATAGAAGTTTTTGTGTGAGAGACTGACTTGATTTGTAAACTTTCACTTAAAGCACAATAAAAAAATTTAAAACAAGAAGTAAATTAATAAGCAAATTGAGTATAACTTAAAAAGTAGACACGTAAAACTCAAATATAATGCCATGAACAACAACAAAAAATTATACGCATATTGATTTGTGACATTAGTTGCAATTTCCACAATGTGACAGCACTGTCCCCATTTCCACTTGGGTTTCCCTGAATACATTCAACCAGTTCTTGTCCTTTCTGCTTCTCATCCTGCCTCCAGGCAGGATCCGCCCATTTGGTCTCGTGTATCTGATTGAACTAAGATGAACTAAGAAGCACATTGCTCATAGGTATTATTTTTTGTTTTGTACTATCGTCTAATCTTTGTCTGAAGAGCGGGCTTTGGAAATGGTTTCAGTTATGGGTTAACAGAGCGTCCAGGGGCTCCTCCAGTCCCTGTCAGACCACTGAGTCTGGTCATTTATGGGAATTTGAGTTCTGCGCCACACTTTCCTCCTGCTCCATCGGAGACTCTCTGTTGTGTTCCCTGTCAGGGCAGTCAGTGGTGACAGCCAGGCATCACCTAGTCCTTCTGGTATCAGGCTGGTGGAGTCTCTGCTTTATGCGATTCTTTAGTCTCTTGGGCTAATATTTTCCTTGTGTCTTTGGTTTTCTTGATTCTCGTTTGCTCCAAGTGGGATGGGACCAATTGATGCATCTTAGATGGCTGCTCACAATCTTTTAAGACCCCAGACGTGACTCACCAAAGTGGGATGCAGAACATTTTCTTAATAAACTTTGTTATGCCAACTGACCTACATGTTCCCCGAAACTATGGCCCTTATGCCCCAGTCCCAGCTACTCTGTCCCTCAAGGTGCTTGAATCTGTCCAGGAAACTTCTCAGCTTTTGCTCTGGTCCACTTGTGCTGACTTCCCCTGTATTGGGTGTTGTCCTTCCCTTCACCTAAGTTGATCCTCGTCTACTATCCAGTTAGTGAATTCCCCTTCTTCTCCCTCTCCACCCTCATAACCATCAAAGAACGCTTTCTTCTGTGTTTAAACCTTTGCTTGAGTTCTAATAGTGGTCTTATACAATATTTGTCCTTTTGTGACTAATTTGACTCAGCATAATGCCCTCTAGATTCATCCATGTTGTGAGATGTTTTACGGATTCATAATTGTTCTTTATTGTTGCATACTACTCCATTGTGTGTATGTACCATAATTTGTTTATCAATTCATCTGTTGATGGGCACCTAGGGTGTTTCCATCTTTTGTTGTTGTGAACAATGCTGCAATAAACATGGGTGGGCATATGTCTATTCATGTAACAGCTCCTATTTCTCTAGGATATATCACTAGGAGTGGGATTGCTAGATTGTATGGTACTTCTATTTCTAGCTTTTAAAGGAAGCACCAAAATTGTTTTCCAAAGTGGTTTACCACTTCACATTCCCACCAGCAGTGCATAAGTGTTCCAATTTCTCCACAACCTCTCTAAAATTTATTATTTTGCATTTTTTGGATTAGTTCCAGCCTCGCCGGGGTGAGATGGTAATCTCATTGTAGTTTTGATTTGCAGTTCTATAATGGCTA
The DNA here is from genome assembly GCF_024166365.1 of Elephas maximus indicus. NCBI lineage: Eukaryota > Metazoa > Chordata > Mammalia > Proboscidea > Elephantidae > Elephas > Elephas maximus. The sequence goes on along the minus strand of NC_064846.1, from coordinate 96,662,234 downwards.
ATGGGAAACCCTGGTGGCGTAGTGGTTAAGTGCTACGGCTGCTAACCAAAGGGTCGGCAGTTCAAATCCGCCAGGCGCTCCTTGGAAACTCTATGGGGCAGTTCTACTCTGTCCTATAGGGTCGCTATGAGCCTGAATCGACTCAATGACACTGGGTTTGGTTTTCTGGGTAATGGCTAATGATCGTGAGCATTTCCTCACACGTCTGTTAGCCCCCTGAATGTCTTCTTTGGTGAAGTATCTGTTCATATCCTTTATCCATATTTTAATTGGGTTATTTGTCTTTTTGTTGTTGAGGTGTTACAGTATCTTGTAAATTGTAGAGATTAGACCCTTATCATATATGTCGTAGCCAAAAAATTTTTCCTAGTTTGTAGGTTTTTACTCTTTTGGTGAAGTCTTTGGATAAGCATAAGTATTTGATTTTTAGGAGCTTCCAGTTATCTAGTTTCTCTTCTGATGTTTATGCATTGTTAGTTATGGTCTGTATACTATTTATGCCATGTATTAGGGCTCTTATCATTGTTCTGATTTTTTTACACGCTCTTTATTGTTTTAGATGTTATACTTAGGTCTTTGATCCACTTCGAGTTAGTTTTTGCGCATGGTGTGAGGTATGGGTCCAGTTTCAGCAGTTACGCCAGCACCATTTGTTAAAGAGACTATCTTTTCCCCATTTAATGGACTTTGGGCCTTTGTCAAATATCAGCTGCTCATAGGTGGATGGATTTATGTCTGGGTTCTAAATTCTGTTTCAGTGGGCTATGTATCTCCTTTTGTACCAGTACCAGGCTATTCTGACTACCATGGCAGTGTAATAGGTCTTAAATCAGGTACTGTGAGGCCTCCCACTTTGTTCTTTTTCTTCAGTAATGCTTTACTTATCTGGGGTCTCTTCCTTTTCCATATGAAGTTGGTGATTTGTTTCTCCATCTTGTTAAAAAATGCCGTAGGAATTTGGATCCGGATTAAATTGTATCTGTAGATCACTCTGGGTAGAACTGACATTTTTACAACGTTGAGCCTTCCTAACCATGAGCATGCTGTTTTTCCACTTATGTAGGTCTCTTCTGGTTTCTTGCAGGAACGTTCGGTAGTCTTCTTTCCACAGGTCTTTTATGTCTCTGGTTAGATTTATTCCTAACTACTTTATCTTCTTGGGGGCTATTTTAAATAGTATTGATTTGGTGATTTCCTTCTCGACATTCTCTTTGTTGGTATAGAGGAATACAACTGATTTTTGTATGTTCATCTTGTATCCCAATACTTTCCTGAAATCTTCTATTAGTTCCAGTAGTTTTCTTGTAGATTCTTTAGGATTTTCTATGTATAAGATCATTGAAACCAGAGCCAAACCCAGTGCCGTCGAGTCGATTCTGACTCATAGCGACCCTATAGGACAGAGTAGAACTGCACCATCGAGTTTCCAAGGAGCGCCTGGCGGATTCAAACTGCCAACCCTTTGGTTAGCAGCCGTAGCACTTAACCACTACACCACCAGGGTTTCCGTATAAGAACATATCATCTGCAAATAGGGATATTTTTGCTTCTTCCTTACCAATTTAGGTGCCCTTTATTTCTTTTTCTAGCCTAATTGCTCTGGCTAGGACCTCCTGTAAAATGTTGAATAAGAGTGGTGATAAAGGGCATCCTTGTCTGGTTCCCGTTCTCAAGAGGGATGCTTTTGGACTCTCTCCATTTAGGATGACGTTGGCTGTTAGCTTTGTATAAATGCCCTTTATTATGTTGAGAAATTTTCCTTCTATTCCTATTTTGCTGAGAGTTTTTATCAAGAATGGGTGTTGGACTTTGTCAAATGCCTTTTCTGCATCAATTGATAAGATCATGTTGTTCTTGTCTTTTGTTTTATTAATATGATGGATTACATTGTTTTTCAAATGTTGAACCACCCCTGCATACCTGGTATGAATCCCACTTGATCGCGATGAACTATTTTTTGATATGCTGTTGAATTCTATTGGCTTGAATTTTATTGAGGATTTTTGCGTCTATGTTCATGAGGGATATTGGTCCGTAATTTTCTTTTTTTGTGGTGTCTTTACCTGGCTTTGGTATCAGGGTTATGCTGACTTCATAGAAGGAGTTCGAGAGTATTCCTTCCTTTTCTGTGCTCTGAAATACCTTTAGTACTACTGGTGTTAACTCTTCTCTGAAAATCTGGTAGAATTCTCCAGAGAACCTGTCTGGGCCAGAGCGTTTTTGTTGTTGTTGGGAGTTTTTTTTAGTATTATTATTACCTATTCAACCTCTTCTTTTGTTATGGGTTTATTTAGTTTTTCTACCTCAGTTTGTGTTAAAGTAGGTAGTGCATTTTTAGAAATTTGTCCATTTCCTCTAGGCTTTCAAATTTGTTGGAGTACAATTTTTCATAGTATTCTGTTATGATTCATTTTACTTCAGTTGGGTCTGTTATGATATCGCCCATCACATTTCTTATTTGAGTTTATTTGCTTCCTCTCCTGTTTTTGTCAGTTTGGCCAGTGGTTTATTGATTTTGTTAATCTTTTTAAAGAAACAAGTTTTTGTCTTGTTGACTCTTTCATTTGTTTTTATTCTCTATTTCATTTATTTCTGCTCTGATCTGTTAATTCCTTTCTTCTGGTGCCCGAGGGCTTCTTTTGCTGCTCTCTTCTCTTTGTTCAAGTTGTAGGGTTAATGTTCTGATTTTGGTCCCTTCTTTTCAGATGTGTGCATTTTTTGTGATAAATTGACCTCTAAGCACTGCTGTTGCTGTGTCCCAAAGGTTCTGGTAAGATATGTTTTCACTCTAGTTGGTTCTATGAATTTTCTTATTCTGTCCTTCATTTCTTATATAACCCAGTAGTTTTTGAGCAAGGTGTTATTCGCTTTCCATGTATTTGAGTTTTTTCCCTTGATTTTTCTGTTATTGATTTCTACTTTTTTGGCTGTATGGTCAGAAAAGATGCTCTGTAATATTTCCATGTTTTGGATTCTGCTAAGGATTGTTTTGTGGCCTAAAATGCGGTCTATTCTGGAGAATGTTTCATGTGTGTTGGAAAAGAATGTATACTTGGCTGCTGTTGGGTGGAGTGTTCTGTATATATCTATGAGATCAAGTTGGTTGATTGTGGGAATTAGATCTTCCATGTCTTTACTGAGCTTCTTACTGGATGTCCTGTCCTTCACCAAAAGTGGTGCATTGAAGTCTCCTACTATTATTGTGGAGCTGTCTATTTCTCTTTTCAATGCTGTTAAAGATTGTTTCATGTATTTCAGATCCCAATCATTGGGTACGTTTACATTTATTATCATTATGTCCTCCTGGTGTACTGACCCTTTAATCATTATATAGCGTCCTTCCTTATCCTTTGTGGTGGATTTTGCTTTAAACTCTATTTTGCCAGAAATTAACATTGTCACTCCTACTCTTTTGGTTGTTAGCTTGATATAGTTTTTTCCATCCTTTGAGTTTTAGTTTGTGTCTTTGAGTCTAAGGTGTATCTCTTCTAGGCACCATATAGACGGATCTTTTTTTATCCATTCTGTCACTCTCTCTTTGTTGGTGCATTTAGTCCATTTACATTCAGTGTAACTACTTATAGGTATGAATTTACTGCTGTGATTTTGATGTATTTTTTTGTAGTGTTGACAGTTTCTTTATTCCACTTAAGTTTACGTGTTGAGTCATTTTCCTTCACGTATTTTCTTTTCATCTTTTTCATTACCGTTGATTTTGTGTTTGCTGAGTCTTTATGTTTTTTTTCCTTTCTTATTTTGGTGGGTAGTATTGTTAGCTTCTCTTGTGGTTTCCTTAAAATTTACCTTGACCTTTCTAAGTTTAAGCCAATCTTTTCTTCCTTGATATTGCCTTATCTTCCTCTACATATGGAAGTTCTATGACTACACTATTTCCTCTTTTTTGTTTTGACATTTCCATGTTGATGCCCCTGTTTCGCTATTTTCAGTCTTTTAGCCTTGACTTGTTTTTGTGACTTCCCTATCTGGTTTGATATCTGGTTGTTCTGTCCTGTGTCCTCATCTTGGGTTGTTGTCTGATATTGTTGGTTCTCTAACTGAAGGATTCCCTTCAATATTTCGTGTAATTTTAGTTTGGTTTTTACAAATTTCCTTAACTTCTGTTTATCTGGAAATGTCCAATTTCACCATCATATTTGAGAGAGAGTTTTGCTGAATATATAATTCTTGGTTGCCATTTTTTTCCTTCAAGGCTTTTTATATGTCATCCCGCTGCCTTCTTGCCTGCATGGTTTCTGCTGAGTAGTCAGAGCTTAGTCATATTGACTCTCCTTTGTAGGTGACTTTTCGTTTATACCTAGCCACTCTCAAGATTCTGTCTTTGTTCTTGGTTTTGACAAGTTTGCTTATGATATGTCTTGGTGACTTTATTTTGGGATCTACTGTGTGTGAGATTTGTTAAGCTTCTTGGATATCTTCTCATCTTTCACCATATCAGGGAAGTTTTCTGCCAGCAAATCTTCATCAATTCTGTCTGTATTTTCTGTTATCCCCCTCTTTTCTGGTACTCCAATCACTCGTAGGTTTTTCCTCTTGATAGCGTCCCACATAATTCTTAGGGTTTCTTCATTAAAAAAAAATTTTTTTTTCCTCAAATAAATTAGTATCAAGGGATTTATCTTCAATCTCACTAATTCTGACTTTTACTGCCTCAATTCTGCTCCTACTACCTTCTATTGAGCTGTCTAATTCTGAAGTTTTATTGTTAATTTTTTGGATTTCTAGTTGCTATCTCTCTATTGTTTCTAGAAGCTTGTTAAATCTGTCATTCTTTTCTTGTATTGTTTTCCTGAATTCCGCTCTTGCTTTGTCTGCGTGTTTCTTGGCTTGGTCTGAGTTTTGCCTGATTTCCTTCTTGATCTCTTGGAGAGCTTTGTATATTAATTTTTTGAATTCTATTTGTGGTAATTCCATGGCCTTATCTTCCTCCAGAAGGTTTTCTGTTTCTTTATTTTGGTCGCTTGCTGGAGCCACCCTGACCTGCTTGTGTGATTTGATATTGACTGTTGTCTCCAAGCCATCAATAAGTTATTGTATTTATTTATTGTATATTTGTTTACTATATCCTAGCTTTTTGTTTCGTTTTATTTCGATATGCCCAAGTATGCTGGGCGTGTGAGCAACTTTGATTATTGGTATCTTTGAAGCTCTCACGTCCTGTCTCCAGGTGTTAAAGCAGCAACTAGGTATGTGAGCCCAGGAGTCTGTTCACTTTCCTTGTGTGGATGTGACACAGGTGTCCAGGTCATTGGTGACCAAATGTGTGGTGCAGACTCTCACCCACAGTCCTAGACAGGCAGGGCTACATAGGTATTATCTGGCTGTAGTAGGGGGCTATGTGCAGAGCAAGGCAGGGTGCTGATGGCTGCCCACAGGTGTCTGGGTGGAGGGCTTGTCCCTTTTCCCTAGAGTGCATAGGGGTTGGGTTTTGCAGCTGGTCCTTGGGCAGCCTATGCTGTTGGCTGGAGGGACTGGGAGGCACCACTTATTCTCAGACCCCTCATGGGTGGCTAGATGGAGTGGGTGATACCGCCAGCCCTCAGGCCCCTGATGTGAGTGGGTGAGGTCCCTGCTTAAGGGCCAGGGCAGTGCCAAATGTCAGGAATCTGCAATTCCTTTTGTCTGCTGCAGTTGAAAATAGGCTTCAGGTGTATGCCCTGTTGTTTTATGCTAATGAGGGGATGTGGTGTTGAATTGGCCCGCACAGGGTGAAGGGCACTGCAAGTCCATGGACCCTTTATACCAGTGCCTAGGCAAAGAGTCAGAGCCTCCTGATCTGGCCTGAGTTCCCGGCTTAGGGGGTATGGCATTTTTTTTAAAGCCATGAGTTTGGTTTGGGGTGAACAGTCCTGAGTTCCTGGCTTAGGAGGTGTGGCTTTTTTATAAAGCCAGGAGAATGCTTTGGGTGATAATAGCCCTGAGGTCTGGCATAGGAGATATGGCAGTTGTTGAATATTGCTGGACTGGTGGGGGGTGAGGGGAAAGAGGCACTTCTCTGCTGTGAAACTCCTAGAGGGGGAGGGGTTATTTTGACCCCTTGCAGCAGGTTAGACAATTGCACTTAACTTTCCCAGGTCTAGCACCGCTTTCACCTGGCTCCAGAGGCCTGTGCAGACTCCCCAATGCCCAGCCTCACCCGATGTGGTGAGATGCATCCTGAACATTATTGCTCGCCTCAGCCCATGTGTACTGGCTGGTCCAGCCAGCAGGGTGCTGGCAACCTCACAACTGGCACTTTTTCACTGAATTTGAATTGTCTCTCCTTTCCCCTGCCACTCAGTTGGACTCTTCAGCCTTGTCTTTTATGATCAGGGCTCCTAGACTATCATATATAATCAACTCACTTGGGTTTTTTGGGTATTTGTTGTAAGAGGGATGAAAGGAAGTATATGGCTATTCTGCCATCTCGGCCCTGCCTGCTAGTTTTAGGTATTATATTTAGGTCTTTGATCCATTTTAAATTTGTTGTTGTGTATGGTGTGAGCTATGGGTCCTGTTTCATTTTTTTACAGATGGACATCCAGTTTTGCCAGCACCATTTGTTAGACTGTTTTTTCTCCATTTAATGGCCATTGGCCCTTTGTCAAAGATCAGGTGGCCATAGGTAGATGGATTTACATTTGAGTTCTCAATTCTATTCCATTGGTCAATGTGTCTGTCATTGTACCAGTATCAGGCTGTTTTGACTACCACAGCTGAATATTAGGTTCTGAGGTCGGGTACTATGTGGCTTCTTTTTTCTCAAGCTGCTCTCAGGATTTTTTGTCTTTGGTTTTAGACAGTGTGATTATTATATGTCTTGGTGACTGTCTTTTGGGGTCTATCCTACATGGGGTTCACTGAGCTTCTTGGATGGTCAGCTTTTTATCTTTCATATTAGGGAAGTTTCTATCAGAAACTCTCTGTTCTGGAACTCTGATCACATGCAAATTTTTGGTCTTGATTGTAACCCACATAGTTCTTAGGTTTTCATCATTTTTCTTCGTTCTTTACTCTGATTATTTCTCAAAGTAGTGTCCATGGATTTGTCCTCAATTTCACCTATCTCATCTTCCATTGTTTCAAATTTGTTCATAAAACTTTCTATTGTGCTGTCCATTTCTATTTTTTTTTTACCTTTAGGATTTCTACTTGCTGTTTTTGTATGATTTCTAATTGTTTATTTATTTTGACTTTTCTTTCTTGTATTAATTTCATGAATTCTTCTATTGCTTTGTCTGTATTTTCTTTAATATTGGCTATGTTTTGGGTGGTTTTGTCTGTTTTCCATGATTTTGTCTACATTAAAAAAAAATCTCTTTCCATCAGTGGGATGCAGACCCCAAATTCTCATAAAAAGACCATACTTAATGGTCTGACTGAGACTAGAGGAATCCCGGCGGTCATGGTCCCCAAACCTTCTGTTGGCACAGGACAGGAACCATCCCCGAAGACAACTCATCAGACATGAAAGGGACTGGACAGTGGGTAGGAGAGAGATGCTGATGAAGAGTGAGCTAATTATATCAGGTGGACACTTGAGACTGTGTTGGCATCTCCTGTCTGGAGGGGGGATGGGAGGATAGAGAGAGTTGGAAGCTGGCAAAATTGTCATGAAAGGAGAGACTGGAAGGGCTGACTCATTAGGGGGAGAGCAAGTGGGAGTACAGAGTAAGATGTATATAAACTTATATGTGACAGACTGACTTGATTTGTAAACGTTCACTTGAAGCTCAATAAAAGTTAATAAAAAAAAATCTCTTTCCTATTCTCTTGGAGAGCCCTGGATATCAGACTTTTGAACTCCCTATCAGGTAGTTCCAGTGGCTTTTCTTCTGTTGGAAGGTCAACTGGTTCTTTATTTTGGTTGCTTACTGGAGCCATCTTGTCCTGCTTTTTTTTTTTTTAATATGCTTTGGTATTGTCACCTGTCTCTAAGACATTCAGATATTATTTTCTCTATCGATTGTAGGATTGTTTTGGCATGCTTTGCTCCTTGCTCGTCTGTGGGCGCGACAGTTCTCACTACCTTTTCTTGATGTGCAGGGCTGGTCACTCAGTTACAGTACAGCAGGGCAGGTACAGCAGGAAAGGGAAGGAGCACAAATGGGTCATTTGTCAGCAGGGTGAACAGAGCCGAGGTCTGGACCAAGCCTGCCACGGTCTGCAGGGGGGCCCGAGCTGTTAAGGAAGGGCAGTGGGTCTGGGCTGAGTACCCTTGGGGCTGTGGCAGGCAATGGAAGGGGTCTGGGGTCCAGGCTGGGTCCCCTCAGGGCCATGGGCAGCAGGGCAGAGGAGAGAGGTGGGAGAGCAAAGGCAGGGCAGAGGAGGCTAGATGGAGGAGGACAATAGGGTGGGATGGTACCATGGTTCCCCGCAGTCAAGGTTGCTGTGATGGGGGGTTATAGTTGCTGTCCATCAGAGGTGTGGTGGCTGAAGAGGCGTGCTCCTGTGGTTACTGGGTTAGTGAGTCTGGGCTTCTCCTTGAGTTACAGCCAGCAAACGTGGTCTTACTTAGTCCTGGGTGTGTCCACACCATACCTTTATCTCCTATTGGGAATTCCATGGAGATGTCTTTCTATGTGCAGGGTATTTGGCTTTATTCCAAGATAGCAATGCTGACTCACACTGTTTGGTCAGGAATATCCACTCTGTATCTCTATTCCTTCCCCATTTTCTATCAGTTTCTTCTCCAATTTAATACTTTATCCCTTCATGTAAGGTTCAGAGTTCTATGACTGATGTCTGTATTTGTTTTACAACATTGGTGGTATGGATTGAACTGTGTCCCCAAAAATGTGTGTCAACTTGGCTAGGCCATGTTTCCTAGTACTGTGTGGTTGTCCTCCATTTTGTACTCTGACATAATTATCCTATGTGTATTGCAAATCCTAACCTCTAAGATGGTAATGAGGCAAGATTAGAGGCAGTTATGCTAATGAGGCAGTACACACTCTACAGGGCTAGGTTGTACCTGGAGTCAGTCTCTTTTGAAATATAAAAGAGAGAAGTGAGCAGAGAGAGGGGGACCCCCTACCACCAAGAAAGAAGAGCCTGGGACAGAGCACTTCCTTTGGACCTGGAGTCCCTGCGCTGAGAAGCTCCTAGACCCAGGGGAAAACCGATGCCAAGAGACATGGAGATCTCCAAGGAACGCTGGGCCCACAGATGTTGAAAGGAGGCAGGAATCTTCCACCACAGCCAACAGAGGGAGAAAGTCTGATCCTATAATTGGCACCCTGACTTGGGACTTCTAGCCTCCTAAACTGTGAGATAATAAATTTCTGTTTGTTAAAGCCATCCACTTGTGGTATTTCTCTTACAGGAGCACTAGATAATTAAGACAAATGGGTTCAAACATACTGATGATTGTGAAGATGGTGCAGGACCATGCAGTGTTTTGTTCTGTTGTGCTTGGGGTCACTATTAGTCAGAACCAACTCAACAGCTCCTAACAACAACAACAAACTATTTAATATTTGGGGGAAGGTATTTTGGGACTGTGCAAATATTCTCTTCTGCTTAAATATTTGCACACTGATTTTAGCATCCGTCAGTAGATCATGCCTGAAACATTTATCATTGTGATGTCTGCCTAATTACAATTTGGTGCTTCCTTTATTCCTTCAACATTTATTAACTGAAATTCTTCTTAAGGAACATGTGTCTTGTGTCTCCAATTTATTCATTTTCTCAGTTATTTATTTATATCTGTATGGACTCATGGATATTTTGTTCATTCTTTAGGTTATAATCCAATACTATAACAGTTATTTTGACCAAATTGTTTCGGCTTTGGCCACTGGGAGCACTTTCAGGTTGGTTCCTGTATCCTTTTACATATTCCACCCTTTTTAAAGTAGTTTCTTACTGCCTGGGACCACAAGATGCTCCAGGCTCCTCTTGTATCTTCTCTGCCTCAGTCCTTGAAACAACTGCTTCTGCTAGGAGCCCTGGTTCCTTTTATTGAGAATGAGTTTAGAAACCAAAATTTGGGTACTAGGTGTGCTCACTGCCACTGGGGTGCCATTGGATCTATGCATTCACAGCAAAGCTAGGAAATATATGTAGGTAGATAAGCATGTCTGTATTTCTCTCTCTAAACATGCACGTGCGCACACACACACACACACACTCACACACATCTCTATTCATAACAGATACTGGCTTGTAGTTTTCTTTTCCTGTGGTGTCTTTGTCTTGTATTGGTATCAGGGTTATGTTTGCTTCATAAAATGAACTAGGAAGTATTCCTTTTGCTCAATCTTTTGCAAGAGTTTAAACAGGATTGGTGGTAATTCGTCTGTAAATGTTTGCTAGAATTCCCAAGTGAAGACATCTAGTTCAAGATCTGTTGTTGCTGCTGGGAGGTTTTTGACCACTGATTCCATCTCCTCACTTGTTATGGGTCTGCTGAGACTTTCTATTTCCTCTTGAGTCAGTCTAGGTAGGTTGTGTGGTTCTAAGAATTTGTTCATTTCACCTAGGTTATCCTTTGTTGCCGTATAGTTTGTAATATTCTGTCATAATTCTCTTTATTTTTATTGGGTCAGTTGTAATGCTTCCTCTTTCATTTGTTTTGCTTATTTGTATCTTTTCTTTGTCTAGCTAAGGTATGTAAATATTACTGATCTTTTCAAAGAATAAACTTCTAGTTTTGTTGATTCTATTGTTTTTCTGTTTTTGATTTTGTTTCTGCGCTGATCATTGTTATTTCCTTTCTCTTGGTAGGTTTAGATTTAGTTTGCTGTTTTCAGTTCCTGTAGTTGTCAAGTTAGGCTGTTGATTTGAAGATCCTTCTTTTTTCGTGTAGGCATTTATTGCTATAACTTTGTGAGAACTGCCTTCACTGCATTCCATAAGTTTTGGTATGTTGTGCTTTCATTTTCATTTGACTTAAGAAATTTGTGATTTCTCTTTTGATTTCTTCCTTGACCCATTTGTATTTTAAAAGTGTGTTGTTTAATTTCCATATGTTTGTGTACTTTCCAGTTTTTGTTTTTTTCTTCTGTTATTGATTTCTAACCTCACTCCATTGTGGTCAGAGAAAATGTTTTGCATGATTTCAATCTTTTAAAATTTGTCAAGACTTGCTCCGTTACTTAACATGTGGTCTATCCTGAAGAATGATCCATGTGTACTAGACTAAAATGTATATTATACTGTTCTATATGTCTGTAAAGTCCAGTTGGTTTATACTGTCATTCTAGTTCTCTGTTTCATGGATGATCTTCTTTCTAGATGTTCCATCCTATATTGACAGCAGTGCATTGAAGTCTTCAGCTATTATCGTAGTGCTATCTGTATCTCCAATTCTATCAGTGCTTGCTTTATATATTTAGGTGCTCCAACCTTAGTTGCATATATATTAATGATTGTTAAATTTTCTTGATGAATTGATCCTTTTATCACTGTATAAAGTTCATCTTTATCTCTTCTAATGGATTGTCTTAAAGTTTACTTTGTCTGATATTAAGATTGGAACCCCAGCCCTCTTGTAGTTATTGTTTGCATGGAATAATTTTTTCCATTATCTCACCTTCAACCTATTTGTGTCCTTGCATCTAAGGTATATCTTATAAACAGCATAAGCTGGATAATTTTTTATACATTCTGCAACTCTCTGCCTTTCGATTGGAGGATTTAGTCCATTTATATTCACTGTAATAACTGATAAGAAGTGACTTACTTCTGCCATTTTATTTGTTTTTTGGGAGTCTTAAGCCTTCTTTGTCTTTGTCATTCACTACCTCTTGCTTTTGTTTTGTTGGTTTATTATAGTGAGCCATTTGGTTCCCTTCTCCTTTCCTTTTCTGCATGTTTTTTTAAGATATTCTCTTAGTGGTTACCATGAATATTACATTTCACAGCCTGTATTTATAATATCCAAGGGTAAGTTAGTACTAACTTAACTTCAGTAGCATATTAGAGCTTCTATACCTATACCATTTCTCCCCACCCTCATTTTGTTGCTGTTATCACTAATTATGTCTTTATATTTCATGTGCCCTGTAACATAATTTTATCCTTGTTTTTTATACCTTTGTTATAAGAAGCATGTAGGACAAAACAATTAGAATAACCAAGCATGAGTACCTTATTGCTAGCCCTAATACTTGTCCATGCAATTCCCTTTATTAGGGATCTTTCTTATTATATATGGTTTTGAATTACTTTTTAGTGTCTTTTCCCTTCCATCTGCAGAACACCCATATTAGTATTTTTTGTAGGGCCAGTCTGGTGAATATGAACACTCTCAGTGTCTGGGAATCTTTTAATCTCACCCTCTTTCTTAAAGCATATTTTTGCAGAGTATAATTTTCTTGGTTGATTTTTGTTTGTTTTCTTTCAGTACTTTAAATGTATTATTGCACTGCCTTTGGCCTCCAATGTTTCTAAGAAGTAACTGGCACTTAATCTTATTGGGGATATTTTATGTGACTGCTTCTCTCTCAGTGCTTTCAGAATTCTCTTTATCCTTACTTTTTGAGACTTTAACCATGATGTATCTTGGTGTAAATCTCTTTGGCTTTATACTGCTTGGGGTTCTTTGAGATTTTTGGATTTATAGATTCATGTCCTCCGTTCTTGTTGCTCTTCAGCCTCTGTAATTTTAATTATCTCATTCTCTAATTCGCTGATTCTTTCTTCTGCCTAATTAAATCCGTTGGTAGGTCCTATTATGTTTCTCATTTCAGTTATTATCCCTTTTAGTTGCAAAATTTCTGTTTGGTGTCTTTTTATCTCTTTTTTCAGATCCTCATTTTGTCCTTGCATTGCTTTCCTTATTTCTTTCACATCTTTGTCCATGTTTTCCCTTAACTCTTTAATTATGTTTAACATTGTTGTATTATAGTCTTTCATTCTTTTCATTATTTTGTCTTCTGTAGGTGTGCTTTCACTCCCTTTGTCATGTTCATTAAGATGGGCTATCCTTTCTCTTTTCTTTGTGTGCCATCTGATTTTTTTGTTGGGGCGCTGGATTTTTTGAGGGTGATAACTTTCTCAGTTCTCAGTATTTGGTGTCTTGCCTGCACTATTTTCTGCAAAAAAAAAAAAAAAACCACCTAGGCAGTCAGAGCTTTTGGCCTTTTCTTATTCCCTCTCCCTCTCTGTGATAGCTCCCTTTCCTTCCCTGGTTTAATTAGGATTCGAAAGTTCCAGATCTTGGTTTTTAACTTTCAATGTCTCCCCAAAACACCAGAGAACATGTTGTGGCCAATCTATCCACTAGGTGGCACTGTCACTCAGGTGAGATATCACACACTAATCAATCCATCCACCAGCGGCATAGTCCTCTCTCTGGTTATTATTCCCTTCCCTTCTGTTTCTGCAACCACTTTTCACTCAAAAACCCACATCCAGTGAGCCCTCTTGGGGGCTGGATGCCACCCTTTGGTTTTGCCCAAGGCTTCCTTCCCTGCTTTGTGGGGGCGGTTTATACTTGAGCTGGCATTCAGGGGCAGGCAGCACAGGCCAACTTTCCTCTGTTTCAGGAAGAACAGGAGCTGGCACTCTCCAAGAAGGACTTCTGAGAGATCTGTCTTGTTGGTTTCAAAGCTCCAGTGGCCCTGTGGTGGTGGGGGGAGCAGTCTCCTCTTAGGTGACCCCCCTCCTGGCTTCACTGTAGGAGACCTTTGTAGGAGTTCATATTAGTCCAGCAGTCAAGAGTTACCAAGTGGGGGAGGGTCTGTCACACTCTGAACAGACCCCCGGGAGGTCTGCCTTCTTAATATCAGAACCCATCCCATAGTAGGTTGGCTGTGGATGTAGCCTCCACTCAAGACGCCTGCTTCCTAGCACACAGCAGCCTCAGTCAGCATTCCTCAGTGTCAACAGGAAAGGAGAGCAGGCAGACCCAAGCTGATACCCTGGGAGATCTGCCCTGTTGGTTACTGACACCTGAGCTACGGGGTGCACAAGGAGTCAGGTAAAGTGTTGACTATGGGTGCAGACTCCACCAAACTGGCCTTCTGTAGCAATTTGTGGCAGTCTTGTAGCTGATAGTGTCTGGGTAGTGGAGGTGCTGGCATGCTTCAAACAGGCCCCCAGGGAGTTCCGCCTCGTTGACTTTAGAGTAAAAGCTTGGAGTTCTGTGTCTTTGTACAGGCAGGGGGGTGTTGTGGCTAGGGCAGCAGGCTCTTTTGCTGGCACTGCATCCTAAGTTCACAGCAGCCCGTAGCCCTTGTGGCTGAAGAGTGGGGTAGGGATTGTGGGAGACAATTTGTGACTTGATGATTCATTGACTTTTGCCTGTCTGCAGCTCCCCGCTGCTGTCCCCTGCTCCCTGATTCAGAGTTCCCCTAAGCCAAGCACCATTTCCTTGTTGTATTTGTGCAGGAAGGTTGGAATGATGGTATATTTATGCCACCATTGCCCCAAAATTCCCCCTTCTTTTTCAATTTACTTTTTATGGTATATGGCTCCATTATCTTGACAAATGCATTGATCATGTGTCAACCAGCACTGTTTCACAGAGAACTGTTCCATTACACTCAAAATTCTCTTGTGCTATTCCTTTATACATAATCTCTCCTCACAAACCTTAGAAAACATTGTTCTGTTTTTCTCCCTATAGCTTTTCCATTTCTACTGTCATATAAATGGAATCATACAATATGTAGACTTTTGGGTATGGCTTTATTTCGCTAAGAAAAATATACTTAAGAATATCCATTTTATTGCTTAGATCAATAGCTCATTCCTTTTTATTGTTGAGTATTATTCCATTGTATGGATATAGTGCAGTTTATCTAGTCCTCTGTTGAAGACGGCTTCCTGTTTTTGGTGATTACGACTAAAGCTTCTGTTACAGATTGAATTATGCCCCCCCCCCAAAAAATATATATAGCACATCCTAACCCCTACACCTCTGGTTATAGTCCCATTTGAAAATGAGTTTTCTTTGTTATGTTAATGAGACAGTATTAGTATAGGGTTTGTCTTAAGTCAGTTGCCTTTGAGACATAAAAGAGCACATTGAACCAGCAACCAACCAAGCAAGCAGAGATGAGGCAAGACATGAGATCTCCAAGGAACCAAGAAACAGACGCCAAAAAGAGACAAGGACCTTCCCCAAGAGCAAAGAGAGAGAGAAAGCCTTCCCCTAGAGTCAGCACCCAAAATTCAGACTTCTAGCTTCCTAAACTGTGAGAAAATAAATTTCTGGTTATAAAAGCCACCCATTTGTGGCATTTCTGTTATAGCAGCACTAGATAACTAAGACAAACCAAAAACCCTCTGCCGTTGAGTTGATTCCGACTCAGAGTGACCCCACAGGACAGAGTAGAACTGCCCCATAGAGTTTCCAAGGAGCACCTGGTGGATTCGAACTGCCGACCTTTTGGTTAGCAGCCGTAGCTCTTAACCACTATACCACCAGGGTTTCCGATAACTAAGACAGCATCTATAAACATTTGCATGCATATTTCTGTGTGAACAGAAGTTTTCATTTCTGTAGTATACTTACCTGGGAGCCAAATTATTTTCCAAAGTGGCTATACCATTTTGCAACCCTACCAGCAATGACTACAGGCATTTTAACACCTTTTTAGACAGGGTTTAAAAGAAACTATTTATAAAAGGACAATTGAAAATATTAAATGGCTCTTTAAATCACTGACACAGGTCATGGTCAAGACCTCAAAATACTCTAATTCCCCCTTAAAGTCACAGTTCCACAGAAAAGAAAACATATATGAGCATACCTGAAGCTTGGTGATGATCTCCTGTTTTGTAAGCTCTACCAACTGGCTATCCTCTACTGCAAAGGCTGGGAAGGAAATAACTGAAAGTAGACTAGCATCAACCTCTTTGGATGTTGAAGCCCGGGGAAGTATCGAGTTCAGAATAGACTAAGAGAAATGAAGTCAAATGTGGCACATTAGTAAATACCTTGGGATTATAAATGAACAGCTTCAGTTTCGAAAGATTTATATGGAAGAGGATCATTCCGATGAAAACCCAAAGCTTAGAAAACTAGCTATTTCTGTAAGTCATCATGATCTTAATCCTGCCATCAATGCTTCCCTATCCCGATGCTTAAACAGCTGCTAATGGATAAAGGACACTCTAACATTATAATCCCAACCAAATCATGTTGTTCCATTGCAACTATTTAAGCATAAAATTGAGAGATCGTGGAGCTGCTGAGAAGCAGGATGGGGAAGGCTCAGCTCCTATTCTCCTGACACATAAAATTTTGTGTTTTCAAAATTAAAAGGTGAGTTATAATATTCACTAGAACACTACAGGTATCTTGAATCAGGAATGAGATGAGCTTTAATCTTTCAAATACAAAGAGTAATCCTAAACAAAACTGAAGATACCTATTTATCACTTAAACAGTCTAATCTCCAAATGTCTAACCCTAGAGCCAACCAGAGATGTGAGAATGTTTCCAAGCCACTATCAAGAAAAGCACTGTAAATTTATCACCTTGTATTCTTTTTGTATATTTAGAAAAGGAGATACTCATGAAGATAGCATGACAGCAGTGCAGGATTCCATGTGCTATGGTGGGATACCTTTATAACACCGGTTTAGAAAACAGGACTATAATCTACATTATAACCCATGCTATATCAAGCTTATCTCAATATAGGATATTGATAAAACATATTTTGATACATGGTAATAAATCAGATGACATACTCTTATTCCGGATTTCTTAATCTAAATCCCATGCTAAGTCTGAGTCTGAATAAGAATATAATTTGATAGAACGTAATCAATCCATTATTCTCTTACCTGGCAGTGCTGCACCTCATCAGTCAAGACGTGGATAACCGATTGAGGCCCACCTTTCACACCAAAAAGGTCCAGTTCATCCAATGCTTCCAGGGCTGCCTGTGAGGAGCAAAGAAGGAAAGCATAATTTCAGCATTAGAAATATATATTATATACACACATGAGTGTGTGTGTGTGTGTAAAGGGTATAGACACACACATATAAAATTTCTTCTCCCTGTAACCCAGTATCTCATCAATGCACATGATGTTACTTTTGAATATACTTAAAAGAAAATACAATAGCGTTACTCTTTTCCCCCAGGGGTCTCCGAGTTTCCCTTTGTACCCAATATTGTCCTAGACATAGAGTTCGTAAGATGGAGATGTAGCACTATCGAGTGAAGCACCAATCAATTTGACACATGGCACAGATGAGTTTATCATAAACCATTCTTTTGACAGGGAAGCACCAAGAAAGATACCAACGTGTAAGAAATCCTAGAAGTCGTACGGCTAGAAGATACTAACGCAACAACCATTAGATGTTGTCCCATAGCTGAGTTTCCATAAAAGACACTATGGGTGTTTGACTTAAAGATGCAAATCATCTGTCACCAAGACAAAGGATGTTTTTCTATATTTTTAGATAGAATTTCTTTATTAATTTCTTGCTTTTCTAAATATACTTTCTGATTATAAAACTTAAATCCTTGTAAAATATTTTGAAAGTACAGAAACATATGCAAAAAGAAAAAAGCCATCCAAAACAACCACTGTTCACATTTTTTAAGTTCCCTATTAGATCTTCTACACGTATTTGTATATATCAAGATTTGGTATCTAACTTTTTTCAATTAACACTATAGCATAAGTGTTTCTCTATGTTATCAAAAACTATTTCTGCATAATATTCTCTCATATATTTAACTATTTACCAATTGTTGGAAATTTGGGTTCCTCTAATATTGCGCTCTCAGGAACAGAGCTTTGATAAACATCTCTTACTAAGAATACAAATTCCATAAGGTCAGGGATTGTGTTTTTCACCTTAGTTTCACCAATGCCTTGCACACAGCGTGGCACATAGTAGGCTCTCAATAAACATTGTTAAACTAACAGGATTATCTGTTTTCATTTTGAATTATTTCCTAAGTATTAATTCCCTGAAGTAGAATCATTAGGTCAAAGGGTATGAATAAGTTTTAACACTATCACATAAGGCTAAATTACTTCCCATGCAAGTTATACCAAAATAACCACCATCAGCAGTGTATGACAGTATCTTCCTTAATGCAAAGTACTACCTTAAAATAGTTTATTAATTTGATACAAAAAAATAGTGTATCTGCTGCATTCATTGTATTAACTTGCTAACAAGGTTGAATTTTCTTTCAAATATTTATTAGTTATCTGTAGTTCCTCAATTATGAGACAGACCTGGCCTAGTCCTGCAGGTAGGGGACAGTTCTGGAAAGCTTCCCAGAGAAAGTAACATCTAAGCTAAGACCTAAAAATACACAGAAAAATAGAAATTTTAGAATGGAAAAATCTGGCAGAAACTACCTTAATAAAGTGATCAAAGACAACATTCAAAAACAAGAATGACTTTATCACCACTCCTATTTAACATTGTGCTGGAAGTTCTAGCTAGAGCAAGAAGGCAAGAAAAAGAAATAAAGAGCATTGAAATCGGAAAGGAAGAAGTAAAACTACCCCTATTCACAGATGATATGATACTATACGTAGAGAACCCTAAAGACTCCACAAGAAAACTACCGGAACTAATAGATTCAGCAAAGTAGCATGATACAAGGTAAACATACAAAAATCAGTTGGATTCCTATACACCAATAAAGAAAATTACAAAAAGGAAATCAGGAAAGCAATACCATTTATAATAGCCCCTAAAAAAAAGTAAAATACTTAGGAATAAATCTAACCAGGGATGTAAAAGACTGATACAAAGAAAACTACAAAACATTACTGCAAGAAACCAAAAGAGACCTACAGAAATGGAAAAACACACCATGCTCACGGATAGGTAGACCCAACATTGTGAAAATGCCAGTTCTATCCAAAACAATCTACGAATACAAAACAATCCCGATCCGAATACCAACAGCATTCCTTAATGAAATGGAAAAACTAATCACTAACTTTATATGGAAAGGAAAGAGGCCCCAGATAAGTAAAGCATTACTGAAGAAGAACAAATTAGGAAACCGCACACTGCCTGACCTCAGAATCTACTATATAGCTACGGTAGCCAAAACATCGTGGTACTGGTAACAATGACAGACATGCTGACCAATGGAGCAGAATCGAGAGCTGAGATGTAAATCCATCGGTCTAAGGTCACCTGATCTTTGACAAAGGCCCAAAGTCCATTAAATGGGGAAAAGACGGCCTTTTTAACAAATGGTGCTGGCAAAACTGGATGTCCATCTACAGAAAAATAAAACAAGATCCATATCTCACACCATACACAAAAACTAACCCAAAATGGACCAAAGACCTAAAAAAAAAACACAAAAAACTATGAAGATCATAGAAGAAAAAATAGGATTAACAGTAGAGGCCCTAATACAAGGCATTAACAGGATACAAACCATAACTAATAATACACAAACACCAGAAGATAAGCTAGATAACTCGGATCTTCTAAAAATTAAACACTTATGCTCCTCAAAAGACTTCACCAAAAGAGTAGTAGAAGAATCTACAGACTGGGAAAAAATTTTTGAGTAGGACATATCTGACAAAGGTCTGATCTGTAAAATCTATACGAAAACTAAATACCTCCACAACAAAAAGACATAATCCAATTAAAAAATAGGCAAAGGATATGAACAGAAACTTCAGCAAAGAAAATATTTCGGTAGCTAACAGACACGTGAGGAAATGCTTGCAATCACTAGCCATTAAAAAAAATGCAAATCAAAACTACAATGAGGTACCATCTCACCCCGACATTACTGTCATGAATTGAAAAAACAGAAAATAACAAATGTTGGAGAGGCTGTGAGGAGACTGGAACTCTTATGCACTCCTTCTAGGAGTACAAAATGGTACAACCATTTTGGCAAACGATATGGCCCTTTCTTAGAAAGCTAGAAATAGAAACACCATATGATCCAGCAATTCCACACCTAGGAATATATCCTAGAGAAATAAGAGCTGTCAGATGACTAGACATATGTACACCCGTGTTCATTGCAATG
The DNA here is from genome assembly GCF_024166365.1 of Elephas maximus indicus. NCBI lineage: Eukaryota > Metazoa > Chordata > Mammalia > Proboscidea > Elephantidae > Elephas > Elephas maximus. The sequence continues at coordinate 96,642,285 of NC_064846.1, read as the reverse complement.
ATAAAGAGCAATGATGAATCTGCAAAACATGTCCCAATGTGGATGAATCTGGAAAACATTATGCTAAGTGAAATAAGTCAATTACAAAAGGACAAATACTGTATGAGACCACTATTATAAAAACCCATGAAAATGTTTACACACAGAAAGAAACAATCTTTGATGGTTACAAGGTAGGGAAGGGATAGGGAGGGAAAAACACTAACTAGACAATAGACAAGTGGTAACTTTGGTGAAGGGTAAAACAGTATACAATATTGGGAAAGTCAGCACAACTTGACCAAGGCAAAGTCACAGAAGCTTCACGGATACACCCAAACTCCCTGAGGGACTGAGTTACTGGGCTGAGGTCTGGGGGCTATCTTCTCAGGGGATATCTAGCTCAAAAAGCATAACATAGTTCATAAAGAAAATGTTCTACACCCTACTTCGGTGAGTAGCACCTGGGGTCTTAAGAGCTTGTGAGCAGCCTTCTAAGATACATCTACTGGTCTCACCTCATTTGAGGCAAACGAGAATGAAGAAAACCAAAGACACAAGGGGAAGATTAGTCCAAAGGACTAATGGACCACAACTACCACAGCGTCCACCAGACTGAGTCCAGAACAACTAGATGGTGCCTAGCTACCATCACTGACTGCTCTGACTGGAATCACAATAGAGGGTCCAGGACAGAGCTGGAGAGAAATGTAGAACAGGATTCTAACTCACAAAAAAGACCACACTTACTGGTCTGACAGAAACTGGAGAAACCCCGAGAGTACTGCCCCCGGACATCCTTTTGACTCAGTACTGAAGTCACTCCTGAAGTTCACCCTTCAGCCAAAGATTTGACATGCCTGTGGAACAAACTTAACACACGTGGTTGAGCCATGGATATGAGACTAAATGGGCACACCAACCCAAAAGCAAAGATGAGAAAGCAGGAAGGGGCAGGAAAATTGGACAAATGGAAATGGGGAACCCGAGGTTGAGAAGGGGAGAGTGTTGTCACAACATGGGGTTGGCAACCAATGTCACAAAACAATCTGTATATTAGTTGTTTAATGAGAAACTCATTTGCTCTGTAAACTTTCACCTAAAGCACAATAACATAATAAAAATAATAATGGGACAAAATCTACATCATGTGCTTACTGATGATATACTGAGGATACAGCATCACCTGTATGGTATTCTTTCAAAAACTATATATATCCTGAATCTAATCATGAAGAAAAACCACACAAAACCAAATTGAGGGATATTCTATTAAAAAAACTGGTCTGTTAAAAAATACCAAAGTCATGAAATGCAAGCATATCCTGAAGAATGGTTCCCGATTGAAGGAGACTAAAGAGATTGCTGAAAACAAAGAGACTAATTGAAAGATGTTATCCTGGATTGGATCCTGAATCACGAGAACTTTTTTTTCTTTTTTTGCTAAAAGTGACATTATTAAGACAATTAAAGAAATTTGAATGGGATATGTGGATTTGGTGGTAATGTAATATCAGTGTTAATTCCTTATTTTGATGATTATACCATAGTTATGGAAGACTGTCTTTGGAGAAATTCACAGTGAAGTATTCAAGAGTAATGGGGCATCATGTCTACAATTTACTCTCAACCGGCTCAGAAAAAAATAAGTGTACATGCGCATGTATATATAGAAAGAGAGAGAGAGAAACAAAGCAAACATTAACAAGCGAGGAACCTGGGTGAAGGGTATATGGACTTCTTCGTACAATTCTTGAAACTTTCCTCTAAGTCGGAAATTATTTCAAAATGAAAAGTAAAAAAGAAGTGTCAGTGATTAAAAAATTGTTTGAAGTCAAATTATTCAAAAATATTGATAATATCCACAGCTAGTGAGGGTTTAAGGAAAGCAGAACTCTCATATATGGATGGTGAAAAGTGTTAAATAGTGGAGGAAATTTAGAAAGGCAATTTTAAAGTGTACATCCCTTGACTCAGTGGTCCCACTTTTAGGAACCTATCCTACAAGTTCACCAGGATATATGGAAAAGGATCCTTATTAAAGCATTATTTGGAATAGTAAAAAAGAAAAAATAGAGATAATTCCATTAATACGGAAATTATTAAATAGCATACAGAAACTGAAAATAATGAACTAGATTTATCAGTATGAAATAACATGGAGGGATACTTATGTTGTTCAGTGAAAACAACAAATAATAAAAATTAAAAAAATCAGGTTACACATAAGTAGGTATAGTATGATCTCATATTTTAAAAATAAACAATATCTGTACCACTTTTAATGTTTTTATAATTAAAAAACATTAAAAAAAATTTACCTAGAGGACATTTTATAGGTTTAATAATTTAACCATATTAACTATTATGATGGTTATTGCTATGTATCAACTTGGTAGGCTATGATTCCCAGTGGTTTGGCAAACACTATGTAATCATCTTCCATTTTGTGATCTGATGTGAGCAGCCAATCAGTTAAAAGGGGGAGTTTCCTTGGGGGTGGGGCCTAACTCCAGTATATCAATGGATGTTCTGGCAAAGCTTGCTTGCTTTTGATCCTGCACTTCTTCTCATCCCCTGACCTCCAGTTCTTGGGACAAGAGAAGCTTTCAGCCTGCTGCTTGACCTGCAGATTTTGGATCCACCAGCCATTGCAACTACATGAACCAGCAAAAGGCTTCAGCGTGCCAGAAGTCTTTAGCTTGCTGCCTGACTCATGGATTTGGGACTTGACAGCCCCCACAACTGCATGAGTCATTTCCTCACAATTGTCTGAGCCATTTCCTTGAAAAAATTTCTCTATATATCTATATACACTTCACTGGTTTTGCTCCTTCAGAGAACCCAGACTAAGACAGTTGTATAGTTCAAATTTTCTATGATCTTATTTTTAGTCTACTTGATTGCCTGGCAATGTTTTTTGTTAAATTATCCCATTTTATTTGTTTTGCCTCATATATTTAACATATTTTGCTCTATATTCACTGAAACTACATTCCAGATCAGACTTTCTCATTATGGGTTGTGCCTTTTTAAGTTCTATCTTGCCCCTTTTTGTCCTCTTTGTTCTATGTAATACGTTTTCTTTCTTTCTTTCTTTTTTATTGTGCTTTAGGTGAAGGTTTACAGAGCGAATTAGTTTCTCGTAAAATAATTAATACACATATTGTTTTGTGACACTGGTTAACAACCCCGTGATGAGTCAACACTCTCCCCTTCTCAACCTTGGGCTCCCCATTATCAGCTTTCTCATCCCTGCCCCTGGGTTGGCACGCCCATTTAGTCTTGTTTTGTTTGATGGGCCTGCCTTATCTTTGGCTGAAGGGTGAAACTCAGGAGTGACTTCAGTACTGAGTTAAAAGGGTGCCCAGGGGGGCCATACTCTCAGGGTTTCTCCAGTCTCTGTCAGACCAGTAAGTCTGGTCTTCTTGGTGAGTTAGAATTTTGTTGTTCTATGTAATAATTTTTGTTTTGAATTCTCCTGCTCTTTTTGTCTGCCAGACTTTACTTTGCCCATCTTTCTGTTTTTTAATCCCTCCAATGGCTGATTTTTCCCATTCCTGTTTTTAAATCATGCATATTTATCATCACAATAAATGTTTGATCCTATTTCTGCTATCGTATTCTATGCCTTCTTGGTATTTCCAGAGAAGATGAGACATGGAGTTAAGGCAGTGGCTGTGGGAATGGAAAGAAGGAGCCAAGTGGAAAGGTAATAATGATGATAATGAGGAGGAGGAGGAAGGAAGAGTGAGGGGAATGGAAGACTCAGAGATCATTCCCTCATACCAAGCTTTATCAAATGGGTATATGAAAGGAGTAAGAGTCTCCTTTTCTTTGTTTTTGTAATAGTGGAGATGATGAGTTTAGTTTAACATGTTTTTTTGAGGTCCTTATGGCACATATCAGTAGAGAGGTACTATAAAAACAGTTGGGATATACAAATCTGAAGTTTATGAAAGAAGTTTTCACCTACATATTCATAGTTCTATGGGTGAATCTGAATTTTGACTGGGATTTAAAAGAACATTTAACTTAATGATGGTCCACATTCACTTTAATTCTTTATCTATGGCAACTGTCAAAGGTGTTCCAGTCTTCCTTAATCAATACTTGATACAAATAAGCAAATAAAATTACCTTGGCCATTCCAACTGAACTGGCATTCAATTCTGAGATACCTTGGTTGGTCTTGTCTCCACGTTCCCAAATCCCAAAGTCCTGGCATAAAATAAAAACACACATCACCATTAGCAATTCATAGCCATTAAACATCCACCAGATAGATGCACAATCCTTGAATAAAAGGCACTAATAGTAGCAAATGTACAATACATATGTGTACCCACAATGCATATTAAGGAATGCCAACAAGTTGGTTAGCCACTGCAGCTACTTTCCTGATAGGCTTAAATCCTATTGGGGCCTCCAAGGAGGTGGAAGGCCCCTCAATAGTTGATTAGAAGGGCTGAGAATTGTAACTCAGAGAGAAAATTCTAGGCCTATGCATCTAGAACTGTGCTTCTCAAAATTTTTCATCAAAGCAGACATCCATGGGATCTAAGAGATGGAACCTTAACATTGGGCCATTATTTTATCTTAAACATTCATTCTAATTTTATTTTCTATCAGCATTGACAAGGTAACATGTACTAACCTATGCACTTTACATTATTATCTTACTTAATCCTTACACTTTTTAGATGATGAAACTGAGTTGCAAAGAGAGGTTAAGTGACTCACTCAAGTCACATAGCTAAAAAGTGCGAGGGCAGGATTAGAGTCCAAGTAATCTCACTGGAAAGTCCACATTCTTAATCATAACACTATACAGCCCCTCAATAATGAAGATAATATTTAAAATCACTTCTAAAAGCTTTTATTTTGAAATAATGTTAGACTTACAGACAAGTTGTAAGAACAGTACAGCAAGTTCCCATATATCCTTCACCCAGCTTCCCTAATCTTAATGTCTACCATAAATACAGTACTATTGTCAAACCTGTCATTATTAGCAGCAGCATTCATAGGGCAAAAAAACCTAGAAGGATACACATCAAACTTTTCATTGCTGATATCTTTGAGAGAAGGGACTGGGTAGAGTTAAATTTTCACATTTGACTTTATAGACATCTACATTAATTAAATTTTTCATAATGGATATGTTTTAATTTGCAAACCAAAAGAAAGCTATGAGGAAGCATACTCCTCTGAGTAAGAACAGGATCTGATCAGTAAGGAAGGAGAAGAAAGTGGAGCAGATGGGCTGAGAGAAGCAGAGATGCGGTCTCTAGAGAGACAGCAGAAGAATATGGCTGCCAAGATTTGGGATGAACGGTGTTCCATCTCTCAGAAAGCAATGTGATGATTTGTTTATGAAGTTGTGTTCTATGTTCTTGCAAAAAAACAGCCTCTTCCTTTTTTTTTTTCAAATCTTAAACTAGTAGAAATGGGTTTTTGTTTCTGGTAGCCAAACCAAATAGCTGACAACTGTGAACATATACTCAACCTTATTAAGAATCAAAGAACTACAAACTCAGAGATATGAGTTCTGAAAAATACTAAACAAATTGTTAAATGCCCAGTGTTTGTGAGGGTGGTAGAAAAGAGTCAACATTCACACACTGCTGTTTGCCCTTAGATCTAGAAATTCCACTTTGAAATATTTTCCAGAGAAAATTCTTGGGCCAGTTCACAAAGACCTCACTTCAAAAACGATGACACTGTTTATATTAGAGAAAAAATTAGAAACCACCTAGGTATTCATTAATAAAAGGATAGTTAAATAAATGGAACACTGTGGCAGATAAACTCTAAGAAAATCCCCACAATCTCTGCCTTTAGGTAGTCACAGCATTGTGTAATGGCCTCCCCCTGACTGTGGGCAAGACTTATAACTTGCTTCTAATCAATACAATACCTCAACTTTGAATGGATATGACTTCTGTGATTAGATTACAAAAGATTACGATTTCTGTCTTGCTAGTAGTCTTTCTCTTGCTGGCTTTGATGAAGCAAGTTGCCATGCTGGGGAGGATTACAAGAGACGGAACAGAGGGCAGCCTATGGCCAAAAGCTATTGAGGAATGCTAGGCCTTAGTCCAACAACCCAAAAGGAACTGAATCCTATCAACATCTATGTATGATGTAAGTAAACTTGGAAGTGGACCTTTCCCCAGTCAAGACTTCAGAAGAGAGTACAACAAGGACTGAGACTTTGTAGTGGAGCAAAAGACCCTGAAGCAGAGGATCCAGCTAAGCCACGCCCAGATTGCTGACCCATGAAAAAACAAAAATTGCAAGATAATAAAAGTGTTATTTTAAGCCACTAAAAAAAGAGACTACTACTATAGACACTATATACTGTCTCCTTCTCAGTGTCTCGTATCAGGTGGTACATTATGTTGATATGTCTTATTACCAGTGATATTACTCTTTATCACTTGATTAAGTTGCTGTAACTGATATTTACAATTAAAGAATATCTTGGGAGAGAAACTTTAAGACTATGCAAATGTCCTGTTTCTCCTCAAACTTTCATCCACTAATTTAGCGTCCGTCAGAGAATATTGCCTCCAGCACTTATTACAGTGCTGTTTTGGGAAACCTTGGTGGTGTAGTGGTTGAGAGCTACGGCTGCTAACCAAAGGTCGGCAGTTTGAATCCACCAGGAGCTCACTGGAGGCCCTATGGGGCAGTTCTACTCTGTCCTATAGGGTTACTATGAGTCGGAATTTACTCAGTGGAAATGGGTTTTTACAGTTTTGGCTTTTTTTTTTTTAATGTACAGGTAGTCCCGGACACATGACATACTCAAGTTACAACAAATTGCACTTCTGACTTTTTTTTTGTACATCTTATCATTAGTAATATGTACTACACACAATGTTGTAGTGCATAATTTGTTGATGTCATCATTCTCAAGTGTTTACTTGCAGATGTTCAAAGTTATGATTTATAAGGACACTGATAATAAAAGGCAATAATAATGAAAACTAAAAAACAAAAGAGATACTCAACTTACGTTACAACCGACTCATGATGGAATCATTGGAATGGAACCCTGATGTAACTCAGGGACTACCTGGACTAAATTTTTTCTTTAATAAATTTTTAAGTTTGAAATTGAATATTTATATAAAATGAGAAAGAAATCACAACAAAGTTTATAAAGTTGAAAAATACTAAGAAGTCACACAATCCAGAAAAATAACAAATTACTGTTCTTATTTTATTGCTTGACATTATTCTATATTCTATTCTAGCTTCCCTCCTCCTTCTCGCAATATCTGTGAAGAGAAATCTTGTTGATTGCCTCTTCATAAGACAATGATTTTGTAATGACATTTTCTACAGAGAGACTAAAAAGATAATTTAGTTTTTACTCTCACATACCCAGACCCAGTGCCGTCGAGTCGATTCCGACTCATAGCGACCCTATAGGACAGAGTAGAACTGCCCCCGTAGAGTTTCCAAGGAGCACCTGGCAGATTCAAACTGCCGACCCTTTGGTTAGCAGTCATAGCACTTAACCACTACACTACCAGGGTTACTCTCACATGGTTGATCGAAATTCATTTTTTTATTATTGGTAGTTTAGAACTCCTCTTTTTTAGCTTCACAAGTCCTTATTGGTAGTGTCATATCCGTAACTTCCTCTTTTGTTGTTTTTTAAATAATATTTTATTGTGCTTTTGGTAAAAGCTTACACAGCAAATTAGGTTCCCATTCAACAATTTTTCTACACAAGTGGTTCGGTGACATTGGTTATATTCTTCACAACTCCTGAACATTTTCATTATTTCCTTTCTGGTTTTGCCATTTCCATTAATCTAGTTTCCCTGCCCCCTTATATTCTCATCTTTGTCTTAAAGTAATTGTTGACCATTCAGTCTCATAGAGGTGATTTTTAAAGGAGCACAGTACTTACAGGTGATATTCCTTATTTTTTGAGCCAATTTGTTATTTAGCTACAAGGTGACCTGTCATTGATTGAATTGTGTCCCCAAAAAATATATGTATCAATTTGGCTAGGCCATGATTCCCAGTATTGTGTGACTGTTCACCATTTTGTCATCTGATGTGATTTTCCTATGTGTTGTAAATTCTACCTCTATGATGTCAATGAGGTGGGATAGGTGGCAGTTATGTTAATGAGGCAGGACTCAATCTACAAGATTGGATTGTGTCTTGAGCCAATCTTTTTTGAGATGTACAAGTGAGCAGAGAGACAGGGGGACCTCATACCCCCAAGAAAGAAGCACTGGGAGCATAGCGCATCCTTTGGACCCTGGGTCCCTGTGCTGAGAAGCTCCTTGACTGGGGAAGATTGATGACAAGGACCTTCCTCCACAGCTGACTGAGAAGAGAAAGCCTTCCCCTGGAGCTGATGCCCTGAATTTGGATTTGTAGCCTACTAGATGGTGAGAGGATAAATTTGTTTGTTACAGCCATCCACTTGTGGTATTTCTGTTACAGCAGCACTAGATGACTAAGACATGACCTCAGGGGTTAGTTTCAGTTCTTCAGGGCTGTTTTATGGTAATTTCCCTTATACCTTTTAGAGTTATTAATTAGATTTCTTCTGCAAAGGAAAACTATCCCTTCTTCCCCATTTATTTATTTATTTATCTATCTATCTATCTATCTATTTATTTATTTATTTATATCAGTATGAACTCATGGATATTTAGTTTATTCTCTGGGTTATAACAAAATACTATAATTATTTATTTTGTTGCACAAATATTTGACCATTGGGAGTTCTTTCAGGTTGACTCCTGTGCCCTTTTGATAAATTCCTGTAAAAAAAAAGATGTGGAGTTGGTGTCTGACCTCCTCTAACTTCACAAGGGGGAAGGAGAGACAAGATCGACAGCACGAGGCTGATTCCTGTGAGGCAGAGGTCAGACATGCCTCCTCTTTTCGCCATCTTTACCAAGTCTGATACCAACCACCCCCCACCTCATGGCACTCTCTACTTCTGTGCTAGGTTCAGTAACTCACTGCAATGGCCACACAGAACTCACAGACAATATTCACAATTATGGGGTTTTAGGGAAGTAACAAGTTACAATTCAGGTTCAGGGACACTCAGGATACAGCTCTTCCATCAGGATAGCCTCCTCTCAGCTGTGCTCGCAGGCACACCTCTTACTGGCCCTAGGCCTCTGCCCTACTCAGGCAAGTGTTGCAAAGCTCTTTTAGTCCCTGACAATCAGCGCCCAGGCACACCTCACCTTGCTGCACCAGTAAGCCTTAGCCCAAAGACACTCAGCTTTCTTGCTCTGTGGGCTGGGAAGCCCGCTGCGCAGTCTCTCGCTGGTCTCTCCTGCCATTTCTCTGCCACCGCTTCTCATCGTCTTCAGGGTTACAGCTCGCTGTCCCCTGGGTCTAGGAGCTTCTCAGTGCAGGGATCTCAGAAGTACAAAGAATGCACCCTCTGCTCCTGGCTGTTCTTCCTTGGTGATGGTGGGATGCTCTCTTTCCTGCCTCTGGGATGGGCGACAATTACCCCAGTTTGCATACTATCACCCAATTATTGTGTGTGAGTCACAAAAACCATGGCTAGAAGGGCCATATTATGTAATTCATTGCACTGCAGCCCCCCATCTTTTTTTGGGCAGTTCCTGACTTTCTGGCTGCAAAGCATGCTCCAGGCTCACCTTGTATTATCCCTGTCCCAACCCTGAAATCAATTGCTTATACAAGGAGCCCTGGTTCCTTTTATTAGAGAGTGATAGTTAGAAATCAAGACCTGTGCATGGCGTATGCTCACTGTTATTGAGGTATTGTTGTTTCTAGGCCCTCTCAGTGAACAGAGCTTGGAAATACATGTACACGTACACACATACATCCATATTCATTTCAGTTATCTATCTTAAGTTACTTTTCATGTTAAATCACTAAGTTAAAAAGCAGCTTCAGGAAAGCAAACCATACTTATTTTGTGGTTGTCCTCATATGACCTCACATGCCCCCTTCCCCAGCTGGACCTTAGATTGTGAGGCAAAGATTAGAGTGTGAGAAGGCACGGATATCATTATTTCTATTGATGCAACCCTTGACTGCAATGAAGGTCAGAGGACCCCGACATCAAAGAGCCCCAGGCCACTGCAGACCTATGGTATCAGAAGGAAAAGCAACCAGTCAACAAACAATGTCTGTTCGCGTAAAAAGTACCTATGTTAGACTTACACTTCTGGCAAATATGGAGTACAGGGACTGGTTTTACTCTCCCACCTGAAACAACTAAAAATACTGGGCAAGATATATGAAACTGCAGTGTTCAATACACTGGGCATTATGCAATGAAGGACAGAGATCCCTGAGAGAGGGGATACAAACAGGGTGAGCTCTATGATTGCCCCAGCTTACTGTTGTGAGTTTCCAGACAACAGTGTAAAGAGGGAAACCCAGAAAGCCTGGCAGATTCCCCTAGCTGACAAGATAAAGCTGAGAATACAGGAAGACCAAAGTACCCATAGTTTGTAGAACACAGTAATGGAGAAGACAGAGGTATACAGACAGAGATCCCAGAGATATGCAGAGGATTCCCCTCAAGTATTCAGCAGAACAGTGATCAGTACGTGCATGTAAGGAAATAATTGGAGGCTAGGGAAAGAACACCCAAAATAATTAGAGGAAAAAATACCTGGTGCTCACACAGGACTAAAAATAGTGCCTATTCCAATCAGCCAGACTAGAAAACCTCATAATTTATGGGCTATTAGGCAGAGTACTCAGAAAGGTCTTGCATAAATAGTGAGGAATAATTAGACCAAGACTAAACATGACTCGCAACCTGCCTAACATATCTTAAAAGCAATAAAGGATCAGACTGTTTCTGGGTAACTTCTTTGGGTTCCAGAACAAAGCTTGAGAATAGCAATAAAAAAATACCCAGGCCCCGAGAAGGTAAAATTCACAATGCCTGGCAGCCAGTCAAACATTACCAGGTATGCAAAGAAAATGGAAAACACAGTCCATAATGAGAAGAAAAATCAATCAATTAAAATGAACCTGGAACTGACACAGATGTGAGAATAAGTATACAAGGATATTAAAATATTTATCATAACTATATTCTATATGTTCAAAAAGTAGGCACATAGAAGATATAAAAAAGACCCAAATCAAACTTCTAGACAAACTAACATAAAATGATGTTGAAAATCTGAACAGACCCATAACAAGAGAAGAGACTGACAAGGTAATAAAAAAACTCCCAATAAAAAAAAAAAAAGCCCAGGCCCGGATGACTTCACTGCAGAATTCTACCAAACATTCAGAGAAGAGCTTACACCAGTACTACTCAAACTATTTCAGACCATAGAAAAGGAAGCGATACTTCCAAATTTATTCTATGAAGCCAGCATAACCCTGATTACCAAAAGGAGGCAAAGACACCACAAAAAAGAAAATTACAGACTAATATCATTCATGAATATAGATGCAAAAATTCTCAACAAAATTTTAGCCAATAGAATTCAGCATCATATCAAAAAAATAGTACACCATGACTAAGCAGGATTCATCCCAGGTATGCAAGAATGGTTCAACATTAGAAAATCAATCAATGTAATCCACCTCATAAATAAAAGGAAAGAAAAGAATCACACGATCATCTCAATCAATGCAGAAAAGGCATTTGACAAAGTCCAACACCAATCCCTGATAAAAACTCTCAATAAAATAGCTACGGAAGGGAAATTTCTCAACATAATAAAGGGCATCTATGCAAAACCAACAGCCGACATCATTCTTAATAGAGAGGGGCTGAAAACATTCCCCTTGAGAACAGGAAAAAGACAAGGATGCCCTTTATCACCAATCGTATTTAACATTGTGCTGAAGTACTAGCTAGAGCAATAAAAAATAAGGCAAGAAAAAGAAATAAAGGGCATCCAAATTGGTAATGAAGAAATTAAACTGTCCCTATTTCCGGATGATATATGATACCCAAAATACTGTACCAGAAAACTACTGGAACTAATAGAAAGATTCAACAGAGTAGCAGGATACAAGACAAACATATAAAAATCAGTTGGATTCCTATACACCAATAGAGAGAACGATAAAAAGGAAATCAGGAAAACAATACCATTTATAATATCCCGTAAAAAATTAAATACTTAGGAATAAATCTAACCGGGAATGTAAAAGACCTATACAAAGACAATTACAAAACACTACTGCATGAAACCAAAAGAGACCTACATAAATGGAAAAACATACCACGTTCATGGATAGGTAGACTCAACATTGTGAAAATGACAATTCTACTCAAAGATATTTACGAACACAATGCAATCCCGATCCAAATACCAACAACATTTTTTAAAGAGATGGAAAAACTTATCATTAACTTTATATGGAAAGGGAAGAAGCCCTGGATAAGCAAAGCACTACTGAAGAAGAAGAATAAAGTAGGAGGACTCGCACTACCTGACCTCAGGACCTACTGTACAGCTGCAGTAGTCAAAACATGCCTGGTGCTGGTACAATGACAGATATATTGACTGACGGAACAGAATTGAGAACCCAGATGTAAATCCATCCACCTATGGTCATCTGATCTTCGAGAAGTCCAAAGTCCAAAGTCCATCAAATGGGGAAAAGACAGTCTTTTTAACAAATAGTGCTGGCAAAACTGGATGTCCATCTGCAAAAAGTGAAACAGGACCCATACTTCACGCCATATACAAAAACTAACTCAAAATATAAAGCCAAAAACTATGAAGTTCATAGAAGAAAAAATAGGACAAACACTAGAGGTCCTCATACATGGCATTAACAGGATACAAACCACAACCAATAACACACAAACTCTAGAAGATAAGCAAGGTAACTGGGATCTTCTAAAAATTAAACACTTATGCTCATCAAAAGACTTCACCAAAAGAGTTAGAAAAGAACCTACAGACTGGAGAGAAGTTTTTGGCTATTACAAATCAGACAAAGGTCTAATCTCTAAAATCTACAAGAAAATCCAACACCTTTACAACAAAAAGACAAATAATCCAATTAAAAAATGAGCAAAGGAAATGAACAGACACTTCACCAAAGAAGACATTCGAGCAGCCAACAGACACATGAGGAAATGCTCCCGATGACTAGCCATTAGAGAAAATGCAAATCAAAACCACTATGAGATACCATCTCACCCTGGCATTACTGGCACAAATAAAAAAAACAGGAAATAACAAATATTGGAGAGGCTGCAGGGAGATTGGAACTCTTATGCACTGCTGGTGGGAATGCAAAATGATACAACCATTTTGGAAAACGATATGGTGCTTCCTTAGAAAGCTAGAAATAGAAATACCATATGATCCAACAATCCCACTCCTAGGAATATATCCAAGAGAAATAAAAGCCATCACATGACTAGACATATGCATGCCCATGTTCACTGCAGCATTGTTCACAATAGCAAAAAGATGGAAACAACCTAGATGCCCATCAACAGATGAATGGAATATCAAACTGTGGTCCATACACATAATGGAGTATTACGCAACAAGAAATAACAACAATGAATCTGTGAAGCATCTCATAACATGTATGAACCTGGAGGACATCATGCTGAGTGAAATAAGTCAATCACGAAAGGGCAAATATTGTATGAGACTATTACTGTAAAAACTCATGAAAAGGTTTACACACAAAAAGAAACAATCTTTGATGGTTATGAGGGTGGGGATGGAAAATCAAATAGACAATAGATAAGTGGTAACTTTGGTGAGGGGTAAGACAGTAAACAATACTGGGGAAGCCAGCACAACCTATACAAGGCAAGGTCATGGAAGCTCCATAGACACATCCAAACTCCCTGAGGGACCGAATTGCTGGGCCAAGGGCTGTGGAGACCATGGTCTCGGGAATATCTAGCTCAACTGGCATAACACAGTTTATAAAGAAAATGTTCCACATTCTACTTTGGTGAGTAGCATCTGGGGTCTTAAAAGCCTGTAAGCGGCCATCTAGGGTACTCCACTGGTCTTACCCCTTTGGGAGCAAGGAAGACTGAAGTAAACTAAAGATACAAGGGAAAGATTAGTCCAAAGGACTAACGGACCACGTCTACCACGGCCTCCACCAGACTGAGCCGAGTACAACTAGATGGTGCCCTGCTACCATCACTGACTGCTCTGACAAGGATCACAATAGAGGGTCCTGGACAGAGCTGGAGAAAAATGTAGAACAAAATTCTAACTCAAAAAGAAAGACCAGACTTGCTGGCCTGACAGGCCGGAGAAACCCTGAGAGTATGGTCCCCGGACACCCTTTTCAGCTCAGTAATGAAGCCATTCCTGAGGTTCACCCTTCAGCCAAAGGTTGGACAGGGCCCATAAAACAAAATGAGACTAAAGAGGCACATCAGCCCAGGGGCAGGGACTAGAAGGCAGGAGGGAACAGGAAAGCTGGTAATAGGGAACCCAAGGTTGAGGAGGGAGAGTGTTGACATATCGTGGGGTTGTTAAGAACAATGTGTGTATTGACTGTTTAATGAGAAACTAGTTTGTTCTGTAAACCTTCACCTAAAGTGCAATAAAAAAAAACTTCTAGTGTGAAACTATGTCTGAGATGAAAAATATACTGGGTGGGATTAATGACAAAGAAAGTAGGCACTGCAAATGAAAAGATTAGTGAACTTGAAGGAACAGCAATAGAAATTATCCCAAAGTAAACCCAGAAAAGAGGAAGGGGGTGGGCAACAGAAAAAAGATAGGAAAAAAATAATCGCTGAAAGCTTTTCACGAAAACTACAAATTCATAGATACATGAAGCTAAATAAATTCCAAGTACTAAAAACACGAAGAAAGCTACACCAAGGGCCATCATAATCAAATTGCTTAAGTCAGTAATCAAAAGAAAATTCCTAAAGCAGCCAGTGGGAAAAGGCACATATGTACAGAGGAACAAAGACAAGGGTGACAATAAATTTCATGTCAGAAACAATGCAAGTGAAAAGGCAATATCTTTAAAGTACTGAGAGAAAAAGAAAAACCCACCAACATAAAATTCGATACCCAGTGTAAACATCTTTAAAAAATGCAGGTGAAATAAAACTTTTTCAGTCACATAAAAGCTGAAAGAATTTATCACCAGCAAACCTGTACTACAAGAAATGTTAAAGGAAATTATTCAGGCAAAAGGAAAATGATACTGATGGAAACCTGAATCTACACAAAGGAATGAAGAGCATCAGAACTGGTAACTATGAGTAAATAACTGAGATGTTTTCTTTTTACTTAAATCATTTTAAAAGGTAATTATCCACTTAAAAAAAAATAATGTATTGGTTGTAAAGGAGAAGGCTGGTTAGTTAAGAAATGGAAGCAAAGGAGCTATCAGAGAACTCTGGTAGTATGTCTCCAGTACTGTCCTGGAATGAGTTATGACATTTATTTATTCCACAAATAATAATTTTTTTATGTTTATTGTAGGAACTGATCTCTATTTTTTGTAACTGATGTACAAAATCTGTACATATTTAAACTGTATTTTAATATATATTTACACCCGTGAAACCATCACCCAATCAATATAATGAACATTTTCATCACTCCCCAAAGTTTTCTCATACCCCCTCCATCCTTGTCACGAGGAAACTACTGATCTGTTTCCTGTCATTATACATTTATAGAATTTTATCTTAGTGGTATCATACAGTATGTACATTTTTTATCTGGCTTCTTTCACTAAGCATGCCTTTGAGATTCATCCATGTTGTTGCATGTATCAATAGTTCGTTTCTTTTTCTTGCTGGGTGGTATCCCATTGTATGGATATAACACAATTTGTTTATCCATTTACCTGTCGAAGGATATTTGGGTTGTTTCCAGTTTGGACAATTATAAATAAAACTTCAGTGAACAACAGCAAAAAACAAACAAATGCCTATGTTAAAGTGAAGGAGAAAATACATATTCCTGTACAGTGTTGCTTTGAGATTGATTACCTTTTTGTGTGGCCTTTCAAGCCACGGTCTTGTAACTACCACCCAGGTGACTGGGTGGGACTGTACGATAGGGTAATTGTGGCCCACCGAAGGGACTGGTCAGTTTTGCCATCCCGCTGGGCTTGAAATGAGCCACCCCAAAGGCAAGAAAGAGAAGAGTCCACCACCACCAAGGAAGGAGAGGCCGGCAGGAAAGAATGGCAGGAGATGGGGCAGTGGGCTTTCTGGACCACGGAGCAAGAAAGCTAAGTGCATTTGGGCAGAGACTGAGAGCCAGGGAGAAGCCTATGCCTGACCCATGAATTTAGGACTTGCCAGCCTCCCCAACTGCACGAGCCATTTAGTTCTGTGAGACATTGCAGCTAACTAAGGAACCCAAAGACGGGAGGGAGAGTGCTGACAGGATAGGGAGTAGTTGATGTTAGAGATGATGGAGTGCTACAGCAGCTTGGAAAAGTTGGACACTTGGGACATCTTTAATCTCCACTCATAGGAACCAGCTTTCTGCCGATCCTTGCAAAAGAAATTATTCGTTTAAGTGTCTAACATATCATTTTATAGAGAAGATGTTAAATATATTATGATTTAATAGAAACCTACTTTATATGGTAGTTTTAAGAAAAAGTAACCTTTTTGTACAGTAAGCTCTGAATCAATGCTTACAAATAGAAAAATATGCCTAAGTTTCATTTCTAAGTAGCTAACTGGTTCATAATACTCCTAATCATTTTGTCCCTGTATAAGATGTTGTTAAACTATTAAAATAAGATCACCATTTAGCCCCAGGTTGCCAAATACATACCATGAGATATCATAGAATATGTCAGGAATGAAAGCACAGCACCTTAACCCTTTTGGCTCCGTAATCCCCTTGGGGAGAAGGGAACAAAGGATGACTGATACTAGCAAAGAAAGAGGTTGAAGACAGCTTCTGCCAGAAGCCTTTTAGATTGCTTTACTATGAAGGGTAGCATTAACAGTTTTAACGTAGTCTTAAACACAAGAACATCATATGTTTAAAATCCATTCCAAAATGAGAACTTACAGCAGTTTTATATGCAGCTTCAATGTAAAACACAAGGTTCTGTATGAAGTTGACTTCATCTAGGCTGTGGATGATATGGAGGCCTGAAGAAAAAGGGAATAAGGATATAGAGCTGGTCAGTTATCACTATAAGCTTTATACGCAGCCATAGTAACCAACTGACCTTACTACTCCTAAGTACACCTACTCCTCCTTAGGAACAGTGGAAGGCATTTGGATTCCTAAACCATAAAAATAAAACCACAATTTAGTCCTAAGGTAGTCTCCAACTAAGTGAGATATCAGCATATTTTAATGTGGAGGAATTTTAACTGTTATTTCTAGGTTTTAGTTTAGAGTCTCAGAATTCTGATTCTACAGGTAACTAATTTATAATGTACTTAAATGTACAAATCTGGGCACCTGGAAAAAGAAAAAGTGATATTTCAAAACAGAGTTGGAGGGAGTCTAAACATTAAGCAAGAAATAGATTAAAAATTATGATTTTAGGTAGAAAACCATGTTTTTTTGGATTAAAAATTATAGCTATTCTAAATGTAACCTATACAAAAACACTTATACCTTACACAGGGAATGCTCTGAATGCATTATTTATTTAATTTTTGCAACAACCCGAAGGAGTGGAAACCTGTTTTCTCCATGAGGTTTACAGAGGCTAAATATTTGTCTCTCTAAATATTATAACTAATAAATAGTGGAGCCAAGACTCAGTTGACCGTTGACTTCTGTTTCACTTCAGAGACTGAGGGCCTAAGCAAGAAGCTATAAAACCAAAAAAAAAAAAACAAACCCAGTGCTGTGAAGTCGATTCCAACTCATAGCGACCCTATAGGACAGAGTAGAATTGCCCCATAGAGTTTCCAAGGAGCACCTGGCAGATTCGCACTGCTGACCCTTTGGTTCGCAGCCACAGCACTTAACCACTACGCCACCGGGGGTTCTGCAAGAAGCTATACTGCCATCTTAATGTGTACCCTATGGTCTGTTTGTTTAAAAACTCTTTCTCTAAGCACACACGCAGAAAAAAAGGACTAGAAAAATATATACCAAGATTTTAACGGTAGTTATCTCTAATGGTAAGATTGAAGGTAGCTTTATTGTGTTTTGCACATCTTTGTAATTTTATAGTATTCAACAATGAACATGTATTATTTTTAAAATTTAAAAAGTTATATAAAAAAGAAAATTCATTAAACAAGGCAGAACGTGAAAATAATTTATAAAATTATAAAAATAATCTATAAAATTTTACCAAATCCTGAGCACTGAAACTTTTTACTGGTGTAAGCTTTATTAGGAGTCCCTGGGTGGTGCAAATTTAACATGCTCAGCTGCTAATTGAAAGGTTGGAGGTTCAAGCCTACCCAGAGGCATCTTGGAAGAAAGTTCTGGCGATCCACTTCTGAAAATCAGCCACTGAAAACCCTGTGGAGCACAGTTCTACTCTGACACATATGGGATCCACCAGGAGTTGGAGGTGACTTAATGGCAACTGGTTTACTGGAAGTTGTATTAAGCAATTAAATTTTAAAACATCTCTATTGCAACAATAAGTATTACTATGTACATATTATCTAAAGCCTTTGTTTTTAACATATTATCTAAAGCCTTTGTTTAGGACACTTGATTCCAAACTAGAAACCATTTCAGTATTGAAAAATCAGGAAGTTTATTTTTCTTTTCCAGCCTATAAACAGGAGAAAGAAGTGAAGACCAGGGAGCTGGAGAAACTAAAATTTTAAGCTTCTCACATTTTTCCTGGCCAAAACTATTTTATTAAAACAAAATGTTTATATTCACAGTTGTCATAAAAATAAGTATGTTGGCTTTCTGGAAATGACTACATGTGCCAGCTATACAGTTGTATTATACCCAGACAAGGCGAAGAGTTTCCGGTTTGCTAAGAAATGAGCAGAACCTACAGCAATTAGATCTAGGTAGTAAAGCTTCTTTAAGAGGACTTGGGAATGGAAAGATTTCTCTGACACTCTTAGAAACATGATGGAAAGCAGCTGTCAAATGTTTCTTAATGTCAGCTTTCAAATGAACTCCCCCTTAACCTTCTTGCGTGACACTCATTCCAGTCCAGAAACAATTCTTAGAACAAATAAGTCACTTGCACCAAAAAAATTCAAACTGTACCAAAAGGTATACAGTGAGTCTTCCTCCCACCCCGAATCACGTCATGCTCTACTCCTGCTAGTTCTCTTCTCCAGAGGAAACCACTGTTACCAGTTTCCTCCGTATCCTTTCAGAGATATATTATGCATATGTAAGTATATGTATAGTAACCCCCTTTCTTTAGAAAAAGGGTAGTGTGTTATACTACACCTTGCTTTTTTCATATACAACTTGGAGATAATTTCAAATATTTATCTGCCTCATTTTTTTTAAACTGTTACATAACATTCCACTGAAGGGCTGTTCCTGTAACCAGTTCCCTGTTAAAAGACACTTGGGGTGCATCTAACCCTTTGTGACTATAATCAATGCTGCAGTGAGTTTCTGTGTCTATACATCTTTGTACATATGTGGTAGTATATCATCAGAGGAAATTACTAGAAATACAATTGTCACATCAAAAGACTTACACATATTATTTTTTCCAACATTTTATTATGATATATATCAAAAAAAAAAAACAAACCAGAACAGATAAAAGAATTTTACAGCCAACACCCATGTCTTAGTTTCCTAGTTCTGCTGTAATACAATTACCACAAGCAGGTGGCTTTAAAGAACAGAAGTTTATCCTCTCACAGTTCAGGAGGCTTTAAGTCCAAATTCAGGGTGTGACTGTAGGGGGCAGGTCCTTCTTTGTCCACTTCAGCTTCTAGTAGCTGGCAGCCCTTGGAGTTCCTGGACTTATAGGTTCATTTGCCTCTGTAGTCAGATAGCTACTGTCTTCCTCGTGTCTATGTGCCTGTGTCTAATCTGTTCTTTTTGGAACTCAGAAGTAATTAGATTTAGAACTCACCCTACTCAGGTACAATGTAATTAACGTAACAAAGAAAGCCCTATTTTCAAACAAGATTACATCCACCAGGTATAAGGGTTAGGATTCCAACACATATTTTGGGGGATACAATTTAATCTATAACCACCTGGATTCCACCATTAACATTTTTTTTTATATTTTGTTTCTCATATATCTATCTATCCCTTTACCCATTCATAAATCCACCTTATTTTTTGATACTTTTCAAAGTTGTAGATTACCTGTACATTTTCCCCTAAACACCTCAGCACATGTACATTAAATTTTGATAATTATCACCAAGTTTCTCTGCAAACAGGTGCCAACCAACATTGACCACTGTTTCCCTACACTATTGCCAACACAGGCGATAATAGAAGTTTTTGATCTTTGATCTCGCTAATGAGTAAGAAACAGAGCCTTCTTCTAGTTTAGTTTGGAGTTCTTTTCAACTCAATTTCTACTGAATTGCTGGCCTTTCTGTTATTGATATTTTAATGAAATTAAGAAAATTACCCTTTTGTATCTCATGTGTTGGAAGTAGTTTCCCTAGTTTGTTTAAACAGTTATTTTGTATACAGTATATTTTTCTTCTCAGAAACTTTTACGTAAGTTTTATCCCATGTTTCTAGTACTTTTATGGTTCTACTTTTTAGATTTAAATCTTTGACCTATTGACAGATAATTTAAATCAAAGAACTGTGAAACTTCAGACCTAAAATGATCAGTATGATCAGTATCAACCAATTACAAACTCCTCCTGATCCATGGCTCTGCTAAAATGGCAACCATAGCACAGGGCAGGAGGAGCAGGACAAGGATCTTTCTTATAGCCGTAATAATCTTAACCTCTTAGAGAGGAAAAAAAGATGAGCGTGATACTGGACATCAGCTTTATAATCTTGTCACCTTTGCATGCCAAAGTGAGCAGAGGCTGAGAAAAGGCAGAAAATGTGAAATTGGTCTTGTCAATCTCTAAGACTTGTGTCACACCTAACTAATCACTATATCACATAAATGTCACACATTTCTACCACCTGTCCCTTTACTCATGCTATTCCTGCTGTTGAAATGGCATTCCCCTCCTCTCCACATCTTGAAATCCTACCAATCTTGCAAGTTCCAGCTGAAATGTCATCTACTCTGTGATGCTGTTATTAATCACCTATTCTGTGCTTTCATAGACTTTTTCTTTCTTGCTCTTATGTACCCGAGTGTGCAGGGAAGGACCATATCTAAGTATCCCACATAGTATTCTGAATGGTATTAAACAGTACTGAACAGCAGATGTTCTATCTGCTGAATGATTTTAAACAACTCCCTTAACTATAGCGGAAACCCTGGTGGCGTAGTGGTTAAGTGCTACGGCTGCTAACCAAAGGGTCGGCAGTTTGAATCCACCAGGCGCTGCTTGGAAACTCTATGGGGCAGTTCTACTCTGTCCTATAGGGTCGCTTTGAGTCGGAATCGACTCGATGGCACTGGGTTTGGTTTCGTTGGGTTTTTAACTATGGCAGTGGGACCTGGCTATTGAGCCAAGAGCAAAGCTACAGGACCTCTGGATTCTTTCCCTTCTGTAGAGCCAAGACATTGCTTGTAGAACAGAGGGTGCAGAAGTGAATACCTGTGAAATTAGGTAGGGCTGGGTTAGGCCAAAGTGTTATACAAAACATTCTAAAATACGCAGGGCTCCAGAAAAGGGGCTGGTTAGTACTCTACCTCACTGAGGACTGACCTGAACTCACCTGTTTAATATTAAGCCTTTATCTCCCTTATTTTTTAAAAACTTTATTTCATGTACCATACAATTCAATGTGTGCAACCATCACCACAATTTTTTAACACTTATATCACTCCAGGAAACCCTGGTGGCATAGTGGTTCAGTGCTATGGCTACTAACCAAGAGGTCGGCAGTTCAAATCCGCCAGGCGTTTCTTGGAAACTCTATGGGGCAGTTCCACTCTGTCCTATAGGGTCGCTATGAGTTGGAATCGACTCAACGGCAGTAGGTTTTGGATATCACTCCAAAAAGAAACCTCGTGCTGATTAGCAGTCAATTCCCATTTTCCCCCAATCTCTTTTTCCTCCTCACCTTAGGCAACCATGAATCGACTTTCTGTCTCTATAGATTCGCGCTACTGGACATTTCATAAAAATGGAGTCACACAAAATGTGGCCTTTTGTGTCTGGCTTCTTTCACTTGGCATTGTTTTCAAGGTTCATCCATGTTATAGCATTATCAGGACTTCATTCCTTTTTATTGCTGGAAAATATTTCATTGTATGGATATACCACCTTTTTTAAATTCAATCATCAGTTCCTAGCTTAGCAATATTAAGGCTTTTGATCCATGACCATGGAATGTCTTTCCATTTATTTAGATCTTCTTATTTGAATGAATTTTTTTGTGGTTTTCAGTATACAGTCTTGTACTTCTTTTGTTAAATTTATTCCTATTTTATTCTTTTTGACGCTATGGTAATAGGAATTATTTTCACTTTTGGATTGTTCACTGCTAGTGTGTAGAAATACAACTAATTTTTTTATATTGATCTTATACCCTGCTACCTTATGGAACTCATTTGTTAGTTCTAGTTTTTTTTTAAATGATTTTCTTTATATAAGATCATGTCATCTGCAAATAGAGATAGTTTTACTTCTTGCTTTATCTAACGCCTTTTATTTCTTTTTCTTGCCTAATTGCCCCGGCTAGGTAATGCTGGCCTCATAGAATAAAGTTGCAAGTACTGCCTCCTCTTTTATTTTTTGTAAATGTTTGTGATGAATTTGTATTAATTATCTTATTCTTTAAATGTCTGGCAGAACTCCCCAGTGGTCTCAGGATAGGTGAGGACATGGTTTGTGTGGGCTATTAGTCCTGTACAGTACTTGCTTCTTTGAGTCTTCAGTTTCCTTCTTTCTCTTTTGCTCCAGACAAGTAGAGACCAACAGTTGTATCTTAGTTGGCCACTCGCAAGCTTTTAAGACCCCAGACACTACTCAGCAAACTAGGATGTAGAACGTAAACTTTATAAACTATGTTATGCCAATCAACTGAGTTGTCCCGTAAGTCTAGTAAGATTTGTTTTAAAGTCTTTTTTACCTGAGATTATTAGAGCCACTGCAACTTTCTTATGGTCACTGTATGCGTGATATATAAATATCAATCCTTTTACTTCCAACCAATTTATACCTCTGATTCTAAAACATGTCTCCTGTATGCACCATGGTGACACAGTGGTTAAGAACTCAGTTGCTAACCAAAAGGCTGGCAGTTTGCATCCACCAGCTGCTCCCTGAAAACTCTACGGGGTGGTTCTACTCTGTCTTATAGGGTCGCTGTAAGTTGGAACCGACTCGATGGCAATGGGTTTGGTTTGGTTTTTTATAGATACCATGTAGTTGGATCTTGTATTTTTACACAATCTGACAATCTGTGCCTTTTGATTAGATTGTTTAATCTTCTTACATTTAATGTTATTATTGATATAGTTGGATTTATATCTGTTATTTTGCTTGTTTTCTATATGCCTCATGTCTTTTGTTCCCTCTGTTCCTTTACAGCTTTATTTTGCAGTAAGTGAATATTCTGATTTATTTTTTCACTATTCTTAAAGTTATTTTCTAGGTCTTATAATACAGATCTTAACTTGCAGAATCTACTTCAGATTTATACTAACTTAATTCTGGTGAAATATAGAAATATTATTCCTATATAGCTCTTTTCACTTCTCCTTTTCCGTGCTACTACTGTTACACATGTTACAAATTCAACAGTACATTTTTATAATTATTACTTATGTCTTTTAAAGAAGTTGAGAGAAGAAAGGAGAGCAATCACATATTTATAGAGTTTGTTATAGTAACCCTCTCATTTACTCTTTCTGGTTCTCCTCATTTGTTCCTTTGGATTCAATTTACCATCTGGTATCATTTATTTACTTCAGTATAACTTTGCACCCATCTACTTCCTTTGTGCTTCCTTTGTGCTATTATTGTCAAATACATTATGTTTTTATATGCTATAAGCCATCAATACAATTATAAAAATACTGTTTTATACAATTGATTTTTAGATCATTTAAGAGAAGAAATATGCAATTATACTGTTTCTTATATTTACTTTTACTGGTAGTCTGGCTTTTTGGATGGATTTGAGGTACTGCCTGGGGCCACCTACTTTCAGTCTGAAGAACTTCTTTTAAGTATTTCTTCCAAGGCAAGTCTGCTAGCAACAAATCTTCTCAGTTTTTTTGCCTTTGCTTCATTTTTGAAAGATAGTTTTGCTGGATATAAGATTCCTGGTTGACAGTTTTCTTTAGCCCTCTGAATGTGTTTTCTTGCTGCCTTCTAACCTCCATTGTTTCTGATGAGAAATTAGCTGTTAATCTTATTGAGTTCCCTTGTACATGACAAACTGTTTTTCTTGTGTTGCTTCCAAGATTTTCTCTGTCTTTGGCTTTCATCAGTTTTACTATAACGTTTCTGGGTGTAGATCTCTTTGCGTTTATTCTATTTGGAGTTTGTAAAACTCCCTGGATGTGTAGATGGTTTTTACCAAATTTGGGGAGTTTTCAGCCATTATTGTAGGACCTCTGGATACTGATATCTGTCGCTGGGGCTTATTTTTCTTTTTCTTCTATTTGTTTAGTGACTTGGCTGGATTATTTCAGTGAACTCTATTTACTGTGCAGTGTGCAGGCTGTGATATCATTCCTTAGAAGGTGCAGCCTTGGGTATGCATGCCGTCACCCTGGGAGGACAGTGGTTTTGTCAGGGACCTCTTGGACTCCTTCTCTCTCTGTTGTCTGCCTCTGTTGGTAATATATACGGCTATTAAAACCAAAAACCACACCTGCTTGCCATTGAGTCGACTCTGACTCACAGCAACCCTATAGGACAGAGTAGAACTGCCCCATAGGGTTTCCAAGGAGTGGCTGCTGGATTTGAACTGCCGACCTTTTGGTTAGCAGCCATAGCTCTTAACCACTGCGCCATCAGGGCTTCATATACAGCTGTTAGACTCCAATAATGGCCAGCAGATTATTGTTTTCAACAGTCTCCTGGAGCATAAGTTGTTCTACATTCTGATCCAATTAAATTTGGGCCCCTTTTCAATCTTTGAAGCTTATTCCAACCCCAAGAAGGATCTTCTTAGCTATCTCTTGCCTTGGTTCTCTCTGTTAAACTTCTAGCTGGTCTACCATTTAGTTTGTTGCTCTTACGTTACTCTTATGGAACTATGAGCCTCCTCTTAATTCTTTACAACCAAAATCTCCACTGTTTTTGAGTACCATTAGGCTTGAACTTCTATACACTCTGCTCCAAATGAATTCAGTTCCCTTGGGAAGAGCTATGGATCTCTCTGTTCTTACAGCCTCCCTTTCCCCTGGGCAAACCTCTGTACCAGTGCTCCAAAGCTGGGGGTAGGAACATTGGCCCACTTCTCTCAGAGGGACACTTCTGCTTTAAAAGCAGGATGCTGACCAGGGGTGGTAGTCTCTGGTCTTTTTAGCTTGCTTCTCCTGATGTGGAACCTCTGTTCTACTAGTGAGCTGGGCTGACTACTAGTCAGCCTGTCCTTACTGAGCTAAAGTTTCCACTCTCTGCGTGGGTCTGGGTGAAAGGAGACCAGACTTCTCCGTTGCTCTTACCTGGACTATAATTTCTGTAACACAGAGCTGGGGAAGATGAGAAATGCTGGCAGCCTGTTCCTCCTGGGGAGATACCACAGTCTTAGATTGGCAGCTAGGAGAGGGATTGGGTTGGGGCTCAAATGCCACACTCTCTTTCTGCCTTCACCAAGATTTAGATTTCCTTGAATAAATGTTTCTCCACTTACTGTATGTATGCCTTTAAAAGAATTTCCAGTGGCTTTAAATGGTTTGCTGTTATTCATAATTTCCACCATTTAAGGTTGTTTTGCTGGGAAGAGGGTTCACGGAGCTTCTCATGCCACCATCCTGGAATGCTGGTCACCTTCTGTCTAAGCCCCTCTTTTAACAAAGGTTGAAATTTTTAAGAACTCAGAAACGTACAGATCATTACTAAATCTTCCATTACTATCTTTCATACTCTACCTATCGATTATCTCTCACATCTGTCCTGTCCATTCTCAAGGCGACTGACTTATATAAATTCTGCATAATTTCTTGCCTGAAGTATTTTACTAACCTCCTAACCAGTCCTCCATATTAACTTTCTCTCTCATCCAATCTATCCTCCAGCTACTGCAGTGAATCAGCGGCTCTACTGACTACAGACTAAACTCCAAACTCCTTACAGCCTCCTTTACATTCCACATTAATGTAAAATACTACACGTGCTTTAAAAAACTAGCTCCAACTTCCTACCTTCATCTTTTGCCATCTTTTCAGATGTATCCTACACTCTAACCATAGAAGACACCTAGCCTTAATGTTAGGTGTTGAATGCTGTCTCCCAAAAATATGTGTTTTAAATCCTAACTTCTATGCCTGTGGTTATAATCCCATTTTGGAATGGGGTGTCTTTGTTATGCTAATGAGGCAGGGTTAGTGCAGGGTGTAGCTTGAGTCAATCTCTTTCAAGATATAAAAGAGATTAAACATGCAAGCAGAGCAGAGACGGGGGAAGAGAGATGCCAAGAACATGAAAACTGCCCAGGAGCAGAAGCTCAAAAGAGACAAGGACATTCCTCCAGAGCCAAAAGAGACAGAAAGCCTTCCCCTAGAGTTGATGCCCTGAACTTGTACTTCTAGACTCCTACACTGTGAGAAAATAAATTTCTGTTTGTTAAAGCCATCCACTTGTGGTATTGCTGTTTGTTAAAGCCATTTACTTGCAGCACAGAAGCACTAGGTAACTAAAGACACTTACCTTGATGCCCAGTAACTTTCAAACTTCTGTGCTGTATTCATGCTATTCCCTTCCCTTCTTTGACTTGTGAATTTCTACTCATTCCTCAAAGTTCTGCTCAAATAATACCTACTTATTTGCCTTTATATTCCATGCACCTATAAAAGTCAGTTGACTGAGTTGAAAATCAAACATTAAGTCAGAAATCAATAAACATTTGTTGAATGAAAGAACATGTCTCTTCTAAGTCTCCTTATTTCTGCTTCCATTCTGGGCTCAAAAAAATGGATATTTAGACACTGCTTGCTCTATAGAAAACACTCCAGAGTGGTATTAAAATAATATTAGAAATGGAGTTATAGCTGTCACTCTATTTAAATAAATAAAACCTAAAATGCATATTTATTCAAGGAGGAAACTTCACCCCCCAAAAGAAGAGAGTATATGGGAAACCAGTTCCTAATTTTGAGAAAAGGTTAGCAGCCTCTGGTCTGTGTGTTCTACAGGAAGAAAAGGAAGACTTTATCACTGAATATTTGTTTCTGCAAGAACAGGAGAACAACATTCTGGGAAAATTCTCACCCTGAATACCTTTAGTACCAAGGATCTCTGTAACCAGACAGGAAGATAAAGAAATGGAAATATCAAACTGTATTATTAGGAAAAGCACACTTACATACTCAGGATGATCTGGGAAAGGTCCCATTTCATTTGCAAACTGGGTACAGTAAGATTCACTGTCTCCCCAGTTTAGAAAAAATAAAAGGGAACTGGGTTGTTTCCTACATTTTCCTTTTTCAGATAAAGCATCTAAAGCTAATTATAAAACCATCTGTATTATGCAATAGTAAAAAATAAATATTTGATTTCTAATTCCTAAGCTAATTAGCTTAACATAATCCACATTACTATAGACAGATGTCTTGTTTATAATACATTTATAAGAGAGTACGATAAAAGTAGGTGGTTACATTTATATTTATACTAACCGCAGATTTGTCAATGCACAGTATGAGAACAAGCAACAAATCCTACGCCTTCTTTTTCCATCTCATAGTATCTAAGGATTAATGAAAACCAAAAAAACAAACCCAGTGCCATCGAGTCGATTCTGACTCATAGCGACCCTATAGAACAGAGTAGAACTGCCCCATAGAGTTTCCAAAGAGCGACTGGCAGATTCGAACTGTAGCACTTAACCACTAGGGTTTCCAAGGATTAATAAAAGGACAAAATACCCATCTAAACAAAATCTACCCTAGACTCCCTGTTTCTCAATTTAAGAGAATATTAATCAGTACCCCAGCCTTGTTCCTCAATATAAAAGAATATTAACTAGACCTCAAAGAGTTTTTTCTCACTCTGTACAAAATTAACAAAATGTTATATTTCCATGGTTTCCATTTCTGAGCTATGTAAACATGTCTTCTGTTCAATACCGTTGGAGAAGTCATGTGTACCTGACCAATTGCTCCACACTGTGGGAGCTTCCATTACTTCTCTCTTGGACTGACCTGAAGCAGTCATTTGTGCTAAAAAGAGCAGGTACACAGAAGTAGCATCCAATTGCAGGTGTCCCCATTGGTCATCACCCACTACTGTGGCACAGGTCTTGGTGTTGTACTTGGCATGGAGGCTATCCTTGGTGCTCTGACTATACTTGAAGGATTCTACTTTATCCACCTGAAAAAAACAAAAAAAAACAGTAAAAGAATGATACGCTGAAAAATCAACCCATGCGTCGCACTTCTTTAATACTCTCGCAAATACTACTGCATTCTTTCTTTAGGCAATTGTGAATATTTAAAATGCATTTTCACTTCTTTTTCCTACAATAATGCTGTTGGGAAAGTCTTTTTTTTTTAATTTAATTAGAAAGTAATACCAGTCAAAACTACCTCTTTCCTATTCCTTGCCTCTCTTTCACTCTTCAGATGATTGTTTTGCCACAGGGTAGATATATAAAGTCCCTGAGTGGTGCAAACGGTTAACGTGCTAGGCTGGTTAGAGTCTACTTAGAGGCGCCTTGGAAGAAAGGCCTGGTGATTTACTTCCAAAAACTCATTGAAAACTCTACAGAGCACAATTCTACTAGGACACAAATGGGATCACCATGAGTCAGAATTGACTCAATTGCAATTGGTTGGTTACATATAAACTGAGATTCAGAGTGGCTGAATGAGAAAAGCTTAGTAAGAGATAACTGAGTGTGAAAAACAGACATTTGTTCCTGAAATAGAGGTAGGATTTTGAGGTAAATCAGATCAAGAGAGTATATTTTGGAAAACTAATAAAAGGAACTAGTGATAGAGAAAAGGCATGACAGAAAGCTGAACCATTGGGCAAGGGCAAATGAAAGACCTTAATTTCTGAAACTTAGATTTGATTATATGTGCATCTGATATACAGTAGCGTGAAATAAAATTAAAAACATTTTACGTTTATTTCAAAGAGTTATTTTTTTTTTACCCGCCTAACCCAAACCCGAAAAACTATTAACTTGGGTTTTTTATGTGTTTGTTTTTTACCAGGAACTGCTAACTACTCTGCAGCATAGCCAATTTACCTTTTCTGGCTCAAAAAGTGTAGTCAATAACAAACCCATGTTCTTGTGATTTCATGAAAAAGACTGTGTGTGCCAGCAATTTTAATTTCAAGAGGTCTCATAGGTACAAATGTGCAAGGGGACAACTTTTGCTGTTACTTTTTAAAGCTAAATCAATAACCTATAAGTACTTTGTCATCAAGGAAATTTTAATTAATTAAGCAAAAAGTTAGACCTAAAGATTTGTACAACTTAATGCATCCCCTTCTCAGGCCAGTGACCACCTAGTAAACCAGATGCCAGCTGAGCTGAGTAAAGGGGAGGGCATGGCTCAATCAATCATGTTAAGATTAGCCAATGGTTGATCTTCTATCCTAGTCCCTCCTCTTCTCTTTAAAAGCTTCATTGTAACTAGCCTACATTGAGTAATTTTTTTTTAGAATCAGAATGATCTCCCTATATGCTACAGAATAACTGAATAACCCCTATGCTTTAATTTCTTTGTGCTTACCTTTAACAGCAGTAATTACTGTATCTTTAAATATGGTTTATGAAATTAGTGATTTTTAAACCTATTTGGTAAGTTTAATGCAATCTAATATCCCAAAAAGGGGGAGGGGGTTGAAAATGAAAGTGAAATAGCCCAATAGCAAGAGTACTGATAAAGAAGTTCAGAAGCCTGGAATTGATTTCCTTCTACTTTAGACTTATGTGCCCATAGATGGTAACTTTATCAATCTGGCCCTCGATTTCTCCTAATAAAATAAAATCTTGATCTCAAGAAAATACAGCTCAGAATCAATGTGTGCAACACACTTTAAAGTCCCCTAGGGGGGAAAAACACACTTTTGTATGAAAATATCATAAACTCAAAAAATAAATGATAGACTGCTAAAAATATCTGTAATACATATGAAAAAGATTCATATCCATAATATACAAGAACTCCTTATAATAGATAGGAGACAACCCAAAAGAAAAACAGGTAAATATGTAACAGGCAATTCACAGAAGATGAAATGCAAATTTGCAATTTACAACTAAAAGGATGCTCAACTTCACTCAAGGTCAGGAAAAAGCAAATTGCTGCAAGGAGATACAAGTCCATGATCCTAAAATTTAAAGCACTTTGAAAAGAGTTTTTCCCCCTGAACTTTGCACCAAAATTCATTTGTAGGCAAACTGTGATTCAACTTTACAGGGGACTATTTTTTTTTTTTATAGTCTGTATTTACTCCACTGGAGCCCCTGGGTGTCCTAAACACTTAAGTGCTCCACCACTAACCAAAAGGTTGACGGTTCAAAACCACCCAGAGGCCCTCGGAAGACAGGCCTGAGATATGCTTCTGAAAGGCCACAACCTTGAAAACCCTATGGAGCAGTTCTACTCTGCACACGTGGGGTCGCCATAAGTGGGAATCAACTCCATGGCAACTAATGACATTTATGCCTGTTTCCCTACAGAGATATTAATTTTTTGATTACAGAGTGCTGTCCTGGGCTCACTGGGGCATAAGATAATACATGGCATATGGCACTGTGCTACCTTTTTAAAATCTTAAAAATTCTGAATTCTAAAGTTTTTCTGGCCCTAAGGGTTTCAGGCAAGGACTTATAGACTTGTACGATCTTTGCCCCAATACACATGATTGCATGTACAGTAATGATGAGGCATGTTAAAAAATCATGTAGAGAAAAAAAAGACTAGAAACATTTCAATGGGTGCCATTTTCCCCCTTGACTTTCCAAATTTTCTAAAATTAGTGTGTACTATTTGTGAAATTTAAAAAATAAAAGCTGTAAACATTCTCTAAGGGGTAGAGATCGTATTTTACAATATGCTTTTATTAGCAAGGAAGCCATCAACCGTCATACCTGTCTGATCATGCAGTGCAGCAGTCCCCTCATCAGCTTCACTACACTCTGCAGAAATAAACGGAAACGAGACGGTTATAAACATCCCTAGATGCAGGAACACTTACTCAGCAACTGCAGTTGGTACGTGACCTTTCGAGAACAAGTAACCCTATCCTGGGTTCCTATTTACATGGCATTTACTTTATAGGTACACAGAAGAGCAGATTGCAGCTAAAAGTGGGAATCTAAACCTGCAGTTTGTGACTCCTTCAAGTTAAAAAGAAAAACACCAAGCTCCAACAGGTTTCTGTAAAAATAAGCCAACCATTCTATAAGAGGACATTTCTCCTGGGAAAAAGAGCAAGTCAGCTCAAAAATCATACGGCTATAAGAGTATTCTAAACCATACCCTATGACCTAGAAAGGCTTCACTATGACATCACTTTTATTTTTTCTAAGCCAGCCAAGACTTACCTTTAAGAGGTCACAGAAATAATCAGACATTTTACCTAAAGAGTAAATTGAACTTCAATTCAGAATAGGTATAAAAGGGAATTGTTAGTGTGACTCGACTCCTTCTCCCATGGGGAAAAAAAGTTACAAACTTAAGTCTCAAAACAACAACAACAACAAAAACCTGTTGCCTCTGAGTTGATTCCGATTCTTAGCGACCCTATAGGAGAGAAATAGAACTAGGGTTTCCAAGGACCGGCTGGTGGATTCGAACTGCCAACCTTTGAGTTAGCAGCCAAGCTCTTAACCACTCGCCACCAGAGCTCCATTCCTCTCACTAGAGCCTGATAATTTCTAAAGCAGTTTGTTTTCCAATCATAACACCCCAAAATTCTGATAACCAACTATATTCTACACAACACTAGAAGGACCGTCAACAATGGCATGGGTAGCCAATATGTTTTGGAAGAACACAGTGCCAAATAGCTTCTCCATTTCTCTTAGAAGCTTTCTGTTTCACAGCCCAGAAGAAATACAGCTAGGTTACTTCAGGGAATGCTGGCTCAGAGGTAGCTTCAGGACACCTCTGAAAACTAATCTACTTGGGAGTCACATCATTCTATTATTCCTTCAAAACACATTCAAAGTTGAACCCTACAAGCAATAGTCATGAAAAGACTAAGTGCCTGTTAAATTATGCTCCAACTCTTTTTTTAATTTTTAAAAACTTTTTATTATAGAAAACTTCCAAACCCATACAAAAGTACAGCATACAGTACAATGAATCCTAATACACTCATTACCCGGTTCGATTATCAACTTATGGCCAATCTTGTTTCATCTATATTTCTGGAAACCTATTACCCCTTCCCCTAATTCTTTTGAAGCAAATTCAAGGCATTACAGTGGTTCTCAAACTTTAGCACGGGTCAGAATTATCTGGAAAACCAAAAAACCAAACCCGTTGCTGTCAAATCGATTCCGACTCAAAGTGTCTCTATAGGACAGAGTAGAACTGCCCCATAGGGTTTCCAAGGAGCTGCTGCTATTTTGGTTAGCAGCTGACCAATTAATCACTGTACCACCAGGGCTCCGAATCATCTTGAGGGCTTGTTAAAACACAGATTACTGAGCTCCACCCTCGGAGTCTAATTCAGTAAATCTGGGATGGGACCAAGAATTTGCCTTTCTCATAAGTTCCCAGGTGATACTGATGCTCCGGGTCTGGGGACCACACTTTTAGAATCACTGTACTATTTCATCTGTACATATTTCAGGAGCCCTGGTGCAGCAGTGGCTAAGAGTTCAGCTGCTAACCAAAGGCCAGCAGTTCGAATCCACCAGCCGTTCCTTGGAAATCCTATGGAATAGTTCTACTCTGTCCTATAGGGTCACTCATGAGTCAGAATCGACTTGACAGCAACAGGTTTGGTTTTGGTTTGTACATATTTCAGTAAATACCTCTAAAAAGAAGGACACACCTATTTAAACATAATCACAACTTAACCACAATGCACAACAGCAATAAAAATTCTTTAATATCATATTTTCCCAATTGTCTTCTAAGTGGTTTTATTTTTTTTTAATTTTACTTATTTTGTTGTTGAGAATATACACAGCAAAACATACACCAATTCAACAGTTTCTATGTGTAACATTTAGTGACACTGATTACATTCTTTGAGTTGTGCAACCACCCTCATCCTCCTCTTCTGAGTTGTTTCTCGCCATTAGCATAAATTCACTGCCCCCTAAGGTTTCTAACATTTCAAGTTGCTATGTCAATTTGATCCTAGATAGTTCTAAAAAAAGCTAACGCTCAAGTCACATTTTTTTTACTAGTTAAGCTATTGTTTGGTTTTAAGAAGACTTCAGGGGATATTTTTGGTTTAAGGTTAAAGATTATCTCAAGGCAATAGTTTCAGGGGGTCATCCAACCATCATGGCTACAGGAAGTGTGGAGTCCATGAGAATTTGAAATTCTGTTCTTCATTTTCCCCCTTTGATCAGGATTCTTCTGAGAATTTACAGTTCTAACAACTTCCCATGTGATGCTAATACTGCTGGTTAGGGATCAATCCTGAGAACCACTAGTAGGGCAGTGGGTCTCAAAATTAATTATACATAAGAATCACCTGGGGGATCTTGTTAAACTGTAGTTTCTGATTCAGCATATCTGGGGTGGAAACACAAATTCTCAGCAGGGGCTCAAACCAGAATGAACCAGTTTGAAGCCTTGATCAAAATGCTCAGTAATGGTAGTTAGGCCCCATCCAATTCTTCAGGTCTCATGGCAAGGAGGCATTTTTCACGGAGGCAATTAGCCACACATTCCATATCTTCCTTCTATTCCTGCTGCTCCTTCTTCTGTTGCTCCAGGTGAAAACACTAATTGTTGTGCGCTGGATGGCCACCTGCAAGCTTTTAAGACTCCAGACACTACCCAATGAATTAGGAGTAGAACAGAAGTACTAAACATGTTATTAGGTCAATTTGAGATGCCCCATAAAACCATGACTCCAAACATCCAAACCAAGAAACCAAATCCCAGGAGGTTTCTGGTTGTACCATAAGCAGCCTCAGCAGTTACTTCTTTTTTTGGTTGTTGTTGTAAATACATCTATTGCACAACTTTTGAATTTGTTTTTGCGTATAGTGTAAGGCACGGCCCGTTTAATTTTTATACCCTTTACCTTAGCTGTCCTAGTGGGAATGAAATGGTGTCTCATTGTGGTTTTGATTTGCATCTCTCTGATAGCTAATGATGCTGGGCATCTTTTCATGTGTTTGGTGGCCATTCGAATGTCCTCTTTGGGGAAATGTCTATTTGAATCTTTTGCCCATTTTATGACTGAGTTGTCTTTTTGTTGTTGTCAAAGTTGCACAGATATTTTGGTTATTAGATTCTTATTGGATATATGGTTTCCAAAGATATTATCCCATTTGGTAGCTTGTCTTTTCACTTTTTTGGCAAAGTCTTTTGATGAACAAAAGTTTTTAGTTTTTATGCGGTCTCATTTATTTTTTTCTTTTGCTGTTTGTGCTTTTGTTATTATGTTAGATAATCCATTGTTAAAAGCTAGGCTTGACAGCGTTGCCCCTGCTTCTTCTAAGAATTTTATGGTTTATTTTGCATATTTAGGTCCTTAATCCATTTTGAATTTGTTTCTGTGTATGGTGTGAGGCATGGCTCCTATTTCATTTTTATTCTCCAATTCTTTATGAAGCCTTTTATTGAAGAAAAATAAAAATTGATTCCTTGGGAGAATTCCCTTTCTTAAGTAATTTCTATTCATAAATGGTCCCCTTCCCTTACAGATTAAAGGAACCCAAACCCACTGCCATCGAGTCCATTCTGACTCATAGTGACCCTACAGGACAGAGTAGAGCTGTCCCATAGAGTTCCCAAGGAGAACCTGGTGGATTCGAACTGCCAACCTTCTGATTAGCAGCCATCATACTTAACCACTACACCACTAGGGTTTCCACAGATTAAAGGAAGAAATATAAAAAAGAGAAGGAACAGGCAGTGCCTGAGTTCATCACTTTTAAAGAATGAAGCATTTATCATAAAGTAATGAAATTGACTGTAACCCCTACAAGAAATCTCTAATCTTCCCTAGTGAAAGAGACCATCCCTTTAATATACCCTGTTACATAAAGCACTTAAAATTCTCCACTCCATGGGAAGACTTCTTCAATTCTGAATTGCCTTCTACATATCACCACAAACTCACAAGTATTTTTCTTTTAATCAGATCCTTTATTTTACAACATTCAGTGAATTAGATTGGGAAGCAGAGGCAGGGGTTTGGACAGGGTCTTTTCACTATATCAGTGGCCCAAAGGATCTCTCTCTCTTTAAGCATACTGAGGGCCTATGATCAGCCAGCATGGGACTCAACTTTTACACTATTTTGTTAAGAAGCTTGCACCCTGGATTCATTTCATTGGCTTTTTTGTTGTTCCACTACCTAATCACTTTTCTCTCCTGCCCACCCATCAACCCTCTTTACTATCCAGGCCCCCATACTCCCACTTATATTTTCTTTAAAGCCTGAGGAATCACAGACCCAGTAGAGGATCCTGATTGCCATCCACTTTTGTCCTCCTGGAATGGCAATTACCAGCCATTTCTGTACCCAAGTTTTAACTTCCCAGTCAGGAAGCGTGAGGAATTAGGAATGATGGGAGCTACCTGTACTCTGTATTCTCCCAAACTGGCTGTTTTCTGATTCAGGCGCAGTAGTTGACATTAATTATATATGAGCACTCATACATCAGAACATAAATGTTAGGTTATTAAGAAATTGTTAGAGGAGTAATGAGGACACCGACCTAGCTAAAACTGGGGGTATAATGGAGGGTAGCAGTGTGACAGAATATTGAAAAGTAGGTTAGGACTGAACTCTAGAGAGCCTTGATAATCAAACCAAAATGTCTAGACTTGTACGGAAATGAGAGCTATAGAAAGATTATTGAGGACAGAAATGACATAATTTAAGTGTGAAACCACTTAACAACTGTGTGAGGTGATAAGGGTTTAGACTAGTGTTGAGGCAGAAAGAAACTGAAAGGAGGGGACAGATTCAAATTATACAAGTCAACAGACCTTGGAACCTTGCGAATGTACAGAAAGGCAAGGACAAATCTAAAATCACTCTAAGGGTGGCAGTTTTCAAACACAGTTTTATAGAACACTAGTCCAAGAAATTCTGGAGAGGCTGTAAAATTCACCCCCATATTAGATTAAAAATGCTTGTAGCCCTAAACTTAGCTGACCTAGTATTCCATGGAACACACCATGGGAAATGCTCCAATTAACGTTGCCTGGGTGATTGGTAGAACAGGGACACCAATAAAGAAAAAGGAATGTTTGGTGAGTTGCTGTTGCTTCGTAGTTTAGTTTGTTTTTAGTTGGGAAGGGGGGTTATAGACATATTGACTTTGAGGAGCCACAGGATATGTAGGTGCAAATGATCAGCAGACAAATGGAAACCAGGGTTAAAGATGAAGATTTGGATGTCATTCTCATAAAGAAAATAGTTATAAGTCATGAGGAAATATGAGAGACTACCTAAAGAAAACAAAACCGAAGAAGTAAAATTGGAGGCAATCAAATAGATATCTCTATGTGTGTGCCTATTTATTTTTTATGGGTATAATTCTGTATCTATGTGACTAACAGAGGAGATAAGGCATTTGTAAAAACATTTATGTGTATAATTCTATTCTCTATCTAGGATGTGACAATCACCTAAACCCTTTTCATTCAGAATTCTCTTCAACTTTCTGACACTATTTCTCACAAAAGGGAAACCAAGGTAAGAGTTGGAAGAAAGCGTAGAAATGATTAACAATCAATGTTTTGGAAAAAAATCCACATAGTACTTGACGTGTTCTTATATAGGGGGGAAATATGGATTACTCTGTGCATTTAATCTATGTCCATTTATTAGCTACGTATCAGTGGTTATTAACCCTGGCCACACATTAGAATCACCTGGGTACTTAAAAAAAAAATACTGATGCCTCCAGACTCTACTTCCAGAGGCTAGTCTAGGGCGGAGTCCAGTAAGGGTATTTCTTAAAAGCTTCTCAAATTATTCCAGTGTTTGGCCAGAGTTGAGAACCACTCATCTAGATTAGGAGTCAGCAAACTGCAACTCTCTGGAACAATCTAGGCCACCATCTGTTTTTGCAAAGAAAGTTTTATTGGAACATAGCCACACCCATTTGTTTATGTATTGTCTCTGGCAGCTTTTGCACAACCACAAAGCACAGTCATTACAGCAGAGGCCACACATGGCCCACAAGGCTGAAAATATTTACTATCTGGACCTTTACAGAGGCAGTTTTGCCAATCCTTGGTCTAGATTAATTCAGAGTCACATTTGAGAAAAAAAAAAAATGAGACCTAATAATAAAATCTGTTTTAATCCATAATGCAAGTTCATACAGATCTGAGAATTCTCACAGAAACAATTTCTTGAAATGTTTCTTTTTAAAAGATGTTTCCTATTGCCATACTGTTTTTGAGATATTTCAAACTTATTATTGGGGTGGTATGAAATGTATTTTTATGTTATGTGAAAAATTATTTAATGTTACATTAAAATTTTAGAATGGGCCATTCAATGCTCCCCTATCCCCCCTCCCCCACCATTAAATTCTTTCTACCAGGGTCACATAAGGAAAAATGTCAACTTTGCAGAATGATTGCTATTGTTGTCATTAGGTGCCATCGAGTCGGTTCCAACTCATAGGGACCCTATGTACAGCAAAACGAAACACTGCCTGGTGCTGCGCCATGCCCACAATCGTTGTTATGCTTGAGCCCATTGCTGCAGCCACTGTGTCAATCCATCTCATTGAGGGCCTTCCTCTTTTCTGTTGACTGTGTACTTTACCAGGCATGATGTCCTTCTCCAGGGACTGATCCCTCCTGATAACAGGTCCAAAGTATGTGAGACGTAGTCTTGCCATCCTTGCTTCTAAGGATAATTCTGGCTGTACTTCTTTCAAGACGAATTTGTTCGTTCTTCTGGCAGTCCATGGTATATTCAATAGTCTTTGCCAACACTACAACTCAGAGGCATAAATTATTCTTGGGTCTTCCTTATCCATTGTCCAGCTTTTGCAAGCATATGAGGCAACTGAAAATATCACGGCTTGGGTCAGGCACACCTTAGTCCTCAAAGTGGTATCTTTGCTTTTCAACACTTTAAAGAGGTCTTTTGCAGCAGATTTGCCCAATGCAATATGTCACTTGATTTCCTGACTTCTGCTTTAAGGGCATTGATTGTTGATTCAAGTAAAATGAAATCCTTGACAACTTCAGTCTTTTCCCATTTATCATGATGTTGCTTATTGGTCCAGTTGTGAGGATTTTTATTTTCTTTATGTTGAGGTGCAATCTATACTGAAGGCTGTGGTCTTTGATCTTCGTCAGTAAGTGCTTCAAGTCTTCTTTGCTTTCAGCAAGCAAGGTTGGGTCATCTGCACAACGCAGGTTGTTAATGAGTCTTCCATCAATCCTGATGCCCCGTTCTTCTTCATATAGTCCAGCTTCTTGGATTATTTGCTCAGCATACAGATTGAACAGGTATGGTGAAAGAATACAACTCTGACGCGCACCTTTCCTGAGTTTAAACCAATCAGTATCCCCTTGTTCTGTCTGAACAACTGCCTCTTGAGCTATGTACAGGTTCCTCATGAGCACAATTAAGTGTTCTGGAATTCCCACTCTATGCAATGTTATCCATAATTTATTATGATCCACACAGTCGAATGCCTTTGCATAGTCAGTAAGCCACAGGTAAACATCTTTCTGGTATTCTCTGCT
This sequence comes from Elephas maximus indicus, assembly GCF_024166365.1. Taxonomy (NCBI): domain Eukaryota; kingdom Metazoa; phylum Chordata; class Mammalia; order Proboscidea; family Elephantidae; genus Elephas; species Elephas maximus. The sequence goes on along the minus strand of NC_064846.1, from coordinate 96,603,279 downwards.
TTCAGCCAAGATCCATCTGACATTAGCAATGATATCCCTGGTTCCACGTCCTCTTCTGAAACCGACCTGAATTTCTGGCAGTTCCCTGTTGATATACTGCTGCAGCCACTTTTGAATGATCTTCAGCAAAGTTTTGTTTGCAGGTGATATTAATGATATTGTTCGATAATTTATGCATTTGGTTAGATCACCTAACTTGGGAATAGGCATAAATATGAATCTCTTCCAGTCGGTTGGCCAGGTGGCTGTCTTTCAAATTTCTTGGCATAGAAGAGTGAGCACTTTCAGCTCTATATCTGTTTGTTGAAACATCTCAATTGATATTACATCAATTCCTGGAGTCCTGTTTTTTGCCAATGCCTTCAGTATACCTTGGACTTCTTCCTTCAATACCATTGGTTCCTGATCATATGCTACCTCCTGAAATGGTTGAACGTTGACCAATTCTTTTGGTACAATGACTATGTATGTTCCTTCCAGCTTCTTTCGATGCTTCCTGCATCGTTTAATATTTTCCCCATAGAATCCCTCACTATTGCAAGTCAAGGCTTGAGTTTTTTCTTCAGTTTTTTTCAGCTTGAGAAACGCTGAGCGTGTTCTTCCCTTTTCTATCTCCAGCTTTTTACACTTCTCATTATAACACTTTACTGTGTCTTCTCAAGCCATGCTTTGAAAGTCTTCTGCTCAGTTCCTTTTGGTTTAGCTACTTGACATTCAAGAGCAAGTTTCAAAGTCTCTTCTGATATCCATTTTGGTCTTTTCTTTCTTTCCTTTTAAATTATCTCTTGCTTTCTTCATGGATGATGTCCTTGATGTCATTCCACAACTCATCCGGTCTTTGGTCATTAGTGTTTAATGCGTCAAATCTATTCTTGAGATAGTCTCTAGATTCAGGTGCATTATACTCAAGGTCATACTTTGGCTCTCATGGACTTGTTCTAACTTTCTTCGGTTTTAACTTGAACTTGCATATGAGCAATCGAAGGTCTGTTCCACACTTGGCCTCTGGCCTTATTCTGACTTATGATGTTGAGCGTTTCCATCGTCTCTTTCCACAGATGTAGTCGATTTGATTCCTGTGTATTCCACCTAGCGAGGTCCATGTGTACAGTCACCATTTATGTTGTTGAAAAAAGGTATTTGCAATGAAGACATCGTTGGTCTTGCAAAATTCTATCATGCGATCTCTGGCATCATTTCCATCACCAAGGCCATATATTCCAACTATAGATCCTTCTTCTTTGTTTCCAACTTTCACATCCCGACAACCAGTAATTATTAATCCATCCTGACAGCATGTTCAATCAATTTCAGACTGCAGAAGCTGAAAAAAATCTTCAATTTCTTCATCTCTGGCCTTAATGGTTAGTGTGTAAATTTGAGTAACAGTCGTATTAACTGGTCTTGCCTGTAGGCATATGGATATTATCCTATCAACATGATTGGTCAACAGAAAAACAACAGATTTCTCCTGATAGTATTGAAAAAAAATTGGTCAAATTGTACCAGAGGTAGAATTCCAGTTCCACTGATACTGATTTCTAGCAAAACAAATCAACCAACAAACCAAAAACTGAAATGAAAATAGCAAAACATTAACAGTAGGCTGAAGGATGGGTGGGGCAGGATTGCAGGTAATTTTTTAATGCCCCCTCTATATTTTCCAAACTTTTACAAATGGTATATATCATTTCCATAACTTAAAAGTCATAAAATATTGATATGTACTTCCTGGGCTAGACAAAAAACTCTTAACAATTTTTTTCAGTGGACCTAAGTATTTCTCAGTAATGGGTTGAAGGAATAAGAAATGCCTGCTGTTGCAAAGGACAATACAGTGAAACTTCCCTACTGCCAAAGACTGCGACTCTGCAATATGTTGGAGCCCTTGAAAATAAACAAACCTTAAACCTTGATTATAGATGAAAACTGGACCACAAATTGCATAAGTCTGAGAGGGGTTTCAGGAGAAAATGGCTGGTGTGGACAGACTCTTCCAAGTTAATGGAAAACAATTCATATATATCTTACAACTGACAGCAGAGTACCTCAACATTAAAAGTCTCATGCAGCCCAGAATACTGTTTTCTTGGTGGTTCAAGAGGGTGTAGCACCCTGTATATCTAAGCAGTTCTATAAAGGATGCTTTTTTACTGAGTAGAAGTGCTTTAAATGTTGGCTTAAAGGCATCTGCTGACTCTGACCTTATTTTGCTCTCATCTCTCTCTTCAAAACGCAACAGGCTCTGGAACAGTGGCCATAGATATAGAAAAAAATCAATCAACGAACTTTTTACTTGTGTCTTCTGAATGAGGTCTGCTGACTTGTATCAGTTAATCTCATACGAATACCATAAATCATTCTCAAAAAAGAAGTAAAATGATAGAAATCTGCCCCCTAAACATTATTCTCAATGAGAATAAATATGCCAGAGACCGCAAAATACATTCACTTAGAAAGAGGATTATAAACTTCAGGAAAGATCCCAGAATAGGATTTTCCACTGTAACTCAACAGACTACGCCCTCTCCCCCGAATCAGCAAATTTCTAGTTTCCACTGCAAAACAATTCACTACAATAATGTTTTTTGGAATGTAATTTCAGGAAGGTTACCAAAACAAATCAAACCCACTGCCATCAAGTCGATTCTGACTCAAAGCAGCCCTATAGGACAGAGTAGAACTGCCCCATAGAGTTTCCAAGGAGCACCTGGTGGATTCAAACTGCTGACTTTTTGGTTAACAGCTTTTTGGTTAACCACTACGCCACTAGGATTTCCTCAGGAAAGTTAAGGGTTGGCAAAACACAGTTCTGTTACCTCCTATAGGCTACATTTCCTTCATCCCTTCTCTGACCCCACTCCCTTCTCACCCTACCCCCTCCCACAGCTCCAGACCTCTTTGTATTTTTATTCTGAGTACCTGCTCCAGTTCGTAGGCCTTTGCCTTATCCTCATCCCGGTCTGCATTCTTCCGATAGGCCAGACCCAAACCCCACACGGCCAAGATGCTGTACACATTATCCCGGACCCAGGCATCTTTCTGATCAAAGCTGGCTGGAAGCAAGCCGGTCACTGGATTCTGCAAGGTCAAAAAAAAAAAAATGAGGGTAGGCAGGTGGCCAGGGAGTGTTAATATCAGGAAGCAGATTCTATGGATTGGGCTACTTAGAGACTTTGGTCTTTCTTCTACTTCCCCGCTCCTGAGTTTTATTGCCTCCTCTTCTGACTGAATGCAAGCAAATGCTATTTGAATAAGGCAAAGAACTAGCTGAAGCCTTGCAAGTCTGAAATGTAGGTATTATTAAAAGAAAGGCAATGTTATAACTTTCCTTTAGAAATAATGAGCTACTAACCAAAAACCAGAAGTAAACGAGTAGAGAAAATATAATTAACAGTATATACAAGATGCCTCAGACATTCACAATAGTGTACTCTTAAGATAGCTAAATGTTCCTCTACCTCTTTTTTTTCTCTGTGGTCAGGGGAAGGAGATGAAGGCCAAATGGGCTGGGGTGCTGTTTAACAAGTTTCAACCCGTCTTCCAAGCAGTGGCATCACTAGGGTTAGTGTCACCCCCCCATGCTAATTACCACAATGTTGTAGCTAAAATGCGAGAAAATTTGACAAAATCAGCGACTATAAAAACACCAGCAGCAACAAAAACAACAGTGCTGGCTTGCAGCACATGCAGACAAAACCACATGATTCAAAGTGGCACTGTAATTGGGTAATAATGACAGCTCCGACCCGCACATTAGAAGGATCAGAAAGTAAAATTAGCATAGAATTTTAGCCTTGTAGGTATATTGATACATGTAAACTGCGCTTTCTGTCCTATAGGGTCGCTAGGAGTCCGAATCGACTACTCGACGGCACTGGGTGGGACTGGGTAAACTGCGCTTAGGAAAAAAAAATTTGGGGGGTTGTTATAACCATAGGGATATTTTTATTTAAAAAAATAGATTTCTGCTGAAACAATGCACAAAAATTTTATAGACATTTTGTTGTCACCCTCTCTGACAGTGTCACCCGGTGCTGTTCGTACCCCCCCCCCCCAGCGACGCCACTGCTTCCAACTCTGCCCCAGGAACCTAGCTGTGACTTAGGGGCGGGCGAAGGAGGGGATTCAGAAGCCTAGGCACACCGGCTCCCGGCTAACGGTGTCCGGCTCTGGTTCTGTTCCTGACCCAACGCCTGCCTTTTCTTCAGGGCCCTTTATGGCCTCCCCAGCTAGGGGGCGGAAGAACCTGCTACACACACACGCTCTGGGGTTCACCTAGGCTCCTGGTCCAGACTGTCACACTCCACAACCTTGGTAATTACAGGCGACACCCCTACACCTACCTGATGGCACAGGATGGTCTGATGCACCAGCCTAGCGTAACCGTCCAGCCGGACTCCCGAGTTACTCCGGCTCCTCATCGTGCGGTGTTTCCAATTCCCTCAAAGAAAAGGCCCAGGTGCCGCCGGGGTCCTTAGTCCCTAAGGAACAAGGGTTCAGCGCAGCTCCACTCTCGCCGTGGGAAGCCCAGGAGTGGAGCCTGGGGCTGGAAGGTCCCGCGTAGTCCTCTTGGCTCCGGAGGCCTCCTGAACCCACCACACGCCAGCGCGGGCCCGAGCCACCCACCGTCTAGGCCCAGCGGCAGCGCCCCCGTCGCTCCTCTTTGCCACCCTTACGCCAGTCTGGCCTCCGCATGCGGCTCTGGCATTCTCCGCTCAACTCCTCGAGACCGCCGCGGCCCAAAGCCGGCACTTGCCGGCCGGCAACAGGTCACCCGCCGCAGCACCGCCTCCACTTCACTAGAGACGCCGCCGGGAGGCGGAGCCGACGCCCTGGGTCCTCGCGGCTGCGCGCTGGACCCCAGGGGGCTAGCCTCGCCAGGCCCCGCCCCCAGCACCTCTGCCCTCCCCGGGGCTGCTAAGTGTCACCGTAGGCAATGTGCTTTCAGAGGTTTATTTTCGAAACACTTTAAGTGACTATTTCAGTTTTCCACACTTAGAGGAGACTGTATTTTTCCATTTCTTCTGCGTGACTAGTTTCAGAAGCCTACGGCAAAGGAAAGACACCTTTGCATTCAAGGCCTAAAGAATTGAATCTCCAGGGTCGTTATTATATATTTATACTTCTGACTATACACTTAGATTAAACTCCTCACACCGACCTGAACCAAACAACAAAGAATTCCAAGGGTACTTTATTCCTTAGAAAGTGGCGAATCGGCGGACTTTCGAAGGAGGAAGCACTGGTGCGTTTTAAGGACGAGAGTGCCCCAGGCAGGGAACTTGAGCCGGAGGCAGCAGTGCCTATGAGCAGGCTTGGCAGGAGAGGACCTGGAGGAGATTGTATAACTGCTTTGGAAGGCTACTTCGTGCGCAAGTAGGTCACAAGCCTAAGGCAACAAAGACTCAGCTGAAAATAAAGGGGGAAGGGAGGCTGAAAAGAAACCTGGAGGTAACGCAGATCACTAGACTGAGAGAAATTGGCCCGCAACCGGCCAGGCATCCCGGCCTCAGTGCCTTTGCTTCCTTCATTTACTCGCCCTCCTCCCACCCCTTGTCTCTGCTTATCCAAACCGTACACGTGTTTCAAGGCTCAGTTTAAGTACTACCTGCTCTCTGAATCACCGGGTAAGGGAATTAGAGCGATTGACCCTTGAAGGCTTCCAACACAGAAAATCTGTGATTCTAAGCTTTCCCTACCCTCCTTACCCAGGCTACAGTTATTTTGCATTTTCATTTATCTTTTTATTTCTCTAAATTTTGTCTCTGCATGTAAGCTCCCTCTCCTCCATTTCCCTCACCCCGGCCAAACTTAGAATAGAGCCAGGCACCTAGGAAGTGAGCTAAATATTCTGTAATGAAGATGATGAAGGAGGAAATCCTCAAGAACTCAGATGTGGGGCTTTCAACAGCCAGTCAGTGATACAGTTAGAATTCGCAAGCAGAATGTTTCCATTGCTCTCACTAGCAATGCAAATATCATGACTGGCAAATAACAAGTCACTTCAAGGCTCAGGTGTACAGGGAGAGAAGAGGTTTTTGCAGGGAAAGCTACTCCATTTGAAGAAAAAAAAATATTTTGGAGGAAAGAGCTGTCCCAGCTCTGACATCTTCACCTCAGCCTGTAGCCTCAAAAGCCTTTTCTGAACCCTTGTCCCCTTTAAGCTACTGCCATCTCTTTCTTCACCTCACCATCATTTAAAAAAAAAAAAATTAAACATTAAAATAATAATGAAAACTTGGAAAATATAGACAAGATGGAGAGAAGGGTAAAAGCCACTCATAATTCCATCATACACAACCACCTATTAATTTTATGGGTTTTTTTTCTAGTCTTTTTATTCTTTCTGCATAAAGCTTTATACTACTCCCCCGAGTTGTTTAAAAGTTTTAATAGGTTAGGTATGCCAGAAGTGGTATTGCCAAGGAACTATCAAGAGTCCCGTTGGAGGACATTATCTTGGTGATTTCAGCCTTGGTCCAGATTGGGCCTTCAGTCTTGCAGTTCCAGAAAGTTATCTCCTTAGTGTCCCAGAGTTGTCAGACTCAGGAGGTTGATGCATGCTGATTTCCTCACAAGAGACTGGTGTATGAAAACCAGGATGCTGGCAGATAGTAAGAAATAGAACTCTGACACGGTTTATATTGGCCTGATCACCACATTACCTCCTTTTAATAACATGTTAGCCTTACTAGGTACTAGGTGCTATTTTGTTTTATACAATAACCCTATGAAGTAGTTATTATTATTTATCTCATTTTAGAGATGGAGAAACTAGGGCACACAGAGATTAAGTAACTTGCTTAAAATCATAGAGCCTGACAAGGCTATTCTGTCAGTCCCTATTGATCTCACCAACTCTCCCTTTTCTATGCCTCCATGGCTCATTGAGACATTGTTTCTTTAGATATGTAAAAATTCTCTACCAGGTTATAGTCAAGTCTTGACAGTCTAGAAGGGATTGCACTTCTTGATGGTGACTGAGGTGTGATTAATTACTTTTATGTGTGGCTTTTCTAGCCAAAGTCTTTTAACTTCCACACAGATGACTGTGTGATAGGGTAATTGTGGCCTACCAAGGGGATTGGTGAGTTTTGCCTTAAATAAGAGCCAATTCCAGAGCAGAGAGATAGAGCCCACTACCACCAAGGAAGGAGAGACCATCAGGGGAGAGCCGGCAGCAGGAGATGGCACAGTGGGCTTGCTGGCCTACGGAGAGAAAGCCTTTGGGCAGAGGCATGCCTGTGAGGACAGCTGGGGAGAGGTTGTCCTGATGGAAGAACTGTATCCTGAGTGTTCCTGAGTCTGAATTGTAACTGTTACTTCCCTAATAAACCCCATAATCATAAGTGTGGTCTGTGAGTTCTATGTGGGCATTGCAATGAATTATCAAACCCAGTAGAGAGTGCTTTGGGAGGGACAGTTGGTGTCAGAATTGGTAGAGAAATGGTTGAGAGAGGAGGCGTGTCTAACCTCCACCTCATAGGAATCAGCCTTGGGCTGTTGATCTTGGTTCCCCTTTCCCCTTGTGGAGTTGGTGGAGGTCAGACTCCTCCCCCATGCTGTTTTTACAGTGACTTTTCTCTTGTTTGATTCACTTTACATTACTTGTATAGCTTTACTCTCAGAATAAATTTCATTTCCAAGTTCCTGGAAGCATTTTATTGTTGCTCCCTTATAATACCTAAAATTTTAATCATACTGTCAAAAACCTAAGTGCTTAGAGAAACACCAAGAATTAGTGTAACAGAATATATTTCCTGTGAGTAGATATGATGCAAATCATGCTGTGTGAAAACTGAAAGTGGGTTATATAGGTCATTGTTATGTTAATTTCTCAAGAGGTAGCATCAAAGCATAGGGCAGGTTACAGAAACTGTCACTAAGGACATGCCATACCTCCTAAAACAGCCTCTAGTCAGACCCTGGAGTTTGTGCTTATGGAAGCTGGCTGTACATAGATAATTTTCCAAAAGAATCCAATGCCTAAGGCCAAATGGTCTCCACTAAGCTGCTTACTAACCTATTGTTTGTGCTGAAGGTAAATCCAGGGAAACAATTCCTTCAAGGTTCAAAAGGACACCTAAGGATGGATGGCCTGGGTGGGTCACCCCAATTCCTTGAACCCGGAAATCTAGATCCCAGGAGAATCAAAACAATCTTATCAATACTTATATTTAAAAATAAAAAATTGAAACTTCATATATTATAAGCATTTTGTATGGTTTTACATTTTGTGTTAATTTCTGTATTAAATCTTCCATCTAATAACTGTTCCACACTTTTCTTAGCTATTCTCTTATTAATTGAAAATAATTCTTTTGTGAGAGGTGGGGACAAGATGCTAGAATAGTCAGACACTTCCTGTAGTCCCTCTTAAAACAAAGACCCCCCAAAACAAGTGAATTGGTTATGTATGACAACCTAGGAGTCCTGAACATCACAGACAAAGTGGAGGAGTTGGAACGAGTGGCAGGGGAAAGAGAGAGTTCAGAAGCAGTGAGGAAGCACCAGACCTGACCTAGCTGGCACCCTGCAGGATGGACCGTTTGGCACACATTGGCTGAGGCCAGCAGTAGCACTCAGGACACGTTTTCTATGTAGGAAGAAAATGAGTGGCAGAGAGTCTGCGCAAGCCTCCAAAAAAAAAAGGGGGAAGCAGTGCTGGATCTGCAGAAGTTAAGTGTAAGTGTCTAACCTACTGCATGGGATCAAAATAACCCTTCCCCCTCTGGGAAGTGCCTCTCTTCCCCTTACCCACTGCCTCTCTGCTCTGCTCTAGTCCCAGTTAGGAAGTGTTCAGCAATTGCCACACCCCCAGACCAGAAATGGGGTCTGTCGCGCTCCTGAGCCAGTCTCCTGGCTTTGGAGAGGGAACAAATAAACAAATGAACAAACAAGAAAAAAAGAAACCTCTGGCTCCCTTAAGCCAGGAAATCAGGGCAGTCACTACCACTTTGCCTAGGCACAGGCATGAGGGATCCATGGACTTCAAATGCCTTTCATCTCTGCCTGGACCTGTGTGGGCCCTCATTAGCATAGGCCCTCATTAGCATAGTACAACAGGGTATATACCTGAAGCCTATTTTGAACTGCAACAGCTAAGGGGGAGTGGCAAATTCATGACATTTGACACCACCCTTACCATTAAGCAGGGTCCTCACCTACCCACATCAGGGGCTTGAGGACTGGTGGCTCCACCGACTCCACCTAGCCACCCACAAAAGGGGTCTGAGAATAAGTGCTGCCTCCCAGTTCTTAACACTCAACAGCATTGGGTGCCCAAAGTCTGGCTGAAAAATCCACACACCTACATGATTTAGGGGACAGGGACAAGCCTCCCACTTAGGCACTCAGTGGCAGCCATCAGCCCCCTCCCTTGCTCAGCGCATAACATAACCCCCTACTGCACCCAGATACCTGTGCCTGCTCCAATCACCCCTACGTAGCCCTGTCTGTCTAGCACCATAGGCAAGAGCCTGCACCACACACTCAGTGACCAATGACCTGGACACCTGAGCTGAATCCACACAAGAAAAGTAAGTGGAATCCTGGGCTTAATACCTAATAGCAGCTCTAACCACCTGGTAAAAGGACATGAGAGCTTCAAAGATGCCAAAAATCAAAGTAGTTTACATGCACAGCCTATTTGGGCATATCAAAACAAAATGAAACAAGGAACTAGGACACAGTAAGCAAACATAGAATAAGTAAATATAATGACTTACTGATGGCTCAGAGACAACAGTCAATACCAAATCACATAAAGAGGCAGACCATGATGGCTCAAACAAGTGACCAAAACAAAAGGATCAGGAAACCTCCCAGAGGAAGATAAGATCTTGGAATTACTGGAGGTAGAATTCAAAAGAATTAATATACAGAGATCTTCAAGAGATCAGGAAGGAGATCAGGCAAAATACAGACCAAGCCAAGGAACACACAGACAAAGCAAGAGAGGAATTTAGGAAGGCTGTTTTTTTTTATACAAGAGCAAAATGACAAATTTAACAGGCTGCTAGAATCCATAGAAAGACAGCAAATAGAAATCCAAAAGATTAACAATAAAATTTCAGAAATAGAAAACTCACTAGAAAGCCATAAGAACAGAATTGAGGCAATGGAAATCAGAGTTAGTGAGACTGAAGATAAAGCAATTGACACCAATTTATTTGAGGAAAAATCAGACAAAAGAATTTTAAAAAATGAAGGAACCAGGAGGCGGGACCAAAATGGCTGACTAGGCAGAAGCTTCTGCTGAACCCTCTTGCAAAAAAGACTCAAAAAAACAAGTGAATCGATTACATACATGACAATCTACGAACCCTGATCATCAAACACAGAACTAAGGAATCGACCCGAGTGACAGGGGAGAGAGAGACCGTGCTGAAGCAGCGGCTGGTTCCAGAGCCCAGCGCACAGCACCCCAGCCCTGAGCCCTTGGTGTGGTGCTTTGCTGCCAGTGTGGTGGGGCTGATCCTGGCTTCCTGAGACAAGGCAAGCACGGGACACAGCCCTAACACCCTGGGGCAATCTCACTGGGGACCCAGGAAGCTCACACAGGCTACATGCTGCTCTGGAATCTCAGATAAAACCGCCCTCACCACACAAGATAAATGATTTTGTCTATTCTACCTCACTACTCTCTCCTATCTATCTGATCCCTCCCCTCCCTGCCTCCAGCTGGCTTCATTAACATTCGAATTCCCTGGGCCAGAGAGAGAAGTCCTCTGCTTTTTTTTCCCCCTCTAACCCATTCTCCTGGCCTGGAAAAAGCAGCAATTAAAAATCAGAGGAAAAAATCCTTTCCTAACTTCCCCAAACTGGAAGATCAGAATGGAAACAACTCCATCCAGGCATAAGAGATCCACAGTCTTTGGCTTTCACACCTACATAGAACCAGGTGCATATTATAATGCAAAGTCAATTCTGTTAGAGGTCTGACTGTAATTGCTTCAGCTGAGCAGTGGAGAGGCTGGTTTCAGAGGTCTGATTACTGCTCTACCTATTACGCAGAGCCCTCACGGACCCACAGCAGGGAACTGAGGGCGGAGGCTCCATCTACACCACCTAGCCACCTGCAGAAGTAGTCTGAGGATAGTGGTGTCTACCTGTCTTTAGAGGTACAAGCATTGGGTGCCTAAGGTACAGCTACAGAGCCCATCCACCAGAGCACTCTAGAGAACAGAGACGTTCCTTCCTCACTGGCACTTGGGGGAAGGCTGTCAGCACCCTGCCCTCCTCAGAGCATGACCCACTGCCACTACTAGAAACCAGTGCATACAACCACCACCACTACTCCTCCAAGATAGTAGGTAAGAGCCTACACTACACACTAGGTGACCCACTATCAGGACACCTGAGCTGTTTCTATTCAAGAATAGTAAATGGACTCATAGACTCATATACTGGTAACAGCTCTAACAATCTGGTAGCAGGACATAAGTGACTCAAAGTCTCCAACAATCAGGTTAGTGCACTCTAGTAGCCCATCTGGGTGTATTGAAAAAGAACAAAACAAGAAGATAAGACTCAGTGAGCACAGATAAAATAGATCATTACAATAACTTATAGATGGCTCAGATACAGCAGTCGATATCAAATCACATAAAGAAGCAGACCACGATTGCTTCTACAACCCCCCAAAATCAGAGAATCAAGACCTTTCCCAGATGAAGATGTAATCGTGGGATTGTCAGATGTAGAATATAAAAGGCTAATATACAGAATGCTTCAAGACATCAGGGATGACATCAGAAATGAAATAAGGCAATCTACAGAAAAAGCCAAGGAACACAGATAAAGCAGTTGAAGAAAACAAAAAGATTATTCAAGAATATAGTGAAAAATTTAATAAGCTGCAAGAATCCATAGAGAGACAGCATTCAGAAATTCAAAAGATTAACAATAAAATTAGAGAATTAGACAACTCAACAGGAAGTCAGAGGAGCAGAATTGAGGAATTGGAATGCAGAATTGAGGAGACAGAGGATAAGGCAATTGTCACCAATGTATTTGAAAAAAATCAGATAAAAGAGTTAAAAAAAAAACACAAGAATCATGTGGGACTCTATCAAAAAGAATAACTTGCTTGTGATTGGGATTCCAGAACAGGGAGAGATAATAGAAAATACAGAGAGAAATGTTGAAGATCTGTTGGCAGAAAACTTCCCTGACATCATGAAAGATGAAAGCATATCTATCCAAGATGCTCATCGAACACCATACAAGATAGATATCCCAAAGGAAAGTCACCGAGACATATTATCATCAAACTTGCCAAAAGCAAAGATAAAGAGAAAAATTTTAAAAGCAGCCAGGGATAAACGAAAAGTTGCCTACAAAGGAGAATCAATAAGAATAAGTTCGGACTACTCAGCAGAAACCATGCAGGCAAGAAGGCAATGGGATGACATATATAGAGCACTGAAGGAGAAAAGCTCCCATCCAAGAATCATATATCCAGCAAAACTCTCTCTCAAATATGAAGGTGAAATTAAGTAATTTACAGATAAAGAAAAGCTTAGAGAATTTGCAAAAACCAAACCAAAGCTACAAGAATTACTCAAGGAAATTCTTTGGTCAGAAAATCAATAATATCAGATATCAACAACAACGCAAGGACGCAGAACAGAACATCCTGATATCAACTCAGATAGGGAAATCACAAAAACAAAATAAGATTAATTTAAAAAAAGCTCAAAACTGGGAATCATTGATGTCATTATGTAAAAGATGACAAAAATCAATAAGATGACAATAATCAATAAACAGGGACTAAATACATGAGGCATAGATCTTCCATATGGAGAGGAAATCAAGGCGATATAGGATGATACAAGTTAGGATTTTACTTAGAAAAATAGGGGTAATATTAAGGTAACCACAGAGAGGACTAACAATTCCATACTTCAAAATAAAAAGCAAGATAAACATAAGGACTCAGCAAAAAAAAAAATCAACTACAATGAAAAAGAGGAACACGCGATTTACAAAGAAAAACTCAGCACAAAAAAGTAAGTGGAAAAATGAAATACTCAACAACACACAAAAAAAGGCATCAAAATGATGGCACTAAACTCATACCTATCTATAATGATTCTGAATGTAAATGTACTAAATGCACCAATAAAGAGACAGAGAGTTGCAGATTGGATTAAAAAAACATAATCCAGCTATATGCTGCCGGCAAGAGACACACCTTACAATTAGAGACACGAACAAACTAAAACTCAAAGGATGGGAAAAAAATATATCAAGCAAATAACAATCAAAAAAGAGCAGGAGTGACAATACTAATTTCTGACAAAATAGACTTTAAAGTTAAAGCCACCACAAACGATAAAGAAGGACACTACATAATGATTAAAGGGACAATTTACCAGGAAGATGTAACCATATTAAATGTTTATGTGCCCAATGACAGGGCTGCAAGATACATAAAACAAACTCTAACAGCATTGAAAAGTGAGACAGACACCTCCAAGATTATAGTAGGAGACTTCAACACACAACTTTCGGTGAAGGACAGGACATCCAGTAAGAAGCTCAATAAAAACATGGAAGATCTAATTGCCACGATCAACCAAGCTGACCTCATAGACATATACAGAACACTCCACCCAACAGCTGTGAAGTACATTTTCTTTTCCAGTGCACATGGAACATTCTCTAGAATAGACCACATATTAGGTCATAAAGAAAGCCTTTGCAGAATCCAAAATATTGAAATATTACAAAGCATCTCCTCAGATCATATGGCCTTAAAAGTAGAAATTAATAACAGAAAAACCAGGGAAAAGAAATCAAATAGTTGGAAACTGAACAATACCCTGCTCAAAAAAGACTGGGTTATAGAAGACATTAAGGAAGGAATAAAAAATTTATAGAATCCAATGAGAATGAAAACACTCTCTATCAGAATCTTTGGGACACAGGGAAAGCAGTGCTCAGAGGTCAATTTATATCAATAAATGCACACATACAAAAAGAAGGGCCAAAATCAAAGAACTGTCACTACAACTTGCACAAATAGAAAGAGAGCAACAAAAGAAACTGTCACTCACCAGAAGAAAACTAATAATAAAAATTAGAGCAGAATGCAATGAATTAGAGAACAGAAAAACAATTGAAAGAGTTAACAAGACCAAAAGCTGGTTCTTTGAAAAAATTAAGAAAATTGATAAACCATTGGCCAGACTGACTAAAATACAAGAAAGGAAACAAATAACCTGAGTAAGAGATGAGATGTGCCATGTCACAACAGACCCAACTGAAGTTAAAAGAATCATACCAGATTACTATGAAAAATTGTACTCTAACAAATTTGAAAACCTAGAAGAAATGGATGAATTCCTAGAAACACACTACCTACCTAAACTAACACAAACAGAGGTAGAACAACTAAATAGACCCGTAACAAAAGAAGAGATTGAAAAGGTAATCAAAAAACTCCAAACAAAAAAAAGCCTTAGCCCTGACGACTTCACTGAAAATGTCTATCGAACTTTCAGAGAAGAGGTAACACCGCTACTACTAAAGGTGAAGGTATTACAAAGCATAGAAAAGGATGGAATACTCCCTAACTCATTCTATGAAGTCAGCATATCCCTGATAACAAAACCAGATAAAGACACCTAAAAAAAAAAAAAAAAAGAAAGAAAATTACACACCTATATCCCTCATGAACATAGATGCAAAAATCCTCAACAAAATTGTAACCAATAGAATTCAACAACATGTCAAAAAAATAATTTACCATGAGCAAGTGTGATTTATACCATGTACGTAGGGATGGTTCAATATTAGAAAAACAATTAATGTAATCCACGATATAAATAAAAGACAAGAACCACATGATTTTATCAATTGATGCAGAAAAGACATTTGACAAAGTCCAACACCCATTCATGAAAAAACTCTCAGCAAAATAGGAATACAAGGAAAATTCCTCAACATAATAAAGGGCATTTAGAAAAAGCCAACAGACAACATCATCCTAAATGGAGAGATTCTGAAAGCATTCCCCTCGAGAATGGAAAGTAGACAAGGATGCTCCTTATTACCACCCTTATTCAACATTGTGCTGGAGGTCCTAGCCAGAGCAATTAGGCTAGGAAAAGAAATAGAGGACATCGAGAATGGTAAGGAAGAATTAAAAGTATCTCTATTTGCAGATGACATGATCTTATACACAGAAAATCCTAAAGAATCCTCAAAAACACTACTGAAACTAATAGAAGAGTTCAGCAGAGTATCGGAATAAAAGATAAACACACAAAAATCAGTTGGATTCCTCTACACCAGCAAAAAGACCATCAAAGATGAAATCACCAAATCAATACCATTTACAATAGCCCCCAAGAAGATCGAATACTTAGGAATAAATCTAACCAGAGATGTAATAGGCTTATACAAAGAAAACTACAAGGCACTACTGCAAGAAACCAAAAGCAATCTACATAAGTGAAAAAATATACCTTGCTCATGGATAGAAAGACTTAACATTGTAAAAATGTCTATTCTTCCAAAATCGATCTGTAGATACAATGCAATTCTGATTCAAATTCCAGCAACATTTTTTAATGAGTTGGAGAAACAAATCACCAACTTCTTATGGAAGGGAAAGAGGCCCTGGATAAGTAAAGTATTACTGAAAAAAGAACAACAAAGTGGGAGGCCTCACTCTACCATATTTTAGAACCTATTATACCACCACAGTAGTCAAAACAGCCTGGTACTGGTACAACAACAGACACACAGACCAATGGAATGGAATTGAGAATCCAGATATAAATCTATTGACATATGAGCAGCTGATATTTGACAAAGGCCCAAAGTCAGTTAAATGGGGGAAAAGACCGTCTTTAACAAATGGTGCTGGCATAACTGGATATGCATCTGCAAAAAATGAAACAAGACCCATACGTCACACCATGGACAAAAACAAACTCAAAATGGATCAAAGGCCTAAACATAAAGTCTAAAACGATAAGGATCAAGGAAGAAAAAATAGGGACTACTTTAGGAGTCCTAATACATGGCATAAACAGAATACAAAACATTACTAAAAACGCCGAAGAGAAACCAGATAACTGGGAGCTCCTAAAAATCAAACACCTATGCTCATCCAAAGACTTCACCAAAAGAGTATAAAGACTACCTACACACCGGCAAAAAGTTTTCAGCTATGACATTTCCAACCAGTGCCTGATCTCTAAAATTGACATGATTCTGCTAAAACTCAACCACAAAAAGATAACGCAATTAAAAATGGGCAAAAGATATGAACAGGCACTTTACTAAAGAAGACATTCAGGCAGCTAACAGATAGATGAGGAAATGCTCACGATCATTAGCCATTAGAGAAACGCAAATCAAAGCTACAATGTGATTCCATCTCACTCCAACGAGGTTGGCATTAGTCCAAAAAACACAAAATAATAAATGTTGGAGAGGTTGTGGAGACACTGGAACACTTATACACTGCTGGCGGGAATGTAAAATGGTACAACCACTTTGGAAATTGATTTGGCGGTTCCTTAAAAAGCTAGAAATAGAACTACCATATGATCCAGCAATCCCACTCTTTGGAATATATCCTAGAGAAATAAGAGCCTTTACACGAACAGATACATGCACACCCATGTTCATTGCAGCACTGTTTACAATAGCAAAAAAGTGGAAGCAACCAAGGTGCCCATCAATGGATGAATGGATAAATAACCTATGACACATTCATACAATGGAATACTACGCATCGATATAGAACAATGTTGAATCCACGAAACATTTCATAAACATTTCATAACATGGAGAAATCTGGAAGACATTATGCTGAGTGAAATCAGCCAATTGCAAAAGGACAATTATTGTATAAGACCACTATTATAAGAAGTGGAGAAGCAGTTTAAGCAGAGAAGAAAATATTCTTTGTTGGTTATGAGGGGGAGCAGGGAGGAAGCGAGGGAGAGGGATATGCACTAATTAGATAGCAGATAAGTTTCATTTTAGGTGAAGGGAAAGACAATATACAATACAGGAGAGGTCAACACAAATGGATTAAACCAAAAACAAAGAAATTTCCTTAATAAACTCAACACTTCAAAGGCCAGTGTAGCAGGATCAGGGGTTTGAGGACCATGGCTTCAGGGGACATCTAATTCAATTGGCATAATAAAATCTATTAAGAAAACATTCTGCATCCTACTTTGCAGAGTGGTGTCTGGGGTCTTAAATGCTAGCATGCGGCCATCTAAGATGCATCAATTAGTCTCGAACCACCTGGAACAAGGAAGAAGGAAGAACACCAAAGACACAAAGTAGTTATGAGCCTAAGAGACAGAAAGGACCACATAAACCAGAGATCACATCAGCCTGAGACCAGAAGAGCTAGATGGTTTCCCCACAACAACCGATGACTGCCCTGACAGGGAACTCAACTTAGAACCCCTGAGGGAGCAGGAGAGCAGTGGGATGCAGACCCCAAATTCTCGTAAAAAGACTACACTTAAAGGTCAGACTGGGACTGGAGGACCCCGGAGGCCATGGACCCCAGACCTTCTGTTAGCCCAGGACAGGAACCATTCCCAAAGCCAACTCTTTAGACAGGGATTGGGCTGGAATAGCATTGGAAAATGATACTGGTGAAGAATGAGCTTCTTGGATCAAGTGGACACATGAAGACTATGTTGGCATCTCCTGTCTGGAGGGGAGATGAGAGGGCAGAGGGGACCAGAAGCTACCTGAATGGACAAGAGGAGAGTAGAGGGAACTACTGTACTATCTCATTAGAGGGAGAGCAGTTAGGAGTGTATAGCAAGGTGTATGTAAATTTTTGTAGGAGAGACTGACCCGATTTGTGAACTTTCACTTAAAGCACAATAAAAATTAATTAAAAAAAATGAAGGAGCCCTAAAAATTATGTGGGGCTTTATTAAGAGGAATAGCCTACTAGTGATTGGAGTACCAGAACAGGGGGGAATAACAGAAAATACAGAGAGAATTGTTGAAGATTGGTTGGCAGAAAACTTCCCTGATATCGTGAAAGATGAGAAGATATCTATCCAAGAAGCTCATCAAACCCCATGCAGGGTAGATCCCAAAAGAAAGACACCAAGACATATTATAATCAAACTTGTCAAAACCAAAGATAAAGAGAGAATTTTAAGAGCGGCTAGGGATCAATGAAAAGTCACCTACAAAGGAGAGACAATAAGACTATACTCTGACTACTCAATAGAAACCATGCAGGCAAAAAGGCAATGAGATGACATATACAAAGCCTTGAAGGAAAAAAATTGCCAGCCATGAATTATATATCCACCAAAACTGTCTCTCAAATATGAAAGTGAATTTAGCGCATTTCCAGATAAACAGAAGTTGAGGGAATTTGTAAAAACCAAACCAGGAGGTGAGGCCAAGATGGTGGAATAGACAGATGCTTCTGGCGAGCCCTCTTACAACAAAGGTCCAAAAAAACAAGAGAAATGAGTATATTTATGACAAGCTAGGAGCCCTGAACATCGAAGGCAAGGTTAGAAAATGAACTGAGGGGCAGGGAGAGGAAGAGACAGTTCGGAAGCGGAGAGGAGTTACCAGACCTGAATTGCTGGAGGCCTCAGGCACCATTCCCAGGAGTGCCGGTAGCAGGCTGGTAGTAGCATTCAGCCGCGGTTTCCTCAGGGAGAAGCAGCCAGCCACACAGCCTACTAACATCTGTGGAACCGGACAAAAACGGTGCTCTTGGCAAAAGCTCAGTACTTGCATATATTTTACAGCGCCCCTCGCTCCCAAGCTGGCTTCAACAGCTGATCACTTCTCTGGGCCTGTTATAGGCCCTGTTGAGCTACTAGAGCCATCCTTCAGGCCCTGCAGAAGGAATAAATTCGCAACTGGGGGAAAACATAATTTGCCAGCTCCACTAACCAGGGAAGCTCAGAACAGAAGCGGCTCCTGTCTAGGCATAAATGGTCCATAGACTTTGAATACCTTTCTGCTCTGCATGGACCCGTGTGGGCTTATTTCAGGAGAATAGGCCCTTGTTGGCAGACTACAACTATTTCAGCTGTGCGGTGGAGAGGTGGGTGTTTCATGTTTGACACCACTTTGCCTATTAAACAGGGTCCTCGCCTACCTACATATGGGGTCTAAGGACTGCTGGCTTCACTCAGGTCAGCCAGACACCTGCGACAGGGGTCCGGGGATAACTGGTACCTCCCAGTCCTTACAACCAAAAACATTGTGTACCTATGGTCCATTGGCAGAATCCCCCCACCTGTACACTCTAGGGAAGAGGGACATTCATTTCTGAGAGACACCTGGGGGATGATTCTCAGCCCCCTGCTTGTTCAGAGCGTGATCCCCTGCTGCAATCAGATACTGGTACCTACACCAATCACCCTTGCCCCTCTAAGACTGTAGAACAGAGCCGGTACCACACACTTGATGATCAGCTACCTGGACACCTAAGCTGAATTCATACAAGAAAAGTGAATGGACTCCTAGACTGATATACCTGATAACAGTTCTAGCCATCTGAAGACAGGACGTCTGAGCTGCAAAGGTGAATATAATCAAGCTAGCTCACTCAAGTAACCCATTTGGGCATATCAAAACAAAACAAAGCAAGGAGCTAAGATATAGTAAGCAAACATAAAATAAATTAATACGATAACCTTTAGATGGCTTGGAGAAAACGGTCAATATCAAGTCACATAATGAAACAGACCATGATCGCCACAACAAGCTCTCAAAACAAAGAATTAAGGGATCTTCTAGGTGAAACTGTCTTCCTGGAGTTACTGGAGGCAGAATACAAAAGATTAATATACAGAACCCTTCAAACATCAGGGAAAAAATCAGGCAGCATGCAGAACAAGCCAAGGAACACACAGATAAAGCAGTTGAAGAGATTAAAGAGGTTATTCAGGAACATACTGAAAAATTTAATAAGCTAGGAAAAATCCTTAGACAGCAACCAGAAATTCAGAAGATTAACAATAAAATTACAGAGTTAGACAACTCAGCAGAAAGTCAGAGGAGTAGAATAGAGCAAGTGGAAGACAGAATTTGTGAACTTGAAGATAAAGCACTTGGCACCAATATATTTGAAGAAAAATCAAATAAAAGAGTGTAAAAAAATGAAGAAACCTTAAGAATCACGTGGGGCTCTATCAAGAGAAATAACCAATGAGTGACTGGAGTACCAGAACAGGGAGGGATAACAGAAAATACAGAGAGAATTGTTGAAGATTTGTTGGCAGAAACTTCCCTGTCATCATGAAAGATGAGAAGATATCTATCCAAGATGCTCATCGAACTCCACATAAGGTAGATTTTAAAAGAAAGTCACCAAGACATATTATAATCAAACTTGCCAAAACCAAAGATAAAGACAGAATTTTAAGAGCAGCTAGGGAATAATGAAATTCACTTACAAAGGAGAGTCAATAAGAATGAGCTCAGACTACTGGGCAGAAACCATGTGGGCACGAAGGCAACAGGATGACTTACATAAAAAATACAAGGAAAAAGATTGTCAGCCAAGAATCATATATCCAGCAAAATTGTCTCTCAAATATGAAGGTGAAATTAGGACATTTCCAGATAAACAGAAGTTTAGGGAATTGATAAAAACCAAACCAAAACTAGAAGAAATACTAAAGGGAGTACTTTGGTTAAAAAAATCAATAATATCAGGTATCAACCCAAGACTAGAACACTGGGCAGAACAATCAGATGTCAACCCAGACAGGGAAATCACAAAAATAAATCAAGATTAAAAAAAAAAAACTCAAAACAGGGAAGCAGAGATGTTATTATGTAAAAGAAGACAACATTAAAACAATAAAGAGGATCTAAGAAATGTAGTCATAGATCTTTCATATGGAGAGGAAGACAAGGTGATACAAAGAATTAAAAGTTAGGTTTAAATTTAGAAAAATAGGGGTAAATAATATGGTAACCACAAAGTAGACAAACTATCCTACACATCAAAATAAAATGCGAGAAAAAAATAGAGACTCAGCAGACACAAAATCAACAACAAATATGAGGAAAAGAAAATATATAAAGATAATCTACTCAGCACAAAAAATTAAGTGGGAAAAAGAAAATGTTAACAACACACACAAAAAGACATCAAAATGGTAGCAATAAATTCATACCTATCCATAATTAGGCTGAATATAAATGGACTAAATGCACCAATAAAGAGATAGAGAGTGGCAGAATGGATTAAAAAACAGGATCCATCTATATGCTGCCTACAAGACTTAGAGACACAAAGAAACTCAAACTCAAAGTATGGAAAAAAAATATATCAAGCAAGTAATAATCAGAAAAGAGCAGGAGTGACAATACTAATTTCTGACAAAATAGACCTTAAAGTTAAATCCATCACAAAAGATAAGGAAGGACATTATATCATGATTAAAAGGACAATATACCAGGAGGATATAACCGTATTAAATATTTATGCACCCAGTGACAGGGCTGCAAGATACATAAAACAAACTCTATCAGCATTGAGAAGTGAGATAGACAGCTCCACAATAATAGTAGGAGACTTCAACACACCACTTTCGGTGAAGGACAGGACATCCAGAAAGAAGCTCAATAAATACACGGAAGATCTAAATGACACAATCAACCAACTTGACCTCAAAGATACATAAAGAACACTCCACCCAATAATTCCTTTTCTAGTGCACAGGAAACATTCTCTAGAATAGACCACATATTAGGTCAAAAGCAAGCCTTAGTAGAATCTAAAACATTGAAATATTACAAAGTATCTTCTCTGACCATAAGGCCATAAAAGTAGAAATCAATAACAGAAAAAGCAGGGAAAAGAAATCAAACATTTGGAAACTGAACAATATCCTGCTCAAAAAAGACTGGATTATAGAAGGCATCAAGGATGGGATAAGGAAATTCATAGAATCCAATGAGGATGAAAACACTTCCTATCAGAACCTTTGGGACACAGCAAAAGCAGTGCTCAGAGGTCAATTTACATCAATAAATGCACACATCCAAAAAGAAGAAAGGGCCAAAATCAAACAAATATCCCTACAACTTGAAGAAATAGAAAGAGAACTACAAAAGAAACCCTCAGGCACCAGAAGAAAGCAAATAATAAAAATTAGAGCAGAACTAAATGAAATAAAAAACAGAAAAACAATTGATAGGATTAACAAGAACAAAAACTGGTTCTCTGAAAAAATTAACAAAATTGATAAGCCATTGGCCCCACTGACAAAAGAAAAATAGGAGAGGAAGCAAATAACTTGAATAAGAAATGAGATGGGCGATATTAAAAAAGACCCAACTGAAAGTGAAAGAATCATACCAGATTACTATGAAAAATTGTACTCTAAGAAATTTGAAAACCTAGAAGAAATGGATGAATTTCTAGGAACACGCTACCTACCTAAACTAACACAAACAGAGGTAGAACAACTAAATAGACCCACAACAAAAGAAGAGGTTGAAAGGTAATAAAAAAAACTCCCACCAAAAAAAAGCCCTGGCCTGGACGTCTTCACTGCAGAGTTCTACCAAACTTTCAGAGAAGAATTAACACCACTACTACTAAAGGTTTTTCAGAGCATAGAAAAGGACGGAATACTCCCTAACTCATTCTGTGAAGCCAGCATATCCCTGATAGCAAAACCAGGTAAAGACACCACACACAAAAAAAGAAAAGTACAGATTTATATCCCTCATGAACTTAGATGCAAAAATCCTCAACAAAATTCTAGCCAATAGAATTCAACAACATATTAAAAAAAGAATTCACCATGACCAAGTGGGATTCATACCAGGTATGCAGGGATGGTTGAACATTAGAAAAACAATTAATATAATCCATCATATAAATAAAACAAAAGACAAGAATCAAATGATTTTAACAATTGATGCAGAAAAGGCATCTGACAAAGTTCAACACCCATTCATGATAAAAAAAACTTTCAGCAAAATAGGAATAGAAGGAGAATTCCTCAACATAATAAAGGGCATTTATACAAAGCAAATAGCCTGAAAACATTTCCCTTTAGATCGGTGAAGAATGAGCTTCCTGGATCGAGTAGACACTTGAGACTATGTTGGCATCTCCCATTTGCAGAGGAGAGCAGTTAGGAGTATATAGCAAGGTGTATATAAATTTTTGTATGAGAGACTGACTTGATTTGTAAACTTTCACTTAAAGCACAATAAAAATTTTTCTCTAAAAAAAGCAAAATTACAGGAAATACTAAAGTGAGTCCTTCAGCTAAAGAGTCAGTAATATCAGATAACAACTCAAGACTAGAAAACAGGACAGTATAACAAGATATCAACCCAGATAGGGAAGTCACAAAAATAAGTCAAAGCTAAAAAAAAAACCCAGTGCCGTCGAGTCCATTCATAGCAACTCATAGCGAATAAAACACAGAAAATAAGGAAACAGAGATGTCAATATATAAAAGATAATAATATTAAAACAAAAAAGAGGGGCTAAATAATGTAGTTATAGAACTTTCATATGGAGAAGTCTAGGTGATATCAAGAAATGAAAGATTGGTTTAAGCTTAGAAAAAAAGAGGTAAATTTTAAGGTAACCTGGTCCTCCTCACCAACCTGTGTGCTGCTAAGCTGGAGAGAGTCAAACTTTGAATGCTTTTGTCATGATTGAAGAAAGCGAAGACACCTCAGTGACTAGCTAGCCCTCTGGAGAACTAAAGATTACCTTGAGACACTCTGAGGGCCAGAAGCAGACAACATCTGCAGTAGACAGCTAGTCCCACAATCACCGAACAAGACCATATACATGTTGCTGAATTTGTGAACTTTGCCTAATAACTTGTTATTTTAACGCTGCTAGCTTTGTTATATTACTGTGGTTTAATCTCCTGGTAAGACTTGTACAACATGAAATTCTGTTTAAGCTTTGTTCTTCTCTTCATGGTAATTCCATCTGGGGCTCGGGCTGAAAATGCTTTTGTTAATTTGGCCCAATCAGTAGACAATGCCAGTGATTTGATGGTATGTTGGATCTGTCACCCCAGTCCATGATCAGGATGTGAAAATTGAGATTCACTAGTGTCTCCAATATCAAATTATAGTCTTGTGCCTGAAACTATTGTTAATCTTAATGTTACCTTTAAATGAGCTATAAGCATCATAAAAAATTCAAGCCTCGAGTTGCAACACTGAAGGGTTCTACAGGGGAAGTATTAAACAACACAGGAAGCATCAAAAGAAGTTGGAAGGAATACACATAGTCACTATACCAAAAAGAATTTGTTGACGTTCAAACATTTCAGGAGGTAGCATATGATCAGGAACTGATGGCACTGAAGGAAGAAGTCCAAGCTGCGCTGAAGGCACTAGCAAAAAACAAGGCTCCGGAAATTGATGGAATACCAACTGAGATGTTTCAACAAACAGATACAGCGTTGGAAGTGCTCACTCGTATATGCCAAGAAATTTGGAAGACAGCTACCTGTCCAACTGACTGGAAGAGATTCATATTTATGCCTATTCCCAAGAAAGGTGATCCAACCGAACGCGGAAATTATCGAACAATATCATTAATATCACGTGCAAGCAAAATTTTGCGAAATCATTCAAAAGCAGCTGCAGCAGTATATTGACAGGGAACTGCCAGAAATTGAAGCCAGATTTAGAAGAGGACATGGAACCAGGGATATCATTGCTCATGTCAGATGGATCATGGCTGAAAGCAGAGAACACCAGAAAGATGTTTACCTGTGGCTTACTGACTATGCTGGCATTCAACTGTGTGGATCATAATAAATTATGGGTAACATTGTGAAGAATGGGAATTCTGGAACACTTAATCGTGCCCATGAGGAATCTGTACATGGATCAAAAGGCAGTTGTTTCAACAGAACAAATGGATACTGCATGGTTTAAAGTCAGGAAAGGTGTGTGTCAGGGTTGTATCCTTTCACCATACATAATCTGTATGCTGAGCAAATAACCTGAGAAGCTGGATTATATGAAGAAGAACAGGGCATCAGGAATGTAGGAGGACTCATTAACAACCTGTGTTATGCAGATGACACAACTTTGCTTGCTGGGGACTTGAAGCACTTACTGATGAAGATCAAAGACCACAGCCTTCAGTATGGATTACAGCTCAACATAAAGAAAACAAAAGTCCTCACAACTGGACCAATAAGCAACATTATGATAAACAGAGAAAAGATTGATGTTGTCAAGGATTTCATTTTACTTGAGTCTACAATTAACACCTGTGGAAACAGCAGTCAAGAAATCACAAGACTCATTGCATTGGGCAAATCTGCTGCAAAAGACCTCTTTAAAGTGTTGAAAAGCAAAGATGTCACCTTGAAGAATAAGGTGCTCCTGACCCAAGCCAGGCGTTTTCAATTGCCTCATACGCATGTGAAAGCTGGACAATGAATAAGGAAGACCAATGAAGAATTGACACCTTTGAATTGTGTTGGCGAAGAATATTGAATATACCATGAATTGCCAAAAGAATGAACAAATCTTGTCTTGGAAGAAGTAAAACCAGAATGCTCCTTAGAAGCAAGGATGGTGAGACTAAGTCTCACATACTTGGGACTTGTTGTTAGGAGGGATCAGTCCGTAGAGAAAGACATTGTGCTTGATAAAGTAGAGGGTCAGTGAAAAAGAGGAAGACCCTCAACAAGATGAATTGACATAGTGGCTACAACAATGGGCTCAAGTATAGCAACAATCGCGAGGATGGCACAGGTCTGGGCAGCGTTTTGTTCTGTTGTGCATAGGGTTGCTATGAGTTGGGACTGACTCAACGGCACTTAACAACAATAAGTGTCAGACTATGATATCTCCCTGGATTGTTGGCTCAACCTCAGGTACAATGTTTCAATTTAATCCATGTTGTAGACTGGATACTGAATTGTTACAGATGTAGAGATTTACCTGGCAGTTTTAGTAGATTACTACAGTATTGCCAAACTGATATCTTGATCCGAACTGCTGATTCCCCTAGATATTTCAATACCTTGTCCCTGCATGCAACTCAATTGCCGTATTGTCTAAGTGGAAGCCAGACAGATCCTAATAACCTCTGTACTAAACTCTGGAACCCAGTGAGATTAGGATGATTACCCATTTGTGACAATTCTCTTACTGAAATGGCTTGAGCAAGTTAACAGAACTATTCCTTTCCCAGATAATGTTACTGGAAACAGGATTATTTGTGCTCCCCATGGATATGTATTTTTATTATGTGGAGGATCCAATTACAGCACCATAGGAGAGCCTAACCCTAGTGATGAGCCCTATGCTTGGGCATTGCCCTGCTTAGATGGTTGGAGAATGTGGGGTCAATGCACATTAGGGCTTTTAGGAATTTAGGGACTTTAGGAATTCCCCTAAATATTCACTCCTATAATGAAAACAGAAACCCTGTTGGCGCAGTGGTTAAGTGCTATGGCTGCTAACCAAAGGGTTGGCAGTTCGAATACACTATGTGCTCCTTGGAAACTCTACGGGGCAGTTCTACTCTGTCCTATAGGGTTGCTATGAGTCAGAATCGACTTGATGGCACTGGGTTTGGTTTTATAATGAAAATATGCATTGGACCAGTGATTTGAAAATTCTCCTTAAGAACTGAAGCATCCTGATTGGTGGAAATCATTGGTGCTTGGGAAGGTAATGCATACCTTTTGGGAACATGGAAGCTTTGCGTTGGGGACCCTTCCAAACTTCACCATACGTGTTTCTTCATTTGTTATCCTTTTTTCCTATAATAAAACTATGATTGTAAGTATAGTGCTTTCCCGGTTTTTTGTCAGTCATTCTAGTGAATTATTGAGCCTCAGGGGTAATGGAAATCCCTGAATTTGTAGTGAGTAGGTCAGAACTGAAGGTTTTTTTTTTTAGGTCAGAACTGAAGGTGTCATGGGGACCCGTAAGCTTATATTTGGCATCTGAAGTTTTGGGCAGACTTGACAGTCTGGAGAACTATGCACTTTAACTTGTGAGATCTGACCTAGCTCTGGTGGTTAGGGTTAGAGGAAGAAGTACTCCACTTGCAGTTGGTGTCAGAGAGGAGAGTTAGAGTTAGGGTGTGCGTTGAAGACATACAAATAGGCACCCATACTCTTTACACATATATATGTAGAAATGGATATAAAATATGTAATATTGTTTTCTGTGGATTATTTTATTGTAAACAATGTTATAGTTACATTCTATTCTGCAGATTGCTTTACTCACCTATGAAGATGTATTAATGTTGTTACATAGAGAGATCTATCTAATATTCCAGAGTTTAGGTAGTCATTCTTCTATTGACGAACACTTAGTTTGTCTCCAGGTAGAACTCTTGAAAACAGGGCTTCAGTGAACATACATATATGTCTTCTTGTGAATGCATAGGGGTGTTTTTGAAATAGGTATTTGAAATTTTGATACAGTCAAAATGTCATTTAAACAATCTACACCAACCAGTAATGTATGAAAGGCCCCAGTCCCCCAACCCTTACCAATAGTTGATATTATTAAACTTTAATTTTGGTGAATCTAATGGGTACATGCAAAATGGTATCTTATTTTAATTTTCATTCCCATGAACACTAATGTCATTGAATATGTGTTTATTTGTCATTTTTTCTTCCTTTGGTTCATACTTCTTCATATCCTTTGTCATTCTTCTATTCAGTTGTTTGTCTTTTTCCTATGATTTATATATCCCTGGTGGTGCAGTGGCTAAGCATTTAGCTGCAAACTGGAAGGTCGCTTGTTTGAATCCACCAGCTGCTCTGAGGGAGAAAGATGTAGCAATCTGCTTCTGTAAAGATTTACAGCGTTGGACTGCACTATAAACGGCCCTGCCCCGCCAAGTGCCACACACCTAAGTGGCACCAGTGTGAGCCTCCAGACTCCCAGACCATGGCCTATGAGCCCCCCAGGTCGCCCCATTGAGCATCACACCCCTCTCTAAGTGGTACCAGCATGGATCTCTAGACACCCAGACCCACCCTGTGCTGCCCCCTGGCCCTGCCCCACCAAGTGCTGTGCCCGTGAATGGCACTGGTGCAGATCTGTGGACACTCATACCTCAACCGACACCACCCCCCTAGTGTTATGCCCCCAAATGACACCAGCACAGACATCTAAAACCCCAGGCCCTGCACTGCCCCCATTCTACAACACTGAGTGCTGCACCCACATGAAGGGCCGGCATGAACCTCTATTCCTTGGCCCCACCCAACCACACCGCCCCCAGACCTGACTTGCTAACACTGGTTTGTGCTGCAGACAAATGACCCATCCCTGACCTTCTCCCTCCCAACTGGACATGCCCTGCTGCACCATACCTGAGTGACCAGCCCTGCCCACCTTGACAAGATGGTGAGAACTATCATGCCCACAGATAAGCAAGGAACAAAGCATGCCCATCTTGTCCCTCCCAGAAAATAACAAATAAAACAAAAAACCAGGACGTAACAAACAAACCTACAATTAACAAACAAGAAAATAACTCCTGAATATCTCAGACAGAGCAGACAATATTGAAACGTAAAAAAAAAAACAAAAACAAAAAAAAAACAAAACAGGACAGGATGGCTCAAGTAACAACCAAAATAAAACACCAAATGACCATCCCATAGAAGAAAACGGACTGGAACTACCTGGTAGGGAATTCAAAAGTCTAATATCGAGGGCTGCACAAGAGATTAGGAGAGCGATCAAGGTAAACACAGGCAAAACTAAGGAAAGAAATAGACAAAATCATGGAAAATACAGACAAAGCAATGGAAGAATTCAGGAAAATGATACCAGAACAAAATGTCAAAATATACAGTTAGAAATCCTACAAAAACAGCAATTAGAAGTACAAAAAATAAACAAAAAAATCAGAAATTGACAGTGCAGCAAAAGGTTTTAGGACCAAATTTGAAACAATGGAATATAGGATCAGCAAAATTGAAGACAAATCCTTGGATACCACTTTGTTTGAGGAAAAATCAGAAAAAATGAAGAAATACGAAGGAAACTTAAGAACTATGTGAGATAAAATCAAGAGCAAAAATTTGTATGTGCTTGAAGTTGCAGAACAGGGGGAGAAAATGGAAAACACAGAGAGGATCTTTGAAGATTTGCTGACAGAAAATCTCCCTAATATCATGAAAGATAAAATGCTAACTGTCTTAGGCTGGGTTCTCTAGAGAAGCTAAACCAGTAAAGTGTATAAATATATATCTATACATAAAAAAAATCAAGGAAATGGCTCACCCGGTTTTAGGAGCTGCAACGTCCCAAGTCCATGGGTCAAGACAGAGGCTTCTCCTCATTCATGTAGCCACAGGGGCTGGCAAACCCAAGATTGGCAGGTCAGAAGTCAGAATTTTGGTCACAGTCTTAGAAGATCAATGAATCCCAAGATCGGCAGGCAAGACCACAGGTAAGCTGCTAGCTCAAGTTCCAAGAACTGGAGGTCAGACAAACAGGAGTCAGCTGCAGGATCCAGAATGAGCAAAAGCCCTCAAGCCTTGCCAGAATATCCACTTATATTCAATGCAGGCCACATGCCCAAGGAAACTCCTTTTCAACTGATTGGCTACTCACAGCAGATCCCATCATGGAGATGATCACATCACATCAAATCACATCATGGAAATGATCACAACATCCTATGACTGTCACACCACTGAGAATCATGGCCCAGCCAAGTTGACACACAACCTTAACCATCATACTAACCATCCAAGAAGCTCAACAAACTCTATATAGTATAGACCCCAAAAGAAAGTCACCAAGACACATCATCATTACACTCACCACAACCAAATACAAAGAAAAAATCCTGAGAGCAGCTTGAGAAAAATGAAAAGTCAGAAACAAAGAGGAAACAATAAGACTAAACTCTGATTACCTGGCAGAAACCATCCAGGCAGGAAGGCAATGGGATGACATACATAAAACCTTGAAAGAAAAAAAACCTGCCAACCAAGAGTAATATATCCTGCAAAACTCTCACTCAAATATGATGGAAAAATTAGGACATTTCAGATCATCAAAAATTAAGGGAATATGTAAAAACCAAACCAAACTTAAAAGAATTATTAAAGGGAGTCATTCGATTAGAGAACAAACAACATCAGACAACAACCTGACTCTAAGACAAAGGACAGCATCAGACAGATACCATCCTAGGTAATGAGCTTTCAAGTATAACACAAAACTAAAAGAGTTACAACAGGGAACCAGAGATATCAATCTGTAAATGACAACAATGCCAGAATAGGAAAAGGAGTAATTTATGGTGTAGGTATAGAACTTTCATATGAAGAGGAAGTCAAGGTGATATCAAGTAATAAAAGACTGCTTCAAACTTAGGAAGATTGGCGTAAATTTCAAGGTAACCACAACAAAAGTTAACAAACTTTCTTATCAAAATATAAAAGAAAAACAAAGTATCTGTAAACACAAAAGCTACAAAAACAAAAGAAATGAAAAGAAATTTCACCCACCAAAACAAACTTAGCACAGGAGAGTAAGAGGAACAAAGAAAATGTCAGCACCACAAAAAAAACACTACAAAATGACAGCAATAAGCTCACACCTATTAATAATCATGCTGATATATACATATATATAAAGAGACAGAGAGTGACAAAATGATTAAAAAAGACCCATTATATGCTGTCTACAAGAGACACACCCTAGAAACAAAGACACAAAATGATTAAAAATCAAAGGATGGAAAAAATATGTCAAGCAAACAGAAACCAAAAAGAGCAGAAGTGGCAATACTAATCTGGGATAAAATAGACTTTAAGGCAAAATCCTCCATAAAAGACAAGGAAGGACATTATATAATGATTAAAGGGACAATCCACCACAAGGGCATAACTATAATAGATATCTACACACCCAATGACAGGGCTCCAAAATACATAAAACAAACTAACAGTACTGAAAAGATAAATTGAGAGCTCCACAATAATAGTAGGAGACTTCAACACATCACTCTTGGTAAAGGACAGAATATCTAGAAAGAAACTCAACAAAGATACAGAAAATCTAAAGACCACAGTCAACAAACTTGACCTCATAGACATATACAGAACACTTCACTAAATATCAGCAAAGTATACATTCTTTTCCAACACACAAGGAACATTCCCCAGAATAGACCACATCTTAGGCCACAAAGCAGCCCTTAAAAAAATAAAAAATAAATTGAGATAATACAAATCATCTTCTCTGATTCCAATGCCATAAAAGTAGAAATCAATAACAGGAAGAGCAAGGAAAAAGAGTCAAATACATGGGAACTGAATAACACCTTACTTCAAAACTACTGAATAATAGAAGAAATAAAAAATGGACTAAAAAAAAATCCTAGAATCAAATGAGAATGAAAACATATCATACTAGAACCTTTGGGACACAGCAAGGGCAGTACTCCAAGGTCAATTTACATCCCTATTCATGGATGATATGATACTGCACATTTTGTTGTCGTTAGCTGCTGTTGAGTTGGCTCAGGCTCTTAGTGACCCTGCGTACAGCATAAAGACACACTGCCCAGTCCTGTGCCAGCCTCAAATCCTTGTTATGCTTGAGCCTTCCTCTTTTTTTCGATGATGCTCACTTTACCAGCCTGATCTTATTCTTCAGGGACTGATCTCTCCTGATAACACATCCAGAGTATGTGAGACAAAGTCTCACCAACCTTGCTTCTAAGGAGCATCCCTGCTGTACCTCTTGCAAGACAGATTTGCTTGTTCTTCTGGCAGCCCATGGTATATTCAATATTTTTCACCAACACCATAATTCAAATGCATCAATTTTTCTTTGGTCTTCCTTATTCATCGTCCAGCTTTCACATGCATATGAGGCGATTGAAAATACCATGGCTAGGGTCAAGCACACCTGGCTCCTCAAGGTGACATCTTTGCTTTTCAACACTTTAAAGAGGCCTTTTGCTGCAGATTTGCCCAATGCAATGTGTCATTTGACTTCTTGGCTGCTGCTTCCATTGGTGTTGATTGTGGAAAAAGAAAATCTTTGACAACTTCAATCTCTTCTCCGTTTTTCATAATGTTGCTTATTGGTACAGCTCTGAGGATCTCTGTTTTCTTTATGTTGAGGTGTAATCCATACTGAAGGCTGTGGTCTTTGATCTTCATCAGTAACTACTCCAAGCCCTCTTTACTTTCAGCAGGCAAGGTTTTGTCATCTGCATATCGAAGGTTGTTAATGAGTCTTCCTACAATCCTGATGTTGCATTCTTCTTGTAGTCCAGCTTCTCGGATTATTTGCTCAGCATACAGATTGAGTAAGTATGGTGAAAGGATACAACCCTGATGAATACCTTTCTTGATTTAAACCATACAATATCGGCTTGTTCTGTTTGAACAAATTCCTTATTGTTTATGTACAGGTTCCTCCTGAGCACAATTAAGTGTTCTGTAATTCCCATCTGTCTTAATGTTAACTATAGTTTGTTATGACCCACACAGTCGAATGCCTTGTTTGCATGGTTAATAAAACACATGTAAACATCTTCTGGTATTCCCTGCTTTCAGCTAAGATCCATCTGACATCAGCAATGGTATCACTTGTTCTACATCCTCTGATTCCAGCTTGAATTTCTGGCAGTTCCCTGTCAGTGTATTGCTGCAGCCACTTTTGAATGATCTCCAGCAAAACTTTACTTGAGTGTGATATTAATGATATTGTTCCATAATTTCCACGTTCTGTTGGATCACCTTTCTTTGGAATAGGCACAAATATGGATCTCTTCTAGTCAGTTGGCCAGGTAGTTGTCTTCCAAATTTCTTGGCATAGATGAGCAAGTACCTCCAGCACTGCATCCGTTCGTTGAATTTTGAATGCCTTCCAACCTGAGGGGTTCATCTTCTGGCACTATATCAGACAATGTCCCGCTGATATTCGGAAGGTTTTCACTGGCTAAGTTTTCAGAAGTAGACTGTTAGTTCCTTCTCCCTAGTCTGTCTTAGTTTGCAAGCTCAGCTGAAACCTCTCTACCAAAGGCGACCTTCCTGGTATTCCACTATAGATAGGGAACCCTGAAGACTCCACAAGAAAACTACTGGAACTAAGAGAAAGATTCAGCCAGAAATTCAAGTTGAATTCAGAAGAGGATGTGGAATGACATATATTATTGCTGATGTCAGATGGATCTTGGCTGAAAGCAGAGAATACCAGAAAGATGTTTACCTGTGTTTTATTGACTATGCAAAGGCATTTGACTGTGTGGATCATAACAAATTATGGATAACATTGCCAAGAACAGGAATTCCAACATTTAATTGTGCTCATGAAGAACCTGTATATAGACCAAGAGGCAGTTTTTGGTACAGAACAAAGGGATACTCTGTGGTTTAAAATCAGGAAAGTTGTATTCTTTCACTATGCTTATTCAGTCTGTGTGCTGAGCTGATAATCTGAGAAGCTGGACTATATATGAAGAAGAATGCGGCATCAGGTTTGAAGGAAGACTCTTTAACAACCTGTGATATGAAGATGACTCAACCTTACTTGCTGAAAGTGAACAAGAACTTGAAGCAGTTCGTGCTGAAGATCAAAGACTACGGCCTTTATTATGGATTACATCTGAGTATAAAGAAAACAAAAGTGCTCATAACTGGACATCCTCACAAGATCATGATAAACGGAGAAAAGATTGAAGCTGTCAAGAATTTCATTTTACTTGGATCCACAATCAACGCCCATGGAAGCAGCACCCAAGAAATCAAAGGACATATTGCATTGGGCAAATCTGCTGCAAAAGACCTCTTTAAAATGTTAAAAAGCTTTTAGCCAAGCCATGGTATTTTCGATCACCTCATTTTCTGTGAAAGCTAGATAATGAATAAGAAGACCAAAGAATTGATGCCTTTGAATTATGGTGTTGATGAAGAATATTGACTATACCGTGGGCTGCCAGAAGAACAAACAAATCTGTCTTGGAAGAAGTACAGCCAGAATGCTCCTTAGAAGCGAGGATGGCGAGACTTTGTCTCACATACTTTGGACACTAGATGGATTGACATGGTGGCTACAAAGATGGGCTCAAATATAGCAAGGATTTCGAGGATGGTGAGGGATCAGGCAGTGTTTCATTCTGTTGTACATGGGGTTGCTATGAGTTGGAACTGACCTGATGGCACCTAACAACAATGACAGCTACACACGCACACACACACATATATATAAATTTCCATAAATCAGTAAAAAAGAGAAAAAATTTAGTAGATAAATGACTAAGGATATAAACAGGTATTAATCAAAAGGAAAAAATAAAATGACAAACATATAAAGATTCTCAATAACAGTGTTCATGGGAATGAAAATTAAAATAAGATAAAATTTATGAGTCTTTTCCTTTATGTCTTATTTTAGAAGTCTTTTGTAGTGGGTTGATTGATAGCCCCCACCCCCAAAAGATATGTTGGAAAAAAGATTTCTAAAGATTTAATTAACTTAAGAATCTGGAGATGAGATCATCCTGGTTGATCTTGCTGTTCTCTCAGTCTAATGATGGGTGTTCCTAAAAGAGAAAGAAAAGGAGAAGACACACAGGGAGGAGAAGGCCACGTGCAAAAAGGAAGATTGGAGTGATGAGTTTACAAGCCAAGGAACACTAAGGATTGCTGGCAGCCCCCAGTTGCTAGGAGAGAGGAATTGGACCAAATTCTCCCTCAGAGTCTCAAAAAGGAACCAATCATGATGACACCTTGATTTCAGATTTCTGACACCCAGAAATGTGAGAGAATAAGTTCCTGTTGTTTTAACCCACCCACTTTGTTGTAATTTGTTACTGCAGCCCTAGAAAACGAATATAGCCTTCCCGCCCCAAGACTATCAACACCGGAGAATTCTGGGATCTAAGATCCCAAACCTTCCCAAAAGAATACCAATAAAAGCAACTAGAACCTTGTATTCGGCCCTGTAAGAACTCTGAAATAGTGTACAAAAAATGGCAGCAAGAGTGGCAAACTGAACTGAATCCTATGGTAGGAAAAGTGCTTCTTCCATGGTTCTGCCCCTCACCCTTTTGGCACAACAGTCTGA
The DNA here is from genome assembly GCF_024166365.1 of Elephas maximus indicus. NCBI lineage: Eukaryota > Metazoa > Chordata > Mammalia > Proboscidea > Elephantidae > Elephas > Elephas maximus. Next base: position 96,568,194 of record NC_064846.1, on the reverse strand, counting down.
GGGCTCCAGCTGTCCGGCAGCAGCCCCTCACCACCAGCCAACGCACACCTCTCCTGTGCACAAGGAAGGGCCTCCATCTCTGGCTCCGAAACTAATAGCACAGATCTCTCAGATAGACTGTTCAGGGTGGCTCTGCCCCTCCCCCTCTAGGCCCTGCAGACAGACAGCAACAGCTACAGCCCTGGTCAACCAACAGCTTTCCCATTCAGGGGGAAGGGCCCCGATCACTACAACCACTGTCTCTGAAAAAAAATTGGACAGATCTTGCTAGTGGACTCTTCAGGAAGTGTATTCTGACCGGTCTAGAAAAAAAAATTTTTTTTTTTTTTAGAGGCAGCCTAAAAGACTGAAACTGTGTTCCTGCCAGACTTGTAGCCTTCAAAAGCAGGGGAGGGAGCAGTGGCCAAGGGCATTTATGAAAAATGGATAGCTAACATCATATTCAATGTAGAAAGACTGAGAGCTTTCCCCTTAAGATCACAAACAACACAAGCAGGTCTGCTCTCACCACTGCTATTCAATATTGTACTGAAAGTCCTAGAGACAGTAATTAGGCAAGAAAAAGAAACAAAACTATACAAATTGGAAAAGAAGAAGTAAAATTATTATTATTTTTTTTGCTCATGACATGATCCTATATACAGAAAAACTAAAAAGGATCCACAAAACAGCTACTAGAGCTAATGAAGCAATTTATCAAAGTGGCAAGATACAAGGTCAACACACAAAAATCAGTCAGGTTTCTGTACATCAGCAATGAGCATTCTGAAAAGTAAATTAAGAAAACAATCTTATTTATAATACCATCTAAAAGAATAAAACACCTAGAAGAAATTTAACTAAAGAAGTGAAAGACTTGTTCACTGAAAATTCAAATCATTATTGAAAGAAAATATAGAAGACCTAGGTAAGTGAAAGGGTATTCTGTGTTTGAATTGGAGGACTTAATACCATTAAAATGTCAATGTTACCCAAACCAATTTATAGATTTAGTGAAACCCCCATCAAAATTCTAACAGGCTTCTTTGCCTAAATGGAAAAGGTAAACCTCAAATTTATATGGAACTGCAGAGGAGTGGTGAATTATCAAAACAATCTTGAAAAAGAAGAATAAAGTAGGAGGACTCACAATACCCAATAACAAAACATACTATAAAGCTACAATAATCAAAAGAGTCTGGTGCAGGTATAATAATAGACAAATTAACCAGTGGAATAAAATTGTAAGTCCAGAAATAAACTCACACATATATGACCAATCGATATTTTTTCAAATAATATTTTATTGTATTTTTGGTGAAGGCTTACACAGCAGTTTAGGCTCCCATTCCACAATTTCTACACAAGTTGTTCGGTGACATTGGTTGCATTCTTCACAGTGCATGAACATTCTCATTATCCATTCTAGTTGTACCATTTCCATTAATCTGGGTTCATTGCCCTCTTATATTCTCATTTTTGTTTTAAAGTAATTTGAGTTTCTGTTCCATATTTTTTCTCCCATTCTATCAGGGTCCATCTATTGTGACCCTGATTATAGTGGTTGGTAGTGGTACACAGGCACCATCTGGTTCTCCTTGTCTCAGAGTAGATGAGGTCATGGTGCCAACCGATTTTTTTTTATTGTGCTATAAGAGAAAGTTTACAGTTCAAGTCAGTTTCTCATACAAAACCTTATACACACCTTGTTATGTGACCCTAGTTGCTCTCCCTACAATGTGACAGCACACTCCTTCTTTCCACCCTGTATTTCCCTTGTCTATTCAACCAGCTCCTGTCCCTCTCTGCCTTCTCATATCACCTGCAGACAGGAGCTGCCCACTTAGTCTCAGGTGTCTACTTGAGCTAAGAAGCACATTCCTCACCAGTATCATTTTATGTCTTACAGTTTGGTCTAATCTTTGTCTGAAGAGTTGGCTTCAGGAATGGTTTTAGTTTTGGGCTAACAGAGAGTCCAGTGGCCATGACCTCTGGGGTCCCTCCAGTCTCAGGAAGATCATTAAGTGTGGTCTTTTTACTAGAATTTGAGGTCTGCCTCCCACTTTTCTGCTGCTCCATCACGGATTCACTCTTGTGTTCCCTGTCAGGGCAGTCACTGGTGGTAGCTGGGGACCATCTAGCCAGATACCATCTAGTTCTTCTGGGCTCAGGCTGATGGAATCTCTGTTATATGTGGCCCTTACTCTCAGGCTCATATTTCCCTTGTGTCTTTGGTGTTCTTCATTCTCCTCTGCTCCAGGTGGTTTGAGACCAATTGATGCATCTTAGATGGCCGCTTGCTAGCTTTTAAGACCCCAGACGCCACTCACCAAAGTGAGATTCAGAATGTTTTTTAATAAACTTTGTTTTGCCAATTGACCTAGATGTGCTCTGAAACCATGGTCCCCAGACCCCCGCCACTGCCACTCTGTCCCTTGAAGTGTTTGGTTGTATTCAGGAAACTTCTTAGTTTTTGGAATAGCCCAGTTGTGCCAACTTCCCCTGTATTGTGTTCTGTCCTTCCCTTAACCTAAAATAATTCTTGTCTACTATTTAATTGATGAATACCCTCTCCCTCCCTCCCCACCCTCGTACCCATCAAAGAATGTTTTCTTCTTTGTTTAAACATTTTCTTGAGTTCTTTTGCCACTAATTTCACTCAGCATAATGCCTGCCAGATTCCTCCATGTTATCAGATATTTAACGGGTTCACCATTGTTCTTTATCGTTGCTTAGTATTGATTGTGTGAATATACTATAATTTGTTTATCCATTCAACCGTTGATGGACATGTTGGTTGTTTCCATATTTTTGTTAGTATAAACAGTGCTGCAATGAACATGGGTGTGCATATATCTACTCGTGTGAGGGCTCTTATTTCTCTAGGATATATTCCGAGGAGTGGGATTGCTGGATCGTATGGTACTTCTACTTCTAGCTTTTTAAGGAAGCACCAAAACGATTTTAAGGAAGCACCAAAACGATTTCCGAAGTGGCTGTACCATTTTACGTTCCCACCAGCAGTGTAAAAGTTTTCCAGTGTCTCCACAACCTCTCCAACATTTACTATTTTGTGTTTTTTGGATTAATTCCAGCCTTGTTGGGGTGAGATGGTATCTCATTGTAGTTTTGATTTGCATTTCTGTAATGGCAAATGATCATGAGCATTTCCTCATGTATCTGTTAGCCACTTGAATGTCTTCTTTGGTGAAGTGCCTGTTCATATCCTTTGCCCATTTTTAATTGGGTTATTTGTCTTTTTGTAGTTGAGGTTTTGCAGTATCATGTAGATTTTAGAGATTAGATGCTGATCAGATATGCCATAGCCAAAAATTTTTTCCCAGGCCGTAGGTTGTCTTTTCACTCTTTTGGTGAAGGCTTTGGATGAGCATAAGTGTTCGATTTTTAGGAACTCCCAGTTACCTTGTTTCTCTTCTGGTGTTTGGGCATTGTTAGTAACGTGTTGTATACTGTTTATTCCACGAATTAGGGCTCCTAGCATTGTCCCTTTTTTTTTCTTCTTCCGTGATCTTTATTGTTTTAGATTTTATATTTAGGTCTTTGATCCATTTTGAGTTAGTTTCTGTGCATAGTGTGAGGTATGGATCTTGTTTAATTTTTTTGCAGATGGATATCCAGTTATGCCAGAACCATTTATTAAAGAGACTGTCTTTTCCCCATTTAATGGACTTTGGGCCTTTGTCAAATAGCAGCTGCTTGTAGGTGGATGAATTTATGTTGATTCTCAATTCTGTTCCATTGGTCTATGTATCTGTTGTACCAATACCAGGCTGTTTTGACTACTGTGGTGGTATAATAGGTTAAAAAATCAGGTAATGTGAGGCCTCTCACTTTGTTCTTTTTCAGTAATGCTTTACTTATCCAGGGTCTCTTGCCTTTCCATATGAAGTTGTTGATTTGTTTCTCCATCTCTTTAAAAAATGCCATTGGGATTTGGATCGGGATTGCATTGTATCTATAGATCGCTTTGGGTAGAATAGACATTTTCACAATGTTGACTCTTCCTATTCATGAGCAAGATATGTTTTTCCACTTATGTAGGTCTCTTTTGGTTTCTTCCAGTAGTGTCTTGTAGTTTTCTTTGTATAGGTCTTTTACGTCTCTGCTTAGATTTATTCCTAAGTATTTTATCTTTTGGGGGGCTATTATAAATGGTATTGATTTGATTTCCTTTTTAACATTCTTTTTGTTGGTGTAGAGAAATCCAACTGATTTTTGTATGTTTTTCTTGTATCCTGACAATTTGCTGAATGCTTCCATTTGTTCTAGTAGTTTTCTTGTGGATTCTTTAGGGTCTTCTGTGTATAAGATCATGTCATCTGCAAATAGAGATACTTTTACTTCTTCCTCACCAATTTGGATGCACTTTATTTCTTTTTGTAGCCTAATTGCTCTGGCTAGGACCTCCAGCACAATGTCGAATAAGAGTGGTGATAAAGGGCATCTTTGTCTGGTTCCCATTCTCAAGGGGAGTGCTTTCTGCCTCTCTCCATTTAGAATGATGCTGGCTGTTGGCTTTGTATAAATGCCCTTTATTATGTTGAGGAATTTCACTTCTATTCCTATTTTGCTGAGAGTTTTTTTTTTTTTTTTATCATGAATGAGTGTTAGATTTTGTCAAATGCCTTTTCTGCATGAGTCAATAAGGTCATGTTGTTCTTGTCTTTGTTTTATTTATGTGATTGATTACACTGATTTCTTTCTAATGTTGAACCATCCCTGTATACCTGGTGTGAATCCCACTTGGTAATGGTGAATTATTTTTTCAATATGTTATTGAATTCTATTGGCTAGAATTTTGTTGAGGATTTATGTGTCTATGTTTATGAGGGGTATTGGTCTGTAATTTTCTTTTTTTGTGTGGTATCTTGACATGGTTTTGGTATCAGGGATATGCTGGCTTCATAGAATGAGTTTTGGAGTATTCCGTCCTTTTCTATGCTCTGAAATACCTTTAGTAGTAGTGGTGTTAACTCTTCTCTGAGAGTTTGGTAGAACTCTCCAGTGAAGTTGTCAAGGCCAGGGCTGTTTTTATTGGGAGTTTTTAAATTACGTTTTCAATCTCTTCCTTTGTTATAAGTTTATTTAGTTGTTCTACCTCTGTTTGTGTTAGTTTAGGTAGGTAGTGTGTTTCTAGAAATTTGTCCATTTCCTCTAGGTTTTCAAATGTATTAGACTACAATTTTTCATAGTATTCTATTATGATTCTTTTAATTTCAGTTGGATCTGTTATGATTTCACCCATCTCATTTCCTATTTGGGTTATTTGCTTCCTGTCCTGTTTTTCTTTTGTCAGTTTGGCCAGTGGTTTACCGATTTTATTGATCTTTTCAGAGAGCTGGCTTTTGGTCTTGTTAACTCTTTTGATTGTTTTTCTATTCTGTATTTCACTTAATTGTGCTCTAATTTTTATTATTTGCTTTCTTCTGGTGTCCGAGAGCTTCTTTTGCTGTTGTCTTTCTATTTTTTTCAAGTTGTAGGGTTAATTCTTTGATTTTGGTACTTCCTTCTTTTTGAATGTGTGCGTTTACTGCTATAAATTGACTGCCGAGCACTGCCTTTGCTGTGTCCCAAAGCATCTGGTAGGATGTGTTTTCATTCTCATTTGATTCTATGAATTTCTTTATTCCATCCTTAATTTCTTCTATAACCCAATATTTTTGAGCAAGGGGTTTTTCAGTTTCTAGGTGTTTGATTTTTTCCTTTGTTTTTTTCTGTTATTGATTTCTACTCTCATGGCTTTATGGTTGGAAAAGATGCTTTGTAATATTTCAGTGTTTTAGATTCTGTTAAGGCTTGCTTTATGGCCTCATACGTGATCTTTTCTGGAGAATGCTCCATGTGGGCTAGAAAAGAAAGTATACTTGGCTGCTGTTGGGTGGAGTGTTCTGTATAGGTTTATGAGGTCAAGTTGATTAATTGTGGCATTTAGACCTCCCACGTCTTTACTGAGCTTCTTTCTGGATGTTCTGTCCTTCATCAAAGTGGTATGTTGGTCTCCTACTATTATTGTGGAGCTATCCTTCTTTTCAACGCTGTTAGAGTTTATTTATTTTGGAGCCCTGTCATTGAGTGTGTAAATATTTATTATGGTTATGTTCTCCTTGTGTATTGACCCTGTAATCATTATATAGTGTCCTTCCTTATCCTTTGTTGTTGATTTTACTTTAAAGTCTGTTTTGTCAGAAATTAATATTGCCACTACTGCTCTTTTTTGATTGTTGTTTGTTTGATATTTTTTTCCTTCCTTTGAGTTTTAGTTTGTGTCCTTATGTCTAAGACATGTCTCTTGTAGGCAGCATATAGATGGATTGTGTTTTTTAATCCATTCTGCCACTCTTTTTATTGGTGCATTGAGTCCATTTACATGCAGTGTTATTATTGATAAGTATGGGTTTAGTGGTGTTATTTGGATGCCTTTTTTTGTGTGTTGTTGACAGTTTCTTTGTTCCACTTAATTTTCTGTGCTGAGTTGTTTTTCTTTATATATTGTCTTTTCCTCTTTTTCATTGTTGTTGATTTTGTATTTGCTGAGTTTTTATGTTTTTCTTGTTTTTTATTTTGATGTGTAGGATTGTTAGTTTCTTTTGTGGTTACCTTAATATTTACCCCTATTTTTCTATGTTTAAACCAATCTTTTATTTCTTTATATCGCCTTGACTTCCCCTCCATATGAAAGATCTATGACTACATTTTTTAGTCCCTCTTTTTTGTTTTAGTGTTGTCATCTTTTACATAATGATGTCTGTTTCCCTCTTTTGAGTGTTTTAGCTTTGATTTTTTTTCTGTGATTTCTGTATCTGTGTTGATATATGGTTGGGTTTATGGCATGTCTCTTGTAAACAGCATATTTTTAAAAAATCTATTCTGCCAGTCCTTGCCTTTTTATTGGAGCATTTAGTCCAATTACAATCACTGTAATTAAAAGATCAGTTCCGAGCAGACCCGAAGGCACATGTAAGTCACATGAGAAGATTGTCCAAATGCCCATGGTCTCCACTTCTGTCACATTACTTTCCATCTTCCAGTTTATGCTTATGATCTCATGGAGAGTTCCTTATGATCAGTTGACTGAGGAAGAGAAAACTCATGCCTGGTTTACAGATGGTTCTGCACAATATGCAGGCACCACTCAAAAGTGGACAGTGGCAGCACTACAGCTCCCTTGTGGTACCTCCCTGAAGTACAATGGTGAAAGCAAATCCTGCCAATGGGCAGAACTTTGAGCAGTGCACCTGGCTGTTCACTTTGCTTAGAAGGAGAAATGGCCAGATGTACAGTTGTATACTGATTCATTCATGGGCTGTGGCCAATGGTTTGGCTGGATGGCCAGGGACTTGGAAAAAACATGATTGGAAAATTGGAGACAATGAGGTATGGGGAAGAGGTACGTGGATAGACCTCTCTGAATGGGCCAAAGATGTGAAGATATTTGTGTCTCATATGAATGCTCACCAAAGGGTGACCTTGGCAGAGGAAGATTTTAACAATCAAGTGGATAGGATGATGCTTTCTGTGGAAATCAGTTGTTCTCTTTCCCCAGCCACTGCTGTCCTTGCCTAATGGGCTCACGAATAAAGTGGTCGTCGTGGCAGGTATGGAAGTTATGCATGGGCTCAGTAACAGAGACTTCCACTCACCAAGGCTGACTTGGCTACAGCCACTGCTGAATGCCCAATGTGCCAGCAGCAGAGACCAACACTGTGTCCCCAATATAGCAGATACCTTGAGGTTTATCAGCCAAAAACCTTGTGGCAGGTTGATTTCATTGGACTGCTTCCATCATAGAAAGGGCAGCATTTTGTTAGTACTGGAACAGATACTCTGGATACAAATTTGCCTTCCAAGACCTCCATGCTTCTGCCAAAACTACCATTCATGAACTTATAGAATGCCTTATCTGCTGTCATGGTTTCCTGGACAGCATTGCCTCGGATCAAAGGACTCATTTCACAGCAATGAGGCGCAGCAATGGGCCCATGCTCATGGAATTCACTGGTCTTACCATGTTCCCCATCGTCCTGAAACAGCTGGCTAGATGGAACAATGGAATGGCCTTCTAAAGACACAATTATGATGCCAGCTAGGTGGCAATACCTTACAGGGTTGGGACAATGTTCTCCAGGACACTGTATATGCTCTAAACAAGCATCCAATATATGATGCTGTTTCTCCCATAGCAAGGATTCATGGTTCCAGGAATCAAGGGGTGGAAATGGAAGTGACACCACTCACTATTATCCCTAGTGAACCAATTGCAAAATTTTGGCTTCCTGTCCCTGCGACCCTATGCTCTGTGGATCTAGAAGTCTTAGTTCCAAAGGGAGGAATGCTCTCCATGTGGAAACACATCACCGATTCCACTGAACTGGAAGTTAAGAATGCCACCTGGCCACTTAGGTTTCCTTATGCACCTGAATCAACAGGTAAAGAAGGGAATCACCATATTGGCTGGTCTGATTTATACTGATTACCAAGAGGAAATTGAATTGATTTTACTTAATGGAGGTAAAAAAGAGTATGTCTGGAATCCAGGAGATCCCTTAAGGCATTTCTTAGTACAACCATACCCTATGATTAAAATCAATGGAAAACTACAGAAACTAAATTTCAACATGACTACCAATGGCCCAGACCCTTTAGGAAAGAAGGTTTGGATCACCCCACCAGGCAAAGAACCATGACCAGCTGAGGTGCTTGCTAAGGGTAAAGGGAATACAGAATGGGTGGTGGAAGAAGGTAGTTCTAAATACCAGTTACAACCACGTGACCAGTTGCAGAAATGAGGGCTGTAATTGGTATGAGTATTTCTTTCTTGTATGTGTGCATCAAATATTTTTGTTTTTATCACTTATAAAATATAAGATGTAAAAGAGGGTAGTGTATTTTTTGTTGTATCCGTGTTAGTTGTGCCATGTTCAGTGCAAGTATGACTTTATAATTGTCTGTATTCAGAGATTTTGCATGGTTTAAGGAGATGTTTACAGGTACCAAATTGACAAGGGGAGGACTGTGATAGTTAAGGTTGTGTGTCAACTTGACTGAACCATGATTCTCAGTGATTTGGCAGTTCTGATGTACTTTGGCAGTTATGTAATGATGTAATCATCTTCCTAATAAGACCTGATGTAATGTAATCACCTGCATGATGAGATCTGTGAGCAGCAAATCATTTGAAAGGCAGTTTCCTTGGGGGTGTGCCCTTCATCCAATATATGTGGACTTTCTGGCAAAGCTCACAGGCTTTTGCTTGCTCTGGATCCTGCATCTGGCTCCTGTTCATTTGACCGCTGGTTCTTGGGACTTGAGCCAGCAGCTTACCTGCCAATCTTGGGATTCATCAGCTTCTGCAGTCTGTGAACTAGCAGTCTGCCTGCTTACCTCCCAGTCTTGTGATATGTCAGCATCTACAGCCTGTGAACCAGCAGTCTGCTAATTTACCTGCCAATCTTGGGTTTATCAGCCCCTGCAACTATATGAGTCAGGAGAAGTCTCCAACCTGACCCATGGACTTGGGACTTTCCAGTCTGTACAACCATGTGAGCTATTTCCTTGATATAAATCTCTCTCTCTCTATATATGTATATATATATATATATATATATATATATATATATATATATATATACATGTTTCACTGGTTTTGCTTCTCTAGAGAACCCAGCCTAAGACAGAGTTCCTTATACCTGAGCTGGCATTCAGGGGAAACATAGGCAGACAATCCTCTATTTCAGGAGGAGGAGGGGCTGACACTCCCCAGAAGGACCTCTGAAAGATCTCTCTTGTTGTTTATAGAGGTGATTGGGGGAACAGTCTGCACTTAGGTGACCCACCTTCTGACTCCACCCTATGGAACCTTCTGTAGGAGTTCGTGTCAGTCCAGCAGCCAACATTTCCCAGTTGGGGGAGGGGTTGTCACTACCGAATGGACCCTCAGGAAGCTCTGCCTTGTTGTTATCAGGGCCCACCCTGTAGTAGGTTGGGTGTGGATGCAGCCTCCACTCAAGATGCCTGCTACCTAGCACACAGCAGCCTCAGTCAGCAGTCTACAGCACCAAGTGTAAGGGGGAGCATACAGACCCAAACTGATCCCCAGGGAGCGCTGTCCTGTTGGTTTCAGATGCTTGAGCTATGGGGTGTCCTGGGAGGATTGTAGAATGTTAACTATGAGAGAAATAGCAGGTGTTGTTGAGGTTTTGGAGAAATTGAAACTCTCATCCATTGCTTGTGAGATTGTAAAATGGTACAGTTACTGTGGGAAACAGTTTGGCAACTCCTCAAAAAGTTAAACATAGTATTACCATACAATTTCCATTTCTGCCAAGAAGTTGCTGGCATTTTGATGAGGATTGCATTGAATTTATAGATTGCTTTGGGTAATATTGACATTTTCATCATTTTGTTGTTGTTGTTAGGTGCCACTGAGTCGGTTCTGACTTATAGCAGCCCTATGTACAACAGAATGAAACACTGCCCATTACATCACCATCTTCACAATTGTTGCTATGTTTGAGCCCATTGTTGCAGCCACCGTGTCAATCCATCTCGTGTCCAAAGTACTTGAGACAAAGCCTCACCATCCTCACTTCTAAGGAACATTCTGGCTGTACTTCTTCCAAGAGAAACTTATTGTTCTTCTGGCAGTCCATGGCATATTCAGTATTCTTCACCAACACCATAATTCAAAGATGTCAATTCTTCTTCAGTCTTCCTTATTCGTTGTTCAGCTTTCACATTTATATGAGGCAATTGAAAATACTATGGCTTGGGTCAGGTGCATCTTAGTTCTCAGAGTGACATCTTGGCTTTTTAACTTTTAAAGAGGTCTTTTGCAGCAGATGTGCCTAATGCAATACATCCTTTGATTTCTTGACTGCTGCTTGCATGGGTGTTGATTATAGATTCAAGTAAAATGAAATCCTTGACAACTTCAATATTTTCTCCATTTTTTAAGATGTTGTTTATTGTTTCAGTTGTGAGGATTTTTGTTTTCTTTATGTTGAGGTGCAATCCGTACTGAAGGCTGTGGTCTTTGATCATCAGTAAGTGCTTCAAGTGCTTTGCTTTCAGCAAGCAAGGTTGTGTCATCTGCATATTGTAGGTTGTTAATGAGACTTCCTCCAATCCTGGTGTTGTGTTCTTTTCATACAGTCCAGCTTCTTGGATTATTTGCTCAGCATACAGATTGACTAAGTATGATGAAAGGATACAACCCTGATACACACCTTTCCTGACTTTAAACCATGCAGTATTCCCTTGTTCTGTTTGAAAGACCGCCTCTTCATCTATGTATAGGTTCTGCATGAGCACAATTAAGTGTTCTGGAATTCTCATTCCTTGCAATGTTATCCATAATTTGTTATGATCCACACAGTTCAATACATTTGCATAGTCAATAGAACACGGGTAAGTATCTTTTTGGCATTCTCTGATTTCAGCCAGAATTCATCTGACATCAGCAATGATATCCCTCATTTCAAGTCCTATTCTGAACCTGGTTTTAATTTCTGGCGGTTCCCTGTCGATGTAATGCTGTGACTGTTTTTGAGTTATCTTCAGCAAAATTTTACTTGAATGTGATATTAACGATATTGCTTGATAATTTCTGCTTTCTGTTTGATCACCTTTGTTTGGAGTGGGCACAAATATGGATCTGTTTTAATTGGTTGACCAGGTAGCTGTCTTCCAAATTTCAGTGTTGCAGCTGTTTGTGGAGACATCTCAATTGGTATTCCATCAGTACCTGTGGTCTTGTTTTTCCCCAGTGCCTTCAGTACACAGCTTATACTTCTTGCTTCAATACCGTGTGCTCTTGATCATATGCTGCCTCCTGAAATGGTTAAATATTGACTGATTCTTTTTAGTACAAGATCTCACTATATTAAACCTTCACTATTTTAAGCTTTCCAACCCACAAACGTGGAATGATATTCCATATATTACGTAACCAAAAGGTCGACAGTTGGAATCTACCAGCTGCTCTTTGGAAACCCTACGGGGCAGTTCTACTCTGTCTTAAGGGTAGCTATGAGTTGTGATCAACTGGACAGCAAGGGGGGGTGGTTTGGTTAATTTCTTTTAGTAATATTTTATAATTTTCAGTGTATGAGTCTTTTACCTTCTTGGTTAAATTTGTTCCTAGATAGTTTATTCTTCTAGATACTATTGTAAATGGTATTTTCCCCTTAATTTCCTTTTCTGGTTGCTCATTGCTGATGTATAGAAACTTGACCAATTTTTGTGTGTTGGCCATGTAACATGCCACATTGCTAAATTCATTTATTAATTCTAATATTTTTTTTGTCAAATTTTGGAGGTTTTCTTTGTATAAGATCATGTCACTTTTGAAAAGGGACAATTTTATTTCCTCCTTCTTGATTTGGATTCTTTTGGTTTTTTTCGTTATCTAATTATTTTGGTAGGACTTTGAGTACATCGATTAACAGCAGTGGTGAGAGTGGGCATCATTGTTTTGTTCCTGATTTTAATGGGAAAGTTCTTAGTCTTTTGTGAGTGTGATGTTAGCTGTGTTTTTTTTTTCCAATGCCCTTTATCAGATAGCATCATTATGAATTGGAATCGACTCAATGGCAATGGATTTTTTTATTTGTTTTTATCAGATTGAGGACTATTCTTAGCTTGTTGAGTGTTTTTACCACGAAAAGGTGTTGAATTTAGTCAAATGCCTCCTCTGCATTGATTGAGATAATCTTGTTGCTCTTTTTCTTTGTTCTATTAATGTGGTGTATTACATCAATTCATTTTGTAATGTTGAACTACCGTTGCATTTCTGGAATGTATCCAACTTGATCATGGTGTATAATACTTTTGGATTTGATTTGCTTAGATTTTATTGGGTATATTTGCAGATCCACACACACATACACACACACACACATATACACCAGGAATTCAAGCCAGATTCAGAAGAGGACACGGAATGAGGAGTATCATCCTGATGTTAGATGGACCTTGGCTGAAAGCAGAGAATATGAGAAAGATGCTTATCTGTGTTTTATTGACTTGCAAAAGCATTTGACTGTGTGGATCCTAACAATGGATAACATTGCCAAGAATGGGAATTCCAGAACATTTAATTGTGCTCATGAGGGACCTGTACATAGACCAAGAGGCAGTCCTTGGAACAGAACAAGGGAATACTGCGTGGTTTAAAATCAGGAAAGGTGTGCGTCAAGGCCGTATCCTTTTACCATACTTATTCAGTCTGTGTGCTGAGCAGATAATCTGAGAAGCTGGACTACATGAAGAAGAATGTGACATCAGGATTGGTGGAAGACTTATTAACAACCTGTGGTATGCAGGTGTTGCAACTTTGCTTGCTAAAAGTGAAGAGGACTTGAAGCACTTACTGATGAAGATTCAAAGACCACAGCCTTCAGTATGGATTGCACCTTAACATAATGAAAACAAAAATCTTCACAACTGGACCAATAAGCAACATCATGATAAATGGAGAAATATTGAAGTTGCCAAGGATTTCATTTTACTTTGATCCACAATCAATTCCCATGGAAGCAATACTCAAGAAATCAAAAGATGCATTGCATGGGGCAAATCTGCTCCAGAAGACCTTTTTAAAGTGCTGGAAAGCAAAGATGTCACTTTGAGGACTGAGGTGCAACTGACCCAAGCCATGATATTTTCAACTGCCTTATATGTTGTGAAAGCTGGATAATAAATAAGAAAGACTGAAGAAGAATTGATGCTTTGAATTATGGTGTTGGTTAAGAATATTGAATATACCATGGACTACCGGAAGAACGAACAAGTCTGTCTTGGAAGAAGTACAGCCACAGTGCTCCTTGGAAGTAAGGATGACCAGACTTTGTCTCACATACTTTGGACATATTATCAGGAGGGGCCAGTCCCTGGAAAAGGACATCATGCTTGGTATGGTAGATTGTCAGCGAAAAAGAGGAAGACTCTCAAAAAGATGGATTGACGCAGTGGCTGCAATAATGGCCTCAAACATAGCAATGATTGTGAGGATTGCTCAGGACTGGGCAGTGTTTCATTCTGTTACACATAGGGTTGCTATGATTTGGAGTCCACTCAATGGCATCTAACAACAACGCACACACATATACATATATCTGAAAATATACTCAATAAAATATTTATATTTATAAAGGATATTGTTCTGTAGTTTTCTTTTGTCTGGCTTTGGTATCATAATAATGCCCACCTCAATAAGTTTCTAATTTTTCAAAATGTTTAAGTTGGGTTGAGTCATTTTTTCTATAAATGTGTAGTAGAATTTCACCAGTGAATCCATCTGGTCTTAGACTTTCTATGTTGGGAGTTTTTTTTTTTTTAATAATTTTTATTGTGCTTTAAGTGAAAGTTTACAAATCAAGTCAGTCTCTCACACAAAAACCCATATACACCTTACTGCACACTCCCAATTACAGCCCACTCTCTCCCTCCACTCTCTCTTTTCGTGTCCTTTTCACCAGCTTCTAACCCCCTCTACCCTCTCATCTCCCCTCCAGGCAGGAGATGCCAACATAGTCTCGTGTCCACCTGATCCAAGAACCTCACTCCTCACCAGCATCCCTCTCCAACCCATTGTCCAGTCCAATCCATGTCTGAAGGGTTGGCTTCGGGAATGGTTCCTGTCCTGGGGCAACAGAAGGTCTGGGGGCCATGAACACTGGGGTCCTTCTAGTCTCAGTCAGACCATTAAGTCTGGTCTTATGAGAATTTGGGGTCTGCATCCCACTGCTCTCCTGCTCCCTCAGGGGTTCTCTGTTGTGCTCCCTGTCAGGGCAGTCATCGGTTGTAGCTGGGCACCATCTAGTTCTTCTGGTCTCAGGATGATGCAGTCTCTGGTTCATGTGGCCCTTTCTGTCTCTTGGGCTCGTAATCACCTTGTGTCCTTGGTGTTCTTCATTCTCCTTTGATCCACTTGGGTTGAGACCAATTGATGCATCTTAGATGGCTGCTTGCTAGTGTTTAAGACCCCAGACACCACTCTTCAAAGTGGGATGCAGAATGTTTTCTTAATAGATTTTATTATGCCAATTGACTTAGATGTCCCCTGAAACCATGGTCCCCAGACCCCTGCCCCTGCTACACTGGACTTTGAAGCTTTCAGTTTATTCAGGAAACGTCTTTGCTTTTGGTTTAGTCCAGTTGTGCTGACCTCCCCTGTACTGTGTGCTGTCTTTCCCTTCACCTAAAGTAGTTCTTATCAACTAACTAATTAGTGAGTGCGCCTCTCCCACCCTCCCTCCCTCCTCTCGTAACCACAAAAGAATGTTTTCTTCTCAGTTTAAACTATTTCTCAAGTTCTTATAATAGTGGTCTTGTACAATATTTGTCCTTTTGCAACTGAATAATTTCACTCAGCATAATGCCTTCCAGGTTCCTCTATGTTATGAAATGTTTCACAGATTCCTCACTGTTCTTATTGATGCGTAGTATTCCATTGTGTGGCTATACCATAATTTATTTATCCATTCATCCATTGATGGACATCTTGGTTGCTTCCATGTTTTTGCCATTGTTGCAATAAACATGGGTGTGCATATATCTGTTCGTGTAAAGGCTCTTATTTCTCTAGGATATATTCCAAGGAGTGGGATTGCTGGATCGTATGGTAGTTCTATTTCTACCTTTTTAAGGAAGCGCCAAATCGATTTCCAAAGTGGTTGTACCATTTGACATTCCCACCAGCAGTGTAGAAGTGTTCCAGTCTCTGCATAGCCTATCCACCATTTAGTATTTTGTGTTTTTTGGGTTAATGCCAGCCTTGTTGGAGTGATGAAATCTCATTGTAGTTTTGATGTGCATTTCTCTAATGGCTAATGATCGTGAACATTTCCTCATATATTTGTTGGCTACCTGAATGTCTCCTTTAGCAAAGTGTCTATTCACATGTTTTGCCCATTTTTTAAGTGGGTTATTTGTCTTTTTGTATTTGAGCTTTTGCAGTATCATGTAGATTTAGATAACAGGTGCTGATCAGAAATGTCATAGCTAAAAACTTTTTCCCAGGCTGTAGGTAGTCTTTTTACTCTTTTGGTGAAGTCTTTGGATGAGCATAAGTGTTTGATTTTTCGGAGCTCCCAGTTATCTAGTTTTTCTTCTACGTTCTTTTATCCTTGGAAACTCTATGGGGCAGTTCTAGTCTGTCCTATAGGGTCGCTATGAGTCGGAATCAACTCGACGGTACTGGGTTTTTGGGTATACTGTTTATGCCATGTATTAGGGCTCCTAACGTTGTCCCTATTTTTTCTTCCATGACCTTTATCATTTTACATTTTATATTTAGGTCTTTGATTCATTTTGAGTTAGTTTTTGTGCATGGAGGGACGTATGGGTCTTGTTTCATTTTTTTGCAGATAGATATCCAGGTATGCCAGCACCATTTGTTAAAAACACTGTCTTTTCCCCCATTTAACTGTTTTGGGGCCTTTGTCAAATATCAGCTGCTCATATGTGGATGGATTTATGTCTGGATTCTCAATTCTGTTCCACTGGTCCATGTATCTGTTGTTGTACCAGTACCAGGCTGTTTTGACTACTGTGCAGGTATAATAGGTTCTAAAATCAGGTAGAGTGAGGCCTCCTACTTTGTTCTTCTTTTTCAGTAATGCCTTATTTATTCGGGGCCTCTTTCCCTTCCATATGAAATTAGTGATTTGTTTCTCCATCTCATTAAAGAATGTCATTGGGATTTGGGTCAGAATTGCATTAAATGTATAGATCGCTTTTGGTAGATAGACATTTTTATAATGTTAAGTTTTCCTATCCACGAGCAAGGTATGTTCTTTCACTTATGTAAGTCTCTTTTGGTTTCTTGCAGAAGTGTACTGTAGTTTTCTTTGTATAAGTCTTTTACATCTCTGGTAAGATTTATTCCTAAGTATTTTATCTTCTTGGGGGCTACTGTAAATAGCATTGATTTGGTGATTTCCTCTTTGATGTTCTTTTTGTTGGTGTAGAGGAATCCAACAGATTTTTGTATGTTTATCTTGTATCCCCACACTCTGCTGAACTCTTCTATTAGTTTCAGTAGTTTTCTGGAGGATTCCTTAGGGTTTTCTGTTATAAGATCATGTCATGTGCAAATAGAGATACTTTTACTTCTTCCTTGCCAATCCAGATGCGCTTTATTTCTTTAGCCTAATTGCTCTGGCTAGGGTTTCCAGCACAATGTTGAATAAGAGTGGCGATAAAGGGCATCCTCGTCTGGTTCCCGATCTCAATGGGAATGTTTTCAGGCTCTCTCTGTTTAAGGTGATGGCTTTGTATAAATGCCCTTTATTACCTTGAGAAATTTTCCTTCTATTCCTATTTTGCTGAGAGCTTTCATCATGAATGAGTGTTGAACTTTGTCAAATGCCTTTTCAGCATCAATTGATAAAATCATGTGATTCTTGTCTTTTGTTTTATTTATGTGGTGGATTACATTAATTGTTATCCCACTTGGTCATGGTGAATTCTTTTTTCGATATGTTGTTGAATTCTATTGGCTAGAATTTTGCTGAGGATTTTTGGATCTACATTCATGAGGGATATAGGTCTATAATTTTCTTTTCTCGTGGTGTCTTTACCTGGTTTTGGTATCAGGGATATGGTGGCTTCACAGAATGAATTTGGTAGCATTCCATCCTTTTCTATGCTCTGAAATACCTTTAGTAGTAGTGGTGTTAACTCTTCTCTGAAAGTTTGGTAGAACTCTGCAGTGAAGTTGTCTGGACCAGGGCTTTTTTTTGTTGTTGTTTGGAGTTTTTTGATTACCTTTCCAATCTCTTCTTTTGTTATGGGTCTATTTAGTTGTTCTACCTCTGTTTGTGTTAGTTTAGGTACGTAGTGTGTTTCTAGGAATTCATCCGCTTCTTCTAGGTTTTCTCAAATTTGTTTGAGTGTAGTTTTTCATAGTAATCTGATATGATTCTTTTAATTTCAGTTGGGTCTGTTGTAATATCGCCCATCTCATTTCTTATTCGGGTTATTTGCTTCCTCTCCTGTTTTTCTTTTGTCAGTTGGGCCAATGGTTTATCAATTTTGTTGAGTTTTTAAAAAAACCATCTTCTGGTCTTGTTAATTCTTTCAATTGTTTTTCTGTTTTCTATTTCATTTAGTTCAGCTCTAATTTTTATTTGTTTTCTTCTGGTGCCTGTGGCATTCGTTTGTTGCTCTCTTTCTACTGGTTCAAGTTGTAGGCATAGTTCTTTGATTTTGGCCCTTTCTTCTTTTTGGATGTGTGCATTTATTGATATAAATTGGCCTCTGAGCACCGCTTTTGCTGTGTCCCAAAGGTTCTGATAAGAAATGTTTTCATTCTCATTGGATTCTATGAATTTCTTATTCCCTCCTTAACGTCTTCTATAATCCAGTCTTTTTTGAGCAGGGTATTGTTCAGTTTCCAAGTGTTTGATTTCTTTTCCCTGCTTTTTCTGTTATTGATTTCCACTGTTATGGCCTTATGGTCAGAGAAGATGCTTTGTAATATTTCAATATTATGCTTTATGACCTGATATGTGGTCTATTCTAGAGAATGTTCCATGTGCACTAGAAAAGAAAGTATACTTGGCTTCTGTTGGGTGGAGTGTTCTGTATATGTCTACGAGGTCAAGTTGGTTGATTGTGGCATTTAGATCTTCCGTGTCTTTATTGCGCTTCTTTCTGGATGTCCTGTCCTTCACCGAAAGTGGTGTGTTGAAGTCTCCTACTATTATTGTGGATCTCTCTATCTCACTTTCCAAAGCTGATAGAGTTTGTTTTATGTAACTTGCAGCCCTGTCATTGGGTGCATAAATATTTCATATGGTTATGTCTTCTTGGTGTATTGTCCCTTTAATCATTATATAGTGTCCTTCCTTATCCTTTCTGATGGATTTAATTTTAAAGTCTATTTTGTCAGAAATTAGTATTGTCACTCCTGCTCTTTTTTGATTGTTGTTTGCTTGATATATTTTTTTCCATCCTTTGAGTTTTAGTTTGTTTGTGTCTCTAAGTCTAAGGTGTGTCTCTTGTAGGCAGCATATAGACGGATCTTGTATTTTAATCCATTCTGCCACTCTCTCTTTATTGGTGCATTTAGTCCATTTACATTCAGGGTAATTATGGATAGGTATGAATTTAGTGCTATCATTTTGATGTCTTTTTTTGTGTGTTGACAG
The DNA here is from genome assembly GCF_024166365.1 of Elephas maximus indicus. NCBI lineage: Eukaryota > Metazoa > Chordata > Mammalia > Proboscidea > Elephantidae > Elephas > Elephas maximus. The sequence goes on along the minus strand of NC_064846.1, from coordinate 96,549,040 downwards.
GTTCTTTCTCCCACCTGACTTAATGTACTGAGGTGATTTTATTTATATATTGTTCTTTCCTCATATTTGTTGTTGATTTTGTTTCTGCTGAGTCTGTATTTTTCCCTTGTATTTTATTTTGATGAGTAGGATAGTTTGTCTCCTTTGTGGTTACCTTATTATTTTCCCTTATTTTTCTAAATTTATAACTAACTTTTATTTCTTTGTGTCGCCGTATCTTCCTCTCCATATGGAGGGTGTATGATTACATTTCTTAGTCCCTCTTTATTATTTTAATGCTGTCTTCTTTTATATAATAACATTGCTCTTACCCTGTTTTGGGCTTTTTTTTTTTAATCTTGCTTTTTTTTTTTTTTTTTTGGATTTCCCTGTCTGAGTTGATATCTGGTTGCTCTGCCCAGTGTTCTAGCCTTGGGTTGATACCTGATATTATTGATTTTCTAACCAAAGAACTCCCTTTAGTATTTCTTGTAGTTTTGGTTTGGTTTTTATGAATTCACTAAACTTGTGTTTATCTGGAAATGTCTTAATTTCACCTTCACATTTAAGAGACAGTTTTGATGGATATATGATTCTTGGCAGGCAATTTTTTCCTTCAATTTTTTAAATATGTCATCCCATTGCCTTCTTGCCTGCATGGTTTCTGCCGAGTAGTCCGAACTTATTCTTATTGGCTCTCCCTTGTAGGTGACTTTTCTTTTTTTCCCTCGCTGCTCTCATAATTGTCTCTTTATCTTTGGTTTTGGGAAGCTTGATTATATGTCTTGGTGACTTTCTTTTAAGATCTACCTTATGTGGAGTTCGATGACCATTTTTGATAGATATCTTCTCATCTTTCACAATATCAGGTAAGTTTTCTATCAACAAATCCTCAACAATTTTCTGTATATTTTTTGTTATCCCTCCCTGTTCTGGTACTCCAATCACTCGTAGGTTATTTCTCTTGATAGAGTCCCACATGATTCTTAAGGTTTCTTCATTTTTTTTAATTCTTTTATCTGATTTTCTTCAAATATATTAGTGCCAAGTGATTTATCTTCGAGTTCAGAAATTCTAGCTTCAACTTGCTCATTTCTGTTTCTCTTTCTATTGAGTTATCTAATTCTGTAATTTTATTGTTAATCTTCTGAATTTCTGATTGCTGTCTATGGATTTTTCCAGCTTATTAAACTTTTCATTATGCTCCTGAATTCTTCAGTTGCTTTATCTGTGTGTTCCTTGGCTTGTTCTGCGTATTGCCTCATTTCCTTCCTGATGTCTTGAAGGGTTCTGTATATTAAACTTTTGTATTCTGCATCTGGTAATTCCAGGAATGCACTTTCATCTAAAAGATCCCTGGATTCTTTGAGAGCCTGTTGAGGTGATCATGGCCTGTTTCTTTATGTGACTTGGTATTGACTGTTGTCTCCGAGCCATCTATAAGTTATTGTATTAGTTTATGCTTGCTTACTGTGTCATAGCTGCTTGCTTTGTTTTGTTTTGGTATACTCCTATGGGTTGCTTGAGTGAGTTAGGTTGATTGTTTTCACCTTTGGAGCTCTGGCGTCCTGTCCCCAGCTGGCTAGAGCTGTTATCAGGTATATCAGTCTAGGATGCCAGTGTTTTCTTGTATGAATTCAGCTCAGGTTTCCAGGTAGCTGATATCAAGTATGTGGTACAGGCTCTCTCCTACAGTCTTAGAGGGGCAGGGTGATTGGCATACACACCCGTATCTGATTGCAGCAGGGGGTCACACTCTGAACAAGGCAGGGGGCTGAGAACCGACCTCCAAGTGTCTCTGAGGAAAATGCGTCTCTGTTCCCTGGAGCATGCTGGTGGGTGGGTTCTGCAGAGGGACCATGGGCACCCAAAGATTTTGTTGTAAGGACTGGGAGGTACCAGTTATCCCTGGGCCCCTGTTTCAGGTGACTGGGTGACTCAAGTGGAGCCACCATTCCTTAGGTCCCTGTTGTGGGTAGGTAAGGACCTTGTTTAATAGGCAAAGCAGTGTCAAACGTCAAACACCCACCTCTCCACTGCACCACTGAAATGGTTGGAATTTGGGCCTATTCTTCTGAAATAGGCTCACACAGGTCCATGCAGAAGAGAAAGGTGCTCAAGGTCCACAGACAGTTTATGCCTGGACAGGAGCTGCTTCTGTCCTGAGGTCCCGCAGTAAATGGAGCTAGCAAATTATCTTTTCCCCCCAGTTGGAAATTTTTTCCTTCCCAAGGCCGGGAGGATGGCTCCAGGTGCTCACCAGGGTCTATCTCAGGCCTGGGGATTCAGCCGCTGAAGCTGGGTTGGGAGTTGGGGGGGGAGCAGTTAAATATACGCAAGTACTTAGCTTTTGCTGAGAGCGCCCTTCTGCTCAGGGTTGGGAGGTGTGAGTGGGCTGTGTGGCTGGCTTCTCCTCCCTGAGGAAACTGCAGCTGAACGCTAGGACCAGCCCACCACCACCGCAGCAGCTCCGGGAACGGTGTCTGAGGGCTCCCAGCGATTCAGGTCCGGCAACTCCTCTCCACTTCTGAATGGTCTCGTCCTTCCCCTGCCCCTCAGTTCATTGTCTAAGCTTGTCTTTGATGCTCAGGGCTTCCAGCTTGTCACAAATATACTCGTTTCACTTGTTTTTTCAGGTCTTTGTTGTAAAGAGGGCTCTACGGAAGCGTCTGTCTATTCCGCCATCTTGGCTCCACTTCTGTTAGGAGGTTTTTGATTGCTGATTCAATTGTTTCACTTGTTATGGGTCTGTTGAGATTCTCTATTTCTTCTTGAATCAATGTAGGGAGTTTTATGTGTTTCTAAGAATTTGTCCATTTCATATAAGTTATCTAATTTCTTGCTGTACAAGCTTTCAGAGTATTCCTTAAACTCTTTTTTTATTTCTGTTGGTTCTGTTGCAATGTTCCCATTTTTGTTTCTAATTTTAGATATTTGCATCTTATCTCTCTTTTTCTTTGTCAGTCTAGGTAAAGGTTTGTCAATTTTATTGACATTTTCAGATCACCAACTTCTGCTTTTGTTGATTCCATTGTTTTTCTGTTTTCTATTTCATTTATTTCTTCTCTGACCTTTTTTATTTCCTTTCTTTTGAAAGCTTTAGGCTTAGTTTGTCCTTCTTCTAGTTCCCCAAGTTGTGGAGTTAGGCTATTGATTTGGGGTCTTCTTTTTTATATAATTTATTTTTATAGACGGGTTTATATAGAAATTTAACTTAATATTTTCCTAAAAAGTTAGCCAATATCACTAATACCATTTATTGAATTATTCTTTTCCCACTGATTTGAAATGCTATGCATGGGTCTGTTTCCAGATTGCTAGTCTGTAGGAAGAAGGACCCGGCTGTCTACTTCTGAAAAGCATTAGCCAGTGAAAACCTTATGAATAGCAGCAGAATGTTGTCTCATATAGTGCTGGAAGATGAGCCCCCCAGGTTGGAAGGCACTCAAAAGATGACTGGGGAAAAGCTGCCTCCTCAAAGTAGAGTTGACCTTAATGACGTGGATGGAGTAAAGCTTTCGGGGCCTTCATTTGCTGATGTGGCATGCAAAATGAGATGAAACAGCTGCAAACATCCATTAATAATTGGAACCTGGAATGTACGAAGTGTGAATCTAGGAAAATTGGAAATTGTCAAAAATGAAACAGAACGCATAAACGTCAATATCCTAGGCATTAGTGAGCTGAAATGGACTGGCATTGGCCATTTTGAATTGGACAATCATATAGTCTACTATGCTGGGAATGACAACTCGAAGAGGAATGGTGTTGCATTCATTGTCAAAAAGAGCATTTCAAGATCTATCCTGAAGTACAATGCTGTCAGTGATAGGATAATATCCACAGGCCTACAAGGAAGACCAGTTAACACGACTATATTCAAATTTATGCACCAACAACTAGGGCCAAAGATGAAGAAATAGAAGATTTTTATCAGCTGCTGCAGACTGAAATTGATGAAACATCCAATCAAGATGCATTGATAATCACTGGCGATTGGAATGCGAAAGTTGGAAACAATGAAGGATCTGTAGTTGGAAAATATGGCCTTGGTGATAGAAACAATGCCGGAGATCGAATGATAGAATTTTACAAGACCAACTACTTCTTCACTGCAAATACCTTCTTTCGCCAACATCAACGGTGACTATACACATGGACCTCGCCAGACGGAACACACTGAAATCAAATTGACTACATTTGTGGAAAGAGACGATGGAAAAGCTCAATATCATCAGTCAGAACAAGGCCAGGGGCCGACTATGGAATAGACCATCAATTGCTCATATGCAAGTCCAAGCTGAAACTGAAGAAAATCAGAGCAAGTCCTCGAGAGCCAAAATATGACCTTGAGTATATCCCATCTGAATTTAGAGACCATCTCAAGAATAGATTTGACGCATTGAACACTAGTGACCGAAGACCAGACAAGTTGTGGAATGACATCAAGGACATCATCCATGAAGAAAGCAAGAGGTCATTGAAAAAACAGGAATGAAAGAAAAGACCAAGACGGATGTTAGAGGAGACCCTGAAACTTGCTCTTGAGCATCAAGCAGCTAAAGCAAAAGGAAGAGTCGATGAAGTAAAAGAACTGAACAGAAGATTTCAAAGGGCCTCTTGAGAAGACAAAGTATTATAATGACATGTGCAAAGAGCTGGAGATGGAAAACCAAAAGGTAAGAACACACTCGGCGTTTCTCAAGCTGAAAGAACTGAAGAAAAAATTCAAGCCTCGGTTTGCAATAGCGAAGGATTCCATGGGGAAAATATTCAACGATGCAGGAGGCATGAAAAGAAGATGGAAGGAATACACAGAGTCATTATACCAAAAAGAATTAGTTGATATTCAACCATTTCAAGAGGTGGCATATGATCAGGAACTGATGGTACTGAAGGAAGAAGTCCAAGCTGCTCTGAAGGCACTGGCGAAAAACAAGGCTCTAGGAATTGATGGAATATCAATTGAGATGTTTCAACAAACAGATGCAGCGCTGGATGTGCTCACTTGTCTATGCCAAGAAATATGGAAGACAGCTTCCTGGCCAATTGACTGGAAGAGATCCATATTTATGCCTATTCCCAAGAAAGGTGATCCAACCGAATGTGGAAATTATAGAACAATATCATTAATATCACACGCAAGCAAAATTTTGCTGAAGATCGTTCAAAAACGGCTGCAGCAGTATATCGACAGGGAACTGCCAGAAATTCAGGCCGGTTTCAGAAGAGGATGTGGAACCAGGGATATCATTGCTGATGTCCGATGGGTCCTGGCTGAAAGCAGAGAATACCAGAAGGATGTTTACCTGTGTATTATTGACTATGCAAAGGCATTCGACTGTGTGGATCATAACAAACTATGGATAACACTGTGAAGAATGGGAATTTCAGAACACTTAACTGTGCTCATGAGGAACCTTTACATAGATCAGGAGGCAGTTGTTCAGATGGAAGAAGGGGATACTGATTGGTTTAAAGTCAGGAAAGGTGTGTGTCAGGGTTGTATTCTTTCACCATACCTATTCAATCTGTATGCTGAGCAAATAATATGAGAAGGAGGACTATATGAAAAAGAACGGGGCATCAGGATTGGAGGAAGACGCATTAACAACCTGCGTTATGCAGAGGACACAACGTTGCTTGCTGAAAGTGAAGAGGACTTGAAGCACTTACTAATGAAGATCAAAGACCACAACCTTTAGTATGGATTACGTCTCAACATAAAGAAAACAAAAATCCTCACAACTGGACCAATGAGCAACTCATGATAAACAGAGAAAAGATTGAACTTGTCAAGGATTTCATTTTACTTGGATTCGCAGTCAACAGCCATGGAAGCAGCAGTCAAGAAATCAAAAGACGCATTGCATTGGGCAAATCTGCTGCGAAGGACCTCTTTAAGGTGTTGAAGAGCGAAGATGTCACCCTGAAGACTAAGGCGCGCCTGACCCAAGCCATGGTATTTTCGTTCACATCATATGCATGTGAAAGCTGGACAGTGAATAAGGAAGACCGAAGAAGAATTGACGCCTTTGAATTGTGGTTTTGGTGAAGAATATGTAATATACCACGGACTGCCAAAAGAATGAACAAATCTGTCTTGGAAGAAGTGCGGCCAGAATGCTCCCTAGAAGCAAGGATGGCCAGACTGCGTCTTACATACTTTGGACATGTATGTCAGGAGGGATCAGTCACTGGGGAAGGACATCATGCTTGCCAGAGTACTGGGTCAGCGGAAAAGAGGAAGACCCTCAATGAGGTGGATTGACACAGTGGCTGCAACAATGAGCTCAAGCATAACAACGATTGTAAGGATGGCGCAGGACTGGGCAGTTTTTCGTTCTGTTGTGCATAGGGTCACTATGAGTTGGAACTGACTCGACGGCACCTAACAACAAGAATAACAGTCTGCTCCTTTGCTCTATTTACCTATTCCTTCACCAATATTGCAGTTTTTCTATTTCAAGATAGCCTTTTTTTTTTTTTTTTAGCTATTTTGGAGCTTTAATCTTCCATATGAATGTTCAAATGATTTTTTCAGGTTCTAAGGAAAATTCTGATTTTTGTTGGATTCTATTGAATTTATATATTCATGTTGGAGAACTGAAATCTTGACAATATTTTCTTTTCCTGTCTAGAAAGTGTATTGATTCAGGACTCCATTTTTTCTTTCAGTAAATTATGTGGTTTTCTCCATGAAAATCTTGGATATTTTTGCTAGGTTTATTCCTTGGTATTTTATACTTTTTGTTGATATTATGAATAAGATCTTGTTTTTTTCATATTATACTTTAATTGATTATTGTGTGTATAGGAAAACTATCTCTGTATGTTTATCTTATATTCAATCTCTATATTGAACTCTTTCATTAGATGTAATCGTTGTAGATTGATGCTCTTGAGTTTTCTAGATAGACACTCATATGTCAAATAGTAACAGTTGTGTCTTTGTCTTTCAAATCTTTATAACTCTTATAGTGGGGATAGTGGTCATCCTTTCTTGTTCTTGACTTTCACGAGACTGGTCCTAATGTTTCACCATTAAATACATCCACAGTAGGTTTCTGGTCCAGCCCATTTATTCCTTTAAAATAGTTTGTTTCTCTCCTTGGTTTCCTCAAAATTTATCACTGATATTATTATGAATGAATGATGAAATTTTGGATGGCTTTTCTGCATTTATTTTAAAAAAATCCATATAGTTTTACTCATTTACTTAATGTGTGCATTGCATTGATCGGTTTTCTTATGGTGAACCATATTTTTATTTCTAAGATAACCCACACTTAGTCGTGCTGTGCTATTCTTTTAATGCAGTAGATTAAATTTATTAATATTTTATTTAGGATTTTTACACCTTTCTTTTTATATTATCCTATAGTTTTCTGTTTTTATGGCATCTTTGGTTTTGGTATCAAAGTTATGCTTGCTTATAAAATGAGTTTTTGATAGTTTCCCATCTTTTCCTATTCTATAAAACTATTTGTATGAAATGAAAATGATGTGCTCCTTGAAGTCTTGGCAGAACTTACCTGGTTGGATTCATTCACCTGGTGCCTTTTGTAAGCAGATAGAATTTTGAGAACCATTTCAATTTTTCCTCTAATTATTGCACTATCTGTATTCTTCATGGGTCAATTTAGATCATTAATTTTCTGAAAGCTGGTCAATTTAATAGAGTTTCTCAAATTCAGCACAATTGACATTTTGGGTGGGATGATTCTTGGTTGTGAGGGGAGGGACTGTCCTGTGAATTGTAGGATGTTTAGCAGCATGCCTGGCCTACCCCAACTAGATGTCAGCAGCACCCCTCCCCAGCTGTGACAGCCAAAATGTCTCCAGATACTGCCAAATACTCTTTGAGGTGGGGATTTATTAGTAAAGTTGTGCAAAATTTTGCTTATAACTTTTGTCTTCTCTGAATATAAATGATGTCCTCCTTTATATTCATGATGTGCTTTATTTCTACCTTCTCCATTTTTATATGATGGAGCATGCCCAGAATTTCATCTATTTTTTTAGTCTTTTCCCAAAACAATCTCTCACCTTTATTGTATTCGTTTGAGACCTAATAAGTGGACAAATTAAAAAAAAATGATTATGGCTATAAAAAAATACAAAAATAGAAATATATAGCACAATGAACACCCACCTAATTTCAAAAAATATCAACTCATGGCCAATCTTTTTTTTTCAACTGTGCTTTAGATAAAGGTTTACAGAGCAAATTAGTTTCTCATTAGAAAATTAATACACATTGTTTTGTGACATTGGTTGCCAACTTTGCAACGTGTCAACACTCTCCCCTTCTCGACCTTGCATTCCCCATTTCCATTTGTCCAGTTTTCCTGTCCCTTCTTGCCTTCTCGTTCTTGCCCCGGGCTGGTTTGCCCATTTAGTCTCATACATATGATTGAGCTACGTGTATTTTTGTTTGTTTTACGGGCCTGTCTAATCTTTGGCTGAATGGTGAACCTCAGGAGTGACTTCAGTACTGAGTTAAAAGGGTGTCTAGAGGCCACACTCTCAGGGTTTCTCCAGTCTGTGTCAGACCAGTAAGTCTGGTCTTTTTTTTGTAATTCATGGCCGATATTATTTCTTTCATCTATATCCCCACCATCTCCTCCTCTTACATTATTTTGAAGCAAATACCAGACTTCTTTTCCTTTAATCCATAAAGATTTCAGTATGTACCTATAAAAGATAAAGTTTTATCAAATATGACCACAATATCATAATTACACCTAAAAATAGAATAATTCCCTTATATTATCAACATTCTTTCTTTGTTCAAATTTCCCAGCTGTTTCACAAATGCTTGTGTGTATGCTAGTGTGTATGTTTGTGTGTATATTTTATAGTTGGCTGGAATTAGGATACAAGTATGATCCACGCATTACATTTGGTTGATATGTCTCTTAAATCTTTAAACTTTTTTAAGCCATCAGCTTCTGCTCTTTGCTATTGTTTTCTTCTTGAAATCTGTTGAAGAAATGAGACTTTGTCGTGCAGTGTTTCCCCCAGTTAGACTTTGCCAATTGCATTCCCATGGTATCGTTTAACATATTCTCTGTCTTCTGTATTTCCTGAAAATTGGTGCCTTACTTTAAAGGCTTAATCATGTTGAGGTTCAGTTTCTTTGGGTAGACTGCTCAGTTGTATCGTGTTCTCCCATCAGGAGACACATAATGTTTGGTTGTTATTCAACAGCTAGATCCTTTAATTTATTGGGAGTTGCAACATAGTAATATTCTATCATTCCATATTCATTTATTAGCTTCAATTCTTTCATAAACAGAAACTTCCCCTCATCTGCTATATGGTATCCAATGATACAGTTTGTATAAGAAAGACAATAAATGCTTGATTTTTCCCTTTATTTAATGGTTTTCAAAATAATAAGTCAATTTCCTATTATCTTTTTCCCCAGTTATTTTTTTGTTGTGGTGCAAATATACACACCAAAATATCAGCTTAACAATTTCTACGTGTATAATTCAGTGACACTGACTGCGTTTTTCATGTTGTGTGACCATTATCACTACCCTTTTTCAAAATATTCTACCACCATTAACTTAAACTCCACGCCCCCAAAGAAAATATCTCCTTTTCCCCCTCCCTCCCACCTCTGGTACCCATTAATAATCTAGTTTCTGTATATCTGCTTATTTCATATAAGTGAGATGGTGCAGAATTTGTCCTTTTGCAACTGAGTTATTTGGCTCAGCATAATGCTTTCAAAGTTTGTCCGTGTTGTGACATGCATCAGGACTTCATTTCTCTTTATGGCTGAGTAATATTCTATTGCATGCATATATCACATTTTGTTTATCCATTCATCTGTTGATGGACATTATGGTCGTTTCCACTTTTTGGCTATTGCAAAAAGTGCTGCAATGAACATTGGTGTACAGGTTTTTGTTTGCATTCCTGCCTTCAAATCTCTGGGTATGTAACTAGGATTGGGATTGCTAGTTTATATGGTAGTTCTATGTTCGACTTTTTGAGGACTCACCAAACTGTTTTCCAGAGTGGCCACACAATTTTACATTCCCACCAGCAATGGTTGAGACTGCCAGTTTCTCCACAACAGTATATCGACACCTATTGTTTCCATTTTTTTCATCATTGCCATTCTACTGGGGGTGACATTATATCTCATTGTGGTTTTGATTTGCATCTTCCTAATGGCTAATGAGGAAACCCTGAAGGTGTAGTGGTTAAGAGCTACAGCTTCTAACCAAAAGGTCAGCAATTTGAATCCACCAGGTGCTCCTTGGAAACCCTATAGGGCAGTTCTACTCTGTCCCATAGGGTCACTATGAGTCAGAATAGACTCGATGCAATGGGTTTTGGGGTTTTTTTAGTGGCTAATGAAGGAGCCCTGGTGGTGCAATGGTTAAGTGCTTGGCTGCTAATTGAAAGGTCGGCAGTTCAAATCCACCAGCCTCTCCCTGAGAGAAAAGACTTGGTGATCTATTCTTGTAAAGACTACAGCCTAGGAAACACTATGGAACAGTTCTACTCTGTCATACAGGGTCAATTTGAATCAGAATTGACTTGATGGGACAGAGCGACAATGATGGCTAATGAGAGAGTCCCTGGGTGTGGCACAAGTGATTTAGTACTCAGCTACTAACTGAAGAGTTGGCATTTCAAATCTACCCAGAGGCACCTCAGAAGAAAGTCCTTGTAATATACTTCCGAAAGATCAGTCATTGAAAATCCTGTAGAGCGCATGGGGTTGCCATGAGTTGGAATCGACTTGACAGCCACTGGTTTTGATGGCTAATGATGTTGAGCGTCACTGTCATGAACTTGTTTCCCTATTACCACTTAAATATGGTCAATATTTTCAGTATTATCATGAACTTATGGATTTAAACATTTTGAAGTATTTCATTTCATTATAGTTAATCTCCTTATTGATGCTCAAATTGTTTTATCTTCGTTCAGTGGGAGCCAGTTCACACTGACTCTTGTGCTTTTTTGACACAACCCTAATAGTCTGTGATAGCATCTTTGCTTTCTGAGAATGCAAGATGTTGGAGGCACACTTTGTACACTCTCTGTCTCAAACTACAAATCAGTCATGTTTCCTAGGAGTTCTGGCTCCTTTCAGTGTGATGTGATGTTATGGACTGAAATGTGTCCCCCCAAAATGTGTGTCAACTTGACTAGGCCTTGATTCCCAGTTTTGTGTGGTTGTCTACCATTTTGTGATCTGATGTGATTACCCTATATGTCGTAAATCCTTACTTCTATGACGTTAATGAAGCAGGATCAGAGGCAGTTATGTTAATGAGGCAGGACTCAATCTACCGGATTAGGTTGTATGTTAAGCCAATCACTTTTTTAAATTGTATTTTAGATGAAGGTTTACCGAGCAAATTAGTTTCTCATTGAACAATTAATACACGTATTATTTTGTGACATTCGTTGCCAACCCCATGACATGTCAACACTCTCCCCTTCTCCACCTTGACTTCCTGGTTACCAGCTTTCTTGACGCCTCCTGCATTCTTGTTCTTACCCTTGAGCTGATGTGCCCATTTAGTCTCATTTTGTTTTATGGGCATGCCTAATCTTTGGTTGAAGGGGGAACCTCAAGGGTGACTTCAGTACTGGGTTAAAAGGGTGCGTAGGGGCCATACTCTCAGGGTTTCTCCAATCTCTGTCAGACCAGTAAGTCGGATCCTTTTTTGCAAGTTAGAATTTTGTTCTACATTTTTCTCCAGCTGTGTCTGGGACACTCTATTGTGATCCCTGTCAGAGCAGTTGGTGGTAGTAGCTGGGCACCATCTAGTTGTGCTGGACTCAGTCTGCTGCAGGCTGTGGTAGTTGTGGTCTATTAGTCCTTTGGACTAATCTTTCCCTGTGTCTTTGGTTTTCTTCATTTTCCCTTGCTCCAGATGGGGTGGGACCAGAGGAAAATCTTAGATGGTTGCTCACAAGTTTTTAAGACCCCAGAAGTGACTCATCAAAGTAGGATTTAGAACATTTTCTTTATAATCTGTAAAGTATTTTATGCCAGTTGAGCTAGATGTTCCCAAGCCCTCAGCCCAGTAATTTGGTCCCTCATGGAGTTGGAATGTCTCCGTGGAGCTTCCATGACCTTGCGTTGGTCAAGTTGTGCTGACTTCCCCAGTAATGTGTACTGCCTTACCCTTCAAGAAAATTACCACTTATCTATTGTCTAGTTAGTTTTTCTCTCCCACCCCTTCCCTTCCTACTAGCCATCAAAGATTGTTTCTTTCTGTGTGTAAACCTTTTCATGAATTTTGATAGTAGTGGTCTCATACAGTATTTGTTCTTTCGTGATTGACTTATTTGACTCAGCATAATGCCCTCCAGATTCACCCCCATTGTGAGATGTTTCACAGATTCATCTTTGTTCTTTATTGTTGCACATAGTATTCCATTGTGTGTATGTACCATAGTTTGTTTATCCATTCATCTGTTGATGGGTACTTAGGTTATTTCCATCTTTTTGCTGTTGTGAATAATGCTGCAGTAAACATGGATGTGCTCATATCTATTCATGTGATGGCTGTTATTACTCTAGGATATATTCCTAGGAGTGGGATTGCTGGATCATGTGATATTTCTATTTCTAATTTTTTAAGGAAGCACCATATCATTTTCTAAAATGATTGTATCATTTTACATTCCAACCAGCAGTGCATTAGAGTTCTAACTTCCTCGCAGTCTCTCCAACATTTGTTATTTTCTGATTTTTTGGTTTGTGCCAGTAATGTCAGGTAAGATGGTATCTCATCATAGTTTTGATTTGCATTTGTCTTATAGCTAGTGATCTCCAGCATTTCCTCATGTGTCTGTCAACTGCCAGAATGCCTTCTTTGGTGAAGTGTCTGTTCATATCCTTTGCCCATTTTTTAACTGGATTATTTTCTTTTTGTTGCACAGCTGTTGGTTTCTCCTATATATTTTAGAGTTTAGACCTTTGTCGGATTTGTCATAGCCAAAATTTTTTTCCCAGTCTGTAGGTTCTCTTTTTACTCTTTTGATGAGTGTAAGTGTTTAGTTTTTGGAAGATCCCAGTTATCTAACTTATCTTCTGGTGTTTGTGCATTGTTAGTTACGGTTTGTATGCTATTTATGACATGTATTAGGGCTTCTAGCATTGACCCTATTTTTTCTTCTATGATCTTTATAGCTTGTTTTTTGTTTTTTAATTTAGGTCTGTGATCCATTTTGAATTAGTTTTTATGTATGGTGTGAGGTATGGGTCCTGTTTCATTTTTTTACAGTTGTACATCCGGTTTTGCCAGCACAATTTTTTAAAGACTTTCTTTTCTCCTTTTAATGGACTTTGGGCCTTTGTTGAGGATCAGGTGACCTTAGGTGGATAGATTTACATTTAGGTTCTTAATTCTGTTCCATTAGTCAATATGTCTGTCATTGTACCAGTACCAGGCTGTTTTGACTACCTTACCTGTATAGTAGGTTCTGAGGTCAGGTTGTGCAAGCCCTCCTATTTTATTCTTTTTCTTCAATGGTGCTTTACTTATCTGGAGTCTCTTTCCTTTCCATATGAAGTTAATGATTAGTTTTTCCAAATCATTAAAGAATGCTGTTGGTATTTGGGTCAAGATTGCATTGTATTTGTAGATTGCTTTGGGTAAAATTGACATTTTCACAATGTTGAGTCTACCTATCCATGAGCATGGTATGTTTTTCCATTTCCATAGGTCTCTTTTGATTTCTTGCAGTAGTGTTTTGTAGTTTTCTTTGTATAGGTCTTTTATGCCCCTGGACAGATTTATTCCTAAGTATGTTTTTTTTTAGGGGCTATTATAAATGGTATTGCTTTCCTGATTTCCTTTTTGTTGTTCTCTTTATTGGTGTATAAGATCCCAACTAATTTTTGTATATTTATCTTGTATCCTACTACTCTGTTGAATCTTTCTATCAGTTCCAATAGTTTTCTTGCGAAGTCCTTTGAGTTTTCTACATATGGTATCATATCATCCACAAATAGGGATAGTTTTACTTCTTCCTTACCAATTTGGATGTGCTTTATTTCTTTTTCTTGCCTTATTGCTCTAGCTAGGACTTCCAACACAATGTTAAATAGGAGTGGTGATAAAGGGTGTCCTTGTCTTGTTCCTGTTCTCAGGAAGAATGCTTTCAGCCTCTCTCCATTAAGAATGATGTTGGTTATTTGTTTCGTACAGATGCCCTTTATTATGTTGAGAAATTTCCCTTCTCTTCCTATTTTATTGAGAGTTTTGTTAGGAATGGGTGTTGGACTTTATCAAATGAGTTTTCTGCATTGATTGAGATGATCATGTGATTTTTTTTTTTATGTGGTGGATTACACTGATTGACTTTCTAAGGTTGAACCATCCTTGTATGCTTGGTATGAATCCCACTTGGTCATGGTGTATTATTATTGTTAGTATTATTATTTTTTATGATACTGAATTCTTTTGGCTAGAATTTTGTTGAGAATTTTTGCATCTATGTTCATGAGAGATATTGGTCTGTAATTTTATTTTTTGTGGTGTCTTTACCTGGTTTTGGCATCAAGGTTATGCTGGCTTCATAGAATGAATTTGGAAGTATCCCTTCCTTTTCTATGTTTTGAAATAGTTTGAGTAGTACTGGTGCAAGCTCTTCTCTGAATGTTTGATAGAATTCTCCAGTGAAGCCATCTGGGCCAGGGCTTTTTTTTGTTGGGAATTTATTATCTTATCGATCTCTTCTCTTGCTACGGGTCTGTTCAGATTTTCGACCTCAGTTTGTGTTAGTTTGGGTAGATAGTGTGTCTAGGAATTTGTCCATTTCCTCTAGGTTTTCAAATTCTCAGACTATAGTCTTTTACAGTACTTCATTTTTTTTTTTCAGTTGGGTCTGTTGCAGTGTTTCTCATTTTTGTTTCTTATTTGGGTTATTTGTGTCCTGTCATTTTTCTTTTGTCAATTTGGTCAATGGTTTGTTGATTTTCTTGATCCTTTTTCAAAGAACCAACTTTTGTTTTTGTTGATTCTTTCTATTGTTTTTCTATTCTCTGTTTCTTTTATTTCTGTTCTGATCTTTATTATTTCCTTTCTTCTGGTGGGCGTGGGCCTCTTTTACCGTTCTCTTTCTGTTTGTTCGAGTTGTATAACTACTGTTTTGATTTTGTTCTTCTTTTTCGATGAGTGTGTCTATTGGTATAAATTGACCTCAGAGCACTGCCTTTGCTTTGTCCCAGAGGTTTTGGTATGATGTGTTTGCATTCTCGTTGGATTCTAGGAATTTTTTATTCCATCTTTGATTTCTTCTATTACCAGTAGTTTTTAAGCAAGGTATTATTCAGTTTCCATGTATTTGGTTTTTTCCTTGCTGTAACATTAAGCTAGGTTCTCTAGAGAAGCAAAACCAGTAAGGCATATAAATGTATATGTAGAGAGATTTATATCAAGGAAATGGCTAACTCAGTTGTAGAGGCTGGAATGTCCCAAGTTCATGGTTCAGTATATAGGGGCCTCCTGATTCACGTAGCTGCAGGGGCTGGTGAACCTAAGATTGCTAGGTTGGAGAGCAGAGCTTTTGCTCACAGTCTGTGAAGACTGATGAATCCCAACATCAGCTGGCAGGACTGCAAGGCTTCTCCGGATTCATGTAGCTGCAGGGATAGGCAAATCCAAGATCAGCAGGTCAGAGAGCAGGGCTCTTGCTCACAGGCTGTGAAGACTGATGAATTCCAAGATTGGCAGACAAGACCAAAGGTAAGCTGCTAGCTCAAGTCCTAAGAACTGGAGGTCAGACAAACAGGAGCCATCTGCAGTATCCAGCACAGGCAAGAGCCAGAATGTCCCCTTAAATTCAGATGCAGGCCACAGGCTAATGAAAACTTCTTTTTAACTGATTGGCTACTCACAGCAGATCCCATCCTGGGGCAAATCTCAACAGGGAAGTGATCACAACATTATTCGACTGCCAAAGCACTGAGAATCATGGCCCAGCCAAGTTGACACACAATCTTAACCATCACACTTACTCTTCCTGTTATTAATTTCTACTTTTATGGCTTTGTGATCAAAGAAGATACTTTGTATTATCTCAATGTTTTTGATTTTGTTGAGGGTTATTTTGTGTCCTAAGGTGTGGTCTATTCTGGGGAACGTTCCCATGTGTGTCAGAAAAGAATGCGTACTTTGCTGCTGTTGGGTGGAGTGTTCTATGTATGTCTATGAGGTCAAGTTGATTGACTTGTGGCCTTTAGATCTTCTGTATCTTTGTTGAATTCTTTACTAGATGTTCTGTCCTTTTACCAGGAGTGGTTGTTGAAGTCTCCTACTTTTATTGTGGAACTGTCAACTTCTCTTTTCAGTGTTATTAGAATTTGTTTTATGTGTTTTGGAGCCCTGTCACTGGGAGCATAGATTTTATTATGTTTATATCCTCATGGTGGATTGTCCCTTTAATCATTATGTAACACCCTTCTTTGCCTTTTTTTTTTTCAGTTAAGTGCTGTTTATTTTCAACCATATGCTTGATTACATACTTTATGTATTTAACTGATAATAGTTTAAACTAAATTAAAATTTAGCATACACGAATTTAAACTGAGATTTAGTAGTTAAAATAAAATGGTCTTAGTTCATTCAGTTTTGAAGTCAGAAATATGTTTCATACACTTTTGGTATGACCAGGAAGAAAGCACAGTTTGGTGGATATTTGTGAAGCTGGCCTTCAAAAGGAGTCATGTAATATAGTGACAGTAAAGAAAATTGGATTTTGAGTTGTTGTTTTTAGGTGCCATCTAGTTGGTTTCAACTCATAGCAACCCATTGTACAACAGAATCTGGCGAGGTCCACATGTATAAAACCCAAAAAACCAAACCCATTGCCATTAAGTCATAGTTGCTGCTTAATTTGTTGAAAAAAATGTGTTGTCAATTAAAAGATTGTTGGTCTTGCAAAATTCTGTCATGTGATCTCTGGAGTCTTTTGTATCACCAAGGCCCTATTTTCCAACGACTGATCCTTCTTTGTTTCAGGGCCATTCAAATTGGTTTGCATTCCAATCACCAGTAATTATCAATGCTGCTTCTTCTTTTTTATTTTTTATTGTACTTTAAGTGAAAGTTTACAATTCAAGTCAGTTTCTCATACAAAAACTTATACACACATTGTTATGTGACCCTACTTGCTCTCCCTATAATGTGATAGCACACTCCTCCTCTCCACCCTGTATTTCCTGTGTCCTTTCAACCAGGCCCTGTCCCGCTTTGCCTTCTCATCTTGCCTCTGGACAGGAGCTGCCCACTTAGTCTCATGCGTCTACTTGAGCTAAGAAGCACAGTCCTCACCACTATCATTTTATGTCTTATAGTCCAGCCTAATCTTTGTCTGAAGAGTTGGCTTTGGGAATGGTTTTAGTTTTGGGCTAACAGAGCATCTGGGGGCCATGTCCTCTGGGGCCCCACCAGTCTCAGTTAGACCTTTAAGTCTGGTCTTTTTACCAGAATTTGAATTCTGCACCGATTTTTCTCCTGCTCCAAAAGGGACTCTGTTGTGTGGCCTTTCAGGATGGCCATTGGTGGTAGCCAGACACTGCCTAGTCCATCTAATCTTAGATTGATGGAGTCTCTGGTTTATGTGGCCCTTGGGCTCTTTGGTGTTCTTCATTCTCCTTTGCTCCAGATGGGTTGAGACCAATTGATGCAATTTTGACGGCTGCTTTTAAGACCCTAGATGCCACTCACCAACGTGGGATGCAGAACATTTTCTTAATAAAATTTGTTATGCCAATTGACCTAGTTGTCCCCTGAAACCACGGTCTCCAGACCCCTGCCCCTGCTACTTGCCCCTTGAAGTGTTTGATTGTATTCAGGAAACTTCTTTGCTGTTGTTTTTATGTTGTTAGGTGCCATTGAGTTGGCTCCGACTCATAGCAACCCTATGCACTACAGAACGAAACATTGCCTGATCCTGCGCCATGCTCACAATCCTTGTTATGCTTGAGCCCATTGTTACAGCAACTATGTCAATACATCTCGTTGAGGGTCTTCCTGTTTTTCGCTGACCCTCTGCTTTACCAAGCATGATGTCCTTCTCTGGAACTGATCCTTCCTGATAACATGTACAAAGTGTGTAAGACACAGTCTCGCCATCCTTGCTTCCAAGGAGCACTCTGGCTGTACTTCTTCCAAGACAGATTTGTTCATCTTTTTGGCAGTCCATGGTATATTCAATATTCTTCTCCAACACCATAATTCTTCTTCGGTCTTCCTTATTCATTGTCCAGCTTTCAAATGCATATGATGCCATTGAAAATGCCATGGCTTTGGTCAGGTGCACCTTAGTCTTCAAAGTGACATCTTTGCTTTTCAACACTTTAAAGAGGTCTTTTGCAGTAAATTTGCCCGATGCAATGCATCTTTTGATTTCTTGACTGCTGCTTCCATAGGCATTGATTGTGGATTTAAGTAAAATGAAATCCTTGACAACTTGAATATTTTCTCTCTTTATCATGATGTTGCTTATTGGTCCAGTTGCAAGAATTTTTTTTTCTTTATGTTAAGGTGTGATCCATACTGAAGGCTGTAGTTTTTGATCTTCATCAGTAAGTGCTTCAAGTCCTCTTCACTTTCAGCAAGCAGAGTTGTGTCATCTGCATATCACAGGCTGTTAGTGGAAAATATTTGCGTTTTTCTTCTCTGACAGGTTTCTGCCTTGCACAAGTTCTGACTTTTGCAGGTTTTACTGTACTTTGGAAGCAGATAACTTGTGTTCTAGGTTTCACAGGTCCACTGATGGAAAGGAATGTTGACCGAGGATGGAGTACACCCTGATTTTCACTCATACTTGATTTAGCTGATTCAGAGGTCGGAATTTGGACTTAAAGTTGGCATAAGACTTATGGGTGATATGATAGGGTGAGTGTGTTTTGCATGTGGGAAGACATGAATTTTGCGGGTACAAAGGATGAAACGTTATGGATTGAATTGTATTCCCCCAAAATATGTGTTGTAAATCCCAAATTCCTACATCTGTGGATGTAATCCTTTTTGGGAATAGGACTTTCTTTGTTATGTTAATGAGACCATATCAGTGTAGGGTGTGTCTTAAGTCAATCATATTTGAAATATAAAAAGAGCAGATTAGGCCCAGAGAAACAAGCACAAATGGAGGGGAAGATACACACCATATGAAGATCGCCAAGGAATCAAAGAAGTTGAAAAGAAATAAGGTTCTTCTCCAAGAGCTGACACAGAGAAAAGGCCTTTCCCTATAGACTGTGCCCTGAGTTCAGATTTCTAGCCTCTTAACTTTGAGAAAACCTGTTGCCGTCGAGTCGATTCCAACTCACAGCAACCCCATGGGACAGAATAAAACTGCCCCATAGGGTTTCCAAGGAGCACCTGGTGAATTCGAACTGCCGGCCCTTTGGTTAGCAGCCATAGCTCTTAACCACTACGCAACTAGGGTCGCTGTGAGTCAGAATTGACTCAATGGCAACAGGTTTGTTTGTTTGTTTTGGTTAACTGTGAGAGAATAAATTTCTGTTTGTTAAAGCTACATACTTGTGGTATTTCTGTTATAGCAGCACTAAGAAACTAAGACAGACATTTAGGTTGTTTCCACCTTTTGGCTATTGTGAAAAGTGCTGCAATGAACATTAGTGTACACATTTGGGTTTGGATTTCTGCTTTCACTTCTGGGTATATAACTAGCATTGGGATTGCTAGGTCATATGGTAGTTCTATGTTCAACTTGTTGAGGAACCGCCAAATTATTTTCCACAGTGGCTGTACCATTTTACATTCAAACCAGCAATGGTTGAGGGTTCCAGTTTCTCCACAACCTCTCTAACACATGTTGTTTTCCTTTTTTTTTTAATATTGCCATTCTAATGGGGGTGAGGTGGTATCTTATTTAGTGCTGCTATAACAGAAATAAGTGGGTGGCTTTCACAAAAAATATTTATTTTCTCACACTTTAGGAGGCTAGAAGCCTGAATTGAGGATGTCAGCTTTAGGATAAGGCTTTCTTTCTCTGTTGGCTCTGGGTGAAGTTCCTTGTCTCTTTTCAGCTTCTCTTTCTTGGTTTGTTGGAGGTTTCCTGTAGCGTGACATCTCTCTTCCCCCATCTCTGGTTGCTTGCTTGGTTGCTTACTCAATCTTATATATCTCAAAAGAGATTGACTTAAGTAAGACACACTTTACACTGATGCTGCCTCATTAACATAACAAAGAAAACCTATTCCTAAATGAGATTTAACCACAGGTACATAAAAAAAAAAGCATTGCCCTGGAGTCGATTCAGACTCATGGCAACCCTACAGAACAGAGTAGAGCTGTCACACAAGGGTTTCCAAGCAGTGGCTAGTGGATATGAACTGTCTGTCTTTCGATTAGCAGCTGTAGCTCTTAACCACGGTGCAACCAAGGCTCTGCCACAAGTATAGGGGTTAGGATTTACAACATATATTTTGGGGGAATACAATTCAATCCGTAACAGGTGGTATCTCATTGTGGTTTTGATTTGCATCTCCCTAATGGCTAATGATGTTGAGCATCTTTTTTGTGCTTTTTGGCATTTGACTATCTTCTTTGATGAAATGTCTGTTCAAGTCCTTTAACCCATTTTTGATTGGGTGTTTGTCTTTTTGTTCTTAAGTCATAGAAGTTTTAAAATATATTTTGGATATTAGGCCTTTATCACATATACAGTTCCTGAAAATTTTTACCCAGTCTGAAAGTTGTCTTTTCATTTAGTTGATAAATATCCTTAATTCTTAACATACACACTTAGCTATGAAATTGTGTACACATTTAAAAATAATTCAGAATTTCTATTCTTTCAAACATGACAGGGTTTGAAGCATGGTTTACCCACTCATTTAACAGCCCCACTTCCTTGTTATTATTGTCTGAAATTTTACCTTTATCTTTACTTTTATCTCCAATTTTAGTTTTCCTATTTTTTATTCCTGAATAGATAATACATTCATATTGTCAAAAATTCAAACAAAAATAAAAAAGGTATATAGTGAAAAGTCTTGCTCCTATTCCTCTCCCATCTTCCGCATTCACCCTATCCCCCAAACTGATCATCCCAATGAATGTGTATCTTTTGCAGAGTTTCTTTATGTAACTGTTGATATAAACTCATAGTTTTACCCACTTTCTTACATAGTGTGGTATACTATACACTCTGTTTGGCATCTTAATTTTTTTCACTCCATACATCTTGGAGGCACTTCCACATCAGTACAAAGATAACTTCCTCATTCTTTTATATTTTCATAGTGTTTCATTGTATGGGATGATCTTTAATTTATCACCTACTACCCTGTTTTTTTACCCTGTTATAGACACTTCGATTTCTCAAATATTTTGCCATGATAAAAAGCTGAAATTCATAATATTGCACATATTTCATTTGATATGTGATCAGGTATATTGGTATATGTGAAGTTAGATTGCTGTGTCAGTAGTAAATGTGTTTATAACATTGGTAGATATTACCAAATTGTCCTTTGTAGAGGAAGCCCCAGTTTGCTTTTCCACCAGGAATGTATGAGAGTGTTTCCCACAGCCTTGGTAATACAGTGTGTTATTAATTTTGGGAAGGGGGGCTTGTCAATCCTAGTAGTTATATTTTTCTTTTTATGAGGGAAGATAGGCATGTTTCCTTTCCTGCTATTTGTCTGTTCATGGCTGTATGCATTTTTCTGTTGAGTTATTGGTCTTTTATGGCACTCGGATCTGGAATCATAGTTAAAAAGCCTTTCTTCCAGACTTCAAGGTTATAAAGGAATTGGCCCATATTTTCTTCAAGTGCTTTTCATTATTTCATTTTTTTTAACATTAAAATCATTGATTTATTTGCAGTTCGTCCTGGTACATGGTGTGAAATATAGATCTACTTTATTTTTTTCAGATGGCTACCCAATTGTCCCAACCATTTACTCAATACAGTCATGTACCACATAATGTTTATCTGGGCAACATCCATCTGCCTATATGTCCCTGGTCCCATAAGGTTATAATAGAGTTCAGAAATTCTGATTGGTGAATGGGACATATACTGGACAATGGGACCAATCATAACACAAAAGGAAACCTTCCTGGTCCTTTTGAAAAGCCAGGTGATTTGGCTGTGGATAACCTGTGCTGACCACACTGGACTCTGCTGGGCCCTGGGGGTCTCCATGCCCTGATGTTTCATAACCCATGCCTTCCAGGCTACCCTGGGTGGTGGGACAGTGGCCTCCAGGGGCCTGATTTGGCATGGTGTTCGCACAATGTCCAAATCACATAACGTCCTATTTCATAGAATGTAATGTTAACGTTATGTGACAGGACTGTAGTCCATCTTTTCTCTGTCAATTTAAGATTCCATCTTTATCATAGTCTAAATTTCAATATTTATTTATTTTATTTAAGGACTTTATATTCTGTCTAATTGGTCTGTATGTCTATTTGTGTGCCAGTACTACTTTTTAAAAAATAGTGAGGCTTTAAAATATTTCAATATCTGATAGGGCTACCCTCCACTGTTCTTGTTTTTCAGAGTTTTCTTGGGTATTTTTTCCACATGAACTTTAAAATAAGTTTGTCTAGTTTTAGAAAAAACTAAACTCTGTTGGTATTTTTGTTGGGATGCTATTAAATTTGTAAATTACCTCAGGGAGAACTGATGTCTTTATTACATTGAGGTGTCTTTCCTAAGAACATGGCATGATTTTCCATTTGTTCGTCTACATTGTATCTCGAAAATTCTCAACTAGTGGTTAAGAGCTCAGCTGCTAATCAAAAGTTTGACAGTTCGAATACACCAGCTACTCCTTGGAAACCCAATGGGGTTAGTTCTACTCTGCCCTATAGGACCGCCATGAATTGGAATCAACTTGATGGCAATGGATTTTTTTTTCTTTTTTATTATTATTACCTTTTCAGATATAGTGCTTCTCTGCCACTCCCACCACTCTCTTCTTTTGGAAATTCTATAGGCACATGTTAGAGACACTCAATCTACCCTCCCTGTCTCCTAAGTATTCTTAAAAATCTTTGTCAGATGGTCTCATAAAATAATATATACATCTGGAGTGAATTCACACTACAGTTGTTGACTTCGTTGTCAGTCGTTCTTAGCATTAGATCTCTTTGCATGTTTTAAGAATTTTGTTTTGCAGGCATATTTTTTGTAGAAATTTTTATTGTTTTGCTTGCTGGTTTGTTAGTCTTCTTTTCTTTTCACCTCGATTAGCATTTTGTGGTGTCAGTCTCTCCAGACTTCCAGTTCAAAATTAGGTCTTATAATGGTGTTTCAGGGCAACTTCATGTAATAATACTGGGAATATTTATGGTACAGCTTTGGATACAGTGAGTTCCTAGTTGTGAGGCTGTTTCTTTGTCTTTCTGCTTTCCCAGGTCCACAGCTTTCTATAAAGCTATAGTCCCATGGAACAGGTCAATAGCAAAGTTTCCAGCTTTCTTTCATGAACTGGGGAGCCTCTTTCCAGCCCCCTGGATTCAAACAATGAGCCTGGCATTGCTACTCTATCTCTTTCCTTCACATATGAGGCTGAACTCCAAACTATCACTGCCTGCTGTTAGCCTTAGAGCCCAGCATTTTTCTTGTTTTAAATCTGCTTGCCAGTTTGCATTTGTGTTCCTTTTATGATCCATGAAGAAGTTTGTCATCTCTTGAAACCCAGCTATGAATTGCTTTTATATGTCGTTTCTAGCCATGGACTTTTTTTTTTAATTATGCTTTAAGTGAAAGTTTACAAATCAAGTCAGTCTCTCATTCAAAAATTTGTATACACCTTGCTACGTACTCCTAGTTGCTCTCCCCGTAATGAGACAGCACACTCCTTCTCTCCACCCTGTATTCCCCATGTACATTCAGCACGCTTCTGTCCCTCTCTGCCTTCTCATCTCCCCTCCAGACAGGAGCTGCCCACAAAGTCTCATGTGTCCACTTGAGCCAAAAAGCTCACTCCTCACCAGTATCATTTTCTATCCCATGGTCCAGTCTAATCCCTGTCTGAAGAGTTGGCTTTGGGAATGGTTCCAGCCTTGGCCCAACAGAAGGCCTGGGGACGAAGACCTCCGGGGTCCCTCCAGTCTCGGTGAGACCATTAAGTCTGGCCTTTTTATGAGAATTTGAGGTCTGCATCCCACTGCTCTCTGCTCCATCAGGGATTCTCTGTTGCGTTCCCTGTCAGGCCAGTCATTGGTTGTAGCCAGGCACCATCTAGTTCTTCTGGTTTTAGGCTGATGTGATCTCTGATTTATGTAGCCCATTCTGTCTCCTGGGCTCATAATTATCTTGTGTCTTTAGTGCTCTTCATTCTCCTTTGCTCCAGGTGGGTTGAGACCAATTGATGCACCTTAGATGGCTGCTTGCTTGTTCTTAAGACCCCAGACGCCACTCACCAAAGAGGGATGCAGAAAGTTTTCTTAAGAGATTTTATTAATGCCAACTGACCTAAATGTCCCCTGAAACCATGGTCCCCAGACTCCTGCACCTTGCTACTCTGGCCTTTGAAGCATACAGTTTGGTCAGGAAACTTCTTTGCTTTTGGTTTAGTCCAGTTGTGCTGGCCTCTCCTGTATTGTGTGCTGTCTTTCCCTTCACCTAAAATAGTTCTTGTCTTACTATCTAATTAGTGAATACCCCTCTCCCTCCCTCCCTCCCCACTCTCCTAACCATCAAAGAATATTTTCTTGTGTGTTTAAACTATTTCTTGAGTTCTTATAATAGTGGTCTCATACAATATTTGTCCTTTTGCAACTGACTAATTTCACTCAGTATAATGCCTTCCAGATTCTTCCATGTCATGAAATGCTTCACCGATTCATCATTGTTCTTTATAGATGCGTAGTATTCCATCGTGTGATATACCATAATTTTTTCGTTCATCCATTGATAGGCACCTTGGTTGCTTCCATCTTTTTGCTATTGTAAACAGTGCTGCAATAAACATGGGTGTGCATATATCTGTTCGTGTAAAGGCTCTTATTTCTCTAGGATATATTCCAAGGAGTGGGATTGCTGGATCATATGATAGTTCTATTTCTAACTTTTTAAGGAAGCGCCAAATCAATTTCCAAAGTGATTGTATGATTTCACATTCCCACCTGCAGTGTATAAGCGTTCCAGTCTCTCCACAACCTCTCCAACATTTATTATTTTGTGTTTTTTGGATTAATGCCAGCCTTGTTGGAGTGAGATGGAATCTAATTGTAGTTTCGATTCGCACTTCTCTAATGGGTAATGATCGTGGACATTTCCTCATGTATCTGTTAGTCACCTGAATGTCTTCTTTGGTGAAGTGCCTATTCATATCCTTTGCCCATTTTTTAATTGGGCTATTTGTCTCTTTGTTGAGTTTTTGCAGTATCATGTAGATTTTAGAGATCAGATGCTGATCAGAAATGTCATAGTTAAAAACTTTTTCCAGCCCGTACGTAATCTTCTTACTCTTTTGGTGAGGTCTTTGGATGAACATAGGTGTTTGATTTTTAGGACCCGCCTGTTACCTAGTTTCACTTCTGGTGTTTCTGCATTGTTAGTCATGTTTTGTATACTGTTTATGCCATGTATTAGGGATCCTAGCATTGTCTCTATTTTTTTTCCATGATCTTTATCATTTTAGATTGTATATTTAGGTCTTTGATCCATTTTGAGTTCGTTTTTGTGCATGGTGTGAGGTATGGGTCTTGTTTAATTATTTTGCAGATGGATATCCAGTTATGCCAGCACCGTTTGTTAAAGAGACTGTCTTTTCTCCATTTAACTGACTTTGGGCCTTTGTCAAATCTCAGCTGCTCATACGTGGATGGATATGCGTCTGGATTCTCAATTCTGTTCCATTGGTCTGTGTGTCTGTTGTTGTACCAGTACCAGGCTGTTTTGACTACTGAGGCGGTATAATATGTTTTAAAATCAGGTAGTGTGAGGCCTCCCACTTTGTTCTTTTTCAGTAATGCTTTACTTATCTGTGGCTTCTTTCCTCCCATATGAAGTTGGTAATTTCTTTCTTCATGTCATTGAAAAATGTAATTGGAATTTGGATCAGAATTACATTGTATCTATGGATCGCTTTTGGTAGAATAGACATTTTTACAATGTTGACTCTTCCTATCCATGAGTAAGGTATGTTTTTCCAATTATGTAGGTCTCTTTTGGCTTCTTGCAGTAGTGTCTTGTGGTTTTCTTTGTATAGGTCTTTTATTTCTCTGGTTAGATTTATTCCTGCATATTTTATCTTTGTGGGGACTATTGTAAATGGTATTGATTTGATGATTTTCTCTTCGATATTCTCTTTGTTGATGTAGAGGAACCCAACTGATTTTTGTATGTTTATCTTGTATCCTGATACTCTGCTGAACTATTCATTTCAATAGTTTTCTTGAGGGTTCTTTAGGGTTTTCTGTGTATAAGATCACATCGTGTGCAAATAGAGATACTTTTAATTCTTCCTTACCAATCTGGATGCCCTTTATTTCTTTTTCTAGCCTAATTGCTCTGGCTAGGACCTCCAGCACAATGTTGAATACTAGTGGTGCTGAAGGGCCTCCTTGTCTGGTTCCCGTTCTCAAGGGGAATGCTTTCTGTCTCTCTCCATTTAGGATGATGTTGGCTGTTGGCTTTGTTTAAATGCCCTACATTGTGTTGATGAATTTCCCTTCTACTCCTATTTTGCTGAGAGTTTTTATCATGAATGAGTGTTGGACTTTGCCAAATACCTTTTCTTCACCAATTGATAAGATCTTGTGGTTTTTGCCCTTTATTTTATTTATTTGATGGATTACATTGATTGTTTTTTTAATGTCGAACCATCTCTGCATACCTGGTATGAATCTCACTGGGTCATGGTGAATTATTTCTTTGATATGTTGTTGAATTCTTTTGGCTAGAATTTTGTTGAGGATTTTTGAATCTAAGTTCATGAGGAATAAAGGTCTGTAATTTTCTTTTTTGGGGGCATCTTTTTTTTATCTGGTTTTGGTGTCAGGGGTATGCTGGCTTTGTAGAATGAGTTTGGGAGTATTGCTTCCTTTTCTGAAATACTCTGAAATACCTTTAGTAGTAGTGGTGTTGACTCTTCTCTGAAAGTTTGGTAGAACTCTCCAGTGAAGCCATCAGGGTCAGAGCTTTTTGTTGTTTTTGTTGGGAGTTTTTAAATTACCTTTTCAATCTCTTCTTTCGTTGTGTGTTTATTTAGTTGTTCTACCTCCGTTTGTGTTAATTTAGATAGTGTGTTTCTAGAAATTCGTCCATTTCTTCTAGGTTTTCAAAATTGTTAAGAGTATAATTTTTCATAGTAATCTGATATGATTCTTTTCATTTCAGTTGGGTCTGTTGTGATATCGTCCACCTCATTTGTTATTTGGGTTATTTGCTTCCCCCGCTGTTTTTCTTTTGTCAGTTTGGTCAAGGGTTTATCAATTTTGTTAATCTTTTCAAGGACCTGCTTTTGATCTTGCTAACTCTTTCAATTGTTTTTCTGTTCTTCTATTTTGTTTAATTCTGCTCTAATTTTTATTATTTGCTTTCTTCTGGTGCCTGAGGGTTACTTTTTTTGCTCTTTCTACTTGTTCAAAAAAAAAATTTTTTTTTTTTTTTTTTTTACTTGTTCAAGTTGTAATGATAATTCTTTGACTGTGGCAAATTCTTCTTTTGGATGAGTGCATCTATTGCTGTAAATTGACCTTTGAGCAATGGTTAAGCTGTGTCCTAAAGTTTCTGATAGGAAGTGTTTTCATTCTCATTGGATTCTATGAATTTCTTTATTCCTTCTATATTGTCCTTTTAATCATTATATGGTGTCCTTCCTTATCCTTTATGATGGATATAACTTTAGAGTCTATTTTGGCAGAAATTGGTATTGCCACTCCTGCTCTTTTTTGATTGTTGTTTACTTGATATTTTTTTTTCCATTTTTTGAGTTTTAGTTTGTTTGTGTCTTTAAGTCTAAGGTTTGTCTCTTGTAGGCAGCATATAGACAGATCATGTTTTTTAATCCATTTTGCCACTTTCTGTCTCTTTATTGGTGTGCTTAGTTTATTTACATTCAGCATAATTATGGATAGGTATGAGTTAAAAAAAATTTTTTTATGAGTTTAGTCCTGTCATTTTGATTTTTTTTGTGTGTTGTTGACAGTTTCTTTTTCCCACTTAATTTTTTGTGCTGAGTAATTTATATATTTTCTTTTCCTCTTATTTGTTGTTGTTGATTTTGTTTTTGCTAAATCTTTGTGTTTTTCTTGTATTTTATTTTGATGTGTAGCATTGTTAGCCTCCTTTGTGGTTACTTTTTTTTGTGTGTGTGGTTACTTTAATATTTACCCTTATTTTTCTAACTTTAAACCAATCTTTTATTTCTTTATATCACCTTGACTTTCTCTCCATATGAAAGATCTATGACTACATATTTTAGTCCCTCTGTATTGTTTTAATGTCGTCATCTTTTATATAATGACTTAGCCGTTTCCCCGTTTTGAGCGTTTTTTTAAATCTTGATTTTTTTGTGTGTGTGATTTCCTTATCTGGGTTGATATCTGGTTGCTCTGTCCTGTGTTCTAGTCTTGGATTGATATCTGATACTATTTTCTAACCAGAGAACTCCCTTTAATATTTGTTGTAGTTTTAGTTTGGTTTTTACAAATTCCCTAAACTTCTGTTTATCTCTAAATGTCCTAATTTCACCTTCATATCTGAGAGATAGTTTTGCTGGATATATGATTCTTGGCTGGCCATTTTTTTTCTTCAATGCTTTATATAAGTTATCCCATCGCCCTCTTGCCTGCATGGTTTCTGCCGAGTACACCAAGCTTATTCTTACTGACTCTTCTTCATAGGTGACTTTTCATTTATCTCTACCCACTCTTAAAATTCTCTCTTTGTCTTTGGTTTTGGCAAGTTTGATTATAATATGTTTTGGTGACTTTCTTTTGAGATCTACCTTATGTGGGGTTCAATGAGCATCTTGGATAGATATCCTCTCATGTTTCACGATATCAGGGAAGTTTTCTGCCAACAAATCTTCAACAATTCTCTCTGTATTTTCTGTTACCCTTCCCTGTTCTGGTACTCCAATCACTTGTAGGTTATTTCTCTTGATACAGTTCCACATGATTCTTAGGATTTCTTCATTTTTAAAAATTCTTTTATCTAATTTTTCTTCAAATATATTGGTGCCAAGTGTTTTATCTTCAGTCTCACGAATTCTGCCTTGTATTTCTTCCACTCTATTTCTCTGACTTTCTATTGAGTTGTCTATTTCTATAATTTTATTTTAAATCTTCTGACTTCCTGACTGCTGTCTTTCTATGGATTCTTGCAGCCTATTAAATTTTTCATCATGTTCTTGAATGACCTTTCTAATGTCTTCAACTGTTTTATCTGTGTGTTCCTTGGCTTGTTCTGAGTTTTGCCTGAAGTCCTTTCTGATATCTCGAAGAATTCTGCATATTAATCTTTTGTATTTTACATCTGGTAATTCCAGGAACACATCCGCATCTGGAAGAGTCCTTGATTCTTTGTTTTGAGAGTTTTTGAAGTGATCATGGTCTCTTTTTTATATGATTTTATATTGACCGTTGTCTCCGAACCATCTATGTTATTGTATTAATTTATTTTTGTTTGCTTGCTGCATCCTAGGTTTTTGCTTTTTTTATATGCCCAAGTAAACTGTTTGAGTGAGCTAGCTTGATTAATTTCTCCTTTGAAGCTCTATTGTCCTCTAACCAAATGGCTAGAGCTGTTACTAGGTATATGATCCTAGGAGTCCACTCACTTTTCTTGTATGGGTTCAGCTCAGGTGTCCAGGTAGTGAGTCATCTAGTGTATGGTACAGTCTCTGTCCTACAGTCTTAGAGGGGCAGGGGTGGCTGTTGTAGGCATAGGTATCTGGTTGCAGCAGGAGGTCATGCTCTGAATAAGGCAGAGGGCTGACAACCATCCCCTGAGTGTCTGTGAGAAAAGTGCTTCCCTGTTCCCTAGAGCTCATAGGTGGGTGGGTTCTGTAGTCAGACCATGAGCACCCAGTGATTTTGCTTGTAAGGACTGGGAGGCTCCACTTATCCTTGGACCCCTGTCACAATTGGCTAGATGATGTGAGTGGAGCCACCAGTCCTCAGGCCCCTGATTTGGGTAGGTGAGGACCCTGTTTAGTAGGCAAAGTGGTGTCAAACATCAAAAACCCACCTCTTCACTGCACAGCTGAAACAGTTGAAATCAGATCACAAGCACATACACCATTGCAGTAACAAGGGTCTATTCTCCTGAAATGGGCCCACAGAAGTCCATGCAGGGGTGAAATTTGTTCAATGTTTGTGGGCCATTTGTGCCTGGACAGGAGCTCCCGAGCTTAGTGGAGCTGGCAGATTATCTTTTCTTCCAATTGTTAATTTATTCCTTCTCCAAGGCTGGAAGAAGGGCTCAGGATGCTCAGGAGGACTTGTCTCAGGCCCAGGGAAAATGACAGCCACTGAAGCTGGATTGGGGGCCAGGAGTGTGGTAAAATAAATGCAAGTACTTAGCTTTTGCCAAGAGCGCTGTTATTCTGTGGTTCCAGAGGTGTGAGTAGACTGTGAGGTTCACTGTCTGTCCTTGAGTAAACTGCGTCATGAACTCTACTGCCAGCCCCACTGTGATTGCTCCAGGAAATTGTGCGAGAGGGGTGTCAGTTCCCACTGAGTGAGGTCCGGCGACTCCTTGCCACTTCCGAAACATTTTTTCTCCCCCTACCGCTCCTTCCAATTTCCTAACTTTGCCCTATAGGACAGACTAGAACTGCTGCATAGTGTTTCCAAGGCTGTAAATCTTCACGGAAGCTGTCATTGATTGAATTATGTCCCCCCAAAAATGTGTGTACCAACTTGGGTAGGCCATGATTCCCAGTATTCTGTGGTTGTCCTCCATTTTGTGGCTGTAATTTTATGTTAAAGAGGATTAGGGTGGGATTGTAACATCCTTACCAGGTCACATCCTTGATCCAATGTAAAGGGAGTTTCCCTGGGGTATGGCCTGCACCACCTTTTATCTTACAAGAGATGAAAGGAAAAGGAACCAAGCAGAAAGTTGGGGACCTCATACCACCAAGAAAGCAGCACCAGGAGCAGAGCACATCCTTTGGACCTAGGGTCCCTGCACCTGAGGAGCTCCTTGACCAGGGGAAGATTGATGGCAAGGAATCTTCCTCCAAACCTGACAGAGAGAGAAAGCCATCCCCTGGAGCTGATGCCCTGAATTTGGACTTGTACCCTAATAGACCGTGAAAGAACAAATTTCTCTTTGTTAAAGCCATCCACTTGTGTTATTTCTGTTATAGCAGCACTAGATGACTAAGACAGAAGCAGACTGCCACATCTTTATTCTGCAGAGCTGGCTGGTAGGTTTGACCTTCCGGTTAGCAGCTGAGTGCTTCACCATTATGCCACCAGGGCATCTATACTTTTTACTATGTATGTGTTATTAAAAAAACAAAAACCAAACTCATTTCCTTCGAGTCAATTCCGACTCATAGTGACCCTATAAGACAGAGTAGAACTGTCCTGTAGGGTTTCCAAGGAATACCTGTTGGATTTGAACTGTCAACTTTTGGTTAGAAGGCACAGCACCTAACCAGTGCAGCCACCAGGGTTTCCATATGTATTATTAGGGTGGGGGAAATCTCCATTTATCTGTCATTATGTTTCCGCATGGAGAGACTTTAGTCAATTGTTCTCAATTGCAGACTGTTAGGAATGTGAGAGGAGATTTTTGATCACCACAATGGCATTTTGTGGGCATGGGGGTCAGATATGCAAAGCATCCTGCAAAGCCCAAGGCAATTCCATACATTGAAGAACTGTTCTATCCTAAATTCCAGTAACACTTCCCCTCTTGAGAAACAGTGAGATAGAATAACTCCTGGCACAATTTTTGTGACCCATTGGTAAGAAGGAAATGAACATGCTTGGTTTAACCTCCTTTGGATTCTCTTTTGTATTAGCATGCCTGCAGATGGGGTATATTTATGCTCTGCTTTTTTCTCTTGTCATATGTTAAGGGGACGAGTCCTACAGTTGTCTAGCTCTACCTGGTAGTGGGTGGGTAAGTAAATGTGACCTTACATCTGAGCCGTACTTCTTGTTTTAGCTTTCACAATGAAAAATAATTCATATGGTAAAAAACAAACAAACAAAACCCCCAAAACTCAAATAGTTGGTGTTAGGTGTTGTTGAGTTGGTTTCGACTCATAGTGGCCCTATGTACAACAGAATGAAACACTGCCCAGTCTTGCCCATTCCTCACAATCATTAAGCTTGAGCCCATTGTTGCAGCCACTGTATCAATCCATCTCTTTGAAGGTTCTTCCTCTTTTTCACTGACCCTTTAATCTACCAAGGATGAGGTCCTTCTCCAGGGACTGGTCCCTCCTGATAACATGTCCAAAGTATGTGAGACATAGTCTCGCCATCATTGCTTCTAAGGAGCATTCTGGTTGTACTTCTTCCAAGATAGGTTTGTTTG
The DNA here is from genome assembly GCF_024166365.1 of Elephas maximus indicus. NCBI lineage: Eukaryota > Metazoa > Chordata > Mammalia > Proboscidea > Elephantidae > Elephas > Elephas maximus. Next base: position 96,516,562 of record NC_064846.1, on the reverse strand, counting down.
TTCTTTTGGCAGTTCATGGTATATTCAATATTTGCCAACGCCACAGTTCAAAGGCATCAATTTTTCTTTGGTCGTTCTTATTCATTGTTCAGCTTTCCCATGCATATGAAGTGATTGGAAATACCATGGCTTGGGTCAGGTGCACCTTACACTTCAAGGTGACATCTTTGTTTTTCAACACTTTAAAGAGGTTTTTTGCAGCAGGTTTGCCCAATGCAATGTGTCTTTTGGTTTCTTGACTGCTGCTTCCATGGGTGTTGAATGTGGATCCAAGTAAAATTAAATCCTTGACAACTTCAATCTTTTCTCTGTTTATCATGATGTTGCTTATCGGTCCAGTTGTGAGAATTTTTGTTCTTTTTATATTGAGGTGCAATCTGTACTGGAGGTTGTAGTCTTTGATCATTAGTAAGTGATTCAAGTTCTCTTCACTTTCAGCATAATGCAGGTTGTTAATAAGTTTTTCTTCAATCCTGATACTATGCTTTTCTTCATATAGTTCAGCTTCTGAGATTATTTGCTCAGCAAACAGATAGAATAATTATGGTGAAAGGATACAACCCTGATGGACACCTTTTCTGATTTTAAATCATGCAGTGTCCCCTTGTTCTGTTCAAACTACTGCCTCTTGGTCTATGTACAGGTCTTCATGAGCACAATTAAGTGTTCTGGAATTGCCATTCTTCACATTTTATTTATTATGATACACACAGTTGAATGTCTTTGCCTAGTCAATAAGACACAGGTAAACACCTTTCTGGTATTCTCTGGTTTCAGCCAGGATCCATTCGACGTCAGCAGTGATACCCTTGGTTCCACATCCTCTTCTGAAACCGACCTGAATTTCTGGCAGTTCCCTGTCGATATACTGCTGCAGTCACTTTTGAATGATCTTCAACAAAATTTTACTTTCATGCGATATTAATGATATTGTTCAATCATTTCAGCATTCGGTTGGATCACCTTTTTTGAAATAGGCATAAATACGGATTTCTTCCAGTTGGTTGCCCAGGTAGCTCTTTTCCAAATTTCTTGGCATAGACAAGTGAGCACTTTCAGGACTGCATCCATTTGTTGAAACATCTCACTTGATACTCTGTCAATACATGGAGCCTTGTTTTCCACCAATGCCGCCAGTGCAGCTTGTACTTCTTCCTTCAGTGCCTCTGGTTCTTGATCATATGCTACCTCCTGAAATGGTTGAACATTGACCAATTCTTTTTGGTACAGTGACTCTATTCCTTCCATCTTCTTTTGATGCTTCCTGCATGGTTCAATATTTTTCCCATAGAATCCTTCAATATTGCTACTCGAGACTTGAATTTTTTTGCTGGAATTTTTTCTTCAATTATTTCAGCTTGAGAAATGCCAAACGTGTTCTACCCTTTTCGTTTTGTAACTCCAGATCTTTACACATTTTATTAGAATACTTTGTCTTCTTGAGCTGCCCTTTTAAATCTTTTGTTCGGCTTTTTTACTTCAACATTTCTTCCTTTTCCATTAGGTACTCTACATTCAAAAGCAACTTTCAGAGCCTCTTCTGACATCCAGTTTGGTCTTTTCTTTCTTTCTTGTCTTTTTAATGACTGAGGTCCTTGATGTCATTCCACAACTCATCTGGTCTTTGGTCATTAGTGTTCAGTGCATCAAATCTATTCCTGAGATGATTTCTAAATTCAGGTGGTATATACTCAAGGTCATATTTTGGCTGTTGTGGGCTTGCTTTAATTTTCTTCAGCTTAACTTGCATTTGTATATGCGTAATTGATGGTTTGTTCTGCAGTCGGCCCCTGGTCTTCTTCTGACTGATGATATTGAGCTCCTCCAAGGTCTGTTTCCACAGATGTAGGCAGGATGAGAAGGCAGAAAGGGACAGGAGCTGGTTGAATGGACACGGGAAACTAGAGTGGAAAGGGGGAGTATGGTGTCACATTATAGGGATTGCAATTAGGGCCACATAACAATACATGTATAAATTTTTGTATGAGATCTTAACTTGAGCTGTAAATGTTCACCTAAAGCACAATAAATAAAGAAAAAAAATCTGTTTCCATACTTTATGGTCACCCTGTATTACAATTATGTGTTTATCTCCCCCACTAGACTGTGAACACTGCTAGAGCATGGACGAATCAGCACTATCCCTGTGCCCAGCAATAGTTGTTGAGACCAACCCTATAGGATGATGAAGGCAAAGTAAAGGAGACACTGAGAGGCTCTGGAAAATGTACCAAGTTGGGTCTACCCTACTTTACATTCAACTTAATAAACCACATGCATTGCTAATAAGCATTTTTATTGTTTTTATCTTCCATCCAGGCAGGCTTATAGAAAAAAGGTATTTGGAAAACCTACCCTAGACAGTTGAGAACCCCCTTTTTGCCCCCTGTTGGCCTTCAATCATTTTTAAATATTCTTCCTCCTTGCCCCAAAGTCTTTGGTTCAACAGCTAGAGAAGTAGAATGAGTTTGGAGTCGGAGCCGTGTTCTAGTGTGGACTCTGTCCCTCTCTGGCTATGTAACCTTGGGCAAATCACATAATCTCCCTGAGCCTCTTTTCTCATCTACCTAACAGGATTAAATGAGAAAGTATATGCGATGCACTGTGTAAATCTAAGATACTAAGTTACTTTCTACACTTTTCTCCTGCCAAACTTGTTCTTTCTCAAATGTTCCCTGTGAATGGGAACTCACTACTCATTTGCCTAAATAGAATCTGAGTCATCCTTGACTCCTCCCTCTCTCTATAACTTTCCTCCTGAATTTCAAAATTGTCACCAAGTCCCACAGATTCTGCTTCCTAAATATTTATCTGATATATTCTCTCATCTTGACCTCCACTGTCACTGCCTTAGTTTCTCCTTGGACTACTATAACAGTCTAGTAACTTGTCTCCTTGCCTTCAGATTTGTTCTCCACTTTCCATACTTCTGCCAAATTGATCTTTTAACTGCAACTTACCCCCAACTTAAAATTCTCCCGTGGATTCTCACTGCCTTTAGGATAAACACAAAATATTTAGCATGACATTGTGACCTAGGCTCTGTTTGTCCATCCAGCTACGTTTCTCTTTAGCCTTTGTTATGAACTTTACCCTTTAGCTATCTTGAATTATTTGCAGTTTCCTGAAATTGCTGTACATTCTCTCACAATTAGGCCGCTCCTTCTGACTGGAACACTTTCCTCATCCATTTTTTTTTCAACTTGCTAAATCTAGTGGTCAGTTCTCAGTTATCACCCTACTTGACCTATCAGCAGTATTTGACACATTTGATCATTCCTTTCCAGGAGAGTAAACACTCCTGATTTTCCACCTGTTGCACAATGGTTGCTCTTTCTCATTCTCCTCAGCTGGTTTCACCTCTTCTTCCCAACCTCTTAATGTTGAAATGCACCAGCAACCACTTTTTGAACCACTCTTGTCTTCTCTAACTAGAACATTCTTTTGCTTGGTGCTCGCATCTAGTCCCAGGCTTTAGATACATCTATATGCCAATGACTCCCAAATTTATAACTGAAGTCCAGACCTATCTCTTGAACTCTAGATTAACATATCAAACTGCCTACATGTATTCTCCACTTAAATGAAAAATACATATCTCAAATTTAGTATGTTCAAAATTAAACTCCTGATATATCCTCCTCACACTTGTTTTTCACACAGATTTCTCCAGTTCATTTGGTGGCAACTCCATCCTTCCAGTTATTCAGGCCAAAATCCTTGGAGTCATTCTCAACCGTTCTCTTTATCCCCCACCCTATATCCAAGCTGTTAGGGAATCTGATTGACTCTACCTTCAAAATACATCTAGAAGCCTACCATTTTTCATGACCTCAACTGATATCACCTTGGTTCAAATCACCGTCATTGCTGACTTGGATTACTGTGAAAACCTTTCAACAGTTTTTCTTGCTTGTACCTTTGCCCTTCTCTCCCAGTCTATTCTTAACACAGGAGCCACAATGATAATACATTAAAAAAAATTTTAAAGCATATTATATTAGAACATTAAATAATATCACATAGTTGCTTTTCTCAAAATCCTGCAGTGATCCTTTCATGTCGTTCAGAGTAAAATGCAGTTATTACAATATCTTACAAACTCCCACCTAATTTGCTTCCTTTTCCTGTTAACACTTTAACCCTCCTTCTATCTCTCATTTACTCTGCCCCAGCCATAGTGGTCTTCTTGCTGTTCCTCCAACATGCCAATAACACTTCTGCTTTAGGACCTTTGCTCTAACTGGAACTTCCCTCTGTCTGAAATACTATTTCCCCAGATATTCACTTGGCTAATTTCCTCACCTTCTTCAAGTCTTTCCTTAAGTCTCACTTTTTCAATGAGGTCAACCATGATCACCCTACTTAATAGTGAAACCTAACTGTGTTTCCCCAAGCATTCCTCATCTCTACTAGATTTTTTCTTTTTCTTCTTCCGTAGCAGTTACCACCTTATAACATGATAGCCCATAAAAAAACCAAACCGTTGCCATCGAGTCAATTCCAACTCATAGCGACCCTATAGGACAGAGTAGAACTGCCCCATAGAGTTTCCAAGCAGCGCCTGGCGGATTCGAACTGCCGAGCCTTTGGTTAGCAGCCGTAGCTCTTAACCTCTACACCACCAGGGTTTCCTATAATATGATATGTACTTTTTAATAAAATGATATATTTAGCAAATATATTTAAGTAATATATAATATATATATATATGTATACGTGTATATGCACATATAAACCCAGACCCAGTATATGTGTGTATATGTATATACATGTTACTTAAGTTTATCTTTTATTGTATGTCTCCCCCAACTAAAATACATGCCCAAGTTAGGGCAGGGAACACTGATCTGTGTTCAGTGATGTAACTCAAGTACCTAGAACAGCATCTGGCACATGGCAGGCATTCAGTACATATATGTTGAATAAAAATATTTATTTTGGCGCGATCATTTCAGATGTTTTCCTATTCATTTACACACATATATTCATCTTCAGAGTAATAATAATAATAATAGCAATAAAAGCCAACCAAATCCTTTGCCATTGAGTTGATTCTGACTATAGTGACCATGGAGGACAGAGTAGAACTGCCCCATAGGGTTTCCAAGGAGCGGCTGTTGGATTCAAACTCCTGACATTTTGATTAGCAGCCAAGCTCTTAACCACTGAGCAACCAGGGCTCCATAATAGCAATACTGTGTATTTTTTCATAACTTTTTATAAAAATAATATTTTTATATAACTCATACATAACCTTTAAAACAACTCAGGTGTCACCTCCTTCCAGTCTTAATTAAGTGCCTGTTCTTACAATTCCCCTCAATCATAACACTTAGTGCATTGTGTTGTAATTGTCTAATTACTTGTCTATTTCACCCACTAGACAATAAGCTCCTTAAAGGTAGGAACCAAGGTTTATTCATCTCTGTATCCCTGGTTGACTCATACTAGGTGCACAATAAATGTTGAATGAGTGTTTCTTTGTCTAGAAGGTAATTCCACTTTCTCTATATTGTAGTCTTCTGTCATAGATCTGTGTTTTGTTCTAAGCAAACTCGATATATGAAATATATGAAAACTCAGCTTTACTCAAAAGATATAATAGTTTGATTTAAAATAGTAAAGTGGTTAATTTACAAAATGATTCATGGGAGGATTTTTCTAAATAGCAAGTGCCTTTCGTGCAGAAGAATGAAGGTTTGCCATAATAAGGCAAATCCATTCTCCCTTTTTCTGCCCAGAATTGGTGCTTGGCAGAGGCATGAATGTTAGTGTGTCTGAAGGTTTGATTATACCCATGAAGTAGTTCTCAAAATGTTAGAAATACAGGCCACCATCACCTTAGTTTCTCTTAATAACATGTTATGGAGAAGAAGAAGCTAAGTAAAGTTTACTTAGTTTTATTTTGCACCAGATACGTTCTACATGTTAATCTTATTTAATCCTAAAATAACTCTCAGAGGAAGACGCTGTTATTCCTGTCTTAAACATGAGAATGTTGAGCTCAGTGATATCTTGCCTATGATCACACATAGAGCCAGGACAAAGGCAAAGTATAGGCTTAATATTACGTGTCTTTGCCTGAGTCAATTACTATATTCAAGAGTGACTATTCGAATACAGTTGTCAAGCTGGAGATAAGACCTAAAGCTAGACAGTGTTGAGTCCTGTTCTAGACATAAATATAGGCAGAGGGTTTTCACCGGGACAGGTGAATTGGAAGAAAGTTATTAACGAGAAACATCCAGTATGCTGGAAAAGTGGGAAAGAGATGTTGTTAGGATAAAGTTGTAACCCAAGAAGTGGGGGAGGGAGAGTGGAAAGATAGAAGCTGCTTCAGGGACAGTTGTGACAGTACTGAAAGAAATGTGCTGTCAAGTGTTGTTTATAAATTGTGGTTTAAGGTTTCCCAGTACTGTCCTGGGTCCAGTTTACAATGTTCTAAAAGATGGGGTTGAGAGAGATGTTAGGTACAGACTGTACCTCCGTAGTGCTGAATTCCTTTTAGTTGATTACAGGAAATAAAGCTTGTGTTCAGGGAACTTTCTCTGGGAACCAGTTGGAAGCTATATCTTCTGAGTCCCAAGAGTTTTCATTTGATCTACTCCCTAGGGCCTGGGTCCCTACAATGAATAGTTGAATTGTGGAGGAAATGAGGAATGTAGCAAAAAAGGGGAAAAGGAAAGACTAAAATTATAGGTCACTGAAGAAGAGAATCAGAGAAGTGGTTATGAAGTAAGAGTTCCAACTGTGTGTTAAATTTGTGCTGTTCTGCATTGTGTAGTGATTAGAAAACAGACCATTAATATCCAAAGGGCCTGGGTGATTGTTTGTAGGGTAAGGGGAGGTACAGTTCTATTCCATAGCTAGTCCTTAGTCTGGGGACAACTATAGAGTCATTGTTTGCAACTATGAAGAAGAGAAAGCTGAATTCCTAGGACTTTCAAAAAGAGCCACAATAAAAGGTCCAGGCTAGTGAGCTGAGGAATAGGCTCAGTGATGGTCCCAAATCAATGTTCCCTGATGACCAAATTCTCTCTCTTTTTTTATTTATTGTGCTTTAGGTGAAGGTTTACAGAAAAAATTAGTTTCTCTTTAAACAATTAGTACACATATTGTTTTGTGACAACACTCTCCCCTTCTTGACCTTGGGTTCTCCATTTCCATTCCTCCAGCTTTCCTCTAACCTCCTGGCTTCTTGTTCTTGTCCCTGGGCTGGTGTGCCCATTTAGTCTCTTATACATGTTTGAGCTACGTGTATTATTGTTTGTTTTATGGGCCTGTCTAATCTTTGCCTGAAGGGTGAACTTCAGGAGTGATATTAGTACTGAGTTAAAAGGGCATCTGGGGCCAGTGCTCTCAGGGTTTCTCCAGTCTCTGTCAGACCAGTAAGTCTGGTAATTTTTTTTAGTTTGAATTTTGTTCTACATTTTTCTCCTGCTGTCTGGGGTCCTCTTTTGTGATCCCCCATCTAGTTGTGCTGGACTCAGTCTGGTGGAGGCTCTGGTACTTGTGTTCCATTAGTCCTTTGGACTAATCTTTCCCTTGCATCTTTGGTTTTCTTCATTCTCCCTTTCCCCAAGCAGGATGGGACTAGTGGAACATCTTAGATGGCTGCTCACAAGCTTTTAAGACCCCAGACACTGCCCATCAAAGTAGGATGTAGAACATTTTGTTTATTAACTATGTTATGCCAATTGAGATAGATGTCCACTGAGACCATGGTCCCCAGCCCTCAGCTCAGTAATATGGTCCCTCAGGGAGTTTGGATGTGTCTATAAAACTTCCATGACTTTGCCTTGGTCAAGTTGTGCTGATTTCCCCAGTATTGTGTGCTGTCTTACCCTTCACCAAAATTACCACTTATATATTATGGAGTTAGTGTTTTTCCCTCCCTAGCCCTCCCCTCCCTCATAACCATCAAAGATTGCTTCTTTCTGTGTGTAAAGCTTTTCATGAGTTTTTATAATAGTGGTCTCACACAATATTTGTTCTTTTTTGATTGACTTATTGCCCTTAGCATAATGCCCTCCACATTCATCCATGTTGTGAGATGTTTCATAGATTCACCATTGTTCTTTATGGTTGTGGAGTATTTCATTATGTGTATGTTCCATAGTTTATTTATCCATTCATTTGTTGATAGGCCCTTAGGTTGTTTCCATCTTTTTGCTATCATGAATAATGTTGCAATGAATATGGGTGTGCATGTCTGTTTGTGTGATGGCTCTTATTTCCCTAGGATATATTCCTAGAAATGGGATTGCTGGATCATAAGGTGTTTCCACTGCTAGCTTTTTAAGTAAGTGCCATATCATTTTCCAAAATGGCTGTAACATTTTGCATTCCCACCAGCAGTGCATAAGAGTTCCAATCTCCCCTCAGCATCTCCAACATCTGTTACTTTCTGTATTTTTTGATTCGTGCCAGTAATGTTGGGGTGAGAAGATATCTCATTGTAGATTTGATTTGCAAATCTCTAATGACTAGTGATCGTGAACATTTCCTCATGTCTGTTAGCTGCCTGAATGTCTTCTTTGGTGAAGTGTCTGTTCATATCCTTTGCCAATTTTTAATTGGATAATTTGTCTTTTTGTTGCAGAGGTGTTGGGTTTTCCTGTATATTTAAGAGTTTAGACCTTTGTCGGATATGTCATAGCCAAAATTTTCTTCCCAGCTGTAGGTTCCCTTTTTACTCTTTTGGTGAAGTCTTTTGAGGAGCATGTTTAATTTTTAGAAGATCCCAGTTGTCTAGCTTATCTTCTGGTGCCTGTATATTGTAGTTATGGCTTGTATGCTATTTATGCTGTATATTAGGGGCCCTAGCATTGACCCTGTTTTTTCATCCATGATCGTTATGGTTTTTGTTTTATAATTAGGTCTTGGATCCATTTTGAATTAGTTCTTGTGTATACTGTGAAGTATGGGTCTTATTTCATTTTTTAACAGATGGACATCCAGTTTTGCCAGCACCATTTGTTAAAAAGACTGTCTTTTCCCCATTTAATGGTCTTTGGGCCTTTGTTGAAGATCAGGTGACCATAGGTGGATGGATTTACATCTGGGTTCTGAATTCTGTTCCATTGGTCAATGTGTCTGTCATTGTACCAGTACCAGGTTGTTTTGACTATTGTAACTGTATAGTAGATTCTGAAGTCAGATAGTGTGAGGCCTCCTACTTTGTTCATTTTCTTCAATAATGCTTTACTTATCTGGGGCCTCTTTCATTTCCATATAAAGTTAATGATTAATTTTCCCATCTCATTCAAGAATGCTGTTGGTACTTGAATTGGGATTGCATTGTATTCGTAGATTGCTTTGAGTGGAATTAACACTTTCACAATGTTGAATCTACCTATCCATGAGCAAGGTATGTTTTTCTGTTTATGTAGGTCTCTTTTGGTTTCTTGCAATAGTGTTTTGTTTTCTTTGTATCAGTCTTTTACATCCCGGTTAGAATTATTCCCAAGTATTTTACTTTTTTTATGGGCTATTATAAATGATATTGCTTTCCCAAGTTCCCTTTCGTAGTTCTCTTTGTTGGTGTATAGGAATCCAACTGGTTTTTGTATGTTTATCTTGTGTCTTGCTACTTTTCTGAATCTATTAGTTCCAGTAATTTTCTTGTGGAGTCCTTTGGGTTCTTTAGGTATAGTATCATATCATCTGCAAATAAGGATAGGTTTACTTCCTCCTTACCAATTTAGATGCCCTTTATTTCTTTTTCTTTCCTTGTTCCTCTAGCCAGGACTTCCAACACAATGTTAAATAGGAGTGGTAATAAAGGCTATCCTTGTCTTGTTCCTGTTCTCAAACAGAATGTTTTTAGTCTGTCTCCATTGAGAATGATGTTGGTTGTTGGTTTTGAAAAAAAATAAAACAAACCCATTGCTGTTGAGGACTTCTGGCCAACATGGCACCATGGACAGAAGTACCATGTCCTCCATCCACAGCAAAGACCCAAAAACCTAAGTAAACCAGAGACAAAAGTCATTCCTGAACCCAGAGAGTCAAATGAAGAGATAAAGAACTCAGCCAAACACTGAATGGAATAAAAAACAGAGAACAGAGAGTGAGGAGAGATACGTGAGGAGCTCACCTATCAGCTGTTGCAGCATGGATTCACCATCTTGGACTCCTGTCGGAGACTGGAGGACTGTGAACATGGAAAAGTAGCTTCATGGAGCTCCCAGCAGGAGACAGAGCACCTGGTAACCAGCGATACATGCTTTCCCACCCCCATCCTCTCCCGGCTGCTCTACCTCTGTGCTGCCCAGTTGGCTGCAGTGGCTTGGCTGACTGGAGAGTGCTACATCTGGGCTGCCAGGATTTGCTCCGCCCACATCAGAGACTGGTGGACAGGAAGTATGGGAAAGCAGCTCCGTGACGTTCCCAGCAGGAGACAGAGATTTCCTAGCCCCCTCTTCTCCGCCCCCCCTTCAGCTTCCTCTCCTTCCTGCTGTTGGCAGTCTCTTGGCCAGGAGGCAACTGCTTCGGTCCTGGGCTGTTTGGATTTGCCCTGCCCCCACTGGCCAGCTCCCTGAGTGTCATTTATCTGTTGCCGACGTTGCTTTTTTCCATTTCTTTTTGTTTCTTCTCTGCCTCCCACCACCTCCACCTCCTTTCTCTGTAACACCTGGCTATGTGTGCCATCTTTGCTTTTTCCTAGAAGGCTGTGAAGCACTGCTCGATGGGGGAACCACTTCCCCAGCCCGTGACACCACACTGGTGGGATCCCTGGCACTTGTTTTCCCTTTTTTTGCTTTGTTTGTTTTCTTTTTCTTTTCTCGGCTTGGGATACCCTTCTAGCAGGACTGCACTGCGCGGCTTTGGAGTCACTTTCCCAGTCTGTGCAGCCCCTGGTGGCATTTCTTTTTTCTTTCTCTCTTTCTTAATTTCTCAGTTCTCATCTCTCTATATTTACCTTCTTTTCCTGTCTCCTGAGTACGTGGTGCTGTGTGACATCTATACACCCTCCAGCCAGGCTATACCATGCAGCCTGGGAGTCACCTCCCTGGTCCTCACAGCAGCACTGGTGGGACCCCTGGGGGATTTTCTTTCCAAATTTTTATCTAGTTATTTTTTTCTTTCTTTTCTCCTTTTTCTTTTTCTCCATTTCTCAGTTTCTCATCTCTCCACTTCAATGGCAAGCCCCCTTAGCACTCTTTGTGTATGTTCTTGACTCCTGTTTCTCTCTCCTCTCTCCTTTCCCATACCCATATTAGCTCCACACATCACTCAAACTCACCCCTCCTTTCTGCCTACCTGCACTGTGCACTGAACATCACACCCCTGAGCAGCATAGGCATGGCCTACTGGAACCAAAACCTGACCTGTTGCCGTTGATTTGATTCTGACTCATAGCCATCCTATAGGACAGAGTAGAACTGCCCCATAGAGTTTCCAGGGAGTGCCTGGTGAATTTGAACTGCTGGCCTTTTGGTTAGCAGCCTAATTCTTAACCACTATGGCACCAGGGTTTCCATATTTTACTGGAAATCCTAACCAAAGCAATTAGGCAAGAAAAAGAAATAAAATGTATCCAAATTGGTAAGGAAGAATTAAAATTATCCCTATTCAAAGATGACTTGATCACATATATAGAAAATTCCCAAGAATCCACAAGAAAAAAAAAAGTTATCTTGTAGTTGATTCCAACTCAAGATATCACCTTGAAGACTGAGATATGCCTGACCCAAGCCATGGTATTTTCAATCGCATCATAGGCATGTGAAAGCTGGACAATGGATAAGGAAGACAGGAGAAGAATTGATGCCTTTGAATTGTGGGGTTGGCAAAGCATATTGAATATACCGTGGACTGCCAAAAGGACGAGAAAATCTGTTTTGGAAGAAGTACAACCAGAATGCTCCTTAGAAGCAATGATGGCAAAATTACGTCCTACATACTTTGGGCATGTTGTCAAGAGAGATCAGTCCCTGGAGAAGGAAATCATGCTTGGTAGAGTACAGGGTTGATGCAAAAGAGGAAGACCCTCAACAAGATGGATTTGACACAGTGACTGCAACAATGGGCTCAAGCATAAGAATGATTGTGGGCATGGTGCAGGACCAGGCAGTGTTTCACTCTGTTGTACATAGGGTCACTATGAGTCAGAACCGACTCGATGGCACCGAACAACAGCACCAGCAGTAACAACAACATAGCTTTATTTTGAAGGTACAAAGTAGAAGCTCATTTGAGGGCAATTACAAATCGTTTAGACACTTCATTTCAAAATGAATTTATACTCCATATGTTTTTTGATTTATCAAGTTGCTTTAATGAAAATTTATATTCAGCATCATATCAAACCCATTGCTGCCGAGTCATTTCTGACTCATAGTGACACTACAGTTTTAGGTGCCCTTTATTATGTGGAGGAATTTCCTTTCTGTTCCTATTTTATTGATAGTTTTTGTCAGGAATGGATGTTGGACTTTATTGAATGACTTGTCTGCGTTAACTGAGATGATCATGTGATTCTATTCATTTGTTTCATTTATGTGGTGGATTTATTTACTTATGTGATTGATTGATTTTCTAATGTTGAACCATCCCTGCATAACTGGTGTGAACGGCACTTGGTTGGGGTTTTTTTTTTTTTTTTTTTGATATGATGCTCAATTCTATTGGCTAGAATTTTGTTAGGAATTTTTGCATCTATATCCATGAAAGATACTGATTTGTAATTTTCTTTTTTTTTGTGGTGTCTTTGCCTGTTTTTGGTATGCTGGCTTCATAGGATGAATTCAGAAGTATCTCTTCCTTTTCTATGTTCTGAAATAGTTTGAGTAGTACTGGTGTGAGCTCTTCTCTGAATGTTTAGTAGAATTCTCCAGTGAAGCCATCTGAGGCAGGCCTTCTTTTTGTTGGGAAAACCCAAACCCAATGCTGTCGAGTCGGGAGTTTTTAAATTACCTTTTCAGTCTCTTCTCTTGTTATGGGTCTGTTCACATTTTTTACCTCAGTTTGTGTTAGTTTAGTTAGTGTGTTTCTAGAAATTTGTCCAATTCCTCTAGGTTTTCAAATTTGTTGGAGTACAGTTTTTCATGCCCTCTGTTATGATCCTTTTTATTTCAGTTGGGTATGTTGTAATGTCTCCCATTTCATTTCCTATTTGGGTTATTTGCTTCCTATCCTGTTTTTCTTTGATCTATTTTGCCAGTGATTTGTTGATTCTTTCAAAGGACCAACTTTTGGTATTGCTGATTTTTTCTATTGTTTTTCTTATTTTATTTATTTATGCTCTGATCTTTATTATTCACTTTCCTCTGGCTTCTCTGGGCTTCTTTTGCTCTTCTCTTTCTATTTGTTTTAGTTGTATAGCTAATGTTTTGATTTTGTTTTTGTTTTCTTTTTTTGTTTTGATCTCATCTTTTTTTAAAAATAATTTTTATTATATTTAAGTGGAAGTTTACAAATCAAGTCAGCCTCTCACACAAAAACCCATATACACCTTGTTACACACTCCCAATTACTCTCCCCCTAATGAGACAGCCCGCTCTCTCCCTCCACTCTCTCTTTTTGTGTCCATTTCACCAGCTTCTAACTGTCTCCACCTTCTCATCTCCTCTCCAGGCAGGAGATGCCAACATAGTCTCAAGTCTCCACCTGATCCAAGAAGCTCACTCCTCACCAGCATCCCTCTCCAACCCATTGTCTAGTCCAATCCATGTCTGAAGAGTTGGCTTTGGGAATGGTTCCTGTCCTGGGCCAACAGAAGGTCTGGGGGCCATGACCACTGAAGCCCTTCTAGTCTCAGTCAGACCATTAAGTCTGGTCTTATGAGAATTTGGGATCTGAATCCCACTGATCTCCTGCTCCCACAAGGGTTCTCTTGTGTTTCCTGTCAGGGCAGTCATTGGTTGTAGCCAGGCACCATCTAGTTCTTCTGGTCTCAGGCTGATGCAGTCTCTGGTTCATCTGGCCCTTTCTGTCTCTTGGGCTCGTAGTCACCTTGTGTCCTTGGTGTTCTTCATTCTCCTTTGATCCAGGTGGGTTGAGACCAATTGATGCATCTTAGATGGCTCCTTGCTAGCGTTTAAGACCCCAGATGCCACTCTTCAAAGTGGGATGCAGAATGTTTTGTTAATAGATATTATTATGCCCATTGACTTAGATGTCCCCTGAAACCATGATCCCCAGACCCCTGCCCCTGCTACAATGGCCTTTAAAGCATTCAGTTTATTCAGGAAACTGCTTTTGGTTTAGTCCAGTTGTGCTGATCTCCCCTGTATTGTGTGCTGTCTTTCCCTTCACCTAATCTAATTAGTGAATACCGCTCTCGTGGTATTCCCTCCCTCCCCCCTCTCGTAACACAAAAGAATGTGTTCTTCTCAGTTTAAGCTATTTCTCAAGATCTTTTTTTTTTATACTAGTGGTCTTATACAATATTTGTCCTTTTGCAACTGACTAATTTCACTCAGCATAATGCCTTCCAGGTTCCTCCATGTTATGAAATGTTTCATAGATTCATCACTGTTCTTTATCGATGCGTAGTATTCCATTCTGTGAATATACCATAATTTATCCATTCATCCATTGATGGGCACCTTGGTTGCTTCCATCTTTTTGCTCTTGTGAACAGTGCTGCAATGAACATGGGTGTGGATATATCTGTTCATGTAAAGGCTCTTATTTCTCTAGGATATATTCCAAGGAGTGGGATTGCTGGATCGTATGGTAGTTCTATTTCTACCTTTTTAAGGAAGCGCCAAATCGATTTCCAAAGTGGTTGTACAATTTTACATTCCTACCAGCAGTGTATAAGTGTTCCAACCTCTCCACAGCCTCTCCAACATTTATTATTTTGCATTTTTTGGATTAATGTCAGCCTTGTTGGAGTGTGATGGAATCTCATTGCAGGTTTAATTTGCATTTCTCTAATGGCTAATGATCGAGAGTAGTTCCTCATGTATCTGTTAGCTGCCTGAATGTCTTCTTTAGTGAAGTGCCCGTTCACATCCTTCGCCCAATTTTTAATTGGCTTGTTCGCCTTTTTGTGGTTGAGTTTTAGAAGAATCATATAGATTTTAGAGATCATGCGCTGCTCGGAGATGTTGTAGCTGAAAAATTTTTCCAAGCCTGTAGGTTGTCTTTTTACTGTTTCGGTGAAGTCTTTAGATGAACATAGGTGTTTGATTTTTAGGAGCTACCGGTTATCTGGTTTCTCTTCATCATTTCTGGTAATGTTTTGTATTCTCTTGTGTTAGCGCTCCTAATGTTGTCCCTATTTTTTCTTCCACGATCTTTATCATTTTAGACTTTATGTTTATCTCTTTGATCCATTTGGAGTTAGTTTTTGTGCATGGTGTGAGGTATGGGTCCTGTTTCATTTTTTTTGCAGATGGATATCCAGCTATGCGAGCACCATTTGTTAAAAAGAGTATCGTCTCCCCAATTGACACTGGGCCTTTGTCAAATATCAGCTGCTCATATGTGGATGGGTTTATATCTAGGTTCTCAATTCTGTTCCATTGGTCTATGTATCTGTTGTTGTACCGGTACCAGGCTGTTTTGATGACTGTGGCTGTATAATAGGTTCTAAAATCAGGTAGATTGAGGGATCCCACTTTGTTCTTCTTTTGCAGTAATGCTTTACTTTTCTGGGGCTTCTTTCTCTTCCATATGAAGTTGGTGATTTGTTTCTCCATCACATTAAAAAATGTCATCGGAATTTGGATCGGAACTGCATTGTATAAATGGATGGCGTTTGGTAGAATAGACTTTTTTACAATGTTAAGTCTTCCTATCCATGAGTAAGGTATGTTTTTCCATTTATGTAGGTCCCTTTTAGTTTCTTGCAGTTGTACCTTGTAGTTTTTTTGTATAGGTCTTTTACGTCTTTGGTAAGATTTATTCCTAAGTATTTTATCTTCCTGGGGGCTACTCTGAATGGTTTTGATTTCGTGATTTCCTCTTAGATGTTCTTTTTGTTGACGTAGAGGAATCCAACTGAGTTTTCTATGTTTATCTTGTATTTTTTAAAAAAAAAAATTTTTTTTTTTATCTTGTAACCTGAAACTCTGCTGAACTCTTCTATTAGTTTCAGTAGTTTTCTGGAGGATTCCTTAGGGTTTTCTGTGTATAAGATCATGTCGTCTGCAGATAGAGACAATTTTACTTTTTCCTTGCCAATCTGGATGCCCTTTATTTCTTTGTCTAACCTAATTGCTCTGGCTAGAACTTCCAGCACAATGTTGAATAAGAGCAGTGATAAAAGGCATCCTTTTCTGGTTCCCGTTCTCAAGGGAAATGCTTTCAGGTTCTCTCCATTTAGAATGATGTTGGCTGTTGGCTTTTTATAAATGCCCTTTATTATGTTGTGGAATTTTCCTTCTATTCCTATTTTGCTGAGAGTTTTTATCATGAATGGGTGTTGGACTTTGTCAAGTGCCTTTTCTGCATCAATTGATAAGACAGTGTGATTTTTTAAAAATTTTTATTGAGCTTCAAGTAAACGTTTACAAATCAAGTCAGTCTGTCACATATAAGTTTATATACACCTTACTCCATACTCCCACTTTCTCTCCCCCTAATGAGTCAGCCCTTCCTGTCTCTCCTTTCGTGACAATTTTGCCAGTTTCCAACCCTCTTTACCCTCCCATCCCCCCTCCAGACAGGAGATGCCAACACAATCTCAAGTGTCCACCTGATACTAATAGCTCACTCTTCATCAGCATCTCTCTCCTACCCACTGTCCCGTCCCTTCCATGTCTGATGAGTTGTCTTCGGGAATGGTTCCTGTCCTGGGCCAACAGAAGGTTTGGGGACCATGACCGCCGGGATTGCTCTAGTCTCAGTCAGACCATTAAGTATGGTCTTTTTGTGAGAATTTGGGGTCTGCATCCCACTGATCTCCCGCTCCCTCAGGGGTTCTCTGTTGTGCTCCCTGTCAGGGCAGTCATCGGTTGTGGCTGGGCACCAACTAGTTCTTCTGGTCTTGGGATGATGTAAGTCTCTAGTTCATGTGGCCCTTTCTGTCTCTTGGGCTCATAGTTATCGTGTGACCTTGGTGTTCTTCATTCTGCTTTGATCCAGGTGGGTTGAGACCAATTGATGCATCTTAGATGGCCGCTTGTTAGCATTTAATACCCCAGACGCCACATTTCAAAGTGGGATGCAGAATGTTTTCATAATAGAATTATTTTGCCAATTGACTTAGAAGTCCCCTTAAACCATGGTCCCCAAACCCCACCCTTGCTCCACTGACCTTTGAAGCATTCATTTTATCCCGGAAACTTCTTTGCTTTTGGTCCAGTCCAGTTGAGCTGACCTTCCATGTATTGAGTATTGTCCTTCCCTTCACCTAAAGTAGTTCTTATCTACTAACTAATCCGTAAAAAACCCTCTCCCACCCTCCCTCCCTTCCCCCCAGTAACCACAAAAGTATGTGTTCTTCTCAGTTTATACTATTTCTCAAGATCTTATACTAGTGGTCTTATACAATATTTGTCCTTTTGCCTCTGACTTATTTCGCTCAGCATAATGCCTTCCAGGTTCCTCCATGTTATGAAATGTTTCACAGATTCGTCACTGTTCTTTATCGATGCGTAGTATTCCATTGTGTGAATATACCACAATTTATTTACCCATTCATCCGTTGATGGACACCTTGGTTGCTTCCAGCTTTTTGCTATTGTAAACAGAGCTGCAATAAACATGGGTGTGCATATATCTGTTTGTGTGAAGGCTCTTGTTTCTCTAGGGTATATTCCGAGGAGTGGGATTTCTGGGTTGTACGGTAGTTCTATTTCTAACTGTTTAAGATAATGCCAGATAGATTTCCAAAGTGGTTGTACCATTTTACATTCCAACCAGCAGTGTATAAGAGTTCCAATATCTCCGCAGCCTCTCCAACATTTATTGTTTTGTGTTTTTTGGATTAATGCCAGCCTTGTTGGAGTGAGATGGAATCTCATCGTGGTTTTAATTTGCATTTCTCTAATGGCTAATGATGGAGAGCATTTTCTCATGTATCTGTTAGCTGCCTGAATATCTTCTTTAGTGAAGTGCGTGTTCATATCCTTTGCCCACTTCTTGATTGGGTTGTTTGTCTTTTTGTGGTTGAGTTTTGACAGAATCATATAGATTTTAGAGATCAGGCGCTGGTCTGAGATGTCATAGCTGAAAATTCTTTCCCAGTCCGGAGGTGGTCTTTTTACTCTTTTGGTGAAGTCTTTAGATGAGCATAGGTGTTTGATCTTTAGGAGCTCCCAGTTATCGGGTTTCTCTTCATCATTTTTGGTAATGTTTTGTATTCTGTTTATGCCTTGTATTAGGGCTCCTAAGGTTGTCCCTATTTTTTCTTCCATGATCTTTATCGTTTTAGTCTTTATGTTTAGGTCTTTGATCCACTTGGAGTTAGTTTTTGTGCATGGTGTGAGGTATGAGTCCTGTTTCATTTTTTTGCAAATGGATATCCAGTTATGCCAGCACCATTTGTTAAAAAGACTATCTTTTCCCCAATTAACTGACACTGGGCCTTTGTCAAATATCAGCTGCTCATACGTGGATGGATTTATATCTGGATTCTCAATTCTGTTCCATTGGTCTATGTGTCCGTTGTTGTACCAATACCAGGCTGTTTTGACTACTGTGGCTGTATAATAGGTTCTGAAATCAGGTAGAGTGAGGCCTCCCACTTTCTTCTTCTTTTTCAGTAATGCTTTCCTTATCCGAGGCTTCTTTCTCTTCCATATGAAGTTGGTGATTTGTTTCTCCATCACATTAAAAAATGACATTGGAATTTGGATCGGAAGTGCATTTGGTAGAATAGACATTTTTACTATGTTAAGTCTTCCTATCCATGAGCAAGGTATGTTTTTCCACTTAAGTCGGTCCTTTTTAGTTTCTTGTAGTAGTACTTTGTAGTTTTCTTTGAATAGGTCTTTTACATCTTTGGTAAGATTTATTCCTAAGTATTTTATCTTCTTGGGGGCTACTGTAAATGGTATTGATTTGGTGATTTCCTCTTCGATGTTCTTTTTGTTGATGTAGAGGAATCCAAGTGATTTTTGTATGTTTATCTTATAACCTGAGACTCTGCCAAACTCTTCTCTTAGTTTCAGTAGTTTTCTGGAGGATTCCTTAGGGTTTTCTGTGTATAAGATCATGTCATCTGCAAATAGAGATAATTTTACTTCCTCCTTGCCAATCCGGATGCCCTTTATTTCTTTGTCTAGCCTAATTGCTCTGGCTAGGACCTCTAGCACAATGTTGAATAAGAGCGGTGATAAAGGGCATCCTTTTCTGGTTCCCGTTCTCAAGGGAAATGCTTTCAGGTTCTCTCCATTTAGAATGATGTTGGCTGTTGGCTTTGCATAGATGCCCTTTATTATGTTGAGGAATTTTCCTTCAATTCCTATTTTGGTGAGAGTTTTTTATCATGAATGGGTGTTGGACTTTGTCAAATGCCTTTTCTGCATCAATTGATAAGATCATGTGGTTTTTGTCTTTTGTTTTATTTATATGGTGGATGATAGTGTGGTTTTTGTTGTTTTATTCATGTGGTGGATTACATTAATTGTTTTTCTAATATTGAACCAACCTTGCATGCCTGGTATAAATCCCACTTTGTCATGGTGGACTATTGTTTTGATATGTTGTTGAATTCTATTGGCTAGAATTTTGTTGAGGATTTTTGCATCTCTGTTCATGAGGGATATAGGTGTGTAATTTGCTTTTTTGCTTTGTCTTTATCTGGTTTTGGTATCAGGGATATGCTGGCTTCATAGAATGAGTTAGTATTCCATCATTTTCTCTGCTTTGAAATACCTTTAGTATTAGTGATGTTAACTCTTCTCTGAAAGCTCGGTAGATCTCTACAGTGAAGCTGTCAGGGCCAGGGTTTTTTTTTGTTGTTGTTGTTGGGAGTTCTTTGATTACCTTTTCAATCTCTTTTCGTGTTTTGAGTCTATTTAGTTGTTCTACTTCTGATTGTGCTAGTTTAGGTAGGTAGTGTGTTACTAGGAATTCATCCATTTCTTCTAGGTTTTCAAATTTCTTAGAGTACAATTTTTCATAGTAATCTTATATGATTCTTTTAATTTCAGTTGGGTCTGTTGTGATATGGCCCATCTCATTTCTTATTCAGGTTATTTGTTCCCTTTTCTGTATTTCTTCAGTCAGTCTGGCCAATGGTTTATCAATTTTGTTAATTTTTTCAGAGAAGAAGCTTTGGTTTTGTTAATTTTTTCAGTTGTTTTTTCTTCTCTAATTCATTTAATTGTGCTGTTATTTTAATTATTTGTTTTTTTTATGGTTCCTGACAGATTCTTTTGTTGCTCGCTTTCTAGTTGTTCAAGTTGTAGGGACAGTTCTCTGATTTTGGCTTTTTCTTGTTTTTGTATGTGTGCATTTATCGATATAAATTGGCCTCTGAGCACTGCTTTTGCTGTGTCCCAGAGGTTTTGATAGGAAGTTTTTTCGTTCTCATTGCATTCTATGAATTTCTTTACTCCCTCCTTGATGTGTTCTATAACCCAGTCTTTTTTGAGCAGGGTATTGTTCAGTGTTGAAGTATTTGATTTCTTTTCCCTGATTTTTCTGTTATTGATATCTACTTTTTTGGCCTTATGGTCTGAGAAGATGCTTTGTAATATTTCGATGTTTTGAATTCTGCAAAGGTTTTTTTTTTATGACCTAATATGTGATCTATTCTAGAGAATGTTCCATGTACACTAGAAGAAAAGTATACTTTGCAGATGTTGGGTGGAGTGTTCTGTATAAGTCTATGAGGTCAAGTTGGTTGACTGTAGCAATTAGATCTGCCATGTTTCCATTGAGCTTCTTACTGGAAGTCCTATCCTTCACCGAAAGTGGTATGTTGAGGTCTCCTACTATAATTGTGGACTTGTCTATCTCACTTTTTAATTCTGTTAAAGTTTGTTTTATGTATCTTGCAGCCCTGTCATTGGGTGCATAAATATTTAATATGGTTATATCTTCCTGGTCAATTGTCCCTTTAGTCATTATGTAGTGTCCTTCTTTATCCTTTGTGGTGGATTTAACTTTAAAGTCTATTTTGTCAGAAATTAGTATTGCCATTCCTTTTCTTTTTTGATTGTTGTTTTCTTGATATATTTTTTCCACCCATTGAGTTTTAGTTTTTTTGTGTCTCTAAGTCTAAGGTGTGTCTCTTGCAGGCAGCATATAGACAGATCGTGTTTCTTTATCCAGTCCGAGACTCTCTGTCTCTTTATTGGTGCATTTGGTCCAGTTACATTCAGCGTAATTATAGATAAGTATGAGTTTAGTGCTGTCATTTTGATGCCTTTTTGTGTGTGTTGTTGCCAATTTCATTTTTTCACTTACTTTTACGTGCTGAGTTTTTCTTTGTAAATTGTGTGTTCCTCATTTTCATAGTAGTTGAGTTTATTTTTGCTGAGTCTTTACGTTTATCTTGGTTTTTATTTTGAAGTATGGAATTGTTAGACCTCTTTGTGGTTACCTTAATATTTACCCCTATTTTCTAAGTAAAACCCTACTTGTGTCGTCCTATATCGTCTTGTTTTCCTCTCCATATGGAAGATCTATGCCTCCTGTATTTAGTCCTTCCTTTTTGATTATTGTAATCTTTTACGTAATGACTTTAATGATTCCCTGTTTTGAGCATTTTTTTGTTTTTAAATTAATCTTATTTTGTTTTTGTGATTTCCGTATTTGAGTTGATATCAGGATATTCTGTTCTGTGACCTTGTGTTGTGTTGGTATCTGATATTATTGATTTTCTGACCAAAGAATTTCCTTTAGTAATTCTTGTAGCTTTGGTTTGGTTTTTGCAAATTCTCTAAGCTTGTGTTTATTTGTAAATGTCTTAATTTCACCTTCACATTTGAGAGAGAGTTTTGCTGCATATATGTTTCTTGGCTGGCAGTTTTTCTCCTTCAGTGCTCTGTATATGTCATCCCATTGCCTTCTTGACTGCATGGTTTCTGCTGAGTAGTCTGAACTTATTCTTATTGATTCTCCTTTGTAGGAGACTTTTCGTTTATCTCTGGGTGCTTTTAAAATTTTCTCTTTATCTTTGGTTTTGGCAAGTTAGATGATAATATGCCTTGGTGATTTTCTTTTGGGATCTATCTTGTACGGTGTTCGATGAGCATCTTGGATAGATATCCTTTCATCTTTCATGATGCCAGGGTAGTTTTCTGCCAACAGATCTTCAACATTTCTCTCTGTATTTTCTGTTATCCCTCCCTGTTTTGGAACTCCGATCACATGCAACTTATTCTTCTTGATAGAGTCCCACATGAGTCTTAGGGTTTCTTCATTTTTTAAAATTCTTTTATCTGATTTTTTCAGCTATATTGGTGTCAATTGCCGCATCCTCAAACTCCCCCACTCTGCATTCCAATTCCTTGATTCTGCTCCTCTGACTTCCTATTGAGTTGTCTGATTCTGTAATTTTATTGTTAATCTTTTGGATTTCTGAGTGCTGTCTCTCTATGGATCCTTGCAGCTTATTAAATTTTTCACTATGTTCTTGAATAATCTTTTTGAATTCTTCAACTGCTTTATCAGTGTGTTCCTTGGCTTTCTCTGTAGATTGCCTTATTTCATTTCTGAGGTCATCCCTGATGTCTTGAAGCATTCTGTAAATTAGTTTTTTATATTCTGTATCTGATAATTCCAGGATTGTATCTTCACTTGGGAAAGATTTTGATTCTTTAATTTGGGGATTTGTAGAAGCAATCATGGTCTGCTTCTGTATGTGAATGGATATCGACTGCTGTCTCCAAGCCATCTATAAAATATTGTAACGATTTATTTTATATTTGCTCACTGAGTCTTATCTTCTTGTTTTGTTTTGTTTCAATATACCCAGATGGGCTACTAGATTGTGCTATCTTGATTGTTGTAGCCTTTGAATCACTTATGTCCTGTTACCAGCTGGTTTGAGCTGTTACTAGATATATGAGCCTATAAGTCCATTCACTAATCTTGAATAGAATCAGCTTAGGTGTCCTGATTGGTGGTCACCTAGTGTGTGGTGTAGGCTGTCACCTATTAACTTACAGGAGTAGTGGTGATGGTTGTATCCACCAGATTCTAGTAGCGGCAGCAGGTCACACTCCAAGGAGGGCAGGGTGCTGATAGCCTTCCGCCACAGTGCCAGTGAGATAGGAGGGTTTCTATTCCTAGAGCAGTTTGTTGAGTGGGCTCTACAGCTGTACGTTAGGCACCCAATGCTTGTACCTCTAAAGATTGGTAGGTGTCACTATCCTCAGACCCCTTTAGCAAGTGGCTAGGTGGCGTGGGTGGAGCTTCCGCCCTCAGTTCCCTGCTGTGGATCAGTGAGGGCTCTGTTTAATAGGTAGAGATGTATCAGACCTCCAAAACTTGTCTTTCCACTGCTTCACTAAAACAATTACAGTCAGATCTCTATCAGAATTGCTTTTGCATGAGAATAGCCACCTGGTTCCCTGTACGGATGAAAACCAAAGACTGTGGATCTCTTTTGCTTTGCTGGAGCTTGTTCTGTATTATTATTCCAGTTTAGGGAAGTCAGAGAAGGATTTTTCACCCTCGGATTGTTAATCGCTGCTTCTCTCAGGCCAGGAAAATGGATTAGAAAAAAAAACCCTGCAGAGCACTTCACTCCCTGGCCTAGGAAATTCCAATGTTAATGAAGCTGTCTGGGGCAGAGAGGGGAGGGATCAGATAGATAGGAACGAGTAGCACAGCAATATAGACAAAGTTATTTACCTTGTTTGGTGAAGACTGTTTTATTTGAGATTCCAGAGGGGCACGTAGCCTGTGTGCACTGGCTGGTTCGAGATTGCCCCTGAGGGTCAGGCCTGCATCCCGTGCTTGCGCCATCTCAGGAAGCTGTGATCAGCTCCTCCACTCCTAGTCCAAAGCCCAGCGCCAAGGTTTTCTGGCTGGGACGCTGTGCTCCAGGCTCCAAAACCAGTCGCTGCTTCCCCATGGTTTCTCCTTCTATCAGCCACATCCACATGCAGCCTGTGTGCGCTGGCTGGGTTTCCAGCCGAGGTTACTCCAGGGGTCAGGGCTGTGTCCTGTGCCTGTGCCATCTCAGGAAACTGTTATCTGCTCCTCTACGCTTAGTCCAAAGCCCAGCGCCAAGGTTTTCTGACTGGGATGCTGGCTCCAGGCTCCAAAAACAGTCCCTGCTTCCCCGTGGTTTCTCGTTCTCCTGTCAGTCCTGTCAGTGTGCAGCCTGCTTGCGCTAACTGAGTCTCTGCAGAGGTTACTCCACGGGGTTAGGGGTTAGGGCTGCATCCCGTGCTTGCCCCATCTAAGCTGGGATCAGCCCAACCACTCTGGCACCAGGGAACCGTGAGGGCTTAAGGCTGTGGCATGGGACTCCGGTCCCAGAAGTGGTTGCTGCTTCAGTGTGCGGCTTTTCACTCCCCTGTCACTCGGGTCAGCTCCTTAGTTCTGTGTTTGATAGTCAGGGCTTGTAGATTGTCATGTATGTGATCGATTCACTTGTTTTTCCAAGTCTTTGTTGCAAGAGGGATCCACAGTAGCTTCTGTCTTGTCAGCCATCTTGGCCCCGCCTTTCTGTCCCTTCTTTTTTGATGTGTACATCTATTGCTAGGCTTGAGCACTGCCTCTGCTGTGTACCAAAGGTTTTGGTGTGATGTGTTTCATTCTTGTTTGATTCTAGGAATGTTTTGATTCCGTCTTTTATTTCTTTTATTAGCCAGTTGTTTTGAAACCCCCCCCCCAAAAAAACCATTGCCATCGAGTCGATTCTGACTCATGGCGACCCTATAGGACAGAGTAGAACTGCCCCATATGGTTTCCACAGAGTGCTTGGTGGATTCAAACTGCCAACCTTTCTGCTAGCAGCTGTAGCTCTTAACTGCTAAGCCACCAGGGTTTCCAGTTGTTTTGAAAAAAAAAATTTTTTTTTTGAAGCAAGGCTTTATTCAGTTTCCATGTGTTTTGGATTTTTTTCCCTTGCTCTTCCCATTATTAATTTCTACTTTTATCACATTGTGATCAGAGAAAATGCCTTGTATTATCTCAGTGTTTTGGGTTTTATTGAGGGTTGCTTTGTGGCCTAAGATATGGTCTATCCTGGAGAACGTTCCACATGTGTTGGAAAAGAATGTATGTTTTGCTGCTCTTGGGTGGAGTGGTCTATATAAATCTATGAGGTCAAGTTGGTTGATTGTGACCTTTAGATCTTCTGTATCTTTGTTGAGTTTCTTTCTAGATGTTTCGTTCTTTACCCAGAGTGGTGTGTTGAAATATCCTAGTATTGTGGAACTGTCAATTTCTTTTTTCAGTACCGTTGGAGTTTGTTTTATGTATTTTGGAGTCCTGTCATTGGGTGCATAGGTATTTATTATGGTTATGTCCTCATGGTGGATTGTCCCTTTAATCATTATGTAACATCCTTCCTTGTCTTTTATGATGGATTTTGTTTAAAAATTCATTTTATCTGAGATCACTATTGCCACTCTTGCTCTTTTTTGATTGCTGTTTATTTGATATATATTTTTCCATCCTTTGATTTTTAATATATGCATGTCTTTGTTTATAAGGTGTGTCTCTTATAGACAGATTATTGATGGGCCCTGCCAATCTCTGTCTCTATGGGTGCATTTAAGCCATTTACGTTCAGTGTGATTATTGATAAGTAAGAGTTTATTGCTGTTATTTTGTAGTGCTTTTTTTGTGATGCTGACATTTTCTTTGTTCCTGTTACTCTCCTGTGCTAAATTACTTTTTTGTGGAATTTTTTCCTTTTCTTTCATTTTTGTAGCTTTTGTGTTTACTGAGATTTTATGTTTTTCTTTTTTCCTTTTATGGCTAGGTTTGTTAACTTTCTTTTTGGTTAACTTGAAATTTACCCCTATTTTTCAAAGTTTTATCCAGTCCTTTATTACTTGATGTCAACTCAATTTCTTCTCCATTTGAAAGTTCTATACCTACATGGTTTATTCCCTCTTTTATTGTTCTGATGTTGTCACTTAGATTGACATCTCTGGTTCCCTTTTGTAAATCTTCTAGTTTTCTTTTATTCTTGAGAATTCTTTAGCTATGTTGGTATCTGGCTGATGCTGTCCTGTGTCCTAGATTCAGATTTTTGTCTGATGTTCTTTGTTTTCTAACCAAAGTTCTCCCTTTAAAAATTCTTGTAAGTTTGGTTTGGTTTTCACATATTCCCTTGATTTCTGTTTATCTGGAAATGTCCTAATTTCACCATCACGTTCGAGTGGGGTTTTGCAGGATATATTATTTTTGGTTGGCAATTTTTTTTTCTTTCAATGTTTTATACATGTCATTCCATTTCCTTCTTGCCTGCATGGTTTCTACTGAGTAATCAGAGCTTCATCTTATTTTTTCCTGTTTGTATGTAACTTTTTGTTGTTCTTGAGGTGTTCTAAGGATTCTTTATTTGTCTTTGGTTTTGGCAGGCATGATTATGGTATGTCTTGGTGACTTCCTTTTTGGGTATATCTTATAAGGGTTTGTTGAGCTTCTTGGATAGTCATCTTTTCATCTTTCATAATTTTATGGAAACTTTCTGTCAGCAAATCTTCAATAATCCTTTGTTTTATGTTTTCTCCCCCCATTCTGGAACTGTGATCATGCACAAATTTTCACTCTTGATTTTATCACACATAGTTCTCAGGCTTTCTTCTTTTTTTTTCATTCTTTTCTCTGATTTTTTCTCAAACAAATTGATATTCAAAGATTTGTCTTCAATTTCACTGATCCTATTCTTTCATTGTTTCAGGTTTGCTCTTAAAACCTTCTATTGCATTGTCCATTTCGAAATATTGTTGTTCATCTTTTGAATTCCTAATTGCTGTTTTTGTATGATTTCTAGTTGTTTATTTATTTTGACATTTAGTTCCTGTATTAATTTCCTGAATTCTTCTATTGCTTCGTCTGTGTTTTCCCTGATTTTGTTTGTATTTTCCATGATTTTGTCTATTTTTTCCTTGTTTTTGTCTATGTTTTCCTTCATCGCTTTCCTAATCACTTGGAGAGCTCTGAATCTGATTTGAATTCCCTATTGGTAGTTCCAGTGTCTCTTCTTCTACTGGAAGATCATCTGGTGTTTTATTTTGGCTGCTTGTTGGAGCCACCCTGTCCTTTTTTTATGTTATGATATTGTCTGCTGTCTCTGGGACATTCAGGAATTGTTTATTTATTGATTGTAGATTTGTCCCACTTTTTTGTTTTAATTGGCTATGTCTGAACAAGTGGGCTGGGTGTGTTTTGTTGCTTGCTCACCTGTGGGCATGATACTTCTCACCACCTTGTCCAGGTGGGCAGGGCCAGCTTCTCATCTATGGTGCATCAGGGCACATCCAGAGGGCGTGTGCTTGGGGATTGTTGTTTGCAGCGTGAACTGGGGCTGGTGGGGGGCAGTTGGGGTGGGCTTTAGGGGTCTGGGTGTCTGTGCTCATGCTGCTTGGGGGAGTGGCACTCAACAAGTGGTGCAGATAGGCAGAAGGGAAGGGAGAGCATGTGACGTGTGGAGTTAAGTGGGTGAAAGAAAGAAGATAGAGAAGCAGAAGCAAAACAAATGAAAGAAAAAAATAAATTTGCAGCATGGTGGCATACAGTGGATGCAGGTGGGACAGACCTGGGGAGGCTGTGTGCTGGTGGCTCTCTAGCTGTGTGGTGTGGCTTGGCCTATCAAAAAGGATGTGGGCAGTGTGCAAAGCTGGTGCTCTGTCTCCTGTTGAGAGCTCTGTGAAATTGCCTTCCCATGCTCCCTTTCTGCATTCCTTGGTGGCTGTGGTCCCAGATGGCAAATATACTCTGTAGCTCACCTTATTCTCTGTCAGTTCCTTATTCCATTTGATGTTTGAGTTCTTTACCCCTTCGTTTGATGCTTAGGGTCCCAGCATTGAAGTTTGTATCTGTTTCTTATAGTTTTTCACGTCTTTGCTAGAGGGAAGACAAGGTGATTCTGTCTATAGCATCATGCTGGCTCCACCTCTATCCTTGAAATTTTTAATGATTATGTTGCTAGAGTATCAGATATCAACCTACCTTTGCAATTTTGTAATAAATGCTATTTGGTTCAAGAGTATTATTTTTTAATTAACAGCTGCAATCTGTTTGGTAATATTGTTAGAATTCATAATCTCTATTTATAAATGGGAGCCCTGGTGGCACATTGGTTATGAGCTCAGATGTTAACCAAAAGGTCAGCAGTTCGAATCCACCAGCCAGTCCTTAGAAACCTGATGGGGCAGTTGTACTCTATCCTATAGGGCCACTATGAGTTAGAATTGACTCAACAGCAATGGGTTTGGGTTTTTTTTGGTTATTCATAAATGAGTAACCATTGATCTTTAGTTTTCTTTTTTGTGTTTTTCTGGTCAGCTTTAGGTAATTTCAGTTATGCTGGCTTCATGAAAGTTGTTGGAAGACTTTCAATAGTTTTCTATGGTTTGAACAATTTAAGTAACATTGGGTTTATCTGTTCTTTTAAAAATTTTTATTAAGATAAAATGCACATAAGATAAAATTCAGCATTTTAATTCCATTTTGAAAGTGTAGAGCTCAGTCATTTTTAGGATATTCACAATGCTGTTCAAACATTAACACTATCTAATTTCAGAACAATTCCATCACTCTAAAAAGAAATCTTATACCCATTAGCAGCCGCTTCCAATTAGGATGATCTCTTCTTATAAATTAAATAAAATTATTTTTTTCATAATATTTATCCAATCAACTTTCCAATTTTCTCTATAATAGTTAATTTACTCAAGTTTTCCACTTCATTTCAGGCCATTTTTATAATTTATATTTTCTTAGAGAATCATCCATTCCTTTAGATTTTTAAATTTATTGCAACAGAGTTACCTGTACTATTGTTATGTAATTCTTTTAGTGTCTACCGTCTCTGCAGCTGTATCCTTCTTTACTGGTAATCTCCATATTTTTCTTCTCTTATTTTGCATAATAAAGTTCTTGAGAGGTTTATCTATTTTATCTATTTTAAGTTGTCTTTAATAAAGGATTTTACATTTTTATTCTTTCTATTATTTTTATATAATTGATTTCAGTTTTATTAAGATATAATTCATATACCATACCACTCATCCTTTTGAAGTGTACAATTCAATGGTTTTTAGTATATTCGTAGAGTTGTGTAACCATCACCATAATCAATTTTAGGGTATTTTCATCACACCAAAAATGAACCCTGTACCCATTGCAGCCACTATACATTTTCTCCCCCCTCCAAATTCTAGGAAACCACTAATCTACTTTCTGTATCTTTATATTTGCCTATTCAGTACATGTCATATAAATGGTATCATACAATTTGTGATTTTTTGTATCTGGCTTATTTCACTTAGCATAATAGTGAAATCTGGATGCATTGATAATTACTGGTGACTAGAATGGGAAAGTTGGAAACAAAGAGAAAGGATCAGTAGTTGGAAAACATGGCCTTGGTGACAGAAACAATGCCAGAGATTACATGATAGGGTTTTCCAAGACCAAAGACTTCATTGCAAATACCTTTTTTCAACAACATAAACAGCGACTATATATATATATATATATTTTATACATGTGAATGGAATACACAGGAATCAAATCGACTACATCTGTGGAAAGAGATGATGGAAAAGCTAATATCATCAGTTAGAACAAAGCCAGGGGCCAACTGTGGAACAGACCATCAATTGCTCAAGTTGAAGCTGAAGAAAATTAGAGCAAGTCCATAAGAGCCAAATTATGACCTTGAGTATATCCCACTTGAATTTAGAGATGATCTCAAGAATAGATTTGACCCACTGAACACTAATGACTGAAGACCAGGTGAGTTGTGGAATGACATCAAAGACATCATACATGAAGAAAGCAGGAGATCATTAAAAATACAGGAAAGAAAGAAAAGATCAAAATGGATATCAGAAGAGACTCTGAAATTTGTTCTTGAACATTGAGTAGCTAAAGCAAAAGGAAGAAATGATGAAGTAAAAGAGCTGAACAAGATTTCAAAGGGCGGCTAGAGAAGACAAAGTTAACTATTATAATGCCACGTGCAAGGACCTGGAGTTAGAAAACCACAAGGGAAGAACATGCTTGGCATTTCTCAAGCTGAAAGGAAGAAAAAATTCAATCCTCGGGTTGCAATAGTGAAGGATTCTAGTGGGAAAATATTAAACAATGCAGGAAGCATCAAAAGAAGATGGAAGAAATACACAGAGTCACTATACCAAGAAGAATTGGCCAATGTCCAACCATTTCAGAAGGTAGCATATGATCAGAAACCTACGGTACTGAAGGAAGAGGTCCAAGCTTCACTGAAGACACTGGTGAAAAACAAGGCTTCAGGAATTGATGGAATACCAATAGAAATGTTTCAACAAATTGGTGCAGCCCTGGAAGTGCTCACGTCTATGCCAAGAAATTTGGAAGATAGCTACCTGGCCCACTAACTGGAAGAGATCCAAAGTTATGCCTACCCCAAGAAAGGTGATCCAAATGAGTGCTGAAATTACCAAACAATATCATTAATATCACCTGCAAGTAAAATTTTGCTGAAGATCATTCAAAAGTGGCTGCAGCGGTATATCAACAAGGAACTGCCAGAAATTCAAGCCAGATTCAGAAGAGGATGTGGAAAGAGGAATATCATTGCTGACATCAGATGGATCTTGACTGAAAGCAGAGAACACCAGAAAGATGTTTCCCTGTGTTTTATTGACTATGCAAAGGCATTCGACTGTGTGGATCATAACAAATTATGGATAACACCATGAATAATGGGAATTCGAGAACACTTAATCGTGTTCATGAGGAACCTGTGCGTAGATCAAGAGGCAGTCATTTGAACAGAATAAAGGCATACTGCGTGGTTTAAAATCCGGAAACTTGTGGGTCAGGGTTGTGTCCTTTCACCATACTTATTCAGTCTGTATGCTGAGCAAATAACCTGAAAAGATGGAGTACATAAAGAAGAACACAGCATCAGTATTAAAGGAAGACTCATTGACAACCTGCATAATGCAGATGACACAACCTTGCTTGCTGAAAGTGAGGAGGACTTGAAACACTTACTGATGAAGATCCAAGACTACGTCAACCTTCAGTATGGATTACAAATCACATAAAGAAAACAAGAATCCTCACAACTGGACCAATAAGCAACATCATGATAAACAGAGAAAAGATCGAAATTGTCAAGGATTTCATTTTGCTTAGATTCACAATCAACACCCATGGAAGCACCACTCAAGAAATCAAACAACGCATTGCATTGGGCAAATCTGCTGCAAAAGATCTCTTTAGAGTGTTAAAAAGCAAAGATGTCACTTTAAGGACTAAAGCGGGCCTGACCCAAGCCTTGGTGTTTTCAATTGCATCATATGCATGTGAAAGCTGGACAATGAATAAGGAAGACCAAAGAAGAATTGATGCCTTTGAGTTATGGTGTTGGTGGAGAATACTGAATACATCATGGACTGCCAGAAGAGCGAAAAAGTCTGTCTTGGAAAAAGTACAGCCAGAATGCTTATTAGAAGCAAGTATAATGAGACTTTGTTTCACATACTTTGGACATGTTATCAGGAGTGACCAGTCCCTGAAGGACATCATGCTTAGTAAGGTAGAGGGTCAGCAAAAAAGAGGAAGGCCCTTAACAAAATGGACTGACACAATGGCTGCAACAAAGGGCTCAAGCATAACAATGACTATGAGGATGATGCAGGACCAGGCAGTGTACATAGGGTCCCTAAGAGTCGGAACCAACGAGATGGCATCTAACAACAAATTGATAAGGTTAGGTTTAAATTTATAACCTTTATTTTTTATTTCTACTTGTTTTATTTGTCCTCTTTTCCTTCTTTTGGCTTCCTTTTGGATGAATTGAGTGTTTTATATGATTTTATTTTATCGCCTTGTTCACTTATTAGTTATGGATATTTGTTTTTTACTTTAATGGTTGTTTCAGAATTTATAGTATTCATCTTTAACTTATTGCTTCTGCCTTCAAGTGATAGTATACTACTTCATGTATAAGGATACATGTATAAGCGTATAAGAATATTAAAATCGTAAACATTCATTTCTCCCCTTTTGGCCTTTTTGCTATTGTTGTCATACTTTTCAATTTTATATGTGTTAGTGTTAAGGATCCCTGGTGGCACAATGGTTAAGTGTGTGGCTGGTAACTGAAAGGACAGCAGCTCAAACCCACCAGTGGCTCCACAGGAGAAAAGACCTGGTGATCTGCTCCCATAAAGAATACAGCTTAAGAAACCCTATGGGGCAGTTCTACTCTGTCTTATAGGGTCTCTATGAGTCAGAATCAACTTGTTGGCACACAACAACAGCAAACATTAGTGTTATAAACCCCACACTTCTTTTTTAGACAGTCAATTAAATTTTAAAGAGATTTATATAATAAAAAAAAAATCTTACATATTTACTCTTGTAGTTACTGTTATGGATTGAATTACTCCCCTTCCCTCAGATACAAGTTGGAACCCTAACCCTTGTACTTGTGGATATAATCCTATTTGGAAATAGGGTTTTCTTTGTTAATGAGGACATATCATTGTAGGGTGTGGCCTAACCCGATTATTTCTGAGTTATAAGGAGCAGCATAAACACAGAGACAAGGCAGCACAAATGAGGGGAATATAGATACCATGTGAAGATCGCCAGAGTCCAGGACTGCTGGGGCTACAGAAGCTGAGACAAGGATTTTTCCCCAGAGCCAACAGAGAAAGAGCCTTCCCTATAGCTGGCACCCTGAATTTGAATTTCTAGCCACCTAAAGGGTGAGAGGAAACCGTTGTAGTGTAGTGGTTAAGTGCTATGGCTGCTAACCAAAAGGTTGGGAGTTTGAATCCACCAGGCACTCCTTGGAAACTTTTTGGGGTAGTTCTACCCTGTCTTACGGGGTGCTATGAGTCGTAATTGACTTGGCAGCAATGGGTTTTTTAAACTATGAGAAAATAAATTTCAGTATTTTTAAGCCACCAACTTATGATATTTCTGTTAGACGGTTACCATTTCTGGTGTTTGTCATTCCTTTACGTAAATTTATATTTCCATTTGGCATCACCTTTCTTCTGTTGAAGGACTTCCTTTAATGTATCTTGTCTCAAAGGTTTTTTGATGATGAATTGTTTCAGCTGTTCTATATCTCAAAAAGTATTTGAACTTCATTAAATAATTTTTTTATTGTGGTGACATATGTAATAAAACATTTGCCTTTTCAGCCATTTTTAAGTGTATAATTCAGTGGGATTATGTTCCCTATGTTTTGCAACCATTTCCACTATCTGGCTCCAAATTTTTCACTACCCTTAGAAGAAACTCAGTACCCATTAAACAACACATCCTCATTTCCCCCTTCCACCTGCACATAATAACTACAAATAAACTTTGGTCTCTATGCATTTGCCTATTCTAGGTATTTCATATAAGTGGGATCATGCAATATTTGTCCTTCCGTGTCTGATTTATTTCACTCAGCATAATGAGCATTCTGGCTGTACTTCTAAGATAGATTTGTTCATTCTTCTGGCAGTCCGTGGTATATTCAATATTCTTCACCAACACCATAAATTGAGTTTATAAAGAAAGATATCAGTAATTAAATTCAATATTGAAAGATTGAATTCAATAATTCAAAGGCATTGGTTCTTCTTCAGTCATTCTTATTCATTGTCCAGCTTTCTCATGCATATGAGGCAATTGAAAACACCATGTTTTGGACCAGGCACCTTAGTCCTCAAAGTGATAACCTTGCTTGTCAACACTTTAAATAGGTCTTTTGCTGCAGATTTGCCCAATGTAATACGTCATTTGATTTCTCGAGTGCTGCTTCCATGGGCGTTGATTGTGGATCCAAGCAAAATGAAATCCTTGACAATGTCAATCTTTTCTCTGCTTGTCATGATGTTGCTTATTGTTCCAATTGTGAGAGTTTTTGTTTTCTTTATGTTGAGGTTCAATGCATACTGGAGGCTGTAATCTTTGATATTCATCAGTACATGCTTCAAGTCCTCTTCACTTTCTGCAAGCAAGGTTCTGTCATCTTCATATTGCAGGTTCTTAATGAGCCTTCCTCCAATCCAGATGCTGTGTTCTTTTTTAGTTATATAGTCCAGCTTCTCAGATTATTTGCTCAGCATATATACTGAATACATATGGTGAAAGGATACAACCCTGAAACACACATTTACTGACTTTAAAACATGCAGTATCCCCTTGTTCTGTTCGAAGGACTGCCTCTTGGTTTGTGTACCGGTTTCTCATGAGCACAATTAAGTATTCTGGAATTCCCATTCTTCACAATGTTATCCATAATTTGTTATGATCCACACAGTCCAATGCCTTTGCATAGTCAATAAAACACATGTAAACATCTTTCTGGTATTCTGTGCCTAGACAAGTTCCATCTGACATCAGCAATGGTATCCCTCATTCCACATCTTCTCCTGCATCCAGCTTGTACTTCTGGCAGTTCCCTGTTGATGTACTGCTGCAACCACTTTTAAACGACCTTTGGCAAAATTTTACTTATGTGTGATGTTGATATTTATTGATAATTTCTGCATTCCGTTGGGTCACCTTTCTTTGGAATGGGCACAACTATGGATCTCTTCCACTCGGTTGGCCAGAAAGCTGTTTTCCAGATTTCTTGACATCAATGAGTGAGCACCTCCAGCACTGCATCTGTTTGTTGAAACATCTCAATTGGTATTCCATCAATTCCTGGAGCCTTATTTTTCACCATTCCCGTCAGTGCAGCTTGGAAGTCTTCCTTCAATACCACTGTTTCTTGATCACATACTACCTTCTGAAATGGATGAATGTTGACCAATTCTTCTTGGTACAGTGACTGTGTATTACTTCCATATTCTTTTGATACTTCCTGCGTCGTTCAATATTTTCCCCATAGTATTCTTCAACATTGCAATTCAAAGCTTGAATTTTTTCTTCAATTCTTTCAGCTTGAGAAATGCTGAGCATGTTCTTCCCTTTTGGTTTTCTAACTCCAGGGCTTTGTACATTTCATTATAACACTTTGCCTTCTCGAGCAGCCCTTTAGAAATCTTCTGTTCAGCTCTTTTACGTCATTATTTCTTCCTTTTGCTTTAGCCACTCTAAGTTCAAGAGCAAGTTTCAGAGTCTCTTCTGACATCCATTTTGTTTTTTTCATTCTTTCCTGTCTTTTTACTGACCTCTTGCTTT
Organism: Elephas maximus indicus; assembly: GCF_024166365.1. Lineage (NCBI taxonomy): Eukaryota > Metazoa > Chordata > Mammalia > Proboscidea > Elephantidae > Elephas > Elephas maximus. Next base: position 96,481,378 of record NC_064846.1, on the reverse strand, counting down.
CTTTTATGATGTCCTCCCACAACTTATCTGGTCTTTCCATTACTGTTCAGTGCATCGAATCTGTTGAGATGGTCTCTAAATTCAGGTGGAATATACTCAAGTTCATGTTCTGGCTCTTGTGGACTTGTTCTAATTTCCTTCAGCTTCAACTTGAACTTGTATAGGAGCAATTCATTGTTCCACAGTCAGCCGCTGGCCTTGTTTTGACTGATGATATTCAGTTTTTCCATGGTCTTTTTCCACAGATGTGTTTGGTTTGATTCCTTTGTGTTTCATCTAGCTAGGTTCATGTGTATAGTTGGTGTTTATGTTGTGAAAAAAGGTATTTTCAATGAAAAAGTCATTGCTCTTGCAAAATTCTATCATGTGATCTCCGGGGTAGTTCCTATCACTGAGGCCAGATTTTCCAAACACCAATCCTTCTTCTTTGTTTCCAACTTTTGCATTCCAATCACCAGTAATTATCAATGCATCTTGATTGCATGTTTGATCAATTTCAGAGCGCAGAGGTTGGTAAAAATATTCAATTTCCCCATCTTTTGCATTAGTGGTTGTGTGTAAATTTGAGAAGTAGTCATTTTAAGTGGTCTTTCTTGTAGGAGTATGGCTATTATCCTATTTCTGACAGGACTGTACTTCAGGATAGATTTTGAAATTCTTTTTGAGGATGAATGTGATGCCATTCCTCTTTAATTTGTCGTTCCTGGCATAGGAAACAATATGATTGTATGGTTTAAAATGGCCAATACCAGTCAATTTCAGCTCACTAATGCCTAGGATATCGATCGTTATAAGTTCAATTTCATTTTTGATGATGTCCTATTTTCCTAGATTCATACTTCGTAATTCCTTGTTCCAATTATTAATGAATGTTTGCAACTGTTTCTTTTCATTTTGAATCTTGCCATGTCAGCAAATAAAGGTCCAGAAAGCCTTACTCCCCATACATCTGTCAGTTTTTCATACTGTGGTGGCTTGCTCATTGCAGTGATGCTGGAGGCTTTGGGACAGGTATTTCAAATACCAGCAGGGCCACCAATTATCAACAGATTTCAGCAGAGGTTCCAGACTAAGGTAGACTGGGAAGAAGGATCTGGCAGTCTACTTCTGAAAAAAAAAACTGGCCACTGAAAACCTTATGAATAGCGGCAGAACATTGTCTGCTAAGTGCTGGAAGATGAGACCCTCAGGTTGGAAGGCACTCAAAATACAACTGGGGAAGGACTGCCTCCTCAGAGTAGTTTCTTATAAAAAAAATGTTTCATATAGATGCCCTTTATTATGCTGAGGAATTTCCCTTCTATTCCTATTTTTTGAGAGTTTTTATAAGGAATGGGTGTTGGACTTTATCTAAATGGCTTTTCTGTGTTGATTGAAATGATCGTGTGATTTTCTTTTGTTCTATTTAGTGGTGGATTAGACTGACTGATTTTGTAATGTTGAACTGTCCTTGCATAGCGGGTGCAAATCCCACTTGTTTGTGGTTTTTTTTTAAATTTTTTTTGCTGTGATACTGAATTCTATTGGGTAGAATTTTGGTGAGAATTTTTTGCATCTATATTCATGACAGATATTGATCTTTTTTTTTTGTGTGTGTGTGTGTGTTGTCTTTGGCTGGTTTTGGTATCAGGGTTATGCTGACATCATGGAATGAATTTGGGAGGATTTCCTCATTTTCTATGATCTGCAATAGTTTGAATAATACTGGTGTGAGCTCTTCTCTGCATCTTTGTTAGAATTCTCCAGCGAAGCCATCCAGATCAGGGCTTTTTTTTTTTGCTGGAAGTTTTTTTTTATTACCTCTTCTAGCTCCTCTCTCCCCCATGTGTCTGTCAGTTTGTCGTACTGTGGGGGCTTGCATGTTGCTGTGATGCTGGAAGCTATGCCACTGGTATTCAGATACCAGCAGGGTCACCCATGGAGGACAGATTTCAGTGGAGCTTCCAGACTAAGACAGACTAGGAAGAAGGACCTGGCAGTCTACTTCTGAAAAGCATTATCCAGTGAAAACTTTATGAACAGCAGCAGAACATTGTCTGATATAGTGCTGGAAGATGAGCCCCCCAGGTTGGAAGGCACTCAAAAGATGACTGGGGAAGAACTGCTTCCTCAAAGTAGAGTTGACCTTAATGACGTGGATGGAGTAGAGCTTTTGGGACCTTCATTTGCTGATGTGGCGTGACTCAAAATGAGAAGAAACAGCTGCAAACATCCGTTAATAATCAGAACCTGGAATGTACGAAGTACGAATCTAGGAATTGGAAATCATCAAAAATGAAATGGAAGGCATAAACATCAATATCCTAGGCATTAGTGAGCTGAAATGGATTGGTATTGGCCATTTTGAATCGGACAATCATATAGTCTACTATGCTGGGAATGATAACTTGAAGAGGAATGGTGTTGCATTCATCATCAAAAAGAACGTTTCAAAAATCTATCCTGAAGTACAACGCTGTCAGTGATAGGATAATATCCATACTCCTACAAGGAAGACCAGTTAATACGACTATTATTCAAATTTACCTACCAACCAGTAGGGCCAAAGATGAAGAAATAGAAGATTTTTATCAGCTGCTGCAGTCTGAAATTGATCAAATATCCAATCAAGATGCACTGATAATTACTGGCAATTGCAATGCGAAAGTTGGAAATGAAGAAGGATCTGTAGTTGGAAAATAAGGCCTTGGTGATAGAAACAATGCCGGAGATTGAATGATGGAATTTGGCAAGACCAATGACTTCTTCATTGCAAATACTTTCTTTCACTAACATAAACGGTTTTTATACAAATGGACCTCGCCAGATGGAACACACAGAGGTAAAACTGACTACAGCTATGGACAGAGACGATGGAAAAGCTCAATATCATCAGTCAGAACAAGGCCAGGGGCCGACCGTGGAACAGACCATTAATTGCTCATATGCAAGTTCAAGCTGAAATTGAAGAAATTCAGAGCAAGTCCACGAGAGCCAAAATATGACCTTGAGTATATCCCACCTGAATTTACAGACCATCTGAAGAGATTTGATGCATTGAACACTGGTGACCAAAGACCAGACGATTTGGTGGAATGACATCAAGGACATCATCCATAAAGAAAGCAAGAGGTCATTGAGAAAGCAGAAAAGAAAGAAAAGACCAAGATAGATGTTAGAGGAGACTCTGAAACCTGCTCTGGAACGTCGAGCAGCTAAAGCAAAAGGAAGAACTGATGAAGTAAAAGAACTGAACAGAAGTTTTCAAAGGGCCTCTCGAGACGACAAAGTAAAGTATTATAATGACACTTGCAAAGAGCTGGAGATAGAAAACCAAAAGGGAAGAACACGCTCGGCGTTTCTCAACCTGAAAGAACTGAAGAAAAAATCCAAACCTCAAGTTGCAATATTGGAGGATTCTACAGGAAGCATCAAAAGAAGATGGAAGGAACACACAGAGTCATTATACCAAAAAGAATTAGTCGATGTTCAACCATTTCAAGAGGTGGCATATGATCAGGAACGGATTTTACTGAAGGAAGAAAGTCCAAGCTGCTCTGAAGGCATAGGCAAAAAACAAGGGTCCAGGAATTGATGGAATATCAATTGAGATGTTTCAACAAACAAATGCAGCGCTGGGGGTGCTCACTCATTTATGCCAAGAAATATGGAAGACAGCTTCCTGGCCAACTGACTGGAAGAGATTCATATTTATGCCTATTTCCAAGAAAGGTGATTCGACCGAATGTGGAAATTATAGAACAATATCGTTAATATCACACGCAAGCAAAATTTTGCTGAAGATCATTCAAAAATGGCTGCAGCAGTATATCGACAGGGAACTGCCAGAAATTCAGGCCGGTTTCAGAGGTGGACTTGGAATCAGGGACATCATTGCTGATGTCAGATGGATCCTGGCTGAAAGCAGAGAATACCAGAAGGATGTTTACCTGTGTTTTATTGACTGTGCAAAGGCATTCGACTGTGTGAATCATAACAAATTATGTATAACATTGTGAAGAATGGGAATTCCAGAACACTTAATCGTGCTCATGAGGAACCTTTACATAGATCAAGAGGCAGTTGTTCAGACAGAACAAGGGGATACTGATTGGTTTAAAGTCAGGAAAGGTGTGCGTCACAGTTGTGTTCTTTCATCATACGTATTCAATCTGTATGCTGAGCAAATAATCCGAGAAGCTGGACTGTATGAAGAAGAACGGGGCATCAGAATTGGAGGAATACTCTTTACCAACCTGCATTATGTGGATGACAGAGCCTTGCTTGCTGAAAGTAAAGAGGACTTAAACCACTTACTAATGAAGATCAAAGACTACAGCCTTCAGTATGGATTGCGCCTCAACGTAAATAAAACAAAAATCCTCACAACTGGACCAATGAGCAACTTATGATAAACGGAGAAAAGATTGAAGTTGTTAAGGATTTCGTTTTACTTGGATCCACAATCAACGGCCATGGAAGCAGCAGTCAAGAAAAGACGCATTGCATTGGGTAAATCTGTTGCAAAGGACCTCTTCAAAGTGTTGAAGAGCAAAGATGTAACCTTGAAGACTAAGGTGTGCCTGACCCAAGCCATGGTATTTTCAATCGCATCATATGCATGTGAAAGCTGAACAATGAATAAGGAAGACCGAAGAAGAATTGACACCTTTGAAATGTGGTGTTGGCTAAGAATATTGAATATACCATGGACTGCTAAAAGAACGAACTAATCTGTCTTGGAAGAAGTGCAACCAGAATGCTCCTTAGAAGCAAAGGTGGTGAGACTGCATCTTACATACTTTGGACATGTTGTCAGGAGGGATCAGTCCCTGGAGAAGGACAGCGTGCTTGGCAGAGTACAGAGTCAGCGGAAAAGAGGAAGACCCTCAACAAGGTGGATTGACACAGTGGCTGCAACAATGAGCTGAAGCATAACAGCAATTGTAAGGATGGCTCAGGACCTGGCAGTGTTTCATTCTTTTGTCCATAGGGTAGCTATGAGTCAGAACCGACTCAAGGGCATCTAACAACAACAACAACAAGCTCCTCTCTTGTTATTGGTCTGTTCAGATTTTCTATTTCATTTTGTGTCAGACTAGGTAGGTAGTATGTTTGTAGAAATTTGTCCACTTCTCCTAGGTTCCCAAATTTGTTGGGGTACAATTTTTCACATTGTTATTATTATTATTTTTTTTTATTTCAGTTGAATATAATGTAATATCCCCCATTTCATTTCTTATTTGGTTTATATGCTTCCTTTCCTGTTTTTCAGTTTGGCCAATGGTTTGTTGATTTTTTTTATCTTTTCAAATAACCAACTTTTGTTCTTGTTAAACTTTCTATTGTTTTTCTGTTCTCTATTTCATTTATTTCTTCTGTAATCTTTCTGATTTCCTTTCTTTTGGTGGCTGTGGGCTTTCTTTGCTGTTCTCTTTCTGTTTTTTGGAATTGTAGGACTAACATTTTGATTTTGGCCCATTATTCTTTTTTTGATGTGTGCATTCTTTAGTATAAATTAACCTCTGAGCACTGCCTTTGCTATGTCCCAAAAGTTTTGGTGTGATGTGTTTTTATTCTCATTTGATTCTAGGAAATGTTTTTTTTCCCCTTTTTGATTTCTTCTGTTATTCAGTTGTTTTTAAGCAAGATGTTACTGTTTCCATGCATTTGATTTTTTTTTCCTAGCTCTTCCTGTTATTAATTTCTACTTTTTGGCACTGTGATTAGAGAGAATGCTTCGTATTATTTTGATGTTTTGGATTTTATTGAGGCTTGCTTTGTGACCTAAAATGTGGAGAATGTTCCATGTGCATTGGAATGGAATGTATACTTTGCTTCTGTTGTGTGGAGTATTCTGTGTATGTCTATGAGGTCAAGTTGGTTGATTTTGGCTTTTAGATCTTCTGTATCTTTGATGAGTTTCTTTCTAGATGTTCTGTCCATTACCAGGAGTCGTGTGTTGAAGTCTCCCACTATTATTGTGGAACTGTCTATTTCTCTTTTCACTGCTGTTAGAGTTTGTGTTATGTATTTTGGATCCCTGTGTCGGGTGTGTAGATATTTATTAAGGTTATGTCTTCTTGGTGGATTTCCCCTTTAATCATTATATAACGTCCTTCCTTGTTGGTTATGGCTGATTTTGCTTGAAAGTCAATTTTATCTGTGATTAGTGTTGCCACTCCTGCTCTCTTTGGTTACTGTTTGCTTAATATAATTTTTCTATCCTTTGATTTTCAATATATTTATGTCTTTACATCTAAGGTGTGTCTCTTGTAGACAGCATATTGATGGCTTGTGTTTTTTAATCCATTCTACCACTCTCTGTCTCTTTACAGGTGTGTTTAAGCCATTTACTTTCAGTGTGATTACTGATAGGTATGAGTTTATTGTCATATTATTGCCTTTTGTGTGTGTGTGTGTGGTGCCGATGCTTTCTTTGTTCCTCTTTCCTGTGCTGAGTTCCTTTTGTTTGTGAATTTTCTTTTCTTTTGTTATTACAGATTTCGTTACTGAGTTTTTATGTTTTTCTTCCTTTACATTTTGATGAGTAGATTTTTTAACTTTCTCTCTTGTTACCTTGAAATTTACCCTTATCTTCCTAAGTTGGTACCAGCCTTTTTATTATTTGATATTACTTTACTTCATTTCCATTTGCAAGTTCTATACTTACATTGTTTATTCCCCCTTTAGTTGTTTTGATGTTGTTATTTGCAGATTGATGTCTCTGTTTTCCTGCCTTAATCCTTTTAGCTTTTATTATTGATAGTCCTTTAGCTACATTGGTATCTGGCTGATGCTGTCCTGTGTCCTAGAATCCAGTTGTTGTGTGATGTTGTTGGTTCTCTAACCAAAGGACTCCCTTTAATATTTCTTGTAAGTTTGGTTTGGTTTTTACAAATTTATTTTATTTCTGCTTGTCTGGAAATGTCCTGATTTTGCCATCATATTTGAGAGAAAGTTCTGGAGTATATAGTATTTTTGGCAGTTTTTTTCTTTCAAGGTTTTATATGTGTCATCCCATTTCCTTCTTGCCTGAATAGCTTCTGCTGAGTAATCAAATCCTAGTCTTATTGTTTCCCATTTGTAAGAGAATTTTCATTTTTCTTGAGTTGCTCTCAGGATTTCTCTTTGTTCTCTTTCCTATTTTCTTGGAGAGCCCTAAATATTAGCCTTTTGAATTCCATATCAGGTAGTTCCACCGCCTTTTCTTCTACTGGAAGGTTATCTGATTATTTTGATCACTTGCTGGAGCCATCTTGCCTTGCTTTTTAAATATGTTTTGATATTGTCTGTTGTCTCTGAGACATTATGGCAGTATAGCCTTTATTGATTATATGTTTGTTTGTTTCATCCTGATTTTTTGTTTTGTTTTGGTATGTCATGGTGGGCAGGCTGGGCTTGCTTTGCTTGCTCTTTTATGGCCATCATTGCTCTCACCACCTTATCTGGGTGGTCAGGGCAGCAGTAGGCAGGGTGAGACTGTTTTGCTGTACACTGGTTTGGCGAGGTGGCTGAGGGTGTACCGGGAAGGCATTGTCTGCCTTCTGATGTTGGTCCATTGATGTGTAAGCATTTATAACCCTTTGAAAGATGAGTGAAGGTGTCCGACAGGGAGTGTTATGGGCTTGCTTCCTGCCATTCAGCAGCTGGTTGTGTGTTGGGGGGCAGTGTGGGCCCAGTGCAGTGGCTGGCCTGAGTGTCAGGGAGACTCTAGCTGCAGTGGCATGGAGAGGGCTGGCTGGAAGGGGCAGAAGGTGGTGTATGGGGCTAGGTGGGAATGAGGAAGAAAAGAAAAAAGAGACAAAGAAAGAAAAAAAGGAAAATGGCAGCATGGTGGTAGCTGGCGGGGGGGGGGGAACAGACCCAGGGGCCAGCAGGGAGAGGTATTAGGCAGCATATGGGGCTAGGAGAGAGGAAGAAAGAAAAGAAGGAAAGAAAATAAGAAAGAAAAGAAAACAAAAAGAAAAATAAATAAATGGCGGTGCCTTGGGGGCTGGCAGGTGGGGTTGGAGCAGAGCTGGGGCAGCTGGGCCAGTGTGCCAGTGACAGTCTATCTGAAGCAGCTCTTCAGGGGACAGTGGGAAGGGGGGGAGGCAGCCCACACAGCTAGGTGGGAGGGAGATAGAAAAGTAAGAAAGAAAAAAGAAAAAAGTGGCAACATAGTGGTGGCTGGCAAGTGAAGGCAGGGTGCAACTGAGGGCTGGTAGGAGGGGAGTGGAGTTGCATGATGGGGCTAGGTGAGAGGAAGAAAGAAAAAATGGCAGCATGCTGGGAGCCGGTGGGTTGCGGCAGGATGGACACAGGGCAGCAGAGGGCCAGCGGCCTTCTAGCCATGGCATCACCGTGGGGGTCGATGGGAAGGAGGAGAAGGTAGTGTGCGGAGCCAGGTGGGAGGGAGAAAGAAAAGGAAGAGGGAAAAATGTCAGTGCAGTTGGGGCTGGCTAGAGGTGGTGGGGCAGACCTGCGGGACTGTGGGGTGGGAAAGTGGCATATAGGGCTTGGTGGGAGGAAGAAAGGAAAAAAGAAAAAAATAAATGGCAGTCAGTGGGAGCTGGTGGGTGGGGGCAGGTTGGACCTGGGTGGCAGTAGGCTATTGGTGGGCCAGTGGCTCTCTAGCTGTGGCAGTGAGAGGGGGCAGCAGGAACAGGGAGGGGGTAGTGTACAGGGCTGGGTGGAAGAGAGAAAGAAAAGGAAGAAAAAATGGCAATGCAGTTGGGGCCAGCGAGTAGGGGTGGGGTGGACTTGGAGAACAGTGGGGAGAAGAGGTAGCATATGGAGCTTGGTGGGAGGGAGAAAGAAAAGAAAGGAAAAGAGAAAAAAATGACAATGTGGCAGGAGCTGGTGAGTGGGTGGGGTTGGTGGACCAGTGGCTCATAGTGACCCTATAGGACAGAATAGAACTGCCCCATAGAGTTTCCAAAGAGTGGCTGGTGGATTTGAACTGCCAACCTTTTGGTTAGCAGCCGAACACTTAATTGCTGTGCCACCATAATCCCATATGTGGAAAATCCCAAAGAATACACAAGAAAGATGCTAGAGCTAAGAAACAAATTTATCAAAGTGGCAGGATACAAGGTCAATGCACACAAATCAGCCTGCTTCTATACATCAGCAATGAGCATTCTGAAAAGGAAATTAAGGAAACAATTCTATTTAAAATAGTATCTAAAAATATAAAAGACATAAGAATTAACTTAGCCGAAGACATTAAAGACTTGTACACTGAAAATTATAAATAATTACTGAAAAAACTAAAGAAGACCTAAATAAGTGGAAGGACATACTGTGTTCATGGATTGAAAGAATTAGTATTGTTAAAGCGTCAGTAGCACCCACAGCAATCAACAGATTCAACACAATCTTCATCAAAATTCCAACAGCCTTTTATGCAGAAATGGAAAGAAAAACTGATCTTGAATATGAAATTTCAAGGAGCCCTGAATAGCCAAAGTAATCTTGAAAAAGAAGAACAAGATTTGAGGACTCGCACTTCCTTGTCTCAAAACATACTATAAAGCTATAGTAGTCAAAACAGTCTGGTGCTGGTATAAGTATAGACTTATAGGCCAATGCAATAGAGTGAGAGTCCAGAAATAAACCCATAATTGGTCAATTGATTTTGATAAGTTTGCTAAGTTTATTCAATTGGAAAAGAATGATTTTAATACACGGTGCTGGGACAAGTAGATTTCCACATGCAGAAGAATGAAACTGGACCTGTACCTGAAACAGTATACAAAAGTTAACTTAAAATGGATCAAGGACCTAATGTAATAACTGAAATTATAAAACTCTTAGAAGAAGAAAACAAACATAGGGGCAATGCTTCAGGATCTGGTTTTTGACAAAGGATTCTTAGATCTGACACCGAAAGAATGAACAACAAAAGATGAAATAGGTAAACGGGATTTTACCAAAATTGAAAACTTTTTTGCATCAAAGGACTTTATCAACAAAGCGAAAGGGCAACCTACAGATTGGGAGAAAATATTTGGGAGTAATATATCTGATAAAAAAGGGTTTAATATTCAGAATATATAAAAACTCCTACAACTGGACAACAAAAAAGATAGACAATAAAAAAAAAAAAAGACAAACGACCTGAATAGACATTTCACCAAAGAAAAAATACAAAAGGCCAGCAAACACGTGAGAAGATGCTGAACATCACTAGTTACGAGGACGAACCAAATCAAATCAAATCAAAATCACAATGATATACCATTATGCCCCCACTAGGATGGGTATGATTAAAAAAATGGAAAACAACAAGAGTTGGCAAGGATATGGAGAAATTGAATCCCTCATCTATTGCTGGTGGAATTGTAAAATGGTGCAACCACTGTGGAAAACAGTGTAGCAGTTGCTCAAAAAAGTTGAAAATAGGACTGTCTTTAAAAAAAAAAAAAGCAAGCCCGTTGTGGTCCAGTCGATTCTGACTCATAGTGACCCTATAGGACAGAGTAGAACTGCTCCATAGCATTTCCAAGGAGCACCTGGTGGATTAGAACTGCCAACTTTTTGGTTAGCAGTCGTAGCACTTAACCACCACACCACCAGGGCTTCCAGGCCTACCATATGACCTATTAATTTCATTCTTAGGTACACACTTAGGTAATAAACATTGGTGTACAAGTATCAGTTTGCATTCCTGCTTTCAATGCTTACAAAAGAATTGAAAGCAGGAATGCAAACTGATACTTGTACACCAATGTTTATTATGGTACTTTTCCCAATAGCCAAAAATAGAAACAACCTAAATATCCATCAACAGATGAATGGATGAACAAAATGTGGTATATAAGTCAGCCATAAATAGAAATGAAATATTGATGCATGCTACAACATGGATGAACCTTGAAAACATTACCCTGAGTGAAATAAGTCGGTCACAAATTGACAAACATTGTATGTCCCACTTACATGTTATATAGCGACCCTATAGGACAGAGCAGAACTGACGCATAGGGTTTCCAAGGAGCAGACAGTGGATTCGAACGGCCGACCTTTTGGTTAGCAGTCAAGCTCTTACCCACTGTGCCGCGAGGGCTCCATATATCTAGACTACACAAATGTAAATAGACCAAAGTTCATTAGTGGTTATCAGGAGTGTTATTAGTTGTTGTTAGGTGCCATTGAGTCGGTTCGGACTCATAGCGACCCTACGCACAACAGAACGAAACACTGCCCCGTCCTGAGCCATCCTTACAATTGCTGTTATGCTTCAGCTCATTGTTGCAGCCACTGTGTCAATCCACCTGGTTGAGGGTCTTCCTCTTTTCGCTGACCATGTACTCTGCCAAGCATGATGTCCTTCTCTAGGGACTGATCCCTCCTGACAACATGTCCAAAATATGTAAGAAGCAGTCTCGCCATCCTTGCTTCTAAGGAGCATTCTGGCCGCACTTCTTCCAAGGCATATCGGGAGTAGGAAAGGGGGATTGGGGAGTGAGTCATTGCTTAAGGGGCACTGAATTTCTGCTAAGGGTGATGGTGATGGAAAATTTTGGGAATGGATAGTGACATTGGTTGCACAATATGATGAATGCAATTAATATCACCGAATTGTATAGGTAAAAAATGTAGAAATGGCGAGAAGTTAGGTTATATATATTTTTACCACAATTAAAAAAAAGTTTCTCCACTGTCTGCTCATTTGCGTTGTTTCTGATGAGAAATCTGTTTGCACTCTTATCTTCATTCCTCTTTATGTAATTTGTATCCCCTCCCACTTCCCCCAATTACTTTAAGATTTTCTCCTTATCACTGGTTTTGTGAAATTTGATTATGATGTACCTTAGTGTAGCTTTCTTCATGTTGCTCGTGCTTGGTGTTCTTTGGATCTGTGAGCACAAAGATTTTTATCAATTTTAGGAAGTATTCAGCCATGAAACAAACCCATTGCTGTTGAGTCAATTCTGACCCCTAGTGACCCTATAGGACAGAGTAGAACTGCTCCCTGGGTTTCCAAGGCCCAGCCGTGATGTTTTCATTTGCCTCATAAGCATGCGAAAGCTGCACAATGAATAAAGAAGACAGAAAAGAATTGATGACTTTGAATTATGGTGTTGTCGAGGAATATCGAATATACCATGGACTGCCAGAAGAATAAACAAATTTACCTTGGAAGAAGTACAGCCAAAATGCTCCTTAGAAGCAAGGATGGTAAGTCTCACATACTTTGGACACGGTATCAGGAGGGGCCAGCTCCTGGAGAAAGACATTACGCTTGGTAGAGCAGAGGGTCAGCGAAAATGAGGAAGACCCTGGACAAGACGGATTGACACCGTGACTGCAACAATGGGCTCAAGCATAAAAACAATTGTGAGGATGGCGCAAGACTAGGCAGTGTTTCATTCTGTTGTTCATAAGGTCGCTATGAGTCAGAACCGACTTGACAGCAACTAACAACAAAAACAACCTTTAGAAAAGTAGAATACCACATCTTTTTCCTATGGAGAGGGTGATGGATTCAAACTGCCAACCTTCCGTTTATCAGTTGAGTGCTTAACCACTGCACCACCAGGGCTCCTTATTCAGCCATCAGTTTCTCAAATATTTTTCTCTGTCCCTCCACCTTTTCTTTCCTTCTTTTCAATGCCAGTTACACATATTTTTGGCTGCTCGAAGTTGTCTTACAAGCTCTCTGATGCTCTGTGCATTTTTCTGAAATTCTTTTTTTTACTCTTTGTGTTTCATATTGGAGAATTTATATTGCTATGTCTTCAAGTTCAGTAATCTTTTCTTCTGCAACGTCTATTGTTAATCCCTATCCAGTGTAGTTTCTCCGACACTAGTGTCCATCTCCAGAAGTTTGAGTTACATCTTTTTTTCAAATGTATCTTTCGTGTCTTGACTTAACTTTTTGAACATATGGGATGCAGTTATGACAATAACATTTAAATTTTTTTCCTTCCAATTCAAACATCTGTGTTAGTTCCAGGGCACATTTAATTGATTGATTTTCCCCTCATTATGGGTTATGCTTTTATGCATCTTTATGCTTATTTTCATTGGATGCCAGACATTGTGAATTTTATCTTGTTGGGTGCTTGATATTTGTGTATTCTTATAATTATTCTTGAGTTTGTTAGGGGATGCAGATATGTTGCTTGCAAACAGCTTAATACTTTTGGGTCCTGCTTTTAAGATTTCTTAGGTGGGACCAAAGCTGTGTTTAGTCTAGGGCCAATTATTCTCCACTAGTTAGGCAAGACCCTTCTCCATACTTTATATACTGCCCAGAGAATAATGAATTTTTCCAGCCTCAATGGTGGAAGTAGGCATTATTCCTGGCCCTGTGTGAGTGCTAGGTACTGTTTCCTTTAATCCTTTGAAATGGCTTTTTCCCCAAACTCATGTCATTTCCTTACATGTATATGGAAATAAGTACTATGGAGGGCTTTGAATAACAATTTATCAGGTGTTTATCCCTCTAGGTCATTATCATCATCATATCAGCTAACTTTTATTGAGCATTTTCTATATGCCAGAGTTGTGCTAAGCTTAATTTATTTAATAACTCCATGAAGAGGGTACTATTATTCTTATTTTCATTTTACAAATGAAGAAATTGATGATACACACAGATAGTAAGTAGTGAAACTGGAATTTGAACCCAGGCACTTTGACTTCAGAGATTAAATTCAAAATCTAAATCACCATGTTCTAAAATATTTGAAAATGAATCAGGATGCAAGCTGTTCATAAGCCTGCAATTTCATATCTTTGTCTCATTAGTCAATCTGCCTCTAATATACATCCAAGCCCCTCTGTCCAGTCTAAGGGCAAGGAAGTAGGGAAGATGGATGGGAGGAAGTAAGGAGAAGGTATGTACAATCCTTGTGTTCTCACAAATTGCCATTATCTTCTCTATCTCTCAGTGCCTTTTGGTCTCCCACGTTATTGAGGTGGTATCCAACTGTTAATAAATGTGAGTACCTAATGGCAATACCATTGCCCTGCCTGTACTGGTGCTGCTAAAGCCTTTTCTCCCCAGGGTGTCTTGTACAAGAAGCAAAGGCCTGCCAGGGACACTAAACAGCTTTGTCTGGGGACACCAAGTCTGATATTATGCCTTTGGTAGGGGAAGTTAAGAGTTCTTTTCTCTTGTTTCCCAGTGCCTCATTTAATGAGAAAGTGTTTTCTTCCCCATATCAATCTCTAAGTGCTTCTCCTCAGCAATTATATATCCTAGAAAATACGCTCACATTCTGCAGTCCCCTCCACGTCAAGACAACCACCTCCCTTCAGAGATCAGTCATCTGATTTGATTTGTCTTCTCATAAGTATTCTATATCCTCTCCACTCCCAAGTGAAAAACCTTTATAATCCCTGTGAAGTTACATCCTCCCAGCAAGGATCCTTTCTTGGAATGACAAATGGTCTGTTGCAAACATTTTAACTGGAGCACTCTGGTAAATGCTCTGGTTTTTGTTCCTAGGGACATTCAAAATAGGACTGATCTATGTATATGGTATCTTTTTCAGACATATCAGGAACAGTATGTCACTGGGAACCCAAGTCAGAGTTTGTACCCTCACTTCTGTGAAATATCTGCCTATGACCTGACTACCCCTTTTGGCAGAGGGCTCATCACAATTTTTCACTGAAGCTTAATTTTTTTTGTCTTTTCTTGTAGTTTACTTTTGAACACTAAGGAATGGCCTCTGCTACTGCCATCTACCTTCAGTCATCAGGCTGCCAACTTCTTCCAGAACATTGCTGCACCAGCACAAACCAATTTTAACTGGAATCTCCTCTGCTTGGTAACTTGAGGCCCACAGATGACACCAAGACTCATGTCTCTGTCATTCTTAGATACTGCCCCAAATGCAGGAATTTCTGGTCATTTTTTCTATTTTCCTTTCTGAATGTGACTCTGCCCAACTCTTTCTTTAATGCCTACTGACTTTTTTTGTTTTCTAGTTTAAAAAACCCATTGTTGTCAAGTAGATTCTGACTCATAGCTGCCCTGGTGGCACAGTGGTTAAGAGCTCAGCTGATAACCAAAAGGTCGGCAGTTCGAATCCACCAACTGCTCCTTGGAAACCGTAAGGGGTAGTTTTACTCTGTCTTATAGAGTTGCTATGAGTCAGGATTGACTCGACTGCAACGGGTAGTTTAAAAAACTTCCCTATATCCTCAACGTTTTTTTCTTTTTCCAGTGTTCACTCCAACTCTGTCTTAACTGTAGCAATAGCATGCTACAAAAAAGACAGCTAGGTATATTTTCTATTTTTGCTTAGTTTACCTAAAAACACCATTGTCCTGAAATATTTTCCAGTAGAGGATTCTCTTGTCATATTCTACATAGACCTAAAGGGACAGAAACAGCATTCTCTCAGTTTCCCAGTAATAATATAAGACAGCAGTTAGGATTTTCAGATCTATAGTAACAGATCTGGGTTCAAATTTTGATGTTTCCGTTTACTAGCTGTGTGACCTTGGGCAAGTGAATTCACCTTGCTAAGCCTGTTTTCTTATTTATAAATAAAAATAAAAAACCCATTTTTTCCACGATTGTTGTGAACCTCAAGCTTAAGTGAGGTAACGTGTAAAGAGCCTAACGTTGATTGTACCGCATGGGACCCTTCCGCAAGTATTACTATTATTGCCGTTTTAAAATTATGATTACTCCAGTCTTTCACAAAAGCCCCTTCTCCTCTGAGGTTCATGACTCACTGACAACTATCAAGAGACTGAAGGGGATATAACCAAGGAACTTTTGTAAGGTGCAAAAAAACAAAAGTGGAGATTGGGCGAGAGGGTGTGGAATTTTGTGAACCAAAAAAAACAATGCCCAAGATTCCCTCTTCTTGAGCGCCACCATGTGGTAGAACTGCAGGGAAGCGGTTGGGACTGGAAAAAGACTTGGAAGGCTTCTGCTGCTGAAAAATCTTAAGAGAAACCATGACTGTAGATAAGATAAACAAGGGAGGAAGAATAGAAAGAAAAAAAGGGCAGGGGCAGCAAATTGGAGTAATTAAAGTCAAAATTGCCTTAAAAAACACCTTAACATATATCTAATGACTATGGATCCCAGAGGAAATAAGACAGTGTGTAAAAATAGGTGAGTATGTGCTGGGGCCAAGGAACAAAAAAAAAAAAAAATTAGAGCAGGAAAATCTGATTCACTTCATTGGTCCCTCCCTCTTCCCCTGCCTTCTTCTCTCCCTCCTCTTTCTTTTCTTTCATTCCACCTCCCTGCGTCCCTGTCTCTCTCCGTTTTCCCTCTTTTACACTTAGCCATCTATCCTTCTATCCATCACCCACCCATCCACCACTGTCACTGAGGACAAACAGAAGTCCACAGGCCCTGTCCTAAAGAAGTTCACAGTCTTGGGATGGGAGGAGGGTGGGAGGCAAGGAAACAGATGCTTACAATATGATAATGCCCTCCAGACAGAAATCACCAGGAACACACTTGTAGTTAAATAAAGTTGAATTTATTGCTTGTGTATCAAGGAAGAATGCACACCATGGGGAACTTGAAAGGATTTATAGAATATGAACTTGTGTTAGTTGATTTAGGGGAGAGTTCAAGGTTGTAGAGCTTTGCTTTGGCTTGGATGCTGTTAGGGAGTGGGACAATCCTACGATTGGATATATTAATAAATTTTCTTAAGAAGGAGTTAAACCTAAAGCTGCAATTGGTAAAGAAGCAGCAAACCAAACGACCAACCCGTTGCTGTCAAGTTGATTCTGACTCATAGTGACCCTCTAGGACAGAGTAGAATTGCCGCATTGTGTTTCCAAGGAGCAGCTGGGGGATTCGAACTGCAGATCTTTTGGTTAGCAACTAAGCTCTTAACCACTGCACCACCAGGGCTCCAAAGAAGCAGCAGTCTCTCACATTAGCTGGGGGAGGAAGACGCTTTGTGTTTTTGTGGTTTTTCACAGTGACCTTAGGAAGCAGTCTTGTTTTTAATGTCTCACTTCATTACAGTCACAGAGTAACCTTGTCTGATATTTGCTTTTCTGAGAGTTTGTTTAGATTCAACAGGAAAGCATCACTGCTTAGATGCAAATGTTATGCCAGTTCCTGGATGTCAAGGACTATTTTCCCTTTCTTGGTCTTTTGGCAAGGAAAATAAAGTCTGGCAACAAAACATTAATCCATTATATCCAGATTTTCACTGGGATATCAATGCTGGGATTTTGCTAACCAAGAGCAGAGAACAAAGTCTGTAGTTGGATTAGGGTTATTCCTTCTTGTTCCTTCTGTTGTTGGATGAGCTGTTGAATCATTTGATGTAACAGTGGCTATGAAGTAGCAATTTAGATTATAGACAGGATATATTGGACAACTGCAATTAAAAGAAACAAAATGATTATTAGTCCTTGTAACAGGACTTGGTTAAGCTCTCAGCTGCTAACCGAAAGGTCAGCAGCCTGCTTCCATAAAGATTATAGTCTTAGAAACCCCACAGGGCAGTTCTACTCTGTCCTATAGGGTTGCTATGAGTTGGAATCAATTTGAAGGTAACAGGTTTTTGTTTTTTAATAGGTCTTAAAGCCAGGGGATCTAGATTATGAAACCTAGGCAATGAAAACATCTCATTATTAGAGATCCAGGCAACTTTTTTTTTTTTTCTTTCGGCCTAGTCACAGATCTTCTACTTGTCTTGTAATATTTGTCTAGCTGCAGCAATAAGTATTTACTACAACACAAACTCTCCGTTGTCTGGCAAAGAGGAAATAAAGGGCTATGTGATTGTCCATGATAACTCTAGTTAATGAATTTAGAATAGTTTGTTAGGGTTCCAGAGCAGACGTTGTGTCATTTATGACTCCTGCTAGGGTCAAGAAAAGTTCTGGACTACCTTTTTTCAGTTGTATTACTTCTGCTGTGGGAATTGTGGCCTGCAATGTATGCATAAAAGAGTCAGTTATCCCTCCTGGGATTCTCCCGAGTAGTTTGCGCTTACCTCATTTTAGAAGTTTATGGGATTCCCCCCCTCAGGAAAACATGGAGAGATAGTAATTTAAAAAATCTGAAAATGTCTATCCTCTTGAATACACAGGCGAAGTTAGTGGCAGGTGAGTGTAAGCCTGATGTCTACATAAGAAGTAGTACCCTAGTTGAGTACAAGCTGTATTGGGAGGATAAGTATCATTTAGCACACCAGAAATGAGCTAAATTTTTGTCCCTAAAAGTAGGCAGGTTCCTTTAGTGGAGTTAAATAGTTCCAAAAAAACAGCTGGAGTGTCTTGACATAGAACAAATATTAGTTCCCATTCCTGAGGGTCTAGGTTTTATTGATACGTTTGTTATGATCTCCAGAGAAATATTTTGTTGAAATAAAGTCAAGCTCCATTTTTTATAAGACTGAAGGTTGGAGAGGGAAACTTAAGTATGAGAAGGGACCTGTAAAAGAAAATCTGTCTTCTATAGTGCTTGAAAGGACACTTATTAGAGTTTTGTCATGAAAGTTAGATCTAGCAGTCAATTAACTTCCAAGCAATAACTAAGGTTTGGGGAAAAAAGGACAAAAGAGTTTTTTCTTGAATGACAGAAGAAGACCACAGGAGCAAAAATAATAGTAAAAAAATAAGGGTGTTCTAGAAGCTGGCAGAATCTAACATTAGGTGAGATTAGTAGTACAGCGAAGGAACAGAAACGGTTGCTGAAGAACTAGAAAATTAACCTTGTTCCTTAGTTTTGAGCAGAAGCTGTCCACTTCTGAGGTATGTGATTTGTTGTGTAGTCTTGGGCAGAATCTGTTCATTTCTGAAGTCAGCTGCATCTGGAGAATTCCTGAGAATCCTCAGCTTGAGGTCTTCCAATGGAATGTACATCCAGTTGTTGGGACAAATGATGGGTCTATTCTAATTGGAATGCATGATTACAAGGATCAACAACTTGTTTTATTGTTGTGTCAGTTATTAGTAGTGCCTGAAAAGGTTTTTTTTCATTGAGGATCCAGGCCAGTTTTTCTCTTATGTCATTTCCAGAAGACTAAATTTCCAGGTTGTAGATTATGCACAAGTTGCTTAGGTGGGATTTAGGAAACAAAGCTTATGCTTGTTTGTGAAACACCTGGAGCCTTCATATTATCTTTTGTAGTATTTAGACACATTAGCCCTTACTATGGTAGTATCTAGGATTGGAATGAATTTCCAAATGCATGGAGTAGCCTGTTATTAACTCAGGAGGAGACAGTTTGCAGGTCCTAGAGACATTGGCCTCATCGACATCAAGGCCGATGCCATCAAAGCCAGCCAAACTATTTTGGCTTTTGAAAGTTTAAGGGTTTGAGAATTCCATTAGTTGTCTTTATTTTCCTGAAATTTGGGGATGGTAAGGACAGTGGAATTTTGAGTAAAAGGGCTTAAATTGTTGTTTAATAACTATACAATTATAGTTATTATGTGTCCCTGTTCTGGGAGAGATAAGTCGGGATTCTTCAATTTGGAATACAAAACCAAGTAAGTTAAAAAAAAAATCGTTACAGCCCTAACTCTCCAGCGGAGAGTGTGCCCACAATAAGAATGAAAAATAATGACCAGAATATATTTATAGTTCATTGCTGGGGGAATTTGAATAAATCCACTTGGAGGTGTTCAAAGGGGCCTGTGGTTTGGTTCCTGTCCACGACCTACTTTTTTTTTTTCCTTTTTTTAATAACTTTTATTAAGCTTCAAGTGAACGTTTACAAATCCAATCAGTCTGTCACATATAAGTTTACATACATCTCACTCCCTACTCCCACTTGCTCTCCCCCTCTTGAGTCAGCCCTTTCAGTCTCTCCTTTCTTGACAATTTTGCCGGCTTCCCTCTCTCTCTATCCTCCCATCCCCCCTCCAGACAAGAGTTGCCAACACAATCTCAAGTGTCCACCTGATATAATTAGCTCACTCTTCATCAGCGTCTCTCTCCCACCCGCTGACCAGTCCCTTTCATTTCTGATGAGTTGTCTTCGGGGATGGTTCCTGTCCTGGGTCAACAGAAGGTCTGGGGAGCATGGCCGCCGGGATTCCTCCAGTCTCAGTCAGACCATTAAGTTTGGTCTTTTTATGAGAATTTGGGGTCTGCATCCCACTGATCTCCTGCTCCCTCAGGGGTCCTCTGCTGTGCTCCCTGTCAGGGCAGTCATCGATTGTGGCCGGGCACCAACTAGTTCTTCTGGAGCCACGACCTACTTTTACAGTCCTGCTAGGATTGTATCATTGGCCAGAAGGATGCAAGTGGAAAACATCTTTGGCAATAACCTTAATATTGTTGTTGTTGTTGTATGCGGTCAAGTCGATTCCAACTCATAGCAACTCTGTAGGGCAGAGTAGAACTGCCCCATAGGTTTTCCTAGTTCTGGTGTAATCTTTATGGGAACAGATCATCAGGCCTTTCCTCCCTCAGAGTCCCTGGCAGGTTTGAACCACTGACCTTTTGGTTAGCAGCCAAGTGCTTAACCATTGCACCACCAGGGCTTCTACCTTACCAATATTGGTTCAATATTACGGCCAATTTCATCTCTGTTATTTTGAGTGATATCATGAAGCATTTTTGTTAAATCCCACTTTTATTATAGTTATCTCCTTAGGAAAAGCAAAGCATTTTCAGATTTAAAAATTTTCCATCCATTTATTCGTTGCCCTTGTTGTTTCTTTTTTTTTTTCTTTAACTCTTTTTTTAATTATCCAGTTTTAATGACATGTGAAAAGACCTGGAGTTAGAAAACCAAAAAGAAAGAACACGCTCAGCATTTCTCAAGCTGAAAGAACTGAAGAAAAAATTCAACCCTTGAGTTGCAATTTTGAATGATTCTATGGGCAAAATATTGAACAATGCAGGAAGCATCAAAACAAGATGGAAGAAATACACAGAGTCCCTATACCAAAAAGAATTGGTCAAGCATTCAACCATTTCAGGAGGTAGCATATGACCAAGAACTGATGGTGCTAAAGGAAGAAGTCCAAGCTGCACTGAAGACATTGGTGAAAAACAAGGCTCCAGGAGTTGATGGAATACCAACTGAGATGTTTCAACAAACAGACACAGCACTGGAAGTGCTCACTCGTCTATGCCAAGAAATTTGGAAGACAGCTACCTGGGCAATCGACTGGAAGAGATCCATATTTATGCCTATTCCAAAGAAAGGTGATCCAACGGAATCTGGACATTACTGAACAATATCATTAATATCACACACAAGTAAAATTTTGCTGAAGATCATACAAAAGCATTTGCAGCAGTACATTGACAGGGAACTGCCAGAAATTCAAGCTGGATTCAGAAGAGGACATGGAACAAAGAATATCATTTCTGATATCAGATGGATCCTGGCTGAAAGCAAAGAATACCAGAAAGATGTTTACCTGTGTTTTGTTGACTAGGCAAAGCATTTGATTGTGTGAATCATAACAAATTATGGATAATATTTCGAACAATGGGAATTCCAGAACACTCATTTGTGCTTGTGAGGAACCTGTACGTAGATCAAGAGGTTGTAGTTCAAACAGAAGAAGGGGATGTTGTGTGGTTCAAAATCAGGAAAGGTGTGCATCAGGGTTGTGTCCTCTCACCACACTTATTCAATCTGTATGCTGAGCAAATAATCTGAGAAGCTGGACTGTAAGAGGAAGAACAGGGCATTGGGATTGGAGGAAGGCTCATTAACAACCTGCGTTACACAGGTGACACAACCTTGCTTGCTGAAAGCGAAGGGGACTTGAAGTACTTACTGATGAAGATCAAAGACCACAGCCTTCAGTATGGATTACACCTCAACATAAAGAAAACAAAAATCCTCACAACTGGACCAATAAGCAACATCATGATGAATGGAGAAAAGATTGAAGTTATCAAGGGTTTCATTTTACTTGGATCCCCAATCAACACCCAAGGAAACAGCAGTCAAGAAATCAAACAACACATTGCATTGGGCAAATCTGCTGCAAAAGACCTCTTTAAAGTGTTAAAAAGCAAACATGTCACTTTAAGGACTAAGGTGCGCCTGAACCCAAGCCATGGTGTCTTCAATTGCCTCATATGCATGTGAAAGCTGGACAATGGAGTAAGGAAGAACAAAAAAGAATTGATGCCTTTGCATTATGGTGTTGGTGAAGAATATTGAGTATACCATGGACTGCCAGAAGAATTTACAAATCTGTCTTGGAAGAAGTACAACCAGAATTCTCCTTAGAAGCAAGGATGGCAAGACTTCATCTTACCTACTTTGGACATGTCAGAAGGGACCAGTCCCTGGAGAAGAACATCATGCTTGGTAAAGCAGAGGGTCAGCGAAAATGAGAAAGACCTTCAACGAGATGGATTGACACAGTGGGTGCGACAATGGGCTCAAGCATAACAACAATTTTGAGGAATGGACAGGACCAGGCAGTGCTTCGTCCTGTTGTACATAGGGTTGGTATGAGTTGGAACTGACTCAATGGCACCTAATAACAGTAGTTTTAATTGAACATTTTGTATTGTTTCCATTTTTTCTCCTCTCTAACAAATCAATTACATTAAAAAAAATTTTTTTTAATGATTGCCCTACAATTTCCAATTCACATTTGCAGCTAATCTAAGTTCACTTTCAAATAACACTATACTGTTTCATGTTAGTACAGGTGACTTATAACAGAGTATTCCCAATTACTCCATCCCGTCTGTGGTAACATTACTGCTACACATTTCACTTATCTATTAGCTATCATCATTCAACATATTGTTGCTATTATTTTAACCAAATTGTTATCTGTTAGAAAAGTTAAGAATAAGAAAAGTAAAAGGTTTTATTTTACCTTCATTTATTCCTTCTCAAACACTCTTTAGGTGAATCCAAGTTTCTAATCTACATAATTTTCTTTTCCTCTGAAGAACTTTTTTTAACATTTCTGGTAAATCGGGTCGACTGTAGTAAAAATTCGTTTTTTTTTTGGTCTAAAAAAGCCCTTATTCCTCCTTCACTTTTTTTTTATTAACTTTTATTGAGCTTCAAGTGAACGTTTACAAATCAAGTCAGTCTGTCACATATAAGTTTACATACATCGTACTCCGTACTCCCACTTGCTCTCCCCCTAATGAGTCTGCCCTTCCAGTCTCTCCTTTCGTGACAATTTTGCCTGCTTCCCACTCTCTCTGTCCTCCCATCCCCCCTCCAGACATGAGATGCCAACACAATCTCAAGTGTCCACCTGATATAATTAGCTCACTCTTCATCAGCATCTCTCTCCCACCCACTGTCCAGTTCCTTTCATGTCTGATGAGTTGTCTTCGGGGATGGTTCCTGTCCTGGGCCAACAAAAAGTCTGGGGACCATGGCCGCCAGGATTTCTCTAGTCTCAGTCAGACCATTAAGTATGGTCTTTTTGTGAGAATTTGGGGTCTGCATCCCACTGATATCCTGCTCCCTCAGGGGTTCTCTGTTGTGCTCCCTGTCAGGGCAGTCATCGATTGTGGCCGGGCACCAACTAGTTCTTCTGGTCTCAGGATGATGTAGGTCTCTAGTTCATGTGGCCCTTTCTGTCTCTTGGGCTCTTAGTTGTCGTGTGACCTTGGTGTTCTTCATTCTCCTTTGCTCCAGGTGGGTTGAGACCAATTGATGCATCTTAGATGGCCGCTTGTTAGCATTTAATACCCCAGACGCCACATTTCAAAGTGGGATGCACAATGTTTTCATAATAGAATTACTTTGCCAATTGACTTAGAAGTCCCCTTAAACCATGGTCCCCAAACCCCCGCCCTTGCTCCACTGACCTTTGAAGCATTCATTTTATCCCGGAAACTTCTTTGCTTTTGGTCCAGTCCAACTGAGCTGACCTTCCATGTATTGAGTGTTGTCTTTCCCTTCACCTAAAGCAGTTCTTATCTACTAATTAATCAATAAAAAACCCTCTCCCTCCCTCCCTCCCTCTCCCCCTCGTAATCACAAAAGTATGTGTTCTTCTCAGTTTATACTATTTCTCAAGATCTTATACTAGTGGTCTTATACAATATTTGTCCTTTTGCCTCTGACTAATTTCGCTCAGCATAATGCCTTCCAGGTTCCTCCATGTTATGAAATGTTTCACAGATTCGTCACTGTTCTTTATCGATGCGTAGTATTCCATTGTGTGAATATACCACACTTTATTTACCCATTCATCCGTTGATGGACACCTTGGTTGCTTCCAGCTTTTTGCTATTGTAAACAGAGCTGCAATAAACATGGGTGTGCATATATCTGTTTGTGTGAAGGCTCTTGTTTCTCTAGGGTATATTCCGAGGAGTGGGATTTCTGGGTTGTACGGTAGTTCTATTTCTAACTGTTTAAGATAATGCCAGATAGATTTCCAAAGTGGTTGTACCATTTTACATTCCAACCAGCAGTGTATAAGAGTTCCAATATCTCCGCAGCCTCTCCAACATTTATTGTTTTGTGTTTTTTGGATTAATGCCAGCCTTGATGGAGTGAGATGGAATCTCATCATAGTTTTAATTTGCATTTCTCTAATGGCTAATGATGGAGAGCATTTTCTCATGTATCTGTTAGCTGCCTGAATATCTTCTTTAGTGAAGTGTGTGTTCATATCCTTTGCCCACTTCTTGATTGGGTTGTTTGTCTTTTTGTGGTCGAGTTTTGACAGAATCATATAGATTTTAGAGATCAGGCGCTGGTCAGAGATGTCATAGCTGAAAATTCTTTCCCAGTCTGTAGGTGGTCTTTTTACTCTTTTGGTGAAGTCTTTAGATGAGCATAGGTGTTTGATTTTTAGGAGCTCCCAGTTATCGGGTTTCTCTTCGTCATTTTTGGTAATGTTTTGTATTCTGTTTATGCCTTGTATTAGGGCTCCTAGAGTTGTCCCTATTTTTTCTTCCATGACCTTTATCGTTTTAGTCTTTATGTTTAGGTCTTTGATCCACTTGGAGTTAGTTTTTGTGCATGGTGTGAGGTATGGGTCCTGTTTTATTTTTTTGCAAATGGATATCCAGTTATGCCAGCACCATTTGTTAAAAAGACTATCTTTTCCCCAATTAACTGACAACGGGACTTTGTCAAATATCAGCTGCTCCTATGTGGATGGATTTATATCTGGGTTCTCAATTCTGTTCCATTGGTCTATGTGCCTGTTGTTGTACCAGTACCAGGCTGTTTTGACTACTGTGGCTGTATAATAGGTACTGAAATCAGGTAGAGTGAGGCCTCCCACTTTCTTCTTCTTTTTCAGTAATGCTTTGCTTATCCGAGGCTTCTTTCACCTTCCATATGAAATTGGTGATTTGTTTCTCTATCACCTTAAAAAATGACTTTGGAATTTGGATCGGAAATTCATTCTATGTATAGATGGCTTTTGGTAGAATAGATATTTTTACTATGTTAAGTCTTCCTATCCATGAGCAAGGTATGTTTTTCCACTTAAGTATGTCCTTTTTAATTTCTTGTAGTAGTGCTTTGTGGTTTTCTTTGTATAGGCCTTTTACATCCTTGGTAAGATTTATTCCTAAGTATCTTATCTTCTTGGGGGCTACTGTGAATGGTATTGATTTGGTTATTTCCTCTTCGGTGTTCTTTTTGTTGATGTAGAGGAATCCAAGTGATTTTTGTATGTTTATTTTATAACCTGAGACTCTGCCAAACTCTGCTATTAGTTTCAGTAGTTTTCTGGAGGATTCCTTAGGGTTTTCTGTGTATAAGATCATGTCATCTGCAAATAGAGATACTTTTACTTCCTCCTTGCCAATCCGGATGCCTTTTATTTCTTTGTATAGCCTAATTTCCCTGGCTAGGACTTCTAGCATGATGTTGAATAAGAGCGGTGATAAAGGGCATCCTTGTCTGGTTCCCGTTCTCAAGGGAAATGCTTTCAGGTTCTCTTCGTTTAGAGTGATATTGGCTGTTGGCTTTGCATAGATGCCCTTTATTATGTTGAGGAATTTTCCTTCAATTCCTATTTTGTTGAGAGTTTTTATCATAAATGGGTGTTGGACTTTGTCAAATGCCTTTTCTGCATCAATTGATAAGATTATGTGGTTTTTGTCTTTTGTTTTATTTATGTGATGGGTTACATTAATGGTTTTTCTGATATTAAACCAACCTTGCATACCTGGTATAAATCCCACTTGATCGTTTTTTTTGATATGTTGTTGTATTCTATTGGCTAGAATTTTGTTGAGGATTTTTGCATCTATGTTCATGAGGGATATAGGTCTGTAATTTTCTTTTTTTGTAATGTCTTTACCTGGTTTTGGTATCAGGGAGATGGTGGCTTCATAGAATGAGTTGGATAGTATTCCGTCCTTTTCTATGCTTTGAAATACCTTCAGTAGTAGTGGTGTTAACTCTTCTCTGAAAGTTTGGTAGAACTCTGCAGTGAAGCCGTCCGGGGCCAGGGCTTTTTTTTTGGGGAGTTTTTTGATTACCGTTTCAATCTCTTTTTTTGTTATGGGTCTATTTAGTTGTTCTACTTCTGAATGTGTTAGTTTAGGTAGGTAGTGTTTTTCCAGGAATTCATCCATTTCTTCTAGGTTTGCAAATTTGTTAGAGTACAATTTTTCGTAATAATCTGATATGATTCTTTTAATTTCATTTGGTTCTGTTGTGATGTGGTCCTTCTCGTTTCTTATTCGGGTTATTTGTTTCCTTTCCTGTATTTCTTTAGTCAGTCTAGCCAATGGTTTATCAATTTTGTTAATTTTTTCAAAGAACCAGCTTTTGGCTTTGTTAATTCTTTCAATTGTTTTTCTGTTCTCTAATTCCTTTAGTTCAGCTCTAATTTTTCTTATTTGTTTTCTTCTGGGGCCTGACGGATTCTTTTGTTGCTCACTTTCTATTTGTTCAAGTTGTAGGGACAGTTCTCTGATTTTGGCTCTTTCTTCTTTTTGTATGTGTGCATTTATCGACATAAATTGGCCTCTGAGCACTGCTTTTGCTGTGTCCCAGAGGTTTTAATAGGAAGTATTTTCATTCTCGTTGCATTCTATGAATTTCCTTATTCCCTCCTTGATGTCTTCTATAACCCAGTCTTTTTTCAGGAGAGTATTGTTCAGTTTCCAAGTGTTTGATTTCTTTTCCCTGGTTTTTCTGTTCTTGATTTCTAGTTTTATTGCCTTGTGGTCTGAGAAGATGCTTTGTAATATTTCGATGTTTTGGACTCTGCAAAGGTTCGTTTTATGACCTAATATGTGGTCTATTCTAGAGAATGTTCCATGTGCGCTAGAAAAAAAAGTATATTTTGCAGCAGATGGGTGGAGAGTTCTGTATAAGTCAATGAGGTCAAGTTGGGTGATTGTTGTAATTAGGTCTTCCGTGTCTCTATTGAGCTTCTTACTGGATGTCCTGTCGTTCTCTGAAAGTGGTGTGTTGAAGTCTCCTACTATAATTGTGGAGGTGTCTATCTCACTTTTCAATTCTGTTAAAATTTGATTTATGTATCTTGCAGCCCTGTCATTGGGTGCATAAATATTTAATATGGTTATGTCTTCCTGATCAATTGTCCCTTTTATCATTATGTAGTTTCCTTCTTTATCCTTTGTGGTGGATTTAAGTCTAAAGTCTATTTTGTCAGAAATTAATATTGCTACTCCTCTTCTTTTTTGCTTATTGTTTGCTTGATATATTTTTTTCCATCCTTTGAGTTTTAGTTTGTTTGTGTCTCTAAGTCTAAGGTGTGTCTCTTGTAGGCAGCATATAGAGGGATCGTGTTTCTTTATCCAGTCCGAGACTCTCTGTCTCTTAATTGGTGCATTTAGTCCATTTACATTCAGCATAATTATAGATAAATAAGTGTTTAGTGTTGTCATTTTGATACCTTTTTATGTGTGTTGTTGACAATTTCATTTTTCCACTTACTTTTTTGTGCTAAGACTTTTTCTTATTAAATTGTGAGATCCTCATTTTCGTAGTGTTTGACTTTATGTTTGTTGAGTTGTTAAGTTTTTCTTGGCTTTTATCTTGAGTTATGGAGTTGTTATACCTCTTTGTGGTTACCTTATTATTTACCCCTATTTTTCTAAGTAAAAACCTAACTTGTATTGTTCTATATCACCTTGTATCACTCTCCATATGGCAGTTCTATGCCTCCTGTATTTAGTCCCTCTTTTTGATTATTGTGTTTTTTTACATATTGACTTCCGTGATTCCCTGTTATGAGTATTTTTTTGTATTTAATCTTAATTTGTTTTTGTGATTTCCCTATTTGAGTTGATATCAGGATGCTCTGTTTTGTGACCTTGTGTTGTGCTGGTATTTGATACTATTGGTTTTCTGACCAAACAATATCCTTTAGTATTTCTTGTAGCTTTGGTTTGGTTTTTGCAAATTCTCTAAACTTGTGTTTATCTGTAAATATCTTAATTTTGCCTTCATATTTCAGAGAAAGTTTTGCTGGATATATGATCCTTGGCTGGCAGTTTTTCTCCTTCAGTGCTCTGTATATGTCGTTCCATTACCTTCTTGCCTGCATGGTTTCTGCTGAGTAGTCTGAACTTATTCTTATTGATTCTCCCTTAAAGGAAACCTTTCTTTTCTCCCTGGCTGCTTTTAAAATTTTCTCTTTGTCTTTGGTTTTGGTGAGTTTGATGATAATATGTCTTGGTGTTTTTCTTTTTGGATCAATCTTAAATGGGGTTCGATGAGCATCTTGGATAGATATCCTTTCGTCTTTCATTATGTCAGGGAAGTTTTCTGTCAGGAGTTCTTCAACTATTTTCTCTGTGTTTTCTGTCCTCCCTCCCTGTTCTGGGACTCCAATCACACGCAAGTTATCCTTCTTGATCGAGTCCCACATGATTCTTAGGGTTTCTTCATTTTTTTGAATTATTTTATCTGACTTTTTTTCAGCTATGTTGGTGTTAATTCCCTGGTCTTCCAGATGTCCCAGTCTGCATTCTAATTGC
This sequence comes from Elephas maximus indicus, assembly GCF_024166365.1. Classification (NCBI taxonomy): domain Eukaryota; kingdom Metazoa; phylum Chordata; class Mammalia; order Proboscidea; family Elephantidae; genus Elephas; species Elephas maximus. The sequence goes on along the minus strand of NC_064846.1, from coordinate 96,452,574 downwards.
TTGAGTCTGCTCCTCTGACTTCCTATTGCATTGTCTAATTCTGTAATTTTATTTTTAATCTTTTGGATTTCTACATGCTGTCTCTCTATGGATTCTTGCAACTTATTAATTTTTCCACTATGTTCTTGAATAATCTTTTTGAGTTCTTCAACTGTTTTATCAGTGTGTTCCTTGGCTTTTTCTGCAGTTTGCCTTATTTCATTTCTGAGGTCATCCCTGATGTCTTGAAGCATTCTGTAAATTAGTTTTTTATATTCTGTATCTGATAATTCCAGGATTGTATCTTCATTTGGGAAAGATTTTGATTCTTTTGTTTGGGGGGTTGTAGAAGCTGTCATGGTCTGCTTCTTTATGTGGTTTAATATGGACTGGTGTCTCCGTGCCATCACTGGGAAACTAGTTTTTTCAGAAAATCCCCTGACTGGGACGCTGGCTCCAGGCTCCGAAAATAATCGCTGCTTCCCCATATTTGTTCGTTTTCCATCTCTAAATCTGTGTTTGTTGTTCAGGGTTCGTAGATTGTTATGTACTTGATCGATTCACTTGTTTTTCCGAGTCTTTGTTGCAAGAGGGATCCGAGGTAGCGTCTCCCTAGTCTGCCATCTTGGCCCCGCCTCCCCCTCCTTCACTTTTGAAGGATGATTTCATTGGGTAAGAATTCTAGGTTGGTATTTTTTTTATGTTTTGGACTTCAGATGAAGGTTTACAGAGCAAACTAGTTTCTCATTAAACAATTTATACACATATAGTTTTATGACTTTGGTTGCCAACTCTATGACATGTCAACACTCTCTCGTTCTTGACTTTGGGTTCCCCATTACCAGCTTTCCTGTCCTCTCCTGCCTTCTCATCCTTGCACTTGGGCTGGAGTACCCATTAATTTCGTTTTGTCTTATGGGCCTGTCTAATCATTGGCTGAAGGGTGAACCTCAGCAGTGACTTCATTACTGAGCTAAAAGGGTGTCTGGGGGCCATAATCTTGGGGTTTCTCTAGTCTCTGTCAGACCAGTCAGTCTGATCTTTTTTTCTTTTATTTTCTTTTTATTGTGCTTTAAAGTGAAAGTTTACAAATCAAGTCAGTGTCTCATATAAAAATTTATATACACCTTGCTATATACTCCCAGTTGCTCTCCCCCAATGAGACAGCACACTCCTTCTCTCCACCCTCTATTTTTGTGTCCATTCAGTGTGCTTCTGACCCCCTCTGCCTTCTCATCTCCCCTCCAGACAGGAGTGGCCCAACCTAGTCTCATATGTCTACTTGATCCAAGAAGCTCACTCCTCACAAGTATCATTTTCTACCCTATAGTCCAGTCCAATCACTGTCCGAAGAGTTGGCTTTGGGAATGGTTCCTGTCTTGGGCTAAGAGAAGGTCTGGGGACCATGACTTCTGGGGTCCTTCAAGTCTCAGTCAGACCATCTAGTTCTTCTGGTCTCAGGCTGATGTAGTCTCTGGTTTATGTGGCCCTTTCTCTCTCTTGGGCTCATAATTACCTTGTATCTATGGTGTTTTTCATTCTCCTTTGCTCCAGGTGTGTTGAGACCAACTGATGCATCTTAGATGGCCACTTGCTAGTGTTTAAGGCCCCAGACACCACTCTCCAATGTGGAATGCAGAATGTTTTCTTAATAGATTTTATTATGCCAATTGACCTAGATGTCTCCTGAAGCCATGGTCCCCAAACCTTTGCCCCTGCTACACTGGCCTTTGAAGCGTACAGTTTGTTCAGGAAACTGCTTTTGGTTTAGTCCAGTTGTGTGACCTCTCCTGTATTGTGTGTTGTCTTTCCCATCACCTACGATTGTTCTTGTCTACTATCTAATTGGAAACCCTGGTGGTGTAGTTGTTAAGTACTATGGCTGCTAACCAGAGGTTGGCAGTTCGAATCAGCCAGGTGCTCCTTGGAAACTCTATCGGGCAGTTCTACTCTGTCCTATAGGGTTCCTATGTGTCGGAATCAACTCCACAGCAGCGGGTCTGGTTTATTGATTTTACTATCTAATTAGTGAATACCCCCTCCCTCCCTCCCTCCCCACTTTCCTAACCAACAAAGAATATTTTCTTCTCTGTGTAAACTATTTCTCCAGTTATTACAATGTGGTCTCATAAAATATTTGTCCTTTTGCAACTAATTTCATTCAACATAATGCCTTCCAGATTCCTCCATGTTATGAAATGTTTCACAGATCCATCATTGTTCTTTATCGATGAGTAGTATTCCATTGTGTGAATATACCATAATTTATTTATTCATTCATCCATTGATGGGCACCTTGGTGGCTTCCATTTTTTTGCTATTGTAAACAATGCTGCAATGAACATGGGTGTGCATATATGTGTTCGTGTAAAGGCTTTTATTTCTCTAGGATATATTCCAAGGACTGGGATTGCTGGATCGTATGGTAGTTCTATTTCTAGCTTTTTAAAAAGTGCTAAATCAATTTCCAAAGTGGTTGTACCATTTTACATTCCCACCAGTTGTGTATAAGTGTTCCAGTCTCTCCACAACCTCTCCAACATTTATTATTTTGTGTTTTTTGGATTAATGCCAGCCTTGTTGGAGTGAGATAGAATCTGATTGTAGTTTTGATTTGCATTTCTCTAATTGCTAATGATGGTGAGCATTTCCTCATGTATCTGTTAGCCGCCTGAATGTCTTCTTTAGTGAAGTGCCTGCTCATATTTTTCCCCATTTTTTAACTGGGTTATTTGCCTTTTTTTGTTGTTGTTGAGTTTTAGAAGAATCATGTAGATTTTAGAGCTTAGACTCTGATCAGAAATGTCATAGCTAAAAACTTTTTCCCAGTCTGTAGGTAATCTTTTTACTCTTTCGTTGAAGTCTTCGGATGAGTGCAGGTGTTTGATTTTTAGGAGATCCAGTTATCTAGTTTCTCTTCTGGTGTTTGTGCATTGTTAGTAATGTTTTGTACACTGTTCATGCCATGGATTAGGGCTCCTAGGGTAGTCCTTATTTTTCCTTCCATGATCTTTATCATTAAAAATTTTATGTTTAGGTCTTTGATCCATTTTGAGTTAGTTTTTTGCATGGTGTGAGGTATGGGTGTTGCTTCATTTTTTTTTGCAGATGGATATCCAGTTATGCCAGCACCATTTGTTAAACAGACTGTCTTTTCCCCATTTAATGGACTTTGGGCCTTTGTCAAATATCAGCTGCTCATATAGGGATGGATTTGTGTCTGGATTCTCAGTTCTGTTCCATTGGTCTGTGTATCTGTTGTTGTACCAGTACCAGGCTCTTTTGACTACTGTGGCAGTATAATAGCTTCTAAAATCAGGTAGAGTGAGGCCTCCCACTTTCTTCTTCTTTTTCAGTAATGCTTTACTTATCCGGGACCTCTTTTCCATCCATATGAAGTTGGTGATTTGTTTCTCCATCTCATTAAAATATGGTGTTGGAATTTGGATCGGAATTGCATTGTATCTATAGATTGTTTTTGGTAGAAAAGACTTTTTTACAATGTTAAGTCTTCCTATCCATGACCTAGGTATGTTTTTCCACTTATGTAGGCCTCTCATGGTTTCTTTCAGTAGTGTCTTGTAATTTTCTTTGTATAGGTCTTTTACTTCTCTGGTAAGATTTATTCCTACGTATTTTATCTTCTTGAGGGCTACTGCAAGTTGTATTCATTTGGTGATTTCCTCTTCGAAGTTCTCTTTGTTGATGTGGAGGAATCCAACTGACTTTTGTGTGTTTATCCTGTATGTTGATACTCTGCTGAACTCTTCTATTAGTTTCAGTAGTTTTCTTGAGGATTCTTTTGGGTTTTCTTTGTAGAAGATTATGCCATCTGCAAATATGATACTTTTACTTCTTCCTTACCCATCTGGATGCCCTTTTTTTCTTTATCTAGCCTAACTGCTCTGGCTAGGACCTCCACCAAAATGTTGAATAAGAGTGGTGATAAAGGACTTCCTTGTCTAGTTCCCGTTTTCAGGGGGAATGCTTTCAGACCCTCTCCATTTGGGATGCTGTTGGCTGTTGGCTTTGTATGAATGCCCTTTATTATGTTAAGGAATTTTCCTTCTGTTCTTATTTTGCTGAGAGTTTTTATCATGAATGGGTGTTGGACTTTGTCAGATGCCTTTTCTGCATCAATTGATAAGATCATGTGGTTCTTGTCTTTTGTTTTATTTATATGATACATTACATTAATTGTTTTTCTAATGTTGAACCATCCCTGCATACCTGGTATAAATCCCACTTGGTCATGGTGAATTATTTTTTTCATATGTTGTTGAATTCTATTGGCTAGAATTTTGTTGAGGATTTTTGTATCTAAGTTCTTGAGGGATATAGGTGTATAATTTTCTTTTTTTTTCTGGTGCCTTTACCTGGCTTTGGTATCCAGAATATGCTGGCTTCATAGAATGAGTTTGGGAGTATTCCATCCTTTTCTGTGTTCTGAAATACACTTAGTAGTAGTGGTGTTGACTCTTCTCTGAATGTTTGGTATAACTCTCCAGTGAAGCCATCTAGGCCAGGGCTTTTCATTGTTGGGCATTTTTAAACTACCTTTTCAATCTCTTCTTTTGTTTTGGGTTTATTTAGTTGTTCTACCTCTGTTTGTGTTTAGTTAGGTACTGTGTTTCTACAAATTCATTCATATCTTCTAGATTTTTAAGTTTGTTAGAGTACACTTTTTTGTAGTAATCCAATATGATTCTTATAATTTTTGCTGGTTCTGTTGCGATATTGCCCATCTCATTTCTTATTTGGGTTATTTGCTTCCTCTATTGTCTTTCTTTTGTCAGTTTTGCCAAAGGTTTATCAATTTTGTTAATTTTTTTGAAGAACCAGCTTTTGGTCTTGTTAACTCTTTCGATTGCTTTTCTGTTCTCTATTTCATTTAATTCTGCTCTAATTTTTATTATTCACTTTATTCTGGTGCCTGAGAGTTTCTTTTGTTGCCCTCTTTCTATTTGTTCAAGTCGTAGGGATAATTCTTTGATTTTGGCCCTTTCTTCTTTTTGGATGTGTGCATTTATTGATATAAATTGATCTCTGAGCACTGCCTTTGCTGTGTCCCAGAGGTTCTGATAGGAAGTATTTTCTTTCTGATTAGATTCTATGAATTTCTTTATTCCATCCTTAATGTCTTCTATAACCCAGTCTTTTTTGAGCAGGGTATTGTTCAGTTTCCAAGTATTTGATTTATTTTCCCTGCTTTTTCTGTTACTGATTTCTACTTTTATGGTCTTATGTTCTGAGAAGATGCTTTGTAATAATCCGATGTTTTGGATTCTGCTAAGGCTTGCTTTATGACCTAATATGTGGTCTATTCTGGAGAATGTTCCTTGTGCATTAGAAAAGAAAGTATACTTGGCTGCTGTTGGGTACAGCGGTCTGTATATGTCTATGAGGTTAGATTGGTTGATTGTGGCATTTAGATCTTCTGTGTCTTTATTGAGCTTGTTTTTGGATGTTCTGTCCTTCAACGAAAGTGGTGTGTTGAAGTCTCCTACTATAATTGTGAAGCTGTCACTTTTCAATGCTGTTAAAGTTTGTTTTATGTATCTTGTAGCCCTGTCATTGGGTACATAAATATTTAATATGGTTATACCTCCTGGTATATTGTCCCTTTAATCATTATACAGTGTCCTTCCTTATGCTTTGTTGTGGATTTAACTTTAAAGTCTATTTTGTCAGAAATTAATTTTGGCACTCCTGCTCTTTTTTGATTGCTGTTTGCTTGATATATATTTTTTCCATCCTTTGAGTTTTCGTTTGTTTGTGTCTCTAAGTCTAAGGTGTGTCTCTTGTAGGCAGCATATAGATGGATTGTGTTTTTTTATCCATTCTGCCACTCTCTGTCTATTGGTGCATTTAGTCCATTTACATTCAGCGTATTTATGGATGGGTAATTTTTTTTTATGAGTTTAGTGTGTCATTTTGATATCTTTTTTTGTTTGTTGTTGCCAGTTTCTTTTTCCCACATCATTTTTTGTGCTGAGTAGTTCATATATTGTCTTTTCCTCTTACTCATTATTTTTGATTTTGTTTCCGCTTAGTTTTTATTTTTTTCTTGTATTTTATTTTGATGAGTAGGATTCTTAATCTCCTTTGTGGTTACCTTAATATTTACCCCTATTTTTCTAATTTTCAACCCATCTTTTATTTCTTTATATTGCCTTGACATCCTCTCCATATGAAAGATCTATGACTACATTTCTTCTCATTGTCTTAACATTGTCTTCTTTTACATAATGACATTGTTGTTTCCCTGTTTTTAGCATTTTCTTTTATATCTTGTATTTTTGTGATTTCCGTATCTGGGTTGACATCTGGTTGATGTGTCCTGTGTTCTAGTCTTGGGTTCATATCTGATATTATTGATTTTCTAACCAGAGAATTCCGTTTAATATTTCTTGTAGTTTTGGTCTGGTTTTTACAAATTCCCTAAACTTCCATTTATCTGGAAATGTCCTCATTTCACCTTTGTATTTGAGGGACAGTTTTGCTGGATATATGATTCTTGGTTGGCAATTTTTTTTCCTTCAGTGCTTTATATAAGTCATCTCATTGCCTTCTTGCCTGCATGGTTTCTGCTGAGTAGTCTGAGCTTATTCTTATTGACTCTCCTTTGTGGGTGACTTTTTGTCCCTAGCCACTCTTAAAATTCTCTCTTTATCTTTGGTTTCAGCAAGTTTGATTATAATATGTCTTGGTGAGTTTCTTTTGAGATCTATTTCATGTGGAGTTCAATGAGCATCTTGGATAGATATCCTCTCATCTTTCATGATATCAGGGAAGTTTTCTGCCAACAAATCTTTAACAGTTCTTTCTGTATTTTCTGTTATCCCTCCCTGTTCTGGTACTCCAATCACTTGTGGGTTATTTCTCTTGATAGAGTCCCTCATGATTCTTAAAGTTTCTTCATTTTTTTTACATTCTTTTATCTGATTTTTCTTTAACTATGTTGGTGCCAAGTGTTTTGTCTTCAATCTCACTAATTCTTCCTTCCACTTCCTCAATTCTTTTCCTTCGATTTTCTATTGAGTTGTCTAATTCTGTAATTTTATTGTTAATCTTTTGAATTTCTGATGGCTGTCTCTCTATGGATTTTTGCAGCTTATTAAATATTTTATTATGTTCTTGAATAACCTTTTTAATTTCTTCAACTGCTTTATCTGTGTTTTCCTTGGCTTCTTCTGTGATTTGCCTAATATCCTTCCTCATCTTGTTCCTGATCTCTTGAAGAGTTCTGTATATTAATCTTTTGTATTCTCCATCTGGTAATTCCAGGAATGCACCTTCATCCAGAAGATCCCTTGATTCTTTGTTTTGAGAACTTGTTGAAGCAATCATGATCTGCTTCTTTATGTGATTTGATATTGACTGTTGTTTTTGAGCCATTTATAAGTTATTGTATTAGTTTATTTTATGTTTGATTACTGTAACCTAGCTTCTTTTTTTTGTTTTGTTTTGTTTTGATAGCCCAAATAGGCTGCTTGAGTGAGCTAGCTTGATTATTTTTGCCTTTGAAGCTCTTATCAGGTATATGAGCCTAGGAGCCCATTCACTTTTCTTGTATGGATTCAGCTCATAAGTCCAGATAGTTGGTCATCAAGTGTGTGGTACAGGTTGTGTCCTTCAGTCTTAGAGGGGCAGGGATGATTGGTGTAGGTAAAAGTATCTGGTTGCAGCAGGGCGTCATGCCCTGAACATGGCAGGGGGCTGACAACCATCATCTGAGTATCTGTGAGGAAAGCACATCCTTGTTCCCTAGAGCGCCCAGGTCAGTGGGCTCTACAGACCCACCATGGGCGCTCAGTGCTTTTGGTTGTAAGGACTGGGAGGTACCTGTTATCCTTGGACCCCTTTCATGGGTGGCTATGTCATGTGGGTGGAGCTACCAGCCCTTAGGCCCCTGATGTGGGTAGGTGAGGACTCTGTTTAATAGGCAAAGTGGTGTCAAACATTCAACACCCACCTCTCCACTGCACAGCTGAAATAGTTGCAGTCTGCCAACAAAGTCCTATTCTCATGAATAGGCCTGGACATGTCCATGCAGGGGGGAAAGGTATTCAAAGTCCAGGGACCATTTATGCCTGGACAGGAGCTGCTTCTGTCCTGAGGTCCCCAGCTTAGTGGGGCTGACAGATTATCTTTTCCCCCAGTTGTGAATTTATTCCTTCTCCAAGGTTGGGAGAGTGGCTCAGGATGCTCAGCAGAACCTATCTCAAGCCCAGGGAATTCGATAGCCACTGAAGCCAGCTTGGGGGCTAGGTACGTGCTAAAATATACCCAAGAACTTAGCCCTTGCTGAGGGTGCTGTTTTTCTCTGTTTCCGGAGGTGTCAGTAGGGTGTGTGTCTGTCTGTCTCTCCCTGAGAATACCGCATCTGGATCCCCACTGTGGTCACTCCAGGGAATGGTGCCTGAGGGTTCCCGGCAGTTCATGTCTAGGAACTCCTCTCTGCTTCTGAACCATCCCTCCCTCCCCCTGCTGCTCAGTCCGTTTTCTAGCTTTACCTTTGATCTTCAGGGCTCCTAGCTTGTCATGAACGTAATCATTTCACTTGTTTTTTTTTTTTTTTTTTTTTTGGTTCTTTGTTATAAGAGTGATCACTGGGTGCATCTGACTACTCTGCCATCTTTGCCCTTCCTCCTGGTCTTTTTTTCTTTTATGAGTTTGAATTTTGTTCTACCTTTTTCTTCTGCTTTGTCCAGGACTCTGTAATGTGATCCCTGTCAGAGCAGAGCAGTCAGTGGTAGTAGCTGGGCACCATCTAGTTGTGCTGAGCTCAGTCTGATGCAGGCTATGGTACTTGTGGTCCATTAGTCCTTTGGACTAATCTTTCCCTTGTCTCTTTGGTTTTCTTCATTCTCCCTTGTTCTAGATGAAATGAAACCAGTAGAGTATCTTAGATATTCACTCACAAGCTTTTAAAACCCTAGATGCTACTCACCAAGGTAGAATGTAGACCGTTTTCTTTATAAACTATGTTATGCCATTTGAGGTAGATGTTCCCCAAGACCATGGTCCCCAGAGCCCTCAGCCCAGTAATTCTTTCCTTCAGGGAGTTTGGAGGTGTCAATGGAGCTTCCATGACCTTGCCTTAGATAAGTTGTGCTCACTTCCCCAGTATTGTGTACCATCTCACCCTTTACCAAAGTTACCACTTATGTATTTTTTTTTTCTTACAACACTGAATATTTCAATGCACTCTCTTCTTCTTTTGATTAAAAAAATGTGTTGTGGTAAAATGTATAAAAAAACAACAAAAATACATTTTAATCATTTTTATGTGTACACTTCAGTGACATTAATTATATTCACTGTGTTGTCCAACCATCAGTACAATCCATTTCCAAAAGCTTTTCATCACTCCAAACAGAAACTCAATGCCCCTTAAGCAATAACTCCCCATTCTCCCTTCCACACTGCCCTTGGGAACAACTAATAAGCTTTTGTTTCTATGCATTTGCCTATTCTAGATATAAGTGTGATCATATCATATTTGTCCTTTTGTGTTTGATGTATTTCGCTCAACATGTTTTCAAGGTTCACCCATGTCATAGCATGTATGTTGTATATATGCACCACATTTTGTTTATCCATTCATCAGCTGATGGACGCTTGGATTGTTCCCACCTTTTGACCACTGTGTATAAAGCTGCAAGGAATATTGATGTACAAGTATCAGTTTGAGTCCTTGCTTTCACATCTTTTGGGTATATGCCTAGGAGTAGAATTGCTGAGTCATAATATATTTCTATGTTTAACTCTTTTTTCACTTTTTTATTGTGGTAAATATACATTTAAGAAAACATTTACCATTTCAGCAATCTTCACATGTTCAAGAACGTTTACATGTACAATTCAGTGACATTAATTATGCTCATCATGTTGTTCAACCATCACCCTTAACCATTCACAAATTTTTCCATCACCCGAAATAGAAGCTTAGTGTTCTCTAAGCAATGATTCTCTTTAACCCCTCTTCCTCCTGTCTGCCTCTGGTAACCAATAATAAATTCTATATACTTGCCTCTTCATTTGAAATTTCATATAAGTGGGCTCAAACAATATTTGTCCTTTTGTGATTGACTTATTTCACTCAGCATAATATTTTCAAGGTTCTTTAGGGAAATGCATATCAAAAACACAGTGAAATATCACTTCACACTCACTAAGATGGTTATGGTTAAAAAACAAAAAACAGGTGTTGGCCAGGATGTGGAGAAATTGGAACCCTCATCATTGCTTGTGAAATTGTAAAATAGTACAGCCACTCTGAAAAACATTTTGGACATTCTTAAAAAAGTTAAACATAAAATTACCATAAAAAATTACCATATGACACTGTAATTCCACTCGTAGGTATATACCCAAAAGCCTTGAAAGCAGGAACCCAAACAAATCCTTGTAAACCAATGTTCATTGCAATGTTATTCACAATATCCAAGGGTGGAAACGGCCTAAATGTCCATCAACTGACGAATAGATAAATAAAATGTGGTACATGATACAATGGAATATTACTCAGCCATAAAGAGAAATGAAGTCCTGATACATACTACAACATGGATGAACCTTGAAAACATTAAGTTTAACTTTTTGAGGAACTGCCACACTATTTTCCACAGTGGATGCACCATTTTACAAACCCACCAGCAATGAATGAGGTTCCTAATTTCTCTGCATCCTCACCAACACTTATTATTTTTTGTTTTTCTGATAATAGCCATCCTAGTGGGTGTGAAGTAATATCTCATTGTGGTTTTTATTTGCAGTCCCTCATGTCTAATAATGTCGAGCATCTTTTCAAGTCCTTACTGGCCATTTGCATATCTAAATCTTATTTGGGGAAATGTTTATTCAAGTCCTTTGCTCATTTTTAAAATGGTTGGTTTGCCTTTTTGTTGTTGAGCTGTAGGTCTTTTTATATTCTGGATATTAAACCCTTATCAGACATATGGCTCCCAAATATTTTCTCCTGTTTTGTAGGTTGTTTCTTCGCTCTTTTGATAAAGTCTTTTCTCTCAAAATCGGTTTTAATTTTAATGATGTCCAGTCTATCTATTTTTCCCCCTTTTTTAAAAAAATTTTGTGCTTTTGGTGTCATATTTAAGAGTCCACTGTAAAAACAAGATCTTGAAGTTTTACCCCTATGCTTTCTTCTCAGAGTTTTATGTTTTTAATTCTTATATTTAGGTTATTGGTCCATTTTCAGTTACTTTTGGTATGTGGTGTGGGGTAGAGTTACAACTTCATTCTTTTGTATGTGAGTGTCTGGTTGTCCCAGCACTATTTTTTGAAGAAGCTGTTTTTTCGCCATTGAATGGACTTGGCAACCTTGTAAAAAAAATCGGTTGGCCATACATGTATGGGTTAAATTCTAAACTCTCAATTCCATTCCATTGGTCTATATTGGTATCCTTATAAAAAGTACCACACTGTTTTGATTACTGCAGCTTTATAGTATGCTTTGAAACTGGGAAATGTGAATCTTCTATTTTTTTCTTTCTTTTTTAAGACTGCTTTGGCTATTTTTGGCCCCTTCCAATTCCATATAAATTTGAGAATTGACTTTTCCATTTCTGCAAAGAACGCTGTTGTACATTTGATAGAGATTGTATTTAATCTATACATCAATTCGAGGAGTATCGACATCTTAACAATATTAAGTGTTCCAATCCATGAATATGGAATGTCTTTTCATTTATTTAGGTCTTAAAATTTTTTTTTTTACTGTGCTTTAAGTGAAAGTTTACAATTCAAGTCAGTTTCTCATACAAAAACTCATACACACATTGTTATGTGACCCTAATTGCTCTCCCTACAATGTGACAACACACTCATTCTCTCCACCCTGTATTTCCCATGCCCATTCAACCAGCTCCTGTCCCCCTCTGCCTTCTCATCTTGCCTCCAGACAGAAGCTGCCCACATAGTCTCATGTTTCTACCTGAGCTAAGAAGCACAGTCCTCACCAGTATTTTTATGTCTTGTAGTCCAGTCTAATTTTTGTCTGAAGAGTTGGCTTCAAGAGTGGTGTTAATTTTGTGATAACAGAGAGTCCTGGGGCCATGACGTCTGGGGTTCCTCCAGTCTCAGTCAGACCATTAAGTCTTGTCTTTTTACTAGAATTTGAGGTCTGCATACCACTTTTTTCCTGCTCCCTCAGGGATTCTCTATTGTGTTCCTGTCAGGGTGGTCATTGGTGGTAGCCAAACACCATTTAGTTCTTCCAGTCTCAGGCTGATGGAGTCTCTGATTTTTGTGGCCCTTTCTGCCTCTTGGGGTCATATTTTCCTTGTGTCTTTGGTGTTCTTCATTCTCCTTTGCTCTAGGTGGGTTGAGACCAATTGATGCATCTTAGATGGCTGCTTGCTAGCTTTTAAGACCCCAGACGCCACTCACCAAAGTGGGATGCAGAACGTTTTCTTAATACACTTTGTTATGCCCTTTGACCTACATGTCCCCTGAAACCATGGTCCCCAGACCACTGCCCCTGCTACTCTGTCCCTTGAAGTGTTTTATTATTTTCAGGAAACTTTTTAGCTTTTGGATTAGTCCAGTTGTGCTGACTTCCCCTGTATCGTGTGTTGTCCTTCCCTTCACCTAAAATAATTCTTGTCTACTAATTAGTGAATACCTCCTCTGTCTTAGTCATCTAGTACTGCTTTAACAGAAATACCACAAGTGGATGGCTTTATTATTCCACAGCCCAGTAGCCTAGAAGTCTGAATTCAGGCACCAGCTGCAGGGGAAGGCTTTCTCTCTGTCCGCTCTGAAGGAAGGTCCTTGTCATCACTCTTCCCTTGGTCTGGGAGCATCTCAGTGCAGGAACCTCAAGTCCAAAGGACGTGCTCTGCTGCCAGTGTTGCTTTCTTTGTTGTATGAGGTTTCCATGTCTCTCTGCTCACTTCTCTCTTCTATATCTCAAAAGAGATTGTCTTAAGACATTACCTAATCTTGTAGAACTCATCAATATAACTACTGCTAATCCATCTTATTGCATCATAGTGATAGGATTTACGACATATAGGGAAATCACGTAAGAAGATAAAATGGTAGACAATCATACAATCATACAAGGGAATCATGACCTAGCCAAGTTGACAGATTTTTTGGAGACGCAATTCAATCCATGACACCTACCCTCCCTCCCTCCCCACCCTCGTGACCATCAAATAATGTTTTCTTCTGTGTTTAAACATTTTCTTGACTTCTTTTAATAGTGGTCTTATACAATATTTGTCCTTTCGTGACTAATTTCACTCAGCATAACACCTTCCAGATTCATCCTTGTTATGAGATGTTTCACGGATTCACCATTGTTCTTTATGGTTGTGTACTATTCCATTGTGTGAATATAGTATAATTTCTTTATGCATTCATCAGTTATTGGACACCTTGGTTGTTTCCATCTTTTTGCTATTGTAAACAGTGCTGCAGTGAACATGGGTGTGCATATATCTATTCCTGTGAAGGCTCTTATTTCTCTAGGATATGTTCCAAGGAGTGTGATTGCTGGATCGTATTGTAGTTCTGTTTCTAGCTTTTTGAGGAGGCGCCAAATTGATTTCCAAAGTGGTTGTACCATTTGACATTCCCACCAGCAGTGTATAAGTGTTCCAGTCTCTCCACAACCTCTCCAACATCTATTATTTTGTGTTTTTTTGCATCAATGCTAACCTTATTGGGGTGAGAGGGTATCTCATTGTAGTTTTGATTTGCATTTCTCTAATTGCTAATGATCGTGAGCACTTCCTCATGTATCTGTTAGCTGCCCGAATGTCTTCTTTGGTGAAGTGTCTGTTCATATCTTTTGCCCATTTTTAAATTGGGTTATTTGTCTTTTTGTTGTTTAGGTTTTGCAGTATCTTGTAGACTTTAGAGATTAGACACTGACCGGATTTGTCATAGCCAATTTTTTTTTTCCCCCAGCCTGTAGGTAATGTTTTAACTCTTTTGGTGAAGTTTTTGGATGTGCATAGATGTTTGATTTTTGGTAGCTCCCAGTTATCTAGTTTCTATTCTGGTGTTTTGCATTGTTAGTAATATTTTGTATACTTTTTTTTTTTATGCCATGTATTAGGGCTCCTAACGTTGTCCCTACTTTTTCTTCCATGATCTTTACCATTTTAGATTTTATATATAGGTCTTTGGTCCATTTTGAGTTCATTTTTGTGCATGCTGTGAGGTATGGGTCTTGTTTCATTTTTTTGCAGATGGATATCCAGTTATGCCAGCACCAATTGTTAAAGAGACTGTCTTTTCCCCATTTAATGGACTTCAGATCTTTGTCAAATGTCAGCTTCCCATAGGTGAATGAATTTATGTCTGAGTTCTCAATTTTGTTCCACTGGACTACACAACTGTTGTTGTACCAGTACCAGGCTGTTTTGACTACTGTGGCAGTATAATAGTTTCTAAAATCAGGTACTGTGTGGCCTCCCACTTTGTTCTTTTTCAGTAACGCTTTACTTATACAGGGCCTTTTCCCTTTCCATATGAAGTTAGTGATTTTTTTCTCCATCTCATTAAAAAAATGACGTTGGAATTTGGATCCAGACTGCATTGTATTTGTAGATCGCTTTGGGTAGAATAGATATTTTCACAATGTTAAGTCTTCATATCCATGAGCAAGGTATGTTTTTCCACTTAAGTAAGTCTCTTATGGTGTCTTGCAGTAGTGTCTTATAGTTTTGTTTTTGTAGGTCTTTTACGTCCTTCTTTTCATAGGTCTTTTATCTTCTTAGGGGCTATTGTAAATGGTATTGATTTGGTGATTTCTTCTTTGACACTCTCTTTTGCTGGTGTAGAGGAACCCTACTGATTTTTTGTGCGTTTATCTTTTATCCTGATACTTTGCTGAAATCAATCAGTTCCAGTAGTTTTCTTGTGGATTCTTTAGGATTTTTTTGTGTGTGTATAAGATCATGTCATCTGCAAATGTGGAAAAAAAAATTTTTTTTTCTTCCTTACCAATTTGGATGCTATTTATTTCTTTTTCTAGCCAAATTGCTCTGGATAGAACCTCCAACACAATGTCGAATAAGAGTGGTGATAAAGGGCATCATTGTCTGTTTCCTGTTATCAAGGGAAATGCTTTCAGGCTCTCTCCATTTAGGATGAATTATTATGTTGAGGAATTTCCCTTCTATTCCTATTTTGCTGAGAGTTTTCATCATGAATGGGTGTTGGACTTTGTCAAATGCCTTTTCTGCATCAATTGATAAGATCATGTGGTTCCTGTCTTTTGTTTATGTGTTGGGTTACATTGATTATTTTTCTAGTGTTGAACTATCCCTGCATACCTGGTATGAATCCCACTTGGTCATGGTGAATTATTTTTGTAATATGTTTTTGAATTCTAATGGATAGACTTTTTTTTAGGACTTTTGCGTGTAAGTTCATGAGAAATATTGGTCTATAATTTTCTTTTCTTGTGCTGTCTTTACCTACTTTTGGTATCAGGGTTATGCTGGCTTCATAGAACAAGTTTGAGGGTATTCCATCCTTTTCTATGCTCTGAAATACCCTTAGTAGTAGTGGTGTTAACTCTTCTGTGAATGTTTGCTAGAAATCTCCAGTGGAGCAGTCAGGGCCAGGACTTTTGTTTTGTCAGGAGTCTTTAAGTTACCTTTTCAATCTCTTCTTTCGTTATGGGTTTATTTAGTTGTTCTACCTTTGTTTGCGTTAGTTTAGGTAGGTAGTGTGTTTCTAGAAATTTGTCCATTTCCTCTAGGTTTTCAAATTTGTTAGAGTACAATTTTTTGTAGTGTTCTGTTACGATTCTTTTAATTTCAGTTGAGTCTGTTGTGATATTGCCCATCTCATTTCTTATTTGGGTTATTTGCTTCCTCTATTGTTTTTCTTTTGTCAGTTTGGCCAATGGTATATCGATTTTATTGATCTTTTCAAATAACCAGCTTTTGGCCTTGTTAACTCTTTTGATTGTTTTTCTATTCTCTATTATACTTAATTCTGCTCTAATTTTTATTATTTGCTTCCTTCTGGTACCCGAGGGCTTCTTTTACTCTTCCCTATTTGTTCGAGTTCTTGGGTTAATTCTTTGATTTTGGCCCCTTCTTCTTTTTGGATGTGTGCATTTATTGCTAAAAATTGACCTCTGAGCACTGCTTTAGCTGTGTCCCAAAGGTTTTGGCAGGAAGTGTTTGCATTCTCATTGGATTCTATGAACTTTTTTATTCCACCCTATAATTTCTTCTATAACCCAATAGTTTTTGGGCAAGGTGTTGTTCTGTTTCCATATGTTTGATTTTTTTTCCTTGCTTTTTCTGTTATTGATTTCTACTTTTATGGCTTTATGATCAGAAAAGATGCTTTCTAATATTTCACTGTTTTGGATTCTGTTGAGGCTTTATGGCCTAATATGTGGTCTGTTCTGGAGACTGTTCCATGTGCTTTGGAAAAGATAGTATACTTGGCTGCTGTTGGGTGGAGTGTTCTGTATATGTCTGTGAGGTCAAGCTGTTTGTGGCATTTAGATCTTCCACGTCTTTGTGGAGCTTCTTTGTGGATGTTCCGTCCTTTACCAGAAGTTGCATGTTCAAGTCTCCTACTATTATTGTTGAGCTGTGTGTCTCTTTTCAATGCTGTTAGAGTTTGTTTTATGTATTTTGGAGCCCCCGTGGTTGGGTGCATAAGTTTTTATTATGGTTATGTCCTCCTGGTGTATTGACCCTTTAATAATTATATAGTGTCCTTCTTTATTCTTTGTGGTGAATTTTACTTTAAAGTCTGTTTTGTCAGGAATTAATATTTCCACTGCTGTCTTTTTTGATTGTTGTTTGCTTGATACATTTTTTCCATCCTTTAAGTTTTAGTTTGTTTGTGTCTTTCAGTCTAAAGTGTGTCTCTTGTAGGCAGCATATAGACAGATAGTGATTTTTAAAATCCGTTCTGCCATTCTCTGTCTCTTTATTGGTGCATTTAGTCCATTTACATTCAGAGTAATTATTGATAGGTATGAGTTTTTTTTTTATGAGTTTAGTTCTGTCATTTTGATGTCTTTTGTGTGTGTGTGTTGTTGACAGTTTCTTTGTTCCATTTAATTTTCTGTGCTGAGTCATTTTTCTTTTATATATTTGCTTTTCTCTTTTTCATTGTTTTTGATTTTGTATTTGCTGAGTCTTTGTGTTTTTCTTGGCTTCAATTTTGATGTGTAGGATTGTTAGTTTCCTTTGTAGTTGCTTCAATATTTCCCCCTATTTTTCTAAACTTAAAACAATCTTTTATTTCTTTATATTGCCTTGACTTCCTCTCCATATGAAAGATCTTATAGTCCCTCTTTTTGTTTTAATATTGTCATCTTTTACATAATGACATTGCTATTTCCCTGTTTTGAGCATTTTAGCTTTGATTTATTTTTGTGATTTCCCTATCTGGGATTACATCTGGTTGCTCTGTCCTTTGTTCTAGTTTTCGGTTGTTATCTGATGTTATTGACTTTCTAACCTGAGGACTCCATCTAGTGCTTCTTGTAATTTTGCTTTGACTTTTGCAAATTCCCTAAACTTCTGTTTGTCTGGAAATATCCTAATTTCACCATCATATTTGAGAGACAGTTTTGCTGGATGTATGATTCTTGGCTGGCAATTTTTTTCCTTCAAGGCTTCATGTATGTCACCCCATTGCCTTCTTGCCTGCATAGTTTCTGCTGAGTAGTCTGAACTTAGTTTTACTGACTCTCCTTTGTGGGTGACTTTTTGTTTACCTCTAACAGCTTTTTAAATTCTCTCTTTATCTTTGATTTTGGCAAGTTTGAGTATAATATGTCTTGGTGACTTTCTTTCCGGTTAACATCTTGGATAGATATCTTCTCATCTTTCCCAATATCGGGGAAGTTTTTTGCCAATAAATCTTCAACTTTTCTCTCTGTATTTGCTGTTATCCTCCCCATTCTGGCACTCCAATTATTCATAGGTTATTCTTTTTCATAGATTTCCATATAATTATTAGTGTTTCTTCCTTTTAAAAATTATTTTATCTGATTTTTCCTCAAATATGTTGGTGCCAAGTGCTGTATCTTCAATCTCACTAATTCTGCCTTCCATTGCCTCAGTTCTGCTTCTATGACTTTCTATTGAATGGTCTAATTCTGAAATTTTATTCTTAATCTTCTGAATTTGTGTTTGCTGTCTATGGATTCCTGCAGCCTATTAAATTTGTCATTATTCTTTTTCCTAATCTGCTTAAGTTTCTTTAATGCTTTGTCTGTGCTTTCCTTGGTTTGTTCTGTGTTTTGCCTGATCTCCTTCCTCATCTTTTGAAGAGTTCTGCCTATTAATCTTTTGTATTCTACCTCCAGTAATTCCAGGAAGGTTTCTTCATTGGGAAGGTATCTTGATTCTTTGATTTGAAAGCTTGCTGAAGCCATCACAGTTTACCTCTTTATGAGATTTGATATTGACTGTTGTCTCCGAACCATCAATAAGTTATCGTATTTATTTATTTTATGTTTGCTTACTGTGTCCTAACTTCTTGTTTTGCTAGGCTGCTCGAGTGAGCTAGTTTGATTATTGGCACCTTTGAAGCTCTAATGTCCTGTCACAAAGTGGTTAGAGCCATTACTATGTGTGTAAGCCCAGGAGTCCATTCATTTCAGGTGTCCAGATAGTCACCAAGTGTGTGGTGCAGGGTCTCATGTACACTCTTAGATGAGCAGAAGTGATTGATGTAGGCACAGGTATCTGGGTTTAGTAGGGGGTCACTTGCCAAGTGAGGTAGGAGCCTGACAGCTGCCCATGAGAGCCTGTAAATAAACCATGTCTGTGTTCCTTAGAGCATGTAAGTGGGTGGTTTTGCATCTGGACTATGGGCACCCAATGCTGTTGGCTGTAAGGACTGGGAGGCACCACTTATTCTTTTTACATATATGACCTATTATATATATAATGAAAACCAAAAACCAGACCCGTTGCCGTCAAGTTCATTCTGACTCATAGTGACTCTATAGGACAAAGTAGAAATGCCCCAAAGGGATTCCAAGGGGAAGCTGGTGAATTTGAACTGTTGACCTTGTGGTTAGCAGCTGTAGCTCTTAACCACCGTGCCACCAGGGCTCCACATATATAAGGATCATATATATATTATATATATATAGAATACATATATAGTATTCTATATACATATGATCCTATTATATATATTATATTCACAGATGATATGATTCTATATATATTGTATTTATAGGATATATATATATGATCCTCTCCCACGTGTCTGTCAGTTTGTTGTACTGTGGGGGATTGTGTGTTGCTGTGGTGCTGGAAGCTATGCCACTGGTGTTCAGATACTAGCAGGGTCACCCATGGAGGACAGGTTTTAGCTGAGCTTCCAGACTAAGACAGACTAGGAAGAAGGACCCGGCAGCCTACTTCTGAAAAGCATTAGCCAGTGAAATCCTTATGAATAGCAGCAGAACATTGCCTGATATAGTGCTAGAAGATGAGCCCCCCAGGTTGGAAGGCACTAGAAAGATGACTGGGGAGGAGCTGCCTCCTCAAAATAGAGTCGACCTTAATGACGCGGATGGAGTAAAGCTTTCGGGATCTTCATTTGCTGATGTGGCACGACTCAAAATGAGAAGAAACAGCTGCAAACATACATTAATAATTGGAACCTTGTATGTACAAAGGATATTTGCCTGTGTTTCATTGACTATGCAAAGGCATTCAACTGTGTGGATGATAAGAAATTATGGATAACATTGCGAAGAATGGGAATTCCACAACACTTAATTGTATTCATGAGAAACCTTTAGATAGATCAAGAAGCAGTTGTTCGGACAGAAAAAGGGGATACAGCGTGGTTTAAAGTCAGGAAAGGTGTGCATCAGGGTTGTATCCTTTCACCATACCTATTCAATCTGTATGCTCAGCAAATAATTCAAAAAGCTAGCCTATGTGAAGAAGAATGGGGCATCAGGATTGGGGGAAGGCTTATTAACAACCTGTGTTATGCAGATGACACAACTTTGCTTGCTAAAAGTGAAGAGGACTTGAAGCACTTACTGATGAAGATCAAAGACCATAGCCTTCAGTATGGATTTAACCTCAACATAAAGAAAACAAAAATCCTCACAACCGGACCAATGAGCAATATCATGATAAATGGAGAAAAGATTGAAGTTGTCAAGGATTTCATTAAACTTGGATCCACAATCAACAGCCATGGAAGCAGCAGTCAAGAAATCAAAAGACGCATTGCGTTGGGTAAATCTGCTGCAAAGGTTCTGTTTAAAGTGTCGAAAAGCAAAGATGTCACCTTGAAGACTAAGGTGCGCCTGACCCAAGCCATGGTATTTTCAATCGCATCTTATGCATGTGAAAGCTGGACAATGAATAAGGAAGACCGAAAAGGAATTGATGCCTTTTTGAATTGTGATGCTGGTGAAGAATATAGACTACACCATGGGCTGCCAAAAGAATGAACAAATCTGTCTTGGAAGTACAACCAGAACGCTCCTTAGAAGCAAGTATGGCGAGACTGCATCTTACATACTTTGGACATGTTTTCAGGAGGGATCAGTCCCTGGAGAAGGACGTCGTGCTTAGCAAAGTACAGAGTCAGTGGAAAAGAGGAAGACCCTCAACGAGGTAGACTGACACAGTGGCTGCAACAATGAGCTCAAGCATAACAACGATTGTAAGGATGGCGCAGGACTGGGCAGTGTTTCGTTCTGTTGTACATAGGGTCACTGAGTTGGAACCGACTCGACATCACCTAACAACAACAACATATATGATCGTATTATATGTACAATAGGATCATATATATATAATATATTATTATAAACAAAACAAACAAAAAAAAACCATACCTGTTGCAGCTGAGTCGATTCCGACTCATAGCAACCCTACAGGACAGAGTACAATTGCCCCTTAGGGTTTCCAAGGAGTGCCTGGCAGATTTGAACTGCCGACCCTTTGTTTAGCAGCCATAGCACTTAACCACTATGCCATCAGAGTTTCCAATATATTATAATATACATTATAATATATATTATCATCCCCAGTGCCCCAGTGCTGAACCCCAGTGCCGTATATTATATATCCTGTATATTATATATTCAGGATATTGCTATGGCTAGAGCTTCCAGTAATGTGTTGGATTTGTTTTTGTTCTTTTTCATCGGGCCAACTCTAATTCATGGTGACCCCATGTATAACAGAACAAAATGCTGCCTGGTTCTGCACCATCTTCATGATTGTTGTTAATTGGACAATATTTTGTGATCCATATGGTTTTTTTTGGCTAGTCTTGGGATGCAGATCACTAGGACTTTCTTCCTAGTCGAAAACTGTCCACTCTGGGTGAACCTGCTAGCATTTGAAACACAGGTGGCATAGCTTCCAGCATCATAACGACACACAGGCCACTACAGCTGGTGGAAATGCTGAATGGCAGTGGTGAAGGCAGGTGTCTTTGTTTTTGTTCCTGATATTAGGAAGGAAATTTACAGTCTTTTCCTGTTAAGGATGATTTTAGCTGTGGGTTTTCACAAACGCTTTTCATCATCTTGAGGAATTTACCTTCTATTTCTAGTTTTCTGTTTCTTTTTTTTAATCTTTAAAGACTGTTGGATTTTGTCAAATACCTTTTCTGCATCAATGGAGATATCTTGTGGCTATTTTCCTTTGATTTGGTGTATTACACTTATTGATTTTCTTATGATGAGCCACCCTGTATTCCTGGGATAAATCCCAATTGGTCACGGTGTATAACCCCTTTAATGTGCTGTTAGGTTCAGTTTGCTTTTATTCTATTGAGAATTTTTGCACCTATATTTGTAAGGGATATTGGTCTTTAGGTTTCTTTCCTTGTGGTGCCTTTATCTGGCTTTGGCATCAGGGTGATGCTGGTCTTATAGAATGAATTAGGATGTTTCCCCTCCTCTTCTATACTTTCAAAGAGTTTAATAAGAATTGCTGTTAATTTTTCTTTAACTGGTAGAATTCCCCAATGAATCCGTCTGGTCCAGGACTTTTCTTTGTTGGGAGGTTTTTGATTACTGATTCAATTTCTTTGAGTGCTATAGATTGGCTGAGAATTTTTATTTCTTCTTGAGTCAGTTTAGGCAATTTATCTTTTTCTAGGTAGAGGTCCATTTCATCTAAGTTATATAATGTATTGGCTTAGAATTGTTCAAAATAATCTTTCACAATTCTTATTTCTACAGGGTTGATAGAAAGGTCCACACTCTAATTTCTGATTTTAGTTATTTGTGTCCTCTCTCTTTATCTCCTTGTTAGTCTAAAGGCTTAAAGATTGTATTTATTTTATTAAAAATTTTAATAGACTATTTTTTAGAACTGTTTTATTTTTGAAAAAAGCAGAAAGTACATATATAAAAAAAACTCATAGCGACATATAGTTCCCATATGATCTCCATTCCCCCTGCACATTGTTTCTATTAGCATATTGCATCCCCGTGGTACATTTGTTATAACTGATGAACCAATTTTGATAAATTATTATTAACTAAAACACATAGTTTACTTCAGAGTTTGCTCTTTGAGCTGTACAGTCCTATGGGTTTTGACAGATATGTAATGTCACGTGTCCACAATTACAGTATCACAGAGAATAGTTTTATTGCCCTAAAAATTTTCCCATTCTCCACCAATTCATCCCTCCTTTTGGGCTTGTTGTTTTTTTTAATCTTTTCAGAGAACCAACTTTGGGTTTTGTTGATTTTTATCTATTGTTTTTCTATATTCTATTTCATTTACCTCTGCCCTAATTTTTGTTTGTTTGTTTCTTCTGGTAATTTTGGGCTTAGTTTGCTTTCTTTTCAAGTTCTCAGAGTGTAAAGTTATCTTTCTTCTTTTTTTAATATAGCCATTTACAACTATAAATATGCACTGCCTTTGCTGCATCCCATAACATTTGGTATGTTCAGCTTTCCTTTTTATTCATCTCTAGGTATCTTCTAATTTACCTTCTGATTCTTGACCCATTTGGTTCTTTCAGAGTATGCTGTTTAATTTTCACGTTTGTGTATTTTCCAGTTTTTCTTTTGTTATTGTGTTTGGAGAGAATACTTTGTATGTTTTCAATCTTTTTAAAATTTACAGAGACTTGTTTTATGATCTTCCATATGGTCGATCCTGGAGAATGATCCATGAACACTAGAGAAGAATGTGTATTCTGCTGTTGGTGGGTGGAGTTTTCTATATATGTATGTTAGGTCTTGATGGCTTATAGTTTTGTCCAAGTTTTCTATTTCCTTACTGACTTTCTGTCTACATGTTCTATCCATTATTGAACGTGGTTCGTTGAAGTCTCCAACTATTATCGTATGATTGTCTATTTCTCCCTTCAGTTTTTTCAGTGTTTACTTCATATATTTTGGGGCTCTGTTGTTATGTGCATATATATTTATAATTGCTATAGCTTTTTGATATAACAATTATATGAGTTGGCCTTTTTATCTTTATGCCCTTCTTTGTCTCTAGTAATGTATTTTGACTTAAAGTTTATTTTGTCTAATTTTAATATAGTTACACATGTTCTCTTTTAACTACTATTTTCTTTATAGTTTTTTCCATCTTTCTACCTTCAATCTACCCATGTCTTTGGATCTAAAGTGGTTCTTATGTAGACAGCATATATTTTGGATGATGTTATCTTATCCATTCTGCCAATCTTTTCCTTTTGAATAGAGAAGTTAATGCATTTAATTACTAATAAAGAAGGTCTTCTGCCATTTTGCTTTTTGTTTTCTGTGTGTCTCATACCTTTTTTAACCTCTTAGTTCCTCCAATGCTGCCTTCTTTTGTGGTTAGTTGATTTTTTTTTGGTAGTGGGCCATTTTGATTCCTACTAATTTCCTTTTCTGTGTATTTTTAAGTATTTTCTTTGTGATTACCATGGGGGTTACATTTAACATCCTACATTTATAACAATCTAGGTTAAATTTATACCAACTAAACTTCAAAAGCATACAAAAAGTGTGTTCCTACATGACTCTTACCCACTTGTGTTTTTATTGTCAAAAATTAATCTTTATACATTAAAAAAATTTAATACATTATGTGCCCTATAATGTAGATTTATAATTATTTTCCACCACTTGTCTGTCAGTTGGAAACCCTGGTGGCATAGTGGTTAAGTGCTACGGCTGCTAACCAAAAGGCCGGCACTTTGAATCCACCAGGCGCTCCTTGAAAACTCTATGGGGCAATTCTACTCCGTCCTATAGGGTCGCTATGAGTCGGAATCAACTCGACGGAACTGGGTTTGGTTTTTGGTTCTGTCAGTTTGTTATACTTTGATGGCTTGCATGTTGCTGTGATGCTGGAAGCTATGCCCCTGGTATTTTCAAACACGATCAGGGTCAGCCATGGTGGAAATGTTTCAGTGGAGCTTTCAGACTAAGATAGACTGGAAAGAAGGACCTGACAATCTACGTTGACCAGTGAAAACCTTATGGATAACAGCAGAACATTGTCTGATATTGTGCCAGAAGATGAGCTGCTCAGGATGGGAGTCACTCAAAATACAACTGAGGAAGATCTACCTCCTCAAAGTAGAGTTGACCTTAATGACGTGGATGGAGTAAAGATTTTGGGACCTTCATTTGCTGCTGTGGCATGACTCAAAATGAGAAGAAACAGCTGCAAACATCCATTAATAATCAGAACATAGAATGTACCAAGCATGAATGTAGGAAAACAAGAAGTTGTCAAAACTGAAATGGAACACTTGAAGATAGATATCTTAGGCATTAGTGAGCTGAAATGGACTGGTATTGGTCACTTTGAATTGGACAAACATATGGCCTACTATGCCCAAAATGAAAAATTGAAGAGGAATAGCATCACATTCATTGTCAAAAAGAACATTTCAAGATCTATCCTGAAGTACAACACTGTCAGTGGTAGGATAATCTCAATAGGCCGAAAAGGAAGACCAGTTAATACAACTATTATTCAAATTTATGCACCAACCACTAATGCTAAAGATGAAGAAACTGAAGGCTTTCTTTAAAACCAACTTCTGGAGTCTGAAATTGATCAAACATACAATCAAGATGCACTGATAACTGCTGCTGATTGGAATTGGAAAGTTGGAAACAAAGAAGGATTAGTAGTTGGAAAATATGACCTTGATGATAGAAATGACATGAGAGATTAAATGATAGAATTTTGCAAGGCCAGTAATGTAGTTATTGCAAATATTTTTTTCAACTACATAAAGGTGCCGATACATGTAGACCTCAATGGATGGAATACACAGGTATCAAATCGACTACATCTGTGAAAAGAGATGATGGAGAAAATCAATATCCTCAGCCAGAGCAAGGCTGGGGCCAACTGCAGAACAGACCATCAATTGCTCATAGGCAAGTTCAAGTTGAAGCTGAAGAAAACTTGGAAAAGTCCATGAGATCCAAAGTATGACCTTCAGTATATCCCACCTGAATTTAGAGGTCATCTCAAGAATAGATTTGACACATTGAACTAACGACCGAAGACCAGATGAGTTGTGGGATGACATTAAGGATATCATACATGAAGAAAGCAAAGGGTCATCAAAAAGACAGAAAAAAAAAACCCAAAATAGCGACTCTGACTTGCTCTTGCACGTAGAGTAGCTAAAGCGAATGGAAGAAATGATGAAGTAAAAGAGCTGAACAGAAGATTTCAAAGAGCAGCTTGTGAAGACAAAATAAAGTATATAATGAAATGTACAAAGACCTGGAGTTAGAAAACCAAAAGAGAAGAATATGCTCAGCATTTCTCAAGCTGAAAAAAGTGAGTTTCAATACTGACTTTATGGGCAAAATATTGAACAACACAGGAAGCATTGAAAGAAGACAGAAGGAATACACAAGGTCAATGTACCAAAAGAATTGGTCAACATTCAAGCATTTCAAGAGGTAGCATATAACCCAGAATGGATGGTATTGAAAGAAGAAGTCCAAGCTGCACTAAGGCATTGGTAAAAAAAACAAGGCTCCAGGAATTGGCAGAATATCAATTGAGATGTTTCAAAAAATGGATGCAACGCTGGAAGCATTCACTTGTCTATACCAAGAAATTTGGAAGACAGCTACCTGGTAAACCAACTGGGTAGATCCATATATGTGCCCATTCCAAAGAGAGATGATCCAACAGCATGCAGAAATTACTGAACAATATCATTAATATTGCATGAAAGCAAAATTATGCTGAAGACAATCTAAAAATGGTTGCAGCAGTACATGAAACAGGAAACCGCCAGGAATTCAAGTTGGATTCAGAAGAGGGAGTGGAATGAGGAATGTCATTGCTGATGTCAGATGAATCTTGGCTGAAAGCAGAGAATACTAGAAAGTTGCTTTTAAAAAAAAGTTGCTTAGCTGTGTTTTATTGACTATGCAAAGGCATTCAACTGTGCAGATCATAATAAATTATGGATAACATTTTGAAGAATGGAAATTCCAGAACTCTTAATTGTGCTCATGTGAAACTTATACATACACCACGTGGCAGTTCAAACAGAACACGGGGATGCTGCGTGGTTTATAATCAGGAAAGGTGTGCATCAGTGTAGTATCCTTTCATCACACTTATTCAACCAGTATGCTTACCAAATAATCTGAGAAGCTGGAGTATATGAAGAATGCAGGGTCAGGATTAGAGGAAGACTTGTTAACAACCTGTGATATGCAGAAGGAAGAACCTTGCTTGCTGAAAGTGAAGAAGACTTGAAGCACTTACTGATGAAGGTCAAAGGCTACAGCCTTCAGTATGGATTACACCTGAACATAAAGAAAACAAAAATTCTCACAACTGGACTATTAAGAAACATCATGATAAACAGAAAAAATATTGAAGTTGTCAAGGATTTCATTTTACTTGGATCCACAATCAATGCCGATGGAAGTAGCAGTAAAGAAATCTAATGCCGTATCACACTAGGCAAATCTGCTGCAAAAGATCTCTTTTGAGTGTTAAAAAGCAAAGATGTCACCTTGAGGACTAAGGTGCGCCTGACCTAAGCCATGGTATTTTTTCAATTGCCTTATATGCATGTGAAAGCTGGACAATGTATAAGGAAGACCAAAGAAGAATTGATGTATTTGAATTATGATGTTGGTGAAGAATATTGAATACACCACGGACTGCCAAAAGAATGAAGAAATCTGTCTTTGAAGAAGTGCAGCCAGTATGTTCCTTAGAAGGGAGGATCTGGAGACTTGATCTCTGATACTTTGAGCATGTTATTAGGAGGCACCAGTCCTTGAAGAAGGACATCATGCTTGGTAAAGTAGAGGATCAGCAGAAAAGAGGAAGACCCTCAACGAGATGGATTGATACAGTGGCTGCAATGATGGGCTCAAGCATAGCAATAACTGTGAGGAATGGGCAGGACCAGGTAGTGTTTTGCTCTGTTGTATATAGGGTCACTACAAGTCGGAATCAACTCGACAACACCTAACAGCAAAAACAACATACTTATTTTTAAGCATTTGTCTTTTAAATCATATAAGACATAACAAGTAGAATTAATTTTTTGTATAACATGCTAAGTTTAGGTTGAGGTTCTTTTTCTTTTCTTTTTTGCATATGGGTGTCCAATTATTCCATCACCTTTTTTTTTGAGAAGACTATTCTTTCTTCATTGAACTGCCTTAGCACCTTTATCAAAAATTGATTGACCATATTTGTGTGGGTCTATTTCTGGACTGTTTGCTTTTTCCCATTGATCTATATGTCTATTCCTTTGCTAATACTCAGAGGCAGATAATCCAACAAGCAAGGTAAGCACAGGCTTACTTGTGCTTACTTACTAATCTGTAGTGAACAATTTCACATGGGTTTCACCATATCACATCAAAATGAGAAGAAACAGCTGCAAACATCCATTAATAATAGGAACCTGGAATATATGAAGTATGAATCTAGGAAAATTGGAGTTGGTAAAAAAGGAAATAGAACACTTGAAGATAGATATCCTAGGTATTAGTGAACTGAAATGGACTGGTATCAGACAATCATATATATGGTCTCCTAAGCTGGGAATGACAACTTGGAGAGGAATGGCATTGCATTCATCGTCAAAAACAACATTTCAAGATCTATCCTGAACTGCAATGCTGTCAGTGATAGGATAATATCTATACGCCTACAAGGATGACCAGTTAATATGACTATTATTCAAATTTACCTGCCAACCACTAAAGTCAAAGATGAAGAAATTGAAATTTTTTACCAACTTCTGCAGTCTGAAATTGATTGAATATGCAATCAGGATGCATGGCCTTGGTGATAGAAATGATGCCGGAGATCATATGATAGATTTTTGCAAGACCATCAACTTCCTCACTGCAAATATCTTTCTTCATCAACATAAATGGTGACTATACACATGGATCCTACAGGATGGAATACACAGGAATCAAATCAACTACATCTGTGGAAAGAGACTATGGAAAAGCTCAATATCATTTTGTCAGAACAAGGCCAGGGGCTGACTGCAGAACAGACCATCAATTGTTCATACGCAAGTTCGAGTTGAAGCTGAAGAAAATTAGAACAAGTCTATGAGAGCCAAAGTACCACCCTGAGCATATCCCACCTGAATTTGGAGACAACCTCAGGAATAGATTTGATGCATTGAACAGTAATGACTGAAGACCAGATTTGTTGTGGAATAACATCAAGGACATCATACATGAAGAGAGCAAGAGGTCATTAAAAAGACAAGAAAGAAAGAAAAGACCAAACGGATGTCAGAAAAGACTCTGAAACTTGCTCTTGAATGTCAAGTAGCTAAAGTGAAGGGAAGAGATGGTGAAGTAAAAAAGCTTGAACAGAAGATTGCTGAAAGAACTAAAGAGAAAATTCAAGTCTCGAGTTGCAATAGTGAAGGTTTCTGTGGACAAAATACTGAATGATGCAGGAAGCATCAAAAGAAGATGGAAGGAATACACAGAGTCACTATCCCAAAAAGAATTGGTCGACATTCATCCTTTTCAGGAGGTAGCATATGATCAAGAACCAATGGTACTGAAGGAAGTCCAAGCTGCACTGAGGATATTGGTGGAAAACAAGACTCCAGAATTGACAGTATACCAATTAAGATGTTTCAACAAATGGATGCAGTGCTGGAAGTGTTCATTCATCTATGTAAAGAGCTACCTGGCCGATCAACTGGAAGAGATCCATATTTGTGCCTATTCTAAAGAAAGGTGATCCAACCAAATGTGGAAATTATTAATATCACACTCAAGTAAAATTTTGCTGAGGATAATTCAAAAATGGTTGCAGTACATTGGCAAGGAACTGCCAGAAATTCAAGCCGGATTCAGAAGAGGACTTGGAAAGAGGGATATCACTGCTGATGTCAGATGGATCTTGGCTGAAAGCAGAGAATACAGGAAAGATGTTTACCTGTGTTTTATTAACTATGCAAAGGCATTCAACTGTGTGGATCATAAAAAATTATGGATAACATTTTGAAGAATGGGAAATCCAGAACACTTAATTGTGCCCATGAGGAACCTGTACATGGACCAAGAGGAAGTCATTTGAAAAAAACAAGGGGATACTATGTGGTTTAAAGTCAGGAAAGGTGTGCATCAGGGTTGTATCCTTTCACCATACTTATTCAATCTGTATGCTGAGCAAATAATCCAAGAAGCTGGACTATATGAAGAAGGGGGTATGAGGACTGGAGGAAGACTCATTAACAGCCTGCGTTATGCAGATGACACAACATTTTTGCTGAAAGTGAAGAGGACTTGAAACACTTACTGTTGAAGATCAACGACTACAGTCTTCAGTACAGATTATACCTCAACATAAAGAAAGCCAAAATCCTCACAAGTGGACCAACAAGCAACATCATGATAAATGGAGAAAAGATTGAAGTTGTCAAGGATTTCATTTTACTTGGATCCACAGTCAACATCCAAGGAAGCAGCAGTCAAGAAATCAAAGGACACGTTGCACTGGGCAAAATCAGCTGCAAAAGACCTCTTTAAAAAGCAAAAATGTCACTTTAATGACAGAGGTGTGCCTCACCCAGGCCATAGTGTTCTCAATCACCTCATATGCATGTGAAAGCTGGGCAATCAGTAAGAAAGACTGAAGAAGAATTGATGCTTTTGAATTATGGTGTTGGTGAAGAATATTGAATATTCCATGGACTGCCAGAGGAATGAACAAATCCATCTTGGAATAAGTACAGCCAGAATGCTCCTTAGAAGGGAGGGTGGTGAGACTTCATCTCACATACTTTGAATACGTTATCAGGAAGGATCAGTTCCTCCAGAAAGACATTATGCTTGGTAAAGTAGAAAGAGGGTCAGGGAAAAAGAGGAAGACCCTCAATGAGATGTATTGACACAGTGGCTGCCACAATGGGCTCAAGCATAACAGAGATCATGAGGATGGTGCAAGACCATGCAGTGTTTCTTTCTGTTGTACACACAGTTGCTATGAGTTGGAAGCAACTTGACGGCACCTAACAACAACAACAACATAAATGACATTTAAAAAAAATCCTGCTTCCAATTGTTCATTGCTAGTATAGGGAAGGATCCCCTGGTGGCGTTTTTTTTTTAGCTTAGGGAAGGATCCCCTGGTGGCATAGTGGTTAAGTGCTACAGCTGCTAACCAAAAGGTCGGCAGTTTGAATCTGCCAGGCGCTCCTTGGAAACTCTATGGGGCAGTTCTACTACGCCCTCTAGGGTCGCTATGAGTCGGAATCAACTCTACGGCAGTGGGTTTAGTACAGGGAAATGCAATTGTGTTTTGTATGTGGACCTTGTATGCTGTGACCTAGCTAATCTTATTAATTCTAGGAGTTTTTTTTTTTTTTGCGTGTGGATTTCTATGCAATCATGTAATCTACAGATATCGCCATTTTCTGGCTTTCCAATCTGTAAGCCTTTTACTTATTTTTCTTGCTTTTTTGCACTTTATAGGACATCCAGTATGATACTGAATAGGAGTTGTAAGAGTGGACGTCTTTGCCTTTTGCCTGATTTTAGGAGGGGAATCCATTCAGTCTTTCACCATTAAGTGTGATTTTTGCTGTTGTTTCTTTTTTCTAGATGACCCTTATCAGGTTGAAAAATTTCCTTTATATTCCTAGGCTGCTGAGAGTTTTTATTCATAAACGGGTATTGAATTTTCTCAAATGTTTTTCTGCATCACTGATATGCTTTGTTTTTATTCTCCAGACTGTTAATATGATAGATTACTTATGATTGATTACGTTGATTTATTTACACCCACAATAGCATGGCTATAAGGCATGAAATGGAAATTTAGCATAAAACTGAGTATCTTATCTAATTGCAAAATCAAAATTTAATTAAGAATTACATACAGTCTTAGTATGAAAAAAGGGCTGATTAGCTATTATGCCTCTTCAACACAAGCTCTGAGCTAAACTTGTCCCATTCCACTCTATGGGGTCACATAGCCATAAACAACCCTGGTGGTTCATTGATCTCCTCGTAATATTCAACTCTTTGTCTTTATTTGATACAGGTTCTTAGGTCGCTTTGGTTCCCAAGGATCCTTCCAAATTCAAACAGGGAAATCTTTCTCACTAAGAGGGGCTATAGGCCATAAGACCAACAAAATACAACCCCCCTTAACTCTCACCATCAGGACCATTACTTAGTGTGATTTCCCCATGGTTGTAGCCCCCATTAAACTGGCCACCCTGGTCATTGGCATTGATGCCCTGACCCAAGAACAACAAATAGGGTTAAATCTGAAATGGTTGTGCTAATTATTATTATTATTTAAAATTTTATGTTTTGTTGTTGTTGAGAATATGCACAGCAAAACATACACCAATTCAACCATTTCTACAATAGTGACATTGATTAAATTCTTTGAGTTGAGCAACCATTCTTACCCTCCTTTTCTGAGTTGTTCCTCCCACATTAACACAAAGTTATGACTCCTTAATGTTCCTATCTAATCTTTAGAGTTGCTATTGTCACTTTGATTCCATATAGCTAGTTTTTCAAAGAGCATAATGCTTAAGGCAGATTTTTTTTTTAATTAGTTAAGCTAAACTATTGTTTGGTTTTAAAGAAGACTTCAGGGGATATTTTTGGTTTAACTTTTAAAGATTATCTCAGGGCAATAATTTCAGGGGTTCATCCAGCCTCCAGGGCACCAAAAAAATCTGTTTTGCATTTCCTCCCTTTTTATTAGGATTATTCTATAGACTCTTTGATCAAAATGTTCAGTAATGGTAGCCTGGCACCATCCAGTTGTTCTGGCCTCAAGGCAAAGGAGGCAGCAGCTATTCATGGAGACAATTAGCCACACATTCCATATCCTTCTCCTACTCCTGACTCTCTGTCTTCCTCTATTGCTACAGGTGAATAGAGAGCAATTGTTTTGCCTTGGATGGCCAATTGCAAGCTTTTAAGATCCCAGGCACTACGCAACGAACTAGGAGGTAGAACAGAAGCATTAAGCGCATTACTAAGCCAATTAACTGGGATGTCCCGTGAAACCATGACCGTAAACCTCCAAACCAAGGGACAAAATCTTGTGTGGTTTTTGGTTGTACATAACCAGTATCAGCAGCTACACTTTTTGGTCGTTGTTGTAAATATATCATACAACTTTTGCCATTTCAACTTTCAAAAGGTGTAGAACTTATTGACAGCAATTACAGCAATCACCTGTGCAACCCTACCCTTAATCAATGTGTGTTTTCTGTCACTGTTATTCCCCTTCCCCCTCCTCCTGCTTGCCAAACCCGTTGCCCTCAAGTCGATTCTGACCACGAATGCATTTGCCTTTTCTTGTCTTTTTATATAAGTGAGGTAATACAATATTTGTTCTTTTGTGATTGGCTTATTTCTCTCAGCATAATGTCTTCAAGCTTCATTCATATTGTAGCATACATCAAGATTTCATTTCTCTTACAGGCTGAGTAGTATTTCATTGTATGTATGTACCACATTTTGTTTATTCATTCATCTGTCAAATCATGCATTGCATTGGGCAAATCTGCTGCAAAAGACCTCTTTAGAGTGTTGAAAAGCAAAAATGTCACCTGAAGACTAAGGTGTGCCTAACCCAAGCCATGGTGTTTTCAGTCACCTCATATATATGAGAAAGCTGAGCAATGAATAAGGAAGAGCAAAGAGCTGACACTTTTGAATTATGATGTTGGTGAAGAATATTGAATATTCCATGGACTGCCAGAAGAATGAACAAATTTATCTTGGAAGAAGTACAGCCAGAATGCTCCTTAGAAGTAAGGATGGCCAGACTACGTCCCACATACTTTGGACATGTTATCAAGAGGAAACAGCCCCTGGAGAAGGACATCTTGCTTGGTAAAGTAGAGGGTCAGGGAAAAAGAGGAAGACCCTCAATGAGATGGATTGACACAGTGGCTGCAACAATGGGCTCGAGCATAAAAATGATTGTGAGGATGGCACAGGATTGGGCAGTGTTTTGTTCTGTTGTACATAGGGTCGCTATAGTCAGAACTGGTTCGATGGCACCAAACAACAACATTCATCTGGTGATGGACATTTAGGTTGTTTCCACCTTTTGACTTGTGAATAGTGCTGCAATGAACTTTGGTGTAAAAGTCTGTTTGATTCCCTGCTTTCAAGCCTTTTGATTATATCCCTGGGAGTGGAATTGCTTGGTCACATGGTAGTTCTATTTCTAGGTTTTCGAGGAACCACCACATTGTTTTCCACAATGGCTGTACATTTTGCATTCCTACCAGCCATGGATAACTATTTCAAATTCCCCACATCCTTGCCAATGTTTATTTTCTGTTTTGTTTTGTTTTTATCTTAAGCATACTAGTGGGAGTGAAGTGGTATCTCATGGTGGTTTTGATTTGCATCTCTTTGGTGGCTAATGAAATTGAGCATCTTTTCATGTGTTTGGTGGCCATTTGAATGTCTTTTTTAGTGAAATGTCTATTCAAGTCCTTTGCCCATTTTATGATTGCGTTATTTTTCTTTTTGTTGTTAAGGTGTCAAAGTTCTATATATTTTTTGGTTATTAGATCGTATCAGATATATGGTTTCTGAAGATATTCTCCCAGTCGGTAGCTTGTCTTTTCACTTGTTTGGTTAAATCTTTTGATGAACAAAAGTTTTTAATTTTTATGAGGTCTCATTTATTTTGTCTTTTCTGTTTGTGCTTTCGTTATTGTATTAGATAAGCCATTGTTAAAAGCTAGGACTGACAGCATTGCCCCTGCATTTTCTTCTAAGAATTTCATGGTTTTAGTTTGCATATTAATCCATTTTGTATGTGGTTTGAGGTATGGATCCTGCATCATTTTTCTGCATGTGGAAATTCAATTTTTCCAACACTATTTATTGAAAAGACTCTTCTTTCCCCATCATATGGACTTAACACCCTTATCAAAAATCAGTTGACTATAGATGTGTGGGTTTAATCCTGGATTCTCAATTCTATTCCATTGGTCTATGTGTCCATTGTTATACCCATACCAGGCTGTTTTGATTGCAGTAGCTATATGTTTTAAAATCAGGATGTGTGAGTCCTCCTACTTTGTTTTTTTCTGTCAGCATTGCTTTAGCTTTTTGGGGCCTCTTGCCATTCCATATAAAGTTGAGGGCTTCTTTAATTTCTTTCAGCAATGTTTAATACTTTTAAATGCACAAATCTTTCACCTCCCTGCTTAAGTTTATTTCTAATTATTTTATTCTCTTAGATGTTATTGTAAATGGAATAGTTTTCTTAATTTCCTTTTTGGATTGCTCCTTGCTGGCTTATAAAAACTCAACTTATTTTTGTGTGTTGATCTTGTATCCTGTGTCTTGCTGAATTCACTGAGTAACTCTTGTAGCTTTCTTGTGAATTATTTGTGATTTTCTAAATGTGGGATTATGTCATCTGTAATTAGGAATAATTTCACTTCTTGCTTCCTGATTTGGATACCTTTTCTTTCTTTGTTTTGCCTAATTGCTCTGACTAGGACTTCCAGTATAGTAATGAAGAGCAATGGTAAGAGAGAGTACCCTTGTTTTATTCCTGTCAATGCTTGCTTCATATATCAAGGGCTCTGATGTTAGGTACGTAGTATTTATAGTTGTTATATCTTCTTGATGAATTGACTCCTTTATCATAATATAATGTTCTCTTTACCTCTTATAACTGATTCTACTTAAGATCTATTTTGATTGATATCACTATACTACCCCTACTCTCTTTTAGTTAATATTTGCATGGAACATTTTTTCATCCTTTCACTTTCACCCTATCTCTGTTTGGGGGCTTAAGATATGTTTCTTGACAGCATAAAGATAGATCATGCTTTCTTATCTATTCTGATCTTTGCCTTTTTATTGGAGTGTTTAGTCCATTTACATTTGAGGTAATTACCAATAAAGAAGGAATTACTTTTCCTCTTTTGCTATTTGTTTTTTGTGTGTCTTCGTCCTTCTTTGTCCTTCATTTGCTCGAATTTTGCCATCATTTGTGTTTAATTGATTTTTTAATTGAACCGTTTTGATTCTCTTGTTCTTTCCTTCTGTGTATGTTTTTAGATATTTTCTTTGCAGTTACCATGAGTATTACATTTAACATAATAAATTTATAACAATCTGGTTTAAATTGATACCAACTTAACTTTAGTAACATACAAATACTCTATTCCTATATCACTTCTCCTTCTCTCCCATTTATATTGCTGTTATCAATTACATCTTTATCCATAATGTGCCATATAACATGAATTTATACTTATTTTTATACATTTCTTCTTACGAACATGTAAGACATTACCAATCAAAAATACCATAAAACTGGCCTTTGTATTTGTCCATAAAATTACCTTTACCAGAGTCCGTTTTTTCTATGTATAGCTTCAAGTTTCTGTCTGGTGTCCGTTCCTTTCAATCTGAAGGAACTACTTTAGCATTTCTGGCAGGGTGTATCTAGTTGTAACAAACTCACTCTGCTTCTGTTTATCCGGGTGTGTCTTAATTTTGTACTCATTTTTGAAGAACAGTTTTGCCATATATAGGATTCTTGGTTGACGGTTCTTTCAACACTTTACATATGTTATCCTACTGTCATCTGGGCTCCACCATGTCTGTGAGAAAAAAATAATCAGTGCTTAACCTTATTGATAATCTCTTATATGTGACAATTCACTTCTCTCTTGCTGTTTTCAACATTCTCTCTTTAACTTTGGTTTTTAAGAGTTTGGTTATAATGTATCAGTGTGGATCTCTTTGTGTTATCCTACTTGAAGTTTGTTGAGCTTCTTGGATTCGTAGACTCATATCTTGCATAAAATCTAGAATTTTTTTCTGCTATTATTTCTTCAAACATTCTTTCTGTCCCTTTCCCTCTCTTTCCCTTCTAGGATTCCAATGACAAATATGTAGATTCACTTGTTAGTGTCCCACAATTTCATTTAGCTTCACTTGGTTTTCTTTATCATTTTCTCTCATTGCTCTTCAAATTCAATAATTTTAATTACCTTATCCTCTAGTTCTATGATTCTTCTGCCAGTTCAAATCTGTTGTTGAATCCCTGCAATGAAATTTCATTTCAGTTATTGTATTTTTCAGCTCCAATAAATCTATTTGGTTTTTTTTTATAGTTTCTATATTTTTATTGAAATTTTTTTCCTGTATTGTTTGCATAATTTCCTTTAGTTTATTGTGCATGTCTTCCATTAGGTCTTTGAGCACACTGTGAAATGAAATTAAAAATAAACATTTTATTTTGATTTAAAAAGGGTTTCTCTTACACATGAGCCAAAAGAATCTGGACCCAAACTACAAAACTATACTAATCATGACAGAAGCTTTGCTAACTTTTTTTTCACCCAAATCTTGTAATCTACTTTGAAGTATTGTTAACTCGTTAACTTGATTTTTTCTGACTTTTCTGACTTAAAGACTGTAGTCAATACCAAACCCATTACCTAATGATTTAGTGAAGAAGGCTATGCACTTCCTTAAATTTAACTTCAAGTGGTTTCATGACAACAAATACGTAAATAGCCAGAATTTCTGGAGTTATTTTTTTAACATTAAATCAATAACTGTTAAGTACTTTGTCACTGTGGAAAATTGTATTCCTTAAGTACATTGAGTACAAAAAAAAGAAAACTTCTATTTAATCCTCTGTGAAATATCTGATCCCCAGGAGTATTTTTCATTGCAAAGAGAGATGCTGCCCCAATTTGAAAACTATTTATTAAGTAATAGAGCAATCAAATATTGTGTTATTCTTTTGAGCTAATTCAAGGCTTCTTTTTAACATGTTAAATATTGTTGTTTCAGTCTTCTAATCTATTATCCAGACTTCCATATGGGCAATTTCTTTTTCTTCATATTATTCTTTTGATTGGGCCATCTATTCCAGTTTCTTTATATGCCTTATTATTATTATTTTTGTTGAAACTGGGACATTTGAATATTGTAATGTGCTAACTCTGGAACTTAGATTCTTCCCTTTCCCCAAGAATTTCTATTTTTTTTAATTGTTGAAGGCTGTAATAGTCTGTTTGCCCAGCAGCCTCCTCTAACTAATTTTTCAAAGTGGTTGTTGCTAGGTGTCATTGACTTGGTTCTGACTCATAACCATCCTATGTACAACAGAATGAAACACTGCCTGGACCTGCACCATCCTCACAATCGTTGCTATGTTTGAGCTTATTGTTGCAGCCACTGTGTCAATCCATCTCATTGAAGGTCTTCCTCTTTTTTGCTAACCCTCTACTTTACCGAGCATAATGTCTTTTTCCAGGGACGGATCCCTCCTGATAACATGTCCAAAGTATGTGAGACCAAGTCTCGTCATCCTTGCTTCTAATGAGTATTCTTGCTGTATTTCTTCTAAGACAGATTTGTTCATTCTTCTGGTCATCTATGCTATATCCAATATTCTTCGCCAACACCATAATTCAAAGGCGTCAATTCTTCTTCCATCTTCCTTATTCATTCTCCAGCTTTTACATGCATATGAGGCAATTAAAAATACTATGTTTTGGGTCCGGCACACCTTAGTCCTCAAAGTGACATCCTTGCTTTTCAACACTTGAAAAACATCTTTTGCAGCATATTTGCCCAATGCAATATGTTGTTTGATTTCTTGAGTGGTGCTTCCACGGGCACTGATTATGGATCCAAGCAAAACAATATCCTCGAAATTTCAATCTTTTCTCTGTTTATCATGATGTTGCTTAATGGTCCAGTTGTGAGAATTTTTGTTTTCTTTATGTTGAGGTGTAATCCGTACTGAAGGCTGTGGTCTTTGACCTTCATCAGTAAGTGCTTCAAGTCCTCTTCACTTTACACAAGCGAGGTTGTGTCATCTGTATAAAGCAGATTGTTTACGAGTCTTCCTCTAATCCTGATGCCACATTCTTCTTCATATAATCCAGATTCTCGGATTATTTGCTCAGCATACAGATTGAATAAGTATGGTGATGAATACTTATTCAAACTGTATGCTTACGCATGCAGACTGAACAAACTGTGCACATCTTTCTTGACTTTAAACCACGTAGTATCCCTTTGTTCTGTTTGAACAACTGTTGCTTGGTCTATGTATAGGTTACTCATGAGCATGATTAAGCGTTCTGGAATTCCCATTCTTTTCAATGTTATCCATAATTTGTTATGATCCACACAGTTGAATGCCCATGGGTAGTCATTAAAACACAGGTAAACATCTTTCCTGTATTCTCTGCTTTCAGCCAAAATTCATCTGACATCAGCAATGATATCCCTGGTTCTACATCCTTTTTTGAATCCAGCTTGAATTTCTGGCAGCTCCCTGTCAGTGTACTGCAGCAGCCACTTTTGAATGTTCTTCAGCAAAATTTACTTGTGTGTGATATTAATAATATTGTTTGATAATTTTTGCATTCTCTTGGATCACCTTTCTTTGGAATGGGTACAAATATGGATCTCTTCCAGTCAGTTGGCCAGGTAGTTGCCTTCCAAATTTCTTGGCATAGAAGAGCGAGCACTTCCAGCACTGCATCCATTTGTTGAAACATCTGAACTGGTAGTCCATCAATTCTTGGAGCCCTGTTTTTTTGACAATGCGTTCAGTGCAGGTTGGACCTGTCATCAGTACCTTTGGTTTTTGATCATATGTTACCTTCTGAAATGGTTAAACATAGATCAACTCTTCTTGGTACACTGACTCTGTAATTTTTTTTTCTTTTGATGCTTTCTGCATCATTTAATATTTTACCCCATAAAAAAATATATGTGTATTTTTTTTTTATTTTACCACATAGAACCCTTCAATATTGTAACTCGAGGCTTTAATTTTTTCTTCAGTTCTTTCAGCCTGAGAAATGCTGTGTGTTCTTCACTTTTGGTTTTCTTTTTTTCCTGATTTTATTATTATTATTGTACTATAGATGAAGGTTTACAGAACAAACTAGCTTCTCATTAAACAATTAGTACACATATTGTTTTGTGACATTGGTTACCAACTCCACGACATGTCAACACTCTCCCCTTCTCAACCTTGGGTTCCCTATTACCAACATTTCTGCCGCCTCCTGCCTTCTAGTCCTTGCCTTGGGCTAGTGTGTCTCTTTAGTCTCATTTTGTTTTATGGAACTGTCTAATCTGTGGCTGAAGGCTGAACCTCAGTGACTTCATTACTGAGCTAAAATGGTGTCCAGGGTCCATACTCTCAGATTTCTCCAGTCTCTGTCAGGCCAGTAAGTCTGGTCTTTTTCTGTGAGTTAGAATTTTGTTCTACATTTTTCTCCAGATCTGTCCAGGACAGTCTATTGTGATCTCTGTCAGAGGAGTTGGTGATGGTAGCTGGGCACCATATAGTTGTGCTGCACTCAGTCTGGTGGAGGCTATGTTAGTTGTAGTCCACTAGTCCTTTGGACTAATCTTTCCCTTGTGTCTTTGGTTTTCTGCATTCTCCCTTGCTCAAGGCGGGGTGAGACCAGTGGAGTATCTTAGATGGTTGTTCACAAACTTTTAACACCCCAGACTCTACTCACCATAGTAGACTGTAGAACATTTTCTTTATGAACTATGTTATAACAATTAAGTTAGCTGTTCCCTGAGACCATGGTCCCTGAAGCCCTCAGCCAATAATTTGGTTCCTCAGGGAGTTTGGATGTGTCTATGGAGTTCCTATGACCTTGCTTTGGACAAGTTGTGCTGGTTTCCCCAGTATTGTGTACTGTCTTACCCTTCACCAACATTACCACTTATCTATTTTCTGTAATTATTGCTGTTAGGTACCATTGAGTTGGCTCCAACTCATAGCAACCCTATGTACAACAGAACAAAACACTGCCTGGTCCTCCATCATTCTCATAATCCTTGTTATGTTTGAGCCCATTGTTGCAGCCACTGTGTCAATCTATCTTGTTGAGGGTCTTCCTCTTTTTTGATGACCTTCTACTTTACCAAGCATGATGTCCTTCTCCAGGGACTGATCCCTCCTGATAACATGTCCAAAGTATGTGAGACTTAGTCTTGCCATCCTTGTGTCTAAGGAGCATTCTGGTTGTACTTCTTCCAAGACAGATTTGTTCACCTTTTGGAAGTCTATGGTATATTCAACATTCTTCACCCACTCCACAATTCAAAGGCGTCAATTCTTCTTCGGTTTTATTCATTGTCCAGCTTTCGCATGCATATGAGGTGACCTGAAACACCATGGCTTGGTCAGGTGCGCCTTAATCCTCACAGTGACCTCTTTGCTTTTCAACACTTTAAAGAAGTCTTTTGCGGCACTTTTGTCCAAAGCAATGCGTCTTTTCATTTCTTGACTACTGCTTCTATGGGTGTTGATTGTGAATCCAAGTAAAATGAAATCCTTGACAACTTCAATCTTTTCTCTGTTTACCAGGATGTTGCTTATTGGATTATTTGTGTGATTTTTGTTTCTTTATGTTGAGGCGTAATCCATACGGAAGGCTTTGGTCTTTGATCTTCATCAGTAAGTGCTTCACGTCGTCTTTACTTTCAGCAAGAAAGGTTGTGTCATCTGCATAATGCGAGTTGCTAATGCATCTTCCTCCAATCTTGATGCCCCCCAAAATACAAGCCTTGAGTTGCAACAGTGAAGGAGTCTATGGGGACAATATTAAACGATGCAGGACGAATCCAAAAAAGGTGGTAGGAGAGGCAGAGTCAAGAAGGCGGAGTAGTCAGATGCTTCCAGCGGCAGGGAGAGGGAGAGACAGTTCAGAAGTGGCGAGGAGTTGCCAGACCTTTCTTGGAGGGAACCAGAGCCCCACAGGAACCATTCCCTGTTACAACTGCAGCAGGGCTGGCAGCATTCTAGGTGCGAGTTCCTCAGGGAGAGACAGCAAGGTGCAGAGTCTGCTCACACCTCCAGAATCAGAAAACAGTACTCTTAGCAAAAGCTAAGTACTTGAATCTAATTTTACCCTGCCTACAGCCCGCAAGTAGGCTTCAGTGGCTGTCGATTTCCCTGGCCCTGAGATAGGCCCTGCTGCACATCCTGAGCCATTCTCCTAGCCTTGGAGAAGGAATAAATTAATAATTGGGGAAAAAGATAATCTTCCAACT
Organism: Elephas maximus indicus; assembly: GCF_024166365.1. NCBI lineage: Eukaryota > Metazoa > Chordata > Mammalia > Proboscidea > Elephantidae > Elephas > Elephas maximus. The sequence continues at coordinate 96,411,050 of NC_064846.1, read as the reverse complement.
CCCCTAAGCTGGGGAGAGCAGGACAGAAGCAGCTACTGTCCAGGGACAAATGGGTCATGGACTATGAATACCTTTCACCCCTGTATGCACCTTTGTGGACCCACTTCAAGAGCTTAGGCCCTTGTGGGCAGATTGTAATGGTGTATGTACCAGAGATCAGACTTTAACAGTTTCAGCTATGTGGTGGAGAGGCAGGTTTTTGATGTTTGGCACCGCTTTGCCTATTAAACAGGGTCTTCACCTACCCACGTGAGGGTCCAGGGGACTGGTGGCCACACCCACATCACCAAGCCACCCACGACAGGGGTCCAAGGATAAGTAGTGCCTCCCAGTCCATACAACCAAAAACATTGGGTGCCCGTGGTCTGGCTGCAGAACACACCAACCTGTGAACTCTAGGGAACAAGGATGTACTTTCCTCACAGTCAGGGAATGGTTGTCAGCCCCCTGCTTAGTTCAGAGCATGACCCTCTGCTGCAATGAGGTACCTGTGCCTACACCAATCACCCCTGCCCCTCTAAGACTGTAGGATAGAGCCTGTGCCACACACTTGGTGGACTGACAACCTGGACAGCTGAGCTGAATCCATACAAGAAAAGTGAATGGACTCCTAAGCTCATATGCCTAGTAACAGCTCAAGCTATTTGGTGACAGGACGTTAAAGCTTCAAAGGCACAAATAATGAAGCTAACACACTCAAGCAGCCTATTTGGGCATACCAAAACAAAACAAAGCTAGAACACAGTAAGCAAACATAAAATAAATTAATACAATAATTTATAGATGGCTCTGAGACAACAGTCAATATCAAATCACATAAAGAAGCAGACCATGATTGCTTCAACAAGCTCTCAAAACAATCAAGAAATTTTCCAGATGAAGAGGTATTCCTGGAATTACGAGAGGTAGAATACAAAATATTAATATACAGAACACTTCAAGACATCAAGAAAGAGATCAGGCAAAATGCAGAACAAACCAGGGAACACACAGATAAAGCAGTTGAGGGAATTAAGAAGGTTATTTATAATGAAAAATTTAATAGGCTGCAAGAATCCATACAGAGACAGCAATCAGAAATTTAGAAGATTAACAATAAAAATTCAGCATTAGACAACTCAATAGAAAATCAGAGGAGCAGAAATGAGGAAATGGAAGTCAGAATTAGTGAGATTGAAGACAAAGAATTTTAAAACTATACTCCAAAAAAAAAAATGGAAAACCTAGAGGAAGTGGACAATTTTCTAGAAACACACTATCTACCCAAACTAACACAAACTGATGTTGAAAATCTGAACAGACTCATAACAAGAGAAGACATTGAAAAGGTTAAAAAAAAAAAAAACTCCCAACAACAACAACAAAAAGACCTGACTCTGATGGCTTCACTGGAGAATTCTATCAAACATTCAAAGAGCTTACACGAGTACTACTCAAACTATTTCAGAACATAGAGAAAGGAAGCGTACTTCCAAATTCATTTTATGAAGCCAGCATAACCCTGATACCAACACCAGGCAAAGACACCACAAAAAAAGAAAATCGTAGGCCAATATCTCTCATGAGCATAGATGCAAAAATTCTCAACAAAATTCTAGCCAATAGAATTCAGCATCATATAAAAAAATACACTACAACCAAGTGCTATTCATACTAGGTATGCAAGGATGGTTCAACATTAGAAAATAAGTCAACATAATCCATGACATAAATAGAACAAAAGAAAAGAATCACATGATCATCTTAGTCGATGCGGAAAAGGCGTTCGACAAAGTCCAATACCCACTCCTGATAAAAGCTCTCAATAAAATAGGTATAGAAGGGAAATTCTTCAACATAATAAAGGGCATCTCTACAAAACCAACAGACAACATCATTCTTAATGCAGAGAGGCTGAAAACATTCCCGTTGAGGACAGGAACAAGACAAGGATGCCCTTTAACACCACTCCTATTTAACATTGTGCTGGAAATTCTAGCTAAAACAATAAGGCAAGAAAAATAAATAAAGGGCATCCAAATTGGTAATGAAGAATTAAACCGTTCCTATTTGTGGAATATATGACACTATATATAGAAAACCCAAAAGTTTCCACAAGAAAACTACTGTAACTAGTAGAAAGATTCAGCAGAGCAGCAGGATACAAGATAAACATACAAAAATCAGTTGGATTCCTATCCACCAATAAAGAGAACGATGAAAAGGAGATCAGGAAAATAATACCATTTATAACAGCCCCTAAAAATATAAAATACTTGGGAATAAATCTAACCAGCAATGTAAAAGACCTATACAAAGAAAACTACAAAACAGTACTGGAAAAAAAAAAGAGATCTACATAAATTGAAAAAATACAATGCTCATGGATAGGTAGACTCAACATTGTGAAAATGTCTTCTACCCAAAACGATCTACAAATACAATGCAATCTTGATCCAAATACCAACAGCATTCTTTAAAGAGATAGAAAAACTAATCATTAACTTTATAAGGAAAGGGAAGAGGCCCTGGATAAGTAAAGCACTATTGAAGAAGAAGAATAAAGTAGGAGGACTCACACTACCTGACCTCAGAACCTACTATACAGCTACAGTAGTCAAAACAGCCTGGTACTGGTACTACAACAGACACATTGACCAATGTAACAGAATTGAAAACCCAGATGTAAATCCAGTCATCTGTGGTCACCCAACCTTTGACAAGGGCCCAAAGTCCATTAAATTGGGAAGACAGTCTTTTTAACAAATGGTGCTGGCAAAACTGGATATCCATCTACAAAAAAAAAATGAAACAGGACGCATACCTCACACCATACACAAAAACTAATTCAAAATGGATCAAAGACCAAAATATAAAACCAAAAACTATAAAGATCATAGAAGAAAAAATAGAATCAATGCTAGAGGCCCTAATACACAGCATTAACAGGATACAAAACATAACTAACAACACACAAACTCCAGAAGGTAAGCTAGATAACTGGGATCTTCTAAAATTAGGCACTTAGGTATATGGGGAGATACAGGTGCATACATACGTGTGCACAGAAAGAAGTATCTATATGTGTATGTATATGTGCAGGCACATATATTCACAGAAGACACAATTACGGATATTCCTCAGACATAACCAAACACCTTACAAGATCGGTTTTCTAGATTTGAAGCCTTGCGATCTTAGTCTCATGGGACAACTCAGTCAATTGGCATAATATAGTTCACAAAGTTCATGTCTGTTATCCTAGTGAAGTAAATAGTGTCTGGAGTTTTAAAAGCTTATGAGCGACCATCTAAGATACAACTATTAGTCTCTACTCTCAGGGCCAAAAGAGAAAAAAAGGAAACCAAAGTCTCAGTGAAGAAACTAGTCTACAGGGCTAATAGCTTACACAAATCATGGCCTCATCTACCTTGAGACCAGACCTAGATGGTTCCCGGCTACCACTATGGACCCTTCTGATCAGGGCCACGATGGATGGTCCCTGGTAGAATGGGAGAAAAATGCAGAACAGAACTCAAACTGTTAAAAAGTTCAGACTTACTAGACCAGTTGAGACCAGAGGATTCCCTGAAACTATTGCCCTGTGATACTTTTTAAACCTTGAACCAAAACTATCCCGAGATCACCTTTTATCAAAATAACAGAGTGGCACACAAAATAAAAGGCATTACCCTTAAGTACAGTGCTCTACTAAAAACCATCTATATGACACCAAAAGGTCAACATTTACTCTACAGTAAAGATGAGAAGACAAGGAGGCAGGGAAACTAGAGTGCTGGAAACAGAACAACTCAAACACACCTAAAGGGAATGTTGACAGTTTGTGAAAAATGAAGCTAATGTCACTAAAATTTTGTATAAAAACCAAAAAAACCAAACCCACTGCCGTCGAGTCGATTCCGACTCATCGCGACCCTATAGGACAGAGTAGAACTGCCCCATAGAGTTTCCAAGAAGCGCCTGGCGGATTTGAACTGCTGACCTCGTGGTTAGCAGCTGTAGCACTTTACTACTCCGCCACCAGGGTGTAGAAATTGTTAAATGGGAACCTAATTTACTGTGTAAACTTTCAGCAAAAACACAATAAAATATTATTTAAAAATATTAAAAATAAAATAAAATTAGACAATGTTCATCAGAAGACTTCACCAAAAGAGTGAAAAGAGAACCTACAAATTGGGGAAAAAAATTTCTTTATGACAAATCCAACAAAGATCTAATCTCTAAAATCGACAGGAAAAACCAACACCTCTACAACAAAAAGACAAATAATCCAATTAAAAAAAGGACAAAAGAAATGACACTTCACCAAAGAAGATATTCAAAAGGCTAACAAACACATGAGGAAATGCTGCCAATCACTAGCCATTAGAGAAATGTAAATCAAAACCACAATGAGATACCATCTCAACTCGGCATTACTGGCAAAAAACAGAAAATAACAAATGTTGCAGAGACTGCCGGAGATTGGAACTCTTACGCACTGCTTGTGGGAATGCAAAATGGTACGACCACTTTGGAAAAGGATATGGCTCTTCCTTAGAAATCTAGAAATATAAATACCATATGATTCAGCAATCCCACTCCTAAGAATATATCCTAGAGAAAGAAGAGCTGTCACACAAATAGACATGCACACTCATGTTCATTGCAGCATTGTTCACAATAGCAAAAGATGGAATCAACCTAGATGCCCATCAGCAGATGAATGGATAAACAAACTATGGTACACAAACACGATGGAGTACTACACAATGATAAAGAACAACGATGAATCAGCGAAGAATCTCACAACATGGATGAATCTGGAGGGCAAATAAGTCAAACACAAAGGGACAAATATTGTATAAGACCTCTACTATAAAAACTCATGAAAAGGTTTACACACAAAAAGAAACAATCTTTGACGGTTATTAGAGAGAAAAGGGGCGGGAATGGAAAAACACTAAGTAGACAACAGATCATACAGATTGAACAGTTATGGTGAAAGGATACAACCCTGACACACACCTTTCTTGACTTTAAACCAAACAGTATCCCCTTGTTCTGTTCAAACAACTGCCTCTTGATCTCTGTACAGGTTCCTCATGAGTACAATTTGCGTTCTGGAATTCCCATTCTTCACAATGTTATCCATATTTTGTATGATCCTCACAGTCCAGTGCCTTTGCATAGTCAATAAATCACAGGTAAACATCTTGCAGGTATTCTCTGCTTTCATCCAGAATCCATCTGACATCAGCAATGATATCCCTTGTTCCACTTCCTCTTTTGAATCCAGCTTGAATTTCTGGAAGTTCCCTGTCGATATACTGCTGCAGCCACTTTTGAATGATCTTCAGCGAAACTTTACTTGCACGTGATATTAATGATATTGTTCCATAATTTCCCCATTCAGTTGAATCACCTTTCTTGGGAATAGGCATAAATATGGATCTCTTCCAGTCGGTCATATGAGTATGAATCGGAATCAACTTGACAGCAGTGGGTTTGAGTTTTTGATTTTCCAGTTGGCTGGCCAGGCAGCTGTCTTCCAAATTTCTTGGCATAGATGAGTGAGCACTTCCAGCATTGCATCCATTTGTTGAAAGACCTCAACTGGTATTCTGTCAATTCCTGGAGTCTTGTTCTTCGCCAATGCCTTCAGTGTAGCTTCAACTTCTTCCTTCAGTACCATCGGTTCCTGCTACCTCCTGAAAGGGTTGAAAGTCGGCCAATTCTTTTTGATACAATGAGTGAGTTTATAATGACATTGTGTAATCCTTCCACCCTTTTTTTCCTTTTTTTTTGTTATTGTGCTTTAAGTGAAAGATTACAAATCAAGTCAGTCTCTCATACAAAAACTTATATACACCTTGCTATATGCTCCTAGTTGCTCTCCCCTAATGAGACAGAACACTGCTCTTCTCCACCCTGTATTCCCCAGGTCCATTCAGCCAGCTCCTGTCCCCCTCTGCCCTCTCATCTCCCCTACAGACAGGAGCTGCCCACATAGTCTCATGTGTCTAATTGACCCAAGAAGCATACTCCTCATCAGTATCATTTTCTGTCTTATAGTCCAGTCCAATTGCTGTGTGAAGAGTAGTCTTGGGCTAACAGAAGGTCAGGGGACAATGACCTCCGGGGTGCTTCTAGTCTCAGTCAGACCATTAAGTCTGGTCTTTTTATAAGAATTTGAAGTCTGCATCCCTCAGCTCTCCTGCTCCATCAGGAAATCTCTGTTGTGTTCCCTGTCAGGGCAGTCATGGGTTGTACCCGGGCACCTCCTAGTTCTTCTGGTCTCAGGATGATGTAGTGTCTGATTTATGTGGCCCTTTCTGCCTCTTGGGATCATAATTACCTGTGTCTTTGGTATTCTTCATTTTCCTTTGCTCCAGGTAGGTTGAGACCAATTGATGCATCTTAGATAGCCACTTGCTAGCCTTTAAGACCCCAGATGCCACTCACCAAAGTGGGATGCAGAATGTTTTCTTAATACATTTTCTTATGCCAATTGACCTAGATGTCCCCTGAAACCATGGTCCTCAGACCCCGCTTCTGCTACCTCTGGCCTTCAAAGTATTTGGTTGTATTCAGGAAACTTCTTTGCTTTGGTTTAGTCCAGCTGTGCTGATGTCTCCTGTATTGTGTGTTGTCTTTCCCTTCAGCTAAGATAGTTCTTGACTACTATCTAGTTAGTGAATTCCCCTCTTCCTCCCACCCTCTCCAACCTTGTAACAATCAAAGAATATTTTCTTCTGTATTTAAACTGTTTCTTGAATTTTTATAATAATGATTTCATACAATATTTGTCCTTTTGCAACTGATTAATTTTGCTCAGCATAAAGTCTTCCAGATTCCTCCATGTTATGAGACGTGTCATGAATTCATCAATGTTCTTTATTGTTGCGTAGTATTCTATTGTGTAAATATATATATATATATATACCATAATTTATTTATTCATCCATTGATGGGCACCTTGGTTGCTTCCATCTTTTTGTTATTGTAAACAGGGCTGCAATGAACATGGGTGTGCATATATCTGTTCCTGTAAAGGCTCTTATTTCTCTAGGATATATTCCAAAGACTAGGGCTGCTGAATCCTATGGTAGTTTTATTTCTAGCTTTTTAAGAAGGCACCAAATCAATTTCCAAAGTGGTTCTACCATTTTACATTCCCACCAGCACTGTATAAGTGTTCTAGTTTCTCCACAACCTCTCTAACATTTATTACTCTGTGTTTTTGGATTAAAGCCAGCCTTATTGGAGTGAGATGGCATCTCATTGCAGTTTTGATTTGCATTTTTCTAATGGCTAATGATTGTGAGCATTTCCTCATGTATCCGTTAGCTGCCTGAATGTCTGCTTCAGTGAAGTGCCTATTCATATACTTTGCCCATTATTTAACTGGGTTATTTGTCTTTTTGTATTTGAGTTTTTGCAGTATCATGTAGATTTTAGAGATCAGACACTGATTGGAAATGTCATAGCTAAAAACTTTTTCCGTCTGTAGGTAATCTTTTTACTATTTTGGTGAAGTCTTTGGATGAGCATAGGTGTTTGATTTTTAGGAGCTCCCAGTTATCTAGTTTCTCTTCTGCATTGTTAGTAATGTTTTGTATACTATTTATGCCATGTATTAGGGCTCCTAGCATTGTCCCTATTTTTTCTCCCATAATCTTTATCATTTTAGACTTTATATTTAGGTCTTTGATCCATTTTGAGTTAGTTTTTGTGCATGGTGTGAGGTATGGGTCCTGTTTCATTTTTTTTTCGCAGATGGTTATCCAGTTATGCCAGCACCATTTGTTAAAAAGACTCTTTTCCCCATTTAAATGACTTTGGACCTTTGTCAAATATGAGCTGCTCACATATGGATGGATTTGTGTGTGGATTCTCAATTCTGTTCCATTGGTCTATGTATCTGTTGTTGTACCAGTACCAGGCTCTTTTGACTACTGTGGCAGTATAATTGCTTCTAAAATCAGGTAGAGTAAGGCCTCTCACTTTGTTCTTCTTTTTCAGTAATGCTTTACTTATCGGGGGCCTCTTTCCCTTCCATCTGAAGTTGGTGATTTGTTTCTCCATCTCATTAAAAAGTGTCGCTGGAATTTGGGTCAGAATTGCATTGTATCTATAGATCACTTTTGGTAGATAGACATTTTTACAATGTTAAGTCTTCCTATCCATGAGCAAGGCATGTTTTTCCACTTATGTAGGACTCTGGTTTCTTGCAGTAGCGTCTTGTAGTTTTCTTTGTATGTCTTTTACATCTCTGTTAAGATTTATTCCTAAGTATTTTATCTTCCTAGGGGCTACTGTAAATGCCATTGATTTGGTGAGTTCCTCTTCGATGTTCTTTTTGTTGATGTAGAGGAATCCAACTGATTTTTGTATGTTTATCATGTATCCTGATAATCTGCTGAACTCTTCTATTAGTTTCAGTAGTTTTTTTTTTGAGGATTCTTTAGGGTTTTCTGTGTATAAGATCATATCATGTGCAAAATAGAAATACTTTTACTTCTTCCTTACCAATCTGGATGCCTTTCATTTCTTTATGTAGCGTAATTGCTCTGGCTAGGACTTCGAGCACAATGTTGAATAAGAGTGGTGATAAAGGGCATCCTTGTCTGGTTCCTGATCTAAAGAGGAATGCGTTCAGGCTCTCTTCATTTAGGATGATATTGGCTGTTGGCTTTGTATAAGTGTCCTTTATTATGTTGAGGAATTTTTCCTTCTATTCCTATTTTGCTGAGAGTTTTTATCATGAACTGGTGTTGGACTTTGTCCAATGCCTTTTCTGCATAAATTGATAAGATCATGTGGTTCTTGCCTTTTGTTTTATTTATATGGTGGATTACATTAATTGTTTTTCTATTGTTGAACCATCCTTGCGTACCTGGTATGAATCCCACTTGGTCATGATGAATTATTTTTTCGTTAAGTTGTTGAATTCTATTGGCTAGAACTTTGTTGAGGATTTTTGCATCTAAGGTCATGAGGGATATAGGTCTGTAATTTCCTTTTTTTGTGGTCTCTTTACCTGGTTTTGGCATCAGGGATATGCTGGCTTCATAGAATGAGTTTGGAAGTATTCCCTCCTTTTCTGTGGTCTAAAATACCATTAGTAGTAGTAGTGTTAACTCTTCTCTGAAAGTTTGGTAGAACTCTGCAGTGAAGCCGTCTGGGCCAGGTTTTTTTGTTGTTGTTATTTGTTTGGAGTTTTTTAATTACCTTTTCAATCTCTACTTTTGTTATGGCTTTATTTAGCTATTCAACTTCTGTTTGTGTTAGTTTAGGTAAGTAGTATGTTCTTAGAAATTCATGCATTTCTTCTAAGTTCTCAAATTCGTAGAGTGCAACTTCTTGTAGTAATCTGATATGATTCTTTTAATTTCATTTGGGTCCGTTGTAATATTGCCCATCTCAGTTCTTATTTGGGTTATTTCCTTCTTCCCCTGTTTTTCTTTTGTTCTTTGGCCAGTGGTTTATCAATTTTTTCAAAGAGCCAGATTTTGATCTTTTTAACTCTTTTAAACTGTTTTTCTGTTCTCTATTTCATTTAATTCTACTCTAATTTTTATTATTTCCTTTCTTCTGGTGCATGAGTGTTTCTTTTGTTGTTCTCTTTCTATTTGTTCAAGTTGTAGTGATAATTCTTTGGTGTTGGCCCTTTCTTCTTTTTGTATGTGTGCATGTATTGATATAAATTGACCTCTGAGTGCTGCTTTAGCTGTGTCCCAAAGGTTCTGATAGGAAGTGTTTTCATTTCTATGATTTTCTTTATTCCACCCTTAATTTCTTCTATATCCCAGTCTTTTTTGAGCAGGGTGTTGTTCAGAACATTTCCAAGTGTTTGATTTCTTTTCCCTGCTTTTTCTGTTGTTGCCTTCTATTTTTATGGTTTTAAGGTTAGAGAAGATGCTTCATAGTATTTCAATGTTAAGGCTTGCTTTACGACCTATATGGTCTCTTCTAGAGAGTGTTCCATGTGCATTAGAAAAGAAAGTATACTTGGCTGCTGTTGGGTGGAGTGTTCTATATATGTCTATGAGGTCAAGTTGGTTGATTGTGACATTTAGATCTTCCGTGTCTTTATTTAGCTTCTCTCTGGATGTCCTGTCCTTCACCAAAAGTGGTGTGTTGAAGTCTCCTACTATAATTGTGGAGCTGTCTATCTCACTTTTGAATGCTCTAGATGGCTAGAGCTGTTATCAGGTATTTTAGCCTAGAAGTCCATTCACTTTTCTGGTATGGATTCAGCTTAGGTACCCAGGTAGTTGGTCATTAAGTGTGTGGTACAGGCTGTGTCATACAGTTTTAGAGGGGCAGGGGTGATAGGTGTAGTTACCAGTATCTAGTTGTAGCAGGGGGTCACACTCTGAACAAGGGAGGGAGCTGACAACCATCCCCCCCGAGTGCTGTGAGGAAAGCTCATCTGTGTTGCCTAGAGTGCACAGGTCAGTGGGTTCTGCAGATAGACCATGGGCACCCAGTGCTTTTGGTCATAAGGACTGGGAGGTACCAGTTACATTTGGACCACTTTCATGGGTGGCTGGGTGACCTGAGTGCAGCCACCAGTCCTTAGGCCCTTGATGTAGGTTAGGACCCTGTTTAATAGGCAAAATGGTGTCAAACACCGAACACCCACCTCCCCACCACACAGCTGAAACAGTTGCAGTCTGCCACCAAGGGTCTATTCTATTGAAATAGGCCCACACAGGTCCATGCAGGTGGGAAAGTTATTCAAAGTCCATGGACTACTTATGCCTGGACAGAAGCCACTTCTGTCCTGAGCTCCCCAGGTTAGTGGAACTGGCAGATTATTTTTCCCCCAATAGCAAATATATTCCTTCTCCAAGGATGGTAGTATGGCTCAGGGTGTGCAGTGGGACCTATCTCAGGCCCAGGGAAATCGACAGCCACTGTAGCTGGCTTGGAGCTTGGGCATGGTAAAATATATACAAGTGCTTAGTTTTTGCCAAGAGTGCCGTTCTTCTCTGGTTCCGGAGGTGTGAGTTGGTTGTGCAGCTGGCTGTTTGTCCCTGAGGAAACTGCAGCCGAAAGCCACCACCAGTCCACTGCCATCATTACTGGGAATGGTGCCTGAGGGTTCCCGGCCATTCGGGTCCAGAAACTCCGCTCCTCTTCTGAACCATCTCTCCCCCCCCACGCCACTCAGTCTGTTTTCTAACTTTGCCTTTGATGTTCAGGGCTTCTAGTTTATCATAAATATAATCAATTCTCTTGTTTTTTCAGGTCTTTGTTGTAAGAGGGTTCACCAGAAGTGTCTGATTACTCCACCATCTTGGCCTCCCTCTCTGGAGTATGGCTTTTCCTACTGCTCTCTTATTATCATTTTTTATATCAAGTTGAGTCGGTAGTAACGTCCCCCATTTCATTTTTTATTTGCATTATTTTTGTCCTCTCCTGGTTTTCTTTTGTCAGTTTGGCCAAAGGTTTGCCAATTTTGTTGATCCTTTCAAAGAACCAACTTTTGGTTTTGTCTATTCTTTCTATTTTTTTATTATTATCTATTGCTTTTATTTCTCCTCTGATCTTTATTATTTCCTTTCTTCTAGAGGCTTGGGCTTTTTTTTTTTTTTTTTTGCTTTTCTTTTTCTATTTGTTTGAGTTGTGTAGCTATGTTTTAATTTTTTCCCTTTCTTCCTTTTTGATGTATGTATCTATTGGTATAAATTGACCTCTGAGCCCTTCCTTTGCTGTGCCCCAAAGGTTTTGTTTTGATGTATTTTCATTCTTGTTTGATTCTAAGAATTTTTTTTTATTCCATCTTTGATTTCTTCTATTTCACAGTAGTTTTTAAGCAGGGTGTTATTTACTTTCCATGTCATTAATTTCTACCTTCATGGCATTGTGGTCAGAGAAGATGATTTGTATTACCTCAATGATTTCAATTTTGTTGAGGGTTATTTTGTGGCCTAAGATGTGGTCTACTCTGGAGAACCTTCCATGCATATTTGAAAAGAACCTGTAGTTTGCAGCTGTTGGGTGAATTGTTCTATATATGCCTATGAGGTCAATTTGGCTGATTGCGGCCTTTAGATCTTCTGTATCTTTGTCGAGTTTCCTCCTAGACTTTCTGTCTTTTACCGAGTGTGGTGTGTTGAACTCTCCTACTATTATTGTGGAACTGTCAATTTCTCTTTTCAGAGCTGTTAGAGTTTGTTTTATGTATTTTGGAACCCTGTCACTGAGTGTGTAGATATTTATTATGGTAATGTTTTCATTGATGGATTGTTCCTGTAACCATTATATAGTGCCCTTTGTCTTTTATGGTGGATTTTGTTTTAAAGTCTATTTTATCTGAGATTAATATTGCCACTCCTGCTCTTTTTTGGTAGCTGTTTGATTTTTTCCCCATCCTTTGATTTTTGAATAAATTAATGTCTTTGTTTCCAAGGTGTGACTCTTGTAGACAGCATATGGATGGATTCTATTTTTTTTATGCATCTTGTCACTCTCTGCCACTTTATGGGTACATTTAGGCCATGTACATTCAGTGCATTTCATGAAGAAAGCAGGAGGTCATTAAAATGACAGGAAAAAAAGAAAAGACCAAAATGGATGTCAGAAGAGACGCTGAAACTTGCTCCTGAACATCCAGTAGCTAAAAAAAAAAGGAAGAGATGTTGAAGTCAAAGAGTTGAACAGAAGATATCAAAGGGAGGCTTGAGAGGACAAAGTATTCTAATGACATGTGCTAAGAGCTGGAGATAGAAAACCAAAGGGGAAAAACATGCTCAGCACTTCTCAAGCTGAAAGAACTGAAGAAAAAATTCAAGCCTCAAGTTGTAATAGTGAAGGATTCCATGGGGGAAATATTAAACAATGCAGGAAGCATCAAGAAGATGGAAGAAATACACAGAGTCATTATACCAAAAAGAATTGGTCAACGTTCAACCATTTCAAAAGATATGATATGATCAGGAACCAATGGTACTGAAAGAAGAAGTCCAAGCTGCACTGAAGGCACTGGCATAAAACAAGGCTCCAGGAATTGACAGAACACATATTGAGATGTTTTAACAAACAAATGTAGTGGTGGAAGCGCTCACTTGCGCATGCCAAGAAATTTGGAAGACAGCCTCTCCTGGCAACCTGACTGGAAGAGATCCATATTTATGCCTATTCCCAAGAAATCTGATCCAACCAAACGTGGAAATTATAGAACAATATGATTAATATCACATGGAAATAAAATTTTGCTGAAGATCTTTCAAAAGCAGCTGCAGAAGTATATTCGACAGGGAACTTCCAGAAATTCAGGCCGTATTCAGAAGAGGATGTGAAAAGAGGGATATCATTGCTGATGTCAGATGGATCCTGGCTGAAAGCAGAGAATACCAGAAATATGTTTACCTCTGTTTTATTGACTAAGCAAAGGCGTTCGACTGTGTGGATCATAACAAATTATGGCTAACATTGTGAAGAATGGGAATTTCAGAACACTTAATTGTGCTCATGAGGAACCTGTACATAGATCAATAGGCGGTTGTTCAGACAGAACAAGGTGATACTGAGTGGTTTAAAGTCAGGAAAAGTGAGTGTCTGTTGTATCCTTTCACCATACCTCTTCAATCTGTATGCTGAACAAGTAATCTGAGAAGCTGGGCTGTACGAAGAACGGGGCATGAGGATTGGAGGGAGACTTATTAAGAACCTGCATTATGCAGATGATACAATCTTGCTTTCTGAAAGTGGAGAGGACTCGAAGCACTTCCTGATGAAGATCAAAGATCACAGCCTTCAGTATGGATTATACCTCAACATAAAGAAAACAAAAGTCCTCACAACTGGACCCATAAGCAACATCATGATAAATGGAGAAAAGACTGAAGTTGTTAAGGATTTCATTTTACTTAGATCCACAATCAACACCCATGGAAACAGTAGTCAAGAAATCAAAAGAGGCATTGTGTTGGCCAAATCTATCGGGAAAGACATCTTTAAAGTGTGGAGAAGCAAAGAGGTCACCTTGAAGACTAAGGTGCGCCTGACCCAAGCCATGGTATTTTCAATCACATCATATGCATGTGAAAGCTGGACAATGAATAAGGAAGACTGAAGAATAATTGATGCCTTTGAATTGTGGTGTTGGTGAAGAATATTGAATATACCATGGACTGCCAAAAGAATGAACAAATCTCTCTTGGAAGAAGTACAACCAGACTGCTCCTTAGAAGTGAGACTATGTCTTACATATTTTGGATGAGTTATCAGGAGGGACCACTCCCTGGAGAAGGACATCATACTTTTTAAGGTAGAGGGTCAGCGAAAAAGAGGGACACCCTCAATGAGACGGATTGACACAGTGACTGCAACAATGGGCTCAATGATAACAATGATTGTGAGGATTGTCCAGGACCGGGGAGTGTTTCTTTCTATAGTACATAGGGTTGCTATGAGTTGGAGCCTTCTCGACGGCACCTAACAACAGCAGGTTCAGTGTAACTATTGATAGGTGTGAATTTATTGCTGTCACTTGTAGTGCTTTTTGTGTGTGTGTGTGTGTGTTGCTGATATTTTCTTTGTTCCTCTTACTCTCCTGTGCTGAATTCGTTTTATTTGTGGATTTTTTTCATTTCTTTTGTTTTTGTAGATTTTGTGTTTACTGAGACTTTATGTTTTTCTTCTTTATTTTGATGAGTAGGTTTGTTAACTTTCTTTGTGGTTATCTTGAAATTTATCCTCATCTTTCTAAACTTGACCAGTCTTTTATTATTTGATATCACCTTGCCATCCTCTTCATTTGAAAGTTCTATACTTACACTGTTTATTGCCTCTTTTATTGTTCTGACATTGTTGTTGTTTACAGATTAACCTCTCTGGTTCCCTGTTGTAAATCTTTTAGTTTTGATTAATCCTTGAGAGTTCATTGCCTAGGTTAGTATCTGGCTAGTACGGTTTTGTGTCCTAGATTTAGGCTGCCATTTGGTGTTGTTTGTTCTCAAAGCAAAGGACTCCCTTTAATAAATCTTGTAAGTTTGGTTTGGCTTTTACTTATTCCCTTAATTTCTGTTTACCTGGAAATGACCTAATTTCACCATCATATTTGAGTAAGAGTTTTGCAGGATATGTTATTCTTTGTTGGCATCGTTTTTTCAAGGTTTTATATATGTCATCCCATTGCCTTCTTTCCTGCATGGCAAATCTGTTCCACGTTAGCTGGTAGGGGACTTCCACTCTGTATCTCTCCTGGCTCTGTTCTCTGTCAGTTTCTTATTCCATTGGACGCCTGGTTGAGTTCTTTATCCCTTAATTTGACACTTAGCATTCCAGGATTTACATTTGTTTTACTTAGTTTTTTGGGTCTTTTCTGTGGATGGAGGATGTGGTACTTCTGTCTATAGCACCATGTTGTCTCTGCCACTCTCATTCTTTGATTTCTTGACTGCACTTCCATGGACATTGATTGTGGACCCAAGTAAAGTGAAATCCCTTACAACTTCAGTATTATCTCCATTTATCATAATGTTGCTCATTGGTCCAGTTGTGAAGATTTTTGTTTTCTTTATGTAGAGGTGCAATCCTTACTTAAATCTTTGATCCTTATCAGTAAGTGCTTCAAACCCTCTTCACTTTCTGCAAGCGAGTTTGTCATCTGCAACGAAGCAGGTTGTTAGTGGGTCTTCCTCCAATTCTAATGCCCTGTTCTTCTTCATATAGTCTAGTTTCTAGGATTATTTGCTCAGTATACAGATTGAATGAGTATTATGAATTGATGCATCCCTGACGCATACCTTTCCTGACTTTAAACCACGCAATATCCCCTTATTCTGTTTGAACAACTGCCTCTTGGTCTATGTGCATGTTCCTCATAAGCACAATTAAGTGTCCTGGAAGTCCCATTCTTCACAAAGTTATTCATAATTTGTCATGATCCACACAGTAGAATGTGTTTGCATAATCGAAAAACCACAGGTAAACATTTTTCTGGTATTTTCTGCTTTCCGGCAAGATTCATCCAATATCAGCAATGACATCTCTTGTTTCACATCTGAATTTGGCTTAAACTTTTTGCAGTTCCCTGCTGATGTATGGCTACAATCACTTTTGAATGATCTTCAGCAAAATTTTACTTGTGTATGGTACTAATGACATTGTTCGATAATTTCCAAATTCTGTTTCTATCACCTTTCTTTAGAATGGGCACAAGTATGGATCTCTTCCAGTTGATTGGCCAGGAAGCTGTCTTCCAAAATTCTTGATGTAGACGAGTGAACACGTCCAGCACTGCATCCATTTGCTGAAACATCTCAATTGGTACTTCATCAATTCCTTGAGCCTCGTTTTTTGCTTATTCCCTTCAGAGCAGCTTTGACTTCTTTCTTCAGTACCATTAGTCCTTGATCATGTGCTACCTCCTGAAATGGTTAAACATCAACCAATTCTTTTTGGCAAGTGACTCTGTGTATTCCTTACATCTTCCACACATCTGACAGTTTGTCATACCCTGGTGGCTTACATGTTGCTGTGATTCTGGAAGCTATGCCACCTGTATTCAGATACCAGCAGGATCACGTATGGTGGGCAGGTTTCAGCTGAGCTTCCAGACTAAGACAGACTAGGAAGAAGAACCTAGTGGACTACTTCTGAAAAAAATTAGCCAGTGAAGACCTTATGAATAGCAGCAGAACATTGCCTGATGTGGTGCCAGAATATGAGCCCCTCAAGTTGGAAGGCACTTAAAAGACAACTGTGGAGGAGCTGCATCCTCAAAGTAGAGTAGACTTTAATGATGCATATGGAGTCAAGCCTTCGGGACCTTCATTTGTCGATGTGGTAAGACTCAAAATGAGAAGAAGCACCTGCAAATATCCATTAATAAAGAGATCGTGGAATGTACTAAATACGAATCTAGAAAATTGGAAGTTGTCAAAAATTAAAGGGAATGCATAAACATTGATATTCTAGGCATTAGTGAGCTCAAATGGATCTGTATTGGCCATTTCGAATCAGACAGTAATATGGTCTACTATGCCAGGAATGACAAATTGAAGATGAATGGCATCACATTCGTTGTCATAAAGAACATTTCAATATCTAACCTGAAGTACAATGCTGTCAGTGATACAATAATATCCATGCGCTTACAAGGGCAACCAGTTAATATGATTATTATTTAAATTTATGCACCAACCACTAAGATGAAAGATGAAAAAATTGAAGATCTTTACCAATTTCTGCAGTCTGAAATTGATCAAACATGCAATCAAGATGCATTGATAGTTACTGATGATTGGAATATGAATGCTGGAAACAAAGAAGAAAGATCAGTAGTTGGAAAATATGGCCTTGGTGATAGAAATGACATGGGAGATTGCATGAGAATTTTGCAAGACCAATAACTTCTTCATTGCAATATCTTTTTTCCACAACATAAATTGTGACTATACATGTGGATCTTGCCGTGTATGGTAATAAAATCGACTACTTCTGTGGAAAGAGATGATGGGAAAGCTCAATATCATCAGTTGGAACAAGGCCAGGGACTAACTGCAGAACAGACCGTCAATTGCTCATATAGAAGTCCAAGTTATAGCTGAAGAAAATGAGAACAAGTCCATGAGAGCCAAAGTACAACTTTGAGTATACCCCACCTAAATTTATAGACCACCTCAAGAAGAGATTTGAGGCGTTGAACATTAATGACCAAAGACCAGACGAGTTGTGAATGACATCAAGGACATCATACATGAAGAAAGAAAAGTCATTAAAGACATAAAAGACCAAAATGGATGTCAGAGAGACTCTGAAACTTGCTCTTGAACCTTGAGTATCTAAAGTGAATGGAAGAAATGATGAAGTAAAAGAGCTGAACTATACATATGTGTGTTTGTGTGTGTGTGTGAAAATCTCAAATCATTAACCTACCCTTCCACCATAAATCATGGAAGAAGAACAAATTGCATCTAAAGCAAGTAGAATGAAGGGAATAGTAAAGATTAGAGTAGAATTTGATGAAATAGTTAAAAGAAACAGTAGAGTAAGTCAATGAAACCACAAGTTGTTTCTTTGGAATGATCAACAAAATTGATGAACTTTAGTTGGGTTGATCAAGAAAAAGAAAAGACAGATAGAGATAGAGAACTCAAACTACTAAAATTAGGGGAAAAAAGAGGTGACTTTACTAATGTCCTTACAAACTAGGAAAAAGGGGACCTTCCTCAAGCTGATAAACAGCATCATGAAAAACCCACAACTAACATCGTATTTAATGGTTAAAGAATGAGCTCTTTGCCACTCAAACCTGTATTGCAGGTTCAAGCTAGGGTAATTGGGCATGAAAAAGAAATAAAAGGAGTCCAGATTGCAACTAAAGTTGTAAAACTATGTGTCTTAGTTATCTAGTGCTGCTATAACAGAAATACCACAAGTGGATGGCTTCAACAAAAAGAAATCTATTCTCTCACAGTCTAGCAGGCTAGAACTCCAAACTCAGGGTGCCAGCTCCAGGCTCTGTCAGCTCTGGGGGAAGGCTCTGGTCATCAAACTTCCCTAGTCGAGGAATTTCTCAGTGCAGGGACCCTGGATCCAAAGGATGCGCTGTTCTCCTGGCTCTTGTTTCTTGGTGGTATGAGGTCCCCCTGTCTCTCTGCTCACTTCTCTCTTTTATATCTCAAAAGAGATTGACTCAAGATACAATCTAATCTTGTAGATTGAGTTCAGCCTCATCAATATAACTGCCCCTAATCCTGCCTCATTAACATCACAGAGGCAGGATTTACAAATTTATAAAACATAGGAAATCATATCAGATGACAAAACGGTGGGCAATCACACAAAACTGGGAATCATGGCCTAGCCAAGGTGTCACTCATTTTTGGGGACCACAATTCAATCCAGAGCATTCCATTTTTTGGCTCCCCAAGATTCATGTCCTTGCCACATGTAAAACACATTCACCACATCATATCATAGCAAAAGTCTTAAATCAACTCCAAGTTCAAAATCCAAAAATTCCTTTTCATCTGTGAAATCTAGATTACAAGTTATGTGCTTCCAAAATACAATGGTGAGGCAGGCACAAGGTAGACATTTCCATTACAAATAGGAGAAATTGGAGGGAAAGAAGGGATAACAGGCACCAAGCAGGTAACCAGAACACATTGCATTAGGTCTCAAGGCTTGAAAATAATCCGTTATCTGTGACCATCTAGGCAATGACCCTGCCCTCCAGACTCTAGGTATTAGCCATACTGTCTGGATTCTGAGTGGCAGGCCCTGGGCCCTGGGCTTCTGATCTGTCTTCCAGGCACACTGGAATGGCTACTCTGCTCCCTAGAATTTGGGCAGCCCCATTCTCTTAGTCCATTTGAGTGGTGAGTCCACCCTTTGAATGGCAACACAGATGATAGGTGGGGATGGGAGGAGGAAGGTTGTGGGAGGCAAATGCACAGATCTGAGCACTGAGATCTGGGGTGGAGGGCAGATTTGTGAGTGATTTTTTAGTGCTGGAGGATGACATCCTAAGAGACAGATGATCCCCAGGAAGAAGGTGATATGGTCTGTTACGGGGTTGATTTTTGTGCCCCCAAAAGATACATTCAAGTCATAACCCTCTGGTACCTGTAAATGTAATTTTATTTTGGCATTTGTGCCATTGCAGAAGTAATTAAGTTAAAATAGGATCATAATGGTGTAGGGTGGGCCGTAATCCAATCCAACTGGTACCGTTACAAGAAAAGGAGAAAAGACACAGAGGCAGACACACAGGGAGAATACAATGTGAAGACATAGGCAGAGATTGGGGTGATGCATCTATAAGCCAAGAATTGCCAGCAAACAGCAGAAGCTAGAAGAGCCAGGGAAGAATCTTCCCCTGTAGCTTTCAGAGGGAGCATGGCCCTACCAACACCTTGGTTTTAGACTTCAAGCATCCAGAATTATGAAAGAATAAATTTCTGTTGTTTTCAGCTACCCAGCTTGTGGTACTTTGTTACAGCACCTCTAGGAAACTAATACAGGCCTTTTTCTGGCCATGAGGGAGGCTTTGGAATGCTCTTGGAGAATTTATTTTTAATGAGATTTCCTGTACCCTTGATTTTTGAAAGTGTTGGATAGAATCGAGCATAATGGCTACCATTTATTAAGTGCTTACTGTATGCTTCTGTGTATCATAAACATCAACTGTATGCTCACATGCATCAAGCCATTTCATTATCACAATTATCCTATGAGGTAGATATTATTACTGACTCCATTTCATTGGTGTAGAATTTGAGGATCAGGGAGATAAGTGATGGCGCACTCAAGTGCCCTATTATTATTTTTTTTCAATGAGAGAGCTATTCATGGGGAGCCAGAACCTACTTGGACAAAATTCACATGAGGTGTTATTTTGCCAAGGCCTGACCTCAATTTGGCAGACTTGAAGAGGGATGAGAGAAGAGAACAAGGTGTTGAAGATTGATGCTAAACACAGTGTTAGGTACTTTATATACATATTCTGCATGGTAAATATCAAATGGACTGGTACTATATTGTTTTGACTATCCCAGTAGCAATCCACTTTTCTATGTGAAGCTACGTGAACTCTTCCAATTTTTTAATGTTGGCATCTAATTAAAAAAAGAAAAGTCAAGTGAGCCAAATGAAAAATTCTTGCCTGTAGGGGAAGGAAGTTTTTGGTCATTGTCTCCAACAGTGTCCTGGCTCTGTGCTAGGTAGGTGGGACAGAGGCCAGTCAGCCTGGCTCTCCCTGGGAGGCTGCAGTGCAGTGGCGAGGGGAGCCTCCAAACAGAACACCATTAGGACTTGGCACAATAGGGTTCCACCTGCATTATCCTTGGCACAACAGATTCTACCTGCATTGTCCGTGGACTGCTTAGGCCTGGACACACAAAGTGTGTTTGTAACTGAAATTGAAACAGTAAAGCAATTCGCAGTGCACAGAGGGAATGTCTTGGGAAACATTTCTAGGGCTTTAGTGTTTCCTGAGGGTTTTCACTATCTCATTTGATCCATTCTGTTAACTTATCAGCAATCCCATTTTACTGGTGGGGCACCCAAAGCACATGGGAAATAAGGGCCTGATAGTCACATGGCTGGGATGAGGGTGGTGAGCCTGGGGTCCAGGTCTCATGAGTCTGTTTCCCATCTTGCCACACAGTGGCTCACTTAAAAAAAATCCATCTTGCCACACAGTGGCTCACTTAGGGGAGAGGAAATAGGGCCTGATGATACTCAAATATTCATCTTACCTCACTGAATCTCAAATCTACCTTTTGAGGTCAACCCCCATTTTGGAGCAGTAAGTGAGAGCCACATCCAGGAAGGTATCAAAGAGTGTCCATGGGTTCCTTGAAGTGATTTGCAAAATGTTTTGTTCGTGCTTTTGTCTATTTCTCAGAGTAAAGGGCCTGAAATTTTCAAGAGATTCTCAAAGGGGTCAATGATTCCAAAATAGTAGAGAGCCACTAATTTAGACTGAGGCCTTTCTGACTCCAAAGCCTTTACTCTGAGGCCCACTCCCCTGAATACTGGTTAAAAGAACATTCTTTAAAGTCAAACCTATGTGAGATCTGGATCTATGTCTCATCTCTACTACTTTCTAGCCATCAGACCTCAGTTTCCTCATCTGTAAAATGGGATTCAGGTATTCAACAAAGATTTTATTGAGCCCCTGCTCTGACTCAGGCACTGTTCTGGGTGCTAAAGCAAACTTCTTGCCCTCATTTGATCTTATATTCCTGTGAGGGGATAAGACAAAAAACAGATAAATATGTCAGATGATGATAAATGCTATGGAGAAAAATGAAGTGGGGTAACAGGGACAGGGTATGTTGTGGGGTGGTCAGAGAAGCTTCTCTGATGACCTTTTAACCAGAGACTTGAATGAAGAGAGATGAGTCACGTGACTATCAGAAGAGCCTTCCAGGCAGAGGGAACATCCCTAAAGGGAGTACTTGCATGACAAATGGCCTGTTTTTCTATTACCGTATTATAAATCACCCTAAAACTTAGTGGCTTAAAATGACAACAATTAATTTATAGTCTGATGGTTTCTGTGAGGAATTTTGGAAGGGCTTGACTGGCTACTTTGGCTTGGGTTTCTAATATGCTTTCATTCAAACAGTGGCTAGATTTGGAACAGTGAGGTCAGAGTCAGGGGGCCTAGAACAGCTGGGAGCAGGCTGACCATATCTTTCTTTTCACGTACTCTCAAGGCCCCTCTTTGTGGTCTCTGTACATGGTCTCCTTAGGCTTCTTCACAGCATTACAGCTCAAGGCGGTTGAATTGCTTACATAGCAGCTCAGGGCTACCACACGTGTGTTCTAGCCAGCAAAGTGGAAACTGCAGCACATTTTATAATCACTGCCACTATAGTTGCAAACCCTCTCAAGATTCAGAGGGTGAGAGCAGAAACCTCACTTCTCAATGGGAAAAGTGTTCAAGACACACTGTAAGAACAGCATGAAGGAGGTGAGATGATATTGTGACCAGCTTTGGAAATCTCACATGCCACAGTATAAGGAACATCATGGAGGGCAGTGTTGCTAGAGTGGAGTGGGAGAAGAGGAAGGATGTGAGGTTAGAGAGGTTGCAGGGAACTCTGTCAAGTTGGAACTGCTGGGCCATGGTGAGGGTTTTTTATTTCATTCTAAATTATACAGAAAGCTAATGACAGGTTTAAGAAGGAATAAGACATGGTAAAATTACTGGGGCTCTTATGTGGAGAAGGATTGAAGGGCACAGGAATGGAAGCAGGGAGACCATTGAGGAAGCCATTGCAGTCATCCTCATTAGAGGTGATGGTGATGTGGACCAGGAGAGGAGCTGTGGGGTGGAGAGTAGTAGACAGTTCAAGATATATTTTAAGGATAGAATCAGCAGGATTTGCTGATAGGATCAGGTGGAGGGTGGGGAAGTTGAGGGAAAGGGTCAACTGAAGGATCACGACTCCTAGGACTGTGGCTTGAGCATCTAGGTTGATGGTGATGCCGTGAACTTGATGAAGGATCAGTTGTTTCTGTGTCGGATAGGGTGGGGGTTTTGGAAACAGGAATTCAGTTTTAGAACATTTAGAGGTTTGAGCTGGAGATACACATTTTTGAAGGTCTCTGGCACACAACAACAGCAATGTCTTCTGGTCTTGCCTGAAGGCTGTGGAGTTGGGTTTCAGCCTCTGTTTTTCCTACAGTAGCTCTGGGCTGGTGGGAAGCTGGAAGTAAATATCCTGGGGTGGTGGTGCTCATGTGTGGATTTGAGAGTTACCTGTCAGTAACTTCATGGTGGGGTCTAGGTGGGATATAATTCCCATCTCAACACATTGCACTGACATTTTATATCCCCACCAGCAAGATAATGAGTTTCCATTTCTCTACATATTTGCCAGTGCTTGTTGTTGACTTTTTGATTATAGCCATTCTTGTGGGTGTGAAGTAGGATCTCATGGTCTTTTTGAATTTCCATTTCGATAATACTTAATGATGTTGAGCATCTTTTAATGGACTCACTAGCCATTTGTTTATCTTCTTCAGTGAAATGTCTATTCAAATCTTGTGCCCATTTAAATCATTACTGAATTGTAGGAGTTCTTTTTACATTCAGGATACAAGTCCTCTGATGAATATGTAAGTTACAAATATTTTTCTCCTGGTCTGTAGCTTATCGTCTCATTCTCTTAACAATGTAGATTAAATTGTTAATAAAGCCCAATTTATCATTTTTTATGCATCGTGCTTTTGGGATCATGTTTAACTCCACATCATAAAGATTTTTTCTTATGTTTTTCCTTTTGAAATTTTATTGTTTTACATTTTGATCTATGATCTACATTGAGTTTTTGTATTACATGTGAGGTTTAGGTTGAAGATCATTTTTGTCTAAATGTTCCAACACCATTTGTTAAAAAGCAATTTGTTGAATTACTTTTCTACTTTTGGCAAAAACAAATAACCATGTTTTGGTGGATTTCTTCCTGGGTTTTCTATCCTGTTCCACTGATGTATTTTTCTATACCTTCACCAATACCACTCTATGTTGCTATAACATTATAGTAAGTCTTAAAACCAGGGAATATAATTCGTACATCTTTGTTCTGCTTTTTAACAATTCTTTTGTGTATTCTGATTTCTTTGCCTTTTGATATAAATTCTTTCAGACAGTCTAGTTTTTTTTTAACCAGTTTGTCTGCATCTACAAAATAGCCTGCTGGAATTTTGAGTAGAATTGCTTGGACCTATTGATTGATTTGTGGGAGAATTGATTTGTACTATGTTCAGCCTTCTAATTCATGAACAAAGTACCTCTCTCCATTTGGGGGAGTTCTTTTATTTTTTTCATGCAGTTTTCAGCATTCAGGTCTTGATTTGTTTTGTTAGATTTACGCCTAAGCATTTTTGGAGTACTATTCTAAGTTTTTTTTTTTTTTAATTTCAGTTGCTAATACATAAAACTACAGTTGAGTTTTGAATGTTGACTTTGTGTTCTGCAATCTTACTAAACTCATTAGTACTAGGAGTACTTTTGGACATTCCTTGGGAATTTTTCCATAGGCAATCTTGTTCTCTGTGAATAGTAATAGTTTTATATCTTCCTTTCAAATCTATATGCTTTTTATTTTATTTTTTCTTACCTTATTGCACTGGCTGGGACTTGAGTAAAATGTTGAATAGTAGTTGTGGGAGTGGACATCCTTATCTTATTCTTGATCTTAGGGAAAAGCATTCATCCCTCACCATTAAGAATGATGTTAGCTGTAGTTTTATAGGTGTCATTTGTCAGGTTGAGGAAGTTCCTATTTCTAATGTGATGAAAGGTTTTTTTTTAAATCATGAATTGATGATGAATTTTTTCAAATTATTTTTCTATGCCATTTGATATATCATGTGGTTTTTCTTCTTTAGATTGTTCTATGGTATGGTGGGTTGCACTCTTAAGTGTTGGGACTGTGTTAAAGTCAGGAAGAATAAATTATACTGAGGATAGGTTGAGATTAAATGAACCTCAGGTGCAGAGTGTGTGAAGTACACATTTTTTCTTCTAAATTTTATTTATTTTGCTTTGTTGAGAATATACACAGCAAAACATATAATTTCTATATGTACCATTTAGTGACATTGATTACATTCTTCAAGTTGTGTAACCATTCCCATCCTCCTTTTCTGAGTTGTTCCTACTTCACTAATAAACTCACTGCCCCCTAAGGTTCCTACCTAATCTTTTGAGTTGCTGTTGTCAATTTGACCTCATATAGATAGTTCTTTAAAAAGCATAATGCTCAAGGCAGACCTTTTTTACTAGTTAAGCTAAACCATTATTCAGTTTTAAGATGACACTGGGTACTGGGGTTGGGATAATTTTAGCTTAAGGTTTGAAGCTTATCTCAGGGCAATAGTTTCAGGGATTTATCTACCATCCATGGCTGCAGAAAGTCTAGAGTCCATGAAAATTTGAAATTCTGTTCTGCATTTTCCCCCTTTCGATCAGGATTCTTCTGTGGAATCTTTGATCAAAGTGTTTAGTAATGGTAGCCCGGCACCATCCAGTTCTTCTGGTCTCATGGCAAAAGAGGCAGTTGTTCACGGAGGCAATTAGCTACACATTACATACCCTCCTCCTATTTCTGACTCTCCTTCTTCCTTTGTTGCTCCAGGTGAAGAGAGACCAATGCTCAAGGATGGCCACTTGCAAGCTTTTAAAACCCCAGGCACTACACAATGAAGTACGAGATAGAACAGAAGCACTAAAAACATTAAGTCTATTAACTGGAATGTCCCATGAAACCATGACCTAACCTCCAAACCAAGGAGCCAAATCCCATGAGGTATTTGATTGTACATAGGAAGCCTCAGCGGCTACTCTTTTTTGTTGTTGTTGTAAATATATCTATCACATAATTTTTGCCAATTCAACTTTTTACAGGTGTGCAACTTATTGACAATGATTACAATAATTGGCTATGCAACCCTACCCTTAATCAATGTGATTTCTCCATCACTGTTAACCCCCTTTTTCCCTCTCCCTCTAGTCCCTGATAACCACTACTAAGCTTTGTTCTCTATACATTTGCCTTTTCTTGTCTTTTTATATAAGTGAGGTCATACAATTTTTGTCCTTTTTGATTGGCTTATTTCACTCAGCATAATGTCTTCAAGCTCCATTCATACTGTAGCATGTACCAACACTTCATTTCTCCTACTGCCTGAGTGGTATTCCATTATATGTATGCACCACATTTTGCTTATCCATTCATCTGTTGATGGGCATTTAGGTTGTTTCCACCTTTTGGCTATTGTGAATGGTACTGCAATGAACACTGGTGTACAAGTCTCTGTTTGAGTTTCTGCTTTCAAGTCTTTTGGGTAATATACTGTCGTAGCGGAACACCAGACTTATACTCTGTTAGAAGTGAAAGTTAAATGTTTTACTGTAGAATATAGATTCGTGAATCAGGAGGCACTTTAATGTCCAAGGATGTCACAGTGTTCCAAATTGCAGGGAGAACAGTGAGGCTTTTATCAGGTGGAGCAAACAAAGGGCTACATGCTCACAGGCATGAAGGGGGTGCGTGGAAAAAAGTTACAAGGGGGTCATTAGACTACAACCTTTTCTTAACGAACTTTCTTAACATTTTATTAACTCTATTTTCTAACATCCTGGAGCATGTCGACCAAGACGTTCTCCTTGGATCAAGCTTCGTAAACATCTTTGACAAACGTCTTTTAACAGAGAGTTCTTCACACAAGCAAAAATTTGACCCTTGCTCCTTCTGTGAATTACAAGCATTTAAACTTTTACAAGAAGCTGAATTGTCTCCTCAGGACAGCAGGGGCAGAGGCCTTGGGCAAAGCTGCAGTTTAATTCAAAATGGAGTTGATTCTAGATCTGGGTCAGCCATCTTATCCATGCCAAGTACCTCTATTTTGGGGTCTGCATACATCACCTAAGAGTGGAATTGCTGGGTCACATGGTAGTTCTATTCTTAGTTTTTTTGAAGAACCACCACACAGTTTTCCACAGCAATTGTACCATTTTGCATTTCCACCAGCAATGAATAAAAGTTCCAATTTCCCCACATTCTCACCAACATTGATTATTTTCTGTTTTTTTGGGGGGGTGAAATGGTATCTCGTTGTGGTTTTGATTCGCATCTCTCTAATGGCTAATGATGCTGAGCGTCTTTTCTTGTGTTTGGTGGTGGCCATTTGAATGTCCTGTTTGGTGAAAAGTCTACTCAAGTCCTTTGCCCATTTTATGATTGGGTTATTCATCTTTGTTGTTAAGTTGTTGAAGGTTTATATATATTTTGGTTATTAGATTCTTCCCAGATATATGATTTCCAAAGTTGGTAACTTGTATTTTAACTTTTTTGGTAAAGTTGTTTGATGAACAAAATTTTTTAATTTTTATGAGGTCCCATTAATTTATTTTGTCTTTTGTTGTTTGTGCTTTTGTTATTTTATTAGATAATCCACCATTGAAAGCTAGGCCTGACAGTGTTGCCCTTGCTTGTTCTTCTAAGAATTTCATGGTTTTAGTTTGCACATTTAGGTCCTTAATGCATTTCGAATTTGTTTTTGTGTATGGTGTGAAGCATGGATCATGTTTGATTTTTCTGCAAGTGGAAATCCAATTTTCCCAGCACCATTTGTTGAAGAGACTCTTCTTTTCCCATTGAATGGATTTAGCACCCTTGTCAAAAATCAGCTGACCATTGATGTGTGAGTTTATTTCTGGACTTTCAATTCTGTTCCACTGGTTTATACGTGTAGCGGTATACCAGTACCAGGCAGTTTTGATTACTGTAGCTCTATAGTATGTTTTAAAATCATGAAGTGTGGGTTCTCCTATTTCTTTTTTTGCTTTCGACATTGATTTAGCTATTCGTGGCCCCTTGCCATCCATATAAAGTTGAGGATTGGTTCTTCTATTTCTGTAAAGAATGCTGTTGGAATTTTGATTGAGATTGACATCTTA
The DNA here is from genome assembly GCF_024166365.1 of Elephas maximus indicus. Taxonomy (NCBI): domain Eukaryota; kingdom Metazoa; phylum Chordata; class Mammalia; order Proboscidea; family Elephantidae; genus Elephas; species Elephas maximus. Next base: position 96,383,119 of record NC_064846.1, on the reverse strand, counting down.
ACAATATTGCCTCCCAATCCATGAACGTGGAACATCTTTCCACTTATTTAAGCCCTCTTAATCTCTTTCAGCAGTGTTTTCATTGTATAAGTCCCTCATGTCCCTGGGTAGATTTATTCCTAGGTATTTTATTCTCTTGGATGCTGCCATAAGTAGAATTGTTTCCCTAATTTCCTTTTCAGATTTCTCATTGCTGGTGTATAGAAACCCAACTGATTTTTGTTTGTTGACCTTGTACCCTGCAACTTTGCTAAATTCCTCTGTTAGCTCTGGAAGTTTTCTTGTGGACTCTTTGGGATTTTCTATATATAGGATCATATTATCTGCAAATATGGATAATTTTACCTCTTCTTTTCCAATTCGGATACCTTTTATTTATTTTTCTTATTGCTCTGGCTAGGTCTTTTAACACAATATTAAATAGAAGTGGTGAGAGCAGGCACCCTTGTCTTGTTCCTGATTTTGAGAGGAAAGCTCTCAGTCTTTCTGCACTAAGTATAATGTTGGCTGTTGGCTTTTCGTATATACCCTGAATCATATTGAGGAATTTCCCTTCTATTTCAATCTTTAGGGTTTTCTTCAAGAAAAGGGGTTGGATTTTATCAAATGCTTTCCCTGCATCCATAGAGATGATAATGTGGTTCTTTTCTTTTGTTCTGTTGATGTAGTGTATTAACGTTGGTTTATTTTCTAACATTGAAGCATCGCTGCATTCCTGCATACACTTGGTCATGGTGTATAACTCTTTTAATATGCTGTTAGATTCTGTTTGCTAGTATTTTGTTGAGGGTTTTTGCACCTATATCCGTAAGAGACACTTGCCTGTAGTTTTCTTTTCTTGTGGTGTCTTTGTCTGGTTTGGGTATCAGGATTATATTGGATTCATAGAATGAATTAGGGAGCATTCCTTCCTTCTCTATCTTTTGGAAGACTTTAAACAGTATGGTGTCAGTTCTTCTCTAAATGTTTGGTAGAATCCCCTAGTGAAGCTCTCTGGTTCAGGACTTTTTTTGTTGTTGTTGGGAAGGTTTTGATAATTGATTCAATCTCCTCACTTGTTATGGGTCTGATGAGATTATTTCCTCTTGAGTCAGTTTGGGTAGGTTGTGTGCTTCTAAGAATTTGTCCATTTTATCTAGGCTGTCCAGTTTGGTGCCATACAGTAGCTCATAATATTCTGTCATAATTCACTTTATTTATATCTGGTCATTTGTAATGTATCCTCTTTTATTTTTTTATTTTTGTTACTTCCATCTTTTCTCTTGTTTGTCAGTCTAGCTAATGGTTTGTAAACTTTATTAATCTTTTCAAAGAACCACTTTTGGTTTTATTGATTCTCTCTACTGCTTTTGTGTTTTTTATTTTTATTTATTTCTACTCTGATCTATGATATTTCCTTTCTTCTGGTAGGTTTAGGTTTAGTTTGCCCTTTCTAGTTCCCGGAGTTGTCAAATTAGGCTATTAATTTGAGATCTTTCTTCCTTTTTTATGTAGGCATTTATTGCTATAAGTTTCCCTTTGAGTACTGCCTTTGCTGTATCCCATAAGTTTTGGTACATGTGCTTTCATTTGCATTTGATTTTCAGAAATTTGTGATTTCACTTCATTTTTTTAAAAATAGTTTTTATTGTGCTTTAAGTGAAAGTTTACAAATCAAGTCAGTCTCTCACACAAAAACCCATATACACCACGCTGCACACTCCCAATTACTCTCCCCCAATGAGACAGCCTGCTCTCTCCCTCCACTCTCTCTTTTCGTGTCCTTTTCGCCAGCTTCTAACCCCCTCCACCCTCTCATCTCCCCTCCAGGCAGGAGATACCAACATAGTCTCAAGTGTCCACCTGATCCAAGAAGCTCACTCCTCACTAGCATCCCTCTCCAAACCATTCTCCAGTCCAATCCATGTCTGAAGAGTTGGCTTTGGGAATGGTTCCTGTCCTGGGCCAACAGAAGGTCTGGGGGCCATGAACACTGGGGTCCTTCCAGTCTCAGTCAGACCATTAAGTCTGGTCTTATGAGAATTTGGTGTCTGCATCCCACTGCTCTCCTGCTCCCTCAGGAGTTCTCTGTTGTGTTCCCTGTCAGGGCAGTCATCGGTTGTAGCCGGGCACCATCTAGTTCTTCTGGTCTCAGGATGATGTAGTCGCTGGTTCATGAGGCCCTTTCTGTCTCTTGACCTTGTAATCACCTTGTGTCCTTGGTGTTCTTCATTCTCCTTTGATCCAGGTGGGTTGAGACCAATTGATGCGTCTTAGATGGCTGCTTGCTAGCATTTAAGACCCCAGACACCACTCTTCAAAGTGGGATGCAGAATGTTTTCTGAATAGATTTTATTATGCCAATTGACTTAGATGTACCCTGAAACCATGGTCCCCAGACCCCTGCCCCTGCTACGCTGGCCTTCGAAGCATTCAGTTTATTCAAGAAACTTCTTTGCTTTTGGTTTAGTCCAATTGCGCTGACCTCCCTGTATTGTGTGCTGTCTTTCCCTTCCCCTAAAGAAGTTCTTACTGCTATCTAATTAGTGAATACTCCTCTCCCACCCTACCTCCCTCCCCCCTCTCGTAACCACAAAAGGATGTTTTCTTCTCAATTTGAACTATTTCTCAAGTTCTCATAATGGTGGTCTTATACAATATTTGTCCTTTTGCAACTGACTAATTTCACTCAGCATCATGCCTTCCAGGTTCCTCCATGTTATGAAATGTTTCACAGATTCCTCACTGTTCTTTATCGATGCGTAGTATTCCATTGTGTGAATATACCATAATTTATTTATCCATTCATCCGTTGATGGGAACCTTGGTTGCTTCCATCTTTTTGCTATTGTAAACAGTGCTGCAACAAACATGGGTGTGCATATATCTGTTCGTGTAAAGGTTCTTATTTCTCTAGGATATATTCCAAGGAGTGGGATTGCTGGATCGTATGGTAGTTCTATTTCTAGCTTTTTAAGGAAGCGCCAAATCTATTTCCAAAGTGGTTGTACCATTTGACCTTACCACCAGCAGTGTATAAATGTTCCAGTCTCTCCACAACCTCTCTAACATTTATTATTTTGTGTTTTTTGGATTAATGCCAGCCTTGTTGGAGTGACATGAAATCTCATTGTAGTTTTGATCTGCATTTCTCTAATGGCTAATGATCGTGAACATTTCCTCATATGTCTGTTAGCTACCTGAATGCCTTCTTTAGTGAAGTGTCTATTCACATGTTTTGCCCATTTTTTAATTGGGTTATTTGTCTTTTTTCAGTTGAGTTTTTGCAGTATCATGTAGATTTTAGAGATCAGGCGCTGATCAGAAATGTCATAGCTAAAAACATTTTCCCAGTCTGTAGGTAGTCTTTTACTCTTTTGGTGAAATCTTTGGATGAGCATAAGTGTTTGATTTTTAGGAGCTCCCAGTTATCTAGTTTTTCTTGTACATTCTTTGCAATGTTTTCTATACTGTCTATGCCATGTATTAGGGCTTCTAACGTTGTCCCTGTTTTTTCTTCCAGGATCTTTATCGTTTTAGATTTTATATTTAGGTCTATGATCCACTTTGAGTTAGTTTTTGTGCATGGAGTGAGGTATGGGTCTTGTTTCATTTTTTTGCAGATGGATATCCAGTTATGCCAGCACCATTTGTTAAAAAGACTGCCTTTTCCCCATTTAACTGTTTTGGGGCCTTTGTCAAATATCAACTGCTCATATGTGGATGGATTTATGTCTGGATTCTCAATTCTCCTCCATTGGTCCATGTATTTGTTGTTGTACCAGCCTGTTTTGACTACTGTGGCAGTATAATAGGTTCTTAAATAAGGTACAGTAAGGCCTCTCACTTTGTTCTTCTCTTTCAGTAACGCCTTATTTATCCGGGTCCTCTTTCTCTTCCGTATGAAATTAGTGATTTGTTTCTCCATCTCTTTAAAGAATGTCCTTGGGATTTGGATCAGAATTGCATTAAATGTATAGATCGCTTTTGGTAGAATAAACATTTTTATAATGGTAAGTCCTCCTATCCATGAGCAAGGTATGTTCTTCCACTTATGTAAGTCTCTTTTAGTTTCTCGCAGAAGCATACTGTAGTTTTCTTTGTATAAGACTTTTACATCCCTGGTAAGATTTATTCCTAAGTGTTTTATCTTCTTGAGGGCTACTGTAAATGGCATTGATTTGGTGATTTCCTCTTCGATGTTCTTTTTGTTGGTGTAGAGGAATCCTACTGATTTTTGTGTGTTTATTGTGTATCCCGATACTCTGCTGAACTCTTCTATTAGTTTCAGTAGTTTTCTGGAGGATTCCTTAGGGTTTTCTGTGTATAAGATCATGTCATCTGCAAATAGAGATACTTTGACTTCTTCCTTGCCAATCTGGATGCCCTTTATTTCTTTATCTAGCCTAACTGCTCTGGCTAGGACTTCCAGCACAATGTTGAATAAGACTGGTAATAAAGGGCATCCTTGTCTAGTTCCCGATCTCAGTGGGAATGTTTTCAGGCTCTCTCCATTTAGGGTAATGTTGGCCGTTGGCTTTGTATATAAATGCCCTTTATTATGTTGAGGAATTTTCCTTCTTTTCCTATTTGGCTGAGAGTTTTTATCATGAATGGGTGTTGAACTTTGTCAAATGCCTTTTCTGCATAAATTGATAAAAATCATGTGATTCTTGTCTTTTGTTTTATTTATGTGGTGGATTACTTTAATTGTTTTTCTAATGTTGAACCATCCCTGCATACCTGGTATGAATCCCACTTGGTCATGGTGAATTATTTTTTTGATATGTTGTTGAATTCTATTGGCTAGAATTTTGTTGAGGATTTTTGCATCTAAGTTGATGAGGGATATAGGTCTATAATTTCCTTTTCTTGTGGTGTCTTTACCTGGTTTTGGTATCAGGGATATGCTGGCTTCATAGAATGAGTTTGGTAGTATTCCATCCTTTTCTATGCTCTGAAATACCTTTAGTAGTAGTGGTGTTAACTCTTCTCTGAAAGTTTGGTAGAACTGTGCAGTGAAGCCGTCCGGACCAGGGCTTTCATTTGTTGCGTGTTTTTTGATTACCTTTTCAATCTCTACTTTTGTTATGGGTCTATTTAGTTGTTCTACCTCTGTTTGTGTTAGTTTAGGTAGGTAGTGTGTTTCTAGGAATTCATCCGTTTCTTCTAGGTTTTCAAATTTGTTTGAGTATAGCTTTTCATAGTAATCTGATATGATTTTTTGAATTTCAGTTGGGTCTGTTGTAATATCACCCATCTCATTTCTTATTCGGGTTATATTTGCTTCCTCCCTGTTTTTCTATTTTCAATTTGGCCAATGGGTTATCAATCTTGTTGAGTTTTTCAGAAAACCAGCTTTTGGTCTTGTTAATTCTTTCAATTGTTTTTCTGTTTTCTATTTCATTTAGTTCAGCTCTAATTTTTATTTGTTTTCTTCTGGTGCCTGTGGGTTTCTTTTGTTGCTCTCTTTCTATTTGTTCAAGTTGCAGGGATAGTTCTTTGATTTTGGCCCTTTCTTCTTTTTGTATGTGTGCATTTATTGATATAAATTGGCCTCTGAGCACTGCTTTTGCTGTGTCCCAAAGGTTCTGAAAGGAAGTGTTTCCATTCTCATCGGATTCTCTGAATTTCTTTATTCGATCCTAATGTCGTCAGAATGTCTTCTATAATCCAGTCTTTTTTGAGCAGGGTATTGTTCAGTTTCCAAGTGTTTGATTTCTTTTCCCGTTATTGATTTCCACTTTTATGGCCTTATGGTCAGAGAAGATGCTTTGTAATATTTCAATGTTTTGGATTCTGCTAAGGCTTGCTTTATGACCTATTATGTGGTCTATTCTAGAGAATGTTCCATGTGCATTAAAAAGTAAGTATAGTTGGTTACTGTTGGGTGGAGTGTTCTGTATATGCCTACGCAGTCAAGTTGGTTGATTGTGGCATTTAGATCTCCCGTGTCTTTATTGAGCTTCTTTCTGATGTCCTGTCCTTCACTGAAAGTGGTGTGTTGAACTCTCCTACTATTATTGTGGTGCTGTCTGTCTCACTTTTCAATGCTGATAGAGTTTGTTTTATGTATCTCGCAGCCCTGTCATTGGGTTCATAAACATTTAATATCGTTATGTCTTCTTGGTGTATTGTCCCTTTAATCATTATATAGTGTCCTGCCTTATCCTTTCTGATGGATTTAACCTTAAAGTCTATTTTGTCAGAAATTAATATTGCCACTCCTGCTCTTTTTTGATTGTTGTTTGCTTGATATATTTTTTCCATCCTTTGAGTTTGAGTTTGTTTGTGTCACTAAGTCTAAGGTGTGTCTCTTGTAGGCAGCATATAGATGGATCTTGTTTTTTAATCCATTCTGCCACTCTCTGTCTCTTTATTGGTGCATTTAGTCCATTTACATTCAGGGTAATTATGGATAGGTATGAATTTAGTGCTATTGTTTTGATGTCTTTTTTTGTGTCGACAGCTTTTTTTCTACTTGATTTTATGTGCTGAGTAGATTTTCTTTATGTATTCTCCTTTCCTTATATTTGTTGTTCTTGATTTTGTTTCTGCTGAGTCTATACCTTTCCCTTGTATTTTATTTTGATGAGTAGGATAGTTTCTCTCCTTTGTGGTTACCTTATTATTTACCCCTACTTTTCTAAATTTGAAACTTTTATTTCTTTGTATCGCTGTATCTTCCTCTCCATATGGAAGGTGTGTGATTACATTTCTTAGTCCTTTTTATTATTTTAATGTTGTCTTCTTTTATATAATAACATCGCCGTTACCCTGTATTTGGCTTTTTTTTATCTTGCTTTTTTTTTTTTTTTTTTTTTGGATTTCCCTCTCTGGGTTGACTTCTGATTGCTCTGTCTAGTGTTCTAGTCTTCGGTCGATACCTGATATTATTGATTTTCTAACCAAAGAACTGCCTTTAGTATTTCTTGTAGTTTTGGTTTCTTTTTTTTTTTTGGTTTATCCATTCATCTCTTTTTTTTATTAACTTTTATTCAGCTTCAAGTGAACGTTTACAAATCAAGTCAGTCTGTCTTGATTTGTAAACATACATACGTTTACATACATCTTACTCCATACTCCCACTTGCTCTCCCCCTAATGAGTCAGCCCTTCCAGTCTCTCCTTTCGTGGCAATTTTGCCAACTTCCCACTCTCTCTATCCTCCCATCCCCCCTCCAGACAGGAGATGCCAACACAATCTCAAGTGTCCACCTGATATAATTAGCTCACTCTTCATCAGCATCTCTCTCCCACCCACTGTCCAGTCCCTTTCATGTCTGATGAGTTGTCTTCGGGGATGGTTCCTGTCCTGTGCCAACAGAAGGCCTGGGGACCATGGCCGCCGGGATTCCTCTATGGTTTTGTTTTTATGAATTCCCTCAAGTTGTGTTTATCTGGAAATGTCTTAATTTCACCTTCATATTTAAGAGACGGTTTTGATGGATATATGATTCTTGGCAGGCAATTTTTTTCCCTGCAATTTTTAAAATATGTCATCCCGATGCCTTCTTGCCTGCATGGGTTCTGCTGAGTAGTCTGAACTTATTCTTATTGGCTCTTCCTTGTCGGCGACTTTTCTTTTATCCCTTGCTGCTCTTATAATTGTCTCTTTATCTTTGGTTTTGGCAAGTTTGATTATAATATGTCTTGGTGACTTTCTTTTAAGATCTACCTTATGTGGAGTTCAATGAGCATCTTGGATAGATATCTTCTCATCTTTCACCATACCAGGGAAGTTTTCTGCCAACAAGTCCTCAACAATTTTCTCTGTATTTTCTGTTATCCCTCCCTGTTCTGGTACTCCAATCACTCGTAGGTTATTTCTCTTGATAGAGTCCCACATGATTCTTAATGTTTCTTCATTTTTTTTAATTCTTTTATTTGATTTTTCTTCAAATATATTAGTGCCAAGTGATTTATCCTCAAGTTCAGAAATTCTAGCTTCTGCTTGCTCATTTCTGCTCTTCTGACTTTCTATCGAATTATCTAATTCTGTAATTTTATTGGTAATCTTCTGAATTTCTGATTGCTGTCTGTCTATGGATTTTTCCAGCTTATTTTACTTTTTATTATGTTCCTGAATAATCTTTCTTATTTCTTCAGTAGCTTTATCTGTGTATTCCTTGGCTGGTTCTGTGTATTGCCTCATTTCCTTCCTGATGTCTTGAAGGGTTCTGTATAGTAAACTTTTGTATTCTGCATCTGGTAATTCCAGGAATGTGCTTTCACCTAAAAGATCCCTGGATTCTTTGCTTTGAGAGCCTGTTGAGGTGATCATGGCCTGTTTCTTTATGTGATTTGATATAGACTGTTGTCTCCAAGCCATCTAAAAGTTATTGTATTAGTTTATGCTTGCTTACTGTGTCGTAGCTGCTTGCTTTGTTTTGTTTTGATATACCCCTATGGGTTGCTTGAGTGAGCTAGCTTGATTATTTTCACCTTTGGAGCTCTGGTGTCCTGTCCCCAGCTGGCTAGAGCTGTTATCAGGTATATCAGTCTAGGAGTCCATTCCGTTTTCTTGTATGAATTCAGCTCAGGTTTCCAGGTAGCCGATATCAAGTGTGTGGTACAGGCTCTCTCCTACAATCTTAGAGGGGCAGGGGTGATTGGCGTATATACCCGTATCTGATTGCAGCAGGGGGTCACGCTCTGAACAAGGCAGGGGGCTGAGAACTGATCCCCAAGTGTCCCTGAGGAAAACTCGTCTGTTCCTTAGAGCGTGCTGGTGGGTGGGCTCTGCAGAGGGACCATGGGCACCCAAAGTTTTTATTGTAAGGACTGGGAGGTACCAGCGTTCCCTGGACCCCTGTTGTGGGTGGCTGGGTGACCAAGTGAAGCCACCAGTCCTTAGGTCCCTGCTGTGGGTAGGTGAGGACCTTGTTTAATAGGCAAAGCAATGTCAAACGTCAAACACCCACCTCTCCACCGCACCGCTGAAATGGTTGGAGTTTGCCAACAATGGCCTATTCTCCCAAAATAGTCCCACACAGGTCGATGCAGAAGGGAGGGGTGCTTAAGGTCCACAGATGGTTTATGCCTGGACAGGAGCCGCTTCTGTCCTCAGCTCCCCCAGTTAATGGAGCTAGCAAATTGTCTTTTCCCCCGAGTTGGAAATTTTTTCCTTCCCCAAGGCCAGGAGGATGGCTCCAGGTGCTCACCAGGGTCTATCTCAGGCCTAGGGATTGAGCCGCTTAAGCCGGCTTGCAGTGGGGGGGCGGGCGCGGTAAAATATACACAAGCACTTAGCTTTTGCCAAGAGCACCCTTCTGCTCAGGCTCGGGAAGTGTGAGTGGGCTGTGCAGCTGCTGCTTCTCCCTGAGGAAACTGTGGCCAAACGCTTGGACCAGCCCGCCGCTGCCCCACTCTGGGAATGGTGCCTGAGGGCTCCCCACGATTCAGGTCCCACAACTCCTCTCTGCTTCTGAATGGTCTCTTCCTTCCCCTGCCCCTCAGTTCACTGTCTAAGCTTGCCTTTGATGATCAGGGCTCCCAGCTTGTCACAAATATACTCGTTTCACTTTTTTTTTTCGGGTCCTTGTTGTAAAGAGGGCTCCATGGAAGCGGCTGTCTATTCCGCCATCTTGGCTCCGCCCTCTGTGATTTCACTTTTCATTTCTTCCTTGACTCATTGGTAATTCAATGGTGTGTGGTTTAATTTCTATATGTTTGTGTATTTCCCAGGTTTCTTTTTTCTTTCTTTCTTTCTGTGATTGATTTCTAGCTTCACTCCATTGTGGTCAGAGAAAATGCTTTGTATGATTCAGTCTTTTTAAATTTATCAGGACTTGTTTTGTGACCTAAAATGTGGCCTGTCCTGGAGAATGATCAATGTGCACTGGAGTAGAATGTATACTATGCTGTTTTGGGGTGGAGTGTTCTATATATGTCTGTTAAGTCTAGTTGGTTTATAGTGTCATTCAGCTCCTTTATTTCCTTGTTGATCTTCTTTCTATTGAAAGTGGTGTATTGAAGTCTCCCACTATTATTATAGTACTATCTATTTCTCCCTTCAATTCCATCAGTGTTTGCTTTACATATTTTGGTGCCTTGATGTTGAGTGCATACATGTTCATGATTGCTAAATCTTCTTGATTAATTGACACTTTTATCATTATATATTGTCCATCTTTATCTCTTCTGACAGATTTTGTCTTAAAATCTACTTCGTGTGATATTAAGATTGCACCCCAGCTCTTTTGGTTATTGTTTGCATGGAATACATTTTTCTACCCTTTCACTTTCAATCTATTTGTATCTTTAAGTTTAAGGTGTGTATCTTGTAAACAGCACGTATTTAGGTCATGTGTTTTTATCCATTCTGCCACACTCTGCCTTTTGCTTGGAGCATTTAGTCCATTTACATTCACTGTAATTATTGGTAAGACGTGACTTCTGCCATTTTGTTATTTGTTTTTTGTGTTTCTTAAGCCTTCTTTCTCTTTTAATAGTGCCTGCTTTTGTGTTTTGTTGGTTTATTGTAGTGAGCCTTTTTGGTTTCCTTCTCTTTTCCTTTTGTGTATTTTTTTAATGTATTTTCTTAGCAGTTACCATGAATATTACATTTAAGAGCTTCTATTGATAATATTCTAGGGTAAATTGGTACCAACTTAACTCCAGTAACACAAGAAATTCTATGTCTCTACCATTCCTCTCTCCCCTTTTGTTATGTGTTCACTAATTACATCTTTATATAATATGTGGAAGTGCCCATTTTTGTTTGCAACACAGAAGGTATTCTGCTGCCAGAAATAGTCTCCCTTTTATTTTGGTGTACATTTCTTCCAAAGCATGCATTCTGGTCTGCATCAGTCAGAATGGATACTTTCTGGATCTGAAGGCAAAGCAACCAAAGGCTTTTCATCTTCCTCATTCTCATCCATGTCATATGGAACAAAGCCATTGACTTTGTGCTCAAAGATAAATCCCATACACACTCCTGTGGGGATAGCATCAGTGTCCTGTGCTGTGGGGCCTGTATCTAGTTGTGTGTGGGTCTGGTGGTGGGGTGAATGTCTTTGGGGATAATGGGAACATTCTCATGCCTCCCTACCCCTGCTTCATTCTATCCCCTCTTCAATCTTTTTCCTTGTATTCTACTCACTCTCCTAATGTTTTCTGTACACTTTCTCATTTATCCCTAGGTGTGTTCTGGCTTCACTGTGAACATTCTTACCATTGATGTCTGAGTAATCCTTCTGCCATTAGATGAAATATTTTACCAGAAAGTAAATATAAAACAGAGAGACCTTATTATGAGTTGAAAATTTGTTCCCAGGTATATTAACACCACAGACATTAAAGATCCTCAAGCAGCAGCTACCCTTTTTCTGGGCCTTGCCCTGGCCATCTCATATTTTACCATAGTAATAGCCTAAAAGCATACCACCACACAAAGCTCGCTCAGGAATATGTCCATTTTTCTAAGTGGCAAACATTTCCCTATTTTGGGGATGGAAAGTAGGGAGAGCTGGCCAAAGGCAGGAGTCAATGTTCATGTTCCAGCCCAACCTGAAGTGTAACCTGAATGCTACTTGAAGATATATAGAGATTTTGTGCTCTAGCTTATACATAGCATGTTTTTCTTCCTTTCCTGGCTTTGCTAAGATCTTTCCTCCCTTCCCTTTCTCTGTCTCCTGTTGGAGGGGCAGAAGAACAGAGAAAGAAAACTTCTTTGCCACCCCACCTCTATAGATCCACAATGTCCAACAATCAGTAGCCAAGGTCACTATGCACATATTCTCACTCATGCACCTCATAGTCACAAACAGCTTTCTGGGACTGAGGTAGGGAGGGGAGGTAGGTAGCCATGAACACCCTTTATTTGGAGCAGGGAGGTGAACAGGTCCCCCAGCAGCCTCTCCGACAGCTCCCCCAGCCCCAGACCTAGAACTGGAATTTCTCTGTTCTGTAGTGTTTTAGAATATGGGAAAAGGTAAAAGAAGGAGAAATGATCTGCATTTTCAGGGCCCATCTCTTCAGTCTTCATCAAGAAGGGAAAGGACAAGTAGGTGCAGATGTCAGCTGTTCCCACCAAGAGACTCAGGGACACAGATTTCTCCTGAGTCTTCTGAACTCAGAGCCAAACCATGCCAAACTTCCAATTCTCACTTTTGTGATACGTGAGGCTACTTGTCTCTCATACTTTCTGGAGGTTAAGCAGGCACTATCAGGCCTATATAACCACCCATACCACAATTGTGTAAAGTGCAGATTCTGAGGAGGTAGGACTGCTTGAGCTAGATCCTGTGGTTGGGTATTTATTGGATTTTGTCACTTTCAAAGGTCCCTGAAGATTTTTATGAGTGAGTTTTTTTTCTTTTCTAATGGCAAGATTAAAAAAAATAATGATTTTAATACTAGGATATCTGGGCAGGTACAAATGGAGGAAGCTGGGATGGTGGTAGCTGTGCATTGGCACTCTCACCTTCCCTCCATGACCAAGGACACAGCTTAGAAGCTGCAGTAGGTACCAGTAAGCACTGAAGTTAATCTTTTTCTTTTTCATAGTCCATGCTACTCATATCCCTTAAACCTTGACCCCAAACATGACAGATACAGAAAGCATCACTCCCATTAGAAGGAACAAATATATTTGGGAGGAAAAATATGTGCTTTTGAGAGCACGCTAATATGAGTAGTATTAAAATTTTTTTTTTTTTATTCTCTATAGGGAATGAGTGTCTTTGAGAGAAGTTTTCCTTCTGGGAGAGGATGGATTAGAACTTTCTGGCTGAGTGGAAGACATACACCCATCAAGACAGAACCCAAGGGATGGCCTGCGGAACCTAGCACCTTTGAGTCCTGCTGTCCCCAGGGCCTGGCTGGGGACATGGGATCCTTGGGAGATATGGAAAGAGTTGCAGCTCTTTGAATTCCACAATTTTTCCAGGATTTATGTCCTTTTCTGACTTACCTGTTTCTGCTTAGAGAATTCAGGCCTTTGGAGCCTGTTTGCAGGCTGCAAGCTGTGGCACTTTTCTCATGGTAAGATGGAGCCAGGAATGTCTAGCACAGGCTCTGCTGGGCCTGGAGTTCCTCTTTGTCTTGGCTTTCCTTCCATGTATGAAAGTCTTGCCTAAGTCCTGGTCTCTTTTCTGGGATCCAGCCCTTGACAGTCACGTACTCCTGATCTTAACTATGCCTCTAACCCAAAAAGCCAGGCCTGGTGTGAGAGGGGCCAGGGCTCTGCAGAGGCTGACACTACCGTGGCCTTTTTCAGGGGACCTTGCTGACATTTGTCTTCTGTCTTGAATTGAAGCCATTGAAACAAATGACTCATCCTTTGTCTGAATTTACTTTTGTGAGGAGCCTTCCTTCCTGTTGCAGGAACTGGGAAATCTTGTTTCCAAAGGTCTCTGCTAATCCTCCGTCTTGAGCAGGGTGCCTCTTTCCACTGGCATGGCAGTCCCCAATCCTGCATCCGATTCTGGATGCCCTACTGGTTGGATTTCTTAGGGTATGCTTTCTCTTCATTTGAGTCTACATTTGTGAACTAGCTCTTACCTGTGTCCTGAAGCATGGGGCTCCTGTCACTTCTACCCCCTCCTGCCCCAGGGGAATATAAAGAATATGGGAAGCAGCCACATCCACTGTGCACGTTGGGCACTTAGCAGCCAAATTATTGAGTCAGAGGTCACTTCAGTTGCAGAGCAATGAGCATGGCTCTGTGGCTGAACTTTCACTGAGCTGTATCTCACTAACAAGATGGCCTTTAAGGAATGTTTCCCCTCGATCCTGGACTACCAGCATTCTTGGTGGTGAGGGCCATTCCTCAGTTACTAGAGCTCTAAGACCACTCACATCTCCATTTAGATTTTGGAAGTGTCTTAGCTCAATGGCTCAGAAGGTGTCAGTGGACTCCTCAGCCTTAATGATCTCTCTGGATTCTTTGGTCCTCAAAGGAATTGGTAGCATAGCACCACCTCGTCCTACATTTTTGTCCTGATACATGGTTAATCTGGCTGGAGTCTGCTGAGGCGCAACTCCCACTAGCATCCCTTGGTACATTTCCTGCTGTTGCTCATCTTGTAGTCAGCTCTACGTTCACCATATTGCCCTAATTCAGCCACACTATGCCAGGGTTTTTTTTTTCCCCAGGTTTGGTTTTTGATGCAGGCTGAAGGGCTAAGAGTTTTTTTTTTTCCAGTAGGATAAAATTTTATTTTATTTATTTCTTTTCTTTTTTTTTTATTGTACTTTAGATGAGAGTTTACAGAACAAACTAGTTTCTCATTAAACGGTTAGTACACACATTGTTGTATGACATTGGTTAACAACCCTACGACATGTCAACACTCTTCCTTCTCAACCCTGGGTTCCTGATTACCAGCTTTCCTGTTCCCTCCTGCCTTCCAGTCCCTGCCCCAGGGCTGGTGTGCCCCTTTAGTCTTGTTTTGTTCCATGGGCCTGTTCAATCTTTGGCTGAAGGGTGAACCTCAGGAGTGACCTCATTACTGAGCTGAAAGGGTGTCCGGTGGCCATACTCTCAGAGTTTCTCCACTCTCTGTCAGGCCAACAAGAGGGGCTGAGAATTTTGTTTGCTCTATTGCCTGGTCTAAGAGGCATCTGTGAGGCCAGGAAACCATTTCTGTGCCTCTGACTTTCCTCACTCACACATGAAAAGTCAGGGAGAGGACTACCAGGTGGGTACAGAATTTTCTCTGAGAAGCTGTTTCCCCTGACCTTGACAATTTCCTCCAAAGAGCTTGGTAATCTCAGCTATGCCATCTGCCTTTGGTGAGGAGGGAAAGGTAGACTTGTAAAGGGACCTTGATTGGGCCTCTCTCAAATTACACAATTTTAAGAAAACTGAGAGGTAGACCCTACCTCTGTTGTACATGAAACTTTATAACATGGGATTCCAGCACTTGTTGAATGCCTAAATCACTGAAGGAAAGTCCCTGAGGGGTGTTCAAGTGTTGTTTCTGACCCACTGAGGGTGCCAAATTTCTGGTTTCTAAATGGGTGTGGGACAAGCAGGAGGGAGCAGAATCAAGTGTACAGTAAGCTGTACTGGACACATATCCACAGGGATCTTACCCTAACTGATCTTGTCCAAGTGTATTTTCAGGGTGTTTTTTAGTTGGTTCTGGCTTTGGTTCTCCCTTGAGCCCCTGTGTCGTACCTCACTGGACCAACAACAAGAGTGGCTCCCAGGGGCACAGGTTAGATGCAGAAAAAAGAGGCTTTAAAAGCTGCTAGGTTGACCAAACAGGGCTTTATTAAGGAACTTACAAAAACAGGTTGGCACCAAAATTCTTGCCACAGACAGCGATGTGCTGAGGGTCACCCAGGTAGAGGTGTGTTCAGGGCAGTGTGGGGTGTGAGTTTATATACTTTGTGCTGACATGTAAGGATATGTGTAGAGAACCAGGAAAAAACACATCTAATCTGTGATGGATGGGGTCGTTTTTGTACTAGTTAATGGGTTCCAATTGACATTACCATGAAGTCAGGTATTTGGTGTATTTTTTCCTGGTCCAGGTCGGTCACTGCCTGGTCAGGTATTCGGGTTCTCTCTCAGAGTCCTGTGCGAGCAGGACTCATCTTGTATTGTTCATGGCCCTTACATCCTGATGTCATTCTCTGACTGACTCACCAAATTCTGTTTTTCTTCTTAGATTCAGTCCCAAACAGTTCTTTGGATAGCTCTCTGAGCCCCTTCATAGATTCTCTTTTGGCCTCCTCCCCAGGTAATACTGTGGTCCTTTCACTAGGTTCTTCCCTAGATGGATTTTGCAGGGCTGCTTACATGGAGGCCTCTGGGTGCTTAAGGGTGTCTTAAGCTCTAGATGTCTTAAATCTTTGCTGTTTTAACCCTTAAAAACAGAGTCTTGAGAGTCTAGTGGTCAGGAGCTGGATGTTGGGTTAGGGCAAGACCAGAGGCTGGATGTTGGGTTGGGACAGAGGCTGGTTCTGGGTAACCCTTTCATGGCTGAATTATTTTTTTGTTAGTAAGTTTTTGATGATATAATGTCTTTCAGTAATCGAATACATGCTAAATCATTGAGTCTTTTAAAAAATTTTGTTAGGCAAAATGAATTTTGATAAATATTATGTAGGACACATATGTCCCACTGAAGTCTGGTGGTAGTATAGGTGGAATGAAGCATGGAAAAAATTGCTTTATCTTAGCAAATTTATTTTATTGTGTGAACCTTTTGAAAATATGGGGTAACACATAAAGGTACCCTGCAGTGGCTGCACAGAATTGTGGTTCGAGTCTCCTTAGTGCTGCATTGCCTTCTGGATCCCTTGACAGGTAGATGCTTCTCAACCTGTCAGAGTCGTATGTCATTTGGAGTTCTTCATTTTTCATTTGATGGTTAGGTTTGTATCTGTCTTACTTAGTTTTCTCAGTCTTTGATGCACAGGGTCAGCATGGTGCATTTGTCTAGGGTGCCACCTTGGCTCCCCCTCAACACAAGAAACTTTTGACAATGGAGTTGGCAATATCAGGTCAAGGTCAAAGGAGGCTATTTTTTTAATCTGCATTGTTTCACTTGTTTAGAGTGAGAAAGCATAACACAAAGATTATTTGCATAAATAAGACAATATTTAAAAGAGGTGAACAAGCAGAATCAACTTGACGGTACACAACAACAATGACTCTTTCCAGTAGTAAAGTGGGCACTGTTAGTCCATGGTGTGATGTGGCAATACCCAAACCAAACCCATTGCCTTTGAGTGGATTCTAACTCATAGCAACCCTATAGGACAGAGTAGAACTGCCTCATAGGGTTTTCAGGGAGCTGCTAGTGGATTTGGACTGCCAGCTTTTTGGTTAGCAGCTGTAGCTCTTAACCACTGTGTCACCAGGGCTCCTAGAGATATGCAAAATTATCACCACCATTGGATACTCTTAATCAAATACTTGAGAGAGACAAGGCTCTGGATTGTAGTGTATTTGATACCTTCAAACATTTTTGTCAAACTGACAAGTATAATGAAGCTGGCTGGTTGCTCTTACTTCAGCTGGATAAAGTGGAGAAAGAAAGCCTTATTTCCTTTAGTAACAAAACTGAGATTGCTGAAAACCAAACCCAGAGTCTTAAGAGTGGTTGAATTATAACATGAATTGAATTCCCAACCTCAAAAGGTGTCTGAGGTTAAAATGAGGTCATTGATTGGGAAGAAATGTGATCCTGAAAATTGGGTGGGGACATATGGACTGATAATCTTGAAGCTGGGGACACTGAGACCCTAAATTATGTTGAATCACCCTTGCCAGGAGAACCAGACATTTAATCCCCATCTGAAGAGATTAATCCGCTTTACCTGCTGAGATACTTTTTCTAGTAAAATCAACACTTCTGCCCCATCTGAAGAGATTAATCCAACTTTGACTCTGGAATCTATGGCTGAGGCATCTAGTGAGGCAAATGCCTTACAAGACACTGCTCAATGTCCTCAGGACCCACCCTCACCATCTACCTTTCCTGCTAGAACTATAACTACACTGATCTGGGGAACACAACTACCATCAAGGTGATTACAGCCTAGGGTGGCAGGGGCCAACTGACTCCACTTAATTGCCAAAGACAAGGTGGGAATGGTTGCTGTAATGAACAGCAGAATTAAAGCAATAACCAAAATAGTTTGACTTACTGGCCGAATCTCCACAATGTATCCCTGACATGTGGAGTGAGGGCTATTAAGGTAAGAAAGGCCAAATGGAAGCCATTAAAACTGCCTCTACCTAGGAAAATAGTAAACCAAAAGCAATGCCACATTCTTGGAGGGATTGCAGAGAGTAGTGCCACCATCAAAGGATTTGAATGATACAGGGGTGGTGATTCTCACTATATCCTCATTCCTCATTCAATACACCTATTTGGCCTGTGTGGAAAACAGATGGCACTTGAAGAATGATAGTGGGTTATTGTAAATTTAACCAGGTGGTGACTCAAATTTCAGCTGCTTTTTCAGATGTGATTTCATTGCTGTTGATCTAGCCAATGCCTTTTCTTGCTTCCTGTTTGTAAAGACCAACAGTAGCAGTTTGTCTTCAGCTGGCAAGGCCAGCAGTAAACCTTCACTGTTCTACCTCAAAACCAAAACCAAACCCATTGCAGTGGAGTCAATTCCGACTCAAAGCTACCCTATAGGACAGAGTAGAACTGCCCCATAGGGTTTCCAAGGAGCCGCTGATGGATTCCAACTGCTGCCTTTTTGATTAGCAAATGTAGCTCACTGTAGCTCTTAACCGCTGCACCACCAAGGCTCTGTTCTACCTCAAGGGTACATCAGCTTTTCAGCCCTTTGTCATCATTTAGTCCTCAGGGACCTTGATTGCCTTTCCATTCCACCAGATGTCACATTATTTCATTAAATTGATAGGATTGGACCTAGTGAGCAAGAAGGTGGGAAATTAAACCAATAAAATTTCAGGCACCTTCCACCTCAGTGAAATTTCTAGGGGTCCAGTGGTGTGGGGCATGTTGAGATATTCCTTCTAAAGTGAAGAATAGGTGGTTTCATCTGGCCTTTCCTACTACTAAAAAGGAGGCACAACAGCTGGTAAGCCCCTTTGGGTTTTGGAGGCAACATATCCCTCCTTTGGGTGGGCTACTCTGGCCTATTTTGCAAGTTACTCAAAAAGCTACTAGTTTTGAGTGGACCCCAGAACAAGAGAAGGCTCTTTAACAGGTCCAGGCTGCCATGCAAGCTGCTCTGCCACTTTGGCCGTATGATCCTGCTGCTCTAATGATGCTTGAAGTGTCAGTGGCAGATAGAGATACAGTTTTCAGTCTTTGGCAGGCCCCTATTGGTGAATCAACAGAGCAGACTCTTAGGATTGTGTAACAAAGTCTCAGCATCCTCTGCAGATAACTACTCTACTTTTGAGAAACAGCTTTTGGCTTGTTACTGGGTCTTAGTAGAGACTGAATGCTTAACCATGGTTTACCAAGTTACCATGTAACCTGAGCTGCCCATCAGGAAGTGGGTGTTGTCTGACACAAAAAAGTTATAAATTTGGACATGCACAGCAGCATTCCATCATCAAATGGAAGTTCTATGTGCAAGATAAGGCCCGAGAAGGCCCTGAGGGCAGAAGTAAGTTGCATGAGGAAGTGGCCCCAATGCTCATGGTTCCTACTTCTGTTACATTACCATTTCTCTCTTGCCTGCACATACTGCCTCATGGAGAGTTCCTTACGATCAGCTGACTGCAGAAGAAAAAAATCATGCTTGGTTTACAGATGGTTCTGTGCAATATGGTTGAAAGTAGAAAACTGCAGCACTGCAGGCCCTTTCTGGAACTTCCCTGAAGGACAGCAGTGGAGGGAAATCCTCCTAGTGGGCAGAATTTTGATCAGTGCACTTAGTTGTTCATTGTGCTTGAAAGGAGAAATGGCGAGAGAGGTGCAATGGGTTTCTATTATGTGGCCCTGGATTTGTAATTGTCCCAAATTGATTTGTTGTGCTGCAATCTTCCAAGTGACTGGTTCATTTCCCAGCCTTCTAAGTGGCTTGTAATCCACCCAATAGGATTAAGTGGCTTACAATCTACTTAGTGAATTGGTGGGTTTATGATCCTGCTAGGAAAGCTACACCTTGAAATCGGCAAGGAATTTTCCTATATTAGTGGTCAATCTCACAGACTTTTTTCAGGTCCACTCAATCAACAAGAGCCTGTAGAGGAGTGCATTCTTTGGACCTAGGTCCCTGCACTGGGAACCTCTTAGACCCAAAGAAAAGAGATCCCTCCTTTGGGTGGGCTACTCTGGCCTATTTTGCAAGTTACTCAAAAACCTGCTAGTTTTGAGTGGACCCCAGAACAAGAGAAGGCTCAATCAACAAGAGCCTGTAGAGGAGTGCATTCTTTAGACCTAAGTCCCTGCACTGGGAACCTCTTAGACCCAAAGAAAAGAGATCTAATAAGGTCAAGGGCTGTAACACCGACTGAGTTGATAAAACTAAAGACCAAGGGAACAGTGGCAGGGATGCTGGCCTGCCTTTGATGATATCAGAGGCCCTAGTAGAACAGGAGGTAGTGTGGGACCATGCCACAATGATTTGGGCAGCAGTAGGTGCCCAAGATGTGCTGAGAGCTGGAACCCTAAGGCCCAAGAGGAAGCAGTTTCTAAGGGCCCTGGGGGAACCAGTTTCGAGCAAGGGTTGCCAGCAGGGGCCTCAGCACACCCTGTGTAGTGGTCCCTGGCAGAGGTTCAGGAGGCTTGTGCAGGGGTCTTTCTGCAGCAGGGAAGAGCCAGAAACCTGAGGCCCAGCAAAGCCCAGCAGAGGAGCAGAGCATGGTGGGATCCGTGTGGTTCTCAGGCAGTGTGTAGCACAAGCACTTTAATCCCCAGCATCTGTTGATACCTGAACCACAGCATTCCTGCCCAGTGACATAAGAATGGACATAGGTTTTTGAGGAACGGTAAGCGGGTCCCCTTTGAAACAGAAGCCAGTCCTTCTCTTACAAAGTAGGTCACTTGTAGGGGGGCAGAACTGGTTCACCATAAGTAACCTGTTCCTATTATTTACTGTTTACTTTCTATAAATAATAATAGTGGCTTTCACATTGCCAACACTGTATGTCTCATGTGCATGGCTTGATTGTACTGGATGAATATAGCAACCATGGAGTGGCTGATGCCACTGGATGAAGTCCTCATTCCTAGCAGTCTTATTGCTGCTTGGAATTCTGAGGCAACGTGCATGTGCAATGCAGTCAGATGTACGACTGTATACCGATACGTGGACTGTGGCCAATGGCTTGGCTGGATGGCCAAAGAATTGGAAGGAACATAATGGGAAAATTGATGACAAGGTGGTATGGGGAAGAGGTATGTGGATAAATCTCCCCAAATGAGCCAAAGAAGCAATGTTATTTGTACCTTATGTGAATGCTCACCAAAGGTGACCTCAGCAGAGGAGAATTTTAACAATAAAATGGATATCAGTCAGGCTTTTTCCCTAGCCACTCCTGTCATTGTTCAATGGGCTCGAACAAAGTAGCCATGGTAGCAGAGATGAAGGTTATGCATGGGCTCAGCAACATGGACTTCCACTCACCAAGGCCAAATTGGCTACAGCCACTGCTGAGTGCCCAATCTGCAAGCAGCAGAGACTGACACTGAGTCCCTGATATGGCATCATTCCTTGAGGTGATCAGTTAACAACCTGGTGGCAAGTTGATTATATATAACAGCTTCCATCATGGAGTGGGCAGCATTTTGTTCTTACTGGAACAGACACTTGCTCTGATACGGATTTGCCTTCCCAGCAAGCAATACTTTGCCAAAACTACCATCAGTGGACTTACAGCTTGCCTTATCTATCATCATGGCATTACACACAGCATTGCCTTGGATCAAGAAACTCACTTCACAGCAAGTGAAATGCAGCAATGGGCCCAAAACCAAACCAAACTCATTGTTGTTGGGTTGATTCCAACTCACAGTGACCCTACTGGACAGAGTAGAACTGCCCCATAGGGTTTTCAGGGTTTGGCTGGTAGATTTGAACTGCTGACCTTTTGGTTAGCAACTGAGTTCTTAACCACTCTGCCACCAGGGTCCAGCAATGGGACCATGCTCATGGAATTTACTGGTCTTAGAATGTTCTCCATCATCCTGAAGAAGCCGGCTTGATTGAAGTATAGAATGCCTTTTAAAGAATCAATTATGACACTAGTTAGGTGGCAATGTCTTGCAGGGCTGGGATGATGCTCTCCAGGAGGCTGTATAAGCTCTAAATCAGCATCCAATAAATGGTGCTCTTTCTCCCATAGCCAGGATCCATGGATCCAGAAATCAAGGGGTGGAAAATGGAAGTGACACCACTCACTGTTACCTCTAGTGACCTGCTCACAAAATTTTGGTTCCTGTCCCCACGCCTTTATGCTCTTCTGGTCTAGAGGCCTTAGTTCCAAAGGGAAGAATACTCCCAGCAGGAGACAACACTTATTGCACTGAACTGGAAGTTAAGAATGCCGCCTGCCAATCTGGGCTCTTAATGCCTCTGAATCAACCGGTAAAGAAAGGAGTTACCATATTGGCTGATGTGAATGATCCTGATTACCAAGTAGAAATTGGACTGTTACCACATAATGGAGGTAAAGTATGTCTGGAATACAGGACATCCCTTAGGCTGTCTTTTAGTACTACCATGCCCTGTGATTAAAGTCAATGGAAAACTTCAAAAACCCAGCTCAGACAGGACTACTAATGGGCCAGGCCCTTCAGGAAAGAAGGTTTGGGTTACTCCACCAGGCATAAAGGCGTAACCAGCTGGATGCTAGCTTAGGGCAAAGGGAATATGGAATGGGTACTGGAAGAAGGTAGTTCCAAATACGAGCTTCGGCCATATGACCAGTTGTAGAAACGAAGACTGTAATTTTTATGAGTATTTCTTCCTTGTTTTGATATAAGTTTGTGTGTGTGTGTAGCAAATATCCTTGTTTTCTTCCCCCTCTTATTCCCTTAAAACCAAACAAAAACCAAACCCAGTGCTGTCGAGTCGATTCCGACTCACAGCGACCCTATAGGACAGAGTAGAACTGCTCCATAGAGTTTCCAAGGAGCGCCTGGTGGATTCGAACTGGCTACCTTTTGGTTCGCAGCCATAGCACTTAACGCAATGAGTCAGAATCGACTTGACGGCAGTGGGTTCAGGGAACTTATTCCCTTATTTATAATAAAATACAAGATGTAAAAGGGGTTAGTGTGTGTTTGGTTGTACACATGTTAATAGTATCTTATTAGGTGGAAGCACAACTTTATAATTGGCTTTATTTGGAGATTATGCTTGCTTTAAGATGAGCAAGGTACCAAGTTGACAAGGGGTGGCCTGTGATGGTTAATTTCATGTGTCAACTTCGCTAGGCTGTGATTCTCAGTAGTTTGGCCAGATACTGGACCGATTGATGTGATATAATGTAATGTAATCATAATTCCTGATTGTGATCTGATTAAATCAATCTATCGGTTGAAAGGGGAGTTTCCTTGGAGGTTTGGTCTGCCTTCAGAATATGAATGGATTTCTGGCAGAGCTCGCGTTCTCTAGACACTACACTCTTCTTGTTGCCTGACCTCTAGATCTTGGGACATAAGCTTGCAAAAGGCTCCCACCTGAGGCCTGACTTGCAGATTTTGGATTCACCAGGCCCACAATCCTCTGAGCCAGCAGAGGTCTCCAGTTTGCCACCTGACTTAGAGGGTTGGGACTTGTGAACCCCTACAACTGCATAAGCCATTTCCTTGAAGTAAGTCTGTCTAGGGATACAGTGATGAAAGTGCTCACTGTTCTATGCCAAGAAATTTGCAAGAGAGCTACTTGGCCAACCGACTGGAACAGATGCATATTTGTGCCCATTCCAAAGAAAAGTGTTCCAACAGAATGTGGAAATTATTGAACAATATCATTAATATCAAATGCAAGTAAAATTTTGCTGAAGATCATTCAAAAATGGTTGCAGCAGTATACCCACAGGGAACTGCCAGAAATTCAAGCCAGATTCAGAAGAGGACATGGAACCAGGGATATCATTGCTGATGTCAGATGGATCCTGGCTGAAAGCGAAGAATACCAGAAAGGTGTTTAGTTGTGTTTTATTGACTATGCAAAGGCACTTGACTCTCTGAATCCTAACAAATTATGGATAACATTTCAAAAAATGGGAATTCCAGCATGCTTAATTGTGCTTATGAGGAACCTGTACATCGATCAAGAGGCAGTTGTTTGAAAAGAACAAAGGGATACTGTGTGTTTTAAAGTCAGGAAAGGTGTGTGTCAGGATTGTATCCTTTCACCATACTTATTCAAGCTGTATGCTGAGCAAATACTTTGAGTAGCTGGATTATGTAAAGAAGAATGAGGCATCAGGATTGGAGGAAGACTCATTAACAACCTGCACTGTGCAGATGACACAACCTTGCTTGCTGAAAGTGAAGAGGACTTGAAGAACTTACTGATGAAGGTAAAAGATTATAGCCTTCAGCATGGATTACTCTTCAACATAAAGAAAAAAAATCCTCACAACTGGACCCATAAGCAACTTCATGATAAATGGAGAAAAGATTGAGTTGTTAAGGATTTTGTTTTTCTTGGATCCACAATCAACACCCATGGAAGCAGCAGTCAAGAAATCTTAAGGCCCATTGCATTGGGCAAATTGGCTGCAAGACATCTTTTTTTAAAAAAATTTTATTGTGCTGTAAGAGAAAGTTTACAAATCAAGTCGAACTCTCATAAAAAATTTATAAACACCTTGCTATATACTCCTAATTGCTCTCCCCCTAATGAGACAGCACACTCCTTCCCTCCACTTTCTAATTTTCGTGTCCATTCGGCCAGCTTCTGACCCCCTCTACCCTCTTATCTCCTCTTCAGACAGGAGATGCCAACATAGTCTCATGTATCTACTTGATCCACGAAGCTCATTCTCCACCAGTATCATTTTCTATCCCATAGTCCAGCCCAATCCCTGTCTGAAGAGTTGGCTTTGGGAATGGTTCCTGTCTTGGGCTATCAGAAGGTCTGGGGACCAGGACCACCAGGGACCTCCTAGTCTCAGTCAGACCATTAAGTCTGGTCTTTTTATGAGAATTTGAGGTCTGCATCCCACTGCTCTTCTGCTCCCTCAGAGGTTCTCTGTTGTGTTCCCAGTCAGGGCAGTTATCGGTTGTAGCCGGGCACCATCTAGCTCTTCTGGTCTCAGGATGATGTAGTCTCTGGTTTATGTGGCCCTTTCTGCCTCTTGGGCTCATAATTGCCTCGTGTCTTTGGTGTTCTTCATTCTTCTTTGCTCCAGGTGGATTGAAACCAATTGATGCATTTTAGATGGCTGCTTGCTAGTGTCTAAGACCCCAGATGCCACTCTCCAAAGTGGGATGCAGAATGTTTTCTTAATAGATTTTATTATGCCAGTGGACTTAGATGTCCCCTGAAACCATGGTCCCCAAACCCCTGCCCCCGCTACGCTGGCCTTCGAAGCATTCAGTTTATTTAGGAAACTTCTTTGCTTTTGGTTTAGTCCAGTTGTGCTGACCTCGCCTGTATTGTGTGTTGTCTTTTCCTTTACCTAAAGTAGTTCTTATCTACTATCTAATTAGCGAAAACCCCCTTCCTCCCTGCCTCCCTCCCACCTCTCGTAACCACCAAAGAACGTTCTCTTCTCTGTTTAAACTATTTCTTGAGTTCTTTTAATAGTGATCTTATACAATATTTGTCCTTCTGCAACTGACTAATTTCACTCAGCATAATGCCTTCCAGATTCCTCCATATTATGAAATATTTCACGGATTCAACATTGTTCTTTATCGATGCATAAAATTCCATTGTGTGAATATGCCTTAATTTATTTATCCATTCATCCATTGATGGGCATCTTGGTTGTTTCCATCTTCTTGCTATTGTAAATGTTGCTGCAATAAACATGGGTGTGCATATATCTGTTTGTGTAAAGGCTCTTATTTCTCTAGGATATATTCCAAGAAGTGGGATTGCTGGATCGTATGGTAGTTCTATTTCTATCTTTTTAAGGAAGCGCCAAGTCGATTTCCAAAGTGGTTGTACCATTTGACATTGCCACCAGCAGTGTAGAAGCCTTCCAATCTCTCCACAGCCTCTCCAACATTTATTATTTTGTGGTTTTTACATTAATGCCAGCCTTGTTGGAGTGAGATGAAATCTCATTGTAGTTTTGATCTGTATTTCTCTAATGGCTAATGATCGTGAACATTTCCTCATATATCTGTTAGCTACCTGAATGTCTTCTTTAGTGAAGTGTCTGTTCATATCTCTTGCCCATTTTTTAATTGGGTTATTTGTCTTTTTTCAGTTGAGTTTTCGCAGTATTATGTAGATTTTAGAGATCAGGCGCTGATCAGAAATATCATAGCTAAAAACTTTTTCCCAGTCTGTAGGTAGTCTTTTTACTCTCTTGGTGAAGTCTTTGGATGAGCATAGGTGTTTGATTTTTAGGAGCTCCCAGTTATCTGGTTTCTGTTCTGCATTGTTAGTAATGTTTTCTATACTGTTTATGCCATGTATTAGGGCTCCTGGCATTGTCCCTATTTTTTCTTCCATGATGTTTATCATTTTAGATTTTATATTTAGGTCTTTGATCCATTTTGAGTTAGTTTTTGTGCATGGTGTGAGGTATGGGTCTTGTTTCATTTTGTTTGTAGAGGATATCCAGTTATGTCAGCACTGTTTGTTAAAAAGACTGTCTTTTCCCCATTTTACCGACTTTGGGCCTTTGTCAAATATTAGCTGCTCCTATGTGGATGGATTTATGTCTGAATTCTCAATTTTGTTCCACTGGTCTATGTATCTGTTGTTGCACCAATACTAGGCTGTTTTAACTACTGTGGCGGTATAATAAGTTCTAAAATCAGGTAGAGCAAGGCCTCCCACTTTGTTCTTCTTTCTCAGTAATGCTTTACTTATACAGGGCCGCTTTCCCTTCCATGTCATTAAAAAATGTTGGTGGAGTTTGGATCGGAATTGCATTTTATCTTTAGATCGCTTTTGGTAGAATAGACATTTTTATGATGTTAAGTCTTCCTATCCATGAGCAAGGTATGTTTTTCCACTTATGTAGGTCTCTTTTGGTTTCTTGCAGTAGTGTCTTGTAGTTTTCTGTGTATAGGCCTTTTACATCTCTGGTAAGAGTTATTTCTAAGTATTTGATCCTCTTGGGGGCTACTGTAAATGGTATTGATTTGGTGATTTCCTCTTTGACGTTCTCTTTTTCGGTGTATAGGAATCCACCTGATTTTTGTATGTGTACCTTGTATACTGATTCTCTGCTGAACTCTTCTGTTACTTTCACTAGTTTTCTTGAGGATTCCTTAGTGTTTTCTGTGTATAAGATCATGTCATTTGCAAATAGTGATACTTTTACTTCTTCCTCACCAATCTGTATGAACTTTATTTCTTTATGTAGCCTAATCACTCTGGGTAGAACCTCCATCCAGCACAATGTTGAATAAGAGCAGTGATAAAGGGCATCCTTGTCTGGTTCCCAATCTCAAGGGGAATGCTTTCAATCTCTCTCCATTTAGGATGATGTTGGCTATTGGCTTTGTATAAATGCCCTTTATAATGTTGAGGCATTTTCCTTCTATTCCTATTTTGAATGGGTGTTGAACTTTGTCAAATGCCTTTTCTGCATTGATTGATAAAATCATGTGGCTCTTGTCTTTTGTTTTGTTTATATGATGTATTACTTTAATTGTTTTTCTAATGTTGAACCATCGCTGCATACCTGGCATGAATCCCACTAGGTCACGGTCAATTATGCTTTTTGAAATGTCATTGAATTCTATTGGCTATAATTTTGTTGAGGATTTTTGCATCTGTGTTCATGAGGTATATAGGTCTGTAATTTTCTTTTTTGTGGTGTCTTTACCTGGTTTTGGTATCAGGGATATGTCAGCTTCATAGAATGAGTTTATGAGTATTTCATCCTTTTCTGTGTTCTGAAATAACTTTAGTAGCAGTGGTGTTAACTCTTCTCTGAAAGTTTGGTAGAACTCTGCAGTGAAGCCATCTGGGCCAGGGCTTTTTTTGTTTGTTTGGAGTTTTTAAATTACCTTTTCAATCTCTTCTTTTGTTATGGGTTTATTTAGTTGTTCAAATTCTGTTTTTGTTAGTACAGGTAGGTAGTGTGTTCTTAGAAATTCATCCATTTCGTCTAAGTTTTCATATTTGCAGAGTACAATTTTTTCCTAGTAATCTGATATGATTCTTTTAATTTCAGCTGGGTCTGTTGTAATATCACCCATCTCATTTCGTATTTGGGTTATTTGCTTCCTCTGCTGTTTTTCTTTTGTCAGTTTGGCCAATGGTTTATCAATTTTGTTAATTTTTTCGAAGAACCAGCTTTAGGTGTTGTTGACTCTGTCAATTGTTTTTCTGTTTTCTATTTCATTTAGTTCTGCTCTAGCTTTTGTTATTTCCTTTCTTCTGGTGCCTAAGGGTTTCTTTTGTTGCTCTCGCTCTCTTTGTTCAAGTTGTAGGGATAATTCTTTGATTTTGGCCCTTTCTTCTTTTTGTATGTGTGCATTTATTGATATAAATTGACCTCTGAGCACCACTTTTGCTGTGTCCCAAAGGTTCTGACAGGAAGTGTTTTCATTCTCATTGGATTCTCTGAATTTCTTTATTCCATCCTTAATGTCTTCTATAATCCAGTCTTTTTTGAGCAGGGTATTGTTCAGTTTCCAAGTGTTTGATTTTTTCCCCCTGCTTTTTCTGTTATTGATTTCTACGTTTATGGTCTTATGGTCAGAGAAGATGTTTTGTAACATTTCGATGTTTTGGATTCTGCTAAGGCTTGCTTTATGACCTAATATGTGGTCTATTCTAGAGAATGTTCCATGTGCACTAGAAAAGGAAGTATACTTGGCTGCTGTTGGGTGGAGTGTTCTATATATGTCTTTGAGGTCAAGTTGGTTGATTGTGGCATTTAGATCTTCCGTGTCTTTATTGAACTTCTTTCTGGATGTCCTGTCCTTCACCGAAAGTGGTGTGTTCAAGCCTCGTACTATAATTGTGGAGCTGTCTATCGCACTTTTCAATGCTGTTAGAGTTTGTTCTATGCTTCTTGCAGCCCTGTCATTGGGTGCATAAATGTTTAATACGGTTATATCCTCCCGGTATATTGTCCCTTTAATCATTATATATTGTCCTTCCTTATCCTTTGTGGCAGATTTAACTTTAAAGTCTATTTTCTCAGAAATTTATATTACCACTCCTGTTCTTTTTTGATTGTTGTTTGTTTGATATATTTTTTTCCGTCTTTGAGTTTTAGTTTGTTTGTGTCTCTAAGTCTAAGGTGTGTCTCTTGTAGGGAGCATATAAATGAATGTTGTTTTTTTATCCATTCTGCCACTCTTAGTTTCTTTATTTGTGTATTTAGTCCATTTACATTCAGAGTAATTATGGATGGGTATGAATTTAGTGCTGTCATTTTGATGTCCTTTTTTTTGTGTTTTTGGACGGTTTACTTTTCCTGCTTAAGTTTTTGTGCTCAGTAGTTTATCTTTTTATGTTGTCTTTTTCTCTTATTCGTTGTTGATTTTTTTTCTACTCTCTATGGTTTTTTAAATATATTTTATTTTGATGAGTAGAATAGTTAGCCTCCTTTGTGGTTACCTTAGTATTTACCCCTATTTTTTTCTAGGTTTAAACATAAATTTTATTTCTTTATATCAGCTTGTCTTCCTCTCCATATGAAAGATTTATGTCTACACTTCTTAGTCCCTTTTTTATTATTTTAATGTTTTATTCTTTTATATAATTACATCACTGTTTCCACGTTTTGAATGTTTTTTTTATTATCTTGTTTATTTTTGTGGTTTCCCTGTCTGGGTTAATATCTTATTGTTCTTTCCAGTGTTCTAGTTGTGGATTGAAAAGTGAATGGACTTCTACAGTGATATACCTGAAAACTGCTCTAGCCATCTGGGGACAGGACATCTGAGCTCCAAAGGTGAAAAAAATCAAGCTAGCTCACTCAAGCAACCCATTTGGGCATATCACAACAAAACAAAGGAAGAAGCTAGGATACAGTAAGCCAACATAAAATAAACTAATACAACAACTCTTCTAGATGGCTCGGAGACAACAGTCAATATCAAATCACATAAGGAACCAGACTATGATTGCTTCAACAAGATCTCAAAACAAAGAATCAAGGGATCTTCTTGATGAAGGTATTTTCCTAGAATTACCAGATGCAGAATACAAAAAATTAATATACAGAACTCTTCAAAATATCAAGAACAAAATCAGGAAGGAGATCATGCAATATGCAGAACAAGCCATGGAACACACAGATAATGCAGCTGAAGAAATTAAAAAGGTTATTCAAGAACACAATGAAAAATTTAATAAGCCGCAAGAATCCATACGGAGACAGCAATCAGATTCAGAAGGTTAGCCATAAAATTACAGAATTAGACAACTCAATAGAAAGTCAAAGGAGCAGAATCGTGGAAGTGGAAGAGAGAATTAGTGAGATTGAAGATAAAACAATTGGTACCAACATATTTGAAGAAAAATAAGACAAAAGAATTAAAAAAAAAAATGAAGAAACCCTAAGAATCATGTGGGGCTCTATCAAGAAAAATAACCTACGAGTGATTGAAGTACCAGAACAAGGAGGGAAAATGGAAAATACAGAGAATTGTTGAAGATTTGTTGGCAGAAAACTTCCCTGATATCATGAATGATGAGAAGATATCAATCCAAGGTACTCGTTGAATTGCATATAAGGTAGATCTTAAAAGTAAATCACCACGACATATTATAATCAAACTTGCCAAAACCAAGGATAAAGAGAATTTTAAGAGTGGCTGGGGTTAAACGAAAGTCACCTACGAAGGAGAATCAATAAGAATAACCTTGGAGTACTCGGCAGAAACCATGCAGGCATGAAGGCAATGGGATGACTTATACAAAGCATTGAAGGAAAAAAAATGGCCAGCCAAGGATCAAATATCCAGCAGAACTGTCTCTCAAGTATGAAGGCAAAATTAAGACATTTCCAGATAAACAGAAGTTTAGGGAATTTGTACCAACCAAACCAAAGCTACAAAAAATACTAAATGGGGGAAGGGGCCAAGATGGCTGACTAGGTAGACGCTACCTCGGATCCCTCTTGCAACAAAGACTCGGAAAAACAAGTGAATCAATCACATACATGTCAATCTACGAACCCTGAACAACAAACACAGATTTAAAGAGATGACCTGAGTGACAGAGATGGAGAACGAAAAACTATGGGGAAGCAGAGACTGTTTTCGGAGCCTGGAGCCAGCGTCCCAGTCAGGTAACCTTGGCACCGGGCTTAGGATTGGGCTCAGGGGAGCTGAACACAACATCCTGTGACGGTGCAAACATGGGGCGCAGCCCTACCCCCCTGAACTGACCTTGGGAGGGGGCCCAGCTGGTCAACGCGGGCGGCATGGCCACGCGGCTGGTGGGAGGAGAAGTCACCTGGAGGCAGCGACTGGTTCCGGAGCTGGGAGTGCAGTGTCCCAGCCGGGGAGCCTTGGCACGGGGCTTTGGACTGGGCGCAGGGGAGCTGAGCAGGACATCCTGTGAAGATGCAAACACGGGGCACAGCCCTACCCCCCTGAACTGACCTTGGGAGGGGGCCTAGCCGGTCCGCGCAGTCCGCACGGCAACGCGGCTGGTGGGAGGAGAAGTCCCCGGGAGGCAGCAACTGGTTTTGAAGCTGGGAGTGCAGCGTCCCAGCCGGGGAAACTTGACGGTGGGTTTTGGACTGGCAGCGGAGGAAATGACCATGGCTTCTGCGGGCCTGATCCTCGGGGGCAATCTCTACCCAGCCAGCACACATAGGCGATATGCCCCTCGGGAATCTCAGATAAAATAGTCATCCCAAGCAAGATAAGTAACTTTGTCTATATTCCGGGGTGCTACTCTCTCCTGTTTTTCTGAACCCTCCCCTCCCTTTCCCAGGAGGCTTCATTAACGTTGGAATTTCCTGAGCCAGAGGGAGAACTGCTCCGCCGGCTTTTCTTTTCCCTTTTTTTTGGTCTTTTCCTAACCCATTCTTCCGGCCTGAGAAAAGCAACCACAAAAAACCCAGGGACAGAAAATCCTTCCCTAATTGGACTAAAAACACAGAACCAGCTCCAGCCAAGCATATGTGATCCATATCTCAGGGTTTCATCCCTACAGGGAACAAGGTGGCTATTACAATGCAAAGGCATTTCTGATAGGGATCTGACTGCAGTTTTTTAAGTGGATTTACTGGAAAAAGAAGTTTCCAAGGTCTGATATCTCTGTGTATTCAACACAGCCCTCACTGACCCACAACAGGGAACTGAGGGCTGAAGCTCCCCCCAGACCACTTAGCCTCCTGCCTTAGGGGTCTAAGGAGGGTGACACCTACCAATCTGTAGAGGTACTTGCATTGGGGGCCTAAGGTACAGCTGCAGAGCCAACCCACCAAGGTGCTTTAGGAATAGAGACACACCTACCTCACTGACACTTGGGGGAAGGCTGCCAGCATCCTGTCCCCCCTGGAGTAAGAACTCCAGCTGCTACTAGAATCTGGTGCACACAACTATCACCACTACTTCTCAAGGTGGATAGGTGTTAGGGTGCATCACACACTTGATGACTCAAAATCAGATTCTACTCAAGAATAGTGAATGGACTCAGGCATATATATCTGGTAACAGCCCAAACCAGCTGGTAATAGGTCATAAGTAAGTCAAGGGCTACAACAATCAAGACAGCACAATCTAGTAGCCCATCAACGTATATTGAAAGAAAAAAAAAACAAGATAAGACTCAGTGAGCAAACATAGAATAAATCACTACAATATCTTAGTGATGGCTCGGAGACAGCAGTCAATATCAAACCACATAAAGAAGCAGACCGTGACTGCTTCTACAACCCCCCAAACAAAAGAATCAAAATCTTTCTCAAATGAAGATACAATCCTGGAATTATCAGATACAGAATATAAAAAACTAATTTACAGAATGCTTCAAGACATCAGGGATGACCTCAGAAATGAAATAAGGCTAACTGCAGAAAAAGCCAAGGAACACACTGATAAAACAGTTGAAGAACTCAAAAAGATTATTCAAGAACATAGTGGAAAAATTAATAAGTTGCAAGAATCCATAGAGAGACAGCATTCAGAAATCCAAAAGATTAACAATAAAATTACAGAGTTAGACAACGCAATAGGAAATCAGAGGAGCAGACTTGAGCAATTAGAATGCAGACTGGGAAATCTGGAGGACCAGGGAATTAACACCAACATAGCTGAAAAAAAATCAGATAAAAGAATTAAAAAAAATGAAGAAACCCTAAGAATCATGTGGGACTCTATGAAGAAGGATAACTTGTGTGTGATTGGAGTCCCAGAACAGGGAGGGAGGACAGAAAACACAGAGAGAATAGTTGAAGATCTGCTGACAGAAAACTTCCCTGACATCATGAAAGACAAACGGATATCTATCCAAGATGCTCATCGAACCCCATTTAAGATTGATCCAAAAAGAAAAACACCAAGACATATTATCATCAAACTCGCCAAAACCAAAGATAAAGAGAAAATTTTAAAAGCAGCCAGGGAGAAAAGAAAGGTCTCCTTCAAGGGAGAATCAATAAGTTCAGACTACTCAGCAGAAACCCTGCAGTCAAGAAGGCAATGGGATGACATCTACAGAGCACTGAAGGAGAAAAACTGCCAGCCAAGGATCATATATCGAGCAAAACTCTCTCTGAAATATGAAGGCGAAATTAAGATATTTACAGATAAACACAAGCTTAGAGAATTTGCAAAAACCAAACCAAAGCTACAAGAAATACTAAAGGAAATTGTTTGGTCAGAAAACCAATAATATCAGATACTGACACAACACAAGGTCACAGAACAGAACATCCTGATATCAACTCAAATAGGGAAATCACAAAAACAAATTAAGATTATTTAAAAAAAATGCTCAAAACAGGGAATCATTGAAGTAAATATGTAAAAGATCACAATAATCAAAAAGGGACTAAATACAGGTGGCATAGAATTGCCATATGGAGAGGGATACAAGGCGATATAGGACAGTACAAGTTAGGTTTTTACTTAGAAAAATAGGGGTAAATATTAAGGTAACCACAAAGAGGTATAACAACTCCATAACTCAAAATAAAAACCAAGAAAAATGTAACGACTCAGTAAACATAAAGTCAAATAGTATGAAAATGAGGATCATACAATTTACAAAGAAAAACGTCTCAGCACAAAAAAGTAAGTGGAAAAATGAAATTGTCAACAACACACATGAAAAGGCATCAAAATGAGAACACTAAACACTTATTTATCTATAATTACGCTGAATGTAAATGGACTAAATGCACCCATAAAGAGACAGAGAGTCTCAGACTGGATAAAGAGACACGATCCATCTATATGCTGCCTACAAGAGACACACCTTAGACTTAGAGACACAAACAAACTAAAACTCAAAGGATGGAAAAAATATATCAAGCAAACAATGAGCAAAAAAGGAGTAGCAATATTAATTTCTGACAAAATAGACTTTAAACTTAAATCCACCACAAAGGATAAAGAAGAACACTACATAATGATAAAAGGGACAATTGACCAGGAAGATATAACCATACTAAATATTTATGCACCCAATGACAGGGCTGCAAGATACATAAATCAAATTTTAACAGAATTGAAAAGCGAGATAGATACCTCCACAATTATAGTAGGAGACTTCAACACACCACTTTCGGAGAAGGACAGGATATCCAGTAAGAAACTCAATGGAGACACGGAAGACCTAATTACAACAATCAACCACCTTGACCTCATTGACTTATACAGAACTCTCCACCCAACTGCTGCAAAGTATACTTTTTTTCTAGCGCACATGGAACATTCTCTAGAATAGACCACATATTAGGTCATAAAACAAACCTTTGCAGAATCCAAAACATTGAAATATTACAAAGCATCTTCTCAGACCACAAGGCCATAAAAGTGGAAATCAATAATAGAAAAATTAGGGAAAAGAAATCAAACACTTGGAAACTGAACAATACCCTCCTGAAAAAAGACTGGGTTATAGAAGACATTAAGGAGGGAATAAGGAAATTCATAGAATGCAACGAGAATGAAAATACTTCCTATCAAAACCTCTGGGACACAGCAAAAGCAGTGCTCAGAGGCCAATTTATATTGATAAATGCACACATACAAAAAGAAGAAAAAGCCAAAATCAGAGAACTGTTCCTACAACTTGAACAAATAGAAAGTGAGCAACAAAAGAATCCATCAGGCACCAGAAGAAAACAAATAATAAAAATTAGAGCTGAACTAAAGGAATTAGAGAACAGAAAAACAACTGAAAGAATTAACAAAGCCAAAAGCTGGTTCTTTGAAAAAATTAACAAAATTGATAAACCATTGGCTAGACTGACTAAAGAAATACAGGAAAGGAAACAAATAACCCAAATAAGAAACGAGAAGGGCCACATCACAACAGACCCAACTGAAATTAAAAGAATCATATCAGATTATTATGAAAAATTGTACTCTAACAAATTTGCAAAACTAGAAGAAATGGATGAATTCCTGGAAAAACATTACCTACTTAAACTAACACAATCAGAAGTAGAACAACTCAATAGACCCATAACAAAAGAAGAGATTGAAATGGTAATCAAAAAACTCCCAACAAAAAAAAGCCCTGGCCCGGATGGCTTTACTGCAGAGTTCTACCAAACTTTCAGAGAAGAGTTAACACCACTACTACTAAAGGTATTTCAAAGCATAGAAAATGATGGAATACTACCTAACTCATTCTATGAAGCCACCATCTCCCTGATACCAAAACCAGGTAAAGACATCACAAAAAAAGAAAATTATAGACCTATATCCCTCATGACCATAGATGCAAAAATCCTAAACAAAATTCTAGCCAATAGAATTCAACAACATATCAAAAAATTAATCCATCATGACCAAGTGGGATTTATGCCAGGTATGCAGGGCTGGTTTAATATCAGAAAAACCATTAATGTAATCCACCGTATAAATAAAACAAAAGACAAAAACCACATGATCTTATCAATTGATGCAGAAAAGGCATTTGACAAAGTCCAACACCCATTTATGATAAAAACTCTCAACAAAATAGGAATTGAAGGAAAATTCCTCAACATAATAAAGGGCATCTATACAAAAAAAAAAATTTTTTTATACAAAGCCAACAGCCAACATCACTCTAAATGGAGAAGCCTGAAAGCATTTCCCTTGAGAACGGGAACCAGACAAGGATGCCCCTTATCACCGCTCTTATTCAACATTGTGCTAGAAGTCCTAGCCAGAGCAATTAGGCTAGACAGAGAAATAAAGGGCATCCAGATTGGCAAGGAGGAAGTAAAGTTATCTCTGTTTGGAGATGACATGATCTTATACACAGAAAACCCTAAGGAATCCTCCACAAAACTAGTGAAACTAATAGAAGAGTTTGGCAGAGTCTCAGGTTATAAGATAAACATACAAAAATCACTTGGATTCCTCTACATCAACAAAAAGAACATCGAAGAGGAAATAACCAAATCAATACCATTCACAGTAGCCCCTGAGAAGATAAAATACTTAGGAAAAAATCTTACCAAAGATGTAAAAGACCTATACAAAGAAAACTACAAAGCAGTACTACAAGAAATTAAAAAGGACATACTTAAGTGGAAAAACATACCTTGCTCATGGATAGGAAGACTTAACATAGTAAAAATGTCTGTTCCAATCCAAATTCCAAGTCATTTTTTAATGTGATAGAGAAACAAATCACCAACTTCATATGGAAGGGAAAGAAGGCTCAGATAAGTAAAGCATTACTGAAAAAGAAGAAGAAAGTGGGAGGCCTCACTCTACCTGATTTCAGAACCTATTATACAGCCACAATAGTCAAAACAGCCTGGTACTGGTACAACAACAGGCACATAGACCAGTGGAACAGAATTGAGAACCCAGATATAAATCCATCTACATAGGAGCAGCTGATATTTGACAAAGGCCCACTGTCAGTTAACTGGGGAAAAGTTAGTCTTTTTAACAAATGGTGCTGGCAGAACTGGATATCCATTTGCAAAAAAATGAAACAGGACCCATACCTCACACCATGTACAAAAACTAACTCCAAGTGGATCAAAGACCTAAACATAAAGACTAAAACGGTAAAGATCATGGAAGAAAAAATAGGGACAACCCTAGGAGCCCTAATACAAGGCATAAACAGAATACAAAACATTACCAAAAATGACGAAGAGAAACCAGATAACTGGGAGCTCCTAAAAATCAAACACCTATGCTCATCTAAAGACTTCTCCAAAAGAGTAAAAAGACCACCTACAGATTGGAAAGAATTTTCAGCTATGACATCTCCGACCAGCGCCTGATCTCTAAAATCTACATGATTCTGTCAAAACTCAACCACAAAAAGACAAACAACCCAATCAAGAAGTGGGCAAAGGATATGAATACGCACTTCACTAAAGAAGATATTCAGGCAGCTAACAGATACATGAGAAAATGCTCTCGATCATTAGCCATTAGAGAAATGCAAATTAAGACTACGATGAGATTCCATCTCACTCCAACAAGGCTGGCATTAATCCAAAAAACACAAAATAATAAATGTTGGAGAGGCTGCAGAGAGATTGGAACTCTTATACACTGCTGGTGGGAATGTAAAATGATACAACCACTTTGGAAATCTATCTGGGGTTGTCTTAAACAGAAATAGAACTACCATACAACCCAGAAATCCCACTCCTCGGAATATACCCTAGAGAAATAAGAGCCTTCACACAAACAGATATATGCACACCCATGTTTATTGCAGCTCTGTTTATAATAGCAAAAAGCTGGAAGCAACCAAGGTGTGCATCAACGGATGAATGGATAAATAAATTGTGGTATATTCACACAATGGAATACTATGCATCGATAAAGAACAGTGACAAATCTGTGAAACATTTCATAACATGGAGGAACCTGGAAGGCATTATGCTGAGCGAAATGAGTCAGAGGCAAAAGGACAAATATTGTATAAGACCACTATTATAAGATCTTGAGAAATAGTATAAACTGAGAAGAACACATACTTTTGTGGTTACGATGGGGGGAAGGAGGGAGGGTGGGAGAGGGTTTTTTACTGATTAGTTAGTAGCTAAGAACTGCTTTAGGTGAAGGGAAGGACAATACTCAATACATGGAAGGTCAGCTCAACTGGACTGGAGCAAAAGCAAAGAAGTTTCCGGGATAAACTGAATGCTTCAAAGGTCAGTGGAGCAAGGGCGGCGGTTTGGGGACCAGGGTTTAAGGGGACTTCTAAGTCAATTGGCAAAATAATTCTATTATGAAAACATTCTGCATCCCACTTTGAAATGTGGCGTCTGGGGTCTTAAATGCTAACAAGCGGCCATCTAAGATGCATCAATTGGTCTCAACCCACCTGGAGCAAAGGAGAATGAATAACGCCAAGGTCACACGACAACTAAGAGCCCAAGAGACAGAAAGGGCCACATGAACCAGAGACCTACATCATCCTGAGACCAGAAGAACTGGTTGTTGCCCAGCCACAACCGATGACTGCCCTGACAGGGAGCACAGCAGAGAAGCCCTGAGGGAGCAAGAGATCAGTGGGATGCAGACCCCAAATTCTCACAAAAAGACCATACTTAATGGTCTGACTGGGACTAGAGGAATCCCGGCGGTCCTGGTCCCCAAACCTTCTGTTGGCCCAGGACAGGAACCATTTCCGAAGACAACTCATCAGACATGAAAGGGACTGGACAGTGGGTGGGAGAGAGATGCTGATGAAGAGTGAGCTATTTGTATCAGGTGGACACTTGAGACTGTATTGGCATCTCCTGTCTGGAGGAGGGGTGGGAGGATAGAGAGAGTTGGAAGCTGGCAAAATTGTCACGAAAGGAGAGACTGGAAGGGCTGACTCATTAGGGGGAGAGCAAGTGGGAGGGAGTACGGAGTAAGGTGTATATAACCTTGTATGTGACAGTTTGACTTGATTTGTAAACGTTCACTTGAAGCTTGATAAAAGTTAATTAAAAAAAAATAGTAAAGGGAGTTGTCTGGTAAGAAAATCAATAATATCAGATATCAACCCAAGACTGGAATACTGGACCGATCAATCAGATATCAACCTAAATAGGGGAATCACAAGAATAAATGAAAATGAAAAAAAAAAAAACTCACTCAAAACAGGGAACAGCTATGTCACTGATTAAAAGAAGAAAACATTAAAACAATAAAGAGGGAGTAAGAAATGTAGTCATAGATCTTTCATATGGAGAGGAAGACAAGGGGATATGAAGAAATAAAAGTTAGTTTTAAACTTAGAAAAATAGGGATAAATATTAAGGTAACCACAAAGGACACTAACAATCCTATGCATTAAAACAAAATACAAGAAAAATGTAGAATCTCAGTAGAAACAAAATCAACAACAACGAATACGAGAAAAAGACAACACATAAAGATAAACTACTGAGAATAAAACATTAACTGAGAAAAAGAAAATGTCAACAACACCCCAAAAAAGATATAAAAATTATAGCACTAAACTCATACCTATCCATAATTACACTGAATGTAAATGCACTAAATACTCCAATGAAGAGACAGAGAGTGACAGAATGGATAAAAAAAACATAACCCGGGAGGCAGGGCCAAGATGGCTGACTACGCTGAAGCTTCTGCTGAACCCTCTTGAAACAAAGACACAAAAAAACAAGTGGATCAGTTACATATATGGCAATCTATGAACCCTGACCATCAAACACAGAACTAAGGAATCGACCTGAGTGATGGGGAGCGAGAGACCATGGAGAAGCAGCGACCAGGTGCACAGCCCGAGTGCAGCGCCCCAGCCCTGATCCCTTGGTGCTGTGCATTGGCATGAGTGTGGTGGGGCTGATGGTGCCTTCCTGAGACAAGGCAAGCATGGGACACAGCCCTAACCCCCTGGAGCAATCTCGATGGGGACCCAGTCAGCGCACACAGGCTACCCACCCCTCTGGAATCTCAGATAAAACAGCCCTTTCGACAAAAGATAAGTGATATTGTCTATTTTACCACACTACTCTCTCCTAGCTGTCTTATCCCTCCCTTCCCTGCCCCAGTCGGCTTCATTAACATTCAAATTGCCTGGGCCAGAGATAGAAGCGCCCTGCTTTTTTCTAACCCATTCTCCTGGCCTGGGAAAAGCAGCAAATTAACAATCAGGGGAAAAATCCTTTCTTGACTTCCCTAAACTGGAAGATCAGAGCAGGGGCAGCTCCAGTCCAGGCATAAGAGATCCATAGATTTTGGCTTTCACCCCTACAGGCAACCAGGTGACTATTATAATGCAAAAGCAATTCTGTTAGAGGTCTGACTGTAATAGTTTCATCTGAGCATTGGAGAGGCCGGTTTTGCAGGTCCGACACCACTCTACCTATTAAACAGAGCCCTCACCTACCCACAGCATGGAACTGAAGGCTGAGGCCCAATCCACACCACCTAGCCACCTGTGAAAGGGGTCTGAAGATAGTGGTGCTTACCAGCCATTACAGGTACAAGCATTGGTGCCTAAGGTACAGCTGCAGAGCGCACCCACCAGAACACTCTAGAGAACAGAGGCACTCCTTCCTCACTGACACTTGGGGGAAGGCCGTCAGCACCGAGCCCTCCTCAGAGTGTGACCCTCTGCCGCTACCAGAAATCAGTGCATACAACCGCCACCACTACTCCTCCAAGATCGTAGGTGAGAGCCTGCACCACATACTAGGTGACCAACAGTCAGGACACCTGAGCTGATTCTATTCAAGAATAGTGAATGGACTCATAGGCTTATATACCTGGTAACAGCTCTAACCATCTGGTAACAGGGCATAAGTGCTTTAAAGGCTCTAACTATCAAGTTAGCACACTCTAGTAGCCCATCTGGCTATATTGAAACAAAACAAAACAAGAAGAAAAGACTCAGTGAGCAAATATAAAATAAATTATTACAATAACTTATAGATGGCTCAGAGTCAGCAGTCAATATCAAATCACATAAAGAAGCAGACCATGATTCCTTCTACAAACCCCCAAAACAGAGAATCGAGATCTTTCACAGATGAAGATATATTCCTGGAATTGCAAGATATAGAATACAAAAGACTAATATACAGAATGCTTCAAGACATCAGAGATGACATCAGAAATGAAATCAGGCAATGTACAGAAAAAGCCAAGGAACACACAGATAAAGCAGTTGAAGAAATTAAAAAGATTATTCACAAACATAATGAAAAATTTAATAAGCTCCAAGAATCCATAGAGAGACAGCATTCAGAAATTCAAAAGATTAACAATAAAATTACAGAACTAACCCAAAACAATAAAATTACAGAACTAGACAAATAAATAGAAAGTCAGAGGAGAGGAATTGAGGAATTAGAATGCAAGATTGGGGAGATGGAGGATAAGACAATTGACACCAATACATTTGAAGAAACACCAGATAAAAGAATTAAAAAAATGAAGAAACCCTAAGAATCATGTGAGACTCTATCAAGAAGAATAACTTGCGTGTGATTGGAATTCCAGACCAGGGAGGGATAACAGAAAATACAGAGAGAATTTTTGAAGATCTGTGGGCAGAAAACTTCCCTGACATCATGAAAATGAGAAGATATCTATCCAAGATGCTCATTGAACTCTCCATAAGGTAGATGTTAAAAGAAAGTCACCAAGGCATATAATCAAACCTGCCAAAACCAAAGATAAAGAGAAAATTTTAAAAGCAGCTAGGGATAAAAGATAAATGATAAGTCACCTACAAAGGAGAATCAATAAGAATAAGTTTGGACTACTCAGCAGAAACCATGCAGGCAAGAAAGCAATGGGATGATATATATAGAACATTGAAAGAGAAAAATTGCCAGCTAAGAATCATATATCCAGCAAAACTGTCTCTTGGAATATGAAGGTGAAATTAAGTCATTTACAGATAAACGCAAGCTTAAAGAATTTGCAAAAACCAAACCAAAGCTACAAGAATTACTAAAGGAAATTCTTTGGTCAGAAAATCAATAATATCAGTTATTAACATAACTCAAGGAGAAAAAACAGAGCATCCTGGTATCAACTCAGATAGGGAAATCACAAAAATACAATAAGATTTAAAAAAAAAACCCTCAAAACAGGGAATCACTGATGTCACTATGTAAAGATGACAATAATCAATAAAAAGGGACTAAATACAGGAGGCATAGATCTTCCACATAGAGAGGAAATCAAGGTGATGTAGGGTGATATGAGTTAGGTTTATACTTAGTAATATATGTCTAAATATTAAGGTAACTATAAAGAGGACTAACAATCTCATACTTCAAAATAAAAACCAAGATAAATGTAAGGACTCAGCAAAAATAAATTCAACTACAATGAAAAAGAGGGACACACAATTTACAAAGAAAAAATCTCAGCACAAAAAAAAGTGGAAAAATTGTCAACAACACACAAAAAAAGGCATGAAAATGTCAGCACTGAACTCATACCTGTCTATGATGACTCTGGATGTAAATGGACTAAATGCACCAATAAAGAGACAGAGAATTGCAGATTGGATAAACAAATGTAATACAGCTATATGCTGCCAACAAGAGACACACCTTAGAATTAGAAACAGAAACGAACTAAAACTCAAAGGATGGAAAAAAATATATCAAGCAAACAACAATCAAAAAAGAGCAGAAGTGGCAATATTAATTTCTGACAAAATAGGCTTTAAAGTTAAATCCACCACAAAGGATAAAGAAGGACACTATATAATGATTAAAGAGACAACTTACTAGGAAGATATGACCATATTAAATATTTTGCATCCAATGACAGGGCTGCAAGATATAAAAAACAAACTCTAACAGCATTGAAAACTGAGAGAGAGAGCTCCACAATTATAGTAGGAGACTTCAACACACCACTTTTGGTGAAGGACAGGATACCCAATAAGAAGCTCAATAAAGACACGAAAGATAGAAATGCTAAAATCAACCAACTTGACCTCAAAGACATATACAGAACACTCCACCAAACAGCAGCAAAGTATACTTTCTTTTCTATTGCACATGGAACATTCTCTAGAATAGACCACATATTAGGTCATAAAGCAAGCCTTAGCAGAATCCAAAACATTGAAAAATTACAAAGCATCTTCTCAGACCATAGCCATAAAGGTAGAAATCAATAACAGAAAAACCAGGCAAAAGAAATCAAATACTTGGAAACTGAAAAATACCCTGCTTAAAAAACGCTGGGATATAGAAGACATTAAGGATGGAATAAAGAAATTCATAGAATCCAATGAGAATGAAAACACTTCCTATCAGAACTTTTGGGACACAGTGAAAGCAGTGCTCAAAGGTTAATTTATATCAATAAAGGCACACATGCAAAAAGAAGAAAGGGCCAAAATCAAAGAACTGTCCCTATAACTTGAACAAATAGAAAGAGAAACAAAAGACACTGTCAGGCACCAGAAGAAAACAAATTTAAAAAATTAGAGCAGAATTAATTGAATTAGAGAACAGAAAACAATTTAAAGAGTTAACAAGACCAAAACTTGGTTCTATGAAAAAATTAACAAAATTGATAAACCACTGGGCAGGCTGACTAAAGAAAAACAGGAAAGGAAACAAATAACCCAAATAAGAAATGAGGTGGGAGATATTACAACAGACCCAACTGAAATTAAAAGAATCATATCAGATCACTATGAAAAATTGTACTTTAACAAATCTGAAAACCTAGAAGATATGGACGAATTCCTGGAAACACACTACCTACCTAAACTAACACAAACTGAGGTAGAACAACTAAACAGACCAATTAAAAAAAATTGAAAGAGTAATCAAAAAAATCACAA
The DNA here is from genome assembly GCF_024166365.1 of Elephas maximus indicus. Lineage (NCBI taxonomy): Eukaryota > Metazoa > Chordata > Mammalia > Proboscidea > Elephantidae > Elephas > Elephas maximus. The sequence continues at coordinate 96,339,698 of NC_064846.1, read as the reverse complement.
CAACAAAAAACCCTGGCCCTGACGGCTTCACTGCAGAGTTCTACCAAACTTTCAGAGAAGAGGTAACACCACTACTACTGAAGGTATTTCGAAGCATAGAAAAGGACGGAATACTCCCTAACTCATTCTATGAAGCCACCATCTCCCTGATACCAAAACCAGGTAAAGACACCACAAAAAAGAAAATTACAGACCTATATCCCTCGTGAACATAGATGCAAAAGTTCTCAAGAAAATTCTAGCCAATAGAATTCAAGAACATATCCAAAAGATAATTAACCATAAACAAGTGGGGTTCATACCAGGTATGCAGGGATGGTACAACATTAGAAAACATTTAATGTAATCCACCATGTAAACAAAACAAAAGACAAGAACCACATGATTTTATCAACTAATGAAGAAAAGGCATTTGACAAAGTCAATCACCCATTCATGATAAAAACTCTCAGCAAAATAAGAATAGAAAGAAAATTCCCAACATAATAAAGGGCATTTATACAAAGCCAAGAGCCAACATCATCCTAAATGGAGACAGCCTGAAAGCATTCCACTGAGATTGGGAACCAGACAAGGATGCCCTTTATCACCACTCTTATTCAACATTGTGCTGGAGGTCCTAGCCAGAGCTATTAGGCTAGATTAAGAAATAAAGGGCATCCAGATTGGCAAGAAAGACGTAAAATTATCTCTATTTGCAGATGACATGATCTTATACACAGAAAACCCTAAGGAATCCTCAAGAACTACGGAAACTAATAGAAGAGTTGAGCAGAGTATTGGGATACAAGATAAACATACAAAAATCAGTTGGATTCCTCTGCGCCAACAAAAAGAACATGGAGGAGGAAATCACCAAATCAATACCATTTGCAGTAGCCCCCAAGAAGATAAAATACTTAGGAATAAATCTTACAAAAGACGTAAGAAAACTACAAGACACTACAGCAAGAAACCAAAAGAGACCTACGTAAGTGAAAAAACATACCTTGCTCATGGATGGATAGGAAGACTTAATGTTGTAAAAATGTTTATTCTACTAAAAGCCATCTTTAGATACAATGCAATTCCGATCCAAATTTCAATGACATTTTTTAATGAGGTGGAGAAACAAATCACCAATTTCATATGGAAGGGCAAGAGACTCTAGATAAGCCAAGCATTACTGAAAATGAAGAACAAAGTGGGAGGCCTGACTGATTTTAGAACCTATTATACTGCCACAGTAGTCAAAAATTCCTGGTACTGGTACAACAGCAGACACATACACCGATGGAACAAAATTGGGTATCCAGACATAAATCCATCCACATATGAGCAGTTGATATTTGACAAAGGCTCAAACTCAGTTAAATGGGGAAAAGAGTCTCTTTAACAAATGGTGGTGGCATAACTGGATATCCATCTGCAAAAAAATGAAACAAGACCCATACCTCACACCATGCACAAAAACTAACTCAAAATGGATCAAACACCTAAACATAAACTCTAAAATGATAAAGATCATGGAAAAAAAAATAGGGACAACGTTCGGAGCCCTAATGCATGGCATGAACAGTATACAAAACATTATTAAAAATGCAGATGAGAAACCAGATAACTGGGAGCTCCTAAAAATCAAACAACTGTGCTCATGCAAAGACTTCACCAAAAGAGTAAAAAGATTACCTACAGACTGGGAAAAGTTTTTAGCAATGACATTTTTGATCAGCACCTAATCTCTAAAATCTGCATGATTCTGCTAAAACTCAACCACAAAAAGATAAAAAACCAATTAAAAATGGACAAAGGTTATGAACAGGAAGTTTACTTAAGAAGGCATTCAGGTCACTAACAGAAGCTTGAGGAAAGGCTCATGAGCATTAGCCATTAAAAAAAAAAGCCATTAGAGAAATGCAAATCAAAACTACAATGAGATTGCATCTGGCTGGCATTAATCGAAAAAACACAAAATAATAAATGTTGGAGTGGTTGTGGAGTAACTGGAACATTTATACACTGCTGCTGGGAACATAAAATGGTACAACCACTTTGGAAAAACCAGAAATAGAACTGCCATAGGATCCAGCAATCCCACTCCTTGGAATATATCCTAGAGAAATAAGAGCTTTTACAAGAATAGATATATGCACGCCCACAGCACTGTTTACAATAGGAAAAAGTTGGGAGCAACCAAGGTGCCCATCAATGGATGAATGGATAAATAAACTATGGTATATTCACACAATGGAATACTATGCATCGGTATATAACAATGATGAATCCATGAAACATTTCATAACATGGAGAAATCTGGAAGGCATTATGCTGACTGAAATTAGTCAATTGCAAAAGGACAAATATTGTATAACACCACTATTATTAGAACAGGAGAAACAGTTTAAACAGAGAAGAAAATATTCTTTGATGGTTACGAGAGAGGGGAGGGAGGGAGAAAGGGACAGAGCAGTATTCACTAATTAGATAGTAGACAAGTTTTATTTTACGTGAAGAGAAAGACAATACACAATACAGGAGAATACACAACTGGGCTAAACCAAAAGCAAAGAACTTTCCTGAAAAAACTGAATGCTACAAAGGCCAGCGTAGCAGGGGCAGGGGTTTGAGGACCATGGTTTCAGGGGATGCCTAAGACAATTGGCATAATAAAATCTAATAAGAAAACATTCTGCATCCCACTTTGGAGAGTGGCATCTGAAATGCTAACAAGTGGCCAACTAAAATGCAACAATTGGTCTGAACCCACCTGGAACAAGGAAGAAAGAAGAACACCAAAGACACAAGGTAATTATGAGCCTAGGAGACAGAAGGGACCACATAGATCAGAGACTACCTTGGCCTGAGACCAGAAGAACTAGATGGTGCCCAGCCACAACCAATGACTGCCCTGACAGGGAACACAACAGAGAACCCCTGAGGGAGCAGAAGAGCAGTGGGATGCAGACCCCAAATTCTTGTGAAAAGACCAGACTTAGTGGTCAGACTGGGACTGGAGGGATCCTGGAGGCCATGGTCCCCAGACCTTCTGTTGGCCTAGGACAGAAAACATTCCCAAAGCCAACTCTTCAGACAGGGCTTGGGGTGGAACAGTGGATGGAAAATGGTACTGGTGAAGAGTGAGTTTCTTGGATCAAGTGGACACATGAGACTAAGTTGACATCTTCTGTCTGGAGGGGGGATGAGAGGGCAGAGGGGGCCAGAAGCTACCTGAATGGACACAAAGAGAGTAGAGGGAAGAACTGTGCTGTCTCACTGAAGGGAGAGCAATTAGGGGTGTATGGCAAGGTGTATGTAAACTTTTATATGAGAGGCTGACCTGATTTGTTGACTTTCACTTAAAGCACAATAAAAATTTAAAAAAAGATCTGTTTATATGCTGCCTACAAGTGACACACCTTAGACCTAGAGACACAAAGAAACTAACTCAAAGGATGAAAAAAATGAAGCAAACAACAATCAAAAAAGCACACAAGTGACAATATTAATTTCTGAGAAAATAGATTTTAAAGTTAAATCTACCACAAAAGGTAAAGAAGGACACTATATAATGATTAAAGGGACAATATACCAGGAGAATATAACCATATTAAATATTTATGCACCCAATCACAAGGCTGCAGGATATATTAAACAAACTCTAACCTCATTGAAAAGTGAGATAGACAGCCCCACAATTATAGTCGGAGAATTCAACACACCACTTTCAGTGAAGGACAGGACATCCAGAAAGAAGCTCAATAAAGACACAAAAGAGCCAAATGCCACAATCAACCAACTTGACCTTATAGACATATGCAGAACACTCCACCCAATAGCAGCCAACTATACTTTCTTTTCTCATGCACATGGAACATTATCTAGAATAGACCACATATTAGGTCATAAAGCAAGCCCTAGCAGAATCCAAAACATCGAAATATTACAATATATCTTCTCTGACCATAAGGCCATAAAAGTAGAAATCAATAACAGAAAAAGCAGGGAAAAAAATCGAACACTTGGGAACTGAACAATATCTTGCTCAAAAAAGACTGGGTTATAGAAGACATTAAGGATGGAATAGAGAAATTCATAGAATCCAATGAGAATGAAAACACTTCCTATCCGAACCTTTGGGACACAGCGAAAGTAGTGCTCAGAGGTCAATTTCTATCAATAAATGCACACTTCTAAAAAGAAGAAAATGCCAAAATCAAAGAATTAGCCCTACAACTTGAGCAAATAGAAAGAGAGGAACAAAAGAAACCCTCCTGCAGTAGAAGAGGGGAAATAATAAAAATTAGAACAGTATTAAATGAAATAGAGAACAGAAAGACAATTGAAAGAGTTAGCAAGACCAAAAGCTGGTTCTCTGAAAAAATTAACAGAGTTGATAAACCATTGAGCAAAGTGACAAAAGAAAAACAGGAGAGGAAGCAAAAAACCCAGATAATAAATGAAATGGGCAATGTTACAACAGACCCAACTGAAATTTAAAAGCATCATATTAAATTACTATGAAAAATTGTACTCTAATGAATTTGAAAACCTAGAAGAAATGGATGAATTTCTAGAAACACAGTACCTACCTAAACTAACACAAACAGAGGTAGCACAACTAAATAAACCCATAAAAAAAGAAGAGATTGAAAAGGTAATTTAAAAACTCCCAAGAAAAAACAGCCCTGGCCTGGACAGCTTCACTTCAGAGCTCTACCAAACTTTCAGAGAAGAGTTAACACCAGTACTACTGAAAGTATTTCAGAGCATAGAAAAGGATGGAATACTACCAAACTCATTCTCTGAAGCTGCCACATCCCCGATACCAAAACCAGGTAAAGACACCACCAAGAAAGAAATTACAGGCCTATATCCCTCATGAACTTAGATGTGAAAATCCTCAACAAAATTCTAGCCAATAGAATTCAACAACATATCAAAGAAATAATTCACCATGACCAAGTGGGATTCATATCAGGTATGCAGGGATGGCTCCACATCTAGAAAAACAATGTAATCTATCATATGAATAAAACAAAAGACAAGAACCACATGATTTTATCAATTGATGCAGAAAAGGCATTTGACAAAGTTCAACACCCATTCATGATAAAAACTCTCAGCAAAATAGGAATAGAAAGAAAGTTCCTAAACATAATAAAGGGCATTTATATGAAACGAACAGCCAACATCATCCTAAATGGAGATAGTCTGAAAGCATTCTGCTTGAGATCAGGAACCAGACTAGGATGCCCTTTATCACACTCTTATTCAACATTGTGCTGGAGCTCCTAACCAGAGCAATTAAGCTAAAGAAAGAAAGAAAGAAAGAAAGGGCATCCAGATTGGTAAGGAAGAAGTGAAGTATCCCTGTTTGCAGAGGACATGATCTTATACACAGGAAACCCTGAAGAATCCTCAAGAAAACTACTGATACTAATGGAAGAATTCAGCAGAGAATCAGGACACAAGATAAACACACAAAAATCAGTTGGATTCCTCTACACCAACAAAAGAACTTCGAAGAGGAAATCACCAAATCAATACCATTTACAGTAGCCCCCAAGAAGATCAAATACTTAGGAATAAATGTTACCAGAGAAGTAAAAGACCTATACAAAGCAAAGTACAAGACACTTCTGCAAGAAACCAAAAGAGTCCTACATAAGTGGAAAAACACCTTGCTCATGGATAGGAAGTCTTAACATTGTAAAAATATCTATTCTACCAAAAGAGATCTGTAGATGCAATGCAATTCTGATCCAAATTCCAATGACATTTTTTAATGAGATGGAGAAACAAATCACCAACTTCATATGGAAGGAAATGAGGCCCCAGATGAGTAAAGCATTAATAAAAAAGAACAAAGTTGGAGGCCTCATTCTACCTGATTTTAGAACCTATTATACCACCACAGTAGTCAAAATAGCCTGGTACTGGTACAACAACAGATACATAGACCAGTGGAACAGAATTGAGAATCCAGACATAAATCCATCCACATATGAACAGCCCAAACTCAGTTAAATGGGGAAAAGACAGTCTCTTTAACAAATGGTGCTGGCATAACTGGATATCCATCTGCCAGGAAATGAAACAAGACCCATACCTCACACCATGCACAAAAACGAACTCAAAGTGGATCAAAGACCTAGATATAAAACCAAAACCATAAAGATCATGGAAGAAAAAATAGGGAAAACACTAGGATCCCTAATACATGGCATAAATAGTATCAAAACATTACTAACAATGCCCAAACACCAGAAAAGAAACTAGTAACTGGGAGCTCCTAAAAATCTAACACCTATGCTCATCCAAAGACTTCACCAAAAGATTAAAAAGATTACCTCCAGACTGGGAAAAAGTTTTTAGCTGTGACATTTATGATCAGTCTGTGATCTCTAAAATCTACTGCAAAAACTCAGCTACAAAAAGACAAACAACCCAATTAAAAAAATGGGCAAAGCATATGAACAGGCACTTCACTAAAGGAGACATTCAGGCCACTAACAGATACATGAGGAAATGTTCATGATCATTAGCCATTAGAGAAATGCAAATCAAAACTACAATGAGATTCCATCTCACTCCAATACTGGCATTAATCCAAAAAACACAAAATAATAAATGTTGGAGAGGCTGTGGAGAGATTGGAAGACTTATACACTGCTGTTGGGAATGGAAAATGGTACAACCACTTTGAAAATCGATTTTTTTGCTTCTTTAAAAAGCTAGAAATAGAACTACCATACGATCCAGCAATCCCACTCCTTTGAATATATCCTAGAGAAATAAGCGCCTTTTCTTGAACAGATATATGCACACCCATGTTCAATGCAGCACTGTTGGAAGCAACCAAGGTGCCCATCAAGAGATGAGTGGATAAATAAATTATGGGATATTCACAAAATGGAATCTTTCTCATCAATAAAGAACAATGATGAATCCATGAAACATTTTATAACATGGGAGGAATCTGGAAGGCATTACGCTGAGTGAAATTAGTCAGTTGCAAAAGGAGAAATATTGTATGAGACCACTATTATAAGAATTCAAGAAATAGTTTAAACAAAGAAGAAAATATTCTTTGACGGTTAGGAGAGTGGGGAGGGAGGGAGGGCCAGGGGTATTCACTAATTAGATAGTAGACAAGAACTATTTTAGGTGAAGGGAAAGACAGCACACAATACAGGAGAGGTCAGCACAACTAGACTAAACCAAAAGCAAAGAAGTTTCCTGAATAAACTGAAAACCTCGAAGGCCCCTGTAACAGGGTCAGGGGTATGGGGACCATAGTTTCAGGGGGCTTCTAGGTCAATTGGCATAATAAAATCTATTAAGAAAACATTCTGCATCCCACTTTGGAGAGCAGTGTCTGGGGTCTTAAACGCTAGCAAACGGTCATCTAAGATGCGTCAATTGTTCTCAACCCACCTGTAGCAAAGGAAAATGAGGAACACCAAAGAGACAAGGTAATTACGAGCCCAAGAGACAGAAAGGGCCACAAACCAGAGACTACATCAGCCTGAGACCAGAACTAGATGGCGCCAGCTATAACTGATGACTGCCCTGACAGGGAACACAACAGAGAACCCCTGAGGGAGCAGGAGAGCAGTGGGATGCAGACCTCAAATTCTCGTTAAAAAGACCAGACTTAAGGATCTGACTGAGACTAGAAGGACCCCGGAGGTCATGTTCCTCAGACCTTCTTTTAGCCCAAGACAGGAACCATTCCCAAAGCCAACTCTTCAGACATGGATTGGACTGGACAATGGGATAGAAAATGATACTGGTGAAGAGTGAGTTTCTTGTAACAAGTAGACACGTGAGATTATGTGGGCAGCTCCTGTCTGGATTGGAGATAAGAAAGCAGAAGGGGTCAGAAGCTGGCTGAATGGACTCAAAAGTAGAGAGTGGAAATAAGGAGTGTGCTGTCTCATTAGGGAGAGAACAACTAGGAGTATATAGCAAGTAATACATAAATTTTTGTGTGAGAGACTGACTTGATTTGTAAACTTTCACTTAAAACACAATAAAAATTAAAAAAATATTATAGACCAGAAAAATAAAAATTTTGCAGACGTAACTTGTATGAGCTCCCTACTTGTAAACCTGTTTCAAAGTAACTTGCCTGCCCACCCTTGGTGAGCAGTCTTGGCAGCAACATCTCCAATTGACTCCTTTTTCTTGTACAAGAAAATAAAGTTGGCTTTTATGTTCTCTCACCTCGGTCTCTCGTTTATTTGCCAGTACCAGTCACGCCGAGCAAGAACCTGTAGTTCCAATAGGTAACATTTCTGGTGAGCCAGCCAGGAGCCATCTGCTCGGTTCCTGACTTGAACCAGAAAACAGACCAGCCCCAATGTCTGGCACCACCAGAAATTTCTCCTGGAGACCTTGGAGCCACTCTGAAAGTCAATCCCTCTGGGACCCAAACGATGGCTTTGTGAGAGACAGGAAACATGCCTGGGTTGTTTGCCCTTAGAAGAATCCCAAGAAGTAGGAGAAATTGACCATTGAGGGCATTAGGAATCTGAGGTTATTTGGTAAATAAGAGTGTAATTCCTAGGTAAGGCCTTAGAAGAGTTCCAAGAAGCAGGAGGAATTGATTGCTGAGGGCATAAAAGGCCCAGGTATCTGTTAAGTTGGTGCACTGAATTAGGTCATGTGAGTGTGTAAGTGTGTGTATCCAGAGAATAAGGAACTTTCAAGGGATCCCAGAATTCGGCCCACTAAGATGCATCCTTAAGAACTGGGAACAGAGACTCAGACAGACATGGCTCTGGCAGTGTCCTTGTCCCTTTCCTACTTTTGCCTTTTTAAATGCATGCCAAATGAAACCTTTCTTTTTGCTTTACTAAACTTTGTGATGTTTTCACCCTACCAGAGTTAATGGTGTAGTTGTTGCAGGGGTTCTAAAACCACAAATCCAGTTGACCTCAAGTAGACCTAGACTTCGGAGCAGAAGCAGGCAAAAAATGTGGTCCTATCTTCTGGATCCAAGCATTCGCACTCCACGTCCCTTTGACACTGATGGGGTGAGATCTCTTGTAAAACGGAACTTTGCTTATTCTTTCTGTTTTTTGTTTTCTTAAGTTTTGTTCAGCATATTTGTTTGGAAAAACTGGTTGTTTGATTAAGGAGAATCTTATATTTTTGCTAGATCATTTGTTTAAGAGTGATATCTAGTAACTCTTGGTGAACTGCAGTTTAAGTCCACATTTGGGTGTATGAAACATTAAAGAGGTAATTTGATTACCAAAGAGTTTTGAGTCATTATAAGCCAAAAAAAAAAAAAATCCGTGCACGGGTCGACCAGTAAAAGCCATTAGGGTGGTTGCCAGTACTCATCACCATCATTAAAAACTCCTGTGACAGAATAAGGTGGTCACAAGACAGGCTAGAGCACTAGGCTGCCTGCCATCTGCAAGCAAAATATCGCACAGTGAAGGTACACATTGGTTTAAGTGAAAAAAAAAAAAACACAGTCTAAATCTCTTGGCATTCCTCATTAGGTTTCTTCTTGTGGCTCAGAGAAAACCTGGAAAATAGTGCCCGGTTTCGTCAAATTCTCAGGGGAAGGTGGCAGCTCCTGACCTGTGTTATAAAATTTACAGGGAGAAGTGGCAGCTACTGAAATGTTTTATAAAATTTGCAGCGAGAGTGGTAGCTCTGTACCTGTTTTATGATACAGTTTCACAATAAAGAATCACAATGCTAAAATTGAAGTCATCAGTAGCTACTTTAATTTCAAATTGGAAAAAAAATAAAAATGGGAAGAACTAGCATATTTAAGGTCTAAAATAAGAGACTAGGTCTTTAGCCAGCAGAATGAATGAAGTTCAAAAATAAGGAAATCGAAAGTGTGAACCTTAGAGCTTAACATCCTTGATAAATGAGTCTGGATTTCCTCCCCCCGCTACTGAGACACTGGTTTGGGGTTCATGTTGAAAAACATTATAAACTGAGCATCTTAGTTATCTAGTGCTGTTGTAACAGAAATACCACAAGTGAATGGCTTTAACAAAGAGAAATTTATTTCCTCACATTAACGTAGGCTAAAAGTCCAAATTCAGGGCATCAGCTCCAGGGGGAGGCTTTCTCTCTCTGTTGGCCTTCCCATCAATTTTCCCCTGGACAAAGAGCTTCTCTGTGCAGGAATCCCAGGTCTAAAGGATGCGCACTGCTCCTGGTATTGCTTTCTTGGGCCCCTTGTCTCTTTGCTCACGTCTCTCTTTTATATCCCAAAAGGAACTGGCTCAAGACACAGTCCAATCCCATAGATTGAGTCCTCCCTCATCAACGCAACTGCCTCCCATCCCTCCTCATTAGCATTATATAGGCAGGATTTACAACACATAGGAGAATCACATCAGATGACAAAATGATGGACAATCACACAATACCAGGGGTTATGGCCCAGCCATAATTTGGGGGACCAAATTCCATCCATGACATCAAGTATAGGAGAAGTAATTTGTAATTTCAGTGACCACTTTGGGAAAATGAGCTTTCATTTCTGTTGTCTTTCTCTTTGACAAAATTTTGCTTGATGCTCACGTTTTGTCAAAAGGTCTAATCCTCTATCTGAGGCTCTGGCAAGTTAACAAGTTTTTCATAGAACCTGTTTTTTCCATTGAACTGAGTCGCTCTTACCAAAAATTTCTATATTCACTTTAAGAAACTAGGATCCCCATATCCTTGTTTTGTGTGGTATTGTTTGGTGAGTTTATGTGGTCTTTCTGTCACCTTTTGTTCTGAGACCTTGTTTCTGGTGTAGAGCATTGTATCCAAGTTTCTGTCTTGTATAAGTTTGGAGGCTATGGCTGAGAATTGCTGTCTTTTGTAAGGCTGTCTTAGAACCTCAGTTCTTTCCTTATCCAAGGAAAACTGTGTTTCATGTCTGTCTTATGATTTAGATTTTTAGTAGCTGTACTGAAAAGCTTTATGTTTAAGTCAATCATAAAGACAAAGCCTTTCTATGTAACTTAAGCTAGATATTATATGAAATATGTTTATTTAAAGAAAAAAGGATAATTTTGTCTTAATGTAAAACTAACAGTTCCAGAGTATGAAAAAGGAGGCATAGGACAAACCTAGAAAAAAATTGCTAAAGAACTTTGGTATTTACTGCATAGATAAAAGGTTGTGATAAAGAGAAAGCAAAACTGCTTTCCAAGAGAATGGTAAAAGGGAAAGAAATTAGTTATCCTTTGCTTTTCAAAATTCCTAGATCAATTTAAACATATGTAAATGAATAGGGATGACCTAATCTTGTGTTCTAGGAAGAGTCAAAAATAGGGAGGGTGGGGCATCGCTGGTCCCCAGTTTCTAAAGTCATATAGCTCCAGGAGGTTTACTACACTTATCAGAAATTGGGTGGATCCTAATCATAAAAGAACTGTAAACAAGCTCTCTCTATTGTAGGGGAACTTTAAAAAGCAAAAAAATAGAAATCACAATGAGACACATCTGAAATGCCTGGGAAAATATTTCCAACCCTAACCAGACACTTAAGGTTTTATTCATATCAATGAATTGGTCAGTTGAGCAGAGACTTCGTGATTTCCAAAGCCAGTTGATAAAATCTTTAAGGGCTGTTATTAGATTGGGAAAACATGGGACATAGTGGAAGCTGAATGAAAACTTAGAAAGTTTAAACAGACTTTCTTTCAACAATAGTTATGTTTTATGGTATACAGGCTTAAAATAATTCCTAAGACCTTTTAGGTAACTTACTCATGTTAAATTGAGTTAATAGATATTTGTCATAATTTAAGCTTATATACTTTTGCTTTTTATGTCTCAAAAGAAATATATATATTTGGGTCTGCTAATGAGTGTGTTCATTTTTACCATTTAAAGGGGTGCACTATAAGAGGCATGCAACAAAGACAATGCTTAAGAGGTTTATTTAAAAAAAAATTATTTGATTATGGTCAAAAGGCTTATCTATCTGACTAAAGTTTAATGGTTTAATTTATGAGATTTTTTAAGAGCTTAAAATTTTTTTTAAAACATTAAATAATATATAAAACAAAGAATTGGGTTTCTTGCTGTTAAAATAACAAAATTTTCTTTGATTTCTGAGTTGAAGGGTTACTTTATTCTTTGTGTAATCTGCTTTGAAGACGAAGGTTCAGCCTCTCATTAGAATAAGATTCCTGAGTTGAAAACCAAGCCACATGGTTTTAGAATTAAAAAAAAAAAAGACTAAGGTCTTTACCTCTAAGATCTTTGGATAAATAACTTAAGTATTGTTTCTCAGTGACCTATAATAAACTCCTGACAACTTTGAAACTTCATAGAAATCCATAAAAAAAATTATAAAGGAAAAGTGCTAAAAAGTTTTATTTAATAAATTACGTGGAACATGTTGTCAAAAACAGGAGAAATGCCTGATTCTCTTTGGGTTAAAATTTATATGTTAGTATTTCCTCTTGTGTTTTTGCCTAATATTAGACAGCAAATACATAATATTATGTCAAAATTTTATTATTATTTCATAATTGCTAATTTGGTCACAACTTTATCAAAGCCAATGGTTCAACTGGGGAATTCACATCACTTACCCATGAAGTTTTATTTTATTACCATTCAGGTTATTAAAGATTTGATAATATTGGTACACTCTTGGTACACCTGGCTATATAGTATTATGTCTCAAGATTATTATGTATTATATCCAAAGCTCTTTAAAAATATGGTTAATAGTAGTTATATTTAAAATATTTTTATTGAAAGTTTTTTTTTTAACTGATTTTAGTTGGCCTTTACATTACGCTTGTAATTAATTTCTATCAGGTCTTTCACTATAAGAGCATTATTTTTATAAATTACTCATGGCCACATTAAGTTTTGTCTCTGCAGATAAGTTTTTACTTTGCTGATGTGCTGAAAATGTTTGACTAAAATATTTCAACAAAAAGATGGACTATATTGGACTTGTGAAAAGGACTGCGAGTAGATTGAATAAAATTTCCAGAACTCCTATGCAGAAGCTGATGGGTTCAAAGGCTGCGGCTCGTCCAGAATCATGTGGAACAGAAATTAACTACATATGACTGAGTAAATGAAAGGAAACTATGGGTTTTATGTGGGAATATTGCTGATGTTTTAAGGTCCTACTTTCTGGATATAAGAAACCATTTTCCTTTCTCCTAAATTACCTAACTAATGGGTTTAGATATTGTAACACTTATATTAGAAGTTCTTGCTGGTAAACTTAGCAAAGCTGTAACTATCATAACCAGATAAGTGTCTGAAGTTCAAGCTATGATTTTACAAAATAGAACAGCACTAGATTTCCTATTAGTTCTGTCGAGGAAGAGTTTGTGCCTTAATAGAAAAAAGTTGCTGTGTTTATATTAATACTCAACCTGAGGTTTTGCAGAATGTAGCTGTGGCTGAGGCACATTAAAAGCCATTACTGATGCTGCTTATGTGTAGACAAACACCTCATGAGGTTTCTTTCTTTGGTTCAAAGACCTTAGGGTCATGGTTTCATTGGTTATTTCAGACAATTGGCCTAATATTATTGTTAGTGTTTCTATTCTACCTCATAGTTCACAGTATGGGGCCTGAGATCTTAGATTCCACTTCTGCTTCTGAGAATGTGACCCATGAGGAGGGGCAGCCTGCCCTCAGGAAGAAGCACTTAGTATGTTTTAAAGAGATTAACTGAAGACCTCCAACAGGAGAGGTCCACTCCAACAAGAGAGGTCCATCCTATATTACTTTGCTAATCATTAATTCTTTAAAGGAAACTTGGTTGTCGCATGCAAATTTTTCTTTATTTTCAGTTTTCACTGGACAACTTTTGTTGCTTTTTATGGATATGTTTTTGTGTGGTGGATCCAGCTATACTAATTTAGATGATCCTTTTTTTTCCAACTGATACTGAATTTACTTGGGCGATCTCTTGTTTAGATTCCTGATGAATGTGTGGGCAATGTACTTGGGGAACTTTAGGATTATCTTTAGATATTCATAGTAATGATGCTAGTAAATATTGGAAAGGTAATGCTAAATAGTTACACATTGTAAAATGACAGTCAGAAGAAAACCCATTGGTTCGACCCTCAGGGTGAGGTTGGTAGCTTAAATTCCTGTTTATGATATAGTTGCAATGGAGAAATCTTTAAGAAATTTGTCAATCACTATGGGACATGTAGGAGACAAAGTTGCAAATGGGATGGGAACACAGCAGTGATCTCTGACCTCATTAGCCAAGGCAGCATGAGATAACAGAATAGCCTTAGATTTTTATTAGCCCAAGAAGTATAGTCTGTGCTGTAGCAAATACCTGTTGTTGCATTTGGATAAATAATACAAGACAAGAAGAACAAGATATACATAGAATTCGACAACAAGTTACTTGATTGCACACTGTAACATCCTTACGAACACCAGATTTATTTGATTGGTTACCATCAGGAATAAATACATGGGCTAGATCACTATTGCAAGGAATAGTAATATTCTTAGTCTGCATCTTGATAGTATTAAACATAATAAAACTTACCTTCTATTGTCTTACACACTTAAAAGGCAAAAGAAGGCCTCAGGCTAAAATGTTCATGTACATTGAGTCTGCTCACTTTGGAAAAGCAATTGGCGAGAACACTGCTCTTAGATCCTGGTGAAGAACCAGATGGTATCCAGTAGAAAACCAGTACTGTGAGTTTGTAGAGCCTTCCATAGCCACCATCTAAGGGCTCAACTAAGTCCAGGTGTCTATCATCATGTGTTATCTCCAATCTCTGAGCAAAAGAAAAGAATGACTTAGGAGATAATATTGGAACCCTTACTCCCTGTCCTTGAGCATGAAGAATGTGACCCCGCTGAAGCTGGACTCACAAAGACTCATAAAGACACATGAACTGGGTCCTGAGGTATAAAGACAATAAAAATCTTTAGGGAAATATTCACATAAACAGGGCATAAAAGCCACTCTTTTTCTTATAATATTTAATAAATAGTTATAAACCAACAAGAGGTCAGTAGGCACCATGAAAGCCCTAGGTCCAATATTGCCCCTCCCTGAAAATATGCCAAACAATTCTGAGCTGGGCTATAGTTCAAAATGGACACTGGTCTTGAATGACCAATGTCAAAAAGAAATGGAAGGAGTGACACAGAGCCCCCACAGTGTTGTATTAAAAACGCTGTTTCCTTTGCTGGGCTTCCTCCCTCCATCCCCCAGCTTTGCATTTGAATCCTGCTTTTGCTTGGAGGTTATATGTCAACCCCAATGCGCCTGTGTAGTATGATTAAGACCTAACTTGTATGAACTCCCTACTTGTAAACCCCTTTAAAAGTAACCTGACTGCCCACCCTTAGTGAGTAATCTTGGCAGCAGCAGCTCCAATTGGCTTCTTCTCCTCGTACAATGAAATAAATGTGCCTTTCCTATTCTCACACTTCCGTCTCTCATTTATTGGCCAATATGGGTCACACCGAGCAAGAACCTGGGATTTCCACCCGGTGACGTACACAGACACTCACACACAAGTATTGCAGTGAATAGAGAGAAGACAAGTCCCTGAAATTAAGTGTGAAAGAGGACTCCTAAGTACAACTTGAGCCTAAAGTATGTAATTCATGATTAGTAAAAAAGTTGTACAGGATGTCAAAGACATTACTGTGGAGTCAAACTGTTGCTTTGTTTTCCTTTGCTTTGCTTTCTCATTTATATTTGTTTAAAACTGATTTTGGGGATAAAGACCTAGGAAATGTAAAACAAAGTCAAATTAGCATAATTTTAAAAAAAGTCCTCAGTTCAGTCTCCACAAAAATATGAAAGTGTTCATGGATAAATTTTTTAAAGCACATTCTGGCAGTTTAACAAATACTAGTGGGAATAGAAAGAGCCCTGGTAGTGCAATGGTCAAGTGCTTGGCTGCTAACCGAAACATAGGGAGTTCAAACTCACCCAGCAGCTCTGTGGGAGAAGGGCCTGGCAATCTACTTTCAAAAAGATTAAAAAAAAAAAACCTAGAAAACCCAATGAGACAATTTTATTGTCACATGGGGTCGCCATGAGTTGGAATCAACTCGATGGCACACAAAAACAAGTAGGAATAGAATTAAAGAGTTTGTCATTAAAATATGACCTTAACAGTCTTTGGATCAAAGAAAAGGACATTTACATATATTTACCATGCTTCTTCTAATAACTTCAGGTGGGGGTCAAAGTTTAAGCATATGTTATATTTGAATTTAGTTCCCAGAAATGTGGAACTGCCAGTTATTTTCAGCAGTAAGCTGAAGATTTCTCACCAAATACACATCATGACCTCTTCATAAAATACTTGATTTGACTCGTATTTCTTGCTTTCAAAATGTTTTGTTTAGTTTTCAAATAGTCATAGAAATATGTTAAATGTAATAAAGAAAAAAGAAAGGAAGAAAAACTCATGCATTTTCTGTCAGTTCCTGAGGATGTTGCTGTTATTAGTCCATTTACTTGTGTATATCCGGAGGGTCATGGAATTGAAGTATTCATCAGAAAGTTTACCAAGACCCAACTAAATCTGTTCCATTGAGTCAATTTCAGCTGACCCTATGTGTTACAGAGTAGAACTGCTCCACAGGGTTTTCTTGGCTGTAATCCTTACAGAAGCAGATTGCCAGGCCTTTCTTACTCCAAAGGTAGGTCTGTGTTGCGCTTTGCCCCTGGCATCTGTCAGAGGGACAAGTATAATGTTAATGCATGTTTATTTCACTTCTTGGTGTTAGAATGGCATATGTTCTAAATGATAACTCTAGGATTTAGTTCAGAAAAAATTTATGTTTTTTTTATGGAGGTTGCCCAATAAGACTGGAAGTGAATAACGTTTCTTAAAGGCCTACTGGGTGCCAGACATTTCACAAAGCAATAATTGAGAAATGGTAAAGAGAGTTAGATTATATCCAGAAGGTCAATTATAGGGGGATTGTCATTGTGTACTCTGCTTGTCAGTATGCTCTTGCTTTGTTTGTTTTAAAGAAATGGGCGGAGAGGGCAGAGCCAAGATGGCGGAATAGACAGATGCTTCCAGCAAGCCCTCTTACAACAAAGACACGAAAAAACAAGTGAAACGAGTTTATGTATGACATGCTAGGAGCCCTGAATATCAAAGGCAAGCTTAGAAAACAAACTGAGAAGAAGGGGTAGGAAGACATGGTTCAGAAGCAGAGAGGAGTTACTGGACCTGAATTGTGGGAAGCCCTCAGGCACCATTCCTGGGAGCGGTGGTGGTGGGCTGCTACTAGCTTTTGGCTGCAGTTTCCTCAGGGAAAAGCAGCCAGCCACACAGCCTACTCACACTTCTGGAACCAGAGAAGAACGCCACTCTCGGCAAAAGCTAAGTACTTGGGTATATTTTACCATGCATCCCCGCCTTGCTCCCAAGCTGGCTTCAGCGGCTGATTTCCCTGGGCCTTTTTTTTTAAGATAGGCCCTGTTGAGCACCTAGAGCCATCCCCCTGGCCTTGGAGAACGGATAAATTTGCTATTGGGGGGAAAGTTAATATGCCAGCTCCACTAACTGGGGGAGCTCAGGACAGAAGTGGCTACTGTCCATGCATAAATGGTCCATGGACTTTGAGTAACTTCCCCCCTGCGTGGACCTGGTGGACCTATTTCGGGAGAATATGCCCTTGTTGGCAGACTCCAATCATTTCAGCTGTGTGGTGGAGAGGTGGGTGTTTGATGTTTGATGCTGCTTTGCCTATTAAACAGGGTCCTCACCTACCAACATCAGGGGCCTAAGGATTGATGGCTCCACTCAGGTAACCCAGCCACCCACAACAGGGGTCCAAGGGTAACTGGTATCTCCAAGTACTTACAACAAAAAAAACACTGGGTGCCCATGGTCCATCTGCAGAACCCACCCATCTGTATGCTTGAGGAAACAGGCACATGCTTTCATCAGAGAAATGTGGGGGTCAATACTCATCCCCCTGCCTTGTTCAGAGAGTGATGCCCTGCTGCAACCAGATACCAGTACCTACACCAATCACCCCTGCCCATCTAAGACTGTAGGACACAGCCTGTACCACGCACTTGATTATCAGCAACCTGGACACCTGAGCTGAATTCATACAAGAAAAGTGAATGGACTCCTACACTGATATACCTGAAAACAGCTCTAGCCATCTGAGGGCAGGACATCAGAGCTCCAAAGGTGAAAATAACCAAGCTATCTCACTCAAGCAACCCATTTGGGCATACCAAAAAAAAAAAAAAGCAAGAAGCTATGACACAGTAAGCAAACATAAAATAAACTAATATAATACCTCATAGATGGCTTGGAGACAACAGTCAATATCAAGTCATATAAAGAAACAGACCATGATCACCTCAACAAGCTCTCAAAACAAAGAATCCAGGGATCTTCTAGATGAAAGTGCATTCCTGGAATTACCAGAGGCAGAATACAAAAGGTTAATATACAGAACCCTTCAAGACATCAAGAAGGAAATGACAGAATACACAGAACAAGCCAAGGAACACACAGATAAAGCAGTTGAAAAAATTAAAAAGCTTATTCAGGAACATAATGAAAAATTTAATAAGCGGCAAAAATCCATAGACAGTCAGCAATCAGAAATTCAGAAGATTAACAATAAAATTACAGAAATAGACAACTCAATAGAAAGACAGAGGAGCAGAATTGAGCAAGTGGAAGGCAGAATTTCTGAACTTGAATATAAAGCACTAGGCAACAGTATATTTGAAGAAAAATCAGAAAAAAGAATTAAAAAAAAAATGAAGAAACCTTAAGAATCATGTGGGACTCCATCAAGAGAAAAAACCTACGAGTGACTGAAGTACAAGAACAGGGATGGATAACAGAAAATACAGAGAGAATTGTTGAAGATTTGTTGACAGAAAACTTCCCTGGTATGGTGAAAGATGAGAAGATATCTATCCAAGATGCTCATCAAATTCCACATAAGGTACATTTTAATAGAAAGTCACCAAAACATATTATAATTGAACTTGCCAAAACCAAAAATAAAGAGAGTATTTTAAGAGCAGCTAGGGCTAAATGAAAAGTTACCTACAAAGGAGGTCAGTAAGAATAAGCTCGGACTACTCGGCAGAAACCATGCACGCAAGAAGGCAATAGGATGACATATTTAAAAAAAACTAACGGAAAAAAATTGCCTGCCAAGAATCATATATCCAGCAAAACTGTCTCTTGGAATATGACAGTGAAGTTAAGATATTTCCAGATAAACACAAGTTTAATGAATTTGTAAAAACCAAACCAAAACTACAAGAAATACTAAAGGGAGTTCTTTGGTTAGAAAATCAATAATATCAGGTATCAACCCAAGAAGAGAACACTGGGAAGAACAACCAAAAGTCAACCCAGACAGGGAAATCCAAAAAAAAAAGAGCAAGATTATTAAAAAAAAAAAAGCCCAAAACAGGGTAACAGCGATGTTATTATCTAAAAGAGGACAACATCAGAATAATAAAGAGGTACTAAGAAATGTAATCATACACCTTCCAAATGGAGAACAAAATACGGCGAAACAAAGAAATAAAAGTTAGGTTTCAATTTAGAAAAATGGGGTAAATAATAAGGTAACCACAAAGGAGACAAAATATCCTACTCATCAAAATAAAATACAAGGGAAAAATACAGACTCAGCAGAAACAAAATCAACAACAACAAATATGAGGAAAGGACAATATATAACGAAAATCTACTCAGCACCTAAAATTAAGTCGGAAAGAGAAACTTTCAACACACAAAAAAAGACATCAAAATGAGAGCACTAAATTCATACCTATCCACAACTACCCTGAATGTAAACGGACTAAATGACCAATAAAGACACAGAGAGTGGCAGAATGGATTAAAAAACAAGATTCGTCTATATGCTGCCTACAAGAGACACACCTTTGGAAAAAAATATATCAAGCAAACAACAATCAAAAAAGAGCAGGAGTGGCAATATTAATTTCTGTCAAAATAGACTTTAAAGTTAAATCCATCAGAAAGGATAAGGAAGGACACTATATAATGATTAAAGGGACAACACACCAAGAAGATATAACCATATTAAATATTTATGCACCCAATGACAAGGCTGCAAGATACATAAAAAAAAAACTCTATTAGCATTGAAAAGTGAGATAGATAGCTTCACAACAATAGCAGGAGACATCAACACACCACTTTTGGTGAAAGACGGGACATCCAGAAAGAAGCACAATAAAGACACAGAAGATCTAAATGGCACGATTAACCAACTTGACCTCATAGACATATACAGAACACTCCACCCAACAGCAACCAAGTATACTTTCTTTTCTAGTGCACATGGAACATTCTCTAGAAGAGACCACATATTAGGTCATAAAGCAAGACTTAGCAGAATCCAAAACATTGAAATCTCACAAAGCTTCTTCTCTGACCATAAGGCCATGAAAGCAGAAATCAATAACAGAAAAAGCAGGGAAAAGAAATCAAACACTTGGAAACTGAACAATACCCTGCTCAAAAAAGACTGGATTATAGAAGACATTAAGGATGGAATAAAGAAATTCGTAGAATCCAATGTGAATGAAAACACTTCCTATCAGAGAACCTTTGGGACATAGTGAAAGCAGGGCTCAGAGTCAATTTATATCAATAAGTGCACACATCCAAAAAGAAGAAAGGGCCAAAAGCAAAGAATCATCCATACAACTTGAACAAATAGAAAGAGAGCAAGAAAAGAAACTCTTAGGCACCAGAAGAAAACGAATAATAAAAATTAGAGCTGAACTAAATGAAATAGAAAACAGAAAAACAATTGAAAGTGTTAAGACCAAAAGGTGGTTCTTTGAAAACATGAACAAAATTAATAAACCATTGGCTAAAGTGAGAAAGGAAAACAGGAGAGGAAGCCAATAACCCGAATAAGAAATGAATGAGCGATATTACAACAGACCCAACTGAAATTAAAAGAATCATATCAGATTTCTATGAAAAACTGTACTCTAACAAATTTGAAAACCTAGAAGTGAATGAATTCCTAGAAACACACAACCTACCTAAACTAACAGAGTTAGAACAACTAAATAGACACATAACGAAAGAAGAGATTGAAAAGATAATCAAAAAACTACCCCCACCAAAAAAAAAAGCCCTGGCCCCGATGGCTTCACTGCAGAGTTCTACCAAACATTCAGAGAAGAATTAACACCACTACTGCTAAAGGTATTCCAGAGCATATAAAAGGACAGAATACTCCCAAACGCATTCTATGAAGGCAGCACATCCCTGATACCAAAACAAGGTAAAGGCACCACAAAAAAAGGAAATTACAGACCTATATCCCTCATGAACACAGATGTAAAAATCCTCAACAGAATTCTAGCCAATACAATTCAACAACATATCAAAAAAATAATTCACCATGACCAAGTGGGATTCATACCAGGTATGCAGGGATGGATAACATTAGAAAAGCAATGAAAGTAATCCATCATATAACTAAACCAAAAGACAAGAATCGCATGATTTTATCAAATGATGCGGAAAAGGCATTTGACAAAGTTCAACACCCTTGATTGTAAAAACTCTCAGCAAAATAGAAATGGAAGGAAAATTGCTCAACATAATAAAGGGCATTTATACAAAGCCAATCAATACCCAATATCATCCTAAATGGAGAGAGCCTGAAAGCATTCTCACTGAGATCGGGAACCAGACAAAGACGCTCTTTATCACTGCTCTTATTTAACATTGTGCTGGAGGTCCTAGCCAGAGCAATTACGCTAGATAAAGAAATATAGGGTATCCAGACTGGCAAGGACGAAGTAAAAGTATCTCTATTTGCAGATGACATGATCTTATACACAGAAAACCCTAAGGAATGCTCAAGGAAACTATTGAAACTAGTGGGACAGTTCAGCAGACTATCGGGATACAAGATAAACATACAAAAATCAGTTGGATTCCTCTACACCAACAAAAGGAACATCGAAGAGGAAACCACCAAATCAATAGCATTTGCAGTAGCCCCCAAGAAGATAAAATACTTAGGAATAAATCGTATTGGAGATGTAAAAGACTTATGCAAAAAAACTACAAAACACTTCTGCAAGAAACCAAAAGAGACCTACATAAGTGGAAAAACATACCTTGCTCATGGATAGGAAGACTTAATATTAGAAAAAAATCTATTCTACCAACAGGGATCTACAGATTTAATGCAATTCCAATCCAAATTCCAACGACATTCTTTAATGTGATGGAGAAACAAATCACCAACTTCACATGGAAGGTAAAGAGGCCCTGGATAAGTAAACCATTACTGAAAAAGAAGAACAAAGTGGGAGGCCTTACTCTACCTGATTTTAGAACCTACAAAAATGCCACAGTAGTCAAAACAGCCTGGTACTGGTACAACAGATACATAGACCAATGGAACAGAAGTGAGAATCCAGACATAAATCCATCCACATATGATTAGTTGATATTTGACAAAGTCCCCAAAGTAGTTAAATGGGGAAAGGACAATCTTTTTAACAAACGGTGCTGGCATAACTGGATATCCATCTGCAAAAAAATGAAACAAGAGCTATATACCTCACACCATGCATAAAAACTAACTCAAAATGGATCAAAGACCTAAATATAAAATCTAAAACGATAAAGATCACGGAAGAAAAAATAGGGACAACGTTAGGAGTCCTAATACATGGCATAAACAGTATACAAAACATTATTAAGAATGCAGAAGAAAAACTAGATAACTGGGAGCTCCTTAAAATCAAACTTCTATGCTCATCCAAAGACTTCACCAAAAGAGTAAAAAGATTACATACAGACTGGGAAAAAGTTTTTAGCTACGACATTTCCGATCAGCACCTGATTTTTAAAGTCTACACGATACTGCAAAAACTGAACTACAAAAAGACAATCGAAAAATGGGCAAAAGATATGAACAGACACTTCACTAAAGAAGACATTCAGGTAGCTAATAGATACATGAGGGAATGCTCATGATCATTATCCATTAGATAAATGCAAATCAAAACTACAATGAGATTTCATGTCACTCCAACAAGGCTGGCATTAATCCAAAAAACACAAAATAATAAATGTTGGAGAGGCTGCGGAGAGATTGGAACACTTCTACACTGCTGGTGGGAATGTCAAATGGTACAACCACTTTGGAAATTGATTTGGCACTTCCTTAAAAAGCTAGAAATAGAACTACCATACGATCCAGCAATCCCACTCCTTGGAATATATCCTA
Organism: Elephas maximus indicus; assembly: GCF_024166365.1. Lineage (NCBI taxonomy): Eukaryota > Metazoa > Chordata > Mammalia > Proboscidea > Elephantidae > Elephas > Elephas maximus. The sequence goes on along the minus strand of NC_064846.1, from coordinate 96,316,463 downwards.
GAGAAATAAGAACCTTTACACGAACAGATATATGCACACCCATGTACAATGCAGCAGTGTTTACAATAGCAAAAAGATGGAAGCAACCAAGGTGCCCATCAATGGATGAATGGATAAATTATGGCATATTCACACAATGGAATACTAGGCATCAATAATGAACAGTGTTGAATCTGTGAAACATTTCATAACATGGAGGAATCTGGAAGGCATTATTCTGAGTGAAATTAGTCAGTTACAAAAGGAGAAATATTGTATAAGACCACTATTCTAAGAACTAGAGAAATAGTTTAAACAGAGAAGAAAATATTCTTTGATGGTTATGAGATGGGGTAGGGAGGGAGGTTGGGAGAGGGGTATTGACTAATTAGATGGTAGATAACTACTTTAGGTGAAGGGAAAGACAACACACAATACAGGAGAGGTCAGCACAACTGGACTAAACCAAAAGTAAAGAAGTTTCCTGAATAAACTGAACTTTTCAAAGGCCAGCGTAGCAGGGGCAGAGGTTTGGGGACCATGGTTTAAGGGGACTTCTAAGTCAATTGGCATAATAAAATCTATTAAGAAAACATTCTACATCCCTCTTTGGAGAGTGGCGTCTGGGGTCTTAAACGCTAGCAAGTGGCCATCTAAGATGCATCAGTTGGTCTGAACCCACCTGGACCAAAGGAGAATGAAGAACGCTAAGGATACAAGGTAATTACGAGCCCAAGAGACAGAAAGGGCCACATAAACCAGAGACTACATCAGCTTGAGACCATTAGAACTAGATAGTGCCTGACAACCGATGACTGCCCTGACAGGGAATGCAACAGAGAACCCCTGAGGGACCAGGAGAGCAGTGTGATGCAGACCCCAAACTCTCATAAAAAGACCAGGCTTAGTGGTCTGACTGAGACTAGAAGGACCGCTGTGGTCATGGCCCCCAGACCTTCTCTTGGCCCAGGACAGGAATGATTCCCAAAGCCAACTCTTCAGACAGGGATTGGACTGGACAATGGGTTGGATAGGGATGCTGGTGAGGAGTGAGCGTCTTGGATCAGGTGGACACTTGAGACTATGTTGGCATGTCCTGCTTGGAGGGGAGAGGAGTGGGTAGAGGAGGTTAGAAGCTGGCAAAATGGACAGGAAAAGAGAGTTGAGGGAGGGAGCGGCTGTCTCATTAGGGGGAGAGCAATTGGTAGTATGTAGCAAGGTGTATGTAAGTTTTTGTGTGAAAGACTGACTTGATTTGTAAACTTTCACTTAAAAATAAAATTTTTTAAAAAATGAAATGGGCAGATGTTACGTATGGATTGAATTGTGGCCCTCAAAAGTATGAGTTGTAAATTCTGTCCTCTATACCTGTGGTTATAATTGCTTTTGGAAACGGGTTTTCCTTGTTAGGTTACTGAGGCCGTATTAGTGTAGGGTGTGTTTTCAGTCGATCTATTTTGAGATATAAAAGAGATTAAACAAGCAAGCGAGCAAGCAGAGATGGGGGAACATACATGTCATGCCACATGAAGATCACCAAGGAGCCAAGGAATAGAAGCTAAAAAACAAGGACTTTCTCCCAGAGCTGACAGAAGAGAAAGCCTTCCCCTAGAGCCAGAGCCCTGATTTTGGACTTCTAGCCTTCTAAACTAGGAGAAAATAAATTTCTGTTTGTTAAAGCCACCATCTTGTGGTATTTCTATTATAGCAGCACTACATAACTAAGAGAGCAGACTATGAGTTTAAGTGCATGTCTGAGATTAATTTACTCAGTGCATTAATAGAGGTATTCCAAATCTGGAGCCATATGCTAGGAAACATTTTAAGGTTATTGGTTGTAGAAATATTTGATTCTCACAGTCACAAGAAGATGAGAAAGGGCATGGCTATACATGTGTTAAACCAAACAGAGGCTATGTTATTTTGGGATGTTGGTTCCAAGATTTGCTCACCTATAGAGAAAGATGATCATCAGAAATCCATAGCGCCATGGAGTTTACTTTCATTGGGCAAGCTGTTGAGGGACAGTTAACAAGAGATCAAGAGGTCTATTTAAGAGTTCACTTTGAGAAGACAGGAACCGTGGTCCTACGTATTTTATCGCAGCGTATGGGAATTTTCTTTGTATTAACAACTGGTATGGATACTTGTGCATGCTAGGTTAAAGTAAAGCAACATATTAAGAAGAGGTAGGCCTGTTCTGTGGGATGTCCTACAGCTGGGAGGAAAACACCACTAGTAAACCCAATGCATAAAGAGGCGGTGATGTTGTATAGGAATCCGGCAGTATAGACATCTGTCTCAACCCAATATTTAAGAGACAAAAATAGGCCATGTGTGCAATCAGCATACCTAAGGCTCTGTCTTTACGTGCGACTTATTGCTGATGGTGCCACTTATTGACTGTCATGCCCTTCTAGAAACTCAGAGGGCTTCCCCAGACCAGATCTCCTTATACCTCACAACATTTCTAGGTGGGTGGGAGGGGTAGATATTATTCTGTTTTACAGATGAGGTCAGTGAGGTAGAAAAAACTAATCCAAGACCCTTGGGAAGTCAGCACAGGGACTCCTTCTCCTCACAGTTACCCCTGTGTCCTCTCTAGTGGACCCATTATGATGCAATGCTCTTCTACACCAAGGAGGAGCAAGCCGACTGCTAGAGAACCTCAGAAATGCTGAGGAAGTGGAAGACGCACCAGGCATCTCTGAGGAAAGAGGCATGGGGTAATGGTGAAAATAATACAATTGTTTCAACATGTATTAGAAGGGTACTTAGACCCCCAGATACTTTCCTCACTCTCTCAGACAGGTGACTGCTTCTCCCTGAGCTAGTGGAACTTGGGAGGTTTGCCTTCTGGAGAGGTTTGTTTAGGGAAGTTGTGGACTGGGGACACCAGGCATAAAGGAGAGCATGGGTGAAAAATGACACAGGAGGAATAAGTGAAAGTCAGAACCCCGAATGGTGAGCAGACCAGTCTACACAGCCCTCACAGCTGCCAGAGAGCTCACAGGTATCTCAAGTCCCAAAGAGGGACACAGTCTTGGTAGCCCGTCAACCATGTCTGATATTCTTGAAAGCCTTGGGGCCAACCACAGACTGTGTCCAAGCTGCAAGTCACCCAAACTAGTTTAAACTGAAGGTGATCCAGAAGAATTTTCAGGTTTTGGCAGGACTGACCCAGAGAAATAGAACCAGCAGTCATCAGCCTACCCTTCTGAAATGGCCAATCTAATACCCAAATGCTGTTCGAGAGGAGCAAAATAATCCTTCTGTGTTAGGGACACACCTCTGGAGGAATCAACAGGTCCATGTTATAAGAGTGATTTCATGAATTCTGACCTTCCTTTCCAACTTCTCTCAGGCCCACACAAGAGAGCAGGAAAAGGCTGGTAGGCTGTGCCTATTAATCATTACAACCAAAAACAGTGAAGACATTGGTATGGAATCATTGACCCACAAGGGACCCCAGATTATTATATAGGGGTACCCAGGGGATGTCCTACACTTACATTCAGGGTTGTCATGGTTACCTAGTAGCTAACAGGTATCACTTGAGGCTGGGAATTGGGAATTCTAGTTATGTCAATATCATATTTGTCTCATGATTTCTAAAGCATTTTCTTCTCTTCCAACACAGACTATATGGCGGCATTTTGTCACAAGAGTCTTGATTTGATGGGAAGAGAGCCAAGTGAATGAATTACACTAGCAAAGAATCACATAATGACACTCACACACACATGTGCACACACAAAATTCAGAGAGGCAATGAGGCAATAGAGGTTTAATAGTGGTTAGTATCGAACAATGGAATTTGGGTGATTTTTATTTACTCTTTCCTCTAGTGTTCATCATTTAACAAAGATTCTCTTTGTTAAGAAGGCAAGAGGTGAGAAATCTGGAAAATATAGAAAAATATGCTGAAAATAAATCACCTTTACTTCACCTATCAGACATATGAAAATTCCATTTTCACCTTTTATTAGTAAAATACAGAAAAGTTTAAATAGGAAGACCCAAACCATCTATTACCATACTTTCCTTCCCCTCCTCCCCAGCAAAAATGAGTAGATGATAAGACATTGGTACACTTCCTTCTCATCTTCTGTCATGCACCCGTAATAACCAACAATTTGAATTATTAAAGGATATTTTGATCGGGGTGCACACTGAGGTTCATATCATAGTTTCAAGAGGTCACCTTGATTTTTCCCAAATAGTTAAGCAGTTATTACAAAACTACTCACTGAAGCAATGCTACTCTGCCCATTGATTGAAAGTGTTTTATCCATCATTTCACTAATATTTTTATCACTTTGCTACCATTTATTTCATTTTGCTTCTGTTAACACACGTGGCCTCTCTGTTCTTGTGCCAAGTCTAATGCAAGTCTATATATGATAATGTAAATGCCACAACCCCATTCTTCTTGTAGTTAGTTGCAAGGACTGGTAGATGTGATTCTGTTTTACCCAAGGTGCTGTAGTTCGTTATCCATCACAAACTAGGAATTCAGATCTCTGGGCTTCCACTCCAGTGTTCTGGCCAGTAGGCTCATTATTGCACTTTGTGCCTCTTTGTTTTCTTGACTTTCTGGAGCTCAAAGTACAGCATAGCAGGCAAAATAAAAGGGCAAAAAAGGCACCTGGGGTTAAAGGAAATAGGGTGAGGGGCTTTCTTAACCCATGCCTTATGTTTCAGGGGCTGGAGGGAGACGACATCCCCGCAATTCATGGGCCACTAAGGTATACAATTACAGGTTAAAAGAAGTGAACAGAAAAGTATGCTAATTAAGTTGAGTGCTTTATCTTGTGTGAATATACCATAATTTATCCATTCATACATTGAGAGCACCTTGGTGGCTTCCATCATTTTGCTATTGTTAACAGTGCTGCAATGCACTTGAGTGTGCACGTATCTGTTCACGTAAAGGCTCATATTTCTCAAGGATATATTCCAAGGAGTGGGATTGCTGGATCGTATGGTAGTTCTATTTCTAGCTTTTTAAGGAAGTGCCAAATCAATTTCCAAGGTGGTTGAACCATTTTACATTCCCACCAGCAGTGTATAAGTGTTCCAATCTTTCCACAGCCTCTCCAACATCTATTGTTTTGTTTTTTTTTTTTTGGATTAATGCCAGCCTTGTTGGAGTGACATGAAATCTCATTGTAGTTTTGATTTGCATTTCTCTAATGGCTAATAACCGTGAGGATTTCCTCATGTATCTGTTAGCTACCCGAATGTCTCCTTTAGTGAAGTGTCTGTTCATATATTTGGCCCATTTTTTGATTGGGTTATTTGTCTTTTTGTAGTTGAGTTTTTGCAGTATCATTTAGATTTTAAAGATCAGGCTCTGATTGAAAATGTCATAGCTAAAATCTTTTTCCCAGTCTGTAGGTAGTCTTTTTACTCTTTTGGTGAAGTCTTTGGATGAGCATAGGTGTTTGATTTTAGGAGCTCCCAGTTATGTAGTTTTTCTTTTGCATTGTTAATAATGTTTTGTATACCATTTATGCCGTGTATTAGGGCTCCTAACGTCCCTATTTTTTTCTTCCATGATCTCTATTGTTTTAGATTTTATATTTAGGTCTTTATCCATTTTGAGCTCATTTTTGTGCATGGAGTGAGGTATGAACCTTGTTTCATTTTTTTGCAGATGGATATCCAGTTATGCAAGCACCATTTGTTAAAAAGACTGTCTTTTCCGCATTTAACTGTTTTGGGGCCTTTGTCAAATATCAACTGCTCATATGTGGATGGATTTGTGTCTGGATTCTCAATTCTGTTCCATTGGTCTATGTTTCTGTTGTTGTACCAGTACCAGGGTGTTTTGACAAATGTGGCGGTATAATAGGTTCTAAAATCAGGTAGAGTAAGGCCTCCCACTTTGTTCTTCTTTTTCAGTAATGCTGTAGAGTTTTTTTTTTTCAGTGGTTTACTTATCTGAGGCCTCTATCCCTTCCATATGAAGTTGGTGATTTGCTTCTCCGTCTCATTAAAGAATGTCGTTGGAATTTGGATCAGAATTGCATTAAATGTATAGATCGCTTTTGGTAGATTTTTTTTATAATATTAAGTCTTCCTATCCATGAGCAAGGTATGTTTTCCACTTATGTAGGTCTCTTTTGGTTTCTTGTAGAAGTCTTTTGTAGTTTTCTTTATATAAGTCTTTTACATCTCTGGTACGATTTATTCCTAAGTATTTTATCTTCTTGGGGGCTACTGTAAATGGTATTGATTTGGTGATTTCCTCCTCAATGTTCTTTTTGTTGGTGTAGAGGAATCCTACTGATTTTTGTATGTTTATCTTGTATCCCGATACTCTGCTGAACTCTTCTATTAGTTTCAGTAGTTCTCTGGAGGATTCCTTAGGGTTTTCTGTGTACAAGATCATGTCGTCTGCAAATAAAGATACTTTTACTTCTTCCTTGCCAATCTGGATGCCCTTTATTTCTTTATCTAGCCTAATTGCTCTGGCTAGGACCTCCAGCACAATGTTGAACAAGAGCGGTGACAAAGGACATTCTTGTCTGGTTCCCAATCTCAAGAGGAATGCTTTCAGACTCTCTCCATTTAGGATGATGTTGGCTGTTGGCTTTCTATAAATGCCCTTTATTATGATGAGGAATTTTCCTTCCATTCCTATTTTGCTGAGAGTTTTTATCATGAATGGGTGTTGAATTTTGTCAAATGCCTTTTCTGCATCAATTGATAAAATCATGCAATTCTTGTCTTTGCTTTATTTATGGGATGGATTACATTCATTGTTTTTCTAATGTTGAACCATCTCTGCATACCTGATATGAATCCCACTTGGTCATGGTGAATTATTTTTTCGATATGTTGTTGAATTCTATTGGCTAGAATTTTGTTGAGGATTTTTGCATCTGTGTTCATGAGGGATATAGGTCTGTAATTTTCTTTTTTGTGGTGACTTTGCCTGGTTTTGGTATCAGGAATGTGGTGGCTCCATAGAATGAGTTTGGAAGTATTCCGCCCTCTTCTATGCTCTGAAATACCTTTGGTAGTAGTGATGTTAACTCTTCTCTGAAAGTTTGGTAGAACTCTGCAGTGAAGCTGTCTGGACCAGCGCTTTTTTTTTGTTGGGAGTGTTTTGATTACCTTTTCTCTCTCTTCTTTTGTTACGGGTCTATTTAGTTGTTCTACCTCTGATTGTGTTGGTTTAGGTAGGTAGTATGTTTCTAGGAATTCATCCATTTCTTCTAGGTTTTCAAATTTGTTAGAGTACAATTTTTCTTAGTAATCTGATATGATTCTTTTAATTTCAGTTGGGTCTGTTGTAATATCATCCACTCATTTCTTATTCAAGTTATTTGCTTCCTCTCCTGTTTTTTTTTTTTTTTTTTGTCACTTTGGCCAATGGTTTATCAACTTTGTTCATTTTTTCAAAGAACTGACTTTTGGTCTTGTTAATTCCTGCAATTGTTTTTCTGTTTTCTATTTCATTTATTTCAGCTCTAATTTTTATTACTTGTTTTCTTCTGGTGCCTGTGGGTTTCTTTTGTTGCTCTATTTCTACTTTTCAAATTGTAGGGACAGTTCTTTGATTTTGGCCCTTTCTTCTTTTTGGATGTGTGCATTTATTGATATAAATTGGCCTCTGAGCACCGCTTTTGCAGTGTCCCAAAAGTTCCGATAGGATGTGTTTTCATTCTCATTGGATTCTATGAATTTCTTCATTCCATCCTTAATGTCTTCTATAATCCATTCTTTTTTTTTGAGCAGGGTGTTGTTTAGTTTCCAAGTGTTTGATTTCTTTTCCCCACTTTTCCAGTTGTTGATTTCCACTTTTATGGCCTTATGGTCAGAGAAGATGCTTTGTAATATGTCAATGTTTTGGATTCTGATAAGACTTGCTTTATGACCTAGTATGTGGTTTCTTCTAGAGAATGTTCCATGTGCACTAGAAAAGAAAGTATACTTGGTTGCTGTTGGGTGGAGTGTTCTGTATATGTCTTTGAGGTCAAGTTGGTTGAATGTGGCATTTATATCTTCTGTGTCTTTATTGAACTTCTTTCTGGATGACATGTCCTTCACCGAAAGTGGTGTGTTGACGTCTCCTACTATTATTGTTGAGCTATCTCACTTTTCAATGCTGATAGAGTTTGTTTTATGTATCTTGCAGCCCTGTCATTGGGTGCATAAATATTTAATATGGTTATATCTTCTTGATGTATTGTCCCTTTAATCATTATATAGTGTCCTTCCTTATCCTTTCTGATGGATTTAACTTTAAAGTCTATTTTGTCAGAAATTAATATTGCCACTCCTGCTCTTTTTTGATTGTTGTTTGCTTGATATATTTTTTCCATCCTTTGAGTTTTCGTTTGTTTGTGTCTTTAAGTCTAAGGTGTGTCTCATGTATGCAGCATATAGACGGATCTTGTTTTTTATTCCATCCTGCCACTCTCTGTCTCTGTATTGGTCCATTTAGTCCATTTACATTCAGGGTAGTTGTGGATAGGTATGAATTTAGTGCTGTCATTTTGATGTCTTTTTTTGTGTGTTGTTGACAAATTCTTTTTCCCACTTAAATTTATGTGCTGAGTAGATTACCTTTATATATTGTCCTTTCCTCGTGTTTGTTGTTGTTGATTTTGTTTCTGCCGAGTCTCTATTTTTTTCTAGTATTTTATTTTGATAAGTAGGATAGTTTGTCTCCTTTGTCTTTACCCTATTATTTACCCGTATTTTTCTAAATTTAAACCTAACTTTTATTTCTTTCTATCGCTGTATCTTCCTCTCCATATGGAAGGTGTATGATTACATTTCTTAGTCCCTCTTTATTATTCTAATGTTGTCTTCTTTTATAGAATAACATCGCTGTTACCCTGTTTTGAGCTTTTTTTTTTTTAATAATCTTGCTTTGTTTTTTTTGGATTTCCCTGTCTGGGTTGACTTCTTGTTGATCTGCCCAGTGTTCTAGTTTTGGGTTGATACCTGATATTATTGATTATCGAAACAAAGAACTCCCTTTAGTATTTCTTGTAGTTTTGGTTTGGTTTTTACGAATTCCCTCAACTTGTGTTTATCTGGAAATGTCTTAATTTCACCTTCATATTTAAGAGACAGTTTTGATTGATATATGATTCTTGGCAGGCAATTTTTTTCCTTCAGTTTTTTAAATATGTCATCCCATTGCCTTCTTGAGTGCATGGTTTCTGCTGAGTCACCCAAGCTTATTCTTATTGGCTCTCCTTCATAGGTGACTTTTCTTTTATCCCTTGCTTCTCTTATAATTCTCTCTTTATCTTTGGTTTTGGCAAGCTTGATTAAAATATGTCTTGGTGACTTTCTTTTAACATGTACCTTATGTGGAGTTCGATGAGCATCTTGGATAGATATCTTCTCATCTTTCACGATATCAGGGAAGTTTTCTGCCAAGAAATCTTCAACAATTCTCTGTGTGTTTTCTGTTATCCCTCCCTGTTCTGATAGTCCAATCACTCATAGGTTATTTCTCTTGATAGAGTCCCACATGATTCTTAAGGTTTCTTCATTTTTTTTTAATTCTTTTATCTGATTTTTGTTCAAATATATTAGTGTCATGTGATTTATCTTTGAGTTTCTAAATTCTAGCTTCTACTTGCTCAATTCTTCTTCTCTGACTTTCTGTTGAGTTGTCTACTTCTGTAATTTTATTGTCAATCTTCTGAATTTCTGATTGCTGCCTGTCTATGGATTTTTCCAGCTTTTTAAACTTTTCATTATGTTCCTGAATAAGCTCTCGAATTTCTTCAATTGCTTTATCTGTGTGTTCCTTGGCTTGTTCTCTGTATTGTCTCATTTCCTTCTTGATGTCCTGATGGGTTCTGTATATTAAACTTTTGTATTCTGCATCTGGTAATTCCAGGAATGCACTTTCATCTAGAAGATCCCTGGATTCTTTGTTTTGAGAGCCTGTTGAGGTGATCATGGTCTGTTTCTTTATGCGACTTGATATTGACTGTTGTCTCCAAGCCATCTATAAGTTATTGTATTTGTTTATGCTTCCTTACTGTGTAGTAGCTTCTTGCTTTGTTTAGTTTTGTTATACCCCTATGGGTTGCTTGAGTGATGTAGCTGGATTATTTTCACCTTTGGAGCTCTGACGTCCTGTCCCCAGAGGGCTAGAGCTGTTATCGGGTGTATCAGTCTAGGAGTCCATTCAGTTTTCTTGTATAAATTCAGCTCAGGTTTCCAGGTTACTGATTATTAAGTGTGTGGTACATACAGGCTCTGTCCTACAGTCTTAGAGGGGCAGGAGTGATTGGCGTATATACCGGTATCTGATTGCAGCAGGGGGTCATGCTCTGAACAAGGCAGGGGGATGAGAACCAACCTCCGAGTGTCTCTGAGTAAAGCACGTCCCTGTTCCCTAGAGCGTGCAGGTGTGTGTGTTCTGCAGATGGACCATGGGCACCCAAAGTTTTGGTTGTAAGGACTGGGAGGTGCCAGTTTTCTTTGGACCCTTGTTGTGGGTGGCTGGGTGACCTGAGTGGAGCTACCAGTCCTAAGGTCCCTGATGTGGTAGGTGAGGACCTTGTTTAATAGGCAAAGCAATGTCAAACATTAAACACCCACCTCTCCACTGCACAGCTGAAATGGTTGGAGTCTGCCAAGAAAGGCCTGTTCTTCTGAAATAGGCCCACACATGTCCATGCAGAAGGGAAAAGTGCTCAAAGTCTACAGATGGTTTACGGCTGGACAAGAGCTGATTCTGTCCTGAGCTTCCCTGGTTAGTGGAGCTAGTAAATTATCTTTTCCCCCAAAGGCAAATTTTTTCCTTCCCCAAGGCCGGGAGGATGGCTCTAGGTGCTCAACAGGGCCTATCTCAGGCCCAGGGAATTCAGCCGCTGCAGCCGGTTTGTGGGGTGGGGGGGAGGGGCACGTTAAAATGTATGAAAGTTCTTAGCTTTTGCCGAGAGCGCCGTTCTCCTCAGGTTCCGGAGGTGTGAGTGGGCTGTGTGGCTGGCTGCTTCTCCCTGAGGAAACTGTGGCCGAACGCTCATACCAGCCCGCTGTAGCCGCTGCTGTGGGAATGGTGCTGGAGGGCTCCCCGCAATTCAGGTCAGGTAACTCTTCTCTGCTTCTGAACCGTCTCTTCCTTCCCTTGCCCCTCAGTTCGTTTTCTAAGCTTGCCTTTGAAGCTCAGAGCTCCCAACTTGTCACAAATATACTTGTTTTACTTATTTTTTCGGGTCTTTTTTTGTAAAGAGGGCTTGCCGGAAGCGTCTGTCTATTCCTCCATCTTGGCTCCTCTTCTGAGATTATTCTTATTGGCTCTCCTTGTAGGTGACTTTTAATTTATCCCTCGCTGTTCTTAAAATTCTCTCTTACCTTTGGCAAGTTTGATTATAATATGTCTTGGTGACTTTCTTTTCAAATCTGCCTTACGTGGAGTTCAATGAGCATTTTGGATACATATCTTCTCATTTTTCACGATATCGGAGATGTTTTCCGGCAACAAATCTTCAACAATTCTCTCTGTATTGTCTGTTATTCCACCCTGTTCCGATACTCCAATCACTCGTAGGTTATTTCTCTTGATAGAGTCCCACATGATTCTTAAGTTTTCTTCATTTTTTAAAAATTCTTTTATCTAATTTTCTTCAAATATCTTAATGCCAAGTGAGTTATCTTCAAGTTCAGATATTCTGGCTTCTACTTGCTCAATTCTGCTCCTCTGACTTTCTAGCGAGCTATCTACTTCTGTAATTTTATTGTTAATCTTCTGAATTTCTGATTGCTGCCTGTCTATGGCTTTTTCCAGCTTATTAAACTTTTCATTATGTTCCTTAATAATCTTTTTAATTTATTCGACTGCTTTATCTGTGCGTTCCTTGGCTTGTTCTGTGTATTGCCTCATTTCCTTCCTGATGTCTTGAAGGGTTCTGTATATTAAACTTTTGTATTCTGCATCTGGTAATTCCAGGAATGCACTTTCATGTAGAAGATCCCTGGATTCTTTAAGAGCCTGTTGAGGTGATTATAGTCTTTTTTTTATATGATTTGATATTGACTCTTGTCTCCAAGCCATCTATAAGTTATTGTATTCATTTATGTTTGCTTACTGTGTCATAGGTCTTGCTTTGTTTTGTTTTGATATGCCCAAATGGGTTGTTTGAGTGAGCTAGCTTGATTAATTTTGCCTTTGGGGCTCTGAAGTCCTGTCCCCAGTTGGCTAGAGCTGTTATCAGGTACATCAGTCTAGGAGTCCATTCACTTTTCTTGTATGAATTCAGCTCAGATGTCCAGGTAGCTGATCATCAAGGGTGTGGTACAGGCTCTGTCCTACAGTCTTAGGGGGGCAGGGTTGATTGGTGTATGTATCAGTATCTGATTGCAGCAGGGATCATGCTCTGAACAAGGCAGGGGTCTGGAAACTGACCCCCAAGTGTCTCTGAGGAAAATGCATCCCTGTTCCCTGGAGCGTGCAGGTGGGTGGGTTCGAAGATGTACCATGGGCACCCAAAGTTTTTGGTTGTAAGGACTGGGAGGTGCCAGTTTTCTTTGGACCCCTTTCACGGGTGGCTGGGTGACCTGATTGGAGCTACCAGTCCTTAGGCCCCTGATGTAGGTAGGTGAGGGCCCTGTTTAATAGGCAAAGCAATGTCAAATATCAAGCACCCGCCTCTCCACCACACAGCTGAAACTGTTGGAGCCTGCCACTGAGGTCCTATTCTCCTGAAATAGGCCTACACAGGTCCATGCAGAGGGGAAAGGTGCTCAAAGTCCACAGATCATTTATGCCTGGACAGGAGTCGCTTCTGTCCTGAGCTCCCCCAGTTAGTGGAGCCTGCAGATTGTCTTTCCCCCATTTGCAATTTTTTTCCTTCTCTGAGGCCGGGAGGATGACTCTAGGCGCTCAACATTGCCTGTCTCGGGACCAGGGAATTCAGCTGCTGAAGCCAGCTTGGGGTTAGGGGGGCGTGGTAAAATATACACAAATACTTCACTTTTGCGGAAAGCTCCATTCTTCTCTGGTTCCACAGGTATGAGTAGGTTGTGTGGCTGGTGCTTCTCCCTGTGGAAACTGTGGCTGAATGCTAGTACCAGCTGCTCTGAGAATGGTGCCTGAGGGCTCCTGGTGATTGAGGTCTGGTAAATCCTCTCCGCTTCTGAATCGCCTCTTCTTCCTTCTGCTCTTCTGTTCATTTTCTAAGCTTGCCTTTGATGCTCAGGGTTCCTAGCTTGTCATAAATGTACTTGTTTCACTTGTTTGTTTTTTTTGGTCTTTGTTGTAAAGAGGGCTCACCAGAATCTTCTGTCTACTCCGCCATCTTGGCTCTGCCCAGTCCCTATTCCTGAGTGCTTTATCTTTTAATTAAAGGTATAGTGTTTCATTGTTTTTATTCATGGCAACTTTTTCATTTTATGTTGTGTCACTTGGGTTTTTAAAAGTGTGCTTATTCTAGCAGTGGATAAGAAAAAGAGCTGGATATAATTGTTCTCCACAGGAAACTCATTTTCTTCCTTTAACTTGCTTTGTTGGATAAAAACCCCATGGTGGTGCTGATAGGGCAGCAAGGGGCAGATGTTCCTGTCTTAGTTCCTATCATAAACTTCACAAACCTGAGACGAAGCCCTGTACACACACTGGGGCATCCCTAAGAGAAAGTCTCTGGGAGAGTTTCCAGGGCTGCATTAAAGTACATTTGATAGCACTGTTAGGGTTCACTAGAGTGAGGATGTTTCCTTTTTTACTGCAGACCGTCCTTGGCCCAGATGAGGAACCAGTGGCCCTTGTTGTTTTGACTGACATTATGCACAACCAATCCGAAGATAGTGGCTTGCCAAGCAAACTTGCTGCTCCTCGTGAGTCTTGGAAGACCCCATTCAAGAGAGTTCTGGCTTGTTTCACAAGATGCTTCAGTGAGAGCTCTGCCCCAACCTCTATCTCTCTGACTTCTTCTCTCTAAACTGTACCCCCTCCCTGATAAATCAAGAGAATCCCCAGGTATTCTGACTCCAAGGTTCTCTTGGGACCAATTGATCCTCTGTGTTCCTGTCTAGGAAAGGATATAACACAAGCAGAAATTCCATATCCTGAGAATATACATGATACAGACACAGATCCATGAACGGAGATATAGACACCGCCACTGCCATATTCCCCTCCTTTCTTCTTTTTCTCCACTGATTTTTGTGTAATAAATGATGTCATGATTGCTTGTTTTTGCTTCATCAAATTTGTGGTGCCTTTTTCCATGCAGGTATTTACCTCAGTTGGGATGAGGGACACCAGGTTGGTGGGGGTGGGGTTGGAGGCTTTGTCAGAGGCCACCTTGCTTATCCCTATGAGGCTATAACTCTCACATCTGGGAGCTGAACCACTTGTCCCCAAGTTGCTGTTGGGATAGAACTGTGGCCGATGGACAGTAATTTTTTTTCACAGTTGACAGCTTTCACTCTGAGAGAGGCTATTCCATGTACAATTTAGGAAGAAATAACATCTACCCCACCCTCAGCTCTCCAGATATACCAACATATAGCTGGGAGATAAGCAGTGAGGGGAGAAGTTGTCTCAGGATCCTAGAGAAAGGTCTTAAGCCCTATTATTATAATCAGCTCACAGCTACCACCACTCTACCATTTTACAGTCAGACAGACCCCCACCAACACAGGATGCTATCCTCCATATCAGGTTGTTCTTTATCATATTAGGATGAATTTTCCCTTCCTTAGCTGCCTTTGATAGGTATTTAAACATTTGTGAGGAAAGAGAAAGTGTTTTGGAGCATGAAGGGCCCTATCTCCCACATACCTAGAGGAGACCTTAGGAAATTTGTTTCAGGAATTTTCAACGTATTTCATTATTTACCATGTAAAAGTATTAAAAAACATTTAACAACAGTTAATTGAGACGTTTCAACAAACGGATGCAGTGCTAGAAGCGCTCACTCATCTATGCCAAGAAATCTGGAAAACAGCTACCCATTCCAAAGACACGCATTGTGCCCATTCCAAAGAAAGATGATCCAACAGAATACAGATATTACCCATTCCAAAGACACGCATTGTGCCCATTCCAAAGAAAGATGATCCAACAGAATACAGATATTATATATAGAACATCATTAATATCACATGGAAGTAAAATTGTGCTGAAGATCATTTAAAAGCAGTTGCAGAAATGCATCTACAGGGAACTTCCAGAAATTCAAGCCAGATTCAGAAGAGGATGTGGAACCAGGGTTATCATTGCTGATATCATATGGCTCCTGGTTGAAAGCAAAGAATGCCAGAAAGATGTTTACCTGTGTTTTATTGACTATGCAAAGGCATTCGACTGTGTGGATCAGGACAAATTATGGATAACATTATGAAGAAGGGGAATTCCAGAACACTTAATTTTGCTCATATGGAACTGTACATAGACCAAGAGGCATTTGTTGGAACAGAACAAGGGGATACCGTATGATTTAAAGTCAGGAAAGATGTGCATCAGGGTTGTTTCCTTCCACCATACTTATTCAATCTGTATGCTGAGCAAATAATCCGAGAAGCCTAATTATATGAAGAATAACGAGGCATGAGGGGTGGAGGAAGACTCATTAACAACCTTCATTATGCATATGACACAACCTTGTTTACTGAAAGTGAAGAGGACTTGAAGTACTTACTGAGGAAGATCAAAGACCAGAGACTTCTGCATGGATTACACCTCAACATAAAGAAAACAAAAATCCTCACAACGGGACCAATAAGCAATATCATGATAAATGGAGAAAAGATTGAAGTTGTCAAGGATTTCACTTTACTTGGATCCACAATCAACACCCATGGAAGCAGTAGTGAAGAAATCAAAGGATGCATTGCATTGGGCAAATGTGCTGTAAAAGAACTCTTTAAAGTGTTCCAAGGCAAAGATGTCACCTTGAAGAATAAGGTGTGCCTGACTCAAGCCATGGTGTTTCCAGTCACCTTATATGCATGCGAAAGCTGGGTGATGAATAAGATGAAAGAAGAATTGATGCCTTTGAATTGTAGTGTTGATGAAGAATATTGAATATACCAGGGACTACCAAAAGAATGAACAAATTTGTCTTGGAGGAAGTGCAACCAGAATGCTCCTGAGAAGCAAGGATGGTGAGACAACATCTCACATACTTTGGACATGTTATCAGGAGGGATCAGTCCCTGGAGAAAGACCTCATGCTTGGTAAAGTAGAAAAAAATTTCTTTTTTTTTAAGTAGAGGGTCAGCAAAAAAGAGGAAGACCCTCGATGACATGGATTGACACAGTGGTTGTAACAACGGACTCAAACAAAGCAATGATTGTGAGGATGGCGCAGGACCAAGAAGTGTTTCGTTCTGTTGTACAGAGGGTCGCTATGAGTTGAATCTGACTCAGTGGCACCTAACAACAACAATAACATACAAATCTGTAAATGAGCAGTGGTTCTTCACAATTTGGAGAATACAAAATAAACCCTTTGGAAAATCTGATTAAAACCATAAAAACTGTCAGCTGAAAAATTCTTAGGCAGCCACCAATATTTTGCATGGAACTTCACTTGTGAATTCAATTAAAATATAGGAAAGTAATAATAACAATCATGCACAAATTTTGTTTTTGAGAAAATAGAGGAGGGAACACATCTTAATTCATTTTTTCATTGTGGTAAAATATGCATAGCATGTATTTTTTTTACCACTTTAGCCTTTTTAAGTGTACAATTGGGTAGCATTATGTATATTCACATTGTTGCACAATCATCACCACTATCTATTTCCAGAAGTTTTTCATCATCTCAAGCAGAAATTTTGCATCCATTAAACAATAACTCCCCATTACTCCTTTACCTCAGTCCCTGGAAACGTCTACTCCCTGCCTCTGTGAATTTTCTATTCTAGATACCTTGTATAACTGGAATCATATAATAATTTGTTATTTTGTGTCTGGTTTATTTCACTTAGCATAATATTTGCAATGTTCAATGATGTTGTAGCATATATCAGGACTTCATTTTTATGACTGTATAATATTTCATTGTATGTACATACCACATATTGATTATCCATTCATCTGTTGATGGATACTTGGATTGTTTCCACATTTTGGCTGTTGTGAGGAATGGCATACAAATATCTGTTTGAGTCCCTGGTTTCAATTCTTTTGGGTATATACCTAGAAGTGGAATTGCTGGGACATATGGTAATTGTGAGTATGGTAATTTACCACCCCCCGTCTCAGTTTTTTTTTACTGTAGTGTCTTACATGTTGCTATGATGTTGGAAGCTATGCCACCAGTATTTCAAATATCAGCAGGATCACTCATGGTGGACAGGTTTTAGCAGAGCTTACAGACTAAGATAGACTGGGAAGAAAGTCATGGTGATCTACTTCTTAAAATTAGCCAATGAAAAGTCTATGGATAACAACAGAATATTGTCAGATACAGTGCTTGAAGTTGAGCCTCCTAGGTTGGAAGACACTACACAATGAGTGCAATAATAGAGTCAAAGATGGCAATAATCATGAAGATAGCACAGGACTGGGCAAGGCTTTGTTATACTGTATGTAGGGTCTCCATGAGTTGGAGCTGACTTGGCAACTAACAACAACAACAAAGGTAATTCTAGGCTTAGCTTTTTGAGGAAATATCAAACTGTTTTCCAAGCACATTTTCACCAAGGATGAACAAGGGTTCCAATTTCTCCACATCCTCTCCAACACTTATTATTATTTTTAATGTATATAATAGCCTTCCTTGTGAGTGTGCGGTGATATCTCACAGTGGTTTGATTTGCATTTCCCAAATGATTAATGATGTTGGGCATCTTTTTTGGAAAAATGTCTGAGTCCTTTATCCATTTTTTTAATTGGGTTGTTGGATGTTGAATTTTTGTAAACTCTCAATATTAATCCCTTACCAGATACATGATTCACAAATATTTTCTCCCATTCTGTGGGTTATTTGTCTTTTCACTTTCTTTGATGCACAAAATTTTTTTTTAATCTTGATGAAATCATGTTTATCCATTTTTTCTTTTGTTGCTTGTGCTTCTGGTTATATATCCAGAAACTCAGTGCCATATCCCCCTATGCTTTCTTCTAAGAGGTTTATTGTAAGTTTTCACAAAAAAACACAATAAAATAATATTAAAAAAAAAAAACACCTATGGGGCAGTTCTACTCTGTCACATGGGGTCACCGTAATTTGAAAATCGACTCGATTTTTGATCCATTTTGAATTAATTTTAGTATAAGGAGCCCTGGTGGCACAGTGGTTAAAGAGATTGACCGTTAGCCAAAAGGTTGATGGTTCAAACCATCAGTGGCTCCAAGGGAGAAAGATGTGGCGGTCTGCTTCTGTAGAGATTTACAGCCTTGTAAACCCTATGGAGTCACTATGAGTCGGAACCAACTCAGTGGCAATGGGTATGTGGTGTGAAATAAGGGTCCAAATTCACTCTCTTGTGGTGGACATACAGTTTTTTTTTCAGCTCCATTTGTTGAAGAGACTATTCTTTGCCCATCGAGTGATCTTGGCACCCCGTCATAAAAAATCAGTTGACCATATAAGTGAGGTCCCCCTTGGCTCTCTATTCTATTCCTTTGGTCTATATGTCTATCATTAGTCCAGTACCCCCTTTGTTTTGATTATTGCAACTTTGTAGTAAGTTTTGAAATCTAGAAATGTGAGTCCTTTGACTTTGTTCTTTTTCAAGATTGTTTTCACTATTTGGAGTACCTAGAAATTTCATAAAAATTTTAGATGTATTTTTTAAAAACATTTTTGCGAAGAAAAAGAAAAAGTCATTGGTATTTTGATAAAGATTGCATTGAATATTTTGGTCACTTTGGGTAGTACTATTACTTTACTATTTGTTTTATGTATGTCTTATTTTTTCTCCCTTAATTCCTCCATTACTGCCTTTTCTGGTACTTGGTTGAATTTTTGTAGTGTGCCATTTTGATTTCCTTCTTTTGTTTTTAGTATATTTCAGTTATTTTCTCAATGGTTGTCTTAGGCATTACAATTAAAATCTTAAATTATAAAAACCAAGTTTGATTATTAATAAATTAGTTTGAATAGTATACAAACACTCTGCTTCTACACATTTCATCCCTCCTCTTTTCTATCACTATGGTCACAGATTGCATCCTTTTACATTGTGTGCCCATTAGCATAATTTATAATTATTGTACGCATCTGCCTTTGAAACCACATAGAGAGAAAAAAGGAGTTACAAACTGTGGTGGATTAATTACTTTTATGTGTGGCCTTTCTAGCCATGGTTTTGTAACTCCCACCCAGGTGATTGGCTGGGACTGTGTGATAGGGTAATTGTGGCCTATCAAGGGGATTGGTTGGTTTTGCCTTAAAAGAGAGCCAGTTCCAGAGCAGAGAGGAAGAACAGCCAGGAATGGAGAGTGTGTACTTTGGACCTGGGACCCTGCACTAAGAAGCTCCTGGAATCAGGAGACCGAGAGAGAGAGAGAGAGAGAGGGAGCAAGCTGTAATGCTGAAGACAGTGAGAGGTGGTGGCAGGAGAGACCCAGCAGCAGGAGATGGTGTGGTGGGCTTCCTGGCCTACTGAGAGAGAAAGCTGAGTGCCTTTGTGGAGAGGTCTAGGGCCAAGGAGAGGCATGCCCGTGAGCACAGTTGGGAAGAGGCTGTCCTGATAGAAGAACTGTATCCTGAGTGTTCCTGAGCCTGTATTGTAACTCTTACTTCCCTAATAAATCTCATAAATCAAGAGTATGGCCTGTGACTTCTGTGTGGCCATTGCAATGGATTATCAAACCCAGCAGAGAAGCAGAGAATGCTGTGCACGGACAGTTCGTGTCAGAATAGTAAACATGATGGAGAGAGGAGGCTTGTTTGGCTCCTACTTCATGGGAGTCAGCCTTGCGCTGTTGATTTTGGTTCTCCTTCCTCCTTGTGGGGTTGAAGGGGGTTAGATATTGCTCTTGAGCCATTTTTACACTTAGCAAAAGTACTGCTCTTATTTAACAATATATACAATATTAACACAAAATGGATTATAGACCTTGAATGTTAAAAAAAAAAGATAAACTTCTAGAAGGAAAAATAGGGCAATATATTTGTGATCTTGGGGTAAGAAGTTGTTTCTTAGATAGGACACAGAAAGCCTGAACCATGAAAGAAAAAAAAATGATAAATTAGACTTTACCAAAATTTTAAAAAGAAAAAAGAACTTTTATTTTGGAAAGACATCATTAAAAAAAAAGAAAAACTAAGGTATAAACTCAGAACAAAATTTTGCAATACATATTTTGGCAATGGATTTATATTCAGAGTATATAATAAACATTTACAATAATAAGTTTATGACTGTATTTAGACTTTGTTCTTCTATTTCCAGAAACATCCAAAGTTTTGAAAATCAGTGGTGAATCTACATGGCACATATTTCCTCACAAAATATACTCAATGGCATGATTCAATGTTATTGTTCAAAATTAATGATAATTGAGGCAGAGCCAAGAGGGCAGAATAGACAGATGCTTCTGGCGAGCCCTCTTTACAATAAAGACCAGAAAAAACAAGTGAAACGAGTATATTTGCGACAAGCTCGGAGCCCTGAGCTTCAAAGGCAAGCTTAGAAAATGTACTGAGGGGCAGGGGGAGGAAGAGACACTTCAGAAGCAGAGAGGAGTTATCGGACCTGAATTGCGGGGAGCCCTCAGGCACCATTCCCAGAGTGGCAGAGGTGGGCTAGTACTAGTGTTCAGCTGCAGTTATCTCAGGGAGAAGCAGCCAGCCACACAGCCTACTCACACCTCAAGAACCAGAGAAGAACGGTGCTCTCGGCAAAAGCTAAGTACTTGCGTATATTTTAATGTGCCCCCCCACCCGCAAATTGCCTTCAGCAGCTGAATTCCCTGGGCCTGAGATAGGCCCTGTTGAGCGCCTAGAGCCATCCTCCAGGCCTTGGGAGAGGAAAAAATTTGCCTTTCGGGGAAAAGATAATTTGCTAACTCCGCTAAGTGGGGGAGCTCAGCACAGAAGTGCTCCTGTCCAGGCATAAACCATGCGTGGACTTTGAGCACCTTTCCCTTCTGCATGGATAAGTGAGGGCCTATTTTGGGAGAACAT
Organism: Elephas maximus indicus; assembly: GCF_024166365.1. Classification (NCBI taxonomy): domain Eukaryota; kingdom Metazoa; phylum Chordata; class Mammalia; order Proboscidea; family Elephantidae; genus Elephas; species Elephas maximus. The sequence goes on along the minus strand of NC_064846.1, from coordinate 96,295,407 downwards.
GCCCTTGTTGGCAGACTCCAACCATTTCAGCTGTGCAGTGGAGAGGTGGGTGTTTAATGTTTGACATTGCTTTGCCTATTAAACAAGGTCCTCACCTACCACATCAGGGACCTTAGGACTGGTAGCTCCACTCAGGTCACCCAGCCACCCACAACAAGGGTCCAAAGAAAACTGGCACCTCCCAGTCCTTACAACCAAAACTTTGGGTGCCCATGGTCCATCTGCAGAACACACACACCTGCACGCTCTAGGGAACAGGGACGTGCTTTACTCAGAGACACTCGGAGGTTGGTTCTCATCCCCCTGCCTTGTTCAGAGCATGACCCCCTGCTGCAATCAGATACCGGTATATACGCCAATCACCCCTGCCCCTCTAAGACTGTAGGACAGAGCCTGTATGTACCACACACTTAATAATCAGTAACCTGGAAACCTGAGCTGAATTTATACAAGAAAACTGAATGGACTCCTAGACTGATATACCTGATAACAGATATAGCCATCTGGGGACAGGACGTCAGAGCTCCAAAGGTGAAAATAATCCAGCTACATCACTCAAGCAACCCATAGGGGTGCACCAAAACAAAACAAAGCAAGAAGCTACGACACAGTAAGCAAGCATAAACGAATAGAATAACTTATTGATGGCTTGGAGACAAGGGTCAATACCAAGTCACATAAAGAAACAGACCATGATCACCTCAACAGGCTCTCAAAACAAAGAACCAGGGATCTTCTAGATGAAAGTGGAATCCTGGAATTACCAGATGCAGAATACAAAAGTTTAATATACAGAACCCTTCAAGATATCAGTAAGGAAAAGAGGCAACATGCAGAACAAGCCAAGGAACACACAGATAAAGCAATTGAAGAAATTAGAAAGATTACTCAAGAACATAATGAAAAGTTTAATAAGCTGGAAAAATCCGTAGACAGGCGGCAATCAGAAATTCAGAAGATTATCAATGAAATTACAAAAGTAGACAACTCAATAGAAAGTCAGAGGAGCAGAATTGAGCAAGTAGAAGCTAGAATTTATGAACTCGAAGATAAATCACTTGGCAATAATATATTTGAACAAAAATCAGATAAAAGAATTTAAAAAAATGAAGAAACCTTAAGAATCATGTGGGACTCTATCAAGAGAAATAACCTACAAGTGATTGGAGTATCAGAACAGGGAGAGAGAACAGAAAATACACAGAGAATTGTTGAAGATTTCTTGGCAGAAAACTTCCCTGATATCGTGAAAGATGAGAAGATATCTATCCAAGATGCTCATCGAACTCCACATGAGGTAGATGTTAAAGGAAAGTCACAAAGACATATTATAATCAAACTTGCCAAAGCCAAAGATAAAGAGAATTATAAGAGAAGCAAGGGATAAAAGAAAAGTCACCTACAAAGGAGAGCCAATATGAATAAGCTCGGACTACTCCGCAGAAACCATGCACCCAAGAAAGTAATGGGATGACAGATTTAAAAAGCTGAAGGAAAAAAATTGCATGCAAAGAATCACATATCCAGCAAAACTGTCTCTTAAATATAAAGGTGAAATTAAGACATTTCCAGATAAACACAAGTTGAGGGAATTCGTAAAAACCAAACCAAAACTACAAGAAATACTAAAGGGAGTTCTTTGTTTCGATAATCAATAATATCAGGTATCAACCCAAGACTAGAACACTGGGCAGATCAACAAGAAGTCAACCCAGACAGGGAAATCCAAAAAAACAAAGCAAGATTATATATTAAAAAAACCCTCAAAACAGGTTAACAGTGATGTTAGTATATAAAAGAAGGCAACATTAGAATAAAAAAGGGGCCTAAGAAATGTAATCATAGACCTTCCGTATGGAGAGGAAGATAACAGTGATAAAAAGAAATAAAAGTTAGGTTTAAATTTAGAAAAATAGGGGTAAATAATAAGGTAACCACAAAGGAGACAAACTATCCTACTTAGCAAAATAAAATACAAGGAAAAATACTCAAAAGAAACAAAGTCAACAACAACAGATATGAGGAAAGGGCAATATATAAAGATAATTTATTTAGCACATAAAATTAAGTGGGAAAAAGAAACTGTCTACAACACACAAAAAAGACATCAAAATACTAGCACTAAATTCATACCTATCCATAATTACCCTGAATTTAAATGCACTAAATGTACCAATAAAGAGACCGAGAGTGGCAGAAAGGATTAAAAAACAAGATCCGTTTATATGCTGCCTACAAGAGACACAAACTAGAGTCTCTATGACTTAGAGACAAAAACTAAAACTCAAAGGATGGAAAAAAATATATCAAGCAAACAACAATCAAAAAAGACCAGGAGTGGCAGTATTAATTTCTGACAAAATAGACTTTAAAGTTAAATCCATCAGAAAGGATAAGGAAGGACACTACATAATGATTAAAGGGACAATACACCAAGAAGATATAACCATATTAAATATTTATGCACCCAATGACAGGGCTGCAAGATACATAAAACAAACTCTGTCGGCATTGAAAAGTGAGATAGATAGCTCCACAATAATAGTAGGAGACTTCAAAACACCACTTTCGGTGAAGGACATGTCATCCAGAAAGAAGTTCAATAAAGACATGGAAGATCTAAATGCCACAATCAACCATCTTGACCTCATAGACATACACAGAACACTCCACCCAACAGCAACCAACTATACTTACTTTTTAGTGCACATGGAACATTCTCTAGAATAGACCACATATTAGGTCATAAAGCAAGCCTTAGCAGAATCCAAATATTGAAATATCACAAAGCTTCTTTTCTGACCATAAGGCCATGAAAGCAGAAATCAATAACAGAAAAAGCAGGGAAAAGAAATCAAACACTTGGAAACCGAACAATACCCTGATCAAAAAAGACTGGATTATAGAAGACATTAAGGATGGGATAAAGAAATTCGTAGAATGCAATTAGAATGAAAAAAACTTCCTATCAGGACCTGTGGGACACAGCAAAAGCAGTGCTCAGAGGCCAATTTTTAAATCAATAAATGCACACATCCAAAAAGAAGAAAGGGCCAAAATCAAAGAATTATCCTACAACTTGAACAAATAGAAAGAGAACAACAAAAGAAATCCGCAGGCACCAGAAGAAAACAAATAATAAAAATTAGAGCTGAACCAAATGAAACAGAAAAACAACTGAAAGAATTAACAAGACCAAAAGTTGGTTTTCTGAAAAAAATCAAGAAAATTGATAAACCACTGGCCAAACTGACAAAAGGAAAACAGGAGAGGAGGCAAATAACCCGAATAAGAAATGAGATGGGCGATATTACACCAGACCCAACTGAAATTAAGAGAATCATATCAGATTACTATGAGAAATTGTACTCTAACAAATTTGAAACCAGTAAGAAATGGAGGAATTCCTAGAAACACAATACCTACCTAAACTAACACAAACAGAGGTAGAACAACTAAATAGACCCATAACAAAAGAAGAGACTGAAAAAGTAATCAAAAAAACTCCCAACAAAAAAAAAGCCCTCCTCCAAATGGCTTCACTGCAGAGTTCCACCAAACTTTCGGAGAAGAGTTAACACCACTACTACTAAAGGTATTTCAGAGCACAGAAAAGGACGGAACACTACCAAACTCATTCTATGAAGCCACCATATCCCTGATACCAAAACCAGGTAAAGACACCACAAAAAAAGAAAATTATAGACCTATATCCCTCATGAACGTAGATACAAAAATCCTCAACAAAATTCCAGCCAATAGAATTCAACAACATATCAAAAAAATAATTCACCATGACCAAGGGGGGTTCATACCAGGTATGCAGGGATGGTTCAACTTCGGAAAAACAATTAATGTAATCCATCATATAAATGAAACAAAAGACAAGAATCACATGATTTTATCAATTGATGCAGAAAAGGCATTTGACAAAGTTCAACACCCAGTCATGATAAAAACTCTCGGCAAAATAGGAATGGAAGGAAAATTCCTCAACATAATAAAGGGCATTTATATAAAGTCAACAGCCAACATCATCCTAAATGGAGAGAGGCTGAAAGCATTGCCATCGAGATCGGGAACCAGACAAGGACGCCCTTTATCACTGCTCTTCTTCAACATTGTGTTGGAGGTCCTAGCCAGAGCAATTAGGCTAGATAAAGAAATAAAGGGCATCCAGATTGGCGAGGAAAAAGTAAAAGTATGTCTATTTGCAGACGACATGATCTTATACACAGAAAACCCTAAGGAATCCTCCAGAAAACTACTGAAACAAATAGAAGAGTTCAGCAGAGTATCGGGATACAAGATAAACATACAAAAATCAGTAGGATTCCTCTACACCAACAAAAAGTATATCAGAGAGGAAATCAGCAAATCAATACCATTTGCAGTAGCCCCCAAGAAGATAAAATACTTAGGAATAAATTGAACCAGAGATGTGAAATACTTATACAAAGAAAACTTCAGTACACTTCTGCAAGAAACCAAAAGAGACTTACATAAGTAGAAAAACATACCTTGCTCATGGATAGGAAGACTTAACATTATAAAAATGTCTATTCTACCAAAAGTGATCTATACATTTAATGCAATTCCAATCCAAATCCCAACGTCATTTTTTAATGAGATGGAGAAACAAATCGCCAACTTCATATGGAAGGGAAGGAGGCCCAGGATAAATAAGGCATAACTGAAAAAGAAGAACAAAGTGGGAGGCCGTAATTTACCTGATTTTAGAACCTATTATACCGCCACAGTAGTCAAATAGCCCGTTACTGGTACAACAACAGATACATAGATCAATGGAACAGAATTGAGAATCCAGACATAAATCCATCCACATATGAACAGTTGATATTTGACAAAGGCCTCAAAACAGTTAAATGGGGAAAAGGCAGTCTTTTTAACAAATGGTGCTTGCATAACTGGATATTCATGTGCAGAAAAATGAAACAAGACCCATACCTCATTCCATGCACAAAAACTAACTCAAAAAGTATCAAAGACCTAAACATAAAATCTAAAACAATAAAGATCATGGAAGAAAAAGTAGGGACAATGTTAGGAGCCCTAATACATGGCATAAACGGGATACAAAACTTTATTAAGAATGCAGAAGAAAAACTAGATAACTGGGAGCTCCTAAAAATCAAACACTTATGCTCATCCAAAGATTTCATCAAAAGAGTAAAAAGACTACCTATGGACTGGGAAAAAAGCGTTTAGCTATGACATTTCCGATCAGCGCCTGATCTCTAAAATCTACATGATACTGCAAAAACTCAACTACAAAAAGACAAATAACCTATTAAAAATGGGCGTAAGATATGAATAGACACTTCACTAAAGAAGACATTCAGGTAGGTAACAGATACATGAAGAAATGTTCACGACCATTAGCCATTAGAGAAATGCAGATCAAAACTACAGTGAGATTTCATGTCACTCCAACAAGGCTGGAATTAATCCAAAACACACAAAATAATAAATGTTGGAGAGGCTGTGGAGAGATTGGAACACTTATATGCTGCTGGTGGGAATGTCAAATGGTACAACCACTTTGGAAATCGATTTGGCGCTTCCTTTAAAAAGCTAGAAATAGAACTACCATACGATCCAGCAATCCCACTCCTCGGAATATATCCTAGAGAAATAAGAGCCTTTACACGAACAGATATACGCATACCCAAGTTTATTGCAGCATTGTTTACAATAGCAAAAAATGGAAGCAACCAAGGTGTCCATCAACGGATGAATGGATAAATAAATTATGGTATATTCACACAATGGAATACTACGCATTAATAATGAACAGTGATGAATCTGTGAAACATTTTATAACATGGAGGAATCTGGAAGGCATTATGCTGAGTGAAATTAGTCAGTTGCAAAAGGAAAAATATTGTATAAATCCACTATTATAAGAACTTGATAAATAGTTTGAGAAGAAAAAATTCTTTTGTGGTTACAAGAGGAGGGAGGGTGGGAGGGTTGGAGAGGGCTATTTACTAATTAGTTGGTAGAAAAGAACTACTTTAGGTGAAGGGAAAGGCAAAACACAATACAGGGGAGGTTAACACAACTGGGCTAAACCATAAGCAAAGAACTTTCCTGAATAAACTGAATGCTTTGAAGGCCAGTGTAACAGGGGCAGGGGTTTGGGGACCATGATTTCAGGGGACATCTAAGTCAATTGGCATAATAAAATCTATTAAGAAAACATTCTGCATCCCACTTTGAATAGTGGCCTCTGGGGTCTTAAACGCTAGCAAGCAGCCATCTAAGATGCATCAATTGGTCTCAACCCACCTGGATCAAATGAGAATGAAGAACACCAAGGACGCAAGGTAATCATGAGCCCAAGAGACAGAAAGGGCCACATGAACCAGAGTCTACATCAGCCTGAGACCAGAAGAACTAGATGGTGCTTGGCTACAACCCATGACTACCCTGACAGGGAACATGACAGAGAACCCCTGAAGGTGCAGGAGAGCAGTGGGATGCAGACCCCCCCAAAAAAAATTTTTTTTAAAGACCAGGGTTAATGGTCTGACTGAGACTAGAAGGACCCCAGTGGTCATGGCTCCCAGGCCTTGTGTTGGCCCAGGACAGAAACCATTACTGAAGCCAACCCTTCAGACATGGACTGGACTGGACAAAGGGTTGGAGAGGGATGCTGGTGAGGAGTGAACTACTTGGATCATGTGGACGCTTGAGACTATGTTGGCATCTCCTGCCTGGAGGGGAGGTGAGAGGGTGGAGGGGGTTAGAAGCTGGCGAAATGGACACAAAAAGAGAGAACGGAGGGAGAGAGCGAGCTGCCTCATTAGGAGGAGAGTAATTGGGAGTGTATGTAAGTTTTTATGTGACAGACTGACTTGATTTCTAAGCTTTCACTTAAAACACAATAAAAATTATTTAAAAAAACTAAGGAGACTGATAATATAAAAAAAGAATGTTTATAGCACGTTATTCATAATTGCTAAAAATTGGAAGCAAAGATGATGCCATTCAATAACTGAAGGAATAAATTGTGGTACATCCTTAAAACAGAGCATTACTGAATGATAAAAAGTAATGATCTATCATGATATGAAAAGATATGGAGGAATATTAAATGCATATTGGTAAATGAGAGAAGCAAGTTTGAAAAATCTGTATACGGTTTGATTCCAACAATTTGAAATTCTGCCAAAGAAAAAAACTATGTATAGACTAAAAAGATCAATGGTTGTCTGGAGTTCCAGGGGAGAGAGGGAAAGTCAGTGGTAATAAATTCCTTCAGTTTTATTTATCTGGGAATGTCTTAATTTCTCCTTCCTTTTTGAAGGAAAGTTTTTCCAGATGCAGAATTATTCATTGATAGGTATTTCTTCTTTTTTTTCAGCACTTTAAATGTGTTATCCCACCATCTTCTGGCCACCTTGGTTTCTGATAAGAAATTGTTAATATTATTGAGAATTCCTTGTACACAATGGATCATTTTGTTGTTACTGCTTTCGAAATTACCCCTTTGTCTTGGTCTGTTGACAATTTGATTATAGTATTTCTCACTGTGGGTCTCTTTGAGATTATTCTACTTGGACTTTGTTACGTTTCTTGTACATGTACAATCACATCTTTAATCAAATTTGGTATGTTTTTGTCATTATTTGTTCAAATAATCTTTCTGCCCTTTTCTCTCTCCATGGTTTCCTTTAGCTATTTGAGCATGTGATGGTTAAGATTGTGTGTCACCTTGGCTGGGCCATGATTCTCAGTGTTTTGGCAATTGTGTGATGTTGTGGCCACTTCCTTGTTGAAATTTGTTATGCAATCACTCCCATGATGGGATCCTGTGAGTAGCCAATTGGTTGAAGGGGAGTTTCCTTGGGTGTGTCCTGCATCAAGTGCGTGTGGACATTGTGGCAGGGCTTGGGGGCTTTTGCTCATTCTGGATCCTGCAGCTGGCTCATGTTCATCTGACCTGTGGTTCTTGGGACTTGAGCTAGCAGCTTACCTGTGATCTTGCCTGCCGATCTTGGGATTTGTTGATCTTCACAGCCCATGAGCTAGAGCCAATTTTGTTTTCGCCAGCCCCTTCGGCTACGTGAATCAGGAGAAGCCTCTATCCTGACCCATGGACTTGGGATGTTATAACCTCTACAACCACATGAATCTTTTCCTTGATATAAATATCTCTATCTATATTTATACACTTTACTGGTTTTGCTTCTCTAGAGAACTCAGCCTATGGCAGAATATATTTAAGACAGCCATTTTAAATTCTCTGTCTAGTAAGTCAAATTTTGAAAAAACGTTTTTACAATAAATAAGTCTTTGGTCTTGCAAAATTCTATCATGTGATTTACAACATAGTTTCTTTCACCAAGGCCATATTTTTAAAACTACAGATCCTTCTTCTTTGTTTCCAACTTTCACATTCCAATCATCAGTAATTATCAATGCATCTTGATTGCATGTTTGATCAATTTCAGACCACAGAAGTTGATAAAAATCTTCAATTTCCTCATCTTTGGCATTAGTGGTTGGTGCATAAATTTGAATAATAGTTGTATTAGCTGGTCTTCCTTGTAAGTGTATGGATATTGTCCTATCATTGACAATATTACACTTAGGGATAGAACTTGAAATGTTCTTTTTTATGATGAATACAATGCCATTCCTCTTCAATTTTTTATTCCCGGCATAGTGGACCATATGATTGCCTGATTCAAAATGGCCAATGCTAGCCCATTTCAGTTCACTAATGTATAGGATATCAATTTTTCTGTGGTCCATTTTATTTTTAATAACTTCCATTTTCTTAGATCCATACGTACTTTATACATTCCATATTCTGATTACTAATGGATGTTTGCAGCTGTTTCTTCTCACTTTGAGTCTTGTCACATCAGCAAATGAAGGTCCCAAAAGCTTTATCCCATCCATGTCACTAAAATTGACTCGACTTTGAGGAGACAGCTCTTAGTCATATTTTGAGAGCATTCCAGCATGAGGGGCTCACCTTCTGGCACTATATCAGACAATATTCCGCTGCTATTCGTAAGGTTTTCACTGGACAATCTTTTCAGAAATAGACCACCAGGTCCTTCTTCCTAGTCTGTCTTAGTCTAGAAGCTACACTGAAACCTGTCCACCAGGGGTGACCCTGCTGGTATTTTAAATACCAGGAGCATAGCTTCCAGCATCACAGCAACACACAAGCCACCACAGTACAACAAACAGACGTGTGGACTACATCTGTGCAATGAGATGATGGAAAAGCTCAATATCATCAATCAGAATCAGCCCAGTGGCCGACTGCTGAACAGACCATCAATTGCTCATATGCAAGTTTTTTTTTTAAGTCAAAGCTGAAGAAAATTAAAACAAGTCCCTGAGAAGCAAAATACGACCTTGACTATATCCCACCTGAATATGCAGACCATCTCAAGAATAGATTTGACTCATTGAACACCAATAACTGACGACCAGATGAGTTGTGGGATGACATCAAGTACATCACAGGAAGAAAGTAAAAGGTCGTTAAAAAGACAGGAGAGAAAGAAAAGGCAAAAATGGATGTCTGACGAGACTCTGAGGAGGAGACAACATGGCACTATAGACGGAACCACCATGCCATCCCTCTGCAGCAAAGACATGAAAAACTAAGTAAAACAGATACAAACATGAATTTTGGACCTTAAGCATCAAATGAAGGGATAAAGAACTTGATCAAGCACCGAAGGGAATAAGAAACTGGCAGAGAACAGAAAAAGAGGAGAGCTACAAAGTGGAGGTCCCCAGTCAGCTAACTCAGCACAGATTTGCCATCTTGAACTATAGCCACCAAGGACCTTGGACAGGGAGTACGGGAAGGCAACTTCATGGAGCTCCCAACAGGAGACAAGCACCCTGTAACCAGGGATACACGTTTTCCCACCCCACCCCCTTCTTCCCTCTATACAGCCTCCACATCTTTCCAATGAGCAAAGGTCGTTAGTTGGAAAGACACCAGCTCACTGCTCCCCAGGTCCACCCCACCCCCTAAGACTGATTTCCCCAGAGCTGTATTATTATTTTTTGTTGTTGTTTTGGCTTCTTTTTGTTTGTTTCTTCTCTCTACCTTCCTTTTTTTCCTCTCTCCCATCCACCTAGCCCCATTCACCATACCAGCCCCTTCTCAATGGGCTGTGCTGTACCACTGGGCTAAAGAGCCACCAGCACAGCCTCCTTGGTTCTGTGCTGCCTCCCACAGGCCTGCCCCCTGAGCACCATTATTTTTTTCTCTTTTCTTTCTATTTCTTCTCTCTCCCTTCTTTTCCTGTCTCCTGCCCTCTTAGCCCTGTGTACCGTCCCCTCCTTTTCCATGTACTGTGATGCACTGCTTGGCTGAAGAGCCACCAGCACATGGCCTCCCAGGTATGCACCACCACCACTGGCTGGCTCCTTTGGGGCCATATTTTTTGTTTGTTTTGTTTTGTTTGTTGTTTCTTCTCTCTCCCTTCCTTCTTTTCCTATCTTCCAGCCACCTAGTCCCATGTACTGTCCCTGTCCCTTCTCAATGGACTGTGTTGCACTGCTTGGCTAGAAAGTGACTGGAACACAGTCTCCCTGGGTTCATGCTGCCCCCACTGGCTGGGTCTTTCTGTGTCCTATTTATTAAATATATATACATATATATATTTGTTTCTTCTCTCTCTATCCCTTGTTCCTTTCCTTTCTCCTGCCAACCTAGACCCATGTGCCATCCCCACCCCTTCTCAACAGGCTGTGCTCCACCAGTTGACTAAAGAACCACCAGCACATGACGTTCCACCCTCACTAGCTGAATCCCATCATGCCACATTTTATTTACTTTCATGTTTTGCTTCTGATTCTCTCTTTCTCCTTCTCTCTCACCCACTTATCTCTGAACATCCTCTCCTTTCGCTCCTGTCTAACTGTACCACATACCGAGTGTTGTGCCACCACACATCACCAACACGTCTCTTCAGACCCCCGGCACCTGCCATGCATTGCCTCCCAGGCCTACTCTGCTGGCCCCAGTTCTACCCATCTCCATCCTTCCCCCGACAACACCTGCCCTGCTGCACCATAGCTGAGCAACCAGCCCTCATATCTGGACAAGGTGGTGAGAGGTATTGTGCCCACAGTCAAGCAAGCAACAAAACATGCCCAGCCCTGCCCAGATTTAACCAAATAAAACAAAAAAAACTGGATGAAACAAATTTGCAGTCAATAAATGAAGAAAATAATTTCTGAATATCCCAGAGAAAGCAGAAAATATAAAAACATATTTTTTAAAAGTACAGTACGGCTCCAGTAAATGACCAAAGTAAAACACCAGATGACCTTCAGGTAAAATAAAAGGCATTGAAACTACCTGATAGGGACTTAAACACTCTAATAACCAGGGCTCTCCAAGAGATTAGAAAAGACATGAAGGAAAACACAGACAAAACTAAGGAAAAAAAAGACAAAATCATGCAAAATACAAGTTTTCTTCATTTCTCTTTGTCAGGGGAAACACAGACAAAGCAATGCAAGAATTCAGGAAAATAATACAGGAACAAAATATCAAAATAAATGAACAACTAGAAATCATACACAAACAGCAATTAGAAATCCAAAAGATAAACAATAAGATTTCAGAAATAGACTGCAATAGGTCTTAGGAGCAAATTTGAAAAAATGGAAGACAGGGTGAGTGAAATTGAACACAAATTCTTGGATACCACTTTGTTCGAGGAAAAGTCAGAGAAAAGAATGAAGAGAAATGAAGAAAACCTGAGAACAATGTGGGATACAAACAAGAGCAAAAATTGGTACAGGATCAGAGTTCCAGAACAGGTGGAGAAAACAGAAAACACAGAGAGGATCACTGAAGATTTGCTGACAGAAAATTTCCCTAATTGTCATTAAAAGATGAAAAGCTAATCATCCACGAAGCTCAACAAACCCCATATAGGATAGACCCCAAAAGAAAGTCATTAAGGCATATCATAATGACATCAAAGGCAAAGAAAGAATCCTGAGAGCAGCTTGAGAAAAAGGAAGTCACATAGGAAGGGGAAACAATAAGACTAAGCTCTGATTACTCAGCAGAAACCACACAGGCAAGAAGGCAATGGGATGACATGTATAAAACCTTGAAAGAAAAAAATTGCCAACCAGAATAATATATCCTGCAAAAGTCTCACTCAAATATGATGTCAAAATTAGGACATTTCCAGTTAAACAGAAATTAAGGGAAAATGTAAAAAACAAACCAAAATTACAAGAATTAATAAAGGGAGTCCTCCAGTTAGAGAATAAACTACTTCAGGCAACAGCCTGAATCTAGGACACAGGACAGCATCAGTCAGATTCCAACCTAGGTAATTAACTCTCAAAGATGAAACAAAAGTAAAAGGTTTACAACAGGGAAACACAGATGTCAATCTGTAAATGACAACAACGCCAGAACAATAAAAGAGGGAATAAACGGTGTAGGTACAGAGCTTTCAAACGGAGAGGAAGTCAAGGAATATCAAGTTATAAAAGACTGACTTAAACTTAGGAAGATAAGGATAATTTCAAGATAACCAAAAAGAAAGCTAACAAACCTACTCATTAAAATAAAGAAAACATCAATTCTCAGTAAACACAGAATCTACAAAAATGAAAGAAATGGAAAAAAATCCACAAACAAAATGAATTCAGCACAGGAGAGAAAGAGGAAAAAAGAACAAGTCAGTACCACAAAAAACAGCACTACAAAATGACAACAATAAACTCACACCTATCGATAATCACATTGAACTTAAATGGCTTAAATGCACCCATAAAGAGAGAATGACAGAATGGATTAAAAAAAAAAATGACCCATCAACACACTGTCTACAAGAGACATACCTTAGAAAAAAGACATAAATATATTAAAAATCAGATTTAAAAAAACCCCCAAGCAAACAGAAACCAAAAAAGAGCAAGAAGTGGCAATACTAATCTCAGATAAAATAGACTTTAAAACAAAATGCACCTTAAAAGACAAGGAAGTATATTATATAATGATTAAAGGAACAATCTACCATGAGGATAACCATAATAAATATCTGCGCACCTAAAGACAGGGCTCCAAAATACATAAAACAAACTCTAACAGCACTGAAAAGAGAAATTGACAGTTCCACAATAATAGTAGGAGACCCCAGTACATCACTCTTGGTAAAGGACAGAACATCTAGAAAGAAACTCAACAAAGGTATAGAAAATCTAAAGGCCTCAATCAACCAACTTGACCTCACAGACATATATAGAACACTCCACCCAACAGCAGCAAAGTACACATTCTTTTCCAATGCACATGGGACATTCTCCACATCTTAGGCCATAAAGCCACCCTCAACAAAATCCAAAACATTGACATAATACAAAGCATCTTCTCTGATCAAAATGCCATAAAATTAGAAATTAATAACAGGAAGAGCAAGGAAAGAATCAAATACATGGAAACTGAATAACAGCTTGCTGAAAAACCACTGTGTAACAGAAGAAGTTAAAGATGGAATCAAAAAATTACTAGGATCAAACAAGAATGAAAACACATCATACCAAAACCTTTGGGACACAGCAAAGGCAGTGCTCAAATGTCAATTTATAGCATTTGACACACACATTAAAAAAGGGACAAAATCAAAGTGCTAACTATACAATTTGAACAAATAGAAAGAGAACAGCAAAGTAAGCCCACAGCCACCAGAAGAAAGAAAATAATAAAGATCAGAGCAGAAACAAATGAAACAAAGAATAGAAAAACAATGGAAAGAATCAACAAAATCAAAAGTTGGCTCTTTGAAAGGATCAACAGAATTGACAAATCATTAATTGAATTGTCAAAGAAAAACAGGAGAGAAAGGAAATAACTGAAATAAGAAATGAAAAGGTGGACATTACAAGAGACCCAACTGAAATACAAAGGATCATAATAGAGTACTATGAAAAATTGTACTCCAACAAATTTGAAAACAGGAAATGGACAAATTTCTAGAAACACACTACCTACCTAAACTAAAGCAAACAGAGGTCAAAAATCTGAACAGATGCATAACAAGAGATTGAAAAAGTAATACAGAATACTCCCAAAAAAATAGTCCTGGTCCAGATGGCTTCACTGGCGAATTCTATCAAACATTCAGAGAGGAGCTCATACCAGCACTGTTCAAAGCATTTCTGAACATAGACAAGGAAAGCATACTTCCAAATTCTTTCTGTGAAGCCAGCATAACCTTCATACTAAAACCAGGGAAAGACACTACAAAAAAAGATAATTACAGACCAATATCTCTCATGCATATAGATGCAAAAACTCTCAACAAATTTCTAGGCAATAGAATTCAGCATCATATAAAAAGAATAATACACCCAGACAAATTGTGATTCCTATCAGGTATGTAAGGATCATTCAACGTTAGAAAATCAATTAACATAATCCACCTCATAAATAAAACAGAATCGCATGATCATCTCAATTGACACAGAAAAGGCATTTGATAAAGTCCAACACCCATTCCTGATAAAAACTCTCAATAAAATAGGAAAAGAAGGGAAATTCCTCAACATAACAAAGGGCATCTATACAAAACCAACAGCCAATATCATTCTAAATTGAGAGAGAATGAAGACATTTCCCCCCCGCCCCGCCCAGAACAAGAACAAGAAAAGATGCCCTTTATCACCACTCCTATTTAACATTGTGCTGGAACTCCTAGCTAGACTGTTTATTGTTGTTGTTAGGTGCCTTCGAGTCGGCTCCGACTCATAGCGACCCTATGCACAACAGAACGAAACACTGCCCCATCCTGCGCCATCCTTAACAATTGTTGTTATGCTTGAGCCCATTGTTGCAGCCATTGTCTCAATCCACCTCGTTGATGGTCTTCCTCTTTTCCCCTGACCCTGTACTTTGCCAAGCCTGATGTCCTTCTCCAGAGACTGATCCCTCCTGAAAACATGTCCAAAGTATGTAAGACGCAGTCTTGCCATCCTTGCTTCTAAGGAGCATTCTGGTTGTACTTCCAAGATAGGTTTATTCGTTCTTCTGGCAGTCCGTGGTATATTCAATATTCTTCGCCAATACCACAATTCAAAGGCATCAATTCTTCTTTGGTCTTCCTTATTCATTGTCCAGCTTTCACATGCATACGATGTGATCGAAAATACCATGGCTTGGGTCAGGTGCACCTTAGTCTTCAAGGTGACATCTTAGCACTTCAGCACTTTAAAGAGGTCCTTTGCAGCAGATTTACCCAATGCAATGTGTCTTTTGATTTCTTGACTGCTGCTTCCATGACTGTTGATTGTGGATCCAAGTAAAATGAAATCCTCGACAACTTCAATCTTTTCTCCGTTTATCATAATGTTGCTCATTGGTCCACTTGTGAGGATTTTTGTTTTCTTTCTGTTGAGGTGCAATCCATATTGAGGGCTGTGGTCCTTGATCTTCATTAGCAAGTGCTTCATGTTATCTTCACTTTCAGCAAACAAGGTTGTGTCATCTGCATAACGCAGGTTGTTACTGAGTCTTCCTCCAATCCTGATGCTCCGTTCTTCTTCATATAGTCCAGCTTCTCGAATTATTTGCTTGGCATACAGATTGAATTGGTATGGTGAAAGAATATAACCCTGGTGCACACCTTTCCTGACTTTAAACCAATCAGTATCCCCTTGTTCTGTCTGAACAACTGCCTCTTGATCTATGTAAACATTCCTCAGGAGCACAATTAAGTGTTCTGGAATTCCCATTCTTCCCAATGTTACCCATAATTTGTTATGATCCTCACAGTCGAATGCCTTTGCATAGCCAATAAAACACAGGTAAACATCCTTCTGGTATTCTTTGCTTTCAGCCAGGATTCATCTGACACCAGCAATGATATCCCTGGTTCCACATCCTCTTCCAAAGCCGTCCTGAATTTCTGGCAGTTCCCTGTTGATATACTGTTGCAGCCATTTTTGAATGATCTTCAGCCAAATTTTGCTTGCGTGTAATGTTAATGATATTGTTCTATAATTTCCACATTCAGTTGGATCGTCTTTCTTGGGAATAGGCATAAATATGAACCTTTTCCAGTCAGTTGGCCAGGAAGCTGTCTTCCATATTTCCTGCCATTGATGAGTGAGCACCTCCAGCGCTGCATCCGTTTGTTGAAACATCTCAATTGATATTCCTTCAATTCCTGGAGCCTTGTTTTTTGCCAATGCCTTCAGAGCAGCTTAGACTTCTTCCTTCAGTACATCGGTTCCTGATCATATGCTACCTCTTGAGATGGTTGGACATCGACTAATTCTTTTTGGTATAATGACTCTGTGAATACACAGAGCTAGAGTGTAAGGTAAGAAAAAGAAAGAAATGGCATCCAAATTTGTAAGGAAGAAGTAAAACTATCTCTATTTGTGGATGATATGATACTATAACTACAGAACCCAAAGGACTCCAAAAGAAAACTACTGGAACTAATAGAAAGATTCAGCAGAGTAGCAGGATACAATATAAACTTACAAAAATCAGGTGGATTCCTATACACCAATAAAGATAATGATGAAAAGGAAATCAGGAGAGTAATATCAGTTATAGTTGCTGGTAAAAAAATAAAATACTTAGGAATAAATCTAACCAGTGATGTAAAAGACTTATACAAAGAAAACTACAAAACACTATTGCAAGAAGTCAGAAGAGGCCTACATAAATGAAACAACACACCATGCTCATGGATAGGTGGGCTGAACATTGTGAAAATGTCAATTCTACCCAAAGCAACCTACAAATACAATGAAATCCCTATACAAATAACAACAGCATTTTTAATGAGATAGAAAAAATAATCATTAACATTATATGGAAAGGAAAGAGGCACCAAATAAGTAAAGTACTAGGCATCGATAAAGAACAGTGATGAATCTGTGAAACATTTCATAACATGGAGGAATCTGGAAGGCATCATGCTGAGAGAAATTGTCAGTTGCAAAAGAAGAAATGTTGTGTAAGACCACTAATATAAGAACTTGAGAAATAGCTTAAACAGAGAAGAAAACATTCTTGTATGGTTACAAGAGGGAGGAGGGAGGGAGGGTGGGAGAGGGGTATTCACTAATTAGATAGTAAATAAGAACTATTTTAGTTGAAGGGAAAGACAACACACCGTACAGGAGAAGTCAGCACAACTGGACTAAACCAAAAGCAGTTTCCAGAATAAACTGAATGCTTCAAGGGCCAGTGTAGCAGGGGCGGAGGTTTGGAGACTATGATTTAAGGGGACATTTATGTCAACTGGCATAATAAAATCTATTAAGGAAACATTCTGCATCCCACTTTGGAGAGTGGCTTCTGGGGTCTTAAAGGCTAGCGAGCGGCCATCTAAGATGCATCGATTGGTCTCAACCCACCTGGACCAAAGGAGAAGGAAGAATACCAAGGACACAAGGTAATTATGAGCCCAAGAGACAGAAGAGGCCACATAAACCAGAGACTACATCAGCCTGAGACCAGAAGAGCTAGATGGTGCCCAGCTACAACCCATGACTGCCCTGACACAACAGAGATCCCCTGAGGGAGCAGGAGAGCAGGGGGATGGAGAAACATGAAACATGCTAAAAGGCAAGAAAAACACACAGTCTAAAGAGAGAAAGCAAGCATCAGAACCAGACTCAGATATGACACACAGATTTTTGAAGTATCAGACAGAGATTTTAAAATAAATATTTTTTTATGATTAATATGTTGAGATCTAAGGGAAAAAGTAGACAGCAAGCAAGCACAGATGTGCAATGTAAGCAGAGAGATGGAAACTCTAATAAGCAATCAAAAATAAATGCTAGAACTTGCTGGCCTGACAGAGACTGGAGAAACCCTGAGAGTATGGCCCCCGGACACACTTTCGGCTCAGTAATGAAGTCACTCCTGAGGTTCACCCTTCAGCCAAAGACTGCACAGGTCCACAAAACAAAATGAGACTAAAGGGGCACACCAGCCCAAAGGCAAGGACTGGAAGGCAGGAGGGAACAGGAAAGCTGGTAATAGGGAACCCAATTCAAGAAGGGAGAGTGTTGACATGCTGTGGGGTTGTTAAC
Organism: Elephas maximus indicus; assembly: GCF_024166365.1. Lineage (NCBI taxonomy): Eukaryota > Metazoa > Chordata > Mammalia > Proboscidea > Elephantidae > Elephas > Elephas maximus. Next base: position 96,277,311 of record NC_064846.1, on the reverse strand, counting down.
CAATGTCATAAAACAATACGTGTACTAACTGTTTAATGAGAAACTAGTTTGTTCTGTAAACCTTCTTCTAAAGTACGATAAAAAGTAAATAAAATGCTAGAAATCTAAAGAAAAAAAGGTAAGAGAAATAAGAGTACCTTTGATGGGCTCATCAATAGACTGGGCACAGTCAATGAAATAATCAGAGTTAGAATATATGTCCATAGAGAGTTTGCAAAATGAAATGCTCAGAGGAAAAAAAGAATAAAAAACAAACAACAAGAACAACAAAACCAGAACAGAGGCTCCAAGATCTTTAGGACACACTCAGAAGATCAGAATCTCTGCGGATTGACACCAAGCTCCTGGTTAGAGAAAATTCAGGAAGAAAAGACACTGGGCCTTCTAAAACCAGCTGTGTAAGGACATCCTCAGGACAGAGGAAAATGAGACTAACAAGGAGTCCCACGTATTGGCCATTGAATGCATGTCAGGCACTCTGATAGACATTTACCACACATTATTATTTTTCATCCTTATAAATATCCCATTGTATGGATGAGGACTTGAAATCTAAGAAGAAAAAAAAAAAGAAAGAAAAAATAAAAGTAAAAAAGGTAAAGCAACTTGACCAAGATATCAAAGCTTGTAAGTCACAGCCTGGGGTATATCTGTAGGTAAATTATTATAAGATCACGTCTGCAAACTGTTTAAGATTATGGCAAACAAAGGTGTAACTTAAATCTTTAAGCATACATTGGAAGGTGAATTGGTCCCCAGAAAGAAAAAAAAAAAGCTTAAATGCTGAATAAAAATCATCAGAGCAGTCCTTTGTTGTTGGTTCCTAAGCAGGGTTAGGGCAAGACTATTTGTTATAAAGGATATTCCTACAACTTTAACACAGTTTCTGAAATTCAAACTTGAAGTACATACTGAGGCTCAGAGTGGTTAAGTGTTTTGCTCTGGAATTCTGCCTACAAGTCATTTTGACTCCAAGGCCCACCTTCTTTTATTTCCACCAAGTAAGGCCCAGGAATTTAGGGAAAAAATGCAAGAACTACTAGGAGTATAGGCTTCTTTCTTTCTCATGACCATTCCTGGGCCCAAATATGACTAATTATGATCCCTTAGAGACAAAGACCAAGGGGTCATAGAAATCCCTTCGGGGAAGGGGTGAGGGAGCAGAGAGAGAAAAAGAAATTAGAGAGAGACACCCAAGATCTGCTTGTCTCCTCCCTATATAATCACACACAGAAGTGACCTAGGTAGGTATGTGCTTCTGGGGAGGGAGCGATGGAATGCTAGTGCAGCGGGCTCCAAAGGGATCACCAGCTGTATTTAGAATTGTTTTTTCACCCCAAAAACTAAACATCTGAAGCAAAAATAGGACAAAATGTTATTTCTTTCTTCATTCGAGTGATCTGTACATGGGTGTGTTTTCTGTGACTTAATATACTTTTCTATATTTTTAAAAAACTTGTTCATAATTTAAAAAGATAAAGAAAGAAGGTTTCAGGCAAGTGGAAGCCCTCAGGAAGAATCCAGCTTGTAGTCTGGGGTTGTCAAAATATTCTAAGGCCCATGTTGTCCAAGGTCTAGAGAAGGAGAAGTGGGTGAGGGGAAGATGCCAGAAGCCAGATCATGCGGCTCATTATATGTAAGTCATGTTGAGGACTTTGCACTTTATTCAAAGTGAAATGAGGAGTCAGTATGGGATATTAAGTAGGGGAGGAAAAGGATGTAATTCATCTTTCGGAACGGTCAGCCTGGCTACTGGAAGGAGAAGGGAATGGTGGGAATTCCCGAGACAAAACGGTGCACGCCAGTGGAGTTACAGAGGTTCAGGAGGTGTGTGGGAGGTAGAGGTGACGGGACTTGCTGAAGGGTGTGATGGTGACCAGAGGAACATGTGGAAGAGGAAAGAAATAAGGGTGACTCTCCAATTTTATTTCACTTGAACACCTGGATGGATGGTGGTGCTATTCACTGAGATGGGGAAGATTGTGGGAAAAGAAAAGTTGGGGTGGGGAATAGGGGTGAGGAGTAAAGATCAGGAGCTCAGTTTTTGCCATTTAAGGATGAAATGCCTGAGACATCCAAATACCCTAAGCGTCCTCCCTACAGCTATGCCAAGGAGAAATTCTTGGGAAGAGGGTTCTTTATGTCGATCTCTGTTTTCATTATTTTGATTTACTTTTGCATGTAGTGTTGATCTGCCCCTCTCCTCATTGGTACCCCCATCACCTACCTTCTTTCATTCTTTCTACTCTTTTCCCCTACTCTCTGAACCACATACCCACTCCTCTGTATTTCTCCCTTCTGATAGGAAGAGGTGGGTTGGGCCATATGAAATGGTAGATCAGAGGCTGCTCCAAACACCCTTTGAATATCTCCATATTTGAACCTATCTCTTTTCAAAGCTTCACCGAGAAGTGAACAGAAAGAGAGGTCCAAATCCCAGCTCACGAAGTCTTTGCTGTCCTGTTTTAAGCCAACTCCCACGCACATGCAAAGCCTTAGAGAGAAGTCAGTTTTAGGGCTGACCCTTCTTCACTGTCCAGTCTTTCTCAATCTTTTGCTGGCTTCTCCTCCTCAACCCAACTTCTGAACAGTGGAGTGTCTCAGGAGATAGCCCCGAACCTTCTTTCTCTGACTACTATCTCTCCTTAAGTGATCCCACCTAATCTCATGGGTTTAAATACTGTCTGGGTCCTGTTGTCTCCGTAATTCTGTTTCTCCAGCCTACATGGTTGACAAATGGATTCAGAAACTTAGCATGTGCAAATATGAGCTCTTGACACTCACTCCCAGCCATCTTTCCCCCTTCTCCAAACTTACCAGGTACACCCTCATTATTGCCTATCACAATACTTAACACCTCCATGATCAAGACATGCAAGAAAATACTCCTGTAGTAGTAGTTCATTCCTTCCGTTTGTTCACCGGCTGCCTTCAGTCCATGGTCAAGTGCAGGCTTTTCTACTGCCAAGGTATAATGTGAATCTATGCACTATCCTCAAAATGGCCCAGCCTCTGTCATCTCTCAACTGGACTATGGCAAGAGACTCCTAACTGGTCTCCTTACTTTCCTTTTTGCCTTGCCCATGTGCAATATTTTCCACACAGAGCGGACAGAGACAAATGATTAAATATGAATTACATCATGGCACTGCCCTGATTCAATCCTCTCTCTGGCTCTCCATGGCACTTTGGATAAAAACCAAACTTCTCGTCATGGCCCCCGCTCACCACTACACCTTCTTCTACACCCTGTATCCCTTCATCCAGTGGGCTCCAGTCACGCTGCCATCCGTTCTGTCTCTCCAGCACCCCAAGCTCTTTTCTGCCACAGGAACAGGGGAATTCTGCTAGGCAGGTGCTTCCCCTAGTTCCTTAAGCAGCTGACTGCTTATCATTGTCCTCAGAAAGGCCTTCCTTGAGCTTCATAGCTCCAGCTTTGCCACTTCTCTTGGATTCTAGGTAATATCTACCACGTCACCTTGTTCATTTCCTTGAAAGTGTTTATAGCAACTCTTGTTTTTATGTTTTCTGAGGTTTTTATTGTCTGTCTCCCCTACTAGAAAACGTGCTCCTGAGCGCAGGGACTCTCTGGCTGAAAGAGTGCACCCTGGCACATAGTAGGCCGTCCCTAAACTCTTGTTCAACCCTTGAATGGATGAAATAAATAGCACTTCCTCTCACAAGAAAAGGACTTCTCCCTCCCTCCAATGAAGCTCCACAGGGCTCTTGAGTTTTGCCTCTATCACAGCATGTAGTAGTCAGAAAACTTTCAACTGCAGATGGTAGAAACTGACCATGAACTAAAAAGAAAAAAAAGAGGATAATGGGGGCTCCATGGAGGCCTCTGAGAGGAGTCTTGGAGAGGATTCCCCAGCTGCTGTCGTTTTCACTTTAGCAGCCTTGTTCCTGTTGCTGGATCCCTGTAGGGATTGCCTGGGAATTGTCTTCAGGTTTGGCAGTCTTGGAGATTCGCTGGGCCATAGCATGACTTCCCTGAACCTATTTGTCCTGTCATTTCACTGATTTCTGCTGGCTCTGTGGATTGGAAACCAAAGCCGGAGAAAGAGATCTTGTTGAGTCCTGGTCCTTGAATTGCTCTCCTCTGCCATTTCTGCCTCTTAGCAATGTGGCTGAGAAGCTCTTCTCATCGTTTTCACGTTCTGTACTCCTCAGCAATCGTGGCTTCCCCCTTGGCCTCTGCCTCCTCAGGTCCCTCTTGGACAACCACCTGGACTAGTGATGCACATATGGTCTTCCCCCTACATGCTGGCAACCTAGGTGCCCAGGAGATGGCTCCTTACAGTGACGGCAATCATCACCTTGGTCAGGCAGGGCCTGTACGGCAGGCATCTCCTAGGTTTCTCCCCTTGCCTTTGCTGCAGCTAGCGCCGTCTAGGGGCAGACAGCTGGATTTTGCAAGCTGGCAAAGTGCTTATCTGTGTGTCTTGTTCTCAGCCATCTTGGGCTGGTCTCCAGACAGCGATGGGGAAGATCTTGCTGCATCGTACCCCATGGTGACTCGGTCCATTCCTCATGTTCATGGTTGTTCTGTCCTGTTGGCCCAGGTGTAGCCTACGCCGCCATCACAGAAAACAGTTTCTGTTATCCAAAGAGGGTGGAAGGGCAGAGAGGTGGAGGGGGAGGAGAGAATATGTGCTGGGCAGATGAAATTCCACGGCCACCATAGTCCAATCTCATAGCCCTTATAGCCCTCTGCTGGCATTTCTGTTACTTGTATGGGCAGCCTGAGCCTTAGTGGACTGGAGACGTCCTGAGGGAAGGCACTACGGGCTGGACTTTTTTTTTCTTTTTTAATCTGACCCCATAGCCCACAGTTCAATGCCTGGCCCGTGGTAAGTGTGAGACACCTATTTATGGAAGGAAAGGAGGGACAGAGAGAAGAAGGGTTGTTCTGACATTTTTGCAACTGGTTACATCTGATTTTCTTCCTCTTGTTCTATCAGCTCCATCTCAATGTTGCGTGCACGTGTGTGCATGTGTGCATTTATGTGTATTGATGTTTAATATGTACTCTTTCTAAAGTTCTGGTCATATTGCTTCCATCCTTGAACACGCTGAGTGGTTCCCGTGACTTTGAGTCTAGAATCCAGGCACCTTAGCTTGCCTCACAGGGCCCGGCACCTTCCAGCCCCATCTCCTACTATATGCCCTTGGGGACCATGAGCTCTTCCACACCAGACTATTAGGCACGACCAGAAGTGACCATGGCTGTACTGTTATGCCACAGGGCCTTGGCACAAACTGATCCCTCTGCCTGGAATGCCTTTCCTCCTGCCCTGACATGGGGAACTGCTACTCATCTTTCAGAACCTTCCTCGGGGGTTCTCTCTTCTGCACATCATCACCTGATTCCCCTTTCTGTAGGAAGTGGGGCTCTAGTCCCTGTTACACTCTGCTCTAATGGTTGCTTGCTTGTCTATCTCCTCAGCATTTGGCCCTGTGTGGCCTCTCTGCCCCCACAACACATACTGCTCAAGTCTTCTCATCCTGCCCTGCACATCAACACACCAACACCCAATGCTCAGCACATTGCTTGTCCCTTAACCCCAGAGCCTAGTACTCGATAAACCTCCCATAAATTTCCGCTGGTGAACTGAGCCCAGGCATCTCATTCTAGAGAGTAATTTCAGGTTTTGTTTTTGTTGAACATGCTTGTGCATCTCTTGGTTCAGGTTGGAGGCCTCAGCACCTTGAGGGCAGATCCAAGAATAAACAAGTGCCTGTTCCAGGTGAGGTTCTGTGCCCGGTCTTTGGTTTGGCTTTCCTCATCTTATCATTGAGGACAGCACTAAGAACAGGGCGTTCTTGATTCCCCACTTCCCGATGAATGTTTTGAGGCTGCGAGGGGCTGGTGGCTGGGGATATGTGGAGCCCCAGGTCTCTAGTCCGGCCATACTCTGTTGCAGAGGCAGGGTTTCCAGCCCAGGTTGTCTGTTTCACCAAGGCAAGCTCAAAACCAGTCTATGTCCTCCTGTCTCTCCGAACCTCTCTATCCATAGAACCAGCACAGTCTCAATAACTACTTGTGGCATGGCTTTTTGAATGAATAAAAATAAAAAACGTTGCCATCGAGGTCCAGTTGCTTCCAAGCCACGGCATCCCCTGTGTTACAGAGTAGAACTGAGCTCCGCAGGGTTTTCTTGGCTGTAATCCTTACAGAAGCACATCATCAGGCCTTTCTTCTGCGGCACAGCTGGGTGGGTTCCAATCACCAACCTTTTGGTTATTAGTCAAGTACCAACCTTTTGTGTCACCCAGAGACCTTTCTGAAAGAATGCATGGTTTTTATTCTGTCTTTTGTAAGTGCTACAACGGAGGTAAAGAGCTGGAAGGAGGGGAGGGGTCTCTGAGAAAATGGGTCAGCAGGCTGCATGGGGAGCTTGGGAAGCTCAGAAGAGAAGTTGTTTTCTTGGTGATGGCGATGTTGGGGAGTGCGTGTACATTGAGAGGAGGAGCACGCCTGAATATGAGAAAACTATTCTTCTTAGCTTTGTTGGGGCCGGGCAAGCGTATTCTCAATGCTGCCTCACCCTCTCTTGCAATGGTACTTATTAATTTAAACGTTCCGTAGGGGAGGAGGGATAAACTCCCCTACATCTAACCAGTATTCCCTCTGTCCACAGTGGAGCCCTTTTCTTGGCTCTCTCTTCATGAATATCCAGGAGACCTTGAGCGGCTGAGCCTCACACCCCCGCTCCCCCACCACCACAGCCTCCCGCCCCTTCCAGCCGCTCCAGACCTCCAGGCCCCGCCGCCCCGCAGCAGCCACAGGGGGAACCAAAGAGACAGAAGCCTTTCCAGCTGCCCGGACCACAGACGCCAACACCCCCAACCCCCCATCACACGCCGTCCGCCCGCGCCCCGCACGCTGGCTCACGACCAAGCGGCGGCGGCAGCAGCAGGCTGCAGCGACTCGGACCAACGCGCTCCCGGCAGTGCTCGCCATCCCAGGTGACTTGGGCTCGCCAGCTCTGCTGGCCCCGGGTCCTCCGCCCCGGCTCCCGCTCGCGCCCACGCCGGGTTCCTGCGCCCACTCGCCCTCCCCCGCCTCTCTGCCCCCCAGCTCGCAGAAAGGGAGGTCGCGGCAGCGGCCCGGCGGCAACGGCGACCGTGGCGACGGCGGCGACCGTGGCGGCGGCGGTGGCGGCAGCGGCTGCAGCGGAGGCTGCGGCGGCGACTGTGGCTGAGGCGGTGGCGGAGGCCTCAGTGGCTGAGGCGGAAGCGGAGGTGGAGGCCGAGGCTCCGGTAGAGGAGGCAGCGGCGGAGGCCACCCTGGAGGAGGCGGCGGCCGCGTTGGCGGGGGAGGAGGCGGAGGCCTCCCTGGTGGCAGCGGCGGTGGCAGAGGCCAGGGCGGCTGAAGCCGCCGCTGCAGCAAGGGCTGCGTTGTCCCCCTCGGTAGAGACGGATGCGGATACGCATTTGGATGCAGATGCCGAGGTGGCGGCTGCACTAGCGGCGGAGGAGGAAGCGGCCATCAAAGCAAGTATGGGTATCTACACCAAGAGGATCATCAGCGCCAGCCCCGACCCCCCCACGGCCTCGCTGTATGTGGGCGACCTGCACCCGGAGGTGACCGAGGCAATGCTGTACGAGAAGTTCAGCCCGGCCGGGCGCATCCTCTCCATCCGCATTTGCAGGGACAAGATCACCCGCCGCTCCCTGGGCTATGCGTATGTTAACTACCAGCAACCGGTGGACGCCAAGCGGGCCTTGGAGACCCTGAACTTTGATGTCATCAAGGGCAGGCCAGTGCGCATCATGTGGTCCCAGCGAGACCCCTCGCTCCGCAAGAGCGGGGTGGGCAACGTCTTCATCAAGAACCTGGGCAAGACCATCGACAACAAAGCGCTGTACAACATCTTCTCAACGTTTGGCAACATCCTCTCCTGCAAAGTGGCCTGCGATGAAAAGGGGCCCAAGGGCTACGGGTTCGTGCACTTCCAGGAGCAGGAGTCGGCTGAGCGGGCCATAGACGTGATGAACGGCATGTTTCTGAACTACCGCAAAATTTTCGTTGGGAGATTCAAGTCGCATAAAGAAAGAGAGGCCGAAAGGGGAGCCTGGGCCAGACAGTCCACGAGTGCTGACGTCAAGGATTTCGATGAAGACACCGATGAGGAAGCCACCTTGCGATGAAGACATCCCAGGAGACAGGGAGCAGGCCAGCAGAGCCAAACCCTGGCTCCCATCGGGTTTACAACCCTCCCCCCACCCCACCCACCATCAGTGTATTGCTTTGGGAGTGCTGATTTCTCTCTTCTCTCCCTTTGCTCTCCCCTCCCCTCTTTCATCTCCCCTCCCCTCCCCTCCCCTCCGCTCTACTTCCCCTCATCTCTTTTGCTCTGCAGCTCTCCACCACCTCCTCTCCTCACTTCCTTTCACCTCTCTCCGCCCCCCAAGGGCATTGTGAATAATCTTGCTGTTCATTCCCATTTGATATGTTAAAGGCTGCCTCTTGCCCTTGTGGTTTGGTTTAAAAGCAATTTCTTTCTCTCTTTGTTTATTGCGCAGGTGGTACAATTTCATGGTAGAAACATCTCAAAGGAGAAGGAAATCAGATGAGGGGAAAATCAAGAGAGCAATTGCTACCCTTGCTCCTACTATCCAGAGACAACCACTTTTACCTTTTTGGTGTGCTGTTTTTCCGGGCTCTCTTCTCTCCTTCTCTCTCCCTTCCTCACCCCCATCCCACCCTCCCTTTTAACACACTGCTATAGAATGGTTCATGTGTGTAGTGTTTCTTATCCTGCTTTTTCAGAAACTAAAAGCAAACAAAAACCAATCCATTGAACTTCTTTCCATGTTATTCAACAGGCTTCCAAAACGTCATCTTCAGTGCCTGCAGAGTGCTCCAGTGTATCCATGGACTTTAAAATTTCTGTAATCGTTTCTTCATTGCCGGACATTCACGTGGTGCCTAGTTCTTTCCCTGTGTTTAAAACCAACACTGCATACTGTGATGAGTGAATACGTCTTTGTAAAGCGAAATCTTTGCTATCATTCTCTGGATGGCATCAACTGTGGACAGTACATAGGAACATTTTAAGGACTTTTCCTGTGTGTAGCCAAATGGCCCCCTGCATAAACATTGCACTGATTTGCATTCATGCCAGCCACAGCAGCTAGTAAAAAGAGTATGTCCGTTTCCCCAACATAGTTTCCTGACTCCTGTAATTGGCACGTGTGTGCCTGTGTGTCTGTGTCTGTGTGTCTGTGTGTGTGCACTCACTTGCTTCTTTGGGGGGTGGAGGGCTCCAAATGGTATTTCACTGTCCCTGGTTGTTTTGCTGGATTGAAACACTGTTTACTTCCTCATTCCCCACCCCCCAGTCTCTGCCCTCCTCTCCATGGTCAGAAAGATAATTCAGCTTCATTGCAGGAAAAAATGCAAGGAAAATTAATGTCACAGAGGGAAATTAATGTCACCAGTAATCAATGCCAATGGCCACCCATACCCTCCTGAAACATTTTCATCTGTACCTGTCCAGTATTTTTCATGTGAATATTATATATTTGTGAATTTTAATGTATATACTGTTTCAATATTTGCTTTTTCATGCATAAGTATATAATATGATAGATATATAGATATTCTTGAACTTCCTTTCATGTCATTAAATATTCTTCTAAAATTGTTTCCATGGCTTTTTAGTGTTCTAGTGTATGGATGGGCTACAAAAAGGGATAGATAAAAATGTGTACGTATATGTACATATCTATATCCATATGTAAATGTAGATGTAGATACATTTATTTTGTTTTTAACTACTTCCTTATTGTTGAATATCTAGGTTGTTTCTGTTTTTTCGTTATTCAAACCAAAGCTTCCAAGAACATAATAGTGCACAAACTTGCTGCCATTCAAGATTATTTCCTGAACAAACATTGCTGAAAAAGGGTCAAGGACATAGACAAAGGTTATGGGCAGTTTTACTTTTCTTTGGTACATTTATTAAATGACCGTTCATAAAGATAGTATCATTTTACCCTTGTAAAGTATACAAATAGTGTGAGAGGCGCTAAATTCCTGGACAATTTTCCAAACTTGGTGTTAGAGTCATTTCTGCACTCTGCCAATATTCTATCAAAGAAACGGCAGTTTTTTTGTTTTTATCTACTTTAAACATTTATGTTTATACAAATACTACATTATCATAATAGAAAAAAATTAAATTTGATAAGGAAAGTGAAAACCCTAATTTCACCAAAAAAAAAAAAAAAATCCCGCTTGGATAAGCAAACATGTACAGACATAAATATTACATTCAAAAATGTAATATATTATTTCATTGTTAGATATAGTCACTATAACTATTCTTTCTTTCCAAATTATTAACTATTCTACAATTTTTAAATTAATATTTTATTTTATGGATGAGTTATAGTTTCTAAAAGCCAGTGCCTAATGTATGTTTAAGATGCTTCCAGTTTCTCCCCCAATAAAATTAACTTTATGGGGAGAACCTTTGTAGTTGAGTGTTTGCTGACATCTTTGGATATTTAATCGCCTTATGTACTTTACAGAAACCCTGGTGCGTAGTGGTTAAGAATTATGGGTGCTAACCAAAATGTAGGCAGTTTGAATCTACCAGGTGCTCCTTGGAAACTCTTTGGGGCAGTTCTACTCTGTCCTATAGGGTCTCTATGAGTCGGAATCAACTCAATGGTAAGGGGTTTATGTACTTTACCAGTCTGTGGCCAAAGGCTTCATGCATAAAGTTTATATTCACCAGTAGTGTAGAAGAATACATGCTTCCCCATTCATCTTCTTTAGTTAGTATTTAAGTTCTGAGAAATTGGTTAGGGCTGTGGAATTTTTCTTTTGCTATCTCATTTTACAAGTGCTTTGCTTACAAAGGGGATCAACATATTAAATATAAGCAACAGCCACTTTAAAGAGGTTATTTTCTATACCTTTGCAGGCCTTGGCCTATTTATACATATATTTTAAAACAAATACAGAATCACCTGAATATATCCTCTCAAAATTTGCTTTTCAATAAATTGCAAATACTCTAAAACATTTTTGGCTATTCAACATTCTCCCACAAGTAGCTTTAATTATATAGGTGGACCAGAATTCTTTTAGGTTATTTTCCCATTTCGGACTTTACAGTAATTTCTAGATTTTTCACATTAAACCCAAACCTGTGGTGAATAATTTTGCAGCAGAATTCTTGTAGTATTATTTACTGAAGATAAGTACCTAGAAGTAAAATAAAAAAAGTAGAAACCTTTTAAAATTCTTTAATTGTACCATCAGGTGGCCTGGATGTACCAAATGACACTTCCAACAACACTTTATAAGGATGACCATTTTCCTGCACAATTTCTTCCCTGAATGTTATAAACCTTTATTTTTTGCCAAAGTAATGCTATAAAAAACCTGCCGTATTTTTTGTTTTCCTTATTCCATTTTTTGAAAAACTTTTTATTCAGCTTATCATTCAAATAATATAAGATCATTTTAAAAACAAATGAAATAGCTTTGATAGGCAAAATAAAACAAAAATTTCTGGTCATTCTCCTATCCATAGTTAGCAACTCTCAACCTTTTGGCATATGCTATAGGTCTATTCTGATCAGTTTAATATGGCATGTTAATTTAGATGGATTTGAGTGACTGTTGTTTCTGAGTTTTTCTCATTCAGACCAGAATTGCTAAGAATAACCAGATGCATAAATAATTGCTTATATTTAATATCATTTCCTGAACAAATGTTCTTACAAACAGATTTATTCTGATCAGTTTAATATGGCATGTTAATTTAGATGGATTTGAGTGACTGTTGTTTCTGAGTTTTTCTCATTCAGACCAGAATTGCTAAGAATAACCAGATGCATAAATAATTGCTTATATTTAATATCATTTCCTGAACAAATGTTCTTACAAACAGATTTATAAGTTCCCATTTTTATTCCTGTTAGTCGGTATATGTGACTTTAAATTTTACACATTTAAAAAATCAAATAGATACTGAAAGTTTGTTACAGAATATCAGCAATTTCAGATGACAAGAAAAGGAGTTTAAAACCACCTATAACCTATGAACAATTTCTAATATTTTGGCCCATACATATCCAGGAATATGTATATGTATATATGTGTGTGTATATATATATACCTTGTTGTTAGCTGCCATTGAGTTGGTTCCAACTCATAGTGACCCTACGTACAACAGAACAAAATACTACCTGGTCCTGCACCATTCTCACGATCAATGTTATGCTCAAGCCCATTGTTGCAGCCGCTGTGTCAATCCATCTCCTCGAGGGTTTTCCTCTTTTATGCAGACCCTCTACCAAGCATGATTTTCTTCTCCAGGGACTGATCCCTCCTGATACTACCATCCTTGCTTCTAAGAAGCATTCTGGCTGTCCTTTTTCTAAGACAGATTTTTTTGTTCTTCTGGCAATCTATGGTATATATTCAATATTCTTTGGCAACACCATAATTCTAAGGCATCAATTCTTCTTCAATCTTTCTTATTCATTGCCCAGCTTTTGCATGCATGTAAGGCAATTGAAAACACCATGGCTTGGGTCAGGCACACCTTAGTCCTCAAAGTGACAGACATCCTTGCTTTTCAACACTTTAAAGAGGTCTTTTGCAGTAGATTTGCCCAATGCAATGCATCATTTGATGTCCTGACTGCTACTTCCATGGGCGTTGATTGTGCATCCAAATAAAAAGAAATTATTGACAACTTCAAACTTTTCTCTGTTTATCATGTTACTTACTGGTCCGATTGTGAGGATTTTTGTTTTCTATATGTTAAGCTGCAATCCATACCGAAGGCTGTAGTCTTTCATTTTCATCAGTAAGTGCTTCAAGCCATTTTCACTTTCTGCAAGCAAGATTGTTTCACCTGCATAATGCAGGTCGTTAATGAGTCTTCTTCCAATTCTGATGCTGCGTTCTTCATATAGTCTGGCTTCTTGGATTATATTCTTTGTTCAGCATACAAATTGAGTAAGTATGGTGAAAAGATACAACCCTGACACACACCTTCCTTGATTTTAAATCAAGCAGAATTCCCTTGTTCTGTTTGAACTACTGCTTCTTGGTCTATTTACAGGTTCCTCACGAGCACAATGAAGTATACTGGAATTCCCATTCTTCCCAATATCATCCATAATTTGTCAAGATCCACAGTCAAATCCTTTGCATAGTCAATAAAACACAGGTAAACATCTTTCTGGTATTCTCTGCTTTCAGCCAGGATCCATCTGACATCAGCAATGATCTCTCTCGTTCCATGTCCCTTTCTGAATCCAGCTTGAACTTCTGGCAGTTCCCTGTCTATGTACTGCTGCAACCACTTTTGAATGATCTTCAGCAAAATTTTACTTATGTGTGATATTGTTCAATGATTTCCTCATTCTGTTGGATCATCTTTCTTTAGAATGGGTAAAAATATGGATCTCTTCCAGTCAGTTGGCCAGGTACTGTCTTCTAAATTTCTTGGCATAGATGAGTGAGTGCTTCCAGGGCTGCATCCATTTGCTGAAACATCTCAATTGGTATTCTGTCAATGCCTGGAGCCTTGTTTTCTGCCAGTACCTTCAGTGCAGCTTGGACTTCTTCCTTCAGTGCCATAGGCTCTTGATCATATGCTACCTCCTTGAATGGTTGAATGTTGACCAATTCTTTTTGGTACGATGACTGTGTGTATTCCTTCCATTTTCTTTTGATGCATTCTGTCTCTTTCAATATTTTCCCTGAAGGCTTTATTTTTTTCTTCAGTTCTTTCAGCCTGAGAAACGCCGAGCCTGTTCTTTCCGTTTGGCTTCTAACTCCAGGTCTTTGCACATTTCATTATAATACTTAATTTTGTCTTCTCCAGCTGCCCTTTGGAATCTGTTCACCCCTTTTACTTCATCATTTCTTCCTTTCACTTTAGTTACTCTATGTTCAGGAGCAAGTTTCAGAGTCTCTTCTGACATTCATTTTGTTTTTTTCTTTCTTTCCTATCTTTTTAATGACCTCTTGCTTTCTTCATGTATGATGTCCTTGATGTCATTTCGAAACTCTTCTGGTCTTTGGTCATTAGTGTTCAATATGTAAATCTATTCTTGAGATGGTCTCTAATTTCAGATGGGATATACTCAAGGTCGTATTTTGGCTCTTCTGGACTTGTTCTAATTTTTCTTCAGCTTCAACATGAACTTGCATATGAGCAATTGATGGTCTGTTCTGTAGTCAGCCCCTGGCCTTGTTCTGAGTGATGATATTGAACTTTTCCTCCCTCTCTTTCCAAAGATGTAGTCAATTTGATCCCTGTATATTCCATCTAGGAAACCCTGGCGGCATAGTGGTTAAGTGCTACGGCTGTTAACCAAGAGGTCGGCAGTTCAAATCCACCAGGTGCTCCTTGGAAACTCTATGGGGCAGCTCTACTCTGTCCTATAGGGCGCTATGAGACAGAATCGACTCAACGGCAATGGTTTTTTTTTTTTTGTATTCCATCTGGGGAGGTCCATGTGTATAGTTGCTATTTTTGTTGTTGAAAAGAAGAAGTTGTTGGTCTTGCAAAATTCTATCATGCCATCTCCGGGATTGTTTCTAACACCAAGACCATATTTTCCAACTAAGGATCCTTCTTCTTTGTTTCCAACTTTCGCATTCCAATCACCAGTAATTATCAATGCATCTGATTGCATGTTTGATCAATTTCAGACTGCAGAAACTGGTAAAAGACTTCAATTACCTCGTCTTTGGCGTTAGTGATTGGTGAGTAAGTTTGAACAGTCGTATTAACTGGTCTTCCTTGTAGGCATATGGATATTATCCTATCACTGACAGCGTTATACTTCAGAATAAATCTTGAAATGTTCTTTTTTATGATGAATGCAACACCATTTCTCTTCAATTTGTCATTCCCGGCATAGTAGACCGTATAGTTGTCTGATTCAAAATGGCCAGCACCAGTTCATTTCAGCTCACTAATGCCTAGGGTATTGATCTTTATGATGGCTTTATTTTTGATGACTTGCAATTTTTCTAGATTCATACCTCGTACACTCCACGTTCCAATTATTAACGGATGTTTGCAGTTGTTTCTTCTCATTTTGAGTTCTACCACATCAGCAAACAAAGGTCCTGAAAGCTTTACTCCATCCACTTCATTAAAGTTGTCTCTACTTTGAGGAGGCAGCTCTACCCCAGTCATATTTTGAGTTCCTTCCAACCTGGCAGGCTCATCTTAATAGCAGACAATGTTTTGCAGATATTCATAAGGTTTTCAGTGGCCAATTTTTTTGAGAAGTAGACTTCCATGTCCTTCTTCCTAGTCTTAGCGTGGAAGCTGGGTGACTCTGCTGATATTTGAAATACCATTGGCATAGCTTCCAGCATCACAGAAACTTGCAAGCCACTCTAGTGTGACAAACTGACAGACAAAATGTAATGTATTAATATATATTGTTTCATTGTGAGATATATTCATTATAACTGTTCTTCCTTATCTTTCCAAATTATTAACTATTCTATCATTTTTTTAATTAATATTCTGCTCTTTTTATATCTGAAAAGTGATGGAGTAAAGACACTGAAATGGCTTCATTAACATAACAATGAAAAATCTATTCCCCAGTGGAATTACATCCACAGTACAGAGGTTTGGATTTACAACACATATTTTTAGGGAACACAATTCAAGCCATAGGAGGGGTATACAGTATTATCTTCCCCATTTTATATATGAGAAAACTGAGGTGCAGAGAGGCTAACTAACACACCCAAGGTCATACAGCTAGCACTTGACACACCTAGGATTTGAACCCATGTAGTCCGAGTTTTTTTTAGTCCAGTTTTAAAGTCTGTGCTCCTAACTACTGAACTGTAATGCAGAAGAGGCAGAATGATTCTCCATAATTGTTACTTTGACTTTCAAGTCCTTTTTTCTTATGTATATGTAAGCATATTTCAACAAAACATTCAAATGAATTTGCCTAACATGCTTTATTTAATGAAACACATCTTGAAATATCTATCATTTCAAAAATAGTTTCTGCAACTGTGTTTTCAGAGGTTGGAGAATATGATCTCTTTAAACAATCCCCACTGTTTGCATTTAGCTTGCTCCTAGTATTTTTGTAATAAAATATAAGTTGTAATTAACATTGTTGTATTCAAATTCAAGCTTATTTCCATAAGATAGAATACAAGAAGTTTAATTGACTGTGGAAGATTATGGGCATTTTTTTTTTTAAAGTTGTTCAAATATATAACAAAATATTTGTCATTTCAACATTTTTACATGTACATTTCAGTGACATTAATTAGTTCATCTTGTGTTTGAGACCATCACCACTATTAGTTTTGGGATTTTTCCATCATCCTTAACAGAAACTCAATGACACTTAAGCAATGACTCCCCTTTCCCTCTACCTCCTACCCCTGAAAACCACTAATGAACTTCTATAAACGTTTGGTAGAATTCCCAAGTGAAGCCATCTGTTCTAGGACTTTGTTTTTTTGGGAGATTTTTAATTATTATTACTGATTCAATTTCTTATTATGAATCTCTTGATATCTTGTATTTCTTCCTGAGTTAATTTAGGTAGTTTATGAGTTTCTAGAAATTTATTTCTTCAAAATTATCTAACTTGTTGGCATACAATTGTTCATAGTATTCTCTTATGACTTTTATTTTCTGTAGAGTCAGTTGTAATGTCTCCACTTTTTTTTATTTTAGAAATTTACATTCTCTATTCATCATTCTAGCTAAAGATTTGTCAATACATTGATCTTTTACAATAAAAAAACTTCTGGTTTTGTTCAATCTCTATTGTTCTATACTGTATTTCATTTATCTCTGCTCTGAATTTTATTTCCTTCCTTCTGTACATACTATCCTTCTGTTAGCTTTGGGCTTGGTTTTCTCTTCTTTTTCTAGTTCTTCAAGTGGTAAAGTTATCTTACTGATTTTAGATCTTTCTTAACTTTTAATGTAGATGTTTACAGATTTTGACTTAATAGTCTATTTTGTCTGATATTAAAACCACCACCCCAGCTCTCTTTTCGTTATTATTTGCAGTAAATATCTTTTCCATCCTTTCATTTTCAAACTATTTGTGCCTTTCAGACTAAAATGTGTCTCTTGTAGACAGACTATAGTTGGATCACGTTTTTAAAAATTCATTCTGCCACTTGTTGGCTTTTATTTGGAGTGCTTAATCAATTTACATTCACGGTGATTACTGGTAAGAAAGGGCTTACTTTTGCCATTTTGTTATTTTCTTATGCGACTTATACATTCCATGTCTCTCATTTCCTGCAATACTACCAACAGTTGTGTTCTGCTGGTTTTTTGTAGTAAAACATTTTGATTCCCTTCTCCTTTACTTTTACATGTATTATTTGGTTATTTTTTGTGTCACCGTGAGTGTCACATTTAATCACTTATGTCTATTATAACCCAATTTAAATTTATACCAGTAACATACAAAAAATCTATGTCTATAACACTCCTCTGTTTTTATGTTGTTGCTATCACCTATTACATTTTTATACATATGTGTCCTGTAGCATATATTTCTACATAGTTTATGCATTTTTCATTATACACCATGAAGGGTGTAACAACTACAATTATCCACCCAAAAGAATCTTAAATTTGGCCCTTATACCTACCCATGAGGGTTGGGGTACCTACCCATGAAATTACTTTTAATGGAGATCTTTTTTTTTCTACATAAGAGTTTGAGTTACTGTCTAGTGTCCTTTCTTTTCCACCTGAAGGACTTTCTTTAGCGTTTCTTGTAGTGCAGGGCTACCCATTGCCATTCCATTGTTGTCAAGCTGATTCCAATTCATAGTGATCCTATAGGGCAGAGTAGAGCTGCCCCACGGGGTTTCCAAGGCTGTAAGTCTTAGCAGAAGCAGACTGCCACATCTTTCTTCCATGGACCTGCTGGTGAGTTTGAATCAGCGACCTTTTGGTTAGCAGCTGAGCACTTAACCACTGCACCATCAGAGGTCTTAGCGTAGGTCTAGTGGATACGAACTCCCATGACTTTTGTTTATCTGTTGTTGTTGTTGGTTCCGACTCATAGCGACCCTATGCGCAACAGAATGAAATACTGCCCGGTCCTGTGCCATCCTTACAATTGTTGTTCTGCTTGACCCCCGTTGCTGCAGACACTGTGTCAATCCACCTCGTTGAGGGTCTTCCTCTTTTCCGCTGACCCTGTACTTTGCCAAGCATGATGTCCTTCTTCAGAGACTGATCCCTCCTGACAACATGTCCAAAGTATGTAAGACACAGTCTCGCCATCCTTGCTTCTAAGGAGCATTCTGGTTGTACTTCTTCCAAGACAGATTTATTCATTCTTCTGGCAGTCCATGATATATTCAATACTCTTCACCAACACCACAATCCAAAGGCATCAATTCTTCCTCGGTCTTCCCTATTCATTGTCCAGCTTTCACATGCATATGATGCGGTTGAAAATACCATGGCTTGGGTCAGGCGCACCTTAGTCTTCAAGGTGACATCTTTGCTCTTCAATACTTTAAAGAGGTCTTTTGTTGCAGATTTACCCAATGCGATGCCTCTTTTGATTTCTTGACTGCTGCTTCCATGGCTGTTGATTGTAGATCCAAGTAAAAGGAAATCCTTGACAACTTCAATCTTTTCTCCATTTCTCATGATGTTGCTCATTGGTCCAGTTGTGAGGATTTTTGTTTTCTTTCTTGAGGTGTAATCCATACTGAAGGCTGTGGTCTTTATCTTCATTAGTAAGTGCTTCATGTTATCTTCACTTTCAGCAGGCAAGGTTGTGTCATCTGCATAACAGGTTGTTAATGAGTCTTCCTCCAATCCTGATGCCCAGTTCTTCTTCATATAGTCCAGCTTCTCATATTATTTGCTCAGGATACAGATTGAATAGGTATGGTGAAAGAATACAACCCTGGCTCACACCATTCCTGACTTTAAACCAATCAGTATCCCCTTGTTCTGTCCGAACAACTGCCTCTTGATCTATGTAAAGGTTCCTCATAAGCACAATTAAGTGTCCTGGAATTCCCATTCTTCCCAATGTTATCCATAATTTGTTATGATCCACACAGTTGAATGCCTTTGCATAGTAAATAAAACACAGGTAAAAATCCTTCTGGTATTCTCTGCTTTCAGCCAGGATCCACCTGACATCAGCGATGATATCCCTGGTTCCACGTCCTCTTCTGAAACCGGCCTGAATTTCTGGCAGTTCCCTGTGGATATTCTGCTGCAGCCATTTTTGAATGATCTTCAGAAAAATTTTGCTTGCATGTGATATTAAAGATATGGTTCTATAATTTCCACATTTGGTTGGCTCACCTTTCTTTGGAATAGGCACGAATATGGATCTCTTCCAGTCAGTTGGCCAGGAAGCTGTCTTCCATATTTCTTGGTATAGACGAGTGAGCACCTCCAGCACTGCATCTATTTGTTGAAACATCTCAATTGATGTTCCATCAATTCCTGGAGCCTTGTTTTTCACCAATGCCTTCAGAGCAGCTTGGACTTCTTCCTTCAGTACCATCGGTTCCTGATCATATGCTACCTCTTGAAATGGTTGAACATCGACTAATTCTTTTTGGTATAATGACTCTGTGTATTCCTTCCATCTTCTTTTGATGCTTCCTGGGTCATTTAATATTTTCCCCATAGAATCGTTCACTATTGCAACTCGAGGCTTGGATTTTTTCTTCAGTTCTTTCAGCTTGGGAAACACCGAGCGTGTTCTTCCCTTTTGGTTTTCCATCTCCAGCTCTTTGCACATGTCATTATAATACTTTACTTTGTCTTCTCGAGACGCCCTTTGAAATCTTATGTTCAGTCCTTTTACTTCATCAGTTCTTCGTTTTGCTAAAGCTTCTCGACGTTCAAGAGCAAGTTTCAGAGTCTCCTCTGACATCCGTCTTGGTCTTTTCTTTCTTTCCTGTCTTTTCAGTGACCTCTTGCTTTCTTCATGGATGATGTCCTTGATGTCATTCCACGACTCGTCTGGTCTTCGGGGACCAGTGTTTAATGCGTCAAATCTATTCTTCAGATGGTCTCTAAATTCAGGTGGGATATACTCAAGGTCATATTTTGACTCTCGTGGACTTGCTCTGATTTTCTTCAGTTTCAGCTTGAACTTGCATATGAGTAATTGATGGTCTGTTCCACAGTCGGCCCCTGGCCTTGTTCTGACTGACGATATTGAGCTTTTCCATCATCTCTTTCCACGGATGTAGCCAATTTGATTTCTGTGTGTTCCATCTGGTGAGGTCCATGTGTATAGTCGCCGTTTATGTTGGTGAAAGAAGGTATTTGCAATGAAGAAGTCGTTGGTCTTGCAAAATTCTATCTTCGGTCTCCAGCATTGTTTCTATCACCAAGGCCGTATTTTCCAACTACTGATCCTTCTTCTTTTTTTCCAAATTTGCATTAAAATCACCAGTAACTATCAATACATCTTGATTGGATGTTTGATCAATTTCAGTCTGCAGCAGCTGATAAAAATCTTCTATTTCTTCATCTTTGGCCCTAGTGGTTGGTAGGTAAATTTGAATAATAGTCGTATTAACTGGTCTTCCTTGTAGGAGTATGGATATTATCCTTCACTGACAGCATTGTACTTCAGGATAGATCTCGAAACATTCTTTTTGACGGTGAATGAAATGCCATTCCTCTTCAAGCTGTCATTCCCAGCATGGTAGACTATATGATTGTCCAATTCAAAATGGCTAATACCAGTCCATTTCAGTTCACTAATGCCTAGGATATTGATGTTTATGCATTCCATTTCATTTTTGACAATTTCTAATTTTCCTAGATTCATACTTTATACATTCCAGGTTCTGATTATTAATAGATGTTTGCAGCTGTTTCTTCTCATTTTGAGTCACGCCACATCAGCAAATGAAGGTCCTGAAAGCTTTACTCCAACCACGTCATTAAGGTCAAGTCTACTTTGAGGAGGCAGCTCTTCCCCAGTCATCTTTTGAGTGCCTTCCAACCTTGGGGGCTCATCTTCCAGCACTATATCAGACAATGTTCCACTGCTATTCATAAGGTTTTCACTGACTAATACTTTTCAGAAGTAGACTGCCAGGTCCTTCTTCCTAGTCTGTCTTAGTCTGAAAGCTCAGCTGAAACCTGTCCTCCATGGGTGACCCTGTTGTTATCTGAATACCGGTGGCATAGCTTCCAGCATCACAGCAACACACAAGTCCCCGTAGTACGACAAACTGACAGACACGTGGGAGATTTGTTTATCTAAGAATGTCTTAATTTTTCCTTTATTCTTTTTTTTTTTGGCTTTAACAGGCAATTTGTTTTCTCACAGTTTAGGAGGTTAAAAATCTGAATTTAGGGCACTGGCTCTAGAAGAAGGCATTCTCTGTCTGCTCTGGGGGAAAGTCCTTGTCTCTTTTGAGCTTCTGTTCCTCAGTTCCTTGGCGATCTTCATGTTGGGTGACATCTGACTACCCCCATCAGTACTTTTTTCTCTCTGTGCCTATTTGACTCAAAACACACTCCACACTGATATGGTCACATTAACATAACAAAGAGAACCCCAGTCCCAGATGGGATTACATCCATAGGGGATTTATGACACATATTTTGGGGGTGCACAATTCAGTCCATAACAGGGCCATTCTTGTGGGGTGTACTTGCCCCCTTATAGCCACCCAAATATGGAAGGACATGGCCAAGTGCCAGCACCCATATGACAGGGACAACACCTGGGTGCTGGGAGATCACCTCCTTCTGAACTGAAGTGATGTTTGAGGAAGGGTGGCCTGGTGCTTGTGTCCATGAAGAGGGTGGTTGGGCATGCCTGACATGGCTCAGCCCAGCCCCTCAGCTATCCCCAAGAAAACATACTTCAGTGCAAAATTACTTCAAAGCTAGAATAGCTGGCTTTGATTCTTTTTGTTTTTCAAATGTGTTTTCCAGGCTGAGGGGTTACTTCTCAGAATGCCTGAATTCTTTCCCTACAATAGCATCGGGGGTGGGAGTTGGGGGGGGTGGGTTGATGTTGCCCTCATTCTTGAAGTATAGTTTTGCCAGAAATATTGCTGGTTGACTGTTCTTTCCTTTCAGCACTTTAAGTCATTCCACTGCCTTCTGGCCTCCAATGTTTCTGAGGAGAAATTGGCACTTCATCTTTCTGGGAATTCTTTGAATGTGACAATTTGCTGTTAATTGCTGCTTTCAGCAATATGTATATATATATATATTTAATTTTTATTGTGCTTTAAGTGAAAGCTTACAAACCAAGTCAGTCTCTCATACAAAAACTTATATACACCTTGCTATTGTTTAGCAGATTCATCACTGTTCTTTATTGTTGCATAGTATTTCATTGTGTGTATGTACCATAGTTTGTTTATCCATTCATCTGTTGATACTCCTAGTTGCTCTCCCTCTAATGAGACAGCATACTCCTTCCCTCCACTCTCTATTTCCATGTCTGTTCTGTCAGCTTCTAACCCCATCTGCCCTTTCCTCTCCTCTCCAGACAGGAGCTGCCCACATAGTCTCATGTGTCTACTTGATCCAAGAAGCTCACTCTTCACCAGTATCATTTTCTATTCCATAGTCCAGTCCAATCCCTGTCTGAAGAATTGGCTTTGGGGACCATGACCTCTGGGGTCCTTCTAGTCTCAGTCAGACCATTAAGCCTGTTCTTTTTATGAGAATTTGAGGTCTGCATCCCACTGCTCTCCTGCTCCCTCAGGGTTTCTCTGTTGTGATCCGTGTCCGGGTAGTCATTGGTTGTAGCAGGGCACCATCTAGTTCTTCTAGTCTCATGCTGATGTAGTCTCTGGTTTATGTGGCCCTTTCTGTCTCTTGGGCTCATAATTAACTTGTGTCTTTGGGGTTCTTCATTCTTCTCTGCTCCAGGTGGGTTGAGACCAATTGATGCATCTTAGATGGCCACTTGCTAGCTTTTAAGACCCCAGACGCCACTCTCCAAAGCGGGATGCAGAATGTTTTCTTAATAGATTTTATTATGCCAATTGACCTAGATGTCCCCTGAAACCATGGTTCCCAGACCCCTGCCCCTGTTACACTGGCCTTCAAAGCATTCAGTTTATTTAGGAAACTTTTTTGCTTTTGGTTTAGTCCAGTTGTGATGAACTCTCCTGTATTGTGTGTTGTCTTTCCCTTCACCTCAAACAGTTCTTATCTACTATCTAATTAGTGAAAAGTGCATCTCCCTCCCTCCCTCCCTGCTCTCATAACCATTAAAGAATATTTCCTTCTCTATTTAAACTATTTTTCGAGTTCTTATAATAGTGGTCTCATCCAATATTTGTCCTTTTGCAACTAATTTTACTCAGCTTAATGCCTTCCAGATTTCTCCATGTTATGAAATGTTTCACGGATTCATTATTATTCTTTATTGATGCATAATATTCCATTTTGTGAATATTGTTGCTATTGTTAGGTGCCGTCAAGTCAGTTCCGACTCATAGCGACCCTACGCACAGCAGAACGAAACACTGCCTGGTCCTGTGCCATCGTTACAATCATTGTTATACTTGAGCTCATTGTTGCAGCCACTGTGTCAATCCATCTCCTTGAAGGTTTTTCACTTTTCTGCTGATGCTGTACTTTGTCAAGCATGATGTCCTTCTCCAGACAACGTGTCCAAAGTATGTAAGATGCAGTCTCGCTTTCCCTGCTTTTAAGGACCATTCTGGTTGTACTTCTTCTAAGACAGATTATTTCGTTCTTTTGGCTGTCCGTGGTATATTCAATATTCTTTGCCAACACCACAACTCAAAGGCGTCAGTTCTTCTTTGTCTTCCTTATTCATTATCCAGCTTTCAAATGTGTATGATACTATTGAAAATACCATGGCTTGGGTCAGGCACACCTTAGTCTTCAAGGTGACATCTTAGCTCTTCAACACTTTAAAGAGGTCCTTTGCAGCAGATTTACTGAATGCAACGCGTCTTTTGATTTTTTGACTGCTCCTTCCATGGCTGTTGATTGTGGATCCAAGTAAAATGAAATCCTTGACAACTTCAATCTTTTCTCCATTTATCACGATGTCGCTCATTTATCCACTTGTGAGGACTTTTGTTTTCTTTATGTTGAGGTGCAATCCATACTGAAGGCTGTGGTCTTTGATCTTCATTAGTAAGTGCTTCAATTCCTTTTCATACCATAATTTATCCATTCATCCATTGATGGGCACCTTGGTTGCTTCTATCTGCAGGATTATATATTTATGTTTAGTTTTTCAGAGCTTGCTTTTAAAGTCATTTTTATTGTTGTAAAAATATAGATAACCCATTTTTTACTGTTAAATTCAGCGAGTCCAATTATATCAGTCATATTATGCAACCATAGTCAATACTCAAAAACCAAATCTATTGCCTTCCAGTCAATTCCAACTCATAGCAACCCTGTAGGATGGAGTAGAACTGCCCCATAGTATTTCCAAGGCTGTAATCTTTATGGAAGCAGACTGCCACATCTTTCTCCCAGGGAGGAGCTGGTAGGTTTGAACTGCCAACTGACCTTTCAGTTAACAACTCTGCCACCAGGGCTCCTCCATCATCAGTATTCATTGCCAGATTTTCTGTCTCTGTCCACAAAAACCTGATGCTACCTAAACAATGACTCTGCCCTGTCCCTCCGGCCTATGCCGACCACTATTAAACTCTGATCTCTATACATTTACCTATTCTAGGTATTTAATACCTATTTAGTGGTATTTTTTAATATTAGTGAGATCGTACAAATTTGTCATTTTTAATTGACTTATCAGTATATTTTTTCAAGTCTCATCCATGTTATGGCGTATATCAGGATTTCATTTCTCTGTATGGCAGAGTAGTATGTCATTGTATGTGTATACCACATTTTGTTTTTCCATTCATCTGTTGGTGGTATTTGGGTTGTTTCCACCTTTTGGCTATTGTGAATAGTACTACTGTGAACATAGGTGTACGTGTGTATATTTGTGTTGCTGCTTTCAAGTCACTGATATATACCTAAGAGTGGAATTTCTGGGCCATGTGGTAGCTCTATGTGTAACATTTTGAAGAGACACCAAACTGTTTTCCACGGTGGCTATACCATTTTGCATTTCCAGTTGCAATGGATGAGAGTTCTGATTTTTCCACAACCTCATTGACGTATTTATTCATTCATTCATTCATTCATTACCCTAATGGGAGTGAAGTGGTGTCTCACTGAGATTTCGATTTGCATCTCCCTAGAGGCCAGTGCTACTGAGCATCTTTTCATGTGCCCGTTGGCCATTTTCATATCCTCTTTGGTAAAAAAATCTATTCAGGTTCTTTGTCCATTTTTTTTTATTTCTTGTTAAATTGTAGGAATTCTTTATAAATTCTGGATATTATTCCCAAAAATTTTCTCCCTCTCTGTAGGATGTCTCTTCACTTTGTTCATAAAATCCCTTGATATAGAGAAGTTTTTAATTTTGACAAGGTCCCATTTATCTATTTTGTCTTTTGTTACTTGTGCTTTCAGTGTCATATCTAAGAACCCATTGTTGAATACTAGGTTCCAAAGCATTACCCTGATGCTTTCTTCTAACAGTTTTATGGCATTAAGCCATACATTTAGGTCTTTGATCCGTTTTGAGTTAGTTTTTGTACATGATGTAAGGTATAGGTCTACCTTCATTTTTTTGCATGTGAAAATCCAGTTTTCCCTGCACCATTTAATAAACAGATTATTCTTTCCCCAATTTGACGGATTTAGCACCCCTAAAACCAAACAAACAAACAAACCTAGTGCCATCGAGTTGATTCCGACTCATTAGCACCCCTGTCAAGGATTAATTAACCACAGATGTACATTCTTAACTCTGCACTCTCAATTTTATTCTATTGGCCTACCACTATATAGGTACCAGACTGTTTTGATTACTTTAGCTTTATAATATGTTTTGAGATCAGAAAATGAGTGTCCTCCTACTCTGTCCATTTTCAAGATTGCTTTGGCTATTTTGGGCCATTAGCAGTACCATATAAATTTGAGGATTTTTTTTTCAATTTTGCAAAGAAGGCTGTTGGAATTTTGATGGAGATTGCATTGAGTTTATAGATTGCTTTCAGTAGGGCTGACTTTTTTTTTTTTTTACAATATTAAGTCATCTGATCCATAAATCCAGAACATCCTTCCATTTATTTAGCTCATATTTATTTTCTTTCAGTAGCATTTTTTATTTTTCTGTGTATTGGTATTTCACCTCTCTGGTTAAACTGATTCCTAGGTATTTTATTCTTCTATATTTTATTTGTAGATGGAATTATTTCCTTTGTTTCTTTTTCGAATTGCTCACTGATGATGTATGATAATACTACTGATTTTTGTGTGTTGATCTGGTACCTTTCCACTTTGCTGAATTCATTTTTTAGCTCTAATAGCTTTCATGTGGGTTCTCTGGGATCTTGTATATCTAGGATCATGTCATCTCAGAGAAGAATAGCTTTACTTCTTCTTTTCCAATTTGGATGACTTTTCTTCCTTGCTTCCTTCCTTCCTTCTTTTTCTGTCTCTTTAACTCTCTTTCTTTTTTTTTTTTTCCCAATTGCTCTGACTAGAATTTCCAATACAATGCTTAATATCAGTGGTGTGAACAGGCATTTTTGTCTTGTTCCTGATCTTAATGAGAAAGCTCTCAGTCTTTCTCCATTGAGTATGATGATAGCTGTCCGTTATTTTGTAAACGTCCTGTATCAAATTGAGGAATTTCCCTTCTGAATGCTTTTATCATGAAAGGGTGTTGGATTTTGTCAAATGTCTGCCATACATCGATTAAGATGATTATGTGATTCTTTTCCTTTGTTCTATTAATGTGGTATATTAAATTGGTTGATTTTCTGATACTGAACTACCCTTGCATTCCTGGGATAAATCTCATTTGATCACGGCATATAATCCTTCCAATTTGCTTCTGGGTTTCACTTGCTAGTATTTTATTGGAGATTTTTGCACTTATGTTAATCAGGTATATTTGTCTTTAGTTTTCTTTTCTTGTGGCTTCTATGTATTGTTTTGGTGTCAGGGTAATGATAGTCTCATAGATTGAGTTAGGAAAAATTTCTTCCACTTCAATTTCTTGTAAAAGTTTAAGAAGGATTGGAGACACTTCTGTAAATGTTTGGTAGAATTTCTTGATGAAGTCGTCTTGTCCTGGACTTTTCTATTTGGGGAGGTTTTTGATTACTTCTTTGATTTCTTAACTTGTTATGGGTCTACTCAGGTCTTCTACTTCTTGAGTTAGTGTAGAAAGCTTGTGTTTCTAGAAATTTGTCCATTCCTTCTAAGTTATCTAATTTTTTGGCATACAATTGTTCATAGCATTCTCCTATGATCATTTTTATTTCATTTGGATCTGCTATAATGACCCCATTTACCTTTACAATTTTAGATATCTGTGTTTTCTCTCTTTTTTTTCTTTGTCAGTTTAGCTAAAGGTTTGTAGATTTTATTGGTCCTTTCAAAAAACTAGCTCCTGCTTTTATCAATTTTTTTCTTTTTCCATTTTCTGTTTCATTTATTTGTGCTCTGATCTTTGTTATCTCCTTCCTTTTGCTTGGTTTATGTTTAGTTTTTTCTTCTTTTTCTAGTTCCTCAAGGATTTTTTTTTTTTTAGTGATCTTTCTTCTATTTTGATATAGGCATTTACAGCTATAAATTTCCCTCTGAGCACTGCTTTCTCTGAGTCCCAAAATTTTGGGTATGTTGTGCTTCCTTTTTCATTTCTGTCTAACTATTTTATTTATTTATTTTTTTTTTTATGATTTCCCTTTTTATTTCTTCCTTGATCCATTTGTTGGTTAATAGTGTGTTAATTTCCATATGCTTGTGTATTATCCAGTTTTTGTTCTGTTATTAATTTCTAGTTTTGCACCATTGTGGCCAGAGAAAACATGTTGTATGATTTCAATTTACTTTAATTTTTTGCGGGTCACTTTGTAATCTAACACGTGTTCTGTATTGGTTAATGATTCATGTGCACTGGAGAAGAATGTGTGTTGTGCTATTACTGGATAGTGCATCCTATACAAGTTTGTTAAGTCTAATTGGTTTATCATGTCATTCGTGTCTTCTGTTTCCTTATTGTTTTTTATAGATGTTCCATCCATTATTGAGAGTGTTGGATTGAAGTACCCCACTATTATTTTAAAAATGTTTATTACTCCTTTCATTTCTTTCAGTGTTTGCTTTACGTATTTGTGTGCTCTATATTAAGTATTGTCATAGGCTGAATTCTGTCCCCCCAAAATATTTGTCAGCTTGGCTAGGTCACGAGTCCCAGTATTGCATGATTGTCCAGCATTTTGTCATCTGATGTGATTTCCCTATGTGTTGTAAATCCTATCTCTATGATGTTGATGAGATGGGATTAGAAATGATGTTGATGAGATGGGATTAGAAGCAGCTATGTAAACTCAGCCTACAAGATTAGATTGTGTTTTAAGCCAATATATTCTGAGATATAAAAGAGAAAAACAAGTGGGGAGACACGGGAACATCATACCACCAAGAAGCAAGAGCCAGGATAATAGTGCATCCTTTGGACCCCCTGGGACCCCTGGGCTGAGAAGCTCAACTGGTGAAGACTGATGGCAAGGACCTTCTCCCAGAGCTGACAGAGAGAGAAAATTTCCCTGGAGCTGGCATCCTGAATTAGGACTTCTAGCCTGCCAGACTGTGAGAGAATAAACTGTTAAAGCCATCCGCTTGTGTTATTTCTGTTATAGCTGCACTAGATAACTAAGACAGGTGCATATATGTTTATAACTGTTATGTCTTCTTGATGGATTGATCCCTTTATCATTATATAATGTCCTTGTTTGTCTCTTATAACAAATTTTGACTTGAAGTATATTTTGTTTGATATTATGTTTAGCATTTTTATTTTCTGGTGACCCAGGTTAAATTGATAACAGGTTAATTTAAGTAATAATACAGAAATTGTATCCTCCTTCAGTTCCTACCTCCTCGTTTATGTTATTGTTATCTCAATTACATTTTAATACATCATTTGTGCTGTAAAATAAATTTAGACTTTTTTTATATTTCTCATTATGAAGTAGGAAGGGCATAATCATTTGTGTTATCAAATAAGAATACCTTAAAATTTGATCTTGTTTTTGCCCATGCAATTCTCTTTACTAGAAACCTTTCTATATGCAACCTCAGGCTTCCTTTTAATGTCATTTGTTTTCTGTTAGAAGAACTCCTTTTAGTATTTCTTGCAAGGGTGGTCTTGTGGAGACTTGTTCTTGCAGATTTTGTTTGTTAATTTTTTAAATTTTACTGTCATTCTTGAAGGACAGCTTCACTGGATATAATATTCTTGGTTGACAGTTCCATTCTTTCAGCACTTTACATATAAATCATTCCATTGTGTTCCTGCCTCCAAGATTTCTACATAGAAAACAGTACTTAATCTTACTGTTCCTTTGTTTTTGTGTGTCACCTTTTCCTTGTCTCTTGCTAATTTCAGATTTCTCTCCTTCTCTTTAATTATCAAGAATCTGATTATGATGTGTCTTGTGTATTTTCTAGGATTTATCCTATTTGGAATTAATTGCATTTCTTCGATATCTAGTTTTACATCCTTATCAGGCTTGGAAAGTTTTCTGCTATTATTTCTTCAAATATTTTTCTGTCCCTTTCTCTTCTTCTAGGATTCTCATGATATATATGTTGGTTCACCTGATATTGTTACATAGTTCCACTAACCTGTGATCAGTGTTGTTGATCCTTCTCCCTTGTTGTTTTTCAGTCTCCAATATTTTGATTACTTTATCTTCTAGTTCACTGGCCCTTTCTGTGTGTGTGGAGACTGAAGAGGGTGGTTTTGCTTACCTTATTGTTTTCTTCCTTGGCTAGCACTTTCTGCTGATCTCTGCAGTTGTCCTCTGCCCACCTTCACAGGTTTCTGCTGGGTTTGTGTCTTAGCCATCTAGTGCTGCCATAATAGAAATACCACAAGTGGATGGCTTTAACAAAGAGAAACTTATTTTCTCACAGTCTAGTAGGTTACAAGTCCAAATTCAGGGTGTCAGCTCCAGGGGAAAGCTTTCTCTCTTTGTCAGCTCTGGAGGAAGGTCCTTGTCCTCAATTTTCTGGTTGAAGAGTTTCTCAGGCTCAGGGACCTTGTGTCCAAAGGACACGCTCTGGCCCTGGTGCTGCATTCTTGGTGGTATGAGGTCCCCAACTCTCTGCTTGCTTCCCTTTCTTTTTATCTCTTGAGAGATAAAAGATGATGCAGGCCACACCCCAGGAAAACTCCTTTTACATTGGATCTGAGTAAGGGTGGTGTTACAGTCCCACCCTAATCCTCTCAACATAAAATTACAATCACAAAATGGAGGACAACCACAAAATACTGAGAATCACGGCCTAACCAAATTAATACACACATTTTTGGGGGGACATAATTCAATCCATGACAGTCTGGTAGAGAATTTTTGTTGTATTTCTTTATATTTTTGTGGGCGAAGTATGAAACTTGCTTCTCTCATGCAGCTATCACCC
Organism: Elephas maximus indicus; assembly: GCF_024166365.1. Lineage (NCBI taxonomy): Eukaryota > Metazoa > Chordata > Mammalia > Proboscidea > Elephantidae > Elephas > Elephas maximus. The sequence continues at coordinate 96,246,763 of NC_064846.1, read as the reverse complement.
CAGAAGTTCATCAGTGTGTATTTTTTTGGGGTTATCCTACTTGGATTTTCTTAAGATTCTTGAAAGTATAGATTAATATCCTTTGTCAGATTTGGAAAGTTTTATGCCAAAATTTTTTAGAATTTTCTTTCTGTCACTTTCTCTTTTTCCTTGTCCTTCTGATATTCTCATGATGTGTATGTTAGTTCACTTGATCGTATCTCATGCTTCCATTAGGCTATGCTCAGCAGTCCTGATCCTTCTCTCTTTGTGCTCTTCAGATTTCTCTTACTTTATCCTCTAGTTCACTGATTCTTTCTATTGTTAGCTTAAATCTTCTGTTAAGTCCTTCCAATATGTTTTTAATTTGTTATTTTATCTTTTAGATTCAGTATTTGGTTTCTTTTTATAGCATCTATCTACTTCATTCTGTTGTACATAGGGTCACCAGTAGGGTTGCCATGAATTGTAACCAACTCGACGACACTTAGCAACAACATCTCTTTATTTATAGTCTCATTTTGTTCATGTATCATTTTCCTAATTTTCTTTAGTTCTTTGTTTATATTTTCTTTTAGTTATTTGACCATGTTTAATATTGTTGTACTGTATATTCTTCTAATATGTTGATTATCCAGGCTTCCATAGATATGATTCGTCTCCCATTGTCTTGTTCTTTTGAATGGGCTGTTATTTCCAGTTTCTTGTGTCCCTTGTGAATTTGTGTTGAAACTGGGACATTAGAATACCACATTTTTATGCAAATAATGTCCACCTTCTACATTTGTTTGCCAACTCCACCCTCCACCCATGAGATATTTTCATAAGTGCCACTATGCCAGTTTTTTTACATGTTGTTCATGGTCTAGAAATATTGTAAATTGCATAGTTTGTATGTATATTTGCCGATGTGCACTTTTTCTAAGAAAGAAGCCATAGCTTTCACTAGTATCAACTGGATCCATAAGTGAAAAATGGTTATGAACAAACGGTGTAAAGAAATTCTGGTCTGTTAATATTATGAGTACTACAGAAGAACATTTAATAACATGGGCTATTTATTGACATTTTCAAGAAAAAAAAGTGCAAAAATACAGTTACAAACATTATGATTAATTTGATAAATAAAGAGGAAAAATATAAATATTTATGTTTTTAAACTTGGAAAGGTATAGAAAAGAATGTCAAATACACTTTACCTTATACCACCCATCCTTGTCAGGTAACTCAGCTTAAGAACCCCTTTTAGGTTAGTGTTCTAGACAGCCACTACCAATAGAGCACAGTTGTCCTAAAAGCAATTTAGTGCCCATAACATAAAATAAATGTTCAGAATTTGTTTCTTCTAGGTGTGGGAATTACAAGTAATTTTCATTTTCTTCATGTTGGATTCTATGATATTTTTCTACCTTAAAGTTTAAATGAAATACAACAACAAAAAATAGATATAAAATTGATCTAGGGAACTGGTAAAGAATTTTTTAGATGGTATAATATCTAATACAGGTATGTGTTTAGGGATTAGAAAACCACATAACATATTGTTAGAAATGTAAATTGGTATAACCTTTGCAGTGGACCATTCAACAATGCACATGAAAATTCTGTAAAATGTGTCTGTGCTTTGTCCCTTTAATTCTACTTCTATGGAATACTATGCAGCCAGTAAAAGTCATTCAGAAGAATATGATCAACAGGGAAAGGCTTTTATTTGTAATTTGTGTTAGAGAACATCGCCATCTAAAATAACACATAGAGGAAGATCTATTAATAGGTATAAATAAAGATAATATGAAAAATAGTTTTGGTAGCTTCTTGTTCCAGCCAAGATGAAGCAGTCTCACTTCTACATAGATAATCATGTCATCTGTGAACAAAGATATTTTTATTTCTTGCTTTCCAATCTTTACAAGTTAATTTACTTTTCTTGTCTTAATATACTAGCAAGAACTTATGTTGACTTGTGTTGTTGTTGTTAGGTGCCGTCGAGTTGGTTCTGACTCATAGCAACCTTATGCACAACAGAACGAAACACTGCCTGGTCCTGTGCCATCCTTACAATCATTGTTATACTTGAGCTTGTTGTTGCAGCCACTGTGTCAGTCCACCTCGTTGAGGGTCTTCCTCTTTTCCGCTCACCCTGTACTTTGCCAAGCATGATGTCCTTCTCCAGGGACTGATCCCTCCTGACAACATGTCCAAAGTATGTAATACGCAGTCTCTCCATCCTTGCTTCTAAGGAGCATTCTGGTTGTACTTCTTCAAGAACGGGTTTGTTCATTCTTTTGGCAGTCCATGGTATATTTAATATTCTTCACCAACACCACAATTCAAAGGCGTCAATTCTTCTTCCGTCTTCCTTATTCATTGTCCAGCTTTCACATGCATATGATGAGATTGAAAATACCATGGCTTGGGTCAGGCGCACCTTAGTCTTCAAGGTGACATCTTTGCTCTTCAACACTTTAAAGAGGTCCTTGCAGCATATTTACCCAATGCAATGCGTCATTTGGTTTCTTGGCTGCTGTTTCCATGGCTGTTGATTGTGGATCTAAGTAAAATGAAATCCTTGACAACTTCTATCTTTTCTCTGTTTATCATGATGTTGCTTATTGCTCCAGTTGTGAGGATTTTTGTTTTCTTTAGGTTGAGGTGCAATCCATATTGAGGGCTGTGGTCTCTGATCTTCATTAGTAAGTGCTTCAATTCCCCTTCACTTTCGGCAAGCAAGGTTGTGTCATCTGCATAATGCAGGTTGTTAACAAGTCTGCCAATCCCGATGCCCTGTTCTTCTTCATATAGTCCAGCTTCTCAGATTATTTGCTCAGCATACAGATTGAATAGGTATGGTGAAAGAATACAACCCTGACGCACACCTCATCTGATTTTAAATCAATCAGTATCCCCTTGTTCTGTCCGAACAACTGCCTCTTGATCTATGTAAAGGCTCCTCATGAGCACAACTAAGTGTTCTGGAATTCCCATTCTTTGCAATGTTATCCATAATTTGTTATGATCCAAACAGTCGAATGCCCTTGCATAGTCAATAAAACACAGGTAAACATCCTTCTGGTACTCTCTGCTTTCAGCCAGGATCCATCTGACATCAGCAATGATATCCCTGGTTCCACGTCCTCTTCTGAAACCAGCCTGCATTTATGGCAGTTCCCTATCAATATACTGGTGTAGCCACTTTTGAATAATCTTCATTAAAATTTTGCTTGCTTGTGATATTAATGATATTGTTCAATAATTTCCACATTCTGTTGAATCATCTTTCTTGGGAATAGGCATAAATATGGATCTCTTCCAGTCAATTGGCCAGGAAGCTGTCTTCCATATTTCTTGGCATAGACAAGTGAGCACCTCCAGCGCTGCATTTGTTTCTTGAAACATGTCAGTTGATATTCCGTCAATTCCTGGAGCCTTGTTTTTCACCAGTGCCTTCAGAGCAGCTTGGACTTCTTTTAGTACCTTTGGTTCCTGATCATATGCTACTTCTTCAAGTGGTTGAACATCGTCTAATTCTTTTTGGTATAATGACTCCGTGTATTTCTTCCATCTTCTTTTGATGCTTCCTGCATTGTTCAGTATTTTCCCAGTAGAATCCTTCACTATTGCAAATCAAGGCTTAGTGAAAAGGAAATCCTTGCCCTGTTCCCAGACTCAGGGGAAAAGAATCTAGTTGCTCACCTTTAAGTATGATGTTAGCTGTAGGTTTTTTGTAATTTTTTTAAATAAGCTGAGGACTTTTTCCTCTATTAATAGTTTGCTCAGAGTTTTTATCATGAATAAGTGTTAGTTTTTGTCATCTGCTTTTTTGTCATCATTTGATATGATCGTATAACTTTTGTTCTTTAATCGATTGGTGTGATGGATTTCACTATTTCATTTTCAAATGTTGATCCAGGCTTGTATACCTGGAAGACATTCCAGTTGGTCATGGTGTAAAATTAATTTCATACATTGTTGGATATGATTTGTGAAGTATTTTGTTGTGGATATTTACATCTATGTTCATGAAAGATATTGGTCTGTAGTGTTTCTTTCTTGTATTTTATTTTTCTGGTTTTGGTATTAAGGTGATACTTGCCTCATAAAATGAGTTAGGAAATGTTTGTTCTGGAAAAATTTGTAGAGTATTGATATTATTTATTCACTGGTGTTTGGTAGAATTCACCAACAAAACCGTCTTGGCCTAGTGCTTTAATTTTAAGCAGGCTATTAATTTTTGGTTTAATTTGATTAATAGTGGTCCTTTTGAATTATCTATTTCTCCGTTTGTGAGTTCTTATAGATTATATCTTTCAATAAATGAGTCCATTTTATCTAGGTTATCAAATTTGTAGGCATAGAGTTGTTAATACCATCCCTCTATTACCCTCTTAATGTCCATGAAATCAGAAGTGATGACGTATCTTTTATTTTTGATATTAGTAATCTATGTCTCCTCTCTTTTTTTTGGTTAGCCTGTACAGATGTTTATCAATGTTATCACTTTGTCAGAGAACCAGCCCTTAGTTTTGTTGATATTTTCTGTTTTTTTCTGTTTTTAATTTTATATATTTCTGCTCTAATTTTTATTATTTCTTTTCTTCTGCCCAATTTAGGTTTGTATTTTCTTTCTTTAATTTCCTAATTTGGAACTTAGATCATTGATTTTCGTTCTTTCTTCTCTTAGTGTGTTCACCCAATACTATAAATTTCTCTCTAAGCACTGATTTTACTGCATTGCACAATTTTTTTTTCTCACGAGGTAGATTTATTGTCCCCTTTTACAGATGTGACAAACAAGGGAAGCTGATATTCAGTGAACATCTTTTATATGCCAAGAATCTTGTGTGCTTTCTAAAAAACATTTTGTCCTATTTAATTCTCATAAATCTGTGAGAGTATTACACATATGTTATGGTTACCATATTTTATAGTAAACAAAAATGAGGTTCACGGACATTATATACCTTGTCCAGGTTAGCATTGCTAGGATTAGTTGAGTTGGGATTCAATCCTGAGTCTTCCTGACTCCAAAACCAGTTGCTATCAAGTCAAAATCAACTCACAATGACCCCATGTGTGTCAGAGTAGGGTTTTTAATGGCTGATTTTTCATAAGTAGATTGTCAGGCCTTTCTTCGGGGGTGCCTTTGGGTGGCCTCAAACTTTAAACATCTCTGTTAGCAGCTGAGCGTATTAAGCATTTGCAGCAACAAAAGATTCCATTTGGAGAATGTTGTTGTTGGGTGCTGTTGAGTTGATTCCAACTCATAGAAACCTTCTCTACAACAGAATGAAACATTGCCTGATCCGGCACCGTCCTCACAATCGTTGCTATCTTTGAGCCCATTGTTGGCAGCCACTGTGTCAGTCCATTTCGTTGATGGTCTTCTTCTTTTTTTTTTTGTTTTATTATTAACTTTTATTGAGCTTCAAGTGAACGTTTACAAATCAAGTCAGTCTGTCACATATAAGTTAATATACATCTTACTCCTTACTCCCACGTGCTCTCCCTCTAATGAATCAGCCCTTCCAGCCTCTCCTTTCGTGAAAACTTTGCCAGCCTCCAACTCTCTCTATCCTCCCATCCCCCCTCCAGACAGGAGATGCCAACACAGTCTCAAGTGTCCACCTGATATCATTAGCTCACTCTTCATCAGCATCTCTCTCCCACCCACTGTCCAGTCCCTTTCATGTCTGATGAGTTGTCTTCGGGGATGGTTCCTGTCCTGTGCCAACAGAAGGTTTGGGGACCATGACCGCCGGGATTCCTCTAGTCACAGCCAGACCATTAAGTTTGGTCTTTTTATGAGAATTTGGGGTCTGTATCCCACTGATCTCCTGCTCCCTCAGGGGTCCTCTGCTGTGCTCCCTGTCAGGGCAGTCATCGATTGTGGCCGGGCACCAACTAGTTCTTCTGGTCTCAGGATGATGTAGGTCTCTGGTTCATGTGGCCCTTTCTGTCTCTTGGGCTCTTAGATGTCGTGTGACCTTGGTGTTCTTCATTCTCCTTTGCTCCAGGTGGGTTGAGACCAATTGATGCATCTTAGATGGCCGCTTGTTAGCATTTAAGACCCCGGATGCCACATTTCAAAGTGGGATGCAGAATGTTTTCATAATAGAATTATTTTGCCAATGGACTTAGAAGTCCCCTTAAACCATGGTTCCCAAACCCCCGCCCTTGCTCCGCTGACCTTTGAAGTATTCAGTTTATCCCGGAAACTTCTTTGCTTTTGGTCCAGTCCAGTCCAGTTCAGCTGACCTTCCATGTATTGAGTGTTGTCCTTCCCTTCACCTAAAGCAGTTCTTATCTGCTAATTAATCAGTAAAAAACCCTCTCCCGCCCTCCCTCCCTCCCCCCATCGTAACCACAAAAGTATGTGTTCCTCTCAGTTTATACTATTTCTCAAGATCTTATAATAGTGGTCTTATACAATATTTGTCCTTTTGCCTCTGACTCATTTCGCTCAGCATAATGCCTTCCAGGTTCCTCCATGTTATGAAATGTTTCACAGATTCGTCACTGTTCTTTATCGATGCAGAGTATTCCACTGTGTGAATATACCACAATTTATTTACCCATTCATCCATTGATGGACACCTTGGTTGCTTCCAGCTTTTTGCTATTATAAACAGAGCTGCAATAAACATGGGTGTGCATATATCTGTTTGTGTGAAGGCTCTTGTATCTCTAGGGTATATTCCGAGGAGTGGGATTTCTGGGTTGTATGGTAGTTCTATCTATTTCTAACAGTTTAAGATAACGCCAAATAGATTTCCAAAGTGGTTGTACCATTTTACATTCCCACCAGCAGTGTATAAGAGTTCCAATCTCTCCGCAGCCTCTCCAACATTTATTATTTTGTGTTTTTTGGATTAATGCCAGCCTTGTTGGAGTGAGATGGAATCTCATCGTAGTTTTAATTTGCATTTCTGTAATGGCTAATGATCGAGAGCATTTTCTCATGTATCTGCTAGCTGCCTGAATATCTTCTTTAGTGAAGTGTGTGTTCATATCCTTTGCCCACTTCTTGATTGGGTTGTTTGTCTTTTTGTGGTTGAGTTTTGACAGAATCATGTAGATTTTAGAGATCAGGTGCTGGTCGGAGATGTCATAGCTTAAAATTCTTTCCCAGTCTGTAGGTGGTCTTTTTACTCTTTTGGTGAAGTCTTTAGATGAGCATAGGTGTTTGATTTTTAGGAGCTCCCAGTTATCTGGTTTCTCTTTGCCATTTTTAGTAATGTTTTGTATTCTGTTTATGCCTTGTATTAGGGCTCCTAGGGTTGTCCCTATTTTTTCTTCCATGATCTTTATCGTTTTAGTCTTTATGTTTAGGTCTTTGATCCACATGGAGTTAGTTTTTGTGCATGGTGTGAGGTATGGATCCTGTTTCATTTTTTTGCAAATGGATATCCAGTTATGCCAGCACCATTTGTTAAAAAGACTATCCTTTCCCCAGTTAACTGACACTGGGCCTTTGTCAAATATCAGCTGCTCCTATGTGGATGGATTTCTATCTGGATTCTCAATTCTGTTCCACTGGTCTATGTGTCTGTTGTTGTACCAGTACCAGGCTGTTTTGACTACTGTGGCTGTATAATAGCTTCTGAATTCAGGTAGAGTGAGGCCTCCCACTTTCTTCTTCTTTTTCAGTAATGCTTTGCTTATCCGAGGCTTCTTTCCCTTCCATATGAAATTGGTGATTTGTTTCTCTATCACCTTAAAAAATGACATTGGAATTTGGATCGGAAGTGCATTGTAGGTGTAGATGGCTTTTGGTAGAATGGACATTGTTACTACGTGAAGTCTTCCTATCCATGAGCAAGGTATGTTTTTCCACTTAAGTATGTCCTTTTGAATTTATTGTAGTAGAGCTTTGTAGTTTTCTTTGTATAGGTCTTTTACATCTTTGGTAAGATTTATTCCTAAGTATTTTATCTTCTTAGGGGCTACTGTGAATGGTATTGATTTGGTGATTTCCTCTTCGATGTTTTTTTTGTTGATGTAGAGGAATCCAAGTGATTTTTGTATGTTTATCTTATAACCTGAGACTCTGCCAAACTCTTCTATTAGTTTCAGTAGTTTTCTGGAGGATTCCTTAGGGTTTTCTGTGTATAAGCTCATGTCATCTGCAAATAGAGATAATTTTGCTTCCTCCTTGTCAATCCGGATGCCCTTTATTTCTTTGTCTAGCCTAATTGCCCTGGCTAGGACTTCTAGCACAATGTTGAATAAGAGCGGTGATAAAGGGCATCCTTGTCTGGTTCCCATTCTCAAGGGAAATGCTTTCAGGCTCTCTCCATTTAGAGTGATGTTGGCTGTTGGCTTTGCATAGATGCCCTTTATCATGTTGAGGAATTTTCCTTCAATTCCTATTTTGGTGAGAGTTTTTATCATAAATGGGTGTTGGACTTTGTCAAGTGCCTTTTCTGCATCAATTGATAAGATCATGTGGTTTTTGTCTTATTTATGTGGTGGATTACATTAATGGTTTTTCTGATATTAAACCAGCCTTGCATACCTGGTAGAAATCCCACTTGATCGTGGTGAATTATTTTTTTGATATGTTGTTGAATTCTATTGGCTAGAATTTTGTTGAGGATTTTTGCATCTATGTTCATGAGGGATATAGGTCTGTAATTTTCTTTTTTTGTAATGTCTTTACCTGGTTTTGGTATCAGAGAGATGGTGGCTTCATAGAATGAGTTGGGTAGTATTCCGTCATTTTCCATCCTTTGAAATACCTTCAGTAGTAGTGGTGTTAACTCTTCTCTGAAAGTTTGGTAGAACTCTGCAGTGAAGTCGTCTGGGCCAGGGCTTTTTTTTTGTTGGGAGTTTTTTGATTACCGTTTCAATCTCTTTTTTTGTTATGGGTCTATTTAGTTGTTCTACTTCTGAATGTGTTAGTTTAGGTAGGTAGTGTTTTTCCAGGAATTCATCCATTTCTTCTAGGTTTTCAAATTTGTTAGAGTGCAATTTTTCGTAATAATCTGATATGATTCTTTTAATTTCAGTTGGGCCTGTTGTGATGTGGCCCTTCTTGTTTCTCATTCGGGTTATTTGTTTCCTTTCCTGTATTTCTTTAATCAGTCTAGCCAATGGTTTATCAATTTTGTTAATTTTTTCGAAGAACCAGCTTTTGGCTTTGTTAATTCTTTCAATTGTTTGTCTGTTCTCTAATTCATTTTAATTCATTTAGTTCAGCTCTGATTTTTATTATTTGTTTTCTTCTGGTGCCTGATGGATTCTTTTGTTGCTCACTTTCTATTTGTTCAAGTTGTAGGGACAGTTCTCTGATTTGGGCTCTTTCTTCTTTTTGTATGTGTGCATTTATCGATATAAATTGGCCTCTGAGCACTGCTTTTGCTGTGTCCCAGAGGTTTTGAAAGGAAGTATTTTCATTCTCGTTGCATTCTATGAATTTCCTTATTCCCTCCTTGATGTCTTCTATAACCCAGTCTTTTTTCAGGAGGGTATTTTTCAGTTTCCAAGTATTTGATTTCTTTTCCCTAGTTTTTCTGTTACTGATTTCTAGTTTTATTGCCTTGTGGTCTGAGAAGATGCTTTGTAATATTTCGATGTTTTGGATTCTGCAAAGGTTTGTTTTATGACCTAATATGTGGTCTATTCTGGAGAATGTTCCATGTGCGCTAGAAAAAAAAGTATACTTTGCAGCAGTTGGGTGGAGAGTTCTGTATAAGTCAATGAGGTCAAGTTGGTTGATTGTTGTAATTAGGTCTTCCGTGTCTCTATTGAGCTTTTCACTGGATGTCCTGTCCTTCTGCAAAAGTGGTGTGTTGAAGTCTCCTACTATAAATGTGGAGGTGTCTATCTCACTTTTCAATTCTGTTAAAATTTGATTTATGTATCTTGCAGCCCTGTCATTGGGTGCATAAATATTTAATATGGTTATGTCTTCCTGATCAATTGTCCCTTTTATCATTATGTAGTGTCCTTCTTTATCCTTTGTGGTGGATTTAAGTCTAAAGTCTATTTTTGTCAGAAATTAATATTGCTACTCCTCTTCTCTTTTGCTTATTGTTTGCTTGATATATTTTTTTAAATCCTTTGAGTTTTAGTTTGTTTGTGTCTCTAAGTCTAAGGTGTGTTTCTTGTAGGCAGCATATAGATGGATCGTGTTTCTTTATCCAGTCCGAGACTCTCTGTCTCTTTATTGGTGCATTTAGTCCATTTACATTCAGCGTAATTATAGATAAATAAGTGTTTAGTGTTGTCATTTTGATGCCTTTTTATGTGTGTTGTTGACAATTTCATTTTTCCACATACTTTTTTGTGCTGAGACGTTTTTCTTAGTAAATTGTGAGATCCTCATTTTTGTAGTGTTTGACTTTATGTTAGTTGAGTCGTTACGTTTTTCTTGGCTTTTATCTTGAGTTATGGAGTTGTTATACCTCTTTGTGGTTACCTTATTATTTACCCCTATTTTTCTTAGTAGAAACCTAACCTGTATTGTTCTATGTCGCCTTGTATCACTCTCCATATGGCAGTTCTATGCCTCCTGTATTTAGTCCCTCTTTTTGATTATTGTGATCTTTTACATATTGACTTCAGTGATTCCCTGTTATGAGCATTTTTTTAAATTAATCTTAATTTGTTTTTGTGATTTCCCTATTTGAGTTGATATCATGATGTTCTGTTCTGTGACCTTGTGTTGTGCTGGTATCTGATATTATTGGTTTTCTGACCAAACAATATCCTTTAGTATTTCTTGTAGCTTTGGTTTGGTTTTTGCAAATTCTCTAAACTTGTGTTTATCTGTAAATATCTTAATTTCGCCTTCATATTTCAGAGAGAGTTTTGCTGGATATATGATCCTTGGCTGGCAGTTTTTCTCCTTCAGTGCTCTGTATATGTTATCCCATTGCCTTCTTGCCTGCATGGTTTCTGCTGAGTAGTCTGAACTTATTCTTATTGATTCTCCCTTGAAGGAAACCTTTCTTTTCTCCCTGGCTGCTTTTAAAATTTTCTCTTTGTCTTTGGTTTTGGCAAGTTTGATGATAATGTGTCTTGGTGTTTTTCTTTTTGGATCAATCTTAAATGGGGTTCGATGAGCATCTTGGATAGATATCCTTTCGTCTTTCATGATGTCAGGGAAGTTTTCTGTCAGGAGATCTTCAACTATTTTCTCTGTGTTTTCTGTCCCTCCTCCCTGTTCTGGGACTCCAATCACCCGCAAGTTATCCTTCTTGATAGAGTCCCACATGATTCTTAGGGTTTCTTCATTTTTTTAAATTCTTTTATCTGATTTTTTTTTCAGCTATGTTGGTGTTAATTCCCTGGTCCTCCAGATTTCCCACTCTGCATTCTAATTGCTCGAGTCTGCTCCTCTGACTTCCTATTGCGTTGTCTAATTCTGTAATTTTATTGTTAATCTTTTGGATTTCTACATGCTGTCTCTCTATGGATTCTTGCAACTTATTAATTTTTCCACTATGTTCTTGAATAATCTTTTTGAGTTCTTCAACTGTTTTATCAGTGTGTTCTTTGGCTTTTTCTGCAGTTTGCCTTATTTCATTTGTGATGTCTTGAAGCATTCTGTAAATTAGTTTTTTATATTCTGTATCTGAAAATTCCAGGATTGTATCTTCATTTGGGAAAGATTTTGATTCTTTTGTTTGGGGGTTTGTAGAAGCTGTCATGGTCTGCTTCTTTATGTGGTTTGATATGGACTGCTGTCTCCGAGCCATCACTGGGAAACTTGTTTTTCCAGAAAATCTGCTAAAAAAATGCAGTCAGATCCCTATCAGAACTGCCTTTGGATTATAACCACCACCTTGTTCCCTGTAAGGATGAAAGTCTGAGATTTGGATCATATATGCTTGGCTGTAGCTGGCTCTGTGTTTTTAGTCCAATTAGGGATGGATTTTTGGTCCCTGGGTTTTTTGTGGTTCCTTCTCTCAGGCCGGAAGAGTGGGTTAGGAAAAGACCAAAAGAAAAAAAAAAGGGGGGGGGAATCAAAGCCGCTGCGGAGCTGGAGCCGTTCTCCCCCGGCTCAGGAAATTCCAATGTTAATGAAGCCATCTGGGGAGGTTGGGGGAGGGATCAGAGAGATAGGAGAGTAGCACCTCGGAATATAGCCAGAGTTGCTTGTCTTGCTTGGAATGACTTTTTTATCTGAGATTCCTGAGGGGCGTGTTGCTTATGTGTGCCGGCTGTGTGGAGATTGCCCCCCCGGGATCTGGCCTGCTGAAGCCGTGGTCAGATCCTCAGCTGCCAGTCCAAATCCCAGCTTCAAGGATCCCCTGCTGGGACGATGCACTCCCGACTCCAAAATCAGTAGCTGCCTCCCAGGGACTTCTCATCCCACCAGCTGCATCGCCGCCCTGTGCCGCACCCGTGGACTGGCTGGGCTCCCTCCCGGGGTTAGTTAAGGGGAGTGGAGCTGCTCCCCGTGCTTGCACCATGACAGCGCCCAGTCAAAAGCCCGGCGGCAAGATTCCCCGGCTGGGATGCTGCACTCCCAGCTCCAAGACCAGTCACTGCCTCCTGGGGACTTCTCCCACCGGCTGCGTCGCCACGCCGCCCGGGCGGATGGGCTGGGCCCCCTCCCAGGGTGAGTTCAGGGGGGTAGGGCTCTGCCCCTTGTTTGCGCCGTCAGCTCCCCTGGGCCCTGACCTAAGCCTGGCGCCAAGGTTACTTACTGGGACGCTGGCTCCAGGCTCTGAAAACAGTTGCTTCTTCCCTGTATTTGTTCATTTTCCGTCTCTAAATCTGTGTTTGTTGTTCAGGGTTCGTAGATTGTTATGTATGTGATCGATTCACTTGTTTTTCCGAGTCTTTGTTGCAAGAGGGATCCGAGGTAGCGTCTACCTATTCCACCATCTTGGCCTCCTCCCCACAAATTTTGATATGTTGTATTTTCATTTTCATTTAGTTGAACATGTGCTTCCACTTTTCTTGAAACTTCTTTGACCCCTGTGTTATTTAGAAATGTATTGTCTAATCTCCAAAATACTTTGAAATTTTTCAGTTCTTTTTTGTTATTGATTTCTAGTTTAATTCCATTGTGGTTTGAGAGCATGCTTTGTGTGGTTTCTATTATTTTAAATTTGTTCAGTTGTGTTTTATAGCCTGCAATGTGGTCGAACTTAATAATGTTCAGTATAAGCTTTAGAAGAATGCATATTCAGCTGTAGGATGACATATTTCATAAACGTCAATTCATCCTGGTTGATTGATGATGGTGTTCAGTTTAACTGTATCTTTACTGATTTTCTGCCCACTGGATCTGTCAGTTACTGATACTGGGTATAGAAGTCTCCAAATATAACAGTTGATTTGCCTGTTCTTCCTTTCAGTTTTATCAGTTATTGCCTCACATATTTTGATGCTATGTTGTTAGGCACATACACAAAAGATTGTTATGTCTTCTCAGAGAATGGACCAATTTATCATTATGTAATTCCCCTGTTTATCACTGATAATTTTCATTGTTCTAAAGTCTACTTTGTCTGGAATTAAATATAGCTACTCCACCTTTATTTTCAATAGTATTAGCGTGGTATATCTTTCTCCATCCCATCACTTTCTTATTTTTTTGTGTATTAAACATTTTTTACATGTATAATGCAGTGACATTGATTATGTTTGCCATGTTCAGCAACTATCACCACTACTTGTTTCCAAATACTTTTACCATCCTAAAAAGATCAGTGCCCTTCAAGTGATAACTGCTTTTTTCTCCCTCCTGCCCATGCCTGGTAACTGCCGATAAGCTCAGCTGCTAACCAAAAGGTCAACAGTTCGAACCCACCAGCCACTCTGTGGGAGAAAGAGGTGGCAGTCTGTTTTTGTAAAGATTACAGCCTTGGAAACCCTATGGGGCAGTTCTACTCTGTCCTATAAGTTAGCTATGAGTCGGAATCAACTCAACTGGAGCCGGTTTTGTATGTTTTATAGAAGTAGGATCACACAATATTTGTACTTTTGTATCTGACTTATTTTACTCAGCATAATGTTTTCAAGGTTCATTCATGTGTGGCATGTATCAGGACTTCATTTCTTTTTGTGACTGAAGAGTATTTTATTGTATAAAACCGAAAAAACCCAAACCCTTCGCCTTCCAGTCGATTCCAACTCATAGTGACTCTAAAAGGACAGAGTAGAACTGCCCCATAGGATTTCCAAGGAGCAGCTGGTGGATTTGAACTGTTGACCATTTGGTTTGCAGCCGAGCTCTTAACCACTGTGTCAACAGGGTTCCATTTTATTGTATGGATGTACCATATTTTGTTTATACATTCATCTGTTGATAAGCATTTGTGTTGTTTTCACCTTTTGGCTATTGTGAATAATACTTCAATGAACACTGGTGTACAAGTATATGTTTGCATTCCTACTTTTAAGTCTTTTGGGTGTATATCTAAGAGTGGAATTTCAGGGTCATATGGCAATTGAATGGGTAACTTTTGAGGTATTACCAAGCTGTTTTTAACAGTGGCTGCACCATTTTACTATACCACCAACAAAGGATGAGAGTTCCGATTTCTACACATCTTCACCAATTCTTGTTGTTGTATGTTTTTCTGATTATACTTATTCTAGTAGGGGTGAAGTGGTAGCTTCTTGTGATTTTGATTTGCTTTTCCCTATTGATAATCTTTTCATGTACTTGTTGGCCGCTCGTAAATTTTTTTTGGTGAAATTTCTGTTCTAGTCTTTTGCCCATTTTTTGATTGGGTTGTTGGTGTTTTTGTTGATGAGTTGTAGGAGTTCTTTGGGTATTCTGGATATTAAACCCTTATCATGTTTGTGTTCCTTAAATATTTTCTCCATTCTGTAGATTGTCACATCGCATTGGTGATAAAGTCCTTTGGTGCACAAAAGTTTTTAATTTTGATTAAGTCCAATTTATCTATTTTGTCTTTTGTTGCTTGTACTCTTGGTGTCATATCAAATAATACATTGTTGAAAAATAAATCTTGAAAAATTATCCATATATTTTTTTCAAGAGTTTATGGTTTTAGTCCTTACACCTAAGTCAATGATCCGCTTTGGGTTAATTTTCACATATGATGTCAGGAATGGGTCCTCCTTCATTCTTTTGGATGTGGAAATCCAGTTGTCTGAGCACAATTTATTGAAGAAACTATACGTTCCCTATTGAATGGACTTAGCACCGTTGTTGAAAATCAATTGACCGTAGATATATGTGTGTTTCTAATAATTCGTCCATTTCATCTAAAAAAGCTGTCAAGTTTGTTAGAGTACAGTAATTCATAGTATTATGTTATAATTATTTTTACGTCTATTGGGTCATTAAGCTGTAATGTCTCCACTTTCATTTCTTATTTTGTTCATTATTTTCATCCACTCTCCCTTTTTTCTTTGTCAATCTGGCTAAATGTTTGTCAATTATATTAATACTGTCAAAAAAGCAACTTCTTGTTTTGTTGATTCTCTGTTGTTTTTCTATACTGTATTCATTTCTGCTCTGATGTTTGTTATTTCCTTTCTTCTGGTAGCGTTAGGCTTAGTGTGCTCTTTTTCTAGTTCCTCAAGTTGTAGAATTAGACCATTGATTTGAGATCTTTCATCTTTTCTTTTAATGTAGGCATTTATTGCTATAAATTTCCCTCTGAGGACTGCCTTCATTGCATTCCATAGCTTTTGGAATGTTGTGTTTTTGTTTTCATTCAACTCTGAGTATTTTTTTATTCTGCTATTGATTTATTTTTTGACCCATTGGTTGTTTAATAGTGTGTTGTTTTATTTCCATGTATTTTTGTATTTTCCTGTTTTCCTTCTGATATTAATTTCTAGTATTTTTCCCTTCTGGGTGGAGAAGATACTTTGTATAATTTCAATATTTTTAAACTTATTGAGCCTTTTTTTGTGACCTAATATTTGGTTTATCCTGGAGAAAGACCCATGTGCACTGGAGAAAAATGTGTACTGTTCTGTAGTTAGATAGATAGTTCTATAGATGCTTGTTAGGTCTAACTGGTTTATGTAGTTTTTCAAATCCTCTATTTCCTTACTAATCTTTCTAAATGTTCTTTCCAGTATCGAAAGTCATGTATTAAAGTAGCCAACCATTATTGTGGAGTTGTCTATTATTCCTTTCAGTTTTGTCAGCATATACTTCACATATTTTGGTCACTGACGTTAGGTGCATATACATTTATGGTTGTTATTCTTCTCCATGTATTGGCCCTTTTGTCAGTATATAGTGTCTTTCTTCAACAATTATAACATATTATGACTTAAAAATCTATTTTGCCTGGTATCAATATGGAAAACTCTGCTCACTTTTGGTTACTATTTTCAAGGATTATTTTTTTCCGTCATTTCACTCTGTGTCTTTTGGCCTTAGGTGTGTCTCTTGTAGACAGCATATGGATGGATCAAGCTTTTTATCCATTCGGCCACTCTCTGCCTTTTCGTGGAGTGTTTACTTCATTCGCATTTAAAGCAATTATCAATAAGGAAGTACTCACTTATATCATTTTACTAATTTTTTATTGTACTTTAAGTGAAAGTTTACAAACCATGTCAGTCTCTCACACAAAAACTTATATATACACCTTGCTACATACTCTTAATTGCTCCCCCAATGAGACAGCCCGCTCCTTCCCTCCACTCTCTCTTTCCATGTCCATTTTGCCAGCTTCTAACACCCTCTACCCTCTCATCACCCCTCCAGACAGGAGATGCCAGCATAGTCTCAAGTGTCCACCTGATCAAAAAAGCTCACTCCTTACCAGCATTGTCCAGTCCAATCCATGTCTGAAGAGTTGGCTTTGGGAATGGTTCCTGTCCTGGGCAAACAGAAGGTCTAGGGGCCGTGACCACCAGGGTCCTTCTAGTCTCAGTCAGACCATTAAGTCTGGTCTTTTTACGAGAATTTGGGGTCTTCATCCCTCTGCTCTCCTGCTCCCTCAGGGTTTCCCTGCTGTGTTCCTTGTCAGGGAAGTCATCGGTTGTAGCCGGGGACCATCTAGTTCTTCTGATCTCAGGCTGATGTACTCTCTGGTTTATGTGGCCCTTTCTGTCTCCTGCACTCGTATTTACCTTGTGTCCTTGTTGTTCTTCATTCTCCTTTGATCCAGGTCAGTTAAGACAAATTGATGCATCTTAGATGGCCGCTTGCTAGCTTTTAAGACCCCAGACGCCACTCTTGAAAGTGGGATGCAAAATGTCTTCATAATAGATTTTACTATGCCAATTGACTTAAATGACTTTAGATGGCCCCTGAAACCATGGCCCCCAAACTACCACCCCTGCTGGGCTTGCCTTTGAAGCATTCAGTGTATTCAGGGAACTTCTTTGCTTTTGGTTTAGTCCAGTTGTGCTGACCTTGCCTGAACTGTGTGTTGTCTTTCCCGTCACCTAGAGTAGGTCTTATCTACTATCTAATTAGTGAATATCCCTCTCCCATCCTCTGTCCCTCCCCCCTCTCGTAGCTATCAAAGAATATTTTCATCTTTGTTTAAACTATTTCTCGAGTTCTTATAATAATGGTCTTATATAATATTTGTCCTTTTGCAACTGACTAATTTCACTCAGCACAGTGCCCTCCAGATTCCTCCATGTTATGAAATATTTCACAGATTCCTCACTGTTTTTTATCAATGCATAGTATTTCATTGCGTGAATATACCATAATATATTTATCCATTCATCCATTGATGGGCATCTTGGTTGCTTCCATCTTTTTGCTATTGGAAACAGTGTTGCAATAAACATGGGTGTGCATATATCTGTTAGTGTAAAGGCTCTTATTTCTCTAGGATATGTTCCAAGAAGTGGGGTTGCTGGATCATACAATGGTTCTATTTCTAGCTTTTTAAGGAAGGGCCAAATAGATTTCCAAAGTGGTTGTACCAATTTACATTCCCACCAGCAGTGCATAAGTGTTCCACATTCTCCACAGCCTCTCCAACATTTATTATTTTGTGTTTTTTTGGATTAACGCCAGCCTTGTTGTGTACTAGTTTTTTTTGTTGTTGTTGTTGGAGTGAGATGGAATCTCATTGTAGTTTTGATTTGCATTTCTCTAATGCTCTAATGGCTAATAATCCTTAGCATTTCCTCATGTATCTGTTAGCTACCTGAATGTCTTCTTTAGTGAAGTGTCTGTTCATATCTTTGCCCATTTTTTAATTGGGTTATTTGACTTTTCGTAGTTGAGTTTTTGCAGTATCATGTAGATTTCAGAGATCAGGCACTGTTTGGAAATGTCATAGCTAAAAAGTTTTTCCCAGTCTGTAGGTAGTCTTTTTACTCTTTTGGTGAAGTCTTTGGATGAGCATAGAAGTTTGATTTTTAGGAGCTCCCAGTTATCTAGTTTTACTTTTGCATTCTTAATAATGTTTTGTATACTGTTTATGCCATGTATTAGGGCTCCTAACGTTGTCTCTTTTTTTTCTTCCATGATCTTTATTGTTTTAGATTTTATATTTAGGTCTTTGACACATTTTGAGCTTGTTTTTGTGCATGGACTGAGGTATGGGTCTTGTTCTTTTTTTTGTAGGTGGATATCCAGTTATGCCAGCACCATTTGTTAAAAAGACTGTCTTTTCCCCCATTTAACTGTTTTGGGGACTTTGTCAAATATCAACTGCTCATATGTGGACGGATTTATGTCTGGATTCTCAATTCTGTTGCATTGGTCTATGTATCTGTTGTTGTACTAGTACCAGGCTCTTTTGACTACTGTGGCAGTATAATAGGTTCTAAAATCAGATAAAGTAAGGCCTCCCACTTTGTTCTTCTTTTTCAGTAATGCCTTATTTATCCTGGGCCCCTTTCCCTTCTGTATGAAGTTGGTGATTTTTTTCTCCATCTCATTAAAGAATGTTGTTGGGATTTGGATCAGAATTGCATTAAATGTATAGATTGCTTTTGGTAGAATAGATATTTTTATAATGTCAAGTATTCCTATCCATGAGCAAGGTATGTTTTTCTACTTATGTAAGTCTCTTTTGGTTTCTTGCAGAAGTATACTGTAGTTTTCTTTGTATAAGTCTTTTACATCTCTGGTAAGATTTATTCCTAAGTGGTTTATCTTCTTGAGGGCTACTGTAAATGGCATTGATTTGGTGATTTCCTCTTCGATGTTCTTTTTGTTGGTGTAGAGGAATCCAACCGATTTTTGTATGTTTATCTTGTATTCCGATATTCTGCTGAACTCTTCTATTAGTTTCAGTAGTTTTCTGGAGGATTCCTTAGGGTTTTCTGTGTATAAAATCAAGTCATCTGCAAATAGAGATACTTTTACTTCATCCTTGCCAATCTGGATGCCCTTTATTTCTTTATCTAGCCTAATCGCTCTGGCTAGGACCTCCAACACAATGTTGAATAAGAGCAGTGATAAAGGGAATCCTTGTCCGGTTCCCAGTCTCAGTGGGAATGCTTTCAGGCTCTCTCCATTTAGAGTGATGTTGGCTGTTGGCCTTGTATAAATACCCTTTATTATGTTGAGGAATTTTCCTTCTATTCCTATTTTGCTGAGAGTTTTCTTCATGAATGGGTGTTGAACTTTGTCAAATGCCTTTTCTGTATCAGTTGATAAAATCATGTGATTCTTGTCTTTTATTTATTTGGTGGATTACATTGTTTTTCTAATATTGAACCTTCCCTGCATACCTGGTATGAATCCCACTAGGTCATGGTGTATTATTTTTTGGATATGTTGTTGAATTCTGTTGGCTAGAATTTTGTTGAGGATTTTTGCATCTACATTCATGAGGGATATAGGTCTATAATTTTCTTTTCTTGTGGTGTCTTTACCTGGTTTTGGTATCAGGGATATGGTGGCTTCATAGAATGAGTTTGGTAGTATTCCATCCTTTTCTATGCTCTGAAATTCCTTCAGTAGTAGTGGTGTTAACTCTTCTCTGAAAGTTTTGTAGAAATCTGCAGTGAAGTCTTCCAGTCCAGGGCAATTTTTGTTGGGAGTTTTTTGGATTAGCTTTTCAATCTCTTCTTTTGTTATGGGTCTATTTAGTTGTTCTACTTCTGTTTGTGTTAGCTTAGGTAGGTAGTGTGTTTCTAGGAATTCAGCCATTTCTTCTAGGTTTTCAAATTTGTTAGAGTACAATTTCTCATAGTAATCTGATATGATTCTTTTAATTTCAGTTGGGTCTGTTGTAATATCACCCATCTCAGTTCTTATTTGGGTTATTTGCTTCCTCTCCTGTTTTTCTTTTGTCAGTTTGGCCAGTGGTTTATCAACTTTGTTGATTTTTTCAAAAACCAGCTTTTGATCTTGTTAATTCTTTCAATTGTTTTTCTGTTTTCTATTTCATTTAGTTCAGCTCTAATTTTTATTATTTATTTTCTTCTGGTGCCTGAGAGTTTCTTTTGTTGCTCTCTTTCTATTTGTTCAACTTGTAGAAATAATTCTTTGATTTTGGCCCTTTCTTCTTTTTGTATGTGTGCATTTATTGATTTAAAAATTGGCCTCTGAGTACCGCTTTTGCTGTGTCCCAAAAGGTTCTGATAGGAAGTGTTTTCATTCTCATTGGATTCTATGAATTTCTTTATTCTGTCCTTAATGTCTTCTATAATCCAGTCTTCTTTGAGCAGGGTGTTGTTCAGTTTCCAAGTGTTTGATTTCTTTTCCCTGTTTTTCCTGTTATTGATTTCCACTTTTATGGCCTTATGGTCAGAGAAGATGCTCTGTAATATTTCAATGTTTTGGACTCTGCTCAGGCATCCTTTATGACCTCATATGTGGTCTATTTTAGAAAAAGTTCCATGTGCACTAGAAAAGAAAGTATACTTTGTTGCTGTTGGGTGGAGTGTTCTGTATATGTCTATGAGGTTAATTTGGTTGATTGTGGCAGTTGTATCTTCTGTGTCTTTATTGAGCTTCTCTCTGGATGTCCTGTCCTTCACCGAAAGTGGTGTGTTGAAGTCTCCTACTATTATTGTGGAGCTGTCTATCTCACTTTTCAATGCTGTTAGAGTTTGCTTTATATATCTTGCAGCCCTGTCATTGGGTGCATAAATATTTAATATGGTTGTATCTTCTTGGTATGTTGTCCCTTTAATCGTTATATAGTGTCCTTCCTTATTCTTTCTGATGGATTTAACTTTAAAGTCTATTTTGTCAGAAATTAATATTGCCATTCCTGCTCTTTTTTGTTTGTTGTTTGCTTGATATATTTTTTTCATCCTTTGAATTTTAGTTTGTGTCTCTAAGTCTGTGTGTTTCTTTAGGCAGAATATAGGCAGATCTTGTTTTTTAATGCATTCTGCCAGCCTCTGTCTCTTTATTGTTGCATTTAGTCCATTTTACATTCAGGGTAATTATGGATAGGTAAGAATTTGGTGCTATCATTTTGATGTCTTTTTTATGTGCTGTTGACAGTTTCTTTTTCCCACTTAATTTTATGTGCTGAGTAGATTATCTTTATATATTGTCCTTTCCTTATATTTGTTCTTGTTGATTTTGTTTTTGTTGAGTCTCTATTTTTTCTTGTGTTTTATTTTGATGTGTAAGATAGTTTGTCTCCTTTGTCATTACCTTATTATTTACCCCTATTTTTCTAAATTTAAACCTAATTTTATTTCCTTGTATCGCTGTATCTTCCTCTCCATGTGGAAGGTGTACGATTACATTTCTTACTCCCTCTTTATTATTTCAGTGTTGTCTTCTTTTGTGTAATAACATCGCTATTACCCTGTTTTGAGCTTTTTTTTTTTGTAATCTTCCTTTTTTTTTTTTGGATTTCCCTGTCTGGGTTGACTTCTGGTTGCTCTGCCCAGTGTTCTAGTCTTGCATTGATACCTCATATTATTGATTTTCTAACCAAAGAACTCCCTTTAGTGTTTCTTGTAGTTTAGGTTTGGTTTTTATGAATTCACTCAACTTGTGTTTATCTGGAAATGTCTTAATTTCACCTTCATATTTAAAAGACCGTTTTGCTGGGTATATGATTTTTGGCAGGTAATTTTTTCCTTCAATTTTTTAAATATGTCATCCCATTGCCTTCTTGCCTGCATGATTTCTGCCAAGTAGTCCGAGCTTATTCTTACTGACTTTCCTTTGTAGGTGACATTTTGTTTATTCCTCGCTGTTCTTATAATTTTCTCTTTATCTTTGGTTTTGGCAAGTTTGATTATAATATGTCTTGGCGACTTTCTTTTAACATCTGCCTTCTATGGGGTAGGATGAGCATCTTGGATGGATATCCTTTCATTTTTCAGGATGTCAGGGAAGTTTTCTGGCAACAAATCTTCAACGATTCTCTGTATATTTTCTGTTATCCCTCCCTGTTCTGGTACTCCAATCACTTGTAGGTTATCTCTCTTGATAGAGTCCCACAGGATTCTTAAGGTTTCTTCATTTTTTTAAATTCTTTTATCTGATTTTTCTTCAAATATATTAGTGCCAAGTGATTTATCTTCGAGTTCAGAAATTCTAGCTTCTACTTGCCCAATTCTGCTCCTCTGACTTTCCGTTGAGTTGTCTACCTCTGTAATTTTATTGTCAATCTTCTGAATTTCTGATTGCTGCCTGTCTATGGATTTTTCCCGCTTATTAAACTTTTCATTATGTTCCTGGATAATCTTTCTGATTTCTTCAATTGCTTTATCTGTGTGTTCCTTGGCTTCTTCTGCGTATTGCCTCATTTCCTTCTTGATGTCTTGAAGGGTTCTGTATATTAAACTTTTGTATTCTGCATCTGGTAATTCCAGGAAAGCACATTCATCTGGAAGATCCCTGGATTCTTTGTTTTGAGAGCCTGTTGAGGTGATCATGGTCTGTTTCTTTATGTGACTTGATATTGACTGCTGTCTCTGAGCCATCTATGAGTTATTGCATTAGTTTATACTTGCTTACTGTGTCGTCGCTGCTTTCTTTGTTTTGTTTTGGTATACCCCTATAGGTTGCTTGAGTGAGCTGGCTTGATTATTTTTGCCTTTGGAGCTCTGATGTCCTGTCCCCAGATGGCTAGAGCTGTTATCAGGTGTACCAGTTTAGGAGTCCATTCAGTTTTCTTGTATGAATTCAGCTCAGGTTTCCAGGTAGCTGATATCAAGTGTGTGGTATAGGCTCTGTCTTTCAGTCTTAGAGGGTCAGGGTTATTTGGCGTATATACTGGTATCTGATTGCAGCAAGGGGTCACACTCTGAACAAGGCAGGGGGCTGAGAACCAACCCCCACGTGTCTCTGAGGAAAGAGTGTCTTTGTTCCCTAGAGCCTGCAGGTGGGTGGGTTCTGCCAAGGGACCGTGGACACCCAAAGTTTTTGGGTTTAAGGACTGGGAGGTAACAGTTATCTTTGGATCCCTGTCATGGGTGGCTGGGTGACCTGAGTGGAGCTACCATTCCTTAGGTTCCTGATGTGGGTAGGTGAGGACCATGTTCAATAGGCAAAGTAATGTCAAACATCAAACACCCACCTCTCCACTGCACAGCTGAAATGGTTGGAGTTTGCCAACAATGGCCTATTCTCCCAAAATAGGCCCACACATGTCCATTCAAAAGGGAAAGTTGCTCAAAGTTCACAGACGGTTTATGCCTGGACAGGAGCCACTTCTGTCCTTAGCTCTCCTGGTTAGTGGAGCTAGCAAATTATCTTTTCCCCCAATTGTAAATTTTTTCCTTCCCCAAGCCTGGCAAGATGGCTGTAGGTCCTCAAGAGGGGGTATCACAGACCCAGGGAATTCAGCTGCTGAAGCTTGCTTGGGGATGGGGAGGTGTGGTAAAATATATGCAAATACTTATCATTTGCTGAGAGTGCTGTTCTTCTCAGGTTCTGGAGGTGTGAGTAGGCTGTGTGACTGTCTGCTTCTCCCTGAGAAAACTGTGGAAAAATGCTAGTACTAGCCCACCACTGCTCTAGCAATGGTGCCTGAGGACTCCCCATGATTCAGGTCTTGTAACTTCTCTCCGCTTCTGGACAGTCTCTTCCTCCCTCTGCCCCTCAGTTCATTTTCTAAGTTTGCCTTTGAAGCTCAGGGTTCCCAGCTTGTCACAAATATACTCGTTTCACTTGTTTTTTCAGGTCTTTTTTGTAAAAAGGGCTCTCTGGAAACATCTGTCTATTGAGGACTTCTTGCTTGCTGCTTTCAGAACTCTCCTTGTCCTTGATTTTCCAAAGTTTGATTACAATATGTCACAGGGTATTTTTCTTTGGTCTTATTCTACTAGGAGTTCACTGAGCTTCTTGAATTTGCAAATTCAATTCCTTATTAATGTATGGAAATTTTTCTGCCATTATTTCTTCAAATATTCTTTTCCGATCCTTTCTTTCTCTCCTCTCTTTCCAGTATTCCTATGATGCCTATGTTGGTTTGCTTGAGGGTGTCCCATAATTCCATTTGACTTTGTTTACTTTTATTTATTCTTGTCTCCTGTTTCTCTTGGTACTCTATAAGTTTGATTATCTTTTCCTGGAGATTACTTATTCTATTGTCTGCCTGATCAAATCTATTGCTGCCTTTTCCAGTTCAGTTGTTGGATTCCTCAGCTCCAGTATTGCTATTTGGTTCTTTCTTATATTTTGTACGTCCTTGTTGATATTCTTATCCTTTTTTTAAGCTCTTTTCTTTTAGTTTGTTGTCTGTATGTTCTTTATTCTCTGTTGTTGCTTGAAAATCCTTTGTTTTTTCCCATTACCCAGGCTTCCATAGGGCTGACTTCTGTTTCTTTTTATTGTTTTTTTTTTTTCCATTTGGGCCATTTTTTCCTGTTTTCTTGTATATCTTATAATTTTTTTGTTGAACTTGAGGCATTTGAATGTTAAGCTGTGGTATCTCTAGAATTCAGAATCTTATCTATCTCCTGGGATTGAGATTGTGTGAATGTTTCTATCCTTTCCTTCCTGTCCCCTTAAATTTCACTGAAGGGCACGCTGCCCCATTGATTCTGCTGGCACTGACTGGAGCTATGAGACTTTCATCTCACGACTTGACTGGGACCTTCAGGAAACCACTAGACAACCCCCCCTTTTTTTTTTTTTAACAAACTGTGCAACCCAAAAACCTTGGAGGAGAAAGTTCCCAGTGGCTGTCCTAGTGCCAGCCGACTATTATGGGGATACAGGAGTACACCATTCCCACCTCTGTGGTGGGGCTGAGCAATGCGAGGTGCTGGCCAGCTGGTATACATTGTTCACGTAGGTAAGATCAGTAGCCATTTTCTTCCTTTGGTACTTTCCTGGTTGTTTTAAGGGTTCTCTCTGCTTCCTGGGTCCTTTAATAGAACAAATAGGCCTTTCATGGGCTACAGGGGATCTCAACTGCTTTCAAATCCACGTTTTTTGTTTTACAAGTTTCAGATCTCTTGGGCAGACTCTTCTCAGAGCCATTGGATACCTATTATTGTGTAGGCCTTATGTATTAATCAGTCCCTTTTGTTTCATGGGTTCTGGTAGCAGATCAAATTATTTTTTTCAGTCCTCTTTGGAAGAGGTGAGTAGTTTCTCTTCACCTTTTCTTGCTATCCCCAGGCAGATATAAAAAATCTGCCACAGCAGGCTGTGAACAAAAGCTAAGTTCCTTAGTCATTCTCTTAGGCCAAGGTAAGTTGGTTCACAGTCTATGGGTAGGAACATAGGCCTCATTCCCCTGGGCGTTGAATGGGACTGCTTCCCTTGCAATAAAGAGAAAAGACCCTCCTACCCTGATTCTGGCTCATATTTCCTCCAGCTTTAAGTCAGTTGCTTTGTTTCTTGAGCTGGTTTCCACAGTTTTGAATTCCAAAGTTCCAGAACATTATTTGCTTTATTTTCTTTCTCTCTTTTTTTTTTTAGTTGCAGCGGGATGGAGGTGCTCAAGGGCCTATGCTCCCATCTTGGGCAGAGTCCTCAGTTCGTCTCCTTTTTTTGAGCCTTAATGTGATTTCTGTAACTCCTGAATGACTGTGTCAAATGTATGTCCTCAGAGGATGATATCATCAATGTAATAACATATTTGAGTGCCTAAGGACTATTGGATCCAAAAAAAGGTATTGTTTTTTGTGCAATGGCAGGGCCGTTGAAGTACCCAGTGAGTGTCCCCTTGACAGCAAAAGAAAATTGCATCTGGGATGCTGTAGAAATAGGTCCTGAATAGAACATATTAGCCAAATGTATAACTATGACAGCAAGCAGTAGTTGTTCAGTGGTAGAATTCTTGCCATCTGTGTGGAACACCCTGGTTTGATTCCTTGGTAATGAACCTCATGTGCAGCCATCACCCATCTGCCAGTGGAGGCTTACATATTCTTATGATGATGAAAACATTTTCAATGGAGATTCCAGCCCATCTTAACAGGCTAGGAAAAGAGCCCT
Source organism: Elephas maximus indicus (assembly GCF_024166365.1). Lineage (NCBI taxonomy): Eukaryota > Metazoa > Chordata > Mammalia > Proboscidea > Elephantidae > Elephas > Elephas maximus. The sequence continues at coordinate 96,220,539 of NC_064846.1, read as the reverse complement.
GGAGATTTGCTTCTGAAAAAATCAGCCTATTAAAACCATATGACAGACTGACGAGGCTGGGCCAAGATGGCGGAGTAGACGGGTGCTTCCAATGGACCCTCTTAAAACAAAGACCCCAAAAAACAAGTGAATTGATTATATATATGGCAAGCTGGGAACCCTGGCCATCAAATGCAAGGTTAAGAAATTGGATTAAGTGATAGGGGAAGGGCAGATGGTGCAGAAGCAGTGAGGAGTTACCAAGGTAGTGGGAGCATCTCAGCCACAATTCTCCCTGGTGCAACTGTGGCAGGGCTGGTGGGAGTGTTCGGGGACAAGGCTGCTTCAGAGAAAGAAGGCATGTGAAGTGGCACACCCCTGAGCCCCTAGAGTGACTGCAGCAGGGCTGGCCGTGGTGTTAGGATGCAGCTGCTTCAGCAAAAGAAGGCAAGCGAAGTGGTGAAGCCCCCAGCCCCTGGTGTGACCTCAGTGGGAATTGAGCTAGTGTACACAATCTAAACACACCCCTGGAATCTGAGACAAAATGCCACTCTCCACACAAGATAAGTGATTTTGTCTAATTTACTGCAAGGATCTAATAGCTCCTCCTTTTCGAAGAACTCTGTCCTATCTATCTGATCCCTCCTCCCTCTTCCCTAGCCAGCTTCATCAAGAGTTGATTTCCAGGGGCCTGAGATATGTTCTGCTGCACTCCCTGAGCAATTCTTGAAGAAGGAACAAATTAACAAATGTGGGAAAAATACTCTGCTGACTCTCCTAATCTGGAAACTCAGAGCAGAAGAAGCTCCAGTCCAGGCACAAGTGGTCCACAGATTTGTCTTTCACCCCTGCATAGATCCAGGTGACCCCAGTACAGCAGATAGGATCTGGCTTTTATACTGCAAGGGTGAATCTGTTTGAGGTCTGACTGGATCTGTTTCAGCTGTGTGGTGGAGAGGCAGGTTTTTGACATTTGATACTGGTCTGCCTATTAAACAGGGTCCTCACCTACCCACACCAGGGACCTGAGGACTGGAAGCTCCACGCACACCACCTAGCCACCCATGGCAGGGGTTCTAGGATAAGTACATGGTGCCTGCCAATCCTTACAGGTAAAAGCATTGGATGCCTATGGTACGGCTGGAGAACCCATCCACCAGAGCACTCAATAGAACAGGGACTTGTCTTCCTTACAGACACTCAGGGAAAGGTTGTCAGCCCCCTGCTTTCCTCAGAGTGTGACCCCTGCTAATGCCAGAAACCTGCACATACACCAATCACCACTGCTCCTGTAAGATTGTAGGTGAAAGCCTGCACCAAACACTAGGTGACTGATGACTTGGACATGTGAGCTGAATCTATCCAAGAATAGTGAATGGACTCCTAGGCTCATATGCCTGGTAACAGATCCAGCCATCTGGTAACAGGACAGTAGTGCTTCAAAGGCTCCAGTAATCAAGGTACCTCACTCTAGTAGCCTATTTGGGTATATCAAAACAAAAGAAAGCAAGAAGCCAGGACACAATGAAATAAATTAATACAATAAGTTATAGATGGCTTGGAGACAACAGTTGATATCAAATCACATAAAGAAGCAAACCATGATTGCTTCAACAAACTCCCAGAACAAAGAATCAAAGACTCCTCTGGATGAAGATGTATTTCTGGAATTACCAGATGCAGAATACAAAAGATTAATATACAGAACTCTTCAAGACATTTGGAGGGAGATCAGGCAAAATGCAGGAAAAGCCAAGGAGCATACAGATAAAGCAGTCAAGGAAAATAAGGTTATTCAAGAACATAATGAAAAATTGAATAGACTCCAAAATCCATAGATGGGCAGCAAACAGAAATTCAGAAGATTAAAAATAAAATTTCAGAATGAGACAACTCAGTAGAAAGTCAGCAGAGCAGAATTGAGGAGATGGAAGTCAGAATGAGCGACATTGAAGATAGAACTCTTGGCAACAATACATTCAAAGAAAAATCAGATAAAAGAATTTTAAAAAATGAAGAAACCCTAAGAATCATGTGGGACTCTACCAAGAGGAATAACCTATGAGTGATTGGAGTACCAGAACAGGGAGGGATAACAGAAAATACAGAGAGAATTGTTGAAGATTTGTTGCCAGAAAACTTCCCTGACATCCTGAAAAATGAAAGGATATCCATCCAAGATGCTCATCGAACCCCATAGAAGGTAGATCTCAAAAGAAAGTCACCAAGACATATTATAATCAAACTTACCAAAACCAAAAATAAAGAGAAAATTTGCAGAGTGGCCAGGGATAAGCAAAAAGTCACCTACAAAGGAGAATCAACAAGAGCAAGCTCAAACTACTCGGCAGACACCATGCAGGCAAGAAGGCAATGGGATGACATATATAAAGCATTGAAGGAGAAAAATTGCCAGCCAAGAATCATACAGCAAGAAAAACCCTCTCTCAAATATGAAGGCAAAATCAGGGCATTTCCAGATAAACAGAAGCTTAGGGAAACTGCTAAAACTAAACCAAAACCACAACAAACAATAACGGGAATTCTCTGGTTAGAAAATCAATAATTTCAGATATCAACGCAACACTAGAACACAGGACAGAGCAACCAGATATCAACCCAAAAACCAAACCCAGTGCCGTCGAGTTGATTCCGACTCATAGCAACCCTATAGGACAGAGTAGAACTGCCCCATAGAGTTTCCAAGGAGTGCCTGGCAGATTCGAACTGCCGACCCTTTGGTTCACAGCCATAGCACTTAACCACTACGCCACCAGGGTTTCTGATATCAACCCAAATAGGGAAATCACAAAAATAAATCAAGATAAAAAACACTCTCAGTGCTGTCATTATGTAAAAGATGACATGTTAAATCAATAAAGAGGGACTCAATAAAGTAGTCATAGATCTTCCTAAAGGAGACAAAATCAAGGCGATATAGGGAGATACAAGCTAGGTTTAAACTTAGAAAAATAGGGGTAAATATAAAGGTAACCACAAAGGCGAATAACAATTCTGTGCATAAAAATAAAATACAACAAAAACATAAAGACTCAGCAAAAACAAAATCAACAACAATGAAAAAAGAAACACACATTTTACAAAGAAAAACTACTCAGCACAAAAAAAGTGGAAAAATGAAACTGTCAACAACACACACAAAAAGAAATCAAAATGACAGCACTAAATTCATACCTCTCTATAATCATGCTGAATGTAAATGGACTAAATGCACCAATAAAGAGACAGAGAGTTACAGAATAGATCAAAAAAAAAAGATCACGATCAGTCTACATGCTGCCTACAAGAGACACACCTTAGACTTAAAGACAAAAACAAGCTAAAATTCAAGGATGGGAAAAAATATATCAAGTACACAACAATCAAAAAAGAGCAGGAGTGGCTATACTAATTTCTGACAAAACAGACTTCAAACTTAAACCTACCACAAAGGATAAGGAAGGACACTATATAATGATTAAAGGGACAATATACCAGGAGGATATAACCGTATTAAATAATTATGCACCCAATGACAGGGCTGCAAGATACATAAAACAAACTCTAACAGCGTTGAAAAGTGACACAGACAGCTCCACAATTATAGCAGGAATTTTCGATACACCACTTTTGGTGAAGGACAGAAAATCCAGAAAGAAGTTTAATAAAGGCACAGAAGATCTAAATGCCAACTTGACCTCACAGACATATACAGAACACTCCACCCAACGGCAGCTAAGTATACTTTCTTTTCTAGTGCACTTGGAACATTCCCTAATATAGACCACATATTAGGTCATAAAGCAAGCCTTAGCAGAACCCATAACATTGAAATATTACAAAGCATCTTCTCTGACCATAAGGCCATAAAAGTAGAAATCAATAACAGAAAAAGCAGGGAAGAGAAATCAAACACTTGGAAACTGAACAATACCCTTCTCAAAAATGACTGGGTTGTAGAAGACATCAAGGATGGACTAAAGAAATTCTAGAATTCAATGAGAATGAAAACACTTCCTATCAGAACCTTTGAGACAAAATATCCAAGAAATCAAAATAAAATAAAATAATAAAAGGAGACTCAGAAGAAAGAAAGTCAACAACAATGAATATGAGGAAAGGCCAATATATAATCTGCTCAGCACATAAAATTAAGTGGGAAAAAGGAACTGTAAACAATACACAAAAAAAAGACTTGAAAATGATACCACTAAATTCATACATATCCATAATTACACTGTATGTTAATGGACTAAATACACCAACAAAGAAACAGAGAGTGGCAGAATGGATTAAAAAACAGGATCCGTCTACATGCTGCCTACAAGAGACACACCTTAGACTTAGAGACAAAAACAAACTAAAACTCAAAGAATGGAAAAAATATATCAAGCAAACAACAATCGAGAGCCGGAGTGGCAATATTAATTTCTGACGAAAGGAAGGACACTATATAATGATTAAAGGGACAACATACCAAGAAGATGTAACCACATTAAATATCTATGCACCCAATGACAGGGCTGCAAGATACATGAAACAAACTCTAACAGCATTGAAAAGTGAGATAGACAGCTCCACAATAATAGTAGGAGACTTCAACACACCAATTTCCGTGAAGGACAGGACATCCAGAAAGAAGCTCAATAAAGACACGGAAGATATAAATGCCACAATCAACCAACTTGACCTCATAGACATATACAGAACACTCCACCCAATGGCAGCCAAGTATACTTTCTTTTCTAGAGCACATGGAACTTTCTCTAGAATAGACAACACATTAGGTCATAAAGCAAGCCTTAGCAAAATGCAAAATATTGAACTATTACAAAGCATCTTCTCTGACCATAAGGCCATAAAAGTAAAAATCAATAACAGAAAAAGAAGAGAAAAGAAATCAAATATTTGGAAACTGAACAATGCCCTGGTCAATAAAGACTGGATTATAGAAGACTTTAAGGATGGAATAATGAAATTCATAGAATTCAATGAGAATGAAAATACTTCCTATCAGAACCTTTGGGACACAGCTAAAGCAGTGCTCAGAGGTCAATTTATATCAATAAATGCACACATCCAAAAAGAAGAAAGGGCCCAAATCAAAGAATTATCACTACAACTTGAACAAATAGAAAGAGAGCAAGAACAGGAGCCCTCAGGCACCAGAAGAAAGTAAATAATAAAAATTAGAGCAGAATTAAATGAAATAGAGAAGAGAAAAACAATTGAAAGAGTTAAGACCAAAAGCTGGTTCTTTGAAATTATTAACAAAATCGATAAACTGTTGTCCAGACTGACAAAAGAAAAACAGGAGATGAAGCAAATAACTCATATAAGAAATGAAAGGGGTGATATCACAACAGGCCCAACTGAAACTAAAAGATTTCATAACAAAATACTATGAAAAATTATACTCTAACAAATTTAAACCAAGAGGAAATGGACAAATTTACTACCTACATAAACTACCAACCGACCTAAACTACCACAAACAAGACAGAGCAGCTAAATAAACCCATGTAAAAAGAAGAGATTGAAAACGTAATTTAAAAACTCCCATCAAAGCCCTGGCACTGGTGACTTCACTAGAGAATTCTACTAAACTTTCAGAGGAGAGTTAACACCACTAATGCTAAAGGTATTTCAGAGCATAGAAAAGGATGGAATACTCTCAAACTCATTCTATGAAGCCAGCATAACCTTGATACCAAAACCAGGTAAAGACACCACAAGGAAAGAAAATTACAGACCTATATCCCTAAAGAACTTAGATGCAAAAATCCTCGACAAAATTCTAGCCAATAGAATTCAACAACATATCAAAAAAAATAATTCAACATGACCAAGTGTGACTCACACCAGGTATGCAGGGATGGTTCAACATTAGAAAAACAACTAATTTAATCCATCGTATAAATACAACAAAAGACAAGAACCACATGATCTTATCAATTGATGTAGAAAAGGCATTTGAAAAAGTTTAAAACCCATTCATGAAAAAACTCTCAGCAAAATAGGAATAGAAGGAAAATTCTTCAACACAATAAAGGGCATTTATATAAAGCCAATAGCCAACATCATCCTAAATGGAGAGAGTCTGAAATAACTCCCACTGAGATCAGGAACCAGACAAGGATGCCCTTCATTACCACTCTTATTCAACATTGGGCTGGAAGTCCTTGCCAGAGCAATTACGCTAGATAATGAAATAAAAGGCATCCAGATTGGTAAGAAGAAGTAAAAGTATCTCTATTTGCAGATGACATGATCTTATACACAGAAAACACTACAGTATCCTCAAGAAAACTACTGAAACTAATAGAAGAGTTCAGCAGAGTATCAGGATACAAGACAAACATACAAAAATCAGGTGGATTCTTCTACACCAACGAAAAGGACACCAAAGAGGAAATCACCAAATCAATACCATTTACAGTAGCCCCCAAAAAGATAGAATACTTAGGAATAAATCTTACAAGAGACGTAAAAGACTTGTACAAAGAAACCTACAAGACACTACTGCAAGAAACCAAAAGAGAACTACATAAATGGAAAAACACACCTTGCCATGGATAGGAAGACTTCACGTTGTAAAAATACCTATTCTACCAAAAGTGATCTATGATACAATCCAACTCCGATCCAAATTTCAATCACATTTTTTAACAAGATAGAGAAACAAATCACCAACTTCATATGGAAGGGAGAGAGGCCCTGGGTAAGTAAAGTATTATTGAAAAAGAAGAACAAAGTGGGAGTTCTCACACTACTTGATTTTAGAATTTATTATACCACCATAGTAGTCAAAACATCCTGGTACAGGTAGAACAACAAATACATAGACCAGTGGAACAGAATTAAGAATCCAGACATAAATCCATCCACATATGAGCAGCTGATATTTGACAAATGCCCAAAGTCAGTTAACTAGGGAAAAGACAGTTTCTTTAACAAATGGTGCTGGCATAACTGGATATCTGTCTGCAAAAAAATGAAACAAGACCCATACCTCATACCATGTGCAAAAACTAACTCAAAATGGATCAAAGACCTAAATATAAAATCTAGAACAATAAAGATCACGTGAGAAAAAAAAAAGGGACCATGCTAGGAGCTGTAATACATGGCATAAACGGTATACAAAACTTTACTAACAATGCACAAACACCAGAAGAGAAACTAGAAAACTGGGAGCTCCTAAAAATCACACACCTATGCTCATCCAAAGACTTCACCGAAAGTGTAAAGAGATTAACTACAAACTGGGAAAACGTTTTTAGCTATGACATTTCTGTTCAGCGCCTGATCTCTAAAATCTACATGATACTGCAAAAACTCAACAACAAAAGGACAAATAACCCAATTAAAAAATGAGAAAAGGATATGAACAGGCACTTCACTAAAGATGACATTCAGGTAGCTAACAGATACATGAGGAAATGCTCACAATCATTAGCCATTACAGAAATGCAAATCAAAACAACAATGAGGTTCCATCTCACTCCAAGGCTGGTATTAATCCAAAAAACACAAGATAATAAATGTTGGCGAGGTCGTGGAGAGACTGGAACTCTTATACACTGTTGGTATAATTTAAAATGGTACAAACACTTTGGAAATAGTTTTGGGGGTTCCTTAAAAAGATAGAAATAGAACTAATATACTATTCAGCAATCCCACTCCTTGGAAACTGTCCTAGAGAAATAAGAGCCTTTAAAAGAACAGATACATGCACACCCATGTTTATTGCAGCACTGTTTACAATAGCAAAAAATGGAAGCAACCAAGGTGCCCACCAATGGATGAATGGATAAATAAATTATGGTATATTCACACAGTGGAATACTACACACCGGTAAAGAGCAAAGATGGATCCATGAAACAATTCATAACATGGAGGAAACTGGAAAGCATTATGCTTAGTGAAATCAGTCAGATGCAAAAGAAAAAATATTGTAGGAGACCACTGTTATAAGAACTCGAGCAATAGTTTAAAAGGAGAAGAAGATATTCTTTGATGGTTACGAGAGTGTGGAGGGAGAGGGGAGAGGAGCATTCACTAATTAGAGAGTAGACAAGAACTGTTTTAGGTGAAGGGAAAGACAACACACAATACAGGAGAGATCAGCACAACTGGACTAAACTAAAAGCAAACAAGTTTCCTGAATAATCTGAACGATTTGAAGGCCAGAGTAGCAGGGGCGGTGGTTTGGGGATCATAGTTTCAGGGGACATTTATGTCACTTGGCAAAATAAAATCTATTAAGAAAATATTCTGCATCCCACTTTGCAGAGTGGCTTCTAGGGTTTTAAATGCTAGCAAGTTGCCATCTAAGATGCATCAATTGGTCTCAAACCACCTGGAGCAAAGGAAAATGAAGAACACCAAAGACACAAGGTAATTATGAGCCCAAGAGACAGAAAGGGCAACATAAACCAGAGACTACATCAGCGTAAGACCAGAAGAACTAGATGGTGCCCGGTTAGCACCGGTGACTGCCCTGACAGGGAACACAACAGAGAACCCCTGAGGGAGCAGGAGAGCAGTGGGATGCAGACCTGAAATTCTCGTAAAAAGACCAGACTTAATGTCTGACAGAGACTAGAAGAACCTCAGAGGTCATGGTCTCCAGATCTTCTGTTAGCCCAAGACAGGAACCATTCCCAAAGCCAACTCTTCAGACAGGGATCGGATTACACTACGGGTTAGAAAATGATACTGGGGAGGAGTGAGCTCCTTGGATCAAGCAGACGCATGAGACTATGTGGGCAGCTCCTGTCTGGAGGGGAGATGAGAGGGCAGAGGGGGTCAGAATCTGGCTGAATGGACATGAAAATAGAGTGGAGAGAAGGAGTGTGCTGTTTCATTAGGGGGAGAGCAACTAGGAGTATATAGCAAGGTGTATATAAATTTTTATATGAGAGACTGACTTGATTTGTAAACTTTCACTTAAAGCACAATAAAAATTAAAAAAAACCCAACAATGAAAAGACCAATAACTCAATTAAAAAATGGGCAAAGGATATGAAGAGGTACTTTACCAAGGAAGACATTCAGGCTGGTAACAGATACATGAAGAAATGCTCACGATCATTAGCTATTAAAAAAATGCAAATCAAAACTAAAATAAGATTCCGTCTCACCCCAGCAAGGCTGGTATTAATCCAAAAAACACAAAATAATAAATGTTGGAGAGGTTGTGGAGAGACTGGAACACTTATACACTGCTGGTACCCCAGAAAACAAAACCCAGTGCCGGCGAGTCGATACCGACTCATAGCGACCCTATAGGACAGAGTAGAACTGCCCCGTAGAGTTTCAAAGGAGCGCCTGGCGGATTTGAACTGCTGACTCTTTGGTCAGCAGCCGTAGCACTTAACCACTACGCCACCAGGGTTTCCTACACTGCTGGTAGGAATGTAAAATAGTACAGCTACTTTAGAAATCGATTTGGTGCTTCCTTAAAAAGTTAGAGAGGAGGGGGCCAAGATGGCTGACTAGGTAGACGCTACCTCGGATCCCTCTTGCAACAGAGACTCAGAAAAACAAGTGAATCGATCACATACACGACAATTTATGAACCCTGAACAACAAACACAGATTTAAAGAGTTGACCTGAGTGACAGCACAACACAAGGTCACACAACAGAACATCCTGATACGAATTCAAATAGGGAAATCGCAAAAACAAATTAAGATTAATTAAAAAAAATGCTCAAAGCAGGGAATCATTGAAGTCAATATGTAAAAGATCACAATAATCAAAAAGAGGGACTAAATACAGGTGGCATAGAACTGCCATATGGAGAGGGATGCAAGGCGATATAGGACAACACAAGTTAGGTTTTTACTTAGAAAAATAGGGGTAAATATTAAGGTAACCACAAAGAGGTATAACAACTCCATAACTCAAAATAAAAACCAAGAAAAACGCAACGACTCAGCAAACATAAAGTCAAATACTATGAAAATGAGGAACACACAATTTATAAAGAAAAATGTCTCAGCACAAAACAGTAAGTGGAAAAATAAAATTGTCAACAACACACAAAAAAGGCATCAAAATGACAACACTAAACACTTACTTATCTATAATTACGCTGAATGTAAATGGACTAAATGCACCAATAAAGAGACAGAGAGTCTCAGACTGGATAAAGAAACACGATCCGTCTATATGCTGCCTACAAGAGACACACCTTAGACTTAGAGACACAAACAAACTAAAACTCAAAGGATGGAAAAAAATATATCAAGCAAACAACAATCAAAAAAGAGTAGAAGTGGCAATATTAATTTCTCAGAAAATCGACTTTAAATAGACATTAAGGAGGGAATAAGGAAATCAGAATGCAACGAGAATGAAAATATTTCCTATCAAAACCTCTGGGACACAGCAAAAGCAGTGCTCAGAGGCCAATTTATATGGATAAATGCACACATACAAAAAGAAGAAAAAGCTAAAATCAGAGAACTGTCCCTACAACTTGAACAAATAGAAAGTGAGCAACAAAAGAATCCATCAGGCACCGGAAGAAAACAAATAAGAAAAATTAGAGCTGAACTAAATGAATTAGAGAACAGAAAAACAATTGAAAGAATTAACAAAGCCAAAAGCTGGTTCTTGGAAAAAAATAACAAAATTGATAAACCATTGGCTAGACTGACTAAAGAAATACAGGAAAGGAAACAAATAACCCGAATAAAAAACAAGAAGGGCCACATCACAACAGACCCAACTGAAATTAAAAGAATCATAACAGATTATTACGAAAAATTGTATTCTAACAAATTTGCAAACCCAGAAGAAATGGATGAATTCCTGGAAAAACACTACCTACCTAAACTAACACAATCAGAAGTAGAACAACTAAATAGACCCATAACCAAAAAGGAGATTGAAATGGTAATCAAAAAACTCCCAACAAAAAAAAAAAACCCTGGCCCGGATGGCTATACTGCAGAGTTCTACCAAACTTTCAGAGAAGAGTTAACACCACTACTACTAAAGGTATTTCAAAGCATAAAAATGATGGAATACTACCTAACTCATTCTATGAAGCCACCATCTCCCTGATACCAAAACCAGGTAAAGACATCACAAAAAAAGAAAATTACAGACCTATATCCCTCATGAACATAGATGCAAAAATCCTCAACAAAATTCTAGCCAATAGAATTCAACAACATATCAAAAAAATAATTCACCACGACCAAGTGGATTAAAAAAAAATTTTTTTTATGCAAGGCTGGTTTAATTTTAGAAAAACCATTAATGTAATCCACCATATAAATAAAACAAAAGACAAAAACCACATGATCTTATCAATTGATGCAGAAAAGGCATTTGACAAAGTCCAACACCCATTTATGATAAAAACTCTCACCAAAATAGGAATTGAAAGAAAATTCCTCAACATAATAAAGGGCATCTATACTTTTTTTTTTATACAAAGCCAAGAGCCAACATCACCCTAAATGGAGAGAGCCTGAAAGCATTTCCCTTGAGAAGGGGAACCAGACAAGGATGCCCTTTATCAGCGCTCTTATTCAACATTGTGCTAGAAGTCCTAGCCAGAGCAATTAGGCTAGACAAAGAAATAAAGGGCATCCGGATTGACAAGGAGGAAGTAAAATTATCTCTATTTGCAGATGACATGAGCTTATACACAGAAAACCCTAAGGAATCCTCCAGAAAACTACTGAAACTAATAGAAGAGTTTGGCAGAGTCTCAGGTTATAAGATAAACATACAAAAATCACTTGGATTCCTCTACATCAACAAAAAGAACATCGAAGAGGAAATCACCAAATCAATACCATTCACAGCAGCCCCCAAGAAGATAAAATACTTAGGAATAAATCTTACCAAGGATGTAAAAGACCTATACAAAGAAAACTACAAAGCTCTACTACAATAAATTCAAAAGGACATACTTAAGTGGAAAAACATACCTTGCTCATGGATAGGAAGACTTAACATAGTAAAAATGTCTATTCTACCAAAAGCCATCTATACATACGATGCACTTCCAATCCAAATTCCAATGTCATTTTTTAAGGTGATAGAGAAACAAATCACCAACTTCATATGGAAGGGAAAGAACCCCCGGACAAGCAAAGCATTACTGAAAAAGAAGAAGAAAGTGGGAGGCCTCACTCTACCTGAATTCAGAAGCTATTATACAGCCACAGTAGTCAAAACAGCCTGGTACTGGTACAACAACAGGCACATAGACCAGTGGAACAGAATTGAGAACCCAGATATAAATCCATCCACGTATGAGCAGCTGATATTTGACAAAGGACCAGTGTCAGTCAATTGGGGAAATCATAGCCTTTTTAACAAATGGTGCTGGCATACCTGGATATCCATTTGCAAAAGAATGAAAAGGACCCATACCTCACACCATGCACAAAAACTAACTCCAAGTGGATCAAAGACCTAAACATAAAGGCTAAAACGATAAAGATCATGGAAGAAAAAATAGGGACAACCTTAGGAGCCCTAATACAAGGCATAAACAGAATACAAAACATTACCAAAAATGACAAAGAGAAACCAGATAACTGGGAGCTCCTAAAAATCAAACACCTGTGCTCATCTAAAGACTTCACCAAAAAGAGTAAAAAGACCACCTACGGACTGGGAAAGAATTTTAAGCTATGACATCTCCGACCAGCACCTGATCTCTAAAATCTACATGATTCTGTCAAAACTCAACCACAAAAAGACAAACAACCCAATCAAGAAGTGGGCAAAGGATATGAACACACATTTCACTAAAGAAGATATTCAGGCAGCTAACAGATACATGAGAAAATGCTCTCGATCATTAGCCATTAGAGAAATGCAAATTAAAACCACGATGAGATTCCATCTCACTCCAACAAGGCTGGCATTAATCCAAAAAACACAAAATAATAAATGTTGGAGAGACTGCGGAGAGATTGGAACTCTTATGCACTGCTGGTGGGAATGTAAAATGGTACAACCACTTTGGAAATCTATTTGGCGTTATCTTAAACTGTTAGAAATAGAACTACCATACAACCCAGAAATCCCACTCCTCGGAATATACCCTAGAGAAACAAGAGCCTTCACACAAACAGATATATGCACACCCATGTTTATTGTAGCTCTGTTTACAATAGCAAAAAGCTGGAAGCAACCAAGGTGTCCATCAACGGATGAATGGGTAAATAAATTGTGGTATATTCACACAATGGAATACTACGCATTGATAAAGAACAGTGAGGAATCTGTGAAACATTTCATAACATGGAGGAACCTGGAAGGCATTATGCTGAGCGAAATGAGTCAGAGGCAAAAGGACAAATATTGTATAAGACCACTATTATAAGATCTTGAGAAATAGTATAAACTGAGAAGAACACATAGTTTTGTGGTTATGAGGAGGGGAGGGAGGGAGGGTGGGAGAGGGTTTTTTACTGATTAATTAGTAGATAAGAACTGCTTTAGGTGAAGGGAAGGACAATACTCAATACATGGAAGGTCAGCTCAACTGGACTGGGCCAAAAGCAAAGAAGTTTCCAGGATAAATTGAATGTTTCAAAGGTCAGCGGAGCAAGGGCAGGGGTTTGGGGACTATGGCTTAAGGGGACTTCTAAGTCAATTGGGAAAATAATTCTATTATGAAAACATTCTGCATCGCACTTTGAAATGTGGCATCTGGGGTCTTAAATGCTAACAAGCGGCCATCTAAGGTGCATCAATTGGTCTCAACCCACCTGGATCAAAGGAGAATGAAGAACACCAAGGTCACACAATAACTAAGAGCCCAAGAGACAGAAAGGGCCACATGAACTAGAGACTTACGTCATCCTGAGACCAGAAGAACTAGATGGTGCCCGGCTACAACTGATGACTGCCCTGGCAGGGAGCACATCAGAGAACCCCTGAGGGAGCAGGAGATCAGTGGGATGCAGACCCCAAATTCTCACAGATAGACCATACTTAATGGTCTGACTGAGACTAGAGGAATCCCGGGGGTCATGGTCCCCAAACCTTCTGTTGGCCCAGGACAGGAACCATTCCCGAAGACAACTCAGCAGACATGAAAGGGACTGGGCAGTGGGTAGGAGAGAGATGCTGATGAAGAGTGAGCTAATGATATCAGGTGGACACTTGAGACTGTGTTGGCATCTCCTGTCTGGAGGGGTGATGGGAGGATAGAGAGAATTGGAAGCTGGCAAAATTGTCAGGAAAGGAGAGACTGGAAGAACTGACTCATTAGGGGGAGAGCAAGTGGGAGAACGGAGTAAGGTGTATATGAACTTATATGTGACAGTCTGACTTGATTTGTAAATGTTCGCTTGAAGCTCAATAAAAGTTAATAAAAAAAAGTCCATTAAAAAAAAACTAGAAATAGAAGTACCATAAAAAAAAACATAAGACCCAGGAATTCCACTCCTTGGAATATATCCTAAAGGAGTAAGAGCCTTCACAGGAACAGATATATGCACACCCATGTGCACTGCAGCACTGTTTATAATAGCAAAAAGATGGAGGCAACCAAAGTGCCCATCAACAGAGGAATGGATAAATAAATTATGGTATATTCACACAGTGGAATACTATGCAACAATTAAGAACAACAATGAATCTGTGAAACATTTCTTAACGTGGAGGAATCTGGAAGGCGTTATTCTGAGTGAAATTAGTCAACTGCAAAAGGATATATATTGTATGAGACCACTATTATAAGAACTCTAGATAAAGTTTAAACAGGGAAGAAAATATTCTCTGATGTTTATGAGCGCAGGGAGGGAGGGAGAGGGATATTCACTAACTTGGTAGTAGACAAAAAATTTTTTTTAGGTGAAGGGAATTGCAACACATAACATAGGGATAGTCAATACAACAGGACTAAATGAAAAGCAAAGAAGTTTCCTGAATAAAACCAAAGGCTTCAAAGGCCAGAGTAGCAGGGATGGGGGTCTGGGGACCATGATTTCAGGGGACATCTAGGTCAAGTGGCATAATAAAATGTATTAAGAAAACATTCTGCATTTCGTTTTGGTGAGCAGCGTCTGTGTTCTTAAACGCTAGCAAGTAGCCATCTAAGATGAATCAATTGGTCTCAACCCACCTGGACCGCCTGAAACAGAGAAGAACGAAGAATGCCAAAGACACAAGGTAAATACGAGCCCAAGATACAGAAAGGGCCACATAAACCAGAGGCTCCATTTGCCTGAGTCCAGAAGAACGAGATGGTGCCCAGTTACCACCAATCACTGCCCTGACAGGGAACACACAGAGAATCCCTGATGGAGCAGGAGAACAGTGGGATGCAGATCTTAAATTCTCATAAAAAGACCAGGCTTAATGGTTTGTGTGAGACCAGCGGGACCCTAATGGTCATGATCTCCCGGACCCTTTGATAGCCCAAGATTGGAACCATTCCCGAAGCAATAAAACTGCCAAGTATTTACCAGTAGATGATTGCATGGCCTCGATCATTTAAAGATGTTAGATATGTGGGGCTTCATGGTAATTGGAGCCCTGGTGGAGTAGTAGTTAAGAGTTCGGCTGTAACCAAAGGGTCATCAGTTCAAATCCATGAGCTGCTCCTTGGAAACCCTATGGCACAGTTCTACTGCTTCCTATATGGTCGCTATGAGTCAGAACAGACTTGATGGCATGTAACAACAACAATGGGTGATTTGAGCACATTGAGGTTGCAGTACTCCACAGCTTATTATCATTTATTTCTTCTGTTTTTGAGGCAAATAGGCTATTAAGGGGAGAAATTGTAGTGTTTATTACCTCTTCCTTTAATAAGTCCTGGAAACCCTGGTGGCGTAGTGGTTAAGTGCTACAGCTGCTAACCAAAAGGTTGGCAGTTCGAAACCACGAGGTGATCCTTGGAAACTCTACGGGACAGTTCTACTCTGTCCTGTAGGGTCGCTATGAGACGGTAGTGGGTTTGGGTTTAATAAGTCCTGTATAATGAGTCTGAGCTCCTGAAAGCTCTGTTTTAATTTATATTGAGACATATTGACAATCCTGACAGGAGGCAGTAAGTACACAAAGTTCAATTAAGCTAATTCAACAGTGAGGTTAAGAGATTTTATTTTATACCAATGGACAGTGCATTGGATGAAAGGATCCATTCTGAGGATGAAGAATTTAAGGATGATGCTGTGGTGACCTGGTGTCATGGATTGAATTGTGCCCCTTCAAAATATGTACATCAAGTTGGCTAGCCATGATTCCCAGTATTGTGTGGTTGTCCATTTTGTCATCTGATGTGGTTTTCCTATGTGTTGTAAATCTTATCTCTATGATATTAATTAGAATGGATTAGTGGCAGTTATGTTAAAGAGGCAGGACTCAATCTACACAATTAGATTGTGTCTTCAGCCAACTTATTTTGAGATATAAAAGAAAGAAGTTGGCAAAGAGACATGGGAGACCTCATACCACCAAGAAAGTGCTGGGAGCAGAGCGCATCCTGTGGCCCTGAGGTTTCTGTGTGGAGAAGCTGCTAGAACAAGGGAAGATTGATTACAAGGACCTTCCCCCTGAGCCAACAGAAAAAGAAAACCTTCCCCTGGAGCTGGCACCCTGAATTTGGGCTTCTAGTCTACTAGACTGTGAGAGAATATACATCTGTTTGTTAAAGTCATCCTCTTGTGGTATTTCTGTTATAACACTATATGACTAAGACACCTGGTTAGCCTAAATGATTTGCACTCATCTACTAACCTAAAGGTTGATAATTCAAACCTACTTAGTGACACCATAGAAGAAAGGCCTGGCAATTTTCTTCCATAAAGATTACAGCCAAGAAAACCCTATGGAGAAGTTCAACTCTGTAACTCATGGGGTCACCATAAATTGGAGTCAACTTGACTCAGTGGCAGTGGGTTTTGTTTTCTTGTTGCTATGACCACTGAGAAGTTTGAAAAAGTTACTGTGACAATAGTCAGAGTGAGATGAACTTGTTTGCCTTCTATTTTATGTCTTGTTACTCCTTGTAAAGGATGCTTATTTGAAATTTAGTGGGATCCCTTGAAATGATGGGTGTTTGGGTACTTGTATGTAAATAGGACCATAAAGGTCTATTTCTATGCATGAACCAACATATCAGCAGGGAAATGTAGGTGCGGTTGTTCCAAGTTGTTGGGACAAGTTGAGTCCCTACTGGTGTTAAGGTAGCTGTTATTTTCTCAGGTTAGAGAAGGTTTTGGCCTACATCCTGAAGATTTGGCTTTTGAGGGGGAGAAATGGGATGTTGGATGCTTTGTATGGCCATGCTGAAGAGGGGAGTGTAGCTCCTTGGGGGTTTTATCCAAAATTATATGTTGGGGAAGACCAGGTTGTGTAACCTCTAACACCAGATCTTTTGTTTTGGGTTCTCCTGTTTTGTATGGCCATCCTGGAAATTCTGAGAAGGGAGCTGGGATGGCTAAGATTGTGTGTCAACTTGGCTGGGCTGTGATTCTTAGTGTTTTGTCAGTTGTATAATGTTGTGATCATTTCCCTGTTGAGATTTGATCTTCTTTGGGTAGCTCATCAGTTGAAAGGGAGTTTCCTCAGGTGTGTGACCTGCATCAAGTGTGGGAAGATGTTCTGGCAGGTCTTAGGGGCCTTTTGCTCATTCTGGATCCTGAAGATGGGTTCTGTTCGTCTGACCTCCTTGTTCTTGGGATTTGAGCTAGCAGCTTGCCTGCCGATCTTGGGATTTGGCGATCTTTGCAGCCTGTGAGCAAGAGCCCTGCTCTCTGACCTGCCGATATTGGGTTTGCCGATCTTTGCAGCCTGTGAGCAAGAGCCCTGCTCTCTGACCTGCCGATCTTGGGTTTGCCGGCTGCTGCAGCTACGTGAATCAGAAGAAGCCTCTATCCTGACCCATGGACTTGGGACATTCCATCCTCTACAACCATATAAGCCATTTCCTTGATATATATGTATGTGTATATATATATATACACACACACATACACTTTGTTGGCTTTGCTTTTCCAGAACCCAGCCTAAGACATTTGGTGCCAAGAGTGGTTCTAGAAAAACAAAATGATAAGGATAATTTTTCTGAATTGGTTCTCAAGTCTGGTTAGTCTTAAAGATGTTGATAACTCTGCTTCCAGTAGTAAGGAGCGCACTGCTAATCCATGGCATGAGGTGGCAATTCAAATATGCAAAGTGTCACCAACAGGTATTGGTGAAAGGCAAGGCTCTGGGTAATTGCATGCATGATACCTTTCTACAATTTGGTCATAATGAGAAGTATAAAGAATCTGGTTGGTCCTACTTTCGTTAGACAAATTGGTGAAAAAAAGAGATGAGCTCAGGGTTTCAGAGTCAAAGCTCAAGCGCTGCAAAAACAACTTCAAAGTTTCCACTTGTGCCTTGAAAGAAAGCCTTATTTCTTGTAGTAACAGAGCTGATATTGCCAAAAACCAACTCCAGAGTCTTATTGTAAGAGTGGCTGGATTACAACGCCAACAAAACTGCCAATCTTGAGAGGTATCTGAGGTTAAAGTGAGGACACTGATTGGGAAGAAATGGGATCCTGATATCTGGGATGGGGACACATAAGCAGATAAGCAGGAAGCTGGAGACACTGAGCCCCTAAATTTTGTTGAATCACTCTTGCCAACAGAACCATTAGTCCCATCCACTCCCATCTAATTGGATTAACCCAGATGCATCTAAAGCACCTTTGTCAGAGTGATTGCTTGGGACATCGCCTGAGGCAGATGCTTTACAAGACAATGCTGAAAGTTCTCAAAACATTCACCCATCAATTTTGGCTTCTAGACCTATAACTAGACTTGAGTAACAGTGAACCCCAAAAGGTGAAGTACAAAGTGTAACCCAGGAGGAGGTACGCTACACTCTGAAAGAACTGCTTTACTTTTTTATATGTACAGACAGAAACCTAGGGAATATGTGTGGGAATGGCTATTAAGGGTGTGGGATAATGGTGCAAGGAACATAAAAATGGATCAATCTGAGTTTATTGACATGGGCTTACCAAACACAGATTCTTCATTCAATGATTCAGCTTGAGAAGTTAGGAAAGGATCTAATAGTTTATTTGGTTAGGTTGTTGAAGCATGGATTATGCGGTGGCTTAAATCAAGTTGAAGTACCAGACTTGCCTTGGTATACTGTAGAAAAAGCTATTCAAAAGCTGAGGGAAATTAGCATGCTAGAGTGGATTTATCAGGTTAGACCCACAGATCGCACACATGGAGTGCCAAGAGGACACATCTTTTACCACAGCAGTGAGGAACAAATTTGTGAAGGGAGCCCCAGCATTCTTGAAGGCTGCTGTAATTGCTATTTTATTTAAGTCAGATTCGACAGTGGGAACTGCCCTAACAGAATTAAGACACCTAACTACAAAGGGGCTGATTGGAGCACATGGTGGTAGGGGCCAAGTGGCAGCAGCACTCAATACAGAGACAAGGTGGGCATGGTTACCACAAATGGACAGCAGAGTCAAAGCAGTAATCAGAATAGTCTGACTCATATGGACTTATGGCATTGGATACTTAGTCACGTTGTCCTTAGGAGTGAACTAGATAAGTAATCTACTAAATATTTACTTTATCTTGCAAGCAGATGAATTCTAGGTCAAGTGAACAGTAGTGTAACTCAAATCACCAGAATACAGAGTCACAGCCCCTCAATCCATTCCCAAACTTGAGCAAGTTTACAGACCCCAAACCCCTTGATTGAAGGGGGGCTAGATCCCCTTGAGAAAGGACTCCAGTACACTGCCAGAAACTTATACTCTTAATCTTTTTCCCATCCTTCCCCAAAGGGATCTATGACCTTTTACTAGAGTGACTGTGGGAAAAGGAAATAATCAGACTTTTTGGGGATTACTGGATACTGGCTCTAAACTGAGCTAATTTCAGTAGACCCAAAATGTCACTGTGACCCACCAGTTAGAGTGGGGGCATGTGGAGGTCAAGTTATTAATGGAGTCTTAGCTCATGTCCATCTCACAGTAGGTCCAATGGGTCCCCTAACCCATCCTGTAATGATTTCAACTCTTTTAAAAAGCATTATTGGAATAGATATACTTAGCAACTGGCAGAACCCCTCATTGGATCCCTGACAAGTGGAGTAAGGGCTATTATGGTGGGAAAAGCCAGGTGGAAGCCAAGAGACTGCCACCATCAAGGACTTGAGGGATGTAGGAGTGGTGATTCCCAGCACATCCCCATTTTACTTGCCTATTTGGCCTGTGCAAAAAATAGATGGATCTCGGGGAATGGCAGTGGATTATCAAAAACTTGATCAGGTGGTGACTCCAATTGTAGCTGCTTTTCCAGAGGTAGTCTCATTGCTTGAGCAAATTAACACATCTCCTGGTACCTGGTATGCAGCTATTAATCTGGATAATGCCTTTTTCTCCATACCTGTTTTGAAAGGCCATGAGAAGCAGTTTTGTCTTCGGTTGGCAAGGCCAGCAATACACCTTCAGTTGCCTACCTCAGTGCTACATCAACTCTCCAACCCTATTTCATAATTTAGTCCGAAGGGAACTTGATTGCCTTTCACTTCCACAAGGTGTCACACTGGTCCATTATGTTGATGACATTATGCTGACTGGACCTGTAAGGAAGAAGGCTCAATGACTCTGGATTTATTGGTAAAACATTTGTGTGCCAGAGGGTAGGAAATCAGTTTGACAAAAATTCAGGCACCTTCTGCCTCAGTGAAATTTCTAGGGGACCAGTGGTGTGGGGTATGTAAAGATATTCCCTCTAAAGTGAAGGAAAAGTTATTGCATCTGGCTCCTCCTACAACTAAAAAGGAGGCACAATGCCTAGTGGGCCCCTTTGGATTTTGGAGGCAGCATATTCCTCATTTGGGTGTGCTACTATGGCTTATTTATCAAGTGATTCAAAAAACTGCTAATTTTTAGTGTTGCCCAGAACAGAGAAGGCTCTGCAACAGGTTTGGGCTGCTATGCAAGCCGCTCTGCCACTTGGGCCATATAATCTGGCTGATTCAATAGGGCTTGAAGTATCCGTGGCACATAGATATTGTTTGGAGTCTTTGACAGGCCCCTATTGGTGAATCACAGCGCAGACACTTAGGATTTTGGAGCAAAGCCCTGCCATCCGCTGCAGATAACTACTCTCCTTTTGAGAAACAGCTTTTGGCTAGTTACTGGGCCTTAGTAGAGACTGAATGCTTAACCATGGGCCACCAAGTCACCATGTGGCCTGAGCTGCCCATCATGAACTGGGTGTAGTCTGACCCACAGAGTCATAAATTTGAACATGCACAACAGCACTCCATCATTAAATGGAAGTGGTATATATGAGACTCCCCCATGTGTCTGTCAGTTTGTCATACTGAGGGGGATTGCATGTTGCTGTGATGCTGGAAGCTATGCTACCAGTATTCAGATACCAGCAGGGTCACCCATGGAGGAGAGGTTTCAGCTGAGCTTCCAGACTAAGACAGACTAGGAAGAAGGACCAGGCAGTCTACTTCTGAAAAGCATTAGCAGGTGAAAACCTTATGAATAATAGCAGCGGAACATTGTGTGATATAGTGCTGGAAGATGAGCCCCCAGGTTGGAAGACACTCAAAAGATGACTGGGGAAGAGCTGCCTCCTCAAAGTAGAGTCTACCTTAATGACGTGGATACAGTAAAGCTTTCAGGACCTTCATTTGCTGATGTGGCGTGACTCAAAATGAGAAGAAACAGCTGCAAACATCCATTTAATAATTGGAACCTGGAATGTACGAAGTACATGTTGTCAGGAAGGATCAGTCCCTGGAGAAGGATATCATGCTTGGCAGAGTACAGGGTCAGCAGAAAAGAGGAAGACCCTCAACGAGGTGGATTGACACAGTGCTGCAAAAATGAGCTCAAGCATAACAACGATTGTAAAGATGGCTCAGGACTGGGCAGTGTTTCAGTCTGTTGTGCATAGGGTAGCTATGAGTCGGAACCGACTCAACGGCACCTAACAACAACAACAACATATATGAGACCAGGCCCAAACAGGACCTGAAGACACAAGTAAGTTGCATGAGGAAGTGGCTCAGATGCCCATGGTCTCCACTCCTGGCACATTACATTACATCTCCCAGTCTGCACCTATGGCTTCATGGGGAATTCCTTATGATCAGTTGACTGAAGAAGAGAAAACTCGTGCCTGGTTTACAGATGGTTCTGGGTGATATGCAGGCAACTTCCAGAAGTGGACAGCAGCAGCACTGCAGCCCCTTTTTGAGACCTCCTTTAAGGACAGTGGTGAAGGGAAATTCTCCCACTGGGCAGAATTTTGAGCAATACACCTGGTTGTTCACTTTGCTTGGAAGGAGAAATGGCCAGATATGCGGCTGTATACTGATTCATGGGCCGTGGGCAATGGTTTGGCTGAATGGTCAGGGACTTGGAAGAGACATGATTGGAAAATTGGAGACAAGAATTTATGGGGAAGAGGTACGTGGATAGATCTCTCTGAAAGAACCAAAGAAGTGAAGATATTTGTGTCTCATGTGACTGCTCACAAAAGGGTGGCATCAACAGAGCAGGATTTTAACAATCAAGTGGGTAGGATGACCCGTTCTGTGGAAACCACTCATCCTCTTTCCCCAGTTACTCCCATCATTGCTCAATGGGCTCATGAACAAAGTGGCCATGGTGGCAGGGATGGAGGTTATGCATGGGCCCAGCAACATGGACTTCCACTCACCAAGGCCAACTTGGCTACAGCCACTGCTGAGGGCCCAATCTGCCAGCAGCAGAGACCAACATTGAGTCCCTATATGGCGCCACCCCTCGAAGTAATCAGCCAGCAACCTTGTGGCAAGTTGAGTACATTGGACTGCTTCCATCATAGAAAGGGTAGAGTTTTGTTCTTACTGGAATAGACACTCTGGATAAGGATTTGCCTTCCCTGCACTCAATGTTTCTGCCAAAACTATCATCTGTGGGCTTAAAGAATGCGTTATCCACTGTTTTGGTATCCCACATAGCATTGCCTTGGATCAAGGGACTTATTTCACTGCAAACAAACTGTGGCAGTTGGCCCATGCTCATGGAATTCACTAATCTTACCATGTTCCCCATCATTCTGAAGCAGCTGGCTTGATAGTATGGTGGAATGGTTTTCTAAAGACACATTTATGGTGCTAGCTAGGTAGTAATACGTTGCAGTGTTGGAGCAATATTCTCCAGGAGGCTGTATATGCTCTAAACCAGCATCCAATATATGCAGCTGTTTCTCCCATAGCCAAGATTCGTGGGTTCAGGAATCAAGGGGTGGAAATGGGAGTGACATCACTCACTATTGCCTCTAGTGACCCACTCACAAGATTTTTACTTCCTGTCCCTGCAACCTTATGCTCTGCGGGTCTAGAGATCTTAGTTTCAAAGGGAGGAATGCTCCCACCTGGAGACACATCACTGATTCCACTGAACTGGAAGCTAAGAATGCTACCTGGTGACTGTGGGCTCCTTATTACTCTGGATTAACAGGAAAAGAAGGGAGTTATCATGCTGGCTGATGTGATTGATCCTGGTTATCAAGAGGAAATCAGATTGATATTACATAATGGAGGTAAAGAAGAGTATGTCTGGAATGCAGCAGATTCCTCAGGGCATTTCTTAATACTACCACACCTTGTGATTAAAGTCAACGGAAAACTACAGCAATCCAATTCTCACATGACTACTAATGGCCCAGGCCATTCAGGAATGAAGGTTTGGATCATCTCACCAGGCAAAGAACCAGGACCACCTGAGGTGCTTGCTGAGGGCAAAGGGAATACGGAATGGGTGGTGGAAGAAGGTAGTTCTAAATACCAGTCACAGCCACGTGACCAGTTGCAGAAATGAGGACTGTAATTGCTATGAGTATTACTGCTTTGTATGTGTGCATCAGATATTTTTGTTTTCTTCACTTATAAAATATAAGATGTAAACAGGGCTATTGCATTTTCAGTTGTATGTGTGTTCATTGTGTCATGTTAGGCCCAAGTATGACTTTATAATTGTCTTTATTCAGAGATTATGTATGGTTTAAGGAGATGTGTACAGGTGCTAAGTTGACAAGGGGTGGACTGTGATGGTTAAGATTGTGTGTCAACTTGGCTGGGCTGTGATTCTCAGTGGTTTGGTAGTCACATGATATTGTGGTCACTTCCCTGCTGAGATTCTATATGTGATCACTCCATGATGGGAACTTCTTTGAGTAGCCAATCAGTTGAAAGGGAGTATCCTTGGGTGTGTGGCCTGCATCAAGTGTGGGCAGACTTTATGGCAGGTCTTGGGGGGCTTTAAGTTGTTCTGGATCCTGCAGATGGCTCCTGTTTGTCTGACCTCCTGTTCTTGGGACATGAGCGACCTGCTTACCTGCAGCCTTGCATTCTGATCTTGGGATTCAGCTATCTTCACAGCCTGTGAGCAACAGCCCTGCTCTCTAATCTGCTGATCCTGAGCTCGCCAGCTCCTGTGGGTATGTGAATCAGAAGCCTCTATTCTGACCCACGGACTTGGGACGTCCCAGACTCTACAACCAAGTGAGCCATTTCCTTGATGTAAATCTCTCTCTCTATGTATACATTTATACTTTTTACTGGCTCGCTTCTCCAGAGAACCCAGCCTAAGACAGGGGCTTACCTTAAGTTAATAAAAAAAAAGTTTATTTCCTTGATAGGAAAAAAAAGGGCCTCAAGTCACTTCTCATGGGCAAGCAATAATTCTAGGCCATCTAAGTCTACTTTGATAGTAGTCGTCTAGCTAACGAATGGGGGTAGAGCAGACCTATATTTGGGGTTATGCACTTTGTCTTAGTTTTCTAGTGATGCTATAACAGAAATATCACAAGTGTGTGGCTCTAAAGAGCAAAAATGTATTTTTTCACAGTTCTGTAGGCTAGGAGTCTGAATTCAGTGTGTGACTCTAGGGAGAGGTCCTTTCTGTGCCTCTTTCCACTTCCAGTAGCTGTCAATCCTTGGAGTTCCTGGGCTTGTAGATTAATCTGCCTCCATTATCATCAGATAAAGTCTGTCTTCTTCCATATGTGCTTGTTTGTCTCTATGTTGCTGCTAATAACTCAGAAATGATTAGCTTTACGACACATTCTACATTGGCCTCGTTAACATAACAAGAAAAATCTGTTCCCGAATGAGATTAAATCCACAAATATAAGTTAGAATTCTAACACATATTTTTGAGGAACACAATTCAATCCATAACATCCTGCAAATAGTTGTTTAGCATCAGCATTTAAAAGGACTTTGTTCAGGGCTGGCAAAGTCCCTCATATATTTGGGTGTTTGACAAAACTACTCATTGAACTTACCATTTTAATTCAATAATTAATATTGTTTGCTGACCGTTTTCCAGTTAGTGAACCTATGTGTACTGATTAATGTGGTGGTAGAGTGGATTACCTTCCATGCCATGAACAAATAGTAGAGGAAAGGGAGTGCTGGAAATCGTATCCGAAAATGTTGGGGTGGGTGGATATTACATGCACAATTCAATAAATCTAATGGATTTCTTAATGGATTATTGATTTGGGGATCTTGAGATATGCTTGCCATCTGATGCATCACAGCACTGGTTAGAGTCGATTTCGAGCATGTATTATAAAGATGTATGAACCAATAATCACCCTTTAACTTCCTATTGCATTAAGTCCTTTAGTAAAATTCGAATTTCCAATTGGGTCTGATCTTGGAACTCAGTTTATGTTTCTTAGCCCCTGTATTATGTAATCTTGGGTGGTTACTGGGCATACCTCAGGAGGTGGAGTGTATTCTCTTTGCTACTGTTCATATTTGTAAAGCTATTTGTACGGTGACTCCTAATCAATGTCAACAGGGTCAAGGCCCTCTCCCATAGACATTGTTGTAGTATTGGGTTTAGAGAAACAGGGCCTATGTAGGGAATGAAGTAACCACTTGTCATGATGATATACCACATCACTCAATGGAATCCAAAATCTTTTTTGGCCCTTCAAGAGGGTACAGTGAAGAAACCATTCAAAACTGATCTTCTTAAGGTTCCATGACATGGAACACCATGGGAGTTTTCCCCTATAACTTTGAGATCAGGATCTTTTGAAATGGAAGCATGTGCAGCAGCAGCAGCAGCAACAACAACAGCAACAACAGCAACAGCAGCAAGGGAGATATTTTGAGTCTCACAGAGTCCTAATGAGCCATACACCCTTTGGGGTATGGACCTGAGCATGCCACAAGGTGAATACTCTTCCACACATGAGCATTCTATGAAGTGCAGCATCCTAGGAAATGGAATCCAATGCTTGGCTGGGACCCACAGCCACAGCTACAGGGCTTGAACACTCCCCTGAGCCTAGAGTCACTCAAAGTCATGCTGGAATTGATATAGACAGTTCAATCTGAGACATTTGGATAGGTCAAGACACACGACCCAGGTTCAGTTTTTGGAGGGGTCACATCTGTATCCTTGTTCTTAAACGGCAATTTTCAAGACTTCCAACTTGGGTCAGTTAAATCCATAGCAAAGACTCAGAAGGACCTGGAAAATGCTTCACAAAGCAGCGCAGCTTTAAAGGCGCTTAATCAGCATGTTATGGTGTAAGCCCAGGTGTTGTACCCAGTTAGTAAGTTGAGAGTAAGAAAAGAAAGCTCTCATGGTGGAGTTGGTAATCACCTAGACATCCTGTTCATTACCCCAATTGTTTTATGACTACCTTGCAGAAGGAAAAATTGGCCCCCTTCCAATGAAATAGTTTAGGTTTTGAGACTAATTACACTGCATTCACCAAGAGGATATTAAAAGCTTTATTATTCACACTATAAGACTGTCTAGGGAGAGTATGGCAGGGAAAAGTTGGCCCAAGTGGCAACAGAAAAGTGGAGTGGGTGGCTATAGCTTTTATTGTGGCTGGGTGGTAACAGTGGAATGAGGGCTTCTGCATAGAAGCAAGGGTTAGTATGGTTTGAACTATCCACGGACATCAAAGTAGGTAGTGTGCAGGTTTTCTTATTAGCTTGCCCAAATATACAGCAAAAGGGGAAGTGTGGGTCTTGAATACTGTCAGCTGTGGAACATCACAAATGGCATTTTCCTCTTTATTTCACAACCGTATGCTGAGTACAAGAGAAATACTTAAAATACAGAAATTATAAAAGACTAAAAAAAGTAATGGAGAAAGATTTAACCAGGAAATGGAAATGATAAGAAAGCAGTACCTAATACTAGACAAAACAGACTTCAAGACAAATAGTGTTAATTAAGACAAAGAAAAACACCTTATAATGTTAAAATCTGCAATATAAAATAAAGGTGTGACAGTTATGAGTACCTATGCATCTTTTTTTATGCATCAGATAATACCACAACTATTTATTTAAAAGAAAAACTACAAGAGATGCAAAGAGAAACAGATAAAAGCACACGACGAAATAGAAGACTTTAACCCATTACTCTCAGTATGAGAGAGGTAAAGTAGACAGAAGACAAGTAAGTGTATAAAAAATCTAAACAATATAATTGGTGAGGCAGATTCTGTGAATGTATATCTATTACTACACCCTGAAAACAGACTATACCTTTTCTAAAGTGCACATAGAATATTAAGACAATATCATATCCAAAGATACAAAGAAAATATCAGTAGATTCCATAAAGTAGCAATACTCCAAAACAAGTAAAACAACCTAATCACAGAGCTATAAAACAAAAGAAAACAAAAATAGAAGGAATAATTTGCAACTCATATTATGGGGCTGTTACCTTGAAAACAAAATGAAACAGACATTACAAGAATTATATACTCAGCAAAACTGTCTGTCAAAATTGAAGAAATGAAAACATAGCCAGATAAACAAAAGTAGAAGTTCATTATCACTAAAAACCAAAACCAAACCCCTTGCTGTAGAGTCGATTCTAACTCATAGAGACCCTAGACCTGCCCTATCCTACAAGAAATGCTAAAGAGATTCCTCAAGGTTGAAGTGAAAGGACACTAAACAGTAACTGTAAGTCATATGAAGAAATAACATCTCTGCTAAAGGTAATTTCATGATCAAATATAAAAAGTTGTATTGTATTTTTGTTTTGTAATTCTATTTTTTATATGCTATATGATTAAAAAGACAAATATACAGAAAATATAAATTTATTTTATAGGGCACACAATTTATGACAACAGAAATATTGAAGGGGGGGTCCCATTCCTGGGAATATATTCTAGAGAAATAAGAATCGTAACATGAATAGACATATGCACACTCATGTTCATTGCAGCATAATTCACAATACCAAAAAGATGAATACAACCAAAGTGCCCACCAACAGATGAATGGATAAACAAACTATGGTACATACACACAATGGAATACTAGGCAATGATAAAGAACAATGATGAATCTGCAAAACATCTCACAACATGGAGGAATCTGGATGGCATTATGCTAAGTGAAATAAGTCAATCACAAAAGGAAAAATACTGTATGAGACCACTATTATGAAAACTCACGAAAAGGTTTACACACAGAAAGAAACAATCTTTGATGGTTATGAGGGAGGGAAGGGGCCGGATAGAAAAACACTAAAAAGACAATAGGTAAATGGTAACTTTGGGGAACTCAGGACAGCTTGACCAAGGCAAAGTCATGGAAGCTTCATAGACACATCCAAACTCCCTGAGGGACTGAATTGCTGGGCTGAGGGCTGGGGACCATGGTCTCAGGGGACATCTAGCTCAATTGGCATAGTTTATAAAGAAAATGTTCTACAGCCTACTTTGGGGAGTAGTGTCTGGAGACTTATAAGCTTGTGTACAGCCATCTAAGGTACTCCACTGGTCTCACCCCACCTGGAGCAAGTGAGAATGAAGAAAAGTGAAGACACAAGAGGATGATTAGCCCAAAGGGCTAACAGACCACAACTACCACAGCTTCCACCAAACTGAGTCCCGCACAACTAGAGTGTGCCCAGCTACCACCACCAACTGCTCTGACGGGGATCACAAAAGGGTCACAGACAGAGCTGGAGAAAAATGTAGAACAAAATTCTAACTCACCAAAAAAGACCAGACTTGCTGGTCTGACAGAGACTGGAGAAACCCCATGAGTATGGCCTCCAAAAACTCTTTTAACTCAATACTGAAGTCATTCCTGAGGTTCACCCTTCAGCCAAAGATTAGACAGGCCCATAAAATGAAATGAGATTAAATGGGTACACCAGCCCAGGGGCAAGGACAAGGAAAGCTGGTAATGTGGAACCCAAGGTCGAGAAGGGAAGAGTGTTGACATTGCATGGGGTTGGCAACCAATGTCACAAAACAGTATGTGTATTAACCATTTAATGAGAAATTATTTTGCTGTGTAAACCATCTAAAGCATAGTAAAAGAAATACTGAAGGGGAGATAGACGAAATGGTTCAGCCCTGTTAGGGATTGAATTTTGTCTCCCCTTCCCCAAATATGTGTTGAAATCCTAACTCCTATACCTGTGGTATAAATAATCCTATTTGGAAATAGGGCTTTCTTTGTTATGCTAATGGGGCCATATCAGTGTAGGGTGTGCCGTAAACCTAATCAATCTATAGTTAGAAAGGAGCAGATTAGATATAGGAGCAAGCACAAAACAGGGAAGGTAGATGCCACATGAAGATCGCCAAGGAACTGAGAAATTCTGGGGATACACAGGCTAAAGAGACAAGTATCCTCCTAAAGAGACAAGTATCCTCCTAAAGACCCAACAGAGCGATAACTTCCCACTATAGCTGGTGCCCTGAGTTTGGAATTCTACCCTCCTAAACTGTGAACTGTGAGAAAATAATTTTAAGTTCTTTAAAGCCACCCACTTGTAGTATTTCTGTTACAGCAGCACTAGGAAACAAAGACAGAATTTGGTACTGAGAAGTGTGGGTGCTACTTGAACAAATACAAAATGTGAAAGTGGTTTTGCAATTGAGTAATGAGTAGAAGCTGAAGAAATTTTGATATGTTTGATAGTAGGAGCCTAGATTGCTTTAAAGAGACTCGTGGTAGAATTATAGGCATTAAGGGCAATTCTGCTTAGGGATCAGAAAGAGTGGTAAACCTCTGTTGCTATGAACAGAATGCTGCTACAAATATAGACATTAAATGTGCTTCTGGAGAGGTTTTAAAAGGAAATGATGAACAGGCTTTTGGACAATGGAGGATGGATGATCTGTTCTGTAAGATGGCAAAGAACTTCTCAGAACTATGTTCAAATGTTTTGTGAAAGGTAGGATTTTTAATGATGAACTTGGATATTTTGTTGAGAACATTTCTAAGCAAGATCTTAAAGGGGCAGTGTGGTGTATCCTTGCCACTTACAGTAAAATGTGAGATAAAAGAGGTAAATTTAGAAATGAATTATGTGAAAAAAAAATTCAGAACTTAAAAGATTTAGAAAGTTCTGTTGTACAATCTAAGAAAGGTTGTCCTGGAGGCAGAGCCAACATTGCACTATAGACAGAATCACCACACTGTCCCTCCACAGCAAAGACCCAAAAACTACGTAAAACAGAGACAAACATGAATCCTGGAAACCTAGGTGTCAACGAAGTACTGAATGGAATAAGAAACTGACAGAGAACAGAGAGAGGAGAGATAGGAGCAGAGGTCCCCTGTCAGCTAAGGCAGCATGGATTCACCATCTTGGATTACTGTTGGGGATCGTCAGACAGGGAATATGGGAAAGCAGCTTTATGGAGCTCCCAGCAGGAGACAGAGTACCCGGTAACCAGAGATACACGTTTTCCCACCCCACACCCTTCTTTCTCCTGCTTGGCATCCACCGCTTGCCAGCGGGCTGAGAGACCGCAGACTGGAAGTTGCCAGCTCAGTGCCACGAGGATTCACCCCACCCATACCAGCCAGCTCCATCACTGCCATTTCTTTCTTGTTAGTGTTGTTTTTTCAGCTCCTTTTGGTTTCTTCCCTGCCTCTCACCTCCTCTCCCTCCTTTCTCTCAAACACCTGGTTCCACGTGCAAACTTCGCTTCTTCTTGACAGTCTGTGAAGCACTGCTCAGCTGGGGAACGGCTTCCCCAGTCCATGCCACAATGCTGGTGGAATTCCTGGGGCCTTTTTTGTTTGTTTTCTTTCTTTTTTTCTTCATTTGTCTGTTTCTTGTCTCTCTGTAATTACCTTCTTTTCCTGTCTCCTGAATACCTAGTTGTCATGGATTGAATTATGTCCTCCCCAAAATATGTGTATCAATTGGGCTGGGCCCTGATTCCTGGTATTGTGTGATTTTCCTATATGTTATAAATCCTGCCTCTATGATGTTAATGAGAGAGTATGGGCAGCAGTTGTACTAGTGAGGCAGAAATCAACCTACAGGATTGGACTGTGTCTTCAGGCAGTCTCTTGAGATACAAAAGGTAGAAAGCCAGCAGAGAGACAGGGTGTCTTAGTCATCTAGTGCTGCCATAAAAGAAATACCACAAGTGGATGGCTTTAACAAAGAGAAATTTATTTTCTCTCACAGTCTAGTAGGTTACAAGTCCAAATTCAGGGTGTTGGCTCCAGGGAAAGACTTTCTCTCTCTGTTGGCTCTGGAGGAAGGTCCTTGTCCTATATCTCTCCCTGGTCAAGGAGCTTCTCAGGCACAGGGACCCTGGGTCCAAAGGATGCGCTCTGCTCCCGGTGCTACTTTCTTGGTGGTATGAGGTCCCCAACTCTCTCTTGCTTTTCTTTCCTTTTATGTCTTAAGAGATAAAAGGTAGTGCAGGCCACACCCCAGGGAAACTCCCTTTACATTGGATCAGGGATGTGACCTGAGTAAGGGTGGTGTTATGATCCCACCCTAATCCTCTTAAAATAAAATTACAATCACAAAATGGAGGACAACCACATAATACAGGTAATCATGGCTTAACCAGTTGATACACACATTTTTAGGGGGACATAATTCAATCCATGACACAGGGGGACCTCATACCACCAAGAAAGTAACACCAGGAGTAGAGTGTGCCCTTTGGGCCCATGGTCCCTGTGCCTGAGAAGTTCTTCAACCATGGGAAGGTGGAGGACAAGGATCTTCCTCCAGAGCTGAGAGAGAGAGAAAGCTATCCTCTGGAGCTGACACCCTGAATTTGGAATTTTAGCCTGCTTTACTGTGCGGAAATAAACTTCTTTTTGTTAAAGCCATTCACTTGTGGTATTTCTGTTATAGCAGCACTAGATGACTAAGACACTAGCACTGTGTGCTATCTCCACCCCTTCTAGATTGGCTGTACTGTGGAGCTTGGGAGCCACTTCCCTGGTCTGCACAGCTGTGCCATTGAAATCCCTGGAAGCCTATTAAGCCACTTCCCCGGTTGCTGGTGGGGTCCTTGGAGTCATTTCTTTGTTCCTTTTTTTTTAATTTATTTTTTTCTCTTCTTTTTTTTTCCTTTTCGTTTTTCTTCATTTCCCAGTTTCTCATGTCCCCTCTCCAATGGCAGTCTCCCTCAGCAATTCTTTTTTTTTTTTTGGTTGCTGATTCTCTCTCCTCTCTCATCTTTCCCATACCCATCTTAGCTCCACACCTAACAACCTTCCCACCCTCCTGCCTACCCACACCATTCTCTGAACATTGCACCTCCAAGCAGCACAGACACAGCCTACAAGAACCTGCCCTGCACTGACCCCCGGGCCACCCAGTCAGCCCAAGTAGATGGGACAAACAGCCAATCCCAGCCCCTCTGCTTCAGCTGGACCTGCCCTGCTGCACTATAGCTGAGCTACTGGCCCTGACCGTTGAATTGAAAAAGGAGTTGAGAAGTGTTTGCCCACAGATGAACAAATAACAAAGAACTCATATCCCACTTGCTCAGACATAACCAAATAAAACCAAAAAGCAGGATGAAACAGACAAATCTACAACCAAGAAACAAATAAAATAACTAGTGAATGTCCCAAAGACAGCAGACAATATCAAAACCAAAAAACCAAACCAAACCCTGTGCCATCGAGTCGATTCTGACTCATAGCGATATCAAAACATATGCCAAAACAGGGCAGGGTGGTTTCAGTAGGAGTCCAAAATAAAACACCGCTTGACTTTCCAGTAGAAGAAAAGGCACAAGGAAATAGCTGATAAGGAATTCAAATCTCTAATATTCAGAGCTATCCAAGAGTTGAAGCAAAAAGCAGACAAAAATGAGGAAAAAATAGACAAATTCATGGACAATACAGACAAAACAATGGAAGAATTCAGGAAAATAACACAGAAACAAAATGTCAAAATAAATTTACAAGAAGAAATCGGAAAAAAAACAACAATTAGAAATTCAAAAGATAAACAAGATTTCAGAAATGGACAGTGTCATAGGAGGTGTGAGGAGTAGGTTTGAAACAATGGAAGACAGGATCAGCAAAATTGAAGACAAATACTTGGATATCAATTTGAGGAAAAGTCTGAAAAAAGAATGGAGAAAAATGAAGAAACCCTGAGGATGATGTGAGATACAATCAAAAGCAAAAATCTGCAAATGATTGGAGTTCCAGAACAGTGGGAGAAAATAGAAAACACAGAGAGGATCATTGAAGAACTGCCGACAGAAAACTTCCCTAATATCATGAAAGATGAGGAGCTTACTATCCAAGAAGCTCAATCTACCTCATATAAACTAGACCCCAAAAGAAAATAACCAAGGCATGTCATAATCACACTCACTAAAACCAAAGATAAAGAAGGAACCCTGAGAGCACCTCGAGAAAAATGAAAAGTCACATAGAGAGGGGAAACAATAAAACTAAGCTCTGATTACCCAACAGAAACCATGCAGGAGAGAAGGCAATGGATGACATACATAAAACCTCAGAAGAAAAAAATTGCCAACCAAGAATAATATATCCTGCAAAACTCTTGTTCAGATAAGATGGTGAAATTTGAACATTTCCAGATAAATAGAAATTAAGGGAATATGTGAAAACCAAACCAAACTTACAAGAATTATTAAAGGGAGTCCTTCGATTTGGGAACAAACAATATCAGATGACAGCCTGGATCTAGGATGGAAGATTGCACCATCCAGATATCAACCTAGGAAATGAACTCTCAAGGACTATTCAAAATGAAAAGAATTACAACAGGGAACCAGACAGGTTAATCCGTAAATGACAACAACGTCAGAGCAATAAAAGAGGGAGTAAGCAGTGTAGGCATAGAACTTTCTAATGGAGAGGAAGATAAGGCAATACCAAGTAATAATAGACCAGTTCAAACATAGGAAGATGAGGGTAAATTTCAAGATAACCACAAAGAAAACTAAAAGAAAGAAGAAAAACATAAAGTCTCAGTAAACACAAAATCTACATAAACAAAAGAAATGAAAATAAAATCCAGAAACAAAAGGAATTCAGCACAGGAGAGTAAGAGGAACACAGAAAACGTCAGCACCACAAACAATTTCAAGAAAATATCAGCAATAAACTCATAAAAAAAACTCATACCTATCAATAATTACACTGAACATAAATAGCCTAAATGCACCCATAGAGAGACACAGAGTGACAGAATGGACATAAAAACAGGATCCATCAATATGCTGTCTACAAGAGGCACACCTTAGAAACAAGGAATAAATTTATTAAAAATCAAAGGATAGAAGGAAATATATCAAGCAAACAGCAACCAAAAAAGAGTAGAAGTGGCAATACTAATCTCAGATAAAATAGACTTTAAAACAAAATCCACCATAAAAGACAAAGAAGGGCACAATATAATGATTAAATGGATGATCCGCCATGACGACATAACCAAAATAAGTATCTATACACCCAATGACAGGATTCCAAAATACATAAAACAAACTCTAACAGCACTGAAAAGAGAAATCGACAGTTCCACAATAATAGTAGGAGACTTCAACACACCACTCTCGGTAAAAGACAGAATATCTAGAAAGAAACTCAACTAAGTTACTGAAGAGCTAAAGGCCAAAATCAGCCAAGTTGATCTCATAGACTTATATAGAACACTCCACCCAACAGCTGCAAAGCACATTTTCTTTTCCAGTGCACATGGAATGTTCAAAAGAATTGACCATGTTTTAGGCCAAAAAGTAGCCCTCAACAAAATCCAACACACTGAGATAATACAAAGTATCTTCTCTGATCACAACACCATCAAGGTAGAAATCAACAACAGGAAGAGCAAGGAGAAAAAATCAGTTACATGGAAACTGAATAACACCCTGCTTAAAAACCACTGGGTAATAAAAGAAATCAGAGATGGAATCAAAAAATTCCTAGAATAAAACTAGAAAGAAAGTTCATCATACCAAAATCTTTGGGGCATAGCGAAGGCAGTCTTCAGAGGTCAATTTGTAGCAATAGATACTCACGTCCAAAAAGAAGAAAGGGAAAAAATCAAAACATTAGATACACAACTTGAACAAATAGAAAGAAAAGAGCAAAAAAAAAAAAAAAAAGCCCATGGCCACCAGAAGAAAGGAAATAAAGAGCAAAAATAAATGAAATAGAGAACAGAAAAACAATACAATCAACCAAACCAAAAGTTGTTTCTTTGAAACAACCAACAAAATAGACAAACCACTGACCAAGCTGACAAAAGAAAAATGGGAGAGGACACAAAAAAATCAAATAAGAAATGAAATGGGGGCCACTGCAACATGTCCAATTGAAATAAAAAGGATCATGACAGAGTATTATGAAAAACTATACTCCAACAAATTTGAAAGCCTCAAGGAAATAGACAAATTTCCAGAAACACACTCTCTACCCAAAGTAACACAAAATGATGTTGAAAACCTGAACAGACCCATAAAAGGGATTGAAAACGTAACAAAAAAAACTCGCAAAAAAAAATCCCTGGCTCAGATGGCTTCACTGGAGAATTCTACCATACATTCAGAAAAGAGCTTGCACCAGTACCACTCAAACTATTTCAGAACATAGAAAAGGAAGTGATACTTCCAAATTCATTCTATGAAGCCAGCATAACCTTGACACCAAAACCAGGCAAAGACACCACAAGAAAAGAAAATTACAGGCCAATATGTCTTATGAATATAGACGCAAAAATTCTCAACAAAGTTCTACACAATAGAATTCAGCGTCATATCAAAAAAATAATACACCACTCCCAAGTAGGATTCATACAAGGTATGCAAGGATGGCTCAACAGTAGAAAATCAATCAATGTAATCCACCACATAACTAAAAGGAAAGAAAAGAATCATGTGACCATTTCAATTGACACAAAAAAGGCATTAGACAAAGTCCAACACCTTTCCTGATAAAAACTTCCAATAAAATAGGTATGGAAGGAAATTTCTCAACATAATAAAAGGCATCTATACAAAACCAACAGCCAACATCATTCTTAATGGAGAGAGGATGAAAATACCCCCCTTGAGAATAGCAACAAGACAAGGATGCCCTTTATCACCACACCTATTTAATGTTGTTCTGGAAGTCCTAGCTAGAGCAAGAAGGCAAGGAAAAGAAATAAAGGGCATCCAAATTGGTAAAGAAGAAGTAAAACTGTCCCTATTTGCAGATGATATGACATCACACATTGAAAACCCAAAAGACTCCACCAGGTAACTATTGGACCTAATAGAAAGAATCAGCAGAGAAGCTGGATACAAGATAAGCATAAAAAAATTAGTTGGATTCCTATACACCAACAAAGAGAACAACCAAATGGAAATCAGGAAAACAATACCATTTATAATAGCCCCTAAAAATATAAAATAAAAAAACCACTATAAAAAATATAGAATACTTAGGAATAAATATAAATGTAAAAGACCTATACAAAGAAAACTACAAAACAATACTGCAAGAAACCAAAAGAGATCTCCATAAATGAAAAACATACCATGCTCATGGATAGGTAGACTCAACATTGTGAAAATGACAATTCTACTCAAAGCAATTTACGAACATAATGCAATCCTTATCCAAATACGAACAACATTCTTTAAACAGGTGAAAACTAATCATTATCTTTATATGATAAGGGAAGAGGCCCCAGATAAGTAAAGCACTATTGAAGAAGAATAAAGTAGGAGGGCTACCAGTATGTGACCTCAGAATCTACTATACAGCTACTATAGTCAAAACAGCCTGATAGGGTAAAACAACAGATACATTGACCAATGGAACAGAATTGAGAACCCAGATATAAATCCATTCACCTATGGTCACCTGATCTTCGACAAGGGCCCAAAGTCCATCAAATGGGGAAAAGACAGTCTTTTTAACAAACAGTGCGAGAAAAACAGGATGTCCATCAGCAAAATGAAGCAGGACCCATACCTCACACCATACACAAAAACTAATTCAAAACGGATCAAAGACCTCAATATATTAAAAAAAAAAAAAAAACATAAAGACCATAGAAGAAAAAAATAGGATCAATGCTAGAGGCCCTAATACAAGACAGTAACAGAGTACAAACCATAACTAACAACACACAAATGCCGGAAGATGAGCTAGAGAATTGGAATCTTCTAAAAATTAATCACTTTGCGCATCAAAATACTTCATCAAAATAAAAATTAGAGCAGAACTAAATGAAAAAGAAAACAGAAAAACAATTGAAAGAATTAACAAGACCAAAAGGTGGTTCTTGGAAAAAATCAACAAAATTGATAAACCACTGGCCAAACTGACAAAAAGGAAAACAGGAGAGGAAGCAAATAACCCAAATAAGAAATGTGTTGGGCGATATTACAACAGACCCAACTGAAATTAAAAGAATCATATCAGATTACTATGAAAAATTGTACTCTGACAAATTTGAAAACCTGGAAGAAATGGATGAATTCCTAGAAATACACTACCTACCTAAACTAACACAAACAGAGGTAGAACAACTAAATAGACCCATAACAAAAGAAATTGAAAAAGTAATCAAAAAACTCCCTACAAAAAAAAGCCCTGGCCCAGAAGTCTTCACTCCACAGTTCTACCAAACTTTCAGAGAAGAGTTAACACCACTACTACTAAAGGTATTTCAGAGCATAGAAAAGGACAGAATACTCCCAAACTCATCTTATGAAGCAAGCATATCCCTGATACCAAAACCAGGTCAAAACACAACAACAACAACAAAATTACAGAGCTATATCACTCATGAACACAGATGCAAAAATCCTCAACAAAATTCGAGCCAATAGAATACAACAACATATCAAAAAAATAATTCACCGTGACCAAGTGGGATTCATACCAGGTTTGCAGGGATGGTTCAACATTAGAAAAATAATTAATGTAATCCACCACAAAAATAAAAGAAAAGACAAGAATCACATGATTTTATCAATTGATTCAGAAAAGGCATTTGACAAAGTTCAACACCCATTCATCACAAAAACTCTCAGCAAAATAGGAATAGAAGGAAAATTCCTCAACATAATAAAGGGTATTTATACAAAGCCAACAGCCAACATCATCCTAAATGGAGAGAGACTGAAAGCATTCCTCTTGAGATCGGGAACCAGATAAGGACGCACTTTATCACTGCTCTTATTTGACATTGTGCTGGAGGTCCTAGTTAGGGCATTTGGGCTAGATAAAGGAAAAAAGGGCATCCAGATTGGCAAGGAAGAAGTAAAAGTATCTCTTTTTGCAGATGACATGATCTTATACACAGAAAACCCTAAGGAATCCTCAAGAAAACTACTGCAACTGATAGAAGAGTTGAGCAGAGTATTGGGATACAAGATAAACATACAAAAATCAGTTGGATTCCTCTACACCAACAAAAAGAACATCGAAGAGGAAATCACCAAACCAATACCATTTACAGTAGCCCCCAAGAAGATAAAATACTTAGGAATAAATCTTATCAGAGATGTGAAAGACTTATACAAAGAAAACTATAAAACACATCTGCAAGAAACCAAAAGAGACCTACATAATTGGAAAAACATACCTTCCTCATGGATAGGAAGACTTAACATTATGAAAATGTCTAGTCTACCAAAAGCGATCTATACATTTAATGCAATTCCAATCCAAATTCCAAGGACATTCTTTAATGAGATGGAGAAACAAATCACCAACTTCACATGGAGGGGAAAGAGGCTCCAGGGAGGTACAACATTGCTGAAAAAGAAGAACAAAGTGGGAGGCCTCACTCTACCTGTTTTAGAGCCTATTATACTGCCACAGTAGTCAAAACAGCCTGGTACTGGTACAAAAACAGATACATAGACCAATGGAACAGAATTGAGATTCCAGACATAAATTCATCCACATATGAGCAGTTGATATTTGACAAAGGCCCAAAACAGTTAAATGGGGAAAAGACAGTCTTTTTAACAAATGGTGTTAGCATAACTGGATATCCATCTGCAAAAAAATGGAACAAGACCCATACCTCACTCCATGCACAAAACAGAGCTCAAAATGGATCAAAGACCTAAATATAAAATCTAAAATGATAAAGATTGTGGAAGAAAAAATAGGACTACGTTAGGAGCCCTAATACATGGCATAAACAGTATGCAAAGCATTGCTAACAATGCAGAAGAAAAACTAGATAACTGAGAGTTTCTAAAAATCAAACACCTATGCTCATTGAAAGCTTCACCAAAAGAGTAAAAAGATTACCTAAAACTGGGAAAAAGTTTTTAGCTATGACATTTCTGATCAATGCCTGATCTCTATAATCTGCATGACAGTGCCAAAACTCAACTACAAAATGACAACCCAATTAATAAATGGGCAAAAGATATGAAAAGACACTTCACTAAGGAAGACATTCAGGTAGCTAACAGATACATGAGGAAATGCTCAGGATCATTAGCCATTAGAGAAATGCAGATCAAAACTACAATGAGATTTCATCTCACTCCAACAAGGCTGGCATTAATCCAAAACACAAAATAATAAATGTTGGAGAGGCTGTGGAGAGATTGGAACACTTACACACTGCTGGTGGGAATGTCAAATGGCACAACCACTTTGGCAATTGATTTGGTGCTTCCTTAAAAAAAATAGAAATAGAACTACCTTATGATCCAGTAATCTTGCCCCTTGGAATATATCCTAGAGAAATAAGAGCCTTTACATGAACACATATATGCACACCCATGTTCACTGCAGCACTGTTTACAATAGCAAAAAGATGGAAGTAACCAAGGTGCCCATCAACAGATGAATGGATAAATAAATTATGGTATGTTCATACAATGGAGTACTATGCATCCATAAAGAACAGTGATGAATCTGTGAAACATTTCATAACATGGAGGAATCTGGAAGGTATTATGCTGAGTGAAATTAGTCAGTTGCAAAAGGACAAATATTGTATAAGACCACTATTATAAGAACTCGAGAAATAGTTTAAATAGAGAAGAAAATATTATTTGATGGTTGAGAGGGGGAAGGGACGGAGGGTGAGAGGTGGTATTCACTAATTAGATAGTAGGTAAGAACTACTTGAGGTGACAGGAAAGACAACACACAATACAAGCGAGGTCAGCACAACTGGACTAAACCAAAAGCAAAGAAGTTTTCTGAATAAACTGAATTCTTTGAAGGCCAGTGAACCAGGGGCGGGGGTTTGGGGACCATGGTTTCAGGGGACATCTAAGCCAATTGACATATCTATTGAGAAAATATTCTGCATCCCATTTTGGAGGGTGGTGTCTGGGGTCTTAAACGCTAGCAAGCAGCCATCTAAGATGGTGGGTACCTGGATCAAAGGAGAATGAAGAACACCGAGGACACAGGGTAATTATGAGCCCAAGAGACAGAAAGGGCCACATAAACCAGAGACTACATCAGCCTGAGAGCAGAAGAACTGGATGGTACCCAGCTACAACCAATGACTGCCCTGAGAGGGAACACAACAGAGAGCTCCTGCGGGAGCAGGATAGCAGTAGGATGCAGACCCCAAATTCTCGTGAAAAGACCAGACTTAATGATCTGACTGAGACTAGAAGGACCCCGGTGGTCATGGCCCCCAGACTTTCTGTTGGCCCAGGACAGGAACCATTCTGAAAGCCAGCTCCTCATACAGGGATTGGACTGGACAATGGTTTGGAGAGGGATGCTGGTGACGAGGGAGCTTCTTGGATTGGGTGGACACTTGAGACTAAGTTGGCATCTCTTCCCTGGAGGGGGGATGAGAGGGTAGAGGAGGTTAGAAGCTGGTGAATGGACACGGAAAGAGAGAGTGGAGGGAGGGAGTGGGCTGTCTCATTAGGGGGAGAGCAATTGGGAGTATGTAGCAAGGTGTATATAAGTTTTTGTGAGAGACTGACTTGATTTGTAAACTTTCACTTAAAGCACAATAAAAATTTTTAAAAAAGAGATCATCAAAGGAGTAAAAAAGAACTTACAGAGTGGCAAAAAGTTTTTGGCTATTACAAACACACAAAGCTCTAATCTCCAAAATCTACAGGAAAATCCAACACCTCTACAACAAAAAGACAAATAATCCAAATAAAAATGGGCAAAGGACATGAGCAAACATGTCACCAAATTAGACATTCAATGGTGTAATAGACACACGAGGAAATGCTTGGTATCGTCAACCATTAGAGAAATGCAAATCAAAACCACAATGAGATACCACCTGCACCCGGCTTTACTGGCACAAAAAAAAAAAATAGAAAATAACGAATGCTGGGGAGGCTGTGGGGAGATTAGAACTCTTATGAACTGCTGGTGAGAATGCAAAATGGCACAACCATTTTGGAAAACGATAGGGCACTTCTTTACAAAGCTGGAAATAGAAATCCCATATGATCCAGCAGTCTCATTCCTAGGAATATATCCTAGAGAAATTAGAGCCATTGCAGGAATAGATAAATGCACATCCATTTCA
Organism: Elephas maximus indicus; assembly: GCF_024166365.1. NCBI lineage: Eukaryota > Metazoa > Chordata > Mammalia > Proboscidea > Elephantidae > Elephas > Elephas maximus. Next base: position 96,178,764 of record NC_064846.1, on the reverse strand, counting down.
TTGCAGCATTGCTCATAATATCAAAAAGATAGAAACAACCTAGATGCCCAGCAACAGATGGCATAAACAAACTATGGTGCATACACACAATGGAGTACTATACAATGATAAAGAACAATGATGAATCTGCGAAGCATCTCATAACATGAATGAATCTGGAGGGCATTATGCTGAGCAAAATAAGTCAATCACAAAAGGACATATATTGTATGAGACCACTACTATAAAAATTCATGAAAAGTCTACACACACACAAAAAATTCTTTGATGGTTATGGGCGGGGTGGGGATAGAAAAATACTAAATAGACAATAGATAAGTGGTAACTTTGGTGAAGAGTAAGATACAATACTGGGTAAGCCAGTACAACTTTCCAAGGCAAGGGCATGAAAGCTCATAGATACACCCAAACCCCCTGAGGGGCCAAATTACTGGGCTGAGGGCTGTGGGGACCATAGTCCAGTGGAACATCTATCTCAATTGGCATAACATAGTTTATAAAGAAAATGTTCTACATTCTACTTTGGTGAGTAGCACCTGGGGTCTTAAAAGCCTGTGAGCGGCCATCTAAGGTACTCCACTGGTCTCACCCCTTCGAGAGCAAGGGAGAATGAAGAAAAGCTAAGACACAAAAGAAAGATTAGTCCAAAGGACTAATGAACCACAACTACCACAGCCTCCACCAGACTGAGTCCATACAACTAGATGGTGCCCAGCTATCATACTGACTGCTCTGACAGGGATCACAATAGAGGGCACCAGATAGAGCTGAAGAAAAATGTAGAACAAAATTCTAACTCACAAGAAAAGACCAGACTTACTGGTCTTATAGAGACTGCAGAAACCCCAAGAGTATGGCCTCCGGGCACCCTTTTAACTCAGTAATGAAGTCGCTCCTGACATTCACCCTTCAGCCAAAGATTAGAAAGGCACATAAAACAAAACCAGACTAAAGGGACACAATAGCCCAGGGTCAAGGACTATAAGGCTGGAAAGGAAAGGAAAGCTAGTAATAGGGAACCCAAGGTTGAGAAGGGAAAAAGTTGGCATTTCGTGGGGTTGTTAACCAATGTCATAAAACGTATGTGTACTAACTGCTTAATGAGCAGCTAGTTTGTTCTGTAAACCTTCATCTAAAATACAATAATACACAGAAGTCCTGTAACTTTCATCAAGTTTGTGGCTACTCAGTTTTTTCCTATTACTGATGGATCTAATTAACCAACACAGCAGAAATACTATCAGCTTAGACTAAAAGAGACAGAACATAATGAAGGAAAGCTATCTGACTCCTGAAATTCTAAAGCATAAATGGGCCAAGGGACCTATTTGGTTTTGAACACCTCTCGTCCTCCAAGAAAAGAGAGGCACTGTCCTGAGAGAAGTTTGGAGATCAGTAGAACTGTCAGAGGGAGCAAGAGGGGTAGGACTACCTCTGTTTCAAAGGATAGATCCACTGCCTTCTAGGTTTCAAAGAGTTCGGTCACCACCCCCTGGTTCCAGAGTGCAGGACTGTCATTCAGGCGGTAAAAGAAATGGGGGCCCAAGCAAAGTTGAGGGGGTGAGACTGCCATGCCAATGCACCAGTATAATGGGGCCGCCACCCAAGGCTGAGGGAGCAGGACTTCCATGTCAGTGGCACAATAGAAAAAGGAACCACTTGGGCTGAAGGCATGGGGTCACCACTGAGGTGAATGGAGCCTCACAAAACTAAGAGTGAGAGACTGCAGTCCCAGTGGGCCTGTAAGGTGGGGCTGAAACTCGAGGCTGAGGGCATGATGTCCTTCTCCAAGGACTATCCTTCCTTTATCATATTCAAAGTATGTGAGATGAAGTCTCACCATCCTCGCTTCTCAGGAGCATTCTGGCTGTACTTCTTCCAAAACAGATCTGTTATTTCTTCTGGCAGTCCATGGTATACTCAGTATTCTTCATCAACACCACAATTATTGGTTCAGTTGTGAGGATTTTTTTTATTAACTTTTATTGAGCTTCAAGTGAACGTTTACAAATCAAGTCAGTCTGTCACACATAAGTTTATATACATCTTACTCCATATTCCCACTTGCTCTCCCCCAATGAGTCGGCCCTTCCAGTCTCTCCTTTCGTGACAATTTTGCCAGCTTCCAATTCTCTCTATTGTCCCATCCCCTCTCCAGACAGGAGATGCCAACACAGTCTCAAGTGTCCACCTGATATCATTAGCTCACTCTTCATCAACATCTCTCTCCCACCCACTGTCCAGTCCCTTTCATGTCTGATGAGTTGTCTTCGGGGTTTGTTCCTGTCCTGTGCCAAAAGAAGGCCTGGGGACCATGACCACCGGGATTCCCCTAGTCACAGTCAGACCATTAAGTTTGGTCTTTTTATGAGAATTTGGGGTCTGCATCCCACTGATCTCCTGCTCCCTCAGGGGTTCTCTGTTGTGCTCCCTGTCAGGGCAGTCATCGATTGTGGCCGGGCAACAAATAGTTCTTCTGCTCTCAGGATAATGTAGGTCTCTGGTTCATGTGGCCCTTTCTGTCTCTTGGGCTCTTAGTTGTCGTGTGACCTTGGTGTTCTTCATTCTCCTTTGCTCCAGGTGGGTTGAGACCAATTGATGCATCTTAGATGGCCGCTTGTTAGCATTTAAGACCCCAGACGCCACATTTCGAAGTGGGATGCAGGATGTTTTCATAATAGAATTGTTTTGCCAATTGACTTAGAAGTCCCCTTAAACCATGGTTCCGAACCCCCCGCCCTTGCTCCGCTGACCTTTGAAGCATTCAGTTTATCCCGGAAACTTCTTTGCTTTTGGTCCTGTCCAACTGAGCTGACCTTCCATGAGTTGAGTGTTGTCCTTCCCTTCACCTAAAGCAGTTCTTATCTACTAATTCATCAGTAAAAAACCCTCTCCTTCCCTCCCTTCCTCCCCCCTTCGGAACCACAAAAGTATGTGTTCTTCTCAGTTTATACTATTTCTCGAGATCTTATAATAGTGGTCTTATACAATATTTGTCCTTTTGCCTCTAATTTCGCTCAGCATAATGCCTTCCAGGTTCCTCCATGTTATGAAATGTTTCACAGATTCCTCACTGTTCTTTATCAATGCGTAGTATTCCATTGTGTGAATATACCACAATTTATTTACCCATTCATCCGTTGATGGACACCTTGGTTGCTTCCAGCTTTTTGCTATTGTAAACAGAGCTGCAATAAACATGGGTGTGCATATATCTGTTTGTGTGAAGGCTCTTGTTTCTCCAGGGTATATTCCGAGGAGTGGGATTTCTGGATTGTATGGTAGTTCTATTTCTAACTGTTTAAGATAAAGCCGGATAGATTTCCAAAGTGGTTGTACCATTTTACATTCCCACCAGCAGTGCATAAGAGTTCCAATCTCTCCGCAGTCTCTCCAACATTTATTATTTTGTGTTTTTTGGATTAATGCCAGCCTTGTTGGAGTGAGATGGAATCTCATCGTAGTTTTAATTTGCATTTCTCTAATGGCTAATGTTGGAGAGCATTTTCTCATGTATCTGTTAGCTGCCTGAATATCTTCTTTAGTGAAGTGCATGTTCATATCCTTTGCCCACTTCTTGATTGGGTTGTTTGTCTTTTTGTGGTGGAGTTTTGACAGAATCATGTAGATTTTAGAGATCAGGCGCTGGTCGGAGATATCATAGCTTAAAATTCTTTCCCAGTCCATAGGTGGTCTTTTTACTCTTTTGGTGAAGTCTTTAGATGAGCATAGGTGTTTGATTTTTAGGAGCTCCCAGTTATCTGGTTTCTCTTCATCATTTTTGGTAATGTTTTGTATTCTGTTTATGCCTTGTATTAGGGCTCCTAAGGTTGTCCCTATTTTTTCTTCCATGATCTTTATCGTTTTAGTCTTTATGTTTAGGTCTTTGATCCACTTGGAGTTAGTTTTTGTGCATGGTGTGAGGTATGGATCCTGTTTCATTTTTTTGCAAATGGATATCCAGTTATGCCAGCACCATTTGTTAAAAAGACTATCCTTTCCCCAATTAACTGACAATGGGCCTTTGTCAAATATCAGCTGCTCCTATGTGGATGGATTTATATCTGGGTTCTCAATTCTGTTCCATAGGTCTATGTGCCTGTTGTTGTACCAGTACCAGGCTGTTTTGACTACTGTGTCTGTAAAATAGGTTCTGAAATCAGGTAGAGTGAGGCCTCCCACTTTCTTCTTCTTTTTCAGTAATGCTTTGCTTATCCGAGGCTTCTTTCCCTTCCATATGAAGTTGGTGATTTGTTTCTCTATCACCTTAAAAAATGACATTGGAATTTGGATTGGAAGAGCATTGTATGTATAGATGGCCTTTGGTAGAATAGACATTTTTAGTATGTTAAGTCTTCCTGTCTATGAGCAAGGTATGTTTTTCCACTTAAGTATGTCCTTTTGAATTTCTTGTAGTAGAGCTTTGTAGTTTTCTTTGTATAGGTCTTTTACATCCTTGGTAAGATTTATTCCTAAGTATTTTATCTTCTTGGGGGCTGCTGTGAATGGTATTGATTTGGTGATTTCCTCTTCGATGTTCTTTTTGTTGATGTAGAGGAATCCAAGTGATTTTTGTATGTTTATCTTATAACCTGAGACTCTGCCAAACTCTTCTATTAGTTTCAGTAGTTTTCTGGAGGATTCCTTAGGGTTTTCGGTGTATAAGATCATGTCATCTGCAAATAGAGATAATTTTACTTCCTCCTTGCCAATCCGGATGCCCTTTATTTCTTTGTCTAGCCTAATTGCTCTGGCTAGGACTTCTAGCACGATGTTGAATAAGAGTGGTGATAAAGGGCATCCTTGTCTGGTTCCCCTTCTCAAGGGAAATGCTTTCAGGTTCTCTCCATTTAGAGTGTTGTTGGCTGTTGGCTTTGCATAGATGCCCTTTATTATGTTGAGGAATTTTCCTTCAATTCCTATTTTGGTGAGAGTTTTTATCATAAAAGGGTGTTGGACTTTGTCAAATGCCTTTTCTGCATCAATTGATAAGATCATGTGGTTTTTGTCTTTTGTTTTATTTATGTGATGGATTACATTAATGGTTTTTCTGATATTAAACCAACCTTGCATACCTGGTAGAAATCCCACTTGATCATGGTGAATTATTTTTTTTATATGTTCTTGAATTCTATTGGCTAGAATTTTGTTGAGGATTTTTGCATCTATGTTCATGAGGGATATAGGTCTGTAATTTTCTTTTTTTGTAATGTCTTCACCTGGTTTTGGTATCAGGGAGATGGTGGCTTCATAGAATGACTTGGGTAGTATTCCGTCATTTTCTATGCTTTGAAATACCTTCAGTAGTAGTGGTGTTAACTCTTCTCTAAAAGTTTGGTGGAACTCTGCACTGAAGCTGTCCGGGCCAGGGCTTTTTTTTCTTGGGAGTTTTTTGATTACCGTTTCAATCTCTTTTTTTGTTATGGGTCTATTTAGTTGTTCTACTTCTGAATGTGTTAGTTTATGTAGGCAGTGTTTTTCCAGGAATTCATCCATTTCTTCTGGGTTTGCAAATTTGTCAGAGTACAATTTTTCGTAATAATCTGATATGATTCTTTTAATTTCAGTTGGGTCTGTTGTGATGTGGCCCTTCTCGTTTCTTATTCGGGTTATTTGTTTCCTTTCTTGTTTTTCTTTAGTCAGTCTAGCCAATGGTTTATCAATTTTGTTAATTTTTTCAAAGAACCAGCTTTTGGCTTTGTTAATTCTTTCAATTGTTTTTCTGTTCTCTAATTCATTTAGTTCAGCTCTAATTTTTAGTTATTTTTTTTCTTCTGGTGCCTGATGGATTCTTTTGTTGCTCACTTTCTATTTGTTCAAGTTGTCGGGACAGTTCTCTGATTTTGGCTCTTTCTTCTTTTTGTATGTGTGCATTTATCGATATAAATTGGCCTCTGAGCACTGCTTTTGCTGTGTCCCAGAGGTTTTGATAGGAAGTATTTTCATTCTCGTTGCATTCTATGAATTTCCTTATTCCCTCCTTGATGTCTTCTATAACCCAGTCTTTTTTCAAGAGGGTATTGTTCAGTTTCCAAGTATTTGATTTCTTTTCCCTAGTTTTTCTGTTATTGATTTCTAGTTTTATTGCCTTGTGGTCTGAGGAAATGCTTTGTAATATTTCGATGTTTTGGATTCTGCAAAGGCTTGTTTTATGACCTAATATGTGGTCTATTCTAGAGAATGTTCCATGTGCGCTAGAAAAAAAAGTATACTTTGCAGCAGTTGGGTGGAGAGTTCTGTATAAGTCAATGAGGTCAAGTTGGTTGATTGTTGTAATTAGGTCTTCCGTGTCTCTATTGAGCTTCTTACTGGATGTCCTGTCCTTCTGCAAAAGTGGTGTGTTGAAGTCTCCTACTATAATTGTGGAGGTGTCTATCTCACTTTTCAGTTCTGTTAAAATTTGATTTATGTATCTTGCAGCCCTGTCATTGGGTGCATAAATATTTAATATGGTTATGTCTTCCTGATCAATTGTCCCTTTTATCATTATGTAGTGTCCTTCTTTATCCTTTGTGGTGGATTTAAGTCTAAAGTCTATTTTGTCAGAAATTAATATTGCTACTCCTCTTCGTTTTTGCTTATTGTTTGCTTGATATACTTTTTTCCATCCTTTGAGTTTTAGTTTGTTTGTGTCTCTAAGTCTAAGGTGTGTCTCTTGTAGGCAGCATATAGACGGATCGTGTTTCTTTATCCAGTCCGAGACTCTCTGTCTCTTTATTGGTGCATTTAGTCCATTTACATTCAGCGTAATTATAGATAAATAAGTGTTTAGTGTTGTCATTTTGATGCCTTTTTATGTGTGTTGTTGGGAATTTCATTTTTCCACATAATTTTTTGTGCTGAGACGTTTTTCTTAGTAAATTGTGAGATCCTCATTTTTGTAGTGTTTGACTTTATGTTTGTTGAGTCGCTACGTTTTTCTTGGCTTTTATCTTGAGTTATGGAGTTGTTATACCTCTTTGTGGTTACCTTAATATTTACCGCTATTTTTCCAAGTAAAAACCTAACTTGTATTGTTCTATATCGCCTTGTATCACTCTCCATATGGCAGTTCTACGCCACCTGTATTTAGTCCCTCTTTTTGATTATTGTGATCTTTTACATATTGACTTCAGTGATTCCCTGTTATGAGCATTTTTTTTAATTAATCTTAATTTGTTTTTGTGATTTCCCTATTTGAGTTGATATCAGGATGCTCTGTTTTGTGACCTTGTGTTGTGCTGGTATCTGATGTTATTGGTTTTCTGACCAAACGATATCCGTCAGTATTTCTTGTAGCTTTGGTTTGATTTTTGCAAATTCTCTAAACTTGTGTTTATCTGTAAATATCTTAATTTCGCCTTCATATTTCAGAGAGAGTTTTGTTGGCTATATGATCCTTGGCTGGCAGTTTTTCTCCTTCAGTGCTCTGTATATGTCATCCCATTCCCTTCTTGCCTGCATGGTTTCTGGTGAGTAGTCTGAACTTATTTTTATTGATTCTCCCTTGAAGGAGACCTTTCTTTTCTCCCTGGCTGCTTTTAAAATTTTCTCTTTATCTTTGGTTTTGGCAAGTTTGATGATAATATGTCTTGGTGTTTTTCTTTTTGGATCAGTCTTAAATGGGGTTCGATGAGCATCTTGGATAGATATCCTTTCGTCTTTCATGATGTCAGGGAAGTTTTCTGTCAGGAGATCTTCAACTATTTTCTCTGTGTTTTCTGTCCTCCCTCCCTGTTCTGGGACTCCAATCACACGGAAGTTATCCTTCTTGATCGAGTCCCACATGATTCTTAGGGTTTCTTCCTTTTTTTTAAAATTCTTTTATCTGATTTTTTTCAGCTATGTTGGTGTTGATTCCCTGGTCCTCCAGATTTCCCACTCTGCATTCTAATTGCTCGAGTCTGCTCCTCTGACTTCCTATTGCGTTGTCTAATTCTGTAATTTTATTGTTAATCTTTTGGATTTCTACATACTGTCTGTCTATGGATTCTTGCAACTTATTAATTTTTCCACTATGTTCTTGAATAATCTTTTTGAGTTCTTCAACTGTTTTATCAGTGTGTTCCTTGGCTTTTTCTGCAGTTTGCCTTATTTCGTTTGTGATGTCTTGAAGCATTCTGTAAATTAGTTTTTTATATTCTGTATCTGATAATTCCAGGATTATATCTTCATTTGGGAAAGATTTTGATTCTTTTGTTTGGGGAGTTGCAGAAGCTGTCATGTTCTGCTTCTTTAAGTGGTTTGATATGGATTGTTGTCTCCGAGCCATCACTGGGAAACTTGTTTTTCCAGAAAATCCGCTGACTGGGACGCTGGCTCCAGGCTCTGAAAACAGTCGCTGCTTCCCCGTATTTGTTCGTTTTCCATCTCTAAATCTGTGTTTGTTGTTCAGAGTTCTTAGATTGTTATGTATGTGATCGATTCACTTGTTTTTCAGAGTCTTTGTTGCAAGAGGGATCCGAGGTAGCGTCTACCTAGTCCGCCATCTTGGCCCTGCCCCTAAACTTGGGGTTTTACTCTTGCAAAGAGATATGCAGAAAGATGCTAGGTAAATTACAAGAGACTTCGAATGATGAAGTGGTTGAAGAGGTGAATCCTCCTGGAGTAGAGAGTGTGGCAGCCTTCAAACACACGTATTCACAACCCATCAGCTCTGCTGCTTTTCACCAGTCACTCACGATCAATCGATCACCAGCTCAGGACAAGCGCTCCAGCTTCCTCCGAAGGTGCAAGAGAAAGCCCGGCCTCTCGTGCACAAGCACTAGTGCTCTCGCGCCTTCTGTGAGGATTTTTTAAAAATAATTTTTATTGTGCTTTAAGTGAAAGTTTACAAATCAAGTCAGTCTGTCACATATAAGCTTATATATACCTTACTACATACTCCCATTTAGTCAGCCCGCTCCCTTCTTCCAGTCTCTCCTCTCGTGACCGTTCTGCCAGTTTCTAACCCTCTCTACCCTCCCATCTCCCCTCCAGACAGGAGATGCAAATACAGTCTCAAGTGTCCACCTGATACAAGTAGCTCACTCTTCATCAGCATCTCTCTCCAACCCATTGTCCAGTCCCTTCCATGTCTGATGAGTTGTCTTCGGGAATGGTTCCTTTCCTGGGCCAACAGAAGGTTTGGGGACCATGACCGCCGAGATTCTTCTAGTCTCAGTCAGACCATTAAGTCTGGTCTTTTTATGAGAATTTGGGGTCTGCATCCCACTATTCTCCTGCTCCCTCAGGGGTTCTCTGTTGTGCTCCCTGTCAGGGCAGTCATCGGTTGTGGCTGGGCTCCATCTAGTTCTTCTGGTCTCAGGATGATGTAAGTCTCTAGTTCATGTGGCCCTTTCTGTCTCGGGCTCATAGTTATCGTATGACCTTGGTATTCTTCATTCTCCTTTGGTCCAGGTGGGTTGAGACCAATTGATGCATCTTAGATGCCTGCTTGTTGGCATTTAAGACCCCAGATGCCACACTTCAAAGTGGGATGCAGGATGTTTTCTTAATAGAATTTATTATGCCAATTGACTTAAAAGTCCCCTTAAGCCATAGTCCCCAAACCCCCGCCCGTGCTCCGCTGACCTTCAAAGCATTCAGTTTATCCTGGAAACTTCTTTGCTTTTGGTCCAGTCCAGTTGAGCTGACCTTCCGTGTAATGAGTATTGGCCTTCCCTTCACCTAAAGTAGTTCTTATCTACTAACTAATCGGTAAATAACCCTCTCCCACCCTCCCTCCCTTCCCCCTCTAGTAACCACAAAAGAATGTGTTCTCAGTGTATACTATTTCTCAAGAACTTATAATAGTGGTCTTATACAGTATTTGTCCTTTTGCATCTGACTAATTTCACTCAGCATAATGCCTTCTGGGTTCCTCCATGTTATGAAATGTTTCACAGATTCGTCACTGTTCTTTATCGATGTGTAGTATTCCATTGTGTCAATGTACCATAATTTATTTAACCACTCATCTATTGATGGACACTTTGCTTGCTTCCAGCTTTTTGCTATTGTAAACAGTGCTGCAATAAACATGGGTGTGCATATATGTGTTCATGTAAAAGCTCTTATTTCTCTAGGGTATACTCCGAGGAGTGGGATTTCTGGGCTGTATGGTAGTTCTATTTCTAACTGTTTAAGATAATGCCAGATAGATTTCCAAAGTGGTTGTACCATTTTACATTCCCACCAGCAGTGTATAAGAGTTCCAATCTCTCCGCAGCCCCTGCAACATTTATTATTTTGTGTTTTTTGGATTAATGCCAGCCTTGTTGGAGTGAGAAGGAATCTCATCGTAGTTTTAATTTGCATTTCTCTAATGGCTAATGAAACCCTGGTGACATAGTGGTTAAGTGCTACAGCTGCTAGCCCAAGGACTGGCAGTTCAAATCCGCGAGGCGCTCCTTGGAAACTCTAAGGGGCAGTTCTACTCTGTCCTATAGGGTCGCTATGAGTCAGAATTGACTCGATGGCACTGGGTTTTTTTTTTGAATGGCTATTGATCAAGAGCATTTTCTCATGTGTCTGTTAGGTGCCTGAATATCTTCTTTAGTGAAGTGCATGTTCATATCCTTTGCCCACTTCTTGATTGGGTTGTTTGTCTTTTTGTAGTTGAGTTTTAACAAAATCATATAGATTTTAGAGATCAGGCGCTGGTTGGAGATGTCATAGCTGAAAATTTTTTCCCAATCTGTAGGTGGTCTTTTTACTCTTTTGGTGAAGTCTTTAGATGAGCACAGGTGTTTGATTTTTAGGAGCTCCCAGTTATCTGGTTTCTCTTCGTCATTTTTGGTAATGTTTTGTATTCTGTTTATACCTTGTATTAGGGCTCCTAAGGTTTTCCCTATTTTTTCTTCCATGATCTTTATCGTTTTAGTCTTTATGTTTAGGTCTTTGATCCACTTGGAGTTAGTTTTTGTGCATGGTGTGAGGTATGGGTCCTGTTTCATTTTTTTGCAAAGGGATATCCAGTTATGCCAGCAGCATTTGTTAAAAAGACTATCTTTTCCCCAATTAACTGACAATGGGCCTTTGTCAAATATCAGCTGCTCATATGTGGATGGATTTATATCTGGGTTCTCAATTCTGTTCCATTGGTCTATATGCCTGTTGTTGTACCAGTACCAGGCTGTTTTGACTACTGTGGCTGTATAATATGTTCTAAAATCAGGTAGAGTGAGGCCTCCCACTTTCTTCTTCTTTTTCAGTAATGCTTTACTTATCTGGGGCTTCTTTCCCTTCCATATAAAGTTGGTGATTTGTTTCTCCATCACATTAAAAAATGTCATTGGAATTTGAATTGGAAGTGCATTGTAGGTATAGATGGTTTTTGGTAGAATGGACATTTTTACTACGTGAAGTCTTCCTATCCATGAGCAAGGTATGTTTTTCCACTTATGTAGGTCCCTTTTAGTTTCTTGCACTAGTACTTTTCTTTGTATAGGTCTTTTACATCTTTGGTAAGATTTTTTCCTAAGTATTTTATCTTCTTTGGGGCTACTGTGAATGGTACTGATTTGATGATTTCCTCTTCGATGTTCTTTTTGTTGATGTAGAGGAATCCAAGTGATTTTTGTATGTTTATCTTGTAACCTGAGACTCTGCCGACCTCTTCTATTGGTTTCAGTAGTTTTCTTGAGGATTCCTTAGGGTTTTCTGTGTATAAGATCAAGTCATCTGCAAATAAAGATAATTTTACTTTTTCCTTGCCAATCCGGATGCCCTTTATTTCTTTGTCTAGCCTAATTGCTGTGGCTAGGACCACTAGCACAATGTTGAATAAGAGAGGTGTTAAAGGGCATCCTTGTCTGTTTCCCATTCTCAAGGGAAATGCTTTCAGACTCTCTACATTTAGAATGATGTTGGCTGTTGGCTTTGTATATCCAGAAACAATTGGATATAATTTTTTTTGGTTGGCTTTGTATATAAAAAAATTAGCTTTGTATAAAAACTTTATTATGTTGAGGAATTTTCCTTCAATTCCTGTTTTGCTGAGAGTTTGTATCATGAATGGGTGTTGGACTATGTCAAATGCCTTTTCTGCATCAATTGATAAGATCATGTGGTTTTTGTCTTTTGTTTTATTTATATGGTGGATTACATTAATGGTTTTTCTAATATTGAACCAACCTTGCATACCTGGTATAAATCCCAGTTGGTCGTGGTGGATTATTTTTTTTGATATGTTCTTGAATTCTATTGGCTAGAATTTTGTTGAGGATTTTTGCATCTATGTTCATGAGGGATATAGGTCTGTAATTTTCTTTTTTTGTGGTGTCTTTACCTGGTTTTGGTATCAGGGAGATGGTGGCTTCATAGAATGAGTTAGGTAGTATTCCATCATTTTCTATGCTTTGAAATACCTTTAGTAGTAGTGGTGTTAACTCTTCTCTGAAAGTTTGGTAGAACTCTGCACTGAAGCCATCCAGGCCAGGGCTTTTTTTTGTTGGGAGTTTTTTGATTACCGTTTCAATCTCTTTTTTTGTTATGGGTCTATTTAGTTGTTCTGATTGAAGTTAGTTTAGGTAGGTAGTGTTTTTCTAGGAATTCATCCATTTCTTCTAGGTTTGCAAATTTGTTAGAGTACAATTTTTTGTAATAACCTGATATGATTCTTTTAATTTCAGTTGGGTCCGTTGTGATATGGCGCATCTCATCTCTTATTCGGGTTATTTGTTTCCTTTCCTGTATTTCTTTAGTTAGTCTGGCCAGTGGCTTATCAATTTTGTTAATTTTTTCAAAGAACCAGCTTTTGGCTTTGTTAATTCTTTCAATTGTTTTTCTGTTCTCTATTTCATTTAGTTCAGCCCTAATTTTTATTATTTTTTTTCTTCTGGTGCCTGATGGATTCTTTTGTTGCTCACCTTCTCTTTGTTCAAGTTGTAGGAACAGTTCTCTGATTTTGGCTCTTTCTTCTTTTTGTATGTGTGCATTTATCGATATAAATTGACCTCTGAGCACTGCTTTTGCTGTGTCCCAGAGGTTTTGATAGGAAGTGTTTTCAGTCTCGTTTCATTCTATGAATTTCTTTACTGCCTCCTTAATGTTTTCTATAACCCAGTCTTTTTTGAGCAGAATATTGTTCAGTTTCCAAGTATTTGATTTTTTTCCCCTGATCTTTCTGTTATTTATTTCCACTTTTATGGCCTTGTGGTCTGAGAAGATGTTTTGTAATATTTTGATATTTTGGATTCTGCAAAGGTTTGTTTTATGACCTCATATATGATCTATTCTAGAGAATATTCCATGTGCACTAGAAAAAAAAGTATACTTTGCAGCTGTTGGGTAGAGTGTTCTGTATAGGTCTATGAGGTCAAGTTGGTTGATTGTAGCAATTAGGTCTTCCATGTCTCTCTTGAGCTTCTTACTGGAAGTCCTATCCTTCTCTGAAAGTGGTGTGTTGAAGTCTCCTACTATAATTGTGGAGGTGTCTATCTCACTTTTCAGTTCTGTTAAAGTTTGTTTTATGTATCTTGCAGCCCTGTCATTGGGTGCATAAATATTTAATATGGTTATATGTTCCTGATCAACTGTCCCTTTAATCATTATGTAGTGTCCTTCTTTATCCTTTGTGGCGGATTTAACTTTGAATTCTATTTTGTCAGAAATTAATATTGCCACTCCTGCTCTTTTTTGATTGCTGTATACTTGATATATTTATTTCCATCCTTTAAGTTTTAGTTTGTTTCTGTCTCTAAGTCTCAGGTGTGTCTCTTGTAGGCAGCATATAGACGGATTGTGTTTCTTTATCCAGTCTGAGACTCTCTGTCTCTTTATTGGTGCATTTAGTCCATTTACTTTCAGTGTAATTATAGACAAGTAGGTGTTTAGTGCTGTCATTTTGATGCCTTTTTGTGTGTTGGTGACAATTTAATTTTTCCAGTTACTTTTTTATGCTGAGAAGTTTTTCTTTGTAAATTGTGTGTTCTTCATTTTCATAGTAGTCGAACTTATGTTTGCTGAGTCATTATGTTTTTCTTGGTTTTTATTTTGAGTTATGGAATTGTTAGACCTTTGTGGTTACCTTAGTGTTTACCCCTATTTTTCTAAGTAGAATCCTAACCTGTATTGTCCTATATCGCCTCGTTTCCTCTCCGTATGGTAGTTCTATGCCTCCTGTATTTAATCCCTGTTTTGATTATTGTGATCTTTTTTTTTATATATATAATGACTTCAATGATTCTCTGTTTTGAGCATTTTTTTCTTTTTAAAATTAATCTTAATTTGTTTTTGTGATTTCCTTATTTGAGTTATTATCAGGATTTTCTGTTCTGTGACCTTGAGTTGTGTCGTTATCTGATGTTATTCATTTTCTGACCAATTTCCTTTAATATTTCTTGTAGCTTTGGTTTGGTTTTTGCAAATTCTCTAAGCTTGTGTTTATCTGTAAATGTTTTAATTTTGCCTTCATATTTCAGAGAGAGTTTTGCTGGATATATGATCCTTGGCTGGCAGTTTTTCTCCTTCAGTGCTCTATATATGCCATCCCATTGCCTTCTTGACTGCATGGTTTCTGCTGAGTAGTCTGAACTTTTTCTTACTGATTCTCCTTTGTAGGAGACCTTTCTTTTCTCCCTGGCTGCTTTTAAAATTTTCTCTTTATCTTTGGTTTTGGCAAGTTTGATGATAATATGTCTTGGTGATTTTCTTTTTGGAAATGGGGTTCGATGAGCATCTTGGATAGATATCCTTTCGTCTTTCATGATGTCAGGGAAGTTTTCTGCCAAGAGATCTTAAACTATTCTCTCTGTATTTTCCATTATCCCTCCTTGTTCTGGAACTCCAATCACATGCAAGTTATTCTTCTTGATAGAGTCCCACATGATTCTTAGGATTTCTTCATTTTTTTTAATTCTTTTATCTGATTTTTCTTCAACTATACTGGTGCCAATTGCTTTATCCTCCAGCTCCCCCACTCTGCATTCCAAGTCCTCGATTCTGCTCCTCTGACTTCCTATTGAGTTGTCTAATTCTGTAATTTTACTGTTAATCTTTTGGATTTCTGAATGCTGTCTCTCTATGGATTCTCGTAGCTTATTAATTTTTCCACAGTGTTCTTGAATAATCTTTTTGAGTTCTTCAACTGCTTTATCAGTGTGTTCCTTGGCTTTTTCTGTAGATTGCCTTATTTCATTTCTGAGATCATCCCTGATGTCTTGAAGCATTCTGTAAATTAGTTTTTTATATTCTGCATCTGGCAATTCCAGGATTGTATCTTCATTTAGGAAAGATTTTGATTCTTTAGTTTGGGGAGTTGTAGAAGCAATCATGGTCTGCTTCTTTATGTGGTTTGATATCGACTGCTGTCTCCAAGCCATCTATAAGATATTGTAATGATTTATTTTATATTTGCTCACTGAGTCTTATCTTGTTTTGCTTTCTTTAAATATACTAGATTGCGCTGTCTTGATTGTTGTAGCCTTTGAATCACTTATGTCCTCTTACCAGCTGGTTTGGGCTGTTACCAGAAATATAAGCCTAAGAGTCCATTCACTATTCTTGAGTAGTAGAATGTGATTTTGGGTCACCAAGTGTGTGGGGTATACTGTCACCTGTTTGCTTAGAGGAGTAGTGGTGATAGTTGTGTGCACCAGATTCTAGTAGCAGCTGGGGGTCACATTCCAGGGTGGGCAGGATGCTGACAGGCTTCCCCCAAGTGCCAGTGAGGTAGGTGTGTCTCTATTCCTAAAGCACTGTGGTGGGTGGGCTCTGCAGCTGTACCTTAGGCACCCAATGCATGTACCTCTACAGATTGGTAGGTGTCACTATCATCAGACTCCTATGGCAGGAGGTTAGGTGGTTTGGGTGGAGCTTCAGCCCTCGGTTCCCCTTTGTGGGTCAGTGAGGGCTCTGTTTAATAGGTACAGATATCAGACCTCGGAAACTTGTCTTTCCAGTAATCCGCTAAAACAATTACAGTCAGATCACTATCAGAATTTCCTTTGCATTATAATAGCCACCTTGTTCCCTGTAGGGATGAAAGCCCAAGACTGTGGATCTCATATGGTTGGCTGGAGCTGGTTCTGTATTTTTAGTCTAATTTCGGGAAGTCAGGGAAGGATTCTTGGTCCCTGGGTTTTTAGTAGCTTCTTCTCTCAGGCCAGGAGAATGGGTTAGGAAAAGACAAAACAAACAAACAAAAAAAACGCAGAGCACTTCACTCTCTGGCTCAGGAAATTCCAATGTTAATGAAGCTGCCTGGGAAGGGGAGGGGAGGGATCAGATAGATAGGAGAGAGTAGCACCCAGGAATATACACAGAGTTACTTCTCTTGCTTGGTGAGGACTGTTTTATCTGAGATTCCTGAGGAGCAGGTAGCCTGTGTGCGTTGGCTGGTTTGAAATTACCCCCGGGGGTCAGGCCCAAGTCATGTGCATGTGCTGTCTCAGAAGCTGTGGTCAGTTCCTCCACTCCTGGTCCAAAGCCCAACGCCAATGTTCCCTGGGTGGGACGCCACACTCCAGGCTCCAAAACCAGTCGCTGCCTCCTGGTGACTTCTCCTCCTACACTGCCTGCATGCACTGGCTGGGCCTCCACCAAGGTCACTTCTGGGGGCTGGGCCTGTGTCCTGTGTTTGCGCCCTCTCAGGATGCCATGCTCAGCTCCCCTGAGCCCAGGTCAAAGCCCGGCGCCAAGGTTTTGTGACTGGGATGCTGGCTCCAGGCTCCAAAAACAGTTGCTGCTTCCCCGTGGTTGCTTGTTCGTTCTCTCGTTATCCCCATTTGTGTGCAGCCTGCTTTCACTGGCTGAGTCTCTCCGGAGGTTACCCCAGGGGGCTCGGGGTTAGGGCTGTGTACCGTGCCTGCCCCGCCTCAGCAGGCCGCTATCAGCCCCGCCACTCAGCACCAGGGAACTGTGAGGGCTCAAGGCTGTGGAGTGGGTCACGGGTTCCAGAAGCGGTCGCTGGTTCAGGGTGCAGCTCTTCGCTCACCTGTCACTCAGGTCAACTTTTTAGATCTGTTTGGTGGTCATGGTTCGTAGATTGTCATGTATGTGATCGATTCACTTGTTTTTCTGAGTCTTTGTTGCAAGAGGGATCCGAGGTAGAGTCTACCTAGTCAGCCATCTTGGCCCCTTTTTTCGGATTTTTGTTTTTTTTATGTTGAGGTGTAATCCACACTGAAGGCTGTAGTCTTTGATCTTCTTTGGTAAGTGCTTCAAGTCCTCTTCACTTTCAGCAATCGAGGTTGTGTCATCTGCATATCTCAGGTTGTTAATGAGTCTTCCTCCAATCCTGATGCCCTGTTCTTCATGTAGACCAGCTTGGATTATTTGCTCAGCATACAGATTGAATAAGTATGGTGAAAAAACACAATCCTGACACACACCTTTCCCAATTCTAAACCATGCAGTATCACCTTGTTCTGTTTGAATGACTGCCTCTTAGTCTATGCATAGGTTTCTCATGAGTACATTTAAGTGCTCTGGAATTCCCATTTTCCCAATGTCATCCATAATTTGTTATGATCCACACAGTCAAACACCTTTGCATAGTCAATAAAACACAGGTAAACATTTTTTTTGACGTTCTCTGCTTTTAGCCAAGATCCATCTGACATCAGCAATGATATTCCTTGTTCCACATCCTCTTCCATATTGGGCTTGAACTTCTGGCAGTTCCGTGTTGATGTACTGTTACAACCATCTTTGAATTATTTTCAGCAAAAAATTGATCTATAATTTCCCCTTTTGGTTGGGTAACCTTTCTTTGGAATGAGCACAAATATGGATCTCTTCCAGTTGATTGATCAGGTATCTGTCTTCCAAATTTCTTGGCATAGACGAGTGAGCACTTCCAGTGTTGTATCCATTTGTTGAAACATAACAGTTGGTATTCTGTCAGTTCCTGGAGTCTTGTTTTCACCATTCCCTTTAGTTCAGCTTGGACTTCTTCCTTCAGTACCATCAGTTCTTGATCATATGCTACATCCTGAAATAATTAAACACTGACCAATTTTTATTGGTACAGTGATTCCGTGTATTTCTTCCATCTTCCGTTTATGCTTCATGAGTCGTTCAGTATTGTAACTTGAGACTTAAAATTTTCTTCAGTCCTTTCAATTTGAAAAATTTCAAGCGTATTCTTCCCTTTTGGTCTTCTAACTCCAGATCTTTGCACGTTTCATTATAATACTTTTCTCTGTCTTCTCAAGTTGCCATTTCAAATCTTCTGTTCAACTCTTTTACTTCTTCATTTCTTCCATTTCCTTTAGCTACTCTATATTCAAGAGCAAGCTTCAGAGTCTTCTCTTTTTCCATTTTGGTCTTTTCTTTCTTTCCTTTCTTTTTAATGACCTTTTGGTTTCTTCATGTATGATGTCCTTGGTGTAATCCCACAACTCGTCTGATCTTAGGCCATGAGAAAATATTAGACAATAATGAAATGTTCTGTAAATTTAAAAAGGTGGTGGGAGACTCTAATTTTCAAAAATGTCAATGTTATAGAAGACAAGAAAAGATGAAAATATTTCAGATTAAAAGAGGATAGGGACACATGGCAACTAATGCAATGTCTGACCCTAAACCAGAAGGGAAAAGTTCTATAAATGACATAATGAGATTAACCGTCAAAATAATATGGACAATAGAGAGATAAATTATTCTATTAGCATAAATTTTTGAAGTTAATAATTATACAGCATTCACATAAGAGAACACTCTATTATTAGAAAATACACACTGAGGCATTCAGAAATAAAGGAACATTATGTATGCAAACTACCCTAAAATTGTTAAGCAATACATATATGTGTGTATATATAGAGTAAGAAAGCAAATGAGAAAGCAAAGAGAGTAAAATGTGGATAATAGGAAAATATGGACAAAGGGTATATGGAAATTCATCTTGCGGTTTTTATTTTTGAAACTTTTTGGAAGTTTGAAATATTTCCAGAAAAAATTTAAAAAACTAAATCTTTACTGCCAAGTAATATAAGGATTGGACCAACATGAGAAGTTCTATCATTGTAAGTTACTACATTAATAGATTAAAGGAGAAAAACCATATTATTATTTCAATAGGTGCAAAAATATTTGATAAAATTTAATACTCAATTGTAATTACAAAAGCAAGACAAAACAGACTAACAAAAACAACAACAAAAATCTTGACATGCCAGGAACAGAAGGTAACTTCTTTAGCCTGATAAAGGGCATCTACCAAAAACCGACAGCAAACAACACACTTGCTGGTGAAGGTTTAGAAACATTTACATTAATTTTAACAATTAAATAAAGGTACCAGCTATGCAGTTACTATTTAGTGTGTTGAAGGTCTCAACCACTTTTAAAAATGTTAAAAATAATTGAGTTATCAGATTGGAAAGTAAGAGAGAATGTTGTCATTTGCAGATAATAACATCATCTAAGAAGACATCAGAGATTCAGTGGAAAGATGCAAGAACTAATAAAAGAATTCAGCAAAATAGCTACATATGAGATCGAAAATTAAAATTTCTTTATTGTGGTTAGTATATATGCAAGGAAACATTTGCCATTTAAAATTTTTGCATGTATAATGCAGTGACATTAATTACATTCATCGCATTGTGCAGTCACCAAAATTATCTGTTTCCAAATTTTTCCATCACCCTTAACAGAAGCTCAGTGTACCCTAAGCAATGAGTTCCCTGCCCTCTGGCCTGCCACTGATAACCACCAATAAACTTTGGTCTCAATACAGTTGCCTATTACAGATATTTCATATAAGTGGTACCATACAATATTTGTCATTTCATAACTGACTTATTTCACTTACATAATATTTTCAAGGCACCCATGTTTTAGCATGCATCAGGACTTCGTTTCTTTTTATGGTTGAGTAATGTTCCATTGTATTTATGTACGACATTTTGTTTATCCATTCATCTGTTGATGGAAATTGAGGTTTTTTTTCCACCATTGGCTATTGTGAATAGTGCTACAATGAACACTGATGTACAAGTATCTGTTTGCATTCCTGCTTTCAGTTCTTTTGGGTTTATGCCTGGCAGAATTGCAGAATCGTATGGTAGCTCTACGTTTATCTTTTTGAGTAACCACCAAACTGTTTTCCTCAGAAGATGTACCATTTTACAGTTCCACTACCAATGGATGAGGGTTCCAGTTTCTCCACATCATCACCTAAGCCTGTTGTTTTCCGTTTTTGTAATCACATCTATTTTAGTGGGTGTGAAGTAATATCTCACTGTGATTTTAATTTCCATTTACCTAATGACTAATGGGAGTCCCTGGGTGGTGGAAACATTTAAGGTGCTTGACTGTTGTCTTAGTTATCTAGTGCTGCTCTAACAGAAATACCACAAGTGGATGGCTTTAACAAAGAGGAATGTATTTTTTTCACAGTCTCGTAGGCTAGAGGAAACCCTGGTGGCATAGTGGTTAAGTACTACGGCTGCTAACCAAGAGGTCGGCAGTTTGAATGCACTCCTTGGAAACTCTATGGGGCAGTTCTACTCTGTCCTATAGGGTCGCTATGAGTCGGAATTGACTCGACGGCAGTGGGTTTGGTTTTTTTTTTTTTTTTTGGTTTAGTAGGCTAGAAGTCCAAATTCAGGGCATCAGCTCAAGGGGAAGGTTTTCTCTCTTTTGGCTCTGGAAGAAGGTCCTTCCCAACAACCTTCCCCCGGGTTAGGAGCTTCTCTGCACAGGAACCCTGGGTCCAAAGGGCATGCTCTGCTCCTGGTGCCGCTTTCTTGATGGTATGAAGTCCACTTGTCTCACTGCTCGCTTCTCTCTTTTATATCCCAAAAGAAATTGGCTCAAGACAAAGTCCAATCTTGTATATTGAGTCCTGCCTCATTAACACAACTGTTGCCTATCCCTTCTCATTAACATCATACAGGCAGAATTTACAACACATAGGAAAATCACATCAGATGACAAAATGGTGGACAATTAGCCAATACTGGGAATTATAGCCAGCCAAATTGATACACATATTTTTGGGGGACACAATTCAATCCATGACAGCTGCTAATCAAAAGGTTGGAGGTACAAGCCCACCCAGAGGCACCTTGGAAGAAAGGCTTCACAATCTACTTCTGAAAAATCAGCCATTGAGAACCCTATGGAGTGCAGCTCTATTCAGACACAAATGGGATTGCCATGAGTAGGGATTGACTCCATGACAACTGATTTAATGACTAATGACTTTGAACATATTTTCATGTGCCTATTAGCCAATTGACCATTTGTATTTTTCTTTAGTGAAATATCTATTCAAGTCCTTTGACCGTTTTTTTGATTGGGTCGTTTGCCATTTTCTTTTTAAGTTGTAGAAGTTCTTTATTTTGAATTTTGAACTCTTATCAGATATATGGTTCCCAAAGTTTTCCTACCTGTCTGTAGCAACTCTCTTCACTTTGTTGATAAAGTTTTGAAAAACAAAAGTTTTTACGTTTGATGAGGTTCCATTTATCTATTTTGTCTTTTCTTGCTTGTGTTTATGATGTCATATCTAAGAATCCATTGTTCAAAACTAGGTCCCAAAGCATTACTCCTATGCTTTCTTGTAAGAGATGTATGGTTTTAGTTCTTATGTTTAGGTCCTTGATTTACTTTGTGTTAGTTTTTGTATATGGTATAAGGTATGAGTCCAGGTTAATTCTTTTGTTTGTGGAAACCTGGGTGTCCCAGCACAATTTATTAAAGACACTATTCTTTCTTCATTGGATGGACTTAACGCCCTTGTAAAAAATCAGTTGACCTCAGATGTACAGGTTTATTTCTGGACTCTCAATTCTATTTCATTGGCCTTTCTGTCTATCATTATATCAGTACCAGACTGCTTTGATTACTGTAGTTTTATAAAATGTTTTGAGGACTGGAAGTGTGAATCCTTGCACTTTGTTCTTTTTCAAGATTGCTTTGCCTATTTGGGGTCCCTTCCCATTCTGTATGAATTTGAGAATGGGCTTTTCCATTTCTGCAAAAAAGCTGTTGGAATTTTGATGGATATTGCACTGAATCTATAGATTACTTTCGGTATTGACATCTCAACAATATTGAGTCTTCCAATCCATGAGTGTGAAATGGCCTTCCATTGATTTAGGTCTTCTTTAATTTTTCAGTAATGCTTTATAGACTTCAATGTACAAATATTTCACATCCTTGGTTAAATTTTTTCCTAGGTATTTTATTCTTTTAGGTACTGTTATAAAAGTAATTGTTTCCATAATTTCTTTTCAGATTGCTCATTTACAATATCAAAAAATCCACCTGATTTTTGTGTGTTGACTTTGTATTCTACCACTTTGCCAAATTCATTTATTAGCTCTAGCAGATTTTTCGTTAATTCTTTAAGGTCTTCTACATACAGGATCATGCTAGTTCTCATAAATGTCGTATAGAGACTAATAAATTTCCCTTTTAGTGCTAGCTTGTTGAATGTTTTTATCAATAAAGAGTGTGGGGTTTAATCAAATGCCTTCTCTGTGTCTACTGAGAAGATCACGTGGTACTTTTCCTTCATTTTATTAATGTAGGGTATTGTATCGACTGATTTTCTAATGTTGAACAATCCTTGCATTCCTGAAATAAATCTTACTTGGTCATGGTCTATAATCCTTTTAATATGCTTTTCTATTTGGTTTGCGAGGTTTTTTTTTTTGAGGATTTTTGCATCTAACGGATATTGGTCAGTAGTTTTCTTTCTTGTGTTGTCTTTTTCTGGCTTTTGTATCAGAGTAGTACTAGCTTCACAGAATGAGTTAGGAAGTGTTCCCTAACAAGGGGATACTGCATGGTTTAAAATCAGGAAAGGTGCACATCACTTGTATGCTAAGCAAATAATCTGAGAATCCGGACTATATGAAGAACAGGTCATGAGGATTGGAGGAAGACTCACAAACAACCCGTGATGTGCAGATGACACACCCTTGCTTGCTGAAAGTGAAGAGGACTTGAAGCGTTTACTGATGAAGATCAAAGACTGCAGCCTTCAGTGTGGATTACACTTCAACAGAAAGAAAACAAAAATCCTCACAACTGGACCAATGAGCAACATATGATAAACGGAGAAAAGACTGAAGTCATCAAGGATTTCATTTTACTGGCATCCACAATCAACAACCATGGAAACAGTGCTCAAGAAATCAAATGATATATTGCATTGGGCAAATAAGCAAAGACATCACTTTGAGTACTAAGGTCAGCCTGACTCAATCCATGATATTTTCGATCACCTCATATGCATGTGATAGTTGGACAATGAATAAGGAAGATTGAAGAAGAGTTGATGTCTTTGAATTATGTGTTGGTGAAGAATATTGAATATACCATGGACTGCCAGAAGAATGAACAAGTCTGTCTTGGAAGAAGTACAGCCACAGTGCTCCTTGGAAGCAAGAATTGTGGGACTTAGACTTTGGAAATGTTATCAGGAGGGACCAGTCTCTAGAGAAGGACATCATGTTTGGTAAGGTAGAGGGTCAGTGAAAAAGAGGAAGACTCTCGAGAGGGATTCACACAGTGGCTGTAACAATGGGCTCGAACATAGCAACAATTGTGACAATTGACGCAGGACCAGGCAGTGTTTACTTCTGTTGTACTTGGGGTGGCTATGAGTGAGAAACAACTGGACAGCACCTAACAACAACACCAACTAGGCTAGCTTGATAGAATGAGTTAGGAAGTGTTCTCTCTTCTGTTTTCTGGAAACGTTTAAGAAGGACTGGAGCTACTTCTTTGATAAATGTTTAGTAGACTTCCCCAGTGAAGTCATCTGATCCAAGGACTTTTTGCGGGGAAGGGGAACTTTGTGAATATTGATTCATTCTCTTTACTAATGTGTTTGTTGAGATTCTCTGTACCTTCTTGGGTGGATATAGGCAGCATACGTTCATCTAGGAATATATCTATTTCATTTAGATTATATAATTTGTTGCCGTACAATTATTCATAGTATTTATTTATTTATTTTGGTAAGGTCACTTGTAATGTCCCCACTTGAATTTTGTGATTTTAGATATTTGCATCTTCTCTCTTTTTTGCCAGTCTGTCTAATGGTTTGGTAATTTTACTGATCTTTTCAAAAAACCAACTCTGGTTTCAATGATTAGTGATTTTCTATTCTCTATTTCATTTATCTCTGCTCTAATCTTTGTTATCTTCCTCCTGGTTGCTTTAGATTTGATTTCCTCTTCTTGTCTAGTTCCTCAGGTTGTAAAGTTATTGATTTGTGATTTTGTTTTTTAATGTGGGCTTTTTTTTTTACAGCTATAATTTTCCTTCTGAGTGCTGGTTTTGCTGTATTTCATAAGTTTTGATATGCTGTGCTTTAGTTTTCATTCAACTCAAAGTATTTGCTGATTTCTCTTTTGATTTCCTCCTTTACCCATTGGTTGTTTAATATTCTTTTGTTTAATTTCCACGTATTTTCCAGTTTTCTTTCCATTATTAATTTCTAATTTCACTCTATTGTTGTCATAGGAGATACTTTGTATTATTTCAATCTTTTTAAAAATTATGGAGACTTGCTTTGTGACCTAAAATGTGCTTCACCCTGGAGAATTATCCCTATGCACTAGAGAAGAATATATATTGTGCTGTTGTTGGGTGGACCGTTCTATATAAAGATATTATATCCATTTGGTTTATGGTTTTGTTCAGAGCCTCTATTTTCTGATTGATCTTAATCTAGATGTTCTGTCCATTATTGAAATTGGTGTCTTGAAGTCTGCAACTAATATCGTAGGCGATCTATTTTTCCTTTATATTCTATCAGTGTTTGTGTTATATATTTACGGCTCCAAAGATATGTACGTGTGTGTGTGTGTTTCTTATATCTTCTTGATGAATTGACCCTTTTATCATTATATAATTTACTTCTTTGTCTCCTATAACAGGTTTTAACTTAAAGTCTATTTTGTCAGATATTAAAATTGCCACACCAGCTCTCTTTTGGTTTCTTTTTGAATTGGATGTATTTCCATCCTTTCACTTCCTACCTGTTTGTGTCCTTTGGCCTAAGCAGTGTCTTTTATAGATAGCATATAATTTGGTCATATATATATATATATATAAAGAGCTTTATTGAGCTGTAATTTATATGCCATACAATTCACCCATTAAAGTGTACAATTCAATAGTCTTTAGTATATTCACAGAGTTCTGCAATCAATTAGAACATTTTCATCAGCCCCAAAAGACCCTGAGCCCATTAGAAATCATTTCCCATTTCCCCATTGTTGTTGTGTGTCATTGAGACAATTCTGACTCATAGCAACCCTGTAGGAAAGAGTGGAACTGCCCCATAGGGTTTCCAAGACTGGAATCTTCTTGTGTGTGTGTGTGTGTGTGTGCACGTGCACACACAAGTGGGCTTTAGGCAAAGGTTTACTGAGTAAATTCTTTTCTCATCAAACAATTAACAAATATATGATTTTGTGACATTGGTTGCAACATGTCAGCACTCTCCCCTTCTTGACCTTGGGTTCCCCGTTTCTATTTGTCCAGCTTTCTTGTCCCCTCTTGCCTTCTCGTCCTTGCCCCTGGGCTGGTGTGCCCATTTAGTCTTGTATACATGGTTGAACTACGTGTATTATTGTTTATTTTATAGGCCTGTCTCATCTTTGGCTGAAGGGTAAACCTAAGGAATGACTTCAGTACTGAATTAAAAGGATTCCGGGAGCCATACTCTTGGGTTTTTCCAGTCTCTGTCAGACCAGTATGTCTGGTCTTTTTTTTTTTTTTTTGTAAGTTAGAATTTTGGTCTGCATTTTTCTCCAGCTCTATCCAGGACCCTCTATTGTGATCCCTGTCAGAGCAGTCAGTGGAGGTAGCCAGGCACCATCAAGTTGTGCTGGACTCAGTCTGGTGGAGGCTGTGGTAGTTGTGGTCCACTAGCCAAGGCTGTAATCCTTGTGGAAGCAGACTGCCCCATTGTTCTCCTGCAGAGCAGCTGGTGGGTTCAAACCACCAACCTTTCAGTTAGCAGCCGAACTCTTGACCACCACACCACCAGGGCTCCTTCTACCAGCCCTAGGAAACCACTAATCTAGTTTCTGTCTCTATGGATTTGTCCGTTTTGGACATTCCATATATGTGAAATCATACAATATGTGACTGGCTTCTTAGCCTAATGTCTTCAAGGTTCATCCATGTTGTGGCATGTTTCAGTACTTCATTCCTTTTTATGGCTGAGTAATACTCCCTTATATGGATATACCACATTTTGCTTATGCTTTCCTTAATTGATGGACATTTATGTTGTTTTCACTTTTTGGTTATTATGAATAATGGTGCTGTAGACATTTGTGTACAAGTTTTTGTGTGGATATGTATTTTCAGCTTTCTTGTGTATACGCCTAGGAGTAGAATTGCTGGGTCCTGTGATAACTCTTTGTTTAACCTTTTGAGAAACTGTCAAACTGTTTTCCAAACTGACTGCACCATTTTACATTCCCGCCAGCAATGTATGAGGGTCCCATTTCTCCCTATCTTTCCTGACACTTGTTATTTGATGTCCTTTTTACTAAATCTATCCTTGTGGGTGAAGTGGTATCTCATTGTGGTTTTTATTTGCACTTCCCTAATAACTAATGATGTTGAGCATCTTTTCTTGTGCTTATTGGTCAGTTGTATATCATCTTTGGAGAACTATCTACTCATATCCTTTGCCTATTTTTGAATTGGGTAATTTGTCTTTTTATTATAGAGTTATAAGAGTCCTTTATAGCACACTGGGTGCAGGATTTAAGAGTCCTTTATGTATTCTAGATATAAGTCCCTTATCATGTGGTCTGTGAATTGTCTTTGCACTTTCTTAATGGTGTCCTTTGAGGCACAAAAATTTTCCGTTTAGATAAATCCTATTTATCCATTTTTTCTTTGGTTGCTTGTGCTATTGGAATCATATCTAAGAAACAATTGCCTAATACGAGGAAACAAAGATTTACTCCTATGTTTTCTGCTTAGACTTTTATAGTTTTAGCTCTTACAGTTAAGTCTTTGACCTATTTTGAGTCAATTTTTGTGTATAATATGAAGTAGGAGTCCAGATTAATTCTTTTGCATGTGGATATCCAGTTGTCCCATCACTATTTATTAAAAAAGACTATTCTTTCCCTCATTGAATTGTTTTTGCACCTTTGTTGAAAATCAGTTGTAAATTTTGAAAGTAGGAAATATGATTCCTCCAAAGTAGTTCTTTTTTTAGATTGTTTTATCTCATCTTGGTCCCTTACATATAGACATATATTTTCAGATCAGCTTATCCATTTCTGCAAAAAAAAAAAAAAAAAGACCGTTGGAATTTTTATAGTGCTTGCATTGAATCTGTAGATCAATTTAGAAAGTATTGCAATCTTAACAACATTAAGTTTTCTGCTCCATGAATACAGGATATCTTTCCAGATCTCTAAATCCTTTCAGTGATGCTTTGTAGTTTTCAGATTTCTACTTCTTCTGTTAATTTTTTCTAAATATTTTATTAATTCTGATGATACCGTGAGTAGAATTATTTATTTTATTTATTTATTCTGCTTTAGGTGAAAGTTTACAAATCAAGTCAATGTCTCATACAAAAATCCATACACATCCTGCCGTGTACTCCCAGCTGCTCTCCCCTTAATGAGACAGAACGTTCCTCCTCTCCACCCTGTTTTCCCTGTGTCCATTCAACTAGCTTTTGTCCCCCTCTTCCTTCTCATCTCGCCACCAGACAGGAGTCATCCACATTATCTCATATGTCTACTTGAGCCACGAAGCTCACTCCTCACCAGCATCATTGTCTATCTTATAGTCCAGGCCAATCCCTGTCTCTAGAGTTGGTTTCAGGAATGGTTCTAATCGTGGGCTATCAAAGGGTCCCCAGACTATGACTGTCAGGGTCCCTCTGGTCTCAGTCAGCCCATTAAGCCTGGTCTTTTTATGAGAATTTAAGATCTGCATCCCACCGTTCTCCTGTCCCATCGGGGATTCTCTGTTTTTCTCTCTGCCAAGGCAGTGATGGTGGTAGCTGAGCACCATCTAGTACTTCTGGTCTCAGGCTGGTGGAGTCCCTGGTTTATGTGGCCCTTTCTGTCTCTTGGGCTCATATTTACCTTGTGTCTTTGGTGTTCTTCATTCTTCTTTGCTCCAGGTAGTTTGAGACCAATACATGCATCTTAGATGGCTGTTTGTTCCTGTTTAAGAACCCAGATGCCTCTCACCAAAGTGGAAAGCAGAATGTTTTCTTAATACATTTTGTTATGCCAATTGACCTAGACATCCCCTGAAATCATGGTCACCAGACCCCTGTCCCTACTACTCTGGCCTTTAAAGCTTTTGGTCTTATTCAGCGAACTTCTTTGCTTTTCATTTAGTCCAGTTGTACTGACTATCCCTGTGTTAGTTGTTGCTCTTCCCTTAAACTAAAAAAATTTTTGTATACTATCTATTTCGTGAATATCCCTCTCCCTCCCTCCCCACCTTTGTAACCATCAAAGAATATTTTCCTCTGTGTTTAAACTTTATCTAGGGTTCTTATAATAGTAGTCTCATACAATATTTGTCCTCCTGCAACTGACTAATTTCACTCAGCATAATGCCTTCCAGATTCCTCCATATTATGAAATGTTTCACAGATTCATCATTGTTCTTAATCATTGCGTAGTATTCCATTGTGTATTGAATATACCATAATTTATTTATCCATTCATCCATTGATGGGCACCTTGGTTACTTCCATCATTTTGCTATTGTAAACCGTGCTGCAGTGAACATGGGTGTGCATATATCTGTTTGTGTGAAGGCTCTTATTTCTTTAGGGTGTATTCCAAGGAGTGGAATTGCTGGGGTGTATGAAAAAATATATATATATTTTTTATGGTAGTTCTATTTAACTAAGGTTTTATGGAAGCACCAAATTGATTTCCAAAGTGGCTGCACCGTTTTACATTCCCACCAGCAGTGTATAAATGTTCCAGTCTCTCCACAACCTCTCCAACATTTATTATTTTGTGTTTTTTGGATTAATGCCAGCCTTGTTGGGGTGAGATGGAGTCTCATTTTAATTTTGATTTGCCTTTCTCTAATGTCTAATGATCACGAACATGTCCTCATGTATGTGTTAACGGCCTGAATGTCTTCTTTGGTAAAATGCCTGTTCATATCCTTAGCCCATTTTTTAATTGGGTTATTTGTCTTTTCATTGTTGAGTTTTTGCAGTACCATGTAGATTTTAGAGATCAGGCACTGATCAGAAATGTCATGGCTAAAAACTTTTTCCCAGTCTGTAAGGAATCTTTTTGCTCTTTTGGTGAAGTCTTTTGATGAACATAGGTGTTTGACTTTAACGAGCTCCCAGTTATCTAATTTCTCTTCTGGTGTTTGTATGTTGTTAGTAATGATTTGCATACTGTTTATGCCATATATTAGGGCTCCTAACATTATCCGTAATTTTTCTTCCATGTTCTTTATCGTTTTAGATTTTACATTTAGGTCTTTGATCCATTTTGAGTTAGTTTTTGTGTATGGTGTGAGGTGCAGATCTTGTTTCATTTTTTTGCAGATGGATATCCAGTTATGCCTGCACCATTTGTTAAAGAGACTGCCATTTCCCCATTTAACAGACTTTGGCCCTTTATCAAATATCAGCTCTCATATGTGGCTGGATTTATGTCTGGATTTTCAATTCTGTTCCATTGGTCTATGTTTCTGTTGTTGTAGCAGTACCAGACTGTTTTGACTACTGTGGCAGTATAATACATCCTAAAATCAGGTAGCGTGAGGCCTCCCACTTTGTTCTTCTTCAGTAATGCTTTACTTATCCAGGGCCTCCTTCCCTTCCATATGAAGTTGGTGATTTGTTTCTCCATCTCATTAAAAAATGTCACTGGTATTTGGATTGGGATTGCATTGTATCTGTAGATCACTTTGGGTAGTATAGATGTTTTTACAATGCTGAGTCTTCCTATCCATGAGCAAGGTATGCTTTTCCCCTTATGTACATTTCTTTAGGTTTCTTACATTAGTGTCTTATAGTTTTCTTTGCACAGGTCTTTTACTTCTCTAGTTAGATTTATTCCTACGTATTTTATCTTCTTAGGGACTATTGTAAATGGTATTGATTTAGTGATTTCCTCTTCAACATTCTCTTTGTTTGTGTAGAGGAATCCAACTGATTTACGTATGTTTATCTTGTATAGTGATACCCTGCTAAACTCTTCTATTAGATTCAGTAGTTTTCTTGAGGATTCTTTAGGTTTTTCTGTGTATAGGATCATGTCATCTGCAAACAGAGATACTTTTTCTTCTTTTTTGCCAACTTGGATGTCCTTTATTTCTTTATCTAGCCTAATAGCTCTGGCTAGGACCTCCAGCACAATGTTGAATGAAAGTAGTGATAAAGGTCATCCTTGTCTGGTTCCCTTTCTCAAGGGGAATGCTTTCAGTCTCTCTCCATTTAGGGTGATGTTGGCTGTTGGCTTTGCATAAATGTCCTTTATAATGTTTAGGAATTTTCCTTCTAGTCCTATTTTGCTGAGAGTTTTGTGGTGAATGGGTGTTGGACTTTGTCAAATGCATTTTCTGCATCAATTGATAAGATCATGTAGCTCTTGTCTTTTGTTTTATTTATATGATGATAGTTTTTCTAATGTTGAACATCCCTGCATACCTGGTATGCATCCCACTTGGTCATGGTGAATTTTTTTTATGTGTTGTTGAATTCTATTGGCTAGTATTGTGTTGAGGATTTTTGCATCTAAGTTCATGAGGGGTATTGGTCTGTAATTTTCTTTTTTGGGGGGCATCTTTACCTGGTTTTGTTATCAGGGTTATGCTGGCTTCATAGAATGAGCTTGGGAGTATTCCATCCTTTCTATTCTCTGAAATACCTTTAGTAGTAGTGGTGTTAACTCTTCTCTGAAAGTTTGGTAGAATTCTCCAGTGAAGCCATCAAGGTCAGGGCTTTTCTTTTTGGGGAGTTTTTTTTTTAATTACTTATTCAATCTCTTCTTTTGTTGTGCATTTATTTAGTTGTTCTGTCTCTGTGCCAGTTTTGGTAGGTAATATATTTCTAGAAATTTGTCCATTTCCTCAAGGTTTTCAAATTTGTTAGAGTACAATTTTTCATAGTATTCTGTTATGATTCTTGTAATATCAGTTGGGTCTGCTGTGATATTGACCACCTCATTTCTTATTTGGGTTATTTGCTTCGTCTCCTGTTTTTCTTTTGTCTGTCTGGCCAATTGTTTATACATTTTGTTAATCTTCTCAAAGAACTAGATTTTGGTCTTGTTAATTCTTTCAGTTGCTTTTCTGTTCTCTATTTCATTTAATTCTGCTCTAATTTTTATTATTTGCTTTCTTCTGGTGCCTGAAGGTTTCTTTTGTTGCTCTCTTTCTATTTGTTCAAGTTGTAGGGATTATTCCTTGATTTTGGCCCTTTCTTCTTTTTGGATGTGTACATCTATTGGTATAAAATGACCTCTGAGCACTGCTTTAGCTGTGTCCCAAAGGTTCTGATAGGAAGTGTTTTCTTTCTCTTTGAATTCTATGAATTTCTTTATTCCATCTTTAATTTCTTCTGTAGTCCAATTGTTTTTGAGCAAAGTGTTGTTCAGTTTCCATATGTTTGATTTCTTTTCCCTGATTTTTCTACTTTTATGGCTTTATGGTTAGAGAAGATGCTTTGTAATATATCAGTGTTTTGGATTCTGTTAAGGCTTGCTTTATGACCTAATGTATGGTCTATTCTAGAGAATGTTCCACATGTGTCGGAAAAGAAAGTATACTTGAATGCTGTTAGGTGGAGTGTTCTGTATATGTCTATGAGGTCAAGTTGGTTGATTGTGGCATTTAGGTCTTCTGTGTCTTTATTGAACTTTCTGGATGTTCTATCCTTCACTGAAAGTGGTGTGTTAAAGTCTCCTACTAGTATTGTGGAGCTGTCTATCTCGCTTTTCAATGCTGTTAGAGTTTGTTTTACGTATCTTGAAGCCTTTTAAATGGGGTAATGGGTATCTTGAAACCCTGTCGTTGGGTGCATAAATATTTAATATGATAATGTCCTCCTGGTATAAAAAAAAATGTCCCTTTAATCATTATGTAGTGTCCTTCCTTATCCATTGTGGTAGATTTAAGTTTGAATTCTCTTTTGTCAGAAATTAGTATACTTACTCCAGCTCTTTTTTGATTGTTGTTTGCTTGATTAATTTTTTTCCATCCTTTGAGTTTTAGTTTTTTGTGTCTTTAAGGCTTTTGTAGGCAGCATATAGACCGATCATGTTTTTTTATACATTCTGCAACTCTCTGTCTCTTTATTGGTGCATTTAGCCCATTTACATTCAGAGTGGTTGTAGATAGGTAAGAGTTTAGTATTGTCATTCTATTGTCTTTTTGTGTGTGTTGTTGACAGTTTCATTTTTCACTTATTTTTTGCGCTGAGTTTTTTTCTTTGTAAATTGTGTTTCTGTTTTTTCACTGTTGTTGGTTTTGTTTTTGCTGAGTCTAAGTTTTTCTTGTATTTTTATTTAGATGTGTAGGATTGTTAGTCTTCTTTGTGGTTACCTTAATATTTACCCGCATTTTTCTAAGTTTAAGCCTAACTTGTATCTCCCACATTGCCTTGATTTCCTCTGCATATGTAAGATCTACGACTACTTTATTTAGTCCCTCTTTATTGATTTAACGTTTTCATCTTTAATATAATGACATAGCTGATTCCCTGTTTTGAGCTTTTTTTTATCTTGATTTATTTTTGTGATTTCCCTAACTGGGTTGATATCTGGTTGCTGTGTCCTGTGTTCTAGTGCTGGGTTGATATCTGAATTTATTGATTTTCTAACCAAAGAATTCCCTTTAGTATTTCTTGTAGTTTTTGGTTTGGTTTTTGCAAATTCCCTAAGCTTCTGTTTATCTGGAAATGTCCTAATTTCACCTTCATATTTGAGAGACAGTTTTTGTATATATATAAATCTTGCCTGGCAATTTTTCTCCTTCAATGTTTTATATATGTCATCCCATTGCCTTCTTGCCTGCATGGCTTCTGCTAAGTAGTCAGAGCTTATTCTTATTGATTCTCCTTTGTAGATGACTTTTTTCCTTATCTCTGGCCACTCTTAATATTTTCTTTTTATCTTTGGTTTTGGAAAGTTTGATTATAATATGTCTTGGTGACTTTCTTTTGGTATCTACCTTGTATGGGGTTCAATGAGCATTTTGGATAGATACGCTTTCATCTTTCATGCTGTCAGGGAAGTTTTCTGCCAACAAATCTTCTACAATTCTCTCTGTATTTTCTGTTATTCCTCTCTATTCTAGTACTCCAAGCACTTGTAGGTTATTCTTTTTGATAGAGTCCCATATCGTCCTTTTTTTTTTTCCCCATATCGTCCTTAGGGTTTCTTCATTTTTGAAAAAATTCTTTTATCTGATTTTTCTTCAAATGTATTGTTGCCAAGTGTTTTATCTTCAATCTCGGTCATTCTGACTTTCATCTCCTCAATTCTGCTCCCCTAACTTTCTACTGAGTTGTGTAATTCTGAAATTTGATGGTTAATCTTCTGAATTTCTGATTGCTGTCTCTCTATGGATTAAAGTTTTCATTATGTTCTTGAATAATACTCTTAATTTCCTCAACTACTTTATCTGTGTGCTCCTTGGCTTATTTTGCATTTTGCCAGATATCCTTCCTGGTGTCCTGAAGAGTTCTCTATATTAATCTTTTGTATTCTACATCTGGTAATTCCAGGACTATGTCATCTTCTGGAGGAGGACTTCATTCTTTGTTCTGGGAATTTGTTGAAGCAATCATGGTCTGCTTCTTTATGTGACTTGATATCAACTGTTGCCTCTGAGCCATCTATAAGTTATTGTATTAATTTATTTTATTTTTGCTCACTATGTCCTAGTTTCTTGCTTTGTTTTGTTTTGGTATAACCAAACAGGCTACCAGACTGAGCTAACTTGATTATTGGAGCTTTTAAAGCACTAATGTCCTGTTACCAGACAGCTAGAGCTGTTACCGGGTATATGAGCCTAGTGGTCCATTCACTATTCTTGGATAGATTCAGTCACCTAGTGTGTGGTGCAGGCTCTCACCTACCACCTTCAAGGAGCAGTAGTGATTGCTGTATGCATAGGTTTCTGGTAGCAGCATGGGGTCAAGCTCTGAGGAAGGCAGGGGGCTGACAACCTTCCCCCAAATGTCTGTGAGGAAGGCACGTCCCTGTTCTCTAGTGTGCCCAATGTTTTTTTTCTTTTTTAAATTTTTATTGTGCTTTAATGAAAGTTTACGAATCAAGTCAGTCTCTCACACAAAAGTTTATATAAACCTTGCTATGTGCTCCTAGTTGCTCTCCCCCAATGAGACAGCACACTTCTTCTCTCCACCCTGTATTTCCATTTCCATTCAGCCAGCTTCTCTTCCCCTCTGCCGTCTCATCTCTCTTCCAGGAGCTGCCCACATAGTCTCATGTGTCCTCTTGAACCAAGAAGCTCACTCCTCACCAGTATCATTTTCTTTCCTATAGTTAAGTCCAATCCTTGTCTGAAGAGTTGACTTTGGGAATGGTCCCTGTCTTGGACTAACAGAAGGTCTGAGGACCATGACCTCTGAGGTCCTTCTAGTCTCAGTCAGACCATTGAGTCTGTTCTTTTATGATAATACGAGATCTGCATCCCAGTGCTCTCCTGCCCTTTCAGGGGTTCTCTGTTGTGTTCCTTGTCAGGGCAATCATTGGTTGTAGCCAGGCACCATCTAGTTCTTCCAGTCTCAGGCTGATGTAGTCTCTGGTTTATGTGGCCCTTCCTGTCTCTTGGACTCATAATTACCTTGTGTCTTTGGTGTTTTTTAATTCTCCTTTGCTCCAGGCAGGTTGAGGCCAATTGATGCGTCTTAGATGGCTGCTTACCAAAAACAAACCAAACCCAGTGCCGTCGAGTTGATTCTGACTCATAGTGACCCTATAGGACAGAGTAGAACTGCCCCATAGAGTTTCCAAGGAGTGCCTGGCAGATGCGAACTGCCAACTCTTTGGTTAGCAGCCATAGCACTTAACCACTATGCCACCAGGGTTTCCAGATGGCTGCTTACTAGGGTTTAAGACCCCAGATGCCACTTTCCAAAGTAGGAAGGCATCCAATGCTTTTTACTGCAAGGACTAGAAGGCACCACTTATCCTTGAACCCCTGTCATTGTGTACTGTCTTACTCTTCACAAAAGTTTGCACTTATCTATTTTCTATTAAGTGTTTTTCCATCCCCACCCCTCCCCTTCCTTGTAACCATCAAAGATTGTGTCTTTTAGGATGTAAACCTTTTCATGAGTATTTACAGTAGTGGTCTCATACAATGTCCTTTGGTCGTTGACTTATTTCACTCAGCATAACGTCCTCCAGATTAATTCATGTTAGGAGATGCTTCACAGATTCATCGTTGTTCTTTATCATTGCGTAATACTTGCGTGTATGTTATGTTTGTTTATCCATTTATGTGTTGATGGGCATCTAGGTTGTTTCTATCTTTTTGCTATTGTGAACAATGCTGCAATGAACATTGATGTATATATGTCTATTTGTGTGATGACTCTTATGTCTAGGATATATTACTAGGAGTGTGATTGCTGGATCATATGGTATTTCTATTTCTAGCTTTTTAAGGAAGTGCCATATTGTTTTCCAAAATGTTTGTATCATTTTGCATTCCCACCAGCAGCGGATAAGAGTTCCAATCTCCCTGTAGCCTCTCCAACATTTCTTATTTGTATTTTATTGATTTGCACCAGTAAAGCCAGGGTGAGATGGTATCTCATTGTGGTTTTGATTTGCATTTCTCTAATGACAAGAGATCATGAGCATTTTCTCATGTGTCTGTTGGCAGCTTGAATGGCTTCTTTGATGAAGTGTCTGTTCATTTCCTTTGCCCATTTTTTAATTGGATTGTTTGTCTTTTTGTTTTAGAGGTGTTGGATTTTCTTGTAGATTTTAGAGATTAGGCCTTTGTCTGATCTGTAATACCAAAAAATTTTTCCCAGTCTATAGGTTCTTTTTTGGTGAAGCCTTTTGATGAGCATAAGTGTGTAATTTTTAGAAGATCCCAGTTATCTAGCTTATCCTCTGAAGCTTGTGTGTTGTTGGTTGTGGTTTGTATCCTGTTAATGCCATGTCTTAGGGTCCCTAGCATTGATCCTATTTTTTCTTCTATGAACTTCATGGTTTTTGGCTTTATATGTAGGTCTTTGATCCATTTTGGGTTAGTTTTTGTATTTGGTGTGAGGTATGGGTCCTGTTTCATTTTTTTGCAGATGGACATCCAGTTTTGCCAGCACCATTTGTTAAAAAGACTGTCTTTTCCCCATTTGATAGACTTTGGGCCCTTGTCAAAGATCAGGTGATCATACGTGGATAGGTTTACATCTGGGTTCTCAATTCTGTTCCATTGGTCAATGTATCTGTTGTAACAGTACCCGGCTGTTTTGAATACTGTAGCTGCATAGTAGGTTCTGAGGTCAGGTGGTGTGAGTCCTCCTAGTTTATTCTTTTTCTTCAGTAGTGTTTTACTAATCCCAGCCTTCCTCCCTTGCCATATAGAGTTAATGATAAGTTTTTCCATCTCTTTAAAGAATGTTGTTGGTATTTGGATGGGGATTGCATTGTATTTGTAAATCTCCATGGGTAGAATAGTCATTTTCACAATGTTGTGTCTACCTATCCATGAACATGGCATGTTTTCCCATTTATGTAAATCTCTTTTGGTTTCTTGCAATAGTGTCTTGTAGTTTTCTTAGTATAGGTCTTTTACTTCCCTGGTTAGATTTGTTCCCAAGTATTTGATTTTTTTACTGGCTATTATAAAAAAAAAAAAAAAATTTTATTATAAATGGCATTATTTTCCTGATTTTCTTTTCATCGTTCTCTTTATTGGTATATGGGAATCCAACTGATTTTTGTATGTTTATCTTGTATCCTGCTAATCTGCTGACTCTTTTAGTTCCAGTAGCTTTCACGTGGAATCTTTTGGGTTTTCTAGGTATAGTATCATATCATCTGTAAAGAGGGAGAGCTTAACTTCTTCATTACCAATTTGGATGCCCTTTATTTCTCTTTCCTACCTTATTGCTCTAGTCAGGACATTTTTTTATATTTACCTTATTGCTCTAGCTAGGACTTCCACAACACAATGTTAAATAGGAGTGGTGATAAAGGGCATACTTGTCCTGTTCGTGTTCTCAACGGGAATCTTTTCAGCCTCTCTCTATTCAAAATGTTGTTGGCCGTTGGTTTTGCATATATGCCCATTATTATGTTGAGAAATTTTCCTAGTATACCTATTTTAATGAGAGTTTTTATTAGGAACAGGTGTTGGACTTTATCAAACGCCTTTTCTGTGTCGATTGAGATGATCATGTGATTTTTTTCTTTCTTTTTGCTTATGCATTGGGTTACGTTGATTGATTTTCTAATGTTGAAACATCCTTGCATTACTGGGATGAATCCTACATGATCGTGTGGTATTAGTTTTTTGATATGATGCTGAATTCTATTTGCTAGAATTTCGTTCAGAATTTTTGTGTCTATATTTATGAGAAATATTGGTCTATAATTTTCTTTTTTGAGGTGTCTTTGCTTGGTTTTGGTATCAGGGTTGTGCCTGCTTCATAGAATAAATTCAGAAGTATTGCTTCCTTTTCTATGTTCTGAAATAGTTTGAGTACTACTGGTGTAAAGTCTTCACCGAATATTTGGTAGAATTCTGCAGTAAAGCCATCTGGGCCAGGGCTTTTTTTTGTTGGGAGTTTTTTTTTTTATTACCTTTTCAATGTCTTCTGTTGTAATGTGTTCAGATTTTCAACATCATTTTGTCTTAGTGTGGGTAGGTAGTATATTTCTAGAAAATTTGTCCATTTCCTCTGGGTTTTCAAATTTGTTGGAGTATACTTTTTCATAATATTCTGTTATAATCCTTTTTATTTCAGTTGAGTCTGCTGTAATGTCCCCCATTTAATTTCTTATTTAGGTTATTTGCATCCTCTCCTGTTTTTCTTTTGTGAATTTGGCCAGTGGTTTGCCAATTTTGTTGATCCTTTCAAAGAATCAACTTTTTGTTGATTTTTTGTTTTTCTATTCTCTATTTCATTTATTTCTGCTCTGATCTTTATTATTTCCTTTCTTCTGGTGGCTGTGGGCTTCTTTTGCTCTTCTCTTTCTATTTGTTCAAGTTGTGTAGCTAATGTTTTGATTTTGTCCCTTTCTTCTTTTTTGATGTGTGCATCTATTGCTATAAATTGACCTGTGAGAATGAGTCAAAACTATGTCCCAAAGGTTTTGGTATGATGTGTTTTCATTCTCATTTAATTCTAGGAATTTTTTGATTCTTTTTCTGATTTCTTTTATTACTTAGTGGTTTTTAAGGAGGGTATTATTCATTTTCCACGTAATTGACTTTTTTCCCTTGTTCTTCCTGTTGTTAAGAAGATACTTCATATTATCTCAATGTTTTGGATTTTGCTGAGGGTTGCTCTGTGGCCTAAGATGTGGTCTATTCTGGAGACCGTTCCATGTTTGTTGGAAAAGAATGTGTACTTTGCAGATGATGGGTGGCGTGTTCTCTATATGTCTATGAGGTCAAGTTGTTTGACTGTGCTCTTTAGCTCTTCTGTATCTTTGTTCAGTTTCTTTCTGGTTGTTCTGTCCTTTACCGAGAATGGTGTGTTGAAGTCTCCTGCTATTATTGTGGAACTGTCAATTTCTCTGAGTGCTGTTAGAGTTTGATTTGTGTATTTTGGAGCTCTGTCATTGGGTGCGTAAATGTTTATTATAGTTAAGTCTTCATGATTCATCATCCCTTTAATCGTTATATGGTGCCCTTCTTTGTCTTTTGTGGTGAATTTTGCTTTAAAGTCTATTTTATATGAGATTAGTATTTCCATTCCTGCTTATTTTCAGTAGTTATTTGCTTGATATATTTTTCCATCCTTTGATTTTTAATAAATTTATGTCTTTGTTTCTAAGGTGTGTCTCTTGTAGACAACATATTGATGGGTCCTTTTTTTTTTAATCCATTCTGTCACTCTGTGTCTCTTTATGGGTGCATTTAGGCCATTTATGTTCAGTGTAATTGTTGATAGGTGTGAGTTTATTGCTGTCAGTTTGTAGTGCTTTTTTTGTTGTTGTACTAACATTTTCTTTGTCTTACTCTTATGTGCTGAGTTCCTTTTGTTTGTGGATTTCTTTTTCATATCTTTTATTATTATTGTGACTTTTTTTCTTAATTTTGTTGAGTAGGTTTGTTAACTTTCTTTGTGGTTACCTTGAAATTTGCCCTTATGTTCCTAGATTTAAACCAATCTATTATTGTTTGGTATCCCCTTGCCTTCCTCTCCATTAGAAAGTTCTATACCTACAGCACTTATTTCCTCTTTTATTATTCTGATGTTGTTGCCACTTACAGATTAACCTCCCTGGTTCCCTGTTGCAATTCTTTTGGTTTTGGATAGTCCTTGAGAGTTCATTTCCTAGGTTGGTATCTGGCTGCTACAATGTTGTGTCCTAGATTCAGGCTGTGGTCTGATGTTGTTTGTACTCAGACCAAAAGACTCCCTTTAATAATTCCTGTAGATTTGGTTTTGTTTTGCATATTCCCTTAATTTCTATTTATCTGGAAATGTCCAAATTTCACCATCATATTTGAACAAAAGTTTTCAGGATGTATTATTTGTGGTTGGCAATTTTTTTCTTTCAAGGTTTTATATATGTCATCCCATTGCCTTCTTTCCTGCATAGTTTCTGCTGAATAATCATAGCTTAGCCTTAATTTTTCTCCTCTTATGTGACTTTTTGTTTTTCTTGCATTGCTTTCAGGATTTTTTCTTTGTATTTGGTTTTAGCAATTGTGATTATGATATGCCTTGGTGGTTTTCTTTTGGAGCTATTCTATATGGGGTTCATTGAGCTTCTTGGATGGTCAGCTTTCCATCTTTCATGATGTTAGGGAAGTTTTCTGTCAGCAATTCTTCAATGATCTTCTCTGTATTTTCTGTTTTCTCTGCCTATTCTGGGGCTCCCATCACTCAAAAACTTTTGCTCTTGATTTTATCCCACATAATTCTCTGGGTTTCCTCATTTTCCTTC
Organism: Elephas maximus indicus; assembly: GCF_024166365.1. NCBI lineage: Eukaryota > Metazoa > Chordata > Mammalia > Proboscidea > Elephantidae > Elephas > Elephas maximus. Next base: position 96,138,742 of record NC_064846.1, on the reverse strand, counting down.
CATTCGTTTTTCTGATTTTTCCTCAAACAGTGTTGTATCCAAGTGTTTGTCTTTAATTTCACTGATTCTGTCTTCCATCATTTCAAACCTGCTCCATAGCCCTTTTATGACACTGTTCATTTCTGAAATCTTGTTTACCTTTTGAATTTCTAAGTGTTGTTTTTTATGATTTCTAGTTGCAAGTTTATTTTGGCATTTTGTTCCTGTATTTTTTTCTGACTTGTTCCATTTTTTTTTGGTCTGTATTTTCCACAAATTTCTCTGCCTTTTCCATAAATTTGTCTATTTTTCCCTCATTTTTGTCTTCTTTTTGCTTCAACTCTTGGATAGCTCTAAATACTAGAGATTTGAACTCCCTGTCAGGTAGTTCTAGTGCCTTTTCTTCTACTGGAAAGTCATCTGGTGTTTTATTTTGGATGCCTACTGGAGTCATCTTTTTTTTTTAAATATGTTTTGATATTATCTGCTGTCTTCAAGACATTCAGTAGCTGTTTTCTTAATTTCTTTATTGCAGATTTGTTTGTTTCATCCTAGTTTTTTTGTTTTATTTGGTTATACCTAAGCAGACGGGTTGTGCAGCCTTTGTTGTTTGCTCGTGTGTAGTCACAATGCTTTTCACCTCCTTGTGCAGTGGATGGGGACAGCCAAGGAGCTATGGTGCAGCAGAGCAGGTCCAGCTGAAGGGGAGGGGCTAGGATGGGTCGTTTGTGGCCAGTACTAGGGCCAACGTGGTGGGCCAGAAATCAGTGCTGGGAATGTTCTGGTAGGCCTGCCTGTGCTGCTCGGAGGTGTGATGTTCAGTGCACCATGCAGGTAGGCAGGAAAGAGGGAGGAGGTTGTGATATATGGAGCTAATATGGGTATGGGAAAGAGGAGAGAGAAACAGGAATCACAAACAAACAAAGGAAAAAAAAGAGTGCAAAGGGAGGTTGCCAATGGAGTTTAGAGATGAGAAACCAAGAAATGGAGAAAAGCAAAAAGAAGAAAACAGAAAAAAGAATAAAAACTAGATAAAAATTTGGAAAAGAAGAAATGAAAAGCTCCCGGGGGTCCCACTGTGTGGCTGTGAAGACTGTGGAAGTCTTCAGGCTGTGTAGTATAGCTGGCTAGACGGGGTATAGATGTCACACAGCACCAGGTCTTCAGGAGACAGGAAAAGAAGGTAAGTATAGACAGACGAGAACTGAGAAATGAAGAAACACAGAAAGGGAAAAAAGAAAAAGAAATACCCCTAGGGAACCTGCCTACACAGCTGCGCAGATTAGTGGAGTGACTTCTCAGCCGTGCAGTGCTGCCCTATTATAAGGGGCTTCTAAGTGCGAAAAGAGGAAGAAAACAAATAAAACAGAACAAAGCAAAAGAAAGCAAAACAAGTAAAAAAAAATTAAAAAACCCATGGATCCCACCAGCATGGCGTTGCAGGCTTGGAGAGTGGTTCCCCAGTGGAGTGGGCTTTACAGCCTTTCAAGAAGAAGCAAAGATGGCACATGGAGCCAGGTGTTCTAAAGAAAGGAGGGGGAGGTGGTGGGTGGCATGGAGGAAACCAAAAGAGAAAGAAGCAAAGCCAGCTCAGGGACCTGGCCAGTGTGGGTGGGCAGAAGCAGTTGTCTCCCAGCCAAGAGACTTCCGCTGGCGGAAAGTAGAGGAGGCTGAAGGGGGAGGGGAATAAGGGTGAGGGCTAGGAAAGCATATATCCCTCTTTATTGGGTGCTCTATCTCCTGCTGGGAATTTCATGAAGCTGCTTCCCCTTACTTCCTATCCCCTGATCTGCGATGTGGGTGGGGCAAATCCAAGTGGCATGGGCGCTGCACTTCCCAGCTGGCCGAGCCACTGTAACAAGTGGGAAAGCTCAGAGGTAGAGCAGCTGGGAGAGGGTGGGGGGCGGGAGAGTGTGTATCGCTGGTTACAGGGCACTCTGTCTCCTGCTGGGAGTTCCGTGAAGCTGCTTTCCCCTGCCGCCCGTCAGCTGATCTCCACAGGAGTCCAAGATAGCAAATCCATCTTGTGATAGCTGATAAGGAACCTCCCCATGTATCTCTCCTCACTCTCTGTCCTCTGTCAGTTTCTTATTCCATTCGGTGTTTGGCTGAGTTCTTTATCTCTTCATTTGGCACTTCGGGTTCCAGGAATGACGTTTGTCTCTGTTTTGCTTAGTTTTTCAGGTCCTTGTTGTGGAGAGACAGTGTGGTGATTCTATCTATGGTGCCACGTTGGCCAGCACTGTTTATGTTCTTGAGAAAAGGTATTTTCAGTGAAGAAGTCATTGGTCTTACAAAATTCTGTCATGCAATCTCTGGTATCATTTCTATCACCAAGACTGTATTTTCCAACTACTCATCCTTCTTTATTTCCAACTTTTGCATTCCAATCTCCAGCAATTATCAATGCATCCTGATTGCATACTCAATCAATTTCAGACTACAGACTGTAAAAGTCTTCAATTTCTTCATCTTTGGCCTTAGAGGTTGCTGTGTAAATTTGAATAATAGCCTTATTAACTCGTCTTGTAGAAGTATGGATATTCTATCACCGACAGTGTTGTACTTCAGGATAGATCATTAAATTTTCTTTTTGACAATGATTGCAATGCCATTCCTCTTCAAGTCATTCCTAGCATAGTAGACCATACGATTGCTTGATTCAAAATGGCCAATGCCAGTCCATTTCAGCTCGCTAATGCCTAGGGTATAGATCTCTATGCATTCCATTTCTTTTTTGACAATTTCTAATTTTCCTAGATTCATATTTCTAACATATCACCTTCAGATTATTAATGGATGTTTGCAGCTGTTTCTTCTCATTTTAAGTCATGCCACATTAGCAAATGAAGATCTCAAAAGCTTGACTCCATCCACGTCATAAAGGTCAACTCTATTTTGAGGAGGCAGCTCTTCCCCAGGCTTTTGAATGCCTTCCAACCTGAATGGCTCATCTTCTTGCACTATATGAGACAATGTTGCGCTGCTATTCGTGTTTTCACTGGTCATTTTTTTCAGAAGTAGACCACCAGGTCCTTCTTCCTAATCTGTCTTAGTCTGGAAGCTCAGCTGAATCTTGCCTGCCATGGGTGACCCTGCTGGTATTTGAACACCAGTGGCATAGCTTCCAGCATCACAGCAACATGCAAGCACCCAGAGTATGACAAACTGACAGACACTTGGGAGTTGGTTTTGTATAGATGCCTTTTTATCATGTTGAGAATTTTCCCTTCGGGTGTTGGATTTTATCAAATGCTTTTTTGCGTTGAGATGATCTTGTGATTCTTTTCCTTTGTTTTATTATATGGTTGAATACATTGATATTCTAATGATGAACCATCCTTGAATACCTGGTATGACTTCCACTTGTGGTAGGGTATTATCATTTTTTTATATTATGCTGAATTCTACTGGCTAGAATTTTTGTTGAGAATTTTTACATCTATATTCATGAAAGATACCGATGTGTAGTTTTCTTTTTTTTTGGTGGTGTCTTTACCTGGCTATGGTATCAGGGTTATGCTGACTCCATAGAATCAATTCTAGAGTATTCCTTCCTTTTCTATGCTCTGAAATAGTTTGAGTAGTGCTGGTGTGAGCTCTTCTCTGACTGTTTTGTAGAATTCTTCAGTGAAGTCCTCCAGGCCAGGGCTTTTTTGTTGCTGTTAAGAGTTTTTTGGTTATCTCTTCAGTCCTCCCCTTGATATCGGTCTGTTCAAATTTTCTCAGTTCATGTTACTTTAGGTAGGTAGTGTGTTTCTAGGAATTTGTCCACTTCCTCTAGGTTCTCAAATTTGTTGAAGCGCAATTTTTCATAGTAGTTTGTTATGATTCTTTTTATTTTACTTGGGTCTGTTGTAATGTACCCATCTCATTTGGATTTTTTGCTTCCTTTATTTTTTTTTTCTGTGAATTTGGCCAATGATTTGTCAATTTTGTTGATTTTTTTTCAAAGAACCAACTTTTGGTCTTGATTCTTTTTATCGTTTTTCTGTTCTCTGTTTCATTGATTTCTGCTGTAATTTTACTGTTCCCTTTCTTCTGATGCCTCCAGGCTTCTTTTGCTGTTCTCTTTCTGTTTGTTCAAGTTGCAGGGCAAACATTTTGATTATACTTTGTTCTTTGTTTTGTTTTTATTATTGTATTTTGGATGAAGGCTTCCAGAACAAGCTAGCTTCTCATTAATCATTTAATACACATATTGTTTTGTGACATTGGTTACCAACCCTGTGACATCTCAACACTCTCCCCTTCTTGAACTTGGTTCCCTATTACCAGTTTTTCTGTCTCTTCCTGCCTTGTAGGACTTGCCCCTGGGCATGTGTGCCCCTTTAGTCTCTTTTTGTTTTCGGGGCCTGTCCAGACTGAAGGGTACACCTCAGGAGTGACTTTATTCCTGAGCTACAAGGGTATCTGGGGGCCATACTCTTGAGGTTTCTCCAGCCTCTGTCAGGCCACTAAGTCTGGTCATTTTTTGAGAGTTAGAATTTTGTTCTACATTCTTCTCCAGTTCTGTGTGGGACCCTCTATTGTGATTCTTGTCAGAGCAGTCGGTGGTGGTAGCTGGGTACCATAGGTGTGCTGGACTCAGCCTAGTGGAGGCTGTGGTACTTGTGGTCCATCGGTCATTTGGACTAATCTTTCCCTTATGCCTTTCGTTTCCTTCATTTTCCCTTGCTACAGATGGGGTGAGACCAGTGGAGTATATTAGATGGCTGCTCACAAGTTATTAAGAACCCAGACGCTACTCACCAAAGTAGAATGCAGAACATTTTCTTTATAAACTATGTTATGCTAAATGAGCTAGATGTTCCCCAAGATCATGGTCTCCACACCCGTCAGCCCAGTAATTTGGTCCCTCAGGGAGTTTGGAAGTATCTATGGAGCTTCTATGACCTTGCCTTGGAAAAGTTGCGCTGGCTTCCCCAGTACCTTGTACTGTCCTTTCACCAAAATTACCACTTATCTAGTGTCCATTGAGTGTTTTTCCATCCCCACCTCTCCCCTCCCTCGTAACCATCAAAGATTGTTTCTTTTTTTGTGTAAACCTTTTTATGGGTTTTTTATTGTAGTGGTCTTGTATATATTGTCCTTCTGTGATTGACTTATTTCACTCGTCATAATGCCCTGCAGATTCATCCATGTTGCAAGATGTTTTGCAGATTCATCATTGTTCTTTATTATTGTGTAGTCCTCCATCGTGTGTATGTACCATAGTTTGTTTATCCGTTCATTTGTTAATGGGCATCTAGGTTGTTTCTATCTTTTTGCTATTGTGTACAATGCTGCAATGAACATGGGTGTGCATATGTTTATTCATAAGACAGCACTTATTTCTCTAGGATATATGCCTATGAGTGGAATTGCTGGATCATGTATTTCTATTTCTAGATTTCTAAGGAAATGGCATATTTTTTTCAAAAATGGTTTTACCATTTTGCATTCTTGCTAGCAGCACATAAAAGTTCAAATCTCCCAGCAGCCTGTTGAACTTTTGTTATTTTCTATTTTTTTTTATTCATGCCAGTAGTGCCCTGGTGAGATACTATTTCATTGTGATTTTGATTTCCATTTTTCTAATGGCCAGTTATCACAAGCATTTGTTCATGCGTCTGTTAGCATCTTTTATGTCTTCTTTGGTGAATTGTCCATTCATTTCCTTTGCCTGTTTTTTAATTGGATTATGTATTTTTTTGTAGTAGAGGTGTTGGATTTTCCTGTAAACTTTAAAGATCAGACATTTGTCGGATTTGTCATAGTCGAAAAAATTTTCCCAGTCTGTAGGTACTCTTTTGGTGAAGTCTTTTTATGAGCATAATCATATTACCTTTAGAAGACCCCCGTTATCTAGCTTACCTGCTGGAGTTTGTATGTTAGTTATGGTTTGTGTTCTGTTCATATCATGTATTAGGACCTCAAGTGTTGATCCTGTTTTTTCTTCTATGATCTTTATAGTTTTTGGTTTTATATTTAGGTCTTTGATCCATTTTGAATTACTTTCTGTGCGTGATGTGAGGTATGGGTCTTTTCTCATTTTTTTGCAGATGGACATCCAGTTTTGCCAGCACCATTTCATAAAAAGACTGTCTTTTCCCCATTTGATGGGCTTTGTACACTTGTCAAAGATCAGGTGGCTGTAGGTGAATAGATTTGCATCTAGGTTCTCAAGTCTGTCCCATTGGTCAGTGTATCTGTTGTTGTACTAGTACCAGGCTGCTTTGAATACTGTAGCTGTGTAGTGGCTTTTGAGGCCAGGTAGTGCAAGTCATCCTACTTTATTCTTCTTCAACAGTGCTTTACTTATCCAGGGCCTCTTCCCTTTCCATAGAAGTTAATGATTAGTTTTTCCATCTCTTTAAAGAATGCTGTTGGTATTTGGATTCGGATTGCATTGTATTTGTAAATTACTTTGGGTAGAAGTTACATTTTCACAATGTTGAGTCTACCTATCCATGTGAATAGTGTATTTTTCCATTTATGTAGATTTCTTTTGGTTTCTTGCACTAGCATTGTGAAGTTTTCTTTGTATAGGTCTTGTACATCCCTGGTTAGATTTTTTCCTAAGTATTTTATTTTGTAGGGGCTATTATGTATATATTTTTTATTATAAATGGTGTGTTTTTCATGATTTCTTTTTGTAGTTCTGTTTATTGGTGTATAAGAATCCAAATGATTTTTCCCTCCTATTTTATTTTTTTCATTGTGCTTTAAGTGAAAGCTTACAAAACAAGTCAGTCTTTCATACAAAAACTTATACACACCTTGCTATGTACTCCTAGCTGCTGTCCCCCTAATAAGACAGTGCACTCCTCCCCTCCACCCTGTATCCCCCATGTCCATTCAACCAGCTCCTGTCCCCCTCATCTCACCTCCAGACAGGAGTTGCCCACCTGGTCTCATGTGTCTACTTGAGCCAAGAAGCTCACTCCACATCAGTGTCATTTTCTTATACTCCAGTACAATCCCTGTCTGAAGAGTTGGCTTTGGGAATCGTTCCAGTCTTGGGCTAACAATGTGTCTGGGGACCATGACCTCCGGGATCCCTTTAGTCTCAGTCAGACCATTAAGCCTGGTCTTTTCGCTAGAATTTGAGACCTGCATCCCACTGTTCTCCTGCTCCATCAGGGATTCTCTGTTGTGTTCCCTGTCAGGGCAGTCATTGGTGGTAGCTGGGCACCATCTAGTTCTTCTGGTCGCAGGCTGATGGAGTCTTTCTGTCTCTTCAGATCATCTTTACCTTATGTCTTTGGTGTGAGACCTCCTACCTTGGTTTTCTTTTTCAGTAATGCTTTACTTATCCGAGGCTTCTTTCCCTTCCATATGAAGTTGATGAATTGTTTCTCAATCTCATTAAAAAATATCATTGGTATTTGGATCAAGATTGCATTGTATCTGTAGATCCCTTTGGGCAAAATAGACATTTTTACAATGTTTATTCTTCTGATCCATGAGCAAGGTATGTTTTTCCACTTACGTAGGTGTCTTTTGGTTTCTTGCAGTAGTGTCTTATAGTTTTCTTTGTATAGGTCTTTTACATCTCTGGTTAGATTTATTCCTAAGTATTTTATCTCCTTGGGGGCTACTGTAAACGGTATTGATAATTTTCTCTTCGTTGTTCTCTTTGTTGGTGTAGAGGAATCAAATTGATTTTTGTATGTTTATCTTGTATCCTGATACCCTGCTGAAAATTTCTGTTATTCTTGAGGTTTGTTTAGGCTTTTCTGTGTATAAGATCATGTCATCTGCAAATAGAGATACTTTTACTTCTTTGTTACCAATTTGTATGCCTTTATTTCTTTATCTAGCCTAATTCCTCTGGCTAGGACCTCTAGCACAATGTTGCATAAGAGTGGTGACAAAGGGCATCCTTGTCTGGTTCCCATTCTCAAGGGGAATGCTTTCAGAATCTCTCCATGTAGGGAGGCGTTGTCAGTTGGCTTTGTATAAAGGCCCTTTATTATCTTGAGGAATTTCCCTTCTATTCCTATTTTGCTGAGAGTTTTTATCATGAATGGGCGTTGGACTTTGTCAAATGCCTTTTCTGCATCAATTGATAAGGTCATGTGGTTCTTATCTTTTGTTTTATTTATATGGTGGATTACATTGATTAGCGTTTGGCTGCAGTTTCCTCAGGGAGAAACAGCCAGCCACACAGCCTACTCACACATCCGGAACCAGAGAAAAATGGCGCTCTTGGCAAAAGCTAAGTATTTGCATGTATTTTACCACGTTCCCCAGCTCCCCTCTCACCCATTCCCAAGCCAGCTTCAGCGGCTGATTTCCTTGGGCCTGAGATAGGCCCTTTTGAGCTCCTAGAGCAATTCTCCTGGGCTTGGAGGAATAAATTTGCAACTGGGGGAGAAGATAACTTGCCAGCTCCACTAACTAGGACAACTCAGGACTTAAGTGGCTCCTGTCCAGGCATAAATGGTCCTTGAACTTTGAGTACCTTTCCCCTCTGCAGGAGCCTGTGTGGGCCTATTTTAGGAGAATAGGCCCTTGTTGGCAGACTCCAACTCTTTCACCTGTGTGGGGGAGAGGTGGGTGTCTGATGTTTGACATTGCTTTGCCTATTAAACAGGCTCCTCACCTATCCACATCGGGGCATAGGATTTGTGGCTCCACTCAGGTCACCCAGTGACCCACAGCAGGTATCCAAGGATAACTGGTACCTCCCAGTCCTTACAACCAAAAACATTAGGTGCCCAATGTCTGTCTGCAGAACCCACCCACCTGTACGCTCTAGGAAACAGGGACACACTTTCCTAAGGGACACATAGGGGATGATTCTCAATCCTCTGCATTTTTCAGAGTGTGACCCCCTGCTGCAACCAGATACCGGTACCTACAACAATCATCTCTGCCCCTCTAAGACTCTAGGACAGAGCCTGTACCACACACTTGATGATCAGCTACCTGGACACCTGAGTTGAATTCATACAAGAAAAGTGAATGGACTCTTAGACCGATATACCTGATAACAGCTCTAGCCATCTGGGGACAGGACTTCAGAGCGCCAAAGGTGAAAATAATCAAGTTAGCTCACTTAAGCAACCCAAATGGGCATATCAAAACAAAACAAAGCAAGAAGCTACTGCAGAATAAGCGAACATAAAATAAACTAATACAATAACATATAGATGGCTCAGAGACAAAAAGTCAATATCTAGTCACATAAAGAAACAGCATGATCACCTCAACAAGCTCTCAAAACAAAGGATCAATGGGTCTTCTAGATGCCTTCCTGGAATTATCAGATGCAGAGTACAAAAGATTATATATATAGAACCCTTCAAGACATCAGGAAGGAAATCAGGTAATACGCAGAACAAGGCAAGGAAAAAATAGATAAAGCAGTTGAAGAAATTAAAAAGTTTATTCAGGAACATAATGAAAAATTTAATCAGCTGGAAAAACCCATACATAGACAGCAACCAGAAACCCAGAAGATTAACAATAAAAGTACAGAATTAGACAAACCAACAGAAAGTCAGAGAAGAATTGAGCAAGTGGAAGGCAGAAATGGTGAACTTGAAGATAAAGCACTTGACACTAATATATTTGAAGAAAAATCAGATAAAAGAATTTTAAAAAGTGAAGAAATCTTAAGAATCATGTGAGACTCTATCAAGAGAAATAAGCTATGAGTGATAGGAGTGCCAAAACAGGGAGGGATAACAGAAAATGCAGAGAGAATTGTTGAAGATTTTTTGGCAGAAAACTTCCCTGATATCGTGAAAGATGGGAAGATATCTATCCGAGATGCCCATCAAACTCCATATGGGGTAGATTTCAAAAGAAAGTTACCAAGATATATTATAATCAAATTTGCCAAAACCAAAGATAAAGAGAGAATTTTAAGGGCAGCTAGGGATAAATGCAAAGTCACCTATAAAGGCGAGTCAATAAGAATAAGCTCGGGCTACTGGACAGAAGCCACGCAGGCAAGAAGGCAATGGGACGACTTATGTAAAGCACTGAAGGAAAAAAATTGCCAGCCCAGAATCATATATCCAGGAAAACTGTCTCTGAAATATGAAGGTGAAATTAGGACATTTCCAGATAAACAGAAGTTTAGGGAATTTGTAAAAACCAAACCAAAATGACAAGAAATACTAAAGGGAGTTCTTTGGTTAGAAATCAGGTATCAAACCAAGACTAGAACACTGGGCAGAGCAATCAGAAGTCAACCCAGACAGAGAAATAAAAAAAAAAGTAAGAAAAAAAAAAACACTCAAAACAGGGAAACAGCAATGTTATAACGTAAAAGAAGACAACATTAAAACAATACAGAGGGACTATAAAATGTAGTCATAGATCTTCCATATGTAGAGGAAGAAAAGGAGATACAAAGAAATAAAAGTTAGGTTCAAGTTCAGAAAAATTGGGGTAAATAATAAGGTAACCAAAAAGGAGACAAAATATCCAAGAAATCAAAATAAAATAAAATAATAAAAGGAGACTCAGAAGAAAGAAAGTCAACAACAATGAATATGAGGAAAGGCCAATATATAAAGATAATCGGCTCAGCACATAAAATTAAGTGAGAAAAAGAAACTGTAAACAATACACAAAAAAAGACTTGAAAATGATACCACTAAATTCATACATATCCATAATTACACTGTATGTTAATGGACTAAATACACCAACAAAGAAACAGAGAGTGGCAGAATGGATTAAAAAACAGGATCCGTCTACATGCTGCCTACAAGAGACTCACCTTAGACTTAGAAACACAAACAAACTAAAACTCAAAGGATGGAAAAAAAAATATCAAGCAAACAACAATTGAGAGCCGGAGTGGCAATATTAATATCTGATGAAAGGAAGGACACTATATAATGATTAAAGGGACAATATAAATTTTTTTTTTTTTTTATACCAAGAAGATGTAACCACATTAAATATCTATGCACCCAATGACCGGGCTGCAAGATAGATGAAACAAGCTCTAACAACATTGAAAAGTGAGATAGCTCCACAATAATAGCAGGAGACTTCAACACACCACTTTCGGTGAAGGACAGGACATCCAGAAAGAAGCTCAATAAAGACATGGGAGATCTAAATGCCACAATCAACCAACTTAACCTCATAGACATATACAGAACACTCCACCCAATGGCAGCCAAGTATACTTTCTTTTCTAGTGCACATGGAACTTTCTCTAGAATAGACAACACATTAGGTCATAAAGCAAGCCTTAGCAAAATGCAAAATATTGAAATATTACAAAGCATCCTCTCTGACCATAAGGCCATAAAAGTAAAAATCAATAACAGAAAAAGGAGGGAAAAGAAATCAAATATTTGGAAACTGAACAATGCCCTGGTCAATAAAGACTGAATTATAGAAGACATTAAGGATGGAATAATGAAATTCATAGAATTCAATGAGAATGAAAACACTTCCTATTAGAACCTTTGGGACACAGATAAAGCAGTGCTCAGTGGTCAGTTTACATCAATTAATGCACACATCCAAAAAGAAGAAAGGGCCCAAATCAAAGAATTATCCCTACAACTTGAACAAAATAGAAAGAGAGCAACAAAAGAAACCCTCAAACACCAGAACAAAGCAAATATTAATAATTAGATCAGAACTAAGTGAAAAAGAAAACAGAAAAACAATTCAAAGAATTAACAAGAACAAAACATGGTTGTTTGAAAAAAATCAATAAAATGGATAAACTATTGGCCAAACTGACAAAACAAAAACAGAAGGGGAAGCAAATAATCTGAATAAGAAATGAGATGGGTGATATTACAAAAGATCCAACTGAAATTAAAATTATCAGATTGCTATGAAAAATTGTACTCTAACAAATTTGAAAACCTAGAAGAAATGGATGAATTCCTAGAAACACACTACCTACCTAAACTAACACAAACAGAGGTACCAAACCAAAACCAAACCCACTGCCATTGAGTCGATGCCGACTCATAGCGACCCTATAGGGCAGAGTAGAACTGCCCTGTAGAGTTTTCAAGGAGGACCTAGTGGATTTGAACTGCTGACCTTTTGGTTAGCAGCCGTAGCACTTAACCACTACACCACAGAACAACTAAATAGACCCATTACGAAAGAAGAGATTGAAAAGGTAATTTTAAAACTCCCAACAAAAAAATGCTCTGGCTTGGACAGCTTCACTGCAGAATTCTACCAAACTTGCAGAGAAGAGTTAACACCACTACTACTAAAGGTATTTCAGAGCATAGAAAAGGATGGAATACTCCCAAACTCATTCTATGAAGCCAGTATATCTGTGATACCAAAACCAGGAAAAGACAGCACAAAATAAGAAAATTGCAGACCTATATCCCTCATGAATTTAGATGCAAAATTTTTTAGCAAAATTCTAGCCAATAGAATTGAACAAAATATCAAAAAAATAATTCACCATGCCCAAATGGGATTCATACCAGGTATGTGGGGATGCCTTAACATTAGAAAAACAATTAGTGTAATCCATTTTGTAAATAAAACAAAAGACAAGAACCACATGATCTTATCAACTGATGCATTTGACAAAGTTCAACACCCATTCATGATAAAACTCTCAGCAAAATAGGAATAGAAGGAAAATTCCTCAATATAATAAAGGGCGTTTATACAAAGACAACAGCCAATATCATCCTAAATGGAGAGTCTGAAAGCATTCCCCTTAGATCAGAAACCAGACAAGGATTCCCTTTCTCTTATTCAACATTTTGCTGCCACAGTAGCCAAAAGAGTCTGGTACTGGTACAACAACAGATACATAGACCAATGGAATAGAATTGAGAATCCAGACATAAATCCATCCACATATGAGCAGTTGATATTTGACAAAGGCCCAAAGGCAGTTAATTGGGGAAAAGATGGTCTCTTTAACAAATGGTGCTGGTATAACTGGATATCCATCTGCAATAAGACCCATACCTCACACCATGCACTAAAACGACCTCAAAATGGATCAAAGACCTAAATATAAAATCTAAAACAATAAAGATCATGGAAGAAAAAATAGGGACAATGCTAGAAGCCCTAATACATGGCATAAACAGTATAGAAAACATTACTAACAATGCAGAATCACCAGAAGAGAAACTAGATAACTGGGAGCTCCTAAAAATCAAACACCTAGGCTCATCCAAAGATTTCACCAAAAGGGTAAATAGATTACCTACGGACTAGGAAAAGTTTTTCGTTATGACATTTCCTATCGGAGTCTGATCTCTAAAATCTAAATGATACTGCAAAAACTCAACTACAAAAAGACAAATAACCCAATTAAAAAATTGGCAATGGATTTGAACAGAAACTTCACTAAAGAAGACGTTTGGGTAGCTAATAGATACATGAGGAAATGGTCACAATCATTAGCCATTAGAGAAATGCAAATCAAAACTACAAAGAGATTCCATCTTGCTCCAACAAGGCTGACATTAATCCAAAAAACACAGTAAATGTTGGAGAGGTTGTGGAGAGACTGGAACACTTATACACAGCTAGTGGGAATGTATAATGGTACAACCACTTTGGAAATCAATTTGGATCTTTCTTAAAAATCTAGAAATAAAACTACCATACGATCCAGCAATCCAACTCCTTGGGCTACACAAATATATGTATGCACACCCACATTCATTGCAGCCCTGTTTACAATAGCAAAATGATGGAAGCAACCAAGGTGCCCATCAACGGATGAATGGATAAATAAATTATGGTATATTCACACAATGGAATGCTACCCATCAATAAAGAGCAATCATGAATCAGTGAAACATTTCATAACATGGAGGAATCTGGGAGGAATTATGCCCAGTGAAATTAGTTGCAAAAGGACAAATATTGTATTAGACCACTATTATAAGAACTCAAAAAATAGTTTAAACAGAGAAGAAAATATTCTTTGATGGTTATGAGAGAGGGGAGGGAGGGAGCAGAGTTTTCACTAATTAGACAGTAGATAAGAACCATTTTAGGTGAATGGAAAGACAACACACGATACAGGAGAGGTCAGCACAACTGGACTAAACCAAAAGCGTGGAAGTTTCCTGAGTAAACTGAATGCTTTGAAGGCCAGCGTAGCAGGGGTGGGGGTTTGGGGGCCATGGTTTCAGGGGACATCTAAGTCAATTGGCATAATCTATTAAGAACACGTTCTGCATCCCACTTTGGAGAGTGATTTCTGAGGTCTTAAATGCAATCAAGCGGCCACCTAAGATGCATCAATTGGTCTCAACCCACCTGGAATGAGGAAGAATGAAGAACACCAAAGACACATGGCAATTATGAGCCTAAGAGACAGAAAGGGCGACATAAACCAGAGACTACTTTAGCCTGAGCCCGGAAGAACTAGATGGTGCCCGGCTACAACTGATGACTACCCTGATGGAGAACGACAGAGAACCCCTGAGGGAGCAGGAGAGCAGTGGGATGCAGACCTTAAATTCTTGTAAAAACACCAGAGTTAATGGTCTGACTGAAACTAGAAGGACCCTGGAGGTCCTGGTCCCCAGATCTTCTGTTAGCCCCACACAGGAACCATTCCTAAAGCCATCTCTTCAGACAGGGATTGGACTGGACTATGTGATAGAAAATGATACTGGTGAAGAGTGAGCTTCTTCGGTCGAGTAGACACATGAGACTATGTGGACAGCTTCTGTCTGGAGGGGAGATGAGAGAGCAGAGGGGGTTAGAAGCTGGCCGAATGTACACAAAAATAGAGAGTGGATGGAAGGAGTGTGCTGTCTCATTAGAGGCAGAGCAACTAGGAGAATATAGCAAGGTGTATAAAGATTTTTGTATGAAACACTGACTTGATTTGTAAACTTTCACTTAAAGCACAATAAAAATTAAAAAAAAAATGAAAAAGATAAAAAAAAAGCAAGACCAGACTAACTAGCCTGACAGACACTGGAGAAGCCCTGAGAGTATGGCCCCCGGACACCCTTTCTGCTCAATAATGAGGACACTCCTGAGGTTCACTCTTCAGCCAAAGATTGAACAGGCCAGTTGAACAAAACAAGACTAAAGGGGTGCACCAGCTCTGGGGCAGGGACTGAAAGGCAGGAGGGAATAGGAAATCTGGTAATAGGGAACCCAGAGTTGAGAAGGGAGAGTGTGACATGTCATGGGGTTCTTAACCAATGTCTTATAACGTGTGTATTAATTGTTTGATGTGAAAGAAATTTGTTCTGTAAACCTTCTTCTAACGTTCAACAACAACAACAAAACAGCCCGGTACCGGTACAACAGCAGGCACATATACCAATGGAACAGAACTGAGAACCAAGAGGTAAATTAATCCACCTACGAACAGCTGGTATTTGATAAAGGCCCAAAGTGCGTTAAATGGGGAAAAGATAGTCTCTTTAACAAATGGTGCTGGCATAAGTGGATATCCATCTGCAAAAAAAATGAAACAGGACCCGTACCTCACACCGTACACATAAACTAACTCAAAATGGATCAAAGACATACATATAAAACCTAAAATGATAAAGATCATGGGAGAAAAAATAGCCCTGATACGTGGCATAAACAGTATACAAACCATAACTAAGAATGTACACCTACCAGAAGAGAAACTAGATAACTGAGAGCTCTTAAAAGTTAAACACTTATGCTCATCAAAAGACTTTCACCAAAATAGTAAAAAGAGAGCCTATATACTGGGAAAAAATTTTTAGCTATGACATATCTGATAAGGATCTAGTCTCTAAAATCTACAAGACACTGCAACACTTCGACAACAAAAATTGTAATTAAGCCAATAAAAAAATGGGCAAAGGATATGAACAGACACTTCACCAAAGATGACATTCCGGCAGCTAACAGACACATGGCGAAATGCATAGGATCATTACGCATTAGAGAAATGCATATCAAAACTACAATGAGATACCATCTCACCCCAACAAGGCTGGAACTAATTTAAAAAAAACACAAAATAATAAATGTTGGAGAGGTTGTGGAGAGATTGAACTGCTGGTGGGAATGTGAAATTGTACATCCACTTTGAAAATGACATGGCACTTCCTTAAAAAGCTAGAAATAGAAATACCATACTATCTAACAATTCCACTCCTAGATATATATCCTAGAGAAATAAGAGCCGTCACACGAATAGACATATGCATACCCATGTACATTGCAGCACTGTTCACAATAGTTAAAAGATGGAAACAACCTAGGTGCTCATCGATGGATGAATGGATAAACAAATTATGGTACATACACACGAAGGAATATTACACAACTATAAAGAACAATGGTGAATCTGCAAAACATCTCACAACATGGATGAATCTGGAGGGCATTATGCTGAGTGAAATTAGTCAGTCACAAAAGGACAAATACTGTATGAGACCACTATTATAAGGACTCAAGAAAAGGTTTAATCACAGAAAATAGTGTTCTTTTATGGTTATGAGGGTGGGGGCGAGGGGAATTCACTAACTAGGTAGCAGACCAGGATCAACTTCAGTGAATGGAAGAGCAACACATAGTACACGGGATGTCAGCACAAGTGGACCAAAGCAAAACCTAAGAAGTTTCCTGGATACATCCAAAAACTTTGCGGGACAGAGTAGCTGGGGCTGGGGCCTGGGGACCATAATTTGGGGGGAATTTTTTTCTAGGTCAATTGCATAACAAAGTTTATTAAGAAAATGTTCTGCAGCCCACTTTGGTGAGTGGTGTCTGGGGTTTTAAAACCTGTGAGAAGCTATCTAGGGATACACCAATTGGTCCCATCCCACTTGGAGCAAAGGGGAATGAAGAAAACCAAAGACACAAAGAAAATAGCAGCCCAAGAGACTAAAGGACCACATAAACCAGAGACTCCACCAGTCTGACAGCAGAAGAACTAGGTGGTGCCCAGTACCACCAATGACCACCCTGACAGGGAACACAACAGAAATTCCTGAATAGAGGGGGAGAGAAGTGTGGAGCAGAGCTCAAATTCCCACAAAAAGACGAGGCTTAATTGAAAGAGACTGGAGAAACCCCCAAAACTATGGCCCCCAGATGCTCTGTTAACCCAGAACTGAAACCATTCCCAAAGCCCACTCTTCAGACAAATATTAGACAGTAATATAAAACAAAAACTAATACACGTGAGGAATGTTCTTCTCAGTTCAATCAGATACTCAAGACCAAATGGGTGACTCCTGTCCAGAGGCAGGATGAGAAGGCAGGAAGGGACAGGAACTGGTTCAATGGATACAGGGAACCCAGGGTGGAAAGGGGGAGTGTGCTTTTCACATTGTGGAGATTGGATCTAATGTCACAAAACAATATGTGTATAAATTTTCACATGAGAAATTAACTTGAGCTGTAAACTTTCACCTGAAGCACAATAAAAAAAAGAAAATTGTATGAAAGCCCCTAGGGCAGTACTTACAGGTAGAAGTATTGATCACCCCAAAATTTGCTTCCAGAAGCCTTTGGACCAAATGAACAGGTAGATGCTTATCCATGGGCTTTTGATATAAGTGAAGCCCTGGTGGCTCCGTGGTTAGGAGCTCGGCAACTAATCAACAAACTGGCAGTTTGAATCCATCAGCCCCTCCTTGGAAACCCTATGGGGCAGTTCTACTCTTGTCCTATAGTGTCACCATGAGTCAGAATCAACTCGATGGCAATGGGTTTGGTTTGGTTTGATATAAGTGTTTCCCAGCTCAATTCAAAAGTACTCGCCACTGGGGAGACAACTCCTGGAAGCACACTGGGCATTTATCAAAACTGAATCCCTTACTCGGGCAGTGCCAAATTACCCTACAAACTGTAATTCTTATTAAACCCTAGATAATAGAAAAATCTCGCTTTAAAATTGTATAATTAATAGAGGCCTTATTTGGAAATGCTAATTATGAGATCAAGCTAAGCTTGGCCCTACTCTTATGGGCTGACTACTTGGTGAGGACTTTGGAGAAATTAGGGCTGGAAAGTACAAGCCCGACACATTTGGGGTAAAAGGTGTAGAAAAATATTGCCACATTGTTTCCCACTCTGCCCATTTTAGGGCAACATACACTGCCTCTATAGCACACAGAAAAGACACGATACAATGCCAAAGTCAACAAATTAACAATACCACCCTGTCAGGTAAGCTTCTTGAAGTTTAGGTCCCCAGAACTTTGGAGTAAGTCGTCTCATCTCTTCTATCATTGGAAGCAGGAGAGGTCAAGGCATTTGAGCATCATGGAGTTACAAAAGTTGATAGTTCAAAAAGGGGTCCACCCAGCAGAGAGACATTTATACAAGGCCACTAGAGACTGTAACTCCTGCCAGAAATCTAGACACTGGGCCTGTCACGTTAGAGGAGAAACATATAGAAAAGGTTCACACTAAAACTGACAAGTGGACTGTATTTGACCTCAGCCTGCAGCTACAGGAGCCATTAAATATGTCATTACAATAGTAGATACCTACATAGGACCTCAATCGTCTTACCCATGTAAGGCAAAAACCTTTGCTAATGTCATTGAGGGGTGAACAAAACAGCTTCTATACCTTTAGGGAGTGCCACAAGTTATACAGTCCAATCAAGACTTGCACCCATTTCGCCACAGAGTAAAATACCACATTTTACTACAAAGCAAATTACAAAATATCATTGCTTGAATTTTTCACCCACCCTGTCATCCTGAGATAACTTGGAGGACAGTGTTCCCCCAAACAGACAAAAGCACTCCCTATAGTCCTAATCACTCTAAATTGACACCCTTATGGCATAATTACGCCATACTAAAAATCACAAGTGACGAGACAACCGATAGAAAGAGTACACTGTGATCCCTGCTGGCATGCATACTCACGCTGTACACAACCTAATTACAAGTTTTCATGGACATGGGAGCCCTGACATTGCCAACCACAGCAAAGGAACATCCACCTGGTGCTTTCACCTTCCCCATCTTCTTCATAGGAAAGTTCCATGATAATGTTATATGCTCCTATTAACACCACTTGAAATTGCATTAAGCCATTCAAACCTACCTTCATAGGAGGTATATAAGCATCAGAGGGAGTCTGGTGGGCCCATAACAAATGGCTTGTCTTATCACAAGCTCTCTCTCATCTGAACCGGGATGATATCTCCTACACTTGGGTTTGGTGCAAAATTCCAGATCTTTATTCAGCAACAGTACACCCCAAGAATTTCCCTCTACAAACCTCTCTACCTGCAACTACCAATTCATTCTATGAATCCAGCATAACCCTGATAATAAAACCAGGCACAGGCCCACGAAATATATGCATAAATTTTTGAATGAGAGAAAAAAATGGATCAAAGACCTGAATATAAAACCAAAAAATATAAAGATCATAAAAGAAAAAATAGTGTCAATGTTAGAGGCCCTAATACACGGCATAAATAAGATACAAATCATAACTAACAATACACAAACACCAGAAGATAAGCTAGATAACTGAGATCTTCCAAAAATTAAACATGTATGTACATCGAAATACTCCACCAAAAGAGCAAAAAGATAACCAATAGACTGGGAAATATTCTTGGCTATGACACATCTGACAAAAGTCTAATCTTTAAAATATATAGAATACAACAGCTTTACAACATAAAAACATTCCAATTTAAAAATGGGCAGAGGGCATGAACAGACACTTCACCAAAAAAGATATTCAGGCCGCTAACAGACACATGAGAAAATACTTGCAATCATTAGAGAAATACAAATCAAAGCTACAGTGAGATACCATCTCACTCCAACATTACCGGCATGAAGCAAAAAACAGAAAATAACAAATGCTGAAGAGACTGCGGGGATGTTGGAATGCTTATGCACTGCTGGTGGGCATGTAAAATGGTGCAACCACTTGGGAAAACAATATGGCACTTCCTTAAAAAGTTAGGAATAGAAATACCATACTATCCAGTATCCCACTCCTAGGGATATATCTTAGAGAAATAAGAGCTGTCACACGAATAGACATATGCACACCCATGTTCATGGCTGCATTATTCACAACAGCAAAATGGGGATGGAAACAAACTAAGTGCCCATCACATGGATGGATAAACAAACTATGGCACATGCACAAATGAAATACTAGGCAATGATAAAGAACAATGACGAATCAACAAAACATCTCCCAACATGGTTGAATCTGGAGGGCATTATGCTGAGTGAAAAAAGTCAGTCACAAAAGAGCAAATACTGTATGAGACCACTATTATAAAAAACCATGAAAAGGTTTACACAGAAACAATCTTTGATGCCTATGAGGGAGAAGATGGTGAGGAGGGAAAAACAGTAATTAAACAATAAATAAGTGGTAACTTGGGTGAAGGGTAAGACTGTACACAATACTGGGGAAGCCAGAACAACTTGTACAAGCCAAAGTCAGGGAAACTTCATATATATATCCAAACTCTCTGAGAGACCATACTGCTCACCTGAGGGCTGGAGACCATGGTCTTGGGTGGACATCTAACTCAATTGGCATAACATAGTTTATAAACAAAATTTTCTACATCCTACTTTGGTGTGTAGCTTCTGGGGTCTTAAAAGATTTCAGTGGCCATCTAAGATACTTCTCTGGTCCCACCTTGTCTGGAGCAAGGGAGAATGAAGAAATCAAAGACACAAGGGAAGATTTGTAGAAGGACAAATGGTCCACAACTATCACAGCCTCCACCAGACTGAGTCCGGTGCAACTAGATGGCACCCAGCTATGACCATCGACGGCTCTGACAGGGATCATAATAGAGGTTCCTGGACAGGGCTGGAGAAAAATGTAGAACAAAACTCTAACTCACAAAAGAAGACCAGACTTACTGTTCTGACACAGACTGGAGAAACTCCTAGACTGTGGCCCCTAGACACCCTTTAATTCAGGATGGAAGTCACTCCTGAGGTTCACCCTTCAGCCAAAGATTAGACAGGTCGATAAAACAAACAATAATACAAGTAACTCAACCATGTATATGAGATTAAATGGGCACACCAGCCCAAGGGCAAGGACAAGAAACCAGGAGGGAAACAGAAAATGCAATGAATGGAAATGGGGAACCCAAGATCAAGAAGGGGAGAGTGTTGACATGTCCTGGATTTGGCAACCAATGTCACAAAATGTTTATTTTTTAATAAGAAACTAATTTGGTCCATAAACCTACATCTAAACCACACACACACACAAAAGTGAAGAGCCTCAGGAGCTTGCTCATTAAATTAGGGAAGCTAAAGCAAATGGAAGAAATGAGGAAGTAAAAGAGTTGAACAGATTTCAAACGGCGGGCTCGATAAGACAAAGTAAAGTATTACAATGGAACGTGAAAGACCTGGAGTAAGAAAACCAAAAGGGAAGCACACACACGGATTTCTCAAGCTGAAAGAACTAAAGAAAATATTCAACTTCGAGTTGCAATATTGAAGGATTCTACAGTGAAAATGGTAAAAAATGCAGGAGGCATCAAAAGAAGATGGAAGGAATACACAGAGTCACTGTACCAAAAAGAGGTAGCATATGATCAAAAACCAATGGTATTGAAGAAAGAAGTCCAAGTTGCACTGAAGGCATTGGCAAAAAACCAGGCTCCAGGAATTGATTGAATACCAATTGAGATGTTTCAACAAACGAATGCAATGCTGGAAATACTAACTTGTCTATGTCCAGAAACTTAGAAGACAGCTACCTGGCCAACCAACTGGAAAAGATCGATATTTGTGTCCCTTCCAAATAAAGGTGATCTAACTGAATGCTGAAACTATCAAACAGTAACATTAATATCACTGATTGAATCGTATGTATGGATAACATTGTGAAGAATGAGAATGCCAGAACACTTAATTGTGCTCATGAGGAATCTGTACATAGACCAATAGGCAGTCACTGGAACAGAACAAGTGGATACTGCGTGGTTTAAAATCAGGAAAGGTGTGCATCAGGGTTGTATGCTATCACCATACTTATTCAATCTGTGTGTTGAGCAAATAATCTGAGAAGCTAGACTATATGAAGTACAAGGTAGCATCAGGATTGGATGAAGACTCATTAACAGCCTGAGATATGCAGATGACACAACCTTGCTTAATGAAAGTGAAGAGAACCTGAAGCACTTACTGATGAAGATCAAAGACTATAGCCTTCAGTATGGATTACACCTTGACAAAAAGAAAACAAAAATCTTCACAACTGGATCAATAAGCAATATCATGATAAATGGAGAACACACTGAAGTTGTCAAGTATTTCATTTTACTTGGATACGCAATCAAGCATCCATGGAAGCAGTGGTCAAGAAAACAAATGAAGTATTGCACTGGGCAAATCTGCTGCAAAAGACCTCTTGAAAAGAAAAGATGTCAGTTTGAGGACTAAGGTGGGCCTGACCCAAGTCCGATATTTTCAATCGCCTCACATGCATGGGAAAGCTGGGCAATGAATAAGAAAGGCCAAAGAAAAATTAACGCCCTTGAATTATGGTGTTGGCTAAGAATATTGAATATACCATGGACTGCCAGATGAATGAACAAGTCTGTCTTGGAAGAAGTACAGCCAGAGTGCTCACTGGAAGTGAGGAAGGCAAGACTTCATCTCACATATTTGGACATGTTATCAGGAGGGACTAGTAACTGGAGAAGGACATCATGCTTGGTAAAGTATAGGGTCAGTGAAAAAGATGAAGCTTCTCGACAAAATGGATTGACAATAGGCTCAAATATAGCAATGATTGTGAGGACGGTGCAGAACTGGGCAGCATTTCCTTTACTGTTTATAGGGTCACTGTCTTCGGCTGAGTTCTGTAGAGAAGAAAACCAGTAAAACATATAAATATATATAGAAAAAGATTTATATCAAGGAAATGGCTCATGCGGTTGTAGAGGTTGGAATGTCCTAAATCCATGGGTTAGGCTAGAGGCTTCCCTGACTCACACAGCTGAAGGGGCTGGTGAACCCAAGATCGGCAGGTCAGACAGCAGGCCTCTGGCTTTCAGACTGTGGAGACAAATGAATCCAAAGAGGCTGGTAAGCAGCTAGTTAAGTCCCAAGAACCTGAGGTCTGACAAACAGGGTCCAGCTGCAGGATCCAAAGTAAGAAAAAGCCCATGCGTCTTGACAGAAAGTACACCTATATTGGATGCAGGTGACACCCCCAAGGAAATTCCCTTTCAACTGATTGGTTATTCACAACAGATCTCATCATGAAAGTGATTATGCCATTATACCACTGTCAAACTATATCAAAAATGCCAAATCAGTGAGAATCATGGCCCAGCCAAGTTGACACGCAACATTAATGATCACAGTCCACTCCTTGTCAACTTGGCACCTGTCAACATCTCCTTAAACTATACATAATACCTAAAGACAATTACAAAGTCTTACTTGTGCCAGCATGATCCAAGTAACATGTGTACAATTGAAAACACACTAGCCCTGTTTACATATTATATTTTATAAGTGAAGAAAACAAAAATATTTGATGTACACAAAAAAGGAAGAAAGACTCATAAAAATTACAGTCCTCATTTCTGCAACTGGTCACATGGCAGTAATGGCATTTAGAACTACCTTCTACCATGCATTCAGAATTCCCTTTGCTCTCAGCAAGCACCTCAGCTGGTGGTGGTTCTTTGCCTGGTGGGATTACCCAAACTTTCATTCCTGAAGGACCTGAGCCATTAGTAATCCTGTCAGAATTGGGTTGCTGTAGTTTTCCATTGACTTTAATCACAGGTCATGGTAGTACTCAGAGATGCCTTAAGGGATCTAGTGCATTCCAGACATACTCTTCTTTGCCTCCGTTGTGTAATATCAATCTAATTTCTGGTGTAATCATGATAAATCACACCACACCAGCCAATATGGAATCTCCTTTCTTTTCCTGTTGATCTATAGGCATAAGGAGCTCAAAGTGGCTTGGTGGCATTCTTAACTTCCAGTTCAATGGAATCAGTGATGTGTTTCCAGGTGGGAGCATTCCTCTCTTTGGAATTAATACCTCTAGAACTGCAGAGGTTAGGGCCATGGGAACAGGAAGCTAAAATTTTGAGAGGCGGTCACTAGGGGTAACAGTGAGTGGTGCCACTCTCATTTCCACCCCTTGATTCCTGAACCCATGAATCCTGGCTATGGGAGAAACAGCATGATACATTAGACACTGGTTTAGAGCATATACAGCCTCCTGGAGAACATTCTCTCTCTCTCCAAAAGGTCAGCAGTTCGAATCCACGAGGCACTCCTTGGAAACTCTGTGGGGCAGTTCTACTCTGACCTATAGGGTCGCTATGAGTCAGAATCGACTCGACGGCAACGGGTTTTAAGCATGGAGAACATTACCCCAACCTTTGTAAGGTATTGCTACCTAGCTGGTGCTGTAATTGTGCCTTTAGGAGACCATTTCATTGTTCCATCAAGACAGCTGCTTCAGGATGATGGAGAATATGGGACACCAAGGAATTCCATGAGTGTCGGCCCATTGCTGCACTTCATTTGCTGTGAAGTGAGTCCCTTGATCCGAGGTGATGCTTTTGTTGGATGCCATGATGGTGGGTAAGGCATTCTGCAAGTCCACATTTGGTAGAAGATTTGCATGCGGGGAAGGCAAACTCATATCCAGAGTAAGTGTCTATTCCAATAAGAACAAAACACCTCCCTTTCCATGATGGAATTGGTATAATATAATCAACTTGCTACTAGGTTGTTAGCTGATCACCTCAGAGAATGGTGCCATATGGGGGACTCGGTGTTGGTCTCTGCTGCTGGCAGATTGGGCACGCAGCAGCAGCTGTAGACAAATCAGCCTTGGTGGGTGGAAGTCCAGGTTGCTGAGCCCCATGCATAATTTCCATCCCTGCCACCATGGCCACTTTCTTCATGAGCACACTAGGCAATGATGAGAGTGGCTAGGGAAAGAAGATAACTTGTTTACACAGAAACCATCATTCTATCCACTTGATTGTTAAAATCCTCCTCTGCTGAGGTCATCCTTTGGTAAGCATGCACATAAGACATGAATACCTTCATTTCTTTGGTTCATTCAGAGAAGTCTATCCACATACCTCTTCCCAATACGTCTCTGTCTTCAGTTTTTCAATCATGTTCCTTCCAAGTCCCTGACCATCCACCAGACCATTGGCCACCACTGCCCTACAGGGAGGACCCAGAAAGGGGCTGTACACCTGCCACTGTCCACTTTAGACTGGTGCCTGCATATCATGCAGAACTACCTGTAAACCAGGTATGAGTTTTCTCCACCTCAGTCAATTGATCATAAGGAGCTCCCCATGAGGCCATAGGTGGATACTGGGAGATGGAAGGTAATGCGACAAGAGTGGAGGCCGTGAGCTTTAGGACCACTTCCTCATGCAACTTGTGCCTTTAGGTCCTGCTTGGGCCCAATCTTGTATATACCACTTCCATTTAATGATGGAGTACTGCTGTGCACTTCCAAATTTGTGGCTCTGTGGGTCAGACAAAACTCAGTTCATGAGGGCAGCTCTGGTGGCATGGTGACTTGGTGGTCCATGGTTAAGTGTTCAGTTTCTATTAAGGCCCAGTAACAAGCCAAAAGCTATTTCTCAAAAGGAGAGTAGTTATCTGCAGAGGGTGGAAGGGCTTTAATTCAAAATCCTAAGGGTCCGCTCTGTGATTTACCAATAACCAAAAGCTCCAAACAACATCCCTATCTGCCACTGACACTTCAAGCATCATTGAATCAGCCAGATCATATGGCCCAAGTGAAGAGTCCCTTGCACGGCAGCCTGAGCTTGTTGAAAAGCCGTCTCTTGTTCTGGGCTCCACTCAAAACCAGCAACTTTTTTAGTTACTTGACAAATTGGCCACAGTAGCACACCCAAATGAGGAATATGTTGTCTGAACAATCCAGATAGGCCCACTAGGCATTGTGCCTCCTTTTTAGTTGTGTGAAGAGCCAGATGAAATAACTTATCCTTCACTTTAGAAGGGATACCTCTATATGCCCCACACCACTGGACCCCTAGAAATTTCACTGAGGTGAAAGGCATCTGGATCTTTTTTGGATTAGTTTCCCACCCTCTAGCACACAAATGTTTTACCTATAAGTTCAGAGTTATTGACGATTCTTTCTTAATAGGTCCAATCAGCATAATGTTATCAATGTAATGGACTAATGTGACATCTTGTTGAAGGAAAAGGCTATCAAGGTCCTGTGGACTAAATTATGACATAGGGTCTGTAGAGTTGATGTAGCTCTGAGGTAGGCAACTGAAGGTGCATTGCTGGCCTTGCCAGCTGAAGGCAAACTGTTTCTGGTGGTCCTTCAAAACGGGTGTGGAGAAAAAGGCATTAACCAGTTCAATAGCTGCATACTGGGTACCAGAAGATGCAGTAATGTGCTCAAGCAATGAAACTATATCTGGAACAGAAGTTGCAATTAAAGTAACCACCTTGTTAAGTTTTCAATAATCCACTGTCATTCTCCAAGATCCTTCTATTTTTTGCACAAGCCAAATAGGTGAGTTGAATGGGGATATGGTAGGAATCACCACCCCTACATCCTCCAAGTTCTTGATGGTGGCAGTAACCTCTGCAATTCCACCAGGAATGCAGTATTGCCTTTGGTTTACTATTTTTCTAGGTAGTGGCAGTTCTAATGGCTTCCTCTTGGCTTTTCCTACCATAATAGCTCTTACTCCACTTGTCAGGGATTTGATTTGGGGATTCCACCACTTGCTGAGTATATCCATTCCAATTATATGTTCTGGAATGGGGAAAGAGCTACAGAATGGCCTTGGGGACCCACCGGACTTACAGTGAGATGGACGTGTGCTAAGACTCCATTAATAACCTGACCTCCATATGCCCCACTCTGACTGGTGGGTCACAGTGATGTTTTGGGTCTCCTAGAATTAGTATCAATTCAGTGCCAGTATCCAGTAATCCCCCAAAAGTCTGATTATTTCCTTTTCCACAATGATCTGCCACTCTCGTAAAAAGCCATAGTTCCCTTTGGGGAAGACTGGGAGAAAGATTAACAATATAAGTTTTTGGCAGTGTATTGTAGTCCTTCCTCAAGGGGACCTAGCCCCCCCTTCCTTCAAAGGGTTTTGGGTCTTTAAACCCCCTCAAGGATGGCAATTGATTGAGGTGTCATTACTTTCTATTCTGGTGATTCAAATTACACTGCTGTTCACTTGACATAAAATTCTTTCACTTGTGCAGAACAAGCAAATATTTAATAGATTTCCTACCTTTTTCACTCCTAGGGACATCATGACTAAGTAGACAACACCATAAGTCCATGTGAGTCAAACTATTCTGATTACTGCTTTGACTCTACTCTATCCTTACACCATGCTTATTCAATCTGTATACTGAGCAAATAATCTGAGAAACTGGACTACATGAAGAAGAAAGGGGCATCAGAATTGGAGGAAGACTCATTAACAACCTGTGTTGTGCAGATGACACAAGCTTGCTTGCTGAAAATCAAGAGAACTTGAAGCCCTTACTGATGATGATCAAAGACTACAGCTTTAAGTGTGCATTACACTGCAACATAAAGAAAAAAAAATCCTCACAACTGGACCAATAAGCAACATCCTGATGAATGGAGAAAAGATTGAAGTTTTCAAAGATTTCATTTTACTTGGATCCACAATCAATGCCCATGGAAACAACAGTCAAGAAATCAAAGGACACATGGCATTGCACAAACCTGCCACAAAAAGGCCTTTGTCTTAGTCATCTAGTGCTGCTATAACAGAAATACCAAAGTGGATGGCTTTAACAAGGAGAAGTTTATTCTCTCACAGTTCAGTGAACTAGAAGTCTGAATTCAGGATGCTGGCTCCAGGGGAAGGCTTTTTCTCTCTGATGGCTCTGGAGGAAGGTCCTCGTGGTCAGTCTTCCCTAGGTCTGGGAGCATCTCCGTGCAGGAACCTCAGGTCCAAAGGATGTGCTCTGCTCCTGGCACTGCTTTCTTGGTGGTATGAGGTTCCCAACTCTCTGCTCATTTCCCTTTCCTTTTTTATCTCTTGAGAGATAAAAGGTGGTGCAGGCCTCACCTCAGGGAAACTCCTTTTACATTAGATCAGGGATGTGACCTGGGTAAGGGTGGTGTTACAATCCCACCCCAATCCTCTCTAACGTAAAAATACAGTCACAAAATGGAGGACAACCACATAATACTGGGAATCAAGGCGAAACCTCTTTAAAGCATTAAAAAGTAAAGAAGTAACTCTGAGGGCTAAGGTTTGCCTGGCTCAAGTCATGGTGTTTTCAATCGCCTCATATGCACGCAAAAGGTGGAGTGAAGACTGAAGAATTGATGCCTTTGAATTATGGTGTTGGCAAAAAATACTGAATATACCGTGGAGTGCCAAAAGAAACAACAAATCTGTCTTGGAAGAAGTACGGCCTGAATGCTCCTTAGAAGCGAGGATGGCAAAAAGTCGTCTCACATTTCTGGATGTGTTATCAGGAGCGACTGGTCCCTGCAGAAGGAAATCATGCTTGTAAAAGTGGAAGGTCAGTGACAAAGAGGAAGATCCACAACGAGATGGATTGACACAGTGGCTGCACCAATGGACTCAAGCATAACTCAGGATTGAGTGATGTTTCGTTCTGTTGTACATAGGGTAGTTATGAATTGGAAAGGACTCAATGACACCTATCAAAAATTTTTTTTGTGTGTCAATACAGTTCGTAATTTTTCGTTGAAGTAATTTTTTTTTTTGAGTTGTTAGGGAAATACGTTTTAATGTATTAAAACTCTTAGAAGCTTTCTGGCACGTTCTGAGTACACAATAGAGATCAGTTATTTAAAAATGCACTAACATTTAAAAGTGGCAAGCTTTACAAAGACTTTTCGATTTCAGGGTTCCATTGAAAAATGGGAGGTCTGGTTTGCACAGCCCACAATTGTAAGAGGCTGTCAGCTGGAGCCAGCTGCTTACTTGGGCAGGGTGTGTGTCTCAGGCCCCACCCCCTGTGTATCCTGACCCAGTCTTCGTTAAGGAATATTTATGATGGCTGCTTAAAAATTCTTGTCATTTATTTCCAGAACCTGATTCATCTCAGTGTTCGCATCTATAGGTTGTTTTCTAATTAAAGTTGAAATTGTACATATTCTCAAGATGGGGATCAGACTGGCCTCTAACCAGGTTCTTAAGGCCCCTGGTCACCCTTCCTTCTTTCCTACATCATTCAATCTTCATGTATTTGTTTTGTATGTAATGTCCAGAATTTTTGTCTGAATTTGGCAGAAGGCCCTTGTGGTATTTCTGTTATAGAAGCTCCAGATGACTGAGACAATCAGAACAAGGGCCAGGGGAAGACTGCAGAACAGACCATTAATTACTTCCATGCAAGTTCAAATTGAAACTGAAGAAAATTACAACAAGTCGACAAGAGCCAAAGTACAACCTTGAGTATATCCCACCTGAATTTATAGGCCATCTCAAGAATAGATTTGATGCATTGAACACTAATGATTGAAGACCAGACGAGTTGTGGAATGACATCAAGGACATCATAGATGAAGAAAGAAAGAGGTCATCAAAAAGACAGGAAAGAAAGACCAAAATGGATGTCAGAGAAGACTCTGAGACTTACTTTTGAACGCCAAGTAGCTAAAGCAAAAGGAAGAAATGATGAAGTCAAAGAGCTGAAGAAAAGATTTCAAAGGGCGACTCAAGAAGACAACGTAAAGCATTATGATGGTATGTGCAGAGACCTGGAGATAGAAAAAGAAAAGGGAAGAATTTCTCAAGCTGAAAGAACTGAAGAAAAATTCAGGCCTCCAGTTGCAATAGTGAGGGATTCTATGGGCAAAATATTAAACGATGCAGGAAGCATCAAAAGAAGATGGAAGGAATACACAGAGCCACTAGACCAAAAAGAATTGGTTGACATTCAACCATTTCAGGAGGTAACATATGATCAGGAACTGATAGTACCAAAGGAAGAAGTCCAAGCTGCACACATTGGCAAAAAAAAAAAAGGCTCCAGGAATTGACGGAATACAAATTAAGATGTTTCAACAAACGAAGGCAGTGCTGGAAGTGATCACTCGTCTATGCAAGAAATTTGGAAAACAGCTACCTGGTCAACTGACTAGGAGAGATCCATATTTATGCCTATTTCTGAGATAGGTGATCCAACCAAATGTGGAAATTATTGAAAAATATCATTAATATCACATGCAAAGAAAATTTTGCTGAAGATCATTCAAAAGTGGCTACAGCAGTATATTGACAGGTAACTGCCAGAAATTCAAGCAGGATTTAGACAAGGATGTGGAACCAGGGATATCATTGCTGATGTCAGATGGATCCTGGCTGAAAGCAGAGAATACCAGAAAGATGTTTACCTCTGTTTTTTACACTATGCAAAGGCATTCGACTGTGTGGATCATAAACAAATTATGGATAACATTGCAAAGAATGGGAATTTCAGAACACTTAATTGTGCTCATGAAGAATCTGTACATAGAGCAAGAGGCAGTTGTTCAGACAGAACAAAGGGATACTGTATGATTTAAAGTCAGGAAAGGTGTGCATCAGGCTTGTATCCTTTCACCACACCTATTCAATCTGTATGCTAAGCAAATAATCCAAGAAGCTAGACTACATGAAGAAGAATGCGGCATCAGCATTGGAGGAAGACTCATTAACAGCCTGCATTATTCAGATGACAAAACCTTGCTTTCTGAAAGTGAAGAGGACTTGAAGCACTTACTGATGAAGTTCAAAGACCACAGTCTTCAGTACGGATTACACCTCAATGTAAAGAAAACAAAAATCCTCACAACTGGGCCAATAAGAAACATCAGAATAAATGAAGAGGAGATTGAGTTTGTCAAGGATTTCATTTAACTTGGATCCACAATCAACACCCATGGAAGCGGCAGTCAAGAAATCAAAAGACACATTGCATTGAGCAAATTGGCTGCAAAAATTCTATTTAAACTGTTGAAGAGCAAGGATGTCACCTTGAATCCGGTGAACCGGATTCAAGCCAAGGTGTTTTAAATCGTCTCATATGCATGTGAAAACTGGACAATGAATAAGACTGAAGAAGAATTGATGCCTTTGAATTTTGGTGTTGGTGAAGAATATTGAATATAGCATGAATAAACAAATCTGTCCTGTAAGAAGTACAACCCGAATGCTCCTTAGAAGCAAGGATGGTGAGACTATGTTTCACATACATTAGACATGTTATCAGGAGGGATCAGTCCCTGGAAAAGGACATCATGCTTGGTAAAATAGAGGGTCAGCAACAAAGAGGAAGACCCTTGGTGAGATGGACTGACACAGTGGCTGCAACAATGGGTTCAAGCATGGCAACAATTATGAGGATGGCACAAGATTAGGCAGTGTTTTGTTCTGTTGTGCATAGTGTCGCTATGAATCAGAACCCACTCGACGGCACCTAACAACAACAAATACATATATATGTATATATACGTACATATATGTATATATGCATGTATATATTTATAAGCTTTACTGGTTTTGCTTTTCTAGATAAACCAGCCTAAGGTATTTGGTACCAGGAGTGATTCTAGAGAAACAAAATTGTAAGGTTGAGTTTTCTAAATTGGTCATCAACTGTGGTTAATATTAAAGATGTTGATGACTCCGCTTCAGTAGAAAAGAGGGCACTGCTAAACCACGGTGTGAGGTGGAAATGGAAATATGAAAAATATCACCGTCAATAATAGATCCAGTATTGGTGACAGGTGAGGCTCTGCATTATCGCATGTTTGATACCTTTCTCCAATTTTGTCATAATGAGAAGTATAAGGAAGCTGATCAGTTGGTCCTAGTTTGGCTAGACAAAGGGGTGAAAGAAAGAGATGAGCTCAGGGCTTCAGAGTAAAAGCTTAAGCTCCACATAAATGACCCCAAAGTTTCCACTTGTGCCTTGAAAGAAAGCCTTACTTATTGTAGTAACAGAGCTCATATTGCTGAAAACCAAACCCAGAGTCTTATCATAAGAGTGGCTGTATTACAATGCCAACTGAATTCCCAACCTCGAGCGGTGTCTGAATTTAAAGTGAGGGCATTAATTGGGAAGAAATGAGATCCTGAAACTTAAGATGAGGACATATGGGCAGATAATAAGGAAGATGGGGACATTCAGCCCCTAGATTCCATTGAATCACTCCTGCCAACAGTACCAGCCTTCTCACTCCCATCTGAAGAGATCACTCCATCTTTGTCTGCTAAGCCACCCTCCCCAGTAAAACCACTAGCCCTTCCACATTCTTCTGATGAGATGAACCCAGATGTGTCTGAAGAGCCTTTGTCTGACTCATTGCCTGAATATTCTCAAAACATATCCTCGCTACCCATTTTGGCTTCTAGACCTATAACTAGACTTAAGTTCCCAGTGAGCCCCAAAAGTGAAATACAAAATGTGGCCCAGGAGAAGGCACATTACACTCCAAAGAACTGCTTGCCAAACAAACAAACAGAAAATTGGGAATTAGTGTGGGAATGGCCATTAAGGGTGTGGGATAATGGTGCAAGGAACATAAAGATGGATCAGCCTGAGTTTATCGATATGGACATACCAAGGGCAAATTCTTCATTCAATGCTTCAGCTCTAGAGGTTAGGGAAGGGTCTAATAGTTTATTCGGTTGGGTCACTGAAGTATGGATTATGTTGTTGTTTTAGTTGTTAGGTACCATCAAATCAGTTCCAACTCATCATAGTGACCCTATGCATAACAGAACAAAACATTGCGCGGTCCTGCACCACCCTCACAACCCTTGCTATAACAATCAAAACCAAACCCAGGGCTGTCGAGTCGATTCCGACTCATGGTGACCCTATAGGACAGAGTAGAACTGCCCCATAGAGTTTCCAAGGAGCCCCTGGCAGATTCGAACTGCTGACCCTTTGGTTAGCAGCCATAGCACTTAACCACTATGCCACCAGGGTTCCCATCCTTGCTATATTTGAGCCTATTGTTGCAGCCACTTTGTCAATCCATCTCATCGAGGGTCTTCCTCTTTTTTGCTGACCCTCTAACTTACTAATCATGATGTTGTTCTCCAGGGACTGATCCCTCCTGACAACATGTCCAAAGTATGTAAGACACGGTCTCGCCATCCTTGCTTCTAAGGAGCATTCTGGTTGTACTTCTTCTGAGACAAATTTGTTCATTCTTTAGGCAGTCCATGATGTATTCAGTATTCTCCCTCAACACCACAATTCAAAGGCATCAATTCTTCTTCGGTCTTCCTTATTCACTGCTCAGCTTTCGCATGCATATAAGGCAATTGAAAACACCATGGCTTGGGTCAGGTGCATCTTCGTCCTCAAGGTGACATCTTTGCTTTTCAACACTTTAAAGAAGTCATTTGCAGCTGATTTGCCCAATACAATGCGTGTTTTGATTTCTCGACAGCTGCTTCCATGGGTGTTACTGTGAAATTCTTGACAACTCAGTCTTTTCACTGTTTATCATGTTGTTGCTCATTGGTCCAGTTGTGAGGATTTTTGTTTTCTTTATGTTGAGGTGCAATCCATACTGAAGGCTGTGGTCTTTGATCTTCATTAGTAAGTGCTTCCTCTTCACTTTTAGAGAGCAAGGTTGTGTCATCTGCACACTGCAGGTTGTTAACGAGTCTTCCTCCAAACCTAATGCCCCATTCTTCTTCATATAGTCTGGTTTCTCAGATTATTTCCTCAGCATACAGATCGAATAAAAAAATTTTTTTCTTTTATTTAGGTATGGTGAAAGGATACAACCCCGACGCACACCTTTCCTGACTTTAAACCACACATTATCCCCTTGTTCTGTTCAAACAACTGCCTCTTGATCCATACGGAGTCCTCATGAGGACAATTAAGTGCCCTGAAATTCCCATTCTCTGCAATTTTCTCCATAATCTGTTTTGATACAGTAGAATGCCTTCGCATAGTCAATAAAACACAGGTAAGCATCTTTCTGGTATTCTCTGCTTTCAGCTAGGATCCATCTGACATCAGAAATGATATCCCTTGTTCCATGTCTTCTTCTACATCCGGCTTGAATTTCTGACAGTTCTCCGTTGATATACTTGAGTATATCTATCACCAACACCACATTTTCCAACTACTGATCTTCTTTGTTTCCATCTTTTGCATTCCAATCACCAGTAATTATCAATGCATCTTGATAGCAGAAGGTTCCAAAGTAAGTTACTAAAGAGAACTTGGAACTTTGGAGATGAAGGAAGAGCAATAGAAAAGTTAAATATCTGTATAAATAAAACAGGCTTTCTTCTTCAATTAAATTATTTAATATATGTATCATGGTATAAAGCAAGAGGAAAGCCTGGTGGCATAGTGGTTAAGTGCTACGGCTGCTAACCAAGAGTTCAGCAGTTCAAATCCACCAGGTGCTCCTTGGAAACTCTATGGGACAGTTCAACTCTGTCCTATAGGGTCACTATGAGTCAGAATCGACTCGATGGCAGTGGGTTTTCTGGATAAAACAAGAATTATAACATTGGTGGGTGTTCAATATATGTAGATGTAATACATATGAAACTTAAAACTTAAATTGGGAAGGGTAAAGGACATATATTGTGGTAGCATTTTACATTCCACTTGATGTGATTAAATATTATTTCTAAGTAGATTTTAAGACTTATGTATGAATAGTGTAATCCCTGGATAAAATGAAATATCAAATGTATTCAAATTATCTTTAAAAGGTCAGAATAAGAAAAGAGAAGAAGAGTGAAAAATAGAGTGGGTAACCAGAAACCAAATAAAAAGGTAGGCTGAAAATCCATAATAGATTACATTAAATGTAAAAGGCCTAAACACACCAAATAAAAGACAGATGGTCAGACTGTACAAAAATGCAAAATACATGCTCTATAGAAGGAAAGCACTTTAAAATCACTAGTGTAACCAGGGCTGAATAGGAAGCTAAGCACACACTCACTCAAAATAAAAAATATCCCAACAAAAAAAGTCCTGACTAAATGGTTTTACTGGGGATTTCTACCAAATAGTTAAAGAATTGAAAATAATCCTTTTTAAACTCTTCAAAAATTACAGAAGATGGAATACCTACTAACTTCTACTATGGAGCCAGCCTTACCTTGATACAAATGCCAGACAAAGACACCACAAAGAAAAACAAAACAGACAAACCAAAAAAAAAAAAAAACTACAAGCGACTCTCCCTTATAAGTACAAACCCTCCAAAAAATAGCAGCACACTGAATCAAAATACAGTAGAAGAATTTTACCCCATATCCAAGTGGGATTTATGCCAAAAAGGCAGTGGAAGTTCAGCATAAGAAAATCAATCAATGTAATGCACCACATTAATAGATCAAAAGGAAAGAACCACAGGATCATTTCAATCAATGCAGATAAGCCATTTGAAAAAAAAAAAACATCTTTTCATGATTAAAAAAATATATTCAACAAACTGGGAATAGAAGATCACTTATTAAAAACCCATGGGTAACAGCATAGTCAATGGAGAAAGCCTGAGAGCTTAACCCTTAAGATCAGGAACAAGACAGGAATGCCCACTTTTACTAGTACTATTTAATATTATACTTAAATTCTTAACCAGAGAAATTAGGCAAGAAAAAGAAGTAAAGTGTATGCAGATAGGGATGAAAGAAGTAAAACTATCTCTGTTCACAGATGAAATGATCTTATATATACAAAATCTCAATGAATCGACAAAAAAGTTACTAGAGCTAATAAACGAATTCAGCCAAGTTGCAGAGCACAGGTTCAACACACAAAATTGAGTTGGGTTTCTATATACTAGCAATAAGAAACTTGAAGAGAAATTAAGAAAACAATTCAATTTACAATGGCATAAAGAATAATAAGATATCTAGTAATAAATTTAACTAGGGAGGTGAAAGTCTTGTACACTGAAAGGTATAAACATTGCCGAAAGAAATTAAGGAAGACATAAATAAATGGAAAAATAGCCCATGCTCATGGAGTAGAAGATTTATTGTTAAGATGTGAATACTGTCCAAAGTGATCTATAGATTCGGTGAAATTTCTATCAAAATTTCAATGGCTTTCTTTACAGAAATGGAAAAGCCAATCCTCAAATTTATGTGGAACATTAAGGGACCCCGAATAGCCAAAATAATCTTGAAAATGAAGAACAAATTAGGAGGACATACACTTCCTGATTTCAAACATAGTATAAAGCTACAGTAATCAAAACAGTCTTGTACTGATAAGAGGATAGACATATAGACCAAAGGGATAGAATTGAGAGTCTGCAAATAAATTCAGATGGGTATGATCAATTGATTTTCAATAAGGGTGCTAAGCCTATTCAAAGAGGAAAGAATATTTTTTTCAAAAAATTATACTGAGTATGCTGGATCTCCACATCCAAAGGGTTGAAATTAGGGGCATATTTCACACCATATAAAAAAAAGTAACTCAAAAGTGATCAATGGCCTAAATTTAAAAATTAATACAATAAAACTCTTAGAAGAAAACTTTGGAGTAATGCTTAGGCCTAGCTTTACACAGCGGATTCTTATATATGACACCAAATGCAAATGCAGCAATAGGAAAAAATTGACAAATTGGACTTCATCAAAATAAAAAAATTGTGCATCGAAGGACTTTATCAACAAAGTGATGTGAGGAAATATTTGTTAACAGTATCTGCGATAATTGTTTAATTTTCAGAATATATAAAGGACTACTATAAGTCAACAACTAAAAGACAACCAAATCAAAAAATTGGCAAATGATAAGAATAGACATTTCACCAAAAATATATACAAGTGGCCAATGAACACATGGTAAGATGCTGAACATCATTAGTCATTAGAAAAATGCAAAACAAAAAACAAGAGGAGGTGGGGCCAAGATGGCGGACTAGGTGGACGCTACCACGGATCCCTCTTGCAACAAAGACTCGGAAAAACAAGTGAATCGATCACATACATAACAATCTACGAACCCTGAACAACAAACACAGATTTAGAGACGGAGAACGAACAAATACGGAGAGGCAGCGATTGTTTTCAGAGCCTGGAGCCAGTGTACCAGTCAGGTGACCTTCGGCGCCCGATTTGGGGCAAAGCCCAGGGGGGCAGACGGCACAAACAAGGGGCCTAGCCCTAGCCCCCGAACTCATTCCGGGAGGGGGCCCAGCCGGTTCGCGCAGGCGGCGTGGAGGCGCAGCCGGTGGGAGAAGTCCCTGAGAGGCAGTGACTGGTCTTGGAGCAGGGAGAGCAGCGTCCCAGCCCGGGAGCCGTCCCGCCGGGATTTTGGCGCGGCGCGAGCACGGGGAGCAGCTCCACCCCCCTGAATTGACCCCAGGGGGGCCCAGCCGGTTCTCGCGGGCGGCATGGCAACGCAGCCGGTGGGAGAAGGCCCCGGGAGACAGTGACGGGTCTTGGAGCGGAGAGAGTGGCGTCCCAGCCGGGACTCGCGGTCACGGCATAGGCGCAGGGAGCTGCTCCACTAGCCTGAGCTGACCCCAGGGGGAGCCCAGCCGGTTCGCGGAGGAGGTGCAGCGATGCAGTAGGCGGGATGGGGAGTCCCCAGGAGGCAGCGACTGATTTTGGAGTCCGGAGTGCACCGCCCCAGGCTGGCAGCTGAGGATCTGACCGTGACTACAGTGGGCCAGACCCCCCGGGGGCAATCTCCACACAGCCAGCACACATAGGCGATGTGCCCCGTGGAAATCTCAGATATAATAGTCATTCCAAGCAAGACAAGCAACTGGCTATATTCTGAGGTGCTACTCTCCTATCACTCTAATCCCTCCCCCACCCTCCCCAGGCGGCTTCATTAACATCCAAACAACCTGAGCCAGAGGGAGAACTCTGATAGGGATCTGACTGCATTTTTTTTCAGCGGATTTTCTGAAAAAACTAGTTTCCCAGTGATGGCTCGGAGACAGCAGTCCATATAAAACCACATAAAGAAGCAGACCATGACAGCTTCTCCAACCCCCCAAACAAAAGAATCAAAATCTTTCCCAAAAGAAGATACAATCCTGGAATTATCAGATACAGAATATAAAAAACTAATTTACAGAATGCTTCAAGACATCAGAAACGAAATAAGGCAAACTGCAGAAAAAGCCAAGGAACACACCGATAAAACTGTTGAAGAACTCAAAAAGATTATTCAAGAACATAGTGGAAAAATTAATAAGTTGCAAGAATCCATAGAGAGACAGCATGTAGAAATCCAAAAGACTAACAATAAAATTACAGAATTAGACAACGCAATAGGAAGTCAGAGGAGCAGACTCGAGCAATTAGGATGCAGACTGGGACATCTGGAGGACCAGGGAATTAACACCAACATAGCTGAAAAAAATTCAGATGAAAGAATTTAAAAAAATGAAGAAACACTAAGAATCATGTGGGACTCTATCAAGAAGGATAACTTCTGTGTGATTGGAGTCCCAGAACAGGGAGGGAGGACAGAAAACACAGAGAAAATAGTTGAAGATCTCCTGACAGAAAACTTCCCTGACATCATGAAAGACGAAAGGATATCTATCCAAGATGCTCATTGAACCCCATTTAAGACTGATCCAAAAAGAAAAACACCAAGACATATTATCATCAAACTTGCCAAAACCAAAGATAAAGAGAAAATTTTAAAAGCAGCCAGGGAGAAAAGAAAGGTCTCCTACAAAGGAGAATCAATAAGAATAAGTTCAGACTACTCAGCAGAAACCATGCAGGCAAGAAGGCAATGGGATAACATATACAGAGCACTGAAGGAGAAAAACTGCCAGCCAAGGATCATATATCCAGCAAAACTCTCTCTGAAATATGAAGGCGAAATTAAGATATTTACAGATAAACACAAGCCTAGAGAATTTGCAAAAACCAAACCAAAGCTATAAGAAATACTAAAGGAAATTGGTCAGAAAATCAATAATATCAGATACCAGCACAACATAAGCTCACAGAACAGAACATCCTGATATCAACTCAAATAGGGAAATCACAAAAACAAATTAAGATTAATTAAAAAAAAATAACAATACACATAACAGGGAATCATGGAAGTCAATAGGCAAAAGATCACAATAATCAAAAAGAGAGACTAAATACAGGAGGCATTGAAATGCCATATGGAGAGTGATACAAGGCGATATAGAACGATACAACTTAGGTTTTTACTTAGAAAAATAGGGGTAAATAATAAGGCAACCAAAAAAGGTATAACGACTCCATAACGCAAGAAAAACGTAAAGACTCAACTAACATAGTCAAACACTATGAAAATGAGGATCTCACAATTTACTAAGAAAAACGTCTCAGCACAAAAAAGTATGTGGAAAAATGAAATTGCCAACAACACACATGAAAAGGCATCAAAATGACAGCACTAAACACTTATTTATCTATAATTACGCTGAATGTAAATGGACTAAATGCACCAATAAAGAGACAGAGCGTCACGGACTGGATAAAGAAACACGATCCCTCTATATGCTGCCTACAAGAGACACACATTAGACTTAGAGACACAAACAAACTAAAACTCAAAGGATGGAAAAAAATATATCAAGCAAACAATAAGCAAAAAAGAAGAGGAGTAGCAATATTAATTTCTGACAAGATAGACTTTAAACTTAAATCCACCACAAAGGATGAAGAAGGACACTACAGAATGATAAAAGGGACAATTGATCAGGAAGATATGACCATATTAAATATTTATGCACCCAATGACAGGGCTGCAAGATACATAAATCAAATTTTAACAGAATTGAAAAGTGAGATAGACACCTCCACAATTATAGTAGGAGACTTCAACACACCACTTTCGGAGAAGGACAGGACATCCAGTAAGAAGCTCAATAGAGACACAGAAGACCTAATTACAACAATCAACCAACTTGACCTCATTGACTTATACAGAACTCTCCACCCAACTGCTGCAAAATATACTTTTTTTTCTAGCGCACATGGAACATTCTCTAGAATAGACCACATATTAGGTCATAAAACAAACCTTTGCAGAATCCAAAACATCGAAATATTACAAAGCATCTTCTCAGACCACAAGGCAATAAAACTAGAAATCAATAACAGAAAAACTAGGGAAAAGAAATCAAGTACTTGGAAACTGAACAATACCCTCCTGAAAAAAGACTGGGTTATATAAGACATTAAGGAGGGAATAAGGAAATTCATAGAATGCAACGAGAATGAAAATACTTCCTATCAAAACCTCTGGGACACAGCAAAAGCAGTGCTAGAGGCCAATTTATATCGATAAATGCACACATACAAAAAGAAGAAAGAG
Organism: Elephas maximus indicus; assembly: GCF_024166365.1. NCBI lineage: Eukaryota > Metazoa > Chordata > Mammalia > Proboscidea > Elephantidae > Elephas > Elephas maximus. The sequence goes on along the minus strand of NC_064846.1, from coordinate 96,098,516 downwards.
CCCAAATCAGAGAACTGTCCCTACAACTTGAACAAATAGAAAGTGAGCAACAAAAGAATCCATCAGGCACCAGAAGAAAACAAATAATAAAAATTAGAGCTGAACTAAATGAATTAGAGAACAGAAAAACAATTGAAAGAATTAACAAAGCCAAAAGCTGGTTCTTTGAAAAAATTAACAAAATCGATAAACCATTGGCTAGACTGACTAAAGAAATACAGGAAAGGAAACAAATAACCCGAATACGAAACGAGAAGGGCTACATCACAACAGGCCCAACTGAAATTAAAAGAATCATATCAGATTATTACAAAAAATTGTATTCTAACAAATTTGCAAACCTAGAAGAAATGGATGAATTCCTGGAAAAACACTACCTACCTAAACTAACACAATCAGAAGTAGAACAACTAAATAGACCCATAACCAAAAAGGAGATTGAAATGGTAATCAAAAAACTCCCAACAAAAAAAAAAAACCCTGGCCCGGATGGCTATACTGCAGAGTTCTACCAAACTTTCAGAGAAGAGTTAACACCACTACTACTAAAGGTATTTCAAAGCATAAAAAATGATGGAATACTACCTAACTCATTCTATGAAGCCACCATCTCCCTGATACCAAAACCAGGTAAAGACATCACAAAAAAAGAAAATTACAGACCTATATCCGTCATGAGCATAGATGCAAAAATCCTCAACAAAATTCTAGCCAATAGAATTCAACAACATATCAAAAAAATAATTCACCACGACCAAGTGGGATTTATACCAGGTATGCAAGGCTGGTTTCATATGCAAGGCTGGTTTAATATTAGAAAAACCATTAATGTAATCCACCATATAAATAAAACAAAAGACAAAAACCACATGATCTTATCAATTGATGCAGAAAAGGCATTTGACAAAGTCCAACACTCATTTATGATAAAAACTCTCACCAAAATAGGAATTGAAGGAAAATTCCTCAACATAATAAAGGGCATCTATACAAAGCCAACAGCCAACATCACTCTAAATGGAGAGAGCCTGAAAGCATTTCCCTTGAGAACGGGAACCAGACAAGGATGCCCTTTATCACCACTCTTATTCAACATTGTGCTAGAAGTCCTAGCCGGAGCAATTAGGCTTGACAAAGAAAAAAAAGGGCATCCGGATTGGCGAAGAGGAAGTAAAATTATCTCTATTCGCAGATGACATGATCTTATACACAGAAAACCCCAACGAATCCACCAGAAAACTACTGAAACTAATAGAAGAGTTTGGCAGAGTCTCAGGTTATAAGATAAACATACAAAAATCACTTGGATTCCTCTACATCAACAAAAAGAACATCGAAGAGGAAATCACCAAATCAATACCATTCACAGTAGCCCCTAAGAAGATAAAATACTTAGGAATAAATCTTATCAAAGATGTAAAAGACCTATACAAAGAAAACTACAAAGCACTACTACAAGAAATTAAAAAGGACATACTTAAGTGGAAAAACATACTTTGCTCATGGATAGGAAGACTTAACATAGTAAAAATGTCTATCCTACCAAAAGCCATCTATACATACAATGCACTTCCGATCCAAATTCCAATGTCATTTTTTAATGTGATAGAGAAACAAATCCCCAACTTCATATGGAAGGGAAAGAAGCCTCGGATAAGCAAAGCATTACTGAAAAAGAAGAAGAAAGTGGGAGGCCTCACTCTACCTGATTTCAGAACCTATTATACAGCCACAGTAGTCAAAACAGCCTGGTACTGGTACAACAGACACATAGACCAATGGAACAGAATTGAGAACCCAGATATAAATCCATCCACATATGAGCAGCTGATATTTGACAAGGGCCCAGTGTCAATTAATTGGGGAAAAGAAATTTTTTTTAACAAATGGTGCTGGCATAACTGGATATCCCTTTGCAAAAAAGTTAAACAGGACCCATACCTCACACCAAGCAGAAAAACTAAATCCAAGTGGATCAAAGACCTAAACATAAAGACTAAAACGATAAAGATCATGGAAGAAAAAATAGGGACAACCTTAGGAGCCCTAATACAAGGCATTAAAAAAAAAAAATACAAGGCATAAACAGAATACAAAACATTACCAAAAATGATGAAGAGAAACCAGATAACTGGGAGCTCCTAAAAATCAAATACCTATGCTCATCTAAAGACTTCACCAAAAGAGTAAAAAGACCACCTACAGACTGGGAAAGAATTTGCAGCTATGATATCTCCGACCAGCGCCTGATCTCTAAAATCTACATGATTCTGTCAAAACTCAACCACAAAAAGACAAACAACCCAATCAAAAAGTGGGCAAAGGATATGAACACACACTTCACTAAAGAAGATATTCAGGCAGCTAACAGATACATGAGAAAATGCTCTCGATCATTAGCCATTAAGAGAAATGCAAATTAAAACTACGATGAGATTCCATCTCACTCTAACAAGGCTGGCATTAATCCAAAAAACACAAAATAATAAATGTTGGAGAGGCTGCGGAGAGATTGGAACTCTTATACACTGCTGGTGGGAATGTAAAATGGTACAACCACTTTGGAAATCTATTTGGCATTATCTTAAACAGTTAGAAATAGAACTACCATACAACCCAGAAATCCCACTCCTTGGAATATATCCTAGAGAAATAAGAGCCTTCACACAAACAGATATATGCACACCCATGTTTATTGCAGCTCTGTTTACAATAGCAAAAAGCTGGAAGCAACCAAGGTGTCCATTAACGGATGAATGGTTAAATAAATTGTGGTATATTCACACAATGGAATACTACGCATTGATAAAGAACAGTGACGAATCTGTGAAACATTTCATAACATGGAGGAACCTGGAAGGCATTATGCTGAGCGAAATGAGTCAGAGGCAAAAGGACAAATATTGTATAAGATCACTATTATAAGATCTTGAGAAATAGTATAAACTGAGAACACATACTTTTGTGGTTACGAGCGGGGGAGGGAGGAGGGTGGGAGAGGGTTTTTTACTGATTAATTAGTAGATAAGAACTGCTTTAGGTGAAGGGAAGGACAATACTCAATACATGGAAGGTCAGCTCAACTGGACTGGACTGGACCAAAAGCAAAGAAGTTTCTGAGATAAACTGAATACTTCAAAGTTCAGCGGAGCAAGGGCGGGGGTTTGGGGACTATGGCTTAAGGGGACTTCTAAGTCAATTGGCAAAATAATTCTATTATGAAAACATTGTGCATCCCACTTTGAAATGTGGTGTCTGGGGTCTTAAATGCTAACAAGCGGCCATCTAAGATGCATCAATTGGTCTCAACCCACCTGGAGCAAAGGAGAATGAAAAACACCAAGGTGACACGATAACTAAGAGCCCAGGAGACAGAAAGGGCCACATGAACTAGAGACTTACATCATCCTGAGACCGGAAGAACTAGATGGTGCCCGGCTACAACCGATGACTGCCCTGACAGGGAGCACAACAGAGAACCCCTGAGGGAGCAGGAGATCAGTGGGATGCAGACCCCAAATTTTCACAAAAAGACCACACTTAATGTCTGGCTGAGACTAGAGGAATCCCGGCGGTCATGGTCCCCAAACCTTCTGTTGGCCCAGAACAGGAACCATTCCACAAGACAACTCAGCAGTCATGAAAGGGACTGGGCAGTGGGTAGGAGAGAGATGCTGATGAAGAGTGAGCTAATGATATCAGGTGGACACTTGAGACTGTGTTGGCATCTCCTGTCTGGAGGGGGGATGGGAGGATAGAGAGAGTTGGAAGCTGGCAAAATTGTCACGAAAGGAGAGACTGGAAGGGCTGACTCATTAGGGGGAGAGCAAGTGGGAGAACGGAGTAAGGTGTATATAAACTTATATGTGACAGTCTGACTTGATTTGTAAACGTTCACTTGAAGCTCAATAAAAGTTAATTAAAAAAAAAGAAGAAAAAAAAGTAAAACTAAAACAAACAAACAAACAATAAATAAAATAGCATTGAGAGAGCCAGTCAGTGATGGCAGTGTAGACCTGGGGAGGCAGCGCTGAGTGACTCTCCAACAGATCTATGCAGCTCGGCCCCTCCAGAAGAGGTGGGGGTGGTGCACAGGGCTGAGTGAGCAGGAGAAAGGAAAGGAGAGAGAGAGAAGAAACAGAAAAAAAGAAGTATGATGCAAACAAACCAAAAAATCACAGCCTACCAAGAAGGTGGAGGGGATGAAACACAGGTAGCTGGGCAAGATAAAGAAAAGGAAGGAGAGGAGAGAGAAAGAGAAGCAACAAAAAAGCCTAAAAAACAATGAAAGAAATAAATAAATAAACCAAAAAAGAACAAAGTAAACAAACCAAAAAATCTCAGCCCGTCAAGAAGGGGAGGGGTTGGCATATGAGGCTAGCTGGGCAGGAGAAAGAAAAGGAAGGAAGGGAGACGGAGAGATGCAACAACAACAAAAAAAGAGTAAAAAAATATCAAAAATCAAACACACAAAAATACAAACCAAAAACAAACAAACAAAAATGGCACCAAAGAGGCTGGCTGGTTGGGGTGGGGTGGTCCCTGGCAGCAGTGAGTTAGTGTCTCTCTGGCTGATCAACTCTGGCCCATTGGCAAGCAACTGAGAACACGTAGTGGAAAGAAGGATCAGGGTGGGAAAGCAAGTATCCCTGGTTACTGGGTGCTCTGTCTCCTGCTGGGAGCTCCGTGGATTTGCCTTCCCATACTCCCTGTCTACAGTCTTTGGTGGCTGTAGCCCAAGATAGTGAATCTGGCCGCGTTAGCTGGTATGGGACCTCTGCTCCATAGCTCTCCTCGTTCTCCGTTCTCTGTCAGCTTCTTATTCCATTCAGTGCTTGATTGAGTTCTGTGTTCCTTCATTTGTTACTTAGGGTTCCGTGATTGACATTTGTATGTGTTTTACTTAGTTTTTCAGGTCTTTGCTGCAGAGGGACGGCATGGTGCTTCTGTCTGTAGAGTCATGTTAGCTCCGCCTCCAGATTCTTATATATTTTAATGTGCTTTATAATTTTTTTTTAGAAAATGCACTTGTAAAAATGAAGTAATAAGGAAAAATGTACAAGCCATTTCAATTTCACAAAACTTAGAAATAGTTTCACCAATTTAAGAAGATGGGTAGGGAAATGTGCAATTTTTTACACTGATGGTGGATATAAATTTTGAGAGACTCATTTCACAAGAGACTGTGGATAAATGATTTCTTTTATATGCCCTTTTGCCTAGGTTCTTTGGAAAAACAGCTTGAGATATTTCCTCCCTAAGCCCTGAGGAGTCACCTTTGCCAGAGTTTTCTACCCCAGAGGCTTTGTTACTTTTGTCCAGGTTGGTTGACATTTCCTGGGTAAACTCTAAACAAGGATGGTTTGATACTTTCTGCCTGGCCCTGGGTTGCAGTCTGCCCTGTGATTGGCATGCATCTTGCAAGGATTGGCCCATAGGGTATGCAAATAAAATGGCTATGGGCTATGCAAATGAAGTGTCTATAGCCTACTAAGTAAATGAAGTGTCTGTGGCCTACCAAAAGGGGATTGGTCAGTTTGTAGCCCCCACTGGAGTTACCATGCCTTGAAATTGACCAGGAGTTGTGTATATAAGCAGTCAGCCATAGTGGTTTGGCAGACAGAAAGAAGTGGGAAGAGAAGATATAGGAAGAAGCAGAAGGAAGATAGAAGAAGAAAAAGAGAAGGCAAGGAACCTCCCAAAAGAGCTATGACACGAGTCAAGGGCTGTAACACTGAAGACAGCAAGAGGCCCAGAAGGGGCCCAGAGGCAGAGCCTGTGGCAACAGACAATAGGGCTAAGAGGAGCGTGTCCAGAGGGGGCAGAAAAGAGTCTGTTGTGAGGGGACTGAGAGGGGCCTGTCTTGAGGGGGCTGAGTGGAGCCTATTCTCAGGGGGCTGAGAGGAGGCCTGTCCTAATGGGTCTAAGAGAAGGCTTGCATGTTTGAGAGGAGCTGAGAGAGCTGTTCTGCACTGAAGAAGGGAGACTTTGCCTACATGCTTCCTCATCCTGATTCCGAGTTATAGCCTGTTGATCCAGATCCCAAGTTGTGCCCTATTACTTGCTTAATAAGCCAGTTAACTGTAAGTACAATCTGTAGTTTTGTGTGACCATTGCAACAGATTATCAAAAATAGAAGTGGTGAGTGCTGTGGGATGGATGGCTGGGGTCAGAATTGGTGAAGGGGTTGGAGAGTGTAAGTATGTCTGATTTCCACTTCACAGGGATCAGCCTTGGGCTGGCCTTGATGGTCATTATTCCCCCTGAATTTAGACAGGTTCTGATGCTACTACTACTCCTGCTACCATTTTACAGCTGGTGTCAGAAGTGGGATTTGTTGCAATGGCTCCTGACTCATGGAAACATGGGGTTTTGGAGGAGAAAAGATGAATGGGCACGGGATGAGAAACTTTTGATTCTTGAGTGGTTATTTTGGTTTTTGATATCTGTAGTGGCTAAAAGGAAAGTGAGAGATGTTAAGCTGCAGCAGTGGATGGGAAAGATGGTTGGGGTGAAAGCCCAGCAGGTTAAGCAAGATGATTGAAAGAGGACCATGGTCTGCTGGTTCAACCTGGCCAGAAACCTAGCGCCATATGCTTACAAATGGGTAAGCTAGTCAGAGGGTGGAAAACAGATTAATCTGGAGTATTTAAAAAGGTTGTGTGTTTATCTGAATGTACTATAATTGACTGAAGGAATGTTTTCCTTACATGGTGCTGAAAAACAGACCTGAATGTATAATATGGAAATGAATATTGGGTACTGTTGAAAAACAGAGTGCATGTAACTCTACCCTTCAAGAAATACTTGATTAGATATGCCAAAAGAGGAAATAGTAAATGGAAGCTTATGCCAAAAGCCTGTGAGACTAGGAGATTTTCATTTGAGAGTACCACAGTGACTGAAGGCTCAGTTGACCAAAGAGCTGCTTGGCAAATGAACAGTAAAAGCATGTTCATGTGGAGCACAGCCTCATGGAATCTGAAGGGTGTGTTGAATAGGACATGTCAGCGCCAATCAGAAGAACCCTCTTCCGGGACTGGAAATTAATGGGGGCTGGGAAGTACATAGCTTGGTATGCTCACTTGAGATAACCACCTGGGCCCACAAGATGAGTGGAAGTGAGGTAGATACAACAATGAAGGGAAGGACTGGGTTTGGATATGTTCCTTTGGCACTCGTTCACTTAGCCCTCGGTGGCTGGGAATGAGGGAGAGAGAGAAGGGGTTGGCTGGTCTGAAGTGCAGGGAGTTGTGAGGACTCCCAAGCCTATGGCTGGTACCCATTGACCTAGCCACAGTGGCTATGGATGGGTTGACCCCTACGGAGTGGGGATGAATATGAGCTGACCTTGACTGAATGAGGATAAGACGTCCTGGCCCACACTATAGGGCAAAGAGAGAGCGAGACGTTTGACATTGTGAGTTGGTGTAAATTGCTGCAATTTGATGGCTTGCCCTGGACTGGACTTTGCTTATGAATGATGATACTCAAAGTTCCAACCAGAACAGAAGATGCTTCATACCAAGGAACGTGTTTTTCTCCTCAGAGTACTGATTTGATACTACTCCTACTACCATTTTACACAGATCAGGGAAAATATTTGACGTGTTCATATCTACAACTCTAAAATTCTACTAGTAAGACATAAAAAGCAACAATATATTCATAGATATTAAGCTATAGATGTGTTCATCATAAAATTAATCTTACCATGAAAAAATCGGAACCATTTTACACATACCCTAAGGGACTTATTTGCAGAACTTAAGAGTGTATTCATATGAGATGGTATCTTATGTAACAACAGGATTATAGGGGCCTATCTAATGATTTAGAAAGATGATTATCAAGAACTGTTATAGTAAGTAAAACTATTCCCCAATGAAGCAATGCATATTGTATTACAGACATAAAGGCGTATAAAAAAAAAAGTATACGTATATATATTTATTAAATATGTATTTTATGAAGTAGTGGCATTAGGAGTGGTAATAGGATTTCGATTTTCTTTTCTTACAGCTACAATTTTGTGAAATATTTTCTATTATAATTATGCACAATTTGTATAAAAATAAATGGTTAAAATAAATAAAAACAAGAAAGCTCCTTTTCCCTGAAAATAGTGCGAAAGTGCAGAAATGACTGTAATGTCAAGTGCGAAAATTATCTAAGTATCAGGGCCCTTTCAAAATATTTGTGTACCTTAAAAAGATAAATAGGTGCTATTAAAAAATTAAAAAATTAGGAAGTCATATATATACATATATGCACCTATATATCTATAAAATCTCCCTCTATCTAGACATCAATACACTGAAATATTAACAGCCAGACAATATATTTTTAAGGTATCTTTAATGACATGAAGTGGAATGTGTGTATAATATATATATGTACACATATTTATACACACACTTACGTGTGAAAAAGCAGATATAAAAACGGTATGTACATTATAATACACATATATGACATGTGCATAAGAAAATGCTGGAGAAGTACAGACAAAAACATTTCAGGTAGTTCTTGGAAAATACTGGACAGGTACAGATGAAGGTATTGGTGGCCATCAGCATTGACTACTGGTGACATTAATTTTCCTTGGTTGACTTGTCTGCTTTGCGTTTTTTCCTGCAATGAAGCTGAATTATCTTTCTGACAGTGAGGAGGAGGGCAGGGAGTGGGGAGATAAACAGTGTTTAAATCCAGCAAAAAAACCAAGGGCAGTGAAATACCATTTGCAGGCCCACGCACACGCACATGCACACACAAACACACAAACATCAATTACAGGAACGAGGAAATTATGCAGTTTCAATGGACATACTTTTTTTTTAACTAGTTGCTCTGGCTGGCATGAGTGAAAATCAGTGCAATGTTATGGAGGGCGCTATTTGGCAACATACAGGAAAAGTCCTTAAAATGTTCATATGTGCTGTCCACAGTGGAGACCATCCGATCACCTGGGGTTGCTAGCAAAGATTTGGCTTGACAAGGAAGTATTCACTCATCAGAGTATGCTGTGTTGGTTTTAAACACAGGGAAAGAACTAGGCACCACATGAATGTTCAACAAAGTGGAAAATATTAACAGAAAATTTAAGGTTCATGGATAAACTGGAGCACACTGCAGGCACTGAAGATGACGTTTTGGAAGCCTGTTGAATAACATGGAAAGAAGTTCAATTGACTTATTTTTGTTTGGTTTTAGTTTCTGAAAAAGCAAATTAAGAAACACCACACACATGAACCATTCTATAGTAGTGTGTTAAAAGGGAGGGTGGGATGGGGGTGAGGAAGGAAGAGAGAAGGAGAGAAGAGAGCCCAGAAAAACACCAAAAAGGTAAAAGTGGTTGTCTCTGGGTAGTAGGAGCAAGGGGAGCAATTGCTGTCTTGGTTTTTCCCTCATCTGATTTCCTTCTCCTTTGAGATGTTTCTACCATGAAATTGTACCACCTGCGCAATAAACAAAGAGAGAAAGAAATTGCTTTTAAACCAAACCACAAGGACAAGAGGCAGCCTGTAAACTATCAAACGGCAATGATTTAGCAAGATTATTCACAATGGGCGATGGGGAGGGGAGAATGGGGAGGGGCAGAGAGAGAGCTGCAGAGCCGACCTGAGATGGGTGGGGTGGGGTGGGGCTGGGCTGAGCGGAGCTGAGAGGAGCAGGGCTGAGAGGTGAGGAGGGGGCACAGAGGCAACAAGGTGGGTGGGGAAGAGAGAATAGGAGCTGAGAGAAGCAGGGCAGAGTTGAGCAGAGAGGAGTAGAGAGGAGTGGGGTGGGGCGGGGTCAGGAAGAGAGGAGACTAGAGGAGAGGGGCAGTGAGGGGCAGAACAAAGAGGAGCTGAGCAGAGAGGGGCTAGGAAGAGAGGGAGAAGAAGGTACAGGAGGGGAGTTGTAAACCCGGTGGGAGCCAGGGTTTGGCTCTGCTGGCCTGCTCCCTGTCTCCTGGGATGTCTTCATCGCAAGGTGGCTTCCTCATCGGTGTCTTCATCGAAATCCTTGACGTCAGCACTCGTGGACTGTCTGGCCCAGGCTCCCCTTTCGGCCTCTCTTTCTTTATGCGACTTGAATCTCCCAACGAAAATTTTGCGGTAGTTCAGAAACATGCCGTTCATCACGTCTATGGCCCGCTCAGCCGACTCCTGCTCCTGGAAGTGCACGAACCCGTAGCCCTTGGGCCCCTTTTCATCGCAGGCCACTTTGCAGGAGAGGATGTTGCCAAACGTTGAGAAGATGTTGTACAGCGCTTTGTTGTCGATGGTCTTGCCCAGGTTCTTGATGAAGACGTTGCCCACCCCGCTCTTGCGGAGCGAGGGGTCTCGCTGGGACCACATGATGCGCACTGGCCTGCCCTTGATGACATCAAAGTTCAGGGTCTCCAAGGCCCGCTTGGCGTCCACCGGTTGCTGGTAGTTAACATACGCATAGCCCAGGGAGCGGCGGGTGATCTTGTCCCTGCAAATGCGGATGGAGAGGATGCGCCCGGCCGGGCTGAACTTCTCGTACAGCATTGCCTCGGTCACCTCCGGGTGCAGGTCGCCCACATACAGCGAGGCCGTGGGGGGGTCGGGGCTGGCGCTGATGATCCTCTTGGTGTAGATACCCATACTTGCTTTGATGGCCGCTTCCTCCTCCGCCGCTAGTGCAGCCGCCACCTCGGCATCTGCATCCAAATGCGTATCCGCATCCGTCTCTACCGAGGGGGACAACGCAGCCCTTGCTGCAGCGGCGGCTTCAGCCGCCCTGGCCTCTGCCACCGCCGCTGCCACCAGGGAGGCCTCCGCCTCCTCCCCCGCCAACGCGGCCGCCGCCTCCTCCAGGGTGGCCTCCGCCGCTGCCTCCTCTACCGGAGCCTCGGCCTCCACCTCCGCTTCCGCCTCAGCCACTGAGGCCTCCGCCACCGCCTCAGCCACAGTCGCCGCCGCAGCCTCCGCTGCAGCCGCTGCCGCCACCGCCGCCGCCACGGTCGCCGCCGTCGCCACGGTCGCCGTTGCCGCCGGGCCGCTGCCGCGACCTCCCTTTCTGCGAGCTGGGGGGCAGAGAGGCGGGGGAGGGCGAGTGGGCGCAGGAACCCGGCGTGGGCGCGAGCGGGAGCCGGGGCGGAGGACCCGGGGCCAGCAGAGCTGGCGAGCCCAAGTCACCTGGGATGGCGAGCACTGCCGGGAGCGCGTTGGTCCGAGTCGCTGCAGCCTGCTGCTGCCGCCGCCGCTTGGTCGTGAGCCAGCGTGCGGGGCGCGGGCGGACGGCGTGTGATGGGGGGTTGGGGGTGTTGGCGTCTGTGGTCCGGGCAGCTGGAAAGGCTTCTGTCTCTTTGGTTCCCCCTGTGGCTGCTGCGGGGCGGCGGGGCCTGGAGGTCTGGAGCGGCTGGAAGGGGCGGGAGGCTGTGGTGGTGGGGGAGCGGGGGTGTGAGGCTCAGCCGCTCAAGGTCTCCTGGATATTCATGAAGAGAGAGCCAAGAAAAGGGCTCCACTGTGGACAGAGGGAATACTGGTTAGATGTAGGGGAGTTTATCCCTCCTCCCCTACGGAACGTTTAAATTAATAAGTACCATTGCAAGAGAGGGTGAGGCAGCATTGAGAATACGCTTGCCCGGCCCCAACAAAGCTAAGAAGAATAGTTTTCTCATATTCAGGCGTGCTCCTCCTCTCAATGTACACGCACTCCCCAACATCGCCATCACCAAGAAAACAACTTCTCTTCTGAGCTTCCCAAGCTCCCCATGCAGCCTGCTGACCCATTTTCTCAGAGACCCCTCCCCTCCTTCCAGCTCTTTACCTCCGTTGTAGCACTTACAAAAGACAGAATAAAAACCATGCATTCTTTCAGAAAGGTCTCTGGGTGACACAAAAGGTTGGTACTTGACTAATAACCAAAAGGTTGGTGATTGGAACCCACCCAGCTGTGCCGCAGAAGAAAGGCCTGATGATGTGCTTCTGTAAGGATTACAGCCAAGAAAACCCTGCGGAGCTCAGTTCTACTCTGTAACACAGGGGATGCCGTGGCTTGGAAGCAACTGGACCTCGATGGCAACGTTTTTTATTTTTATTCATTCAAAAAGCCATGCCACAAGTAGTTATTGAGACTGTGCTGGTTCTATGGATAGAGAGGTTCGGAGAGACAGGAGGACATAGACTGGTTTTGAGCTTGCCTTGGTGAAACAGACAACCTGGGCTGGAAACCCTGCCTCTGCAACAGAGTATGGCCGGACTAGAGACCTGGGGCTCCACATATCCCCAGCCACCAGCCCCTCGCAGCCTCAAAACATTCATCGGGAAGTGGGGAATCAAGAACGCCCTGTTCTTAGTGCTGTCCTCAATGATAAGATGAGGAAAGCCAAACCAAAGACCGGGCACAGAACCTCACCTGGAACAGGCACTTGTTTATTCTTGGATCTGCCCTCAAGGTGCTGAGGCCTCCAACCTGAACCAAGAGATGCACAAGCATGTTCAACAAAAACAAAACCTGAAATTACTCTCTAGAATGAGATGCCTGGGCTCAGTTCACCAGCGGAAATTTATGGGAGGTTTATCGAGTACTAGGCTCTGGGGTTAAGGGACAAGCAATGTGCTGAGCATTGGGTGTTGGTGTGTTGATGTGCAGGGCAGGATGAGAAGACTTGAGCAGTATGTGTTGTGGGGGCAGAGAGGCCACACAGGGCCAAATGCTGAGGAGATAGACAAGCAAGCAACCATTAGAGCAGAGTGTAACAGGGACTAGAGCCCCACTTCCTACAGAAAGGGGAATCAGGTGATGATGTGCAGAAGAGAGAACCCCCGAGGAAGGTTCTGAAAGATGAGTAGCAGTTCCCCATGTCAGGGCAGGAGGAAAGGCATTCCAGGCAGAGGGATCAGTTTGTGCCAAGGCCCTGTGGCATAACAGTACAGCCATGGTCACTTCTGGTCGTGCCTAATAGTCTGGTGTGGAAGAGCTCATGGTCCCCAAGGGCATATAGTAGGAGATGGGGCTGGAAGGTGCCGGGCCCTGTGAGGCAAGCTAAGGTGCCTGGATTCTAGACTCAAAGTCACGGGAACCACTCAGCGTGTTCAAGGATGGAAGCAATATGACCAGAACTTTAGAAAGAGTACATATTAAACATCAATACACATAAATGCACACATGCACACACGTGCACGCAACATTGAGATGGAGCTGATAGAACAAGAGGAAGAAAATCAGATGTAACCAGTTGCAAAAATGTCAGAACAACCCTTCTTCTCTCTGTCCCTCCTTTCCTTCCATAAATAGGTGTCTCACACTTACCACGGGCCAGGCATTGAACTGTGGGCTATGGGGTCAGATTAAAAAAGAAAAAAAAAGTCCAGCCCGTAGTGCCTTCCCTCAGGACGTCTCCAGTCCACTAAGGCTCAGGCTGCCCATACAAGTAACAGAAATGCCAGCAGAGGGCTATAAGGGCTATGAGATTGGACTATGGTGGCCGTGGAATTTCATCTGCCCAGCACATATTCTCTCCTCCCCCTCCACCTCTCTGCCCTTCCACCCTCTTTGGATAACAGAAACTGTTTTCTGTGATGGCGGCGTAGGCTACACCTGGGCCAACAGGACAGAACAACCATGAACATGAGGAATGGACCGAGTCACCATGGGGTACGATGCAGCAAGATCTTCCCCATCGCTGTCTGGAGACCAGCCCAAGATGGCTGAGAACAAGACACACAGATAAGCACTTTGCCAGCTTGCAAAATCCAGCTGTCTGCCCCTAGACGGCGCTAGCTGCAGCAAAGGCAAGGGGAGAAACCTAGGAGATGCCTGCCGTACAGGCCCTGCCTGACCAAGGTGATGATTGCCGTCACTGTAAGGAGCCATCTCCTGGGCACCTAGGTTGCCAGCATGTAGGGGGAAGACCATATGTGCATCACTAGTCCAGGTGGTTGTCCAAGAGGGACCTGAGGAGGCAGAGGCCAAGGGGGAAGCCACGATTGCTGAGGAGTACAGAACGTGAAAACGATGAGAAGAGCTTCTCAGCCACATTGCTAAGAGGCAGAAATGGCAGAGGAGAGCAATTCAAGGACCAGGACTCAACAAGATCTCTTTCTCCGGCTTTGGTTTCCAATCCACAGAGCCAGCAGAAATCAGTGAAATGACAGGACAAATAGGTTCAGGGAAGTCATGCTATGGCCCAGCGAATCTCCAAGAATGCCAAACCTGAAGACAATTCCCAGGCAATCCCTACAGGGATCCAGCAACAGGAACAAGGCTGCTAAAGTGAAAACGACAGCAGCTGGGGAATCCTCTCCAAGACTCCTCTCAGAGGCCTCCATGGAGCCCCCATTATCCTCTTTTTTTTCTTTTTAGTTCATGGTCAGTTTCTACCATCTGCAGTTGAAAGTTTTCTGACTACTACATGCTGTGATAGAGGCAAAACTCAAGAGCCCTGTGGAGCTTCATTGGAGGGAGGGAGAAGTCCTTTTCTTGTGAGAGGAAGTGCTATTTATTTCATCCATTCAAGGGTTGAACAAGAGTTTAGGGACGGCCTACTATGTGCCAGGGTGCACTCTTTCAGCCAGAGAGTCCCTGCGCTCAGGAGCACGTTTTCTAGTAGGGGAGACAGACAATAAAAACCTCAGAAAACATAAAAACAAGAGTTGCTATAAACACTTTCAAGGAAATGAACAAGGTGACGTGGTAGATATTACCTAGAATCCAAGAGAAGTGGCAAAGCTGGAGCTATGAAGCTCAAGGAAGGCCTTTCTGAGGACAATGATAAGCAGTCAGCTGCTTAAGGAACTAGGGGAAGCACCTGCCTAGCAGAATTCCCCTGTTCCTGTGGCAGAAAAGAGCTTGGGGTGCTGGAGAGACAGAACGGATGGCAGCGTGACTGGAGCCCACTGGATGAAGGGATACAGGGTGTAGAAGAAGGTGTAGTGGTGAGCGGGGGCCATGACGAGAAGTTTGGTTTTTATCCAAAGTGCCATGGAGAGCCAGAGAGAGGATTGAATCAGGGCAGTGCCATGATGTAATTCATATTTAATCATTTGTCTCTGTCCGCTCTGTGTGGAAAATATTGCACATGGGCAAGGCAAAAAGGAAAGTAAGGAGACCAGTTAGGAGTCTCTTGCCATAGTCCAGTTGAGAGATGACAGAGGCTGGGCCATTTTGAGGATAGTGCATAGATTCACATTATACCTTGGCAGTAGAAAAGCCTGCACTTGACCATGGACTGAAGGCAGCCGGTGAACAAACGGAAGGAATGAACTACTACTACAGGAGTATTTTCTTGCATGTCTTGATCATGGAGGTGTTAAGTATTGTGATAGGCAATAATGAGGGTGTACCTGGTAAGTTTGGAGAAGGGGGAAAGATGGCTGGGAGTGAGTGTCAAGAGCTCATATTTGCACATGCTAAGTTTCTGAATCCATTTGTCAACCATGTAGGCTGGAGAAACAGAATTACGGAGACAACAGGACCCAGACAGTATTTAAACCCATGAGATTAGGTGGGATCACTTAAGGAGAGATAGTAGTCAGAGAAAGAAGGTTCGGGGCTATCTCCTGAGACACTCCACTGTTCAGAAGTTGGGTTGAGGAGGAGAAGCCAGCAAAAGATTGAGAAAGACTGGACAGTGAAGAAGGGTCAGCCCTAAAACTGACTTCTCTCTAAGGCTTTGCATGTGCGTGGGAGTTGGCTTAAAACAGGACAGCAAAGACTTCGTGAGCTGGGATTTGGACCTCTCTTTCTGTTCACTTCTCGGTGAAGCTTTGAAAAGAGATAGGTTCAAATATGGAGATATTCAAAGGGTGTTTGGAGCAGCCTCTGATCTACCATTTCATATGGCCCAACCCACCTCTTCCTATCAGAAGGGAGAAATACAGAGGAGTGGGTATGTGGTTCAGAGAGTAGGGGAAAAGAGTAGAAAAAATGAAAGAAGGTAGGTGATGGGGGTACCAATGAGGAGAGGGGCAGATCAACACTACATGCAAAAGTAAATCAAAATAATGAAAACAGAGATCGACATAAAGAACCCTCTTCCCAAGAATTTCTCCTTGGCATAGCTGTAGGGAGGACGCTTAGGGTATTTGGATGTCTCAGGCATTTCATCCTTAAATGGCAAAAACTGAGCTCCTGATCTTTACTCCTCACCCCTATTCCCCACCCCAACTTTTCTTTTCCCACAATCTTCCCCATCTCAGTGAATAGCACCACCATCCATCCAGGTGTTCAAGTGAAATAAAATTGGAGAGTCACCCTTATTTCTTTCCTCTTCCACATGTTCCTCTGGTCACCATCACACCCTTCAGCAAGTCCCGTCACCTCTACCTCCAAAACACCTCCTGAACCTCTGTAACTCCACTGGCGTGCACCGTTTTGTCTCGGGAATTCCCACCATTCCCTTCTCCTTCCAGTAGCCAGGCTGACCGTTCCAAAAGATGAATTACATCCTTTTCCTCCCCTACTTAATATCCCATACTGACTCCTCATTTCACTTTGAATAAAGTGCAAAGTCCTCAACATGACTTACATATAATGAGCTGCATGATCTGGCTTCTGGCATCTTCCCCTCACCCACTTCTCCTTCTCTAGACCTTGGACAACATGGGCCTTAGAATATTTTGACAACCCCAGAGTTCAAGCAGGATCCTTCCTGAGGGCTTCCACTTGCCTGAAACCTTCTTTCTTTATCTTTTTAAATTACGAACAAGTTTTTTAAAAATATAGAAAAGTATATCAAGTCACAGAAAACACACCCATGTACAGATCACACAAATGAAAAAAAAATAACATTTTGTCCCATTTTTGTTTCAGATGTTTAGTTTTTGGGGTGAAAAAACAATACAAAATACAGCTGGTGATCCCTTTGGAGCCCGCTGCACTAGCATTCTATCGCTCCCTCCCCAGAAGCACATACCTAGGTCACTTCTGTGTGTGATTATATAGGGAGGAGACAAGCAGATCTTGGGTGTCTCTCTCTAATTTCTTTTTCTCTCTCTGCTCCCTCACCCCTTCCCTGAAGTGAAGGATTTCTATGACCCCTTGCTCTTTGTCTCTAAGGGATCATAATTAGTCATATTTGGGCCCAGGAATGGTCGTGAGAAAGAAAGAAGCTTATACTCCTAGTAGTTCTTGCATTTTTCCTAAATTCCTGGGCCTTGCTTGGTGGAAATAAAAGAAGGTGGGCCTTGGAGCCAAAATGACTTGTAGGCAGAATTCCAGAGCAAAACACTTAACCACTCTGAGCCTCAGTATGTGCTTCAAGTTTGAATTTCAGAAACTGTGTTAAAGTTATAGGAATATCCTTTATAACAAATAGTCTTGCCCTAACCCTGCTTAGGAACCAACAACAAAGGACTGCTCTGATGATTTTTATTCAGCGTTTAAGCTTTTTTTTTCTTTCTGGGGACTAATTCACCTTCCAATGTATGCTTAAAGATTTAAGTTACACCCTTGTTTGTCATAATCTTAAACAGTTTGCAGACGTGATCTTATAATAATTTACCTACAGATATACCCCAGGCTGTGACTTACAAGCTTTGATATCTTGGTCAAGTTGCTTTACCTTTTTTACTTTTATTTTTTCTTTCTTTCTTTTTTTTTTCTTCTTAGATTTCAAGTCCTCATCTATACAATGGGATATTTATAAGGATGAAAAATAATAATGTGTGGTAAATGTCTATCAGAGTGCCTGACATGCATTCAATGGCCAATACGTGGGACTCCTTGTTAGTCTCATTTTCCTCTGTCCTGAGGATGTCCTTACGCAGCTGGTTTTAGAAGACCCAGTGTCTTTTCTTCCTGAATTTTCTCTAACCAGGAGCTTGGTGTCAATCCGCAGAGATTCTGATCTTCTGAGTGTGTCCTAAAGATCTTGGATCTTCTGTTCTGGTTTTGTTGTTCTTGTTGTTTGTTTTTTATTCTTTTTTTCCTCTGAGCATTTCATTTTGCAAACTCTCTATGGACATATATTCTAACTCTGATTATTTCATTGACTGTGCCCAGTCTATTGATGAGCCCATTAAAGGTACTCTTTATTTCTCTTACCTTTTTTTCTTTAGATGCTAGCCTTTTATTTATTTTTTTTATTGTACTTTAGAAGAAGGTTTACAGAACAAACTAGTTTCTCGTTAAACAGTTAGTACACGTATTGTTTTATGACATTGGTTAACAACCCCACAGCATGTCAACACTCTCCCTTCTTGAATTGGGTTCCCTATTACCAGCTTTCCTGTTCCCTCCTGCCTTCCAGTCCTTGCCTTTGGGCTGGTGTGCCCCTTTAGTCTCATTTTGTTTTATGGGCCTGTGCAGTCTTTGGCTGAAGGGTGAACCTCAGGAGTGACTTCATTACTGAGCCGAAAGTGTGTCCGGGGGCCATACTCTCAGGGTTTCTCCAGTCTCTGTCAGGCCAGCAAGTTCTAGCATTTATTTTTGATTGCTTATTAGAGTTTCCATCTCTCTGCTTACATTGCACATCTGTGCTTGCTTGCTGTCTACTTTTTCCCTTAGATCTCAACATATTAATCATAAAAAAAATAGTTATTTTAAAATCTCTGTCTGATACTTCAAAAATCTGTGTGTCATATCTGAGTCTGGTTCTGATGCTTGCTTTCTCTCTTTAGACTGTGTGTTTTTCTTGCCTTTTAGCATGTTTCATATTTTTTTCCTTCACATTGGATTATATTGAAAATCCTTAAAACATTGTATGAACAAAACAAACTTCACAATACAGTCATCTTCACGACTGGAAATAAATGTTATGCCTCATACTTTTTTGTCGAAAGCCAACATGATGTATCAGGTGACAACAGTGAGGTGAAAGGCATTGAGTGTGAGCTTCTGTGTTAATCTAGCTAGGGGTTGGACAGTGTTTGATGTTTGCTCGAGCTGCTAGAGGCAGGGACTTCAAATTCCTCTAGTGCCCTTTTTAGTCTCCCCTGTTGTCTTGGGTTTCCCTAAGAACTCCTTGTCAGATAGTGTTTGTCTTGCAGCTCTTTCAGCTGTAGTCCACTGGTGTACTGGAGCCGTTGATGTGGTGACAAGGTGTCGGGGAGGGGAAATGTTCCATATACTTATGATTAAATCTCAGTCTTTTAGTGGGCCTGTGTCTCTGGGTCGTGACCTTCAAAGATGTTTCTAAGTTCCCCTCCTCCAGCCCTCTTGGGTGAGACAGGAAGATCAGAGAGGCCTGGAGTTGGGTAATTCCCTCTTCTTCTAGGTGGGATAAGGCTCTAGTAAAGTCTTTCCCTCTGGAGGGGGGGCCATTCCTCTGGACAAGGTCTGGGTGTATTTCAAAATGATTACTTTTTTCATGCCCTTGCCAGAGCCATGATGGGGGTCTTTCTTGTCTCTACACCTTGAGACCCTGGTGGCATTCCTGAGGTTAAGTCCATGAAAGTAAGGGGTTCCTCCTAAGACTGTAGCCCCCAGGAGTTTCTCACTCTCATTCTAGCCACAGTCATCCTCCAGCAGTTCATCAAAATTACCATTTAAGTGTCCCTTACCAGTTCCTGGCTCCAGCTGCTTCTGCTCCAGGTAAACATAAGCAGATCTCAACTGTGATTATCTGTATTTGTCTGTCTCTTCAGATTTTGAGGGGGTGGTTCACTATTATCAGGTGAATGCATGAAAAGTCACTGATTTTTAGTTTGTTCAGCTTTTTTTCTTATTGCAAGGATGGGAGCTATGACTTCCTAGCTTTGCACAAGTCAGAGATGAAACCGGAAGTGCTTTCTTCTTTTCTAACATAGGCATTTAGTGCTATCAATGTCCTCCTAAGTATGGCTTTAGGGATATCAAACAAATATTGACATGTTCTCTTTTCACTTTCAGTTACAAATATTTTCTAATTTCTCTTTTTATTTTTTCGTTGATCGAAGAAGTGCTATTTAAAAGTGTGTGATTTGCTGTTGCTGTTGTTAGGACTCATAGTGACCCTGTGTGTAACAGAATGAAACACTGCCCTGTCCTGTGCCATCCTCACAGTAGTAATTATGTTTGAGCCCGTTGTGGCAACACTGTTTCAGTCCATTTCATTGAGGGTCTTCCTCTTTTTCGTTGACCCTCTACTTTACCAAGTATGATGTCCTTCTCCAGGGATTGGTCCCTCCTGATGACATGTCCAAAATAAATGAGTCGAAGCCTCACCATCCTGTCTTCTAAGGAGTATTCTGGCTTTACTTCTTCCCAGAGTAAGAAATTCAAAGACTTTAAATAGGTCTCTTGCAGCAGATTCACCCAGAGCAGTACATCATTTGATTTCTTGCCTTCTGCTTCCAGGGACATTGACTGTTGATCCAAGTAGGATGAAGTCATCAACACCTTCAATTTCTTCTTCATTTATCATGATGTTGTTTATTGGTCCAGTTGTGAAGATTTTTATTTTCTTCACGTTTAGGTGTAGTCCATACTGAAGGTTGTCCTCTTTGACATTCATCAGTAAGTGCTTCAAGCCATCTTCTTTTTCAGCAAGCTAGGCTGTGCCATCTGCATATTGCAGGTTGTTAATAAGACTTTCTCCAACACTGATGTCTTGAACCCTGTCACAGTATCTTCTTCTTCTCTCCGACCGACTGCCTCTCGATCCATGTACAGGTTCTGCATGAGCACAATTAAATGTTCTGGAATACTCATTCTTCATATTGCAATCTATAATTTCTTATGATCCACGCAGTTGAATGCCTTCGCGTAGTCAATAAAACACAATTAAGCAACTCTATTGTAGTGTCTGCTTACAACCAAGATCCAACTAACAACAGCAACAATATCCTTCATTTCACATCCACTTCTGAGTCTGGCTTGAACTTCTGGCAGTTCCTTGTTGATGTACGGCATCAGTTGTTTTTTAATTATCTTCTGCAAATTTTTGCTAGCATGTAATATTAATGATATTATTTGATAATTTCTGCACTCTGTTTCATTGCCTCCCTTTGGAATGGGCACAAATACAGATTTCTTCCAGTCGGTTGGCAAGATAGCTGCCTTCCAAATTTCTTGACATAAATGAGTAAGCACTTTCAACCTTGCATCCACTTGTTGAAGCATGTCAGTTGGCATTCAGTCAATTCCTGGAGCCTTGATTTTCACCAACACCTTCAGTGAAGCTTGAAATTCTTCCCTTAATCCCAGGAGTTCTTGATCATATCCTATTTCCTGAAATGGAAGAACGTTGACCACTTCTTTTTGGTACAGTGACTCCGTGTATTCCTTCCATCTTCCTTTGACGCTTCCTGTGTCATTTAACTTTTTGCCCATAGAATCATTCAGTAATGCAACTCAGAAAAAACAAGGCTTGAATTATTTTCTCTTCAATTCTCTCAGCTCAAGAAGTGCTGATTGTGTTCTTCCCTTTTGGCTTTCTAACTCTAGGTCTTTGCACATTTCGTCATAATACTTTTCCTTGCCTTCTGAAGCCACCCTTTGAAATCTTCTGCTCAGCTTTTTTACTTCATCATTTCTTCCGTTCACTTCAGCTGTTCTGCACTTAAGAACAAGTTTCAGAGTCTCTTCTGACATCCATTATGGTTGGTCTCTTCCTTCTGTCCTTCTGACTTTCACTTCCTTCATGTATGATGTCCTTGATGTCTTCCCACAGCTCTTCTGATCTTTGGTCATTAGGGTTCAGTGTGCCAAATCTATTTCTAAAATGGCCTCAGAACTCAGGAGGAAGATATTCAAGGTCATACTTTAACTCCCATGGACTTGCTTTGGTTTTCTTCAGCTTCAACTTGAACTCGCACATGAGCAATTGATTGTATGTTGCACAGCCATCGGCCCCTGGCTTTGTCTTGACTGGTAATATTGAGCTTTTCCATCATCTCGTTCTACAGATGTAATCTCTTTTATTCCTGTGTAATCAAGTGTATAGTCATCGACTGCATTATTTAAAAAAGTATTCCCAATGAATAAGTCGGTGGTGTTGCAGGATTCTATCATACCATCCCCACCGTTGTTTCTGTTACCAAAGCTGTATTTACGAATTACTGATCCTTCCACTTTGTTTCCAACTTATGCATTCCAATCGCCAGTAATTTTCAATGCATCTTGATTGTTCAGTCAGTCAATTTCAGACTGCAGCAGGTAGCAAAAATCTTCAATTTCTTCATCTTTGGCATTCACGGTTGGTGCATAAAATTGAGCAATGGTCATATTAATTGTTCTTCCTTGTAAGCTTATGGATATTAACCTATCACTGCCAGCACTGTTTTTCAGGAGAGATCACAAAATGTTCTTTATAATGGTGAATGCAACACTGTGTCTCATCAATTTATAATCCTTGGTATAGTGGACCATGTGATTGTTGGGTTTGAAATGGCCAATTCCGGTCTACTTCAGCCCATGAATGCCTAGGATGTCGATCTTCAAGTGTTCCATTTCACTTTTGACAATTTCCAATTTTCCTTGACTGGTACTTCATACTTTCCACATTTTGATTACCGATAGTTATTTGCAACTGTTACTTCTAATCTTGAGTCACTCCACACCAACAAATGAAGGCCCCGAAGGCTTTACTCCATCTATGTCATTAAGGCCAACTCTACTTTGAGGGTGCAGCCTTCCCCAGTCATATTTTGAGAGCCGTCCAACCTGAGGGGCTCATCTTCCAGCACTATATTGGGCAATATTCTGTTGTTGTCCGTTCCATTTTCATTGGCTGATTTTCTGAAGTACATCACCAGGCCCTTACTCTTAGTTTGTCTTAGTCTGGAAGCTCTGCTGAAACCTGTACATGATGAGTGACCAACACACAAGCCACTACAGTACCTCAAACTCACCACTACCCTTAAATAACTCTGCTGCTACTGCCCATTCCTCTGTCACAGCAAAAAACCTGATTCTCAGACTTACAGGGGAAATACCTATCATGCTCTGTGGCAAAAATGCTTATTAAAAGGGGCCTTGAATGCCTTACCCCGACATCACCTGAACCCAGTGGACACCATGACCCTATTTCTTGTTTGTAAAACAGACCAGCAGAAAATATGGGTCCTCTTAAGTGCTTCAACATATCCACATGCTAAAAAAGCTACTTTGCTCTTGACTTAGGCCCAGAGCCTCTAAAACCGAAAAAGAAACAACTGTGGAGGATTTCCTTAACCTTTATAATATTGATTGGTAGTCCCTGAAGGAGGAAGCTGTGGTAGGATGTATAATGCACTCCCAAGATGAACACATTTTAATTCCTGGAATCCTTAAATGTTACCTTATGTGGCAAATGCTTTACATATGTGATTAATTTAAGGATCTTGAGATGGGGAATTTATCCTGGATTATCCGGGTGTACCCTAAATGAAATCACAAGTGTACTTATAAGAGGTAGGCAGAGGGAGATTTCAGACTGAAGAAGAGAAGGTAATGCGACCACAGAGACAGAGACTGAAGTGATGCAGCCAAAGCCAAGGAATTCCAGCTGCCACAGGAAACTGGAAGAGGAAAGGAATGGATTCTCCCCTAGTGCCTGCAGAGGGAGTGCAGCCCTGTAGAAACTATCATTTTGTCATGGCGAAACTGATCTTGGAACTCTGACCTGCAGACCCATGATACAAGTACATTTCTCTTTTTAAAACCACTAGGATTGTGGTGATTTGTTACAGCACCCATAGGAACCTAATACAGAAGCTTACCACGAAGAGATGGGTAAAGAACAGGGAAGAAGACTTGAACAGAGGTACAAGCTTTGACGTGATTGAAAATCAAAGTGTATTGAAACATTTTACGCAATTTGCAGATGAAAGTTTTGTTTGAAAGGAGTGGAATCTTGTGCCTATACAATACTGTCTCTGGATTAATGTTAACTTCTGCCAAGGTGGACGAATTGGTTGTCATATCTCATGGTTTATTATTGGCTTCACTAGACTCATGGAAACAGGGGTACGATATTCACCCACCCCATCATTCATGGGCATGTCTCCCAGGTTTTACCTTGCTCCGCTGGATGTTCATAGCATGGAATACAGCCCACCCCATTGTCACAGTCAGTCACGAGCATGCCTTTACCAATTGGAGTACTTTATATGAGGGGTGTCAATTATTAATGAAAATTGATATGGTTCAATCACAATACCACTTTGCTGAGCGTTCCAGTAGACGGGAAGCCCTAGCCAGTCCTAACCAGGCTCCTGTTGACACTGACACCTAGACATTATTTCCCAAGGAAGCACACACACACACACACATTATAGAACTTCCTTGCTCCCTTTAATTACTCATGTGGCTATTAAAGAAGCCCTAAACCATCTAGAGTTCCTGCGTGGCACAAAAGGTTTTGTGTTTAACTACTAACATAAAGGTTGGCTCTTCAAACACACCGAGAGGCAAAGCAGAAAAAAGGTCTGGAAATCTACTTTGGTAAAAACTACAAACAAGAAAAACCTATGGAGCAGTTCTACTCTGTAGCACAAGGAGTCATCATAAGTCAGAATCAACTCGATGACAATGGATTTGATTTTTGTTTTTAGTTATCTAGTACTGCTATAACAGAAATGCCACAAATGGGTGGCTTTAACAAATAGATATTTATTTTCTCACAGTTTAGGAGGCTAGAAGTCTGATTTGAGGGTGCAGGCTCTAAGGGAGGGCTTTCTGTCTCTGTCGACTCTGGAGGAAGGTCCTTGTGTCTTTGGCTTCTGCTTCTCAGTAATATTCATGTGGCTTGGCATCTCTCTTTCCCCATTTCTGCTTCTCTGGCTTGCTTGTTTAATCCCTTTTATATCTCAAAAGAGATTGATTTCAGACACACCCTACACTGATTCTCATTAACATAACAAAGGCAACCTGGTTATTATTCCAAATGGGATTATAACAACAGGAATAGAAAATCTATAACACATATATTGGGGGGACACAGTTCAATCCATAACATTCCACCCTTGCCCCCTAAAAATTCGTGTCCTTGCGGCATGCAAAATACATTCACCCCATCACATCATCTCAAAAGTCCTAAATCAACTTCGAGTCCCAAATCTCATCTTCTTAATCATCTAAATCAAATATGGATGAGACTTTATGCATATTTCATCCCAGGGCAAAATTCCTCTTCATCTGTGAACCTGCAAAATCTAAAGCACAAGATTTCCATTCCCAAAGTACAATGGTGGGACAAGCACAAGTAGACATTTCCATTTCCACTGGGAGCCACTGGACAGGAAGAAGAGATAACAAACACCAAGCAAGTCCAAAACCCAGTAAAACAAATTACATTAGCTCTCACAACTAGAAAATGATCCTTTCTTCTCTGAGATCATCTGGGCAATGACTCCATCCTCCAGAATCTAGGTGCTAACCACACCCACTGAATTCTGGGTAGAGGCCCCTTGGCCCTAGACTTCAGCTTCACCTTCCAGGCCCTCTGGGATGGCAACTTGACTCCCTTGGCTTTAGTTAGTGGCCCCATTCTCCTAATCCATTCGAGTGGAGACCTCACCTCCTCAGCCCCAGCAGTTCCCGTTCTTCTCCCCCTTGGGCATGGCAGCCCGTCTCCTCCAGTTTGGGTGGTGGCCCCATCCCTCTGGAATACCTTAATGGAAGCCCCACATTCCAGAACTGAGTTGGTGAAGATCCAACTCTTTGAAACCTGGGAGGCTGTGGCCACACCATTTGAGATCCAGGAGACCGTGGCCCCACCTTTTGAAACCGAGAAGTCCCTGCTTCCCATGCTCCTTCCAGCAGTTCTCTGGTCTCTGAGCTTGTCCAGGGAAGGTCCCTTTTTTTTTAGCTTGGGGGACAACAGATGTAACTCCTTTGGCCTGTTTCCTGCCCATAGAATTCCAAGAGGAAGACATTGTTCTCTTGTTTCATCCTTTTCCTATGCCCTTCAGTCTAAGCTGATGGGTTTTCTGCTGTGGTAGTTGGTAAGATCCACCAGTCACAGGCGTAATCTTTTTAACAAAAGATTCTGTAGCCATGTCCTTGAAAAATTCTAGGAAATGTGTCCTTAGATTGTACAACAGAATTTTCCAATTCTTTAAGTTCTGTTCTCATTTTGTACACTTCATTTTTTTTCAGATAATTTCCTGAGTTTGTTTTAATAGGGGAAGGGAGGAAAAGGGCCATAAAAGCTGGGTGTTCACTGTATAGGTATTTTTGTTTTATGCTGCAGATTTATGTTCCATGCACTTTTGTATTTCCTTTTTTTATTAACTTTTATTGAGCTTCAAGTGAACGTTTACAAATCAGGTCAAACTGTCACATATAAGTTAATATACACCTTACTCCGTACTCCCACTTGCTCTCCCCCTAATGAGTCAGCCCTTCCAGTCTCTCCTTTCGTGACAATTTTGCCAGCTTCCAACTCTCTCTATCCTCCCATCCCCCCTCCAGACAGGAGATGCCAACACAGTTTCAAGTGTCCACCTGATACAAATAGCTCACTCTTCATCAGCATCTCTTTCCAACCCACTGTCCAGTCCCTTTCATGTCTGCTGAGTTGTCTTAGGGAATGGTTCCTGTCCTGGGCCAACAGAAGGTTTGGGGATCATGACCGCCAGGATTTCTCTAGTCTCAGTCAGACCATTAAGTATGGTCTTTTTGTGAGAATTTGGGGTCTGCATCCCACTGATCTCCTGCTCCCTCAGGGGTTCTCTGTTGTGCTCCCTGTCAGGGCAGTCATCGGTTGTGGCCAGGCACCATCTAGTTCTTCTGGTCTCAGGATGATGTAGGTCTCTGGTTCATGTGGCCCTTTCTGTCTCTTGGGCTCTTAGTTATGGTGTGACCTTGGTGTTCTTCATTCTCCTTTGCTCCAGGTGGGTTGAGACCAATTGATGCATCTTAGATGGCCACTTGTGAGCATTTAAGACCCCAGACGCCCCATTTCAAAGTGGGATGCAGAATGTTTTCATAATAGAATTATTTTGCCAATTGACTTAGAAGTTGTACACTTCATTTTTGAGTCCATCTCCTTCTTCTCACTTTTTACTACAAGTGGAAAGGAGAAACCACACAGGCCCTTTAAAATTTTGTTTAAAAATATCATCAGTCACTGCTTACAAGTTCTACTTTCTGCCAAACATTTGAACATAATTCAGACAAGTTATTTGCCACTGCATAAAAAACATCACCCTTCCTCCAATGTCCAATCACATGTTCATCATTTTCTTATAGTCTCACCAGAAACACATTTAATGTCCACATTTCTAGCAAAATTCTGTTGCTGTGTCATATATATTCTCTAAGATGATAACGACTTTCTCTATCGCTCTCCTCACTTCCTTCTGAGCCCTCATCAGAATTTACTTTGAAGTCCATAATTCTACCAGCAGTCTCTTCAAGGCAGCCTAGGCTTTTACTATGAGACACCTTAAAACTCTTTCAGCATCATTAAAAGGATACAAACCATAACTAACAACACACAAACTCCAGAAGGTAAGCTAGGTAACTGGGATCTTCTGAAAATTAAACACTTATGCTCATCAAAAGACTTCAACAAAAGAGTAAAAAGAGAACCCACAGATGGGAAAAAAATTTGGGCTATGACAAAACCAACAAAGGTCTAATATCTAAAATATACAGGAAAATCCAACACCTCTACAACAAAAAGACAAATAAACCATTTAAAAATGGGCAAAGGAAAGGGACAGACACTTCACTTCACCTAAGTAGACATTCAAGTGGCTAACAGACAATGAGGAAATGTTTGCGATCACTAGCCATTAGAGAAATGCAAATCAAAACCACAATGAGACCATCTCACCCTGGCATTACTGGCGTGAATGAAAAAGACAGAAAATAATAAATGTTGGAAAGGCTGTGAGGAGACTGGAACTCTTATGCACTACTGGTGGGAATGCAAAATGGTACAACCATTTTGGAAAATGATATGGTGCCTCCTTAGGAAGCTAAAAATAGAAATACCATATGATCCAGCAATCCCACTCCTAAGATATAAGAGCTGTCAAAAGAATAGACATATGAACACCCATGTTCATTGCAGCATTGTTCACAACTGCAAAAAGATGGAAACAACCTAGATGCCACCAACAGATGAATGAATAAACAAACTGTGGTACAAAAACCAATTGAGTACTACACAATGATAAAGAACATTGATGAATGTGCAAAACATCTCACAACATGGATGAATCTGGAGAGCATTATGATGAGCAAAATTAGCCAATCACAAAAGGACAAATATTGTGTGAGACCACTACAATAAAAACTCACAAAGTTTACACACAAAAAGAAAGTCTTTGATGGTTATGAAGGAGGGGAGAGGTGGGGATGGAAAAACACTAAATAGACAATAGATAACTGGTAAATTTGGTGAAGGGTAAGACAGTACACAATACTGGGGAAGTCAGCACAACTTGACAAGGCAAGGTCGTGGAACCTTCATGGACACTTCCAAACTCCCTGAGGGACTGAATTACTGGCCTGAGGGCTGTGGGGACCATGGTCTTAGGAACATCTAGCTCAAATGGCATAACATAGTTCATAAAGAAAATATTCTATGTTCTACTTTGGTGAGTAGCATCTGGGGTCTTAAAAACTTCTAAGCGACCATCTAAGATACTCCATTGGTCTCACCCCATCTGGAGCAAGGGAGAATGAAGAAAACTAAAGACACAAGGGAAACACTAGTCCAAATGACTGATGTACCACAGTCTCCACCAGACTAGATGGTGCCTTGCTACCAGAACTGACTGCTCTGACAGGGACCACAAAGCAAAATGAGACTAAAGGGGCACACTGGCCCAAGAACAAGGACTAGAAGACAGGAAGGGACATGAAAGCTGGTAATAGGGAACTCAAGGTGGAGAAGAGAAGAGTGTTGACATGTCGTGGGGTTGGTAACCAAAGTCACAAAACAATAATTGTACAAATTGTTTAATGAGAAGCTAGTTTGTTCTGTATACCATTGTCTAAAGTACAATACAAAAATTCAAAAAAGGAGGCATGGCCAAGATGGCGGAGTAGTCAGATGCTTCTGGTGGTCCCTCTTACAACAAGACCTGAAAAAACAGTTGAATTGATTATATATGACAATCTAGGAGCCCTAAACATCAAAGGCAAAGCTGAGGAATCAGAATGAGCAGCAGGGGAGGGAGAAATGGTTCAGAATCAGCAAGGAGTATCCATACCTGATGTGGTAGGAACTGGCACCCCACAGACTGGATCCACTGGTAGGAGCAGGGTAAGGCCAGCAGTGGCATTTGGGATACATTTTCCACATTGGGAGAGACCAAGCAGTGGAGAGTTTGCTCATGCCTCCAGAATCAGGGAAAAGCAGTGCTAACAGCAAAGGATAAGTACTTGTGTCTAATCTGCTGCACAGACCAAAAAACACCCCCTTGGAAAAAACTGTCTCCTGTTTAACCGATCCCTCCCTGCTCTGCACCAGGTCCCAAGCCAGCCTCAGTGATAGCTGATTTCCCTTGGCTGCAAGTAGGACCTGCCACACGCCCTGAGCCATCGTCCCAGCCTTGGAGAAGGAACAAATTAACAAACAAGGGGAAAAAATAATCCACTGTCTACCCTAAGCTGGGAACTCAGGGCAGAAACAGTTCCTTTGCCTAGGCACAGGCATACGCAGTCCACAGACTTTGAATACCTTTCACACCTGCGTAGTCCTGTGGTCCCATTTCAACAGCGCAAGCCCTCATTAGCACAGTACATCAGTGTATATACCTGAAGTCTAACTTCAGCCATATGGTGGAGAGGCAGGCTTGTGACATTTGACGCCACTCTGCCTATTAAGCAGGGTCCTCATCTACCCACATCAGGGACCTGAGGACTGGTGCTTTCACCCACGCCACCTAGCCACCCTTGAAAGGGGTCTAAGGATAAGTGATGTCTCCCAGTCCTTACAGCAAACAGCATCGGGTGCCCACAGTCTGGCTCCAAAACCCACCCACATAACAGGGATACACTTTTCTCAAAGACATTCAGGGGTAGTTGTCAGTACACACAGCCTTGCTCAGCATGTGACACCCTACTGAAGCCAGATAACTGCACCAACACCAATCACACCTGCTGGTCTAACACTGTAGGTGAGAGCCTGCACCACACACTTGGGGACCGACTACCTGGACACCTGAGCTGAATCCATACAAGAAAAGTAAATGGACTCCTGGGCTCATATACCTGTTTACAGCTCTAACCACCTGGTGGCAGGACATCAGAGCTTCAAAGGTACCAATGATCAAACTAGCTCACTCAAGCAGCCTATTTGGACATATCAAAACAAAACAAACAAACGAAAAAAAAAAAAAAAACAAGAAGCTAGGACACAGTAAGCAAACAGAAAATAAATAAAGTAATTTATTGGTGGCTGGGAGTCAATAGTAAATAGCAAATCACAGAAAGAGGCAGACCAGATGGCTTCAGCCAGCTTCCAAAACAAAGAACCAAGAAATGTTCCAGATGAAGAGAACTTCCTGGAACTACCAAAGGTAGAACACAGAGCTCTTCAAGAGATCAGGAAGGAGATCAGGCAAAATGCAGAACAAGCCAAGGAATGCACAGACAGCATTAGAGGAACTTAAGAAGAATAGACAAGAAAGTAATGACAAGTTTAATAGGCTCAACAGAGAGACAGCAAACAGAAATTCAGAAGATTAACAATAAAATCTCAGAATTAGACAACTCAATAGTGATAGGAGCAGAATTAAAGAAATGGAAGTCAGAATTAGTGAGACTGAAGATAAAGTACTTGACACCCACATATCTGAGGAAAAATCAGATGAAAGAATTTTAAAAAAATGAAGAAAACTTAAGTGCTATATGGGACTTTACCGAGAGAAATAATCTATAAGTGATTGGAGTGCCAGAACAGGGGGGAATAATAGAAAATACAGAGAGAATTGTTGAAGACTTTTTGGCAGAAAATGTCCCTGATATCGTGAAAGATGAGAAGATATCTATACAAAATGCTCATCAAACCACACACAAGTTACATGCCAAAAGCAAGCCACTAAGACATATTATAATCAAACTTGCAAAAACCAAAGACAAAGAGAGAATTTTAAGAGTGTCTAGGGATAAACGAAAAGTCACCTACAAAGGACAGTCGATAAGACTAAGCTCAGACCACTCACCAGAAAGTATGCAGGCAAGAAGGCAATAGGATGACATAAACCCTTGAAGAAAAAAAATTGCCAGCCAAGAAATAAATATCCAGCAAAACTGTCTCTCAGATATGAAGGTGAAGTTAAGACATTTCCAGATAAAGAGAAGTTTATGGAATTTCCAAAAACCAAACCAAAATTAAAAGAAATAGTAAAGGGAGCATTCCAGTTAGAAAACCAATAACATCAGATAACAACTCAAGAAGAGAACACAGGACAGAGCAACCAGATATCAACCTAGATAGGCAAATGACAAAAATAAATCAAAGCTAAAATACTCAAAACAGGGAAACAGAGACATAATTATGTACAAAAAAAAATTAAATCAAAAAAGAGAACAAACGGGAACCAGACAAGGATGCCATTTATCACCATTTATTCAACATTGCCCTGGAGGTCCTAGCCAGAGCAATTAGGCTAGATAAAGAAATAAAGGGCATTCAAACTGGTAAAGAAGAAGTAAAAGTATCTCTATTTGCAGATGAGATGATCTTAAACAGAGAAAACCCTAAAGAATCCTCAAGAAAACTGCTGAAACTAATAGAAGATTTTGGGAGAGTATTAGCATACAAGATAAACTTACAAAATCAGTTGGATTCCTCTACACCAACAAAGAGAATGTCAAAAAGGAAATTACCAAATCAATACCAGTTACAGCAGCCCACAAGAAGATAAAACACTCAGGAATAAATCTAACCAGAGATGTAAAAGAATTATACGAAGAAAACTACAAGGCAATACTGCAAGAAATCAAAAGAGACCTGCATAAGTGGAAAAACATAACTTGCTCATGGATAGGCAGACTCAACATTGTAAAAAAGTCTACACTACCCAAAGTGATCTATACATACAATGCAATTGTGATGCAAATTCCAATGACATTTTTTAATGAGATGGAGAAACAAATCACCAAATTCATATGGAAGGGAAAGAAATCCTGGATAAGTAAAGCATTGCTGAAAAAGAACAAAGTGAGAAGCTTCATGCTACCTGGTTTTAGAAAATATTACACCACCACAGTAGTGAAAACAGCCTGGTACCGGTAAAACAAGAGATACATAGACCAATGGAACTGAATTGAGAATCCAGACATAAATCCATCCACATATGAGCAGCTGTTATTTGACAAAGGCCCAAATCTGTTAAATGGGGGAAAAGAGAGTCACTTTAACAAATGGTGCTAGCATAACTGGATATCCATCAATAAAAAAAAATGAAACAAGACCCATACCTCACACTATGTACAAAAACGAACTCAAAATGGATCAAAAACCTAAATATAAAATATAAAATGATGAAAATCATGGAAGAAAAAATAGGGACAATGCTAGGAGCCACAATACATGGCGTAAGCAGTATGCAAAATGTTACTAAAGAAGCACAAACAGCAGAAGAGAAACTAGATAACTGGGAGCTCCTAAAAATCAAACACCTATGCTCATCCAAATACTCCACCAAAAGAGTAAAAAGTTTACCTACCCTGGAAAAAGTTTTTGGCTACAACAATCCGATCAGCATCTGATCTCTAAAATCTACATGATACTGCAAAAACACCAGAAAGACAACTAACCCAATTAAAAAATGGGCAAAGGATATGAACAGAAACTTCTGCAAAGAAGACATTCAGGTGGTTAGCAGATACATAAAGAAATGCTCACAATCATTAGCCATTAGAGAAATGCAAATCAAAATTACAATGAGATTCTATCTCACTCCAAGGTTGGCATTAATCCAAAAATAATAAATTCTGGAGAGGTTGTGGAGAGACTGGAACTCTTATAAACTGCTGGTGGGAATGTAAAATGGTACAACCACTTTGGAAATCGATTTGGCGCTTCCTTAAAAAGCTAGAAATAGAAGCACCATACAACTCATCCATCCCAATCCTTGGAATACATCCTATAGAAATAAAAGCCTTCACATGAACAGATATATGCACACCCATATTCATTGCAGCACTGTTTACAATAGCAAATAGATGGAAGCAAACAAGGTGCCCATAAACAAATGAATGGATGAATAAATTATGGTATATTTAGAAAATGGAACACTACACAACCATTCAAAGGAATGATGAATCTGTGAAATATCTCATAACATGGAGGAAACTGGAAGGCATTATGCTGAGTGAAATTAGTTGCAAAAGGACAAATATTGTATGAGACCACTATTATGGGAAATTGAGGAATAGTTTAAACGGAGAAGAAAATGTTCTTTGATGGTTACTAGAGTGGGCAGGAAGGAGGGAGGGGGGTATTCACTAATTAGATAGTAGACAAGAACTATTTTAGGTGAAGGGAAAGACAACACACAATACAGGAGAGGTCAGCGCAACTGGACTAAACGAAAAGCAAAGAAGTTTCCTGAATAAACTGAACTCTTCAAAGTCCAGTGTAGCAGGGGCGGGAGTTTGGGGACCATGGTTTCAGGGGACATCTATGTCAATTGGCATAATAAAATCTATTAAGAAAACATTCTGCATCCCACTTTGGAGAGTGGCGTCTGGGGTCTTAAACGCTAGCAAGTGGCCATCTAATATGCAATAATTGGTTTCAACCGCCCTGGAGCAAAGGAGAATGAAGAACACCAAAGATACAAGGTAATTATGAGCCCAAGAGACTGAAAGGGCCACATAAACCAGAAACTACATTGGCCTGAGACCAGAAGACCTAGATGGTACTCAGTTACAACTGATGACTGCCCTGACAGGGAACACAACAGAGAACCCCTGAGGGAGCAGGAGAGCAGTGGGATGCAGACTTCAAATTCTCATAAAAAGACCAGACTTAAGGGTCTGAGACTAGATGGACCCTGGAAGTCATGGTCTCCAGACCTTCTGTTAGCCCAATATTGGAATGATTCCCTAAGCAAACTCTTCAGCCGGGGATTAGACTGGACTATGGAATAGAAAAAGATACTGGTGAAGAGTGAGCTCCTTGGATCAAGTAGACACATGAGATTATGTGAGCAGCTTCTCTCTGGAGGGCAGATGAGAGGGCAGAGGGAGTCAGAAGCTGGCTGAAAGGACACGAAAATAGAGAGTGGAGAGGAGTGTGCTATCTCATTGGGGGAAAGCAACTGGGAGTAAATAGCAAGGTGTATATAAGTTTTTGTACGAGAGACTGACTTGACTTGTAAACTTTCCCTTAAAGCACAATAAAAATAAAAAAGAAGAAAATATTCTTTGATGGTTACAAGGGTGGGGAGGGAATGAGAAGGGTCTTCACTAATTACATAGTACAGAAGAACTAATTTAGGTGAAGGGAAAGACAACACACAATACAGGAGAGGTCAGCACAACTAGACTAAACCAAAAGCAAAGAAGTTTCCTGAATACAACTGAATGCTTCAAAGGCCAGATTGGCAGGGACAGGGGTCTGGGAACCATGGTTTCAGGGATCATCTTGGTCAGTTGGCATAAAAAATGTATTAAGAAATCATTTTGCATCTCCCTTTGGAGAGTGGTGTCTGAGGTCTTAAACGCTAGCAAGCGACCATCTATGATGCATCAATTGGTCTCAACCAATCTGGATGAAAGGAGAATGAAGAACACCAAAGACAAAAGGTAATTATGAGCCCAAGAGACAGAAAGGGCTACATAAACCAGAGATTCTATCAGCAGGAAACAGGAAGAAGTATATGGTGCCTGCTACCACCAATGACTGCCCTTACAGGGAACACAAAAGAGAATCCCTGATGGAGCACGACAGTGGGATGCAGACCTCAAATTCTCTTAAGAAGACTAGACTTAATGGCCTGATTGAGAGTAGAGGGATCCTGGAAGTCATGGTCCCCAGACCTTCTGTTAGCTCGATACTGGAATCATTCCCTAAGCAAACTTTTCAGACAGGGATTAGACTGGGCTATAAGACAGAAAATGATACTGGTGAGAAGTGAGCTTCTTGTCTCACGTAGACACATGAGACTATGTAGACAGCTACTGTGTTGAGGTGAGATGAGAAAGCAGAGGAGGACAGGAGCTGGTTGAATGGACATGGGGAATACAGGGTGGAGAGGAGGAGTGTACTGTCTCCTTAGGGGAAGAACAGCTAGGAGTACATAGCAGTGTGTATATCGGTTTCTTTATGAGAGACTGACTTGATTTGTAAACTTTCACTTAAAGCACAATAAAAATAAAAAAGAAGAAAATATTCTTTGATGGTTACAAGGGTGGGGAGGGAATGAGAAGGGTCTTCACTAATTACATAGTACAGAAGAACTAATTTAGGTGAAGGGAAAGACAACACACAATACAGGAGAGGTCAGCACAACTAGACTAAACCAAAAGCAAAGAAGTTTCCTGAATACAACTGAATGCTTCAAAGGCCAGATTGGCAGGGACAGGGGTCTGGGAACCATGGTTTCAGGGATCATCTTGGTCAGTTGGCATAAAAAATGTATTAAGAAATCATTTTGCATCTCCCTTTGGAGAGTGGTGTCTGAGGTCTTAAACGCTAGCAAGCGACCATCTATGATGCATCAATTGGTCTCAACCAATCTGGATGAAAGGAGAATGAAGAACACCAAAGACAAAAGGTAATTATGAGCCCAAGAGACAGAAAGGGCTACATAAACCAGAGATTCTATCAGCAGGAAACAGGAAGAAGTATATGGTGCCTGCTACCACCAATGACTGCCCTTACAGGGAACACAAAAGAGAATCCCTGATGGAGCACGACAGTGGGATGCAGACCTCAAATTCTCTTAAGAAGACTAGACTTAATGGCCTGATTGAGAGTAGAGGGATCCTGGAAGTCATGGTCCCCAGACCTTCTGTTAGCTCGATACTGGAATCATTCCCTAAGCAAACTTTTCAGACAGGGATTAGACTGGGCTATAAGACAGAAAATGATACTGGTGAGAAGTGAGCTTCTTGTCTCACGTAGACACATGAGACTATGTAGACAGCTACTGTGTTGAGGTGAGATGAGAAAGCAGAGGAGGACAGGAGCTGGTTGAATGGACATGGGGAATACAGGGTGGAGAGGAGGAGTGTACTGTCTCCTTAGGGGAAGAACAGCTAGGAGTACATAGCAGTGTGTATATCGGTTTCTTTATGAGAGACTGACTTGATTTGTAAACTTTCACTTAAAGCACAATAAAAATAAAAAAGAAGAAAATATTCTTTGATGGTTACAAGGGTGGGGAGGGAATGAGAAGGGTCTTCACTAATTACATAGTACAGAAGAACTAATTTAGGTGAAGGGAAAGACAACACACAATACAGGAGAGGTCAGCACAACTAGACTAAACCAAAAGCAAAGAAGTTTCCTGAATACAACTGAATGCTTCAAAGGCCAGATTGGCAGGGACAGGGGTCTGGGAACCATGGTTTCAGGGATCATCTTGGTCAGTTGGCATAAAAAATGTATTAAGAAATCATTTTGCATCTCCCTTTGGAGAGTGGTGTCTGAGGTCTTAAACGCTAGCAAGCGACCATCTATGATGCATCAATTGGTCTCAACCAATCTGGATGAAAGGAGAATGAAGAACACCAAAGACAAAAGGTAATTATGAGCCCAAGAGACAGAAAGGGCTACATAAACCAGAGATTCTATCAGCAGGAAACAGGAAGAAGTATATGGTGCCTGCTACCACCAATGACTGCCCTTACAGGGAACACAAAAGAGAATCCCTGATGGAGCACGACAGTGGGATGCAGACCTCAAATTCTCTTAAGAAGACTAGACTTAATGGCCTGATTGAGAGTAGAGGGATCCTGGAAGTCATGGTCCCCAGACCTTCTGTTAGCTCGATACTGGAATCATTCCCTAAGCAAACTTTTCAGACAGGGATTAGACTGGGCTATAAGACAGAAAATGATACTGGTGAGAAGTGAGCTTCTTGTCTCACGTAGACACATGAGACTATGTAGACAGCTACTGTGTTGAGGTGAGATGAGAAAGCAGAGGAGGACAGGAGCTGGTTGAATGGACATGGGGAATACAGGGTGGAGAGGAGGAGTGTACTGTCTCCTTAGGGGAAGAACAGCTAGGAGTACATAGCAGTGTGTATATCGGTTTCTTTATGAGAGACTGACTTGATTTGTAAACTTTCACTTAAAACACAATAAATTAAAAAAAAAGAGGAACTAAAAAACATACTCATAGATCTTTCATATATAGAGGAAGTCAAGGCAATATAAACAAATAAAAGTTTGGTTTAAACTCAGAAAAAACAGGGGTAAATATTAAGGTAACCACAAAGGAAAATAACAACCCTACACATCAAAATAAAAAAAACAATAAAAACATAAAGACTCAGCAAATAAATAACAAAAAGGAAAAAGAGGAAAAGATAATATATAAAGAAAAAGTACTCAGCACAGAAAATTAAGTGGAAAAAAGAAACTGTCAACAAGAGGAAAAAAGACATCAAAATGACAGCACTAAATTCATACTTATCCATAATTAAGCTGAAAGTAAATGGACTAAATGCACCAATAAAGAGACAGAGAGTAGCAGAATGGATTAAAAAAACATGATCCACCTTTATGCTGCCTACAAGGGACACACCTTAGACTTAAAGACAAAAACAAACTAAAATTCAAAGGACAGGAAAAAAAGTCAAGCAAACAACAACCAAAAATAGCAGAAGTGGCAATACTAATTTCTGACAAAATAGACTTTAAAGTTAAATCCACCATAAAGGATAAGGAAGGACACTATACAATGATTAAAGTGTCACTACCAGGAGGACATAACCATGATAAATATTTACACACGCAAAGATAGGGCTCCAAAATACATAAAACAAACTCTAACAGCATTGAAAAGACAGATAGACAGCTACACAATAATAGTAGGAGACTTCAACACACCACTTTTAGTGGAGGACAGAACATCCAGAAAGAAGTTCAATAAAGACAAGAAGAACTAAATACCATGATCAAACAACTTGACCTCATAGAGATATAGAGAACACTCCACCCAACAGCAGCCAGATATACTTTCTTTTCTAATGCACATGAAATATTCTCCAGAATAGGCCACCTATAGGTCATAAAGCAAGCCTTTACAGAATCCAAACCATCGAAATATTACAAAGCATCTTTTCTGACCATAAAGCCATAAAAGTAGAAATCAATAACAGAAAAACCATGGAAAAAATCAAACACATGGAAACTGAACAACATCTTACTCAAAAACTACAGGGTTATAAGAAGAAATTGAGGATGGCATAAAGAAATTTACACAATCAAATGAGAATGAAAACACTTCCTATCAGAACCTTTGCGATGCAGCAAAAGTAGTTCTCAGAGGTCAATTTTAGCAAAAAATATGAACATCCAAAAAGAAGAAAGGCCCCAAATGAAAGAATTATCCCCACAATTCATACAAATAGAAAAAGAGCACCAAAAGGAACCCTGAGGCAGCAGAAAAAAGCAAACAATAAAAATTAGAGGAGAATTAAATACAGAACAGAAAAACAACTGAAAGAGTTAAAAAAAGACCAAAAGCTGATTCTTTGAAATCAATAAGCCATTGGTCAAGCTGACAAAAGAAAACCAGAAGAGGAAGCAAAAACTTGAATAAGAAATGAGAAGGGTGATATCAAGAGAGACGCAACTGAAATTAAAAGAATCATAACAGAATACTATGAGAAATTGTACTCTAACAAATTTGAAAACCTAGAGGAAATGGACAAATTTCTAGAAACACACTACCTACCTAAACTAACACAGAGGTAGAACAACAAAATAAACCTATAACAAAAAAAGAGATTGAAAAGTAATTTTAAAACTCCCAACAAAGAAAAGCCCTGGCTCTGATGGCTTCACTGGAGAATTCTACCAAACTTTCAGAGAAGAGTTAACACCATTGCTACTAAAGGTATTTCAGAGCATAGAAAAGGATGGAACACTCCTAAACTCATTCTATGAAGCCACCATATCCTTGATACCAAAACCAGGTAAAGACATCACACACACACACACAAAAAATCACAGACCAATATCCCTCATGAACTTAGATGCAAAAATCCTCAACAAAATTCTAGCCAATAGAATTCAACAACATATCAAATAATAATAATAATTTAACATGACAAAGTGGGATTCATATCTGGTATGCAGGCATGGTTCAACATTAGAAAAACAATCAATGTAGTCCATCACATAAATAAAGCTACAGACAAGAACCAAACGATCTTATCAATTAATGCAGAAAATGCATTTGACAAAGTCCAACGCTCATTCATGATAACAACTCTCAGCAAAATAAGAATAGAAGGGAATTTCCTCAACATAAGAAAGGGCATTTATACAAAGCCAAGAGCCAACAACACCCTAAATGGAGAGAGTTTGAAAGCATTTCCCTTGAGAACGGAAACCAGACAGGGATGCCCTTTATTGCCGCTCTTATTCAACATTGTGCTGGCGATCCTAGCCAGAGCAATTAGGCTGGAAAAAGAAATAAAAGATATCCCAACTGGTAAGGAAGAAGTAAAAGTGTCTTTATTTTCAGATGATATGATCTTATACACAGAAAACCCTAAAGAATCCTCAAGAAAACTACTTGAACTAATAGAAGAGTTCTGCAAAGTATCGGGATACAAGGTAAATATACTTAAATCAGTTGGATTCCTCTACATTAACAAAGAGAAGGTGGAAGAGGCAATCACCAAATCAATACTATTTACAATAGCCCCCAAGAAGATAAAATAGTCAGGAATAAATCTAACCAGAGACGTAAAAGACCTACACAAAGAAAACTACAAGACAGTACTGCAAGAAACCCAAAGAGACCTACATAAGCAGAAAAATGTACGTTGCTCATGGATAGGAAGATGGAACGTTACCAAAATATCTATTCTACCCAAAGTGATGTATGGTTATAATGCAATCCTGATCCAAATTCCAATGACGTTTTTTAAGGAGATGGAGAAACAAATCACCAAGTTCATATGGAAAGGTAAGTGGTCCCGCATATGTAAAAAATTACTGAAAAAGAAGAACAAAGTGTGAGGCCTCACTCTACCTGATTTTAGAACCTATTAAACAACCTGGTAGTGCACAACTACAGGTACATAGACCAATGGAACAGAATTGAGAATCTAGACATAAATCCATCCACATATGAGCAGTTGATATTTGACAAAGGCCCCAAATCAGTTAAATGGGGAAAAGCCAGTCATTTTAAAAAATGGTGCTGGCGTAACTGGATATCCATCTGCAAAAAAATGAAACAAGACCCGTACCTCACTCCATGCACAAAAACTAGCTCAAAATGGATCAAAGACCTAAATATAAAATTTAAAACATAAAGATCATAAAAGAAAAAGTAGAGGCAACTCTAGGAGTACTATTACATGGCATAAACAGTACACAAAACATTACTAACAATGTACAAACACCAGAAGAGAAACCAGATAACTGGGAGCTCCTAAAAACCACTTATTCTCATCCAAAGACTTACCAAAAGAGTAAAAAACAAAAAAACAACCCAGAGACTGGGAAAAATGTTTTGACTAAAACAAATCCAATCAGCATCTAATCTTTTAAATCTGCAAGATACTGCAAAACCTCAACAGCAAAAAGACAAATAACCGAATTACAAAATGGACAAAGTATATGAACAGTCACTTCACCAAGGAAGACATTCAGGTGGCTAACAGATTATGTAAGGAAATGCTCAGGATCATTAGCCCTTAGAGAAATGCAAATCAAAATCACAATGAAATACCATCTCACTCCAACAAGGCTCGCATTAATCCAAGAAAAAAAAAAGGTGAAAGTTGGAGAGGTTGTGGAGAGACTGGAACTCTTATACACTGCTGGTGGGAAGTAAAATGGTGCACTTTGGAAATAGATTTGGCGCACCCTTAAAGAGCTAGAAATAGAAGTACCATACGATCCAGCAATCCCACTCCTTGGAATATATACTAGAGAAATAAGAGCCTTCGCAAGAATAGATATATGCACACGCATTTTCATTGCAGCATTGTTTACAATAGCAAAAAGATGGGAACAACCAAGGGGCCCACCAACGGATGAATGAATAAACGAATTATGGTATATTCACACAATGGAATACTCTGCAAGAATAAAGAATATCGATGAATCTGTGAAATATCTCATAACGTGGAGGAATCTGGAAGGCATTATGCTGAGTGAAATTAGTCAGTTGCAAAAAGACAAATATTGTATGAGACCACTAATTTAAGAACTCAAGAAAAGGTGCAATCACAGAAAACATTCCTTGATGGTTATGAGGGAGGGGAGGGAGGAAGGAAGGAAGAAAGGTATTCGATAATTAGATAGTAAACAAGAATTATTTTACATGAAGGGAAGGACAACACACAATAGTGGAGAAGTCAGCACAAGTGGACTAAACCAAAAACAAAGATGTTTTGTGAATACAACCATACACATTGAGGGACAGAGTAGCAGGGGCATGGGTCTGGAGACCATGGTTTCAGGCGACTAGGTCAATTGGAATAACAAAGGGTATTCAGAAAGCGTTCTGCATCCCACATTGGTGAGTGGCGTCTGGGGTCTTAAGAGCTAGCAAGTGGCCATCTAAGATGCATCAATTGGTCCCAACCCACCTGGTGCAAAGGAGAATGAAGAACACCAATGATAGAAGGAAAAAATTAGCCCAAGAGACAGAAAGGGCCACATGAACCAGAGACTCCATCAGCCTGAGACAGGAAGAACTGGATGGTACCTGGCTAGCAGCCATGACTGCCCTGACAGGGAACACGACAGAGAAACCCTGATGGAACAGGAAAAAACTGGGATGCAGACCTCAAATTCCTGTAAAAAGACCAGACTTAACAGTCTGAGGCTGGTGTGGCCCCAGGAGTCATGGCCCCCGGACTCTATGTTAGCCCAAAAATAAAACCATTCCAGAAGCCAACTTTTCAAACAAATATTAGACTGGACTATAAGGCATAAAATGATACTGGTGTGGAGTGTACCTCTTAGCTGAAGTAGTAACATGAGACTACTTCCCAGTCTCTGGGTTGTTTTTTTTTTTTTACTCTTTTGGTAAGTCTTTGGATGAGAATAAGTGATTTTTAGGAGCTCCCAGTTGTCTGGTTTCTCTTCTGGTGTTTGTACGTTGTTAGTAATGTTTTGTGTACTGTTTATGCCATGTAATAGGGCTCCTAGAGTTGTCTCTACTTTTTCTCACCTGCCTCGAGGTGAGAAGAGAAGGCAGAGGGGGACAGAAGCTGGTTGAATGGATAGGGGGAATACAGAGTGGAGAAAAGGAGTGGACCATCACATTGCAGGGAGAGCAACTAGGGTCACATAACAATGTGTGCGTAAGTTTTTGTGTGAGAAACTGACTAGAATTGTAAACTTTCACTTAAAGCACAATAAAAAAAAGGTAAAAAAAAAAACTATTCCAGCCTCTATCCATTACCCAATTCAAAAGCGGCTTCCACATTTTAGGTTTCTGTTAGAGCAGCATCTCACTCTTGGTACCAAATTCAGAAATACCACATATGGGTGGCTTTAACAAACAGAATTTATTTTCTCACAGTTTAGGAGGCTAGAAGTCTGAATTCAGGGTGCAGGCTCTAAGGTAAGGCTTTCTCTCTCTGTTTATTCTGGAGGAAGGTCCTTGTGTCTTTGAGCTTCTGTTCCTGGGTGATCCTCATGTGACTTGGCATCTCTCTTTCTCTCTCTTTGCTTCTATTGCTTGTTTAATCTCTTTTATATCTCAAAAGAGATTGATTTCAGACACTCCCTACACTAATCCCTTCTCATTAACATAACAAAGACAGTCCATTCCAAATGAGATTATAACCACAGGTATAGTTTTTTTTTTTTTTTATAGAAGTTAGAATTTACAACACATATTTTGCAGGGGACAGAATTCAGTCAGTAACAATGGCCTAGTGTTACTGGCTTTTCATGAGGAAGGCCCTGAGACCTAGGTCTTCATTTCCTACTACTGAAGCAAGTCTCCATTTCAGAGTTTCCAGGGCCTCCTCCCACCCTTGCAGAACCCTCACCAAAAGACCTGATATTGACAACTTCATGACTTGGGTTTCTGTAACTATGTAAGTTTGGGTGATACCCCTAAGGAGCTCCAGTTCTTCTAAGACAAGCCATACAGAGTACCCAGTCTACTTCTTCCCCAAACCTGGTTACCTAAGGTGCTGGATCAACTGCGCTATTCCCTGACTTGGGGCAATGGCAAACTCCCTAGCCTCATTAGGGACATGGCGTGCTCTCAGGGCCACTGAAATGACCACATGGGGAAAATATTCCATATACGATCATGGTGGTCCATTGGTTGCCACATAGAAGGTTGTGACAAATTACAGTGATCACCCAAATTACCATGATCCCCAGAGACCCTACCTAATTTAAGGGAATAATTCCCTATATTTTCCAGGCTGCTGCTAGACATATGATTGAAGTCAAAAAAGTCTGCCTTATGCTGACCCTTGGTAAAATAATTTACCTAATTTTCCAGGGGTTATATCTCCCACTGTCCTTGAATTTCCCACTACTTGGATGGATGGCCTAAGAATACTAGTGTCCCATTGTAAAAAAATTAAAACTTTGGCCTTTGCATTAGACTCCCTAAATGAGACCCTGTCAGTCTTCTCTAACTCCTTGAAATTGTTAATACGACCCAGCATAAATTGAAATAGGGCCTTCAAAGATTGAGCCCTATTACATAAGGTCTATTAATAGAAGAAAGAGGATGAGCAAATGGGAGGGTAACTCCCACAATTATTATAAAAGGAAACAAGTAAATACACAAAATTGATAATCTCAGAACTCTGGACAACAGTGAAAGGACTAGAGGGTCAAAGAGAATACTGAATCAAGTAAAAAGTAACATACAGACTGAGTGGAGGTTCACGGAACGTCCTCCCCCCACCCTCCTCCCAAACTCAAAGTGGCCATCCTGAGGCAGCGGCAACCATCACACTGAGCACCGTGTAGCCTGGACTTTGTGAAGAGCCAGGCCCCAGTGGAGGCACCACAGGTAAGGAAGCCTGAGCACACAGACTTAAGAAAGGCCTCTGTGATGTACCACAGGTCTGGGACTGTGTGGATCCCAGAAAGAAGTGATGAGCAGAGTGCAGCAAGGCCCAGAATTTGTAAACACCTAGGCCCTAGTAAACATAGCTCAGGCAAGGACAACTGAAGATGCAGATTTCACAAAGGTTGCTGCGGCATACTGCAGACCTGGGATGGTGTGGGTCCCAGCAAGGAGCAATGTGTAGATCACACTGAGGGTGAGTTTTGTGAAAAGCCAGGCTCCAGTGAAACAGCTCGAGCAAGGATGACTGAGCAGGCAGACCCAAGAAACATCTCCATGGCACACCAGAGGCCTGAGACCATGTGTTTCCCAGGAGAAAGCAGCATGCAGAGCTCAGTGTGGCTCCGACTTTGTGAACAGCCAGGAACCAGTGAAGGCAACTGAGAAGATAGACCTGGGATGAAGTGGCTAGACAAACATTCTGTGAGCCTGA
Organism: Elephas maximus indicus; assembly: GCF_024166365.1. Taxonomy (NCBI): domain Eukaryota; kingdom Metazoa; phylum Chordata; class Mammalia; order Proboscidea; family Elephantidae; genus Elephas; species Elephas maximus. The sequence goes on along the minus strand of NC_064846.1, from coordinate 96,054,057 downwards.
GTTCCTGGGCAAAAAAGAATAATATATGCATTATGGAAGTCCCAGAAGAAGGGGAGAGAGAGAAAGGTATAGAAATAATTTTTGAAGAAATAATGGCCAAACACTTCCCAAATGTGATGAAAGACAAGAACTTATACATCCAAGACACTCAGTGAACTCCAAGAACAACAAATCTAAAGAGAGCCACACTGAGGCATATTATAATAAAAACTCTCAAAAACCAACATCAAAGAGAAAATTTTGAGAGCAGCATGAGAGAAGGGAAGTATCACATATAAGAGGTCTTCAATAAGATTAAGTGCTGATTTCTCTTCAGAAACTAGGCAGGTAAAAAGACAGTGGGATGACATATTTAAAGTGTGGTAAGAAAAGAACTGTCATCCAAGAATACTATCTCCAGCAAAACTGTCATTCAAAAATGAGGGTGAAATTAAGACGTTCCAAGATAAAAGAAAACTGAAGGAATTTGTTAACACTAGACCAGCCCTGCAACGAAATGCTAGAGTATCCTCCAGAAGTAAAAGTAAAGATACTTAACATAACTTGAAGTTGTACACACTGGGAGGTGAGAGGTTACCATTTAAGGAAGTGGCATGACAAGTATAAAAGCCAGAGTTAAGGTATTGATTATTGGCAGATACAACTGGTATCTCTTTCATGCTATATAAGGGCAAAGGTTTTAAAATAAACAAACATAGATAATAACAATAACACAAAGCTAAATTTTAATTTCAGGATAGCTGAGGTACAAAGATTAAATCAGTGATAACAACATCATAAATGGAAAGGGAAGGAGTAGCATAAGTATAGATTTATGTTACTTAAATTAAGTTCTTATCAATATTAACCAGGTTGTTATAAATGTAAGTTGTTAAAAGTAGTCCTCATTGTAACCACAAAAAAAACAATAAAAAATTATACACAAAAGAAAAGATGAAGGGAAATAAAATGGTTCAACAGACACACACAAACCTATACACAACAAAAGTCAGCACTGGAGGAAAAGAGGGACAAAGAAGGTATAAGACATACAAAAACAAGTGACAAAATGGCAGAAGTAAGTCCTTCTTTATGGGTAATAACCGTAAATATAAATGGATTAAATGCTCCAACCAAGAGGCAGAGAGTGGCAGATTGAATAAAAGAAATAATGATAAAATGACCCATCTATATGCTGTCTACAAAAGACACACTTCAGGCACAAAGACAAAAATAGATCGAAAGGATGGAAGAAAACATTCCATGTAAGCAGTAAAGAGAGCAGGCCTGGCAATTTTAATATCAGACAAAATAGACTTTAAGTCAAAATCTATTATAATAGACAAAGAAGGACACTATATAATGATAAAAGGGACAATTCATCAAGGAGGCATAAGTATTATAAACATTCATGCACCTAGTCCCAAAGACCCAAAAATTTATAAAACAAGCACTGACAGAATTGAAGGAAGAAATAGACAGGTCTATGACATTAGCTCACTTTAATGTACCATTTTTGATAACAGACAGAACTAGAAAGAAGATCAATAGAGAAATAGGGGAATTGAACAACACAATTAATTAACTAGACCTCACAGACATACATAGAACACTCCATTCAGCAACAGCACAATATACCAGTGCTTCAAACCAGTTCATTCCAGTTTGAACCCCTGCTGAGGATTTGCATTTCCACAACAGATATACTGAATCAGAATCTACATTTTAACAAGATTCCAACTGATTCTTAGGAACAGCTTCCTGGGAACTTGTTAGAAATGCAAATTCTCAGCAAGGAACTTGTTAAAAATGCAAATTCTCAGCAGGGTTTTGAACTGGAATGAACCAGCTCAAAGCCTTGCAATACACATTCTTCTTCGGTGCACAAGGAACATTCTTAAGGATAGACCGTATATTAGAACACAAACCAAGCCTCAAAAAATTTAAAAAGACTGAATCATACAAAGTATCTTTTCTAATCACAATGGAATGGAGCTAGAAAACAATAACATAAAGAAAAATAGAAAACGTACAAATATGTGGAAACTAAATAACACACTTTGTCACAACCAATGCATAAAAGAAGATCAAGAGAGAAATTGAAAAATTGAGAAAGAAAACACAGCATACCAAAACTTACAGGATTCAGCAAAGGCAACACTCAGAGGAAAATTTATAGCAATAAAGGTCTATATTTTAAAAAAGAGCAAAACTCCCATATCAATAACCAAATTCTACAACTTGAGGAACTAGAAAAGGAAAAGCAAACTAAACCTAAGACTACCAGAAGAATGGCGATAAGTTCAGAGCAGAAGTAGAGACTAGAACCACAATAGGGAGAATCAACAAAATCAGAGTTGTTTTTTTGAAAAGATTAATAAAATGGACAAACCTTTGACTAGACTGACAAAGAAAAAGAGAGAAGATGAAAATATCTAAAAAGAGAAACAAAGGTGAGGGCATTACAACCAAACACATAGAAACAAAAATAATTGGAAGGGAATGCTATGAACAGTCATGTACCAACAAATTAGATAATTTAGAAGTGGACACATTTCACGAAACACATAAACTCTTACATTGACTCAAGAAGAAATAACGGATCTCAACAGGCCCATAACAAATGAAGAGATTAAACCCTTAATTAAAATTTACCAACAACAACAAAAATCCTGGACCAGATGGTTTCACTAGGGAATTATACCAAACATTTGTTTGAGAAGTGACCCCAATCCTACTTAAAGTTCTCCAAAAATACAGAAGAGGAGGAAACATCTAACTCATTCTATGAGGCAACCATTACCCTGATACCAAAGTTAGACAAAGACACCAGGAGAAAACTACAGATAAACATCCCTAATGAAGATAGGTGCAAAGTACTTAATAAAATACTAGCAAACTAAACAAAAAAATATATTTGTATTAAAAGGATTATTCACCACGATCAAGTGGGATTTAACCCAGAATGCAACGGAGGTTCACCATTAGAAAATCAATCAAAATAATGTTGTTGTTGTTGTCAGGTGCCGTTGAGTCGGTACCGACTCATAGCGACCCTATACACAACAGAACGAAACACTGCCTGGTCCTGCGCCATCCTTACAATCCTTGCTATGCTTGAGCTCGTTGTTGCAGCCACTGTGTCAATTCATCTCATTGAGGGTCTTCCTCTTTTCCGCTGACCCTATACTCTGCCAAGCATGATGTCCTTCTCCAGGGACTGGTCCCTCCTGACAACATGTCCAAAATATGCAAGACGCAGCCTCGTCAGCCTTTCATCTAAGAAGCATTCTGGCCACACTTCTTCCAAGACAGATTTGTTCGTTCTTTTGGCAGTCCATGGTATATTCAATATTCTTCGCCAACACCACAATTCAAAGACATAAACTCTTCTTCGGTCTTCCTTATTCATTGTTCAGCTTTCACATGCATATGATGTCGTTGAAAATACCATGGCTTGGGCCAGGCGCACCTTAGTCTTCAGGGCGACATCTTTGCTCTTCAGCACTCTGAAGAGGTCCTTTGCAGCAGATTTACCCAATGCAATGCCTCTTTTGATTTCTTGACTGCTGCTTCTGTGGCTGTTGATTGTGGATCCAAGTAAAATGAAATCCTTGACAACTTCAATCTTTTCTCCATTTATCATGATGTTGCTCATTGGTCCAGTTGTGAGGATTTTTGTTTTCTTTCTTGAGGTGTAATCCATACTGAAGGCTGTGGTCTTTATCTTCATTAGTAAATGCTTCAAGTCTTCTTCACTTTCAGCAAGCAAGGTTGTGTCATATGCATAATGCAGGTTGTTAATGAGTCTTCCTCCAATCCTGATGCCCTGTTTTTCTTCATATAGTCCAGCTTCTTGGATTATTTGCTTAGCATTCAGATTAATAGGTATGGTGAAAGAATATAACCCTGACACACACCTTCCCTGACTTTAAACCAATCAGTATCCCCTTGTTCTGTCCGAACAACTGCCTCTTGATCTATGTAAAGGTTCCTCATGAGCACAATTAAGTGTTCTGGAATTCCCATTCTTTGCAGTGTTATCCATAGTTTGTTATGATCCACACAGTCAAATGCCTTTGCATAGTCAATAAAACACAGGTAAACATCCTTCTGGTATTCTTAAACATCCTTCTGGTATTCTCTGCTTTCAGCCAGGATCCATCTGACATCAGCAATGATATCTCTGGTTCCATGTCCTCTTCTGAAACTGGCCTGAATTTCTGGCAGTTCCTTGTTGATATACTGCTGTAGCCGTTTTTGAATGATCTTCAGCAAAATTTTGCTTGCGTGTGATATTATTGATATTGTTCTAAAATTTCCACATTTGGTTAGATCACCTTTCTTGAGAATAGGCATAAATATGGATCTCTTCCAGTCAGTTGGCCAGGAAGCTGTCTTCCATATTTCTTGGCATAGACGAGTGAGCACCTCCAGTGCTGCATCTGTTTGTTGAAACATCTCAATTGATATTCCATCAATTCCTGGAGCCTTGTTTTTTGCCAATGCCTTCAGAGCAGCTTGGACTTCTTCTTTCAGTACCATCAGTTCCTGACCATATGCCACCTGTTGAAATGGTTGAATATCGAATAATTCTTTTTGGTATAACGACTCTGTGTGTTCCCTCCATCTTCTTTTGATGCATCCTGCGTCATTTAATATTTTCCCCATGTAATGTTTCACTATTGCAACTTGAGGCTTGAATTTTTTCCTCAGTTCTTTCAGCTTGAGAAATGCCGAGCATGTTCTTCCCTTTTGGTTTTCCATCTCCAGCTCTTTGCACATGTCATTATAATACTTTACTTTGTCTTCTCGAGCTGCCCTTTGAAATCTTCTGTTCAGTTTTTTTACTTCATCAATTCTTCCTTTTGCTTTAGCTGCTTGATGCTCAAGAGCAAGTTTCAAAGTCTCCCCTGACATCCGTCTTGGTCTTTTCTTTCTTTCCTGTCTTTTCAGTGACCTCTTGCTTTCTTCATGGATGATGTCTTTGATGTCATTCCACAATTTGCCTGGTCTTCAGTCACTAGTGTTCAATGCGTCAAATCTATTCTTCAGATGGTCTCTAAATTCAGATGGGATATACTCAAGGTCATATTTTGTCTCTCGTGGACTTGTTCTGATTTTCTTCAGTTTCAGCTTGAACTTGCATATGAGCAATTGATGGTCTGTTCCACAGTCAGCCCCTGGCCTTGTTCTGACTGATGATATTGAGCTTTTCCATAGTCTCTTTCCACAGATGTAGTCAATTTGATTTCTGTGTGTTCCGTCTGGCGAGGTCCATGTGTATAGTCGCCCTTTATGTTGGTGAAGGAAGGTATTTGCAGTGAAGAAGTTGTTACTCTTGCAAAATTCTATCATTCAGTCTCCAGCATTTTTCTATCACCAAGGCCATATTTTCCAACTACTGATTCTTCTTCTTTGTTTTCAACTTTCACGTTCCAATCTCCAGTATTTATGAATGCAATCAACGTAATACACCACATTAATATAATAAGGCAAAAGAACCACATGATCATTCAAATCTATGCAGAAAAGGCATTTGACAAAATTAAGCACGCTTTCTTGATGAAAAAACCCAACAAGATAGGAATAGAAGGGAAATCCTCAACATAATAAAGTGCATTTATGAAAAACCAGCAGCTAACATCATACTCAATGGAGGAAGACTGAGAAACTTATCGTTAAGTCCAAGAACAAGACAATGATGTCCACTCTCACCACTGCTATTCAACATTGATCTGGAAGTCCTACCCAGAGAAATTAGGCTAGGAAAAAAGAAGAAGAAGAAAAAAGTTATTGCAATTGGGAAGGAGAAAGTAAAACTATCCCAGTTTACAGATGACATGATCCTATACATAGAAAACCCCAAAAGTTCTACAAGAAAGTTATTAGAACTAATAAATGAAGTCAATGATGTGGCAGGCACAACACACAAAAATCAGTTGTGTTTCTATACATCAGAAATGAGCAAGGTAAAAAGGAAATTAAGGAAACATTACCATTTACATTCGGTGGCCCAAATGGTTTGCACTCAATGGCTACAGTTTGGTGGTTCCAATCCACCTAGCCATACTGCAGAAGGAAAGCCCTGGTGATCTGCTTCCATATAGAACATAGCCAAGAAAACTCCATGAAGCTATTCTACTCCATAACATATACAGTTGCCATGATCAGAATCAACCTCATGGCATCTAACAACAACAACCTTACCACTATGTTTTCTGAATTCTAAGACAACAATTACAAAACCATCTGTCTTAGTTATCTAGTGCTGCTATAACAGAAATACCACAAGTGGATGGTTTTTTAAAATTAAGTAATTTATTTTTGGTGCTTTAAGTGAAAGTTTAAAAATCAAGTCAGTCTCTCATACAAAAAGGTATACACGAGGTGGAGCCAAGATGGTGGAACAGACAGTTGCTTCCGACAAGCCCTCTTTACAACAAAGACCTGAAAAAACAAGTGAAATGAGTATATTTATGACAAGCTGGGAGCCCTGAGCATCAAAGGCAAGCTTAGACAATGAATTGAGGGGCAGAGGGAGGAAGAGACCGTTCAGAAGTGGACAGGAGTTACCAGGCCTGAATCACAGGGAGCCCTCAGGCACCATTCCTGAAGTGCTGGCGGCAGCAGCGAGCTGGTACTAGTGTTCAGCCACAGTTTCCTCAGGGAGAAGCAGCCAGCCACATAGCCTACTCACACCTCTGGAACCTGAGAAGAACGGCGCTCTCAGCAAAAGATAAGTACTTGCATATATTTTACTGCATCCCTCCCACCGCCAAGCTGGCTTCAGCAGCTGAATCCCTGGGCCTGAGATAGACCCCAATGAGCACCTAGAGCCATTGTCCCAGCCTTGGGGAAGCAAAAAAAAAATTGCATTTGGGGGAAAAGATAATTTGCTAGCTCCATTAACTGGGGGAGCTCAGGACAGAACCAACTCCTGTCCAGGCATAAACCATCCATGGACCTTGAGCACCTTTCCCTTCTGCATGGACCTCTGTGGGCCTATTTCAGGAGAATAGGCCCTTGTTGGCAAACTCCAACTAATTCAGCTGTGCAGTGGAGAGGTGGGTGTTTGACGTTTGAAATTGCTTTCCCTATTAAACAAGGTCCTCACCTACCCACATCAGGGACCTAAGCACTGGTAGCTCCACTCAGGTCACCCAGCCACCCATGACAGGGATCCAAAGATAACTGTTACCTCCCAGTCCTTAAACCCAAAAACTTTGGGTGCCCATGGTCCGTTGGCAGAACTCATTAACCTGCAGGCTCTAGGGGACATGGACACTCTTTCCTCAGAGACACTTGGGGGTTGGTCCTCAGCCCCCTGCCATGTTCAGAGTGTGACCCTGCTGCAATCACATACTGGTATATACGTCAATCACCCCTGCCCCTCAAAGACTGTAGGACAGAGCCTGTACCACACACTTGATGATCAGCTACCTGGAAACCTGAGCTGAATTCATACAAGAAAACTGAATGGACTCCTACACTGATACACCTGGTAACAGTTCCAGCCAGCTGGGGAGAGGACACCAGACCGTCAAAGGTGAAAATAATCAGCCAGCTCACTCAAGAAACCCATAGGAGTATACAAAAACAAAACAAAGCAAGCAGCTACAGCACAGTAAGCAAGAATAAACTAATACAATAACTTACAGATGGCTCAGAAACAACAGTCAATATCAAGTCACATAAAGAAACAGACCATGATCACCTCAACAGGCTCTCAAAACAAAGAATCCAGGGATCTTTTAGATGAAAGTGCATTCCTGGAATTACCAGATGCAGAATACAAAAGTTTAGTATACAGAACCCTTCAAGACATCAGGAAGGAAATGAGGCAATATGCAGAACAAGCCAAGGAACACAGAGATAAAGCAACTGGAGAAATAAGAAAGATTGTTCAGGAACATAATGAAAAGTTTAATAAGCTGGAAAAATCCATAGACAGGCAGCAATCAGAAATTCAGAAGATTAACAACAAAATTACAGAAGTAGACAACTCAACAGAAAGTCAGAGGAGCAGAATTGGGCAAGTAGAAGCTAGAATTTCTGAACTCGAAGATAAATCACTTGGCACTAATATATTTGAAGAAAAATCAGATAAAAGAATTTAAAAAAATGAAGAAACCTTAAGAATCCTGTGGGACTCTATCAAGAGAAATAACCTATGAGTGATTGGAGAACCAGAACACGGAGGGATAACAGAAAATACAGAGAGGATTGTTGAAGATTTCTTGGCAGAAAACTTCCCTGATATTGTGAAAGGTGAGAAGATATCTATCCAAGATGCTCATTGAACTCCACAAAAGGTAGATCTGAAAAAAAAGCCACCAAAACCTGTTAAATCAAACTTGCCAAAACCAAAGACAAAGAGAGAATTATAAGAGCAGCGAGGGATAAACAAAAAGTCACCTACAAAGGAGAGCCAATAAGAAAAAGCTGGGAGTACTCAGCAGAAACCATGCAGGCAAGAAAGAAATGGGATGACATATTTAAAAAATTGAAGGAAAAAAATTGCCTGCCAAGAATCATATATCCACCAAAACTGTCTCTTAAATATGAAGGTGAAATTAAGACATTTCCAGATAAACACAAGTTGAGGGAATTCGTAAAAACCAAACCAAAACTACAAGAAATACTAAAGGGAGTTCTTTCATTAGAAAATCAATAATATCAGGTAACAACCCAAGACTAGAACACTGGGCAGAGAAACAAGAAGTCAACCCAGACAGGGAAATCCAAAAAAACACACAAAAAAGGCAAGATTATAAAATAAAAAAAGCTCAAAACAAGGTAACAGCGATGTTATTATACAAAAGAAGACAACATTAATATAATAAAGAGGGACTAAGAAATATAATCATACACCTTCCATATGGAGAGGGAGATACGGCGATACAAAGAAATAAAAGTTAGCTTTCGATTTAGAAAAATAGGGGTAAATAATAAGGTAATCAAAAAGGAGACAAACTGTCCTACTCATCAAAATAAAATGCAAGAAAAAAATAGAGACTCAGCAGAAAAAAAATCAACAATAACAAATATGAGGAAAGGCTAATATATAAAGAAAATCTACTCAGCACATAAAATTAAGTGGGAAAAAGAAGCTGTCAACAACACAAAAAAAAGACATCAAAATGATAGTACTAAATTCATACCTATCCATAATTACCCTGAATATAAATGGATGAAATGCAACAATGAAGAGACAGAGAGTGGCAGAATGGATTAAAAATAGGATCCGTCTATATGCTGCTTATAAGAGACATACCACAGACTTAGAGACACAAACTAAAACTCAAAGGATAGAAAAAAATATATCAAACAAACAACAATCAGAAAAGACCAGGAGTGGCAATATTAATTTCTGACAAAATAGACTTTAAAGTAAAATCCATCAGAAAGGATAAGGAAGGACACTATAAAATGATTAAAGGGAGAATACACCAAGAAGATATAACCGTATTAAATACTTATGCACCCAATGATAGGGCTGCTAGATACATAAAACAAACTCTATCAGCATTGAAAAGTGAGATAGACAGCTCCACAATAATAGTATGAGACTTCAACACACCACTTTCAGTGAAGGACAGGACATCCAGAAAGAAGCTGAATAAAGACACGGAAGATCTAAAAGCCACAATCAACCAATTTGACCTCATAGATATATACAGAACACTCCACCCAACAGCAAGCAAGTATACTTTCTTTTCTCATGCACATGGAACATTCTCTAGAATAGACCACATATTAGGTCATAAAGCAAGCCTTAGCAGAATCCAAAACACTGAAATATTACAAAGCATCTTCTCTGAGCATAAGGCCATAAAAGTGGAAATCAATAACAGGAAAAGCAGGGAAAAGAAATCAAACACTTGGAAACCGAACAATACCCTGCTGAAAAAAAAAAAAACTGGATTATAGAGGACATTTTTTAAGGATGGAATAATGAAATTCATAGAATCCAATCAATGAGAATGAAAACACTTTCTATCCGAACCTTTGGGACACAGCTAAAGCAGTGCTCAGAGGTCAATTTACATCAATAAATGCACACATCCAAAAAGAAGAAAGGACCAAAATCAAAGAATTATCCCTACAACTTGAACAAATAGAAAGAGAGCAACAAAAGAAACCCTCAGGCACCAGAAGAAAACAAATCATAAAAATTAGAGCAGAACCAAATGAAATAGAAAACAGAAAAACAATTGAAAGAATTAACAAGACCAAAAGCTGGTTCTTTGAAAAAAATCAACAAAATTGATAAACCACTGGCCAAACTGACAAAAGAAAAAGAAGAGAGGAAGCAAGTAACCTGAATAAGAAATGAGATGGATGATATTACAACAGACCCAAATGAAATTGAAAGAATCATATCAGATTACTATGAAAAATTGTACTCTAACAAATTTTAAAACCTAGAAGAAATAGCTGAATTCCTAGAAACTCAGTACCTACCTAAAGTAACACAATCAGAAGTTGAACAACTAAATAGGCCCATAACAAAAAAAAGAGATTGAAAATGTAATCAAAAAGCTCCCAACAAAGAAAAAAGCTACGGCTTGAACGGCTTCATTGCAGGGTTCTACCAAAATTTCAGAGAGGAGTTAACACCACCAGTACTAAAGGTATTTCAAAGCACGGAAAAGGGTGGAATACTACCTAACTCATTCTAGGAAGCCACCATATCCCTGATACCAAAACCAGGTAAAGAGAAAAACACCACAAAAAAGAAAACTACAGACCTATATCCCTCATGAACATAGATGTAAAAATCCTGAACTTAATTCTAGCCAAGAGAATTCAACAACATATCAAAAAAATAATCCACCACGACCAAGTGGGATTTATGCAAGGTTGTCGGAGTCAACTGGATGGCACTGGGTGGTGGGTTTTTATGCAAGGTTCATTCAATATTAGAAAAGCAATTAATGTAATCTACCACATAAATAAAACAAAAGACAAAAACCACATGATCTTAACAATTGATGCAGAAAAGGTATTTGACAAAGTCCAACACCCATTCATGATAAAAACTCTCAGCAAAATAGGAATACAAGGAAAATTCCTCAACATAATAAACAGCATCTATTTTTCTTTATTTTATTTTTTATTTTTCTTTATACAAAGCCAACATCATCCTAAATGGAGAAAGCCTGAGGCATTTCCCTTGAGAACGGGAACCTGACATTCAACATAGTGCTGGAGGTCCTAGTCAGAGCAACTAGGCTAGACAAAGAAATAAAGGGCACAAGGAAGAAGTAAAATTATCTCTATTTGCAGAGGACATGATCTTATACGCAGAAAACCCTAAAAATCCACAAGAAAACTAATGAAACTAATAAAAGAGTTCAGCAGAGTTTCAGGTTACAAGATAAACATACAAATATCAGTTGGATTTCTCTACATCAACAAAAAGAACGTCAAAAAGGAAATCACCAAATCAATACCATTCACAGTAGCCCCCAAGAGGATAAAATACTTAGGAATAAATATTACCAAAGATGTAAAAGACCTAAACAAAGAAAACTACAAAGTACTACTGCAAGAAACTACAAGGGACCTACATAAATGGAAAAACATACCTTGCTCATGGATAGGAAGACTTAACATAGTAAAAATGTCTATTCTACCAAAATCAAAAGCCATCTATATATACAATGAACTTCCAATCCAAATTGCAATGACATTTTTTAAGGTGATGGAGGAAAAAAAATCACCAACTTCATATGGAAGGAAAAGAAGCCCCAGATAAGTAAAGCATTACTGAAAAAGAACAAAGTGGAAGGCCTCCCGCTACCTGATTTTAGAACATATTACACAGCCACAGGAAACCCTGGTGGTGTAGTGGTTAAGCGCTATGGCTGCTAACCAAAAAGTCGCCAGTTCAAATCCACCAGGTGCTCCTTGGTAAGTCTATGGGGCAGTTCTACTCTGCCCTATAGGATCGTTATGAGTCAGAATCAACTCGATGGCACTGGGGTTATACAGCCACAGTTGACAAAACAGCCTAGTACTGGTACAAAAACAGTCACATAGACCAATGGAACAGAATTGAGAACCCAGATATAAACCCACCCACTTATGAGCAGCTGATATCTGACAAAGGCCCAGTGTCAGTTAATTGGGGAAAAGATAGTCTTTTTAACCAATGCTGCTGGCGTAACTGGATAGCCATCTGCAAAAAAATGAAACAGGACCCATACCTGACACCATGTACAAAAACTAACTCCAAGGGGATCAAAGACCTAAACATAAAGACTAAAACGATAAAGATCATGGAAGAAAAAATAGGGACAACATTAGGAGCCCTAATACAAGGCATAAAAAGAATACAAAACATTACTAAAAATGACGAAGAGAAACCAGATAACTGGGAACTCCTAAAAATCAAACACCTATGCTCATCTAAAGACTTCACCAAAAGAGTCAAAAGACCACCGACAGACTGGGAAAAAATTTTCAGCTATGACATGTTGGACCAGCACCTGTTCTCTAAAATCTATATGATTCTGTTAAAACTCAACCAGAAAAAAACAAACAACCAATTAAACATTGGGCAAAGGGTATGAACACGTACTTCACTAAAAAAGATATTCAGGAGACTAATAGATACCTGGGGAAATGCTCTCGATCATTAGCCATTAAAGAAATGCAAATTAACACTATGATGAGATTCCATCTCACTCCAACAAGGCTGGAATTAATCCAAAAAACACAAAATAATAAATGCGGGAGAGGCTGTGGAGAGATTGGAACACCTATACACTGCTGGTGGGAATGTCAAATGGTACAATCACTTTGGAAATCGATCTGGCGTTTCCTTAAAAAGCTAGAAATAGAACTACCACACGATCCAGCAATCCCACTCCTCGGAATATATCCTAGAGAAATAAGAGCCTTTACACAAACAGATATATGCACACCCATGTTTATTGCAGCACTGTTTACAATAGCAAAAACATGGAAGCAACCAAGGTGCCCATCAGCAGATGAATGGATAAATAAATTATGGTATATTCACACAATGGAATACTGTGCATCGATAAGGAACAAGGATGAATCTGTGAAACATTTCATAACATGGAAGAATCTGGAAGGCATTATGCTGAGTGAAATTAGTCAGTTGCAAAAGGACAAATATTGTATAAGACCACTATTATAAGATCTTGAGAAAGTTTAAACTGAGAAGAAAACATTCTTTTGTGGTTACGAGAGTATTCACTAATTACTTGGTATTTAAGAACTACTTTAGGTGAAGGGAAAGACAGCACACAATACAGGGGAGGTCAGCACACCTGGACTAAACCAAAAGCATTTCCTGAATAAACTGAATGCTTCGAAGCCAGTGTAGCAGTAGCAGAGGTTTGGGGACCATGGTTTCAGGGGACATCTACATCAATTGGCATTATAAAATCTATTAAACAAAAACATTCTGCATTCCACTTTGAAGAGTGGTGTCTGGGGTCTTAAAAGCTAGCAAGCAACCACCTAAGATACATCAATTGGTCTCATCCCACGTGGATCAAAGGAGAATGAAGAATACCATGGACACAAGCTAATTACGAGCCCAAGAGACAGAAAGGGCCCCATAAACCAGAGACTACATCAGCCTGAGGCCAGAAGAACTAGATGGTGCCCAGCTAAAACCGATGACTGCCCTGAGAGGGAACACAACAGAGAACCCCTGAGGGAGCAGGAGAGCAGTGGGATAAAAAAAAAAATGATGCAGACCCCAAATTCTCATAAAAAACCAGACTTAATGGTCTGACTGAGAATGGAAGGACCCCGGTGGTCATGGCCCGCAGACCTTCTGTTGGCCAAGGACAAGATCCTTTCCCGGAGCCAATTCTTCAGACATAGATTGGACTGGACAATGGGTTGGAGAGGATGCTGGTGAGGAGTGAGCTTCTTGGATCAGGTGGACACTTGAAACTGTGTTGACATCTCCTGCCTGGAGGGGAGATGAAAGGGTAAGAGGGGGTTAGAATTTGCCGAAATGGACATGAAAAGAGAGAGTGGAGGGAGAGAGCAGGCTGTCTCATTATGGGGAGCATAATAAGGAGTATGTAGCAAGGTGTATTTTTTTATAGCAAGGTGTATATAAGTTTTTATGTGAGAGACTGACTGGATTTATAAACTTTCATTTAAAGCACAATAAAAATTATGTATAAAAAAAGCTAGAAATAGAACTATCATATGATCCAGTAATTCCACTCCTTGGTATATACCCTAAAGAAATAAGAGCCTTCACATGAACAGATATATGCACACCCATGTTCATTGCAGCATTGTTTACAATTGTTTACAATAGCAAAAAGATGGAAACAACCAAGGTGACCTTCAACAGAAAAAAACCCAGAAAACCAAACCCATTGCTGTTGAGTTGATTCCGACTTGTAGCGACCCTATAGGTCAGCGTAGAACTGCCCCATAGAGTTTCCAAAGAGTGCTTGGTGGACTTGAACTGCCAACCTTTTGGTTAGCAACCATAGCACTTATCCACTAAGCCACCAGGGTTTACCCATCAATGGAGGAATGGATAAACAAATATGGTATATTCACATAATGGAATACTACGCAATGATAAAGAACAACGATGAATGTGTGAAACATCTCATAATATGTAGAAATCTGGAAAACATTATGCTGAGTGAAATTAGTCAGTCGCAAAAGGACAGATATTGTATGAGACCACTGTTATAAGAACTCAAGAAAAGGTTGAAACACAGAAGAAAACATTCTTTGATGGTTATGAGGGGGGGAGGGAGAGGGGTATTCACTAATTAACTAGTAGACAAGAATTTTTTCAGGTGAAGCAAGTACAACACACAATACGGGGGAAGTCTGCACAACTGGACTCTACCAAAAGCTAAGAAATTTCCTAAATACAACCAAACACTTCGAGGGGCGGGGGTCTAGGGACCATCTTTTCAGGGGACATCTAGATCAATTGGCATAACAGTGTATTAAGAAAATGTTCTGCATCCCACTTTGGTGAGTGGCGTCTGGAGTCTTAAAAGGTAGCAAGTGGCTATCTAAGATGCATCAATTGGTCTCAACGCACCTGGAGAAAAGGAGAATGAAGAACACCAAAGACACAAGGAAAATATGAGCTCAAGAGACAGAAAGGGCCACATAAACCAGAGACTCCCTCAGCCTGAGACAGAAAGAATTCAATGGTGCCCGGCTACCACTAATGACTGCCCTGACAAGGAACACAACAGAGAATCCCCGACGGAGCAGGAGAAAGTGGGATGCAGACTTCAAATTCTAATAAAAAGACCAGACTTAATGTTCTGAGACTGGAGGAACGTCTCCAGTCTCTCTGTTAGCCCAAAACTAAAACCATTCCCGAAGCCAACACTTCTGACAAAGATTAGACTGGAATATAAGACATAAATTGATACTGGTGAGGACTGTGCTTTTTAGCTCAAGCAGACACATGAGACTATGTGGGCAGCTCCTGTCTGGAGGTGAGATGAAAAGGCAGAGGGGGACAGGGGTTGATTGAATGGACACAGGAAATACAGGGTGGAGAGAAGGAGTGTGTTGTCACGTTGTAGGGAGAACAACTAGGGTCACATAACAATGTGTGTGTAAGTTTTTGTATGAGAAACTGACTTGTAAACTTTCACTTAAAGCACAACAAAAAAAAAGAGGAGTGGGAGGGTGCAAGGAAACATGCCCATCTGCAGATATATGATGGATTGCTGCTATTACTACATACACATTTGTAGAAGCTGCATATATAGTAATAAAGACAATAGAACACACAAGAGGCATAGTCATGGAAAGTTCCTGGACATAACCAAACACCTTGCAGGGTGAAGTTACTAGACTTGGGGGCTGAAGATGATAGACTCGTGGGATATCTATGTCAATTGGCATAACATGCTTCATGAAGTCAATGTTCATGAAGGCAGGAAGGGGTAGGAAAATTGGACAAAAGGTAACAGGGAACCCAGGATAGAATTGGGGGAACACTGACGCATTTGAGGGAACTGCAACCAATGTCTTGGCACATTCTGTACACAAATTGTTCAGTGGAAAACTATTTTGTTCTGTAAACCTTCATCTAAAGCACAATAAAATTTTATTTTTTAAAAAAGAACAAATAGCATCTGCTGTCAGAGCTAAAAAAACAAATAAAAATAAAAACAAGGAAAGTATGAAAAACTGTTACAGCCCTAAGTAACCCAAGGAGACCTGACAACTAAATGTAATGTGATATCCTAGATGGAATCCTGGTACAGAAAAAAAGGACACTGGGTAAAAACTAAGAAACTCTGAATATACTATGGACTTTAGTTAATAACAATATCTCAGTATTGGCCCATTAATTGTAACAAATGCTAATGTAAGATGTTAATAATAAGGGAAACTGTGGGTTTGGGGGGAGTGTATGGAAACTCTCTGCACTATCTGATAAGTTTTTCTGTAAATCTAAGCCTGTTCTAAAAAATGAAGTGTGTTAGTAAAATAATAGGTCATAAAGTCCTTATAGTTTTCATAATTTAGATGTTTCAGGGGCAACTTTCTTATTTGAAAAGAAAAAAAGATCAATGACAGCAGTACTCTTGCTGACTAAAATATAGCCACTGTACTACTTTTTTCACCTTTTGGACTTCTTTATAGCTGTGAGACTTTTGGGGTGTCCAGTCCTCTCCATAGCCCAACCCCTTTAATTCCTTTATTATGGAAAGTTTCTTTTTAAGAGAGAAGTTTTTCAAAACTGGTGAATGATAGTGGTACAAGTAGCTCATTTTACCCTAAGGCAAGTGTTATTTCCATCCAAGTACATTTAAATACCTTTTTTTTTTACAAACTATAAACTATAGATTGATCTGTCAGCTCCTCACAACAGAAATCGAATCTTATACCAACTTATGTTACCACACCAACATATCATAAGTATGAATGAATGAATGAATGAACTAAAAAGAACACATACAAAAAGATTGTGATTTGGAAAGGCAGAAATACAGGTTTTATAAAGAGATGCTCACATTCTGGAAAATCCATGACATACCCTGAATTGCTGATTGAATTGCCTGAATTACAGAAGTTGTTTTTATTGAAATATAATTTCTGGGACTATACATAAGCACTGTACCTGAGTTGGTAAGGTTATGGGTTAACAAATGTGAAGCAGCTGTGCATGTATACTGGGATTGAGCAAATAAGTAAATGGATAGTGGGTGGTGGGAGCCAGGCTTTTCTCTGTTGGAGTGGAAGGTTACAATAAACAAGGGGAAATAGTTAGAATGATCCCTATGGTAATCGATTAGAGAAATCAGTAAGAAAGCATGTTTAGATTCCTATAGCTACTGATGAATATAGAGATAACTGTAGAGATGTGTGTATACAAGTGTTAGTATACCCACTACCATTACCTATTGCCTTCGAGTTGATTCCAACTCATAGCTACCCTATAGGACGGAGTAGAACCACCCCACAGGGTTTCCAAGGAGCCTCTGGTAGATCCCAACTGCCAACCTTTTGGTTAGCAGCTGTAGTTGTTAACCATTGTACCACCTGGGCTCAGTGTTAGTATATACACATATATTTCCTAGATATGTCCACTGAGAGGGTCTAGAAGCAATGGCATTCCAGTAGTAACGAGCAAACCCAGCAGTCAGATCTTTGTTTCTGACACTTTTCTCCAATTAAATGCACCAGAGTTCCTTGGGGAAATGGCTAATTCTAGGCCCAGAATAAAGAATATGGAAGATGAGCCTGAGGCATCTTGTAGGGCCAGAAAGTAGGAAAGTGCATAAAACACACACACACAAGCACAAAGATGATGATACATTTAAAGGACAAAAGAGACAACTGAAAAAGTTCCTAATGATGGAGAAATTTGAGTAACAAAATAAATAACATAATATTGAATCACAATCCAAATCATAAAATAAGTATCCATGAGTCATAATGACATAAATAAACAT
Source organism: Elephas maximus indicus (assembly GCF_024166365.1). Lineage (NCBI taxonomy): Eukaryota > Metazoa > Chordata > Mammalia > Proboscidea > Elephantidae > Elephas > Elephas maximus. The sequence goes on along the minus strand of NC_064846.1, from coordinate 96,036,118 downwards.
ATATGTAGGAAGGACGGAAAAAGGGGAGAAGAGACAAGTGTCCTGTACAGAAGAATTCAAAATAGTTTACGCAGGATACTCCTCTAAGAGATGTGGCATAACCACCCACCTCTTAAGTGTGGACTACACTTAGTGACTTCTAAAGATTACAGTGTGAAAAGTGGAAAGGGTAAATGTAACTTAATATGGAAAAACCTGGCAAACACTGCCTTAGGTGATTAAGACTAACATAATCAGTACATCATGTTGATTGCATGTTTCCTCATTATTTCATGGTAAGAATGGCACTTCACCTTCTGTGATCTTCCTTCCCCAAACCAATAAATCCGGTCTAACCATGATACAAACATCAGGCAAATCCAAACTGAGGGACATTCTACAAAGTACTCCTTGACCAATTGCCCTCAAAACTGTTAAGGTCATCAAAAGCAAGTAGACCAACACCTGCACACAAACCTCGAAAGGGCAACTGCCTGCTAAAATAGATTTAAATAGGAATCACAGTCTCATGACATAATACTCAAAATTTCCAGGATGTAATAAAAAATCACTCATCACATAAAGAACCAGAAAATCACAACTTGAATGAGCAAAGGCCGTCAACAGATGCCAACACTGAGATGATTCGGATGTTGGAAACATGTAGCGAAGATTTTAAAGGAGCCATCATAAAACGATTTAGTAAGCAATTATGAACACTCTTGAAACATATGGATAATACTAAATGTCAGCAAAGAAATATGTTATAAAACTGAACCAAATTGAAAGTATAAAGTTGAAAAATATAACAACTAAAATTAAAAAAAAAAACCCGCTAGGTGGGTTCAATATCAGAATGGAGATGACAGGAGAGCATCAGTGAACTTGAATACAAATAAAGAGAATTGGCCTAATCTGAATAACAAAGAGGAAATAGACTGAAAAAAATGCACAGAACCATGATACCTGTAACAATAACAAAATATCTAACATTCATGTCATCAGAGTCCCAGTAGGAGAGGAGAAAGAGTATGGTGCTGCAAAAATATTCAAGAAAATAATGACTGAAATTTCTTGAAATTCACGAGACTCGATGTACTATTTTTGCACCTCCCTGTGAGTCTATAATTATTTCAAATAAAAAGTTTTAAACAATTGACACAATCTCCTTCTGTTTGTGATCGCCTCTGAGAAATAGTCATAAAAGTGTAGCCCATTACATATATAATGTTATCCCCATAACAATCTTAAGAAGTGATGATGGTGGTTATAATAACAATTACCTAGGTTTCGCTATGTGCCAGGCATTGTGCTAGGTGCTTCACAATAATTATCACATTGCATCACCAAAACAATCCTATGATGTAGGCACTACTCGTTATCTTCATTGGAAACTGCTGACAAGTGGCATTTTATTAGTTTGGCCCAGGTCAGGTAATATACATGTTTCACAGTAGAGACAAGAGCCTATATCAAAAAAAAAAAAAAATTGAAGATTAAAAAAGCAAGAAATTAAGTCCATGATTAAGAGAGAGAGTATGGGCCAAATTAACCAAGTCTAAACTATAAAAAAAAAAACTATAGAATATTTAAAAGAAAATGAGATTTAAGATTTATTTAACTCCTGTAATGTGTTTACATTGTCAAGTTACTTTAGAATTTTTTCTTAAAAAGCGCAGCCCTGCTGTTATCACATATTCTAAGTCAATGATATAATAAATCCAACAAAGCAACAATATAATAAATCCAACAAAGTTAATATCTATTCCCGTGCCTATACCAAGCAGTTTTAATGAATATAGAGGCATTTTAATATTAAGCAAACATACAACATCATTCAGTTTCACTGAAGGCAGCATACTTGGTGAAAATAGCACAAGCACTGGAATCAGATCTGAGCTCTCACTCCACAAGTTGAATAATACTGGCAAGTTACAATGTCTACATCTGGTATTTACAATTTGAAATACGGAAATAAATACCGCTGCCCAAACTCAGCCTAGTGAAGATGCAATGCTGAAGTGTTCTAAGAGAAACATGTTAATTAATAGTAAGAGTATGCAAATTTAATGCTTGAAACAAAATATAAATGCTTTGGGTTAGCTAATATATAGGTCTTGGCAAGGAAAGCCTCTTTTTCATTCAATTCCTCTAAGCTGTGAAACAAAACAAAAATAAAGTTTTGTCATAGTGAGGAAGGGCATTCAGTGCAAACCACTCACAGGATTCCTGATAAACTCTAGGTGATGTGTTGAACAACAAAGATTATTGTCCAGACATCATTTCCATTTGTTACTGGCATATTCTACATTAAAAGGTGCACATGCATGCACAAATATAATTTTTATTGCCTCTTTTCACCTTGAGAACTTATATAGAAATATTAAATGTTAAAGCACTTGTTGATATTAGTTTCACCTGTTCGAAATCTCTCTAAACATCTCTCTTCCCTCTCTCTCTCTCTCACACACACACAGAGTGAATTTTCACTAATGCAAGAGGGCCTCCGTGACATTTCAACCTCGCCTCGTCTCCTGCCCTATGTACATATGCACATGCTCAGGGACAGAAGTTTCACAAGAGTTGGGGGCCTCTGTGACGACTGACAGCCCCGCCCTTCGCACACTATCATCCCACTTCACCCTCTGTCCAGCGGAACAGGGTGCGCAAACACGCATGTACACATGCAGAGAACCTATGGGGTGTGGAGGAGAATGAAGGAGGTGGGGGAGGTGGAGAGGTGGGTGACCCACTGGCTGCATGACCTAGACAGTTTTTATTACCGAAAAACACATTGAAAATAGATCAACGAATGGATCCTTAATGTCGTTTTTAAAAAGGCAGAAGTTGTTTCATTTTGGATATTCTATTTTCTTTTACTTAAAAAAAAATACACTATTTGACAAAGAAGTCAAAGAAAATGCACCTCTGAAAAGTGTAAAGTTAGTTGATATTTGTTTTTAAAAGAGATTCTCTGCTTTCAAACAGCTTCATATTGTACATATCTGTGTGATAAAGGAAAAATCACATCTGTTATTATCTGTGGATAATATATAATTTCATGTGATGGTTAATTTCAATATCCTACTTTTCTCTGATTTCCAAATATTTAAAATGAATATTATGATAACACTAAAAGGCTAATGAATGTATTTGGCAGTGAGGAAGTAACACCACCTTCTATCTAACACCACAGTCAGTATATTTTCCTCTTGGTAATCCAGGCAGGTCAGTAACTTCAGTATTGCTACTGAACTTGCCGCTTGGTTCTTCTTAATAATTGCAGAAATCTTGACGATTATTTAAAAAGCACTTAAACCCAAAGTATTGTTATTAAAATTCAGAGTATGTACTTTCACTTTTGCGTAAACTAGAAAGCAAATTAGAGGAATAATTATTAATAATATATTAATAAGTTACTGCATCTTTACTGTATACCAGACAGGTTTTAGTGTTTTACAGATAATAAAAATAATGAAGATGGGTAAAACCTTATAGCCTTTATCAAGTGCCATACATTGTTCTAAGTACTTTAAATAAACTAGTTGAATCATCAAGATAACTTTACAAGTTACATGTGCAATTATTACCACATTTTTACAAATATGAAAACTGAAACACATAAAGTAATTTGCACAAGGCCACACAGCTAATAAGTTGCAGAGTTGGAGTTTGAACCCAGGCAGCCTGGCTCGAAAGACTAACCTGTCTGCCATAAGAGATATAATACTAAATACCAAAATTTACACAATACATTATTATGTACCAAAAATGGAATTTTACTGTGTTTGTGTATTTAAGCATATTCCCTAAGAATATCAAAATTCTAACAAGGCCCAACAGCCCTCCCACTCCCAGTCCAACAACCCCCACCTCTTAGAATCATATGAATGATATATATATATATATATATATATATATATATATATATATATATATATATATGGACAATTAAAAAGAGAATTAAGGTAAAATTCTATTTTAGTCACACTTGAACCCCAAATTCTAGTACAAGACTGTGTGGTATGGCTGATGGCCTACCCTCAAGACCTAAAGAGCCTTTACGTTAGTCTAAATCCAAACCAAATGACTTGCCATCCCATAATAAGCTTTGGGAGCCATGAGAGCCTCAAATTGCATGCCTGAACAAAAGGGGAAAGAGAAATATTAAAACAAAACACATAAAAAAGAGCAACCCCTGACATGTATTGGGAAGCTGTTCTGGAACTCACAGCTACCTTAGATTACCCATTGCTGTCGAGTCAATTCTGACTCATAACAACCCTATAGAACAGAATAGAACTGCTCCACAGAATTTCCAAGGAGCACCTGGTGGATTTGAGCTGTCAACCTTTTGGTTAGCAGCTGTATCACTTATCCACTACACCATGAGGGTTTCCTGGAATTCACAGCTAGGGCATGCTATTCTCCTATTGGACAAAACCATCTCATAGAATACCAGCCTCAGACGAGGGAATTCTGAAGACTGTCATAAAGTGAGATAAAGCAAGTTTGCCTCATAATTTTGTCTAAACAGACAAAAACAAGGTTACTGTGCCACCCACAAAATACCAAACACCTCCCAGTCCTGGCTAAATGAGTGACTGTGATTTCTTTACCAATTTCAGCTTTATTCTTGTTCTAATCTGTCCTCCACATAGATAAGATTTATTAGATTAAAAAAAAACCATTGCTGTTGAGTTGATTCCAACTTGTAGCGACCCTGTAGGTCAGAGTGGAACTGCCCCATACAATTTCCAAGAATCGCCTGGTGGATTCGAACTGCCAGCCTTTTGGTTATCACCCGTAGCTCTTAACCACTACACCACCAGGGTTTCCATTTATTAGATATCAGTCATAACATTGTCCCCACTTTCTATTAGCATGCAATCTAGAGTAAACCCACTTCCTTAAACCCTTCCCAAATCACACAAAACCAAAGCCCAAATCCTTTCTAACACCCTCTTATTGATATACCCCATGGTTCCCCATGATGCATACTCTCCCTCACTGCAATGAAGAATAAACCCAACTTGTTCAACTACAGGTGTGTCCCTGATGGTCTTTGCCTGGAGGGCACTGACATGAGCAGATACAGCAAAGAGGCCTGGTCTTCACTCAGAGCAGGCCCAGAAGCAGCTTACAGCTTTTTCTTTTTTTTTTTTTCCATGGAGGCAAGAGAAAGGGATGGGAGGAATTGCAAGACGCCTTTGTCTCCTCTTGCGGACTAGGAGAGAAATGCATCCATATTCCTGACTTTTAAATGCATTGTAACACCAGCCATGACTAAAAGGGGTTCAATCTTTGTGCGTGTGTGAAGGGTGGGGAGACAGGAATTTTATAGTGTGAAAAAGTCTGTATTTTCCAATTATGCATTGGAAACATCTCCTGATTTAGGTTCCCTTATAATAGTAAGTTGTCTCTCTCTCCCTATATCTTGCCAACTATTGCAACCCCAGAGAAAAGGAAGTAAGCATCTACCACCTCCCCTGGGAGAAAGATATGACATAGTAGAGGGTTCTGACCAGTCAGGAAGAGGAAAGAAAAAGCCCATACCTCCCCTCACCCAGGTGATTGTAGGAAGATGGGACAGAGGTTAAGATATGCAAGTAGTTTTATAAACTTACCTCACTAGGTCAAAGCCTGAAAGAGGAGATTCATCGGATAGTAGAAGACGGAAGTCATGAGTAGAGGGCCTTTTGTTCTACTTTCAGTTTAGAATTCTTTGGGATCACATCACAACCACCTAGGATGGAAGAATGGCTAGGCAGCAAGAACCAGATGGAGTAAGCACTTCCTAGCAACCCTCAGTTCCCATGTGGCGATGGAAGGGACATACAAGTTCACTTTTATCCCAGAGGGAGGGATGTAACCTTTACAGAGTTAGCCGAAAAAAGGGGGAGCTAAATCTCTGAATTCCCACACAAAGAAGGCGAAGTCAGCTCTGGGACAAGGTCTAACCAGTTACACCCCAGCGTCCCTTGTCAGTGTACCTCCCAATGTTATAAAGTAATATAAGCCCCTATACACCCAGATGACATTGTAGAAGAGTAGGTATAAAAAAAGAAAAAAAAAATTTTGTACGAAATCTTAAATACAGATTAACACGCAGGAGTCTGTTATTATACAGAATATCTAAATTATTAAATAGCAATATGTTTACTTGATTGATTAAAATGAAAGTTTTTCTTCCCCTGCAACCCTGTGGGGTGGAGGTGGACTCCGGAAGAAAATTCATCAGTTATAGAAAAAAAAAAGGATATACTTTCTTTGAACATCTATGTATTGTGTTAGTAAATTTGCAGGCCTATATAAACACATAGAAAAAGAATTGTAGAAAATATATCAAAACATAAAAAGTGGTTACCTTTGATGTGTGGGTATATGGATTTTGCTTTTAACCTACTTTTTTGGTGCTTTCTAAATGCCCTCCAATGAACATATTACTGTTATAATCACAAAAAAGATCAGTCTTTAAACATAAAACACTCTGCAATTTTTATTCTGTTTATTTTGCAGTAAAAGAAAATGAAAATCTTTTCAAAATGGTGAAGTGACCACTTTCAATGAACAATCAAATATACTACAGAAAACTATACACTATAATCATGGTTCACACAATTATACAGAACAATATGTGGCAAAATTCTGAAAATACCATGATTAACACTTCATTGATAAACAATAACCTCAAAGTCACAAAATTTCATTCTTGATCATTTTCATGTAAAATACAAGACCATATGAACAAGCTATTATTAATAATGAATTTGGTTTTGCCTGAAATTCTTAACCTTATGCATGCCTCTTCTTAAGCATTAAGGTTTTAAATTTCACTGCATTTCTGTTGCAAAAAGTAGCAGGTATAACACAATTAAATCCACAGGCTAAAGGACTAAAAAGCCAAAATACATAAAGCAAACAACAAGAACAAGAAAACTTTGAGTTGTTTCTCCAAAATTTTCTTTCCAAACAAATATTCATCTCATTTACCACTTCTGGTAATATTCACAGCCACAGATTTTAACAGTTATAAGACAAAAGGACTTCATAAGCATTAAACTACACAACACTATATTAATGTCTTAAATCATTTACTGCAGTCTACATTTTTTGAAATCACTGTACTACTAAAATTCAAGGTCAAATAAATTACTGTTTGAACTTTTCATATATTTACCAGACATATTTTAATTGACACTAAAGAAATATCCAGAACACAAGACTGTAATTAACTTCTTATATTTTGAGTAACAAGATTACTCAAGGCAATTAATTTAAGGGCCGCATACACTCTGCTTTAGCGATCAATGTCTTCTACTAAAGCCTCAAGATTTTTGCAGCAAGCTTTAACCTCCTCAATTGCTGCCATCCAATTATCATAAATAATTTTGTCATAAATTGCATCATTAACTTCCCTAACTACCCCCTCCTGCTGAGATTCAAGTGCATCGCCTGAGAAAAATAATACTGATCTTGGGATTATGTAAGTACGTAAATTGTGACCAAGTAAAAAATCATCATTCACATATCTTCCATTTGAGCTGCTTCCATGAGGAGTGAAGAAATTGAAGAATGAATCCTTGGGAAAATCTTCAGTCACAGTTCGGATTGTTCCCCAGATCTGGTGTTTCTGCTTCTTCTTGATGGTTTTCAAAGTGACATTTTTTCCTTCATTCCAATCTATCTCACAACCTGTGCAATACTCAATTGCAGTTCCCCTATAGGGATGGGGATCATAATATGCTAGTCTTGACTTCAGCACATAGGTCTTTGTCAACACTTCATTTTTGAAATATTCATTGGGTTTGAAGTAAAATTCTAGTGTGAAACTGAGAAGCTCACCAGGACCTGAAAGATTCACTTTAACATCTGTCAGGAGCTTCAGAATAGGCTCATCATATTTCTTAATCAAAGGAGTAAGTGTATCAACGTTTTTTAAAACAGTCAGCCAAAAATCAGGAATTCCTTTAGGATCCTCCTCTTCTTTATTCTCTTCTGTGGTTGCCTGGGTGTCATGGTCATCTTCCTCCTCCTCCTCATCAACAGCATAATAATAATAGTCCTCATAACCATCATCCTCATCCATGCATTCATGTACCAGAGCCTCCTCCTTACCATACATCTCTTCTTCATCATATATTTCATCATCATTGTAGCCCCCAGAGTCTGATTTATATTCACATTCCTCTTCTGTAGGTTCATAAATTCCATTGATGATCTGACGTCTCTTTTCCAATAACGGTTGATACATTTCAGCAAACTTTCTTTCAATACCATGAAATTCCCTGAGGAATTTGGATTCTAGATTGGCCACTCTAGTTTGAAGCTTTTTGAGGGCTAACACACGGTACTTAACTTTCACAGGCAGACTTTCAACAAAGTCTGTATCTAAAAGATAACCCATAAGTCCCTTTGGACGGTCGGGGTGTGGGTCTGAGTCACCGTTAGTATCTTCACCTTGTTCCCTGTCTTCCCCAGGCCCACCGGCGACTTCTTCACCGCACTCCCCATCATCCCCCGGCCCAGCAGTGGCATCTTCACCGCGCTCCGGATGCTCCTTTGGCCCCTCCATCATTACCTCATTACCACCCTCTTCTTGGCCAGCCTCTGACAGTTCCTTGCGGTCGGCTGACTCGGCCATTTTTTCTCAAAGGACCGCTACACGCCTAAGGTGGCAACTGCAGAGATCAGGAGACCTGAACTCCGCCGGAAAAGACTCACCGAAGTAGCAGAAGCGACGGTAGCCCGGGCAGAGGTGGAAGGAGCAGTAGCACCGAGACTGCAGAAGCGGTGCGGAGGCTGTGAGAGCCCGACTGAGGCAGAGGCGGCCTAGGCTGGGGTGCAGAGGGCGGCGAGGGCCGCCTTGACTGATTCTGCAGGAGCCGGCCAAAGAGTGCAAGAGATCCGCAGCGAAGAAACCACCTCCGCAAGCAGCTGCTACTTCAAGGAAAAGAGATGCCGCAACCTGAGTGCACAGCAGTCTCCAGCTAGGTTTTCCCGGTGCAAAAAACAGCTTGCTGCGTCACTCCCTCTGCTCCCTCCCAACTCTACTCTAGCTTCATTTGCTGGGTTGGAGTGATCGACAAACCTTGAGCCAATAAATTATTAGAGCTATCAATTTTTCCAACTCCACCCACCTTCCCAGGTTCTCTAACATGGCTGATTCATCCATCCCCCGCTCATCCTCCACCTTACCTGCCAGTGGAGATTTCTGGAAACCCAGCGTTAGTTTATTCATTCAACTTTCAGCTGATATTATACTTTTATAATTTCAAAATACCTGATAGAAAATGTTGTTGTGGTTAGGTGCTATTGAATTGATTCGACTCATAGCGACCCTCTCTGTGTACAGCAGATCAAAACACTGCTCTGGTCCTGCGCCATCCTTGTAATCTTTGTTATGCTGGAGCCCATTGTTGCAGCCACCGTGTCGGTCAATCTCGTTCGGCCTTCCTCTTTTTCTTTTGGATAAGAGGAGGGGACAAGGCACACATCCCTCTTGATTTTTAGCCCTGAGCCCTGGGGAGGGAGACGCAGGTAAAATAGAGGAACTTATAGAGAGAGAGGCTAGAAGGATGAACACCAAACAATTAGCAGTGGTGATATCTAGGTAGCATGACTCCCAGTAATTTAAATATTCTATATTCTGTATTTTCCACAAACTCTCCACTTATCATATTAAAATTTTTTTTATATATACAATAAGTGGAGAGTCCTTTTAGATTAGAAAATCCTAGTAAAATTTTCTAGGAAGGGGAAGGAAAAGGTAAGGTGGGAGGGTGAAGGTAAATGACAGCCAGTGATGAACTATCAACTTCGTGTACCTAACTAGTGAATACACAAGGCAATAAAGCAGTTCTGTGGCTTATCAGTATCCCAAGTACTGGTACTGACTTGCCACTTTTTCTGTCTTGATGTTGGCTTTAAAAAGCCATTGGAAATGTAAAAAAAAAGAAAGAAGAAGATAAAGAAGTGAGGAAAAACCCAAACATCAAGTAATATTTCTTTTTAAAAAGTTCTAGCATTTGCTTGACACTTTTGAGTTAATTGGAAATAATTTAAAACTCAGCATTGAGGATGTGGTTAAATATATGAAAGAGTATTCATAGGATTCCAGTTCCTGTCAGTTCCTGGTACTGTAGTGGCTTGCATGTTGCTATGATGTAGGAAGCTATGCCATCAGTATTTTAAATAACAGCAGGATCACACAGGGTGAACAGATTTCAGAGAAAATCCCAGACTAAGACTAAGAAAAAAGACCTGGAAATCTACTTTCAAAAATTAGCCAATGAAAACTCGGTGGATCACAACAGAATATTGACCAATATAGTGTGGAAGGTGAGGCCCAGAGATAGGAAGGCACTCAAAATACCTAGCAGCCACAACAGTGGACTTGAGCATACCAACAATTGTGAAGATGGCTCAGGGCTGGGCAAAATTTCATTCTGTTGTACATGGGGTCACCATGAGTCAGAGCCAACTTGTTGGCAACGAATAACATTCACAGGATGAAAGGATTTCCTGTAGGTAGGAATCATTAGTGATTTTTTCCCCAATATATCCAATGCTGATCATATATCAATTAAACATTTTAAAAAATGTTAATTGTTTATTATTATTTTCCTGATTTAAACAATTTTTTTTGTATAGTCATACTGTCACAGAGATGAACACTGTTCAAATATTATTGTATTTATTTCCATATTCTATGACTCAGAATTGGCTCCATGGCAGTGGGTTCGGTTTTCTTTTTTTGGTGTCAGTATCGGATATGTCATAGCCAAAATTTTTCCCCAGTCTGTAGATTCTCTTTTTACTGTTTAGGTGAAGTCTTTGGATGAGCATCAGTGTTTGATTTTAGGAGCTCCCAGTTATCTAGTTTCTCTTCATGATTGTGCATTGTTAGTTGTGGTTTGTATTCTGTTTGTGCCATGTATTAGGGCTCCTAGCATTGCCCCTATTTTTTTATACATGATCTTTATCATTTTAGATTCTATATTTAGGTCTTTGATCCATTTCATGTTAGTTTTTGTGCATGGTGTGAGGTATGGTTCTTGTTTCATATTTTTGCAAATGGATATCCAGTTATGCCAGCACCATTTCTTAAAGAGAGTCTTTTCCCCATTTAACTAACTTTGGGCCTTTGTCAAATATCAACTGCTCGTAGGTAGATGAATTTATGTCTGAATTCTCAATTCTGTTCCATTGGTCTATGTATCTGTTGTTGTAGCAGTACCAAGCTGTTTTGACTACCATGGTGGTATAATAGGTTCTAAAATCAGGTAATGTGAGGCCTCCACTTTGGCCTTCTTCAGTAATGCTTTACTTATAGAGGGCCTCTTCCCTTTGTATATGAAGTTGGTGATTTGTTTCTCCATCTCATTGAAAAATGTCATTGGAATTTGGATCGAGATTGCATTGTATCTGTAGATCACTTTGGGTAGAATATATGTTTTCACAGTGTTGAGTCTTCCTATCCATGAACATGGCATGTTTTTCCACTCATGTAGGTCTCCCTTGGTTTCTTGCAGTAGTGTCTTGTGGTTTTCTTTGTATAGGTCTTTTACATCTCTGATTAGATTTATTCCTACGTATTTTATCTTCCTGAGGGTGTTGTAAATGGTATCGATTTAGTGATTTTCTTTTAAAAGTTTTCTTTGTTGGTGTAAAAGAATCCAACTGATTTTTTTCTTTGTTTATCTTGTACCCTGATACTTTGCTGAAATCTTCTATTAGTTCCAGTCATTTTCTTCCAGATTCTTTCAGATTTTCTGTGTATAAGAGCATATCATCTGCAAATAGGGATACTTTTACTTCTTCCTTACCAATTTGGGTGCACTTTATTTCTTTTTCTTGCCTTATTGCTCTGGCTAGGACCTCCAGGACAGTGTTGAATAAGAGTGGGATAAAGGCCATCTTTGTCTGGTTCCGGTTCTAAAGGGAAATGCTTTCAGCCTCTCTTGGTTTAGAATGATATTGGCTGTTGGCTTTGTATAAAACCAAAAAAACCAAACCCATTGCAGTTGAGTCGATAGCAACCCTATAAATACCCTTTATTATGTTAAGGAATACCCCTTCCATTCCTATTTAGCTGAGAGTTTTATCATGAATGGGTGTTGGACTCTGTCAAATGCCTTTTCTGCATCAATTTATAAGATCATGTGGTTCTTATCATTTGTTTTATTCATGTAACGGAGTACATTGATTCTTTTCCTAATGTTGAACCATTCCTGTTGTTAGGTGCCATCAAGTTGGTTCCGATTCACAGTGACCCTACGTCCAACAGAACAAACACTGCCCAGACCTGCACCAATCATTGTTATGCTTGAGCTCGTTGTTGCAGCCACTGTGTCAATCCACCTCACTGAGGGTCTTCCTCTTTTCCACTGACCCTGTACTTTGCCAAGCATGATGTCCTTTTCCAGGAACTGATCCCTCCTGACAACATGTCCAAAGTATGTAAGACGCAGTCTCGCCATCCTTGCTTCCAAGGAACATTCTGGTTGTACTTCTTCTAAGACAGATTTGTGCATTCTTTTGGCAGTCCATGGTATGTTCAATATTCTTCACCAACACCACAATTCAAAGGCGTCAATTTTTCTTTGGTCTTCTTTATTCATTGTCCAGTTTTCACATGCATATGATGCAATTGAAAATACCACGGCTTGGGCTAGGTGCACCTTAGTCTTCAAGGTGACATCTTTGCTTTTCAACACTTTAAAGAGGTCCTTTGCAGCAGATTTACCCAATGCAATGCATCTTTTGATTTCTTGACTGCTGCTTCCATGGCTGTTGATTGTGGATCCAAGTAAAATGAAATCCTTGACAACTTCAATCTTTTCTCAGTTTATCATGATGTTGCTTATTGGTCCAGTTGTGAGGATTTTTGTTTTCTTTATGTTAAGGTGCAATCCACACTGAAGGCTGTGGTCTTTGATCTTCATCACTAAGTGCTTCAAGTCCTCTTCACTTTCAGCAAGCAAGGTTGTGTCACCTGCATAACCCAGGTTGTTAATGAGTCTTCCTCCAACCCTGATGCACTGTTCTTCTTCATACAGTCCAGCTTCTCATATTATTTGCTCAGCATACACATTGAATAGGTATGCTGAAAGAATACAACCCTGACGCACACCTTTCCTGACTTTAAACCAATCAGTATCCCCTTGTTCTGTCCAAACAACTACCTCTTGATCTATGTAAAGTTTCCTCATGAGCACAGTTAAGTGTTCTGGAATTCCCATTCTTGTCAATGTTATCCATAATTTTTTATGACCCACACAGTCGAATGCCTTTGCATAGTCAGTAAAACACAGGTAAACACCCTTCTGGTATTCTTTGCTTTCAACCAGGATCCATCTGACATCAGCAATGATATCTCTGCTTCCATATCCTCGTCAGAAACCAGCCTGAATTTCTGGCAGTTCCCTGTTGATATACTCCTGCAGCCATATACCTGCATAAACCAAAACAAAAACAAACAAAAAAAAAACCAAACCCAGTGCCATCGAGTCGATTCCAACTCACAGCGACCCTATAGGACAGGGTAGAACTGCTCCAGAGAGTTTCCAAGGAGCGCCTCGTGGATTCGAACTGCTGACCCTTTGGTTAGCAGCCACAGCACTTAACCACTACGGCACCAGTGTTTCCATATACCTGCACACCTAGTATGAATCCCACTTGGTCGCAGTGAATTATTTGTTTGATACGTTGAATTTTATGGGCTAGAATTTTGTTGAGAATTTTTGTGTCTATGCTTATGAGGGATATTGGTCTGTAATTTTCTTTTTTTTTTGTGGTGTCTTTACCTGGTTTTGGTATCAGGGTTATGCTGGCTTCATAGAATGAGTTTGAGAGTATTCCATCCTTTTCTATGCTCGGAAATACCTTTAGTACTACTGCTGTTAACTCTTCTCAGAAAGTTTGGTAAAATTCTCCAGTGAAGCCGTCAGGGTCAGGGCTTTTTTGTTGGGAATTTTGTTTTTGTTTTACTTCTTCAATCTGTTCTTTTAGTTTTTCTACCTTGGTTTGTGTTAGTTTAGGTAGATAGTGTGTTTCTAGAAATTTGTCCATTTATTGTAGGTTTTCAAATTTGTTGGAGTACAATTTTTCATAGCATTCTGTTATGGCTCTTTTAATTTTAGTTGGGTCTGTTGTAATACCACCTGTCTCACTTCTTATCTAGGTTATTTGCTTCCTCTCCTGTTTTCATTTTGTCACTTTGGCCAGTGGTTTGTCAATTTTGTTGATCTTTTCTAATAACCAGCTTTTGGTCTTGTTGACTGTTTCAATTGTTTTTCTATTCTCTATTTTTATTTAATTCTGCTCTAATTTTTATTTGCTTTCTTCTGGTGCCGGAAGGCTTCTTTTGCTGCTCTCTTTCTATTTGTTCAAGATGTAGGTTTAAAGTTTTGATTTTGGCCTTTTTTTCCTTTTGGATGTGTGCATTTATTGCTATAAATTGACCTCTGAGCACTGCTTTTGCTGTATCCCCAAGGTTCTGGTAGGATGTGTTTTCATTCTCATTTGATTCTATAAATTTCTTTACTCTGTCCTTGATTTCTATAACGCAATAGTTTTTGAGCAAGGTGTTGTTTATTTTCCATGTATTTGATTTTTTCCTTGCTTTTTCTGTTATTGATTTCTGGTTTTATGGTCAGAAAAGATGATTTGTAATATTTTGATATTTTGGATTCTGTTAGGTCCTTTTTTGCGGTCTAATATGTGGTCTATTCTGGAGAATGTTCCATGTGAGTTGGAAAAGAAATATACTTGGATGCTGTTGGGTGGAGTGTTCTGTATATGTCTATATACAGAACTACTTGGTTGATTGTGGAATTTAGATCTTGCTTGTCTTTATTGAGTTTCTTTCTAGAAGTTCTGTCCTTCACCGAAAGTGGTGTGTTGAAGTCTCCTACTATTATTGTGGAACTGTCTGTTTCTCTTTTCAATACTGTTGGAGTTTATTTTATGTATTTTGGAGCCCTGTTTTGGGGTATATAAATATTTATGTCCTCCTGGTATATTGACCATTTAATCATTATATAGTGTCCTTCCTTATCCTTTGTGGTGGATTTTGCTTTAAAGTCTATTTAGTCAGAGATTAATATTGCCACTCCTGCTGTTTTTTGATTGTTGATTGCTTGTTATAATTTTTTTTCTGTCCTTTAGTTTTAGTTTGTGTCTTTGAGTCTAAGGTGTGTCTCTTACAGACAGCATATAGACGGATTATGTTTTTTTATCCATTCTGCCATGCTCTCTTTATTGGCGAATTTAGTCCATTTACATTCAGTGTAATTTTTGACAGGTATGAGTTTAGTTGTGACATTTTGATGTGTTTTTGTTGTTGTTGTTGTTGTTGTGTTGACAGTTTCTTTGTTCCACTTAATTTTCTGTGCTGGCTAATTTTTATTTATGTATTTTCTTTTCAGCTTTTTCATTGTTGTTGATTTTGTATTTGCTGTGTCTTTATGTTTTTCTTCTTTTTTATTTCAATGTGTAGGTTTGTTAGTTTCCTTTGTGACTACCTTAAAATTTATCTCTATTTTTCTGAGTTTAAACCAAGCTTTCTTTTCTTAACTTCCTTTCCATACGAAAGTTCTATGACTACGCTATCTAGTTCCTTTTTTAAAAATGATGTTGTCTTTTACATATTGACGTCTCTGTTTCCCTATTTTCAGTGTTTTAGCTTTTACATGTTTTTGTAACTTCCCTATCTGGGTTGATATCTAGTTGTTCTGTCCCGTCTTGGGTTGTTATCTGATATTATTGATTCTCTAGCCAAAGGACTCCCTTTAGTATTTCTTTTAATTTTGGTTTGGTATTTACAAATTCCCTTAACTTCTGTTTTTCTGGAAAAGACCTAATTTCTTCTTAATATTTGAGAGACAGTTTCCCTGGATATATAATTCTTGGCTAGCAATTTTTTTCCTTCAAGGTTTTATATATGTCATCACACTGCCTTCTTGCCAGCATGGTTTCTGCTGAGTAGTCAGAGCTTAGTCCTATTGATTCTCCTCTTTAGGTTACTTTTCGTTTATCCCTAGTCTGTCTTAAAATTCTCCCTTTATCTTGTGGTTTTGGCAAGTTTGGCTATAATATGTTTTGCTGTCTTTCTTTTGGGATCTGCCCTGTGTGGGGTTCCATGAGCTTCTTGGATAGATATCTTCTCATCTTTCATAACATCAGGGAAGCTTTCTGCCAACAAATCTTCAAAACTTTTCTCTGTATTTCCTGTTATGCCCCCCTTTTGTGGTACTCCAATGACTTGTAGGTTATTCCTCTTGATAGAGTCACACACAATTCTTAGAGTTTCTTAATTTCTTTTTAATTGTTTTATCTGATTTTTCCTCAGATAAATTTGTGTCATGTGCTTTGTCTTCAATCTCATTAATTTTGATTTCCATTGCCTCAATTCTGCTCCTATGACATTCTGTTGTGTTATCTAGTTCTGAAATTTTATTGTTAATCTTTTGGATTTCTATTTGCTGACTCCCTACGGATTCTAGCAGACTGTTAAATTTGTCATTTTGCTCTTGTATGTGTCTCCTAAATTCCTATATCACTTCGTGTGTTCCTTGGCTTGTTCTGAGTTTTGCCTAATCTCCTTCCTGATCCCTTGAAGAGCTCTGTGTATGAATCTTTTGAATTCTACCCCTGGTAATTCCAAATACTTTATCTTCCTCTGGGAGGTTTCCTGTTTCTTTGTTTTGGTTGCTTGCTGGAGTCATCATGGTGCACCTCTTTATGTGATTTGATATCAACTGTTGTCTCTGAGGCATCAATAAGTTATATTTATTGTATGTTTGCTTCCTGTGTCTTAGCTTCTTGTTTTGTTTTGTTTTGACATGCCCAAATAGGCTGTGCATGTGAACTACTTTGATTAATGGTGTCTCTGAAGCTTCACATCTTGTCACCAGGTGGTTAAAGCTGCTACTAACCTGTTGCCATAGAGTTGATTCCAACTCACAGCAACCCTAAAGAGTAGAACTGCCCCTTCGGGTTTCCAGGGAGGGCCTGGTGGATTCTAACTGCTGACCTTTTGGTTAGCAGCCATAGCTCTTAACCATTATGCCACCAGGGTTTCCAGTGTTGCTACTAAAATTGCTACTAGGTATGTAAAAATATGGAATGCTTCACAAATTTGCATGTCATCCTTATGCAGGGGCCATGCTAATCTTCTCTGTGTCATTCCAATTTTAGTATATGTGCTGCTGAAGTGAGCATAGTATTGACATCTTAAATGTATTAACCCATCCAATCCACAGAGAAAGTCTGTCCATTTATATAGGTTTGCTCTGAGCAATATTTTATAATTTTCTCTATACAAGCCTTTCATCTTCCTGGTTAAATTCATTCCTAGGTACTTTATTCTTTTGCATGCTATTGTAAATGGTAAAGCTTCTTTTATTTCCCTTTCCTCTTGCACATTGCCAATGCATAAAAATCTGATTGATTTTTTTTTTATGCTGACCTTGTACCCTGAAACTTTGCTGAATTCATTTATTAGTTTCAATAGCTTTCTTGTGGGTTCTTTGAGATTTTTTACGTATAGAATCATGTCATCTGCAAAAAAAAAAAGATAGTTTTACTTCCTCTTTCCAGATTTGGATACCATTGATTGATTGATTGATGATTGATTGCTATGGCTACAACTTACAGAACGATGTTGAAGTGTAGTAATGAGAGTGGCATGCCTGTATTATTCCTGGTATTAATGGAAAAACTCTCAGACTTTCTCCATTGAGATTCATGTTAGCTGTGGGTTTTTCATAGTTGTCCTTTTTTTTTTTAATTAATTTTTATTAAGCTTCAAGTGATCATTTACCATTCCAATCAGACTGTCACATGTAGGTTTACATACATCTTACTCCCTTCTCCCACTTGCTCTCCCCCTATTGAGTCAGCCCTTACAGTCTCTCGTTTCGTGCCAATTTTGCCATCTTCCCTCTCTCTCTATCTTCCCATCCCCCCCCCCAGTCAAGAGTTGCCAACACACTCCCCAGTGTCCACCTGATTTAATTAGCTCACTCTTTATCAGCATCTCTCTCCCCCCCCACTGGCCAGTCCTTTTCATGCCTGATGAGTTGTCTTCGGGGATGGTTCCTGTCCTGTGCCATCAGAAGTTCTGGGGAGCATTGTCTCTGGGATTCCTCTAGTCGCAGTCATACCATTAGGTATGGTCTTTTTATGAGAATTTGGGGCCTGTATCCCATTGGTCTCCTGCTCCCTCAGGAGTTGTCTGTTGTGCGCCCTGACAGGGCAGACATCGATTGTGGCCGGGCACCAACTAGTTCTTCTGGTCTCAGGATAATGTAGGTCTCTGGTTCATGTGGCCCTTTCTATCTCTTGGGTTCTTAGTTGTCGTGTGACCTTGGTGTTCTTCCTTTGCCTTTGCTCCAGGTGGGTTGAGACCAATTGATGTATCTTAGATGGCCGCTTGTTGGCATTTAGGACCCCAGGCGCCACAATTCAAAGTGGGATGCAGGATGTTTTCATAATAGAATTATTTTGCCCATTGACTTAGAAGTCCCCTCAAACCAAGTTCCCCAGACCCCACCCCTGCTCCGCTGACCTTTGAAGCTTTCATTTTATCCCGGAAACCTCTTTGCTTTTAGTCCAGTCCAATTAGGCTGACCTTCCTTGTATTGAGTGTTGTCTTTCCCTTCACCCAAAGCAGTTCTTATCTACTGATTGATCAATAAAAAGCCCTCTCCCTCCCTCCCTCCCTCCCTCCACCCTT
The DNA here is from genome assembly GCF_024166365.1 of Elephas maximus indicus. Taxonomy (NCBI): domain Eukaryota; kingdom Metazoa; phylum Chordata; class Mammalia; order Proboscidea; family Elephantidae; genus Elephas; species Elephas maximus. The sequence goes on along the minus strand of NC_064846.1, from coordinate 96,017,397 downwards.
TGTAACCACAAAAGTATGTGTTCTTCTCCGTCTTTTCTATTTCTCAAGATCTTATAATAGTGGTCTTATACAATATTTGTCCTTTTGCCTCTGACTCATTTCGCTCAGCATAATGCCTTCCAGATTCCTCCATGTTATGAAATGTTTCAGAGATTCGTCACTGTTCTTTATCGATGCGTAGTATTCCATTGTGTGAATATACCACAATTTATTTACCCATTCATCCGTTGATGGACATCTTGGTTGCTTCCAGGTTTTTGCTATTGTAAACAGAGCTGCAATAAACATGGGTGTGCATATATCTGTTTGTGGGAAGGCTCTTGTATCTCTAGGGTATATTCCGAGGAGTGGGATTTCTGGGTTGTATGGTAGTTCTATTTCTAACTGTTTAAGATAACGCCAGATGGATTTCCAAAGTGGTTGTACCATTTTAGAATCCAACCAGCAGTGTATGAGAATTCCAATCTCTCCGCAGCCTCTCCAACATTTATTATTTTGTGTTTTTTGGATTAATGCCAGCCTTGCTGGTGTGAGATGGAATCTCATCGTAGTTTTAATTTGCATTTCTCTAATGGCTAATGATCGAGAGCATTTTCTCATGTATCTGTTGGCTGCCTGAATATCTTCTTTAGTAAAATGTGTGTTCATATCCTTTGCCCACTTCTTGATTGGGTTGTTTGTCTTTTTGTGGTTGAGTTTTGACAGAATCATATAGATTTTAGAGATCAGGCGCTGGTCTGAGAATGTCATAGCTGAATATTCTTTCCCAGTCTGTAGGTGGTCTTTTGACTCTTTTGGTGAAGTCTTTAGATAAGCATAGGTGTTTGATTTTTAGGAGCTCCCAGTTATCTGGTTTCTCTTCATCATTTTTGGTAATGTTTTGTATTCTGTTTATGCCCTGTGTTAGGGCTCCTAGGGTTTTCCCTATTTTTTCTTTCATGATCTTTATCGTTTTAGTCTTTATGTTTAGGTCTTTGATCCACTTGGATTTACTTTTGTGCATGGTGTGAGGCATGGGTCCTGTTTCATTTTTTTGCAAATGGATATCCAGTTATGCCAGCACCATTTGTTAAAAAGACTATCATTTCCCCAATTGACTGACACTGGTCCTTTGTCAAATATCAGCTGCTCATACGTGGATGGATTTATATCTGGGTTCTCAATTCTGTTCCATTGGTGTATGTGCCTGTTGTTGTACCAGTACCAGGCTGTTTTGACTACTGTAGCTGTATAATAGGTTCTGAAATCAGGTAGAGTGAGGCCTCCCACTTTCTTCTTCTTTTTCAGTAATGCTTTACTTATCCGGGGCTTCTTTCCCTTCCATATGAAATTGGTGATTTGTTTCTCTATCCCCTTAAAATATGACATTGGTATTTGGATTGGAAGTGCGTTATATGTATAGATGGCTTTTGGTAGAATCGACATTTTTACTCTGTTAAGTCTTCCTATCCATGAGCAGGGTATGTTTTTCCACTTAAGTATGTCCTTTTGAATTTCTTGTAGCAGAGTTTTATAGTTTTCTTTGTATAGGTCTTTTACATCCTTGGTAAGGTTTATTCCTAAGTATTTTATCTTCTTGGGGGCTACTGTGAATGGTATTGATTTGGTTATTTGCTCTTCGGTGTTCTTTTTGTTGATGTAGAGGAATCCAAGTGATTTTTGTATGTTTATTTTATAACCTGAGACTCTGCCAAACTCTTCTATTAGTTTCAGTAGTTTTCTGGAGGATTCCTTAGGGTTTTCCATGTATACGATCATGTCATCTGCAAATAGTGATAGCTTTACTTCCTCCTTGCCAATCTGGATACCCTTTATTTCTTTGTCTAGCCTAATTGCCCTGGCTAGGACTTGTAGCACAATGTTGAATAAGAGCGGTGATAAAGGGCATCCTTGTCTGGTTCCCGTTCTCAAGGGAAATGCTTTCAGGCTCTCTCCATTTAGAGTGATATTGGCTGTTGGCTTTGCATAGATGCCCTTTATTATGTTCAGGAATTTTCCTTCAATTCCTATTTTGGTAAGAGTTTTTATCATAAATGGGTGTTGAACTTTGTCAAATGCCTTTTCTGCATCTATTGATAAGATCATGTGGTTTTTATCTTTTGTTTTATTTATGTGATGGATTACATTAATGGTTTTTCTGATATTAAACCAGCCTTGCATACCTGGTATAAATCCAACTTGATCATGGTGAAGTATTTTTTTGATGTGTTGTTGGATTCTCTTGGCTGGAATTTTGTTGAGGATTTTTGCATCTATGTTCATGAGGGATATAGGTCTAAAATTTTCTTTTTTTGTAATGTCTTTACCTGGTTTTGGTATCAGGGAGATGGTAGCTTCATACAATGAGTTGGGTAGTATTCCGTCTTTTTCTATGCTTTGAAATACCTTCAGTCGTAATGGTGTTAAGCCTTCTCTGGCGGTTTGGTAGAACTCTGCAGTGAAGCCGTCTGGGCCAGGACTTTTTTTTGTTGGAAGTTTTTTGATTACCATTTCAATCTCTTTTTTTGTTATGGGTCTATTTAGTTGTTCTACTTCTGAATGTGTTAGTTTAGGTAGGTAGTATTTTTCCAAGAATTTATCCATTTCTTCTAGGTTTTCCAATTTGTTAGAGTACAATTTTACGTAGTAATCTGAAATGATTCTTTTAATTTCATTTGGTTCTGTTGTGATGTGGTCCTTCTCGTTTCTTATTCGGGTTATTTGTTTCCTTTCCTGTTTTTCTTTAGTCAGTCTAGCCAATGGTTTATCAATTTTGTTAATTTTTTCAGAGAAACAGCTTTTGGCTTTGTTAATTCTTTCAATTGTTTTTCTGTTCTCTAATTCATTTAGTTCAGCTCTAATTTTGATTATTTGGTTTCTTCTGGTGCCTGATGGGTTCTTTTGTTGCTCACTTTCTATTTGTTCAAGTTGTCGGGACAGTTCTCTGATTTTGGCTCTTTCTTCTTTTTGTATGTGTACATTTATCGATATAAATTGGCCTCTAGCACTGCTTTCGCTGTGTCCCAGAGGTTTTGATAGGAAGTATTTTCATTCTCGTTGCTTTCTAAGAATTTCCTTATTCCCTCCTTGATGTCTTCTATAACCCAGTCTTTTTTCAAGAGGGTATTGTTCAGTTTCCAAGTATTTGATTTCTTTTCCCTAGTTTTTCTGTTATTGATTTCTAGCTTCATTGCCTTGTGGTCTGAGAAGATGCTTTGTAATATTTCGATGTTTTGGATTCTGCAAAGATTTGTTTTATGACCTAATATGTGGTCTATTCTAGAGAATGTTCCATGTGCACTAGAAAAAAAAGTATAATTTGCAGCAGTTGGGTGGAGAGTTCTGTATAAGTCAATGAGGTCAAGTTGGTTGATTGTTGTAAGTAGGTCTTCCATGTCTCTACTGAGCTTCTTACTGGATGTCCTGTCCTTCTCCGAAACTGGTGTGTTGAAGTCTCCTACTATAATTGTGGAGGTGTCTATCTCACTTTTCAATTCTGTTAAAATTTGATTTATGTATCTTGCAGCCCTGTCATTGGGTGCGTAAATATTTAGTATGGTTATGTCTTCCTGATCAATTGTCCCTTTTATCATTATATAGTGTCCTTCTTTATCCTTTGTGGCGGATTTAAGTCTAAAGTCTATTTTGTCAGAAATTAATATTGCTACTCCTCTTCTTTTTTGCTTATTATTTGCTTGATATATTTTCTTCCATCTTTTGAGTTTTAGTTTGTTTGTGTCTCTAAGTCTAAGGTGTGTCTCTTTTAGGCAGCATACAGAGGGATCATGTTTCTTTATCCAGTCCGTGACTCTCTGTCTCTCTATTGGTGCATTTAGTCCATTTACATTCAGCGTAATTATAGATAAATAAGTTTTTAGTGCTGTCATTTTGATGCCTTTTCATGTGTGTTGTTGGCCATTTCATTTTTCCACATGCTTTTTTGTGCTGAGACATTTTTCTTAGTAGCTTGTGAGATCCTCATTTTCATAATGTTTAACTTTATGTTTGTTGAGTCATTACTTTTTTCTTGGCTCTTTTCTTGAGTTATGGAATTGATATTCCTTTTTGTGGTTACCTTATTATTTACCCCTATTTTTCTAAGTAAAAACCTAACTTGTATCCTTCTATATTGCCTTGTATCACTCTCCATCTGGCAGTTCAATGCCTCCTTTATTCAGTCCCTCTTTTTGATTATTGTGATTGTTTATCTATTGATTTCCATGATTTCCTGTTATGTGTATTATTTTGTTTATTCATTTATTTTTTAGAATTAGTCTTAATTTGTTTGTTTTTGTGCTTTCCCTATTTGAGTTGCGTTGGTATCAGGACGTTCTGTTTTGTGACCTTGTATGGTGCTGGTACCTGATATTATTGGCCATTAGGCCAAACAATCTCCTTTAGCATTTCTTGCAGTCTTGGTTTAGTTTTTGCAAATTCTCTAAACTTGTGTTTATCTGTAAATATCTTAATTTCTCCTTCATATTTCAGAGAGAGTTTTGCTGGATATATGATCCTTGGTTGGCAGTTTTTCTCCTTCAGTGCTCTGTGTACGTCGTCCCATTCCCGTCTTGCCTGCATGGTTTCTGCTGAGTAGTCTGAACTTATTCTTATTGATTCTTCCTTGAAGGAAACCTTTCTTTTCTCCCTGGCTGCTTTTAAAATTTTCTGTTTGTCTTTGGTTTTGGCAAGTTTGATGATAATATGTCTTGGTGTTTTTCTTTTTGGATCAATCTTAAATGGGGTTCGATGAGCCTCTTGGATAGATATCCTTTCGTCTTTCATGATGTCAGGGAAGTTTTGTGTCAGGAGTTTTTCATCTATTTTCTCTGTGTTTTCTGTCCCTCCTCCCTGTTCTGGGACTCCAATCACTCGCAAGTTATCCTTCTTGATCGAGTCCCACATGATTCTTTCTTAGGGTTTCTTCATTTTTTTAAATTCTTTTATCTGATTTTTTTTCAGCTATGTTGGTGTTGATTCCCTGGTCCTCCAGAAGTCCCAGTCTGCATTCTAATTGCTCGAGTCTGCTCCTCTGACTTTTTATTGCGTTGTCAAATTCTGTAATTTTATTGTTAATCTTTTGAATTTCTACATGTTATCTCTCTATGGATTCTTGCAACTTATTAATTTTTCCACTATGTTCTTGAATAATCTTTTTGAGTTCTTCAACAGTTTTATCAGTGTGTTCCTTGGCTTTTTCTGCAGTTATCCTAATTTCATTTGTGATATCTTTAAGCATTCTGTAAATTAGTTTTTTATATTCTGTATCTGATAATTCCAGGATTGTATCGTCTTTTGGGAAAGATTTTGATTCTTTTGTTTGGCGGTTGTAGAAGCTGTCATAGTCTGTTTCTTTATGTGGTTTGATATGGACTGCTGTCTCCGAGCCATTACTGGGAAACTAGATTTTCCAGGTAATCAGCTAAAAAAAATGCAGTCAGATCCCTATCTGAATTCTCCCTCTGGCTCAGGGTATTCGGATGTTAATGGAGCCGCCTGGGGAGGGTGGGGGAGGGATCGGAGAGCTAGGAGTGTAGCACCACAGAATATAGAGCTGATCCCCGCGTTCACGCTCTGCCCCCGTCTGCCCAAATCCCGGCGGGACGGCTCCCCGTCTGGGATGCTACTCTCCCCGCTCTGAGACCAGTCACTTCCTCCCGGGGACTTCTCCCTCCGGCGCGCCGCACTGCTTGGGGGAACTGGGTGGGCGTCTCTGGCATCAACGGGTGGGCCCGACCCTGGGGTCTATTCAGGGGAATATAATTGGACCCCATGCTCACGCCCCGCCCGCTCACGGTCAAATCCCAGCGGGACGGCTCCCCGGCTGGGATGCTGCTTTCCCCGCTCCGAGACCAGTCACTTCCTCCCGGGGACTTCTCCCTCTGGTGCGCCGCACCGCTTGCGCGATCTGGGTGGGCGTCACCCGCACGACCAGGTGGGCCCGCCCCCTGGGTCAATTCAGGGGAATATAACTGATCCCCGAGCTCACACCCCGCCCGCTTTCGCCAAAATCCCAGCGGGACGGCTCCCCGGCTGGGACGCTGCTCTCCCCGCTCCAAGACCAGTCACTTCCTCCCAGGGACTTCTCCCTCCGGCGCGCCGCGCCGCATGCGCAAAGTTGGTGGGTGTCCCCGTACCAACGTGTGGGCCCCGCCCTGGGGTCGCTTTAGGGAAATATAGCTGATCCCCCCGCTCCCGCCACCCCCGCTTCCAGCCAAACTCCCGGCGGGACGGCTTCCCGGCTGGGACGCTGCTCTCCCCACTCCAAGATCAGTCACTGCCTCCTGGGTGCTTCTCCTTCCGGCTGCACTGCTACACCACCTGCGCCAACTAGCTAGACTCCCTCCAGGGATGGGTTCGGGGGGGTAGGGCTGGGCCCCTTGTCTGTGCCTTCTGCCCCCCTGGGCTCTGCCCCAGATCGGGCTCCGAAGGTCACCTGCCTGGTACGCTGGCTCCTAGTTCTGAAAACGGTTGCTGTCTGCCCGTATTTGTTCGTTTTCCGTCTCTAAGTCTGTGTTTGTTGTTCGGAGTTCGTAGATTGTTATGTATGTGATCGATTCACTTGTTTTTCCGAGTCTTTGTTGCAAGAGGGATCCGCGGTAGCGTCCACCTTGTCCGCCATCTTGGCCCCACCTCCCATAGTTGTCCTTTTTTATATTGAGGAGGTTCTCTTCTTTACTATTTTATTGAGTGTTTTTATCATGAAAGAGTGTTGAATTTTTGTCATATCCTTTTTTGTCATCGATTGAGATGATGATGTTTTTGTTTCCCTTTGTTGTATTAATGTGGTGCATTACTTATATTGATTTTATAATGTTTAACCACCCTTGCATTCCTGGTATAAATTCCACTTCATCATGGTGCATTATCCTTTTAATATGTTTTTGGATGAGGTTTGCTTTATTTTCTTTAGTATTTTTGTGTTTATATTCAGTAGGGATATTAGTCTGTAGTTTCCTTGTGGTGTTTTTGCCTGGTTTTGGTATCAGGGTAATGCTCATCTCTTAGAAGGCATTGAATAGTATTCCCTCCCCTTCTATTTTTCAGAGAAGTTTAAATAGGATTGGAGTTACTTCTGTAAATGTTTGAAAACATTTCCCTGAGAAACCATCTGTTCAAGACTTTTCTTTTTTGGACAGTTTTTGATTATTGATTCAATCTTTTCATTTATTATGGGTCTGAGATCCGTTATTTCTTCTTGAGTCAATGTAGGGAGTTTATGTGTGTCAAGGAATTTGTCCATTTCTTCTAAGTTATCTAATTTTTTGGGATACAATTCTTTGTAGTATTCTCTTACAATCTTTTTTGTTTCTATAGGATCTTTGTAATATTCTCACTTTTGCTTCTAATTTTAAATAATTGAATTTTTTTCTTTTTGCCAGTCTAGCCAAATGTTTGTTGATTTTATTGATCTTTTCAAACAACAAACTTCTTGTTTTGTTTATTTTCTTTATTGTTTTTCTATTCTCTGTTTCATTTATTTCTGCTCTGATCATGATTATTTCCTTTCTTCCTGTTTTTTTTTTTTTTTTCTGTAGCTTATGGGTTGGTTTGCTCTTCCTTTTGTAATTCCTAAATTTGTAGTTATTGATTTGGGATAGTTCTTCTTTTTTATGTAGACGTTTATTGCTATACACTTCCCTCTGAGCACTGCTTTCATCACATCCCATAAGTTTTGGTATGCTGTGTTTTAATTCTTGCTTGACCCTAAGTATTTATTTTTCTTGATTTTTTCTATGACCAATTGGTTGCTTACTGGTGTGTTATTTAGTCTACATATATATGTTTTTTTTTCCATTCTCTTTTTAATTTCTAGTTTCATTCTGTTGCTGTCAGAAAAGATGCTTTGTATGATTTAAATCTTTCTAAATTTATTGAGTGTGGCTTTGTGTCCTATAATATGATCTATATTGGAGAATGATTGATGTGCACTAGAGAAGAATGTCTAGTGTGCTGTTGTTAAGTGGAATGTTCCATACATATCTTTCAGGTCCAGCTGGTTAATAGTGCTTTTCAAGTCTTATGTTTATTTATCTTCTTTATAGTTATTCGGGAAACCCTGGTGACATAGTGGTTAAGTGCTACGGCTGCTAACCAAAGGGTTGCCAGTTCAAATCCACCAAGTGCTCCTTGGAAACTCTATGGGGCAGTTCTACTCTGTCCTATAGGGTTGCTATGAGTCGAAGTTGACTCAACAGCACTGCGTCTGGGTATAGTTATTCTATCCATTATCAAAAGGGATATGTTAAAATCTCCTACTATTATTGTAGACCTATTTCCCCTTTCAATTTTGTCAGTATTTGCTTTATAAATTTGGGGGCTTTGACTTTCAGTGCATAAATATTTATAATTGTTTTATGTTCTTGTTGAACAGACTCTTTTTTTGAATAGACTCTTTTATCATTAAGTAGTGTTCTTTGCCTCTTATAGTAGATTTTACCTAAAAGTCCAATTCATTTGATATTAAAATTGCCATGCCTGCTCTCTTTTATTATTTTTTCAATTCTTTGAATTTTGACCTATTTATGTTTTTGTGCCTAAGGTGTGTCTCGTGTAGACAACGTATAGATAAGTCTTTTTTTTTTTCCATTCTGCCTCTGTCTACCTCTTGATTGGAGCATTTGTCCCTTTGTGGTCACGAAAATTGCAAATACAGGAGGATTTACTTCTGGCATTTTCTTATATGCGTTATCGTGTGACTTACGGCTTAGTTGTTCCTCTTTTCCTCCAGTGCTCACTTCTTTGTGTGCATAAATTTTCTCTTTCTTTATGTGTGTGTGTGTGCATGTGCTTGAGCCATTTTATTTCCTTTTTATTGACTTTCTTTGTGATTACCATGAAGATCATGTTTAATACTTTACATTTATAACAACTTGGTTTATATAGATACCAACTTAACTTCATTAACATACAAAAACTCTATAACTACATCAAACCTCGCCCCACCCATTTATGTAGTTGTTCTAATTATGTCTTTATGTCTCAGCTTCCTTGTAATTTAAATCTATTTTATTATTATATGTATATAGTTTTTATTTTCCTTTTTTCTATATTTTTGTCATTCTAAAGCATGACGGACATATCCTTTGTATTTGCCAGCCCAAAACATCTTAAATATGATCTTTATACTAGCCAGACTTTCCCTTTAATGTTTTTTTCCCCACCTAGTGTGGTGCAAGGATTACTTAATACAGTCCTTTTAGCCATAGTCTTTGTAGCTCACACACAATGATTGAGTGGAACTATGCAAATAAGTTGTATGGAACCTGTGATGGTTGGAATTATGCGTCAACTCAGCTAGGCTATGATTCCCAGTATTGCATGGTTGTCCTGCATTTTGTGATCTGGTGTAATTGTCCCCCATTTCGTGACATGTCGTGAATCCTAGCCTCTATGCCTGTGGTTGTGTTAATGAGTCAGGATTAGAGCATGTGACTCAAGTCACCACCCTTATCTCAGTCCCTACCCTTACTAAAGGGCAAGACTCAAGTCATCAGCTTTTCAAGTAGGGGGAGTTTCCTTGAGGGTGGTCTGCATCAAATGCATATGAATTCTCTGGGTACTCTCTCTCGCTCACTTGCTTGCTCTCTCTCACTCTGGGTCCAGCATCTGGTTAGTGGCCATCTCACCTCCAGTTCTTGGAGCTTGAGCCAGGAGTCTGCCATCCTACTTGCCAAATTTGGGATTTGCCAGCTTCTGCAGCCCCTTGAGCCAGCAGCCTATCATCTGACTTGATTTGCCAGTTTCCATAGCCTTTTGAGCCAATAGATTGTCCTCTGCCCTGCCGGTTTGGTTTTGCCAGCCCCTGCAGCCACACAGATCAGGAGAAGCATCCGGCATGCTACCTGACCCATGGATTTGGGACTTGCCAGCCTCCACTACTGTCTCAGCCATTTCTTTGAGATATGGTTCATGAGTTCTGTGAGACGTTGCAGTGAATTATGAAACCCAAAGACGGGAAGGAGAGTACTGAGGGGAGGAGGAGCAGTTGATGTTAGAGATGATGGAGTGGGACAACAGTTAGGAAAAGTTGGACATTTGGGACATCTTTAACATCTGTCTCATAGGAACCAGCTTTGTGTTGATCCTTATAAAAGAAATTACTCAAGAAATTATTCATTTATCTAGTGTCATTGCTTTCGGGGGGGGGATTCTTTTTAGTATTTCTTGTAGGTCCAGCCAGGTGGTAAAAATTTCACTTCGTTTTTTTTTTCTGGGAATGTCTTAATTTTGTCCTCCTTTTTTACTGACAGTTTTGCTAGTATTCTTGGCTGACAGTTATTTTCTTTCAGCACTTCAAATATGTCATTCCATTGCCTTCTTGCATGCATGGTTTCTGAAGAGAAATCAGCATTTAATCTTATTGAGGATTCATTGTATGTGAAACTTTGCTTCTCTTGTGCTGCTCTCAGTTTTCTCTTTGTCCTTGGTTTTCAAGAGTTTGATTATGATATGCCTTGGTGTGGTTCTTTCAGGATTTATCCTATTTTTAGTTCACTTAGCATCTTGGATGTGAAAATTCCTGTCTTTCATCATATTTGGAAGTTTTTTTGCCAGTGTTTCTTTAAAAATTCTTCTTGAAGCTTTCTTTTTCTCTTATTCTTCTGGAACTCGCACGATGTCTATCATTCCCTTTGACGATGCCCCACATATCCCTTAGGCTTTGTTCACTTTTTGTCACTTTTTTCTGTTTGCTCCTCAGACTGAACAATCTCAGTGGCCCTGTCTTCAACTGTGCTTATCCTGTCTTCTGTCAGTTAATTTCTACTCTTTTGTCCTTCCAGATAATTTTTCATTTCTGTTGTTTTACTCTTAAGCTCTAGTATTTCTATTTTTTTTATTTCTATCTCTTTATTGAAATTCTTGTTTTGTTCTTGTATTGTTTTCCTGATTTCCTTTAGATCTTTATCTGTATTTTCCTTTATCTTTTTGACATACTTAATACTGTTAATTTGAAGTCTTTGTAGTGTAGCTTCATTACCTGTCCATCTTCAGGGGCAGTATCTGTCCTCTTATTTTGATAATTTGCTTGAGCCACTCTTTCCTGTCTCTTCATATACTTTGCAATAGTCTGTTGTCTTTGGGGCATAAAGCTATCGTACTTTGATAAATCAGGAGATTATATTCTTCCTATTCTCTATAGATTGCTCTTCTTCATCTTTATTATAATTATTATTATTGTTTTATATTATCGAAGGTTGTAGTTCTTGGTTTCTACTCTATCCTCCCTATATAGGTGCACTTGCTGTTGTTACTTCTGTGTTGGTTTCCCTGCTCAAGGGTGGCCACCATAACTGTTTTGCCTCTAGTTTCCCTGAGTGAGTGTACTGGTCTAGTCACTGCAGCACCGAACTCTGTGACTTGTACTTATTGTGGTCTCCTTCCCTCTAACTCTTGGGGACATTAACCATATCACTCTGGTACCAGACTCTTCTCCTGAGATATACCAGGTATGGCCCTTCAGCACCTGCCTCCCTCATTTGGGATTACTGGCTGTCTCTGATTTCTCACCACAGATCTTCCTCCTTATGAAGGCCAGTCTTACAACTCTGATGCTAGGACCCCACCCAGAAGCTGCAGCTGTCAAAGATGCACTACAGGACTCCTCTCCCAGGAATGTTGGCAGAGGACTCAGCAGCGTCAGAGTCCCACCTTGGATACAGCTGCTGAGAGGGTCGTGTGGCTGCTGGGGAGTGGGTTCTGGGCCTCTTCTGTGCTGGGAGGGGGAAGGGCAGAGTCCCCTCACACCATATGTCCCAGAGATCTGTCTATGATCTGGGATCTAAAGGCACCAGAGCATCATACTCCTGCAGACTGTGAGCTGACCAAAGAGAAGAAGGGAGGGGGCTCACCACATAGTTCTTCCTGGAGATCTGCTCCTGGTTTCAGAGCCCAAGGCTAAGAGAGCCCTCCCCCTACCTTTGAGAACTGTGTGCTCAATATCTGCCTGCTGTATTCTCTGTGACCCTTTCCCATGGCTGCCAGGTCTAGCCTTTCTGCCCACTTTGTATCCAGTTTGTCTATCTATCCTTTTCCTAGGGCTGCCCACTCAGCCTTTCTGGCCCCTGGTCTGGGTTTCATAAATTCTGGTTCATGTTGCTCTACTGGTGTCTCACTTTCCCAAAACATGGGAGCTCAAGCCCGCATTGCTGCAATTTCCCTTTCCCCTTTCCCAGGGCTGCTCACTCCAGCTTTCTAGCCTCACTCTAGACACTCATACAGTTCAGTCTGCACTATTCTTACCAGACTGCAATTTCCTCAGGCTTCCAGGACTGAAACCTCTGCTGTGCCCACACACAATTCTTTCTCAAACCTGCCCAGTCACAATACAATCTATGCTCACCTTGCTGCTCCATCTCAGGGCTGTTTGCTCAGTACCTCATTTCTAGTCTGTGTCATCCATGCTGCTTCCATCCTGGGCTCCCTACTTGGGGGTGCCAGCTGCAGCCACCACAAGATGGATATGTTGAGCTGGGCTGGTGGATAGGGTGAGGGCAGTCCATGAACCTCTGATTTCCCACCGTCTGTGTTCTTTTTCATGATTCAGTATTCACTTTGGTTCTCCAACCCCTCAGCTGTTGTCCAGAGTTCTGAGATTATCAGTTCCATCAATTTTTACTCGATTCCTTCTAGCACTGCTGTGGGGAGACTGGTTATGCCACCATCTTGCTCCCATCTCTGATTTCATTGGTTTTTCTATTGTTTATTTCATTGATTTCCATTCTAATCTTTATTGTTTTCTTCCTTCTGCTTGCCTTGAGTTTAGCTTGTTCTTTTTCAATATTTTTAAGGTGAAAATATAATTCATCTTAGATCCTTCTTCTTATTTAGTATATGCATTTAAGGCTGTATTTTCCCTAAGATCACTGCTTTAGCTGCATCCTATTAATTTTCAATATTCTGTGCCTTGATTTGCATTAAATTTAAACTATTTTAAAATTTCTTTTATCATTTCATCATTGATCTATGGGTTATTTAGAAATGTGGTGTTTAATTTTCAAACATTTGTGGAGTTCCCAAACTTTATTCTGCTGTTGATTTCCAATTTAATTCCATTGTAATCTAAGAAAATAATTATTATGATTCCGATTACTTTAAATTTGTTAACGGTGATTTTATGGTCAAGTATGAGGCCTATCCTGGAAAATGTCTCAGATGTGCTTAAAAAAATGCGTATTCTTCTGTTGGGTGGAGGGTTGTATAGATGTATTCTAGGTCAAGTTGATAGTGTTATTTAAATCTTCTATATCCTTACTGGTTGTCTGTCTAGTTTTTTCTCAATTACTGGCAATGGAATAATAAGTTCTGCAATCATTATTGTTTAATTGTTTATTCCTTAATTTTGTCAGGTTTTGATTCATAAAATTCTGGGTTCTGTTATTAGGTGAATATGTGTTTATAATTGCCATACTTTCCTGCTACATTGACACTTTTAACATTATAAAGTATTTCTCTATGTCTCTAATAACATTGTTTGTCTTAAAGTATATATATATTCAAAGATCACAATTTAATAAAGAAATCCTATGAATAAAGAAGGCCGAAAAAGAATCAATACCTTGAATTATGGAGTTGGCTAAGAATATTGACAATACCGTGGACTGCCAGAAGAATGAACAAACCTGTCTTGTCAGAAGCACAGTTAGAAGACTGTTTAGAAGCAAGGATGGCAAGACTTCATCTCACGTATTTGGACATGTTATCAGGAGGGACCAGTCCTTAGAGAATGACATCATGCTTGATCAAGGGTCAGCAAAAAAGAGGAAGAACCTCAACGAGATGGAGTGACACAGTGGCTGCAACAATGGGCTCAAAAATAACAATGATCATGAGGATGGCACAGGATTGGGCACTGTTTCACTCTTTTATACATAGGGTTGATATGAGTCAGAATTGACTCGACAGCACCCAGCACAACAACAACCGTGTAAGCAGTGGTTAAGAGCTAGGCTGCTAACCAAAAGGTCGGAAGTTCAAATCCACCAGCCACTCCTTGGAAACTCTATGGGGAAATTCTACTCTGTCCTAAAGAGTTCCTATGAGTCAGAAATGACTAAATGGCAATGGGTTTGTATTTTTGGCGTTACAAATATTCTTTTGGTATAATAAATACTCTCTTTGACTTTTTTAAAATTATGGATTATTGAAAAATCCTTATTTATTTATTTTTAGTGGCTGCTTAGCATTTTTATATATTTTGTTGTTGTTGAGAAAATATACAGCAAAACATATACCAGTTCAACTCTTTCTACACATACAATTCAGTGACATTGATTACATTCTTTGAATTGTGCATCCATTCTCACTCTCCTTTTCTGAGTTGTTCCTCCCCCAGCAACATAAACTCAGTGCCCCCTAAGGTTTCTATCTAATCTTTTGAGTTGCTGTTGTCACTTTGATCCCATATGGTTTGTAAATTAGCATAATGCTCAAATAAGAATTGTTTTACTACTTAAGCTAGTCTATCTTTTGGTTATAAAACTTTTTCATGACCAGTGGGATATACAGTCGCCCACCAACCTTTTCTGTCTCTCAGGTTCATTGGGAAGCTGCTTTCCACTGGACGGTGCATGATGTTACAAGGCAGGGACCTTTATCACTGTTTGAAACTGAAAAAATGAGTGTGTGCTGCAAATTACTGTTTCTACAGGGTGTTGTATGAGCCGTGTGTATTTTGGAAGGAAAATTAAAATTTTGGAAATTTTTTGGGGGGACACATATTTCCCAGTAGACTTGCGAGTGGCTCTGGGGGCAGAATTCTTCAGACAAGGTATGTCCCTCTGGACTCTAAGTGTAGGCTTGTGGGAAGGAGCAAGAAAAAAAATACTACCTACCAAAAATTCAACAACACTCAATGATTCAGCATGAAAACACACGGTATCAACCAAAAATTCAAAGCAGAAGATAATTAGGTCTCGAAAGGGTTTTAAGAAGATTTCAGGGAAGGTTTAAAGATTATCTCAGGGCAATAGTTTCAGGGATTCAACTGTCAATAGTATAGCCACACTAGCTCACTGTTTGCATAGCATATCTTTTTGCATCCTTTTATTTTCAATGCATTTGTGTCTGTTCTGAAGTGTGTCTCCTGTAAACAGTACATAGTTAGATACCATTTGTTTTTAATTAAGTTAAACAATCTCTGGCTTTTTGTTGTATTTAATGTAACAGTTGGTAGGTAGGATTGATATCTGACATAGTGTTTTTTTTTCTATATATGTGTTTTTTTCCACTGTTTCTCTATTACTTCATTCTTCTTTTAAATATTTTTTAAAACATTCTTTTGTTAAATATATTATTTTGAATGTACCCTTTGAGTTCCATCATTTTTTGGTTTACTATTTTGTTAGTTATTTTCTTAGTGAATGTTCTGGGATTACAATGTGCATGTTAACTTAAAACAATCTAATTCAGTGTAATGCTATTTTAATTCCAATAGTATATAGATCCTTTGCTCCAGTATAGCTGTGCCTCTCTCTCCTTTGAGGTGTTATGTCATACAGATTATGTCTTTATATATTATAATCTCATTAACACAGTTTTGTAATTAGTGTTTTATGTAGTTGTCTTTTAAATCAGAAGTGTTACTACTGAAAATACATTCATACTGTTGTTTATATTTACCTATGCAGTTACCTTTACTGGTGCTGTTTATTTCTTCTTTGGGATTCAAGTTACCTTTTAGTATTCTTTCATTTCAGCCTCAATGATCCATTTAGTATTTCTTGTAGAGAAGTTCTGCTACCAATGAAGTAAAAAAAAAAACCAAACCCATTGCCATCAAGTTGATTCCTACTCATAGCGACCCTATAGGACAGAGTAGAACCGGTCCATATGGTTTCCAAGGAGCACCTGGTGGATTTGAACTGCCAGCCTTTTGGTAAGCAGCCATAGCTCTTAACCACTATGCCACCAGGGTTTCTGTAATGAAGTCACTCAGTTTTTATCTATCTGGGAATGTCTTAATTTCTCCTTTGTTTTTGTAGCATAGTTTTGCTGGATATAGAATTCTTAGTTGACAGTCTTTTTCTTTCACCACTTTATGTCATCCCACTGCCTTCTGGCCTCCAGAGATTTTGATAAGAAGTGAGCTATCCTTTTCACATAATGAGTCTTTTTTTCTTACTGTTAAGAAGATGCTGCTCTTTTTCTTTGTCTTTTAACGGTTCAACTATGATGTGTCTATGTGTGGATCTTTCTGAGTTTGTTCTCCTTGGAGTTTATTAAGCTTCTTGAAGTGTAGATTAATGTTTTTCATCAAATTTTCGGGGTTTTCAGCCATTATTTCTTCAAATACTTTCTACCGCTCTCTTTTTCTCCTCTGCTTTCAGATTACCATTATGGGTGTCTTAGTTTCCTAGTGCTGCTGTAACAGAAATACCACAAATGGGAAGGTTTAAAGAAGGTAAATTTGTTTTCTCATTGTTTAGGAGGCTAGAAGTCTGAATTAGGGGAACCAGCTGTAGGGGAAGACTCTCTCTCTCTCAGCTACAGGAGAAGATCCTTGCCTCTCTCAGCTTCTGCAGCCAAGTGTTCCTCACAATCCTCATGTGGCATCTAATTTCCCATTTTTTTGCTTGCTTCTCTGTCTAATCTGCTAGTTTTATAACTCAGAATTGATTAGATTTCGGACACATCCTACACTGATATGACCCCATTATAATAACAAAGAAAATCTTATTCCTAACCAGGTTTACATCCAAAGGTATAGGGGTTATGATTCCAAGCCATACTCTGTGGGGGAGCAGGCACAATTCAATCTATGAAAATTGATATGTTGGTACACTTTTGATGTCCCACAGGACTCTGAGGCTGTCTTCATTTTTTTATACATATTTTTTCTATTCCTCAGTCTGGATAGTCTCAACTGGTCTATCCTGAAGTTCAATTATCCTTTCTTCTGCCAGCTAAAATATGTTGTTTAGCCCCTCTGATGAATTTGCCGTTTCAGTTATTCAACTTTCCAACTTCAGAATTTCTGTTTGGTTCATCTTTATATTATTTTGATCTAATTTTTATATTTTATATTTAGTGAGATATAGTTTTCTTGCTTCCTTGTAATTCTTTAAACGTATTTTTCTTTAGCTCTATGGACATATTTATATTAAAAAAAAATTTTTTATATAGTATATTTAAAGTCTTCATCTACTAAATCCAACATCTGATCCCCTTGAAGGGCATTTTCTGTTGTTTGATTTTTTTTCCCTCTGTACTTGACATACTTTCCTGTTTCATTACACCTTTCTTAATTTTTTGTAGAAAACTTTACATTTTAGAAAATATATTTTAATAACTCTGCTATTAAATTCATTCTACCATATGGTTTCTTGTTGTTTTCCTTGTGGCTGCTTATTTGTTTAGTGATTTTCCTGATCTAATTCTGTAGATTCTACATCCCCTGTAGTGTGAAGCTACTCAGTACTGTGCTAGCTATTTTAAAGTTATTGCTTTATTTTAAGCCTGATTTCCTAGGTGTCACCCCTGGTTCAGTATAATTTAGTGGTGAGCCAAAACCAAGCCCAAAGTTTTCCTTAAATTCCTTGGACTGTTATGTCTTTTATCCTTTGCCAAAGGGATCTGTATGTGAAGGAAAACCTTCAAAGTTCAGGAAATTTACAAGTTAACCTTAGTTTTCACATGTTATTTCTGCGGGGCCTCAAAGTCAGCCAGATGTGAGATACTTGGGCCATCTCCTTTCCCAAGTATTTCCTGGACATTCACTTAACCCTATATATAAACACAGGCTTCTAGATCCCCAGGAATATATCAGAGTTTTTCAAATTTCCAATGGTGGCCACCTATCCAGGACTTTAAAAAAAATTGGCCATGCTCTATGTTTGCCCCAGCTGAAATCACAACTTTAGGCAGCTTCATTGTTACCAGAAGATTGTTATTGCTTTTGGTAATGTCTTGTGTATAAAAGTTTTTTGCACAGGGCTAAGGTCTGAGACAAATCAAATAGTGGTAATGCCATGGGAAAGGAGAATTTTCCCTGAAAAATCCAGTTCAGACGATATTGACTATGCTCTGGGTAAGTGCTTTTAACAAAACTCTAAAAGAGGCCAGTCTTCTATGTTGGCAACAAGGATACCATCCAATAGCTCTCATGTCACTGAGCTTGGTGGGGGTTTAAGGTGGGGTGGGAATATTCCTAAGTTAAAATGCCACAGATCCTAATTTATTAGTGAAGTTCAGTAGTTTTTCTTGGATAAACTTAATTAGTTCCTTCTGTGCCTTTGGGTAGTTTCAAGAGTTCTGGGATGGTTGATTTATTATTATTTTACAAAAAAAAACTTTTTAAAGGAAGATTGCATTAATCATGATCTATACTGCCATACTTGGAAACTTTATTTATAATTGCTAAAAAGTGGAAGCTACCTAAATATGCATCAATTGGAGAATGGATAAATAAATTGTGATATATTCATGTATGTGATATTGAACTGCCAAAAAACGCAAACCCATTGACGTCAAGTCGATTCGGATTCATAGCAACCCTATAGGACAGAGTAGAACTGCCCCATAGGGCTTCCAAGGAGAAGCTGGTGGATTCAAACTGCTGACCTTTTGGTTAGCAGCTAAGCTCTTAACCACTGTGCCACCAGGGCTCCATGTGAATATTACTCAGCAAAAAAAAATAAAAATAAAAAACTCCTGATACAGAACAACATGGCTGAATCTCACAGACATTTTAATTGGTAAATGAAGTCAAATACATAAGAGTACTTACTATACCATTTCATTTATATGATGTTCAAAAACGAGCAAAAGTGAAGAATCAAGAATCAAACAGGGAGGATGTGGGGCCAAGATGGCAGACTTATCAGATGCTTCGTGTTATCCCTTTTACAGCAAAGACCCCCCCCCAAAAAAAGTGAATCTGATATATTTGAAAATCCAGGAACCCTAATCATCAAAGATAAGGCTGAAGAATTGGCTTGAGTGACAGGTGGAAGGAGAGACAATTCAAAAACAAT
Organism: Elephas maximus indicus; assembly: GCF_024166365.1. Lineage (NCBI taxonomy): Eukaryota > Metazoa > Chordata > Mammalia > Proboscidea > Elephantidae > Elephas > Elephas maximus. The sequence continues at coordinate 95,998,447 of NC_064846.1, read as the reverse complement.
GGAAAAAGAGAATTACAGATTATGGGATCACAGGCATCCTGCTAGCTGAATCTGTAAAGCACACATAGGTTGAGACAAGCAGCAACATTCCAAGCTGAAACTCACCCCATCTGGTGCAGCCAAGCAGCAGTGAAACTGCATGTACCTCCAGAACAAAACAGGAGTGACATCAGACCTGCAAAAGCACAAGCTCCCAAGCCATTGTGCACACACCATAACTTTTCTCCCCACCAGAGCTCCATAGCAAAGGACCACTCCATTCCCCTCACCCATCCCCCAACCCACTCCTACACCAGTCCCTTGGCATTCAACAATGCCATGCCGCCTAAGCTGGGAACTCACTGCTGGTTCCAGAGACACTTACTCCTTTGCCCAGCCACTGTCGTAGGGGATCCACAGCCTTGCAGTGCCCTTCACCCTCATCCTTCACCCCTGCCCCAGTGATGTGCAAGCTGATCTGACACTTCATGCCTTCATTAGGGCAAAATGGGCACAGCATCCACCTGAAGCCCTTTTTTACCTGCAGTAGCCAAGTGGGGGCTATGGATTTGTGACATTCAACACTGCCCTGCCCTTTAAGAAGGGGCCTCGCCCACCCACACCAGGGGCTTGAGGGCCAGAGGTACGACCAATTCCATCTAGCTGCACATGACAGGGGCCTGAGAATTAATGGTGCCTTCCAATCCCTCCAGCAATGGCACTGGGACTGGTTGCAATAGCTCCCACCCCACTGTAGGCTCTGATGGACAGCAGCATGCCCTCCATCTGGGCACCCAGGAGTAGGTGACAGCCCCTTGCCTTGCCCCCCACATTGCTCCTTATTGCAACCAAAGACCTATGCGTGCTCTGAGCAATCCCATGCAGCCCTGCTCCCTTAGGACTCTACGTGAGAGTATTCACACCACACACTCAGTGGCTAATGACCCAGGCACTTGGCCTGGAACAACTGGTAAGAGGTGGAGCACACACAAAATACCCAACCCAAAGACCAGGGAGAACAATCCCTGAACCCTTGGCCAGGTGACCAGCAGGAGAGATTCAACACCTCACTAAAATTCTTTGCCTACATCTTCAGCACCCCCGTAAAAACAGTGAACGGACTCTAGGGCCCCCACACCTAGTAGCTGCTCCGACCATCTAGAGACAGCAGACAAGAGCTTCTAGGATGCCAAAAACCAGAGTAGCACACATGCCCAGCCTACTTGGACATATAAAAACAAAACAAAACAGAAATACAGAACACTGTAAACAAAAATACAATAAATAAATATAACAACTTATTGATGCTTCAGAGACAAGAGTCAATAACAAAACACATAAAGATGCAGGACAAGATGGATCCAGCAGGTGATGAAAATAAAGAACAAGAAAACCTTCTGAATGAAGATAAGGGAATGGAACTACATGAAAAAGAATTAAAAAAGATTAATATAGTGAGCTCTCCAAGAGATCAGGAAGGAGATGAGACAAAACACAGACCAAACCATGGAACACACATATAAAGAAATAGAAGAATTCAGGAAAGCTATAAAAGAACAAAATGACAGAACATACAGGCTTCTAGAAACCATACAGAAACAGCAATGAGAAATCCAAAAGATTAACAATAAAATTTCAGAATTAGACATTTCAACAGAAGGTTATAGCAGCAGAATTGAGACAATTGAAGTCAGAATTAATGAGGCTGAATAAAAAACCCTTGAAACCTATTTGTTTGAGGAAAAATCAGTAAAAAAAAATTTTTTTTAATGAAGAAAGGCCTAAGAAATATGTGGAATACTATCAAGAGGTAAAAACCCACAAGTGATCACAGTGCCAGAAGAGGGGAATAATAGAAAACACAGAGAGAATTGTTAAGGATTTGCTGGCAGAAAACTTCCCTAATATCATGAAAGAAGAGAAGCTATCTATCCAAGAAGCCCAACAAACCCCATACAGGATAGACCCCAAAAGTAAGTCACCAAGACATATCATAATCAAACTTGCCAAAGACAAAGCCAAAGCCAAAGAAAGAACCCTGATAGTGACTAGGAATAAACAAAAAGTCACCTACAAAGAAGAACCAATAAGACTAAGCACTGATTACTCAGCAGAAACCATGCAGGCAAGAAGGCAATGGGAAGAAATATATAATGCCTGGAAGGAAAAAAAAAATTGCCAGCCAAGAACTATATATTCAATAAAATTGTCTCTCGAATTCAATGGTGAAATTAGGTCACTTCCAGATAAACAGAAATTAAGTAAATTTGTAAAAACCAGACCAAAATTACAAGAAGTATTAAAAGGAGTTCTCTGATTATGTCTAATTATGTAACCAACAACATCAAAAAACAATAAAAGGCTAGGACACAGGACAGATCAACCAGATATCAACCCAGATAAGGAATTCATAAAAACAAATAAAAGCAAAAAGACTGAAAATTGGGAACCAGAGACATCAAAATGTCAAAACAAAAAAAGAGGGAATAAATGGCGTAGTCATAGAACTTCCATATGGAAAGGAAGTCAAGGTAATATTTATCAAGAAATAAAAGACTGGTTTAAACTTAGAAAAATAAAGGTAAATTTCAAGATAACCACAAAGTAAGTTAATAAACGTACCCATCAAAATAAAAAAAGAAGAAAAACATAGACACTTAGCAAACACTAATCCAACAATAATGAAAGAGATGAAAAGAAAATACATATACAAAAAGAACTCAGCACAGGAAATCAAGCGGAACAAAGAAAACATTAACACCACAAAAAAATTAAATGACAGCATTAATTCATACCCATCAATACTTACACTGAATGTAAATGGCCTAAATGCACCAGTAAAGAGACAGAAAGTGGCAGAATGGATTCAAAAATATGTCTGTCTATATGCTGTCTACAAGAGACACACCTTAGACACAAAGACATAAACTAAAACTCAAAGGATGGAAAACGGGATAAAAAAACAAATAATGACCTAGATAGAGCAGAAGTGGCAATATTAATGTCCAAAAAAATAGACTTCAAGGCAAAATCCACCATAAAAGATAAGGAAGGACACTATGTAGTGATTAAAGTGCCAATACACCAGGACGAAGTAACCATAATAAATATATATACGCCCAATGAAGGACCCCAAAATACATAAAATAAACTCTAGTAGCATTGAAAAGAGAAATTGACAGTTCCACAATAATAGAAGGAAAATTCAAAACACCGCTTTCGGTAAAGGACAGAACATCTAGAAAGAAATTCAATAAAGATACAGAAGTTCTACATACCACAATCAGCCAACTTGATATCATAGACATATACAGAACATTCCACTCAACAACAGTAAATAATACATTCTTTTCCAAAGCCCATGGAAAATTCTCCTGAATACACCAGATTTTAGGGCACAAAGCAAGCCTTAACAAAATCCAAAGCAATTAATTAATACAAAACATCTTCCTTCTAAAGGTAGAAATCAACAACAGAAATAGCAAGGGAAAAAACTGAATACATGGAAACTGAACAACTCCTTGCTTAAAAACTACTGTGTAATAGAAGAAATGAATAAAAACATTCAAAGAATAAAATGAGAATGAAACCACATCGTACCAAAACTTTTAGGCACAGCAAAAGCAGAGTTTAAAAGTCAATTTGTAGCACTAAATGCACACACAAAAAAGAAAAAAATGGCCAAAATCAAAACATTAACTCTACAACTTGAAAAAAACAGAGAGCAGCAAAAGAAGCCCTCAGACACCAGATGAAAGGAAATAATAAACATTAGAGCAAAAATAAATGAAATACAGAATATAAATACATTCGAAAGAATTGACAAGACCAAAAGTTGCTTCTTTGAAAAGATCAACTAAGTTGAAAAACCATTGCCCATATAGACAAAAGAAAAACAGGAGAGGAAGCAAGTAACCCAAATAAGAAATGAGACGGGTGATATCACAACAGACCTATCTGAAATAATAAGGACCATAACAGAATACTACAAAGAATTACACCCCAACACATTTGAAAACCTAGAGAAAATGACCAAATTTCTAGAAACACACTACCTACCTAAACTAACACAAACTGAGGTAGAAAAACTAAACAGACCCATAACAAAAGAGGAGATTAAGGAGGAAATTTTTTTTATTAACTTTTATTGAGCTTCAAGTGAACGTTTACAAATCAAGTCAGACTGTCACATATAAGTTTATATACACCTTACTCCGTACTCCCACTTGCTCTCCCCCTAATGAGTCAGCCCTTCCAGTCTCTCCTTTCGTGACAATTTTGCCAGCTTCCAACCCTCTCTATCCTCCCATCCCCCTCCAGACAGGAGATGCCAACACAGTCTCAAGTGACCACTTGATATAATTAGCTCACTCTTCATCAGCATCTCTCACCCACCCACTGTCCAGTCCCTTTCATGTCTGATGAGTTGTCTTCAGGGATGGTTCCTGTCCTGTGCCAACAGGTTTGGGGACCATGACCGCTGGGATTCCTCTAGTCTCAGTCACACCATTAAGTATGGTCTTTTTATGAGAACTTGGGGTCTGCATCCCACTGATCTCCTGCTCCCTCAGGGGTTCTCTGTTGTGCTCCCTGTGAGGGCAGTCATCGATTGTGGCCGGGCACCAACTAGTTCTTCTGGTCTCAGGATGATGTAGGTCTCTGGCTCATGTGGCCCTTTCTGTCTCTTGGGCTCTTAGTTGTCGTGTGACCTTGGTGTTCTTCATTCTCCTTTGCTCCAGATGGGTTGAGACCAATTGATGCATCTTAGATGGCCGCTTGTTAGCATTTAAGACCCCAGACGCCACATTTCAAAGTGGGAGGCAGAATGTTTTCATAATAGAATTGTTTTGCCACTTGACTTAGAAGTCCCCTTAAACCATGGTCCCCAAACCCCCGCCCTTGCTTCGCTGACCTTTGAAGCATTCATTTTATCCCGGAAACTGCTTTGCTTTTGGTCCAGTCCAGTTGAGCTGACCTTCCATGTATTGAGTATTGTCCTTCCCTTCACCTAAAGCAGTTCTTAGCTACTAATTAATCAGTAAAAAACCCTCTCCCACCCTCCCTCCCTCCCCCCCTCGTAACCACAAACGTATGTGTTCTTCTCAGTTTATACTATTTCTCAAGATCTTATAATAGTGGTCTTATACAATATTTGTCCTTTTGCCTCTGACTCATTTCGCTCAGCATAATGCCTTCCAGGTTCCTCCACGTTATGAAATGTTTCACAGATTCGTCACAGTTCTTTATCGACGCATACTCTTCCATTGTGTGAATATACCAGAATTTATTTACCCATTCATCCGTTGATGGACACCTTGGTTGCTTCCAGCTTTTTGCTATTGTAAACAGAGCTGCAATAATCAAGGGTGTGCATATATCTGTTCGTGTAAAGGCTCTTATTTCTCTAGGGTATATTCCGAGGAGTGGGATTTCTGGGTTGTATGCTAGTTCTAACTGTTTAAGATAACGCCAGATAGATTCCAAAGTGGTTGTACCATTTTACATTCCCACCAGCAGTGTATAAGAGTTCCAATCTCTCCGCAGCCTCTCCAACATTTATTATTTTGTGTTTTTTGGATTAATGCCAGCCTTGTTGGAGTGAGATGGGATCTCATCGTAGTTTTAATTTGCATTTCTCTAATGGCTAATGATTGAGAGCATTTTCTCATGTATCTGTCAGCTGCCTGAATATCTTCTTTAGTGAAGTGTGTGTTCATATCCTTTGCCCACTTCTTGATTGGGTTGTTTGTCTTTTTGTGGTTCAGTTTTGACAGAATCATATAGATTTTAGAGACCAGGCGCTGGTCGGAGATGTCGTAGCTGAAAATTCTTTCCCAGTCTGGAGGTGGTCTTTTTACTGTTTTGGTGAAGTCTTTAGATGAGCATAGGTGTTTGATTTTTAGGAGTTCCTACTTATCTGGTTTCTCTTCGGCATTTTTGGTAATGTTTTGTATTCTGTTTATGCCTTGTATTAGGGCTCCTAAGGTTGTCCCTATTTTTTCTTCCATGATCTTTATCGTTTTAGTCTTTATGTTTAGGTCTTTGATCCACTTGGAGTTAGTTTTTGTGCATGGTGTGAGGTATGGATCCTGTTTCATTTTTTTGCAAATGGATATCCAGTTATGCCAACACCATTTGTTAAAAAGACTATCTTTTCCCGAATTAACTGACACTGGGCCCTTGTCAAATATCAGCTGCTCCTATGTGGATGGATTTATATCTGGGTTCTCAATTCTGTTCCACTGGTCTATGTGCCTGTTGTACCAGTACCAGGCTGTTTTGACTACTGTGGCTGTATAATAGGTTCTGAAATCAGGTAGAGTGAGGCCTCCCACTTTCTTCGTCTTTTTCAGTAATGCTTTGCTTATCCGAGGCTTCTTTCCCTTCCATATGAAGTTGGTGATTTGTTTCTCTATCACCTTAAAAAATGACATTGGAATTTGGATCGGAAGTGCATTGTATGTATAGATGGCTTTTGGTAGGATAGACATTTTTACTAAGTTAAGTCTTCCTATCCATGAGCAAGGTATGTTTTTCCACTTAAGTATGGCCTTTTGAATTTCTTGTAGTAGAGCTTTGTAGTTTTCTTTGTATAGGTCTTTTACATCTTTGGTAAGATTTATTCCTAAGTATTTTATCTTCTTGGGGGCTACTGTGAATGGTATTGATTTGGTGATTTCCCTTTCGATGTTCTTTTTGTTGATGTAGAGGAATCCAAGTGATTTTTGTATGTTTATCTTATAACCTGAGAATCTGCCGAACTCTTCTGTTAGTTTCAGTAGTTTTCTGGTGGATTCGTTGGGGTTTTCTGTGTATAAGATCATGTCATCTGCAAACAGAGATAATTTTACTTCCTCTTTGCCAATCCGGATGCCCTTTATTTCTTTGTCTAGCCTAATTGCTCTGGCTAGGACTTCTAGCACAATGTTGAATAAGAGCGGTAATAAAGGGCATCCTTGTCTGGTTCCCGTTCTCAAGGAAAATGCTCTCAGGTTCTCTCCACTTAGAGTGATGTTGGCTGTTGGCTTTGCATAGATGCCCTTTATTATGTTGAGGAATTTTCCTTCAATTCCTATTTTGGTGAGAGTTTTTATCATAAATGGGTGTTGGACTTTGTCAAATGCCTTTTCTGCATCAATTGATAAGATCATGTGGTTTTTGTCTTTTGTTTTATTTATGTGGTGGATTACATTAATGGTTTTTCTGATATTAAACCAGACTTGCATAAAAAAAAAACCTGGTATAAATCCCACTTGGTCGTGGTGAATTATTTTTTTGATATGTTGTTGAATCCTATTGGCTAGAATTTTGTTGAGGATTTTTGCATCTATGTTCATGAGGGATATAGGTCTGTAATTTTCTTTTTTTGTACTGTCTTTACCTGGTTTTGGTATCAGGGAGATGGTGGCTTCATAGAATGAGTTGGGTAGTATTCCGTCCTTTTCTATGCTTTGAAATACCTTTAGTAGTAGTCGTGTTAACTCTTCTCTGAAAGTTTGGTAGAAATCTGCAGTATAGCCACCCGGGCCAGGGCTTTTTTTTGTTGGGAGTTTTTTCATTACCGTTTCAATCTCTTTTTTTGTTATGGGTCTATTTAGTTGTTCTACTTCTGAATGTGTTAGTTTAGGTAGGTAGTGTTTTTCCAGGAATTCATCCATTTCTTCTAGGTTTTCAAATTTCTTAGAGTACAATTTTTTGTAATAATCTGATATGATTCTTTTAATTTCAGTTGGGCCTGTTGTGATGTGGCCCTTCTCGTTTCGTATTCGGGTTATTTGTTTCCTTTCCTGTTTTTCTTTAGTCTGTCTAGCCAATGGTTTATCAATTTTGTTAATTTTTTCAAAGAACCAGCTTTTGGCTTTGTTAATTCTTTTGATTGTTTTTCTGTTCTCTAATTCATTTAGTTCAGCTCTAATTTTTATTATTTGTTTTCTTCTGGTGCCTGATGGATTCTTTTGTTGCTCACTTTCTATTTGTTCAAGTTGTAGGGACAGTTCTCTGATTTTGGCTCTTTCTTCTTTTTGTCTGTGTGCATTTATCGATATAAATTGGCCTCTGAGCACTGCTTTTGCTGTGTCCCAGATGTTTTGATAGGAAGTATTTTCATTCTCGTTGCATTCTATGAGTTTCCTTATTCCCTCCTTGATGTCTTCTATAACCCAGTCTTTTTTCAGGAGGGTATTGTTCAGTTTCCAAGTACTTGATTTCTTTTCCCTAGTTTTTCTGTTCATTGATTTCCAGTTTTATTGCCTTGTGGTCTGAGAAGATGCTTTGTAATATTTCGATGTTTTGGATTCTGCAAAGGTTTGTTTTATGACCTAATATGTGGTCTATTCTAGAGAAAGTTCCATGTGCGCTAGAAAAAAAAGTATACTTTGCAACAGTTGGGTGGAGAGTTCTGTATAAGTCAATGAGGTCAAGTTGGTTGATTGTTGTAATTAGGTCTTCCGTGTCTCTATTGAGCTTCTTACTGGATATCTTTCTGATCAATTGTCCCTTTTATCATTATGTAGTGTCCTTCTTTATCCTTTGTGGTGGATTTAAGTTTAAAGTCTATTTTGTCAGAAATTAATATTGCTACTCCTCTTCTTTTTTGCTTATTGTTTGCTTGATATACTTTTTTCCATCTTTTGAGTTTTAGTTTGTTTTTGTCTCTAAGTCTAAGGTGTGTCTCTTGTAGGCAGCATATAGACGGATCGTGTTTCTTTATCCAGTCCGAGACTCTCTGTCTCTTTATTGGTGTATTTAGTCCATTTACATTCAGCGTAATTATAGATAAATAAGTGTTTAGTGTTGTCATTTTGATGCCTTTTTATGTGTGTTGTTGACCATTTCATTTTTCCACATACTTTTTTGTGCTGAGACGGTTTTCTTAGTAAATTGTGAGATCCTCATTTTCATAGTGTTTGATTTTATGTTTGTTGAGTCGTTACGTTTTTCTTGTTTTTTTTCTTGAGTTATGGAGTTGTTATACCTCTTTGTGGTTACCTTAATATTTATCCCTATTTTTCTAAGTAAAAACCTAACTTGTATTGTCCTATATCGCCTTGTATCACTCTCCATATGACAGTTCTATGCCTCCTGTATTTAGTCCCTCTTTTTGATTATTGTGATCTTTTACCTATTGACTTCAATGATTCCCTGTTTTGAGCATTTTTTTTAATTAATCTTAATTTGTTTTTGTGATTTCCCTATTTGAGTTGATATCAGGATGTTCTGTTTTGTGACCTTGTGTTGTGCTGGTATCTGATATTATTGGTTTTCTGACCAATTTCCTTTAGTATTTCTTGTAGCTTTGGTTTAGTTTTTGCAAATTCTCTAAGCTTGTGTTTATCTGTAAATATCTTAATTTCGCCTTCATATTTCAGAGAGAGTTTTGCTGGATATATGATCCTTGGCTGGCAGTTTTTCTCCTTCAGTGTTCTGTATATGTCATCCCATTGCCTTCTTGCCTGCATGGTTTCTGCTGAGTAGTCTGAACTTATTTTTATTGATTCTCCCTTGAAGGAGACCTTTCTTTTCTCCCTGGCTGCTTTTAAAATTTTCTCTTTATCTTTGGTTTTGGCAAGTTTGATGATAATATGTCTTGGTGTTTTTCTTTTTGGATCAATCTTAAATGGGGTTCGATGAGCACCTTGGATAGATATCCTTTCGTCTTTCATGATGTCAGGGAAGTTTTCCGTCAGCAGATCTTCAACTATTTTCTCTTGTGTTTTTTGTCCTCCCTCCCTGTTCTGGGACTCCAATCACACAGAAGTTATCCTTCTTGATAGAGTCCCACATGATTCTTAGGGTTTCTTCATTTTTTTTTAATTCTTTTATCTGATTTTTTTTCAGGTATGTTGGTGTTAATTCCCTGGTCCTCCAGATTTCCCACTCTGCATTCTAATTGCTTGAGTCTGCTCCTCTGACTTCCTATTGCGTTGTCTAATTCTGTAATTTTATTGTTAATCTTTTGGATTTCTACATGCTGTCTCTCTATGGATTCTTGCAACTTATTAATTTTTCCACTATGTTCTTGAATAATCTTTTTGAGTTCTTCAACAGTTTCATCAGTGTGTTCCTTGGCTTTTTCTGCAGTTTGCCTTATTTCGTTTCTGATGTCTTGAAGCATTCTGTAAATTAGTTTTTTATATTCTGTATCTGATAATTCCAGGACTGTATCTTCATTTGGGAAAGATTTTAATTCCTTTGTCTGGGGGTTTGTAGAAGCTGTCATGGTCTGCTTCTTTATGTGGTTTGATATCAACTGCTGTCTCTGAGCCATCACTAAGATATAAAAAAATATATATTTTTTATAGTGGTTTATTCTATAATTGCTCACTGAGTCTTATATTGTTTTGTTTTCTTTCAATATACGTGGATGGGCTACTAGATTGTGCAGTCTTGTTTGTTGTAGCCCTTGACTTACTTATGACCTATTACCAGCTGGTTTGGGCTGTTGCCAGATATATATGCCTGAGTCTATTCACTATTCTTGAGTAGAATCTGATTTTTGGTCATCAAGTGTGTGCTGCACCCTAACACCTATCCACATCGAGAAGTAGTGGTGATAGTTGTGTGCACCAGATTCTATTAGCAGCTGGGGTTCACACTCCAGGGGAGGCAGGATGCTGACAGGCTTCCCCCAAGTGTCAGTGAGGTAGGTGTGTCTCTATTCCTATAGCACCTTGGTGGGAGGGCAGTGCAGCTGTATCTTAGGCCCCCAATGCAAGTACCTCTACTGATCGGTAGGTGTCACCCTCCTTAGACCCCTAAGACAAGAGGCTAGGTGGTCTGGGGGGAGCTTCAGCCCTCAGTTGCCTGTTGTGGGTCAGTTAGAGCTCTGTTGAATAAGCAGAGATATCAGACCTGGGAAACTTGTTTTTCCAGAAAATCAGCTTAAAAAAAATGCAGTCAGATCCCTATCAGAACTGCCTTTGGATTATAACTGCCACCTTGTTCCCTGTAAGGATGAAAGTCTGAGATTTGGATCATATATGCTTGGCTGTAGCTGGTTCTGTGTTTTTAGTCCAATTAGGGATGGATTTTTGGTCCCTGGGTTTTTTGTGGTTCCTTCTCTCAGGCTGGAAGAATGGGTTAGGAAAAGACCAAAAAACAACAAAAAAAAGGAAAAGCAAAGCCGCCGCAGAGCCGGAGCCATTCTCCCTCTGGCTCAGGAAATTCCAATGTTAATGAAGCCGCCTGGGAAGGGTGGGGGAGGGTTCAGAGAAACAGGAGAGTAGTACCCCGGAATATAGCCAAAGTTGCTTATCTTGCTTGGAATGACTATTTTATCTGAGATACCCAAGGGGCATGTCACCTATGTGTGCTGGCTGTGTGTAGATTGCCCCTGAGGGTCTGGCCCGCTGAAGCCGCGGTCAGATCCTCCACTGCCAATCTAAAGCCCAGTGTCAAGGTTCCCCTGCTGGGACACTGCACTCCCGGCTCCAAAATCAGTCGCTGCCTCCCGAGGACTTCTCTCACCAGCTGCGTCGCCACACTGCCCTTATGGACCGGCTGGGCTCCCTCCCGGGGTCAGTTCAGGGGGGTAGGGCTGCGCCCCTTGTTTGCACCGTCACAAGATTTTGTGTTCAGCTCCCCTGGGCCCAGACCTAAGCCCGGCGCCAAGGTTACCTGACTTGGACGCTGGCTCCAGGCTCTGAAAACAGTCACTGCTTCCCCGTATTTGTTCATTCTCTGTCTCTAAATCTGTGTTTGTTGTTCAGGGTTCGTAGATTGTTATGTATGTGATCGATTCACTTGTTTTTCCAAGTCTTTGTTGCAAGAGGGATCCGTGGTACCATCTACCTAGTCCGCCATCTTGGCCCCGCCTCCTAAGGAGGAAATTTAAAAAAAGAATCCCTGCAACAACAACAAAAATATCCCTGGCCCGTACGCCTCTACTGGTGTATTCTACCAAATTTTCAGAAAAAGCTAACACCAATACTACTCAAGCTATTTCAGAGCATAGAAAAGGAAGGAATATTCCTGAACTCATTCTACGAAGCCAGCATAACCCTGATAACAAAGCCAGGCAAAGACACCACAAAAAAAGAAAACTACAGACCAATATCTCTCATGAACATAGATGCAAAAGTTCCCCCCAAAAATTCTAGCCAATAGAATTCAAAAGCATACCAAAAAATAATATATCATGAACAAGTGGGATTCATACCAGGTGCCTTAGTCATCTAGAGCTACCATAACAGAAATACCACAAGTGGATAGCTTTAAAAAGAGAAATTTATTTCCTCACAGTAAAGTAGACTAAAAGTCCAAAATTCAAAGCATCAGCTCCAGGGGAAGCCTTTCCCTCTCTGTCGGCTCTGGAAGAAGGTCCTAATCTTCAACCTTCCCATGGTCGAGGAGCTTCTCAGGCACAGGAACCCTGGGTCCAAAGGACACACTTTGCTCCTGGTGCTGCTTTCTTGGTGGTATGAGGTCCCCAGCTCTCTGCTTGTTTCCCTTTCTTTTTATCTCTTGAGAGATAAAAGGTGGTGCAGGCCACACCCCAGGGAAACTCCCTTTACCTTGCATCAGGGAGGTGACCTGAGTAAGAGTGGTGTTAGAATCTCACCCTAATCCTTTCAACGTAAAATTACAGCCACAAAATGGAGGGCACCCACACAATACTGGGAATCATGGCCTAACCAAGTTGATACATATTTTGGGGGGACACAATTCAATCCATGACACCAGATATGCAGGGTTGGATAGAAAATCATCTATTCAATAGAAGATCATCAAAGTAATCAACTACATAAATAAAACAAAAGAAAAGAACCCTATGATCTTACCAATCAACACAGAAAAGGCATTTGACAGAGTCCAATACCCATTCCTGATGAAAACTCTCAGCAAATTAGGAATAGAAGGGAAATTCCTTGACATAATAAAGGGTATTTATACAAAGCCAACAGCCAACATCATTCTAAACAGAGAGAGACTGAAAGCATTCTCCTTGAGAACAGGAACCAGACAAGTATGCCCTTTATTACCACTCTTATTCAACATTGTGCTGAAAGTCCTAGCTAAAGCAAAGAGGCCAGAAGAAAAAATAAATAAAAAAGGTCATCCAAATTGGTAAGGAAGAGGTAAAACTATCCCTATTTGCAGATGATATGATCTTATACACAGAAAACCCTGAAGAATCCACAAGAAAGCTACTGGAATTAATAGAAGACTTTGACACATTAGCAGGATACAAGATTAGCATACAAAAATCAGTTGTGTTCTTCCACATCAACAAAAAGAATTTTGGAAAGTAAATCACCAAATAAATACCATTTACAATATCCCCCAAGAAGACAAAGTACATAGGAATACATCTAACTAGGGACATAAAAGACCTATACAAAGAAAACTACAAAACACTACTCCAAGAAACTTAAAGAGACCTACCTAAGTGGTAAACATACCATGCTCATAGATACAAAGACTCAACATTGTAAAAATGTCAATTCTACCCAAAGCAATCTACAGATACAATGCAAATCCCAATCCGAATTCCAACAGCATATTTTAACAAGATGAAGAAACAAATCACCAACATTATAAGGAAAGGGAAGAGGCCCTGGATAAGTAAAGCATTATTGAAGAAAAAGAATAAAGTGGGAGGCCTCACACTACCTGATTTTAGAACCTATTATACAGCCATGGTAGTCAAAACAGCCGGGTACTGGTACAAAAACAGATGCATAGACCAAGTGAACAGAATTGAGAACCCAGACATAAATCCATCCATATATGAGCAGTTGATATTTGCCAAAGAGCCAAAGTCCTTTACATGGGGAAAATGATGATGGTATAACTGGATGCCACCTGTGAAAAAATGAAACAGCATTCATACCTCACACCATGCACAACAACTAATTCAAAATGGATCAAAAACCTAAATATAAAATCTAAAATGATAAAGATGATAGAAGAAAAAATAGGGACAATGTACGGACCCTAATACAAGGCATAAATACAACACAAACCATAACAAACAATGCACAAACATCAGAAGATAAACTAGATAACTGGGAGCTCCTAAAAATTAACCTCTTATGCCCATCAGAGCCTTCATCGAAAGAATAAAAAGAGATCTTACAGACTGGGAAAAAAATTTTTTTTTTTGCTACAACATATCCGACAAGGGTCTAGTCTCTAAAATCTAAAAGATACTGCAATAAAAAAAAATACTGCAATATCTCAACAAAAAAAAGACAAATAATCCAATTTGAAAATGCCCTTGTTGTCAGGTGCCCCGGAGTCAGTTCCAACTCTTGGAGACCCTAAGTACAACAAAAGGAAACACCGCCCTGTCCTGCTCCGTTCTCAAAATTGTTATACTTGAGCCCATTGTTGCAGGCTTGTGTCAACCCATCTCGTTGAGAGTCTTCCTCTTTACCAATCATTACGTCCTTTTCCAGGGACTTGTCCCTCCTAATAACATGTCCAAAGTATGTGAGATGAAGTCTTGCCATCCATTCTTTAAGGATCATTCTTGTGGTACTTTTCCCAAGACAGATTTGTTCATTCTTCTAGCAACCATGGTATATTCAATATTCTTTGCCAACACCATAATTCAAAGGTGTCAATTCTTCAGTATTCTTTATTTTATTTTTTTATTGTGCTTTAGGTGAAAGCTTACAGCTCAAGTTAATTTCTCATTCAAAAATATATATACACATTATTCTGTGACATTAGTTGCAATTCCCACAATGTGACAACGTATCCCCCCTTTCCACCCTGGGTTTCCTGCATCCATTTGACCACTCCTGTCCCTTCCTGCCTTCTCATCCTACCTTTGGACAGGAGCTGCCCATTTTGTTTCCTATGTCTGATTGAACCAAGAAGCACATTTCTCAAGTGTATTATTTCCTTGTTTTATAGTCCTGTCTAATCTTTGTCTTAAAAGCTTGTGAGTGACCATCTAAGACACATCTATTGGTCCCATCCAACTTGGAGCAAAGGAGAATGAAGAAAACCAAACACACAAGGAAAATACTAGCCCAAAGGAAAAAAGGATCAAATGAACCAGAGACTCCACCAACCTGAGACCAGAAGAATTAGATGGTGCCCGGCTACCACCAATGACCACCCTGACAGGGAACACAACAGAGAGCTCGGACAGAGTAAGAGAAAAATGTAGGGGAACTCAAATTCACTAAAAATGTCCAGAGTTAAGGGTCTGACAGAAACTGGAGGAACGCCTAGAACTATGGCCTATGAACACACTGTTAACCTAGAACTGAAACCATTGCAGAAGCCCACTTTTTCAGTGTTCTTTATTCATTATCCAGCTTTCGCTTGTATATGAGGTGATTGAAAACACCATGGCTTGGGTCAGGCACATTTTAATCTTTAAAGTGTGTTTTTTTTTTTTTTAACACTTTTAAGAGGTCTTTTGCCCAATACAATAGGTTGTTTGATTTCTTGACTACTGCATCCGAGGGCCTTGATTGTGAATTCAAGTAAAATGAAATCCTTGACAACTTCAAACTTTTCTCCGTTTATCATGCTGCTGCTTATTGGTCCAGTTGTGAGGATTTTTGTTTCCTTTACATTCAGGTGTAATCCATACTAAAGGCTGTACTCTTTGGTCTTCATAAGTAAGGGCTTCAAGTACTTTTCACTTTCAGCAAACAAAGTTGCATCATCTGCATAACGCAGGTTGTTAATAAGTCTTCCTCCAATCCTGATGCTCCATTCTTCATAGAGTTCAGCTTCTTGGATTATTTGCTCAGCATTCAGATTGAATAAGTATGGTGAAAGGATACAATCCTGACTTATACCTTTCCTGACATTAAACCATACAGTATTCCCTTGTTCTGTTGAAATGACTGCCTTTTGGTCTATGCACAAGTTCCTCATGACCACAAATAAGTGTTCTGAAGCTCATATTCTTTGAAATGCTATCCATAATTTGTTATGCTCCACACAGTTGAATACCTTTGCATAGTCAATAAAACACATGTAAACATCTTTATGGTACTGCTTGCTCTCAGCCAAGATCCATCCAACATCAACAATGATATTCCCTAATCCAAGTTTCTCTTCTGATCCGGATTGAATTTAAGGCAGTTTACTGTCAATTTACTGCTGCAACCGCTTTTGAATGATCTTCAGCCAAATTTTACTTGCGTCTGATATTAATGATATTGTTCAATAATTTCTGCATTTGGTTGGATCACCTTTCTTTCGAATAGGCATAAATATGAATCTCTTTGTCGGTTGGCCAGGTAGCTGTCTTCCAAATTTCTTGGCATAGATGAGCGTGCACTTCCAGCTCTGTGTTCATTTGATGAAACATCTCAGTTGGTATTCCGTCAATTCCCGGAGCCTTGCTCTTCATCAGAGTCTTCAGTGCAGCTTGGAATTCTTCATTCAGTACCATCGATTTTTGATCATATGTTACCTCCTGAAATGACTGAACATCGACCAGTTCTTTTTGGTACAGTGACTGTGTATTCCTTTCATCTTCTTTTGACGCGTCCTGTGTCATTCAGTATTTTCCCCATAGAATCCTTCAGTACGGCAACGTGAGGCTTGAATTTTTTCTTCAGTTCTTATACCTTGAGAAATGCTGAATATGTTCTTCCCTTTTGGTTTTCTAACTCCAGGTCTTTGCACATGCCATCGTACTACTTTACTTGGTCTTCTCGAAACACCCTTTCAAATCTTCTGTTCAACTCTTTTGCTTCATCATCTCTTCTGTTCACTTTAGCTACTTGGTGTTCAAGAACAAGTTTCAAAGTCTCTTCTGGCATCCATTTTGGTCTTTTCTTTCTTCCCTGTCTTTTTAATGACCTCTTGCTTTCTTCATGTATGAGTCATTCCACAACTCATCTGGTCTTCTGCCATTGGTGTTCAATTTGTCAAACTTATTCTTGAGCTTGTCTCTAAATTCAGGTGGGATATACTCATGGTTGTACTTTGGCTTTTGTGGACTTGTTATAATTTTCTTCAGCTTCAACTTGAACTTGCATATGAGCAATTGATGGTCTGTTCCACAGTTGGCCACTGGCCTTGTTCTGACTGATGATTTTGAGCTTTTCCATTGTTTCTTTCCATAGATGTAGTCGGGTTGATTTCTGTGTATTCTATCCAGTGAAGTCCACGTGTGTAGTCACCACTTATGTTGTTGATAACGGTATTTGCAATGAAAAAGTCTTTGGTCTTGCAAAATTCTACTATGCGATCTTCAGCATTGTTTCTATCACCCAAGGCCATATTTTTCCAACTACTTTTCCTTCTTTGTTTCCAACTTTCACATTCCAATCACCGGTAATTATCAATGCATCCTGACTGCATATTTGATCAATTTCAGCTGCAGAAGTTGGTAAAAACCTGTTTCCTTACCTTTGGCCTTAGTGGTTGGTGTGTAAATTTGAATAATAGTCTTTTTAACTGGTCATCCTTGCAGACGTATGAATATTATCCTATGACTGACAGGATTGTACTTCAGGATAGATCTTGAAATGGTGTTTTTGACCATTAATGCAACACCATTCCCCAACGTGTCTGTCAATTTGTCGTACAGTAGAGGCTCGCATATTGCTGTGATGCTAGACTCTATGCCACTGCTATCCAAGTACGAGCAGGGTCACCCATGGTGGACAGGTTTCAGTTGAGCTTCCATACTAATACAGACTGAGAAGAAGGACCTAACAGTCTACTTCTGAAAATATTTAGCCAGTAAAAACCTTATGAATACCAGCAGAACATTGTTTGATACAGTGCCAGAAGATGAGCTCCTCAGGTTGGAAGGCACTCAAAAGACGACTGGGAAAGAGTTGCTTCCTCAAAGTAGAGTTGACCTTAATGATGTGGATGAAGTCAAGCTTTCAGGACCTTCATTTGCTGATGTGGCACCACTCAAAATGAGAAGAAACAACTGCAAACCCATTAAAAATCATAATGTGGAATGTATGAAGTATTTATCTAGGAAAATTGGAAATCATCAAAATGAAATGGAACACATAAACATTGATATCCTAGGCATTAGTGAACTGAAATGGACAGGTATTTGCCATTTTGAATTGGACAATCATATGGTCTACTATGCCAGGAATGACAACTTGATCAGGAATGGTATCTAGTTCATTGTCAAAAAGAACATTTCAAGATCTATCCTGAAGCACAATGCTGTAGTGATATTCATATACTTAAAAGGAACACTTGTTAATACAACTATTCAATTTTGCACACCTACCGCTGAAGCCAAAGATGAAGAAATTGAAGATTTTTACCAACTTCCGCAATCTGAAATTGATCGAACATGCAATCAGGATCCATTAATAATTACTGGAGTTTGGAATATGAAAGTTGGAAAGAGAAGGATTGGTAGTTGGAAAATTGGACCTTGGTGATAGAAACCATGCCGGAGATCTCATGATAGAATTATGCAAGGCCAACGACTTCTTCATTGTAAATACTTTTTCACCAACATAAACTGTGACTAATCACATGAACCTCACCAGACGGAATGCACAGGAATCAAATCAACTGTGATGGAAAAGCTCTATATCATCAGTCAAAACAAGGCCAGGGACAGACTGTGGAATGGATCATCAGTTGCTCATATGCAAGTTCAAATTGAAACTGAAGAAAATTAGAACAAGTCAAGGACAGCCAAAGTACATCCTTGAGTATATCCCACCTGAATTTAGAGACAAGCCCAAGAATAGACTTCAGAGGGGCAGGGCCAAGATGGCGGAGTAGTCAGACACTTCCTGTGGTCCCTCTTAAAACAAAGACCTGAAAAAACAAGTGCATGAATTATATATGACAAGCTAGGAGCCCTGAAAATCAAAGACAAAGTTGAGGAATCAGACTGAGTGGCAGGGGGAGTGAGAAATGGTTCAGAAGCAATGAGGAGTTGCCAGACTTGACCCGGCGGGAACCAGCATCCTGCAGGCCGATTCTGCTGGCACCAGTGCCATGAAACAAGCAGTGGCATTTGAGACGTGTGTTCAACATCATGAGAGAACAAGCAGCAGAGAGTCTGCTCGACCCTCCAGAAGAAGCGAAAAGTAGCCCTCAATCAGCAAATAGATAAGTACCTGCATTTAACTTACCTTGTGGATTCAAAAATTTCTGTTCAGGAAAAACCTCTCTCCCACTTACCTGCTCCCTTCCTGAGCTGCACAGGGTCCCATCCAGCTTCATCCCCTGGGAGGGAAGAAGGACCCTGCACTCGCCCTGAGCAATTCTCCCAGCCTTAGAGAGGGAACAACTTAACAACTTAACAAACAGGGGAAAAATAATCTGCCAGCTCCCCTAACCTGGTAACACAGGGCAGAAACAGCTCCTTTGCCTAGGCACAGGCATAAGGGGTCCACGTACTTTGGATGCCTTTCACCCCTGAATAGACCTGTGTGGGCCTTTTTTAACAGCATAGGCCCTCATTAGCACAGTACATCAGCGTATATACCTGAAGTCTAACTTCAACTGTTTCAGCTACATGGTAGAGAGGGAGATTTGTGACATTTGACACCACTCTGCCTATTAAGCAGAGTCCTCACCTACTCACATCAGGGGCCTGAGGGCTGGTGGTTCCACCCACAACACCTAGCCACCCACAACAGGTGTCCAAGGATAAGTGGTGCTCCCCATGCCTTAAAGCCAACAGCACTAGTTGTTCATAGTCTGGGTGCAAAGCCACCCATCTATGCCCTCTAGACAACAGGGACATGCTTTCCTAACAGATACTCAGGGGTGAGTCTCAGCCCCCTGCCTTGCTCAGTGCAAGACCCCATACTGCACCCAGGTACCTGTGCCTACACCAATCACCCCCTCTTGTCTACAACTGTGAGACCCTATACCACACACTTGGTGACTGGCTACCTGGACACATGAGCTGAATCCACACAAAAAAGGGAAAAAACCCTTGGGCTCATATACCTAGTAACAGCTCTAATGACCTGGCAAAAGGACCTTAGATCTTCAGAGGTGCTAATAATTAAATTTGCTCACTGGAACAGCCTATTTGGGCATAGCAAAACAAAACAAGAAGCTAGGACACAGGAAGCAAACATAAAATAAGTAAATATAACTTATTGATGGCTTGGAGACAACAGTCAATATCAAGTCACATAAAAAGGCAGAGCACGAAGGCTTCAGCAAACTCCCAAAACAGAGAATCAAGAAATCTTCTGGATAAAGATAACTTCCTGGGATTACTAGAGGTAGAATACAAAAGATTAATATACAGAACTCTTCAAGAGATCAGGAAGGAAATTAGGCAAAACACAGAACAAGCCAGGCAGCACACAGACAAAGCATTAGAGGAACTTAAACAGATTAGACCAGAGCACAACGACAAATTTAGTATGCTGCAAGAACCCATCCAACCCAGTGCCAACACTACTGCAAGAACCCATAGAGAAGCAAAAAACAGAAATTCAGAAGATCAACAACAAAATTTCAGAACAAGACAATTCAGTAGGAAGACAAAAGAGCAGAATTGAGGCAATGGAAGTCAGTGAGATTGAAGATAAAGCATTTGGCACCAATATATATGAGGAAAAATCAGATAAAAGAATTAAAAAAAATGAAAAATCCCTAAGAATTATGTGGGACTTCATCAAGAGGAATAACCTAAGAGTGATCAGAGTACCAGAACAGGGAGGGTTAATACAAAGAGAATTGTTGAATATTTGATGTCGTGAAAGATGAGAAGTTATCTCTCTAAGAAGCTCATTGAACCCCACACAGGGTTGATTCCAAAAGAAAATCATCAAGATATATTATAATCAACTTGCTAAAACCAAAGACAGAGAAAAAAATTTAAGAATTGCTACGGGTAAACAAAAAGTCTTCTACAAAGAAGAGTCAATAAGACTACTCAGCAGAAACCATGCAGACAAGAAGGCAATAGGATGACATATATAGCGTAGAAGGAAAAAAATTGCCAGCCAAGAATTATATATCATGCAAAATGTTCTCTCAAATATGATGGTGAAATTAGGGCATTTCCAGGTAAACCAAAATTAAGGGAATTTGTAAAAACCAAACCAAAATTACAAGAAATACTAAAGACAGTCCTCCAGTTAGAGAGTCAATAATGTCAGATAATAACTCAAGACTAGAACACAGAACACAATAACCAGATACCAACCCAGATATGGAAGTCAAAAAATAAGTCAAAGGTAAAACACAGAAAATGAGGAAACAGACATATCAGTATGTAAAAGATGACAACATTAAAATAAAAAAGAGGGACTAAATAATGTACTCATAGATCTTTCATAAGAAGGGGAAGTCAAGGTGATATAAAGAAATAAAAACATTTGTTTAAACTTAAAAAAATAGGGGTAAATATTAAGGTAACCACAAAGGAAACTAGCAATCCTACACATCAAAAAAAAAAAGAAAAAGAAAAACATAAAGACTCAGCAAATACAAAATCAACAATAATGAACACAACAGTACAGAAAATAAAGCGGAAAAAAGAAATTGTCAGGAACAGGCACTTAGTAATCTAGTGCTGCTGTAACAGAAATACCACAAGTGGATGGCTTTAACAAAGAGAAATTTATTTTCTCACAGTCTAGTAGGTTACAAGTCCAAATTCAGGAAAAAAAAAAAAGGTAGGTTACAAGTCCAAATTCAGGGCATAAGCTCCAGCGGAAGGCTTTCTCTCTCTGTCGGCTCTGGAGGAAGGTTCTTGTCCTCAATCTTCCCCTGGTCGAGGAGCTTCTGCTTCCTGGTTTTTTGGCCTCTCCGCTTTCAGGTCTCATGCCCACATATGTCCTGCTCGGGCAACTGTTCCAAAGCTCAGTAGCTCCACTGATAAGTGCCCAGAGGCACTCCACTCCACCAGGAAGCCTCCTGTGCACAGGCACTCAGTACTCTCGCTCCATGGGTCGGCTCCAGCGCCATCTTGCACTGGTCTCCTGGTTCTGCTGCTGCAGGTTCTCTACTGTTGCCACTTCTCTGCCAATGCAGGTTCTCTGCTGGCTGGTCCTCCTCCACTGCCGCAACTCTATCCATTTACAGTTCCAAAACCGCTTCCGCATTTTAGGTCTCTGTTAGAGCTGTACCCCACTCTCTTGGTATCAAATTCTGTCTCAGTTATCTAGTGCTGCTATAACAGTAATACCACAAGCGGATAGCTTTAACGAAGAGAAATTTATTTTCTCACAGTCTAGTAGGTTATAAGTCCAAATTCAGGGCATCAGCTCCAGGCGAAGGCTTTCTTTCTCTGTCGGCTCTGGAGGAAGGTCCCTGTCCTCAATCTTCCCATGGTTGAGGAGCTTCTCAGGTGCAGGGACCCCTGGTCCAAAGGACGCACTCTGCTCCTGGTGCTGCTTCCTTGGTGGTATAAGCTCCCCAACTCTCTGCTTGGTTCTTTTTCCTTTTATCTCTTGAAAGATAAAAGGTGGTGCGGGCCACACCCCAGGGAAACTCCCTTCACCTTGAATCAGGGAGGTGACCTGAGTGAGGGTGGTGTTACAATCCCAACCTAATCCTCTCCCTCCGGGGCAATCTCGACCCAGGCAGCACACACAGGCTACACGCCCCTCTGGAATCTCAGATAAAACAGTCATCACCAAGCAAGATAAGTAACTTTGTCTACATTGCCATGTACTACTCTCTCTTATCTCTCTGATCCCTCCCCTCTCTGCCCCAGGCGGCTTCATTAACATTGGAATTTCCTGGGCCAGGGAGTGAAGTGCTCTGCAGGTGTTTTTTTTTTCCTAACGCATTCTCCTGGCCTGAGAGAAGCAGCAATTAAGAACCCAGGCGGGAAAGTCCTTCCCTGACTTCCCTAAACTGGACTAAAAATACAGAACCAGCTCCAGCCAAGCATATGAGATCCACAGTCTTTTGCTTTCATCCCTACAGGGAACAAGGAGGTTATTAGAATGCAAAGGCAATTCTGACAGACATTTGCCTATAATTGTTTTAGTGGAGAAGTGGAAAAACAAGTTTTCAAGGCCTGAGACCGATCTACCTATTAAACAGAGCCCTCACTGATCTGCAGCAGAGAACTGAGGGCTGAAGCTCTACCCAAACCAGCTAGTCACCTCCTAAAGGGGTCTGAGGATAGTGACGCCTACCAATCTTTAGAGGTACAAGCATTGGGTGCCTAAGGTACATCTGCAGACCCCACCCACAAAAGTGCTCTAGGAATACAGACACGCCTACCTCACTGGCACATGGGGGAAGGCTGTCAACATCCTGCCCTCTTCAGAGTGTAACCTCCTGCCGCTAATAGAATCTGGTGCATACAACTATCACCACTACTCCTCCAAGTTAAGAGGCGACAGTCTACACCACACACTTGGTGACACAAAATCGGGACACCTAAGCTGATTCTATTCAAGAATAGGGAATGGACTCTTAGGCTTATATATCTGGTAACAGTTCAAACCAGCTGGTAATAGGACATAAGTGATTCAAAGGCTACAACAAACAAGACAGCGCAAACTAGTAGCCCGCCTGGGTATATTAAAACAAAACAAGATAAGACTCAGTGAGCAAATATAAAATAAATCATTACAATATCTTATACATGGCTCGGAGACAGCAGTCGATATCAAATCATATAAAGAAACAGACCATGATTGCTTCTGTTGTTGTTGTTGTTAGGTGCCGTCGAGTCGGTTCCGACTCATAGCGACCCTATACACAACAGAACGAAACACTACCCAGTCCTTACAATCCTTGTTATGCTTGAGCTTATTGTTGCAGCCACTGTGTCAATCCACCTTGTTGAGGGTCTTCCTATTTTCTGCTGACCCTGTACTGTGCCAAGCATGATGTCCTTCTCCAGGGACTGATCCCTCCTGACAACATGTCCAAAGTATGTAAGACGCAGTTTCGCCATCCTTGCCTCTAAGGAGCATTCTGGCCGCACTTCTTCCAAGACAGATTTTTTCTTTCTTTTGGCAGTCCATGGTATATTCAGTATTCTTCACCAACATCACAATTCAAAAGTGTCAGCTCTTCTTTGGTCTTCGTTATTCATTGTCCAGCTTTCACATGCATATGATGTGATTGAAAATACCATGGCTTGAGTCAGGCTCACCTTAGTCTTCAGGGTGACATCTTTGCTCTTCAACACTTTGAAGAGGTCCTTTGCAGCAGATTTGCCCAATGCAATGCGTCTTTTGATTTCTTGACTGCTGCTTCCATGGCTGTTGATTGTGGATCCAAGTAAAATGAAATCCTTGACAACTTCACTCTTTTCTCCGTTTATCATGATGTTTCTCATTGGTCCAGTTGTGAGGATTTTTGTTTTCTTTATGTTGAGATGCAATCCATACTGAAGGCTGTGGTCTTTGATCTTCATTAGTAAGTGCTTCAAGTCCTCTTCACTTTCAGCAAGCAAGGATGTGTCATCTGCATACTGTATCCACGTCATTAAGGTAGACTATACTTTGAGGAGGCAGCTCTTCCCCAGTCATCTTTTGAGTGCCTTCCAACATGGGGGGCTCATCTTCCAGCACTATATCAGACAATGTTCTGCCGCTATTCATAAGGTTTTCACTGGCTAATGCTTTTCAGAAGTAGACTGCCTGGTCCTTCTTCCTAGTCTCTCTTAGTCTGGA
This sequence comes from Elephas maximus indicus, assembly GCF_024166365.1. Lineage (NCBI taxonomy): Eukaryota > Metazoa > Chordata > Mammalia > Proboscidea > Elephantidae > Elephas > Elephas maximus. The sequence goes on along the minus strand of NC_064846.1, from coordinate 95,973,938 downwards.
AGGTCAGCTGAAACCTGTCCTGCATGGGTGACCCTGCTGGTATCTGAATACCAGTGGCATAGCTTCCAGCATCACAGCAACACACAGGCCCCCACAGTATGACAAACTGACATACACATGGGGGTGATTGCTTCTACAAATCCCCAAATTAAAGCATCAAAATCTTTCCCAAATGAAGCTACAATCCTGGAATTGCCAGATGCAGAATATAAAAAACTAATATACAGAATGCTTCAAGACATCAGGGATGACCTCAGAAATGAAATAAGGAAATCTACAGAAAAAGCCAAGGAACACACTGATAAAGCAGTTGAAGAAATCAAAAAGATTTTCCAAGAACATAGTGGGAAAATTAATAAGCTCCAAGAATCCATAGAGAGACAGCATTCAGAAACCCAAAAGATTAACAATAAAATTACAGAATTAGACAACTCAGTAGGAAGTCAGAGGATTAGAATCGAGCAATTGGAATGCAGAGTGGGGTTTTGGAGGATAAGACCATTGACACCAATATAAAAAAACAATGAAGAAAAATCAGATAAAAGAATTTAAAAAAATGAAGAAACCCTAAGAATCATGTGGGACTCCATCAAGAAGAATAACTTGCGTGTAATTGGAGTTCCAGAACAGGGAGGGATAACAGAAAATACAGAGAGAATAGTTGAAGATCTGTTGGCAGAAAACTTCCTTGGCATTGTGAAAGAAGAATGATACCTATCCAAGATGCTCATCGAACCCCATACAACATGATCCAAAAAGAAAATCACCAAGGCATATTATCATCAAACTTGCCAAAACCAAAGAAAAAGAGAAAATTTTAAAAGCAGCCAGGGATAAAAGAAAAGTCATCTACAAAGGGATATCAATAAGAATGAGTTCAGACTACTCAGCAGAAACCATGCAAGCAAGAAGGCAATGGGATGACATATGCAGAGTACTGAAGGAGAAAAACTGCCAGCCAAGAATCATAAATCCAGCAAAACTCTCTCTCAAATATGAAGGCAAAATTAAAATATTTACAGATAAACACATGCTTAGAAAATTTGCAAAAACCAAACCAAAGCTACAAGAATTACTAAAGGAAATTCTTTGGTCAGAAAATCAATAATATCAGGTACCAACAAAATACAAGGTCACAGAACAGAACACCCTGATATCAACTCAAATAGGGAAATCACAAAAACAAAATAAGATTAATTTAAAAAAGAAAAAAATGCTCAAAACAGGGAATCATTGAAGTCATTATGTAAAAGATCACAATAATCAAAAAAAAAAAAAAGAGGGACTAAATAAAGGAGGCATAGATCTTCCATATGGAGAGGAAAACAAGGCGATATAGGATGATACAAGTTAGGTTTTTACTTAGAAAATTAGGGGTAAATATTAAGGTAACCACAAAGAGGTCTAACAATTCCATAATTCAAAATAAAACCCAAGAAAAACATAACGACTCATAAACATAAACTCAACTACTATGAAAATGAGGAACACGCAATTTACAAACAAAAACTTCTCAACACAAAAAAGTAAGTGGAAAATGAAATTGTCAACAACACACGGAAAAAGGCATCAAAATGACAGCACTAAACTCATGCATATCTATAAATTATGCAGAATGTAAATGGACTAAATGCACCAATAAAGAGACAGAGATTCTCAGACTGGATAGAAGAACACGATCCATCTATATGCTGCCTACAAGACACACACCTTAGACTTAGAGACACAAACAAACTAAAGCTCAAAGGATGGAAAAAAATATATCAAGCAAACAAAAATCAAAAAAGAGCAGGAGGAGGTGGAGCCAAGATGGCAGAATACACAGACAATTCTGTTGAGCCCTCTTTACAACAAAGACCCAAAAAAACAAGTGAAACGAATATATTTGTGACAAGCTGGGAGCCCTGAGCACCAGGAAGCTTAGGCAACAAACTGAGGGGCAGGGGGAGGAAAAGGCCGTTCAGAAGTGGAGAGGAGTTACCAGACCTGAATCGCGGGGAGCTCTCAGGCACCATTCCCAGAGCAGCAGCAGCGGTGGAGGCAGGCTGGTACTAGTGTTCGGCCGCAGTTTCCTCAGGGAGAAGCAGCCAGCCATACAGCCCACTCACACCTCCGGAACCGGAGGAGAATGGTGCTTTCGGCAAAATCTAAGTACTTGCATATATTTTGCCTTGCCCCCCCACCCCCAAGCTGGCTTCAGTGGCTGAATCTCTGGGCCACAGAGAGACCCTGGTGAGCACCTAGAGCCATCCTCCCTGCTTGGGGAAGGAAAAAATTTCCAACTGGGGGGAAACGATAATTTGCTAGCTCCATTAACTGGGAGAGCTCAGGGCAGAAGTGGCTCCTGTCCAGGCTTAAACAGTCCGTGGACCTTGAGCAACTTTCCCTTCTGCATGGACCTGTGTGGGCCTGTTTCGGGAGAATAGCCCCTTTCTGGCAAACTCCAACCATTGCAGCTGTGCAGTGGAGAGGTGGGTGTTTGGCATTTGACATTGCTTTGCCTATTAAAAAAGGTCCTCACCCAAATTAGGGACCTAAGGACTGGTAGCTCCACTCGGGTCACCCAGCCACCCACGACAGGGGTCCAAAGATAACTGGTACCTCCCGGTCCTTACAACCAAAAACTTTGGGTGCCCATGGTCCCTCTGCAGAACCCACCCACCAGCATGCTCTAGGGAACAGAGATGCATTTTCCTCAAAGACACTTGGGGGTCAGTACTCAGCCCCCTGCCTTCTTCAGAGTGTGACCCCCTGGTGCAATCAGATACCGGTATATATGCCAATCACCCTGACCCTCTAAGACTGTAGGACAGAGCCTGTACCACACACTTGGTGATCAGCTACCTGGCAATCTGAGCTGAATTCATACAAGAAAACTGAATGGACTCCTAGACTGATATACCTGATAATGGCTCTAGCCAGCTGGGGACAGGACCAGAGCTCCAAAAGTGAAAATAATCAAGCTAGCTCACTCAAGCAACCCATAGGGGTATACCAAAACAAAACAAAGAAAGCAGCTATGACCCAGTAAGCAAGCATAAACTAATACAATAACTTATAGATGGCTCATTGAACTCCACATAAGGTAGATCTGAAAAGAAAGTCACCAAGACTTATTATAATCAAGCTTGCCAAAACCAAAGATAAAGAGAGAATTATAAGAGCAGCAAGGGATAAAAGAAAAGTCACCTACAAAGGAGAGCCAAAAAGAATAAGCTCTGACTACTCGGCAGAATCCATGCAGGTAAAAAGGCAATGGGATGACATATTTTAAAAAATGAAGGAAAAAAATTGCCAGCCAAGAATCATATATCCATCAAAACTGTCTCTTAAATATGAAGGTGAAATTAAGACATTTCCAGATGAAAAGAAGTTGAGGGAATTTGTAAAAACCAAACCAAAACTACAAGAAATACTAAAGGGAGTTCTTTGGTTAGAAAATCAATAATATCAAGTATCAACCTAAGACTAGAACACTAGGCGGAGCAACCAGAAGCCAACCCAGACAGGGAAATAAAAAAAAAAACAAAGCAAGATTAAAAAAAAAAAAAGAGCCCAACACAGGGGGACGGCAATGTTATTATATAAAAGAAGACAACATTAAATAATAAAGAGCGACAAAGAGGTGTGCTCATGCACCTTCCGTACGGAGAAGAGGATACTGTGATATGGAGAAGTGAAACAGAATAAAAATTATTTAAAAAAAAGAATAAAAAAGAGCAGAAGTGGCAATATTAATTTCTGACAAAACAGACTTTAAAGTTAAATCCAACACAAAGGATAAAGAAGGACACTACATAATGATTAAAGGGACAATTTACCAGGAAGATATAACCACATTAAATATTTATGCACCCAATGACAGGGCTGCAAGATACATAAAACAAACTTTAACAGAATCGAAAAGTGAGATAGACACCTCCACAATTATAGTAGGAGACTTCAACACACCACTTTCAGAGAAGGATAGGACTTCCAGTAAGAAGCTCAATAGAGACATGGAAGATGAACCAACTTGACCTCATAGACTTATACAGAACACTCCACCCAGCAGCTGCAAAGTATATATTTTTTCTAGTGCACATTGAACATTCTCTAGAATAGATAACACATTAGGTTATAAAACAAACCTTTGCAGAATCCAAAATATCAAAATATTACAAATATCTTCTCAGACCATAAGGCCATAAAAGTAGAAATCAATAACAGAAAAATCACGGAAAAGAAACCAAATACTTGGAAACTGAACAACACCCTGCTCAAAAAAGACAGGTTATAGAAGACATTAAGGAAGGAATGAAGAAATTCATAGAATCCAATGAGAAAGACAACACTTCCCAACCAAAACCTCTAACAAAAAGTTTTTTAGAAAGAGCCAAAATCAGAGAACTGTCCCTACAACTTGAACAAAGAGAAAGCGAGCAACAAAAGAATCTGTCAGGCACCAGAAGAAAACAAATAATTAAAATTAGGGCAGAATTAAATGAATTAGAAAACAGAAAAACAATTGAAAGAATTAACAATGCCAAAAGCTGGTTTTTTGAAAAAAATAACACAATTGATAAACCATTGGCCAGACTGACAAAAGAAATACAGGAAAAGAAACAAAACCTGAATAAGAAATGAGATGGGCCATATCACAACAGACCCAACTGAAACTAAAAGAATCACACCAGATTAGTATGAAAAATTTGTACTCTAACAAATTTGAAAACCTAGAAGAAATGGATGAATTCCTAGAAATACACTACTAACCTAAACTAACACATTCAGAAGTAGAACAACTAAATAGACCCATAACAACAACAAAAAAAGATTGAAAAGGTAATCAAAAAACTCCCAACAAAAAAAAAGCCCTGGCCCGGACGTCTTCACTGCAGAGTTCTACCAAACTTTCAGAGAAGAGTTAACACCACTACTACTAAAGGTATTTCAAAACATAGAAAAGGATGGAATACTACCTAACTCATTCTGTGAAGCCACCATATCCCTGATACCAAAACCAGGGTAAAGACACCACACAAAAAAGAAAATTACAGACCTATATCCCTCATGAACATAGATGCAAAAATCCTCAACAAAATTCTAGCCAATAGAATTCAACAACATATCAAAAAAATAATCTACCATGACCAAATGTGATTTATACCACGTATGCTTTTTTTATGCAAGGTTGGTTCAATATTAGAAAAACCATTAATGTAATCCACCATATAGATAAAACAGACAAAAACTACATGATCTTATCAATTGATGCAGAAAAGGCATTTGACAAAGTCCAACACTCATTCATGATAAAAACTCTCAGTAAAATAGGAATTGAAGGAAAATTCCTCAACATAATAAAGGGCATTTTTACAAAGCCAACAACCAGCCTCATCCGAAATGGAGAGAGCCTGAAAGCACATCCCTTGAGAACGGGAACCAGACAAGGATGTCCTTTATCACTGCTCTTATTCAACATGGTGTTGGAGGTCCTAGCCAGAGCAATTATGCTGAATAAAGAAATAAAGGGCATCCACATTGGCAAGGAAGAAGTAAAATTATCTCTATTTGCAGACGACATGATCTTATACACAGAAAACCCTAAAGAATCCTCAAGAAAACTACTGAAACTAATAGAAGGGTTCGGCAGTTTCAGGTTACAACATAAACATACAAAAATCAGTTGGATTCCTCTACATCAAGAAAAAGAACATCAAAGAGGAAATCACCAAATCAATACCATTCACAGTAGCCCCCAAAGGATAACATATTTAGGAATAAATCTTACCAAAGACGTAAAAGACCTATACAAAGAAAACTACAAGGTACTACCGCAAGAAACTAAAAGGGACCAACATAAGTGGAAAAACATACCTTGCTCATGGATAGGAAGACTTAACATAGTAAAAATGTCTATTCTCCCAAAAGCCATCTATATATACAGTGCACTTCTGATCCAAATTGCAATGACATTTTTTAATGTGATGGAGAAACAAATCACGAACTTCATATGGAAGGGAAAGAAGCCCCGGATAAGTAAAGCATTACTGAAACAGAAGAAGAAAGTTGGAGGCCTCACCCTACATGATTTTATAAATTATTATACAGCCACAGTAGTCAAAACAGCCTGGTACTGGTACAACAACAGACACGTAGACCAGTGGAACAGAATTGAGAGCCCAGATATACATCCATCCACATATGAGTAGCTGATATTTGACAAAGGCCCAGTGTCAGTTAATTGGGGAAAAGATACTCTTTTTAACAAATGGTGCTGGCATAACTGGATATCCATCTGCAAAAAAATGAAACAGGACCAATACCTCACACCATGCACAAAAACTAACTTCAAATGCATCAAAGACCTAAACATAAAATCTAAAACGATAAAGATCATGGAGGAAAAAATAGGGACAGCGTTAGGAGCACTAAACAAGGCATAAACAGAATACAAAGCATTACCAAAAATGACAAAAAGAAACCAGATAACTGGGAGCTTCTAAAAACCAAACACCTATGCTCATCTAGAGTTCACCAAAACAGTAAAAAGACCACCTACAGACTGGGAAAAAATTTTCAGCTATGACATCTCCGACCAGGGCCTGATCTCTAAAATGTCCATGATTCTGCTAAAACTCAACCGCAAAAAGACAAACAACCCCATTAAAAATTGGGCAAAGGATATGAACGTGCATTTTACTAAAGAAGATATTCAGGTGGCTAACAGATACGTGAGGAACTGCTCTCAATCATTAGCCATTAGAGAAATGCAAATTAAAACTACGATGAGATTCCATCTCACTCCTGCTCTCAATCATTAGCCATTAGAGAAATGCAAATTAAAACTACGATGAGATTCCATCTCACTCCAACAAGGCTGGCATTAATCAAAAAAAAGAAAAAACACAAAATAATAAATGTTGGAGAGGCTGTGGAGAGATTGGAACACTTATACACAGCTGGTGGGAATATAAAACCACTTTGGAAATCAATTTGGCGCTTTCTTAAAAAGCAAGAAATAGAACTACCACATGATCCAGCAATCCCACTCCTTGGAATATATCCTAGAGAAATAAGAGCCTTTACAGGAACAGATATATGCACACCCATGTTTATCGCAGCACTCTTACAATAGCAAAAAGATGGAAGCAACCAATGTGTCCATCAACAGATGAATGGATAAATTGTGGTATATTCACACAATGGAATATATCGATAAAGAACAGTGATGAATCTGTGAAGCATCTCATAACATGGAGGAACCTGGAAGGCATTATGCTGAGTGAAATTAGTTTCAAAAGGACAAATTATGTATAAGACCACTATTATAAGATCTTGAGTAGTAGTTAAACTGAGAAGAACACATTCTTTTGTGGTTACGAGAGGGCAGAGGGAGGGAGGGTGGGAGAGGGTTATTTATTGATCAGATAGTAGATAAGAACTACTTCAGGTGAAGGGATGAGGACAACACAACACAGGGGAGGTCAGCACAACTGGACTGGACCAAAAGCAAAGAAGTTTCCTGAAGAAACTGAATGCTTCGAAGGTCAGCAGAGCAGTGGTGGGGGTTTGGGGACTATGGCTTCAGGGAACATCTAAGTCAATTGGCAAAATAAATTCTATTAAAAAAAACATTCTGCATCCCACTTTGAAGTGTGGCATCTGGAGTATTTTTTTTTATAATTTTTATTGTGCTTTAAGTGAAAGTTTACAAATCAAGTCAGTCTCACAGAAAAACCCATACACACCTTGCTAAAATACAAACCCAACCAAACCCAGGACCGTTGAGTCGATTCCAACTCATAGCAACCCTATAGCACAGAGTAGAACTGCCCCATAGAGTTTCCAAGGAGCGCCTGGTGGATTTGAAAAGTCGTCCATTTGGTTAGCAGCCATAGCACTTAATCACTACGCCACCAGGTTTTCCTATTCACCTTGCTACACACTCCCTATTACTCTCCCTGCTGCACACTCCTAATTACTCTCCTCCACTATCATTTTTTCGTGTCCATTTCGCCAGCTTCTAACCCTCTCCACCCTCTCATCTCCCCTCCAGGCAGGAGATGTGAACTTAGTCTCAAGTGTCCACCTGGTCCAAGAAGCTCACTGCTCACCAGCATCCCTCTCCAACCCATTGGCCAGTCCAATTCATGTCTGAAGAGTTGGCTTCGGGAATGGTTCCTGTCCTGGGCCAACAGAAGTTCTGGGAGCCAAGACCACCGAAGTCCTTCTAATCTCAGTCAGACCATTAAGTCTGGTCTTATGAGAATTTGGGGTCTGCATCCCACTGCTCTCCTGCTCCCTCAGAGGTTCTCTGCTGTGTTCCCTGTCAGGGCAGTCATCGGTTGTAGCCAGGCACCATCTAGTTCTTCTGGTCTCAGGTTGATGTAGTCGCTCGTTCATGTGGCCCTTCCTGTCTCTTGGGCTCGTAATCGCCTTGTGTCCTTGGTGTTCTTCATTCTCCTGTGATCCAGGTGGGTTGAGACCAACTGATGCATCTTAGATGGCTGCTTGCTAGCGTTTAGCTTCTGGGGTCTTAATCAGGTGAACACTTGAGATTATGTTGGCATCTCCTGCCTGGAGGGGTGATGGGAGAGTAGAGGGGGTTAGAAACTGGCAAAATGGTCATGAAAGGAGAGACTGGAAGGAGGGAGTGGGCTGACTCATTAGGGGGAGAGTAAGTGGGAGTATGTAAGAAGGTGTATATAAGTTTATATGTGAGAGAATGACTTGATTTGTAAACTTTCACTTAAAAAAAAATTTTTTTTAAGCACAATAAAAATTATTAAAAAAAAAAAAGAAGGAACTGCCAGAAATCCAACCCGGATTCAGAAGAGGACATGGAACGAGGAATATCATTGACGTCAGATGGATCTTGGACGAAAGCAGAGAATGCCAGAAAGATGTTTACCTATGTTTTATTGACTATGCAAAGGCATTTAACTGTGTGAATCAGAACAAATTATGGATAACGTTACGAAAATGGGAAGAACCTGTACATAGACCAAAAGACGGTCGTTTGGACAGGACAAGGGGACACTGTGTGGTTTAAAGTCAAGAAAGGCGTGTGTCAGGGTTGTATCCTTTCACCATACTTATTCAATCTGTATGTTAAGGAAATAACCCAAGAAACTGGACTATCTGAAGAAGAATGGGGCATCAGGATTGGAGGAAGAACTCATTAACAACCTGCTTTATACAGATGACACAACTTGCTGAAAGTGAAGAAGACTTGAAGCACTTACTGATGAAGATCAAGGACTATAGCCTTCAGAATGAATTACACCTCAACATAAAGAGAACAAAAATCCTCAATTCTGGACCAATGAGTGACATTATGATAAACGGAGAAAAGAACAAAGTTGTCAAAGATTTCATTTGACTTGGAACCAAAATCAACACCCATGAAAGCAGCAGTCAAGAAACCAAAGACATACACATTGGGTAAATCTGCTGCAAAAGACCTCTGTCAAGTGTTAAAAAGCAAAGATGTCACTCTGAGGACTAAGGTGTGCCTGATCCAAGCCATGGTATTTTCAGTCACCTCATATGCATGTGAAAGCTGGACAATGGATAAGGAAGGATGAAGAAGAATTGTTGCCTCTGAATTATGGCGTTGGCAAAGAATATTGAACGTACTATGCACTGCCAAAAGAATAAACAAATCTGTCTTGGAAGAAGTACACCCAGAATGCTCCTTAGAGGCAAGGATGGCAAGACTTCGTCTCACCTACTTTGGACATGTTATCAGGAGGGACCAGTCCCTGGAGAAGGACATCATGCTGGTAAAGTAGAGGGTCAGTGAAAGAGAGGAAGACCCTCAATGAGATGGATTGACACAGTGGCTGCAACAATTGACTCTGACATAACAATGATTATGAGAATGATACAGGACGGGGCAGTGGTTTCTTCTGTTGTACATAGGGTTGCTAGGAGTAGGAACCGACTCGATGGCATCTAACAAGAACAACAACAACAATAGTACCTAACTAATAGGTATTGCAAGGATTAAATGAATTAATATATGTCTTATGTTAGAAAGTGCCTGGCACATAGTAAGCACAAATGAGTGTAGAATACAGTTAAACATGCAGATTTAAACTTGATTAATAAAGCCTGGGAGAGGATATCATACTCTTCACTCAACAAATTACATAATCACTTTTAATGCAAGTTAAAATCAAAATATCTATATTGAGAAGAAATGTGACTTCACTTTTGGATTTAACCTGTAAATTCTATTTACTTTAGTATTGTGATTGTACTGTAGGTTTCTAGAAAATGAGCATGATTTTCCCTCACATGATAAAAATATATACTTTCAAAGAAAACATTTTAAACAATTCTTTTAATTTTCAAATTACAGAAAATCAGACAAGAATAAAATGTTTTTAAATAACAAAAATTAAAAAAAAATTCTAGCCAATAGAATTCAACACCATATCAAAAAAAATAATTTACCATGACCAAGTGGGATTCATACCAGGTATGCAGAGATGGTTCCACACTAGAAAAACAATGTAATCCATCATATAGATAAAACAAAAGACAAGAACCACATGATCTCATCAACTGATGCAGAAAAGGCATTTGACAAAATCCAATACCCATTCATGATAAAAACTCTTAGCAAAATAGGAATAGAAGGAAAATTCCTCAAGATAATAAAGGGCCTTTATCAAGGCCAACAGCCAACATCATCCTAAATGGAGAAAGTCTGAAAGCATTCCCCTTGAGAACGGAAATCAGATAAGGATACCCTTTATCACTACTCTTATTCAACATTGTGCTGGAGGTCCTACTCAGAGCAATTAGGCTAGAAAAAGAAATTAAGGGCATCCAGATTGGTAAGGAAGAAGTAAAAGTATCTCTATTTGCAGATGACATGGTATTATACACAGAAAACCCTAAAGAATCCTCAAGAAAAATGACTAAAACTAATAGAAGAGTTCAGCAGAACATCAGGATATAAGATAAACATACAAAAATCAGTTGGATTCCTCTACGCCAACAAAGAGAATGTTGAAGATGAAATCACCAAATCAATACCATTTACAGTAGCCCCCAGGAAAATAAAATTCTTAGGAATAAATCTAACCAGAGACGTAAAAGACCTATACAAAGAAAACTACAAGACACTATTGCAAGAAACCAAAAGACTTACTTAAGTAGAAAAACATACCTGGCTCATTGACAGAAGACTCAGCATTGTAAAAATGTCTATTCTACTAAAAGCAATCTATAGATACAATGGTATTCTGATCCAAATTCTAATGACATATTTTAATGTCACCAACTTAACGTGGAAGGGAAAGAGGCCCCAGCTAAGTAAAGCATTACTGAAAAAGAACAAAGTGGGAGGCCTCACTCTTGCTGATTTTAGAACCTATTATACCACCACAGTAGTCAAAACAGCCTGGTACTGGTACAACAGATACATAGGCCAGTGGAACAGAATTGAGAATCCAGACATAAATCCATCCACATATGAGCAGCTGATATTTGACAAAGGCCCAAAGTCAGTTAAATGGGGAAAAGACTCTAACAAATGGTGCTGGCATAACTGGATATCCATCTGTAAGAAAATGAAACAAGACCCCTACCTCACAGCATGCACAAAAACTAACTTGAAATGGATCAAAGACCTAAATATAAAACCTAAAACAATAAAAAATTTATGGAAATAAAAATGGGGACAACGTTAAGAGCCCTAATATTGGCATAAACAATATACAAAACATTATTAACAATACACAAACACCAGAAGACAAACTAGATAACTGGGAGCTCCTAAAAATCAAACACGTGTACTCATTGAAAGACTTCACCAAAGGAGTAAAAGGGTTACCTACAGACAGGGAACGTGCTTCTTAGTTCAATCAAATATATGAGACCAAATGGACAACTCCTGTCCAAAAGCAAGACCGGAAGGCAGGAAGGGCAGGAACTGGACTAATGGGCACAGGGAACCTGGGGTGGAATGGGGGAAGGTGCTGTCACATTTTGTCATAAAACAATATGTGTATAAATTTTTGAATGAGAAATTAACTTGAGCTGTGTAAACTTTCTTATAAAGTACAATAATTTTTTTTAAAAAAAGGAGCAAATAGGGCTGCCAGATATAACATAGGATGCCCAGTTAAATTTTAGTTTCAGATAAACAAGAATTTTTTTGTATAAATATGTCCCAAATATTGCCTAGGACCTAGTTACACAAAAATTTGTTGTTTATCTGAAATTAAAACCTATTGAAAATCCTGTAGTTTTATTTGCTCAGTGTACAGCCCCAGATGCAATAGGGTATAGACAGCTTGATTACATTTATGTTATGTTAAATAATAAGTAAAATTAATTTACAGTGATGAAAGTAAGAATAGGGGTTACCTCAGAGGCTGTGGGTTTGACTGAAAATGGTCTAATGATACCTTCTGTGGTGCCAGAATTATTCTATATCCTGATCATGGAGGGAATTACATAGTAAGTAATGTATGTGAAAATTCATTTAGGTCTACACTTAATACCAGTTCACTTAAGCAAGTTATTGTATGTTGATAATATCTCAACTTAAAATCGCCCAACAATTCCACATTTCTTGTTTTCCCTGAAAGCAGACACTCTTTTTTGCTATTCCTCTACCTCTCTGGCTGCTCCTTCTAATTCTTCTTTACAGACTTTCTCCACTCCGCCACTAAATGTTGGGATTCCCTAAAGCACTATCTTACTTTTTCTTACCTTTTTACTTTTACTCTTTCCCAAGGATGTCTCATCTTCAAATATGATTTCAATTGCCATTCATGTGCCATTGACTCCCAAATTTATATCTCCAATCAGACTGTTCCTTTAAACTGCAGACTTGTAAGTCCAACTGCTTACTCGGCATCTCCACTTGGATATCACAAAAGTACCTTAAACTCAAGACATCCAAAATTTAATTCATGATTCCCACCCTCCAAAAAACAAAACCTTTGCATTCTTTCAGTGCTCCCTTGTGGAGAAAGAAGCTCTGCAAGAGAAAGACATATTGATCTGCTTCCTCAAAGATTACAGCCTGGGAAACTCCATGGGGAGGTTATACTCTGCCACACAGGGTTGGTATGAGTCGGAATCAACTGGATGGCACCCAACAACAGCACCACTTATGATGGTAAAGTGACTCCCTTCATTAAGACTAACTCTCGTAAATTCTGTTGTCCAGAACCATTTAATCCTAGCTTGGGTAATGACATCTTTTTATTTATGATTAGCAGTAGTCTTCTGAAGAACATGATTTAGATATTTAATGCTTCTTTCTAATGCATATATTTGAAGCAAATAAACAGGACAGAAATTCTCCACATATATTAGTTGCAAAGAGCTTAATAACAAAAAACAAGTTAAAACACTGGTTTGTACACCTGTGAAAAGTTGAACTGGCAAATGTTTTGCGATATATATTTTTACAACAAAAAAGAAGAGTAGCTGCCGAAGCTGCTTATGTGCAACTAAACACCTCATGGGATTTGGTTTCTTAGTTTGAATATTCAGGTCATGGTTTCATGGAATAGCCTGGGTAATTGCCTAATAACATGTTTAGTCCACCTCTTCTACCTCCTAGTTTGTTGCATAGAGCCTGGGGCCTTAAAAACTTCCAAGAGACCATCCAAGGTACAATTCACCTGGAGCAACAGAGGAAGAAGAAGAGTCAGGGACATGAGGAGGAAAAGGAATGTTTGGCTAATTGGCTCCATGAACAATTGTCTCCTTTGGTATGAGGCTAGAAAAACCAAATAGTGCCCAGCTACCACTACTGAAAGTTTTGATCAAAGATTCCATAGAATAATCCTGATAAAAATAGGGAAAATGTAGAGCAGAATTTCAAATTGTTGTGGAATTCAGACTTTCTGGAGCCGTTAAAGCTGGACGAACCCCTAAAATTATTGCCCTGTGAAATCTTTAAACCTTAAACCACGAATATACCCTGAAACCTTCTTTAAACCAAACAACAGTTAGTTTAATTAGAAAAGAATGTTTGCCTCAAGCATAATGCTCTTTTAAAGGACTATCTATGCGGGATCAAATTGACAACAACAACTAGAAAGGTTAGATAGGAAGCTTAGAGGGTAGTGAGTTTATGTCAATGGCAGAGGAACAAACAATTCAGAAATGGAGGGTGAAAATAGTTGCACAACTTGAAGAATGTAATCAGTGTTACTGAATTGTAAATGTAGAAATTATTGAATTGGTGGATGTTTTCCTCTGTATATTTTCAACAACAATAAAAAAGTGACAGGTGTTAATTACCCCCCTGGACTGGTTAACACTCTTTGTCACAGGTAAGTTCTGGGAGAGCTATTGAGGAATAAGGTGACCACAATCACTGACACACACACCACACATGGACCTGTGGCCATATTATCTGTCTTCTTTCTTTTATTATAAAGAGACTGGCCATGCTCTGCGCAAAGGCCAACTCCTTCACGTGGGCACTAGATCCCTACCCTCTCACTCAAAGATGTGGCTTCAGCAATTCTCCCCACACTCTTCCCCAAAGTACCAAGCTTCAGTAATCTAATGGATCTTTTCTCACTAATATAACAAGAAACTACTATTTCTTCCATAAAAAAAACTCGATTCTACTTCTCCCTCTAGCTACTGTCCCCTTTTTCTGCTCACCTTTACAGTGACACTCTCCTTTGAAAGAGTATACTTGCTGTCTCTAATTACTCTCCTCTGACACTTAATTCTTTGAGATATGATTTACATCAAGAAAATGGCAGCTCTTAACTGTTTAGGTCAGAAATTTATACAAATGTTTAAACTCTCATAACCACCATTGAAAACAAGATATAGAATATTTCTATCACCCCAAAGCTCCTTTATGCCACTTTCCAGCCAATCCTCACCCAAGAATTAACCACTTTTGACTTCTATCACCATTGACAAATTTACAACTCTTGCTTTTTGTTATCTTAATTTTAGTAAGTATATATACACACGCACACATACATATATATGTACTAAGTACATATTTATATATATATCACAAAACATTTGCCATTTCAATAATTTTTATGTATGCAATTTAGTGGCATTGATTATGCTCATCATGCTATGCAACCATTACCATCACCCATTTCCCAGTTTTCCCATAACCTTTAACAGGAGCTTGGTACCCCTGAAGCACAGGCTCCCTCTTTCCCCCTCTTTTTCACCCTAGTAATCACTAATAAGCTTTGGTCACCATACAGTTGCCTTTTCTAAATATTTCATATAAGTGGAATCATACATTTGGCCTTTTTTAACTGATTTATTTAACTCAACACAATATTTTTGACATTCATCCATGTTCCAGCACTTCACTTCTCTTTAAAATTGAGTAGTATTTTCTTGTATATATTTATCACATTTTGTTTATCCATTCATCCATTGGTGGATATTTAGATTATTTCCACATTTTGGCTGCTATGAATAATGCTGAAATGAACACTGGTATACAAGTATAAGTCTGAGTTCTTGCTTTCAAATTTTGTGGGTATATATATATTGTTGGGTCATATGATAATTCTGTTTGACTTTTTTTTGAGGGACCATCACAATGTTTTCCACAGTGGGCTTATCATTTTATAACACTATTAGCAATGGGTCAGAGTTCCAATTTCTCCACACCCTCACCAACACATTTTTTCTGTTTTTGTTTGTTTGTTTAATCATACCCATTTAAGTGGGGGTGAAGTAATATCTCATTGTAGCTTTTATTTGCATTTCTCTAAATATTAATGATGCTGAGCATCTTTTCTTGTGTTTATTGGCCATTCTATAGGGTCACTATGAGTCAGAATCGACTCAACGGCAACAGGTTTTTTTTTTTTTTTTTTGTATTTATTCTCTGGTGCAAAGTCCATTTAGGCTCCTTGTCCATTTTTTATTGGGTTGTCTGTCTATTTGTTGTTAAGTTGTAACAGTGATTTAGAAAATAATATTGGAATCATTATTCCCTCTCCTTGAGCATAGAGAATGTGACCCAGCTGCAGCTGAGCCCACAAGGACTCACAAGGACACATCAACTGGGCCCTGAGATAAAGACAATAGATGGGAAAATCTTGTAAATCATCTTTTAGGGAAGAAAAATATCTTTTAGGGAACTTTTCACATAAAGCCAATCAAACAGAACACAAAATACTTTCCACCCTTATCTTTTTTTATTAGCATTTAGTGAATAGAAAATCTGTTGAACCAATGAAAACCCTCCTGACTGTCATCACTGAAACTTGTACCAGTGATTGTTAAGAAAGACAATTCAAAACGTTTCAGATCATGGTTTCTAGCCAATCTGTGAGAAGGTGAAGCTTTCAATGGTTTTGCCCATTTTGTAGTGTTAATATATACTGATTACTTAATGTTCTTTGGACTCAGGCAGACATGGCTGTGGCAGCATGCTTGTCTGCTTCCCACTTTTGCATTTTTGAACTTATGCCAAATAAAACTTTCTTTTTGCTTTACTAAAGTCTGTGATTTTTTTACCCTATAACAGTTAATGGTGTAGTTCTCAAGGATTTCTGAAGCTATGAATCCAGTCTAACTGAAGGAGACCTGGAATGCAGAGCAGAAGCCGGCAAAGAAAGAACCTATCTTCTGGATGCACATGTTCCCACTCCATGTTCCTTGGACACCAACAGGGCGAGTGTTCTCAGAAAACGAGTTTTGCTTATTCTTTTTTGTTCTGTTTCTCATGCTTTCTTGAGCTTTGTTCAGCATATTTGTTTGAAAAACCAGTTGTTTGATTAAGGAGAATCTTTCTTAGATTTTTGTTTGATCGTTTGGCTAAGAGTGACATTTGGTAACTCTTTAGGTGAACTACAGTTTAAGTCTGGATTCGGGCATTTGAAACATTAAAGAGGTAATTCTATTTTCAAACAGCTCTGTATGACCATAAGCTGCAAAGTTCGGACCTTTTAGTGACTCAGAAAATCTGGAAAACAGTGCTCTGTTTTGCCAAATTCTCAAGGGGACGTGGCAACTCCTGACTTGTTTTGCCAAATTCTAAGAGGGAGGTGTCAGCTCCTGACCTGTGTTATGAAAATTGAAGGGAGCAGGGGGGTGGAGCCAAGATGGCAGAATAGACAGACGCTTCTGGAGAGCCCTCTTTACAACGAAGACCCGAAAAAACAAGTGAAACAAGTATATTTGTAACAGGCTGGGAGACCTGAGCTTCAAAGGCAAACTTAGAAAATGAACTGAGGGGCAGGCGGAGGAAGAGACTGTTCAGAAGCAGAGAGGAGTTACGAGACCTGAATTGCGGGGAGCCCTCAGGCACCATTCCCAGAGCAGCAGCGGCGGTGGAGGGCTGGTACTAGCATTCAGCCAGTTTCCTCAGGGAGAAGCAGCCAGCCACACAGCCTACTAACACCTCGGAACCTGAGGAGAACGGTGCTCTAGGCAAAAGCTAAGTACTTGCATGTATTTTAATGCGCCCCTCCCCACCTGCAAACTGGCTTCAGTGGCTGAATTCTCTGGACCTAAGATAGGCCCTGCTGAGAACCTAGAGCCATCCTCCTGGCCTTGGGGAAGGAAAGAATTTGTATTTGGTGGAAAAGATAACTTGCTAGCTCCCCTAAGCGGGGGAGCTCAGGACAGAAGCAGGTCCTGTCCAGGCATAAACCGTCCGTGGACCTTGAGAACCTTTCCATTCTGCATGGACCTGTATGGGCCTATTTCAAGAGAACACACCCTTGCTGGAAGACTCCAACCATTTCAGCTGTGCAGTGGAGAGGTGGGTGTTTGATGTTTGACATTGCTTTGCCTATTAAACAAGGTCTTCACCTACCCACATCAGGGACCTAAGGACTGGTAGCTCCACTCAGGTCACCCAGCCACTCTCAAAAGGGGTCCTAGGATGACTGGTACCTCCCAGTCCTTACAACAAAAACTTTGGGTGCCCATGGTCTGTCTGCAGAACCCACCCACCTGCATGCTCTAGGGAACAGGGACACGATTACCTCAGAGACACTCGGCGGTTAGTTCTCAGCCCCTTGCCTTGTTCAGTGTGTGACCCCTTGCTGCATTCAGATACCAGTATATACGCCAATCACACCTGCCCCTCTAAGACTGTAGGACACAGCCTGTACCACATACTTGATGATCAGCTGCCTGGAAACCTGAGCTGAATTCATACAAGAAAACTGAATGGACTCCTAGACCTATATACCTGATAACAGTTCTAGCAGGCTGGGGACAGGACACCAGAGCTCCAAAGGTGAAAATAATCAAGCTAGCTCACTCAAGCAACCCATAGGGGTATACCAAAACAAAACAAAGAAAGAATCTATGACCCAGTAAGCAAGTATAAACTAATACAATAACTCATTGATGGCTCAGAGACAAGAGTCAATAACAAGTCACATAAAGAAACAGACCAGGATCACCTCAGCAGGCTCTCAAAACAAAGAATCCAGGGACCTACTAGATGAAAGTCCATTCCTGGAATTACCAGAGACAGAATACAAAAGTTTAATATACAGAACCCTTCAAGACATCAAGAAGGAAATGAGACAACATGCAGAACAAGCCAAGGAACACACAGATAAAGGAATTGAAGAAATTAGAAAGATTATTCAGGAACATAATGAGAAGTTTAATAAGCGGGAAAAATCCATATGCAGGCAGAAATCAGAAATTCAGAAGATTAACAATAAAATTACAGAAGTAGACAAATCAATAGAAAGTCAGAGGAGCAGAACTGAGAAAGTAGAAGCTAGAATTTCTGAACTTGAAGATAAATCACTTGGCACTAATACATATGAAGAAAAATCAGATAAAAGAATTAAAAAAAATGAAGAAAACTTAAGAATCATGTGGGACTCTATCAAGAGAAATAACCTACGAATGATTGGCGTACCAGAACAGGGAAGGATAACAGAAAATATAGAGAAAATTGTTGGCAGAAAACTTCCCTGATATTGTGAAAGATGAGAAGATATCTATCCAAGATATTCATTGAACTCCACATAAGTTAGATCTTAAAACGAAGTCACCAAGACATATTATAATCAAGCTTGCCAAAACCAAAGATAAAGAGAGAATTATAGGAGCAGTGAGGGATAAGCAAAAAGTCACCTATGAAGGAGAGCCAATAAGAATAAGCTGGGACTACTCGGTAGAAACCATGCAGGCAAGAAGGCAATGGGATGACATATTTAAAAAATCGAAGGAAAAAAATTGCCTGCCAAGAATCATATATCCAGCAAAACTGTCTCTTAAATATGAAGGTGAAAGTAAGACATTTCCAGATAAACAGAAGTTTAGGGAATTCATAAAAACCAAACCAAAACTAAAAGAAATACTAAAGGGAGTTCTTTGCTTAGAAAAACAATAATATCAGGTATCAGCCCAAAACTACAACACTGGACAGAGCAACCCAGACAGGGAAATCCAAAAAAAACAAAGCAAGATTATAAAGAAAAAAGCTCAAAACAGGGTAACAGCAATGTTATTATTTAAAAGAAGACAACATTAGGATAATAAAGAAGGACTAAGATATGTAATCATACACCTTCCATATAGAGAGGAAGATTTGGTGATACAAAGAAATAAATGTTAGGTTTAAATTTAGAAAAATAGGGGTAAATAATAAGGTAACCACAAAGGAGACAAACTATCCTACGCATCAAAATAAAATACAAGAAAAAAATAGAGACTCAGTAGAAACAAAATCAACAACAAATATGAGGAAAGGACAATATATAAAGATAATCTACTCAGCACATAAAATCAAGTGGTAAAATGAAACTGTCAACAACACACAAAAAAGACATCAAAATGATAGCACTAAATTCATACCTATCCATAATCACCCGGAATGTAAATGGACTAAATGCACCAATGAAAAGACAGAGAGTGGCAGAATGGATAAAAAAAAAAAAGATCCGTCTATATGCTGCCTACAAGAGACACGCCTTAGACTTAGAGACACAACCAAACTAAAACTCAAAGGATGGAAAAAATATATCAAACAAAAAACAATAAAAAAAGCAGGGAGGTGGGGCCAAGGTGGCTAACTAGGTAGAAGCTACAGCGGATCCCTCTTGCAACAAAGACTTGGAAAAACAAGTGAATTGATCTCATACCTGACAATCTATGAACCCTGACCATCAAACACAGATCTAAAGAGTTGACCTGAGTGACAGGGGAGCAAAAAGCTGCGCCCTGAAGCAGCAACAGCCTCTGGAACCGGTGTCCCGCTCCACAGTCTTGAGCCCTCGCAGTGGGGCTGATTGCGGCTTTCTGAGATGGGGCAGGCATAGGACACAACCCTAACCCCTAGCCCCCGGGGTAACCTCGGTAGAGACTCAGCCAGCGCAAGCAGGCTGCACACTGACGCAGCTAATGACAGAATGAGCAACCATGGGGAAGCAGCAACACTTTTCAGAGCCTGGAGCCAGCAACCCAGTCAGAAAACCTTGGCGCTGGGCTTTGGACTGGGCGCAGGAGGGCTGAGCGCAGCTTCCTGAGACGGCGCAAACATGGGATGCAGCCCTAGCCCCCTGAAGTGACCTCGAGGAAAGCCCAGCCAGCACATGCAGGCAGTGCAACAGTGCAGCTGACAGGAGAAGTCACCGGGGGGCAGTGACTGGCTTTGGAGCCTGGAGTGCAGGGTCCCAGCTGGGAAACTTTGGCACTGGACTTTGGACTGGGAGCGGAGGAGCTCACTACAGCTGCTGAGAAGGCACAAGCACGGATGGACGTGGGCCTGACCCTCGGGCCAATCTCAACCTAGCCAGCCACAGAGGCCACAGATTCCCCTCCGGAATCTCAGATAAAACAGTCATCACCAAGCAAGATAACTAACTTTGTCTATATTGCTGGGTGCTACTCTCTCCTATCTATCTGATCCCTCCCCTCCCTGCCCTAGGCGGCTCCATTAACAGTGGAATTTCCTGGGCCAGGGAGTGAAGTGCTCTGTGGTTTTTTTTTTCTTTTCCTAACCCATTCTCCTGGCCTGAGAGAAGCAGCTACTAAAAACCCAGGGATGAAAAATCCTTCCCTGACTTCCCTAAACTGGAATAAAAATACAGAACCAGCTCCAGCCAAGCATACGAGATCCACAGTCTTGGGCTTTCATCCCTACAGGGAACAAGGAGGCTATTGTAATGCAAAGGCAATTCTGATAGAGATCTGACTGTAATTGTTTTAGCAGATAAGTGGAAAGAAAACTTTTCCAGGTCTGATTTTCTCTACCTATTAATCAGAGCCCTCAGTGATCCACAATGGGGAACTGAGAGCTGAAGCTCCACCCAAACCACCTAGCCACCTGCCAAAGGGGACTGAGGATACTGAAGCATACCAATCTTTAGAGGTACAAGCATTGGGTGCCTAAGCTACAGATGCAGAGCCCACCCACCAAAGTGCTTTAGGAATACAGACACACCTGCCTCACTGGCACATGGGGGAAGGCTGTCAGCATCCTGACCCCCTGGAGTGTGACCCCCTGCTGCTACTAGAATCTGGTGCACACAACTATCACCACTACTCCTCTAAGTTAATAGGTGACAGTCTACACCACACACTTGGTGACCCAAAGTCAGAACACCTAAGCTGATTCTATTCAAGAATAGGGAATGGACTCTTAGGCTTATATATCTGGTAACAGCCCAAACCAGCTGGTAATAGGACATAAGTGATTCAAAGGCTACAACAATTGAGACAGCGCAATCAAGTAGCCCATCTGGGTATACTGAAAGAAAAAAAAACAAGATATGACTCAGTGAGTAAATATAAAATAAATCATTACAATATCTTATAGATGGCTTGGAGACAGCAGTTGATATCAAACCACATAAAGAAGCAGACCATGATTGCTTCTACAACTCCCCAAATTAAAGAATCAATATCTTTCCCAAATGAAGATACAATCCTGGAATTGCCAGATGCAGAATATAAAAAACTAATATACAGAATGCTTCAAGACATCAGGGATGACCTCAGAAATTAAATAAGGAAATCTACAGAAAAAGCCAAAGAACACACTGATAAAGCAGTTGAAGAAATCAAAAAGATTATTCAAGAACATAGTGGAAAAATTAATAAGCTCCAAGAATCCATAGAGAGATAGCAATCAGAAAGCCAAAAGATTAACAATAAAATTATAGAATTAGACAAACTCAACAGGAAGTCAGAGGAGCAGAATTAAGCAATTGGAATGTAGAGTGGGGGATTTGGAGGATAAGGCAATTGACACCAAAAAATTGAAGTAAAATGAGATAAAAGAATTGAAAAAACTAAGGAGCCCTAAGAGTCATGCCGGACTTTATCAAGAAGAATAAATTGCGTGTGATTGGAGTTCCAGAACAAGGAGGGATAACAGAAAATACAGAGAGAATAGTTGAAGATCTGTTGGCAGAAAACTTCCCCGGCATCATGAAAGACGAAATGATATCTATCCAAGATGCTCATTGAACCCCATACAAGATTGATCCAAAAAGAAAATCACCAAGGCATATTATCATCAAACTTTCCAAAACCAAAGATATAGAGAAAATTTTAAAAGCAGCCAGGTATAAAAGAAAAGTCATCTACAAAGGAGAATCAATAAGAATAAGTTCAGACTACTCAGCAGAAACCATGCAAGCAAGAAGGCAATGGGATGACATATATAGATCACTGAAGGAGAAAAACTGCCAGCCAAGGGCCATATATCCAGCAAAACTCTCTCAGCAAAACTCTCTCTCAAATATGAAGGTGAAATTAAAACATTTACAGATAAACAAAAGCTTAGAGAATTTGCAAAAACCAAACCAAAGCTACAAGAATTACTAAAGGCAATTGGTCAGAAAATCAATAATATCAGATACCAACACAACACAAGGTCACAGAACAGAACATCATGATATCAAATAGGGAAATCAAAAAAACAAATTAAGATTAATTTTAAAATGAAAAAATGCTCAAAACAGGGAATCATTGAAGTCATTATGTAAAAGATCACAATAATGAAAAAGAAAGACTAAATACAGAAGGCATAGATCTTCCATATGGATAGGAAAACAAGGCGATATACGACAATACAAGTTAGGTTTTTATTTACAAAAACAGCGGTAAATATTAAGGTAACCACAAAGAGGTCTAACAATTCCATAATTCAAAACAAAAACCGAGAAAAACATAATGACTCATGAAACATAAATTTGACTACTATGAAAATGAGTAACATACAATTTACAAAGAAAAACTTCTCAGCACAAAAAAGTAAGTGGAAATATGAAATTGTCAATGATGCACACAATAAGGCATCAAAATGACAGCACTAAACACATACTTATCTATAATTATGCTGAATGTAAATGGACTAAATGCACAAATAAAGAGACAGTCTCAGACTGGATAAAGAAACACGATCCGTCTATATGCTGCCTACAAGAGACACACCTTAGACTTAGAGGCATAAACAAACTAAAACTCAAAGGATGGAGAAAAATATATCAAGCAAACAACAATCAAAAAAGAGTAGGAGTGCCAAAATTAATTTCTGACAAAATAGGCTTTAAAGTTAAATCCACCACAAATGATAAAGAAGGACACTACATAATGATTAAAGGGACAATTTACCAGGAAGATATAACTATATTAAATATTAATGCACCCAATGACAGGGCTGCAAGATACATAAAACAAGTTTTAACAGAACTGAAAAGTGAGATAGACACCTCCACAATTATAGCAGGAGACTTCAACACACCACTTTTGGAGGACAGGACTTCCAGGAAGAAGCTCAATAGAGACATGGAAGATCTAATTGCTACAGATCAACCAATTTGATCTCATAGGCTTATACAGAACACTCCACCCAACAGCTGCAAAGTATACTTTTTTTTCTAGTGCACATGGAACATTCTCTAGAATAGATCACATATTAGGTCATAAAACAAACCTTTGCAAAATCCAAAACATCGAAATATTACAAAGCATCGTCTCAGACCACAAGGCCATAAAACTGGAAATCAATAATAGAAAAATCAGGGAAAAAAATCAAATACTTGGAAACTGAACAATACCCTGCTCAAAAAAGACTGGGTTATAGAAGACATTAAGGAGGGAATAAAGAAATTCATAGAATGCAATGAGAATGAAAACACTTTCTATCAAAACCTCTGGGACACAGGAAAAGCAGTGCTCAGAGGCCAATTTTTATCGATAAATGCACGCATACATAAAGAAGAAAGAGACAAAATCAGAGAACTGTCCCTACAACTTGAACAAATAGAAAGCGAGCAACGAAAGAATCTGTCAGGCCCCAGAAGAAAACAAATAATTAAAATTCGAGCTGAACTAAAAGAATTAGAGAACAGAAAAACAATTGAAAGAATTAATAAAGCCAAAAGCTAGTTCTTTGAAAAAATTAACAAAATTGATAAACCATTGGCCAGACTGACTAAAGAAATACAGGAAAGGAAACAAATAACCCGAATAAGAAATGAGATGGGCCATATCACAACAGACCCAACTGAAATTAAAAGAATCATATCAGTTTATTAGGAACAATTGTACCCTAACAAATTTGCAAACCTAGAAGAAATGGATGAATTCCTAGAAAAACGCTACCTACCTAAACTAACACAAACAGAGGTAGAACAACTAAATAGACCCATAACAAAAGAAGAGATTGAAAAGGTAATCAAAAAACTCCCAACAAAAAAAGCCCAGGCCCGGACGTCTTCACTGCACAGTTCTACCAAACTTTCTGAGAAGAGTTAACACTGCTACTACTAAAAAAAAAAAAAAAAGTATTTCAAAACATAGAAAAGGATGGAATACTACCTAACTCATTCTATGAAGCCACCATATCCCTGATACCAAAACCAGGTAAAGACACCACACAAAGAAGAAAATTACAGACCTATATCCCTCATGAACATAGATGCAAAAATCCTCAACAAAATTCTAGGCAATAGTATTCAACAACATATCAAAAAAATAATCCACCACGACCAAGTGGGATTTATACCAGGTATGCAAAGCTGGTTCAATATTAGAAAAACCATTAATGTAATCCACCATATAAATAAAACAAAAGACAAAAACAACATGATCTTATCAACTAATAGAGAAAAGGCATTTGACAAAGTCCAAAACCCATTCCTGATAAAAACTCTCAGCAAAAGAGGAATTGAAGGAAAATTCCTCAACATAATAAAGGGCATCTAAAAAAAATTTTTTTTTTATACAAAGCCAACAGCCAGTGTCATTCTAAATGGAGAGAGCCTGAAAGCATTTCCCTTGAGAATGGGAACCAGACAAGGATGCCCTTTATCACCGCTCTTATTCAACATTGTGCTAGAGGTCCTAGCCAGAGCAATTAGGCTAGACAAAGAAATAAAGTGCATCCGGATTGGCAAGGAAGAAGTAAAATTATCTCTATTTACAGATGACATGGTCTTATAGACAGAAAACCCTAAGGAATCCTCCAGAAAACTACTGAAACTCATAGAAGAGTTTGGCAGAGTCTCAGGTTACAACATAAACATACAAAAATCACTTGGATTCCTCTACATCAACAAAAAGAACAACGAAGAGGAAGTCACCAAATCAATACCATTCACAGTAGCCCCCAAGAAGATAAAATACTTAGGAATAAATCTTACCAAAGATGTAAAAGCCCGATACAAAGAAAACTACAAAGTACTAGTGCAGGAAACTAAAAGGGACCTACATAAGTGGAAAAACATATCTTGCTCATGGATAGGAAGACTTGACATAGTAAAAATGTCTATTCTACCAAAAGCCATCTATATATACAATGCACTTCTGATCCAAATTCCAATGACATTTTTTATTGTGCTGGAGAAACAAATCACCAACTTCATATGGAAGGGAAAGAAGCCCCAGATAAGTAAAGCATTACTGAAAAAGAAGAAAGTGGGAGGCCTCACTCTACCTGATTTTAGAACCTATTATACAGCCACAGTAGTCAAAACAGCCTGGTACTGGTACAACAACAGACACATACACTAATCGACCAGAATTGAGAACCTGGATATAAATCCATCCACATAAGAGCCGATGATATTTGACAAAAGCCCAGTGTCAGTTAATTGAGGAAAAGATAGCCTTTCTAACAAATGGTGCTGGCATAACTGGATATCCATTTGCAGAAAAATGAAACAGGACTCATACCTCACACCATGCACAAAAACTAACTCCAAGTAGATCAAAGACCTAAACATAAAGACTAAAACGATAAAGATCATGGAAGAAAAAAAAGGGACAACGTTAGGAGCCCTAATACAAGACATAAACAGAATACAAAACTTTACTAAAAATGACGAAGAGAAACCAGATAACTGGGAGCTCCTAAAAATCAAACACCTATGCTCATCTAAAGACTTCACCAAAAGAGTAAAAAGACCACCTACAGATTGGGAGAAAATTTTCAGCTATGACATCTCCGACCAGCGCCCGATCTCTAAATTCTATATGATTCTTTTAAAACTCAACCGCAAAAAGAGAAAAAACCCCAGTAAAAATTGGGCCAAGGATATGAACATGCACTTCAACAAAAGAAGATATTCAGGCAGCTAATAGATACATGAGAAAATGCTCTCGATCATTAGCCATTAGAGAAATGCAAATTAAAACTACGATGAGATTCCAACTCACTCCAACAAGGCTGGCATTAATCCAAAGAACAGAAAATAATAAATGTTGGAGAGGCTGCGGAGAGATTGGAACTCTTATACACTGCTGGTGGGAATGTCAAATGGTACAACCAGTTTGGAAATCTATCTGGCGTTTCCTTAAAAATTTAGAAATAGAACTACCATACAACCCAGAAATCCCACTCCTCGGAATATAACCTAGAGAAATAAGAGCCTTTACACGAACAGATATATGCTCACCCATGTTTATTGCAGCACTGTTTACAATACCAAAAACATGGAAGCAACCAAGATGCCCATCAAGGGATGAATGGATAAATAAATTATGGTATATTCACAGAATGGAATACTATGCATCGATAAAGAACAGTGATGAATCTGTGAAACATTTCATAACATGGAGGAACCTGGAAGGCATTATGCTTAGTGAAATTAGTCAGATGCAAAAGGTCAAATATTGTATAAGACCACTACTATAAGATCTTGAGAAATAGTTTAAACCGAGAAGAACACATTCTTTTGTGGTTACGAGGGGGGGGGAGGGTGGTAGAGGGTTATTTACTGATTAGTTAGCAGATAAGAACTACTTTAGGTGAAGGGAAGGACAAGACTCAATTCAGGGAAGGTCAGCTCAAATGGACTGGAGCAAAAGCAAAGAAGTTTCCCGGATAAACTGAATGCTTCAAAGATCAGTGGAGCAGGGGAAGAGGTTTGGGGACTATGGCTTCAGAGGACATCTAAGTTAATTGGCAAAATAAATTCTATTAAGAAAACATTCTGCATCCCACTTTGAAATGTGGCGTCTGGGGTCTTAAATGCTAACAAGCGGCCATCTAAGATGCATCAATTGGTCTCAACCCATCTGGAGCAAAGGAGAATGAAGAACACCAAGGTCACAAGATAATTATGAGCCCAAGAAACAGAAAGGACCACATGAACTAGAGACTTACATCATCCTGAAACCATAAGAACTAGATGGTGCCTGGCCACAACCGATGACTGCCCTGACAGGGAGCACAACAGAGAACCCCTGGGGGAGCAGGAATATAGTGGGATGCAGACCCCAAATTCTCATAAAAAGACCAGACTTAATGGTCTGACCGAGGCTAAAAGAATCCTAGTGGTCATGTTCCCCAAACCTTCTGTTGGCCCAAGATAGGAACCATTCCCGAAGACAATTCATCAGGCATGGATTAGACTGGACAATGGGTTGGAGAGAGATGCTGATGAGGATTGAGCTACTTGTATCAGCTGGACACTTGAGACTGTGTTGGCATCTCCTGTCTAGCGGGGAGATGGGAGGGTAGAGTGGGTTAGAAACTGGCAAAATGGTCACGAAAGAAAAGACTGGAAGGAGGGAGCAGGCTGACTCATTGGGGGAGAGTAAATGGGTGTATGTAGTAAGGTGTATATAAGTTTATATGTGAGAGACTGTCGTGATTTGAAAACTTTCACTTAAAGCAGAATAAAAACTCTTTAAAAAAAAGAGCAGGAGTGGCAATATTAATTTCTGACAAAATAGACTTTAAATTTAAATCCATCGTAAAGGATAAGGAAGGACACTATATAATGATTAAAGGGACAATATACCTAGAAGATATAACCATATTTAACGTTTATGCACCCAATGACAGGGCTGCAAGATACATAAAACAAACTCTGTCAGCATTGAAAAGTGAGACAGACAGCTCCATAATAATAATAGGCAACTTCAACACACTACTTTCGGTGGAGGACAGGACATTCAGAAAGAAGCTCAACAAAGACAAGGAAGGTCTGAATACCACAATCAACCAACTTGACCTCATAGACATATACAGAACACTCCACCCAACAGAAAACAAGTATACTTTCTTTTTTAGTGCACTTGGAACATTCTCTAGAATAGACCACATATTAGGTCATAGCAAGCCTTAACAGAATCCAAAACATTGAAATATTACAAAGCATCTTCTCTGACCATAAGACCATAAAAGTGGAAAGCAATAACAGGAAAAGCAGGGAAAATAAATCAAACACTTGGAAAATGAACAATACCCTGCTTAAAAAAGACTGGATTATAAAAGATATTAAGGATGGAAGAAAGAAATTCAGAGAATCCAATCAGAATGAAAACACTCCCCATCAGAACCTTTGGGACACAGCAAAAGCGGTGCTCAGAGGCCAATTTATATCAATAAATCCACACATCAAAAAAGAAGACAAGGCCAAAAACAAAGAATTATCCCTACAACTTGAAGAAATAGAAAGAGAGCAACAAAAGTAACCCACAGGCACCAGAAGAAAACAAATAATAAAACTTAGCACAGAACTAAGTGAAGAGAAAAACAATTGAAAGAATTAACAAGACCAAAACTGGTTTTCTGAAAAAATCATCGAAATTGATAAATCACTGGCCAAACTGACAAAAGGAAAACAGGAGAGGAAGCAAATAACCCGAATAAGAAATGAGATGGGCAATATTACAACAGACCCAACTGAAATCCAAAGAATCATATCAGATTACGATGAAAAACTGTACTCAAATTTGAAAACCTAGAAGAAATGGATGGATTCCTAGAAACACACTGCCTACCTAAACTAACACAAACAGAGGTAGAAGAACTAAATAGACCCATAACAAAAGAAGAGATTGAAAAGGTAATCAAAAAACTCCCAACAAAAAAAAGCCCGGGCCCGGACTGCTTCAGTGCAGAGTTCTACCAAACTTTCAGAGAGGAGTTAACACCACTACCACTAAAGGAATTTCAGAGCATAGAAAAGGATGGAATACTCCCAAACTCATTATATGAAGCCACCATATCCCTGATACCAAAACCAGCTAAAGACACCACAAGAAAAGAAAATTATAGACCTATATCCCTCATGAACATAGTTGCAAAACTCCTCAACAAAATTCTAGCCAATAGAATTCAACAACATATCAAAAAAAAATAATTCACCATGACCAAGTGGGATTCATACCAGGTATGCAGAGATGGTTCCACATTAGAAAAACAATTAATGTAATCATCACATAAATAAAACAAAAGACAAGAATCACATGGATTTATCAGTTGATGCAGAAAAGGCATTTGACAAAGTTCAACACCCAGTCATGATAAAAACTCTCAGCAAAATAGGAATAGAAGGAAAATTCCTCAGCACAATAAACGGCATTTATACAAAGCCAACAGCCAACATCCCCCTAAGTGGAAAGAGCCTGAAAGCATTCCCCTTGAGATCGGGAACCAGACAACATTGTGTTGGAGGCCCTAGCCATAGCAAATAGGCTAGATAAAGAAATAAAGGGCATCCAGATTGGCAAGGAAGAAGTAAAAGTATCTCTATTTGCAGATGACATGATCTTATACACAGAAAACCCTAAAGTATCCTCCAGAAAAACTAGTGAAACTAATGGAAGAGCTCAGCAGAGTATCAGGATACAAGATAAACATACAAAAATCAGTTGGATTCCTCTACACCAATAAAAAGAACATCGAAGAGGAGATTACCAAATCAATGCCATTTACAGTAGCCCCTAAGAAGATAAAATACTTAGGAATAAATCTTACCAGAGATGTAAAAGACTTATACAAAAAAAAATACAGTACACTCCTGCAAGAAACCAAGAGACTTGCATAAGTGGAAAAACATGCCTTGCTCATGCATAGGAAGACTTAACGTTATAAAAATGTCTATTCTACCAAAAGCGATCTATACATTTAATGCAATTCCGATCCTAATCCCAACGACATTCTTTAATGAGTTGGAGAAACAAATCACCAAATTCATATGGAAGGGAAAGAGGCCCCAGATAAATAAGGCATTACTGAAAAAGAAAAGAACAAAGTGGGAGGCCTTACTTTACCTGATTTTAGAACCTGTTATACCGCCACAGTAGTCAAAACAGCATGGCACTGGTACAACAACAGGCACATAGACCAGTGGAACAGAATTGAGAATCCAGACATAAATCCATCCACATATGAGCAGTTGATATTTGACAAAGGCCCCAAAACAGTTAAATGGGGAAAGGACAGTCTTTTTAACAAATGGTGCTGGCATAACTGGATATCCATCTGCAAAAAAATGAAATAAGACCCATACCTCACTCCATGCACAAAAACGAGCTCAAAATGGACTAAAGACCTAAATATAAAATCTAAAACAATAAAGATCATGGAAGAAAAGATAGGGACAACATTTTAAAAAATGAAATAAGACCCATACCTCACTCCATGCACAAAAACGAGCTCAAAATGGACCAGAGACCTAAATATAAAATCTAAAACAATAAAGATCATGGAAGAAAAGATAGGGACAACATTAGGAGCCCTAATATATGGCATAAACAGTATAGAAAACGTTGTTAAGAATGCAGAAGAAAAACTAGATAACTGGAAAAAAGCTCCTAAAAATCAAACACCTATGCTCATCCAAAGACTTCACCAAAAGAATAAAAAGACTACCTACAGACTGGGAAAAAGTTTTTACCTGTGACATTTCCGATCAGCGCCTGATCTCTAAAATCTACATGATACTGCAGGAACTCAACTACAAAAAGACAAATATCCCAATTTAAAAATGGGCAAAAGATATGAATAGACACTTCTCTAAAGAAGATACTCAGGTAGCTAACAGACACATGAGAAAATGTTCACTATCATTAGCCATTAGAGAAATGCAGATCAAAACTACAATGAGATTTCATCTCACTCCAACAAGGCTGGCATTAATCAAAAAAAAAAAAAGAAAAGAAAAAACACAAAATAATAAATGTTGGAGAGGCTGTGGAGAGATTGGAACACTTATACACTGCTGGTAGGAATGTAAATTGGTACAACCACTTTGGAAATCGATTTGGCGCTTCCTTAAAAAGCTAGAAATAGAACTACCATATGATCCAGCAATCCCACTCCTTGAGATATATCCTAGAGAAATAAGAGCCTTTGCAGGAACAGATATATGCACACCCATGTTTATTGCAGCACTGTTTACAATAGCAAAAAGATGGAAGCAACCAAGGTGCCCATCAAAGGATGAATGGATAAATAAATTATGGTATATTCACACAATGGAATACATCGATAAAGAACAGTGATGAATCTGTGAAGCATTTCATAACATGGAGGAATCTGGAAGGCATTATGCTGAGTGAAATTAGTCAGTTTCAAAAGGACAAATAATGTATAAGACCACTATAAAAAACCTTGAGAAATAGTTTAAACTGAGAAGAAAACATTCTTTTGTGGTTAGGAGAAGAGGGAGCGAGGGAGGGTGGGAGAGAGGTATTCACTAATTAGATGGTAGATAAGAACTACTTTAGGTGAAGGGAAAGACAACACACAATACAGGGGAGGTCAGCACACCTGAACTAAACAAAAAGCAAATAAGTTTCCTGAAAAAACTGAATGCTTCAAAGGCCAGTGTAGCAGGGGCAAGGGTTTGGGGACCACAATTTCAGGGGACATCTAAGTCAATTGGCATAATAAAATCTATTAAGAAAACATACTGCATCCCACTTTGAAGAGTGGTGTCTGGGGTCTTAAACGCTAGCAAGCACCCATCTAAGATACATCGATGAGTCTCAACCCTCCTGGATCAAAGGAGAATGAAGGACACCAAGGACACAAGGTAATTACGAGCCCAAGAAACAGAAAGGGCCACATGATCCAGAGACTACATCAGCCTGAGAGCAGAAGAACTAGATGGTGCCTGGCTACAACCGATGACTGCCCTGACAGGGAACACAACAGAGAACCCCTGAGGGAGCAGGAGAGCAGTGGGATAAAAAAAACAGACCCCAAATTCTTATAAAAAGACTAGACTTAATGGTCTGACTGAGACTAGAAGGACCCCGGTGGTCATGGCCCCCAGACCTTTTGGCCCAGGACAGGAACCATTCCCGAAGCCAACTCTTCAGACAGGGATTGGACTGGACAATGGGTTGGAGAGGGATGCTAGTGAGGAGTGAGCTTCTTGGATCAGGTGGACACTTGAGACGATGTCGGCATCTCCTGCCTGGAGGGGAGATGAGAGGATAGAGGGGGTTAGAAGCTGGCAAAATGGACACAAAAAAGAGAGTGAAGGGAGAGAGTGGGCTGCCTCGTTACGGGGAGAGTAATTGGGAGTATGTAAGAAAGTGTATATAAGTTTTTATGTGAGAGACTAACTTGATTTGTAAACTTTCACTTAAAGCTTGATAAAAATTATAAATAAAAAAATTCAAAGGGAGCAGCAGTAGTTCTGTACCCTTTTTTATGATATAATTTTGTTACTTAACTAGGGCCTGTGCCCTGTAGCAGTCTAGCCAATGAAACACGCTCCAAGTCAGAAAGAGTGAGAAAGTTTATTAATGAGATGTATATGTCACCAGGGACCCAGCAGCAACACAGGCTGTCTCTATGGAATCCCGAAGATGATTTTACAGTAGAGCTTATATAGAATCTTATAGGCGTTAGAAGTGTCTTTGTAGTCCACAGATGGCCTGACCAGAGGAGGAGGAATTATTCATCACAAGATAGTGACAAAAGACTCTTTATCAGACTAAAGAGATACAGGTTTGAGCCTTCTGCCTGAGATAGGTTTCTGCTATCTTTTGGACAGCTTGACTCGAGATGGAGAATGCCATCTGACATATAAGCATAAACTGGAGACAGCAACAGATTAACAGGCCTATAACAAACAATCTAATTTCACTAATGAATAAGATTTTTAGCCAGGTAAAATCTGGCAGCCAAGAGGTCAGTCAAGAAAAATTGGATCCTCCATGAACCTTGTAACAGGCCCCCAGCTATAAATATCAGAATATTGAAAGTCTTTGTGTGTTTAAAAATGGTAAAATTTCTCAATGCCTCTAGGGAAGTACAAACCCCAATGAAACAGGACTTGGGGGCCGAGGAGGCATGGAACCCTCTGTCCAGACAGGAATCAGTAATGTTTAACACTTCTCTAGCAATATAGATCTAAAAATTTTATCTTTTAACAAGGGGTTGGGGGACATTTATCTCAGGGACAAAGATTCCCTGGGCAAAAGTCTCCCTGGCCCCTAATAGTAATCCCATCTAAGTTAATAAAAAGTTTTACTTTTTTTTTAGCCCCAGGAAGTCTTCACTTCAGGCCGTCGATGGGTTGGGCTTTCCATTCTTTCTTGTCACTGTAGACTGGGCAGGGCTTGACCTGGGAGTGATGGATCCAGGGTTTACTCCTGCAAGCTTCACGATTGTGTCAGTGCTGAGCGGTACAGTGAAGGGTCCAGTCCACTTAGGCTGTAATGGGAGGTCTTTCTCCTTTTGGAGGGACACCTGGTCACGGTGATCTCTAGAGGGAACTTTTGCCCAACGTAACTGGGAAAGAATTTTGGTTAGAGAAAGCAAATATTTAGACATCATTACATTAAGGGACTAGGTGGAGGATTGTGGGAAGAGTTGGTTGAGACAATATGGTTTCCCATCAAGTATATCAAAATGACTGATTTTAAGTTTTCCCCAGGGTGCAATATGGACTAGGAGTAGGGCCACTGACAGAAAATCTGTCTAGGGCAAAGTTTACTAAGATGACTGTGGTCTGATTTATTCTTTCAACCTTTTTTCTAGACTGGGGTCTCCATGCTGTGTGGCGTTTCTACTTTATTTCTAAAGCAGTTGAAGCCTGTTGTACCTCTCTCTAGCCATTTCGGTCTGGCAGTGAAAAGTCTTTACCCATCCTGAAGAAGAATCTACACACACTAGTAAATTTTCATCCACTGTTTAGTTTTGAACACTTTACAAAAGTTAAATTTGATTTCTCTCAAAGCTGGGTTTGACATAGTGTTAGCCAACTGGAGGTAAGCCACAAATGTCCTTTTTGTTCCCATATTACAGTCACTGTATGAGGGACAAATGCAATAGTATCATGTCCCAAAGTAAATTTGTTTGCCTCTTTAACGATATTAGCTTAGGCAACTGTTCAGAGGAGGGCTTTTTAAGACAATGTCAAGATATCTAGAGACACAGGCAACAGGAAGTCTCCGTGGTCCCAACAACTGGGTTAATACACCAACAGTTACTCTTCTTTAATCTATATAATTCAAAGGGTGTTTGATAATCTGGCAGTCCCAGGGCTGAGCCTTTCATCAACTGCAACTGTATATGACAAAAGGCTGTTGACACTCAGGAGTCTGTTTGAAAGGATCTCTCTCTGCCCCAAGTAGCCTGATGGAGAGGTTAGTATGTAACTTTCTTAAAGAATCTGGGTCCAAAACGTTTAAGACAGTCGCAGTACTTGTAATAGAGCCTTTCTCAGACTTGTTCTCTATCAGGAGGTTCACATATTCCAGGACCGCTCCTCAGTTTAAGGGAGGTAATCGCCCTAGATCTTGGGCCAGCGCTGTTCCAAAAATAGCGGGGAAGTTCTTAAACCCTTGAGGTAGCATGTTCTAACAGCGCTGTTTCTTCTCTTTGTCCCCTTCTCATTTTAAAGCAAAGATCAGCTGGCTCTCAGCAGTTAGCGGGATATAAAAGAAAGCATCTTTTAAACCCAAAACAGTAAAACGAGTTTCGGAAGGTGGAAGAGCAGATAGTAGGGCATATGGGTTGGGACTACCGGGTCTTCACAACTTTGTTAACAGCCCGCAAATCTTGAACAAAACGGTACTCACTGGCCGATGTTTTCTTCACCGGGAAGATGGGAGTGTTGAATGCGGATTGGCACTCCCTCCCACAACAGTCCTTGCTCTAGGTATCCAGTGGTCAGTCCCTGCAGCCCCAGGTGAGCCTCAACTTGTTTAATCTGAGGAGGTGTGACGTCGAATGACAGCTCTACAGTCACAGGGAGGAAGGACGGTCTGAGCTCGTCCTGGCCACCAGTGGGCCAAACCCACGGGCCACGGCATCAACCATTCTTTGAACTATAGGTGAGAAGGTTGCCGGGGATATAGCACCGGTTGGGTGTTGGGTGAGTGCTAAGAGAGCTGCTTGCACTTTCTTTCCAGCCATTTGCTGGCCTTACTGTCAGAGACAGGCCTTGGTCTCGTCGTCTTCCTCCAGAAGATCCTAGAGCAGCGACCAGTAGATTGACCTGTTTCTTCACGTCTTGGTCTTTTCTGTTTTCTCAGCCTCTTCTACCTGATCTCTGTTGGTAAAACCTTAAATGTGTTTGGACACCAGGAACAGATTATGGACTCACATTATCTGAGGTGGCCCTTCTGCAGCAGGGACTGGCACCTCCTGGAGTAGGTAAAGCCCTCCCGGGGTAACTGAGGCAAATTGTACCCCACTGCTAGTATGGGGTGGGACACCATATCTGTCCCACCTCCTTCACCGCCCCCCTTTAAAACACCTTCCTATCCTCATCTTCTGATACCACCTGGGAGGGGTCACAAATGGGCTTTTTGGAGGTGGGAAATAAGAACATCCTCCGGTTCTTCACCTCTTATCCTGTCATCATTCTCCTGCAAAAGAGGGGCTAAGACAGAGGCTTTATCCGTTTTCATGCCATAAAGTCATAAAATGTTTCACATACAGCTTTTCATCTCACTTGTTAGTTTGAGTACAGAACAGATCAAGCTTTATAATAGTACCAAAACCTCTAGAACCGTTTACAGACCACACTTGATTATGCAAAATATTAAGACTTCTCTTAGTAAATCCCATCCTAAATAAGTCCAGATCTTAGTGAACTCTCAGCCAGAACCTTACCTCCTGGGTACCCACTGACAACGGCAAACCTCACCGGTCTCTCGTCCAACCTCACGGGACCTAGTCACCCGTTCCTGGAGGGAGTCTATGAGGACCGACACCCCCGCGGCTTTCCCAGAGGATTTACCACCCGTTACCTACCTTGTCCAACAGAAACTTTCCCCCTCTCTCTGGAGCTCGCTGCCTTAGAGTCCTCCCCCATCGCCAGACACTGGGCTACCACATGTTGAGAGACCTCCACAATTCGAGGAGAGGTGCACGTTCTCTCTTCCCGGGTCCATCCCAGGGGCTCGGTCCTTAGGGAGACAACCAGGGCCCGAGTAATTCGAGCCCCACGTTGGGTGCCAAAAATTTGTTACCTGATTGGGGTCGGTGCCCTGGAGCAGTGGAGCCAATGAAACATATTCCAAGTCAGAAAGAGTGAGAAAGTTTATTAAGGAGATGTATACATCACCGGGGACCTGACAGCAACACAGGCTGTCTCTATGGCATCCCAAAGAGAAATTTTACATTAGAGCTTATATAGAATCTTACAGGGGTTAGAAGTGTCTTTGTAGTCCGCAGATGGCCTGGCCGGAGAAGGAGGAATTATTCCTCACAAGATAGTGACAAAAGACTCTCTATCAGACTAAAGAGATACATGCCAATATCTCTTTATCAGGCTAAAGATATACATATCAGACACCTGGGCTCTAATTTTCCTGTGGGAAGTTGTAAGTCACAGGTGGTCAGACAGAACAAAATAAAGTCATTTGCATCATATCAAATGAAGAACAAAGTTATTAACATTAGGTCAAAACAAAGCCATTAACAAAGGTATGTGATGGAGGAGACAGGCAGAGGAAGAAGAAAACCTCATAGGTTCATCATGGCGTTAGTTATGTCAAGCTCTCAGTCGCCCATTTTGAAAAAGGAGAAAACATGCTGGGGAGTATTGGGGTCACAGTTTCTCAGTGAAGAATCACAATGTCAAAATTAAAATTGTTACTGAAATTTCGTGGGTCAGAGCTGCCTGCCGCAGATAGCCAATTCCTGAGACAGGGGTGAGGTGAGTAGCAAGAGCTTCATTGTATATCAATACACAGGAGACAGAGGGGACTGAGCTTCTCCAAAGCCTGTCTCCCCCACCTGGAGACTGGCTGAAAGCTTTATAGGGCAAAATCATGGGTTTCAGAAACTTGTGAAATGTCATTCTCTCCTGGGGTGGCTTCGGTGA
Organism: Elephas maximus indicus; assembly: GCF_024166365.1. Taxonomy (NCBI): domain Eukaryota; kingdom Metazoa; phylum Chordata; class Mammalia; order Proboscidea; family Elephantidae; genus Elephas; species Elephas maximus. The sequence goes on along the minus strand of NC_064846.1, from coordinate 95,936,451 downwards.
TCATGGTCCCAAGGTATCATCTCATCTGCCCAGGGGGTTGCAGGTCTCCTGGGGTGGTGTCAGTGGTCATAAGACTTTCTTAGATCATATCATTTATTTTCAAAGTCTGAAAAGGACATTAGTCCTTAGTAAAAATTTAACAAGGAAAAAGGAACTGAGCAGTCAAGAATATGTTTAGAAGAGAGAAAAATGGCATAAGTCCTGTTCATGTCATGGGCAAGCAAGCCTATTCCAATACTATCAGGATGTAGACTGAGAATATTACTATCCCTTGTAGTAGCAATCTAGCCCAGGTACTTATTCCTGATGGTAGCCAACCAAATAAATATGGTGTTTGTAAGGGCAGTACAGTGAACCTCAATAGCTTTGATAAATGAGCCTGGATTTCCCCCCTACTACTGAGACACCGGAAACCCTGGTGACACAGTGGTTAAGTGTGACCAAAGGGTCAGCAGTTCGAATCTGCCAGGCACTCCATGGAAACTCTATGGGGCAGTTCTACTCTGTCCTGTAGGGTCGCTATGAGTTGGAATTGACTCGATGGCACTGGGTTTGGTTTGGTTTGGTTTTTGGCTTACTGAGACACTGGAAACCCTGGTGGCGTACTGGTTAACTGTTAACGGCTGCTAACCAAAGGCTTGGCAGTTTGAATCTGCCAGGTGCTCCATGGAAGCTCTATGATGGGGCAGTTCTACTCTGTCCTATAGGGTCGCTATGAGTAGGAATCGACTCGATGGCACTGGGTTTTCGTTTGGTTTTTTGGACTGAGACACTGGTTTGGGATTCATATTTTAAAATGCTATAAAGTGAATACACTAGAAGTAGTTTGAAATTTCAGTGACCATTTTGGGAAAATGAGCTTTCATTTGTGTTGTCTTTTCCTCTTTGGAAAATTTGCTTGATGCTCAGGTTTTGTCCAAAGGTCTAATGTTCCTCCATCTGAAGCACTGCCAAGTTAATAAGTTTTATCTAAAACCCGTTTTTTCCATTGAATTGAGTCAATCTTACCAAAAATTACTGTATGCACTTTAAGAAACTAGGATTCCCCATATCCTTGTTTTGTTTGTTACTGTCTGGTGAGTTCATGTGATCTTTCTGTGTCCTTTTGTTTTAAGAGCTTGCTTCTGATCTACAGCGTTGTGTCTGAGTTTCTGTCTTGTATTAGGTTGGTGGCTACGGCTGAGAATTGCTGTTTTTTGTTTTGTTTTGTTTAAGGCTGTCTTACAACCTCAATTCTTTACTCATCCAGAAAAAAACTGCATCTTGTGTCTGTCTTATGACTTAGACTTTTAATAGCTACTTGGAGAAGCTTATATAAATTGGTCTATTTGAAAAGTACACTAAGATCTCTATGTTCTATATGTCCTTGGTGGAAATATGGCAGTGCCATGTTTTTTGGTTGGACTGGCAGCTTTCTCCTTTTGACTGGAGGCCTTTTTTTGATCATGTCACAGCTTTATGTCAACAGATTGACTGAAAACCTCACTTCATTTTCTCCCAAACTGGACATTCCAAGAAAAGTGCCTTTTGATAAAGTAGACAATAGGAATGTGTCCCCCCAAAAGGTATCTCCAGGTCCTAAACTCTGCACTTGTGAATGTGACCTTGTTTGGGGAAATAGCGTCTTTCTTTGAAGATATTACCAGTTAAATCATACCAGTGTAGGGTGGGTCCCAGTCCTGATTCCTTGTGAGGGGTGTTTTGTAAAAGGGGAGAACAGACAAGGAAACAGTGTCACATAGCAGGAAGATACAATGTGAGGATCTGTCTATAAGTCAAGGAATGCCAAGAAACGCCTGGGGCTCCCAGAACCCAAAAGAGACAAGGAAGAATCTTCCCCTAGAGACAACAGAGAGCATGACAGTGCCAACACCCTGAATTCAGACTTCTAGCCTCCAGAACTGTGAGAAAATAAATTACTGTTCTTTAAAGCCACCCATTTTGTGGTATTTTGTTATCACAGCCCTAGAAAACTAAGACAGTAGACTTTGTTTAAAAATGGAACATGGACCTGGAACTTCCCTAAGACTACTTCAAATGCAGGAGGACTTGTTTTCCCTGTCTTACAGAACTTAGATTATTTCTCTCCTTCTTCGTTTTCCCTACTACAGACTGGCTTAATTTTCACCTGTTGTTCTCTTTGTTAAATATCAACTCACAAAGTTTCCTTGAAGGGATTAATTTATGCTCAATTTTCCCACTTCAAAATCAAGTATCATACTCTATGAAGTCTGTTTATCCCATGCCTGGAAAAGTTTGCATACTATCATTAATGTGGAAGGTGAAAAAAGTCACTATTGAAACAAATCAACACTTAGAAATTAGGAAATGAGAAAGAGCAACATCATAATGTCTAATTTGTAGCAGTCTTGACACAAACTATAGCAAAGTGGTCACTGAAGAGTTAGAGTTTAAAAATTATTACTAATTTAGCCAGGTGTTCAGGATGAGTGAGCTTTAGGTAAAAGTGGGAAAGCTCTAGTTAAGAAAAGCTTTACAACATTGCTTTGCAAGTGTGGTCCCTGGACTAAAAGCATCACCCTTCATTGAGGACTTGTTAGAAATGCAAATTGTCAAGTCCCAACGCAGACCTGCTAGAGTCCAGGGCACTGTGTTATTTATTTTTTTTGTAAACCATTGCAACTCACACCATCATCATCACAGACTAAGAAAAAGTAGAAATATAGTTAGCTAGGTTGTTTTTAGAACATTCATGTTGGCTCCGGACGACTGCCATTTTCCTAAGAGTTCATGAATTATACATCTACTAACTCTACTATCATATCTCATATCCTAGTATTTTGCAGTCATGTATTCATTCTTGTTTATTGAGTGTCTGCCGTGTGCCATGTTTCTACCAGTAGACCTTGCTCCTCTGGCCACAGCTGATTTTCTTGGCAGGTGACTTTGACCAATCTAGACCAATTAAATTCTTTCTTATGAAAATTTGAACTGAGAGACTGGGAATTGGGGGGCCGAGTGATATTTACAGTAGAGCTTGATGAATGCCCATGAACTTTTACTGCCCAGGATCACAGGTTAGCACAAGTATTGCCCTTTTAAAAAAATTTAAATAATTTTTTGTTATTGTTGAGAATATACACAGAAGAACATACACCAATTCAACACTTTCTACAATTCTATGACTTTGATTACATTCTTTGAGATGTACAACCATTCTCACCCTCCTTTTCTGAGTTGTTCCTCCCCCATTAACATAAACTCACTGTCCCCTGTTTCCTATCTAATCTTTTGAGTTGCTGCTGTCAATTTTATCCCATATAGATAGTATTGTCCTTTTTAAAGACTAATTCAACTTCTCCTTAGATTCTGTGAAGTACCACAGGACTCTTCAAATAATTCTGTTTTGTTTTATTTGTTGATGTAGGCTAGGGTTTCTCTACTTCAGCACTGTTAGCATTTACGGTCAGATAATTCTTTGTGGTGGGGGCCATCCTATGCACTGTAGGATGTCTAGCAGCATCTCTGGCCTCTACCCACTAGATGACAATAACATCCTCTCCCAGTTGTGACAATCCAAACTCTCTCCAGATGTTCCCAATGTCCCCTGGGAGCAAAATTATCCCCAGTTGAGGACGACTGACTTAGGCTAACTCAAATTGGTTTCTCTGATTAGCAGTTAAGAGTCTTAACATTCCTCATATGCTCCAAAGTCTCAGGAAGACAATCAATGGCTATTCTCTTATTCAGGGTGTCTCAAAATTGTATGAGCAATAACTCTTACAGCTGTAAAACTCCAGCCATATTTCGGTGGCTTAGGACGTGAGGGTGACATTCGCACCAATTCCTGCCAAGGATCCAAAGGGTCATGGTTCTCAAGGAGGAGCACAGGAAACCGATCCTGGTATGGGAAGACTCACAGTGGCAGCTTCAGTCCAGCCATGGATCCCTGTTTCATTGCCCTTGTCATGCCTCCCTACAGCATTGACTGGGCTTCTTGTCAGGTTTCTTCCCTGGGGGTTTTCTTCTGGCCCAGCTTTATAGGTGAAGGGAATGACCTCACAGACTATAGTGGCCCAACTAAAGCCATGCATTGTGACTTAATCTACATTTCCCAGCCATTGCTCTACAATGCACAGCACAGCATGACCACCCTACTCCCCACCACCGAAGTATCCCAGCTGAAAATGTCAATAGTACTGAGGTTGAGAAACCCTGCTCTCACCTAACCAATTGTAACGTCTTAAAGACATTAAAGCAGCCAAGAAATCAAACAACTAGTTGCATCGGGCATATCTACTGTAAAAGACCTCTTTTAAGTTTTAAAAAGAAAAGATGTCACCTTGATGTCTACGGTGCATCTGGCCCAAGCCATGGTTTATCCAGTCACCTCACATGCATGCAAAAATTGGATAGTGAAAAAGGAAGACAGTAGAATTGATGCATTCAAACTTTGGTATCAGTGAAGACTTTTGAATATACTGTGGATTGCCAAAAGAACAAACAAATCGATCTTAGAGGAAATACAACCAGAATGCTCCTTAGAAGCCAAGATGGCAAGACTTTGACTTGCTTATTTTGGACATGACATCAGGAAAGACCAATTGCTAGGTAAGGACATCATGTTTGGTAAAGAGTCAGTGAAAACTAGGGAAACCCTCCATGAGCTGGGTTGACATAATAGCCACAACCACGGACTCAAACACACCAATGATCATAAAGATGGTGCAGGACCAGGCTGTGTTTCCTTCTGTTGTATAGAAAGACGCCATGAGTTGGAGCCAACTTGACAGCAACTAACAACAATAACATGTCTAAGCTCTAAACGTGATTATTTTCCTATGCACATATGTGAGTTTTGGAATCAAGTCAGCAGCAACAGGTTTGGTTCAGCTTAGAGCTGGTTGTGTTTACTGATATTGTCTTCCCGTGCTGGCTTTACAACACGATTTTTTCATGCGTTTGATTTTTTTTTTGTTGCTGTTGTTTATATTTTTATTGTGGTGGAAATATACATAACAAAACACACACCATCTCAACAATTTCTACTTGTACAATTCAGTGACATTGATTACATTTTTTAAAATACAATTAATTTCTTTTATTGTTTCATCAAGGCATTCTTTTAACAAAGAGAAATTTATTCTCTTACAGTCTCAAACCAAAAACCCATTGCTGTCGAGTTGATTCCAACTCATAGAGACCTTATAGGACAGGATAGAACTGCCCCACAGAGTTTCTAAGAAGCGCCTGGTGGATTCGACCTGCCAGCCTTTTGGTTAGCAGCCATAGCTCTTAACCAATGTGCCACCAGTGTTTCCTCTTTCAGTCTAGGAGGCTAGAAATCCCAATTCAGGGTACCAGCTCCAGGGAAAGTCTTTCTCTCTCTGTCAGCTCTGGAGGAAGGTCCTTGTCATCAATCTTCCTGTGGTCTAGGAGCTTCTCAGTGCAGGAACCTCGAGTCCAAAGGACACGCTCTGATCCCAGTGTTGATTTCTTGGTGCTAATGAGGTCCCCATCTCTCTCTACTTGCTTCTCTCTTTTATATCTCAAAAGAGATTACCTTAAGACACAACCTAATCTTATAGATTGAGCCCGGCCTCATTAACATAATTCTCACTAATCCCACCTCATTAACATCATAAAGGTAGCACTTACAACACATAGGAAAATCACATCAGATGACAAAATGGTAGACATTCACACAGTTACTGAGAATCATGGACTAGCCAAGTTGACACACATTTTTTGGGAGACACAATTCAACCCATGACAATAGTATTCTATTGTGTAGTTTACTTTGCTAGTTCCCTATTGCTGGTCACTTGTATTGTTTTCAGCTTTCCTTTTCTTTTTTCTACCGTTCCAAGCGATGTCTGAGTTAGTTTGTACAAATATCATTTGCACAAGTGTACAGATATCCAAGGCTGTTTTTAGGACAAAGTCCAGAAGTGGGGTTGCTGGCTGAGAGGGCCAACGACAGATAGTGAAGCTGATAGATAGATAATGCCAGAATCCCCCACACAGGAGTCAACTGTACTCTTCTAATAATATTTGAGAATGTTGGTTTCCCTTGGCCCCAACCAAAAACTGTATCATCAAATTGTAGGATCGTTTGACATTCTGAGAGTTGAAAATATTTCAGTACAGTTTTAATTCGTACTTCTCTTAATATGTAGGATTGAGTATCTACTCATGTTCAACGCGTGTATTTCCTTTTTTGTGAACACTTGTTTTTAATCTTTGTCCATTTTTTATGGGACTGGTGTTTCTACGGCCTTTTTTTATATGTTAAGGATATTAGTCTTCGGTTAATACTTTAAGTTGCAAATATTTATTTCCAATTTGTCATTTAACCTTTATCACTTCTCCTCCTTCTTCTCTTCCTTTTTTTTCTCCTCTTCCTTCTACTCCTATTATTTTATAGGCACGTCAACTAAATTTAGAGCAATCGGAATCATAAAGACTGCCCTAAGAACTAGTTTGATAAATAAATTGTTAATTCCATAGGTGAAAACAGATAATTCTAATAATTTATTTGGACTTTTCAGTGAAAAAATCTCCCATAGGCTAAATAAATCTAATTAAAAGCAAAGAATAAAAAGTAAACTTGAAGTATCTGTAAAGCATTCTGATTTTCTCTTTGCCTGGGAATCCTGAATAGTCAATTAACTTCTGTAAGAATAACTAGTAGTAATGAGGTGGAACCCAGAACCTATTCTGCTAGACACCCAAACCAATACACCTTTATATATATATATATATATATATATATATATATATATATATATATATATATATATATATATATATATATATATATATATATATATATATATATATATAATTTTTTTGGTGTTTTAGGTGAAAGGTTACAGCTCAAGTTAATTTCTCATACAAAAATTTATAAAGGGATTGTTTTGTGACATTAGCTGCAATCCCCACCATGTGACAGCATATTCCCCCTTTCCACCTGGGGTTCCCTGTGTCCATTTGACCAGTTCCTGTCCCTTCCTGCCTTCTTATGCTGCTTTTGGACAGGAGCTGCCCATTTAGTCTCCTATATGTGATTGAACTAAGAAGCACATTCCTCAAGTGTATTGTTTTTATTTTATACTCCCGTCTAATCTTTGTCTGAAGAGTGGGCATCGGGAATGGTTTCACTTGTGGGTTAACAGACAGTCTAGGGACCATAGTTTGGGGGTTCCTCCAGTCTCTGTCAGACCATTAAGGCTGATATTTTTACATGAATTTGGGTTCTGTTCTACATTTTTCTCCTTCTCTGTCCAGGACTCTCTGTTGTGTGCCCTGTCAAGGTAGTCATTGGTAGTAGCCAAGCACCATCTAGTTCTTCTGGTCTCAGGCAGGTGGAGTCTCTGGTTCATGTTGCCCCTTAGCCCTCTAGAATAATATTTTCCTTGTGTCTTTGGTTTTCTTCATCCTCCTTTGCTCCAAGTGGCATAGGACCAATAGATGTATCTTAGATGGCCGCTTGAAAGCTTTTAAAGACCCCAGGCGCCACTCACCAAAGTGGAATGTAGAACTTTTTTTTAATAAACTTGGTTATGTCAATTGACCTACGTGTCCCCCGAAACTATGGTCCCCAGACCCTAGCCCCAGCTACTCTGTCCCTCAAAGTATTTGGTTGTGTTCAGGAAACTTCTTAGCTTTTGGTTTAGTCCAGTTGTGCTGACTTCCCCTGTATTGCATGTTGTCCTTCCCTTCACCAAAGTTGATAACAGTCTTCAGGTACACCCATTCTCGCTATCCTTTTCCAAATCATTCCACCCCCATTAACACAAACTCAACACCTCCTAAGCAAAAACTCCTTCCTGACTTTGATTTTTGACAGTTTATGTACAGAAGTATGAGCCCTGGTGGCACAGTGGTTAAACGCTCAGATGCTAACCAAAAGGTCAGTGGTTCAAACCCACCAGCCACTCCAAGGGAGAAAGACGTGGCAATCTGCTTCCGTGAAGATTACAGCCTTGGAAACCCTATGGGGCTATTGTACTCTGTCCTATGGGATCACTATGAGTCAGGTATATACAGAAGGTGATTACCTGCAGATCTCAGGAAGTGAAGGCTTCAAAGAAAGGAACAGGTTTATAGCAAGGGGCATAAGACGAGAAAATCAGCTTCAGACGCACTCTGACAAATCAAATAAGGATGTTTATTTCAAATGAGTGGATGGCTACGACAATGTTACGTATATGTAAGAAATTTCTTAAGGAAAAGTACACATCGCCATTCCAAAAAGCAAAAGCCCTCAGAAGACTCTTTGTTTTGAACTTCTGCCCAAAATTATGGGCTCCACATGAATCTCTGGTAGTAAATATCGCTCAAAGAGGAAGCTGAGAGCACTGATAAAAGACACGGAGGCAGTTGTGATTCCCAATGGGAAGACATAGGAGCTCCTTTCCCGTATCAGTGCTTCTGTTTTAACAGGAAAGGTCTCTGGAAAGTCAAAGGTGGTTTCTCCAGAGATATCCGCATTGAAACTCCAGATCACTGCACTCAGGGTACAGCAAGAACCGAGCAAAAGAAAGCAGGTACAGATTTTGTAATACATTTGAAGAAACTCTGGGTAAGGAGCTTTGATCCAACTGACCCAAAGGGCAGGCGTGCCAAATATCGGGACTAATAACTTCATCAAATTAGCTAACAAGATCAGCTCCTGCACATATGTGATTTCATCAGGAATGGCCCAGTTCTCATCCATAACACGCACCTGCTCTGTCTCAACCAGCACGCCAGCGATGTTAAGATTCTGAATATAAAAAACTTCCCAAAGTCCAATAGGCACCATGGGAACGATCTCGCTGTCCAACTCCCACACTCGTCAGGATCTGCTCATTGCCAGGATGATGCCATGTGTCCAAGACATGTAACTCAAAAGGAGGCCGAGGAGTTTGCGGAGAAAGTGCTTCATTTCAAGTCGACTGCAGACAGGGTAGAGGAGTTATGAAGTCAAGCCAGGGTCACCAAGGAGAAAAAAAAAACAGATTTGATGAGCTACAGTTTCAAAGGTGCTGACTATTTACATCTTGCCTGAGGTGATATTTACCTATTCTATCTTCTTCCTGGCCTTCATTTAGTGCTGGAAGTATCTTCTGTAAGAATAAAAGAAGCCGAATCTTTAACCCTTAAATGAAAAATATCCCGAAGTCATCTTAACACCTAACAATAATTTAGCTTAACTAGTAAAAAGGACATTTGTGGCCATCAAGTCGATTCCAACTATTTACCGACCCTATTATTGGACAGAGTGGAACTGCCCCATAGGGTTTCCAAGGAGCGACTGGTGGATTCAAACCTCTGACCTTTTGGTTAGCCGCCAAGCTCTTAAGCACTGTGCCACCAGGGCTCCATAAAAAGCAAGGGAGGAAGCCAAAAGAAGTTAAAGAATGGTCTGTGTCCCACGTAGAAACACACATAGCCGTTTGCTAAAGAAATATCAAGGGGGAAAGGCACGCTTCCCTGGCTGCACACAAAATCTCCCCAGAATGGTCATGGGACTTCCCTTGGCCTGGCCTATAAAGTAAACAATAACATAAGTGAGGAAGATGCTTCTTAGTTCAATCAGGCAGAGGAGACCTAATGGGCAACACCTGCCCAAAAGCAAAGCTGAGAAGGCAGGAAGGGACAGGAAAACTGGACGAGTGGAAATGGGGCACCTGGGGTGAAAAGGGGGAGAGTGCTGACACATTGCGGGGATCGCAACCGATGTTCTGAAAAAATTTGCGGATAAATTTTTGAATGAGAAACTGATTTGCTCTGTCAACTTTCACCTAAAGTATACTAAAAAAAAATGAGGGAGGAACAACTCAGAAAAGGAGGGTGAGAATGGTTGCCCAATTTGAAGCATGTGATTAACATCACTAAATCGTACATGTAGAAACTACTGAACTGGTGTGTGTTTTGCTGTGTATATTTTCAACAACAACACAATAAATAAAATCTAGAAAAGAAGAAGTCTATAAGTCCATGACCACTGTGGGAATATCCATTTGTAAGAAATTTTTGGAGTGTAATTTTCACATGTTGTACCTTGTCCAGCAACTCCAATTCCAGGAATTTGTACTAAGATATTTTTAAGAGTTTGCAAAAATATATGTACAGGAGTGTTGGTTTAAGCACTGTTTACAATAGAGAAAAATTGGGAAAAGTCTAAATGTCTCCTAATAGAGGAATGCTTAAAGAAAATATGGTACATCCAGGATTATAGTGGAATAGTCCATGGTCGCTACCACCCAGATCCAGTGCCATTGAGTGAGTTAATCTATATGAAGTGTCTGAAGAAACTTCTGTATTACAGCAAAACAAACAAATGAACAATAATACATATGGTATGGCCATTTTTGTCAGAATAAAAATAAATATAATGTTACAGATTCAAATAGATATTACATGCTTTTAAGCAAATAATGCACGTGTTATACGTTTTTTGCCAGCCACACCCCCCTCCCCCAGGTATTTTTGTAAGTGCACTATGCTGGTACTATAAAAATTAGCATACTGCACTTACGAAAATACCTGGCGGGGAGGTGGTCGGCAAAAAGAAAGTATAACGTGTGTTATTTGTGTAAATACAGTATACATATATATTTTTTTAAGCTGGCTAATAGTCCATGGCGTTTATTCACATCAAAAGAGCACCAACAAACAGACAAATTCCATGCCCACTAAAATCACGGCAATCTGTGGCCTTCCCTATGTCCCACAAAAAGTGAATCTTGACTAGTAGCAGCATACAGGAAGATCTAAAATCTACTTCCCTTCCAGTCTCCATTCTCCCGATTTGACCCAAGACCTTTTAAAAGCAGATACTTCATAAAGAGCAAAGATGCAGTGGGTTTATTAAAGGAATCACACCCTGTGGTTTGGCAACACCATCACATATAGCTAAGTCACACATTACCCATTTATTTTCTTCCCACATTGACACTAAATCCTGTCATGGTTCTCATGTAAAGACCGATGTGCTGGTAGAGATAACATTGGCCAACGTGAGGAGTTATAACTTACATTCAAAGTGATACTCAGATGGCCTCATTTTAACTGCCAACAGCATAAAGCCTAGCAGTCCATGATGAAAATGAAATGAAGCTTGTTTACAGCAGAAGAAACGAGGCCTAGGCTTACCTGCCTTGTTCAGCCATCACAGGACATCTGATCTTTTCACAGAGAAGACTAAGAGATTAAGGGCAGCCACCAAAAAGCCTCAGTAACCTCAACCAGGGCAAAAATATTACTAAACCACAGTGCTTCACCCTGACAAAGAAAAAAGGAGAGGAGGACTTCTCAGAAGTGCTAACAGTCCTAACTGCCAGTTTGAGAGGTCGTTGAAATTGAAACATTCTTACATTTCCCTAACTACCAGGGCTGGTCAGAAAATTCTGAAAATGGTAGTCACATTACAGAGGCAAACTAAGGGGCCAGAGGAGTCAGATACCACTGGAAAACTGAAGGCTTTCTAGATTTAAAGTTCTTTTTGGAGGTCCTAACCCACCCACAGAGCCCTGGTGGAGCAGTGGTTAAGAGCTATGGCTGCTAACCAAAATGTTAGCAGTTCAAATCCACCAGCTGTTCCTAGGAAACCCTATGGGGCAGTTCTACTCTGTCCTCTAGGGTCACTATGTGTTGACTTGACAGCAATGGGCTTTGTTTTTTTAACCCCATCCCCAGGTGCCTCGGAAGAAAGGCCTGGCAATCTGCTTCTGAAATATCCTATTTAAAAAAAAAGAAACCATTGCCATCAAATCAATCCTGACTTTTAGTGACCTTATAGGATTTTCTTGGCTGTCATCTTTATGGAAGCAGATCTCCAGGCCTTTTCATCGGCAGTGCCACTGGGTGGATTAGAACTGCCAACCTTTAGGTTGGTAGTTGAGTGCAAATTGTACCATCCTAAACCAAACCAAAGCCATTGCCATTGAGTCAATTCCAACTCACGATGACCCTATAGGAAACTGACTCCTTCCATGATAGGAGTCAGAAGCCATCACCAGAGAAGTCAGGGCGATCTGGGATGCACCTTCCTAAATTTCCTTGCGCAGGCACCCACGGTTAGAAAGCAACAGTCTGAAATTCATAAGACCCTTAAACCTGTTGACCCATTGCCATCGAGTCGATTTCGACTCATAGTGACCCTACAAGTCAGAGTAGAACTGCCTCACAGGGTTCCCAAGGAGCGGCTGGTGGATTCGAACTGCCAACCTTTTTTTTTTTTTTGGTTTGTTTATTTTACTGGTCTTCATTTATTTATTTGTGTTTTAAGTGAAAGTTTACAGCTCAATTTCTCCAAAATTTATACACACATTGTTATGTGTCCCTAGTTGCTACCCCTATAATGTGGGAGCCCATGCCTCCTTTCCACCCCAGGTTTCCCGTGTCCGTTCAACCAGCTCCCATCCCTTTCTTCCTTCTCATTTTGCCTCCAGACAGGAGCTGCCAATTAGCCTCATGTATCTACTTGAACTAAGAAGCACACTCTTCATGAGTATTTTTTGGGGGGTTATAGTCCAGTCTAATCTTTGTCTGAAGAGTTGGCCTGGGAATGGTTTTAGTTCTGGGTTAACAAAGAGTCTGGGGGCTATGCCTTCTGGGGCTCATCTAGTCTCAATCAGACCATTAAGTCTGGTCTTTTTACGTGAATTTGAGTTTTGCAGCACACTTTTCTCCTGCTCTGTCAGGGACTCTCTGTCGTGTTCCCTGTCAGGGCGGTCATTGGTGGTAGCCAGGCACTATCTAGTTCTGGTCTCAGGCTGATGGCGTCTCTGGTTTATGTGGCGAACTGCCGACCTTTTGGTTAGCGGCTGAGCTCTTAACCACTGTGCCACCAGGTTTTGTTTTGTGTTTGGTGACAAGGGTAAATTCCATTCTTCCCCCTCTATGCACTAAGTAAGGTTATCATCCGATCAGGCTTAAGTCCATAATTTTACATCATTTTCATGTAATATTTGTTGATGTTGTCAGGTGCCATTGAATCGATTCTGACTCATAGTGACCGCATGTGACAGAGCAGAAGTGCCCCATAGAGTTTCCTAGGCTGGAATCTTTCCAGAAGCAGATCACCAGGTCTCTTCTCTTGGAGAGCTGCTGGGTGGATTCAAACTGCAGTGGAGTGCTTAACCATTGTGTCACCAGGGCTCATTATTCAATGGTAAGGAGGAATAATTATGAATTTTTTTGTATAATGTGGCTATGGAAGGAAATGTTCATAGTTTAATCCAGAATACTGAAGTATGTGGGGATGAAGGGCCATGATGTCTGGGGTTTGCTTTAAAATACTTCAGAAAAAGAAACATAGATAAGAAGGGGGTGGGGAGATCTAGCTAATACGGCAGACTCTCGACCATTGCTGCATCTAGTGATGCACATAGGGGATTCCTTACACTATTCACCCTACTTCTGTGCATCTTGAAAAGTTTTATATAATAAAATAGAGAAGTTATTACTATGCCATAAGAAATAATGTCAGTTTTTGGTTTAGTAGACAACTCGAGAGAAGTGTGAGAGGTTAACATACACAGAAACTCTTACTTCCATACTGTGATGGTTAAGGTTGTGTGTCAACTTGGCTGGGCCATGCTTCTCAATGGTTTGGCAGTTATGATGTAGTTATGATGATGTGATCACTTCTGTAATGAGATCTGATATAATGGGATCACCTCCATGATCAGATCTGCTGCGAGTAGCCAATCAGTTGAAAGGGAGTTCCTTTGGGGGTGTGGCCTGCATCCAATATAGGTGGACTCTCTAGCAAGGCTTTCCGACTTTTGCTCTCTCTGGATCCTGCATCTGGCTCCTGTTTGTCTAACCTTTGGTTCTTGGGACTCGAGCCCGCAGCTTACCTGCCAACTTGTCTGCCGATCTTGGGGTTCATTGGTGTTTGCAGCCTGTGAGCCAGAGCCCTGCTGTCTGACTTCCCAATCTTGGGTTCACCAGCCCCTGAAGCTACCTCAATCAGAAGCCTCCAGCCTCACCCATGGGCTTGGGACATTCTAGCCTCAACAACTGAGTGAGGCATTTCCTTGATATAAATCTCTATATATATTTATACTCTTTACTATTTTTGCTTCTCCAGAGAGCCCAGCATAAGGCAGTCGCTGAGCACTTTAACCACTGCACCACTCCAGTCCCCGGTGAAGGACATTATGCTTGGTAAAGTAGAGGGTCAGTGAAAAAGAGGAGGACCCTCAACTAGATGGACTAACACAGTGACTGCAATAGTAGGCTCAAATATAGCAAGGATTGTGAGGATGGCAGCGGACCAGGCAGTGTTTCATCCTGTTGTACATGGGATCGCTATGAGTGGGAACTGACTCGACAGCATCTAACAACAATAATTCAGTTACATACTCACCCCGGCTGGGCAGGAACAGTCCAGCATTTCTTCACCACCCACTTAGTACAACGCTATGCAAAGTTTGTTGAAGGGACCAAATGTGTACGTGGGTGGGGGCCTTTCCAGAACTTTCTTATTCCTGAATTCACCTGCAGGGTGGGGACCCAGCGCAGCACTGGAGACCTATTGAAAGCAGGGCTTCACTACAGAATCTTTCCCCTCTCTATAACCCATGCTACATGGTCCTGACGGACAGGGTGACCTTCGTTTACATCAGTGTGGTAAAACAGCGCTGCCTAACTGGGGTAAAGGATGGCCCCGTTTAGTCATCTGTTATGGACTGAATTGTGTCCCCAAAAATATTTGTACAAAAAAAGCCCAGACTTACTGGTCTGACAGAGACTGGAGAAACCCTGAGAGTACGGTCCCTGGACACCCTTTTAACTCAGTACTGAAGTCACTCCTGAGGTACACCCTTATGGGTGTACTCCTATATGTCCTCCTTCCCCTATTCAGCACACGTATTTGCCTATGTATCTGCTTATAAGTTATTTTTATTGTTGATGTAGGGTTGTATGTGCTACAGTATTTACTGTAGTTGCCTCTTTTTTTTTCCACTGTTTCTCTAAGTGTCTTTTGCCTTAGTCAAGTTGTGCTGACTTCCCCTATATTGTGTGTTGTCTTTTGCTTCACCGAAGTTAACACTTGTCTACTAGACAGGCTTATAAAACAAAATGAGACTAAATGGACACAACAGGTCAGGGTAGGGACAAGAAGGCAAGAGGGGACAGAAGAGCTGGTAATGGGGGACCCAAGGTCAAGAGGGGGAGAGTGTTGACATGTCATGGTGTTGGCAACTAATGTCACAAAATAGTATGTGTATTAATTGTTTAATGAGAGACTAGTCTGTTCTGTAAACCTTCATTTAAAGTACAATAAAGAAACAAAAAAAGGGAGGCGGAGCCAAGGCGGCGGAATACACAGAAGCTTCTGGTGAGCTCTCTTTACAACAAAGACCCGAAAAAAAGAAGTAAAATGAGTATATTTGTGACAAGCTTAGAGCCATGAGCTTCGAAGGCAAGCTTAGAAAACGAACCGCGGGGCAGAGGAAGGAAGAGACAGTTCAGAAGAGGAGAGGAATTGCCAGACCTGAACCGCAGGGAGCCCTCAGGCACCATTCCCGGAGCAGCGGCGGTGGGCTGGTACTAGCACTCGGTCACAGTTTCCTCAGGGAGAAGCAGCCAGCCACACAGCCTACTCATACCTCTGGAACCTAAGAAGAACGGTGCTCTTGGCAAAAGCTAAGTACTTGTGAATATTTTACCGCGCCCCCCACCTCCAAGCCGGCTTCAGACCTATATAGACCTATATCCCTCATGAATTTAGACGTAAAAATCCTCAACAAAATTCTGGCCAATAGAATTCAACAACATATCCAAATTTCCTGGGCCTGAGATAGGCCCTGCTGAGCACCTAGAACCATCCTCCCAGCCTTGGAGAAGGAAATAATTTGCAATTAGGGGAAAAGATAATTTGCCAGCTCCATTAACCGGGGGAGCTCAGAACAGAAGTGGCTCCTGTCCAGGCATAAACAGTCCATGGACTTTGAGCTCCTCTCCCTTCTCCATGGACCTGTGTGGGCCTATTTTGAGAGTATAGGCCCTTGTTGGCAGACTCCAACCACTTCAGCTGTGCGGTGGAGAGGTGGGTGTTTGATGTTTGACATTGCGTTGCCTATTACACAGGGTCCTAACCTGCTCGCATCAGGGGCCTAAGGACTGGTAGCTCCACTCAGGTCCAGCCACCTGTGACAGGGGTCCAAGGATAACTGGTACCTCCCAGCCCTTACAACCAAAAACACTGGGTGCCCATGGTCTATCTGCAGAACCCACCCAACTGCATGCTCTAGGGAACAGGGACGCACTTTCCTCAGAGACACTCGGGGATTGGTTCTCAGCCCCCTGCCTTGTTCAGAGCGTGAACCCCTGCTGCAGTCAGATACTGGTACCTACACCAATCACCCATGCCCTTCTAAGACTCTAGAACAGAGCCTGTTCCACGCATTTGATGATCAGCTACCTGAACACCTGAGCTGAATTCAGACAAGAAAACTGAATGGACTCCCAGACTGATATACCTGATAACAGCTCTAGCCATCTGGGGACAGGACGTCAAAGCTCCAAAGGTGAAAATAATCAAGCTAGCTCACTCAAGAAACCCATCTGAGTATATCAGAACAAAACTAAGCAAGAAGCTACATGGTAAGCAAGCATAAACTAATACAATAACTTATAGATGGCTTGGAGACAACAGTCATTATCAAGTCACATAAAGAAACAGACCATGATCACCTCAACAAGCTCTCAAAACAAAAGAATTCAGGGGTATTCTAGATAAAAGTACATTCCTGGAATTACCAGAGCCAGAATATAAAAGATTAATATGCAGAACCCTTCAAGACGTCAAGAAGGAAATGCGGCAATATGCAGAAAAAGCCAAGGAATACACAGATAAAGCAATTGAAGAAATCAGAAAGATTATTCAGGAACATAATGAAAAATTTAATAAGCTGGAAAAATCCATAGACAGCAATCAGAAATTCAGAAGATTAACAATAAAATTACAGAAGTAAACAACTCAATAGAAAGTCGGAGGAGTAGAATTGAGCAAGTAGAAGCCAGAATTTCTGAACTTGAAGATAAATCACTTGGCACTAATATATTTGAAGAAAAATCAGATAAAAGAATTTTATAAAATGAAGAAAACTTAAGAATCATGTGGGACTTGATCAAGAGAAATAACCTATGAGTGATTGGAGTACCAGAACAGGGAGGGATAAGAGAAAAAACAGAGAGAATTGTTGAAAATTTGTTGGCATAAAACTTCCCTGATATCGTGAAAGATGAGAAGATATCTATCCAAGATGCTCATCGAACTTCACATAAGGTAGATCTTAAAAGAAAGTCACCAAGACATATTATAATCAAACTTGCCAAAACCAAAGATAAAGAGAGAATTTTAAGAGCAGCTAGTGATAAACAAAAAGTCACCTACAAAGGAGAGCCAATAAGAATAAACTCGGACTACTCGGCAGAAGCCATGCAGGCAAGAAGGCAATGTGATGACATATTTAAAAAACTGAAGGAAAAAAATTGCCAGCCAAGAATCATATATCCAGCAAAACTGTCTCTTAAATATGAAGGTGAAATTGGGACATTTCCAGATAAACAGAAGTTTAGAGAATTCGTAATACCAAACCAAAACTAAAAGAAATCCTAAAGGGAGTTCGTTGGTTAGAAAATCAATAATATTAGGTATCAACCCAAGGCTAGAACATTGGGCAGAGCAATCAGAAGTCAACCCAGACAGGGAAATAAAAAAAAAGCAAGATAATTAAAAAAAAGCTCAAAACAGGGTAATGGCGATGTTATTATATAAAAGAAGACAACATTAAAATAATAAAGAGGGACTAAGAAATGTAATCATAGATGTTCCATATGGAGAGGAAGATACAGTGATACAAAAAAGTAAAAGTTAGGTTTAAATTTAGAAAAATAGGGGAAAATAATAAAGTAACCACAAAGGAGACAAACTATCCTACTCATCAAAATAAAATACAAGGGAAAAATACAGACTCAGCAGAAACAAAATCAACAACAAAAAATATGAGTAAAGGACAATATATAATCTACTCAGCACATAAAATTAAGTAAGAAAAAGAAACTCAACAACACAAAAAAAAAAAGACATCAAAATGATAGCACTAAATTCATACCTATCCATAATTACACTGAATGTAAATGGACTAAATGCACCAATAAAGAGAAAAAGAGTGGCAGAATGGATTAAAAAACAAGATCCGTCTACATGCTGCCTACAAGAGACACACCTTAGACTTAGAGACACAAACAAACAATCAAAGGATGGAAAAAAATATATCAAGCAAACAACAATCAAAAAAGAGCAGGCGTACCAATACTAATTTCTGACAAAATAGACTTTAAAGTTAAATCCATCATAAAGGATAAGGAAAGACACTATACAATGATTAAAGGGACAATACACCAAGAAGATATAACCATATTAAATATTTATGCACCCAATGACAGGGCTGCAAGATACATAAAACAAACTCTGTCAGCACTGAAGACTGAGATAGACAGCTCCACAATAATAATAGGAGACTTCAACGTACCACTTTTGGTGAAGGACAGGACATCCAGAAAAAAGCTCAAAAAAGACACGGAAGATCTAAACGCCACAATCAACCGATTTGACCTCACAGACGTACACAGAACACTTCACCCAACAGAAAACAAGTATACTTTCTTCTTTAGTGCACATGGGACATTCTCTAGAATAGACCACATATTAGGTCATAAAGCAAGCCTTAGCACAAAACCCAAAACACTGAAATATTACAAAGCATCTTCTCTGACCATAAGGCCATAAAAGTGGAAAGCAATAACAGGAAAAGCAGGGAAAATAAATCAAACACTTGGAAAATGAACAATACCCTGCTTAAAAAAAGACTGGATTATAAAAGATATTAAGGATGGAAGAAAGAAATTCAGAGAATCCAATCAGAATGAAAACACTCCCCATCAGAACCTTTGGGACACAGCTAAAGTGGTGCTCAGAGGCCAATTTATAACAATAAGTGCACACATACAAAAAGAAGAAAGGGCCCAAATCAAAGAATTATCCCTACAACTTAAAGAAATACAAAGAGAGCAACAAAAGAAACCCACAGGCACCAGAAGAAAAAAATAATAAAAATTAGAGCTGAACTAAATGAAATAGAAAACAGAAAAACAATTGAAAGAATTAACAAGACCGAAAGCTGGTTTTTTTAAAAAATCAACAAAATTGATAAACCACTGGCCAAACTGACAAAAGGAAAACAGGAGAGGAAGCAAATAACCCGAATAAGAAATGAGATGGGCAATATTAAAACAGACCCAACTGAAATTCAAAGAATCATAACAGATTACTATGAAAAACTATACTCAAACAAATTTGAAAACCTGGAAGAAATGGATGAATTCCTAGAAACACACTACCTACCTAAACTAACACAAACAGAGGTAAAACAACTAAATAGACCCATAACAAAAGAAGAGATTGAAAAGGTAATCAAAAAACCCCCAACAACAACAACAACAAAAGCCCTGGTCCATACGGCTTCACTGCAGAGTTCTACCAAACTTTCAGAGAGGAGTTAACACCACTACTACTAAAGATATTTCAGAAATTAGAAAAGGACGGAATACTACCAAACTCATTCTATGAAGCCACCATACCCCTGATACCAAAACCAGGTAAAGACACCACAAAAAAAGAAAATTATAGACCTATATCCCTCATGAACTTAGATGTAAAAATCCTCAACAAAATTCTGGCCAATAGAATTCAACAACATATCCAAAAAATAATTCACCATGACCAAGCGGGATTCATACCAGGTATGCAGGGATGGTTCAACATTAGAAAAACAATTAATGTAATCCATCACATAAATAAAACAAAAGACAAGAATCACATGAATTTATCAGTTGATGCAAAAAGGGCATTTGACAAAGTTCAACACCCATTCATGATAAAAACTCTCAGCAAAATAGGAATAAAAGGAAAATTCCTCAACATAATAAAGGGCATTTATACAAAGCCAACAGTTAACATCATCACCCTAAATGGAGAGGGCCTGAAAGCATTCCCCTTGAGATCGGGAACCAGGCAAGGAAGGCCTTTATCACCACTCTTATTCAACATTGTGTTGGAGGTCCTAGCCAGAGCAATTAGGCTAGATAAAGAAATAAAGGGCATCCAGACTGGCAAGGAAGAAGTAAAAGTATCTCTATTTCCAGATGACATGATCTTATACATAGAAAACCCTAAGGAATCCTCCAGAAAACTATTGAAACTAATAGAAGAGTTCAGCAGAGTACCGGGACACAAGATAAACATACAAAACTCAGTTGGATTCCTCTACACCAACAAAAAGAACGTTGAAGAGGAAATCACCAAATCAATACCATTTACAGTAGCCCCCAAGAAGATAAAATACTTAGGAATAAATCGTACCAGAGATGTAAAAGACTTATAAAAATAAAACTACAATACGCTTCTGCAAGAAACCAAGAGACCTACATAAGTGGAAAAAAGTACCTTGCTCATGGATAGGAAGACTTAACATTACAAAAATTTCTATTCTACCAAAAGCGATCTATACATTTAATGCAATTCTGATGAAAAACCCAAAAATATTCTTTAATGAGATGGAGAAACAAATCACCAACTTCATATGGAAGGGAAAGAGGCCCCGGATAAATAAGGCATTACTGAAAAAGAAGAACAAAGTGGGAGGCCTTACTTTACCTGATTTTAGTACTTATTATACCACCACAGTAGTCAAAAGACCCTGGTACCGCCACAGTAGTCAAAGGAGCCTGGTACTGGTACAACAAGAGATACATAGACCAATGGAACAGAATCGAGAATCCAGACATAAATCCATTCACATATGAGCAGTCGATATTTGACAAAGGCCCCAAAACAGTGAAATGGGGAAAAGACAGTCTTTTTAACAAATGATGCTGGCATAATTGGATATCCATCTGCAAAAAAATGAAACAAGACCCATACCTCACTCTATGCACAAAAACGAGCTCAAAATGGATCAAAGACCTAAATATAAAATCTAAAACGATAAAGATCATGGAAGAAAAAATAGAGACAACGTTAGGAGTCCTAATACATGGCATAAACAGTATGTAAAACTTTATTAAGAATGCAGAAGAAAAACTAGATAACTGGGAGCTCCTAAAAATCAAACACCTATGCTCATCCAAAGACTTCACCAAAAGAGTAAAAAGACTACCTACAGACTGGGAAAAAGTTTTTAGCTATGACAATTCCGATCAGTGTCTGATCTCTAAAATCTACATGATACTGCAAAAACTCAACTACAAAAAGACAAATAATCCAATTAAAAAACGGGCAAAAGATACGAACGGATACTTCACTAAAGAAGACATTCACATAGCTGACAGATACATGAGGAAATGCTCACGATCATTAGCCATTAGAGAAATGCAAATCGAAACTACAATGAGATTTCATCTCACGCCAACAAGGCTGGCATTAATCCAAAAAACACAAAATAACAAATGTTGGAGAGGCTGTGGAGAGATTGGAACACTTATACACTGCTGGTGGGAATGTCAAATGGTACAGCCACTTTGGAAATCGATTTCGCGCTTCCTTAAGAAGCTAGAAATAGAACTACCATATGATCCAGCAGTCCCACTCCTTGGAATATATCCTAGAGAAATAAGAGCCTTTACAGGAACAGATATATCCACACAGCACTGTTTACAATAGCAAAAAGAGGGAAGCAACCAAGGTGGCCATCAAGGGATGAATGGATAAATAAATCATGGTATATTTACACAATGGAATACTACGCATCGATAAAGAACAGTGATGAATCTGTGAAACATTTCATAACATGGAGGAGTCTGGAAGGCATTATGCTGAGTGAAATTAGTCAGTTGCAAAAGGACAAATATTGTATAAGACCATTATTATAAGGACTCGAGAAATAGTTTAAACTGAGAAGAAAACATTCTTCTGTCGTTAGGAGAGTAGGGAGCGAGGGAGGGTGGAAGAGGGGTATTTGCTAACTAGATAGAAAATAAGAACTAATTTAGGTGAAGGAAAAGACAACACACAATACAGGGGAGGTCAGCACACCTGGACTAAACAAAAAGCAAAGAAGTTTCCTGAATAAACTGAATGCTTCAAAGGCCAGCATAGCAGGGGCAGGTGTTTGGGGACCATGGTTTCGGGGGACATCTAAGTTAACTGGCATAATACAATCTATTAAGAAAATATTCTGCATCGTACTTTGAAGAGAGGTGCCTGGGGTCTTAAACACTAGCAAGCAGCCATCTAACATGCATCAATTGTTCTCACCCCACCTGGATCAAAGGAGAATGAAGAACACCAAGGACACAAGGTAATTACCAGCTCAAGAGACAGAAAGGGCCACAGGAGACCAGAAGAACTACATGGTGCCCGGCTACAACTGATGACTTCCCTGACAGGGAACACAACAGATTGACCGGATGCACCACGTTGCTGAGAGCCATGTTTGTGTCCCCAGTGCCTGGCAAGTAGCCATGAGAAGGCTTCTGCAAACAGGCACCAGATTTCCAACCCATCCGTGAAAGGAGCTCCCGAAGCTTGGCTTCCTGTGGCCTCACGGGGGCAGCACATGAAAGCACTGGGCCATGTGGTTGCAGTCTTTGAAACTGAAGGATGGCAGCGAGCCTGGGTGTGTGTGTGTGTGCGCGCGCGTGTGGGTGTGTGTGCGCGCGCTCTCTTCCCCCTCTGCTTCGCTGACCTGGAGTGAAGAGCTCCTCCTTCTCCTGCACTCCTGTGCACCAAAGACGCAGTTCTAAGACTTGTAGCTTAAACTGCCGGGAGGGCTCCAGGCTCTTTTTTTAGCGGCCCTTTGTCTCAGAACTAATGAGTGCAGACAGGGCAGACCTTTCAAGTGGAGGGGGAGGAAAGGGCTCCGTGGGCTAAAAGCAGCACGAGATTCGTACGCCTGCTATTGTGGGCTGAGGCAGACGTTTCCTCGCGTGATCCGAGAGCTGAGGAGGGGCGGGAGTGCGAGAAGACGGACAATCCTGCAGAGGGCACTTTTAGATTGTTCACGTGAGCGCTGACTCGCTGGTCAGAGCGCTACCTGCATTTCATTAAGCAAAATATAGCCGATATAACAATAACTTTGATTGATTTTGTCTTGATTGTGTCTCTACTTAAGGTAGGGGTGTATGTCAGGGCAGAGGGGAAGTAATAGGAGCCAAAAAAAAAAAACAGTTGCAGCAACCCAGACGCATGGGCCCCATGCGTGTCAGAGAACTGTGCTTCTTAAATTTTCAGTGGCTGAGGTTTGGAAAGTAGATCGCCAGGCCTTTCTTTCGAGGCACCTTTTGGTGGCCTCAAACCTCCACGTTTTTGTTAGCAGCTGATTGCGTTAACAGTTTGCAGCACCCAGGTTGTCCAACACAGGAGCCCAAAACCCCATTGCCAGGAAGTCCATTCTAACTCAAACCAAAAAACCAAACCCATTGCCGTCGAGTCAATTCCAACTCATAGTGACCCTATAGGACAGAGTAGAACTGCCCCCCAGGGTTTCCAAGGAGTGCCTGGTGGATTTGAACTGCCGACCTTTTGGGTTGCAGCTGAACTCTTAACCACCATGACACCAGGGTTTCCAGTGACCCTATAGGACAGAATAAAACTGCCCGATGGGGTTTCCAAGGCTGTACTCTTTACTGAAGCACACTGCCACATCTTTCCCCGGTGGAGTGGCTGATGGATTCAAACGTTGACCTTTCAGTGAGCAGCCAAGCACTTAAACTACTGCGCCACCAACGGTCCTAAATCTTCAGCCTACATGAAATGCCCTGCAGGGCTTGTTGAAACACAGATGGCCCGACCCCACCCCACGGTTTCTGGTCAGGAGGTCTGGGGTGGAGACTGAGAATTTGCACCTCCGACAAGCTCCTAGGGAATACTGATGCTGCCATTCACAGGTGATGCAGCTGCTCAGGTCTGAGAACCCAGCTTGGGGACCTCGGTCCAACAGGTGCACAGGTAGGGAGGAGAGGGCGAGCCAGAGGCTTAGCGAGGGGCAAGGGGCAGAGGGGCCACTTGCCCCGGGGCCCAAGAAGGAGGGCTCGCCAGTGGAGTCACTAGGGGAGCGCGGGGGTGCGGACCGCACCGGGTGACACTGTCAGAGAGGGTGATTCCACATGGTTCAGGCATACCTCCAAGACCAAATTATACAGAACTTTGGCTGCTCCTGAAAGCGGGTGCCGGCTTCAACACGTTTAGGCGCTGCTCTCTGCAGCCGCCCTCGGCCGGTTCCCCTCAGCCCATCCGCCCTTCCCACCTGTCAGCCGCCCTCTGGCCTGGAAGCCCCTTCGCGGGAAATCGCGCCGGCAGGGCCCGCTCGATTCTGATTTTCCTCGCCGCTATCAAGGACTCCTCATCGTGACGTCGGCGGGGAGGGGGGGTGTTGCAATTTAGAAATCGTCCCTGGACACTCAGGTACCCACGCTTGACCTCTGGGGCCAACCAGGGAGGCACTTACAGCACTCCCCACGCAGAACGCAGCAGGCCGAATGTCTGTTCGTTCACTTCTGAAATGTTTTCAAGGAAATCTGGGAATCCTAAGCACACTGCAGACCGGACCACAATACCTAAGGGAGAATAAGATGAGACTTTGGATCTGATCCTAGTTTTCAACTCTGTTAAGAATTGAATGCTGACCCCCAAAAACATGTGTTGAAAATCGTAACCCCTGTGCCTCAGGTTATAATCCTGTTTGGGAATGGGTTTTCTTTGTTATGCTAATGAGGCCTTATCAGTGTAGGGTGTGTCTTAAATCAATCTCTTCTGAGATATAAAAAGAGCAGACTGAGCAAACAACCAGGTAAGCAAGCAGTGATGGGGGAAGACAGATGCCATGCCACATGAAGATCACCACGGAGCCAAGACACAGAAGCTGAAGAGACAAGGACCTTCCCCCAGAACCAGCAGAGAGAGAAAGCCTTCCTCTAGAGCCAGCACTCTCATTTTGGACTTCTAGCCTCTTAAACTATGACAAAATTAATTTCTGTTCATTAAAGCCACGCACAGGAGCCCTGGTGGCACGGTGGTTGTGTTCGGCTGCTAACCAGCTGAAATGTAGGCGATTGGAAGCCACCAGCTGCTCTGTGGGAGAAAGATGTGGCAGTCTGTTTCCAGAAAGATTTACAGCCTTGAAAACCCTATCGGGCGTGTCTACTCCGTCGTATAGGGTCCCTATGAGTCGGAATCAACAGCAGTGGGTTTGGGTTTTTTGGTTTGTTTGCTTAAAGCCACACATTTGTGGCATTTCTGTTATAGCAGCACTAGGTAACTAAGGCAAGCTCTAAAGCTGACTTGTTGTTGTGTAAAAATAGATGGTAGATAGATAGATGATGGGTAGGCAGATAGAGACAAGAGAGAGGGAGGGAGGGATAAAGAAAGGATATAAACACATATATGGTGCGTACAGAGAGAGAAAGAAGCTACTGAGTTATTCAGAAAGCAACTATCATGGCGGCAAAGCAATTCCAGGCACTTCAAGTTCAACTTAAACTGCCCTTAGCCACAAAGGCTGTCCCTAATTTGTTTGTTTACTTGGCATTAAAAAGCCACAGTGTGAGTAACAATCTGTATTTCTTAGCTGTGTTTTTAATTTCCATGTTAATTATTCCTCACACACAGAAAAGGATTATTTTAAAAGCACGATCCTGAAGTTAAAAAATATAGTTCCTTCGTTCTATAAGAAAATACGTTTAAGATTTTCACCAGTCAGCTCTCCATATTTCTTTTTTGTCATGTATTATTTGTGAGTTTTCCCTAGTATTAGACTCAAATATGAAGCTCTCCTCAAAAGCGTACGCACCCTCATGGGACGTACTACTGTTTTTTGTTAGATAATGCAACTGTGGTACATTCGTACAATGGAATATTACACAACAATAAAGAAGAATGATGAATCCACAACAAGACCAAGGCAAGGGAAGATGCTGAGAGAGGTATGCAAGAATAACAGACAGTGATGGTAAATACTTTAACACACACAATCCTGCAACAACAGCGATAACAAATAATAATTCCTGAGTAGGTAGACATGTATGCAGAATAGGTGGGGAAGGGCATGTAGGGGCACACCCATGTGCATATATAGGTTTGACTGTGGATATTCATATACACAAAAGACCACACGGGATACACGGCCATGGAAACATCCTAGACACAACCAAACACCTCGCAGCACTGAGTTACTGGGCTTGAAGGCTAGGGACTATAGTCTCAGGGGACATTTAGGTCAATCAGCATACCATAGTTCATAAAGACACTTCTACATTCTGCTTCGGTGAGTAACAACTAGGGTCTTAAAAGTTTGTGTGCGGCCATCTAAGATACAACTACTGGTGTTTTTCTGTCTGGAGCAAAGGAGAATGAAGAAAACCAGTCTCAAGGAAGCAATTAATCTAAAGGGCCTCTTGTGTGTCAGAGTAAAACTATTCCATAGGGCTTCAAGGTTGTGACCTTTCAGAAGCAGATCACCAGGCCTTTATTCTGAGGCGCCTCTGGGTGGGTTCAAACCATCAACCTTTTGGTTAGCAAAAGGCTAACTGTTTCTGCCACCCTGGAACTCCTAGGAGGTAGGTAAGCTTCCATATTTCTTATTTCTCAGTGGGTCCTAACCCACAAGCCATGCACCTTTACCCAGGCACCCAGCGGGTCCGCACTGGCAGGCTGCATGCCCTTACCCAGACACCCAGCGGGTGAAACCTTTCTACATAACTTAAGGTAGATATTATATAAATGTGTTTTATTTATAGGAAAAGGATACTTTTGTCTTAAAGTAACAGTTCCAGAACAGCAAAAGAGAAAGAAATCAGCTATGTTTTGCCTTTCAAAATATGGAGGTTGACTTAAACATACGTAAGTGAATTGGGATGACCCCTCCAGCCCCCAATATCCTTAGCTAAAAATTGATAAATTCATTTACAAAATTGCTAGAGAGCTTTGGTTTTCCTTTCAAAATTCCTCCATCAATTTAAACATATGTAAAAGAATCAGAATGGCATAATCTTGTCTTCTACCAGGAGTTAAAAGGTAGGTAAGGCAGGCAAGATCAGGCCTTCTCAGCCCCCAGCTCCTAGTCTCCAAGGTTGTATAGCTCCAGGGAAGCTTTTGAAAGACCGTTTCCAACTAGGTGGAGATCTTTTTAAGACAGAAAGAAGATAACAAAAATTGCTGTTTCCTATAGTTATAAGGTATTGTAAGAAATTGGGTGGATCCAATCATAAAAAAAAACTGTAAATAAGTTCTCTTTATTGTAGGGGAACTTTCCAAAACCAAATCCACTGCCATGGAGTCGATTCCGACTCATAGCGACCCTATAGGGGAACTTTAAGAAGCCAAAAAATAGAAGTCACGATGAGACACACCTGAAATGGCCTGGAAAAATATTTCCAACAGCAGCCACAGACATTAAGTTAAATCCATATCAATGAATTGGTCAGTTGAGCAGAGACTTCGTGATTTCCGAAGCCAGCTGTTAAAATCTTTAAGGGCTAAAATTAGATTGGAAAAACTATGAGAAATAGTAAAAGTCGAATGAAAACTTGGAATATTTAAAGAACATTTATCTCAATTAGTTTTTTTATGGTATACAGGTTTAAAATAATTTCCAAGACCGTTTAGGTAACTTATTGATATTAAATTGAGTTAATAGATATTCATCATAATTTAAGTTTATATACTTTCTTGCTTTTTATGCCACAAGAGAAAGAATATATATATTCATGTATATTTGGGCCTGCTAATGAGTGAATTCATTTTTGCCATTCAAAGGAATGCACCATAAGAGATATGCAACAAAGACAACATTTAAGAGGTTCATTGAACAAAATTTATTTAATATGATCAAAAGTATTATCTGTCTGACTAAAGTTTAATGGTTTAATTTATGAGATCTTTAGAAACCCTGGTAGGGTAGTGGTTAAGTGCTATGGCTGCTAACAAAGAGTTTGGCAGTTCAAATCCGCCAGGCGCTCCTTGGAAACTCTATGGGGCAGTTCTACTCTGTCCTATAGGGTTGCTATGAGTCGGAATCGACTTGACGGCAGTGGGTTGGTTTTAGAAGCTGCAATGTTAAATAGCATATAAAACAAAGAATTGGGTTTCTCACTGTTAAAATAACAAAATTTTCTTTGATTTCTGAGTTGAAAGGTTAATTTATTCTTCATATAGTCTGCCTCCAAGACAAAGGTTTGGTCTCTTTAGAATATGATTCCTGAGTTAAAAAGCAAGCCACATGTCTTAAAAAAAAAAAAAAGCGGAAGGCGGAGCCAAGATGGCGGACTAGGCAGACGCTACCTCGGATCCCTCTTACAACAAAGACACGGAAAAACAAGTGAATCGATCACATACATAACAATCTATGAACCCTGAACAACAAACACAGATTTAGAGACGGAGAACGAACTAATACGGGGAAGCAGCGATTGTTTCCAGAGCCTGGAGCCAGCGCACCAGTCAGCGGATTTTCTGGAAAAACTAGTTTCCCAGTGATGGCTCGGAGACAACAATCCATATCAAACCACTCAAAGAAGCAGACCATGACAGCTTCTCCAACCCCCCAAACAAAAGAATCAAAACCTTTCCCAAATGAAGATACAATCTTGGAATTATCAGATACAGAATATAAAAAACTAATTTACAGAATGCTTAATGATATCACAAATGAAATTAGGATAACTGCAGAAAAAGCCAAGGAACACACTGATAAAACTGTTGAAGAACTCAAAAAGATTATTCAAGAACATACGGGGAAAATTAATAAGTTGCAAGAATCCATAGAGAGACAACATGTAGAAATCCAAAAGATTAACAATAAAATAACAGAATTAGACAATGCACTAGGAAGTCAGAGGAGCAGACTCGAGCAATTAGAATGCAGACTGGGACATCTGGAGGACCAGGGAATCAACACCAACATAGCTGAAAAAAAATCAGATAAAAGAATTAAAAAAAAATGAAGAAACCTAAGAATTATGTGGGACTCTATCAAGAAGGATAACCTGCGGGTGATTGGAGTCCCAGAACAGGGAGGGGGGAGAGAAAACACAGAGAAAATAGTTGAAGAACTCCTGACAGAAAACTTCCCTGACATCGTGAAAGACGAAAGGATAGCTATCCAAGATGCTCATCGAACCCCATTTAAGCTTGATCCAAAAAGAAAAACACCAAGACATATTATCATCAAACTCACCAAAACCAAACATAAACAGAAAATTTTAAAAGCAGCCAGGGAGAAAAGAAAGGTTTCCTTCAAGGCAGAATCAATAAGAATATGTTCTGACTACTCAGCAGAAAACATGCAAGCAAGAAGGGAATGGGACGACATATACAGAACAATGAAGGAGAAAAACTGCCAGCCAAGGATCATATATCCAGCAAAACTCTCTCTGAAATATGAAGGTGAAATTAAGATATTTACAGACAAACACAAGTTTAGAGAATTTGCAAAAACCAAACCAAAGCTACAAGAAATACTAAAGGATATTGTTTGGTCAGAGAACCAATAATATCAGATATCAGCACAACACAAGGTCACAAAACAGAACGTCCTGATATCAACTCAAATAGGGAAATCACAAAGACAAACAAATTAAGATTAATTAAAAAAAATACACATAACAGGGAATCATGGAAGTCAACAGGTAAAAGATCACAATAATCAAAAAGAGGGACTAAATACAGGAGGCATTGAACTGCCATATGGAGAGTGATACAAGGCGATATAGAACAATACAAGTTAGGTTTTTACTTAGAAAAATAGGGGTAAATAATAAGGTAACCACAAAAAGGTATAACAACTCTATAACTCAAGATAAAAACCAAGAAAAACGTAACGACTCAACTAACATAAAGTCAAGCACTATAAAAATGAGGATCTCACAATTTACTAAGAAAAACGCCTCAACACAAAAAAGTATGTGGAAAAATGAAACTGTCAACAACACACATAAAAAGGCATCAAAATGACAGCACTAAAAACTTATTTATCTATAATTACCCTGAATGTAAATGGACTAAATGCACCAATAAAGAGACAGAGAGTCACGGACTGGATAAAGAAACACGATCCATCTATATGCTGCCTACAAGAGACACACCTTAGACTTAGAGACACAAACAAACTAAAACTTAAAGGATGGAAAAAAATATATCAAGCAAACAATAAGCAAAAAAGAAGAGGAGTAGCAATATTAATTTCTGACAAAATAGACTTTAGACTTAAATCCGCCACAAAGGATAAAGAAGGACACTATGTAATGATAAAAGGGACAATTGATCAGGAAGACATAACCATATTAAATATTTACGCACCCAATGACAGGGCTGCAAGATACATAAATCAAATTTTAACAGAATTGAAAAGCGAGATAGATACCTCCACAATTATAGTAGGAGACTTCAACACACCACTTTCGGAGAAGGACAGGACATCCAGTAAGAAGCTCAACAGAGACACGGAAGATCTAATTACAACAATCAACCAACTTGACCTCATTGACTTATACAGAACTCTCCACCCAACTGCTGCAAAATATACTTTTTTTTCTAGCACACATGGAACATTCTCTAGAATAGACCACATATTAGGTCATAAAACAAACCTTTGCAGAGTCCAAAACATCGAAATATTACAAAGCATCTTCTCAGACCACAAGGCAATAAAACTAGAGATCAATAACAGAAAAACTAGGGAAAAGAAATGAAATACTTGGAAACTGAACAATACCCTCCTGAAAAAAGACTGGGTTATAGAAGACATCAAGGAGGGAATAAGGAAATTCATAGAAAGCAACGAGAATGAAAATACTTCCTATCAAAACCTCTGGGACACAGCAAAAGCAGTGCTCAGAGGCCAATTTATATCGATAAATACACACATACAAAAAGAAGAAAGAGCCAAAATCAGAGAACTGTCCTTACAACTTGAACAAATAGAAAGTGAGCAACAAAAGAATCCATCAGGAACCAGAAGAAAACAAATAATAAAAATTAGAGCTGAACTAAATGAATTAGAGAACAGAAAAACAATTGAAAGAATTAACAAAGCCAAAAGCTGGTTCTTTGAAAAAATTAACAAAATTGATAAACCATTGGCTAGACTGACTAAAGAAATACAGGAAAGGAAACAAATAACCCGAATAAGAAACGAGAAGGACCACATCACAACAGAACCAAATGAAATTAAAAGAATCATTTCAGATTATTATGAAAAATTGTACTCTAACAAATTTGAAAACCTAGAAGAAATGGATGAATTCCTGGAAAAACACTACCTACCTAAACTAACACATTCAGAAGTAGAACAACTAAATAGACCCATAACAAAAAAAGAGATTGAAACGGTAATCAAAAAACTCCCAACAAAAAAAAGCCCTGGCCCAGACGGCTTCACTGCAGAGTTCTCCCAAACTTTCAGAGAAGAGTTAACACCACTACTACTAAAGGTATTCCAAAGCATAGAAAATGACGGAATACTACCCAACGCATTCTATGAAGCCACCATCTCCCTGATACCAAAACCAGGTAAAGACATTACAAAAAAAGAAAATTATAGACCTATATCCCTCATGAACATTGATGCAAAAATCCTCAACAAAATTCTAGCCAATAGAATACAACAACACATCAAAAAAATAATTCACCCTGATCAAGTGGGATTTATACCAGGTATGCAAGGCTGGTTTAATATCAGAAAAACCATTAATGTAATCCATCACTTAAATAAAACAAAAGACAAAAACCACATGATCTTATCAATTGATGCAGAAAAGGCATTTGACAAAGTCCAACACCCATTCATGATAAAAACTCTTACCAAAATAGGAATTGAAGGAAAATTCCTCAACATAATAAAGGGCATCTATGCAAAGCCAACAGCCAATATCACTCTAAATGGAGAGAACCTGAAAGCATTTCCCTTGAGAACGGGAACCAGACAAGGATGCCCTTTATCACCGCTCTTATTCAACATCGTGTTGGAAGTCTTAGCCAGGGCAATTAGGCTAGACAAAGAAATAAAAGGTATCCGGATTGGCAAGGCAGAAGTAAAGTTATCACTATTTGCAGATGACATGATTATATACACAGAAAACCCTAAGGAATCCTCCAGAAAACTACTGAAACTAATAGAAGAGTTTGGCAGAGTCTCAGGTTATAAAATAAACATACAAAAATCACTTGGATTCCTCTACATCAACAAAAAGAACACCGAAGAGGAAATCACCAAATCAATACCATTCACAGTAGCCCCCAAGAAGATAAGATACTTAGGAATAAATCTTACCAAGGATGTAAAAGACCCATACAAAGAAAACTACAAAGCTCTACTACAAGAAATTCAAAAGGACATACTTAAGTGGAAAAACATACCTTGCTCATGGATAGGAAGAGTTAACATAGTAAAAATGTCTATTCTACCAAAAGCCATCTATACATTTAATGCACTTCCGATCCAAATTCCAATGTCATATTTTAAGGGGATAGAGAAACAAATCACCAATTTCATATGGAAGGGAAAGAAGCCCCGGATAAGCAAAGCACTACTGAAAAAGAAGAAGAAAGTGGGAGGCCTCACCTTACCTGACTTCAGAACCTATTATACAGCCACAGTAGTCAAAACAGCCTGGTATTGGTACAACAACAGACACATAGACCAATGGAACAGAATTGAGAACCCAGACATAGATCCATCCACGTATGAGCAGCTGATATTTGACAAAGGACCAGTGTCAATTAACTGGGGAAAAGATAGCCTTTTTAACAAATGGTGCTGGCATAACTGGATATCCATTTGCAAAAAAATGAAGCAGGACCCATACCTCACACCATGCACAAAAACTAACTCCAAGTGGATCAAAGACCTAAGCATAAAGACTAAAACGATAAAGATCATGGAAGAAAAAATTGGGACAACCCTAGGAGCCCTAATACAAGGTATAAACAGAATACAAAACATTACCAAAAATGATGAAGAGAAACCCGATAACTGGGAGCTCCTAAAAATCAAACACCTATGCTCATCTAAAGACTTCACCAAAAGAGTAAAAAGACCACCTACAGATTGGGAAAGAATTTTCAGCTATGACATCTCCGACCAGCGCCTGATCTCTAAAATCTACATGATTCTGTCAAAACTCAACCACAAAAAGACAAACAACCCAGTCAAGAAGTGGGCAAAGGATATGAACACACATTTCACTAAAGAAGATATTCAGGCAGCCAACAGATACATGAGAAAATGCTCTCGATCATTAGCCATTAGAGAAATGCAAATTAAAACTACGATGAGATTCCATCTCACACCAGCAAGGCTGGCATTAATCCAAAAAACACAAAATAATAAATGTTGGAGAGGCTGCGGAGAGATTGGAACTCTCATACACTGCTGGTGGGAATGTAAAATGGTACAACCACTTTGGAAATCTATCTGGCGTTATCTTAAACAGTTAGAAATAGAACTACCATACAACCCAGAAATCCCACTCCTCGGAATATACCCTAGAGATACAAGAGCCTTCATACAAACAGATATATGCACACCCATGTTTATTGCAGCTCTGTTTACAATAGCAAAAAGTTGGAAGCAACCAAGGTGTCCATCAACGGATGAATGGGTAAATAAATTGTGGTATATTCACACAATGGAATACTATGCATCGATAAAGAACAGTGACGAATCTCTGAAACATTTCATAACATGGAGGAACCTGGAAGGCATTATGCTGAGCGAAATGAGTCAGAGGCAAAAGGACAAATATTGTATAAGACCACTATTATAAGATCTTGAGAAATAGTAAACCTGAGAAGAACACATACTTTTGTGGTTACGAGGGGGGGAGGGAGGGAGGGTGGGAGAGGGTTTTTTATTGATTAATCAGTAGATAAGAACTGCTTTAGGTGAAGGGAAAGACAACACTCAATACATGGAAGGTCAGCTCAATTGGACTGGACCAAAAGCAAAGAAGTTTCCGGGATAAAATGAATGCTTCAAAGGTCAGCGGAGCAAGTGCGGGGGTCTGGGGAACATGGTTTGCGGGGACTTCTAAGTCAATTGGCAAAATAATTCTATTATGAAATCATTCTGCATCCCACTTTGAAATGTGGCGTCTGGGGTCTTAAATGCTAACAAGCGGCCATCTAAGATGTAGCAATTGGTCTCAACCCACCTGGAGCAAAGGAAAATGAAGAACACCAAGGCCACACGACATCTAAGAGCCCAAGAGACAGAAAGGGCCACATGAACCAGAGACCTACATCATCCTGAGACCAGAAGAACTAGTTGGTGCCCGGCCACGATCGATGACTGCCCTGACAGGGAGCACAGCAGAGGACCCCTGAGGGAGCAGGAGATCAGTGGGATGCAGACCCCAAATTCTCATAAAAAGACCAAACTTAATGGTCTGACTGAGACTGGAGGAATCCCGGCGGCAATGCTCCCCAGACCTTCTGTTGACACAGGACAGGAACCATCCCCGAAGACAACTCATCAGAAATGAAAGGGACTGGTCAGCGGGTGGGAGAGAGACGCTGATGAAGAGTGAGCTAATTATATCAGGTGGACACTTGAGATTGTGTTGGCAACTCTTGTCTGGAGGGGGGATGGGAAGATAGAGAGAGAGGGAAGCAGGCAAAATTGTCAAGAAAGGAGAGACTGAAAGGGCTGACTCAAGAGGGGGAGAGTAAGTGGGAGTAGGGAGTGAGATGTATGTAAACTTATATGTGACAGACTGATTGGGTTTGTAAACGTTCACTTGAAGCTTAATAAAAGTTATTAAAAAAAAAAGAAAAAAAAGCTAAGGTTTTTATTTTAAGATCTTTGGTTAAATAAGTATTGTTTCACGGTGACCTATAATAAACTCCTGACAGCTTTGAAACTTCATGGAAAGCCAGAAAAAATTTTATAAAGGAAAAGTGCTGAAAAGGCTTATGTAATACATGATAAATTACATAGAACATGTTGTTAAAATTAAAAGAAGTGCCTGAGTCTCGCTGGGTTAAGATTTATATGAAAGTATTTCCTCTACTGTTTTTGTCTAATATTAGAAAGCAACTGCATAATATTAAGTCATAATTTTACTATTTCTTTATTGCTAACTTGGTTGAAACTTTATTTTTTTGAATCTAGCATCATCAAAGCCAATAGTTTCGCAGGGTAATTCAAATTATTTACCCATGAAGTTATTTTTTATTACTATTCAGGTATTTAGAGACTTGATAATATTGGTATATTCTGAATATATCCTGACTATATGGTACTATGTCTCAAGATTGTTATGTATTATATCTGAAGCTCTTTAAAAATACAGTTAATGGTTATATTTAAGAATATTTTTCTCTAAAGTTTTTTTTAAACTGATTTTATGTGGGCTTTTTGTTATGCTTGTAATTAATTTCTATCAGGTCTTTCACTATTAAGAGTTATGTTTATGAATTAATCATGACCGTATGAACTTTTCTCATCTGCAGATAAATTTTTACTTTGCTGATTTTCTGAAAAAGTTTGACCAGAATATCTCAACAAAAAAGATGGACTATATTGGACTTATGAGAAAGACTGACTAGACTCAATCAAGATTAACAGACCTCCTATGCAAAATCTGATAGTTTCGCAGGCTGCGATTGATCCAGAATCACGTGGAACAGAAATTAACTACATAAGACTGCATAACGAAACGACACTGTGGGTTTTATGTGGGAATATTGCTGATATTTTAAGGTCTTTCTTTCTGGAAATAAGAAATGTTTTAAGGTCCTAGTTTCTGGATATAAGAAATCATTTTCTTATTTTCTTCTAAATTATCTAACTAATGGGTTTAGATATTGTAACTCTCCTTATTAAGAGTTCCTGTTGATAAACTTAGCAAAATTGTAAATATCATAACCAGAGGAGTGTCTGAAATTTGAGCTATTATTTTACAAAACAGAATAGTGTTTGATTTCCTATTCTCTTGAGAAACACTTTGTGCCTTAATAGGTAAATATTGCTGTGTTTATAAATACTCAGTCTGAGGTTTTGCAGAATGCAGTTGCTGCTTGAGGTGGATGAAAAGCAGTTACTAATACTGCTTATAAACAAACACCTCATGAAATTTGTTTCCTAGTTCAAAGGCCTTAGAGTCATAGTTTCATTGGTTATTGTAGATAATTGCCCTAATATTATTGTTAGTGTTTCTATTCTACCTCCTGATTTGCTGTATGGTGCCTGGGATCTTATAAACCAGATGGTGCCCAACTACCATTATTGAACGTTTTTGGTCAAAGATTTTATAGCAAGATCATGATCCAAAGAAGGGAACATAAAAGAGTTGTATGTAATTCTCCTGAAATCCAGATTTCTGGCTTTCATGGAGTTTAGGGCAACCCACGCAGGCCATCACCTTTGGATGTCCTTTTGAACCTCGAGCTCTGAGAAAAAAACTGATTCCTGAAGCCACTTTGAGTCAAACAATAGTCCAGATGAACTAGCAGACCCTTTTGCTCTGGGCATTGTGCCATTTGTTTTGAAGAATTCAATCTGTTTTGGGAAACTGACTTCAAAGATCAGACTGGGAGTTATGTTTAAGAATCAGTCTTCAAGACAATGTTGTATGAAATACCTGTCTAATGTTCGTAATCAAACTCTCTCCCTCTTCCTATACAGAAAATTATGTATCTTAAAGAAATAAAGTTCTCAGAGGAGATAGACCTCATGGCTCAGACTCCATTTTGTCTTAGACTCCATTTCTGCTTCTGAGAAAGTGACCTATGACTGTTAATAGGTAAACCAAAGAGGGGCAGCTTGCCCTCAGGGAGAACACCTAGTATGTTTTAGACATTAACTGGAGACCTCCAACAGTAAAAGCCCATCCTGTACTATCTTACTAATCACGTATTCTTTAACAAAAACTTGTTTGCCACATGCAAATTCTTCTATACCTTCTGTTTTCTGGAGACAAAATTTGTGTGCTTTATGGATACATGTTTTTGTGTGGTACGTCCAACTATAGTCGTTTAGATGATCCCTTTTCAATTGATAGTGAATTTACATGGGCCATCTCTTGTTTTAGATTCCTGGCAAATGTGTGGGGAGTGCACTTTGGGAACCTTAGAATTACCTTTAGATATTCATAGTAATGATGCTAATAAATACTGGAAAATGAAAGCCTGAAGAAAATCCATTTGTCTAACACTCAGGGTATGGTTGATAGCTTTAATTCCTACTTACAGTATATTTGAATTGGAGAAACCTTTAAGAAATTTATAAATTATTATAGGACAATTTGCTAGAGGGATGGAACCACAACAGTGATCTCTGACCTCGTAAGCCAAGGTGACACAAGATGACGAAATAGCCTTAGTTTTTTTTTTTTCCATTAGTCCCAGAAAAGTGTAGTGTGTGCTGTAGCAAATACCTGTTGTTGCATTTGGATAAATAACATAGGAGTAGAACAAAATATATACAACATTAGACAGCAAGTTACTTGGTTGCATACTGTAACACCCTTACAAACACCGGATTTATTTGGTTGGCTACCATCAGGAGTCAGTACCTGGGCTAGATCACTACTACAAAGGATAGCAATATTCTCAGTCTGCATCCTGATAGTATTGGAACAGGCTGCTCGGCCATGACATGAACAGGACCTACGACA
Organism: Elephas maximus indicus; assembly: GCF_024166365.1. Classification (NCBI taxonomy): domain Eukaryota; kingdom Metazoa; phylum Chordata; class Mammalia; order Proboscidea; family Elephantidae; genus Elephas; species Elephas maximus. The sequence continues at coordinate 95,898,807 of NC_064846.1, read as the reverse complement.
TTTTTCTGTCTTCTAAACTTATTCTTTTTTTTTAAATTTTTATTGTGCTTTAAGCGAAAGTTTAGAAATCAAGTCGGACGCTCACACAAAAATTTGTGAACACCTTGCTGTATACACCTAATTGCACTCCCCCTAATGAGACAGCACACCCCTTCCCTCCTCTATTTCATCTCGAGTCCATTCGATCAGCTTCTGACCCTCTCTACCATCTCATCTCCCCTTCAGACAGGAGATGCCAACATAGTCTCATGTGTGTACTTGATCCAAGAAGCTCATTCTTCACCAGTATCATTGTCTATGCCATAGTCCAGTTCAATCCCTGTCTGAAGAGTTAGCTTTAGGAACGTTTCCTGTCTTGGGCTAACAGAAGGTCTGGGGACCATGACCTCTGGGGTCATTCTAGTCTCAGACTATTAAGTCTTTTTACGAAAGTTTGGGGTCTGCATCTCACTGCTCTCCTGCTCCCTCAGGGGTTGTTGTGTTCCCTGTCAGGGCAGTCATAGGTTGTAGCCAGGCACCATCTAGTTCATCTGGTTTCAGGCAGATGTAGTCTCTGGTTCATGTGGCCCTTTCTGTCTCTTGGATTCATAATTACCCTATGTCTTTGGTGTTCTTCATTCTCCTTTTCTCCAGGTGGGTTAAGACCAGTTGACGCATCTTAGATGGCCACTTGCTAGCGTTGAAGACCCGAGATGCCGCTCTCCAAAGTGGAATGCAGGAAGTTTTCTTAATAGATTTTATTATGCCAATTGACTTAGATGTCCCCTGAAACCATGGTCCCCAATCCCACCCCACCCCCTACACTGGCCTCCAAGCATTCAGTTTATTCAGGAAACTGCTTTTGGTTTAGTCCAGCTGTGCTCAACTCTCCTGTACTGTGTGTTGTCTTTCCCGTCACGTAAAATACTTCTCATCTACTATCTAATTAGTGAAAACCCCTCTCCCTCCCATTCTCCCTCTCCCTTCTCGTAACCATCAAAGAATATTCTCTTCTCTGTTTAAACTATTTCTCAAGTTCTCATAATAGTGGTCTTATACAATATTTGTCCATTTGCAAATGACTAATTTCACTTGGCATAATGCCTTCCAGATTCCTCCATGTTATGGAATGTTTCACCGATTCATCATTGTTCTTTATCGATGTATAATATTCCATTGTGTGAATATACCATTATTTATTCATTCATTCATTGATGGACACCTTGGTTGCTTCCATCTTTTTGCTATTGTAAACAGTGCTGCAATGGACATGAGTGTGCATATATCTGTTTGCGTAAAAGCTGTTATTTCTCTAGGAGATATTCCAAGGAGTGAGATTGCTAGATCTTATGGTAGTTCTATTTCTAGCTTTTTCAAGAAGCACCAAATCAAATTCCAAAGTGGCTGTACCATTTTACATTCCTACCACCAGTGTACAAGCGTTCCAGTCTCTCCACAACCTCTCCAACATTTATTATCTTGGGTTTTTTGGATTAATGCCAGCCTCGGTGGAGTGAGATGGAATCTCACTGTAGTTTTGATTTGCATTTCTCTAATAGCTAACGATCGTGAGCATTTCCTCATGTATCTGTTAGCCACCTGAATGTCTTCTTTAGTGAAGTGTCTGTTCTTATCCTTTGCCCATTTATTAATTGGGTTATTTGTCTTTCGTACTTGAGTTTTTGCAGTATCATGTAGATTTTAGAGATCAGGCTCTGATTAGAAATGTCATAGCTAAAAACTTTTTCCCAGTCTGTAGGTAGTCTTTTTATTCTTTTAGTGAAGTCTTTGGATGAGCATAGGTGTTTGATTTTTAGGAGCTCCCAGTTACCTACTTTCTCTTCTACATCGTTAGTAATGTTTTGTATACTGTTTAGGCCATGTATTAGGGCTCCTGGCATTGTCCCTATTTTTTCTTCCATGATCTTTAACATTTTAGATTTTATATTTAGGTCTTTGGTCCATTTTGAGTTCATTTTTGTGCATGGTGTGACGTATGGGTCTTGTTTCATTTTTTTGCAGATTAATATCCAGTTATGCCAGCAGCATTTGTTGAAAAGACCATCTTTTCCCCATTTAACTGACTTTGGGCCTTTGTCAAATATCAGCTGCTCATATGTGGATGGATTTATGTCTGGATTCTCAATTCTGTTCCATTGGTCTGTGTATCTGTTGTTACCAGTACCAAGGTGTTTTGACTACCATGGAGGTATAATAGGTTCTAAAATCAGCAAGAGTGAGGCCTCCCACTTTGTTCTTCTTTGTCAGTAATGCTTTACTTATCCAGGGCCTCTTTCCCTTCCGTATGAAGTTGGTGATTTGTTTCTCCATCTCATTAAAAAAGATGTCATGGGAATTTGGATGGGAATTGCATTTTTTTTTTTATAAATGGCTTTTGGTAGAATAGACATATTTTACAATATTAAGCCTTCCTATGCCCATGAGAGCAAGGTATGTTTTTCCACTTATGTGGGTCTCTTTTGGTTTCTTGCAGTAGTGTCTTGTAGTTTTCTTTGTATAGGTCTTTTACATCTCTGGTAAAATTTTTTCCTAAGTATTGCATCTTCTTGAGGGCTACTGTAAATGGCATTGATTTGGTGATTTCCGCTTCGATGTTCTTTTGTTGGTGTAGAGGAATCCAACTGATTTTTGTATGTTTATCGTATAACCTGAGACTCTGCCAAACTCTTCTATTAGTTTCAGTAGTTTTCTGGAGGATTCCTTAGGGTTTTCTGTGTATAAGATCATGTCATCTGCAAATAGAGATACTTTGACTTCTTCCTTGCCAATCTGGATGCCCTTTATTTCTTTATCTAGCCTAATTGCTCTGGCTAGGACTTTCAGCACAATGTTGAAGAAAAGTGGTGATGAAGGAATCCTTGTCTGGTTCCCAATCCCAGTGGGAATGTTTTCAGGCTCTCTCCATTTAGGGTGATGTTGGCTGTTGGCTTTGTATAAATGCCATTTATTATGTTGAGGAATCTTCCTTCTATTCCTATTTTGCTGCGAGTTTTTGTCATGAATGGTGTTGAACCTTGTCAAATGCCTTTTCCGCATCAATTGATAAAATCATCTGATTCTTGTCTTTTGTTTTATTTATTTATATAATGGATTACATCAATTGTTTTTCTAATGTTAAACCATCCCTGAATACCTGCTATGAAACCCACTTGGTCACGGTGAATTATTTTTTTGATATATTGTTGAATTCTATTGCTAGAATTTTGTTGAGGATTTTTGCATCTAAGTTCGTGGGGGATATAATTCTAAAATTTTCTTTTTTTATGGTGTCTTTTTTTTTTTTTTTTTACCTGGTTTTGGTATTAGAGATGCCCTGGCTTCCATAGAATGAGTTTGGGAGTATTCTGTCTTTTTCTATGCTCTGAAATACCTTTAGTAGTAGGGGTGTTAACTCTTCTTTGAAAGTTTGGTAGAACTCTGCAGTGAAGCCATCCAGGCCAGGACTTTTTTCTGTTGTTGTTGGGACTATTACGATTATCTTTTCATTCTTTTCTTTTGTTATGGGTCTATTTAGTTGTTCTACCTCTGTATGTGTTAGCTTAGGTAGGTAGAGTGTTTCTAGGAATTCATCCATTTCTTCTAGGTTTTCAAATTTGTTTGAGCATATTTTTTCATTGTACTCTGATATGATTCTTTTAATTTCAGTTGGGTCTGTTGTAATATCACTCATCTCATTTCTTATTTGGGTTAATTGATTCCTCTCCTGTTTTTCTTTTGTCAGTTTGGCCAATGATTTATCAATTTTGTTCATTTTTTCAAAGGACCAACTTTTGGTCTTTTTAAGCCTTTCAATTGTTCTTCTGTTTTCTATTTCATTTAGTTCTGCTCTCATTTTGATTATTTCCTTTCTTCTACTGCCTGAAGGTTTCTCTTGTTGCTCTCTTTGTATTTGTTTGAACTGTAGGGATAATTCTTTGATTTTGGCCCTTTCTTTTCGTATGTGTGCATTTATTGATATAAATTGACCTCTGAGCACTGCTTTCGCTGTGTCCCAAAGGATCAGATAGGAAGTGTTTTAATTCTCTTTGGATTCTATGAATTTCTTTATTCCATCCATAACATATTCTATAACCCAGTCTTTTTTGAGCAGGGTATTGTTCAATTTCCAAGTGTTTGATTTCTTTTCCCTGCTTTTTCTCTTGTTGATTTCTACTTTTATGGCATTATTGTCAGAGAAGATGCTTTGTAATAGTTTAATGTTTTGGATTTCGATGTTCTGGATTTTGCAGCAGTATATCCACAGGGAACTGCCAGAAATTCAGGCCAGTTTCAGAAGAGAATGTGGAACCAGGGATATCATTGCTGATGTCAGGTGGGTCCTGGTTCAAAGCAGAGAACACCAGAAGGATGTTTACCTATGTTTTATTGACTGTGCAAAGCATTCAACTGTGTGGATCATAACAAATTCTGGAGAACATTGTGCAGAATGGGAATTCCAGAACACTTAATTGTGCTCATGAGGCACCTTTACATAGATCAAGAGGCATTTGTTCAAACAGAACAAGGGGATACTGATTGGTTTAAAGTCAGGAAAAGTGTCAGTCAGGGTTGTATCCTTTCACCGTACCTATTCAATCTGTATGCTGAGAAAATAATCCAAGAAGCTGGACTATATGAAGAATAACGGGGCATCAGGATTGGAGGAAGACTCGTTAACAACCTGCGTTATGCAGGTGACACAACCTTGCTTGCTAAAAGTGAAGAGGACTTGAAGCACTTATTAACGAAGATCAAAGACCACAGCCTTAAGTACAGATTGCACCTCAACATAAAGAAAACAAAAATCCTCACAACTGGACCAATAAGAAACATCACGATAAACAGAGAAAAGATTGAAGTTGTCAAGGATTTCATTTTACTTGGATCCACAATCAACAGCCATGGAAGCAGCAGTCAAGAAATCAAGAGACACATTGCATTGGGCAAATCTGCTGCAAAGGAACTCTTTAGTGTTGAAGAGCAAAGATGTCGCCTTGAAGACTAAGGTGCACCTGACCCAAGCCATGGTATTTTCAATCACATTATATGCATATGAAAGCTGGACAACGAATAAGGAAGACAGAAGAAGAGTTGATGCCTTTGAATTGTGGTGTTGGCGAAGAATATGGAATATACCATGGGGTGCCAAAAGAACAAATAAATGTTTTGGAAGAAGTACAACCAGAATACTCCTTAGAAGCAAGGATGGCGAGACTACATCTCACATACTTTGGACGTGTTGTCAGGAGGGAGTCCCTGGAGAAGGACATCATGCTTGGCAGAGTACAGGGTCAGCAGAAAAGAGAAGACCCTCAACGAGGTGGATTGACACAGTGGCTGCAACAATGAGCTCAAGCATAACAACAATTGTAAGAATGGTGCGGGATCGGGCAATGTTTCATTCCGTTGTACATAGGGTCGGTACGAGTCGGAGCCGACTCCACGGCACCTAACAACAACAACAAGTCTTGCTTTATAACCTAATATGTGTCTATTCTAGAGAATGTTCCAGGCGCACTTGAAAAGAAATTATAATTGACTGCTGTTGGGTGGAGTGTCCTGTATATATCTATAAGGTCGAGTTGGTTGATTGTGGCATTCAGATCTTTCATGTCTTTATTGAGCTTCTTTCTGGATGTCCTATCCGTCACCGAAAGTGGTGTGTTGAAATCTCCTACTGTAATTGTGGAGATGTCTATCTCACTTTTCAACGCTCTTAGAGTTTATTTCATGTACCTTGCAGCCCTGTTTTTGGGTGCATAAATATTTCGTATGGTTATATCCTCCTGGTATATGGTCCCTTCAATCAATATATAGCGTCCTTCCTTATCATTTTTGGTGGATTTAACTTTGAAGTCTATTTTGTCAGAAATTAATACTGCCATTCCTGCTCTTTTTTGATTGTTGCTTGCTTGATATATTTTTTTCCATCCTTTGAGTTTTGGTTGACTTGTGTCTCTAAGTCTAAGGTGTGTCTCTTGTAGGCAGCATGTAGACAGATTGTGTTTTTTTATCCATTCTGACACTCTCTGTCTCTTTATTGGGTGTGGGGTTTTTTTTAGTCCATTAACATTCAGGGTAATTATGGATAGGTGTTTAGTGCTGTCATTTTGATGCCTTTTTTTGTGTGTTGTTGACAGTTTCTTTTTCCCACTTCGTTTTGTGTGCTGAGTAGTTTATCTTTATATATATTTTTTTCATCCTATTTGTTGTTGTTGATTTTGTTTCTGCTGAGTATTTTTTTGTTGTGTTTTATTTTGATGATCAGGATTGTTAGTCTCCTTTGTGGTTAACTTAATACTTACCCCTATTTTTCTAAGTTTAAGCCTAACTTTTATTTCTTTATATTGCCTTGTCTTCCTCTCCATAAGAAAGATCTATGAGTACATTTCTTAGTCCCTCTTTATTATTTTTATGTGGTCTTCTTTTATGTAATGACACCGCTCTTTCCCCGTTTTGAGCCTTTTTTTAATCTTGATTTATTTTTGTGATTTCCCAAGTCTGGGTTAACATCTGATTGCTCTGTCCAGTGTTCTAGTCTTGGGTTGATACCGATATTTTTTATTTTCTAACCAAAGAACTCCCTTTAGTATTTCTTGTAGTTTTGGTTTGGCTTTTATGAAATCCCTAAACTTCTGTTTATCTGGAGATGTCCTGATTTCGCCTTCATGTTTAAGAGACAGTTCTGCTGGATGTATGATTATTGGTTGGCAATTTTTTCTTTCAAAACTTTATACAAGTCATCCCATTCCCTTCTTGCCTGCATGAGTAGTCCAAGCTTATTCTTATTGAGTCTCCTTTGTAGGTGACTTTTCATTTATCCTTATATATATATATATATATATATATATATTAGCTGCTCTTAAAATTACCTCTTTATCTTTGGTTTTGGCAAGTTTGCTTATAGTATGTCTTGGTGACTTTCTTTTAAAATCTACCTTATGCGGAGTTTGATGAACATCTTGGATTGATATCTTCTCATCTTTCACGATATCAGGGAAGTTTTCTGCCAACAAATCTTCAACAATTCTCTCTGTATTTTCTGTTATCCCTCCCTGTTCTGGTACTCCACTCGTAAGTTATTTCTCTTTCTAGAGTCCCACATGATTCTTAAGGTTTCCTCATTTTTTTTAATTCTTTTATCAGATTTTTCTTCAAATATATTGGTGCCAAGTGCTTTATCTTCAAGGCCCCAGTTCTGCCTTCTACTTGCTCGATTCTGCTCCTTTGACTTTCTATTGAGTTGACTAATTCTGTAATTTTATTGTTAATCTTCTGAATTTCTGATTGCTGTCTGTCTATGGATTTTTCCAGCTTATTAAATTTTTCATTATGTTCTTGAAGAACCTTTTTAATTCCTTCAACTGTTTTATCTGTGTGTTCCTTGGCTTGTTCTACATATTGCCTGATCTCCTTCCTTAAGTCTTGAAGAGTTCTGTCTTTTGAATTCTTCATCCGGTAATTCCAGGAAGGCACCTTCATCCAGAAGATCCTTTGGTTCTCTGTTTTGAGAGCTTGCTGAAGAGATCTTGGTCTGTTTCTTTATGTGGTTTGATATTGACCGTTGTCTCCAAGCCACCTATAAGTTATTGTATTAGTTTATCTTTCGTTTGCTTACTGTATCCTAGTTTCTCACTTTGTTTTGTTTTGATATGCCCAAATGTGTTGCTTGAGTAAGCTAACTTGATTATTTCCACCTTTGGGGCTCTGACATCCTGTCACCAGATGGCTAGAGCTATTATCACGTATATGAGCTTATGGGTCCATTTACTTTTCTTGTGTGGATTCAGCTCAGGTGTCCAGATAGCTGGTCATCAAGTATATGGTATGGGCTCTGTCCTACAGTCTTAGAGGGGCAGGGGTGTTTGGTGTGGGTACCGGTATCTGATTGCAGCAGGGCGTCACGCTCTGAACAAGGCAGGGGCCTGGAAACCATCCCCCGAGTGTCTCTGAGGAAAGCGTGTCCCTCTTCCGTAGAGAGTGCAGGTGGGTGGGTTCTGCAGATGGACCATGGGCATCCAATGTTTTTGGTTGTAAGGACTGGGAGGTATCAATTATCCTTGAACATCTGTCTCGGGGCCTGGTTGGCCTGAGAGAGCCACCAGTCCTCAGGGCCCTGATGTGGGTATGTGAGGCACTTGTTTAATAGGCAAAGCCATGTCAAATATCAAACACCCACCTCTCCACCACATAGCTTAAACAGCTGCAGTCTGCCAGCGAGTGCCTATTCTCCTGGAATAGGCCCACACAGGTCCATGTAACGGAGAAAGGTATTCAAAGTCCATAGACCTTTATGCCTGGAGAGGAGCTGCTTTTGTCCTGAGCTCCCCAGGTTAGTGGAGCTGGCAAATTATTTTTTACCTCCATTGTGAATTTATTCCTTCTTCAAGTCCAGGAGCATGGCTCAGGGCACTCAACAGGGCCTATCTCAGGCCCAGGGAAATCAACAGCCACTTAAGCCAGCTTGGGGATGTGGGGTGCAATAAAATATACCCAAGTACTTAGCTTTTGCTGAGAGCGCTGTTCTTTGGCTCTGGAGGTGTGAGTAGGCTGTGTGGCTGGCTGCTTCTCCCTGACAAAACTGCACCCAAACACTACCGCCAGCCCGCTGCAGTCACTTCCAGGAATGGTGCCTCAGGGATCTCAGCAATTCAGGTCCGGCAACTCCTCTCTGCTTCTGAGTGGTCTCATTCTCCCCCGCCACTTAGTCCATTTTGTAACTTTGCCTTTGATGTTCAGGGCTCCTAGCTTGTCATAAATATAATCGTTTCACTTGATTTTTGGGTCTTTGTTGTAAGAGGGATCACTGGCAACATCTGGCTATTCCACCATCTTGGCCTCACCACCCTCTAAACTTATTCTTGACTGCTCAGTTCCTTTTCCCTTGTTAAATTTTTACTAATGACTAATGTCCTTTTCTTTAACCCTGGTGGCATAGTGGTTAAGAGCTACAACTGCTAGCCAAAAGGTTGGCAGTTTGAATCCACCAGACACTCCTTGGAAACTCTTTGGGGTCACTAGGAGTCAGAATTGACTCATTGGCAATGGGTTTTGTTTTTGGTTTTTGAATGTCCTTTTCAGACTGTGGAAAACAAATGATATGATCTAAGAAAGTCTTAGACCACTGAAACCACCCCAGGAGACCAGTCGCCCCCTGGGCAGATGAGATGATACCTTGGGACCATGATCACTGAAGCCATCCCAGAAGAGAATAACATTCCACAAGTTCCTGAAACCCATGATTTTGCCCTATACAGCTTTCAGCCAGTATCCAGCTGGGGGAGAGAGGCTTTGGAGGAGATCATTCCCCTCTGTCTCCAGTGTATCGATATACAATAAAGCTCTTGCTACTCACCTCACCCTGTTTCAAGAACTGCCTCTCTGCGACAGGCAGCTCTGACCCACAAAATTGCAGTAATGAATTTTGGCACCCAGCGTCTGGCTCTAGCCATCTGCGACATGGTTGCCCCAGGGTGGGGCTTGGGCCTCAACAACAGTTCTTCTGTCTAGTGGCTACTGGGGACCTTGTTCCTTCCCGGAGGAGCTGTTGGTTGGACTCTGTCTTGCCATGAAACGACTGGTCCTGGACCGCGATCCCGGAGGTGAGTAAAAGACAAGACCTCTTTAGGACCCAAAAGTGAGTCCGCGACCCTTTCCCTTTTTGGTCAGGGCCAGGGCAGATAGGGCAGGCCACTGTGGTTTCTGAAACTGACCCCGGGCCCTTGGTTTCTGAGGCCACTGTTGCCTTAGATGACTGTCCCCATAAGTAGGATTGCAAGGAGGGATTCTTGGTGACTCTAGAGTTTGGGTATGTGGGTGAGTGTGTGGTGGCCACTGTTTTTGTGTGTTTGGTTGTTGTCTGTCTCTGGTTGGTGCACCCTGGTTCTGCAGAATGGATGTAGACATCTCTGTTTAGATTGGGAGATTGAAGCCTCTCTTTCTGGTTTGGTTCTGGGGAGCAGATGTAAACATCATCATCAGCGTCCGATTGGGAGATTGAAGTCCCTCCATCTGGTGTTGGGGATAAGAGGTATCTGGAGGATTGAAGTGGAGATTCAGACATTCCTAGAAATGTATTAGCACTCACTAACGTCATCCTCATTCCGCTTTCCCTTTCTGGCTTGTCTGGTCTGAGCGCTCTCTGTTTGTCTGTTGGTCTTATGTGTGACCTGGGATGTCTGGGAGGTTGAGGCTGCCAAGATCACCTCCGTAACCTGGCTGGTTGTCTGGGAGGTTGAGACTGCAAAATTACCTCTGTCGCCTCTGTCTGTTTATCTGATGTGTAATTTATATGTGGTGCGTGGAAATTAATTGGTGAAAAGTAATTCAGGTTGAATTAGAACATATCTGTAGAGATTCCTGGAAAGGGTTGATTAGACTGAAGACAGAGATACACGGGAAGGACAGATTTTTAGTTTAGACTGGGAGTTGGATCATAATTTAGGGAACGCTTCAGAGGCTGTGTTAAAATTCCAAAAGAAGAAAACCCAAAGCTTGAACCTTAGCTCTCAATATCTTTGATAAATGAGCCTGAATTTCTCCCTTACTACTGAGACACCAGTTTGGGGCTCATATTTAAAAATGCTATAAACTGAATATACTAGAAGTAATTTAGAAGATCAGTGACCATTTTGGGAAAACAAGCTTTCTTTTGTGATGTCTTTTTCTTTTTAGGGAAATTTGCTTCATGCTCAGGTTTTGTCAAAGGGTCTAATATTCCTCCATCTGAGGCTCTGGCAAGTTAATAAGTTTTATCTAGAACCTGTTCTTTCCGTTGAATTGAGTCATTCGTACCAAAAATTGCTGTAAACACTTTAGGAAACTAGAATCCCCACATCCTTGTTTTGTGTGCTCTTGTTCAGTGTGTTACGTGATCTTGTTAGGGGACTCGAGGCTGAAGACACCGAATTAATTAGTACTCCACCAGGTATCAGGCCATTCCCAGTCACCTCCCCACCAATTCACTCACTTTCTCTAAGTTGTTTTTCAGACCTTCTGGAGAGCCCTGGAAGAGTCCAGATCTAACCTGCTCAGAGTAGCCTGACATGGGGAGAGCAGACCACGATGACCGACAAACGACGCTAGGATGCATGCCATGCATGCTCAATCACGCAAGAGAACATATGTCAAGGAACCAAAACACTCATGCCAAGGAACAAAAATCACCAGAAATGCATCATTGACAATAGTCGAGCTCATTTCAAAAGCGTTTGGTCAGTCAGTCACTTCTGTGGTGAGACTTAGCCCCGCCTCATAATAAATAATCAATAGAAACTATGAACAGGTAAAACCTCTGATCCTGCCTACAGTTTCTCTTCACTCCTAAATGAATATGTATAAGTATAAATTGTACATTGCTCGCGCAGATCGGGAAACTCAATCTGAGGTCAATACCTCTGAGTTCCCACTTGTTAGCCTGCAAAACAAACTCTTTTTTCCTCTCAAAACCAGTGTCTGAGAGTTTGGTTTCTTGCACACTGGGCATGAACCCATTAATCCAGGTTCAATCTGTCTCCTATGACTAAGAGCTTGCTTCTGGTCTAGAACATTGTGTCTAAGCTTCTGTCTTGTATCAGGTTAGAGGCTGTGGCTGACATTTGTTGGTTTTTTTTTTAAAATCTCAATTCTTTCCTCATCCAGAAAAACTGTGTCTTGTGTCCGTCTTAAGATTTTGATTTTTAGTAATATCTTAGAAAAACTTTTGCATAAAGTGATCTGTTTGAAAAGTACACCAAAATTTTAAGCTCTGTATGCCAATCTTAGAAGCAAAACCTTTCTAAGTAACTTAAGTTAGATATTATATAAAATGTATTTTATTTAAAAAAAAGGATAATTTTATCTTAAAGTAAAAGTAACAGTTCCAGAACAGTAAAAGGGAAAAAAATTAGTTATCTTTTGCCTTTCAAAAATGTCTAGATCAACTTAAACATATATAAATAAATTAGAATGACCAAATCTTGTCTTCTACCAGGAGTTAAAAGATAGGTAGGGTGGGGCAAGATCAGGCCTTCTCAGCCCCAGTCCCTAGTCTCCAAGTTTGTATAGCTCCAGGGAAAGCTTTTGAAAGACTCTTTCCAACTAGGTAGAGACCTTTTCAAGACAAAAGATAAGGAAAATTGCTGTTGACTATAGTTATCAGAAATTGGGTGGATCCCAATCGTAAAAGAACTGTAAACAAGCTCTCTCTATTATAGGAGAACTTTAAGAAGCCAAAAAGAATAACGTGTGTGTGTGTGTGTGTGTGTGTGTGTGTGTATTTGGGTCTGCTAATGAGTGAGTTCACTTTTGCCATTTAAAAGGATATACTCTAATAGATATGCAACAAAGAACATTTAAGAGGTTTATTGAAAAAAAGAAATTTATTTGATAATGGTCAAAAGTTCTATCTGTCTGACTGAAGTTTAATTTATGAGATTTTTAAAGAGGTTGAATGTTAAACAACATGCAAAAAAATGGGTTTCTTGCTGTTAATATAACAAGATTTCCTTGATTACTGAGTTAAAGAGTTAATCTGTTCTTTGTGTAATCCGCCTGGAAGACAAGGTTTGATCTCTCGTTAGAATAAGATTCCTGAGTTGAAAACCAAGCCACATGGCTTTCCTAAGGGAAAAAAAAAAAAAAAAAAAGCTAAGGTTTTTTTCACTTAAAGATCTTTGATTAATAACTTAAGTATTGTTTCTCAGTGACCTTTAATGAACTCCTGACAATTTTAAAACTTTATGGAAAGCCACAAAAAAAATTTTATGAGTGCTAAAAAGATTCATTAAATGTGTTATAAATTACATGGAAAGTGTTGTTAAATGGAGAAGTGCCTGGTTCTCGTTGGGTTAAAATTCATACATAACATATCCTCTTATATCTTTGTCCAATATTATACAGCAAATGCATAATATTGTGTCATAATTTTATTATTATTTCTTTATTGCTAACTTGGTGAAAACTTTGCTTTTCAAATCTAACACCATTGAAGCCAATGGTTTAATTGAAGAATTCACATTATTTACCTATGAAGTTTTTTTTTATTACTATTCCAGTATTTAGAGACTTGATAATCTTGGTCAAGAATATTACATATTATATCTAAAGCTCTTTGAAAATACAGTTAATGGTTATATTTAGAAATATTTTTATCTAAAGTTTTTTTTTTAACTGATTTTTTTTGGCCTTTATTTTGTGCTTGTAATTAATTTCTATCAGGTCTTTCACTATTAAGGGTATTATTTTTATAAATTAATCACTGGCATATTAAGTTTTGTCATCTACAGAATATCTCAAAGAGAAAAATATGGACTATATTGGACTTGCAAAAAAGAGTGTGACTAGACTAAATCAAGATTTCCAGAACTCCTATACAAAAGTTGATGGGTTCACAGACTTCAGTCAATCCAGAAATACTTAGAACAGAAATTAACTGCATAAGACTGAGTAAACAAAACAATATTCTGGGTTTTATGTGAAAATATTGCTGATGTTCTAAAGTCTTTCTTTCTAGACATAAAAAATGCTTTAGGGTTCTACTTTCTAGATATAAAAAACCATTTTCCTCTTTTCTCCTAAATTATCTACCTGGTGGGTTTAGATATTGTAACTCTTGAATTAAAAGTTCCTGTTGATAAATTTAACAAAGTTGTAAACATCATAACCAGTGTCTGAAATTTGAGCTATGATTTTACAAATTAAAATAGCATTAGATTTCCTATTAGTTCTCTCTGAACAGTTTTGTGCCTTAATAGAAAATTGTGGCTGTATTTATCTTAACACACAAGCTGAGGTTTGACAGAATATAGCTGCTGTTGAGGCACATGAAAAGCAGTTATTGCTGATGTTTATACATAAACAGGCTTCTCATGAGATTTGTTTCCTTGGTTCTTTATTTCAGACAATTGGCCTAATGTTATTTGTTAGTGTTTCTATTTTACTTCCTGGTTTCCTGCATGGTGCCTGGGATCTTAAAAACCAGGTAGTACCCAATTACCATTTGCTGAACATTTTTTTTCTTCAAAAATTCTATAACAAGATCATGATCCAAAGGAGAGAACCATGACAAAATTGTCTGCAATTCTCCTAGGATCCAGGTTTCTGGCTTTCATGGAGTTTGGTGCAACCTACACAGGCCATCTCCTTTGGATGTCCTTTTGAACCTTGAGCTTTGGGGGAAAAAAAAACTGGTCCCTGAAGCCACTTTGAGTCAAACGATGGCCCAGATAAACTAGTGAGACCATTTTGCTCTGGGCGTTGTGCTTTTTTTTTTTTTAAGAATTCAGTCTGTTTTGAGAAACTGACTCCAAAGATCAGTAAATAGAGTTATGTTTAGGGTAAATAAGTAACCAGTTTAATCAGTCTTCAAGACAATGTTATATGAAATACCTGTCTAATGTTTGTAATCAAACTCTCACCCTCTAACTATACAGAAAATTATGTATCTTAAAGAAACCAGGTTCTCAGAAGAGATAGACCTCATGGCTCAGACTCCATTTTGCCTTAAGTTCCACTTCTGCTTCTAAGAAAGTGACCCATGACTGTTAATAGGTAAATCAAGGAGGGGCAGCTTGTCCTTGGGAAGAACACTTAGTATGTGTTAGACAGATTAAATGGAGACCTCCAACAGGAGAAGTCCATCATGTAATATCTGTCTTTCTTTAATAGAAACTTATTTGTCATGTGTAAGTTTTTCTATTTTTTCTAGACAAACTTGTGTGCTTTATGGATATATGTTTTTTGGGTGGTAGATTCAACTGAACTAATTTAAATGATCTCTTTTCAACTGATAATGAATTTACATGGGCAATCTCTTGTTTAGATTGCTGGCAAATACAGGGGCAATACACTTTGGGAATCTTAGGATAATCTTTAGATATTCACAGTAATGACACTAGTAAATACTAGAAAGATAAATGTTGCCCATTATAAAACTAGTGAAAAGAAAGCTCATTGGTCTGACACTCAGGATACGGTTGGTAGATTTAATTCCTACTTAGAGTATAGTTGAATTAGAGAAATCTTTTAAAAATTTATCAATTACCATAGGACAAATAGCAGATGAAATTGCTAGAGAGATGGATACACAACAGCGACCTCTGATCTCATTAAGCCGAGGTGACATGAAATAACGAAATAGACTTGAGATTCTTTTATTAGCCTAAGAAAGTGTAGCCTGTAGATTTATCTGCTTGGTTACCATCAAAAATAAGTACATGGGTTAAATCACTGCAAGGAATAATAATATTCTTAGTCTACATAAAAGACAAAAGGAAAGCCTCGGCTAAAATATTGATGTACTTTGAGTCTACAATTAATGAGAACTTTGCTATTACTTAAGATCCTGGTAAAGAACCAGATAGTGTCCAGTGGAAAACCAGCACCACGAGTTTAAACAGCCTGCAATGGCTGCTATCTAGGAGCTCTACTAAGTCTAGATATTGACCATTGATGTGCTATCTCCAATCTCTGATCAAAAGGAAGGAATCATTTAAGACATCATTCCCTGTCCTTAAACATAGAAAATGTGACCCAGCTGGAGCTGGACTCACAAGAACTCACAAGGACACATCGACTGGGCCCTGAGGTATAAAAGAAAATAAAACAAAACAAAACAAAACAAAAAAAAAACCCCGCTGCCATCGAGTCGATTCCGACTCATAGCGACCCTATAGGACAGAGTAGAACTGCCCCGTAGAGTTTCCAAGGAGCACCTGGCGGATTTGAACTGCTGACCCTTTGGTTAGCAGCTGTAGCACTTAACCGCTACACCACCAGGGTTTCCATAAAAGACAATAGCTAAAATAGTCTTGGAAAATATCTTTTAGGGAACTTTTCACATAAAGCCAATCAAAAAAGACTTTCCCCTCTCATCTTTTTCTATTAGCATTTAGTGAATAGAAAATTTGTTGGACCAATGAAGACCCTCCTGACTGTCGGTTACTGAAACCTGTACCAATGATTGTTAAGAAAGGCAATTCAAAATGTAGGATCACAGTTTCTAGCCAATCTGTAAAACGGTGAAACTTTCAATGGCTTTGCCCATTTTGTACCCTATAATAGTCTTAGGATTTGGGCAGACATGGCTGTAGCAACATGCTTGTCTGTTTTCCCATTCTTGCCTATTCTGTACTATTCCTTGGACTTGGACAGACATGGCTCTAGCAGCATGCTTGTCCACTTCCCACTTTTGCTTTCTGGAATATATGAACCAGTTGAAGGACTTAAGTGGCTGTTCAAGAGACAAAACAAAGACTGGTAAATAAGTGCTGTAGAGGTATTAAGAATTGTTTTTGTTCTAGCTCTCTTATTAATTTTTATTTTAACCTTTGCTTGCGTTGTTCCTCTTTTTAGAAAAGTTTATGTGTCTTGGTGTATACCTTAATGAGTTGGTGCCTTCTCCCCGAAGGGTGGATTCATTTCAAGTGATTCAAAAGTTCCAACTCCAAATGATGGTTGTTCAGGGATTTCAACCCATCCCTCATCAAGAGTAGAGACAGCAGCTCAATAAAGGGCCAATTTTTTTTATATAGATACAAGAGAGGTATAATAGTTTAGCTCAGATAACCTGAGAGTTCTACTCCTCTAACCTGTAGGCCTCTACACCCCACCCTGTAGGAAGTAGCTAGAAAGACTCAATGCCCTGTTTCCCAAGATTGAGGAACTCACAACAAAAAGGTGGGATTGGAACAGGCTGCTTGGCCATGACATGAATAGGACCTACGGCATTTTTCTCTCTTCTAAACTTATTCTTGACTGCTCAGTTCCTTTTTCCTTGTTAAATTTTTACTAATAACTAATGTCACCTTCAGACTGTGGAAAACAAATGATATGATCTAAGAAAGTCTTATGACCACCAAAACCACCCCAGAAGACCAGTTACCCCCTGGACAGGTGGGCTAATACCTTGGCACCATGATCACCGAAGCCACTCTAGGAGACAATGACATCCCACAAGTTCCTGAAACCCATGATTTTGTTACCGCAATTTCGTGGGTCAGAACCACCTGCTGCAGACAGCCAATTCCTGAGACAGGGTAAGGTGAGTAGAGAGAACGTTATTGTATATCAATACACAGGAGACAGAGGGGAATGAGCTCCTCCAAAGCCTGTCTCTCCCAACTAGAGATTGGCTGAAAACTTTATAGGGCAAAATCATGGGTTTCAGGAACTTGTGGAATATCATTCTCTCCTGGGTGGTTTCGGTGATCATGGTCCCAAGGTATTATCTCATCTGCCCAGGGGGTTGCAGGTCTCCTGGGGTGGTTTTAGTGGTCATAAGACTTTCCCTGGAGTGCCTGGTAGATTTGAACTGTCGACCTTTTGGTTAGCAGCTGTAACACTTAACCACTACGGCACCAGGGTTTCCAAGTTGTCCCAGCACCATTTATTAAAGAGACTAGTCTTTCCCAAATGAATGTACTTACTCTTGTTGAAAATTAAATGACTGTATATGTGTGAGTTTATTTCCGAAAGCTCAGTTCTACCCCATTGGTCTGTTTCTATCAGTATACCTGTATCAGACTCTTTTGCTTGCTGTATCTTTATACTATGTTCGAGTTCTCAGAAACTAAAGAAAAAGAGAAACTTGAATGCAGCAACAGAGAGTGAAAAATCATACAAAGGGACTCCAATAAGGTTTAATGCTGATTTCTCCTCAAAAACCTTAAACCTTATATAATAATTAACCCCAAATGGATTATGAACTTAAGTGTTGTAAAAACAGCTTGGGAGTGTTGTCTGGCCTCTTCTAAGTTCACAAGGGGGAAGGAGAATCGAGATTTTAGATAGTCAGTGTTTAAATTGCCTCTCCTTATCAAACCAGTAATGAGGAGACAAGCATGTTCCTTGGTATTGAAGAATCTTCTGTTTCAGTTGGAACTTTAAGCATCTGCATCCATAAAAAAAAGTCCAGGAGGAGGCGGGGCCAAGATGGCGGACTAGGTGGACGCTACCGCGGATCCCTCTTGCAACAAAGACTCGGAAAAACAAGTGAATCGATCACATACATAACAATCTATGAACTCTGAACAACAAGCACAGACTTAGAGACGGAGAACGAACGAATACGGGGAAGCAGCGACTGTTTTCAGAACTAGGAGCCAGCGTACCAGGCAGGTGACCTTCGGAGCCCGATCTGGGGCAGAGCCCAGGGGGGCAGACGGCACAGACAAGGGGCCCAGCCCTACCCCCCCGAACCCATCCCAGGAGGAAGTCTAGCTGGTCAGCACAGCGGCGTAGAGGCACAGTCAGTGGAAGAAGCACCCGGGAGGCAGTGACTGATCTTGGAGCGGGGAGAGCGTCCTGCCGGGAGTGTGGCGGGAAGCGGGCGGGGCGCGAAAGGGGGGGGTCAGCTATATTTCCCTAAAGTGACCCCGGGGCGGGGCCCACACGTTCGTGAGGGGGGACGCCTACCCAGTTCGCGCGTGTGGCGCTGCGCACCAGAGGGAGAAGTCCCCAGGAGGAAGTGACTGTTCTTGGAGCGGGGAGAGCCAGGGAGCCGTCCCGCTGGGATTTTGGCGAAAGCCGGTGGGACGTGAGCGCGGGGTCCAATTATATTAGCCTGAATTGACCCAGGGGGCAGGCCCACCTGGTCGTGCGGGTGACGTCCACCCAGTTCGCTCGAGCGATGCCGCGCACCGGAGGGAGAAGTCCCCGGGAGAAAGTGACAGGTCTCGGAGTGGGGAGAGTAGCGTCCCAACCGGGGAGCCGTCCCGCCCGGATTTTGGCGGACGGGGGCAGAGCGTGAACGCCGTGATCAGCTCTATATTCTGTGGTGCTTCACTCCTAGCTCTCTGATCCCTCCCCCACCCTCCCCAGGCGGCTCCATTAACATCCAAATACCTGGAGCCAGAGGGAGAATTCAGATAGGGATTTGACTGCATTTTTTTTAGCTGATTACCTGGAAAATCTAGTTTCCCAGTGATGGCTCGGAGACAGCAGTCCATAACAAACCACATAAAGAAACAGACCATGACAGCTTCTCCAACCCCCCAAACAAAAGAATCAAAATCTTTCCCAAATGAAGATACAATCCTGGAATTATCAGATACAGAATATAAAAAACTAATTTACAGAATGCTTCAAGATATCACAAATGAAATTAGAATAAATGCAGAAAAAGCCAAGGAACACACTGATGAAACTGTTGAAGAACTCAAAAAGATTATTCAAGAACATAGTGGAAAAATTAATAAGTTGCAAGAATCCATAGAGACACAGCATGTAGAAATCCAAAAGATTAACAATAAAATTACAGAATTTGACAATGCAATACTAAGTCAGAGGAGCAGACTCGAGCAATTAGAATGTAGACTGGGACTTCTGGAGGACCAGGGAATCAACACCAACATAGCTGGAAAAAAATCAGATAAAAGAATTTAAAAAAATGAAGAAACCCTAAGAATCATGTGGGACTCTATCAAGAAGGATAACTTGCAAGTGATTGGAGTCCCAGAACAGAGAAGGGGGACAGAAAACACAGAGAAAATAGTTGAAGAACTCCTGACAGAAAACTTCCCTGACATCATGAAAGACGAAAGGATATCTATCCAAGATGCTCATCGAACCCCATTTAAGATTGATCCAAAAAGAAAAACACCAAGACATATTGTCATCAAACTTGCCAAAACCAAAGATAAAGAGAAAATTTTAAAAGCAGCCAGGGAGAAAAGAAAGGTGTCCTTCAAGGGAGGATCAATAAGAATAAGTTCAGACTACTCAGCAGAAACCATGCAGGCAAGACGGGAATGGGACGAAGTATACAGAGCACTGAAGGAGAAAAACTGCCAACCAAGGATCATATATCCAGCAAAACTCTCTCTGAAATATGAAGGAGAAATTAAGATATTTACAGATAAACACAAGTTTAGAGAATTTGCAAAAACTAAACCAAGACTGCAAGACATTCTAAAGGAGATTGTTTGGCCTGATGACCAATAATATCAGGTACCAGCACAATACAAGGTCACAAAACAGAACGTCCTGGTACCAACGCAACGCAAATAGGGAAAGCACAAAAACAAAAAAATTAAGACTAATTCTAAACAATAAATAAATAAACAAAATAATACACATAACAGGAAATCATGGAAATCAATAGATAAACGATCACAATAATCAAAAAGAGGGACTAAAGATAGGAGGCATTGAACTGCCAGATGGAGAGTGATACAAGGCGATATAGAACGATACAAGTTAGGTTTTTACTTAGAAAAATAGGGGTAAATAATAAGGTAACCACAAAAAGGAATATCAATTCCATAACTCGAGAAAAAAGCCAAGAAAAACGTAACGACTCAACAAACACAAAGTTAAACATTATGAAAATGAGGATCTCACAAGCTACTAAGAAAAACGTCTCAGCACAAAAAAGTATGTGGACAAATGAAATGGCCAACAACACACATGAAAAGGCATCGAAATGACAGCACTAAACACTTATTTATCTATAATTACGCTGAATGTAAATGGACTAAATGCACCAATAGAGAGACAGAGAGTCACGGACTGGATAAAGAAACACGATCCATCTATATGCTGCCTACAAGAGACACACCTTAGACTTAGAGACACAAACAAACTAAAACTTAAAGGATGGAAAAAAATATATCAAGCAAACAATAAGCAAAAAAGAAGAGGAGTAGCAATATTAATTTCTGACAAAATAGACTTTAGACTTAAATCCGCCAAAAAGGAAAAAGAAGGACACTATATAATGATAAAAGGGACAATGGATCAGGAAGACATAACCATATTAAATATTTACGCATCCAATGACAGGGCTGCAAGATACATAAATCAAATTTTAGCAGAATTGAAAAGTGAGATAGACACCTCCACATTTATAGTAGGAGACTTCAACACACCACTTTCGGAGAAGGACAGGACATCCAGTAAGAAGCTCAACAGAGACACGGAAGATCTAATTACAACAATCAACCAACTTGACCTCATTGACTTATACAGAACTCTCCACCCAACTGCTGCAAAATATACTTTTTTTTCTAGCGCACATGGAACATTCTCTAGAATAGACCACATATTAGGTCATAAAACAAACCTTTGCAGAATCCAAAACATCGAAATATTACAAAGCATCTTCTCAGACCACAAGGCAATGAAGCTAGAAATCAATAACAGAAAAACTAGGGAAAAGAAATCAAATACTTGGAAACTGAACAATACCCTCCTGAAAAAAGACTGGGTTATAGAAGACATCAAGGAGGGAATAAGGAAATTCTTAGAAAGCAACGAGAATGAAAATACTTCCTATCAAAACCTCTGGGACACAGCAAAAGCAGTGCTCAGAGGCCAATTTAGATCGATAAATGCACACATACAAAAAGAAGAAAGAGCCAAAATCAGAGAACTGTTCCTACAACTTGAACAAATAGAAAGTGAGCAACAAAAGAATCCATCAGGCACCAGAAGAAAACAAATAATAAAAATTAGAGCTGAACTAAATGAATTCGAGAACAGAAAAACAATTGAAAGAATTAACAAAGCCAAAAGCTGGTTCTTTGAAAAAATTAACAAAATTGATAAAGCATTGGCTACACTGACTAAAGAAAAACAGGAAACAAATAACCCGAATAAGAAACGAGAAGGACCACATCACAACAGAACCAAATGAAATTAAAAGAATCATTTCAGATTACTACGTAAAATTGTACTCTAGCAAATTGGAAAACCTAGAAGAAATGGATAAATTCTTGGAACAATACTACCTACCTAAACTAACACATTCAGAAGTAGAACAACTAAATAGACCCATAACAAAAAAAGAGCGATTGAAACGGTAATCAAAAAACTTCCAACAAAAAAAAGTCCTGGCCAGGACGGCTTCACTGCAGAGTTCTACCAAACCTTCAGAGAAGACTTAACATCATTACTATTGAAGGTATTTCAAAACATAGAAAAAGACGGAATACTACCCAACTCATTCTATGAAGCCACCATCTCCCTGATACCAAAACCAGGTAAAGACAGTACAAAAAAAGAAAATTATAGACATATATCCCTCATGAACATAGATGCAAAAATCCTCAACAAAATTCTAGCCAATAGAATCCAACAACACATCAAAAAAATAATTCACCCTGATCAAGTGGGATTTATACCAGGTATGCAAGGCTGGTTTAATATCAGAAAAACCATTAATGTAATCCATCACTTAAATAAAACAAAAGATAAAAACCACATGATCTTATCAATAGATGCAGAAAAGGCATTTGACAAAGTTCAACACCCATTTTTGATAAAAACTCTTACCAAAATAGGAATTGAAGGAAAATTCCTCAACATAATAAAGGGCATCTATGCAAAGCCAACAGCCAATATCACTCTAAATGGAGAGAACCTGAAAGCATTTCCCTTGAGAACGGGAACCAGACAAGGATGCCCTTTATCACCGCTCTTATTCAACATCGTGCTGGAAGTCCTAGCCAGGGCAATTAGGCTAGACAAAGAAATAAAGGGTGTCCAGTTTGGTAAGGAGGAAGTAAAGCTATCACTATTTGCAGATGACATGATCGTATACATGGAAAACCCTAAGGAATCCTCCAGAAAACTACTGAAACCAATAGAAGAGCTTGGAAAAGTCTCAGGTTATAAAATAAACATACAAAAATCACTTGGATTCCTCTACATCAACAAAAAGAACACCGAAGAGGAAATAACCAAATCAATACCATTCACAGTAGCCCCCAAGAAGATAAAATACTTAGGAATAAACCTTACCAAGGATGTAAAAGACCTATACAAAGAAAACTATAAAACTCTGCTACAAGAAATTCAAAAGGACATACTTAAGTGGAAAAACATACCCTGCTCATGGATAGGAAGACTTAACAGAGTAAAAATGTCGATTCTACCAAAAGCCATCTATACATATAACGCACTTCCAATCCAAATACCAATGTCATATTTTAAGGGGATAGAGAAACAAATCACTAATTTCATATGGAAGGGAAAGAACCCCCGGATAAGCAAAGCATTACTGAAAAAGAAGAAGAAAGTGGGAGGCCTCACTCTACCTGATTTCAGAACCTATTATACAGCTACAATAGTCAAAACAGCCTGGTACTGGTACAACAACAGGCACATAGACCAATGGAACAGAATTGAGAACCCAGACATAGATCCATCCACGTATGAGCAGCTGATATTTGACAAAGGATCAGTGTCAGTCAATTGGAGAAATGATAGTCTTTTTAACAAATGGTGCTGGCATAACTGGATATCCATTTGCAAAAGAATGAAACAGGACCCATACCTCACACCATGCACAAAAACTAACTGCAAGTGGATCAAAGACCTAAACATAAAGACTAAAACGATAAAGATCATGGAAGAAAAAATAGGATCAACCCGAGGAGCCCTAATACAGGGCATAAACAGAATACAAAACATTACCAAAAATGACGAAAAGAAACCCGATAACTGGGAGCTCCTAAAAATCAAACACCTGTGCTCATCTAAAGACTTCACCAAAAGAGTAAAAAGACCACCTCCAGACTGGGAAAGAATATTCAGCTATGACATCTCCGACCAGCGCCTGATCTCTAAAATCTATATGATTCTGTCAAAACTCAACCAGAAAAAGACAAACAACCCAATCAAGAAGTGGGCAAAGGAGATGAACACACATTTCACTAAAGAAGATACTCAGGCAGCCAACAGATACATGAGAAAATGCTCCCAATCATTAGCCATTACAGAAATGCAAATTAAAACTACGATGAGATTCCATCTCACACCAACTAGACTGGCATTAATCCAAAAAACACAAAATAATAAATGTTGGAGAGGCTGCGGAGAGATTGGAACTCTCATACACTGCTGGTGGGATTGTAAAATGGTACAACCACTTTGGAAATCCATCTGGCGTTATCTTAAACAGTTAGAAATAGAACTACCATACAACCCAGAAATCCCACTCCTCGGAATATACCCTAGAGATACAAGAGCCTTCACACAAACAGATATATGCACACCCATGTTTATTGCAGCTCTGTTTACAATAGCAAAAACCTGGAAGCAACCAAGATGTCCGTCAACGGATCAATGGGTAAATAAATTGTGGTATATTCACACAATGGAATACTACGCATCGATAAAGAACAGTGACGAATCTCTGAAACATTTCATAACATGGAGGAATCTGGAAGGCATTATGCTGAGCGAAATGAGACAGTTGCAAAAGGACAAATATTGTATAAGACCAGTATTATAAGATCTTGAGAAACAGAAAAAACGGAGAAGAACACATACTTTTGTGGTTACAACGGGGGGAGGGAGGGAGGGAGGGAGAGAGAGGGCTTTTTATTGATCAATCAGTAGATAAGAACTGCTTTGGGTGAAGGGAAAGACAACACTCAATACAAGGAAGGTCAGCCTAATTGGACTGGACTAAAAGCAAAGAGGTTTCCGGGATAAAATGAAAGCTTCAAAGGTCAGCGGAGCAGGGGCCGGGGTCTGGGGAACTTGGTTTGAGGGGACTTCTAAGTCAATGGGCAAAATAATTCTATTATGAAAACATTCTGCATCCCACTTTGAATTGTGGCGCCTGGGGTCCTAAATGCCAACAAGCGGCCATCTAAGATACATCAATTGGTCTCAACCCACCTGGAGCAAAGGCAAAGGAAGAACACCAAGGTCACACGACAACTAAGAACCCAAGAGACAGAAAGGGCCACATGAACCAGAGACCTACATTATCCTGAGACCAGAAGAACTAGTTGGTGCCCGGCCACAATCGATGTCTACCCTGTCAGGGAACACAACAGACAACTCCTGAGGGAGCAGAAGACCAATGGGATACAGACCCCAAGTTCTCATGAAAAGACCATACCTAATGGTATGACTGCGACTAGAGGAATCCCAGAGACAATGCTCCCCAGAACTTCTGATGGCACAGGACAGGAACCATCCCGGAAGACAAATCATCAGGCATGAAAAGGACTGGTCAGTCGGGGGGAGAGAGATGCTGATGAAGAGTGAGCTAATTAAATCGGGTGGACACTGGGGAGTGTGTTGGCAACTCTTGACTGGAGGGGGGATGGGAAGATAGAGAGAGAGGGAAGATGGCAAAATTGGCACGAAACGAGAGACTGTAAGGGCTGACTCAATAGGGGGAGAGCAAGTGGGAGAAGGGAGTAAGATGTATGTAAACCTACATGTGACAGACTGATTGGAATGGTAAATGTTCACTTGAAGCTTAATAAAAATTAATTAAAAAAAAAATCCAGTCCAGAGCAAGCCATCAAATTGCAGCAGTCTGCACCAGCTCATGGTGTCAGATATCTTCCTCTTCATTTGGTCATGTTCTGGTCAGCTCATCCCTAGCCATCCAAGCTATGCCACAATGGGTAGCAGCCTTAGGCCTGAGAGTTCACACACACGTCCCAGCACTTCAGGCAGCCCCTTCACAATCTCATCCCTAGCCCCCTTGGGCTAGGTCAGTGGGTTCTACCTATAAACTTAGAGGAGTCCACACACAACTCCCTTTACTTCTGACCAGCGAGCCCTTCCTCTCTCTCTCATCCCTAAACCCTGTGGGCTAGGTCAATGGGTGAAAATGGAACATGTCCAGACCCAGCCCGTCTCTTTGTTGCTGCACTTCCCCATTTCCACTCACGAGTGGATCCAGGTGGTGGTCACCAAAATGAGCAGACCAAACTGCCTACTTGTTGGCTCCCTTCAGCTTCTAGTCGTGGAAGGGGCTCCTTCTGATGGGCACTGACTTTTCCTGCCTCAATGCATCTGACAGCAAACCACTTGCTCAAAATTCAAAAAGCAAAACACTTTTTTTTTCTGTGCAGGTCCGTCCTTCAAATGCAAATCTTCACTTCTCTTAGCAGTTCAGGGTAGTTCTGCATGTCTTTTCAAATGCAGATCTGGGTGGGGCTCAGATCTGCAAACTAAACCCAGACTCTGTACACAGCTGCTGCATTTAAATCAACAGCCTGTGTTTCCCTCAGGCAAATCCTATTTCCCTTTTAGCATATCCAATCAAGTATTGGCTGAAGGTGGAGTTACATGCTCTCTGTAATTTATAATAGCCAGTATTCATTTCTACCATACATTTAGTTCTACTTTACAACACCGGATGGGAGAAACATTCAATATACATAGTATATTCAGTTAAACACATAATCCTAAACACACAACCCTTTTTAAAGTATTCAATTTTATCTTCTCTTCTCCACACTTTAACTACCTTCCCATTCATATGCATATGACCTTGGGCCTCTGGCTGGTTGGAGCCAGTAGATCCTGGCCCCCTCTCAATCTTTCTGCTTATCTAGCCTGCGGTTGGCCCCAGGTCTCTCCAGATGTGGCATAACTTTCCTTTCAGGTATTACAGGCAACAACAACCAAAGCACCCATCCAAGAATCAAAAGCTTCACTTCCCAAGTCCTTCATTCCTTCTCTTACAAAGTTGCATGCTTTCATGAGTCTGGAGCCATTGCAAAAAATCCCATTTCTGAATTTTGGGAAGGCGGGGCCAAGGTGGCAGACTAGGTAGACGCTACCTCGGATCCCTCTTGCAACAAAGACTCGGAAAAACAAGGGAATCGATCACATACATAACAATCTACGAACCCTGAACAACAAACACAGATTTAGAGACGGAGAACGAACGAATACGGGGAAGCAGCGACTGTTTTCAGAGCCTGGAGCCAGCGTCCCAGTCAGGTAACCTTGGCGCCAGGCTTAGGTCTGGTCCCAGGGGAGCTGAACTCAAAATCTTGTGACGGAACAAACAAGGGGCACAGCCCTACCCCACTGAACTGACCCCAGGAGGGGGCCCAGCCTGTCCACACAGGCGGCGTGGCAACGCGGCTGGTGGGAGAAGTCCCCGGGAGGCAGTGACTGGATTTGGAGCCAGGAGTGCAACGTCCCAGCTGGGGAACCTTGGCCCCGGGTTTTTGACTGGGCACTGTCAGGACGCAAGCACGGCGCAGAGCCCTACTCCCCTGAACTAACCCCGGGAGGGGGCCCAGCTGGTCCGGGGGGGCCGCGCAGCGACGCGGCTGGCGGGAAGAGAAGTCCCGGGAGGCAGCGACTGATTTTGGAGCCAGGAGTGCAGCGTCCCAGCAGAGGAACCATGATGCTGGGCTTTGGATTGGCAGCGGAGGATCTGACCGCAGCTTCAGCGGGACAGACCCTCGGGGGCAATCTCCACACAGCCAGCACACATAGGTGACACGCCCCTCAGGAATCTCAGATAAAATAGTCATTCCAAGCAAGATAAGCAACTTTGGCTATATTCCGAGGTGCTACTCTCTTATTTCTCTGAACCCTTCCCCACCCTTCCCAGGCGGCTTCATTAACATTGGAATTTCCTGAGCCAGAGGGAGAACGGCTCCGGCTCTGCGGCCACTTTGCTTTTCCCTTTTTTTCTTCTTTAGTCTTTTCAATTTTTTTTTTCCTAACCCATTCTTCTGGCCTGAGAGAAGGAACCATAAAAAACCCAGGGACCAAAAATCCATCCCTAATTGGACTAAAAACACAGAACCAGCTACAGCCAAGCATATATGATCCAAATCTTGGACTTTCATCCTTACAGGGAACAAGGTGGCTGTTATAATCCAAAGGCAGTTTTGATAGGGATCTCACCGCATTTTTTTTTTAGCGAATTTTCTGGAAAAACAAGTTTCCCAGGTCTGATATCTCTGCTTATTTAACAGAGCCCTAACTGACCCACAACAGGGAACAGAGGGCTGAAGCTCCCCCCAGACCACCTAGCCTCCTGCCTTAGGGGTCTAAGGAGGGTGACACCTACGAATCAGTAGAGGTACTTGCATTGGGGGCCTAAGGTACAGCTGCACTGCCCTCCCACCAAGGTGCTATAGGAATAGAGACACACCTACCTCACCGACACTTGGGGGAAGCCAGTAAACATCCTGCCCCCCCTGGAGTGTGAACCCCAGCTGCTAATAGAATCTGGTGCACACAGCTATCACCACTACTTCTCGAGGTGGATAAGTGTTAGGGTGCAGCATACACTTGAAGATCCAAAATCAGATTCTACTCAAGAACAGTGAATAGACTCAGGCATATATATCTGGCAACAGCCCAAACCAGCTGGTAATAGGTCATAAGTAAGTCAAGGGCTCCACCAAACAAGACAGCACAATCTAGTAGCCCATCCACGTATATTGAAAGAAAACGAAATAAGGATAAGACTCAGTGAGCAATTACAGAATAAATCACTACTATATCTTTTTTTTATATCTTAGTGATGGCTCGGAGACAGCAGTTGATATCAAACCACATAAAGAAGCAGACCATGACAGCTTCTACAACCCCCCAAACAAAAGAATCAAAATCTTTCCCAAAAGAAGATACAATCCTGGAATTATCAGACACAGAATATAAAAAACTAATTTACAGAATGCTTCAAGACATCAGGGATGATCTCAGAAATGAAATAAGGCAAACTACAGAAAAAGCCAAGGAACACACTGATAAAACTGTTGAAGAACTCAAAAAGATTATTCAAGAACATAGTGGAAAAATTAATAAGTTGCAAGAATCCATAGAGAGACAGCATGTAGAAATCCAAAAGATTAACAATAAAATTACAGAATTAGACAATGCAATAGGAAGTCAGAGGAGCAGACTCGAGCAATTAGAATGCAGACTGGGACATCTGGAGGACCAGGGAATCAACACCAACATAGCTGAAAAAAAATCAGATAAAAGAATTAAAAAAAAATGAAGAAACCCTAAGAATCATGTGGGACTCGATCAAGAAGGATAACCTGCGAGTGATTGGAGTCCCAGAACAGGGAGGTAGGACAGAAAACACAGAGAGAATAGTTGAACATCTGCTGACAGAAAACTTCCCTGACATCATGAAAGAAGAAAGGATATCTATCCAAGATGCTCATCGAACCCCATTTAAGATTGATCCAAAAAGAAAAACACCAAGACATATTGTCATCAAACTTGCCAAAACCAAAGATAAAGAGAAAATTTTAAAAGCAGCCAGGGAGAAAAGAAAGGTGTCCTTCAAGGGAGGATCAATAAGAATAAGTTCAGACTACTCAGCAGAAACCATGCAGGCAAGACGGGAATGGGACGAAGTATACAGAGCACTGAAGGAGAAAAACTGCCAACCAAGGATCATATATCCAGCAAAACTCTCTCTGAAATATGAAGGAGAAATTAAGATATTTACAGATAAACACAAGTTTAGAGAATTTGCAAAAACCAAACCAAAGCTACAAGAAATACTAAAGGAAATTCGTCAGAAAACCAGTAATATCAGGTACCAGCACAACACAAGGTCACAAAACAGAACATCCTGATATCAACTCAAATAGGGAAATCACAAGAACAAATTAAGATTAATTAAAAAAAAAAAGCTCATAACAGGGAATCATTGAAGTCAATACGTAAAAGATCACAATAATCAAAAAGAGGGACTAAATACAGGAGGCATAGAACTGCCATATGGAGAGGGATACAAGGCGAAATAGGACAATACAAGTTAGATTTTTACTTAGAAAAATAGGGATAAATATTAAGGTAACCACAAAGAGGTATAACAACTCCATAACTCAAGATAAAACACAGGAAAAACGTAACGACTCAACAAATATAAAGTCAAACACTATGAAAATGAGGATCTCACAATTTACTAAGAAAAACGTCACAGCACAAAAAAGTAAGTGGAAAAATAAAACTGTCAACAACACACATAAAAAGGCATCAAATGACAACTCTAAACACTTACTTATCTATAATTATGCTGAATGTAAATGGACTAAATGCACCAATAAAGAGACAGAGAGTCTCAGACTGGATAAGGAAACACGATCCGTCTATATGCTGCCTACAAGAGACACACCTTAGACTTAGAGACACAAACAAACTAAAACTCAAAGGATGGAAAAAAATATATCAAGCAAACAATAAGCAAAAAAGAAGAGGAGTAGCAATATTAATTTCTGACAAAACAGACTTTAGACTTAAATCCACCACAAAGGATAAAGAAGGACACTATATAATGATAAAAGGGACAATGGATCAGGAAGATATAACCATATTAAATATTTATGCACCCAATGACAGGGCTGCAAGATACATAAATCAAATTTTAACAGAATTGAAAAGTGAGATAGACACCTCCACAATTATAGTAGGAGACTTCAACACACCACTTTCGGAGGACAGGACATCCAGTAAGAAGCTCAATAGAGACATGGAAGACCTAATTACAACAATCAACCAACTTGGCCTCATTGACTTATACAGAACTCTCCACCCAACTGCTGCAAAGTAGACTTTTTTTTCTAGCGCACATGGCACATTCTCTAGAATAGACCACATATTAGGCCATAAAACAAATCTTTGCAGAATCCAAAACATCGAAATATTACAAAGCATCTTCTCAGACCGCAAGGCAATAAAATTAGAAATCAACAACAGAAAAACTAGGGAAAAGAAATCAAATACTTGGAAACTGAACAATACCCTCCTGAAAAAAGACTGGGTTATAGAAGACATCAAGGAGGGAATAAGGAAATTCATAGAATGCAATGAGAATGAAAATACTTCGTATCAAAACCTCTGGGACACAGCAAAAGCAGTGCTCAGAGGCCAATTTATATTGATAAATGCACACATACAAAAAGAAGAAAGAGCCAAAATCAGAGAACTGTCCCTACAACCTGAACAAAAAGAAAGTGAGCAACAAAAGAATCCATCAGGCACCAGAAGAAAACAAAAAATAAAAAGTAGAGCTGAACTAAATGAATTAGAGAACAGAAAAACAGTTGAAAGAATTAACAAAGCCAAAAGCTGGTTCTTTGAAAAAATTAACAAAATTGATAAACCGTTGGCTAGACTGACTAAAGAAATACAGGAAAGGAAACAAATAACCCGAATAAGAAAAGAGAAGGACCACATCACCACAGATCCAACTGAAATTAAAAGAATCATATCAGATTATTACGAAAAATTGTACTCTGACAAATTTGCAAACCCAGAAGAAATGGATGAATTCCTGGAAAAACACTACCTACCTAAACTAACACATTCAGAAGTAGAACAACTAAATAGACCCATAACAAAAAAAGAGATTGAAACGGTAATCAAAAAACTCCCAACAAAAAAAAGCCCTGGCCCGGACGGCTTCACTGCAGAGTTCTACCAAACTTTCAGAGAAGAGTTAACAGCACTACTACTGAAGGTATTTCAAAGCATAGAAAATGATGGAATACTACCCAACGCATTCTATGAAGCCACCATCTCCCTGATACCAAAACCAGGTAAAGACAGGACAAAAAAAGAAAATTACAGACCTATATCCCTCATGAACATTGATGCAAAAATCCTCAACAAAATTCTAGGCAATAGAATCCAACAACACATCAAAAAAATAATTCACCCTGATCAAGTGGGATTTATACCAGGTATGCAAGGCTGGTTTAATATCAGAAAAACCATTAATGTAATCCATCACTTAAATAAAACAAAAGACAAAAACCACATGATCTTATCAATTGATGCAGAAAAGGCATTTGACAAAGTCCAACACCCATTTATGATAAAAACTCTCACCAAAATAGGAATTGAAGGAAAATTCCTCAACATAATAAAGGGCATCTATGCAAAGCCAACAGCCAATATCACTCTAAATGGAGAGAACCTGAGAGCATTTCCCTTGAGAATGGGAACCAGACAAGGATGCCCTTTATCACCGCTCGTATTCAACAATGTGCTAGAAGTCCTAGCCAGAGCAATTAGGCTAGACAAAGAAAAGGCATCCGGATTGGCAAGGAGGAAGTAAAATTATCTCTATTTGCAGATGACATGATCTTATACACAGAAAACCCTAAGGAATCCTCCAGAAAACTACTGAAACTAATAGAAGAGTTTGGCAGAGTCTCAGGTTATAAAATAAACATACAAAAATCACTTGGAATCCTCTACATCAACAAAAAGAACACCGAGGAGGAAATCACCAAATCAATACCATTCACAGTAGCCCCCAAGAAGATAAAATACTTAGGAATAAATCTTACCAAGAATGTAAAAGACCTATACAAAGAAAACTACAAAGCTCTACTACAATAAATTCAAAAGGACATACTTAAGTGGAAAAACATACCTTGCTCATGGATACGAAGACTTAACATGGTAAAAATGTCTATTCTACCAAAAGCCATCTATACATACAATGCACTTCCGATCCAAATTCCAATGTCATTTTTTAAGGTGATAGAGAAACAAATCACCAATTTCATATGGAAGGGAAAGAAGCCTCGGATAACCAAAGCATTACTGAAAAGGAAGAAGAAAGTGGGAGGCCTCACTCTACCTGATTTCAGAAGCTATTATACAGCCACAGTAGTCAAAACAGCCTGGTACTGGTACAACAACAGGCACATAGACCAGTGGAACAGAATTGAGAACCCAGATATAAATTCATCCACGTATGAGCAGCTGATATTTGACAAAGGACCAGTGTCAGTTAATTGGGGAAAAGATAGTCTTCTTAACAAATGGTGCTGGCATAACTGGATATCCATTTGCAAAAAAATAAAACAGGACCCATACCTCACACCATGCACAAAAACTAACTTCAGTGGATCAAAGACCTAAACATAAAGACTAAAACGATAAAGATCATGGAAGAAAAAATAGGGACAACCTTAGGAGCCCTAACACAAGGCATAAACAGAATACAAAACATTACCAAAAATGACGAAGAGAAACCCGATAACTGGGAGCTCCTAAAAATCAAACACCTATGCTCAGCTAAAGACTTCACCAAAAGAGTAAAAAGACCACCTCCAGACTGGGAAAGAATTTTCAGCTATGACATCTCCGACCAGCGCCTGATCTCTAAAATCTACATGATTCTGTCAAGACTCAACCACAAAAAGGCAAACAACCCAGTCAAGAAGTGGGCAAAGGATATGAACACACACTTCACTAAAGAAGATATTCAGGCAGCTAACAGATACATGAGAAAATGCTCTCGATCATTAGCCATTAGAGAAATGCAAATTAAAACTACGATGAGATTCCATCTCACTCTAACAAGGCTGGCATTAATCCAAAAAACACAAAACAATAAATGTTGGAGAGGCTGCAGAGAGATTGGAACTCTTATACACTGCTGGTGGGAATGTAAAATGGTACAATCACTTTGGAAATCTATCTGGCTTCATCTTAAACAGTTAGAAATAGAACTACCATACAACCCAGAAATCCCACTCCTTGGAATATACCCTAGAGAAACAAGAGCCTTCACAAAAAAACAGATATATGCACACCCATGTTTATTGCAGCTCTGTTTACAATAGCAAAAAGCTGGAAGCAACCAAGGTGTCCATCAACAGATGAATGGGTAAATAAATTGTGGTATATTCACACAATGGAATTCTACACATCGATAAAGAACAGTGACGAATCTGTGAAACATTTCATAACATGGAGGAACCTGGAAGGCATTATGCTGAGCGAAATTAGAGGCAAAAGGACAAATATTGTATAAGACCACTATTATAAGATCTTGAGGAATAGTAAAAACTGAGAAGAACACATACTTTTGTGGTTACGAGGAGGGGAGGGAGGGAGGGAGGGAGAGGGTTTTTTATTGATTAATTAGTAGATAAGAACTGCTTTAGGTGAAGGGAAAGACAACACTCAATACATGGAAGGTCAGCTCAATTGGACTGGACCAAAAGTAAAGAAGTTTCCGGGATAAACTGAATGCTTCAAAGGTCAGCGGAGCAAGGGCGGGGGTTTGGGGACCATGGTTTAAGGGGACTTCTAAGTCAATTGGCAAAATAATTCTATGATGAAAACATTCTGCCTCCCACTTTGAAATGTGGCATCTGGGGTCTTAAATGCTAACAAGCGGCCATCTAAGATGCATCAGTTGGTCTCAACCCACCTGGATCAAAGGAGAATGAAGAACACCAAGGTCACACGACAACTAAGAGCCCAAGAGACAGAAAGGGCCACATGAATTAGAGACCTACATCATCCTGAGACCAGAATAACTAGTTGTTGCCCAGCCACAATCGATGACTGCCCTGATAGGGAGCACAACAGAGAACCTCTGAGGGAGCAGGAGATCAGTGGGATGCAGACCCCAAATTCTCATAAAAAGACCATACTTAATGGTCTGACTGAGACTAGAGGAATCCTGGGGGCCATGGTCCCCAGACCTTCCGTTGGCACAGGATAGGAACCACCCCCGAAGACAACTCATCAGACATGAAAGGAACTGGACGGTGGGGGGGAGAGAGATGCTGATGAAGAGTGAGCTAATTATATCAGGTGGACACTTGAGATTGTGTTGGCATCTCATGTCTGGAGGGGGGATGGGAGGATAGAGAGAGTGGGAAGCTGGCAAAATTGTCACGAAAGGAGAAACTGGAAGGGCTGACTCATTAGGGGGAGAGCAAGTGGGAGTTCGGAGTAAGATGTATGTAAACTTATATGTGACAGATTTGCAAACGTTCACTTGAAGCTCAATAAAAGTTAATAAAAAAAATAACAAAGAGAATAAAACAAAAACAGATAAAGAAAATACAAATAATGTGATAACCAAAGACATGAGTAAGGATAACTAACAGAAGAAAACTAATAAGACATCTAGGGGTGGGGCCAAGATGGCCAAGTAGTCAGACACTTCCAGTTATCCCTCTTACAAAAAACACCCAAAAAACAACGTGAGATGATTATATATATGACAAGCTAGGAGCCCTGAATATTAAAGGCAAAGTTAGGAAATTGGACTGAGAGGCAAGGGGAGGGACAGACAGTTCAGAAGCAGCAAGGAGTTGCTGGACCTGACTCCATGGGAACAAGCACCCTTCAGGTAAGATCCCCTGGCATGACCGCTGCAGGGCTGGTGGTAGCATTCGGGACGTGGTTTTCTCAGGGAGACACAGCAAACTGCACAGTCTACTCACACCTCCAGAACCACAGAAGAACAGCTCGACATGCATTCATGATAAAAAAAACTCTCAGCAAAATAAGAAGGGAAATTCCTCGACATAATAAAGGGTGTTTATACGAAGCTAACAGCCAGCATCATCTTAAATGGAGAGAGTCTGAAAGCATTCCCCTTGTGAACAGGAACCAGACAAGGATGCCCCTTATCACCACTCTTATTCAACATTGTGCTGGAGGTCCTAGCCAGAGCAATTAGGCCAGATAAAGAAATAAATGGCATCTAGATTGGTAAGGTATTTGCAGATGACATGATTTTATACACAGAAAACACTAAAGAATCCTCAAGGAAACTACTGAAACTAAAAGAAGAGTTCGGCAGAGTATCAGGATACAAGATAAACACACAAAAACCAGTTGGATTCCTCTACACCAACAAAGAGAACCTTGAAGAGGAAACCACCAAATTAATACCATTGTAATAACTTGGTGTTTTCCTCTTCAAGGTAGCCCCGAAGAAGATAAAATACTTAGGAATAAATCTAACCAAAGACGCAAAAGACCTACACAAAGAAAACCACAAGACGCTACTGCAAGAAACCAAAAGACACCTACATAAGTGGAAAAACATACCTTGCTCATGGATAAGAAGACCCAACATTGTAAAAGTGTCTATTCTACCAAAAGTGATCTATAGATACAATGCAATTCCCATTCAAATTCCAATGACATTTTTTTAATGAGATGGAGAAACAAATCGCCAAATTCATGTGGAAGAAAAAGATGCCCTGGAGAAGTAAAGCATTACTGAAAAAGAAGAACAAAGTGGGAGACCTCATCCTACCTGACTTTAGGACATATTATACTGCCACAGTAGTCAAAACAGCCTGTTACTGGTACAACAACAGATACATAGACCAATGGAACAGAATTGAGAATCGAGACATAAATCCATCTACATATGAGCAGCTGATACTTGACAAAGGCCCAAAGTCAGTTAAATCAGGGAAAAGACAGTCTCTTTAACAAATGGTGCTGGCTTAACTGGATATCTGTCTCCAAAAAAAAAGAAAGAAACAAGACCCATCCCTCACGCCATGCAAAAAAAAAAATAACTCGAAATGAGCCAAAGACCTAAATATAAAATCTAAAATTATAAAGATCATGGAAGAAAAATAGGGATGCTAGGAGCCCTGCTACATTGCATAAACAGTATACAAAACTTTACTGCCAATGCACAAACACCAGAAAAGAAACTATAGATTACTGGGAGGTCCTAAAAATCAAACACCTATGTTCATCCGAAGACTTCACCAAAAGAGTAAAATGGTTACCTGTAGACTGGGAAAAAGTTTTAACTATGACATTTCTGATCAGCATCTGATTTCTAAAATCTACATGATACAAGAAAAACTCAACAACAAAAAGAAAAATAACCTAATTTAAAAAATGGGCAAAGGATATAAATATGCATTTCACCAAAGAAGACATTCAGGCAGCTAACAGATATATGAGGAAATGCTCACAATCATTAGCCATTAGAGAAATGCAAATCAAAACTGCAATGACATACCATCTCACTCCAACAAGGCTGGCATTAATCCAAAAAACACAAAATAATAAATGTTGGAGAGGTTGTGGAGAGACTGGTACACTCATATGTTGCTGGTGGGAATGTAAAATGGTACAACCACGTTGGAGACCAATTTAGCACTTCCTTAAAAAGCTAGACAGCCTGGTACTGGTACAACAACAGGCACATAGACCAATGGAACAGAATTGAGAACCCAGATATAAATCCATCTACATATGAGCAGCTGATATTTGACAAAGGCCCAGTGTCAGTTAATTGGGGAAAAGACAGTCTTTTTAACAAATGCTGCTGGCAGAACTGGATATCCATTTGCAAAAAAATGAAACAGGACCCATACCTCACACCATGCACAAAAACTAACTCCAAGTGGATCAAAGACCTAAACATAAAGACTAAAACGATAAAGATCATGGAAGAAAAAATAGGGACAACCTTAGGAGCCCTAACCCAAGGCATAAACAGAATACAAAACATTACCAAAAATGACGAAGAGAAAGCCGATAACTGGGAGCTCCTAAAAATCAAACACCTATGCTCATCTAAAGACTTCACCAAAAGAGTAAAAAGACCACCTCCAGACTGGGAAAGAATTTTCAGCTATGACATCTCTGACCAGTGCCTGATCTCTAAAATCTATATGATTCTGTCAAAACTCAACCACAAAAAGACAAACTACCCAATCAAGAAGTGGGCAAAGGATATGAACACACACTTCACTAAAGAAGATATTCAGGCAGCTAACAGATATATGAGAAAATGCTCTCGATCATTAGCCATTAGAGAAATGCAAATTAAAACTACGATGAGATTCCATCTCACTCCAACAAGGCTGGCATTAATCCAAAAAACACAAAATAATAAATGTTGGAGAGGCTGCGGAGAGATTGGAACTCTTATACACTGCTGGAGGGAATGTAAAATGGTACAACCACTTTGGAAATCTATCTGGCGTTATCTTACACAGTTAGAAATAGAACTACTATACAACTCAGAAATCCCACTCCTCGGAATATACCCTAGAGAAATAAGAGCCTTCACACGAACAGATATATGCACACCCATGTTTATTGCAGCTCTGTTTACAATAGCAAAAAGCTGGAAGCAACCAAGGTGTCCATCAACGGATGAATGGTTAAATAAATTGTGGTATATTCACACAATGGAATACTATGCATCGATAAAGAACAGTGACGAATCTGTGAAACATTTCATAACATGGAGGAACCTGTAAGGCATTATGCCGAGCGAAATTAGTCAGAGGCAAAAGGACAAATATTGTATAAGACCACTATTATAAGATCTTGAGAAATAGTATAAACTGAGAAGAACACATACTTTTGTGGTTATGAGGGGGGGAAGGAGTGAGGGTGGGAGAGGGTTTTTTACTGATTAGTTAGTAGATAAGAACTGCTTTAGGTGAAGGGAAGGACAATACTCAATACTTGGAAGGTCAGCTCAACTGGACTGGACCAAAAGCAAAGAAGTTTCCGGGATAAAATGAATGCTTCAAAGGTCAGCGGAGCAAGGGTGGGGGTTTGGGGACCATGGTTTAAAGGATTTCTAAGTCAATTGGCAAAATAATTCTATGATGAAAACATTCTGCCTCCCACTTTGAAATGTGGCGTCTGGGGTCTTAAATGCTAACAAGCAGCCATCTAAGATGCATCAATTGGTCTTAACCCACCTGGATCAAAGGAGAATGAAGAATACCAAGGTCACACGATAACTATGAGCCCAAGAGACAGAAAGGGCCACATGAACCAGAGACTGACATCATCCTGAGAGCAGAAGAACAAGTTGGTGCTCGGCCACAACCAATGACTGCCCTGACAGGGAGCACAACAGAGAACCCCTGAGGGAGCAGGAGATCAGTGGGATGCAGACCCCAAATTCTCACAAAAAGACCATACTTAATGGTCTGACTGAGACTAGAGGAATCCCGGCAGTCATGGTCCCCAAACCTTCTGTTGGCCCAGGACAGGAACCATTCCCCAAGACAACTCATCAGACATGAAAGGGACTGGACAGTGGGTAGGAGAGAGATGCTGATGAAGAGTGAGCTATTTGTATCAGGTGGACACTTGAGACTGTGTTGGCTGGAGGGGGGATGGGAGGGTAGAGAGGGTTGGAAGCTGGCAAAATTGTCACGAAAGGAGAGACAGGAAGGGCTGACTCATTAGGGGGAGAGCAAGTGGGAGTATGGAGTAAGGTGTATATAAACTTATATGTGGCAGACTGACTTGATTTGTAAACATTCACTTGAAGTTCAATAAAAATTAAAAAAAAATCTAGAAAGAGAACTACCATACGATTCAGCCATCCCATTCCTTGAAAGATATCCTAGAGAAATAAGAGCCTTTATGGGAAGAGATATATGCACACCCATGTGCATTGCAACACTGTTTACAAAAGCAAAAAGAAGAAGCAACCAAGGTGTCCATCAATGGATGAATGAATAAATAAATTATGATTTATTTACACAATGGAATACTATGCATCGGTAAAGAGCAATAATGAATTTGTGAAACATTTCATACTATGGAGGAATCTGTAAGACGTTATGCTGAGAGAAATCAGTCAGTTGCAAAAAAGACAAATATTGTATGAGACCACTATTTTAAGTATTTAAGGAATAGTTTAACCACAGAAGGAAATATTCTTTGACGGTTATGAGAATGGGGAGGGAGGGAGGGAGAGGGGTATTCACTAATTAGATAGTAGATAAGAACTATTTTACATGAAGGGAAAGACAACACAAAATACAGGTGAGG
Organism: Elephas maximus indicus; assembly: GCF_024166365.1. Lineage (NCBI taxonomy): Eukaryota > Metazoa > Chordata > Mammalia > Proboscidea > Elephantidae > Elephas > Elephas maximus. The sequence continues at coordinate 95,859,555 of NC_064846.1, read as the reverse complement.
TTAGCACAACTGGACTAAACCAAAAGCAAAGAAGTTTCCTGAACAAACTGAACACTTTGAAGGCCAGAGTAGCAGGGGTGGGGGTCTGGGGCCCATGGCTGCAGGGGACATCTAGGTCAATTGGCATAATAAAATCTGTTAAGAAAACATTCTTCATCCTACTTTGGTGAGTGGCTTCTGGGGTCTTAAATGTTAGCAAGTGGCCATCTAAGATGCATCAATGGGTCTCAACCCACCTGGAGCAAAGGAGAATGAAGAACACTAAAGACACAAGGTAATTATGAGCCCAATAGACAGAAAAGCCCACATAAATCAGAGACTACATGAGCCTGAGACCAGAAGAACTAGATGACGCCTGGCTACCACCAATGACAGCCCTGGCAGGGAACACAACAGAGAACCCCTGAGGGAGCAGGAGAGCAGGGGGATGGAGACCTCAAGTTCTCACAAAAAGACCAGACTTAATGGTCTGACTGAGACTAGAAGGACTCTGGAGGTCGTGTCCCCAATCCTTCTGTTAGCCCAAGACTGGAACCATTCCCAAAGCCAACTCTTCAGACAAGGATTGGACTGGACTATAAGATACTGGTGAGGAATGAGCTTATTTGCTGAAGTAGACACATGAGACTATGTGGGCAGCTTCTGTCTGGAGGGGAGATGAGAAGGCAGAGGGGGACAGAAGCTGGCTGAATGGACATGGGGAAAACAGGGTGGAGAGAAGGAGTGTGCTGTCTCATTAGGGGAAGAGCAACTAGGAGTACATAGCAAGGTGTATATAAATTTTTTATGAGATACTAACTTGATTTGTAAACTTTCACTTAGAGCACAGTAAAAAAAAACATCTAACGTTTCCTTCAGAGTTTCATATAGAGAAAAGAAACATGATGTATCTTGAGAAATATAAGAACAAGGTATCTCAAAAAAGCAAAGAAACCCAGCAAGAAAAAGTCAAAACTACACTTTTTGAACTCTGAGAATGAACCAAAAACCTGTTGCCATTGAGTCGATTTCGAATCATAGCTCTCAAAAACATGAGGAGCATTTATTCAGAGAAAAATTCAGAACTTTGTAAACAGGAGCGTTAGTGGTTTTTTAACTTTACCTATTCCCATCTACTCTAACAAGCACCTGTTAAAGAGGTAAATCATAAGATATTATCAATAGATTAAGAAAAGAGAAAAGCATTTGGAATTATCCAACACTGTCTTAGTTAACTAGTGATGCCATAAAAAAAATATCACATGGATGGCTTTAAAAGAGTATATTTTTTTCTCTTTCACAGTTCTGGAGCGTAGAAGTTCAAATTAGAGTCTCATCCAAGTCGATTCCTTCCACGCTGATAGCCTTGGGCATTCCTTGGTTCCTTGGTTGGTAGATGATCCTCACATGACATCTGCCTTCCCTCATGTGTACACTCCTTTGTGGCTAATCTGCTCTATTTATAACTCAGAAGGGATCAGATTTAAAACCCACATTATTCAAGTATGACCTAATTAACATAACAAGGAAGACGTATTTCCAAACAAGATTACATCCACAGGTATGTTGTTGTTATTATGTGCTGTCAAAGTCGATTCAGACTCACAGCAACCCTATAGGAGACCTAGTAACCCAATGATTAAGTGCTTGGCTGCTAACCAAAAAGTTGGCCATTTGAACCCACCAACCACCCCATGGAGAAAAGACCTGGCAGTCTGCTCCCATAACGATTATAGCTTAGGAAACCCTATGGGGCAGTTCTACTCTGTCCAATAGGGTTTCTATGATCCACAGATATAGGGATTACAATCCCAACACGTATTTTAAGGGAACACAATTTAATCCCTAAAAAATACCAATTCAGAATGTACCCTGTCCCCTACTCAGAGCCCTCCTAGAACTTCTGAGCCATCTCCCAGGCCCCATACCACAGGCCAGTCTCCTTGTCTCACTCCATCTCCAGCTGTCTTCAACCTCAGGTGCCACCCACAGCCACAATGATTCCACTGACTCCGGCCCTTCCATGTCCCAGAAGGATGCCAGAGGCCTCTTCCCAACCCTCAGAGTGCTCAAATACTTGGCTGGCTTCACACTGAGACAAATAGTGATTTCTTGGACATTTCAGGACAATGGAACTATGGATGTTTACATTGACCTCCTCCAACAAATCCTACGCTTGCTCCAACCCTGAGATGAAATGGCAACTCCACTTCTCACTGGTATCACTGAACAATCATGAAATCAAACTGCAGAAGACAGCCAGGCCCAACCTCAGAAAGGGGCTCTGAGGCTGACTGTGGAAAGCTTACCACGAAAAAAAGACTATTCAACAAACATCACTAGGTTGTGGGGATCCTAAACTTACCTAGGAAACAAGACACTCTTACATAAGCAGTGGGCTACAATTTCAAAATAAACTTGATCATTTTGGCTTGTGAAACAAAAAGTACCCATTATAATAAACCCTCTCAGCAAACTAGGAATAGAAGGAAACTTCCTCAACCTGGTAAATAATATCTATAAAAACCTACAAGTACATCTGGTTAACTTTAACTACCTGTTCCTTAAGTCATTAAATAATTTCATAATACAGTCAAGGCTTTCTCGAATAAAACCATCAATTTCTGAGGGCTTGCACTTTGGCCTTCACTATTGCAACTCGAGGCTCAAATTTTCTCCTCGGTTCTTTCAGCTTGAGAAACACTGAGCGTGTTCTTCCCTTTTGGTTTTCCATCTCCAGCTCTTTGCACGTGTCATTATAATACTTTACTTTGTCTTCACGAGAAACAGTTTGAAATCTTCTGTTCAGTTTTTTTACTTCATCAATTCTTCCTTTTGCTTTAGCTGCTCGACATTTGAAAGCAAGTTCCAGAGTCTTCTTTGACATCCATCTTGGTCTTTTCTTTCCTGTCTTTTCAATGACCTCTTGCTTTCTTCATGTCTGATGTCCTTCATATCATTCCACAACTTGTCTGGTCTTCGGTCACTAGTGTTCAATGCGTCAAATCTATTCTTCGGATGGTCTCTAAATTCAGGTGGGAAGTACTCAAGGTCATATTTTGGCTCTTGTGGACTTGCTCTGATTTTCTTCAGTTTTGGCTTGAACTTGCATATGAGCAATTGAGGTCTGTTCCACGGTCGGCCCTTGGCCTTGTTCTGACTGATGATATTGAGCTTTTCCATCGTCTCTTTCCACAGATGTAGTCAATTTGATTTCTGTGTGTTCCATCGGGCGAGGTCCCTGTGTATCAGTCACTGTTTATGTTGGTGAAAGAAGGTATTTGCAATGAAGGAGTCATTGGTCTTGCAAAATTCTATCATTTGATCTCCGGCATTGTTTCTATCACCAAGGCTACATTTTCCAACTACTGATCCTTCTTCTTTGTTTCCAACTTTCACATTAAAATCACCAGTAATTATCAATGCATCTTGATTGCATGTTTGATCAATTTCAGGCTGCAGCAGCTGAAAAAAATCTTCTATTTCTTCACCTTTGGCCCTAGTGGTTGGTGCGTGAATTTGAATAATAGTCGTATTAACTGAAGAAAAAATTCAAGCCTCAAGTTGCAATAGTGAAGGATTCTATGGGGAAAATATTAAACGACGCAGGAAGCATCAAAAGAAGATGGAAGGAACACACAGAGTCATTATACCAAAAGGAATTAGTCAATGTTCAACCATTTCAAGAGGTGGCATATGATCAGGAACCGATGCTACTCAAGGGAGAAGTCCAAGCTGCTCTGAAGGCATTGGTGAAAAACAAGGCTCCAGGAATTGATGGAATATCAATTGAGATGTTTCAACAAACAAATGCAGCGCTGGGGGTGCTCACTCGTCTATGCCAAGAAATCTGGAAGACAGCTTCCTGGCCAACTGACTGGAAGAGACCCATATTTATGCCTATTCCCAAGAAAGGTGATCCAACCAAATGTGGAAATTATAGAACGATATCATTAATATCACACGCAAGCAAAATTTTGCTGAAGATCATTCGAAAACGGTTGCAGCAGTATATTGACAGGGAACTGCCAGAAATTCAGGCTGGTTTCAGAAGAGGACGTGGAACCAGGGATATCACTGCTGATGTCAGATGGATCCTGGCTGAAAGCAGAGAATACCAGAAGGATGTTTACCTGTGTGTTATTGACTATGCAAAGGCATTGGACTGTGTGGATCACAAGTAGTTATGGATAACATTGTGAAGAATGGGAATTTCAGAACACTTAATTGTGCTCATGCAGAACCTTTGCATAGATCAAGAGGCAGTTGTTTGGACAGAACAAGGGGATACTGATTGGTTTAAAGTCAGGAAAGGTGTGCGTCAGGGTTATATTTTTCACTATAGCTATTCAATCTGTATGCTGAGCAAATAATATGAGAAGCTGGACTGTATGAAGAAGAACAGGGCATCAGGGTTGGAGGAAGACTCATTAGCAACGTGCGTTTTGCAGGTGACACAACCTTGCTTGCTGAAAGTGATGAGGACTTGAAGCACTTAGTGATGAAGATCAAAGACCACAGCCTTCAGTATGGATTACACCTCAACATAAAGAAAACAAAAATCCTCACAACTGGACCAATGAGCAACATCATGATAAACGGAGAAAAGATTGAAGTTGTCAAGGATTTCATTTTACTTGGATCCACAATCAACAGCCATGGAAGCAGCAGTCAAGAAATCAAAAGAGGCATTGCTTTGTGTAAATCTGCAGCAAAGGACCTCTTTAAAGTGTTGAAGAGCAAAGATGTCACCTTGAAGACTAAGGTGTGCCTGACCCAACACATGGTATTTTCAATTGCATCATATGCGTGTGAAAGCTGGTCAATGAATAAGGAAGGTTGAAGAAGAATTGACGCCTTTGTATTGTGGTGTTGGCGAAGAATATTGACTATACCGTGGACTGCCAAAAGAACAAACAAATCTGTCTTAGAAGAAGTACAAGCAGAATGCTCCTTAGAAGCAAGGATGGCGAGACTGTGTGTTACATACTTTGGACATGTTGTCAGGAGGGAGTCCCTAAAGAAGAACATCATGCTTGGCAGAGTACAGGGTCAGCGGAAAAGAGGAAGACCCTCAACGAGGTGGATTGACACAGTGGCTGCAACAATGAGCTCAAGCATAATAACGATTGTAAGGATGGCTCAGGACAGAGCAGTGTTTCTTTCTGTTGTGCATACGGTCACTATGAGTCAGAACCGACTCGAAGGCACCTAACAACAATAACAACAGCACTTTGGCCTGTATGGCAATGTGTTTTCTTAGCCAGGTGATGCCATCTCTGCTCACCCTGAAATGCTTTCATCCCAAAGATGAAAAATGTTGTTAATTGACCCTACCCCAGCATTATCTGCCATCAAGTTCAGCCTGTGTTTGACAGGTGATCTCTGAGGCTCTCACTTGTAAAAGCAGTGACAACACAGTGTCTAACTGGCAAACATTTGAGTATCACTTACCAAAGATCATCCTAGATCTCTCTGGTCACCACCTAGCCTGGTGATCATCACTGGCTGTTTGTAGCAGTCATACAGACATTGATTTTGATTGTGCACCATTGAGGCAAGCCCACAGATGGCCCTTGGTGAGGTTGCAGACGTGAGGGAAACCACCCTAGAAAAAATTAATCATGAAACCCTAGTTGCCTACAAAGAATCACTCAGGCAAGGGTAGACACATTGCCCATTTCCTGTGCTGCTGCTTCCCTCTGTGCTGTCTTGCACCCTCTCCTGACTTAAGGGTATTGAGATGTACATCCATGGCAGCCTTGCCTAGGCACTGCTGAGAAAATAAAAGGGGAAGGAGCATTTGATACTCAATTGCTCTCTCAATGTAAATTGCCTAGTAAATGTGCCTGGGATAAAAAAGCTTGATGGCCTCTACCCAGGCCATAGACAAAATTATCTTACTGAATGTGGGTGTCAACCATGGGTGGATTGACAGGCATTCCCTGGAGGAAGTCAGCTGCTATTATGGATTGAATTGTGTCTCCCCAAAAGTTATATTGAAGCCCTCATCCCGGTACCTATAAATAAGACCCTATTTGGAAATAATTTAAGCCAAACCCGTTGCCTTTGAGTCGATTGCGACTCATAGCGGCCCTATAGGACAGAGTAGAACTGCCCCATACGGTTTGCAAGGAGCGCCTGGTGGATTTGAACTGCCGACATTTTGGTTAACAGCCGCAGCTTTTAACCACTATGCTACCAGTGTTTCCTATTTGGGAACAGGGAGTTTCTTTTATTATGTCAATGAGGCCATACTGGAGTGGGGTAATTCCTAAACCTAAACCTTCCTAAGTGGTGTCTTATAAAAAGAGAAAAAGAAAAAAATAAATCCTACAAGTCAAGGAATGCTGACAGCTACTTTCAAGGACCATCCCGTACATCCCATGCCCTGATTTGGAACAATAGTCACCAAAACTGTGAGAAAATAAATTCTTGTTCTTTAAAGTCACTTGCTTGTAGTTTTTGTGTTACAGCAGCGCTAGGAAACTAAGACAGCTGCCTATGAGGTAGGCCACCAAGCTCCTGAACTCTTCCCTGTAACCACCTAGAAAATTAGCATCACTGATTATTAGATGAAGACAGAAACTAATGTTATGGAGAAAAAAAAAACAGAGAGAGAAAACATTTTTTAAAACTAAGCCTGCACAGGGCTATAGCAGAGAACGGTTTCAATCCCCTGACCTATGGAATAAGGGTCCCACACTCTTTCACTGCACCACTCTACTACTTATATATCTGTTGAAACAAAAATCCTGATCCTCAGGCTTATAGGGAAAAACACACAGGGCAACGATGTGGCAGAGCAAAGTAGTTAATTCAAACTTGATTTAAACTCGGAGTCCTTAAACCCTACAAAGCAACCATTGCCATAGAGAGGCCCCTAGCCCTGATGATAGTGATTTTAGGCATTTTGGAGGAAGAAATGTACAAATATAAGTAGGGTATAGAGGACTCCCTCAGATGAATCATATCCAATGAGAAAAAAGGATGAAGAAAAGATAGAAAGAAATATATATACCTGGGTAGTAGGAGTAAACAAACAAAAGTACACAATTTGGCCCAGTTGGAAATCCAAAATGCACTGAAGAAATTGTGCAACAAAAGGATAAAAGGGCACTAACTGATTGGCTTTTTTGTCCCTACAACATAGATCCTGAATTAGCTATAACATCTGTTGAAACGCACTGATTGGCAAATTTTCATGGCCTTCATCAGTACTGGCTGAAACTCAAATTACATTTATAACTGGGGTCCCATTAAATCAAAGCACACACAAAAAATTGAACACTGTACACCCTACAATTTTAGGAGAGATACTGAATATTAAATAAAGGACAAATAGGTAAGTTTTCTTTGACTATCATAAGTATCGTCTTGCATACATTCTCCATGGTCATAGCACATATTGGCCTAAAATATCCCATACTGGGATGCATATGATATGCAGGGACTCTCTGATACAATGAGTAATAATTTAAAACAAAATCAAGCCTTTAATTAGTTAATATGGCCCAATGTAAATTAAAACATGGCCATATGAATTTGGAAATTATGTATTAGTTCATATGAGTGAAGGAATGTTTATCTCCACAGATTCTCAATTAAATAGCTAATTTGGATTGTTCTTAAACCTAGAAAGAATAAATGACATGTCAAGATAGACTGCCACAACCGTAATACTGTGGTCCTAAACCATCAACCCGTATGCAATAATTAGCATAATTGAAATCACTGACTTCATCCAATTAGAAACTGGTAAATATTTTTCTATTATAATTTGGCTAATATGTTCTCCTCAGTGCCTACTTGAACAGTCTATCAGCCATCATTTGCCTTCACCTCCAAAGGGACATGATACAGCTTGACCATGCTACCCATGGAGTACCTCAAAAGGCTTGACATTTCACACAAACTTTGCAGACAAGATCTTAACTACATCCAACTATCTCCAAGAGCATGGGTAGAACATTACATTGATAGCATCTCCCTCTGAGACACTTATTCAGGACATACAAATACTGAAAAAAGAGCTAACGAAAAGGGGATGGGCCATTGCCCCACACATAGTGCAATGCTATGCCACCTCTATTAAATTCCTGAAAATTTTTTGGCAAACTGAAGGCTGCTCCACCCCGACACTGTCAAAAAACAGGTATTGACTCACTCAGCACCCACAATGTTAATACAAGGCCAACATCTTTTAGTCCTCTTTGGTTCTGGAGGCAAACTACTCCACATTTAAACATTTTACTTATTTTCAATAAAAAAAAATAATAAATTCTGTTAATTGCAAATAGGCCCACCTTGAATGGGATACTCTCCAACAAAAGGCATTAAAATCTGTCAAAATCGAAGTACAACAGACATTCCTGTTAGTATCCTCATAGAATCCTTCACTAGAGATGCTTAGCAACCTCCTCTCATACCTCCTGGAGTCTCTGGACCACCATGATGTCCATGTACTTTCAATGCAAAAAAACACCCTCCTAGCCCCTGCACTATACACCATAATAGCAAGAATTTATGGCCACATACTGGCCTTTCATGGAAACAGAGACTGTCATTGACCCTGAGCCTGCGACCCTTCATACACAGTTGCCAATTATGCCTTGGTTCATGAAAGCAGTTACATGCAAGCTCAGCATGGCTACCAAATCTTCTTCATAACAGGATGGAGCCAAATCTAGACCCTTGGCGTATTCCACCTGCAGTCCCTTGCCAGACATCATGGCATTTGTTACCGTTCAGGTTGTGTGTCAGCTTGTCTGGGCCATGAATCTTAGTGGTTTGGCAGTTAAGTAATGATTCAGTTTGGCAGTTATGTAATGATGTAGGCATCCTCCATGATGTGATCTGATGTGACCAGCCAATCAGCTGTAAGGGCCGTTTCCTCATGGGTGTGACCTGCATCCAATATATATATGAACATTCTGGCAAAGATTGCTTGCTTGCTCTGGATCCTGCATCCAGCTCATTGTCATCTGACCTCCAGTTCTTGGGACTTGAGCTAGCTGCCTGCTATATTGTCTGCCAGTCTTGAAATTCATCAGCCTCTACAGCCTGTGAGCCAGTGGCTGGCCATCTTACCTGCTGATCTTGGAATTCATCAGCCTCTGCAGTCTGTGAGCCAGCAGCCTGCTGTCTTACCTGCCAATCTTTGATTTGTCAGCCTCCACAGCCTGTGAGCCAGCAGCCTACTGTCTGACCTGCCAATCTTGGGTTAATCAGTCCTTGGAGCTGCATGAGTAAGGAGAAGCCTCCAGCCTGACACCTGGCCCATTGACTTGGAACTTGTCAGCCTGCACAACTGTGTGAGCCATTTCTTTGAGATAATTCTCACTCTCTTTCTCTCCGTATATATATACGCTTCACTGGTGTTGCTTCTCTAAAGAATCCAGCCTAAGACAGGGTTTAAGGAAGCCGTACTTTTCCCAGATCCCTTAGCTATCTGGGGGTCCCCTTGGGATCAACTGAGTGAACAGCAATGGAAACCCATACACTTTTTGAAAAACATTGCTACCATCGTATATGATGGAACCCAGTGGAATATTGCTGCTTTCCATCACTTTACCAGGATGTCCTTGATAAAGGACGGAACCCAAGAGTCAGCACAATTGGCCAATCTTCAGGCAGTCGTCTTAGCAGTGACTTCCCTGGACAAAAATGGCACTAATCTTCATATTTTTTTCAAAATTTTGAGCTATTGCTTATGAGTTGACCCTTTGGGGTAAAGGACTCTGGGAATCTTTTCCCTCACAGATACCTAAAATATAAATCAAGTTAACATATGCCTCTACATATACAAAAGCCACAAGACAAAGCTTCACCAGGACACTCCTAAATCTTCAGGATTCCAGGCATTACTGATAGTGACCAAGATACTATTTTCACTTCTCAGAATATATAATGCTGTGATTTTGGAGTAAGCATTTAATGGAACTTCCACTTTTCCTATACACTCCAGGCAGCCAGTCAAATTGAGAAATATAATGGGCTCCTCAAAAAAAAAAAAACCCTCCTATATAAATTACAAAGTGGCATATGTACCCTCCACTGGGTGTCACTATTGTCACCAAGCCAAAAAACCCAAACCTGTTGCCATCAAGTCAATTCTGACTGTTACAGGCATTGAATAATCTAAATTCACTCCCTCCCCCCAGGGACATACACTCCCTACACCAAAGTGACACACATTCCTCAATTGCCTTTATTGGTCATAAAGTAGGACATCTCTAAAGTTCATGTTTATGATGACTACCTCACCATGTAGTCCTCTTCTTCCTGTTTGAGTGCCTTCGCTTCACTTCCTAGAAAGTCACTTCTCGTACTTCATAAAGCCTCAGTCATCACAAAGTTTTAAATTAATATCAGGGAGTCAAGGGGTCAATTGTGCTGTAAAGTCTATGTTATATATTGAATTGTGTCCCCAAAAAAGATATGTTAAGGTCTTAACCCCCAGTACTTATGAATGTAACCTTGTTTGGAAATAAGACTTTGGAGATGTTTTTAGTTAAGATGAGATCATACTGGAGCACGATGGATCCTACTCCAATATGAGCAGTGTATTTATAAAAGAGAAGAGACACACAGAGGGGAAAGCTCCTTGTGACAATGGAGAAAGAGATTGGAGTTATGCTACAGCTGCAATCCAAGGATGCCTGGGGCTACCAGAAGCTGGGAAAGACAAGAAAAGATCTTTTCCAGAACTGTGAGACAATAGATTTCTGTCATTTTAAGCTAGAAAACTAATAGTCTAAAATTATGTGCCACCTCGACATCTGGTAAAATTGAGAGGGCTTCAAATGTCCTAACTATAAGTTCTTCTCCCCATTCTGTTTTATAGGATAAGGTGCCCCTAGCCATGTTACCCCCTTTATCAAAGGACTAGGCACAGTTACTATTTATCCTTGAGTAGTATGTTTCAGTTTCCTGTCAGCCTACAGATTTTTTCAACTAAGATAATCATTTGCTCCCTTAGGAACCGGGAGTGCCCCATCATTTTGATACTGCAAAGCCTGACTTCCATGTCGTCTGTTTGTTCACTCTCTTCCCTAATGAAAACTCCATGTGGCCCTGAGTGGCATGCTGTGTCCTCCCCTAAGCTGTGAGTATATGTGATAAATAAAGTGCTCTCAATATCATTTGCCCAGTGATGGATGATGTATGTTTGATCATCCCCATAACCCCATGGTAGGAATTCCTCCCTCACCAATGAGATCAATAGGAAGTGACTGAAACAATTGCATACACAAAGCCCTAGGGAATCTACTATAAAATATTAGAACTAATAAGCGGATTCAACAAGGTTGTAGAATATCAGATCAAATACAATATTTCATTGTGTTTCTATTCTCTACCAGTGAATAGTCTGAAAATGAAATTAAGAAAACAGTTCTATTTGTAACCACATCAAAATAAATAAAATGCTTAAATTTATCAAAAGAAGTGCCAGACTTACTCTACACACTAAGAAAATATTGTTGGAAGGAATTAAAGATTTAAACAAGTGGAAAGATATCTCATGTTTATTTATCAGAAGTCTTTTTTTAAAAAATTGTTCAGATGGCAAAACTCCCATAAATGACCTACATATTCAACACAATCACTATTAAAATCTCAGCTGAATTTCTGCAGAAACTGACAAGCTGTTCCTGTAAATCATATAGAAAGTAAAAAGACCTAGTATAGACAGAACAATCCGGAAAAACAAAACATATTTTGAGGACTCAAATTCCAGGTATCAAATTTTCTACAAAGCTATAGTAAGCAAGATAGTTTGTACAGGATTAAGAGCATAAATATACATCAGTGGAAGACAGTCCAGAAATAAACCGTCACATTTTCAGTCAATTTTACTTTTGACGCGGGTGTCAAGACAATTCTATAGGAAAAGAATAGTCTTTAGAATAAGTGGTGTTGGACAACTGGATATCCACATGCAGAACAGCAAAGGTGGACCCTTCTTCACATCATACTAAAAAATTTACCTTAAAATAGATCATAATTGTAAGACCTAAAACTATAAGACTATTGGAAAAAAAATACCGAAATAAATCTTCAAGGCTTTGTGTTAGGCAAAGCCTTCTTAGATAAGACACCAAAAGCACAAACGATAAACTAAAGAGTAAAAAAATTGGACATATTCAAAATTAAAAACTTTTGTGTTTCAAAAGATGCCGTTAAGAAGGTGAAAATTTGGAGAGGGGCAAGATGGTAGCATAACCAGTCACACACTCGTGCACCCCCCCGCCAACAATGCTGGATGAAAACAGGTAAAAACTGATGGAACTGATAATCTCAGAACTCTGGACATCAGCTGAAAGATTGGAGAACCAAAGTGAACACTGAATCACAAAAAAAGATAGACTACAGATGGTGGGAAAGCAACGGTTCGTGGACCATCCTCACACTACACGTGAGTCCAGCTCAGCATGGCCATCTTTAAGAAGCTGTAGCTGGTACCCTGAGCAGGGAGCTCAGATTGGGAGCAGCATGGTGGATGCAGACTGGGGCAGAGGTACTGAGTAAACAGCTCTGGGATGGAGCACAGAGTCTACAGGGACTGGGCAGGCTGCTGGGGGGAAAGTTGTGTCAGGGGAACATCACAGATCTGAGTCCCAGAGGACCGTGGAAATGCAGTCTTGAGAAAATAGTGTGGACTGGACTGTATGAGTGCCCAAGTTGAAGGACACAAAGCCTGGGTGAGCAGCCCTGAGAAAGGGAACAGAGAGAGGGCAGGAGCATTGGTTTGAGATCCTGTGTCCTGGGAAAGTGCAACACCAGGAGAACAGCATGAATCAGAATCCATGAACACACAGGCCAAGGTCTAGAAAGACTAAGTGAGCAACCCCAGAAAAAGGATAGATAGACACACTGAACACAGAGTGAGCCAAAATGTTCAACCAGGCAGGCCTGGGAAAGGGGAGCAGAAGATACAGCAGGTCATCATTAAGCACACAGTTACCAGGTGCAGAGGGAGGGAACTCTTAACCTCAGACTCCAAAACCAGGAGCAAATCTCCTGGGCAAATGTTGTGAGGAGCCCTCACCTCTATCCCATCTGGTCAACTCACACTGTCAGTCAGAGCATGGAACTCTGCTGCCTCGGATCCAAGACCATTGGCAGATCTCTGAGGTGGACAGTTTGAGGGTCCTCTGTCCTTCCTAGTCCTGGTGCAAAAGAGGGATGCCCAGGGCCAACTGACAGCTGTCAACCTGCCCAGCAGCTGTGGAAATCTCCCAGAAGCTGTGGGACCTGCCCACTCACTAGTGGCTCCAAAGCCAAAAGTAGATCTCCTGGGCACAATGTCTGAAGTAACTTCATGCCTGCCTGGCAGCTGATCCAGGATGCAACACAGGCCACAATACATGATCAGTCCTGGCACAGAAAGGTGAGCTTGATGTGGGCCAAGACACCTGAATAATCAGACTTGGGACAGTGTTGCTAGGCAAGTACCACTGGGCCAGGAGTTCCTGTGAATACTGAGAAGTAATGAGGTGAGCACAGACTCTTGTTCATAAACAGTGAGGACATGTGGTGAATTGGCAACAGCTGTCATTTCCAAAGTGGGACTCTGCACCTGGTGTACTACAGCCAACACTCCTGGGAGAGGAGTTTTATGGCACATCTGTGAGAGCTACAGCTCCTGTGTGGTGGGCCTAGTATTTTGGTTATATGGCTGGCCCTCACAGGGAGGGAGATCTGTGGTGAGCAATCACAGATAGCCAGTAATTCCAAACAAGAGGTAGGTGCTGAAGGGGCAGAGCTGGTATCTTTCGGGGGGAGGGTGGAGGAAAATCTGGTACTGGATTAATATGGTCAACATCCCCAACAGTTGGAGGGATGGAAACCACAACAAGTACTACAAATCACACAGTTCAGCTGTGTAGTGACCAGAGCAGTACACCCACTTAGGGAAACTACAGATGAAACAGTGATGGCTGGCACCCCTGAGCAGGAAGACCAATAGGGAAGCAACAATAGTGAGTGCACCTAGATGGGGAGGTTGAAGTAGAAGCAGAGAACTACAACCTTCAATAGTATAAAATTATAACAATAAAGAAGAGGATGAACAGCAATCTATAGAAAAGAGGAAAAATCTAATCTCTTTATTTATCCAAATAAAATGACAGTGTCCCAAAGGTAACAGACAATTACAAAGCATATGAAGAGACAGGAAAGGCTAGCTCATACAAATGACCAATATAAGGGGATGGAAACTGTCCTGAGGAAGGACAGATAATGGAATTACACACCAAAGACTTCAAAGTAACAGTATTAAGAATGCTGAAAAAGATAACCTGTTGCTGTTTGAGTTGATTCTGACTCACAGAGACCCTAAAGGACAGAGTAGAGCTGCCCCATAGGGTTTCCAAGGAGCACCTGGTGACACTTATCGTTACCAGCCATAGCTCTTAACCATTACGCCACTAGGGTTTCTGAAAAAGATAGAAGAGGGCACAAATAAAGATCTAAAGAAAATCAGGAAAACAGTACAAGAACAAAAACAGAATTTCAATAAAGAGATAGAAATTTAAAAAATAGAAATCCTAGAGCAAAAAAGTAAAATAACAGAAATAATTCTCTGGAAGGATTCGGCAGTAGAATTGAACTGACAGAAGAGAGGATCAGTGAGCTCGAAGGGCCATTGTAATTGTTCGGTCTGAGGAGAAAATAGAAAAAAGAGTGAAGAAAAATGATCAAAGCCTAAGGGATGTGGGAGACAATCAAGAGGAGTTCCAGAAGAAGAGAGCAAGAAAGGTCCAGAAAGATTTTTTGAAGACATAATAGCAGAAAACTTCCCAAATACAATGAAAGACAGGAACTTTCACATCCAAGAAGCTTAGTGAACTTCAAATAGGATAAATCATGATAGAACCACACTGAAGCATATCATAATGAAACAATTGAAAACCAGGAGGCAAAATTAAAAAAAAATTTTTTTTGAGTGCGGCATGAGAGAAGAAAAGAGATTAAGAGTTGATTTGTCTTCTAAAACCATGCAGGCAAGAAGGCAATGGGATGACATATTTAAAGTGCTGAAACAAAAGAACTGTCAGCCAGGGATATTATACCTGGGGAAACTGGCTTTACAATATGAAGACAAAATTAAGACATTCCAAGATAAATAAAAACTAAGGGAATTTGTTACCACAAGGCCAGACATACAAGAAACACTGAAAAGAATCCTCCAGAAGGAAAAATGATGACACTAGACAGTAACCTACATACAGGACGGAAATTTTCATTAAGGGGAATGTCTTGATAGTATAAAGATCATATTTAAAATATTTTTGGTTGGAAAATACAAAGGGTATGTCCTTCACCATTTACAATGAGAAAACTACAGGGAAAAAAGAAAAATAAAAACGATATACATATAATAAAGATAAGCATAAATTTATATTACAGGGAAGTTGAGATAGAAAGATGTAACTGATAATAACAACAACATCAATGTGGAGGTGATTGGTGTAGGTATAGAGTTTTTGTATATTAATGAAGTTAAATTGGTATCGTATAAACCAGGTTATTATGAATGTAAAGGCCCAGTGGTTAAAGTGATAGACTGCTAACTGAAATTCGGTGGTTCAAAACCACGAGTGGCTCTGTGGGAGAAAGATGTGCCAGTCTGCTTCCATAGAGGTTTACAGCCTTGGAAACCCTTTGCGGTCTCTAAGGGTCGGAATCAACTTGACGGCAGTGGGTATGTTTTTTTTTTTTAATTTAATGAATGTAAGATGTTAAACATAATTCTAATGGTAACCACAAGAAAAGTAAATTAAAAACTATACACAAAAGTAAAGGGAAACAAAATGGCTCCGTGCAGATACACAAAAAAAGAGAAAAAAATCTATACACAAAAAGAAGTCAGAATCTGATGAAAAGAAAAACAAAGAAGCCCTAAGTCACACACACACACACAAAGTACATAACAAAATGGCAGAAGTAAATCCCCCTTTATCAGTAATTACCCTGAATGTAAATGGATTGAATGTTCTAATCGAGAGGAAGAGGGTGGCAGAAAGGATGAAAAAACATGACTAATTTATATGCTGTCTACAAGAGACATAACACAGGCACAAAAACCAAACTCATTGCTGTCGAGTAGATTCTGACTCATGGGAGCCCTATAGGACAGAGTAGAACTGCCTCATGTGGTTTCCAAGGAGCAGCTGGTGGGTTAGACCTGCTAACCTTTTGGTTAGCAGCCGAATGCTTAACTACTCTGCCCAGGGTCCAACATAAGCCCCAAATCCCAAAATCAAACTCATTGCTGTCGAGTCGGTTCTGACTCATCGTGACCCTACGAGACAGAGTAGAACTGCCTGATAGAGTTTCCAAGGAGCACCTGCCAGATTTGAACTGCCGACCTCTTGGTTAGCAGCTGTAGTACTTAACCACTACGCCACCAGGGTTTCCCTACATGAGGTGGATTGGACAGGACTTGAACCCTGGTATCCCGCATGGGAGGTAACAACTCTACCACAGAACCACCACTGCCCTCCACATGGACACAAAGGCATATAAATAGGTCAAAAGTGAAAGGATGGGGGAAAAATCCATGTAAATAATAAAAGAGAACAGGCATGGCAATTTTAATATTAGACAAATTAGACTTTAAGCCAAAATCTATTGTAAAAGGCAGAAAGAAGGACACTATATACTGACAAAGGGGTCAGTTAATGAAGAAGATTTAACAATCATAAATATTTATGCACCTAACATCAGAACCCCAAAATTTACAAACAAAATACAGACAGAATTGAAGGGGAAAATAGACAGGTCTGTAACAATAGTTGGATACTTTAATATACCACTTTCAATAATCCACAGAACAACTAGAAGGAAGATCAACAATGAAACACAAGACTTGAACAATACTATTAACCAATCGGACCTAACAAACATATATAGAACACTTTACCCAACAACAGTACAATATATATTCTTCTCCAGTACCCATAGATCGTTCTCCAAGTTAGATCATATTTTGGAACACAAAGCTAGCCTCAATAAATTTAAAAAGATTGAAACTGTACAAATTAACTTTTATGATCACAATGGAAATTAGAAATTAACAAAAAATACAAATATGTGAAAACTAAGTAATACTCTCCTAAGCAACCAAGGAGTCAGAAGAAATCAAGAGAGAAATAAATGAAGACACAACATACCAAAACATATGGGATGAGGCAAAGGCAGTACTCAGAGGGAAACTTATAGCAATAAATTCCTACATTAGTAAAGAAGAAGCATCCGAAATCAATAGCTTAACTCTACAATTTGAGGAATTAGAGAAGGAAGAGCAAACCAAGATCAAAGCTACCAGAAGAAAGGAAATAACACAGAGCAGAGCAGAAATAAGTGAAATAGAGAACTGAAAAACAATAGAGAGAATCAACTAAACCAGAAGTTGGTTCTTTGAAAAGATCAGTAAAATTGGCAAACCATTGGCTAGACTGCCAAAGAAAAAGAGAAATAAAACACAAATATGTAAAATTAGAGACAAAAGTAAGAACATTATAATCAACCCTATAGAAATAAAAGGGATTGTAAGCGAATACTATGAACAGTTGCATGTCCAGAAATTAGATAACACAGAAGAAATGGGCAAATTTCTTGAAATTCATAAACTTCCTACATTGACTCATGAGGAAATAATGGGTCTCAACAGACCCATAATAATGAAGAAAGTAAATCATCAATCACAAACCTCCCCCCCAAAAAAGTCCTGGACTAGATTGTTTCACAGGGCAGTTCTATCAAGCATTTATAGGAGAAACAATTCCAAACCTATTTAAACTTTTCCAAAAAATAGAAGAGTAGGCAATAGTACTTAGCTCATTCGATGAGGTGAGCATTACACTGATACCAAAACCAAAGACCCCACAAGAAAAGAAAACTACAGGCCAATATTCCTAATGAATAAAGATGCAATAATCCTCAGGATGCCCACTGACACCACAGTTATTCAACAGTGTTTTGAAAGTCCTAGGTAGATCAATTAGAATAGAAAAAAATTAAAGTTATACGCATGAGGAAGGAGGAAGCACAACTGCCCACCTTTGTAAATGACATGATTTATACATTGAAAACCCCAAAGAAACCACAGAGAGTTATTAGAAATAATAAATGAATTCAACATGGTGGCAGATACAAGGTTAACACACTAAAATCAGTTGGTTTTCTATATATCAGCAATGACCAAGAGAAAAGAAAATTATGAAAACATTACCATTTATAATAGCATCTGTCTTAGTTATTTAGTGCTGCTACAACAGAAACACCACAAGTAAGTGGTTTTAATGAACAGAAATTAATTTTCCCACAGTTTAAGAGGCTCGAATTCTGAATTCGAGGTGCTGGTTCCAGGGGAAGGCTCGCTCTGTCAGCTCTGGGGGAAGGTCCTTGTCTCTTCTCAGCTTCTATTCCTAGGTTCTTTGGTGATCATGTGGCATGTGTCTTCCCCTCTGTTTGTGCTCGCTCATTTGTTTGTTTAACCTGCTCTTTTATATCTCAAAAGAGATTGATTTAAGACTCATCTTACAATAGTACTGCCTCATTAACACAACAAAGAAAACCCATTCCCAAATAGTATTATCACCACAGGTCACCATACTTTTGGGAGACACGATTCAATCCATAACAGCACACAAAGGAAAAAATTATCTAGGAATAAAATTTACGAGGAAGAAGAAAGATTTGTATACAGAAGACTATAAAACATTGCTAAAAGGAATCAAAGATGCCCTAAATAAATTAAAGGACATTCCATGTTCATGAATTGGAAGGATTAATATTGTGAAGATGTCAATACTACCAAAAGCAATCTATAAATTCAGTGCAATTCCCATGAAAAATCCAACAGCCTTCTTTGCAGAAGTGGAAAATCCAATCCTCAAATTTCTC
Organism: Elephas maximus indicus; assembly: GCF_024166365.1. NCBI lineage: Eukaryota > Metazoa > Chordata > Mammalia > Proboscidea > Elephantidae > Elephas > Elephas maximus. The sequence continues at coordinate 95,840,661 of NC_064846.1, read as the reverse complement.
TGGAAGGGTAAGGGACTACAAATAGCTAAAGCAATCTTGAAGAACAAAGTTCACGTTACCTGACTTCAAAACATACTATAAAGCCACAGTAAGCCTGGTATTGGTATAATAATAAAATGTAGACTAATAGAATGGAATTGAGAGTCCAGAAACAATGCCATTCATCTGTGATCAACTGGTTTCCAACAGGGGTGCTAAATCCATCCAATGGGAAAGGGGCTCTTTAATACATGGTATACAAAACAATTGGGTTTCCTCCACCAACCTACGTGCTCTAGGGAACAGGGACATCCTTTCCTCACAGACACTCAGGGGTGGTTGTCAGTCCCCTGCCTTGTTAAGCATGTGACCCCTTACTGAATCCAGATATCTGTGCCTACACCAATCACCCCTGATCGTCTAGGACTGTAGATGAGAGCCTGCACCACACACTTGGTGACTGACTATCTGGACACCTGAGCTGAATCCATAAAAGAAGAGTGAATGGACTCCTGGACTCAAATACCTAGTAACAGTTCTAACTACCTGGTGACAGGACGTTAGAGTTTCAAAGGCATCCACGAACAAACGAGTTCATTCACGCAGCCTATTTGGGCATATCAAAACAAAATAAGAAGCTAAGACACATTAAGCAAACATAAATAAACACGATAACTTATTGATGGCTTTGAGAAAACTGTCAATATCAAATCACATAAAGAGGCAGACCACAATGGCTTCAGCAAACTCCCCCCACCAAAAAAAAAAAGAATCAAGAAATCTTTCGGATGAAGATATATTCCTGGAATTACCAGAGGTAGAATACAAAAGATTGATAAACAGAACTCTTCAAGAGATCAGGAATGAGATCAGACAAAACACAGAAGAAGCCAAAGAACACACAGACAAAGCATTAGAGAACTAGAGCAGATTAGACAAGAGCATAATGACAAATTTAATAGGCTACAAGAATCCATAAAGAGACAGCAAACAGAAATTCAGAAGATCAACAATAAAATGTCAGAATTAGACAATTCAATAGAAAGTCATATGAGCAGAATTGAGGCAATGGAAGTCAGAATTAGTAAGAGTGAAGATAAAGCGCTCAGCACTGACATATTTGAGGAAAAATCAGATATAAGAATTTAAAAATGAAGAACCCCTAAGATTAATGTGGGACTCTATCAAGGGGAATAGCCTACAAGTGATTGGTGTACCAGACCTGGGGGGGATAAGCAAAAATACAGAGAGAATTTTTTGAAGATTTGTTGGCAGAAAACTTCCCTGATATCGTGAAAGATGAGAAGATATTTATCCAAGATGCTCATCAAATGCCACAAAAAGTAAATCCAAAAAGAAAGTCAGCAAGACATATTATCATCAAACTTGCCAAAACCAAATATAAAGAGAAGATTTTAAGAGTGGCCAGGGATAAATGAAAAGTCACCTACAAAGGAGAGTCAATAAGACTAAGCTCGGACTGCTCAGCAAACGCATGCAGGCAAGAAGGCAATGGGATGACATATAAAAAGCCTTGAAGGGAAAAAATGGCTAACCAAGAATTATATGTCCACCAATATTGTCTCTCAAATATGGCAAAATTAGGACATTTCCAGACAAACAGAAGTTTAGGGAATTTGCCAAAACCGGTTAGAAAGTCAATAACATCAGATAACAACCCAAGACTAGAACAGGACAGAGCAACCAGATATCAAACCAGGTAGGAAATCCCCAAAATAAATCAAAGCTAAAATGCTCAAAACATGGACAGAGAGACATCATTATGTAAAAGATAACAACAATAGAATAAAACATAAGAAAAGGAAGTCAAGGCGATATAAAGAAATAAAAGATTGGTTTAAACTTAGAAAAATAAGAGTAAATATTATGGTAACCACGAAGGAAGCTAACAATCTCACACATCAAAATAAACAAGTGGGAAAACAAAGATTCAGCAAATACAAAATCAACAACAATGAAAAGAAAATATATAAAGAAAAAATGACTCAGCACAGAAAATTTAGTGGAACAAAGAAACTGTCAAAAACACACACCAAAAAAAAAAAGAGACATGAAAATGAAAACACTAACTCATACCGGAAACCCTGGTTGCATAGTGGTTAAGTTCTATGGCTGTTAACCAAAGGATTGGCAGTTTGAATCTGCCAGGCGCTCCTTGGAAACTCTATAGGGCAGTTCTACTCTGTCCTATAGAGTCACTATGAGTCAAAACCGACTGACAGCAATAGGTTTGGTTTTGGAAACTCATACCTATCAATAATTATGATGAATGTAAATGGACTAAATGCAACAATAAAGAGACACAGAGTGGCAAAATGGATTAAAAAACATGATCTGTCTATATACTGCATACAAGAGAAATACCTTAGACTTAAAGATGTAAACAAACTAAAACTCAAGGGATGGAAAAAATGTATCAAGCAAACAACAATCAAAAAAGAGAAGTGGCAATATCCATTTCTGACAAAATAGACTTTAAAGTTAAATTCACTACAAAGGATGAGAAAGGACACTGCATAATGATTAAAGGGTCAATACACCAGGAGGACATAACCATAATAAATATTTAAGCGCCCAATGACAGGGCTCCAAAATACATAAAACAAACTCTAATAACATTGAAAAGTGAAATAGACATCTCCACAAGAATAGTAGGAGACTTCAACACACCACTTTCGGTGAAGGACAGAACATTCAGAAAGAAGCTCAGTAAAGACATGGGACATCTATATGCCACAAGCAACCAACTTGACCCAAAGACAAATACAGAACACTCCATCCAACAGCAGCCAAGTATACTTTCTTTTCCAAAGTACATGGAACATTCTCCAGAATAGACCACATATTAGGTCATAAGGCAAGCCTTAACAGAATCCAAAACATTGAAATATTGCAAAGCATCTTTTGTGACCTTAAAGCCGTAAAAGCAGAAATCAGTAACCGAAAAGGCAAGGAAAAAAAAAAAATCAAACATATGGAAACTGAACAACACCTTGGTCAAAAACTATGGGGTTATAGAAGAAATTAAGTACAGAATAAAGGAATTCATAGTATCAAATAAGAATGAGAACATGTCTTATCAGAACTTTTGGGACACAACAAAAGCAGTGCTCAGAGGTCGATTTATAGCAATAAATGCACACATCTGAAAAGAAGAAAGGGCCAAGATCAAAGAATTAACCCTACAACTCGAGCAAATAGAAAGAGGACAGCAAAAGAAATGCTTAGGCACCAGAAGAAAGCAAATAGTAAAAATTAGAGCAGAATTAAGCAAAATTGAGAAAGCTCCTTAGAAGCAAGGATGGCAAGACTGCATCTTACATTCTTTGGACATGCTGTCAGGAGGGATCAGTGCCTGGAGAAGGACATCATGCTTGGCAAAGTATAGGGTCAGAGGAAAAGAGGAAGACCCTCAACGGGGTAGATTGACACAGTGGCTGCCAGCAATGAGCTCAACCACAGTAACGCTTGTAAGGATGGTGCAGGACTGGGCAGTGTTTCATTCTGTTGTGCATAGGGTCGCTATGAGTCGGAACCGACTCGACGGAACCTAAGAACAAAAACAACAGAGAACAGAAAAACAATCAAAAGAGTTAAGACCAAAACCTGGTTCTTTGAGAAGATCAATAAAATCGATAAACCACTGGCCAAACTGACAAAAGAAAAACAGGAGAGGAAGAAAATAACCCAAGTAAGAAATGAGATAGGCAATATCACAACAAACCTGACTGAAATTAAAAGAGTCATAACAACACTATGAAAAATTGTACTCTAACAAATTTGAAAACCTAGAAGAAATGGACAAATTTCAAGAAACACATTATCGACCTAAACTAACACTAACAGAGGTAGGACAACTAAATAAACTTATAACAAAACAAGAGACTGAAAAGGTAATTAAAACATTTCCAATAATATATCCTAGAGAAATAAGAACCCTCACAGAAATAGATATATGCACACCCATGTTCACTGCAACACTGTTTACAATAACAAAAAGATGGAAACAGCTGAGGTGTCCATCAACAGATGAATGGATAAACCAGTTATGGTCTATTCACATAATGTAATACGATTAGGAACAATAATGAATCCGTGAAACATCTCATAACGTGGAGGAATCTGGAAGGGATTATGCTGAGTGAAATTAGTCAGTTGCAAAAAGACAAATATTGTATGAGACCACTTTTATAAGAACTCAAGAAAAGGCTTAAACACAGATAAAAATCCTCTTTGATGGTTACGAGGGTGGGGAGGGAGGGAGGGAGGGAGAGAGGTATTAACTAATTAGATAGTAGACAAGAACTATTTTAGGTGAAGGGAGGGACAACAAACAATACAGGAGAAGGCAGCACAACTGGACTAATCCAAAAGCTAAGACGTTTCCTGAATATAACCAAACACTTCAAGGGACAGAGTAGCAGGGGCAGGGGTCTGGGGACCCTGGTTTCAGGAGACATCCAGGTCAATTGGCATAACAAAGTGTATTAAGGAAGCTTTCTGCATCCCAGTTTGGTGAGTGGCGTCTGGGGTCTTAAAAGCTAGCAAGCGGTCATCTAAGATACATCAATTGGTCTCAACCCATCTGGAGCAAAAGAGAATGCAGAACAGAAAAGACATAAGGAGAACATGAGCCCAGAGAAAGAAAGTGCCACATAAACCAGAGACTCCATCAGCCTGAGACCAGTAGAACTAGATGGTGCCTGGCTATCATCAGTGACTCCTCTGACTGGAAACACAGCACAGAATCCCTGATGGAGCAGGAGAAAAGTGGGATGCACACCTCAAATTCTAGTAAAAAAAGACCAGACTTAATGGTCTGAGACTGGAGGGATCCCAGAGGTCATGGTCCCTGGACCTCCTGTTAGCCCAAGACTGGAACCATTCCCAAAGCCAACTCTCCAGACGGGGATTGGACTGGATTATAAGACAGGAAATGATATCATTGAGCAGTGAGTTTCTTGGCTCGAGTAGACACATGAGACTATGTGTTCAGCTCCTGGCTAGAGGCGAGATGAGAAGTCAGAGGGGGACAGGAGCTGAATGAATGGACATGGAAATAGAGGGTGAAGAGAAGGAGTGTGCTGTCACATGCAGGGAAATCAACTGGAGTCACATAACAATATGTGTATAAGTTTTTGTGTGAAAAACTGACTTGAAGTGTAAACGTTCACTTAAAGCACAATTTAAAAAAAAAGAAAAAAATTGGGTTTCCCCATGCAGAAGAATGAATCAGTATCAGAACCTCACATCACACACAAAAAAACAATTAAAAATGTGAAAAGAAAAACTGTAAAATTCTTAGAAGAAAATGTAGGGGCGAAGCTGTAGGACCTAGGTTTTTGCAGTGGGCTCATGAGAAAAAAGCACAAGCAGAACAGACAAAAGTAGATCAATGAGATCTCACTGAAATTAAAAACTTTTGTGCATCCAAGGACTTTAGCAAAAAAAGTGAAAAGACAACGTACATATTGGGAGAAAATGTTTTGGGAACCATATATTCCATAAGTGACTAATATCCAAGAGTTATAAAATAGTTCTACAAATTAACAACAAAAAGACAAGCAACCCAAACAAATAATGAGCAGAGGACCTAAACAGACATTTCACCAAAGAGGATATTCAAATGGCCAAAATGCACATGAAAAGATGCTCAGAGTCATTAGCCATTGTAACCCCCATTGCCATCAAGTTGGTTCTGGCTAATAGCAACCCTGTAGGACAGAGTAGAACTGCCCCATAGGGTTTCCAAGGAGCACCTGGTGGATTCGAACAGCCGACCTTTTGGTTAGTAGCTGTAGCTCTTAACTACTATGCCATCAGGGCTTCCCATTAGCTATTCAAAACCAACCAAACCCAGTGCCGTCAAGTCGATTTAGACTCATAGCGACCCTATAGGACAGAGTAGAACTGCCCCATAGAGTTTCCAAGGAGTGCCTGGTGGATTTGAACTGCTGACCCTTTGGTTAGCAGCCGTAGCACTTAACCACTATACCACCAGGGTTTCCATTAGCCTTTAGGGAGATGCAAATCAAAACCACAATGAGATACCGTCTCACACCCATTAGAATGGCAATGATCAAAAAAAAAAAAAAAAAAAGGAAAAGCCTTAGGTGTTGGTGACATTGTGGAAATCCAGGAACCCTCATTATTGCTGTTAGGAATATAAACTGGAACAACCACTGCGGAAAGCAGTTTGGCAGTTCTTCAAAATGTTAAACATAGAACTACCATATGACCCAGGAATTCCACCCTAGGTATATACGTAATAGACCTGAGAGCAACGATATGAACAGACACATATACACCAATGTTCATTGCACTGCTATTCACAATAGCCAAAAAGTGGGAACAACTGAAATGTCCATTAACTAATGAATGAATAAACAAAATATGTTACATAATACAATGAAATATCACACAAAAAAACCCAAAAAACCAAACCCACTGCCATCAAGTCGATTCCGACTCATAGCAACCCTACAGGACAGAGTAGAACTGCCCCATAGAGTTTCCAAAGAGCACCTGGTGGATTCGAACTGTCGACCTCTTGGGTAGCAGCCGTAGCACTTAGCCACTTAGCAACTTACCCTGGTGGTGTAGTGGTAAAGAGCTACGGCTACTAACCAAAAGGTCGGCAGTTTGAATCCATCAGGCGCTCCTTGGAAACCTATATGGGCAAGGATAAGGAATGAAATATTACTCAGCCATAAAGAGGAATGAAGTCATGATGTATGCACAACATGGATGAACCTAGAAAACATTATGCTGAACAAATTAAGTCAGTCAAAAAATGACAAATACTGCATGATATCACTTATGTGAAATAAGCAAAAATATAGAAATCAAAAAGTATTAGTGGTTACTCGGATGGGAAGGAGGGGCAAGGAAGGATTTCTTGCTTAATATGCATTGGATTTATGTTCCTGGTGGTGGGATAATTTAGAAAAAGTAGCAAGAATGGGTGCAAAATTTGAAGAATGTAATCAATGTTACTGAATTTTACATGTAGAAATTATTGAATTCCTGTACGTTTTGTATATTTTCAACACAACAAGAAAGGTAAAAGAAGAAGTGAAAATTTAACTCAGAATGCGAGAATACATTTGCAAATTATATATATGACAAGGAACTTATATCTAAAAAATATAAGGAACATCTAAAATTCAATAATAAAAATAACAACACTAATAAATGGGAAAATGATCTGAACATTTATTCAAAGAAGATATACATATGGCCAATAATCTCATTAAAAGATGTTCAATACCACTATCTATCACGGAAAATGAATCAAAATCACAGTGAGATACTATTTCACACCCACTTGGATGCCTTAATAAAAAATACAGACAATAATAAGTGCGTTGCAAGGATGTGAAAAAAATCGTCTCTCATATGTGGATGCTAGTAACATAAAATAGCTGCTCTGGAAACTTTTCTGGCAGTTTCTGAACTTTTAAGCCTAGAGTTACATGACCCAACCATTCTACTCCTAGATTTGTATCCAAGAAAAATGAAGCCAAATATCCACACAAAATCTTATAATGAATGTTCACAGCGGTATTATTCATAACGTCCAAAAAGTAGAAAGAAACCATATGTCCATCAACTATTAAACAGAAATATGAAGTGTGGTATTTCCACAAGATGGACTATTATTCATCAATAAGAATGAATTAAGTCACATCAATCTTGTACTTCTAGTTGATAGAGTTTTCTGTGGCTGTGTTGTTGTTCTTAGGTGCCGTCCAGCCGCTTCTGACTCATAGGGGCCCTACGTGCTGCCTAAGTCAGTGCCATCCTCACAGTCATCGTTATGCTTGGAGTCAATGTTGCAGCCACTGTGTCAATCCATTGCGCCGAGGGTCTTCCTCTTTTTCGCTGACTCTCTACTCTACCAGGAAACCTTGGTGGTGTAGTGGTTAAGTGCTACAGCTGCTAACCAAAGGGTCGGCAATTTGTATCCAGTAGGCGCTCCTTGGAAACGCTATGGGGCAGTTCTCCTTCATCCTGTAGGGTCGCTATGGGTTGGAATCGACTCGATGGCAGTGGGTTTGATTTGGGCTTGGTCTACTCTCCCAAGCATGATGTCTTTTCCCAGGGACTGATCTCTCCTGATAACTTGTCCAAAGTACCTGAGATTTACTCTCCCTTCCTTGCTTCACGGCTGCTAACCAAGAGGTCGGCAGTTCGAATCCGCCAGGCGCTCCTTTGAAACTCTATGGCGCAGTTCTACTCTGTTCTATAGGGTCGCTATGAGTCGGAATCAACTCGACGGCAGTGGGTTTCGTTTTTTGGGTTTCCTTGCTTCTAAGGAGCATTATGGTTGTACTTCTTTCAAGACAGATTTGATCGTTCTTTTGGCAGTCCGCGGTATATATTTCACAAGCACCACAAGTCGAAGGCATCCACTTTTCTCCAATCTTCCTTGTTCATTGTCCAGCTTTTGTATGCATATGACAGAAAACACCATGCCTTGGATCAGGCGCACCTTAGTCTTTAAGGTGACATCTTTGCTTTTTAACAGTTTAAGGAGGATTTTTGCAGCAGAGTTGCCCAATGAAATGTGTCTTTTGATTTCTCGATTGTAGATCCAAGTAAAATGAAATCCTTGACAACATCAATCTTTTCTGTTTGTCATGGTGTTGCTTCTTGGTCCAGTTCTGGGGATTTTTGTTTTCTTTATGTTGAGGTGCAATCCATACTGAAGGCTGTAGACTTTGATCTTCATCAATAAGTGCTTCAAGTCCTCTTCACTTTCAGCAAGCAAAGTTGTGTCATCTGCATAACACAGGTTGTTAATGAGTCTTCCTCCAATCCTGATGCCCTGTTCTTCTTCACATAGTCCAGCTTCTCAGGTTATTTGCTCAGCATACAGATTGAATAAGTATGGTGAAAGGATACAACCCTGACACACATCTTTCCTGACTTTAAACCACGCAGCTTCCCCTTGTTCTATTCAAATGACTGCCTCTTGATCTACAATACATACAGGTTCCTCATGAGCACAATTAAGGGTTCTGGAATTCCCATTCTGTGCAATGTTATCCATAATGTGTTATGATCCACACAGTCAAATGCCTTTGCATAGTCAATAAAACACAGGTAAACATCTTTCTGGTATTCTCTCCTTTCAGCCAGGATTCATCTGACATTAGCAATGATTTCCCTGGTTCCACATCCTCTTCTGAATCCGGCTTGAATTTCTGGCAGTTCCCTGTCCATCTACTGCTGTAGCCACTTTTGAATAATCTTTAGTCAAATTTTGCTTGTGTGTGATATGAATGAAGTTGTGGGATGATTTCCGCCTTTGGTTGGATCACCTTTCTTGGAGATAGGCATAAATATGGGTCTCTTCCAGTTGGTTGGCCAGGTAGCTGTCTTCCAAATTCTGGCCACAGAAAAGTGAGCACCTCCAGTGCTGCATCCGTTTGTTGAAACATCTCAATTGGTACTCTGTCAATTCCTGGAGCCTTGTTTTTTGCCAATGCCTTCAATGCAGCTTGGACTTCTTCCTTCGGTAACATCAGTTCCTGATCATATGTTACCTCCTGAAATGGTTGAATGTAGACCAATTCTTTTTGGTACCCTGACTCTGTATTCCTTCCTTCTTCTTTTGATGCTTCCTGTGTAGTTTAATATTTTCCCCATAGAATCCTTCAGTATTGCAACTTGAGGCTTGAATTTTTTCTTCAGTTCTTTCAGCTTGAGAAATGCTGAGCATGTTCTTCCCATCTGGTTTTCTATCTCCAGGTCTTTGCACATATCATTATAATACTTTGTCTTCTCGAGCTGCCCTTTGAAATTTTCCATTCAGCTCTTTTACTTCATCATTTCTTCTTTTGCTTTAGCTACTTGACATTCAAGAACAAATTTCAGAGACTCTTCTGACATCCATTTTGGTCTTTTCTTTCTATTCTGATGATCTGTTCTGCAGTCAGCGCCTGGCCTTGTTCTGACCCATGATATATTGAGCTTTTCCATCGTTTCTTTGCACAGATGTAGTCGATTTGATTCCTGTGTATTCCATCTGACAAGATCCATGTGTATAGTCACCATTTATGTTGGTGAAAAAAGATATTTGCATTGAAGAATTTGTTGGTCTTGCAAAATTCTATCATGCGACCTCCAGCATCGTTTCTGTCACCAAGGCCATGTTTTCCAACTACTAATCCTTCTTCTTTGTTTCCAACTTTCACATTCCAATTACCAGTAATTTTCAATGCATCCTAATTGCAAGTTTGATCAATTTCAGCCTGTAAAAGTTGGTAAAAATCTTCAATTTCTTCTTCTTTGGCATTAGTGGTTGTTGCATAAATTTGAATAATAGATGTATTAACTGGTCTTTCTTGTAGACGTATGGATATTATCCTATCACTGACAGCATCGTACTTCAGGATAGATCTTGAAATGTTCTTTTTGACAGTGAATAGAACACCAGTCCTCTTCAAATTTTCATTCCTGACATAGTAGACTGTATGATTGTCGAATTCAAAATGGCCAATACCAGTGCATTTCAGCTCATTAATGCCTAAGATATTGATGCTTATGCGTTCTATTTCATTTTTGATGGTTTCCAATTTTCCTAGAGTCATACTTCGTACATTCCATGTTCTAATTATTAATGGATGTACATGGTAACAGAAACCCTGGTGGCGTAGTGGTTAAGCACTATTGCTGCTAACCAAAAGGTCAGCAGTTCGAATCCACCAGGAAATCCATCAGAGTTTCCTTGGAAACTCTACGGGGCAGTTCTACTCTGTCCTGTAGGTTCGCTATGAGTCAGAATCGACTAGACAGCAAAGGTTTTTTGTTTGTTTGTTTTTTAACATGGTAACAATTGTTATACTGCTATACATGGCCTAGGTTTCTCACTATTGGAGTATAAATTTCCAGATAAGTAAGAGGAGGAGACTAGAATAATACATGTCGTAATGGATCAGAGTTAGATACATCAGTATAAAGGCATGTTTATCTTAATATGCATACAAATGGTTCCGTATAGACTAATTTATAGATGTGTGTATGTAATATATATTATATATATTTATTATGTATATATAATATATATGGGTTAGTATATATACATATAATTTTCTTGCTCTGTCAGTTGAGAGGGCCTAAAAGAAATGACACCCAGTAGAAATGCGCACACCTAGCACCCAGACCTTGGTTTCTAGTAGCATTCTCCAATAAAAAGAATCTTTGACCACGTGACTAACTCTGGAACTGGAGTAGCAAATATACAAGATGAGCCGAGAGCATCCCGTAGTGCCACAAAGTAAGGAAGTACTCAAGGATAAACCGTAACGATGGAGATGTGTCAACGAGAAAAGGAGCCAACTCTAAGTCTTTCCAGTGGCTAAAACAGAAATAATTTCAGCAACAAAATAGTTTTGTATTATTACCCAAGCATAAAATAAATATCCATGATGCATGTTGTTGTTGTTAGGCACTGTTGAGTCAGTTCCGACCTATAGCCATCCTATGTACGACAGAATGAAACACTGCCTTGTTCTGCACCACCATCCTTACAATCTTTGTTATGCTTGAGCCTAGTGTTACAGCCACTGTGTCAATCCATCTTGCTGAGGGTCTTCCTTTTATGCTTTGGATATTAGACCGTTATCAGATATATGATTCACCAATATTTCCTCCCAATATCTAGGTTGTCTTTTCACTTTTTTGATAAAGTCCTTTGGTGAACGAAAGTATTTAATTTTTATGAGGTCCCATTTATCTATTTTGTCCTTTACTGCTCATGCTTTTGTTCTTATGCTTATTAATTCATCATTGAAAACTAGGCCTTGCAGCCACCCTCCTATATTTTCTTCTAATCATTTTATAGTTTTAGTTTTCACATTTAAATCCTTGATCCATTTTTAATTGGTTTTTATGTATGGTATGAGGTATGGATCCTGATTTATTCTTCAGTGTGTGGAAATCCAATTTTTACAGCATCATTTATTGAAGAGACTTCTTTTTCCCATGGAAAGGAATTAGCTAGCACCCTTTTTGAAAATAAGTTGACCATGTTGTTGTGCACGGTGAAGTTGATTTTGACTCATAGCAACCCCATACTACAGAGTAGAACTGACCCCATAGGGTTTCCAAGGCTGTAATATTTACAGAAATCAACATCTACATCTTTCTCCCACAGAGCAGCTGTTGAGTTTGAACCCCCGACCTTACAGTTAACAGCTGAGTGCTTAACCACTGTGCCACCAGGGCACCTTAAGTTGACCATAAATGTATGGATTTATTTCTGGACTCTCAATTCCATTCCAGTGATGTATATGTCTATTATTATACCAGTACCACGCTGTATTGATTACTGTAGCTGTATGGTATGTTTTGAAATCTGGAAGTGTGGATTCTCCTACTTTGTTCTTCTTTAATATTGTTTTGACAATTTGGGGTTACTTGCCAATTCCTTAAAAAAAAAAACTGATCACTACTTTTTCCATTTCTGTAAAGAAGGCTGTTGGAATTTAATTTGGATTGCATTGAAATTTATAGATTGCTTTTGGTAGCATTCACATCTTAACAATATTAAGTCTTCCAGTGCCTGAACACAGGGTGTCTTTCCATTTATTCAGGTATTCTTTAATGTCTTTCAGCAGTGTTTTGTAATTTTCATTGTATAAGTCTTTCACATTCATGGTTAAATTTATTCTTAGATACTTTATTCTTTACGTGCTATTGTAAGTAGAATTTTTCCTACTTTCATTTTCAGATTGCTCATTGCTGATGTACAGAAACACAATGGATTTTTTGTGTAGATCTTGTACACTGAAATTTTGCTAAACTCCTTTATTAGTTCTAGAAGCTTTGTTGTAGATTCCTGTAAGTCTTCTTTGAGTTGTAAGAGTTCTTTAAATAGCCTAGATTCAAGTTCTTTGTTGGATATATGTTTTTCAAATATTTTCTCGTAGTCTGTGGCTTCTCTTTCTTAACAGTGTTTTTAACAGAGGGAAGAAATGTTTTTACTTTTAATGAAGTCCAATTTATGTTTTTTTTTCTTTTATGAGAGTTCATACTTTTGTGTCATATTTAAGAAATCTTTGTCAAAACCAAGGTCACTAAATTTTTTCTTATTCATTTCTTTCTCAGACATTTTATAATTTTAGCTTTTACATTTAGGACTATGATCCCTTTTTTTGGATTTAACAAACAGAAGTTTATTCTCTCACAATTTAGAAGGCTAGAAGCCCAAATTCAGGGTGCCAGCTGTAGAAGAGGGCTTTCTCTCTGTTGGCTCTGGGGAAGGTCCTTGTCATCAATCTTCCCATGGTTTAGGAGATTCTCAGTGCAGGAACCCCAGGTCCAAAGGACACACTCTGCTCCCGGCATTACTTTCTTGGTGGCATGAGGTCCCCCCGTCTCTGTTTGCTTCTCTCTTTTATGTCTTAAAAGAGATCGAGTCAACATACAACCTAATCTTGTCGATTGAGTCCTGCCTCATTAACGTAACTGCTTCTAAGTCTGCCTTATTCACATCACAGAGGTAGGATTTACAACACATAGGAAAATCACATCAGATGACAAAATGGTGGACAATCACACAATACTGAGATTCATGGCCAAGCCAAGTTGACACACATTTTTTGGGACACAATTCAATCCATAACAGCACCATTACAGATTCTTGAATAGTCAAATAAAGTTTTCTGAAAAAGTTTTTTGTTTTTGTTCATAAACTTTATTTACTTTTATTGTACTTTAGATGAAGGTTTACAAAACAAACTAGCTTCTCATTAAACAGTTAGTACACGTGTGGTTGTATAACATTGGTTAACAGCCCCAGAGCAGGTCAACATTCTCCCTTCTTGACCTTGGATTCCCTGTTACAAGCTTTCCTGTCCCCTCCTGCCTTCTAGTCCTTGCCCCTGGGCTGTTGTGCCCCTTTAATCTCTCTCTCTTTTTTAATGGGCCTGTCTAATCTTTGGCTGAAGGGTGAACCCCAGGAGTGACTTCATTAATGAGCTAAAAGGGTGTAGGGGGCCATACTGTCGGGGTTTCTCCAGTCTCTGTCAGGCCAGTAAGTCTGGTCTTTTTTGTGTGAGTTAGAGTTTTGTTCTACATTTTTCTCCAGCTCTGTCCAGGACCCTCTATTGTGATCCCTGCCAGAGCAGTCAGTGGTGGTAGCCGGGCACCATCTAGTTGTACTGTACTCAGTCTGATAGAGGCCGTGGTAGTAGTAGTCCATTACCTTGTATCTTTAGTTTTCTTCATTCTCCCTTGCTCCCGAAGGGGTGAGACCAGTATCTTACATGGCCACTCACAGGCTTTTAAGATACCAGACACTACTCACCAGAGTAGAACGTAGAACATTTTCTTTATAAACTATGTTATGTCAGTTGAGCTAGATGTTCCCCAAGACAACAGTCCCCACAGCCCTCAGCCCAGTTATTCGGTCCCTCAGGGAGCTTAGATGTGTTATGGAGCACCCATGACCTTGCCTTGTATGGGTTGTTCTGGCTTCCCCAGTATTGTGTACTGTCTTACCCTTCACCAAAGTTACCACTTATCTATTGTCTATTTAGTCTTTTTCCATCCCCGCCCCTCCCCTCCCTCGTAACCATCAAAGAATGTTTCTTTTTGTGTGTAAACCTTCTCATGAGTTTTTACAGTAGTGGTCTCATACAATATTTGTCCTTTTGTAATTGACTTATTTCACACAGCATAATAACTTCCAGACTCATCCACATTATCAGATGCTTCAAAGATTCATCATTGTTCTTTATCTTTGCGTTCATACTCCATTGTGTGTATGTACCATAGTCTGATTATCCATTCATCTGTTGAAGGGCATTCAGGTTATTTCCATCTTTTTGCTATTGTGAACAATGCTATAACGAACATGGGTATGCATATGTCTATTCGTGTGATGACCCTTATTTCTCTAGGATATATTTCTGGGAGTGGGATTGCTGGATCCTATGGTATTTCTATTTCTAGCTTTCTAAGGAAGCACCATATCATTTTCCAAAATGGTTGCATCATTTTGCATTCCCACCAGCAGGGCATAAGAGTCCCGATCTCCCAGCAGCCTCTCCAACATTTATTTCCTGTTTTTGTGTGTGTGTGTGCCAGTAATGCTGGGAGGGAGATGGTATCTCATTGTGGTTTGGATTTGCATTTCTCTAATAGCTAGTGAACATGAGCATTTCATCATGTATGTGTTGTTTTTATTGTTAGGTGCCATTGAGTTGGTCCCCACTCACAGTGACCCTATGCACAACAGAATGAAACACCGCCCGGTCCTGTGTCATCCTCACACTTGTTGCTATGCTTGAGCCCGTTGTTGCAGCCACTGTGTCAGTCCTTCTAATTGAGGGTCTTCCTCTTTTTCGCTGACCCTCTATTTTACCAAGCATGATGTCCTTCTCCAGAGACTGATCCCTCCTAATAATATGTCCAAAGCATGTGAGATGTAGTCTCTCCATCCTTGCTGGTAAGGAGCATTCTGGCTGCACTTCTTCCAAGACAGACTTGTTAGTTCTTTTAGCAGTTTGTGCTATATTCATATTCTTTGCCAATACCACAATTCAAAGGTGTCAGTTCTTCTTCGGTCTTCCTGATTCAGCCACTTTAATCACTTCTTTGATGAAGTGTTTCTTCATTCCCCTTGCCCATTTTTAATTGGATTATTTGTGTTTTTGTTGTAGAGGTGCTGAATTTTCTTGTAGATTTTAGAGATTAGATGTTTGTCTGATTTGTAATAGCCAAAATTTTTTTCCCAGTCTGTAGGTTCCCTTTTTAGTCTTTTGGTGAAGCTTTTTGATGAGCATAAGTGTTTAATTTTTAGAAGGCCCCAGTTATCTACTTTATCTTCTGGCATTTGTGTGCAGTTGGTTATGATTTGTATCCTCTTAATGCCATGTATTAGGGCCTCTAGCGTTGATCTTATTTTTTTCTTCTAAGAACTTTGTAGTTTTTGGCTTTGTATTTAGGCCTTTGATCCATTTTAAATTAGTTTTTGTGCATGGTGTGAGGTATGGGTCCTGTTTCACTTTTTTGCAGATGGACAACCAGTTTTGCCAGCACTATTTGTTAAAAAGACTGCCTTTTCCCCATTCGATGGACTTTGGGACTTTATCAAAGATTAGGTGACCGCGGGTGGATGGATTTACATCTGGGTTCTAAATTCTGTTCCATTGGTCAATGTATCTGTTGCTGTACCAGTACCAGGCTGTTTTGACTACTATAGCTGTATAGTAGGTTCTGAGATCAGGTAGTGCGAGTTCTCTTACCTTATTCTGCTTCTTCAATAGTGCTTTACTTATCTGGTGTTTCTTCCCTTTCCATATAAAGTTAATGATTAGTTATTGCAACTCTTTAAAGAATGTTGTTGGTATTTGGATTGGGATTGCATTGTACTTGTAAATCATTTTGGATAGAATTGTCATTTTCACAGTGTTAAGTCTACCTATCCATAAACATGGTGTGTTTTTCCATTTATGTAGATCTCTTTCGGTTTCTGGCAGTAGTGTTTTGTAGTTTACTTTGTAGAGGTCTTTTACATTCCTGGCTAGATTTATTCCTAAGTGTTTTGTTTTTCTAGGGGCTATTTTGAACAGTATTGTCTTCCTGATTTCCTTTTAGTCATTCTCTTTATTGCTGATTAAGAATCTAGCTAATTTTTGTATGTTTATCTTATATATTATTACTCTGCTGAATCTTTCTATTAGTTCCAAGTGTTTTCTTGTGGGGTCTTTTGGGTTTTTCATGTATACTATCATGTCATCTGAAAATAGGGACAGCTTTACTTCTTCCTTACAAATTTGGATGCCCTTTGTTTCTTTTTCTTGCCTTACTGTTCTAGCTAGGACTTCCAGCACAACGTTAAATAGGAATGGTGATAAAGGGCATCCTTGAGTTGTTCCTGTTTTCAGCCTCTCTCCATTGAAAATTATATTGGCTGTTGGTTTTGCATAGATACCCTTTATCATGTCCAGAAATTTCCCTTCTATACCTATGTTATTGAGGTTTTATCAGGAATGGGTGTTGGACTTGTTGAATGTCTTTTCTGTGTCAGTTGAGATGGTCATGTGATTCTTTTGTTTCCTTTTATTTATGTGGTTTACTGCATTGATTTTCTATGTTGAACGATCCTTGCATATCTGGTATGAATCCTACTTGGTCATGGGGTGTTATTTTTTTGATAAGATGCTGAATTCTATTGACTAGAAGTTTGTTGAGAATTTTTGCATTGATATTCATAAGAGATATTGGTCTGTAATTTTCTTTTTCTTTTTTTTTTTCTTTGTGGCGCCTTTGCCTGGTTTTGGTGTTAGGGTTATGCTTAGCTTCGTAGAATGAGTTCGGAAGTATCGCTTTCTTTTCTGTGTTCTGAAATAGTTTGAGTAGTACTGGCATAATCTCTTCTCTGAATGTTTGGAAGAATTCTCCAATGAAACCATCTGGGCCAGGGCTTTTGTTGTTTTTGTTGTTGAAAGTTTTTTTTTTTTTTTAAATACCTTTTCAATCTTTTCTCTTGTTATGGGTCTGTTCAGATTTTCACCATCATTTTGGTTTACTTTGGGTAGCTAGTGTGTTTCTAGAAATTCGTCCATTTCCTCTAGGTTTTCAAATTTGTTGGAGTATAGTTTTTCATAATACTCCAGTATGATCCTTTTTATTTCAGGTGGGTCTGTTGTAATGTCCCCCATTTCATTTCTAATTTGGGTTATTTGCATCCTCTCCTGTTTTTCTTTTGTGAGTTTTGACAGTGTGGTCTTGTTGATTCTATTGTTTTTCTACTCTCTATTTCATTTATTTCTGCTCTCATCTTTATTATTTCCTTTCTTTTGGTGGCTGCAGGCTTCTTTTGCTGTTCTCTTCCTATTTGTTCAAGTTGTGTAGCTAATGCTTTGATTTTGTCCCTTTATTTTTTTTATGTGTGCATCCATTGTTATCAATTGACCTCTGAGGACTGCCTTTGCTGTGTCCCAAAGGTTTTGGTATGATGTGTTTTCATTCTCGTTTGATTCTAGGAACTTTTTTATTCTATCTCTGATTTTTTCTCTTACCCAGTGGTTTTTAAGCAGGGTGTTATTCAGTTTCCATGTAATTGATTTTTTTCCTTGCTTTTTCTGTTGTTAATTTCTATTTCTATGGCATTGTGTTCAGAGAAGATACTTTGTATTATTTTCATGTTTTGGATTTTGTTAAGGGTTGCTCTGTGGTCTAAGATGTGGTCTGTTCTGGAGAAGGCTCCATGTGTGTTGGAAAAGAATGTGTACTTTGCAGCTGTTGAGTGGAGTGTTATATATATGCCTATGGAGTCAAGTTGGCTGATCGTAGCCTTTAGCTCTTCTGTATCTTCGTTGGGTTTTTTTCTAGATGTTCTGTCATTTCCTGAGAGTAGTGTGTTGAAGTCTCCTACTATTATTATGGAATTGTTAATTTCCCTTTCAGTGCTATTAGAGTTTTTTTTTTTTTTATGTATTTTGAAGCTCTGTCATTAAAGTACCCCTCTTTGTCTTTGTCTTTTACGGTGGATTTTGTTTCTATTTTATCTAAGGTTAGTATTTCCACTCCTGCTCTTTTTTGGTAGGTGTTTGCTTCATATATATGTTTTTCCATCCTTTGATTTTTAACAAATCTATGTCTTTGTTTCTAAGGTGTGTCTCTTGTAGACAGCATATTGATGGATCTTGTTTTTTAATCCGTTCTGTCACTCTGTCTCTTTATGGATGCATTTAGGCCATTTATGTTCAGTGTAATTATTGCTAGATGTGAGTGTATTCCTGTCGTTTGTAGTGCTTTTTGTTGTCCTGACGTTTTCTTTCTTCCTCTTATTCACCTATGCTGAATTTCTTTTGTCTGTGGATTTTTTTTATTTCTTTTGTTTTTGTTTTTACTGAGGCTTTATGTTTTTCTTCTTTATTTTGATGAATATGTTTGTTAACTTTCTTTGCGGTTACCTTGAAATTTACCCTTATCTTCCTAGGTTTGAACCAGTGTATTATTAATTGGTATCGCCTTGCCTTCCTCTCCATTAGGAAGTTCTATACCTACATCTTTTATTCCCTCTTTTATTGTCCTGACGTTGCCATTTACCGATTAACAGAAGCTGGTGCCTCCCAGCCAAAAGACTGCAGCCGGTGGGAAGCGGTGGAGGCCAAACAGGGGGAAAGAAGGGTGGGGTGTGGGAAAGCATATATCGCTGGTTACTGGGTGCTCTGTCTCCGGTGTGGGTGGGGTAAATCCAAGCCGGCCCAGTGACCTCAGCCAGCTATAAAGCAGGGGAGGTGGAGCAGGGGGGAGAAGGGTGGGAGGTGTGGGGAAGTGTATATCTCTGGTTACCAGATGTTTTGTCTCCTGCTGGGAGCTCCATGAAGCTGCTTTCCCTTACTCCCAATCCGCCAAACTCCTATGTGGGCAGGGCAAATCCAAGCTGCATGGACCCTGCACTTCCTGGCCAGCTGAGCTACCCCAGCCAGCTAGGAAGTGGCAGAGTTAAAGCAGTGGGGAGAAGGATGGGAGGTGAGAAAGCATATATCACTTGTTACCGGATGGTCTGTCTGCTGTTGGCAGCTCCGTGAAGCTGCTTTCCTGTGCTCCCTGTCTGCCGATTTCCAACAGGAGTCCAAGATGGCAAATCTGTACTGAGTTAGCTGATGGGGACCTTGGCACATATCTCTCCTCTCTCTCTGTTCTCTGTCAGTTTCTTTTTCTATTTGGTGCTTGGCTGAGTTCTTTATCTCTTCATTTGACACCTAGGGTTCCAGGATTGAGGTTTGTCTCTGTTTTACTTAGTTTTTCGGGTCTTTGCTATGGAGGGACGACATGATGCTTTCGTCTATACTGCCATGTTGGCTCTGCCTCTCTCCTGGTTTGCTTTCTGTTGCTTGTGCACTAGATGTTGTGATAATCTACCGCTGAAAAAATTATGTCCCAAAGCTTTGCTCTTATATTTTCTTCCAAGAACTTTATGGTTTTAGATTTAGCATTTAGGTCCTTGATTTCCTCTGAATTATTTTTGTGTATGACATGAGGTATGGCTTTTGTTTCATTTTTCTGCACATGGAAATCCAGTTTTGCCAGCACCATTTGTTGAAGAGATTGTTCCTTCCCCCATTGAATGGATTTGGGTACCTTGTTGAAAATCAATTGAGTATAGAGGTTTGGATGCTTTTGTGGGTTTTCAATTCTATTCCATTGGTCTATGTATCTATTATTAAATCAGTACTAGGTTGTTTTGATTGCTGTAGCTGTGTAATGAACTTTGAAGTCAGGAAACGTGAGGTCTCCTACTTTGTTCTTATTCCAAGTTGGTTTATGTATTTAGGTCTCTTATCTTTACATATAAATTGAAGATTAGTTTTTCCATTTATGTTAAGAATGCTGGCAAAATCTTGACCAGAATTACAAGGCATATGTAGATTGCTTTGGGTAATATTGGCATCTTGACTACATTAAGTCTTCCAATCCATGAGCACAGAACATCTTTCCATCTATTTTGGTCTTCTTTAATCTGTTTCAGCAGCGTTTTATAATTTTTATTGTATAAGTTTCACCGGGAAAATTTATTCCTAGATATTTTATTCTCATAGATGTTATTGTAAATGGAGTGGTTTTCTTAATTTCCTTTTTGGATTTCTCACTGCTGGTGTATAGGAACACAGCTGAGTTTTGTGTGTTGACCTTGTATCCTGCATCTTTAGTGAGTTTCTCTCTTAGTTACAGAAGATTGTTAGTAGAGTCTTTGGGATTTTCTATATGTAGGATCGTATCATCTGCTAATTTATTTTTACCTCTTCCTTTCAATTTGGGTACTTTTTATTTCATTTTCTTGCCTTATTTCTCTGGCTAAGACTTCCAGTACAATATCAAACAGGAGTGGTGCCATTGCGCATCCTTTTCTCATTCCCATTTCTGCGGGGGAAATTCTCTATCTTTCTCCATTGCTTGTAATGCTGCCTGTTGGTTTTTCACAATTGCCATTAATCATGTTGAGGAATTTCCTTTTATTCCTATCTTATTGAAAGTTTTTATCAAGAAAAGGTGCTGCGTTTTATCAAATGCCTTTTCTGCATTGATTGCTATGATCATGTGATTCTTTTCCTTTGTTCTGTTAATGTGGTATATTACATTACACTGACTGATTTTCTAATGTTGACCCATCTTGGCATTCCCAGAATAAATTCCACTTGATCATGACGTATAATTTTTTTAATATGTTGCTGGATTCTGTTTGCTAGTATTTTATTGAGAATATTGGCATCTAGATTCATAAAGAGTATTGATCTATAGTTTTCTTTTGGTGTCTTTGTCTGGGTTTGGTACCAGGGTAATGCTGACTTCATAGTAAGAGGTAGGGAGTATTCCTTCTTCCTCTACTTTTTGGAATAGTTTGAATAGGATCCGTGTCAGTTATTCTGTAAATGTTTGATAGAATTCCCCAGGGAACCAGCCTGGTCCCTGATTTTTCTTTGGTCAGAGGATTTTTAACACTGCTTCAATCTTTTGATTGCTATGGGTCTGTTGAGGTTCTCTACTTTTTTTGTGTGTCAAATTAGCTAGGTTATGTGCTTCTAGGAATTTGTCCATTTTATCAAAGTTACCAATTTTGTGAGAGAACAGTTGGTCCTAGTACTGTTATGATCTTTTTACTTTAGTTGGGTCACCTGTAATGTCTCTGCTTCATTTCTTATTTTGGTAATTTGCATCTTCTCTCTTTGTTTCTTTGTCAGCCTACCTAGCGGTTTGTCCATTTTATTGATTTTTTTCAAAGAACCAACTTCTGGATTTGTTGATTCTCTCTACTGTTTTACTGTTCTCTATTTCATTTATTTCTGGTCTGATCTTTACTTCTTTTCTTCTAGTAACTTCAGGTTTAGTTTGCTCTTCTTTTTCTAGTTGTTCAAGCTGTAGATTTAGACTATTTTTACTCTTCTTTTTAAATGTATGCATTTCTTGGCATAAATTTTCTTCTGAGGACTGCCTTAATTGCATTCCATAAGTTTTGGTATGATGTGTTTTCCTTTCATCTCCAGGTATTATTTTTTTAATTCACTCTTCGTTCTTCCTTGACCCAGTCGTTGCTTAGTAGTACATTGTTTAATTTCCATGAATTTGTCTGTTTTCTAGTTTTGCTTCTGCTGTTAACTTCTAATATTATTCCTTTGTAGTGAGAGAAGATACTCTGTGTAATTTCAGTCCTTTAAAAGATTGTTTCGGGAGGGGGCCAAGATGGCTGACTAGGTAGACGCTACCTCGGATCCCTCTTGCAACAAAGACTCGGAAAAACAAGTGAATCGATCACATACACGACAATCTAGGAACCCTGAGCAACAAACACAGATTTAAAGAATTGACGTGAGCGACAGAGACGGAGAACAAACAACTACAGGGAAGCAGCGACTGTTTTTGGAGCCTGGAGCCAGCATCCCAGTCAGGTAACCTTGGCGCCGGGCTTAGAACTGGGCGCAGGGGAGCTGAACACAACATCTTGTGTCGGCGCAAACATGGGGCGCAGCCCTACCCCTGAACTGACCTCGGGAAGGGGCCCAGCCTGTCGGCGCGGGTGTCACGACGACGGGGCTGCCGGGAGGAGAAGTCGCCGGGAGGCAGTGACTGGTTTTGGAGCCTGGAGTGCAGCGTCCCAGCCGGGGAACCTTGACGCTGGGCTGTGGACTGGCAGCGGAGGAACTGACCACGGCTTCTGCGGGCCAGACCCTCGGGGGCAATCTCTACCCAGCCAGCACACATAGGCGACACACCCCTCGGGAATCTCAGATAAGATAGTCATCCCAAGCAAGATAAGCAACTTTCGCTATATCTCAGGGTGCTACTCTCTCCTGTTTTTCTGAACCCTCCGCTCCCTTTCCCAGGCGGCTTCATTAACATTGGAATTTCCTGAGCCAGAGGGAGAACGGCCCCGGCTCCGCAGCTTTTCTTTTCCCTTTTTTTTTTTTTGGGGGGGGGGTCTTTTCCTAACCCATTCTTCCAGCCTGAGAGAAGCAACCACAAAAAACCCGGGGACAAAAAATCCTTCCCTAATTGGACTAAAAACACAGAACCAGCTCCAACCAAGCATATATGACCCATATCTCGGGCTTTCATCCCTACAGGGAACAAGGTGACTATTATAATGCAAAGGCATTTCTGATAGGGATCTCACTGCATTTTTTTTTAGCGGATTTACTGGAAAAACAAGTTTCCCAGGTCTGATATCTCTGCTTATTCAACAGAGCCCTAACTGACCCACAACAGGGAACTGAGGGCTGAAGCTCCCCCCAGACCACCTAGCCTCTTGCCTTAGGGGTCTAAGGAGGGTGACACCTACCAATCTGTAGAGGTACTTGCATTGGGGGCCTAAGGTACAGCTGCGAGCCCTCCCACCAAGGTGCTTTAGGAATAGAGACACACCTACCTCACTGACACTTGGGGGAAGTCTGTCAGCATCCTGCCTCCCCTGGAGTGTGAACCCCAGCTGCTAATAGAATCTGGTGCACACAACCATCACCACTACTCCTCGAGGTGGATAGGTGTTAGGGTGCAGCACACACTTGATGACCCAAATTCAGATTCTACACAAGAATAGTGAATAGACTCAGGCATATATATCTGGCAACAGCCCAAACCAGCTGGTAATAGGTCATAAGTAAGTTAAGGGCTACAACAATCAAGACAGCACAATCTAGTAGCCCATCTAAGTATATTGAAAGAAAAGAAAACAAGATAAGACTCAGTGAGCAAATATAGAATAAATCACTACAATATCTTACTGATGGCTCACAGACAGCAGTCGATATCAAACCACATAAAGAAGCAGACCATGACAGCTTCTACAACCCCCCAAACAAAAGAATCAAAATCTTTCCAAAATGAAGTTACAATCCTGGAATTATCAGATACAGAATATAAAAAACTAATTTACAGAATGCTTCAAGACATCAGGGATGAACTCAGAAATGAAATAAGGCAAACTGCAGAAAAAGCCAAGGAACACACTGATAAAACAGTTGAAGAACTCAAAAAGATTATTCAAGAGCATAGTGGAAAAATTAATAAGTTGCAAGAATCCATAGAGAGACAGCATGCAGAAATCTGAAAGATTTACAATAAAATTACAGAATTAGACAGCACAATAGGAAGTCAGAGGAGCAGACTCGAGCAATTAGAATGCAGACTGGGACATCTGGAGGACCAGGGAATTAACACCAACATAGCTGGAAAAAAATCAGATAAAAGAATTAAAAAAAATGAAGAAACCCTAAGAATCATGTGGGACTCTATCAAGAAGGATAACGTGTGTGATTGGAGTCCCAGAACAGGGAGGGAGGACAGAAAACACAGAGAAAATAGTTGAAGATCTCCTGACACAAAATTTCCCTGACATCATGAAAGACGAAAGGATATCTATCCAAGAGGCTCATCGAACCCCATTTAAGATTGATCCAAAAAGAAAAACACCAAGACATATTGTCATCAAACTTGCCAAAACCAAAGATAAAGAGAAAATTTTAAAAGCAGCCAGGGAGAAAAGAAAGGTCTCCTTCAAGGGAGAATCAATAAGAATAAGTTCAGACTACTCAGCAGAAACCATGCAGGCAAGAAGGCAAAGGGATGACATATACGGAGCACTGAAGGAGAAAAACTGCCAGCCAAGGATCATATATCCAGCAAAACTTTCTCTGAAATATGAAGGCGAAATTAAGATATTTACAGATAAACACAAGTTTAGAGAATTTGCAAAAACCAAACCAAAGCTACAAGAAATACTGAAGGAAATTGTTTGCTCAGAAAACCAATATCAGATACCAGCACAACACAAGGTCACAAAACAGAACATCCTGATATCAACTCAAATAGGGAAATCACAAAAACAAATTAAGATTAATTAAAAAAAATGCTCAAAACAGGGAATCATTGAAGTCAATATGTAAAAGATCACAATAATCAAAAAGAGGGACTAAATACAGGTGGCATAGAACTGCCATATGGAGAGGGATGCAAGGCGATATAGGACAACACAAGTTAGGTTTTTACTTAGAAAAATAGGGGTAATATTCAGGTAACCACAAAGAGGTATAACAACTCCATAACTCAAAATAAAAACCAAGAAAAACTTAACGACTCAGCAAACGTAAAGTCAAATACTATGAAAATGAGGATCTCACGATTTACAAAGAAAAACGTCTCAGCACAAAACAGTAAGTGGAAAAATGAAATTGTCAACAACACACATAAAAAGGCATCAAAATGACAACATTAAACACTTATTTATCTATAATTACGCTGAATGTAAATGGACTAAATGCACCAATAAAGAGGCAGACAGTCTCAGACTGGATAAAGAAACACGATCCGTCTATATGCTGCCTACAAGAGACACACCTTAGACTTAGAGACACAAACAAACTAAAACTCAAAGGATGGAAAAAAATATATCAAGCAAACAATAAGCAAAAAAGAAGAGGAGTAGCAATATTAATTTCTGACAAAATAGACTTTAAACTTAAATCCACCACAAAGGATAAAGAAGGACACTACATAATGATAAAAGGGACAATTGACCAGGAAGATATAACCATATTAAATATTTATGCAAGGTACATAAATCAAACTTTAACCGAACTGAAAAGCGAGGTAGACACCTCCACAATTATAGTAGGAGACTTCAACACACCTCTTTCGGAGAAGGACAGGACATCCAGTAAGAAGCTCAATAGAGACACGGAAGACCTACTTACAACAATCAACCAACTTGACCTCATTGACTTATACAGAACTCTCCACCCAACTGCTGCAAAGTATACTTTTTTTTCTAGCACACATGGAACATTCTCTAGAATAGACCACATATTAGGTCATAAAACAAACCTTTGCAGAATCCAAAACATCGAAATATTACAAAGCATCTTCTCAGACCACAAGGCCATAAAAGTGGAAATCAATAACAGAAAAATTAGGGAAAAGAAATCAAATACTTGGAAACTGAACAATACCCTCCTGAAAAAAGACTGGGTTATAGAAGACATTAAGGAGGGAATAAGGAAATTCATAGAATGCAACGAGAATGAAAATACTTCCTATCAAAACCTCTGGGACACAGCAAAAGCAGTGCTCAGAGGCCAATTTAGATCGATAAATGCACACATACAAAAAGAAGAAAGAGCCAAAATCAGAGAACTGTCCCTACAACTTGAACAAATAGAAAGTGAGCAACAAAAGAATCCATCAGGCACCAGAAGAAAACAAATAATAAAAATTAGAGCTGAACAAAATGAATTAGAGAACAGAAAAACAACTGAAAGAATTAACAGCGCCAAAAGCTGGTTCTTTGAAAAAATTAACAAAATTGATAAACCATTGGCTAGACTGACTAAAGAAATACAGGAAAGGAAACAAATAACCCAAATAAGAAATGAGAAGTGCCACATCAGAACAGACCCAACTAAAATTAAAAGAATCATAACAGATTATTATGAAAAATTGTATTCTAACAAATTTGCAAACCTAGAAGAAATGGATGAATTCCTGGAAAAACACTACCTACCTAAACTAACACAATCAGAAGTAGAACAACTAAATAGACCCATAACAAAAGAAGAGATTGAAACGGTAATCAAAAAACTCCCAACAAAAATGCCCTGGACCGGATGGCTATACTGCAGAGTTCTACCAAACTTTTAGAGAAGAGTTAACACGACTACTACTAAAGGTATTTCAAAGCATAGAAAATGACGGAATACTACCCAAGTCATTCTATGAAGCCACCATCTCCCTGATACCAAAACCAGGTAAAGACATCAGAAAAAAAGAAAATTACAGACCTATATCCCTCACAAACATAGATGCAAAAATCCTCAACAAAATTCTAGTGAATAGAATTCAACAACATATCAAAAAAATAATTCACCACGACCAAGTGGGATTTATACCAGGTATGCAAGGCTGGTTTAATATTAGAAAAACCATTAATGTAATCCACCATATAAATAAAACAAAAGACAAAAACCACAGGATCATATCAATTGACGCAGAAAAGGCATTTGACAAAGTCCAACACCCATTCATGACAAAAACTCTCACCAAAATAGGAATTGAAGAAAAATTCCTCAACATAATAAAGGGCATCTAATTTTTTTTTTTTTTTGTACAAAGCCAACAACCAACATCACTCTAAATGGAGAGAGCCTGAAAGCATTTCCCTTGAGAACGGGAACCAGACAAGGATGCCCTTTATCACCGCTCTTATTCAACATTGTGCTACAAGTCCTAGCCAGAGCAATTAGGCTAGACAAAGAAATAAAAGGCATCCGGTTTGGCAAGGAGGAAGTAAAATTATCTCTATTTGCAGATGACATGATCTTATACTCAGAAAACCCTAAGGAATCCTCCAGAAAACTACTGAAACTAATAGAAGAGCTTGGTAGTCTCAGGTTATAAGATAAACATACAAAAATCACTTGGATTCCTCTACATCAACAAAAAGAACATCGAAGAGGAAATCACCAAATCAATACCATTCACAGTAGCCCCCAAGAAGATAAAATACTTAGGAATAAATCTTACCAAAGATGTAAAAGACCTATACAAAGAAAACTACAAAGCTCTACTACAAGAAATTAAAAAGGACATACTCAAGTGGAAAAACATACCTTGCTCATGGTTAGGAAGACTTAACATAGTAAAAATGTCTATTCTATCAAAAGCCATCTATACATACAATGCACTTCCGATCCAAATTCCAATGTCATTTTTTAATGTGATAGAGAAACAAATCCCCAACTTCATATGGAAGGGAAAGAAGCCTCGGATAAGCAAAGCATTACTGAAAAAGAAGAAGAAAGTGGGAGGCCTCACTCTACCTGATTTCAGAACCTATTATACGGCCACAGTAGTCAAAACAGCCTGGTACTGGTACAACAACAGGCACATAGACCAATGGAACAGAATTGAGAACCCAGATATAAATCCAACCACATATGAGCAGCTGATATTTGACAAAGGCCCAGTGTCAGTTAACTGGGGAAAAGATAGTCTTTTTAACAAATGGTGCTGGCAGAACTGGATATCCATTTGCAAAAAAATGAAACAGGACCCATACCTCACACCATGCACAAAAACTAACTCCAAGTGGATCAAAGACCTAAACATAAAGACTAAAACAATAAAGCTCATGGAAGGAAAAATAGGGACAACCTTAGGAGCCCTAATACAAGGCATAAACAGAATACAAAACATTACCAAAATTGACGAAGAGAAACCAGATAACTGGGAGCTCCTAAAAATCCAACACCTATGCTCATCTAAAGACTTCACCAAAAGAGTAAAAAGACCACCTACAGACTGGGAAAGAATTTTCAGCTATGATATCTCCGACCAGCGCCTGATCTCTAAAATCTATATGATTCTGTCAAAACTCAACCACAAAAAGACATACAACCCAATCAGGAAGTGGGCAAGGGATATGAACACACACTTCACTAAAGAAGATACTCAGGCAGCTAACAGATAGATGAGAAAATGCTCTCGATCATTAGCCATTAGAGAAATGCAAATTAAAACTACAATGAGATTCCATCTCACTCCAACAAGGCTGGCATTAATCCAAAAATCACAAAATAATAAATGTTGGAGAGGCTGTGGAGAGATTGGAACTCTTATACACTGCTGGAGGGAATGTAAAATGGTACAACCGCTTTGGAAATCTGTTTGGCATTATCTTAAACAGTTAGAAGTAGAACTACCATAAAAAAAAAAAAACATACAACCCAGAAATCCCACTCCTCGGAATATACCCTAGAGAAATAAGCGCCTTCACACAAACAGATACATGCACACCCATGTTTATTGCAGCTCTGTTTACAATAGCAAAAAGCTGGAAGCAACCAAGGTGTCCATTAACGGATGAATGGTTAAATAAATTGTGGTATATTCACACAATGGAATACTACGCATCGATAAAGAACAGTGACGAATCTCTGAAACATTTCATAACATGGAGGAACCTGGAAGGCATTATGCTGAGCGAAATTAGTCAGAGGCAAAAGGACAAATATTGTATAAGACCACTATTATAAGATCTTGAGAAATAGTATAAACTGAGAAGAACACATACTTTTGTGGTTACGAGGCGGGGAGGGAGGGAGGGTGGAAGAGGGTTTTTTACTGATTAATTAGTAGATAAGAACTGCTTTAGGTGAAGGAAAGGACAATACTCAATACATGGAAGGTCAGCTCAACTGGACTGGACTGGACCAAAAGGAAAGACGTTTCCGGGATAAACTGAATACTTCAAAGGTCAGCGGAGCAAGGGTGGGGGTTTGGGGACTATGGCTTAAGGGGACTTCTAAGTCAATTGGCAAAATAATTCTATTATGAAAACATTCTGCATCCCACTTTGAAATGTGGCGTCTGGGGTCTTAAATGCTAACAAGCGGCCATCTAAGATGCATCAGTTGGTCTCAACCCACCGGGATCTAAGGAGAATGAAGAACACCAAGGTCACACGATAACTAAGAGCCCAAGAGACAGAAAGGGCCACATGAACTAGAGACTTACATCATCCTGAGACCAGAAGAACTAGATGGCGCCCGGCTACAACCGGTGACTGCCCTGACAGGGAGCACAATAGAGAACCCCTGAGGGAGCAGGAGATCAGTGGGATGCAGACCCCAAATTCTCACAAAAAGAGCAGACTTAATGGTCTGACTGTGACTAGAGGAATCCCGGCAGTCATGGTCCCCAAACCTTCTGTTGGCCCAGGACAGGAACCATTCCCCAAGAAAACTCATCAGACATGAAAGGGACTGGACAGTGGGTAGGAGAGAGATGCTGATGAAGAGTGAGCTAATAATATCAGGTGGACACTTGAGACTGTGTTGGCATCTCCTGTCTGGAGGGGGGATGGGAGGATAGAGAGAGTTGGAAGCTGGCAAAATTGTCACGAAAGGAGAGACTGGAAGGGCTGACTCATTAGGGGGAGAGTAAATGGGAGTATGGAGTAAGGTGTATATAAGCTTATATGTGACAGACTGACTTGATTTGTAAACGTTCACTTAAAGCTCAATAAAATTATTAAAAAAAGAGAAATAAAATAACAATTATTCTGTCTCCCTTACTGATGCAATGTTTTTTGCAAATTCTTAATTATGTTGGCAAGCCTATTATTATTTATAACCTTAATGTCTTCGTGTGTCTGTACAAGGCACTCTTCATAGAGATGGTACAGCATTTAATAAATTGCACCGTGATAATCACTTTAAAAAAAAATGACTAAGAGAAATTCTTAAGATTCGCTGCAGGGACAGGAGGGAGAGGCAGATTATACTGAAAAAACCAGTTAGACTGAGAGTTGATTCATCGGTAGAAATATTGAAAGTCTGAATACAATAGAAAGTTATCTTTTATGTCATGGAAGAAATAAATGTTAGCTTACGTAATACTCAATGAAAATGTTTTAAGACTCAAGGTGAAATATATTAAAAAAAATTAAAACTTAAAAAAAAAAAAGCACCATGGCTTGGGCCACACACACCTTAGGCAACTGACATTGCTGGTTTTTAACACTTTGAAGAGGTCTGTTGCAGCAGATTAGCCTAATGCACTGCATTGTTTGATTTCTTTCTTCCCCTCTCCCCCAGTATTGTGTACTGCCTTACCCTGCACCAGCATCATCTGATTTCTTGACTGCTGTTTCCATGGGCATTGATTGTGGATCCAAGTAAAACAAAATCCTTGGCAACTTCAATATTTTCTCCGTTTATCATGTTGTTGCTTATTGGTCCAGTTGTGAGGATTTTTGTTTTCTTTGTGTTGAAGTGTAATCCATACTGAAGGCTGTGGTCCTTGATCTTCATCAGTATGTGCTTCAAGTCCTCTTCATTTTCAGCAAGCAAAGTTGTGTTTATGTCCTTGCTGATCTTTTTAGATGTTCTCTCCAGAATTGAAAGTGGTGTATTGAAGCCCTCAATTTTTATTGTGGAGTTGTCTATTACTCCTTTCATATCGGTCAGTATTTGTTTCATATTTTTCGGAGCACTGAAGTTAGGTGCAGAGCCCTGGTACCACAGTGGTTAAGAGCTACGGCTGGAAATCAAAAAGTTTGCAGTTCAAAGTCCCCAGCTGCTCCTTGAAAATCTTATGGGTCATTTCTACTCTGTCCTATAGGGTCACTATGAATCAAAATCAACCCGACGGCAATGGATTTGGGATGTTAGGAGCATATATATTTATAATTGTTATGTCATCTTTGTGAATTGACCCTTTTTTTTATATATAATGTCCTTCTTTATCTCTTGTAATAGATTTTGATTTAAAGTCTGTTTTAGCTGATATCAGTATGGCCACTCCTGCTCTTCTTTGGTTACTAGTTGCATGGTATATTCTTTTCAATTGTTTTACTTTCAGTCTGTTTGCATCCTTGTATCTAAGGTGTGTCTCTTGTAAGCAGCATAAGGATAGATCAGGCTTTTTTATCCGTTCTGTCACTGTCTGCCTTTTGGATTAGACAAATTTACCTTTACGGTAATTAATGAAAACACAGTACCTATGTCATTTATTTTGCTAATTGTTCTCTGTGTCTTGTATCTTTTCCTGATTAGTCTCGTAAGTCTGTTGTTTTTTTGTGCTTAGCTGCTTTTTTCTCAACGAGACTTTTTATTTTATTCCTTCTTTCATTCTCTGTATTTTTTCTCTTTCCTTAGTGGCTACCACAAATATTACATTGAAAACCTTACAACTGCCTCAAGTCTTTTCAGCTTGCTGCCAACATTTAACATACAAACAAGTAGCACACAACATTAACATACTAAAACTCTATTCTTGTTTTGCTCCTCCTTTACCCCTTTTCTGTTGCTGAGTCTCTAGTGACATCATTATACATTCTATATTCAGTAGGTTTAATTTGTACTTATTTCCTATGCCCTTAATGTCGTATTGCTTGTGGAACTTAACTATTGAGTTTACTCTCTGAAATTACCATATACTTGGTCCTTAATATTTGTCCATGCCATCACCTTCATTGGAGAGCACTATTTTTTCTTTCCCATGTGCAGATTTACGTATTTGTCTACTGTTCTTTCCTTTCCTTTTGTAGAACACCTTTAAGTAAGACTTGCAGAGCAGGTCTGGTAGTAATAAATTCCTAGAGCTTCTGTTTATTTGGGAATGTCTTGATTTCTCCCTTATGTTTGAATGACAACTTGGCTCAGTAAAGAAGTCTTGATTGACAGTTGTTTTCTTTCAATACTTTGTACATGTTGCTCCATTGTCTTCTGGCCTCCAGGGTTTCTGAGGAGAAATTTGCACTAATTCTTATGAAGAACACTTGATATGTTATATTGTGCTTTTGTCTTGCTGCTTTCAAAATTATCTCCCTGTCTTTGGTCTTCAAGAATTTTATTACATTGTGTCATAGCGTAGACCTCTTTATATTCCTTCTGATTGTTGTTCACCTAGCTTCCTGGATTTGCAAGCTAGGTTGCTTATTCAGGCCTGGGAAATTCTCTATGATTATCTCTTGTTAAACTCTTTCTATGACTTTTTTACTGTCTTATCTTTATGGGAATCCCAAAAACCTTAGTGTTGGCTCTCTCAATTGAATCCCACATTTCCATTTGGCTTTGTTCACTTTTCTTTGTTCTTTTCTCTTGTTTCTCTTGAGATTTGATAAATTCAATTATTCTATTTTCTGTCTGCTCAAATCTATTGTTAGATGTTCTCTTGCATTTTTTAATTCAATTATTTATCCTTCAAATCCAGTATTTCTGTTTGATTTTTACTTAAGTTTTCAATCTTCTGTTTGAGTTTCTAATTTTGTTGCTTATTGCATTTTCCGATCTACATTAGTTGGTTTTCTGTGTTCCTTGCTTTCTTTGAACATATTTAACATTGTGTCTGGATGTCTTCTATTTTCCCATTAACCTATTCTCCATTAGAGAAATTTCTACTTCTTCATGGTTTTCTTTGGATTTTGCCACATTCTTCTGTGACCTTGTATGTTTTATAGTCTTTTTATTGAACGTGGGGCATTTTTAACATCTTCCTGTGATAATCTGGAACTCAATTTTCTGTATCTCCAGGAATTATTTTTTCCCCTCTATTTCCACCGTTTTTCTCCAAAATTCCACTAGATGGCACTCTGGCTCCATGGTTCTTCCAGCACTGAGGTACTAGCTCTTCGGAGGGGCCTATATGAGTTGGAATGGACTCCAGGGCACTGGGTTTGGTTTTTCTGGTTTGAGGTGTTTTCTTTGCTAATATTGAGCTCTATCATGACTTCATAAACGAGGCATTTGGTCATATTTTCCCCAAGGTAGCTGATAATACTGTGGTTTGAAGTTCCCTCTGAGGTCTGTACTGTGGGGGCGGGGGCGCGGAGGAGGGTGGCCTTCCAGATATGACTGCAACACTGCGGTGAGATTTGCTTTGGGCTGCTAACCAAAAGGTCTGCAGTTGGAATCCACCAGCCGCTCCTTGGAAGCCCTATGGGGCAGTTCTACTCTGTCCCGTAGGATCGCTAGGAGTGGGAATGGACTCCACTGCAAGGATTGGGTACGAATTTTGATCTGTGGGGGTGGCGTGTGACTTTCCCTCTGTGGCTGATAGTTACTGCAGTGAACTTTTCTGCTGGCCCCTGGTGGAAAGGGCATGGGGTGGCTTTCCTGAAGCAAGAGGGTAGGTAGTGCTTTCCACTCTGGTGACCCTGAGAAACCTCTCCTGCACTACCTGGTTGTTAGGTAGGGAGCCAGTTGGCTCCCTGTTTGATGTTATTTCCTCGCCCTGGCTGATGAATGAGCCCCGTGGCTCTTCTGTAGGTCTGGCTCCTATTGCTCTCTTGCCTCTGGTCTCAACAAGACTCAATAGCACTCACACCGCAGATTCCTGGTGCCCCCCCCCCACCCAAGTGTGTGCTCCAGCTTCCCTGCTCCCTGCTTGTGAATTCCCACAGCAAATCTGCACCACTTTAATTGGACTGCACTTTCCTTAGTTTCCCAGATTATGGGCTTCAAATCCACATTGTGCATATGTGCCACTGTATCCCAGTTCTACACCAACTGAGAAGGCACCCTGCCTTTTTTTCTCAGACCTTTCTGAGACTATTTACCTAGTATCTCTGTACCAGTCTATGTCCTCAGTGTAGGTCCTGTCCTGGGTTCTTTGTTCATGGGTGGCACCTGTCCATGTCCCAAAATGGCCACAGTGAGCTTATACAGCAGGTAGAGTGTTGGCAGTCACTGAATCTCAGCCTGTCTGCCACCCGATCTATCTCCCTCCTGATTCGTGACTCACCTCAATTCTCCAACTCTTCACCTTCTGTCTAGAGTTCCAAAATCTCTGCCTGTGCTAATTTTTATTAGTTGTTCAGTGGCTTACATGTAAGGGACATAGGGGAGTGACTGTTGACTCTACCATCTTGCCGCTCCTTATAAAAATTCTAGATTTGAGTCCTTTATTATATATGTGGTTTTCAAATATCTTCTCCCAGTTCATAGCCTTTTTTTTCTTAAGAGACTTTTTTTTACAGAATAAAGTTTTTAAGTTTGATAATGTCAATTTTATGAATTTTGATTTTATGGATTGCTTTTTTATCATGTCCAAGACCTCTTCATTAAGTCCTAGGTCCTGAAGATTTTCTCCTACATTTCTTATAAATTTTTAAGTCTTTACATTTTGCACTTAAATTTATGATTCACTTTGAATTAATTTTTGTATAAGGTGTAAGGCTTAGTTGAAGGATTTTTTTTTCCTTTTTCCAGTGGATATACACTTGCTCCAGAAAATTTTTGGCAAAGACTACCCTCCCTCCATTAATTTGCTTTTGCAACTTTGTGAAAAATCAGTTGGGATGTGGGGCCAAGATGGCAGAGTAGTCAGTGACTTCCAGTAATCCCTCTTACAACGAAGACCCCAAAAAACAAGTGAAGCAATTATATATATGACAAGTTAGGAGCCTTGATCATCAAAGGCAAAGTTAGGAAATTTGACAGAGTGGCAGGGGGGAGGGAGAGATGGTTCAGAAGTAGCTGCTGGACCTGAATTGGTGGAAACCGGTACCCTTCAGGCAGGATCCGCTGGTGTGACCGCAGCGAAGCTGTCGGAGTTTGGAATGTGGTTTCCTCAGGAAGAGATAGCTAGAGCCGCACAGTCTACTCACACCTCCAGAACCAGAGAAAAACAGCACTCTCAGCAAAAGCTAAGTACTTGCATCTAATTTACTGTGCCCTTGGCCCCCAAGCCAGAGTCTGGCTGTCAGTTTCCCCGGGCCTGGGATAGGTCCTGCTCTATGCTCTGAGCCATTCTCCCAGCCTTGGAGAAGGAAAAAAATAGCAACTGGGGGGGGGGGGAAGATAAACTGCCTGCTCCCCTAAGCTAGAAACACAGGGCAGAAACGTCCCCTGTCCAGGCACAAATCGTCCACAGACTGAATACCTTTCACCTATGCATGGACCTGCGTGGGCCCATTTCAAGAGTTTAAGGCCTTGTTGGCAGACTGCAATGGTTTATGTGCCTGAGATCTGTTTTCAACTGTGCACTGAAGAGGTGAGTTTTTGAGGTTTGACACTACTCTGCCTATTAAACAGGGTCCTTACCTACCCATATCAGGAGCTTGACGACTGGTGGCTCCATCCACATTACTTAGACACCTATGACAGGGGTCCAAAGATAAGTGGTGCCTCCCAGTCCTTAAAACCAAAAGCATTGGGTAACCATGGTCCAGATACAGAACCCACCCACCTGTGCGTTCTAGGGAACAGAGATGCACTATCCTCACAGACACTCGGGGGGCAGTTGTCAGCCCCCTGCCTTGCTCAGAGCATGACCCCCTGCTGCAACCAGATACCTGTGCTTACACCAATCACCCCTGCCCATTGAAGACTGTAGGATAGAGCCTGCACCACACACTTGGTGACCGACAACCTGGGCATCTGAGCTGAATCCATACAAGAAAAGTGAATGGAGTCCTAGACTCATATACTGGATAATAGCTCTAGCCATCTGGTGACAGGATGTTAGAGCTTCAAGCATGCAAATAATCAAGCTAGTTCTCTCAAGCAGCATATTTAGGCATATCGAAACTAAACAAAGCAAAAAATAGGATACAGTAACCAAATATAAAATAAATTAATGTAATAACTTATAGATGGCTCACAGAAAAAAGTCAATATCAAATCACATAAACATGCAGACGATGATTGCTTCAACAAACTCTCAGAAAAAAGTATCACAAAATCTTCCAGACGAAGAGGTATTCCTGGAATTATCAAAGGCAGAATACAAAAGATTAATTTATAGAACTCTTCAAGAGATCAGGAAAGAGATCAGGCAAAACACAGAACAAGTCAAGGAGCACACATATAAAGCAGTGGAGGAAATTAAAAAGGTTGTTCAAGAGCATAATATAAAATGTAATAGGCTGCAAGAATCCATAGAGAGACAGCAATCAGAAATTCAAAAGATTAACAATAAAATTTTAGAATTAGACAGCTCAATAAAAAGTCAGAGCAGAATTGAGGAAATGGAAGGCAGAATTAGTGAGACTGAAGATAAAACACTTGGCACAAATATATTTGAAGAAAAAGCAGATAAAAGAATCTTTTAAAAAATGAAGAGACAGTAAGAATCATGTGGGACTCTATCAACAGAAATAACCTACAAGTGATTGGAGAACCAGAACAGGAAGAGGGAACAGAAAATACAGAGAGAATTGTTGAAAATTTGTTGGCAGAAAACTTCCCTGATATCAGGAGAAATGATAAGATATCTATCCAAGATGCTCATCGAACCCCATATAAATCACCAAGATTTTTAATCAAACTTGCCAAAACCAAAGATAAAGAGAGAATTTTAAGAGTGGCTAGGGATAAATGAAAAGTTACCTTCAAATGAGAGTCAATAAGAATAAGCTTGGACTACTTGACAGAAATCATGCAGGCAAGAAGGCAATGGGATGACATATATAAAGCATTGAAGGAAAAAAAATTACCAGACAAGAATCATATATCCAGCAAAACTCTCTCTCAAATATGAAGGCGAAATTAGGGCATTTCCAAATAAACAGAAGTTTAGGGGATTTGCAAAAACCAAAACTACAAGAAATAATAAAGGGAGCTCTCTGGTTATAAAATCAATAATATCAGATCTCAACCCAAGACTAGAACACAGGACAGAGCAACCACTTATCAACCCAGAAAGAAAAATCACAAAAACAAATCAAGATAAAAAAATGGTCAAAACAGAGAAACCGTGATGTCATAGTGTAAAAGATAACAACATTAAATCAATAAAGAGGAGCTAAAAGATGTAGTCGTAGATCTCTCATATAGACAAGAAGTCAGGTAACATAAAGAAATAAAACTTTGTTTTAAACTTAGAAAAATAGTGGTAGATATTAAAGTAACCACAAAGGAAACTTACAAAGTCACACATCAAAATAAAATACGAGAAAAAAAAAAAGATTCAGCAAAAACAAAATCAACACCAATGAAAAAAAGGAAAAGACAATACATAAAAAACAACCACTCAGCACAAAAAATTAAGTGGAAAAAAGAAAGTCAATAAAAAAAAGAAAAAAAAACTTTTTCTTTTTTTCAAAAAGGCGTCAAAATGACAGCACTAAAATCAAACCTATCCATAATTATGCTGAATGTAAATGAAACTTAATGCACCAATAAAGAGAGAGTGGCAGAACGGATTAAAAAGACACGATGCATCTATACGCTACCCAAAAGAGACACACCTTAGACGTAAAGATACAAACTAAAACTCAAAAGAATGAAAGAAATATATATCAAGGAAGCAACAACCAAAAAAGAGTGGGAGTGACAATACTAATTTCTGACAAAATAGACTTTAAACTAAAATCCACTACAAAGGATAAAGAAAGACACTATATAATGTTTAAAGGCACAATATACCAGGAGGATATCACTGTATTAAATATTTATGCACCCAGCGATAGGGCTAAAACAAAACATAAAACAAACTCTAACAGCACTGAAAAGTGAGATAGATAGCTCCACAATTATAGTAGAAGACTTCAAAACACCACTTTCGGTGAACGACAGAGCATCCAGAAATAAGCTTAATAAAGACACAGAAGATCTAAATGCCACAATCAACCAATTTGACCTCCCAGACATATACAGAACACTCCACCCAATAGCAACCAAGTATTATTTCTTTTCTAGTGCAGATGGAACATTCTCTAGAATAGAGCTCATATTAGGTCATAAAGTAAGCCTTAGAAGAATCTGAAACATCAAACAATTACAAAGCATCTTCTCTGACCATAAGGCCGTAAAAGTAGAAATCAACAACAGAAAAAGCTGGGAAAATAAAGAAAACACTTGGAAACTGAACAATATCTGCTCAAAAACAACTGGGTTATAGAAGACATCAAGGGTGGAATAAAAAAATTCATAGAATCCAATGAGAATGAAAACACTTCCTATCAGAACCTTTGGAACACAGTGAAAGCAGTGCTCGGAGGTCAATTTATACCAATAAATGCACATATACAAAAAGAAGAAAGGGCCAAAATAAAAGAATTATCCCTACAACTTGAACAAATAGAAAGAGAGCAACAAAACAAACCCTCAGACACCAGAAGAAAGCAAATAATAAAAATTAGGGCAGAATTAGATGAAATAGAGACCAGAAAAACAGTTGAAAAAGCTAACCAAACCAAAAGCTGGCTCTTTGAAAAAATTAACAAAACTGATAGACCATTGGCCAAACTGATAAAAAATAAACAGGAGAGGAAGCAATAATAAGAAATGGGATAGGTGATATCAAAACTGACCCAACTGAAATTAAAAGAGAATCTTATCAGATTACTACGAAAAATTGTACTCTAACAAACTTGAAAACATAGAAGAAATGGACAAATTCCTAGAAAGATACTACCTACCTAAAGTAACAAAAACAGAGGTAGAACAACTAAATAAGCCCCATAACAAAAGAAGAGATTGAAAAGATAATTTAAAAACTCCCATCAAAAAAAAGCTCCGGCCCAGGTGGCTTCACTGGAGAATTCTACCAAACATTCAGAGAACAGTTAACACCACTACTACTAAAGGTATTTCAGAGCATAGAAAAGAATAGAATACTCTCAAACTCATTCTATGACGCCAGCATATCCCTGATACTAAAACCAGATAAAGACACCACAAAAAAAAGAAAATTACACACCTATATCCCTCATGAACTTAGATGCAAAAATCCTCAGCAAAATTCTAGCCAATAGAATTCAACAATATATCAAAAATAATAATAATTCAGTGTTACCAAGTGGGATTCATTCCAGGTATGCAGGATACTTCAACATTAGACAATCAATGTAATCCCTCATATAAATAAAAGACAAAAACCACATGATCTTCTCAATTGATGCAGAAAAGGCATTTGACAAAGTCCAACACCCATTCATGATAAAAACTCTCAGCAAAAAAAGGAATAGAGGGGAAATTCCTCAACACAGTGTAGGGCATTTAAACAAAGGCAACAGCCGACATCATCCTAAATGGAGAAAGTCTGAAAACATTCCTCTTCAGAACGGGAACCAGACAAGGATGCCCTTTATCATCACTCTTATTCAACATTGTGCTAGAGGTCCTGGATAGAGCCATTTGGGTAGATAAGAAATAAAATGCATCCAAATTGGTAAGGAAGAAGTAGAAGTATCTCTATTTGCAGATGACATGATCTTATACACAGAAAACCCTAAGGAATCCTCCAGAAAACTACTGAAACTAATAGAAGAGTTCAGCAGAGTATTGGGATACAAGGTAAACATACAAAAATCAGTTGGATTCCTCTACACCAACAAAGGCAACGTCAAAGAAGAAATCACCAAATCAATACCATTTACAACAGCCCCCAAGAAGATAAAATACATAGGAGTAAATCTAACCAGAGATGTAAAACACGTATACAAAGAAAACTGCAAGACACTACTACTGCAAGAAACCAAAAGAGACCCAAGTAAGTGGAAAAACATACCTTGCTCATGGATAGGAAGACTCAACATTGTAAAAATGTCTATCCTACCAAAAGCAATCCATAGATACAGTGCAATTCCAATCCAAATTCCAACGACATTTTTTAATCAGATGGAGAAATAAATCACCAACTTCATATGAAAGGGACAAAGGTCCCAGGTAAGTAAAGCATTACTGAAAAAGAAGGACAAAGTGGGAGGCATCACGCTACCTGACTTTAGAACATATTATACCGCCAGAGTAGTCAAAACAGCCTGGTACTTGTACAACAATGGATACATAGACCAATGGAACAGAATTGAGAATCCAGACATAAATCCATCCACATATGAGCAGGTGATATTTGAAAAAGGCCAAAGGCTGTTAAATGGTGAAAAGACAGTCTCTTTAACAAATGGTGCTGGCATAACTGGATATCCATCTGCAAAAAAAAAGAACCAAAATCCATACCAGAAAACTAACTCAAAATGGATCAAAGACCTAAATATAAAATCTAAAATGATAAAGATCATGAAAGAAAAAACAGGAACAATGCTCAGAGCCCTAATACATGGTATAAAGAGTATACAAAACATTACCAACAATACACAAACACCAGAAGTGAAACTAGATAACTGGGAGCTCTTAAAAATCAAACACATATGTTCATCCAAAGACTTCACCAAAAAAGTAAAAAGATTACCTACAGACTGGGAAGAAATTTTTGGCTATGACAAATCCAAGCAATGTCTGATCTCTAAAATCTACATGATACTGAAAAACTCAACTACAAAAAGACAAATAACCCAATTAAAAAATGGGCAAAGCATATGAACAGGAAATTCACCAAAGAAGACATTCAGGCAGCTAACAGATACATGAGGAAATGCTCACAAATATTAGCCATTAGAAATGCAAATCAAAACTACAATGAGATACCATCTCACCCAAACAAGACTGGCATTAATCCAAAAGACACAAAATAGTAATTGTTGGAGAGGTTGTGGAGAGACTGAAACACTTATACACTGTTGGTGGGAACGTAAAATGGTACAATCACTTTGGAAATCGATTATGCACTTCCTTAAAAAGCTAGAAATAGAACTACCATACAATCCAGCAATCCCACTCCTTGGAGTATATCCTAGAGAAATAAGACCCTTTACACAAACAGGTAAACGGACATCCGTGTTAACTGCAGCACTGTTTGCAATAGCAAAAAGATGGAAGCAACCAAGGTGCCCATGTACGGATGAATGGATAATAAATTATGGTATATTCACATAATGGAATACCATGCAATGATTAAGAACAAAAATGAATCCATGAAACATAACATGGAAGAGTCTGGAAGGCATGCTGAGTGAATGTAGTCAGTTGCAAAAGGACAAATATTGTATGAGACCACAATTATAAGAACTCAAGAAATAGTTTAAACACAAGAAAATATTCTTTGATGGTTACAG
Organism: Elephas maximus indicus; assembly: GCF_024166365.1. Classification (NCBI taxonomy): domain Eukaryota; kingdom Metazoa; phylum Chordata; class Mammalia; order Proboscidea; family Elephantidae; genus Elephas; species Elephas maximus. Next base: position 95,799,245 of record NC_064846.1, on the reverse strand, counting down.
GGTGGGAAGGGAGGGAGAGAGGTATTCACTAATTAGATAGTCGATAAGAACTATTTTATGTGAAGGGAAAGACAACACACAATACAGGAGAGGTCAGCATAACTGGTATAAACCAAAAGCAAAGAGGTTTCCTGAATACAATCGAACACTTCAAAGGCCAGAGTAGCAGGGGCAGGGGTCCGGGGATCATGGTTTCAGGGGGCATCTAGGTCAACTGGCATAATAAAAGCTACTAAGAAAACATTCTACATCCCACTTTGGTGAGTGGCGTCTGGGGTCTTAAACACTAGCAAATGGCCATCTAAGATGCATCAATTGGTCTCAACCCACCCGGAGCAAAGGAGAATGAACACCAAAGACACAAGGTAATTATGAGCTCAAGAGACAGAAAGGGCCACATAAACTAGAGACTATATCAGCCTGAGACCAGAAGAACTGGATGGTGCCTGGCTACAATCGATGGTGGGCTGCTTCTGAGAAATCCGCCATTGAAGGTCCTATGGAGTGCAGTTCTACTCTGACACACATGGGGATAGAACATGTGTGTTCTGACAGGGAATAGAACAGAGAATCCCTGATGGAGCAGGAGAATAGTAGGATGCAGACCTCAAATTCTCGTAACAAGACCATATTTAATGGTCTGACAGAGACTAGAAGGACCCCAGAGGACATGGTCCCCTGACCTTCTGTTAGCCCAAGACTGGAACCATTCTCAAAGCCAACTCTCCAGACAGGGATTGGACTGGACTATAAGACAGAAAATGATACTGGTGAGAAGTGAGTTTCTTGGCTCAAGTCGAGTCATGAGGCTATGTGTGCAGCTCTTGCCTGGAGGCGAGATGAGAAGGCAGAGGGGGATAGGAGCTGGCTGAATGGACTCAGGGAATAGAGGGTGGAGAGGGACAAGAGTGCTGTCTCCTTAGGGGGAGACCAACTAGGAGTACATAGCATAGTGTATATAAGTGTTTGTACGAGAGACTCACTTGATTTGTAAACTTTCACTTAAAGCACAATTAAAAAAGAAATCAGTTGGATGTACTGGTGTGAGGCAATTGCTTGATTATCTATTCTGTTTCATTGAATTACATGTCTTTTCTTCCAACGAAACCGTATTGTTTTGGTTACTGTAGCTATATAATAAACTTTGAAATTGGATAGAGTGATTCCTCTGAATTAACTTATCTTTTATAATTGTTTCAATGTTTCTAGTTCCTTTGATTTTCCCTATAAATTTCAGATTAATCTTGTATATGTCTACAAAAATCTTGGTGGGATTTTGATAGAAATTCCTTTAAATTCTTCTATGAATTTCAAGAAAATTGACATCTTTGCTATGTTGAGACTTCCAGTCTATGAACATGATGTATCGTTCTATTTGTTTACACCTTCTTTGATTTATTTCATCAGCACAGATTTCAGTATACAAGTACTGTACATGTTTCGTTAGTTTTACTCTTAAGTATTTTCTTTTCTTGAGTGGATGTTAACATTATTTTTAATTTCTGTTTCAATATGTTCATTGTTAATATATAGAACTGTGATTTTTTTATTGGTGACTTTGCAGAACTCATTTGTTCTAGTAGTATTTTTTCAGATTCCTTGGGATTGTTTGTGGAAACCATCATTTGTCTGCAAATGGAGACATTTTTATTTATTTTTTTATTTTCTGTCCTGTATTTCTTCTTTTTTTTTTTAAACATAAAATCACATTTATTCAATTCTCAGTAAAGTGCCAGACACACGGAATGTTGGTGGCCAGAGGGGGGTGGAATTCAAGAATGAGGAACAGCAGTCGAAATGAAGCACAAATACAGCCGATCGTTGTTGGGTGCCAAGTTGATTTTGATTCATACTGGTCCCACATGACAGAGCAGAACCGCCCCACAGGGTTCTCCAGGCTGCAATCCCCACAGAAGCAGATCACCAGGCCCCTCCCCCATGGAGCCACTGGTTGGGTCCAAACCACCAACCCCTCAGTCAGCAGCCGAGCACTCAGCTGTATGGCAGCCAGGGACAAGCTGAGCAGGACATGTCTCATGTCCAAATCCCTCCCCTTGGAATGAGAACAGACGAGCCCACCCTTGAGGGAACCACACAAAAATATCATGAGATCAAGCAAGGATCTGCTTGAGCGAAGATGAGTCTGGGATTCTCCATAAATAACTGGTGGTCTATGGCCACCACCTCCACCAGTTGCCATTGAGGTGACGTTGATTCTAGGCAACCCCACATGTGTCAGAGTAGAAATGCACTCCATAGGGCCTTCAATGGCTGATTTTCCAGAACCAGACCACCAGCCCCCCCACCCCGAGACGCCCCTGGGTGGACTTGAACCTCCAAACTTTTGGCCAGCAGTGAAGCCTGTTAACTATTTGCACCACCCAGGGGCTCCTGTAAAGGGTCAGAGACTAAATATTTTAGGCTTTGTAGTCCATATATGGTCTCTGTTGCACATTTTTTTCTCTAACAACCGTTTTAAACTGTCATCACCATCCTTAGCTTGCAGATCATACAAAAACAGGCCACAAAGCCAGCTTTGGCTCCCAGGATATTGTTTGCCATACCTAGGTGCCACTCAACCAAACCATGGAAGAAAGACCTGGCAATGCACCTCAGTAATGATTACAGCCAAGAAAACTCCATGGAACAGTACCACTCTTAACATGCAGGGGCGCCACAAGCTACAGTCAGCTTGAAGGCAAAAGGTTTGGTTTGATCTTATCTCTTCTCTCAGAACAACTACATAATTTTCAGGGCCCAGTGCCAAATGAACACTGGTTGTTGTTGTTGTTAGGTGCCGCCGGGTCAGTTCTGACTCATAGCAACCCTATGCACAACAGAACGAAAAACTGCCCAGTCCTGCGCCATCCTTAAAATCCTTGCTATGCTTGAGCTCATTGTTGCAGCCACTGTGTCAATCCAACTTGTTGAGGGTCTGCCTCTTTTCCGCTGACCCTGTACTCTGCCCACCATGATGTCCTTCTTCAGGGACTCCCTCCTGACAAGATGTCCAAAGTATGTAAGACACAGTCTCGCCATCCTTGCCTCTAAGGAGCATTCTGGCCGCACTTCTTCCAAGACAGATTTGTTCGTTCTTTTGGCAGTCCATGGTATAGTCAATATTCTTCACCAACACCACAATTCAAAGGCGTCAACTCTTCTTCGGTCTTCCTTATTCATTGTCCAGCTTTCACATGCATATGATGCGATTGAAAATACCATATGTTGGGTCAGGCGCACTTAGTCTTCAGGGTGACATCTTTGCTCTTCAACACTTTGAAGAGGTCCTTTGCAGCACATTTGCCCAAGGCAATGTGTCTTTTGATTTCCTGACTGCTGCTTCCATGGGTGTTGATTGGGGATCCAAGTAAAATGAAATCCTTGACAACTTCAATCTTTTCTCCGTTTATCATGATGTTGCTTGTTGGTCCAGTTGTGAGGATTTTTGTTTTCTTTATGTTGAGGTGTAATCCATACTGAAGGCTGTGGTCTTTGATCTTCATTAGTAAGTGCTTCAAGTCCTCTTCACTTTCAGCAAGCAAGGTTGTGTCACCTGCATAACGCAGGTTGTTAATGAGTCTTCCTCCAATCCTGATGTCCCATTCTTCTTCATATACTCCAGCTTCTCTTCTTATTGGTTCAGCATACAGATTGAATAGGTATGGTGAAAGAATACAATCCTGACGCACACCTTTCCTGACTTTAAACCAATCAGTATCCCCTTGTTCTGTCCAAACAACTGCCTCTTGGTCCATGTAAAGGCTCCTCATGAGCACAATTAAGTGTTTTGGAATTCCCATTCTTCGCAGTGTTATCCATAGTTTGTTATGATCCACACAGTCGAATGCCTTTGCATAGTCGATAAAACACAGGTAAACATCCTTCTGGTATTCTCTGCTTTCAGCCACAGCATTGTACTTCAGGATTGACTTTGAAACGTTCTTTTTGACGATGGCTGCAACACCATTCCTCTTCGAGTTGTCATTCCCAGAATAGCAGACTATATGATTGTCTGATTCAAGAGGGCCAATACCAGTCCATTTCAGCTCACTAATGCCTAGGATATCGATGTTTATGTGTTCCATTTCATTTCTGACGATTTCCAATTTTCCTAGAGTCATACTTCGTACATTCTAGGTTCTGATTATTAATGGATGTTTGCAGCTGTTTCTTCTCATTTTGAGTTGTGCCACATCAGCAAATGAAGGTACCGAAAGCTTGACTCCATCCATGTCATTAAGGTTGACTCTACTTTGAGGGAGCAGCTCTTCCCCAGTCATCTTTTGAGTGCCTTCCAACCTGGGGGGCTCATCTTCCAGCACTGTATCAGACAATGTCCCGCTCATATTCATAAGGTTTTCACTAGCTAATGCTTTTCAGAAGTAGACCACCTGGTCCTTCTTCCTAGTCTGTCTTAGTCTGGAAACTCAGCTGAAACCTGTCCTCCATGGGGGACCCTGCTGGTATCTGAATACTGATAGCATAGCTTCCAGCATCACAGCAACACACAAGCCCCCACAGTACGACAAACTGACATGTGGGGGAACACTGGTGGTGCAGTGGTTAAATGCTCGTCTGCTAAATGAAAGTTTGGCAGCTCCAACCCACCAGCCACTCCATGGGTGAAAGACCTGGCGATCTGCCTCCACAGAGACCACAACCCAGAAAACCCAGTGGGACAGCTCCACTTGGTCCTACAGGGCCACCATGAGTTGGAACCAACTAGGTGGCAACAGGTTTGCTTTTTTTTTTCTTGGTTTTAGCGCAAAATGAAAGGTGAGGCCCCTTGTCCAAAAATCATGAATTTCAAGACAGCAACAGCAGGGCATTCAAGCACACGCAGGTCCCTTCTGCGCATGGGCCTTTGTGCCCGAACAGATCACATATCGACACTGGATTCTAGGATCCTGACTGCTGAGTGAACCAGTGCACTATAATCTCTGTCTCCCTAGCTGCTAATGGACACAAGTATAGTACAGTTCCATTCCTAAATCTTTCTTTAAGTCCAATTTGTACATAAGCTGGAACAGGTATGGTTCATATATATAACACCACTCAAATGTTTGTCTTAGTATGTAGTATACAGTTTACCTTTCTATGCATAAAAAGCATTAAAGAAAGACTTCCAGGTACACTAAAACATCTAACATAATACAATAATAATAATGTTTTTATAAGCATCACAAAGTAGCAGCTGTTTGTTATTAAGAACCATTGTATGTACCTCAAATTTTTACTATAAAAGGCTTTACAGGAGTTGGTTCCTAACTATGGGTTGTACTAAGTCAGATGTTTGTAACCCGGAGGCTGTTTATATGTTCCTTAGTGGGAGACGATTGCCTCTGAAGAAACCAGAACTCTGCTAAGCTATCTCAGTTGGAAAAAGGAGGAAGGGCTGTACTCTGACACGAGTAAAGTGTAGAACGGCAGATCAGGAGATGGTCACCCACCCTAAGCAGGGGCAATGAATAATGCCCACTGCCTGCAGGGTACTTCAGCTTTCATTACCCCATTATGGATTGAGTTGTGTTCCCCAAAAATATACCTTGTAAATCCTAACTCCTATACCTGTGGTTATAATCCTATTTGGGAATGGGTTTTCTTTGTTATGTTGATGAGGCAGTATTTGTGTAGGATGTGTCCCCAGTCAATCTCTTCTGAGATGTAAAAGAGCAGACTAAGAAAGCAGAGAAGGGGATAGATAGAAGCTATGTCACATGAAGATCACCAAGGAACCAAACAAGCTGAAAAGAAACCAGGCCCTTCCCCCAGAATGGACAGAGAGATCCTTCCCCCAGATCCAGTGTCCTGGATTTGAATGTCTAGCTTCCTAAACTGTGAGAGAATAAAATTTTTTGTTAAAGTGACCTGCTTTTGATATTTCTGTTGTAGCAGCAGTAGGTAGCTAAGATACCCCCTTTTACCTTTTACTATTCCTTTCTCCTACCTGTTCTCTGTACATGCTATTTGGCGTGTAGACATGGCTGTTGTTAGTATTTAGCTTTGGGAGAGAGGGACTTGGGCGTTCTCCCCTCAAGATGCAAAGTGGGATGTGCTTCAATGCGATCTAACATCAATCTGGGATGGGAGCCTAACTGTGGGGAACCTAGGCTGATGATGATGTGTGCTGTTCTCCTCATCCCTGTCTTGTTTATTCTGTAAGTAACAAATGCCTGTTGACGTCGCTGTTAGAACATTGTCTGGTCTGGGCTCTGCTCCAGTCTTCACTAAGAATTTGAGGACACAGCACATTGCAGGGACACAGTATTGTCAGCATATCGGACATCCCTAAGTTCATTTCAAACTGGCACAAGGCGAAAGTTTCACTCCTCACAGATATGTCACCTGCCACTCAGGTAGCAGCTATCTGGGCTGCAGGCCTCCTCTCACCTGGCCCACTTGGGGGTGTCTCGCCAGTGTGCGTCTTCTGGTGGCAGGTGAGGTTCCTGAGGCACCGGAAGTCTTTGCTGCAGGCCTTGCACTCATAGAGCTTCTCCCTGGTGTGGATCCTGTGGTGGGCTGTCAGTGTGGGCTGGTGTGGAAGGCCTTCCCACAGTGCCCGCAGTGGTAGGGCTTCTCCCCTGTGTAGATGTGTCTGTGCTGGACGAGTGATCTGTATTTCTTTTATTATTATTTTTGTTTTTGTTGGCTTGTTACACTGGACACAACTCAACTCCCAGTACTCTGTTTGATAACAGTGGGGAGAGCAAAATTCTTCAGCTTTTTCCAGTCTTAGAGAGAAAGCTTTCAGTATTTTTACCGTTAAGTATGATGATAGCAGTAAGTTTTTTGCACATGTTCTTTATCAAGGTGAGGAAAGAACCCTGTACTTTTGTTTTTGAGAGTTTTTTTTTTTCCATGACTAGGTATTTAATTTTGTCAAATGCTTTTTCTTCATCAAGTAATACGATCATTTTTTTAAATTTTATCCTGTTTAATACATAGGTGGAATTGATAATTTTTGAATATTGAACCATTCTTGAATTCCTGGAATAATCCTTGCTTTGTCATAGTGTGTGATTTTTTTTATTGCAGAATTCTATTTGTTAGTATCTCAAGAATTTGTGTGTGTGTGTTCATAAGGGGTATTAGTCTGTTGTTTTAATTTTGTTCTGTAGTGTTCGGTTTTGGTTTCAGGATATAACTGGCTACCGAAAATGAGTTAGGAAGTGCCCCATACTCTTCAATTTTCTGGAAGAGATGTATAGAATTGGTGTTAATTCTTATACAAACGTGTGATAGAATTCTTCAGTGCAACTACCAGGGCCTGGAAATTGTATTTTAGGGGTTTTTTTCTTATGAATTGAATATCCTTATTAATTACAGGGCTTGTCTTAGGCTGGGTTTTCTAGAGAAGCAAAACCAGTGAAATGTCTCTCTCTCTCTCTCTATGTATGTATATGTATATATGTATGTATATGTATATACAGAGAGAGATTTATATCAAGGAAATGAGTCACGTGGTTGCAGAGGCTGGAAAGTCACAATTCTGTGGGTCACAATGGATGCTTTTCCCAACTCCTGTAGCTGCAAGGGCTGGCGAACCCAAGATCCAGACCACGGAGGCTGACAACTCCCAAGAGCAGCAGGCAAGCTGTTGCTCAAGTCTCAAGAATTGGAGGTCAGATGAACAGAAGCCAGCTGCAGGATCCAGAGCAAGCAAAAGTCAGCAAGCTTTGCCAGAAAGTCCACCTATATTGGATGCAGACCACACCCCTTAAGAAACTCCCTTTCCACTGATTGACTACTAACAGCAGCTCCCAGTGAGGAGGTGATCACATTATAGCAGATCTCATCATGGAGCTGACTACATCATTATATGACTGCCAAACTTCATCATAACTGCCAAACCATTGAGAATCACGGTCCAGGCAAGTTAACACACAACCTTAATGATCATAGTCCACTCCTTGTCAACTTGGCACTTGTATACATCTCCTTAAACCATAGATAATCTCTAAATAAATATAATTATAGCCATACTTATGCCTAACGTGATACAACCAACACCCGTACAACCGAAAATGCAAGAACCCTGTTTTCATCTTATATTTTTTAAGTGAAAAAAACAAAAATATTTGATGCACACATACAAGGAAGAAATACTTTTAACAATTACAGACCCTGTTTCTGCAACTGGTCACATGGTGGTAACTGGTGTTTAGAACTACCTACTTCCGCCACTCATTCCGCATTCTCTTTGCCCCCAGTAAGCACCACAGCTGGTCATGGTTCTTTGCCTGTTGGGGTGACCCAAACCATCATTCCTGAAGGGTCTGAGCCATTAATAGTCATGACGGAATTGGGATGCTGTAGTTTCTCATTGATTTTAATCACAGGGCATGGTAGTACTAAGATGCCCTAAGGGATCTCTTGCATTCCAGACACACTCTACTTTTCCTCCATTATGTAATGTCAAACGTATTTCCACTCGGTAGTCAGAATCTATCACACCAGACAGTATGGTAACTCCTTTCTTTGCCCGTTGATTCAGAGGGATAAGGAGCCCAAAGTGGTCAGGTGGCATTCTTAACTTCCAGTTCAATGGAATCAGTGATGTGTCTTCAGGTGGGAGAGTTCATCCCTTTGGAACTAAGATCCCTAGGCCCACAGAGCACAGGGTCATTGGGACAGAAACCAAAAATTTTGCAAGTGGGATAGTAGTGAGTGGTGCCACTATGTTTTCCACCCCTTGCTTCCAGGGTCCATGTATCCTGGCTATTGGAGAAACAGCACCATATATTGTATGCTGGTTTAGGGCATATACAGCTTCCTGGAGAACATTGCCCCAACCCTGCAAGGTATTGCCCCCTAGCTGGTGCTGTAATTGTGTCTTTAGAAAGCCATTCCATGGTTCTATCAAGCCAGCTGCTTCAGGATGTTGGGGAACATGGTAAGATCAGTGAATTCCATGATCATGAGCCCATTGCTGCACTTTGATTGCTGTGAAGTGAGTCCCTTGATCAAAGGCAATGCTGCATGGGATACCATGATGGTGGATAAGGCATTCTTTCAGACCATGGATGGTAGTTCTGGCAGAAGTGTTATGTGTAGGGAAGGCAAATCCATAATCAGAGTAAGTGTCTATTTCAATAAGAACAAAATGCTGCCCTTTCCATGATGGAAGTGGTCAAATGGAATCAAACTTCCCTCAGGTTGCTGGCCGATCACCTCGAGGAATGGTGCATACTGGGGACTCAGTGTTGGTCCCTGCCGTTGGAAGACTGGGCACTCAGCAGTGGCTGTAGCCAACTTGATCTTGCTGAGTAGAAGTACACGTTGCTGAGCTCATGCATAACCTCCATCACTGCCACTTTGATCACGAGCCCATTGGGCAATGATGGGAGTGGCTGAAGAAAGAGGATGACTGGTTTCCACAGAACACATCGTCCGATCCACTTGATTGTTAAACTCCTCCTCTGCCGAGATCACCCTTTGGCGAGCATTCACAACAGACACAAATATCTTTACTTCTTTGGCCCACTCAGAGAGGTCTATCCACATGCCTGTTCCCCATACCTCCTTGCCTCCAATTTTCCGATTATGTTCCTTCTGAGTCCCTGACCATCCAGCCAAACCACTGTCCACAGCCCATGAATCAGTATACAGTCACACGTCTGGCCATTTCTCTTCTCAAGCAAAGTGAACAACCAAGTGCACTGTTCAAAGTTCTGCCCTTTCAGGGAGATCCCAGAAAGGGGCTGTAGTGCTGCCGCTGTCCACTTTAGAGTGGTGCCTGCATGTCGTGCAGAACCATCTGTAAACCAGACATGAGTTTTCTCTTCCTCAGTCAACTGATCGTAAGAAATCCTCCTGAGGCCATAGGTTCAGTCTGGAAGATGGAAGATAATGTGACAGGAGTGGATACCATGGGCATTTGAGCCACTTCCTCATGCAACTTACTTTTGTCTTCGGGTCCCTCTCAGGCCCGATCTCATATATACCACTTCCATTTAATGATAGAGTGCTGCTGTGCACATCCAACTTTGTGCCTCAGTGGGTCACACAACATTGACTTCATGATGGACAGCATGGTGACTTGGTGGCTCATGGTTGAGCATCAGTCTCTGCTAAAGCCCAGTAACAACCCAAAACCTGTTTCTCAAATGGAGAGTAGTTATCTACAGAGGATGACAGGGCTTTGCTCCAAAATCCTGTGGGTCTGCACTATGATTCACCAATAGGGGCCTGCCAAAGACTCCAAACAGCATCTCTATCTACCAAAGATGCTTCAAGCACCGTTGAATGAGCCAGATCATATGCTCAACTGGCACAACAGCTTTCATGGCAGCCTGAACCTGTTGTAGAGCCTTCTCTTGGTCTGGGCCTCACTCACAACTAGCAGCTTTTTGAGTCACTTGATAAATAGGCCGGACTAGCACACACAACTGAGGGATATGTTGTCTCCAAAATCCAAAGAGGCCCACTAGGCATTGTGCTTCCTTTTTAGTTGTAGGAGGGGTCAGATGCAATAATTTATCCTTCACTTTAGAAGGAATATCTCAGCATGTCCCACACCACTGGACCCCTAGAAATTTCACTGAGGTGAAAGGCACCCGAATTTTTCTGGGATTAATTTCCCACCCTCTAGCATGCAATTATTTTACCAATAAGTCCAGAGTCATTGCCACTTTTCCTTCCAAAGTCCAATCAACATAATGTAATCAGTGTAATGGACCAATGTAATGTCTTCTGTAAGGGAAAGGTGATAAAGTTGCCTACGGACTAAATTATGACGTAGGGCTGAACAGTTGATACACTCCTGAGGTAGGACACTGAAAGTATATTTAACCTTGCCAGCTGAGGCTAACTGCTTCTGGTGGTCCTTCAAAACAGGTGTGGAGATAAAGGCATTAGCCAGATCAATAGCTGCATACCAGGTACCTACCGGGAGATGTATTCATTTGCTCAAGCAATGTAACTACCTCTGGAATAGTAGATGCAATTGATTAAGTTTTCATTGATCCACTGTCATTCTCCAAGATCCATCTGTCTTTTGCACAGGCCACATAGGGGAGTTGAATGGAAATGTGGTGGGAATTACCACCCCTGTATCTTTCGAGTCCTTGATGATGGCAGTAATCTCTGCAATTCCTCCAGGAATGTGGTATTGCTTTTGGTTTACTATTTTCCTAGGTAGAGGCCGTTCTAATGGCTTCCACTTGGATTTTCCTACAATAACAGCTCTTACTCCACTTGTCAGGGATCCAGTGTAAGGGTTCTGCTATTTGCAGAGTGTATCTATTCCATTCATGAGTTCTTGTACTGGAGAAATCACTACAGGATGAGTTCAGGGACCCAGTGGACCTACTGTGAGATGAATGTGGGCTAAGACTTCGTTAACAAACTGACCTTTGTATGCCCCCACTCTGACTGGTGGGCTGCAATGATGTTTTGGGTCTCCTGGAATTAGTGTCAGTTGAGAGTCTGTGTCCAGTAATTCCTGAAATGTCTGATTATTTTGTTTTCCTCAATGAACAGTCACTCTCATAAAAGGCCATAGATCCCTTTTAGCAGGTCTGGGAGAAAGATTAACAGCATAATGTTTTGGCAGTGTAGTGGTGTCCTTCCTCCAGGGGACCTGGTCTCCCCTTAATTCCAGGGGTTTTGAGTCTTTAAATTCATTCAAGTCTGTGAATTGATTGAGGAACTTTGGCTATTCTGGCAATTCAAGTTGGGCTGCTGTTCGCTTGACCTAGAATTCTTCCGTTTGTACAGATTAAGTAAATATTTAGCAGATTTTCCATCTGTCACACTCCTAAGGACACCATGACTAAGTAGTCAACGCCATAAGACCAAATGAATCAGATTACTCTGATTACTGCTTTGACTTTGCTGTCCATTAAGGTAACCATGCCCACCTTGTCTTTGTTGATTAAGTGCTGCCACTTGGCCCCTACCACTACAGGGTCCAATCAGCCCCATTGTAGTTAGGTTCTTAATTCAAATAGGCAGTTCCCACTGTCAAGTCTGACTTATGTAAAATAGCAATCACAGCATTCTTGAAGGATACTGGGGCTCTCATCATTAATTTGTTCCTCACCGTTGTGGTCAAAGTTGTGTCCTCTGGGAACTCCATGTGTGGGTCTATGGGTCTAACCTAATGAATCCACTGTAACATGCCAATTTCCTTAAGCTTTTGGATACCTTCGTCTACAGCATACCATGGCAGGCCTGGTATTTCAACTCTATTTAGTGTAGTCCACAATGTAATCCATGCTTCAGCAACCCAACCAAATAAATTATTAGATTCTTTCCTAACCTCTCAAGCTGAAACATTGAATGAAGAATCTATGGTTAGTGGGCTCATAACAATAACCGCAGACTGATCCACCTATATGTTCCTTGCACTGTTATCTCACACCCTTAATAGCCATTCCCACACATATTCCCCAGGTTTCTGTTTGTACACGTTAGGAAAGACAAGCAGTTCTTTTGGATAATACTTTGTACTTCACCATTTGGAGCTCACTGGGACTTAAGTCTAGTTATAGGTCTAAAGCCAAAATTGGAGGTGGGGATGTGTTTTTAGAACATTCAGCATTGTCTTGTAGGGAATCTGCCTCAGGACATACTCCAGGCAATTACTCAGACAAAGGCTCTTCAAACACAGCGGGGTTAATCTCATCAGATGGGGGTGGAGGGGCTAATGGTTTTACTGGGGAGGGCAATTTAGCAGACAAAGATGGAGTAATCTCTTCAGATAGGAGTGAGAGGGTTAGTTCTGTTGGCAGGAGTGATTCAACAGAATTTAGGGGCTCTGAGTCCCCAGCTTCCTGATTATCTGCTAAATTGTCCCCATCCCTAGTTTCAGCATCCCATTTCTTCCCAATCAGTGTCCTCAGTTTGACTTCAGACACCACTCAAGGTTGGGAATTCCGTTGGCATTGTAATTCAGCCACTCTTACGATAAGGTTTGGTTTTTTGGCAATATCAGCTCTTTTACTACAGGAAATAAGGCACAAATGGAAACTTTGAGGTCATTTATGCAGCACTTGAGCTTTGACTGTGACACCCTGAGTTCATCTGTTTCTTTCACCATTTTGTCTAGTGAAAGTAGGACCAAACAGCTTCCTTATACTTCTCATTATGACAGAATTGTAGAAAGGTATCAAAACATGTGATTACCCAGAACCTCGTCTCTCACTGATATCTGATCTATCGGTGGTGATATCGTTTGTATTTCTATTGCCACCTCCAAGCCTTGGATTATCAGTGCCCTTTTTACTGGTGGAAGCAGAGTTATTAACATCTTTAAGACTAACCAGACTTGAGAACCAACTTAGAAAATTCGTCTTTACAGTTTTATTTCTCTAAAACCACTCTTGGTACCAAATGTCTTCGGCTAGATTCTCTAGAGTAGCAAAGTGTCTATATATATGTCTATAAAACCCAAAACCCATTGCAGTGGAGGCGATTCCAACTCATAGTGACCTTATGTGACAGAGTGGAACTGCCCCATAGGGTTTCCAAGGAGCACCTGGTGGATTTGAACTGCCAACCTTTTGGTTAGCAGCCAAACTCTTTATATATATATACCCAGTGCAGTCGAGTCGTATAGGTTTTTTATATACATGTATACACATATATGTAGACATATATATGTCTAGAGAGAGTGAGAGAGATTTATATCATGCAAATGGTTCATGTGGTTGTAGATCCTGGAAAGTCCCAAGTCCAGTCTTAGGCTTGCTATGGGATTGTTATTTTTAGCTAATTTCTGAAGGTGAAGGCTTAGGTTATTGACTTGAGACATTTCCTATTTTTTAATATAAGCATATATTGCTACAAATTGATGAAGTCCAATTTATTTATTTTTCATTTTTTCATGTGTGAGTTTGGTTTTATATCTAAGAAATCATTGTCTTACACAAGGCCACAAAGATTTACTCCAATGTTTTTCTCTAAGAGAGTTTAACTTTTATACATGTTTATGTATTAGATTCACTTTGAATTAATTTTTATGTATTAGATTCACTTTGAATTAATTTTTATGTATGGCATGTGGTAGGTGTCCATCTTAATTCTTTTGCATATGGATTTTCAGTTGTATCAATACCATTTATTAAAAATACTATTTCTTCCAACACAATTGTCTTGGCACTCTTGTCAAAAATCAATTGACCATATATGTGAAGTTTTACTTCTATACTCTCACTTTTTCCCATCTATCTGTATGTCTATCCTTATGGCAATCCCACACAATCTTGATTACTGTAGCTTGGTAGTAACTTAAAATCAGCAAGTGTGAGTCCTCCAACTTTGTTCTTCATTTACAAAATATTGAGTGTTGGATATTCATGGTCTCTTGCATATCCATTTGAATTTTACAATCAGCTTGTCAATTTCTGCAAAACTGTCAGGTTGGATTTTGAGAGGGATTGCATTGAATCTGTAGATCAATTTGGGGAGTATTGCCGTTTTAACAAAGTTAAGTCTAATATTCCAAGAACATGGAGGGTCCTCCCATGAACTTATATTTTCTTTAATGTTTTGTAGTTTAAGTTTACAAGTCTTGCACTTCTTTTGGTAATTTTTTTTTCTTGAAGATTTCTTTCTTTTTATGCTCTTGTGAATGTAATTGTTTTCTTAATTTCCGTTTTAGATTTTACATGCTTGTGTATAGACATACAGATTATTTTTGTATACTGATTGTCGTGAATAGAATTGTGTCCCCCCAAAATGTCTATCAACTTGGCTGGGCCATGATTCCCAATATTGTGTGATTGCCCACCATTTTGTCATCTGATGTGATTTCCCTATGTGTTGTAAATCCTACCTCTATGATGTTAATGAGGTGGGATTATGTGCAGTTATGTTAATGAGGCAGGGCTCAATCTACAAAATGAGGTTGTGTTTTAAGTCAATCTCTTTTGATATATAAAAGAGAGAAGCAAGCAGAGAGACAGGGGGACGTCAAATCACCAAGAAACAAGAGCCAGGGGAATAGTGCATCCTTTGGACCCGGCGTTCCTTCTCTGAGAAACTCCTCAACTGGGGAAGATTGATAACAAGGATCTTTCCCCAGAGCTGCCAGAGGGAGAAAGTCTTCCCCTGGAGCTGGCACCCTGAGAGAGAAAGCTTTCCCCTGGAGCTGGCACCCTGAATTTGGACTTGTAGCCTCCTGGACTGTGAGAGAATAAATTTCTCTTTGTTAAAGCCATCCACTTGTGTTATTTCTGGTATAGCAGCACTACAAAAGTAGCCACTGATCTTTTATCTTGGGATGTGACTGAAGTCATCAATTAGTTCTAATAATTTGTTTGTGTTATTCTGTGTGTATATTCTTTGTGTGTTTTTGTGTGTATATTCTTCAGGATATTTTGAGAACATGCCACCTTCTAATAGAGATGGTTTTGTAATTTCCTTTTCAATCTGGATACATTTTTCTTTTTCTTAATTTTTTATCTAATTGTCTGAGGTATAATCTTCTGTATGATATTATGATATTAATAGAAATGGTGAGAGCGGAACTTATTGCTGTTTCCAAGCTTATGGAAAAAGTATTCAGTGTTAGCTGTAGGTTTTTTGTAAATAAGGTGTCAAATGAGGTTGCAGTTTTTGTGGTATATCTCCTTCCATTCTTTTCACTTTCAAACTATTTGCATCTTTGAATTTAAAGCGTGATAATCATTGAATCTTGTTTTTCTTATACAATCAGACAATCTCTACCTTTTGATTGGCCTGCTTACTCCTTGCACGTTTATATTACTATTGATATGATTGGAATTAGGTTTTATATTTGGATTTTTTTGTTCAATATTTCTCTGTTCCTTTTGTACGTTCTTCATTATGTTAATGTTTTATAGATTAACATTTTTCATTGTTGTAAAATATATATAACACAAAATTTGCCAGTTTAACACTTTTCACTTGTACAATTTAGTGGCGGCAATTACATTAATCATTTTGTTCAACCATCACCCATACTCATTGCCAAATTGTCCACCTATATTTAACATTTTAATTAATCGTTTTTAACTATACATATTTTAGTTATTTTCTTAACTGTTGCTTTAGGGTTTACAATATACATATTAAATTATAAAAATTTACTTCATATTTATAATTTTATTGGTGTTCCTTTATTTATGTGTGTGCATTCACGTTACCGTCTAGTGTCTCTTGCTTTCAGACTGAAGGAAGTCTTCAAAATTCTTTTTAAGGCAAATAAGCTAGCAACAGGAAACCCTGGTGACGTAGTGGTTAAGTGCTACGGCTGCTAACCAAGAGGTTGGCAGTTCAAATCCACCAGGTGCTCCTTGGAAACTCTATGGGGCAGTTTTACTCTGTCCTATAGAAAAAAAAAAAGTTTTTTTTTTCATAGGGTCACTAGGAGTTGGAATCGACTCGATGGCAGTGGGATTTTTTGTGTTAAGCTAGCAACAAACTTGTTCAGTATTTTTTAACCTAGAGATTATTCTGTCTTCCTTTTTTCTGTTCAGTATGATATTTTTTATTTTTTATGATATTTTTTATTGTGGTAAAACACAGCAACATTAAATTCACCGTTTTAACATTTTTAAGGTGTGAAATACAGTGGCCTTTAGTACATTAACAATATTGTGCATACATCAAACTATCTAGTTCCAGAATATTTTCATCATCCCCAAAGGAAACCCCATGCCCACTAAGGAGTCAATTCTCATTGCTGTCTTACACCATCACTTGGCAACCACTAATATGCTTTCTGTCTCTATGGATTTTCCTATTCCGGAGATTTCATATTAATAGGATTCTACAATACCTGGCCTTTTGTGTCTGGCTTCTTATACTAAGCACATTTGTTTTAGTTTTATTTATTTTGTTGCTGTTGTTGAGAATGTACACAGTAAAACCTATACCAACTCAATATCTTCCAAATGTACAATTCAGTGACACTGAATCCATTCTTCAAGTTGTGCAACCATTACCACCTTCTGTCATGAATTGAATTACGTCCTCCCAAAAATGTGTGTATCAACTTGGTTAGGCCATGATTCCCAGTATTGAGTGGTTGTCCTCCATTTTGTGATTGTAATTTTATGTTAAAAGGATTAAGGTGGGATTGTAACACCACCCTCACTGAGGTCACCTCCCTGATCCAAGGGAAAGGGAGTTTCCCTGGGGTGTGGCCTGCACCACCTTTTATCTCTCAAAAGATAAAAAGGAAAGAGAAGCAAGTAGAGAGTTGGGCACCTCATACCACCAAGAAAGCACTGCAGGGAGCAGAGTGCGTCCTTTGGACTAGGGGTCCCTGCGCCTGAGATGCTCCCTAACCAGGGGAAGATTGAGGACAAGGACCTTCCTCCAGAGCCGACAGAGAGAGAAAGCCTTCCCCTGGAGCTGATGCCCTGAATTTGGCCTTTTAGCCTACTTTACTGTGAGGAAATAAATTTCTCTTTGTTGAAGCCATCCACTTGTAGTATTTCTGTTATAGTAGCCCTGGATGACTAAGACAGAATTTGGTACCGAGAGAGTGGGGTGTTGCTCTAAGAGATACTTAAAATGTGGCAGCAGTTTTGAAACTGAATGGATAGAGTTGCAATAGCAGCAGAGGACCAGCATAGCAGAGAACCTGCAGAGGCAGGGAAGCAGCAACAGCAGAGAAGCAGCAGCAGCGGAACCAGGAGACCGGGGCAAGATGGTGCAGAAGCTGAACCACGGAGTGAGAGAGCTGAGTGCCCGTGTGCAGGAGGCTTCCTGGCAGAGTGGGGTGCCTCTGGGCACTTATTGGTGGAGCTAGGCTTGCTGACCCATGGAGCCAGAGAGCTGATTGCCTGTGTGCAGGAGGCTTCCTGGCAGAGTAGGGTACCTCCAGTCACTTATTGGTGGAGCTACTAAGCTTTGGAACACTTGTCCCAGCAGGGTAGATGCAGGCATGAGGCCCGAGGAACCAAGAAGGCAAGAAACCAGGAAACAGAAGCTGAAGAGACAAGGAACACAAGAAGCTGAGCTGTCTCAGTCTCAAAAGGTATGGCCATGACCTCAGGGGTTTCAAAGGGTGGAGCCATGGCCTCTGGTGTTTCTAAGGGTAGAGTTGCCACTCAGATGGACTAGAAGAATTGTGTGCCTAAAGCTGAGGAAGCAGAACTGCTGTCCCAGTGGGCCTGGAAGGTGGAGCTGAAGCCCAGGGCCGAGGGACCTCCACTCAGAATCTGTAGATTGTGGCCAATACCTAGAGTCTGGAGGACAGGGCAATTGTGTAAATTGTCTCAGAGAACAGAGGATTTTTTCCAAAGTTTTGAGGGCTTATGTAATGTGTTCTGCTGACTTGCTTGGTGCCTTCTTTCCCTTCAGTTTCTCCCATTTCTAAAGGAAATGTCTAGCTTGTGCCTGTTCTGCCATTGTACCCTTGGAAGCAGATAACTTGTATTTAGATTTCACAGATGAAGAGGAATTTTTGGATTTTGGACTTGGAGTTAAGACTTTTGCTATGATATGACAGGGTGAATATGTTTTGCATGTTACAAGAATGTGATTTTTGGAGGGCCAAAGGGTGGAATGTCATTGACTGAATTGTGTCCCCCCCCCCAAATATGTGTCAACTTCTTTAGGCCATGATTCCCAGTATTGTGTGGTTGTCCTCCATTTTGTGATTGTAATTTTATGTTGAGAGGATTAGGGTGGGATTGTAACACCACCCTTACTCAAATCCAATGTAAAGGGAGTTTCCCTGGGGTGTGCCCTGCACCACCTTTTATCTCTCAAAAGATAAAAAGGAAAGAGAAGCAAGCAGAGAGTTGGGCACCTCATACCACCAAGAAAGCAGCACCGGGAGTAGAGCACGTCCTTTGGACCAGAGGTCCCTTCGTCTGAGAAGCTCCTCAACCAGGGGAAGATTGAGGACAAGGACCTTCCTCCAGAGCCGACAGAGAGAGAAAGCCTTCCCCTGGAGCTGATGCCCTGAATTTGGCCTTTTAGCCTACTTTACTGTGAGGAAATAAATTTCTCTTTGTTGAAGCCATCCATATTTCTCTTATAGCAGTACTAGATGACTAAGACACCCTCCTTTTCTAAGTTGTTCCTCTTCCATTAACATAAGCTTACTGTCCCCTAAGGTTCCTATCTAAGCTTTCAAGGTGCTCTTGTCAATTTGAGCTCATATACATAGTTCTTAAACAAGCATAATGCTCAAGACAGACATTTTTTGCTAGTTAAGTGTCTTAGTCACCTATTGCTGCTCTAACAGAAATACCACAAGTATATAAGAAAATCACACAATACTGGGAATCATGGCCTAGCCCAATTGATACACATATTTTGGGGGCACATAATTCAATCCATGACATTAAGCTATAATACTGTTTGGTTTTAAGAAGACTTCAGGGAATATTTTTGGTTTAAGGTTTAAATATTATCTCAGGGAAATAGATTCAAGGGTTCATCCACCCTTGATGTATCCAGAAAGTCTGGAGTCCATGAGAATTTGAAATTCTATTCTATATTCCCCCCTCCCCTTTTAATCAGGATTCATCTATAAAGTGATGAACAAAATGTTCAGAAATGGTAGCCAGGCACCATCTAGTTCTTCTGGTCTCAAGGCAAAAGTGGCAGTTCTTCGTGAAGATATTATGTCCACAAAACCTAGTTTTGTTCTTCCCGAGCATAGTTTATTCTGCCGGCTAGATACCTAGCTTCTTACAGTTTCCAATCAATTGTTTTTAAACAGTGTCTTTCAGAGAAGCTATTGTAGAATCCTGAATACATTTTACAATCCTGAATACATTTGGAAGCCTCAGAATACCAATCAAAATAAGTACCCCATGATGGTTGTCTGGTTTGGGTGCCATGGTTTTCTAATTTAGACCTTAAGCATATGCAATGAACTAGGAGGTAGAACAGAAGCACTGAAGATGATATTAGGCCAATTAACTGGGATGTCCCATGAAAACATAACCCTAATCTGCCAAGCCAAGGAACCAAATCCCATGAGGTTTTTGTTTGCACTTAAGTACCCTCAGCAGCTACTGTTTTTTTTTTTATGCCATTGTTGTAAATACTAAAATCACACAACTTTTGCCAATTCAACTTACTTATGGACGGCAATTACAATAATCAGCTGTTCAACCCCCCTTAATCAATGCAATTTTTTCATCATCATTAACCCCCTTTCCCTCTCCCTCCTGCCCCTGGTAAACACTAATAAAATTTGGTCTCTATACATTTGACTTCTCTTTGTCTTTTTATATAAGTGAAGTCATACAATATATTTCCCTTTATGATTGACTTATTTCAATCAGGTACAAAGGAATCCCAGAGTTAAGCTGCCAAAATACGCAGGCATGACTCCAAGCATGTTAGGGCCTCTAGGGTGTTTGTCACCAATTGAAAGATGATCAGGTAAGGATAAGCTGGGACATGAGATGGGCCAGAGCATTAAGCTACCCACCAGTCACAAGAAAACTCTCAGGAAATGGAGATAAACTGGAAAAAAAAAAAACACTGACAAAACCTCACAACAAAGTCTCTGCTAAGAAATTTATTAGGCTCTGGGAAATCAAAATTTCAACCTAAGGGAATAGGATCCTTGACATCTAAGAGAAGTGAGCCTGGAGTACCCACCTACTGGGACACTGATTTATGATTCATGTTAAAAAAAATGCTATAAGTGAATATACTAGAGGTAATTTGAAATTTCTGTGATCACTTTGAGAAAATGAGTTCCATTTGCTTTGTCTCTTCTTTCCTCTTTGGGGAAGTTCTGTTTGGTGCTTAGATTTGATCAAAGGGCATGAGATCCTGAGACTCTGACGAGTTAATAAGTTTTATCCAGAACCTGTTTTTTTGTTGAACTGGGTTGATCTTGTCAAAGAATTGCTGTAGACATTTTAAGAAACTGGGTTCCCTAATTGCTTTGTTATTTAAGGGTATAAGACTGTTTTTTGAGCTGGTCTCACACTTTTGAGCTGGTTTTTCTGTCTCATTTTGTTCTGAAAACTTGACTTCAACCTAGAGAAAGCATAGTGTCTGAGTTTATGTCTTGCATAGGTTGGAGGCTGAGGCTAACAGTTTCTATCTTTTTTTCATGAGGTCATCTTAAGTCTTTTATTTTCTGCTCCAAAAAAAAAAAAAAAAAACCTGTTTCATGCGTCTGTCTTATGACAGTAGCTACTTTGAGAAACTTTGATATAATTTGATATATTTTAAAAGTGCACTAAAACAGGATGATGGTTTATTTTGATTGGTATAACAAGGCCTTAAAAAGGCAAATTATTCTAAATCAAATTTCCAAATGATTCTTTAAAGCGTTTTGAAGACAGGGTTATGATAGTGTAATAATTTCTTACCTCCAAAAAAAAAAATCCATTGCCGTCGAGTTGATGTCGACTCATAGTGACCCTATAGGAGAGAGTAGAACTGCCCATACAGTTTCCAAGGAGCACCTGGTGGATTCTAACTGACAACCTTTTGATTAGCAGCATTAGCTCTTAACCAATAGAGTATAACATTCCTTCAAAGAACTTTATTCTCTTTGGTCTAATGACAAATAAGCACTTATTTAAATTGAATAGTTCCAATATTCCCAGAAATTAATGAAAGTGAATTCATTCTAACAAAAAATCTTGTTTCTTACTATGTCAAACTTAAAAGCAAAAATCTTTCTAAGTAACTTATGCTAGATGTTACATGGAATGTGTTTTATTTAAGGAAAAAGGTGTAATTTTATCTTTAGGAAAGCTAGTAGGTCCAAAATGAAAAAAAGTGAGGCATAGGACAAACCTAGAGAGAGAAGGAAAAAAAGAAAAAAAAAAGAGTAGCCAAAAATTCATGGGTTCATTTACAAAACCGCTAAAGAGCTTTGGTATTTACTGCATTGCTTTTAGTAAAGGATGATAAAAGGTTACGGTAAATAGTGAAGGCTAAACTGCTTATAAAGAAAATAGTAAAGGAAAAACAAAAGAGCCAAGGGACCCCTCCCAACAGGGTGCAGATCTTTTCTAAAGATATTTTTAAAAATAAGATAAATAAGGAGGACATTGATGAGGGTTAAAATAAGAAAAAATGCTGTCTTAATACGGTTATCAGAAATTGGGTGCATCCCTGTCATGGACTGAATTATGTCCCCCAAGAAAACGTGTGTATCAATTTGGCTGGACCATGATCCCCAGTATTGTGTGGTTGTCTTCTATTTTGTGATTGTAATTTTATGTTAAAGAGGATTAGGGTGGAATTGTAACACCCTTACTAAGGCCACATCACTGATCCCACGTAAAGGGAGATTTCCTGGGGTGTGGTCTGCACCACCTTTTATCTTACAGGAGATAAAAGGAAAAGGGAAGCAAACAGAGAGTTGGGCACCTCATACCACCAAGAAAGCAGCACCAGAAGCAGAGCATGTCCTTTGAACATGGGGTCCCTGTGCCTGAGAAGCTCCTCGACAAGGGGAAGGTTGAGGACAAGGACCTTCCTCCAGAGCGGACAGAGAAAGAAAGATTTCCCTGGAGCCAACTTCCTGAATTTGGCCTTTTAGCCTACTTTACTGTGAGGAAATAAATTTCTCTTTGTTAAAGCCATCCATTTGTGCTATTTCTATTACAGGGGCACTAGATAACCAACACTCTCCCCAAAATAAAAGAACTGTAAACAAGTTCTCTCTATTGTAGAGGAATTTTAATAAGCCAAAACATAAAGATCAAAATGAAAAAAACCACCCAAAATAGAAAAAGGTCGTATACATATCCATGAATTAGCCTGGTTGAGCCAAGACTTTCAGTCCAAGTGAAAAAAAAAAAAAAAAGCACAGTTGATAGAATCTTAAAGGGCTATGGTTAGATTGAGGAAAAATACAGGATATGGTAAAAGTTTGAATGAAAATATATTTAAATAAACATTATTTCAACAGTAACTATGTTTTGGGGTATGTAACCTTAAAATAATTTCCAAGATTTTTAGGCAATTTACTGACATTAAATTGAGTTAATATATATTCATTATAATTTAAGTTTATATACTTCAGTTTTTATGCCACAGAGAAAGGATATAGACAAGATTGGGTCTGATAATGAGCATGTTCATTTTTTTTTCCAGTTACAGAGTTGTAGTATAAAAGATAAGTAACAAAGATAAAAAGTTTAAAAGATTTATTTAAAGGGAATTTACTTGATACAGTCAATGTTTTTATCTGTTGTAACTAAAGTTTGATGGGTTAATTTATGAGATTTGGAAGAGCTTTAATATCAAGTAGTATATAAAGCAAAAAAAGGGGGGTTTTCTTGTGGCTAAAATAATGTAATAAAATAATTACTGGGTTTAAGAGTTAATTTTGTCCTATGTGTAAACTGCAGGGGAGGCAAAGTTTCCATGTGTCATCAAAATAAACTGAGATAGGTAGACTTTTACATCCTTGACTAACAAAACCAAGCCACAGAACTTTGAAATAGTTAAGGACTTTTTTACCTTTAAAATCTTTTGTGGTCATTTTGGTCAAATAACCAAGTATTGTTTCTTGGTGACCTATGATAGACTTCTGACAACTTTGAAACTTTGTGGAAAGCCACAAAAAATGTGTTCCTGTTTTGTAAAGTGAAAAGTGCCAAAAGAAAAAAATGGTTACTTAATGTGTTATGAGCTACATAAAAAGTGTTGTCAAATCAGGAGAAGTGCTAAATTTTCTTCGGGCTAAAAAATTTGTGTGTCAGTGGCTTCTCTTATGTTTTGACAAGAGTGACGTATTATTGGTCATAATTTTAGCTTTTCTAATTGCTAACTTGGATTCAACTTTATTTCTTTTCAATCTAGCATCATCAAAGCCAATGATTTTAACTGAGGAATTCACAGGGTTTACCCATGGAGTTTTTATTACCTTTGAGAGGTTTGTTGTTGTTGTAATTACGTGCCTTTGAGTCAGTTCTGACTCATAGCAATCCTATGTATAACAGAACAAAACACTGCCTGGTCCTGTGCCGCCCTCATCATCATTATGCTTCGGCCCATTGTTGCAGCCACTGTGTGTCAATACATCTCGTTCAGGGTCTTCCTCTTTTTAGCTGACCCTCTACTTTACCAAGCATGATGTCCTTCTCCAAGGACTGATTCCTCCTGATAACATGTCCAAAGTATATGAGGAAGTCTCATCGTCCTTGCTTCTAAGGAGCATTCTGGTTGTACTTCTTCCAAGACAGATTTGTTCGTTCTTCTGGCAGTCCATGGTATATTCAATATTCTTAACCAACACCATAATTCAAAGGAATCAGTTATTCTTCGGTCTTCCTTATTCATTGCCCAGCCTTTTGCATGCATATGTTTACAAATGTTTACAGACTTGATAATCTTGGTGTATTCATGGTATATCTTGACTATATGGCATTATATCTCAAGATTATTATATGATATTTCTGAAGGTCTTTGAAAATGGGGTTAATCATTATGTTTAGAAACATTTTGTCTAATTTTTCTTAACTGACTTTACATTGTGTTTTTAAGTAATTCTCATCAGGTATTTAACTTTTAAGAATCATTATTAAGAATTTTATAAGTTAACTATGGCCATTTTTAAGCTTTGTCATCTGCAGATAAGTTTTTACTTTGCTGACTTAGTGAAAATACTTGACCAAAATATTTCCAGAAAAGATGGACTGTATCAGGCTTATGAAAGGGACTGTGATATTTTGGACATGGATATTACTAGACTGAATCAAGATTTCCATAACTGTTATGTGGAAGCTGATGGGTTCATAGACTGCAGTTGATCCAGAATCAGTGGAATAAAAATAAAACTACATAGGCTGAGTGGGTTAAAGAATTACTATAGGTTTTATGTGGGAAATATTGCTGATGCTTTAATGTTCTATTTTATGGAATAAGAATACATTTTCTCCTTTTGCCTAAACTGTCTAACTAATGAGCTTTTTTATTGTACTTTAGATGAAGATTTACAGAACAAACTAGTTTCTCATTAAAACAGTACACATATTGTTTTATGACATTAGTTAACAACTCCACAACATGTCAACACTCTCCCTTCTCAAACCTGGGCTCTGTGTTACCAGCTTTCCTGTTCCCTTCTGCCTTCTAGTCCTTGCCCCTGGGCTGGTGTGCCCCTTTAGTCTTTTTTTTTTAATGGGCATGTCCAATCTTTGGCTGAAGAGTGAACCTCAAGAATGACTTCGTCACTGAGCTGAAAGGGTGTCCGGGGGCCATACTCTCAGGGTTTCTCCAGTCTCTGTCAGGCCAGCAAGTCTAGTCCTCCTTTTTGAGTTAGAATTTTGTTCTATATTTTTCTCCAGCTTTGTCCGGGACCCAAGTTTGTTTTTTTTAACCGTAGATTCGAGCTGGTTCTTGTTATTCTAATTCTATGTGTTTATATATAATTAACCAAAAGGGGAAATAAGACATATGAGAGGAACAAAAAGTTAAGACAAGAAAGGAGACTTTAAAAGGAATTAAAAGAGGAATTAGGATATGAGTAAAAACTCTTAACATAGGACACTTTATATTAGTTACTGAAATAGCTGATTCTTGCATTAAATGATATAATCAGACTTTAAATGGGCTTACAATTGTAACTCTTGAATTAGAAGTTTCTGTTGATAAACTTACCAAAGTTGTAGAGACCATAACTAGAGAAATATCTGAAATTCGAGCTATGACTTTAAAAAGTAGCATAGCATTAGTTTTTTTTTTTTTTTTGTCTCTCAAGGAGGAGTTTGTGTCTTAATAGATGAACATTCTGTGTTTATATTAATAATACACAATCTGAGGTTTTGCAGAAAGTAGTTGCTGTTGAGTCACATGAAAATCAGTAACGGACACTGCTTATGTATAAATAAATGCCTCATGGTATTTGTTTCCTTGGTTCAAAGACACAGGGTCATGATTTTGTGTGTCATTTCAGTCAGTTGGCCTAATCTTGTTCTTAATGTTTCTGTTTATACCTCCTAGCTCACTGTGTAGTGTCTCGGGTCTTAAAACTTGCAAATGGGCATCCAAGGTGCAACAGTTGGTCTCTGGAGCAACAGAAGAGAGAGCCAGGGGGAGAAGCAACTAGACTTCATGTCTGATTGCCTCCATTAACAACTGTCTCCTTTGCCATGAGACCAGAAGCATTGGATGGTGCCTGGCTGCCATTATTAAATGTTTGTGATCAAAGATTCTATAGCAGAATCATGATCAAAAAAGAGGAAATGAAAAACCAGTTCGATTCTACTGGAATTTAGATTTCTGAGTCCATGGTGATGGAGTGACCCACCCAGGTCATTTGCCCTTAAGTGTCCTTTTGAACCTTGTGCCTTTAAGGAACTGTTTTCCTAAAGTCACCTTCAAGTCAAACAATATCCTAGTAAGCAGCTTAGCAGAGATAGTTGTGTCTTAGGCATTGGGCTCCTTTGGAGAATTACAATGACTTAGACTTCCCTGCTGTGATCCCACCTATATAACCTGCTTTCACTATCGCTTCTTTGGACCACCTTCTGACACCTTCAGGTTGACACTGCTCCATTCGAATCGTATCTACTCACAATAAATATATTCTGTTACACTAATTTTTATTGTTTCTCTGTGCATTTAGGTTTTTGAAAAATCTATGAGCATTCTAATTTCTCCACTACTTACCCAACAATTGTTATTTTGATTAAACTTTTATTATAAACGTCCTAGTAGATATGAAGTGGTATCTCATTGTGGTTTTGTTTTTAACTTTCTTAGTGATGTTGTAGCAGAAAAAACATCATAAAGTTTAGCAAAGCAAAAAGAAAGTTTTATTCAGCATATATTCAAAAACACAAAAGTGGGAAATGGACAAGCATGCTGCCGCAGCCATGTCTGCCAGAGTCCAAGGAAGGTTACACAGTCATCAGTATATGTTAACGTTACAAACGGGCAAAACCATTGAAAGCTTCACCTTTTCACAGATTGGCTAGAAACTGTCATCCTACATTTTAAATTGTCTTTCTTAACCATTATTGGCACAGGTTTCAGTAACGACAGTCAGGAGGTTTTTTTTATACGTTAATAGAAAAAGATAAGAGTGGAAAGTCTTCCGTGTTATGGCTCATGTGAAAATTTCCCTAAAAGATATTTTCCAAGATTATTCTATCTATTGTCTTTATCTCAGGGCCCAATTGGTGTGTCCTTGTGAGTTCTTGTGAGCCCAACTCCAGCTGGGTCACATTCTCTATGTTCAAGGACAGGGAATAATGGTTCCAATATTATTTACTAAATCAATGACTAATAACATTGAATATTTTGCGCCTGTGTTGACAATTTGTATATGTTCTCTGGAGAAATGTCCATTCAACTCCTTTGCCATTTTTTAAGTTGGGTTATTTGTTTTTTATATTTTTGAGTTACAAGGGTTCTTGTATATTCTGGTCACTAGGACCTTATCAGGTACATAATTTGCAAATATTTGCTCCTATTATCTGGGTTGTATCATCACTCTCTTGATAGTGACTTTTGATGCAAAAAATTGCTATCTATTTTTTTAAGGTATAAAGTTATATTATCCATTTGAGGTATTTCTTCTTTTTAATGTAGGTATTTGCAGCTATTGAAATTGTCAAGGATTTCATTTTACTAGGATCCACAATCAACAGCCATGGAAGCAGCAGTCAAGAAATCAAAAGACGCATTGCATGGGGCCAATCTGCTGCAAAGGACCTCTTCAAAGTGTTGAAGAGCAAAGATGTCACCCTGAAGACTAAGGTGCGCCTGACTCAAGCCATGGTATTTTCAATTGCATCATATGCATGTGAAAGCTGGACAATGAATAAGGAAGACCGAAGAAGAGTTGACCCCTTTGAATTGTGGTGTTGGGAAGAATATTGAATATACCATGGACTGCCAAAAGCACGAACAAATCTGTCTTGGAAGAAGTGGGGCCAGAATGCTTCTTAGAGGCAAGGATGGTGAGACTACATCTTACATACTTTGGACATGTTGTCAGGAGGGATCAGTCCCTGGAGAAGGACATCATGGTGGGCAGAGTACAGGGTCAGCGGAAAAGAGGAAGACCTTCAACAAGGTGGATTGACACAGTAGCTGCAACAATGGGCTCAAGCTTAGCAAAGATTGTAAGGATGGCACAGGACCGGGCAATGTTTCGTTCTGTTGTGCATAGGGTCACTATGAGTTGGAACCAACTCGACGGCACCTAACAACAACAACAACATTTGCAGATATAAGTTTCCCTCTGTGAACTGCTTTCACTTCATCCCATATGTTTTGGTATGTTGTGTTTTTGTTTTCATTCTTGTATATTGTAATTTCCTTTGTGATTTCTTCTTTGACCCATCGGTTTTTAAGTGTGTGTTTTTAAATTTCCATGTATGCACCCATTTACCTGTTTACTTTTTGTTCTTAATTTCTAATTTTATTCCATTATGGTCAGAGAAAAGACTTTGTATGATTTCAAACTTTTAAAATTAATTGAGATTTGGACAGAAGGGGGCAAGTAGCTGAACATCCCAGGCTCCTACAATAATTACTGGAAATAAAGCAAATACAAAATAAACAATGGGGTGGAATTAATGGACTCAGAACTCTGGAAACCAGTCCGAGGGATATAGCATCTAACCAAACCTGAGGGTGAAGTAAACCAACAAGGTCGGGAAATTTGGCTCTTTTAAGTGGAATCCCTTCCCCTTCCAGCTTCCTTGGCAGAGGAGCCTCCAGGCACAGTGAACCTTGATATGTGACCCCAGGACCTGCAACCCTCTAAATGTGCTTTCTGTTGGTCAAGGAGTGTGGGGAAAAGACTTAGATTTTGCTTGCAGGCTATTGCATCAGATTCTTCATATTTGTCTGAGGGCGGCAAAGAAAACCGTGGAGAACAAAGGTCTTCAGGGAAAGGCCACCTCCAAACACCTTGCGATTACCTCCAGGCAGCATTAAACAATTGGGAACAAATTACCTTTAATGACTGTAAAAATAGACTTTCAAAAGCTCAAATCTGTGATAGACTTGCACTGTGAAGGGAGAGTTTACAGTGAAAGTTAAAACTAAAAAACCAAAACACAGAACAAGAAGTTGTAAGGATCTCTCACTCCACCAAAGAATGTGTTGTTGTTGTTGTTAGGTGCCATAGAGTCCGCTCCAACTTATAGCAACCTTGTGCATAACAGAATGAAACACTGCCCAGTCCTGTGCCATCCTCACAACCTGTGCTATGTTTGATCCCATTCTTGCAGCTTCTTCGCCAACCCATCTCACAGAGGGTCTCATATATTTCACTGACCCTCTACTTTACCTTGCATGGTGCCTTTCTCCTGTGATTTGTCTTCCTTGATGACATATCCAAAATAAGCAAGACAAGATCTCCCCATCCTCAGTTCTGAGGAGTATTCTGGCTGTACTTCCTCCAAGACTGATTTGTTCGTTCTTCAAGCACTCTATGGTATACTCAATATTTTTCTCTGAAACCACAACTCAAATGTGTTAATAGTTTTTCAATCTTCTTTTTTTATTGTCCAGGTTTCGCATGCGTATGAGACAATTGAAAAGACCATGGCTGGGCCAAGTGCACCTTAGTCGCCAAAGTGACATCTTTGCTTTTAACAGTATTGTCATGGATTGAATTGTGTCCCCCCAAAATATGTATCAACTTCATTAGGCCATGATTCCCAGTATTGTGTGGTTGTCCTCCATTTTGTGATTTTCCTATGTGGTATAAATCATAATCTCTGCCTGTGGTTAAATAGAATTAGGGTGGGCTATAACACCCTTGCTCAGGTCACATTGAGACAGGCAGGAGATTGGGCTGGCTGAATTAAACAGCCTCCAACTCAGTATTCTTGGAATCTAAACCTAAGTGCAGACCATCATATGACTCTTGCTGCTGATACCAGAGAACTGCTTGTAATTAACAAACCAGATGCTTAGGCAAGATAAGAGGCCATATTTTCTAACCCTACATGGTCGACGAGCTATAAATTACTGATAATCCTCCTGAGTTGTTTTTCAAGTCCCCACCAGGTGCAGAGCATGCACAGTGAAAATCAACGTAACCTGTGGATGACCTTCCACATGAGATAATCACGAGCAGGGATCCCTCGCCGGGACTTGAACCAGGATCCAGAGACATCATGCATGTGCAACATCCCAAAATAAGTCCTGTTCGACGCCCCAGCTGCCCTTGTGACAGACTCCATCTTTGTTGCGACAGCCTTTGTGGGAAATCCCTCTTGAATTCCAGCTGCGCTCATTTGATTTTCATAATCCGTCCCCTTCTCTTGGAAATCTCCACCCATTTCATGAATAAAGATAATGCCTTTTTCCTGCCCCAAAACCTTTATAAACCCTAACCCAGTCTGTGCTCGGGGAGATGGTGTAAGCATTACCTAGGCCCTCCTCATCTCCAATCCTTGTATAATAAAACTTTGCCTGAGTGGAAAAACTGGTTGATTTCTCCTGAATATTCTTATTCAGAAAAGTGACAAGGGCCTGACGGATTTTCTCCGGTAACAACATCCCTGATCCAATGTAAAGGGAGTTTCCCTGGAGTGTGGTCTACACCACTTTTATCTTACAAGAGATAAAAGGAAAGGGAAGCAGAGATTGGGGACCTCATACCACCAAGAAAGCAGTGCCACAAGCAGGAGCAGAGCACATCCTTTGGACCTGGAGTCCCCATGTGGAGAAGTCCTAGTCCAGGGGAAGATTGCTGAGAAGGCCAACAGAGAGAGAAAGCCTTCCTCTGCAGCCGATGCCCTGAATTTGGACTTTTAGCCTACTTTACTGTGCAGAAATAAATTTCTCTTTGTAAAAGCCATCCACTTGTGGTTTTTCTGTTATAGTAGCACTAGATAACTAAAACAAGTGTAAAGAGATCTTTTGCAGCGGAGTTGCCCAATGCAATAATACATCATTTGATTTTTTGACTGATGCTTCCATGGGCATTGATTGTTGATCCAAGAATGAAATTCTTGACAACTCCAATTTCTTGACCATTTATCATGATGTTATTGTTCCAGTTGTAAGATTTTCGTTTTCCTTATGTTCAGGTTTAATCCAAACGGAAGGCTTTAGTCATTTACCTTCAATAGTAAGTGCTTCAAGTCATCTTCACTTTCAGCAAGCTAGGTTGTGTCATTTGTCTATCACAGATTGTTAATGAGTATTTCTCCAATCTTGATGCCATGTTCTTTATATTGTCCAGCTTCTTGAATTATTTGTTTAGCATATATATTGAAATGTATATGTAAGGTGAAATCATACCACCCTGTCGCACATCTTTTCCAATTTTAAACTAAGCAGTATCCCTTTGTTCTGTTCAAACAACTGCCTCTTGATCCATATACAAGCTCTGCATGGGCACAATTAAGTGTTCTGTAATTCCCATTCTTGCAATGTTATCCAAAATTTGTTATGATCCACACAGTTGAACACCTTCGTATAGTTGATAAAACACTTTTTAATAGTCTATGCTTTCTGTTAAGATACATCTGACATCAGCAATGAGATACCACATTTTTACACAAATAACATGCACTTCCTATGTTTGCTTGCCAACCACTCCCCCATCCCGTCCCCCCTTGAGGTATTTTCATAAGCACCACAATACCAATTTTTTTCACATGTTGCTGTAAAAAAATTAGCATAGCACACTTACAAAAATACCTCTCAAGGGAGGGAGTGGTTGGCAAACAAATGTAGAAGGTATGCATTATTTGCTTAAAAATATAGTACCTCATTCCACTTCCACTTCTAAATCCAGCTGGAACTTCTAGCAGTTCCCTGTCAATGTACAGCTGCAGCTATTTTTGAATTATCTTCAGCAATATTTTGCTAGCATGTTATATTAATGATATTGTTAAGATGTTTTCCCATTCTGTTTGATCACCTTTCTTTGAAATAAGCATGAATATAAATCTCTGCCAGTCAGTTGGCAGGGTAGCTGTCTTCAGGATTTTTTGACATAGACAAGTAAGTACTTTCATGGTTGCATCTGCATGTAGAAACATCTCAGTTGGTATTCGGTCAATTCCTGGAGTCTTGTTTTTCACCAATCCCTTCAGATGGCTTTTATCTATTCCTTTACTACCAGGAGCTCAACCATTTTTTTTTGGTACAGTGACACCATGTATCTCTTTCACCTTCTTTTTATGCTTCCTGCATCATTTGATTTTTTGCCCATAGAATTTTTCAACATTGCAATTGAAGGCTTGAATTTTCTCTTCACTTCATTCAGTTTGAGAAATGCTGATCGTGATTTTCCCCTTTGGTTTTCTAACTCCAGGTCTTTGCACATTTCATGATAATACTTTACCTTGTTTATTTGTACTGCCCTTTAAAATCTTTTGTTCAGCTCTTCTACTTCATCATTTCTTCTGTTTGTTTTGGCTACTCTGCACCCAAAAGAAAGTTTCAGAGTCTCCTCTGACATCCATTTTGGTCTTTTCTTTCCTCCTTGTCTTTTTAATGACCTTTTACATTCTTTGTGTATAATATGTTTGAGTTGTTTATCCCACAACTTTTCTGGTCTTTGATCATTAGTGTTTAGTGCATTAATCTATTCCTGAGATGGTCTCTAAATTTAGGCAGGATGTACTCAAATTTATGCTTTCACTCTCTTGGACTTACTTTGATTTTCTTCCGGTTCAACTTGAACTTGCACAGGAGCCTGACAACTGACCCTTGGCTTTGTCTTGACTGATAATATTGAGTTTCTCCTTCTTTTCTTTCCACAGATGTATTCAATTTGATTCCTGTGTAAACCATCTGGTGAGGTGCATGTGTATGATCGTCATTTGTGTGGTTGTAAAAAAGTATTTCCAATGAGTAAGTCATTTGGTCTTTCAGAACTCTATCATGCAATCTCTGTCATTGCTCCTATCACCAAGGCACTATCTTCTAACTTTTTTGTTTCCAACTTTCACATTCCAATCACCAGTAGTTATCAATGCATCTTTATTGCATGTTTGATCAATTTCAGACTGCAGCAGTTTGTAAAAATCTTCATTTCCTTCATCTTTGGTGTTTACGGTTGGTGCATAAATTTTTATAATAATAGTATTAACTGGTCTTCCATGTTGGCATATGGCTATTTCATGACCCATGCTACATACAGTGCACCATCCACTTTCTCTGGCTCTCAGATTCTTTGGGAGTATACTTTTACCACTGAATGTATTTGCTGCCCTCCAGTAAGGAATCGCATAACGGCAAAAGGAAAAAGAAACATTAGTTGAAGCAAAATAGCTGGGGTATGAGGCTTACAAGTAAGGTAGTGCAACCAGGAAGTGTGGTTGGGTAAAAAAAGTCTTCTTTCTCTTTTGTATCCCTAGATAAGCTTCATAAGCATACTTATGATTTCGTATGTGATAGTTAGGGACCCCTGGTGGGTTTTGTGTGTGTGTGTGTGTGTGTGTGTATATGTGTGATATTTGGAAAACCAGAGATTCCTCATGTGAACTAATGGAAGGAGCAAAAAAAATCAGCAACCAAGGTCCAGTGGTACAAACAGGGGACCTGTAAGTATGGGTTGGAGAACCTTAAAAGTTCCGTGGCAACCATGTAGCACCGGATAATATTTCTAAAAATCCATATTGAAACCCAAAATTTAAACACACTCCATGACTCAGCATGCTTCCATTAATGAAAATACATGCTTTAAAAAAATTCAAAGAAGAAAATAATTGAACCTTGAAGGGGTTCTATCACTAACAACATTGCACTTCAGGATAGATCTTGAAACATTCTTTTTGACAATGAATGCAATACCGTTCCCTTCAATTTGTTTTCCTGACATTGTAGACCATATTGTTGTTGGATTCAAAATGGCCAATCCCAATCCATTTCAGCTTACTAATGCCTAGAGTACAGATCTTCAAGAGTTCCATTTCATTTTCGAGAGTTTCCAGTTTTCTTTGATTCATACTTGGCACATTCCACATTCTGAATATCAATGGATGTTTACAGCTGTTGATCGTCATTTTGAGGTGTGCCACATCAGCAAACGAAGGTCTAGAAGGCTTTACTTCATCCACATCATTAAGATCAACTCTACCCTGGGGAGGCAGCTCTTCTCCAGTTGTATTTTGAATGCTTTCCAACCTGAGGGGCTCATGTTCCAGCACTGTATTTGATACCAACTGTCTGTCAGTTTGTTGTACTGTGGTGGTTTGCATGTTGCTATGATTCTGGGACCTATGCCATCTGTATCTCAAATACCAGTAGGATGAGCCATGGTGGACAGGTTAGTCTGGAATTGGAGCTTCAAGATTAAGAAAGACTAGGAAAAAGGTCTGTTTATCTGCTTCTGAAAGTTAACCAACAAAAACCTTATGGATAAAACAAACCAAAGCACCTATTTCTCCCAAAAGAGTTCTTGTCCCTACTTAGGGGCACTAGAAGTGGAGAAGACATTAAAATCAATCAGGGAAGTGCCATATGAAGGGGAAAGTAGCTAATGTTTCCTACAGGAACCATGTGTACAACAGACTATAATCCCCCTTCCTTAGCCCTGACACAGAGGTGGGGAGGATGGCCTGTGTTTCCAGATCAACTGGCTGGTGACAGAGTGGGCAGTAAGGACCTTCTCCTCCAATATTTCTGGCCTGCACAGGTTGCAGAGAAGGTTTGGTCTGTCAATGCTCTGAAAGGGTCAAACAAGAGTGGGGACTCCAGCCTTCCAGTACAGCGTCATTGTCAGTAGAATTAAAGGGTCAGAGTTTCCTCTAGTGAAGTCAGTCAGAGCATGGACTGATTGCAAAGACAATAGAATTGGAACTCACAAGTGGCAAATAATAGATTGGAAAGGTACTAAACAAACAGTCGAAGGACAAATATTGTGTGAGACCACTACTATAAAAACTCATGAAAAGGTTTACACACAAAATGAAACAATCTCTGATGTTTATGAGGGAGGGGAGGGGTGGGGATGAAAAAACACTAAATAGACAATAGTGGTAGTTCTGGTGAAGGATAAGACAGTACACAATACTGGGGAAGCCAGCACAACTTGTACAAGGCAAGGTCATGGGAGCTCCATAGACACATCCAAACTCCCTCAGGGACCAAATTGCTGGGCTGAAGGCTGTGGGGACCATGGTCTTGGGGAACATCTAGCTCAATTGGCATAATATTGTTTATAAAGGAAATGTTCTATGTTCTACTTTGGTGAGTAGCATCTGGGGTCTTAAAAGTCTGTGAGTGGCCCTCTAAGATACTCCAGTGGTCTCATCCTTTCGAGAGCAGGGGAGAACGAAGAAAACTAACGACAAAATGGAAAGATTAGTCCAAAGGACTAATGGACCACATCTACCACAGCCTTCACCAGACTGAGTCCAGTACAACTAGATGGTGCCGGCTACCACCACTGATTGCCCTGACAGGCATCACAATAGAGAGTCCCTGAAAGAGCTGGAGAAAACTAGAACAAAATCCTTACTCTAAAAAAAAGACCAGACTTACTGGCCTGACAGAGATTGGAGAAACCCCAAGAATATGACCACAGGACACCCTTTTAGTTCAGTAATGAAGTCACTCCTGAGGTTCTCCTTTCAGCCAAAGATTAGTCAGGCCCATAAAATAAAACGATACTAAAGGGGCACATCAGCCCAGAGGAAAGGACTAGAAGGCAGGAGGAAACTGGAAAGCTGGTAATATGGAACCCAAAGTTAAGAAGGAAACCCTGGTGGTGTAGTGGTTAAAAGCTGTGGCTGCTAACCAAAAGGCCAGCAGTTTGAATCCACCAGGCACTCGTTGGGACCTCTATGGGGCAGTTCTACTCTGTCCTATAGGGTCACTATGAGTCAGAATAGACACAACGGCAATGGGTTTGGTTTTGGTTTTTTTTAAGGTCAAGAAGGGATAGTGTTAACATGTTGTGGGGTTGTTAACTAATGTGAGAAAACAATATGTGTACTGTTTAATGAGAAAATAGTTTGCTCTGTAAACCTTCATCTAAAGTACAATTTTTAAAAAAGTATAAAAAATTATGTAAAAAAAAATCAAATGAAGATAAGGGAAATTCCCTCAACATGATTAAGGGCATTTATGAAAAACCAACAGCCAACATCATAGTCAATGGAAAAAGGTGGAGAACTTCCCCTTGGATACGGTAACAAGGCAAGGATACCCACTGTCACCACTCATGTTCGATATTGTGCTGGAAGTCCTGGACACAGAAATAAGGCAAGGAAATGAAATAGAAAGTATCCAAATTGAAAAGAGGAGATAAAACTATATCTATTTGTAAATGCCATGATCTGATGTATAGAAAATCCCAGAGACTGTACTAAAAAGCTTCTAGAACTAACAGAGAAATTTACTAAGGATTCAGGATACAAGGTCGACACACAAAAATTGGTTGGTTTTCCATACATAAGCATGAGAATCCGAAATGCAAATTAAGAAAACATCTCCATTTACAATATACCTTATCTAAGAGAATAAAATATCTAGGAATAAATTTACCCAAGGATGTGAAAGACATATTTTGTTGTTGTTGTTAGGTGCTCTTCAGTTGATTCCAACTCATAGCGGCCCTTTGTATGACAGAATGAAACACTGTCGATGCACTGCTACAGCTGCTTTTGAATGAAAGACTTATGCAATGAAAATTCCTAAACACTGCGTAAGGAGACTAAAGAAGAGAGAAATAGATGGAAAGATGTTCTATGCTCATGGATTGGAAGACTTAATATAGTCAAGATGCCAATACTACCTAAACCAAAAAAAGAAAAACCCAAACCCATTGCCGTTGAGTCAATTTTGACTCATAGCAA
Source organism: Elephas maximus indicus (assembly GCF_024166365.1). Lineage (NCBI taxonomy): Eukaryota > Metazoa > Chordata > Mammalia > Proboscidea > Elephantidae > Elephas > Elephas maximus. The sequence goes on along the minus strand of NC_064846.1, from coordinate 95,762,598 downwards.
CCCTATAGGACAAAGTAGAACTGCCCCACAGAGTTTCCAGGGAGCGCCTGGCAGATTCAAACTGCCCAGCTTTTGCTTAGCAGCCAAAGCACTTAGCCACTACTCCACCAGGGTTTCCATGCTACCTAAAGTGATCTACATATACCATGTCATTCTGATCACAATTTTACCAGCTTTCTTAACATAAATGGAAAAACCAATCCTCAATTTATATGTAAAGATAAGAAACCTGAACAGATAAGACAACTTTGAAGAAGAACACAGTAGGAGGCCACACACTTCTTGACTTCAAAGTATATTACACAGCTACAGTAATGAAAACAGCCTGGTACTGGTTTAGTAATAGACACATAGACCAATGGAATAGAACTGAAAACCCAGAAATGCATCCAAATATCTATGGTCAATTGATTTTTGACAAGATATCCTGGGGAAGGAACAGTCTCTTCAAATGGTGCTCGCAAAACTGGATTTCCACATGCAGGAAAATGAAACAAAAGCCATACCTCATGTCATACACAAAAATAATTCAGAGGAGATCAAGGACCTAAATGTTAAATCTAAAACCATAAAGTTCTTGAAAGAAAATATAGGAACAAAGCTTTGGGACCTAATTTTTTTCAATAATAGATTATCAAAAACAACACTGAATACATGAGCAACTGAAAGCAAAATAGATAACCAGGACCTCAGAAGAGTATTTGCCGCATTTATGAACATAAAAGAAAATGTTCATCAAAAGCCTTTATCAAAAGACCAAAGAGACAATGTACAAACTGAGGAAAAAATATTTGGGAATGATGTACCCAATAAGGATATCATATATAAAATATATAGAAAACTTCTACAACTTAACAAAAATTCAAATAACCAAGTCAAAAACCAGGCAAAGAACATGAAGAGATACTTCACCAAAGAGGCTATTCAAATGTCCAACAGACACATGAAAAAATTCTCAATGTCATTAGTCAGAAGAGAAATGCAAATAAAAACCACATTGAGATAACGTTTCGCTCCCACTAGAATGGGTAAGATAAAAACGGAAAATAGCAATTGTTGGATGGGATGTGGAGAAATTGGAGCCCTCACTCATTGTTGATGGGAATGCAAAATGGTACAGTCATTGTGGAAAACAGTCTGGTGGTTCCTCAAAAAACTAAAAGTAGAGCTGTGACATGACCCAGCAATTCCACTCCTAGATACCTAAGGATCTAATGTAAGTGACATGAACGGACATATGCACACCCATGTTCGTTGCAGCTCTATTCACAACAACAAAAAGATGGAAACAACCTAGGTGCCCCTCAACGGATGAATGGATGAGTAAAATGTGGTGCATACATACTAGTGGAATACTACAGTACTCTGAGATAAAGAAAAACGTTTTCAAAACATCTTACAATATGGTTAACCTGGAAAACATTATTTTGAGTGATATAAGTCGATCACAGAAAAACAAATACTGTATGCTCTCATTTCTATGCAATGACATGAATAGGTAAATATATGGAAATTAATATTCATTAGTGGTTAAAAATTTTTTTTCTAGTGGTTAGCAGGGCTGAGAAGGGAGAAGAGGGTAAAGTACTTTCTAAGTAGTAGTTGCTTTTTGTTTACTGAAATGGGAAAGGTGGTACCAATACAGGTGAAGTTTGCACAGCATGACTGATGTAACTGATTTCAATTGGTTACATTCTTCACATTGTGTCAGCATTCTCATTATTTATGTTCTAGTTGTTTCATTTCCATTTACTTAAACTCCTTGCCCTGCCCCACCCTCCCCACCCTTCTCATGTATGCTTTAAAATAGTTGTTGATCCTTTAGTCTTATATAAATAATTTTTTTAAAGAAATGCAACACTCAAGGGTAACAATCTTTACTCTTTGGGCTAAACTGTTACTTAGTTTAAAGGTGACTTAAGGGGATAACTTAATTCAAAGTTTGAAGAGCAACTTAGGACCATATTATAAGGCATTCCTCCAGGTCACGTACTGAATGATTTTATTTGTGTAACATTCTCAAACTGAAAAAATTATCAAGATGAAGAGCCTATTAATTGTTTCCAAGGATTAAGGATGTTGGGGAGTGGAAAGGGTAGCACAAGGGAGGTTTTTGTGGCAATGGGATAATTATGTATCTTGATCGTGGTGTGGTTACATTATTCTACAGATAGTATAAAACTACAGAACTATACATACACTCTAAACAAATGTCAATTTCCTGGCTTTGATATTGTAGTATAATTAAATAAGAAGAAACCAGTGGGGGGAAATGTCTGCCAAGTACAGGGTATCTCTGTACTATCTTTAAAACATCCTCTTAATCTATTAAAAACTACTTAGAAATAAATCCAGATATTGTTGTTGTTAGGTGCCATCAAGTCAGTTCTGATCATGGCGACACAACATACAACAGAACAAAACACTGCCTGGTCCTGTGGCATCCTCACAATCGTTGTTATGCTTGAGGCCATTGTTACAGCCACTGTCAATCTATCTCATTGAGTGTCTTCCTCTTTTTCGCTGGCCCTCTACTTTACCAAGCATGATGTCCTTCTCCAGGAACTGGTTCCTCCAGATAACATGTCCAAATTGTGTAAGATGAAGTCTCACCATCCTTGCTTCTAAGGACCATTTTGGCTGTGTACTTTTTCCAAGACAGATTTGTTCATTCCTCTGGCAGTCCCTGGTATATTCAATATTATTCACCAACACCATAATTCAAAGGCATCAATTCTTTGGTCTTCCTTATTGTTGTCCAGCTTTCATATGCATATGAGGCGATTGAAAACACCATGGCTTGGGTCAGGCTCACCTTAGTCCTTAAAGTGACATCTTTGCATTTCAACACTTTAAAGAGTTCTTTTGCAGCAGATTTGACCAATGCAATGCATCGTTTGATTTCTTGACTGCTGCTTTCATGGGCATTGGTTGTGGATCCAAGTAAAATGAAATCCTTGACAACTTCAAACTTTTCTCCATTTGTCATGATGTTGCTTATTGATCCAGTTGTGAAGATTTTTGTTTTCTTTATGTTGATGTACATACTGAAGGCTGTAGTCATTGGATCTTCATCGGAAAGATGGTGGAAGAGACTCTGAAACTGGCTCTCGAACATAGAGCAGCTAAAATGTTTGGAAGAAATGATGAGATAAAAGAGCTTTCAAGTTCCAATTTTGAAGGATTCTATGGAGAAAATATGGAACAACTCAGGAAGCATCAAAAGAAGATTGAAGGAATACATGGAGTCGCTGTACCAAAAAGAATTGGTCAATTCTCAAACATTTCAGGAGGTAGCATGTGATCAAGAACTGATGGTACTGAAGGAAGAAGCCCAAGCTACACTGAAGGCATGGGCAAAAAACAAGACTACAAGAATTGATAGAATACCCGTTGACATGTTTCAACAAACAGATGCAGCACTGGAAGTGCTCACTCATCTATGCCAAGAAATTTGGAAGACAGCTACCTGGCCAAATGACTGGAAAAGACCCATATTTGTGCCAATTCCAAAGAAAGGTGAACGAACAGAATGCAGAAATTATTGAACTATATCATTAATATCACAAGAAAGTAAAATTTTTCTGAAGATCATTCAAAAGTGGCTGTAACAGTACATCGACCAGGAACTGCAAGAAATTCAAGCCAGATTTAGATGAGGATGAATGTTGGCTGAAAGGAGAGAGAATACCAGAAAGATGTTTACCTGTGTTTTCTTGATTATGTGAAGACAGTTGACTATGTGGATCACAACAAATTATGGAAAACATTATGAATAATGGGAATTCCAGAACACTTAATTGTGCTCATGAGAAGCCTGTACATAGATCAAGAGGCAGTCATTCGAAAAAAAAAAAAAAAAAGGAGATACTGTAGGATTTAAAGTCAGGAAAGGTGTGTATTAGGATTGTATCATTTCACCATACTTTTATTCAATCTGTATGTTGAGCAAATAATCTGAGAAACTGGACTATATGAAGAAGAACAGGGCATCAGGATTGGAGGAACACTCATTAACAACCTGGGATGTGCAGGTGAGACAACCTGGTTTGCTGAAAGTGAAGAGGACTTGAAGCACTTACCTATGAAGATCAAAGACTACAACCTTCAGTATGGATTGCACCTCAACATAAACAAACCAAGATGAGCACATTGCATATCACAACCTGTTGTGTGAGAGCAAGTAGAATGCAAAGAAAAAATCATAACCTAAAATGCATTCATTACAAGTCAAGACAGACTGAAAGTAAGTAAAAGAAACAACAACTCAAGAAGGACAGGACAGGAACCATCCCCAAAGCCAAAAAAACCATCCCCAAGACAGGGATTGGACTATACAATAGGATAGAAAAAGATGCTGGTGAAGAATGAGCTTCTTGGATCAAGTAGACGCTTGAGACTATGTTGGCATCTCCTATCTGGAGCAGATATGAGAGGGCAGAGGAGGCTAGAAGCTAGTGGAATGGACACGAAAAGAGGGAGTACAGGGAAGGAGCGGGCTGTCTCATTAGGGGGAGAGCAATTAGGAGTATATAGGAAGGTGTATACAAATTTTTATATGAGAGATTGACTTGATTTGTAAACTCACTTAGAGCACAATAAAATTTTTTTTAAAGCTAGAAAAATAAGTTCAAGATAGATGCAAGGAAGTAAGAAAAAGAAATGTAGCAATTTCTAAACACAGTGGGCAATGGGGGAAATAGTAGCTTCATCAATATGACCAAAATATGGTCCATCGAAAGGATGAAAAAGAGACAGAAGATTGTCAAGTATGATCAAGAAACAAAGAAAGAACATACAAAGTAATATTATTAACAATGAAATAGGTAAATATAGGTAAGAATTATATTATTTTAATAATGACAGAATACTATATACAAATTCCTACCAATAAATTTTAAAACCTACATAAAATATATGATTAAGAAATAATAAATTACTGAAATTACCTCAAGAAGTGAAAAAACCTGAAAAGACCAACAATCAGAGAAAAAAATGGAAAAAAAAAAGTGGTCAAATAGATTTTAACTATTTAAAATGAGTAGCAAAAAAAAAAAAATTAGGCCCAGGTGGATTTATACGTGAGCTCTATCAAATCTTCACCTAATAGATAATTCTTATGTTACATAGTATGTTTCAAAACATAGAAAAAGATGGAAAACACCCAAACTTATTTCATAAAAAAAGAAAAAAACATTGAAACACAAATCTAAAATAGTATTGCAATAAAACAGTAAGAATTGTAAACATTAAAATGTCCATCAGCAGGGATGTATAAATGAATCTATGTATATTCACATTATAAAAATGCACTAAGTACAGCTATATACAACATGAATGAATCTTAGAAACATATTCTTGATTAGAAAAACAAGACTCTGGAGGCAGAACCAACATGGCGTTATAGATAGAAGCACTGTGCCGTCTTTCTGCAGCAAAGACTCAAAAAACTAAGTAAAACAGATACAAACGTCAACCCTGGAACCCTAAGTACCAAATGAAGGAATAAAAAACTCAGTCAAGCACAGAATGGAATAAGAAACTCACAGAGAACAGGGAATGAGGAGAGCTACAAAGTAGAGGTCCCATACTAGATAATGTGGCCAGATTCGCCATCTTGGGCTGCAGCCACCAAAGAGCACAAAGAGTATGGGAAGGCAACTTCACAAAGTTCCCAACCGGAGACAGAGTACACAGTAATCAGGGATGCAAGCTTTCCCACTCTCCATCCTTCTTCCCTCTATGAGGCCTCTGCTGCTTGCTAACAGGCCACAGTTGCTTGGCTGGAAAGACACTAACTCACTGCCACCTTGAATCACCCTGCCCCCTCTGGTCAGCCTTTTCAGCAAAATTTGTATGTTTGGTTTGGTTTGTAATTTTGTTTGTTGATATTGTTTTTGTGGCTTTTTTGTTTATTTCTTCTCTCTTACTACCTTCCCTCCTTTCCTTTCTCCCACCCAGCTAGCCCCATATGCCATCCCCTCCCCTTCTCAAAGGGCTGTGATTTTTTTGGTTTCTTTGCTTTGTTCTTTTTTCTTGGATTTTTTGTTGTTTATAGGCTTGCTTTATGATTTTTTTTTTTTTGCCTTTCTTATTGCTTCTAAGTCTCTCCCTTCCTTCCTTTCCATTCTCCCACATAGTTAGCCCTGTGTGCCATCCCTTCCCTTTCTTAATGGTCTGTGATTTTTTTGGCTTCTTTGTTCTTTTTGTTTTTTGGTTTGTTGGTTTGTTTGTTGATATTGTTTTTTGGGCTGTTTTCATTGTTTCTCTCTGTCTTTCTCCTCTCTTTCCTTTCCTCTCTCTCATCCAGCTAGCTTTGTGTCCCATCTCCTCCCCTTCATAAGGAGCTGAGATTTTTTTAGTTTTCCTTGCTTTGTTCTTCTATTTCTTCTCTCTCTTCCTACTTTTCCTTTCTCCCAATGACCCTGCCCTGTGCACCACCCCAACACCTTCTGGAGGGTCCATGTGGCACAGCTCAGTTGGAAAATCATTGCACATGACTTCCCTGGGTCTGTGCTGCCCCTACAGGCCAACTCCCTCAGTGTAAATATGTTTTATTTTTCTTTAGCTTTCCCTTTCTCCCTCCCACCTAGTCCCTATGCCGCCTCCACCACTTCCTGAGGGGCTATGCCACGCCACCTAGAAAAAGACACATTAGCTCACCACCACTCGAAGAATTCCACCCTGCCCCCAATGGCCAGGGTCCCGACCACATTTTGTTTTCTTTTTTTTATAATTTTTATTGTGCTTTAAGTGAAAGTTTACAAATCAAGTCAATCTCTCACACAAAAACCCATATACACCTTGCTACACACTCGCAATTACTCTCTCCCTCCACTCTCTTTTCGTGTTTATTTTGCCAGCTTTAACCCCCTCCACCCTCTCATCTCACCTCCAGGCTGGAGATGCCAACATAGACTCAAGTGTCCACCTGATCCAAGAAGCTCACTCCTCACCAGCATCCCTCTCCAACCCATTGTCCAGTCCAATCCATGTCTGAAGAGTTGGCTTCGGGAATGGTTCTTGTCCTGGGCCAACAGAAGGTCTGGGGGCCATGACCGCCGGGGTCCTTCCAGTCTCAGTCAGACCATTAAGTCTGGTCTTATGAGAATTTGGGGTCTGCATCCCACTGCTCCCCTGCTCCCTCAGGGGTTCTCTGTTGTGTTCCCTGTCAGGGCAGTCATCATCTGTAGCCAGGCACCATCTAGTTCTTCTGGTCCGAGGATGATGTAGTCTCTGGTTCATGTAGCCCTTTCTGTCTCTTGGGCTCGTAATCACCTCGTGTTCTTCGTGTTCTTCATTCTTCTCTGATCCAGGTGGGTTGAGAACAATTGATGCATCTTAGATGGCTGCTTGCTAGTATTTAAGACCACAGACACCACTCTTCAAAGTGGGCTGCAGAATATTTCCTTAATAGATTTTATTATGCCAATTGACTTAGATGGCTTCTGAAACCATGGTCCCCAGACCCCTGCCCCTGCTACGTTGGCCTTCGAAGCATTCAGCTTATTCCGGAAACTTCCTTGCTTTTGGTTTAGTCCAATTGTGCTGACCTCCCCTTTATTCTGTGCTGCCTTCCCCTTCACCTAAAGTGGTTCTTATCTACTATCTAGTTCTGGCCCACCCTCCCTCCCTCCCCCTCTCGTAACCACAAAAGAATGTTTTCTTCTCAGTTTAAACTATTTATCAAGTTCTTATAATAGTGGTCTTATACAATATTTGTCCTTTTGCAACTGATTAATTTCACTCAGCATAATGCCTTCCAGGTTCCTCCGTGTTATGAAATGTTTCACAGATTCATCACTGTTCTTTATCAATGTGTAGTATTCCATTGTGTGAATATATTATAGTTTATCCATTCATCCATTGATGGGCACCTTGGTTGCTTCCACGTTTTTGCTATTGTAAACAGTGCTGCAATAAACACGGGTGTGCATATATCTGTTCATGTAAAGCTCTTATTTCTCTAGGATATATTCCAAGGAGTGGGATTGCTGGATCATATGGTAGTTCTATTTCTAGCTTTTTAAGGAAGAGCCAAATCGATTTCCAAAGTGGTTGTACCATTTGACATTCCCACCAGCAGTGTAGAAGTGTTCCAATCTCTCCATAGCCTCTCCAACATTTATTATTTTGTGTTTTTTGGATTAACGCCTTGTTGGAGTTGGAGTGAGATGAAATCTCACTGTAGTTTTGATCTGCATTTTTCTAATGGCTAATGATCATGAACATTTCCTCATATATCTGTTAGCTACCTGAATGTCTTCTTTAGTGAAGTGTCTATTCATATCTTTTGCCCATTTTTTAATTGGGTTATTTGACTTTTTGCAGTTGAGTTTTTGCAATATCGTGTAGATTTTATAGATCAAGCGCTGATCAGAAATGTCATAGCTAAAAACTTTTTCCCAGTCTGTAGGTAGTCTTTTTACTCTTTTGGTCAAGTCTTTGGATGAGCATAGGTGTTTGATTTTTAGGAGCTCCCAGTTATCTAGTTTTTCTTCTAGATTCTTTGTGTTTTGTATGCTCTTTATGCCATGTATTAGGGCTCCTAACCTTGTCTCTATTTTTTCTTCCATGATCTTTATCGTTTTAGATTTTATATTTAGGTCTTTGATCTATTTTAAGTTAGTTTTTGTGCATGGAGTGAGGTATGGTTCTTGTTTCATTTTTTTTGCAGATGGATATCCATTTATGCCAGCACCATTTGTTAAAAAGACTGTCTTTTCCCCATTTAACTGTTTTGGGGCCTTTTTCAAATATCAGCTGCTCATATGTGGATGGATTTATGTCTGGATTCTCAATTCTGTTCCATTGGTCCGGGTATCTGTTGTTGTACCAGTACTAGGCTGTTTTGATTACTGTGGCAGTGTAATAGGTTCTGAAATGAGATAAAGTAAGGCCTCCCACTTTATTCTTCTTTTTCAGTAATGCCTTATTTATCCGGGGACTCTTTCCCTTCCATATGGAGTTGGTGATTTGTTTCTCCATCTCGTTAAAGAATGTCATTGGGATTTGGATAGGAATTGCCTTAAATGTACAGATTGCTTTTGGTAGAATAAACATTTTTATAATGTTAAGTCTTCCTATCCATGAGCAAGGTATGTTCTTCCGCTTATGTAAGTCTCTTTTGGTTTCTTGCAGAAGTGTACTGTAGTTTTCTGTGTAGAATTCCTTTACATCTCTGGTAATATTTATTCCTAAGTGTTTTATCTTCTTGGGGACTACTACTGTAAATGGTATTCATTTGGTGATTTCCTCTTCGATTTTCTTTCTTTTGGTGTAGAGGAATCCAACTGATTTTTGTATGTTTATCTTGTTTCCTGATACTCTGCTGAACTATAAGTTTCAGTAGTTTTCTGGAGGATTTCTTAGGGTTTTCTGTGTATAAGATCATGTCATCTGCAAATAGAGATACTTTGACTTCTTCCTTGCTAATCTGGATGCCGTTTATTTCTTTATTTAGCCTAACTGCTCTGACTAGGACTTCCAGCACAATGTTGAATAAGAGTGGTGATAAAGGGCATCCTTCTCTGGTACCCGATCTCAATGGGAATGTTTTCAGGCTCTCTCCATTTAGGGTGATGTTGGCTGTTGGCTTTGTATAAATGCCCTTTATTATGTTGAGGAATTTTCCTTCTATTCCTATTTTGCTGAGAGTTTTTATCATGAATAAGTGTGCAACTTTGTCAAATGCCTTTTCTGCATCAATCCCACCATATTTTTGTTGTTGTTGTTTTTATTTTTAATTATGCACCATCCACGCTGCTTCTCAACAGATAGACCAAGCTACATCACTCAGCTAAATAGTCACCAGCACATGACCTCGACAGGTGTGCCCTGTCTGGGCACTTGCCAAATCCTACCTCACCACCATTTTATTTGCTTTTGCTTTTTCTCACTTCATTTTTTGCCCTTGTTTCACTCTCTTCTTTCACCCACCCACTTAGCTCTGCACATCACATCCTCTCCTTTTCCTCCTGCCTATGTCCACCATACACCAAATGCCACACACCTGAGTGGTACAGACCCTGCTTAAAAACCACTGGGTAATAGAAGATATCAAAGATGGAATCAAAAAAATTCTAGAATCTGGTGAGAATGAAAACACCTCATAACAAAACCTTTGAGACACAGCAAAGGTATAACTCAGAGGTCAATATATAACAATAGAAGCACACATCAAGATATAAGAAAGAGTCGAAATCAAAACATTAGCTAAAAACCAAAGCAAAGAGAAAGGGAACAGCAAGAGAAGCCCAAGCCACCAGAAGAAAGGAAATAATTAAGATTAGAGGAGAATAAATGAAACAGAGAATAGAAAAACAATAGAATCAGCAAAACCAAAAGTTGGTTCTTTGAAAGGATCAATAAAATTGACAAACCATTGGCCAAATTGACAAAAGAAAAACAGAAGAGGATGCAGATAACCCAAATAAGATATGAAATGGGGGACATTATAACAGACCCAACTGGAATCAAAAGAATCATAACATAGTACTATGAAAAGCTATACTCCAACAAATTTGAAAACCTAGAGGAAATGGACAAATTTCTGGAAATAAACTACCTACCCCAACCAACACAAACTGAAGTTGAAAATCTGAACAGATCCATGAAAAGAGAAGAGATTGAAAAAGTAATAATAATAATAAATAAAACTCCCAACCAAAAAAAGCCCCAGCCCAGATGGCTTTGCTGGAGAATTCTACCATTCACAGAAGAGCTCACACCAGCACTACTCAAACTCTTTCAGAACATGGAAATGGAAGGGATGCTTCTGAATTCATTTTATGAGGCCAGCATAACCCTGATACCCAAAATAGGCAAAGAAACCACAAAAAAAGAAAATTACAGAGGAGTATCTCTCATGAATATAGACGCAAAATTTCTCAACAAAATTCTAGCCAATAGAATTCAACATCACATCAAAAAAAAAAAAATAATATACCACCACCAAGTGAGATTCAGACCAGCTATGCAAGAATGGTTCAACATTAGAAAATCAATCAGTGCAATCAACTACATAAAGAAAAGGATCACATGATCTTCTCAAACGACAAAGAAAAGGCATTCGGTAAACTCCAACACCATTCCTGATAAAAGCTCTCAATAAAATAGGTATAGAAGGGAAATTCCTCAACATAATAAAGGGTACCTATACAAACAAAACCAGTGGCATAGTGGATAAGGGCTATGGCTGCTAACCAAAGGTCAGCAGTTCGAATCCATCAAGTGCTCCTTGGAAACTCTATGGGGCAGTTCTACTCTGTCATATAGGGTGGCTATGAGTTGGAGTCAACTTGACGGCAATGGGTTTGGTTTGGTGTTTGGTATACAAAACCAACAGCCAACATCATTCTTAATGGAGAAAGGCTGAAAACATTCCCCTGGAGAACAGGAGCACGAGTATACCCTATATCACCCACCTATTTATCATTGGAAAAACCTGGTGGCATAGTGGTTAAGAGATACAGCTGCCAACCAAAAGGTTGGCAGTTCAAATCCACCAGGTACTCCTTGGAAACTCTATGGGGCAGTTCTATTCTGTCCTGTAGGGTCGGCGTGAGTCAAAATCAACTTGAAGGCAATGGGAACAGGAAATTTATCATTGTGCTGGAAGTCCTAGATAAAGCAATAAGGCAAGAAAAAGAAATAAAGGCCATTCAGATTGATAAGGAAGAAGTAAAACTGTCTACATTTGCAGATGATATGATACTATACATAGAAAACCAAAGACTCCATGAGAAAATTACTGGAACTAGTACAAAGATTCAGCAGAGTAGGAGGATACAAGATAAACGTACAAAAAATCAGTTGGATTCCTGTAAACCAATAAAGAGAACGACAACAAGGAAATCAGGAAAACAATATCACTTATAATAGCCCCTAAAAGAAATAAAATACTTAGGAATAAATACAAGCAGGAATGTAAAAGACCTATACAAAGAAAACTATAAAACACTACTGCAAGAAACTGAAAGAGACATACATAAATGGAAAAACATACCATGCTCATACATAGGTAGACTTAACACTGTGAAAAGGTCAATTTTACCCCAATCTGCAAATACAATGTAATCCCTATCCAAATAACAACACCATTCTTTAAAGAGACGGAAAAACTAATCATTAACTGTGTATGGAAAGGGAAGAGGCCCCAGATAAGTAAAGCTTTCTTAAGGGGAAGAATAAAGTTTGAGGACTCGCACTACCTGACCTGAGAACCTACTATACAGCTATGGCAGTCAAAAGAGCCTGGTATGGTACAATGACAGACACATGAACCAATGGAACAAAATTGAGAACTCAGGTGTAAATCCACCCATCTATGGTCACCTGATATTTGACAAAGGCCCAAAGTCCATCAAATGGGGAAAAGACACTATTTTTAACAAATGTTGCTGGCAAAACTGGTTGTCCAACTACAAAAAATGAAATAGCACCCATACTTCCCACCAAGCACAAAAACTAATTAAAAATGGATCAAAACCCTAAATATAAAACCAAAAATTATAAAGGTTATAGAAAAAAATAGGGTCAATGCAAGAGGCCCTAAAACACAGCATTAACAGGATACAAACCACAACTATCAGTATACCAACACCAGGATAAGCAAGATAACTAGGATCTTATGAAAATTAAACACTTATGCTCATCAAAAGACTTTGCCAAAAGAGTAAAAAGAGAACCTACAAACTGGGAAAAAGTTTTTCACTATAATAAATCTGACAAAGGGCCTAATCGCTGAAATCTACAAGAAAATCCAACACCTCAACAACAAAAAGACAAATAATCCAATTAAAAAATAGGCAAGAGGTGGGGCCAAGATGGTGGAGTAGCCAGACGTTTCCAGTGGTCCCTCTTACAACAAAGGCCCAAACAAGTGAATCCATTGTATATGACAAACTAGGATCCCTAAACATCAAAGGCAATGTTGAGGAATTGGATTGAGAGGCAGGGAGAGGTAGAGACAGTTCAGAAGCAATAAGGAGTTGCCAGACCTGACCTGGTGGGAACCAGCACCCTGCAGGCCAGACCCCCTGGAGCGAGTGCGGTGAGGCAAGCAATGGTGTTCGGGATGCGTTCTCCAGATCAGGAGACATCAAGTGGCAGGGAGTTCACTCACACCTCAAGAATCAAAGAGAAACGGTGCTCTCAGAAAAAGATAAGCACTTGCATCTAATCTACCGTGTGGACCAAAAAACACCCCTTTGGAAAAAACTCTCTCCCATTTAACTGACCCCTCCTTGCTCTGCACTGGGTCCTGAGCTGGCTTCAGTGATAGTCACTTTCCCTGGGCTGGAAGTAGGACTTGTTGCATATCCTGAGCCATACTCCTGGCCTTGGAGAAGGAGTAAATTAACAAACAGGGAAAAATAATCTGCCAGCTCTCCTACACTGGGAACTCAGGGCAGAAACAGCTCCTTTGCCTAGGCAGAGTCATAAGTGGTTCACGGACTTCAAATGCCTTTCATGCCTCCCTAGAACTCTGTGGGCTTATTTCAACACTGTAGGCCCTCATTAGCACAGTACAACAGGGCTAACTTCATTAGCGCAGTATACCTGAAGGCTAACTTCAACTGTTTCAGCTATATGGTGGAGAGAGAGATTCGTGACATTTGACACCACTGTGCCTATTAAGCAGGGTCCTTATCTACCCACATCAGGGGCCTGAGGGCCGGTGGCTTCACGCATGCCACCTAGCCACCCTTGACAGGGGTCCAAGGATAAGTGGTGCCTCCTAGTCCTTACAGCAAACAGCAAAGGGTACCCATAGTACAGCTGAAAAACCCAACCACCTAGGCTCTCTAGCAAACAGGGACATGTTTTCCTCACAGACACTCAGAGGCAGTGGTCTGTCCCCAGCCTTGCTCAGTATGTGACCCCCTGCTGCAGCCAGATACCTGTGCCTACACCAATCACCCCTGCTTATCTAAGACTGTAGGTGAGATCCTGCACCACGCACTTGGTGACCGACTACCTGGACACCTGAGCTGAACTCAGACAAGAAAAGTAAATGGACTCTTGGGCTCACATACGTAATAACATCTCTAACCACCTAGTGACAGGAGATAAGAGCTTCAAAGCCACCAATAACCAAACTAGCTTACTCGAGCAGCGTATTTGGGCATATCGAAATAAAAACAAAACAGGAAACTAGGAGACAGAAGGAAAACATAAAATAAACAAATATGATAACTTATTGATGGCTCAGAGACAACAGTCGATATCAAAAATCTTCCAGGTGAAGATAACTTCTTGGAACTACTAGCAATAGAATACAAAAGATTAGTATACAGAACTCCAAGAGATCAGGAAAAACACAGAACAAGCCAAGGAACACACAGATATAGCATTAGAGGAAATTAAGAAGATTAGAGACGATCATAATGACCAATTTAATAGGTTACAAGGTCCCACAGAGAGGCAGAAAACAGAAATTCAGAAGATTAACAATAAAATTTCAGAATTACACAACTCAATCAAAATTCATAGCAGAATTGAGGAAGTGGGAGTCAAAATTAGTGAGATTGAAGATAAAGCACTTGCTACCAACATATTTGAGGAAAAATCAGAGAAAAGAATTTAAAAAATGAAGAAACCCTAAGAATTATGTGGGACTCTATCAACATAAATAACCTACGAGTGATTGAGTACCAGATCGGGGAGGATAACAGAAAAATACAGAGAGAATTGGTGAAGATTTGCTGGCAGAAAACTTCCCTGATATTGTGAAAGATGAGAAGATATCTATGCAATATGCTCATTGAACCCCACACAAGGTAGATCTCAAAAGAAAATCACCAAGATATATTATAATCAAACTTGCGAAAACCAAAAATGAAGAGAGGATTTTAAAAGTAGCTAGGGATAAATGAAAAGTCACCTACAAAGGACAGTCAATAAGAATAAGCTCGGATGGCTCAGCAGAAACCATGAAGGCCAGAAGGAATGGGATAACATATATAAAGCACTGAAGGAAAAAAATTGCCAGCTAAGAATTATATATCCAGCAAAACTGTTTCTCAAATATGAAGGCAAAAATAGGACATTTCCAGAAAAACAGAGATTTGGGGAATTTTCAAAAACCAAACCAAAATTACAAGAAGTACTAAAGGTAGTCAATCAGTTAGGAAATAAATAACATCAGATAACAACCCAACACTAGAACAACAGAGCAACCAAATATCAACCCAGATAGGGAAATCACAAAAACAAATCAAAGCTAAAATACTCGAAACAGGGAAACAGAGATATCATTATGTAAAAGATGACAACATTAAGTCAAAAAGGAGGGCCTAAAAAAATGTAGTCATAGATCTTTAATATGGAGAAGAAGTCAAGGTGATATAAAGAAATAAAAGTTTGGCTTAAACTTAGAAAAATAGAAGCAAATATTAAGGTAAACACAAAGGAAACTAACAATCCTACACATCAAAACAAAATAAAGAAAAACATAAAGACTCAGCAAACACAAAATGAAAGAGGAAAGACAATACATAAAGAAAACTCAGCACAGAAAATAAAGTGGAACAAAGAAACTCTCAACAACACACACACACAAAAAGACATCAAACTGACAGCACTAAACTCATACCTATCAATCATTACTCTGGATGTAAAAGGACTAAACAAACCAATAAAGAGACAGAGAGTGGCAGAATGGATAAAAAAAAAACACGATCCATCTATATGCTGCCTACAAGAGGCACACCTTAGATTTAAAGACACAAACAAACTAAAACTCAAAGGATGGAAAAAATATATATCAAGCAAACAACATTCAAAAAGAGCAGGAGTGGCAATATTAGTTTCTGACAAAGCAGACTTTAAAGTAAAATCCACCACAAAAGAAAAGGATAATGATTAAAGGGAAACCCTGGCAGCATAGTGGTTAAGTGCTATGGCTGCTAACTAAAAGGTCGACAGAATCCACCAGGCACTCCCTGGAAACTGTACAAGTAGTTCTACTCTGTCCTATAGGGTCGCTATGTGTTGGAATCAACTCAACAGCAATGGGTTTGGGTTTTTTGGTATACCAGGAGGACAAAACCATAATAAATATTTACCCACACAACGACAGGGCTCCAAAATACATAAAACAAACTCTAACAGCATTGAAAAGCAAGATAGACAGCTTCACAACAATAATAAAAGACGTCAATGCACCACTTTCAGTGAAGGACAGAGCATCCAGAAAGAAGCTCAATAAAGATACACAATATCTAAATGCCACAATCAACCAACTTGACCACAAAGACATATACAGAACACTCCACCAAACAGCAGACAAGTATACTTTCTTGTCCAATACACACGGAACGTTCTCCAGAATAGACCACATATTAGTTCATAAAGCAAGCCTTAAAGAATCCAAAACATCGAAATATTACAAAGCATCTTTTCTGAACATAAGGCCTTAAAGTAGAAATCAATATTAGAAAAAGAAAGGAACAAAATAAAACATATGAAAAGTGAATAACACTTTGCTCAAAAACTACTGGATTATAGAAGAAATTAAGGACATAGTAAAGAAATTTATAGAATCAAATGAGAATGAAAACACAGCCAAAGCACTGCTCAAAGGTAAATTTATAGCAATAAATGCACACATCCAAAAAGAAGAAGGGGCCAAAATCAAAGAATTATCCCTACAACTCGAACAAATAGAAAGACAGCAGCAAAAAAAGCCCTTGACCACCAGAAGAAAGCAAATAATAAAAATTAGAGCACAATTAAATGAAATAGAGAACAGAAAAACAATTGAAAGAGTTAACAAGACCAAAACCTTGTTCTTTGAAAAGATCAACAAAATTGTTATACCCTTGGACATACTGACAATACAGAAAAAGGAGAGGAAGCAAATAACCTAATAAGAAATGAGATGGGTGATATCACAACAGACACAATGGAAGTTACAAGAATCATAACACAATACTATGAAAAATTGTACTCTAACAAATTTGGAAAATCTAGATGATATGGACAAATTTCTAGCAACACCATACCTACCTAAACTAACACAGAGATAGAACAAGTAAATAAATCTATAACAAAAGAAGAGATTGAAAAGGGAGTTTAAAAAAATCCCCCCCCCCCCAAAAAAAAAGCCCTGGCCCCGATGGCTTCACTGGAGAATTCTACCAAACATTCAGAGAAGAGTTAACACTGGTACTATTAAAGGTATTTCAGAGCATGGAAAGAAGGAATACACCTGAACTCATTCTATGAAGCCAGCATAACCCTGATACCAAAGCCAGGAAAAGACATCACAAAAAAGAAAATTACAGACCTATATCCCTCATGAACTTAGACACAAAAATCCTCAACAAAATTCAAGCCAATAGAATTCAACAACATCAAAAAAATAATTCACCATGACCAAGTGGGATTCATACCAGGTGGAAAGGGATGTTTTAACATTAGAAAAAAAAAATCAATGTACTCCATCACATACATAAAACAAAAGACAAGAACAACATGGTCTTACAATTGACACAAAAAATCCTTTTGACAAAGTCGAACACCCATTCATGATAAAAACTCTCAGCAAAATAGGAATAGAAAGAAAATTCCTCAATATAATAAAAGGGATTTATACAAAGCCAATAGCCAACATCATCCTAAATGCAGAGTCTGAAAGCATTCCCCTTGAGAAAAGGAACCAGACAAGGATGCCCTTTATAACTACTCTTATTCAACATTGTGCTGGAGGTCCTAGCCAGAGCAATTAGGCTACATAAAGAAATAAAGGGCAACAAAATTTGTAAGTAAAAAGTAAATGTATCTCTATTTGAAGACAATACGATCTTCCACACAGAAAACCCTAAAGAATCCACGAGACAACTACTGGAACTAGTAGAAAATTCCAGCAAAGTATTAGGATACAAAATAAACATACAAAAATCCATTGGATTCCTCTACTCCAACAAAGAGTATGTCAAAGAGGAAATCACCAAATCAGTATTTACAATAACCCCCAAGAAGATAAAATACTTAGGACTAAGTCTAACCAGAGATAAAAGACCTACGCAAAGAAAACTACAAGACACTACTGCAAGAAGCCGAAACAGACATACATAAGTGGAAAAACATACTTTGCTCATGGATAGGAAGACTAAACATTGTGAAAATGTCTATTCTATCCAAAGCAACCTATAGATACAATGCAATCTCGATCCACAGTCCAATGGCATTTTTTTTTTATGAGATGGAGAAACAAATCACTGACTTCATATGCAGAGGGAAGAGACCCCGGATAAGTAAAGCAGTCCTGAAAAAGAACAAAGTGGGCAGCCTCACACTTCCTGATTTTAGAACCTATTACTCTGCCACAGTAGTCAAAACAGCCTGGTACTGGTACAACAGCAGATACACAGACAAATGGAACTGACAGAATTGAGAATCCAGGCATAAATTCATCCACCTATGAGAAGCTAATATTTGACAAAGGCTCAAAGTCCGTTAAATGGGAAAAGGGCTGTCTCTTTAACAAATGCTACTGGCACAGCTGGATATCCATCTCCAAAAAATGAAACAAGAACAATACCTAACACCATGCACAAAAACTACCTCAAAATGGATCAAAGACCTAATTATAAAATCTAAGATGATAAAGATCATGGAAGAAAAAATCGGGACAATGTTAGGAGCTCTAATATATGGCATAAACAGTATGTGAAACATTATTAACAATGCAAAAACGCCAGAAGGAAAACTAGATAACTGGGAGCTCCTAAGAATCAAACACTTATGCTCATCCAAAGCCTTCACCAAAAGAGTAAAATGACAGCACTAAAATCATACTTATCCATAATTATGATCAATGCAAATGGACTAAATGGACCAATAAAGAGACAGAGAGTGGAAGAATGGATTAAAAATCATGATTTGTCTATATGCTGCCTGCAACAGACACACTTTAGACTTAGAGACGCAAACAAACTAAAACTCAAAGGATGAAAAAAATATATCAAGCAAACACCAATCAAAAAAGAGCAGGAGCGGCAATATTAATTTCTGACAAAATAGACTTCAAAATTAAATCCACGAAAAAGGATACAGAAGGGCACTATATAAGGTTCAAAGAAACAATATACCAGGAGTATATAACCATATTAAATATTTATGCACCCAGTGACAGGGCTGCAAGATACATAAAACAAACTGGAACAGCATTGAAAAGTGAGATAGACAGCTCCGCAATAATAGTAGCAGACTTAAACACACTCCACTTTCGGTGAAGGACAGAGCATCCAGAAAGAAGCTCAATAAAGACAAGATCTAAAGGCCACAACCAACCGACTTGACCTCACAGACATATACAGAACACGCCACCCAATAGAAGCCAAGTGTACTTTCTTTCCTAGTGCACATTGAACATTCTCTAGAATAGACCACATATTAGGTCTTAAAGCAACACTTAGAAGAATCTGAAACATCGAAATATTACAAAGCATCTTCTCTGACCATAAGGCCATAAAAGTAAAAATCAATAACGGAAAAAAAAAAGGGAAAAGAAATAAAAAACTTGGAAACTGAACAATACCCTGCTCAAAAATAACTGGGTTATAGACGACATTAAGCACTGAATAAAGATTCATAGAATCCAATGAGAATGAAAACACTTCCTATCAGAACCTTTGGGACACAGTGAAAGTGGTGCTCAGAGGTCAATTTATATCAATAAATGCACATATACAAAAAGAAGAGGCAAAATCAAAGAATTATCTCTATAACTTGAACAAATAGAAAGAGAGCAACAAAACAAACCCTCAGGCACCAGAAGAAAGCAAATAATAAAAATTAGGGCAGAATTAAATGAAACAGGGCACAGAAAAACAATTGAAAGAGTAAACAAGACCAAAAGCTGGGTCTTTGAAAAAATTAACAAAACTGATAAACCGCTGGACAAACTGACAAAAGATAAACAGGAGAGGAAGCAAATAACCTGAATAAGAAGTGATGCAGGCGATGTCGAAACAGACTCAACTGAAATTAAAAGAACCATATGAGATTACTATGAAAAATTGTACTCTAACAACTTTGAAAACATAGAAGAAACGGACAAATTTGTAGAAAGACACTACCTACCTAAACTAACACAAACAGAGTAGAACAACTAAATAAACCCCATCACAAAAGAAGATATCGAAAAGGTAATTTAAAAACTCCCCCCAAAAAACAAAAAAAACCCTAGCCCAGATGGCTTCACTGGAGAATTCTACCAAACGTGCAGAGAAGAGTTAACACCACTACTACTAAAGGTATTTCATAGCATAGAAAGGAACAGAATACTCCCAAACTCATTCTATGATGCCAGCATATCCCTGATTCCAAAACCGGGTAATGACACCACAAAAAAAGAATATTACAGAGCAATATCCCTCATGAACTTAGATGTTATTTTTTATATCCCTCATAAACTTAGATGCAAAAATCCTCAACAAAATTCTAGCCTACAGAATTCAAAAACATATTAAAAAAAATAATTCACCATGACCAAGTGGGATTCATATCAGGTATGCAGGGATGCTTCAACATTTTTTTTATGCAGGGATGCTTCAACATTAGACAATGTAATCCATTATTTAAATAAAACAAAAGACAAGTACCACATGATTGTATCAATTGATGCAGAAAAGGGATTTGACAATGTCCAACACTCATTCATGATAAAAACTCTCAGTAAAATAGGAATAGAAGGAAAATTATTCAAAATAATAAAGGGCATTTATATAAAGCCAACAGCCAACATCAGCCCTAAATGCAGAGAGCTTGAAAGTATTCCCCTTGAGATAGGGAACCAGACAAGGGTGACGTGTATCAACACTCTTATTCAACATTGTGCTGGAGGTCCTAGCCAGAGCAATTAGGCTACATAAAGAAATAAAGGGCATCCAGATTGGTAAGAAAGAAATAAAAGTATCTCTACTGGCAGATGACATGATCTTATACACAGAAAACCCTAAAGAATCCCCAAGAAAACCACTAAAACTAATAGAAGAGTTCAGCAAAGTATCACGATACAAGATAAATATACAAAAATCAGTTGCATTCCTCTACACCAACAAAAAAAACATCGAAGAGGAAATCACCAAATCGGTGCCATTTACAGTAGCCCCCAAGAAGATAAAATACTTAGGAATAAACCTTACCAGAGACATAAAAGACCTATACAAAGAAAACTATAAGGCACTACTGCAAGAAAGCTACATAAGTGGCAAAACATACCTTGCTCATGAATAGGAAGAATTAACATTGTAAAAATGTCTGTTCTACCAAAAGCAATCTATAGATACAATGCAATTCCAATACAAATGCCAGCGCCATTTTTTAATGAGTGGGAGAAACAAATCACCAACTTCAAATGGAAGGAAAGGAGGCCCTGGATAAGGAAGGCTTTACTGAAAAAGAAGAACAAAGTGGCAGGCCTCACACTACCTGATTTTAGAACCTATTATACCACCACAGTAGTCAAAACAGCCTGGTACTGTTACAACAGATACATGGACTAATGGAACAGACTCGAAAATTCAGAAATAAATCCATCCACATACGAATAGCTGATATTTGACAAAGGCCCGAAGTCAGTTAAATGGGGAAAAGACAGCCTGTACAACAAATGGTGCTGGCATAACTGGATATCCACCCGCAAAAAAAGGGAACAAGAACAATACCTCACACCAAGGATAAAAACGAACTCAGAATGTATCAAAAATCTAAATATAAAATCTAAAACAATAAAGATCATGGAAGAAAAAATAGGGACAACGCTAGGAGCTCTAATACATGGCATAAACATTATACAAAACATTACCAACAATGTACAAACACCAGAAGAGAAACCAAATATCTGGGAGCTTCTAAAAATCAAACACCTATATGCTCATTCAAGGACTTCACCAAAAGAATAAAAAGATTACCTACACGCTGGGAAAAAGTTTTTAGCTATGACGTTTCCCATCAGCGTCTGATCTCTAAAATCTACATGATACTGCAAAAAGTCAACAACAAAAAGACAAATAACCCAATTAAAAAAAGGGCAAAAGATGTGAACAGACACTTCACTAAAGGAGACATTCAGGTAGCTAATAGATACATGAGGAGATGCTCACTATCATTAGCCACTGGAGAAATGCAAATCAAAACTACAATGAGATTCCATCTCACTCCAACAAGGATAGCATTAATCCAAAAAAACACAAAATAATAAATGTTGGAGAGGTTGTGGAGAGACTGGAACACTTATACACTGCTGGTTGGAATGCAAAATGGTACAACCACTGGAAATCGATTTGGTGCTTCCTTAAAAAGCTAGAAATACAACTACCCTAAGATTCAGCAAACCCACTCCCGGGAATATATCCTATAGAAATAAGAGCCTTTACACAAACACATATGCACACACATGTTCATTGCAGCACTGTTTAAACCAAAACCTGTTGCCGTCGAGTTGATTCCAACTCATAAGGACCTTATAGAATTGAGTAGAACTGCCACATAGGGTTTCCAAGAGGGCCTGGTGGATTCGAACTGCTGACCTTTCAGTTAACGGTCGCAACTTTTAACCACTACACCACCAGGGTTTCCACAGCACAAGATGCCCATCAACAGAGGAACGGATAAAGAAGTTATGATATATTCACACGGTGGAATACTACGTATGGATAAAGAACAATGATGAATCCATGAAACATTTCATAACATGGAGGAATCTGGAAGGCATTATGCTGAGTGAAATTAGTCAGTTGCAAAAGGACAAATATTGTGTGAGACCACTATTACAAGAACTCGAGAAATAGTTTAAACAAAGAAGAAAATATTCTTTGATGTTTATAACAGTGGGGAGGGAGGGAGGGAGAGGGGTATTCACTAATTAAATAGTAGAGAAGAACTATTTTAGGTGAAGGGAAAGACAATACACAATACAGGAGAGGTCATCAAAACTGGATTAAACCAAAAGCAAAGAAGTTTCCAGAATAAACTGAATGCTTTGAAGGTCAGCGTAGCAGGGGTTGGGGTTTGGGGGCCATGGTTTCAGGGAACATCTAGGTCAATTGGCATAATAAAACCTATGAAGAAAACATTCTGCATCCCACTTTGGTTAGTGGTGTCTGGGGTCTTAAACGCTAGCAAGCAGCCATCTAAGATGCATCAATCACCCCACCTGGAGCAAAGGAGAATGAAGAACACCAAAGACACAAGGTAATTATTAGCCCAAGAGACAGAAAGGGCCACATAAATGAGAGACTACATCAGCCTGAGACCAGAAGAACTAGATGGTGCCTGGCTACTACCAATGACTGCCCTGACAGGGAACACAACAGAGAACCCCTGAGGTAGCAGGAGAGCAGTGGGATGCAGACCTCAAATTCCCATAAAAAGACC
Organism: Elephas maximus indicus; assembly: GCF_024166365.1. Lineage (NCBI taxonomy): Eukaryota > Metazoa > Chordata > Mammalia > Proboscidea > Elephantidae > Elephas > Elephas maximus. The sequence continues at coordinate 95,739,207 of NC_064846.1, read as the reverse complement.
AGACTTAATGGTCTGTCTGAGACTAGAAGGACCCCGGAAGTTATGGTCCCCTGATCTTCTGTTAGCCCAAGACAGGAACCATTCCTAAAGCCAAGTCTTCAGACAGGGATTGGACTGGACTTGGGATAGAAAATGATACTGGTGAAGAGTAAGCTTCCTGAATCAAGTAGACACATGAGACTATGTGGGCAGCTTCTGTCTGGAGGGGAGATGAGAGGGTGGAGGGGTTCAGAAGCTGGCTGAATGGACATGAAAATAGAGAGTGGAGAGAAAGAGTGTGTGTCTCATTAGGGGGAGAGCAACTAGGAGTATACAGCAAGGTGTATATAAATTTTTGTAGGACAGACTGACTCGATTGGTGAACTTTCTGTTAAAGCAAAATAAAAATTAATAAAAAAATTTAAGTTCAGTTTCTCACTGGCACAAGCCATATTTTTTATTGTAGTTTAGATGAATGTTTACAGAACAAACTAGCTTCTCATTAAACAATTAGTTCACATATTGTTTTATGACATTGGTTATTAACAACCCCATGACATGTCAGTACTCTCCCTTTTTGACCTTGGGTTCCCTATTACTAGCTTTCCTGTTCCTTCCTACCTCCTTGTCCTTGCTCCTGGGCTGTGCACAAGCAATATTTCAAGTGCTCAATAACCATGTGTGGCTGGTGGACAACACAGATTTCCACTAACACAGAAAGTTCTATTGAACTGCTGCTCTACAGAGAGTTGCTACAGAAAACTAATACAGAATAGTGCTGTTTATACAATTGTTTTCTATTCACTCAGCAAATATTTATTGATTTCGTTTGGGAATATAGCTGTGAGCAAAGCCAATACAACTTCCTGCCCTGATGGAGTTTACAATCTAGCAGTATAAACAATAAATGAACATACATTGTTGATGGTGATAAAAGCTGTGACAGAAAAATAGAGCACAGTGATAGAAGGTGATAAATCTGCTTGTTTAGTACGTGAGGTCAAGGAAGGTGTCATTTCAGCAGAGACTTAATGGAGTAAAGAAGTCGTTATGGATTGTTATGTCCCCCAAAACATATGTTGGAATCCTAACCCTTATACCCGTGGATGTAATCCCATTTCAGAATAGGGCTTTCTTTGTTATGTTAATGAGGTCATACAGTATAGGGTACGTCCTAAACCTAATCACTGCTGAGTTATAAAGACAGCAAATTAGACACAATAGCAAGCACGTATGGGGGAAGGTAGATGCCACGTGAAGATTGCCAAGGAACTGAGGAACACTGGGGCTATAGAAGCTGAAAGAGACAAGGACCTTCCCTTAGAGGCCACAGAGAAAGAGCCTACCCCTGGAGGTAGTGCCCTGAATTTGAACTTCTAGCCTCCTGGTCTGTGAGAGAATAAATTCCTGCTCTTAAAAAAAAATGGGCAAAGCATATGAACAGGCACTTCATCAAAGAGGACATTCAGGCAGCTAACAGATACATGACAAAATGCTTATGACCATTAGCCATTAGGGAAATGCAAATCAAAACTACAGTGGGATACCATCTCATCCCAACAAGGCTGGTATTAATTGAAAAATAATAATAATAATAAATGCTGGAGAGGTTGCGGAGAGACTGGAACACTTACATGCTGCTGGTGGGAATGTAAAATGGTAAAACCACTCTGGAAATTGATTTGGTGCTTCCTTAAAAAGACAGAAATAGAAGTACCAAGGATTCAGCAATCCCACTCCTTGGAATATGTCCTAGAGAAATAAGAGCCCTCACAAGAATAGATATATGCACACCCATGTCCATTGCAGCACGGTTTACAATAGCAAAAAGATGGAAGCAACCAAGGTGCCCATCAACGGATGAATAGATAAAGAAATTATGGTATACTAACACAATGGAATACTATGAAACAATACAGAAAAATGACGCATCTCTGAAACATCTCATAACATGGAGGAATCTGGAAGGCACTATGCTGAGTGAAATTAGTTGTAAAAGATCAAATATTGTATGGGACCACTATTATAAGAACTCAAGAAAAGGTTTAAACACAGAAGAAAGCATTCTTTGATGGTTACGAGGGTGGGGAGCAAAGGAGAGGGTTATTCACTAATTAGATAGTAAATAGTAGACAAGATTATTTTAAGTGAAGGGAAGGACAACACACAATGCAGGGGAAGTCAGCACAGCTGGACTACACCAAAAGCTAAGAAGTTTCCTGAATACAACCAAACAATTTGAGCGACAGAGTAGCAGGGGTGGGGGTCTGGGGACCATGGTTTCAGGGGACATCCAGGTCAAGTGGCATAACAAAGTGTATTAAGAAAATGTTCTGCATCCCACTTTAGTGAGTGCCGTCTGGGGTCTTAAAAGCTAGCCAGCAGCCATCTAAGATGCATCAATTGGTCTCAACCCACCTGGATCAAAGGAGAATGAAAAACACCAAAGACACAAGGAAAATATGAGTCCAAGAGTCAGAAAGGACCATGTAAACCAGAGACCGGAAGAACTAGATGGTGCCCGGCTACCACCAATGACTGCCCTGACAGGGAACACAACAGAGAACCCCTGAGGGAGCAGGAGAAAAGTGGGATGCAGACCTCAAATTCTGGAAAAAAACCAGACTTAATGGTCTGAGACTGGAGAGACCCCAGAGGTCATGCCCCCTGACTCTCTATGAGCCCAAAACTAAAACCATTGCCAAAGTCAAATCTTCAGTTAAAGATTAGACTGGATTATAAGACTTAAGATGATACTGTTGAGGATTGTGTTTCTTAGTTCATGTAGACACATGAGACTATGTGGGCAGCTTCTGCCTGGAGGTTAGATGAAAAGGCAGAGGAGGACAGGAGCTGGTTGAATGGATATGGGAACTACAGGGTGGAGAGAAGGAGTATGCTGTCACATGTAGGGAGAGCAACTAGGGTCAGATGACAACGTGTGTATAAGTTTTTGTATGAGAAACTGACTTGAATTGTAAACTTTCACTTAACGCACAATAAAAAAAATTAACACACACAAAAAAAATGGGCAAAGGATATGAACAGACACTTCACCAGAGAAGACGTTCAAGCGGCTAACAGATACATGAGGAAATGCTCACAATCACTAGCCATTAGAGAAATGCAAATCAAAACCACAATGAGATATCACATCTCACCCTGACATTACTGGCATGAATCAAGAAAAAAAAAAAAAACCAGAAACTACCAAATGTTGGAGAGGCTGCAGGGAGATTGGAACTCTTAGGCACTGCTGGTAGGAATGCAAAATGGTACAACCATTTTGGAAAACGATATGGCACTTCCTTAGAAAGCTAGAAATACAAATACCATATGATCAAGCAATCCTACTCCTAGGAATATATCCTAGAGAAGTAAAAGCTGTCACAGAACATGTGGACACCGATGTTCATTGCAGCATTGTTCACAATAAGAAAAAGATGGAAACAATCTAGAGGCCCATCAACAGATGAATGGATAAACAACCTATAATATATACACACAATGGAACACAACACAACAATGAAGAACAGTTATGAATCTGTGAAGCATCTCACAACATGGATGAATCCGGAGGGCATCATGCTGAGTGAAATAAATCAGTCACAAAAGGACAAATATTGTATGATACTACAATTATAAAGACTCATGAAAAGAGGTACATATAAAAAGGAACAATCTTTGATGGTTACCAGGGAGGGGAGGGGTGGAAGGATAAACACTAAATGGACAATAGATAAATGGTAAATTTGGTGAAGTGTAGTACAGTACACAATACTGGAGAAGTCAGCCCAGCTTGTCCAGTCAAGGTCATGGAAGCTCCGTAGAAACATCCAATCTCCCTGAGGAACCAAATTACTGGTCTGAGGGCTCCGGTGACCATGGTCTTGGGGAACACCTAGTTCAACTGGCGTAACATAGTTTATAAATAAAATGTTCTACATTCTACTTTGATGAGTAGCATCTGGGTTCTTAAAGGCTTCCGAATCGCCATCTAAGATACACTACTAGTCTCACCCCATCTGGAGCAAAGGAGAATAAAGAAAACCAAAAGCACAAGGGAAAGATTAGTACCACTGCCTCCACCAAACTAAGTCGAGCACAACTAGATGGTGCCCAGCTACCACAACTGACTGCTCTGACAGGGATTACAATAGAGGGTCCCAGACAGAGGTGGAGAAAAATGTACAACAAAATTCTAACTCACAAAAAACAAACACAAAAAAGACCAGACTTACTGGTCTGACAGAGACTGGAGAAACCCTGAGAGTATGGCCCCTGGACGCCCTTATAGCTCAATAACGCAGTCACTCCTGAGGTTAACCCTTCAGCCAAAGATTGAACAGGCCCATAAAACAAAAGGAGACTAAATGGGCACACCAGCAGTCCAGGGGCAAGGACGAGAAGGCAGGAGGGAACAGGAAAGCTGCTAATGGGGAAACCAAGCAAGAAGGAGAGAATGTTGACATGTCTTGGGGTTGGCAACCAATGTCACAAAACAACATGTGTATTAATTGTTTAATGAGAAATTAGTTAGCTCTGTAAACCTTCATCTAAAGTACAATAAAAATTTTTTTTTAAAAAAGAAAAAGACTCCAGAGACTATGCTTTTTATAACAATGCATACATAAAACAATAGTTTGTAAGAAGATATATACATATTATTCTAAAAATATTTTATGAAGAGGCAAGGGTTCAGAGATTTTCATTTTATTGTCATATTTAAAATCACACACATGCACACACACATGCTTATATAGTTTCGTTTTGTATCAAATATTTTGTTCTAGAAAGTTAACAAAGGGAAAAACTATAAAGGAAAAATAATTTCAGACATGAACATAGGTGCAAATACCTAAATATATTTTGAGAAAAAATGAAAACCTCATTAAAAAAATAGATTATGACCAAGGAGGCTTTATCACAGTAATGCAAAGATAGTTCATCCTCAGGCAAATGAACATTTACAATAAAACTTGCAAAAGCTGGAACCTGTGTAAAGCAGAAATCTGTCAAAGAAGAAAAACTCAAATATTTTTCACTAAAATGAACAATAGTAAAGCGGCAAGACTGTACGCTGTCAAAGGCAGAAAAATGACCAGGCCCTTAAAAAAAGGCAGTCCCATAAAGTTCCAGCTCTCACAGGTTTCATTGTAGTTAACGACTTTAACAGGTTAAAGGAGTAAAGATTACTCTTAGCAAAATCACTTCTAACATTCAACACCTGCTTCTTCATAACAACTTTATTTAGATATAATAATTCACATGTCATAAAATTCACCCTTTTACAGTGTACAATTCAGTGGTTGTTAGTGTATTCACATAGTTATACAACCATCAACACTATGTATTTCCAGAACCATTTCATCACCCCTAAAAGAAACCCCATACCCATTAGCAGTCACTCTTCATTTCTCTTCCCCCATCCCCTGGTAAGCACTAATCTACTCTCTGTCTCTGGATTTGCCTATTGTGAACATTTTATATAAATACAATCATACAATTTGTAGCCTTTTGTGTCTAGTGTCTTTCACTAACAGTGTTTTCAAGGTTCCTCCATGTTGTAACATCCATGCATCAGTACTTCTTTCCTTTTTATTGCAAAATGATTTTCCATTGTATGGATATACCACAATTTGTTTATCCATTTATCAGTTGATGAACATTTGGGTTGTTTCTACCATTTGGCTACTGCAAATATATTTCTATGAACATTCTTGCACAAGTTTTTGTGCGGATATATGTTTTCAATTCTTTTAGGTATATACCTAGGAGTGAAATTGTTAAGTCATATGGTAACTCAATGTTTAACACACGGAGGAACAGCCAAACTGTTTTTCACAGCAGCAGCGTCATTTTACATTACCACAATTTCTCCACATCCTTGCCAACATTTGTTATTTTTCTTCTTTTTTATTATAGCCATCCTAGTAGATGTAAAGTGGTATTTCACTTTAGATTTGATTTGCATTTCCCTAATGACTAATGATATTGAACTTTTTTTATGTGTATTGTCAATTTGTATGTCCTCTTTGAAGAAATATTTGTTCAAATGATTTGCCTTTTTAAAACTTGGAGTATTTAACTTTTTATTGTTGAGTTCTGAGAGTTATTTACATATTTTGTATACAAGTTTCTTATCAGATATATGATTTGCAAATATTTTCAAATCCTATTTCAAACATTTCTTTGGGGTATATTTTCACTTTCTGGATGTGCCCTTTGAAGCACAATTTTAAAAAAAAATTCTAACAAGTAAAATGTATCTAGTTTTGTTACTTGTGTTTTGATCTAAGAATTAGCACTAATTCTTTATCAAAACTCTTCTTAAGGTTGATTATGATTATAGTATACGTTGAAAATTAATTTAAAAACAAAACTATCTACAGAAAAACGTATTAGACCTAATAAGAATACTTGATTAAATTACAAGATCCAAAATTAATAAAAATTAATAATTTTCCTACACATTAATGATAACCAGTTAGAATTGTGAAAGACATATTTTTTTTTAAACTCCGGAAGTTTCAACAAGAGACCTAAATAAATGAATTAAAAAGGACATACTAAGTGCTCGGTTTGAAAAACACTCAATATTGTAAAATTCATTAATTTTCCTCAAATTGATCCATAAATTTAATGCAATTTCAACCGCGATACCAATAGGATTTTTACAAAAATGTAAAACTATAAAGTTGACAGATGAAAGTGTATAAAATGTATGCAGGAAAAGTCAGTCAAGTATCATGGTTTTCTTTATATATCTCTGTGAGGGGTATAGTTTTACCCTAAGTAAAATGGCTTTTGTCCTTATCTCCAGGGAAACGACCATTGGAGTAATTGAGGCTTGGGTTGGGACTTCCAGGCCATACTTGAGGATTTGTGCAGGCAAGTGTGGGCTGGCCAGACCAGAAAAGACTCACCTGAGAAGCCAATACCAACTAGCCTCAGGAGGCATGGTTTAGCGTAACATGCAGGACTGGCCAATAAAAGTCCAGAACCTGAAGGCTCAGAAAGCTTCCTGGTTGGCAAAGGGATGGTATGTGCCCTATCTGAGACATAGCAGGTCCACATTGGAAACCTTCCCAGAGCTCACCAGTGCATCTCTTCCTTAACATGATCCTGGTTTATATCCTTTTGCTACATTAAAACTGGTAGACATAACTATAATATCTTCCTTGAGTTATGTGAGTTGTTCCAGAAAAGTAATGAACCCAAGGATGGTGTTCCTTTAACCTGTAAGGTCTGACCTAGCCCCAGGTGGCTGTGGAGAGGAAGAGAGAGGGATTGCTGTATGTGTGACTGGTGTCAGAAATGATGGAGAAATGGGAAAGCAGGGACATGAATGATCTCTGCCTTCTGGGAATTGGCTTTATGCTGATTCTCATTCACGAAGCTATCGTTGTAATCTCAGATTTCTTGTTAGTTTTCCTGTGTATTACATACATAATTGTTGCCTGGTGTAATTCCTCTGTTATGTTTTCTAAATGTTTATTTTGCTGTTATATCATAAAATTATACATTTTCAAATCCAGAAACGTTACTGAAAACTTTTCCTTCTTGAAATTTTTTATAATTGGTTTTTATTTTTAGATAAATAATATCAGCTGAAATTAACATTAGTTCTCCTTTTAAAAACTTAAGTCTACTTCTGTATCATGACTTTTTTGTCTAAAACTTCAATAGTGATATTAAACCAACAGGATGAGACTCATGTGATAGCTTTTCATCTGACTCTCTTGGATTTCATAGGTGGACAATAATAGCATCTACAAACAGTAACACTTTTGTAACTTCCTTTTCAATATTTATGCATCAATTATATTCCTGTGAGTCCCTGGGTGGTGCAAATGGTTAATGCGCTCCCCTACTAACAGAAAAGTTGGAGGTTCGAGTCTATCCGGTGGTGCCTTGGGAGAAAGTCCTGCCAATATACTTCTGAAAAATCAGCACTGAAAACTCTATAGAGCACAGTTCAACTTTGACATACATGAGGTCACCAAGAGTCAGAATCAACTTGACAGCAACTAGAAACTTTTATCATATTCTTTCACATATGTTATTGACTAGGATTTCCACTTTGGTGCTTTTACTAAGAAGGAAAACAAGCACTTTCGTCTTGTTTTTTTTACTTTAAAGTGAATATAATTGTCTGGCAGATAGTTTGAGATAAAGAAAAAGACAAAACTCTTAATGAATTGGTAATAGACAAAAGTAGAATTCATGTTAAAACTTTAAGAACTATTTTAACAAAAAGTAAAATTATTAAGTAAACGTGCAAACTCATGAGAAATATTATTAAATAATAAAGAAAATCTTGATTAAACAAATATTCTTTATAATGTTAAGAAATAGTCATTTGGTCCCTAATATACTAAATTTTAATGCACAATGTATATTTAATTTTACCATTTCCTATTCAAGAATTATTTAGCTTATCATAAAATTTGTCTTATTTGACCCATTGTTGAGATTTGCTATAATAATGGATTTCCAAATATTTGATCGTTTTTAACTTTCTGGTATAAGCCCTACGTGCTTGCTGTGTATTACTAATTAAATTGTTAGTATTTAATTTATGACTTTCTCTTTTTTTATAATTTTTATTGTGCTTTAAGTGAAAGTTTACAAATCAAGTCACTCTCTCACACAAAAACTAATATACGCCTTGCTACAAACTCCCAATTACTCTCCCCCTAATGAGGCAGCCCACTCCCTCCCTTCACTCTCTCTTTTCGTGTCCATTTCGCCAGCTTCTAACCCCCTCTACCCTCTCATCTCCACTCCAGGCAGGAGATGTCAACATAGTCTCAAGTGTCCACCTGATCCAAGAAGCTCACTCCTCACCAGCATCCCTCTCCAACCCATTGTCCAGTCCAATCCATGTCTGAAGAGTTGACTTCAGGAATGGTTCCTGTCCTGGGCCAACAGAAGGTCCGGGGGCCATGACCACCAGGGTCCTTCTAGTCTCAGTGAGATCATTGAGTCTGGTCTTTTTATGAGAATTTGGGGTCTGCATCCCACTGTTCTCCTGCTCCCTCAGGGGTTCTCTGTTGTGTTCCCTGTCAGGGCAGCTATCGGTTGTAGCCGGGCACCATCTAGTTTTTCTGGTCTCAGGATAATGTAATCTCTGGTTCATGTGGCCCTTTCTGTCTCTTATGTTCATAATTACCTTGTGTCCTTGGTGTTCTTCATTCTCCTTTCATCCAGGTGGGTTGAGACTCATTGATGCATCTTAGATGGCCGCTTGCTAGCATTTAAGACCCCAGACGCCACTCTTCAAAGTGGGATGCAGAATGTTTTCCTAATAGATTTTATTATGCCAGTTGACTTAGATGTCCCCTAAAACTATGGTCCCTAAACCTCCGCCCCCACTACGCTGGCCTTTGAAGCATTCAGTTTATTCAGGAAACTGCTTTTGGTTTAGTCCAATTGTGCTGACCTCCCCCGTATCATGTGTTGTCTTTCCCTTCACCTAAAGGAATTATTATCTACTATCTAAAAAAAAAAAAAAATTTTTTTTTTATCTAGTTAGTGAATACCCCTCTCCTACCCTCCCTCCCTCCCCTCTCTCGTAACCACAAAAGAATGTTTTCTTCTCAGTTTAAACTATTTCTCAAGCTCTTATAATAGTGGTCTTGTACAATATTTGTTCATTTGCAATTGACTAATTTCACTCAGCATAATGCCTTCCAAATTCCTCCATGTTATGAAATGTTTCACAGACTCATCACTGTTCTTTATTGATACGTAGTATTCCACTGTGTGAATATACCATAATTTATCTGTTGATGGGCACCTTGGTAGCTTCCATCATTTTGCTATTTTAAACAGTGCTGCTATAAACATGGGTATGCATATATCTGTTCGTGTAAAGGCTCTTATTTTTCTAGGATATATTCCGAGGAGTGGGATTGCTGGATCGTATGGTAGTTCTATTTCTAGCTTTTTAAGGAAGCGCCAAATCTATTTCCAAAGTGGTTGTACCATTTGACATTCCCGCCAGCAGTGTATAAGTGTTCCAATCTCTCCACAGCCTCTCCAATATTTACTATTTTGGGTCTTTTGGATTAATGCCAGCCTTATTGGAGTGAGATGAAATCTCACTGTAGTTTCGATTTGCGTTTCTGTAATGGCTAATGATCGTGAGCATTTCCTCATGTATCTGTTAGCTATCTGAATGTCTTCTTTAGTGACATATCAATGGGCAAATGTTCATATCATTTGCCCATTTTTTAATTGGGTTATTTGCCTTTTTGTAGTTGAGTTTTTGCAGTATCATGTAGATTTCAGAGATCAGGCGCTGATCGGAAATGCCATAGCTAAAAACTTTTTCCCAGTCTGTAGGTAATCTTTTTACTCTTTTGGTGAAGTCTTTGGATGAGCATAGGTGTTTGATTTTTAGGAGCTCCCAGTTATCTATCTTTTCTTCTGCATTCTTAATAATGTTTTGTGTACTGTTTATATCATGTATTAGGGCTCCTAACGTTGTCCCTATTTTTTCTTCCATGACCTTTGATCCATTTTGAGCTCGTTTTTGTGCATGGAGTGAGGTATGGGTGTTGTTTCATTTTTTTGCAGATGGATATCCAGTTATGCCAGCACCATTTGTTAAAAAGACTGCCTTTTCCCGTTTAACTGTTTGGGGGCCTTTGCCAAATATCAACTGTTTTTTATATGTGGATGGATTTATGTCTGGATTCTCAATTCTGTTCCATTGGTCCATCCATCTGTTGTTGTACCATTACCAGGCTGTTTTGACTTCTGCGGCAGTATAGTAGGTTCTAAAACCAGGTAAAGTAAGGCCTCCCACTTTGTTCTTCTTTTTCAGTAATGCCTTATTTATCCAGGGCCTCTTTCCCTTCCATATGAAGTTGGTGATTTGTTTCTCCATCTCATTTAAGAATGTCGTTGGAATTTGGATCGGAATTGCTTTAAATGTATAGATCGCTTTTGGTAGAATAGACATTTTTATAATGTTAAGTCTTCCTATCCATGAGCAAGGTATGTTTTTCCACTTATGTAAGTCTCTTTTGGTTTCTTGCAGAAGTGTATTGTAGTTTTCTTTGTATAAGTCTTTTACATTTCTGGTAAGATTTATTCCTAAGTATTTTATCTTCTTGGGGGCTACTGTAAATGGCACCGATTTGGTGATTTCCTTTTCGATGTTCTTTTTGTTGGTGTAGAGGAATCCAACTGATTTTTGTATGTTTATCTTGTACCCCAATACTCTGCTGAACTCTTCTATTAGTTGCAGTAGTTTTCTTGAGGATTCCTTACGGTTTTCTGTGTATAGGATCATGTCGTCTGCAAATAGAGATAATTTTACTTCTTTCTTGCCAATCTAGATGCCCTTTATTTCTTTTTCTAGCCTAATTGCTCTGGCTAGGGCTTCCAGCACAATGTTGAATAAGAGTGGTGATAAAGGGCACCCTTGATTGTTGTTTGCTTGATATACTTTTTTCCATCCTTTGAGTTTTGGTTTGTTTGTGTCTCTAAGTCTAAGGTGTGTCTGTTGTAAGTAGCATAAAGATGGATTGTGTTTTTTAATCCATTGTGCCTCTCTCTGTCTCTTTATTGGTGCATTTAGTCCTTTTACATTCAGTGTAATCATGGATAGGTATGAATTTAGTGCTATCATTTTGACGTCCTTTTTTGTGTGTTGTTGACAGTTTCTTTTTCTCACTTAATTTTATGTGCTGAGTAGATTATATATTGTGCTTTCCTCATATTCGTTGTTGTTGATTTTGTTTCTACTGAGTCTCTATTTTGTTTCTTGTATTTTATTTGGATGAGTAGGTTGTTTTGTCTCCTTTGTGGTTACCTTATTATTTACCCATATTTTTCTAAATTTAAACCTAACTTTTATTTCTTTGTATCGCTGTATCTTCCTCTCCATATGGAAGGCCTATGATTACATTTCTTAGTCCCTCTTTATTGTTTTAATGTTGTCTTCTTTTATATAATAACATCACTGTTACCTTGTTTTGAGCTTTTTTTCTTAAAAATAATCTTGCTTTTTTTTTTTATTATTATTTCCCTGTCTGGGTTGACTTCTGATTGCTTGCCCAGTGTTCTAGTCTTGGGTTGATATCTGATATTATTGATTTTCTAACCAAAGAACTCCCTTTAGTATTTCTTTTAGTTTTGGTTTGGTTTTTAGGAACTCCCTAAACTTCTGTTTATCTGGAAATGTCCTAATTTCACCTTCATATTTAAGATAAAGTATTGCTGGATATATGATTCTTGGCAGGAAATTTTTTCCTTCAGTTTTTTAAATATGTCATCCCATTACCTTCTTGCCTGCATAGTTTCTGCCAAGTAGTCTGAGCTTATTCTTATTGGCTCTCCTTTGTAGGTGACTTTTCATTTATCCCTTGCTGCTCTTATAATTCTCTCTTTATCTTTGTTTTTGGCAAGTTTGATTATAATATGTCTTGGTGACTTTCTTTTAACATCTTCCTTGTGTGGAGTTCGATGAGCATCTTGGATAGATATCTTCTCTTCTATCACGATATTAGGGAAGTTTCCTGCGAACAAATCTTCAACAATTCTCTCTGTATTTTCTGTTATCCCTCCCTGTTCTGGTATTCCAATCACTCGTAGGTTATTTCTCTTGATAGAGTCCCACATGATTCTTAAGTTTTCTTCATTTTTTAAAATTCTTTTATATGATTTTTCTTCAAATATATTAGTGCCAAGTGATTTATCTTCGGGTTCAGAAATTCTGGCTTCTACTTGCGCAATTCTGCTCCTCTGACTTTCTGCTGAATTGTCTAATTCTGTAATTTTATTGTTAATCTTCTGAATTTCTGATTGCTGCCTGTCTATGGATTTTTCCAGCTTATTGATTTTTCATTGTGTTCCTGAATAATCTTTCTAATTTCTTCAATTGTTTTATCTGTGTGTTCCTTTGCTTGTTCTGCGTATTGCCTCATTTCCTTCCTGATGTCTTGAAGGGTTTTGTATATTAATCTTTTGTATTCTGCATCTGGTAATTCCAGGGATGCACTTTCATCTAGAAGATCCCTGGATTCTTTGTTTTGAGAGTTTGTTGAGGTGATCATAGTCTGTTTCTTTATGTGACTTGATATTGACTGTTGTCTCTGAACCATCAATAAGTTATTGTATTAGTTTATGCTTGCTTACTGTGTCATAGCTTCTTGCTTTGTTCTGTTTTGATATACCCAAATGGGTTGCTCAAGTGAGCTAGCTTGATTATTTTCACTTTTGGAGCTCTGATGTCCTGTCCCCTGCTGGCTAGAGGTGTTATCAGGTATATCAGTCAAGGAGTCTATTCACTTTTCTTCTATGAATTGAGCTCAGGTGTCCAGGTAGCTGACCATCAAGTGTGTGGTACAGGGTCTGTCTTACAGTCTTAGAGGGGCAGGGGTGACTGGTGTGTGTACTGGTATCTAATTGCAGTAGGGGGTAATGCTCTGAACAAGGCAGGGGGCTGACAACTGACCCCCGAGTGCCTCTGAGGAAAAACGCATCCCTTTTCCCTAGAGCATGCAAGTGGGTAGGTTCTGCAGACGGACCATGGGCACCCAAAGCTTTTGGTTGTAAGGACTGGGAGGTACCAATTATCCTCGATCCCCTGTTGCGGGTGGCTGGGTGACCAGAGTGGAGCTACCAGTCCTTAGGTCCCCGATGTGGGTAGGTGAGGACCTTGTTTCATAGGCAAAGCAATGTCAAACATCAAATACCCACCTCTCCACCGCACAGCTGAAATGTTTGGAATCTGCCAACAAGGGCCTATTCACCCAAAATAGGCCCACACAGGTCTATGCAGAAGGGAAAGCTGCTCAAAGTCCATGGACTGTTTATGCCTAGACAGGAGTCGCTTCTCTCCTGAGCTCCCCTAGTTAGTGGAGCTGGCAAATTATATTTTCCCCCAACTGCAATTTTTTCCTTCTCCAAGGCTGGGAGGATGGCCCTAGGTGCTCAGAATGGCCTATATCAGGCCCAGGGAATTCAGCCACTGAAGCTGTCTTGAGGGTGGGGGGGGGCTTGGTAAAATGTACGCAAGTACTTAGCTTTTGCCAGGAACGCCGTTTTTCTCAGGTTGAAGAGGTGTGAGTAGGCTGTGTGGCTGGCTGCTTCTCCCGGAGGAAACTGTGACCGAACGCTAGTACCAGCCTGCCGCTGCTGCTCTGGGAATGGTGCCTGAGGGCTCCCCGCGATTCTGGTCCAGTAACTCCTCTCCATTTCTGAATGGTCTCTTCCTCCCCGTTCCCCTCAGTTCATTTTCTAAGCTTGCCTTTGAAGCTCAGGAATCCCAGCTTGTCACAAATATATTTGTTTCACTTGTTTTTTCAGGTCTTTGTTGTAAAGAGGGCTCACTGGAAGCATCTGTCTATTTCGGCATCTTGGCTCCACCTCTCTCTCATCTTTAATAATAAGTGAGATTGGTATATAACTTGCTTTTTCTGTGTTATCATGTCAGATTTTTGTAGGAATCTCATAGTAGCTTTATAAAACAAATTACATAAATATTCATATGTTTCTAGGCTCTATAATATACTATTTCTTAAATTTTTGAAATAAATTATCAATAAAATGGTCTAAAATCAGCACCCGTGTTTAAAGTAAGTTTGCAAACATTTTTTAATGTATTGCAAAATGATTCATATAAACATGTTTTATATTTTTTCATGAGCTAATTTGCTAAGAGTTCAACAGCTTTGTCAATGTTTTCATACTTATTAAAATACAGGTTTGTTGTTGTTATTATAGCTGGCCCTACCACATATTTGGCTTGTGATTTTAGGCAAGTTTTTCATCTGTAAAATTAGAATAATAACACCTAAACAACAAGTCTGTCTTGGAAGAAGTACAGTGCTCCTTGGAAGCGAGAATGGCTAGACTTTTTCTCTCATATTTTGGACATGTCATCAGGAAGGATCAGTTCCTGGAGAAGGACATACTGTTTGGTAAGAGAGAGGGTCAGTGAAAAAGAGGAAGACTCTTGATGACATGGATTAGCACAGTGTCTGCAACAATGGGCTCAAACCAAAGGAATGATTTTGAGGATGGTTAAATAATTTTTTTTTTTTTTACAGGACCAGGCATGTTTATACTGTTGTATATACGGCTGCTATGAGTCGGAACTGACGCAATGGCAGCATCTAACAACAACATCTCAGAATGGCTGCTGTGAGGATTAAATTAATAAATGCAAAGTTCTGAAAATGGTGTCTGGCACCCAGCCATCACTTAGTAAATGTTAAATGTTATTATTTGTGTTATTCTTATTGTTGTTATATTATTGTGTTCCTATTTATCATTTATAATCTTTGTTATATTTACTCTATTTTTAAAGTGATATTTGTCAAATGTTTGCTTATTTGAATGTTTTAAATTCATTTTTACTTGGGTTCTTGGGTTTTACATTTCTCTTTTTAAAATTAAATAATATTTTATTTTTCTCTTTCTCCAAATCTGAATTTTTAACTTTTTGTTCTGTTAAATTGCTTATTGATATATATGAAAAACATATACAATGAATTCATTTTATAACTAAATATTCATAAAAATATATTTTTCCTGAAGAACTAATATTTTCCTCTCATAAGGAGATTGAATTTTGAAATTAATTATGTTTCTGTATGTATGTGTGTTTCCCTCTTTTTCTCCCAGCAACCAGGCATCTCAAAAGTAATTTTCCTGTGCAATTTCATAGCCATCTAAATTATTAGTCTCCATTTCTGCATAATATTTTCCTCACCAGTCTTATAATTCTGCTTAGCATCTTCCTAGTCCTAAATCTTTTTTTAAGTAAATTTTTTATTTGGAAATAGAATTAGATTTTCAGAAAATTTTCAAAAATAGCATAGAACATTCCTGTGTAACCCTCATGCAGTTTCTTTTAGTGATAACTTCTTACTTTACCCTATGTTTGACAAAACTAAGAAACACATTTCATTAGCTCATTATTATATTACTTTTAACTAAACCACATACTTTATTCACATTTCACCGATTTTTACAGTCATATCTTTTTCTATTCCAGGATCCAATCCAGGATACCACATTGTATTTAGTCACCATGTCTACTTATTCATCTGTATTATATAGTGAATCTTTTATTTGCTTGTTTTAATTTCTCTATTGACTCGACGGCACTGGGGTTGGGTATTTTACGATATTTTTGTGTACTTACAAGGTCCCTAAGTTTCATTCTGAAACAGTATGAAGCATAAGTAAATAAATAACTAGTAAGTGGCAGAACTGGGATTAAAATCATTTGGAAAGAAAAATTTAATAACCAAAACAGAAAACTCACCAGATGGCTCAACCGGGGAATTGAGATGACAGATAAGTCAGTGAAATTGAAAATAGGTAATTAGAAATTGTGGAATTGGAACAACAGGCAGAAAAATATTTTAATAAAATGAACGCATTCTCAGTGATCTTTGGGAAAATCACTTTTTAAAAGATCTAAAAGTCGTATCACCAGAATCCCAGTAGAAGAGGAGAAAGAATGTAATGTAGAAAAACTGAAGAAATAGTGCTGAAAACTTCACAAATTTGGTGAAAGACTTAAAGCTACACATTCAAAAACTACAAGAAACTCCAAATATGATAAACCCAAAGAAGTCCATAGACATACTGATCACTGGAGTACAATCTAGAGCCCAATGTTAAGTGCACACATCTATGGTCAACTGATCTTCAACAAAAGTTTTAAATCTGTCAAATGGAGAAAAAACAGCCTCCTTAATAAATGATACTGGGACAACTGGATTTCCATATATGAAAAAAAAAATGTAGACAGATTCATAGCTACACCATACTTTGAGCATGGTGCTATTTTAAAGAATTATATATGTGAGATCAAATTGACAATGGCAATTCAAAAGGTTGGATGGGAAGCTTAGGGGGCAGTGAGTTTAAAATAATGATGGTGGAATTATTTGGAAAAGAATACCAAGAATGGTATCTCAACTTAAAGAAAGTAATCATTGTCATTGAATTGTACATATAAAAATTGTTGGAATGGTGTATTTTTGGCCATGTATACTTTCACCAAAATAAAAAAAAAAATTTAAAGATGGCTTTTGTCCTTGTTTCCTGAGAAATAACCTTTGGAGTAATTGGGGTGCCTTGATCTAGAACTTCCAGGCCACACCAGATGATTTGTGCTGGCAAGTGGGTCTGGCCAGACCAGGAAAGACTCACCTGGAAAGCTGATATCAACCAGCATCAGGAGGCATGATTTAGCCTATCATGCATGACTGGCCGATAAAAGTCCAGAACACAAAGACTCAGAGAGCTGCCTGCTTGGTGAAAGACATCCATGCATCTGAGAGGGTAGCCTATCCTTTAAAAAAGGGACATGGAAACTCCCTGTCGGGAATCCTCCCAGACCTCATCTATGTTTCTCTTCCTTATGACAACCCTGATTTGTACTCTTTTGCTATAGTAAATATATAATCATAAGTATAGTACTTTCTGTGAGTTCTGTAAGTCATTCCAGAGAATTATCCAACCCAGAGATGAAGGGGGAGCCAGCAGGTCAAAGTGAGGATGTCATGTTGGAATCTGAAACTTGTGGCTGACATTTGCCTGTTGGGCATTCTAAAGAACGGTGTCTTTTTTACCTGTGAGATCTGCACTAGCTTTGGTTGGCTAATATCAGACAGCGTGTGTGCCATGTGAATGGCCAGTGTCAGAAATAATTGAGAAATGGGAAAGTGAGGACGGGATCAATCTCCACATTTTGGGGATTGGATTCATGCTGATTCTTATCCATGAATTTATGCATGAAAAGACATAAAGAAAACAAAAAGGAAAGTGGCAGAAGTAAGTCCTTCTTTAACAGAAATGACTTTAAAATGGAAACATTTAACTATTCAATTAAAAGGCAAATATTGGCTTAGAGGATTTAAAAAAATGATTCAACTATATGTTGTCTAGAAGAGGTTAACTTTTGATTCAAAAACACAGATAGGGTGAACCTGAAACTATGTAAAAAATATATATCACTCAAAGGAGAACTACCATGGCTACACTAATACCAGACAAAATCGACATTAAGTCAAAAATTATCACAAAATAAAAACAAAGACATTATATAGTGATCAGCTGGTCGCTCCATCGAGAAGATATAACAAATATAAACACATATCAACTAAAAAGACAGTGCCAAAATGTAGGAAGTAAAAACTAACAAAAATAAAGAAATAGATGATTCTAAAATAATAGAGGAGACTTCAAAACCCCGCTATCAAAAACAGAACTTCATAGAGGAGCAAAAAGGAAATAGAGGACCTGAAAAACACTGTAAACCTGCTATAACTAACAGACATATATAGAACTCTCCACCTAACACTAGCAGAAACATATTCTTCTCAAGTGCACATGGATCATTCTCTAGACTAGAACATACGGTAAACCCCTCCCCCCTCCGCAAAAAAACCCGTTGCTGTCAATTCGATCCCGACTCATAGAGGCCCTATAGGACAAAGTAGAACTGCTCCATATGGTTTCCAAGGCTGTAATCTTTATGGAAACAGACTGCCACATCTTCCTCCCACGGAGCAGCTGGCAGGAATTATTTTAACCACTGTGCCACCAGGGCTCCTGATGGTATGATAGTCCACAGAATAAAGCTCAATGCATTTAAAAAGGTTGAAATCATACAAAGTAGCATCTTCCAGCACCATAATGGAATGAAGCTAAAAAATCAATAAAGAGGGAAAACTGGAAAATCCACATGTCTGAGGAAATTAAACCACACACTCTTAAACCAATGAGTCATACAGGTAAAAAAAAAAAAAAAACTTGGATAACTGAAAAAGAAACAACATACCAAAATCTATGGGATGCTGTAAAAAATAGTGCTTAGTAGGAAATTTATACCTGTAAAAACAGAAAATTTTTTTTTCTGTTTTTACTGTTTAAGGCTACAATAAAATAGAAGAAAAGTATCAAATGAAAAACTTACATTTATTGTGGATCAGTGGACTGATCAATAGACAACCTATAGAATGGGAGAAAATATATTAGAATAATATATCTGATATGAGTTTAATATCCAGAATATATGAAGGACATGAATAAACAAACAACAAGAAAAGACAAAAAAAAATTTTTAAATGTGCAAAAGACTTGAGTAGAGATTTCTCCAAAGAAGTTATACGGATGGCCAATAAGCACATGAAAAGATGCTGAACATCATCATTAGTCATTGTTGTTAGTTGCTGTCAAGCCAGCTCTTGGAGGCCTTATGCATAACAGAATGAAACATTGTGGGCCCTGCTCTATCATCATGATCACTGATACATTTGAGTCCACTGTAGTGGTTATTGTGTTCGCCCACCCCATTGACAGTATCCCTCATTTTTATTGGCCTTACCAAACATGATGTCCTTTTCTAGCGATTGGTCTCTCCTGATGATGTGTACAAAGTCAGTCAGTCAAAGTCTCCCCATCATCGCTCCTAAGGAGTATTCTGGTTGTCTTTCTTCTAAGAAAGCATTGTTCTTTCTTTTTGAAAGTCCATCATATATAGTCAATATGTATCACCAACACCAGAGCTTCAACGCATCAATTCTTTTTTTTTTAATTTTATTGTGCTTTAAATGAAAGTTTACAAATCAAGTCATTCTCTCATACAAAAATTTATGCACACCTTGCTATATTCTCCTAACTGCTCTCCCCCTAATGAGACAGGACACTCCTTCTCTCCACTCTCTCTTCTCATGTCCATTCAGCCGCTTCTGACCCTCCCCGCCCTCCCATCTCCCCTCCAGACAAGAGTTGGGAACATAGTCTCATGTGTCTACTTGATCCAAGAAGCTCACTCTTCGCCAGTATCATTTTCTATCCCATTTTCCAGTCCAATCCCTGTCTGAAGAGTTGGCTATGGGAATGGTTCCTGTCTTGGGATAACAGAAGGTCTGGGGACCATGACCTCAGGTGTCCTCCTAGCCTCAGTCAGACCATTAAGTCTGGTCCTTTTAGGAGAATTTGGGGTCTGCATCCCACTGTTCTCCTGCTCCCTCAGGGGTTCTCTGTTGTGTTCCCTGTCAGAGCAGTCATCGGTAGTCTGCTGGTTTATGTGGCCCTTTCTGTTTCTTGGGCTCATAATTACCTTCTGTCTTTGGTGTTCTTCATTCTCCTTTGCTCCAGGTGGGTTGAGACAAATTGATCCATCTTAGATGGCAACTTGCTAGCATCTAAGACCCCAGGGGAAACCCTGGTGGCGTACTGGTTAAGTGCTATGGCTGGAAACCAAAAGGTTGGCAGTTCGAATCCACCAGGTGCTCCTGGGAAACTCTATGGGACAGTGCTACTCTGTTCTATAGGGTCACTATGAGTAGGAATCGACTCGACAATAGTGGGTTTAAGACCCCAGATGCCACTCTCCAAAGTGGGATGGCAGAATGTTGTCTTAATACATTTTATTATGCCAATTGACTTAGATGTACCCTGAAACCATGGTCCCCAAACCCCCGCCCCTGCTATGCTGGCCTTCGAAGTGTTCAGTTTATTCAGGAGACTGCTTTCGGTTTAGTCCAGTTGTGCTGACCTCTCCTGTATTGCATGTTGCCTTTCCCTTTGCCTAAAATAGTTCTTATCTACTATTTAATTAGTGAAAACTCCTCTCCCTCCCTTCCTCCCTCCCCCCTCTCGTAACCATCAAAGAATATTTTCTTCTTCGTTTAAACTATTTCTCGAATTCTTATAATAGTGGTCTTATATAATATCTGTCTTTTTAAATTTGTTCTTTTGCAGCTGACTAATTTCACTCAGCATAATGCCTTCCAGGTTCCTCCACATTATGAAATATTTCATGGATTCATCATTGTTCTTCATCGATGTGTAGTATTCCATTGTGTGAATATACCATAATTTATTTATCCGTTCATCCATTGATAGGCACCTTGGTTGCTTCCATCTTTTTGCTATTGTAAACAGTGCTGCAGTGAACATAGGTGTGTATATATCTGTTCATGTAAAGGCTCTTACTTCTCTAGGATATATTCCAAGAATTGGGATTGCTGGATTGTACGGTAGTTCTATTTCTAGCTTTTTAAGGAAGCACCAAATCAATTTCCAAAGTGGTTGTTCCATTTTACATTCCCACCAGCAGTGTATGAGTGTTCCAATCTCTCCACAACCTCTCCAACATTTATTATTTTGTGTTTTTTGGATTAATGCCAGCCTTGCTGGAGTGAGATGGAATCTCATTGTAGTTTTGATTTGCATTTCTCTAATGGCTAACGATCGTGAACATTTCCTTCCGTATCTGTTAAAAAAATTAGCTACCTGAATGTCTTCTTTGGTGAAGTGTCTGTTCATATCTTTTGCCCATTTTTTAATTGGGTTATTTGCCTTTTTGTAGTTAAGTTTTTGCAGTATCATGTAGATTTCAGAGATCAGGCACTGATCAGAAATGTCATAGCTAAAGACTTTTTTTCCCAGTCTGTAGGTAATCTTTTTACTCTTTTGGTGAAGTCTTTGGATGAGCATAGGTGTTTGATTTTTAGGAACTCCCAGGTATCTAGTTTTTCTTCTGCATTGCTACTAATGTTTTGTATACTGTTTATGCCGTGTATTAGGGCTTTTAATGTTGTCCCTATTTTTTCTTCTATGATCTTTATCGTTTTAGATTTTATATTTAGGTCTTTGATCCATTTTGAGTTCGTTTTTGTGCATGGTGTGAGGTATGGTTTTTGTTTCATTTTTCTGCAGATGGATATCCAGTTATGCCAGCACCATTTGTTAAAAAGACTGTCTTTTCCCCATTTAACTGGCTTTGGGCCTTTGTCAAATATCAGCTGCTCATATGTGGATGGATTCTCAATTCTGTTCTATTGGTCTATGTGCCTGTTGTACAAGTACCAGGCTGTTTTGACTACTGTGGCAGTATAATAGGTTCTAAAATCAGGTAGAGTGAGGCCTCCCACTTTGTTCTTGTTTTTCAGTAATGCTTTACTTATCCGGGGCCTCTTTCCCTTCCATATGAAGTTGGTGATTTGTTTCTCCATCTCAATAAAAAATGTTGTTGGAGTTTGGATCAGAATTGCATTGTATCTATAGATGGCTTTTGGTAGAAAAGACATTTTTACAATGTTAAGTCTTCTTATCCATGAGCAAGGTGTGTTTTTCCACTTATGTAGGTCTCTTTTGGTTTCTTGCAGTAATGTCTTGTAGTTTTCTTTGTATAGTTCTTTTACATCTCTGGTAAGATTTATTCCTAAGTGTTTTATGTTCTTGGGGGCTACTGTGAATAGTATTGATTTGGTGATTTCCTCTTCAATGTTCTTTTTGTTGGTGTAGAGGAATCCTACCAATTTTTACATCACATCTGTTATTTCATCTTCCTTTTTCATCATCCTACCTTCACACACATATGAGGCAATCAAAAAGAGCATGGCTTGGGTCTGACTCACCTTAGTCATCAAAGTAACATCTTTGCTTTTCAAAACTTTGAAGAGGTCTTTTGCAGCAGATTTTCCCAATACGATATGTTATTTTAATTCTTGACTGCTGTTTCTATGGACATTGATTGTTGACATAAGCAGGATGAAATCGTGGACAAGTTCAATTTCTTCTCCGTTTATCATGACGTTATTGGTCCAGTTGTGAGAATTTTCATTGTACAGTATTTACATTAGGTGTAATCCACAACGAGGGCTGTACTCATTGAGCTTCATCAGTAAGTGCTTCATTTTTGGCAAGCAAGGTTATGTCATCTGTATATTTCAGGTTGTTAATGAGTCTTCCTCCAGTCCTGATGCCATGCTTTTGAAAACATAGGCTAGCTTCTCAGATTATTTGTTCAGTATAAACACTGAATAAGTAAGGTGAAAAGATGCAACCCTGCTGCAAATCTTTTCCAATTTTGAACCATGCAGTATTCGCTTGTCGTGTTTGAACAACTGCCTCTTGATTCACTTACAGGTTCCATATGAGTAACATTAAGTGTTCTGAAATAACCATTCTTCACAATGTTATCCATAATTTGTTATGGTCTATACAGTCACATGTTTTCACATAGATAAAACACAGTTAAACATCTTTCTGGCATTCTCTGCTTTCAGGCAGGATCCATGTGACAACAGCAATAATATCTCATGTTCCCTGTCCACTTTTGGATACAGCTGGAATTCTGCCAGTTCCCTGATGACTTGGGACTGCAGTCGATTTCGAATTATCTTTAGTAGAATTTTGCTATTATGTGATAATAATGAAATTATTTGATAATTTCCATGATCCATTTGATTGCCTTTCTTTGGAATAGGCGTGAATATTTGTCTCTTCCAGTTGGTTGGCTAGGTAGCTGTATTCTAAATTTCTTGACATAGACAGGTAAGCACTTCCAGCATTGTATTCATTTGTTGAATTATCTGAAATGGTATTCCATCAATTCCTGGAGGCTTGTTTTTCACCAATGCCTTCTCTGAAGTTTAAATTTCTTCCTTCAGTATCAGTAGTTCTTTGATCATATGCTACCTCCTGAAAGAACTGAATATTGATCAATTATCCTTGACACAGTGACTTTGTATATTCTTTTCCACTTCTTTTAATGCTTCATGCATCATTCAGTCTTTTTACCTACAGCATCCTTCATTTTTGCAACTTGAAGCAAATTCTTTCATCTTGACAAATGCCAGTCACGTTCTTCCCTTTTGCTTTTCTAACTCCTGGTTTTTGCATATTTTTTCATAATACATTACCAGGTCTTCTCTAGCCACCCTTTGAAATCTTCAGTTCTTTTACTTCATCATTTCTTTCGTTCATTGTAGTTACTCTGGCATTAAGAGAATGTTTCAGAGTCTCTTCCGTTATTTGTTTTTTCTTTACCTTCTTTCCTGTTTTTTAAAGATCTTTTACTTTCTTCATGTATGATGCTCTTGATGTTTTCCCACAATTTTTCTAATTACGGGTCATTAGTTTTTTAGTGTTCAGTGCCTCAAATCTATTCTTCAGATGGTCCCTAAATTCAAGCTGGATATATTCAAGGTTATATTTTGGCCTTCATGAACTTGTTTTGGTTCTCTTCAGCTTCAACTGGAACTTGCACATGAGTAATTGATAGCCTGTTCCACATTCAGCCCCTGGCTTTGTCTTGAATGGTAACGTTGAGCTTCTCCATGGTCTCTTTCCACATATTTAGTCAATTTAATTCCTGTGTAGTCCATCCAGTGAGGTCAATGTGTATAGTCATTGATTAAGTTGTTTAAAGGAAAAATATATCCAATAAATAAGTCATTGGTTTTGCAGAATTCTGCCATGCAATCTCCAGTATCATTTCTATCACCAAGGGTGTACTTTACAACTACTGATCCTTCTTTATTTTTATTAGTCATTACAGAAATGCGAAGCAAACCCTCTATGAGATATCATCTCACACAAACTAAGGTGACTATTATCAGAAAAACAGAAAATAAGTGATGGTGAGGATGTAGAGCGATTTGAACCCAAACCCTTTATTGGCGGGAATTTAAAATGTTGCAGCCACTGCAGAAAACAGTTTGATGGTTCCATAGACAGTCAAACATAGAATTGCCATATGACTCAGCAAGTCTACTCCCATGTGTATACACAAAAGAAGTGAAAGTAGTAACTCGAACAGATACTTGTGCACCAATGTTCATTACAGCTGTACGCACAGTACCCAAAAGCTGGAAGCAACCCAATGTCTATAAACAGATGAGTAGATAAACAAAGTGTGGTATATACATACAATGGAATATTATTCAGCCATAAGGAGAACTGAAGTTCTGATACCTGCTATGACATGGATGAATCTTGAAAACCATATGCTGAGTAAATAAGTGAGACACAAAAGGACAAACACTGTATGATCCTACTTATTTGAAATATCAAGTCTAGGCAAATTCATAGAGACAAAAGTATATTAGTGGTGACCAGAGGCAGTGAGGCAGAGGGATTGAAGAGTTTTCACTTAAGCGGCACTGAGAGTTTCTGTTTGGTTTGATGAACAACTTTTCTAAATAGATAGTGATGATTGTTGCACAATATGATGAATGTAATTCATGTCACTGAATTGTACACTTAAAAGTGGTTATAATGACAAGTTTTTTGGTATATATATTTTACCACAATAATATTTTATTTAAAATGCCTACCTTTAAATCTTAAAGAACTAGAAAAACAATAGTGAACTAAACCCAAAGCTAGCAGAATGGAGGAAATAATACACACTTTTTTTTTTTTAGAGCAAAGGTAAATGAAATAAAGAGGAGAAAAATATAAAGAAAATCAACAAAACCAAAAGTTGGTTTTCTGAAAATATTAACAAACCTTTAACTAGAATGATGAAGAGAGATGACTCAAATTACTAAAATCATGAATAAAAGTGGGAACATTACTACCAACTCTTGTTAATTGTCACCAGTGACTCATACCAAACCCCACGTAAAACAAAATGAGATATTGGTCCTGCA
Organism: Elephas maximus indicus; assembly: GCF_024166365.1. Classification (NCBI taxonomy): domain Eukaryota; kingdom Metazoa; phylum Chordata; class Mammalia; order Proboscidea; family Elephantidae; genus Elephas; species Elephas maximus. Next base: position 95,713,798 of record NC_064846.1, on the reverse strand, counting down.
CTATCTTTATGGTTGTTGGGGTGCTTGAGTCCATCGCTGTGGCAATGGTGTATTTTGAGTGTCTTCCAACCTAAGGAGCTCATCTTCTGGCACTACAATGGACAGCATTCTGTTGTGATCTATAGGGTTTTCATTGGCTAATTTTGGGAAATAGATCACCAGGTCCTTATTCTTGGTCTATATTAGTCTTGAACTTATCCAGCAGGATGAACTTGCTGGTATTTGAAATACCAGTGGCATAACTTCCAGCATCATAGCAACATGCAAGCCACCACAGTATGACAAACTAATAGGCAGTTGGTGGACTACCAAACTTACAGAAATAAAAAGTATTATGAAAATACTGTAGCAATTGTACACCAAAAAATTAGATAACCTAGATGAAATGGAAAAATTTGTGGATATACACAAGCTACAATAACTGGCTTAAAAACATATGGAAATTTTGAATAGATATATAACAAGAAAAGACATTGAATCATTAATCAAAAACATCTTAACAAAAAAAAACCCAGAACTATAAGACTTCATTGACGAATTCTTCCAGGCATTTAAATAAAAATTAAAGCCAATCCTCCTCAAAGTCTTCCTAAAAAATAGAAGAGGACGGAAGACTTCATAACTCATTCTATGAGGCAAACATTACCCTGATAACAAAGATGGAGGAAGACTTCACAAGAAAAGGACACTATAGACCAATGTCTCTTATGTATATAAATGCATAAATACTCAACAAAATATTAGCAAGCCTAATCCATCAACATATTAAGAGGATTATACACCAATACCAACTGGGATTTATTTCAGGAATGCAAGCGTGGCTCAATATACATAAATCTCTTAATGGAATACACTGTATTAATAAAATGAAGGGAAATAAACACAAGATAATCTCATTAATGCAGAAAATGTATTTGACAAAATCAATAAGCTTTCAAGATAAAAATAAACAATGATATACAAAATCCTGAAAGAGAAGAAAACCAAGAATCATATATCCAGCAAAACTGTTTTTCAAAAATGAGGGTGAAACTAGGACATTCTCAGATAATCAGAAATTAAAGGAATTTGTAAATACCAGACCAGCCTTACAAGAACTATTAAAGGGAGTCCTTTGGACAGAGAACTAATGACCTCAGACAACAATCTGAGATAAAGACATATGACAGCATCACCCAGATACCAACCCAAATAAAGACTTCACAAAAGTAAAATAGAGCTGCAAAATCAATTACAGGGAACCAGAGATGTTAAGCTATAAATGATGACAACTTCGAAACAAAAGGGAGAATAACTGGTGTAGTTATAGAACTTCCATATGGAGAGGAAATCAAGTAGATTTCAAAATATAACAGATCGTTTAATGATAGGAAGAAAAAAGCAAGCTTCAGGATAACCACAAAGAAAATTAATAAATCTACTCACAAAATCAAAGAAAAAGACTCAGTAAACACACACACACAAAAAACACCAACAAATGATAAGAAAAGAAAATCCACATGGAAAAAAAAACTCAGCAACAAAAATTAAGAAGAACAAAGAGGCCATTAACACCACGAAAAAAGTATAACGAAATGGCAGCAGTGAATTCATAGCTATCGATAATCACAATGAATGCAAATGAATTAAATGCCCCAGTCAACAGGTAGAGAGTGGCAGAATGGATTAAAAAATATGACCCATCATTATGTTTGTTGCCTACAAGAGACACACCTTAGACTCAAAGACATAGATAAGTTAAAAATCAAAGAAAGAGCAAAAAAAGACAATAGTTGCCAGAAGAAAGGAAATAAATTTCAGAGAGAAATAAATAAAATAGAAAACAGAAAAATAGAAAGAATCAACAAGACTAGAAGTTGGTTCTTTGAAAGGATCAATAAATTCACTGGCCAAATTGACAAAGGAAAACAATGAAAAGATGCAGATAGCCAAAATAAGAAGTGAAATGGGTGGCATTACTACAGAACCAACTGAAATAAAGGGGATGATGACAGAGTATTATGAAAAATTGTACACCAACAAATTAAAAAACCTAGAAGAAATGGACAAATGTCTAGAAACACACTACCTACCTAAACTAACATAAATAGATGTAGAAAATCTAAATAGGCTAATAACAAAAGAAGAAATTGAAGAGGTCATTAAAAAAAAAACTCCCAACAAAAAAAGCTGCAGCCTACACAGCTTCACTGGAGAATTCTACCAAACACACAGAGAAGAGTTAACGCCAATTATACTCAAACTATTCCAGAACATAGAAAAGGAAGAAATACTCCCTAATTCATTCTATGAAGCCAGTATAACCCTGATACCAAAGACATGCAAGGACATCACCAAAAAAGAAAAATATAGCCCAACATCTCTCATCAATACAGATGGAAAAATTCTCAACAAAATTCTAGCCAATGGAATTATACAATGTATCAAAAAAAAAATAGTACACTATGACTAGGTGGAATTCATACCAGGTACGCTAAGGTGATTCAACATTAGAAAATAAATCAATGTAATCCACCACATAAACAAAGGAAAAGAATCAAATTGATCATCTCCATCAATGATGAAAAGGCATTTGATAAAATTCAACACACTTTCCTGATAAAAACTCTCAGCAAAAAAGGAATAGAAGGAAAATTCTCAACATAATTAAAGGCATATATGCAAAACCAACAGACAACATTATTCTCAACAGAGAAAGACTGAGAGCATTTCCCTTGAGAAGGGGAATGAAACAAAATTGCCCCTTATCACCACTCTTATTCAGTATTGTACTGGAAGACCTAGCCAGAGCAATAAGGCAAGAAAGGGAAGTAAAGCGTATCCAAATTGAAAAGGAAGATATAAAACTATCCCAATTCACAGGTGACATGATCCTATACATAAAAAATCCCAGATGTTCCTCAAGAAAGTTACTGGAACTAATAGAAGGATTCAGCAAAGTGGCAGGGTATAAGGTCAACACACAAAAATCAGTTGGGGTCCTCTACACTAACAAGGAGGACTCCAAAAAGGAAATCAAAAAAGCAATACCATTTACAATAACCCCCAAAATGATAAAATATCTAGGAATAAACCCAACCAGGGACATAAAAGACTTATACAAGAAAAGTATAAAACACTATAGTAAGAAACCAAAGAGACCCACATAAATGGAAAAACATTCCATGCTCATGGATTGGAAAACTTAGCTTTGTGAAAATGTCAATACTACCCAAAGGGATTTATAGATATAACGAAAATGAATCCCAATCCAAATCCCAACAACATTCTTTAATTAAATGGAAAAACTAATCTTCAACTTTATATGAAAAGGAAAGAGGCCCCAAATTGCTAAAGTAGGAGAACAAAGCAGAAGGCCTCATAATTCCCTATCTCAAAACTTATTTTACAGCTACAGTAATCAAAACAGCCTGGTACTGGTTCAATGGCCAACACATAGACCAACGGAGTAGAATTGAGAACCCAGAAGCAAATCTACCCATCTACGGTTAGCTGATCTTCAACAAAGAGTCAAAGTCCACTCGATGGGAAAGAAACAGTCTTTTTAACAATGGTGCTTGAAAAACTGGGTATCTATTTGCAGAAAAATGAAACAGGATCCATACCTCACACCATACACAAAAACTGACTCAAACTCAAAATGGATCAAAGATCTAAATGTTTAACTAAAACTATAGAGTTCCTGGAAGATACCATAGGGACAAAGCTGGAGGTCCTAATTTTTGGCATAAATAGTCTGTCAAACACAACTAAAAATGCACAAACAACAGAAGATAAATTACACAACTGTGACCTTCTAAAAATTAAATACTTACGCTTATCAAAAAACTTTACCAAAAGAGTAAAAAAGAGAACCCACAGACTGGGAAGAAATTTTTGGCAATGACATATCTGATAAGGGTCTAATCTCTAAAATATATGGAAAACTTCAACAACTCAACAACAGAAAGAAAATCCAATTTAAAAATGGGCAAAGGTCATGAACAAACACTTCACCCAAGAAGACATTTAGGCAGTTAACAAACACATGAAAAGATTATATGTTTGATCTTTTGGGGCTCATTAAAAAAAAAAAGAAAAAAAGAGATTTTTTCTTTTTTAGCATTAAACAAACAAAAAATCACTGCCATTGAGTCGATTCCAACTCATAGCGACCCCATAGGGTTTCCAAGTCTATAAAAATCTCTATGGAAGCAGATTGCCACATCTGTCTCCCATGGAGCTCCTCCTGGTTTCAAAATGCTGACCTTTCGGATAGGAGTCAACTGCTTTAACCACTGCACCACCAGGGTAGTCATTAGCCGTTAGAGAGATGCAAATCAAAACTACAATGAGATACCGTCTCATCCCTGCAAAAATGACACTGATAAAAAAAAAGAAAAAACAGAAAACTAAAAATGCTGGTGAGGTTGTGGGGAGATTAGAACATACACCACTGATGGAATCGTAAAATGGTACAATTACTGTGGAAAACAGTACGGTGCTTCCTCAAAAAGCTGGAAATAGAAATACCTTATGATCCAGCAATCCTACTCCTAGATATATAACCTAGAGATATAAGATCAGTGACACAAATAGACACATGCACACTACTGAAGGAAGAAGTCCAAGCTGCTCTGAAGACATTGGCGAAAAACAAGGCTCCAGGAATTGATGGAATATCAATTGAGATGTTTCAACAAACAGATGCAGCGCTGGAGGTGCTCACTCATCTATGCCAAGAAATATGGAAAACAGCTTCCTGGCCAACTGACTGCAGTATATCGACAGAAATTCAGGCCGGTTTCAGAAGAGGACCAGGGATATCGTTGCTGATGTCCGATGGATCCTGGGTGAAAGCAGAGAATACCAGAAGGTTGTTTACCTGTGTTTTATGGACAATGCAAAGGCATTCGACTGTGTGGATAATAACAAATTATGGATAACGCTGTGAAGAATGGGAATTCCAGAACACTTAGTTGTGCTCATAAGGAACCTTTGCATAGATTGAGGCAGTTGTTCAGAGAGAACAAGGGGATACTGATTGGTTTAAAGTCAGGAAAGGTGTGCGTCAGGGTTGTATTCTTTCACCATACCTATTTAATCTGTATGCTGAACAAATAATACAAGAAGCTGGACTATATGAAGAAGAACGGGACATCAGGGTTGGAGGAAGACCCATTAACAACCTGTGTTATGCAGATGACACAACCTTGCTGGCTGAAAGTGAAAAGGACTTGAAGCACTCACTAATGAAGATCAAAGACCACAGCCTTCAGTATGGATTGCACCTCAACATAAAGAAAACAAAAATCCTCACAACAGGACCAGTGAGCAACATCATGATAAATGGAGAAAAGAATGAAGTTGTCAAGGATTTCATTTTACTTGGATCCACAATCAACAGGCATGGAAGCAGCAGTCAAGAAATCAAAAGATGCATTGCATTGGGCAAATATGCTGCCAAAGACCTCTTTAAAGTGTTGAAAAGCAAAGATGTCACCTTGAAGACTAAGGTGCACCTGATCCAAGCCATGGTATTTTCATTCGCATCATATGCATATGAAAACTGGACAATGAATAAGGAAGACTGAAGAAGAATTGACACCTTTGAATTGTGTTGGTGAAGAATATGGAATATACCATGGACTGCCAAAAAAACGAACAAATCTGTCTTAGAAGAAGTACAACCAGAATGTTCCTTAGAAGCAAGGATGGCGAGACTGTGTCTTATATCATTTTGACATGTTGTCAGAAGGGATCAGTCCTTGGAGAAGGACATCATGCTTGGCAGAGTACAGGGTCAGTGGAAAAGAGGAAGACCCTCAACGAGGTGGATTGACACAGTGGCTGCAACAATGAGCTCAAGCATAATGATCATAAGGATGGCTCAGAACCGAGCAGTGTTTCGTTCTGTTGTGCATAGGGTTGCTTTGATTCGGAACCAACTCAACAGCACCTAACAACAACACACTAGTGTTCATTGCAGCATTTTTCACAATTCCAAAAAGATGGAAACAACCTAAGTGCCCATCAATGGATAAATGGATAAACAAATTATGGTACATATGTACAACGGAATACTACTCAACTATAAAGAATAATGAAGAGTCCACAAAACATCTTATAACATGGATGAATCTGGAAGACAGTATGCTGGAGAAAATGAGTCAATTGCAAAAGGACAAGTATTGCATGGTCTCACTTTTATAAAAAGTCAAGAATAGGAATACACACAGAAAGCAAGGTTCTTTGGTGCTTACCAGGATAGGAGGGGGAGGGAGGATAAATTGCTTTCTAAATAGTAGACACTTGTTATTTTTGGTGACAGGAAAGGCAATACTCAATATGGGTGAAGTCTGTACAACCTGACCAAGGCAAATGAAGGCACTAAGAAGTAGGCAAGAATAAGGGATGATTTTGGTAATTGCTAAAACATATACAATTCTGCAACAGTAGCAATAACAACCAAAAAATAAGACTTGGTTACATAGGTATATATGTATATACTCATATATGTGTATAGGAAGGCATATGTGAGTACATGTGCATGTATATATAGGTGTATCTGTAGATATATGGACATACATGTTTGCATGTGCTGCATATATATTCATATATATAAGAAAGCACACAGTGGCATAGTTATGGAGACTTCCTAGACATATCCAAACACCTCAAAGAATTGGTTCACTGGGTTAAAAGCCTTAGGAGCACAGTCTCATGGGAGAACTGAGACAATTGGCATAAAACAGTTCATAAAAATAATGTTGCACATCCTAGTTTGGTTAGTAGTGGCAAAGGTTTTAAAAACTTACAAGTAGCCATTTAAGATACAACTATTGGTCTCTACTCATCTGGAGCAAAAGAGAATGAAGGAAGCCAAAGACTCAAAGAAGAAACTAGTCCACAGCATCAATAGCCTACATGAACAATGGCCTCTTCTGGACTGAGACCAGAAGAACTAGATGGTGCCTGTCATAGATGGAACTGTGCCCCCCCAAAATATGTGTCAACTCGGTTAGGCCACGATTCCCAATATTTTGTGGATGTCCTTCATTTTGTGATTGTAATTTTCCTATGTTCTGTAAATCCTAATCTCTGCCTGTGGTTAATGAGGCGAGATTAGACTATGTTAAAGAGGATTAAGGTAGGATCATAACACCCTTACTATGGTCACATTCCTGATCCAATCTAAAGAAAGTTTCCCTAGGATGTGGCTTGCACCACCTTTTATCTTAAAAAGCAAAGATGAGAATGTAAGGAAAAAGCTAGGTCAGTGGAAACAGAACAAACAGAATGGAAATAATGAGAATGCTGACACATTGTGAAAATTGTAACCAATGTCATGGAAAAATGTATAAAAGTTGTTAAAGAGGAACCTAATTTGCTGTGTAAATTTTCACCTAAAACACGATAAAGCCAAACACAAAACCAAATTCACTGCCGTCAAGTTGATTCTGACTCATAGTGACCCCATAGGGTTTCCAAGGCTACAAATCTTTATGGAAGCAGACTGCCACATCTTTCCCCCACAGAGTGGCTGGTGGGTTCAAACCACCAGCCTTTTGGTTAGCAGCTAAGTGCTTTAACCACTGCACCACCAGAGCTCCTAACACACAATGAAATATTTTTTAAAAATACTCAACACACTAACATGTGTTAGTGTTCTTTTTCTAAACATGAAAAAGAACATTTATGAAAACCCCACAGCTGACATTATAGTCAACAGTAAAAGATGGGAAGTTTTCCTTCCCCTAAGATCGTGAATAAGACAAGAACGTTTACATTCACTACTGGTCTCCATCACTGTATGGGAAATTCTAACCACAGAACTTAGGAAAGAAAAAGAAATGAAAGGTATTTAAATTGGAAAGGAAGAAGTGAAATTATCTTTAGTCAAAAATGGCATAATCCTATAAATAGAAAGTCCTAAGGAATTAAAAAAAAACTCCTTGGAAGTAATAACCAAATTCAACAAAGTTGCAGTGTATAGGATCAACCCAAAAATCAATTGTTTCTATACACTAACAATAAACAATCCAAAAAGGAAATTAAAAAAAATTCCATTTACAATAGCATCAAAAGGAATAAAATATTTAGGAATAAATTTAGCCACAGAAGCACATGATTTGGACACTGAAAACTACAAAACATTGCTGAAGGAAATTAAATACATCCCATTTTCATGTATAGGAAGTCCTAACGAACCAAAGGGTCGGCAGTTCAAATCCGCCAGGTGCTACTTGGAAATTTTATGGGGCGGTTCTACTCTGTCCTACAGGGTCGCGTATGAGTCAGAATTGACTCAACGGCACTGGGTTGTTTTTTTTTTAACATTGTTGAGATGGTGGTAGTACCCAAAGTTATCTATAGATTCTATGAAATCTGTATCAAACCCCTGAATGAGCTCTTTTGCAGAAGTGGAAATGTTGATCCGAAAATACATAAGAAACTTCAAGAGACCTAAATAACTGAAAAAATCTTGAAAAAGAAGAACAAATTCAGAGAATTTACACATCCCAATTTAAAATTCTTACAAGGCCACAGTAATCAAAAGGGTGTGGTATTGGCATAAGGATAGAAATATAGATCAATGGAATGGGATTGAAAGTTCAGGAAAAAAATACCATATATCTATGGTCAAATGATTTTCAGCAAGGATGCTAAGACCATTCAGTAAGGAATGGATAGGCTCTTCAACAATTGTACTGGGAAAACAGGATATCCACATGCAAAAGAATGAAGTTGGATCTCTACCTCACATCAAATACAAAATTAACTCAAAATTTACCAAAGACTCTATGTAAGAATTAAAACTATGAAACATTTAGAAGACAACATGGGGCAAATCTTCATGAGCTTGGATTTGACAATGGCTTCTCAGAAATGACACCAAAAGCATAAGCAACAAAAGAAAACACATGTGACTTCATCAAAATTGAGAACTTTTGTGCTTCAAAGGACACTATAAAGAAAGTGAAAAGACCACATACAAAATGGGAGAAAATACTCGCAAATCATATGCCAGATAACAGTCTATTATCTAGAATACATAAAAATTCTCACAACTCAACAACAAAAAACAGCCAACTTTTTTAAATGGGCAAAGAACTTGAATGGACATTTATCTGAAGAACATACACAAATCACCAATAAGCATATGAAAAGATGCTTCAAATCATTAAGTCATTAAGAAAATGCAAATCAAAACCACAATGAGATACCACTTCACACCCACTAGGATCGCTATAGTAATTTTTTTTTAATTGAGAATAACAAGTGTTGGGGAATACATGAAGAAATTCAGACACTTTTCCATTTCTGGTGGGAATGTAAAATGTTGCAGCTGCTATGGAAAATAATTTGGTGGTTTCTCTAAAAGATAAATATACCATTACCATATGACCAAGCATTTCCACTCCAAAGAATTAAAAGCAAGTATTCAAAAAACCCTTGTTTATTCATAACAGCACTACTCACAATAGCCAAGAGATGGAAACAACCCAAATATTCATCAGCTCATGAATTAATAAACTATGTAGTAAAAGCGGAAACCCTGGTGGCGTAGTGGTTAAGTGCTACATCTGCTAACCAAAGGATCTGCAGTTTGAATCCGCCAGGCGTTCCTTGGAAACCCTATGGGGCAGTTCTACTCTGTCCAATAGGGTCGCTATGACTCAGAATCAACCTGATGGCACTGGGTTTTTTTGGGTAGTAAAAGCACCAGACTTATACTCTGTTAAAAGTGAAAGTAAAGAATTTTATTGAGGAATAGAAAGATTTATGAATCGGGAGATATTATTACACTCAGGCAGAGGACATTAATGTTCCTAAGTGTGGGAGGAGAGTGAAGCTTTTATAGGATGGAGGAAAAAAAAGGCTACTTGTGGGGGTACAAGGTAAAAACCACAAAGGGGTCGTCAAACCACAGTCTTTCTTAACAATCTTTCTACACACTGGCAATTCTATTTGTTAACATCCTGGAACATTCTGAGCAAATCATTCTTCCAAGAACATTTATGTCAAACTTTCTGTAACAACCACGTAGTCCCTTTCTCTTATCTTAAAATAACAGGCTGTGCTTCAACCCTAAGTTACAGATACACACACACACAAAAAAAGAGTAATGTGAAAAGCAGGAGTGGAGCCAACGTCTTAGCGAATGAATCAGAATGGAGTCTGATTTAGGTCTGGGAGAGCTATTCTAGTTATGCCAGGTGCCTCAGGTTTGGGGGTCTGCTAACACAAAACAAAATGTAATATATTCATACAATGGAATATTATTCAATCATCACAAGGAATGACGTGTTGATACATGCTATAGAGTGAACTTCTGAAACTTTATGCTAAGTGAAAGAAGTCAGATACAAAGGGCATATATTGTATGAGTCCACTTATATGAAATATCTAGAACAGGTAAATTTATACAGACAGAAAGTAGTCTTGTGGTTGTCAGAGATGGAGTGATGGGAGGATGGGGAGTCACTGCTTAATGGGTATGGGGTTTGCTTTTGGCATGATGAAAAAATCTTGGAATTAGATGGAAGTGATGGTTGTACAACATTGTGAATGTACTAAGTGCCACTGAATTGTACATTTTAATGTTATTTGAATTTTACTTCAATAAAACAAAAGAATGGAAAGTTTTAAAGTAGAAAATGTGAAGAGAAAATCTTTAGTGCTTTTTTTGGGGGGTGGGGGGACATAGGCTAAAATTTCCCAGTATCATATGCTGAAAGTAAAATATAATAAATTACATAATTAAATTTTCAGTACATCCTGGGCAGCACAAATGGTTAAGGTTCGACTACTAGCCAAAAGGCTGCTGGATCAAATTCACCCAGAGGCACCTCAGAAGACAGGCCTGACAATCTGCTTCTGAAAGGACCTGCACACATGGGATCACCATGAGTCGAAATCGACTTGACAGCAACCAACAACAACAAATTTCCAGTGGGAAAAATATCCTCATAAATCAGAAGATGGTAACTTTTTTCCTGACACTTTTCTCTCAGGAGAATTTATCTTCAGTCTCTCTGTATGAAAAGCATTCGACAAAATAATGGATGGTGTCTTCAAGAGCTCTTCTACAATACTTAGATACTTGCTACTTAGAGGTGTTTCTTACATTAGCTCTTGGAAACACCTGAAGGGCTAGGGGCTCAGTCATAATTCTCCACAATTTTATGACAGGACAAGTAATATCTATGCTTAAGAATTTATGTGTTTTGCTAGATAGACAATAGATAAGTGGTAACTTTGGTGAAGGGTAAGACAGTACACAATACTGGGGAAGCCAGCACAGCTTGTACAAGGCAAGGTCATGGAAGCTCCATAGACACATCTAAACTCCCTGAGGGACCAAATTGCTGCGCTGAGGGCTGTGGGAACCATGGTCTCAGGGAACATCTAGCTCAATTGGCATAACACAGTTTATAAAGAAAATGTTCTATGTTCTATTTTGGTGAGTAGCGTCTGGGATCTTAAAAGCCAGTGAGTGGCCATCTGAGATACTCCACTGGTCTCACCCCTTCAGGAGCAAGGGAGAATGAAGAAAACAAAAGATTCAAGGGAAAGATCAGTCCAAAGGACTAATGAAGCACAACTACCATGCCCTCCACCAGGCTGAGTCAAATACAACTAGACTTTGCTGGGCTACCACCACTGACTGCTCTGAGAGGAATCACAATAGACAGTCCTGGACAGAGCTGGAGAAAAATGTACAACAAAATTCTAATTCACAAAAAAAGACCAGACTTATTGGCCTGACAGAAACTGGAGAAACTCTGAGAGTGTGGCCCTTAGACACATTTTTAGCTCAGTAATGAAGTCACTCCCAAGGTTCACCCTTCAGCCAAAGATTAGACAGGCCCATAAAACAAAACGATACTAAAGGGGCACACCAGCCCAGGGGACTAGAAGGCAGGAAGGGACAGAAAAACTGGTAATAGGGAACGCAAGGTCAGTATTCTTCACCAACACCATAATTCAAATATGTCAATTCTTCTTCAGTCTTCCTTTTTTACTGTCTAGCTTTCACATACATATGATGCCTTTTGCATTGGATTTTCCCAATGCAATATGTCCTTTGACTGCTGTTGCCGTCAGAATTGACTGTTGATACAAGTAAAATGAAATCCTTGAGAATTTCGATATTTTCTTCATTTATCATGATGTTGTTTATGGTCTGGTTGTGAGGATTTTTGTCTTTTTTATGTTGAGGTATAATCCAAACTGAAGGCTGTAGTCTTTGATCTTCAAAAGTAAGTACTTAAAGTCATCTTGACTTTCAGCAAGCAAAGTTGTGTCATCTGCACATCTCAGGTTGTTAATGAGTCTTCCTCCAATCCTGATGCTGCATTCTTCTTCATATAGTCCAGCTTCTCGGATTATTTGCTCAACAGACAGATTGAATAAGCATACAGACTGAAGAAGACAGCCATTGGGACTAATAAATTGATTCAGCAAAGTGGTATGGTGCAAGGTCAACATGCAAAAATCCGTTGGGTTTCTATATATCAGCAATGAGCAAGCTGAAAAGAAAATTAAGGTAACATTACCATTTACAATAGCACCTAAAACAATAAAGTACCAAGGAATAAACTTAACTAGGAAAGTGAAAGATTTTCAGAGAAAATTATAAAACTTTTCTAAAAGAAATTGAAGAAGATCTAAATAAATGAAAGGACATTCCATGTTCATGGAATGGGAGGCTTAATATAGTTAAGATGTCAATACTACCCAAAAAAATCAATAAATTCAATGCATTTCCATCAAAATTCCAACGGCCTTCTATGCAGAAGTCAAAAGGCTAATCCTCAAATTTATATGGCATGACAAGGGACTAAGTAGTTAAAGCAATCCTTAAAGGAGAAGAATAAAATAGGAGGGCTCACACTTACTGATTTCAAAACATAATACAAAGCTACAGTAATTAAAACAGCCGGGTACTGGTACAATAATGGACATATAGACCAATGGAATAGAATTGAGAGTCCAAAAATGAATCCATACATCTATGGTCAACTAATTTTCATCAAGGGTGCTAAGTCCATTCAACTGGGGAAGAGTATCTTCAATAAATGTTGCTGAGAAAACTGAATTTCCACATGTAGAAGAATTAATCAGGACCCACGCCTCACACTGTGCACAAAAACCAGTTCAAAATGGATCAGACACCTAAACATGAAAACTAAAACCATAAAATTCTTAGAAGAAAATGTATGGATGAGACAGTGGGATCTAGTGTTTAATGCTATCTGTCTTATTTCTGTCATGCTGCTATAACATAAATACCACAGTTGGGTGGCTTTAACAAATAGAAATTTATTTTCTCACAGTTTATGAGGCTAGAAGTCTGAAACTAGGGCATAGGCTTTAGGGGAAGGCTATTTCTCTCTGTTGGCTCTGGGGGAAGGTCCTTGTCTCTTCAGCTTCTATTCCTTGGCGATCCTCATGAACATGCCATCAATCTCCCCCCATCTCTGTCTGTTTCTTATGTCTAATCTGCTCTTTTTATATCTCCAATGTGATTGGCATAAAACACAGCCTACAGTTATATGACCTCTTTCACACAACAAAGAAAACCTTTTTCCCAAATTTACAATACAAATTTTTGGGATACACAATTCATTCCATAACATTCTACCCTCTGGCCCCTAAAAATTGATGCCCTTACCACATGCAAAACACATTCACCCCATCACATCATCCCAAAAGTCTTAAATCAACCCCAAGTCCAAAATCTCATCTTCAGAATCATCTAAATCAAAGATATATGAGACTTTAGCTATATTCCATCCTGGGGCAAAGTTCCTCTTCATCTGTGAACTTGTGAAATCTAGAATATAAGTCATCTGCTTCCAAATACAATGGGGGACAGGCACAAGGTAGGCATTTCCATTACAAATGGAAGAAGTTGGGGGGAAAGGAGGGATAATGGGCACCAAGCAGTTGTGATAACAAAAGCTCAAACAGCAAAAGACAAAATAGATAGATGGGGCATCATAAAAACTAAATACTTTTGTACACCAAAGTACTTTATCAATAAGTTCAAGAGACAACCTACATAATCAGGGAAAATTTTTGAAAACCATATAACAGAGAAGGACCTAAACCAAAGAACTAAACCAAACCCATTGCTCTCAAGTTGATTTTGACTCATAGCAACCCTACAGGACAGAGTAGAACTATCCCATAGAGTTCCCAAGGAGCACCTGGTAGATTCAAACTGCCGACCTTTTGCTTAGCAGCCATAGCACTTAACCACTATGCCAGCAGGTTTTCCTAACCCGTTTTAGGGCAGATCTACTCTGTCTTATACGGCCGCTATGAGTTGGGATCAACTTGATGACGCAACAACAATGGCTAAAAATGAGGATCATTTCATGTGCTTGTTGGCCATCTGAATATCCTGTTTTTTGAAATTTCTGTTCTAGCCCTTTGCCCATTTTTAAAAAATTGGATTGCTTGTCTTTTTTGTTGTTAAGTTGTAGAAGTTTTATATATACAATGGAAGGTCCTAATATCCATTATATATATAAAACTTCTATAACTTAACAACAAAAAGACAAGCAGCCCAATAAATGGCTGGCATTAGCCATTAAAAAAACAAAAAAAATTTTTTTTTTTTGTTTTTTTTTTAGCCATTAGGGAGATTTAAATCAAAACTACAAGGAGAGATAGCTAAGATGGTAGCTCAGTCAGACACACATTGCCATCCCTCTACAGTAAAGACCCAAGAAACCAAGTGAAACAGATACAGATGACATTTGATAAGGCCCAGGTCCCAACTGCTGACTGTAGCTGATGGGAAGCACCCAAGCACTCTTGTCCAGTGACCTGAGGAGTACGATCCCCTTCCTCCCACCCTTTTGTTGATAAGAGGCCATGAACCTCCCATCCCTGAAGCCCCCAACTTCCGGGGGCACAGTCTGAGCTTCCCCTTTCCCCCTAACCCAGCTCTGTCTGCCATCCCCCTTGCCCACCAACCAAGTGGTGGTAGCCGCAGTGTTCCCAACCAAATGGCTACATATCCTGCCCTTTCCTTCTGAGTGACAGCCACTCTGATGACCTAGCCCACCTGACTATGCCCCCACATGCTGTTCCACCCCTCCAAGAAGCACAGAACTCCTCCAGTGGCCCTGCCCACCCAAAGAAAGCAGAGAAGAGCACTCTCCTGTCATATGCCCCACGTCTGCTGCCCTGCCCATTCTGGGAGTGCCATTGCCTGCTCCTGTGCCACCGGGACAATAATATATGGCTGCCAATACCCACCCAGCAAGTCCTCAATGACCCCCACACAACCAGTGAACAGAGACCAACATCCATACTGCCAGCAATTGCCCAGCCCACCCAGAGACAGGCAGTGAGCACTCCAGTACTACAAGACTAGTGACCAGCATAGCATGCCCACTCCACCTTCCCAGATATATCAAAACTAAACAAAAGAAAAAATCAGACCACAGCAAACAAACATACAATCAATCAATAAATATAATAACTCTTTAAGTGTCTCAGAGGCAACAAACAATATCAAATCACATAAAGAAGCAAGACAAGATGCCTCAAACAAGTGACCAAAATAAAGGGCCAGGAAAAATTCCTGAGGAAGAAATGGTAATGGAACTACCCGAGAAAGAATTCAAAAGACTTATATATATATTTTTTTCAAGAGATCAAGAAGGAGATCAGGAAAACAGACAAAATCTATGAAAACACAGACAAAACTCTAGAAGAATTCACAAACACAATACAAAAACAAAATGACAAAAATAAATAGTTAGAAACCATACAAAAACAGCAACTAGAAATCCAGAAAAATAACTGTAAAATTTCAGAAACAGCACAATGAATGGAAAGAAACATAAATAAATTTGAATCAATGGAAGACAAAATCAACAAAATAGAGAACAAATCCCTTGATGCTAATTTGTTTAAGGAACAATCAGAAAGAAAGAATGAAGAAAGCTTAAGAGGTGTGTGAAACACTATCAAGAGGAATAATTTACACTTGATCAGAATTCCAGAACAGAATGGAGACCAAAAATAAGCACTGTCTTAGTCATCTAGTGCTGCTATAACAGAAATACCATGAGTGGATGGCTTCAACGAAGAGAGATTTGTTTTCTCACAGTCTTGTAGGTTACAAATCCAAATTCAGGGCATTGGCTCCAAAGGAAGGCTTTCTCTTGTTGGCTCTGGAGGAAGGTCTTTGTCATCTGTCTTCCCTTGGTCAAGGAGCTTCTCAGTACAGGGACCCTAGGTCCAAAGCACGCTTTCTCCTGCTCTTCATTCTTGGTGGTATGAGGTCCCCATGTCTCTTTGCTTGCTTCTCTCTTTTATATCACAAAAGAGATTGGCTTAAGACATTACCTAATCTTGTAGACCTCATCAATATAACTGTCACTAATCCATCTCATTACGTCATAGTGATAGAATTTACAACTCAGGGAAATCGCATCAGATGACAAAATGGGAGACAATCATACAATACTGGGAATCATGGCCTAGCCAATTTGACAGACATTTTTGAGGGACACAATTCAATCCACGACAAGCACTAAGGGAATTTTTGAAGATGTGCTGGCAGGAAATTTCTCTAATGTCATGAAAGAAGAGAATACATCCATCCAAGAAGCTCAATGAACCCCATACAAAATAGATCCCCAAAAAAGTCACCAAGACATATCATAATCAAACTTTTCAAAGCCAAAGACAAAGAAAGAATCCTGAGAGCAGCTCAGGAAAAATGAACTCTCACCTACAAAAGGCAACCAATAAGAATAAACTGATTTCTTGGCATAAACCATGCTGGCAAGAAGGCAATGGGATGACATGTATAAAGCCATGAAAGAAAAAAAATTACCAACCAAGAATTAGATATCCAGCAAAATTTATTTCTCAAGTATGATGGTGTAACTAGGACATTCTCAGATAAAAAGAAATTAAGGGAATTTGTAAAAGCCAGACCAATCTTACAAGAAATATAAAAGGGAGTTCTTCATACAGAGGACCAACAACATTAGACAAAAACCTCAGATTAAGACACATGACAGCATCACTCAGATACCAAATAAGATAAAAAATTCTCAAAAACAAAATAAAGCTACAAGACTGAAAACAGTGAACCAGAGACATCAGTCTATAAACCACAACTTTAAAATAAAAAGGATGAATAAACCAATGCAATATTGACATATAAAAGACTTAAAACTAGGAAGACAAAGGTAAATTTCAAGGTAACCACAAAGAAAACAAAAAACATACCAAAATAAAAAAGAAGAAAATCATGAAGACTCAGTGAACATAAAAGCAAGAACAATGAAGAAAATGCAAAGAAAACCCATAACCAAAGAAAACTCAGTACAGAAAAGTAATCAAAACAAAGAAACCATCAATGCCACAAAACACACACACACACACACAACAATGTGACAGCAGTAAATTCATATCTATCTATAATCACACTGAATGTAAATGGTTTAAATGCACCAGTTAAGAGAAAGAGAGGCAGAATGGATAAAAAAAAATAACCCATCAATATGTTGCAACAAGAGGCACACCTTATATACAAAGATAAAAATAAGCTAAAAATCAAAGATGGAAAAAATATATCAAGCAAACAGTAACCAAAAAAGAACAGGAGTGGCAATATTAATCTCTGATAAGATAGACTTCAAGGTAAAATCCAGCATAAGAGACAAGGAAGAGCACTACATAATTATTGAAGGGTCAATTCACCAAGAGGACATAGTCATAATAAATATTTATGCACCCAAAAACAGAGCTCCAAAGTACATAAAACAAACCCTAACAGTATCGAAAAGAGAAATAGAAAATTCCACAATAATAGTAGGAGACTTTAACACACCACTTTTGATGAAGGACAGAACTAGAAAGAAACTCAACAGAGATACAGAAGACCTATATAACACGACCAATTTAACCTCATGGACATACAGAACACTCCACTCAACAGCAGCAGAGCACACATTCTTCTCCAAAGCACATGATTGTTCTCCAGAAGAGACCATATTTTAGGCCACAAAGCAAGCCTCAGTAAATTAAAAAATATTGAAATAATACAAAGCATATTCTCTGATCACAATGCTATAAAATTAGAAATCGATAACAGGAAAAACAAGGAAAAAAATCACATACATGGAAAATGAATACCACCTTGTTTAAAAACCACTGGGTAAGAGAAGTAATTAAAAGTGAAATTAAAAAATTCCTAGGATCAAATGAGAATAAGAACTCAACATACCAAAACCTTTGGGACACAGCAAGAGCAGAGCTCAGAGGTCAATTTATAGCAATAAATGCACACATCAAAAAAGATGAAAGGGCCAAAATCAATACCTTAAACCTACAAGTCGAATGAATAGAAAAAGAGCAGCAAAAGAAGCCCAGAAGAAAGGAAATAATAAAGACTAGAGCAGAAACAAATGAAACAGAAAACAAAAACAAAAGAATCAACAAGACTAGAAGTTGGGGAGCTGGTACAAGATGGTGAGGTAGTCGGACACTTCATAAAGGCCCCAAAAAACAAATGAATTGGTTATAGATGAAAACTTAGGAACCCTTAGCATCAAAGACAAGACTGAAGAATCAGACTGTGAGCCAAGGTGAAGGAGAGACAGTACAAAAAATGCAGAAATGGAGAATTTCAGATCACCAGTGCCCTGTTAGGTGAACCCAAACAGCAGGAACATATTGAGACAAAGCAAGCAGTATTCCCAGCTGAAACACCCATCATCTGGTGCAGTCAAGCAGGAACAACTCTGCAGGCATGTCCAGGGCAAGACAGGAGTGCTTTCTGCCCTAACAAAGTTAAGGGCACGCACCCCATTCACAACGCCCACCTCAGCTCCCTGTGCTGCAGGTACGCAGGCCTGTGGGGCACTCCTACCCTCGTTGCTCATCCCTCCTGCCCTCTTGTGAACACAGTCTAGTGGCTCCCACCACTGCCCTAAGCCAGGAGCCCATGGTCAGGAGGCACCCGCCCTTTCGCTCAGCCATTTGCGCCAGGAGTCCATGGTTGTACAGTACCTTCTGCTCCCTCCGGTCACCCGCACTGGTGCCCTGCTAGCCAGACCTGCACAACATGGCCATATTGAGACAAAGCAAGTAGCATTCCCAGCCAAAACCCCCAGCCAAACAGGAGTTTGCACTCATGTCTAAAGTCAGGCAGGAGGGCTTCTTGATCTGCAAAAGTCAAGTACACACACCACACTCACCACACTCACCCCAGTCTCCCATGCCGTGGGGGGGCCTTGTGGGGCATCCCCACCCTATTTGCCCATTTCCCCTTCTCCACTCATGACCACAGTCTGGCAGCTGTCACCACTCACTGCCCCCTAAGGTAGGAGCCCATGGTCTGAAGGCACCTGCCCCTTTGCTCAGCCACTCACGCCAGGGGCCCATGTCCTGCACTGCCTTCTGTTCCCTGAGTCACCCCCTCCCCACTCACAAGCACAGTATGGTGGCTCTCACCACTACCCCATCCCCTAATCTGGGAGCCCACAGTCTGGAGGCACCCACACCTTCAGTCAACCCCTTGTGCCAGGGACCCACAGTCCAGCCCTGGCTTCCGCCCCCCTGGTCACCCATCCATATGCCCTTCTAGCCAAGGCTGCACAGCATAGCCATATTGAGACAAAGAAAGCAGCATCCCCAGTTGAACCCCCATCATTTGATGCAGCCAAGTAGGAGTGGCTCCGTACTCATGGCCTGAGCCAGCCACCTGCACCAAGATCCCAAGGACTAGTGGTGTTGCCTACTCCCTACAATGACCTAAACCAGGGGCCCAAGGATCAGCTGCAAAACTTTTTCGATGATGCACTATAGCAGACAGGGGCACACTCTCCAACCAAGCTCTCATGTCCAGGTGACATTCCTCTTGTCTCACCCTCGCATTGCCCCCCCCCCCGCAACTGGAGGCTTTTGCCTGCTCCAAACACCCCCACACAGCCCTGCCCACCTCGGACCACTGGCGAGTTTCCGCACAACCCACCTGATGACCAAATATTCAGACACCATCATGCCCGACCACCCGATAATCAGCAGAGCACACACACAACACCCAAGCCAGGAACCAGGGAGAATGCCCCCTGCACCCGCAGCCAGGTGACCAGCTGGAGAGATACACCACCTCACCAGAAATGTCATCTACATCAGCAGCAGCCCTGCAAGACCAGCAAAAAAAGACCCACATTCATACACTTAATCACTGCTCCATCCAACCACAGACAGGAGATAAGAGCTTCAAAATGGCCAGATTAGTGACCAGAGCAACACACAGGCCAATCCTACTCAGATATATCAAAACAAAATAAAAATTCAGGACACAGCAAAAAAAATACAATAAATAAATATAATAACTACTTGTTGCCTCAGAGACAACAGATAATATCAAATCACATAAAAGAGCAGGACAAGATGGTGCCAACAAGTGACCAAAATAAAGAAACAGAAAACCCCTTGGAGGAAGAAATGGTAATGGAACTACCTGATAAAGAATTCAAAAGACTAATAATATACAGGGCTCTCCAAGAGATCAAGAAAAAAATCAAACACTGACAAAAACAAGGAAAACACAGACAAAATCAACAAAAGGACAGGCAATGCAATAAAAGGATTCAAGAAAAAAATGGAAGAACAAAATGACAAAATAAATAGACAATTAGAAATCATACAAAGACAGCAACTACGCTTCCAAGGAATTAGCAATAAATTATCAGAAACAGACAACTCAATAGAAAGATACGGGGGCAGAGTGAAAACAATGGAAGACAGAATTAGTGAAATTGAAGACACATTCCTTGACACAAATTTGTTTGAGGAAAAATCAGAAAAAGAACAAAGAAAAATGAAGAAAGCCTACAAATTTACGTGGGACAATATCAAGAGGAAAACAGCATGGGATTGGAGCTGAACAACAGGGGGGAGGTGGCAATGGAAAACACAGAGACAATTGTCAAAGAAATGATGGCAGAAAACTTCCCTAACATCATGAAAGACAAGAAGATTTACATCCAAAAAGCTCAAAATACCCCATATACCACAGACCCTGAAAGAAAGTGACCAAGACAAATAATAATCAAACTTGCCAAAACCAGAGAAAAAGAATTGTGAGAGCAGCTGGGGAAAACTGAAAAGCCACCTACAAAGGGAAACCAATAAAACTAAGTTCTGATTTCTCAGCAGAAACCATGCAGGAAACAAGCCAATCAGAAGACATGTATAAAATCTTGAAAGGAAACAAAACAAAGAGCATTCCAATTGGAAATGAAGAATTAAAACTAACTCTATTCACAGATGATATGATACTATACATAAAGAACCCCAAAGATTCCACAGGAAAACTACTGGAACTAATAGATTCAGCAGAGTAGCAGAACACAAGATCAACATAAAAAACAGGTTGGATTCCTATACACCAACAAAGACAGCTTTGAAAAGGAAGTTAGGAAAATAATACTATTTATAATAGCCATGAAAAAGATAAAATACATAGGAATAAATCTAACCAGGGATGTAAAAGACCTATACAAAGAAAACTATAAAACACTATTGCAAGAAACCAAAGAGACATACATAAATGGAAAAATATACCATGCTCATGGATAGGAAGACTCAACATTGTGAAAATGTCAATTCCACCTAAAGTGATCTACAGGTATAAGGCAATGCCAAACCAAATACCAGCAGCACTCTTTAACAAGAAGGAAAAACTAATCACCAACTTTATATGGAAAGAAAAGAGGCCCCAGAGAAGCAAAGCAATGCTGAAAAAAAGAAAAAAGTAGGAGGCCTCACACTATCTAATCTCATATCCTACTATACAGGCACATTAGTCAAAAGAGCCTGGTAATGGTACAATGACAGGCACAGACCAATGGAATAGAATCAAGAACCCAGGCGTAAATCAATCCACCTATGGTCAGATGATTTTTGACAAAGGACCAAAGTCCATTAAATGAGGAAAAGATGGTCTTTGTAACAAATGGTACTGGCAAAACTGGAAGTCCATCGATAAAAAAATGACACAGGACCCATGCCTCACACCATACAAAAAACAAACTCAAAATGGATCAGAGACCTAAATATAAAGCCTAAAACAATAAAGATCGCAGAAGAAAAAAGAGGGACAGTACTAGGGGCCCTAATGCATAGAATACAAACCATAACTAGCAATGCACAAACACCAGAAGATAAATTAGATAACTGTGAGCTCCTAAAAATTAAACTCATGCTCATCAAAAGTCTTCACCAAGAGAGTAAAAAGAGAACCTACAGACTGGGAAAAAATTTTGGCTACAACATATTCAATAAGGGTTTAATTGCTAAAATCTATAGAATACTGTCTTAGCAGTCATTTAGTGCTGCTACAGAAATACCACAAGGGGATGGCTTTAAAAAACAGACATTTATTTCCTCACAGTAAAGTAGGCTAAAAGTCCAAATTCAGGGCATCAGCTCCAGGGGAAGGCCTTCTCTCTCCGTTCACCTTCCCCTGGACTAGGAGCTTCTCCGTGCAGGGATCCAGGTCCCAAATGATGCACTCTGCTCCTAGCACTGCTTTCTTGGTGCTATGAGGTTCCCCAGTCTCTCTGCTAGCATCTCTATTTTATATCTCAGCAGATTTCCTCAAGACACAATCCAATCTTGTATGAGTCCTACCTCACTAACACAACTGCCACCCAACCTCCCTCACTAACATCATAGAGGTAGGATTTACAACATATAGGAAAATCACACAATACCAGGAATCATGGCCCAGCTAAATTGATACACACGTTTTTACACATTTTTAGGGGGACAAAATTCATTCCATGACAAATGCTTCAACACTTCAACAACAAAAAGACAAATAATCCAGTTTAAAATGGGCAAAAGATATGAACAGACCCTTCATTAAAGAAGACATTCAGGTGGCTAACAAACACATGATGAAATGCTTGCGATCATTATGCATTAGAGAAACGCAAATCAAAACCACAATGAGATAACATTGCACCCCGACATTGTTGTCACTAACTAAAAAAAAAAACAAAACAGAAAATAAGAAATTCTGGAGAGGTTGCAGGGAGATTGGAACTCTTATGCAGTGCAAGTGGGAGTGTAAAATGTACAACCAATATGGAAAATGGGCACTTCCTTGGAAAGCTAAAAACAGAAATTCATACAATCCAGCAATTGCACTACTAAGAATATATTTTACAGAAATAACAGCCATCACACAAATAGACATATCCACACCCATATTCATTGCAGCATTATTTACAGTAGCAAAAAGATGGAAACAACCTAAATGGCCATCAACAGATAAATGAATAAATTATGGCCCATACACACAATGGAATACCACACATCGTTAAAGAACAATGATGAATCTGTGAAACATCTCACAACAAGGATGAATCTGGAGGACATTACGCTGAGTGAAATAAGTCAATCACAAAAGGACCAATATTGTATGAAACCACTATTATAAAAACCCAAGAAAAGGTTTATACATAGAAAAAATCAATCTTTTATGGTTATGATGGAGGGGAGAGGCAGGGAGGGGAAATCACTAATTATAACTAAATAGTAGACAAGTGGTAAGTTGATGAAGGAAAAGACAACACACAATACAGAGGAAGTCAGCACAACTTGACCAAGGCAAAGTCATAGAAGTTTCATAGACACATCCAAACACCTTGAGGGACTGAGTTACTGGGACTGAGGGCTAACGTCTCAGGGACATCTTGGTCAACTGAGATAACATAGTTCATAAAGAAAATGTTCTACATCCTACTTTAGTGAGTAGCATCTGGTGTCTTAAAGCTTGCGAGCAGCCATCTAAGATACATTTATTGTTCCCATACCATCCAGACAAAAGGAGAATGAAGAAAACCAAAGATACAAGGAAAATATTAGTCCAAAGGACCAGTGGACCACATGAACCATGAACTAGATGGTGCAGTGCTACCACCACCAACTGCCCTAACTGGGATCACAATAGAGGGTCCCGGACAGAGCAGGAGAAAAATGTAGAATGAAATTCAAATTCATAAAAAAAAAAAGACCAGACTTACTGATCTACAGAGACTGGAAAAACCCCTGAGACTATGGCTCCTGGACACCCTGCTAACTCAAAATTGAAGCCATTCCCAAAGTCCGCCTTTTAGCCAAAGACTAGACAGACCTATAAAACAAACAATAACACATGCAAGGAATGTGCTTCTTAGTTCAATCAAGTATACAAGACCAAATTGTCAACATCTGACCAAAAGCAAAGACGAGAAGGTAGGAAAGGACAGAAAAACTAGATGAATGAATGTGGGGAATGCAGGGTGGAAAGGGAAAGGAGGAGAGTACTGATATAATGTGGGGATTGCAACCAAAGTTGCAAAACAATTTGTGTATACATTTTTGAATTAGAAACTAATTTGCACTGTAAACTTTCACCTAAAGTACAATAAAATTAAAAAAAGAATGCAATGCGTGATATGACAAAACCAACCGAAATAAAAAGGATCATAACAGAATATTATGAAAACCTAGAAGAAACTGACAAATTTCTAGAAACACACTACCTCCCTAACTAACACAAACTAAAGTAGAAAATCTGAACAGACCCATAACAAGAGAAGAAATTAAAGAGATCGTTAAAAACAAACAAATGAAAAAAAAAAAACTCTCAACAACAACAACAAAAAGCCCTGTCCCAGATGGCTTCACTGGATAATTCTATCAAACATTCAGAGAGGAGTTGATACCAATGCCATTCAAACCATTCCAGAACATGAAAAAGGAAGGAATACTGCCAAATTCATTCTATGAAGTCAGTATAACCTTGATACCAAAGCCAGGCAAAGACATCTCTAAAAAAGAAAATTAGAGACCAATATCCCTTATGAACATTGACAAGAAAATTCTCAACAAAATTCTAGCCAATAGAATTCAACAGCATATCAAAAAATATACATATGTATGTGCACATGGCTGGGTATGTGTGTATATATATATCATGACCAAGTGGGATTTATACCAGGTATGCAAGGATGGTTCAACATTAGAAAATCAATCAACATAATACACCTTATAAATAAAAAAAGGAAAAGAATCACATGATTACCTCAATCAATGCAGAAAAAGCATTTAATAAAGTCCAACATCCATTCCTGATAAAATTCTCAGCAATAGGAATAGAAGGGAAATTCCTCAACATAATTATGGGCATATATGCAAAATGAAAGGCTAACATTATTCTCAACAGAGACTGAAAGCATTCCCCCTGAGAACAGGAACCAGACAAGGATCCCTTTATCACCACTCTTATTCAGTATTGTACTGGAAGTCCTAGCTAGAGTAATAAGGCAAGAAAAGGAAATAAAGGGCATCCAAATTGGTAATGAAGAAGTGAAATTATTCCTATTCACACACAACATGATCCTATATGTAGAAAATACCAGAGAATACATAAGAAACCTATTGTAACTAATAGAAGGATTGAGCAAAGTGGCAGGGTACAAGATAAACATACAAAAGTCAGTTGGATTCCTCTACACTAACAAAGAGAACACTGAAAAGGAATTCAGGAAAACAATACCATTTACGATAGCCCCCGAAAGATAAAATACTTAGGAATAAATCTAACGTAAAAGACTTATACAAAGAAAACTATAAAACACTACTGTAGGAAACCAACAGAGACCTTACATAAATGAAAAAACATACCATACTCATGGAAAGGAAGACTTAGCATTACGAAAATCTAAATATTACCCAAAGGGATCTACCAATACAAGGCAATCCCAATCCAAACACCAACCACTTTCTTTAATGAGATGGAAAAGCTTATTAACAACTTCATGTACAAAGTAAAGCATTATTGAAGAAGTAGAACAAAGTAGGAGGCCTCACACTACCCAATCTCAGACCTACTATATAGCTATGGTAATCCAAACAGCCTGGTACTGGTACAATGGAACAGAATTGAGAACCCAGATTTAAATCCATCCACCTAGGCACAGTGATCTTCAACAAAGGATGGAAAGTCTCTTTAACAAATGGTGCTGGCAAAACTAGATATCCATCTGCAGAAAAATGGATCCATACCTCAAACCATGCACAAAAACTAACTAAAAATGGATCAAAGCCCTAAACATAAAACCTAAATCTATAAAGACCAAAAAAAAAAAAAAAAAATTTTTTTCAAGGAAAAAAAAATTGGGACAATGCTGGGGCCCTAATATTTGGCATAAATAGAATACCAAACATAACCAAAAATGCACAAATAGCAGAAGATAAACTAGATAACTGGGACCTCATAAAAATTAAACACTTTTGCTCATCAAAAGACTTCTCCAGAATACTAAAAAACAAAAAACCTACAGACTGGGGAAATAATTGGGCTACGACTACCTGACAAGCATCTAATCTGTAACTTTTATAGTAAACTTCAACACCTCAATAAGAAAAAGACGATCCAAATAAAAAATGGGCACAGTACATTGCCTTACTCATCTAGTGCTGCTACAACAGAAATATCACAAGTGAATGGCTTTAACAAAGAGAATTTTATTATCTCAGAGTCCAGTAGGCTAGAAGTCCAAATTCAGGGCATTGGCTCCAAGGGAAGTCTTTCTCTCTCTGTCAGCTCTGGAGGAAGGCCCTTGTGATGCATCAGTCTCCTTTGGTCTGGGAGCGTCTCAGCACATTAACCTCAGGTCCAAAGGATGTGCTCTGTTCCCCGCACTTCTTTCTTGGTGATATGAGGCAATTGTTTGGACAGAACAAGTGGGATACTGAGTGGTTTAAAGTCAGGAAAGGTGTGCAGCAGGATTGTATCCTTTCACCATACTTATTCAATCTGCATGTTGAACAAATAATCCAAGAAGCTGGACTATATGAAGAACAGGGCATCAGGATTGGAGGAAGACTCATTAACAACCTGCCTTATGCATATGACACAATTTTGCTTGCTGAAAGTGAAGAGGACTTGAAGCACTGACTGATGAAAATCAAAGACCACAGCCTTCAGTATGGACTACTCCTCAACATAAAGAAAATAAAAATCCTCACAACTGGACCAATAAGCAACATCATGACAAACGGGGAAAAGATTGACATTGTCAACGATTTCATTTTACTTAGATCTACGGTCAACACCCATAGAAGCAGCAGTCAAGAAATCAAAAGGCACATTGCATTGGGCAAATCTGCAAAGGACCTCTTTAAAGTGTTGAAAAGCAAAGATGTCACCTTGAAGACTAAGGTGCGCCTGACGCAAGCCTTGGTATTTTCGATCACATCATATGCATGTGAAAGCTGGACAGTGAATAAGGAAGACCAAAGAAGAACTGACAGCTTTAAATTGTGGTGTTGGCGAAGAATATTGAATATACCATGAACTGACAAAAGAACGAACAAATCTGTCTTGGAAGAAGTACAACCAGGATGCTCCTTGGAAGCAAGGATGGCGAGACTGCATCTTACGTAATTCGGACATGTTGTCAGGAGGGATCAGTCCCTGGAGAAGGACATCATGCTTGGTAAAGTACATGGTCAGCGGGAAAGAGGAAGACCGTCAATGAGGGGGATTGACACAGTAGCTGCAGCAATGGACTCAAGTATAACAATGATCGTAGGGGTGGTGCAGGACTGGGCACTGTTTCGTTCTGTTGTACATAGGGTCGCTATAAGTCAGAACAGACTTGATGGCACCTAACAACAACAACTACATCATAAGGTCCCCCACACTCTGCTTGCTTCCCTTTCCTTTTATCTCTTGTAATATAAAAGGTGGTGCAGGCCACACTCCAGGGCAACTCCCTTTACATTGGATCAGGGATATGACCTGAGCAAGAATGTTGCATCCCACCCTAACCCTCTTTAACCACAGGCAGAGATTGTGATTCACAACACATAGGAAAATCACAAAATGGAGGACAACCACACAATACTGGGAGTCATGGCCTAAGCAAGTTGACACCTATTTTGGGGGGACACAATTCAATCCACTACAGACAAGAACAGACACTTCACCAAAGAAGATATTCAGGCAGCTAGCAAACACATGAGGAGATGCTGGCAGTCATCCCAAAAACCCCATTGCTGTCAAGTCGGCTCTGACTCATAGTGACCCTATAAGACAGAGTAGAACTGCCCCATAGGGTTTCCAAGGAGCACCTGGTGGATTCCAATTGCAACCTTTGGTTAGCAGCTGTAGCTCTTAACCACTATGCCACCAGATTTTCCTGGTGATCATTAGCCATTTCAAAACAAACCAAACCCATAGCCATTGAGTGGATTCTGACACATTAGCCATTAGAGAGATGCAAATCAAAATATCAGTGAGATACCATGTCACCCCGGCAAGAATGGCACTGATCCAAAAATAAGAAAACAATAAATGGTGGTGAGATTGTGGGGAGATTGGAATGCTTATACACCATTCATGGGAATATAAAATGGTACAACCACTATGGAAAACGGTATGGCATTTCCTTAAAAAGCTAGAAATAGAAATACCACATGATCCAGGAACCCCATCCCCAGGTATATATCCTAGTGAAATAAGAACGTTGACAAGAATAGACATATGCACACTCACGTTCATTGCAGCATCATTCACAATAGCAGAAACATGGAAACAACCTAAATGCCCATCATAGGATGAATGGATTAAAAAAAAACTGTGGTACATACACACAATGGAATACTACACAATGATAAGGAATAATGACTAATCTGTGAAACATCTCACAACATGGAAGAATCTGGAGGACATCATGCTTAGTGAAATAAGTCAATCACAAAAGGACAAATATTGTATGAGATCACTATTATAATAAGTTTTTTTAAAAGTTTACAGACAGAAAGTAACACTCTTTGATGGTTGCCAGGGATGGGAAGGGGAGGGAGGGAAAACCACCAACCAGATAGTAGACACATGTTAACTTCGGTGAAGGGAAAGGCAATACACAATATGGTAGAAGTCAGCACAGTATGATCAAGACAAAGAAAGACACTGAGAGATACGCAAGGGTAAAAGCCAATTACACTAAATACAACATATGCAACCCTACAACAATAGTAATAAACAATAATTTACAAGTGGACACATACACGGATATGTATGCTGAATAGGTATGGGAAGGCATATGGGAGTACACCCATGTGCATGTATAGACCAACTTGTAGAAATTTCTGCATACATATTCGTATGTGCTGCACGTATAGTCATATACACAATGGAGCACAGGGAAACTTCTTAGACATAACCAAACACTTCACAGGACTGAGTTACTGGGCTTGAGGGCTGGGGACCATAGTCTCAGGGGACATCTAGGTCAATTGGCATAACATAGTTCATAAAGATCCTGTTCTACATCCTAGTTTGGTGAGTAGCGTCTGGGGTCTTAAAAGCTTGCGATCGCCTATCTAAGACACAACTATTGGTCTTCTCCCATCCGGAGCAAAGGAAAGTGAAAAAAAATCAAAGACTTAAAGAAGCAATTAGTCCAAAAGACTAATGGCCCCCAGGAACCACAGCCTCTACTAGCCTGAGACCAGAAGAACTAGATAGTGCCCAGCTACCACTACCAACTGCTCTGACCAGGATCAGGATAAAGGATCCTGGACAGAATGAGAGAAAAATGTAGAACAAAATCCAAATTCATAAAAAAGAACATACTTACTGGTCTGATAGAGACGAGGACCCCTTGAGACTATAATCATTAGTCACCCTTCTAACCTGGATCTGAATCCACTCCCAGAGTCATCTTTCAGCCAAATAGCAGGCCTATAAAATAAACAATAACACCCATGAGGAAAGTGCTCCTTAGAACAATCAACTATCAGAGACCAAAAGGGCAACATTTTCCCTAAAGCAAAGATGAGAAGGCAGGAAGAGGCAGGAAAAGGGGAACTCAGAGTGAAAATGGGGAGAGTGCTGACACATTGTGGGGATTGCAACCCCTGGAACACTTTGTGTGAAATTATTGGATGGCAAACTAACTGTTCTGTAAACTTTCACCTAAAGAACGCATGTGCACACAGACACACACACACATACACACACACGCAAAGCTACACCTCACCCCTATTAAAATGTCAATGATAATAAAAAACGGAAGGTGGTGAGACTGTAGAGAAATGGAATCCTCATTCACTGCTGGTGGGAACGTAAATGGTACAGCCATTGTTGAAAACTGTTTGGTGGTTTCTCAAAAAGTTGAACATAGAATTACCATATGATACTGCAGCCCCAATCCTAGGTTATACCCAAAAGAAGTGAAGGTAGGATTGCAAACAGAAATGTGTACACCAATGTTCACTGCAGCACTTTTCACAGTAGTAAAAGGTGGAAACAACTGAAATGTCCATCACCAGATGAATGGGTAAACAAAATGTTGTACATACATACAGTGGAATATTATGCAGCTGTAAAGAGAAATGAATGAACCTTGAAAACCCTATGCTGAGTGAAATAAATCAGTGGCAGAAGGACAAATACTGTATGATCTAACTTTTATAAAATAAGCAAATATATAGAAACCAAAGATTGTTAATGCTTACCAGGGGTGGGAAGGAGGAGGAAACGGGGAGTTTTTCCTTGGAGGGCATCAAGTTTATGTTAACGGTAGTGGAATCTTTTGGAAGGGGATAGTGATAATGATGGCATAACATGAAAAATGTAATCAATATCATTGAATTGTAAATATGGAAGTTGTTGCTGGTGAATGTGTTGGTGTATATATTTTCACCACAATGAAAAAACTTTTTTAAATATATGCTATTTTTTTTTTGGATCAGATCCACGTACACACTTGAAGGTGAATCCAGGAGTCACAAGTACCTTTAAGGGTTGCTTTTATAAACTTCCCTTTCTTTGCAATCTCCCCAATACTTTCCAGTTCCCTGGGACTTCCCTTTTTTGATCTCCTGGTTAGAGAGCTGTAGCTTTATTTACTCCACTCTGCTGTATACTTCCCATGACTGCACCCACATCTATAACCAAACAGCTGGAGGAAAGAAAGAGAAAAAAAAATTAATGAGGGTTTACACCACTGTTTGGGGACATATCTTCTAATTGGAAATAAAAGTTCTCAGAGTTATAGATGCCAACATGCTATCATGGGCTGAAATAATAGAAACAAAAAAAGAATGTCTGAAAATTTATCCTACTCTCTCAGAAGGCCACTTTACTGCTCCTTGTAGCAAAAGCATAACACTCCTCATGGAGTTCTCTTTGTCCAGTCCAGGTCTGGGGCTACTTTGACTCCAGGCAGGGAGATAGCAGAGGAAAAATTATATAATCACTGACTGTTTAGTAAGTACAGTCATGCATCTTCACTTAATGTCCACCATCCAAAAAAAACAACCAAACCCAGTGCCGTCGAATCGATTCCGACTCATAGAGACCCTATAGGACAGAGTAGAGCTGCCCCATAGAGTTTCCAAGGAGCGCCTGGAGGATTTGAACTACCGACCCTGTGGTTAGCAGCCGTAGCACTTAACCACTATGCCACCGGGGTTTCCTAACACCCACCATACATTCTGTGAAATCGGATGTTAAGTGACTGGGTTGTTGTGGAAACACCATATCATACACAGGCAGTGCCCACTGTTCCACCCGCCTGAGAAGCAGAAGCATCCGGGCCCCACAGTCCCCGTCACTGCCTGCCACCTTAGACAAAGCCTGAGAGCAGTATCCACTGGATACAGGAGGCCGGCCTTGCTGGGTGTACGGCTATGGGCTGAGCAGAGCCTGTGCCAGGAGCCAGATCAGGATTTTGTGAACAGCCGGGCATAGGGCAAGGGATTCAAGGGGTACAGAGAGGTGGCCGCAGGGGTGGGGTGGGGAGCGGGTGTGCTAGTGCTGGGAGCACGGTGGCGGTGGCTGCCCTGGTTGCCTGTGGGTACAGCCTCTTCCTGATCATGTGAAGCCGCAGCTGCCTCCTGGAGTCAGGAGCCCACAAGCGCCCCCACCGGCCTGCTCCCCACCAACGCCTACAGCAGGAGTGTGGGAGCCTTGGCAGGTGCTGCCCTGCACCAGAAGCAGAGGCAGATTAACCAGTAAGCACGGTATACACCGCTTGCATTGAGCAAGGTACCAAGAGGCTGAATTGTGTTCACTTGCTATCCTGTGGTGAAAACTTTCACATGGGTTTCATCGCATCTTTGATGTGGTAGGGGGCAGGTGAAATTGTGCACTGCACATTAGTGGAAAAGCACTATTGGACCCCTGCTTACCTTGCTTATTGGATAATCTGGCCCTGGCCAGGAATGAAAGGCTGTCGGCCACTGGGTGGGTGAATGAAGCCAGGAGGAGGGGAAGGAAGAGGAGGAGGTAGAGGAGTCGTCGCTGAGGGAATTGGGATGCACCGTGTAGCCCCGCTGCTCATTCACTCTGGGGTTTGGGAACTTTAAAACCGTTATTAAAAAAATTAACAAAAGGAGAGCTGCTTTCCCTTTAAAAAAAAAAAAGGAAAGAAACCTTATGGGACCACAGAAATATATGCAGTCCGATGTTGCCTGAAAGGACATTCATTATACCCTGAATGACTGTACTTTGAAATCTGATCTTCCAACCCCTCATCCCCCCGAACCTGCCTGCTACTGTTTACTTTTCAGAGTTCTCGAATAGCTGTTCCATTAATTCTGTCCTGGTTTTACAACTGCAATCGATGGAAAAGACGGGGTAGAATGTGCTTACTCCATCATACCCAAGATCAAACCTCTACTTTTGCACAGACATCACCATCACGGCTGATGCAGCCAACCAGCCAGTCCACTGACCCTGTCAATGTGTCCTTTTGTACTGCCAAAAAGAAAAATTTGATTAATGAGTCAATTAGAGTTAACAGAGTTTATCGAGCAATAAGCTGTTTGCAAACGGGGAGCAGCTAAGACTGAAGTGGCAAGGGGCTCATTCAAGCAGTGCAAGTGCAGGGTTTTAAAGGCATTTGGGGGATTTCCAGTACGGAAGTTACAATGTCCTTAAGCAAAGGAAGGATTTTACAAAATGAGGGTCTTTCTGTCATTGCATTCCTAGGTATACTTGTCTGGTGGGAGTTGGATGTTTTGGTATGGTGAGTCAGAAACATTTTTAACTGCGAAGTTGTTCTTTTCAGAAAGTCTCAGTGGTTAGGACATTTTGAAAACTCCCTATCAGTCTGTCAAGGTTTTGTACCTGGCACAAATAGCCATTAATTTTTGTTTAATAATTTACTGTTCCTCTGATCCCCCTGCACAGGCTGCCTTCATAGCAATTCAACATATTTTTTAGTTAGTAGAATAGAGGATATAGAATATTTGGATTTCAGCAAAACATTGGATAACTGTATCATGATGTCCTTGTTTAATGAATGCACAAAATAAACTGCATAATTAAATATGTAGATCATATTTCACCTTAGTAAGTGATGATATGAAGAGTTTACTGATTAATTGTCCAATGCCACAGGGTTCTACACTATTCAGGATTTTATTTAATGTTTAGGATGGAGAAATGAGGCATGCTTGTCAATCACAGAAAACACTAAGATTGGAATTCTAGTGACTAAATGGAAAGAAGCACTATTACTAGAAATTGCTTGAAATTATTTGAACAGACAAGATGTAAGAAAAGAAATTTAATAAGAATAAATATTAAAGGTCAGATTTGGGGAGCATATGTATATGGCATGTATGGAGAAAACTTATGAGTGTAACTTTCAGAGAGGCAAATTTCAGTTCAATATAAGCAACCACTTTTAAGGAAGGCTGCGTGGCTAACAAAATAATTGTTTATGTTGCTTATTGTAGATTAACTATTTGTGTTTATGTTGTTAACTTTGTTGTTGTGTGGTATCTTACCAAAAACAAAAACCAAACCCAGTGCCGTTGAGTCGATTCCAACTCATAGCGACCCTATAGGACAGAGTAGAACTGCCCCATAGAGTTTCCAAGGAGCACCTGGCGGATTCGAACTGCCAACCCTTTGGTTAGCAGCTGTAGCACTTAACCACCACGCCACCAGGGTTTCCTGTGCTATCTTATTTATTGTTTATTACAAACTACTATTATAAAGCCAAATATTGTTGTGACTCTTTATAAAGGGGTGCATCTCTGGTCACAAGCCCCACTAAATTGCAAAATAAGTC
Source organism: Elephas maximus indicus (assembly GCF_024166365.1). Taxonomy (NCBI): domain Eukaryota; kingdom Metazoa; phylum Chordata; class Mammalia; order Proboscidea; family Elephantidae; genus Elephas; species Elephas maximus. Next base: position 95,679,671 of record NC_064846.1, on the reverse strand, counting down.
ATGGTATAAAATAATGGATAAATTGCTTGCATAGCTATTTGTTGCCATATTTAGGCCTTTAACTTATGCCATCCGATGCTAAGTTCAGTGTTCTTTCCACAATATTATGTAATAGTAAAGCTGTTCAGAACTTTTGGCCTAGTAATTAGACAGTGGGAAATATACCAAATTATTAAAAAAATATATATATATAGATTGTACAGAAATTTTCATAGGGTAACATTTTTACATTTGTCAAGAGCTAATTATGTGCCATGCACTTTAGTAGTAATGAAAGCTAACAATATTCAATATTTACTAAAACATTTTCTATGTATCAGGCACAGTGCTAGAAATTTAGCAAGCACAATCTCATTTAGTAATTTTTTTTTTATAGGAAAGGATAAGTTATCAATTTAGATTAGTTGTTTTGCTTACTGGAATTTTAAACTCATCTTGGCCCCATGATCATAGATATTATAGCATAATTATTTTCATTTTAGTGATGGGACAAATGAAGATTAAAGAAGTTGAGCAACCCTGGGACAACTGGATTTTGATATGTGAAACAATGATATTGGAACACTATCTCACATCATACACAAAAATTAACACAATATGAATCAACGACCTAAATATAAGAACTAAAACTGTAAAACCCTTAGAAGAAAACATAAGGGTCATGAGAACATCACATGAAAAAAAATTACAGGCCAATATGCCTCATGAACATAGATGCAAAAATACTCAACGAATTCTAGCAAATAGAATCAAACAATGTATTAAGAAAATTATACACCATGACCAAGTGAGATTTATTCCAGAAATGCAAGGATGGTTCAACATTAGACAATCAATCAATGTGACACACCACATGAATAAAACAAATGAAAAGAACCACATGATCATCTCAATAGCCACAGAAAAGGCTATTTGACAAAATTCAACACACTTTCCTGTTAAAAAACTCTCAGCAAAATAGGAATAGAAGGGAAATTTCTTAATGTGATTAAGGATATCTATGAAAAACTATCTGCCAACATTATACTCAGCGAATAAAGAGTGAGACCCTTCCCCTTGAGAATGGGAATTAGATGAGGATGCCCGCTATCACCACCACTATTCTATATTGTACTGGAACTACTAGCCAGAATAATAAGGCAAGAAAAAAAATAAAAGTATCCAAATTGGAAAGGAAGAAGTAAAACTATCTCTAGTTTCAATGACATGGTCCTATATATACAAAATCCCAAAGATTCTACAAGAAAGCTGCTGCAACTAACAGGAGAATTCAACAATGCTGCAGTTTACAAGATCAATACTCCAAAATAGGTTGGGTTTCTATACAACAACAAGGAGGACTCTGAAAAGGAAATGAAGAAAACAACAACATTTACAATAACACCTAAAAAACTAAAATATCTAGGAATAAACCTAACAAGGGATGTAAAGGACTTATACAATGAAAACTGTAAAATGGACTACAAGAGACCTGCATAAATTGAAGGATATTCTGTGCTCATGAATTGGGAAACTTAATATTGTGAAAATGTCGGTGCTGCCCAATTTTATTTATAGATTCAATGCAAATCCGAGCAAAATTCTGACAGCATTCTTTACTGAAATGGAAAAACCAGACCTCAGCTTTATATGGAAAGGAAAGAGGCCCTAAATAGCCAAAGCAATTTTGATGAAAAAGAACAAAGTAGGAGGCCTAACAACCCCCAGTTTCAAAACATACTACACAACTACAGTAATCAAAACAGCCTGGTATTGGTATTGGTTCAATGATAGACAAATAGACCAATGGAATAGAATTGAGGGCCCAGAAATAAATCTGCACCTATTGACAACTGATTTTTGACAAGCGTTGTAAGTACATTCAATGGTGAGGGAGCAGTCTCCAACAAATGGTGCTGGCAATATTGAGTACTCACATGTAAAAAATGAAACAGGACCCATATCTTACACCATACACAAAAACGAAGTCAAAATGGATCAAGGACCTAAATGTTAACTCTAAAACTATAAAGTTCTTGGAAGAGAACACAGGGGCAGAAGACAAATTAGTTAACTGGACTTCATCAAAAAAAATACAGACAACCTACAGACTAGGAAAAAATCTTCAGGAACAATATGTTCGATAAAGGTCTAATATCCAAAAAAAGAGAATATATATATATATGTATGTATATAACACTTCTGCAACATAATAACAAAAAGACAAATAACCCAATCAAAAAATGAGCAAAAGGACATGAACAGACACTTCACCAAAGAAGATATTCAAGCAGCCAACAAACACATGAAAAGATGCTCATTATCTTTAACCATTAAACCAAAAACTTGTTGCCATCAAGTCGATTTCGACTTATAGCCACCCTATAGGACACAGTAGAACTGCCCCATAGAGTTTCCAAGGAAAGCCTGGTGGATTCAAACTGCTGACCCTTTGGTTAGCAGCCATAGCACTTAACCACTACGCCACAAGAATTTCCCATTAGACAGATGCAAATCAAAATTACAATGAGATTCCACTTCATCCCTGCTAAAACTGCACTGTTGAAAAAAATAGAAAACAACAAATGTTGGTAAGGATGTGGGAAGATTGGAACACTTATCCACTGTTGGTGGGCATGTAAAATGGTATAAACATTGTGGAAAACAGTATGATGATTCCTCAAAAAAAATTAAAATGGGATTACCATACGACCCAGATAATTCACTCCTAGCTATATACCCCAGGGACCTAAAATCAATGACAAACAGACATATGTACACGGATGTTCATTGCAGCATTATTCACAATAGCAAAAAGGTGGAAACAACCCTAGTGTCCATCAACAGAATAATGGATAAACAAAATCTTGTACATACATATAATGGAATACTGCTCAGCCTCAATGAAAAATGAAGTCCTGTTACATGCTACAACATGGATGAACCTCAAAGACCTTATGCTGAGCAAAATAAGTCAGTCACAAAAGGGTAAGTATGAAATTACAAGAATTGGTAATTATATAGAAATCAATGATTACTGGGGTTACTGGGGTGGGGGAGAGAGGGGAACTCACTCACTGGGAAGTAGTGAATTTCTGTGTATGATGATGGGAAAACTGGCATCGGCTAAGGGCAGTGATTATACACCCAGACTAATGCAGCTGTTACCATTAAGCTGTACACCAAGAAAAAAAAGGGGAGGGGGTGAAATGGCAAATAAAGTGTTTTATATAATTTTACACCTGTAAAAGCAGCCAAAATAATAAATAAAAGAGGGTGTGCCTGTTGATACTATTTAGGTACGACTAAACACTTCATGGGATTAGTTTTCTTGGCTCAAAGGTTTAGGGTCATAGTTTCATTGGTCTATCCTGTCAATTGGTCTATAGTTGTTTTTAGATTTTCTCTTCTGTTTCATGAGGAGCACCTGGAGTCTTAAAAGCTTGCACGCCCCCACCCAAAATACAATTAGCCTCTATTAGCCTGGCAGAGTCAAGGAAGAAGGAGACCCAGGAATTGGAGAAGAAAATGGACAGCAGGTTTAATTGCCTTCATAAACTACTACCTCCATGACCATGAGATCAGAAAAAATGGATGGTGCCCAGCTATCATTACTGAACATTTTGATCAAAGATCCAACAGAAGGATCCTAATCAAAAGGAGGAAAACCATGGAACAGAACTTCAAACTCATATGGAAATCAGACTTCCTGGATTTATTGAAATCGGGGGAATTCCTGAAACTAATCCCTGGAAATAATTCATAAACCTCAATTCGAAATCATCCTATGAAAAAAAAAATGAAGCCATCGTTAAAGTAAACAACAGTTTGGCCCAATTAATAAAGAATGTTTGCCTCGTGCATAGTGTTCTCATAAAGAATTAACCCATTGTTGCAGCCACTGTGTCAGTCCATCTCACTGAAGGTCTTCATCCGTGTCATCAACATCGACTCTACTTTGAGGAGGCAGTTCTTCCCCAGGTGTCTTTTGAGTGCCTTCCAACTTGAGGTGCTCGTCTTCCAGCACTATATCAATGTTCCACTGCTATTCATAAGGTTTTCACTGGCTAATTCTTTTCAGAAGTAGACCACCGGGTCCTTCTTCCTGGTCAGTATTAGTCTGGAAGCTCAGCTGAAACTTGTCCGAAATGGGTGATCCTGCTTGTATTTGAATACCGGTGGCATAGCTTCCAGCATCACAGCAACATACAAGCCCCCAGAGTACAACAAACTGCCAAATGTGTGAGTGTGGGGGGTCACATCACTCAGCACTGTGTTTTCAAGGTTCATCCATGTCATAGCATATATCACAACTTCATTGCTCTTAATGACTGAGGGTTCCAATTTCTCCATATCCTCACCAATACTTGTTAGGTTCCATTTTTTTTTTAATAATAGCCAACACATCCACTAGGATGACTATTATTAAAAGAAAATGGAGAAATTGGAACTCTAATGCATCGCTGGTGGGAATATAAAACAGTGCAGCTGCTAGGAAAACAGTTTGGCAGTTCCCCCAAAAAGTTAAACATATAATTACCTTATGACAAAATAATTCCACTTCCAGGGATATACCCAAAAGAACTGAAAGCAGGAACTCAAACAGATACCTGTATACCAATATTCATTGCAGCATTATTCACAATAGCCAAAAAGTGGAAACAAACCAAGTGTCCACCAACAGATGAGTGGATAAACAAAATGTAGTAATACATACAATAAAATATTATTCAGCCATAAAGAGAAATGAAGTTGTGTTACATGCTATGACATGGATGGACCTTGAAAACTCTATGCTGAGTGAAACATCAGACACAAAAAGAACTGTATAAAAGCATTTATATGAAATATCAAGACTAGACAATTGCATAGAAAGAAAAGATTATTAATGGCTAGCATGGGCTGGGAATGGGGGAATTGGAGAGGTATTGCTACAGGGTTTTGGGGTTTCCGTGGAGGGTGATAAAAAACTTGGAAATAGTGGTGAGTGTAATTAATGTCACTAAATTACACACTTAAAATAATTACAATGTCAATTTTTTGTCTATATATTTTACCACAATAAAATTTAGAACATAATAGAAGAAGTTAAGTAACTTCCCCAAAGTCACAAAGCTAGTAAGTGGAGCTTTGAGATTCTAACTCAGGTCTGTCTCTAAAACCCATGCTACTAGAAATAGGAAGAAAAAAGAAAAACAACAAATACATTTTGGTAGGCCTTGTAGTACCACCTAATATGCATAAAGCTAGGGAAAAATCATTGCTTCCATCAAAAAAACAAGAAAAAAATTTATAAATCAAAAATTTTCTTGAATGCATCAAAGAGTATAAGCTACAGAGGGAGGAACTAACCTGAAATATAAGAAAAAAACAGTATCCTTCAAGGAGAAACAGAAAAAGAACATTGGTGACTCAGATGACTGAGTCAAAGAACTGCAGAATTAAGGGACCACCATACACGCACATAAGAATATTTAAATAAATTTTTAATAAATTGCTAAAGGTTGAGCATAGATTATGAAACCCCCAAAACTTGCAAGATCAAAAGCAGTTCACAATCATTCACAGACTCTTCTATATGCAATTCTATTAAGTGCTCACGAAAAAGATCAGGAAAAAGAGGAGGCCGTCCCAAGTGAAAAACAAAACCCATTGCTGTCGAGTCGATTCTGAGACTAGCAACCCTATAAGACAGAGTAGAACTGCCCCACAGGGTTTCCAAGGAGTGGCAGGTGGATTCAAACTGCCAACTTTTTAGATAGTAGCCATAGCTCTTAACCATTGCACAACCAAGGCTCCAAGTGAACCAGGACTGACAAGGAGAAGAAGCCTACACTGAAGGAAAAGCATAAAGAACTGCCTAGTCATTTCTATTCCTAAGGAACAAAATCCTCAAGGTACTGGGTGAAGGGGAACAAATATTGATGATCCCCAGGATACAAATGAAGACCCATTACAGCTGGAAGAAAGGAAAAAAAAATCTCTAACCCTGGAGAAGGGCAGAAAACACCATGGTTCCAGGTCATTAGAGAAATCCTACTGATAGTGTGTGTGGTTGGGCACGGATCAAAGCTGCACCACCAAAATACAGGGACATAGACCAGCCTAAGACTGACTCCAACCATTTAACATGAAGTAGCAAGTCCAAGTAACAGAACTGTATTGCAGGGCAAGGGCAAGGGTGTGGAGAATGAACCTCTCTGAGATGCAAGTAGACAGGGAATGCCAAACAAAAGGAAGTACCAAAATCAATAAGAAAAATCCTCTAACAAACAAGTTCTTACCCCAAGCACAAGGTAACGCTAACAGAATTTGAAGCCAGTGATAAATGGAAGCTAACCATAGCATTAACAAAACCTGAACCCAACCGAACTCCTGATGAGATAAACTCAGCACTACACAAGAATGGCTTCGAGGCTTGATACTTCCAAATATAAATATAATTCACCCCAGTCTCTGCTGTCTTACAAAAAAAAAATCTGTCACTCAATTAAGAATTAACCAACGTGGGGGGGGGGGAATTAATCAACATGAAATAAAACAACGAAAAAGAACCCACTATCAAGAGACAATGTAACTAACAATAAAATTATTAGAGGAACCAGATATTGAAATTAACAGACAGATAACTCAAAATATTGATGATCATTACATTAATGAGCAACATGAATAGACAGTGAATTTCAACTTAAAGATACAAAATGTAAGAAAGAATCAAACAGAAATGTCAAAAAAGTCATGCAAAAAGGGATGAAGAGTGCCTTCAACAGGCCCTTACTTGACACATTGAGAAAATAATCATTGACCTTGAAGATAGGTCCAAAAAAAAAAAAAAAATTACACTACCTGACACACAAGAAAATTTTTTTTAAATGAAGAAAGAGAATACATGACCAAATATCTGTAGGACAATATCAAATAATCCACTTTATGAGTAATTGGAACCTAAAAAGTAAGAGAACGAGAATGAAGTAGAAAAAATATTTGATGAGATAATTACTGAGAATTCTCCAAAAATAACAAGACCTGGATCAAAAGCAGGTTTAAGCAGGTAGAATAATCAACACATTTGAACCCAACAGCATATTAAAAGGATCATACACTGACACCAAAAGCATAAGCAACAAAAGACAAAATAGATAAATTGGATTTCATCAAATATTAAAACTTTTGTGCATCAAAGAGCATACTTTATCAATGAAGTGAAGAGACAACATATAGAACAGAGAAAATATTTGGGAACTAAATAGTGTATGAGGGTTTAATATGCAGAATATTTAAAGAACTCCTAACACTCAACAATAAAAAGACAAAAAATTCAATAAAAAATGTTCAAGAAACTTGAATAGACATCACCAAAGAAGATATTCGAATGGCCAATAAGCACATGAAAAGACTCTCAGTGGCATTAGCCATTAGGGAAATGCAGATCAAAACCAAAATGCAATACCACTAGGATGCCTGTTATCCGAAATATGAAAAATAAATTTGGGAAATGAGGCAGAGATATTGGAACACTTATCCATTGCTGTTGGAATTGTAAAATAGCGCAGCCACTGTGGAAAACAGTTTGGCAGTTACTCAAGAAGTTAAACATACAATTACCATATGATGCAGGAATTCCACTCCCAAGGATATACCAAAAGAATTGACAGCAAGAACTCAAGCAGATACTTGTACACCAGTGTCCATTGCAGCATTATTCAGAATAGCTAAAAGGTAGAAAAAAAACAATGTTCATCAATAGATGAATGGATAAAGAAAACATGATATTCATATCATTAAATATTATTTAGACAGAAAGAGAAATGAAGTTCTGATACCTGCTGAAACATGGATGAGCCTTGAAAACATTATGCTGAGTGAAATAAGTCAGGCACATAGGGCAAATATTGTATGATCCCACTGACATGAAATATCTAGAACAAGCAAATGCATAGAAACCGAAGTCTATTAATGGCTACCAATGGTGGGTAGAAAGAAGAGATGGGGAGTTATTGCTTAGGCGGTACTGAACTTCTGCTAAGGGTGATGAAAAAAATTGGAAACAGATAGTAGTGATGGTTACACACGTGGTGAATGTAATTAGTGTCTCTGAGATGTAAAAATGGTTGAAATGGCAAATGTTTTGCTATATATAATTTAATACAATGAAAAAAAGGATTACACACAATGACTAAGTGGTATTTATCCCAGGAGTGCAAGGGTGGTTCAACCTAAGAAAATCGATGTAATACACCATCTTAATTGAACAAAAGAAAAGAACTACATGATCATCTCATGCAGAAAAGACATTTGACAAATTCCAACACACTTTCAAAAAAAACTCAACAAACTAGGAACAGAAGAGAAATCCTTCAACATGTTGAAGGCACTAGGAACAACCCACAGCAAATGCCATACTCAACGGAAAAAGACTGGACACTTTCCTCTTACTATTAAGATAGACAAGGACACTTGCTTTCATTTCTGTTATTCAACATTGTACTGGAAGTTCTAGTCAGAGTAATTAGACAAGGAAAAGAAAAAAAAGGCATCCAAATAGGAAAAAGGAAGCAAAATTATCTCTATTTACAAAGGGCCCCCCAAAAAAACCTATATATAGAAAAAGCCAAAAAATTCCACAAGAAATCAACTAGAGCTAACAAATGAACTCAGTAAAGTTATACAGCACAAGATCAATACACAAACATCAGTCATATTTCCAGGATCAGAAAAATTTAAGACAAATATTGGGATACAATATGTTTGAGGAAAAATGAGAAAAGAGAACAAAGAAAAATAAGAATCCTTGAGAATTATGTGAGATACAATCAAAAGCAAAAACTGGCGAGCGATCAGAGTTCCAGAACAAGGGGAGAAAACAGAAAACACAGAGAGGAGCATTGAAGAAATGCTATCAGAAAAGTTCCCAAATATCAAGAAAGATGAAAAGCTGACTATCCAAGAACCTCCATGCACCCCATGTAGGACAGACCCCAAAAGAAAATCATCAAGGCATATCATAATCATACTTACTAAAACCAAAGACAAAGAAAGAATCCTGAGAGCAGCTCCAGAAAAACAAGAAGTCACATACAGAGGTGAAACAATAAGACTAAATTCTGATTATTTGGCAGACACCAAGCAGGCAAGAAGGCAATGGGATGACATATATAAAACCTTGAAAAAAAATGCCAACCAAGAATACTATATCCTGCAAAAATTCTTGCTTAAATATGATGGTGAAATTAGGACATTTCCAGATAAACAGAAATTAAGGGAATATGCAAGATCCAAACCAAACTTACAAGAATTATTAAAGGGAGTCTTTTGCCTAGAGAACAAATGACATCAGTTGACAACCTGAATCTAGGATGCAAGACTTCATCAGCCAGATACCAACCTAGGTAATGAACTCTCAGGGATTAATCAAAACTAAAAGATTTAAAGCAGGGAACCGGAGAGGTTAATCTGTAAATGACAACAACGTCAGAACAATAAAAAAGGCAATGAACGGTGTAGGTATAGAACTTTCTAATGGAAAGGAAGGCAAGACAATAAAAAAAAAAAAATTTTTTTTTTTTTTAATTTACCAAGTAATAAAAGACTGGTTCAAACTTAGGGACATAAAGGTAAGTTTCAAGGTGACCACAAAGAAAGTTAACAAACCTACTCATCAAAATAAAGAAGAAAAACATAGTCGAAGTAATGCAAAATCTACAAAAACAAAAGAAATGAAAAAAAAATCCACTAATGAAAGGAATTCAGCACAAGAGGATAAAAAGAACAAAGAAAACATCTGGATCACACACACACACACTCACAAAAACACTACAAAATGACAATAAATTCACAGCCATTAATAATGCCACTGAATGTACATGACCTAAATGCATGTATAAAGAGACAGAGAGTGACAGAACAGATAAAAAACAGGATCCATCAATATGCTGTCTACAAGACACACCTTAGAAACAAAAACATAAATTTACTAAAAATCAAAGAATGGAAAAAAATATACCAAGCAAACATCTACCAAAAAAGAGTGGGAGTGGCAATACTAATCTCAGATAAAATAGACTTTAAAACAAAATCCACCATAAAAGACAAAGAAGAGCATTATATAACAATTAAAGGTACAATCTATCATGAAGACATAGCCATGATAAATATCTACGCTCCCAATGACGGGGCTCCAAAATACATATAACAAACTGTTACGGCACTAAAAAGAGAAATTGACAGTTCCACAATAATAGTAGGAGACTTCAACACATCACTCTTGGTGAAGGACAGAACATCTAGAAAGAAATTCAATAAAGATATAGAAGATCTAAAGGCCACAATCAGCCAACTTGACCTCACAGACATATAGAGAACACTCCACTCAACGGCAGCAAAGTACACATTCCTTTCCAACGCACATGAAACGTTCTCCAGAATAGATCACATCTTAGGGAACAGAGCAATGCTCAACAATATGCAAAACACTGAAAGGGATACAGAGTATCTTCTCAGATCATAATGCCATCGAAGTAGAAATTAACAACAGGAAGAGCAAGGAAAAAAATCAAATACATAGAAACTGAATAACACCCTGCTTGAAAACCACTGAGTAGGAATCGAAAAATTTCTAGAATCAAATGAGAATGAAGACACATTATACTAAAGCCTTTGGAACAAGGCAAAGGCAGTGCTCAGAGGTCAATTTATAGCAATAGATGCACACATCAAAAAAGAAGAAAGGGACAAAAACAAAGCATCAGCTACACAACTTGAATACAGAACAACAAAAGAAGCCCAAAAGATGCCACTAGAAGAAAGGAAATAATAAAGACCAGAGCAGAAATAAATGAAATAGAGAATAGAAGAACAATAGAAAGAATCAACAAAACGAAAAGTTGGTTCTTGGAAATGATCAACAAAATCGACAAACCATTGGCCAAATTGACAAAAGAAAAACAGGAGAGGATGCAATAGCCCAAATAAGAAATGAAATGGGGACATTACAACAGACGCAACTGAAATAAAAAGGATCATAAAGAATACTACGAAAAACTACACTCTAAAAAATTTGAAAATCTAAAGGAAACGGACAAATTTCTAGAAACACACTACCTACCCAAACTAACACAAACTGATGCTGAAAGTCTAAACAGAACCACAACAAGAGATTGAAAAGGTAAAAAACAAAAAACAACTCCCAACAACAACAAAAAAATTCCTGGTCAGATGGCTCCACTGGAGAATTCTACCGAACTTTCAAAGAAGAACTTATACCAGTACTACACAAACTATTTCAGAACATAGAAAAGGAAGGGATACTTCTGAATTCATTCTATGAAGCCAGCATAACCCCGATACCAAAACCAGGCAAAGACACCACAAAAAAAAGAAAATTACAGACCAATATCTCTTTTGAATATAATCGCAGAAATTCACAGACGAAAATCCATACACCTGTGGTCACCTGACCTTTGACAAAGGTCCAGATTCCAACAAATGGAGAGAAAACAGTCTTTTTAACAAATGGTGCTGGCAAAACTGGATGCCCATCTGTAAAAAAATGAAACAAGACCCATATCTCACAGGATACATAAAAACTAATTCAAAAGTTATCAGAAACCTAAAGATAAAACCAAAAACTATAAAGATCACAGAAGAAAAAATAGGAACAATGCTAAAGAAAACCCGTTGTTGTCGAGACGATTCCAACTCTTAGCGACCCTATAGGACAGAGTAGAACTGTCCCACAGAGTTTCCAAGGAGCACTTGGTGGATTCGAACCGTCGACCTTTTGGTTAGCAGCCATAACACTTAACCACTGTGCCACCGGGTTATTAACAGATACAAGCTATAACTAACATCACACGAACTACAGAAGATAAGTTAGATAACTGGGATCTTCTAAAAATGAAACACTTTCATCAAAAGACTTCACCAAAACACCAAAAAGAGAATCTATAGACTGGGAAAAAAATTTTTGGCTATGACAAATTCAACAAAGTTCTAGTCTCTAAAATCTACAGGAAACCCAACACCTCTACAACAAAAAGACAAACAATCCAATTAAAATCTGCAAAGGAAATGAACAGGCACTTTACTGAAGAAGACATTTGAGCAGTGAACAGACACATGAGGAAATGCTTGCAATCACTAGCCGTTAGAGAAATGCAAGTCGAAACCACAATGAGATACCATCTCACCGCGACATAACTGGCACGAATCAAAAACACAGAAAATAACAAATGTCGGCGAGGCTGCGAGGAGATTGGAACTCTTATGCACTGCTGGTGGGAATGCAAAATGATACAACCATTTTGGAAAATGATATGGTGCTTCCTTAGAAAGCTAGAAATAGAAATACCATATGATCCAGCAATCCCACTCCTAGGGATATATCCTAGAGAAATAAGAGCCGTCACACAAATAGACATATGCACACCCATTGCCACTGCAGCAATGTTCACAATAGCAAAAAGATGGAATCAACCTAAATGCCCAGCAACAGATGAATGGATAAACAAACTATGGTACATACACACAATGGAGTATTACACAACTACAAAGAACAATGATGAATCTGTAAAGATCTGACAACATGGATGAGTCTGGAGGGCGTGATGCTAATATAAGTCAATCATAAAAGGACAAATATTGTGAGACTACTACTATAAAACTCATGAAAATGTTTACACACAAAAAGAAACAATCTTTGATGGTTACAAGGGAGGGTAGGGGTGGAGATGGAAAAACACTAAGTAGACAATAGATAAGTGGTAAATTTGGTGAAGGGTAATACAGTACACAATACCGGGGAAGCCAGCACAAGTTGTCCAAGGCAAGGTCGTGGAAGCTCCATAGACACTTCCAAACTCCCTGAAGGACCGAATTACTGGGCTGAGGGCTGTGGGGACCATGGTCTCGAGGAACATCTAACTCAAATGGCATAACATATTTTATAAAGGAAATGTTCTACATTCTACTTCAATGAGTAGTGTCTGGGGTTTTAAAAGCTTCTGAGCGGCCATCTAAAATACTCTACTGCTCTCACCCCATCTGGAGCAAGGGAGAATGAAGAAAACCAAGACACAAGGGAAAGATTAGTCCAAATGACTCATGGACCACAAATACTACAGCCTCTACCAGACCCAGTCCAGCACAACTAGATGATGCCCAGCTACCACCCCTGACTGTTCTGACAGGGATCACAATATCGACCCCCAGACAGAGTTGGAGAAAAATATAGAACAAAATTCTAACTCTCACACACACACAAAAAAAACAGACTTACTTGTCTGACAGAGACTGGAGAAATCCCAAGAGTATGGCCCCCAGTCACTCTTTTAACTCAGTAATGAGGTCACTCTTAGGTTCACCCTTCAGTCAAAGATTAGACTGTCCCGCACAATAAAACGAGACTAAAGGGGCACACCAGCCCAGGAGCAAGGACTAGAAGGCAAGAGGGGACAGGAAAGCTGGTAATAGGGAACCCAAGGTTGAAAAGGGGAGAATGTTGACATGTCGTGAGGTTGGTAACCAATGTCGCAAAACAATATGTGTACTAATTGTTTAATGAGAAATCAGTTTGTTCTGTAAACTTTCCTCTAAAGTACAATAATAAAAAAAATTTTTTAAGAAAAATGGAAAACAACAATTGTTGGTGAGGATATGGAGAAATTGCAACCCTCATCCACTGCTGATGGGAATGTGTAGTCACCAGGGAAAACAGTTTAGCAGTTCCTCAAAAAGTTAAACATACAACTACCATATGATGCAAGTGATTCCACTCCTGGTTATGTACTCAAAAGAATTGAAAGCAGGAACTCAAACAGATAGTTGTATATCAAAGGTCATTGCAGCATTATTCATAAAAGTAAAAAGATGGAAACATCCCAAATGTCCATCAACAAATGAAAGGGAAAAACACAGGTAAACATCTTTCTGGTAGACTCTGCTTTTGGCCAAGATCCATCCAACATCAGCTTGTTCCACAACTCCTTCTGAATCTGGCTTGAACTTCTGGCAGTTCCCCATGGATGTTGGCTGCAGTCATTTTTTATCTTCAGCAAAATTTTGCTAGCATGTGATATTAATGATATTGTTTGATAATTTCTGCATTTTGTTTGATTGCTTTTCTCTGGAGTGGACAAAAATATGGTTATCTTCCAGTCGGTTGACCAGGTAGCTATCTTCCAAATTTCTTGGCATGGACAAGTAAGTACCTGAAGTGCTGCATCTGTTTGTTGAAATATTTCAATTGGTATTCTGTCAATTCACCAACACCTTCAGTGCACCTTGGAATTCTTCCTTCAGTACCAGCAGTTCTTAATCATATGCTGCCTCCTGAAATGGTTGAATATTGACCAGTTCTTTTGGTACAATGACTTTGTGTATTCCTTCCATTTTCTTTTGATGCTTTCTGTGTCATTGAATTTTTTTCTCATCGAATCCTTCACATAAAGATTAGCGGTCTAAAGAAAACATAATAGAAATTATTGTTTGATTTTAGCTTATGTAAAAATAAAATGTATGAAAAAATAGCACAAATATTGGGAGAAAAGAATTGGAATCATAGTGTTGTTTCCTAAATTTCATAAGAAGCAGTGTAATTTTTTTTTTTTAGGGCAGACTATTTTTTTATTATTAATTTAAGATGTTTGGCATAAACTCTATGGCAAAAGCTGCCTGATTCTACCTACATAAGCTGGTAAGAAAATCCAACTAAAATTTTTTAACAAAGTGCTAAAAACTAAATGTGGGCTAGCATCAGAATGTGTAGCCCTTGAGGGCCTCAGACATAGGAGTGTTCCAAAAAGTTAAGCAAGCACTTCCTCCAGAAGTCCCATCAGTTGCTCACAATAACAAGTGGTAGAATCCTCAGAAAGCTTCCTTCATCTTGCTTACGGGGAGAGGACTATCAGGCATTGCCTAAATCATCCAGGCCAATCTTGCCTATCCCTTCTAAGGAAAAAATTCTTAATCTACAGGGAGAAGGGCAACAAAAACTACAGCCTGAAGACAGTAGTGAAATCCACTGCTTTCTGAGCAAGAGGAACAAGAAAAAACAACTTTACTCCGGAAAGAAGGATAGGAGTATATGCTAGGGCAAGCATTATATCTGGAGAAGGAGCAGACCAAACAAACCAGACCCAGGTTCATAGTGTCTATCTAGGGCTGAGAGTTAATCAGGTCATCAGTGAATGCCCCATTCTTCCATCCCCCACCATCACACTAAACAAAACAAAACGAAACAAAAAAACCAAACCCAGTGCCATTGAGTCGATTCTGACTCATAGTGACCCTATATACCAAGTGTTAAATACAAGTAACAGTAGATCGCAGCTTGAAGCTACAATGGGGAGCAGCACACAGGGAAATTCCAAAACCAAGCAGAGAGACCCAAAACCAATTCAGAAACAGATGTTGAGAAAAACACTATGGCAAATTAGCCTACAACCTAATTACAAGATAGCACTGTAGGCATTTGCACCTCCAGTACATTAAGCCACTGCTTGGGAGAAAGATATGGCAGTCTGCCTCCATAAAGATTTGCAGCCTTGGAAACCCTATGGAGCAGTTCTACTATGTCCTATAGGGCCACTATGAGTTGGAATCAACTTGAAGGCAATGGGTTTGGTTTTTGGGTTTTAATGCATTATGAATAATCATAGCAACAACAAACTTCAAACTCAGGTCAAATATTTATGAGATTAACACAAACTATCATACTAAAGGCCTAGCAGAAGGAAATCTATGCTCATATCCAAGCATGAAAAATATATATCTCAAAATATAATGTTGAATATATATATATTTTTTATACAACATGTCATAATTTCAACAGCAAAAAAATGATGAGGCACAAAAAAATCAAGACAAAACACAGTGGAGAAACAAAGCAATCATGAGAATTGGAGTCAAGTATGACATATGTGCTGGAACCATCAGGGAATTAAAATAACAATGATTACTATTTCAAAACTCTTTAATAAAGGTATCCAACATGCAACATTAGGTAGCTAATTGAAACAAAGAGATGATTTTAAAAATCATATGGAAATGCAGGAACAGAGATGATTGATGCCTTTGATGGACTCACCAGTGCATTTGACACACCTGAAGAAAGAATCAATGAACTTGAAGACAGGTAAATAGAAATAACCCAAAATGAAATGCCAAGGGGGAAAAAAAAAAGACAGAACATCCAAGAGTTGTGGGACAATAGACAATGGTCTAACATACAGATCACTGGAAACCCAGCATGAGATGACAAAGAAAACAGGGAAGATGAAATGTTTGATACAATGTCTGAGAATTTTCCAAAATTAATTAGAGACATCAACCATATATCCAAGAAGCTCAGCAAACACCAAGCCAGATAAATACACACACACACACACACACACACACACACACACCCCTCTAGACATATCACAAACTGTTGAAAACTAAAGACAAAGAGAGTATCTTAAAGGTAACATGAGAAAAAAGTCACATTACATAAAAAAAAACTAAACCCATTGCTGTTGAGTCTATTTCAACTGATGGCATAGAACAGAGTAGAACTGCCCCATATGGTTCCCAAGGCTGTAAATCTTTACAGAAGCTGACTGTCATATCTTTCTCCCATGGAAGAGCTTGTGGGTTCGAATTGCCAACCTTCTAGTTAGCAGCTGAGTATTTAACCATTGTGCCACCAGAGCTCCTTCCACATGACTTAGTTAAAAATAGGGTAAGAATTACAGCAGACTTTTCACTGGAAACCATGCAAGCAAGAAGACAATGCAATGGCATCTTTAAAGTGCTGAAAGAAATAAAATTGCCATCCCAGAATTCTATACCTAGTAAAAGTATCCTTCAAAGGTGAAGGATAAATAAACATTTTCTTATAGAAATAAAAGCTAATTTATTAATAGAGGGCCTACTTCATGAGAAATATTAAATTATTTCTTCAAGCAGTAGGAATATGTTATAAGTCAGAGACTTAGACATACAAGAAAAAATGAAGAGAACTTGAAATGAGAATCATAAAACAGAACTTTTTGTTCTTTTTTAATTGTTATAAAAGATAGCTGACTGATTAAATGAAAAATAGTAACAATGTATTACATGTTTAAAGCATATCTAAAAGTCAAACATGACAAGAATGGCACAAGGGATAGGTTCATGGAATTGAAATATTCTGTTTAAAGGCTTTACACAAGAAGTGTCTTAATATTCTCTGAATGCAGACTAAGAATATGTATCCCTAGAATAGCCACTAAAAAAAGTGAAAAAGCAGCATCAATAATAAATTAGCAGAGGAGAAAAAATGGAATAGTAAAAAACATCCAGTTAAATCTAGAGAAGGAAAAAGAAACAAAGACCTGATAGAACAAATAGAAAACAGATAGCAAAATGGTAGGTTTAGTCCAACCATATCAATAATCATTTTAAATGTAATTGGTCTAAACATGCTAGTTAAAAGAAATGTGATTGTCATTGGATCCAAAAAAAGGACCGAAATATACATTGTCCACACACACACGCAAACTTTAAATATACAGATTCTGATAAGTTAAAAGAGAAAGCATGAAAAAATATAAACCATGCAAGCTAACTGAAGTAGCTATATTAATTTCAGACAAAGTAGACTAAAGAACAAAAAACATCATCATGAAAAAAGAGGGATATTGCGTAATGCTATGGTGGTTAATTTTCCAGAGATGTAAGGATCCTAAATGCCAATGAAACTAATAACTGAGATTCAAAATATATGAGGCCAAAAAACTGATAGACCTAAATGAGAAATGTACAAATCCATGATAATAGTTCAACACTTTTCTCTCAGTGATTGATAGGAAATGTAGGTATAAAATCAGTAACAATATACATGACCTGAAAAACTGTCAATGAACTGGACCTAATTTACAAGTATAGTACACTCCATCCAAAAAATAGCAGAATACATATTTTCCTTAAGAGCACAAATAAACATTTACTAAGATTCACCATCCCCCACATGTCTGTCAGTTTGTCATACTGTGGGGGTTTGCATGTTGCTGTGATGCTGGAAGCTATGCCCTGGTATTCAGATACCAGCTAGGTCATCCATAGAGGATAGGTTTCAGCTGAGCTTCCAGACTAAGACAGACTAGGAAAAAGGACCCGGAAGTCTAGTTCTGAAAAGAATCAGCCAGTGAAAACCTTAGGAGTAGCAGCAAAACATTGTCTGATATAATGCCGGAAGATGAGCCCCCCCAGGTTGGAAGGTACTCAAAAGACAACTGGGGAAGAGCTGCCTCCTCAAAGTAGAAAAAAAAATCAAAGTAGAGTCCACCTTAATGATGTGGATGGAGTCAAGCTTTTGGGACCTTCATTTGCTGATGTGGCACAACTCAAATTGAGAAGAAACAGCTGCAAACATCCATTAAAAATCAGAAGCTGGAAGTATGAAGTATGAATCCAGGAAAATCGGAAATCATCAAAAATGAAATGGCATGCATAAACATTGATATCCTAGGCATTGGTGAGCTGAAATGGACTGGTATTGACCATTTCAAATCAGACAATCATACAGTCTACTATGCTGGGAATGACAACTTGAAGAGGAATGGTGTCGCATTCATTGTCAAAAAGAACATTTCAAGATCTATTCTGAAGTAAAATTCTGTCAGTGATCACATAATATCAATATGCCTACAGGGAAGACCAGTTAATATGCTATTATTCAAATTTATGCACCAAACACTATGGCCAAAGATGAAGAAATTGAAGATTTTTATCAGTTTCTGCAGTCTGAAATTGATCGAACATGCAGTCAGGATGCACTGATAATTACTGGTGATTGGAACGCGAAACTTGGAAACAAAGAAGGATTGGTAGTTGGAAAATATCATCTTGGTGACAGAAACAATGCTGGAGATCCAATGAAAGAATTTTGCAAGACCAATGACTTCTTCATTGCAAATACGTTTTTTCACCAACTTAAATGGCAACATGGACCTCACCAGACAGAACACACAGGAATCAAATCAAATACCATCAGTAAGAACAAGGCCAGGAGCTGACTGTGGAACAGGCCACCAATTGCTCATACGCAAGTTCAAGATGATACTGAAGAAAATCAGAGCAAGTCCACGAGAGCCAAAATACAACCTTGAGTATATCCCACCTGAATTTAGAGACCATCTGAAGAATATATTTGACGCACTGAAAACTAATGACCAAAGACCAGATGAGTTGTGGAATTACATCAAGGGCATCATACATGAAGGAAGCAAGAGGTTATTAAAAAGACAGCAAAGAAAGAAAAGACCAAAATGGATGTCAGAAGAGACTCTGAAACTTGCTCTTGAACATCGAGCAGCTAAAGCAAAAGGAAGAATTGATGAAGTAAAAGAACTGAACAGAAGATTTCAAAGGGCTGCTCAAGAAGACAAAGTATTACAATGACATGTGCAAAGAGCTGGAGATAGAAAACCAAAAGGGAAGAACATGCTCAGCATTTATTTCTCGAGCTGAAAGAACTGAAGAAAACATGCAAGCCTCGAGTGGCAATAGTGAAGGATTCTATGGGGAAAATATTAAATAACGCAGGAAGCATCAAAGAAGATGGAAGGAATACACAGAGTCATTACACCAAAAAAAATTAGTCAACGTTCAACTATTTCAACTAGCATATGATCAGGAACTGATGGTACTGAAGGAAGAAGTCCAAGCTGCACTGAAGGCACTGATGAAAAACAAGGCTCCAGGAATTGATGGAATATCAATTGAGATGTTTCAACAAATGGATGCAGAGCTGGAAGTGCTCACTCATCTATGTTAAGAAATATGGAAGAGATCCATACTTATGCCTATTCCCAAGAAAGGTGATCCAACCGAATGTGGAAATTATAGAACAATATCATTAATATCACACGCAAGCAAAATTTTGCTGAAGATCATTCAAAAGCTGCTACAGCAGTATATCGACAGGGAACTGCCAGAAATGCAGGCCAGATTCAGAAGAGGACATGGAACCAGGGATATCATTGCTGATGTCAGATGGATGCTGGCTGAAAGCAGAGAATACCAGAAGAATGTTTGCCTGTGTTTTATGGACTACGCAAAGGCAGTCAACTGTGTGGATCATAACAAATTATGGATAACATTGCAAAGAATGGGAATTCCAGGACACCTAATTGTGTTCATGAGGAACCTATGCATAGATCAAGAGGCAGTTGTTCAGACATAACAAGGGGATACTGAGTGGTTTAAAGTCAGGAAAGGTGTGCATCAGGGTTGTAGCCTTTCACCATACCTATTTAATCTGTATGCTGAGCAAATAATCCAAGAAGCTGGACTATATGAAGAACAGGGCATCAGGATTGGAGGAAGACTCATTAACAACCTGTGTTATGCAGATGACACAATCTTGCTTGCTGAAAGTGAAGAGGACTTAAAGCACTTACTGATGAAGATCAAAGACCACAGCCTTCAGTATGGATTACACCTCAACATAAAGAAAACAAAAATCCTCACAACTGGACCAGTAAGCAACATCCTGATGAATGGAGAAAAGATTGAAGTTATCAAGGGTTTCATTTTACTTGGATCCACAATCAACATCCATGGAAGCAGCACTCAAGAAATCAAAAGACACATTGCACCGGGTAAATCTGCTGCAAAGGACCTCTTTAAAGTGTTGAAGAGCAAAGATGTCACCTTGAAGACTAAGGTGCGCCTGACCCAAGCCATGGTATTTTCAATCACATCATATGCATGTGAAAGCTGGACAATGAATAAGGAAGACCGAAGAAGAGTTGACGCCTTTGAATTGTGGTGTTGGTGAAGAATATTGAATATACCATGGACTGCCAAGAGAACGAAAAAATCCGCCTTAAAAGAAGTGCAACCAGAATGCTCCTTAGAAGCAAGGATGGCGAGACTGCGTCTTACATACTTTGGACATATTGTCAGGAGGGATCAGTCCCTGGAGAAGGACATCATGCTTGGTAAAGTACAGGGTCAGCAGAAAAGAGGAAGACCCTCAACGAGATGGACTGACACAGTGACTGCAACAATGGGCTCAACCATAGCAATGATTGTAAGAATGCGACAGGAATGGGAAGTGTTTCATTCTGTTGTGCATTGGGTCACTATATAAGTCAGAACTAACTTGATGGCACCTAACAACAACAAGATTCACCATATTCTGTGCCACAAATAAATGTTAACAAATTTGAAAGAATATAAATCTTACAAAGCAGATTCTCAGGTAATAATGGAATCAAAATCGATAAAGAAAGATATCTGGAAAATCACTCCAAATAATTGGAAATTAAACAACACAATTCTAAAAAAAATTTTTATGAGTCAAAGCAGAAGTCTCAAAGAAAATTAAAATATTTTGAACTAAATTTAAATGAAAAAACTATACATAAAAATTATCACATTGCTTACGGGGAAGTTTATGGCATGAAAATCTTATATTAGAAAAGAAAAAAGAGTTAAAATCTTAAGAAACAAAATACGAAAGAGCAAATTAAACCCCAGTCAAGCAGAATGATGGATATAATAAAGATTGGTATAACCTTCTTCTAGCCAAGATGTTGCAATAAGGACTGGATTTACCCTCAGTCTCAAAGAACGAAAACAAACAAGACAAAATATATGCAACAATGTTTTTCAACATCAGTAATCCCTGAGAAACAAGAAAGGAACAGGTAAGTCTTATAATTGCCCCAGCTTATATTTTTTTTTTATTGCCTTAAGAGAATTTCCAGGCCACGGTGGAAGGAGGGGTAACTGAGGTGAAGTCAAGCAGACACCTTAAGTTAAGGAGATGGAGCTGAGAATCCACAGGAAAAAATGCATCTAGAGTTCATAGGGCATAATACCAAAGAGGACAGAGTTGCAGGGAGAGAGAACTCTGCAGATCTGCACAGCATCCCTCTTGACTACTCAGAAGAATAATAGGGAAATATGATCAGTTAATGCATGCAAAGAAACTATCCAAGACAGGATAAGAACCATACAAAATGTTTAGAGAGAATCATGCCCAGTGTTCACACAGGGCTGGGAAAAATCTCTGTTACCACCAGATGAACTGAAAGATATTTATAAACCACAAAGTTCTGGGTAGAGTATCCAGTAAGGTCTTGCCCGTCCGTAGTCACAAAAATTAGCCATTGACTGAGCATACTCTGACCCACATAAAAATTGTTTAAGTAAGACTCAAAAGGATCGAACTGGTCCCAATTAGCCACATTGTAGAATGAAACTCAAGAATATTTATAGGACTAGAAAAATATCTAGCACCCAACAAGATAAAAGTCATAATGTCTGGAATCCAGTCAAAAATTACTAGGCATTCAAAGAGGAAGGTAAACATGACCCATAAAATGAGGAGAATAATCTGTCAATTTCAACACAGAAATAATATAGATATTAAAATTAGCAAAAAAGGATATTAATAGTTATTTTAACTGTAATTTTTATTTTCAAAAAGCTAAATAGAACATAGAAGACATAATGAAGGCTCAATATAATGATGACCACTTCTGGAGATAAAAACTATAATGAAAGGCATACTAGATGGAGTTGAAGGCTGACTACACATTACACAAGAAAGATTTATGTGCTTGACGGCATATCAATAGAAACTATTCAAAACGAAATAGAGAAAAATAAACTTTTAAACATTAAAAGGGCATCAGAACACTGTTGGGCAATTTCCAGTGGTCTTAATATGTGTGGGGAAACCCTGGTGGCATAACATACGCACTGCCGTCGAGTCAATTCTGATTCATAGCGACCCTACAGGACAGAGTAAGAACTGCCCCGTGGGGTTCCTAAGGAGCACCTGGTGGATTCGAACTGCTGACCTTTTGGTTAGCAGCCACAGCACTTAGCACTTCTACTTCTAGGTATATAACAAAAACTTGAAAGAAGAGACTCAACAGCCAAAAGGTGGAAACAACCTAAATACCTATCAACAGAAGAATGAATAAACAAAATGTGGTACATATATACAATGGAATACTACTCAGTCAGTAGGAGAAATGAAGCCTTGATACATGCTACAATATGGATGGAGCTTGAAGATATTATGCTGAGTGAAATAAGTCAATCACAAAAGGACAAATATTGTATGACCTCATTTACATAAAAAGACAAGAGAAGGCAAATTATTTATTAGTGGTTACCAGGGTCGAGGGGAAGGGGGAAAGAGGGTGTTATTGCTTATGGAGTACTCAGTTTCAGTTTAAGGTGAGATCCTTGAGTAACTTGACTTTTTCTTCCAAGTATATCAGGAGGCCTGGTCTTCAGCACAAAACCATAACAACTAAAGCAGTCTTAACTATTTCTAAACCCAAACAACCTCTTTCAAATTCTCGTGGATTCCAGACTTTCTGGAGCAATAATTTCATGGGTTCCTCCAGCCTCCATGGCTCCAGAACCAGCTTATCATTTTAATTTTTCAGAACATAGAACTTAATCTTGAACTCTAAAGTCATATTTTTCTCTTTCTCCTGGGGAGGGGGGGCTTACCTCCAATCAAATTCCAAGTCCTGCCAGCTCTATTTTTGCAGTGTTGTTCATATCAAGCAGTATTTTGTGTATGTGTGTGTGAAAATATATACAGCAAAGATACACCATTACAACAATTTCTACATGTACAATTCAGTGGCATCGATTACACTTCAAGTTGAGCAACCATTCTTCCTATTTGCCAAAGTATTCTGCCACCATTAACTTAAACTCACTGCTTCCTAAGCTCCTCATCTAACTTTTTGAGTTGTTGTCAATTTGATCTCAAGTGGATAATTCTTTAAAAGAGCACAGTCCAAAAATGAATGCTTCGAAGGCCAGTGTAACAGGGATGGGGGTTTGGGGAGCATGGTTTCAGGGGACATCTAAGTCAATTGGCATAATAAAATCTATTAAGAAAACATTCTGCATCCCACTTTGGAGAGTGGCTTCTGGGGTCTCAAACACTAGCAAGCAGCCATCTAAGTTGCATCAATTGGTCTCAACCCACCTGGAGCAAAGGAGAAAGAAGAACACCAAAGACACAAGGTAATTATGAGCACAAGAGACAGAAAGGACCACATAAACCAGAGACTCCAAAAACCTGAGACCAGAAGAACTAGATGGTGCCCGGCTACAACCCATGACTGCCCTGTCAGGGAACACAACAGAGAACCCCTGAGGGAGCAGGAGAACAGTGGGATGCAGACCCCAAATTCTCCTAAAATGACCAGACTTAATGGTCTGACTGAGACCAGAAGGACCTGGAGGTCATGGTCCCCAGACCTTCTGTTAGCCCAAGACAGGAACCATTCCCATAGCCAACTCTTCAGACAGGGATTGGACTGGGCTAGGGGATAGAAAATGATACTCATGAAGAATGAGTTTCTTGGATCAAGTAGACACATAAAACTATGTTGGCATCTCCTGTGTGGAGGGGAGATGAGAGGGCAGAGAGGGCCAGAAGCTGACCGAATGGACTTGAAAATGGAGAGTGGAGGGAAGGAGTGTGCTGTCTCATTAGGGGGAGAGCAATTAGGAGTATGTAAAATAAATATATAGCAAGGTGTATATAAATTTTTGTATGAGAGACTGACTTGATTTGTAAACTTCCACTTAAAGCACAATAAAAATTAATTTTTTTAAAAAAGAGCACAATTCAAGCCTTATCTTTTTTATTTCCACTCTCACCACCCAGTCTGGGAGCTCATTACCTCTTACTGAACTATTGCAAGAGTTTCTGAAGAGGTCTCTGCTGCTCCACTGCATTCATCTTAAATACTGCTATCATATTAATCTTTCCACAGCATAGTTTGAGCCATTCTCCAGCTCAAAAACATTAAATGTTTCTCCATTTCTGATCAAATCAAGTTTAAACTCCTTGGTCTGACATTCGCAGTCCTCCTTAACCTGGTCTCAACCCACCTATCTATTGCCAATTCTTATTGACCCTTGCTATTCTATTCCTTTCACTTGGCATGCCCTATTATAAAGGACATGCTTTCCTAGAATAATGACAGGAAAAGGGCAATTATCAAGCATCAGCAAATATACACTGACATCTACCCTGTGCAAGGCACTGCAAAAGTTTACAATCCACCAGTTGCTTGATTACTTGAGCATATCGAATTAAGTGACACAGATCCCCTTTGCCAAGTTCTTGGCAGCTATTAATTGAAAGGGAGAGGAAACATGGTCTGGATAGCAGGGACCCACCCATAGAAAAGTTAAGTTGGATGACATGAAAGAAAGGCGTTTGTCAAAAAATATTTCCATAAACTGTGCTTGAAAGTCCACACTTAAAGAATCACTTTTGGGGGGCTAACCTTGCTAGGCTTCTCTTTTTAAATGCAAATTATTCTAAGATGAAAAAATAGTAAGTCCTCAACATCTCAATGGAAATTTTCCACTAATGACTCAGAGACAAACACTGAAAGGGTGTGAGAATGGGGAGTAGAAGAGAGAAGGTAATGTTCTTTCGCCTTCACTTTACTAAAACAGCTTTGGCAATGTTTAAGCACATAGACTTTCTAATTGACTATGTGAATTTGAATCTTCCACTTACTAACTGGATCACCCTGAGCAAGTTACTTTTCCCTCTGTGCCTCTGAGCCTATGATAATAAGTTATTATGAAGATTAGCTGAGTTACTATACATAAAATGCTTAGAAGAGTACTTTGCCCATAGTAAGTGCTCAATGAATGTTAGCTATTGTTATTAGGCTTCCTAAAAAAAAAATATTCCTAATCATAAAAGCTGTAGCTGATCTGACTCTTTGGGGTGCTAGAGAAGGGTAGAGGTACAAGTACAAAAACCAAGCTAGTTGCTGTCGAGTGGATCTGACTCCTGGTGACCCCATATGTGCAGAGTAGAACTGCGCTCCACTGTGACCTTTCAGAAACAGATCATTAAGCCTTCGTTGGGTTCAAACCATCAACCTTCTGAGTGCTTATTTGTTTGTGCCACCCAGGGACTCCTGAGGTACACGTGAAGAAAAACAAAACAAAAACATTTGCCATTGAGTCAATTCCAACTCATAACAACCCTATAGGACAGAGTAGAACTGCCCCATAGGGTTTCCAAGGAGCAGCTGGTGGATTTGGTTAGCAGTCAAATGCTTAACCACTGCACCACCAGGGCTCCCTTTGAGGTACAAGTAGGTGGAATTAAATTAACCTTCCCAGGTTTGCTGTGAGGAATGAACCCTGGGAAAGAGAAAGGGAAAGGAGACCACTGAGACATTTCAGAAGACTTCCTGGCTGCACCCTTGGAGCACCTGAGGCAAGTTGCTTCCCTTTCTGGGGCCTCGGAGTCTCCATTTGTAAAATGAGGGCTTTTAAGAAACTCATCACTAAGGTACCTTTCTGAAAGCTTCTCTATTCTGGGAGTCTAAAAAGAAGGAAATAAAGATGACCCAGGCAGTTCCTGACACTAAGGGACCCTTTTCCTGTTTCTAAACATATTAATGCCTACTTTTAAGCCCCCTCTCCCCCACCGAGCCATTCAGCATTCTGCAACTTGCCTGTTTCCTTAGCCATCTCCCCTACCCTTGCCTCAGCCCTCATGAAGAGGCTTCCTTGGTTCTAGCAGTCTTCCAATCGACCCTTCACTCCTACTATTTATTTATGGATCAACATATCTGTAATTGAAGAGTCAGTCTTGGAAATCAAGGTACGATGGAGCATATGTCTAGGTGGCATTCTTTCCCTGTCTTCTCTTCCAAAGACCAACCTATCTCCACCCCTGTCTCACCACACACAGCCTTACTGACCCAACTATTTTCCAGCCTAGGCACAAATAGAAAATTTTGTTCATTTCAACCCCTCTCCCTTCTTTCAACTCCAGTTCGTTTTCATTAGAGCAGAGGTAAGCAATTTTTTTTTCCTGTAAAGGATCAAACAGTAAATATTTTAGACTCTTTGGGCCATACAGTCTCTGTTACAACTACTCAGTTCTGCCATTATAGCACAAAAGTAGCCATAGACAATAGGTAAAAAAAATAAGCTTGGCTGTATTCCAATAAAATTTTATTTATGGATATTGAAATTTCAATTTCATATAATTTTCATGTATCATGAAATATTCTTCTACTGATATTTTTCAACCATTAAAAATGTAAAAACGATTCTTAGCTCACAGGCTGAAAAACAAAAACAGATGGAGGGCTGGATTTGGGTTGAAAAGTATAGTTTACCAATCTCTAAATTAAACCCTCCAAAGATGCATTTCCTTGCTCTCTTATTGGGTGACTAAAGTTTGGTTGTTCAGGAGAGAGTGAAAATGTAGTGGAGAAATTTTCCGATAAGGGAACATGCAAAAACTAGCAAGATGAAACAGTAAGAGAGGTATTACAGAGTGGGAGAGAATAAAGAAACTGGGCGGAAGCAAGACTAAAGTGAAAGCTGACCTTTTAGAGTGAAAATAAAACTTTAGTCTGTAATGTGGCTCTGTTTTAGCTTCAAAATCAAAATCTTCTGAAATAATCCCTGAGTCAGCTACCTAGTCCTCTTAAAAGGCCACTCCATATTTCTTTCATTGAATTATTAACCAAATTACAGTGCTTCCTGGTCCTCACAGTGGGCAAGTTCTTTAAAACCAATCTAAATCTCTCCCTTTACAGTTTGTACCAATTTTTCTCTTTTACCCAGTTTTCAGTGAATATGGGCACAACAACTTGACCATTACTCTCCAAGCACTGTGGTCAGACTGGAGAATGATTTTGGACTACTTATGACTGGCTGTTTGCCCCCTTGGACCAGTTACTAAACCTCACTGAGTCTCCACTCACACCCTCCACACCCATAAAACAGGACTGACACCACCTACCCTCTTCGGTTATAAGGAGCCTGATGGTAGTTCACACCAGCAAGGACACAGAACTAGTTTTGACCCGGAGTACGTACTCCGTGAACCAGGATTCCGGTTCTCTTTCCCTAGACAGACAGCTAGGACTTGAGTTTCTCTTCTTCTTTCAGAGAATTAGCTTGCTTTCTCCTCTCAGAATCTTAGTCTAAGACTCCCTTGCCCTGATGAGAATGTGAGGTTGTAGTCTCTTCATTCTTGGTTATCTTCTCTGTCTTCCCCTCCCTCTCTCTTCTGCAAAACGCTATCCCCCACCAGTCCCTCCTACATCTGGAATCTTGGCATTAGGCCATGGCCCCTACTCACCTCCTCACACACCTTCTTTTGCCCGAGTTGAGCCGCTCTTGATTGTTCATGAAGCCTGTTTCCCATTACTTTGTCTTCTGGGTTCCATCCCAGAGCCCTGGACCTTCCTCATTCAACGTGTTCACCCAAAACTGAGGAATCCTGCCTTCCCCCACTCCAGTGGGTACTTATCCTAACTACTTACATTCCCACCAAAGAACTATAATCTTTTTCCAAAACACACCTCCCCTAGCTGCGATGCTTTGGGTCAGGCCAAAGCCTAACTGTGCTTATTCTCCAGAATGTGATGAAGATGGACAGAAAGGATACAAGGCTCCATCCTAATCCTGAGGCTTGAGTGCTGGTGGTGCTAAGGCTTTAGGGAGCTCAGGGAGAGAGGTAGGGGTGGGTAGGTTTTGGGGGATGCTCTTGGAAGCCTGGAGGCACCAGGCAGAAATATCCAAATTGCACTGGGTCTTCTCCCCAATCACTGGGTGCGTTCCATCTACGGATGTGGGCCGAGGAACATCTGGTGGGCTACTGCCCTGTGAAAGCCCCAGGCAGTCTTGCAGATGACAATAACAATGACCATTTATTGATATATCACTGGTACACTGTATCTTCTCAACATCCATATAGGATGGTTTTGTTACCAATCCCATTGTTTCACGCTGAAAATTGATTGTGAGAAAGGTGGGGCATCTTGCAGAGATCCACAGTCAGTTATACTTAGGTTTGAGTCCCAGTTCCACAGGCTCCCTACTAGTGTGTGCCTCAGGAAAATCCCTTCCCTGCATCCAGAAAGAGGGTCTTAAGCTCTGCGTACCTCATCCCTCTCCTACCATTGAAGAGGACTCAGTGATTAACACTGGAGACCCTGGTGGTGAAGTGGTTAACAGCTACAGCTGTTAGCCAAAAGGTTGGGAGTTTGAATCCACCAGGCACTCCTTGGAAACCCTATGGGGCAGTTCAAGTCTGTCTTATAGAGTCACTCTGAGTTGGAATCTACTAGATGGCAATGTTTATTTTTTTTTTTGTAATGGTTAACACTAAGGCCAAGTCCTTAGTACAAAGAGACCACTTTCCCTCTCCCTGTCCCCCGTCAGAGGTAATAACCAGGCCAGAATCTGGGCCAAAGAGGTAGGGAAGGGTTGGGAGGTAAGGTGGGATGGAGAGTAGTTCTGGGATACTCAGACAGCCCTGAGAGGCCAGGCCAGGCTTAGAAAATATTTACCAGGCAGTGAGAGCCTCCCAAGGAGTATGCCTGCTAAAGAAAAGGCTTTTCCCAAACCCTTTAGTCCCTTATAGGTGGACTGCACTATTTAACATCCATTATCTCCCAGAAGACTTATAATTAACCTAATCAGTGGGGTTGGCCCAGAGCGAGGCTGTGGGGGTACTAACAGAGGCTTCATTTGACCTTTACCTTCGTAAGCCTCAGAAAAACTAAAAGGTCCCTCTTAAATAACTCTTGCATGGTTGAGCTCTGATCTTCAGTCTGTGAGGTTTGACTCCAGTGGCACCCCCAGCTGCTTCCTACAGAGAAGTCAACTCTCTGGTTAACCTCCAGGTTAAGAAAGAAACCAAAAGTTCACCACCACATGGCTACATAAACTTGATTGAACCTTCCTACCTGCTTCCTCCAAACAAACAAAAAGACAAAGATGGAGGGATCCTGAAGCCAAGTGCTGCCAAGTGCTGGGCAATGTTTTTACTGATTTCTCTTCCATACGTCCGTGAAGCTGGGTCAAATGGTGATTTCCAATCTAGTTTCAAATGCATTTATTGATTCATTATATGAATATTTTCTGAGACTACCACTCGGCTCCACTGAGCTCAAACACACTACCCTATACCTCTTCAAAAAAAAAAAAAAAAAGAATACCTCTTCAAGGTGCACAAATATCAGAAGATTCAGATAAGAGCCTAAATAACTCCAATAACATGGCAAGAACAGTGTCAGTGATTCAGTGTCAGGGAGGTAGTAATAAGATTCAGTGAAGAAGAAGAGCTCTTTCTGACAGGGGCATCATCCCATAGGGCTTTTAGGGAGGAAGGGGCATTTGAGCTAAGCCTTGAAGAACAGGAAGAATTTGGACAATTTTTGTGGATATAGACATTCTAGACACAGGCAATTGCATAACCAAAGATACATTTTGTAGTGGAAAGAGTGTTGGGAGTCAACAAATCTGAGGTTGAATCACAGTTCTGCCATTCACTTCCTTAAAGAACATTTTCCCTTCTCTGGCTCTCTGTTTCCTCGTCTGTAAAATGATGATACTGGTTAGGCAACTTCTTAGGGCCCTCTATACACTGTCATCCTGATTTTTTTTTTTTTAACATCACGTAAACCAGTTTGCCTAAAGGGTAGAGTAGGTGAAGGAGAATAATGCAAGGGTAATTAGGGAAAGAAAGAAAAGACCAAAATGGATGTCAGAAGAGACTCGGAAACTTGCTCTTGAATGTAGAATGGCTAAAGTGAATGGAAGAAATGATGAAGTAAAAGAACAGAAGATTTCAAAGGGCAGCCTAAGAAGATAAAGTAAAGTATTATAATGAAATGTTCAAAGACCTGAAGCTGGAAAACTGAAAGGAAGAACACACTCAGCATTTCTCAAGCTGAAAGAACTGAAGAAAAAATTCAAGCCTCAAGTTGCAATTTTGAAGGATTCTATGGAGAAAATATTCAATGACACAGAAAGCATCAAAAGAAGATAGAAGGAATACACAGAGTCACTGTACC
Source organism: Elephas maximus indicus (assembly GCF_024166365.1). Taxonomy (NCBI): domain Eukaryota; kingdom Metazoa; phylum Chordata; class Mammalia; order Proboscidea; family Elephantidae; genus Elephas; species Elephas maximus. Next base: position 95,648,820 of record NC_064846.1, on the reverse strand, counting down.
AAAAAGAATTGGTCAAATTCAACCTTTTCAGGAGGTAGCATATGCTCAAGAACCTGTGGTATATAAGGAAGACATCCAAGTTCCACTGAAGGCATTGGTGAAAAACAAGGCTTCAGAAACTGACAGAATACTAATTGAGATGTTTCAACAAACACATGCAGCACTGGAGGTGCTCACTGGTCTGTGCCAAGAAATTTGGAAGACAGCTACCTGGCCAACCGACTGGAAGAGATACATATTTATGCCTATTCCCAAGAAAGATGACCCAAGAGAATGTGGAAATTATCAAACAATATTGTTAACATCACACACAACTAAAATTTTGCTGAAAATAATTTAAAAATGGTTGCAGCAGGGAACTGCCAGAAATTCAAGCCAGATTCTGAAGAAGACATGGAATGAGGGATATCATTGCTGATGTCAGATGGATCTTGGCTGAAAGCAGAGAATACCATAGAGATGTTTACCTGTGTTTTATTGACTATGCAAAGGCATTTGACTGTGTGGATCATAGCAAATGATGGACACTATTGCAAAGAATGGGAATTCCAGAATACTTAATCGTGCTCATGTGGAAACTGTATATAGACCAAGAGGCAGCTGTTTGAATGGAATGAGGGGATACTGCATGGCTCAAAGTCAGGAAAGGTGTGCATGAGGGTTGGTTGTATCCTTTCACCATACTTATTCAATCTGCATGCTGAGCAAGTAACTCGAGAAGCTGAACTATATAAAGAAGAACGCGACATCAGGATTGGTAGAAGACTCATTAACAACCCTCAATATGCAGATGAAACAACCTTTCCAGCTGAAAGCAAAGAAGACTTAAAGTACCTAAGAAGATCAAAAACTACTGCCTTCATTATGGATTACACCTCAACAGAGAAAACAAAAATCCTCACAACTTGACCAATAAGCAACATCATGACAAGTGGAGAAAATATTGAAGTTATCAAGGATTTCATTTTACTTGGATCCACAATCAACACCCAAGGAAGCAGCAGTCAAGATATTAAACAAGGCTGAGCTGATTGGGCCTTGCGGTTTCCACACCTCAGGTCTCATCCTCCTCTTCTGCTTGGCCTACCATGGCAGCCGTGAGGACCCTGAACTCCACGGCCGAGGTGGCACGAGCTCCAGTGGTGCTGCCAGTCAATATCAGTGTGGTTCAGGGACTGCAGGACATGCTGAGGACCAACCTTGGGCCCAAGGGCACCATGAAGATGCTTGTTTCTGGTGCTGGAGACTTTGAGCTTACTAAAGATGGAAATGTGCTGCTTCATGAAATGCAAATTCAATATCCAACAGCCTTCTTAATAGCAAAAGTAGCAACAGCCCAGAATGACATAACTGGTGATGGTATTACTTCCAATGTCCTGATCAAGGAAGAGCTGCTGAAACAGGTGCCCCTTTACATTTCTGAAGGTTTTCATCCCAAAATAATAACTGAAGGATTTGAAGCTACAAGGAAAAGGCCCTTCAATTTTTGGAGCAAATCAAAGTAAGTAAAGAGATGGATGGACAAACACTTATATATGTGGCCAGAACATCTCTGCACACTAAAGTTCATGCTGAACTTGCTGACGTCTTAACAGAGAATGTAGTTGACTCCATCTTGGCCATTAAAAAACAAGATGAGGAGGCAAGGTCAAGATGGCAGAGTAGTCAGATTGTTCCAGTGATCCCTCTTACAACAAAGACCTGAAAAAACAAGTGAAACGATTATATTTATGACAAGCTAGGAGCCCTGAACATCAAAGAAGAAGTTAGAAAATGGACTGAGCAGCAGGGGGAGGGAGAGACAGTTCAGAAGCAGAGAGGAGTTATTGGACCTGAAACCCTGGGGATCTTCAGGCACAATTCCTGGGAGCAACTGCTGAGGGTGGTGGTAGTGTTCGGCCGCAGTTTCCTCAGGGAGAGACAGCCAGCAGCACAGTCTACTCACACCTCTGAAACCACAGAAGAACAGCACTCTCAGCAAAAGCTAAGTACTTGCATATATTTTTTACCATGCTCCCAGCCCCCAAGCTGGCTTCAGTGGCTGTCGATTTCCCTGGGCCTGAGATAGGCCCTGCTGAGCACTCTGAGCCAGTCTCCCAGCCTTGGAGAAGGAATAAATTCACAAGTGGGGAAAAGATAATCTGCCAGCTCCACTAACCTGGGGAGCTCAGGACAGAAATGCCTCCTGTCCAGGCATAAGTGGTCTGTGGACTTTGAATACTTTTCCCCCCTGCATGCACCTGTGTGGGACAATTTCAGGAGAATAGGCCCTTGCTGGCAGACTGCAACTGATTCCACTGTGTGGTGGAGAGGTGAGTGTTTGATGTTTGACAGCACTTTGCTTATTAAACAGAGTCCTCACCTACCCACATCAGAGGCCTAAGGGCTGGTGGCTCCACTCAGGTCACCAGCCACCTGTGACAGGTGTCCAAGGATAACTGTCACCTCCCGGTACTTAGAACCAAAAACATTGGGTGCCCATAGTCTGTCTGCAGAACCCACCACTTGCGCACTTTGGGGAACAGGGACACGTTTTCCTCACAGACACTTGAGGGATGGTTGTCAGCCCCCTGCCTTTTTCAGAGTGTGACCCCCTGCTGCAACCAGGTATGGTACCTACACCAATCACCCCTGTCCCTCTAAGACTCTAGGACAGGGCCTGTACCACACACTTGATGACCAGCTACCTGGACACCTGAGCTGAATCCATACAAGAAAAGTGAATGGACTCTTAGGCTCATATACCTGATAACAGCTCTAGCCATCTGGTGACAGGACATAAGAGCTTCAAAGATGAAAATAATCAAGCTGGCTCACTCAAGCAACCTATATGGGCATACCAAAATAAAATAAGAAGCCAGGATACAGTAAGCAAAAATAAAATAAACTAATGCAATAATTTATAGATGGCTTAGAGACAACTGTCAATATCAAATTACATAAAGAAGCAGACCATGATTGCTGCAACAAACTCTCAAAACAAAGAATCAAGGGATCTTCTGGATGAAGGTGCCTTCCTGAAATTACTGGATGCAGAATACAAAAGATTAATATACAGAACTCTTCAAACATCAGGCAATATGCAGAAAAAGCCAAGGAAGACTGAGATAAAGCAGTTGAAGAAGTCAAAAAGGTTATTCAAGAACATAATGAAAATTTTAATAATCTACAAGAATCCATAGAGAGACAGCAATCAGAAATTCAGAATATTAACAATAAAATTACAGAATTAGACAACCCAATAGAGAGTCAGAGGAGCAGAATTGAGCAAATGGAAGGCAGACATGATGGGACTGAAGATAAAGCACTTGGCACAAATATGTTTGAAGAAAAATCAAATAAAAGAATTAAAAAAATGGAGAAACCTTAAGAATCATGTAGGACTCTATCAAGAGAAATAACCTACGAGTGATTGGAGTACCAGAACACAGAGGGATAAAAGAAAATACAGAGAGAATTGTTTAAGATTTGTTGGCAGAAAACTTCCCTGATATTGTGAAAGATGAGAAGATATCTATCCAAGATGCTCATCAAACTCCACATAAGGTAGACCTTAAAAGAAAGTCACCAAGACATATTATAATCAAACTTGCCAAAACCAAAGATAAAGAGAGAATTTTAAGACCGACTAGGGATTTTTAGGGATAGATGAAAATTCATCTACAAAGGAGAGTCAATAAGAGTAAGCTCGGACTACTTGGCAGAAACCATGCAGGCAAGGAGGCAATGGGATGACTTATATAAAGCACTGAAGGAAAAAAAGGTTGCCAACAAAGAACCATATATCCAGCAAAACTGTCTCTCAAATATGAAGGCTAAGTTAGGACATTTCCAGATAAATGGAAGTTTAGGGGATTAATAAAAACCAAATCAAAACTACAAGAACTACTAAAAGGAGTTCTCTGGTTAGAAAATCAATAATATCAGATATCAACCCAAGACTAGAACAAGGGACAGAGCAATCAGATGTCAACCCAGGTAGGGAAATCACAAAAATAAATCAAGATAAAAAGAAAAAATGCTCAAAGCAGGGAAACAGCGATGCCATTACGTAAAAGAATACAACATTAAAACAATAAAGACGGACTAAGAAATGAAGCCATAGATCTTTCACATGGAGAGGAAGACGAGGCGATATAAAGAAATAATAGTTAGGTTTAAACTTAGTAAAATAGGGATAAATATTAAGGTCACCACAAAGGAGACTAACAGTCCTATTAATGAAAATAAAATACAAGAAACAAAAAATGACTCAGAAGAAAAAAAATCAACAAAAGCTAGTAAGAAGAAAAGACCATATATAAGGATAAACTTCTCAACTCAAAAAAAAAAAAAGTGGGAAAAAGAAACTGTCAACAACACAACAAAAAAAAGACATCAAAATGACAGCACTAAACTCATACCTACCCATAATTATGCTGAATGTAAATGGACTAAATGCACTAATAAAGAGACAGAGAGTGGCAGGATGGATTAAAAAACACAATCCATCTATACGCTGCCTACAAGAGACACACCTTAGACTTAGAGACACAAACTAAAACTCAAAGGATGTAAAAAAATAATATCAAGCAAACAACAATCAAAAAAAGACCAGGAGTGGCAATCTTAATTTCTGACAAAATAGACTTTAAATTAAATCCACCACAAAGGATAAGGAAAGACACTATATAATGATTAAAGGGACAGCATACCAGGAGGATATAACTATATTAAATATTTATGCACCCGATGACAGGGCTGCAAGATACATAAAAAAAAAACTCTAACAGCATTGAAAAGTAAGATAGACAGCTCCACAATTATAGTAGGAGACTTCAACACACCACTTTCGGGGAAGGACAGGACATGCAGAAAGAAGCTCAATAAAGACATGGATGATCTAAATGCAACAGCCAACCAACTTGACCTCATAGACATATACAGAACACTCCACCCAACAGCAGCCGAGTATACCTTCTTTTCTAGTGCACGTGGAAAATTCTCTAGAAGAGACCACATATTAGGTCATAAAGCAAACCTTAGCAGAATCCACAACATCAAAATATTACAAAGCATCTTCTCTGACTATAAGGCCATAAAAGTATAAACCAATAACAGAAAAAGCAGGGAAAAGAAATCAAACACTTGGAAACTGAACAATACCCTGCTCAAAAAAAATTGGGTTATAGAAGACATTAAGGATGGAATAAAGAAATTCAGAGAATCCAACGAGAATGAAAACACTTCCTATCAGAACCTTTGGGACACAGTGAAAGCAGTGCTCAGAGGTCAATTTATATCAATAAAGCACACATACAAAAAGAAGAAAGGGCCCTGGCCTGGACAGCTTCACTGCAGAATTCTACCAAACTTTCTTTCTTTTTTTTTTTTTCAGAGAAGAGTTAACACTACTACTAAAGGTATTTCAGAGCATAGAAAAGGTCGGAATACTCCCAAACTCATTTGATGAAACCAGCATATCCCTGATATAAAAACCAGGTAAAAACACTGCAGAAAAAGAAAATTACAGACCTATATCCCTCATGAACTTAGATGCAAAAATCCTCAACAAAATTCTAGCCAAAAGAATTCAACAACATCTCAAAAAAATAATGCCCCATGACCGAGTGGGATTCATACCAGGTATGCAGCGATGGTACCACATTAGAAAAACAGTCAATGTCATCCCTCATATAAATAAAACAAAAGACAAGAACCACATGATCTTATCAATTGACTCAGAAAAGACATTCGACAAAGTCCAACACCCATTCATGATAAAAAATCTCAACAAAATAGAAACAGAAGGGAAATTCCTAAACATATTTTTTTTTTATACAAAGCCAACAGCCAACATCATCCTAAATGGAGAGAGTCTGAAAGCATTCCCCTTGAGATCGGGAACCAGACAAGGATGCCCTTTATCACCACTCTTACTCAACATTGTGCTGGAGGTCCTAGCCAGAGCAGTTAGGCTAGAAAAAGAAATAAAGGGCATCCAGATTGGTAAGGCAGAAGTAAAATTATCTCTATTTGCAGATGACATGATCTTATACTCAGAAAACCCTAAAGAATCCTCAAGAAAACTACTGAAACTAAGAGTTCAGCAGAGTATCAGGTACAAGATAAACATACAAAAATCAGTTGGATTCCTCTACACCAACAAAAAGATCAAAGAGGAAATCACCAAATCAATACCATTTTCAGTGGCCCCCAAGAAGATAAAATACTTAAGAATAAATCTTGCCAGAGATGTAAAAGACCTATACAAAGAAAACTACAAGACACTACCGCAAGAAACCAAAAGAGACCTACATAAGTGGATAGGAAGACTTAACATTGTAAAAATGTCTATTCTACCAAAAGTGATCCGTAGATACAGTGTAATTCTGATCCAAATTCTAAAGGCATTTTTTAATGAGATGGAGAAAGAAATCACCAACTTCATATGGAAGGGAAAGAGGCCCCGGATAAGTAAAGCATTACTGAAAAAGAAGAACAAAGTGGGAGGCCTCACTCTACCTGATTTTAGAACATATTATACCTCCGTAGTAGTCAAAACAGGCTCGTACTGCTACAACAATAGGTATATAGACCAATGGAACAGAACTGAGAATCCAGACATATATCCATCCACATATGAGCAGCTGATATTTGACAAAGGCCCAAAGTCAGTTAAATCAGGGAAAAGACACGCTGTTTAACAACTGGTTCTTGCATAACTGGATATCCATCTGCAAAAAAAAATGAAACAAGACCCATACCTCACACCATGCACAAAAAATTAACTTAAGATGCATCAAAGACCTAAATATAAAATCTAAAGTGATAAAGATCATGGAAAAAAAATAGGGACAACACTAGGAGCCCTCATACATGGCATAAACAGTATACGAAACATTACTAACAATGCAGAAGAGAAACTAGATAACTGGCAGCTCCTAAAAATCAAACACCTATGCTCATCAAAGACTTCACCATAAGACTAAAAAGATTTCCTACAGACTTGGAAAAAGTTTTTAGCTATGACATTTCCAACTGGGGTCTGATCTCTAAAACTTGCATGATACTGTAAAAACTCAGGGGACATCTAAGTCAATTGGCATAATAAAATCAATTAAGAAAACATTCTGCATCCCACTTTGGAGAGTGTTGTCTGGGGTCTTCAACGCTAACAAGCAACCATCTAAGATGCATCAATTGGTCTCAACACACCTGGAGCAAAGGAGAATGAAGAACACCAAGAACACAAGGCAATTACAAGCCCAAGAGACAGAAAGGGCCACATAAACCAGAGACTACATCTGCCTGAGACCAGAAGAACTAGATGGTGCCCGGCTACAACCGATGACTGCCCTGACAGGGAACACAACAGAGAACCCCTGAGGGAGCAGGAGAGCAGTGCTATGCAGGCCTCAAATTCTCTTAAAAAGACCAGACTTAATAATCTGACTGAGATTAGAAGGACCCTGGAGGTCATGGTCCCCAGAACTTCTCTCAGCCCCAAACAGGAACCATTCCCAAAACCAACTCTTCAGACAGGGATTGGACTGGACTATGGGGTAGCAAATGATATTGGTAAAGGGTGAGCTTCTTGGATCAAATAGACACAGGAGACTATGTGGGCAGCTCCTGTCTGGAGGGGAGATGAGACAGCAGAGGGGGACAGAAGCTGGCTGAATGGACAGGAAAATAGAAAGTGGAGGGAAGGAGTGTGCTGTCTCATTACGGGGAGTGCAACTAGGAGTATATTGCAAGGTGTATATATATAAATTTTTGTATGACAGACTGACGTGATTTGTAAACTTTTGCTTAAAGCACAATAAAAATTAAAAAAAAAAACAAGATGAACCTATTGACTTTTTCATGGTTGAAATCACGGAGATAAAACATAAGTCTCAAACTGATACAAGCTTACTCAGAGGGTTTGTTTTCGACCATGGGGCACGGCATCCTGATATGAAGAAAAGAGTAGAAGAGGCATACATCCTCATGTGCAATATGTCATTAGAATACGAAGAAAACAGAAGTGAACTCTGGTTTCTTTTACAAGAGTGCGGATGAAAGAGAGAAACTTGTAAAAGCTGAAAGAAAATTTATTGAAGATAGAGTTAACAAAATAACAGAACTGAAAAAGAAAGTCTGATGTTAGAGTAGCGGGAAACGTGGATAAATTCAGTTGAATTGTGCTTTACTTTATGGTGTATGGATTTGTGGTAAACAAAGCAGTTCCTGGCTTTTTTTTAATTAAAATTTTTAGAAAATGTAATTTTAAATGTTAGAAATCTAGTACTTGAAAGAATGATGCCTAAATTACGAATGGCTTTATGAAACAAAGTTAAAAATAAACATGTAAAATGTAAAAGTCTGTGGTGATTCAAATAAAGGATTTCTCATTATTAATCAAAAGGGAATCGACACTTTTTCCTTAGATGCCCTTGCAAAAAGAAGGCAAAGTAGCTCTGCACAGAGCTAAACGAAGAAATATGGAGAGGCTGATGCTTGCTTGTAGCGGGGTGGCTCTAAATTCTTTAAAAAAAAAATTAGATGACCTAAATCCTGACTGTTTGGGACATGCGGGACTCATCTATAAGAACACGTTGGGAGAAGAGAAGTTCACCTTCGTTGAGAAATGCAATAACTCTCTCTCTGTTACACTATTGGTCAAAGAACCAAGTAAGCACACACTCACTCAAATGTAAGATGCAATAAGAGGTGGCTTGAGGGCTGTTAAAAATGCTGTTGATGATGGCTGTGTGGTTCCAGGAGCTGGTGCAGTGTAAGTGGCAATTGCAGAAGCTCTGATTTAACACAAGCCCGGTGTCAAGGGCAGGGCCCAACTTGGAGTCCAAACATTTGCTGATGAGTTGCTCATTATTCCGAAGGTTCTTGCTCAGAACTCTGGTTTTGATTTTCAGGAAACACTATTAAAAGTTCAAGCAGAACATTCAGAATCTGGTTGACTTGTGGGTGTAAACTTGAACACAGGTGAGCCAATGGTAGCACCAGAAGCAGGTATATGGTATAACTATTGTGTAAAGCAACAGGTTCTTTTTTAATATATATAATTTTTATTGTGCTTTAAGTGAAAGTTTACAAATCAAGAAGCAACAGGCTCTTTATTTCTGCACTGCGATTGCTACCAACATTCTCCTGGTTGATGAAATCATGCGAGCTGGAATGTCTTCTCTAAAAGGTTGAGTTGAAGCTTCCTTTGTATCCTCTGGCTCATGAAGACTCTACAGAGTGATCCTAAGAATATAGCTATGGAATTTTTGTCCAAGCTTCAAACGATTTTCAAAGGAATTTTCTTTTCTCATATTAAAACAAGCAATCATTGTCACCTCTTCAAATTCTGAGGTTCTGAAATTATAATTACAGCATTTTTTTCTCTTTATTTATTTATTTATTTATATTGTGCCTTAAGTGGTAGCTGGGCACCATCTAGTTCTTCCAGTCTCAGGCCGATGGAGTCTCTGGTTTATGTGGCCCTTTCTGGCTCTTGGGCTCATATTTTCCTTCTGTCTTTGGTGTTCTTCATTCTCCTTTGCTTCAAGTGGGTTGAGACCAATTGATACATCTTAGATGGCCCCTTGCTAGCGTTTAAGACCCCAGTTGGCACTCACCAAAGTGGGATGCAGAACCTTTTCTTAATACAGTTTGTCATGCCAGTTGACCTAGATGTCTTCTGAAACCATGGTCCCCAGAGCCCCGCTACTGCTAGTCTGTCCTTTGAAGTGTTTAGTTGTATTCAGGAAACCTCTTAGTTTTGGTTTAGTCCAGTTGTGCTCACTTCCCCTATATTGTGTTTTGTCCTTCTCTTCACCTAAAATAAGTCTTGTCTATTATCTAATTAATGAATTATAATTACAGTATTTTTTAATTACACTGAACTGTATACAGAGAAAGCAAGTCCTTTTTACCCACTGAACAGGTGGTTTTGCTTTAGCTGCAGTGGCATAAAATGACATGTTAGATAACCAATAAATATTCCTTCAAAAAAATCAAATTACATATTTCATTGGACAAATCTGCTGCAAAAGACCTCTTTAAAGTGTTGAAAAGCAAAGATGTCACTTTGAGGACTAAGGTGTGCCTGACCCAAGCCATGATATTTTCAATCGCCTCATATGCATGGAAACCCTGGTAGCATAGTGGTTAAAAGCTATGGCTGCCAACCAAAAGGTCAGCAGTTCAAATCTACCAGATGCTTCTTGAAAACGATTTCGGCAGTTCTACCCTGTCCTTTAGTGTCGCTATGAGTCGGAATTGACTCGATGGCAATGGGTTGGGTTGGCTTGGTTTTGGTTTTCATGTGCATGAGAAAGCTGGACGATGAATAAGGAAGATCAAAGAAGAATTGATGCCTTTGAATCATGATGCTGGTGAAGAATATTGAATATACCATGGACTGCCAGAAGAACAAACAAATCTCCCTTGGAAGAAGCACAGCTAGAGGGCTCTTTGGAAGCAAGGATGGTGAGACTTCATCTCAAGTACTTTGGACAAGTTATCAGGAGGGACCAGTCCCTGGAGAATGATATCATGCTTGGTAAGGTGAAGGGTCAGTGAAAGAGAGGAAAACGCTGGACAAGATAGACTGACACAGTGGCTGCAACAACGAGCTCAAACACAGTAAGGACTGTGAGGATGATGCAGGACCTGGCAGTGTTTCGTTTTGTTGTACATACGTTGCTATGAGTTGGAACTGACTCAATGGCACCTAAGCACAACAACAACAACAATCAGAGCCATGTTGTAAAGAGTTTTGAATGCTAGGTCTGGGAGTCTGAGCAGAGAAAGGAAAAAGCAGCCAAGCTCAGGCCCAATCCCTGAAGTTGTATGTTTAGCCTAGTATCAATTTAAAAACATGTACTTTGCAGTCAGTGTGGCGCAGGTTTGGAACCAACTTCACCACAGACCAGCTGTGTGCATTTAAATAGTCATGTTACCTCTCTGAGCCTCAGTTTCTTCACCTTTAAAATGAATACAATAATAAATAACTTACGGGGCTGTCGTGAAGCTTGAGATCATGTTTTTAAAAGTGCCGATATTTTTTTTTCTTATAGTTTTTGGTGCCCTGGTGGCACAGTGGTTAAGATTGCAACTGTTAACTAAAAAGTCATCAGTTTGAATTCACCATTCAATCCTTGGAAACCCTATGGGGCAGTTCTACACTGTCCTATAGGGTGGCTATGAGTCGGAATCGACTCAATAGTAATGGGTTTGGTTTGGGTTTTTATAGTTATTTTACTTCTTGTGCCCCTCAGTCCCTTATCCCCAGCGTCAGCCTTTAATTAGTCTTTGCTGCCCAATTACTTCTTTTCCTTCTCCTGCTTCTTCTCTGAAGCAGGCTTTAAAATATTCCTAGATTCCAGCCATGCTCCCCCCAGTGCCACTACCACAGAGGAGTCCCCATAACATCTCAACTGCATTATAATAGTCTTTTAATTGGTCTGCCTGATTCTATTTTGACCTCTTAAAGCCTATTCTTAATCCAACAGCCAGAGTGATCCTTTTAGACTTAAATCATGTCACTTCTGCTCAAAACCTTCAAAGCCCCACCTCACTTAGAGAAAAAGCTAGAACCTTTCCAGTGGCCTCCTGCCCCTTTGCTTTTGAACCTCATCTACTCTTCAGCCACACTGTCTTACTCATTGTTTCTCCAAGACAGGCATTCTCTTCTCACTCGTTCGCTCTGCGTGGATCCTCTCTCCTCATAGCTCACACCCTTGCCTCTTTCAGATTTTTACTCAGTTGCTGTTTCTCATTAAGGCCCTCCAAGACCACCTCATTTAAAAGTTTAACACTCCCCATCATTCCCTATCCTCTTTCCCTCTTTTCTTTTTCTTCACAGCATTGATCACAGTCTGACACATAATTTAATTACTTGTTAGTGCTTGTCTCCACTAAAATATAACCTTGATAAGATCAGGAGCTTCATCTGTTTTGTTCACTACTGATGTTTCCATGCACAGAACAATATGTATTTGTTGAATGAATTAATAAATACAGTGGTTTAGTCCTGTTTATCAAACACTAAGTTAAGCAGTTTGCAAACATTATCTCAGTAAATCCTGCCTTGTGATGTAGATATTGTTTAGATCCCTAGTTCACACAGGAAAGAAATCCTGAAACTTGCAGAGGTGAAGTGACTTTCCCAAAGCTAGAGAGGGATTAGCAAAGTGGAGGTGCTGAGTTGGGTTGGACTTTGTAGAAGAGCACATTCAGCAGCCTGCTGGGAGGGTGATGGTGGGTATATGCTCAGGAGGTGACCTGGTTACTTGAGGTAAGCTCTTGAGTTCATTGGCATATACTGGCAAGCCCATGCCTTTTTCAACAATTGGGGCTTTACAAAGAAAATCTCAAGTCCGAAAGCAAGTTGGAAGCTGCAGCTGCTCTGGATTTGAGACTGCAGGAGTTCTGGCCCCTTGGGGCACTGGCTTTGGACCAGAAGTCATATCTAGCAGAAAGAGGCCCCTGAGACTAGTGAACCAACAGGAAAAATGGGAGAGTCCACTATCCACTTGTTCTTCTCCCTCCCTACTTCCTTTATTCATAACCTACCCTCTTCATCTTTCTTAAATTCGTGCTATTTGTAAAACATCCAATTAATGCATCCTGGAATGTAACCTTAGCAGGGCAGAGCAGGAATTTTTGTTTCTTATCCACTGTTGTATCCCCTTTGTCTACAACAGTCCCTGGCACACTGTAGACACTCAATATATAGTGCTGGAATGAATTCTGGGGCAGGGAGCAGTGAGGAGAAAGGAAAACCTTTTTCAGTGGCATCATGGGCAAGTGCCAAGTATGTGTACTGCCAGGGAATGTGGGCAGAGAAGAGACTGCAGAGGCCGACTGGGTCGGGAAGATCAGGAAGAGGGTAGAGGACCCTGAGAAGGATGCAATGGCAGAGAACAGGACTTGGCCCTGCGTCTGCAGGTCCCCACATTGCTTTGGAGAGAGTTGGCCAGAAACTCCTGAAGAAGCTCCCTTCTCCAAAAGCACAGGACTGGTGCTATGTGTACTAGATAAAAAGAAGCAAGAAAGATGAGATAGACAGGCCAGCAAGCTCAGGGAGAGGGAGCATAGCTTGAATAAGTCCCTGTGAAAGTGGAATGGCCCTTCATTTGAATGCAAATGTTATGTAAAGGCATGGAGCCCCTTGACGTCAGCCCAGCTATTGGTGGCCCATCTATACAGGGTTACCAGTCACCTGGAAGCCTTCAGGGTAGGAAACGTGGGATGGAGCAGTCGGAGGGAAGCAGAGGAGCTTGCAGCACAGCTACGGACTGACGGATTCGCTGCTGCTTTCTGGAAGTTGGGACCGGGCCTTGCAGGGATATCAGGATGGCTTAGGGAGCTCCTTCCTCCCACCCAAGGCATCATGTACGGAAGCAATCTTTTGGAGAAAGAAGTGGGCATGTACCCGGGCACACTCAGGAGCCCTCGGGGAGATGGCAGTGCTGACGGGGATGGCACTGGGGGCAGTGGGAGTCCGCTGCCAGCTCCCAACTTCGGGGCGGTCCCTGCCTATGTGCACTACACGGGGTATCCCCACATGTCCAATATGGATCTCCAAGGGCCGTCGCTAGAAGCCTGGGGCTCACCATTCAGTCTCCCCCGGGAAGACTGGAACGTGTACTCTGGGCCGTCCAATACAATAGGCTCTGTGCCCACGAACGACTTGACCCCTAGCCCAGCCGCTTTCGGCCTGCCTGAGTACTGCAACCTGGGCCCAGCGGGTGGCGGAAACAGCGGCGTCAGCCTGCCAGCCCCAGCCGACCGGACACTGGTCCCCATTGACGCGGGGACCGCTGACACCAGTTCCCCCAGGAGGAACCGACACAGCCCTTATGCCTGGATGCGCAAGACCGTGCAGGTGACCGGTGAGTAATAGATTCCAAGGCCTGCACACCTTTCCTTCCTTCCTTTCTCCTCCACTTTCCTTGGTCTGCCAGTCCTCCTACTCCTACCTAGGTTTCTCCCTGGACGGCTTAGCTGAAGAGGCCCTTGTGAGGCTGGATTCCCGCGCCGCCCTTCCCATTCCACCTCTGCCCATTAGTGAGCTACCTTGAGTGAATCTCAGTCCAAAGCCATCTCAATTCAGCATTTGGAACTAAATCAACCCTAGGGGTGTGGTTTTAGTCATTCCTTGATCAGTCAAGGGAGGTAGCGCTTGGACAATGGGCGTGTTGAGCTACAAGGATCAGGATAGGTCCCTGTAATTTCCCAGACGGAAAAACAGACTCAACAGGAGAATGAGGCAAGAAAACTGCCATGACGTCTCTATGCTCAAAGTGTTTACTGGTGTTCATGCTTTCCGTTTTCAAACCCTTCCCCATCTGTGTGAGCCAACATTCCCCAAAAGCTGGAAATACTAAACTTAGGTGCACGGTGCTTGGCTAGCATCAACGCTCCAGTTCAACCACGAAGGACTTGAAGGCAAAGGAGCTTCATCTAATCTCTCAACCCAAAGTGCCAGCTTCCTTCACCCACAAAGTTGACAGAGGAGAGTTTACCTCAAACCCATTGCTTTTTTCCAATGTCCTTTCCCCCAGTGGAATCACTGAGGCCAGTGAGAAGGCTCCAGAGCTGCGCTGGGACATAATACACTACTCAATTTTAAACATCCAATGAGCTGCAGGAATATCAACTCGGACACTAACAAGTAGTTAAATCCTTCATTACTGCCCAGGCAGGAGTGCTTAGACAGTGCTCAGGAAGGCCCATCCATCCCAGCCAACCCTTGAGCTCCTTCCAGCAAGTCGGTGGGTGGCTCTTGGAAGCCAAGGGTGGAGGAGTGGGAGATGGGCTTTAACCTTGGATGGTGGTGGTGGGGGAGGGGAGGAGTGTTTGTTTCCAGCTGGATTTGTTCTTTTACCACATTCTTATTATTCCAACTTGTTGCTCCCCATCATTAGAAAATATTAGCAAAATTTGACTCCATCCTTTCATCCCTCTGGGGAGGAAATGACATTTAAATAGAATTCTTCTGCAATGATTATGCTTCTGTTCACAGTTCTGCATTTTTATCCCCCTCTAAAAAAAGCAACTTTTTTTTTTTAAAAAAAAAAAACAGAGGGTGGAGGGTGGGAAGGGGCTAACCTTAACCGTTAGGAGGACTTGGCCAGGAGAAGGCAGTTCTGGTTGATTAAGACATTACTAGGGTAGCAATCCTGGTTAAAAGCGGAGCTTAAATCCTTGGTTTTAAAGAGTTTTTGGAGTAAATATGCATTTTTCTTTTTTGAAATATGGATGAGTAGGCCAGCTAAGTAGGATAGAAAATAAGGTTAGGGTGGGGCACTCCCAGACCTGTTATTACATCTAATCTTAGGGTCTGTAAATAACATCCATTCACTAAGCCCTAACAATCAGCAAACAACATAAATGCCAGAAAAGTAGCTGCTCCCAGTCCAGGATTATGTTTTGAAACATTCTGAAAGAGAAAAGTCACAGGTATGTTGTTTGGAAGAGAGAAAAAAGAAAAAAATGAAAGAAATCTTGGGCCACAAATTTTCTGGTTAGGAGGGAAAATATGACATATTTCTCTGCTTAAGTATTCCATTTGCATTTGCTTTGATAAGCTGGAGTCTGTCTCTAGGTGCCAGGAGGATTTTAGGAGGAGGCTCCTTAGCCTGGAGGCTCTTCATCATTAGCTAAGCCCTCAAACCTGGCTTTACCATGCCATATTCACAAGATACTTTCTCCAACTTCTATGAGAAAGACACTCTTGACTCCTGGCAGCCTATCTTATAGATGAGGCTTTATTTAATTCAATTTTTTTATTTTAATAAGTCTTATAAATTAAATGACCCCCTTGTTATATTCTTGTAGCCCAAGGTGCATATTTAGCAACAATTTCAGAATATGATAAAATATGGTCTCTCCTCCCAGAAAAATGCACAACTCAGACTATGAACCCCACAAGATAAAAATTAAGCTGACCATCTCAGTGGACCACTCCTGACCAAAATGCATGCATTTGTATGCTTAGCACATAGTATGTGTTAAACAAATATTCATTAAATAAATAAATGCATTGTATCCTCTTAAATTTTCCACATTGCTCTGTAGTATTTTGGGACAACACATGGTTTATGGCTCAGAGGAACACAGATGAACTGCAAAAGCTCTTTCCATTGCTGAATAATGTTTCAAATAGCCTTAGGTTAAAGAAAAATGTATACATATTAGGAGACAATCAGAAAACATGTCACAGTGACCATTATAGCATTTGATTTTCTAATGAAAATCAAATTTACATAGAGTAAATTACTGTCCCTTAGGCAATCTGATTAAAAAGGGAGATGTTTTTATTCCCATTCAGTTGCCTACGTGGTCTATTCTAATACACACCTCATTTAGAAGATTATACAGAAAAGGCTGTGTGAAAAAATAGTATTGTCATATTTTACATATTCTCAGTTCATTTCTTTTCAGTGCATTACAAATAGGTATTATTTTTTCTTTTTTCTTTTTTTTAATCTGGAGTTTTGACCCCGGATGAGTATTGGCAAGGTGGTAACCTAAGCAGAGCTGGGAGAGAGGTTTTCTTGTTAGGGGTGGCAAAGAGGGAAAGAGGATTTGATTTTGATTAATTCTGATTAAGCCGCTGGACAAAATGCTGAGGAAGTTATGCTTAAAAGTCTTTATTCAATTAGGACACTTCACAATAGTTCTTGAGGCTTATCATTGTCTTCTTTGGTTTTGATCATTTCCTTTAACAAATTTTAAAATAAGTTTTGATGCATTTTTTAGCTAAAAGCAATGAAGGATTACCTTGAGATGAAAAACATCATGGTAGGGTCAATTGCACAGTACTCCTTATAGAGAAAATTCTTCATCTTTACCCCTATTGTCATTATCATCGTAACCCCTAGTTTTGGAGGGTGCTTTTCTGCTTTTTTTTTCTGCTTAACAGTTTTTTTTTTTTTTTTTAACAGTACCTTCTCAGCCAGTCTCTCAAGTGAGCACCATAGGGTGATAATAAGTCATCAAATACATTTTTTTTTTTGCAGACTCTGTGGGGATACTGTCTCCTGGGTAATGGCAAGGATTCCATTCATTTTGAGCCAGAGAGGTTTGCTTGGCTCTTTTAGGGGGTGGGCAATGAAATCCCTGCCACAGAGGATGGGAACGGCCCTTTAATATATATCTGTCTTAGGCTTTGTTATTTTCCTAAATTAACTCACAATAGTGGTCCAGTAGTCTAAGAGATAGGTATACCAGAAGTCCATCTAATATGTCCCATATAGTCATTTCAATAAGTTGAAGTTTTAGGGATGTCTATCACCCTCAGAAATGTCATATTCCCTGGAAGAAGAGAATAGCTTGAACAATAAAAGCAATGCTGGGGTATAGGTATATGAACATTATGTTCTACCAGAAATTTTCCAAACCCCATCCAATCTGGTCTCCTCATTTAAGCAGAAGGGGAGGGAAAGGGGGTGGGGGTAGAGATAGTTCGGGGGAGGACCACAAGAAGAGCACCACGAAATGTGAATTCATTTCTCTTTGTAAACTGTACAGTCAATATTTTTGCCTAAGCTACATCTTTTTGGGGTTTGAGGTCTTATCTGTCAGAATGAGGCAACAGACCTTTTTTTAACACTTTGTGTGGCTTTGATATGCAGCCAGGCTCTTCCTCAACCCTCCTTTCTTCAGAGGTTATATTGCCGGAAAGGGTGAGGATTTCATGGCAAATAAAGAGGCCTGGTCTTGACTTTATGGTCCTTAGAAGAAACTGCAAGAGGGGAATTTATGACCAATGGGGGTGGGGAAGGACCAAAGTCTAGTTATATTTACAGATTATCAAAGGGAAGGAAACACAGAAACACAAAAGTTGAATTTTAACCTCTCCCTTAAGTTATAATTTAAACACTCAGCCACGTTGGGTTTAAGAAGGGTTTTAGGAAACATCTCTTTAAAAATACAGTTTGACCCCAAGATTTGAGGTTCTGGAAATAAATTAAACCACAAAGTTTTCATTTGACCCCAAATATACATTCTGTCTTTGTAACATACCCAAAGCCAGATTGCTGGTTTCCTGGATTTCTGTTTGTATTCAGAAAATCTGCCCAAAATTTGGGTCTTTGAGGCAAGTTAATTGACTGGGGCTCATTATTTTCAATTCTCAGGAGGAAAAGTTTTGTCTAGTTCATTAGTCTATGTTATTCAGTCATTTAATTTAAAGCTAAGGCATATCTCTCATCTAGAATTTGTTTCTACATTCATGTCCCTTTTCTTTCTTTCCTGGAGATGAAAGGGTGTCTGACATTTGTTTAGGGCTTGTAAATTCCAAACCAATTGGCTGGTGTTCCTGAATGTAAAGAGGGTTCAGGGATCTGATGTAGTGTAGCTCCTTTGTTAGGCTTGTGCTGCATCTTAACACCTCAATGGAGTTTAGGGAACTACTTTAAAGAAGTCTTTGTCCTACAGATCGCCCCCCAAAACCTCACATCAAAAACAACGAGGAAAGATCAGAAGAAGTTTACCAAAAGCCATAGAGAAGAGGAGGAAGAGCCTGGAGGGGGTTAGAGAAATTTAAGAGAAAGGGAAACTTCCTAATCGCCTTTAGAAAATTTGACAGAAAGAATAAGACTGTATTTGAAAAAGGGCATGAGAAATTAGTTAAATATTGTAACACAAAGCAAATGTTTGGATATCCTTTCAAAGGGCATGGAATACTCACTTTATTCTGCTTAAGTCAACATTCCCTCTCCTTCCCCCTTTCACTATTCACTTGAGAATAAAATTTATTTAAGACACACACTAAAAATTAAACTACATTTTCTAATAGGTAATAGGGTATATAGAACAGAACAGAACTTGCAAAGTGATAAATGTTTTCTTTTTAAATCATTTAAATGAAATTATCTCTGGGATGTATATGTAACTATTAATGTCAAGATCACAGAATAGCTTGCCACATTTGGGCCAGTCTTACGCTTTCTAGCATGTTTAAACCGGGGATGACATTTAGCACACTGTTTTTTTTTTTATATTGGTAGTCAACTGGTATGTGTTTTGGGTCCACTCCTCAGCTTATTAACACAAAGTCACTTACCTACACTGAACCTCAGGTTTCTTATCTGTAAAATGAGGATAAGATATGGTCTGCATAATTCAAAAGGGTACATAAGAAGTTTAATAGGAAACAGTATGAATGAACAGACTACATAAAATGTAAAGGAAAGTATATGTATAATGGATGTTAAAACTATTGCCAATGTTCTCATATGAGTGGGAAGGGAGTAAAAATCGTAGGTTAACTGTTTACTTTAAAATGTTTTGGTATAACAGTAGGTCAATAGTGGAGTCATTGTGATTTGACTGACCATTTTAGAAAAAAACATTAGAGGGATATTGGTTTCATGTTTATAAATATATATCAGAGCCACACATGAAAAATTATTTAACGGAGAAATGTACTTATGACATGTTTGACTAAAAAATGTACTTACTTTATTTTAAAGTAAGAGATGAGGATGGGAAAAGTGACTATGATTCCTTCAACCAAAACAATGTCCGAAGAAGCAGAATAAGATTAAATACATTGCTTTCTCCCCTGATAGGCAAAACCAGGACAAAAGAAAAGTATCGTGTTGTTTACACAGATCATCAAAGGCTGGAGCTGGAAAAGGAATTCCACTGCAATAGATATATCACCATCCAGAGGAAATCAGAGCTGGCAGTCAACCTGGGCCTTTCTGAGAGACAGGTACACCAGAAGCATATCTGATATGTCCTACATAGTCATTTAAAAAGGCTGAGGTTTTAGGGGAGCCTGTAAGAAGGAGTAGTTGTAAGCATACAAAAGAAACACTCTCCAAGTTTTCCCAAAGCCCACATTCAGCCTACTGGATCTCCCAGGTTAGTCTCATTGGTTGGCGGGTTTGAATGTAATGTGCACCATGTGGGTGTAGAAGTAATGGGCTGGGGCATAGGAGGTGGAGGGAGATTACAACTCCAGTAGAATCAATCCATCAAATCAAAACCTTGATCTGGTTCCTCAAATAGTCACAACCAATGTGTGAAGTGATGATTTGGCAAACAAGGCAATTCTCTAGTTCATACCAGTCAAACTACAGAACACAAATCCCATTCACTAACTGAACACCACTGCTGCTATCTGAACCAAGTTTTTTTCTGTCATTCAGGGTAAAAAAAAAAACACCAAACCCATTGCCATTGAGTCAATTCCAACTCATAGTGACTGTATAGGACAGAGTAGAACTGCCCCATAGAGTTTCCAAGAAGTGCCTGGTGGATTTGAACTGCTGACCTTTTGGTTAGTACCCGTAGCTCTTAGCTGCTAAGCCACCAGGATTTCCTTCATTCAGGGTACCCAACCCAGTGCTGTCGAGTCGATGTAGGAAATTTAAATTTCTGCCACCTACATGATCATATGATGCCGGTCCCAAATTGAGTTTACTGTAGGTACTCAATGTATGTTAAATCATGACAAGGATCAATGGTTTCCATTCATTGAGACTTTGACGTTAGATAACTTCCTGATATCCTTTAACTTAAGTCTAGGAGTAATCCTGGAATCATAGAATTCTAGAGTTTAAGGTTTATTAATGTATTGCCTCAACCGAAGCAGCTTGCAATTCAACCAGGTATAAATGCACATTGGTGTCACTTTAATCTTTATCTCCAGCAAGAGATAAAAAGCGTTTCATCACTCTTGCTCACCCAGTTCTATTTTTCATTAATCTTAGTATCGTTGTTGTTGTTTGTCATTGAGTCTATTCCAACTCATAGTGACACTATATGACAGAGTAGAACTGCCCCACAGGGTTTCCAACAGTTTTCCTCTGTCCTATAGGGTGACTCTGAGTCAGAATTGACTCAAAGGCAATTAGTTTGGTATTTGAATCTTTATGGAGCCAAATGTCACATCTTTCTCCTGCAGACTGGCTGGTGCATTCGAACCACCAACCTTTCAGTTAGCAGCTGAGCACTTAACCACTGTGCCACCAGGGCTCCTTACCTTACTATTAGGAAGTTCTTCTTAATGACTAATCATAATCGCCTTTGCAATATAAATCCCTCCATTCTTCTCTCATCACCACTCTTCAGCATCTGTCATTCTATTATTTTTTCTTTCTAACAACGCAACAGAGGTAGTGGGTGTAGTGTAATATAAAGAGCACTGCATTCAGCGTGTGAAGCCCTGGACTTAATCTCAGTCCCATCTCATGCAAGGTGCTTACCCTCTCTGAGCCTCAGTTTTTTTTTTTTTTTTACTTTTACATGAATGGTCATAGCTTTATCGATTATAGCCAATGGCTGGAAATAACCCAAATGTCCATCAACCTGAGCCTCAGTTTTTAAAAAAAAAATCTGTTAAATTGGTATACTTCACGATGTCATTGTGAGGTTCAAATGAAGTGATACATGTAAAGGGGATTTGTAAATGTTAAAGTCCCTGTACAATATCAGTAATAACTACATCAACTGCATCTGGTATGTTGCCCTAGTAAATCCAACGCCATATTGTATTTCAGGTGAAAATCTGGTTTCAAAATCGCAGAGCCAAGGAGAGGAAGATGATCAAGAAGAAAATCTCTCAGTTTGGGAACAGTGGAGGCTCAGTGAAAAGTGACTCTGGGTCCATCAGTCCTAGGGAACTGCCTAACACTTTTTTCACCACCCCATCTGCTGTCCATGGATTTCAGCCTATCGAGATAAAACAGGTCATAGTCTCTGAATGAAAGAGAGGCAAAGAGAAATGGAAAGTGCCCTTTCTTTAGTGGTGTCTTTTTCATCTCTAAGATATCAGCAGGAGAGTTGTGGTAGGGTGTAAATCCCTTGTAAGGCAGTATTCAGAACAAGTGGTTGGGTAATGGATTGAAGATAATTCAGGGGACTCTTACTCTTAGAAATTATCCAAAAAAAATAAACTCCTGTTATATGCTATGCTATATGTCAGTCACTCAGAAAGGTTGATGGTAAACTATTTAAATAAAAGCTAGAATCACAAGCTCTGTTCATAATTTCACAAATGTGCTTGTGAACAGATTGTAAAAGACAGTTCTGCCAGGAGGTACATTTGTGTAATATATATTTGTGCTTCTGTTATTTGATGCTGTGTGTGTTCTTTTATGCTATCTTTGGACGATGGGGAGATGGTAAGAAAATATTTATGTCTCTCTAGTTACATTTTGTCAAGTGTTTTTCATAACAAAATAAATGCTTACGAAATCATCAGGAGAAGACTCTGAATCTATTGTCACTGGATAATAAAAATAACAAATAAAAAAGACCAGTTTTGTCCCTCAATCATATTTGTCTTTTATCAATCATCTTATAGATTCTAACCTGCAGCGTCAATTCCAAATCTTGCCAAAATAATGAAATCAGCCTAGGACAATTCAGGTCACTTGGTTGAGTTATTAGAAAAGCAGATCTCCCACAAACAGAATAAAGCCTCTCATCTTCTGCCTTTCCACTCCCATTACTTGTATAGGTCAGTGTCAGTCTGATTTACATAAGCACAAAGACCCTCCCTGCCATCACCTTTCAGCCTATCCACTTTCCCCACATCATGTAATGTCAATGCAGTGTGGCCCAAGGAGCTACAGTTCACAGGTTACAACCACACAACTTGGCTAAAGAAAGGGATTGCAGTGAGTCGGATTGCCTGGAGATTTTGGTGTTAGTTCAGTATACTGCTTGCATATAAAAGTGGCCAAAGACTGGGCTCAGAATCTTTTTAAATTTTGATGGTTTAAAGGAAAGATCGATTAAAATATGAAAGCAATCAGAGCACAACTTTCCTTTTCACGATGTATCCTCTTAGTTCTTAAGAAAATTAGAATTTTGAGCACAACTATTACCTGTATTTGGGTTGGGGGTAAGAAATTTATCCTCTGTCTGCTTATGAAAATATCAGAAAGAGGGTTTACTTTCTATTCCTCTCCCGAGGGTACCTCATTTAGTTCTGAAAAGATTTAAGGGAAAAATCTTTCCATCTTTTAACATCCTCTTGGAATTATTTCTTCCTGTATCTTCACAACACATTAATTAGGAAGGTATCAATGACTCCATTTTACTGATAGGGAAGCTGAGGTGTCAACCAATTAGGTCACTTTCCAAAGACATACAGCAAAGCAATCGTAATACTGACAAGAACTCCTAGCTACATAAGAATGATCTTCTTTAGTCTCTAGTGATGGGGCAAACTCAGAACACTACCACCCTATTTATTTGATTATGCTATTGAAGTTGCACACAACTCCCTAAATACCAACCAGTGAGTAATTACCACATAGGAATGCAGCCTTTGTTTCCCAGGTTACTTATCCTCCCAGTCAGTGGATTTGGGGCTTCTAGTAATAACCCTGATAATGCCTTATTGTGTGAGACATTTTTTATATTTTTCAATGTACTTTCATACCTGCTACATCATTTAGCCCAATACCCTTTGAGATAGGCTAGGAATGTTATCCTCATTTTGTAGTTTAAGGAACTAGAGACTAAAGGGGCATAAGTATCTTTGGGAAACCAACTACCTTCTTTTAGCCTAGGTTTAGATATTGGGGGATAGTGATAGGGTAGACTAGATAAATTTAAATTCCCTTTCTCTTCAGAAAGTTACTGACTTTTTGGTAAATTAGTGGCAAAACCTAGGTAGGACTAGAACTCAGATCCACAGATTCAATTCAGTAAATATTATTGAGTGCTTATTCTGTGACAGGAGTGCTGGTGGCACAGTGGTTAAGAGCTTGGCTGCCAACCAAAAGGTCAGCAGTTCGAATCTGCCAGCTGCTCCTTGGAAACCATATGGGGCAGTTCTACTCTGTCATACAGGGTCACTATGAGTCAGAATAAATGGCAATGGATTTGGTTTGATTTTTATTCTGTGACAGGCACTGTGGAAGGGTTTCTTGATTCCCAGGTCAGGACATATTCCAGCACACCTCATTGCCTCCAGTAAATATGGAGTGGGATACATAGCATGCTGACTGTCTGACAGGCCATCCTGAGTGCTGAACATAGAAAACCAGCATTAAAATGGGTCCTTCAAATCTAGTGGAGGGAGGGGTGTTAAAGTTGAGGA
This sequence comes from Elephas maximus indicus, assembly GCF_024166365.1. Lineage (NCBI taxonomy): Eukaryota > Metazoa > Chordata > Mammalia > Proboscidea > Elephantidae > Elephas > Elephas maximus. Next base: position 95,624,768 of record NC_064846.1, on the reverse strand, counting down.
AGCTAAGTTCTGAGCATCCTTGTCTACGTATACTCAGAACTTAGTGTCCTTATCTCTAACATTCACTACCCCAAAGGTATACCTTTTGCTATAGCAGTTGCATTTTCCCAGGAGTTGCTGTTGCCTACAGTAAACTTTTTTTCCACTAAGAAGAGATATTTCCATTATATATATATATATATATATATATATATATATATATATATATATATATATATATATATATATATATAAAACCAAACCCGTCGCCGTTGAGTCGATTCCGACTCATAGTGACCCTATAGGACAGAGTAGAACTGCCCCACAGAGTTTCCAAGGAGCAGCTGGTGAATTTGAACTGCTGACTTTTTGGTTAGCAGCGGAGCTCTTAACCACAATGCCACCAGGGCTCCTACATACATACGTATATAGGTTGTAACCCCAATAACAACAAAGAAGTAGGAATACATATGTATATATTCTGATTCTCCAGAGCCTGCAAACAGAGCCACAGTGTGAAACTTTTGTTCCTAATAAAACATTATAGGCACTTCATTGAAAAAGACATGTTGAGTCTTTCTCTGAAACCTGAGAAAAACACACACACCCCACACCTTTATGGCTAGATTGTGGTGTGTGATGGAGGGATGTAGAAAAAAGTCAAGAGTCACATTAAAAGTAGGTTTCAGTAAAGAATTCTTTTTTCTGGTGGGAGAGGAGACAGGAATAAAAACAACACTAAATGACTGTCAGTGTTCAGTTAGGGTGGTGGGATTATGGGGGATTTTCTTCTTTTCACTACTTTTCAAATTTGTGCTGTTTTATAATAGAACAAGTGTTTCCTTAAGAAACATATTTTCATTTCAAATCTTTCTTTATCCTCAAGCCATTTGGAGACTGTAGAAACCTCCTTGCAATTTATTGAAGTGTTCCAGTCTCACAGATCTTTTCTTAAGACCCTTGATCTTGTCTGGGAGTTGTTTGTGTGCAGCTGCAGGCAAAGGTTTTGAGAGGGTCTGGATTCTTTTCAAAGGAGGAAAGAAGCAAGGCCAAAAGGGATTTTCTACCCTTGGCTCAGTTCTAGAGAATCTGGCTTCTTTTCTGGTTTAGTACAGTTTAACACTACCAAAGTCAAGTCAAGAAGGAAGAAGAGGCCAGCAAGGGGGCTTGAAAGAGAGGGATATATTACAAAGGGGCAACAGGAAACTTCTCAGGGTGATGAATATGTTTATTGTTTTAAGTGTGGTGATGTGTGTGTGTATATATACATATATATATCTCAAAACTCCTCGACATTTCTACTTTAAGTGTGCAGTTTATTTTATGTCAATTATGCCTTAATAAAGCAGTAAAAAAAAATACACCAGAGTTGTTGTAACGCTGATAACAATAAAGAAAGTAAGGAGTAACTGGAATATTTAGTCTATGGAGATAGTCACTTTAGATAACTTAGGTTTAGCTTCTCAGGTAGAGTTGATTCCTTATATATTCATGTCTCAAATTGCTACAAAGGAGGGAGAGCAACAGGTGCTACTGAAGAGGCAAGAGGGAGAACAGGGAATATGAGCCTTGAATCTTCAAGTATAAGTGTCAATACAAAGCAAATCCAGTCCCTTATTGTGTGCCTTCAGAGCCAATTTAATGATTTGGTAAAAGAAGCACTGAATTGGGAAATGAGACCTGTAGTTCTAGTTTTACCTAATTCTGCCATTAAATAGCTGTGTAATTTTTGGCTAAATCACTTCACCAATATGGACCTCTGTTATTTCATCTGGGGATTTGACTTGTGTTATTTGAAATGTGTCCCCAAAATATGTGTTGTAATTCCTAAACTTTATGCCTGTGGTTATAATTCCATCTGGGAATGGGTCATATTGTTATGTCAGTGAGGCAGGATTAGTGTAGGGTGTGTTTTGAGATATAAAAGAGATTAAGCAAGTAGGAGAAGCAAAGATGGGGAAAGAGAGATGCCAAGCCACATGAATATTACTGAGGAACAGAAGCTCAAAGTGACAAGAGCCTTCCTCCAGAGTCAACAGAGAAAGCCTTCCCCTAGAACTGGAGCCCTGGATTTGGACTTCTAGCCTCCTAAACTGTGAGAAAATAAATTTCTGTTTGTTAAAGCCACTCACTTGTGTGTGGTATTCCTTTTATAGCAGCACTAGATAACTAAAACAACTTGCTTTTAAGAGTTTCTTTTCTAGCTCTAATTTTTATGTGACATCCTGAAAATTCCCCTAAATGAAACACACACACACACACACACACCATCTAGGTTTCTCAGGGCTTAAAATATCACTGTTGGGAGATCTAGTCTTTGGTCTCAAAGATTTTTTCTGTTTTCCAGAGTTTAAACTGGAGACTTATACTTTCAGCACCCCCATATCTTCATCTATAAAATGGGGATGTTGGGCTGAATCTAATTACAATACAAATGTCACTGAGAGGGGAAGGGACTTAAGCTAGTCTTAGTCATTCCTTTAATACCTCTCCAACAAGAAAATCATTAAAATGCCCTGTTCAAAATGGATAACTTGGAAATACTCCCTGAAATGGGAAAGAACCTCTTCAGGCAGGATAAGGATACTAAAAAACAATAAACTCAAATTACTTGGACCTTATGTTTACCTTTAGTTGTACTTGTGTACACATTCCTGGTTTTCCCTTATGGATAAGGGAAGTAGCAAGTCAAATGCCTTCCAAAGGAAAAGGAGAAAGACCTCTCCCTTCTCTCCTTCCAGCATAGCCTCTCCTGGCTCTCTATTAGCCTGAGGAAAATAAAGTAGATGTAACATGGAGTCTGTAGTGGGCTGAATAAACCAAAAAAACCAAACCCACTGCCTTCAAGTCAATTCTGACTTAATTAGAAACCCTGGTGGTGTAGTAGTTAAGTGCTACAGCTGCTGACAAAAAAGTCAGCAGTTTGAATCCACCAGGCACTCCTTGGAAACTCTATGGGGTGGTTCTACTCTGTCCTATAGGATCAGTATGAGTGGGCTGAAAAGTGACTTCCAAAAAGGTATGTCCACATCCTAATCTCTGGAACCAGTGAGTATTATTTTACATGGCAAAAGATGTGATTAAGTTAAGGATCTTGAGAAAAGGAACTTATCTTGGATTATCCAAGTGAGTTCTAATGGAATCACATGTATCTTTTTAAAGTAGATGCAGAAGGAGATTTCAGACAGAAGAGGAGGAGGAGGCAATATGTGACTATGGAAGCAGATAAAGGATTGATGCAGCCACAACTCAAGAAATATGTGGAGCCCCCAAAACCTGGAAGAGATGAGGAACAGATTCCTCCCTAGAGCTTCTGAAGGGAGGGTAGCCTTGCTGACACCTTGATTTTGGACTTCAGGCCCCCATAACTATGAGAAAATACATGTCTGTTGTTTTAAGCTCCCAAGTTTGTGGTAATTTGTTATGGTGGCCAGAGAAAACTTATGCAGAGCCCCTACCAAGGGCCCTCCAAACCAAACCTAAATTAGTCACCAACCTCCATTCTTTTCATAAAAAGTTTAGTCAGAAAAATCACTCTTGGAATGATCTCAGTGAAACTGGTGGAGTAGGAAGCTACAAGGACCCATCACTCTACCGGGGGGGGGGGGGCGGGGGATGAAGCATGAATAAATTTTCAGAATCCTGGAGAACAAAGGTTTACCTTAACCAAGCTAACAGTGAATTAAGGAAAAACCAGATCAAATCCATTGTGCAAAGCACTGAGTTGAAAGTTTAACTTCAAGAAATAATTGAAATAGTGCAATTTCATGATCTACAGAGAGGAAACAATGGAAATAGATATGGCCAGACAACATCTTTCTGGAATATTTTAAAAACCTGAAAACCAAACCCGTTGTTGTCAAGTCAATTCTGACTCAAAGCTACCCTATAGGACAGAGTAGAACTGTCCCATAAGGTTTCCGAGGACAGCTGGCATATTCAAACCACTGACCTTTTGGTTAGCAACCAAATTCTTAATCACTGCAAAATGGTACGAAAGCTTTGTGGAATTTTTATTTGCCTTTGTCTCAAACCCTACCTAGCTCAGTGGAAGTCTTAAAGATGGAAACCCGCATTCCCAGCGTGAAGCCCTGTTTCCTGGTTCTGGAGGGATCAAAGCAGATCTTATTTGCACAAAAAATGTGTTTGTTCTAACCTGTCTGGTTGCTATGTGAGTGACTGGCGCTAGGTGGATGTCTTTGTTTCACCTAGCTTGAAACTCACTCAGGGCAGAAAATAGGTAGGCAATTCTCAAAAATATTGTAAGGCAAATGAACAACCTGTAGGTTCATGGGGTGAAAGATTATGGTTCACAGCACCAAAAACCCTGAGAGGAAAAGCTGAGGAGAGAGATTCTTTGGAAAATTTGGGAATTCCAAAAACCGTCAATATTACCATCATCATTATCATCATCTCCTGTGTACACTGAGGAATTAAAAATCCACCCACGTGCACAGAGAAGAACCCATATTAAGAAAATATTTCAGAAGAGCCTAAGTTTTTACTTCCAGCTAATCTCTAGGCTCAGGGCAAGCAGGAAATAAAGGTTAAAGCAGCATTGACTCAATCACTCTTCACAAGCAAGTAGGCCTTACCCAGTTCCTGTCTTCAAGCACTGGGCTCTACCCCTCCATTTTGTAATTTTACTATCTAGCATTGAAGGAGTGCCCTAGCACAGGATCAGTCTGCAGAGACTGGGAAAGGTTTCTCTCTCTTTCTCTCTTTGTTTCTCCCTCTCTCTCAATCCTGGTGTTTAAAGAAATATGTTAAAACCCTAGCTGAACACCAGCTAAAGGAACAGAGACTTCAGAGAACACACATGACAAATACAGACTTTACAAAAATAGTTTAGAAAAATCACTAAACAAACAGTTAAAGCTTATAGCAAAAAAAAAAAAAAGGTGGGGGAAGAGTCTGATTTCCATAGTTACCACATTATAATATCCAACATGTCCAGTTTTCAACAAAAAATTACGAAGATGCAAAAAACAAGAAAGCATGGCCAATTCAGAAAAATTAACAAAAACTCTCCCTGAGGAAGCACAGATATTAGACTTGACTAATCAAAGACTTTAAACCAGCATTCTTCAATATGCTCAAAGAACTGAAGGAAACTCTAAATTACAATAGTGGAACAGACACATGGTAATTCTAATTGGGAGAAATTGGGGGAAAGAAGGAGTCCCGGATATCAAGCAAGCTCAAAACCCAGCAGAGCAAATTTCATTAGCTCTCAAGACAGGACAATAATTCTCTGTTCTCTAGGACTATCTGGGCAATGATCCCAGCTCTGCCCTCTGGGAACTGGCCATGTTCTCTGAACTCTTGGTGAAGGCCCCACCTTCTAGGCCCACTGGGACAGTTTTGGGAAGCCCTATTCCTCTGATTGGCCTGAGTAATGACCCCGCCCTCCTGGCCCTTGGTGGCTCCATTCTCCTGACCCACAGACATGACAGCCCCCTCAACTTTGGGTAGTGGACTCATTTTCCTGGTCCACTGAAATGGTAGCCCTATCCCCTCAACATTGGATGGTGGCCCCATTCTCCTGGTTCATTGTGAAGGCAACCCCACCCCCTCAACTTTGGGGTGGACCCATTCTCATGGCCTATCTGAACAGCATCCTCACCCTCTGTAACCAAAGTAGTGGTGGTGACCAGATTCTTTCAAACCTAGGGGGTGATGGCTCCACCCTTTGAAAACTAGAAGATAGTTGCTTCATTCTTGCTCCTTCTGACAGTTCTGCAGATCTCTGAACTGCTCCTGGGATAGTGCCTTCCTTTTCCTGGAGGACAAAAAATGTTTGAAACCAAGTATATCGGTCAACCCATTTCCTGCCTGTAGAATTCCAGGAGGCAGACAGCTCTCCTTTATTTTCCTCCTGTCTCTGTCCCATTCAATCTAATCTGACAGGGTTTCTGCTACAGTGGTTGATTAGATCCATCAATCATAAGCTTAATTCCTTTAGCAAAAGATTGTGCAGCCACACTCTTGGTTAAACTTCCAGGGCATACTTTTTTAGTTTGGACAACAGAATTTTCCAAATATTTCAGTTGTGGTTTCATTTTACTCAGTTCATTTTTAAGTCTCTCTTTTTCTTCCCACATTTACTGTAAGTGGCAAGTAGAAATCATGCTGCCCCTTTAAGATCTTGCTTAGAAATTTCCTCAGCTAAATATATAAGTTCATCACTTACAAGTCCTACTTCCACAAGACATGTTCAAATGTTCTTTGCCACTTTATAAAAAGGATCACTCATCCTTCAGTGTCCAATAGCATGTTCACAATTTCCTTTTAAAGGCTCACTAGAAGCACATTTCATTCTGCATTTCTAGCATCATTCTGTTCATGGCCATAGAAGCTTTCCATACTGCTCTCAATTCTTCTGAGCCTTTATCAGAATTGCCCTTAATGCCCACAATTTTACCAGCAGTCTCCTCAAGGCAATCTAAGACCCTACTATCAAGCACATCAAAATTCCTCCAGCTTCTACCTCCTACCCAATTCAAAACCCCTTTCCACATTTTAGGTATTTATTAGAGCAGCACTGCCAGTCTCTAGGACCATATTCCTAGTGCTGCTGAGTGTTAAATTTTGACCCAAAGAAGTCTGTGGCTGTGTTGGATGGTCTGTCAGGTGCAGCACAAGAAAGTGAGACTGGTGCAGAAATGCCAGAGAACAAATAGAGTTTTAGTACTCACAAGTTCCAGAGAGGAAAACTAAGCATGCCTCGATGTAGGGCCACACAGGGGGTTGCACTCAGGGACAAGGTAACCACAGTCTGGAACTATAGGATAGGGCTTCTGTATGGGCCTTGGAGTTGTGAGCACTGAAATTTTATTGGTTAGTTTAAAAGTTTCTAGTGCATGTGATTGATCCGGATTCCCAAGAGGAAACTGGATTGATATTACATAATGGAGGTAAAGAAGAGTATGTCAGGAATGCAGGACATCCCTTAGGGCATCTCTTAGCACTGCCATGCCCTGTGATTAAAATCAATGGAAAACTACAGCTACCCAATTCCAAAATGACTACTAATGGCTGAGACCCTTCAGGAATGAAGGTTTGGGTCACCCCACCAGGCAAAGAACCACAATCAGCTGAGGTGCTTGCTGAGGGAAAAGGGAATACGGAACAGGTGGTAGAAGAAGGTAGTTCTAAATACTAGTTACAGCCAAGCAACCAGTTGCAGACATGAGGAGTGTAATTGTTATGAGCATTTCTGCTTTGAATGTGTGCACCAAATATCTTTGTTTTTTTTCACTTATAAAATAAGATGTAAACAGGGCTAGTGCATTTGCAGTTGCACGTGTGTTCATTGTATCACGTTAGGAGCAAGTATGACTTTATAATTGTCTTTATTCAGAGATTATGTATGGTTTAAGGAGATGTGTACAGGTGCCAAGTTGACAAGGGGTGGACTGTGATGGTTAAGATTGTGTGTCAACTTGGCTGGGCCATGATTCTCAGTGTTTTGGCAGTTGTATAATGTTGCGACCACTTCCCTGTTGAGATTTGATATGTGATCACCCCCATGATGGGATCTGCTGTGAGTAGCCAATCAGTTGAAAGGAAGTTTCCTTGGGCATGTGGCCTGCATTAAGTGTGGGCAGATGTCCAGGCAGAGCTGGGTGGGGGGACTTTTGCTTGTTCTGCATTCTTCAGCTGGTTCCTGTATGTATGACCTCCGGTTCTTGGGACCTGAGTTAGCAGCTTACCTGATGTCTTGCCTGCAGACCTGGGATTCATTGATCTTTACAGCCTGTGATGACAGCCCTGCTCTCCAGCCTGCCGACCTTGGGTTCGACAGCCCCTGCAGCTACGTGAATCAGAAGAAACCTCTTTTCTGACCCACGGACTTGGGATGTCACAGCCCAGTTTTATACAGATATAAATCTCTCTCTATATATATATATACATTTTACTGGTTTTGCTTGTCTAGAGAACCCAGTCTAAGACATGGGGTGAGTCAGCACGATGTGACCAAGGCAAAGGAAGACGCTGAGAAGTATGCAAGAATAAAGGGTAACTATTTTTAATTTTTTTAATAATGCTATAACATATACAATCCTGCAACAACAGTAAGAACAAATAATTTGTGAGTGGAGACACAGATATACATGTATGCTAAATAGGTGTGGGAGGACGTACAAGAGTACATCTGCATGTATATATAGGCATAGTTGTGGATATTTCTATATACATATTTGTATTCCTGCATGTATATTCATACATATAATAGACACATAGGGGACACAGTTATGGAAACTTCTTAGAAATAACCAAAAACCTCACAGCACTGAGTTCAAGGGCTTGAAGGTTAAGGATCCTAGTCTCAGGGGACATCTCGGTCAATTGGCATAACATAGTTCATGAAGATACTGTTCTACACCTTAGTTTAGTGAGTAGTGTCCGGGGTTTTAAAAACTTGTGAGCAGCCATCTAAGATACAATTATTGATCTCTTCCCATTTGGAGCAAAGGAGAGTAAAGAAAACCAAAGACTCAAGGAAGCAATTAGTTCAAGGGACTAATGTCTTACCTGAACCACAGCCTCTTCTAGCCTGAGACCAGAGGAACTAGATGGTGTCCAGCTACCACTTCCAACTGTTCTGACCAGGGACACAATAAAACATTTTGATTAGAATGGGTAGAACAAGTGTAGAACAAATTCATAATTCATAACTTACTGGTCTGATAGAGACTGGAGGAACCCCCAAGACTATTGAACTAATATGCCCTTCTAACTTGAAACTGATGCCACTCCCAGAGGCCATCTTTCAGCCAAATAATAGACTGGCTTATAAAATAAACAGTAACACCTGTGAGGAATGTGCTCCTTAGAACAATCAACTATACAATACTAAAAGGGCAACATTTTCCCAAAAACAAAGATCAGAAGGCAGGGAGGGCCATGGAAACTGGATGAATGGAAATGGGGAATCTAGGATAAAAATAGGGAGAGAGCTGACACATTGCAGTGATTGCAACTAATGTCATGGAACAATTTGTGTATGAATTAATGAATAGAAAACTAATTTGCTGTGTAAACTTTCACCTAAAGCACAGTAAAATGTTTAAAAAATCCATTAAAACACAAAAGAAGGCAGTAATGGAGGAAATGAGGAACAAAAAAATGTATAAGATATAACAAAACAAAGAGCAACACGCAAAAGGTAAGTTATTCTTTATCAGTAATTATTTTAAATATAAATGGATTAAACTCTCCAATCAACAGCAGGGATTGGAAAAATTGGTAAAAAATGACCAAGTATATACTGTCCACAAGAGACTCATTTTAGACCCAAAGACACAAATAGGTTGAAAGTGAAGGGATGGAAAAAGTTATTCCAATGCAAATAGTAACCAAAAAATGACTGGTGGCCACACTAATAGTAGACAAAATGAACTTTAGGCCACCTTCTTTTACAAGGACAAAGAAGGACATTACGAACTGATAAAAGGGTCAACTCATCAATAAGATGTAACAATTATAAACAGATATGTACAAAACAACAGAGCCTGCAATATATAAAGCAAATACTGACAGAATTGAAAGAAGAAATAGACAGTTCTACAATAATAGTTGGAGACTTCAATACACCATTTTCAAATGGATAGAACATCTAGACAATAGATCAATAGGGGAATAGAGGACTTGAACAACATTATAAACCAACTAGACCTAACAGGCATGTAGTGAACACAAGACAGCAGAATATACATTCTAAAGTTCACACGTCTCATTTTCTGGAATAAATAAAATAAATTTAAAGAATAGATATAATACAAAGTCCTTCTTTGACTACAGTGAAATAAAGCCTGAAATCAATAACAGAAGGAAAACAAAAATTAGCAAATATGTGAAAATTAAACAAGTCATACTTAAAGAACCAATTTCAAACAAGAAGTCATAAAGGGAATAAAGAAAAAAAACTTAAAGTCAAAAATAAAAACACAACATATGGGATACATCAAAAGTAGTGCTCAGAAGGAAATATATAACAGTAAATGCCTACATTAAAATAAAGAAATGCTTTATATCAATAACCTCATTAAAATCTGAACTGCAAATGGGGACATTATGGGTGACCTTGCAGAAGTAAAAAGAATTATAAGAGAATACTATAAGCAATTGTATGCCAAAAAATTACATAACCTAGACGAAATGGACAAATTCCTAGACAAGCATAAATTACTAAAACTGACTTAAATAGAAACAGAAAATCTCAGCAGACCTGTAAAAAGTAGAGACTGAATCTAAAAAAAAACCAAAAAAAACAAAGTACAGAATCAGAAGGTGTCACTGGAGAATTCTTCTAAATATTTAATGAAGAATTAATACAAACTGTTTTCAAACTCTTCCCAAAAAACACAGGGAACACTTACCAACTCATTCTATGAAGCTAGTATGACCTTGATACCAAAGCCAGACAAAGACACCACATGAAAAGAAAACTACAGAACAATATACTTTATGGATATAGATGCAAAAATCCTGAACAAAGTACTAAAGCCCAAATACAACAATATATTAAAAGAAGCATACACCATGATCAAGTGGGATTTATCCCAGGAATGCAGGAGTAGTTAAACATAAGAAAATCAATCAATGTAATACACTACATTAATAGAAAAAAAAAGGGAAAAAACAGTTGATCATCTCAATTGACTAAGAAAAATCACTTGACAAAATCCAACACCCCTTTGTCATAAAAATGAGACAGGGACAGAAGGCTGGAGAGCCTTAAGGCCAGAATAACAGGCCCATTGATCTGGGACTCTATCCCCTGGGGGATGTTACAAGACAACCCACACATGCAGCCTGTGATGCACAAAGTATTACGTATTTCTCTCCCAAGTTGTTTTTCAGGACCCCACTATGAGGGTGGCATCCTACATATCTCTCTCAAGTTGTTTTTCAGGACCGCACTATGGGGGTGGCATCCTGCATATCTCTCTTGTAAGTTGTTTTTCAGGACCCCACCATGAGGGGTGGTGTTACAAGATAACCCACATCCTGGACTCTGATGCATGAAATTCTCCATATCTTCCCTACAAGCTGCTTTCCAAAGATGAAGAGAATCAGCCGATCCCCGGGGCATGTGCAGTGAGAATGGGTGCGACCTTATGGTCTTGTCAAGTGGCCACTGGGACTGCGCAGTGGGGACCTGACATTGTCCAAACTGACTCCACCTTGGATTCCAGATGCACACGCACCTAATATCTTAACCCCCCTATTTCTCAGAAAGCTCCACCTTTTTCCCCAGAAAGCAATGAATAAAACATGAGATCCTTCCCCCCTAAAACCCCTTATAAACTCCAGGAAAACTTCCATTCAGGGAGAGACTGGAGACCAGCGTAGGAATAAGCCCCTCTCCATCCCTCCCTCGCGAGATTTTTTTTTTCTCTGTCACTAATAAACCTTTGTTCGTGTGGAACTTCTGAGCCTCTCCTGGTCATTCTTGGTCAGCAGAAGGCAAGAGCCTAAACAGGACTTGGTCCCAAGCTGGGAAGCCTTGTCCTGCAACGAAAACACTCAGAAAACTAGGAATACAAGGGAATTTTCTCAGTCTGGTAACCAGCATTAATAAAAATCCCACAGCTAACATCATATTCACTGGTGAGACACTGAAAGTTTTCACCATAATAATCGGAACAAAACAAGGATTCCTGCTTTTACCACTGCTATTTAACACTGTACTGGAAGTGCTATCCAGAGAAATTGGCAAAAAAGATAAAAAAGCAACCAGATTGCAAAGGACGAAGCACAACTATATCCATTTACAGATAACTTGATTCTATGTATAGAAAATCAATTAAAAAATCTACAAGAACTAATAAAAAAATTCAGAAGAGTTTCAAGGTACAAGATGAGCATGCAAAAACCAGCTGTTTCTAAATAACAGCAGTGAACAATCCAAAAAGGAAATTAAGAAAAAAAATAAATTTACAATAATATCTAAAGAATAAAAACCTAGGAATAAATTTAACCAAGGAGAGGCGGAGCCAAGATGGCGGAATAGGCAGACGCTTCCGTGGAGCCCTCTTTACAACAAAGACCCGAAAAAACAAGTGAAACGAGTATATTTGTGACAAGCTGGGAGCCCTGAGCATCAAAGGCAAGCTTAGACAACAAACTGAGGGGCAGGGAAAGGAAGAGATCGTTCAGAAGTGGAGAGGAGTTATCGGACATGAATTGCAGGGAGCCCTCAGGCACCATTCCCGGAGTGGTGGCTTTGGAGGGCAGGTCCTAGCGTTTGACCGCAGTTTCCTCAGGGAGAAGCAGCCAGCCACACAGCCCACTCACACCTCCGGAACCTGAGGAGAAGGGCGCTCTCGGCAAAAGCTAAGTACATGCCTATATTTTACCACGCACCCCCACCCCACCCCAAACCCAGCTTCAGCGGCTGAATCCCTAGGCCTGAGATAGAATCTGGTGAGCACCTGGAGCCGTCCTCCTGGCCTTGGGGAAGGAAAACATTTCCAACTGGGGGGAAAAGATAATTCGCTAGCTCCATTAACTAGGGGAGCTCAGGACAGAAGTGGCTCCTGTCCAGGCATAAGCTGTCCGTGGACCTTGAGCACCTTTCCCTTCTGCATGGACCTGTGTGGGCCTATTTCAGGAGAATAGGCCCTTGTTGGCAAACTCCAACCATTTAAGTGGTGCGGTGGAGAGGTGGGTATTTGACGTTTGACATTGCTTTGCCTATAAAACAAGGTCCTCACCTACCCACAACAGGGACCTAAGGACTGGTGGCTCCACTTGGGTCAACCAGCTACCCACGACAGGGGCCCAGGGATAGCTGGTACCTCCCAGTCCTTACAACAAAATCTTTGGGTGCCCATGGTCCCTCTGCAGAGCCCACCCACCAGCATGCTCTAGGGAACAGAGATGCATTTTCCTCAGAGACAGTTGGGGGTCGGTTCTCAGCACCATGCCTTGTTCAAAGCATCACCCTTGCTGCAATCAGATATGGGTATATACACCAATCTCCCCTGCCCCTCTAAGGCTGTAGGACAGAGCCTGTACCACACACTTGATATCAGCTACCTGGAAACCTGAGCTGAATTCATACAAGAAAACTGAATGGACTTCTAGACTGATATACCTGATAACAGCTCTAGCCAGCTGGGGACAGGACACCAGAGCTCCAAAGGCGAAAATAATCAAGCTAGCTCACTCAAGCAACCCATGGGGGTATACCAAAACAAAACAAAGCAAGCAGCTACGACACAGTAAGCAAGCATAAACTAATACAATAACTTATAGATGGCTCGGAGACAACAGTCAATATCAAGTCACATAAAGAAACAGGCCATGATCACTTCAACAGGGTCTCAAAACAAAGAATCCAGGGATCTTTTAGATGAAAGTGCATTCTTGGAATTACCAGATGCAGAATAAAAAAGTTTAATATACAGAACCCTTCAAGACATCAGGAAGGAAATGAAGTAATACGCAGAACAAGCCAAGGAACACAGATAAAGCAACTGAAGAACTCAGAAAGATTATTCAGGAACATAATGAAAAGTTTAATAAGCTGGAAAAATCCATACACAGACAGCAATCAGAAATTCAGAAGATTAACAATAAAATTACAGAATTAGATAACTCAGTAGAAAGTCAGAGCAGCAGAATTGAGCAAGTAGAAGCTGGAATTTTTTAACTCGAAGATAAATCACGTAGCACTAATATATTTGAAGAAAAATCAGATAAATGAATTAAAAAAATGAAGAAACCTTAAGAATCATGTGGGACTCCATCAAGAGAAATAACCTATGAGCAATTGCAGTACCAGAACAGGGAGGGATAACAGAAAATACAGAGAAAATTGTTGAGGATTTGTCGGCAGAAAACTTCCCTGATATTGTGAAAGATGAGAAGATATCTATCCAAGATGCTCATTGAACTCCACATCAGATAGATCTTAAAAGAAAGTCACGAAGACATATTAAAATCAAGCTTGCGAAAACCAAAGATAAGGAAACAATTATAAGAGCAGTGAGGGATAAAAAAAAGTCACCTACAAAGGAAAGCCAATAAGAATAGGCTCGGACTACTCGGCAGAAACCATGCAGGCAAGAAGGCAATGGGATGACATATTTAAAAAATTGAAGGAAAAAAATTGCCTGCCAAGAATCACATATCTAGCAAAACTGTCCCTTAAATATGAAGGTGAAATTAAGACATTTCCAGATAAACACAAGTTGAGGGAATTCATAAAAACCAAACCAAAACTACAAGAAATACTAAAGGGAGTTCTTTGGTTAGAAAATCAATAATATCAGGTATCGACGTGGGCAAGCAAGCAGAAGTCAACCCAGACAGGGAAATCCAAAAAAAAAAAAAAAAAAAAAAAGCCCAACAGAGGGTAATGGTGACGTTATTATATAAAAGAACAAAATATTAAAATAATAAAGAGGGACTAAGAAATGTAATCATAGGCCTTCCATATGGAGAGGAAGATACGGCGATACAAAGAAATAAAAGTTAGTTATAAATTTTGAAAAATAAGGGTAAATAATAAGGTAACCACAAAGGAGACAAACTATCCTACTCATCAAAATAAAATACAAAGGGAAAAATAGACTCAGCAGAAACAAAATCAACAACAACAAATATGAGGAAAGGACAATATATAAAGAAAATCTACTCAGCACATAAAATCAAGTGGGAAAAAGAAGCTGTCAACATACACAAAAAGACATCAAAATGATAGCACTAAATTCATACCTATCTATAATTACCCTGAATGTAAAAGGACTAAATGCACCAATAAAGAGACAGAGAGTAGCAGAATGGATTAAAAACAAGATCCGTCTATATGCTGCCTACAAGAGTCGCACCTTAGACTTAGAGACACAAACAAACTAAAACTCAAAGGATGGAAAAAAATATATCAAGCAAACAACAATCAAAAAAGAGCAGGAGTGGCAATATTAATTTCTTACAAAATAGACTTTAAATTTAAATCCATAAGAAAGGATAAGGAAGGACACTACATAATGATTAAAGGGACAATACACCAAGAAGATATACCCATATTAAACATTTATGCACCCAATGATATGCCTGCAAGATACATAACTCTGTTAGCATTGAAAAGTGAGATAGACAGCTCCACAATAATTGTAGGAGACTTCAACACACCACTTTCGGTGAAAGAAAGGACATCCAGAAAAAAGCTCAATAAAGACACGGAAGATCTAAATGCCACAATCAACCAACTTGACATCGTAGACATATACAGAACACCCTACCCAACAGCAACCAACTATACTTTCTTTTCTAGTGCACATGGAACATTCTCTAAATAGACCACATATTAGGCCATAAAGCAAGCCTTAGCAGAATTCAAAACATTGAAATATTACAAAGCATCTTCTCTGACCATAAGGCCATAAAAGTGGAAATCAATAACAGAAAAAGCAGGGAAAAGAAATCAAACACTTGGAAACTGAACAATACCCTGCTCAAAAAAGACTGGATTATAGAAGACATTAAGGATGGAATAAAGAAATTCAGAGAGTCCAATGAAAATGAAAATACATCCTATCACAACCTTTGGGACACAGCAAAAGCAGTGCTCAGAGGCCAATTTATATCAATAAATGCACACATCCAAAAAGCAGAAAGGGCCAAAATCAAAGAACTATCCCTACGACTTGAACAAATAGAAAGAGAGCAACGAAAGAAACCAACAGGCACCAGAAGAAAAAAAATAATAAAAACTAGAGCTTAACTACATGAAATAGAAAACAGAAAAGCAATTGAAAGAATTAACTAGACCAAAAGCTGGTTTTTTGAAAAAAATCAACAAAATTGATAAACCATTGGCCAAACTGACAAAAGAAAAACAGGAGAGGAAGCAAATAACCCAAATAAGAAATGAGATGGGCAGTAGTACAACAGACCCAACTGAAATTAAAACTATACTCAAACAAATTTGAAAACCTAGAAGAAATGGATGAATTCCTAGAAACACACTACCTACATAAACTAACACAAACCGAGGTAGAACAACTAAATAGACCCATAACAAAAGAAGAGATTGAAAAGGTAAACAAAAAACTCCCAACAAAAAAAAGCCCTGGTCCATACGGCTTCACTGCAGAGTTCTACCAAACTTTCAGAGAAGAGTTAACACCACTACTACTAAATGTATTTCAGAGCAGAGAAAAGGATGGAATACTACCAAATTCATTCTATGAAGCCACCATATCCCTGATACCAAAACCAGGTAAAGACATGACAAGAAAAGAAAATTATAGACCTATATCCCTCATGAATGTACATGCAAAAATCCTGAACAAAATTGTAGCCAATAGAATTCATCAATATATAAAAAAAATAATTCACCATGACCAAGTGGGATTCATACCAGCTATGCAGGGATGGTTCAACATTAGAAAAACAATTAATGTAATCCACCACATAAATAAGACTAAAGACAAGAATCACATGATTTTATCAATTGATGCAGAAAAGGCATTTGACAAAATTCAACACCCATTCATGATAAAAACTCTCAGCAAAATAGGAATAGAAGGAAAATTTCTCAACACAATAAAGGGAATTTATACAAAGCCAACAGCCAACATCATCCTAAATGGAGAGAGCCTGAAAACATTCCCCTTGAGATCGGGAACCAGACAAGGATGCCCTTTATTACCGCTTTTATTCAACATTGTGCTGGAAATCCTAGCCAGAGCAGTTAGGCTAAATAAAGAAATAAAGAGCATCCAGATTGGCAAGGAAGAAGTAAAAGTATCTCTATTTGCAGATGACATGATCTTATACACAGAAAAGCCTAAGGAATCCTCCAGAAAACTACTGAAACTAATAAAGAGTTCAGCAGAGTATCGGGATACAAGATAAACATACAAAAATCAGTTGGATTCCTCTACCCCAACAAAAAGAACATCGAAGAGGAAATCACCAAATCAGTGCCATTTACAGTAGCCCCCAAGAAGATAAAATAATTAGGAATAAATCTTACCAGAGATGTAAAAGACTTATACAGAGAAAACTACAGTACTCTTCTGCAAGAAACCAAAAGAGACCTACACAAGTGGAAGAACATACCTTGCTCATGGATAGGAAGACTTAACATTATAAAAATGTCTATTCTACCAAAAGCGATCTATACATTTAATGGAATTCCGATCCAAATCCCAAGGACATTCTTTAATGAGATGGAGAAACAAATCACCAATTTCATATGGAAGGGAAAGAGGCCCCAGATAAATAAGGCATTACTGAAAAAGAAGAACTAGAGTAGAAAAGAAGAACTAAAGTAGGAGGCCTTACTTCACCTGATTTTACAACCTATTATACTGCCACAGTAGTCAAAACAGCCTGTCACTGGTACAACAACAGATACATGGACCAATGGAACAGAATTGAGAATCCAGACATAAATCCATCCACATATGAAAAAAAAATGAGCCGCTGATATTTGACAAAGGCCCCAAAACAGTTAAATGGGGAAAAGACAGTCTTTTTAACAAATGGTGCTGGCATAACTGGATATCCATCTGCAACAAAATGAAATAAGACCCATACCTCACTCCATGCACAAAAACTAACTCAAAATGGATCAAAGACCTAAATACAAAATCTAAAATGATAAAGATCGTGGAAGAAAAAATAGGGACAATTTTAGGAGCCCAAATACATGGCATAAACAGCGTAGAAAACATTATAAAGAACGTAGAAGAAAAACTAGATAACTGGGAGCTCCTAAAAATCAAACACCTATGCTCATGCAAAGACTTCACCAAAAGAGTAAAAAGACTACCTACAGACTGGGAAAAAGTTTTTAGCTATGACATTTCTGATCAGCGCCTGATCTCTAAAATCTTCACAATACAGCAGAAACTCAACTGCAGAAAGACAAATAACCCAATTAAAAAATGGGCAAAAGTTATGAATAGACACTTCACTAAAGAAGACATTCAGGTAGCTAACAGATATACGAGGAAATGTTCACGATCATTAGCCATTGAAGAAATGCAGATGAAAACTACAATGAGATTTCATCTCACTCCAACAAGGGTGGCATTAATCCAAAAAACACAAAACAATAAACGTTGGAGAGACTGTGGAGAGATTGGAACACTTCTACACTGCTGGTGGGAATGTCAAATGGTACAACCACTTTGGAAATTGATTTGGCGCTTTATTAAAAAGCTAGAAATAGAACTACCATAGAATCTAGCAATCCCACTCCTTGGAACATATCCTAGAGAAATAAGATCCCTTACAGGAACAGATGTATGCACACCCGTGTTTATTGCAGCACTGTTTACAATAGCAAAAACATGGAAGCAACCAAGGTGCCCATCAACAGATGAATGGGTAAATATGATATATTCACACAGTGGAACACTACGCATCGATAAAGAACAGTGAGGAATCTGTGAAACATTTCATAACATGGAGGAACCTGGAAGGCATTATGCTGAGTGAAATTAGTCAGTTGCAAAAGGACAAATATTGTATAAGACCACTATTATAAGAACTTCAGAAATAGTTTAAACTGAGAAGAAAACTTTCTTTTGTGGTTACGAGAGGGGGGAGGGAGGGAGGGCTGGAGAGGAGTATTCACTAATTAGATAGTAGATAGGTGAAGGGAAAGACAGCACACAGTACAGGGGAGGTCAGCAAAATTGGACTAAACCAAAAGCAAAGAAGTTTCCTGAATGCTTCGAAGGCCAGCATAGCCGGGGCAGGGGTCTGGGGACCATGGTTTCAGGGGACATCTAAGTCAATTGGCATAATAAAATCTATTAAGAAAACATTCTGCATCCCACTTTGAAGAGTGGCGTCTGGGGTCTTAAACGCTAGCAAGCAGCCATTAAAAAAAATTAAGATGCATCAATTGGTCTTAACCCACCTGCGTCAAAGGAGAATGAAGAACACCAAGGACACAAGGTGATTACGAGCCAAAGAGACAGAAAGGGCCACATGAACCAGAGACTACATCATCCTGAGACCAGAAGAACTACATGGTGCCTGGCTATAACCGATGACTGCCCTGACAGGGAACACAACAGAGAACCCCTGAGGGAGCAGAACAGCAGTGAGATGCAGACCCCAAATTCTCATAAGACCAGACTTTATGGTCTGACTGAGACTGGAAGGACCCCGGTGGTCATGGCCCCCAGACCTTCTGTTGCCCCAGGACAGAAACCATTCCCAAAGCCAACTCCTCAGACATGGATTGGACTGGACAGTGGGTTGGAGAGGGATGCTGGTGAGGAGTGAGCTTCTTGGATCAGGTGGACACTTGAGGCTATGTTGGCATCTCCTGCCTTGAGGGGAGATGAGAGGGTGGAGGGGATTAGAAGCTGGCGAAAAGGACACAAAAAGAGGGAGTGGAGGGAGGGAGCAGGAGAGTAATTGGGAGTGTGTAGCTAGGTATATATGGGTTTTTGTGTGAGTGACTGACTTGATTTGTAAACTTTCACTTAAAGCACAATAAAAATTATTTAAAAAAAAATTAACCAAGGAAGTAAAAGAGTTGTACACAGAAAACTAAAAAATTGCTGAAATAAGTTAAAGAAGACCCAAATAAATGGAAAGACAAAGGAGGCTTCATGAATTGTGTAAAAACAATGTGGGAGCAGTGTCTGACCTTCCCTAACTTCGCAAGAGGGAAGGAGACTCAAG
The DNA here is from genome assembly GCF_024166365.1 of Elephas maximus indicus. Taxonomy (NCBI): domain Eukaryota; kingdom Metazoa; phylum Chordata; class Mammalia; order Proboscidea; family Elephantidae; genus Elephas; species Elephas maximus. Next base: position 95,605,115 of record NC_064846.1, on the reverse strand, counting down.
ATCAACAGCCCAAGGCTGATTCCTATGAGGCGGAGGTCAAACAGGAATTCTCTGTCTGCCATCTTTACCAACTGTGATACCAATTGTCCCTCCTATAGCACGCTATACTTCTCTGCTGAGTTCAATAATTCATTGCAGTGGCCCCACAGAACTCATGAGGTATCAGCATAAGCAAACCTTTAAGAGACTTTAGGTTCAGCCATTGTACTGGAGTCCAGCAGTGCCTCCCGCTTAGTCCACTCTTTCACAGTTACAGCTTCTACAATTACAGCTTTTACAATCACAATTAACCTTTTTAGCAATCAACACTCACAGCTGAATCAAATAATCCTATCAACATCTTCCCCCGCCCTGTGTTCCCTCGGCCCATCAGGAAAAGAGGAATCTATTCAGTGGGGATCCTCCTTTGTCCTCCTCATTTAATGTAAGCACACTCACGAAAGTGTGTAAGCCAGCCACTTCATGCTTTACTCCCCCCCCCCCCGTTTTAGATAGCCAATATTTAAATTGACCGTCTCTATTGCTTCCCATGGAAGCAGCAGTCAAGAAATCAAAAGACGCATTGCATTGGGCAGATCTGCTGCAAGTGACCTCTTTAAGGTGTTGAAAAGCAAAGATGTCACCTTGAAGACTAAGGTGTACCTGACCCAATCCATGGTATTTACCATTGCATCATATGCATGTGAAAGCTGGACAATGAATAAGGAAGACCTTTGAATTGTGGTGTTGTCAAAGAACATTGAATATACCATGGACTGCCAAAAGAACGAACAAATCCGTCTTGGTAGAAGCACAACAAGAATGCTCCTTAGAAGCAAGGATGGCAAGACTGTGTTTTAAATACTTTGGACATGTTGTCAGGAGGGATTGAGGCCTCCACCAAGACTCCCTCCCCCCCCACCCACTCTGCCGTGGTTCCCTGCCCCCCTCATAGCCCGCCAAGCCACAGCTTCTAACTGCGGTTTGGCCCAACCAAGCTGCTGCCCTAAGCACATTTTGAATTTGGTGCCAGAATCCTGCACATGTGTGAACCAAGATTTTGGTGCATGCGCAGGACCATAAGAGCGGTGTCCTCAGTCTGTCCTTGGACCTGAATATCACCAACATGATTCAATATCCGGACCTCCAAATGTGGACATAGTAGGGCAAAAGGCGGAGAGTTCCAGGCACCAAACCCAACCCCCAGACGCCACTGGAAATAAAAAGCTCCCAACCCCCTCAGACATCAAGCATGTGGCCTTATGGTGGCTAGATCCTGCATTGCTCCTTGTCTGCGCAGACAATAAATTTCCAGTTTCTGTTTCCCTTGCAACTGGTGGTGTTACATCCATCTTATTTTGATCAGCTAATAGGACAGGACAAGAACCCTTGTTTGGTTACAGGATCAGTCCCTGAAGAAAGACATCATGCTTGGTAAAGCAGAGGGTCAGTGAAAAAGAGGAAGACCTTCAAGGGGATGGATTGACACAGTGGCTGCAACAATGGACTCAAGCATAACAAGGATTGTAAGGATGGCACAGGGCCGGTCAGTGTTTCCTTCTGTGGTAAATAGGGTTGTTATGCGTCAGAACTGCCTTGACGGTGAAAACCCCAATTAACACCCGTCCCCTCCCCCTTTCTTTGTCTTGCTAACCACAAGCTTGTTTTGAGCAACATTTTTCAGGAAGTTGCAGCAGGTAGTGGCTCCATCCACTGAACCAGTCCAAGCTATGCCTTGAAGCATGCACAGATTAAAGAGATCACGTCCTTCAGACCACCCCAGACCCGACTGTCACCAGAAAGAACGATATTTCCCAGCCCATGATTTCACCTGATTCTATTTTAAAAGCGAGGGGTCCCACTACACACACATCCGACAGAAGATGACTTAATATCTGGACCTCTAAGTATGGGCATGGGAAGGCTAAGGGTGGAGAGTTCCGGGTACCAAACCCAACCCCCGATGCCATTGGAAACAAAAAGCTCCCCAGCACCCTTAGACGGCGAGCACGTGGCCTTATGGTCACTAGACACCAGTTGCTCCTTGTCTGAGCAGACAATAAATTTCCATTTTCTGTTCTCCCTTGCAACTGGTGGTATGGCATCCATCTTATTTCAATCAGCTAATAAGACAAGACAAGAACCCTAGTTCAGTTACAACAGCACCCAACAACAGCAATTGTTGTAGGGTAAAAAAAAATCACAAAGTTTAGTAAAGTGAAAAGTAAGTTTTATTCAGCATACACTCAAAAAGGCAAAAGTGGGAAGTGGACAAGTATGTTGCCAGAGCCATGTCTACCCGAGTTCAAGGAAATATTACAGAATAAGTAAGAATGGGAAAACAGACAGGCATGTTGCCTCAGCCATGTCTGCCCAAGACCAAGGAACGTTACAGAGTCATCAGTATATATTAACATTACAAAATGGGCAAAACCATCGAAAGCTTCACCCTTTCACAGATTAGCTAGAAAATGTGATCCTACATTTTGAATTGCCTCACTCAACAATCATTGGTACAGGTTTCAGTAACAACAGTCAGGAGGGTCTTCATTAGTCCAAGAAATTTCTATTCACAAAATGTTAACAGAAAAAGATAAGAGTGGAAAGTTTTCTGTGTTCTGTTGATGTGAAAGGTTCCCTAAAAGATATTTTCCAAGATTATCTTAGCTATTGTTTTTATGGAAACCCTGGTGGCATAGTGGTTAAGTGCTACGGCTGTTCACCAAAGGGTTGGCAGTTTGAATCTGCCAGGCGCTCTTTGGGAACTCTATGGGGCAGTTCTACTCTGTCCTATAGGGTCGCTATGAGTCGGAATTGACTCAATGGCACTGGGTTTTGTTTTGTTTTATTGTTTTTATACCTCAGGGCCCAGTTGATGTGTCCCTGTGAGTCCTTGTGAGTCCTTGTGAGCCCAGCTCCAGCTGGGTCACTTTCTCTACGCTCAAGGACAGGGAGTAATGACTCCAATATTATTTCCTAAAGCACTATCAAACCAGTACTCTGAGGAGATAAGCATGTTCCTTGGTCTTGAAGAATCTTCTGTTCAAGTTGGAACTTCGAGCATCTGCATTCACAAGCAAAGTCCAGTCTAGAGCAAGCCATCAGATTTCAGTAATCTACACCAGCTCACGGTGCCAAACATCTTTCTCTTCATTCAGTTGGGTTCTGGTCAGGTCATCCCTAGCCATCAAAGCTAGGTCACAATGGGTAGCAGCCTTAGGCTTGAGAGTTCACACACATCTCCCAACCCTTCAGGCAGCCCCTTCACACACTCTCATCCCTAGCCCCCTTGGGCTAGGTCAATGGGTTTTATCCATAAACTTCAGGAGTTCAACAACTGTTCTACTTCTGACCAGCCAGCCCTTTATTTCTCTCATCCCTAGCCACCGTGGGCTAGGTCAATGGGTGCCAATAGAACATGTGCAAACTCAACCCTTCTCTTCATTGCTGCACTTCCACTCATGAGTGGACCCAGGTGGTCACCACAAACAAGCAGACCAAGCTGCCTACTTGCTGGCTCCCCTTAACTTCCAGAACTGCAAGGGGTTTCCATCTGATGAGCACTGGCTTTTCCTGCCTCAACACATTCAACAGCAACTGCTTACCTGAAATTCAAAGAGCAAAAACAGTCATTTTTTTTTCCTTCTGCAGGTCTTGCCTTCAATGCAAATCTCCAGTTCTCTCAGCATTTCTGGGTGGTTCAATATGTCTTTTCACATGTAAATTCTGGTGGGGCTCAGGTTTTTGACCTAAGCCCCCACTCTATCCACAGGGCTACTGCATTCAAACAGCCTGTGTGTTTCTCTTGGGCAAATCCTAGGTCCTCTTTTAGCATATCCAATCAAATATTGACTTAAGGCAGAGTTACATGCTCTCTGTACTCTCTACTACCCAATATTCATTTCTACCATACATACAGGTCTGCTTTACAACAACAGTAGGTAGGAGAAACATTCAATATCCATAGTACATTCAGTTAAACACATAATCTTAAACACATAACCATTTTTAAAACATTCCAGTTGCATCTTCTCCACCCCTTAACTATTTTCTCATTCATATGAATATGGCCTTGGGCCTCTGGCAGGGTGGAACCAGAAGACCCTGGCCCCCTATCAATCATCGTGCTTATCTAGGCTGGTTTCGGCCCAGGCCACTTCAACTGCAGCTTTTCCGCCATTACACCTGCTGTATGGGGAAAACAAAACAAAGTTTAGTAAAGCAAAAATAAAGTTTTATTCGGCATATATTCAAAAAGACAAAAGTTGAGAGGTTGGACAGAATAAGTAAGAATGGGAAAAAGGACAAGCATGCTGCCACAGCCTTGCCTGCCCAAGTCCAGAGAATATTACAGAATCATCAGTCTATATTAACATTATAAAATGGGCAAAACCATTGAAAACTTCACCTTTTCACAGATTGGCTAGAAGCTGTGATCTCACATTTTGAATTGTCCCGCTTAACAATCATTGGTGCAGGTTTCAGTAACAACAGTCAGGAGGATCTTCATTGGTCCAACAAATTTCTGTTCACTAAATAATAGAAAAAGATGAATGGAAAGTCTTTGTGTTCTTATTGACGTGAAAGTCTCCTTAAACAATATTTTCCAAGATTATCTTTGCTATATTGTCTTTATACCCCAGGGCCCAGTTGATGTGTCCTTGTGAGCCCAGCTCCAGCTGGGTCACATTCTCTATGCTCAAGGATAGAGAATAATGATTCCAATATTATTTTCTAAATCACACGTAACAACAACGAAAGTGCCACCTAAGAATCAAAAGTTTTTACTTCCCAAGCGACTTTGTTCTTTCTCTTACAAGGCTCCATGCTTCCAAGAGTCTGGAGCCATTGTAAAGAATCCCGCTTCTTCTGACACCAACTGTAACAACAGCATGGTGGCAGTGTCTGACCTTATCTAACTTCCCAAGGGGGAAGAACAGCCAAGACCAACAGCCCAAGGCAGATTCCTATGAGGCGGAGGTCAAACATGACTCCTCTCTCCACCATCTTTACCAACTCTAACACCAAGTGTCCCTCCCAGGGTACTCTCTACTTCTCTGCTGCGTTCAATACTTCATTGTAATGGCCACACAGAACTCACAGATCATATTCACGATTATGGGTTTCACTAGGGAAGTAACAGGTTACAATTCAGGCTCAGGAACAAGCAAGGATATAGTTCTTCCACCAGGGCAGCCTCTGATCCCAATGAAGTGATCCTTGGTCCAAAGGACATGCTGGCTCCTGGCTGTTCTTCCCTGGTGGTGGTATCTTCTCTCTCTCTCTCGCCTCTGAGATGGCTCACCTCTAGCTAGCAGGATGGCAAAACTGATCAATCCCTTTGGTGGGCCACAATTACCCTATCACCTAGTCCTGCCCAATCACTTCGGTAGGAGTTATAAGTATTAGCAAATCATATATCTGATAAGACTATTATCTAGACTATATAAGGGACTCTTACAACTCAACAACAAAAACATTAAAAGCCAATAAAAAATTGGCAAAATGGCTAAAAAGTCCACACAAAAGTGATTTAAAGATTGAAAGATGTAATATTGTTAAGATGGCAATACCACACAAAGCAATCTACAGATCCAATGTAATCTCTATCAAAATCATAATGGCCATTTATACAGAAATGGATAAGGTGATCCTAAAATTTATATGGAATTGCAAGGGACTTAGAATAGCCTAATGAATTTTTTTTTTAAAAAGAACAAATTTGGGGGACTGAGACTTTCTGATTTCAAAACTTCCTACGAAATTTCAGTGATCAACAGTGTGGTACTGGCATAAAGATAGACATATAGGTCAATGGAATAGAACTGAGAGTGCAGAAATAAACCCATGCATCTATTGTCAATAAATTTTTGCCAAAGGTGCCAAATCCATTCAATGAGGAAAGAATAATATTTACAGCTAATTGTGCAAAAAAAAAAAAATGAAGGTAGACTCTTCATACCATATAAAGATTAAAGACTGATTAAATAAATAAAACCAAAAAAAGCCAACCCCTTTGCCATGAATCAATTCTGACTCATAATGACCCTATAGGACAAACTAGAACTGCCCTATATGGTTTCCAAGGAGTGCCTGGTGGATTCAAACTGCCAAACTTTTGGTTAGCAGCCTTAGTTCTTAACTAGTATGCCATCAGAGTTTCCAAATACATATATATATGTATTTATATGTATATATATATTTATAAGAGGTAAAACTATAAAACTCTTAGATGAAAACATAAGAGTAAATTTTCAGGACATTTCATTTGGCAATGGACTCAGCAACAAAAGCTGAGCAATAAAAGAAAAAATACATAAATCGGACTTCGTCAAAATGTAAGACTTTTGTATATCAAAGGACATCGTCAAGAATGTGAAAAGACAACCTACATTAGGAAAAAGTATTAGCAAGTCATATATCTGATAAAGGTCTATTATCTAGAGTATATAAAGTACTCTTACAACTCAACAATAAAAAGATTAAAAACCAATTTAAAAATGGGCAAAAGGCTTGAATAGGTATTTCTTCAAAGATATACAAACAGATAACAAGCACGTAAAAAGATGCTCACCATCCCTAGTCATTAGGAAAAAGCAACAAATCAAAACCATAACGAAAGACTATTTTGCACCGACTAGAATAGCTAATATAAAAACAAACAAAAAAAACAGAAAATAGTAAGTGTTGGTGACAATGTGGAGAATTCATAAACCTCGTGAATTGCTGGTGGAAATATTAAAGGGTGAAGCTGCTATGCAAAACAGTTTGGCAGTTCCTCAAAAAGTTAAACATTGAATTACCATATGACTCAGTAATTCCACTCCTAGATACATACCCAAAAGAACTGAAGGCATCAGGGACTCAAACAAATACATGTACATGCATATTCATAGCAGCACTATTCACAATAGCCAAAATGTGGAAACATCCTAAATGTCTATCAACTAATGGATAAACAAAATGTGTTTATACACACACACACACACACACACACATATCCCCCCAAAAAAGAAACCCATTGCCGTCAAATCGATTCCAACTCATAGCGACCCTATAAGAGAGAGCAGAACTGCCCCATAGAGTTTCCAAGGAGTAGCTGGTAGATTTGAACTGCTGTTCTTTTGGTCAGCAGCCGAGCTCTTAACCGCTGGAATACTATTCAGCCATAAAAAGGAATGAAGTACTAATATATACAGCAATGTGGATGAACCTTAAAAAGATTATGTGAAATAAAAGAAGTCCTGATACATGTTGCAATTTGGATTGCTAAATAAAAGAATCTAGGCGCAGTAAAAGAAGTCACATATTTTATTATTCCATTTATATGAAATATTCAGGAAAGGTAAATCCATTGAGACAGAAAGGAGACTGGCAGTTGACAGGAAGGAATGGAGAGTAACTGATTAATGGGTATATGATTCACTTTTGGGGTGATGAAATGTTTTGGAACTAGAATGAGGTGGTGGTTGCACATCATAGTGAATGTATAAATTACACCAGAAAATGGTTAGTTTTATAGGAATTTCACCCCAATAAACAATATTAAGAACATTACTCTTGAGTCTTCTATTATCCACATCCTATATAGTGGTGTTCCACTATTGTCTTAGTAACCTAATGCTGCCATAACAAATAGATGATAAGTGGGTGGCTCTAAAGAACAAAAATTTACTTTCTCACAGTTTTGGAGGTCAGAAGTCTAAATCAGGGCATCAGCTCTAGGGGACAGTCCTTTCTTGTCAATAAACCTGGGAGTTCCTTGGCATTCCTTAGCATCCTTGGCATCTGTCTCTGTGTGTATCTATGTCTTTTCTGCTGGTTTTATAACTCATTAAGTGATTAGGTTTAGAATTCACCCTACTCTGGTATGACATTATTAACATAAAATGAAATACCTATTCCCAAGCAGAATCACGTCCACAGATACAGGAGCCAGGACTTTAATACATATTTTGGGAGGTCACAGTTTAATCCATAACATCTAGTTTCCCAGACCCCCATAACTGAGAAAAAAGAACAGCTCATTTGTCATACCTCAGTGAAGCTGTCAGTAGCAAATTTTGTTTCTTCTCCTCCAAATTTTATCAGGTTAATACATGCTCAACAAAACCTCTTCTGTGTAACCTTTGGTTTGGGCTATTTTCTGGAGATTTAAGACCTACATGCTTCATTCTGGATGATGGACTAGCAGAATTGGGAATGCAAGCAGTTAGGGGAAAATTTGGTGGAAGAGGGATTGCCAAACATGATGGGGCAGGGGGGAGGGAGGGATGGTAAGAAGAGGGAAATCATGCATATCATAGGGTATTCGATTCTTCTTGGATTTTAAAGACTTTACATTTTTTTTAATGTATATTTGTTTTTGGTTTCCCACCTGCAATTTCTTAAAAATTTTCCACTCTTTCAGTTGCTTCTGAGGTGCTCATCTAGAAATGCAATAAGATTACAATATCTTCCATTTCTCCCTAACAGAAAGCCCCCTGTGAAAACTACTATTTCTTTAATTAAAAAAAAAATTAAGTTAACAATGTGCTTTGCTATTACTAAAATCTTCTACTTATCTTAACAGTATTGCTGTAAGTTAGGAGACCTGAATTTTAGACCAAGATCAAACACTAACTCAGTGGATGGTCTTAAAAAAATATTAATTTTCATTTAATCATCCATAAAATGAAGAGGTGAAGAGGTAAAGAGGGAGGCATAAAAAGATCCATGGTTCCTCTTCCAACAATAACATCTTATGGTTTATATTGGTCTTCTCACCAGCAGGTATTAGTCACCATCTTTAATAGCATTGCCTTTTATACATCTGAAAGACAGTTTTTCATTATTTCTCCTTTCCATGGCAAGTTACTCCTTTTAGTGAATCTTCTAAGATCAGCTATTCCATGCTTTGTTGCCATTGTTTTCCCAATAAAGGCCAAGCTTTGAGTCAATAAAAGACTGAATTATATTTCCTATTTTTTCCTGATATTTTCAGACAAACAAAAACTAATAAAATGTGTCTGTGATGGTTAAGATTGTGTGTCAACTTGACTGGGCCATAATTCTCCGTGTTTTGGCAGCCAAATAATGTTGTGATCACTTCCCTGTTGAGATTTGATATGTGATCACCCCCATGATGGTGAAAGGGAGTTTCCTTGGATGTGTGGCCTGTATCAAATATAAGCAGACATTCTGGCAAGGCTTGAGGGCTTTTTGCTCATGCTGGATCCTGCAACTTGTTCCGTTCATCTGACCTCTGGTCCTTGGGACTTGAGCTAGCAGCTTACCTTCAGTCTTGCCTGCCGATCTTGGAATTCATTGATCTTTGCAGCCTGTGAGCAAGAGCCCTGCTCTCTGACTTGCTGATTTTGGGTTCGCCAGTCCCTGTGGCAATGTGAATTGGGAGAAGCCTCTACCCTGACCCACAGACTTGGGACATTCCAGCCTTTACAACCGCATGAGCCATTTCCTTGATATAAATCTCTATACATATATTTATACGCTTTACTGGTTTTGCTTTTCTAGAGAACCCAGCCTAAGACAGCGTCATTAACAGACGCACTATAAAGTATGTTATTTGTTGTTTTAGTTGCTGTTCAGTTCACTCCATCTCATGATGATCTTATGTATAACAGAACAAAACATTGCTGGGTTGTGCCATCTTCAAGGAGGCCCGGTGGCTCAGTGATTAAAGTGCTTGGCTGCTCACTGAAAGGTCAGCGGTTTGAATCCACCAGCCACTCTGCAGGAGAAAGATGTGGCAATCTGGGCAGTGTTACTCTGTCTTATAGGGTTGCTATGAGTCAGAATTGACTGGATGCAATGAGTTTTTTTTTATGGGTTCCATCTTCATGATCATTAGTATGTTTGAGTCCATTGTAGTGGCGATTGTATCAGTCCATCTCATTGAGGATTTCCCTTGTTTTCACTGACCCTCTACTCGACTACCATGAGGGCCTTTTCCAGCAATTGATCTTTCCTGATGATGTGTCCAAAGTAAGTCGAAGTCTTGCCATGATTATTTCTAAGGAGCATTCTGGCTGTACTTCTTCTAAGACTGATTTGTTCATTCTTTTGGCAGTCCATGGTATATTCAGTATTCTTCACCAGCACCACAATTTGAATGCATCCAATCATCTTGTTTTCCTTCTTCATTATCCAGTTTTGCATGCATATGAAGCAATTGAGAAAAAACATAAATTAGGTCAGGCATACCTTAGTCATCAAAGTGACATCTTTGCTTTTTAAAACGTCAAAGGGGTCTTCTGCAGCAGATTCTTGCAGTGCAATGTGTGGTTTAATTTCTTGATTGTTGCTTCCATGGAATAAAATGATCCCAGGTTGAAGGTCACAGCTCTGGGAAGGAAGGGCAATGAAAATAATGAATATGTGGGTAAATCTAAATGAAAGTTACTGTATAAAACAATAACAATGTATTGGGGTTTGAAATATATAAAATATTAACATAGTAACAACAATATATAAGTTGTAGGTAATATAAATGCAGTTAAAGAGTTCTGGAATCTTTGCATTATCTGAGAAGAGGGTTAAAGTACACTTAACAGTTGAACATGATGAATTCAAGATGAATGCTGTAATTTCTATGATAGTATTCTTTTTTTTTTATTCTTTACTAAAAGAATAGTAAAAGAATACTTCGTTCTTTCTCTTTTCCATGGAGAAAACATCTTGAGAGGTGTGTCATTTTTCTTTTTCCATAAAAGTAACTAAAACATTTCTCTTTTCTTCAGAGGTCCTCTGTTCCATGCTTAGTAAGAATTGTCATTTCCCTCCAAAAAGGTTAAACTCTGAGCCAATAAACCTGAATCATTTTAGCTATATCCTCCCCATCCTTGCCCTGGTCTGATTACCTGCTTCCTCATGGCCACATCCAAATATATGCATGTAACAATCAAAGTTTATTTTAGGACTCGAATATGACAAATGACCAAAACACTAAATTTCCATCTTCAATTCCTGAAAGCTAGGGCCTGGCTTAATTTTTAAAAATTCAGTGATTACTGAGGAGGATCCCAAGATGGAGACTTGGGCTAATGCACCAGAATGTCTCTCTACATCAAAGACCCAAGAAACCAAGTGAAACAGATACAGATGGCAACCTTGGAACCCTGATCATCAAACAGAAGGACGAGGAATTAGACTGAGCTCCAAGTGGAAAGAGGGACAGAAAGAAAACAGCTGATGTGGAGAGATGCAGACCCTCAGTGCCTTGCCACCTGGCCTGGTACAACGTGGCCATCTTGGGACAAAGCGGGCAGCATTCCTGTCCTCTCATGACAGGAGAAAGAGGTACTATGCAAACAAACCTGGAATGAAACAAGGTGAGTGGGACACAAGCTGGGTCTAAAAAGGGAAAGAGCAGGAAGATAGGGCAGGACCTCCAGTGATCCTGTTGACCACAGAGAAAAGAGGGTGACAGGAACTGGAGAAGGGTCCACTCACCAGCAGCAGAGCCTGATCATTTGGCTGGGAAACACCACTGAATAGTGAAACTGCAGAGTAGCAACTAGAGGCCCCCAAACCAGCCAGCATCTGTGTGCCACGCCACACGTTTAAACAAACTGGGCCCCAGTCACTTTGGGCAGCCAGGCAGGAGAGCTCCCCAAGCCATGACATGCAGGGGCAAGCCAGCACCCACTGTCCACTGTCTAGGGACCAGCGGGAGAGTGTCTGCAGCCCAGGGACTGGTGGGAGGGCACCTGTTTCCTGGTGACTAGCAGGAATGTGCCTGCAATTTGGCAACCATGGGAGGACACCTACTGACTAGTGACCAGCAGAAGTGCACCTGCACACCGATGATTGGTGAGAGTGTGCCCATTTCCCAGTGACCAGTGGGAGCATGCCTGTAGTTGGCGACCAGTGGGAGAGAGCCTGCTGCCTGGTGACTGGTGGGAGCACATCAGCTCCCTGGCTATATACCTGCAGCTCGGTAACTGCAGTGAGTGCATCCATAGCTGGGCAACCAATACCAGTGTACCTGCAGCCTGGTGACCACCAAGAGCAAGCCCACTGCATGATGACTGGCAAGAGCATTCCTGCAGCCTGGTAACCAGCAGGGATGCCCACATATCAGCTGCCCAGTGACCAGTGCTATCCCCCCCCCTGAGCCCACACAGTAACCGGAAACACACCCGGAGTCACTGCCCAGCAACCAACAAGTGTGCCCCACACCCTAGCCCAGCAACTAGCAGACACATCCCTGTACATTCTTCCAGTGACCACCTGGCATGTCTTGGCAGGCATATTTCATCACCAGTGACTACTAGGTGGAGACTCCAATGATAAGCAGGCACACCTTGTGTCAACACTCAGTGACCACCTGGCTGCAGCATTGGCCATCCTACACTCAGCCAGTTCCTGCAGGCCAGCCCCACACGCACTGAGACCCCTTGATCTCCCACCACCTACTGAGAAATAGACAGTTCCACGATAATAATAGGATACTTCAACACACCACTCTCGGTAAAGGACAGAATCTCCAGAAAGAAACTCAATAAACATACAGAAGAGCTAAAGGGCACAATCAGCCAACTTGACCTCATAGACATATATAAAACACTCCACCCAACAGTTGCAAAGTACACATTCTTTTCCAAAGCACATGGAAAATCTCTCCAGAATAGACCACATATTAAGCCAGACAGCAACCTCAACAAAATCCAAAACATTGAGATAATACAAAGTATCTTCTCTGATCATATGCCATCATAGTAGAAATTAACAACAGGAATAACAAGGGAAAAAATCGATTACATGGAAACTGAATAACATCCTGCTTAAAAACCACTGGATAATACTAAAAATCAAAGATGGAATGAAAAAATTCCTAGAATCAAATGAGAATGAAAACACATTATACCAAAACCTTTGGGACACACCAAAAGCAGTGCTCAGAGGTCAATTTATAGCAATAGATGGAAACATCAAAAAAGAAAAAGGGACAAAATCAAACCATTAGCTACACAACTGAACAAATAGAAAGAGAACAACAAAAGAAGCCCACAGCCACGAGAAGAAAGGAAATAATAAAGATTAGAGCAGAAATAAATGAAATAGAGAATAAAAAAAATAGAAAGAATCAACAAAACCAAAAATTGGTTCTTTGAAAAGATCAACAAAATCAACAAACCACTGGCCAATTCAACAAAAGAAAAACAGGAGAGAACACAAATGACCCAAATAAGGAATGAAATAGAGGACGTTACAACAGACTCAACTGAAATAAAAAGTATTATAACAGAGTATTATGAAAAACTATACTCCAACAAATTTGAAAACCTAGAGGAAATGCACAAATTTCTAAAGACACACTACCTACCCAAACTAACACAAAATGATGTTGAAAATCTGAACAGACACATAACAAGAGAAGAGACTGACAAGGTAAAAAAAAAAACAACAAAACCCAACAATAAAAAGCCCCGGCCCAGATGGCTTCACTGGAGAATTCTACCAAGCATTCTGAGAAGAGCTTACACCAGTACTATTCAAACTATTTCAGAAAATAGAAAAGGAAGGGATACTCCTGAATTCATTCTATGAAGCCAGCATAACCCTAATAACAAAACTAGGCAAAGACATTACAAAAAAAGAAAATTGCAGACCAATATCTTTCATGAACATAGATGCAAAAATTCTCAACAAAATTCTAGTCAATAGAATTCAGCATCATATCAAAAAAATAACATACCACCACCAAGTAGGATTCATACCAGGCATGCAAGGATGGTTCAACATTAGAAAGTTATCAACATAATCCACCACATAAATAAAAGAATCACATGATCATCTCCATCGACACAGAAAAGGCATTCAACAAAGTCCAACACCCATTCTTGATAAAAACTCTCAATAAAATAGGTATAGAAGGGAAATTCCTCAACATAATAAAGGGCATCTAAAACCAACGGCCAACATCATTGTTAATGGAGAGAGGCTGAAAACATTTCCTTTGAGAACAGGAACCAGACAAGGATGCCCTTTATCACCACTCCTATTTAACATTGTGCTGGAAGTCCTAGCTAGAGGAATAAGGCAAGAAAATGAAATAAAGGGCATCTAAATTGCTAAGGAAGAAGTAAAACTGTCTCTATTTGTGGATGATATGATACTATACATAGAAAACCCAAAAGACTCCACGAGAAAACTACTTGAACTAATAGAAAGATTCAGCAGTGTAGCAGGATACAAGATAAACATACAAAAATCAGTTGGATTCCTATACACCAATAAAGAGAATGATGAAAAGGAAATCATGAAAACAATACCATTCATAATAGCCCCTAAAAAAATGTTTAGGAATAAACCTAACCAGGGATGTAAAAGACCTATACAAAGAAAACTACAAAACACTACCGCAAGAAACCAAAAGAGACCTACAAAAATGGAAAAACATACCATGCTCATGGATAGGCAGATTCTTCATTGTGAAAATGACAATTCTACCCAAACCAATCTACAGATATGATGCAATTCCTATCCAAATACCAAGAACTGTCTTTAAAGAGGTGGGAAAACTAATCATTAACTTAATATGGAAAGGGAAGAGGCCCTGGATAAGTAAATCACTATTAAGAAAAATAAGTAGGAGGACTTGCAATACCTGACCTTACCAAACCCAGTGCCGTCGAGTTGATTCCGACTCATGCCTGACCTTAGAACCTACTAAACAGCTATGGTAGTCAAAACAGCCTGGTACTGTTACCATGACAGATATACTGACCAATGGAACAGAATTGAGAACCCAGATGTAAATCCATTCATCTACGGTCACAAGGTCTTTGACGAGGGTCCAAAGTCCATCACATGGGGAAAGACAGTCTTTTTAACAAATGGTTCTGGCAAAACTGGATGTCCATCTGCAAAAAAATGAAACAGGACCCATATCTCACACCATACACAAAAACTAACTCAAAATAATCAAAGACCTAAGTATAAAACCCAAAACTATAAAGTTCACAGAAGAAAAAATAGGATCAACACTAGAGGCCCTAATACACGGCATTAACAGAATACAAACCATAACTAACAACACACAAACTCCAGAAGATAAGCTAGATAACTGGGATCTTCTAATAATTAAACACTTAATGTTCATCAAAAGGGTTCACCAACAGAGTAAAAAGACAACCTACAGACTGGGAAAAAATCTTTGGCTATTACAAATCTGACAAGGGTCTAATCTCTGAAATCTATAGGAAAATCCAACACCTCTACAACAAAAGACAAATAATCCAATTAAAAAATGGGCAAAGGAAATGAACAGACACTTCACCAAAGAAGACATTCAAGCAGCTAACAGATAAATGAAGAAATGCTCACGATCACCAGTCATTAGAGAAATGCAAATCGAAATGACAACAAGATACCATCTCACCTTGCATTACTGGCAGGAATCAAAAAAACAGAAAATAACAAGTGTTGGATAGACTGCGGGGAGATCGGAACTCTTATGCACTGCTAGTGGGAATGCAAAATGGTACAGCCACATTGGAAAATGATACAGCACTTCCTTAAAAAGCTAGAAATAGAAATGCCATATGATCCAGCAATCACACTCCTTGAAATATATCCTAGAGAAATAAGAGCTGCCACACGAATAGACATATGCACACCCGTGTTCATTGTAGCATGGCTCACAACAGCAAAAAGGTGGAAACAACCCAGATGCCCATTCAACAGATGAATGGATAAACAAACTATGGTACCTACACACAATGGAGTACTATGCAATAATAAAGAACAACGATGAATCTGCAAAGCATCTCACAACACAGATAAATCATGAGGGCTTTATGCTGAGTGAAATAAGTCAATCACAAAAGGACAAATATTGTATGAGACCACTACTGTAAAAACTCATAAAAGGTTTACACACAAAAAGAAACAATCTTTGATGGTTATGAGTGAGGGGAGGGGTGGGGATGGAAAAACATTAAATAGACGATAGATAAGTGGTAACTTTGGTGAAGGGTGAGAGTGTACACAATACTGGGGAAGCCAGCACAAGTCGTACAAGACAGGGTCATCGCATAGACACATCCAAATTCCCTGAGGGATCGAATTACTGGGCTGGGGGCTGCGAGGACCATGATCTTGGGGAACATCTAGCTCCACTGGCATAACAAAGTTTGTAAAGAAAATGTCCTATGTTCTACTTTGGTGAGTAGTGTCTGGGGTCTTAAAAGACTGTTAGTGGCCATTTAATATACAATACAGCAACCATCACCGCTACTTGATTCCAAAAGTTTTTCATATGTTCAATTTTGATGATTTTTCATTTGCACTTGAAAAGAATCTGTATTGTCTCATTGTCCTATGCAGTGTTCTATGTATGTCAATTAGGTACAGTTTGTTAAATTTGTTGTTCACATAAGCTTTACAATTTTTTTTTGCTTTTTTTCTTCTATCAGATATTGACAGAACCGTGTGAAAGCCTCCCAAAGTGATTTTGTGTGTCTCCTTTTAGTTCTGTCCAATTTTACTTTGTATCTTTTAATGCTATTTAGTTGTGTTCCTAATGATTTAGAATTGTGATATTTATCTTTGTTGTGGATTGACCCTCTTATCATTTTCTAATCTCTCTTCTTATCTCAATTAATTTCACCCCTAAATTCTATTTTTTCCCATATAAGTATGTTGTTGTCAGGTGCCATGAAGTTGGTTCCACCATTTGTCTGGCAGTTTGTCATACTGTGGTGGCTTGCATGTTGCTGTGATGCAGCAGAGTTACCCATGGTGGACAGGTTTCAGTGGAGCTTCCAGACTAAGATTAGGAAGAGGGACCTGGTGATGTACTTCTTAAAAAACTGGACAGTGAAAACCTTATATATAGCAGCGGAACATTGTTTGATACAATGCTGGAAGATAAACCCCTCAGGTTGGAAGTCATATTTTAATATGACTGGGGAGCTGCCTTCTCAAAGCAGAGTCAAATAAGTATATGTACACTAATTTTGTTTCGGTTAGTGTTTGTGTGGCTTATCTTATTCCATCTTTTCACTTTCAACCTTTCTGTTTCCTTATATTCAAGATAAAGGCCATGTAAACAGCATGCAGTTGGATTTCCTTTGGTATTATTTATTTATTATCCAAACTGACAATGTTTGTCTTTTAACTGGGATATTTATTTTACTTAATTTTAATCTTATCACTGCTATATTATGGCCTATATTTCCCATCATCATTTTTGCTTTTTTATTTGACACATCTCTTTTTGTTCCTTTTTTCTCTTTTCACGCCACCTTTTAAATTGATCAAATATTTCTATTATTTAGAATTTTCCCTCTAGTACCTTGTTAGTTATACTATTCCTTTAGTGGTTACTCTAAAATTTATAACCCACTGTTTTTATTTATTACAGTCTAAACCAGTTAATACGTTTACTACTTTACTGATAACGTTAGTATCCTATACCCCATTAATACCTTTACTTTCTTGTGCTTTTTGCATTATTATTGTAATGTATTTTTAACTTCATATAATTTAAATTTCCACAAGATATTATTTTTTATTTATATAGTGAATCACTTCATTAGACCATTGAGAAGCAATAATCCTATGTGTTCTGAAAACCATTGTTATGGATTAAATTGTGTCCCCCCAAAACGTGTGTCAACTTGCCTAGGCCATGATCCCCAGTATTGTGTGATTATCCACCATTTTGTCATCTGACGTGCTTTCCTATGTCTTGTAAATCCTTCCTCTATGATGTCAATGGGGCTGAATTAGAGGCAGTTATGTTAATGAGGCAGGACTCAATTCACAAGATTAAGTTTTGTCTGGAGTGAATCTCTTTTGAGATATAAAAGAGAGAAGCAAGTAAAGAGAGAGTGAGACCTCATTACCACCAAGCAAGAAGAGTCAGGAGCTGGCGTCCTTTGGACCCAGGGTCCCTGCACTGAGAAACTCCTAGGCCAGGGAAAGATCCAATGTAAAGGCAGTTTCCCTGGGGTGTGGCCGGCATCACTTTGTATCTCTCAAGAGATAAAAAGGAAAGGGAAGCAAGCAGAGAGTGGGACCTCATACCACCAAGAAAGCAGCGCCAGGAGCAGAGAGTGTCCTTTGGACCTGAGGTTCCTGGGCTGAGATGCTTCCAGACCAAGGGAAGACTGATACATCACAAGGACCTTTCCCTAGAGCCGAGAGAGATCAAAAGCCTTCCCCTGGAGCTAGCACCCTGAATTCGAAATTCTGGCCTCCTAGACTGTGAGAGAATAAATTTATCTTTGTTAAAGACACACTCGTGGTATTTCTGTTATAGCAGCACTAGATATTTAGACATAATTTGGTACTGGGAATGGGGTGCTGCTCTAACAGATACCTAAAATTTGGAAGGAGTTTGGAAACTGAATAGGTAGAGGCTGGAAGAGTTTTAAAATGCCCAATAGTAAAAATCTAGATTGCTTTAAGGAGATTGTTGGTGGAATTATGGACATCAAACACAATGCTATCGAGGACTCAGAAAGAAGTGAGGAGAGCTGTTACACTGGAGACAGAGCAGGCAGTGAGAAGCAGCAGAGAATGTGCAGCCGCAAAGAAATGGCAGAAGCAGAACCAGGAGACCAGCACGAGACAGTGCTAGAGCCAACCCACAGAGCGAAAGAGCTGAATGCCTTTGGCAGGAGCCTTCCTGGTGGAGAGGAGTGCCTCCAGGCACTTATCAGTGGAGCCAGACTTGCAGACTCTCAGAGCAAGGGAGCTGAGTGCCTTCTGGCCAAAGTTTACTGGCAGAGTGGGGTGCCTCCAGGCACTTACCAGAGGAGTGAAACAGCTTAGAAACACTTGCCCGAGCAGGACAGACATAGGTGGTGAGGCACAAGTGGCCAAAAGGCCAAGAAACCACGAAGCAAAAGCTGAAGAGAAAAAGAGCACAGGAAGCTAAGCCGCTTCAGTCTCAAAGAATATGGCCATGACCTCAGGGGTCTCGAATGGTAGAGCCATGGCCTCTGGAGTTTCTGAGGGTGGGGCCACAGCCTCCTCAGTTTCAAACAGGCAGATTTTCACCAACTCAATTCTGGAGTGTGGGGTTGCCTTTCATGAGTGCCAGTGGGATGGTGCTAGATGCTGCCCAAAGCTGAGGGGGTGGGGCTGTCATGCCCAAATGGCAGAAGAACAGGGCCTGCCTGGGCTGAGGGAATGGAGTCATCATACAAATGGACTAGGAGAATGGGGCCGCCCAAATCTGAGGCAGCAGAGTTGCCATTCCAGTGGGTCTGGATGGTTGGAACTGAAGCCTAGGGCTGAGGGGCTTCCACCTAGAGTCCAGAGAGTGTGGCTAACACCCAGAGTCTGATTGGCAGGGCCACTACCTAAATAGTCTCAGAGAACAGAGGATTATTTTCAAGCTTTGAGAGCTACTGTAATGTGTTCTGCTGACTTGCTTGGTGCCTGTTATCCCTTCTTTCCCTCCAATTCCTCCCATTTCTAATGGAAATATCTAGCTTGTGCCTGTTCCACTATTTTACTTTGGAAGCAGATAACTTGTCTTCTAGATTTCACAGATGAAGAGGAATTTTTGGATTTTGGACTTGGAGTTGATTTAAGACTTTTGCTATAATAAGAAGGGGTGAATGTGTTTTACATGTGGCAAGGACATGAATTTTGAGGGGCCAAGGGGTGGAATTTTATGAATTGGATTGTTTCCCCCCAAAAATGTGTGTCAGTTTAGCTAGGCCATGATTCCCAGTATTGTGTGATTGCCCACCAGTTTGTCATCTGATGTGATTTTTCTATGTGTTGTAAATCTTACCTCTATGATGTTAATAAGGCAGGATTAGAGACAATTATCTTAATGAGGCAGGACTCAATCAACAAAATTAGGCTGTATCTTGAGTCAATTTCTTTTGAGATACAAAAGAGAAGCAAGCAGAGAGACAGAGATACCTCATTACCACCAAGCAAGAAGAGCCAGAGGCGTGTGTCCTTTGGACCTGGGGTTCCTGTGCTGAGGAGCTCCTAGGCCAGGGGAAAATTGATGACAAGGACCTTCCCCAGAACTGACAGAGAGAGAAAGCCTTCCCCTGGAGCTGGCACCATGAATTTGGACTTCTAGCCTCCTAGACTGTGAGAGAATAAATTTTCCTTGTTAAAGCCTCCCACCTGTGGTATTTCTGTTATAGCAGCACTAGATAACTAAGACATCCATCATAACAACAATCACTAGAGTATGATTTATTTCTCAATAATCCACAGACTTCTCTAACCTGTCAAAGTATTTAATCTTTAAATCCTAACTAAATGAGACTTACTGAGTGATGCTTTCCCACACTCCCTCCATATGTAATAAGTTACCCTCTATGATTTCATACTAGTTTGTGTGTTCCTTGACTTTTTATGTATGCACTAGATTGTACTATGGGGGATAGTGAACAGCTTGCCACTGTTGGGGAAAGAATCAAGGGAACCCACTCCAGCTTCAATAGAACAGAGTAGAAATAATAGAATAACTGAATTTAAGTGCTGGAAAGAAATTTAGAGAACATGTAGTCCAATTCTTTCCCAAATATTCTGCACTTAACTATCCCTTCCTTAAATCACAAGCTCTTTAGGGACAGGATCCATGTTTGATTTATTCTTATAAAGAAAATTTTTTTTTTCTTTATATCTAAAATAGTCTAGTGAATAACATTTCTATAAACATTATGTACAAATCACTTTTTTCCTATACTAAATTATTCCTTTTAGAATAAAGTCCTAGAAGTAGTCTTGCTGAATTAGAGGACTGATCATTGTTATAGCCTTTATTACACATTGACAAATTACCCCCCAAAAAATATTGGATCCATTTTTAGTGCAAGCATCCACATGTTTCTGCAAATAATCATTAATAATTGGAACGTGTAATACATGAAGTACGAACCTAGGAAAATTGGAAATTGTAAAAAATGAGATGGAACGCATAAAGATTGATATCCTAGGTGTTAGTGAGCTGAAATTGGACTGGTATTGGCCATTTTGAATCAATCATATGCTCTATTTTGCCGGGAATGACAACTTGAAGAGGAATGGTGTTGTATTCATTGTCAAAAAGGGCATTTCAAGATCTATCCTGAAGTACAATGCTATCAGTGATAGGATAATATCCATACCTTATTTGAATAATATGACTATTATTCAAATTTACACATCAGCCACTAGGGGCAAAGATGAAAAATTGAAGATTTTTACCAATTTCTACAGTCTGAAATTGATCAAACATGCAATCAGGATGCACTGATAATTACTGGTGATTATAATGTGAAAGTTGGAAACAAAGAAGGATCGGTAGTTGGAAAATATGCCCTTGGTGATAGAAATGATGCTGAAGATCCCATGATAGAATTTTGCAAGACCAAAGACTTCATCGCAAATACCCTTTTTCAACAACATAAACAGCAACTATACATGTGGACCTTGCCGGATGGAATACGCAGGAATCAAATCTGTGTAAAGAGATGATGGAAAAGTTCAATATAATCAGTCAGAACAAGGCCAGGGGTCAACTGTGGAACAGATCATCATTTGCTCATATGCAAGTTCAAGTTGAAGCTGAAGAAAATTAGAACAAGCCCATGAAAGCCAGAGTATGACCTCAAGTATATCCCACCATCTCAAGAATAGATTTGACACATTGAACACTAATGACCGAAGACCAGACAAGTTGTGGGATGACATCAAGGACATCATACATGAAGAAAGCAAGAGGTCATTAAAAAGTCAGGGAAAAAAGAAGAGACCCAAATGGATGTCAGAAGAGACTCTGATACTTGCTCTTGAACTTCGAGTAGCTCAAGTAAAAGGAAGAAATGAAGAAGTAAACGAGCCTAACAGAAGATTTCAAATGGCTATTGGAGAAGACAAAGTATTATAATGACATATGCAAAGACCTGAAGTTAGAAAACCAAAAGGGAAGAACACGTTCAGCATTTCGCAAGCTGAAAGAACTGAAGAAAAAATTCAAGACTTGAGTTGCAATACTGAAGGAGTCTATAAGGAAAATATTAAATGATGCAGGAAGCATCAAAAGAAGATGGAAGGAATACAGAGTTACTGTACCAAAAAGAATTGGTCAATTTTGAACATTTCAGGAGGTAGCATATGATCAAGAACTGACGGTACTGAACCAAGAGGTCCAAGCTGCACTGAAGGCATTGGCGAAAAACAAGGCTCCAGGAACTGATGGAATACTAACTGAGATGTTTCACAAACGGATGCAGCGCTGGAAGTGCTCACTCGTTCATGCCAAGAAATTTGGAAGACAGCTACCTGGCCTACTGACTGGAAGAGATCCATATTTATGCCTATTCCCAAGAAAGGTGATCCAACAGAATGTGGAAATCAGTGAACAATATCATTAATATCACAGGCAAATAAAATTTTGCCAAAGATCATTTAAAAGTGGCTGCAGCAGTACATCAACGGAGAACTGCCAGAAATTCAAGCCAGATTCAGAAGAAGACATAGAGTGAGGGATATCATTGCTGATGTCAGATGGATCCATAAAGATGTTTACCTGTGTTTTATTGACTATGCAAAGTCATTCAACTGTGTGGATCATAACAAATTTACTGAGACAGCTCCCACAGTATTGTATTAAAAATTCTATTTTCTTTGCTTGGCTTCCTCCCCCCAGGCTTTGCATTTGAATTCTGCTTTTATGTAAGCCCTGTTGCGCCTGCGTAGCATGATTAAGAATGTTGCTGACGTAATTTGTATGAACTCCCTACTTGTAAACCCCTTTAAAAGTAACCGGCCTGCCTGCCCTTGGTGAGTAGTCTTGGCAGCAGCAGTTCCAGCTGACTCCTTTCCTTGTACAAAAAAATAAAGGTGCCTTTCCTGTTCTCCCACCTCCGTCTCTAGTTCATTGGCCAATATGAGTCATGCTGAGCACGAACCTTGGGTTTCCACCTGGTAACATTATGGATAACATTGCTAACAATGTGAATTCCAGAACACTTAATTGTGCCCATGAGGAACCTGTACATAGATCAAGAGGCAGTCGTTTGAACAAAACAAGGAAATACTGCGTGGTTTAAAATCAGGAAAGGTGTATGTCAGGGTTGTATCCTTTCACCATACTTATGCAATCCGTATGTTGAGCAAATAATCTGAGAAGCTGCACTGTATGAAGAAGAACACAGCATCTAGATTGGAGGAAGACTCATTAACAACATGCATTGTGCAGATGACACAACCCTGCTTGCTGAAAGTGAAGAGGACTTGAAGCGCTTACTGGTGAAGATCAAAGACTACATACAGCCTTCAGTACGGATTACACTTTAAACAAAAATCCTCACTACTGAGCCAATAAACAACATCATAATAAACAGAGAAAAGATTGAAGTCAAGAATTTCATTTTACTTGGATCCACAATCAACACCCATGGAATCAACAGTTAAGAAATCAAACGACACATTGCATTGGGCAAATCTGCTTTAAAAGACCTCTTTAAAGTGTTCAAGAGCAAAGATGTCATCTTGAAAACTAAGGTACGCCTGAGCCAAGCCATGGTGTTTTCAATCGCCTCATATGCATGTGAAAGCTGGACAATGAATAAGGAAGACTGAAGAAGAATTGATATCTCTGAATTATGGCGTTGTTGAAGAATATTGAACATACCCTGTACTGCCAAAAGAACTAATAAATCTGTCTTGGGAAGAAGTACAGCCAGAGTGCTCCTTAGAAACAAGGATGGTGAGATTTCATCTCACATACTTTGGGCATGTCATCAGGTGGGATCAGTCCCTGAATAAGGACAACATGCTTTGTAAAGTAGAGAATCAGCAAAAAAGAGGAAGACCCTCAACAAGATGGACTGACACAGTGACTGCAATAATGGGCTCAAACATAGCAAAGATGGTGAGAATGGGGCAGGATCGGGCAGTGTTTCACACCCGACGGCACCTAACAACAACAATCTACATGTTGCTTTCCCACAACATTGCCAACGTTGATATTTATTATTAACTTTTTATTGTGGTAATATATATACATATCAAAATATTTGCCATTTTAATTGTACAGTTCAGTGACGTTAATTACATTCACCGTGGTGTGCAACCATTACCACTGTCTTAGTCATCTAGTGCTGCTATAACAGAAATAGTGCAAGTGGATGGCTTTAACAAAGAGAAATTTATTTCTTCACAGTAAAGTAGGCTAAAGGTCCAAATTCAGGATGTCAGCTCCAGGGGAAGGCTTTCTCTCTCTGTCAGCCTTCTCATCAATCCTACCTAGGACTAGGAGCTTCTTTGCGAAGGAACCCCAGGTCCAAAGGATGCGCTCTGCTCCTGGTACTGCTTTCTTTGCGGTATGAGGTCCCCCTGTCTCTCTGCTTGCTTCTCCCTTTAATATCTCAAGAGATTGCCTCAAGACACAATCCAACCCTGTAGGGAGAGTCCTGCCTCACTAACACAACTGCCGCCCCTCCTCCCTCATTAACACCATAGAGGCAGAATTTACCACATAAAGGAAAACCACACAAAACCAGGAATCCTGGCCCAGTCCAATTGATACACACATTTACACATTTTTAGGGGGACATAATTCAATCCATGACAACCATTATTCATTTTGAAATGTTTTCTTATCCCCTAAACAGAAACTAAATACCCCTTAAATAATAACTGTTTCCTTCTCCTCCCAGTCCTTGGTGACCTCAAATAAATTTTTGTCAGTATGAATTTGCCTATTCTATGTATTCAATATAAATGAGGCCATAGAATATTTGCTTTTTGTGTCTGACTTACTTTGCTCAATGTTATGTTTTTACAATTCATCCATGTTGTAGCATGTATCAGAACTTCATTTCATTTTATGGCTGAATAATATTGTATATTCATATACCACATTTTGTTTATCCATTAATCTTTTGATGAACATTTTAAGGATGGCTTTCGCAGGAGGGCATGGCTGGTAAATAAATGCAAAATGTGTGCATTATTTGCATAAAATACGGTACTTAGAGGTGGTATTCATTATTTTTTGAGCCTATTTATTATTTACCTACAATGTATCTTCAGGAGTTAGTTTTGGTTCAAGGTTTGAAGAGTATCTCAGGGCAATAGTCTCTGGGGCTGCTTCTGTCCCAACCAGACCAGTGGGTCTGTTTTTTTTCCCCCCTATGATTTGAGGTCTGTTCCACATTTTTCTCCCATTCCCTCAGGTTCCATCTATTGTGACCCTTTGTCTTAGTCATCTAGTGCTGCTATAACAGAAATACCACAAGAAGTGGATGGCTTTCACAAAGAGAAATTGATTTTCTCACAGTCTAGTAGGTTACAAGTCCAGATTCAGGGCTTCGGTTCCAGGGGAAGGCTTTGTCTCTCTGTCAGCTCTGGAGAAAGGTCCTTGTCCTCCATCTTCCCCTGCTTGAGGAGCTTCTCAGGCGCAGGGACCCCATGTCCAAAGGATGCACTCTGCTCCCTGCACTGCTTTCTTGGTGGTATAAGGTTTCCAACTCTCTGCTTGCTCCCCTTTCCTTTTATCTCTTGAGAGATGAAAGGTGCTGCAGGCCACACACCAGGGAAACTCAATTTACCTTGGATCAGGGAGGTGACCTGTGTAAGGGTGGTGTTACAATCCCACCCTAATCCTCTAAACATAAAATTACAATCATGAAATGGAGGACAACCACACAATACTGGGAAGCATGGCCTAACCAAGTTGAGACATACATTTTTGAGAGGATGTAATTCACTCCATGACACTTACCAATCTGGATGGCCTTTATTTCTTTATCTAGCCTAATTGCTCCGGCTAGGACCTCCAGTACAATGTTGAATAAGAGTAGTGATAAACAGCATCCTTGTCTGGTTCATGTTCTCAAGGGGAATGCTTTCAGACTCTCTCCATTTAGAACGATGTTGGCTGTTGGCTTTATATTAATGCAGTTTGTTATCTTGAGGAATTTTCCTTCTATTCCTATTTTGCTGAGAGTTTTTATCATGAATAGGTTTTGGACTTCCTCAAACGCCTTCTCTGCATCAATCGATAAGATCATTTCGTTCTTTTGTTTTATTTAAAGGAAGGGTTACATTGTTTGTCTAATGTTGAAGCATCCCTGCATACCTGGTGTGAATCCCACTTGGTCACGGTGAATTATTTTTTTGATATGTTGTTGAATTCTATTGGCTAGAATTTTGTCAAGGATTTTTGCATCTAGGTTCATGAGGGATACAGCTCTGTAATTTTCTTTTTTTGTGGTGTCTTTACCTGGTTTTGGTATCAGGGATATGGTGGCTTCATAGAATGAGGTTGGGAGTATTCCGTCCTTTTCTATGCTCTGAAATACCTTTAGTAGTAGTGGTGGTAACTCTTTTCTAAAAGCTTGGTAGGACTCTCCGGTGAAGCCGTCATGCCCAGGGCTTTTTTTTGTTGGGAGTTTTCGATTACCTTAACAACCTCTTCCTTTTTTATGGGTTTCTTTAGTTGTTCTACCTCTGTTTGTGTTAGTTTAGGTAGGTAGCGAGTTTCCAAAATTTCATTCATTTCTTCTAGGTTTTCAAATTTGTTAGAGAACAATTTTCATAGTAATCTGATATGATTCTTTTAATTTCATTTGGGTCTGTTGTGATATCGACCATCCCATTTCTTATTCAAGTTATTTGCTTCCTCTCCTGTTTTTCTTTTGTCAGTTTGGCCAGTGGTTTATCAATTTTGTTAATTCTTTCAAAGAACGAGGTTTTGATCTTGTTAATTCTTTCAATTGTTTTTCTGTGTTCTATTTCATTTAATTCTGCTCCAACTTTAATTATTTGCTTTCTTCTGGTGCTTCAGGGTTTCTTTTGTTGCTCTCTTTCTATTTGTTCAAGTTGTAGGGATAATTCTTTGATGTTGGTCCTTTCTTTTGTTTGGCTGTGTGCACTTATTGTTCTAAATTGACCTCCGAGCACTGCTTTTGCTGTGTCCCAAAGGTTCTGATAGAAAGTGTTTTCATTCTCATTTGATTCTATGAATTTCTTTTTTCCATACTTAATTTCTTCTATAACCTAGTTGTTTTTGAGCAGGGTGTTGTTCAGTTTCCAAGTGTTTTATTTCTTTTCCCTCCTTTTTCTGTTACTGATTTCTGCTTTTATGGCTTTATGGTCAGAGAAGGTGCTTTGCAATATTTTGACGTTTTGGATTCTGTTAAGGCTTGCTTAATAACCTAATATGTGGTCTATTCTACAGAATGTTCCATGTGCGTTGGAAAAGAAAATACACGTGGTTGCTGTTGGGTGGAGTGTTCTGTATATGTCTATGGGGTCATGTTGGTTGATTGTGGCATTGAGATCTTCCGTGTCTTGATTGAGCTTCTTCTTACTGGATGTTCTGTCCTTCACTGAAAGTGGTGTGTTGAAATCTCCTAATGTTATTGTGGAGCGGTCTAATTCACTTTTCAGTGCTGCTAGAGTTTTTTTTATGTATCTTGAAGCCCTGTCACTGGGTGCAAAGTTATTTAATATGGTTGTATCCTCCTGGTATATTGTCCTTTTAATCATTATATAGTGTCCTTCCTTATCCTTTGTGGTGGATTTTACTTTAAAGTCTATTTTGTCAGAAATGAATATAGCTAGTCCTACTCTTTTTCGATTGTTGTTTGCTGGAAATATTTTTTTCATCTTTTGAGTTTTAGATTGTTTGTATCTTTAAGTCTGAGTTGTGTATCTTGTAGGCAGCAAATAGATGCATCGTGTTTTTTTTTAATCCATTCTGCCTCTCTCTGTCACTTTATTGGTGCATTTAGTCCATTTACATTCAGTGTAATTATGGATAGCTTTGAGTCTAGTGCTGTCATTTTGATGTCTTTTTGCGTGTTGTTGACAGTTTCTTTTTTCCACTTAATTTTTGTGCTGAGTAGTTTATCTTTATATATGGTCTTTTCCTCTTATTCTTTGTTGTTGATTTTGTTTTTGCTGAGTCTTTAGGTTTTTCTTGTGTTTTATTTTGATGTGTAGAATTGTTAGTCTCCTTCATGGTTACCTCAATATTTACCCCTATTTTTCTAAGTTTAAACCTAACTTTTATTTCTTTATATCACCTTGACTTCCTCTCCATATAAAAGATCTATGACTACATTTTTTAGTCCCTCTTTATTGTTTTAATGTTATCTTCTTTTACATAATAACATCATTGTTTCCCTGCTGTGAGCATTTTTTTCAATCTTGACTTATTTTTGTGATTTCCCTGTCTGGGTTGACATTTGATTGCTCTGTCCACTGTTCTAGTCTTGGATTGATACCTGATATTATTGACTTTCTAACTAAAGAAATCCCTTTAGTATTTCTTGTAGTTTTGGTTTGGTTTTTATGAATTCCCTAAACTTCTATTTATCTAGAAATGTCCTATTTTCATTTTCATATTTGAGAGACATTTTTGCTGGATATATGATTCTTGTCTGGCAATTTTTTTCCTTCAATGTTTTACATAAGTCATCCCATTGCCTCCTTGTCTGCATGGTTTCTGCCGAGTAGTCTGAGCTTATTCTTATTGACTCTCCTTTGTAGGTGACTTTTGATTTATCCCTAGCCACTCTTAAAATTCTCTTTATTTTTAGTTTTGGCAAGTTTGATTATAATATGTTTGGGTGACTTTCTTTTGAGATCTACCTTATGTGGAGTTCAATGAGCATCTTGGATAGATATCTTCTCATCTTTCACAATATCAGGGATGTTTTCTGCCAATAAATCTTTAACAATTCTCTCTGTATTTTCTGTTATCCCTCCCTGTTCTGGCACTCCAATCACTCAGAGGTCATTTCTCTTGATACAATCCCACATGATTCTTAGAGTTTCTTCATTTTTAAAAATTCTTTTATCTGCTTTTTCTTCAAATATATTGGTGCCAAGTGTTTTATCTTCAATCTCTTAATTCTGCCTTTCATTTCCTCAATTCTGCTCCTGTGACTTTCTATTGAGTTGTCTAATTCTGTAATTTTATTGTTAATTTTCTGAATTTCTGATTGCTGTCTCTCTATGGATTCTTGCAGCCTATTAATTTTTTCATTATGTTCTTGAATAATCTTTTTAATTTTTTCAACTGCTTTATCTATGTGTTCCTTGGCTTCTTTTGTTTGTTGCCTGATCTTGTTCCTGATGTCTTGAAGAGTTCTGTATATTAATCTTTTGTATTCTACATCTGGTAATTCCAAGAAGGCACCTTCATCTGGAAGGATCCTTGATTTTTTGTTTAAGAGCTTGTTGAAGCGATCATGGTCTGCTTCTTTATGTGATTTGATATTGACTGTTGTCTCTGAGCCATCTATAAGTTATTGTATTAATTTATTTTCTGTTCACTTACTGTATCCTTGCTTCTTGCTGTTTTGTTTTGATATGCCCAAATACACTGCTTGAGGGAGTTAGCTTGATTATTTTTGTCTTTGAAGTTCTAACGTCCTGTCACCAGATGTCTAGAGTTGTTATCAGGTATATGAGCCTAGGAGTCCATTCATTTTTCTTGTATGGATTCAGCTCAGGTGTCCAGGTAGTTGGTCATCAAGCATGCGGTACAGGCTCTGTCCTACAGTGTTAGAGGAGCAGGGGTGATTGGTGTAGATACAGGTAGCTGATTGCAGCAGGGTTTCACGGTCTGAACAAGGCAGGGGACTGACAACTGTCCCCCAGATGTCTGTGAGGAAAGCGCGTTCCTGTTCCCTAGAGCACACAGGTGGGTGGGTTCTGCAGCTAGACCAGGGGCAGCCAGTACTTTTGGTTGTAAGGACTGGGAGGCACCACTTATCCTTGTACCTGTCGCGGGTGGCTAGGTGATGTGGGTGGAGCCACCAATCCTTATGCCCTTGATGTGGGTAGGTGAGGACCATGTTTAATAGGCAAATAAGTGTCAAACACCAAAAACCCACCTCTCCATTGCACAGCTGAAACAGTTGAAGTCAGACCTCAGGCACATATACTGTCGTACTCTGCCAACAAGTGCTTAAGCTCCTGAAATGGGCCCACACAGGTCCATGCAGGGGTGAAAGGTATTCAAAGTCCATGGACCGTGTATGCCTGGACAGGAGCCGCTTCTGTCCTGAGCTCCCCAGGTTAGTGGAGCTGGCAGATTATCTTTTCCCCCAATTGCTAATTTATTTCTTCTCCAAGGCCAGAAGAATGGCTCAGGGCATGCAGCAGGACTTATCTCAGGTCCCCGGAAATGGACAGCCATTGAAGCCAGATTGGGGGCTGGGGGCATGGTAAAATAAACCCAAGTACTTAGCTTTTGCCAAGAGCACTGTTCTTCTCTGGTTCTGGAGGTGTGAGTAGACTGTGTGGCTTGCTGTCTCTCCTTGAGAAAACCACATTCCAAATGCTACTGCCAGCCCCGCTGCAGTCACTCTGGGGGATTGTGTCTGATGGGTGCTGGTTCCCACTGAATGAGGTCCAGCAACTCCTCACAGCTTCTGAACCATCCGTCCCTCCCCCTGCCACTCAGTCCAATTTCCTAACTTTGCCTTTGATGTTCAAGTCTTCTAACTTGTCATATATATAATTGTTCCACTTGTTTTTTTTTTTTTTTTTTGGTTTTGTTGTGAGAGGGATCACCAGAAGCATCTGACTACCCTGCCATCTTGGCCCTGCCTCCACGGATGACCTTTAATATCACTCTGCTTAACATTGTGCTGGAAGTCCTAGCTAGAGCAATAAGGCAAGAGAAAGAAATAAAGGGTGTCCAAATCAGAAAGGAAGAAGTAAAAGTATCCCTGTTTGAAGATGACATGATACTATACATAGAGAACCCCAGAGATCCCACAATAAAATTACTGTAACTAATAGAAAGATTCAGCAGAGTACCAGAATATGAGATCAACATACAAAAATCAGTTGGATTACACCAAAAATAGAACTTCAAAAAGGAAATTGGGAAAACAATACCACTTATAACAGCCACTAAAAAGATAAAATACGTAGGTATAAATCTAACCAGGGATGTGAAAGACATATGCAATGAAAACCACAAAGCACTATTGCAATAAAAAAACCTACATAAATGGAAAAACAACATACTCATGGATAAGAAGATTCAACATTGTGAAAATGTCAATTCTATCCAAAGCGATCTGCAGATAAAATGCTATCCTGATCGAAGTATCCACAGCATTCTTTAATGAGATGGAAAAACTAATCACCAGCTTTACTTGAAAAGGAAAGAGGCCCTGAATATGTAAAGCATTTTGAAGAAAAAGAACAAAATAAGAGGCCTCATACTACCTGATCTCAGATTCTACTATACAGGCATGGTAGTCAAAACAGCCTAGTACTGGTACAATGTCAGACACATGAACCAACGCAACAGCATGGAGAACCCTGAGGTATATCCATCCATCCATAACCAGCTGATCTTTGAAAAAGGAACAAAATCCATTAAATGTGGAAAAGACATTCTTTTTAACAAGTGGTTCTGGCAAAACTGGATGCCTGTCTGTAAAAAAAAAAAAAAGAAACAGGACCCATACCGAGCATCATACACAAAAACTAACTCAACTGGATAAAGACCTAAATGTTGTTGTTGTTGTTGTTAGGTACCATCGAGTCGGATCCAACTCATAGCGACCCTATGCACAACAGAACAAAACACTGCTCGGTCCTGAGCGATCCTTACAATCGTTGTTATGCTTGAGCACATTGCTGCAGCCACTGTGTCAATCCACCTCTTTGAGGGTATTCCTCTTTTCCACTGACCCTGTAGTCAGCCAAGCATGATGTCCTTCTCCAGGGACTGATCCCTCCTGACAACATGTCCAAAGTAGGTAATGCAGTCTCACCATCCTTGCCTCTAAGGAGCATTATGGTTGTGCTTCTTCTAAGACACATTTGCTCGTTCTTTTGGCAGTCCATGGTATATTCAATATTCTTCACCAACACCACAATTCAAAGGCATCAATTCTTCTTCGGTCTTCCTTATTCATTGTCCAGCTTTCACATGCATATGATGCGATTGAAAGTACCACGGCTTGGGTCAGGCACACCTTAGTCTTCAAGGTGACATCTTTGGTCTTCAACACTTTAAAGAGGTCCTTTGCAGCAGATTTACCCAATGCAATGTGTCTTTTCATTTCTTGACTGCTACTTCCATGGCTGTTGATTGTGGATCCAAATAACACGAAATCCTTGACAACTTCGATCTTTTCTCCATTTATCATCATGTTGCTTATTGGTCCGATTGTGAGGATTTTTGTTTTTTTTATGTTGAGGTGCAATCCAAAGTGAAGGCTGTGGTCTTTGATCTTCATTAGTGAGTGCTTCAAGTCCTCTTCACTTTCAGCAAGCAAGGTTGTGTCATCTGCATAACGCAGGTTGTTAATGAGTCTTCCTCCAATCCTGATGCCCCATTCTTCATATAGTCCAGCTTCTCGTATTATTTGTTCGGCATACAGATTAAATAGGTATGGTGAAAGAATACAACCCTGACGCACACCTTTCCTGACTTTAAATCAATCAGTATCCCCTTGTTCTGTCCGAACAACTGCCTCTTGATCTATGTAAAGGTTCCTCGTGAACACAATTAAGTGTTCTGGAATTCCCATTCTTCGCAGTGTTACCCAGAGTTTGTTATGATCCACACAGTCAAATGCCTTTGCATAGTCAATAAAACACAGGTAAACATCCTACTGATATTCTCTGCTTTCAGCCAGGATCCATCTAAAATCAGAATGGTAACCCTGGTTCCACGTCCTCTTCTGAAATCGGCCTGAATTTCTGGCAGTTCCCTGTCGATATACTGCTGCAGCCACTTTTGAACGATCTTCGGCAAAATTTTGCTTGCGTGTGATATTAATGATATTGTTCTATAATTTCCACATTCGGTTGGATCACCTTTCTTGGGAATAGGCATAAATATGGATCTCTTCCAGTCGGTTGGCCAGGAAGCTGTCTTCCATATTTCTTGGCATAGACAAGTGAGCACCTCCAGCATTGCATCTGTTTGTTGAAACATCTCAATTGATATTCCATCAATTCCTGGAGCCTTGTTTTTCGCCAATGCCTTCAGAGCAGCTTGGACTTCTTCCTTCAGTACCATCAGCTCCTGATCATATGCCATGTCTTGAAATGGTTGAACATCGACTAATTCTTTTTGGTATGACTCCTTGTATTCCTTCCATCTTCTTTTGATGCTTCCTGTGTCCTTTAATGTTTTCCCCATGGAATCCTTCACTATTGCAACTCAGGGCTTGAATTTTTTCTTCAATTCTTTCAGCTTGAGAAACACTGAGCATGTTCTTCCCTTTTGGTTTTCCATTTCCAGCTCTTTGCACATGTCATTATAATACTTTACTTTGTCTTCTAGAGATGCCCTTTGAAATCTTCTGTTCAGTTCTTTTACTTCATCAATTCTTCCTTTTGCTTTAGCTGCTCAATGCTCAAGAGCAAGTTTCAGAGTCTCCTCTGACATCCATCTTGGTCTTTTCTTTCTTTCCTGTCTTTTCAATGACCTCTTGCTTTCTTCATGGATGATGTCCTTGATGTCATTCCACAACTCCTCTGGTCTTCGGTCACTTGTGTTCAATGTGTCAAATCTGTTCTTCAGATGGTCTCTAAATTCAGGTGGGATATACTCAAGGTCATATTTTGGCTCTCATGGACTTGCTCTGATTTTCTTCAGTTTCAGCTTGAACTTGCATATGAGCAATTGATGGTCTGTTCCACAGTCAGCCCCTGGCCTTGTCCTGACTGATGATATTGAGCTTTTCCATCAACTCTTTCCACGGATGTAGTCAATTTGATTTCTGTGCATTCCATCTGGTGAGGTCCGTGTGTATAGTCGCCGTTTATGTTGGTGAAAGAAGGTATTTGCAATGAAGAAGTCATTGGTCTTGCAAAATTGTATCATTCGATCTCCAGCATTGTTTCTATCACCAAGGCCATATTTTCCAACTACTGACACTTCTTCTTTGTTCCCGACTTTCGCATTCCAATCGCCAGTAATTATCAATGCATCTTGATTGCATGTTCAATCAATTTCAGACTGCAGCAGCTGATAAAAATCTTCTATTTCTTCATCTTTGGCCCGAGTGGTTGGTGCATAAATTTGAATAATAGTCATATTAACTGGTCTTCCTTGTAGGCGTATGGCTATTATCCTATCACTGACAGCGTTATACTTCAGGATAAATCTTGAAATGTTCTTTTTGACAATGAATGCAACACCATTCCTCTTCAAGTTGTCATTCCCAGCATAGTAAACTGTTTGATTGTCCAATTTGAAATGGCCAATACCAGTCCGTTTCAGCTCCCTAATGCCTAGGATATCGACGTTTATGCGTTCCTTTTCATTTTTGATGATTTCCAATTTTCCTAGATTCATACTTCGTACATCCCAGATTCCAATTATTAATGGATGTTTGCAGCTGCTTCTTCTCATTTTGAGATGTGCCACATCAGGAAATGAGGGTCCCAAAAGCTTTACTTCATCCATGTCATTAAGGTCGACTCTACTTTGAAGAGGCAGCTCTTCCCCAGTCATCTTTTGAGTGCCTTCCAACCTGGGGGGCTCATCTTCCAGCACTATAGCAGACAATGTTCCGCTGCTATTCATAAAGTTTACACTGGGTAATTCCTTTCAGAAGTAGACTGCCGGGTCCCTCTTCCTAGTCTGTCTTAGTGTGGAAGCTCAGCTGAAATCTGTCCTCCATGGGTGGCCCTGCTGGTATGTGAAAACTGGTGGCATATCTTCCAGCTTCACAGCAACACGCAAGCCCCCACAGTACGACAAACTGACAGACACGTGGGGGAAGACCTAACTATAAAACCTAAAATGATAAAGTTCATCGAAGAAAAAACAGGGATAAAGATTTAAAAAATTGCAATTATAAAACCTAAAATGATAAAGATCATGGAAGAAAAAACAGGGATAAGGATAGGTTCCTTAATACATGGCCTAAATTCAATACACACCTAAGAAGGCTCAAACACCAGAAGACAAACTAGATAACTGGGAGCTCCTAAAAATTCAACACACTCATCAAAAGACTTGACCAATACAGTAAAAAGAGAACCTACACACTGGGAAAAAAATAATTTTGGGCTACGACATATACGACAAAGGCCTAATCTCTAAAATATATAGAATACTTCAACACCTTAACAACAAGAAGACAAATAATCCAACTTAAAAATGGGCAGATGTTATGAACAGACACTTCACCAAGAAGACATTCAGGCAGCTAACAGATATATGAGGAAATGCTTGAGATTATTAGACATTTAGAGAAATGATAATCAAAATTACAATGAGATACTATCTCACCCCGACATTACTGGCACTAAAAAAAAAAAAAGAAATTAGCAAATGTTAGAGAGGTTTCAAGGAGGTTGGAACACTTACGCACTGCTGTTGGGAGTATAAAATGGTACAACCACTATGGGAAGCGATATGGCGCCTCCTTAAAAAGCTGGAAATAGAAATATGGTATGACCCAGCAAGTCTACTGCTAGGAGTATATCCTAAAGAAACAAGAGCTGTCACGTGAATAGACATATGCATACTCACGTTCACTGCAGCATTATTCACAATAACAAAAAATGGAAACGACCTAAGTTGTTGGATAAACTAATTATGGTACATACACACAATGGAATACTAAAGAACAATGATGAATCCACAAAATATTTCACAACATGGATGAATCTGGAAGGCATTATGCTGAGTGAAATAAGTCAATCACAAAAGGACAAATATTGTATGAGACTACTATTATAAAAACTCAAAAAAAGGTTTACACACAGAAAAAAAAACTTTGATGGTTATGAGAGAGTGGTAATCACTAACTAGATAGTAGAGAAGTGTTAATACAACACACAGTATAGGGAAAGTCAGCACAACTTGACCAAGGCAAAGCCATAGAAGCTTCCTAGACACATCCAAACACCTCAAGGTACTGAATTACTGGTCCTGAGGGCTGAGAACCATGGTCTCAGGGGACATCTAGTTCAATTATAACATAGTTCAGAAAGAAAATATTCTACATCCTACTTGGGTGAGCAGCATCTAGTGTCTTAAAAGCTTGTGAGCAGCCATCTAAAATATATCCATTAGTTTTATGCCGTTCAGAGCAAGGGAGAATGAAGAAAACCAAAGACACAAGGAAAATAATGGTCCAAAGGAGTAATGGACCACATGACCCACAGCTTCTACCAGCGTGAGCCCAGAATAAATAGATGGTGTCTGGCTACCACCACTGATGGCTTTGATGGGAATCACAATAAAGGGTCCTGGACAGAACAGGAGAAAAATGTAGAACAAAATTTAAATTCACTCACATACAAAAAAGACCAGATTTACTCGTCTGATAGAGACTGGAGGAACCTCTAGACCACGGCCCTTGGAAACCCTGCTAACTCAGAATGAAGCCACTCCCTAAGTCTACCTTTCA
Source organism: Elephas maximus indicus (assembly GCF_024166365.1). Lineage (NCBI taxonomy): Eukaryota > Metazoa > Chordata > Mammalia > Proboscidea > Elephantidae > Elephas > Elephas maximus. Next base: position 95,568,798 of record NC_064846.1, on the reverse strand, counting down.
GCCAAAGATGAGACAGGCCTATAAAACAAACAATAACATACATGAGGAATGTTCTTAGTTCAGTCAAGTATACGAGGCTAAAAGGCAACTCCTGCCCCAAATCAAAGGCACGAAGGCAGAAAGGAACAGGAAACTGGATGAATGGACGCAGGGAACTTGGGGGTGTGAAGGGAAGGTGGGAGAGTGTTGACACATTGGGGGGACTGTAACCAATGTCACAAATCAATTTGTGTACAAATTTTTCAATGAAAAACTAATTCGTCCTGTAAACTTTCACCTAAAGCACAATAATATATATATTTTTTAAAAAAGATAAAATACCTAGGAATAAATTTAACAAGAGAGGTCAAAAACTTGTACATTGAAAACTGTAAAACATTGCTGAAAGAAAGGAAAGAAGACCTAAATAAATGGAAAAAAAAAAAAAACTCTGTTCCCATCGGGTCGATTCCAACTCATAGCGATTCGATAGGACAGAGTAGAACTGCCCCACAGGGTTTCCAAGGAACAGCTGGTGGATTTGAACTGCTGATGTTTTGGTTAGCAGCCATGGCCCTTCACTACTATGCCACCAGGTTTTCCTGAATAAATAGAAGGACATTGCATATTCATGGACTGGAAGACTTAACATTGTTAAGATGCCACTACTAACCAAAGCAACCTATAGATTCAATATGACCTCTATCAAAATTCCAACAGCCTTCTTTGGAGAAATGGAAAAGCCAACCTTTAAATTTATATGGCATTTCAAGTGGCCCTGAATAGCCAAAACAATCTTAAAAAATACGAACAAAGTAGGAAGATTCATACTTCCCAATTTCAAAATGTTATATAAAGCTGCAATAAACAAAATAGTATAGTACTAGTATAAGGATAGACATATAGATAAAAGAAATAGAATTGAAAGCACAGAAATAATCCATACATTTACAGTCAATTGATTTTTAACAAGGTGAGCTAAGTCCATGCAATGGGGAAAGGAGAGTCTTTTCAAGAACTGGTGGTGGGACAACTGAATTTCCACCTGCACAAGAACAAAGCTGGAGTCATATCTCACACCATATATGAAAACTTATTCAAAACAGATCAATGTCCTAAATATAAGAACAAAAACCATAACATTCTTAGAACAAACTCCAGACATAGTTTTCAACCGCAGAATCTCAAATAGGACACCAAAATTACAAAAAACAAAATAGACAACTGGAACCTCATCAATTTTTTTTTAAAAGTTGTTCATTGAAGAATTTTATTAACAAAGTGAAGAGACAACCTACAGATTGGAAGAAAGTATTCGGTAATCATATGTCTGATAAGGGTTTAATGTCCAAAATATATAAAGAATTCCTACAACTCAACAACAAAAAGACAAATAACCCAATCAAAAATAGGCAAAGGACTTGAATAGACATTTCACCAAAGAAGACATAGAAATGGCCAATAAGCACATGAAAAAATGTTCAATATCATTAGCCATTATGGGGTTGCAAATAAAACCACAATGAGACACCATTTCACCCCCAGCAGATGGCTGCTGTTGTTGTTGCTAGGTGCTGTCAAGTTGGTTCTGACTCATAGCGACCAAACAACGTAGTACAAACAGAACAAAACACTGCCCAGTCTTGTGCCATCCTCACGCTCATTAATATGTTTGAGTCTATTGTTGCAGGCACTGTGTCAATCCATCTCATTGAGGGTCTTCCTCTTTTTTGCTGACCCTCTACTTTACCAAGCATGATGTCCTTCTCCAGGCACTAGTCCCTTCTGATAACACGTCCAAAGTACATGAGACAGTCTTGCCATCCTTGCTTCCTTAGGAGCTTTCTGGCTGTACTTCTTCCAAGACAGATTTGTTTGTTCTTCTGGCAGTCCATGGTATATTCAACATTCTTCACCAACACCATAATTCAAAGGCATCAATTCTTCTTCAGTCCAAATAGGAAAACAACAAATGTTGGCAAGGTTGTGCAGATATTGGAACATTTGTCCACTGCTGGTGGGAATGGAAAATGGTACAGCCTCTGGAAAAGTTTGGCAGTTCCTCAAAAAGCTGAACGGTTCAACATAAAACTACCATATGACTCAGTATGTCCACTCCTGAGTGTATACCGAAGAGACTTGAAAGTAGCAACGCAAACAGACACATGTACACCAGTGTTCACTATTGCTAAACAGCAGAAACAATCTAAATGTCCATCAACAGACGAATGGATAAACAAAGTGCTATATACAGTGAAACCTGTGAAAGCCGGAACTTGTGTAAGGCAGAAACCTGTCAGAGAAAGAAAGCTCAAATATTTTCCATTAAAACGAGTGACAGAAAAGCGGTAAGGCTGCAGCCTGTCAAAGGCAGAAAACTTGTGAGACCTGGGAAAACAAAGCAGATCCATCGAGTTCCAGCTGTCACAGGTTTCACTGTACATACAATGGAATATTAGTAAGCCATGAAAAGAAACAAAGTCCTGATACATGCTACAACATGACTGAACCTTGAAAACATTATTCTGAGTGAAGTAAGTCAATCACAAAAGGACAAATATTATATGATCCCACTTACATGAAACATCTAGAACAAGTAAATGTATAGAGACCAAAGCTTATCAGTGATTACCAGGCACAGGAGGGAAGAGGGGAAGGGAAGTCACTGTTTAGAAAGGCATTGAATATGGATTCACGGTAATAGAAAAATTTGGCAAAGGATACTGGTTGGACAAAATGATTAATGTAATTGGTATCACTGAATTGAATGTGTAAAAAAATGTTGAATTGGCAAATGCTACACTATATATATTTTTATAACAATAATAAAGTAAAATACAAACTAAGATACCCACTTGACAATATCTCATGTAAAAAAATACACAATGAGCTATCATCTCACACATACTAAGATGGCTATGACTAAAAAAAAAGTAATGGAAAACAAATGGTCTTGGTGAGAATGTGGAAAAATAGGAAGCTCCATCCATTGCTGTTGGGATTGTAAAATGATAGAGCTTCTGTGGAAAACATTATGGTGGTTCCTTAAAAAGTTAAACATAGAATTACCACATGACCCAGCAATTCCACTTCTAGGTATATACCCAAAAGAATTCAAAACAGGAACACAAACAGATATGTATACACCGATGTTCATTGTAACTCTACTCACAACAGTCAAAAAATGGGAACAATCTAAATGTCCATCAACAAATGAATAGATAAAGAAAATGTGGTACATACATACACTACCATATTACTCAGCCATAAAAAGAATTGAAGTTCTGATACTTGCTACAGTATAGATGTACCTTGAAAACATTGTACTGAGTGAAACAAGTCAGTTACAAAAGGGCAAATATATGATTCCAATAATATTAAATATCTAGAATAAGCAAGTATATACAGACCTAAGTTTATTAGTGGTTGCCAGGTGTCATGGATTGAATCGTGTCCTCAAAAAATATGTGTATCAATTTGGTTAGGCCATGATTCCCAGTGTTGTGTGATCATCCACCATTTTGTCATCTGATGTGATTTTCCTGTGTGTTGTAAATCCTATCTCTATGACGCTAAAGAGATAGAATTAGTGGCAATTACGTTAATGAGGCAGGACAATCTAAAATATTAGATTGTGTCTTAAGCCAATCTCTTTTGAGATATAAAAGAGTGAAGCAGAGAGACATGGGGACCTCATACCACCAAGAAACAAGAGCTAGGATCAGGGGTCCTTGTGCTGAGAAGCTCCTCAACCAGGGGAAGACTTTTGACAAGGACCTTCTTCCAGAGCCAACAGAGAGAGAAAGCCTTCCTTTGGAGCTGATGCCCTGAATTTGGATGTGTAGCTTACTAGACTGTGAGAGAATAAATTTTTTTTGTTAAAGCCATCTACTTGTGGCATTTCTGTTATAGCAGCACACTAGATGACTAAGACACCAGTGGTGGGCTGGAAAGAGGGGGAAAGAGGGCTCATTACTTAAGGGAAAATGAGCTTCTGTTAATGGTTATGGAATAATTTGAAAATAAGTAATAGTAATAGTAATGATTGCACAACATGATGAATATAATTAATGTCACTGAATTGTACATGTGAACAGTGTTGAAATGGTAAATGTTTTGTTACATATATAACATAATAAAAGTTGCTTAGCACATTAGACACAGTCAATAAATGAATATTAACTATTGTTATTATAAAAGAATGATCAAAGGACTTGGATAGGCATTTCAACAAAAAGGATATATAAATGGCCAATAGGTACACAAAGAGATGGTCAACATCATTAGCCATTAACCCATTAAACCCAATGCCTTCAAGTCAATTCCAACTCATAGCGACCATATAGGACAGAGTAGAACTGTTCCATAGGGTTTCCAAGGAGTGGCTGGTGGATTTGAACTGCCTACCTTTTGGTTAGCATCTGAACTCTTAACCAGTGTGCCACCAGGACTCCTGTTAGCCATTAGAGAAATGCAAATCAAACTCATAATGAGATACCACTTTACCCCACAGTAGTTCAGAGCTACAGGCTGGTGGCTTTCCGGCTGTGGCAGTGCAGCAGGGGGGTTGGTGGGGTATGGGGCTAGGTTCGAGGGAGAAGGAAAAGGAAGAGAGAGAGAAAAGAAAGAAACCTGGCAGCGTGATGGGGCCTGGTGAGTGGGAGCAGGGCAGACCTGAGGGCCGGTTGGAAAGGAGCAGATGTGATGTGTGGAGCTAAGTGGGAGGGAGAAAGAAATAAGAGAAACAAAAGGAAAAAACAAAAATGGCATAGCAGGAACCAGCAGATTGGGGTGAAGCGGACCCAGGGCAGCCGTGGGCAGGTGGTTCCCCAGCCAAGGTAGCAAGGCGTGCCCTAGTAGAATGGGCTGAAGGTAGTGTATGGGGGCTAGGTGGGAGGAAAAAAAGAAAAGGAAGAAAGAGAAACAGAAAAGAAAAAAAAAACAATGGTGGCATGGCAGAAGCCTGCTGGTAGGTGTGAGGCAGATCCAGGGAGGCCGTGTGCAAGTGGCTCTCCAGCTGAACAGTGTGGTATGGCCCGTTGAGAAGGAGTGGACACAATACATGGGGCTAGGTAGGAGGGAGAAAGTAAAGGAAGGAAAGGAAAGAAAAAAACAATGGCTTGGCAGGAAACAGCTGGTGGGGGCAGGGGAGACTCAGGATGGCAGTGAGCCAGTGTCTCTTGGGCCATGTGGCCACGGCCCATTGGAGAGCAGTGGAGGCAGCATACAAGACAGGAGGGTGAGGGGTGAGAAAGCATATTTCTCTGGTTACCGGGTGCTCTATCTACTGTGAAGTTGCTTTCCATACTCCCTGTCTAGGGTCATTGCTGGCTGTACCCCAACATGACAAAGCAGTGCTGTATTAGCTGGCAGGGGACTTCCACTCTGTAGCTCTCCTCATTCTATGTTCTCAGTCAGATTCTTCTTCCATGTGGTACTTGATCTAGTCCTTTATCCTTTCATTTGATGCTTAGGGTTTCAGGACTGACATTTGTTTCTGTTTTACTTAGTTTTTTGGGTCTTTGCTGCAGAAAGACAGCATGGTGCTTCTGTCTATAGCACTATGTTGGCTCTGCCTCAGATCCTAAAACCTTATGGATATGTAAAAGATTCAGAATAACCAAAATGATACTGAAAAAGAATAAATTTGGTGAACTCACAAATACCAACTTCACCACTAGAGAAGAGGCAACACCACTACTAATAAAGGTATTTCAGAGCATAGAAAAGGATGGAACACTCCAAAACTCATTCTATGAAGCCAGCATAACCCTGATACCAAAATAAGGTAAAGACACCACAAAAAAGAAAATTACACACCAATATTCCTCACAAACTTAGACGTAAAAATCCTCAACAAAATTCTAGCCAATAGAATTCAACAACATATCAAAAAATAATTCACCATGACCAAGTGGGATTCATACTAGGTATGCAGGGATGGTTCAACTTTAGAAAAACAATTAATGTAATCCATCACATAAATAAAAGACAAGAACCACATGATCTTATCAATTGATGCAGAAAAGGCATTTGACAAAGTTCTATACACATTCATGATAAAAAAAACTCTCAGCAAAATAAGAATAGAAGGAAAATTCCTCAACATATAAAGGGCATTTATACAAAGCCAACAGCCAACATTATCCTAAATGGAGAGTCTGAAAGCATTCCCCTTGAAAACGGGAATCACACAGGGATGCCCTTTATCACCACTCTTATTCAACATTGTGTTCAAGGTCCTAGCCAGAGCAACTAGGCTAGAAAAAGAACTAAAAGGCATCCAGATTGGTAAGGAAGAAGTAAAAGTGTCTCTATTTGCAGATGATATGATGTTATACACAGAAAACCCTAAAGAATCCTCAAGAAAACTACTGGAACTAATAGAAGATTTCAGCAAAGTATTAGTATACAAGATAAACATACAAAAATCGGTTGGATTTCTCTACACCAACAAAGACAACATCAAAGAGGAAATCACCAAATCAATAATATTTACAATAGCCCAGAAGAAGATAAAATACTTAGGAATAAATCAAACCAGAGATGTAAAAGACCTATACAAAAAAAAAAAAAAACTACAAGACACTACTAGAAGAAACCAAAAGAGACCTACATACATGTAAAAACATACCTTACTCATGGAGAGGAAGACACAAAATTGTGAAAATGTCTATTCTACACAAAGCAGTCTATAGATACAATGTAATCCTGGTCCAAGTTCCCATGGCATTTTTTAATGAGATGAAGAAACAAATCACCAACTTCATATGGAAAGGGAAGAGGCCTCAGACAAATAAAGCATTACTGATAAAGAAGAACAACGTGGGAGGCCTCACTCTACCTGATTTTAGAACATATTATACCACCACGGTAGTCAAAACAGCCTGGTACTGGTACAACAACAGATACATAGGCCAATGGAACAGAATTGAGAATCCAGACATAAATAATTCATACACTTACGAGCAACTGATATTTGACAAAGGACCAAAGTCCATTAAATGAGGAAAAGACAGTCTATTTAACAAATGGTGCTGGCATAACTGGATATCCATCTGCAAGAAACTGAAACCAGGCCCATACCTCACACCATGCACAAAAACTAACTGAAAATGAATCAAAGACCTAAATATGAAATCTAAAATAAGAAAGATCATGGAAGAAAAAACAGGGCAAACACTAGGAGACCTAATATATGGCAGAAACAGAATACAAAACATTACTAAGAACACACAAACACTAGAAAAGAAACTAGATAACTGATAGCTGTCTAAAGACATCACCAAAAGAGTAAAAAGACAACCTACTGACTGGGAAAAAAATTTTGGCTACGAGATTCCAATCAGGGTCTAATCTACAAGATATTGCAAAACCTCAATAACAAAAAGACAAATAACCCAATTAAAAAATGGGCAAAGGATATCAACAGGCACTTCATCAAAGAAGACATTCAGGCAGCTAACAGATAACATGAGGAAATGCTCACAATCATTAGCCATTAGAAAAATGCAAATCAAAACTACAATGAGATACCATCTCACCTCAAGAAAGCTGGGATTAATCCAAAAAACACAAAATAATAAATATTGGACAGGTTGTGGAGAGACTGGAACACTTATACACTGCTGGTGAGAAGATAAAATGGTATACCACTTTGGAAATTGATTTGGCGCTTTCTTAAAAACCTAGAAATAGAAGTACCATACATTCCAGCAGCCCCACTTCTTGGAATTTATCTTAGAGAAATAAAAGCCATCACACAAATAGATATACCCACAAGCATGTTCATTGCCACACTGTTCACAATAGCAAAAAAATGGAAACAACCTAGGTGCCCATCAATGGATGAATGGATAAATAAGTTATGGTATATTCACACAATGGAATACTACGCAATGGAATACTGTAAAACGGTAAAGAACAATGATAAACCCATGAAACACTTCATAACATGGAGGAATCTGGAAGGCATTACACTGAGTGAAATTAGTCAGTTGCAAAAGGACAAATATTGTATGAGACCACCATTATAAGAAGTCAAGAAAACGTTTAAACACAGAAGAAAACATTCTTTGATGCTTACGAGGGTGGGGAGGGAGGGAGAGGGGTATTCACTAACTAGATAGTAGACAAGAATTATTTTAGGTGAAGGGAAGGACACCACACAATACAGGGGAAGTCAGCACAACTGGACTAAACAAAAAGCTAAGAAGTTTCCTGAACACAACCAAACACTTCAAGGGACAGAGTAGCAGGGGCAGGGGCCTGGGGACCGTGGTTTCAGGGGCCATCTAGGTCAATCGGCATACAAAGTTTATTAAGAAAATGTTGTGCATCCCACTTTGATGAATGGCGTCTGGGGTCTTAAAAGCTAGTAAGCGCCCACCTAAGATACATAAATTGGTCTCAACTCACCTGGAGCAAAGGAGAATGAAGAACACCAAAGGCATAAGGAAAATATGACCTCAAAAGAAAGAAAGGGCCACATAAACCAAAGACTCCATCAGCCTGAGACTGGAAGAATTAGATGGTGCACAGCTACCACCAACAACTGCCCTGACAGGGAACACAATAGAGAATCTCTGATGGAGCAGGAGAAAAGTGGCATGCAGACCTCAAATTCTAGTAAAAGGACCAGATTTAATGGTCTGACTGAGACTGGCAGGACGCCAGAGGTCATGGCCCCCTGACTTTCTGCTAGCCCGAAACTAAAACCATTCCCGAAGTCAACTCTTCAGATGAAGATTAGACTGGACTATAAGACATAAAATGATACTGGTGAGAAGTGTGCTTCTTAGCTCAAGTAGACACATGAGGCTATGTGGGCAGCTCCTGTCTGGAAGCAAGATGAGAAGGCAGAGGGTACAGGAGTTGGTTGAATGGACACGGGAAATACAGGGTGGAGAGAAGGTGTATGCCGTCACATTGCAGGGAGAGCAACTAGGGTTACATAACAATGTGTGTATATGTTTTTGTATGAGAAGGTGACTTGAATTGTAAACTTGGACTTAAAGCATAATGAAATAAATAAAAAGAGACACCATTAACAAAGTAATGAAAGAAGCCACCAACTGGGAGAAAATATTTATATGTCATATCTGATAAAGAGGATCTATTCAGAATATATAAAAAGATGCTTAAAAATATGTATATATATATAAAGATGCTTATAACTCAATAATCTAATTTTTCTTTTTTTTCAAATTGTGGTGAAAACATACACACCAAAACATCTGTCAACACGACTCCCACGTTACACATTGCAATTCATGTTATGCCACCATTACTGTCCTCATCCAAAACATTCCACCACCATCAATATAAACTCAGTGTTCCCCAAACCAAAAACTCCCCTTTCCCCCCTCCCTCCAACCGTTGTTAACCATGAATAATCTTTGTGGTTTTTTTTATATTTGCTTATTTCATATAAGTGAGATGTCATGGATTGAATTATGTCCCCCCGCCAAAATGTATGTATCAATTTGGCTGGGCCGTGATTTCCAGTATTGTGTGGTTGTCCTCCATTTTGAGATTGTCTTTTTATGTTAAAGAGAATTAGGGTGGGCTTGTAGCACCCTTACCCAGGTCCATTCCTGATCTAATGTAAAGGCAGTTTCCCTGGGGTGTGGCCTGCATCACTTTTTATCTCTTGAGAGATAAAAAGTAAAGGGAAGCAAGCAGAAAGTGGGACCTCATACCAGCAAGAAAGCAGTGCCAGAAGCAGAGAGTGTCCTTTGGACCTGAGGTTCCTGGGCTGAGATGATTCCAGACCAAGGGAAGACTGATGCATCACAAGGAACTTCTTTCAGAGCTGACACAGAGAGAAAGCCTTCCCCTGGAGCCAGTGCCCTGAATTCGGACTTCTAGCCTACTGAGCTCTGAGAGAATAAACTTCTCTTTGTTAAAGCCATCCAATTGTGATATTTCTGTTATAGCAGCACTAGATGACTAGGACATGAGATCATACAGTATTTGTCCTTTTAGACTGACTTATTTTTTTTATTGTGCTTTAAGTGAAAGTTTACAAACCAAGTCAGTCCCTCATACAAAAACTTATATACACCTTGCTACATACTCCCAATTGCTCTCGCCCTAATGAGACTGCTTGCTCCCTCCCTCCACTCTCTCTTTTCCTGTCCATTTCTCCAGCTTCTAACCCCCTCTCATCTCCCCTACAGGCAGGAGATGCCAACATAGTCTCAAGTGTCCACCTGATCCAAGAAGCTCACTCCTCACCAGCATTCCTCTCCAACCCATTGTCCAGTCCAATCCCTGTCTGAAGAGTTGGTTTTGGGAATGGTTCCTGTCCTGGGCCAACAGAAGTTCTGGGGGCCATTACCACCGGGGTCGTTCTAGCCTCAGTCAGACCATTAAGCCTGGTCTTTTTACGAAAATCTGGGGTCTGCATCCCACTGCTCTCCTGCTCCCTCAGGGGTTCTCTGTTGTGTTCCCTGTCAGGGCAGTCATCGGTTATAGTGGGCACCATCTAGTTCTTCTAGTCTCAGGCTGAATGTAGTCTCTGGTTTATGGGGACCTTTCTGTCTCTTGGGCTTTTAATTACCTTGTGTCCTTGGTGTTCATTTCTCTTTGATCCAGGTGGGTTGAGACCAATTGATGCATCATAGATGGCCTCTTGCTAGCGTTTAAGACCCCAGACACCACTCTCCAAAGTGGGATGCAGAATGTTTTCTTAATAGATTTTATTATGCCAATTGGCTTAGATGTCCCCTGAAACCATGGTCCCCGAACCCCCGCCCCAGCTACACTGGCCTTCGAAGCATTTAGTTTATTCAGGAAACTTCTTTGCCTTTGGTTTAGTCTAGTTGTCCTGACCTCTCCTGTATTGTGCATTGTCTTTCCCTTCACTTAAAATGGTTCTTATCTGCTATCTAATTAGTGAATACCTCTCTCCTACCCTCCCTCCCTCCCCCTTCTTATAACCATCAAAGAATATTTTCTTCCCCTTTTAAACTATTTCTCGAGTTCTTATAATAGCTGTCTTATACAGTGTTTGTCCTTTTCGCAACTAATTTCACTCAGCATAATGCCTTCCATATTCCTTCATGTTATGAAATGTTTCACAGATTCTTCACTGTTCTTTATCGATGTGTAGTATTCCATTGTGTGAATATACCATAATTTATCTATTCATCCCTTGATGGGCACCTTAGTTGCTCCCATCTTTTTGCTATAGTTAACAGTGTTGCAACAAACATGGGTATGCATATATCTGCTTGCGTAAATGCTCTTATTTCTCTAGGATATATTCCAAGGAGTGGGATTGCTGGATCATATGGTAGTTCTGTTTCTAGCTTTTTAAGGAAGCGCCAAATCGATTTCCAAAGTGTTTGTACCATTTTACATTCCCACCAGCAGTGTATAAGTGTTCCAGTCTCTCCAACATTTATTATTTTGTGTTTTTTGGATTAATGCCACCCTTGTTTTTTTTTTGTTGGAGTGAGATGAAATCTCATTTTAGTTTTGATTTGCATTTCTCTAATGGCATTTCCTCATGTATCTGTTAGCTACCTCAATGTCTTCTTTAGTGAAGTGTCTGTTCATGTCTTTCGCCCATTTTTAATTGGGTTATTTGTCTTTTCGCAGTTGAGTTTTTGCAGTGTCATGTAGATTTTAGAGATCAGGCGCTGATCAGAAATGTCATAGCTAAAAACTTTTTCCCAGTCTGTAGGTAGTCTTTTTACTCTTTTGGTGACGTCTTTGGATGAGCATAACTGTTTGCTTTTTAGGAGCTCCCAGTTATCTAGTTTTTCTTCTGCACTGTTAGTAATGTTTTGTGTACTGTTTATGCCATGTATTAGGGCTCTTAACCTTGCCCCTATTTTTTCTTCTGTGATCTTTATCGTTTTAGATTTTATATTTAGGTCTTTGATCCATTTTGAGTTTGTTTTTGTGCATGGAGTGAGTAATGGGTCTTGTTTCATTTTTTTGCAGATGCATATCCAGTTATGCCAGCACCATTTGTTAAAAAGACAGTCTTTTCCCCATTTAACTGTTTTGGGACCTTTGTCAAATATCAACTGCTCATATGTGGATGGATTTATGCCTGGATTCTCAATTCTGTTCCATTGTTCTATGTATCTGTTGTTGTACCAGTACTAGGCTGTTTTGACTGTCATGGCAGTATAATAGGTTCTAAAATCAGGTAGAATCAGGCCTCCCACTTTCTTCTTTCTCAGGAATGCTTTACTTATCTGGGGCCTCTTTCCCTTCCATATGAAGTTGATGATTTGTTTCTCCATCTCATTAAAGAATGTTGTTGGAATTTGGATCGGAATTGCACTAAATGTATAGATCACTTGTGGTAGAATAGACATTCTTATAATGTTAAGTCTTTCTATCCATGAGCAAGGTACATTTTTCAACTTATGTAGGTCTCTTTTGGTTACTTGCAGAAGTGTTTTGTAGTTTTTTTGTATAAGTCTTTTACATGTCTGGTAAGATTTATTCCTAAGTATTTTATTTTCTTGGGGGTACTGTAAATGGTATTGATTTGGTGATTTCCTCTTTCATGTTCTTTTTGTTGGTGTAAAGGAATCCAACTGGTTTTTGTACGTTTATCTTGTACCTCGATACTCTGCTGAACTCTTCTATTAGTTTCAGTAGTTTTCTTGAGGATTCCTTAGGGTTTTCTGTGTATAAGATCATATCATCTCCAAATAGAGGTAATTTTACTTCTTCCTTGCCAATCTGGATGCCCTTTATTTTCTCATCTAGCCTAATTGCTCTGGCTAGGACCTCCAGCACAATGCTGAATAAGAGTGTTAATAAAGGGCATCCTTATCTGGTTCCCGATCTCAAGGAGAATGCTTTCAGACTGTCTCCATCTAGGATGCTGCTGGCTATTGGCTTTGTATGAATGCCATTTATTATGTTGAGGAGTTTTCCTTCTATTCCTATTTTGCTGAGAGTTTTTTCATACATAGGCGTTGAACTTTGTCAAATGCCTTTTCTACATCAATTGATAAAATCATGTGATTCTTGTCTTTTGTTTTATTTATATGATGGATTACACTAATTGTTTTTCTAATGTTGAACCATCCCTGCATGTTGTTGTTAGGTGCCGTCGAGTTGGTTCCAACTCATAGTGACCCTATGCACAACAGAATGAAACACACCCCGGTGCTGCGCCATCCTTACAATCATTGTTATGCTTGAGCCCATTGTTGCAGCCACTGTGTCAATCCACCTCGTTGAGGGTCTCCCTCTTTTCCACCGACCCTGTACTTTGCCAAGCATGATGTCCTTCTCCAGGGACTGATACCTCCCAACAACATGTCCAAGTATGTAAGACGCAGTCTCGCCATCCTTGCTTCTAAGGAGCATTCTGGCTGTACTTCTTCCAAGACAGATTTATTCGTTCTTCTGGCAGTCCATGGTATATTCAATATTCTTCACCAAGGCCACAATTCAAAGGCATCAATTCTTCTTTGGTCTTCCTTATTCATTGTCCAGCTTTCACATGAATATGATGAGATTGAAAATACCATGGCTTGGGTCAGGCGAACCTTAGTCTTCAAGGTGGCATCTTTGGTCTTCAACACTTTAAAGAGGTCTTTTGCAGCAGATTTACCCAATGCAATGTGTCTTTTGATTTCTTGACTGCTGCTTCCATGGCTGTTGATTGTGGATCCAAGTAAAGTGAAATCCTTGACAACTTCGATCTTTTCTCCGTTTATCATGATGTTGCTCATTGGTCGAGTTGTGAGGATTTTTGTTTTTTTTATGTTGAGGTGCAATCCAAAGTGAAGGCTGTGGTCTTTGATCTTCATTAGTAAGTGCTTCAAGTCCTCTTCACTTTCAACAAGCAAGGTTGTGTCATCTCCACATCACAGGTTGTTAACCAGTCTTCCTCCAATCCCGATGCCCCGTTCTTCTTCCTATAATCCAGCTTCTTGGATTATTTGCTCAGCATACAGATTGAATAGGTATGGTGAAAGAATACAACCCTGGCGCACACCTTTCCTGTTTTTAAACCAATCAGTATACCCTTTTTCTGTCCGAACAACTGCCTCTTGATCGTGCATAGGTTCCTCATGAGCTCAATTAAGTGTTCCGGAATTCCCATTTTTTGCAATGTTATCCTTAATTTGTTATAATCCACAGAGTTGAATGCCTTTGCATAGTCAATAAAACACAGGTAAACATCCTCCTGATATTCTCTGCTTTCAGCCAGGATCCATGTGACGCCAGCAATGATATCCCTGGCTCCATGTCCTCTTCTGAAAACAGGCCTGAATTTCTGGCAGTTCCCTGTCACTATACTGCTGCAGCCGTTTTAGAATGATCTTCAGCAAAATTTTGATTGCATGTGACACTAATGATATTTTTCTATAATTTCCACATTTGGTTGGATCACCTTTCTTGGGAATAGGCATAAATATGGATCTCTTCCAGTCAGTTGGCCAGGAAGCTGTCTTCCATATTTCTTGGCATAGACGAATGAGCACCTCCAGCGCTACGTCCATTTGTTGAAACATCTCAATTGTTGTTCCATTAATTCCTGGCGCCTTGTTTTTCACCAACGCCTTCAGAGCAGCTTGGACTTCTTCCTTCAATACCATCAGCTCCTGATCATATGCTAACTCTTGAAACGGTAGAAATCGACTAATTCTTTTGGGTATAATGACTCTGTGTATTCCTTCCATCTTCTTTTGTTGCTTCCTGCATCATTTAATATTTTCCCCATAGAATCCTTCACTACTGCACCTCGAGGCTTGAATTTTTTCTTCAGTTCTTTCAGCTTGAGAAACGCCGAGCATGTTCTTCCCTTTGGTTTTCCATCTCCAGCTCTTTGCACATGTCATTATAATACTTTACTTTGTCTTCTTCAGCCACCCTTTGAAATCTTCCGTTCAGTTCTTTTACTTCATCAATTCTTCCTTTTGCTTTAGCTGCTCAACGTTTGACAGCAAGTTTCAGATTTCCCTCTGACATCCATCTTGGTCTTTTCTTTCTTTCCTGTCTCTTCAATGAACTCTTGCTTTCTTCATGTATGATGTCCTTGATGTCATTCCACAACTCGTCTGGTCTTCGGTCACCAGTGTTCAATGCATCAAGTCTATTCTTCAGATGGTCTCAAAATTCAGGTGGGATATACTCAAGGTCATATTTTGGCTCTCGTGGACTTGGTACAATTTTCTTCAGTTTCAGCTTGAACTTGCATGTGAGCAATTGGTGGTCTGTTCCACAGTCAGCCCCTGGCCTTGTCCTGACTGATGATATTTAGTTTTTCCATCATCTCTTTCCACAGACATAGTCAATTTGATTTCTGTGTGTTCCGCCTGGGGACATCCTTGTATATATTCGCCACTTATGTTGGTGAAAGAAGGTATTTGCAATGAAGAAGTCGACTCAAAATGAGAAGAAACAGCTGCAAACATCCATTAATAATCGGAACCTGGAATGTACAAAGTATGAATCTTGGAAAATTAGAAATCAACAAAAATGAAATGGAACACATAAACATTGATATCATAGGCATTAGTGAACTGAAATGGACTGGTATTGGCCATTTTGAATCGGACAGTCATATAGTCTACTATGCTGGGAATGTCAACTTGAAGAGGAATGGCATTGCATTCATCATCAAAAAGGACATTTCAAGATCTATCCTGAAGTACAATGCTGTCAGTGTTAGGATAATACCCATACGCCTACAAGGAACACCAGTTAATGTGACTATTATTCAAATATACGCACCAAGCACTAGGGCCAAAGATGAATAGAAGATTTTTATCAGCTGCTGCAGTCTGAAATTGATTGAACATGCAACCAAGATGCATTGATAATTACTGGTGATTTTAATGCAAGAGTTGGAAACAAAGAAGAAGGATCAGTAGTTGGAAAACTTGGCCTTGGTGATAGAAACAATGCAGGAGATAGAATGATAGAATCCCTGCATACCTGGTATGAATCCCACTTGGTCATGGTGAATTATTTTTTGGACATGTTGAATTCTATTGGCTAGAATTTTGTTGAGGATTTTTGCATCTAAGTTGATGAGGGATACAGCTCTGTAGTTTTCTTTTTTTGTGGTGTTTTTTTACCTGGTTTTGGTATCAGGGATATGCTGGCTTCATAGAACGAGTTTGGGAGTATTCCGTCCTTTTCGATGCTCTGAAATACCTTTAGTAGTAGTGGTGTTAACTCTTTTCTGAACATTTGGTAGAACTCTGCAGTGAAGCTGTCTGGGCCAGGGCTTTTTTGGGGGTGGGGGGAGTTTTTTAATTACCTATTCAATCTCTTCTTTTGTTATGGGTTTATTCAGTTGTTCCACCTCTGTTTGTGTTAGTTTAGGTAGGTAGTGTGTTGCTAGAAATTCACCCATTTCTTCTAGGTTTTCAAATTTGTTAGAGTTCAATTTTTCATAGTAGTCTGATATCATTCTTTTAATTTCTGTTGAGTCTGTTGTAATATCACCCATCTCATTTCTTATTCGGGTTGTTTGCTTCCTCTACTGTTTTTCTTTTGTCAGTTTGGCCAATGGTTTACCAATTTTGTTGATTTTTTCAAAAAAACAGCTTTTGGTCTTGTTAATTATTGCAATTGTTTTTCTGTTTTCTATTTCATTTAGTTCTGCTCTAATTTTTATTATTTGTTTTCTTCTGGTTTCTGAGGGTTTCTTTTGTTGCTGTTTGTATTTGTTCAAGGTGTAGGGATGATTCTTTGATTTTGGTTCTTTCTTCTTTTTGTATGTGTGTATTTATTGATAGAAATTCACCTCTGAGCACTGCTTTTTCTGTTTCCGAAAGGTTCTGATAGGAAGTGTTTTCATTCTTATTGGATTCTATGAATTTCTTTATTCCATCCTTAATGTCTTCTATAATCCAGTCTTTTCTGAGCAGGGTATTGTTCAGTTTCCAAGTGTTGGATTTCTTTTCCCTTCTTTTTCTGTCATTAAACTCCACTTTTACGGCCTTATGGTAAGAGAAGATGCTTTGTAATATTTCAATGTTTTGGGTTTTGCTAAGGCTTGCTTTATGACCTAATATGTGGTCTATTCTAGAGCATGTTCCATGTGCACTTGAAAAGAAAGTATACTTGGCTGCTATTGGGTGGAGTGTTCTGTGTATGTCTATGAGGTCAAGTTGGTTGTTTGTGGCATTTAGATCTTCTTTGTCTTTCCTGAGCTTTTTTCTGGATGTCCTGTCCTTCACTGAAAGTGGTGTGTTGAAGTACCCTACTATTATTGTGGAGGTATCTATCTCAGTTTTCAATACTGATAGAGTTTGTTTTATGTATCTTGCAGCCGTCTTTGGGTGCATAAATATTTAATTTGGTTATACCTTTTTGGTGTATTGTCCCTTTAATCATTATATAGTGTCCTTCCTTATCCTTTCTGTTGGATTTAACTTAAAAGTCTATTTTGTCAGAAATTAATATTGCCACTGTTGCTCTTTTTTGATTGTCGTTTGCTTGATTTCTTGATTTATTTTTTCCATCCTTTGAGTTTTAGTTTGTTTGTGTCTCTAAGTCTAAGGTGTGTCTCTTGTAGGCAGCATATAGACGGATCATGTTTTTTAATCCATTCTGCCACTCTCTGTCTCTTTATTAGTGCATTCAATCCATTTACATTCAGCGTAATTATGGATAGGTACGAATTTAATGCAAACATTTTTGATGTCTTTTTTTGTGTGTTGTTGACAGTTTCTTTTTCCCACTTAATTTTATGGGCTGATTAGATTATCTTTATATATTTTATTTCTTTGTAGCACCTTTTCTACGACTACATTTCTTAGTCGCTCTTTATTATTTTAATGTTGTCTTCTTTTACATCATAACATTGCTGTTACCCAGTTTTGAGCGTTTTTTTTTTTTTTAATCTTGATTTTTTTCTTTGATTTCACTGTCTGGGTTGACTTCTGGTTGCTCTGCCCAGTGTTCTAGACATGGGTTGATACCTGATACTATTGATTTTCTAACCATAGAACTCCCTTTCACATTTCTTGTAGTTTTGGTTTGGTTTTTATGAATTTCCTAAACTTCATTGTAGTTTTATTTGCATCTCCCTAACAGTCACTATGGAAAATCTGGTGTCTTAGTGGTTAAGTGCTATGGCTGCTAAGCAAAAGGTGAGCAGTTCGAATCTACCAGGTGCTCCTTGGAAACTCTAAAGGGCAGTTCTCCTCTGTCCTATAGGGTGACTATGAGTCAGAATCAATACAACAACAGTGGGTTTTTTAATGTGTCTGTCAGTTTGTCCTACTGTGGGGGCTTGAGTGTTGCTGTGATGCTGGAATCTATGTCATGGTATTCAGATGCCAGCAGGGTCACCCATAGAGGACAAGTTTCAACTAAAGTTCCAGACTAAAATAGACTAGGAAGAAGGAACCATCAGTC
This sequence comes from Elephas maximus indicus, assembly GCF_024166365.1. Lineage (NCBI taxonomy): Eukaryota > Metazoa > Chordata > Mammalia > Proboscidea > Elephantidae > Elephas > Elephas maximus. The sequence goes on along the minus strand of NC_064846.1, from coordinate 95,550,456 downwards.
TACTCCTGAAAAGAATTAGCCAGTGAAACTTTATGAGTAGCAGCAGAACATTGTCTGATATAGTGCTGGAAGATGAGCCCCCCCAGGTTGGAAGGCACTCAAAATATGACCGGGGAAGAGCTGCCTCCTCAAAGTAGAGTCGACCTTAATGAAGTGGATAGAGTAAAGCTTTTGGGACCTTCATTTGCTGATGTGGCATGATTCAAAATTAGAAGAAACAGTTGCAAACATCCTCTAATAATCAGAACTTGGAATGTACAAAGTGTGAATCTAGGAAAACTGGAAATCATCAAAAATGAAATGGAATGTATAAACATCGATATCCTAGGCATTAGTGAGCTGAAATGGACTGGTATTGGCCATTTTGAATCGGACGATCATATAGTCTTCCATGCTGTGCATGACAACTTGAAGAGGAATGGTGTTGCATCCATAGTCAAAAATAACATTTCAAGATCTATGCTGAAGAACAACGTTGTCAGTGACATAATATCCATACAACTACAAGGAAGAGCAGTTAATATGACTATTATTCAAACTTAAGCACCAAACACTAAGGCCAAAGATGAAGAAATTGAAGATTTTTATCAGCTTCTGCGGTCTGAAATTGATCGAACATGCAGTCAGTATGCATTGATAATTACTGGTGATTGGAATGCAAAAGTCGGAAACAAGAAGGATTGGTAGTTGGAAAATATGGCCTCAGTGTTGGAAACAATGCCAGAGATCGAATGATGGAATTTTACAAGACCAATGACTTCTTCATTGTAAATACCTTTTTTCACCAACATAAATGGCAACACGGATCTTGCCAGATGGAACACACAGGAATCAAATTGACCACATCTGTGGAAAGAGATGATGGAAAAGCTCAATATCATCAGTCAGAGCAAGGCCGGGGCCAATTGTGGAACAGACCATCAACTGCTCATGTGCAAGTTCAAGGCAACACTGAAGAAAATCAGAGCAAGTCACGAGAACCAAAATACAACCTTGAGCTTATCCCACCTGAATTTAGAGACCATCTGAAGAATAAATTTGATGCGTTGAACACTAATGACCGAAGACCAGACGAGTTGTGGAATGACATCAAGGGCATCATACATGTAGAAAGCAAGGGTCATTGAAACGACAGGGAAGAAACAAAAGTCCAAGATGGATACCAGAGGGGACTCTGAAACTTGCTCTCAAATGTCGAGCAGCTAAAGCAACAGGAAGAAACGATGAAGTAAAAGAACTGAAGATTTCAAAGGGTGGCTGGAGAAGACAAAGTAAAGTATTATAATGACATGTGCAAAGAGCTGGAGATGGAAAACCACAAGGGAAGAACATGCTTGGCGTTACTCAAGCTGAAAGAACTGAAGAAAAAATTCAGACCTCAAGTTGCAATATTAGAGGATTCTACAGGAAAAATATTAAATGATGCAGGAAGCAACAAAAGAAGATGGAAGGAATACACAGAGTCGTTATACCAAAAAGAATTAGTCGATGTTCAACCATTTCAAGAGGTAGCATATGATCAGGAACCGAAGGTACTGAAGGAAGAAGTCCAAACTGCACTGAAGGCATTGGCAAAAAACAAGGCTCCAGGAATTGACGGAATATTAATCGAGATGTTTCAACAAATGGATGCTGTGCTAAAAGTGCTCACTCTTCTATGCCAAGAAATATGGAATACAGCAACCTGGGCAATTGACTGGAAGAGATCCATATTTATACCTATTTTACAGAAACATGATCCAGGCGAATGTAGAAATTATCCAACAATACCATTAACATCACACGCAAGTGAAATTTTGCTGAAGATCATTCAAAAGCTGCTGCATCAGTATATCAACAGGTAACTGCCAGAAATTCAGGACAAATTCAGAAGAGGACGTGGAACCATGGATATCATCACTGATGTCAGATGGATTCTGGCTGAAAGCAGAGAATATCAGAATGATGTTTACCTGTGTTTTTTTGACTATGCCAAGTTTTTCGACTGTGTGGGTCATATCAAATTGTGGATAACATTTTGAAGAATGGGAATTTCAGAATACTTTTGCTCATGAGGAACCTGTACACAGATCAACAGGCAGTTGTTTGGACAGAACAAGGGGATACTGAGTGGTTTAAAGTCAGGAAAGGTGTGCATCAGGGTCGTAGCCTTTCACCATACCTATTCAATCATAATCTGAGAAGCTGGACTATATAAAGAAGAACGGGGCATCAGGATTGGAGGAAGACTCATTAATGACCTGTGTTATGCAGATGACACAATCTTGCTTGCTGAAAATGAAGAGGATTTGAAGCACTTACTAATGAAGATCAAAGACCATAGCCTTCTGTATGGATTACACCTCAACTTAAAGTAAACAAAAATCCTGAAAACTGGACCAATGAGTGACATCATGATAAACAGAGAAAACATTGAAGTTGTCGAGGATTTCATTTTACTTGGATTCACAATCAATACCCATGGAAGCAGCAGACAAAAAATTAAAGGACGCATTGCATTGGGCAAATCTGCTGCAAAGGACCTCTTTAATGTGTTGAAGAGCAAAGATGTTACCTTGAAGACTAAGGTGCACCTGACCCAAGCCATGGTATTTCCAATCGCATCATATGCATGTGAAACCTGGACAGTGAATAAGGAAGACAGAAGAATTGACACCTTTGAATTGTGGTGTTGGCGAAGAATATTGAACGTACTAGGGACTGTCAAAAGAACGAACAAGGAGACGGAGCCAAGGTGGCGGAATATACAGATGCTTCCAGTGAGCCCTCTTTACAACAAAGACCTGAAGAAACAAGTGAAACGAGTATATGTGTGAAAAGCTGGGAGCCCTGAGCATCAAAGGCAAGCTTAGACAACAAACTGAGGGGCGGGGGAAGAAGAGACTGTTCAGAAGTGGAGAGGAATTGCCGGACCTGAACCGCAGGAAGCCCTCAGGCACCATTCCCAGAGTGGCAGCGGTGGTGGTGGGCTGGTACTAGCGTTCGCCTGCAGTTTCCTCGGGGAGAAGCAGCCAGCCACGCAGCCTACTCAGACCTCTGGAACCTGAGAAGAACAGCACTCTCGGCAAAAGCTAAGTACTTGCCTACATTGTACCGCACCCCCCCCCCACCCCAAGCCACTTTCAACAGCTGAATTCCTGGGCCTGAGATAGACCCTGGTGAGCACCTAGAACCATCCTCCCTGCCTTGGGGAAGGAAAAAATTTGCAGTTGGGGGGAAAAGATAATTTGCTAGCTCCATTAACTGGGGGAGCTCAAGACAGAAGTGGCTCCTGTCCAGGCATAAACAGTCCGTGCACCTTGAACAACTTTCCCTTCTGCATGGACCTGTGTGGGCCTATTTTGGGAGAATAGGCCATTGTTGGCAAACTCCAACCATTTCTGTGGAGAGGTGGGTGTTTGATGTTTGACTTTGCTTTGCCTATTAAACAAGGTCCTCACCTACCCATATCAGGGACCTAAGGACTGGTAGCTCCACTCAGGTCACCCAGCCACCTGCAACAGGGGCCAAAAGATAACTGGTACCTCCCAGTCCTTACAACCAAAAACTTTGGGTGACCATGGTCCCTCTGCAGAACCCACCCACCAGCACTCTCTAGGGAACAGACACACATTTTCCTCAGAGACACTTGGGGGTTGGTTCTCGGCCCCCTGCCTTGTTCAGAGCATGACCCCCTGCTACAATCAGATACCGGTATGTACGCCAATCACCTCTGCACGCTTAAGACTGTAGGACAGAGCCTATACCACACACTTGATGATCAGCTACCTGGAAACCTGAGCTGAATTCATACAAGAAAACTGAATGGACTCCTAGACTGATATACTTGATAACAGCTCTAGCCAGCTGGGGACAGGACACCAGAGCTCCAAAGGCAAAAATAATCAAGCTAGCTCACTCAAGCAACCCATAGGGGTATACCAGAACAAAAGAAAGCAAGCAGCTATGACACAGTAAGCAAGCATAAATTAATACAATAACTTATAGACCCTCGCAGACAAGAGTCAATGTCCAGTCACATAAAGAAACAGACCATGATCACCTCAACAGGCTCTCAAAACAAAGAATCCAGGGATCTTCTAGATGAAAGTGCATTCCTGGAATTACCAGATGCAGAATAAAAAAGTTTAATATACAGAACCCTTCAAGACATCAGGAAGGAAATGAGGCGATACGCAGAACAAACCAAGGAACACACAGATAAAGCAGCTGAAGAAATTAGAAAGATTATTCAGGAACATAATGAAAAGTTTAATAAGCCGGAAAAATCCATATACAAACAGCAATCAGAAATTCAGAAGATTAACAATAAAATTACAGAAGCGGACAACTCAATAGAAAGTCAGAGGAGCAGAACTGAGCAAGTAGATGCTAGAATTTCTAAACTTGAAGATAAATCATTTGGCACTAATTTATTTGAAGAAAAATCAGATAAATGAATTAAAAAACGTGAAGAAACCTTAAGAATCATGTAGGACTCTATCAAGAGAAATAACTGACGAGTGATTGGAATACCAGAACAGGGAGGGATAACAGAAAATACAGAGAAAATTGTTGAAGATTTGTTGGCAGAAAACTTCCCTGATACTGTGAAAGATGAGAAGATATCTATCCAAGATGCTCATCGAACTCCACATAAGGTAGATGTTAAAAGAAAGTCACCAAGACATATAATAATCAAACTTGCCAAAACCAAAGATAAAGAGAGAATTATAAGAGCAGTGAGGGATAAATGAAAAGTCACCTACAATGGAGAGCCAATAAGAATAAGCTCGGACTACTCGGCAGAAACCATGCAGGCAAGAAGGCAATGGGAGGACATATTCAAAAAAATTGAAGAAAAAAATTGCCTGCCAAGAATCATATATCCAGCAAAACTGTCTCTTAAATATGAAGGTGAAATTAAGACATTTCCAGATAAACACGAGTTTAGGGAATGCGTTAAAACCAAAGCAAAACTACAAGAAATACTAAACGTAGTTCTTTTGTTAGAAAATCAATAATATCAGGTATCAACCCAAGACTAGAACACTGGGCAGAGCAACCAGAAGTCAACCCAGACAGGGAAATCCAAAAAAAAAATAAAAAAACAAAGCAAGATTATGAAAAAAAAGCCCAAAACAGGTTAACGGCGATGTTATTATTTAAAAGAAGACAACATTAATATAGAGGGACTAAGAAATGTAATCATATACTTTCCATATGGAGAGGAAGATACTGCAATACAAAGAAATAAAAGCTAGTTTTAAATATAGAAAAATATGGGTAAATAATAAGGTAAGCACAAAGGAGAAACACTATCCTACTCATCAACATAAAATACAAGGGAAAAATACAGACTCAGCAGAAACAAAATCAACAACAGCAAATATGAGGAAAGGACAATATATGAAGAAAATCTACACAGCACATAAAATCAAGTGGGAAAAAGAAACTGTCAACACACAAAAAAAGACATCAAAATGATAGACTAAATTCATTAAAAAATTAATAATTTTTTTCCATAATTACCCTGAATGTAAATCGACTAAATGCACCAATAAAGAGACATAGAGAGTGGCATAATGGATTAAAAAACAAAATCTGTCTATATGCTGCCTACAAAGTTAAATCCATCATAAAGGATAAGGAAGGACACTATATAATGATTAAAGGGACAATATACCAAGAAGGTATAACCATATTAAATATTTATGCACCCAGTGACAGGGCTGCAAGATACATAAAACAAACTCTATCAGCATTGAAAACTGAGATAGATACCTCCACAATAATAGTAGGGTACTTCAACACACCACTTTCAGTGAAGGACAGGACATCCAGAAAAAAGCTCAGGAAAGACAAAGAAGATCTAAATGCCACAAACAACCAACTTGACCTCATAGACATACACAGAACACTCCACCCAATAGCAGCCAAGTATACTATCTTTTCTAGTGCACATAGAACGTTCTCTAGAATAGACCACATATTAGGTCATAAAGCAAGCCTTAGCAAAACCCAAAACATTGAAATATTACAAAGCATCTTCTCTTACCATAAGGCCGTGAAAGTGGAGTTTAATGACAGAAAAAGAAGGGAAAAGAAATCCAACACTTGGAAACTGAACAATACCCTGCTCAGAAAAGACTGGATTATAGAAGACATTAAGGATGGAATAAAGAAATTCATAGAATCCAATAAGAATGAAAACACTTCCTATCAGGACCTTTCGGAAACAGAAAAAGCAGTGCTCAGAGGTGAATTTCTATCAATGAATACACACATACAAAAAGAAGAAAGAACCAAAATCAAAGAATTATCCCTACAACTTGAACAAATAGAAAGAGAGCAATGACAGAAACCCACAGGCACCAGAAGAAAACAAATAATAAAAATTACAGCTGAACTAAATGAAATAAATAGAAAACCGAAAAACAATTCCAATAATTAACAAGACCAAAAGCTGTTTTTTTGAAAAAATCAACAAAATTGATAAACCATTGGCCAAACTGACAAAAGAAAAATGGGAGAGGAAGCAAATAATTCGAATAAGAAATGAAGGGATCGATATTACAACCGACCCAACTCAAATTAAAAGAATCATATCAGATACTAGGAAAAACGATACTCAAACAAATTTGAAAACCTAGAAGAAATGGATGAATTCCTAGAAACATACTACATACCTAAACTAACACAAACAGAGGTAGAACAACTAAAGAGACCCATAACAAAAGAAGAGATTGAAAAGGTAATCAAAAAACTCCCAAATAAAAAAGCCCTGGTCCGGACAGCTTGACTGCAGAGCTCTACTGAACTTTCAGAGAAGAGCTAACACCACTGCTACTAAAGGTATTTCAGAGCATAGAAAAGGACAGAATACTACCAAACTCATTCTATGAAGCCACCATATCCCTGATACCAAAACGAGGCAAAGACACGACAAGAAAAGAAAATTATAGACCTATATCCCTTATGAATGTAGATGCAAAAATCCTCAACAAAATTCTAGCCAATAGAATTCAACAACATATCCAAAAAATAATTTACCATGAGCAAGTGGGATTCATACCAGTTATGCAGGGATGGTTCAACATTAGAAAAACAATTAATGTAATCCACCACATAAATAAAACAAAAGACAAGAATCACATGATTTTATCAATTGATGCAGAAAAGGCATTTGACAAAGTTCAACATTCATTCATGATAAAGACTCTCAGCAAAATAGGAATAGAAGGAAAATTCCTCAACATAATAAAGGGCATTTATACAAAGCCAACAGCCAACATCACCCTAAATGGAGAGAGCCTGAAAACATTCCCACTGAGATCGGGAACCAGACAAGGATGCCCTTTATCACCACTCTTATTCAACATTGTGCTGGAAGTCCTAGCCAGAGCAATTAGGCTAGACAAAGAAATAAAGGGCATCCAGGTTGGCAAGGAAGAAGTCAAAGTATCTCTATTTGCAGATGACATGATCTTATACATAGAAAACCCTAAGGAATCCTCCAGAAAACTACTGAAACTAATAGAAGAGTTCAGCAGAGTATCGGGATACAAGATAAACATACAAAAACCAGTTGGATTCCTCTACACCAACAAGAAGAACATTGAAGAGGAAATCACCAAATCAATACCATTTACAGTAGCCCCGAAGAAGATAAAACACTTAGGAATAAATCTTACCAGAGATGTAAAAGACATACAAAGAGAACCACAGTACACTTCTGCAAAAAACCGAAAGATACTTACATAAGTGGAAGAACATACCTTGCTCATGGACAGGAAGACTTAACATTATAAAAATGTCTATTCTACCAAAAGTGATCTATACATTTAATGCAATTCCAGTCCAAATCCCAAGGATATTCTTTAATGAGATGAAGAAACAAATCACCAACTTCATATGGAAAGGAAAAAAGGCCCGGATAAATAAGGTATTACTGAAAAAGAAGAACAAAGTGGGAGGCCTTGCTCTGCCTGATTTTAGAACCTATTATACCACCATAGTAGTCAAAATAGCCTGGTAGTGGTACAACAACAGATACCTGGAGCAACGGAATGGAATTGAGAATCCAGACATAAATCCATCCACATATGAGCAGCTGATAATTGACAACGGCCCCAAAACAGCTAAATGGGGAAAAGAAAGTCTTTTTAACAAATGGTGCTGGCATAATTGGATATCCACCTGCAAAAAAAATGAAACAAGACCCATACCTCACTCCATGCACAAAAACATGCTTAAAATGGATCAAAGACCTAAATATAAAACCTAAAACGATAAAGATCGTGGAAGAAAAAATAGGGACAACGTTAGGAGCCCTAATACATGGCATAAACAGTATACAAAACATTATAAAGAATGTAGAAGAAAAACTAGATAACTGGGAGCCCCTAAAAAGCAAACAGCTATGCTCATCCAAAGACGTCACCAAAAGAGTAAAAAGACTACCTACAGACTGGGAAAAAGTTTTTAGCTATGACATTTCTGATCAGCGCCTGAACTCTAAAATCTACATGACACTGCAAAAACTCAACTGCAAAAAGACAAATAACCCAATTAAAAAATGGGCGAAAGATATGAACAGACATTTCACTAAAGAAGACATTCAGGTAGCTAACAGATGTATGAGGAAATGTTCACGATCATTAGCCATTAGGGAAATGCAGATCAAAGCTACAATGAGATTTCATTTCACCTCAACAAGGCTGGCATTAATCCAAAAAACACAAAATAATAAATGTAGGAGAGGCTGTGGAGAGATTGGAACACTTATACACTGCTGGTGGGAATGTAAAATGGTACAACCACTTTGGAAATCGATTATGCACTTCCTTAAAAAGCTAGAATTAGAACTAGCATAAAAAAAAATAGGATCCAGCAATTCAACTCCTTGGAATATATCCTAGAGAAATAAGAGCCTTTACATGAACAGATATATGCACACCCATGTTTATTGCAGCTCTGTTTACAATAGCAAAAAGGGGGATGCAACCAAGGTGCCTATCAATGGATGAATGGATAAATTATGGTATATTCACAGAATGGAATACTACGCTTCGATAAAGAACAGTGAAGAATCTGTGAAACATTTCATAACATGGAGGAACCTGGAAGGCATTATGCTGAGTGAAACTAGTTCGTTGCAAAAGGACAAATATTGTATAAGACCACTATTATAAGAACTGGAGAAATAGTTTAAACTGAGAAGAAAACATTCTTTCGTGGTTACGAGAGGGGGGAGGGAGGGCGGCTCAGAGAGGGGCATTCAGTAATTAGACAGCACACAATACAGGGGAGGTCAGCGCAGTTGGACTAAACCAAAAGCAAAGAAGTTTCCTGAATAAACTGAATGCTTCAAAGGCCAGCGTAGCAGGGGCAGGGGTCTGGGGACCATGGTTTCTGGCGACATCTAAGTGAACTGGCATAATAAAATCTATTAAGAAAACACTCTGCATCCCACTTTGAAGAGTGGCGTCTGGGGTCTTAAACGCTAGGAAGCAGCCATTTAAGATGCATCAACTGGTTTCAACCCACCTGGATCAAAGGAGAATGAAGAACACCAAGGACACAAGGTGATTAGGAGCCGAAGAGACAGAAAGGGCCACATGAACCAGAGACTGCATCATCCTGAGACCAGAAGAACTAGATGGTGCCTGGCTACAACCAATGACTGCCCTGACAGAGAACACAACAGAGAACCCCTGAGGGAGCAGGAGAGCAGTGGGATGCAGACTCCAAATTCTCATAAGACCAGACTTAATGGTATGACTGAGGCTAGCAGGACCCTGGTGGTTATGGCCCCCAGAACTTCTGTTGGCCCAGGACAGGAACCATGTTCGAAGCCAACTCTTCAGTCATGGATTGGACTGGACAATGGGTTGGAGAGGGATGCTGGTGAGGAGTGAACTTTTTGGATCAGGTGGACACTTGAGACAATGTTGGCATCTCCTGCCTGGAGGGGAGATGAGAAGGTGGAGGAGGTTAGAAGCTGGAGAAGTGGACACGAAAAGAGAGTGGAGGGAGAGAGCGGGCTGTCTCGTTAGGGAAAGAGTAATTGGGAGTGTGAAGCAAGGTGTATACTCATAGCTCATAGCGACCCTATAGGGTCGCTATGAGTCGGAATCCACTCGAGGGCACTGGGCTTGGGCTTGGAGCAAGGTGTATATGGGTTTTTGTGTTAGAGACTGACTGGATTTGTAAACTTTCACTTAAAGCACAATAAAAATTATTAAAAAAAAAAAAAAAGAACAAGGCCGTCGCCGCTGCTACAGGGTGGAGACAGCTCTTGAGTCGCCTGGCGGCTTCTGTTGGCTCAGCGGCATGAGGGACTGGCCACCGCGCGTTGCCGGCCCAGCCCGGCCGAGCTTGTCCTGTGTCCCCCGTCTGGTCCGGGTGTCCTAGCAGCGCCCCGACGGCGACTCCGCTGGACGCGCGGACCGGGCCGGAGCCCGGGCCCCAAACCTGCGTTGTCCTGAGGCATTTGCTGTACATCTGCCGCGGACAAGTGGTGCGGGCTTCGGCTGAGGTTCCAAACAGCTGGGCATCCCCACAGCTAACTTCCCTGAACAAGTAGTAGATAATCTACCACCTGATGTATTCAGTGGCATTTATTATGGTTGGGCCAGTGTTGGAAGCGGAGATGTCCATAAGATTGTGGGGAACGTAGGATGGAACCCCTACTACAAGAATACGAAAAAGTCCATGGAAACTCATGCATACCTTCAAAGAAGACTTCTATGGGGAAATCGTCAATGTGGCCTTCGTGGGCTACCTGAGACCAGTAAACAACTTTGATTCTTTAGAGTCGCTTATTTCAGCAATTCAAGGTGATACTGAGGAAGCTAAGAAATGAGTAGATTTACCAGAACATTTGAAACTCAAAGAAGACAATTTCTTCCAGGTTCCTAAAAGCAAAATACTGAAGGGCCACTGCTGAAAAATCATCTTATTTATTCATTCACTGTTTTCTAGTATTTCACTGTTCATAACTCTGCAGTCTCATCTTGGTTGTATTTTAAAAATCTAACATTTTCCTTCAGTTGTGAATTAGTTTAAATGTTACAATGTAGTGGCTATATTATGCTTCAACTGTAAAACCCATCATGCCACACAGTACTAGGAAGATTAATTTAAAAATCAAGGCTCTTTTTTATGTATTATGTTAATAAAACTTTCAAATCTTTTCAAAACATGCCACTAGAAAGTTCTTATATTCTTATGATGGAAATAAAATGTATGTAAGTCTGGATGCAAAGGCACGTCTGGGAAAACACCAGTGTATCTGTACTTGTACGGCACATCCAGCTAAACAGAGAAGGCTTATGGAAGTACATGCACTAAAAACAGAGGTTTGGTAGTTGATTATAAACCTAAGGGGGAAAATCCATACTTTGTATTTTTGATGTATTGTACATTCACATATTTTATTACAGACATTGAAAACTTGGCGGCATTTCATTTTAGTCGTTTCCTTCATGAGTTCAAAACATTGTGCTTGTCCATTTTTTTAAAATAAACCTGCCTCAATTCTAAGTCAATTCTTGACTCCCTCCTCCTACCATTTGTTGATTTTTTTTTTAAGACAAAGGAAAATGAATGTTTTTCAAATCTATAGGTCTCATTTTTGTGTTGGGTAACAGTTCTCTCTCCTTTTTAAGAGTAGATATCCTTGTTCAATATTTTTCTTGATTTTGGTCTTTTTTCCATTAAGTGATTGCCAGTATCAGTTTTGTCAACTGAGAATATCTTACAGCTGTACACTTCCAAGAGATTGAATTTGTCTGTAGTGTTTCATCCATTCACAGTATGGACAGTGATTACCATATAGATCTGTACTGTAATTTGGGGGGTAGCAGGGGGACTTCATCGTTAGGTTTTCTCAAGATTTAAATTAATGCATAGCAGTTCATTTATATGCACCAGTTTCTTAAGGAACACAAAATGGTTGTCCCTTGCCCCCTGGGAAACTATTTAAGAGCCAGTGAAACGATGAAAAATAGAAGTCTATTTATTTTTAATGTAATTGTATGGTCCTCAGCAAATCTAAACTCCGTGCATACACAACTGTAGCAATGTAATTTAATGCCAGTCTAAATAGTGCTTGTAGCTGAGGGAAAAGGCATAAATAATAAAGTTTCAGTTAAATAAACTTCATCCTATGTATTTTTCCTCCTAACTATATGATTTTTGGCCACTTGAGTCTTTTGTTTATATTGGCAGAAATTTAAAATCTTTGGATATTTAGGAACTTAAGATCACAGATTGTTTTGGGGCACTGAAGTAGTACATTGCATCATCATTCAACTTAGCTCCAGATTTGGGGGCAGGGGCAGCATATAGATGGTAATTTTAAAGATGATAGCAACTCATTATAAATCGGTTTTCCCTAAATCAGCATTAATGAATTAGAACTGACTTCAATAAAAGTATTTACAAAGTATATAGAAAAATGTGTTAACCCTGATGTTAGAGTAGGGGGAAACGTGGATAAAATCAATTGAATTGTGCTTCACTTTATGGTATGTGGATTTGTGGTAAATGAAGCAGTTTATGGCTTTTTTTAAATAAAATTTTTAGAAAATGTAATTTTAAATGTTAGAAATCCAGTACTTGAAAGAAAGATGCTTAAATTATGAATGACTTTATGAAACAAAGTTAAGAACAAACATGTAAAACGTAAAAACAGATTTGTGTTTGTTTTGCTTGACTAAAAAAAGCTTGCTGCTAATCATGTCCTCATAAGTGTGACAGTTGTTTGCTGTGTTCATTGTCGCCTTGCATTTCATTAAATAGCCACTGCTTTTGAAAATCTTAATGTGTCATTTAGGGGTCAGGTAATAGTATTACATTTACATTTTCAAAAAAGTTTTATATTAAGTATTTATTATACAAAATTATAGTAGTAACAATTTGATTAGTCTGAATATTTTCAAGCACTGAAATAAATTTTGATTAAGTGATAAAAAAAAAAACCAACAAACAAATTTGTCTTGGAAAAAGTACAACCAGAATGCCCCTTAGAAGCAAGGGCGGTAATACTACATCTCACATACTTTGTATATGTTATAAGGAGGGATCAGTCTCTGGAGAAAGACATCATGCTTGATAGAGTTGAGGGTCAGCAAAAAAGAGGAAGACCCTCAGGAGATGGACTGACAACAGTGGTTGCAACAATGGGCTCAACGATAACAACGATTGTGAGGATGGCATAGGACCAGGCTGTATTTCGTTCTGCTGTACATAGGGTGGCTAGGAGTCTGAACTGGCTCGACAGCACCTCAGAACAACAATGGCCTAATGGAGCCCTGGTTTCATAGTGATTAAGAGCTTGGCTGCTAAAAAAAGATCAGCAGTTTGAATCCACCCTCTGCTCCTTTGAAACCCCACAAGGCAGTTCTACTCTGTCCTATAGGGTCATTATGAGTCTGAATCGACTCGATGGCAATGGGTTTTGGTTTTAATGGCTAATAAGGAGCCCTGGTGGCACAGTGGTTAAGAGCTCAGCTGCTAAACAAAAGACTGGCAGTTGGAATCCACCAGCTGCTCCTTGGAAACCCTTTGGGGCAGTTCTACTCTGTCCTATAGGACTCGATGACAATGGGTTTCTGTTTTTGTTTTTTTAATGTCTAAGGATGTTGAGCACGTTTTCATTTGCTTGTTGGCCATCTGAATGTTCTCGTTGGTGAGATAAATTTCTGTTCAAGGCCTTTACACATTTTTTGATTGAGTTGTTTGTCTTTTTGTTGTTGAGTTGTAAGAGTTATATATATATATAAATGTATACCATATATGGATATGAGGTTCTTATGTGATACACAGTCCCCCAAAATTTTCTCCCAATCTGTGTGCTGTCTTCTTACTTTGCTGAAAAAGTACTAGAACTCAATTTTTAAAAGGACTAAAAATCTGTACAAAAATGTTCATAGCATCTTTACTCATAATAGTCAAAACCTAGAAACAACTAAGATGTCCTTCAGTGGGTGAATGGTTAAACAAACCATGGTACATCTATACTGTTGAATACTACACAACAATAAAAAGAATGAACCATTGATACATGCAATAACTGAGATGAATCTTAGAAGTATGCTGAGTGAAAAAATCCAATCCCCAAATGTTACGTACTGTATAATACAACTTACGTAAGATTCTTGAAATTATAAAATTATAGATGGTGAGCAGTTGTTATAAAGGGGCAACATGAAGGATCCTTGTGGTGATGTAACTGTTCTGTATCTTGACTGTGATGGTGATCATAAAACCTATACATGTGATAAAATTGCACAGAACTCTTTCCCCTTCCCTTCTGCCCTGATAGTCACTGTTAAACTTTGATGTCTATATATTTGCTTATTCTATGCATTTCATATTAGTGAAATCATACAATAGTTGTCTCTATATGACTAACTTATTTCACTCAGCATAATTTTTTGAGTTTCATCCATGTTGTGGCATATATCAGGACTTTATTTCTCTTACTGTAGAGTAATATTGCGTGTATATAGCACATTTTGTTTATCCATTCATTTGCTGATGGGCATTTGGGTCATTTCCACCTTTTGGCTATTGTAAATAGTGCTGCAATGACTGAATTTCTGTTTATTGGGAAGGAAAAATATTGCAGTTAAATTTGGTGATGGCTGCATAACATGATTGATGTAATTGTTTTGATTGAATTAGACAAATGAAAAATGTTGAAGTGACAAATGTTTTGTTACCTATATTTTTACAACAATTAAAAAAAGATAAAAAGCTTACACAGAACTAAATGCACACATATACACACAAATGGGTACACGTATAACTGCAGAAATCTAAATAATATAGGTGGATTGTATAAATATCAGTTTCCTAATTGGGATAAAACCAAACAAACAAACAAGCAAACCTGTTGCCGTCAAGTTGATTCCAACTCATAGCGACCCTATAGGGATACCGTTTTAGTCATCTAGTCCTGCTATACCAGAAATATCACCAGTGGATGGCTTTAACAAAGAGAAGTTTATTGTCTCACAGTCCAGTAGGCTAGAAGTCCGAGTTATCGGTGCCAGCTCCAGGGGAAGGTTTTCTCTCTCTGTCAGCTCTGAAGGAAGGTCCTTGTGATGCATCAGTCTTCCCTTGGTCTGAAAGCATCTCAGCAGAGGAACCTCAGGTCCAAAGGATGTGCTTTGCTCCCAGCGCTGCTTTCTTGGTGGTATGAAGTCCCCATGTCTCTCTGCTCACTTCTCTCTTTTATATCTCAAAAGAGATTGGCTAAAGACAGTATCTAATCTTGTAGACCTCATCAATATAACTACCACTAATTCATCTTATTACATCCTAGTGATAGGATTTACAACACATGGGGAAATCACAGCAGAAGATGAAATGGTAGACAATCACACAATCATACAAGGGAATCATGACCTAGCCAAGTTGACAGATATTTTGGGGGGACACAATTCACTCCATGAGAGGTACCAAAAACCAAACCAAACCCATTGCTGTTGAGTTGATTCTGATTCATCTCGACCCTAAAGGACAGAGTAGAACTGCCCCATAGGGTTTCCAAGGAGGGGCTGATAGTGTACTATAATTATGCAAGATGTTACTGTTGAGGGATACTGGGTAAAGGATACACAGCATCTCTCTGTATTATTTCTTACAACCACTTGTGAATCTCTATCTAAAAAGAGTTTCATTTTTAAAAAATGAGTCAAAACATTTAAATAGATATTTCACCAAAGAAGATACAAGTGGACAACAAGCTCATGAAAAGATGCTCAACATCAGTAGTCATCAGGGAAATGCAAAATAATACCACAATGTGATACCACTTCGTACTCACAATAATAAACCAAACCCAGTGCCGTCGAGCCGATTCCGACTCATAGCGACCCTCTAGGACAGAGTAGAACCGCCCCATAGGGTTTCCACGGAGCGCCTGGTGAATTTGAACTGCCGACTCTTTGTTTCGCAGCCGTAGCACTTAACCACTACACCACCAGGGTTTTCCTCACAATAATAGCTATAATAAAAAAGACAGACAATAACAAGTGTTGGCAAGGATATGGAGAAAATGGAACCTGCATACATTCCATCATACTGATGGAGCCACTATGGAAAACAGCTTGGCAGCTTCCTAGTAAGTTCAACATAGACTATCATATGACCCATCAACTCCACTTAAGGTATCTACCCAGGAAAAATGAAAACGTATGGCCGCACAAAGGCACATATGTGAATGTTCATGACAGCATTATTCATAACATCCGAAAGATAAGAACAACTCAAAAGTCCATCAGCTGGTGAATCGGTAAATGACATGTGATATGTCCCTACAATGGAATAGTACTGTATTCAATGATTAAAATAATGAAGTGTGCATAATGCTATAATGTGGACAAACCTCAAAATCATTATGCTAAGTGAAAGAAGCTAGATACAAAAGACCACATATTGTATGATCTAATTTATTTGAAATGCCCTGAAAAAAAATCTATAGAAACATAAAAGAGAGCAATGGTTGCCTGGGGCTGGGGGCGAGAATGGAGAGTGACTACAAAGGGGCAGGAAGTTTATTTTGGGGGTGACGGAAATGTTTTAAAATTACTTTGTGGTGATAGTTTCACAACTCTGTAAATTTATTAAAATCATTTAATTGTATGCTTTAATAAACAAAGAAAACTATTTTTTTTTTTTTTAGTTACAGTTCTTTTCAGCTGTTTGAGGGTTGAAAACGTCTCAGATCATTAAACCTGTTACCTCATGCCTCAGGGTCCCCATACATCAGATGGGTGAATTACCCTGTCCCCTGATTAGCAAATCAGACAGAATGTTACAAGGCCTGCTTTCTTCTCCATCAATGCCTAGCTTTACTATTCTCAACGGTTGCTAAAGCATTGTTTAGAAACTCTGATGCTTCTCATGTTTACTGACAATGGATAAACAAAATTGCATTTTGTTTGGCTTGCTCAATTCCCCTATGGTTCAGTAAAACAAATTACCTCTGGAATCAAATATGCCTTTTCAGCACGATGTATATGCAGGAAAATAGATGTGCAAGTTTGACTCTCCTTGTAAGTTTCTCCAAGCACAACACTTTCCTGAACTGCTTTGTTTTTTGACAGGGGCCTCTTTCCATATTGACAGTGAAATTTCCCCCTCCCTTTCCTTCCTCCCTACACCACAGCCATCATTTCTTCACTTTTATTATGGTTCTAATATCTCATCTGTGCTTGTTCCAAGGTCACTTCCTACTCCTTTTCCTTTCTCTCTTTCAAATAGCCCAAGCTTGAGTGGTGAAAAGAAGTTACTATTTAAGTAATAATAAATGAAATAATGTCCTCTAGGTATTGACTTAGTAGACCTTTATGGATAATATGTCTGAAAAATTTTTAGAGTCATCTTTTTTTTTGCTTCTTTAAAGAAAAGAACTGGTGCAGAATACTGAATTTAAACTTAAGTCAAAGGTCTGTCAATCCCTTAATTGGCACATGGCATCTTATTTATTAACACCAAAGAGAATAAAAATTATATGTTTTGCCAGAAGGCTATTATGAAATATTTTAATATTTCCATCATTTATCATAATTTCTGGCTAGTAGATAAAAGTTCTCTATACTACAAAAGGAGCCCTGGTGACACAGTACTTAAGAGCTCAGCTGCTAACCAAAAAGGTCAGTGGTTCGAATCTACCAGTCACTCCTTGAAAACCCCGTAGGACACTTCTACTCTGTGGTATAGGGCCGCTTTGAGTTGGAATCCACTTGACAGCAATGGATTTAGTTTTTTTCTTTTTTATACTACAAAAAGCTAGTTTTGTTGCTTATTGATAGTGTTACAACTTGCGTTTAAAGTCTCCAAATAATCAAGCTTTTGAATACAAAGAGAATTTTTTTTCACTTAAATAACCGAAACTTTTTTTTTCTTTGTAAATGAAGCCTTTTTATTTAATTAAAGTGACCATGGAAACCCTGGTGGCGTAGTGGTTAAGTGCTACCGCTGCTAACCAAAGGGTCGGCAGTTCAAATCCGCCAGGCACTCCTTGGAAACTCTATGGAGCAGTTCTACTCTGTCCTATAGGGTCGCTATGAGTCGGAATCGACTTGACGGCACTGGGTTTGGTTTGGTTTGGTTACCATGTATAATTACTACAGTGCTAGTATTCCTTGTGTTTTTACTGTAATCTTACTAAGGACGGAGTAGAACAGCCCCATAGGGTTTCCAAGGAGTGCCTGGCAGATTTGAACTGCCAACTTTTGGTTAGTAGCTGTAGCTTTTTTTTTTCTAATTGTGCTTTAGGTGAAAGTTTACAGCTCAAGTTAGTTGCTTCATACAAAAACTTACACATATATTGTTATGTGACCATAGTTGCTATTCCTATAATATGACAGCACACTCACCCTTTCCATGACGGAATTCCCATGTCCATTCAATCAGCTCCTATCCTTTTTCTGCCTTCTCATCTTGCCTCCGGACAGGAGCTGCCATTTAGTTTTGTGTACCTACTAAAACTAAGAAGCACACTCTTCACCAGTCTTATTTTATGTTTTATAGCCCAGTCTATTCTTTGTCTGAAGAGTTGGCTTCAGGAATGGTTTTAGTTCTGGGTTAACAGAAAGTCTAGGGGCCATGTCTTCTGGGGTACCTCCAAGTCAGACTATTAAGCCTGGTCTTTTTACTAGAATTTGAGTTCTGCACTCTACTTTCCTCATGCTCCGTCAGGGACTCTCTGTTGTGTTCCCTGTCAGGTCAGTCATTGGTGGTAACCGGGCACCGTCTAGTTCTTCTGGTCTCAGGCTAATGGAGTGTCTGATTTATTTGGCCCTGTTTGTCTCTTGGGCTCATATTTTCCCTGTGTCTTTGGTGTTCTTCATTCTCCTTTGCTCCAGGTGAATTGGGACCAATTGATGCATCTTAGATGGCTGCTTGCTAGGTTTTAAGACCTCAGATGCCACTCACCAAAGTGGGATGCAGAACATTTTCTTAATAAACTTTGTTATGCCAATTGACCTAGATGCCCCCTGAAACCATGGTCCCCAGAACCCCACCCCTGCTACTTTGTCCATTGAAGTGTTTGGTTGTGTTGAGGGAACTTCTTAGCTTTTTGTTTAGTCCAGTTGTGCTGACTTCCCTTGTATTGTGTGCTGTCCTTCCCTTCACCTAAGATATTCTTGTCTACTATCCTGTTAGTGAATACCCCTCCCCCTCCCTCCCCACCCTCATAACCATCAAAGAATGTTTTCTTCTGTGTTTCAACCTTTTCTTGAGTTCTTATAATAGTGGTCTCACACAATATTTGTCCTTTTGCAACGAATTTCACTCAGCATAATGCCTTCCAGATTCATCCATGTTATGAGATGTTTTGCAGGTTCATTGTTGTTCTTTATCGTTTTGTAGTATTCCATTGTATGACTATACCATAATTTGTTTATCCATTTGTCCGTTGATGGCCACCTAGGTTGTTTCCATCTTTTTGCTATTGTGAACAGTGCTGCAATGAACATGGGTGTGTACACATATATTTGTGTGATGGCTCTTATTTCTCTAGGATATATTCCAAGAAGTGGGATTGCTGGATCATACGGTACTTCTATTTCTAGCTTTTTTTAAGGAGGCACCAAATCAATTTCCAAAGTGGCTGTACCATTTTACATTCCCACCAGCAGTGTATAAGTAGTGTTCCAGTCTCTCCACAACCTCTCCAACATTTATTATTTTGTGTTTTTAAACCCGAACTTCTTGATAATGGTGGTGGTTTCAACATAAGAGAACCAGTTTCTTCCTCCCTCATACACCCAAAATACTTTATACTGTTACATTGCTAATGTAATCCTCATCCTGTCTCCCCAGGCTCACCATCTGATTGGAATGCAGCTGTAGTGCAACGGAAAGAGCAGTGAAGCTCGTATTAGAATACCTGGATTACACTATTTGTACTGTTATTGAGCAGCTGTTTTACTTTCCTGTCTCAATGATCCCTAAATTATGACACAGATTTTTGTGCTGCTGCCAAGTATGAAAACGTTTTGTGATGTTATTTGGAAACCAAAAATATGTGATCTCTACATTTCAGTGAGTGTAGAAAAGAAAGGATAGACTATTTGAAATAGAAAATTTGAGGCAAAAGGCCATCGTATACCTGAATAAATTACTTAAACTTTCTGAGACTCAATTTTTTCATCCATAAAACAGATAATTGACGCATACCTCACAGGATTGTTTAAGGGTTTACCGAGATTGAGTATGTGAAGGAGTCTAGCTGGTGTCTGGAAAATGGATGTTAATTGATGTTTCCATGGTTTGGGATGCTCCCTCCATCTCCATTCCCTTCAAAAAACCTTTAAAAATCAAACATGCATATTCTGATTCATCTTTCAAGAAACAGTCCGAGTTTAAAACGAGGTCTGCCATTTGGTAGTGCCATGACCTTGGACAAACACTTATCCTCTCTGCATCTAAGTTTTCCATTTGTAAAATGAGATCGTCGTGGTACATAACGAGACATGCACACAGAACACTAAGCACAGTCTCTGACAGTAAATCCTCCATAAATATTACATAGAAGTAGTAATAGAAAGCTTCCTCTTCAGTAACAAAAGTGAGGGATTGCTATATAACTTGATATATATTGGGTAAAATTATAATCTCACTTTTACAGGCTATACTTTCCTTCAGCCGCCTGCACTAGGGTAATAATACCCAGCATTAATCAGTAGGAAATAAAACCTTAAGATAGTCCCCACGATACAGGTCCAGAAGCCCAAAGAGCAGTATTAAGAGCAGCACCCGCAAACCGGACTTCGATAATTCCCTGGAGTCCACCTTCAACGCCCCCCTCCCTTGGAGCCGCGCAAGCGTACACTGAATTTGCTCCTTTCTCCCAGTGCCCCCGCCTCCAACTGTCCCCCTCCTGCACCTTCTCCCCCAACACGCAGGCGCGTCTCCTCAAATCCTGTTCTTACCCCGCTCCTCTTTCCCTTCATTTTGTTCCCCCTCCTCTTCCAGTACCTCAGCAGGTTCAAACTGTTTTCCGTGAGGGTGGCGGCGATCGCGAGGTCACGTGATGAGCATCCTGCTGCCCAACATGGCGGAGTTCGACACCATCTCGGAACTGGAGGAGGAGGAGGAGGAAGAAGCGGCAACGTCGTCGTCGTCGCCGTCGTCGTCGTCGGTATCTGGGCCCGACGACGACGAGGAAGATGAGGAGGAGGAGGAAGAAGAGGAGGAGGAGGCGCCGCCCCCACCTCGGGTAGTGAGCGAGGAGCATCTGCGAAGATATGCCCCAGACCCTGTATTGGTTCGCGGCGCCGGCCACATCACTGTGTAAGCGAGAGAGGGCTGTGGGGTTCGAAAAGGCTGAGATTTGCAGGCGTTAGAGGGGCCTGTGAAGTGGGGGAGGGCAGACTGAGGCGTACAGTTAGCAAAGGACGCATAGTCTAAATGGTTAAACCGGGGGGGGGGGGTGATAGGTGGAAACGAAGTGAGGTAACTGTAAGTTGATGCACCACCAGAGTGAGTGTAGGGCAGGGAAGTTAGGGGTTTGGGAGCCAGTGGAATTGGAGTAGGGGTCAATCTCCTTTCTTCTATGTATCCTTCCAAGTGAATGATCTTTAAACTGCAGGAGGTACCAGTGGGTTCTGTGCTGCTAAGATTGGTGTCTAGTGGAACACGGTGACTGCTGTGACATGTGACAAGACATAGGCTTTTGTTCTTCAAAATTGAAAAATGATATACTTGTGAATAATAGTATATCCACCCTTATTCGTCCATCCATTCTTCCTATCTAATCCTTATACTAATGAATACAATAATCCTTTATCTTGATCACTCCTCACTCTGACGTTCCTTAAATATCACATCATTAGAGGTTCAATTTGAGAAGCATCTATGGAAAGAAGAAAGCAATGGATGGGGAGTCAGGTATCTTGAATGCTAGTCCCAGCATTGCTTCTTACTGTTTCTGTCACCTTGGTCAGGTTACTTCTCATTTCTGGACCTTGATTACTCCATCTGTACATGAGGGGTTTGGGGTAGATGGTTTCTAAGGCCTTCCCAGTTCTCAGATAATCCTAAAATAGCTGGAATGGATTTTGTAGGCAGAAATATTAAATATGCAATCATTTAATAAATAAACAACAAAAAAAAACCCAAACCCACTGCTGTCGACTCGATTCCGACTCATAGCAACCCTATATTATAATAAGTATTACTCAGCAACCCTGTGAGCTGAAGAATATTTCTTGAAAACTTATCCAGGGTGTTTTTTTTTTAATCGAAATCTTGGATCATATTTGAGAAAATAAAAGGGAGAGGGACATCATAACAATTGCAAAGCAATTTTTTTTTGAATAATTCTCTGGGCTTTCAAAGGTGCGTCATCAGTTTTTATGTGCTTGGACTGTAAAATACTTGGAAGTCTGAGTATTGTGTTACGTTTATCCTCTCATCCATGTTATCTTTTACTGCATTTTCAAAATAGGCCTTTTTTTCCTATCAAGTCATGCTGCCTCTAATTTCGTTAATGGTTCACCTACCCCTTTCAATTGAGTTCATATTATATGAAGTTGTATATTGTAAATATACACCACCTCCCCTCACTATGTTAGCTTTTAATTTTTACATGTTGAAGATTGGATCCTAATGTACTTTTGTATCTTTGTGTGAAGTGTATCAACTAAGATTTTGAAATTGTGGAAAGGCTGGAGGGGGGGATTTAGGCCTGCTTTTTGATTAGGCAATGTTAACAAAATTTTTCTTGGTTCAAGAATTTTACAGATAGCCTACAACTTCAGATGCCAAATTTCTGAGCTACTTTACTTCCATTCTTTTTGTCACTAGGGAGACAGTTTGTTACTCAAACTAATTATGATTCTGGCACCAGAGATTACTTTCATGTAGATTATTCCACATGACTGAGCAGAAAAAGGTTTCTTATTCCAGTTCATAATTTTATACTCCAGCACTTCTAAAACCCTTTATTATTTTCTAAAATTCAGACTATGGAGAAGGAGCAAGGAAACAGAATTTAAGTTCCCTGAAACTTATTTGTGGTTCCATTCCACTCTCCACATAACTATAGTGAAGTACTTAAGGAACCCATTTTCTTCATTAAAAGCAAAGCACTGACACTTGCCAGGCCAGACCCCTGTGATAGGTGTAAAGTCTCTCCCAGTTTAAAAATTCTGGCATTAGGAGTGTGAAGTAGCGGTGCTAGTGTAACTGTTGGTATTAATTGACTGAACCCAGCTGACCAATGTATACTTATTTAGTTGTACTGTACACATTCTGTCACCTAGAAAACACATTTGATATATAATGTCTGGGAATGAAAAAAGATTACATGTTTAAGATTAAGTTTTACTGGATCTCAGATGCTAGTCTTCCTATGGTAGTAAAGCCTTCATACTATCAGGTAAAATAAAATTCTTAGAAAATATTTAATCTTATCCTGAGATGTCTAAAATATTAATTTCTATTTAATTTTCTTTTGGGGTGGGAGTGTTAGAGTTGCCTTAAACTATATGCCGTATCTCAATGAAATACTCTCACCTAACATTTAATTTTTTCCATTCTCTGTACAGCCTTCTATTCTGTAGAGGACTTTGTTTCTTTTAAAAGTTTAAAATTTCAGAGCCATACCCCAAATCAGTGTATCTTAACCCTAACATTTTTCCATCTCCACATTGGCTGTGCTTTCCAGTTGCCCCATTTCTGACGCTGGTACCACCATTTTAATCCCCCAGGTTAATATTTAAAGTCATTTTAACTGTTTCTTCTCCTTGAATTGCCCTATGCTAACTTTATCCCAGGGTTATGTCATCATGCCTTTTGAAATGTAACTTAGATTGTTCATTTTCTCTGTTCCTATACTAGTTTGGATTTCCATCATCTCCTGCTTAAATTATTGCCATGGTCTGCAGCCTCTCCCCACTCCAATCCTTCCTCCATGCTTAAGCCAAACTAATCTTCTTAAAACACAGTTTAATCATGCCATTTTCCTTCTGAAAGAACCTGCATTGGATCTTAATTAAGTCTGAATTCCTGTGCCTACTTCCTCCAGCCTCAGAGCTTAAGGAATCTCTCTACTTGTCCAGAGCCCACCACTCCACTTATGCCTCCCATGCCCTTCACTTCCAGCCTCTTCCCCAATCTCAATCCATCAGGCAGTCCCTCTCTCTCCAATATTACCTCTCTCTTTGCCTCTCAGCTAGCTCATCATGTAAAGATGTTCAGAGTCTCTCTCATTTTTTAAAAACAAAACACTAACCTTCCTTGACCCACATCTAATCTTTCTTCTTTCTTTCACCTCCAGATTTCTAAAGAGAAGATACATTCACCATGTCTACTTCCTCTTCACCCCTAGCTGTCTGCTGGGCTTCTTCACCTGATGGTCCATCATCATCTTAAATTCAACTTATTCAAAACAGAATTCACCCCACCTTTTATCCCCTTACACTCCTACCCCAACCCCTCAAAAAACAAACAAAACCTCCTTTTTTTCTGTATTCTCCATCTGTAGTCTACAAATTCAGTTGAATGTACCTCTACCCATAACCCATTCTTGGTTTCTTTTTCCCCACTCACTTCCCACAGCTAAGCAAGTATTAACAATGTCCACCCTAAATATTTCTTCTTTTCCTCCATCCCACCACTTCCCTGATTCAGACCCTTTTCACCATCCTGGCTAGTCATCCTGCCTCTGTTCTTGTCACCCCCATGTCTATCCTCCAGCCTGCTGCTAGATTGAGACACCGAAAGTGCAGATCTAACTAAAACACTTCTCTGCTAAAGATTATGCTGTGGCTTTCCTTCCACCTACAGGATAGAGTCTAAGGTCCATAATATGACATATGGAACCCTCAATGAACTGGACCATGTCTACATATCATCCTCAATTGCCATTCCCCTTATTGCTTATATTTCTTTGTTCATAGCATGCTTTTTCTTATTTCTTTGCATCTGCTCAAGCTGGGGCCTCCATCTAGAATGCTAGCACCTACCTCCCGCTGCCCCAATTGTCCATATGTCACTACCTCTTGCAAGTTTTCTCTGCCCCTACTAAATTGTAACCTTCAATGGCAGGAACAGTGTCTGGTTCCCTGTGAATCATCAGGGTCTAGCACAGTGCCTAGCAGGGAGTAGACACTCAGTAAAACTAAGTTTAATGACTATTGGTTTACTCAAATAATAGTGTGTCCACCATAGTGCAAGCTGTATTACAAGTCCTCAACAAGTACTAGTTAGTTGAATCACGCTGTGCAGAGTACTTGTTTCTGAGCATAGATGTATACTGATTCAGTATTATCACCAGTCTCAGCAATGAGGAGTATAGCATGGCCTTACCTCTGAAATCTTTGTTAAGCTTGCCCCTAAATGTCAGAGTACCCCTGTCTACTTCTATCCTCTTAATATTTGGCATTCTAGTTTCTTTAACAAGGTATTAATATTTTAGCATGCAATTCATTACAATAATTTCTTAAGAAGCTGAATAATCTAACCATACTACATATCTTAAAGAATTCAAATTGTGATTCCATTTCTGAGACAACGATCATATGGTTATTTTGGGGTCTTTTTCCACATTAAAAAAATGACTAACTCCCATGAATTTTAGGTTATAGAAACAGAAATAATAAAATGTCTTTTGGAAATATAGAAAGTGTTTCAGAAATACTATACATATGAGTGATATAACTTTGTATCTATAACTTTTCTTGTTTTTTGAGGGGATATTTAGATCCAGTGTATTGAAATATGAAGAAAATTACATCTCATGAGATTTTCTCTTATTTATAGCAATGATCACACTCTTTGTATTATTTAAAATATTTACCCTTGATAGTAGGCCTGTATAGAAGTTAGCAGATACGATAGGTTACCAGTTCTTAGGAATTCGTAAAATTGGCACATTAAAATTAATATAAAAGAGCTGAAGTTATTAGATATAGAATTGAAGAAGAGGGCCAAATTTGCCAAACAGTGTATTTCTGCAAAAATTCAGAGAGCATTACAAATGTTAATACTTCTCAAATCAGGGAGTGGAATATTTCTCCTGTAAAGAGTTGTCTGGGAAATTACAGTAATGCATTCTTAATTTGTGTTTATATAAGGTGAATATAAGGTTCGTAGGCTTTGAGAATGATGAAGGTACGGTAACTTGCCATTGTGTATGTGATGAGACATGATTATTTCCATATGAAAGACTGAAGAGATTTAACAGAATTTTTTAAAAAATCCCTTTGAGTTGCATGGCATAGACTTGCCTTTTCCTTGGTATAGTAAATAGAATTCAATATGCATGCTTCAGTGCCAGTGTTACTACAGGTGCATAGTGTCCTAATGAAATGTTCTTGTTTGCAGAATCTTACTACACTTTGATCTGTTAGTATAGTCTGCATCCTTTCTTAAGCAGCCTAAGTGCGTGAACTTTAATTTGTGCGAGGTTTTGAAAGGCTAATCTGTAGCCATTTTCAAAAGATGAAAAACAGGGAGGGGTTTGGGGAGGGGAAGAAGAAGAGGAGAAAACTAAGAGGACCCAGCCTTCTTTTCCTCAATTTCCTATACACCAAGGAAATGTTCTTTATAATTTGAGCATTGAAGATACTTGACAAATAAAATATAATCGTTGAGTACCACCAGCCTGGTCAGCTTCAAATACATACTAGATTCTATATTTAGTAAAGATAAAATGACAATGTGAGCAGTTCCTAAGTGTCTGCTTGTCTAATGCTGAAGAATCCCGTATCTTGGCTAATGTCTGTCAGTGATCCGTAGTGAGTAGATGAGCTTTTATAACCTTTGTGGACTCAGAGTTCTTAACTTAATGTTTTTTTAATGAAACTGCTGTGGTGTTTATTCAGCAGCAACCATTTCAACATTTTCCTAGCAGCTATTAAGTGAACTGTTTTACTTAGGGTTATTCGAGTTTAGCATTCTTTTTATGTGTTGAGGCTCTAAAGAAGACAGTTAAGGAAAGAAATTCCTAGTAGGAAAGAACAGAATTGCTACTGTACATTAGCCAAAATTATGAGATAGCATTGAGCCTAGTTTGCCTTCCTTCATACTTTTTTAAGTGAATATTGTATGCTATAGAGGAGTATGTTAAGTAAAATGATGTTTTCCTTACCATTTCTAAAATAATTTTTGTATTAGAGAAGAAAATTAGTAACCTGAACATAGCAGTTATTTCTTCAGAACTTGAGCACTGGGCTAAGCACTGTGAAGAATACAGAGAAAACAAAGTATGGGCTTTGCCTTACAAAGCTAACTTTTAAATTTGACTTTAAGATATTGATATGAATGATCAGGATATTAAGATATTGATATGGATGAGCAGCAAAAAATTAAAAAAATTATTAACTGTTGAATTGTGTAGTATAGATTAGAAGTGATTGTTTATTCAGAGAAAGGGGGCATCCCCGAGGTGGAGCATTCAAGGTATCACAGAGAGGATTAGAATTTGACTTATTCCTTGAAGGCTGCATAGATAGGATTTAAAGTAGAGAAAGGAAACAACAGGAACCACATGAGCAAAGACGAGAATGAACATGACAGTGGCAATGGAAAGGAAGAAATCGTTATGAGAATGTTACCTAAGGAAGAAATAACAGGACTTTAGGGACCATCTGGTTATGGAGAGAGTGCAAAAAATAAGAGAGGCAAGGTGCAAAAATGATAACAGGGTCTAGGTTAAAGGAGGAGATTAATGGTCCCATTGACAGAGATGAGGAATTTGAGAGGGGGAACCAGTTTCTACTAAATGGTAAAATTTAATTTTAGGCATGTTTCACTTAAGGTGGTATTCTTTTTATGGCAAGATATGCAAATGGAAATTTTCAGTATGCAATTAAAGATAAGGGACTAGAGCACTTCTGAAAATGTAGAACTAGAGATACAGATTTCATATTCACCAGAAAAGAAGTGATTGTCAAAGCTATAAATAGAAATAAGCTGTTATAGTTTCCTTTAGAAAGAGAAGCAGATAGCTAAAAGCTAAATTTTGGAAAAAGTCAAGGAAGAGGAAATGGAAGAAATGGGAGAGTATTAGGGAGCGATCAACGGTGTCACAAACTGCAGGCAAAGTCAGGGAGAAAAATTCTGAAGAGGACATAGAATTTGACAATAAGACAAGATGAACTCTGAAGGGTTATTTTCAGTAAAGTGGCAGCATCAAAAATGAAGAGATTAAGAAGGGAGGGGCTATTGACAAAATGGAAACTACAAAAATTCGTTTGTCTGGAAATAAGTAAAAAGAGACAATAGCAAAGTTAAGAATTTTTTTTTATTGTGGTAGAACGTACGCAACATGAAATTTGCCATTTTAACCATTTTCAATTTTACAATCTAGTGATATTAATGACACAATGCTGTGCAAGCATTACCACTATTAGTTTCCAAAACTCTTTCATCACCTCAAAAAGAAACTCTGTACCCATTACGTAATAACTTTAATTCCTCCCTCCTTTCCAGCCTATGGTAATCACTGATTTCTATCTCTAAGTATCTGTCTAGTATAGCTATCTCATATAAATTGGGTCATACAATGTTTGTTCTTTTGTGTCTGACTTATTTAACTTAGCATAATGTTTTCAAGGTTCATCCATATCTTAGCATGTATTAGAACTTCATTCCTTTTTGTAGTAAAATAATATTCTATTGTGTGTATATACCACATTTTCTTTATCCATTCGTCTATCGATGGACACTTGGGTTGTTTCCACCATTTGGGTGGTGTGAATAATGCTGCAATGAACATTGGTGTACAACTATCTGAGTCCCTGCTTTCAAGTCTTTTGGGTATATATCCAGGAGTGGAATGCTGGGTCATATGGTAATTCTATGTTTTATTTTTTGGGGAACCACCAAACTTTTCCACAGTGGCTGCAGCAGTTTACATTTCCACCAGTAATGGATGAGGGTTCCAGTTTCTCCACATCCATACCAATACTAGTTTTTTTTTTGCTTATTTATTTTTTAATAATAGCCATTCTAGTGGTTGTGAAGTGATACCTTATTGTGGTTATGATTTGCATTTCCATAATGACTGATGATGTTGAGTGTCTTTTAATGTATTTATTGGCCATTTGTATATCTTCTCAGAGAAATGTCTATTCAAGTTCTTTGCCTATTTTTTGATTGGGTTCTTTGTTTTTTATTGAGTTCTAGGAGTTCTTTATATAGTCTGTACATTAAACACTTATCAGGGTTTCCAAACATTTTCTCCAATTCCTTAGGTTGTCTTTTTACTTTCTTGATGTACAATTTTTTAATTTTGATGAAGTCCAATTTATCTATTTTTTCTTGTGTTGCTTGAGCTTTTGGTGTCATATCTAAGAATCCACTGCCAGAAACAAGGTCCTGAAGCTTTACCCCTAAGAGTATTATTCTAAGAGTTGTATGGTTTTAGCTCTTATATTTAGATCATTGATCTATTTTAAGTTACATATGGTGTGAGGTAGGGGTCCAGTGTCATTATTCTGCATGTGGAAATCAAGTTGTCCCAGCACCATTGTTTTGAAGAGACCATTCTTTCCCCAGTGAATGGACTTGGCACCTGTCTTAGTCATCTAGTGCAGTTTTAACAGAAATACTACAGGTGGATGGCTATAGCAAAGAGAAATTTATTCTCTCACAGTTTAGGAGGCTAGAAGTCCAAATTTAGGGTGCGAGCTCTAGGGGAAGACTTTCTCTCTCTGGTAGTTCTGGGGGAACGTCCTTGTCAGCAATCTTCTCCTGGTCTAGAAGCTTCTCAGTGTAGGAAGTCCAGGTCCAAAGGATGTGCTCTGCTCCTAGTGTTGCTTTTTTGGTGGTATGAGGTCCCCCGTCTCTTCTTGCTTCTCTCTTTTATATCTCAAAAGAGATTGACTCAAGATACAACCCAATCTTGTAGATTGAGTCCTGCCTCATAAACATATCTGCATCTTATCCTGCCTCATTAACATCATAGAGGTAGAATTTACAACACATAGGAAAATCACATCAAATGACAAAATGATGGACACTCACACAATACTGGGAATCATGGTCTAGCCAAGTTGACACACATTTTGGGGGGACACAATTCAATAATCCATAACAGCACCGTTGTCAAAAATCAAGTAGCTGTATATATATGAGTTTGTTTCCGGACTCTGAGTTCTATTTCATTGATCTATGTCCATCCTTATACCGGTATCACACTGGTTTATTGTTTGATTTTGATGAAAATGTACAAAATAAAACATATGTCATCTCAAGCATTTCTACATGTACAGTTCAGTAACATTGATTATATTCTTCAACTTGTGCAACCATTCTCACTATTCTTTTCCAAATCATTCTACCACCGTTAACATAAACTCAGTGCCCCCTAAGCAAAAACTCCCCCTTTCCCACTTTTTCCCACCCTTCGTAACAACTAGTAATCTTTGGCTTGTATGTATTTGCTTATTTCATATAAGTGAGACCGTACAGTATTTGTCTTTTTCCAACTGAGTTATTTCACTCAGCATGATGTTTTCAAGGTTCATCCATGTTGTGGCATGCATCAGGACTTGATTTCTCTTTATGGCTGAGTAGTATTCCCTTGAGTATATATACCACATTTTGTTTATCCATTCATCTCTTGTTAGACATTTTGGTCGTTTTCACCTTTTGGCTATTGTGGAAAGTGCCACAGTGAACGTTGGTGTACAGGTTTCTGTTTGTATTCCAGCCTTCACTTCTCATGGGTGTATAACTGGGATTGGGATTGCTGGATCATATGGTAGTTCTATATTCAACATTTTGAGGAACCACCAAACTGTTTTCCACAGTGGCTGCACCGTTTTACATTCCCACCAGCAATAGATGAGGGTTCCTGCCATACCATTTTGATTGCATAGCTTTGTAGTACATTTTGAAATTGGAAAATTGGGAAATATGAGTCCTCCTAGTTTGTTCTTCTTTTTCAAGATTGTTTTGACCATTCAGGACCTTGTGTAATTTCGGATGAATTTAAGGATTGACTTTTCCATTTCTGAAAAAAAAAGAGATGGTTGGAATTTTGACAGAGATTGTATTAAATCTGTAGATCACTTTGGGTAGTATTGACATGTTAACAATACTAAGCCTTTGAGAGGATAATAATCCACATAAATCAAAGTCCCTATTTTTTATATCTTTACCACTTCTATTCTGACACCAGCTGCACATGCAACAATTCTTCCTCTGACCATAACCATGTAGAGGTCACACAGGGTAAAGGACACAGACCTTCAGAGTGCCAGGTTGGCCAAAGACTTCGCCTTGGGAATCCGCACAGCACCCCCACTTCTGACCTGCTGGCTACAAATTCAGGGTTTTCCCTTACTCCATCAGGATACCAACCATAAGCTCAGGGGTTCCTAGAACCCTCACTTCTGACTTGCTGGCTCCCAGTACTCCCTGTGGTTTGATAATTCACTGGAATGAGTCACAAAACTCACAGAAAGCACTATACTTATGATTACAGTTTTGTTTTTAAGGATACAAATCAAAATCAGCAAAAAAAGAGATACCTAGGGTGAAGTTTGGGAGAGTTGCCAATGCAGAACTTCCATGTTCCAAAAAAGGGACATGCTACCCTCCCACCTGTATTAATGTCTTTCACCAACCAGGAAGCCCATTGAGCTTCCATGTCCAGAGCCTTTATTGTAGTCTCATTATGTAGCCATGACTGATTGAATCAGCCCACCTCCCTTGAGGTCAGCTGATATCAAGAGGTGGTCTTTCTGGGCTGGCCAGCCCCTACCTCAATCACCTTATTAGTTAAACTTTAAGATATGGTCTGGAGGACTTTAACAAAGGCACCTCAGCTAGAAAATTCCAAGGGTTAGAGTTGGGGCCCTGGTGGCACAGTGGTTAAGAGCTCGGCTGCTAACCAAAAGGTCAGCAATTTGAATCCATCAGGCACTCCTTGGAAACCCTATGGGGCAGTTCTGCTCTGTCCTATAGGGTCGCTATGAATCGGAATCAATGCAACGGCAGCGGGTTGGTTTGGTGGTTTTAGAGCTACCTCCCAGGAGTCAAGAACAAAGACCAATTACTGGAAGTAAAGTTAATGTAAACCCCTGAGGCTTTCCATCCAGGAACATGGGATGTGTTTTTATTTATTTAAAAAAAATGAAATAAACCAATTGCTGTCAAGTTGATTCTGACTCATGGTGACCCCATGTGTTAGAGTAGAACTGTGCTGCATAGGGTTTTCAATGGCAGTGACCTTTTGGAAGCAGGCAGCCAGGACTTTCTTCCAAGGTGCCTCTGGGCAAACTTGAACAGCCAGCCTATTAGTTGCCAAGAGCTTAACTGTTTAAACTCCAAACCAAAAAAACAAACCCGTTGCCATCAAGCCCATTCTGACTCATAGCAACCCTACAGGACAGAGTAGAGTTGCCCAATAGGGTTTCCAAGGAGCGGGTGGTGGATTTGAACTGCTGACCTTTTGGTTAACAGCCAAGTTCTTAACAACTGCACCATGATTTTTTTTAAAGCAACAATTTATTTAGGTATCCTTTAATTGCTTTCACCAGTGTCTTATAGTTTTAAGTGTATAAGTCTTTAACTTCCTTGGTTAAATTTATACTTAAGTACTTTATTCTTTTAGATACTAGTATAAATGGAATTGTTTTCTTAATTACCTTTTCAGATTATTCATTGCTCATGTACAGAATAACAATTGGTTTTTGTATATTGATCTTGTATACTGCAGTTTTCTGAATTCATTTATTGTTGACAATTTTTACCAGCTTCTGTCTGAAATTGATCAAACATGCAATTGAGATGTATTGATAATTACTGGCGATTGGAATGCGAAAGTTGGAAAAAAAGGAGGATTGGTAGTTGGAAAATATGGCCTTTTTGTTAAAAACGATGTCAGAGATCACAGGATAGAATTTTGCAAGAACAACGACTTCTTCATTGCAAATAACTTTTTTCAACAACATAAATGGTGACTGTGCACTTGGACCTCCGCAGATGGAATACACAGGAACCAAATCAACTACATCTGTGGAAACAGATGTGGAAAAGCTCAATATAACCAGCCGGGACAACTCCAGGGCCTGACTGTGGAACAGAACATGAGTTACTCACATGCACGTTGAAGAAAATTAGAACTAGTCTAAAAGAGCCAGAGTCTGACCTTAAGTATATCCCACCTGAATTTAGGAACCATCTCAAGAACGGATTTGATGCATTGAGCAGTAATGATCGAAGACCAGATGAGTTGTGGAATGATATCAAGGACATTGTACAAGAAGGAAGCAAGAGGTCATTAAAAAGACAGGAAGGAAAGAAAACAGCAAAATGGATGTCAGAAGAGACTCTGAAACTTGCTTTTGAATGCTGAGTAGCTAATGTTAATGGAAGATATGATGAAATAAAAGAGCTAAACAGAAGATTTCAAAGGACAGCTCAAGAAGACAAAGTAAAGTGTTATAATGACATGTGCAAAGAGCTGGAGTTAGAAAACCAAAAGGGAAGAATACATTCGACATTTCTCAAGCTGAATGAACTGAAGAAAAAATTCAACCCTCGAGTTGCAATAGTGAAGGAATCTATGGGGAAAATACTAAATGATGCAGAAAGTATCAAAAGAAGATGGAAGGAATACACAGAGTTATTATACCAAAAAGAATTAGTCGATGTTTGACCATTTTGAGAGGTGGCATATGATCAGGAACTGATGGTATTGAAGAAGTCCAAGCTGTACTGAAAGCACTGGTGAAAAACAAGGCTCCAGGAGTTGACAGAATACCAACTGAGATGTTTCAACAAACGGATGCAGCACTGGAAGTGCTAACTTGTCTGTGCCAAGAAACTCGAAGACAGCTACCTGGCCAGCTGAGTGGAGGAGATCTATATTTGTACCTGTTCTAAAGAAAGGTGATTGAACAGAGTGCAGGAATTATCAAACAGTATCATTAATATCACACACCAGTAAATTCTGCTGAAATCGTTAAGAAGCAACTGCAGCAGTACATTGACAGGGAACTGCCGGAAACTCAAGCCGGATTCAGAAGAGGACATGGAACCAGGGATATCTTTGCTGATATCAAATGGATCCTGGCTGAAGGCAGAGAATATCAGAAAGATGTTTACTTGTATTTTATTGACTATATAAAGGCATTCGACTGTGTGGATCATAACAAATTACGGATAACATTGCAAAGAATGGGAATTCTGTAATACTTAATCGTGCTCATGAGGAACCTGTTCATAGACCGAGAGACAGTCGTTTGAACAGTACAAGGGGATATGGCATGGTTTAAAGTCAGGAAAGGTATGTGTCAGGGTTGTAATCTTTCACCATACTGATTCAATCTGTACATTGAGCAAATAATCCAAGAAGCTGGACTGTATGAAGAAGAACGCGGCGTCAGGATTGGAGGAAGACTCAGTAACAACCTGCGATATACATATGACACAACCTGGTTTGCTGAAAGTGAAGAGGACTTGAAGCGCTTACTGATGAAGATCAAAGACCAAAGCCTTCAGTATGGATTAGAGCTCAATAAAAAAACAAAAATCCTCACAACTGGACCAATAAACAGCATCATGATAAATGGAGAAAAGATTGAAGTTGTCAAAGATTTCATTTTATTGAATCTACAATCAACCCCAATGGAAGCAGCAGCCAAGAAATTAAAGGATGTATTGCACTGGGCAAATCTGCTGCAAAAGAGCTCTTTAAAGTATTAAAAATCAAAGATGTCACTTGTAAGGATTAAGGTTCGTCTGATCCAAGCCATTGTGTTTTCCGTCACCTCATACGCATGTGAAAGCTGGACGATGAGTAAGGAAGACTGCAGAAGAAATGATGCCTTTGAATTATGATGCTGGTGAAGAATACAGAATATACGATGGAATAGCAGAGGAATAAACAAATCTGTCTTGGAAGAAGTACAGCCAGAATGCTCCTTAGAAGCAAGGGTGGCGAGACTTCATCTCACATACTTTGGACATTTTATAAGGACAGATCAGTCCCTGGAGAAGGACATCATGCTTGGTAGATTAGACGGTTGGCAAAAAAGAGTAAGACCCTCAACAAGATGGATTGACACAGTGGCTGCAACAGTGCGCTCAAGGATAACGATTGCGAGGATGGCGCAGGACTGGGTAGTGTTTCGTTCTTTTGTACATAGGATCACTATGAATTAGAACTGACTTGATTTTTTTTTTGACCACAGCTAACAACAACAGCAGTAGCCTGTTGTAGGGAAAAAATATCACCAAGTTTAGTTAAACAAAAATAGAGTTTTATTTGGCATATATTCAAAAAGCCGAAAGTGGGAAGAGGACAGGCATGCTGCCAGAACTAATGTCTGTCCGAATTTGAGAAAATATTACAAAAAAGTGGGAAAATGGACAAGCATGCTGCCGCAGCCATGTCTGCCCAAGTCCGAGGAGAGCTCTGGGTCATTAGTATATATTAACATCACAAATGGACAAAACCATTGAAAGCTTCACCTTTTCACAGATTGACTACAGACTGTGATCTTACATTTTGAATCCTCTTTCTTAACAATCATTGGTACAGGCAGCTGGGTCACATTCTCTATGCTCAAGAACAGAGAATAATGATTATAATATTATTTTGTAAATCAAGCTTACTCGTGGTATTTTTGGGATTTTCCATATATAGAATCATATTATCTGTGAATAAAACTGGTTTTACTTCTTTTCTAATTTGGGTACCTTTCATTTGAGATTTCCTGTTTCTTATTGAGACAATCTGTGTAGTTTATGTGTTTGTAAGAATTTGTCCATTTCATCGAAGTTATCTAATTTGTGTTTATAATATTCTCTTATGATCTTTTTTTATTTCTGTAGGTAAATTGTAATGTCACCACTTTCAGATTTTAATTATTTGCATCTTCACTTTTTTTTTTTTTGTCAGTCTGCTAAAATTCTCAATATTGGTGAACTTTTCAAAGAACCAACTTTTGGTTTCATTGATTTTATCTATTTTTATATTTTCTACTTTATTTATCTTTATTTATTCTAACATTAGAACATGTTAGAATTTTTAAATAAAATATTCAAAACATTTTGAGGGATAAACCTGTATGTACCCTCTATGTATTTGATATCAAGTAGAGGAACGGCAGTTGGGAGAAGTTATAATGGTAGCAATATCTAAAAAAGGTAGGAACATGTTATTGTTATTACATCTAAAAGGCATATGAATAGAGCTCTCTCTTTAAAATGTATCGTGTCTACTTTCTAAAAGTGAAACTTGCATCTATTTCTCTATGCTACACAATAAAAATTTACTATTTGTAATAATGAATTAATTACCTCTTTCTGACCGTTGTTGTTGTTAAGTGCCGTCAAATCTGTTCCGACTCATAGCAACCCTGTGTACAACAGAACGAAACACTGCCTGGTCCCACACCATCCTCATGATCATTGTTATGCTTGAGCCCAGTGTTGCAGCCACTGTGTTAATCCATCTGGTGGAGGGTCTTCCTCTTTATCACTGACCCTCCACCTTACCAAGCATGATATCCTTCTCTAGGGACTGATTCCTCCTGGTAACACGTCCAAAGTATGTGAGGCAAAGTCTCACCATCCTTGCTTCTAAGGAGCATTCTGGCCGTCCTTCCAAGACAGATTTGTTCTTTTTTTAGCAGTCCATGGTATATTCAGTATTCTTTGCCAACACCATAATACAAAGGCATCAACTCTTCGTAGGTCTTCCTTATTCATTATCCAGCTTTCGCATCCATGTGAGGCCATTGAAAACACCATGACTTGGGTCAGGCGCCACCTTAATCCTTAAAGTGATATCTTTGCGTTTTAGTTCTTTGAAGAGGTCTTTTGTAGCAGATTTGCCCAATGCAATGTGTCCTTTGATACCTTGGCTGCTGCTTACATGGGTGTTGATTATGGATCCAAGTAAAATGAAGTCTGTGACAATTTCAATCTTTTCTCCATTCGTCATGATGTTTATTGGTCCAGTAGTGAGGATTTTTGTTTTCTTTGTACCGAGGTGTAATCCATACTGAAGGCTTTGGTCTCTGATCTTCATCAGTAAGCACTTCAAGTACTCTTCACTTTCAGCAAGCAAGGTTGTGTCATCTGCATAATGCAGGCTCTTAATGAGTCTTCCTCCAGTCCTGATGTCCTGTTCTTCATATAATCCAGCTTCTTGGATTATTTGTTCAGCATACAGTTTGAATAAATATGGTGAAATGATACAACCCCGACGCACACCTTTCCTGACTTTAAACCATGCCATAGCCCCTTGTACTGTTCTAACGACTGCCTCTTTGTCTAAGAACAGATTTCTCATGAGCACAATTAAGTCTTATGGCATTTCCAATGTTATCCATAATTTGTTATGATCCACACAGTTGAATGCCTTTGCATAGTCAGTAAAATACAAGTAAACATCTTTCTGGTATTCTCTGCTTTCAGTCAAGATCCATCTGACATCAGCATGGATGTTTCATGTCCTCTTCTGAATCCAGCTTGAATTTCTGTCAGTTCCCTGTCTATGTAAGGCTGCAACTGCTTTCGAATGTTGAGTCTTTCATTCCATGGACATGATATGTCTCTCTAATTATTTAGGCCTTCTTTGCTTATTGAATCAGCTTTTTGTAATTTTTAGCGTACAGCTCCTCTGCATTTTTTTTAGGAGTATGCCTAAGCATTTCCTTTTTACTGGAGCAATTGTAAATGGTATTGTGCTTTCAATTTCGATTTCCAGTGTGCTTGGCCAATAAAACATTAAAAGGACCTGTAACTTTATATTGTCCAAAAAGGGCACCAAAAAAAACCCAAATCTGTTGCCATTGATTCGGCTCCAACTCATAGCAACAGTGCTCTTGATGTCTCTGAAATCAGGGAATGAGTAGAACAATCCACCATTTAAGTCTTTTTGTCTTTTCCAGGGCAATGACAATCTCTGGAATTCAGCAGTACACCCACAGAATACACAAATACACCACACATACTACATGTGTTGTTGTTGTTAGGTGCTGTCAAATCAGTTCTGACTCATAGGAACCCTATATACAGGAGAATAAAACAATGCCTGGTCCTGCGCCATCCTCACAATTGTTGTTATACTGGAGCCCATTGTTGCAGCCACTGTGTCAGTCCATCTCGTTGAGGGTCTTCCTCTTTTCCGCTCACCCTGTACTTTGCCAAGCATGATGCCCTTCTCCAGGGACTGATCCTTCATGATAACATGTCCAAGTATATAAGACGTGGTCTCGCCATCCTTGCTTCTAAGGAGCATTCTGGTTGTACTTCTTCCAAGACAGAGTTGTTTGTTCTTTTGGCAGTACATGGTATATTCAATATTCTTCGCCAGCACCACAATTCAAAGGCATCATTTCTTCTTCTGTCTTCTTTATTCATCACCCAGCTTTCTCACGTAAATGAAGCAACTGAAAACACCATGGCTTGGATCTGGTGCACCTTAGTCTTCAAGGTGACATCTTTGCTTTTCAACACTTTAAAGAGGTCTTTGACAGCAGATTTACCCAATGCAATGTGTCTTTTGATATATTGACTGCTACTTCCATGGCTGTTGATTGTGGATCCAGGTAAAATGAAATCCTTGACAACTTCAATCTTTTCTCTGTTTATCATGATGTTGTTCATTGGTCCTATTGTGAGGATTTTTGTTTTCTTGATGTTGAGGTGCAATCCATACTGAAGGCTGTGGTCTTTGATCTTCATTAGTAAGTGCTTCAAGTTCTTTTCACTTTCAGCAAGCAAAGTTGTGTCATCTGCATAACACAGGTTGTTAATGAGTCTTCCCATCCTGATGCCCAATTCTTCATATAGTCCAGCTTCTCGGATTATTTGTTCAGCATACGGATTAAATAGGTATGGTGAAAGAATACAACCCTGACACACACCTTTCCTCATTTTATACCAATCAGTATTCCCTTGTTCTGTCTAAACAACTGCCTCTTGATCCATGTAAAGGTTCCTCGTGAGCACAATTAAGTGTTCTGAAATTCCCATTCTTCACAGTGTTAT
This sequence comes from Elephas maximus indicus, assembly GCF_024166365.1. NCBI lineage: Eukaryota > Metazoa > Chordata > Mammalia > Proboscidea > Elephantidae > Elephas > Elephas maximus. The sequence continues at coordinate 95,511,483 of NC_064846.1, read as the reverse complement.
CCATAATTTGTTACGATCCACACAGTCGAATGCCTTTGCATAGTCAATAAAACACAGGTACTCAATAGGGGGAGAGCAAGTGGGAGAAGGGAGTAAGATGTATGTAAACCTACATGTGACAGACTGATTGGAATGGTAAATGTTCACTTGAAGCTTAATAAAAATTAATTAAAAAAAAAAAGGAAAAAAATAAAACACAGGTAAACATCCTTCTGGTCCTTCTGGTATTCTCTGCTTTCAGCCAGGATCCATCTGACATCAGCAGTGATATCCCTGGTTCCACGTCCTCTTCTGAAACCAGCCTGAATTTCTGGCAGTTCCCTTTCAATATAGTGCTCTAGCTGTTTTTGAATGATCTTCAGCAAAATTTTGCTTGCTTGTTGTATTAATGATATTGTTCTATAATTTCCACGTTCAGTTGGATCACCTTTCTTGGGAATAGGCATAAATATGGATCTCTTCCGGTTGCTTGGCCAGGTAGCTGTCTTCAAATTTCTTGGCATAGACGAGTGAGCACTTTCAGTGCTGCATCCCTTTGTGAAAGATCTCAATTGGCATTTCGTCAGTTCCTGGATCCTTGTTTTTTGCCAATGCCTTCAGAGCAGCTTGGACCTCTTCCTTCAGTACCATTGGTTCTTGATCATATGCTACCTCGACGTTCAAGAGCAAGTTTCAGAGTCTCTTCTGACATCCATTTTGTTGTTTCTTTCTTTCCTGTCTTTTTAATGACCTCTTGCTTTCTTCTTGTATGATGTCCTTGATGTCATTTCACAGCTCTTATGGTCTTTGGTCATTAGTGTTCAGTGCATCAAATCTGCCCTTCAGATGGTTTCTGAATTCAGGTGGAATATACTCGAAGTTGCACTTTGGCTCTCTTGGATTGGTTCTAATTTTCTTCAACTTCAGCTTGAACTTGCACATGAGCAGTTGATGGTCTGTTCCACAGTCGGCCCCTGGCCTTGTTCTAATTAATGATTTCAATCCTCTCATTGTCTAATTGTCCTCTTATGAATACCAGCAGAACATTGTCTGATATAGTGCCAGATGATGAGCCCTTCAGGTTGGAAGGCACTCAAAATATGACTGAGGAGGAGCTGCCTCCTCAAAGTAGAGTCGACCTTGATGACATGGATGGAGTCAAGCTTTCAGAACCTTCATTTGCTGATGTGGCATGACTCACAATGAGAACAGCTGCAAACATCTATTTATAATCGAAACTCAAAATGTACAAAGTATTAATTTAGGAAAATTGGAAATCATCAACAATGAAATGGAACACATAAACATCAATATCCTAGGCATCAGTGAGCTAAAATGTACTGATATTGGTCATTTTGAGTCAAAGAATCATGGTCTGCTATGCCAGGGATGAAAAATTGGAGAGGAATGGTGTTGCATTCATTGTCAAAAAGAACATTTCAAGATCTATCCTGAAGTACAATGCTGTCAGTAGTTGTGTAACATCCAAATGCCTGCAAGGAAGACCAGTCAATACAAATATTATTCAAATTCACGCACCAATCACTAGAGCCAAAGATGAAGAAATTAAGGATTTTTGCCAACTTCTCCAGTCTGAAATTGATCAGACATGCTCTTAGGATGCATTGATAATTATTGGTGATTGGAATGTGAAAGTTAGAAACAAAAAAGGATAGGTAGTTGGAAAATACAGCCTTGGTGATAGAAACGATGCTGGAGATCGTGTGATAGAATTTTGCAGAACCAATGACTTCTTCATTGCAAATACCTTTTTTCAACAATGTAAATGGCAAGTATACAGGTGGACTTTGCTGGATGGAATACACAGGACTCAAATTGACTACCTCTGTGGAAAGAGATGATAGAAATGCCCAATATCATCAGTCATAACAAGGCCAAGGGCTGACTGTGGAACATAGCATCAATTGCTTTTTGACTAGTGATATACATTTAACTAGCTAAATAGTGATTTAAATGAAGTATGTGTCTTGCTCTCTTAAATATTTGTTGTATTATTGATCGCTGAGATAGCATATCATTGCAAATACTTGTTTAATACTAGAGTGTCAATTTGTCAAACGTAGGATGAAAGTTGGCATAAAAAGATTTATGTACAGGGGTGTCCCATCTTGTTTTAAGTTTGGCTGTACTTCTGTGCCTATTTATAGATTTAAAAGGAACGTGTGTTTGTATTTTACGTTCTTATTACTTGTACTGACACCTGAACAACAGAAGTAATTGTTTTTTAATGGAGTTAAGGTCTTTTTATAGTTGTTTATTAATTTCGTCAACTCTTTTAAAACATAGAACTTGTTTTAAAGTATAAACATATAAGGTATAGTATATTTATGCACAGGTGTATGCCTTGTTACTAGCTGCTAAGTATAGAGAGTCTTCATGCCTAAAATGGGCTTGTGTCCTTGAAAGGGAGCTATGAGCATAAATGATGGAAAGAATATATGATATTCCCACAAGAGTTTTAATAGGACATTGGATTCTTTCCTAAGGACCTGATGTCCACGTTTCTTTAAAGTGACCCTAACCAAAGTGCAATAAATCATTTGAATCAAGCAGTACGGTAGCCTATTATTAAACAAATATTTATTAAATACCTACTGTATTCCATTAGGAAACCCTGGTGGTGTGGTTAAGTGCTACGGCTGCTAACCCAAGGTTCGGCAGTTCTAATCTGCCAGGCACTCCCTGGAAACTCTATGGGGCCATTCTACTTTGTCCTGTAGGGTCGCTATGAGTCGGAATCGACTCGACGGCACTGGGTTTGGTTTTGGTTTGGTATTCCATTATGCTATTAGGCATAATGAAAGAGAGCAAAATAAGCCACAATCAATGCTCTCAAGGAGCTTAATATAGCACAGAAAGAACTTTGGGGTGAGCATTTGAATTTTGGTTTCCCCCATTTACTACGTACATGACTTTGGGCAAGTCATTTCATTCATTCATTCTGAGTACCAGCTTACTTGTTTATACAATAAGTATGACAATACATTTCTTGTTTGATTGTCAAGTTTAGAAGTAATACATTTAAAGTACCTAACGCAGTTTCTGGTCCATAGTAAGTACACAGTTAATGGTTACCGTTACCTCACAAGGAGTTCCTACTAAATGATAGAGTATTTTCCTTTTTGCTTATATCCACTAACATAAAGTTGTAGTCACTATTGTATAACATCATTTAACCTGGAGGAGGTGCTTTGTTATTCCTACTGAAATCAACAAGTAGGTAAATGTACATTCATAAAATTCGTTTTGACTTCTTTGTACAGACTTCAGTAAGTGTACTTGAGAGAGTTGGGGCTTTAGAGGTTGGAATTTGTTTCCTCAAAACCGGTTGAGCACATAGATGAAAGCCAGTCATAACAACCAACCTTTGAATATCTGAATAGTAACTGGTTACAAGTTGTCGAACTCTATAGTTTCAAAGTTGGGGTAACCTTTTATTAGAAAAAATTTTCTATATGCACAAAAGTAGAAAGAATAGTATAATGCACTGCCATGTACTACCCATCATCCAGCTCCAACAGTTATCAAATGAAGTATGGTTTAGCAGAAATATTTCAGTTATAATTATGGTATTTCTAGCTATATATCAGTGTTTCTCTAATTTATTATTTTTAATGCCATATGTAGGTCTAGAGGTCTAGTTAGAATGCAATCTTAACATTTACTCCCATTAAGCTTCTTTTGCTGTTTATTTGGAGTAATAGTCAAAGATTTATTTTCAATAAGTATCACAAATTTTTTTTCAGGACACTTTTTTAAATCACAAGATCAAAGGAAAAATGCATGGCTTTGTAACTTTTTTTTTTTAAGGGAAAGAGTTAAATATGCTGGGTAGACTATATTTTGTTCTGTCTTTGTTTTTAAGGTTTGGCTTGAGCAACAAGTTTGATACTGAATTTCCCTCAATTCTAACAGGGAAGGTAAGTGAGAGTTCATTTTGAACTTTTCTGTTTTAAAAGCATTGTTTTATGGCTTATTCGGTGTTATGATAAATGTTTTGGCCCATAGGTAATGAAATCAAATAAGAGGCCAGGATACTTACAGGCCTTGTTGCTTGTGAGTCAAAGCTGCTTTTGTGACTACTAGCCTATGACCAGTTACTTTGTTCATTGTCCATTAATGCCAGTCATATTTATCTGTTCAGCTTTTCCAGTTTTATCTTTTTTTCTCAGCACAGGTAGCTATAGTAATCTGTTTCTGTTTCAGTCAGTAATTTCCAGTGTTTTTAGGTTTGGACCGCTTATCATTTTAACTTTGTATCACTCTATTATTTCTTAAGGTGCCGTATGGTATAATTTGTTATACCTGAAAGGAGTCAAAATTTTGGTTGGATATTTTCTTACCTTTTACATAGTTTGAGATTCTAAAACTGGGCCCACTGCAATAACTTACTTGTTATTACCTTTCTGTTCCCTAGTTCTTCTGCATTCAATAATATTTTCTAGCATTGAGGATCAGTATTCAGACTTCCTAGGGCTCAAAAGTGTTTGGAAAATGCTCTTAAAACAGTACTCCTACCTTTCTGGGTCCAAAGGAGAAGGTTCTGACTAAAGAAAGAAGTTACTTATACTCTTTTGAGATTACTTGAGGAATGTGGAAGAGGAGATAAAAGCTATTAGATTACAAAATGCTCAATAATTTTCAAAAGGCTAATAGCTGAATGCTTGGGTAGCTAAAATGTTGATTTGGGGTTTAAAAAAGTTACCTTTTTGTATTTTGAAGCATGTAATTTAATTTCATTTAAAATTAAACTAAAAATTTATTATTGGTATTATTTTAGTACTAGAATAATGCTCTTATCAGTGCAGATTTTGGTCATATATTAAAATCATTTCATTCTCTAAAGGGCTTTTATGATACTTTAGTGTTAATTTTTCTCTTACATTGTGAGAAAAGCAAGGTGTGAGTCAGTGTGTATATTATGTATAACAAAAAGGAGAAATGTGCACATTCACATTTGTATTTTTGCACAAAGAAACTATAGAAGGATATACATGAAACTAATGAAAGTGATTACTTTTGGCAGGGGAATGTGACAGATGGTAGTGGGGTGGGAATGGAACTGTTTATTTTCATATCTTACTACTGTTTTGATTTTTGAACCATGCAACTGTATTACCTATTAAAACTTTAATTTGTCCTCTCTTTTTTTAAACTCTTTTCAAATGGGATAAATTTGAAAATTTTATTTTTTTGTCGTTGAGAATATACACAACAAAACATACACCGATTCGATGGTTTCTTTCTGTACAATTTAGTGACATTGATTACATTCTTCAAATTGTACACCCTCTTTTTCTGAGTTGTTCCTCCCTCGTTAACATAAACTCACTGTCCTCTATGGTTCCTATCTAATCTTTTGAGTTGCTGTTGTCAATTTGATCCCATATAGATAGTTCTTAAAAGAGCATAAGGTTCAAGGCAGATCTTTTTTTACTAGTTAAGCTAAACTATTGTTTGGTTTTAAGAAGACTTCAGGGATATTTTTGGTTTAAGGTTTAAAGATTATCTCAGGGCAATGATTTCATGGGTTCATCCAGCTTCCACATGGTTCCATAAAGTCTGGAGCCTGTGAGAATTTGAAATTCTGTCCCGCATTTTCCCCCTTTTGATCAGGATTTTCCTATGGAGTCTTTGATCAAAATTTTCCAAAGAGGTAGCCGGGCACCATATATTTCTTCTGAACTCATGGCAAAGGTGGCAGTTATTCATGGAGGCAATTAGCCACACATGGCATATTTTCCTCCTATTCCTGACTGTCCTTCTTCCTCTGTTGCTCCAGGTAAATAGAGACCAATTATTGTGCCTTGGATGACCACTTGCAAGCTTTTAAGATATTGGTTCATTTTTGTCAGGATGCATTTTCCAGCTGCCTACCCTTCTCACCTTTGGCCTAATCCCAGTCTTCCTCCCAGCTTCCTTAGGGAAACAGAAGAGAAAGATACAAGACATATTTATTTTTTCAAAGGGTATCTCTGAGATCATAAGAAGTTGTATTCAATTTAGTATTAAAAGGTAGTTTACTCTTTAATTGTTTCATTTTCCTCCAGAAAAATGGGGGCTAGCTTAAGACTATTCATAAGGTTTTCACTTGCCAATTGAAGCAGCAGTCAAGAAATCAAATGACATATTGCATAGGGCAAATCTGCTGCAAAAGACCTCTTTAAAGTGTTAAAAAGCAAAGATGTCACTTTACTTTGAGGACTAAGGTGCACTTGACCCAAGCTGTAATATATTCAGTCACCTCATATGCATGCAAAAGCTGGACAGATAATAAGGAATACCTAAGAAAAATTGATGTATTTGAGCTGTGTATTGGCAAAGAATATTGAATATACCAATAACTGCCAAAAGAACGAACAAACCTGTCTTGGAAGAAGTACAACCAGAATGCTCCTTAGAAGCAAGGATAGGGAGACTACATCTTACATACTTTGAACATGTTATCAGGAGGGACCAGTCCCTGGAGAAGGACATCATGCTTGGTAGAGGGTCAGAGAAAAAGAGAAGGACCCTCGATGAGATGGATTGACACAGTGGCCGCAACAATGGGCTCAAACATAGGAACAATTGTGAGGCTGGCACAGAACTGGGCAATGTTTTGTTCTGCTGTGCATAGGGATACGATGAATCAGAGCTGAACTCAACAGCACCTAACAACAACAGCTTAAGACGGTAAAAAAAAAAAAAAAACACCAAACCGGTTGCTGTTGAGTCAATTCTGACTCATAGCAACTCTATAGGATAGAGTAGAACTGCCCCATAGGGTTTCCAAGGACCAACTGGTAGATTTGAACTGCTGACCTTTTGGAAGGCAGCAGAATGCTTAACCACTGTACCACCAGGGCTCAAAGACAGTATAGAGTAGTTAAAGAAGCTTTGAAGTAGATCTGGGTTGGAATCCAAATTCTGTAATTTACTACTGGCCATTTGGCCTGCAGCAAGTCATTTCTGAGCCTCCGTTCTTATGTGAAAAAGAGAGATGATGGTTACCTCATCTTTCACTGTAATGATTAAATGAGAGTGCATATATAAAAGTCCTAGCATATTGCCAAGGAACTCCGGTGGTACAGTGGTTAAGTGCTCGGCTGCTAACCGAAAGGTCAGCAGTTGGAACCCACCAGCTGCTCCACAGGCGAAAGATGGTGCAGTCAGCTTTCATAATGATTACAGCCTTGGAAACCCTGTGGGGCAATTCTACTCTGTCCTACAGGGTCACTATCAGTTGGAATGACAGAAACAGGGTAGTTATTACCAGGTGCATATATTAGCATCCCAATGAATGTTAGTTTTGGTTGCTGTTGACCATTCTTCATCAGTTTATCCCAGTTTCACCCTGATTATTTTTCCAATTTTCTCTATTCACTGGCTTTCAATTTTAATTGATTTTGCTACTTTTACATTCTTCATCTACGTAAATATTTGTCCTATTGACCTTTTCTTTCTCTCCTGAGATATAAAGCCAAATACTTCCAAATAATAGTAAACAGGATGATGATAGTCCTTGACTATATTAACGTTAGAAAATAAGTGACCTTTTAATTTTTCAGGACACAGAGGACTCTTTAGTATGAGATCTTAGCCTTGCTCTCTAGTATGTTTTCCCTCCTATCCTGATCATTTATATAATAATTCAGTAATTGAAGCAGCAGCTTAGGCTTAGATGAGTTTCATATGACTTAATAATAAACATTTTCTCCAAATGGAAAAAATAGCTATGGAAAATCTCTTGAATAATAAAATACAGTGAAATTTGTAAAAGCCAGAACTCAATGGGATACCTTGATTTTTCGGGTTGTCATGGATTGACTTGTGTCCCCCAAAAGTATCTGTCAACTTGGTTAGGCCATGATTCCTAGTATTATGTGGTTGTCCTCCATTTTGTGATTCTAATTTTATGGTAAAGAAGATTAGGGTGGGATTGTAACATCCTTACTAATGTCACATCCCTGATCTAATATAAAGGGAGTTTCCCTGGGGTGTGGCCTGTACCACCTTTTATCTTACAAGAGATGAAAGGGAAGCAAGCAGAGAGAAAGGACCTCATACCACCAAGAAAGCAGTGCCAGGAGGAGAGCTCATCCTTTGGACCCAGGGTGCCTACGTAGAGAATCTCCTAGTCCAGGGGAAGATTGATGAGAAGAACCTTCCTCCAGAGCCAACAGAGAGAGAAAGCCTTCACCTGGAGCTCACACCCTGAATTTGGACTTCTAGCCTACTTTAGTGTGAGGAAATAAATTTCTCTTTGTTACAAGCCATCTGCTTGTGACATTTCTGTTATAGCAGCGCTAGATGACTAAGACACGGGTCTTGCAAGTTTTCTACTTTTAACAGAGTGCAGTCTTCTATTGCTTGGCTTAGTGAAAAATATTTGAATTTTCCTTCTCTGAAAAATGTTTGCCTTACACAGATCCCAGCTTTCACAGGTTTTATTGGATTTGTAGAAAGATGGCAAATTCAGTATTAAAATTAATGAGAATATGAGTTAAAAGAGCTCCAAATGGAAAACTAAGCCTTCATATTTGCCTTGATGCTGCTGCATGTGTTGTCTGAGCAGTTACACCCAGCTTTATTACTACTTTACTTAAAAAAAAAAAGCTCGAATTACAAGTCTAAGAAATTCTAGAAAATGAGTAATATCAAAAATATGTCAGTTCCCAGGTATAAGTATTATCCAGCTTTGAGATTGGTCAGCTGTATGTACTCAAAGAAACATCAAGGTGTCTCTTCACACCTCCTCATTTCTTCCTAAGCCTTCTGAAACTAAAAATTCCACTGGACCAAAAGATACCATAGTTTTTTAAAACTAAAGGAGTAAGAATGTTAAGCTTCATTTGGTATACATTCACACAACCTAATGATCTGAATATGAGCTTTTTTAAAAGACATCCATTGTATTCATGAGACTATTTTTATAGCACTTATCCTAATGGCACTTGGATATTTATTCCAGTGTGCATTAAAGTGTACAAAATTGGTTATGTATTGGATAAGGTATAAATGATACTGTGATTTCTTCTTAGTTTAGTGTTTGGTGATGAGAAAAACACTAAAAGGAGATCTGACTACCTGATTTTTAAGTCACAAGGTGGTAATATTAGTTTTATTGATTTTCTCTTTAATGAGATAATTTTTCTCGTGCAGGCATCGTTTCATTTGTATAGGTTATTTTAGATTATCAAAATCCTTCTCTGATAACTGGGGGAAGAAGCAAAAAGAATTTACATGAATCTGAAAAAAAGGGGAAAGTATTTTTAAAAAGAGTAAATGGGGTTAAAATAGAAAAAAAAATCTACCTTTTACAAAATCAATCTTCTGGCATGACCAAGATGCTAAATAGATAGTTTTCATGCCTAAGCTGAGCAAAATTGGGCAGAGTGAATTCTGAAAATTTAAAAAGCTATTTTGGTAAGCTCTGTGACTAAATATTAATTTTTTGTTTCTTATATGTTAATGCTTTTAATGCAAAGAAAAAAATAATCTTTAATATTAAGTGCAGAAAAGTTTTTTTTTTTCTCTGTGTCATTAAAGGTAAGCCCCCCTCTCTTGATATGACAAATGAAGCAGGTGTATACACACAGATCCTGGTGACCAGAACCACAAAATACTAGAAAAGAAATTAAAGCTTTTGGCTCTCAGTTTAAAACAGTTAGACAGTGATGTGGAAATTAGTGTGCGGTGTTGGGAATCATAAGCCATAAAATCGACCTTTTGTGATCCATTATGACAAGTGATTGATAGGGTGTGTTCCCCATGCTTGAAAGAAACAAGTCAGTCCTGTAGGGTTTTGCTTAGGTTTTCTTGTTTGCAGAATCTCTTGCAATCTGTTATAAAATATTATGACCCTTTTCCCAACTTTATCATTTGGTTTTCTCATTTCTTTCTGAGAAAGTCAAAAGGAATTCTTTTACAACCTGCCATTCAACTAGAAAGTAAGTGGTTTCCATCTAACCTTCATTACTACAAATACTCAGTTACATGGAAGTAAATGAGTAAAATGATATTAACTCTGATTTCTCACAGTCAACTAAACGTTTCTTTCAAATAGTTTAAAATTAAGAGTTAACCAATTCTCATTTCCTATGCCTTTATGGAGCCCTGACGATGCAGTGGCTTAGAGCTCAGCTGCTAACCAAAAGGTCAGCAGTTCGAATATACCATCTGCTGCTTGGAAACCCTATGGGGCAGTTCTGCTCTGTCCCATAGGGTTGCTGTGAGTCAGAATTGACTTAACGGCAATGGGTTTATGCCTTTGTATTTGTTTGGTGACTTTTACTATTATTCAAATACAGAATTTTTTTCAAAGACAACCTTGGCCGCCTTTTAAAAGTCAACATGGGAATTTTACTTTATTGCCTGAAGTTCTAGTAGAACATTTTCAAGTATTTGTCTTATGACTTCAAAAAAATGTGAATTCTTGGAGTCAGAGCCAACACAGTGCCATAGACCGAAGTACCACGCCGTCTCTCTGCAGCAAATACCTGAAAAACTAAAAACAAATACAAACGTCAGTCCTGGAACCCTAAGCATCAAATGAAGGAATAAGAACTCAGTCGAGCACAGACTAGAGTATGAAACTGACAGAGAACAGAGAATGAGGCGAGCTACGGGGTAGAGGTCTCCTACCAGCTAATGCAGCATGGATTTGCCATCTTGGACTACAGCTGCCAAGGAACGCAGACAGGGAGTACAGGAAGGCAACTTTATAGAGCTCCCAAGAGGAGACAGAGCACCTGGTAACCAGGGATGCATGCTTCCCTATCCCCCACCCTCACCTGTACGAGCCCTCTGCTGCTTTCCAACAGGGCATGGTTGCTCGACCAGAGAGACACCAGCTCCCTGCCAACCGATTCACCATTTTGGACCTCAGCCACCAAGGACCGAGGACAAGAAGGACAGGAAGGCAACTTCACAGAGCTCCCAACAGGAGACAGAGCACCTGGTAACTAGGGATACATGCTCTCCCACCCCCCACCCTTTCCTGTACGTGGCCACTGCCACTTTCCAATGGGCCACGGTCACTCAACTGGAAAGACACCAGCTCACTACTGCCCAGATTTGCCATCTTGGACCTCAGCCACCAAGAACTGTGGACAGAGAGGACAGGAAGACAACATCAGGGAGCTCCCAACAGGAGACAGAGTGCTCAGTAACCAGGAATACACACTTTCCCACCCCTACCCTTCTTCCCTCTACGTGGCCTCCACCACTTTCCAACAGGCCATGGTTGCTCAGCCAGAGAGACACCAGCTCACTGCCTCCTGGGTGTGCCCCCCCCCACCAGCTGGCCCCTTCAGTGCCATTTTTTTATTTGTTTATCATTACTGTTTTTGAGGTTCTTTTTTGTATTTGGCTTTTTTTGTTGCTTCTCTCTCTCTTTCCCTTCCTTTCCTTTCTCCCACCCAGCTAGCCCCATGTACCGTCCCCTCCCCTTCCTGATGGACTGTGCCACACCTCTTGGCTAGAGAGCCACCAGCGGCATAAGGTCACCTGGGGTCTGTACTGTCCCTACAGGCAGGCTCCCTCAGCACCATTTTTTATTTTATTATTGTTTTTTTCCAGTTTCTTCTCTCTGTCTTCCTTTCTTCAGTCCACCTAGCCCTGTGAGCTGCCCTCACCCCTTTTCAACAGGCAGGGTTGTACCACTCACCTAGAGAATCACTGGCACACAGACTCCCTGGGTCCAGGCCTCCCCCAATGGCTGGCTTCTTCAACGCCCTGTTCTTTCTTTGAAGTTTTTCTTTGTTTCTTCTCTTTCTATCCCTTCCTTTCCATTCTCCTGTCCACCTGGCTTGGTGTGCTGTCCCAGCCACTTCTTGATGGGCTTTGCTGAACTGCTTAGCTGGTGGCCACCAGCACATGACCTCCCTGGATCTACACTAAACCCACCAACCAGCTCACTCAGTGCCATATTTTTTAGTTTGTTTGCTTTGTTCTTTTTTTGTTCCTTCTCTCTCTCTCCCTTCCTTCCTTTCCTTTCTCCCACCCACGTATCCCCATGCACTGCCCCCCCCCCCTTGGCGGACTGTGCTGTACCACTCAGCTGAAGAGCCTCTGGCACACGGCCTACCCAGGTCTGGGCCATGCCCACAGGCCATTTCCCTCTGCCATATTTTTTTATTTTTCTGTAACTTCCCTTTTGCGTTCCTAGCTAAGCCCTGGATTGCCTCCCACCCCTTCCTGATGATCTAAGCTGTGCCATCAGGCTAGAGAGACATCACTTTGCTGCCACCCTAATTCTGCCCCACCCCCAATGGCCAGCTGTCCTACCACATTTATTGTTTTTTCTTATTTTATTTTTGTTTATTGGTTGGTTGGTTTCTTCTCTCTCTTTTCCCTCTTCCCTTTCCGTTTTCCCATCGACCTAGCCCCGAGTACTGCCCACACCCCGTCTCGACAGGCTGAGCCACACCACTTGACTAGAGAGCCACTGGCACGTGGATGTGCTGGGTCTGCCCCGCCACCACCCACCGAATCCTACGACACCACCATTTTATTTACTTATTTTCTTTTTTCCTTCACTTTTGTCTTTTTTTCTTCACTTTTTTCCCTCTCTTCATTCTCGTCCTTCACTCACCCACTTAGCCCCATGCATCACATCCTCTCCCTTCCCTCCTTCCTATCTGCACTGCTAACCAAATCCTGGCCCCTGAGGAGCACCAGCATGGTCCCCTGGACTCTTGCCTGCACAGTTCCCCGGATCCACCACATCAGGCCAAGTTCTTACCCCACACTGCCCATCCCTGCCCCTCTCCCACTCTGGACCTGCCCCGCTGCACTCACTGTAGCTGAGGGACTGGTCCTACCCACCTGCACAAAACGGTGAGGAGTATCATACCCACAGGCAAGCAAGCAACAAAACACACCCAACCTACCTACCTAGACACAATGAGATAAAAAAGCAGGATGAAACAAACAAATCTACAGTCAGTAAACAAAGAAAATCATTCCTGAATGTCCTGGAGACTGCAGACAATATCAAAACATTTTCAAAAAAGGACAGAAGGGCTGCAGAAAGCAACCAAAATAAAACACCATATGACCTTCTGATAGAAGAAAAGGCACTGGAACTACCTGATACTCATTACCTACTCATTGCCGTTGAGTCAATTCCAACTTATCACGACCCTGTAGGACAAAGTAGAGCTGCCTTATAGAGTTTCCAAGAAGTGACTGATGGATTCGAACTGCCAAACTTTTGGTTAGCAGCTGTAGCTCTTAACCACTGCACAACCTGATATGGAATTCAAAACTCTAATATTCAGGTCTCTCCAAGAGATGAAGAAAAATGCAGAAAAAATAGGGAAAAAATAGACAAAATCATGGAAAATACAGACAAAATTAAGGAAAACACAGAAAAAGCAATGAAAGAATTCAGGAAAATAATACAGGAACAAAGTGTCAAAATAAACAACTAGAAATCATACAAAAACAGCAATTAGAAATCCAAAAGATAAACAGGATTTCAGAAATAGTGCAATAGAAGGTTTTGGAGCCAATTTGAAACAATGGAAGATAGGGTCAGCGATTTTGAAGACATCCTTGCATATCAGTTTTTTTGAGGAAAAATCAGAGAAAAGAATGAAGAAACCCTGAGAATGATGTGGAATACAACCAAAAGCAAAAACTTGTGTGTGATCGGAGTTCCAGAATGGGCGAGAAAGCAGAAAACACAGAGGATCATTGAAGATTTGTTGACAGAAAACTCCCCTAACATCATGAAAGCCGAAAAGCTGACCATCCAAGAAGCTCAGTGAACTCCATGTAGGATAGATCCCAAAAGAAAAACACCAAGACATGTCATAATCACACTCACTAAAACCAAAGAAAAAGAATACTGAGAGCAGTTCAAGAAAAAGGGACAATCCACTTTGAGGCCATAACCATAGTAAATATCTGCGCACTCAATGACAGGGCTCCAAAATACATAAAAAAAAAAAAAACTCTAAAGCACTGAAAAGAGAAATTGACAGTTCCACAACAGTAGTAGGAGACTTTAGCACACCACTCGGTAAAGGACAGAACATCTAGAAAGAAACTCAACAAAGTTACAGAAGAGCTAAAGGACACAATCACCAACTCGACCTCATAGACCTATATAGAACACTCCACCCAACAGCAGCAGAGTACACATTCTTTTGAACACACATGGAATGTTCTCCAGAATAGACCACAAAGCAACCCTTAACAAAATCTAAAACACTGAGATAATGCAAAGTGTCTTCTTTGATCACAATGTCATAAAAGTAGGAATTAATAGTGGGAAGAGGAGAAAAAAATCAAATACATGGGAACAGAATAACACCTTGCTTAAAAACCACTGGGTAATAGAAGAAATCAAAGATGGAATCAGAAAATTCCTAGAATCAAGCTAGAATGAAAACACATCATACAAAAACCTTTGGGACACAGCAAAGGAAGTGCTCAGAGGTCAATTTATAGCACTAGGTGCACACATCAAAAAAGAAAGAGACAAAATCAAAACATTAGCCATACAACTCAAGCAAATAGAAAGAGAGCAGCAAAAGAACCCGCAGCCACCAGAAGAAAGGAAATAATAAAGATCAGAGCAAAGTAAATGAAATAGAGAACAGGAAAAGCTATAGAAAGAATCAACAAAACCAAAGGTAGGTTCTTTGAAAGGATCAAAAAAATCAAGAAACCGTTGGCCAAATTGACCAAAAACAAAAGAGAGGACACAAATAACCCACATAAGAAATGGGGGACATTACAACAGACCCAACTGAAATAAAAAGGGTCATAACAGAGTACTATGAAAAACAATACTCCAACACATTTGAAAACCTAGAGGAAATGGACAAATTTCTAGAAACATACTACCTAACTAAACTAACACAAACTGAGGTAGAAAATTTGAACAGACTCATATCAAGAGAAGAGATTGAAAAGATAAGGGGAGAAAAAAAACTTAAAAAGCCCTGGCCCAGATGGCTTCACTGGGGAATTGTACCAAACATTCAGAAAAGAGCTTGTACCAGTACTACACAAACTATTTCAGAACATAGAAAAGGAAAACTTAAGTATTTATTCTCTAAAGCCAGCATTACCCTGATACCAAAACCAAGCAAAGACACCAGAAAAAAAAAAAGTATAGATGAATCTCTCTCATGAATATAGATGCAAAAATTCTCAACAGAATTCTAGCCAATAAAATTCAGTATCATATTAAAAAAATACACCACAACCAAGTGGGTTTCATACCAGGTATGTAAGGATAGTTCAACATTAGAAAATCAATCAATGTAATCCCCCACATAAATAAGACAAAAGAGAAGAATCACATGATCACCTTAATCGATGCAGAAGAAGCATTCGACAAAGTCCAACACCCATTCTTGATAAAAACTCTCAATAAAATAGGTATAGAAGGGAAATTCCCCGACGTAATAAAGGGTGTCCATACAAAACCAACAGTCAAAATCATTCTTGATGGAGAGAAGCTGAAAATATTCTCCCTGAGAACGGGAACAAGGCTAAGGATGCCCTTTATCACCACTCCTATTTAACATTGTGCTGGAAGTCCTAGCTAGAGCAATAAGGCAAGACAAAGAAAGGGCATCCAAATTGATAAAGAAGAAGTAAAACTGTCCCTATTTGTAGATGATATGATACATACAGAACCTTAAAAGATTCCACAAGAAAACTACAGGAACTAAGACATTCAGCAGATTAGCAGGATACAGGATAAACATACAAAAGCAATTAGATTCCTATACACCAATAAAGAGAACTACTTAAAGGAAATCAGGAGAGCAATACCATAATAGCCCCTGAAAAAATAAAATACTTAGGAATAAATCTAACCAAGGACGTAAAAGACCTATAGAGAAAAAAAAAAAAAAACTACTGCAAGAAACCAAACAAGACCTACATAAATGGAAAAGCATACCATCCTCGTGGATAGGTAGACTCAATATTGTGAAAATGTCAGTTCTACCCAAAGCAATCTACAAATACAAGGCAATCCCAATCCAAATACCAACAGAATTCTTTAACGAGGTGGAAAAACTAATCATTAATTTATATGAAAAGGGAAGATTCCCAGATGCGTAAAGCACTGTTGAAGAAAAAGAATAAAGTAGGAGGCCTCACTACCTGACCTGTGAACCTACTGTACAGCTATGGTAGTCAAAGCAACCTGGTACTGGTACAAGTACATACATATTGACCGATGGAACAGAATCAAGAACCCACATGTAAATCCATCCACCTGCCGTCACCTGAACTTCTTCTAAGTCTCAAAGTCCATGAAATGGGGAAAAGACAGTCTTTTTAGTCTTTTTCACAAATGATGTTGACAAAACTAGATGTCCATTTATAAATAAATGAAACAGGACCCATACCAGACACCATACACAAAAACTAATTCAAAATAGATCAAAGCCCTGAATATAAAACCAAAAACTATAAAAATCATAGAAAAAATAGAGTCAGCACTAGAGGCCCTAATACACTGCATAAGCAGGATTGAAACTATAACTAACAGTGTACAAACACCAGAAGATAAGCTAGCTACATGGAATCTTCTAAAAATTAAATACATATGCTCATCAAAAGACTTCACCAAAAGAGTAAAAAGAACCTACAGACTAGGGGAAAATGTTTGGCTGTGACATATCCGACAAAGTTCTAATCTCTAACATCTATAGGAAAATCTAACACCTCTATAACAAAAAGAGAAATAATCCAATTAAAAATAGGCAAGGAAATAGGCAACAGAAGACACTCAGGCAGCTAACAGACACATGAGAAAATGCTCCCAATCACTAGCCATTGAAAAAATGGAAATCAAAACTACAATGAGATACCACCCGTCTTAGTTTTCTAGTCCTGCTGTAACAGAAATACCACGAGTAGATGGCTTTGACAAAGAGAAATTTATTTCCTCACAGCAAAGTAGGCTAGAAGTCCAAATTCAGGGCTTCAGCTCCAGGGGAAGGCTTTCTCTCTGTCGACTTTGGAGGAAGGTCTTTGTCATCAATTTTTCCCTGGACTAGGAGCATCTCAGCACAGGGACCTCTGTTCCAAAGGACACGCTCTGCTCCCAGCGCTGCTTTCGGGTGGTAGGAGGTCTCCCTGTCTCTCTGCTGGCTTCTCTCTTTTATATCCCAGAAGAAACTGGCTCAAGACACAATCCAATCTAGTAGATTGAGCCCTGCCTCATCAAGACAATTGTTGCCTATTCCCTGTCATTAACATTATATAGGCAGGATTTACAACACTTAGGAAAATCACATCAGATGACAAAGTAGTGGACAGTCACACAATACTGGAAATCATGGCCCAGCCATATTGGTACACACATTTTTTTGGGTGACACAATTCAATCCATGATACCATCTCACCCCAGCATTACTGGCAAGAATAAAAAAAACAAGAACAAACAAAAAAATAACAAATGTTGGAGTTGCTGCAAGGAGCCTGGAACTCTTAGGCACTGCTGGTGGGAATGTAAAATGGTACAGCCATTTTGGAAAATAATATGGCACTCTCTTAATAAGTTGGAAATAGAAATACCATATAATCCAGCAATCTTCTAGGAATATACCCATTCCAACACCCATTGCCATTGAGTTGAGTCGGAATCTAGGAATATATCCTAGAGAAATAAGAGCCGTCACACGAATAGGCATATGCACACCCATGTTCATTGCATCATTGCTCACAATAGCAAAAAGAGAGAAACAACCTAAGTGCCCATCAACAGATGAATGGATAACAAACTATGGTGTATAGACACAATTGAATAATACGCAACAGTAAAGAATGATGATGATTCTGGAAAACACTTTACAATGTGTATGAATGTGGAAGGCATTATGCTGAGTTAAATAAGTCAATCAGAAAAGGGCAAATACTACATGAGACCACTATTATAAAAACTCCTGAAAAGATTTACACACAGAAAAAAATAATCTTTGATCATTACGAGGGAGGGGATGGGTGGGAAGGGAAAAACACTAACTAGATGATAGATAAATGGTAACTCTGGTGAAGGGTAAGACAGTACGCAATACTGGGGAAGTCAGCACAACTTGACACAAGGCAAGTCACTGAAGCTTCATGGACACATACAAACTCCCTGAGGGACTGAATTACAGGGCTGAGGGTTGGGCATCATGGTCTTGGGGGACATTTGGCTCAATTGGCATAACATAGTTTATAAATAAAATGTTCTGCATTCTACTTTGGTGAGTATCGTCTGGGGCTTAAAAGCATATGAGCAGCTGTCTGTGATACTCCATTGGTCACACCCCATCTAGAACAAGGGGCCATGAAGAAAACCAAAGACACAAGGGAAAGATTAGTCCAAACAACTAATGGACTGCAACTACCACGGCCTCTGCCAGACTGAGTCCAGCACAACTAGACGGTTCCCGGCTACCACTACTGACTGTTCTGACAGGGATCACAATAGAGGGTCCCAGACAGAGCTGGAGAAAAACGTTGAACAAAATTCTAGCTCACAAAAAGAGACCAGACTTACTGGTCTGACAGAGACTGGAGAAACCCTGAGAGTATTGCCCCCGGACACCCTTTTAACTCACTGTTGTAGTCACTCCTGAGGTTCACTGTTCAGCCAAAGATTAGACAGGCATATAAAACAAAATGAGACTAAATGGGCACACTAGCCCAGTGTCAAGGATGAGAAGGCAGAAGAGGACAGGAAAGCTGGTGGTAACGGGGAGCCGAAGGTTGAAAAAGGGAGAGTGTTGACATGCCGTGGGGTTGCCAACCAATGTCACAAAACAATATGTGTATTAATATTTTAGTAAGAAGCTCATTTGCTGTGTAAACCATCATCTAATGTACAATAAAAACATGAAAAATCTGAATTCTCAGTTTTAGTAACTTGAATATTGTAGTTTTTAATTTGTACAACTGAGAATATTATGTGTTTAAAGTAGACTGTATCGATGAGGAGGAAGGAAAATCATGAAATTTTGGAACGTTTTTGCTAATTTCTTGCCAGAATCATGTCATAAAGGACATTTTATAACAACTCTGTATACCTCACCAGACTATTTATTTCATTTACAATTTTATAATAAAATGCAAGTTTTTCTTTTCCTCTTTCCTTTAATCCTCTAGCTTGAGTTTTCCCTAGACTTCTAAAACCATTCGTCCCTTGTGAAATGGAGCTTTGTTTTCTAGGTAGCTTAATAATCGTATTTTTTTTTTTTTGGACTGACTCATTTCTGCTTTTATCCTAGCCCTTTACTTTTTTAATTTAACTTTTTAATTTTTTATCTGTACTTAGACTCACTTTAAAATAAAAATTTAAATTCTGATTGCAAGCACTTAAATAAATTTGTTAAATGGATACACTTAATAATTTTATCATTTGCATTACTTTAATTATATGAAAATATGCCTGTGTTTAAAAATGTTAGTGATTCTGGATTCACAGTTTTAGCAGGAATTGATAGTAATTTTATATTACAAATTAGATCTAAATATATAAATAAATATATATTATCCTTATTTTAACTTATATTTGGTTGCTCAGTGATTTACTACAAAAAAATTGAATAGTGCTATTTAAAGAAGCAAATCTTAAGATAGTTAACATTTTTTTTTTTCAAGAAGCAAATCTTAAGATAGTTAACTTGGTACCTTGTTTTTAAAAAGAGCATCTTCCATTTTTTTCTCTTAAGAGTTGAAGAGCTATAAAGACACAGAGACATATGCACACCTGTGTTCATTGCAACACTATTCACAATAGCAAAATGATGGACACAACCTAAGTGCCCATCATCGGATGAGTAGATAAACAAAATGTGGTGCATACATATAATGGAATACACTGCAGCCACAAAGAATAAGTTCTCAAAATATATTTTAACACGGACGAATCTGGAGCACATTATGCTGAGTGAAATAAGTCAATCAGAAAAGGACAAATACTGTATGATCTCATTATTAATAAAAAGACAAATTTAGGTATGCGTACTGAAACGAGCATTCACTGGTGGTTACCAGGAATAGGTGGTGGTGGTGGAGAATCGCTGTCTAGATAGTAGACACTTAGTTTTGGCGATGGGAAAGGTAACACCAAATACGAGTGAACTGTGCGCAGCTTGACCAAGTTAAATGGTGTCACTAAGAAGTACACAAGAAAAAAGACGTTTTTGGTAAATGCTGTGACATACGTGACTTTGCAACGATAGCAGAAACAACTAAAAAAATACGAGTTTGGTTCCATATGTATGTATGCACACAAGTGTGTAAGTATGTATGTATGTGTGTATATATGGGCATATATAGATATCTATATCCAAGTGCATATGCGTGTAAGTGTATGCACTATACATATTCATATATACAGTAAAGCACATGGGCACAAGCATGGATACTTCTTAGACTTCACCACACACCTCGTGGGATTAGTTTATGGGGTCTGAAGGCTTAGAACCATAGTCTCGTGGGACAGCTTGGTCAATTGACATCATACAGTGCATATGTTCTACCTCCTAGTTTGGTGAGTAGCGTTTGGGGTCTTGAAAGCTTGCAAGTGGCCATCTAAGATACAACTATTGGTTTCTATGCATCTGGGGTAAAAGGGAAAGAAGGAAACCAAAGACTCAAGAAACTAGTCTACAGGACTAATAGTCTACACAAACCACAGCCTCATATACCCTGAGACTGAGACCGGAAGAGCTACATGGCGCTCAGCTACCACCACTGACCATTCTGATTGGGAACACGATAGATGGATACTGATAGAATGGGAACAAAATGTGGAACAGAATTCAAATTCTTAAAAAGTCCAGACTTACTGGACCGATTGAGGCTTGAGGACTCTGAGCCTATCCCCCTGAGATACTCTTAAAACCTTGAACCTAAACTATTCCATGAGGTCATCTTTTTTTGTGTGTGTGCTTTAGATGAAGGTTTACAGAACAAACTAATTTCTCATTAAACAGTTGGTCGACATACTGTTTTATGACATTAGTTAACAGCCCCACAACATGTCAACACTCTTCCTTCTCAACTTTGGGTTCCCTATTACTAGTTTTCCTGTACCCCCTTCCCCCCTGCCCCTGCCTTCTAGTCCTTGCACCTGAGCTGATGTGCCCTTTTAGTCTCATTTTGTTTCATGGGCCTGGCCAATCTTTGGCTAAAGGGTGAACCTCAGGAGTAACTTCATTGCTGAGCTGAAAGGGTATCCAGGGGCCATACTCTCAGGGTTTTTCCAGTCTCTGTCAGGCCAGCAAGTCTGGTCATTCTTTTTGAGTTAGAACTTTGTTCTACATTTTTCCATGAGGCCATCTTTCAGCTAAATAACAGATTGGCTTATAAAATAAACAGTATCACCCATGAATACTGTGCTTCATTAAAAAAAATCATCTCTATGAGACCAAATGGTCAAGATTTA
This sequence comes from Elephas maximus indicus, assembly GCF_024166365.1. Lineage (NCBI taxonomy): Eukaryota > Metazoa > Chordata > Mammalia > Proboscidea > Elephantidae > Elephas > Elephas maximus. The sequence goes on along the minus strand of NC_064846.1, from coordinate 95,490,083 downwards.
CTCTACAGCAAAGATGAGAAGGTAATAGGGGCAGGGAAACTAGATTGCTGGAAATGGAACAGCCTAGATGGAAATAATGAGAAAGTTGATGCACTGTGACAGATGTAACCAATGTCAGTGAAAAAATAGTGTAGAAAGTGTTAAATGGAAACCTAATTTGCTGTGTAAACTTTCACTGAAAACACAATAAAATATTATTTTTAAAGAAAGAATTGAAGACCTAAACAGTTCAGTATTTGCTTTTAAAATGTAGCAGATTATCCTTTTGTTTGTGATATAATATGTAGCAAAGCTGTGGAGTATTAACTTACCTGATGAAACCCCATGCCTTCAAGTGAGAGTCCGTGCAAAAGAGAGCTTTGCTTTTTCTTTCTTCAAATCTAGGAAGAGATATGATTCAAAGACTTCCTTTTTCAAAGCATTTCAGTCAAGAGGTTCTGTTCATGATGTAATTTCCATTCCCTGTGAGGTATATAAAACAAAGATTATTATTCTCATTTTATAGATGGGAAACTGAAACTCAGAAAAATTCAATGATTTTGCCTAGGATTTTTTTTTTTAGTAAGTAACTGGATCCACGTGTCTTGACTTATTGTCTGTTGTTCTTAGCTTCTTAGTGTTTTCTATTTTGAATTATGTGGTTCCCTGAATTTGTTTTCGTATTTACCCTAGAAATTTTGTCACTAAACGGAATTGTTTTTACCAGTGATTGTCATGTTGCTGATAATCTAGATATAGAATGAAATTAGTTTACTTTTTCCATGTAAACAGTTTGAAGCCTTACAATTTCACAACTGTAATTGCTTAGCATATTAGAAAGAAAATCAAATATGGATTAAGCAGTTAACATTATTGGGTGGTATGAAGACCTGTAATAAAGCTTATAATATTACTTAATGGTTTAACCATGATCATGCTAAATTTTGAGGTCATGTGTCTTTATAACATCTGTCAATAAGTATGTTTTTTTTATTGTGGTACGAATATACATAACAAAGCATTTGCCAATTCATCAATTTTTACATTATAATTCAGTGACATAGATTACAATCTTCATGTTGTATAACCATTATCACTATCCTTTTCTGAATTATTCCACCAACGAATAGGTATATTTTGTGGTACTAATTCAAAGACATCTGTATTAAAGACAAAAATCTAGTAAGTTGATTCCTCTGGTAAAATTTTTATTTCAAAGAGCTATAAAACTCTTATATTTTGATATCAAAGGTGCTAACAGGGTTTCTATTTTATAGCAGCTTATTTTTCTTAACAATTTCATATTCTTGCCTTCACAGCCAGTTGTAGTATTTTTTCCTATACATTTTATAGTCTAACAGCTTTCTAAATGAAAAGGAATAATTTTTGTGTTCCAGAAATGTGAATTAAATGAAAGCAAACTATTTTGATGTGCCTTTGAATTGTATAACCTTCAAGCAGAATTTTTGATATAAATTTTTGCCTGTCATATTTATGCCTTTGAACTGATTTGTCATTGTTTATAAAGGGGCATAGGCAGCCACTTCCAGGAATGGAGGTAGTATTTAGAAATAATGAATTTGTATATTTAAGGACCTTTCACCTTTCAAAATTTACATCAGTTATGAGCCCATTTTGTGCTGAATATAAACAGACTATTTTTAATGTAATCACTCAGCATCGTTTTTTTATTAGCTTTTCCCTCAAACAATGACAGATGATAAAATTAGTATGTTGTAAATTTGCTGGGGAGAAAATGTTTGAGAGTTACCTTTATAAAAGTAATCCAGGAATATTGCAAAGGTTTAATTTTAATTCCATTTCGTCCTGTAGTATGGGTTTTTATTGTGTTTTTTGTTTATAGACTTACTCAACTTTTGGTCAGAGTGAGAAAAAAATTTTTTTTTTTTATAAATAATGTTGCCTTAATAATAAGAGTAATTGGTAAGAAAACTGCCTGCCAGGTATCATTTACCATCAGTTTTATTGTTGTCATTTTATTTTTGGTCCTTTCAGAAGGTTTTTGAAAATCAGGCTAAGTTCTGTGAACAGTAAATTATATTGTTTTACTGTCTAATGCCATCCAGGAGTATATAATACGTAATTATGGGAGCAAAGGGAGAGGAAATATATTTAGTATTTTTAAATGCTTAAAGTATTTTTACTAAACAATAAGACAAACACATTCTTAAGTTTAGAGATAGTTCGTAAAAAGCTACCCACAAACTGTTAAAGAGTATCCCCTTGTTGTAGGTGGCCCCAGAAGAATTTAAGACCAGCATTGGCCGAGTGAATGCATGTTTGAAAAAGGCTCTTCCAGTCAATGTGAAATGGCTGCTGTGTGGTTGTCTCTGCTGCTGTTGCACACTGGGTTGCAGCCTGTGGCCTGTTATTTGTCTCAGCAAAAGAGTAAGTAAACATTTTGTTGTATAATAATGAGCTAACATTCTTTGAACACTTAGTATGTGCTAAGAACTGTTTCCAAGTGCTTATCATGATCTATTTAATTCTTATAACAATGCTATCCTCATTATAGAGATAAGGAGTCTCAGGGACAGAGAGATTAAATCATTTGTTCAACCTTCATCAGCACTTTATCACTTAATATCATTTTAAGTAAATGCAGTGAAGATGAAGTACTTAGGTATATTTAAATGTAAGTTTAAGTGTGGTATTTACTCTTTTAACAAAACCCGAAGCTCTGACTTAAGGCATTCCCCAGCTACAGGTATATGGGAGAGTTTCTTCTGATCCAAGGAAAGGCAGAAGTGAGAGTAACCAACAAAGTTAAGAAGAAAATCCTGCTTAGATTTGAACATGTTACAGTAACAGTCTAACATAACATTACTAACGTAACATTGGAGCCTGGTGGCGCAGTGGTTGGCAGTTCGAGTCCATCTGCCGCTCCTTGGAAATCGTGTGGAGCAGTTCTCTGTCCTGTACGGTCGCTACGAGTCAGAATGAATTCAACAGCAATGGGTATCTTATTCTCTTTTAAATTTTTGATTTAGTCTTTGAATTTTTTCCCCAGCATAAAGATTTCTTTAAAATTTTTAATGGAAGCTAAATGAGGAAACTTAATTCATTTCACCTAAAGTTCTTTTCCCTGTGCCACATTGATGATTTCATTTAAACTCACTGAACCCCTGAAAATTACAACACTTTGTGGAGGAATAATTAGTGATGAAATTGTTTCATAAAAGACAAAATTTCCCTAACAAGTACTCATTATTTTTTCCTCTACCTCCTCCTCCTAACCATTTTAATGTCTGCATCAAAAAGACAAATATTAGAATACTCCCAACCTCATAACTTTTTCAATGGAAAAATTAAGCATGTTGTTGATTTCTTTGGGAGCTATCGACAGGTCAGAGCTTTACTTTACATGTTGTTATTGTTAGGTGCCATTGACTCAGTTCTGACTCATAGCAACCCTATGTACAACACAATGAAACACTGCCCAGTCCTGCCACATCCTCACAGTATTTGCTATGTTTGAGCGCATTGTTGCAGCCACTGTGTCAGTCCATTGTGTTGAGGATCTTCATCCCTTTCACTGACGCTCTACTCTACCAAGCATGATGTCCTTCTCCAAGGACTGGTCCCTCCTGATAACATGTCCAAAGAACATAAGATGAAGCCTCACCATCTTTCCTTCTAAGGAACATGCTAGCCGTACTTCTGCCAAAACAGATTTGTTCATTCTTCTGGCAGTCCATGGTATATTTAATATTCCTCATCAACACCATAATTCAGATGCATCAATTCTTCGGTCTTCTCATTCATTGTCCAGCTTTTGCATGCATATGAGGCAAGTGAAAACACCATGGTTTGGGTCGGTCACACCATAGTCCTCAAAGTGACATCTTTGCTTTTCGGCAGTCTAAAGAGGTCTTTTACAGCAGATTTGCTCGGTACAATACGTTGTTTGATATCTTGACTGCTGCTTTCATGGGCATTGGTTGTGGGTCCAAGTAAAATGAAATCCTTGACAACCTAAGTCTCTTTTCTCCATTGATCATGGTCTAGGATTTGTGAGGATTTTTGTTTTCTTTATGTTGAGGTGTAATCCATACTGAAGGCTGTGGTCTTTGATCTTCATTAGTAAGTGCTTCAAGTCCTCTCTGCAAGCAAGGTTGTGTCATCTGCATATTCCTCCAATCCTGATGCCATGTTCCTGTTCATATAGTCCAGCTTCTTGGATTATTTGCTGAGCGTACAGGTTGAATAAGTATGGTGAAAGGATACAACCCTGATGCACACCTTTCCTGATTTTAAACCATGCAGTATCACCTTGTTCTGTTTGAATTACTGCCTCTTTGCCTATGTACAGGTTCTTTATGAACACACTTAAGTGTTCTGGAATTCACGTTCTTTGCAGTGTTATCCATAATTTGTTATGATCCACACTGTTGAGTTCCTTTGCATAGCCAATAAACCACAGGTAAACATCCTTCTGGTATTCTCTGCTTTCAGCCAGGATCCATCTGACATCAACAATGATGTTCCTTGTTCCACATCCTCTTCTGAATCCGTCTTGAGTTTCTGATGGTTCCCTGTTAACGCGCTGCTGCAACCGCTTTCGAATGATCTTCAGCAAAAATTTACTTGTGTGTGATACTCATGATATTGTTCAAAAATTTCCACATTCTGTTGGATCACCTTCCTTTGGAATGCGCACAAATATGGATCTCTTCTAGTTGGTTGGTGAGGTAGCTGTTTTCCAAATTTCTTGGCATAGACAAATGAGCACCTCCAGTATAGCATCTGTTTGTTGAAACATCTCAATTAGTATTCTGTCAGTTTTTCACCAATGCCTTCAGTGCAGCTTGGACTTCTTTCTTAAATACCATCAGTTTTTGATCATATGCTACCTCCTGAAGCGGCTGAATGTAGACCAATTCTTTTTGGTATAGTGACTCTGTGTATTCCTTCCATCTTCTTTTGATGCTTCCTGTGTTGTTCAATATTTTGCCCATAGAATCCCTCAGTATTGCAACTCGAGGCTTGAATTTCTTTCAGCTTTAGAAATGCCGAGCACGTTCTTACCTTTCGGTTTTCTAACTCCAGGTCTTTGCACATTTCATTATAATACTTTACTTTGTCTTCTTGAGGAAACCCTGGTGGTGTAGTGATTAAAAGCTACAGCTGCTAACCAAAAGATTGGCAGTTCGAATCCATTAGGCGCTCCTTGGAAACCCTATGGGGCAGTTTTACCCTTTTTTTTTTTTTAGGGCCACTATGGGTTGGAATCGACTTAATGGCAATGGGTTTTTATCTTCTTGAGCCGTCCTTTGAAATCTTCTGTTTGGTTCTTTTACTTCATCATTTTTTCCATTCACTACATTTAAGAACCAGTTTCAGAGTCTCTTTTGATATCCATTTTGGGGTTTTCTTTCTTTCCTACCTTTTTAATGAAGTTTTGCTTTCTTCATGTATGATGTTATCCCAGAACTCGACTGGTCTTTGGTCATTAGTGTTCAGTGCATTAAATCTGTTCTTGAGGTGGTCTCTGAATTCAGGTGGAATATGCTCAAAATCATGTTATGACTCTCATGGACTTGTTTTAATTTTTCTTCAGCTTCAGCTTTTACTTGCATATGAGCAATTGATAATCTGTTCCATAGTCGGCCCCTGGTCTCATTCTGACTGATGATATTCGGCTTCTCTATCATCTGTTTCCATCAGAAAAAAAAAGCAAACCCAATGCTGCTGAGTCAATTCCAACTCATATTTGATCTGTCCATCATGGGTAACCCTGCTGGTATTTGAAATACCAGTGGCATAGCTTCTAGCATCACAGCAACTTGCAGATGTGACAAACTGATGGATGAGTGGTCAGAGTACTTTACATACAGCTTAGTTTATTGCTTGTCAAAACATTTACAATATTCTCACATGGGTGTCTATAAATTAAAAAAAACTGAGCATAAATTTCTTAATCATTATAAAATTACTTCTAAAAGCCCGTATGACTCCTACGCACCCCCATTACTTTTAAAGCCTCTATGTTAATTAGATTTTCTATAATGCAAATACAGCTAATCTCAATTACTTAAGAATAGATTTTTTTGTTGTTTTTAATATTATCTAGGATATCTCTTTCTGATGACCTCTTTACACTTGGGCTTTTTGTTAATACCTTCTCCAGAGGACCTGAAATAGAAGCACTTTTTTCATTTGATTTTGCTATTAGCACTGAGGTAAAAATATTCAATGGAAAATGAGATTAATACTGATGCTCTCTTGTCTCCTTGTCTTCCATTACTTCACTTAATTAAGTGTTCGTACTGAAGTTGAGGTATTAGTGTATTCTTGGGCCACTAATCTGTCAATTAAAAAAATTACATAGTACAGAAGTTGTAAACTATTGTCCCATGGTCAAAATCCAGCCCATGTTGTTTTTAAACATTTGAATCAATTGCCAGCATTTAAAAATTGGGATATTTAAAATAAAATTTGGGATATCCAGCCTCTCCCGAAAAATTTAAAGATCTGATAATAATGGACCCACATGCTTATGTATCAACAGTTGGTGCTAAGGGAGTTGTGGCTGCTCCCTTTAGATAGGACTTGAAGTCTCTAGTTCAACATAGAGCCACCCAGCACTTACATTATGTGCCTTGCTCTGTAGGCATTATACTTTGTGACCCCTTTATACATTCCATGTTGTCAACAGTACACAAAACAATGAAACAGTAAGCACAAGCTAGTAACCTTGGGCAAGTCACTTTACTTTCTGGAGTCTCAGTTTCATCATCTATAAAACTGGGATGTTGTTGTGTGCCATAAGGTTCATTCTGACTCCTGAGGACTTTATAGGACAGAGTAGAACTGTCCCATAGGGTGTCCCTGGCTATAATTTTTATGGAAGCAGTTACCAGGTCTTTTCTCCTGCGGAGCAGCTGATGGATTCAAACCACCGATCTTTTGGTCAGCAGCTGAGTGCTTAACCATTGTGCTATGTGGGCTCCTAAAACCGAGATACACTACTTATTTGGAAGGTGGTTGTTATAATGAAGAGATTTAAGTCATCTGACTGCTTTTTTGTCTACTTAGAGAAATGAAAAATAAAACACAATTTAAGAATTTTCTGCCTTCCCTACTGCTTTCTAATCTGTAAAGTAAGTTGTATAGACTGTAATTGTTTAATTAAAGGATGATTATCATTTATGTAGCCCATATCCCTTATTTTACAGATGTGGAAACTAAGGTCCAGAGAGGTGAAATGACTTTCCATGGTCATACAATAAGTGGCACAACCAGAAAAATAATCCAGTTTTTTTGTTTTTTCTCTGTAATACTGTATTTTCTTGACTACATGTTCCTTAGGTCAAATTTCTTATTCCTGAGTCAAGAAACATTAGGATAAGTGGTATGATAAATAGTCAACCCTCTTGGTTTTAATTGTCTGGCAGATATCACCAAACTTTTTCTTAAAAGACCAAATACTAAATATTTTAGGCTTTGTGGGCCATATGATTTTTGTCACAGCTACTGAACTCTGCTGTTACAGTGTAAAAACAGCCATAGAAAATGCGTAAACAAGTGAGTGTTGCTGTGTTCTGGTAAAACTTCACTTACATAAACACACAGTGGATGCGAGTTGGCCAGTGGGATATGGTTTGCCATCCTGGTCTAGTCATCTCTAATTGGAAGTCATGTCTCTGTTTTTCTACAAAATAAAATGAAGATAATATGGTTACTCTGTCCTGTGTCCCAAGGTTGCTATGTGAATTAGTTATTATAAATGTTTCCAAGAAAAGAACATCTCTGTAAACAGTCTACCTTATACACTATTTTTTTAACCATTATGATTCAATGGACATATTTTCTAGCAAATTAAGTGATAGAAAAGAGAAATATAGATCAAGATGCCCTGAGCTCACTCTAGTCTCTCTTGGCTCTGGTAGGATTCCAAAGCTAAATGACTTTTATGAAATGGGGCTTTTCATTTACCCATTCCAAATCTACCATGGAAACAACTGTGATGTTATAGTCAATTTTAGTCCTAATCATACCACCATCCTTAAATTTGAAATTACTTTTAACCTACATCTTTTTTACTTTAAAAGTTGCTGAATTAAGGATATTCAGAGGGAAGGGATTATTCTCTCAGTCTTTCACCATGAATATGTTTTAGGAGATAGAATTCTATTATTTAACCAAGCCACTATCTTGTTTGTTTTCATGTTTTGTTTTTTTTTTACGTACCGCATTTTTACACAAATGATGCACACCCTCTGCATTTGTTTGCCAGCAGCTTCCTCCCCTCTCCCCTTCATAAGTGTGCTGTGCTAATTTTTTTTACAACAACAGGTTTCAGCGGAGCTTCCAGACTAGGAAGAAGGACCTGGCAATCTACTTCTAAAAAAAATTGGCCAGTGAAAACCTTATGAATAGAAGAAAAACATTGTCTGATACAGTGCTGGAAGATGAGCTCCTTAGGTCGGAAGGCACTCAAAATACAACTGAGGATGAGCTGCCTTCTCAAAGTAGAGTCGACCTTAATAACGTGGATGGAGTAAAGCTTTTGGGACCTTCATTTGCTGATGTGGCAAAACTAAAAATGAGAAGAAACAGCTGTAAACATTCATTAATGTTGGTCCGACCCCACTTGTTCATGGTATAAAACCCTTGTTTGTCATATGCTCCTGGATTCAGAGTGTGCTAGTATGTTATTGAGGATTTTCCTGTCTCCATTCATATTGGTCAGTGTTTTTTTTTACTGTGATGCCCTTGTCTGGCTTTGCTATCAGGGTAATGCTGTTTTCATAGAATGAGGTAAGAAGTGTTCCCTTCTCTTTTATTTTTGGAAGAATTTGAGAAGGATTGGTGTAGATTCTTCTTTAAACATTTGGTAGAATTCACCGGTGAATCCATCTGATCGTGGCCTTTTCTTTGTTGTGAGCTTTTAGGTTACTCACTTAGTCATTTCTCAAAGGTCTATTCAGGTTTTCTATTTCATTTCACTTAGTTTTGGTAGTTTGTGTCTTCCTAAGAGTTTGCCATTTCATCTAGGTTATTACTTCATTGGCATACAATTGTTTATTCTCTTATAATCCTTTTTTATTTCTGTAAGTTTGGTAGTAATGTATCCAGTTTCATTTCAGATTTTAGTAATTTGGGTTCTCCTTTTTCTTTGTAAATCTAGCTAAAAGTTTGCAATTTTGTTGATATTTTCAAAGCATCAACTTTTGGTTTGGTTGATTTTCTGTTTCCTGTTTCATATATCTCTGCCATAGTCTTAATTATTTCCTTCCTTTTCCTAGCTTTGAGTTTAGTTTGTGCTTTTTTCTGGTTCCTTAGGTTGTAAGGAAACCCTGGTGGTGTAGTGGTTAAGTGCTACCACTGCTAACCAAAAGGTCAGCAGTTCGAATCCACCAGCCGCTCCTTGGAAACTCTATGGGGCAGTTCTACTCTGTCCTATAGGGTCGCTATGAGTCAGAATCGACTCAACAACAGTGCGTTTGGTTTGTGGTTTTTCTTAAGTTGTAAGGTTATTGGTTTGAGATATTTCTTCCTTTTTAATTTAGACACAGCTATAAATTTTCTTCTGAGCACAGCTTTGGCTGCATCCTACGTGGTTTGGTAGCTTCCAGCATCACAGCAAAACACAAGCCTCCACAGTGCGACAAACTGACAGACACGTGCTGTGATGCTGGAAGCTATGCCACCGGTATTCAGATGCCAGCAGGGTCACCCATGGAGGACAGGTTTCAGCTGAGCTTCCAGACTAAGACAGACTAGGAAGAAGGACTCGGCAGGCTACTTCTGAAAAGCATTAGCCAGTGAAAACCTTATGAATAGCAGCGGAACGTTGTCTGCTATAGTGCTGGAAGATGAGCCGCCCAGGTTGGAAAGCACTCAAAAGATGACTGGGGAAGAGCTTCCTCCTCAAAGTAGAGTCGACCTTAATGACATGGATGGAGTAAAGCTTTCGGGACCTTCATTTGCTGATGTGGCACGACTCAAAACGAGAAGAAACAGCTGCAAATATCCATTAATAATCAGAATCTGGAATGTACGAAGTATGAATCTAGGAAAATTGGAAATCGTCAAAAATGAAAAGGAATGCATAAACATTGATATCCTAGGCAGCAGTGAGCTGAAATGGACTGGTATTGACCATTTTGAATTAGACAATCATATAGTCTACTATGCTGGGAATGACAGCTCGAAGAGGAATGGTGTTGCATTCATTGTCAAAAAGAACATTTCAATATCTATCCTGAAGTACAACGCTGTCAGTGATAGGATAATATCCATACGCCTACAAGGAAAACCAGTTAATACGACAATTATTCAAATTTATGCACCAACCACTCGGGCCAAAGATGAAGAAATAGAAGATTTTTATCAGCTGCTGCAGTCTGAAATTGATCGAACATGCAGTCAAGATGCATTGATTATTACTGGCAATTGGAATGCGAAAGTTGGAAACAAAGAAGAAGGATCAGTAGTTGGAAAATATGGCCTTGGTGATAGAAACAATGCCGGAGATCGAATGATAGAATTTTGCAAGACCAACGACTTCTTCATTGCAAATACCTTCTTTCACCAACATAAAGGGCGACTGTACACATGGACCTCACCAGATGGAACACACAGAAATCAAATTGACTACATCTGTGGAAAGAGACGATCGAAAAGCTCAATATCATCAGTCAGAACAAGGCTGTGGAACAGACCATCAATTGCTCATACGCAAGTTCAAGTTGAAACTGAAGAAAATCAGAGCAAGTCCACGAAAGCCAAAATATGACCTTGAGTATATCCCACCTGAATTTAGAGACCATCTCAAGAATAGATTTGACACACTGAACACTAGTGACCAAAGACCAGACAAGTTGTGGAATGACATCAAGGACATCATCCATGAAGAAAGCAAGAGGTCACTGAAAAGACAGGAAAGAAAGAAAAGAGCAAGATGGATGTCAGAGGAGACTCTGAAACTTGCTCTTGAGCATCGAGCAGCTAAAGCAAAAGGAAGAATTGATGAAGTAAAAGAACTGAACAGAAGATTTCAAAGGGCAGCTCGGGAAGAAAAAGTAAAGTGTTATGATGACATGTGCAAAGATCTGGAGATGGAAAACCAAAAGGGAAGAACATGCTCGGCGTTTCTACAGCTGAAAAAACTGAAGAAAAAATTCAAGCCTCGAGTTGCAATAGTGAAGGATTCCATGGGGAAAATATTACATGATGCAGGAAGCATCAAAAGAAGATGGAAGGAATACACAGAGTCATTATACCAAAAAGAATTAGTTGATGTTCAAACATTTCAAGAGGTGGCATATGATCAGGAGCCGATGGTACTGAAGTGAGAAGTCCAAGCTGTTCTGAAGGCATTGGCAAGAAACAAGGCTCCAGGAATTGATGGAATATCAATCAAGATGTTTCAACAAACAGATGCAGCACTGGAGGTGCTCACTCATCTACGCCAAGAAATATGGAAGACAGCTTCCTGGCCAACCGACTGGAAGAGATCCATATTTATGCCTATTCCCAAGAAAGGTGATCCAACCGAATGTGGAAATAATAGAACAATATCATTAATATCACACGCAAGCAAAATTTTGCTGAAGATCATTCAAAAACGGCTGCAGCAGTATATCGACAGGGAACTGCCAGAAATTCAGGCCGGTTTCAGAAGAGGACATGGGACTAGGGATATCATTGCTGATGTCAGATGGATCCTGACTGAAAGCAGAGAATACCAGGAGGATGTTTACCTGTGTTTCATTGACTATGCAAAGGCATTCAACTGTGTGGACCATAACAAACTATGGATAACACTGCGAAGAATAACACTGCGAAGAATGGGAATTCCAGAACACTTAATTGTGCTCATGAGGAACCTTTACATAGATCAAGAGGCAGATGTTCAGACAGAACAAGGGTATACTGATTGGTTTAAAGTCAGGAAAGGTGTGCATCAGAGTTGTATTCTTTCACCATACCTATTTAATCTGTATGCTGAACAAATGATACGAGAAGCTGGAGTATATGAAAAACGAGGCGGCGGGATTGAAGGAAGACTCATTAACAACCTGTGTTATGCAGATGACACAACTTTGCTTGCTGAAAGTGAAGGGTACTTGAAGCACTTACTAATGAAGATCAAAGACCACAACCTTCAGTATGGATTGTACCTCAACATAAAACAAAAATCCTCACACCTGGACCAGTAAGCAACATCATGATAAACGGAGAAAAGATTGAAGTTGTCTAGGATTTCATTTTACTTAGGTCCACAATCAACAGCCGTGGAAGCAGCAGTCAAGAAATCAAAAGACTTGTTGCATTGGGCAAATCTGCTGCAAAGGACCTCTTCAAAGTGTTGAAGAGCAAAGATGTCACCCTGTAGACTAAGGTGCGCCTGACCCAAGCCATAGTATTTTCAATCACATCATATGAATGTGAAAGCTGGAGAATGAATAAGGAAGACCGAAGAAGAGTTGACGCCTTTGAATTGTGGTGTTGGTGAAGAATATTGAATATACCATGGACTTCCAAAAGAGCGAACAAATCTGTCTTGGAAGAAGTGCAGCCAGAATGCTCCTTAGAGGCAAAGATGGTGAGACTGTGTCTTACGTACTTTGGACATGTTGTCAGGAGGGATGAGTCCCTGGAGAAGGACATCATGCTTGGCAGAGTACAGGGTCATTGGAAAAGAGGAAGACCCTCAATGAGGTGGATTGACACAGTAGGTGCAGCACTGAGCTCAAGCATAACAACGCTTATAAGGATGGCACAGGACCGGGCAGTGTTTCATTCTGTTGTGCATAGGGTCGCTATGAGTCGGAACCGACTCGATGGCACCTAACAACAACATATGTTTTGGTATGCTGCTATGTTGTTGTCTTTTTCTATTCATCTCAAAATATTTTCTAATTTCCCTTGTGATTTCTTCTGTTCCCATTGACTTTTTAAGAGTGTGTAGTTTAATTTCCACGTATTTGTGAATTTTCTAATTTTCCTTTTGTTGTTGATTTCTAGTTTCATTCCATTGTTGCTTAAGAGCACAACAATCTTTTAAAATTTATTGAAATTTGTTTTGTGACCTAATATATGGTCTGTCCTGGAGAATATTCTGTGTAAACTTGAGCAGAATGTGCATTCTGTTGTTGGGTGGAGTGTTCACAAAATCACCATTGGACACTCCTAATCAAAAACTTTTGAGAGACAAGGTTTTGGGTGATCATGTATTTGACATCTTAAAACATTTTTGTCAAACTGATGAGTATAATGCATTGGCTGGTTGCTCCTACTTTCACTGGACAAATTGGAGAAAGAAAAAGATGAGCCCAGGGCTTCAAATTCCCAGCTCAAGCACCACATAAATGACCTGGAAGTTGCTATGTATGCCCTGAGAGGAAACCTCATCTTCTATAGCCACAGAGCTGAAATTGCTGAAAGCCAAACCCAGAGTCTCATCCTGTGTGTGCCTGAATTATGCCATTTGAATTCCCACCCTCGCAAGGTGTCTGATGTTAAAGTGAGGGCACTGATTGGGAAGAAATGGGATCCTCAAAATTGGAATCGGGACATATGGCCAGATAGTGATGAAGCTGACAATGTTGAGCCCCTAAATTTTGGTGACTCTTTCTTCCCAATAGAAGCAGCCCTTTTTCCCCCATCTGAAGAGATTAATCCAACTTTGCCTGAGGAACCTGTAATGACCACCCCTGAGACACATGCCTTGAAAGGTACTGATTATTGTTCTCAGGGCCATCCCATCAACTCTCTTTGCTTCTAGACCTGTAACTAGACTCAGGTTCCAGCACGCCCCAAAAATTGAGATACAAAGTGTGAGCATGAGGAAGTATGCTATACGCCAAAAGAAGTACATGACTTTTCTAATTTATACAGACAAAAATCCTGGATATAGGTGTGGGAATGGATATTAAGGTTGTGAGATAATGGTGGAAAGAACATAAAGTTGTATTAGTCTGAATTTATTGATATGGGTTGATTAGCTAAGAGATTCTGCATTCAGTGTTTCAACTCAAGGGGTTAGAAAGAAATCTTAACTCTTTGGTTGGTTGGTTGACTAAAATAAGGACCAAAAGGTGATCTACAATAAATGAAGTTGAAATAACAGAACTGTCTTGGTATACTGTTGAAGAAGGTATCCAAAGGCTTAGGGAAATTGCAATGTTAGAGTGGATTTATCATGTCAGACCCACCCACCCACCCTGAGAGTGCCCCAAGGACACACCTTTCAGCACGACTGAGGAATAAGTTTGAGATGAGACTCATCATCCTTGAAGAGTTCTGTGATTCCCCCTTCTCTTTCGATCAGATGTTACACTGGGAGCTGTTGCCACTGAATTGAGAAACTTAAAAGCAGTGGGAGGCGCATTGGTTCCGGGGGTGGCAGGGGCCAAGTCACAGCACTTAATTGCCAAAGATGAGGTGGGTGTGGTTATTGTTATGGACACCAGAGTCAAAACAGCAGTCAGAATAGTGTAACTCACATAGACCTATGGTATTGGGTAATTGGTCATGGTCTCCATAGGAGTGAAATGGATAGGAAATCTGTAAATATTTACTTGATCTGTACAAGCAGAAGAGTTGTAGGTCAAGTGAACAGAAGTCTAACTTAAATCACCAAAACAGAGAGGCATGGCACCTCAATCAATTCCCAGACGTGAGCTACAATCTCTTGAATGAAGGGGAGGCCAAGTCCCCTTGAAGAAGGACCCCACTACACTGCCAAAAATGTACACTGGCAATCTTTCTTCCAGCCTTCCCCCAGCGTGACCTATAGCCTTTTACCAGGGTATTGGTTCACTAGGGAAAGGGAAATAATCAGACTTTGCAGTGATGACTAGAAATTGGCTCTGAACTAATCCCAGGAGACTCAAAACATCACTGTGGTCTGCCAGTCAGAGTAGGGGTGTACGGAGGTCAGGAAATCAATGGAGTTTTAGCTCATGTTTGTCTTTCAGTGGACCAGTAGGTCCCTGAACCTATCCAGTAGTAATTGTCCCAGTTCCACAATGAATAATTGGAGTAGACATATTCAGCAACTGACAGAATCCCCACATCGGCTGTCTGGTATGTGGAATGAAAGCTATTACGGAAGGGAAGGTCAAGCAGAAGCCACTACAACTGCCTTTACTTAGGAAAGTAATAAATCAAAATCAGTATCATATTCCTGAAGGAATTGCAGAGATTAGTGCCACCATTAAAGACTTGAAGAAAGCAGAGGTGGTAATTCACACCACATCTCTGCTCAGCCCGTCTGTTCGACCTGTGCAGAAACACAGATGGATCTTGGCGAATGACAGTGGACTATCGTAAATGAAACCAGATGGTAACTCCAATTACAGCTACTGTTCAGGTGTGGTTTCCTTGCTTAAACAAATTATAACTCCTGGTACAGGGTACACAGCTGTTGATCTGGCAAATGATTTTTTCTTTAGTCTTCTGATAGTTGAGGTTATGTGTCCGCTTGGCTAGGCCATGATTCCCAGTGGTTTGGCAGATATTATGCAATCATCCTCCATTTTGTAATCTGATGTGAGCAGATAATCAGTTGAAAGGGGAGTTTCTTTGGGGGTGTGGCCTGAGGGTGTGGCAAAGCACCCTTGAGACTTGAGCCAACAGCCTGACATCTGACCTGCCTACTTAATGGCAACAGGTTTTTATGTCATAATTTAGTCTACAGGGATGTTGATTGTCTTTCCCTTCCATAAGATATCATGCTGGTCCATTACATTGATTACATTATGCTGATTGGACTAAATAAGGAAGAAGTGTCAATGACTCTAGACTCACTGGTAAGACATTCCCACAAAAATTCAGACACTTTTCCACCTCAGTGAAATTTCTAAGGGTCCAATGGTATGGGGCATGTCAAGATATTCCTTCTAAAGTGAAGGATAAGTTGTTGCATCTGGCCCTTCCTACATGTTAAAAGGGGGCACAACCCCTGGTGAGCCTCTTTGGTTTTTGGAGGCAACATATCCCTCATTTGAGTTTTCTACTCTGGCCTGTTTATCAAGTGACTGAAAAAGCTTCTATTTGAGTGGGGCTCAGAACAAGAGAAGGCTCTGTAACAGGTTCAGCCTGCTGTACAAGCCGCTCTGCCACTTGGGTCATATGATCTGGCTAATCCAGTGGTGCTTGAGGTGTCAGTAACACATGGAGATGCTGTTTGGAGTCTTCAGCAGATGCCTGTTGGTGAATCACAGCACAGACCCTTAGGGTTTTGAAGCAAAGCCCTGCCATCCTCTGCAGGTAATTACTCACCTTTTGAGAAACAGCTTTTGGCTTGTTTCTGGGCCTTAGTAGAGCCTGAATGCTTAACCATGATCCACCAAGTCACAAGGCAGCATGAGCTACCCATCATGAACTGGGTGTTGTCTGACCCGCAGAGTCATAAACTCAGACGTGCGGAGCAGCACTTCATTATTAAATGCAAATGGTATATATGAGATCAGGCGCAAGCAGGACCTGAAGGCACAAGTAAGTTACATGAGGAAGTGGCCCAAATGTCCATGGTCCCCACTCCTGTCACATTACCTTCCTTCCTCCAGTCTGCACTTATGGCCTCCTGGAGAGCTCCTTACAATCAGTTGACTGAGGAAGAGAAAACTCGTGCCTGGTCTGCAGCCTTTTTTCTGGGACCTCCCTGAAGGACAGTGGTGCAGGGAAATCCTGCCAGTGGGCAGAATATCGAGCAGTGCACCTGGTTGTTCATTTTACTTGGAAGGAGAGATGGCCAGGTGTGTAAACATATACTGATTCTTGGGCTGTGGCCAGTGGTTTGACTGGATGGTCAGGGACTTAAAAGAAGGATGATTGGAAAATTGGTGAAAGGGCAGTGTGGGGAAGAGGCATTATGGATAGACCTTTCTGAAAGGGTCAAAGAAGTGAAGATATTTGTGTCTCAAGTGAATGCTCACTAATGGATGACCTTGGCAGAGGAAGATTTAAATAAATCAAGTGGGTAGGATGGTGCATTCTATCGATATCAGTCAAACTTTTTCCCCAGCTGCTCCTATCATTGCCCAATGCGCTTGTGAACAAAGTGGCTGTAGTGTCAGGTATGGAAGTTATGCATGGGCTCAGCAACATGGACTTCCACTCACCAAGGATGACCTGGCTACAGTCACTGCTGTGTGGCCAATCTGCCAGCTGCAGAGACCAACACTGAGGCCCCAGTATGGCCCCATCCTGCAGGATGATTAGTTAGTAATCTGGTAGTAGGTTGATTACATTGGACTGCTTACATCATGGAAAGGGCAGTATTTTATTCTTAGTGTGACAGACACTTAGTCTCAATATGGATTTGCCTTCCCTGCATACAATTCTTCTGCTAAAACTACCACCCATGGACTTACAGGATACCTTATTCACCTTCACAGTATTCCATACAGAATGGCTTCTAATCAAGGAACTTGCTTTGCAGCAAATGAGGTGTGGCAGTGGGCTCATGGAATTTGTTGATCTTGCCATGTTCTCTGTCATCCTGATACAGCTAGCTTGATAGAATGGTGGAATGGCCTTTTGAAAACTCAGTTATGTTACCAGCTAAGTGGCAGTGCCTTGCAGGGCTGGGGCAGTGTCCTCCAGGAGGCTGTGTATGCTCTAATTTAGCATCCAATATATGGTGCTGTTTCTCCCTTAGCCAGGATTCATGAGTCCAGGAATCAAGGGGTAAAAATGGGAGTGGCTCCATTGTCTAGTACCCTAATGATCCACTGACAAATTTTTTGCTTTCCGTCCCCATGATCGTACGCTTTGCTGGTCTACTAGTCTTAGTTCCTAAGGGAGGAATGCTTCCACCAGAAGACACAATGATTCCATTAAACTGGAAGTTAAGAATGCCACCTGGCCATTTTGTGCTCTTCGTGCCTCTGAACGAACAGTCAAAAAAACGGATTTGCTGTACTTGCTGGTGCAATTGATCCTGATTACTAATGGACTGTTATTATACAATGAAGTTAAATAAATGTATGTCTGAAATACATAAGATACCTTAGGGCATTTCTTAGTACTGCCATGCCCAGTGAGTAAAGTCAATAGAACTATAACAACCCAATTCAGGCAGGACCATGAACGGCCAAGACCCTTCAGGAATGAAAGTTGGGTCTCCTCACCAGGCAAAGAGAGAACCACAACCAACTGAGGTGCTTGCTGAGGGTAAAGGGAATATGGTATGAGTAGTGGAAGAACGTAGTTTTAAATACCAGCTGTGACCACATGGCCAGTTGCAGAAACAAGGATTGGAATTGTAATGAGTATTTCTTTCTTCTTTTATTATGAATATGTTTGTGTGTATATATATACACACAAATATATTCATTTTCTTCCATATCTTATTACTTATAAAACATAAGATACATTTACTTTACATTCTTTATGGAAAAGGGATTAGTGCATTTTCAGTTGTATGCAGGATAGTTGTATCATATTAGGCTGAAATATATCTTTGTTATTGTCTTTATTTGGAGATGAAGTATGGTTTAAGGAGATGTCTATGGGTACAAAGTTGACAGGAGGTGGACTATGATGGTTAATTTTATGTGTCAACTTGACTAAGCTGCGGTGCCCAGTTGCTTGGTCAAACACTAGTCTAGCTGCTGTTATAAAGAACTACATGTGAATAAATCAGTTGACTTTAAGCAAAGCAGATTACCTTCCATAGTGTGGATGGGCCTAAACCAATCAGTTGAAGACCTTAACAGCAAAAAGAGAGTTTTTACTAGAGTATATTATACCTCCAGAGTATAACTAGATATGTTCCCCGAATTATTTCCTTTTTCTGTCATCTAACCTGTGGATTTGGGGACAAGACTGCAGGCATCTCCAGCCCATTACTTGAACTGCATACACATATTGGACTTGCCAGCCTCCCACGATCCCTCAAAATAAATGGATTATTCCTCAAGATAAATGGATACACACACACACACACATACACACACACACATATCTTATTGGTTCTGTTTCTCTAGAGGACCCTTACTATGACACCCTACTTTCACTTTCAACCTATTCGTGTCTTTTGATCTGAAGTGAGTGTCATGTATACAGCCTATAGATGGATCACTTTTTTAATTTTTTCAAAAATCTGCCTTTAATTGAAAGTTTAGCCTATTTACGTTTAAAGTAATTACTGATAAGTAAGGTTTACCTTTGCCATTCGTCTTCTGTGTGTCTTTTTTTTTTCTTCTGTTTCTATTACTACCTTCTTTTGTGCTTAATTGAAATTTTGTAGTGTACCATTTGCCTTCTTGGTCCCTTTTCTCTATATATTTTAGCCATTTTTTAATTTGTTGCCCTGAGGATTACAATTAATATCTAAATTTAGAATATCCTAGTTTGAATTCATACTAACTTAGGAGCCCTGGTGGCACAGTGGTTAAGATCTATGGCTACTAACCAAAAGGTCAGCAGCCCAAATCCACCAGCCACCCCTTGGAAACTCTTAAGAGGCAGTTCTGTTCTGTTCTATAGGGTAGCTATGAGTCGGAATCGACTTGACGGCAACAGGTTTGGTTTTTTGGGGGGAGGGTGAGGGGTTTAGCTTCTATAGTACACAAAAACTCTGCTGTTAAATGTATTTTTGTCCTTTCTTGTTTATGTTATTAATGTCAAAATTACGTCTTTGTACATTTTGTGCCCATTAACATAAATTTATAATTATTGTTTTATGCACTTGTTTTTTAACGCATGTAGGTATAAAAGAAGAGTTACAAACCAAAAATACAATACTGGCTTTTTATTTACGTATGTGGTCACCTTTACCAGTGTTCTTTATTTTGTAGTTTGGCTTCAAGGTACCATCTAGTATCCTTTCATTATCAGCCTGAAGGACTCCCTTTAGTATTTCTTGTAGGTCATTTGAAACCCTTGTGGCATGGTGGTTAAGAGCTACAGCTGCTAACCAAAAGGTCGGCAGTTCAAATACACCAGGTGCTCCTTGGGAACTCCATGGGGCAGTTCTGCTTTGTCCTATAGGGTTGCTATGAGTCAGAATCGACTCAATGGCAACGGGTTTGGGTTTTGTTGGTTTTTTTAGGTCATTTCTAATAGTGACGAACTCCCTCAACCCTTATTTATATGGAAATGTCTTAATTTCTCCAGTAGTTTTGCTACATACTGAATTCTTGTTTGATTTTTTTTTTTTTTTTAGTACTTTAAGTATATCAACCTACTGCCTCCTGACCTCCGTGGTTTCTGATGAGAAATAGGCTGTTAATCTTATTGAGGATCCCTTGTATCTGATGAGCTGTTTCTGTCTTGTTGCTTTCAAGATTCTCTTTGTCCTTTTCTTTCAACAGCTTGATTATAATTTGTCTCAGTATGAATATCTTTGAGTTTATCCTACTTGTAATTTGTTGAGCTTCTTAGAGTTTTGGGGATTTTTGTGTATGGATTCAAATTAATATCTAGTGTCACTTGCTTTCAGCCTGTAGAACTTTATTTAGTATTTCTTATCTGGTCTGCTAGCAGCAGATGCTGAAAGTTTTTGTTTATCTGGGCATGGCTTTATTTCACCTTCATTTTTGAAAATTAATTTTGTTGCATGTAAGAGCCTTGATTGACAGCAATTTTCTTTTTCCTTACAACACTTTCAAAACCTTATCTCACTGTCTTCAGTCTTCCATTATTTCTCATAGGAATTCAAGCTGTTAATCTTATTTTGGTTTCCATGTACATGATGGGAACCCTGGTGGCACAGTGGTTAAGAGCTAGGCTGCTAACCAGCAGATCAGCATTCGAATCCACCAACCACTCCTTGAAAACCCCGTGGAGCAGTTCTACTCCATCTTACCAGGGTCACTATGAGTTGGAATTGATTTGACGGCAACGGGTTTGGTTTGGTTTAGGTTTTGTACATGATGGATCATTTTCATCTTGTTGATTTCAGCATTTTCTATTTATCTTTGGCTTTCAGAATTTTTGCTATGATGTCTTTTGTGTGGATCTCCTTGTGGCTATTCTTGGATGCCTAGATAAATGCTTTTCATTAAATATGGGAGGTTTTCAACCATTATTTCCTCAACTGTTTCTTTCTTGTTCTCCTCTTTTTTCTGGTTCTCCCGTTACACATATGTTGGTTTACCTACTTATGTGTAACATTTCTTGGAGTCGCTGTTTAATATCCTTCATACTTTTTTCTCTCTGTTTTTCAGATTGCATAACCTCTATTAATCTATCTTCAAGTTCACTGATTGTTTTTTCTACCAGGTCAAATCTACTGTTGAGGCCTTCTAGTGAATTTTTCATTTCAGTTATTGTGCTTTTCAACTCCAGAATTTCCATTTGGTTCATTTTTATAATTTGTCTCTTGTTGATATTCTCTATTTAATGAGATATTGTCAGTATACCTTTCTTTAATTCTTTAAATATGTTTTCCTTTGGACTTAAACATACTTACAATAGCTGCTTTGAATGTTTTGTCTGCTAAGTTCAACATCTGGGCCCACTCAAAGGAAGATTTTATTGCCTGTTTATTTTCTTGCATGTGAGTCATTCTCTACTGTTGTTTTTAATGTCTCCTAATTTTTTGTTTAAAATTGGATAGTTTAAATAATACATTGTAGACACCCTGTATTCAGATCTACTACCACCCCTCCCCACAACCAGAGCTTATTATTCTTGTTTGTTTGTCTAATGCCTTACATGGATTAGTTCAATGAAGACTATTTATTGACTGGGCTTTCATTGACTGTCTCTTACCCTGATCTCCCTATTAAACTTATGGATGGTCTGCCTCTATTGGTATCATACCCAGCTGGCAAAACCCCCACTGCCATCGAGTTGATTCCAACTCAAAGGAGCCTCCATTATTTGATAGTTATTCCTCTTTTGTTTTTGGCAGTGCTCCTGAGGTATAAGTTGTTGCACAATCTGAACCAATTTAAGTTGAGCCCTTTGGGGGAGGGGCGGGGGTTGCCAGACTTTGAGTTGTATTCTAGTCCTCAAGAAAATTCTTGTGCTATGGTGCAGACTTGGCATAGAATGGGGAATATGGAGCAGGAGCTGTTAGAAGATAAGATTAGAACTGGTGCTGTCCCATGACTGCATCCAGGACCCAGTATCGATCCTAAATAGCCCAGAACTAGGGAGGATGGGATCTATTGGTATTCACTAGTTGTCAAATCTACCTAGAATAGGTCTGCCACAGGACTCTGTGGGAGATAGGCACTGCCTCTCAACTGCCAAGCCAACTACAGCAGCTCTCCTGCAACACAGATATGTGCCAGATAGGGGTTCTGCACTGTTAAACAGTTGCCCTTCCTGTATCCTCCCATATAGCAGAAGTGGGGTGAGGAAATGGATGCTGCCCAGCTACCAAGATCCACTTGATATAGGCCTTCTGTGGCCTATATCTATTTGCCACAGAGCTGTGGCAAATGGGTTCTGTCTATGTTCACTGTCTGCTGGAACCACCCAGAATAGCTGTTCCACTCCAAGGATCTGGAGGAGATAGGGATGGGTGTGTTCCCTAGCTGCAATACAAAGGCCTCCCACTGTTCTTACCTACTTACCATAGATTTTGTTGAAAGAATAAATGCCTCTCAATTTTGCCCTTTGATCATTCTTTGAAGACTTTGAATGATGATCTTTGCTAATATTGTACAGCTTAATAGTTGTCTCCCCAAGGAAGAGGTTTCTTCAAGCTTCTCACGTGGCCCATTCTGGAATGGCCTTCACTTTCTTAATGGTGTCTTGAAGGGCAAATGTTCTAAGTTTTACTTAAGTCAGATTTATCTTTTTTTTTCTCTTTGTTTCCATCTGTTTTCAGGGTTGTATTTAAGAGGGCTTTGCCTAACCCAGTATCACAAAGATTTAGTCCTATATGTATGTTTTCTTCTAAGTGTTTTATACTTTCACCTCTTATGTTTAGGTCTCTGATCCATTTTGAGTTATTTTTTGTGTATGGTGTGAATTGGGGACTGAGTTCATCATTTTTCATGTAGATATACAATTGTCTCAGCACCATTTGTTATAAATACTATTTCTTTTCCATTTAATTTTCTTGGCACCTTTGTCTGAAATCAGTTGATCATAAACATAATGGCTTTTCTGTAGGCTCTCATTTCTGTTCTATTGCTTTATATTTCTGTCCTTATGCCAGTACCACATTGACATGATTACTGCAGTTTCATATTAAGTTTTGAAATCAGGAAATGTAAGTTCCCCAACTTGGTCCTTCTTTTTAAGATTGATTTGTCGGATGGCACAGCAACATGGCAACATAAGCAGTCTCGCTGTCCCATGACCCTACAACAAATCTAGAAGAAAACAAGCAAAAACTAATTAAATTGATGATCCTGGAACTCTAGACATCAATTAAAAGAGTGGAGGGACAAAGTGGATACTGGATCACAAAAAAGATATCATACAGAGAGAGAGTGGGGGTTCATGATGTGTCCTCGCCCCACTCCACTCCCTGACTCAGCACAGCCATCTTGGAGTGGCTTCAGCTGGTGATCTTGGGCAGGGAGCACAGGACTGGAGGAGCATAGAGAGCACAATGGACACCAGACCTGGCACAGAGTGGCTTGGTGATCACAGCGTAGATGAGAGCTCCCACGTTCCCAGGAAGGAACAGCATGGCAGGCATGGTGCAGGCTGTAGCACGTGAACAAGTGGGCCAGGAAAGAGGCGTGGAGGGCACAGCATGGCCCAAGATACCTGCTCAGGGGAATCTGGGACACAGAGGTCCAGTAAGCACAACTCAGGCGGGAGTTTCCAATGAGAACAATGCAGCAGGTGCAGTACAGGCCACAGTGTGCGAACAGGTAGGCCTGCGACAGAGAGGTGTGAAGGGCAAAGCGTGGGCCGAGTCATCTGAGTGGGCAGATCTGGGACATAAAAGCTCTGTGAGCACAAACCAGGTATGAATTCCCATGAGTCCTGATAAAGAGTGGTGTAGTGGGCTCAACACAGACCATAGTAAGTGAGTGGTCAGCCACAGGATGGAGAGCAGCAGGGGGGCCACAGTCCAGGCTGAAATAATTGGGCAGAAAGACCTGGGACAAAGAAACTAGGTGAGCCTAGGACAAACTGGAGTTACCATGAGTCCCGGGAATAAGCAACTAGGTGAGCACAGTTTAGACTGGGGTTCCTGGAAAATAAGGACATATGGTGAACTGGCAACAGCTGCTTCCAGGGTGGGACTCTGAGACTGATGTAGCCCAACTTATACTCCCAGGAGAGGATCTATAGTGTGTCTGTGACAGCTGCAACCCCTGAGTGGGGGCCTAGTGCAAGAGTTGTACGACCAGTTCTCATAGTGGGGCAGATTTGTGGTGAGCAATCAAAGAAAGCCAGTAATCCCAAATGAGGAGGCGGGTGCTAGAGGGACATGGTCAGCATGCTTGGGGAGGGGAGTCTGGTGCCAGAGTAATACGTTCTTTTACCCTGATCTCCCTATTAAGCTTATGGTTGGTCTGTCTCTGTTGATATCATACCCAACTGGAGCCTCCATTGGTTGATAGCTATTCCTCTTTTGTTTTTGACAATACCCTGAGACATAAGCTGCAACTAGCATACCCAGTGTCTGGTTGGGAGAAAACAATGCCACATGCTACAAACCATAGTGTTTGGTGCTGAAGTAACATGGCCAACATCTCCATTCAGGATACCTAGAAGTGAAACAGTGATGGCTTGCATCCCCGGGCAGGGAGGACTAATAGGGAAGGGAGAATAACAAGTGCACCTAGATAGGGAGTCTGAAATAGAAGCAGAGAACTTCAACCTTCAGTAATTTAAAGTAATAATAACAACATTAATAAAGAAGAGCAAACCCTAGAGAAGAGGAAGAATTGAATCTCCAATTACCACAGTAAAATGGATTAATGTTCCAATTATGACAATCACAAAGCATATGAAGAGACAGGAAAGGATGGCTTATACAAAAGATCAAAATAAGGGGGTAGAAACAGTCCCCAAGGAAAATGAGATAACAGAATCACCTGACAAAGACTTTAAAACAACAGTATTAAGCATGCTTAAAGCGTTAAAGGAAAACATGGAAAAAGAACTAAACAATACAGGAAAACAATACAAGAACAAAACAAGAATTTCAATAAAGAGATAGAAATTGTAAAAAAAATAAATATTGGAGCTAAAAAGTACAATAACAGAAGTGAACGATTTTCTGGAAGGCTCAACAGCAGATTTGAATTGGCAGGAGAAAGAATGAACTCGAAGACAGGGCTATTGGAATTATTTGGTCTGAGAAGAAAAGAGAGAGATGAGAAAAATGAACACAGCCTAAGAGATCTGTGGGGCACTGTCGAGCAGAATAATATATCAGTTATGGGAGTCCCAGAAGGAGAAGAGAAAGGGAAAGAAATTTTTTGAAGAAATAATGGCTGAGAACTTCCCAATACGGTGAAAGATGGGAACTTACACATCCAAAAATCTCAGAAAATTCCAAGTAGGATAAATCAAAAAAGAGTAACCCTGAGGCATATTATAATCAAACTCTCAGAAACCAAGGACAAGCAGAAAATATTGAGAGCAGCAAGAGAGAAGTGAAGTTTTGTTTTTGTCAAAAACAAAAGAGGAATAGCTATCAAGCAGTGGAGGCTCCAGCTGGGTATGATACACCAAAACCAAACCCATTGTCACCGAGTCAATCTGACTCATCACATACAAGCAGTCCTCAAATAAATTAAGTGCCAGTTTCTCTTTAGAAACCATTCAGACAAGAAGGCAGCAGGATGACATATTTAAAGTACTGACAGAAAATTGTCAGCCAAGAATACTATATCCAGCAAAATTGCTGTTCAAAACTGAGGGTGAAATTAAGACATTCCCAGATAAACAAAAACTAAGGGAATTTGTTACCATGAGACTGGCCCTACAAGCAATGCTAAAGAGAATTCTCCAGAAGGTAAAGTAAGGACACTAGACAGTAACTTGAAGGTGTACAAATGGGGGAAGTTTTTTTTCCATTAAAGGAAATGTCTAGACAAGGTCAAAGATCAAATTTAAGGTAATTTTGGTTGGCAAATACAACTGGTGTGTTCTTCAGGCATTATAATGACAAAAGCATAAAAAAGTGAACATAGTCCCATCCCATCCAAAGCAAAAGAGAATGAAGAAAACCAAAGACACAAGGGAGAGATTAGTCTAAAGGACTAATGGACCACAAGTACCACAGCCTCCACCAGCCAGAGCCTAGAACAACTAGATAGTGCCTAGCTACCACCACTGACCGCCCTGACAGGGATCACAATAGAGGGTCCCAGACAGAGCAGGAGAAAAATGTGGAACAAAATTCAAATACACAAAAAAAATACCAGGCTTACTGGTCTGACAGAGGCTTGAGGAACCCCTAGACTCTGGCCCCTGGAGACCTTTTTACCCCAAAACTGAAGTTACTCCTGAAGCTCACTGTTCAGCCAAAGATTAGACAGGTCCATACAACAAACAATAGCACACGTGAGAAATGTGCTTCCTAGTTCAGTCATGTAAATGAGACTAACACCTACCCAAAAGCAAAGATGAGAAGGCAGGAAGGGACAGGAAACCTGGATGAATGGTAATAGGGAAACCAGGGTGGAGAAGGGGAGAGTGTTGATACGTCGTGGGAATTGCAACCAATGTCACAAAAAAAATTGTTTATAAATCTCTGAACTGAAAGACTAATTTGTGCTGTAAACTTGCACTTTGCACCTAACCTCAGAGCCCCCAAATTTAAAAAGCAAATACTGACAGAATTGAAGGGAGAATTAGATAGGTCTACAATAATAGAGACTTCAAAGTACCACTTCTGATAATGGATAGAACAGCTAGAAGAATATCAATAAAAGACAGAAGATTTGAATAACACTATTAACCAACTAGACCTAACAGATATATATAGAACACTCCATCCAACAACAGCACAATATAATTCTTCTCCAGTGCACACGAACCATTTTCCAGCTAGACCGTATCTTAGGACACAAAGCAAGCCTCAATAAGTTTAACGAGATTGAAATAATACAAAGTTTCTTCTCCAATCACAGTGGAATGAAACTAGAAATTAGTAACAGGAAGAAAACTGGAAAATACACAAATATATGGAAACTAAACACTCTACTAAACAACCAGTAGGTTAAAGAAGAAATCAAAAGAGGAAAAAGAATATGTACAGTCAAACAAGAATGAAAACACAACATACCAAAACATACGGGATACAGTGAAGGCAGTACACAGAGGAAAATTTATAGCAATAAATGTCTACATTTAAAAACAAGAAAGACCTCAGATCAATAGCCTAACTCTCACCCAGAGGAACTAGAAAAGGTAGAGAAGCTAAGCCTAGAACTACCAGAAGAAAGGAATTAATAAAGATCAGAGTAGAAATAAATGAAATAGAGAATAGAATTAACAAAACTACAAGTTTTTTTTTTAAAGATCAATAAAATTGATAAATCTTTGGCTAGACTAACAAAGAAAAATAGAGAAGATGCAAATACCTAAAACTAGAAATTAGAGACATTATAACTGATCCTACAGAATTTAAAGGATTGTTGCTTAAGGGAATACTGTCAACAGTTGCATGCCAACAAATTAGATAAAAAAAAAAAGGAAAGGGACAAATTCCTTGAAACACAGAAACTTCCTACACTGACTCAAGAAGAAATAGTAGATCTCAACAAATCCATAACAAGTGAAGATATTGGATCAATAATCAGAAACCTCCCGACAAAGAAAAGTCATGGGCAAGGATGGTTTCACTGGGGAATTGTATCAAATATTTATAGCAGTGACTACAGGAATAGAAAGAGGAAATCGAATGCACCGATAATTACCTCAATGAACAACTGCCTCCTTTGCCATGAGACTAGAACTGGCTAGTGCCCAGCTACCATTAGTGAACATTTTGTTCCAAGATGCTATAGAACAATTTTTAGGGTTTTTTAAATACAAGATTATGTCATCTGTGAATGAAAAATGTTTTAGTTTTTCCTTTCCAATCTGGGTGTCTTTTATTTGTTTTTCTTGTCTAATTGCAGTGGCTACAACATCCAGTAGAATGTTGAATAAAAGTGGTGGGAGGAGGCATCCTTGTCTTGTTCTCAATCTTACGGGCAAGTCTGTCTTCATTAAATATAGGAAGCCCTGGTGGTGCACTGGTTAAGTGCTCAACTGCTCACCAAAAGCTCAGTGGTTCAAATCCACCAGCCACTTCTCAAGAGAAAGATGTGGCAATCTGCTTCCGTAAAAGATTACAGCCTTGGAAACCCTATGGGTCAGTTCTGCTCTGTCCCGTAGGGTTGCTGTGAGTCAGAATCAGCTTGTCAGCAATGGGTTTGGGTTTGTTTTTTTTTTTTTTTTTTCATTAAATATGATGCTAGCTGTAGGTTTTTCATAGATGCCTTTATCAGTTTGAGGAAGCTCCTTTCTGCCTTAGTTTCCTAGGGGTGCTGTAAAAAAAATACCACAAAATGGGTGATTTTAAAGAAAAAAAATTCCTTGTCTCATGGCTTTCAAGGCTGGAAGTCCAAATCAGGTTATCAGCCATCTTGATTTCTTCTGAGGGCTCTGAGAAGGGAACTGTTCCAATGTTTTTCTCCTAGCATCTGGTAACTGCCAGCAATTCTTGGCATTCCTTGGCTTACAGAAGCATGTTCACATAGTGTCTTCTCCCTGTGTTTCTGTCTTTGTTCTGTTTTCCCTTTAATAAGAAACTACTCAGATGGGATTAAGACCTACCCTACTCCATTATAAGTGCATGTGAATCTAACTGTTAACATCTTCAAAGAAAGACACTTTTTTCCAAACAGTCAGGTTCACAAGTACAGGGGTTAGGATTTCGACATATCTTTTTGGGGTACACAATTCAATCCATAACACCTTCTACTCCTAGTATTTTAGAGGTGTTTATCATGAGTGAGAATTGGATTCGTCCAATGCTTTCTCTGTGTCTGCTAGGATGATTTTGTGGTTTTTGCCATTTATTGGTATAATGTATTATCCTAATTTATTTTCATGTTCCTGGGATAAATCCCACTTTGTTATGATCTATAATCCTCTTCATATGTTGCTAGATTCAGTTTGCTAGTTTCTTGAGAGCGTTTCATGAGGAATATTGATCTTTAGTTTTCTTGTGATGTCTTTCTTTTTCTGGCTTTGATATCCTCACGGAATGAGATAGGAAATGTCCCCTCGTCTATTTTTTGTAAGAATTTGTGAAGGATTGGTATTTTTTCTCCCTAATGTTTGGTAGAATTTGCCATTGAAGCCATCTTGGGCCCAGGCTTTTCTTTGTGGAAAGATTTTTAATTACTAATTCAATCTATTTGTTACCCATCTGGTATTGTTTAGAGAGATTCTATCAAATACAATGGACCTAGGATATATATAACTTTGCAACAATAGTAATAATAACTAAAAATATGTGTGTGGTTACATAGATAGATATGTGTGCATATATATGTATAGGAAGGCACATATGAATATACAAATGTGCATGTATAGGTTCATCTGTAGGCGTGTGTGTGTGTGTATTCATGTGTGCTGCATATATATTCATATGTAAAATAAAGCACATAGGGGCACAGTTATAGATACTGCCTAGACATAATTAAACACCTCACAGGATTGGTTTACTGGGTTTAAGGGCTTAGAACCATAGTCTTATGGGGCAACTCAGTCAGTTGGCACAATATAGTTCATAAAAATAATGTTCTACATCCTAGTTTGGTCTGGAGTCATAAAAGCTTGCATGTGGCCATCTAAGATAAAATTATTGGTCTGTTCATCCAGAGAAAAAGAGAAAGGAGGAAAGCAAAGACTCAAAGAAGAAACTAGTCTACAGGACTAATAGTCTACATGAACAACGGCCTCACCATCATGAGACAAGAAGAACTACGTGGTCCCTGGCTACCACTACTGACCGTTCCAACCAGGGACACAATAAATAGTCCCAGATGGAATGGGAGAAAAATGTAGAACAAAACTCATATTCCTGAAAAAAAGACCAGACTTACTGGACCAGTAGAGACTAGCGGAACTAGACTATCACCCTGAGATACCCTTTGAACTTGGAATTCAAACCACTCCCTGAGGTCACCGTTTAGCCAGATGACAGATTGGGTAATAAAATAACTAATACCACCTGTGAGTATTGTGTTCTTCTAAGTAATCATCTAAGTGAAACCAAATGGTAAACATTTGCCCTAAACCAAAAATGAGAAGGGCCAATGTGGAAGCTGGATTAATGGAAACAGAACAACCAGAATGGAAATAATGAGAATGCTGACACATTGTGAAAAATGTAACCAATGTCAGTGAACAATATGTATATAAATTGTTAATTTGCTGTGTAAACTCATCAAAAACACAATAAATAAAATATTTTTTTAATTCCTAACATGTAGTGTATATTATTGTTGTTAGTTGCCGTCAAGTCAATTCAGACTCATGGACAACTCCACATGTGTCAGAGTTGAACTTTGCTCCATAGTGTTTTCAAGACTGTGACCTTTCAGAAGCAGACTGCCAGGTCTGTCTTTTGGTGCACCTGTGGGTTGATTTGAGCCACCGACCTTTTGGCTGGCAGTCAAGTGCTTAACAGTTTGGGCCATCCAGGGACTGATTCTCTCTGTATATAAAACCAAACCCGTTGCCGTCAAGTTGATTCCGACTCATAGCGACCCTACAGGACAGAGTAGAACTGCCCCGTAGAGTTTCCAAGGAGCACCTGGTGAATTTGAACAGCCAACCTTTTGGTTAGCAGCCATAGCTCTTAACCACTATGCCACCAGGGTTTCCTATATATGTATACATATATGTATGTAATCTTATAATCTTGTGACTATAATAGTTATATAATACCTTGCTCCTATTTTGGCATTTTCTTTTCTTACGTTGCTTTTTTCTGATTTCTAATAGAAAAACAAGAGGAAAAAATAATGTGATCTTACAAGTAAGCAGAAAATATAGATATACACAGTTTATATAGCTCCTCAACTCATCTTGTAACAACTGTTGATCCTTTCTCTTAGACCAGAAGATCAATTCAGAAGTTATTAGAATGGGAAAATAACAGATTATATCACAAGGTAAGAAAGTTTAAGCAAATAAGTGCCCCATTTAAAAAAAGTTTTTTTTATATATTTGCATTTTAAATTGGAAAAAAAAGTACCAAATGGAAATTTTTCAAGTAGCAAAGGAATGAATTAGAGAACTAATACTTTTTAATATATATTCTTTACAAGGATTTTTAAATGTTGTGTTTTGTATCTTATATTTCTTCTGGATTGTTTTCAGTGACTTATTCAAGAGGTTGTAATTGGTTGTAGAGGTTGTAATTGGTATAACTTGATATCACAATACTTAATACATTTTACTTTCTTAGCTTGCTTTGCACTGGAAGTTGACTAAAAGGAAATGTGAAACTAGCAATATGATGGAGTATGTAAGTATGCTGCTGTTTTTCATTACATGATTTAGATTCCATCCTAAATATAACATTTTATTTGATTTATCGTTGTAAGATTTTCCTTCTACCTTTTTTCTCCTCAGCCTGAACTTTGTCAGGTAGAACCTAGAGATTTCCACCTTCTTTAAATTTGTAGCCAACATAAAATATCTTGAAAGCTAGCAATGCTTTAGATTTTGCATAAGTCTCAGCTAATATGCTCGAATGAAAAACATTGCACTGCCTTAGTCTCCTTTTAACACAGGTGCAAACCTTAGTATATGGTGATGGGAATAGCTACTCTGAACAAAACATTCCAAAATATAATCTTGTAAAAACTTGCATAAGATATGAATTGACTTTGGATTTCTGCATTCATTTCATACTTCTGCCTTTTCTTTTTTCTTGGCTAACCTTTAACTTTGAGTGAAGTAACTGTAAGTTCTAAATATTTTACTGAAGACTATGTGATCTTAGTCATAAAACATAGATTCACATATATTCAATGTGATAAATTCAGCATCATTAACATTCAAAAGAATATTAAATTTCTCTAAGTTCAAGTTGGAAACCCTGGTGGCATAGTGGTTAAGTGCTACAGCTGCTAACCCAAGGGTGGGCAGTTCAAATCCGCTAGGCACTCCTTGGAAACTCTATGGGGCAGTTCTACTCTGTCCTATAGGGTCGCTTTCAGTCGGAATCGACTTGATGGCACTGGGTTTGGTTTTTGGTTTTAAGCTCAAGTTGCTGACGTGTAGCATATATTTAATAATAAAATATTCTGTTTGCATCTCATAAATAGGGATTATTATGGTATCTTTCTCCTTTGAATAGTTTTAAGGAAAAAGTACAAATGACCACAAATCTAAAATCTACTGTAGATAGAACATTAAAAAATAGATTGTTTTTATTCTGT
The DNA here is from genome assembly GCF_024166365.1 of Elephas maximus indicus. Taxonomy (NCBI): domain Eukaryota; kingdom Metazoa; phylum Chordata; class Mammalia; order Proboscidea; family Elephantidae; genus Elephas; species Elephas maximus. Next base: position 95,457,792 of record NC_064846.1, on the reverse strand, counting down.
TTCCAAACTTGTCTATCATTAAAATGTTTTAATCAGTCCATTTGGATACTTTATTATTTTTCACAAATAACTTGTAAAAGATAGTAATACTCAACCAATACCAGCTGCTTTAATTGAAAATTACATACATTTAGATAAAAGTATCTTATCTGTTTAGCAAATTTTAATCCCATTGCGAAAAATGGGAGGGGCATAATAATGTAATAGTGTTTGCTTTTCTGAACCTAAACAAATGCTTATTGTAAATCAGGCAATAAAAACTATTTGCTACCCAACCCAGTGCCATGGATTTGCTACAGTAAGTGGTTATATTTGCTAAATTTATTTTCAACCTAAAAATAATTTGTGGTAAGTTCTTCATATAACCCTGTTTTATATATTTCAGTTACTTTATAGCACAGGATCAAAATATAGTCCTGTGAGAAATGATCATAGACTTTCTAGGTTATACATTAATTATGTTAAATGAAAATCATTTTATCAATATATTCGTGTTTCCTTTTATTTTACAGGTAATACTAATAGAATTCTTACCAAAATATCCCATATTCCGACCTGACTGAGGAATTTTGTTCAGTCACTTCTGTGTTACCTGTCATTTCCTACCCTTAGTGCCTTGTAGATGATTTTAGAATGAAGATGGTCTCTTTTTGCCCTGTTCAGATTATTCTTTATAATGGTAGAATATTCTCCTTGCTCTTTTGTTTGTGTTAGTTTAAGAAGAAAATTTGCACATCTTTTTTATGTTAAATGAGGCTTGTGTTTTGCACATTTAATTTTTAAATAAGTATACACTGACACATATATATGCATATATATATATATATAGTTACCACTAAAGATAAAACATCAGTGCTGATGTTAAAAAAAAAAAAAAAACTTGTTCTAGCATGCTGCCTCTTAATTTTCATACTATTTCTAATTATGCATCATTTTTCTAGGCTACTTATGCTCTGTAATCCCTCACTGGGTATATTTAAATAAGCTTTTGGTAGCTTTTAGAAATGTTTTTGCTCTAATCTGCTTTTAAGGAACATTCAAATAAGAGTACCTGTTTTGTCCTGCACTTTGCTAAATTATCTCTTGTGTTAATGGATAAAATATTTAAACATCTAAAGACTTGTAAATATTGTCTCTGCATAATGTAAAAATATGATATGCCATGGTTTACAGAATGTAATATTACTTTTAATGTATTGCCGACAATTCTGCATAGATTTTAATATGAATGATGTTTGCAAGCATCCTTTTGAATGTATAGGCTGTCAACATGCCATTTTATGGCAGAGCCATAATAAGCATGTTAAAAATGTCAGGTGTAGGGCAGGATTGCCCTTTGTAACAAGTGGATTAAAATTGAAGTTGTTGTCTCAGATACTCTGTGTTGCACCCGAAACCAAGAACCCCCCCCCTTTTTTAATTTAATTCAACAATCCCCGTTTTGTCCCCCACTCCTGCCTCCAAAAGAATTCCTTTGGCATCTGACGTATTTCACAGCTTTACCATCCTTCATTTATTTCGCCTTATGTATCCTTTTTCTCATCTGAAAATATACACAGGTATGCCCTTTAAGGTGTATTTGGAGATTTTAAATGTCCTAGGAGGTGCCTATTCCCCTGTGAAAGCCACTGCTAACTCCCTTTTGGAATTCTGATATTCTGCTTTGGGAAAAAGCTAATTGAGAAGCTGCACCTAAAGAAGGTATGGTAGCTTGTTCATAATTGACAGAATATTCTAAATCCTCTTTTGGGGATCTTTTTTAAACATTTGGTATTATTAATGAAAGAGAGAAGACAAATGTTTAGACAAAGGTATTTTTACTTATAAATTCACCACACATGTCCATTTCATTGCCGTGTGGGTATTTCTCTTCACAGTTGAGTGAGAGTACCACACCCTTATTCTGCTAGTATTTAAAATTTTAATGTAATTAAAGGTTTATATCATGTTAATTCACATGCAAATATATGCCTGTATGTAGGCATTATTTGTAAATCATAGTGCTAAAAGTAAATTAAAAGTATCTGGGACTGAATAATATTTTATTTGTCATCGTTTATTTCTTTTAGTAAAACTTTTGGGCAATATTCATCCCAGTGAAGAGAACAATCATTTCTTCATACAAGGGCAAAACTTCTTAAGCCACTTTAAAAATGTATGCCTAATTTGGAATCCACAGTCCTTGACCAGTAAAATAAGGGAAAAAGAGGCACTATTTGATTTGTAACTATAATTGTTTGCAAAAAAAAACTTTCCCACCTTCCTCTGTGCAACACCATTTTCCCTATGCCACCCAGCCAGCTAAAATCTCTATTAATATACTGTGTATAGCTGCAAATATCATGTGTCTACCTGCCATAAAATTGAAAGTGTATTTTTATAGATGGTGGAAACCTTTGAAATGTATACAAGTGTCTTGTTTTACAGCTAAGATCAGGAAAAAAATTGTATCTGTGGTTTATGTGCCAGCTGATGCATCAGATCTATGCTTCAAACTGTGGTATTTTATTATCAAAATTGATTTCCAGTGTAGTACAAAATTTCTAATTATCACTGATACAAGTGTCAACCATTAAAATTTCATTTTTTCTTCCTGTAAACTTAGAATTTGGTCATGTGGTGGTCATAGTAACTTTTTCTACCATGTATAAATCACACTTGGTTTTTGCTGAAAGAACAGCAGGAAGTGGTGAATTGTTTCCATTAAACAAATATTGAGACAGGAATAGATTGCATCTGGAAGTGACAAAGTATGATTCAAGTAACAGTAGTAGTTGTCATATAAACCATTTGACAGCATAGGTAAACATAAAAAACAGACTCTAATCACTCTTAAATATTATTTTATTGTTCATTATGCTAGTCGGCTCATGTTATTTTCTTGAACTACCCAGAAAACACTCAGTTTTCTTTTTTCTCTATTACTGCTTTTTCAAAGTATGTTTCCTTGGAAGGGGCTGTTTACCAGTCAGATATTTTGGAATGCTTTTGGGGATTTGTATTCCTTAAATAAAATTGGCAGCAGCAAATGCTGAAATGACAGAACACACTGTGGTAATTAATTCCTCCCCTTCAGGCTTTTTTTTTTTTAATCCTAAGCATAGATCATATTTAGATTTTTCTTCCATCGGTTTAGTAAAATATTTTTGTGAAAATTGTTTTTAGATTAATGAAAGTAATTTTGAATTTCTTTGTCACATAATATTCCTTTATGAAGCCTGCTGTGGTAATTTCCAGATTAAATAACATGTATTTGCCAAAGTATATAAATCTCACAAGGCTTTGACCTTACAGGTTAAAAGTGTTCTCTAACTTTCTTTCCTCTTTGCATCTCCATCTTCATTGCCCTTTTAAACACCTAAATTGTGAATAAAATAGAAAAGGCTCAAACTCTTTTCAGCTTCACATTTATAGTGGTGGTTTAGGCTCCAGAGAATAAGGACTGTGATGCCTGATGTGTGCCACTTCATCTTCATTCCAGTCTGGGTTTCACTCCTTATTTATAATTTGTGTTCTAATGCTTCTCACTTGGCCCAAGATTCTGGATTAATACATTAGCCCAACTGGTCATTTTTAAGCTTGTTTTGTCCAGAAAGCCAATAGCATGTGCAGTATTAATAACAAATATGGGCAAGTCATTTACAGATTTATTAGCTTCATCCTGGACATGTCCTCTACTCTGTATTCCCTCCTACGCTCTATGTTGGAGTCCCTGGGTAGCACAGATGGTTAAGCGTTCAGCTGCTAACTGAAAGATTGGCAGTTTGAATCTACCCAGAGGCACCTCAGAAGAAAGCCCTGGCAGTCTACTTCTGAAAGATCACAGCCATTGAAAACCCTATGGAGCACAGTTGTGCTCTGACACACATGGGATTGCCATGAATGAGAACTGACTCTGTGGCAACTGGTTTGGGTTTTGTTTACCCTCTGTGTTAACTTAGGAAAGAGACCGTTATAGTCAAACTTTAGAAGTAGGTTAAGAGCTCGGCTGCTAACCAAAAGGGCAGCAGTTCAGATCCACCAGCTGCTCCTTGGAAACCCTATGGGGTAGTTCTACTCTGTCTTATAGGGTCGCTATGAGTCGGAATTGACCCGACGGCAACAGGTTTTAGAAGTAGATGGAAAAGTGCCTTGTCTTTTTTGAACAAAGATAACATATCATGCTGAAGGAAGCAGAGTGAATAAATTAGTATATTATTAGATTTAAAATCATCCTTTTCAAGTAGATAAAAGAGTATTACATAGCATATTATAGTTCTTTTATTTTTAATTAAAGCTGTTTCCTTGTTTTCCCCCTATCGTGATATATTAGCCCTCGGCTGCTAACCAAAAGGTCTGTGGTTTGAACCCACCAGCAGCTCCTCGGAGAAAAGACCTGACGATCTGCTTCCGTAAAGGTTACAGCCTAGAAAACCCTATGGGACAGCTCTAGTCTGTCACATGGGGTCACTATGAGTCCAGATCAAATTGTTGGCACCTAACATCAGTCAGTCACATGAACTTGTATACTTTGAATACTAGTAAAAATTGGAAGGATGATGGTGTGTTTGAAGTCCTGTTAAGATGCACTTATTTATTGCACATACTATTCATAGTATTATGACCTGTAAACACTCAGCAAACTGAATTAATATTTATTTTAATACTCTACCATTTTTTAATAAGTCTACTCTTATTTTTTCATAATTTAAGTTCAATGACACTTGTAAGCCTTTGAACAAATAGGATTTTTTCAAATGTATGAGAGCTTTAAGAAAATCATTAGCATCCTTATTTTGCTTACAGAAAATAAACTGCCACTTAAATAAAACTTCACTACTTGAACATAAAGTCCCAAAACACTATTTCATTAAGATTTACTATTGGACTTAGGATATAGAAATCGTGCACACTGATTAATTGGAGCAGTTTCACATAATGGAAATACTTTTTTGCTAATTTGATTATAAGATGCTCATATTCATTTAAATTAGGTCCTCTTGTGCCTATAAATTTCTTCTTTTAAAAAAAACTTTTGCAAGAGTTGTCACATTGTTCAGACTCCTTAAAATGGTGAACTGTTGGAAAATTTTCTACAGAAAAGAAATAGGCTTTGCTAATACCCGTTCATGTATTACATGACTGAAATTAATTGAAGGATAAACACACACACACACACACATATCTCATTAACCTTATCTTGCCCCAAATTATTCTTTCCTAATTCTGAGCTGGTCTTTTTGTTTTGATGATGGCAACCTGAGAATATGGTCCATTTTCTGTGACTATGTCAAATAAATACTGTATGAGGAAATGATCTAATATTGTGTCCAGGCATCACTTAAATTACTTCTCAGTATCTTCATCTATAAAATCAGAAGACAGGAAAGTACAGATCACCTAACATTCTGTAATTCTAGGAATCATTAGGAAATTTTTACTCTGAAAAAGATCAGAATGATTATTCTCAGATGGACTACCCTTGGTGGAAACACTCACAGTGCCTTGCACTTAGTAAAAGTTCCATATTTGCCAACTGACTGCTAGCTGATGTGTATTCATATCACAGACTCAAAGAACCTGATGTCTCCTAGACCTCAGCCTCTCCATGGTGATAAGAATGAATGTAGTTTCCTTAGGAACCAAGGACTAAAGGCTGTGGGCGTTGCCTCTATGGAATTTGACTATGCGGCTACCAGCTGGTATCCTGGCAAGAGTTATAGCTGTGACAACAATGGAGACACGAGAGGACCCACTTTGACATTTATGTGATAAGAGTTTCATAACCTATCCAGCATCTGCTTCAGTGTGTTACCTTCAAAAAGATCTTTTGGAAAAAAATTGATAATAGTAGATGGAAAGGAAAGTGGTATTGCATTCAAACCCAAGTTACTTCTAGTTTAATTCTTAGCTCTCCTGCTTGATTCCTCTGTACCTCATGTCTTCATCATTGAAGTGGGGACAATAATCTGGACCTACCTCACAGGGGAATTGAGGATTTTTTCATATATTAGTGTGCTTTTGAAGTAGACTGATAACACTGGATATCTATCTTAATGGTATGATTTCTAAATAGATTCCTTTAAATCCATGTTGTTTTCTTTCTCAGTCATAACCTACAGAATGAGTGCTGCAGTTAGTCTACTTTGTCAGTAGCAAATTTTGTTATTAATTTCCTGTGTTAAACATGGGTGATTGTGTTAATACTTGATTTAGGGAGGAAGAGCAGATGGTTCTCAATTTGGGGCAGATTGGAGCATCCTTGAGCCTTTTTCAATATTAAAAAAAATGTACTAGAAATCATATTTACCCATAATATTCCTGCTGCACAAGTCAACTAAAACATGGAATTTCCTGGCATTTTGCTTATTTAGTTTTCCAAGTTTATCTGTTAACACTGGTTATCGCATGCTGATTAGCAGCTATGACTGGCAGTTATGCCTTTGATTAATGAAAAAAATTGAGAAAGCTTGTTATTACATGCAATTTGATAACTAAAATACTTGAAAACATGGAGGGGATAATAAATAGTGAAACTCTTGGGAGCCACTGTAAAGGAACTAAGATTATCTGACCCTCCCCACAGATTGCTTACTTTGTCCCTGAATAATGAAATGCTGGATTGTGGGGTGTGTGTGTGTATGTATGTCTTTTGCCTGGCTTGGGCTACATAACTTCAGGTTAGAATTTGCCTTCCGTTTTTTTTTTTTTTTTTCTGTTTCAGGATGATATGACTGAGCTAATTTATTTGGATATATATGTATAAATGATATATACACACATAGGATTGCAAATGTAAAAAGTGTTATAATTTCATGTTCTAGTGTTGGACTGAATATCAATTTCTGAGTCTGTTAAAATGGTTCTGTGTATAAACTCAACATGATGAGTCAAGGCAATAATTTCTCAAATGTTACTGTTATTCTTGTTTTTTTTTAATCTTGGCTTAATTTTCCATTTTTCTAGTAAGCAAATAGTGTTTAAGATTGTTTTAATGCCTGGACTTTGAAACAAGTTACAAATATTTGAAACGATATGATCTACAAGCTAATTTATCACCCTTGGACTAACCACAGACAAATACGAGTCTTGGCTGCAAGAACAGGAAATCCACATAGCTAGAAAGTGGGCATTAATCAAAATATCTAATTGAAAAGTCTAGGATTTTTATTTTTTGGCAGAGGATTCCTGTTGGGACAGCTTTACCAGAAAAAGAATAGTGGACCTGTCCATCCAAAGCAAGAACATTCATGCATCTTGTATTATTACGTAGCCTGTGGAATGAATTCATTTTTCTCCCTTGAGTACTGGAGTGACTCCTCTGAGAGAACTCAGCCTATATACAGCTGTGCCAAAATGAAGGACACCTGCCTCTCTGAAACTTTCACTGCTGCTTCTGTCATTGTTCACTTGTCAGATATAAAGTTTTATTATCTCAGGATGCAAAATTAAAATAAAGTGGAAATCGATGTTAATGAAGTAAAGTGTGTTTCTTTGGTGCATCTTCCTTCCCTTCTCTGTTTTTCTCATTATAAGGTGAATACTTAAGGTTTCCTTTTAAAAATTGTGTATTGCATATTGTCCTTTCCCACATTTGCTACTATTATGCCTGACCCTGTAAGTAATTCACGCTATATGTTGGCTTTGGGGGACTTTGTTGTGCCCAATGTTTGGCATTTGGCTAAGTAGGAAGTTGGTTCTAAGCGACTTTGCATTCAGCTCTGCATGCCTACATGTGAACTATAAAATTAAAAATAAAGTTCAAGTAGCCGAGGGCAGTTGTACCTTACTAAGCATACATTTTTAGTGCAAGGACTTGTTGAAATGTAAAGCTACTTGACAAGTTTTGACTCTGTCAGAAGACTGTAAGAAATTCAAGTGTTGACATCTTCTACTTGACTTACTGCTCAAGTTGATTAAATTTTTAAATGTCAAGTTTTTAAAATTCAAAAAAGCATAACAAGAAAAGCTACTTAATGTTTTCCAGCATGGCACCAACTAAGCGGTAACTCTGAGATATCAGACAGCTGTCAAGGAGTGGGCCTAGAATTTTAACTTTTCACTGACTATGTATTTTTTTCCCCTTTTCATTACATTTTCATAGGAGGCTGTGACTACAATATCTTATCCATACCTTATATTTCATGGTCATTATCATGTTTGATGAATGCAGAATATTCGTTCCAGTTGAGCCTTAATTGCTTCATCTGAAAAAAAAAGGTGTATTGGCAAAGAAATGGAGTTTGGACAAAATGATCTCATAGATTGTAGTTCCTGTATTCTGTAATGATAGGATTTAAACATTTCTGCATTGAGGACTTTTGGACAATTCCCAGGTTTCTACTAACAGAAGTATCAATGGCTTTGTACAAATACCTTTTACTTGGTTCGCAATTATTTCCTTAGAGTAGATCCCATAAATGGGATTGCTAGGTTAAAGTGCAGTCTGACTTTTTCATGTCTTGATGCATATTGCCAAATTGCTCTCCATTAAGATTTACATTGCTAATTATATCACTATTCGCAATGCGTGTTTCTGCTTCTTGGCAATGTTGGGCTCCTTTTTTATTAACTTAAGAGAAGTAAAATGTATCTAATAATGAATTTAGTCTGCCTTTATTTGTAGTGAGGCTGAATTTCTTTCACGTATGGTTTACAGTTTGCAGACAGTATAGCATAATTGTGAAGATAATGGGTTTTGGTGTTAGACCTGAATTAAGCCACTTAGTAGCTCTTCGACTTAAGAAGCCTTGATGATGCAGTAATTAAGCACTCTGCTGCTAACTGTAAGGTTGGCAGTTCCAACCCACCAGCTGTTCTGCCAGAGTAATATGTGGCAGTCTACTTCCATAAAGATTACAGCCTTGGGAACACTATGAGACAGTTGTATTCTGTCCTGTAGGGGTCGCTATGAGTCAGAATCAATAGATGGCAACAGGTTTGGTTTGTTTTTTTTTTTTTTTTTTTTAGCTCTTTGACCTAGAACACGTTACTTAACCTAAGTCTCAGTTTCCTAATGAATATCACCGTATTGGTAGTATCAAATTATTAATGTTCTTGTGAGGATTCAATGAGACAATACATGTAAAATACTTAGCCCAGAGCCTGGCACAAAGCAAAAATTCAGTACATGTTAGATATTTTTATGTGATTTGAGAGTAACAGTGTATTAGAATGAAGAGAACACTGGAATGGGTATTGTCTTAGGCTAGGTCCTCTAGAGAAGCAAAACCAGTAAAGCATATAAATATGCATATAGAGAGACTTACATATCAAGGAAATGGCTCACGCAATTGTAGAGGCTGGAACATCCCAAGTCCGTGGGTCAGGATAGAGGCCTCTCTTGATTCACGTAGCTGCAAGGGCTGGTGAACCCAAGATCTGCAGGTCAGACAGCAGGGCTCTTGCTCACAGGCTGCGAAGAATGACGAATCTCAAGACTGGCGAATCTCAAGATAGGTAGGCGAGACTGCAGGTAAGCCGCTAGCTCAAGTCCCAAAAATTGGAGGTCAGACCAACAGGAGCCAGCTGTAGGATCCAGAACAAGCAAAAGCCCATGAGCCTTTGCAGAAAGCCCACTTATATTCAATGCAGGCCGCACCCCCAAGGAAACTCCCCTTCAACTGATTGACTACTTACAGTAGATCTCATCATGGAGGTGACCACATTATATCAAATCTCATCACGGAAGTGATCACAGGATCATATGACTGCCAGACTACATCATAACTGCCAAACTACTGTGAAGCATGGCCCAGCCAAGTTGACACACATCCTTAACAATTACAAGTATTTAAAAAATAAAAATAAACCAATATTCTAGCCCTACCTCTTCCATTCATTAACTGTGAAATCTTAGGCAATCTGGGATACAGTTTCTCTGCTTTGAAACGAGAAACTTCAAGGACCTTTAGTAGTTTTTCCAGTTCTAAAATTCTATACCCATATCATTTTATCATGTAAACATATTAGGGCAACTCTATACATTTTTGCAAGTTCTTCATATGCATTATATGTTAAACTTTTATCTGTTATTTACCATGAATAGTTTTGCCATTCTGTGAAGTAGAGAATCTCCTGGCTCACCCTTGATCGAATGTGGCATTTTAAGCCAGGCACTGAGCATGGAAGAAAGCAGACTTCTCTAAACATAGGACTCCTTGGGAACTTGGTCAGGGACCAAGTTGAAAGATGAAGCTCACCTGACTTTAGTCGGCTGCACTTTAACAGGATCTGGTGTTTTGATGCATATATGAACTGGTATAGTCCTCGTAAACTGATGTATTCTAGCATTTCCATATCCTCTTCATTTAGCTGGGGATTTGCTCAATGCAATAGCCACCCCTGTTGTGTTCATCCTAAGGGGGATAAAGAAAGGCACAGAGGGTTAATTTACTGCTCAGGGTAACGTGGAGTCAGATTGGAACTTTGAGCTATGTGGACTTGGGTTTGTTAGGCCACATGAGAAACCTTTTCAGCTGTGACATAAACAGCTGCCTAATACTGGATTCTCTCTAATATGGAACAATTTGCTACTCTATCACTATACTAATGTTTGGAATGTCCTCTCCCTCCTTTTCACAAGCTTGCACCTCTTGGATCTTTAATAAAGACTTTCCTGACCACCCCATATTAGATAAACCTTCCCTTTATCACTCTGCCCCACTCAACATAACAACTAGCAATTCTATATAGCATATGCTACTTCTGTATGTGTGTGCATTTTCTATTACAACCAAACATCCTAATATTTTCTTTACAGTACAAATATTAAATGTTCAAACATCTCCATAGGAACATGTGTATTTGTCAGAACAGACATCCCAATTTTGGTCTGGAAAATAAGGACACTGTAATCTAGCCCCCCACAGCTAAAATAGAGTGTCATTAAAGGAAAAACCATGTCTTAGATTCCCCTATTTCCCTAAAGGGTACCCTAGTACGGGATTAGAAACACAATAGACATTAGTCAAGGCAGGCTGATCAGCATAAGTCAATCAAATGTACAGATTTCCTGTAATGAGCAGAACTCAGAAATGTGGGATGTGTCAAAGGTCCTTGAGTCCACAAAGGCTACTCTGCAAGTGACTCATATATAGTTTGTAAATAAACCAGAACCAAACCTGTTGCCATCGAGTCTATTCCTACTTAGAGCAACCCCATAGGACAGAGTAGAACTGCCCTATAGTGTTTCCAAGGAGTGGTTGGTGGATTCGAACTGCCGACCTTTTGGTTAGCAGCCATAGCTGTTAACCATTGCACCACCAGGGCTCTACAGTTTGTAAATAGAGGATACATAAAAAAAAAAATGATTTGTAGTCCCTTTTGTTTTCATTCCTTTTCCCTTACTAGTTGGAAGAAAAGAAAGATCAGTAATTGGAAAATACAGCCTTGGGGAAAGAAACAATGCCAGAGATCACATAATAGAGTTTTGCAAGACCAACGACTTCTTCATGGCAAATATCTTTTTCAACAACATGAATGGTGACTATACAAGTGAGCCTTGTCAGATGAAATACACAGGAATCAAATCGGCTACATCTGCCAAAAGAGACAATGGAAAAACTCAGTATCATCAGTCAGAACAAAGGCAAGGGCCATTGGTGGAATAGACCATCAATTCCTCATATGCAAGTTCAAGTCGAAGTTGAAGAAAATTAGAACAAGTCCATGAGAACCAAAGCACGACCTTGAGTATATCCCACCTAAATTTAGAGACCATCTCAAGAATATATTTGACGTATTGGACACTAATGACTGAAGATCAGACCAGTTGTGAAATGCCATCAAGGACATCATACGTGAAGAAAGCAAGAGGTCATTTAAAAAAGGCAGAAAAGAAAGAAGAGACAAAATAGATGTCAGAAGAGACTCTGAGACTTGCTCTTGAATGTAGAGTAGCTAAAGCAAGAGGAAAAAATGATGACATAAAGGAGCTGAACAGAAGATTTTGGAGGGCGGCTCGAGAAGAAAAAGTAAAGTATTTAGATGACATGCGCAAAGACCTGGAGGTAGAACACCAAAAGGGAAGAACACACTCAGCATTTCTCAAGCTGAAAGAACTGAAGAAAAAACTCAAGCCTTGAGTTGCAATATTGATCTATGGGCAAAATGTTGAACAATTCAGGAAGCATCAAAAGAAGATGGAAGAAATACACACAGTCACTGTACCAAGAAGAATTAGTCGACACTTAACCGTTTCAGGAGGTGGTATACGATCAAGAACCTATGATACTGAAGGAAGAAGTCCAAGCTGCACTGAAGGCTTTGGCGAAAAACAAGGCTCCAGGAATTGACAGAATACGAACCAATTGAGATGTTTCAACAAATCAACGCAGAGCTGGAAGTGCTCACTCATCTATGCCAAGAAATTTGGAAGACAGCTACCTGGCCAACTGACTGGAAGAGATCGACATTTATGCCTATTCCAAAGAAAAGTGATCCATCAGAATGCAGAAATTATCAAACAGTATTACTAATATCACATGCAAGTAAAATTTTGCTGAAGATCATTCAAAAGTGGTTGCAGCAGTACATCGACAGGGAACTGCCAGATATCCAAGCCAGATTCAGAAGAGGACATGAAACAGGATATCATCGCTGATGTCAGATGGATCTGAAAGTGCAGAATACCAGAATGATGTTTACCTGTGTTTTATTGACTATGCAAAGGCATTCGTCTGTGTGGATCATAACAAATTATGGATAACATTGAGAAGAATGGAAATTCCAGAATACTTAATTGTGCTCTTGAGGAACCTGTACTTAGATCAAGAAGCAGTCGTGTGAACAGCACAAGAGGACACTGCATTGTCTAAAGTCAGAAAAGGTGTGTATCCTTTCACCATACTTATTCAATCTGTATACTGAGCAAATAATTCAAGAAGCTGCACTATATGAAGAAAAACAGGGCATCAGGACTGGAGGAAGACTCATTAACAACCTGTGATATGCAGATGACACAACCTTGCTTGTTGAAAGTGAAAAGGACTTGAAGTACTCACTGATGAAGATCAAAGGCCACAGCTTTCAGTATGGATTACACCTCAACATAAGGAAAACAAAAATCCTCACAAATGGACCAATAAGCAACATCATGATAAGTGAAGACACGATTGAAGCTGCCAAGAATTGAATTTTACTTGGATCCACAATCAACACCCATGGAAGCAGCATTCAAGAAATCAGACAACGTATTGCATTGAGCAAATCTACTGAAAAGATCTCTTTAAAGTGTTTAAGAAGCAAAGATGTCACATTAAGGACTAAGGTGCACCTGACCCAAGCCATGGTGCTTTCAATCGCCTCATATGCATGTGAAACCTGAACAATGAATAAGGAAGACCAAAGAAGAATCAATGCCTTTGAATTATGGTGTTGGCAAAGAATATTGAATATACCATGGACTGCCAAAAGAACAAACAAATCTGTCTTGTAAGAAGTACAGCCAGAATGCTCCTTAGAAGCAAGGATGGTGAGACTTCATCTTACATACTTGGGACATGTTACCAGGAGGGACCGGTCCCTGAAGAAGCACATCAGGCTTCGTGGAATAAAGGGTCAGTGAAAAAGAGGAAGGCTCTCAACAAGAAGCTCCAAATTGGCATACAGAAATTCAGATCGGATAGGGGTGAGATTCATGTCAATGTTGATTTACCTTCCCCCTCCCCCAGCCTGGACTAATATACAACAGATGTAAGGGAACCTGAAAGGAAAAAGGAAACAAGGAAATTTCCCTGCATTTTCACAGTGTCTGCATGTTTATAAAATGATATGCCAATTACTACCAATTACACAAAGATCTTGGATATTTTTCAGTCTGTTATATATAGTCTGGAACCTGAGAGATATTGTAATGGAGTTAAAAAGGGCTAATTGTGACTGGAAATGCTTAACTATAATTAGTGACATTCTGAAGGCTATTAAGAGAGTGAGCTAACCTCACTTTCTCTCCAGAGTCTGCATTGTTACTAGCTTTCAAGCTTTTGAGATCTACCATTATACAAAGATGGAAAGCAGAGCTCAGAACAGGGAGTATTGCATACAAAGTGAATTGAGGATTTTAATGAAGGTTAGGATAGTTGTGAGACACATGGATAACATAAATAAGAGATAAACACTGAAGTAATACCCTATTTTCACCCTCTCCTCTGCCCTACAATCTGTTCCTAGTAATTCTCTCATAAACCCTTTAACATACAGCTTGTTTATCCTTAAAACGTCTCTTTTGGGGAGAGTCAACTTGCAGAATCACATATAGTCTAATAGTTCTGAACCTCATCTTTTTAGATTTACTTGGGAAATTTAATAAACATCAATGCTTGCCCCCCCAAAAAAAACTATCAGAATCTGAGAGGTAGTGACCACACATGTGTATTCTTAAAACTCCTCAGTTGATTGTGATCCACAGAAGGTTGATAACCACTGGTTTTGTCTAGCCACCTCAGTTTGCAGGGGTGAGGGGGACTGGGGCCCAGAGAAGAGTAGGGTTCAAGGCCAAGGTCATAGCATCAGTTAGTGAATGAAGTAGAAACAGAACCTATTTCCTGACTTCTAGTGCAGTGGTCTTTCCATTAGACCATGCTGAAGAAATCAAAGTATATAAAATAAAGTGATTTAATTATTAGTCCATGAAGTGTCCAAAAATCTGCTGTGCAGTCTGCACTGTCTTTCATTTTTTTTTTTCCAGACTTAAAAAGAGAGAAAGGCTGGTAAGGTTGGAAAATGATATGTCTCTATCAACAGTAGAGATCCTTTGACCTTTCCTCTAATATGATAAGTCATGGCCCTGATTGTACAAAACTTAAGAGACCACTCAGTATGATTTGAAAACCATCATATGGTCCCACCATCCCTAAACATCCATCTTGCCACAGTGCCTGAAGTTCAATATTAATCACTCCTTCAGGTTAAGGCATTGTTGCCAGAAGGCCAATTACATGTACAGAAATAGACCAAGGGTGGGCTGTTAATACACCTGCTGTCCCCTGGGAAAGCAGCAAACAGAACCTGGAAGAGCTGGGCCCAGGATAAAGACATATTGGTGAAGGATGAAGAGGAAAGGAACAGTCCAGAATATAAGGCAAGCTCCCAGTGGGAACCCCTAGCAATAGTGGTGACAAAGACTAGGTTTTCCTTTTTCAAAATGGTGGTCATATGTATGTTTGATAAAGTCCGTAGTGTAGTGAAAAGAGCACTGGGCTGAGAGACAGAAGACCTGAGTTACATTAGGAGTTCAGGCCATGTATCCTTGGGCAGATCCCTTTCCCCTCTTTTTTCCATTAGTAAAATGTGAAGACTAAATGAGATGATATCAAAGGTCTTGGCTGATTCTAAATCGTTGATTTTCATAGTGGCTCAGTTCAGTTGTCCTGATGTCTAGTGCAGGTATGACATAAGCCAATGCTTTCATGTCTCCCATTACTACTGTGGCTGGTAATGTCGATAAAACATCCAATAACTCCTAGTCCTGGTGAGAACCCAATTAGTTGGACCTGTTATACTTTTAAAAGGGACACAAAGAAACCAAGTTTGGGTTAGAAAAAGTTGAAGTAATGTAAAGGGAGAGAACCTTAAGCTTCTGCTGAGACTTCCCCCCACTATACAACGGATCCCAGCCCCCCCACCCTCCCATCCCCCCCCCGCAGCCTGCCAAGCCATAGCTTCTAACTGTGGTTTGGCCCAACCACACTGAGGCAATAACCACAGTTTGAATTTGGTGCCAGAATCCCGCGCATGCGCGAACCAAGGTTTTGGCACATGCGCAGGGCTGAAGAGCTGTGCCCTCAGTCTGTCCTTGAACCTGAACATCACTGATGTGATTCAACATCCGGAGCTTCAAATGTGGACATGAGCCGGCTAAGGGCAGAGAGTTCGGGGCACAAAACCCAACTCCTAGACGCCACTGGAAATAAAAAGCTCCCCAACCCCCTCAGACAGCGAGCATGTGGCCCTATGGTCGCTAGGTCCTGCGTTGCTCCTTGTTTGCACAGAAAGTAAGTTTCCACTTTCTGTTTCCCTTACAACTGGTGGTGTGGCTGCCGTCTTATTTCGATAAGCTAATAGGACAGGACAAGAACCCTCGTTTAGTTACAGATTTTGGCCACTCTGCCGGGTCTTGCAGGCTCCCAAGCCTGGGCGGTGAGCATCCAGATCCCCCGCAACCCCTTAAGGTGTGCCCGGACCCCGTTTGGTGGGTAAGGAGTTTCGGGCTGTCACCGTGATTCCTACCCCAGGACGAGGTCCTCTGGGTCCCCACCTCATCTCGAAACAGAAACTGGAAACTGGATGTGAAAGGCCTCTGAATTAAGGTAAGCATGTTCACAGGACCAGGTCGTTCCACTGGTCATCTGAGGGGGGTTAAAGTCTCCCCCGAGAGGGGTTCAGTCCCCCCAGGGAGCTAGGTAAAAAAGAGGGTGGCAAAAGTACTGTCCTAAAACCCAGCCCCAAGGGTTGTAAAATGAGGGAAGTGGGGGTCGTGGCCCTTGGGACCCGTCCTCAGCCTAGCTGGGGTCCCTCGCCCCATCTGAAACCAACGGTATCAGGTCACGCTACCATCGGCGATGATCTTTGTCCATATGTGATCACCCAAGGTTAATCGGTAGTTGATAGAGGGTATAAGTCCCTCAGAGGTTGCCCTGCCATCGCAACAATCTTTCTTTCGGAGCACTCTTTTCCCCTTTCCCTTTCTCTCTCTCTAACTCTGTTCTGCAACAACAGAAAACTGGTAATTTAATTTATGGTCATCGATTTTGGTTAAGTCTTGGTTTGGGTTTAGGGAACGTCCTTTTTGCATTGGTATTCTTTGTCTGTCTGTCTGATGGGCGCTCGTCTAGGTTGGGGTGGGTATCCTTCTGTCTGAATGTGTTCAAAACTGGTGTTCTTTGTCTGTCTGTCTGTGTATCTTTGCATGAGTGTGTAGGTGTAGGAACAGAAATAATCCTAAAAACATTCACCCTTAAGGTGTACTTCAGAGAATTGAAATAAATTCGGTTGTAATTGTGGGGAAAAGAGAAAGTCCACCATGCTGCCACCAGGGTTAGTGATGAACAGCCCTTACAACTCCAGCAGTGTGCACAGCTCCCTCCTGGACCTGTGCCATGGTGGAGGGGGGGTTGGAGAATTAACCAGGAAAGGCAGTTCAAATGTCCTGAGAATTTTCCCTTGCCATCCCCCCATACAGAGGTGGCGGGGGGACACCCTATGGAAGGAAAAATGTGGCCCTGGTTGCCACAAAGCCAGAAGAGAGCCAACAGGGAAGGCTACCCCCCGGCCAGTATCCCCTCCACCAAATAACTCCAGTGGTGACTAGGGGCCAGGTTCCCTTTAGTAGAGCAGACCTGGGTAACTGGAAGAATAACACCTCAGGATATCGAAAGAAACTAAAAAAATTGTATGAACTGTTTACTGCCATCTTTAACTCGTTTTATTCCGCCTGGGCAGGTTGTCAATCTCTCTTAAGCACCTTCCTCCCCCTGAAAGAGAAGAAGATGGTCCTAGACAAGGCCGGAGAGGAATCCCAGAGGAGACATTATTCTTGATGGACCAGAGATGCAGTTGATGACACCTTCCCCCTTCAAGGCCCCACTGGGACCACAATCACACAGTAGAATATGGTAGGCTCACTCAATATCGGGACTGTCTTTTAGTGGGCCTTAGATGTGGAGTGCCTAAGCTCTTAGATTAGAACAAAGTATATGAAATTAACCAGTGTAAAGATGAGGACCCTGCAACCTTCCTCGAAAGAGTTATAGAGCCTTTAAATGATACACTGATCAAGATCCAAAGGACCCAACAAATGCTCACATGGTCAATAATATTTTTATAAGACAGTGTGCCCAGATATTGGGAACCAACTTCATAAAATAGAGGGAAGAGTAACACCTAGTTGAATTGGCATTCAAGGTCTATAACAACAGGGAAGAAGACAAAGCCAGGAAGTCCCAGGTTGCCCTACCAGCAACAGCAGCAACAGTACAGAAACAGTATAGGCCCCCTTGGAAGAAAACACCCACAGACCCTAGTGAGGCCCAGCCCTGACCCCCACTGGGAAAGAACCAGTGTGCATACTGTTGTGAGCAAGAGGGCCACTGACAAAGAGAGTATCCTGACATAGAGTGAGTACCGAGTAACTCAATACCAGACCTCTCTAGTCAGTAATTCCAACACATCGGCCCAAACTGTTGCTGCACCAGATTCAGCCACCCCTCTTCCCGCTCTGTCCCTGGGAAACTCCATCCACCATGACTGTGTCCAGACAGTGGGCCTGGTCCATGTCAGCTGTCCAGACCCACAAAATCAGCCTCTGAGAGATGCCAGTTTAGAGATCTTCAGAGGTGGGAGTAGCTTCATCAAGGGTGGCCAGAAGAGGTCCTTGAGGCAAACAGTTTCCCAAATGGAACCTTAGCCCAAAAAGCTGAGCTGGTTGCGGTGATCCAGGCCTTGCAGTTGGCTAAGTCCAAGTGAGTGACCATTTATATAGATTTGGAGTAGTGCTGTCAGTTTTACATGTATATGAGACTTTGTAGAAGCAAAGAGAGCTTTTAAATTGGGTCAGTAAAGAAATCAAACATGGCCAACAGATTTTACAACTCCTTGAGGCGGTGTCACTTCCCGTTGTTCTGGCTATGGTACCCTGCAAAAGACATCAACAGGAAGATACAGTAGTGGCCCAAGGCCACCAAAGGGCCAACTTATAGGCCAAGCGAGCAGCGAGAATGGTGACCCCAATAGTAGTGATTGATTCTAGCTTGCCATAAGCTGCAGAAGAGCTTTATAGTTACAAAAACAGGGGCCGGACAGGGGAAAAAAACAACTGATGAGGCTTGGAGGAGTAAAAGGGTAGAGAGCAAGAAGAATAAAGAGAAAACAAAAATGTGAGAAGGAAGTAAAAAGGTAGAGAAGAAAGAGAGGGATTACTCCAGACTGGACAGTCCTGGGTTTCCAGGAAAAACCTAAATGTAAATATATTGATTTATTCTGCTACTGGATCAGGTTTTAGAGTCTTGTGAACAGCTGGCTTTGTACTACTTGGCACTCTGTATGGTCCCTCTCAATATTAAAGCCCACTACTTACAAAAAAAAAAAGAGAGAGAGACAACAAGATCTTCTTGGCAGCGTAAGAGGAGAGTAAGCACCAGGAATATGTTCCGGAAAAAGACTGCAAGAAAAAGTAAACTGAACTATTGAAGCCCACCGGGCTAAAAGTTGCAAGAAGACCTAATTAGCATGGACTAAGACCCTTCCCTTGGCTCTGTCCAGGACTAGAGTTGCACCTCAAACCAAACTTAAGGTAAGCCTTTTTGAGCTTATGTATGGGCGTCCCCTCCTCTGTAACTTGTGGGAGGGCTTCATTACTCTGGGTCCTGAAGATACCTTGGAGGCTAGAGACATACACAAAGCTAGCTCGCTATTAAACAAAATTTGTATTCTGTGGCAGGGGTGCTTGACTCTGTTTACAGGTACACAATGTGACGGACTCTTGCACAGCCTGAAGCCTCTCTGTCAGTGTCAAGACCTGGAGCACTACAGACCTGGCAAGAGAACAAACCCCCAACACTGCAATCAAGATAGCCAAAAAGGGAGTGTGGATCCACACCTCTCGCATGGAGCCAGCTCCTACTCACGATACCGACCAACAAGTCCTACAGAACAGTAAGAATTGACAAGACAGTAATAATTCAAAAAGTCAGGCTTCAGAAGATGTAAAGTGATAGACAATTGTGCCAGTTGATTGTCATCCCCTGGCAATCATGCAGGTTGTTATTCATGACTCTGTTCAAGTTTGCCACCTATATGCAGCCTTATATCCTGCTTGTTTATTTCCTATGTCTCTCTAAAAGAAAAACAGCACCCCCAGAATGACAAGATAATTATCTCATAAACACCTCAAATGCTCTCCACTTAAAAGATCATTGGGTCTGCTTCACCTCCCCCACCAGAACTAAAGACAATGTAGAGGCAGTTCTGGTCCAGGTGCCCCCACATTCTAAAAACACCACTAGATTCCCCAGGCGATGGTTCTCCCCCTGGGCCCATCTTTCATTAATTACAATAAGAACTTTGTCCAACAGACTATCCAGGGTCTCACTGACTCCACTGCTAAAACCCCAGACAATTGGAATGAGACAACTTATCTCCAGACTAATCTGACCAACCAAGTCTGTTACATGGAGATACGCACTGAGAGAAAATATCCAAGAATTTCCCCCAAAATTTTATTTGCTCCTTGACTATTGCTTGCCCAACAACATGGGGCCTACACCCCCAGGCGCACTCATTTACCTCTGAAACACATTTACAACGCCACACACACACACAAAAACCAAAGCCCCAAGTGCCAAGTGTGCCAACCTGGGTTTTATGGTCCCCTGGCCCCAAAATTATGGAGTGGCACTTGGCTCGAATGAGCTGGTGCCACCCTCGGCGGCTGTACCATCACTGTGCCCCCAGTAGGTGTGTCTGAGTGTGTGAGTATGGCTTGTGCCTGGGTGACTGCAACCCAGCTTGTCGTTGTCCTGGCTGTAGATGGACAGCTTCTTACATCGGCCCTGCCAAAACCACCAGTCAATGTTCCCTAGAATTTTTGTTTCTCTCAGGCACCAGTGTCTGCATGTACTGGGCCTCCAGCTGAGCCTCAGGTTGTAGACTAAAGAGGGCACTGGGTTTAATCCTAACTGGGGCAGGCTCAGTAATAGGGCTCATGGCCCCTTGTTGAAGACTTGAGTCCCTCTGTAATAAATGGCTACACAAGTTCAACCAAGGCCCAACTTCACAAGATATCTGAGATATAGTAAAGGCAACAATCCCAAATTTAACATGGTGTCTTCCCCTCCTAAGATCCTTGGCCATGGTCATCCTCCTGCTTATAGTCAGGATTTGTTTGTTTAACTTTTTGGTAAAGTTTGTGTCTTCCAGGCTTAAGAAGTTACGCCTACAAATGACGCTGCACTGGGGATATCACCCCATCTCCCCGAGCAGCTTCTAGCTAGAGCCCAGTTCTGTGCCAGCACCCCTAGCTAGCAGGAAGAAGCTACAAAAGACGAGACCTTCGGCCCTAAACCCTTTCTAAGATTAAAAGGAACCTGTTAGGGGGGGATTGAAGCCTCTGCTGAGACTTCCCCTCACTCCGCCACGGTTCCACACCCCCCTCCCCACCTGCAGCCCGCCAAGCCACAGCTTCTAACTGCAGTTTGACCCAACCACACTGAGGCCATACCACAGTTTGAATTTGGTGCCAGAATCCTGCACATGTGCAAACCAAGATTTCAGCACATGCGCAGGACCTGAAGAGTGTGTCCTCAATCTGTCTTTGGACCTGAACATTACCGACATGATTCAACATCCAGACCTCCAAATGTGGACATGGGAGGGCTAAGGGCAGAGAGTTCGGGGCACAAAACCCAGCCCCCAGAAGCCATTGGAAATAAAAAGCTCCCTAACCCCCTCAGACAGCGAGCATGTGGCCTTATGGTTGCTAGACCCTGTGTTGCTCCTTGTCTGCACAGACAATAAATTTCCACTTTCTCTTTCTTTTACAACTGGTGATGTGGCGTCCGTCTTATTTCGATTGGCTAATAAGACCGGACAAGAACCCTCGTTTGGTTGCAAACCATCAAAAAAGTTGGGGTTTTTCTTTTTAAACAGAAATTTTGTTCTTATAGTGCCAGGGGAGGGTGGACAGGGGAGGAGATCCCTTGACATATGTCAGAATGAGCTCCCTAAAAATTGTAAATTATTAGGAGAAGGGGCCAAGATGGCAGAATAGTCAGACACTTCGTGCCATCCCTCTTAAAGCAAAGATCAGAAAAAAACAAGTGAATTGGATATACATAACAATCTAGGAACCCTAAGCATCAAAGCTGAAGCTGAAGAATTGGACTGAGCTATAGGTGGAAGGAGAGACAATTGAAAAATAGTGGAAATAAGGAATTACAGATCACAAGATCACTGGCATCTTGCTAGCTGAACTGCACAGCATGGCCATGTTGAGGCAAGAAGCAGCATTCCAAGCTTAAACCAACCTCATCTGGTGCAGCTAAGCAGGAATAACTCTACATGCACCTCCAGAATCAGACAGGAGTGACACCAGTCCTGCAAAAGTTAAGTGCACACTCCCAACTCCATGTGCACTACAGTCGCTCCCCCCACCAGAGCTCTACAGGCCAAGGAGCATTCCCTCTCTCTCATCCAACCCTCAGTCTGGAGGCTCGCACCCCTTTGTCCAGCCACTGGCACAGGTAGTCCATGGGCTTGCAGAGACCTCCACACCTTCCAACCACCTGCACCAGTGCCTTGCTGACTGAGTTGGAACCAAGACATACACATTGGCATAAGGCAGGCAGAGTTCCCAGCTGAGACATTTTCACCAGGAGCAGCCAAGTAGGAGCTGCAGATCTGTGACATTTGATGCCACCCAACCCCTAAGCCTGTAGCTCTCAATCCAGTCCTAGGTGCCTGCCCCTTAGCCCAGCCACTGGCACAGGGGATCCACAAACTTGTAGCACACTTCACCCCTGCTGATTACCCACACCAGTGCCTTACTAGCTGACCCAGCAGGCATGCCCTCTTTAGGACAAAGCACGCAGGGTTCCCAGCAGTAGCACATTTTCACCTGTAGCAGCTAAGCAGGAGCTGCAGATCTGTTACATTTGACACTGCCCCACCCCCAAGAAAGGGCCTCAACCACACACACACGGGGCCTAAGGGCCAGCGGTACCACCAACTTCATCCAGCCACCCATGATGGGGTCCTAAGAACCAGGTGTGTACCTAATCCCTCCAGAGAATGACACCAGGCACCCAAGGAACCAGGTACCCCACTATGCGCTCTAGCAGACAAGGGCATGCCCTCTGTCCGGGCACCCAGGAGCAGCTGACAGTCTCCACACCTGCTCTGAACACCCCCATGCAGCCCTGCATGCCCAGAATTGTAGGTGAGAGCCTCCACACAAAACGGTGATCAATAACCCAGGCTCCTTCACCCCAACCATCTGGCAAGTGATGGAGCACACACACAGAGTACACAACCCAACAACCGGGGAGAATACCTGCTACACCCATGGCCAGGTGACCAGAAGGACAGATACATCACCTCACCAGAAACACCACCTGCATTCTCAGCAGCCCCACAAGGACAATGAACAGAGTCCCAGGCTCACACACCTAGTAGTTGCTCAGCCCACCTACAGACAGGAGGTGAGAGCTTCAATGTGAACAGATTAATGATCTGAGTAGTACACACACCCTGCCTACTTGGATATATCAAAACAAAAGAAAACAAAAATTCAGGGTGCAGTAAACAAACATACAATAAATAAATTCAATAACTTCTTGATGCCTCGGAGAAAATAGTCAATATCAAATCATATAAAAAAGCAAGACAAGATGGCTTTAGCAAGAGACCAATATAAACAGTGAGAAAACATTCTGGAAGAAGATAAAGAAATGGAACTACCTGATACAGAATTCAAAAGGTTAATATACAGAGCTCTCCAAGGGATCAAGGAGGAGATCAGCAAAAATACAGACAAAACCAAGGAACACATGGACAAAGCAATAGAAAAATTCAAGAAATCAATACAAGAACAAAATGACAGAATAAATAGGCTACTAGAAACCATACAAAAGCAGCAACTAGAAGTAAAAAAAATTAACAATAAAATTTCAGAATTAGTCAACTCAATAAAAGGTCACAGGAGCAGAATTGATACAATGGAAATCAGAATTAGTGAGATTGAAGATAAATCCCTTGACGCCAATTTGTTTGAGGAAAAATCAGAAAAAAGAATGAAGTAAGATGGATAAAGCCTGAGAATTATGTGGGATACTATCAAGAGGAAAAATCTAAGAGTGATTGGAGTTCCAGAACAGAGGAGAATAATGGAAAACACAGAGAGAATTGTTGTAGATTTGCTGGCAAAAAACTTTCCTAATATCATGAAAGATGAGAAGATATCTATTCAAGAAGCTCAAAAACCCCATATAGGATAAACCCCAAAAGAAAGTCACCAAGACATATCATACCAACCTTGGCAAAACCAAAGACAAAGAAAGAATCAGCTAGAGAAAAATGAAGTCACCTGCAAAGGAGAACCAAAAAGACTAAGCTCTGATTACTCAGAAGAAACCATGCAGGCAAGAAAGCAATGAAATGACATATATAAAGCCTTGAAGAAAAAAAATTGCCAGCCAAGAATTATATATCCAGCAAAATTGTCTCTCAAATATGATGGCAAAATTAGAGCATTACCAGATAAACAGAAATAAAGGGACTATGTAAAAACCAGACCAAACTTACAAGAAATATTAAAGGAACTCCTCCAGTTGGAGAACCAACAACACCAGACAATATTTCAAGACTAGGACACAGGACAGATCAACCATATACCAATCCAAATAGAGAATTCTTTCAAAAATAAAACAAAGCTAAAAGAGTGAAAATAGGGAATCAGGAATATCAATATGTAAATGATGACAACTTCAA
Organism: Elephas maximus indicus; assembly: GCF_024166365.1. NCBI lineage: Eukaryota > Metazoa > Chordata > Mammalia > Proboscidea > Elephantidae > Elephas > Elephas maximus. The sequence goes on along the minus strand of NC_064846.1, from coordinate 95,433,330 downwards.
AACCAAAAAGAGGGAATGAACGGTGCAGTCATAGAACTGCCATATGGAGAGGAAGTCAAGGTGATATCAAGAAAGAAAAGGCTGGCCTAAACTTAGAAAAATAAAGGTAAATTTCAAGATAACCGCAAAGGAAGCTAACAAACCTACCCATCAAAATAAAAAAGAAGAAAAAAAAAGACTAAGCACACACAAAATCAACAATAATGAAAGAAATGTAAAGAAAACCCATAAACAAAAAGAACTCAGCACAGAAAATTAAATGGAACAAAGAAACCATCAATACCACACACACAAAAAAAAAATGACAGCAATAAACTCATTCCTGTCAATAACTACACTGAATGTAAATGGCCTAAAGGCACCAGTAAAGAGACGGGGTGGCAGAATAGATTAAAAAAAAAACACTATCCATATATATGCTGTCTACAAGAGACATACAATAGACACAAAGACTAAACAAAGTAAAACTCACAGGAAGGAAAAAAATACATTAAGCAAACAATAACCAAAAAAGGCCAGGAGTGGCAATATTAATCTCTGAAAAAAAAAAAGACTTTAAAGCAAAATCCACAATAAAGGGTAAGGAAGGACACGAGATAATGATTAAAGGGTTAATATAGCACACACCAGTAGGACATAACCATAATAAATAATACACACCCAATGACAGGGCTCAAAAATTACATAAAGCAATCTCTAATAGCATTGAAAAGAGAAATAATAGAGAAACAATAATAGTAGCAGGCTTCGACTCACCACTTTCAGTGAAGGAACAGAACATCTAGAAAGAAACTCAATAAAGATACATAACATCTAAATGCCACCATCAACCAACACGACCTCATAGACATATACACAGAACACTCCACCCAACACCAACAAAGTTACATTCTTTTCCAACTCTCATGGGACATTCTCCAGAATAGACCATATTTTGGGCTACAAAGCAAACCTCAACAAAATCCAAATAATGAAAATAATACAAAGCATCTTTTCTAATAATAACGCCATAAAAGTAGAAATCAATAACAGAAATAGCAAAGAAAAAAATTATATACATGGAAACTGAACAACACTTTGCTTAAAAACTACTGAATAACAGGAGAAATCAAGGATGGAATAAAAAAATTCATAGAATCAAATGAGAATGAAAACACATCTTACTAAAACTTTCGGAACACAGCAAAAGCAGTGTTTAGAGGTCAACTTATAGCAAAAAAAAATGCACGCATCAGAATAAAAGAATGTGCCAAAATCAAAACACTAACCCTAAAACTCAAACAAGTAGAAACAGAAGAGCAAAAGAAGTCCAGGGCACGGGAAAGAAATAATAACGATTAGGGCAGAAATAAATGAAATAGAGAACAGAAAAACAATAGAAAAATCAACAAGCTCAAAAGCTGGTTTTTTGAAAAGATCAACACAATTGACAAACTGTTGACCAAACTGACAAAAGGAAAACAGGAGAGGAAGCAAATAAACTGAATAAGAAATGAAACAGTGTATCACAACAGACACGACTGAGATAAAAATGATCATGACAGAATACTATGAAAAATTGTACTCCAACAAACTTGAAAACCTAGAGTAAATAGACAAATTTCTGGAAACACACTACCTACCTAAACTAACAGAAACTGTAGAAGAAAAATTAAACAGACCCATAAAGATAGAAGAGATTGAAAAGATAATTTAAAAACTCTCAACAATAAAAAGGCCTGGCCTGAATGGCTTCACTGGAGAATGCTACCAAACTCTAAGAGAAGAGCTCACATCAATAAAACTCAAATTATTTCAGAACGTAGACAAGAACTCATTCTATGAAGCCAGCATAACCCTGATACCAAAGCCAGGAAAAGACATCAGAAAAAAAAAAAAGAAAACTACTACAGATCAATATTCCTCATGAACATAGACACAAAAATTCTCAATGAAATTCTAGCCAATAGAATTCAACAGCATATCAATAAAATAATACATGATGACCAAGTCTGATTCATACAAGCTACACAGGGATGATTCAACATTAGAAAAACAACATAATACATCACATAAATAAAACAAAAGAATCACGTGATCTTATCAATCAATGCAGATAAAGTCCAACACCCATTCATGATAAAGTCCAACACCCATTCTTGATAAAAACTCTTAGCAAAATAGGAATAGAAGGGAAATTCCTTGACATAATAAAGGGCATTTATACAATACCAATAGCCAACAGCATTCTAAATGGACAGAGACTGAAAGCATCTCCCTTCAAAGGGAACCAGACAAAGATACTCTTTATCACCACTCTTATTCAACACCACGGTGGAAGTCCTAGTTAGAGGAATAAAGCAAGAAAAAGAAATAAAGGGTATCCAAATTGGTAAGTAAAGGTAAAACTCCCTATTTGCAGATGATGTAATCTTACACACAGAAAACCTCTAAGAAGTTACAAGAAAGCTACTGGAACCAATAGAAGATTTCAGCAAACTAGCAGGATACGAGATTAACATACAAAAATCAGTTGGATACCTCTACACCAACAAATAAAACTTGGAAAAGGAAATCAGCAAATCAATACCACTTATAATAGCCCGCAGGAAGATAAAATACTTAGGAATAAATCTAACCAGGAACACAAAAGACCTATACAAAGAAAACTACAAAACACTACTACAAGAAACCAAAAGAGACCTAAGTAACTGGAAAAGCATACATGCTCATGGATAAGAAGACTTAACATTGTGAAAATGTCAATACTACCAAAGCGATCTACAGGTACAACGCAATCCCAATCCAAATTCCAACAACATTTTTTTAACAAGATGGAAAAACAAATCACCAATTTTATATGGAAAAGGAAGAGGCCTCAGATAAGTAAAGCACTGTTGAAGAAGAAGAAAAAAGTGGGAGGCCTCAAACTACCTGATCTTACAACCAATTATAATGCCACAGTAGTCAAAACATCCTGGTACTAATACAACAACAGACACATAGACCAAGGGAACAGAATTGAGAACCCAGATGTAAATCCATTTGTCTATGAGCAGCTGGTATTTGACAAAGGGCTAAAATTTGTTAAATGAGAAAAGACAGTCTTTTTAACAAACGGTGCTGGCATAACTGGATGCCTATCTGTAAAAAAAAAAAAAAAGAAAAGAAACCAGTTTCATACCTCACACCATATGCGAAAACTTACTCAAAATGAATCAAAGACCTAAATATAAAACCTAAACAATAATATCATGGAAGAAAAAATAGGGACAATGCTAGGGGGCCTAATACATGGGATAAATAGTATACAAACTGTGACTAACAATGCACAAACACCAGAAGAGAAACTAAATTACTGGGAGCTCCTAAAAATTAAACAATCGTGCTCATCAAAACACTTCACCAAAAGAGTAAAAGGAGAACCTACAAACTGGGAAAAAATTGTTGGCTACAACATATCCGGCAAGGGTTTAACCTCTAAAATCTACAAAATACTTCAAAACCTCAACAACAAAAAGGCAAATAATCCAATTTAAAAAATGGGCCCAGGATATGAACAGACACTTCACTAAAGAAGACATTCAGTTGGCTAAAAGACATCATTAGCCATTAGAGAAAAGCAAATCAAAACTACAACGAGATACCACCTGTCTTAGGCTGGGCTCTCTACTTATGCAAAACCAGTAAAACCTATAAATATCTATATACAGAGATTTATATCAAGGAAAGGCTCATGGGGTTGTAGAGGCTGGAACATCCCAAGTCCATGGGTCAGGCTGGAGGCTTCTCCTGATTAACGTGGCCACAGGGACTGACAAACCCAAGATTGACAGGACAGACAGCAGGGCTCTTGTTCACAGGCTGGGAAGACCAGTGAATCCAAAAACTGGCAGGCAAGACTGCTGGTAAGCTGCTAGCTCAAGTTCCAATAACCAGAGGTCAGACCAACAGGAGCCAGCGGCAAGATCAAGAACGAGCAAAAGTCTAAGAGCCTTGCCAGAGAGTCCACCCATATTGGATGCAAGGCACACCCACAAGGAAAATTCCCTTCAACTGATTGGCTACTCACAGCAGATCCCATCATGGAGGTGATCACATTGTATCAAATTTCATCATGGAAGTTGTGATGGTTAAGATTGTGTTTTAACTTGGCTGGGCCATAATTCTCAGCAGTTGTATAATGTTGTGATCACTTCCCTGTTGACATTTGATACATGATCACCCCCATGATGGGATCTGCTGCGGTACTGGTAGAGGTGGGGCCTGTTTTGGCTCACTGCCTCCCTCAATCTTCAGCTCTCTGCTCTCCAGGACCTGGCTCTTCCTACTTGCCTTGCCGGGGCTTTTGCTTGTTCTGGATCCTTCACCTGGCTCCTGTTCGTCTTGCCTGCGGTCTTGCCTAGAGATCTTGAAACTTGTTGCTCTTCACAACCTGTAAGCAACAGCCCTGCTTTCAGGCCTGCTGATCTTGGGTTTGCCAGCCCCTGTGGCTACGTGAGACAGGAGAAGCCTTTTCCTGCCCCCATGCACTTGGAAAGTTACAGCCTCTAAAAACCGTGTTAGCCATTTCATTGATATAAATCTCTCTCTACATATATATATTTATACACTTTGCTGGTATTGCGTCTCTAGAGAACCCAGCCTAAGACATTTGGTACCTACAGTGGTTCTAGAGAAACAATATTGTAAGGATGAATTTTCTAAATTGGTTCTCAGATCTGGTTAGTCTTAAAGATGTTCATGACTCTGCTTCCATTAGTAAAGAGGGCACTGCTAATCCATGATATGAGGTGACAATACAAATACGCAAAATATCAGCACAAAGAGATCAGGTATTAGTGAAAGACGAGGCTCTGGGTGATTGCATGGATGATACCCTTTTACAATTTTGTCATAATGAGAAGTCCAAAGAAGCTGGTCGTTTGGTCCTACTTTTGCTAGACAAACTGGTGAAAGAAAGAGATGAGCTCAGGGCTTCAGAGTCAAAGCTCATACGTCGCATACACGACCTCAAAGTTTCAACTTGTGCCTTGAAAGAAAGCCTTATTTCTTGTAATAACACAGCTGATACTGCTGAAAACCAAACCCAGAGTTTTATCGTAAGAGTGACTGAATTACAACGCCAATTCAACTGCCAACCTTAAGAGGTGTCTGAAGTTAAAGTAAGGACATTGATTTGGAAGAACTGGGATCCTGAAACCTGGGATGGGAACATATGGGTGAATAATGAGGAAGCTGGAGACATTGAGCCCCTAAATTCCATTGAATCACTCCTGCCAACAGAACCATTACCCCCTCCACTCCCATCTAATGAGATTTACCCTGCTGTATGTAAAGCACCTTTGTCTGAGTCATTTCCTGGTACATAGCCTGAGACAGATGCTTTACAACACAATGCTGAATGTTCTCAAAACATTTTCCCACCAATTTTGGCTCCTAGATCTATAAATAGACTTAAGTCTCCGCTGAGGCCCAAAAGGTGAAAGTACAAACTGTAACCCAGGAGGAGGTACACTACACTCTGTAAGAACTGCTTGAATTTTCTAAGTACAAACTGAAACCTGGGGAATATGTTTGGGAATGGCTATTAAGGGTGTGGGGTAATGTTGCAAGAAACATAAAGATGGATCAGTCTGAGTTTATTGGTATGGGCTCTCTAAAGACAGATGCTTCATTCAATGTTTCAGCTTGAGAAGTTAGGAAAGGATCCAGTAGTTTATTTTGGGGGGTTGCTGAAGAACGGATTGTGCAGCAGCCTAAAATAAATCAAGTTAAAGTACCAGACTTGCCTTAGTATATTGTAGAAGAAGGTATTCAAAGGCTTGGGGAGATTGGCATGCTACAGTGGATTTATCAGGTTAGACCCACAGACCCACACATGGAGTGCCCAGAGGACACAACTTTTACCATAACAGTGAGGAACAAATTTGTGAAGGAAGTGCCAGCATCCTCAAAGACTGCTGTGATTGCTATTTTATGTAAGTCAGATTTGACAGTGGGAACTGCCCGAACTGAATTAAGACACCTAACTACAATGGGGCTGACTGGAGCCCTTGGTGGTAGGGCCGAAACGGCAGCAGTCAATCAACAAAGACTAGGTGGGTGTGGTTACCATAAAGGACTGCAGAATCAAAGCAGTAATTAGAATAGTGTGACTGGTATGGACTTAAGGTGTTGGTTACTTAGTCATGGTGTTCCTAGGAGTGAAATAGATAGGAAACCTACTAAATATTTACTTGATCTGTACAAGCAGATGAATTCATGGCCAAGTGAAAAGCCGTCTAACTTGAATTGCCAGAACAGAGAATCATGGCATCTCAATCAATTCCCAGACTTCAGCGAGTTTACAGATCCACAACCCCTTGATTGAAGGGGAAGTCAGGTCCCCTTGAGGAAGGACTAGAATACACTGCCAAAAACTTACAGTGGTAGTCTTTCTCCGAGCCTTTCCAAAAGGGATCTGCAGCCTTTTACAAGAGCGATCGTTCACTGGGGAAAAGGAAATAATCGGAATTTGGGGGATTACTGGATACTGGCTCTGAACTGACACTACTTCCAGAAGCCCCAGGGGGTTAGAAGCTGGAGAAATGGACACATAAAGAGAGGGTGGAGGGAGGGAGCGGGTTGTCTCATTAGGGGGAGAGCAATTGGGAGTATGTAGCAAGGTGTATGTAAGTTTTTGTGTGAGAGACTGACTTGATTTGTAAATTTTCACTTAAAGCACAATAAAAATTTAAAAAAATGGGCCTTTAGAACTCCACCACCTCCCCTCCCCCACCAAAACATGCAACCTCTTCTCTCTTCAGCCCTAGTACAGGAGAACTTCCCCATCCCAAGCCCAGTCTCCGCTCCCCACCCCCCGCCCCGCAACACACACACACAAACTCACATTTTTGTTTTATTCCTCCTCTGGGAGGCTAAGGATAAAGGGCTTTGATGAAAGCTTGATGCTCTAGCCCAGTTCTCTACCCACCCCGGCCCAAGGCCCTAAACTACAAGTCTCTCTCTCCCCTCCCCTCAACTTGACCCAGCTCTCACTCCCGGTTATCTCTGCCCCATCCTAGACTCCAGTGTCCCTTGTTCACTGCTATCTACTAGTTATTGTGGCTGCTACAGCAGTTACCTTCAACAGTCAGTTCCTCCAGCCAGCCTATCCCCATTCAGTCCCCAGATCTGAAGACCTGATCCCTGAGCTATGTCTAAACAGTGGTTGTTGTTGTTGTTGTTAGGTGCCATCAGTCAGTCCTGACTCATCGCGACCCTATGCACGACAGAATGAAACACTGCTCTATCCTGCACCATCGTCACAATTGTCGCAATGTTCAAGCCCATGGTTGCAGCCACAATCCATCTCGTTGAGGGTGTTACTCTTTTTCGCTGACCCTCCATTTTACCAAGCCTGATGTCCTTCTCCAGGGACTGATCCCACCTGACAACATGTCCAAAGTATGTGAGACAAAGACTCGCCATCCTTGCTTCTAAGGAGCATTTTGGTTGTACTTCTTTCAAAAGAGATTTGCTCGTTCTTTTGGCAGTCCATGGTATATTCAATATTCTTTGCCAACACCGCAATGCAAAGGCATCAATTCTTCTTTGGTCTTCCTTATTCGTTGTCCAACTTTCGCGTGCATATGAGGTGATTGAAAACATCATGGCTTGGGTCAGGCGCACCTTAGTCCTCAGGGTGACATCTTTGCTTTTCAACACTTTAAAGAGGTCTTTTGCAGCCGATTTGCCCAATGCAATGCGTCTTTTGATTTCTTGACTGCTGCTTCCATGGGTGTTGATTGTGGATACAAGTAAAATGAAATCCTGGACAACTTAAATTGTTTCTCTGTTTATCATAATGTTGCTTATTGGTCCAGTTCTGAGGATATTTGTTTTGTTTATGTTGAGGTGTAATCCATACTGAAGGCTGTGGTCTTTGATCTTCATCAGTAAGTGTTTCAAATCTTCTTCACCTTCAGCAAGCAAGGTTGTGTCATCTGCATAACGCAGGTTGTTAATGAGTCTTCCTCCAATCCTGATGCCCCGTTCTTCTTCATATACTCCAGCTTCTCCAATGATTTGCTCAGCATGCAGATTCAAAAGGTATGGTGAAAGGATACAAGTGTAACGCACACTTTTCCTGACTTTCAACCATGCAGTATCCCTTGTTCTGCTCGAACGACAGCCTCTTGGTCTAGGTAGATCCCTCATGAGCACAATTAAGTGTTCTGTATTTCCCATTTTCTGCAAAGTTATCCATAATTTGTTATGATCCACACAGTCAAATGCCTTTGCATAGTCAATAAAACACAGGTAAACATCTTTCTGGTATTCTCTGCTTTTAGCCAGGATCCATCTGATATCAGCAATGATATCCCTGGTTCCCCGTCCTCTTCTAAGTTTTCCTTGCATGTGATATTTATGTTATTGTTCAATAATTTCCACATTTGGCTGGATCACCTTTCTTCGGAATAGGCATAAATATGGATATCTTTCAGTCAGTTGGCCAGATAGCTGTCTTGCAAACTTCTTGGCATAGATGAGTGAGTACTTCCAGCTCGGCATCCATTTGTTGAAACATTTCAGCTGATATTCTGCCAACTCCCAGAGCCTTGTTTTTTGCCAGTGCCTTCATTTTTTTCAGTGCAGCTTGGACTTCTTCCTTCAGTACCATCAGTTCCTGATAATATGCTACCTCCTAAAATGGTTGAAAGTCGACCAATTCTTTTTGGTATGGTGACTCTGTGTATTCCTTCTATCTTCTTTTGATGCTTCCTGTGTCATTTAATATTTTCACCACAGAATCCTTCAGTATTGCAACTCGAGGCTTGAATTTTTTCTTCAGTTCTTTCAGCTTGAGAAATGTTGATCATGTTCTTCCCTTTTGGTTTTCTATCTGCAGGTCTTTGCACATGTCGTCATAATAGTTTACTTTTTCTTCTCGAGTAGTTCTGTGAAATCTTGTGTTCAGCTCTTTTACTTCATCATTTTTTCCTTTTGCTTTAGCTACTTGACATTCAAGAATAAGCTTCAGAGTCTCTTCTGACATCCACTTAGGTCTTTTCTTTCTCTCCTATCTTTTTACAGACCTCTTGCTTTCTTCATGTATGATGTCCTTGATGTCATTCCACAAGTTGCCTCGTCTTCGGTCGTTAGTATTCAACACATCAGATCTGTTCTTGAGATGATCTCTAAATTCAGGTGAGATATACTCAAGGTTGTACTTTGGTTCTCGTTATCTGTTCTAATTTTCTTCAGTTTCAACTTGAACTTGCATATGAATAATTGTTGGTCTGATCTGCAGTCAGCCTGTGATCTTGTTCTGACTGATGATATTGAGCTTTTCCATCATCTCTTTCCACAGATGTAGTCAATTTGATTCCTGTGTATTCCATCTGGCAAGGTCCATTTGTATAGTCGCCATTTATGTTGGTGAAAAAAGATATTTGCAACAAAGAAATCATTAGTCTTGCAAAATTCAATCCTGCTATCTCCAGCATTCTTTCTATCACCAAGGCCATGTTTTCCAACTACCGATCCTTCTGCTTTGTTTCCAACTTTCAAATTTCAATCACCAATAATTATCAGTGCATCCTGATTGCATGTTCGATCAATTTCAGACTGCAGAAGTTGGTAAAAATCTTCAATTTCTTCATCTTTGGCCTTAGTGGTTGGTGCTTAAATTTGAATAATAGTCGTATTAACTGGTCTTCCTTGTAGGCATATGGATATTATCCTGTCACTGACAGCGTTCTACTTCAAGATAGATCTTAAAATGTTGTTTTTGACAATGAGTGCAACACCATTCCTCTTCACTTGTCATTCCCGGTATAGTAGACTGTAAGATTGTTCAATTCACAATGACCAATACCAGTGCATTTCAGCTCACCAATGCCTAAGATATCGATCTTTATGCATTCCATTTCATTTTTGATGATTTCCAATTTTCCTAGATTCATACTTCGTACATTCTATGTTCTGATTATTAATGGGTGTTTGCAGCTGTTTCTTCTCTTTTTGAGCCTTGCCCCATCAGCAAACGACTCCTGAAAGCTTGACTCCCTCCACGTCATTAAGGTCAACTCATTTGAGGAGGCAGCTCTTCCCCAATCGCATTTTGAGTGCCTTCCAACCTGAGGGGCTCATCTTCCAGCACTATATCAGACAGTGTTCCATTGCTATTCATAAGGTTTTCACTGGCAAATTTTTTTCCAGAAGTCAACTACCTGGTCCTTCTTCCTAGTCTGTCTTAGTCTCGAAGCTCAGCTGAAACCTGTCTACCATGGGTGACCCTGCTAGTATTTGTATACTGGTGGCATAGCTTCCAGCATCACAGCAACATGCAAGCTCCCACAGTACGACAAACTGACAGACTTGTGGGGGCTAGAGAGTGGAAACCAGAGCAATTCGAAGCATGGTGTGATGCAAGGAACAACCTGGAGTTGAAAGGAGCTGAAGAACATTGGCTTTATGGAGCAGGGCCCTATTTTCTTATCACTACCCCAAGGCAAAAGTGGTCCTTCCCTGGTCATGGGCTCAGAGTTACTCAGATTTTCCACTTCTTAAACTTCCATGGAGCAAAAGGGAAATCATTTTCTTACGTCCCCATACTTTTTGCTTGCCTTACCAGAAAGGCTTGTAATTCATTTTCCTTTCTGTCAGGCTAGACTTCCTGGTTTCCCCAAAACTGTCCGACTGAATCAGGGGTTCCCTTAACTGAAGACAGGCAGAATGATGAACAATACAACTTTCTAAGCCTTGAGATCGATGGCGTTTTCCTACTAAACCCTGTGAGGCTGCAATTATTTTTAGAGGTGAGAGCTGAAGTGAACTAAGGGATGGATGCCATGCCTAAGAGCTGAAACTACTCTCATTTTTTTTTATTAGATGAGTTTACATTTGAGAAGTGGGGGAAATGTTCTAGGAAATTAGGCTTTTCCAGTTTGAACTGATCCGCAGAGGACTCTTTCTACCTTTCTCCTTCTGTGTAGGTCATCTGGTATTGTTTGGTGAGCCAATTTAAAACCTATATGACAGGTGAGCCCTTTAAACTGAGGCATTTAACACATATAGTTTGGATTTGTTGCCTCATCTTGGGAAAGTGGCTTAACCTTTCCATAGCATAGTCTCCTCTTGTACAAAATCAAGATCAATATACCCTCTTGCTTCTTTGCCTCCTAAGACATGAAATGATAAATGTGAGTATGTCTCCAGGGTACATTGACATATACAGGTCTTTGTTTTGTTTTGCTTTTATCCTGGATTAAAAAAAAAAATTAGCTTAAAAGCGCTTTAGCAGAAAATAAATCCTAGAGTGTTATAGCATGTCAGTACTTTTAGAGTGTGTTGAGGGAGAAAAAAAATTTAATAAAATATTTTCCATCTCTGCCTTCCCTCTTTGTTCGTGATAATTTGGGGGAGAGACTAATGATGCCAGTCCCAATTCCAAAGTTTTGAATGCTGTTGTCTCTCCTCTAACTTATAAAAAAACCTGCTGGTGTCGAGTCAATTCCAACTCATAGTGACCCTATAGTGTTACCACAAATCATGGATTCGAGCCACCTGCTGCAAAGCCAATACTGAGACAGGAGGAGGTAAGCAGCAAGAGGGCTTTATTGAACACTGGTGTCCAAGAGACAGAGGGGATTAAATTTCTCCCAAATTCTGTCTAACTCTAAAGGGCTAACTGGAGGGTTTTACAGGGGGAAGGTCAGAGTTTAGAGATTTCCAGGAATCCTGGCTTTTCTTTGAGTTGGATATGATTATAAAGTGATCTATCACTGAGGCCTTGTAAGTCTCTTTACGTCATCGTGGAGTCTTGCCAGTCTCTTCACGCCATCCTGGTTTCTGTCAGGGTTTAGAGATTTCTAGGAATGTTGAGTTCTCTTTGAAGTGGATCTAAGCTTTGTTCAGCCATCTTGGTCTTGTGTTTTTGTCTTCCTGGGAGAGGAACATAGTTTAATCAACAATAAAAAAAAATTGATTACCTCTTTTTTCCTTAAAGGAACAATCATGAGACAGATTTCAGAGCAAGCAAATATGTTTCAAAGACTAGAGATTAATCACAGTTAATACAGCTATACTAAAACAAATTAGAAAATATATTCTCTTTACTTTAATACTAAAACACCAAAGAAAATGTATTTTCTCTACTTCAATAGGACAGAATAGAACTGCCAAATAGGGTTTCCAAGGAGCAGCTGGCGGATTCGAACTGCTGACTTGTTAGCAGCTGAAGGCTTAACCACTGTGCCACCAGGGCTCCAACTTTCTTATAGGCTGTTACGAAGTCTTACAAAACCTAGTTACATTTAAGTTCAGTAATGTCTCCTGGTCCATTTAGATTGGAAGGAAGGGTAAACAAGAGCCGGTGGCACAACAAGGCTCCGCATATTAGGATTTTTCTGCCATTAGCAGTTCGAGTCAATGCGTGCTCCAACCTCTTCCTTTTCCTCCCCTCTCCCTTTGATTTGGGTTTTAACATCTATTTCTTTTCATATTTATAGATGATAATACCCATAGGCAGGAGGAGAGATCATTATTGGGGTAAGTTATGAAAACTTTTATTCACATTAACACGTGATATCTTTGTGGTGACAGCTGTATCCAGTCAAAATGAACAACAAGAACTGGGTTACAGATGATTTTGTTAAGTACTTTGATGAAAAATACATAATGTGCATCCCTCCATGGAACATTCTGGGGCAGTAGCTAGAGATTTATCACACTTCCTTTTCCAGCAGAAAGGAACCCTTGGTCTCCCCACTGATTGAAATGAGTAACTTTCTTGGTCTCAAAAAAAGATTGCTATTGGAACAAGCCCCCAAAAAGGTGTGCTTGGGATCTTTATGTCTCATGTTCTGCAGTTCTAGCTCTGGAGGGTGATGGGTGTCAACTTTCATTTTGTACTCAGCTCTCAGCCCAGGATCTTCCCAAGACTGAATAGATTAGAGTTGCTGATAACTCTGACGGTTGAGGTAAAACAAATCCTGTCTTAGACAGTTGATTAACTGAATTACCAGGCACTCAAGGAGAAAACCCACTGCTCGTCAAGTTGGTTCCGACTCATAGCTACCCTATAGGACAGAGTAGAACTGCCCCATAGAGTTTCCAAGGAGCACCTGGCGGATTCAAACTGCCAAGCTCTTGGTTAGCAGCTGTAGCACTTAACCACTACACCACCAGGATTTCTATGGCTCTTAACCAAGAGGTTGGCAGTTCAAATCCGCCAGGTGCTCCTTGGAAACTCTATGGGGCAGTTCTACTCTGTCTTATAGGGTCGCTATGAGTCAGAATCAACTCCATGGCAGTGGGTTTGGTTTTATTTTATTTTTTGGTCAGGGAGAAAACAACAGTTTAGATTTAGATTTCTCTTGGAGCTTATTTATTTAATAATGAGAGCAGTGGGTAAGGGAGATTCTAAATGCAGCCATTTCTTTTTACAAGAGCATAGCCTAGGCTTCCTAGACCAGTGCATGTTTTTTATTGTGGATCATCATCTTAATATAGTTAAAATATTTTGTTTTCACTGGTAAACTGATTTCTATTACAAATACTGGAAATCAAAATTAGGTTAGTAGTAATGACTTGAACCGAAACCAAAAACGAGAACAAACTAAGAGGAAATCACAAGCTGAAGCCTTTTTTTAAAAAAGGAATCATTAACCAAAATGAAGTAGTTAAAAAGCAAAACAAAAGCATTAAGTGAACCAGTTGTAGCGATCATATATATTTTGAAGCAATTAAACTAGAGCAAACTGAAGTCTTATAGAACTATGGGAAAAACTGATTCATTTCTCTGGTTTTCGGTTTCCTCATCTTTAAAATGAAGAACTTGGACTAGGTGACCCCTAATATCCCTTTCAGCTTTAGTATTCTGTTCTATGCAGTCTCAGAATTAAATCTTAACTTTTTTCTAATTTTGTTCTAGTCCTTAGATTGCACTTTAAAAAAGAAAAAAAAAAAGATTACTACTCAGACCTCTGTTTTGAATTGACTACAATCTGGCTTTCCAGGGTGTTTATTGTTATGTCACTTTTTTTTTCCCTAGCCAATCAGAATTATTTTTTCACCTGAAAGATGTTCTTCAGGAGAACAGGGTCAGCATGTAAGTAGAGCAAGGAGGACAGAAAACTACTGAGATATGGGAAACTGAAGAGTATGGAAAATGGGAAACGGGAAGAATCAGAAGAAACTCTGTGGTGTTGGGATACTAATGTCCACTGAAAATTGAAGTATATGGATAATACATATTTAGCTAGTGGTCTCTATCTTTTCTTTTATAAATCCTTCTGTTAGAGAATAGAGATAGACAGTTAAATAGATGGATAAATAATTACTCATAGATTTTTGAGTTTTCCCTTGTTTCTTGTTCCCTCGCCTATTGGTAGGGTAGTGTTGAGGAGCAAGAAAAAGGAAAAGTAAATATGTCAATATAATTTATCCGTTTGAAAATTAGACCTTGAGTGCATCCACAGGATCATAAACCACATTTGAGAGTCGGTCACAGGAAAGATAATCTAATCTAATTACCCACGTAGTGCTTGGATTTCCTCTATAATATTCCAGCATGTTATTAAATATTTCCATTGATAGGCAGTTAATTGCCTTCCGTGTAACCCTGTTATATCTTTGGACAGCTCTGCTGTTGGAAATTTTCTACTTTACACCTATCAGAGAGCTGTCTTGCTATAATTTTTAACTATATTCTAATTCAACCCCTCTGGGCCATGCATAGCAAACCCAATGCTCCTTACGCATGATAGGCTTAGTATACATTTTAAGACAATGATCCTTTCACTGTCACTTCAGCCCTGACTTTTCACCAGGCTAGGTTATGTATTCACAGTCCCTTCAACCTTTCCTCATATAACTTGATTGGGAGTCCCCTCACTATCCTAATTGTTGCCTGAACACATTTCAGTTTGTTTGATCATCTCATAAGGTGTGGCTTTCCAAAATGAATGCCATACTCCTAGAATTGATTGCCTGGTGCATAGTAAGGTAGGATTGTTACCTTCTTCATTCTATATGCCATATTTCTATCAAGTCATTCAAAAGTAAATCTGTTGCTTTTGCAGTCGTATTTTACATTCTTTTAGTATTGAGTGTACTGACAGGTAGAATTCTTAGGATATGTACACTGAAGCAAATTTCTACCCATTTTTTACATGTGTAACTGGTTTTATTCTAAGCACGTGTATTTCTATTAAATTTCATTCTTGTAAAATTGGACCCGTTTTTCAAAACTGGCAAGATTTTTTTTGGATTCCAATTTGGTTATCCAATATACCCTTTTACATAACTTCTTAACAAACTCTGCTAAGTATGCCTACTACTTTATGCAAGCCTCTTATTAAAATTCTGAAGAGACAGGGTCCAAGAGAATAAAGGATCAGAACAGTGCTATGTCCTGTCAACAGAACCTTTCTTACAGGTTTGCAATGATTCCTTCCTCAGCATAAGCATATTTTATATATAGAACTTCAACCAGTTACAAGCCAACTTAATTGTACTATTGCCCAGTCCATATTTCTCCATCTTGTCTACAAGGATACAATTTGTATGTCTATGTCTGTCTATCTTCATTGCACATACAGATAAGCTGTGCCTCAAAACTTCCAGGCAGCCATAGACAGCTAGGAATGCGACACATACACCCACTGGCATCAACCATTCTACGGGTGTACGTTCATCTGTGATAGAGCTGGACACACAAGACACACAGTGTTGGCAAAGTGAAAGCCATTATTATTATTTATAGAAAGCAAACAGTAAACACTAACAACAGATTGTTTTTTCTTTGTCAAAACAACTTTTATTTTCATTAAATTTTTTTTTTGTACTTTAGATGAAGCTTTCCAGAACAAACTAGTTTCTCATTAAACAGTTAGTACACATATTATTTTATGACATTGGTTAACAACCCCATGACATATCAACACTTTCCCTTCTCAACTTCGGGTTCCCTATTACCTGCTTTCTTGTTCCCTCCTGCCTTCTAGTCCTTGTCCTTGGGCTTGTGTGTCCCTTTAGTCTTGTTTTGTTTTATGAGCCTGCCCAATCTTTGGCTGAAGAGTGAACCTCGGGAGTGGCTTCATTATACTGAGCTGAAAGGGTGTCCAGGGGCCATACTCTCAGGGTTTCTCCAGTCTCTCTCAGGCCAGCAAGTCTGGTGTTTCTTTTTGAGTTAGAATTTTGTGCTACATTTTTCTCCAGCTCTGTCAGGGACCTTCTGTTGTGATCCCTGTCAAAGCGGTCGGTGGTAGTAGCCAGGCACCATCTAGTTGTACTGGACTCAGTCTGATGGAGGCCATGGTAGATGTGGTCCATTAGTCCTTTGGACTAATCTTCCCCTTGTATCTTTAGTCTTCTTTATTCTTCCTTGCTCCTGAAGGGGTGAGACCAGTGGAGAATCCTAGGTGGCTGCTCACAGGCTTTTAAGACCCCAGACACTACTCACCAAAGTAGAATATAGAACATTTTCTTTATAAGCTATGCTGTGCCAATTAAGGTAGATGTTCCTGGAGACCATGGTCCACACAGCCCTCAGTCCAGCAATTTGGTCCCTCAGAGAGTTTGGATGTGTCTACGGAGCTTCCATGACCTTGCCTTGTACAAGTTGTGCTGGCTTCCCCAGTATTGTGTACTGTCTCACCCTTCACCAAAGTTACCACTTATCTATTGTCGATTTAGTGTTTTTCCATCCCCACCCCTCCCCTCCATCATAACTATCGTTGTTTCTTTTTGTGTATAAACCTTTTCATGAGTTTTTACAGTAGTGGTCTCATACAATATTTGCCCTTTTGTGATTGACTTATTTCACTCAGCATAATGCCCTCCAGATTCATCCATGTGATGAGATGCTTCACGGATTCATCGTAGTAACAACAGATTTTTAAAGGGGAAATGCTTACCCTTCCCCAAATTGCCCATGTCCATTCTTATGTAGCTGGCTGGGCAGGCACACCGTGGTTTAGGTCAGATGCTGTCGTCACATCATCACTGCCTCTGGCTACCACCATGCTCCTTGGGGGGCCTGCACAGCTCCTGAGGCATCTTCTCTGCCTCTGGCCTCTCCTGCTGGCTCCCACCATGCTGCCCAGGCCTGTGGGCCTCTTTTGCCACCAGGCTACCTAGGCTCCTGCTGCCCGGGGGGTGGGGCAGTGGCTTGCAGCCCCTGCATGTGGCACTCTCAAGTCTCTCTTGCCCTGCACAAGCAAGTGTTACAGCTCTTTTAACTCTGCTGGCAAGCCTCCTGCCTAAAGGCATCTGGCTCCACTCTGCTGTACAAAGACCCCTGCACAGGATCATCCAAGGCAACCTCTCCACGGGACACACTCAGGCCTCTGTCTTGCACAGGTAAGTGTTACAGCTCCTTTAGCTGCACCAGCAGGCCTCCTGCCTGAATGTGCTCAACCCTCACTCTGTGGGCCACCAAGCCCACCACACACAGTTGCCTTCCTCCATAGACCAGCAAGTCCACTGCAGCAGCCTCATTCCATGGGCTGGCAAGCCCACTGCCATTGTCTCTTGGCCTCTCACACCATCTTCAGTGTTACAGCTCTTTCTTTTGGGTCTAGGAGGTTCTCAGTACAGGGACCCCAGGTTCTTGGTCCAAAGAATCCACTCTGCTCCAGACTCTTCTTGATGGTAGTGAGGTTCCCCTGAACTTCTTTGGGATTGGCCATTGTATAAGTATAAGCATACTCCTTGTCAATTTCAGGGCATGGTCCTCCCACCAGGACCACGAATTGAACAATTCTTTCAGTAGACCACAAATCGCTCAATTTGCATAGTAAACTGACCAATCCCTTGCAAGTTTGTGGCCCAGTCAATCATTTTGGGAGAGTTAGAAGACCACGGCTAGATAGGCCATACAAAAGCAGTTCAGTACACCGTACAATTTGACCTTGTCAAATGTTCTGCTGAGAATGCAATGTTGTCTAACCCATATCAGTGATCTGTATCAAAAAAAAAAAAAAAGGAGAGAGAACGCAGTTAGTCTGATGTTACTGGGCTTTTTGTTTGCTTGTTTGACCCCACACTTGGGCTTAGTAAGTAGCTCTTTCATTTTTAAGCGCTCAAAACCAATCTTCTAATAAACCATTCTAAGATTTTTGGGAGGAGAGTGGCAAGTTCACTGGTATTTGGTTGAGAAATTTCATTCTTATGTGTTATAAAAAATACGGAATAATCTTCGGAAATAGCTTCAGTATGCCTACCCTGAAGCTGGGAGTGATAGCAATGGAGAGCTAGGCTGTATGAGGACTTGCTGGACATAATACTTTTTGAAATTTTGAAAGAGTGAAAAAATATCAGCAATAACAGAAGCGAAGTAGGGGTTATAGTCAGCAACTGAGACCACTAAAATACCCTAGAACCAACTGTTGACTCTCCCCCCAGGTTTTCTGGTGCTATTAAATTGTGTATCCTACTATATCACAAGAATGCTGTACTCGTGGTCCTTTTTCCAAAAAAGGTTATGAGGTGCTTATCTAACACTTTTTGTGTGGGAGATGGGAGTGGTCTTTTCCTCAAACAGGTTAAGGGATAAAGCTTGTTGTTAAGCAAAACTGGCTCTTAAACTTTGTCTCTATTTTCACCTTGCTTCCCTAAGACTTCTTACAGCGTTAAGCCATAAATCCTCCTTCTTTGATTCCCAGAAGTTCTGTGTAGTACCTTATTTCTGTTGTGACTTTCCCTTGTGTCTTGATCATTCCATAGGTACCCATAGGGGAAGAAGATGAGACCAGCCACAGTGACAGTGATGATAATGTGAAGGTCACCACCAGCAGCATAAAGACAAACCCTTCCATGTTCATGTGCGGGCCTTAAGCTAATTTAGGTTTCAGGACATCCAGGGAGAAGAAAGATAACACAGAAGGAGTTACCTCCCCATTATCTGTGCTTGAAATATTATCTTTGGTATCAGATAGAAAGGAATTTAAAAAGGGCAATTAAGTCACAATTGGTAATTGTCATCATAGCCCGGAGGAGATATTCTATTGCTACTTTGTAAGGTTTTTATTTGTTTTGCTTTGCTTTGTTTGGTTTCATTTGGTTTGGTTTTGGTTTTCTTCCATGGGCATTTTGAATTTTTGTCTTTGTTTATGAGTATATTGCTGTTGTTGTTATTGTTATTGTTTTGAAAATGACTCCCATTTTCTGTTAAAAATTTGGGAGTTTTCAAAGGACTAAAGACCACATGAACCAGAGACTCCACCAGCCTGAGACCAGAAGAACTGTCTGTCATGACAGGGATCACAACAGAGAGTCCTGGATCGAACAGGAGAAAAATGCAGAACTGAATTCAAATTCACTTAAAAAGACCAGACTTACTGGTCTGACAGAGACTGGAGGAACCACGAAACTATGACTCCTCGACACTCTGCTCACCCAGGACAAAACCATTCCTGAGGCCCACTTTTCAGACAAAGATTAGACAGGCCTATAAAACAAAAAAATGACACATGTGAGGAATGTCTTTCTTAGTTCAATCAAATATAAGAGACCAAATGGGCAGCTGCTGTTCAAAAGCAAGATGAGAAGGCAGGAAGGGACGGGAACTGGATGAATGGACACAGGGAACCTGGAGTGGAAAAGGGATAGCATGTCGTCACTTTGTGGGGATCGTAACCAATGTCACAAAACAATATGTGTGTACATTTTTGAATGAGAAATTAATTTGAACCGTAACCTTTCACCTAAAGCATAATAAGAAAAAAAAAGTAAAAAAAAAAAAAATTGGGGCGTTTTAAGGGCAATGAATCAATTTTTCTGATAAAGCAGCTTTTCCTAAGTGCAAATGTTATTAGTTTGCCAAGTAGTTGGGAATCAATTGAGTTTTCCGCATTTAAAAATTGGAAAAGGAGCTGCTTTCTGCATAGCTAAATGTTCTGATCTCGTTCAAAGTTCACTTTTCTTTAGGAAGTATAGTGGTTTGTTTTTAGTTTGAAAAAAAAAAATCAGCAAAAGCTGTAGCCCCACAGAGTTTATTTTTCAGAGCCCCCAATTCCTTGGTCTTTTCTATCACATGTATATTCCCTTTATCATTAAAGTCACAATTTTAAATTTCACATCTCTCCTGACCTTTTTTAATTGTAGCACATCCATTTATAAAGTTAAAATTAGGATCCTCAATATCCTTCTAATTATCCCTCATGAATAGCCCATATTTTGTGTCCACTTGAGTGTGTGTGCTGAATATACTGCTTACAGTGACTCTTTAAATTAGTTATGTCAGTTTATTCTTAATCAATTACAGTGGATCTCTCTTTGTGTCCTAGGGAGATGCCACCAATCTAAACTGACAAGCAGGTCAAGGCTTTGGAAAATCTGTATCAGGTATCCTGTATTATTATTGAAGTCATATGTTATATCCTTGCGGTCTGACTATCTCCTTGACTGTTGGGAACTCCTAGGTGATATGCCCATTTATGATCTATTCCCCTGAAACGGGAGATTTATGATCACTTTAAGCTTCAAGAACGATGTGGGCTTGCTCTTTTGAATTTTGGGAAAGAGGAAACTCATTTTTAGTCTTGGATAAGTGTTTCCTGCTTTGATTAATGACCCTTATTTTTTTTTTTTTTAGAGATTAATGGTATTCTTTTCCTGTCCACTCCTTCTTCATTCAGTTCCACAAAAACACGTCTCCTCCCTCTAAACTTTCTAGACTCCTGACCCCTTTTCTATCAACATCTAGTGTGATGGTTAAGGTTGTGTGTCAACTTGGCTAGGTCATGATTCTCAGTGATTTGGTGGTTATGATGCAGTTTTGCAGCTGTGTAGTGATGTAATCACCCCCGTAATAAGATCTGATATAATATAATCACCTCCGTGATGAGATCTTCTATGAGCAGCCAATCAGTTGAAAGGTTTTTTCCTTAGGTGCGTGGCCTGCATCCAATATACGTGAACTTTCCGACAAAGCTCTTAGGCTTTTGCTTGATCTGGATCCTAAAGCTGGATCCTCAGCTGACCTCCAATTCTTGAGACTTGATCTAGAAGCTTTCCTGCTGATCTTGGGATTCGTCAGCCTCTGCAGTGTGTGAGCCAGTGGCCTGCCGGCTTACCTGCTGTCTTAGTTATCTAGTGCTGCTATAACAGAAATACCACAAGTGGATGGCTTTAACAAAGAGAAATTTATTCTTTCACAGTTTAGGAAGCTAAAAGTCCAAATTCAGGGTGCCAGCTCCAGGGAGGGCTTTCTCTCTCTGTCGGCTCTGGGGCAAGGTCCTTGTCATTAATCTTCCCCTGATCCAGGAGCTTCTTAGTGCAGGGACTCCTGGCTCTTCTTCCTTGGTAGTAGGAGGTCCCACTCCTCGCTGCTCACTTTTCTCTTTTATATCTCAAAAGACATTGACTCAAGATACAACCTAATCTTGTAGATTGAGTCATGCCTCACTAACATAGCTGCCTCTAATCCTACCTCATTAACATCATAAGGGTTAGGATTTATAACACAGAGGATAATCACATCAGATCACAAGATGGTGGACAACAACATAGTACTCGGAATCATGGCATAGCCAAGTTGACACACATTTATGGGGGACACAATTTAATCCATAAAACCTGCTGATCTTGGGGTTTGTCAGCCTCCACAGCCTGTAAACCAGTGACCTGCAGGCTTACCTGCCCATCTTAGGATTCATTAGCCTCTGTAGCCTGTGAGCCAGCAGCCTGCAATCTTGCTTGTTTATCTTGGGATTCGCCAGCTTCTGCTGTCTGTGAGCTAGAGGCCTGCTGTTTGACCTACTGATCTTGGGTTCACCAACCCCTGCAGCTGTTATGTGAGTCAGGAGAAGCCTCCAGCCTGACCCATGGACTTGGGACTTTCCAGCCTCTACAACCACGTGAGCCATTTCCTTGATATAAATCTCTTTCTCTCTCCATATATACATACATATATATACATATATATATATATATATATGCTTCACTGATTTTGCTTCTCTAGAGAACCCAGCCTAAGGTACCTAGTATGCCACCTTTATAGGGAAATCAGTACCTGAGTGGCAGTCATGCATGGCCATGTATCTTTTTTTTTTACAATATATGAATGGATGGGAACAGAGATTCAGGGACCAGGAAGTCAAAATGGTTTTTCTGATTCATTCCTTCCTCTATCTCTCTAATTTAAGCTCTATGTCTTGGCAAACCTTGACATTCTAGGCCATAAAAGAGTAAGGGCCAGAGGGAACAAATAGTAGTTGGTTACCTACTATAGGACAGCTCTCTAGTAGATAGCTTTCAAATGTTAGGGTAAAGTAAGTTGCTCCCACTCCTCTCCCCAATTCTTTTACCTCCCAGCTTCCACAATACTGTGTAGACCCTCCTAAGCCTTTGGGTTGATGATGGAGAATATAACAAACTGGGAAACCACACCCACTTTGCATTTCATGGGAAAGATATTTCTGCAGTCTGAATCTCATTTTGTAAAGCGGCTTTTACAACTATACCTGCGTTACCTCATTTCCACAAAGACCTTTCCCCCCACTTGCAAAACTAGGCAAAAACTCACTCTGGACTGGGCAATATCTAATGCTATTTATAAACAGAATCTCTATAGAATATTTTAAACTCTAAATATCTATCAGAGGCCACATCCCTATCATGGAGGGTACAGCTATGCCAGTCCCCATGAAGATCTGTTCTTCTGAGTATTAGAGGACAATTGACTAGTTAGTCAGTGTCAGGTTGGAAATATTTGTCTGTGGTGTTCAAAGCCCTTGCCACTCACAGAAAAAAAATTCTGGTTTATGTCCTTCCTTCCTCTTTCTTCTCCTTATATATTTACTGAGTACCCATTAACTACTAGGTGCAGTGGAGTTTGAGAAATGAAACATTCATTATCCTTGCTCTCAGGGAACTTATAAAACTAAGATTCATGGAAAATGTAAGCTTAAATCTGAGCCCACAATTTGGCATTTGTGGTAATTCCAGCTCTATGATTCCTATTTGATAAACTCTCTGAGATTCCCAATACCCTACTGTCTTAGTCATCTGGTGCTGCTATTACAAAAATAGCACAAGCAGATGGTTTTAACAAAGACAGGTTTGTTTTTTTTTTTTCCTCACAGTAAAGTAGGCTAAAAGTCCAAATTCAGGGTGTCAGCTCCAGGGGAAGGCTTTCTGTCTCTGCCTGCTTTCTCATCAATCTTTTCCCAGACTAGGAGCTTTTTTGTGCAGGAACCCCGGGTCCAAAGGATGTGCTCTGCTCCTGGCACTGCTTTCTTGGTGGTATGAGGTCCCCCTGTCTCTCTGCTTGCTTCTATCTTTTACATCTCAAGAGATTGCCTCAAGACACAATCTAATCCTGTAGGTTGAGTCCTGCCTCACTAACACAACTGCTGCCCATCCTCCCTCATTAACATCATAGAGGCAAGATTTACAACATATAGGAAAATCACACAGTACTAGGAATCATGGCCAGCCCAATTGATACACACAATTTTGGGGGGACATAATTCAATTTATGAGACCTACTTCTGCAGTTTTGGTCAGAACTTTCACATAGTAAACAAATACAGCGAATCCAATATGATCTCCTAAATACATTTTAGATCAGTATTGAATAAAATGTAGTATGAAGGCTTTTCTACCTTAAAGATTCCACAGACACAGTCTTATGGAAATAAAAGAGCTGCAGAGGAAGAAATTAATTTGTGCTGTGAACCTTCAACTAAAGCACAATAAATTTAAAAAATAAAGAAAAAGAACAACAACTAGAATTGGAAAGTATGTTCGTGACTATGCCAACTTTCCCCGTGTTACCCGGGAGGGGTTCAGCATCTTGGCCAGGTCTCACCGCCCAGCTCTCCAAGAGTTGACCAGTGCTCTGGAATGCACTGATTCTCAGCTCCTCCCGCCCCCTGCCCCCAGCATGGAGGCTGGAGACATGTCACAAGGAAAATGCTTATCTGCCCCCCAAAGTGCCTGAGCAACCACTGGGAGGTCACAGAAGTCCTGGGTGCTGTTCACCTGGACCAGCAGGAAAGTGGCCCAAGCTCCTTAGTGAAGCCCCAGCAGACTGCATGAGCTCAAATGCCCACTCTACCATGTGCTGACAGGAGGCCTTGGGGTCTCTGACCAACTCCAGTTGCAGTTCCCTCCTCTGTCCAGGGAGACAGTAGCCACAGTGCCCCCAGAGCCGGGGAAGAGATTAAAAACACAACACTTTGTGCACCAATGTTTATGGCAGTACTATTCACAACAGCCAAAAGGTGAAGATAACCCCAAGTGTCCATCAGCAGACGATGGATAGACACAATGTGTCCATCCATACGATGGGATACTTTTGTTTTTGTGTGCTGTTGAGTCGATTCCGACTCATAGCGACCCTATAGGACAGAGTAGAACTGTTCCATAGGGTTTCCAAGGAGGGGCTGGTGGATTCGAACTGCCCAGCTTTTTGTTAGCAGCCTGATCTCTTAACCACTTTGCCAATGGAATACTACTCAGCCATAAAGAGAAATGAAGTCCTGATGCATGCCACAGCATGGAAGAACCTTGAAAACATCATGCTGAATAAAATAAGTCAGACACAAAAGGTCAAATACTGTATGATCCCACTTATACGCAATATCTTTTTTTTATTAGTTGTCCTTGAGTCAATTCCAGCTCATGGTGCCCCGTGTGTTATTGAGTAGAACTGTGCTCCATAGGATTTTCTTGGCTGTCATCTTTATGGAAGGAGACTTGGTGGTACAATGGTTAAAGTTCTGTGCTGCTAACTGAAAGGTCGGCGATTCAATCCCACCCAGCTGCTCCACAGGAGGAGGACCTGGCAATCTGGTCCGGTAAGGATTACAGCCTAGAAAACCCTACGAGGCAGTTCTACTCTGTCACAGGTGGTCGCTATGAGTCAGAATTGACTCTACAGCACACAACGACAACAACAATCTTTATGGAGGCAGATCACTGGGCCTTTTCTTCTTCGGCATCACTGGGTGGGTTCACACTGCCAACCTTTAGGTTAGCAGTAGAGCACAAACCAGAATAAGCAAATGCATAGAGACAGAAAGTAGATTAGTGTGGTTACCAAGGGCTGAAGGAGGGGAAAGAGGGAGTCATTGCTTAAGGGGGCACTGAGTTTCTATTGTTTTTGTTGTTAGGTGCCGTCGAATCAGTTTCAACTGATAGCGACCCTATGTATAACAGAACAAAATACTGCCCGGTCCTGTACCATCCTCATAATCATTATGCTTGAGCCCATTGCTGCAGCCACTGTGTAAATCCACTAGTTGAGGATCTTCCTCTTTTTTGCTGATCCTCTGCTTTGCCAAAAGTCAAGCTTCTATTAATGGTGGTGAAAAAAATTGGAAATAGATAGTGGCGATGGTTGTACAACGTGGTGAATACAATCAACGTCACTGAATTATACACTTAAAAAATGTTGAAATGGCAAAAGCTTTGTTATGATTTGTTTTGTTTTTTTAAAGAGCTGCAGAGGAGTCTGAATATTGATTGCTTTAAGAATTTTTATAAGCTTAGCACAGAATAGGGTTACGTGTCAAACTTGGATTTGAATCTGGACTTTGCCACTAAATAGCGGGTTGTCCTTAGACAAATTGTTTAACATTTCTGTGTCTGTTTTTACATTTATAAAATAGAAGTGATAAAAATATTTATGTGTCTAATAGGGTCATTAAGGGATAAATAACATAGTAAGTGTTCGAGAAATGTTAGCTGCTGCTGCTGTTGTTCTGTTCTTATTAATACTGGGAAAGCTAAGATTAAACAGCTGAAGTGATCTATTATGATGAGTAGATTCAACAAAAACATTTTGATTAAAGGCCATTCATAAATTTTAGTCTTTTTTGAGGAATGAGTATAGAGGAAAAAAAAAGGAAGCAAAGTTAGAATTAATTATTGTCATTATAAGATCAGTCATATAATTCCATAATTGGTTATAACTTAATTTGACAGGTGATTCTTGAGGTTCTAATTTTTTTTAATTTTGCACCATTTAGTGTCTACTGTGTACGACATATAAACTAAGTTTAATATTGAAATAATACAGAGGAATACTAGCTCTAAATGATGTGAGAACAACATCTACTTGAAGTCATTGGATTTTTTTCTCAGCTGACATAAATTAGAGTGAATTAGTTGTAGTAGAGTGAAGCATCATTACGCAGCCTAATAGAGGCAAGATTTATGTGAATTAATGACAAGTCTGAAATAGAAAATATTTATGAAGAAGTATAGTCTTATCACTGCTGTGTTTGTATGATAAATAATGGCACTATCTAGTAGAAATCATCAGAGAATATGTTTTATTCAATATTTAAAAATAATTTCCTTAAGCTTCTTAGCACTTTACAGTTTATGAAGTATTTTTATATACCTAAACTCACTTGATCTTCATAGAAATCTTAGGGAGTAAAAAAAAGATAAATAAGATTAATCACCATTTCATGGACAAGAAAAATGAGTTGCAGGATGGTTAAATGACTTGCCCAAGATTACGTGGCTATTAAGTACAGACATTTGCATATAAACTGCTTGAGTATAGATGTGTCTGAAGAGTTTAAAGGAACTTAAAGCTGGTTATTCCTGAACTTTGATCTTTTATAACTCAGTTTTACTTAGCATGTTTTCTTTTCTAGATGGTACAATGGTATGTTTATGCCCAGGTCCTAATTCATTACAAAGTCTAAATCAGTGGGTCCCCAGTTAACAGTGTTTACATGTATAATTATTGGATATACCATTGAACCTTAGGCTGGAGATTATCATGTTTCTATAAAATGGAAAGGATTGCAGATTATGCTTCCCTGCCTCTGAGGAATCATAATATTTGTTGAGCATTTAACTACCATCCAGTGAAGTAGGCAGGGCACATATTATTATCCCTGTCCTGCAAATGATGAAACAGAGACTAACATTAAAATCAAAGAGCTAGTAAGAGTTGGAGTTGGCACTAGAGCTCAGGCCTTTAACTTCTGGTCCAGCACTCTTTGTATTATCATACTGTTCTTCTTAGAGAAATTAAGACAGAAGGTAGTAAGGTTAATAAAAGCAAAGCTTTGGAAGCACATAAGAAACCTCGTTCAAATTTTGGTTTTATCCTTTGCCATCTAAATAATCTTATTGAACATGTTTGAACCTCAGTTTTCTCATATTTGAATGGGCATAATATCAGAACCTACCTCATAAATATAGTTCATCATATTAAATGAGATAGTGCATGTAAAGCACAAAATATATGCCTGACAAAAAGCCAGTACTCAAAAAACATTGAATATTATTTTCAGGAAAAGGGAAGGTTATGAAAAATTGTAACTATGGCTTTTTTAGCTGAGATGTCATAATTGTCTGACATGGAACTTAACTGATGACTAAGAAGTCAGGACTAAGAGTAAAACAAAACATTTTAAAAGGAACTGTAGAGATTTCACGAAAAAAAAACCTACACTAGTAGAGGTGCTTCTTAAATACCTAGCATCTGAAAGAAATAAAAACAAAAGAAACATATCTGTGTTGACTTTCTTAATTGAGCTTGGGGAGTTTGGTAGAATCTACGAAATATGTGTTTGTCATTATAAATACAAGTCTATGCCTGTCTCTGGCTTCTCATTTTTAAGTTCATATTAAGTACTTGAACTGTTTTCAGTATAAGTTCCCGGACATCTATCTCATTTTTGCTATAAAAATGTAATAAGGGGGGGGCCAAGATGGCGGACTAGGTGGACGCTACCGCGGATCCCTCTTGCAACAAAGACTCGGAAAAACAAGGGAATCGATCACATACATAACAATCTACGAACTCTGAACAACAAGCACAGACTTAGAGACGGAAAACGAACAAATACGGGCAGACAGCGACTGTTTTCAGAACTAGGAGCCAGCGCACCAGCTGACTACTTGGAAAATCTAGTTTCCCAGTGATGGCTCGGAGACAGCAGTCCATATCAAACCACATAAAGAAACAGACCATGACAGCTTCTCCAACCCCCCAAACAAAAGAATCAAAATCTTTCCCAAATGAAGATACAATCCTGGAATTATCAGATACAGAATATAAAAAACTAATTTACAGAATGCTTAAAGATATCACAAATGAAATTAGGATATCTGCAGAAAAAGCCAAGGAACACACTGATAAAACTGTTGAAGAACTCAAAAAGATTATTCAAGAACATAGTGGAAAAATTAACAAGTTGCAAGAATCCATAGAGAGACAGCATGTAGAAATCCAAAAGATTAACAATAAAATTACAGAATTTGACAACGCAATAGAAAGTCAGAGGAGCAGACTCGAGGAATTAGAATGTAGACTGGGACTTCTGGAGGACCAGGGAAACAACACCAACATAGCTGAAAAAAAATCAGATAAAAGAATTAAAAAAAATGAAGAAACCCTAAGAATCATGTGGGACTCTATCAAGAAGGATAACTTGCGAGTAATTGGAGTCCCAGAACAGGGAGGGGGGACAGAAAACACAGAGAAAATAGTTGAAGAACTCCTGACACAAAACTTCCCTGACATCATGAAAGAAGAAAGGATATCTATCCAAGATGCTCATCGAACCCCATTTAAGATTGATCCAAAAAGAAAAACACCAAGACATATCATCATCAAACTTGCCAAAACCAAAGACAAACAGAAAATTTTAAAAGCAGCCAGGGAGAAAAGAAAGGTTTCCTTCAAGGGAGAATCAATAAGAATAAGTTCAGACTACTCAGCAGAAACCATGCAGGCAAGAAGGGAATGGGACGATGTATACAGAGCACTAAACGAGAAAAACTGCCAACCAAGGATCATATATCCAGCAAAACTCTCTCTGAAATATGAAGGAGAAATTAAGATATTTACAGATAAACACAAGTTTAGAGAATTTGCAAAAACTAAACCAAGACTGCAAGAAATGCTAAAGGAGATTGTTTGGCCGGATGACCAATAATATCAGGTACCAGCACAATACAAGGTCACAAAACAGAACGTCCTGATATCAACGCAACTCAAATAGGGAAAGCACAAAAACAAACAAATTAAGACTAATTCTAAACAATAAATAAATAAACAAAATAATACACACAACAGGAAATCATGGAAATCAATAGATAAACGATCAAAATAATCAAAAAGAGGGACTAAATATAGGAGACATTGAACTGCCAGATGGAGAGTGATACAAGGCGAAATAGAAGGATACAAGTTAGGTTTTTACTTAGAAAAATAGGGGTAAATAAAAAGGTAACCACAAAAAGGAATATCAATTCCATAACTCAAGAAAAAAGCCAAGAAAAACGTAACGACTCAATAAACACAAAGTTAAACATTATGAAAATGAGGATCTCACAAGCTACTAAGAAAAACGTCTCAGCACAAAAAAGCATGTGGAAAAATGAAATGGCCAACAACACACATGAAAAGGCATCAAAATGACAGCACTAAAAACTTACTTATCTATAATTACGCTGAATGTAAATGGACTAAATGCACCAATAAAGAGACAGAGAGTCACGGACTGGATAAAAAAACACGATCCATCTATATGCTGCCTACAAGAGACACACCTTAGACTTAGAGACACAAACAAACTAAAACTCAAAGGATGGAAAAAAATATATCAAGCAAACAATAAGCAAAAAAGAAGAGGAGTAGCAATATTAATTTCTGACAAAATAGATTTTAGACTTAAATCCACCACAAAGGATAAAGAAGGACACTATATAATGATAAAAGGGACAATTGATCAGGAAGACATAACCATATTAAATATTTACGCACCTAATGACAGGGCTGCAAGATACATAAATCAAATTTTAACAGAATTGAAAAGTGAGATAGACACCTCCACATATATAGTAGGAGACTTCAACACACCACTTTCGGAGAAGGACAGGACATCCAGTAAGAAGCTCAATAGAGACACGGAAGACCTACTTACAACAATCAACCAACTTGACCTCATTGACTTATACAGAACTCTCCACCCAACTGCTGCAAAATATACTTTTTTTTCTAGCGCACATGGAACATTCTCTAGAATAGACCACATATTAGGGCATAAAACAAATCTTTCCAGAATCCAAAACATCGAAATATTACAAAGCATCTTCTCAGACCACAAGGCAATGAAGCTAGAAATCAATAACAGAAAAACTAGGGAAAAGAAATCAAATACTTGGAAAATGAACAATACCCTCCTGAAAAAACACTGGGTTATAGAAGACATCAAGGAGGGAATAAGGAAATTCTTAGAAAGCAACGAGAATGAAAATACTTCCTATCAAAACCTCTGGGACACAGCAAAAGCAGTGCTCAGAGGCCAATTTATATCGATAAATGCACACATACAAAAAGAAGAAAGAGACAAAATCAGAGAACTGTCCCGACAACTTGAGCAAATAGAAAGTGAGCAACAAAAGAATCCATCAGGCACCCGAAGAAAACAAATAATAAAAATTAGAGCTGAACTGAATGAATTAGAGAACAGAAAAACAATTGAAAGAATTAACAAAGCCAAAAGCTGGTTCTTTGAAAAAATTAACAAAATTGATAAACCATTGGCTAGACTGACTAAAGAAAAACAGGAAAGGAAACAAATAACCCGAATAAGAAACGAGAAGGACCACATCACAACAGAACCAAATGAAATCAAAAGAATCATATCAGATTACTACATAAAATTGTACTCTAACAAATTTGAAAACCTAGAAGAAATGGATAAATTCTTGGAACAATACTACTTACCTAAACTAACACATTCAGAAGTAGAACAACTAAATAGACCCATAACAAAAAAAGAGATTGAAACGGTAATCAAAAAACTCCCAACAAAAAAAAGTCCTGGCCCAGATGGCTTCACTGCAGAGTTCTACCAAACCTTCAGGGAAGACTTAACACCATTACTATTGAAGGTATTTCAAAGTATAGAAAAAGACGGAATACTACCCAACTCATTCTATGAAGCTACCATCTCCCTGATACCAAAACCAGGTAAAGACATTACAAAAAAAGAAAATTTTAGACCTATATCCCTCATGAACATAGATGCAAAAATCCTTAATAAAATTCTAGCCAATAGAATCCAACAACACATCAAAAAAATAATTCACCCTGATCAAGTGGGATTTATACCAGGTATGCAAGGCTGGTTTAATATCAGAAAAACCATTAATGTAATCCATCACATAAATAAAACAAAAGACAAAAACCATATGATCTTATCAATTGATGCAGAAAAGGCATTTGACAAAGTCCAACACCCATTTATGATAAAAACTCTCACCAAAATAGGAATTGAAGGAAAATTCCTCAACATAATAAAGGGCATATATGCAAAACCGACGGCCAATATCACTCTAAATGGAGAGAACCTGAAAGCATTTCCCTTGAGAACGGGAACCAGACAAGGATGCCCTTTATCACCACTCTTATTCAACATCGTACTTGAAGTCCTAACCAGAGCAATTAGGCTAGACAAAGAAATAAAGGTATCCAGATTGGTAAGGAGGAAGTAAAGCTATCACTATTTGCAGATGACATGATCGTATACATGGAAAACCCTAAGAAATCCTCCAGAAAACTACTGAAACTAATAGAAGAGTTTGGAAGAGTCTCAGGATATAAAATAAACATACAAAAATCACTTGGATTCCTCTACATCAACAAAAAGAACACCGAAGAGGAAATAACCAAATCAATACCATTCACAGTAGCCCCCAAGAAGATAAAATACTTAGGAATAAATCTTACCAAGGATGTAAAAGACCTATACAAAGAAAACTATAAAACTCTGCTACAAGAAATTCAAAAGGACACACTTAAATGGAAAAACATACCCTGCTCATGGATAGGAAGACTTAACATAGTAAAAATGTCTATTCTACCAAAAGCCATTTATACATACAACGCACTTCCAATCCAAATACCAATGTCATACTTTAAGGGAATAGAGAAACAAATCACTAATTTCATATGGAAAGGAAAGAACCCCCGGATAAGCAAAACATTACTGAAAAAGAAGAAGAAAGTGGGAGGCCTCACTCTACCTGATTTCAGAACCTATTATATAGCTACAGTAGTCAAAACAGCCTGGTACTGGTACAACAACAGGCACATAGACCAATGGAACAGAATTGAGAATCCAGATATAAATCCATCCATTTATGAGCAGCTGATATTTGACAAAGGACCAGTGTCAGTCAATTGGGGAAATAATAGTCTTTTTAACAAATGGTGCTGGCATACCTGGATATCCATTTGCAAAAGAATGAAACAGGACCCATACCTCACACCATGCACAAAAACTAACTCCAAGTGGATCAAAGACCTAAACATAAAGACTAAAACGATAAAAATCATGGAAGAAAAAATAGGATCTACCCTAGGAGCCCTAATACAGGGCATAAACAGAATACAAAACATTGCCAAAAATGATGAAGAGAAACCAGATAACTGGGAACTCCTAAAAATCAAACACCTATGCACATCTAAAGACTTCACCAAAAGAGTAAAAAGACCACCTACAGACTGGGAAAGAATATTCAGCTATGACATCTCAGACCAGTGCCTGATCTCTAAAATCTACATGATTCTGTCAAAACTCAACCACAAAAAGACAAACAACCCAATCAAGAAGTGGGCAAAGGATATGAACACACATTTCACTAAGGAAGATATTCAGGCAGCCAACAGATACATGAGAAAATGCTCTCGATCATTAGTCATTAGAGAAATGCAAATTAAAACTACGATGAGATTCCATCTGACACCAACTAGACTGGCATTAATTCAAAAAACACAAAATAATAAATGTTGGAGAGGCTGCGGAGAGACTGGAACTCTCATACACTGCTGGTGGGGTTGTAAAATGGTACAACCACTTTGGAAATCCATCTGGCGTTATCTTAAACAGTTAGAAATAGAACTACCATACAACCCAGAAATCCCACTCCTCGGAATATACCCTAAAAATACAAGACCCTTGACACAAACAGATATATGCACACCCATGTTTATTGCAGCTCTGTTTACAATAGCAAAAAGCTGGAAGCAAACAAGATGTCCATCAACGGACGAATGGGTAAATAAATTGTGGTATATTCACACAATGGAATACTACGCATCGATAAAGAACAGTGACGAATCTCTGAAACACTTCATAACATGGAGGAATCTGGAAGGCATTATGCTGAGCGAAATGAGTCAGTTGCAAAAGGACAAATATTGTATAAGACCACTATTATAAGATCTTGAGAAATAGAAAAAAACGGAAAAGAACACATACTTTTGTGGTTACAAAGGGGGGAGGGAGGGAGGGAGAGGGCTTTTTATTGATCAATCTGTAGATGGGATCTGCTTTGGGTGAAGGGAAAGACAACACTCAAAACATGGAAGGTCAGCCTAATTGGACAGGATTAAAAGTAAAGAGGTTTCCGAGATAAAATGAAAGCTTCAAAGGATAGCGAAGCAGGGGCTGGGGTCTGGGGAACTTGGTTTGAGAGGACTTCTAAATCAATGGGCAAAACAATTCTATTATGAAAACACTCTGCATCCCACTTTGAATTGTGGCACCTGGGGTCCTAAATGCCAACAAGCAGCCATCTAAAATACATTAATTGGTCTCAACCCACCGGGAGCAAAGGCAAAGGAAGAACACCAAGGTCACACGACAACTAAGAACCCAAGAGACAGAAAGGGCCACTTGAACCAGAGACCTACAATATCCTGAGACCAGAAGAACTAGTTGGTGCCCGGCCACAATCGATGTCTGCCCTGTCAGGGAACACAACAGACAACTCCTGAGGGAGCAGGAGACCAATGGGATGCAGACCCCAAATTCTCATTAAAAGACCACACCTAATGGTATGATTGCGACTAGAGGAATCCCAGAGACAATGCTCCCCAGAACTTCTGATGGCACAGGACAGGAACCATCCCCGAAGACAAATCATCAGGCATGAAAAGGACTGGTCAGTGGGGGGGAGAGAGATACTGATGAAGAGTGAGCTAATTAAATCAGGTGGACACAGGAGAGTGTGTTGGCAACTCTTGACTGGAGGGGGGATGGGAAGATAGAGAGAGAGGGAAGAAGGTAAAATTGGCACGAAACGAGAGACTATAAGGGCTGACTCAATAGGGGGAGAGCAAGTGGGAGAAGGGAGTAAGATGTATGTAAACCTACATGTGACAGACTGATTGGAATGGTAAATGTTCACTTGAAGCTTAATAAAAATTAAAAAAAAAAAAAAAGATAGCCAATAAGAAAAAAATAAAAAAAAATAATAATGTAATAAGGAAGAATACAAGGTGTGATTTTTTAGAATCTTGATATCATGGGGCTTTAAACTAATCATTTTGAATTTACGTTATTAATTGGATTTTTAGCAGCATTATTGAGATATAACTCACCATATAATTCACCTACTTAAAGTGTACAATTAGTATATTCACAGAGTAGTGCAACCATAGCCACAATCAACTTTAGAACGGTTTCATAACCCCCAAAAGAAACCCCATACCTATTAGCAGTCACTCCTCATTTCCTGCAAGTCCTCCAGCCCCTGAAAACCACTAATCTGTGTACTTTCTTTCTCTATCAATTTGCCTATTCTGAATATTTCGTGTAAATGGAATCATACAATATGTGGCCTTTTGTGAGGCTTCTTTCACTTACCATAATGTTTTCAAGGTTCATCCATGTTGTAGCATGTACCAGCACTTCATTTTTTAAATTGCCGAACAATATTCCATGGTATCAATATGCCACATTTTGTTTATCCATTGATTAGATTGGGTTGTTTTCACTTTTGACTATTATTAACAATCCAGCTATAAACATTAGTATACCATCTTTTGTTTGGACATATGTTTTCAAATCCCTTGGGTATATACCCAGGAGTGGAATTGTTAGGTCATATGATAATTTTATGTTTAACTTTTTGAGAAATTGCCAAACTGTTTTCCTCAGCAGTTGCACCACTTTACATTCCCATCAACACGTATGAGTATTCCAATTTCTCTACATCCTCGCCAACACTTGTTATTGCCCATATTTTTTATCATAGCCATCCTAGTGAGGGTGATATGGTAGCTAATTATTGTTACAATTTACATTTCCCTAATGAATAATGCGGAGCCCTGGTGGCACAGTGGTTAAGAGCTCAGATGCTAACCAAAGGGTCGGCAGTTTCAATCTACCAGCTGCTCCTTGGAAACCTTATGAGGCAGTTCTACTCTGTCCTATAGTGTTGCTATGAGTCAGAATCTTGAATTGAATCAACGGCAGCGGGGGTTTTGGTAATGATTAATGATGTTGAGCAACTTTTAATGAGCTTATTGGCCTTTTGTGAGTCTTCTTAGAGAAATATTTATTCAAATCCTTTATCCTCTTTTTAATTTTAGAGTTTTATTATTATTATTATGCTTTAGGTGGAAGCTTACAGCTCAAGTTAGTTTCTCATACAAAAATTTACACACATTGTTATGTGACCCTAGTTGCTTTCCCTCTAATGTGATAGCACACTCCTCCTTTCCACCCCAGATTTCCCTAGTCCATTCAACCAGCTCCTATCCCTATCTGCCTTCTCATCTCTTCTCCGGACAGGAACTGCCCATTTAGTTTTGTGTATCTCCTTGAACTAAGAAGCACACTCTTCACGAGTCTCATTTTATGTCTTATAAAACCCACTATCATCGAGTCGATTCCGACTCATAGCTTATAGTTCAGTCTAATCTTGGTCTGAAGAGTGGGCTTAGGGAATGGTTTTAATTCTGGGTTAACAGAGTCCAGGGGCCATGTCTTCTGGGGTTCCTCCAGTCTCAGTCAGATCTTTAAATCTGGTCTTCATACTAAAATTTGAGTTCTGCACCCCAACTTTCTTCCACTCTGGCAGGGACTCTCTGTTGTGTTCCCTGTCAGGGCGGTCATTGGTGGTAGCTGGGCACCATCTAGTTCTTCTGGTCTCAGGCTGAAGGAGTCTCTGGCTTATGTGGCCCTTTCCGTCTCTTGGGCTCGTATTTTCCTTGTGTCTTTGGTGTTCTTCATTCTCCTTTGCTCCAGATGGATTGGGACCAATTGATGCATCTTAGATGGGCGCTTGCAAGCTTTTAAGACTCCAGACACCACTCACCAAAGTGCAATGCAGAACATTTTCTCAATAAACTTTGTTATGCCTGTTGACCTAGATGTCCCTCAAAGCCATGGTCCCCATAACCCTGTCTCTGCTACTCTGTCCATTGAAGTGTTTGATTGTGTTCAGGAAACTTCTTGGGTTTTGGTTTAGTCCGGTTGTCTTGATTTCCCCTGTATAGTGTGTTGTCTTTCCCTTCACCTAAGATAATTCTTGTCTACTCTCTAGTTAGTGAAGTCCCCTCCTCCTTCCTCCCCACCCTCGTAACCATCAAAGAATGTTTTCTTCTGTGTTTAAACATTTTCTTGAGCTCTTATAATAGTGATCTCACACAATATTTGTCCTTTTGGAACTAATTTTACTCAGCATAATGCCTTCCAGATTCATCCATGTTATGAGATCATTGTTCTTTATTGTTGTATATTATTCCATTGTGTGAATATACCATAATTTGTTTATCCATTCGTCCATTGATGGGCACCTAGGTTGTTTCCATCTTTTTGCTATTGTAAACAGTGCTGCAGTGAACATGGGTGTGCATATATCTATTTGTGTGATGGCTCTTATTTCTCTAGGATATACTCCAAGGAGTGTGATTGCTGGATGGTATATGGTAGTTCTATTTCTAGCTTTTTAAGGAAGTGCCAAAGCGATTTCCAAAGTGGTTGTACCATTTTACATTCCCGCCAGCAGTGTATAAGTGTTCCAGTCTCTCCACAACCTCTCCAACATTTATTATTCTGTGTTTTTTGGATTAATACTAGCTTTGTTGGGGTGAGATGGCATCTCATTGTAGTTTTGATTTGCATTTCCCTAATGGTTAATAATTGTGAGCATTTCCTCATGTATCTGTTAGCCACCTGAAAGTCTTCTTTCTTTGGTGAAGTGCCTGTACAGATCCTTTGTCCATTTTTTAATTGGGTTGTTTGTCTTTTTGTGGTTGAAGTTTTGCAGTATCTTGTAGATTTTAGAGATTAGACCCTGACTGGACACGTCATAGCCAACAAATTTTTCCCAGTCTGTAGGTTGTCTTT
Organism: Elephas maximus indicus; assembly: GCF_024166365.1. Lineage (NCBI taxonomy): Eukaryota > Metazoa > Chordata > Mammalia > Proboscidea > Elephantidae > Elephas > Elephas maximus. The sequence continues at coordinate 95,396,230 of NC_064846.1, read as the reverse complement.
TTACTCTTTTGGTGGTCTTTGGATGAGCATAAGTGTTTGATTTCTAGTAGTTAGTTCCCTGTTATCTAGTTTCTCTTCTGGTGTTTGTACATTGTTAGTTATAGTTTGTATTCTGTTTATGCCATGGATTAGGGATCCTAGGGTTGTCGCTATTTTTTCTTCCATAATCTTTATTGCTTTAGATTTTATATTTGGGTTTTTGATCCATTTTGAGTTAGTTTTTGTACATGGTGTGATGTATCAGTCTTGTTTCATTTTTTTGCAGGTGGATATCCAATTATGCCGGCACCATTTATTAAAGAGACTGCCTTTTCCCCATTTAATGGACTTCGGGCCTTTGCAAATATCAGCCGCTCATAGATGGATGAATTTACATCTGGATTCTCAAATCTGTTCCATTGGTCTATGTATCTGTTATTGTACCAGTACCAGGATGTTTTGACTACTGTAGTGATATAATAGGCTCTAAAATCAGGTAGTGTGAGGGCTCCTATGGCAGTTCACTCTTGCTGTCATTGGTTTCTCATCTGGACTCTGTGGAACTTTAGCTTCAGTCCTTCAGTTGGCTGAACAGTTCAGGTAGTATACACATGAGCTTTCTTCAATGGGAACAAGTGGATCCAATCTTTAATCCCCTGCAATTTAGCAGCACATGGGGTTTGTTAAAAGGACTAAGTAGGGTCCCTTCCACTTAGGTTCAAGAGAATCTTTTAGCTGATGTCTTTTCCAATAAACGTAATCCCCAGGCACAACATGAGGTGCCATGTTCTGTGTTGAGGTCTGATTATCAAAAGCCTTTTTTAACATAGAGGCCTTTTCTTTTTCATTTTGAAGCAAAGCCTGATAGTATTTCAGTAAACTAGTCTGTAAAAGATTAGAATCAAGGAAAGGTGAACCATATGGCAGACTCATGGGTTTCCCACTAACAATTTCAAAAGGGGTCAATTTATGAGGTCCAAAGGGGGTAGCCCTTAAGTTTAATAAAACCAAAGGGGGAACATGGTCCCAAGATAGGTGTCATAGGTTGAATTGTGTCCCCCTAAAATGTGTGTCAACTTGATTAGACCATGATTCCCAGTATTGTGTGGTTGTCCTCCATTTTGTGATTGATATAATCTTCCTATATGATGTAAACCCTAATCTCTGTCTGTGGTTAATGAGGCAAAATTAGATTGCTAAAGAGGATTAGGGTGGGGTTGTAATACCCTTGCTAAAGTCACATCCCTGATCCAATATAAAGGGAGTTTCCCTGGGGTGTAGCCTGCACCACCTTTTATCTTAAAAGAGATGAAAGGAAAGGGAAGTGAGTAGAGAGTGGGGGACCTCACTCCACTAAGAAAGAAGCACTGGGAGCATATCATGTCCTTTGGACCCTGGGTCCCTGCACTGGGAAGCTCCTTGACTGGGAGAAGATTGATGATGTGGACCTTCCTCTAGAGCTGATGAGGACATTCCCCTAGAGCTGGTGCCCTGAATTCAGACTTCTAGCCTACTGGACTGTGAAAGAATAAACTTCTCTTTGTTGAAGTCATCCACTGTGGTATTTCTTTTGTAGCAGCACTAGATAACTAAGACAATAGGCCAAGAGAGGAAGTTAGTTTTGCTAACTGAATTTTAATAACACCGTTAACTCTTTTTGCCAGTCCTAAAGACTGGGGATGATAAGGACAATGAAGCCCTTGAAAAACTGAGCAAATTTCTTTAATAACTTAACCAATAAAATGAGTGCCCCAATAACTACAAAAAGATCAGGGGCACCCCAAGTTAGGATGATATTTTCTAAGTTTCTTGGCTACAAAGCTGGAGATAGTGCGCCTGTTGGGAAAAGTCTCAACCCAATATGAAAATCTACAAACCGTAACAAGAATATATTTATACCCGCAGGAAGAAAGCATCTGGACAAAGTCAATTTGCCATTCAAGCATAGGACCAGATGGCAAAGGACATCGACCCTGAGGGGGGCGATAAAATTTGTCTGGATTAAGTAGAGAACAAGTAGGGTATTGTCTCGCTATCTGGTCTGCTGCTTTCTGAAAATGTCCCCAATGATATTTGCTCACTAATTCCATTAATTTATCTCAGCCTACAGGGTTGTGTTTATGAATCTTGAATCAATGGAAATCGCAAGGATTTAGGCATCACCAACTCTCAGTCGGGGGGTGGTCTCTCCCAAAAACCTGTGTCCCAGTTTGGTCAAGAGCACTCCTGTTTCCACATATGCTTTTCACTTTTTGGAGCCATAATGTAATGGCTTCTGAGGAAATGCCAGATAGTTCCTGTAGGGGTAATTTCCTCAGCTAACAAATCTTTAGTAACTGCTGACTCACATGGTGAAGGCTTTACAGGGACTACCTGTTACCTTTCCAACCATGGGAGCTTGGGCTAAGGGGGGAGAGTCTAATGTTGGAGTTTGGGGAAGATTCTCAAAATCATAGTAAAGTACATAAGCTATGGCTACTGAGCAAGTTGCCAAAAATGTTGATTTAAACTATGGATCAGGTCATTCATTTCCATAGGCCCATAAATGGTCAGTGAAGCCTTAACCACAGGAACATGTAAGCACCTTGGAAGGACCAGCTTCTTATTGGGTCCAACCCACAGACCAGTAATAAGGTCTTGAATACACCCAGACTGAGACCAGGAGGTGGCTTTATCATCCAGGGCCCACTTTAAGTTAATGGCTAAGGAAGCCATAATTACTTGATGATCAGAATCTTGGTCAAAATAGTCCATCATTCTCTCATTTGGGGGCTGGTTTTGGAGGGAGCCAGAAGCCACTTTCTTAGCTGTGGCATCTGCCAAATTATTGCCTTTAACCTCTTCAGTTTGAGGCATCCCTTTTGGCTGATGAGCCTGTATTTTAACTGCTGCTATTTCTTTTTTTTTAATTAATTTTTATTAAGCTTCAAGTGAACATTTACCATTCCAATCAGTCTGTCACATGTAGGTTTACATACACCTTACTCCCTTTTCCCACTTGCTCTCCCCCTATTGAGTCAACCCTTTCAGTCTCTTGTTTCATGCCAATTTTGCCATCTTCCCTCTCTCTCTATCTTCCCATCCCCCCTCCAGTCAAGAGTTGCCAACACACTCTCCAGTGTCCACCTGATTTAAATAGCTCACTCTTCATCAGCATCTCTCCCCCCCCCCCCCGCTGACCAGTCCTTTTCATGCCTGATGAGTTGTCTTCGGGGATGGTTCCTGTCCTGTGCCATCAGAAGTTCTGGGGAGCATTGTCTCTGGGATTCCTCTAGTCGCAGTCATACCATTAGGTATGGTCTTTTTATGAGAATTTGGGGTCTGTATTCCACTGGTCTCCTGCTCCCTCAGGAGTTGTCTGTTGTGCTCCCTAACAGGGCAGACATCGATTGTGGCCGGGCACCAACTAGTTCTTCTGGTCTCAGGATAAGGTAGGTCTCTGGTTCATGTGGCCCTTTCTGTCTCTTGGGTTCTTAGTTGTCGTGTGACCTGGGTGTTCTTCCTTTGCCTTTGCTCCAGGTGGGTTGAGACCAAATGATGTATCTTAGGTGGCCGCTTGTTGGCTTTTAGGACCCCAGGCGCCACAATTCAAAGTGCGATGCAGAATGTTTTCATAATAGAATTATTTTGCCCATTGGCTTAGAAGTCCCCTCAAACCATGTTCCCCAGACCCCAGCCCCTGCTCCGCTGACCTTTGATGCTTTCATTTTATCCCGGAAACCTCTTTGCTTTTAGTCCAGTCCAGTTAGGCTGACCTTCCTTGTATTGAGTGTTGTCTTTCCCTTCACCCAAAGCAGTTCTTATCTACAGATTGATCAATAAAAAGCCCTCTCCCTCCCTCCCTCCCTCCCCCCTTTGTAACCACAAAAGTATGTGTTCTTCTCCGTTTTTTCTATTTCTCAAGCTCTTATAATAGTGGTCTTATACAATATTTGTCCTTTTGCCTCTAACTCATTTCGCTCAGCATAATGCCTTCCAGATTCCTCCATGTTATGAAATGTTTCACAGATTCGTCACTGTTCTTTATCGATGCGTAGTATTCCTTTGTGTGAATATACTACAATTTATTTATCCATTCATCCATTGATGGACATCTTGGTTGCTTCCAGCTTTTTGCTATTGTAAACAGAGCTGCAATAAACATGGGTGTGCATATATCTGTTTGTATGAAGGCTCTTGTATCTCTAGGGTATATTCCGAGGAGTGGGATTTCTGGGTTGTATGGTAGTTCTATTTCTAACTGTTTAAGATAACGCCAGATGGATTTCCAAAGTGGTTGTACCATTTTACAATCCCACCAGCAGTGTATGAGAGTTCCAATCTCTCCGCAGCCTCTCCAGCATTTATTATTTTGTGTTTTTTGGATTAATGCCAGTCTGGTTGGTGTGAGATGGAATCTCATCGTAGTTTTAATTTGCATTTCTCTAATGGCTAATGATCGGGAGCATTTTCTCATGTATCTGTTGGCTGCCTGAATATCTTCTTTAGTGAAATGTGTGTTGATCTCCTTTGCCCACTTCTTGATTGGGTTGTTTGTCTTTTTGTGGTTGAGTTTTGACAGAATCATGTAGATTTTAGAGATCAGGTGCTGGTCTGAGATGTCATAGCTGAATATTCTTTCCCAGTCTGTAGGTGGTCTTTTTACTCTTTTGGTAAAGTCTTTAGATGAGCATAGGTGTTTGATTTTTAGGAGTTCCCAGTTATCTGGTTTCTCTTCATCATTTTTGGTAATGTTTTGTATTCTGTTTATGCCCTGTATTAGGGCTCCTAGGGTTGTCCCTATTTTTTCTTCCATGATCTTTATCGTTTTAGTCTTTACGTTTAGGTCTTTGATCCACTTGGAGTTAGTTTTTGTGCATGGTGTGAGGTATGGGTCCTGTTTCATTCTTTTGCAAATGGATATCCAGTTATGCCAGGACCATTTGTTAAAAAGACTATCATTTCCTCAATTGACTGACACTGGGCCTTTGTCAAATATCAGCTGCTCATACATGGATGGATTTATGTCTGGGTTCTCAATTCTGTTCCATTGGTCTATGTGCCTGTTGTTGTACCAGTACCAGGCTGTTTTGACTACTGTAGCTGTATAATAGGTTCTGAAATCAGGTAGAGTGAGGTCTCCCACTTTCTTCTTCTTTTTCAGTAATGCTTTGCTTATCCGAGGCTTCTTTCCCTTCCATATGAAATTAGTGATTTGTTTCTCTATCCCCTTAAAATATGACATTGGTATTTGGATTGGAAGTGCGTTATATGTATAAATGGCTTTTGGTAGAATAGACATTTTTACTATGTTAAGTCTTCCTATCCATGAGCAGGGTATGTTTTTCCACTTAAGTATGTCCTTTTGAATTTCTTCTAGCAGAGTTTTATAGTTTTCTTTGTATAGGTCTTTTACATCCTTGGTAAGATTTATTCCTAAGTATTTTATCTTCATGGGGGCTACTGTGAATGGTATTGATTTGGTTATTTCCTCTTCGGTGTTCTTTTTGTTGATGTAGAGGAATCCAAGTGATTTTTGTATGTTTATTTTATAACCTGAGACTCTGCCAAACTCTTCTATTAGTTTCAGTAGTTTTCTGGAGGATTCCTTAGGGTTTTCTATGTATACGATCATGTCACCTGCAAATAGTGATAGCTTTACTTCCTCCTTGCCAATCTAGATACCCTTTATTTCTTTGTCTAGCCTAATTGCCCTGGTTAGGACTTCAAGTACGATGTTGAATAAGAGCGGTGATAAAGGGCATCCTTGTCTGGTTCCCGTTCTCAAGGGAAATGCTTTCAGGTTCTCTCCATTTAGAGTGATATTGGCTGTTGGCTTTGCATAGATGCCCTTTATTATGTTGAGGAATTTTCCTTCAATTCCTATTTTGGTAAGAGTTTTTATCATGAATGGGTGTTGAACTTTGTCAAATGCCTTTTCTGCATCTATTGATAAGATCATGTGGTTTCTGTCTTTTGTTTTATTTATGTGATGGATTACATTAATGGTTTTTCTGATATTAAACCAGCCTTGCATACCTGGTATAAATCCCACTTGATCAGGGTGAATTATTTTTTTGATGTGTTGTTGGATTCTATTGGCTAGAATTTTGTTGAGGATTTTTGCATCAATGTTCATGAGGGATATAGGTCTAAAATTTTCTTTTTTTGTAATGTCTTTACCTGGTTTTGGTATCAGGGAGATGATAGCTTCATAGAATGAGTTGGGTAGTATGCCTTCTTTTTCTATGCTTTGAAATACCTTCAGTAGTAGTGGTGTTAGGTCTTCTCTGAAGGTTTGGTAGAACTCTGCAGTGAAGCCGTCTGGGCCAGGACTTTTTTTTGTTGGAAGTTTTTTGATTACCGTTTCAATCTCTTTTTTTGTTATGGGTCTATTTAGTTGTTCTACTTCTGAATGTGTTAGTTTAGGTAGGTAGTAATTTTCCAAGAATTTATCCATTTCTTCTAGGTTTTCAAATTTGTTAGAGTACAATTTTACGTAGTAATCTGAAATGATTCTTTTACTTTCATTTGGCTATGTTGTGATGTGGTCCTTCTCATTTCTTATTTGGGTTATTTGTTTCCTTTCCTGTTTTTCTTTAGTCAGTCTAGCCAATGGTTTATCAATTTTGTTAATTTTTTCGAAGAACCAGCTTTTGGCTTTGTTAACTCTTTCAATTGTTTTTCTGTTCTCTAATTCATTTAGTTCAGCTCTAATTTTGATTATTTGTTTTCTTCGGGTGCCTGATGGATTCTTTTGTTGCTCACTTTCTATTTGTTCAAGTTGTAGGGACAGTTCTCTGATTTGGGCTCTTTCTTCTTTTTGTATGTGTGCATTTATCGATATAAATTGGCCTCTGAGCACTGCTTTTGCTGTGTCCCAGAGGTTTTGATAGGAAGTATTTTCATTCTCGTTGCTTTCTAAGAATTTCCTTATTCCCTCCTTGATGTCTTCTTTAACCCAGTCTTTTTTCAGGAGGGTATTGTTCATTTTCCAAGTATTTGATTTCTTTTCCCTAGTTCTTCTGTTATTGATTTCTAGCTTCATTGCCTTGTGGTCTGAGAAGATGCTTTGTAATATTTCGATGTTTTGGATTCTGCAAAGATTTGTTTTGTGACCTAATATGTGGTCTATTCTAGAGAATGTTCCATGTGCGCTAGAAAAAAAAGTATATTTTGCAGCAGTTGGGTGGAGAGTTCTGTATAAGTCTATGAGGTCAAGTTGGTTGATTGTTGTAAGTAGGTCTTCTGTGTCTCTGTTGAGCTTCTTACTGGATGTCCTGTCCTTCTCCGAAAGTGATGTGTTGAAGTCTCCTACTATAAATGTGGAGGTGTCTATCTCACTTTTCAATTCTGTTAAAATTTGATTTATGTATCTTGCAGCCCTGTCATTGGGTGCGTAAATATTTAATATGGTTATGTCTTCCTGATCAATTGTCCCTTTTATCATTATGTAGTGTCCTTCTTTATCCTTTGTGGTGGATTTAAGTTTAAAGTCTATTTTGTCAGAAATTAATATTGCTACTCCTCTTCTTTTTTGTTTATTATTTGCTTGATATATTTTTTTCCATCCTTTGAGTTTTAGTTTGTTTGTGTCTCTAAGTCTAAGGTGTGTCTCTTGTAGGCAGCATATAGATGGATCGTGTTTCTTTATCCAGTCCGTGACTCTCTGTCTCTTTATTGGTGCATTTAGTCCATTTACATTCAGCGTAATTATATACAAGTTTTTAGTGCTGTCATTTTGATGCCTGTTCATTTGTGTTGTTGGCCATTTCATTTTTCCCCATACTTTTTTGTGCTGAGACGTTTTTCTTAGTAGATTGTGAGATCCTCATTTTCATAATGTTTAACTTTATGTTTGTTGAGTCGTTACGTTTTTCTTGGCTTTTTTCTTGAGTTATGGAATTGATATTCCTTTTTGTGGTTACCTTATTATTTACCCCTATTTTTCTAAGTAAAAACCTAACTTGTATCGTTCTATTTCACCTTGTATCACTCTCCATCTGGCAGTTCAATGCCTCCTATATTTAGTCCCTCTTTTTGATTATTGTGATCGTTTATCTATTGATTTCCATGATTTCCTGTTATGTGTATTATTTTGTTTGTTTATTTATTTTTTAGAATTAATCTTAATTTGTTTGTTTTTGTGCTTTCCCTTTTTGAGTTGCGTTGATATCAGGACGTTCAGTTTTGTGACCTTGTATTGTGCTGGTACCTGATATTATTGGTCATCAGGCCAAACAATCTCCTTTAGCATTTCTTGCAGTCTTGGTTTAGTTTTTGCAAATTCTCTAAACTTGTGTTTATCTGTAAATATCTTAATTTCTCCTTCATATTTCAGAGAGATTTTTGCTGGATATATGATCCTTGGTTGGCAGTTTTTCTCCTTCAGTGCTCTGTATACTTCGTCCCATTCCCTTCTTGCCTGCATGGTTTCTGCTGAGTAGTCTGAACTTATTCTTATTGATTCTCCTTTGAAGGAAATCTTTCTTTTCTCCCTGGCTGCTTTTAAAATTTTTTGTTTGTCTTTGGTTTTGGCAAGTTTGCTCGGGCTCCGAAGGTCAACTGTCTGGTACGCTGGCTCCTAGTTCTGAAAACGATCTCTGTCTGCCCGTATTTGTTCGTTCTCCGTCTCTAAGTCTGTGTTTGTTGTTCAGAGTTCGTAGATTGTTATGTATGTGATCGATTCACTTGTTTTTCCGAGTCTTTGTTGCAAGAGGGATCCGCGGTAGCGTCCACCTAGTCCGCCATCTCGGCCCCGCCCAAGTGCTGCTATTTCTGAGAGTAGCAAAAGGGCTTCTAAAAGGTCAACTACTAAGAGGCTATTTTTAATTTGGGTCACAGAAGACATTAGAAATGCCTTTTGTTTCCATAGCACCCCCAAATCATGTGCAACCCAGAAATAATATCTCTAGTCTGTCTAAATGGTTACTGACTATCCAGAAGCTGGTTTGCAAGCCCTGGTGAGTGCAACTGATTCAGCTTGCTGGGCTGAAGGAACTCCAGGAAGGGCGCCACTTTCCAAGACTTCATTGGATGTTGTAATAATGTATGCTCCCTGGTAATGAGAAGTAGAATAGACTGGCTTAAGATAAGATACATCTGCAAAAAAACCTAAAGAAAGATTAGGAGAGCGGTTTCTTGCAAGTCTTACCTGGGAGTTAACAAATTGGTCGGTTAAATCAAGTCAGTCATGGGAAATAGTATCATCTGGAAAGGCAACAAAGTTACAATCTTCAAGGAGTTAACTGTCCATAACCAGACATTATGGGCAGCCAAGAGAAGAACTTTATAAGAAATTAGTCTCCTGGCTGAAATGTGCTGAATTAAAACAGAGGTCAAAATAGCAAATGCTGCATGGGAGACATAAACATCCAGAAAATTCCCAAGTACTGTGTCTGATGTAGCTTCCACTAATCTAGCTGCTGCTGTGACTGCTGTAAGGCAGGGAGGATATCTGGAAGCAACTGGGTCTAACTGTAAGCTATAGTAACTAACAGGTCGCTGCTGACCTCTGTGGTTTTGAGTCAGAACCCCCATGGCATTCTCAGCTGTCTGTAAGACATAAAATGAAAACCCAAATTATAATTAGGAAAACCCAAAGCTGAGGTAGTAAGTAAAAAAAAGTAAGTAGCGACCCCTTAAATTACAGACGGCATGGGTGCCTTCTTCTGATAATTGAAAAGAGTTGGGTGCAGGCCCCTTTAAAAACTGGCATAAAGGCCAAGCCATTAGTGAAAAATTAGGAATCCATGCTGATAGTAACTGCAGAGACCCATAAATCCTCTTAATTGCTTCTTTGTCGTGGGGAGAGGGAAGACCATAATGGCATCCTTCTTGGGATCTATGGAAACCCCTTGTGCAGTGATAATATGCCCCATATATTTCATTGCTGGTAATGCTAGCTGTAATTTTCCTCTGGACACTTTGTACCCTTTAGTTGCTAAAAGTTGCCACAGCAAAACACTGTCCTTTATGCAGGCTTGCAATGAATTTGAACAGAGCAAAAGATCATCCACATATTACAGTAAGGTAGATCCCTTTGCAAACTGCAAAGGCTGCGAATCACAATGCAAAATCTGAGAAAAACAGGTGGGAGATTCAGTAAACCCCTGGGGTATGACACTCCAGGTATACTGTTGATTATCCCAGGTGAACGTGAACAAATAACTGACTGGATGCACAGGAATGCTGAAAAAGGCATTGCATAAATCTACTATTGTAAAATGTATTGCATCTGAGGATACATTAGAAAGAAGTAGATGGGAATTGGTCATAACAGGGAATCTTTGGATGACAATATGGTTAAACCAAAACCAAACCCAGTGCCTTTGCATCGATTCCAACTCATAGCGACCCTATAGGACCGAGTAGAACTGCCCCGTAGAGTTTCCAAGGAGCACCTGGCAGATTCGAACAGCTGACCCTTTGGTTAGCAACCGTAGCGCTTAACCACTATGCCACCAGGGTTTCCACGATATGGTTAACTGCCCTTAAATCTTGCACAAATCTCCAAACACGGCCATTGGGTTTCTTCACTGGAAATACAGGAGTGTTGCATGGGCGAGTACAAAGAATGATGAACCCTTTGCCCAGGAAATTTTGAATAATATGCGCCAATCCATCTCTGCCCTCCCATTTCAAAGGGTATTGAGAAACTTTAGGTAAAGGTTTTAATGCATCAGTCTGGACTTTAATGGTTCTGCTGCAGAACCTGGCTAACCTCTGTGGATGAGCTGGCCAGTAAATTGCCTGGCACAGTAGAAAGACAATCTAAAGTTTACACAGCTTCTTGGGATTCAGAAAGATGCCTAAAGGTGGCACAAGACCTCAGAATCTGTTTAGAAGGATCAGCATCAGGCAAATCGAAAATGATTTCTCCATGATCAGTAAATTTAATGTGACAATTCCATTTTGATAAAAAAAAAAAACTCTCCCTAATAAATTAGCAGGAGTTTGTGAACTCTATAAAAAGGAGTGCATATCCTCGTTGCTGTTGTTGTTGTCAGGTGCCGTCGAGTTGGTTCAAACTCATAGCGACCCTATGCACAACAGAACGAAACACTACCCGGTCCTGCGCCATCCTCAAAATCGTTGTTATGCTTGAGCTCATTGTTGCAGTCACTGTGTCAATCCATCTCATTGAGGGTCTTCCTCTTTTCTGCTGACCCTGTACTCTGCCAAGCATGATGTCCTTCTCCAGGGACTAATCCCTCCTGACAACATGTCCAAAGTATGTAAGACACGGTCTTGCCATCCTTGCTTCTAAGGAGCATTCTGACTGTACTTCTTCCAAGACAGATTTGTTCGTTCTTCTGGCAGTCCATGGTATATTCAATATTCTTCACCAACACCACAATTGAAAGGCATCAACTTTCCTTTGGTCTTCCTTATTCATTGTCCAGCTTTCACATGCATATGATGAGATTGAAAATACCATGGCTTGGGTCAGGCACAACTTAGTCTTCAGGGTGACATCTTTGCTCTTCAACACTTTGAAGAGGTCCTTTGCAGCAGATTTACCCAATGCAATGCGTCTTTTGATTTCTTGACTGCTGCTTCCATGCCTGTTGATTGTGGATCCAAGTAAAATGAAATCCTTGACAACTTCAATCTTTTCTCCATTTATCATGATGTTGCTCATTGGTCCTGCTGTGAGGATTTTTGTTTTCTTTATGTTGAGGTGCAATACATACTAAATGCTGTGGTCTTTGATCTTCATTAGTAAGTGCTTCAAGTCCTCTTCACTTTCAGCAAGCAAGGTTGTGTCATCTGCATAACACAGGTTGTTAATGAATGAGTCTTCCTCCAATGCTGATGCCCCATTCTTCATATAGTCCAGCTTCTGGTATTATTTGTTCAGCATACAGATTAAATAGGTATGGTGAAAGAATACAACCCTGACACACACCTTTCCTGACTTTAAACCAATCAGTATCCCCTTGTTCTGTCTGAACAACTGCCTCTTGATCTATGTAAAGGTTCCTCATAAGCACAATTAAGTGTTCTGGAATTCCCATTCTTTACAATGTTAAAAACAGAATAGTTTTTTATGATCCACACGGTCAAATGTCTTTGCATAGTCAATAAAACACAGGTAAACATCCTTCTGGTATTCTCTGCTTTCAGCTAGGATCCATCCTCAATAGGTCTTAAAGAAATAGCTGCTGGCTGTGAATGAGTTAAAGTTTGTGATTTGAAACCCCCACAACTTTAGAGGTTTTAATATTCTACGGTAAAGGATTTTGTTAACTTGTGGTGTTAATTGTGAACAGTGTGGCTCTTGTATTAATTAAAAATTTGCAGCAGGCGGAGCCAAGATGGTGGAGTAGTCAGATGCTTCTGGTGGTCCGCCTTGCAACAAAGACCTGAAAAAGCAAGTGAATCAATTGTACATGACAATCTAGGAGCCCTGAACATCAAAGGCAAAGCTGAGGAATCGGACTGAGTGGCAGGGGGAGGGAGAGATGGTTCAGAAGCAGCAAGGAGTTGCCAGACCTGACCTAGCAGGAACTGGAACCCCATAGGCCAGATCTGCTCCAGTGAGTATGGTGATCCAAGCCATGGTGATTGGGATGTGTTTTCCACATCGGGAGAGACTGAGCGGTGGAGAGTTCACTCACGTCTCCAGAATCAGTGAAAAATGCTTCTCTTGGCAAAAGATAAGTACTTGCATGTAATCTACCATGTGGACCAAAAAACACTCCTTTGGAAAAAAACTGTCTCCCACTTAAATGACCCCTCCCTACTCTGCACTGGGTCCTGAGCTGGCTTCAGTGATAGCTGCTTTCCCTGGGCTGGAAGTAAGACCTGCCGCACACCCTGAGCCATCCTCTGAGGCTTACAGAAGGAATAAATTAACAAACGGGGGAAAAAAAAACTCTGGCTCCCTTAAACTGGGAACTCAAGGCAGAAACAGCTCACTTGCCTGGGCACAGACATAAGCAGTCCACAGACTTTGAATGCCTTTCACCCCTACATAGACTTGCGTAGGCCCATTTCAACAGCTTAGGACCTCATTAGCACGTTACAACAGGGTATATACCTGAAGTGTAACTTCCACAGATTCAGCTATATGGTGGAGAGGCAAGTTCATGACATTTGACACTGCTCTGCCTATTAAGCAGGGTCCTCACCTACCCACATCAGGGGCCTGAGGACTGGTGGCTTCATTCATGCCACCTAGCCACCTGCAACAGTGGTCCAAGGGTAAGTGGTGCCTCCCAGTCCTTACAGCCAAGAGCACTGGGTGCCCATAGTCTGGCTGTAAAACCCACCCACCAAGATGCTCTATGGAACAGAGACACTCTTTCCTTACACTCAGGGACAGTTGTCAGCCCTCTGCCTTGCTCAGTGCATGGCTCCCTATTGCAGCCAGATACCTGTGCCTACACCAATCACCCCTACTTGTCTAAGACTGTAGGTGAATGTCTGCACGACACATTTGGTGATTGACTACCTGGACACCTGAGTTGAATCCATACAAGAAAAGTAAATGGATTCCTGAGCTCGTGTACCTAGTAACAGCTCTAACCACCTGGTGACAGGACTTTAGAGCTTCAAAGATGCCAATAATCAAACTAGCTCACTTGAGTAGCCTATTTGGACATATCAAAACAAAACAAGAAGCTAGGATACAGTAAGCAAACAAAATAAATATAATAATTTATTGATGACTCAGAGACAACAGTCAATCTCAAATCACATAAACAGGCAAACCATGATGGCTTCAGCAAGCCCCCATATCAAAGAATAAAGAAGTATTCCCTATGAAGAGAACTTCCTGGAATTACCAGAGGTAGAATACAAAAGATCAATATACAGAACTCTTCAAAAGATCAGGAAGATCAGAAAAAAATGCAGAACAAGCCAAGCAACATACAGATATAGCATTAGAGGAACTTAAGAAGATTAGAGACGAGCATAATGACAAATTGAATAGGCTGCAAGAATCCATAGAGAGACAGTAAACAGAAATTCAGAAGATTAACAATAAAATTTCAGAATTAAGCAACACAATAGAAAGTCATAGGACCAGAATTGAGGAAATGGAAGTCAGAATTAGGGAGACTGAAGAAAAAGCACTTGTTGCCAATGTATTTGAGGACAAGGCAGATTAAAAAATTTTAAATATGAAGAAACCTAAGAATTGTGTGGGACTCTATCAAGAGGAATAACCTACGATTGACTGGAGTATCAGAACGGGGTGGGGGGGGATAAAAGAAAATGCAGAGAGAATTTTTGAAGATTTTTTGGCAGAAAACTTCCCTGATATCATGAAAAATGAGAAGATATCTATACAAGATGCTCATCGAACCCCACACAAGGTATATCCCAAAAGAAAGTCATCAAGACATATTATAATCAAACTTGCCAAAACCAAAGATAAAGGGAGAATTTCAAGAGTGACTAGGGATAAACAAAAAGTCATTGACAAAGAAGAGTCAATAAGACTAAGCTCGGAATACTCAGTAGAAACCATGCTGGCAAGAAGGCAATGGGATGACATGTACAAAATCTTGAAGGAAAAAAAATGGCAAGCCAAGAATTATATATCCAGCAGAATTAGGACATTTCTAGATAAACAGAAGTTTAAAAAATTTGGAAAAACCAAACCAAAATTACAAGAAATACTAAAGAGAGTCCTCCAGCTAGAAAATCAATAACATCAGATAACAACCCAAGACAAGAACACAGGATGGACATCACAAAAATAAATCAAAGCTAAAAAACTCAAAACAGGGAAACAGAGATGTCATTATGTAAAAGATGACAACATTAAATAAAAAAAAGAAGGACTAGAAAATGTAGTCATAGATCTCTCATATGGAGAGGAAGTCAAGGTGATATAAAGAAATAAAAGTTTGGTTTAAACTTTGAAAAATAGGGGTAAATATTTTAAGGTAACCACAAAGGAAACCAATAACTCTACATATCAAAACAAAAAACAAGAAAAACATAAAGACTCAGCAAATACAAACGCAACAACAATGAAAAATAGGAAAAGACAATATATAAAGAAAAATGACTCAGCACAGAAAATTAAGTGGAAAAAAGAAACTGTCAACAACACACAAAAAAAAGACATCAAACTGAAAGCATAAAAAGTCATAAAAAAAGTCATACCTATCAATAATTATCCAGAATGCAAATGGACTATATGCACCAATAAATAGAGAGTGGCAGGATGAATTAAAAAAAAAAAGATTGTCTATATGCTGCCTACAAGAGACAGACCTTAGACTTAAAGACACAAACTAAAACTCAGAGGATGGAAAAAAATATCAAGTAAACAACAATCAAAAAAGAGTAGGAGTGGCAATATAAATCTCTGGCAAAATAGACTTTAAATTCTACCACAAAGGATAAGGAAAGGCACTATATAATGATTAAAGGGTCAATATACCAGGATGATAGAACCATAATAAATATTTACAAACCCAATGACAGGGCTCCAACATACACAAAACAAACTCTAATGCCATTGAAAAGAGAGATAGCCAGCTCCACAATAATAGTAAGAGAATTCAACACACCACTTTTGGTGAAGACAGAACATCCAGAAAGAAGCTCAATAAAGACATGGAAGATCTAAATGCCAGTCAACCAACTTGATCTCATAGACATGTACAGAACACTTCACCCAACAGCAGCCAAGTATATGTTCTTTTCCAGTGCACAAGGAACATTCTCCAGCATAGGCCACATATTAGGTCATAAAGCAAGCCTTAATAGAATCCAAAACATCGAAATATTACAAAGCATCTTTTCTGACCATAAACCATAAAAGTGGAAATCAATACCACAAAAATCAAGGAAAAAATCGAACACATGGAAACTGAAGAACACCTTGCTCAAAAACTACTGGATTACAGAAGAAATTAAGGATAGAATAAAGAAATTTGTAGAATCAAATGGGAATGAAAACATTTCCTACCAGAACCTTTGCAACACAGCAAAAGCAATACTCAGAGGTCAGTTTATAGAAGTAAAAGCACACATCCCAAACGAAGAAAGAGCCAAAATGAAAACATTAACAGTACAGCTCAAACCCATAGAAAGAGAGCAGCAAAACAAGCCCTCAGGCACCAGAAGAGAGAAAATAATAAAAATTAGAGCAAAATTAAAAGGAATAGAGAACAGAAAAACAATTGAAAGACTTAACAAGACCAAAGGCTTGTTCTTTCAAAAGATGGGCAAAACTGATAAACCACTGGCCAAACTAACAAAAGAAAAACAAGAGAGGAAGCAAATAACCCAAGTAAGAAATGGGATGGGCAATGATATCACAACAGACCCAACTGAAATTGAAAGAATCACAACAGAACACTATGAAAAATTATACTCTAACAAATTTGAAAACCTAGAGGAAGTGCACAAATTTCTAGAAACTATCTACCTACCTAAACTAACACAAACAGAGGTAGAGCAACTAAAAAACCCTATAAAAAAGAAGAGATTGAAAAAGTAATTTAAAAACTCCCAAGAAAAAAATGCCCTGGACCTGACAGCTTCACTGGAGAATTCTACCAAACTTTCAGAGAAGAGTTAACACCACTACTACCAACTTATTTCAGAGCATAGAAAAGGATGGAATACTCTCAAACTCATTCTATGGATCCAGCATAACCCTGATACCAAAACCAGGTACAGACACAACAAAAGAAGAAAATTACAGACCTATATCCCTCATGAACATAAACGCAAAAATCCTCATCAAATTTCTAGCCAATATAATCCAACAACATATCAAAAAAATAATACACCATGACCAAGTGGGATTCATACCAGGTATGCAGGGATGATTTCACATTAGAAAAACAACCAAAGTAATCCATCACATAAATAAGAAAAAAGACTAGAACCACATGATCTTATCAATTGATGCAGAAAAGGTAATTGACAAAGTCCAACACCCATTCATGGTAAAAACTCTCAGCAAAATTGGAATAGAAGGGAAATTCCTCAACATAATAAAGGGCATTTATGCAAAGTCAACAGCCAACATCATCTTAAATGGAGAGAGCCTGAAAGCGTTCCCCCTTGAGATCAGGAACTAGATAAGGGTACCATTTATTACCACTCTTATTCAACACTGTGCTGGAGGTCCTAGCCAAGGCAATTAGGCTAGAAAAAGAAATCAAGGGCACCCAAATTGGTAAGGAAAAGTAAGAATATCTCTATTTCTAAATGATATAATCTTATACACAGAAAACCCTAAAGAATCCACAAGAAAATGATTGGAACTCATAGAAGAGTTCAGCAAAGCATCAGGATACAAGATAAACATACAAAAATCAGTTGGATTCCTCTACGCCAACAAACAGAATGTCGTAGAGGAAATCAACAAATCAATACCATTTACAATAGCCCCCAAGAAGATAAATTACTTAGGAATAAATCTAATCAGAGATGCAAAAGACCTATACAAAGAAAACTACAAGACTCTACTGCAAGAAACTAAAAGAGACCCACATAAGTGGAAAAAACATACCTTGCTCATGGATAGGAAGATGCAACATTGTGAAAATGTCTATTTTACCCAAAACGATGCATAGATACAATGCAATCCCTATCCAAATTCCAATGACATGTTTTAATGAGATAGAGAAACAAATCACCAACATCATATGGAAAGGGAAGAGACCCTGGAAAAGTAAAGCACTACTGAAAAAGAAGAACAAGGTGGGAGGCCTCACACTACCTGATTTTAGAACCTATTATACCACCACAGTAGTCAAAACAGCCTGGTACTGGAACAACAACAGATACATAGAACAATGGAACAGAATTGAGAATCCATAGATTCATCCACCTATGAGCAGCTGATATTCAACAGAGGCCCAAAGTCTCTTTAACAAATGGTGGTGGCATAACTGGATATCCACCTCCAAAAGAGAAAAAACGAAACAAGACCCATAACTCACACCATGCACAAAAACTAACTCAAAATGGATTAAAGACCTAAATATAAAATCTATAACAATAAAGATTAGGCAAGAAATAATAGGGTCAAAGCTAGGAGCCCTAGCATGGCATAAACAGCATATAAAGCAGTACTAACAATGCACAAACACCAGAAGAGAAACTAGATAACCAGGAGCTACTAAAAATCAAACACTTATGCTCATCCAAAGACTTCAACAAAAGAGTAAAAAGACCACCTACAGACTGGGAAATAAATTTTGGCTATGACAAACCTGATCAGCGTTTAATCTCTAAAATCTACAAGATACTGCAAAACCTCAACCACAAAAAGACAAGTAACCCAATTAAGAAATGGGCAAAGGATATTAACAGGCACTTCAACAAATAAGACGTTCAGGCAGCTAACAGATACATGAGGAAATGCTCACGATCATTAACCATTAGAGAAATGCAAATCAAAACTACATTGAGATCCCATCTCACCCCAACAAACCAAAAAAAAAAAAAAACTCAAACCCATTGCCATCAAGTCGATTCTGACACACAGCGACCATATAGGACAGAGTAGAACCACCTCTATAGAGTTTCCAAGGAGCACTGGTGGATTCAAACTGCCAACCTTTTGGTTAGCAGCCGTAGCTCTTAACCACTATGCAACCAGGGTTCCCAACAAGCTGGCATCAATTCAAAAAACACAATATAATAAACATTGGAGAGGTTGTGGAGAGACCAGAGCACATACACTGCTGGTGGGAATGTAAAATGGTACAACCACTTTGGAAATCGATTTGGCACTTCCTTAAAAAGCTAGACATAGAACTCGCATACTATCCAGCAATCCCACTCTTTGGAGTACCTTCTAGAGAAATAAGAGACCTCACACGAATAGATATATGTACACCCATGTTCACTGCAGCACTGTTTACAATAGCAAAAAGATGGAAACAACCTAGGTGCCCATCAATGGATGAATGGTAAACAAATTATGGTATAGTCACACAATGGAATACTACCCAATGATAAAGAACAATGATGAATCCATGAAACATCTCATAACATGGATGAATCTGGAAGTGATTGTGCTGAGTGAAATTAGTCAGTCACAAAAGAGACAAATATTGTATGAGACCACTATTATAAGAATTGAAGAAAAGGTTTAAATGCAGAAGAAAACACTCTTTGATGGTCACAAGGGTAGGGAGGGAGGGAGAGGGGTATTCACTAATTAGGTAATAGACAAGAATTATTTTAGGTGAAGGGAAGGACAACACACAATACAGGGGAATTCAGCACAACTGGACTAATCCAAAAGCTAAGAAGTTTCCTGAATACAACTGAACACTTCGAGGGACAGAGTAGCAGGGATTGGGGTCTGGGAACCATGGTCTCAGGGAACATCTAGGTCAATTGGCATAACAAAGTGTATTAGGAAAACGTTCTGCATCCCACTTTGGTGGGTGGCGTCTGGGGTCTTAAAAGCTAGCAAGCGGCCATTTAAGATTCATCAATTGGTCTCAACCCACCTGGAGCAAAGGAGAATGAAGAACACCAAAGACACAAGGTAAATATGAGCCCAGGAGACAAAAAGGGCAACATAAACCAGAGACTGCATCATCCTGAGACTGGAAGAACTGGGTGGTGCCAGGCTACCACCAATAACCGCCATGACAGGGAACACAATAGAGAGTCCCTGATGGTGCAGGAGAAAAGTGGGGTGCAGACCTCAAATTCTAGTAAGAAGACCAGGCTTAATGGTGTGACTGAGACTGGAGGGACCCCAGAGGTCATGGCCCCTGGACTCTTAAAACTAAAACCATTCCTGAAGCCAACTCTTCAGACAAAGATTGGACTCGACTTAAACGATACTGGTGAGGAGTATGCTTCTTAGCTCAAGTAGACACATGAGACTATGTGGGCAGCTCCTGTCTGGAGGTGAGATGAGAAGGCAGAGAGGGACAGGAGCTGGTTGAACGGACTCGGGAAATACAGGGTGAAGAAAAGGAGTGTGCTTTCGCATTGCAGGGAGAGCAATTAGGATTACATGACAATGTGTGTATACGTTTTTGTATGAGAAACTGACTGGAATTGTAAACTTTCACTTAAAGCACAATTAAAAAAAAAGAAAAAATTGCATAGTTCTTCATTAACTTGAAGGGCTGTTTCCCCCCTGTGAATTTAGAGTTACCACTGGAAAAGCATCTAATGTATCCTCGGAGCCCCTTCATTTGGACTTAGGTGGGGCTGATGGCAAAACACAGGACTTATTTTTTTAATTTAAGACAGTCCTTAAGATTTCCAGGCTTCTTAAAATAATAGCAAGCCCCAGGAACCCCAGACTGAGGAACCCTGGACCTGTTCCCAAATTGAGGTTTAGATCTCTGATTGTATCCAGGAGATTGTAAGGGCTGTAATTGTAAAGACAAGTTTATTTTCTTGAGCTATCATTTTCAGCTCATTTTCTTTAGCCTCTTGTTCTAAAGTTTGGGCTACCTTATAGGCTAACATGGCTAATTGTGAAGTTTTAACATTTCCCCAAATTAACTGATGTCTTTTAACTAAGTCAGCTAACTCAGGGTGTAGTCCTCCTACAAAAATGGAGTTAAAAGCTATCCTGGCTCCTTCTTTCAGGTTCAACTGTTTTATAAAAAGCTTAGTTAAGCAATCTCCATAGTTATAAGCATTCTTACCCTGTTCCTGCTTGAAAACTTTGACTTTAGCCCAATCTATTTTACAGGGAAAAACCTTTGGAAAACATTCAATTAAATTTGTTACAATAGCTTTAGTCTGAGTTACTAAATCTGTACCTGAGATGTTCAGTTGGATGGACAGTGGTTTCTCAGGTTCTTTCCGTTTAGCTTCTTCCATCCATCTTTGAGCATCCCCAGGTCCTAGCAACATGTGCCACAAGTTATATCAATCAGCCATTCCAGAATCATAAGTCTCTACCAGAATTTTAAATTCTTGCATAATTTTCTGAGGATCTTCGCACGGGTTGGGGAACTCTTTAACAATGGTGCAAAGTTCTGCCTTAGGCCAGGGCACAAAAGTAACCTCAGGCTGTCCACCTCCAGATTTGGGGTATTTCGCCTTAAAGGACATCTCATCTATGGGGCTACTTTCAAGAGGAGGTTTGGCCCCTTTCTCTTTAACCTCTTCCTCCTCCCCATGCTAAGGAAGTCCTGACAAGGCATTATCAGAGGGGGGAGGCAGAGTAGGGTATATAGTAGTAGCTGTCTGAATGTAGGGTGAAACAAGGTTAGTAGTGGTAGGAGGAGGAGTTTCAACTGATGAAGGAACAGGCACAACACCCTGATTTTGCAATTTTTTAATCAGTTCTGCTTGTCTTGATGCAGCATCTTGTACTGAAGCAAACATGCTATCATTTTGCCATTTGGAAGCTTCCAAAAATGAATTAAAATAGGCTTCCCACTGGTTTTGATTAATCCAGGAGCCTTTATTCTTTAATTTGATGCACAGAAAAAGTTAGTGAGTTCAAAACTGCCATAATATAGCCATTGATCAATACTATTTTCCCTTGGTAAGTGTATCCTAACTTTGAGGTACTGAACTGAACTGAGGCCATAATTCTTGACCGTATATAAAGCAGGAGTCCAGAAGGGAATTGGCAATGGTCCTTAGAAGAAGCATTCCCCATCTCACAAAGTACCAGCACGTGCCAATAAGATGTACTAAGTCAAAATGCACCATAAGAGAAACAAAGGTTTCTCTTTGTTTTTTGCCAACTAGATTGCAGACTATTCAAGCTCCAGAATGTTAAAAACAAACAGAATCCAGAAATGATAGACTGGAAATTCAAAAGACACACTGAAACTTTAGCACTTTCAGTGTTTGGCAAAAACCGATCAGGGGCTTTGCCCTGTGCTTTTGCTGCTTGCAAGATTCAAAAACCCCTCAGTAAACAGCTGTTCAGACTGCAAGTTAGCCAAATGAAAACAAAAGAAGATCAGCATGAGCAAACTTAATAAGATGTAGCTCGTATATGGCACTCTTGTAAAGTAATTGAAAACACAAACCCCTAACAAGCTTCTGTGGAAGGAAAGTAAAGGTGGAACATAAGCTTCCAACAAGCTTACTCGACCATGAATGAAAAAAAAAAAGTAGAGAAATGACTTCAAAAAATCTCTATAAAAGCTGCATCGAACTAGTTTGGGGCTAGATTCTTACCAGGGCCACAATGAAATGTGCACACCTCATTTTTGGGGGAGCACTTACCTCTGGACAGCACCAAACAGTTTGAAAAAGTGGAGGGGAGGGTACACGAAGGGGTCCTTGGGACCAGAGTCCGCGTTTTCAGCTCTTCAATCCTCTGGGGAAGGGTAACTCTGAAAACCCTGCCAATTAACTATGCCAAAATGTTGTAGAGAAAAGATTCTCCAGCTCCGTTAAGGTAAAATCAATAGAGATTTGCTGAAGCCAAGACTTTGCAATGGGAGACTGTAAAACCTCGGGCTGAAGCTCACAGATCTCAGGGGAAAATGCAAGTCGCAAGTAATTACAGTGCTGAAGGGGAAGAACAAAGTTACAATTTTTCTCACTGGTTTACAATAATTAAGGTCAGTCAAAGGCAGGACAAGTAAAGCATAATCTTTAACATTATTGGTTACATGAATACATTGATTGGCTAAAAGACATAATTGAAAGACTTGGGATCAAGGGAAGGCTCATGCTGGTTACAAAGCAGTGACATGATGAAAGTTTTCAGGAGTAGTCTGGTAAAAGTTACTTTGCTCAGAATGTCAATCTCTGGAGGAGACTGGGAACAAAGAATTTCCATGATCTATCACTTTGCCCAGTACATCAGAAAGAGGAGGAGGCTGAGATCAAAAGTTACCATTAAGTGTTCACATTCTCTAGCTGGATTGCAAAGAAACTCATTTATTTAATGATAATGGTTGGTTCCTAGGCAATAAAGGTAGGATCTAGGGGAAGGTTACCTGGAGCTGCTAGACAGCAAGTGTAAAACCTAAGGTGAAAGATTACATTGAGCTCTTAGAGTTAGACTGGTCACTTTACTGATAGATCAGATGCCTATTTTATTGTATATCCCTTGGCAGTATGTTGTTCAATCACAATGGAATGACACTAGAAATCAACAACACAAAGAAATTTGGGAAATTCACAAGGATGTAGATATGAAACAATAAACACATAAATATCCTTTGATCTCACTCATGGGCATGCTCTCTACCGCATGAGCTTGATTTCAAATTGTCCTTAATGGTCATGTGAACTTGCAGCCTTTTAAGACTCTGGACTTCACACGAGAGAGGCAGCTGGACACCACTTACATATTTTTACCTTGCTACGATGGAGTTTGCATCTTAAAGGCAAGGTGGTCTCATGTTGCCCACAAAGGAGTAACTCATCTTCTAGAAGGATTTTCTAGCAGTTGGACAGCTTCGATTTTCTTCACCATGCTATTTCTGAGCAGCCATCTTCAATGATCTTGATGTGAGGAATGAATAAGGTATGGTCACATTGGAGGAAAAATCTGATCTACTTTCAAATGACTAAGTCATGAGGCTTCTCTGGTTTGGGTTTCCAAATGCATTGTTGATATACATAACTCTCTGAGCAGGAGAAGAAGTGGAGTTTTCAGTTCCTATAATAGATGTGGAAACCCTGGTGGTGTAGTAGTTAAGTACTATGGCTGCTAACCAAGAAGTCAGCAGTTCGAATCCACCAGGCACTCCTTGGAAACTCCCTGGGGCAGCTCTACTCTGTTCTATAGGGTCGCTATGAGTCAGAATTGACTCGACCGCAGTGGGTTTGGTTTAGTTTTTGGTATAGTAGATGTACATCTTATAACACATTTTATGATTCTAGTAAGTGCTATTATTATTAATATAGCTAACCTGGTTTGTAGCAGAGATCGTAACCAAGAACGTACACTATTAGGTAGCCAACAAAAGATATCAAAGGAGAATGGCAAAATCATAGGGAGTATAGAGTGTAACCAAACAGCTTCCTGATGACCCTTCTTAAAATTTTGTTCTACCTCTTCTGTAGCATTTAGCTAGGATCAACATGAGGTGTTGGCAAAGGCACATACTCTACTTTGCTCTACTAGTAAGAAATCTAAAGTTATTAGATTATCAAGTATCACTTTAACTAATGAATTAAGGGATCATTGCTGTGTTGCTATTTCATCTGCAACATCATCAGCTATTTGAGCCACAGTTGCAGAAATATTTCGAATGGATGTTTTTAATTGGACTGTGCCAAACCAAGGAAGGATAGCCTGCAAGGACAGCCCCATCCGGGGAGAACAGCAATAGGATTGTCAGCAAACACTAGACTGCATTGGGCTAGAGGGATCAATTTTAAGTCACTGGTCCAAAGCAAATTGTCATCATGGGTGTAAACATCTAGGGAGACACCCAAGGTTCCCAAAGCACATTGACCTTTCATTCTCTATCCACACACGATGTAGCCCAGGCATAAGAAAAATATTTAGGGTAAGGGTCATCTATAGTGCTGTAATTTGAACCTCCACAAAGGAACAAGTAACCATGGGGAGCACATAGAATCTTTTTAAAATCAGAGGAACGAGGGATAGATAAATTTGCATTTATCAGCCAAGTTTTAGACATAAGCATTATTACAGGTTGATAATCTTCCAAAGTTTAATTCCCACTGAGTATAGTTTTGAAAACATGGGTTATCATAAGGTTTAATAGCTCTATTTAATGTCTTAAAACAATTATTATACTAACTTGAATACAATAGAATTTCTTCAGGATAATGTCCAACAAAGGGATATTGTCCAATATAATTTTGCTTCATGCATTAAATTTCAGGACTCACCTCTTTAGCTCTAGCACAATCAAATGGGATACTTCAGAGTTGGGTGGAGTTAAAACATGAAACTAAGGGATAGGCATTAACCTCAAGTGGGTGCCATAACTCAACTATAATAGCTTGTTTTAAATTAACACCGGAATTAGTGGTTGGTGGTGGTGTTAGACGATAATTCTGTGTCAGGGAAGCCAATGGGTCTGTGCTGTCTTGTACAGACTGGGAGAGGAGTGGCAAATCCAGCATTCAGCTAGGTTACTAGCACTTGCCACAGATTGAGTCAACTTAACAAAAGCATTCTCTCACCAGGTAATAGAAAAGGAGACAATAATGAGATTAAAAGAATAATAAGGATCATGATTGAAACATAAAGACTAAGGTAGAATAATACTCAAAACACCAAACAATAATGAGTGCACCTGTAATTATTAGACTAAGTCCAAATATTTCCAGGGGTTGCATGCGTGTTTGCCAAAAACAATCCTTAGTGTATATAGTAAATACAAGACTATTATTATAGTTAACGATGTAGCACAAAGTCCAAATGCCTCAGTTATTTGCATAGCCTTGATCCATGATCTTGGGTAAGCAGTTCACTATTTTTTTTTATTGTGCTTTAGGTGAAAGTTTACAGCTCAAGTTAATTTCTTATACAAAAATTTATACACACATTGTTACTCGACTCTAGTTGCTATCCCTATAATGTGACAGCACACTCCCCCTTTCCACCCTGGGTTTCCCTGTCCATCCAACCCACTCCTGTCCTTTCCTGATTTCTCATCCTGCCTCTGGATGGGATCCACCGATTTAGTATCGTGTGTCTGCTTGAACTCAGAAGTACACTTTTCATGAGTATCGTTTTATATCTTATAGTCCAGTCTAATCTTTGTCTGAAGAGTGGGCTTCAGGGACGGTTTTAATTCTGGGTTAACAGAGCGTAAAGGGCTATGGCTTCGGGGATTCCTCCTGTCTCAGTCAGATCATTAAGTCTGGTCTTCTTACTAGAATTTGAGGTCTGCACCCCACTTTTCTCCTGCTCCGTCAGGGACTCTATGTTGTGTTCCATGTCAGGGCAGTCATTGATGGTAGCCAGGCACTATCTAGTTCTTCTGCTCTCAGGTTGATAGAGTCTCTGGTTTATGTGGGCCTTTTGTCTCTTGAGCTAATAGCTTCCTTGTATCTTTGGTGTTCTTCATTCTCCTTTGCTCCAAGTGGGTTGGGACAAATTGATGCATCTTAGATGGCCGCTTGCTAGCTTTTAAGACCCCAGATACCACTCACCAAAGTGGGATGCAGAACATTTTCTGAATAAACTTTGTTATGTCAGTTGACCTATATGTCCCCTGAAACCATTGTTCCTAGACCCCCGACCCTGCTAGCCTGTCCCTCGAAGTGTTCGGTTGTGTTTAGGGAGCTTCTTAGCTTTTGGTTTAGTCCAGTTATGCTGACTTCCCCTGTATTGTGTGCTGTCCTTCCCTTCACCTAAGATAATTTTTTTTTATCTAGTTGGTGAATTCCTCTCCCTCCTTCCCCACCATTGTAAGCATCAAAGAATGTTTTCTTCTGTGTGTAAACCTTTTCTTGAGTTCTTATAATAGTTGTCTTGTACAATATTTGTCCTTTTGTGACTAATTTCACTCAGCATAATGCCCTCCAGATTCATCCAGGTTGTGAAATGTTTCTCAGATAAATCATTATTCTTTATTGTTGCTTAGTATTCCATTGTGTGTAGGTACCATAACTTGTTTAACCATTCACCCTATGATGGGCACCTAGGTTGTTTCCATCTTTTTGCTATTGTGAACAGTTCTGCAATGAACATGGGTGTGTATATATCTATCCATGTGATGGCTTTTATTTCCCTAGGATAAATTCCAAAGAGTGGGATTGCTGGATCTTATAGTACTTCTATTTCTAGCTTTTTAAGGAAGCCCCAAATTGATTTCCAAAGTTTTTGTACCATTTTACATTCCCACCGGCAGTGTATAAGTATTCCAGTCTCTCCACAACCTCTCCAACATTTATTATTTTGTGTTTTTTGGATTAGTGCCAGCCTTGATGGGTTGAGATGGTATCTCATTGTAGTTCTGATTTGCATTTCTCTAATGGCTAATGGTCATGAGCATTTTCTCATGTATCTGGTAGCCACCTGAATATGCTCTTTGGTGAAGTGCCTGTTCATATCCTTGCCCATTTTTTAAATGGGTTATTTGTCTTTTTGTGGTTGAACTTTTGCAAGATCTTGTAGATTTTAGAGATTAGACCCTGACCGGATATGTCATAGCCAAAATTTTTTTCCCAGTCTGTAGGTTCTCTTTTTGTTCTTTTGGTGAAGTCTTTTGATGAGCATAAGTGTTTGATTTTTTAGGAGCCCCCAGTTATCTAGTTTCTCTTCCGCCATTTCTGCATTGCTAGTAAGATTTCGTATACTCTTTATGCCATGCATTAGGGCTCCTAGCATTGCCCCTATTTTCATTTCCATTATCTTTATCATTTTAGGTTTTATATTTGGGTCTTTGATCCCTTTTGAGTTAGTTTTTGTAGTTGGTGTGAGGTACGAGTCTTGTTTAATTTTTTTGCAGGTGAATGCCAGCACCGTTTGTTAAAGAGTCCGTCTTTTCCCCATTTAACAGACTTTGAGTCTTTGCCAAATATCAGCTGCTCATAGGTGGATGAATTTATGTCTAGATTCTCAATTCTGTTCCATTGGTCTATGTATCTATAGTTCTACCAGTACCAGGCTGTTTTGACTACAGCGGCAGCATAATAGGTTCTGAAATTAGGTAGTTTGAGGCCTCCCGCTTTGTTCTTCTTCAGTAATGCTTGACGTATTCGAGGCCTCTTCCCTTTTCATATGAAGTTGGTGATTTGTTTCTTTAGCTCATTAAAACATGTCGCTGGAATTTGCAACAGGATTGCCTTGTATCTGTAGATCGCTTTGGGTAGAATTGACATTTACACAATGTTGAGTCTTCCTGCCTATAAGTAAGGAAACCCTGGTGACATAGTGATTAAGTGCTACTGCTGCTAACCAAAAGGTCAGCATTTCAAATCCATCAGGCGATCCTTGGAAACTCTATAAGGGCAGTTCTACTCTGTCCTATACGGTCACTATGACTCGATGGCAATGGGTTTTATCCATGTGTAAAGTATGTTTTTCCACTTATGTTGGTCTCTTCTGGTTTCTTGCAATAGCGTCTTGTAGTTTTCTTTGTATAGGTCTTTTAGGTCTCTGGTTGGATTTATTCCTAAGTATTTTATATTCTTGGGTGCTATTGTAAATGGTATTGATTTGATGATTTTCTCTTTGACATTCTCTTTGTTGGTGTCGAGGAATCCAACTGATTTTTATGTCTTCATCTTGTATCCTGATACGTTGCTGAAATCTTCTATTAGTTCCAGTAGTTTTCTTGTGGATTCTTTAGGGTTTTCTGTGCATAAGATCATATCATCTGCAAATAGG
Organism: Elephas maximus indicus; assembly: GCF_024166365.1. Lineage (NCBI taxonomy): Eukaryota > Metazoa > Chordata > Mammalia > Proboscidea > Elephantidae > Elephas > Elephas maximus. The sequence continues at coordinate 95,368,062 of NC_064846.1, read as the reverse complement.
AATACTTTTAGTTTTCCTTACCAGTTTGATTACCCTTTATCTATTTTTCAAGCCTAATTTCTCTGGCTGGGACCTGCAGCAAAACGGTTGAATAAGAGTGGTGACAAAGGGCATACTTGTCTGGCTCCCATTCTCAAGTGGAATGTTTCAGACTCTCTCCATTTAAGATGATGTTGGCTGTTGGCTTTGTGTAAATGCTCTTTCTTATGTCAAGGAATTTCCTGTCTATTTCTATTTTGCTGAGAGTTTTCATCAGGAAAGTGTGTTGGACTTTGTCAAATGCCTTTTCTGCATCAATTGATAAAATTATGTGATTCTAGTCTTTTGTTTTATTTATGTGATGGATTACATTGGTGGTTTTTCTAATGTTGAACCATCCCTGCATACCAAGCAGGTATGAATCCTGCTTGGACATGGTGAATTGTTTTTTTTGTTGTTGTTGTTTTTGTTTTGTTTTTTTGATATGTTGTTGAGTTCTATTGGCTAGAATTTTGTTGAGGATTTTTGTGTCTATGTTCATGAGGGATATTCTTCTGTAATTTTCTTTATTTCAGTGGTGTCTTTACCTGGTTTCGATATCAAGGTTATGCTGGCTTCATAGAATGAGTTTGACAATATCCCACCCTTTTCTATGCTCTGAAATATCTTTAGTAGTAGTGGTGTTAACTCTTCTCTGAAAGTTTGGTAGAATTCTCCAGCGAAGCTGTCAGGGCCAGGGCTTTTTTTTTTGTTGGGAGTTTTTTTTTTTTTTTAACCTCTTCAATCTCTTCTTTTGTTAGAGGTTTATTTAGTTGTTCTACCTCTGTTTTTGTTAGCTTAGGTAGGTAGTGTGTTTCTAGCAATTTGTCCATTTCCTCTAGGCTTTCAAATTTGCTGGAGTACAATTTTTCATAGCATTCTGTAATGATTTTTTTAAATTTCTGTTGGGTCTGTTGTGATATCACCCATCCCAGTCCTTATTCGGGTTATTTGCTTCCTCTCCTGTTTTTCTTTTGTCAGTTTGGCCAATGGTTTATCGGTTTTGTTAATCTTTCAAAGAACCAGCTTTTGGTCTTGTTAACTGTTTCAATTATTTTTCTGTTCTCTATTTCATTTAATTCTACTCTAGTTTTTATTCTTTCTTTTCTTCTGGTGCCTAAGGGCTTCTTTTGCTGCTCTCTTTCTATGTGTTCAAGCTGTAGGGTTAATGGTTTCATTTTGACCCTTTCTTCTTTTTCGATGTGTGCATTTGTTGCTATAAATTGACCTCTGGCCACTGCTTTTGCTGTGTCCCACAGGTTCTGGTAGGATGTGTTTTCATTCTCATTTAATTATGTGAGTTTCTTTATTCAGTTCTGAATTTCTTCTATAGCCCAGTAGTTTTTAAGCAAGGTGTTGTTCAGTTTCCTTATGTTTGATTTTTTCTCCTTGCCTTTTCTGTTATTGATTCTACTTTTATGACTTTATAGTCAAAGAAGAAGCTTTGTAATATTTTGATGTTTTGGATACTGTTAAAGCTTGCTTTGTGGCCTAATATGTGATCTATTCCAGAGAATGTTGCACATGTGTTGGAAAAGAAAGTATATTTGGCTGCTGTTGGGTGGAGTGTTCTGTATATGTCTATGAGATCAAGCTGGTTGACTGTGGCATTTAGATCTTCCATGTCTTTATTAAGCTTCTTTCTGGATGTTCTGTCCTTTACCGGAAAGTGGTGTGTTGAAATCCCCTACTATTATTGTGGAGCTGTCTATCTCTCTTTTCAATGCAGTTAGAGTTTATTTTATGTATATTGGAGCCCTGTCATTGGGTATATTGACCCTTTAATCATTATATAGTGTCCTCCCTCCGATGAATTTTACTTTAAAGTCTATTTTGTCAGAGATTTATATTGCCACTCCTGCTGTTTTTTGATTGTTGTTTGCTTGATATATTTTTTTTCCATCCTTCGAATTTTAGTTTATTTGTGTCTCTAAGTCTAAGGTGTGTCTCTTGTAGGCAGCACATAGACGGATCATTTTTTTAATCCATTCTGCCACTCTCTGTCTCTCTATTGGTGCATTTAGTCCACTTACAGTCAACGTAATTATTGATAGGTATTTTTTTTTATGAGTTTAGTGCTGTCAGTTTGATTTCTTCTTTTTTTGGTTGTTGACAGCTTCTTTGTTCCACTTCATTTTCTGTTCTGAGTCCTTTTTCTTTATGTATTTTCTTTGCATCTTTTATTGTTGTTAATTTTATATTTACTGAGTCTTTATATTTTTCTTGTTTTTTATTTTGATGTGTAGGATGGTTAGTTTCCTTTGTGGTTACCTTAACATTTACCCTAATTTTTTAAAGTTTAAACCAAACTTTCATTTCTTTATATCGCCTTGACTTACTCTCCATATGAAAGGTCTATGACTACAGTATTTCATCCCTGTTTTTTGTTTTAGTGATGCCATCTTTTACATATTGAAGTCTCTGTACCCGTATTTGCAGTGTTTTAGCTTTGATTTATTTTTCTGTCTTCCCTATCTGGGTTGATATCTGGTTGTTCTGTACTGTGTTCTAGTCTTGGGTTGTTATCTGATGTTATTGATTTTCTAATTGGAGGACTCCCTTTAGTATTTGTTGTAACTTTGGTTCGATTTTTTCAAATTCCCTAAACTTATGTTTATCTGGAAATGCCCTAATTTCACCATCATATTTGAGAGACAGTTTTGTTGGGTGTATAATTCTCGGCTGGCAATTTTTTTCCTTTACGGCTTTATATATGTCAACCCATTGCCTTCTTGCCTGGATGATTTCTGCTAAGTAGTCTGAACTTAGCCTTGTTGACTCTCCTCTGTAGATGACTTTTCGTTTATCCCTGGCCACTCTTAAAATTCTCTCTTTATCTTTGGTTTTGGCAAGTTTGATTATGTCTTGGTGACTTTCTTTTGGGATATACTTTGTGTGGGGTTTGATGAGCTTCTTGTATAGATATCTTCTCGTCTTTCATGTCATCAGGGAAGTTTCCTGCCAACAAACTTTCGACGATTCTCTCTGCATATTCTGTACCACCCCCCCCCCATTCTGGTACTCCAGTCACTTGTAGGTTATTCCTCTTGATAGAGTCCCACATAATTCTTAGGGTTTCTTCCTTATTAAAATTATTTTATCTGATTTTTCCTCAAATAAGTTGGTGTCAAGTGCTTTATCTTCAATCTCACTAATTCTGACTCCCACTTCCTTGATTCTGCTCCTATGACTTTCTATTGAGTTGTCTACTTCTGAAAATTTGTTGTTAATCTTTTGGATTTTTGTTTGCTGCCTCTCTGTGGATTCTTGCAGCCTGTTAATTTTGTCATTGTGCTCTTGTATAACCTTTTTAAGTTCCTGTATTGCTTTGTCTGTGTGTTCCTTTGCTTGTTCTGTGTTTTGCCTGATCTCCTCCCTGATCTCTTGAAGAGCTCTCTATATTAATCTTTTGTATTCTACCTTCAGTAATTCCAAGAAGTTCTCTTATTCCAGAAGATTTCTATGTTCTTTGCTTTGGTGGCTTGCTAAAGCCATCATGGTCTGCCTCTTTATGTGATTTGTTATTGACCGTTGTCTCTGAGCCATCAGTAAGTTACTATATTTATTTGTTTTATGTTTGCTTACTGTGTTCTAGCTTCTTGTTTTGTTTTGTTTTTTTTATCCCCAAATAGGCTGGTCATGTGAGCTGGTTTGATTATTGGTGTCTTTGAAGCTCTCAAGTCCTGTTGCCAGGTGGTTAGGGCTGTTACTATGTGAGCCCAGGAGTCCATTTACTTTTCTTGTGTGGCTTCAGCTCAGGTGTCCAGTTCATCAGTCACTGAGTGTGTGGTGCAGGCTCACACTTACAGTCCTAGATGGGCAGGGGTGATTGGAGTAGGCACAGGTATCTGGCTGCAGTAGGGGGCCATGCACTGAGCAAGGCAGGGACTGATGGCTGCCCCTGAGTGTCTAGGTGGAAGGTGTGTCCCTGTTTCCTAGAGCCCATAGGAACGTGGGTTTTGCAGTTGGACTATGGGTACCCAATGCTGTTTGCGGTAAGGATTGGGGATCACCACTTATTCTTGGACCCCTGTCGCAGGTAGCTAAGTGAAGTGAGTGGAGCCACCAGTCCTCATGCCTCTGATGTGGGCAGGTGAGGACCCTACTTTATGGGCAGAGAAGTGTCAAATGTCACCAGTCTACCACTCCCCCTTATAGCTGATGCAGTTGAAAATAGGCTTCAGGTATATAGCCTGTTGTACTGTGCTAATGAGGGCCTATGCTGTTGAAATGGGCCTACACAGGTCCATGCAGGGGTGAAAGGCATCCAAAGTCCATGGACCCTTTATACCTGTGCCTAGGCAAAGGGGCTGTGCCTGCCCTGAGTTCCTGGCTTAGGACAGCTGGCAGATTATTTTTTCCTCTTTGTTAATTTGTTAGCTTTCTATAGCCAGGAGAATGGCTCAGAATGTGCAACAGGTTCTATTTGTGGCCCAGGCGTGCAGCAAACACTGAAGCCAGACCAGGACCAGAGCAGACTGGGATGGGGGCAGTTAAATGGGAGAGCAGTACTTCCCAAAGTTTTTTTTTAAAACCTTCACAGTAGATTAGACATTTGTACTTATCTGTTGCCGACTGAACACTGCTTCTCTCTAGTTCTGGAGGCTTGAGCAGACTCTCCACTGCTTGATCTCTCCCAATGTGGAAAAAGCATCCCAAGTGCCACTGCTTTCATCACCCTGCACTCACCAACCCATCCAGCCTCCAGACTGCTGGTGCTGGCCAGGTCAGTTCTGGTAACTCCTCACTGGTTCTGAACCATCTCTCCCTCTCCCTACCACTCAGTCCAATTCCTCAACTTTGTCTTTGATGTTCAGGGTTCCTAGATTGTCATATATAATTGGTTCACTTGTTTTTTCTGGTCTTTGCTTTAAGAGGCACCACAGGAAGCATCTGACTACTCTGCCATCTTGGTCCTGCCTCTCTTTTTTTTTTTTTTACTTTTTTGTTGATAATACCTCTTTATGCATTCTGGTTAGTAGACCCTTATCAGTTACATAAATTTGTCTATTTTCTCCCATTTTGTAGGTTGTTGTTTCACTTTCTTGATGATATCCTTTGAAGTACAAATGTTTCTAATTTTTGTGAAGTCCAATTTGCATATTTTTTCTTTCATCATTTGTGCTTTTGGTGTAGTATCTGCAAAGAGTTTGATTAAGCTCAGGTGGCAAAGAGTAACTCCTATTTTCTGTCGTATTTTCTATTTGCACCTCTTACATTTAGGTTTGTGGCCCATTTAGGGCTAATTATTGTGTATAATGTAAATAAAGGGTCCAACTTCATTCTGTTGCATATGGATATCCAGTTGTCATTTCATCATTCACTGAAAAGACTATCTTTCCCTGATGAATTATTTTGGCACCCTTACCAAAAATCAATTTACCTTAAATATGAGGATTTATTTCTGAACTCTCAATTCTATTCCATTGAGAATATGTCTGTCCTTATGCCAGTACCACACTGTACTGATTATAGCAACTTTGTACTAAGTTTTGGAATTAGAAAGGGTCAGTCCTCCAACTTTTGTTTCAAGATTGTTTTGCTCTTCTGAGACTCTTGCATTTTATATGAATTTTAGTATCAATTTCTGCAAAAAAAAAAAGCAAGGTAGAATTTTGATAAGGATTGCACTGAATCTGTAGATCACTTTGGAGAATATTGCCTTCTTAACAGTATTAAATCTTCCAATTCTTGAACATGAGATGTTGTTCTGTATATTTAGTTCTTTAATTTCCTACGACAATGTTTTGTGGTTTTCAAAGTACAAAAAAGGTCTCTTTTATTAAACTTATGCCTAAGAATTGTATTTATTTTGATGCTATCGTAAGTGGATCTGTTTTCTTAATTTTATTATTGATTTCTGTATATTGATCTTGTATCATAGTTGTGCTGAAATTTTTTACTACTTCTAATATGCTCTCGGTGGATTCTTTAGGATTTTCTATATGCAAGATATATCATCTGCAGAGAGTCATAGTTTTCTTTCTTCTTTTCCTACCTGGAAATCTTTTCATTCTTATCTTGCCTAATAGCCTTGCCTACAATCTATAGTAAATCGTTGAATAAAAGTAGCAAGATCATATATCCTTGTTTTCCTGGTTTTAGGGAGAACACATTCAGTGTTTTAACATTGAGTATAATGCTAGCTGTGGGTTTTTCATAGACATCCTTTGTCATGTTGAGAAAATTCCCTTCTATTCTTAGTTTGTTGATGGTTTTCATCACAAAACAGTGTTGGATTTTGCCAAATGCTTTTGCTGCATCAATTGGGGTGGTCATGTGAGATTTTTTCATTACTCTATTAATGGAGTGTGTTACACTGATTGACTTTTATATGTTAAACCAATATTCCCCCCCACGTGTCTGTCAGTTTCTTGTACTGTGTGGGTTTGTGTGTTGCTACGATGCTGGAAGATATGCCACCAGTATTCAGATACGAGCAGGGTCACCCATGGAGGACAGGTTTCAGCTGAGCTTTGAGACGAGGACAGACTAGGAACAAGAACCCAGAAGGTTACTTCTGATGAGAATTAGCCAGTGAAAACCTTATGGATAGCAGCAAAATGTTGTCTGATATAGTACTGGAAGATGAACCCCCCAGGTTGGAAGGCACGCAAAAGACGACTGGGGAAGAGCTGTCTCCTCAAAGTAGTCAACCTTAATAACGTGGATGGAATCAAGATTTTGGGACCTTCATTTGCTGATGTGGTGTGACTCAAAATGAGAAGAAACAGCTGCAAACACCCATTAATTATCAGAACATGGAATGTATGAAGTATGAATCTAGGAAAATTGGAAATGATCAAAAATGAAATGGAATGCATAAACATCGATATCCTAGGCATTATTGTGCTGAAATGGACTGGTATTGGCCATTTTGAATCAGACAATCATATAGTCTACTATGCTGGGAATGAGAACTTCAAGAGGAATGGTGTTGCATTCATCAAAAAGAACATTTCAAGATCTATCCTGAAGTACAATACTGTCAGTGATAGGATAATATCCATATGCCTACAAGGAAGACCAGTTAATACTACCATTATTCAAATTTACACATCAAACACTAAGGCCAAAGATGAAGAAATTGAAGACTTTTATGAGCTTCTGTAGTCTGAAATTGATCAAACATGCAATCAGGATGCATTAATAATTACTGGTGATTGGAATGCGGAAGTTGGAAACAAAGAAGAAGGATCGGTAGTTGGAAAATATGGTCTTGGTGATAGAAATAATGCCGGAGATCGAATAATAGAATTTTGCAAGACCAATGACTTCTTCACAAATATCTTTTTTCACCAACATAAATGACGACCGTACACATGGAACTCAGTAGATGGAACACACAGGAATCAAATCGACTACATCTGTGGAAAAAGACGATGGAAAAGCTCAATATCATCAGTAAGAACAAGGCCAGGGGCTGACTGTGGAACAGACCATCAATTGCTCCTACACAAGTTCAAGCTAAAACTGAAGAAAATCCGAGAAAGTCTACAAGAGCCAAAATATGAACTTGAGTATATCCCACCTGAATACTAATGACTGAAGACAAGACGAGTTGTGGAATGACGTCAAGGACATCACACATAAAGTAAGCAAGAGTCATTGAAAAGACAAGAAAGAAAAAAAGACCAAGATGGATGTCAGAGGAGACTCTGAAACTTGCTCTCGAACGTCAAGCACCTAAAGCAAAAAGAAGTGATGAAGTAAAAAATTTAACAGAAGATTTCAAAGGGTGGCTCGAGAAGACAAAGTATTATAATGATATGTGCAAAGAACTGGAGATATAAAACCAAAAGGGAAGAACAGCTCAACATTTCTCAAGCTGAAAGAACTGAAGAAAAAAATTCAAGCCTTGAGATGCAATAGTGAAGGAAGCATCAAAAGAAGATGGAAGGAATACACAGAGTCATTATACCAAAAAGAATTAGTTGACGTTCAACTGTTTCAAGAGGTAGCATATGATCAGGAACCAATGGTACTGGAGGAAGAAGTCCAAGTACGGAGAAAAGATTGAAGTTGTCAAAGATTTCATTTTACTTGGATCCACAATCAACAGCCATGGAAGCAGCAGTCAAGAAATCAGAAGACGCATTGCATTGGGCAAATCTGCTGCAAAGGATCTCTTTAAAGTGTTGAAAAGGAAAGATGTTACCTTAAAGACTAAGGTGCACCTGACCCAAGCCATGGTATCTTCAATCGCATCATATGCAAGTGAAAGCTGGAAGGAAGACTGAAGAAGAATTGACGCCTTCGAATTGTGGTGTTGGCGAAGAATATGGACTACCAAAAAAACGAACAAATCTGTCTTGGAAGAAGTGCAACCAGAATGTTCCTTAGAAGCAAGGATGATGAGACTGCGTCTTATATACTTTGGACATGTTGTCAGGAGGGATCAGTCCCTGGAGAAGGACATCATGCTTGGTAAAGTACGGGGTCAGTGGAAAAGAGGAAGACCCTCAACGAGATGGATTGACACAGTGGCTGCGACAATGAGCTCAAACATAGCAATGATTCTAAGGATGGCCCAGGACCGGGTAGTGTTTCGTTCTGTTGTGCACGGGGTTGCTATGGGTCGGAACTGACTCAACAGCACCTAACAACAGCAACAAACCGCTATTGCATTCCTAGGTAAACCCCACTTGTTCTTAGAGTATAATCCTTTTTTATGTTGCTGGATTAAGTTTTCTACTATTTTCTTGAGGATCTTTACATCTATAATCATATGGGATATTGGCTTGTAGTTTTGTTTGCTTCTGATGTCTTTGTCTGCTTTTAGTACCAGGGTAAAACTAGCCTCATAGTTTGTGAAGGATTGGTACCGGTTCTTCATTAACTGTTTTGTAGAATTCACCGTTGAATCCATGTGGATGTGGGCTTTTCTTTATGGGATGTTTTTAATAATTAATTCAATCACTTTAGTTTTTATAGGTCTATTCAGATTTTCTATTCCTTTTTGAGTCAGATTAGGTAGTTTGTGTCTTACTCTGAATTTATTTCCTCTAAGCTATGTAATTTGTTGGCATACAGTTGTTTATAGTATTCCCTTACAATTATTTTTATTATTCTAACATTGGTAGTGATGTCTCTACCTTCATTACTGAATTCCCTTTGTCCTTTTTCTTATCGGTCAGTCCAGCTAAAAGCTTGTAAATTCTGTTGGTCATTTCAAATAACTAACTTTTGTTTCATTGATTTTTACTATTAATTTTCTAACCCCTATTTCATTAATTTCCACTAAAATCTTTATTATTTCCTTCCTCTGCTCTTTTTAGGTTATTTTGATCTTTTTAGTGTCTTAAGTGGAAGGTTTTGTTACTGACATCAGATCTTTCTTCTTTTATGATATAGGTGTTTAACCTTTTTCCCAGATTTTACCTTCTTTGCCTAGGAACCAACACATTATCATTAAATAAATGAGTTTCTTGTTGGTCCAGCTAAAGAATGTGAACACTTAATGGAAACTTTTGATCTCAGTCTCCTCTAGTTTTTGATGTACTGGGCAGAGTGATAGATAGTGGAAACTCTCTGTTCCCAGTCTCCTTTGGAGATTGACACTCTGAGCAAGGTAACTTTTAACAGACCACTCCTGAAAATTTCTGTCATGTCATTCCTTTGTAACCAACATGAAGCCCCCCCTTGACCCGAAGTCTGTCAATTATGTTTTTTAGCCAATCAATGTACTCATGTAACCAATAATGTTAAAAATTATGCTTTTATTGTCCCACCTTTGACTGGCCTTAAACATTGTAAACCAATGAGAATAAACTGCATTTTTATTCTCCTCCTTCTGCACTACAATTATTTGTGACTTGCATTTTTCCCCTAAGATCCGTGAGCTACAGCCTGAGGTTTCACTGTCTCCTATTGCAATGTCTTGGCTTCAATAAATCTCTTGATTTTGCCTTAACAGAGCTGGAGAGTATTTTCTCTACAATACTTTGTATGATTTCAGTTCTTTAAAATGTATTGAGACTTGTTTTATGTCTTACCATATGTGGTTTATCCAAGAGAATGTTCCGTGTATGCTTGGGAAGAGGTTTTCTGTTGTTGAGTAGTGTTCTATTAGGTCTAGTTTGTGTATAATGCTTTTCAAATCTTGTGTTTGCTTGTTGATATTATGCCTAGTTCTTCAATCCATTTTTGAAAGTGGAGTATTGAACACTCCAACTACTATCAACTCTGTCAGTTGTTGCTTTATGTACTTTGGGGTTCTGCTGTTGTGTGCATATACGTTTGTAATTGTTATATCTTCTTGATTGTTTGACACATTTATCAATATAGAATTTTCCTATATATCTAGTAATTTTTTTTTGCTTTAAAGTCTATTTTGTTAGATATTAATATAGCCTGTCCAGGTTTCATATGGCTGCTGTTTGCATATCTTTTTCCATTCTTTACCTTCAACCTATTTGTATCTTTGAATCTAATGTGTGTCTCCTATAGGTAGTACACAGTTGGATCTTATTTTTATTTTAGACTGGCAATCTCTGCCTTTTGATTGAATTGTTTAACTTATTCACATTTGATGTTATTATTTATATAGTTTGATTTACATCTGCTGTTTTAGTTTTATTTATGTCCCATGTCTAACAGGCCAGAGTTGTACCCTGGAAGCTAACATACCTTAGGCCAAGAGACTTAAGATCAGCATCCATACTAGATTGACTAGTAAACAGAATGGGGTTCTTCTGCAAGGCACATAGAATTGTCAGTGCTCTAAATGCAACATGACACATAATACTCCACCATATGACAGGGAACTTGGTGTCATTCAAACCTAAGTTGATATGGCACAACTTGGGAAGAGGGAGGAGTTCAGGGCAACATCAGGACAGATTATTAAATATAGAAAGCATTAGAGCCTGTTACTGGGTTCTACTATTATGTAACTTGGAAAATGATGGCTCTTTTTCTAGAGTCCTCACTTTTCATTTGTGAAGTGAGAATAGAAAGTGAGGGAAGAGAGAGAGATGAAAAAAGTGGAATACAAGAACTCAGAAATAATCAGTGTTTACTCTGTGTCTATACCTGTGTTAAAGGAAAACTAAAGACATCGTCTCTTATTGTCACCAAGTTAATTGAAGAAATATACATATGAAATAATTAAGAGAAGTACTAGATGGCATAAGACAACTATCAGTGCCACAGGAGCTTAGGGAAGGGGAAATAAATCAGTGTTAAATTGAATGGTATGAGGAAGCTTCAAATAGCTAGCAAGTTGGGGTACATGAGTATGTTGAGAAATGGTAGAATTGGAGGAAAGAAATAATGGTGAAAGAATGGAAATGGAAATAATAATGAATTGTACATGTACCAGGGAGTGAGGATACTATTCTTTGTGGAGCAGAGGATTAGTGTTGTGGGTAAAATAAAATATGTTAGATCATGGAAGGAGTGGAAGAGTTCAAAGAATAGGGGTCTGATGTTTTGACCCTGCATATCTATCTGATCAGAGCTGTAAATAATATTAATACAGTGAGAAATGGTACCATGTGTACAAAATGACCCATCAGTTGCAGACACTTTCCAAATGATACGAGACTGTCAGCAGGATTAAACACAGTGTTCAACTCCCTTCTTGAAAATATCATCCTCTTAATTCCTGTGACAACACACTCTTCTGGTTTCCTGCCAACACACTGGCTGCTCCTTTTCGATCTCCTTTATGCCCCCACCTCTAAACAAGCACTAAATATTTCAATATCTTATAGATTACTCATCCCAGAGCCTCTTTCTTTGTGATTTCATCCTAAACTATGATTATACCGCTTATTCCATTTATATTTAATGTAATTATTGATATGGATGGAGTTAGACCTACCTGCTGTTTTGCTATTTGTTCAATCTGTTTTTCTCTGATTCTCCTACCTTACCTTCTTTTAGGATAATTGTATATATATATGTATTTTTTTAACTTTTTATTTTGAAATAATTATTGACTCATAGAAAGTTGAAAAATGGTACAGAGGACCCAGTTTCTCCCAATATTTTATATAACTATTGTCATGGATTGAATTGTGTCCACAAAAATGTGTGTCAACTTGGTTAGGCTGTGATTCCCAGTATTGTGTGGTTGTCCTCCATTTTGTGATTTTCCTCTGTGTTATAAACCATAATTTCTGCCTGTGGTTAAAGAGGATTAGGGTGGAATGTAACACCCTTACTCAGGTCACATCCCTGATCCAATGTAAAGGCAGTTCCTCTGGGGTGTGGTCTGCACCACATTTTATCTTACAAGAGATAAAAGGAAAGGGAATCAAGCAGAGAGTTGGCGGGCCTCATACCATCAAGAAAGAAGCACTGGGAGCAGAGCATATCCTTTGGACCTGGGGCTCCTGTGCTGAGAAGCTCCTAGTCCAGTGGAAGATTGATGACACGGACCTTCCTCCAGAGCCGACAGAGAGAAAGCCTTCCCCTGGAGCTGACACCCTGAATTTGGACTTCTAGCCTACCAGACTGTGAGAAAATAAATTTCTCTTTGTTAAAGCCATCCACTTGTAGTATTTCTGTTATAGCAGCACTAGATAACTAAGACAACTATAATACAATTATTAAAACCAAAAAATAGTCATTGGTACCATATGCGCATAGTTTTGTGCCATTTTATCAAGTGCAGATTTATGTAATCATCATGGCTCTCAAGGAACAGAATCCCATCAATACAAACATCTCCCTTGTGTTACCCCTTTAAAGTCACATGTACTGCCTTCTACCATATTCCTAAACCCTGGCAACCACTAGTTGGTTATTTATCACTATAGTTTTGTCTTTTCAGGGATGTTATGTAAATGAACACGCACACACGTGAACCACCACATTTCTGTCAGTTTGTTGTACTGGTGGCTTTTGTATTGCTGTGATACCAGAAGCTTTGCTACCGGTATTTCAAATACCAGCAGGGTCACCCTTGGTGGACAGTTTTCAGTGGAGATTCTAGACTAAGACAGACTAGGAAGAAGGACTGGCAGAATACTTCTGAAAAAGATTAGCCAGTGAAAAACTTATGAATAGCAGCAGAACATTGTCTGATATATTGCTGGAAGCTTAACTCCTCAGGTTGGGTGGCACTGAAAATACAACTGGGGAAGAGTACCTCCTCAAAGTAGAGTCAACCTAAATGACATATCTCAAGACATGGTGTTTTTGATCACCTCCTATGATTGGAAAAGCTGGGCAATGAATAAGGAAGACTTAAGAACTAACGCCTTTGAGTTATGATGTTGCCGAAGAGTACTGAATATACCACGGAATGCCAAAAGAATGAACAAATCTGTCTCGGAAGAAGTACAATCAGAATGCTCCTTAGAAGCAAGGATGGTGAGACAACATCTCACAAACTTTGAACATGTCATCAGGAAGGATCAGTGTCCTGTGGAAGGACATCATACTTAGTCAGCAAAAAAGAGGAAGACCCTCAATGAGATGGATTGACACAGTGGCTGCAACAATGGGATCAAGCATAACAATGATTGTGAGGGTGTTGCTGGACCGTTCTGTTGTACATAGGGTCGTTATGAGTCAGAACCAACTAGACAGAACCTAACAACAAAAAAGTGTGAAAAAGCAAAAATGTCACTTTATGGACTAAGTTGCACCTGACCTAAGCCATGGTGTTTTCAATAGCCTCACATGCATGTGAAAGCTGGACAATAAATAAGGAAGACCAAAGAAGAATTGATGCCTTTGAATTATGGTGTTGGTGAAGAATATTGAATATACCATGGACTGCCAGAAGAACAAACATATCTGTCTTGGAAGTTGTACATCTAGGATGCTCATTAGAAGCAAGGATGGCGAGAGTTCATCTTACGTACTTTGGAAATGTTATCAGGAGGACCCGTCCCTGGAGAAGGACATCATGCTTGGTAAAGTAGAGGGTCAATGAAAAAGGGGAAGACCCCCAATGAGATGGATTGACACAGGGCTGCAACAATGGGCTCAAGCATAAAAACGATTGTGAGGATGATGCAGGATCAGGTAGTATTTCTGTTGTACCTGGGGTCACTATGAGTCGCAACCAATTTGACTGCACATAACAACAACAACAACAACAACAACAATGCCCCCTAAGCAACCTCGCCTTTTCCTACTCCTCCCCATTTGGTAACCACTAATAATCTCTGAATTCTATATATTTGCTAATTTCATGTAGGTGAGTTCATATAGTGTCTGTCCCATTGAGGCTAACTTGTTTCACTCAGCATAAAGTTTTCAAGGTTTATCCATGTTGTGGTGTGTGTCAGTACTTCATTTCTCTTTAATTTCTCTTTATGACTGAAAAATATTGCATTGTATGTATATACCACATTTTGTTTATCAATTATCTGTTGATGGACATTTTGGTTGCTTCCACCATCTGGCTACTGTGCAAAGTGCTGCAGTGAACTTTGGTGTAAAGAATTCTGCTTAGGTTCCTGCTTTCACTTCTTTTGGATATTTACCTAGAGTTGGGGTTGCTGAGTCATATAGTAGTTCTATGTTCAACTTTTTGAGGAACTGCTGCACTGTTTTCCACAGTGACTTGATGGTTTTGCATTCCCACCAGCAATGTATGAGGGTTCTCATTGTGGTTTTAATTTGTAGTTCTCAAATGGAAAATGTTGAACATCTTTTCATGTACTTATTTGCCATCTGTAAATCTACTTCAGTGAAATGTCTCTATGTCTATTGTCCAACTTCTGTTTAGATTCTTTGCTTTTTTACTGCTGAGATTTGGGAGTTCTTTATATATTGTACATACAAGTCCTTTCTCAGGTATGTAGTTTGCCTATATAGTCTTATAGTCTGTAGCTTGTCTTTCATCTTCTTAACAGGGTCTCCCAAAAAGATTTGAATTTTGAAGATGTCCAATCTATTGCTTTTTTCCTTTGATGGCTTGTGCCTCTGGTGTCATGTCTAAGAATGCTTCACCAAGTTACATGTCCTGAAGACTTTCCTGTTTTTTTTCTGTTTATAGTTTTAAATTTAAATCTGTGACCAATTCCGAGTTAATTGTTGTGTGAGACTTAGGTGTGAGGCTTAGGTCTAGGTTCACTTTTTGCCTATGGATATCCAGTTACTCAAGCACCATTGTTGAAAGACTATCCATCCTTCACTGAATTGTTTTTGCACCTTTATAAAAAATCGTTTGACCATGCTTGTATTGGTCTATTTCTTTGTTGTCTATTCTTTTCCATTGATCTATGTGTCTGTTCCACCAAGGCAAAACAGTCTTGATTACTGTAGACATAAAATAAGTCTTGAAATCAATAAAGTGATTCTTCTTCCTCCTTTTCAAAATTGTTTTAGATATTCTAGTTGCTTTGCCTTTTCATATAAACTTTACAGTTAGCTTTGTATGTATCTATAAAAAAATCTGGCAGGGATTTTGATAGCAATTGCATTAAACTTATATATAAATTTGGGGCAAATTGACATATTTACTATCTCGAGGCTTCCGATTCATGTGAACAAGCTACATCTCTCCATTGTTTTAGGTCTTTATTGATTTCTTTTATCCGCATTTTGTAGTTTTCAGCATATAATTCCTGTCAACTTTTATTAGATATATACCTAAGTACTTCATTTTTTAAAGCAATTGTAAGTGATATTGCATTTTTTCACTTTCTGTCTGTCTATTGCTAGTATACCTGTGTTTTAATGACTATGTGAAGGAATTCGAATGTGTGTATCATAACAAATTATAGATAACATTGCGAAGAATGGGAATTCCAGAACACTTAATTGTGCTCATGAAGAACCTTTACATAGATGAAGAGGCAGTCATCCAAACAGAACAAGGGGATACTGATTGGTTGAAAGTCAGGAAAGGTGTACGTCATGGTTGATCCTTTCACCATACCTATTCAATCTGTATGCTGAACAAACAATTCGAGAAGCTAGACTATATGAAGAAGAATGGGGCATTAGGATTGGAGGAAGACTCATTAACAACCTGCATTATGCAGATGACACAACCTTGCTTGCTGAAATGAAGAGGACTTGAAGCACTTACTGAGGAAGATCAAAGACCACAGCCTTCAGTATGGATTACAACTCAACATAAAGAAAACAAAAACCCTCATAACTGAACCAATAAGCCACATCATGATAACAGAGGAAAGATTGAAGTTGTCAAGGATTTCATTTTACTTGGATCCACAATCAACGGCCATGGAAGCAGCAGTCAAGAAATCAAAAGATGCGTTGCATTGGGCAAGTCCTGCAAAGGACCTCTTTAAAGTGTTGAAAAGCTAAGATGTCATCTTGAAGACTAAGGTGCACCTGAGCCAAGCCATGGTATTTTCAGTCACATTATATGCATGCAAAAGCTGACCGATAAATAAGGAAGACCAAAGAAGAATTGACACCTTTGAATTGTGCTGTTGGAGAAGAATATTGAATGTACCATGGACTGCCAAAAGAACGAATAAATCTGTCTTGGGAGAAATACAACCAGAATGTTCCTGAGAAGCTAGGATGGCAAGACTGCGTCTTACATAATTTAGACATGTTGTCAAGAGAGATCAGTCCCTGGAGAAGGACATCATGGTTGGTAAAGTACAGGGTCAGCAGAAAAGAGGAAGACCCTCAACGAGATGGATTGACACAGTGGCTAAAACAATGGGCTCAAGCATAATGATTGTAAGGATGGTGTGGCGAGGCAGTGTTTCATTCTGTGGTACATGGGTCTGCTACGACTAAGAACCACCTCAACGGCACCTAACAACAACAACAACGTTGCTAATATATAGAAATATAATTGAATTTTGTATGTTGATCTTGCATCCTGCGACAGTGCTGAACTTCACTTATTAGTTCTAGGAGATTTTCTTGTATATTTCTAGGGATTTTCTACATAGACCATCATGTTTTCTGCACTTAGGGATAGTTTCGTTTCATCCTTTCTGATCTGTATGCCTTTTATTTCCTTTTCTTGCCTTATTGCACCAGTTAAGATTCCAGTATTATGTTGAACAAGATGGTGAGAGAAGATGTACTTGTTTTGCTCCACAGCTTAGGGGGAAAACATTTGGTCTTGTACCATTAAGTGTGATGTCACCTGTAAGTTTTTCAGATGCTCCTTAGAAAGTTGAGGATGTTCCCTTCTGCTGCCACTTTATGAAGAATTTTTATCACCAAAGAGTGTTGGATTTTCTCAAATGATTTTTCTGCATAAATTGTTATGATCATGTGATTTCTCTTCTTTACCCTGTTAGTGTGGTGGATTACACTGATTGATTTTGTTTTCCTTTTAGAAACTTTTTCTATAATAGGAATGTTTTCAGTGTATAAGTCTTGCACCTACATGGTTAAATTTATTTATAAATATTTTATACTTCTTCATGTTATTCCAAATGAAGCAAAAAAGCTTCAAATTCATTTTCAAATTGTTACTAATATATATAAATACAAGCGATTTTTGTATGTGTATCTTGTATTCAGCAACTTTACTGAATTTGTTTATTAGACATAATAGTGTTTTGCTGTAGACTTTTCGATATATAAGACCATATTATCTGCAAATATAGTTTCACTTCTCTCCTTCTGATGTGGATATCTTTTATTTATTTATTTATTTTTTTGCCTGATTGTCCTAGGAAGAGCTTCCAGTACAGTACTGAATTGAGGTGGCAAAACAGCCATCATTGTCTTTTTCCTGATCTTAGGGAGAAGCTTACAGTCTTTCAACCTTAAGTGTGTTGTTGTTGTTGTTAGGTGCCTTTGCGTCAGTTCAAATAATATATCAACCCAAGATGAGAACACAAGACAGAGGAACCAGATGTCAACCCAGATAGGGAAATCACAAAAAAGGTTAAAAAAAATTCAAAACAGGGAAACAGGGATGTGTTTATGTAAAAGATGAAAACATTAAATCAATAAAGCAGGGCTAAAAAATGTAGTCATACATCTTTCATATGGAGAAGAAGTCAAGGTGATATAAAGAGAAAAAACTTTGGTTTAAACTTAGAAAAATCGGGGTAAATATTAAGGTAACCACAAAGAAGATTAACAATCCTACACATCAAAATAAAATACAAAAAAGACATAAAGACTCAGCAAAAACAAACTCAACCACAATGAAAAAAGAGGAAAAGACAATATATAAAGAAAAACTACTCAGCACAAAAAATTAAGTGGAAAAAAGAAAGTGTCAACAACACACACAAAAAGCCATCAAAATGACAGCACTAAACTCATACCTATCCATAATTACGCTGAATGTAAATGGACTAATGCACCAATAAAGAGATAAAGAATGGAAGAATGGATAAAAAACACAATCCATCTATATGCTGCCAACAAGAGACCACGTTAGACTTAAAGACACAAAGTAAAACTCAAAGGATGGGAAAAATATATCAAGCAAAAAACAATCATAAAGCAGCAGGAGTGGCAATATTAATCTCTGACAAAATAGAATTTAAAGTTTAATCCACCAAAAAGGGTAAGGAAGGAAACTATATAACGATTAAAGGGACAATATACCAAGAGGATATAACCATATTAAATATTTATGCACCCAACAACGGGGCTTCAAGATACATAAAACAAACTCTAACAGCATCGAAAAGCAAGATAGACAGCTCCACCATAATAGCAGGGGACCTCAACAGACCACTTTTGGTGAAGAACAGAACATCCAGAAAGAAGCCCCATAAAGACACAGAAGATCTAAATGCCACAATCAACCAATGTGACCTCACAGACATATACAGAACACTCCACCCAACGGCAGATAAGTATACTTTCTTTTCCAACACACATGGAACATTCTCTAGAAAAGACCATATTTTGGTCATAAAACAAGCCTTAACAGAATCCAAAACATTGAAATATTGCAAAGCATCTTCTCTGATCATAAAGTCATAAAAGTGGAAATGAATAACAGAAAAAGCAGGGAAAAGAAATCAAACACATGGAAACTGAAGAACAGCTTGCTCAAAAACGACTGAGTTATAGAAGAAATTAAGGCTGGAATAAAGAAATTCATAGAATTAAATGAGAATGAAAACACATCCTACCAGAACCTTTGGGACACAGCGAAAGGAGTGCTTAGAGGTCAATTTATAGCAATAAACGCACACATCCAAAAAGAAGAAAGGGCCAAAATCAAAGAATTATCCCTACAACTTGAACAAATGGCACTGGAAGAAAGTGAATAATAAAAACTACAGAAGAATTAAATGAAATAGAGAACAGAAAAACAATTGAAAGAGTTAACAAGACCAAAAGATTGTTCTTTTGACAGTCCATGGTATATTCGATATTCTTCACCAACACCACAATTCAAAGGCTTCAATTCTTCTTTGGTCTTCTTTATTCATTGTCCAGCTTTCACATGCATATGATGTGATTGAAAATACCATGGCTTGAGTCAGGCACACCTTAGTCTACAAGGTGACATCTTTGCTTTTCAACACTTTAAAGAGGTCCTTTGCAACGGAGTTACCCGATGCAATGCCTCTTTTGATTTATTGACTGCTGCTTCCATGGCTGTTAATTGTGGATCCAAGTAAAATGAAATCTTTGACAACTTCAAACTTTTCTCCATTTATCATGATGTTGCTCATTGGTCCAGTTGTGGGGATTTTGGTTTTCTTTATGTTGAGGTATAATCCATACAGAAGGCTGTAGTCTTTGATCTTCATTAATAAGGGCTTCAGTCCTTATCACTTTCAGCAAGCAAGGTTGTGTCATCTGCATAACACAGGTTGTTAATGAGTCTTCCTCCAATCCTGATGTCCCATTCTTCTTCATATAGTCCAGTTTCTCAGATTATTTGCTCAGCATACAGATTGAATAGGTATGGTGAAAGGATACAACCCTGACACACACCTTTCCTGACTTTAAACCAATCAGTATCCCCTTGTTCTGAACTATTTTAGGTGAAGGAAAAGACAACCTGCTATACAGGGGAGGTCAGCCAATGGGATTACACCAAAAGCAAAGAGGTTTCCTGAATACAACCAAAAGCTTCAAGGGCCAGTGTAGCAGGGATGAGGGTCTGGCGACTATGGTTTCAGGGGACATCTAGGTCAATTGGCATAACAAAATGTATTAAGAAAACGTTTTGCATCCCACTTTGGTGAGTGGCTTCTGAGGTCTTAAACACTAGCAAGCAGCCATCTAAGAAGCATCAATTGGTCTCAACCCACCTTGAGAGAAGGAGTATGAAGAACACTAAAGACACAAGGTAAATATGAGCCCAAGAGACAGAAAAGGCCACATAAATCAGAGACTCCATCAGCCTGAGACAGGAAGAACTAGATGGTGCCTGGCTACCACTGATGACTGCCCTGACAGGGAACACAAGAGACAATCCCTGATGCAGCAGGAGAACAGTGGGATGCAGAGCTCAAATTCTACTAAAAAGACCAGACTTTATGGTATGAGACTGGAGGGACCCCAGAGGTCATGGTCCCCAGACCCTCTCTTAGCCCAAGACTGAAACCGTTCTTGAAGCCAACCCTTCAGACAGGGATTGGAGTGGTTTGTAAGACAGAAAATGATACTGGTGAGGAGTGAGCTTCTTGGATCAAGTAGACACATGAGACTTTGTGCACAACTCCTGTCTGGAGGCAAGATGAGAAAGCAGAGGGGGACAGGGGCTGGTTGAATGGACACAGGGAATACAGGGTGGAGAGGAGGAGTGTGCTATCTCATTAGGGAGAGAGCAGCTAGGAGTACATAGCAAGGTGTGTATAAGTTTTTTTTATGAGAAACTGACTTGATTTGTAAACTTTACTTAAAACATGATTAAAAAAAACAGGTAAACATCTTTCTGGTATTCTCTGCATTCAGCCAAGATCCATCTGACATCAGCAAAGATATTCCCAATTCCACATCCTCTTCTGAACACTGCTTTGAATTTCTGAAAGTTCCCTGTTGGAGCCACTTTTGAATGATCTTCAGCGTAATTTTACTTGTATGTAGTATTAATGATATTGTTCAATAATTTCTGCATTCTGTTGGATCACTTTTCTTTGGAATGGGCACAAATATGGATCTCTTCCAGTCAGTTGGCCAGGTAGCTCTCTTCCACATTTCTTGGCACAGATGAGTGAACGCTTCCAAATCTGCATCCTTTTGTTGAAACATTTCAATTGGTATTCCATCAATTCCTGGAGCCTTATTTTTCACCAGTACCTTCAGTTCTGCTTGGACTTCTTCCATCAGTACCATTGGTTCTTGGACATATGCTATCTCCTGAAATGGTTGAACGTCGACCAATTTTTTTTGGCACTCTGTATTCTTTCAATCTTCTTTTGATACTTCCTGCATCGTTTAATATTTTCCCCTTAGAATCCTTCAGTATTGCACCACAAAGCTTGAATTTTTTCTTCAGTTCTTTCAGCTTGAGAAATGCTGAGTGTGTTCTTCGCTTTTGGTTTTCTAACTCCAGGTCTTTGCAAATTTCATTATAATACTTAACTTTGTCTTCTGGCACTGCCCTTTGAACCTTCTGTTCATTTCTTCGACTTCATCATTTCTTCCTTTGGCTTTAGCCACTTTGTGCTCAAGAGCATGTTTCAGAGTCTCTTCCAACATCCACTTCGGTCTTTTCTTTCTTTCCTGTCTTTTTAATAACCTTTTACTTTCTTCGTATATGATGTCTTTGATGTCTTCCCACAACTGGTCTGGTGTTTTGTCACTAGCGTTCAATGCATCAAATGTATTCTTGAGGGGGCCAAGATGGCTGACTAGGTAGAAGCTACCTCGGATCCCTCTTGCAACAAAGACTCGGAAAAACAAGTGAATCGATCACATACATGACAATCTACTAACCCTGACCATCAAACACAGATCTAAAGAATTGACCTCAGTGACAGAGACTGAGAACGAACAACCATGGGGAAGCAACAACTGCTTTTGGAGCCTGGATCCAGCATCCCAGTCAGAAAACCTTGGCGCTGGGCTTTGGACTGGGTGCAGGGAAGCTGAGCACGTCATCCTGAGACAGCACAAACAAGGGTCGCAGCCCTAGCCCCCAGAAGTGACCTTGGGGGAAGCCCAGCCAGTGCACGCAGGCAGCACAGTGACGCGGCTGACAGGACGACAAGTCACCGGGAGGCAGCGACTGATTTTAGAGCTTGGAGTGTGGCGTCCCAGCCGGGGAACCTTGGCACTGGGCTTTGGACTGGAAGCGGAGGAACTGGCCAAGGCTTCTGAGACAGCACAAGCACAGGACACGGGCCTGACCCTTGGGGACAATCTCGACCCAGCCAATGCACACAGGATACACACACCTCGGGAATCTCAGATAAAACAGTCATCACCAAAAAAGATAAGTAACTTGGTCCATATTCCGGGGTGCTACTCTCTCCTATTTATCTGATCCCTCCCCTCCCCTTCCCAGGTGGCTTCATTAACATTGCAATTTCCTGAGCCAGAGAGTGAAGTGCTCTGTGGTTTTTCTTTCTTTTTTTTTTCTTTTGTCTTTTCCTAACCGATTCTCCTGGCCTAAGAGAAGCAGCTACAAAAAACCCAGGGACCAAAAATCCTTCCCTAATTGGACTCAAAATACAGAACCAGCTCCAGACAAGCATATGAGATCCACTGTCTCGGGCTTTCATCCCTACAGGGAACAAGGTGGCTATTATACTGCAAAGGCAATTCTGATAGGGATTTGACTGTAATTGTTTTAGCTGATTACTGGAAAGACACGTTTCCCAGGTCTGATATCTCTGCATGTTATACAGAGCCCTCACTGAACCACAATGGGGAACTGAGGGCTGAAGCTCTCCCCAAACCACCTAGCCTCCTGCCTTAGGGGTCTATGGATGGTGACACCTACCAATCTGTAGAGGTACTTGCATTGGGGGACTAAGGTACAGCTGCAGAGCCCACCCACCAAAGTGCTTCAGGAAAAGAGACACACCTACCTCTCTGGCACTTGGGGGAAGCCTGTCAGCATCCTGCCCCCCTGAAGTGTGACCCCCTTCTGCTACTAGAATCTGGTGCACACAACCATCACCATTACTCCTCTAGGTGGATAGGTGACAGTCTGCACCACACACTTGATGACCAAAATCAGATTCTACTCAAAAATAGTGAATGGACTCTTAGGCTTATATACCTGGTAACAGCCCAAACCAGCTGGTAATAGGACATAAGTGATTCAAGGGCTACAACAATCAAGACAGCACAATCTAGTAGCCCATCTATGTATACTGAAAGAAAACAAAACAAGATAAGACTCAGTGAGCAAATACAAAATAAATCATTACAATATCTTATAGATGGCTAGGACACAGCAGTCGATATCAAACCACATAAAGAAGCAGACCGTGATCGCTTCTACAACTCACCAAACTAAAGAATCAAAATCTTTCCCAAATGAAGATACAATCCTGGAATTGCCAGATGCAGAATATAAAAAATTAATTTACAGAATGCTTCAAGACTTCAGGGATGACCTCAGAAATGAAACAAGGCAATCTCCAGAAAAAGCCAAGGAACACACTGATAAAGCAGTTGAAGAACTCAAAAAGATTATTCAAGAATATAGTGGAAAAATTAATAAGCTGCAAGAATCCATAGAGAGACAACATTCAGAAACCCAAAAGATTAACAATAAAATTACAGAATTAGACAACGCAATAGGAAGTCAGAGGAGCAGAATTGAGCAACTCGAAGACAGAGTGGGGGACCTGGCGGACAAGGGAATTGACATGAATATAGCTGAAAAAAATCAGGTAAAAGAATTAAAAAAATGAAGAAACCCTAAGAATCATGTGGGACTCTATCAAGAAGAATAACTTGCGTGTGATTGGAGTCCCAGAACAGGGAGGGATAACAGAACATACAGAGAGAATAGTTGAAGATCTGTTGGCAGAAAACTTCCCTGACATCATGAAAGACGAAAGGATATCTATCCAAGATGCTTATCAAAACCCATATAAGATTGATCCAAAAAGAAAATCACCAAGACATACTATCATCAAACTTGCGAAAACGAAAGATAAAGAGAAAATTTTAAAAGCAGCCAGGGAGAAAAGAAAGGTCTCCTACAAAGGAGAATCAATAAGAATAAGTTCAGACTACTCAGCAGAAACCATGCAGTCAAGAAGGCAATGGGATGACATATATAGAGCACTGAAGGAGAAAAACTGCCAGCCAAGGATCATATATCCAGCAAAACTCTCTCTCAAATATGAAGGCGAAATTAAGATATTTACAGATAAACACAAGTTTAGAGAATTGGCAAAAACCAAACCAAAGCTACAAGAAATACTAAAGGAAATTGTTTGGTCAGAAAACCAATAATATCAGATACCAGCACAACACAAGGTCACAGAACAGAACATCCTGATATCAACTCAAATAGGGAAATCACAAAAACAAATTAAGATTAATTTTAAAAAGAAAAAAACTCTCAAAACAGGGAATCATTGAAGTCAATATGTAAAAGATTGCAATAATCAAAAAGAGGGTCTAAATACAGGAGGCATAGAACTGCCATATGGTGAGGGAAACAAGGCGATATAGGACAATACAAGTTAGGTTTTTACTTAGAAAAATAGGGGTAAATATTAAGGTAACCACAAAGAGGTCTAACAATTCCATCACTCAAAATAAAAACCAAGAAAAACATAAAGACTCAGCAAACATAAATTCAACTACTATGAAAATGAGGATCTCACAATTTACAAAGAAAAAAGTCTCAGCACAAAAAAGTAAGTGGGAAAATGAAATTGTCAACAACACACACAAAAAGGCATCAAAATGACAGCACTAAACACATACTTATCTATAACTACGCTGAATGTAAATGGACTAAATGCACCAATAAAGAGACAGAGAGTCTCAGACTGGATAAAGAAACACAATCCGTCTATATGTTGCCTACAAGAGACACACCTTAGACTTAGAGACACTTACTAAAACTCAAAGGATGGAAAAAAATATATCAAGCAAACAATGATCAAAAAAGAGCAGGAGTAGCAATATTAATTTCTGACAACATAGACTTTAAAGTTAAATCCACCACAAAGGATAAAGAAGGACACTACATAATGATAAAAGGGACAATAGACCAGGAAGATATAACCATATTAAATATTTATGCACCCAATGACAGGGCTGCAAGATACATAAAACAAACTTTAGCAGAACTGAAGAGTGAGACAGACACCTCCACGATTATAGTAGGAGACTTCAACACACACTTTTGGAGAAGGACAGGACTTCCAGTAAGAAGCTCAATAGATACACAGAAGACCTAATTGCTACAATCAACCAACTTGACCTCATTGACTTATACAGAACACTCCACCCAACAGCTGCAAAGTATACTTTTTTTCTAGTGCACATGGAACATTCTCTAGAATAGGCCACATATTAGGTCATAAAACAAACCTTTGCAGAATCCAAAACATCAAAATATTACAAAGCATCTTCTCAGACCACAAAGCCATAAAAGTGGAAACCAGTAACACAAAAATCAGGGAAAAGAAATCAAATACTTGGAAACTGAGCAATACACTGCTCAAAAAAAGACTGGGTTATAGAAGACATTAAGGAGGGAATAAAGAAATTCATAGAATGCAACAAGAGTGAAAACACTTCCTATCAAAACCTCTGGGACACAGCAAAAGCAGGGCTCAGAGGTCAATTTATATCGATAAATGCACACATACAAAAAGAACAAAGAGCCCAAATCAGAGAACTGTCCCTACAACTTGAACAAATAGAAAGTGAGCAACAAAAGAATCCATCAGGCACCAGAAGAAAACAAATAATAAAAATTAGAGCTGAACTAAATGAATTAGAGAACAGAAAAAAAATTGAAGGAATTAACAGCGCCAAAAGCTGGCTCTTTGAAAAAAATTAACAAAATTGATAAACCATTGGCCAGACTGACTAAAGAAATATAAGAAACAAATAACCCAAATAAGAAACGAGATGGGCCACATCACAAGAGACCCAACTGAAATTAAAAGAATCATATCAGATTATTACAACAAATTGTACCCTAACAAATTGCAAACCTAGAAGAAATGGACGAATTCCTGGAAAAACACTACCTACCTAAACTAACACAATCAGAACTAGAACAACTAAATAGACCCGTAACAAAAAAAGAGATTGAAAAGGTAATCAAAAAACTCCCAACAAAAAAAAAAGCTCTGGCCCGGACGGCTTCACTGCAGAGTTCTACCAAACATTCAGAGAAGAGTTAACACCACTACTACTAAAGGTATTTCAAAGCATAGAAAATGATGGAATACTACCTAACTCATTCTATGAAGCCACCACTTCCCTGATACCAAAACCAGGTAAAGACATCACAAAAAAAGAAAATTACAGACCTATATCCCTCATGAACATAGATGCAAAAATCCTCAACAAAATTCTAGCCAATAGAATTCAACAACATATCAAAAAAATAATCCACCATGACCAAATGGGATTTATACCAGGTATGCAAGGCTGGTTTAATATTAGGAAAACCATTAACGTAATCCACCATATAAATACAACAAAAGACAAAAACCACATGATCTTATCAACTGATGCATTTGACAAAGTTCAACACCCATTCATGATAAAAACTCTCACCAAAATAGGAATAGAAGGAAAATTCCTCAACATAATAAAGGGCGTCTATGCAAAGCCAACAGCCAACATCACTCTAAATGGTAAGAGCCTGAAAACATTTCTCTTTAGAACGGGAACCAGACAAGGATGCCCTTTATCACCACTCTTATTCAATATTGTGCTAGAGGTCCTAGCCAGAGCAATTAGGCTAGACAAAGAAATAAAGGGCATCCAGATTGGCAAGGAGGAAGTAAAATTACCTCTATTTGCAGACGACATGATCTTATACACAGAAAACCCTAAGAAATCCTCCAGAAAACTACTGAAACCAATAGAAGAGTTTGGCAGTCCCAGGTTATGAGAAAAACATACAAAAATCACTTGGATTCCTCTACACGAACAAAAAGAACATCGAAGAGGAAATCACCAAATCAATACCATTCACAGTAGCCAAGAGGATAAAATATTTAGAAATAAATCTTACCAAAGATGTAAAAGACCTATACAAAGAAAACTACAAAGCTCTACTACAAGAAACTAAAAAGGACCTACTTAAGTGGAAAAACATACCTTGCTCATGGATAGGAAAACAGCATAGTAAAAATGTCCATTCTACCAAAAGCCATCTATACATACAATGCACTTCCGATCCAAATTCCAATGTCATTTTTTAAAGTGAGGGAGAAACAAATCACCAACTTCATATGGAAGGGAAAGAAGCCTCGGATAAGTGAAGCATTACTGAAAAAGAAGAAGAAAGTGGGAGGCCTCACTCTACCTGATTTCAGAACCTATTATACAGCCACAGTAGTCAAAACAGCCTGGTACTGGTACAACAACAGGCACATAGACCAGTGGAACAGAATTGAGAACCCAGATAGAAATCCATCCACATATGAGCAGCTGATATTTGACAAAGGCCCAGTGTCAGGTAAGTGGGGAAAAGATAGTCTTTTTAACAAATGGTGCTGGCATAACTGGATATCCATTTGCAAAAAAATGAAACAGGACCCACACCTCACACCATGCACAAAAACTAGGTCCAAGTGGATCAAAGACCTAAACATAAAGACTAAAACGATAAAGATCATGGAAGAAAAAATAGGGACAACGTTAGGAGCCCTAATACAAGGCATAAACAGAATACAAAACATTACCGAAAATGACAAAGAGAAACCAGATAACTGGGAGCTCCTAAGAATCAAACACCTATGCTCATCTAAAGACTTCAGTAAAAGAGTAAAAAGACCACCTACAGATTGGGAAAAAATTTTCAGTTTTGACATCTCCGACCAGCGCCTGATCTCTAAAATCTATAAGATTCTGTTAAAACTCAACCACAAAAAGACAAACAACCCAATCAAAAAGTGGGCAAAGGATATGAACACGCACTTCACTAAAGAAGATATTCAGGCAGCTAACAGATACATGAGAAAATGCTCTCAATCATTAGCCATTAGAGAAATGCAAATTAAAACTACAATGAGATTCCATCTCACTCCAACAAGGCTGGCATTAATCCAAAAAAAACAAAATAGTAAATGTTGGAGAGGCTGCGGAGAGATTGGAACTCTTATACACTGCTGGTGGGAATGTAAAATGGTACAATCACTTTGGAAATCTATCTGGCGTTTTCTTAAAAAGTTAGAAATAGAACTACCATAAAATTTTTTTTTCTTTTTTACAACCCAGAAATCCCACTTCTCAGAATATACCCTAGAGAAATAAGAGCCTTTACACGAACAGACATATGCACACCCATGTTTATTGCAGCACTGTTTACAGTAGCAAACAGCTGGAAGCAACCAAGGTGTCCATCAACAGATGAATGCGTAAATAAATTGTGGTATATTCACACAATGGAATACTACACATCGCTAAAGAACAGTGAGGAATCTGTGAAACATTTCATAACATGGAGGAACCTGGAAAGCATTATGCTGAGTGAAATTAGTCAGAGGCAAAAGGGCAAATATTGTACAAGACCACTATTATAAGATCTTGAGAAATAGTATAAACTGAGAAGAACACATACTTTTGTGGTTACAAGAGGGGGGAGGGAGGGAGGGTGGGAGAGGGTTTTTTACTGATTAATTAGTAGCTTAAGAACTGCTTTAGGTGAAGGGAAGGACAATACTCAATACATGGAAGGTCAGCTCAACTGGACTGGACCAAAAGCAAAGAAGTTTCTGGGATAAACTGAATGCTTCAAAGGTCAGCGGAGCAAGGGCGGGGGTTTGGGGACTATGGCTTAAGGGGACTTCTAAGTCAATTGGCAAAATAATTCTATGATGAAAACATTCTGCATCCCACTTTGAAATGTGGCGTCTGGGGTTTTAAATGCTAACAAGTGGCCATCTAAGATGCATCGATTGGTCTCAACCCACCTGGATCAAAGGAGAATGAAGAACACCAAGGTCACATGATAACTATGAGCCCAAGTGACAGAAAGGGCCACATGAACCAGAGACTTACATCATCCTGAGACCAGAAGAACTAGTTGGTGCCTTGGCCACAACCGATGACTGCCCTGACAGGGAGCACAACAGAGAACCCCTGAGGGAGCAGGAGATCAGTGGGATGCAGACCCCAAATTCTCATAAAAGGACCGGACTTAATGGTCTGACTGAGACTAGAAGAATCCCTGTGGTCATGGTCCCCAAACCTTCTGTTGGCCCAGGACAGGAACCATTCCCAAAGACAACTCATCAGGCATGGAAGGGACTAGACAATGGGTTGGAGAGAGATGCTGATGAGGAGTGAACTACTTGTATCCAGTGGACACTTGAGACGGTGATGGCATCTCCTGTCTGGAGGGGAGATAGGAGGGTAGAGAGGGTTAGAAACTGGCAAAACCAACACGAAAGGAGAGACTGGATGAAGGGAGCGGGCTGACTCAGGGGGAGAGTAAGTGGGAGTATGGAGTAAGGTGTATATAAGCTTATATGTGACAGACTGACTTGATTTGTAAACTTTCACTTAAAACACAATAAAAATTATTTTTCAAAAATGTATTCTTGAGGTGGTCTTTAAATTCAGGTGGGATATACTCAGGTCGTAATTTGGCTGTTGTGGACGGCTTTTAATTTTCCTCAGCTTCAGCTTGAACTTGCGTATGAATAATTGATGGTCTCTTCTGCAGTTGGCCCCTGGCTTTGTTCTGACTGATGATATTGGACTTTTCCAACATCTTTTTCCACTGATGTAGGCTAATTGATTCCTGTGTTTTCCATCCATTGAAGTCCACGTGTGAACCAATCAACTTCTACATGCAAGTCCTGAAAATCTTGATTCAGCCTAGTCACAGTCCTTTTCATAAGTCCAATATAGTCCATCTTCTAGTTGAGCTATTTTGGTCAAACATTTTCAGCAAATCGGCAAAGTAAAAACTTATCTGCAGACAACAAAACTTAACATGGCTATGATTAATTTATAAAAAATAATACTCTTAAAAAAGCTTTAGACAGAAGTATTTCTAAATACAATGATTAACTTTATTTTCATAGAGTTTCAGATATAATACATAATAATCTTGAAACATAATACTATACAGCCAGGATATACCAAGAATATCAAGTCTCTAAATACCTGAATAGTAATAAAAGAAAACTTCATAGGTAAATGATTTGAATTCCCCAATAAAACCATTGGCTTTGATGATGTTAGAAAAAAAATAAATAAAGATGCTACCAAGTTAGCAATAAGAAAATAATAAAATTATGGCATAATGTGTTTGTTGTCTAATATTAGGCAAAAACATGAGGAAATACTAACATAAATTTTAACTCAAAGAGAATCAGCCACTTCTCTTGCTTGTGATAACATATTCCATGTAATTTATAACATGTTAAACAAGACTTTTTAGTACTTTTCCTTTATAAAAAAACATTTTTGTGACTTTCCATGAAGTTTCAGAGTTGTCAGGAGTTTATTATGGGTCACCGAGAAACAATACTTAAATATTTAACAAATGATCTTAACAGTAAAAACCTTAGCTTTTTTTTTTTTTTTTTTTAAAGCCATACGGCTTCATTTTCGACTCAGGAATCGTATTCTAGTGAGGCCAAACCTAAGTCTTCAAAGAAGATTACACAAAGAATAAATTAACCCTTCAACTCAGAAATCAAAGAAAATTTTATTTTAACAGTGAGAAACCCGATGCTTTGTTTTATATACTATTTAACATTACACTCCTAAAAATCTCATAAATTAAACCATTAAACTTTAGTCAGATGGATAAAACTTTTGACTATAATCAAATAAGTTTCTTTTTAATGAACCCCTTAAACATTATCTTTGTTGCATCTCTTACAATGCATGCCTTTAAAATGGCAAAATTGTACACACTTGTTGTTGTTAGGTGCCGTCGAGTCGGTTCCGACTCATAGCGACCCAATGCACAACAGAATGAAACACTGCCCAGTCCTGCGCCATCCTTACAATCGTTGTTATGCTTGAGCTCATTGTTGCAGCCACTGAGACAATCCACCTCTTTGAGGGTCTTCCTCTTTTCCGCTGACCCTGTACTCTGCCAAGCATGATGTCCTTCTCCAGGAACTGATCCATCCTGATAACTTGTCCAAAGTATGTAAGACGCAGCCTCGCCATCCTTGCCTCTAAGGAGTATTCTGGTTGTACTTCTTCCAAGACAGATTTGTTTGTTCTTTTGGCAGCCCATGGTATATTCAATATTCTTCGCCAACACCACAATTCAAAGGCGTCAACTCTTCTTCGATCTTCCTTATTCATTGTCTAGCTTTCACATGCATATGATGTGATTGAAAATACCATGGCTTGGGTGAGGCGCACCTTAGTCTTCAGGGTGACACCTTTGCTCTTCAACACATTGAAGAGGTCCTTTGGAGCAGATTTGCCCAATGCAATGCATCTTTTGATTTCTTGACTGCTGCTTCCATGGCTGTTGATTGTGGATCCAAGTAAAATGAAATCTTTGACAACTTCAATCTTTTCTCCGTTTATCATGATGATGCTCATTGGTCCTGTTGTGAGGATTTTTGTTTTCTTTATGTTGAGGTGCAATCCATACTGAAGGCTGTGGTCCTTGATCTTCATTAGTAAGTGCTTCAAGTCCTCTTCACTTTCAGCAAGTAAGGTTGTGTCATCTGCATAACACAGGTTGTTAATGAGTCTTTCTCCAATCCTGATGCCCCGTTCTTCTTCATATAGTCCAGCTTCTGGTATTATTTGTTCAGCATACAGATTAAATAGGTATGGTGAAAGAATACAACCCTGACGCACACTTTTCCTGACTTTAAACCAATCAGTATCCCTTTGTTCTGTCCAAACAACTGCCTCTTGATCTATGTAAAGGTTCCTCAAGAGCACAATTAAGTATTCTGGAATTCCCATTCTTCGCAGTGTTACCCGTAGTTTGTTATGATCCACACAGTTGAATGCCTTCGCATAGTCAATAAAACACAGGTAAACATCCTTCTGGTATTTTCTGCTTTCAGCCAGGATCCATCTGACATCAGCAATGATATCCCTGGTTCCACGTCCTCTTCTGAAACCGGCCTGAATTTCTGGCAGTTCCCTGTCAATATACTGCTGCAGCCACTTTTGAACGATCTTCAGCAAACTTTTGCTTGTGTGTGATATTAATGATATTGTTCAATAATTTCCACATTTGGTTGGATCACCTTTCTTGAGAGTAGGCATAAATATGGATCTTTTCCAGTCAGTTGGCCAGGAAGCTGTCTTCCATGTTTCTTGGCACAGATGAGTGAGCACCTCCAGCACTGCATCTGTTTGTTGAAACATCTCAATTGATATTCCATCAGTTCCTGGAGCCTTGTTTTTCGCCAATGCCTTCAGAACAGCTTGGACTTCTTCCTTCAGTACCATTGGTTCCTGATCATATGCCACCTCTTGAAATGGTTGAACATCAACTAATTCTTTTTGGTATAATGACTCTGTGTATTCCTTCCATCTTCTTTTGATGCTTCCCGTGTCTTTTAATATTTTCCCCATAGAATCCTTCACTATTGCAACTCGAGGCTTGAATTTTTTCTTCATTTCTTTCAGCTTGAGAAATGTCGAGCGTGTTCTTCCCTTTTGGTTTTCCATCTCCAGATCTTTGCACATGTCATTATAATACTTTACTTTGTCTTCTAGAGATGCCCTTTGAAATCTTCTGTTCAGTTCTTTTACTTCATCAACTCTTCCTTTTTCTTTAGCTGCTCTATGCGCAAGAGCAAGTTTCAGAGTCTCCTCTGACATCCATCTTGGTCTTTTCTTTCTTTCCTGTCTTTTCAGTGACCTCTTGCTTTCTTCATGGATGATGTCCTTGATGTCATTCCACTATTATAAGATCTTGAGAAATAGTATAAACAGAGAAGAGCACATACTTTTGTGGTTATGGGGGGGGGAGGGAGGGAGGGTGGGAGAGGGTTTTTTACTGAGTAGTTAGTAGATAAGAACTACTTTAGGTGAAAGCTGAAGGGAAGGACAATACTCAATACATGGAAGGTCAGCTCAACTGGACTGGACCAAAAGCAAAGAAGTTTCCGGGATAAACTGAATGCTTCAAAGGTCAGCGGAGCAAGGGCGGGGGTTTGGGAACTATGGCTTAAGGGGACTTCTAAGTCAATTGGCAAAATAATTCTATGATGAAAACATTCTGCATCCCACTTTGAAATGTGGCATCTGGGGTCTTAAATGCTATCAAGCGGCCATCTAATATGTATCAATTGGTCTCAACCCACCTGGAGCAAAGGAGAATGAAGAACACCAAGGTCACACGACAACTATGAGCCCAAGAGACAGAAAAGGCCACATGAACCAGAGACTTACATCAACCTGAGCCCAGAAGAACTAGATGGTGCCTTGGCCACAACCGATGACTGCCCTGACAGGGAGCACAACAGAGTACCCCTGAGGAAGCAGGAGATCAGTGGGATGCAGACCCCAAATTCTCATAAACAGACCAGACTTAATGGTCTGACTGAGACTAGAGGAATCCCAGTGGGCATGGTCCCCAAACCTTCTGTTGGCCCAGGACAGGAATCATTCCCCAAGACAACTCATCAGACATAGAAGGGACTGGACAGTGGGTAGGAGAGAGATGCTGATGAAGAATGAGCTATTTGTATCAGGTGGACACTTGAAACTGTGTTGGCATCTCCTGTCTGGAGGGGGGATGGGGGTAGAGAGGGTTGGAAGCTGGCAGAATTGTCACGAAAGGAGAGACTGGAAGGGCTGACTCATTAGGGGGAGAGCAAGTGGGAGTATGGAGTAAGGTGTATATAAACTTATATGTGACAGACTGACTTGATTTGTAAACGCTCACTTGAAGCTCAATAAAAATTAAAAAAAAAGAAAACTACAAAGTACTACTGCAAGAAACTAAAGAGGACCTACTTAGGTGGAAAAACATACCTTGCTCATGGATAGGAAGACTTAACATAGTAAAAATGTCTATTCTACCAAAAGCCATCTATACATACAATGCACTTCTGATCCAAAATTCCAGTGTCATTTTTTAATGTGATGGAGAAACAAATCACCAACTTCATATGGAAGGGAAAAAAGCCTCGGATAAGTAAAGCATTGCTGAAAAACAAGAAGAAAGTGGGAGGCCTCACTCTACCTGATTTCAGAACCTATTATACAGCCACAGTAGTCAGAACAGCCTGGTACTGGTACAACAACAGGCACATATACCAATGGAACAGAATTGAGAACCCAGATATAAATCCATCCACATATGAGCAGCTGATATTTGACAAAGGACCAGTGTAAGTTAATTGGGGAGAAGATAGTCTTTTTAACAAATGGTGCTGGCATACCTGGATATCCATTTGCAAAAAAATGAAACAGGACCCATACCTCACACCATGCACAAAAACTAGGCCCAAGTGGATCAAAGACCTAAACATAAAGACTAAAACGATAAAGATCATGGAAGAAAAAATAGGGACAACGTTAGGAGCCCTAATACAAGGCATAAACAGAATACAAAACATTACCAAAAATGACGAAGAGAAACCAGACTACTGGAAGCTCCTAAAAATCAAACACCTATGCTCATCTAAAGACTTCACCAAAAGAGTAAAAAGACCACCTACAGACTGGGAAAGAATTTTCAGCTATGACATCTCCGACCAGTGCCTGGTCTTTAAAATCTATATGATTCTGCTAAAACTCAAGCACAAAAGGACAAACAACCCAATCAAGAAGTGGGCAAAGGATATGAGCACGTACTTCACTAAAGAAGATACTCAGGCAGCTAACAGATACATGAGAAAATGCTCTCGATCATTAGTCATTAGAGAAATGCAAATTAAAACTACGATGAGATTCCATCTCACTCCAACAAGGAAAAAAACACACAATAATAAATGTTGAGGAGGCTGCGGAGAGATTGGAACTCTTATACACTGCTGGTGGGAATGTAAATGGTACAACCACTTTGGAAATCTATCTGGCGTTTTCTTAAAAAGTTAGAAATAGAACTACCATACAACCCAGAAATCCCACTCCTCGGAA
Organism: Elephas maximus indicus; assembly: GCF_024166365.1. NCBI lineage: Eukaryota > Metazoa > Chordata > Mammalia > Proboscidea > Elephantidae > Elephas > Elephas maximus. The sequence continues at coordinate 95,333,007 of NC_064846.1, read as the reverse complement.
TACACCCTACAGAAATAAGAGCCTTTACACGAACAGACATATGCACACCCATGTTTATTGCAGCTCTGTTTACAATAACAAAAAGCTGGAAGCAACCAAGGTATCCATCAAAGGATGAATGGTTAAATAAATTGTGGTATATTCACACAATGGAATACTACACATCGCTAAAGAACAGTGACAAATCTGTGAAACATTTCATAACATGGAGGAACCTGGAAGGCATTATGCTCAGTGAAATTAGTCAGAGGCAAAAGGACAAATATTGTATAAGACCACTATTATAAGATCTTGAGAAATAGTATAAACGGAGAAGAACACATACTTTTGTGGTTACGAGCGGGGGAGGGAGGGAGGGTAGGAGAGGTTTTTTTACTGAGTAGTTAGTAGATAAGAACTACTTTAGGTGAAGGCTGAAGGGAGGGACAGTACTCAATACATGGAAGGTCAGCTCAACTGGACTGGACCAAAAGCAAAGAAGTTTCCGGGATAAAATGAATGCTTCAAAGATCAGTGGAGCAAGGGCGGGGGTTTGGGAACTATGGCTTAAGGGGACTTCTAAGTCAATTGGCAAAATAATTCTATGATGAAAACATTCTGCATCCCACTTTGAAATGTGGCATCTGGGGTCTTAAATGCTATCAAGCGGCCATCTAACATGCATCAATTGGTCTCAACCCACCTGGATCAAAGGAGAATGAAGAACACCAAGGTCACATGACAACTATGAGCCCAAGAGACAGAAAAGGCCACATGAACCAGAGACTTACATCATCCTAAGACCAGAAGAACTAGTGGGTGCCCAGCCACAACAGATGACTGCCCTGACAGGGAGCACAACAGAGAACCCCTGAGGGAGCAGGAGATCAGTGGGATGCAGACGCCAAATTCTCATAAAAAGACCAGACTTAATGGTCTGACTGAGACTAGAAGAATCCCTGTGGTCATGGTCCCCAAACCTTCTTTTGGGCCAGGACAGGAATCATTCCCCAAGACATGGAAGGGACTGGACAGTGGGTAGGTGAGAGATGCTGATGAAGAGTGAGCTACATGTATCAGGTGGACACTTGAGACTGTGTTGGCATCTCCTGTCTGGAGGGGAGATAGGAGGGTAGAGAGGGTTAGCAACTGGCAAAGTGTCACGAAAGGACAGACTGGAACGGCTGACTCATTAGGGGGAGAGTAAGTGGGAATATGGAGTGAGGTGTATATAAGATTATATGTGACTGACTTGATTTGTAAACGTTCACTTAAAGCTCAGCAAAAATTATTAAAAACAATTAAAGGGAAAAGCGAAACTGTCAACAACACACAGAAAAACATCAAAACGACAGCACTAAACTCAGCCTGAACCTATTCACAATCACGCTGAATGTAAATGGACTAAATGCGCAAACAAAAAGACAGAGAGTTGCAGAGTAAATAAAAAAGCGCAATCCGATTACATGCTGCCTACAGAGACACTCCTTAGACTTAAAGACATCAATGAACTAAAACTCAAAGGATGGAGAAAATACATCAAGCAAACAGCAATCAAAAAAGAGCAGGAATGGCAATACTAATTTCTGACAAAACAGATTTTAAAGTGAAATCCACCACAAAGGGTAAGGGAGGACAACATATAATGACTAAAAGAACAATATACCAGGAGGATATTACCATGTTAAATATTTATGCACCCAACGATAGAGCTTCAAGATACATAAAGCAAATTCTAACAGCATTGAAAAGCGAGATAGAAAGCTTCACAATAACAGTAGGAGACTTCAATACACCATTTTCAGTGAAGGGCAGAACATCCAGAAAGAAGTTCAATAGACTGGAGGCTCCATCCATGCCACCTAGCCACCCACGAAAGGATAGTGGTGCTTACATGTCTTTACAGGTAGAAAGTTGGGTGTCTAAAATACAGCTGCAGAGCCCACCCACCAGAGTGCTCTAAAGAACAGAGACGCTCCTTCCTCAGTGACACTTGGGCGAAGGCTGTCAGCCCCCTCCTTTCCTCAAAGTGTGACCCCTTGCCACAAGCAGAAACCAGTGCATACACCCATCACCACTGCGTCTCTAAGATAGTAGGTGAGAGCCTACACCACACAGTAGGTGACCGAATATCAAGACACCTAATCTGAATCATTAAAAGAATAGTGAATGGACTCCTAGGCTCATACACCAGGTAACAGCTCTAGCCACCTGGTAATAGGACATTAGTGCTTCAAGGGCTCCAATAACCAAGTTAGCTCACTCTAGTAGCCTATTTGGCTATATCAAAACAAAACAAAGCAAGAAACTAGGACACAGCAAACATAAAATAAATTAATACAATAACTTATAAATGGCTCAGAGACAGCAGTAGATATCAAATCACATAAAGAAGCAGACCATGATTGCTTCAACAAACTGCCAAAACAGAGAATCAAGGACTCTCCCAGATGATGTATTCCTGGAATCACCAGATGTTGAATACAAAAGATTTATATACAGAACTCTTCAAGACATCAGGAACGAGATCAGTCAACAAACAGAAACAGCCAAGGAACACACAGGAAAAACAGTTGAAGAAATTGAAAAGATTATTCAAGAACATAATGAAAAATTTAATAAGCTGTAAGAATCCATAGACAGCATTCAGAAATTCAAAAGACTAACAATAAAATTACAGAATTAGACAACTCGATAGAAAGTCAGAGGAGCAGAATTGAATAACTGGAATGCAGAATTTGTGAGATTGAAGATAAATCACTTCGCACCAACATATTTGAAGAAAAATCAAATAAAAGAGTTTTAAAAAATGAAGAAACCCTAAGAGACATGTGGGACTCTATAAAGAAGAATAACTCGTGAATGATTGGAATACCAGAACAGGGAGAGGTAACAGAAAATACAGAGAATTGTTGAAGATTTGTTGGCAGAAAACTTCCCTGATATTGTGAAAAATGAAAGCATATCTATCCAAGATGCTCATCGAACCCCATACAAGGTAGATCCCAGAAAGAAGCTCAACAAAGGCACGGAAGATCTAAATGCCACAATCAACCAACTTGACGTCATAGATATATACAGAACTCTCCACCAACCTGCAGACATGCATACTTTATTATCCAATGCACACAGAACATTCCCTACAATAAAACAAGCCTTAAGAGAATCCAAAACATTGAAGTATTGCGAAGAGTCTACTCTGATCACAAAGCCATAAAACTAGAAATCAACAACAGAAAAAACAGGGAAAAGAAATCAAACACATGGAAACTGAACAATATCTTGCTCAAAGAAAGATTGGATTATAGGAGACATTAAGGATGAATAAAGAAATTCATAGAATCAAATGAGAATGAAAACAATTCCTGTCAGATCCTGTGGGGCATGGCCACAGCAGTGTTCAGAGTTCAATTTATAGCAATAAATGCACACATCCAGAAAGAAGGGCCCAAATCAAAGAATTGTCCCTACAACTTGAACAAATAGAAAGAAAGCAACAAAAGAAACCCTTAGGCACCAGAAGAAACCAAACAATAAAAATTAGAGCAGAATTAAGTGCAAGAGAGAACAGAAAAACAATTAAAAGGGTTAACAAGACCAAAAGCTGGGTCTTTGAAAAGATTAACAAAATCGATGAACCGTGGCAGGACCGACAAAAGAAAAACAGGAGACAAAGCAAATAACCCAAATAAGAAATGAGATTGGCAATATCACAACAGACCCAACTGAAATTAAAAGAATCATAACAAAAAATTATGAAAAATTATACTCTAACAAATGTGAAACCTGGAGGAAATGGACAAATTGCTAGAAACACACTACCTAACTAAGCTGACACAAAAGGAGGTAGAACAACTAAATAAACCCATAACAAAAGACTTAAAAACTCCCAATGAATAAAAAGCCCTGGCCTGGCAGCTTCACTGGAAAAGTCTATGAAACTTTCAGAGAAGAGTTAACTCCACTACTACTAAAGGTATTTCAGAGCATAAGAAAGGATGGAATACTCCGAAACTCATTCCATGAAACCAGCATAACCCTGATACCAAAACCAGGTAAAGACACCACAAAGAAAATTACAGGTGTATATCCTTCATGAACTTAGATGCAAAAATCCTCAACAAAATTCTAACCAATGGAATTCAAAAACATATCAAAAAAAAAATTCACTATGACCACGTGGGATTCATACCAGGTATGCAGGAATGGTTCCACATTAGAAAAAAAATCGAAGTAATCCATCAAATAAACAAAAGACAAGAACCATATGATCTTATCAATTGATGCAGAAAAGGCATTTGACAAAGTCCAACACAAATTCATGATAAAAACTCTTAGCAGAACAGGGACAGAGGAAAAATTCCTCAACACATAAATGGCATTTATACAAAGGCAACAGCCAACATCATCCTAAATGGAGAGAGCCTGAAGACATTCCACTTGAGAACGGGAAACAGTCAAGGAAGCCCTTTATTACCACTCTTATTCGTCATTGTGCTGGAGGTCCTAGCCAGAGCAACTAGGCTAGATAAAGAAATAAAGGGCATCTAAATTGACAAAAAGTAAGAGTATCTCTATTTGCAGATGAAATGATCTGATACACAGACAACCCTAAAGAATCATCAAGAAAACTACTGAAACTAATAGAAGAGTTCAGCAAAGTATCAGGATATAAGATAAACATACAAAAATCAGTTGGATCCCTCTACACCAACAAAGAGAACATTGAAAAGGAAGTCACCAAATCAATACCGTTTACGTTAGCCCCTAAGAAAATAAAATATTAGCAGTAAATTTAACCAGAGAAGTAAAAGCTATATACAAGGAAAACTACAAGACAATACAGCAAAAAACCAAAAGAGAACTGCATAATTGGAAAAACATCCGTTGCTCATGGATAAGAAGACTCAACATTGTAAAAATATCTATTCTACCAAAAGTGATCTATAGATACTATGCAATCCCAGTCCAAATACCAATGACATTTTTTAATGAGTTGGAGAAACAAATCACCACCTTCATATGGATGGGAACGAAGACCTGGATAAGTAAATCATTACTGAAAAAGAACAAAGTGGGAGGCCTCACACTACTTAATTTTCAAACGTCTTATACTGCCACAGTAGTCAAAACAGCCTGGTACGGGTACGACAGATACATAGACCAATGGAATAGAATTGAGAATCCAGACATAAATCCACACATGAGCAGCTGATATTTCACAAAGGCCCAAAGACAGTTAAATGGGGAAAAGACAGTCTCTAACAAATGGTGCTCATAAATCTGCTATCAATCTCTAAAAAAAATGAAAGAAGACACATACCTCACATCATGCAAAAAAACCAACTCAAAGTGGATCAAAGACCTAAATATAAATTCTAAAATGATAATAATCATGGAGGACAAAATAGGGACAATGCTTGTTGCTGTTGTTAGGTGCCGTCGAGTTGGTTCCGATTCATACCAACCCTATGCACAACAGAACGAAACACTGCCTGGTCCCGTGCCATCCTTACAAGCCTTGTTATGCTTGAGCCCATTGTGGCAGCCACTGTGTCAATCCACCTTGTTGAGGGTCTTCCTGTTTTTCACTGACCCTGTACTTTGCCAAGCATGATGTCCTTTTCCAGAGACTGATCCCTCCTGATGACATGTCCAAAGTGTGTAAGATGCAGTCTTGCCATCCTTGCCTCTAAGGAGCATTCTGGCTGCACCTCCGAAAAGATAGATTCGTTCGATCTTTTGGCATTCCATGGCATATACAACATTCTTTGCCGACACCACAATTCAAAGGAGACAATTCTTCTTCGGTCTTCCTTTTTCATTGTCCAGCTTTCACATGCATATGAGGTGATTGAAAATACCATGGCTTGAGTCAGTTGCACCTTAGTTTTCAAGGTGACATCTTTGCTCTTAAACACTTTAAAGAGGTCCTTTCCAGCAGATTTACCCAATGCAATGCATCTTTTGCTTTCTTGACTGCTGCTTCCATGGCTGTTGATTGTGGATCCAAGTAAAATGAAATCCTTGACAACTTCAATCTTTTCTCCATTTATCATGATGTTGCTCATTGGTCAAGTTGTGGGGATTTTTGTTTTCTTTATGTTGAGGGGCAATCCATACTGAAGGCAGTGGTCTTTGATTTTCATTAGTAAGTGCTTCAAGTCCTTTTCACTTTCAGCAAGTAAGCTTGTGTCATCTACATAACATAGGTTGTTAATGAGCCTTCCTCCAATCCTGATGCCCCACTCTTCTTCATATAGTCCAGCTTCTCGGGTTGTTTGCTCAGCATACAGATAGAATAGGTATGGTGAAAGAATACAACCCTGATGCACACCTTTCCTGACTTTAAACCAATCAGTATCCCCTTGTTCTCTCTGAACAACTGCCTCTTGTTCTATGTAACATTTCCTTAAGAGCACAATTAAGTGAATGCGAAAGTCAGAAGCAAAGAAGAAGGATCAGTAGTTGAGAATATGGCCTTGGTGATAGAACCAATGCCAGAGATCAAATGATAGAATTTTGCAAGACCAACGACTCCTTCATTACAAATACCTTTTTTCACCAACATAAACGGTGATGTGGACCTCGCCAAATGGAACATACAGAAATCAAATCGACTACATCTGTGGAAAGAGATGATGGAAAAGCTCAATATCATCAGTAAGAACAAGGCCAGAGGCTAACTGTGGAATAGACCATCAATTGCTCATATGCAAGTTCAAGTTGAAGCTGAAGAAAATCAGAGCAAGTACACGAGAGCCACAATATGACCTTGAGTATATCCCACCTGAATTTAGAGACCATATGAAGAACAGATTTGACAGATTGAACACCAGTGACTGAAGACCAGACGAGTTGTGGAATGACATCATGCGTGAAGAAAGCAAGAGGTCGGAGGCAAAACCAAGATGGCGGACTAGACAGATGCTTCTGGTGAGACCTCTTTACAACAAAGACCCGAAAAAACAAATGAAATGAGTATATTTATGACAAGCTAGGAGCCATGAGCATCAAAGGCAAGCTAAGAAAATGAACAGGGGGGAAGGGGGAGGATGAGATGGTTCAGAAGCAAAGAGGAGTTACTGGACCTGAGTAGTGGGGAGCCCTCAGGCATCATTCCTGGAGCGATGGTGGTGGGCTGGTACTAGCGTTTTGCTGCAGTTTCCTCAGGGAGAAGCAGCCAGTCACACAGACTACTCACACCTCTGGAACCAGAGAAGAACAGTGCTAAGTACTTGCCTATACTTTACTGCACCCCCTCCCACACCCAAGCCCGCTTCAGAGGCTGCATTCCCTGGGCCTGAGATAGGCACTCTTGAGTGTCTAGAGCCATCTTCCCAGCCTTGGAGAAGAACAAAATGTGCAACTGGGAGAAAAGATAATTTGCCAGCTCCACTAACTGGGGGAGTTCAGGACAGAAGCGGCACCTGTCCAGGCATAAACGGTCCGTGGATTTTGAGCAACTTTCCCCTCTGCATGGAACTCTGTGGGCAGACTCCAACCATTTCAGCTGTGCCGTGGAGAGGTGGGCGTTTGATGTCTGGCATTGCTTTGCCTAATAAACAGGGTCCTCACCTACACACATCAGGGGCCTAAGGACTGGTAGCTCTGCTCAGGTCACCCAGCCACCCATGAAAGTTGTCCAAGAATAACTGGTACCACCCAGTCCTTACAACCCAAAAAATTGGGTGCCCATGGCCTGTCTGAAGAACCCAGCCACTTGTACACTGTAGGGAACAGGGACATGCTTTCCTCTGAGACACATGGGGGACAATTCTTAGCCCGCTGCCATGTTCAGAGTGTGACGCCTTGCTGCAACCAGATACTAGGACCTACATCAATCACCACTGCCCCTCTAAGACTGTAGGACAGAGCATGTACCACACACTTGATGATCAACTACCTGGACACCTGAGCTGAATTCATACAAGACAAGTGAATGGACTCCTAGACTGATATACCTGATAACAGCTCTAGTCAGCTAGGGACAGGATGTCAGAGCACCTAAGGCAAAAATAATCAAGCTATCTCACTCAAGCAACCCATTTGGACACATCAAAACAAAACAAAGCAAGAAACTACAACACAGTTAGCAAGCGTAAACTAATACAAAAACTTACAGATGGCTCAGGAACAGCAGTCAATCTCAAGTCACATAAAGAAACAGAACATGACCACCTCAACAAACTCTCAAAACAAAGAATCCAGTGATCTTCTAGATGAAAGTTCATTCCTGGAATTAGCAGAGGTACCAGAATACAAAAGATTAATATACAGAATCCTTCAAGATATCAGGAAGGAAATGAGGCAATATGTGGAAAAAGCCAAGGAACACACAGATAAAGCAGTTGAAGAAATTAGAAAGATTATTCAGGAACATAATGAAAAATTTAATAAGCTGGAAAAATCCATAGACAGACAGCAATCAGAAATTCAGATTAACAATAAAATTACAGAAGTAGACAACTCAATAGAAAGTCAGAGAAGCAGAACTGAGCAAGTAGAAGCCAGAATTACTGAACTTGAAGATAAATCACTTGGCACTAATATATTTGAAGAAAAATCAGATAAAAGAGTTTTAAAAAATGAAGAAACCTTAAGAATCATGTGGGACTCTATCAAGAGAAATAACCTACAAGTGATTGGAGTACCAGAACAGGGAGGGATAACAGAAAATACAGAAAGAATTGGTGAAGATTTGCTGGCAGAAAACTTCCCTGATATCGTGAAAGATGAGCATATATCTATCCAAGATGCTCATCGAAATCCACATAAGGTAGATGTTAAAAGAAAGTCACCAAGACATATAATAATCAAACTTGGCAAAACCAAAGATAAAGACAGAATTTTGGGAGCAGCTAGGGATAAACAAAAACTCACCTACGAAGGAGAGCCAATAAGAATAAGCTCAGACTGCTCGGCAAAAACCATGCAGGCAAGAAGGCAATGGGATGACATATTTAAAAAATTGAAGGAAAAAAATTGCCAGCCAAGAATCATATATCCAGCAATAATTTCTCTTAAATATGAAGATGAAATTAGGACATTCATTTTTTTTTTAGATAAACAGAAATGTAGGGAATTTGTAAAAACCAAACCCAAATTACAAGAAGTACTAAAGGGAGTTCTTTGGTTAGAAAATCAATAATATCAGGTATCACCCAAGACTAGGACACTGGAAAGAGAAATCAGAAGTCACCCCAGACAGGGAAATAAAAAAAAAAGCAAGATTTAAAAAAAAAAAGCTCAAAACAGGGTAACAGTGACGTTATTATATAAAAGAAGACATTAAAACAATAAACAGGGACTAAGAAATGTAATCATAGATCTTCCATATGGAGAGGAAGATATGGCGATACAAAGAAATAATAGTTAGGTTTAAATTTAGAAAAATAGGGGTAAATAATAAGGTAAACTCAAAGGAGACAAACTATCCTACTCATCAAAATTAAACATGAAAAAAAATAGAGACTCAGCAGAAACAAAATCAACAACAACAAATATGAGGAAAGGACAATATATGAAGATAATCTACTCGGCACATAAAACTAAGTGGAAAAAGAAACTGTCAACAACACACAAAAAAAAAGGCATCAAAATGATAGCCCGAAACTCATGCCGATCCATAATTACTCTGAATGTAAAAGGACTAAATGCATCAATAAAGAGACAGAGAGTGGCAGAATGGATTAAAAAGTATGGCCCGTCTATATGCTGCCTACAAGAGACACACCTTAGACTTAGAGACACAAACAAACTAAAACTCAAATGATGGAAAAATCATATCAAGCAAACAACACTCAAAAAAGAGTAGGAGTGCCAATAATAATTTCTGACAAAATAGAATTTATAAAGTTAAATCCATCATAAAGGTTAAGGAAGGACACTATATAATGATTAAAGGGACAATATACCAAGAAGATATAACCATATTAAATATTTATGCACCCAATGACAGGGCTGCAAGATACATAAAAGAAACCCTATCAGCATTGAAAAGTGAGATAGGCAGCTTGGCAATAATAGTAGGAGACTTCAAAACACCACTTTCTGTGAAGGACAGGACATACAGAAAGAAGCTCAATGAAGACACTGAAGATCTAAATGGCACAGTCAACCAGCTTGACCTTATAGGCATATATAGAACACTCCACCCAACAGCAACCAAGTATACTTTCTTTTCTAGTGCACATGGAACATTCTCTAGAATATACCACATATTAGGACATACAGCAAGCCTTAGCAGAATCCAAAACACTGAAATATTACAAAGCATCTTCTCTGAGCATAAGGCCATAAAAGTGGAAATCAATAACAGAAAAAGCAGGGAAAGGAAATCAAACACATGGAAACTGAAAAATACCCTGCTCAAAAAAGACTGGATTATAGAAGATATTAAGGATGGAGTAAAGAAATTCATAGAATCCAATGAGAATGAAAACACTGCCTATCAGAACCTTTGGGACACAGCGAAAGCAGTGCTCAGAGGTCAATTTATATCAATAAATGCACACATACAAAAAGAAGAAAGGGCCAAAATCAAAGAATTATCCCTACAACTTGAACAAATATAAAGAGAGCAACAAAAGAAACCCTCAGGCAGCAGAAGAAAACAAACAATAAAAGAGCAGAACTAAAAGAAATAGAAAACAGAAAAACAATTGATAGAATTAATAAGACAAAAAGCTAGTTCTTTGAAAAATTAATCAACAAAATTGATAAACCATTTGCCAAACTAACAGAAGAAAAATAGCAGAGGAAGCAAATAACCCAAATAAGAAATGAGATGGGCGATATTACAACAGACCCAACTGAAACTAAAAGAATCATATCAGATTACTAGGAAAAACTGTACTCAAACAAATTTGAAAACCTAGAAGAAATGAAGTCCTAGAAACACACTATCTACCTAAACTAACACAAACAGAGGTAGAACAACAAATGGACCCGTAACAAAAGAAGAGATTGAAAAGGTAAAAAAAAAAAAAACTCCCAACAAAAAAAAAGCCCTGGCCTGGGTGGCTTTACTGCAAAGTTCTACCAAACTTTCAGAGAAGAGTTAACACCACTACTACTAAAGGTATTTCAGAGCACAGAAAAGGACAGAATACTACCAAACTCGTTCTATGAAGACACCATCCCTGATACCAAAACCAGGTAAAGGCACAACAAAAAAAGAAAATTACAGATCTACATCCCTCATGAACTTAGATGCAAAATTCCTCAACAAAATTCTAGCCAATAGAATTCAACAACATATAAAAAAATAATTCACCATGACCAAGTGGGATTCATACCAGGTATGCAGAGATGGTTCCACATTAGAAAAACAATTAATGTAATCCACCACATAAATAAAACAAAAGACAAGAATCACATGATTTTATCAATTGATGCAGAAAAGGCATTTGACAAAGTTCAACACCCATTCATGATAAAAACTCTCAGCAAAATAGGAATAGAAGGAAAATTCCTCAACATAATAAAGGGCATTTACACAAAGCCAATAGACAACATCATCCTAAATGGAGAGAGCCTGAAAGCATTCCGCTTGAGATCGGGAACCAGACAAGGATGTCCTTTATCACCGCTCTTATTTAACATTGTGCTGGAGGTTCTAGCAAGAGCAATTAGGCTAGATAAAGAAATAAAGACATCCAGATTGGAAAGGAAGAAGTAAAAGTATCTCTATTTGCAGATGACATGATCTTATACACAGAAAACCCTAAGGAATCCTCAAGAGAACTACTGAAACTAATAGAAGAGTTCAGCAGAGTATGGGGGTACATACAAAAATCAGTTGTATTCCTCTACACCAACAAAAAGAAAATCGAAGAGGAAATCACCAAATCAATACCATTTACAGTAACCCCCAGGAAGATAAAACACTGAGGAATAAATCTTACCAGAGATGTAAAAAACTTATACAAAGAAAACTACAATACACTTCTGCAAGAAACCAAAAGAGACCTACCTACATAAGTGGAAAAACATACCTTGCTCATGGATAGGAAGACTTAACATTATAAAAATGTCTATTCTACCAAAAGCTATCTATACATTCAGTGCAATTCCGATCCAAATTCCGATGACATTCTTCAATGAGGTGGAGAAACAAATCACCAACTTCATATGGAAGGGAAAGAGGCCCTGGATAGCTAAAGCATTATTGAAAAAGAAGAACAAAGTGGGAGGCCTCACTCTACCTGATTTTAGAACCTATTATACTGCCACAGTAGTCAAAACAGCCTGGTACTGGTACAACAAATACATAGACCAATAAAACAGAATTGAGAATCCAGACATAAATCCATCTACATATGAGCAGTAGATATTTGACAAAGGCCCCAAAACAGTAAAATGGGGAAAAGACAGTCTTTTTAACAAATGGTGCTGGCATAACTGGATATCCATCTGCAAAAAAATGAAACAAGACCCATACCTCACTCCAGGCACAAAAACTAACTCAAAATGGATCAAAGACCTAAACATAAAATGAAAAAGATCATGGAAGAAAAAATAGGGACAACGTTAGGACCCCTAATACATGCCATAATCAGTATACAAAACATCTCCCTGGAGGGAGATGAGATGGTAGAGGGCATTAGAAGCTGGTGAAATGGACACGAAAATAGAGAGCGGAATGAAGGGGTGGCCTGTCTCATTGGGGGAGAGCAGCTGGAAGTGTGTAGCAGGGTGTATATTAGTTTTAGTGTGAGAGACTGATTTGATTTGTAAACTTTCACTTAAAGCACAATAAAAATTAAAAAAAAAGAAAGAAAGCAAGTGGTCACTGAAAAACAGGAAAGAAAGAAAAGAGCAAGATGGATGTCAGAGGAGACTCTGAAACTTGCTTTTGAACGTCAAACAGCTAAAGCAAAAGTAAGAATTGATGAAGTAAAAGAACTGAACAGAGGATTTCGAAGGGCGGCTCAAAAAGACAAAGTATATAATGACATGTGCAAAGAGCTGGAGATGGAAAACCAAAAGGGAAGAACATGCTCAGCATTTCTCAAGTTGAAAGAATTGAAGAAAAAATTCAAGCCTTGAGTTGCAATAGTGAAGGATTCCATGGGGAAAATATTAAATGACACAGGAAGCATCAAAAGAAGATGGAAGGAATACACAGAGTTATTATACCAAAAAGAATTAGTCGATGTTCAACCATTTCAAGAGGTAGCATATGATCAGGAACCAATGGTACTGAAGGAAGAAGTCCAAGCTGCTCTGAAGGCATTGGCAAAAAACAAGGCTCCAGGATTTGATGGAACATCAATTGAGATGTTTCAATAAAAGATGCAGCACTGAAGGTGCTCACTCGTTTATGCCAAGAAACATGGAAGACAGCTTCCTGGCCAACTGACTGGAAGAAATCCATATTTATGCCTATTCCCAAGAAAGGTGATCCAACCAAATATGGAAATTATCAAACAATATCATTAATATCACACGTAAGCATAATTTTGCTGAAGATCTTTCGAAAATGGCTGCAGCAGTATATCGACAAGGTACTGCCAGAAATTCAAGCCAGTTTCAGAAAAGGACGTGGAACCAGGGATATCATTGCTGATGTCAGATGGATCCTGGCTGAAAGCAGAGAATATCAAAAAGATGTTTACCTGTGTTTTATTGACTATGCAAGGGCATTCGACTGTGTGGGACAATGCTAGGAGCCCTAATAGGTGGCACAAACAGTATACAAAACATTGCTAATGATGTACAAACACCAGAAGAGAAACTAGATAACTGGGAGCTCCTAAAAATTAAACACTTAATGCTCATACAAAGACTTCACCAAAAGAGTAAAAAGATTACCCACAGACTGGGAAAAAGTTTTTAGCTAGACAATTTCAATCAGCACCTGATCTCTAAAATCTACATGATACTGCAAAAATTCAACAACAAAAAGACAAATAACCCAATTAAAAAATGGGCAAAGGACATGAACAGGCACTTCACCAAAGAAGACATTCAGGCAGCTAACAGATACACGAGGAAACACTTAAGATCATTAGCCTTTAGAGAAATGCAGATCAAAAGAACGACGAGATACTATCGCACCCCAACAAGGCTGGCATTAATCCAAAAAACACAAAATATTATATGTTGGAGAGGTTGTGGAGAGACTGGAACACTTATACGCTGATGGAGGGAAGGTAAAATGGTACAACCACTTTGGAAATCGATTTGGCACTTCCTTAAAATGCTAGACATAGAACTACCATATGATCCAGCAATTCCACTCCTTGGAATATATCCTAGAGAAATAAGAGCCTTCACAGGAATCGATATATGGACACCCATGCTCATTGCAGCACTGTTTACAATAGCAAAAAGATGGGAGCAACCAAGGTGCCCATCAACGGATGAATGGGTAAATAAATTGTGGTATATTCACATTACGGAATAGTATGAAACGATTAAGAACAATGATGAATCTGTGAAACATCTCATAACATGGAGGAATCTGGAAGGCATTATGCTAAGTGAGATTAGTCAGTTGTAAAAGGACAAATACTGTATGAGACCACTGTTATAAGAACTCAAGAAATAGTTTAAACAGAGAAGAAAATATTCTTTGATGGTTACGAGGGTGGGGAGGGAGGGAGGGGATATTCACTAACTAGATAAAAAAAAATAGATAGTAGACAAGAATTATTTTAGGCAAAGGGAAGGACAACACACAACACAGGGCAATTCAGCACAACTGGACTACACCAAAAGCAAAGGAGTTTCCTGAATACAACCAAATGCTTCAAAAGCCAGAGTAGCAGGGATGGGAATCTGGGGACCATGGTTTCAGGGAACATTTAGGTCAATTGGCATAATGAAATGTATTAAGAAAACGTTCTGCATCTCACTTTGGTGAGAGGTGCCTGGGGTCTTAAATGCTAGCAAGTGGCCATCTAAGATGCATCAATTAGTCTCAAACCCACCTGGAGCAAAGGATAATGAAGAACACCAAAGATATATGGTAAAGATGAGCCCAAGAGACAGAAGGGGCCACAAAAACCAGACAGTCCATCAGCCCGAGACCAGAAGACCTAGATGTTGCCTGGCTACCATTGATCACTGCTCTGAAAGGGGAAAAACAGTGAATCCCTGATGGAGCAGGAGAATAGTGGGATGCAGAACTCAAATTCTGGTAAAAAGACCAGGGTTAATGGTCTGACAGAGACCAGAGAAACCCTGGAGGTCATGGTCCCCCGACCCTTTGTTAGCCCAAGATTGGAACCATTCCTGAAGCCAACTTTCCAGACAGGGATTGGACTGGACTATAAGATAGATAATGATACGGGTCAGGAGTGAGCTTCTTGGGTCAAGTAGATACATGAGACTATGTGGGCAACTCCTATCTGGAGGCCAGATGAGAAGAGGGGGAAGGGAGCTGGTTGAATGGACATGGAGAATACAGGTAGAGAGGAGGAATGTGCTGTCTCATTAGGAGGAGAGAAGCTAGGAGTACATAGCAAGGTGTGTATATCTTTTTGTATGAGAGACTGACTTGATTTGTAAACTTTTACTTAAAGCACAATAAATGAATAAATTGATTTAAAAGAAAAAAAGAATCGATTTGTCACATTGCACACTAATGACCGAAGACAAGATGAGTTGTGGAATGACATCAAGGCCATCATACATACAAAAGTAAGAGATCATTAGGAAGACAGGAAAGAAAGAAAAGACCAAAATGGATGTCAAAAAGACTGTGGAACTTGCTCTTGGATGTCAAGTAGCTGAAGCAAAAAGAAGAAATGATGAAGGCGAGGAGCTGAAGAGAAGTTTTCAAAGGGTGGCTCAAGAAGACAAAGTACTCTAATGACATGTGCAAAGACATGAAGATAGAAAGCCAAAGGGAATAACACGCTCAGCATTTGTCAAGTTGAAAGAACTGAAGAAAAAATTCAAGCCTCGATTTGCAATAGTGAAGGATTCTATGGGAGAAACATTAAACGATGCAGCATGCATCAAAATGAGATGAAAGGAATAAACAGTCAATATACCAAAAAGAATTGGTCATCGTCCAACCATTTCAAGAGGTACTGAAGGAAGAATTCCAAGCTACACTGAAGGCATTGTCGGAAAACAAGGCTCCAGGAATGGATGGAAAACCAACTGACATGTTTCAACAAACGAACGCAGTGCTGGAAGCGCTCACTTGCCTATGCCAAGAAACTCAAAAGACAGCTACCTGACCAGCTGACTGGAAGAGATCCATACTGATGCCTATTCCAAAGAAAGGTGAACCAACAGAATGCAGAAATTATCGAACAATATCATTAATATCACACACAAGTAAAAGTTTGCTGAAGATCATTCAAGAAGCACCTGCAGCAGCACATCGACAGGGAAATGCCAGAAATTCAAGCTGGATTCAGAAGAGGATGTGGAGCGAGGTATATCATTGCTGATGTCAGATGGATCCTGGCTGAAAGCAGAGAATACCAAAAAGATGTTTACCTGTGTTTTATTGACTATGCAAAGGCATTTGACAGTGTAGATCATTACAAATTATGGATATCATTGGGAATTCCAGACTCTTAATTGTACTCATGATGAACCTGTACATAGATCAAGAGGCGGTTGTTAGAACAGAACAAGGGGATAATGGGTGGTTTAAAGTCAGGACAAGTGTGCATTAGGGTTCTATCCTTTCACCATACCTATTCAATATTTCCTGAGCAAATAGTCCGAGAAGCTGGACTATATGAAGACAAATGGGGCATCAGGATTGAAGGCAGATTCATTAACAACCTGCGTTATGCAGATGACACAACCTTGCTTGCTGAAAGTGAAGAGGACTTGAAACACTTACTGATGAAGACCAAAGTTCACAGCCTTCAGTATGGATTACATCTCAACATGAAGAACACAAAAATCCTCACAACTGGACCAATAAACAACAACATGATAAACAGAGAAAATATTGAAGTTGTCAAGGATTTCATTTTACTTGGGTCCACAATCAACACTCACGCAAGCAGCAGTCAAGAAATCAAAAGATGCATTGCACTGGGCAAATCTGCTTCAAAGACTTCTTTTAAAGTGTTGAAAAGATGTCACCTTGAAGACTAAAGTGCACCTGACCCAAGCCATGGTATTTTCATATGCATGTGAAAGCTCGACAATGAATAAGGAAGGCAGAAGAAGAATTGATGCCTTTGAATTATGGCTTTGATGAAGAATACTGAATATATGACGGACTGCCAAAAGAACAAACAAATCTGTCCTGGAAGAAGTACAACCAGAATGCTCCTTAGTAGCAAGTTTGGGGAGACTATGTCTCACATACTTTGGACATGTTATCAGGAGGGATCTGTCTCTGGAGGAGGACATCATGCTTGCTAAAGTAGAGGGGTCAGTGAAAAAGTGGAAGACCATCAATGAGATGGATTGATGCAGTGGCAGCAACAATGGGCTGAAGCATAACAAGGTTTGTGAGGATGTTGCAGGACAGAGCAGTGTTTCCTTCTGTTGTATCGCTCAACAGCACCTAACAACAGCAACATATACTTGTCATTAAAAATCATGGACAAAATAATTAGAATTGTCAAGCGTAAGTACCTTATTACTAGCCCTTATACTTGTCCATACAGTTCCCTATATTAGGGATCTTTCTTTTTATGTGTGTCTTTGAATTACTTTCTAGTGTCTTTTCCCATTTATAGAACTCTCTAGTATTTTTCTGTAGGGACGGTCTGGTGAGTATGAACTCTCTCAGCTTCTGTTTGTCTAGGAATGTTTTAATTTCACCCTTATTTTTGAAGAAATAGAAGAGTTTTATCAGCTGCTGCAGTCTAAAATGATCGAACATGCAATGAGAATGCATTGATAATTACTGGTGATTGGAATGCAAAACTTGGAAACAAAGAAGAAGGATCGGTAGTTGGAAAATATGGCCTTGGTGGTAGAAACAATGTCAGAGATCGAATGATAGAATTTTGCAAGACCAATGACTTCTTCATTCGAAGTACCTTCTTTCACCAACATAAAGGGCGACTATACACACACTTTTTTATACACACAGACCTCACCAGATGAAACACACAGGAATCAAATTGACTACATCTGTGGAAAGAGACGATGGAAAAGCTCAATATCATCAGTAAGAACAAGGCCAGGGGCTGACTATGGAACAGACCATCAATTGCTCATATGCAAGTTCAAGCTGAAACTGAAGAAAATCAGAGCAAGTCCACGAGAGCCAAAATATGACCTTGAATTTTTTTTTTTAATATATCCCACCTGAATTTAGAGACCATCTGAAGAATAGATTTGATGCATTGAACACTAGTGACCAAAGACCAGACGAGTTGTGGAATGACATCAGGGACATCATCCATGAAGAAAGCAAGAGGTCACTGAAAAGAAAGAAAAGACCAAGATGGATGTCGGAGGAGACTCTGAAACTTGCTTATGAATGTCGAGTAGCTAAAGCAAAAGGAAGAAATGATGAAGTAAAAGAACTGAACAGAAGATTTCAAAGGGCGTCTCTAGAAGACAAAGTAAAGTATTATAATGACACGTGCAAAGATCTGGGGGTGGAAAACCAAAAGGGAAGAACATGTTTGGCATTTCTCAAGCTGAAGGAACTGAAGAAGAAATTCAAGCTTCAAGTTGCAATAGTGAAGGATTCTATGGGGAGAATATTAAATGACACAGGAAACATCAAAAGAAGATGGAAGGAATACACAGAGTTATTATACCAAAAAGAATTAGTCGATGTTTGACCATTTCGAGAGGTGGCATATGATCAGGAACCGATGGGACTGAAGGAAGAAGTCCAAGCTGCTCTGAAAGCATTGGCAAAAAATAAGGCTCCAGGATTTGATGGAACATCAATTGAGATGTTTCAACAAACAGATGCAGTGCTGGAGGTGCTCACTCATCTGTGCCAAGAAACATGGAAGACAGCTTCCTGGCCAACTGAGTGGAAAAGATTCATATTTGTGCCTATTCCCAAGAAAGGTGATCCAACCAAATGTGGAAATTATAGAACAATATCATTAATATCACACACAAGCAAAATTTTGCTGAAGATCATTCAAAAGCTGCTGTAGCAGCATATCAACAGGGAACTGCCAGAAATTCAGGATGAATTCAGAAGAGGACGTGGAACCAGGGATATCACTGCTGATGTCAAATGGATCCTGGCTGAACGCAGAGAAAACCAGAAGGATATTTACCTGTGTTTTATTGACTATGCGAAGACTGTGTGGATCGTAACAAATTATGGATAACATTGCGAAGAATGGGAATTCCAGAACACTTAATTGTGCTCATGAGGAACCTTTACATAGATCAAGAGGCAGTTGTTCGGACAGAACAAGGGGATAGTGACTGGTTTAAAGTTAGGAAAGCTGTGCGTCAGGGTTGTATTCTTTCACCATACCTATTCAATCTGTATGCTAAGCAAATAATCCAAGAAGCTGGGCTGTATGAAGAAGAAAGGGCATTGGGATTGAAGGAAGACTCATTAACAACCTGTGTTATGCAGATGACACAAACGTGCTTGCTGGAAGTGAAAAGGACTTGAAGCACTTACTAATGAAGATCAAAGACCACAGCCTTTAGCAGGGATTGCACCTCAACATAAAATAAATAAATAAATAAAACAAAAATCCTCACACCTGGACCAATAAGCAACATCATGATAAACGGAGAAAAGATTGAAGTTGTCAAGGATTTCATTTTACTTGGATCCACAATCAACAGCCATGGAAGCAGCAGTCAAGAAATCAAACGATGCATCGCATTGGGTAAATCTGCTGCAAAGGACCTCTTTAAAGTGTTGAAAAGCAAAGATGTCACCTTGAAGACTAAGGTGCACCTGACCCAAGCCATTAAGGGCTCTGAATTGTGGTGTTGGTGAAGAATATTGAATATACCATGGACTGCCAAAAGAACGAACAAATGTGTCTTAGAAATACAGCCAGAATGCTCCTTAGCAGCAAGGATGGCAAGACTGTGTCTTACATACTTTGGACATGTCAGGAGGGATCAGTCCCTGGAGAAGGACATCATGCTTGGCAAAGTACAGGGTCAGTGGAAAAGAGGAAGACCCTCAAAGCGGTGGATTGACACAGTGGCTGCAACAATGAGCTCAAGCATAACAATGATTGTAAGGATGGTGCAGGACCTGGCAGTGTTTAATTCTGTCATGCATAGGGTCGCTATGAGTCAGAAACAACTCAAAGGCACCTAAGAACAACATTTTTGAAGGACAGTTTTGCTGGGCATAGTATTGTTTGTTGACAGTTTTTAATTTTTTTTTCTTTCAACATTTTAAATATTTCATTCCAGTGCCTTCTGGCCTCCAGTGTTTCTGAGGAGAAATTGACACAATCTTATGGGGAATCCTTTGTATATGACTGTCTGCTTCTCTCTCACTGCTCTTAGAATTCTTTTTTTATCTTTACTTTTTGAGAGCCTAAGTATGCTGTGCCTTGGTGTAGATCTCCTTGGGTTTACCCTGCTTGGAGTTCTTTGTGATTCTAGGATTTGTACATTTATGTCCTTTGATAGATTGAGGAAATTTTCTGTGATTATTTCTTTACATATTCTTTCTGTTCCTTTCTTTCTCTCATTTCCCTGGAATTCCAGTGATGCGTATATTAGGTCTCTTGTCCCATATTTCCATTAAAATGTGCTCAGCATTCTTAAGCCTCCCTTCTTTTTGCTCTTCAGCTTACAAAGTTTTAACTGTCTTATCCTCTAATTCCGATTCTTTCTTCTGCCTGTTTACATCTGTTGGTAAGTCCTTGTATTGTTTCTCATTTCATATATTGTCCCTCCCAGTTGCAGCATCTCTTTTTTTAGATCCTTGTTTTGTTCTTGCATTGTTTTCGTTATTCCTTTTAGCTCTTTTCCTGTTTTCCTTTAACTTTTTAATTATGCCTAACATTGTTATTTTATATTCTTCCATTTTTTTCATTATTTCATCATCCCTAGATGTACTTTCACTCCCTTCATCATGTTCATTTGGATAGGCAATCATTTCTGTTTTTTTGTGTGTCTTCTGATCTTTTGTTGGAGCACTGGAATTTTCTAGGGCGTTAACTTTCTCAGTTCTCCCCAGTATTTGGTGTTTTTCTCTGTACTATTTTCCTGAAAAAGCTTAGGCAGGCAGAGCTTTTGGCCTTTGCTTACCATTTCCTCTCTCTTTCTCTGTGATAGGTCCTTCTTCCTCCCTGACTTAATTAGGACAAAAATTCTAGATCTCAGTTTCCCACTTTCACTGTCTCCCAAACACACCAGACAACACACTGTGGTCAATCTGTCCACCAGCAGGCACCACCACTCAGGCAAGATATCGTGCACTAATCAATCTGTCCACTTGGGGGTACAGTCCTCTCTCTCTCTCTCTGGTTATTAATCCTTTCCCTTCTCTGTTTCTGCGGCCATTTTTCCAGTTGGAAAACCCACTCCCAGTAAGCCCCCTTCTGGGCTGGGTGTTACTGTTTGGTTTCACCTGTTGCTTCCTTCCCTGATCTGTGGAGGCTGCTTGTATCTGGACTGCCATTCAAGGGAAACACAAGCAGTCTTTCCTCCATTTCAGCAGGAGGAGGGTCTGGCACTTTCTTAGAAGGACCTCCAAGAGACCTGTCTCATTGGTTTTGTAACTGAACGAGGGTTCTTGTCCTGTCCTATTAGCCAATTGAAATAAGGCAGACACCACACCATCAGTTGCAAGGGAAACCGAAAGTGGAAATTTATTGTCTGGGCAGACAAGGAGCGATAAGGTGTGTAGCAATCATAAGGCCACATGCTTGCTGTATGAGGGGGTTGGGGAGCTTTTTATTTCCAATGCCATCTGGGGGTTGGGTTTGGTGCCCAGAACTCTCCACCCTTAGCCCTCCCATGTCCACATTTGGAGGTCTGGATGTTGAATCATGTCGGTGATGTTCAGGTCCAAGGACAGATTGAGGACACAGCTCTTCAGGTCCTGTGCATGCACCAAAATCTTGGTTCACACATGCACAGGATTCTAGCACCAAATTCAAACTGCAGTTAAGGCTGCAGCCTGGTCGGGCCAAACTACAGTTAGAAGCTGTGGCTTGGCAGGCTACGAGGGGGGCGGGGAACCATGGTGGAACGGGGGGAAGTCTTGGTGGAGGCTTCTATTCCTCCTCTAACAGGTTTCTTTTAATCTTAAAAGGGGTTTAGGGCTGAAGGTCTCATCTTCTGTAGCTTCTTCCTACTGGCTAGGAGTGCTGGCATAGAACTGGCCTCTAGCTGGAACCTGCTTGGGGAAGTTGGAGTGATATCCCTGTCACAGCATCATCTGCAGGCATAACTTTTGAAGCCTGGAAGACACAGACTTTACTAAAAGGTTAAACAAACGAGGCCTGGATACAAGCAGCAGGATGCCCATGACCAAGGATCTTAGAAAGGGAAGACACCATTTTAAGTTCAGGATTGTTGCCTTTATTATATCTCAGATATCTTGTGAAGTTGGGCCTTGGTTGAACTTGTGTAACCATTTATTACGGAGGGACTCGAGTCCTCAACAAGGAGCCAGGAGCCCTATTACTGCATCTGTCCCATTTAGGATTAAACCCAATGCCCTCTTTAGTCTACAACCTGAGGCTCAGCTAGAGGCCCAGTACCTGCAGATACTGGTGTCTGAGAGAAACAAAAATCCTAGGGAACATTGACCAGTGGTTGTGATGGGGCCGATGTAAGAAGCTGTCCATCTACAGCCAGGACAACGACAAGCCAGGCTGCAATCACCCAGGCACAAGCCAGACCCACACACTCAGACACATACACCAGGGGCACACAAAGATTCAGTGATGGCACAGCCACCATGGGTGGCACCAGTTCGTTTGAGCCAAGTGCCACTCCACAAGTTTGGGGCTAGGGGGCCACAAAGCCCAGATTGGCATGCTCAGCACTCAGGGCTTTTTTTTTTTTTTGTGGCATTGTAAATGTGTTTCGGAGGTAAATGAGTGTGCCAGGGTTGTAAGCCCCATGTGGCTGGGCAAGCAATTGTCAAGGAGCAAATAAAAAGTTTTGGGGAAATTCTTGGATATCTTCTCTCAGTAGGTATCCCCATGTAACAGACTTGGTTGGTCAGATTAGTCTGGAGATATGTTGCTTTATTCCAATTGTCAGGGGTTTTAGTAGTGGAGTCAGTGAGACCCTGGAAAGTCTGTTGGACAAAGTCCCTACTGTAATTAATGAAAGATGGGCCCGGGGGGAGAACCATCACATGGGGAATCTAGTGGTGTTTTTAGTAGGTGGGGGCACCTGGGTGTAATTGGTGACTCGGAATGCCTCTACATTGTCTTTAGTTCTGGTTGGGGTGGGGGGGTGGTGGTGAAGCAGACCGAGTGATCTTTTAAGTGGAGAGCATTTGAGGTGTTTATGAGATAATTATACTGCCATTCTGGGGGCCCTGTTTTTCTTCTAGAGAGACACAGGAAATAAATAAGTAGGATATAAGCCTGCATAGAGATGGTAAACTTGAAAAGTCATGAATAACAACCTGCACAATTGCCAGGGGGGTGACAATCAACCAGCAAAATTGTCTATTAATTTAAATCTTCTGAAGCCTGACTTTTTCAATTATTACTGTCTGGCCAATTCTTACTATTCTGCAGGGCTTGTTTGTCGGTATCATGAGTAGGAGCCAGCTCAGTGCGAGACCTGTGGATCCACGCTTCCTTTTTGGCTATCTTGATTGCAGTGCTGGGGAATTGTTCTCCTGCTGGGTCTACAGTGCTCAAGATCTTGACACACAGAGAGAGACTTCAGGTTGTGGAAGAGTCTGTCACACCATGTACCTGTAAAGACAGTCAAGTGCCCCTGCCACAGAATACAAATATTTTTTAATAGTGAGCTAGCTTTGTGCATGTCTCTAGCCTCCAAGGTATCTTCAGGACCCAGAGTAGTGAAGCCCTCCCACAAGTTACGGAGGAGGGAACACCCATACGTAAGCTCAAAAAGGTTTACCTTAAGTTTGGTTTGAGGTGCAACCGTAGTTGTGAACAGAGCCAAGGGAAGGGTCTTAGCACATGCTAATTAGGTCTTCTTGCAAGGTTTGGCCTGATGGGCTTCAATAGTCCAGTTTACCTTTTTCCTGCAATCTTTTTCCAGAATGTATTCCTGGTGCTTATTACTCTCCTCTTATGCTGCCAAGATCTTGTTGTCTTTCTCTCTCTCTTTTTTTTTTTTTTTGTAAGTAGTGCTCTTTAATATTGAGAGGGACCATACAGAGTGCCAAATGGTACAGAGCCAGCTGTTCACAAGACTCTAAAACCTGATCCAGTAGCGGAATAAATCAATATATTTACATTTGGGTTTTTTCCTGGAAACCCAGGACAGTCCAGTCTGGAGTTATCCCTCCCTTTTTCTCTACCTTTCTACTTCTTTTTCACCTTTTTGTTTTCTCTTTATTCTTCTTGCTCTCTATCCTTTTCCTCCTCCAAGCCTCATCAGTTGTTTCTTCCCTGTCTGACCCCTATTTTTTGGAACTATAAAGGTCTTCTGTAGTTTATGGCAAGCTAGAATCAGCCACTACTACTGGGGTCACAGTTCTCGCTGCTTGCTTGGCTTCTAGGTCGGCCCTTTGGTGGCCTTGGGCCACTACTGTATCTTCCTGCTGATGTCCTTTGCAGTGTACCACAGCCAGAGTGGCGGGTAATGACACCACCTCAAGGAGTTGTAAAATCTGTTAGCCGTGTTTGATTTCTTTACTGATCCAATTTAAAAGCTCTCTTTGCTTCCGCAAAGTCCCATAACTGACAACACATACTCTAAATCTATATAAAGGGTCATTCTCTTGGACTTGGCCAGCCACAAGGCCTGGATCACCACAACCAGCTCAGCTTTTTGGGCTGAGGTTCTATTTGAGAGAGCGTTTGCCTCAAGGATCTCGGTGTGGCTGATAACTGTGTAGCCCATTCTCCTTTGGCTACCCTCGATGAAGCTACTCCCACCTCTGAAGATCTCTAAACTGGCATCTCTTAGAGGTTTATTTTGTGGGTCTGGGCAGTTGGCATGGGCCAGGCCCACAGTCCAGACAGTCACGGTGGATGGAGTTTCTCAGGGACAGAGTGGAAAGAGGGGTGGCTGACTCTGGAGCGACAACAGATTGGACTGATGCACTGGGATTACCAACTAGAGAGGTTTGGTATTGAGTTACTCGGTACTCACTCTCTCGGGACACTCTCTTTACCAGTGGCCCTCTTGTACACAATATGCACACTGGTTCTCTCCCAGCAGGGGTCAGGGCTGGGCCTCACTACGGTCCGCAGGTCTTTTCCTCCTAGGGGGCCTATACCATTTCTGTACTGTTGCCAGTAGGGCAAACCTGGCATTTCCGGCTTTTGTCTTCTCCTCTGTTGTTACAGACTTTGAAAGCCAACTCGACTAGGTGTTCGATACTCATAGTTACTCTTCCCTCTATTTTGTGAAGTTAGTTCCCAATATCCGGGGCACACTGTCTTATAAAAATATTACTGACCGTGTGATCATTTGTTGGGTCCTTGATCAGTATATTGTCTAAAGGCTCTGTAGCTCTTTCGAGGAAGGTTGCAGGGTCCTCATCTTTACGCTGGTAAATTTCATGTACTCCGTTCCAGTCTAAGAGCTTAGGCACTCTAAATCTAAGGCCCACTAAAAGACAGTCCTGATATCGGTGACCCTACCGTATTCTACTGTTCAATTGTGGTCCCAGTGGGGTCTTGAAGGGGGAAGATGTCATCGACTGCATCTCTGGTCCATTGAGAATCAAGTCGCCTCTGAGCTTCTTCTCCGGCCTTGTCTAGGACCATCTTCTTCTCTTCTGGGGGGAGGGGGTTGCTTGAGATTGACAGTCTGCCCAGGTGGAATCAAAAGTTAAAGATGGCAGTAAAAAAGTTCATACAATTTATTTGGTTTCTCTCTACATCCTCAGGTGTTGTTCTTTCAGTTAATCAGGTCCAATGTACTAAAGGGGACTTGGCCCCTATTCACCACTGGAGTTGTTTGATGGAGGGGATACTGGCTGGGGGCTAACCCTCTCCGTTAGCTCTGTTCTGGCTTTGTGGCACCCACGGCCACATTTGTCCCTTGATAGGGTGTCCCCCACCTCGTATGGGGCAATGGCACAGGAAAATTCCCATGACATTTGAAAGGTCTTCCCTGGTTAATTCTCCACCATTTCTCCCGACCCAGAACAGGGCCAGGAGGCAAGGCTTGCACTGCTGGAGTTGTAAGGGCTGTTCGCCACCAACACTGGCAGTGGCACAGTGGACTTTCTCTTTTTCCCACGATCACAACTGAATTTATCTCAATTCTCTGAAGTACAACTCAAGGGTGAACGCTTTGTAATATTTTTAGAATTATCCTTGTTCCTGCACCTACACACTCGCATGAAGACACACAGACAAAGAATACCAGTTTTAAGCTCATTCAGACAAAAGGACACCCCCCCAACCTAGAGGAATGCCCACCAGACAGACAAAGAATAACAATGCAAAAAAGGACTTCCTCTAAACCAAAAACCAAAACCTGAACCAAAACCAGGACTTAACCAAAATCGATGACCATAAATTAAATTACCAGTTTTCTACCGTCGGAGAGCAGAGATAGAGAGAAAGAAAGGGAAAGAGGAAAAGAGTGTTCCAAAAGAAAGATTGTCACGATGGCAGAGCAACCTCTGAGGGACTTAAATACCCTCTATCAACTACGGATTAGCCTTGGGTGATCACAGATGGACAAAGATCATCGCCAATGGCAGGGTGACCTGGTACCCTTGGTTTCAGATGGGGCAAGGGATCCCAGCTAGGCTAAGAATGGGTCCCAGGGGCCACGACCTCCACTTCCCTCTTTTTACAACCCTTGGGGTTGGGTCTTAGCACTGCTCTGTTACCACCCTCTTCTTTTCCTAGCTCCCTGGGGGCACTGTAACCCCCCTCAGGGGAGACTTTAACCCCCCTCAGATGACCAGTGGAACAACCTGGTCCTGCACGCACTTGTCTTAATTCAGAGGCTTTTCCCACCCAGTTTCTGTTTCTGAGCTCAGGTGGGGACACAGCAGACTTTTTCCCGGGGCAGGGATCATGGTGGCCATCCAAAACTCCTTACCAACCAAACGGGGTCAGGGGGTGCCTTAAGGTGCTGTGGGGTTCTAGATACTCACTACCCAGGTTTTGGAGTCTGCAAGTCCCACCAGAGTCGCCAAAATCTGTAACCAAATGAGGATTCTTGTCCTGTCCTATTAGCTGATAGAAATAAGACGGACACCACACCACCAGTTGCAAGCAAAGAGAAAGTGAAAATTTATTGTCTGCGCAGACAAGGAGCAACGCAGGGTCTAGCAACCATAAGTCCATGTGCTTGCTGTCTGAGGGGGTTAGGGAGTTTTTATTTCCAGTGGCATCTGGAGGTTGGGTTTAGTGCCTGGAACTCTCTGCCCTTATCCCTCCCATGTCTACATTTGGAGGTCCGGATGTTGAATCATGTCGGTGATGTTCATGTCCTAGGACAGAGAGAGGATACAGCTCTTCAGGTCCTGCGCATGTGCCAAAATCTTGGTTTGCACATGCGCAGGACTCTAGCACCAAATTCAAACTGTGGTTAGGTTCGAAGCGTGTTCGGGCCAAACTGCAGTTAGAAACTGTGGCTTGACAGGCTACGAGGGGGGCGGGGAACCACAGGGGAGCTGAGGGAAGTGTCAGTGGTGGCTTCAGTTTCAGAGCCCAAGTGGCTCTGTTGTGGTTGGGGGAGAGCAGTCTCCACGTAGGTGACCCTCCTCCTGGTTCCACAGTAGGAACCTTCTGCAGGAATTTCTGTCAGTCCAACATCGACAGTTACCAGGTGTGGGAGGTGTTGTCATGCTCTGAACAGACCCCCAGAGAGGTTTGCCTTGCTTC
Organism: Elephas maximus indicus; assembly: GCF_024166365.1. NCBI lineage: Eukaryota > Metazoa > Chordata > Mammalia > Proboscidea > Elephantidae > Elephas > Elephas maximus. The sequence goes on along the minus strand of NC_064846.1, from coordinate 95,305,162 downwards.
TATCAGAGCCTGCCCTATAGTATGTTGGCTGTGGGTGTAGCCTCCACTCAAGACGGCTGCTTCCTAACACACAGCAGCCTTAGTCAGCAGCCTTCAGCACCAACCAGAAGAGGGAGCAGATAGACCCAATGCATCCTCCAGGAGTGTCCTGTTGGTTTCAGAGGCCTGAGCTATTGGGTGAACAGGGAGGAAGGTAGAGTGCTGACTATGGGAACAGACTGCACTGCAGGGGCCTTCTGTTGCAGTTTTCAAAGTCTGGCAATCAACAATCATCAGGAGGGGGGATGTCAAGCTCTGGTCAGGTCTCCACAGAGGTCTGCCTTGTTGCTATCAAAGCTCCCGTGGTAGATTGTTGGCTGTGAGTGCAGCCTCCACTCAAGACACCTGCTTCGTAGCACACAGTGGCCTCTGTCAGCAGTCCTCAGCACCAACCAGAAGTGGGGGCAGACTAAGCCAAATTACCCCAAGGGAGGTTTTTGCTGTTGATTTCAGAGGCCTAAGGTATGGGGTGGGGTACACAGAGAGCCAGGTAGAGTGCTGATTATGGGAAAAGATTCCACTGCAGGCGCCTTCTGTAGAAATTCACAGTCTGCTTGCAGGTAAGAGTGTCTGAATGGGAGAGGGGTTGTCACACTCTGAAAGGACCCCAGGGAGGTCTGCCTTGCTGCTATCAGAACTCCTCCTCTAGTATCTTGGCTGTGGATGTAGCATCCACTCAAGATGCCCGCTTCCTAGCACACAGCAGCCTCAGTCAGCAGTGCTCAGTGCTGACCAGAACAGGGAGCAAGCAGACCAGAACTGACTTTCCAGGAGGCCTGTCCTGTTAGTTTCAGAGGCCTGAGCTATGGTATGTACAGGAAGGGAAGTAGCGTGTTGACTATGATGGCAGACTCCACTGCAAGAGCTTTCTGTAGCAATTAACATTAGGCTTGCAGCTGACACTGTGGGGTGGGGGGAGGTGCTGGCACACTCCGTACTGACCTCTGGGGAGGTCTGCCTTGTTGATTTTAGAGCAGAAGCTTGGGGTGGTCCTCTTTCTGTACAGGCAGGGGATGTGTTGGTTAGGGAAGCTGGCTGTTTTCTAGGGCCATTTCTTCAGTTCACAACAACCAGCTGCTCATGTGGCTGGGGGGAGGGGCAGCGACAGTGGGACAAATGATTTTCCTACCAGGTACAATTCGTTGATTCATTGATCTTTGCCTGTCTGCAGTTCCTGCTGCTTTCCTCTGCTCCCTGATTTGCAGTCCCTTAAAGCCAAGCACCGTTCCCTTGTATTTCTTGTTGTATTTGTGGAAGAGGGTTGAAACAAGAGTTTGTTTACACCGCCATTTTCTCAGAATTCCTATTTGATTTTGTAATCCATTCTGCCCTTTTCTACCTTTGGATTGGAAAGTTTAACCCATTTACGTTTGAAGTTATTACTGATAAGGAAGGAGTTACTTCTGCCATTTTACTGTTTGTGTTGTGTTCCTTAAACATTTTTTGTCCCTCATTTCCTCCATTACTTCCTTTTTATGTGTTTAGTTGTTTTTTTGTAGTGAAACATTTTGATGCCTTTCTCATTTCCTTTTGTCTATATTTTTAAGATATTTTCTTTGTGATTAGTATAAGAATTATATTTACTACTCTAAATTTATAACAATGTAGTTTAATTGATACCCACTTATCTTCAATAGGAAACACTGGTGGTGTAGTGGTTAAGAGCTACAGCTGCCAACCAAAAGGTTGGCAGTTCGAATCCACCAGACGCTTCTTGAAAACTCTATGGGACAGTTCTATTCTGTCCTATAGGGTCACTATGAGCCAGAATCAACCTGATGGCAAAGGTTAAGAGCACAGCTGCTAACCAAAAGGTCGACATTTTGAATCCATTAGGTGCTCCTTGGAAGCTCTATGGGGCAGTACTACTCTGCCCTATAGGGTTGCTATGAGTTGGAATCAACTCCATGGCAGCGTGTCTGGTTTTTGGTTTTGGTTTATCTTCAATAGCATATGAAAACTGTATTCCTATATGCCTCCATCCCAATGACATAGATTTTTAATTTTTTGTGCGTTTTTATCTTAAATCATGTAGGACATAGTAAGTGGAGTTTTAAAAAAAATATATAACAATAATACTGGCTTTTATCATTGTCTAAGCAATTAATTTTATTGGAGATCTTTGTTTTTCCACACAGCTTTGAGTTAATGCCTAGTGTTCTTTCATTTCAAACTGAAGGACTCCCATTGGCATTTCTTGTAGGGCAAGTCTAGTAGTAACAAACGCTATCAGCTTTTGTTTAACTAGGAATATCTTAATTTTACCCTTATTTTTGAAACACAGTTTTTCTGCATATGGAATTATTAGTTTTTTCTTTCTGCACTTTAAATATGTCACACCGGTGGGGCCAAGATGGCAGACTACGTAGACGCTACCCCGGATCCCTCTTGCAACAAAGACGTGGAAAAACAAGTGAATCGATCACATACATAACAATCTACGAACCCTGAACAACAAACAGATTTAGAGACGGAAAACGAACAAATACGGGGAAGCAGCGACTGTTTTCGGAGCCTGGAGCCAGCGTCCCAGTCAGGTAACCTTGGCGCCGGGCATCTGTGCCCAGGGGAGCTGAACTCAAATCTTGTGACGGCGCAAACAAGGGGTGCAGCCCTACCCCTCTGAACTGAACCCAGGAGGGGGCCCAGCGGGTCGTGCAGGCGGTGTGGCAACGCGGCTGGTGGGAGAACTCCCCAGGAGGCAGTGACTGGTTTTGGAGCTGGGAATGCTGCGTCCCAGCCGGGGAACCCTGGCGCCGGGTATTTGACTGGGCGCTGTCACGGCACAAGCACGAGGTGCAGCCCTACAACCCTGAGCTAACCGGAGGGGGCCCAGCTGGTCCTCGGGGGCGGTGCGGCGATGCGGCTGGTGGGATGAGAAATCCCCGGGATGCAGCGACTGATTTTGGAGCCAGGAGTAAAGCGTCCCAGCAGGGGAACCTTGACGCTACAATTTGGACTGGCAGCGGAGGATCTGACCGAGGCTTCAGCAGGCCAGACCCCCAGGGGCAATCTCCACACAGCCAACACACATAGGCGACACGCCCCTCGGAAATCTCAGATATAATAGTCATTCCAAGCAAGACAAGCAACTCTGGCTATATTCCGAGGTGCTACTCTCCTATCTCTCTGATCCCTCCCCCACCATCCCCAGTCGGCTTCATTAGCATTGGAATTTCCTGAGCGAGAGGGAGAACAGCTCCAGCTCTGTGGCGGCTTTGCTTCCCCCCCTTTTTTTTTTCTTTTGATCTTTTCCTAACCCATTCTTGCAGCCTGAGAGAAGGAACCACAAAAAACCCAGGGACCAAAAATCCATCCCTAATTGGACTAAAAACACAGAACCAGCTACAGCCAAGCATATATGATCCAAATCTCGGACTTTCATCCTTACAGGGAACAAGGTGGTGGTTATAATCCAAAGGCAGTTCTGATAGGGATCTGACTGCATTTTTTTTAGCGGAATTTCTGGAAAAACAAGTTTCCCAGTGATGGCTCGGAGACAGCAGTCCATATCAAACCACATAAAGAAGCAGACCATGACGGCTTCTACAACCCCCCAAACAAAAGAATCAAAATCTTTCCCAAATGAAGATACAATCCTGGAATTATCAGATACAGAATATAAAAAACTAATTTACAGAATGCTTCAAGACATCAGAAACAAAATAAGGCAAACTGCAGAAAAAGCCAAGGAACACACTGATAAAACAGTTGAAGAACTCAAAAAGAATATTCAAGAACATAGTGGAAAAATTAATAAGTTGCAAGAATCCATAGAGAGACAGCATGTAGAGATCCAAAAGATTAACAGTAAAATTACAGAATTAGACAGCACAAGAGGAAGTCAGAGGAGCAGACTCGAGCAATTAGAATGCAGAGTGGGAAATCTGGAGGACGAGGGAATTAACACCAACATAACTGAAAAAAAAACAGATAAAAGAATTTTAAAAAAATGAAGAACCCTAAGAATCATGTGGGACTCTATCAAGAAGGATAACTTGTGAGTGATTGGAGCCCCAGAACAGGGAGGGAGGACAGAAAACACAGAGAAAATAGTTGAAGATCTGCTGACAGAAAACTTCCCTGACATCATGAAAGACAAAAGGATATCTATCCAAGGTGCTCATCGAACCCCATTTAAGATTGATCCAAAAAGAAAAACACCAAGACATATTATCATCAAACTTGCCAAAACCAAAGATAAAGAGAAAATTTTAAAAGCAGCCAGGGAGAAAAGAAAGGTCACCTTCAAGGCAGAATCAATAAGCATAAGTTCAGACTACTCAGCAGAAACCATGCAGGCAAGAAGGGAATGGGACAACATATACAGAGCACTGAAGGAGAAAAACTACCAGCCAAGGATCATATATCCAGCAAAACTCTCTCTGAAATATGAAGGTGAAATTAAGATATTTACACATAAAAACAAGCTTAGAGAGTTTGCAAAAACCAAACCAAAGCTACAAGAAATACTAAAGGATATTGTTTGGCCAGAAAACCAATAATATCAGATACCAGCACAACACGAGGTCACAAAACAGAACATCCTGATATCAACTCAAATAGGGAAATCACAAAAACAAATTAAGATTAATTAAAAAAATGCTCATAACAGGGAATCACTGAAGTAAAAATGTAAAACATAACAATAATCAAAAAGAGGGACTAATACAGGAGGCATAGAACTGCCATATGGAGAGTGATACAAGGCGATATAGAACATTACAAGTTAGGTTTTCACTTAGAAAAATAGGGGTAAATATTAAGGTAACCACAAAGAGGTACAACAACTCCATAACTCAAGATAAAAGCCAAGAAAAATGTAACAACTCAACAAACATAAAGTCAAACACTACGAAAATGAGGATCTCACAATTTACTAAGAAAAACATCTCAGCACAAAAAAGTAAGTGGAAAAATGAAACGGTGAACAACACACATAAAAAGGCATCAAAATGACAACACTAAACACTTATTTACCTATAATTACGCTGAATGTAAATGGATTAAATGCACCAATAAAGAGACAGAGAGTCTCAGACTGGATAAAGAAACACAATCCGTCTATACGCTGCCTACAAGAGACACACCTTAGACTTAGAGACACAAACAAACTAAAACTCAAAGGATGGAAAAAAATATATCAAGCAAACAACAAGCAAAAAAGAAGAGGAGTAGCAATATTAATTTCTGACAAAATAGACTTTAAACTTAAATCCACCACAAAGGATAAAGAAGGACACTACATAATGATAAAAGGGACAGTTGATCAGGAAGACATAACCATATTAAATATTTATGCACCCAATGACAGGGCTGCAAGATACACAAATCAAATTTTAACAGAACTGAAAAGTGAGATGGACACCTCCACAATTATAGTAGGAGACTTCAACACACCACTTTCGGAGAAGGACAGGACATCCAGTAAGAAGCTCAATAGAGACACAGAAGACCTACTTACAACAATCAACCAACTTGACCTCGTTGACTTATACAGAATTCTCCACCCATCTGCTGCAAAGTATACTTTTTTTTTTCTAGCACACATGGAACATTCTCTAGAATAGACCACATATTAGGTCATAAAACAAACCTTTCCAGAATCCAAAACATCGAAATATTACAAAGCATCTTCTCAGACCACAAGGCAATAAAATTAGAAATCAATAACAGAAAAACTAGGGAAAAGAAATCAAATACTTGGAAACTGAACAATACCCTCCTGAGAAAAGACTGGGTTATAGAAGACATCAAGGAGGGAATAAGGAAATTCATAGAATGCAAGGAGAATGAAAATACTTCCTATCAAAACCTCTGGGACACAGCAAAAGCAGTGCTCAGAGGCCAATTTATATCGATAAATGCACACAGACAAAAAGAAGAAAGAGCCAAAATCAGAAAACTGTCCCTACAACTTGAACAAAGAGAAAGTGAGCAACTAAAGAATCCATCAGGCACCAGAAGAAAACAAACAATAAAAATTAGAGCTACACTAAATGAATTAGAGAACAGAAAAACAATTGAAAGAATTAACAAAACCAAAAGCTGGTTCTTTGAAAAAATTAACAAAATTCATAAACCATTGGCTAGACTGACTAAAGAAATACAGGAAAGGAAACAAATAACCCAAATAAGAAACGAGAAGGGCCACATCACAACAGACCCAACTGAAATTAAAAGAATCATATCAGATTATATGAAAAATTGTACTCTAACAAATTTGAAAACCCAGAAGAAATGGATGAATTCCTGGAAAAACACTACCTACCTAAACTAACACATTCAGAAGTAGAACAACTAAATAGACCCATAACAAAAAAAGAGATTGAAATGGTAATGAAAAAACTCCCAAAAACAAAAAGCCCTGGCCCGGACGCTTTCACTGCAGAGTTCTACCAAACTTTCAGAGAAGAGTTAACACCACTACTACTAAAGGTATTTCAAAGCATAGAAAATGACATAATACTACCCAACTCATTCTATGAAGCCACCATCTCCCTGATACCAAAACCAGGTAAAGACAGTACAAAAAAAGAAAATTACAGACCTATATCCCTCATGAACATAGATGCGAAAATCCTCAACAAAATTCTAGCCAATAGAATTCAACAACATATCAAAAAAATAATTCACCACGATCAAGTGGGATTTATACCAGGTATGCAAGGCTGGTTTAATATCAGAAAAACCATTAATGTAATCCATCACATAAATAAAACAAAAGACAAAAACCACATGATCTTATCAATTGATGCAGGAAAGGCATTTGGCAAAGTCCAACACCCTTTTATGATAAAAACTCTCACCAAAATAGGAATTGAAGGAAAATTCCTCAACATAATAAAGGGCATCTATGCAAAGCCATCAGCCAACATCATTCTAAATGGAGAGAACCTGAAAGCATTTCCCTTGAGAACGGGAACCAGACAAGGATGCCCTTTATCACCGCTTTTATTCAACATCGTGCTAGAAGTCCTAGCCGGGGCAATTAGGCTAGACAAAGAAATAAAGGGCATCCAGATTGGCAAGGAGGAAGTAAAATTATCTCTATTTGCAGATGACATGATCTTATACACAGAAAACCCCCACGAACCCTCCAGAAAACTACTGAAACTAATAGAAGAGTTTGGCAGAGTCTCAGGTTATAAGATAAACATACAAAAATTACTTGGATTCCTCTACATCAACAAAAAGAACATCGAAGAGGAAATAACCAAATCAATACCTTTCACAGTAGCCCCCAAGAAGATAAAATACTTAGGAATAAATCTTACCAAGGATGTAAAAGACCTATACAAAGAAAAATACAAAGCTCTACTACAAGAAATTAAGAAGGACCTACTTGAGTGGAAAAACACACCTTGCTCATGGATAGGAAGACTTAACATAGTAAAAATGTCTATTCTACCAAAAGCCATCTATACATACAATGCACTTCCAATCCAAATTCCAATGTCATTTTTTAAGGTGATAGAGAAACAAATCACCAACTTCATATGGAAGGGAAAGAAGCCTCGGATAAGCAAAGCATTACTGAAAAAGAAGAAGAAAGTGGGAGGCCTCACTCTACCTGATTTCAGAACCTATTATACAGCCACAGTAGTCAAAACAGCCTGGTATTAGTACAACAACAGGCACATAGACCAGTGGAACAAAATTGAGAACCCAGATATAAATCCAACCACATATGAGCAGCTGATATTTGACAAAGGCCCAGTGTCAGTTAATTGGGGAAAAGACAGTCTTTTTAACAAATGGTGCTGGCATAATTGGATATCCATTTCCAAAAAAATGAAACAGGACCCATACCTCACACCATGCACAAAAACTAACTCCAAGTGGATCAAAGACCTAAACATAAAGACTAAAATGATAAAGATCATGGAAGAAAAAATAGGGACAACCTTAGGAGCCCTAATACAAGGCATAACAGAATACAAAACATTACCAAAAATGACGAAGAGAAACCAGATAACTGGGAGCTCCTAAAAATCTAACACCTATGCTCATCTTAAGACTTCACCAAAAGAGTAAAAAGACCACCTACAGACTGGGAAAGAATTTTCAGCTATGACATCTCCGACCAGCACCTGATCTCTAAAATCTATATGATTCTGTCAAAACTCAACCACAAAAAGACAAACAACCCAATCAAGAAGTGGGCAGAGGGAATGAACACACACTTCACTAAAGAAGATATTCAGGCAGCTAACAGACACATGAGAAAATGTTCTCGATCATTAGCCATTAGAGAAATGCAAAGTAAAACTACGATGAGATTCCATCTCACTCCAAAAAGGGCTGGCATTAATCCAAAAAACACAAAATAATAAATGTTGGAGAGGCTGCGGAGAGATTGGAACTCTTATACACTGCTGGTGGGAATGTAAAATGGTACAACCACTTTGGAAATCTATCTGGCGTTATCTTAAACAGTTAGAAATAGAACTACCATACAACCCAGAAATCCCACTCCTCGGAATATACCCTAGAGAAACAAGAGCCTTCACACAAACAGATATATGCACACCCAAGTTTATTGCAGCTCTGTTTACAATAACAAAAAGCTGGAAGCAACCAAGGTGTCCTTCAACGGATGAATGGTTAAATAAACTGTGGTATATTCACACAATGGAATACTACGCATCGATAAAGAACAGTGACGAATCTGTGAAACATTTCATAACATGGAGGAACCTGGAAGGCATTATGCTGAGCGAAATCAGTCAGAGGCAAAAGGACAAATATTGTACAAGACCACTATTATAAGATCTTGAGCAATAGTATCAACTGAGAAGAACACATACTTTTGTGGTTATGAGGGGGGGAGGGGGGAGAGGGAGGGAGGGAGAGGGTTTTTTACTGATTAATTAGTAGATAAGAACTGCTTTAGGTGAAGGGAAGGACAACACTCAATACATGGAACGTCAGCCCAATTGGACTGGACCAAAAGCAAAGAAGTTTCTGGGATAAAATGAATGCTTCGAAGGTCAGCGGAGCAAGGGCGGGGGTTTGGGAACCATGCTCTAAGGGGACTTCTAAGACAATTGGCAAAATAATTCTATTATGAAAACATTCTGCATCCCACTTTGAAATGTGGCATCTGGGGTCTTAAATGCTAACAAGCAGCCATCTAAGATGCATCAATTGGTCCCAACCCACCTGGAGCAAAGGAGAATGAAGAACACCAAGGTCACACGACAACTAAGAGCCCAAGAGACAGAAAGGGCCACATGAACCAGAGACCTACATCATCCTGAGACCAGAAGAACTAGTTGGTGCCCGGCCACAATCGATGACTGCCCTGACAGGGAGCACAACAGAGAATCCCTGAGGGAGCAGGAGATCAGTGGGATGCAGACCCCAAATTCTCATAAAAATACCATACTTAATGGTCTGACTGTGACTAGAGGAATCCCAGTGGGCATGGTCCCCAAACCTTTTGTTGGCCCAGGACAGGAACCATCCCTGAAGAGAACTCATCAGACATGAAAGGGACTGGACAGTGGGTGGGAGAGAGATGCTGAAGAAGAGTGAGCTACTTGTATCAGGTGGACACTTGAGACTGTGTTGGCATCTCCTGTCTGGAGGGGGGATGGGAGGATAGAGAGAGTTGGAAGCTGGCAAAATTGTCAGGAAAGGAGAGACTGGAAGGGCTGACTCATTAGGGGGAGAGCAAGTGGGAGTACGGAGTAAGATGTATGTAAACTTGTATGTGACAGACTGACTTGATTTGTAAACGTTCACTTGAAGCTCAATAAAAGTTAATAAAGAAAAAGAAAAAAAAGACATAAAAAATACGTCATACCATTGCCTTCTGGCTTCCATGGTTTCTGATGAGAAATAAGTTTTTAATTTTACTTAGCAGTCCTTGTACATGAGGAATCACTTCTCTCTATTTTTTTAAGAGTCTTTGTTTTTGACTTTAGACAAGTTGATTATGATACCTTGGTGTGAATCTCTTTGAGTTTATCTTACTTGGATGGTTCCTTGGGCTTCTTGAATGGTTTGATTCATGTCTTTCAGCAAATTTGAGACATCTTGCTATTATTTCCTCAAATATTCTTTCTCTTTCTGGAACTTCCATAGTGCATGTGTTGTTCTGCTTGATGGTGTACTACAAATGCCTTAGGCTCTGCTCACTTTTTTCTCTCTTCTTTCTGCAGCTCAGGTGCCATAATTTAAATTGTCTTATTTTTAAATATGCTGATACTTTCTTTTGCCCATTCTAGCCTGCCATAGGGAAACCTTGGTGGCATAGTGGTTAAGTGCTACAGCTGCTAACCAAAAGGTTGGCAGTTCAGATCCACCAGGCACTCCTTGGAAACCCTATGAGGCTGTTCTTCTCTGTCCTATAGGGTCCTAGGAGTAGGAATCCACTTGACAGCAATGCGTTACAAGAGTCTGCCATTGAGCCCCTCTAATAAATATTTCATTTTAATTATTGTACTTTTCAACTCCAGAATTTCTATTTGGGTCCTTTCTATAATTTCTATCTCTTTATTGATATTTTCTTTTTGTTCACATCTTATTTTCCTAGTTTTCTTTAGAACTTTGTTCATATTTTCCTTTAACTCTTTGAGCGTGTTTAACACACTGGCTTTAAAGTATTTATCTTGTAAGCCTAATGTCTGGCCTTCCTCAGGGAGAGTTCTGTCACTTTATTTTGTTCCTTTAAGTGTGAAATCCTTTCCTGTTTCTCTGAAAGTCTTTTGATTTTTTTTGTTGAAAATGGTACATTTGAATACTATAATGTGATAACTCTGGAACTCAGAGTCTTTCCCTTCCTCAGGATTTTTAAAAAAATATTTAAGGCTGTAGTAGTTAATTGGATTAGTGACTCTTCCAACCTACTATTGCAATGACTATATTCCTTGACATGTGTGGTCATTGAAGACTCTGTTCCTTTAGCTTGTGTACAACTTTCATTTTTACAGGGATTTCCTTGAATGCCATGAGCTAAAATAAAAAGGAAAACTGATACATCACTCAAAGCATAAGCAACAAAGAAAAAATAGATAAATTGGAATTCATCAGAATTAAAAATGTTATCCATCAAAAGACGTTGTCAAGAAAGTGAAAAGAAAACTTATAGAATGCAAGAAAATATTTGGAATCCATATATCTGGTAAAGATATACAGCATACCTAAAGAACCTCTACGACTCAACAATAAAAAGACAAACAACCCATTCAAAAAAATGGTCAAAGGATTTGTAGGGTAAAAAAAAATCACAAAGTTTAGTAAAGCAAAAAGAAAGTTTCATCGGCCATATATTCAAAAATGCAGAAGTGGGAAGCAGACAACCATGCTGCTAGAGCCATGTCTGCCCAAGTCCAAAAAATATTACAAAGTAGACAAGAATGGGACAAGCATGCTATGACAGTCATGCCTGCTGAAATCCAATGAACATTAGAGAGTCATCAGTATATATTAACAGTACAAAATGGGCAAAACCATTGAAAGCTTCATCTTTTCACAGATTGGCTAGAAACTGTGATCCTACATTTTGAATTGTCTTTCTTAACAATCATTGGTACAGGTTTCAGTAATGACAGCCAGGAAAATCTTCATTGGTCTGACAAATTTTCTATTCATTAAATGTTAACATAAAAAGATAAGAGTGGAAAGTCTTTTGTGTTCTGTTTGAATGGTTTATATGAAAGATTCCCTAAAAGATATTTTCCAAGTTTATCCTATCTATTGTCTTTATACCTCGAGGCCCAGTTGATGGGTCCTTGTGAGTCCTTGTGAGCCCAGCTCCAGCTGGGTCACATTCTCTAAGCTCAAGGACAGAGAATAATGACTCCAACATTATTTTCTAAATCATTCCCTCATTTTGATCAGAGATTGGAGATAACACATCGATGATCAATACCTGGACTCGGTCAAGTTCCTAGATGGTGGGCACTGCAGACTCTTTAAACTCATGGTGCTGGTTTTCCACCAGATACCATCTGGTTCTTCACCAGGATCTTAAGATGTTCTCATCAATTGCATTGCTGAAGTGAACGGATTCAATGTGCATCAACATTTTAGACCAAGGCTTTTCTTTTGCCTTTTAAGTGTGTAAGACAATAGAAGATAAGTTTTATTTTTTTTAATACTATCAGGATGCAGACTAAGAATATTACTATCTCTTGCAGTAGTGATCCAGCCCATGTACTTATTTCTGGTAGTAACCAACCAAACAAATCTGGTGTTTGTAAGGGTGTTACAGTGTGTAACCAAGTAGCTTACTGTCTAATGTTTTATATAAAAATATATATATATCTTATTCTACCTCTGTGTTATTTATCCAAATGCGACATGAGTTATTTGCTACAGCACAGACTACACTTTTCTTGGACTGATAAAAAAAAACTAAGGCTATTTTGTTATCTCATGTCACTTTGGGTTAATGAGATCAGAGATCACTGTTGTTTTTCCATCGCAGTAGCAATTTGTCCTATGGTAATTGATAAATTTCTTAAAGGTTTCTCCAATTCAAATATACTGTAAATAGGAATTAAAGCTACCAACCATACCCTGAGTGGTGGACCAATGAGTTTTCTTCTGACTTTCATTTTACAATGTGTAACAAATTAATATTACCTTTCCAGTATTTACTAGTATCATTACTATGGATATCTAAAGGTAATCCTAAGGTTCCCAAAGTGCATTGCTATGAATTGGTTAGGAATCTAAACAAACGATTGCCCATGTAAATTGACTGCCAGTTGGAAAGGGATCATTTAAACTAGTTTAGTTGAATCTACCAAACAGAAACATATGTCCATAAAGCACACAAAGTTTGTCTAAAGAAAACAGAAGGTTTAGAAAAATTTACATGTGACAAGTTTCCATTAAAGAACACGTGAATAGCAAGATAATACAGAATGGACTTCTCCTGTTGGAGGTCTCTTTAAAACATACTAAGTGTTCTTCTTGAAGGCAAGCTGTCCCTCCTTGGTCTTCCTAATAACAGTCATGGGTCGCTTTCTCAGAAGCAGAAGTGGAACCAAGACAAAATGGAGTCTGAGATATGAGGTCAATTTCTTCTGAGAACCTGGTTTCTTTAACATACATAATTTTCTGTATAGCAAGAGGGTGAGAGTTTGATTATAAACATCAGACAGGTATTTCATACAACATTGTCTTGAAGACTAATTAAACTTTTTACTGATTTACCTTAAGCATAAATTTCAGTCTGATCTTTGGAATCAGTTTAAAACAGACTGAATTCCTCAAAAAAAGCACAATGCCCAGGACAAAATGGTCTTACTAGTTTATCTGGACTATTGTTTGACTCAAAGTAGCTTCAGGAACCAGTACTTTTTCTCAAAGCTCGAGGTTCAAAAGGACACTCAAAGGCAGTAGCCTGTGTGGGTTACCCTAGCCTCCATGAAAAACAGAAATCTGGATTTCGGGAGAATTACATACAACTCTTTCAGGGTTCTGTCCTTTGGATCATGATCTTATGATAGAATCTTTGATCAGAAATGCTCAATAAATGGTAATTGGGCATTAACTGGTTTTTAAGATCTCAGGTACCATACAGCAAACTAGGAAGTAAAACAGAAACACTAACAATAATATTAGGCCAATTGTCTGAAGCAACCAATGAAACCATGACTCTAAGGTCTTTGAACCAAGGAAACAAATCCCATGAGGGGTTTGTGCATAAGCAGCATCAGTAATGACTTTTCATATGCCTCAGCAACAACTACATTCTGTAAAGCCTCAGATTGCATATTAATATAAACACAGCAATGCTTATCTATAAGGCACAGACTATTCCTTGAGAGGACTAATAGGAAATCTAATGCTATTCTAATTTGTAAAGTCATAGCTCAAATTTCAGACACTTCTCTGGTTATGATATTTACAACTTTGCTAAGTTTATCAACAGAAAGATTTAGTTCAAGAGTTAAAATATCTCAATCCATTAGTTAGATAATTTAGGAGAAAAGAGGAAAATGACGTCTTCTACCCAGAACGTAGGATGTAAAAACATCAGCAATATTCCCACATAAAAACTCATAACTTCCTTTAGTTTACTCAGTCTTATGTACTTAATTTCTGTTCCATGTGATCCTGGTTCACCCACAGTCTGTGAACCTAACAGCTTCTCCACAGAGTTCTGGAAATCTTGATTGAGCTTAGTCAGTCCAATATAGTCCATCTTTTTGTTGATATATTCTGGTCAAACATTTTCAGAAAATCAGCAAAGTAAAAACTTATTTGCAGATGACAAAAGGTAATATGGCCAGGATTAATTCATAAACATAATACTTTTAATAGTGAAAGACCTGATATAAATTAATTACAAGCATAATGTAAAGATCAATAAAAGCAGTTTACAAAAAATTAGAGGTAGGGCCAAGATGGCAGAGTAGCCAGATGCTTCTGGTGAACCCTCTTACAACAAAGACCCAAAAAAAAAAAACAAGTGAAACAATTACACTTATGACAACGTAGAAGCCCTGAACACCAAAGGCAAAATTAGAAACTGGACTGAGAGGCAGCGGGAGGGAGAGACTGTTCAGAAGCAGAGAGGAGTTACTGGACCTGAATCACCAGGATCCTTCAGGTGCCATTACCAGGAGTGGTGGAGGCGGGCTGGCGGTAGCTGCAGTTTCCTCAGGGAAAAGCAGCGAGCTGCACAGCCTACTCACACCTCCGGAACCAAAGAAGAATGGTGCTCTCGGCAAAAGCTAAGTACTTGCATATATTTTACTGCACCCCCAGCCCCAAAGCTAGCTTCAGTGGCTGTCGATTTCCTACTGCCCGAGATATGTCTCGTTGCATACCCTGATCCATTGTCCCGGCCTTGGAAAAGGAATAAATTCACAATTCAGAAAAAGAAAATCTGCCAGCTCCAATAACCTGGGGAGCTCAGGACAGAAGCGTCTCCTGTCTAGGCATAAAAGGTCCACGGACTTTTAATACTTTCCCCCTCTGCATGGACATGTATGGGCCTATTTCAGGAGAATACACCCTTGTTGGTGGACTGTAACTGTTTCAGCTGTGCAGTGGAGAGGTGGTTGTTTGATGTCTGACATCGCTTTGCCTATTAAACGGGGTCCTCACCTTCCCACATGAGGGGCCTAAGGACGTGTGGCTTCACTCAGGTCACCCACCCACCTGCAACAGGGATACAATGATAACTGATACCACCCAATCTTTACAACCAAAAGCATTGGGTGCCTAATGTCCATCTGCAGAACTCACCCACCAGTGCACTCTAGAGTACAGGGACATGCTTTCCTCAGAGACACTCGGGGGACAGTTGTCAACCCACAGCCTTGTTCAGAGCATGACCCCCTACTACAACCAGAGACTGCTACCTACACCAATTCTCCCTGCCCCTCTAAGACTGTAGGACAGACCCTGTACCACACACTTGATGAAAAGCTACCTGGTCACCTCAGCTGAAGCAATACAAGAAAAGTGAATGGGCTCCTAGACTCAAATACCTTGTAACAGTGCTAGCCATTTGGTGTAAGGGCCTTAGAGCTTCAAAGGTGACAATAATCAAGCTAGCTCACTCAAGCAACCTATTTGGAGATATCAAAACAGAACAAAGCAAGAACCTAGGAAATAGCAAGCAAATATAAAATAAACTAATACAATAACTTATAGATAGCATGGAGAAAACAGCCACTATCAAATCACATAAAGAAACAGACCCTGATAGCTACAACAAGCTCTGAAAACAAAGAATACAGGGATCTTCTGGATGAAGGTGTCTTATTGGAATTACCGGATGCAGAATTTAAAAGATTAATATACAGAACTCTTCAAGACATCAGGAACAAGATCAGACAATATGCAGAACAAGCCAAGGGACCTGTAGATAAAGCAGTTGAAGAAATTAAAAAGGTTATTCAGGAACATAATGAAAAATTTAATAAGCTGCAAGAATCCATAGAGAGACAGCAATCAGAAATGCAGAAGATTAACAATAAAATTACAGAATTAGACAACCCAATAAAAAGTCACAGGAGTAGGATTGAGCAAGTGGAAGGCAGAATTGCTGAGACTGGAGATAAAGCACTTGGCACCAATATATTTGAAGAAAAATCAGATAACAGAATTTTGAAAAGAGGCAGAGCCAAAATGGTGGAATAGATAGACACTTCCAGCAAGCCCCCTTTACAACAAAGACCCAAAAAAAACAAGTGAAATGAGTATATTTATGACAAGCAAGGAGCCCTGAACTTCAAAGGCAACCTTCGAAAATGAACTGAGAGACAGGGGGAGGAAGAGACAGTTCAGAAGCGGAGAAGAGTTACCAGACCTGAATCATGGGAAACTATCAGGCACCATTTCAGGGAGTAGTGGTGAGAGGCTGGTACTAGCATTCAGCCACAGTTTCCTCAGGGAGAAGCAGCCAGCCACAGAGCCTACTCACACCTCCGGAACCAGTGAAGAACAGTGCTTTCAGCAAAACCTAAGTACTTGCCTATATTTTACTGTGCTCTCCACTGCTCCCATCGGCTACAGAGGCTACCCTCCTTGGGCCTGAGAAACGCCCTGTTGAGTGCATAGAGCCATCCTCCCAGCCTTAGGGAAGGAATATATTTGCAATTTGGGGGAAAAGATAATTTGCCAGCTCCACTAAGCGGGGGAGCTCAGGAGAGAAGTGGTTCCTGCCCAGGCGTAAACCGTCCATGGACTTTGAGTACCTTTACCCTCTGCATGGACCTACGTGGGCATATTTCCGGAGAATAAGCCCATGTTGGGAGACTCCAACCCTTTCAGCTGTGCAGCAGAGAGGTGGATGTTTCATGTTTGACATTGCTTTGCCTATTATATAGGGTCCTCACCTACCCACATCAGGGACCTAAGGACTGGTAGCTCCACTCGGGTCACCCAGCCACCTGCATCAGGGGTCCAAGCATAACTGGCAACTCCCAGTCCTGACAACAAAAATATTGGGTGCCCATGGCCCATCTGCAGAACCCACCCACTTGTACACTCTAGGGAACAGGGACACACTTTCCTCTGAGACAAGTGGGAGAAGATTCTCAGCCCACTGCCTTGTTCAGAACATGACCCCCTGCTGCAACCAGGTACTGGGACCTACACCAATCTCCCCTGCCTCTCTAAGACTGTAGGACAGAGCCTGTACCACACACTTGATGACCAGCTACCTGGACATCTGAGCTGAATTCATACAAGAAAAGTGAATGGACTCCTACACTGATATACTTGGTAACAGCTCTAACCATCTCAGAACAGGACGTCAGACCTCCAAAGGCAAAAATAATCAAGCTAGCTCACTCAAGCAATCCATTTGGGCATACTAAAAAAAAAGAAACAAAGTAAGAAGCTACAACACAGTAACCAAACATAAAATGAACTAATACAATAACTTATAGAGGGCGCAGAGACAACAGTCGATATCAAGTCACATAGAGAAACAGACCATGATCGCCTCAACAAGCTCTCAAGAAAGACTCAAGGGATCTTCTAGATGAAAGTGCCTTCCTGGAATTACCAGAGGCAGAATACAAAAGATTAATATACATAACCCTTCAAGACATCAGGAAGGAAATGAGGCAATACGCGGAACAAGCCAAGGAACACAGATAAAGCAAATGAAGAAATTAAAAAGAAAATTCAGGAGTATAATGAAAAATTTAATGAGCTGGAAAAATCCGTAGACACACAGCAATCAGAAATTCAGAAGATTAAGAATAAAATTACAGAAGTAGACAACTCAATAGACAGTCAGAGAAGCAGATTTGAGCAAGTGGAAGGCAGAATTTCTGAACTTGAAGGTAAATCACTTGGCAATAATATATTTGAAGAAAAATCAGGTAAAAGAATGTAAGAAAATGAAGAAACCGTAAGAATCACGTGGGACTCTATCAAGAGAAAAAACCTACGAGTGATTGGAGTACCAGCAGAGGGAGGGATAACAGAAAATACAGAGAAAATTTTTGAAGATTTGTTGCCAGAACACATCCCTGATATTGTGAAACATGAGAAGATATCTATCCAAGATGCTCATCAGACTCCACATAAGGTAGATGTTAAAAGAAAGTCACCAAGACATATTGTAATCAAACTTGCCAAAACTAAAGATAAAGAGAGTGTTTTAAGAAAAGCTAGGGATAAGCGAAAAGTGACCTACAAAGGAAAACCAATAAGAATAAACTCAGACTACTCGGCAGAAACCATGCAGGCAAGAAGGCAACGGTATGATTACATAAAAAATTGAAGGAAAAAAATTGGCAGCAAAGAAGTATATATCCAGCAAAACTGTCTCTGAAATATGAAGGTGAAATTAAGACATTTCCAGATAAACACAAGTTGAGGGAATTCATAAAAACCAAACCCACAAGAAATACTAAAGGGAGTTCTTTGGTTAGAAAATCAATAATATCAGGTATCAACCCAAGACTAGAACACTGGGCAGAGCAATCAGACGTCAGCCTAGACAGGGAAAACAAAAACAAATAAATCGAGTTAAAAAAAAAACGCTCAAAACAAATTAACGGCAGTGTTATTACATAAAGAAAACAACATCAAAACAATAAAGAGGGACTAAGAAATGTAGTCACAGATCTTCCATATGGAGAGGAAAAAAAGGCGATACAAAGAAATAAAAGTTACATTTAAATTTAGAAAAATGAGGATAAATAATAAGGTAACAACAAAGGACACAAACTATCCTACTCATCAAAATAAAATACAAGAAAAAAATTTAGACTCAGCAGAAACAAAATACACAACTACGAATATGAGGAAAGGACAAGATATAAAGATAATCTACTCAGCACATAAAATTAAGTGGGAAAAAGAAACAGTCAACAACACACAAAAAAAGACATCAAATGATAGCACTAAATTCATACCTATCCATAATTACCCTGAATGTAAATGGACTAAATGCACGAATAAAGAGACAGAGAGTGGCAGAATGGATTAAAAAACACGATCTGTCTATATGCTGCTTACAAGAGACACACCTGAGACTTTTTTAGAGACACAAACAAACTAAAACTCAAAGGATGGAAAAAAACATATCAAGCAAACAACAATCAAAAAATAGCAGGCGTGGCAATATTAATTCCTGACAAAACAGACTTTAAAGGTAAATCCATCAGAAAGGATAACAAAGGAAACTAAATAATGATTAAAGGGACAATATACCAAGAAGATATAACCATATTAAATATTTATGCACCCAATGACAGAGCTGCAGGATACATAAAACAACCTCTATCAGCATTGAAAAGTGAGATAGACAGCTCCAAAATAATAGTAGGAGACTTCAACACACCAGCTTCGGTGAAGGACAGGACATTCAGAAAGAAGGTCAGGAAAGACACAGAAGATCTAAATGCCACAATAAACCAACCTGACCTCATAGATGTATACGGAATGCTCCACTGAACAGCAACCAAGCATATTTTCTTTTCTAGTGCACATGAACCATTCTCTAGAATAGAGCACATATTAGGTCATAAAGCAGGCCTTAGAAAAATCCAAAACACTGAAATATTACAAAGCATCTTCTCCAACCATAAGGACATAAATGTGGAAATAAATAACACAAACGGCAGGGAAAGAAATCAAACACTTGGATACTGAACAGTACTCTGCTCAAAAAAGACTAGATTAAAGAAGACATTAAGGATGGAATAAAGAATTTTATAGAATCCAATGAGAATCAAAAAATTTCCTATCAGAACCTTTGGGATACAGCAAAAGCAAGGCTCAGAGGTCAATTTATATCAGTAAATGCACACATCCAAAAAGAACAAAGGATCAAAATCAAAGAATTATCCCTGCAACTTGAAAAAAGTGAAAGAGAACAGAAAAGAAACCCTCAGGCACCAGGAGAAAACAAATAATAAGTATTAGAGCAGAACTAAATGAAATAGAAAACAGGAAAACAATTGAAAGAATTAACAAGACCAAAAGCTGGTTCTTCGAAAAAAATCAAAAAAATTGATAAACCATTGGCAAATTGACAAAAGAAAAACAGGAGAGGAACCAAATAACCCAAATAAGAAATGAGATGGGCGATATTACAACAGACCCAACTGAAATTAAAAGAATCATATTAGATTACTAGGAAAAATTGTACTGTAACAAATTTGAAAACCTAGAAGAAATGGAGGAATTCTTAGAAACACACTACCTACTGAAACTAACACAAACACAGGTAGAACACCTAAATAGACCCATAACAAAAGAAGAGATTGAAAAGGTAACCAAAAAACTCCCAACAAAAAAAAGTCCTGGCCCGGACGGCTTCACTGCAGAGTTCTACCAAACTTTCAGAGAAGAGTTAACACCACTACTACTAAAGGTATTTCAGAGCAGAGAAAAGGATGGAATACTCCCAAACTCATTCTATGAAGACACCATATACCAAATACCAAATCCAAGTAAAGACACCAAAAAAAAAAAAGAACATTACAGACTTATATGACTCATGAACTTAGATGCAAAAATCCTTGACAAAATTCTAGCCAATAGAGTTCAACAACATATCAAAAAAATAATTCACCATGACCAAGTATGATTCATACCAGATATGCAGGGATGGCTCAACATAAGAAAAACAACGTAATCCATCATATAAATAAAACAAAAGACAAGAATCACATGATTGTATTAATTGATGCAGAAAAGGCATTTGACATAGTTCAACACCCATTCATGATAAAAACTCTCAGCAAAATAGTAATAGAAGGAAAATTCCTCAACATAATCAAGGGCATTTATACAAAGCCAACAGCCAACATCATCCTAAATGGAGAGAGCCGAAAGCATTCCCCTTGAGATCAGGAACCAGACAAGGATGCCCTTTATCACCACTCTTATTCAATATTTTGCTGGAGGTCCTAGCCAGAGCAATTAGGCAGGATAAAGAAATAAAGGTCATCCAGATTGGCAAGGAAGAAGTAAAAGTATCTCTGTTTGCAGATGACATGATCTTATACACAGAAAACCGTAAGGAATCCTCAAAAAAACTACTGAAATGAATAGAAGGGTTCAGTACAGTATCAGGATACAAGATAAACATACAAAAATCAGTTGGTTTCTTCTACGCCAACAAGAAGAACATCAAAGAGGAAATCAACAAATCAATACCATTTACAGTAGCTCCCAAGAATATAAAACACTTAGGAATAAATCTTACCAGAGATTGTAAAAGACTTATACAAAGAAAACTACAAAACACTTCTGCAAGAAACCAAAAGAGACCTACATAAGTGGAAAAAGTACACCTTGTTAATGGATAGAAAGACTTAACATTAGAAAATGTCTATTCTAACAAAAGCCATCTACAGATTTAATGCAATTCTGATCCAAATTCCGACATTTTTTACTGATATGGAGAAACAAATCACCAACTTCATATGGAAGGGAAAGAGGCCCCAGATAAGTAAATCATTACTGAAAAAGAAGAACAAAGTGGGAGGCCTTACTCTACCTAATTTTAGAATGTATTTTACCGCCACTGTAGTCACAACAGCCTGGTACTGGTACAACAACAGATACATAAACCAATGGAACAGAGTTGAGAATCCAGACATAAATCCATCCACATATAAGCAGTTGATATTTGACAAAGGCCCCATAACAGTTAAATGGGGAAAAGACAGTCTTTTTAACAAATGGTGTTGGCATAACTGGATATCCATCTGCAAAAAAAATGAAACAAGACCCATACCTCACTCCATGCAAAAAAGGAACTCGAAATGGATGAAAGACCTAAATATAAAATCTAAAACGATAAAGATTATGGAAAAAAAATAAGGACAATATTAGGAGCCCTAATACATGGTATAAACAGTATACGAAACACTACTAAAAATGAAGAAGAAAAACTAGATAACTGGGAGCTCCTAAAAATCAAACACCTATGCTCATCCAAAGACTTCACCAAAAGAGTAAAACGATTTAATACAAACTGGGAATATTTTTTTGGCTATGATATTTCCGATCAGTGACTGATCTCTAAAATCTACATGATACTGCAAAAACTCAACTACAAATACACAAAAAACGCAATTTAAAAATGGTCCAAAGATGTGAACAGACATTTCACTAAAGAAGACTTTCTGGGAGCAAAGAGATACATGAGGAAATGCTCAGGATCATTAGCCATTAGAGAAATGGAGATCAAAAATAGAATGAGCAGGTAAAGACATTACAAAAAGAGAAAATTACAGACCTATATCCCTCATGAACATAGATGCAAAAATCCTCAACAAAATTCTAGCCAATAGAATACAACAACATATCAAAAAAAAATTCACCACCATCAAGTGGGATTTATTTTTTTTTTTTAATGCAAGGCTGGTTCAATATTAGAAAAACCATTAATGTAATCCACCACATAAATAAAACAAAAGACAAAAACCACATGATCTTATCAATAGATGCAGAAAAGGCATTTGACAAACTCCAACACCCATTTATGATAAAAACTCTCACCAAAATAGGAATTGAAGGAAAATTCCTCAACATAATAAAGGGCATCTATGCAAAGCCAACAGCCAACATCACTCTAAATGGAGAGAACCTGAAAGCATTTCCCTTGAGAACGGGAACCAGACAAAGATGCCCTTTATCACCGCTCTTATTCAACATCATGCTAGAAGTCCTAGCCAGGGCAATTAGGCTAGACAAAGAAATAAAAGGCATCCGGATTGGCAAGGACGAAGTAAAATTATCTCTATTTGCAGATGACATGATCTTATACACAGAAAACCCTAAGGAATCCTCCAGAAAACTACTGAAACTAAGAGAAGAGTTTGGCAGAGTCTCAGGTTATAAAATAAACATACAAAAATCACTTGGATTCCTCTACATCAACAAAAAGAACACCGAAGAGGAAATCACCACATCAATACAATTCACAGTAGCCAACAAGAAGATAAAATACTTAGGAATAAATCTTACCAAGGATGTAAAAGACCTATACAAAGAAAACTACAAAGCTCTACTACAAGAAATTCAAAAGGACATACTTAAGTGGAAAAACATACCTTGCTCATGGATAGGAAGACTTAACATAGTAAAAATGTCTATTCTACCAAAAGCCATCTATACATACAATGCACTTCCGATCCAAAATTCCAATGTCATTTTTTAATGTGATGGAGAAACAAATCACCAACTTCATATGGGAGGGAAAAAAGCCTCGGATAAGTAAAGCATTGCTGAAAAACAAGAAGAAAGTGGGAGGCCTCACTCTACCTGATTTCAGAACCTATTATACAGCCACAGTAGTCAGAACAGCCTGGTACTGGTACAACAACAGGCACATATACCAATGGAACAGAATTGAGAACCCAGATATAAATCCATCCACGTATGAGCAGCTGATATTTGACAAAGGACCAGTGTCAGTTAACTGGGGAAAATATAGTCTTTTTAACACATGGTGCTGGTATAACTGGATATCCATTTGCAAAAAAATGAAACAGGACCCATACCTCACACCATGCACAAAAACTAACTCCAAGTGGATCAAAGACCTAAACATAAAGACTAAAACGATAAAGATCATGGAAGAAAAAATAGGGACAACTCTAGAAGCCCTAATACAAGGCATAAACAGAATACAAAACATTACAAAAAATGACGAAGAGAAACCAGATAACTGGGAGCTCCTAAAAATCAAACACCTATGTTCATCTAAAGACTTCACCAAAAGAGTAAAAAGACCACCTACAGACTGGGAAAGAATTTTCAGCTATGACATCTCCGACCAGCGCCTGATCTCTAAAATCTACATGATTCTGTCAAAACTCAACCACAAAAAGACAAACAACCCAATCAAGAAGTGGGCAGAAGAAATGAACACACACTTCACTAAAGAAGATATTCAGGCAGTTAACAGATAGATGAGAAAATGCTCTCAATCATTAGCCATTAGAGAAATGCAAATTAAAACTACGATGAGATTCCATCTCACTCCAACAAGGCTGGCATTAATCCAAAAAACACAAAACAATAAATGTTGGAGAGGCTGCGGAGAGATTGGAACTCTTATACACTGCTGGTGGGAATGTAAAATGGTACAACCACTTTAGAAATCTATCTGGCGTTATCTTAAACAGTTAGAAATAGAACCATACAACCCAGAAATCCCACTCCTCGGAATATACCCTAGAGAAACAAGAGCCTTCACACAAACAGATATATGCACACCCATGTTTATTGCAGCTCTGTTTACAATAGCAAAAAGCTGGAAGCAACCAAGGTGTCCATCAACGGATGAATGGGTAAATAAATTGTGGTATATTCACACAATGGAATACTACGCATCGATAAAGAACAGTGACGAATCTCTGAAACATTTTATAACGTGGAGGAACCTGGAAGGCATTATGCTGAGCGAAATGAGTCAGAGGCAAAAGGACAAATATTGTACAAGACCACTATTATAAGATCTTGAGAAACAGTAAAAACTGAGAGGAACACATACTTTTGTGGTTACGAGGGGGGGAGGGAGGGAGGGAGGGAGGGAGGGAGAGGGTTTTTTACTGATTAATTAGTAGATAAGAACTGCTTTAGGTGAAGGGAAAGACAACATTCAATACATGGAAGGTCAGCCCAATTGGACTGGACCAAAAGCAAAGAAGTTTCTGGGATAAAATGAATGCTTCAAAGGTCAGCAGAGCAAGGGCAGGGGTTTGGGGACCATGGTTTAAGGGGACTTCTAAATCAATTGGCAAAATAATTCTATTATGAAAACATTCTGCATTCCACTTTGAAATGTGGCATCTGGGGTCTTAAATGCTAACAAGCGGCCATCTAAGATGCATCAATTGGTCTCAACCCACCTGGAGCAAAGGAGAATGAAGAACACCAAGGTCACACGACAACTAAGAGCCCAAGAGACAGAAAGGGCCACACGAACTAGAGACCTACATCATCCTGAGACCAGAAGAACTAGTTGGTGCCTGGTCACAATCGATGACTGCCCTGACAGGGAACACAACAGAGAACCCCTGAGGGAGCAGAAGATCAGTGGGATGCAGACCCCAAATTCTCATAAAAATACCATACTTAATGGTCTGACTGAGACTAGAGGAATCCCAGTGGGCATGGTCCCCAGACCTTCTGTTGGCACAGGACAGGAACCATCCCCGAAGACAACTCATCAGACATGAAAGGGACTGGACAGTGGGTGGGAGAGAGATGCTGATGAAGAGTGAGCTAATTATATCAGGTGGACACTTGAGACTGTGTTGGCATCTCCTGTCTGGAGGGGGGATGGGAGGATAGAGAGAGTTGGAAGCTGGCAAAATTGTCAGGGAAGGAGAGACTGGAAGGGCTGACTCATTAGGGGGAGAGCAAGTGGGAGTACGGAGTAAGATGTATGTAAACTTATATGTGACAGACTTACTTGATTTGTAAACGTTCACTTGAAGCTCAATAAAAGTTAATAAAAAAAAATAGAATGAGATTTCACCTCACTCCAACAAGGCTGGCATTAATCCAAAAAACACAAAATAATAAATGTTAGACAGACTGTGGAGTGATTACAACACTTATACACTGCTGATGGGAATGTAAAATGGTACAACCACTTTGGAAATCCATTTGGTGCTTCCTTAAAAAGCTGGAAATACCAGCATAGCAGGGGCGGGGGTTTGGGGACCATGGTTTCAGGTGATTCCTAAGTCAATTGGCATAATAAAATCTATTAAGAAAGCATTCTGCATCCCACCTTGGAGAGAGGCATCTGGGGTCTTAAATGCTAGCAAGCAGCCATCTAAGATGCATCAATTGGTCTCAACCCACCTGGATGAAAGGAGAATGAAGAACACCAAGGACACAAGGTAATTACGAGCCCAAGAGACAGAAAGGGCCACATAAACCACAGACTACATTGGCCTGAGACCAGAGGAGCTAGATGGTGTCTGGCTACAACTGATGACTGCCCTGACAGGGAACACAACAGAGAACCCCTGAGGGAGCAGGAGAGCAGTGGGATGCAAACCCCAAATTCTCATAAAAAGACCAGACTTAATGGTCTGACTGAGACTAGAATGACCCCAGTGGTCATGGCCCCCAGACCTTCTGTTTGCCCAGGGCAGGAACCATTCCGAAAGCCAACTCTTCAGACAGGGATTGGACTGGACAATGGATTGGAGAAGGATTCTGGTAAGGAGTGAGCTTCTTGGATCCGGTGGACACTGGGGACTATCTTGACATCTCTTCCCTGGAGGGGAGATGAGAGAGTAGAAGGGGTTAGAAGCTGGCTAAATGGACACGAAAAGAGACAGTGAAAAGAGGGAGTGGACTATCTCATTAGGGGGAGAGCCATAGGGAGTACGTAGCAAGGCGTATGTTAGTTTTTGTGTGAGAAACCAACTTGATTTGTAAACTTTCACTTAAAGCACAATAAAAATTAAAAAAAAAAGCTAGAAATAGAACTACCATACGATCCAGCAATCCCACTCCTTGGAATATATCCTAGAGAAATAAGAACCTTTATACGAACACATATATGCACACCCATGTTTATTGCAGCACTGTTTACAATAGAAAAAGGATGGAAGCATCCAAGGTGCCCTGCTCAAAAAAGACTGGATTATAGAAGAAACGAAGGATGGAATATAAAAATTCATAGAATCCAATGAGAATGAAAACATTTCCTATCAGAACTTTTGAGATACAGCTAAAGCAGTGCTCAGAGGTCAATTTGTATAAAAAATTGAACACATCCAAAAAGAAGAAAGAGTGAAAATCAAAGAATCATCCCTATAACTTGAACAAATAGAAATAGAGCAACAAAAGAAACCCTCAGGCACCAGAAGAAAGCAAATAATAAAAACTAGAGCAGAACTAAATGAAACAGAAAAAAAATTGAGAGGGTTAACAAAAACAAAACCTGGTTCTTTGAAAAAATTAACAAAATTGATAAACCACTGGCCAAACTGAGAAAAGAAAAACAGGAGAGGAAGCAAATAACCTGAATAAGAAATGAGATGGGCAATATTAAAACAGACCCAACTGAAATTAAAAGAATTACGTAAGACTACTATAAAAATCTGTACTCTAACAAATCTGAAAATGTAGAAGAAATTGATGAATTCCTATAAACACACTACCTACATAAACTAACACAAACAGAGTTAGAACAATTAAATAGACATATAAGAAGAGATTGAAATGGTAATGAAGAAACTTCCAGCAAAAAAAGCCCTGGTGACGGCCTCACTGCAGAGTTCTACCAAACTTTCAGAGAAGAGTTAACACCACTATTACTGAAGGTATTTCAGAGCAGAGCAAAGGACTGAATACTCCCGAACTCATTCTATGAAGCCACCATATCCCTGATACCAAAATCAGGTAAAGATACCACTGAAAAAGAAAATTACAGACCTGTATCCGTCATGAACTTAGATGCAAAAATCCTCAAAAAAAAATCTAGCCAATAGTATTCAAAACATATCAAAAAATCCCAAGTTGCATTCATACCAAATATGGAGCAATGGCTCAACATTAGAAAAACAATTAATGTAATCCATCATATAAATAAAGCAAAAGACAAGAATCACATGATTTTATCAACTGATGCAGAAAAGGCATTTGACAAAGTTCGACACTCATTCATGATAAAAAAACTCTCAGCAAAATAGGAATGGAAAGAAAATTCCTCAACATAATAAAGAGCATTTTTACAAAGCCAATAGCCAACATCAGCCTAAATGGGAGAGTCTGAAAATGTTCCCCTTGAGATCGGGAATCAGACCAAAAAAAAATCCCATTGTCATCAAATCAATTCTGACTCATAGCTACCCTATAGGACAGAGTAGAACTGCCCCATAGGGTTTCCAAGGAACGCGTGGTGGATTTGAACTGCTGACCTTCTGGTTAGCAGCCATGGCACTTAACCACTATGCCACCAAGGTTTCCAGAACCAGACAAGAATGCCTTTTATCACCACTCTTATTCAACATTGTGCTGGAGGTCCTCGCCAGAGCAATTAGGCTAGATAAAGAGACAAAGCGCATCCAGATTAGTAAGGAAGAAGTAGAAGTATCTCTATTTGAGATGGCATGATCTTATGCACAGAAAAACCTAAAGAATCCTCAAGAAACTACTGAAACTAATAGAAGAGCTCAGCAGAGTATCAGGATACAAGATAAACATACAAAAATCAGTTGAATTCCTCTACACCAACAAAAAGAACATCAAGGAGGAAATCACAAAATTAATACCATTTACAGTAGCCCCCAAGAAAATAAAATACTTAGGAATAAATCTTACCAGAGACTAAAAGACCTGTACAAAGAAAACTACAAGACACTACTGAAAGAAACCAAAAGAGACCTACAAAAATGGAAAAACATACCTTGCTCATAGATATGAAGGCTTAACGTTGTAAAAATATCTATTCTGCCAAAAGCGATATATAGATACAATGCAATTCTGGTCCAAATTCCAATGACATTTTTTAATGAGATGGAGAAACAAATCACAAACTTCACGTGGAAGGGAAAGAGAACTCGGATAAGTAAAGCATTACTGAAAAAGAAGAACAAAGTGAGAGGCCTCACTCTACCTGATTTTAGAACCTATTATACCATCACAGTAGTCAAAACAGCCTGGTACTGGTACAACAACAGATACATAGACCAATGGAACAGAATTGAGAATCCAAACATAAATCCATCCACATATGAGCCATTCATATTTGACAAAGGCCCAAAGTCAGTTAAATGGAGAAAAAGATAGTCTGTTTAGCAAATGGTGCTGGCACAACTGGATATCCATCTGCAAAAAAAAAAAAAAAAATGAAACAAGACCCATACCTCACACCATGCACAAAACAAACTCAAAATGGATCAAAGACCTAAATATAAAATCTAAAACGATAAAGACCATGGAAGAAAAAATAGAGACAATGCTAGGAGCCCTAATATGCAGCATAAACAGTATACAAAACATTACTAACAATGCAGAAGAGAAACTAGATGACTGGGAGCCCCTAAAAATCAAACACCTATGCTCATCCAAAGACTTCGCCAAAAGAGCAAAAGAGTAAAAAGATTACCTACAGACTGGGAAAAAGTTTTTAGCAATGACATTACGGATCAGCATCTGATCTCTAAAATCTACATGATACTGCAAAAACT
This sequence comes from Elephas maximus indicus, assembly GCF_024166365.1. NCBI lineage: Eukaryota > Metazoa > Chordata > Mammalia > Proboscidea > Elephantidae > Elephas > Elephas maximus. The sequence continues at coordinate 95,276,006 of NC_064846.1, read as the reverse complement.
CAACTACAAAAAATAAATAACCCAATTTAAAAATGGGCAAAGGATATAAATAGGCACTTCACTAAAGAAGACATTCAGGTAGCTAACAGATACATGTGGAAATGCTCACAATCAGTAGCCATTAGAGAAATGCAAATCGAAACTACAATGAGATTCCATATCACCCCAACAAGGCTAGCATAAATCCAAAAAAAAAACACAAAATAATAAATGTTGGAGAGGTTGTGGAAAGACTGGAACACTTATACACTGTTGGCAGGAGTGTAAAATGGTACAACCACTTTAGAAATTGATTTGGCACTTCCTTGAAAAACTAGAAATAGAATTACCATATGATCCAGCAATCCCACTCCTTGGAATATATCCTAGAGAAATAAGAGCCTTTACACGAAGAGATGTCTGCACACCCATGTTCGTTGCAGCCCTTTTTACAATAGCAAAAAGAGGGAAGCAACCAACATGCCCTTCAAAGGATGAATGGATAAATAAATTATGGTATATTCACACAATGGAATACTATGCATGGATAAAGAACAATGATGAATCAGTGAAACATTTCATAACACGGAGGAATCTGGAAGGCATTATGCTGAGTGACATTAGTCAGTTGCAAAAGGACGAATAATTTATAAAACCACTTTTATAATAAATGAAAAATAGTTTAAACAAAGAAGAAAATATTCTTTGATGGTTACAAGAGGCAGGAAGGGAGGGAGGGTGGGAGAGGAGTTTTCCCTAATTAGATCCACCCACTGCCGTCGAGTCGATTCGGAATCATAGCGACCCTATAGGACAGAGTAGAATTGCCCCATAGAGTTTCCAAGGATCGTCTGGCGGTTTCGAACTGCCACCCTAATTAGATTAAAAAAAAAAATTAGATAGTAGATAAGAATTCTTTTAGGTGAAGGGAAAGACAACACATAATACAGGAGGGGTCAGCACAACTGGACTAAACTAAAAGCAAAGAAATTTCCTGGAGTAACTGAACTTTTCGAAGGCCAGCATGGCGGGGGGGGGCGGGGGTTGGGTACCATGGTTTCAGGGGATGTCTAAGTCAATTGGCATAATAAAATTTTTTAAGAAAACATTCTGCATCCCACTTTGGAAAGTGGCTTCTGGGGTCTTATACAGTAGCAAGAGGCCATCTAAGATGCATCAGTGGGTCTCAACCCACCTGGAGCAAAGGAGAATGAAGAACATTAAAGACACAAGGTAATTATGAGCCTAAGAGACAGAAAGAACCACATAAACCAATGACAACATCAGCCTGAGACCAGAAGAACTAGATGGTGCCCGGCTACAATCGATGACTACCCTGAACAGGAACACAACAGAGAGCGTCTGGGGGAGCAGGAGCACAGTGGGATGCAGATCCCAAATGCTTCTGAAAAAAAACAGACTTAATGTTCTGTCTGAGACTAGAAGGACCCTGGAGGTCATGGTCACCAGACCTTCTGTTAGCCCAGGACAGGAACCATTCCCAAAGCCATCGTTTCAGACAGGGATTGGACTGGACTATGGGATGGAAGTTGATGCTGGCGAGGAGTAGGCTTCTTGGATCAAGTGGACGCATGAGACTTTGTTGGCATCTCCTGTCTGGAGGGGAGATGTGAGAACGGAGGGGGGTCAGAAGCTGGCTGAATGGACACGAAAATAGAGAGTGGAGGGACAGAGTGTGCTGTCTCATTAGGGGGAGAGCAGTTAGGAGTGTATATATAAAAAAAAAAAAACCCAGTGCCGTCTAGTCAATTTCAACTCATAGCGACCCTATAGGACAGAGTAGAACTGCCCCATAGAGTTTCCAAGGAGTGTCAGGTAGATTCGAACTGCCGACCCTTTGGTTAGCAGCCATAGCACTTAACCACTACACCACCAGGGTTTGTGTATACAGGGGTGTATATAAGTTTTTGTATGCGAGACTGACTTGATTTATGAACTTTCACTTAAAGCACAATAAAAACTAAAAAAAAACCTTTAGATAAAAATATTTCTAAATATAACCACTAACCATATTTTTAAAAAGCTTCAGATATAATACATAATAATCTTGAGACATAACGCCATATTGTCAGGCTATACTAAGAATGTACCAATATTATCAAGTCTCTAAATACCTGAATAGTAATAAAAATAACTTCATAGATAAACAATTTGAATTCCCCAAACTATTGGCTTTGATGATGATTCGAAAAAACAAAGTTTCAACCAAATTAACAATAAAGAAATAATAGTAAAATTATGACATATTATGCATTTGTTACCACAAATTCCATGGGTCAGAACAGCCTGAGGCAGATAGTCAATTCCTAAGACAGGGGTGAGGTGAGTAGCAAGAACTTTGTTGTATATCGATACACAGGAGACAGAGGGGAATGATCTCCAAAGACTGTCTCCCCCAACTGGAGGCCGGCTGAAAGCTTTATAGGGCAAAATCAGGGGCTTCAGGAACTTGTGGAATCTCATTCTCTCCTGGGGTGGTTTTGGTGATCATGGTCCCGAAGTATTATCTCATCTGCCCAGGGGATGATTGGTCTCCTGGGGTGGTTTTGGTGGTCATAAGGCTTTTTTAGATCATATCAATTGTTTTCCACAGTCTGAAAAGGACATTAGTCGTTAGTGAAAATTTAACAAGGAAATGGAACTGAGCAGTCAAGAATAAGTTTAGAAGAGAGAAAAATGGCTTAGGTCCTGTTGATGTCATGGCCGAGCATCCTGTTCCACATTTGCTGTCTAATATTAGGCAAAAACACAGGAGGAAATATTAACATATAAATCTTAACCCAAGGAGAATCAGGCACTTCTCTTGATTTTAACAACATGTTCCATAATTTATAACATGTTAAACCTTTTTAGCACTTTTCCTTTATAACAAAAAATTTTGTGGCTTTCCACGAAGTTTCAAACTTGTTAGGAGTTTATTATAGGTCACCATGAAACAATACTTGATTTAATTGAAGATCTTAAAATAAAAACCTTAGCTTTTTTTTCCCTAAAGCCATGTGGCTTGGTTTCTGACTCAGAATCTTATTCTGTTGACACCAAACCTTTGTCTTCGTAGCAGGTTATGCAAAGAATAGGTTAACTCTTCAACACAGTAATCAAAGAAAATTTTCTTATTTTAAAAGCAAGAAACCCAATTCTTTGCTTTATATACTCTTTAACATTAAAGCTCCTAAAAATCTCATAAATTAAACCATTAAACTTTAGTCAGACAGATAAAACTTTTGACCATAATCAAATAAATTTCTTTTTAATAAACCTCTTAAACATCTTTGTTGCATACCTTATAGTACATCCCTTTAAAGTGGCAAAAATGAACTCACGCATTAGCTGACTCAAATATATCCTTTCTCCTGTGGCATAAAAAGCAAAAGTATATAAGCTTAAATTATGACAAATATATATTAACTTAATTTAACATCAATAAGTTACCTAAAAGGTCTTAGAATTTTTTTTAAGCCTGTATACCATAAAATACAACTGTTGAAATAAAGTCTGCTTAAACATTCTAAATTTTCACTCAACTTTTACTATTTGCCATGTCATTCTGGGAATGGGAGCAGGGCTAGAGAGGCCTAATATTAAGCAAGAAGAGCATATTATCAGTCATAATTTTATTTTTTCATTGCTAACTTGTTTGCAACTTTATCCTTAAATTTAAATCTAGCAGCATTGAAGTCAAAGGGCTTCAATTCTGTGAGGTTTACTTCACTTACCTCTAAGAGTTTCATTAATATTCAGATGTTTAGAATCTTGATACTCCTGGTATATTCTTGGTATATCCTACCTATATGCTATATATTCATATTATGTTATGTCTTGGGATTATTATATGTTACATCTAAATTTTTTTTTTTTTTGCTCATTACGGATTATGGTCATCCATTTTCAAAAATTAAGAAAATAAAGATAATCACTGTTTAGAGATATTTTGTCTAAAGTTTTATTTGGGGTTGACATTCATTTTGCCTTGCGTTACTTTTGTAGTGAATTCTCATCAGGTCTTTTCACTTCTCTGAATTATTAGTGATAATAAATTAACCATGGCTATTATTAAGTCTTACCATCTGCAGATAGTTCTTACTTTGATGTCCTGGAAGGTGCCTGCAATAAACCACAGGCCAAAGTTTTTTTCACTTAAAAAAGGACTATGCCAGGTACTTGGGCACAGACTTCTAAATGACACTGCTTATATCATTGAACTGAATCAAGATATCCAGAATTCTTACAGGGAAGTTGATGGATTCACGACTGCAGACCCAGGATAAATGGACCAGGAATTAAGTATGGGATGGAGTGGATTAACAGGCTATTATGAGTTTTATGTGGGGGGAGAGGGGAATATTACTGATGTTGTAATGTTCTGTTTTCTGGCAATATTAATGATGTAACGTTCTATTTATGTATATAAGAAATGATTTTCTCTCTTCTGCTGAACCATCTAAGACTTATAATAATTTAATAGACTGTTTATGCAAAGATGAAACATGATTTCTCTCTCTGTAATCTCTGCAGAATTGGAAAACTATTAATGCATGCTCTTTTTTGTCAATATTGTTATTTTCATCAGTTCAATAAGAATCCACCCCCTCTGTTAACAAGACAAAATTGGAAATCTTGATTATATAACCAAGTTTTGACAGAACATCATACATGGGAATGGTGCTCAGAGAATCAGAAATGACCAGAACTTCCATCAAGGCAGTTTGTATGATAAATTACTGTTCTTGCTGGGCTGCACTGATGTGACTAATAATGAACAGCCATATTTTAAATCAAGAAAAAATTTCTCTGAGATTGTCTTTTGATTGGGAGGAATGTGACCGTAAAGAGAAATTTTGTGTTTTAGTGGGAAATTATGACAAGCCCTCATGAGCTACCGAATTCTGGTTTTCATTCATTGTCTTTGAGAAACCACGGACAACTAATGAGTTTGTCTCCTACTTGCAGATTAGAATTATTTTTGCTATGTGGTTTATATTGTTCTCTATATAATCAACCAACCAAAAGGAAAATTTGAAAATATGAGAGAGACGAAGGCTGAAAGTCATCAAACAATTAATAAACTGCTATCAAATCAGGGTCTATTGACAGAGAGAATTAATTGGCTGTTCTATAACAGCCATACTACCCTGAGTTACTGACATCGGTTTTAACTACATATATATAGTTACAAATGATACTAGACAAGGTGGATTTGTTAATAATGTAGTCCATGAGAGGGTGGAGCAAGATGGCAAACTGCATGGATGTTTCCATTTACTCCTCCAGCAACTAAGCCACTGAACAATAAGTAAAAGCAACCACAGACTGAGATCTCAGGACTCTGGATGGCAGCTGAGGTGCTGGAAGGTTGGTTCTTCCTAGCAGGGGAGGAGAGAAGCAGGGATGGCACAAAAGCTGGGAGAATCTACTCACTAACACCTGAAGCACTGGCTCATCACAGCCATTTTGGGATGGGGCTGGGCAACACAGAAAGGGAGCTAACCTGAGAAAGCTGCAGCCTGATTTTTTAAGGTGGTGCAGATTGGCCATGGGAGTTTGTGGGCCACAAAATTGGGAGGGGAAGAAGGGATACTGTGGTGCTTCAAGAAAGTGCTCTTGAATCTCACTAAGGCCTGAGACAGATGGGCTCTAGGACCAGGAAGAACTGCAAGGGCAGCAAGGCAAGGGGAACGCTTCAGCTGGAAGGGCAAAACAGAGGGAAATGGCTGGCTTCCTGACCATAGTGGGACACTGGGAGAGAGCCTGTGCAGAGGTGCCTGTGAGGGAAAGAAACAGAGAGGCCCCCACCTTAGCCACAGGAAAGTTGAGCCCCACTGCTTACGTCAGCATCTGTGACCAGATAACCACACCCTTCACACTGTGTATTGAATTCCAGAGATCAAGCATTCAGAATTCCTGAATCAGCACTGAAAAAAAAAACCTAAGGATAAGAGTGCCCTGTAGTGGTTCTCAGTAGCAGATACCAGGCCCACTGCCACTGGGTCAATTCTGACTTGTGGAGACCCTTTGGGTCAGAGTAGAGCTGCCCTGAGAGGTTTCCAGGACTGTGAACCTTTTGGAGGCAGACTGCTGCATCTCTGTCCCATGGAGTGGCTGGTGAGATGCCATCTCACCACAGCTAAAATGGCACTGCTTAAAAAAAAAAACAACAGATAACACAAAATACTGGGGACTATGTGAGGAGGTTAGAACCCTTATTCATTGCTGGTGGAACTGCAAAATGTTACAACCACTATGGAAAACCGTACAGCACTTCCTCAAAATCTAGAAATCAGAGAGGTAAGGCCAAGATGGCAGAGTAGTCAGACACTTCCTGTGGTCCCTCTTACAGCAATGACCTCAAAAAACAATGAATTGATTATATAAGACAAGCTTAGAGACCTGGACATCAAAGCCAAAGTTGAGGAACTGGACTGAGTGACAGTGGGAAGGAGAAATGGTTCAGAAGTAGTGAGGAGTTACCAGACCTGACCCTGTAGGATGAGAAAGAACCCTATATAATGATTAAATGATCAATACACCAGGAGTACAAAACCGTAATAAATATTGCACACCCAATGACAGGGCTCCAAACCACATAAAGCAAACTCTAACAGCATTGAAAATAGAGGTAGACAGGACCACAATTACAGTAGGAGACTTCAACATACCACCTTCAGTGAAGGACAGAACATCCAGAAAGAAGCTCAATAAAGACACGGAAGACCTAAATTCCACAATCAACCAACTTGACCTCATAGACATATACAGAACACTCCACCCAACAGCAGCCAAGTATAATTTCTTTTCCAATACATTTGGAACGTTCTCCAGAATAGACCACATATTAGTTCATAAAGCAAGCCTTAACAGGATCCAAAACATCGAAATATTACAAAGCATCTTTTGTGACCATAAAGCCATAAAAGTAGAACTCAATAACAGAAAAAGGAAAGGAAAAAAAAAATCAAACACCTAGAAACTGAACAATGCCTTGCTCAAAAATATTGAGTTATAGAAGAAATTAAGGACAGAATAAAGAGATTCACAGAATCAAATGAGAATGATAACACATCTTACTAGAACCTTTGGGACACAGTAAAAGCAGTGCTCAGAGATCACTTTAAAGCAATAAATGCACACATCCAAAAAGGAGGGACCAAAACAAAACATTAACCCTACAACTCTAACCAATAAAAAAAGAACAGCAAAAGAAACCCTCGGGCACAGAAGAAAGCAAATAATAAAAATTAGCACAGAATTAAATGAAATATAGAATAGAAAAACAACCAAAACAATTAACAAGACCAAACCTTGTTCTTTGAAAAGTTCGATAAAATCAGTAAATAATTGGCCAAACTGACAAAAGAAAAACAGTAACAGGAAACAAATAACCTGGATAAGAAATGAGATGGGCGATATCACAACAGACTTACTAAAATTAAAAAGAATCATAACAGAATACTATGAAAAATTGTACTCTAACAAATTTGAAAACCTAGAGGAAATGGACAAATTGCTAGAAACACACTACCTACCTAAACTAACACAAACAGAGGTAGAACAACTAAATAAACCTATAACAAAAGAAGAGATTGAAAAGGTAATTAAGAAACTAACTCCCAAGAAAAAAAGCCCTGGTTCACTGGAGAATTCTATGAAACTTTCAGAGAAGAGTTAACACCACTACTACTAAAGGTATTTCAGAGCATAGAAAAGGCTGGAATACTTCCAAAGCCATTCTATGAAGCCAGCATAACTGTGATACCAAAACCAGCTAAAAAAAAAAAGAAGGAAAATTACAGACCAATATCCTTCATGAACTTAGATGCAAAAATCCTCAACAAAATTCTAGCCAGTAGAATCAACAACAAATCAAATAAATAATTCACAATGACCAAGTGAGATTCATACCAGGTGGTTCAACTTTAGAAAAACAACCAATATAATTGTCTTAGTCATCTAGTGTGGCTATAACAGATATACCACTAGTGGATAGCTTTAACAAAGAGAAATTTATTTTCTCACAGACTAGTAGGATAGAAGTCCAAATTCAGGGTGTCAGCTCCAGGGAAAGGCTTTCTCTCTCTGTTGGCTCTGGAGGAAGGTCTTTGTCCTCAATCTTCCCCTGGTCAAGGAGCTTCTTGGGTGCACAGACCCAGGACCAAAGGACGCACTCTGCTCCTGGTGCTGCTTTCCTGGTGGTATGAGATGCCCAACTCTCTGCTCGCTTCCCTTTCTTTTTATCTCTTGAGAGATAAAAGGTGGTGCAGGCCACACCCCAGGGAAACTCTCTTTACATTGGATCAAGGAGGTGACCAGAGTAAGGGTGGTGTTACAATCCCGCCTGAATCCTTTTAACATAAAATTACAATCACAAAATGGAGGACAAGCATTCAATAATGGGAGTCATGGCCTAACCAAGTTGACACATATTTTTGAGGGGACACAATTCAATCCATGACATTCCGCTCTTTGGTCACCCAAAAATCACATCTTTGCAACATGCAAAATATATTCATGCCATCATATCATAGCAAAAGTCTTAACTCCAAGTCCAAAATCCAAAAACTCCTCTTTATCTGTGAAATCTAGAGCACAAGTTATCTGCTTCCAAGGGTACAATGACAGAACAGGTACAAGCTAGATGTTTCCATTACAAATGGGAGAAACAGGACGAAAAGAAGGGATAACAGGCACCAAGCAAGCAGCAGAACACATTAGTCCTCAAGCTTTTGAAAATAATCCTCTGTTCCCTGAGACAATTTACACAATAACCCTGCCCTCCAAGGCTCTAGGTATTGGCTATACTCTTGGGATTCTGAGTAGAGGCCCCTCAGCCCTGGGCTTCAGCTCCACCTTCCAGGCCCACTGGGACAGCAATTCTGCTCCTTCAGCTTTAGGCACACCATTCTCCTAGTCCATCTGAGCAGCAACTCCACCCTTAGAAACATCAGAGGCCACGGCTCCACCCTTCAAAACCCCTGAGGTGATGGCCTTACCTTTTGAGAGTGTGACAGCTCAGCTTCTTGTGTTTCTTGTCTCTTCAGCTTCTGTTTCCTGGTTTCCTGGTCTCTTGACTCCTCAGGCCTCACACCCACATCTGCCCTGCTGGGGCAAGTGTTCCAAAGCTCAGTAGCTCCACCGATAAGTGCCCAGAGGCCCCCCACTCCACCAGGAAACCTCCTGTACACAGGCACTCAGCTCTCTTGCTCTGTGGGTTGGCTCCAGGGCCGTCTTGCCCTGGTCTCCTGGTTCTGCTGCTGCTGGTTCTCTGCTATTGCTGCTTCTCTGTCCTTGCAGGTTCTCTGCCACTCTCGCAACTCTATCCATTCACAGTTTCAAAACCACTTCCACAATTTAGGTATCTGTTAGAGCAGCACACCACTGTCTCAGTACCAAATTTTGTCTTAGACATCTAGTGCTGCTGTAAGAGAAATACTACTAGTGGATGGCTTTAACAAAGAAAAAATTATTTTCTTAAAGTCTGGTAGGCTAGAAGTCCAAATTCAAGGCGTCAGCTCCAGGGGAAGCCTGTCTCTCTCTGTCAGCTCTGGAGGAAGGTCTCTGTTCTCAATCTTCCCCTGGTTAATGAGATTTTCAGGCAAAGGGGCCTGGGTTCAAAGGAACTGCTTTGCTCCCAGTGCTGCTTTCGTGGTGGTCTGAGGTCCCTAACTCTGCTTGCTTCTCTTTCCTGAGAGACAAAAGGTGGTGTGGGCCACACCCCAGGGAAACTCCCTTTACATTGGATCCGGGAGGTGACCTGGTATGGGTGGTGTTACAATCCCATCCTAATCCTCTTTAATGTAAAATTACAATCACAAAATGGAGGACAACCACTCGATACTGGGAATCATGGCCTAACCATGTTGATACACACATTTTGGGGGGACATAATTCAATCCATGACAGTAATCCACCACATAAATAAAACAAAAGACAAGAAGCACATGATCCTATCAATCGATGCAGGAAAAAATTTGACAAAGTCCAACATGATAAAACCTCTCAGCAAAGTGGGATAGAAGGGAAATTCCTCAAAATAATAAAGGGCATTTATACAAAGCCAACAACCAACATCATCCGAAATGAAGAGTCTGAAAGCATTCCTCTTGAGAACGGGAAAGAGACAAGGATGCCCTTTATTACCACTCTTATTCCACACCGTGCTGGAGGTCCTAGCCAGAGCAATTAGGCTAGAAAAAGAAATAAAGGGCATCCAAATTGGTATGGAAGAAGTAAAATTATCTCTGTCTTATATCAAGTTAGGGGCTGTGGCTAAGAATTGTTAGTTTTTTTGAGGCTGTCTTAGAACCTTGGTTCTTTCCTCATTTAGAAAAACTGGGTCTCTGTCTGTCTTATGATTCAGATTTTTATTAGCTACTTAGAGAAACTTTGATATAAGTTGATGTATTTGAAAAGTACACCGAAATCTTTATGCTGTGTATGTCAATCATAGAAGTGAAACTTTTCTAAGTAACTTAAGGTAGATATTCTATGAAATGTATTTTATTCAAAGAAACATGATAGTTTTGTCTTAAAGTTCCAGAACAGTAAAAGAGAAAGAAATTAGCTATCTTGTGCCTTTCAAAAAGTCTAGGTGGACTTAAACATATGTAAATGAATTGGAGTAATCTAATCTCGTTTTCTACCACAAGTTAAAAAATTGGGAAGACGGGGCACAATCAGGCCTCCCCAGTCCCTAGTCTCTAAGGTCATATATAACTTCAGGGATGCTTTTGAAAAACTCTTTCCAACTAGGTGGAGACCGTTTTAAGACAAAGGATAAGAAAAAGAGGTGGAACCAAGATGGCAGAATAGTCAGATGCTTCCGGCGAACACTCTTTATGACGAAGACCCGAAAAAAGTGAATGAGTATATTGATGACAAGCTAGAAGACCTTAACTTCAAAGGCAAGCTTGGAAAATGAACTGAGGGACAGGGGAGGAAGAGACAGATCTCAAGTGGAGAGGAGTTACCAGACCTGAATCTCAGGGAGCCCTCAGGCACCATTCCCAGGACCAGCACCAGTGGCCTGGTACTGGGGTACAGATGCAGTTTCTTCAGGGAGAAGCAACCAGCCACACAGACTACTCACACCTCTGGAACCAGAGAAGACTGGCGCCCTTGGCAAAACCTAAGTATTTGCCTATATTTTACCATGGCCTCCTCGCTCCCAAGCCGGCTACAGAGGCTGGCTTCCCTGGGCCTGAGATAGGCCCTGTTGAGTGCATAGAGCCAACCTCCCAGTCTTGGAGAAGGAATAAATTTGCAATTGGGGAAAAAGATAATTTCCCAGCACCGCTAACTGGGGGAGCTCAGGACAGAAGTGGCTTCTGTCCAGGCATAAACAGTCCATGGACATTGACTACCTTTCCCTGCTGCATGGACCTGTTTGGGCCTAATTCAGGAGAATAGGCCCTTGTTTGCAGACTCCAACCATTTCAGCTGTGTGGCAGAGAGGTGGGTGTTTGAAGTTTGACATTGCTTTGCCTATTAAATAGGGTCCTCACCTACCCACATCAGTGGACTAAGGACTGGTAGCTCCACTCAGGTCACCCAGCCACCCGTGACAGGGATCCAAGGATAACTGGCACCTCCCAGTCCTTACAAAGAAAACATTGGGTGCCCATGGTCCCTTTGCAGAGCCCACCTATTTGTACACTCTAGGGAACAGGGACACACTTTCCTCAGAGATATGTGGGGGATGATTCTCAGCCCACTGCCTTGTTCAGAGTGTTCCCCCTGCTGCAACCAGATACTGGAAACTACCCAGTCACTCCTGCCCCTCTAAGACTGTAGGACAGAGCCTGTACCACACACTTCATAATCAGCTACCTGGACAAGTGAGCTGAATTCATACAAGACAAGTGAATGGACTCCTAGACTGATATACCTGATAACAGCTCTAGCCATCTGGGGACAGGACATCAGAGTGCCAAATGCAAAAATAATCAAGCTAGCTCACTCAAGCAGCCCATTTGGGCATATCAAAACAAAACAAAGCAAGAAGCTATGACACATTAAGCAAACAAAATAAACTAAAACAATAACTTATAGATGGCTCAGAGACAACAGTCAATATCAATTCACATAAAGAAACAGAACATGATCACCTCAACAAGCTCTCAAATCAAAGAATCCATGGATCTTCTACATGAAAGTGCCTTCCGGGAATTACCAGAGGCAAAATACGAAAGATTAATGTACAGAACCATTCAAGACATCAGGAAGGAAATGAGGCAATACACAGAACAAGCCAAGGAACACACTGATAAAGCAATTGAAGAAATTAAAAACATTATTCAGCAGTATAAGGAAAAATTTAATAAGTTGGAAAAATCCATAGACAGAAAACAATCAGAAATTCAGAAGATTAACAATAAAATTCAGAAGCAGACAACTCAGTAGAAAGTCAGAGAAGCAGATTTGAGCAAGTGGAAGGCAGAATTTCTGAACTTGAAGATAAATCACTTGGCACTAACATATTTGAAGAAAAATCAGATAGAAGAATTAAAAAAAAATGAAGAAACCTTAAGAATCATGTGGGACTCTAACAAGAGAAACAACATACGAGTAATTGGAGTACCAGAACAGGGAGGGATAACAGAAAATACCAAGAGAATTGTTGAAGATTTGTTGGCAGAAAACTTCCCTGATATTGTGAAAGATGAGAAGATATCTATCCAAGATGCTCATCGAACTCCACATAAGGTAGATGTTAAAAGAAAGTCACAAAGGCATATTATAATCAAACTTGGCAAAACCAAAGATAAAGAGAGAATTTTAAGAGCAGCTAGGGATAAATGAAAAGTCACCTACAAAGGAGAGCCAATAAGAATAAGCTCAGACTACTCAGCAGAAACCATGCAGGCAAGGAGGCAATGAGATGACTTATTTTAAAAACTGAATGAAATAAATTGTCAGCCAAGAATCACATACCCAGCAAAATTGTCTCTGAAATATGAAGGTGAAATTAGGACATTTCCAGGTAAACAGAAGTTTAGGGAATTCATAAAAACCAAAACAAAACTACAAGAAATACTAAAGGGAGTTCCTTGGTTAGAAAATCAATAATATCGGGTATCAGCCCAAGACTAGAACACTTGGCAGAGGAATCAGAAGTTAGCCCAGACAGGGAAATTAAAAAAATAAATCAAGATTAAAAAAATCCTCAAAACAGGGTAACAGCAATGTTATTGCATAAAAGAAGAAAACATAAAAACAATAAAGAGGAACTAAGAAATGTAGTCATAGATCTTCCATATGGAGAGGAAGATAAGGCGATACAAAGAAATAAAAGTTACATTTAAATTTAGAAAAATGAGGGTAAATAATAAGGTAACCACAAAGGAGACAAACTATCCCACACATCAAAATAAAATATAAGAAAAAAATTGAGACTCAGCCAAAACAAAATCAACAACAAGGAATATGAGGAAAGGACAATATATAAAGATAATCCGCACAGCACATAAAATTAAGTGAGAAAAAGAAACTGTCAACAACACACAAAAAAAGACATCAAAATGATTGCACTAAATCCATACCTATCCATAATTACGCTGAATGTAACTGGACTAAATGTACCAATAAAAAGACAGAGTGTGGCAGAATGGATAAAAAAAGCACGATCCGTCTATATGCTGCTTACAAGAGACACGCCTTAGACTTAGAGACACAAACTAAAATTCAAAGGATGGAAAAAAATATATCAAGCAAACCACAATTGAAAAAGAGCAAGAGTGGCAATATTAATTTCTGACAAAATAGACTTTAAAGTTAAAATCCATCAGAAAGGATAAGGAAGGACACTATACAATGAATAAAGGGACAATATACCAAGAAGATATAACCATATTAAATATTTATGCACCCAATGACAGGGCTGCAAAATACATAAACTCTATCAGCATTGAAAAGTGAGATAGGTAGCTCCGTAATAACAGTAGGAGACTTCAACAAGTCTCCTTCGGTGAAGGACAGGACAACCAGAAAGAGGCGCAATAAAGACACGGAAGATCTAAATGCCACAATCAACATTTCCTCATATATCTGTTAGCTACCCGAACTGTCTATTCATGTCTTTTGCCCATGTTTTAATTGGGTTATTTGTGTTTTTGCAGTTGAGTTTTTGCAGTATCATGTAGATTTTAGAGACCAGGCGCTGATCAGAAATGTCATAGCTAAAAACTTTTTCCCAGTCTGTAGGTAGTCTTTTTACTCTTTTGGTGAAGTCTTTGGATGAGCATAGGTGTTTGATTTTTAGGAGCTCCCAGTTATCTAGTTTTTCTTCTACATTCTTTATAATGTTTTGTATACTGTTCATGCCATGTATTAGGGCTTCTAATGTGGTTCCTATTCTGTCTTCCATGATCTTTATCGTTTTAGATTTTATGTTTAAGTCTTTGATCCATTTTGAGTTAGTTTTTGTGCATGGAGGGAGGTATGGTCTTGTTTCATTTTTTTTGCAGATGGATATCCAGTTACGCCAGCACCATTTGTTTAAAGGACTGTCTTTTCTCCATTTACCTGTTTTGGGGTCTTTGTCAAATATCAACTGCTCATATGTGGATGGATTTATGTCTGGATTCTCAGTTCTGTTCCATTGGTCCATGTATCTGTTGTTGTACCAGTACCAGGCTGTTTTGACTACTGTGGCGGTATAATAGGTCCTAAAATCAGGTAAAGATGAGGTCTCTCAATTGTTCTTTTTTTTCGGTAATGCCTTATTTATCCGGGGCCTCTTTCCCTTCCATATGAAGTTGGTGATTTGTTTCTCCATCTCATTAAAGAATGTCATTGGGATTTGTATCAGAATTACATTAAATGTATAGATCACCTTTGATAGAATAGACATTTTTATAAAGTTACGTGTTCCTATCCATGAGCAAGGTACGTTTTCCCACTTGGTTTCTTGCAGAAGCGTACTGTAGTTTTCTTTGTATAAGTCTTTTACATCTCTGGTAAGATTTATTCCTAAGTATTTTACCTTCTTTGGGGCTACTGTAAATGGCATTGATTTGGTGATTTCCTCTTTGATGTTTTTTGTTGGTGTAGAGGAATCCAACTGATTTTGTATGTTTATCTTGTATCCCGATACTCTGCTGAACGCTTCTATTAGTTTCAGTAGTTCTCTTGAGGATTCCTTAGGGTTTTCTGTCTGTGTATAATCATCTGCAAATAGAGATAGTTTTATTTTTCCCTTGCCAATCTGGATGTGCTTTATTTCTTTATCTAGCCTAATTAATTGCTCTGGCTAGGACCTCCAACACTATGTTGAATAAGAGCGGTGATTAAGGCCATCCTTGTCTGGTTCCTGATTTCCATGGGAATACTTTCAGGCTCTCTCCATTTAGGGTGATGTTGGCTGTTGGCTTTGTATAAATGCCCTTTACTATGTTGAGGAATTTTCCTTCTATTCCTATTTTGCTGAGAGTTTTTATCATGAATGAGTGTTGAACTTTGTCAAATGCCTTTTCTGTATCGATTGATAAAATCATGTGATTCTTCTCTTTTGCTTTATTTATATGGTGGATTACATTAATTGCTTTTCTAATGTTGAACCATCCCTGCATAAAAAAAAACTGCATACCTGGTAAGAATTCCACTTGGTCATGGTGAATTATTTTTTTGATATGTTGTTGAATTCTATTGGCTAGAATTTTGTTGAGGATTTTTGCATCCACATTCATGAGGGATATAGGTCTATAATTTTCTTTTCTTGTGGTGTCTTTACCTGGTTTTGGTATCAGGGATATGGTGGCTTCATAGAATTAGTTTGGCAGTATTCCGTCCTTTTCTATGCTCTGAAATACCTTTAGTAGTAGTGGTGTTAACTCTTCTCTGAGAGTTTGGTAGAACTCTGCAGTGAAGCCGTCCGGGCCAGGGCTTCTTTTTGTTGGGAGTTTTTTTTTTTTTATTACTTTATCAATCTCTTCTTTTGTTATGGGTCTATTTAGTTGTTCTACCTCTGTTTGTGTTAGTTTAGGTAGGTAGTGTATTTCTAGGAATTCATCCATTTCTTCTAGGTTGTCAAATTTGTTGGAGTACAATTTTTCATGGTAATCTGATATGATTCTTTTAATTTCAGTTGGGTCTGTTGTAATATTGCCCATCTCATTTCTTATTTGGGTTATCTGCTTCCTCTCCTGTTTTCTTTTGTCAGTTTGGCCAGTGGTTTATCAATTTTGTTGATTTTTTTCAAAAAACCAGCTTTTGGTCTTGTGAATTCTTTCAATTGTTTTTCTGTTTTCTATTTCATTTAGTTCAGCTCTAATTTTTATTATTTGTTTTCTTCTGGTGCCTGTGGGTTTCTTTTGTTGCTCTCTTTCTATTTGTTCAAGTTGTAGGGATAATTCTTTGATTTTGGTCCTTTCTTCTTTTTGTATGTGTGCATTTATTGACATAAATTGGCCTCTGAGCACCTCTTTTGCTCTGTCCCAAAGGTTCTGATAGGGAGTGTTTTCATTCTCATTGGATTCTCTGAATTTCTTTATTCTATCCTTAATGTCTTCTATAATGCAGCCTTTTATGAGCAGGGTATTGTTCAGTTTCCAAGTGTTTGATTTCTTTTCCCTGGTTTTCCTGTTATTGTTTTCCACTTTTATGGCCTTAAAGTCAGAGAAGATGCTTTGTAATATTTCAATGTTTTGGATTCTGCTAAGGCTTGCTTTATGACCTAATAGGTGGTCTAGTCTAGAGAATGTTCCATTTGCACTAGAAAAGAAAGCATACTTGGTTGCTGTTGGGTGGAGTGTTCTGTATATGTCTATGAGGTCATGTTGGTTGATTGTGGCATTTAGATCTTCTGTGTCTTTATTGAGCTTCTTTCTGGATGCCCTGTCCTTCACAGAAAGTGGTGTGTTGAAGTCTCCTACCATTATTGTGGAGCTGTCTATCTCACTTTTCAATGCTGATAGGGTTTCTTTTATGTATCTTGCAGCCCTGTCATTGGGTGCATAAATATTTAATACGGTTATATCTTCTTGGTGTATTGTCCCTTTAATCATTATATAGTGTCCTTCCTTATCCGTTCTGATAGATTTAACTTTAAAGTCTATTTTGTCAGAAATTAATATTGCCGCTCCAGCTCTTTTTTGATTGTTGTTTGCTTGATACATTTTTTTCCATCCTTTGAGTTTTAGTTTGTTTGTGTCTCTAAGTCTAAGGTGTGTCTCTTGTAGGAAGCATACAGACGGATCTTGTTTTTTAATCCATTCTGCCACTTTTTGTCTCTTTATTGGTGCATTGTTATTAGTCCATTTACATTCAGGGTAATTATGGCTATCATTTTGATGTCTTTTTGTGTGTGTTGTTGACAGTTTCTTTTTCCCACTTGATTTTATGTGCTGAGTAGATTATCTTTATATATTGTCCTTTCCTCATATTTGTTGTTGTTGATTTTGTTTCTGCTGAGTCTCCATTTTTTTCTTGTATTTTATTTTGGTGAGTAGGATAGTCTGTCTCTCTTTGGTTACCTGATTATTTGCCCCTATTTTTCTAAATTAAAACCTAACTTTTATTTCTTTGTATTGCCGTATCTTCCTCTCCATTTGGAAGGTGTATGATGATTACATTTCTTAGTCCCTCTTTATTATTTTAATGTTGTCTTCTTTTCTATAATAACATCGCTATTACCCTGTCTTGGGCAAAAATTTTTTTTTTAATAATCTTGCTTTGTTTTTTTTTGGATTTCCCTGTCTGGATTGACTTCTGGTTGCTCTGCCCAGTGCTCTAGTCTTGGGTTGATACCTGATATTATTGATTTTCTAACCAAAGAACTCCCTTTAGTATTTCTTGTAGTTTTGGTTTGATTTTTATGAATTCCCTCAGCTTGTGTTTATCTGGAAATGTCTTAATTTCCCCTTCATATTCAAGAGACAGTTTTGCTGGATATATGATTCTTGGCAGGCAATTTTTTCCTTCAATTTTTGGAATATGTCCTCCCATTGCCTTCTTGCCTGCATGGTTTCTGCCGAGTAGTCCGAGCTTATTCTTATTGGCTCTCCTTCGTAGGTGACTTTTCGTTTATGCCTCGCTGCTCTTATAATTCTCTCTTTATCTTTAGTTTTGGCAAGTTTGATTATTATATGTCTTGTTAACTTTCTTTTAAGATCTACCTTATGTGGAGTTCGATGAGCATCTTGGATAGATATCTTCTCATCTTTCACAATATTGGGGAAGTTTTCTGCCAACAAATCTTCAACAAGTTTTTCTGTATTTTCTGTTATCCCTCCCTGTTCTGGTACTCCAATCACTCGTAGGTTATTTCTCTTGATAGAGTCCCACATGATTCTTAAGGTTTCTTCATTTTTTTTAATTCTTTTATCTGATTTTTCTTCAAATGTATTAGTGCCAAGTGATTTGTCTTCGAGTTCAGAAATTCTAGCTTCTACTTGCTCAGTTCTGCTCCTCTGACTTTCTATTGAGTTGTCTACTTCAGTAATTTTATTGTTAATCTTCTGAATTTCTGATTGCTACCTGTCTATGGATTTTTCCAGCTTATTAAACTTTTCATTATGTTCCTGAATAATCTTTCTGAGTTCTTCAGTTGCTTTATCTGTGTGTTCCTTGGCTTGTTCTGCGTATTGCCTCATTTCCTTCCTGATATCTTGAAGGGTTCTGTATATTAAACTTCGGCATTCTGCATCTGGTAGTTCCAGGAATGCACTCTCATCTAGAAGATCCCTGGAATCTTTGTTTTGAGAGCCTGTTGAGGTGATCATGTTCTGTTTCTTTATGCAACTTGATACTGACTGTTGTCTCCAAGCCATCTGTAAGTTATTGTATTCTTTTATGCTTGCTTAACATATCATATCTTCTTGCTTTGTTTTGTTTTGTTGTACCCCTATGGGTTTCTTGAGTAAGCTAACTTGATTTTTTTCACCCTTGGAGTTCTGTGGCCCTGTCCCCAGAGGGCTAGACCTGTTATCAGGTATATCAGTCTAGGAGTCCATTCACTTTTCTTGTATGAAGGTTTCCAGGCAGCTGATCATCAAGTGTGTGGTACAGGCTTTGTCCTACAGTCTTAGAGGGGCAGGTGTGATTGGCGTATATACCCGTATCTGTTTGCAGCAGAGGGTCATGCTCTGAACAAGGCGGGGGGCTGAGAACCAACCCCCAAGTGTCTCTGAGGAAAGCACGTCCCTCTTTCCTACAGTGTGCCTGTGGGTGGGTTCTGTAGAGGGACCATGGGCACCCAAAGTTTTTGGTTGTAAGGACTGGGAGGTACCAGTTATCTTTGGACCCCTGTGGCGGGTGGCTGGGTGACCTGAGTGGAGCTACCAGTCCTTAGGTTCCTGATGTGAGTAGGTGAGGACCTTGTTTAATAGGCAAAGCAATGTCAAACATCAAACACCCACCTCTCCACCACACAGCTGAAATGGTTGAAGTCTGCCAACAAGGGCCTATTCTCCCAAAATAGGCCCACACAGGTCCATGCAGAAGGGAAAGGTGCTCAATGTCCACGGACGGTTTATGCCTGGACAGGAGCTGCCTCTGTCCTGAGCTCCCACGGTTAGCAGAGCTAGCAAATTATCTTTTCCCCCAAATGGAAATTTTTTCCTTCCCCAAGGTCGGGAGGATGGCTGTAGGTGCTCAACAGTTCCTATGTCAGGCCTAGGGAATTCAGCTGCTGAAGCTGGTTTGCAGGTGGGAGGGGGGCGCATTAAAATATATGCAAGTACTTACCTTTTGCCCAGAGCATCATTCTTCTCAGGTTCCGGAGGTGTGAGTAGGCCGTGTGGCTGGCTGCTCCTCCCTGAGGAAACTGCAGCCAAACCCTAGTACCAGCCTGCCGCCGCTTTTCTGGGAATGGTGCCTGAGGGCTCCCCGCAATTCAGGTCCGGTAACTCCTTTCCCCTTCTGAATGGTCTTTTCCTCCCCCTGCCCCTCAGTTAGTTTTATAAGCTTGCCTTTGAAGCTGAAAGCTCCCAGCTGGTCACAAATATATTCATTTCACTTTTTTTGGAGGTCTTTGTTGTAAAGAGGGCTCCCCGGACGTGTCTGTCTATTCTGTCATCTTGGCTTCGCCTCCAAGTGAGTTCATTTTTGCAGTTTAAAGGGTTGCACTGTAAAAGGTGTGCAACAAAGGCAATGTTTAAAAAGTTTATTAAAAAGAATTAATTTAATATTGTCAAAAGTTTTAGCTGTCTGACTAAAGCTTAATGATTTAATTTATGAGATTTTTAGGAGCTTTAATGTTAAATAAAATATAAAACAAAGAATTGGGTTTCTTGCGTTAAAAGAACAAAATTTTCTTTGATTTCTGAGGTGAAGCGTTAATTAGTTCTTTGTGTAATCTGCCTCCAAGGAGGAGGTTAGGCCCCTCATTAGAATAAGATTCCTGAGCTGAAAACCAAGCTGCATGGGTTTTAGAAAAAAAAAAAAGCCAAGGTTTTCACTTTAAAAATCTTCAGTTAAATAACGTAAGTATTGTTTCACAGTGACCTGTAATAAACTCCTGACGACTCTGAAACTTCAAGGAAAGCCGCAGAAATATTTTTATAAAGGAAAAGTGCTAAAAAGTTTTCTTTAATAAATTACTTGGAAGGTGTTGTCAAAATCAAGAAAAATGCCTGATTCTCCCTGGGTTAAGATTTATAGGTATTTCCTCTTATGTTTTTGCCTAACATTAGACAGGAAATGCATAATATTATGTCATAATTTTATTATTGTTTCTTAATTCCTAACTTAGTCACAACTTTTTCAAAGCCAGTGGTTTGATTGGGAATTTGCATCATTTATCTATGAAGTTTTCTTGTATTAGTATTCAGGTATTTAAAGATTTGATCATCTTACTATATTTTTGGTATATCCTGACTTGGTATATTCTTGTATTATGTCTCAAGATTATTATGTATTGTATCTGAAGCTCTTTAAAAATATGGTTAATGGTTATGTTTAGGTACGTTTTAATTTAAATTTTTTAACTGATTTTATTTGGCCTTTACGATACGTTTGTAGTTAATTTCTATCACGTCTTTCACTATATAAGAGTATTCTTTTTATAAGTTAATCATGGCCATATTAACTTTTGTCATCTGCAGATAAGTCTTTACTTTGTTGATTTGCTGAAAACGTTTGACCAAAATATCTCAACAAAAAGATGGACTATATTGGACTTGCGAAATTGACTGACTAGACTGAATAAAATTTCCAGAATTCCTATACAGAAGCTGACTGTGGCTGATCCAGAAATACATGGAATGGAAATTAACTACATAAGACTGAGTAAATGAAAGGAAGCTATGGGTTTTATGTGGGAATATTGCTGATGTTTTAAGGTCCTGCTTTCTAGATATAAGAAACCATTTTCCTTTCTCCTAAATTATTTAAATAATGGGTTTAGATATTGTAACTCTTGAATTAGAAGTACTTCGTAAAAGCAGTCTTGTGACACTACTGCTTCTGAGAAAGTGACCCCTTTCCTTGTACAACAGAATAAAGGTGCCTTTCTTGTTCTTCCACCTCAGTCTCTCATTTATCAGCCATTAAGAGGCATTCTGAGTAAGAACCTGGGGCTTCCACCGGGTAACACAGGTGCTTTTTAATGGCCTAATTTTCCAATTGAGATGCTTCAACAAATGGATGTATTACTGGAAGTGCTCACTAGTCTATGACAAGAAACTTGGAAAAAGCTATCTGGCCAACATGTGAAAATTGTTGAATTGGTGAATGTTCTGCTGTGAATATTCTCAACAATAACAAATAAAATAAAATTAATCATTTTTTTCTTAATTCAGGCTAGTTGGTTGCAGTGTAACTTCAGCTCTCTAATAGATTCAGATTATGATTTTATAGTTTATCTGGCTTTTTCTTGTTTTTATGATGGAAGCAGTGCTTTTTCCAGCTTGCTACATCCTATGTGGAAGCCAGAAATTCCAGATGTCTGTTTATGATTTATTTGTCCCATTTTTGTGTGTGTGTGTGGTTGTTATGATGGGAACAATGGTCTTTAATTCTCTTCCACATCCTAACCCAAAGCCAGATGTCAGGATGATCTTCCTAAATCATAAATTGGATCCTGAAACGCCTTTTCTTTCTGTCCTTCCGTGGTTTCCCATTGTACCTCATATAAGAAGAATAAAAATTAAAAATCTATTTTTTTGGATTGGAAGGTCCTACATTATTTTGTTCTTTCCTGCCTCTTCAGCTTCATCTCATGCTGTTATCCTCACGATCTATAGTCTAGCTCAGAGATTGGCCAGCTTTTTCTGTAAAAGACCAGGTAGTAAAAAATGTTTTAGGCTTTTGGACCACATGGTCTCTGTTGCAATTACTCAACTCTGCTGTTGTAGGATGAAGCAGCCACAGACAATACATAAGTGAATGAGCTTGGTCGTGTTTGAATTAAACTTTATTTATGGACACTGAAATTTGAATTTCATATAATTTTCTCATAAAATATTATTATTATTTAAGGCTTTTTTTTTCTTCTGATCATTTAAAAATATAAGAACCATTCTTAGCTTACAGGCTACATGAAAAGATGTAGTAGGTCACATTTGGCCCATGAGTCGTAGTTTTCCAACCCTTGTCTAGCTACATTAGTTTCTTTACTGTAATGCCAAATGCAGCCCATCCCATTTGTTAATGACTCCTTTTTACCCTTCGGGTCTAGATTTAAATGTCACCCCTTCAAAGAGTCCTCCTCTAATCATTTCTGAAGTAGATCTGCCCCTCTCCATTCTTTTGTTCTGCATCCTGTTCTTTCCCTTTAACATTCTTATCACAATGTATAATTATATGTTTACGTTGTCTTGGTTATTGTTGACACATAGAGTATAAGCTCCATTTGGTCAAGGGATATCTGTTGGTGTTTTAGTCACCAGTGCCTAACTTTTCCACATTGAATTACTATTTATTCAATAAACATTTCTGAAATGTATTAATTGAATTAAAAGTGGCCACTCGGCATCCTTCTGCCCCTTTTGGCTTTGGTTGCTTATTTTCAGCAGCTGATTCATCTGTAGTTTTTAATAATTTATTTTATTTTTGTGGTAGTTGAGAATATACACAGAACATACACAAATTCAACAATTTCTACATGTACAATTCAGTGATATTGACCACATTCTTTAAGTTGTGCAGCCATTCTCACTATCATTTTCCAAATTGTTCCTCCCACATTAACATAAATGCACTGCCCCCTAAGGCTGCTATCTAATCTTTCGAACTGCTATTGTCAGTTGGATCTCATATAGATAGATCTTAAAAGAGCACAATGCTGAAGGCAGACATTCTTTACTAGTTAAGTTAAACAATTGTTCAGTTTTAAGCCCTCAGGGGATACATTTCATTTAAGGATTAAAATCTAAAGATTATTTTAGGGCAATAGTTTTAGGGGTGCAATCAGCTGCCAGGACTCCAGAAAGTCTAGAGTCCATGAGAATTTGAAATTGTATTCTACATTTTCCCCCTTTTGATCAGCATTCTTCTATAGAATATTTGATCAAAATGTTCAGGATTGGTGGCCATGCACCATCCAGTTCTTCCGGTTTCATGGCAAAGGAGGCAGTTGTTCTTGGAGGCAATAAGCCACACATTCCATTTCCTCCTCCTATTCCTGGCTCTCCTTCTTCCCCTGTTGCTCCAGGCAAATAGATACCCATTATTGGACCCTGGATGGCCACTTCCAACCTTTAAGACCCCAGGCAGTGTGTAACGAACTAGGAGGTAGAATCGAAGCACCAAACACGTTATTTGGCCAATTAACTGGGATGTCCCGTGGAACCATGACCCTAAAACTCCAAACCAAGGAACCAAATTCCATGAGGTGTTTGGTTGTACATAAGCAGCATCTCCAGCTACTCTTTTTTTTTTTTTTGTCGTTGTTGTAGACAACTTTCACCATTTCAACTTTTTAGAGTTGTACAACTTTTTGACAGCAATCACCTTAACTGGCTGTGTAACACTACCCTTAATCAATGTGAATTTTCTATCACAGTAAACCAAAATTCAGTATTCCATGAGCAACCCCCCCCCCCTTCTCCTTCCTTCCCACCCCTGGTAATCACTAATAAACTCAGGTCTCTATACATTTGCCTTTTGTTGTCTTTTTATGTAAGTGAGGTCATGCAATATTTGTCCTTTCGTGAATGACTTATTTCACTTAGCATAATATCGTCACGCTTCATCCATACTGTAGCATGTACCAATACTTCATTCTTCTCACTGGCTAAATGTACGTGCCACATTTTGTTTATCCCTTCATCTGCTGATGGGCATTTAGGTTGTTTCCACCTTTTGGCCATTGTGAAAGTGCTGCAATGAACATTGTTGTACAAGTATCTGTTTGAGTCTCTGTATTCAAGTCTTTTGGATAAATACCTAGGAGTGAAGCTGCTGGATCATTTGGTAGTTAAATTTTTAGTTTTTTTAATAAGAACGATCACACCATTTTCCACAATGGTTGTACCATTTTGCATTCCCACTAGCAATGGATAAGAGTTCCAATTTTCCCATATCCTAGGCAACAGTTGCTCCTTTCTGTTGTTTTCCTTTTTTTAGTCTTAACCATCCTAATGGGAGTGAAATGGTATCAATTACAGTTTGGATTTTCACCTCTCTGATAGCTAATGATGCTGAACATCTTTTCATGTGTTTGGTGGACATTTGTCCTCTTTGGTGAAATATCTATTCGAGCACATTGCCCATTTTATGATAAGATTATTTATCTTTTTGTCGTTGGTGAAGTTTTACATATATTTTGGCTATTAGATTCTTATTGGATATTTGGTTTCCAAGGATATTCTCCCAGCCGATAGCTTGTCTTTTCACATTTTTGATAAAGACTTTTGATGAACAAAAGTTTTTAATTTTTATTATCTCCCATTTATTTATTTTGTGTATTGCTGTTTGTGCTTTCGTTATTATATTAGATAATTCATTGTTAAAAGCTAGGCCTGATAGCATTGCCTCTACATTTCCTTCTAAGAATTTTATGGTTTTACTCTTCATATCTAGATCTTTAATCCATTCTTAATTTGTCCTTGTGTACCGTGTGAGGCATGGATGCAGTTTCAATTTTCAGCATGTCAAACACCATTTATTGAAGAAACTCTTCTTTCCCTATCAAATGAACTTAGCACCCTTGTCAAAAATCACTTGACCATAGATGTGTGGATTTATTTCTGGACCTCAATTCTATTCCACTGGTCTATGTGTCTATTGTTATACCAATACTGGGCTAATTTGATTACTGTGTTATTGTTGTTAGGTGATGTCAAATCTGTTCCCACTCAAAGCGACTGTATGTACAACAGAAAGAAACACTGCCCAGTCCTGCACCATCCTCACAGTCATTGCTTTGTTTCAGCCCATTGTTGCAGCCACTGTGTCAGTCCATCTTTTTGAGGCTCTTCCTCTTTTTTGATGACCCCTCTACCTTACCGAGCATGATATCCTTCCCCAGGGCCTGGTCCCTCCTGATAATATGTCCAAAGTATGAGAGAAAAAGTCTTACCATCCTTGCTTTCTTGAAGTGCTCAGGCTGTACTTCTTCCAAGACAAATTTGTGTGTTCTTCTGGCAGTCCATGTTATAGTCAATATTCTTCGCCAATACCATAAATCAAAGGCATCAATTCTTTTTCAGTCTTCCTTATTTATTGTCCAGCTCTCACATGCCTATGAGGCGATTGAAAATATCACGGCTTGGGTCAGGCACACCTTAGTCTTCAAAGTGATATCTTGGCTTTTTGAACACTTTAAAGAGGTCTTTTCAGTTTTTTTTTTTTTTCAGTAGATTTACCCAATGCAAACATCATTTAATTTCTTGACTGCATTGATTGGGTCTTGATTTTGGATCCAAGTAAAATGAGATCTTTGACAACTTCAGTATTTTCTCCATTTGTCATGATGTTGCTTATTGGTTCAGTTGTTTTGTTTTCTTATGATGAGGTGTAATCCATACTGAAGACTGTAGTCTTTGGTCTTTACCAGTAAGTTCTTCAAGTGCTCTTTGTTTTCAGCAAGCAAAGTTGTGTCATCCACATATCACAAGTTGTTAATGAGTATTCCACCAATCCTGATGCCTCATTCTCCTTCATATCGTCCAGTTTATCAGATTATTTGCTCAGCATACAGGTTGAATAAGTATGGTGAAAGAATACAGCCCTGACACACAGCTTTATTGACTTTAAAACACACAGTATCCTCTTGGTCTTTGTACAGTCGCTGCATGAGCACAATTAAGTGTTCTAGAATTCCCATTCTTTACAATGTTATCTATAATTTATTATGATCCACATAGTCAAATGCTTTTGCATACTCAATAAAACAGGTAAACATCTTTCCTGCATCGTTTAATGTTAAATGATGCAGGCAGCATCAAAAGAAGATGGAAGGGGGAGGCGGAGCCAAGATGGCTAACTAGGTAGATGCTACCTCGGATCCCTCTTGCAACAAAGACTTGGAAAAACAAGTGAATCGATCACATACATGACAATCTACAACCCTGAACAAAAAACACAGATTTAAAGAGTTGACCTGAGTGACAGAGACAGAGAACGAACAAATACGGGGAAGCAGTGACTGTTTTCGGAGCCTGGAGCCAGCGTCCCAGTCAGGTAACCTTGGTGCCGGGCTTAGGACTGGGCGCAGGTGAGCTGAACACGACATCTGTGACGGCCCAAACAAGGGGCGCAGCCCTAGCCTCCTGAACTGACCCCAGGAGGGGGCCCAGCCCGTCAGCGCCGGCAGCACAGCCACGTGGCTGGTGGGAGGAGAAGTCCCCGGGAGGCAGTGGCTGGTTCTGGAGCCGGGAGTGCAGCATCCCAGCCGGGGAACCTTGGCGCCGGGCTTTGGACTGGGCACAAGGGAGCTGAACGCGGCATCAGGTCAGGGCGCAAACACGGGGTGCAGACCTACTCCCCTGAACTAACCACGGGAGGGGGCCCAGCAGGTCCGCGGGGGCGGTGCGGTGACAGGGCTGGCAGGACGAGAAGTCCCCGGGAGGCAACCACTGATTTTGGAACCGGGAGTGCAGCGTCCCAGCAGGGGAACCTTGACGCTGGGCTTTGGATTGGCAGCAGAGGATCTGACGGCGGCTTCAGCGGGCCAGAACCTCGGGGACAATCTCCACACAGCCAGCACACATAGGCGACACGCCCCTTGGGAATCTCAGATAAAATAGTCATCCCAAGCAAGATAAGCAACTTTGGCTATATTCCAGGGTGCTACTCTCTGCTGTTTTTCTGAACCCTCCCCTCCCCTTGCCAGGCGGCTTCATTAACATTGGAATTTCCTGAGCCAGAGGGAGAAGGGCTCTGGCTCCACGGCTTTGCTTTTCCCTTTTTTTTTTTTTTTTTTTTTTGGTCTTTTCCTAACCCATTCTTCCAGCCTGAGAGAAAAAAAAAGAGAGAAGCAACCACAAAAAACCCAGGGACCAAAAATCCTTCCCTAATTTGACTAAAAACACAGAACCAGCTCCAGCCAAGCATATATGATCCAAATCTCGGGCTTTCATCCTTACAGGGAACAAGGTGGCTGTTATAATCCAAAGGCAGTTCTGATAGGGATCTGACTGCATTTTTTTTCAGCTGATTTACTGGAAAAACAAGTTCCCCAGGTCTGGTATCTCTGCTTATTCAACAGAGCCCTAACTGACCCACAACAGGGAACTGAGGGCTGAAGCTCCCCCCAGACCACCTAGCCTCTTGCCTTAGGGGTCTAAGGAGGGTGACACCTATTAATCAGTATAGGCACTTGCATTGGGGGCCTAAGGTACAGCTGCAGAGCCCTCCGACCAAGGTGCTATAGGAATAGAGACACCTACCTCACTGACACTTGGGGGAAGCCTGTCAGCACCCTACCCCCCCAGGAGTGTGAACCCCAGCTGCTAATAGAATCTGGTGCACACAACTATCACCACTACTTCTCGAGGTGGATAGGTGTTAGGGTGCAGCACACACTTGATGACCCAAAATCAGATTCTACACAAGAATAGTGAATAGACTCGGGCATAAATATCTGGCAACAGCCCAAACCAGCTGGTAATAGGTCATAAGTAAGTCAAGGGCTACAACAAACAAGATAGCACAATCTAGTAGCCCATCCAGGTATATTGAAAGAAAACAAAACAAGGTAAGACTCAGTGAGAAAATATAGAATAAATCACTACTATATCTTAGTGATGGCTCGGAGACAGCAGTCGATATCAAACCACATAAAGAAGCAGACCATGACAGCTTCTACAACCCCCCAAACAAAAGAATCAAAATCTTTCCCAAATAAAGATACAATCCTGGAATTATCAGATACAGAATATAAAAAACTAATTTACAGAATGCTTCAAGACATGAGGGATGACCTCAGAAATGAAATAAGGCAAACTGCAGAAAAAGCCAAGGAACACACTGATGAAACTGTTGAAGAACTCAAAAAGATTATTCAAGAACATAGTGGAAAAATTAATAAGTTGCAAGAATCCGTAGAGAGACAGCATACAGAAATCCAAAAGATTAACAATAAAATTACAGAATTAGACAATGCAATAGGAAGTCAGAGGAGCAGACTCAAGCAATTGGAATGCAGACTGGGAAATCTGGAGGACCAGGGAATTAACACCAACATAGCTGAAAAAAAAATCAGATAAAAGAATTTAAAAAAATGAAGAAACCCTAAGAATCATGTGGGACTCTATCAAGAAGGAGAACTTGCGTGTGATTGGAGTCTGAGAACAGGAAGGGAGGACAGAAAACACAGAGATAATAGTTGAAGATCTGCTGACAGAAAATTTCCCTGACATCATGAGAGACAAAAGGATATCTATCCAAGATGCTCATCGAACCCCATTTAAGATAGATCCAAAAAGAAAAACACCAAGACATATTATCATCAAACTTGCCAAAACCAAAGATAAAGAGAAAATTTTAAAAGCAGCCAGGGAGAAAAGAAAGGTCTCCTTCAAGGGAGAATCAATAAGAATAAGTTCAGACTACTCAGCAGAAACCCTGCAGGCAAGAAGGCAAAGGGATGACATATACAGAGCACTGAAGGAGAAAAACTGCCAGCCAAGGATCATATATCCAGCAAAACTCTTTCTGAAATATGAAGGCAAAATGAAGATATTTACAGATGAACACAAGCTTAGAGAATTTGCAAAAACCAAACCAAAGCTACAAGAAATACTAAAGGAAATTGGTCAGAAAACCAATAATATCAGATACCAGCACAACACAAGGTCGCAGAACAGAACATCCTGATATCAACTCAAATAGGGAAATCGCAAAAACAAATTAAGATTAATTAAAAAAAAGAATGCTCAAAACAGGGAATCATTGAAGTCAATATGTAAAAGATCACAATAATCAAAAAGAGGGACTAAATGAAGGTGGCATAGAACTGCCATATGGAGAGGGATACAAGGCGATATAGGACAATACAAGTTAGGTTTTTACTTAGAAAAATAGGGGTAAATATTAAGGTAACCACAAAGAGGTATAACAACTTCATAACTCAAAATAAAAAACAAGAAAAACGTAACAACTCAACAAACATAAAGTCAAATACTATGAAAATGAGGATCTCACAATTTACAAAGAAAAACGTCTCAGCACAAAAAAGTAAATGTAAAAATGAAATTGTCAACAACACACATAAAAAGGCATCAAAATGACAACACTAAACACTTATCTATGATTACACTGAATGTAAATGGACTAAATGCACCAATAAAGAGACAGAGAGTCACAGACTGGATAAAGAAACACGATCCGTCTATATGCTGCCTACAAGAGACACACCTTAGACTTAGAGACACAAACAAACTAAAACTCAAAGGATGGAAAAAAATATATCAAGCAAACAATAAGCAAAAAAGAAGAGGAGTAGCAATATTAATTTCTGACAAAATAGACTTTAAACTTAAATCCACCACAAAGGATAAAGAAGGACACTAAATAAGGATAAAAGGGACAATTGATCAGGAAGATATAACCATATTAAATATTTATGCACCCAATGACAGGGCTGCAAGATACATAAATCAAATTTTAACCGAACTGAAAAGTGAGATAGACACCTCCGCAATTATAGTAGGAGACTTCAACACACCACTTTCGGAGAAGGACAGGACATCCAGTAAGAAGCTCAATAGAGACACGGAAGACCTACTTACAACAATCAACCAACTTGACCTCATTGACTTATACAGAACTCTCCACCCAACTGCTGCAAAATATACTTTTTTTTCTAGCGCACATGGAACATTCTCTAGAATAGACCACATATTAGGTCATAAAACAAACCTTTCCAGAATCCAAAACATCGAAATATTACAAAGCATCTTCTCAGACCACAAGGCAATAAAAGTAGAAATCAATAACAGAAAAACTAGGGAAAAGAAATCAAATACTTGGAAACTGAACAATACCCTCCTGAAAAAAGACTGGGTTATAGAAGACATCAAGGAGGGAATAAGGAAATTCATAGAATGCAACGAGAATGAAAATACTTCCTATCAAAATCTCTGGGACACAGCAAAAGCAGTGCTCAGAGGCCAATTTACATCGATAAATGCACACATACAAAAAGAAGAAAGAGCCAAAATCAGAAAACTGTCCCTACAACTTGAACAAATAGAAAGTGAGCAACAAAAGAATCCATCAGGCACCAGAAGAAAACAAATAATAAAAATTAGAGCTGAACTAAATGAATTAGAGAACAGAAAAACAATTGAAAGAATTAACAAAGCCAAAAGCTGGTTCTTTGAAAAAATTAACAAAATTGATAAACCATTGGCTAGACTGACTAAAGAAATACAGGAAAGGAAACAAATAAACCGAATAAGAAATGAGAAGGACCACATCACAACAGACCCAACTGAAATTAAAAGAATCATTTCAGATTATTATGAAAAATTGTACTCTAACAAATTTGAAAACCTAGAAGAAATGGATGAATTCCTGGAAAAACACTACCTACCTAAACTAACACATTCAGAAGTAGAACAACTAAATAGACCCATAACAAAAAAAGAGATTGAAACGGTAATCAAAAAACTCCCAACAAAAAAAAGCCCTAGCCCGGACGGCTTCACTGCAGAGTTCTACCAAACTTTCAGAGAAGAGTTAACCCCACTACTACTAAAGGTATTCCAAAGCATAGAAAATGACGGAATACTACCCAACTCATTCTATGAAGCCACCATCTCCCTGATACCAAAACCAGGTAAAGACATTACAAAAAAAGAAAATTATAGACCTATATTCCTCATGAACATTGATGCAAAAATCCTCAACAAAATTCTAGCCAATAGAATACAACAACACATCAAAAAAATAATTCACCCTGATCAAGTGGGATTTATACCAGGTATGCAAGGCTGGTTTAATATCAGAAAAACCATTAATGTAATCCATCACATAAATAAAACAAAAGACAAAAACCACATGATCTTATCAATTGATGCAGAAAAGGCATTTGACAAAGTCCAACACCCATTCATGATAAAAACTCTTACCAAAATAGGAGTTGAAGGAAAATTCCTCAACATAATAAAGGGCATCTATGCAAAGCCAACAGCCAATATCACTCTAAATGGAGAGAACCTGAAAGCATTTCCCTTGAGAACGGGAACCAGAAAAGGATGCCCTTTATCACCGCTCTTATTCAACATCGTGTTGGAAGTCTTGGCCAGGGCAATTAGGCTAGACAAAGAAATAAAAGGTATCCGGATTGGCAAGGAAGAAGTAAAGTTATCACTATTTGCAGATGACATGATTATATACACAGAAAACCCTAAGGAATCCTCCAGAAAACTACTGAAACTAATAGAAGAGTTTGGCAGAGTCTCAGGTTATAAAATAAACATACAAAAATCAATTGGATTCCTCTACATCAACAAAAAGAACACCGAAGAGGAAATCACCAAATCAATACCATTCACAGTAGCCCCCAAGAAGATAAGATACTTAGGAATAAATCTTACCAAGGATGTAAAAGACCTATACAAAGAAAACTACAAAGTTCTACTACAAGAAATTCAAAAAGACATACTTAAGTGGAAAAATATACCTTGCTCATGGATAGGAAGACTTAACATAGTAAAAATGTCTATTCTACCAAAAGCCATCTATACATTTAACGCACTTCCAATCCAAATTCCAATGTCATATTTTAAGGGGATAGAGAAACAAATCACCAATTTCATATGGAAGGGAAAGAAGCCCCGGATAAGCAAAGCACTACTGAAAAAGAAGAAGAAAGTGGGAGGCCTCACCTTACCTGACTTCAGAACCTATTATACAGCCACAGTAGTCAAAACAGCCTGGTATTGGTACAACAACAGGCACATAGACCAATGGAACAGAATTGAGAACCCAGACATAGATCCATCCACATATGAGCAGCTGATATTTGACAAAGGACCAGTGTCAATTAACTGGGGAAAAGATAGCCTTTTTAACAAATGGTGCTGGCATAACTGGATATCCATTTCAAAAAAATGAAACAGGACCCATACCTCACACCATGCACAAAAACTAACTCCAAGTGGATCAAACACCTAAACATAAAGACTAAAACGATAAAGATCATGGAAGAAAAAATAGGGACAACCCTAGGAGCCCTAATACAGGGCATAAACAGAATACAAAACATTACCAAAAATGATGAAGAGAAACCCGATAACTGGGAGCTCCTAAAAATCAAACACCTATCCTCATCTAAAGACTTCGCCAAAAGAGTAAAAAGACCACCTACAGACTGGGAAAGAATATTCAGCTATGACATCTCCGACCAGCGCCTGATCTCTAAAATCTACATGATTCTGTCAAAACTCAACCACAGAAAGACAAAAAACCCAATCAAGAAGTGGGCAAAGGAGATGAACACACATTTCACTAAAGAAGATATTCAGGCAGCCAACAGATACATGAGAAAATGCTCTCGATCATTAGCCATTAGAGAAATGCAAATTAAAACTACGATGAGATTCCATCTCACACCAACCAGACTGGCATTAATCCAAACAACACAAAATAATAAATGTTGGAGAGGCTGCAGAGAGATTGGAACTCTCATACACTGCTGGTGGGAATGTAAAATGGTACAACCACTTTGGAAATCTATCTGGCGTTATCTTAAACAGTTAGAAATAGAACTACCATACAACCCAGAAATTCCACTCCTCGGAATATACCCTAGAGATACAAGAGCCTTCATACAAACAGATATATGCACACCCATGTTTATTGCAGCTCTGTTTACAATAGCAAAAAGTTGGAAGCAACCAAGGTGTCCATCAACGGATGAATGGGTAAATAAATTGTGGTATATTCACACAATGGAATACTACGCATGGATAAAGAACAGTGACGAATCTCTGAAACATTTCATAACATGGAGGAACCTGGAAGGCATTATGCTGAGCGAAATGAGTCAGAGGCAAAAGGACAAATATTGTATAAGACCACTATTTTAAGATCTTGAGAAATAGTAAACCTGAGAAGAACACATACTTTTGTGGTTACGAGAGGGGGAGGGAGGGAGGGTGGGAGAGGGTTTTTTATTGATTAATCAGTAGATAAGAACTGCTTTAGGTGAAGGGAAAGACAACACTCAATACATGGAAGGTCAGCTCAATTGGACTGGACCAAAAGCAAAGAAGTTTCCGGGATAAAATGAATGCTTCAAAGGTCAGCGGAGCAAGCACGGGGGTCTGGGGAACATGGTTTGCGGGGACTTCTAAGTCAATTGGCAAAATAATTCTATTATGAAATCATTCTGCATCCCACTTTGAAATGTGGCATCTGGGGTCTTAAATGCTAACAAGCGGCCATCTAAGATGCATCAATTGGTCTCAACCCACCTGGAGCAAAGGAAAATGAAGAACACCAAGGCCACACGACAACTAAGAGCCCAAGAGACAGAAAGGGCCACATGAACCAGAGACCTACATCATCCTGAGACCAGAAGAACTAGTTGGTGCCTGGCCACGATCGATGACTGCCCTGACAGGGAGCACAGCAGAGGACCCCTGAGGGAGCAGGAGATCAGTGGGATGCAGACCCCAAATTCTCATAAAAAGACCAAACTTAATGGTCTGACTGAGACTGGAGGAATCCCGGCGGCCATGCTCCCCAGACCTTCTGTTGACACAGGACAGGAACCATCCCTGAAGACAACTCATCAGACATGAAAGGGACTGGTCAGCGGGTGGGAGAGAGATGCTGATGAAGAGTGAGCTAATTATATCAGGTGGACACTTGAGATTGTGTTGGCAACTCTTGTCTGGAGGGGGGATGGGAGGATAGAGAGAGAGGGAAGCAGACAAAATTGTCAAGAAAGGAGAGACTGAAAGGGCTGACTCAAGAGGGGGAGAGCAAGTGGGAGTAGGGAGTGAGATGTATGTAAACTTATATGTGACAGACTGATTGGATTTGTAAACGTTCACTTGCAGCTTAATAAAAGTTATTAAAAAAAAAAAAAAAAGCCCTGGCCCGGATGGCTTTACTGCAGAGTTCCAACAAACTTTCAGAGAAGAGATAACACTACTACTACTAAAGGTATTTCAAAGCATAGAAAATGACGGAATACTACCCAACTCATTCTATGAAGCTACCATCTCCCTGCTACCAAAACCAGGTAAAGACACCACAAAAAAAGAAAATTACAGACCTATATCCCTCATGAACATAGATGCAAAAATCCTCAACAAAATTCTACCCAATAGAATTCAACAACATATCAAAAAAATAATTCACCCTGATCAAGTGGGATTTATACCAGGTATGCAAGGCAAAGCCAACAGCCAACATCACTCTAAATGGAGAGAGCCTGAAAGCATTTCCCTTGAGAACTGGAACCAGACAAGGATGCCCTTTATCACCGCTCTTATTCAACATTGTGCTAGAAGTCCTAGCCAGAGCAATTAGGCTAGACAAAGAAATAAAGGGCATCTGGATTGGCAAAGAGGAAGTAAAATTATCTCTATTTGCAGATGACATGATCTTATACACAGAAAACCCCCACGAACCCTCCAGAAAACTACTGAAACTAATAGAAGAGTTTGGCAGAGTCTCAGGTTATAAGATAAACATACAAAAATCACTTCGATTCCTCTACATCAACAAAAAGAACACCGAAGAGGAAATAACCAAATCAATACCATTCACAGTAGCCCCCAAGAAGATAAAATACTTAGGAATAAATCTTACCAAGGATGTAAAAGACCTATACAAAGAAAACTACAAAGCTCTACTACAAGAAATTAAAAAGGACATAATTAAGTGGAAAAACATACCTTGCTCATGGATAGGAAGACTTAACATAGTAAAAATGTCTATTCTACCAAAAGCCATCTATACATACAATGCACTTCCAATCCAAATTCCAATGTCATTTTTTAAGGTAATAGAGAAACAAATCACCAACTTCATATGGAAGGGAAAGAAGCCTCGGATAAGCAAAGCATTACTGAAAAAGAAGAAGAAAGTGGGAGGCCTCACTCTACCTGATTTCAGAACCTATTATACAACCACAGTAGTCAAAACAGCCTGGTTCTGGTACAACAACAGACACATAGACCAGTGGAACAGAATTGAGAACCCAGATATAAATCCATCCACATATGAGCAGCTGATATTTGACAAAGGACCAGTGTCAGTTAACTGGGGAAAAGATAGTCTTTTTAACAAATGGTGCTGGCATAACTGGATATCCATTTGCAAAAAAATGAAACAGGACCCATACCTCACACCATGCACAAAAACTAACTCCAAGTGGATCAAAGACCTAAACATAAAGACTAAAATGATAAAGATCATGGAAGAAAAAATAGGGACAACCTTAGGAGCCCTAATACAGGGCATAAACAGAATACAAAACATTACCAAAAATGATGAAGAGACACCAGATAACTGGGCGCTCCTAAAAATCAAACACCTATCCTCATCTAAAGACTTCACCAAAAGAGTAAAAAGACCACCTACAGACTGGGAAAGAATTTTCAGCTATGACATCTCCGACCAGTGCCTGATCTCTAAAATCTATATGATTCTGTCAAAACTCAACCACAAAAAGACAAACAACCCAATCAAGAAGTGGGCAAAGGATATGAACACACACTTCACTAAAGAAGATATTCAGGCAGCTAACAGATACATGAGAAAATGTTCTCGATCATTAGCCCTTAGAGAAATGCAAATTAAAACTACGATGAGATTCCATCTCACTCCAACAAGGCTGGCATTAATCCAAAAAACACAAAATAATAAATGTTGGAGAGGCTGCGGAGAGATTGGAACTCTTATACACTGCTGGTGGGAATGTAAAATGGTACAACCACTTTGGAAATCTATCTGGCGTTATCTTAAACAGTTAGAAATAGAACTACCATACAACCCAGAAATCCCACTCCTCGGAATATACCCTAGAGAAATAAGAGCCTTCACACAAACAGATATATGCACACCCATGTTTATTGCAGCTCTGTTTACAATAGCAAAAAGCTGGAAGCAACCAAGGTGTCCATCAACGGATGAATGGGTAAATAAATTGTGGTATATTCACACAATGGAATACTACGCATCGATAAAGAACAGTGACAAATCTGTGAAACATTTCATAACATGGAGGAACCTGGAAGGCA
This sequence comes from Elephas maximus indicus, assembly GCF_024166365.1. NCBI lineage: Eukaryota > Metazoa > Chordata > Mammalia > Proboscidea > Elephantidae > Elephas > Elephas maximus. The sequence goes on along the minus strand of NC_064846.1, from coordinate 95,239,425 downwards.
GTATGCTGAGCGAAATTAGTCAGAGGCAAAAGGGCAAATATTGTACAAGACCACTATTATAAGATCTTGAGAAATAGTATAAACTGAGAAGAACACATACTTTTGTGGTTACAAGAGGGGGGAGGGAGGGAGGGTGGGAGAGGGTTTTTTACTGATTAATTAGTAGCTTAAGAACTGCTTTAGGTGAAGGGAAGGACAATACTCAATACATGGAAGGTCAGCTCAACTGGACTGGACCAAAAGCAAAGAAGTTTGCGGGATAAACTGAATGCTTACGAAAGGAGAGACTGGAAGGGCTGACTCATTAGGGGGAGAGCAAGTGGGAGTACGGAGTAAGGTGTATATAAACTTATATGTGACAGTCTGACTTGATTTGTAAACGTTCACTTGAAGCTCAATAAAAGTTAATAAAAAAAAAAAAAGAAGATGGAAGGAATACAGAGTCATAGCATAAAGAACTGGTCGACTTCCAACCATTTCAAGAGGTAGCATATGATCAGGATCTGATGACATGAAGGAAGAAGTTCAAGGTGCACTGAAGGCATTGGTGAAAAACAAGGCTCCCGGAATTGACGGAATAACAATTGAGGTGTTTCAACAAATGGATGCAGCGCTGGAAGTGCTCACTGTCTGTGCCAGAAAATTTGAAAGACAACTACCTTGTCAACCGACTAGAAGAGATCCATATTTATGCATATTACCAAGAAAGGTGATCCAACAAAATGTGGAAATTATCAAACAGTATCATTAATATCACATGCAAGCAAAATTTTGCTGAAGATCATTTAAAAAGTGTCTGCAGCAGTATATCAATAGGGAACTGCCAGAAATTCAGGCCAGGTTCAGAAGAGGATGTAGAACCAGGGATATCATTGCTGATGTCAGTTGGATCCTGGCTGAAAGCAGACAAAACCAGAAAGATGTTTTTCTGTGTTTTATTGACTATGCAAAGGTTTTTGACTGTGTGGATCATAACAAATTATGGATAACATTGCAAATAATGGGAATTCCAGAACACTTAATTGCACATGTCATTAAAATACTTTGTCTTCTCGAGATACCCTTTGAAATCTTCTACTCAGCTCTTTTACTTCATCATTTCTTCCATTCTCTTAGCTACTCTACATTCAACAGCAAGTTTCAGAGTCTCTTCTGACATCTATTTTGGTCTTTTCTTTCTTTCCTGTCTTTCTAATGATCCCTTGTTTTCTTCATATATGATGTAAGTGATGTTATCGCACAACTTATCTGGTCTTCAGTCATTAGTGTTCAATGTGTCAAATCTATTTTTGAGGTCATCTCCAAATTCAGGTAATGTATACTCAAGGTTGTATTTTGGTTCTTATGGACTTGTTCTAGTTTTCTTCAGCTTCTACTTGAACTGGCATAAGGGCAATTGATGGTCCCTTCTGCAGTTGGCCCCTGGACTAGTTTTGACTGATGATACTGAGCTTTTCCATAGTCTCTTTCCAGGGATGTAGTTGATTTGATTTCTGTGTTTTCCATCCAGTGAGGTCCACGTGTGTACTCTCCATTTATGTTGTTGAAAAAAGGTATTTAAAATGAATAAATCATTGGTCTTGCAAAATTCTGTCATGGGATCTCCAGTGTCATTTCGCTCACCAAGGCCATATTTTCCAACTACAGATCCTTCTTCTTTGTTTCTAACTTTGGCTTTCTAGTTGCCAGTAATTATCAATGCATCTTGATTACATGTTTGATCAATTTCAGCTGCAGAAGTTGATAAAAATCTTCATTTTCCTGTTCTTTGGCCTTAGTGGTTGCTGCATAAATTTCCAGCATAGTAAACCCATTGCCATCGAGTCAGTTCTGACTCATAGCGACCCTAATGGACAGAGTAAAACTGCCCCATGGGGTTTACAAGGAGCACCTGGTGTATTTGGACTGCTGATCCCCAGAATAGTAGCCCCTATGATTGTCTAATTCAAAATGACCAATACCAGTCCATTTCACCTCACTAATGCTGAGGATATCAATCTTTATGTGTTCCATTTCATTTTTGATGACTTCCAATTTTCCTAGATTCATGCTTCATACATTCCAAGTTCCAATTATTAATGGATAGTTGCAACTGTTTCTTCTCATATTCAGTAATGCCACCTCAGCAAACAAAGGTCCCCAAAGCTTTACTCCATTCACATCTTTAAGGTCAACTCTACTTTGAAGAGGAAGCTCTTCTCCAGTTGTATTTGAGCATTTTCCAACCTGAGGGGTTCATTTTCCAGCACTATATCAGTGTTCCACTGCTACTCATAAGGTTTTCACTGGCCAATTTTTTCAGAAGTAGACCACCAGGTCCTTCTTGCTCGTCTGTCTTAGTCTGGAAGCTCCACTGAAACCTGTCCACCACGGGTGACCCTGCTGGTATTTGAAATACCAATAGCATAGCTTTCAGCATCACAGCAATGCACAAGGTACCACAGTACAACAAACTGACAGACATGTGGGATTGATTATTGTAGCTGTGTAATATGTTTTAACATCAGGAAGTGTGAGTTCTCCTACTTTATTCTTCTCTTTGAACATTGCTCTAGCTATTCAGGGCCTCTTGCCATTCTATATAAATTAAGGATTGGTTTTCCCATTTCTGTAATGAAGGCTGTTGGAATTTTAATCGAGATTGTGTTTAATCTATAGATCACGTTGGGTAGTATTGACATCTTAACAATATTAAGCCTTCTAATCCATGAAAACCCTGGTGCCGTAGTGGCTAAGTACTATGGCTGCTAACCAAGAGGTCAGCAGTTTGAATCCTCCAGGAACTGCTTGGAAACTCTATGGGGCAGTTCTACTCTATCCTATAGGGTCGCTATGAGTCGGAATCGACTCGACGGCAGTGGGTTTGGTTTTTTTGGTAATCCATGAACGCTGAACATTTTTTCATCTGATTATTTTAATTATGGATGCGCTGAAGATACCTGAAGGCTTATTGTGCCAAGCAGTGGTAGGTTCAGCTTAACCTAGATCCATCACCTCCCCCCTTTCACATCACACACAACAACTTCATGCTAGGTGTATGAGCTGTAAAAATGGTCAGATTTGAGTTCTAGAATTTCTTTGATTTTTTTGAAGAACAGTGGAAAAATTAGTAGTTGGTTCCAAGGGCATAGCTAAAATCTTACATATATTGAAGACAGTAGAGTGAGAAAGAGGGGCCTTCTTTATGAGGTCATAACTGAAAGTTAGGTAAGTAAATGCCATAAGGGTGAAAATAGCAAATCAATATTCTCATTTTCTGTCCAAAGGTTTGACTGGGGGAAGTGTCCATGTATTTGCCTTTGGGTGTAGACTATAGGGTGGAGAAATCAACTTTAAGGAGGTGGAATAACTTGCCCAAATCCTTATGGTTAAATTCTCAACTGATCTTGGGATTAGATCTGAGAATTCAAATTCATCCCTCTTTGCTATTTTCTTAGAAAACAATGTGCTTTCTACCTCAACATATGTTGTTGTTGTTAGTTGCCATCGAGTCAGCTCCAGCTCATGGTGACCTTATGTATAACAGAATAAAACATTGTCCTGTCCTGTGCCACCTTCATTATTATTAGTGTGTTTGAGTCCACTGTTGTGGCTGTTGTGTCAACCCATCTCACTGAGTGTTTCCCTTGTTTTAACTGACCCTCTATTTTACTAAACAGGATATCCTTTTCTATCGAATAGTCTTTCCTGACAACATGTCCAAAGTAAGCAAGACAAAGTCTTGCCATCCTCACTTCTAAGGAACATTTGGTTGTATTTCTTCTACAACTGATTTGTTTGTTCTTTTGGCAGTCCATGGTATATTCAATATTTTCCTCAACACCTTCGGACTGAAGGCATACGTTCAGATTAAAATTCACTCTCATTGAATACTTTGGTCCTACTACAAACAAATTAAGGGATGAAGGAATGGGGTAAGGGTGAATGTTCATTCTTATTTGAGTAGCTTCCTATTGTTGTTGTTGTCGGATGCCATCGAGTCTCTTCCGACCCGTAGCGGCCCTAAGCACAACAGAAAAAAACACTGCCCGGTCCTGCGCCATCCTCAACAATCGTTGATATACTTGAGCCCATTATTGCACCCACTGTGTCAATCCACCTCCTTGAGGGTCTTCCTCTTTTCCACCGACCCTGTACTTTGCCAACCATGATGTCCTTCTCCAGAGACTGATTCCCCCTGACAACATATCCAAAGTATGTAAGATGCAGTCTCACCATCCTTGCTTCTAAGGAGCATTCTGGCTGTACTTCTTTCAAGACAGATTTATCTATTCTTTTGGCAGTCCACGGTGTATTCAATACTCTCCTCCAACAGCACAATTCGAAGGCATCAATTCTTCTTCGGTCTTCCTTATTCATTGTCCAGCTTTCACATGCATATGATGTGATTGAAAATACCATGGCTTGGGTCAAGCACACCTTAGTCTTCAAGGTGACATCTTAGCTTTTCAACACTTTAAAGAGGTCCTTTGCAGCATATTTGCCCAATGCAATGCCTCTTTTGATCTCTTGACTGCTGCTTGCATGGCTGTTGATTGTGGATCCAAGTAAAATGAAATCCTTGAAAACTTCAATCTTTTCTCCCTTAATCATGATGCTGCCTATTGGTCCAGTTGTGAGGAATTTTGTTTTCTTTATGTTGAGGTGTAATCCATACTGAAGGCTGTGGTCTTTGATCTTCATTAGTAAGTGCTTCAAGTCCTCTTCACTTTCAGCGAGCCAGGTTGAGTCATCTGCATAACACAGGTTGTTAATAACTCTTCCTCCAATCCTGATGCCCCGTTCTTCTTCACACGGTCCAGCTTCTCAGATTATTTGTTCAGCATACAGATTGAATAGGTATGGTGAAAGGCTACAACCCTGACACACACCTTTCCTGACTTTAAACCAATCAGTATCCCCTTGTTCTGTCCGAACAACTGCCTCTTGATCTATGTACAGGTCCATCATGAGCACAATTAAGTGTTCTGGAATTCCCATTCTTCGCAATGTTATCCATAATTTGTTACAATCCATACAGCCAAATGCCTTTGCATAGTCAACAAAGCACAGGTAAACATCGTTCTGGTATTCTTTGCTTTCAGCCAGGATCCATCTGACATCAGCAATGATGTTATTCCTGGTTCCGTGTCCTCGTCTGAATCCATCTTGAATTTCTGGCAGTTCCCTGTTGATATACTGCTGCAGCATCTTTTGAATGGTCTTCAGCAAAACTTTGCTTGAATGTGATATTAATGACATTGTTCTATAATTTCCGCATTTAGTTGGACCACCTTTCTTGGGAATAGGCATAAATATGGATCTCTTCCAGTCAGTTAGCCAGGAAGCTGCCTTCCATATTTCTTGGCATAGATGAGTGAGCACTTCCAGCGCTGCATCCATTTGCTGAAATATCTCAACTGATACGCCGGCAATTCCTGCAGCCTTGTTTTTCGCCTATGCCTTCGGTGCAGCTTGGACTTCTCCCTTCAGTACCTTTGGTTCTTGATCATATGCTACCTCTTGAAATGGTTGAACTTCAACTAATTCTTTTTGGTATAATGAGTCTGTGTATTCCTTCCATCTTTTTTTGATGCTTCCTGCATCGTTTGATATATTACCTACAAAATCCTTCACTTTTGCAACTGGAGGCTTGAATTTTTTCCTACTGTCAAAGACAGAGACTGGAAATTGAGAACTAGTATTCTTGTTCTGGAGTCTCCTTTTTCTCTGAGGGAGATGGTATTCCCAGCTATGGCATAATTGAAATTCACACATCATCAAAGTGTTTTCTTATCCATTGTTTTAAAATATTTCCTGTCCTTCAAACAATATTCCAAGACAAAAGATTTTTTATTAGACTGTGTCTTCAAATTCATTACCCATAACATTGTGGGCAGTCCACATCCCTTCCCTTGCTCACTGAGAGTGTCCAGATGAACCGCAGATCACCAATAATAGCGCTAACTCAGGAATGGACCCAGCCTCTAAATAAAAAAAAATTAGTGTTGAGTATCTAAATGTCAGGAGACAGGAAGTATTTGGGAATTATCAGATTTATAATACCCATTGTCATGGGTTGAATCGTGTACCCAAAAAATATGTATAGCAATTTGGCTGTGCCATGATTCCCAGTATTGTGTGATTGTCCACCATTTTGTCATCTGATGTGATTTTCCTATATGTTGTAATCCTATCACTATAATATGATGTTAACGAGACGGATTACTGGCACTTATACTGATGAGATCTACAAGATTAGATTGTGTCTTAAGTCAATCCCTTTTGAGATATAAAAGAGAGAAGCTAGCAGAGAGACATGGGAACCTCATACCACCAAGAAAGCAGTGCCAGGAGCAGAGCGAATTTGATGACAAGGACCTTCCTCCAGAACCAACAGAAAGAAAGCCTTCCCCTAGAGCTGGCACTGTGAATATGAACTTCTAGCCTTCTAGACTGTGAGAGAATAAATTTCTCCTTTTTAAAACCATCCACTTTTGGTATTTCTGTTAAAGCAGCACTAGATGACTAAGACACCCATACATATTCTTCACTGTATTAACGCAGATGAATAGACATTGGTGGCAGGCAGAATAATGGTTCTCAAAGATGTCAAGATGTTCACATTATAATCCCTTAAACCTGTGAATATGTTATGTCACATGGTAAGGGGGAATGGAAATTCAGGTTGATAATCAGCTGACCTTGAGATGAGGAGATTATCCTGGATTATCCGAGTGGGCCCAGTGCAATCACAGGGTCCTTATAAGTGAAAGATGGAGGCAGAAGTGTCAGTGTTAGGGTGACACATTATGAGAAAGACTTTTACCAACCATTGTTTTTTGGAAAATTTAGGAGGGAGCCACAAGCCAAGGAATGTAGCTGGCTTCTAGAAGAGGCAAGGAGCAAGAGAAGAAATAAATGTATTTCTAGGGAGCATGCAGAAAATTTCCTGAAAAATCAGTATGCTGGGTCTCTGACTAGAGGCTTCAGATATAACCTGCTATACCTTCTTGTGTTATTGAAATTATCTATGATGTCTAGTGTTGTTTCCAAATAGGCAAACACCAGATAAGAGGGAAATAAATCAGATCAGAAGTGATAATAACAAGAAGAATGAATTCTGTTTTTCTTATGTTGAGTTTTACAAGAATTTCCCTACTAGCATATGCTGATAATTCACTTAACAAATATTTATTGAGCACATGCCTTTCACCAAGCATTGTGGATACATCCATATCAAACAGATGGAATTCTCTTCCCTTTTAGAGCTTAAATTCGAGTGCTGTGTATTTATATCCTCTTACAGGAGTTAAGGAAGCCATGGACACAACCAGTAAAAGAGGCATGGGATAGGCTAATGCATATTGGATAGGAAAGTGTGTCTTGTACAACTTCTCTATAAAAACCCCTTCACCATGGTAGTAGACAGTTATGACCTCATTTCTTAGTGAGAGAAAATATAGAGTCTATGACACAGAGTAGTTAGTCTAAGTCACATTCCCTTATTCTGTTCCCAGAGCATTCACTAAGCCAGGGTCCCGTGTGTATGAACAGTGTTGGCTGCTCTTTCTTTGTTTTACAGACCAATGAGCAACATCATGATAAACGGAGAAAAGATTGAAGTTGTCAAGGATTTCATTTTACTTGGATCCACAATCAACAGCCAGGGAAGCAGCAGTCAAGAGATCAAAAGAGGCATTGCATTGGGCAAATCTGCTGCAAAGGACCTCGTCAAAGTCTTGAAGAGTGAAGATGTCACCCTGAAGATTAAGGTGTGCCTGACCCAAGCCATGGTATTTTTAATCGCATCATATGCATGTGAAAGCTGATATGTGAAAGCTGGACCATGAATAAGGAAGACCGAAGAAGAGTTGATGCCTTTGAATTGTGGTGTTGGCGAAGAATAGTGAATATACCATGGACTGCCAAAAGAATGAACAAATCTATCTTAGAAGAAGTACAACCAGAATGCTCCTTAGAAGCAAGGATGGCGAGACTGTGTCTTATATACTTTGGACATGTAGTCAGGAGGGATCAGTCCCTGGAGAAGGACATCATGCTTGGCAGAGTACATGGTCAGCGAAAAAGAGGTGGATTGACACCGTGGCTGCAACAATGAGCTCAAGCATAACAAGGATTGTGAGGATGGCACAGCACCGGGCAGTGTTTCGTTCTGTTGTGCATAGGGTCACTATGAGTCGGAACTGACTCGACGGCACCTAACAACAACAACAAAAACAACAACAACATACAAGCAATGTGGAGAAGGAACCTGAGACCATCTTTGGGACAGAGCTTAATACAAATTTCAATCCCTTTGCTGATGAGTAATTAAAGGCAGGTCCACAGTCCAACACATGAGTAGAGTGATCAGCTGCTATGGGGTAATAAAAAAAGACACATAAAATGTGGGAGAAATGGTAGAATGCTATGGATAGAAAGAATATTCAACAAGTCACCTAGCCAAGGCTCCAGCTTCCAGGCAGAAAACTACCTAAACTCCCCAGATAAATCAATTTTAACTAAATCCGAAAAGTATAGAATCTTCTTGATCTAGGTAGTTTTAAAGTAACAGTAAGCCTCACTTCTCTGCATGCCAGGAAGTTATTTGTCCTTGCTAATATGTATTTTTCTTGTTATAGTGTAAGTAAATATTTCTTTGATTCTATCTAAAAGATAGCATTCTAACAGATCAGGTTTCTGTTATTAAAACACTTTAATCTAGAAAGACAATGATAAATCCTTCCAGCAGAAGCCCAAGGAGATTCAGAAAAAAATGATAGCACAGATTGAAAGTAAAACAGTAGAGGAAGATGTTATAGTAACCAAGGGAAAGAGTTAAAAAAAAAAAAAAAGAGGGTGGGGCACATCCATAGACATAAATCAGCCATTTCAGATGTACATAGGAGAGTCTATTAGACTATCGGTGACATTTACCAAAGCACTTTCAATGGGGTTGTGGGTGGTAGGCTGATTATAGTGGATTGAGGAATGATATAATGATGAAGAAGTGAAAACGTGGAGGTTTTGAAGAACTTCCCTGTGAGACCTCTTCTCTGTAGGTATGAAGTTAAGAGTGAAGAGTTAAAAGTTAGTCCTTCAGGCTAAGGACAGAAAAGTAGTGCCTAAGATATTTGGACCAGAGACTGGTTCTAGAGAAACAAAATTGTATGGGTGAGTTTTCTAAATTGATTTTCAAGTCTGGTTAGTGTTAAAGATGTTGATGACTCTGCTTATGATAGTAAAGAGGGCACTGCTAATCCATAGCATGAGGTGGCAATACAAATACACAAAATATCACTACCAATAGATCAGGTATTGATGAAAGGTGAGGCTCTGGGTGGTTGCAATGTGTGGTACTTTTCTACAATTATGTAATAATGAGACGTATAAGGTAGCTGGATGGTTGGTCCTACTTTCACTAGACAAACCAGTGAAAGAAAGAGAAGAGCTCAGGGCTTCAGAGTCAAAGCTCAAGTGCCATGTAAATGACTTCAAAGTTTCCACTTGTGCCCTGAAAGTAGTAATGATATTGCTGAAAACCAAACCCAGAGCATTATTGTAAGAGTGGCTGAATTACAATGCCAACTCAACTGCCAAACTCGAGAGCTGTCTGAAGTTAAAGTGAGGGCATTAATTGGGAAGAAATGGAGTCCTGAAACTTGGGATGGGGATATATGGGAAGATAACGAGGAAGCTGGAGACACTGAGCCCCTAAATTCCATTGAATCACTCCTGCCAACAGAACCAGCCCCCTGACTCCCATCTGTCTCCTAAGCCACCCTCCCCAGTAAAACCATTAGCCCCTCCACCCCCATCTGACCACATTAACTCACCTGTGTCTAAAGAGCCTTTGTCAGAGTCATTTCCTGGGGCATTGCCTGAGGCAGATGCTTTACAAAATACTTCTCCACCACTGATTTTCTCTTCTAGCCCTATAACTAGACTTAAGTCCCAGCAAGCCCCAAAAGGTGAAGCACAAAGTGGGACCCAGGAGGAGGTATGCTACACTCCAAAAGAACTGCTTGACTTTTCTAATATGTGCAAACAGAAACCTGGGGAATATGTGTACCAATGGCTATTAAGGATGTGAGGTAATGGTGCAAGGAACATAAAAATGGACCAGCCTGGGTTTATTAGTATGGGCCCACTAAGCACAGATAATTCATTCAATTTTTCAGCTCAAGAAGTTAGGAAATGATCTAATAATATATGTGGTTGTATCGCTGAAGCATGGATTACATGATGGCCTACACTAAATCTAGTTGAAGTACCAGACCTGCCTTGGTATACTATAGAAGAAGGTATCCAAAGACTTAGGGAAATTGGCATGCTGAGGTGCATTTATCAGGTTAGACCCACAGACCCACAAATGGAGTGCCCGGACGACACACCTTTTACCACAACAGTGAGGAGCAAATTTGTGAAAGGAACCCCAGCATCCTTGAAGAACGCAGTGATTGATATTTTACGCAAGTCAGATTTGACAGTGGGAACTGTCTTAACTGAGTTAAGACACCTACCTACAATGGGGCTGATTTGACCCTGGGGTAGTATGGGCCAATTGGCAACACTCAGCCAAAGACAAGGTAGGTGTGGTTACCATAATAGACAGCAGAGTCAAAACTAATCAGAATACTTGGACTCATATGGACTTATGGCGTTGGCTACTTAGTTATGGTGTCCCTAGAAGTGACAGCTAGGAAATCTACTAAGTATTTACTTGATCTGTACATGCACAAGAATTCTAGGTCAGGTGAACACTACTGTAACTCAAACCACCAGAAAAGAGAGTCACGGCTTGTCTTAGTCATCTAGTGCTGCCATAACAGAAATGCCACAAGTGGATGGTTTTAACAAAGAGAAGTTTATTTTCTCACAGTCCCATAGGCTAGTAGTACGACTTCAGGGCACCGGCTCCAGGGGAAGGCTTTCTTTCTCTGATGGCTCTGGAGGAAGGTCCTTGTCATCGGTCTTCCCTTGGTCTGGGAGCATCTCAGTGCCAGAACCTCAGGTCGAAAGTACGCCCTCTGCTCCCAGCGCTGCCTTCTTGGTGGTATGAGGTTCCCATCTCTCTGCTTGCTTCTCTTTCCTTCTATCTCTTGAGAAATAAAAGGTGGTGCAGGCCGCACCCCAGGGAAATGCCCTTTACGTTGGATCAGGGATGTGACCTGGTAAGGGCGTTACAATCCCACTCTAACCCTCTTTAATATAAAATTACAATCACAAAATAGAGGACAATGACACAATATGGGGAATTGTGGCCAAAACAATTGTTTGGGGGAACATAATTCAATCCATGACACATCCCCTCAATCAATTTCCAGTCATGAGCGAGTTTAAAGACCCATAACCCCTTGAATGAAGAGGAGGTCAGGTCCCCCTCAGGTAGTACTCCAATACATTGCCAAAAATTTATACTATTAATCTTTCTCCAGCCTTCCCCAAAAGGATCTCAGCCTTTTATGAGAGTGACTGTTCATTGAGGAAAAGGAAATAATCAGAAATTTGGGGGATTACTGGATACTGGCTCTAAACTGACACTAATTCCAGGAGACCCAAAACATCGCTGTGGCCCACCAGTCAGAGTGGGGCATATGACGGTCAGGTTATTAATGGAGTCTTAGCTCATGTGCATCTCACATTAGGCCCAGTGGGTCCCAGAACCCATCCTGTAGTGATTTACCCAGTTCCAGAATTCATAAATGGAGCAGCCCAGACAGACTCAACCCTGACCCAAAGTCCTCTCCTTCTGACACCCATGGCCTCAAGGGTATGGAGCTGGCAGGAAGGGGCATGAGTTTTGGGACAGGGGTCCAGGTTGCCACGGCAGGTGGTGGGAGGGGTCCCAAGCTGGTGGTAAGGGACCTGGTGTCTGAGCTGGGTGCCCTGGGTCCTGTGGTGGGCGGCTAGAGGAGCCCGGAGGCAAGGGGAAGGGGCCTGGGACCAGGTCGGGTCCCCTCAGGCTGTAGGTGGTGGCTGGCAGGAGGGGTCCAGAGCTGGTGGGAAGGGGTCTGGGGTCTAGGTCCAGTACCCTTGGGGCCATGGGTGGCGGAGCAGAAGAGAAAGGTAGGAGGGGGGTGAAGGCAGGGGCAGGGGAACCTGTCTGTTAAAGCCACTGTTCACCAGAGTGGTGGGGGTTGTAGGAGCTTGCTTCTGTGGTGAATGGGTGAAAGAGTCTGGGCTTCTCCTTGAGTTGCAGCAAGTAAATGTGGTCTTACTTAGTCCTGGGTGTGTCCTCGCCACACCTCTATCTCCTACTGGGAATTCTGTGAAGATGCCTTTCTTCTTGTGGGGTTGTTGCCTTTACTTGAAGATGGCAATGCTGACTCATGCCATTTGATCAGGAACCTCTACTCCATATCTCTATTCCTTGCCCATTTTCTATCAGCTTCTTCTCCTCAGTCACTTCCAATCTAATAGTTTACCCCTCCATTTAAAGTTCAGGGTTCTAGGATGGTCGTCTGTATCTGTCTTACTTGGTTTTTTGGGTCTTTGTTGCAGTGGGTTGGATTAGTGTGACTCACTAGTCTGCCATCTTGGCTCCACCTCCCCTGTGTCATTTGATTTCTTGACTGCTGTTTTCATTGGCGTTGATTGTGGAATCACGTAAAATGAAATCCTTGACAACTTCCATGTTTTCTCCATCTATCATAATGTTGCTTATTGGTCCAGTTGTGAGTATTTTTGTTTTCCTTATGTTCAGGGGTAATCCATACTGAAGGCAGTAGTCTTTGATCCTCACGAGTAAGTGCTTCAAGTCCTCTTCACCTTTAACAAGCAAGGTTGTGTCATGTGCATATTGCAGGTTATTAATGAGTCTTCATCCAATTCTGATGCCCCATTTTCCTTCGTTTAGTCCAGCTTCTTGGATTATTTGCTCAGCATACGGATTAAATAAGTATGGTGAAAGTATACAACCCTGACTCACAGCTCTATTGACTTTAAACCACAACAGTATCCCCTTGTTCTGTTGGAACGACTGTCTCTTGGTCTATGTACAGGTTCCACATGAGCAAAATTAAGTGTTCTGAAATTTCCATTCTTTGTGGTGCCATCCATAATTTATTATGATCCACACAGTCGAATGCCTTTGCATAGTCAATAAAATACGGGTAAATATCTGCCATGGATTAAATTACGTCCCCCCAAAATATGTGTACCAACTTGGTTAGGCCACGATTCCCAGTATTCTGTGGTTGTCCTCCATTTGTGACTGTAATTTTATGTTGAGAAGATTAGGGTGGGGTTGAAACTCCACCTTTACCACGTCGCCTCCCGGATCCAAAATAAACAGAGTTTCCCTGGGGTGTAGCCTGCACTACCATTTATGTCTCAAGAGATAAAAGGAAAGGAAAGCAAGCAGAGAGTTGGGGACCTCATACCACCAAGAAAGCAGTGCAGGGAGCACAGCACATAATTTGGACCTGAGGTTCCCATGCTGAGACGCTCCCAGACCAAGGGAAGACTGACGCAACACAAGAACCTTCCTTCAGAGCCGTCAGAGAGAGAAAGCCTTCCCCTGGATCCGAAGCCCTGAATTTGGACTTGTGGCCTACTAAACTGTGAGAGAATAAATTTCTCTTTGTTAAAGCCATCCACTTGTGGTATTTCTGTTATAGAAGCACTAGATGACTAAGACAACATCTTTCTGGTATTTTCTGCTTTCAGTCAAGATCCACCTGACATAAGCAATGATTTACCTTGTTCCAAATCCTCTTCTGAATCCACCTTGAGTTTCTGGCAGTTCACTGTGAATGTACTTCTGCAAACGCTTTTGAATGATCTTTAGCAAAAATCTACCTGTGTGTGATATTGTTCAACAATTTCTGCATTCTGTTGGATCACTTTTCTTTGAAATGGATATAGATATGAAGGCTGTTGTTGTTGTTATGTGCTGTTGAGTTGATTCCAACTCACAGCGACCCTATGGACCACAGAATGAAACATTGCCTGGTCCTGGGCCATCCTTACAATCGTTGTTATGCTTGAGCCCATTGTTGCAGCCACTGTGTCATTCCATTTCGTTAAGGGTCTTCCTCATTTCGGCTGACCCTGTACATTACCCAGCATGATGTCCTTCTCCTGGGACTGACCCCTCCTGACAACATGTTCAAAGTATGTAAGATGCAGTCTCGTCATCCTTGCTTCTAAGGAGCATCCTGGTTGTACTTCTTCCAAGACAGATTTGTTTGTTCTTTTGGCAGTCCATGGTATATTCAATATTCTTGGCCAACACCACAATTCAAAGGCATCAAGTCTAGAAGGCTAGAAGTCCAAATTCAGGGTGCCAGCTTCAGGGGAAGGCTCTCTCTTTCTGTCGATTCTGGAGGAAGGTCCTTGACATCAGTCTTCTCCTGGTCTAGGAGCTTTTCAATGCAGGAACCCCAGGTCCAAAGGCACGCTCTGCTCCCAGCACTGCTTTCTTGGTGGTATCATGTCCCCCTGTCTCTCTGCTGGCTTCTGTCTTTCACATCTCAAAAGAGATTACCTTAAGACACAATCTAATGTTGTAGGTCTTATCAAAAAGAACTGCCACTAGTCCATCTCATTAACATCATAGTGATAGGATTTACAACACAGAAAAATCACATCAGATGGCAAAATGTTGGGCAATCACACAATATTGGGAATCACGGTCTAGCCAATTTGATACACATATTTTTGAGGGACACAATTCAATCCATGACACCTTCCGTCTTCTTTTGATGCTTCCTGTGTCATATAATATTTCCCCTGTAGAATCCTTCAATGTTGCAACTCCAGCCTTGAATATTTTCTTCAGTGTTTTCAGCTTGAGAAAGGCTGAGCATGTTCTTCCCTTTTGATTTTCTATCTCCAGGTCTTTGGATGTGTCATTATAATACTTCGTCTTTTCGATGCACCCTTTGAGATCTTCTGTTCAACTCTTTTACTTCATTATTTCTTCCATTAGCTTTAGCTACTTAACGTTCAAGAGTAACTTTCAGAGTCTCTTCTGACATCCATTCTGGTCTTTTCTTTCTTTCCTGTCTTTTTTATGACCTCTTCATGTAGGATGTACTTGATGCCATTCCACAACTCTTCTGGTCTTCGGTCATTAGTATTCAATGCATCAAATCTATTATTGAGATGGTCACTAAATTGAGGTGAGATATACTCAAGGTGCTACTTTGTCTTTCGTGGACTTGTTCTAATTTTGTTCAACTTCAACTTGCACTTGCGTATGAGCAACTGATGGTCTATTCCACAGTTGGCCCCTGGCCTTGTTCTGAGTGATATTATTGAACTTATCCTTCCTCTCTTTGCACAGATGTAGTCAATTTGACGCTGGTGAGGTCCACATGTACAGTCACCATTTATGTTGTTGAAAAAAGGTTTTTGCAGCGAGGAAGTCATTGGTCTTGCAAAATCCTATCATGTAATCTATGGTGTTGTTTCTATCACCAAGGCAATATTTTTAATCTACCAATTCTACTTTGTTTCCAACTTTCGTTTCTAATCGCCAGTAATTATCAATGGATCTTGATTGCATGCTTGATCTATTTTAGACTTCAGAAGTTGGTAAAAATCTTCAATTTCTTCACCTTTGGCCTTAGTGGTTGGCATGTAAATTTGAATAATAGTTGTATTAACTGGTCTTCCTTGTAGGGGTATGGATATTTTCCTATCACTGACAGTGTTGTACTTCGGGATAGATCTTGAAATCTTCAGTTTATCATTCCTGGCATAGTAGACCATATGATTGTCCAATTCAAAATGTCCAATACCAGTCCATTTCAGCTCACTAATGCCTAGGGTATCTATGTTTATGCATTCCATTTCATTTTGGCGATTTCCGATTTTCCTAGGCCCATACTTCATACTTTCTATGTTCTTATTATTAATGGATGTTTGCAGCTGTTTCTTCCTATTTTGAGTAATGCCACGTCAGCAAATGAAGGTCCCAATAGCTTTATTCCATCCACATCTTTAAAGTCCACTCTACTTTGAGGATGCTACTCTTCCTCAGTTGTATTTTGGGTGCCTTCCAACCTGAGGGGTTCAGCTTCAGGCACTGTTTCAGACAGTATTCCACTGCTATTCACAAGTTTTTCACTGGCTAATTTTTTCAGAAGTAGCCCACCTGGTTCTTGTTCCTAGTCTGACTTAGTCTAGTCTGGAAGCTGTGCTGAAACCTGTCCACCATGGGTGGCCCTGCTGGTATTTGTAATACCGGTGGCATAGCTTCCAGCTTCACAGCAACATGCAAGCCACCATAGTACGACAAATTGAAAGACACGTCAGTGGAGAGCAGTGCATGAGCTAGTGTCAATTCTTATTTTCCAAAGATGATAAAAGATTACAGTAAACTCTTCAACCTCACCCTGACTTGTTTGCAGGACCCATTTATCTTTTATTCCTGAGCTAGTGTTGCATGATGTTTTTATATTTTCACTTGCTGCCTTCTTTTCTCCCTAAGATTGCCGCCATAGATTTCATGATCTATTTCAGATAAGAGATTCTTTTTTCCTTTTGACCATTTGATTGGACATGAAGACAAGAACATCTTTCTCACCTATTCAGTGAGCCATAGAACAGGACTAGGGGAAGGTTATAGTAAAGTTGGTCTATATTGCCCCAGTCTCTTTTAATCCCTATTCTTTTCTCTGTGGTACTTCTCAGTGACTAAAGATCTTCTATTTTCCAGGTTATTCAAAATCTGCTTTTAAAACAGGATCTGCTTTCAATAATTTATCCTCTAGTGCAAGAATGTTAAATAAATTGTATGTTAGCCCTAAATTATTGATAGTAGCTGTCTGAAATGTTATATTAGGAAGGATTATTGGGCTGCATCCATTTGAATTAGTTGTGGAAAGAAGAATGGCTTTTTAAGAAGGAGGATCAATATTCAATGGCTTAAAGAAAAAGAAAGGTCTTTCCCACATGATAGTCCCAACGTAAAATATTCAGGTCAGAAGGGCTCTGTTCAGCTCCATTTCTTGGAGACATTCCGGTACTTGATTCCCTTTCAAGTCATTGCATTTCAATTTCTTAGAGATTTGCTGTCACCTGTATGGCTAAAGGTGTACAGCCATTATATATGGGTTGCAGTTGGTGGGTAGGGGATGAAAGTGGAGAGGAGAGCATAACCTATGTCTTGAAACCCAGGTCCAGAAATGCCACACATCACTTCCACTCACATTTCATTGGCTACAACTTAATTATTTGGCTGCATAAAACTGTGTCGAAGGCTGAGAGATGTAGTCTAGTTGGGCAGCCACATGTCAAGCAAGAAGGGGAGAATGTATTTTGGTGGGTAACTAGCAGTCTACCCCTCACTAGTCTTAGCAAGCACCATGATTGATTAATGATATGTGCCATGACCTGGGAGAAAGAAACCGTGGCATCCATACATGTTATGTATTAGCTGATCTTGCCTTACATGAAGAGTGAAATCATGTTTTCTCTCTTAGAAGTTTCTGAAGTTTAAACCTAATTCAAAAAATCAATTCAACAGACATTTGCTGAGCATCTCCCATGAGCAAAACACTCTCAGTAGGTTCTCAGCAGGTACAAAAATAAAATGTAGTCCCTGTTTTATCACTTATTGTGGAATCAAAGATTTACCTATCTATAATGGAATTTCGTAATATCATTTACAAAAAGAGAAAATATAGGCTTGGAAAAGAAGGTCTTCTTGCATGTTGGTAGTCACATCACACAGATGCAAGACAGATCTACCTATACATACATGTGATACTATGCAGATGAGATTGTTTCAGAGATTTAGTTAGGAAATGGACAGAGACCACAGTTGGCGGGGCAAAAACTGCAAGCGCTAAGGTGAGAAAGGAACAGAACATAGGCAAAGATTATAAAACCAACTAAGTAGCATAAGTATCTGGCTGATAAACTTATCAGGTAAAACTGCCTACCTACTTCCTAACCAAGCTAACATCTGTTTTGGGCCTCTAGGATATGGGATCTCTTAATACCAGGTCTTTCTGTGCCTGCTATTTTAAACCCTACTGCTATCTTCTGTGTCTTCCCTTACAGGTTTTTTTTTCCTCCAACGCTGGCCGCTCTTCCAGCATTTCTTATTCCAAATATGGACAAGTAGAACATTTTGATGTATGGGGAATTGAGTAGGGATTGGCACTGGAAAGGGGGAACTGAGCAGTGTCCTTGGCTAAATTGAGAATGGCATAAGATAGGGTAGGGGTCTTACTTAGAATAATACTGCTATTTAATAGAATGTACTATTCTTTTTTTTTGCTACAGGGTGGGAACATTCTCTAACATTCACTAGTAAATCTAGGGGATTTTTATAGATCATCCAGCCTTCCCCCTGGTCATTGTACTCCTTATTTAGTGATGCAGGGAAAGAGCAAAAAATAGAAGAGAAGAATAAAGGGACTTCTCATTCCAGACTAGATTTTGAAGGGAAGTCATGGTTGGGGCTTTTCTTTGGCTTTTACCTAGTCTTAGTATATCTAATGATATGACTGTTATATCATTGGGGACTAATAACCAATCCAGTGACTAGGTCACTAAAGTTATTTTATGTGAACTTTGTAAACTCCTGACAGATTATTCTGCTGAAAGTGATGGGATTTACTATTTATTTTGGATACTTTCCAAAGCCAATCTGCTATCCACAGTAATCAGAGGACACTTCCGTTTGGCTATAGTTCAGGTAAGTTCTACACTTCATGCCGTTTCTCAACATTCTGCTACCCAGGGCCATTGGAGTCACAAAATCCAAACTCCAATGTCTTCTTGCTATATTGAAAGCAGAAAGTCCCTTCCATCAGTGGTTGGGTGAACTAATTTTAGTCAGTGCCAGTTACATTCTTCTTGGTTCATTCACTTCCTTTGGAGGCAACAGCTTAGTAAGGTGGGAAGGACAGCTAGAATCTATTTCTATCTTTTTTCACCACTTTTGTAGCTCAAAAGCAACTTTACTCCCCATTGAGACCTGTTCTTTCCAATGGTTATTCAAACAAGAACCGGGTGACAGTAATAAGATGGGAGGTTTGGGATCATAGGATAGTATCATCAAAGGTAATCTAACATCCACCTTTTTCTCATGGTCTTACTACCTCCCTGCAGACTCAGATTTCACCTGCTGTCCTCCCATGTCTACAGTCCGAATGCATGGATTACTAAGGTGGAAACAATCTCCAGGTCTTCAGGAAGTAGCAACTGGGAGTACTTTCACTCAAGATGGGAGCAGCCCAATAATTGGACTCCAGCCATGAATGAGTACAACTAAGAATTTACCTGAGTCTGCCTGCTCCTCAGTTCTCCACTCTTACCCACCTCTTTTCCTGGTTTGTTGTGGTAAAGTGGCAGTCATAACATGGGTATAAAAACAGAAGTAACAATGGGAAAGCGGAAGGGGCAAATAGTACTTTGGTAATTTCAACAGTCCAGTAGTAATGAAGCCTCCGCCGAGGCTTCCCCTGCTCCACCGGGTCTCCCTGCTCCTCTGAAGCCTGCCAAGCCATGGCTTCTAGCTGCAGTTCAGCCCAACCAGGCCGCGGCCCTAACTGCTGTTTGAATTTGGTGCCAGAAACCTGCACGTACATAAACCAGGATTCTGGCCCAGGACCTGAAGAGCTGTGTCCCCCTCAGCCTGATCCTGGAGCTAAGCACTGCCGGAGAGGAAGATATTTTCCAGCACGCCAGGGTTCCCGAGCCTATTTGCAAAGCAAAAGGTCCCTTCCTTTGTAAGGTGACTCAGGGCCCTGATCTCCAAATATGAGCATGGGAGGGCTTGGGGTTTCAGATTTGGGGCCCCAATCCCAGCTCCCTTGGGGTGGGGAGCTCGTGGTCTTTCACTCATGAGGCCCCACGTTGCTCCTTATTTTCACAAACAATAAATTTCCACTTTCTGTTTCCCTTGCAACTGGTGGTGTGGCGTCCATCTTATTTCTATGAGCTAATAGGACAGGATGAGAATTCAGGTTCATTTACAGTAATAGAAGATAAACTAGCTGATTTTTGCTCTGTTCAAACCCTATCTCTCCAAGCTAGGAGGCATGGGGTTGGGGTTTATGAGTGGATGGAGTATCTTCCTACCGTCCTTCAAATTGTCAAGATTGCTGTCTGTTTCAGGCACCAGATTTAGCCACAACCTAGTCTCTGGGAGACAAAGGCTTGTGATTCTCTTACAGAAGATCCTTAATTGCCCATTTTTTTTTTCATGTTTTTAAGAGGAGAAATTTATTAATGTCAATGCCAAAAGGGGACCCCTAAAGACCTCTTCACTTTCAATGCTAGGTTCAGTCCTATCCCAAGTGTGGTGTAAGGAATAACTTAATATGGCCCTTCTAGCCGTGGTCTTTGTGACTCACACAGAATGATTGAGTGGGACTATGCAAATAAGGCTTATGGAACCTGTGATGGTTGGAGTTATGAGTCAACTTGACTAGGCAATGACTCTTAATACTGCATGCTTGTCCTCGATTTTATCTGTTGTGGATCCTGACCTCTACATGTTGATGAGGCAGGATTGGTATAGGTGTGTCTTGAGTCACAGCCTTGTAGGAGGGCGTGACTCAAGTCTCACCCTTACTCAAGTTACACTCTTCCCTGGGGTGTGGCCTGCACATAAAATATATGTGTGGATGACCTGCTTGGTCTGTCTCTCTGTGCATCTGGATCTCATGTCTGGTTCGTGATCGATTGATCTCTGGTTTTTTGGGACTTGAGCCAGAGGTCTAGTGTCTGACCTGCCGATTCTGGGATTCCCTGGCCTCCACAGCCCCGTGGGGCAGTGGCCTATCATCTGACCTGACTCACCAGCTTCCACAGCCTTGTGAACCAGCAGCCTGTGGTCTGAACTGGCAGTTCAGTATGGGTTCATCAGCCCCTTCAGCCTTGTGAGTCAGGAGACGCCTATTTCTGTCCCATGGATTTGGGACTTGCCAGCCCCCACAATCACCTGGCATCAAAATTGGAGGAAGCTAATTAACAACATGCAATAAGAAGATGGGAAACCCTGGTGGCATAGTGGTTAAGTGCTACGACTGCTAACCAAGAGGTCGGCAGTTCAAATCTGCCAGGTGCTCCTTGGAAACTCTATGGGGAAGTTCTACTCTGTCCTACAGGTTTGCTATGAGTCGGAATCTACTCAACGGCAGCGGGTTTGGTTTTGGTTTTGTTATATGAAGATGACACAACCTGGCTTGCTGAAAGTGAAGAGGACTTGAAGCATTTATTGGTGAAGATCAAAGACTATGGCCTTCAGTATGGATTACACCTTAATATAAAGAAAACAAAAATCCTCACTACTGGACCAGTAAGCAACATCACGATAAATGGAGAAAGTATCAAAGTTGTCAAGGATTTCATTTTACTTGGATCCACAATCAACACCTATGGAGCAGCAGTCAAGAAATCAAATGAGGCATTGCATTGAGCAAATCTGCTGCAAAAGACCTCTTTAAAGTGTTGAAAAGTGAAGGTGTCATTTTAGGGACTAAGGTGGTCCTGACCCAAGCTATGGTATTTTCAATCATCTCATCTGCATGCAAAAGCTGGACAATAAATAAAGAAGACTGAAGGAGAATTGATACATTTGAATTATGGTGTTGACGAAGAATATTGTATATACCATGGACTGCCAGAAGAATGAACAAACCTGTCTTGGAAGAAGTACAGCGACAATGCTCCTCAGAAGCAAGGATGGCAAGACTTCATCTGACATACTTTGGGCATGTTATCAGGAGGGACCAGCCCCCGGTGAAGGACATCATGCCTGTTAAATTAGAGGGTAAATGGGAAAGAGGAAGACCCCCGATGAGGTAGGTGGATGGATTGACACAGTGGCTGCAATATTGGGCTCTAGAATAACAATTATGAGCATGGTGCAGGACTGGGCAGTGTTTTGTTCTGTTGTACAAAGGGTCGCTATGAGTCAAAATCTACTTGACAGAACCTAACAACAACTACAACATCTGCATGATCCATTTCCTTTATACGGTCCATGAGTTCTGTGAAATATTGTGGGGAACTATGGAACTCAAATATGAGAGGGAGGGTACTGAGGGAAGAGGGAGTAGTTTATGTTAGAGATGATGGCGTGGTACAGCAGTTTGGAAAAGTCAGACACTTGGGACATCTTTAACATCTGCATCACTGAAACCAGCTTTGTGGTGATCCTTGTAAAAGAAATTATTTGTTTAGTTGGTGTCAGAATGGTGGGTTTCACTGCGACAGCATAGACTCACTGGAATACGTGGTTTTGATAAAAAGGGGATAAACAGGAGAATGATAAAACTTTGGTTTCTGGATAGGATAATAAACACCCACAGATTGAAGCAGCTGTTATATTGCAATCAGTTACCCAAGGCAAAAGCTCTTCATGGGATTTAAGAGGTGTGGATCTAACTCCTGAAGAATTGGCCAGTTGGATGAATATGAAAATACAGAGTGATAAGGAAAAGGCCAGATATACAATTCCTTGGTTTATGTTATCAGTAATAGCTGCAATGGCAGGAAAAAAAGAATGTAGGGGCTGATTTAGCACTGAACTAAGCCCAGATCTGGACTGGTGAGAGCTATGACTGACTGCTAGTCTCAAGAAAGGAAAAAAGATGTGAGAACAAGAAGAAGTTCCTCTATAACTGTTGATCACCACAAAGGTAGTCCGGGAGGGAAGTGGGCAAGACCAACATACTATAGAAAGCGGGGTGGTATAGTGTAAAGGAGTTGCTTCAATTTTTAGATTGGTATATATATATATATATATATATATATTTATCATCAGCTTCTTGAGGAACCGTTACTAAAATGGATTGTGAGAGTGACTAATTTAGGGGCAGTGTCTGTAGTTTTTTGAATGCTGCAGAATGGAAGCGTATGTTTGGGTTGATGCAAGACCCACAAATCACTATGAAATGGTCACAAATGATGATACAAGATTCAGTTACAGAGCAGGTTAACCCAGAGGGGACGGCCAGCCTGGTGGACTGGATAAAATTTGCAGTGAAATTTGTTTACTCTGAGAAGGGAAACTGCCCCTCTCCACCCACTCCGAAATACCCAGTGGAACACTCCAGATGAAGTAGCTGATGTGCTGCTTACGCAGGCCATGCTGAAATAGCTTTATGATGATCATGTTATTTATCCAATGAGTATGCTCCTTACACAGGTCATGGTAGATACAGTAATAAACTGAGCCCTTCTACATGGGCACCCCATGTAACCTTGCTACTGTGAAAAAAAACAACAATTCTAGAAGCCTTGTCAGATCTGTTGGCATAGCTTTCCCACATGGGTCTTACAGATGCAAGAAACAAGGGTGATATATATGAAAATGGGAAGAGACAATAGGGAAAGAACTTACCCCAGCAGGACAGAGATTTTTAGATGGTTACTAAGAAATAGGAAACATTATAATTGCCCAGTTCCACTCAGGTTGTTAATTTGCAACAATATAGCATACCTGGTTGACAAAAGTAGATTACTGCTTTGATTAAAGACATGCTAAAGGCTAGAGTATTGGTGCCAACAAATTCTCTGTGTAACAGCCCTTGTCTGACCTGTAAAAAATGCAGATGGCTCATGGAAGCTGACAGTAGACTATCCAGGCCCTAAATAGTGTCATCTGTGGCTTCAGCTGTTCTAGACATGGTATCAACGGTGCAGAAAATACAGCAAACTAAAGGAGCCTGCTTGCAAATGCCTTTTTCTCCATACCAATCTCAGAAAATAGCAGGCCTCAGTTCGCTTTCACATGGGCAGGATCTCAACTTACGTTCACTACATTGCCACAGTGTTACCTGAATTCACCAGCTTGCTGTCATTGTTTGGTTAGAAGAGACTTGGGGTGGATCTCAAGTGTAATGATAGATTACATTGATGATATTATGTTAATATCAAACACCTAAGAACAGGCTAGAGCTGATTTGAATACAGTTGTAGCCCACAGGACCAACAAGGTTGGCTAACAAATTCAGCAAAAATCCGGGACACTGCCCAAATGGTGATATTCTTGGGAGTAACTCGGTTGGAGCCACCGATGACATTTCACAGGCAACAAAGTATAAGCTGTTGTTGCTACCTACCCCCAAGACTAAGCAAGAGGCCCAAAACGTTTGGATTTTGGAGAATGCATATTCCATATCTGGAATATTGCTGACTTCTATCCATAAAACCACTCAAAAGAAAACTACATTTGAATGGGGACCAGAGTAACAGCAGGCTATGTCTGAATTACAAAAAGAAGTTTCACTCTGCCTGCCTTTAGGCCCTTATGATCCACATTCAGACATGATTTTGGAGGTATCTGCCACACATGTTTAGGCAGACTGGAGCTTATGGCACAGAGCTGAGAATGCCGCCCTACAGCAACCACTGGGATTCTGGACTAGAAAGTCTCCAGATGCTGCAACACAATGCATGTCATTTGAAAGACAATTACTCACCTGCTCTTGGGCATTTAGACTGCCTCAATGACCGAAAGACATAAAATCATCATGAGACCTGAAATACCCATAATGTCTTGGGTGATGTCAGAGAATCACTCTAATAAGTAAGGCAGTGCCCCAAATTGTCCCATAATAAAATAGAAATGGCTCATACAAGAACAAGCTACTGGGGGCATGCAAGGAGGCAGCCACCATATCCACGAGTGGGTAGCCTCTTTTCCCATAGGTTCTACCCTGGAAACACCTGAGAAGCTCCCAGCGTCCATTGCTAGGTAAAAGGTGCTCTATGAACAACTTTCTGCTGACCAGCAGAAGGTTGCTTGGTTCACAGATGGCAGTTCCAGAGTACGTGGACTACATGTAATGTGGAAAGCTGCTGCATTGAGACCAACAGGTGGACAGACTGATTGAAGAAGGTGAGAACAGGTCAGCCCAATGGGTTGAACTGCATGCTGTCTTCCTAGCTGTGATGGAAGAATTGTGCAACGGTGAAAGCTCATATATTTGGATTTTTACTCATTTAAGGGCAGTGTCCAATGGCCTGGCTATATGATCAGGCAAATGGGGGATGGAAAATTGGACTGTTAGGGGAACACCTGTGTGGGGCATGAACTTATGGAAATCACCTTGGGAACTTACAGGGCACATCAGAATAGGACATGTCGATGCCCATCAGAAAAACACTGTTCTTGGATCAAAAGGCAATTGGAATCAGCAAGTGGACCTGTTGGTATGCTCACTTGAGGTGGCCATTTGGGTCCATGAAATGAGTGAACATGCAGGTGCTGCAACAATGCAGACATGGGCTGAATCTAGACACATCCCCCTTGCACCCTCTGAGGCACAAATTGCCAATTAAGACTGCTGTGTCTGCCAGCAAGAAAGACAGAGGTTGTACATGGCTTTGGGACAGATTCCCCAGGGGAGGGGGAAGTCCTGCATATAGCTGGCAAGTTAATTACATTGGACAAATGATGCCGGTGGCACCAGGTGGCTACAAATGGGTCCTCACAGTCTAGCACTTGCTAGACTGGTCTTGCTACCAGCAATCTGGACTAGCACAACAGCTGAACCTCATGTCAGCTCCTTCCCAAGGTGGAAAAGATTGGGTAAAAATATATGACAAATGAATGGAGGGAGAAATTTTAGCTGAAGGTAAAGGAATGAATAAATGGGTTATGCAACGTGTAACCTAACGGCACTGGGGTTTTTAACCTAACATTATGCTGATACCTCCAGAGAGACTCAGAGCAAGGGAATAATCTTCTCTCAGTTAAATTTTATTAGAGGCCAGAAAGGGTAAAGGCAAGACAAACTATTGGAGTACCTGACCAATTCAGATGGACACCTGCAGCATACCTGAATGACTGGTATCTGAATAACTGCACCCTTAGGACTCTTTTTCCCTACTGAAGGACTAACTGTTAATGACTGCTTTGCGATGGTAAAATGACTCAAGTAGGGAAGGGTCAATGGCTAGAAGAGCCAGGGGGTGGCCTGTGGTGTAATGAATTACTTAATATGGCCCTTCTAGTCAGGGTCTTTGGGACTCACACACAATGATTGAGTGGGACTATGCAAATATGTAACCTGTGATGGTTGGGGTTATGTGTCAACTTGGCTGGGCCATGATTCCCAATATTGTATGGTTGTCCTCCGTTTTATGCATTGCGGATCCTGACCTCTACATGTTGATGAGGCAGGGTTGGTATAGGGTGTGTCTTGGGTCGCAGCCTTGCAGCAGGGCATGAATCAAGTTCCACACTTACTCAAGTTACATCCTTCCCTGGGGTATGGTCTACATGGAAGGTATATTGCGGGTGACCTGGTGGGTCTCTCTCTCTCTGCTTCTGGATCCTACCTTCAGTTCATGATCAATTGACCTCCAGTTCTTGGGATGTGAGCCAGAGGCCTGCTGTCTGACCTGCCAATTCTGGAATATGCCGGCCTCCACAGCCCCATAGGTTGGCAGCCTATCGTCTGACCTGATTCATCATTTTCCATAGCCTTATGAGCCAGCAGTCTGTGGTCTGAAATGCCAGTTTGTGTTCCTCAGATCCTGCAGCCACATGGGTCAGAAGAATCCTATGCCTGTCCCAGGGATTTGGGACTTGCCAGCCTCCACGACTGCATGAGCTATTTCATTTATATGGTCCATGAATTCTGTGAGATGTTGCAGCGAATTACAGACAGGAGGGAGAGTACTCTGAGGAGAGGGAGTAGTTTACGTTAGAGATGATGGAGTGGCACAGCAGTTTGGAAAATTTGGACATTTGGGACATCTTTAACTTCTGCCTTATAGGAACCAGCTTTGTGTTCATCCTTATAAAAGAAATTATTCATTTACCAAGATTAAAACAGTCACCTTAAACTAGAGCTTCTTCACTGTCAGTGATTGGGGTTCACTGCATTTGGTTTCCTATTAATTACTAAAGCACGGTTTGCTTGGTAGTCCCCTGCATTTGCTTTGAGTTGAAAGAATATAATTCACACAAAGAGAAGAGGTATACAAAGACTTTAAGTTTCAAATCTTGTCCTTGTTAGGAAGGCTCACATATTTTCCACAATTCTTTCACCTAAATATAATCTATCTGTCCTCTTGGAACCACATAGTTACAACCAGTAAAAATGGCAAGTTTTTCCGAAGAAGTCCAACATGACCACATGTATAGGTATAGCTTTAGGATCATTAGCAAATTGTGGCTTGCCCAGGGCTTTCTGGCTTATCGTTTAGGACAATACGGACTCCACGTGTTGTCACACCCCCAATCCAAATAGAAATCCATTTATAAAAATTCTACTTCTACCAGTCATTAAAAAATAAATAAATAAAACCCCTCTGCCACTGAGTCAATTCCAGCTCTTAATGACCCTATAGGACACAGTGCAACTGCTCCACAGGATATCCAAGAAGTGGCTGGTGGATTCAAAATGCCAGCCTTTTGGATAGCACCCATAGGCTTAACCACTATGCCACCAGGGTTGCCACGCATAAGACCTAATTTACTAAGCCAAGTTCAATCAGAAAAGTGGCCCTATCCATTTCAACCATATACATTTGAAAAAAAAAAACCCAAACCCGCTGCTGTCAGGTTGATTCTGACTCATAGCCACCAGTAGGACAGAGTAGAACTGCCCCATAAAGTTTCCAAAGAGCGGCTGGTGGATTTGAACTGCCAACCTTTTGGTTAGCAGACAAACACTTAACCACTGTGCCACCAGGGCTCCTTTGTAGTTAAATGAGTATGATGATATACAGCATTTATTTATTTTTTTTTATATGACAAGTACTATTATGCTTACATGCATTTTCTAAATTTAAACTTGGCTACAACACTATGAGGTAGGTACTGTCATCTTCCTCATTTTACTGATAAGGAAACAAAAGCAAAGAGATTTAGTGACTTGTTCAGATTCAATAAGTGGCAGCACCAAAATATAAACACAGGCAATATGATTTCCAAGCCTGCTCTCAGAATTACTATACACCCATCCTTTGGATATTCCCTGAGGCTTTGTCTCCCCTTAAGTATAATGGCATGAAGTAGTCCACTGGAGAGTAGCTATGATTAGGGAGAGCTGTGCCTAAATGGAAATTACTTATAATCCAAACTCATTCCTGATCAGAATGTATCCCTTTTGTCATAAAAAAGTGCTATCATAATAAATAGTGAGAAAAGCACTAGTCTAGAAATAAGTGACCTTAGATCTAGGTTCACCTCAGCTATTATTTTGGACCGTGACATTGAGCAAGTTATTTTATTTCTCTGGGCCTTTGGTGCCTGATCTTTATTGTGTTTATTTATACAAACAATTTTAATTACTCTGTTGGTAATTACGTGGCTAAGACCTGATGCATGAAAATAAAATTCAGTGAAATTTAGTTAGAGGGAGTAAAACCAGCACACTATGCAGATGAAGACCAGTTTGTCAACCTTCAAAAAGTAAAATCTAAAAGACAAAGGGGGATTCGCTCTAGGTCTGCAATATATGTTTTGTTTTGTTTTTAATTTATTAATTGTGCTTTAGGTGAAAGTTTAGAAATCAAGTCAGTCTCTCCTACAAAGAGCCATACACACCCAGCCATGCATTCCCAGCTATTCTCTCCCTAATGTGACAGCGCACTCCTCCTCTCCACCCCATATTCCCCGTGTCCGTTCAACGAGCTCTTGTCTCCCTCTTCCTTCTCACCTCGCCACCAGACAGGAGTCGCCTGCAGAGTCTCATGTGCCTACTTGAGCCACGGAGTTCACTCCTCACCAGCATCATTGTCTGTCTTATACTCCAGGCCAATCCCTGTCTGCAGAGTTGGTTTCAGGAATGGTTCCAATCTTAGGCTATCTCAGTCAGACCATTAAGCCTGGTCTTTTTATGAGAATTTAAGATCTGCAACCCACTGTTCTCCTGTTCCATCAGGGATTCTCTGTTGTGTTCCCTGTCAGGGCAGTGATCGGTGGTACCCGGGCACTCAGGCTGATGGAGTCTCTGGTTTATGTGGCCCTTTCCGAAGTAGAGAAGATATATTTTCTTTAGTGTTTTAGTATTGAAGTAGAGAGAATATGTTTTCTAATGTTTTAGTATAACTGTATAAGCTAGTCTTTGAAACGTAATTACTTGCTCTGGAATCTGTCCCACGATTGTTCCTTTGAAGAAAAATAAGGTAATCAATTTTTTGTCTTTGATTAAACTATGTTCCTCTCCCAGGGGGCAAAACACACAGGACCAAAGTAGGTGAACGAAACTCAGATCCATCTTGTGACTGAAACCAGGATGGGGTGAAGAGACTTGCAAGACTCCAGGATAGCATGAAGAGACTTGCAAGACTTCAACAATAGATCACTTTATCATTATGTCCACCTCAAAGAACAATCAACATTCCTAGAAATCTCTAAGCCCTGACCTCCTCCCTATAAAACCCTCCAGTTAGCCCTTTAGAGTTAGACAGAAATTTAACCCCCTCTGTCTCTTGGACATCGGTATTCAATAAAGGCCTCTTGCTGCATACGTCCTCCTGTCTCAGTATTGGCTTTGCGGCAGGCGGCTACATTTTTGTCTCTTGGGCTCATGTTTACCTTGCGTCTTTGGTGTTCTTCATTCTCCTTTGCTCCAGGTGGGTTGAGACTGATTGCTGCATCTTAGATGGCTGCTTGCTAGCGTTTAAGATCCCAGATGCCTCTCACCACAGTGGAATGCAGAATGTTTTCTTAATACATTTTATTATGCCAATTGACCTAGATTTCCCCTGAAACCATGGTCCCAAGACCCCCCTCCCTGCTATTCGGCCTTCGAAGCTTTTGATTGTTTCTTATAGAATATAAAAGTGGGGCCACCCAAAGGTACCCCCTCACAATCCATCCTGCCTTTGACATTCTTCTATGTAACTCTTCTTCTAAAGAGTTTTTTTCATCCTGCCTGCAAAGTCTACTTGCAATTTTTTTTTTTTTTTACTGCCAAGATCCCCAGAGAAGTGAGGGGTTCTATCTAAGTAGTTAAAAAAAAAAAATAGGTACCAGTAAAACTACTGTAATCCAACATTTATTTCACATCCTACTTTGTCTTTCTCCTTCCTTTCCTTATACCCCCAAGTGATGAAACCTTTTGCTACAGCACTCAAAGAGGGAGGTACGATTTTTGACTGAGTACACAGGGGAGACAAACTGGAATGGGGAAAAAAATCACCACTTGGAACATGGGTACTGGGAAAGACTGTGGAAAACCTAGAACCTACTGTTGGTTAAAAAAAAAAAAAAGCTCAAAATATCAATTTGTCAAGCGAAAGGAAGCAATATACCCAAGAAATTAAAGGTATAAAGCCTATTCCAATGGTTCCTATGGTATTCCATTTTGCATAAGCCCTAGAAGCTGTCTTTCAATTGGCTTTGACTAACTCCCTTCGACTTTGTGAGAAACTTGTCCCTGAAATTAGCAATTTTTCTACCATCCAGAGTGGAATGGCTAGCTCAATTTTAGATCCCGCTTAAATTGTCCAACTCTCAAATTGAAATAAGAGTTTGCCTAAGTCTACCAGTCCCAGAGGATCCCTGGTGAAGTGGTGGTTAAAAGCTAGGCTGCTAACCAAGAGGTTGACAGCTTGAATCCACCAGCTCCTTGGAAACTGTATGGGGCAGTTTTACTGTCATATAGGGTCCATGAGTCAGATTCGACTTGATGGCAATGGGTTTGGTTTGTTTGTTTTTGGTTACCAGTCCCAAAACCATTATCTTTTCAAAAAAGAAAAAAAAAAAAACCCGAGGGGATAAAAGTAACTTCTCTTGCCTAAGGGGAGAATAGTAAACTGATAGAAGGCACAAGTTAAAAATGTGTGGGTATGGCCTGGCATAAAATAACTGTTAAATACAATGCAGTGACTACCCTATAGAAAATAGAGAAGCTGAAAAATATTGGCAAATGTTTTCACATTTTCTAAATATTCTTGTTGCCCCATTAAAATTGCCTTGTCTGCGTCTGGGGTCTTAAATGCTAACAAGCAGCCATCTAAGATGCATCAATTGGTCTCAACCACCTGGATCAAAGGAGAATGAAGAACACCAAGGTCACACGACAACTAAGAGCCCAAGAGACAGAAAGGGCCACATGAAATAGAGGCTTACATCATCCTGAGACCAGAAGAACTAGATGGTGCCCGGCCACAACCGATGACTGCCCTGACAGGGAGCACAACAGAGAACCCCTGAGGGAGCAGGAGAACAGTGGGATGCAGACCCCAAATTCTCATAAAAAGACCAGACTTAGTGGTCTAAGGCTAGAAGAATCCCGGCGGTCATGGTCCCCAAACCTTCTGTTGGTCCAGAACAGGAACCATTCCTGAAGACGACTCATCAGACATGGATTGGACTGGACAATGGTTTGGAGATGCTGATGAGGAGTGAGCTACTTGTATCAGGTAGACACTTGCGACTATGTTGGCATCTCCTGTCTAGAGGTGAGATGGGAGGGTGGGGGGGGTTAGAAACTGACAAAATGGTCAGAAAAGGAGAGGCTGGAAGGAGGGAGCGGGCTGACTCATTAGGGGTAGAGTAAATGGGAGTATGTAGTAAGGTGTTAAATTTATATGTGACAGACTGACTTGATTTGTAAACTTTCACTTAAAGCACAATAAAAATTATTTTTTAAAAAAAATTGCCTTGTCTGACCTTTCCTCACTAACCAAGAGACAGTGTTTTTCATTTCCTCTTCATCTGCAAAGTACAGAAGCAATTTTGAGGGCCAAATGAACCAAACACAACGTGTAAGTGCAGCACATATAATAAGGAGACTGAAGTCAGAACCCCTGAGGGAATCGGAGCCACGGTGGACATCAAAGAATAACTTCAGGGAGAAGCCTTTCCTCACCAGCCTCGTGTTCTTCCCCACGTACTCTCCCGCTTTATCCCACACCCAGCTTTGCAGGAAAATGGAAAAGCCACCTAGGACTAACCCAGCGCCCTAGGACCATCGCAGTTCAAAACCAACACCCCAAGATAATGGGTCAATATTGCCAATGAAAACCCTACCAATCACTAATGACAAGAATTACTAACACAAAACGCAAGAGCTCTTTAGACTTTCAGATTAAAAGCACATATACTGAATGGTTACTTGGACCAAAACAGCTTAAAGCCATCTTCCAAAAATGCTCGTTGCCACTTGTGAGAAATACTGCTAATTGTGAACAAAGCAGTAGAAACTCATCTACAAACACTGCCCTGGGTTATATGCCTGTGAAATTGCCATTTTAGCATTTGGGTATTTAGTCACTCAAAAACCTATGAATACCAAAGTTCCCTTTGCCTGCTCAAGGGTTGGGCCTGTTAATTAGTACTGTGGTTTCCTTTTTGCGTGTGCCCTACTTCCCACAACCTTACAAATAGCTCATTTATGTTCTATTTCTATTCCACCACTGCTCAATAGTTTTTTGCTTTTTTCATTTTTTATTAGGCTCGTGCTTCTCAATATATCTGACCAAAGTATGCAGTTGTACAAAATAAGACCTTAAATCATTTACTCGAACTGGGTGACTGTAAAAGAAACTTAAGGTACTGTGGTTGGGAAAGGATAGACAGTGAGAAGTTATCGAAATACAAAGGTTTAGAATGGTACATTTTATTTTACGTTAGACAACAAACTCCACAATTTGTCTCAGTTGTGACATACATATGGCTTTTGATAAAGGTGAAGTTATTTGCTTGCTTGGGGTTGGGGTAACATGGGCAAAGGAAGCAAAATAGCTTATTCGAACCAAGTTCAAGATCTCAGGTTGAGTTTGGAACACACAAACACCTGTCGTTACCTACAAAAGTAAAGCTATAAAAACATTTTAAGTTCGAAGTGCTTTTCGGCAGTCATCCATGCTGAGTAAGATTCTTCAATCTTCAACACACTCAGGGTCAATGGAGATTCTAGATTTCACATCAGTTCACTAGTCATAGGGTCTTCCATTTATCTTAGAATTTTGGCAGAGCTTTCCTTTGAGGTAGAAGAGTAGAGAAGTCATTTCCTTTAAAAACGGGTTTGTTCACCACAACTTCATTTATGCAACAAAAATAGACAGTAACATGCCCTCTTATTCTTGTTTAATCAGTAGTGGTAGTCTTATGATGCCAGAAACTGCGAAAAGAAGGCTTTTAGTTACTTCTCCTTTCTACTTCCCAATAATGCACTTCCCACCCCTATCTGAAGAAAGGGGTGTTACCAAATCCAGCAGATACCACATTAAAAGCTAGACATTATTATTTCAGATGTATCTGATGCTTAACTAAAAATGTACAAAGCAAAAACTAGAAATATTACCCCCAAATCCTCTTCAATCATTTCCTCCATCAATTGTCCATTGTCATTAATCTGTTTCCTCCTCCATTTCTGGATGTTATTGTTGGCTTCTTATGTGAAATAACAGTTTTGATGCTTTGAAATTACGTATGAATTACAATGAAGCTCTCATCCTTTGCAGTGAATTTTAACTTCAGTCAGTCTTAAGGCCACCTTACGATGAAGCGGTCACATTGATTCAATTAATAAATTCTACTCCCAGATAAATCAGGTTTAATTGATAACCTTTCAGACAAAACTAGTTATTTCTCAAAAACTTATAAACAAATGAGGATCAGAGATTTTGTCTTTGTCTCAGCAATGACCAGAGTTATTGGGATTTCTTTAAACTAAAAAAAACAACCTCAAGTTAGACCTGGAGCTGGTAATGCTCTTAAGATCAACCCAGAACAAAGGCTGGCTGCCCTTAGACAACAGGTTTGACCTTTTCTTTCACTCATCCTCCTAGCCCACCCTCTTTGAGTGATTTAAAAATAGAAAAGGTCAAACCCTTCTTGGGCCTAGTTGAAAGAATTTTTTTTTTAGTCATGTTTTTGCTCCAATTTTTGCCAATTATTTCCAATTTTTATTTTATTATTCACACCTTAAAACTTAAGCAAGTAGGGTAACATTTTTAAGCTGTTTTCATCCCCTGACACTACGCTACTCATAACAAATTCTTCGGCAGGTTTTGAAAAGAAGGCAACATTTCTAAGGTGTAAGTCGAGAAGCTATTGCAAAGGAGAAGTCATGTCTCCATCTCCAATTTTATGCTGAGATTGTTCCTGAAAGGGACCTATTTTGGCATATACTTTTTGTCAGCAGATAGAGGGAAAGTAATTGAAAATAGACAAAACTTGTAAATGTTTTTCTAAATTAGTTGTGGCCTGAGTATGGGGTATTGGTTCCCTGAGTCTGGTTTGGGAATTTGTTATCATCCCTCCTTCTGCCCAATAGTGGTTGCAGCCATTTTTTTTTTTATGAGGGATGGGTCAGAAAAAATGAAGTTTGTAAGGAGGGTTCTTGCAACTTAAGGAGCAAGCTCAGTATATAACCCAGCTACCTGCTTACTGTAGTGGCCAGAGTGGTAGAAGAGATTTGGAGTAGAAATTAAACCGTGCCATGTTAATGAGGGACTAAACTATGCCCGTAACAAGAAAACAGGCCCTAAGGAAAGTTTTACAAGAGCTCTGGGATGGTATACATGTTTTCATCTTTGGGGTCAACTGAGAATCTAGTAAAAGGTCTTATACTCAATTAAAAAAAATACTTGCATAATGAATAAATAAATGATCTTTCATTTATTTTGTCTAGGATTTAACATAATGCCTTGATATAACAGGTATTTCTGTTTGGTGAAAAGAATATCACTCCATTTCTTACTTTTTAATTTCATCTCCAAGTCAGACTAAGTGCCTTTTTGACCAGATCTATTTCATCTGGCATCACCTTCATTGTTTGTGTGAATTCAGAAAATAAATAAAAGCCCTCCACTGTTCCCCCTCTACAAAGCATGCCAAAGAGGCGATCTATTTAATCACACCTTCTCAGTGTCTTTCATATCACAGCTGTTCAATAAATTTTTTTTCAACTAAAGCAGTCCCTTATTAAATTTGTTCTTGTGTTTTCACCATAAGCTTCTGTGAGATGCAGTGCATTTGGCTCTAGGTCTCTTAAATCTTTTCATTCTCAATACTTAGGAGCAGTACTTTATTGAGGTTTAATCAATACATTTTTACTAAATTTAATAAATGTAAAAAAGAATTCCCTTTATTGCTCAAGTGTCTTCCTGACTCTAAGCCAGGCCAATCAACATGAAAGCCAGCTGTTTCATTTTGAGTCTAATTATAAACCATTTTTAAGTTAAAGAATGAAAGAACAAACCCTTAGCCCTTTTACTGTTCTTCTGGCTTTAAACCAGGCCAACGAAAAAATAATTTGGGGCTTCATGGAACTAGAAAAAATATTTTCATTTTGTGTTAAAAGAACCTTGCCTTTTTTTTTTTTTTTAATTCTCCAAGGCAAGACAATGAGTCTTCTAGACCAGACCTACTTAACTACTTCATCTAGCATAGTACCTTGCAGGAAAACAGCCACTGAAATATTCACTGAATAAACAAAAGATGTTTTCCTGTCTTAAGCTGTGATCAGTAATCATTAGATTACTTTTTAAATTAGATCAACTTCTAGACTACGCCCATCCTCAGGACCTAGAGTAGTATATTCCACATAGAAGATGCTTTGTCAAATGAATTAAAAAGCAAAGCCGAGCCCTTTATTTTTACTCCTTTACTGTCTCTAGGCCAAGCCAAGGTGAATCTACTCACCTCCATCTTCCATTTAGGACTGGAAAACCACAACCCGTTTCTATTCTAAAATTTTCCTCTCTTAAATTAGGCCAAGGAGCAAGTGGCATTCCAGGCCAGATTTTATCTCTTTATGTAGCTCAGTATTTAGTACACTGCCCAGTACATTGTTAATTGATACAAAGAGATCCAAATCCATTTTTCCCGTATATTCTCATTAACGAATAAGCTTAGTAGTGGTTAAATGACTTTAATCTGGATCTCACATCTACTAATTCATCTCCTCCTGTGAGCATGCCATAATGATAAAATCGTTTTTATATCCAATGGTATACACAGTTCTGAGCCTCACAGCAAGTAATCAATATTCATTCATTAAGCCAACAGTTAATTCCTTATGTCTGTATAGAACAGTAGGCTTTGTAAATTCACACAGATCTTTGTTGTAGGCTCAATGATGATAATTTTTGTACCCCGTTTGTTATCTCTGGGGATAAGAAATACTAAAAACAAAAATCAACACTTATTCAGCAGACATTACTTATATATGTGTAGCAGTTTACAACTTATTGATTTTACACATACGATCTTCTACTACCCAGGATACAATGTCTAGCAAGGAGGCTGGCACATAATAAAACAATCACTATCCATCCTTACACTCATCAGAAATTTAATACTTTACATATTATATTCAGTGTCTAGTTAACAATTCTTCCTCAAACCTTTTTTTTTTTTTTAATACTTTTTTTCCCCCAGAGTATACTGGTAACTGAGATACAATTTTATAAACTTACTACTTGGCACCAAATAAAACCAATAATTATATTTATATGGTGCTCTGTTTTATTTTTTTTTCTATTTTATAGTTTAAAACATGCTAATATTTCCTTATTCTCAGCTGTGGGCACAAGAAATGAGTGGGCAGTGGTTAAGAGCTCGGCTGCTAGCCAAAAGGTTGACAGTTTGAATCTACCAGCTGCTCCTTGGAAACCCTGTGGGGGCAGTTCTACTCTGTCCTATAGGGTCTTTATGAGTCAAAATCGACTCGAGAGCAATGGGTTTGGTTCTTTTTTTGGTTTTTTACATTACCTTTCTCATTGTGGTTCAAGCATACAATGAGAATTCATTTTAGCTCCAGTGCCTGCTATGTACTATTAATATTCATTTGTCAAATATATACGACCTGGTCTTTGGATAATGATTTACCAATTACAGAAAACTTGCCTCTTATTACTTGGGATAATTAGTAATCATAGAATCAATCCACAGTACCCAAGACAATGGCTGGCACAAAAAAGGGGATGAATATTTATTTATTCATAAACATGTACTCCATTAGTATTTGTATAGTGCTTTAGTTTACAAAGCACTTTAATATGTATTTCCTTTCTGAAATCTTTAATTCTATAACGAGAATATATATATATTTTTCTCTCCTTGGTATAACTAGAGTCTAGTATGGCATCTGGCATCTCATAGATTATCACAATAGATTAATCCTTAATATTTTTAGTATATTTTATGCTTTAAAAGCAGTTTCCATGTTTTTTTTTTCTTTTCTGCTATCTACAATACTGTAAATCTTTTTACTGAAAATCATCATAGTAGCAGAAAAGTGTTGGACACTGATATATATTCATTTACCCAACACATAATTCCTTAAGTCTGCATAGTGCTACATACTTTTAACAAAGGAATTTTCTATTCATGCTTCCTTTAATCTTTGTATTCACAGTGTCTAGCACAAGCGAATTAATAGGTAATCAATACGCATTCATCAAACACTGAAACTCATTCTTTTTTAAGTGCTTTATACTTTGCAAAGCAAGTTCACATATATTTTTCCTCAAGTCACCCGAATGTGATCATAAATAATTTTGCATCCCCAGTGCCCTAGCACAGGGACAGGCACAGAGAAGGAAATTAATATTATTCAGCACATAGTCCTTGGCACATACATTAGGGGTTGGTAAACTATGGCCCACAGGCCAAATCCGCTTGGCTGACAAGCTAAGAATGAATTTAACATTTTTAAAAAATTGTAAAAAATGAATATACAACACAGACTATGCAGCCTCCAATGCCTAAAAATATTTATTACCTGGCTCTTTACTGAAAAAGCCTGCTGACCCCTGATTTACGTAATGCATTACAGCTTACAGGGCACTTTCAGATGTTACCTGTGCCTGGTTGCCAAAACACTATTAATGAGAATGCCTTGCTTTCCTCTCATGTTTTAGTCTGAAAAGTGTTTTCATATACATTATCAATCATTTAAACCATCTTCCCACATAGAAGGGAAAAAGAAAATTCAAGAAAAGGATTGAACCTGCTAAATAGCCCCAATTTCTCTCACCTTCAAGTCCAGAGGTGGGTATTAAACCCAGATTGGCACAGTCCACCTATTTGGCCACTACCATGAGCAGGGAGTTCAGGCTGTCTCCTCGGGGACTCACTTTGTCCTAGGGCCAATCACCCTTTCTGTAACCATTATTAGAAATTCAAAATCTCAAGAATCCTGCTCTTCCAGGCTCTAGAAAGTAAGGAGTTGTTGGCTGGTGCTTCTTAGTAGGTTAGCACATCTGGGTATTTCTTGTTTAAGTTCTTCTCAGTGGCTGAGAGAATCTCTTCACACTGTCTCTAGATAGCCTGGCATTTTTCCCCCCAACAGCTTATGCTTTCCTCTTCCCATCAGCTTAGGGCTTCTGAGGAAAAGGGAGGACTTAAATACAATGTCACCTATATGGATGCTTGCTCCTGAGAGTAATAACACAATCCAGACTAGATATTGACTGGATATTGGTATGTCTGTCAAATGGAGAGGTGACGAGAGATATAAGTGTTTAGGAGGGGGAAAAAAAAAAACCACTTTAGAAAAATCTAGTGAGTAGTTTAAAACTAAGATAAGAAATGGTTCAAAATATTCTCTCAGGGATAATATCACCAATTTTTGATGTTGTCCTCAAGTAATGTTCCTTTAAAGTAATCACATCACAAAAGGACATTAAAAAAAAAAAAGTGTTTAAATGGAGATAGGAGACCAGGAAGGGGAGAACTACAAATGTTCAAAAGTAGGGGCTACAGCAATAGAAAAGAGCTGAGAAAAGCTAAGGTTTAGGTTCTCATAATGGGATTTCCTCTGGTCTTGGAGCTTCTATACTGAGTTCTAGGTCTTGGGTCTCTAGCTTCCTGCTTTTGCTCTTGAGTTGTCTATTTTCCTTGGGCCTCCTGTTCATCTAGGGCCATAGGTCCTGGGCCTTTTGTGTATCTTGGGCCTTCCATCCAAGGTCTTGTGTATCTTAGGTCTCAGTTCTTGGACCTTCCATGTGTCCTGGCTCTTGGTTCTTTTACGCATCCTAGCTCTCAGGCCTTCTGTTTAACTCCTGACTTGAGCCTTACATCAAACTCTGGCCACCTTCTGTACATCTTGGCTCTCTGGGCTTCTGTCGGTTTCAGGGCTAAGGCTTCATTTTCCTTGGGACATGGGCTTTCTGTTTTAGCCCTTAGATCTCAAGTCTCAAACCATCTATTCGTAGCTTCCCATCTATTTTGGGCTTTCTGCCTTTTGTTCTCCTTCAGTCTTGGGTTTTACTTCAGTTTAGGGCCTTGGGCCTTCTTTTCGTCCTGGATCATCTCACAGGGTAGCGTGGCATAAGGAACAGCTCTGCAAAGCATTTTGATAGCTGACACTCTGCACCTAGTGGAAAGGAGCTAGGAAGCCCCTCTGTCACACGCACATACAGATGCACAGGCACAAAGAAATATCTGAGAGAGGATTACATGAAATCAAAGAAGAGGACATATAGACTCACATGAAGAGGCTGAAATACTGAGAAGACAGTAGGAAGGGAAAAAAGCAGAGAAATACAACACAAGAGAACAGGGAGACGAATGCTGAAATGGAAAAATGACAAAGAGCAAAGAAACACTAAGACACACAGAGAAGGAAAACAGAGAGAAAATGGCCCAAGAGAGGCAGAGAGGAAATGTGGAAAAGAGAAATGATAGGTATAGAGTAGAAACAGCAGAAGGATGGCTAGAATCAAAAACAAGAAGTCAAACAACAGAGGGGGTAACAAACAATCAGGATTCACAGAGAGAAAAAGAGAGGTAGGAAGAACAGGAAAAGAGCAAAAAGAACACAGCACGTGACTCAGCAGACACAAAACAAGTGAAAAAAGGCCAGATAAAGGAGAGTAAAGAGAAGAAACAAGAAAGTGAAAAACACAACAAAACACAAGAGGCACATCTAAGACAAAGCACAAACCACACAGCTCTTAGGAACAAAAAGAGAAAATGAAACAAAGGCATGCATGGAAGAAAGTAGCAAGAGAAATAGTTAAGACACACTTAACATACAGAAGAAAAAGCAAAGACACTCGAGGAAGAAATAGACAAGCAAAGAAATACTCACATAGGCGTGAAAGAGATAAGCAAGAGAGGGAAAAAAGCCAAAGAGACAAGATAAAGCGAGGCGCTAACAGAGGCACAAAAAGCCATCACAAAGCAAAGACAACAAAAGAAAACCAAAAGGTGCCATTAATAATCATAATATTAGTACCAAACCCCAAACCAAACCCATTGCTGTTGAGTCAATTTTGACTCATAGTGACCCTATAAGACAGAGTAAAACTGGACTATAGGGTTTCCAGGGAGCTGCTGGTAGATTCAAACTGCCGGCCTTTTGGTTAGCAGCCTGGCTCTTAGCCACCTGTGCCACCAAAGGTCCATTACTAGTACCAGTACTATTTATATTACTACCAATAATAACAATAACAACAGCAACCACCAACACACATTTCATCTATTTATAAACTTCAACCTTACAAATTTCTTACATAAAACCAAAACATACCAACTCTGCCTGCCACCAGATGGTATTAGTGGTTACTGTTACACTGTGTCAAATGAATTTATGAAACTTCTTGTGTTACCTTTTACTTACCATGGGCCAGACATTATACTAAGCACTTTACATACATGACTTCATTTAACCCTCACAAAAAAGATAAGTCTAATCAGAGACTAATGAGTAGCAGACAGAATTTATACAGAATGCCTGACTCTAACATTCGGCTACAAATGCTTTCACTAGGATTTCCATAAGAACCAAATGAGATGTCACAGATCAGTGAATATTATAATAAAGGGCCCTTAGATAGCATCTAGTCAATCTCCTCATTTTATAGCTTCACTTTTTCCCTCATCTGTATCTTCGTTGTTGTTGTTAGGTGCCATCGAGTTGGTTCTGAATCATGGCGACCCTATGTACAACAGAACCAAACACTGCCTAGTCCTGCGCCATCCTTACAATCATTGTTATGCTTAAGCCCATTGTGGCAGCCACTGTGTCAATCCATCAATCTAATTGGGGGTCTTCCTCTGTTTCGCTGATCCGCTACTTTATCAAGTATGATGTCCTTCTCCAGGGGCGGATTCCTCCTGACAACACGTCCAAAGTATGTGACATGCAGTCTTGCCATCCTTGCTTCTAAGGTGCATTCTGGTTGTACTTCTTCCAAGACAGATTTGTTCGTTCTTTTGGCAGCCCGTGGTATATTCAATACTCTTCTCCAACACCACAATTCAAAGGCATCAATTCTTCTTTGGTCTTCTTTATTCATCGTCCAGCTTTCACACACATAGGAAGGGGGGCAATTGAAAACACCATGGCTTGGGTCAGCCGCTCCCTAGTCTTCAAGGTGACATCTTTGTTTTTCAACACTTTAAAGAGGTTTTTTTGCAGCAGATTTGCCCAATGCAATGCATCTTTTGATTTCTTCACTGCCGCTTCCATGGGTGTTGCTTGTGGATCCAAGTAAAATGAAATTCTTGACAACTTCAATCTTTTCCCCGTTTATCACGATGTTACTTATTGGTCCATAAGCCCATTGCCCGTTGCCGTTGAGTCGATTCTGACTCAAAGCGACCCTACAGGACAGAGTAGAACTGCCCCGTACGGTTTCCATGGAGCGCCTGGTGGATTTGAACTGCCAACCTTTTGGTTAGCAGCCGTAGCACTTAACCACCATGCCACCAGAGTTTCTTTTATTGGTCCAGTTGTGAGAATTTTTGTTTTCTTTATGTTGAGGGGTAATCCATACGGAAGACTGTGGTCTTTGATCTTCATCAGTAAGTGCTTCAAGTCCTCTTCACTGTCAGCAAGCAAGGTGGTGTCATCTGCATAACGCAGGTTGTAAATGAGTCTTGCTCCAATCCTGATGCCCCATTCTTCTTCATATAGCCCAGCTTCTTGGATTATCGGCTCTGCATACAGACTGAATGGGTATGGTGAAAGGATACAACCCTGACACACACCTTTCCTGACTTTAAACCATGCAGTATCCCCTTGTTCTGTTCAAACAACTGCCTCTTGATCTATGTACAGGTTCTTCATGAGCACAACTAAGTGTTCTGGAATTCCAATTCTTCGCAATGTTATCCATAATTTGTTACGATCCACACAGTCGAATGCCTTTGCATAGTCAATAAAACACAGGCAAACACCTTTCTGGTATTCTCTGCTTTCAGCCAGGATCCATCTGATATCAGCAATAATATCCCTGGTTCTGTGACCTCTTCTGAATCCAGCTTGAATTTCTGGCAGCTCCCTGCTGATACAATGCCACGGCCACTTTTGAATGATTTTCAGCAAAAGTTCTTGCATGTGATATTAATGATATTGATAATTTCCGCATTCGGTGGGACGACCTTTCTTAGGAATAGGTATAAATTTAGATCTCTGCCAGTTGGTTGGCCAGGAGGTTTCTTCCATATTTTTTGGAATAGACAAGTGAGTACTTCCAGCGCTGCATCCCTTTGTTGAAACATCTTAATTGGTATTCCGTCAATTCCTGGAGCCTTGCTTTTCACCAATGCCGTCAGTGCAGCTTGGACCTCAACTTTCGGTATCATCGGTTCCTGATCATATGCTACCTCCTGAAATGGTTGAACATTGGCCAATTCTTTTTGGTATAGTGACTCTGTGTGTTCCTCCCATCTTCTTTTGATGTTTCCTGAGTCATTTAGTATCTCCCCCATAGAATCCTTCACTGTTGCAATTCGAGGCTTGAATTTTTTCTTCAGTTCTTTCAGCTTGAGAAATGCAGATCGTGTTCTCCCCTTTTGGTTTTCCATCTCCAGGTCTTTGCACATGTCATTATAAAATACTTTACTTTCTCTTCTCAAACCACCCTTTGGAATCTTCTGTTCAATTCTTTTACTTCATCATTTCTTCCTTTTTCTTTAACTACTTGGCGTTCAAGAGCAAGTTTCAGAGTCTCTTCTAACATCCATTTTTGTCTTTTCTTCCTTTCCTGTCTTTTTAATGACCTCTTGCTTTCTTCATGTATGATGCCCTTAATGTAATTCCACAATTCATCTGGTCTTCAGTCATTAGTGTTCAACACTTCAAATCTATTCTTGAGAGAGTCTCTAAATTCAGGTGGGATATACTCAAGGTCGTACTTTGGGTCTCATGGACTTGTTCTAATTTTCTTTGGTTTCAGCTTGAACTTGCATAAGAGCAATTGATGGCCTGTTCTGCAGTCAGCCTCTGGACTTATTCTGACTGATGATATTGAGCTTTTCCATTGCCTCTTCCCACAGATGTAGTAGATTTCATTCCTGTGGATTCTGTCTGGAGAGGTTCACCTGTATAGTCACTGTTTATGTTGGTGAAAAAAGGTATTTGCAATGAAGAACTCTTTGGTCTTGCAAAATTCTACCATTTGATTTCCGGCATCTTTTCTATCACCAAGGCCGTATTTTCCAACTACTGATCCTTCTTGTTTCCAACTTTCACATTCTAATCTCCAGTAATTATCAATGCATCCTGACTACAAGTTCTATCAATTTCACACTGCAGAAGTTCGCAAAAATCTTCCAATTTCTTCACCTTTGGCCTTAGTGGTTGGTGCATAAATTTGAATAGCAGTTGTATTAACTGGTCTTCCTTGTAGGCGTACGGATATTATTCCATCACTGACAGCATTGTGCTTCAGGTCAGATCTTGAAATATTCTTTTTGATGATGAATGCAATGCCATTCCTCTTCAAGTTGTCCTTCCTAGTAGCCCATATGATTATTTGATTCAAAATGGCCAATACCAGTCCATTTCAACTCATTAATGCCTAGGATATCAATGTTTTTGCATTCCATTTCATTTCTGATGAGGTCTAATTTTCCTAGATTGCATACTTCATACATTCCACATTCTGGTTATTAATGGATACTTGTAGCTGTTTCTTCTCATTTTCAGTCGTGCCACATCAGCAAATGAAGGTCTTGAAATATCTTTAATTTTCCCCATCCCTTTAGAAAACTGACTCGGTTTTCACACCCTTCAAGTGTATAATGGTTGCTTCAGGGTCTGGGTTTCTTTCACTATTAAATCCTAACTGCAATTAGAATCTCTTACAAGGGGAGGTGACAAAGGGCCAACCCTTTTAGTAGAAACCAAAAACTATGTTTAAGGCTTCTATATGTTTAGGTCTCTAAGAGTGCAAAGGACTTATGGAGTAAATGTATAGAGCAGACAAGT
This sequence comes from Elephas maximus indicus, assembly GCF_024166365.1. Taxonomy (NCBI): domain Eukaryota; kingdom Metazoa; phylum Chordata; class Mammalia; order Proboscidea; family Elephantidae; genus Elephas; species Elephas maximus. Next base: position 95,195,383 of record NC_064846.1, on the reverse strand, counting down.
AGAGGCTAAAGTACTCTGATACAACTGGAATATATGCAATGTCTCTGAGTTACTTCATTGAAACCCCTTCCATCTCACATTTCGCACCACTTCACGTTAAACCACCACACCTCAATAGTTCTGGAGTGATCCTCACAGGATTGCAACACCAACTAACTTCATCCTGCTATTCTAAGCTGCTGAAGAGGTTGGCATATTGATATTCACGCAAAAGGCTGACTTCCTTTGGTGTCTTCAAATCTCCTGATTCTGTGGAAGCCCTGGATGCACTGCTTTTGGGAAGGATAATGATTTGGCAGATATGGACGAAACGACCAAGAGCTACAAAAAAAAAGCAGGAGAGAAAAACTGTAAATGCCATAAAGAAGTATTAACTGAGTACTGTGCTAGAGTTACATAGGATTCAAATTAATGGGACATGGAAACTGTCTCCACAGAACTTAGAAACAAATTTGAAGCTTTGAGGTCCTTAGAGATAAAACTAATACAACTTCCTCATCCAACAGAATAGGAAACTATGGCACATAGGAAAATCACTCGCTCAACATCACTTGGTAAGGTCACTGAAAATATCAACATTAATCATAGCCTCACTCCTGTAGTTAAAGACTAGAATCCTGTTTACAATGTCAATCAGCTAGGAATGAGTCCCTTTAAATGATTAATAAATGAGACCACAAAAACCAACAGTAGATATTAAGGTAAAGAGAGTAGGGTCTAAGAACAGGACTATCTCAAGTTAGCGTTATTTAAGACCCCTGGTTATGGGCCATGACACTTTGGCTCTTGTTTGTCTAGAGGCAAGGATACCAATAGCGACAAGGATAGCCACAGAAGGCAGCATTTTCAAAACTATTAATAGCTTTCTGAGATAAAAGTGAGTCACTCTGGTAGGCAGAAGTTCTCAAAGTAAGAGAATTCACATAGAGTACTGGCTGCCCTAGCAGAACTCACTTAAAAATTTTGAATAAAGAGAGATCCTCCTAGATAACTCTCACCTTAGCTTTCTATTTCTAGGCTTTCTAACAAGTTCTTTTAACTTTATCTATTTTCAAATCCATGAATCTTTCTAGTCAACTAGCAGCAATTACATTTCAAGAATTTCTACATGGTGAAAAATCTTATGTAATTTCTAGGGCATCCACTCTTTATAAAGAATGGTAGACAATGCCTATATGATCAGGACTTATCATACTGAATGGTCACCTCCATCTCCCAACCCTTATTCTCTTAATCAGCCTGGCCCATCACTAAACTAGAGTATGAAGGCTTCCATCAACGAGCCCAACATTAAAAAGATACAACTTATTTTTATCTTCTCAAACAGTTTGTTGTGTGCTTCATCCCACTGATATCTTAGGGCATCCTGAAGTATGTAAATGATTGGCAAAGTTCTCTTGCTAAGCCTCAAGGTAGAGTTTGGGGACCAGATAGAATGGTATGATGATTTGCCCATGATCTAGGTCACCAACGTGGCATATATTGCTCATGTTCTCCAAAAAGGAAGGACAATTTATACGTAGGACTCTATCACTTACAATAGTCCTACCCTATACAACTGTACTCATGCAATCTGCTCCCCTCTTCACACCATAACTTTTGCCAATCTCATACCCAGATGCTTCCCAAGTTAGTTAAGAAGCTATTTTTGCCACTGCAGACACAGAATAATGCAGAATACAAATGTCAATAGAAAGCTAAGTGCAACATACACCTGAAAGCAAGATAAAAAATAAGACTACAGAGCTTACCCACTTGATATATGGTGGTTGTCTTTTGAGATTCCATCCTCCTATCTGGGTGCAGGGAAGTATTTTGGTACAATTTCTTGGCATAGAGTTGTTGACCAGAGTTAGTGAGCATTTCCCCTGGAAGATCCTCATGCCCCATCTCCACCTAAGGATCTTCAAAGGGAATGGGTCACTAACACTGTAAGACAACAAGCCTATTATTTTATGGAAGACCTGGAGAAGAGAAAAAAGAAAAGTATATTACTGAAATGTCGTGAACTGGAAAAATATGCCCCAATGGGCAACAAGTGGTGGAATTCACCATGAATTAACCAAGGGTAATTAACACACCAATAAAATTTTTCTGAAGGTGATTCAAAAAAAGTTGCAGCAGTCCATCAACAGGGAACTGCCAGAAATTCAAGCCAGCATCAGAAGAGCACATGGAACTAGGGTATCATTGCTGATGTCAGATGGATCTTGGCTAAAAGCAGAATATCAGAACGATATTTACCTGTGTTTTACTGACTACGCAACGGCATTTAACCGCGTGGATCATAACAAATTATGGATAATATTACAAAGATGGGAATTCCAGAATATTTGCTTGAGCTCATGCGGAAGCTGTATATAGATGAAGAGGTGGTCATTCAAACAGGACGAGAGGATACTGAGTGGCTTAAAATCAGAAAAGGTATGCATCGGAATTGCATGCTTTCACCATACTTATGCAATCTATATGTTGGGCAAATAATCCGAGAACCTGGACTATATGAAGAAGAATGTGGCATCATGATTGGAGGAAGCCTCATTAACAACCTGCATTATGCAGATGACAGAACTTTGCTTGTTGAAAGTGAAGAGGACTTTTGAAGCACTTACTGATGAAGACTGTCTAGTGCTGTTATAACAGAAATACCACAAGTGGGTGGCCTGAGCAAACAGAAATTTATTTTCTCACAGTTTAGGAGGCTAGAGGTTCAAATTCAGTATGCTGGCTACAGGGGAAGGCTTTCTCTGCCTGTTGGCCCTGGAGGAAGGTCCTTATCTTTTCTACGCTTCTGCTCCTGGGCAGTCTTCATGTAGCTTGGCATCCCTCTCTCTTCCTTCATCTCTACTTCTATTGCTTGCCTGTTTAATCTCTTTTATATCACAAAATAGATTGACTCAAGAACACCCCACAGGAATCCTGTCTTATTAACATGATAAAGACAACCAATTCCTAAATGCAATTATAACCACAGGTAGAGAGATTAGGATTTACAACACACATTTTGGGGAACACGATTCAATCCATAACATCCCATCCTTTGGCCCCCAAAAATTCATGTCCTTGCCACATGCAAAACACATTCACTCCACCACATCATCCCACAAATCTTAAATCAACTCCAAGTCCAAAATCTCATCTTCTGAATCATTAAATCAAATATGGGTGAGACTTTAGGTGTATTCCGCCTGGGGCAAAATTCCTCTTCATCTGTGAACTTGAAAGTGGTGTTGTCTGGTGTTCTAAAACTGACGGGCTTCGTTTAATAATTCTTGTAAGTTTGGCTTGATTTTTACATATTCCCTTAACTTCTGTTTATTTGGAAATGTCCTAATTTCACCATCATATTTGAACAGTTTTGCAAGATATGTTATTCTTGGTTGGCAATTTTTTCTTTCAAGGTTTTATATATGTCACCCCATTGCCTTCTTGTCTGCATGGTTTCTGTCAAGTAATCAGAGCTTAGGCTTATTGTTTCCCCTCTGTATGTGACTTTTTGTTTTTCTCAAGCCGCTCTCAGGAGTCTTTGTTTTTAGAACTGCTCTCAAGATTCTTTGTTTTTCTCGAGCTGCTCTCAGGATTCGTTGTCTTTGGTTTTAGTGAGTGTGATTACGATATGCCTTGGTGATTTTCTTTTGGGGCCTATCCTATACAGGGTTTGCTGAGCTTCTTGAAGGGTCAGCTTTTTGCATCTTTCACGATATTAGGTAAGTTTTCTGTCAGCAATTCTTCAATGATCTCCTCTGTGTTGTCCATTTTCTTCCCCTGTTTCTGCAACTTGGTCACTTGTAAATTTTTTGCTTTTTGTTGTATCCCACATCATTCTCAGGGTTTCTACATTTTTCTTCATTGTTTTCTCTGATTTATCTTTTGGATTTCTAATTGCTGTTTTTGTATGATTTCTAGTTGTGAATTTATTTTGGCATTTTGTTCCTGTATTATTTTCCTGAATTCTTCCACTGTTTCGTCAGTTTTTTTTCCATGACTTTGTCTATTTTTTTTCATCATTTTTGTCTCCTTTTTCCTTCAACTCTTGGATAGCTCTGAGTATGAGAGATTTGTATTCCCTATTGGGTTATTATTATTATTATTATTGGGTAGTTCCAGTGCCTTTTTTTCTACTGGAATGTCATCTGGTGTTTTATTTTGGACACCTACTGGAACCATCCTGTCTTGTTTTTTATTAAATATTTTTTGATATTGTCTGCTGTCTTCTGGACGGTCAGTAGTTATTTTCTTCATTTATTAATTCTAGATTTGTTTGTCCTGTTTTTTTGTTTTATTTGGTTAGGCCTGAGCAGGTGCACTGTGTTCTTTGTCGTTTGCTTGTATGTGGGCATGTTACTTCTCACAACCTTTTCTCACCACCTTTTCCAATGGGCATGGCCAGTCACTTAGCAATGGCACAGCAGGGCATGTCCAGCAGGTGCTCTGTCTCCTGCTGGGGGCTGCATGAAGCTGCTTTCCCATACTCCCTGTATGCCAGTCTCCAACAGGAATCCAAGATGGTGAATCCATGGTGCATTAGCTGATAGGTGACTTCCGCTCCGTATCTCCCCTAGCTCTCTGTTCTCTGTCAGGTTCTTATTCCATTCGGTGCTTGGTTGAATTATTTCTCTCTTCATTTGATGCTTAGGGTTCCAGGATTGTTGTCTGTCTCTGCTTTACTTAGTTTTTTGGTTCTTTGCTGTGGGGGGATGGTGTGGTGCTCGTGTCTATAGTGCCATGTTCAAGGATCTGCACAGTTTATTTTTAAGTCAATCATCTTCCCTCTCATATCTTCTAAAAATGACAAGAAGAAACCACATGGCCCCTTTAGGATCTTGCTTAGAAATGTCCTCAGCTAAATATCCAAGTTCATCACTTGCAAGTACAACAAATCCTGAGAGCTTAGTACTACCACTCTTGCCAAAGGAAGGTGGGAATAATTTAAAAGCCTGTTAATCAATATGGAGAGGGATACAAGGCGATATAGGACAATACAAGTTAGGTTTTTACTTAGAAAAATAGGGGTAAATATTAAGGTAACCACAAAGAGGTATAACAACTCCATAACTCAATATAAAAACCAAGAAAAACATAACAACTCAACAAACATAAAGTCAAACACTACGAAAATGAGAATCGCATAATTTACAAAGAAAAACGTCTCAGCACAAAAAAGTAAGTGGAAAAATGAAATGGTCAACAACACACATAAAAAGGCATCAAAATGACAACACTAAACACTTATTTATCTATAATTACGCTGAATGTAAATGGACTAAATGCACCAATAAAGAGACAGTCTCAGACTGGATAAAGAAACACGATCCGTCTATATGCTGCCTACAAGAGACACACCTTAGACTTAGAGACACAAACAAACTAAAACTCAAAGGATGGAAAAAATATATCAAGCAAACAATAAGCAAAAAAGAAGAGGAGTAGCAATATTAATTTCTGACAAAATAGACTTTAAACTTAAATCTACCACAAAGGATAAAGAAGGACACTACATAATGATAAAAGGGACAATTGACCAGGAAGATATAACCATATTAAATACTTATGCACCCAATGACAAGGCTGCAAGATACATAAATCAAATTTTAACAGAAAGTGAGATAGACACCTCCACAATTATAGTAGGAGACTTCAACACACCACTTTCGGAGAAGGACAGGACATCCAGTAAGAAGCTCAATAGAGACATGGAAGACCTAATTACAACAATCAACCAACTTGACCTCATTGACTTATACAGAACTCTCCACCCAACTGCTGCAAAGTATACTTTTTTTTTCTAGCACACATGGAACATTCTCTAGAATAGACCACATATTAGGTCATAAAACAAACCTTTGCAGAATCCAAAACATTGAAATATTACAAAGCATCTTCTCAGACCACAAGGCCATAAAAGTGGAAATCAATAACAGAAAAATTAGGGAAAAGAAATCAAATACTTGGAAACTGAACAATACCCTCCTGAAAAAAGAGTGCATTATAGAAGACATCAAGGAGGGAATAAGGAAATTCATAGAATGCAACGAGAATGAAAATACTTCCTATCAAAACCTCTGGGACACAGCAAAAGCAGTGCTCAGAGGCCAATAAATACACACATACAAAAAGAAAAAAGAGCCAAAATCAGAGAACTGTCCCTATAACTTGAAAAAATAGAAAGTGAGCAACAAAAGAATCCATCAGGCCCCAGAAGAAAACAAATAATAAAAATTACAGCTGAACTAAATGAATTAAAAAAAAAATGAATTAGAGAACAGAAAAACAATTGAAAGAATTAACAGCGCCAAAAGCTGGTTCTTTGAAAAAAAATAACAAAATTGATAAACCATTGGCCAGACTGACTAAAGAAATAAAGGAAACAAATAACCCAAATAAGAAACGAGATGGGCCACATCACAACAGACCCAACTGAAATTAAAAGAATCATATCAGATTATTACGAAAAATTGTACTCTAACAAATTTGAAAACCTAGAAGAAACAGATGAATTCCTGGAAAAACACTGCCTACTTAAACTAACACAATCAGAAGTAGAACAACTAAATAGACCCATAACAAAAAAAGAGATTGAAACGGTAATCAAAAAACTCCCAACAAAAAAAAGCCCTGGCCTGGATGGTTTTACTGCAGAGTTCTACCAAACTTTCAGAGAAGAGTTAACACCACTACTACTAAAGGTATTTCAAAGCATAGAAAATGACGGAATACTACCTAACTCATTCTATGAAGCCACCATCTCCCTGATACCAAAACCAGGTAAAGACATCACAAAAAAAGAAAATTACAGACCTATATCCCTCATGAACATAGATGCAAAAATCCTCAACAAAATTAAAAATTAAAAATATTGTCAGTACCATACTTAATGGTCTGACTGAGACTAGAGGAATCCCGGAGGACATGGTCCCCAAACCTTCTGTTGGCCCAGGACAGGAACCATTCCCAAAGACAACTCATGAGACATGAAAGGGACTGGACAGTGGGTAGGAGAGAGATGCTGATGAAGAGTGAGCTATTTGTATCAGGTGGACACTTGAGACTGTGTGGGGATCTCCTGTCTGGAGGGGGAATGGGAGGATAGAGAGAGTGGGAAGCTGGCAAAATTGTCACGAAAGGAGAAACTGGAAGGGTTGACTCATTAGGGGGAGAGCAAGTGGGAGTACGGAGTAAGGTGCATATAAACTTATATGTGACAGTTTGACTTGATTTGTAAACGCTCACTTGAAGCTCAATAAAAGTTACAAAAAAAAAAGCCTGTTAATCAGAAGGAACAGGCTCATTCTATTCCTTCCACTAACTATGTGATGCGACAGGCAGTAATTTCTTGTTTTGCATCTCTCTTCACTCAAAAAAAAAAAAAAATTTTTTTTTCATTTATGAAATGGGGATAAATTATGCCTGGATTTACTGATCTACTGGAGCCTACCTCTGAGGGTTAAAGGAAATAATATGCAAAATTCAGTGTAGAAAGTTAATAGTATGTATGTGTATGTACATCAAAGAAATTATATAACAATTGACAAAAACTGTGTCATATTCTGCTTTAAAAAGAAGCAATGCAGAAAGGTAGAGCCCTTAAAGCCAAACACGGAAATCCCACAACAATGAGCTCCCCAAACTACCTTTTTCTCCAGTGGCCTGCAAATCAACTTTTTGGATTAGTTGGAGTGTGTCCAGATTCTCAAAAGGAATGATCTGCTGGATTTCTTCTTAGAGCAGCTTGCAGTCCTCAGGTCTTACGTGGTAGGATCATCCTTGAGGAGGAAAACAGGGTTCAGAAGAAGGCACCAGTAGGATACCAAAACTGTTGAGAAAATCTCAACAATAACAATAAAACTAGGATGCATCGTCTTAAAGCATTAGATATAGGTGTCTCCTGTCTCTACTTTTTAGCTTATTTGGTCTCCACAAGGGCCTGTAATTGCAAGCATTAGCAATATTGCATAAGGATTAGGCAAGTGAAGAAAAAGAATTATATGAAAATATGGGTCAAGCCAATGCCCTCCTTAAGGACTGACTAAATTTATGGTCTAAAGGTTATCCTGTTGTTGAAAATACTTCAAGCACAAGGTGGCAGAGAAGTTCCTCCTACTACTGTCTGGAAGTATAACAGCTTCGACTGTTTTTACTAATTAGCTAGCTCACTTTACTATAGGATAGGAGCTCGGATTATATTTGATATATATTTGACTCTGCTCCTTCCTGAAACTCCATTAATGAGGGTAAGTGGACACCCCATGGTTCCAAGAAAAGTTATCCAAAGAATTTTTAAGTAAATGGATCCAAGCTCAAATTCTTTTATACGCTGCCAAGGTTAGAGTACCTAGAAAGAAATAACCTTTCCATCTGACTAAGACTAGAGGAATCCTGGTGGTCATGGTCCCCAAACCTTCTGTTGGCCCAGGACAGGAACCATTCCCGAAGACAACTCATCAGACATGGAAGGGACTGGACAATGGGTTGGAGAGAGATGCTGATGAAGAGCGAGCTACTTGTATCAGGTGGACACTTGAGACTGTGTTGGCATCTCTTGTCTGGAGGGGAGATAGGAGGATAGAGAGGGTTAGAAACCGGCAAAATTGTCACGAAAGGAGAGACTGGAAGGGCTGACTCATTAGGGGGAGAGTAAGTGGGAGTATGGAATAAGGTGTATATAAGCTTATATGTGACAGACTGACTTGATTTGTAAACATTCACTTAAAGCTCAATAAAAATTATTAAAAAAAAAAAAAAAAAGAAAGAAATAACCATTCCAGCCTCTCCAAATCTTCTGAACCATAATGGCTGAGTATGACTGCTTTAGCATTAAAGTCCTCTAGTTTTGTTATTCCAGTGATGAAATACTCAAGAAACATTCCCTTTCCTTTAAAGGGAATTTAAAGCCAGGGAAAGTGGTTACATTTGGAAGCTGGTATAGAACCAAATTTCACTAGAGTTCAATATTCATTGATAAGAATTTTGAGATTCCTGATCTGTCATCTCATGGCCCAACAAAATGTCAAGGTACTTTGGACATAATAACCAAATGGTATAGGCAGCCAGCTGGTTAGAATACTCGAGCACTAAGCAAGTCACAGAATCATCAAAGCTAGAAGGAACATTAAATGATCATGTAATCCAACATTTTCACTCTCCAGATAAACTGGCATCTCAGAAGATGCAACTCTCCCAAAGTTTTGCAATCAGTAGATGGCAGAGTGGCACTTAAACCCAAGTCTTTTGTCAATCAGAGATCTTTTAATTCTGGGGTCTAGGCAAGGATTCTAAGAGATATGGAAGCCTTCCACAAAAATATTATCATATTTTCATTTTACTGTAATGATAGTCTACATTAGCCACAGGGCTATCTCACAATGGATGACTGCATTGACAGATTGGTGGCATATGGTACTAGTTTTATTGCCTGGAGCTTATAGAAAAGAACAGAGGCAAATAATATATAAATGTGTTTTGTGCCAAATTTGCTTAAGTACATGAACAGCATGTGATATGCCATACTGAAAAGAAGCAATATCAAACTAGTAGGTACCATAGTCACATTTTAGGAGCTATTTGCTACTATTTTGTAAATTTGCTATGTTTTACAGTTTAACTAGAGATCTAAGCAAAAATATTTTACTCCTATGGGTATTCTGTTCATTCATTTTAGCTTAAAAATTATTTCCATAAACTTATTGGGACTATAAGAATTTTTTTCCCTTTTTTAAGTATTTATTTTAGTTTTGGTGAAAATATACACAGCAGATCATACACCCATTCAACAATTTCTGCATGTGCAGTTCAATGACATTGGTCACATTCTTCATGTTGTATCACCAGTCTTGCTCTCTCTCCCTCTTTTTTCCTTTTAAAGAAAAAGTTTAATCAAATATAGCAAAATATTAACTGTAGAATCTAAGTCGTGGGTTTATGGGTGTTAGTTGTACAATCCTTTCAACTTTTCTGAAATTGTCCATAATAAAATATTGGGGGGAAAAAGGGAAAGTTTGATAAAACAGCTCAGTACTGTCAAACTCGTTGCTCAGATTTTCTTCAAAAACACTATCTCAGTCTAACACCTAACATATTAAAATTATGTTCGATACTTTTTCCACTCTTCTTTTATGCTCCACATAACTTCCAAGCATTTTATACCCAACGTAATGATTTGTTCATTTCTGTGTCCTCCATGAAACAGCAAATTCCTTGAAAGGAATCATGTCTTTGCTTTTGCTATTCTTCCAGTGCCTGGCACAATAAATATACGTCAACACAAGGATTATCTCAATTTTGATGCCCACATTTCCAGAGCATCCTTTGCACAACAGCTAGAGATTTTTCTTAAGAGTAGAGATTATTTCAAGCAATGAAACAAATAAAACACCAAGATTCACCTTTGGATGCCATCTAGTGTAGGCTTCCATCCACCTAAAATTGATCCATTCTTCCTTGAGTGGAGTACAGAACTGGCTGTGAATTCATCCCTTTAAAACAAAATCCGGCAATAGTTATAGCTACGTACTGATACTGAATGGCAACTTAACCATTAGCAATAAAAGATTTCATAGGCATAGACCAGTGTTTCTCAAATCGAGGTGATAAGAACCCTGGAGATTTGTGTACATATTCTTATGGATCCCCAAATTCTACATTATATAAAATGGGTCTTTGACAAAGATAACTTGAAGGTGGAAAACATGTTTACATTTCAAATAACTTTCTTAAGTCAGGGTTCCTCAAAACCCATTTGCTTCAGGATCCCAGAAAATGTTGTTCCTATGAAAGCTGTTTCATCCAGAAGCATACCTGAGTTTAAGAAACAAGTCACAGACCATGTTTCCAAGGAGGCTCAGAACTATTATATGTGTTACCCCAGTCAGTCAGACAAATAATATCTTTAGGCCTTGGGGAAAAAGTATGCTGTGAGGAGCTATGGATATAAATTAAAATGGTTCTTTTTGTTCCTGCTAGGATGCATGTGCATGTACAAGAAATGTTTCAAGTTTTATGTTAAGGAATTTCCTTGACTGGGCCTCTGTGTTTGTTTTACATCAGAGAGGCTAAGCTTCTTCTTGCTTACCAAGACACTGTTGAAAAAGGGAAAGGGAAGAAGGTATGTAAACTAGAGCATAAAGTAGGCAAGGTCAAGGTTTTCTTGTAAAATTATTACACTTCTCCACTGCTCTCCTGCCAAAAAGGTTCCACAAATATCCCAAACTAAGAAGGTCTCTCTACTCTGCTCTGGATTAGCCATGGTCATCTGTTCTTAGGCAGAAATAGAATAAAATGGAGCAAAGAGCCAAAGTATCAGACTTATACCCCCAATCCCTTTATCTTTAAAAGTTAAAGTTACAATGAGACTTAATAATCACCATTTGCCAGACTTAGTATATACAGCCAAATGCAATAGCTAGTCCCTGTTTAATTTCTTTTCATGTCTCCAACACAGGTAAAAAAAAAAAAAAAAAAGACATTAAAATAAACCAACTGGATTACCCAGATGGCTGAAATATTAATCATATCCTGGCCCACAGAGAAAAAGTAAACCATCTTGAAGCTTATGCTATCAAATTCAAACTTCAATGGGCTCCTTTAAAAAAGAAAACTCTGTAATTTGTAATTCATGCAAGATAGCCTTGATTATCATCAAGTTATTTCAAGTGTGCTTATTTATATTAGCTCAACAAGATAACCATCTTAATGATGGGATTATATAGGACTATACCATTTCTGTCCCTCACCTCTGTGTAACCTAGCATAGGGCTGGGTAAATTCTGCTGGTTAATTTACATGGTGATATATATGGATGCATAGATAGGCAGACATATATATTGTAGATGAAGTGGGAACAAGGAAAGAAACTAAGAGACTTTCTGGACCTACTGAGTTTTCTATGGGCGGCATCTAAAAGATAGAAAATAGAACAGGGAAAAAGATTACTTAATATCTGCAAAGTGGTACTTACAGTATTCTAAAGAGCCAGAGACTCTTCTTACAGCTGTCCAAGGAGCTAGTAGTGCAAACTGCACCCTGAGCTGAGCCGATCTTTTGACATCCTTCTCATAAGATGAGTATCCTTTTTCAGTGATTACAGGGTAATCGCTGTTGTGATGACTAGTTATTTGCTTCAGCAGTTCCATACTAAATACTCCTCTGCCACAAAGCACCCTGTACACTAGAGGTTGGGACACTAGTCATTTTTACTACAAAGCTATCTCACTGTTGACATTTATATCCAGAAGAATGATTAGATCTTGGCTTATTTTTCTTATAAAATAGGGAAACAGGTCCCATCATTCCTAAGATAGCGCTTCACTTCGGTGTAGTGCTTCAGGCTACTTCAAATTATCTCCAGAACTATAAGAAGGTGCCTAATAATCAAACAGGGTGGTCTATGGTTTTCAAAAGCACCTCAGCATATGTTCTCTCATGTAAACCTTTTACAGGAATCCCCTTGAAATAAGTATGGGCTACTGCTCCAGGTGAAGAAATGTAAGGATTAGAAAGTTCAGATGGTTTTTCTGAAAGTGAATGGTGGTACAGCCCAAACAAGGACACTGGTCTTAGAGAGTTCCACTCCAGAACTCCTTTGATAATACTAATATAGCAAGAGTCACAGTGGTCTGTCCACAGACTCACCACCCTCAGTAAAATAAGAGACACTGTTTATCGGTATGTGCTATAAATGGAATTTTTGACTTCGAAATATTAATGACCAGGTTATCAATTCCTTCTTGCAATCCAGATGTCTTCCTTAAACAGTAAAAAATTAACACCAATTTTTCCAGTTGTATCCTGGCAATTGGCACTGCACAATACCAATATACAGAAAAAAAGGGGAGGACAGATTCTTGGTCAGACAATCTCCTTTGGAAGGAAGAATGCAAGGAAAGGGCTAATCTCCTTCCTGGGAGACTCTTTTCAGCGATACTATATATTGAAAACCCAAAATAAAGGATGGCAATCCAGCTCCTTGGTATTTTGCACTGTAGAGTAGTAACAGCTGGGCAAGAATGGTTCCTGCCCCAGAATTGACAGTAACTTGAATCACTAACAATGCAGAAAAAAAAGTGAAGGCCCAGCCACCTAATCCAGTCCTGCTTTTGGTAGTCAACACTGCACATACAACCAAAATGGTAGGGGGATCTAGTATCGATGGGCTGAAAAATGGGACAATTGGTATTGTGCTCATTGATAATACAAAAGAAGGGACTTTGAGAAGTCAGCACTACTCAAAAGCAACTCAAAGAAGGAAGTGGAAGGGTGCATGGGAAGGACCAAGGGAAGTACAACTGATGCATTACAGCAATACAAAGTTGGTAAACCAGTGACCTCCGGGATTGTTAACCTTTTAAAAGTCCCAGAGAAAGGACCTTGCCAGTCAACATTCCCCAACAGTGCAAAAAGGGCAGGGAAAGGGGAGAGCATGACATTATCTATTGGCTGGATACATGGATACCTGAAATTGTGAGCATTAATAATAGTTCATAAGAAAGGTCCAAGGGCAGGCAAGGGGCGGGGGAAAAGACCTTTTATAAAGGTTGAGACCATGAATAATTGGAATTTTATACATTGGAGCAAGGCAAAAGGAGAGTGTGAGTCCCTATATGGATTTGTTGGATAAGATCATAGCCTTTTGCAATGTTTACACTTTATTATGGCATTGGAAATTGGCGGTGGGGTGCTTACATAACAGGGCTGGGGAGAGAAAAATATTGATAATTGCCACTGTACCCATTAACAGTCCAGAAGGTTTTGGGTGGTCAGAAGCTTCCGCAGTAATGTAAAGGGGATGTGAGGAGACGCTATCTTAGTTTAACAAAAGGGGACATGGATAACTGCAAATATTCACATTAGCAGTCTAAGAAAAGGAGCCTTAAGTACTCCAAAGGCATCTATGCAAAGAGGATACAAGGATTATAGTGATCAGTATTCGCCACAGTTGTTATTGGTGCATATTAACTGTGCAAGAGCTGAGGACCTGAATAACTAGTACCCTTCAGCAGCAATCCAAAGGTAATGGTAGGAGCATAGGGTCTTTTTTTAGCTGCACAAGTCCACAGACAAATATAATTATTCATATTTATATTCCCAAGAGAAGGGAACATGTATGGCTAACATATCTTAATGCAAAAGAGTTGAGGGGACAGAATCCTAGCCAAACTAAATAGATGGACAATTGCAATTATGCACATTAAAGTCCAAAGGGGTATTAGGTGAACAGCACTCCCTGCTCTAAAGCAAAGAGGGTGCAGGGCTTCTGGTGTAAGACATGCTTGTAGAAAATTGTGTATGTGACCTTTTCAGGTGTAGGGATCTTGAATAGTGGGAACTACCTGCTAAAAATGCTAAGGAAGCAGGTAGGGCCCTCAAGTAGTACACAGAACAGGGGCAAAAGTAACTACATACATTAACAGTCCAAAAAGGAGGGCCTTTGTTGAGCAGTAAGCCCTGTTATAACGCAAAGGAAATGTAAGAAGGAATGACCTCAGGCTAATAATGAAGACCAAACCGTTGCAATTATGCATATTACATATCAAATGTAAGGGTCTCCAGCAGTGGACACCACTTAATGGAAGGCAAGGAGAGTTTGATGGGGACATCTTTGTCTACTGCACAATAACCGTCACAAATACAATCATGCACATTAACTAGCCAAGAGAGATCTTAGTCATCATCACCCCTGCTATATTGTAAAATGGGTGTGAGGGGGTAGGATCTTATTAAAATAGAATGAAAAAGAGGCAATTATACATATTAATGCTTAAAGGACGTGGTTGTGGTCAATTAAAGTCACGTACCTTGACTGTCGATATAAAAGGATTTTAAAGTAGTGAGCACTCCCTGCTGTAAGCAAAGGCACTGGGGGAGAGTGGGCAGGGAGGACAGGCCTGTGTTCTTATCTAGTGCACAGGAACACGGACAAATGCCGTTATGCATAGCAACAGGCCAAGAAAAGAGGCCTTAGTGGTGAGCACCCTTGTTATATCCCACAAAGTTTGTGAAGGGGTAAGATCTGATTGAAATGGGAGGAACCATGTACAATTTATGCACACTGATGTCCAAGGGACATGGTTGTGGTCAATTAAAGTACCTAGACTGTCCAAATAAAAGGATCTTAAAGTAGTGGGAGCTCCCTGCTCAAACACAAAGCGCTACGAAGGTGAAGGGGCAGAGAGGACTGGGCTGTGTCCTTATCCAGTGCACAGGAACATGGACAAATGCAGTTATGCACCATAACAGACCAAGAAAAGACGCCTGAGTGGTCAGCACCCTTGTTATATCCCACAAAATCTGTGAAGGGGTTGGATCTTATTCAAATGGGAGGAAGCATGTGCAATTATACACACTGACGTCCAAGGGACATGGTTGTGGTCAATTAAAGTCATGTACCTTGACTATCGAAATAAAAGAATCTTAACATAGTGGGCACTGCCTGCTGTAAAGCAAAGGAACTAGGGTAGAGGGGGCAGGGAAGATGGTTTGGTGTCCTTATCCAGTGCACAGGAGCATGGACAAATGCAGTTATGCACAGCAACAGGCCAAGAAAAGAGGCCCCGTGGTCACTACCCTTGCTATATCACACTAAGTGTGTGAGGGGGTAGGATCTTATGCAAATGGATGAACCATGTGCAATTATATACATTGATGTCAAAGGACATGATCGTATTCAATTAATGTCATGAACCTTGACTGTCCAAATAAAAGGATCTTAAACCAGTGGGTGCTCCCTGCTGTAAGGAAAAGGTGCTGGGGAGTTAGCAAGGGGAGGTGGAGCAGTGTTTTTATCCAGTGCACAGGCACATGGGCAAATGTAGTCATGCACAGTAATAGGCCAAGAAAAGAGGTCTTGTCTTACTAATCAGCATCCTTGTTGTATCGCAGAGTGTGAAGGGGTAGGATCTTACTCAAATGGAACAAACCATGTACAATTTATGCACACTGATGTCCAAGGGACATGGTTGTGGTCAATTAAAGTACCTAGACTGTCCAAATAAAAGGATCTTAAAGTAGTGGGAGCTCCCTGCTCAAACACAAAGCGCTACGAAGGTGAAGGGGCAGAGAGGACTGGGCTGTGTCCTTATCCAGTGCACAGGAACATGGACAAATGCAGTTATGCACCATAACAGACCAAGAAAAGACGCCTGAGTGGTCAGCACCCTTGTTATATCCCACAAAATCTGTGAAGGGGTTGGATCTTATTCAAATGGGAGGAAGCATGTGCAATTATACACACTGACGTCCAAGGGACATGGTTGTGGTCAATTAAAGTCATGTACCTTGACTATCGAAATAAAAGAATCTTAACATAGTGGGCACTGCCTGCTGTAAAGCAAAGGAACTAGGGTAGAGGGGGCAGGGAAGATGGTTTGGTGTCCTTATCCAGTGCACAGGAGCATGGACAAATGCAGTTATACACAGCAACAGGCCAAGAAAAGAGGCCCCGTGGTCACTACCCTTGCTATATCACACTAAGTGTGTGAGGGGGTAGGATCTTATGCAAATGGATGAACCATGTGCAATTATATACATTGATGTCAAAGGACATGATCGTATTCAATTAATGTCATGAACCTTGACTGTCCAAATAAAAGGATCTTAAACCAGTGGGTGCTCCCTGCTGTAAGGAAAAGGTGCTGGGGAGTTAGCAAGGGGAGGTGGAGCAGTGTTTTTATCCAGTGCACAGGCACATGGGCAAATGTAGTCATGCACAGTAATAGGCCAAGAAAAGAGGTCTTGTCTTAGTAATCAGCATCCTTGCTGTATCGCAGAGTGTGAAGGGGTAGGATCTTACTCAAATGGAACAAACCATGTACAATTTATGCACACTGATGTCCAAGGGACATGGTTGTGGTCAATTAAAGTACCTAGACTGTCCAAATAAAAGGATCTTAAAGTAGTGGGAGCTCCCTGCTCAAACACAAAGCGCTACGAAGGTGAAGGGGCAGAGAGGACTGGGCTGTGTCCTTATCCAGTGCACAGGAACATGGACAAATGCAGTTATGCACCATAAAAGACCAAGAAAAGACGCCTGAGTGGTCAGCACCCTTGTTATATCCCACAAAATCTGTGAAGGGGTTGGATCTTATTCAAATGGGAGGAAGCATGTGCAATTATACACACTGACGTCCAAGGGACATGGTTGTGGTCAATTAAAGTCATGTACCTTGACTATCGAAATAAAAGAATCTTAACATAGTGGGCACTGCCTGCTGTAAAGCAAAGGAACTAGGGTAGAGGGGGCAGGGAAGATGGTTTGGTGTCCTTATCCAGTGCACAGGAGCATGGACAAATGCAGTTATACACAGCAACAGGCCAAGAAAAGAGGCCCCGTGGTCACTACCCTTGCTATATCACACTAAGTGTGTGAGGGGGTAGGATCTTATGCAAATGGATGAACCATGTGCAATTATATACATTGATGTCAAAGGACATGATCGTATTCAATTAATGTCATGAACCTTGACTGTCCAAATAAAAGGATCTTAAACCAGTGGGTGCTCCCTGCTGTAAGGAAAAGGTGCTGGGGAGTTAGCAAGGGGAGGTGGAGCAGTGTTTTTATCCAGTGCACAGGCACATGGGCAAATGTAGTCATGCACAGTAATAGGCCAAGAAAAGAGGTCTTGTCTTAGTAATCAGCATCCTTGCTGTATCGCAGAGTGTGAAGGGGTAGGATCTTACTCAAATGGAACAAACCATGTACAATTTATGCACACTGATGTCCAAGGGACATGGTTGTGGTCAATTAAAGTACCTAGACTGTCCAAATAAAAGGATCTTAAAGTAGTGGGAGCTCCCTGCCCAAACACAAAGCGCTACGAAGGTGAAGGGGCAGAGAGGACTGGGCTGTGTCCTTATCCAGTGCACAGGAACATGGACAAATGCAGTTATGCACCATAAAAGACCAAGAAAAGACGCCTGAGTGGTCAGCACCCTTGTTATATCCCACAAAATCTGTGAAGGGGTTGGATCTTATTCAAATGGGAGGAAGCATGTGCAATTATACACACTGACGTCCAAGGGACATGGTTGTGGTCAATTAAAGTCATGTACCTTGACTATCGAAATAAAAGAATCTTAACATAGTGGGCACTGCCTGCTGTAAAGCAAAGGAACTAGGGTAGAGGGGGCAGGGAAGATGGTTTGGTGTCCTTATCCAGTGCACAGGAGCATGGACAAATGCAGTTATGCACAGCAACAGGCCAAGAAAAGAGGCCCCGTGGTCACTACCCTTGCTATATCACACTAAGTGTGTGAGGGGGTAGGATCTTATGCAAATGGATGAACCATGTGCAATTATATACATTGATGTCAAAGGACATGATCGTATTCAATTAATGTCATGAACCTTGACTGTCCAAATAAAAGGATCTTAAACCAGTGGGTGCTCCCTGCTGTAAGGAAAAGGTGCTGGGGAGTTAGCAAGGGGAGGTGGAGCAGTGTTTTTATCCAGTGCACAGGCACATGGGCAAATGTAGTCATGCACAGTAATAGGCCAAGAAAAGAGGTCTTGTCTTAGTAATCAGCATCCTTGCTGTATCGCAGAGTGTGAAGGGGTAGGATCTTACTCAAATGGAACAAACCATGTACAATTTATGCACACTGATGTCCAAGGGACATGGTTGTGGTCAATTAAAGTACCTAGACTGTCCAAATAAAAGGATCTTAAAGTAGTGGGAGCTCCCTGCCCAAACACAAAGCGCTACGAAGGTGAAGGGGCAGAGAGGACTGGGCTGTGTCCTTATCCAGTGCACAGGAACATGGACAAATGCAGTTATGCACCATAACAGACCAAGAAAAGACGCCTGAGTGGTCAGCACCCTTGTTATATCCCACAAAATCTGTGAAGGGGTTGGATCTTATTCAAATGGGAGGAAGCATGTGCAATTATACACACTGACGTCCAAGGGACATGGTTGTGGTCAATTAAAGTCATGTACCTTGACTATCGAAATAAAAGAATCTTAACATAGTGGGCACTGCCTGCTGTAAAGCAAAGGAACTAGGGTAGAGGGGGCAGGGAAGATGGTTTGGTGTCCTGATCCAGTGCACAGGAGCATGGACAAATGCAGTTATGCACAGCAACAGGCCAAGAAAAGAGGCCCCGTGGTCACTACCCTTGCTATATCACACTAAGTGTGTGAGGGGGTAGGATCTTATGCAAATGGATGAACCATGTGCAATTATATACATTGATGTCAAAGGACATGATCGTATTCAATTAATGTCATGAACCTTGACTGTCCAAATAAAAGGATCTTAAACCAGTGGGTGCTCCCTGCTGTAAGGAAAAGGTGCTGGGGAGTTAGCAAGGGGAGGTGGAGCAGTGTTTTTATCCAGTGCACAGGCAGATGGGCAAATGTAGTCATGCACAGTAATAGGCCAAGAAAAGAGGTCTTGTCTTAGTACTCAGCATCCTTGGTGTATCGCAGAGTGTGAAGGGGTAGGATCTTACTCAAATGGAACACACCATGTACAATTTATGCACACTGATGTCCAAGGGACATGGTTGTGGTCAATTAAAGTACCTAGACTGTCCAAATAAAAGGATCTTAAAGTAGTGGGAGCTCCCTGCTCAAACACAAAGCGCTACGAAGGTGAAGGGGCAGAGAGGACTGGGCTGTGTCCTTATCCAGGGCACAGGAACATGGACAAATGCAGTTATGCACCATAACAGACCAAGAAAAGACGCCTGAGTGGTCAGCACCCTTGTTATATCCCACAAAATCTGTGAAGGGGTTGGATCTTATTCAAATGGGAGGAAGCATGTGCAATTATACACACTGACGTCCAAGGGACATGGTTGTGGTCAATTAAAGTCATGTACCTTGACTATCGAAATAAAAGAATCTTAACATAGTGGGCACTGCCTGCTGTAAAGCAAAGGAACTAGGGTAGAGGGGGCAGGGAAGATGGTTTGGTGTCCTTATCCAGTGCACAGGAGCATGGACAAATGCAGTTATGCACAGCAACAGGCCAAGAAAAGAGGCCCCGTGGTCACTACCCTTGCTATATCACACTAAGTGTGTGAGGGGGTAGGATCTTATGCAAATGGATGAACCATGTGCAATTATATACATTGATGTCAAAGGACATGATCGTATTCAATTAATGTCATGAACCTTGACTGTCCAAATAAAAGGATCTTAAACCAGTGGGTGCTCCCTGCTGTAAGGAAAAGGTGCTGGGGAGTTAGCAAGGGGAGGTGGAGCAGTGTTTTTATCCAGTGCACAGGCACATGGGCAAATGTAGTCATGCACAGTAATAGGCCAAGAAAAGAGGTCTTGTCTTAGTAATCAGCATCCTTGGTGTATCGCAGAGTGTGAAGGGGTAGGATCTTACTCAAATGGAACACACCATGTACAATTTATGCACACTGATGTCCAAGGGACATGGTTGTGGTCAATTAAAGGACCTAGACTGTCCAAATAAAAGGATCTTAAAGTAGTGGGAGCTCCCTGCTCAAACACAAAGCGCTACGAAGGTGAAGGGGCAGAGAGGACTGGGCTGTGTCCTTATCCAGTGCACAGGAACATGGACAAATGCAGTTATGCACCATAACAGACCAAGAAAAGACGCCTGAGTGGTCAGCACCCTTGTTATATCCCACAAAATCTGTGAAGGGGTTGGATCTTATTCAAATGGGAGGAAGCATGTGCAATTATACACACTGACGTCCAAGGGACATGGTTGTGGTCAATTAAAGTCATGTACCTTGACTATCGAAATAAAAGAATCTTAACATAGTGGGCACTGCCTGCTGTAAAGCAAAGGAACTAGGGTAGAGGGGGCAGGGAAGATGGTTTGGTGTCCTGATCCAGTGCACAGGAGCATGGACAAATGCAGTTATGCACAGCAACAGGCCAAGAAAAGAGGCCCCGTGGTCACTACCCTTGCTATATCACACTAAGTGTGTGAGGGGGTAGGATCTTATGCAAATGGATGAACCATGTGCAATTATATACATTGATGTCAAAGGACATGATCGTATTCAATTAATGTCATGAACCTTGACTGTCCAAATAAAAGGATCTTAAACCAGTGGGTGCTCCCTGCTGTAAGGAAAAGGTGCTGGGGAGTTAGCAAGGGGAGGTGGAGCAGTGTTTTTATCCAGTGCACAGGCACATGGGCAAATGTAGTCATGCACAGTAATAGGCCAAG
Source organism: Elephas maximus indicus (assembly GCF_024166365.1). NCBI lineage: Eukaryota > Metazoa > Chordata > Mammalia > Proboscidea > Elephantidae > Elephas > Elephas maximus. The sequence continues at coordinate 95,174,233 of NC_064846.1, read as the reverse complement.
AAAAGAGGTCTTGTCTTAGTAATCAGCATCCTTGGTGTATCGCAGAGTGTGAAGGGGTAGGATCTTACTCAAATGGAACACACCATGTACAATTTATGCACACTGATGTCCAAGGGACATGGTTGTGGTCAATTAAAGGACCTAGACTGTCCAAATAAAAGGATCTTAAAGTAGTGGGAGCTCCCTGCTCAAACACAAAGCGCTACGAAGGTGAAGGGGCAGAGAGGACTGGGCTGTGTCCTTATCCAGTGCACAGGAACATGGACAAATGCAGTTATGCACCATAACAGACCAAGAAAAGACGCCTGAGTGGTCAGCACCCTTGTTATATCCCACAAAATCTGTGAAGGGGTTGGATCTTATTCAAATGGGAGGAAGCATGTGCAATTATACACACTGACGTCCAAGGGACATGGTTGTGGTCAATTAAAGTCATGTACCTTGACTATCGAAATAAAAGAATCTTAACATAGTGGGCACTGCCTGCTGTAAAGCAAAGGAACTAGGGTAGAGGGGGCAGGGAAGATGGTTTGGTGTCCTTATCCAGTGCACAGGAGCATGGACAAATGCAGTTATGCACAGCAACAGGCCAAGAAAAGAGGCCCCGTGGTCACTACCCTTGCTATATCACACTAAGTGTGTGAGGGGGTAGGATCTTATGCAAATGGATGAACCATGTGCAATTATATACATTGATGTCAAAGGACATGATCGTATTCAATTAATGTCATGAACCTTGACTGTCCAAATAAAAGGATCTTAAACCAGTGGGTGCTCCCTGCTGTAAGGAAAAGGTGCTGGGGAGTTAGCAAGGGGAGGTGGAGCAGTGTTTTTATCCAGTGCACAGGCACATGGGCAAATGTAGTCATGCACAGTAATAGGCCAAGAAAAGAGGTCTTGTCTTACTAATCAGCATCCTTGTTGTATCGCAGAGTGTGAAGGGGTAGGATCTTACTCAAATGGAACAAACCATGTACAATTTATGCACACTGATGTCCAAGGGACATGGTTGTGGTCAATTAAAGGACCTAGACTGTCCAAATAAAAGGATCTTAAAGTAGTGGGAGCTCCCTGCCCAAACACAAAGCGCTACGAAGGTGAAAGGGCAGAGAGGACTGGGCTGTGTCCTTATCCAGTGCACAGGAACATGGACAAATGCAGTTATGCACCATAACAGACCAAGAAAAGACGCCTGAGTGGTCAGCACCCTTGTTATATCCCACAAAATCTGTGAAGGGGTTGGATCTTATTCAAATGGGAGGAAGCATGTGCAATTATACACACTGACGTCCAAGGGACATGGTTGTGGTCAATTAAAGTCATGTACCTTGACTATCGAAATAAAAGAATCTTAACATAGTGGGCACTGCCTGCTGTAAAGCAAAGGAACTAGGGTAGAGGGGGCAGGGAAGATGGTTTGGTGTCCTTATCCAGTGCACAGGAGCATGGACAAATGCAGTTATGCACAGCAACAGGCCAAGAAAAGAGGCCCCGTGGTCACTACCCTTGCTATATCACACTAAGTGTGTGAGGGGGTAGGATCTTATGCAAATGGATGAACCATGTGCAATTATATACATTGATGTCAAAGGACATGATCGTATTCAATTAATGTCATGAACCTTGACTGTCCAAATAAAAGGATCTTAAACCAGTGGGTGCTCTCTGCTGTAAGGAAAAGGTGCTGGGGAGTTAGCAAGGGGAGGTGGAGCAGTGTTTTTATCCAGTGCACAGGCACATGGGCAAATGTAGTCATGCACAGTAATAGGCCAAGAAAAGAGGTCTTGTCTTAGTAATCAGCATCCTTGTTGTATCGCAGAGTGTGAAGGGGTAGGATCTTACTCAAATGGAACACACCATGTACAATTTATGCACACTGATGTCCAAGGGACATGGTTGTGGTCAATTAAAGTACCTAGACTGTCCAAATAAAAGGATCTTAAAGTAGTGGGAGCTCCCTGCTCAAACACAAAGCGCTACGAAGGTGAAGGGGCAGAGAGGACTGGGCTGTGTCCTTATCCAGTGCACAGGAACATGGACAAATGCAGTTATGCACCATAACAGACCAAGAAAAGACGCCTGAGTGGTCAGCACCCTTGTTATATCCCACAAAATCTGTGAAGGGGTTGGATCTTATTCAAATGGGAGGAAGCATGTGCAATTATACACACTGACGTCCAAGGGACATGGTTGTGGTCAATTAAAGTCATGTACCTTGACTATCGAAATAAAAGAATCTTAACATAGTGGGCACTGCCTGCTGTAAAGCAAAGGAACTAGGGTAGAGGGGGCAGGGAAGATGGTTTGGTGTCCTGATCCAGTGCACAGGAGCATGGACAAATGCAGTTATGCACAGCAACAGGCCAAGAAAAGAGGCCCCGTGGTCACTACCCTTGCTATATCACACTAAGTGTGTGAGGGGGTAGGATCTTATGCAAATGGATGAACCATATGCAATTATATACATTGATGTCAAAGGACATGATCGTATTCAATTAATGTCATGAACCTTGACTGTCCAAATAAAAGGATCTTAAACCAGTGGGTGCTCCCTGCTGTAAGGAAAAGGTGCTGGGGAGTTAGCAAGGGGAGGTGGAGCAGTGTTTTTATCCAGTGCACAGGCACATGGGCAAATGTAGTCATGCACAGTAATAGGCCAAGAAAAGAGGTCTTGTCTTAGTAATCAGCATCCTTGCTGTATCGCAGAGTGTGAAGGGGTAGGATCTTACTCAAATGGAACAAACCATGTACAATTTATGCACACTGATGTCCAAGGGACATGGTTGTGGTCAATTAAAGTACCTAGACTGTCCAAATAAAAGGATCTTAAAGTAGTGGGAGCTCCCTGCCCAAACACAAAGCGCTACGAAGGTGAAGGGGCAGAGAGGACTGGGCTGTGTCCTTATCCAGTGCACAGGAACATGGACAAATGCAGTTATGCACCATAACAGACCAAGAAAAGACGCCTGAGTGGTCAGCACCCTTGTTATATCCCACAAAATCTGTGAAGGGGTTGGATCTTATTCAAATGGGAGGAAGCATGTGCAATTATACACACTGACGTCCAAGGGACATGGTTGTGGTCAATTAAAGTCATGTACCTTGACTATCGAAATAAAAGAATCTTAACATAGTGGGCACTGCCTGCTGTAAAGCAAAGGAGCTAGGGTAGAGGGGGCAGGGAAGATGGTTTGGTGTCCTTATCCAGTGCACAGGAGCATGGACAAATGCAGTTATGCACAGCAACAGGCCAAGAAAAGAGGCCCCGTGGTCACTACCCTTGCTATATCACACTAAGTGTGTGAGGGGGTAGGATCTTATGCAAATGGATGAACCATGTGCAATTATATACATTGATGTCAAAGGACATGATCGTATTCAATTAATGTCATGAACCTTGACTGTCCAAATAAAAGGATCTTAAACCAGTGGGTGCTCCCTGCTGTAAGGAAAAGGTGCTGGGGAGTTAGCAAGGGGAGGTGGAGCAGTGTTTTTATCCAGTGCACAGGCACATGGGCAAATGTAGTCATGCACAGTAATAGGCCAAGAAAAGAGGTCTTGTCTTAGTAATCAGCATCCTTGGTGTATCGCAGAGTGTGAAGGGGTAGGATCTTACTCAAATGGAACACACCATGTACAATTTATGCACACTGATGTCCAAGGGACATGGTTGTGGTCAATTAAAGGACCTAGACTGTCCAAATAAAAGGATCTTAAAGTAGTGGGAGCTCCCTGCTCAAACACAAAGCGCTACGAAGGTGAAGGGGCAGAGAGGACTGGGCTGTGTCCTTATCCAGTGCACAGGAACATGGACAAATGCAGTTATGCACCATAACAGACCAAGAAAAGACGCCTGAGTGGTCAGCACCCTTGTTATATCCCACAAAATCTGTGAAGGGGTTGGATCTTATTCAAATGGGAGGAAGCATGTGCAATTATACACACTGACGTCCAAGGGACATGGTTGTGGTCAATTAAAGTCATGTACCTTGACTATCGAAATAAAAGAATCTTAACATAGTGGGCACTGCCTGCTGTAAAGCAAAGGAACTAGGGTAGAGGGGGCAGGGAAGATGGTTTGGTGTCCTGATCCAGTGCACAGGAGCATGGACAAATGCAGTTATGCACAGCAACAGGCCAAGAAAAGAGGCCCCGTGGTCACTACCCTTGCTATATCACACTAAGTGTGTGAGGGGGTAGGATCTTATGCAAATGGATGAACCATGTGCAATTATATACATTGATGTCAAAGGACATGATCGTATTCAATTAATGTCATGAACCTTGACTGTCCAAATAAAAGGATCTTAAACCAGTGGGTGCTCCCTGCTGTAAGGAAAAGGTGCTGGGGAGTTAGCAAGGGGAGGTGGAGCAGTGTTTTTATCCAGTGCACAGGCACATGGGCAAATGTAGTCATGCACAGTAATAGGCCAAGAAAAGAGGTCTTGTCTTACTAATCAGCATCCTTGTTGTATCGCAGAGTGTGAAGGGGTAGGATCTTACTCAAATGGAACAAACCATGTACAATTTATGCACACTGATGTCCAAGGGACATGGTTGTGGTCAATTAAAGGACCTAGACTGTCCAAATAAAAGGATCTTAAAGTAGTGGGAGCTCCCTGCTCAAACACAAAGCGCTACGAAGGTGAAGGGGCAGAGAGGACTGGGCTGTGTCCTTATCCAGTGCACAGGAACATGGACAAATGCAGTTATGCACCATAACAGACCAAGAAAAGACGCCTGAGTGGTCAGCACCCTTGTTATATCCCACAAAATCTGTGAAGGGGTTGGATCTTATTCAAATGGGAGGAAGCATGTGCAATTATACACACTGACGTCCAAGGGACATGGTTGTGGTCAATTAAAGTCACGTACCTTGACTATCGAAATAAAAGAATCTTAACATAGTGGGCACTGCCTGCTGTAAAGCAAAGGAACTAGGGTAGAGGGGGCAGGGAAGATGGTTTGGTGTCCTTATCCAGTGCACAGGAGCATGGACAAATGCAGTTATGCATAGCAACAGGCCAAGAAAAGAGGCCCCGTGGTCACTACCCTTGCTATATCACACTAAGTGTGTGAGGGGGTAGGATCTTATGCAAATGGATGAACCATGTGCAATTATATACATTGATGTCAAAGGACATGATCGTATTCAATTAATGTCATGAACCTTGACTGTCCAAATAAAAGGATCTTAAACCAGTGGGTGCTCCCTGCTGTAAGGAAAAGGTGCTGGGGAGTTAGCAAGGGGAGGTGGAGCAGTGTTTTTATCCAGTGCACAGGCACATGGGCAAATGTAGTCATGCACAGTAATAGGCCAAGAAAAGAGGTCTTGTCTTACTAATCAGCATCCTTGGTGTATCGCAGAGTGTGAAGGGGTAGGATCTTACTCAAGTGGAACAAACCATGTACAATTTATGCACACTGATGTCCAAGGGACATGGTTGTGGTCAATTAAAGTACCTAGACTGTCCAAATAAAAGGATCTTAAAGTAGTGGGAGCTCCCTGCTCAAACACAAAGCGCTACGAAGGTGAAGGGGCAGAGAGGACTGGGCTGTGTCCTTATCCAGTGCACAGGAACATGGACAAATGCAGTTATGCACCATAACAGACCAAGAAAAGACGCCTGAGTGGTCAGCACCCTTGTTATATCCCACAAAATCTGTGAAGGGGTTGGATCTTATTCAAATGGGAGGAAGCATGTGCAATTATACACACTGACGTCCAAGGGACATGGTTGTGGTCAATTAAAGTCATGTACCTTGACTATCGAAATAAAAGAATCTTAACATAGTGGGCACTGCCTGCTGTAAAGCAAAGGAGCTAGGGTAGAGGGGGCAGGGAAGATGGTTTGGTGTCCTGATCCAGTGCACAGGAGCATGGACAAATGCAGTTATGCACAGCAACAGGCCAAGAAAAGAGGCCCCGTGGTCACTACCCTTGCTATATCACACTAAGTGTGTGAGGGGGTAGGATCTTATGCAAATGGATGAACCATGTGCAATTATATACATTGATGTCAAAGGACACGATCGTATTCAATTAATGTCATGAACCTTGACTGTCCAAATAAAAGGATCTTAAACCAGTGGGTGCTCCCTGCTGTAAGGAAAAGGTGCTGGGGAGTTAGCAAGGGGAGGTGGAGCAGTGTTTTTATCCAGTGCACAGGCACATGGGCAAATGTAGTCATGCACAGTAATAGGCCAAGAAAAGAGGTCTTGTCTTAGTAATCAGCATCCTTGGTGTATCGCAGAGTGTGAAGGGGTAGGATCTTACTCAAATGGAACACACCATGTACAATTTATGCACACTGATGTCCAAGGGACATGGTTGTGGTCAATTAAAGGACCTAGACTGTCCAAATAAAAGGATCTTAAAGTAGTGGGAGCTCCCTGCTCAAACACAAAGCGCTACGAAGGTGAAGGGGCAGAGAGGACTGGGCTGTGTCCTTATCCAGTGCACAGGAACATGGACAAATGCAGTTATGCACCATAACAGACCAAGAAAAGACGCCTGAGTGGTCAGCACCCTTGTTATATCCCACAAAATCTGTGAAGGGGTTGGATCTTATTCAAATGGGAGGAAGCATGTGCAATTATACACACTGACGTCCAAGGGACATGGTTGTGGTCAATTAAAGTCATGTACCTTGACTATCGAAATAAAAGAATCTTAACATAGTGGGCACTGCCTGCTGTAAAGCAAAGGAACTAGGGTAGAGGGGGCAGGGAAGATGGTTTGGTGTCCTTATCCAGTGCACAGGAGCATGGACAAATGCAGTTATGCACAGCAACAGGCCAAGAAAAGAGGCCCCGTGGTCACTACCCTTGCTATATCACACTAAGTGTGTGAGGGGGTAGGATCTTATGCAAATGGATGAACCATGTGCAATTATATACATTGATGTCAAAGGACATGATCGTATTCAATTAATGTCATGAACCTTGACTGTCCAAATAAAAGGATCTTAAACCAGTGGGTGCTCCCTGCTGTAAGGAAAAGGTGCTGGGGAGTTAGCAAGGGGAGGTGGAGCAGTGTTTTTATCCAGTGCACAGGCACATGGGCAAATGTAGTCATGCACAGTAATAGGCCAAGAAAAGAGGTCTTGTCTTACTAATCAGCATCCTTGGTGTATCGCAGAGTGTGAAGGGGTAGGATCTTACTCAAATGGAACAAACCATGTACAATTTATGCACACTGATGTCCAAGGGACATGGTTGTGGTCAATTAAAGGACCTAGACTGTCCAAATAAAAGGATCTTAAAGTAGTGGGAGCTCCCTGCTCAAACACAAAGCGCTACGAAGGTGAAGGGGCAGAGAGGACTGGGCTGTGTCCTTATCCAGTGCACAGGAACATGGACAAATGCAGTTATGCACCATAACAGACCAAGAAAAGACGCCTGAGTGGTCAGCACCCTTGTTATATCCCACAAAATCTGTGAAGGGGTTGGATCTTATTCAAATGGGAGGAAGCATGTGCAATTATACACACTGACGTCCAAGGGACATGGTTGTGGTCAATTAAAGTCATGTACCTTGACTATCGAAATAAAAGAATCTTAACATAGTGGGCACTGCCTGCTGTAAAGCAAAGGAACTAGGGTAGAGGGGGCAGGGAAGATGGTTTGGTGTCCTTATCCAGTGCACAGGAGCATGGACAAATGCAGTTATGCATAGCAACAGGCCAAGAAAAGAGGCCCCGTGGTCACTACCCTTGCTATATCACACTAAGTGTGTGAGGGGGTAGGATCTTATGCAAATGGATGAACCATGTGCAATTATATACATTGATGTCAAAGGACATGATCGTATTCAATTAATGTCATGAACCTTGACTGTCCAAATAAAAGGATCTTAAACCAGTGGGTGCTCCCTGCTGTAAGGAAAAGGTGCTGGGGAGTTAGCAAGGGGAGGTGGAGCAGTGTTTTTATCCAGTGCACAGGCACATGGGCAAATGTAGTCATGCACAGTAATAGGCCAAGAAAAGAGGTCTTGTCTTACTAATCAGCATCCTTGTTGTATCGCAGAGTGTGAAGGGGTAGGATCTTACTCAAATGGAACAAACCATGTACAATTTATGCACACTGATGTCCAAGGGACATGGTTTTGGTCAATTAAAGTCATGTACCTTGACTGTCCAAATAAAAAGATCTTAAACTAGGGGGTGCTCCCGGCAGTAAGGAAAACGCACTAAGCACTGGGGGGGGGGGTGGTGAGGGGAGGGGAGCAGTGTTCATATCTAGTGCACAGGAACACTGACAAATGCAGTTACGCACAGTAACAGGCCAAGAAAAGGTCTTATTGGTCAGCACCCTTGCTGTATCGCAAAAATGGTGTAAGTGGGTAGAATTTTATTCAAATGGAATGAACCATGTGCAATTATACACACTGATGTCCAAGGGCCACGGTTTTGGTCAATTAAAGTCATGTACCTTGACTGTCCAAATAAAAGGATCTTAAAAGTAGTTGGCACTCCGTGCTCTAAGGGGAGGCACGGGGCAGGGGGGGTTGGGGTCCTAATCTAGTGCACTGGAACAGGAAGCAGCGAATGAGGTCCTAATATAGTGCACTGGAACACGGACAAATGCAGTTATGCACAGTAACAAGCCAAGAAAAGAGGTCTTATTGGTCAGTACCCTTGCTATATCACAAAAAGGGTGTGAGGGTAGGATCTTACTCAAATGGGATGAAATATATGCGATTACATACATTGATGTCCAAAGGACATTGTTGTGGTCACATATAATTGTGCACCTTGACTATTGAAATTTAACGGACTCATGTACTGGGCACTCCCTGCTAGAAGGCAAAGGAAGATGGGCGGGGGCAGGGGGGAGTTTCCTTGTCAGTGCACAAGAACTGGACAAATCCAATCATGCATATTAACAGGCCAAGAAAAGGTGTTTTAGGGGTCTGCAGCCCTGCTATACTGCCAAGTGAATGTGAGGAGGTAGGACCTTGGTCAAATGGGATGAACCACTTGCAATTATACACATTAATGTCCAGTGGACATGATTGTGGTCACTTAAAACTGTGCACCTTGACTTTCCGAATGTAAAGGACTCATGCAATGGGCCCTCCCTGCTGGAGGGCAAAGGAAGATGAGGGAAAGGTCTTTCTTGTCTAGTGCGCAGGAACTCTGACAAATACAATCGGGCACATTAACAGGCCAAGAAAAGAGGCCTTAGTAGTCAGTACCCTTGCTGTATTGCAAAAGGGGTCTGATGGTATAAGACCTGAATGAAATAGGATGAACCGTGTGCAATTACTCAAGTTAATGTCCAAAGGATATGGTATGGTTACTTACAACTGTGCATCTTGACTATTCAAATGCAGCAGACTTGTGCAGTGGGCCCTCCCTGCTGGACAGCAAAGGAAGATGAGGGAGAGAGGCTACTTGTCTGGTGCACAAGAGCTGGGGCAAACACACCTGTGCACGCGAACAGGTCAAGAAAAAGGGCCTTGGGGGGGGTCACACACTCCTGCTGTACTGCAAACGGAGTGTGAGGGGGAAGGATTCTAATGTAGTTGTAATTTATGCGTTAACAATTTGCAAAGGAGGCCTTAAGGGCTCAGTACCCCATGCAGTAATGCAAAGGTGTGAAGAGTCATGGACTCCAGTCTAACTTGAAGGATGTGCCTGGACAATTGTAATTACACACATTCATAGTCCAAGAGAAGAGCTTTAATAGGAATCCTGATCTAACAGGCATGGTTTTGAACAAATAAGATTTTGCACAGGACAACTAAGACTGTTGTGCACATCAACAGATGCATTAACATACAAGAAAACAAATCTTGGCTTGCCAGCAGCAACCCCTGCAACAATGCAAGTGGAGGAAAGGAACGGGCTCTTACTCTAACACAAGGGAGCACAGGCTACTACAATTATGCACCTTTAAACAGCATAGAAGGGTGGGTTAACACCCCCTGCTATTACGCAAAAGGTGTGAGGGACTAAGATCTTAACGTTTGACACAACAACAGTCCAAGAGGAGGAGTTTAGGTGGTTAGTACTTCCTGCTATATAAAAGAAGTCAGGATGTCAGCTTATTGGGAGAGATCAAGGAGAATCAGAAACACGCACATTAAGAGTCACGGACAATTAGATATATACACAAGTCCCAAAAGAATGAAATTTGGGTGGCTAGCGTCCGGTTATATAAACGAGGTGGGATATCAGTTTAGTGGGAGGGACCATGGACACTGACATTTTGCACATTGATAGTCCCTAGGAAAGGTGACTTATGAGGGTAATTAACACCGTTTGCAATACAACAAAAAGGGTACAGGGGTACCTGATCTGAAAGACATGGTTTGGTCAATTACCATTGTTCAAATAAACTATTCTAGTGTGAAGCTCTTGAGGGCATTCCACTGCTCAATACCAACGAAGTGAGGTCTTTATCTAGCGCACAGGAAGAGGAATAAATGCAACTTTGCACATTAACAGTGGAAAAGAGGGGGCCTTGGTGATCGGCACCTTCTGCTATAATGCTAACAGAGCATGAGGGAATGGGATCTTAGTTTACTGGAAGGGACCATGCTGCAATTTGGTACATTAACGGTCCCAAGAGAAGATCTTTAGGTGGTCAGTATCCCCTGCAGCGGGAAACCCTAGTGGCGTACTGATTAAGTGCTACGGCTGCTAACCAAGGGGTTGGCAGTTCAAATCCGCCAGGCGCTCCTTGGAAACTCTATCGGGCAGTTCTACTCTATCCTATAGGGTCGCTATGAGACTGAATCGATTCGACGGCACTGGGATCCCCTGCAGTAATGCAAAAGGAGTATGATGGGATGGGATCCCAGATTTACAGGAAATATGGACAGCTGCAATTTTTTCAAATGAACAATCTTAGAAGAGGGGCCTTGGGTAATCAGCATCCCCTTGATGTAAAGTAAAAATTTGAAGGGATACTGAGAAAAAATATTAATTTCTAATCAGCTAGGACTGTGCACATAAACTCTCCCAGAGCAGAGCCCCTTGATAGAATACAAAGAGTGGTGGGGCTAATGCACAAGATCGTGACAAATGCAATTATGGACATCGACAAGGCAAGAGAAGGAGTCTTGGGTGATCAGCCCATCTTATGGTCTGCAAATGGGACATAGTGGCCCTTGCAAATGGACAGGACTCTGGACAACTGAAACTGTGCAAATTAACTGTCCAAGAGCTGGGTTCTTGAATGATCTTCTCTCCCTAACAACATCCCACAGAGGGTGGGATGGAGTGGGAATCCATTCTTATTGCATAGGACCATGGATATATGCAATTATTTGCATCAACAGTTTAAGAGAAGGGGCTCTGGTTAATAAGAACTCCCCAGCAGCAAAGGCAGAGAGACGGGGGACATCCTAGACTAACGGGTGGGACCGTGGGCAATTAGGATTTTATCTACTAATGCAAGGCAGTGGGTGTTCTGCTCCATCTAGGAGCAATGAAAAGCGTATGGGTGGGTCTTTCTATTAGGCAGGATCATGAACAATTATGATTGTGTCCCTCAATAATCCAAGGGAAGGGACTTTGAGGATCAGCCCTCTGATGTGATACAAAGAGGTTGCAAAGGCCCTAGTGTAATGAACAGGACAATGGACAATTGAGATTTTACTCATTAATCAAGAAACATGGTCTCGGGTAGTCAGCACTGCCCAGTAGCAATGCAAAGGGGATGGGGGGTGATTAAGGGGCAAGACAATGGACAATTATTATTTTGTACTTTAATTGTCCAAGAAGAGCAGGACTCCCCAGAAACAAGGCAAAAAAAGTAGGGTGCCCCTTTGTTTGATGGGCAAGACTATGACAATTAGAAATGAGCATGTCAACTGTCCAACAGAAGACAGACGCCTTGGGCTGTCTGCACCCCATGAGGAATGCAAATAGGGTTTGGACTGAAGTCTAGTGGGCAACATTATGAACAATTAAAATTTGATTCAATGCAAGGAGCCTTAGGTAGTTAGCACTTTTTAACAGCATATAAGAGAAGGCCACTGAGTACGGCCCCGCAACAATGAAAAGACAGAAAATTGGGATTGTAAGTATTGCAGCAATGACAGAGGGATGGTTTCTCCTTTCTTAGGGGCAGGGGATTGAAAGGATGATGAGTAATTGGAATTATGGACAGTAATTGTCAGATATAAAAGTCTTGATGAATCAGCATCTCCTAACATTAACGCATAGAGTGCAAGGGATTTTTTGTCCCAACACAGCGCCATGGACAAATGGGATTGTGTGCATTAACTAAGAACGGGGTCTCAAGTAGTGCACTTAGGATTAGCAATGCCAACGAGACACATAAAACGAAAAACCAAACCTGTTGCCTTCTAGTGGATTCCGACTCACTGGGTATTCCGATCAGTTGGTGAGCAACAGCCAACTGATTTTGAACACCGACCAGTGCAAAGTGGAGTGGCGCTTGAAGAAACTGGGCTGTAGGGTGGGGGCTGGAGACATGGACCTGGGTCTGGGCCGGGGCTGGGGTTGGGGTTGGGGTCTGGGCTGGGGCTGGGGCTGGGGTTGGGGCCTGGGCCGGGGCTGGGGCTGGGGCTGGGGCTGGGGCCGGGGCCGGGGCCAGGGCCGGGGCTGGGGCTGGGGCTGGGCAAGGGGCTGGGGGCTAGGCTGGGGTAGGGGTGCTCGGAGTGGAATTGTATGCTGGGGGAAGCCGAAAACCACTGAAAATTTAAAATTGTGAGCATTAATGCTCCATTGTAAATCTGAATATAGAGTACAAGACCATACTAATTCAAGTTTTCTGCAGGATAGAGGGTCATTAGTCAATTAGTGCAGCATCATGGTTGGGGGCTAGAGCAAGGCCTGGACTGGGGTGGACCTTCAAATATTCCTTTTCACCATGGGTCATGAAGTTAAACTTTGTATTACCTTTTTCTGTGCTATAAAACTCAAAAAAAAAAAAAAATTCCAAAGGAGATTGAGCCAATTTAAATTGGGGAAAAAAATTCAGTAAGGTTTTAAAAATGTGAAATAGTTTGACTTTGATGACCTAAAACCGGAGGGGAAAAAAAAAATTAAGGTAATTCATAGTAACAGAGATTGGCAAGCCAAAGAAATTTTAAGAAAACAGCTCGGTAACTGCAAAATCAATTCTATGAATAAAACCCCCTAAGTACATTCCTATTTTAGTCACTTAAGGCTTAAATTCAAGCAATAGCAAAGCACACAATGACTATATACTGACATTGAACAAATAGATACAAATCAAAACCTGACCCCACCATTAGCCAAGGGGGAGACCTTACTCTTGAAGAAGGCACGGATTCCTCTTCTGCTAAATGTTGGTCAACTATCATCTGAGGTCAATCCTTACCCGCACCAGACACGCCTGTGGCACTACTCATAACCATGATGCAAATTAAGAGCAGAGGCCAGGAAAGAATATAGACGCCTTAGACGCCTTAGACGGTGCTGCCAACGCATTAGAATGGGATGAACTCAGCCTGACCATATATTCAGCACTGGAGGAGGCAATGCCGGAGGAGATGGTAGTGGCTAAAAGGTCAATTGTCTTTCAATGTCCTTGAAACAACCGCGGTTAACACGCACTGTGATACACATACAACGCGAACCCCTGGCTGAACCGTTAGGCTAACTAACCCAAATCCAGTTGAGTAGCGTACCAGTATAATCAGTCCATTTGCATCTTCTATTCGAATTGGTTTGCCAACTCCCGCCCTCTTTCTGATTGGTCTGGTTACGCGGCAACCCGGCACTGCTCTACCTACCTTTTCCGTTATTTTGAGCGGCACGGGCGGCAAAACCCGCCATCTTTAACAATACAGCAGGCCCACCTTATGCAAAGCCCGCCAAGACTAAAGAGCAAAACTCCCGCTCTCATGATCATGAAACCAACAGCCATGTGGTCTTATGTGACATATAGGTCTTATGTGACAAGGCCTAACATATTGTCCCTGCGGCAAAACATGCCAGGAAGTGTGCATGACAAACACTCCCCTCCCGGTTCTACTCTGCAGCAAGAGCCTTAGCCGCCATCTACTACTATGTGACACTATCATGCAACATACATACCAGGACAAAAAGTCGCTCACCAAGTAGTGGACATCCCACCATTTGGCCGTTGCGGCAAACTGGAGCCGCCATTTTAGACAACAGCACAAAGCCGCCGGCCATATTAAGCAGTGCCGTACAGTTCGAGTCGCCATTTTGAAGGGTGTGCCTAAGTCCTTAGCTTCGGCTGGCCCCTTTCACTCTGACAGGACGACTCTGCTGTCCGGCCTCCAGGTACGATTTGTGCAAATTCCCTAACAGGTGTCTAATCAAAATCACTTTGAAGTCTGCGCCTAAGTCCGTTAGCTTCGGCTGGCCCCTTTCACTCTGACAGGACGACCCCCCCGCTGTCCGGCCTACAGGTATGATTCACGCAAATCCCCTAACAGGTCTCCAACCAAAATCGCCACTTCGAAGCCTGTGCCTACGCCCTTTCGTTAGCTTCGGCTGGCCCCTTTCACCCTGACAAGACGACTCCGTTGTCCGGCCTCCAGGTATGATTCATGCCAATCCCCTAACAGGTCTCTAACGAAAATCACCACTTCGAAGCCTGTGCCTACGCTCTTTCGTTAGCTTCACGGCTGGCCGCTTTCACCCTGACAGGACGACCCCGCTGTCCGGCCTCCAGGTACGATTTACGCAAATTCCCTAACAGGTCTCTAATCAAAATCACTTTGAAGTCTGCGCCTAAGTCCGTTAGCTTCGGCTGGCCCCTTTCACTCTGACAGGACGACCCCGCTGTCCGGCCTCCAGGTACGATTCATGCCAATCCCCTTACAGGTCTCTAACGAAAATCACCACTTCGAAGCCTGTGCCTATGCCATTCCGTTAGCTTCACGGCTGGCCCCTTTCACTCTGACAGGACAACCCCGCTGTCCGGCCTCCAGGTACGATTCGTGTAAATCCCCTTACAGATCTCTAACCAAAATCACCACTTAAAAGCCTGTGCCTATGCCCTTTCGTTAGCTTCACGGCTGGCCCCTTTCACTCTGGCAGGACGACCCCGTTGTCCGGCCTCCAGATATAATTCCTGCAAATCCCTTGACAGGTCTCCAACCAAAATCACCACTTCGAAGCCTGTGCCTACGCCATTCCGTTAGCTTCACGGCTGGCCCCTTTGACTCTGACAGGACAACCCCGCTGTCCGGCCTCCAGGTACGATTCGTGTAAATCCCCTTACAGATCTCTAACGAAAATCACCACTGCGAAGCCTGTGCCTATGCCCTTTCGTTAGCTTCACGGCTGGCCCCTTTCACTCTGGCAGGACGACCCCGTTGTCCGGCCTCCAGATACAATTCCTGCAAATCCCTTGACAGGTCTCCAACCAAAATCACCACTTCGAAGCCTGTGCCTACGCCCTTTCGTTAGCTTCACGGCTGGCCCCTTTCACTCTGACAGGACGACCCCGTTGTCCGGCCTCCAGATACGATTCATGCCAATCCCCTAACAGGTCTCTAACGAAAATCACCACTGCGAAGCCTCTGCCAACGCCCTTTCGTTAGCTTCACGGCTGGCCCCTTTCACTCTGACAGGACGACCCCGCTGTCCAGCCTCCAGGTACGAGTCATGCAAGTCCCCTAACAGGCCTCTAACCAAAATCACCACTTCGAAGCCTGTGCCTACGCCCTTCGTTAGCTTCGGCTGGCCCCTTTCACTCTGACAGGACGACCCCGCTGTCCAGCCTCCAGATAACGATTCATGCCAATCCCCTAACAGGTCTCTAACGAAAATCACCACTTCGAAGCCTGTGCCTACGCCCTTCGTTAGCTTCGGCTGGCCCCTTTCACTCTGACAGGACGACCCCGCTGTCTGGCCACCAGGTAGGATTCATGCCAATCCCCTAACAGGTCTCTAACCAAAACCACCACTTCGAAGCCTGTGCCTACGCCGTTTCCTTAGCTTCACGGCTGGCCCCTTTCACTCTGACAGGACGACCCCGTTTTACTGCTTTCAGTTTCAAGTCCTGCAAACCTCCTAACGAGTGGCAAGTCAATGCACTCAGGACATTTAGCTCGTGCAACACATACAACTGCCCCTGCTTGTCTCGCTCTCCAACTCTCCTCCCTAATTCATCTTAGCACAAGCAACTAGCCCCTCAGTCCAGCTATGCGGCAATCCAGAAAAGCGGCCATTTTTCCTCTGCAAGCTGACCATCTCAGCCAACTGCAGTTACACCCAGCCAAAGCCGGAGGTTCACTCACACGACACAAACTGATCAGGAGCAAAATTATTAGATACCCCAGATGGTGAAATAAACTACAAAACCCAACACTTCTACATCCATAAAAAGACCCGATGGAAGATAGGAAAAAAAAAATTAAAGCAGGTATCCACGACCCCGATGGGCAGGGGAAAAAAAAAATATAAAGCAGGTATCCACGACCCCGATGGGCAGGGGAAAAAAAAATATAAAGCAGGTATCCACGACCCCGATGGGCAGGGGAAAAAAAAAATAAAGCAGGTATCCGAGGCCCCGATGGGCATGCAAAAAAAAAAAAAAACAATAAAAGCAGGTATCCACAGCCCCGATGGGCCAAAAAATAAATTATGGGAAAAAAGGAACAGGTCTCCGTTGCTCCGATGGGCCAGTGGTTGGGTGGGGGGGGGGACACAGCAGTTATCCATGGCCCTAACGGGCTAAGGAAAAAAAAAATTAAAAAGCAGGTATCCGCAGCCCTGATGGGCGAGGAAAACAAAAAATATAAAAGGCAGGTATCCACGGCCCCGATGGGCAAAGACCAAAAAAAAAAAAAAAATTAAACCAGGTATCTGCAGCCCGGATAGACAAGGGACAAAGGATACAAAAGGAAAAAAGAGAGCTAGGCCGCAAAAAGCAAACATCAACCAAAACGTAGTCCAAAGACAACACTTCCGGAGAAATAAAGGGGAGGTGTGGCGAAAACCCTAGGATCTTGTACCTAGTTTTAGAACTAATTTCGGTGATTTGCTTTTCAGAGAAATATGCCCGAAGCCCATCTCAGGGCTCTAACGCTTCCAGAAAGAGACGCCAAGGCAGAAACATCGGGGTTCAGATCTCTCCGGCTCGACAGAAGAATATGGCGACTGGAGCAAATTGCGAGACTTAAAACACTGACGTAGAGCTGCATGGGTGGAGGAAGCAGAACAGGCGTGGCTTGAAAAATTGAAAGCTGGACATTCTTTTCGTGGGTTTTCCGTGGATTTTTCTAGTCAGCTCAAAAAAAAAAAAAAAAAAATTTACCCAGAAATAAGACAAAAGGCCATTCCAACAAATCCGAGGCATTCTACAAGGAAAGTAAGTCTCACTTCCGGTCCAGGAGTTACAACATCAATAGATTTTCAAAGTTTTCATCTATAAGATAGAAATGTTGAGTAAATCAAATTAGATAAGTGATGCTAAAATTCTCTACAAACTGCCTAGCAAACGTAAAGGTTTCCACTTAGTTTGGTTTTGAGATTAGAGGAAAGAGGAGAACTTCGATTTGTTGCTACGTCCTCCAAGTACCTCGTTCAGCCAGAATGCATAACCTCCTGACCAAACCTTTGAATCAAAGAAGTGAGGAAGCGGCAGTACATCGAGGTTGAACCACCTTCAAAGCACTTCGCTAGCATCATCGAATGCGGTAGTGAAGAATGATTTACCTGCCTTATACAGAGGGCCGTAAAGGCTGAGTAATGTACATGGACTCAGGCTGCGATTGAGTGTTCCTTGTACCCCAGTACAGGGCCCGCTGTGGCGCCCGACAATAGGAAAGGTGAGTTAAGCACTTATGCGGTCGGAGAGACACAGGAACGCATCTCACAGAAAGGCTGTTTGGCCCCTAAACAATTGATAAGCAACACTGCCACCAGTTTTTAACTCTGAAACTGTATTTCCTTCATCTTTAGTATTTGCTTACTTCGTCGATTTGCTCTACTCAACACTGGATCAACGAGGACAACATCGCAACACTGAAGCTCACCAACCAGCAGTAAGAAACTCTCAGGTGAATGCCAAAGCATCCCCAGAGCCTGGCTGTTTCAGTGGGAAGCAAACGAAACTCACGAACCTCCTTTACTGTTCGTCAGAGAGAAAGTGGAGAGCCTTAGGGAGCCAATGGAGGCTGTGTTTCATGACAGCTCCCAGAAAGTCTCGGATCACGTCGCACTCCCAACGGCTGACTGAAAAAGCGTACCGGTGAGCACATGGCACCTCATAAGCATGCCCCAGCCTCCTCAGACAAATAATGAAGTGTGCACAATTTAAGGAAATAATTTGATTGGTTATTCTAAGTGAGGGATTTTGCAGTGCAAAAGTGGTATCCTTGAGAAGACTATACTCAACACGAAGAGAATCTAACAACAGAAATTCAGTCTGGAAGGTAATTACCAACAGGTACCTTCCAGAAAACCAAACCACAGAGCAAAATCCTATGAACAAGACCTACTATACTTTCCAGATTTGGGGAAGGAAATGAAATTATTTGTTGGCCTCTTTTTTTTTTTTTTTTTTTAACAACAGGACTCTACCCAGAAAACCCTTAAAAGCAGGCCTTTTTTTTTTTTTTAACGATAGGATTCTACCCAGTAAACCCTTAACAACAGGCCTGTTTTTTTTTTTTGTTGTTGTTGTTGTTTAGCAATAGGACTCTACCCAGGAAACCTTAGCTCTCCGAGTAAACAAAGTTCTCTTAATATACATAAAAAAATAAACAGTTCTCCGAATACACATAGTTTTGTTAGTAAACATGGTTCCCTAAGTAAGCCATAGTTCTGGGAACACCATTCAAAACCTTGGCCTGAAGCAATTTACATTAAAGAAGCACTTTACATTAGCATATGTAAAGCGACCATGAGACCAGGTTTCCCAGGCTCCAGCTCGGGGTTGGGAACTCTGGCTTAACATGGCCCTATCCAATTTTTTTTTTTTTCAATCCAATAGAATTTTCTACAATTATGGAAACCTGCTATACTTTTTCAACCTTGGGTTAAGGAAAAATTTTTTAAACAGGACTCAAAAAACATTGACTGTAAAAGATTGATAAATTTGACTCTTCGAAATTATAGCCATTTGTTTAACAAAAACACTTTAAAAAGTGAAAAGACAAGTTATAAGCTGGCCTGTTCTAGGGATCTGTGGCCAGGCCCTGGTTCCAGGAGTGTGGTTAGGTGAGCAGATTATTCACACTGGCTGTCATAGTATTTCTTTCACGGGGTTGTGTGTGATTAGGCCACCAAAATGGTACTATAGCATTCTGATTTGAGGTGACTCTCACTCACATCAGACACAAGACACGTTCAGGGCTCTGGGCTACCAAGGTCTGCTGCTGACACTTCGGCTAAGGGAATTGCCAAGGCAAGAAATCTATATTGTTTCAACATAAACAGGTTCTGAAGAGCCAGTGCATTGGATGTAGTAACAGTGTTGCTACATTTTTCTCATTTGACAATAAAGAACATGAAGCAACGGTTTCTGAACTTGAAAAAGGAAGAGATGGTGCCTGGATGATCTGAATGATCTTTAAGTGTACTGAATGGACGCTAAATATGTAAGTACCTCGTCTCTAGCTATTATTCTAAACCTTCACTGATAAATCACTATACATCACATGGGCCCACAAATTTTGTAATACATTTATAATCAAATTGTTTATATAAGCAGGGGCTCCAAAAAAAATTTTCCTGGGGCCCTGCATGCCCCGTGGCAACCTTGCCCTCTTCTGTTGTTTACCACCTTTGAGCTCTATTCCCCACCCCTTGCCATCCCCACCAGTCCTAGATCCTCCACTTCACTCCCTCCTTTTCATGACTTGGCTTTGCGTTTGCTACTGCGTGGCTCCATTTTATAAATGTATTAGGCTCACAGATGTGGAAACTGAGACTCTAAAAGGAAAAGTGACTTGCTCAAAGTCAATTAACTAGTCAGAGTTGGACACCCGCGGGGATGTTCAGGCGTATTTTCTGTGGCTATGTCCTAGCTGTGTTAGAATCTTCTATTTTGGGTTCCCAAATGCATGTCACACATAGGAACTCTATAAGGTGGAGGGGAGAATCAGGTCTTCTTTTTAAAAGATTCAGATTATTCTAATTCTAGGCTTGTCACTTCATTGCTTTGTACCTCACCATTCCCCTGCCAGACTATGACCAAAAAAACAAAAAGTTAGGCAGGTCCTGATTTCGCCACCAGATGGCAGCATGAGATCAGCAAAGAAACACTGAGCGCGCCTTTGGCGCCAAGGTCTTATACCAAACCGGACTAGGGCCTGAGTGTTACTCATACAAGGGCAGTATCAGAAGAAAGGCTGAAAGAAAAATAATCAGCTTTACTTTGCACAGCCTCGGTGAATGGAAGTTTGTTCTTGGCTTCAGGGCAGTGCCATTTAAAGAGGATTTTAATAAAGTAGCAAGAAATTAGCAGGCTGGTAGGGACTCTCCAAACCATCAACAGTGAAAAACAGTTAAAGGAACCAGAATATATTATCTGGAAAAGAGAAGACCCGAGGAAGGGCTCTGTGCAACTCAGAAGGGCTGTCTGCAGTGGGAGGAAGAAATCATTAGCTTTGTTGTGTAGCTCATGTAAATGAGGACTTCTGAATACTGTGAGCTGTCCAAATATGCAACAGACTATCTCCAGATCTGAGGAGATGCCTATCAATGAAGGTATACAAGAAAAAGGTGTATTTAGTGGGGATGCTACACAGATGATCATCAAATGGAGATGCTGGGCCATATGCCCTATAAGGGTCCTCTAATAATGGAACTAGCCCAAGGCCCCATGTACCTCTTTAGAGTATCTGGGGCATCCCTCTATCCCTGCTGCTCATACACACAATTTATGGTGTCCCTCAAAAGTATATGAGGATGGTGAGAGAGGTTTAATATTAATCAAAAAGGGACCATGGGGTTACACATGTCAAAACTCAGTGAATGTACAGTTTATAATTCTGCACTTTAATGTATATACTTCACACCGAAATAAAAATACTGTAAAAAGCATTAAACTCTTTAATGTTATATACATGGAGTGGTGTACTGATGTCTGTAGTTTACTTTGAAATGCATCAGAAAAATAAGATGAATTACTGGATGGATAGAAGGATGGACAGAAGTGTAGTTATATGATAAAACAATTATAGTATGTTAATGGTAACGCCTATGTGGTGAGGTATCTCTGGACTATTCTTTCATCTTTGCCGCATGATTACAAATTTTCATGATCAAAATGAAATGTTGGGGTGATGTAACTGAGAATGGTGGAGTAGGGAGCTCCAAGGACCATCCCTCCAAAGAAGCAACCATTAACCTGGGAAAAATTGTCACAGATGATTTTTAGGAAACCTGAAATTGAATTTTAAAAAACAGCAACCAAGGGAGTAGTTAATGAAGAAAAAGAGCATGCTAAATGTTGGTAAGAGTATTGTGGTTTTTTTGCTTACCAACCCCCATTTCTCAAAACAGCTGTAGCTGTGAAGATGGTGGCCTGCTTTCCTATTGTGGCTTACTGGTGTCAGATGGATCGATATGGACCTTGTTCTAGGAATTTTATGTTTTGAGTTCTTACATTTAGATCCTTAGTTGATTTTGACTTATTTTTCATATATGGTGTGAAGTATGGGTCCAGCTTCATTCTTTTGAGTGGAAATCCAGTTGTCCCAGCACTATTTATTAAAGAGACTGTTCTACCCCACTCTGGAGCCCTAGTGGCACACTGGTTAAAAGTTTGGCTGCTAACCATGAAGGTCAGCAGTTCAAATCCACTAGCCACTCCTTGGAAACCCTATGGGGCAGTTATACTCTGTCCTATAGGGTCGCTGTGAGTCAGAATCCACTTAAAGGCAACTGGTTTGGTTTTGTTTTTCATTCTATCCCTATCCAGTGGACTTAACACTCTTGTCAAAAGTCACTGGACCATAAATTCACATTTCTATGTTATTGGTTTATATGTCTATCACTATACCAGTACCAGACCCTTTTGATTATTATCGCTTTATAGTGTTTTGAGATTGGCAACTGTGAGTCCTCCTACTTTGCTTTTCCAAGATTGCTTGCAGTTATATATAAATTTGAGAATTGGCTTTGACATTTCTGCAAAGAAAGCTGTTAGAATTTTGATGGGGATTACATAGAATCTGTAGATTGCTTTAGGCAGTAATGACATCTTAACAATATTGTCTTTCTTCAATGACCAGAGAATGTCTAACCATTTATTTAAGTCTTCATTAAATTCTTTCAGTAATGATTTATAGCTTTCAATGTACAGGTTTTTCACTTACTTGGTTAAGTTTATTCCTATATAGTTTATTATTTTAGATGCTATTGTAAAAGAAATTGTTTCCTTAAAATGCTTTTCAGAATGCTCATTGCTGATGTATAGAAGAAACCCAATTGAATTTTGTGTGTTGATCTTGTATCCTGATACTTGTACGAATTCATTTAATATCTCTAATAGAGCTCTTGTGCAATCTTTGAGGTTTTTTATATACAGAATCATGTCATCTGTGAAAAAGGATATTTTTATTTCTTCCTTCCCAATTTGGGTACCTTTTATTTATTTTTCTTGCCTAATTACTCTGGCTAGGACTTCCAGTACAATATTAAATAGCAGTGATGGAACTGAGCAGCCTTCTCTTGTTCCTGATCTTAAAAGGAAAGAAAGCTCTCAGTCTTTCTTCACTGAATATGATGTTAGCTACAATTTTTTCATGAATGTCCATTATCATATTGAGAAATTTCCTTTATATTCCTAATTTGTTGAATGATTTTATCATGAAAGACTCTTGGATTTTGTCAAAAGCCTTCTCCACATCAATTGAAATGATCTTGAGGTTCTTTTCATTTGTTCTATAAATCTGATGTATTATGTCTTAGTAATCTACTGCTGCTGTAACAGAAATACCACAAGTGGATGGCTTTAACAAAAAGAAATTTATTTTCTCACAGTAAAGTAGGCTAAAAGTACAAATTCAGGGAGTCAGCTCTAAGGGAAGGCTTTCTGTGTTGGCTCTGGAGGGAGGTCCTTGTCTTCAATTTTTTCCCTTGATCCAGGAGCTTCTCTGTGCAGGGACCCTGAGTCCAAAGGATGCGCTCTGCTCCTGGCACTGCTTTCATGATGGTATGAGGTCCTCCTGTCTCTCTGCTCACTTCTGTCTTTTATATCTCAAGATATTGCCTCGAGACACAATCCAATCTTATGGGCTGAGTCGTGCCTCACTGACACAACCGCTGCCCATCCTCCCTCATCAACATCATAGAGGCAGGATTTACAACATATAGCAAAATCAAGCAATACTGGGAATCATGGCCCAGCCAAATTGATACGCACATTTTTGGGGGGACATAATTCAATCCACAACATATTACATTGATTGATTTTCTGATGTTGAACTACCCTTGCATTTCTGGGATAAATCCTACTTAATCATAGCAAAGCCCTGGTGAAGAAGTGGTTAAGCGGTTGGCTGCTATCCAAAAGGTAGGAAACCCTATGGGTCATTTCTACTCTGTCCTATAGGGTCGCTACAAGCCAGAATCGACCCAACGGAAACGGGTTTGGTTTTTGTTTTTATTTTTTATCATGGTGTATAATCCTTTTAATATATTTTTGGATTGAGTTTGCTGGTGTTCTGTTGAGGGTTTCTGCATCTATATTCATAAAGGATATTGGTCAGTAGTTTTCTTTCTTTCTGGTGTATTTGTCTGGCTTTGATATCAGGGTAATGCTCCATTCATAGAATGAGTTAGAAAGTGTTCCCTCCTCTTCAGTTTTTGTTAAAACTTCGAGGATGATTCAAGTCATTTATTTGATAAAAGTTTGTTAAAATTCTCCAGTGAAACCATCCAGGACTTTTCTATTTTTGAAGGTTTTTTATTACCAATCAATCTATTTACTTGTTTATTTTGTTGATGTCTTCTAGTTGTTCTTTGGTCAGTGTAGGAAATATATGTGTTCTTAGGAATTTTTCCTTTCATCTCAGTTATCTAATTTGGTGGCATAAAATTATTCATAGCATTCTATTATGAGCTTGTTCGTTATTTTTAGGATCAATTGTAATGTTCCCTCTTTGATTTCTGAGTTTAGATGTTTGCATCTTCTGCTTTTCTCTTGGTCAGTCTAGCTGAAAATTTCTCTGTTTTGTTGATCTTTTTAAAAAACCAAGTTCTGCTTCGATTGATTCTTTGTGTTGTCTTTTTATTCTCTTATTCATTTAACTCTGCTCTTATTTTTGTTATTTCCTTCCTTTTGGTAGCTTTGGGTTTGATTTGCTCTTCAAGTTGTAATGCTAGGTTATCAATTTTAAGATCTTTCTTATTTTTTAATGTAGGCATTTAGTGCTATAAAGTTCTTTCTGAGTATAGCCTTCACTGAGTTCCTTAAGTTTGGGTGTGTTGTGTTTAGATTTTTTTTTTTAATAACTTTTATTAAGCTTCAAGTGAACGTTTACAAATCCAATCAGTCTGTCACATATAAGTTTACATACCTCTCACTCCCTACTCCCACTTGCTCTCCCCCTCTTGAGTCAGCCCTTTCAGTCTCTCCTTTCTTGACAATTTTGCCGGCTTCCCTCTCTCTCTATCCTCCCATCCCCCCTCCAGACAAGAGTTGCCAACACAATCTCAAGTGTCCACCTGATATAATTAGCTCACTCTTCATCAGCGTCTCTCTCCCACCCGCTGACCAGTCCCTTTCATGTCTGATGAGTTGTCTTCGGGGATGGTTCCTGTCCTGTGCCAACAGAAGGTCTGGGGACCATGGCCGCCGGGATTCCTCTAGTCTCAGTCAGACCATTAAGTTTGGTCTTTTTATGAGAATTTGGGGTCTGTATCCCACTGATCTCCTGCTCCCTCAGGGGTCCTCTCCTGTGCTCCCTGTCAGGGCAGTCATCGATTGTGGCCGGGCACCAACTAGTTCTTCTGGTCTCAGGATGATGTAGGTCTCTGGTTCATGTGGCCCTTTCTGTCTCTTGGGCTCTTAGTTGTCGTGTGGCCTTGGTGTTCTTCATTTTCCTTTGCTCCAGGTGGGTTGAGACCAATTGATGCATCTTAGATGGCCGCTTGTTAGCATTTAAGACCCCAGAGGCCACATTTCAAAGTGGGATGCAGAATGATTTCATAATACAATTATTTTGCCAATTGACTTAGAAGTCCCCGCAAACCATGTTCCCCAGACCCCCGCGCTTGCTCCGCTGAGCTTTGAAGCATTCATTTTATCCCGGAAACTTCTTTGCTTTTGGTCCAGTCCAATTGAGCTGACCTTCCATGTATTGAGTGTTGTCTTTCCCTTCACCTAAAGCAGTTCTTATCTACTGATTAATCAATAAAAAACCCTCTCCCACCCTCCCTCCTTCCCCCCCTCGTAACCACAAAAGTATGTGTTCTTCTCAGGTTTACTATTTCTCAAGATCTTATAATAGTGGTCTTATACAATATTTGTCCTTTTGCCTCTGACTCATTTCGCTCAGCATAATGCCTTCCAGGTTCCTCCATGTTATGAAATGTTTCAGAGATTCGTCACTGTTCTTTATCGATGCGTAGTATTCCATTGTGTGAATATACCACAATTTATTTACCCATTCATCCGTTGATGGACACCATGGTTGCTTCCAAATTTTTGCTATTGTAAACAGAGCTGCAATAAACATGGGTGTGCATATATCTGTTTGTATGAAGGCTCTTGTATCTCTAGGGTATATTCCTAGGAGTGGGATTTCTGGGTTGTATGGTAGTTCTATTTCTAACTGTTTAAGATAACGCCAGATAGATTTCCAAAGTGGTTGTACCATTTTACATTCCCACCAGCAGTGTATGAGAGTTCCAATCTCTCCGCAGCCTCTCCAACATTTATTATTTTGTGTTTTTTGGATTAATGCCAGCCTTGCTGGAGTGAGATGGAATCTCATCGTAGTTTTAATTTGCATTTCTCTAATGGCTAATGATCGAGAGCATTTTCTCATGTATCTGTTGGCTGCCTGAATATCTTCTTTAGTGAAATGTGTGTTCATCTCCTTTGCCCACTTCTTGATTGGGTTGTTTGCCTTTTTGTGGTTGAGTTCTGACAGAATCATGTAGATTTCAGAGATCAGGCGCTGGTCGGAGATGTCATAGCTGAAAATTCTTTCCCAATCTGTAGGTGGTCTTTTTACTCTTTTGGTGAAGTCTTTAGATGAGCATAGGTGTTTGATTTTTAGGAGCTCCCAGTTATCGGGTTTCTCTTCATCATTTTTGGTAATGTTTTGTATTCTGTTTATGCCCTGTATTAGGGCTCCTAGGGTTGTCCCTATTTTTTCTTCCATGATCTTTATCGTTTTAGTCTTTATGTTTAGGTCTTTGATCCACTTGGAGTTAGTTTTTGTGCATGGTGTGAGGTATGGGTCCTGTTTCATTCTTTTGCAAATGGATATCCAGTTATGGCAGCGCCATTTGTTAAAAAGGCTATCTTTTCCCCAATTAATTGACACTGGTCCTTTGTCAAATATCAGCTGCTCATACGTGGATGGATCTATGTCTGGGTTCTCAATTCTGTTCCATTGGTCTATGTGCCTGTTGTTGTACCAGTAGCAGGCTGTTTTGACTACGGTGGCTGTATGATAGGTTCTGAAGTCAGGTAAAGTGAGGCCTCCCACTTTCTTCTTCTTTTTCAGTAGTGCTTTGCTTATCCGGGGCTTCTTTCCCTTCCATATGAAATTGGTGATTTGTTTCTCTATCCCCTTAAAATATGACATTGGAATTTGGATCGGAAGTGCGTTAAGTGTATAGACGGCTTTTGGTAGAATAGACATTTTTACTATGTTAAGTCTTGCTATCCATGAGCAAGGTATGTTTTTCCACTTAAGTATGTCCTTTTGAATTTCTTGTAGTAGAGCTTTGTAGTTTTCTTTGTATAGGTCTTTTACATCCTTGGTAAGATTTATTCCTAAGTATCTTATCTTCTTGGGGGCTACTGTGAATGGTATTGATTTGGTGATTTCCTCTTCGGTGTTCTTTTTGTTGATGTAGAGGAATCCAATTGATTTTTGTATGTTTATTTTATAACCTGAGACTCTGCCAAACTCTTCTATTAGTTTCAGTAGTTTTCTGGAGGATTCCTTAGGGTTTTCTGTGTATATAATCATGTCATCTGCAAACAGTGATAACTTTACTTCTTCCTTGCCAATCCGGCTACCTTTTATTTCTTTGTCTAGCCTAATTGCCCTGGCTAGGACTTCCAGCACGATGTTGAATAAAAGCGGTGATAAAGGGCATCCTTGTCTGGTTCCCGTTCTCAAGGGAAATGCTTTCAGGTTCTCTCCATTTAGAGTGATATTGGCTGTTGGCTTTGCATAGATGCCCTCTATTATGTTGAGGAATTTTCCTTCAATTCCTATTTTGGTAAGAGTTTTTATCATAAATGGGTGTTGGACTTTGTCAAATGCTTTTTCTGCATCAATTGATAAGATCATGTGGTTTCTGTCTTTTGTTTTATTTATGTGATGGATTACATTAATGGTTTTTCTGATATTAAACCAGCCTTGCATACCTGGTATAAATCCCACTTGATCAGGGTGAATTATTTTTTGATGTGTTGTTGGATTCTATTGGCTAGAATTTTGTGGAGGATTTTTGCATCAATGTTCATGAGGGATATAGGTCTATAATTTTCTTTTTTTGTCATATCTTTACCTGGTTTTGGTATCAGGGAGATGGTGGCTTCATAGAATGAGTTGGGTAGTATTCCGTCATTTTCTATGCTTTGGAATACCTTCAGAAGTAGTGGTGTTAACTCTTCTCTGAAAGTTTGGTAGAACTCTGCAGTGAAGCCGTCTGCGCCAGGTCTTTTTTTTTGTTGGGAGTTTTTTCATTACCGTTTCAATCTCTTTTTTTGTTATGGGTCTATTTAGTTGTTCTACTTCTGAATGTGTTAGTTTAGGTAGGTAGTGTTTTTCCAGGAATTCATCCATTTCTTCTAGGTTTTCAAATTTGTTAGAGTACAATTTTTCATAATAATCTGAAATGATTCTTTTAATTTCATTTTGTTCTGTTGTGATGTGGTCCTTCTCATTTCTTATTCGGGTTATTTGTTTCCTTTCCTGTATTTCTTTAGTCAGTCTAGCCAAGGGTTTATCAATTTTGTTAATTTTTTCAAAGAACCAGCTTTTGGCTTTGTTAATTCTTTCAATTGTTTGTCTGTTCTCTAATTCATTTAGTTCAGTCTAATTTTCATTATTTGGTTTCTTCTGGTGCCTGATGGATTCTTTTGTTGCTCACTTTCTATTTGTTCAAGTTGTAGGGACAGTTCTCTGATTTTGGCTCTTTTTTCTTTTTGTATGTGTGCATTTATCGGTATAAATTGGCCTCTGAGCACTGCTTTTGCTGTGTCCCAGAGGTTTTGATAGGAAGTATTTTCATTCTCGTTGCATTCTATGAATTTCCTTATTCCCTCCTTGATGTCTTCTATAACCCAGTCTTTTTTCAGGAGGGTATTGTTCATTTTCCAAGTATTTGATTTCTTTTCCCTAGTTTTTCTGTTATTGATCTCTAGTTTTTCTGTTATTGATCTCTAGTTTTATTGCCTTGTGGTCTGAGAAGATGCTTTGAATTATTTCGATGTTTTGGACTCTGCAAAGGTTTCTTTTATGACGTAATATGTGGTCTATTCTAGAGAATGTTCCATGTGCGCTAGAAAAAAAAGTATATTTTGCAGCAGTTGGGTGGAGAGTTCTGTATAAGTCAATGAGGTCAAGTTGGTTGATTGTTGTAATTAGATCTTCCGTGTCTCTATTGAGCTTCTTACTGGATGTCCTGTCCTTCTCCGAAAGTGGTGTGTTGAAGTCTCCTACTATAATTGTGGAGGTCTCTATCTCACTTTTCAATTCTGTTAAAATTTGATTTATGTATCTTGCAGCCCTGTCATTGGGTGCATAAATATTTAATACGGTTATGTCTTCCTGATCAATTGTCCCTTTTATCATTATAAAGTGTCCTTCTTTATCCTTTGTGGTGGATTTAAGTCTAAAGTCTATTTTGTCCGAAATTAATATTGCTACTCCTCTTCTTTTTTGCTTATTGTTTGCTTGATATACTTTTTTCCATCCTTTGAGTTTTAGTTTGTTTGTGTCTCTAAGTCTAAGGTGTGTCTCTTGTAGGCAGCATATCGATGGATCGTGTTTCTTTATCCAGTCCGTGACTCTCTGTCTCTTTATTGGTGCACTTAGTCCATTTACATTCAGCGTAATTATAGATAAATAAGTTTTTAGTGCTGTCATTTTGATGCCTCTTCACGTGTGTTATTGGCCATTTCATTTTTCCCCATACTTTTTTGTGCTGAGGCGTTTTTCTTAGTAGATTGTGAGATCCTCATTTTCATAATGTTTAACTTTATGTTAGTTGAGTCGTTACGTTTTTCTCGACTTTTTTCTTGAGTTATGGAGTTGATATTCCTTTTTGTGGTTACCTTATTATTTACCCCTATTTTTCTAAGGAAAAACCTAACTTGTATCGTTCTATATCGCCTTGTATCACTCTCCATCTGGCAGTTCAATGCCTCCTATATTTAGTCCCTCTTTTTGATTATTGTGATCTTTTACCTATTGATTTCCATGGTTCCCTGTTATGTGTATTATTTTGTTTATTTATTTATTTTTTAGAATTAATCTTAATTTGTTTGTTTTTGTGCTTTCCCTATTTGAGTTGATATCAGGACGTTCTGTTTTGTGACCTTGTATTGTGCTGGTACCTGATATTATTGGTCATCTGACCAATCTCCTTTAGCATTTCTTGTAGCCTTGGTTTGGTTTTTGCAAATTCTCTGAACTTGTGTTTATCTGTAAATATCTTACTTTCTCCTTCATATTTCAGAGAGAGTTTTGCTGGATATATGATCCTTGGCTGGCAGTTTTTCTCCTTCAGTGCTCTGTATACTTCGTCCCATTCCCTTCTTGCCTGCATGGTTTCTGCTGAGTAGTCTGAACTTATTCTTATTGATTCTCCCTTGAAGGAAGCCTTTCTTTTCTCCCTGGCTGCTTTTAAAATTTTCTGTTTGTCTTTGGTTTTGGCAATTTTGATGATAATATGTCTTGGTGTTTTTCTTTTTGGATCAATCTTAAATGGGGTTCGATGAGCACCTTGGATAGATATCCTTTCGTCTTTCATGATGTCAGGGAAGTTTTGTGTCAGGAGTTCTTCAACTATTTTCTCTGTGTTTTCTGTCCCTCCTCCCTGTTCTGGGACTCCAATCACCCGCAAGTTATCCTTCTTGATAGAGTCCCACATGATTCTTAGGGTTTCTTCATTTTTTTTTAATTCTTTTATCTGATTTTTTTCCAGCTATGTTGGTGTTGATTCCCTGGTCCTCCGGATGTCCCAGTCTACATTCTAATTGCTCGAGTCTGCTCCTCTGACTTCCTATTGCGTTGTCTAATTCTGTAATTTTATTGTTAATCTTTTGGATTTCTACATGCTGTCTCTCTATGGATTCTTGCAACTTATTAATTTTTCCACTATGTTCTTGAATAATCTTTTTGAGTTCTTCAACAGTTTCATCAGTGTGTTCCTTGGCTTTTTCTGCAGTTTGCCTTATTTCATTTGTGATGTCTTGAGGCATTCTGTAAATTAGTTTTTTATATTCTGTATCTGATAATTCCAGGATTGTATCTTCATTTGGGAAAGATTTTGATTCTTTTGTTTGGGGGTTTGTAGAAGCTGTCATGGTCTGCTTCTTTATGTGGTTTGATATGGACTGCTGTCTCCGAGCCATCACTGGGAAACTAGTTTTTCCAGAAAATCCGCTAAAAAAATGCAGTCAGATCCCTATCAGAGTTCTCCCTCTGGTTCAGGCTATTCGGATGTTAATGGAGCCGCCTGGGGAGGGTGGCGGAGGGATCAGAGAGCTAGGAGTGTAAACCTCATAATATAGCCAGAGTTGTTTGTCTTACTTGGAATGACTCTTATATCTGAGATTTCCGCGGGGCGCGTCGCCTATATGTATTGGCTGTGTGGAGATTGCCCCCTGGGGGTTCTGGCCCGCTGGCGTCACGGTCAGATCCTCCGCTGTCAGCCCCCACCCCCAAGGTTAAGGCTCCCCTACTGGGACGGTGCACTCCCGTCTCCAAAATCAGTCGCTGCCTCCCAGGGACTCCCCGTCCCGCCAGTCGCGTCGCGCGCCTCTCCCGCGAACCGGGTGAGGTCCCCCCCGGGGTCAGCTCAGGAGAGCGGAGCAGGTCCCCGTGCCTGAGTCGCGACTGCGTGTCCCGGCTGGGGCGCCGCTCTCCCCGTTCCAAGACCAGCCACTGCCTCCCGGGGACTTCTTCCACCGGCTACTCCGCCACACCGCCCGCGCAAACCAGCTGGGCCCGCTCGAACCGGTTGGGACGGTCCCGGGGTCAATTCAGGGAAATGTAGGTGATCCCCGCGCTCACGCCTCGCCCGCGCCCGCCAAAATCCCGGCGGGACGGCTCCCCGGCTGGGACGCTGCTCTCCCCGCTCCAAGACCAGTCACTTCCTCCCGGGGACTTCTCCCTCCGGTGCGCCGCGCCGCTCGCGCGAACTGGGTGGGCCCGCCCGCACGAACGACTGGGCCCCCCCCGGGGTCAATTCGGGGAAATGTAGCTTGTCCCCGCGGTCGTGCCACGCCCGCTCCCCGCCAAACTCCCGGCGGGACGGTTCCCCGGCTGGGACGCTGCTCTCCCCGCTCCAAGACCAGTCACTGCCTCCCGGGGACTTCTCCCACCGGCTGCGCCGCCACTCCGCCCACGCCAAGCGGCTGGGCTCCCTTCCGGGATGAGTTCGGGGGCTAGGGCTTGACCCCTTATCTGTGCCGTCTGCCCCCCTGGGCTCTGCCCCAAATCGGGCTCCGAAGGTCACCTGCCAGGTACGCTGGCTCCTGGCTCTGAAAACAATCGCTGTCTCCCCGTATTTTGTTCGTTCTCCGACTCTAAATCTGTGTTTGTTGTTCAGAGTTCGTAGATTGTTATGTATGTGATCGATTCACTTGTTTTTCTGAGTCTTTGTTGCAAGAGGGATCCGCGGTAGCGTCCACCTAGTCCGCCGTCTTGGCCCCCTCTCAATTTTTTTTTTTTATGGGTGTGCATATATCTGTTTGTGTGAAGGCTCTTATTTCTCTAGGGTATATTCCGACGAGTGGGATTTCTGGGTTGTATGATAGTTCTATTTCTAACTGTTTAAGATAACGCCAGATAGATTTCCAAAGTGGTTGTACCATTTTACATTCCCACCAGCAGTGTATGAGAGTTCCAATCTCTCCGCAGCCTCTCCAACATTTATTATTTTGTGTTGTTTGGATTAATGCCAGCCTTGCTGGTGTGAGATGGAATCTCATCGTCGTTTTAATTTGAGTTTCTCTAACGGTTAATGATCGAGAGCATTTTCTCATGTATCTGTTGGCTGCCTGAATATCTTCTTTAGTGAAATGTGTGTTCATCTCCTTTGCCCACTTCTTGATTGGGTTGTTTGTCTTTTTGTGGTTGAGTTCTGACAGAATCATGTAGATTTTAGAGATCAGGCGCTGGTCGGAGATGTCATAGCTGAAAATTCTTTCCCAATCTGTAGGTGGTCTTTTTACTCTTTTGGTGAAGTCTTTAGATGAGCATAGGTGTTTGATTTTTAGGAGCTCCCAGTTATCGGGTTTCTCTTCATCATTTTTGGTAATGTTTTGTATTCTGTTTATGCCCTGTATTAGGGCTCCTAGGGTTGTCCCTATTTTTTCTTCCATGATCTTTATCGTTTTAGTCTTTATGTTTAGGTCTTTGATCCACTTGGAGTTAGTTTTTGTGCATGGTGTGAGGTATGGGTCCTGTTTCATTCTTTTGCAAATGGATATCCAGTTATGGCAGCGCCATTTGTTAAAAAGGCTATCTTTTCCCCAATTAATTGACACTGGTCCTTTGTCAAATATCAGCTGCTCATACGTGGATGGATCTATGTCTGGGTTCTCAATTCTGTTCCATTGGTCTATGTGCCTGTTGTTGTACCAGTAGCAGGCTGTTTTGACTACGGTGGCTGTATGATAGGTTCTGAAGTCAGGTAAAGTGAGGCCTCCCACTTTCTTCTTCTTTTTCAGTAGTGCTTTGCTTATCCGGGGCTTCTTTCCCTTCCATATGAAATTGGTGATTTGTTTCTCTAACCCCTTAAAATATGACATTGGAATTTGGATCGGAAGTGCGTTAAGTGTATAGACGGCTTTTGGTAGAATAGACATTTTTACTATGTTAAGTCTTGCTATCCATGAGCAAGGTATGTTTTTCCACTTAAGTATGTCCTTTTGAATTTCTTGTAGTAGAGCTTTGTAGTTTTCTTTGTATAGGTCTTTTACATCCTTGGTAAGATTTATTCCTAAGTATCTTATCTTCTTGGGGGCTACTGTGAATGGTATTGATTTGGTGATTTCCTCTTCGGTGTTCTTTTTGTTGATGTAGAAGAATCCAATTGATTTTTGTATGTTTATTTTATAACCTGAGACTCTGCCAAACTCTTCTATTAGTTTCAGTAGTTTTCTGGAGGATTCCTTGGGGTTTTCTGTGTATATAATCATGTCATCTGCAAACAGTGATAACTTTACTTCTTCCTTGCCAATCCGGCTACCTTTTATTTCTTTGTCTAGCCTAATTGCCCTGGCTAGGACTTCCAGCACGATGTTGAATAAAAGCGGTGATAAAGGGCATCCTTGTCTGGTTCCCGTTCTCAAGGGAAATGCTTTCAGGTTCTCTCCATTTAGAGTGATATTGGCTGTTGGCTTTGCATAGATGCCCTCTATTATGTTGAGGAATTTTCCTTCAATTCCTATTTTGGTAAGAGTTTTTATCATAAATGGGTGTTGGACTTTGTCAAATGCTTTTTCTGCATCAATTGATAAGATCATGTGGTTTCTGTCTTTTGTTTTATTTATGTGATGGATTACATTAATGGTTTTTCTGATATTAAACCAGCCTTGCATACCTGGTATAAATCCCACTTGATCAGGGTGAATTATTTTTTGATGTGTTGTTGGATTCTATTGGCTAGAATTTTGTGGAGGATTTTTGCATCAATGTTCATGAGGGATATAGGTCTATAATTTTCTTTTTTTGTCATATCTTTACCTGGTTTTGGTATCAGGGAGATGGTGGCTTCATAGAATGAGTTGGGTAGTATTCCGTCATTTTCTATGCTTTGGAATACCTTCAGAAGTAGTGGTGTTAACTCTTCTCTGAAAGTTTGGTAGAACTCTGCAGTGAAGCCGTCTGCGCCAGGTCTTTTTTTTTGTTGGGAGTTTTTTCATTACCGTTTCAATCTCTTTTTTTGTTATGGGTCTATTTAGTTGTTCTACTTCTGAATGTGTTAGTTTAGGTAGGTAGTGTTTTTCCAGGAATTCATCCATTTCTTCTAGGTTTTCAAATTTGTTAGAGTACAATTTTTCATAATAATCTGAAATGATTCTTTTAATTTCATTTTGTTCTGTTGTGATGTGGTCCTTCTCATTTCTTATTCGGGTTATTTGTTTCCTTTCCTGTATTTCTTTAGTCAGTCTAGCCAAGGGTTTATCAATTTTGTTAATTTTTTCAAAGAACCAGCTTTTGGCTTTGTTAATTCTTTCAATTGTTTGTCTGTTCTCTAATTCATTTAGTTCAGTCTAATTTTCATTATTTGGTTTCTTCTGGTGCCTGATGGATTCTTTTGTTGCTCACTTTCTATTTGTTCAAGTTGTAGGGACAGTTCTCTGATTTGGGCTCGCTCTTCTTTTTGTATGTGTGCATTTATCGATCTAAATTGGCCTCTGAGCACTGCTTTTGCTGTGTCCCAGAGGTTTTGATAGGAAGTATTTTCATTCTCGTTGCATTCTATGAATTTCCTTATTCCCTCCTTGATGTCTTCTATAACCCAGTCTTTTTTCAGGAGGGTATTGTTCATTTTCCAAGTATTTGATTTCTTTTCCCTAGTTTTTCTGTTATTGATCTCTAGTTTTTCTGTTATTGATCTCTAGTTTTATTGCCTTGTGGTCTGAGAAGATGCTTTGAATTATTTCGATGTTTTGGACTCTGCAAAGGTTTCTTTTATGACGTAATATGTGGTCTATTCTAGAGAATGTTCCATGTGCGCTAGAAAAAAAAGTATATTTTGCAGCAGTTGGGTGGAGAGTTCTGTATAAGTCAATGAGGTCAAGTTGGTTGATTGTTGTAATTAGATCTTCCGTGTCTCTATTGAGCTTCTTACTGGATGTCCTGTCCTTCTCCGAAAGTGGTGTGTTGAAGTCTCCTACTATAATTGTGGAGGTCTCTATCTCACTTTTCAATTCTGTTAAAATTTGATTTATGTATCTTGCAGCCCTGTCATTGGGTGCATAAATATTTAATACGGTTATGTCTTCCTGATCAATTGTCCCTTTTATCATTATAAAGTGTCCTTCTTTATCCTTTGTGGTGGATTTAAGTCTAAAGTCTATTTTGTCCGAAATTAATATTGCTACTCCTCTTCTTTTTTGCTTATTGTTTGCTTGATATACTTTTTTCCATCCTTTGAGTTTTAGTTTGTTTGTGTCTCTAAGTCTAAGGTGTGTCTCTTGTAGGCAGCATATCGATGGATTGTGTTTCTTTATCCAGTCCGTGACTCTCTGTCTCTTTATTGGTGCACTTAGTCCATTTACATTCAGCGTAATTATAGATAAATAAGTTTTTAGTGCTGTCATTTTGATGCCTCTTCACGTGTGTTATTGGCCATTTCATTTTTCCCCATACTTTTTTGTGCTGAGGCGTTTTTCTTAGTAGATTGTGAGATCCTCATTTTCATAATGTTTAACTTTATGTTAGTTGAGTCGTTACGTTTTTCTCGACTTTTTTCTTGAGTTATGGAGTTGATATTCCTTTTTGTGGTTACCTTATTATTTACCCCTATTTTTCTAAGGAAAAACCTAACTTGTATCGTTCTATATCGCCTTGTATCACTCTCCATCTGGCAGTTCAATGCCTCCTATATTTAGTCCCTCTTTTTGATTATTGTGATCTTTTACCTATTGATTTCCATGGTTCCCTGTTATGTGTATTATTTTGTTTATTTATTTATTTTTTAGAATTAATCTTAATTTGTTTGTTTTTGTGCTTTCCCTATTTGAGTTGATATCAGGACGTTCTGTTTTGTGACCTTGTATTGTGCTGGTACCTGATATTATTGGTCATCTGACCAATCTCCTTTAGCATTTCTTGTAGCCTTGGTTTGGTTTTTGCAAATTCTCTGAACTTGTGTTTATCTGTAAATATCTTACTTTCTCCTTCATATTTCAGAGAGAGTTTTGCTGGATATATGATCCTTGGCTGGCAGTTTTTCTCCTTCAGTGCTCTGTATACTTCGTCCCATTCCCTTCTTGCCTGCATGGTTTCTGCTGAGTAGTCTGAACTTATTCTTATTGATTCTCCCTTGAAGGAAGCCTTTCTTTTCTCCCTGGCTGCTTTTAAAATTTTCTGTTTGTCTTTGGTTTTGGCAATTTTGATGATAATATGTCTTGGTGTTTTTCTTTTTGGATCAATCTTAAATGGGGTTCGATGAGCACCTTGGATAGATATCCTTTCGTCTTTCATGATGTCAGGGAAGTTTTGTGTCAGGAGTTCTTCAACTATTTTCTCTGTGTTTTCTGTCCCTCCTCCCTGTTCTGGGACTCCAATCACCCGCAAGTTATCCTTCTTGATAGAGTCCCACATGATTCTTAGGGTTTCTTCATTTTTTTTTAATTCTTTTATCTGATTTTTTTCCAGCTATGTTGGTGTTGATTCCCTGGTCCTCCGGATGTCCCAGTCTACATTCTAATTGCTCGAGTCTGCTCCTCTGACTTCCTATTGCGTTGTCTAATTCTGTAATTTTATTGTTAATCTTTTGGATTTCTACATGCTGTCTCTCTATGGATTCTTGCAACTTATTAATTTTTCCACTATGTTCTTGAATAATCTTTTTGAGTTCTTCAACAGTTTCATCAGTGTGTTCCTTGGCTTTTTCTGCAGTTTGCCTTATTTCATTTGTGATGTCTTGAGGCATTCTGTAAATTAGTTTTTTATATTCTGTATCTGATAATTCCAGGATTGTATCTTCATTTGGGAAAGATTTTGATTCTTTTGTTTGGGGGTTTGTAGAAGCTGTCATGGTCTGCTTCTTTATGTGGTTTGATATGGACTGCTGTCTCCGAGCCATCACTGGGAAACTAGTTTTTCCAGAAAATCCGCTAAAAAAATGCAGTCAGATCCCTATCAGAGTTCTCCCTCTGGTTCAGGCTATTCGGATGTTAATGGAGCCGCCTGGGGAGGGTGGCGGAGGGATCAGAGAGCTAGGAGTGTAAACCTCATAATATAGCCAGAGTTGTTTGTCTTACTTGGAATGACTCTTATATCTGAGATTTCCGCGGGGCGCGTCGCCTATATGTATTGGCTGTGTGGAGATTGCCCCCTGGGGGTTCTGGCCCGCTGGCGTCACGGTCAGATCCTCCGCTGTCAGCCCCCACCCCCAAGGTTAAGGCTCCCCTACTGGGACGGTGCACTCCCGTCTCCAAAATCAGTCGCTGCCTCCCAGGGACTCCCCGTCCCGCCAGTCGCGTCGCGCGCCTCTCCCGCGAACCGGGTGAGGTCCCCCCCGGGGTCAGCTCAGGAGAGCGGAGCAGGTCCCCGTGCCTGAGTCGCGACTGCGTGTCCCGGCTGGGGCGCCGCTCTCCCCGTTCCAAGACCAGCCACTGCCTCCCGGGGACTTCTTCCACCGGCTACTCCGCCACACCGCCCGCGCAAACCAGCTGGGCCCGCTCGAACCGGTTGGGACGGTCCCGGGGTCAATTCAGGGAAATGTAGGTGATCCCCGCGCTCACGCCTCGCCCGCGCCCGCCAAAATCCCGGCGGGACGGCTCCCCGGCTGGGACGCTGCTCTCCCCGCTCCAAGACCAGTCACTTCCTCCCGGGGACTTCTCCCTCCGGTGCGCCGCGCCGCTCGCGCGAACTGGGTGGGCCCGCCCGCACGAACGACTGGGCCCCCCCCGGGGTCAATTCGGGGAAATGTAGCTTGTCCCCGCGGTCGTGCCACGCCCGCTCCCCGCCAAACTCCCGGCGGGACGGTTCCCCGGCTGGGACGCTGCTCTCCCCGCTCCAAGACCAGTCACTGCCTCCCGGGGACTTCTCCCACCGGCTGCGCCGCCACTCCGCCCACGCCAAGCGGCTGGGCTCCCTTCCGGGATGAGTTCGGGGGCTAGGGCTTGACCCCTTATCTGTGCCGTCTGCCCCCCTGGGCTCTGCCCCAAATCGGGCTCCGAAGGTCACCTGCCAGGTACGCTGGCTCCTGGCTCTGAAAACAATCGCTGTCTCCCCGTATTTTGTTCGTTCTCCGACTCTAAATCTGTGTTTGTTGTTCAGAGTTCGTAGATTGTTATGTATGTGATCGATTCACTTGTTTTTCTGAGTCTTTGTTGCAAGAGGGATCCGCGGTAGCGTCCACCTAGTCCGCCGTCTTGGCCCCCTCTCAATTTTTTTTTTTTATGGGTGTGCATATATCTGTTTGTGTGAAGGCTCTTATTTCTCTAGGGTATATTCCGACGAGTGGGATTTCTGGGTTGTATGATAGTTCTATTTCTAACTGTTTAAGATAACGCCAGATAGATTTCCAAAGTGGTTGTACCATTTTACATTCCCACCAGCAGTGTATGAGAGTTCCAATCTCTCCGCAGCCTCTCCAACATTTATTATTTTGTGTTGTTTGGATTAATGCCAGCCTTGCTGGTGTGAGATGGAATCTCATCGTCGTTTTAATTTGAATTTCTCTAATGGTTAATGATCGAGAGCATTTTCTCATGTATCTGTTGGCTGCCTGAATATCTTCTTTAGTGAAATGTGTGTTCATCTCCTTTGCCCACTTCTTGATTGGGTTGTTTGCCTTTTTGTGGTTGAGTCCTGACAGAATCATGTAGATTTTAGAGATCAGGCGCTGGTCGGAGATGTCATAGCTGAAAATTCTTTCCCAATCTGTAGGTGGTCTTTTTACTCTTTTGGTGAAGTCTTTAGCTGAGCATAGGTGTTTGATTTTTAGGAGCTCCCAGTTATTGGGTTTCTCTTCATCACTTTTGGTAATGTTTTGTATTCTGTTTATGCCCTGTATTAGGGCTCCTAGGGTTGTCCCTATTTTTTCTTCCATGATCTTTATCGTTTTAGTCTTTATGTTTAGGTCTTTGATCCACTTGGAGTTAGTTTTTGTGCATGGTGTGAGGTATGGGTCCTGTTTCATTCTTTTGCAAATGGATATCCAGTTATGGCAGCGCCATTTGTTAAAAAGGCTATCTTTTCCCCAATTAATTGACACTGGTCCTTTGTCAAATATCAGCTGCTCATACGTGGATGGATCTATGTCTGGGTTCTCAATTCTGTTCCATTGGTCTATGTGCCTGTTGTTGTACCAGTAGCAGGCTGTTTTGACTACTGTGGCTGTATAATAGATTCTGAAGTCAGGTAAAGTGAGGCCTCCCACTTTCTTCTTCTTTTTCAGTAGTGCTTTGCTTATCCGGGGCTTCTTTCCCTTCCCTATGAAATTGGTGATTTGTTTCTCTATCCCCTTAAAATATGACATTGGAATTTGGATCGGAAGTGCGCTAAATGTATAGATGGCTTTCGGTAGAATAGACATTTTTACTATGTTAAGTCTTCCTATCCATGAGCAAGGTATGTTTTTCCACTTAAGTATGTCCTTTTGAATTTCTTGTAGTAGAGCTTTGTAGTTTTCTTTGTATAGGTCTTTTACATCCTTGGTAAGATTTATTCCTAAGTATCTTATCTTCTTGGGGGCTACTGTGAATGGTATTGATTTGGTGATTTCCTCTTCGGTGTTCTTTTTGTTGATGTAGAAGAATCCAATTGATTTTTGTATGTTTATTTTATAACCTGAGACTCTGCCAAACTCTGCTATTCGTTTCAGTAGTTTTCTGGAGGATTCCTTAGGGTTTTCTGTGTATATAATCATGTCATCTGCAAATAGTGATAACTTTACTTCTTCCTTGCCAATCCGGGTACCTTTTATTTCTTTGTCTAGCCTAATTGCCCTGGCTAGGACTTCCAGCACGATGTTGAATAAAAGCGGTGATAAAGGGCATCCTTGTCTGGTTCCCGTTCTCAAGGGAAATGCTTTCAGGTTCTCTCCATTTAGAGTGATATTGGCTGTTGGCTTTGCATAGATGCCCTTTATTATGTTGAGGAATTTTCCTTCAATTCCTATTTTGGTGAGAGTTTTTATCATAAATGGGTGTTGGACTTTGTCAAATGCTTTTTCCGCATCAATTGATAAGATCATGTGGTTTTTGTCTTTTGTTTTATTTATGTAATGGATTACATTAATGGTTTTTCTGATATTAAACCAGCCTTGCATACCTGGTATAAATCCCACTTGATCAGGGTGAATTATTTTTTTGATGTGTTGTTGGATTCTATTGGCTAGAATTTTGTTGAGGATTTTTGCATCAATGTTCATGAGGGATATAGGTCTATAATTTTCTTTTTTTGTCATATCTTTACCTGGTTTTGGTATCAGGGAGATGGTGGCTTCATAGAATGAGTTGGGTAGTATTCCGTCATTTTCTATGCTTTGGGATACCTTCAGAAGTAGTGGTGTTAACTCTTCTCTGAAAGTTTGGTAGAACTCTGCAGTGAAGCCGTCCGGGCCAGGTCTTTTTTTTTGTTGGGAGTTTTTTCATTACCGTTTCAATCTCTTTTTTTGTTATGGGTCTATTTAGTTGTTCTACTTCTGAATGTGTTAGTTAAGTAGGTAGTGTTTTTCCAGGAATTCATCCATTTCTTCTAGGTTTTCAAATTTGTTAGAGTACAATTTTTCATAATAATCTGAAATGATTCTTTTAATTTCGTTTGGTTCTGTTGTGATGTGGTCCTTCTCGTTTCTTATTCGGGTTATTTGTTTCCTTTCCTGTATTTCTTTAGTCAGTCTAGCCAATGGTTTATCAATTTTGTTAATTTTTTCAAAGAACCAGCTTTTGGCTTTGTTAATTCTTTCAATTGTTTTTCTGTTCTCTAATTCATTTAGTTCAGCTCTAATTTTCATTATTTGGTTTCTTCTCGTGCCTGATGGATTCTTTTGTTGCTCACTTTCTATTTGTTCAAGTTGTGGGGACAGTTCTCTGATTTGGGCTCTTTCTTCTTTTTGTATGTGTGCATTTATCGATCTAAATTGGCCTCTGAGCACTGCTTTTGCTGTGTCCCAGAGGTTTTGATAGGAAGTATTTTCATTCTCGTTGCATTCTATGAATTTCCTTATTCCCTCCTTGATGTCTTCTATAACCCAGTCTTTTCTCAGGAGGGTATTGTTCATTTTCCAAGTATTTGATTTCTTTTCCCTAGTTTTTCTGTTATTGATCTCTAGTTTTATTGCCTTGTGGTCTGAGAAGATGCTTTGTAATATTTCGATGTTTTGGACTCTGCAAAGGTTTCTTTTATGACGTAATATGTGGTCTATTCTAGAGAATGTTCCATGTGCGCTAGAAAAAAAAGTATATTTTGCAGCAGTTGGGTGGAGAGTTCTGTATAAGTCAATGAGGTCAAGTTGGTTGATTGTTGTAATTAGATCTTCCGTGTCTCTATTGAGCTTCTTACTGGATGTCCTGTTCTTCTCCGAAAGTGGTGTGTTGAAGTCTCCTACTATAATTGTGGAGGTCTCTATCTCACTTTTCAATTCTGTTAAAATTTGATTTATGTATCTTGCAGCCCTGTCATTGGGTGCATAAATATTTAATACGGTTATGTCTTCCTGATCAATTGTCCCTTGTATCATTATAAAGTGTCCTTCTTTATCCTTTGTGGTGGATTTAAGTCTAAAGTCTATTTTGTCCAAAATCAATATTGCTACTCCTCTTCTTTTTTGCTTATTGTTTGCTTGATATACTTTTTTCCATCCTTTGAGTTTTAGTTTGTTTGTGTCTCTAAGTCTAAGGTGTGTCTCTTGTAGGCAGCATATCGATGGATCGTGTTTCTTTATCCAGTCCGTGACTCTCTGTCTCTTTATTGGTGCACTTAGTCCATTTACATTCAGCGTAATTATAGATAAATAAGTTTTTAGTGCTGTCATTTTGATGCCTCTTCACGTGTGTTATTGGCCATTTCATTTTTCCCCATACTTTTTTGTGCTGAGGCGTTTTTCTTAGTAGATTGTGAGATCCTCATTTTCATAATGTTTAACTTTATGTTAGTTGAGTCGTTACGTTTTTCTCGACTTTTTTCTTGAGTTATGGAGTTGATATTCCTTTTTGTGGTTACCTTATTATTTACCCCTATTTTTCTAAGGAAAAACCTAACTTGTATCGTTCTATATCGCCTTGTATCACTCTCCATCTGGCAGTTCAATGCCTCCTATATTTAGTCCCTCTTTTTGATTATTGTGATCTTTTACCTATTGATTTCCATGGTTCCCTGTTATGTGTATTATTTTGTTTATTTATTTATTTTTTAGAATTAATCTTAATTTGTTTGTTTTTGTGCTTTCCCTATTTGAGTTGATATCAGGACGTTCTGTTTTGTGACCTTGTATTGTGCTGGTACCTGATATTATTGGTCATCTGACCAATCTCCTTTAGCATTTCTTGTAGCCTTGGTTTGGTTTTTGCAAATTCTCTGAACTTGTGTTTATCTGTAAATATCTTACTTTCTCCTTCATATTTCAGAGAGAGTTTTGCTGGATATATGATCCTTGGCTGGCAGTTTTTCTCCTTCAGTGCTCTGTATACTTCGTCCCATTCCCTTCTTGCCTGCATGGTTTCTGCTGAGTAGTCTGAACTTATTCTTATTGATTCTCCCTTGAAGGAAGCCTTTCTTTTCTCCCTGGCTGCTTTTAAAATTTTCTGTTTGTCTTTGGTTTTGGCAATTTTGATGATAATATGTCTTGGTGTTTTTCTTTTTGGATCAATCTTAAATGGGGTTCGATGAGCACCTTGGATAGATATCCTTTCGTCTTTCATGATGTCAGGGAAGTTTTGTGTCAGGAGTTCTTCAACTATTTTCTCTGTGTTTTCTGTCCCTCCTCCCTGTTCTGGGACTCCAATCACCCGCAAGTTATCCTTCTTGATAGAGTCCCACATGATTCTTAGGGTTTCTTCATTTTTTTTTAATTCTTTTATCTGATTTTTTTCCAGCTATGTTGGTGTTGATTCCCTGGTCCTCCGGATGTCCCAGTCTACATTCTAATTGCTCGAGTCTGCTCCTCTGACTTCCTATTGCGTTGTCTAATTCTGTAATTTTATTGTTAATCTTTTGGATTTCTACATGCTGTCTCTCTATGGATTCTTGCAACTTATTAATTTTTCCACTATGTTCTTGAATAATCTTTTTGAGTTCTTCAACAGTTTCATCAGTGTGTTCCTTGGCTTTTTCTGCAGTTTGCCTTATTTCATTTGTGATGTCTTGAGGCATTCTGTAAATTAGTTTTTTATATTCTGTATCTGATAATTCCAGGATTGTATCTTCATTTGGGAAAGATTTTGATTCTTTTGTTTGGGGGTTTGTAGAAGCTGTCATGGTCTGCTTCTTTATGTGGTTTGATATGGACTGCTGTCTCCGAGCCATCACTGGGAAACTAGTTTTTCCAGAAAATCCGCTAAAAAAATGCAGTCAGATCCCTATCAGAGTTCTCCCTCTGGTTCAGGCTATTCGGATGTTAATGGAGCCGCCTGGGGAGGGTGGCGGAGGGATCAGAGAGCTAGGAGTGTAAACCTCATAATATAGCCAGAGTTGTTTGTCTTACTTGGAATGACTCTTATATCTGAGATTTCCGCGGGGCGCGTCGCCTATATGTATTGGCTGTGTGGAGATTGCCCCCTGGGGGTTCTGGCCCGCTGGCGTCACGGTCAGATCCTCCGCTGTCAGCCCCCACCCCCAAGGTTAAGGCTCCCCTACTGGGACGGTGCACTCCCGTCTCCAAAATCAGTCGCTGCCTCCCAGGGACTCCCCGTCCCGCCAGTCGCGTCGTGCGCCTCTCCCGCGAACCGGGTGAGGTCCCCCCCGGGGTCAGCTCAGGAGAGCGGAGCAGGTCCCCGTGCCTGAGTCGCGACTGCGTGTCCCGGCTGGGGCGCCGCTCTCCCCGTTCCAAGACCAGCCACTGCCTCCCGGGGACTTCTTCCACTGGCTACTCTGCCACACCGCCCGCGCAAACCAGCTGGGCCCGCTCGAACCGGTTGGGACGGTCCCGGGGTCAATTCAGGGAAATGTAGGTGATCCCCGCGCTCACGCCTCGCCCGCGCCCGCCAAAATCCCGGCGGGATGGCTCCCCGGCTGGGACGCTACT
Source organism: Elephas maximus indicus (assembly GCF_024166365.1). Lineage (NCBI taxonomy): Eukaryota > Metazoa > Chordata > Mammalia > Proboscidea > Elephantidae > Elephas > Elephas maximus. The sequence goes on along the minus strand of NC_064846.1, from coordinate 95,130,002 downwards.
CTCCCCGCTCCAAGACCTGTCACTTCCTCCCGAGGACCTCTCCCTCCGGTGCGCCGCGCCGCTCGCGCGAACTGGGTGGGCCCGCCCGCACGAACGACTGGGCCCCCCCGGGGTCAATTCGGGGAAATGTAGCTTGTCCCCGCGGTCGTGCCACGCCCACTCCCCGCCAAACTCCCGGCGGGACGGTTCCCCGGCTGGGACGCTGCTCTCCCCGCTCCAAGACCAGTCACTGCCTCCCGGGGACTTCTCCCACCGGCTGCGCCGCCACTCCGCCCACGCCAAGCGGCTGGGCTCCCTTCCGGGATGAGTTCGGGGGCTAGGGCTTGACCCCTTATCTGTGCCGTCTGCCCCCCTGGGCTCTGCCCCAAATCGGGCTCCGAAGGTCACCTGCCAGGTACGCTGGCTCCTGGCTCTGAAAACAATCGCTGTCTCCCCGTATTTTGTTCGTTCTCCGACTCTAAATCTGTGTTTGTTGTTCAGAGTTCGTAGATTGTTATGTATGTGATCGATTCACTTGTTTTTCTGAGTCTTTGTTGCAAGAGGGATCCGCGGTAGCGTCCACCTAGTCCGCCGTCTTGGCCCCCTCTCAATTTTTTTTTTTTATGGGTGTGCATATATCTGTTTGTGTGAAGGCTCTTATTTCTCTAGGGTATATTCCGACGAGTGGGATTTCTGGGTTGTATGATAGTTCTATTTCTAACTGTTTAAGATAACGCCAGATAGATTTCCAAAGTGGTTGTACCATTTTACATTCCCACCAGCAGTGTATGAGAGTTCCAATCTCTCCGCAGCCTCTCCAACATTTATTATTTTGTGTTGTTTGGATTAATGCCAGCCTTGCTGGTGTGAGATGGAATCTCATCGTCGTTTTAATTTGAATTTCTCTAATGGTTAATGATCGAGAGCATTTTCTCATGTATCTGTTGGCTGCCTGAATATCTTCTTTAGTGAAATGTGTGTTCATCTCCTTTGCCCACTTCTTGATTGGGTTGTTTGCCTTTTTGTGGTTGAGTCCTGACAGAATCATGTAGATTTTAGAGATCAGGCGCTGGTCGGAGATGTCATAGCTGAAAATTCTTTCCCAATCTGTAGGTGGTCTTTTTACTCTTTTGGTGAAGTCTTTAGCTGAGCATAGGTGTTTGATTTTTAGGAGCTCCCAGTTATTGGGTTTCTCTTCATCACTTTTGGTAATGTTTTGTATTCTGTTTATGCCCTGTATTAGGGCTCCTAGGGTTGTCCCTATTTTTTCTTCCATGATCTTTATCGTTTTAGTCTTTATGTTTAGGTCTTTGATCCACTTGGAGTTAGTTTTTGTGCATGGTGTGAGGTATGGGTCCTGTTTCATTCTTTTGCAAATGGATATCCAGTTATGCCAGCGCCATTTGTTAAAAAGGCTATCTTTTCCCCAATTAATTGACACTGGTCCTTTGTCAAATATCAGCTGCTCATACGTGGATGGATCTATGTCTGGGTTCTCAATTCTGTTCCATTGGTCTATGTGCCTGTTGTTGTACCAGTAGCAGGCTGTTTTGACTACTGTGGCTGTATAATAGGTTCTGAAGTCAGGTAAAGTGAGGCCTCCCACTTTCTTCTTCTTTTTCAGTAGTGCTTTGCTTATCCGGGGCTTCTTTCCCTTCCCTATGAAATTGGTGATTTGTTTCTCTATCCCCTTAAAATATGACATTGGAATTTGGATCGGAAGTGCGCTAAATGTATAGATGGCTTTCGGTAGAATAGACATTTTTACTATGTTAAGTCTTCCTATCCATGAGCAAGGTATGTTTTTCCACTTAAGTATGTCCTTTTGAATTTCTTGTAGTAGAGCTTTGTAGTTTTCTTTGTATAGGTCTTTTACATCCTTGGTAAGATTTATTCCTAAGTATCTTATCTTCTTGGGGGCTACTGTGAATGGTATTGATTTGGTGATTTCCTCTTCGGTGTTCTTTTTGTTGATGTAGAAGAATCCAATTGATTTTTGTATGTTTATTTTATAACCTGAGACTCTGCCAAACTCTGCTATTCGTTTCAGTAGTTTTCTGGAGGATTCCTTAGGGTTTTCTGTGTATATAATCATGTCATCTGCAAATAGTGATAACTTTACTTCTTCCTTGCCAATCCGGGTACCTTTTATTTCTTTGTCTAGCCTAATTGCCCTGGCTAGGACTTCCAGCACGATGTTGAATAAAAGCGGTGATAGAGGGCATCCTTGTCTGGTTCCCGTTCTCAAGGGAAATGCTTTCAGGTTCTCTCCATTTAGAGTGATATTGGCTGTTGGCTTTGCATAGATGCCCTTTATTATGTTGAGGAATTTTCCTTCAATTCCTATTTTGGTGAGAGTTTTTATCATAAATGGGTGTTGGACTTTGTCAAATGCTTTTTCCGCATCAATTGATAAGATCATGTGGTTTTTGTCTTTTGTTTTATTTATGTAATGGATTACATTAATGGTTTTTCTGATATTAAACCAGCCTTGCATACCTGGTATAAATCCCACTTGATCAGGGTGAATTATTTTTTTGATGTGTTGTTGGATTCTATTGGCTAGAATTTTGTTGAGGATTTTTGCATCAATGTTCATGAGGGATATAGGTCTATAATTTTCTTTTTTTGTCATATCTTTACCTGGTTTTGGTATCAGGGAGATGGTGGCTTCATAGAATGAGTTGGGTAGTATTCCGTCATTTTCTATGCTTTGGGATACCTTCAGAAGTAGTGGTGTTAACTCTTCTCTGAAAGTTTGGTAGAACTCTGCAGTGAAGCCGTCCGGGCCAGGTCTTTTTTTTTGTTGGGAGTTTTTTCATTACCGTTTCAATCTCTTTTTTTGTTATGGGTCTATTTAGTTGTTCTACTTCTGAATGTGTTAGTTAAGTAGGTAGTGTTTTTCCAGGAATTCATCCATTTCTTCTAGGTTTTCAAATTTGTTAGAGTACAATTTTTCATAATAATCTGAAATGATTCTTTTAATTTCGTTTGGTTCTGTTGTGATGTGGTCCTTCTCGTTTCTTATTCGGGTTATTTGTTTCCTTTCCTGTATTTCTTTAGTCAGTCTAGCCAATGGTTTATCAATTTTGTTAATTTTTTCAAAGAACCAGCTTTTGGCTTTGTTAATTCTTTCAATTGTTTTTCTGTTCTCTAATTCATTTAGTTCAGCTCTAATTTTGATTATTTGGTTTCTTCTCGTGCCTGATGGATTCTTTTGTTGCTCACTTTCTATTTGTTCAAGTTGTGGGGACAGTTCTCTGATTTGGGCTCTTTCTTCTTTTTGTATGTGTGCATTTATCGATCTAAATTGGCCTCTGAGCACTGCTTTTGCTGTGTCCCAGAGGTTTTGATAGGAAGTATTTTCATTCTCGTTGCATTCTATGAATTTCCTTATTCCCTCCTTGATGTCTTCTATAACCCAGTCTTTTCTCAGGAGGGTATTGTTCATTTTCCAAGTATTTGATTTCTTTTCCCTAGTTTTTCTGTTATTGATCTCTAGTTTTATTGCCTTGTGGTCTGAGAAGATGCTTTGTAATATTTCGATGTTTTGGACTCTGCAAAGGTTTCTTTTATGACGTAATATGTGGTCTATTCTAGAGAATGTTCCATGTGCGCTAGAAAAAAAAGTATATTTTGCAGCAGTTGGGTGGAGAGTTCTGTATAAGTCAATGAGGTCAAGTTGGTTGATTGTTGTAATTAGATCTTCCGTGTCTCTATTGAGCTTCTTACTGGATGTCCTGTCCTTCTCCGAAAGTGGTGTGTTGAAGTCTCCTACTATAATTGTGGAGGTCTCTATCTCACTTTTCAATTCTGTTAAAATTTGATTTATGTATCTTGCAGCCCTGTCATTGGGTGCATAAATATTTAATACGGTTATGTCTTCCTGATCAATTGTCCCTTGTATCATTATAAAGTGTCCTTCTTTATCCTTTGTGGTGGATTTAAGTCTAAAGTCTATTTTGTCCAAAATCAATATTGCTACTCCTCTTCTTTTTTGCTTATTGTTTGCTTGATATACTTTTTTCCATCCTTTGAGTTTTAGTTTGTTTGTGTCTCTAAGTCTAAGGTGTGTCTCTTGTAGGCAGCATATCGATGGATCGTGTTTCTTTATCCAGTCCGTGACTCTCTGTCTCTTTATTGGTGCACTTAGTCCATTTACATTCAGCGTAATTATAGATAAATAAGTTTTTAGTGCTGTCATTTTGATGCCTCTTCACGTGTGTTATTGGCCATTTCATTTTTCCCCATACTTTTTTGTGCTGAGGCGTTTTTCTTAGTAGATTGTGAGATCCTCATTTTCATAATGTTTAACTTTATGTTAGTTGAGTCGTTACGTTTTTCTCGACTTTTTTCTTGAGTTATGGAGTTGATATTCCTTTTTGTGGTTACCTTATTATTTACCCCTATTTTTCTAAGGAAAAACCTAACTTGTATCGTTCTATATCGCCTTGTATCACTCTCCATCTGGCAGTTCAATGCCTCCTATATTTAGTCCCTCTTTTTGATTATTGTGATCTTTTACCTATTGATTTCCATGGTTCCCTGTTATGTGTATTATTTTGTTTATTTATTTATTTTTTAGAATTACTCTTAATTTGTTTGTTTTTGTGCTTTCCCTATTTGAGTTGCGTTGATATCAGGACGTTCTGTTTTGTGACCTTGTATTGTGCTGGTACCTGATATTATTGGTCATCAGGCCAAACAATCTCCTTTAGCATTTCTTGCAGTCTTGGTTTAGTTTTTGCAAATTCTCTAAACTTGTGTTTGTCTGTAAATATCTTAATTTCTCCTTCATATTTCAGAGAGAGTTTTGCTGGATATATGATCCTTGGCTGGCAGTTTTTCTCCTTCAGTGCTCTGTATACGTCGTCCCATTCCCTTCTTGCCTGCATGGTTTCTGCTGAGTAGTCAGAACATATTCTTATTGATTCTCCCTTGAAGGAAACCTTTCTTTTCTCCCTGGCTGCTTTTAAAATTTTCTGTTAATCTTTGGTTTTGGCGAGTTTGATGATAATATGTCTTGGTGTTTTTCTTTTTGGGTCAATCTTAAATGGGGTTCGATGAGCACCTTGGATAGATATCCTTTCGTCTTTCATGATGTCAGGGAAGTTTTGTGTCAGGAGTTCTTCAACTATTTTCTCTGTGTTTTCTGTCCCTCCTCCCTGTTCTGGGACTCCAATCACCCGCAAGTTATCCTTCTTGATAGAGTCCCACATGATTCTTAGGGTTTCTTCATTTTTTTTTAATTCTTTTATCTGATTTTTTTCCAGCTATGTTGGTGTTGATTCCCTGGTCCTCCGGATGTCCCAGTCTACATTCTAATTGCTCGAGTCTGCTCCTCTGACTTCCTATTGCGTTGTCTAATTCTGTAATTTTATTGTTAATCTTTTGGATTTCTACATGCTGTCTCTCTATGGATTCTTGCAACTTATTAATTTTTCCACTATGTTCTTGAATAATCTTTTTGAGTTCTTCAACAGTTTCATCAGTGTGTTCCTTGGCTTTTTCTGCAGTTTGCCTTATTTCATTTGTGATGTCTTGAGGCATTCTGTAAATTAGTTTTTTATATTCTGTATCTGATAATTCCAGGATTGTATCTTCATTTGGGAAAGATTTTGATTCTTTTGTTTGGGGGTTTGTAGAAGCTGTCATGGTCTGCTTCTTTATGTGGTTTGATATGGACTGCTGTCTCCGAGCCATCACTGGGAAACTAGTTTTTCCAGAAAATCCGCTAAAAAAATGCAGTCAGATCCCTATCAGAGTTCTCCCTCTGGTTCAGGCTATTCGGATGTTAATGGAGCCGCCTGGGGAGGGTGGCGGAGGGATCAGAGAGCTAGGAGTGTAAACCTCATAATATAGCCAGAGTTGTTTGTCTTACTTGGAATGACTCTTATATCTGAGATTTCCGCGGGGCGCGTCGCCTATATGTATTGGCTGTGTGGAGATTGCCCCCTGGGGGTTCTGGCCCGCTGGCGTCACGGTCAGATCCTCCGCTGTCAGCCCCCACCCCCAAGGTTAAGGCTCCCCTACTGGGACGGTGCACTCCCGTCTCCAAAATCAGTCGCTGCCTCCCAGGGACTCCCCGTCCCGCCAGTCGCGTCGCGCGCCTCTCCCGCGAACCGGGTGAGGTCCCCCCCGGGGTCAGCTCAGGAGAGCGGAGCAGGTCCCCGTGCCTGAGTCGCGACTGCGTGTCCCGGCTGGGGCGCCGCTCTCCCCGTTCCAAGACCAGCCACTGCCTCCCGGGGACTTCTTCCACCGGCTACTCCGCCACACCGCCCGCGCAAACCAGCTGGGCCCGCTCGAACCGGTTGGGACGGTCCCGGGGTCAATTCAGGGAAATGTAGGTGATCCCCGCGCTCACGCCTCGCCCGCGCCCGCCAAAATCCCGGCGGGACGGCTCCCCGGCTGGGACGCTACTCTCCCCGCTCCAAGACCTGTCACTTCCTCCCGAGGACCTCTCCCTCCGGTGCGCCGCGCCGCTCGCGCGAACTGGGTGGGCCCGCCCGCACGAACGACTGGGCCCCCCCCGGGGTCAATTCGGGGAAATGTAGCTTGTCCCCGCGGTCGTGCCACGCCCACTCCCCGCCAAACTCCCGGCGGGACGGTTCCCCGGCTGGGACGCTGCTCTCCCCGCTCCAAGACCAGTCACTGCCTCCCGGGGACTTCTCCCACCGGCTGCGCCGCCACTCCGCCCACGCCAAGCGGCTGGGCTCCCTTCCGGGATGAGTTCGGGGGCTAGGGCTTGACCCCTTGTCTGTGCCGTCTGCCCCCCTGGGCTCTGCCCCAAATCGGGCTCCGAAGGTCACCTGCCAGGTACGCTGGCTCCTGGCTCTGAAAACAATCGCTGTCTCCCCGTATTTTGTTCGTTCTCCGACTCTAAATCTGTGTTTGTTGTTCAGAGTTCGTAGATTGTTATGTATGTGATCGATTCACTTGTTTTTCTGAGTCTTTGTTGCAAGAGGGATCCGCGGTAGCGTCCACCTAGTCCGCCGTCTTGGCCCCCTCTCAATTTTTTTTTTTTATGGGTGTGCATATATCTGTTTGTGTGAAGGCTCTTATTTCTCTAGGGTATATTCCGACGAGTGGGATTTCTGGGTTGTATGATAGTTCTATTTCTAACTGTTTAAGATAACGCCAGATAGATTTCCAAAGTGGTTGTACCATTTTACATTCCCACCAGCAGTGTATGAGAGTTCCAATCTCTCCGCAGCCTCTCCAACATTTATTATTTTGTGTTGTTTGGATTAATGCCAGCCTTGCTGGTGTGAGATGGAATCTCATCGTCGTTTTAATTTGAATTTCTCTAATGGTTAATGATCGAGAGCATTTTCTCATGTATCTGTTGGCTGCCTGAATATCTTCTTTAGTGAAATGTGTGTTCATCTCCTTTGCCCACTTCTTGGTTGGGTCGTTTGCCTTTTTGTGGTTGAGTCCTGACAGAATCATGTAGATTTTAGAGATCAGGCGCTGGTCGGAGATGTCATAGCTGAAAATTCTTTCCCAATCTGTAGGTGGTCTTTTTACTCTTTTGGTGAAGTCTTTAGCTGAGCATAGGTGTTTGATTTTTAGGAGCTCCCAGTTATCGGGTTTCTCTTCATCACTTTTGGTAATGTTTTGTATTCTGTTTATGCCCTGTATTAGGGCTCCTAGGGTTGTCCCTATTTTTTCTTCCATGATCTTTATCGTTTTAGTCTTTATGTTTAGGTCTTTGATCCACTTGGAGTTAGTTTTTGTGCATGGTGTGAGGTATGGGTCCTGTTTCATTCTTTCGCAAATGGATATCCAGTTATGGCAGCGCCATTTGTTAAAAAGGCTATCTTTTCCCCAATTAATTGACACTGGTCCTTTGTCAAATATCAGCTGCTCATACGTGGATGGATCTATGTCTGGGTTCTCAATTCTGTTCCATTGGTCTATGTGCCTGTTGTTGTACCAGTAGCAGGCTGTTTTGACTACTGTGGCTGTATAATAGGTTCTGAAGTCAGGTAAAGTGAGGCCTCCCACTTTCTTCTTCTTTTTCAGTAGTGCTTTGCTTATCCGGGGCTTCTTTCCCTTCCCTATGAAATTGGTGATTTGTTTCTCTATCCCCTTAAAATATGACATTGGAATTTGGATCGGAAGTGCGCTAAATGTATAGATGGCTTTCGGTAGAATAGACATTTTTACTATGTTAAGTCTTCCTATCCATGAGCAAGGTATGTTTTTCCACTTAAGTATGTCCTTTTGAATTTCTTGTAGTAGAGCTTTGTAGTTTTCTTTGTATAGGTCTTTTACATCCTTGGTAAGATTTATTCCTAAGTATCTTATCTTCTTGGGGGCTACTGTGAATGGTATTGATTTGGTGATTTCCTCTTCGGTGTTCTTTTTGTTGATGTAGAAGAATCCAATTGATTTTTGTATGTTTATTTTATAACCTGAGACTCTGCCAAACTCTGCTATTCGTTTCAGTAGTTTTCTGGAGGATTCCTTAGGGTTTTCTGTGTATATAATCATGTCATCTGCAAATAGTGATAACTTTACTTCTTCCTTGCCAATCCGGGTACCTTTTATTTCTTTGTCTAGCCTAATTGCCCTGGCTAGGACTTCCAGCACGATGTTGAATAAAAGCGGTGATAGAGGGCATCCTTGTCTGGTTCCCGTTCTCAAGGGAAATGCTTTCAGGTTCTCTCCATTTAGAGTGATATTGGCTGTTGGCTTTGCATAGATGCCCTTTATTATGTTGAGGAATTTTCCTTCAATTCCTATTTTGGTGAGAGTTTTTATCATAAATGGGTGTTGGACTTTGTCAAATGCTTTTTCCGCATCAATTGATAAGATCATGTGGTTTTTGTCTTTTGTTTTATTTATGTAATGGATTACATTAATGGTTTTTCTGATATTAAACCAGCCTTGCATACCTGGTATAAATCCCACTTGATCAGGGTGAATTATTTTTTTGATGTGTTGTTGGATTCTATTGGCTAGAATTTTGTTGAGGATTTTTGCATCAATGTTCATGAGGGATATAGGTCTATAATTTTCTTTTTTTGTCATATCTTTACCTGGTTTTGGTATCAGGGAGATGGTGGCTTCATAGAATGAGTTGGGTAGTATTCCGTCATTTTCTATGCTTTGGGATACCTTCAGAAGTAGTGGTGTTAACTCTTCTCTGAAAGTTTGGTAGAACTCTGCAGTGAAGCCGTCCGGGCCAGGTCTTTTTTTTTGTTGGGAGTTTTTTCATTACCGTTTCAATCTCTTTTTTTGTTATGGGTCTATTTAGTTGTTCTACTTCTGAATGTGTTAGTTAAGTAGGTAGTGTTTTTCCAGGAATTCATCCATTTCTTCTAGGTTTTCAAATTTGTTAGAGTACAATTTTTCATAATAATCTGAAATGATTCTTTTAATTTCGTTTGGTTCTGTTGTGATGTGGTCCTTCTCGTTTCTTATTCGGGTTATTTGTTTCCTTTCCTGTATTTCTTTAGTCAGTCTAGCCAATGGTTTATCAATTTTGTTAATTTTTTCAAAGAACCAGCTTTTGGCTTTGTTAATTCTTTCAATTGTTTTTCTGTTCTCTAATTCATTTAGTTCAGCTCTAATTTTGATTATTTGGTTTCTTCTCGTGCCTGATGGATTCTTTTGTTGCTCACTTTCTATTTGTTCAAGTTGTGGGGACAGTTCTCTGATTTGGGCTCTTTCTTCTTTTTGTATGTGTGCATTTATCGATCTAAATTGGCCTCTGAGCACTGCTTTTGCTGTGTCCCAGAGGTTTTGATAGGAAGTATTTTCATTCTCGTTGCATTCTATGAATTTCCTTATTCCCTCCTTGATGTCTTCTATAACCCAGTCTTTTCTCAGGAGGGTATTGTTCATTTTCCAAGTATTTGATTTCTTTTCCCTAGTTTTTCTGTTATTGATCTCTAGTTTTATTGCCTTGTGGTCTGAGAAGATGCTTTGTAATATTTCGATGTTTTGGACTCTGCAAAGGTTTCTTTTATGACGTAATATGTGGTCTATTCTAGAGAATGTTCCATGTGCGCTAGAAAAAAAAGTATATTTTGCAGCAGTTGGGTGGAGAGTTCTGTATAAGTCAATGAGGTCAAGTTGGTTGGTTGTTGTAATTAGATCTTCCGTGTCTCTATTGAGCTTCTTACTGGATGTCCTGTCCTTCTCCGAAAGTGGTGTGTTGAAGTCTCCTACTATAATTGTGGAGGTCTCTATCTCACTTTTCAATTCTGTTAAAATTTGATTTATGTATCTTGCAGCCCTGTCATTGGGTGCATAAATATTTAATACGGTTATGTCTTCCTGATCAATTGTCCCTTGTATCATTATAAAGTGTCCTTCTTTATCCTTTGTGGTGGATTTAAGTCTAAAGCCTATTTTGTCCAAAATCAATATTGCTACTCCTCTTCTTTTTTGCTTATTGTTTGCTTGATATACTTTTTTCCATCCTTTGAGTTTTAGTTTGTTTGTGTCTCTAAGTCTAAGGTGTGTCTCTTGTAGGCAGCATATCGATGGATCGTGTTTCTTTATCCAGTCCGTGACTCTCTGTCTCTTTATTGGTGCACTTAGTCCATTTACATTCAGCGTAATTATAGATAAATAAGTTTTTAGTGCTGTCATTTTGATGCCTCTTCACGTGTGTTATTGGCCATTTCATTTTTCCCCATACTTTTTTGTGCTGAGGCGTTTTTCTTAGTAGATTGTGAGATCCTCATTTTCATAATGTTTAACTTTATGTTAGTTGAGTCGTTACGTTTTTCTCGACTTTTTTCTTGAGTTATGGAGTTGATATTCCTTTTTGTGGTTACCTTATTATTTACCCCTATTTTTCTAAGGAAAAACCTAACTTGTATCGTTCTATATCGCCTTGTATCACTCTCCATCTGGCAGTTCAATGCCTCCTATATTTAGTCCCTCTTTTTGATTATTGTGATCTTTTACCTATTGATTTCCATGGTTCCCTGTTATGTGTATTATTTTGTTTATTTATTTATTTTTTAGAATTACTCTTAATTTGTTTGTTTTTGTGCTTTCCCTATTTGAGTTGCGTTGATATCAGGACGTTCTGTTTTGTGACCTTGTATTGTGCTGGTACCTGATATTATTGGTCATCAGGCCAAACAATCTCCTTTAGCATTTCTTGCAGTCTTGGTTTAGTTTTTGCAAATTCTCTAAACTTGTGTTTGTCTGTAAATATCTTAATTTCTCCTTCATATTTCAGAGAGAGTTTTGCTGGATATATGATCCTTGGCTGGCAGTTTTTCTCCTTCAGTGCTCTGTATACGTCGTCCCATTCCCTTCTTGCCTGCATGGTTTCTGCTGAGTAGTCAGAACATATTCTTATTGATTCTCCCTTGAAGGAAACCTTTCTTTTCTCCCTGGCTGCTTTTAAAATTTTCTGTTAATCTTTGGTTTTGGCGAGTTTGATGATAATATGTCTTGGTGTTTTTCTTTTTGGATCAATCTTAAATGGGGTTCGATGAGCACCTTGGATAGATATCCTTTCGTCTTTCATGATGTCAGGGAAGTTTTGTGTCAGGAGTTCTTCAACTATTTTCTCTGTGTTTTCTGTCCCTCCTCCCTGTTCTGGGACTCCAATCACCCGCAAGTTATCCTTCTTGATAGAGTCCCACATGATTCTTAGGGTTTCTTCATTTTTTTTTAATTCTTTTATCTGATTTTTTTCCAGCTATGTTGGTGTTGATTCCCTGGTCCTCCGGATGTCCCAGTCTACATTCTAATTGCTCGAGTCTGCTCCTCTGACTTCCTATTGCGTTGTCTAATTCTGTAATTTTATTGTTAATCTTTTGGATTTCTACATGCTGTCTCTCTATGGATTCTTGCAACTTATTAATTTTTCCACTATGTTCTTGAATAATCTTTTTGAGTTCTTCAACAGTTTCATCAGTGTGTTCCTTGGCTTTTTCTGCAGTTTGCCTTATTTCATTTGTGATGTCTTGAGGCATTCTGTAAATTAGTTTTTTATATTCTGTATCTGATAATTCCAGGATTGTATCTTCATTTGGGAAAGATTTTGATTCTTTTGTTTGGGGGTTTGTAGAAGCTGTCATGGTCTGCTTCTTTATGTGGTTTGATATGGACTGCTGTCTCCGAGCCATCACTGGGAAACTAGTTTTTCCAGAAAATCCGCTAAAAAAATGCAGTCAGATCCCTATCAGAGTTCTCCCTCTGGTTCAGGCTATTCGGATGTTAATGGAGCCGCCTGGGGAGGGTGGCGGAGGGATCAGAGAGCTAGGAGTGTAAACCTCATAATATAGCCAGAGTTGTTTGTCTTACTTGGAATGACTCTTATATCTGAGATTTCCGCGGGGCGCGTCGCCTATATGTATTGGCTGTGTGGAGATTGCCCCCTGGGGGTTCTGGCCCGCTGGCGTCACGGTCAGATCCTCCGCTGTCAGCCCCCACCCCCAAGGTTAAGGCTCCCCTACTGGGACGGTGCACTCCCGTCTCCAAAATCAGTCGCTGCCTCCCAGGGACTCCCCGTCCCGCCAGTCGCGTCGCGCGCCTCTCCCGCGAACCGGGTGAGGTCCCCCCCGGGGTCAGCTCAGGAGAGCGGAGCAGGTCCCCGTGCCTGAGTCGCGACTGCGTGTCCCGGCTGGGGCGCCGCTCTCCCCGTTCCAAGACCAGCCACTGCCTCCCGGGGACTTCTTCCACCGGCTACTCCGCCACACCGCCCGCGCAAACCAGCTGGGCCCGCTCGAACCGGTTGGGACGGTCCCGGGGTCAATTCAGGGAAATGTAGGTGATCCCCGCGCTCACGCCTCGCCCGCGCCCGCCAAAATCCCGGCGGGACGGCTCCCCGGCTGGGACGCTGCTCTCCCCGCTCCAAGACCAGTCACTTCCTCCCGGGGACCTCTCCCTCCGGTGCGCCGCGCCGCTCGCGCGAACTGGGTGGGCCCGCCCGCACGAACGACTGGGCCCCCCCCGGGGTCAATTCGGGGAAATGTAGCTTGTCCCCGCGGTCGTGCCACGCCCACTCCCCGCCAAACTCCCGGCAGGACGGCTCCCCGGCTGGGACGCTGCTCTCCCCGCTCCAAGACCAGTCACTGCCTCCCGGGGACTTCTCCCACCGGCTGCGCCGCCACTCCGCCCACGCCAAGCGGCTGGGCTCCCTTCCGGGATGAGTTCGGGGGCTAGGGCTTGACCCCTTGTCTGTGCCGTCTGCCCCCCTGGGCTCTGCCCCAAATCGGGCTCCGAAGGTCACCTGCCAGGTACGCTGGCTCCTGGCTCTGAAAACAATCGCTGTCTCCCCGTATTTTGTTCGTTCTCCGACTCTAAATCTGTGTTTGTTGTTCAGAGTTCGTAGATTGTTATGTATGTGATCGATTCACTTGTTTTTCTGAGTCTTTGTTGCAAGAGGGATCCGCGGTAGCGTCCACCTAGTCCGCCGTCTTGGCCCCCTCTCAATTTTTTTTTTTTATGGGTGTGCATATATCTGTTTGTGTGAAGGCTCTTATTTCTCTAGGGTATATTCCGACGAGTGGGATTTCTGGGTTGTATGATAGTTCTATTTCTAACTGTTTAAGATAACGCCAGATAGATTTCCAAAGTGGTTGTACCATTTTACATTCCCACCAGCAGTGTATGAGAGTTCCAATCTCTCCGCAGCCTCTCCAACATTTATTATTTTGTGTTGTTTGGATTAATGCCAGCCTTGCTGGTGTGAGATGGAATCTCATCGTCGTTTTAATTTGAATTTCTCTAATGGTTAATGATCGAGAGCATTTTCTCATGTATCTGTTGGCTGCCTGAATATCTTCTTTAGTGAAATGTGTGTTCATCTCCTTTGCCCACTTCTTGATTGGGTTGTTTGCCTTTTTGTGGTTGAGTCCTGACAGAATCATGTAGATTTTAGAGATCAGGCGCTGGTCGGAGATGTCATAGCTGAAAATTCTTTCCCAATCTGTAGGTGGTCTTTTTACTCTTTTGGTGAAGTCTTTAGCTGAGCATAGGTGTTTGATTTTTAGGAGCTCCCAGTTATCGGGTTTCTCTTCATCACTTTTGGTAATGTTTTGTATTCTGTTTATGCCCTGTATTAGGGCTCCTAGGGTTGTCCCTATTTTTTCTTCCATGATCTTTATCGTTTTAGTCTTTATGTTTAGGTCTTTGATCCACTTGGAGTTAGTTTTTGTGCATGGTGTGAGGTATGGGTCCTGTTTCATTCTTTTGCAAATGGATATCCAGTTATGGCAGCGCCATTTGTTAAAAAGGCTATCTTTTCCCCAATTAATTGACACTGGTCCTTTGTCAAATATCAGCTGCTCATACGTGGATGGATCTATGTCTGGGTTCTCAATTCTGTTCCATTGGTCTATGTGCCTGTTGTTGTACCAGTAGCAGGCTGTTTTGACTACTGTGGCTGTATAATAGGTTCTGAAGTCAGGTAAAGTGAGGCCTCCCACTTTCTTCTTCTTTTTCAGTAGTGCTTTGCTTATCCGGGGCTTCTTTCCCTTCCCTATGAAATTGGTGATTTGTTTCTCTATCCCCTTAAAATATGACATTGGAATTTGGATCGGAAGTGCGCTAAATGTATAGATGGCTTTCGGTAGAATAGACATTTTTACTATGTTAAGTCTTCCTATCCATGAGCAAGGTATGTTTTTCCACTTAAGTATGTCCTTTTGAATTTCTTGTAGTAGAGCTTTGTAGTTTTCTTTGTATAGGTCTTTTACATCCTTGGTAAGATTTATTCCTAAGTATCTTATCTTCTTGGGGGCTACTGTGAATGGTATTGATTTGGTGATTTCCTCTTCGGTGTTCTTTTTGTTGATGTAGAAGAATCCAATTGATTTTTGTATGTTTATTTTATAACCTGAGACTCTGCCAAACTCTGCTATTCGTTTCAGTAGTTTTCTGGAGGATTCCTTAGGGTTTTCTGTGTATATAATCATGTCATCTGCAAATAGTGATAACTTTACTTCTTCCTTGCCAATCCGGGTACCTTTTATTTCTTTGTCTAGCCTAATTGCCCTGGCTAGGACTTCCAGCACGATGTTGAATAAAAGCGGTGATAGAGGGCATCCTTGTCTGGTTCCCGTTCTCAAGGGAAATGCTTTCAGGTTCTCTCCATTTAGAGTGATATTGGCTGTTGGCTTTGCATAGATGCCCTTTATTATGTTGAGGAATTTTCCTTCAATTCCTATTTTGGTGAGAGTTTTTATCATAAATGGGTGTTGGACTTTGTCAAATGCTTTTTCCGCATCAATTGATAAGATCGTGTGGTTTTTGTCTTTTGTTTTATTTATGTAATGGATTACATTAATGGTTTTTCTGATATTAAACCAGCCTTGCATACCTGGTATAAATCCCACTTGATCAGGGTGAATTATTTTTTTGATGTGTTGTTGGATTCTATTGGCTAGAATTTTGTTGAGGATTTTTGCATCAATGTTCATGAGGGATATAGGTCTATAATTTTCTTTTTTTGTCATATCTTTACCTGGTTTTGGTATCAGGGAGATGGTGGCTTCATAGAATGAGTTGGGTAGTATTCCGTCATTTTCTATGCTTTGGGATACCTTCAGAAGTAGTGGTGTTAACTCTTCTCTGAAAGTTTGGTAGAACTCTGCAGTGAAGCCGTCCGGGCCAGGTCTTTTTTTTTGTTGGGAGTTTTTTCATTACCGTTTCAATCTCTTTTTTTGTTATGGGTCTATTTAGTTGTTCTACTTCTGAATGTGTTAGTTAAGTAGGTAGTGTTTTTCCAGGAATTCATCCATTTCTTCTAGGTTTTCAAATTTGTTAGAGTACAATTTTTCATAATAATCTGAAATGATTCTTTTAATTTCGTTTGGTTCTGTTGTGATGTGGTCCTTCTCGTTTCTTATTCGGGTTATTTGTTTCCTTTCCTGTATTTCTTTAGTCAGTCTAGCCAATGGTTTATCAATTTTGTTAATTTTTTCAAAGAACCAGCTTTTGGCTTTGTTAATTCTTTCAATTGTTTTTCTGTTCTCTAATTCATTTAGTTCAGCTCTAATTTTGATTATTTGGTTTCTTCTCGTGCCTGATGGATTCTTTTGTTGCTCACTTTCTATTTGTTCAAGTTGTGGGGACAGTTCTCTGATTTGGGCTCTTTCTTCTTTTTGTATGTGTGCATTTATCGATCTAAATTGGCCTCTGAGCACTGCTTTTGCTGTGTCCCAGAGGTTTTGATAGGAAGTATTTTCATTCTCGTTGCATTCTATGAATTTCCTTATTCCCTCCTTGATGTCTTCTATAACCCAGTCTTTTCTCAGGAGGGTATTGTTCATTTTCCAAGTATTTGATTTCTTTTCCCTAGTTTTTCTGTTATTGATCTCTAGTTTTATTGCCTTGTGGTCTGAGAAGATGCTTTGTAATATTTCGATGTTTTGGACTCTGCAAAGGTTTCTTTTATGACGTAATATGTGGTCTATTCTAGAGAATGTTCCATGTGCGCTAGAAAAAAAAGTATATTTTGCAGCAGTTGGGTGGAGAGTTCTGTATAAGTCAATGAGGTCAAGTTGGTTGGTTGTTGTAATTAGATCTTCCGTGTCTCTATTGAGCTTCTTACTGGATGTCCTGTCCTTCTCCGAAAGTGGTGTGTTGAAGTCTCCTACTATAATTGTGGAGGTCTCTATCTCACTTTTCAATTCTGTTAAAATTTGATTTATGTATCTTGCAGCCCTGTCATTGGGTGCATAAATATTTAATACGGTTATGTCTTCCTGATCAATTGTCCCTTGTATCATTATAAAGTGTCCTTCTTTATCCTTTGTGGTGGATTTAAGTCTAAAGCCTATTTTGTCCAAAATCAATATTGCTACTCCTCTTCTTTTTTGCTTATTGTTTGCTTGATATACTTTTTTCCATCCTTTGAGTTTTAGTTTGTTTGTGTCTCTAAGTCTAAGGTGTGTCTCTTGTAGGCAGCATATCGATGGATCGTGTTTCTTTATCCAGTCCGTGACTCTCTGTCTCTTTATTGGTGCACTTAGTCCATTTACATTCAGCGTAATTATAGATAAATAAGTTTTTAGTGCTGTCATTTTGATGCCTTTTCACGTGTGTTATTGGCCATTTCATTTTTCCCCATACTTTTTTGTGCTGAGGCGTTTTTCTTAGTAGATTGTGAGATCCTCATTTTCATAATGTTTATGTTAGTTGAGTCGTTACGTTTTTCTCGACTTTTTTCTTGAGTTATGGAGTTGATATTCCTTTTTGTGGTTACCTTATTATTTACCCCTATTTTTCTAAGGAAAAACCTAACTTGTATCGTTCTATATCGCCTTGTATCACTCTCCATCTGGCAGTTCAATGCCTCCTATATTTAGTCCCTCTTTTTGATTATTGTGATCTTTTACCTATTGATTTCCATGGTTCCCTGTTATGTGTATTATTTTGTTTATTTATTTATTTTTTAGAATTACTCTTAATTTGTTTGTTTTTGTGCTTTCCCTATTTGAGTTGCGTTGATATCAGGACGTTCTGTTTTGTGACCTTGTATTGTGCTGGTACCTGATATTATTGGTCATCAGGCCAAACAATCTCCTTTAGCATTTCTTGCAGTCTTGGTTTAGTTTTTGCAAATTCTCTAAACTTGTGTTTGTCTGTAAATATCTTAATTTCTCCTTCATATTTCAGAGAGAGTTTTGCTGGATATATGATCCTTGGCTGGCAGTTTTTCTCCTTCAGTGCTCTGTATACGTCGTCCCATTCCCTTCTTGCCTGCATGGTTTCTGCTGAGTAGTCAGAACATATTCTTATTGATTCTCCCTTGAAGGAAACCTTTCTTTTCTCCCTGGCTGCTTTTAAAATTTTCTGTTAATCTTTGGTTTTGGCGAGTTTGATGATAATATGTCTTGGTGTTTTTCTTTTTGGATCAATCTTAAATGGGGTTCGATGAGCACCTTGGATAGATATCCTTTCGTCTTTCATGATGTCAGGGAAGTTTTGTGTCAGGAGTTCTTCAACTATTTTCTCTGTGTTTTCTGTCCCTCCTCCCTGTTCTGGGACTCCAATCACCCGCAAGTTATCCTTCTTGATAGAGTCCCACATGATTCTTAGGGTTTCTTCATTTTTTTTTAATTCTTTTATCTGATTTTTTTCCAGCTATGTTGGTGTTGATTCCCTGGTCCTCCGGATGTCCCAGTCTACATTCTAATTGCTCGAGTCTGCTCCTCTGACTTCCTATTGCGTTGTCTAATTCTGTAATTTTATTGTTAATCTTTTGGATTTCTACATGCTGTCTCTCTATGGATTCTTGCAACTTATTAATTTTTCCACTATGTTCTTGAATAATCTTTTTGAGTTCTTCAACAGTTTCATCAGTGTGTTCCTTGGCTTTTTCTGCAGTTTGCCTTATTTCATTTGTGATGTCTTGAGGCATTCTGTAAATTAGTTTTTTATATTCTGTATCTGATAATTCCAGGATTGTATCTTCATTTGGGAAAGATTTTGATTCTTTTGTTTGGGGGTTTGTAGAAGCTGTCATGGTCTGCTTCTTTATGTGGTTTGATATGGACTGCTGTCTCCGAGCCATCACTGGGAAACTAGTTTTTCCAGAAAATCCGCTAAAAAAATGCAGTCAGATCCCTATCAGAGTTCTCCCTCTGGTTCAGGCTATTCGGATGTTAATGGAGCCGCCTGGGGAGGGTGGCGGAGGGATCAGAGAGCTAGGAGTGTAAACCTCATAATATAGCCAGAGTTGTTTGTCTTACTTGGAATGACTCTTATATCTGAGATTTCCGCGGGGCGCGTCGCCTATATGTATTGGCTGTGTGGAGATTGCCCCCTGGGGGTTCTGGCCCGCTGGCGTCACGGTCAGATCCTCCGCTGTCAGCCCCCACCCCCAAGGTTAAGGCTCCCCTACTGGGACGGTGCACTCCCGTCTCCAAAATCAGTCGCTGCCTCCCAGGGACTCCCCGTCCCGCCAGTCGCGTCGCGCGCCTCTCCCGCGAACCGGGTGAGGTCCCCCCCGGGGTCAGCTCAGGAGAGCGGAGCAGGTCCCCGTGCCTGAGTCGCGACTGCGTGTCCCGGCTGGGGCGCCGCTCTCCCCGTTCCAAGACCAGCCACTGCCTCCCGGGGACTTCTTCCACCGGCTACTCCGCCACACCGCCCGCGCAAACCAGCTGGGCCCGCTCGAACCGGTTGGGACGGTCCCGGGGTCAATTCAGGGAAATGTAGGTGATCCCCGCGCTCACGCCTCGCCCGCGCCCGCCAAAATCCCGGCGGGACGGCTCCCCGGCTGGGACGCTGCTCTCCCCGCTCCAAGACCAGTCACTTCCTCCCGGGGACCTCTCCCTCCGGTGCGCCGCGCCGCTCGCGCGAACTGGGTGGGCCCGCCCGCACGAACGACTGGGCCCCCCCCGGGGTCAATTCGGGGAAATGTAGCTTGTCCCCGCGGTCGTGCCACGCCCACTCCCCGCCAAACTCCCGGCGGGACGGCTCCCCGGCTGGGACGCTGCTCTCCCCGCTCCAAGACCAGTCACTGCCTCCCGGGGACTTCTCCCACCGGCTGCGCCGCCACTCCGCCCACGCCAAGCGGCTGGGCTCCCTTCCGGGATGAGTTCGGGGGCTAGGGCTTGACCCCTTGTCTGTGCCGTCTGCCCCCCTGGGCTCTGCCCCAAATCGGGCTCCGAAGGTCACCTGCCAGGTACGCTGGCTCCTGGCTCTGAAAACAATCGCTGTCTCCCCGTATTTTGTTCGTTCTCCGACTCTAAATCTGTGTTTGTTGTTCAGAGTTCGTAGATTGTTATGTATGTGATCGATTCACTTGTTTTTCTGAGTCTTTGTTGCAAGAGGGATCCGCGGTAGCGTCCACCTAGTCCGCCGTCTTGGCCCCCTCTCAATTTTTTTTTTTTTATGGGTGTGCATATATCTGTTTGTGTGAAGGCTCTTATTTCTCTAGGGTATATTCCGACGAGTGGGATTTCTGGGTTGTATGATAGTTCTATTTCTAACTGTTTAAGATAACGCCAGATAGATTTCCAAAGTGGTTGTACCATTTTACATTCCCACCAGCAGTGTATGAGAGTTCCAATCTCTCCGCAGCCTCTCCAACATTTATTATTTTGTGTTGTTTGGATTAATGCCAGCCTTGCTGGTGTGAGATGGAATCTCATCGTCGTTTTAATTTGAATTTCTCTAATGGTTAATGATCGAGAGCATTTTCTCATGTATCTGTTGGCTGCCTGAATATCTTCTTTAGTGAAATGTGTGTTCATCTCCTTTGCCCACTTCTTGGTTGGGTTGTTTGCCTTTTTGTGGTTGAGTCCTGACAGAATCATGTAGATTTTAGAGATCAGGCGCTGGTCGGAGATGTCATAGCTGAAAATTCTTTCCCAATCTGTAGGTGGTCTTTTTACTCTTTTGGTGAAGTCTTTAGCTGAGCATAGGTGTTTGATTTTTAGGAGCTCCCAGTTATCGGGTTTCTCTTCATCACTTTTGGTAATGTTTTGTATTCTGTTTATGCCCTGTATTAGGGCTCCTAGGGTTGTCCCTATTTTTTCTTCCATGATCTTTATCGTTTTAGTCTTTATGTTTAGGTCTTTGATCCACTTGGAGTTAGTTTTTGTGCATGGTGTGAGGTATGGGTCCTGTTTCATTCTTTTGCAAATGGATATCCAGTTATGGCAGCGCCATTTGTTAAAAAGGCTATCTTTTCCCCAATTAATTGACACTGGTCCTTTGTCAAATATCAGCTGCTCATACGTGGATGGATCTATGTCTGGGTTCTCAATTCTGTTCCATTGGTCTATGTGCCTGTTGTTGTACCAGTAGCAGGCTGTTTTGACTACTGTGGCTGTATAATAGGTTCTGAAGTCAGGTAAAGTGAGGCCTCCCACTTTCTTCTTCTTTTTCAGTAGTGCTTTGCTTATCCGGGGCTTCTTTCCCTTCCCTATGAAATTGGTGATTTGTTTCTCTATCCCCTTAAAATATGACATTGGAATTTGGATCGGAAGTGCGCTAAATGTATAGATGGCTTTCGGTAGAATAGACATTTTTACTATGTTAAGTCTTCCTATCCATGAGCAAGGTATGTTTTTCCACTTAAGTATGTCCTTTTGAATTTCTTGTAGTAGAGCTTTGTAGTTTTCTTTGTATAGGTCTTTTACATCCTTGGTAAGATTTATTCCTAAGTATCTTATCTTCTTGGGGGCTACTGTGAATGGTATTGATTTGGTGATTTCCTCTTCGGTGTTCTTTTTGTTGATGTAGAAGAATCCAATTGATTTTTGTATGTTTATTTTATAACCTGAGACTCTGCCAAACTCTGCTATTCGTTTCAGTAGTTTTCTGGAGGATTCCTTAGGGTTTTCTGTGTATATAATCATGTCATCTGCAAATAGTGATAACTTTACTTCTTCCTTGCCAATCCGGGTACCTTTTATTTCTTTGTCTAGCCTAATTGCCCTGGCTAGGACTTCCAGCACGATGTTGAATAAAAGCGGTGATAGAGGGCATCCTTGTCTGGTTCCCGTTCTCAAGGGAAATGCTTTCAGGTTCTCTCCATTTAGAGTGATATTGGCTGTTGGCTTTGCATAGATGCCCTTTATTATGTTGAGGAATTTTCCTTCAATTCCTATTTTGGTGAGAGTTTTTATCATAAATGGGTGTTGGACTTTGTCAAATGCTTTTTCCGCATCAATTGATAAGATCATGTGGTTTTTGTCTTTTGTTTTATTTATGTAATGGATTACATTAATGGTTTTTCTGATATTAAACCAGCCTTGCATACCTGGTATAAATCCCACTTGATCAGGGTGAATTATTTTTTTGATGTGTTGTTGGATTCTATTGGCTAGAATTTTGTTGAGGATTTTTGCATCAATGTTCATGAGGGATATAGGTCTATAATTTTCTTTTTTTGTCATATCTTTACCTGGTTTTGGTATCAGGGAGATGGTGGCTTCATAGAATGAGTTGGGTAGTATTCCGTCATTTTCTATGCTTTGGGATACCTTCAGAAGTAGTGGTGTTAACTCTTCTCTGAAAGTTTGGTAGAACTCTGCAGTGAAGCCGTCCGGGCCAGGTCTTTTTTTTTGTTGGGAGTTTTTTCATTACCGTTTCAATCTCTTTTTTTGTTATGGGTCTATTTAGTTGTTCTACTTCTGAATGTGTTAGTTAAGTAGGTAGTGTTTTTCCAGGAATTCATCCATTTCTTCTAGGTTTTCAAATTTGTTAGAGTACAATTTTTCATAATAATCTGAAATGATTCTTTTAATTTCGTTTGGTTCTGTTGTGATGTGGTCCTTCTCGTTTCTTATTCGGGTTATTTGTTTCCTTTCCTGTATTTCTTTAGTCAGTCTAGCCAATGGTTTATCAATTTTGTTAATTTTTTCAAAGAACCAGCTTTTGGCTTTGTTAATTCTTTCAATTGTTTTTCTGTTCTCTAATTCATTTAGTTCAGCTCTAATTTTGATTATTTGGTTTCTTCTCGTGCCTGATGGATTCTTTTGTTGCTCACTTTCTATTTGTTCAAGTTGTGGGGACAGTTCTCTGATTTGGGCTCTTTCTTCTTTTTGTATGTGTGCATTTATCGATCTAAATTGGCCTCTGAGCACTGCTTTTGCTGTGTCCCAGAGGTTTTGATAGGAAGTATTTTCATTCTCGTTGCATTCTATGAATTTCCTTATTCCCTCCTTGATGTCTTCTATAACCCAGTCTTTTCTCAGGAGGGTATTGTTCATTTTCCAAGTATTTGATTTCTTTTCCCTAGTTTTTCTGTTATTGATCTCTAGTTTTATTGCCTTGTGGTCTGAGAAGATGCTTTGTAATATTTCGATGTTTTGGACTCTGCAAAGGTTTCTTTTATGACGTAATATGTGGTCTATTCTAGAGAATGTTCCATGTGCGCTAGAAAAAAAAGTATATTTTGCAGCAGTTGGGTGGAGAGTTCTGTATAAGTCAATGAGGTCAAGTTGGTTGGTTGTTGTAATTAGATCTTCCGTGTCTCTATTGAGCTTCTTACTGGATGTCCTGTCCTTCTCCGAAAGTGGTGTGTTGAAGTCTCCTACTATAATTGTGGAGGTCTCTATCTCACTTTTCAATTCTGTTAAAATTTGATTTATGTATCTTGCAGCCCTGTCATTGGGTGCATAAATATTTAATACGGTTATGTCTTCCTGATCAATTGTCCCTTGTATCATTATAAAGTGTCCTTCTTTATCCTTTGTGGTGGATTTAAGTCTAAAGCCTATTTTGTCCAAAATCAATATTGCTACTCCTCTTCTTTTTTGCTTATTGTTTGCTTGATATACTTTTTTCCATCCTTTGAGTTTTAGTTTGTTTGTGTCTCTAAGTCTAAGGTGTGTCTCTTGTAGGCAGCATATCGATGGATCGTGTTTCTTTATCCAGTCCGTGACTCTCTGTCTCTTTATTGGTGCACTTAGTCCATTTACATTCAGCGTAATTATAGATAAATAAGTTTTTAGTGCTGTCATTTTGATGCCTTTTCACGTGTGTTATTGGCCATTTCATTTTTCCCCATACTTTTTTGTGCTGAGGCGTTTTTCTTAGTAGATTGTGAGATCCTCATTTTCATAATGTTTATGTTAGTTGAGTCGTTACGTTTTTCTCGACTTTTTTCTTGAGTTATGGAGTTGATATTCCTTTTTGTGGTTACCTTATTATTTACCCCTATTTTTCTAAGGAAAAACCTAACTTGTATCGTTCTATATCGCCTTGTATCACTCTCCATCTGGCAGTTCAATGCCTCCTATATTTAGTCCCTCTTTTTGATTATTGTGATCTTTTACCTATTGATTTCCATGGTTCCCTGTTATGTGTATTATTTTGTTTATTTATTTATTTTTTAGAATTACTCTTAATTTGTTTGTTTTTGTGCTTTCCCTATTTGAGTTGCGTTGATATCAGGACGTTCTGTTTTGTGACCTTGTATTGTGCTGGTACCTGATATTATTGGTCATCAGGCCAAACAATCTCCTTTAGCATTTCTTGCAGTCTTGGTTTAGTTTTTGCAAATTCTCTAAACTTGTGTTTGTCTGTAAATATCTTAATTTCTCCTTCATATTTCAGAGAGAGTTTTGCTGGATATATGATCCTTGGCTGGCAGTTTTTCTCCTTCAGTGCTCTGTATACGTCGTCCCATTCCCTTCTTGCCTGCATGGTTTCTGCTGAGTAGTCAGAACATATTCTTATTGATTCTCCCTTGAAGGAAACCTTTCTTTTCTCCCTGGCTGCTTTTAAAATTTTCTGTTAATCTTTGGTTTTGGCGAGTTTGATGATAATATGTCTTGGTGTTTTTCTTTTTGGATCAATCTTAAATGGGGTTCGATGAGCACCTTGGATAGATATCCTTTCGTCTTTCATGATGTCAGGGAAGTTTTGTGTCAGGAGTTCTTCAACTATTTTCTCTGTGTTTTCTGTCCCTCCTCCCTGTTCTGGGACTCCAATCACCCGCAAGTTATCCTTCTTGATAGAGTCCCACATGATTCTTAGGGTTTCTTCATTTTTTTTTAATTCTTTTATCTGATTTTTTTCCAGCTATGTTGGTGTTGATTCCCTGGTCCTCCGGATGTCCCAGTCTACATTCTAATTGCTCGAGTCTGCTCCTCTGACTTCCTATTGCGTTGTCTAATTCTGTAATTTTATTGTTAATCTTTTGGATTTCTACATGCTGTCTCTCTATGGATTCTTGCAACTTACTAATTTTTCCACTATGTTCTTGAATAATCTTTTTGAGTTCTTCAACAGTTTCATCAGTGTGTTCCTTGGCTTTTTCTGCAGTTTGCCTTATTTCATTTGTGATGTCTTGAGGCATTCTGTAAATTAGTTTTTTATATTCTGTATCTGATAATTCCAGGATTGTATCTTCATTTGGGAAAGATTTTGATTCTTTTGTTTGGGGGTTTGTAGAAGCTGTCATGGTCTGCTTCTTTATGTGGTTTGATATGGACTGCTGTCTCCGAGCCATCACTGGGAAACTAGTTTTTCCAGAAAATCCGCTAAAAAAATGCAGTCAGATCCCTATCAGAGTTCTCCCTCTGGTTCAGGCTATTCGGATGTTAATGGAGCCGCCTGGGGGGGGTGGCGGAGGGATCAGAGAGCTAGGAGTGTAAACCTCATAATATAGCCAGAGTTGTTTGTCTTACTTGGAATGACTCTTATATCTGAGATTTCCGCGGGGCGCGTCGCCTATATGTATTGGCTGTGTGGAGATTGCCCCCTGGGGGTTCTGGCCCGCTGGCGTCACGGTCAGATCCTCCGCTGTCAGCCCCCACCCCCAAGGTTAAGGCTCCCCTACTGGGACGGTGCACTCCCGTCTCCAAAATCAGTCGCTGCCTCCCAGGGACTCCCCGTCCCGCCAGTCGCGTCGCGCGCCTCTCCCGCGAACCGGGTGAGGTCCCCCCCGGGGTCAGCTCAGGAGAGCGGAGCAGGTCCCCGTGCCTGAGTCGCGACTGCGTGTCCCGGCTGGGGCGCCGCTCTCCCCGTTCCAAGACCAGCCACTGCCTCCCGGGGACTTCTTCCACCGGCTACTCCGCCACACCGCCCGCGCAAACCAGCTGGGCCCGCTCGAACCGGTTGGGACGGTCCCGGGGTCAATTCAGGGAAATGTAGGTGATCCCCGCGCTCACGCCTCGCCCGCGCCCGCCAAAATCCCGGCGGGACGGCTCCCCGGCTGGGACGCTACTCTCCCCGCTCCAAGACCTGTCACTTCCTCCCGAGGACCTCTCCCTCCGGTGCGCCGCGCCGCTCGCGCGAACTGGGTGGGCCCGCCCGCACGAACGACTGGGCCCCCCCCGGGGTCAATTCGGGGAAATGTAGCTTGTCCCCGCGGTCGTGCCACGCCCACTCCCCGCCAAACTCCCGGCGGGACGGTTCCCCGGCTGGGACGCTGCTCTCCCCGCTCCAAGACCAGTCACTGCCTCCCGGGGACTTCTCCCACCGGCTGCGCCGCCACTCCGCCCACGCCAAGCGGCTGGGCTCCCTTCCGGGATGAGTTCGGGGGCTAGGGCTTGACCCCTTGTCTGTGCCGTCTGCCCCCCTGGGCTCTGCCCCAAATCGGGCTCCGAAGGTCACCTGCCAGGTACGCTGGCTCCTGGCTCTGAAAACAATCGCTGTCTCCCCGTATTTTGTTCGTTCTCCGACTCTAAATCTGTGTTTGTTGTTCAGAGTTCGTAGATTGTTATGTATGTGATCGATTCACTTGTTTTTCTGAGTCTTTGTTGCAAGAGGGATCCGCGGTAGCGTCCACCTAGTCCGCCGTCTTGGCCCCCTCTCAATTTTTTTTTTTTATGGGTGTGCATATATCTGTTTGTGTGAAGGCTCTTATTTCTCTAGGGTATATTCCGACGAGTGGGATTTCTGGGTTGTATGATAGTTCTATTTCTAACTGTTTAAGATAACGCCAGATAGATTTCCAAAGTGGTTGTACCATTTTACATTCCCACCAGCAGTGTATGAGAGTTCCAATCTCTCCGCAGCCTCTCCAACATTTATTATTTTGTGTTGTTTGGATTAATGCCAGCCTTGCTGGTGTGAGATGGAATCTCATCGTCGTTTTAATTTGAATTTCTCTAATGGTTAATGATCGAGAGCATTTTCTCATGTATCTGTTGGCTGCCTGAATATCTTCTTTAGTGAAATGTGTGTTCATCTCCTTTGCCCACTTCTTGATTGGGTCGTTTGCCTTTTTGTGGTTGAGTCCTGACAGAATCATGTAGATTTTAGAGATCAGGCGCTGGTCGGAGATGTCATAGCTGAAAATTCTTTCCCAATCTGTAGGTGGTCTTTTTACTCTTTTGGTGAAGTCTTTAGCTGAGCATAGGTGTTTGATTTTTAGGAGCTCCCAGTTATCGGGTTTCTCTTCATCACTTTTGGTAATGTTTTGTATTCTGTTTATGCCCTGTATTAGGGCTCCTAGGGTTGTCCCTATTTTTTCTTCCATGATCTTTATCGTTTTAGTCTTTATGTTTAGGTCTTTGATCCACTTGGAGTTAGTTTTTGTGCATGGTGTGAGGTATGGGTCCTGTTTCATTCTTTCGCAAATGGATATCCAGTTATGGCAGCGCCATTTGTTAAAAAGGCTATCTTTTCCCCAATTAATTGACACTGGTCCTTTGTCAAATATCAGCTGCTCATACGTGGATGGATCTATGTCTGGGTTCTCAATTCTGTTCCATTGGTCTATGTGCCTGTTGTTGTACCAGTAGCAGGCTGTTTTGACTACTGTGGCTGTATAATAGGTTCTGAAGTCAGGTAAAGTGAGGCCTCCCACTTTCTTCTTCTTTTTCAGTAGTGCTTTGCTTATCCGGGGCTTCTTTCCCTTCCCTATGAAATTGGTGATTTGTTTCTCTATCCCCTTAAAATATGACATTGGAATTTGGATCGGAAGTGCGCTAAATGTATAGATGGCTTTCGGTAGAATAGACATTTTTACTATGTTAAGTCTTCCTATCCATGAGCAAGGTATGTTTTTCCACTTAAGTATGTCCTTTTGAATTTCTTGTAGTAGAGCTTTGTAGTTTTCTTTGTATAGGTCTTTTACATCCTTGGTAAGATTTATTCCTAAGTATCTTATCTTCTTGGGGGCTACTGTGAATGGTATTGATTTGGTGATTTCCTCTTCGGTGTTCTTTTTGTTGATGTAGAAGAATCCAATTGATTTTTGTATGTTTATTTTATAACCTGAGACTCTGCCAAACTCTGCTATTCGTTTCAGTAGTTTTCTGGAGGATTCCTTAGGGTTTTCTGTGTATATAATCATGTCATCTGCAAATAGTGATAACTTTACTTCTTCCTTACCAATCCGGGTACCTTTTATTTCTTTGTCTAGCCTAATTGCCCTGGCTAGGACTTCCAGCACGATGTTGAATAAAAGCGGTGATAGAGGGCATCCTTGTCTGGTTCCCGTTCTCAAGGGAAATGCTTTCAGGTTCTCTCCATTTAGAGTGATATTGGCTGTTGGCTTTGCATAGATGCCCTTTATTATGTTGAGGAATTTTCCTTCAATTCCTATTTTGGTGAGAGTTTTTATCATAAATGGGTGTTGGACTTTGTCAAATGCTTTTTCCGCATCAATTGATAAGATCATGTGGTTTTTGTCTTTTGTTTTATTTATGTAATGGATTACATTAATGGTTTTTCTGATATTAAACCAGCCTTGCATACCTGGTATAAATCCCACTTGATCAGGGTGAATTATTTTTTTGATGTGTTGTTGGATTCTATTGGCTAGAATTTTGTTGAGGATTTTTGCATCAATGTTCATGAGGGATATAGGTCTATAATTTTCTTTTTTTGTCATATCTTTACCTGGTTTTGGTATCAGGGAGATGGTGGCTTCATAGAATGAGTTGGGTAGTATTCCGTCATTTTCTATGCTTTGGGATACCTTCAGAAGTAGTGGTGTTAACTCTTCTCTGAAAGTTTGGTAGAACTCTGCAGTGAAGCCGTCCGGGCCAGGTCTTTTTTTTGTTGGGAGTTTTTTCATTACCGTTTCAATCTCTTTTTTTGTTATGGGTCTATTTAGTTGTTCTACTTCTGAATGTGTTAGTTAAGTAGGTAGTGTTTTTCCAGGAATTCATCCATTTCTTCTAGGTTTTCAAATTTGTTAGAGTACAATTTTTCATAATAATCTGAAATGATTCTTTTAATTTCGTTTGGTTCTGTTGTGATGTGGTCCTTCTCGTTTCTTATTCGGGTTATTTGTTTCCTTTCCTGTATTTCTTTAGTCAGTCTAGCCAATGGTTTATCAATTTTGTTAATTTTTTCAAAGAACCAGCTTTTGGCTTTGTTAATTCTTTCAATTGTTTTTCTGTTCTCTAATTCATTTAGTTCAGCTCTAATTTTGATTATTTGGTTTCTTCTCGTGCCTGATGGATTCTTTTGTTGCTCACTTTCTATTTGTTCAAGTTGTGGGGACAGTTCTCTGATTTGGGCTCTTTCTTCTTTTTGTATGTGTGCATTTATCGATCTAAATTGGCCTCTGAGCACTGCTTTTGCTGTGTCCCAGAGGTTTTGATAGGAAGTATTTTCATTCTCGTTGCATTCTATGAATTTCCTTATTCCCTCCTTGATGTCTTCTATAACCCAGTCTTTTCTCAGGAGGGTATTGTTCATTTTCCAAGTATTTGATTTCTTTTCCCTAGTTTTTCTGTTATTGATCTCTAGTTTTATTGCCTTGTGGTCTGAGAAGATGCTTTGTAATATTTCGATGTTTTGGACTCTGCAAAGGTTTCTTTTATGACGTAATATGTGGTCTATTCTAGAGAATGTTCCATGTGCGCTAGAAAAAAAAGTATATTTTGCAGCAGTTGGGTGGAGAGTTCTGTATAAGTCAATGAGGTCAAGTTGGTTGATTGTTGTAATTAGATCTTCCGTGTCTCTATTGAGCTTCTTACTGGATGTCCTGTTCTTCTCCGAAAGTGGTGTGTTGAAGTCTCCTACTATAATTGTGGAGGTCTCTATCTCACTTTTCAATTCTGTTAAAATTTGATTTATGTATCTTGCAGCCCTGTCATTGGGTGCATAAATATTTAATACGGTTATGTCTTCCTGATCAATTGTCCCTTGTATCATTATAAAGTGTCCTTCTTTATCCTTTGTGGTGGATTTAAGTCTAAAGTCTATTTTGTCCAAAATCAATATTGCTACTCCTCTTCTTTTTTGCTTATTGTTTGCTTGATATACTTTTTTCCATCCTTTGAGTTTTAGTTTGTTTGTGTCTCTAAGTCTAAGGTGTGTCTCTTGTAGGCAGCATATCGATGGATCGTGTTTCTTTATCCAGTCCGTGACTCTCTGTCTCTTTATTGGTGCACTTAGTCCATTTACATTCAGCGTAATTATAGATAAATAAGTTTTTAGTGCTGTCATTTTGATGCCTTTTCACGTGTGTTATTGGCCATTTCATTTTTCCCCATACTTTTTTGTGCTGAGGCGTTTTTCTTAGTAGATTGTGAGATCCTCATTTTCATAATGTTTAACTTTATGTTAGTTGAGTCGTTACGTTTTTCTCGACTTTTTTCTTGAGTTATGGAGTTGATATTCCTTTTTGTGGTTACCTTATTATTTACCCCTATTTTTCTAAGGAAAAACCTAACTTGTATCGTTCTATATCGCCTTGTATCACTCTCCATCTGGCAGTTCAATGCCTCCTATATTTAGTCCCTCTTTTTGATTATTGTGATCTTTTACCTATTGATTTCCATGGTTCCCTGTTATGTGTATTATTTTGTTTATTTATTTATTTTTTAGAATTACTCTTAATTTGTTTGTTTTTGTGCTTTCCCTATTTGAGTTGCGTTGATATCAGGACGTTCTGTTTTGTGACCTTGTATTGTGCTGGTACCTGATATTATTGGTCATCAGGCCAAACAATCTCCTTTAGCATTTCTTGCAGTCTTGGTTTAGTTTTTGCAAATTCTCTAAACTTGTGTTTGTCTGTAAATATCTTAATTTCTCCTTCATATTTCAGAGAGAGTTTTGCTGGATATATGATCCTTGGCTGGCAGTTTTTCTCCTTCAGTGCTCTGTATACGTCGTCCCATTCCCTTCTTGCCTGCATGGTTTCTGCTGAGTAGTCAGAACATATTCTTATTGATTCTCCCTTGAAGGAAACCTTTCTTTTCTCCCTGGCTGCTTTTAAAATTTTCTGTTAATCTTTGGTTTTGGCGAGTTTGATGATAATATGTCTTGGTGTTTTTCTTTTTGGATCAATCTTAAATGGGGTTCGATGAGCACCTTGGATAGATATCCTTTCGTCTTTCATGATGTCAGGGAAGTTTTGTGTCAGGAGTTCTTCAACTATTTTCTCTGTGTTTTCTGTCCCTCCTCCCTGTTCTGGGACTCCAATCACCCGCAAGTTATCCTTCTTGATAGAGTCCCACATGATTCTTAGGGTTTCTTCATTTTTTTTTAATTCTTTTATCTGATTTTTTTCCAGCTATGTTGGTGTTGATTCCCTGGTCCTCTGGATGTCCCAGTCTACATTCTAATTGCTCGAGTCTGCTCCTCTGACTTCCTATTGCGTTGTCTAATTCTGTAATTTTATTGTTAATCTTTTGGATTTCTACATGCTGTCTCTCTATGGATTCTTGCAACTTACTAATTTTTCCACTATGTTCTTGAATAATCTTTTTGAGTTCTTCAACAGTTTCATCAGTGTGTTCCTTGGCTTTTTCTGCAGTTTGCCTTATTTCATTTGTGATGTCTTGAGGCATTCTGTAAATTAGTTTTTTATATTCTGTATCTGATAATTCCAGGATTGTATCTTCATTTGGGAAAGATTTTGATTCTTTTGTTTGGGGGTTTGTAGAAGCTGTCATGGTCTGCTTCTTTATGTGGTTTGATATGGACTGCTGTCTCCGAGCCATCACTGGGAAACTAGTTTTTCCAGAAAATCTGCTAAAAAAATGCAGTCAGATCCCTATCAGAGTTCTCCCTCTGGTTCAGGCTATTCGGATGTTAATGGAGCCGCCTGGGGGGGGTGGCGGAGGGATCAGAGAGCTAGGAGTGTAAACCTCATAATATAGCCAGAGTTGTTTGTCTTACTTGGAATGACTCTTATATCTGAGATTTCCGCGGGGCGCGTCGCCTATATGTATTGGCTGTGTGGAGATTGCCCCCTGGGGGTTCTGGCCCGCTGGCGTCACGGTCAGATCCTCCGCTGTCAGCCCCCACCCCCAAGGTTAAGGCTCCCCTACTGGGACGGTGCACTCCCGTCTCCAAAATCAGTCGCTGCCTCCCAGGGACTCCCCGTCCCGCCAGTCGCGTCGCGCGCCTCTCCCGCGAACCGGGTGAGGTCCCCCCCGGGGTCAGCTCAGGAGAGCGGAGCAGGTCCCCGTGCCTGAGTCGCGACTGCGTGTCCCGGCTGGGGCGCCGCTCTCCCCGTTCCAAGACCAGCCACTGCCTCCCGGGGACTTCTTCCACCGGCTACTCCGCCACACCGCCCGCGCAAACCAGCTGGGCCCGCTCGAACCGGTTGGGACGGTCCCGGGGTCAATTCAGGGAAATGTAGGTGATCCCCGCGCTCACGCCTCGCCCGCGCCCGCCAAAATCCCGGCGGGACGGCTCCCCGGCTGGGACGCTACTCTCCCCGCTCCAAGACCTGTCACTTCCTCCCGAGGACCTCTCCCTCCGGTGCGCCGCGCCGCTCGCGCGAACTGGGTGGGCCCGCCCGCACGAACGACTGGGCCCCCCCCGGGGTCAATTCGGGGAAATGTAGCTTGTCCCCGCGGTCGTGCCACGCCCACTCCCCGCCAAACTCCCGGCGGGACGGTTCCCCGGCTGGGACGCTGCTCTCCCCGCTCCAAGACCAGTCACTGCCTCCCGGGGACTTCTCCCACCGGCTGCGCCGCCACTCCGCCCACGCCAAGCGGCTGGGCTCCCTTCCGGGATGAGTTCGGGGGCTAGGGCTTGACCCCTTGTCTGTGCCGTCTGCCCCCCTGGGCTCTGCCCCAAATCGGGCTCCGAAGGTCACCTGCCAGGTACGCTGGCTCCTGGCTCTGAAAACAATCGCTGTCTCCCCGTATTTTGTTCGTTCTCCGACTCTAAATCTGTGTTTGTTGTTCAGAGTTCGTAGATTGTTATGTATGTGATCGATTCACTTGTTTTTCTGAGTCTTTGTTGCAAGAGGGATCCGCGGTAGCGTCCACCTAGTCCGCCGTCTTGGCCCCCTCTCAATTTTTTTTTTTTATGGGTGTGCATATATCTGTTTGTGTGAAGGCTCTTATTTCTCTAGGGTATATTCCGACGAGTGGGATTTCTGGGTTGTATGATAGTTCTATTTCTAACTGTTTAAGATAATGCCAGATAGATTTCCAAAGTGGTTGTACCATTTTACATTCCCACCAGCAGTGTATGAGAGTTCCAATCTCTCCGCAGCCTCTCCAACATTTATTATTTTGTGTTGTTTGGATTAATGCCAGCCTTGCTGGTGTGAGATGGAATCTCATCGTCGTTTTAATTTGAATTTCTCTAATGGTTAATGATCGAGAGCATTTTCTCATGTATCTGTTGGCTGCCTGAATATCTTCTTTAGTGAAATGTGTGTTCATCTCCTTTGCCCACTTCTTGATTGGGTTGTTTGCCTTTTTGTGGTTGAGTCCTGACAGAATCATGTAGATTTTAGAGATCAGGCGCTGGTCGGAGATGTCATAGCTGAAAATTCTTTCCCAATCTGTAGGTGGTCTTTTTACTCTTTTGGTGAAGTCTTTAGCTGAGCATAGGTGTTTGATTTTTAGGAGCTCCCAGTTATCGGGTTTCTCTTCATCACTTTTGGTAATGTTTTGTATTCTGTTTATGCCCTGTATTAGGGCTCCTAGGGTTGTCCCTATTTTTTCTTCCATGATCTTTATCGTTTTAGTCTTTATGTTTAGGTCTTTGATCCACTTGGAGTTAGTTTTTGTGCATGGTGTGAGGTATGGGTCCTGTTTCATTCTTTCGCAAATGGATATCCAGTTATGGCAGCGCCATTTGTTAAAAAGGCTATCTTTTCCCCAATTAATTGACACTGGTCCTTTGTCAAATATCAGCTGCTCATACGTGGATGGATCTATGTCTGGGTTCTCAATTCTGTTCCATTGGTCTATGTGCCTGTTGTTGTACCAGTAGCAGGCTGTTTTGACTACTGTGGCTGTATAATAGGTTCTGAAGTCAGGTAAAGTGAGGCCTCCCACTTTCTTCTTCTTTTTCAGTAGTGCTTTGCTTATCCGGGGCTTCTTTCCCTTCCCTATGAAATTGGTGATTTGTTTCTCTATCCCCTTAAAATATGACATTGGAATTTGGATCGGAAGTGCGCTAAATGTATAGATGGCTTTCGGTAGAATAGACATTTTTACTATGTTAAGTCTTCCTATCCATGAGCAAGGTATGTTTTTCCACTTAAGTATGTCCTTTTGAATTTCTTGTAGTAGAGCTTTGTAGTTTTCTTTGTATAGGTCTTTTACATCCTTGGTAAGATTTATTCCTAAGTATCTTATCTTCTTGGGGGCTACTGTGAATGGTATTGATTTGGTGATTTCCTCTTCGGTGTTCTTTTTGTTGATGTAGAAGAATCCAATTGATTTTTGTATGTTTATTTTATAACCTGAGACTCTGCCAAACTCTGCTATTCGTTTCAGTAGTTTTCTGGAGGATTCCTTAGGGTTTTCTGTGTATATAATCATGTCATCTGCAAATAGTGATAACTTTACTTCTTCCTTGCCAATCCGGGTACCTTTTATTTCTTTGTCTAGCCTAATTGCCCTGGCTAGGACTTCCAGCACGATGTTGAATAAAAGCGGTGATAGAGGGCATCCTTGTCTGGTTCCCGTTCTCAAGGGAAATGCTTTCAGGTTCTCTCCATTTAGAGTGATATTGGCTGTTGGCTTTGCATAGATGCCCTTTATTATGTTGAGGAATTTTCCTTCAATTCCTATTTTGGTGAGAGTTTTTATCATAAATGGGTGTTGGACTTTGTCAAATGCTTTTTCCGCATCAATTGATAAGATCATGTGGTTTTTGTCTTTTGTTTTATTTATGTAATGGATTACATTAATGGTTTTTCTGATATTAAACCAGCCTTGCATACCTGGTATAAATCCCACTTGATCAGGGTGAATTATTTTTTTGATGTGTTGTTGGATTCTATTGGCTAGAATTTTGTTGAGGATTTTTGCATCAATGTTCATGAGGGATATAGGTCTATAATTTTCTTTTTTTGTCATATCTTTACCTGGTTTTGGTATCAGGGAGATGGTGGCTTCATAGAATGAGTTGGGTAGTATTCCGTCATTTTCTATGCTTTGGGATACCTTCAGAAGTAGTGGTGTTAACTCTTCTCTGAAAGTTTGGTAGAACTCTGCAGTGAAGCCGTCCGGGCCAGGTCTTTTTTTTTGTTGGGAGTTTTTTCATTACCGTTTCAATCTCTTTTTTTGTTATGGGTCTATTTAGTTGTTCTACTTCTGAATGTGTTAGTTAAGTAGGTAGTGTTTTTCCAGGAATTCATCCATTTCTTCTAGGTTTTCAAATTTGTTAGAGTACAATTTTTCATAATAATCTGAAATGATTCTTTTAATTTCGTTTGGTTCTGTTGTGATGTGGTCCTTCTCGTTTCTTATTCGGGTTATTTGTTTCCTTTCCTGTATTTCTTTAGTCAGTCTAGCCAATGGTTTATCAATTTTGTTAATTTTTTCAAAGAACCAGCTTTTGGCTTTGTTAATTCTTTCAATTGTTTTTCTGTTCTCTAATTCATTTAGTTCAGCTCTAATTTTGATTATTTGGTTTCTTCTCGTGCCTGATGGATTCTTTTGTTGCTCACTTTCTATTTGTTCAAGTTGTGGGGACAGTTCTCTGATTTGGGCTCTTTCTTCTTTTTGTATGTGTGCATTTATCGATCTAAATTGGCCTCTGAGCACTGCTTTTGCTGTGTCCCAGAGGTTTTGATAGGAAGTATTTTCATTCTCGTTGCATTCTATGAATTTCCTTATTCCCTCCTTGATGTCTTCTATAACCCAGTCTTTTCTCAGGAGGGTATTGTTCATTTTCCAAGTATTTGATTTCTTTTCCCTAGTTTTTCTGTTATTGATCTCTAGTTTTATTGCCTTGTGGTCTGAGAAGATGCTTTGTAATATTTCGATGTTTTGGACTCTGCAAAGGTTTCTTTTATGACGTAATATGTGGTCTATTCTAGAGAATGTTCCATGTGCGCTAGAAAAAAAAGTATATTTTGCAGCAGTTGGGTGGAGAGTTCTGTATAAGTCAATGAGGTCAAGTTGGTTGATTGTTGTAATTAGATCTTCCGTGTCTCTATTGAGCTTCTTACTGGATGTCCTGTTCTTCTCCGAAAGTGGTGTGTTGAAGTCTCCTACTATAATTGTGGAGGTCTCTATCTCACTTTTCAATTCTGTTAAAATTTGATTTATGTATCTTGCAGCCCTGTCATTGGGTGCATAAATATTTAATACGGTTATGTCTTCCTGATCAATTGTCCCTTGTATCATTATAAAGTGTCCTTCTTTATCCTTTGTGGTGGATTTAAGTCTAAAGTCTATTTTGTCCAAAATCAATATTGCTACTCCTCTTCTTTTTTGCTTATTGTTTGCTTGATATACTTTTTTCCATCCTTTGAGTTTTAGTTTGTTTGTGTCTCTAAGTCTAAGGTGTGTCTCTTGTAGGCAGCATATCGATGGATCGTGTTTCTTTATCCAGTCCGTGACTCTCTGTCTCTTTATTGGTGCACTTAGTCCATTTACATTCAGCGTAATTATAGATAAATAAGTT
This sequence comes from Elephas maximus indicus, assembly GCF_024166365.1. Lineage (NCBI taxonomy): Eukaryota > Metazoa > Chordata > Mammalia > Proboscidea > Elephantidae > Elephas > Elephas maximus. Next base: position 95,093,840 of record NC_064846.1, on the reverse strand, counting down.
TTTAGTGCTGTCATTTTGATGCCTTTTCACGTGTGTTATTGGCCATTTCATTTTTCCCCATACTTTTTTGTGCTGAGGCGTTTTTCTTAGTAGATTGTGAGATCCTCATTTTCATAATGTTTAACTTTATGTTAGTTGAGTCGTTACGTTTTTCTCGACTTTTTTCTTGAGTTATGGAGTTGATATTCCTTTTTGTGGTTACCTTATTATTTACCCCTATTTTTCTAAGGAAAAACCTAACTTGTATCGTTCTATATCGCCTTGTATCACTCTCCATCTGGCAGTTCAATGCCTCCTATATTTAGTCCCTCTTTTTGATTATTGTGATCTTTTACCTATTGATTTCCATGGTTCCCTGTTATGTGTATTATTTTGTTTATTTATTTATTTTTTAGAATTACTCTTAATTTGTTTGTTTTTGTGCTTTCCCTATTTGAGTTGCGTTGATATCAGGACGTTCTGTTTTGTGACCTTGTATTGTGCTGGTACCTGATATTATTGGTCATCAGGCCAAACAATCTCCTTTAGCATTTCTTGCAGTCTTGGTTTAGTTTTTGCAAATTCTCTAAACTTGTGTTTGTCTGTAAATATCTTAATTTCTCCTTCATATTTCAGAGAGAGTTTTGCTGGATATATGATCCTTGGCTGGCAGTTTTTCTCCTTCAGTGCTCTGTATACGTCGTCCCATTCCCTTCTTGCCTGCATGGTTTCTGCTGAGTAGTCAGAACATATTCTTATTGATTCTCCCTTGAAGGAAACCTTTCTTTTCTCCCTGGCTGCTTTTAAAATTTTCTGTTAATCTTTGGTTTTGGCGAGTTTGATGATAATATGTCTTGGTGTTTTTCTTTTTGGATCAATCTTAAATGGGGTTCGATGAGCACCTTGGATAGATATCCTTTCGTCTTTCATGATGTCAGGGAAGTTTTGTGTCAGGAGTTCTTCAACTATTTTCTCTGTGTTTTCTGTCCCTCCTCCCTGTTCTGGGACTCCAATCACCCGCAAGTTATCCTTCTTGATAGAGTCCCACATGATTCTTAGGGTTTCTTCATTTTTTTTTAATTCTTTTATCTGATTTTTTTCCAGCTATGTTGGCGTTGATTCCCTGGTCCTCCGGATGTCCCAGTCTACATTCTAATTGCTCGAGTCTGCTCCTCTGACTTCCTATTGCGTTGTCTAATTCTGTAATTTTATTGTTAATCTTTTGGATTTCTACATGCTGTCTCTCTATGGATTCTTGCAACTTACTAATTTTTCCACTATGTTCTTGAATAATCTTTTTGAGTTCTTCAACAGTTTCATCAGTGTGTTCCTTGGCTTTTTCTGCAGTTTGCCTTATTTCATTTGTGATGTCTTGAGGCATTCTGTAAATTAGTTTTTTATATTCTGTATCTGATAATTCCAGGATTGTATCTTCATTTGGGAAAGATTTTGATTCTTTTGTTTGGGGGTTTGTAGAAGCTGTCATGGTCTGCTTCTTTATGTGGTTTGATATGGACTGCTGTCTCCGAGCCATCACTGGGAAACTAGTTTTTCCAGAAAATCCGCTAAAAAAATGCAGTCAGATCCCTATCAGAGTTCTCCCTCTGGTTCAGGCTATTCGGATGTTAATGGAGCCGCCTGGGGGGGGTGGCGGAGGGATCAGAGAGCTAGGAGTGTAAACCTCATAATATAGCCAGAGTTGTTTGTCTTACTTGGAATGACTCTTATATCTGAGATTTCCGCGGGGCGCGTCGCCTATATGTATTGGCTGTGTGGAGATTGCCCCCTGGGGGTTCTGGCCCGCTGGCGTCACGGTCAGATCCTCCGCTGTCAGCCCCCACCCCCAAGGTTAAGGCTCCCCTACTGGGACGGTGCACTCCCGTCTCCAAAATCAGTCGCTGCCTCCCAGGGACTCCCCGTCCCGCCAGTCGCGTCGCGCGCCTCTCCCGCGAACCGGGTGAGGTCCCCCCCGGGGTCAGCTCAGGAGAGCGGAGCAGGTCCCCGTGCCTGAGTCGCGACTGCGTGTCCCGGCTGGGGCGCCGCTCTCCCCGTTCCAAGACCAGCCACTGCCTCCCGGGGACTTCTTCCACCGGCTACTCCGCCACACCGCCCGCGCAAACCAGCTGGGCCCGCTCGAACCGGTTGGGACGGTCCCGGGGTCAATTCAGGGAAATGTAGGTGATCCCCGCGCTCACGCCTCGCCCGCGCCCGCCAAAATCCCGGCGGGACGGCTCCCCGGCTGGGACGCTACTCTCCCCGCTCCAAGACCTGTCACTTCCTCCCGAGGACCTCTCCCTCCGGTGCGCCGCGCCGCTCGCGCGAACTGGGTGGGCCCGCCCGCACGAACGACTGGGCCCCCCCCGGGGTCAATTCGGGGAAATGTAGCTTGTCCCCGCGGTCGTGCCACGCCCACTCCCCGCCAAACTCCCGGCGGGACGGTTCCCCGGCTGGGACGCTGCTCTCCCCGCTCCAAGACCAGTCACTGCCTCCCGGGGACTTCTCCCACCGGCTGCGCCGCCACTCCGCCCACGCCAAGCGGCTGGGCTCCCTTCCGGGATGAGTTCGGGGGCTAGGGCTTGACCCCTTGTCTGTGCCGTCTGCCCCCCTGGGCTCTGCCCCAAATCGGGCTCCGAAGGTCACCTGCCAGGTACGCTGGCTCCTGGCTCTGAAAACAATCGCTGTCTCCCCGTATTTTGTTCGTTCTCCGACTCTAAATCTGTGTTTGTTGTTCAGAGTTCGTAGATTGTTATGTATGTGATCGATTCACTTGTTTTTCTGAGTCTTTGTTGCAAGAGGGATCCGCGGTAGCGTCCACCTAGTCCGCCGTCTTGGCCCCCTCTCAATTTTTTTTTTTTATGGGTGTGCATATATCTGTTTGTGTGAAGGCTCTTATTTCTCTAGGGTATATTCCGACGAGTGGGATTTCTGGGTTGTATGATAGTTCTATTTCTAACTGTTTAAGATAACGCCAGATAGATTTCCAAAGTGGTTGTACCATTTTACATTCCCACCAGCAGTGTATGAGAGTTCCAATCTCTCCGCAGCCTCTCCAACATTTATTATTTTGTGTTGTTTGGATTAATGCCAGCCTTGCTGGTGTGAGATGGAATCTCATCGTCGTTTTAATTTGAATTTCTCTAATGGTTAATGATCGAGAGCATTTTCTCATGTATCTGTTGGCTGCCTGAATATCTTCTTTAGTGAAATGTGTGTTCATCTCCTTTGCCCACTTCTTGATTGGGTCGTTTGCCTTTTTGTGGTTGAGTCCTGACAGAATCATGTAGATTTTAGAGATCAGGCGCTGGTCGGAGATGTCATAGCTGAAAATTCTTTCCCAATCTGTAGGTGGTCTTTTTACTCTTTTGGTGAAGTCTTTAGCTGAGCATAGGTGTTTGATTTTTAGGAGCTCCCAGTTATCGGGTTTCTCTTCATCACTTTTGGTAATGTTTTGTATTCTGTTTATGCCCTGTATTAGGGCTCCTAGGGTTGTCCCTATTTTTTCTTCCATGATCTTTATCGTTTTAGTCTTTATGTTTAGGTCTTTGATCCACTTGGAGTTAGTTTTTGTGCATGGTGTGAGGTATGGGTCCTGTTTCATTCTTTTGCAAATGGATATCCAGTTATGCCAGCGCCATTTGTTAAAAAGGCTATCTTTTCCCCAATTAATTGACACTGGTCCTTTGTCAAATATCAGCTGCTCATACGTGGATGGATCTATGTCTGGGTTCTCAATTCTGTTCCATTGGTCTATGTGCCTGTTGTTGTACCAGTAGCAGGCTGTTTTGACTACTGTGGCTGTATAATAGGTTCTGAAGTCAGGTAAAGTGAGGCCTCCCACTTTCTTCTTCTTTTTCAGTAGTGCTTTGCTTATCCGGGGCTTCTTTCCCTTCCCTATGAAATTGGTGATTTGTTTCTCTATCCCCTTAAAATATGACATTGGAATTTGGATCGGAAGTGCGCTAAATGTATAGATGGCTTTCGGTAGAATAGACATTTTTACTATGTTAAGTCTTCCTATCCATGAGCAAGGTATGTTTTTCCACTTAAGTATGTCCTTTTGAATTTCTTGTAGTAGAGCTTTGTAGTTTTCTTTGTATAGGTCTTTTACATCCTTGGTAAGATTTATTCCTAAGTATCTTATCTTCTTGGGGGCTACTGTGAATGGTATTGATTTGGTGATTTCCTCTTCGGTGTTCTTTTTGTTGATGTAGAAGAATCCAATTGATTTTTGTATGTTTATTTTATAACCTGAGACTCTGCCAAACTCTGCTATTCGTTTCAGTAGTTTTCTGGAGGATTCCTTAGGGTTTTCTGTGTATATAATCATGTCATCTGCAAATAGTGATAACTTTACTTCTTCCTTGCCAATCCGGGTACCTTTTATTTCTTTGTCTAGCCTAATTGCCCTGGCTAGGACTTCCAGCACGATGTTGAATAAAAGCGGTGATAGAGGGCATCCTTGTCTGGTTCCCGTTCTCAAGGGAAATGCTTTCAGGTTCTCTCCATTTAGAGTGATATTGGCTGTTGGCTTTGCATAGATGCCCTTTATTATGTTGAGGAATTTTCCTTCAATTCCTATTTTGGTGAGAGTTTTTATCATAAATGGGTGTTGGACTTTGTCAAATGCTTTTTCCGCATCAATTGATAAGATCGTGTGGTTTTTGTCTTTTGTTTTATTTATGTAATGGATTACATTAATGGTTTTTCTGATATTAAACCAGCCTTGCATACCTGGTATAAATCCCACTTGATCAGGGTGAATTATTTTTTTGATGTGTTGTTGGATTCTATTGGCTAGAATTTTGTTGAGGATTTTTGCATCAATGTTCATGAGGGATATAGGTCTATAATTTTCTTTTTTTGTCATATCTTTACCTGGTTTTGGTATCAGGGAGATGGTGGCTTCATAGAATGAGTTGGGTAGTATTCCGTCATTTTCTATGCTTTGGGATACCTTCAGAAGTAGTGGTGTTAACTCTTCTCTGAAAGTTTGGTAGAACTCTGCAGTGAAGCCGTCCGGGCCAGGTCTTTTTTTTTTGTTGGGAGTTTTTTCATTACCGTTTCAATCTCTTTTTTTGTTATGGGTCTATTTAGTTGTTCTACTTCTGAATGTGTTAGTTAAGTAGGTAGTGTTTTTCCAGGAATTCATCCATTTCTTCTAGGTTTTCAAATTTGTTAGAGTACAATTTTTCATAATAATCTGAAATGATTCTTTTAATTTCGTTTGGTTCTGTTGTGATGTGGTCCTTCTCGTTTCTTATTCGGGTTATTTGTTTCCTTTCCTGTATTTCTTTAGTCAGTCTAGCCAATGGTTTATCAATTTTGTTAATTTTTTCAAAGAACCAGCTTTTGGCTTTGTTAATTCTTTCAATTGTTTTTCTGTTCTCTAATTCATTTAGTTCAGCTCTAATTTTGATTATTTGGTTTCTTCTCGTGCCTGATGGATTCTTTTGTTGCTCACTTTCTATTTGTTCAAGTTGTGGGGACAGTTCTCTGATTTGGGCTCTTTCTTCTTTTTGTATGTGTGCATTTATCGATCTAAATTGGCCTCTGAGCACTGCTTTTGCTGTGTCCCAGAGGTTTTGATAGGAAGTATTTTCATTCTCGTTGCATTCTATGAATTTCCTTATTCCCTCCTTGATGTCTTCTATAACCCAGTCTTTTCTCAGGAGGGTATTGTTCATTTTCCAAGTATTTGATTTCTTTTCCCTAGTTTTTCTGTTATTGATCTCTAGTTTTATTGCCTTGTGGTCTGAGAAGATGCTTTGTAATATTTCGATGTTTTGGACTCTGCAAAGGTTTCTTTTATGACGTAATATGTGGTCTATTCTAGAGAATGTTCCATGTGCGCTAGAAAAAAAAGTATATTTTGCAGCAGTTGGGTGGAGAGTTCTGTATAAGTCAATGAGGTCAAGTTGGTTGATTGTTGTAATTAGATCTTCCGTGTCTCTATTGAGCTTCTTACTGGATGTCCTGTCCTTCTCCGAAAGTGGTGTGTTGAAGTCTCCTACTATAATTGTGGAGGTCTCTATCTCACTTTTCAATTCTGTTAAAATTTGATTTATGTATCTTGCAGCCCTGTCATTGGGTGCATAAATATTTAATACGGTTATGTCTTCCTGATCAATTGTCCCTTGTATCATTATAAAGTGTCCTTCTTTATCCTTTGTGGTGGATTTAAGTCTAAAGTCTATTTTGTCCAAAATCAATATTGCTACTCCTCTTCTTTTTTGCTTATTGTTTGCTTGATATACTTTTTTCCATCCTTTGAGTTTTAGTTTGTTTGTGTCTCTAAGTCTAAGGTGTGTCTCTTGTAGGCAGCATATCGATGGATCGTGTTTCTTTATCCAGTCCGTGACTCTCTGTCTCTTTATTGGTGCACTTAGTCCATTTACATTCAGCGTAATTATAGATAAATAAGTTTTTAGTGCTGTCATTTTGATGCCTTTTCACGTGTGTTATTGGCCATTTCATTTTTCCCCATACTTTTTTGTGCTGAGGCGTTTTTCTTAGTAGATTGTGAGATCCTCATTTTCATAATGTTTAACTTTATGTTAGTTGAGTCGTTACGTTTTTCTCGACTTTTTTCTTGAGTTATGGAGTTGATATTCCTTTTTGTGGTTACCTTATTATTTACCCCTATTTTTCTAAGGAAAAACCTAACTTGTATCGTTCTATATCGCCTTGTATCACTCTCCATCTGGCAGTTCAATGCCTCCTATATTTAGTCCCTCTTTTTGATTATTGTGATCTTTTACCTATTGATTTCCATGGTTCCCTGTTATGTGTATTATTTTGTTTATTTATTTATTTTTTAGAATTACTCTTAATTTGTTTGTTTTTGTGCTTTCCCTATTTGAGTTGCGTTGATATCAGGACGTTCTGTTTTGTGACCTTGTATTGTGCTGGTACCTGATATTATTGGTCATCAGGCCAAACAATCTCCTTTAGCATTTCTTGCAGTCTTGGTTTAGTTTTTGCAAATTCTCTAAACTTGTGTTTGTCTGTAAATATCTTAATTTCTCCTTCATATTTCAGAGAGAGTTTTGCTGGATATATGATCCTTGGCTGGCAGTTTTTCTCCTTCAGTGCTCTGTATACGTCGTCCCATTCCCTTCTTGCCTGCATGGTTTCTGCTGAGTAGTCAGAACATATTCTTATTGATTCTCCCTTGAAGGAAACCTTTCTTTTCTCCCTGGCTGCTTTTAAAATTTTCTGTTAGTCTTTGGTTTTGGCGAGTTTGATGATAATATGTCTTGGTGTTTTTCTTTTTGGATCAATCTTAAATGGGGTTCGATGAGCACCTTGGATAGATATCCTTTCGTCTTTCATGATGTCAGGGAAGTTTTGTGTCAGGAGTTCTTCAACTATTTTCTCTGTGTTTTCTGTCCCTCCTCCCTGTTCTGGGACTCCAATCACCCGCAAGTTATCCTTCTTGATAGAGTCCCACATGATTCTTAGGGTTTCTTCATTTTTTTTTAATTCTTTTATCTGATTTTTTTCCAGCTATGTTGGTGTTGATTCCCTGGTCCTCCGGATGTCCCAGTCTACATTCTAATTGCTCGAGTCTGCTCCTCTGACTTCCTATTGCGTTGTCTAATTCTGTAATTTTATTGTTAATCTTTTGGATTTCTACATGCTGTCTCTCTATGGATTCTTGCAACTTACTAATTTTTCCACTATGTTCTTGAATAATCTTTTTGAGTTCTTCAACAGTTTCATCAGTGTGTTCCTTGGCTTTTTCTGCAGTTTGCCTTATTTCATTTGTGATGTCTTGAGGCATTCTGTAAATTAGTTTTTTATATTCTGTATCTGATAATTCCAGGATTGTATCTTCATTTGGGAAAGATTTTGATTCTTTTGTTTGGGGGTTTGTAGAAGCTGTCATGGTCTGCTTCTTTATGTGGTTTGATATGGACTGCTGTCTCCGAGCCATCACTGGGAAACTAGTTTTTCCAGAAAATCCGCTAAAAAAATGCAGTCAGATCCCTATCAGAGTTCTCCCTCTGGTTCAGGCTATTCGGATGTTAATGGAGCCGCCTGGGGAGGGTGGCGGAGGGATCAGAGAGCTAGGAGTGTAAACCTCATAATATAGCCAGAGTTGTTTGTCCTACTTGGAATGACTCTTATATCTGAGATTTCCGCGGGGCGCGTCGCCTATATGTATTGGCTGTGTGGAGATTGCCCCCTGGGGGTTCTGGCCCGCTGGCGTCACGGTCAGATCCTCCGCTGTCAGCCCCCACCCCCAAGGTTAAGGCTCCCCTACTGGGACGTGCACTCCCGTCTCCAAAATCAGTCGCTGCCTCCCAGGGACTCCCCGTCCCGCCAGTCGCGTCGCGCGCCTCTCCCGCGAACCGGGTGAGGTCCCCCCCGGGGTCAGCTCAGGAGAGCGGAGCAGGTCCCCGTGCCTGAGTCGCGACTGCGTGTCCCGGCTGGGAGGCCGCTCTCCCCGTTCCAAGACCAGCCACTGCCTCCCGGGGACTTCTTCCACCGGCTACTCCGCCACACCGCCCGCGCAAACCAGCTGGGCCCGCTCGAACCGGTTGGGACGGTCCCGGGGTCAATTCAGGGAAATGTAGGTGATCCCCGCGCTCACGCCTCGCCCGCGCCCGCCAAAATCCCAGCGGGACGGCTCCCCGGCTGGGACGCTACTCTCCCCGCTCCAAGACCTGTCACTTCCTCCCGAGGACCTCTCCCTCCGGTGCGCCGCGCCGCTCGCGCGAACTGGGTGGGCCCGCCCGCACGAACGACTGGGCCCCCCCCGGGGTCAATTCGGGGAAATGTAGCTTGTCCCCGCGGTCGTGCCACGCCCACTCCCCGCCAAACTCCCGGCGGGACGGTTCCCCAGCTGGGACGCTGCTCTCCCCGCTCCAAGACCAGTCACTGCCTCCCGGGGACTTCTCCCACCGGCTGCGCCGCCACTCCGCCCACGCCAAGCGGCTGGGCTCCCTTCCGGGATGAGTTCGGGGGCTAGGGCTTGACCCCTTGTCTGTGCCGTCTGCCCCCCTGGGCTCTGCCCCAAATCGGGCTCCGAAGGTCACCTGCCAGGTACGCTGGCTCCTGGCTCTGAAAACAATCGCTGTCTCCCCGTATTTTGTTCGTTCTCCGACTCTAAATCTGTGTTTGTTGTTCAGAGTTCGTAGATTGTTATGTATGTGATCGATTCACTTGTTTTTCTGAGTCTTTGTTGCAAGAGGGATCCGCGGTAGCGTCCACCTAGTCCGCCGTCTTGGCCCCCTCTCAATTTTTTTTTTTTTATGGGTGTGCATATATCTGTTTGTGTGAAGGCTCTTATTTCTCTAGGGTATATTCCGACGAGTGGGATTTCTGGGTTGTATGATAGTTCTATTTCTAACTGTTTAAGATAACGCCAGATAGATTTCCAAAGTGGTTGTACCATTTTACATTCCCACCAGCAGTGTATGAGAGTTCCAATCTCTCCGCAGCCTCTCCAACATTTATTATTTTGTGTTGTTTGGATTAATGCCAGCCTTGCTGGTGTGAGATGGAATCTCATCGTCGTTTTAATTTGAATTTCTCTAATGGTTAATGATCGAGAGCATTTTCTCATGTATCTGTTGGCTGCCTGAATATCTTCTTTAGTGAAATGTGTGTTCATCTCCTTTGCCCACTTCTTGATTGGGTTGTTTGCCTTTTTGTGGTTGAGTCCTGACAGAATCATGTAGATTTTAGAGATCAGGCGCTGGTCGGAGATGTCATAGCTGAAAATTCTTTCCCAATCTGTAGGTGGTCTTTTTACTCTTTTGGTGAAGTCTTTAGCTGAGCATAGGTGTTTGATTTTTAGGAGCTCCCAGTTATCGGGTTTCTCTTCATCACTTTTGGTAATGTTTTGTATTCTGTTTATGCCCTGTATTAGGGCTCCTAGGGTTGTCCCTATTTTTTCTTCCATGATCTTTATCGTTTTAGTCTTTATGTTTAGGTCTTTGATCCACTTGGAGTTAGTTTTTGTGCATGGTGTGAGGTATGGGTCCTGTTTCATTCTTTTGCAAATGGATATCCAGTTATGGCAGCGCCATTTGTTAAAAAGGCTATCTTTTCCCCAATTAATTGACACTGGTCCTTTGTCAAATATCAGCTGCTCATACGTGGATGGATCTATGTCTGGGTTCTCAATTCTGTTCCATTGGTCTATGTGCCTGTTGTTGTACCAGTAGCAGGCTGTTTTGACTACTGTGGCTGTATAATAGGTTCTGAAGTCAGGTAAAGTGAGGCCTCCCACTTTCTTCTTCTTTTTCAGTAGTGCTTTGCTTATCCGGGGCTTCTTTCCCTTCCCTATGAAATTGGTGATTTGTTTCTCTATCCCCTTAAAATATGACATTGGAATTTGGATCGGAAGTGCGCTAAATGTATAGATGGCTTTCGGTAGAATAGACATTTTTACTATGTTAAGTCTTCCTATCCATGAGCAAGGTATGTTTTTCCACTTAAGTATGTCCTTTTGAATTTCTTGTAGTAGAGCTTTGTAGTTTTCTTTGTATAGGTCTTTTACATCCTTGGTAAGATTTATTCCTAAGTATCTTATCTTCTTGGGGGCTACTGTGAATGGTATTGATTTGGTGATTTCCTCTTCGGTGTTCTTTTTGTTGATGTAGAAGAATCCAATTGATTTTTGTATGTTTATTTTATAACCTGAGACTCTGCCAAACTCTGCTATTCGTTTCAGTAGTTTTCTGGAGGATTCCTTAGGGTTTTCTGTGTATATAATCATGTCATCTGCAAATAGTGATAACTTTACTTCTTCCTTGCCAATCCGGGTACCTTTTATTTCTTTGTCTAGCCTAATTGCCCTGGCTAGGACTTCCAGCACGATGTTGAATAAAAGCGGTGATAGAGGGCATCCTTGTCTGGTTCCCGTTCTCAAGGGAAATGCTTTCAGGTTCTCTCCATTTAGAGTGATATTGGCTGTTGGCTTTGCATAGATGCCCTTTATTATGTTGAGGAATTTTCCTTCAATTCCTATTTTGGTGAGAGTTTTTATCATAAATGGGTGTTGGACTTTGTCAAATGCTTTTTCCGCATCAATTGATAAGATCGTGTGGTTTTTGTCTTTTGTTTTATTTATGTAATGGATTACATTAATGGTTTTTCTGATATTAAACCAGCCTTGCATACCTGGTATAAATCCCACTTGATCAGGGTGAATTATTTTTTTGATGTGTTGTTGGATTCTATTGGCTAGAATTTTGTTGAGGATTTTTGCATCAATGTTCATGAGGGATATAGGTCTATAATTTTCTTTTTTTGTCATATCTTTACCTGGTTTTGGTATCAGGGAGATGGTGGCTTCATAGAATGAGTTGGGTAGTATTCCGTCATTTTCTATGCTTTGGGATACCTTCAGAAGTAGTGGTGTTAACTCTTCTCTGAAAGTTTGGTAGAACTCTGCAGTGAAGCCGTCCGGGCCAGGTCTTTTTTTTTGTTGGGAGTTTTTTCATTACCGTTTCAATCTCTTTTTTTGTTATGGGTCTATTTAGTTGTTCTACTTCTGAATGTGTTAGTTAAGTAGGTAGTGTTTTTCCAGGAATTCATCCATTTCTTCTAGGTTTTCAAATTTGTTAGAGTACAATTTTTCATAATAATCTGAAATGATTCTTTTAATTTCGTTTGGTTCTGTTGTGATGTGGTCCTTCTCGTTTCTTATTCGGGTTATTTGTTTCCTTTCCTGTATTTCTTTAGTCAGTCTAGCCAATGGTTTATCAATTTTGTTAATTTTTTCAAAGAACCAGCTTTTGGCTTTGTTAATTCTTTCAATTGTTTTTCTGTTCTCTAATTCATTTAGTTCAGCTCTAATTTTGATTATTTGGTTTCTTCTCGTGCCTGATGGATTCTTTTGTTGCTCACTTTCTATTTGTTCAAGTTGTGGGGACAGTTCTCTGATTTGGGCTCTTTCTTCTTTTTGTATGTGTGCATTTATCGATCTAAATTGGCCTCTGAGCACTGCTTTTGCTGTGTCCCAGAGGTTTTGATAGGAAGTATTTTCATTCTCGTTGCATTCTATGAATTTCCTTATTCCCTCCTTGATGTCTTCTATAACCCAGTCTTTTCTCAGGAGGGTATTGTTCATTTTCCAAGTATTTGATTTCTTTTCCCTAGTTTTTCTGTTATTGATCTCTAGTTTTATTGCCTTGTGGTCTGAGAAGATGCTTTGTAATATTTCGATGTTTTGGACTCTGCAAAGGTTTCTTTTATGACGTAATATGTGGTCTATTCTAGAGAATGTTCCATGTGCGCTAGAAAAAAAAGTATATTTTGCAGCAGTTGGGTGGAGAGTTCTGTATAAGTCAATGAGGTCAAGTTGGTTGGTTGTTGTAATTAGATCTTCCGTGTCTCTATTGAGCTTCTTACTGGATGTCCTGTCCTTCTCCGCAAGTGGTGTGTTGAAGTCTCCTACTATAATTGTGGAGGTCTCTATCTCACTTTTCAATTCTGTTAAAATTTGATTTATGTATCTTGCAGCCCTGTCATTGGGTGCATAAATATTTAATACGGTTATGTCTTCCTGATCAATTGTCCCTTGTATCATTATAAAGTGTCCTTCTTTATCCTTTGTGGTGGATTTAAGTCTAAAGCCTATTTTGTCCAAAATCAATATTGCTACTCCTCTTCTTTTTTGCTTATTGTTTGCTTGATATACTTTTTTCCATCCTTTGAGTTTTAGTTTGTTTGTGTCTCTAAGTCTAAGGTGTGTCTCTTGTAGGCAGCATATCGATGGATCGTGTTTCTTTATCCAGTCCGTGACTCTCTGTCTCTTTATTGGTGCACTTAGTCCATTTACATTCAGCGTAATTATAGATAAATAAGTTTTTAGTGCTGTCATTTTGATGCCTTTTCACGTGTGTTATTGGCCATTTCATTTTTCCCCATACTTTTTTGTGCTGAGGCGTTTTTCTTAGTAGATTGTGAGATCCTCATTTTCATAATGTTTAACTTTATGTTAGTTGAGTCGTTACGTTTTTCTCGACTTTTTTCTTGAGTTATGGAGTTGATATTCCTTTTTGTGGTTACCTTATTATTTACCCCTATTTTTCTAAGGAAAAACCTAACTTGTATCGTTCTATATCGCCTTGTATCACTCTCCATCTGGCAGTTCAATGCCTCCTATATTTAGTCCCTCTTTTTGATTATTGTGATCTTTTACCTATTGATTTCCATGGTTCCCTGTTATGTGTATTATTTTGTTTATTTATTTATTTTTTAGAATTACTCTTAATTTGTTTGTTTTTGTGCTTTCCCTATTTGAGTTGCGTTGATATCAGGACGTTCTGTTTTGTGACCTTGTATTGTGCTGGTACCTGATATTATTGGTCATCAGGCCAAACAATCTCCTTTAGCATTTCTTGCAGTCTTGGTTTAGTTTTTGCAAATTCTCTAAACTTGTGTTTGTCTGTAAATATCTTAATTTCTCCTTCATATTTCAGAGAGAGTTTTGCTGGATATATGATCCTTGGCTGGCAGTTTTTCTCCTTCAGTGCTCTGTATACGTCGTCCCATTCCCTTCTTGCCTGCATGGTTTCTGCTGAGTAGTCAGAACATATTCTTATTGATTCTCCCTTGAAGGAAACCTTTCTTTTCTCCCTGGCTGCTTTTAAAATTTTCTGTTAGTCTTTGGTTTTGGCGAGTTTGATGATAATATGTCTTGGTGTTTTTCTTTTTGGATCAATCTTAAATGGGGTTCGATGAACACCTTGGATAGATATCCTTTCGTCTTTCATGATGTCAGGGAAGTTTTGTGTCAGGAGTTCTTCAACTATTTTCTCTGTGTTTTCTGTCCCTCCTCCCTGTTCTGGGACTCCAATCACCCGCAAGTTATCCTTCTTGATAGAGTCCCACATGATTCTTAGGGTTTCTTCATTTTTTTTTAATTCTTTTATCTGATTTTTTTCCAGCTATGTTGGTGTTGATTCCCTGGTCCTCCGGATGTCCCAGTCTACATTCTAATTGCTCGAGTCTGCTCCTCTGACTTCCTATTGCGTTGTCTAATTCTGTAATTTTATTGTTAATCTTTTGGATTTCTACATGCTGTCTCTCTATGGATTCTTGCAACTTACTAATTTTTCCACTATGTTCTTGAATAATCTTTTTGAGTTCTTCAACAGTTTCATCAGTGTGTTCCTTGGCTTTTTCTGCAGTTTGCCTTATTTCATTTGTGATGTCTTGAGGCATTCTGTAAATTAGTTTTTTATATTCTGTATCTGATAATTCCAGGATTGTATCTTCATTTGGGAAAGATTTTGATTCTTTTGTTTGGGGGTTTGTAGAAGCTGTCATGGTCTGCTTCTTTATGTGGTTTGATATGGACTGCTGTCTCTGAGCCATCACTGGGAAACTAGTTTTTCCAGAAAATCCGCTAAAAAAATGCAGTCAGATCCCTATCAGAGTTCTCCCTCTGGTTCAGGCTATTCGGATGTTAATGGAGCCGCCTGGGGAGGGTGGCGGAGGGATCAGAGAGCTAGGAGTGTAAACCTCATAATATAGCCAGAGTTGTTTGTCCTACTTGGAATGACTCTTATATCTGAGATTTCCGCGGGGCGCGTCGCCTATATGTATTGGCTGTGTGGAGATTGCCCCCTGGGGGTTCTGGCCCGCTGGCGTCACGGTCAGATCCTCCGCTGTCAGCCCCCACCCCCAAGGTTAAGGCTCCCCTACTGGGACGGTGCACTCCCGTCTCCAAAATCAGTCGCTGCCTCCCAGGGACTCCCCGTCCCGCCAGTCGCGTCGCGCGCCTCTCCCGCGAACCGGGTGAGGTCCCCCCCGGGGTCAGCTCAGGAGAGCGGAGCAGGTCCCCGTGCCTGAGTCGCGACTGCGTGTCCCGGCTGGGGCGCCGCTCTCCCCGTTCCAAGACCAGCCACTGCCTCCCGGGGACTTCTTCCACCGGCTACTCCGCCACACCGCCCGCGCAAACCAGCTGGGCCCGCTCGAACCGGTTGGGACGGTCCCGGGGTCAATTCAGGGAAATGTAGGTGATCCCCGCGCTCACGCCTCGCCCGCGCCCGCCAAAATCCCGGCGGGACGGCTCCCCGGCTGGGACGCTACTCTCCCCGCTCCAAGACCTGTCACTTCCTCCCGAGGACCTCTCCCTCCGGTGCGCCGCGCCGCTCGCGCGAACTGGGTGGGCCCGCCCGCACGAACGACTGGGCCCCCCCGGGGTCAATTCGGGGAAATGTAGCTTGTCCCCGCGGTCGTGCCACGCCCGCTCCCCGCCAAACTCCCGGCAGGACGGTTCCCCGGCTGGGACGCTGCTCTCCCCGCTCCAAGACCAGTCACTGCCTCCCGGGGACTTCTCCCACCGGCTGCGCCGCCACTCCGCCCACGCCAAGCGGCTGGGCTCCCTTCCGGGATGAGTTCGGGGGCTAGGGCTTGACCCCTTATCTGTGCCGTCTGCCCCCCTGGGCTCTGCCCCAAATCGGGCTCCGAAGGTCACCTGCCAGGTACGCTGGCTCCTGGCTCTGAAAACAATCGCTGTCTCCCCGTATTTTGTTCGTTCTCCGACTCTAAATCTGTGTTTGTTGTTCAGAGTTCGTAGATTGTTATGTATGTGATCGATTCACTTGTTTTTCTGAGTCTTTGTTGCAAGAGGGATCCGCGGTAGCGTCCACCTAGTCCGCCGTCTTGGCCCCCTCTCAATTTTTTTTTTTTTATGGGTGTGCATATATCTGTTTGTGTGAAGGCTCTTATTTCTCTAGGGTATATTCCGACGAGTGGGATTTCTGGGTTGTATGATAGTTCTATTTCTAACTGTTTAAGATAACGCCAGATAGATTTCCAAAGTGGTTGTACCATTTTACATTCCCACCAGCAGTGTATGAGAGTTCCAATCTCTCCGCAGCCTCTCCAACATTTATTATTTTGTGTTGTTTGGATTAATGCCAGCCTTGCTGGTGTGAGATGGAATCTCATCGTCGTTTTAATTTGAATTTCTCTAATGGTTAATGATCGAGAGCATTTTCTCATGTATCTGTTGGCTGCCTGAATATCTTCTTTAGTGAAATGTGTGTTCATCTCCTTTGCCCACTTCTTGATTGGGTCGTTTGCCTTTTTGTGGTTGAGTCCTGACAGAATCATGTAGATTTTAGAGATCAGGCGCTGGTCGGAGATGTCATAGCTGAAAATTCTTTCCCAATCTGTAGGTGGTCTTTTTACTCTTTTGGTGAAGTCTTTAGCTGAGCATAGGTGTTTGATTTTTAGGAGCTCCCAGTTATCGGGTTTCTCTTCATCACTTTTGGTAATGTTTTGTATTCTGTTTATGCCCTGTATTAGGGCTCCTAGGGTTGTCCCTATTTTTTCTTCCATGATCTTTATCGTTTTAGTCTTTATGTTTAGGTCTTTGATCCACTTGGAGTTAGTTTTTGTGCATGGTGTGAGGTATGGGTCCTGTTTCATTCTTTCGCAAATGGATATCCAGTTATGGCAGCGCCATTTGTTAAAAAGGCTATCTTTTCCCCAATTAATTGACACTGGTCCTTTGTCAAATATCAGCTGCTCATACGTGGATGGATCTATGTCTGGGTTCTCAATTCTGTTCCATTGGTCTATGTGCCTGTTGTTGTACCAGTAGCAGGCTGTTTTGACTACTGTGGCTGTATAATAGGTTCTGAAGTCAGGTAAAGTGAGGCCTCCCACTTTCTTCTTCTTTTTCAGTAGTGCTTTGCTTATCCGGGGCTTCTTTCCCTTCCCTATGAAATTGGTGATTTGTTTCTCTATCCCCTTAAAATATGACATTGGAATTTGGATCGGAAGTGCGCTAAATGTATAGATGGCTTTCGGTAGAATAGACATTTTTACTATGTTAAGTCTTCCTATCCATGAGCAAGGTATGTTTTTCCACTTAAGTATGTCCTTTTGAATTTCTTGTAGTAGAGCTTTGTAGTTTTCTTTGTATAGGTCTTTTACATCCTTGGTAAGATTTATTCCTAAGTATCTTATCTTCTTGGGGGCTACTGTGAATGGTATTGATTTGGTGATTTCCTCTTCGGTGTTCTTTTTGTTGATGTAGAAGAATCCAATTGATTTTTGTATGTTTATTTTATAACCTGAGACTCTGCCAAACTCTGCTATTCGTTTCAGTAGTTTTCTGGAGGATTCCTTAGGGTTTTCTGTGTATATAATCATGTCATCTGCAAATAGTGATAACTTTACTTCTTCCTTGCCAATCCGGGTACCTTTTATTTCTTTGTCTAGCCTAATTGCCCTGGCTAGGACTTCCAGCACGATGTTGAATAAAAGCGGTGATAGAGGGCATCCTTGTCTGGTTCCCGTTCTCAAGGGAAATGCTTTCAGGTTCTCTCCATTTAGAGTGATATTGGCTGTTGGCTTTGCATAGATGCCCTTTATTATGTTGAGGAATTTTCCTTCAATTCCTATTTTGGTGAGAGTTTTTATCATAAATGGGTGTTGGACTTTGTCAAATGCTTTTTCCGCATCAATTGATAAGATCGTGTGGTTTTTGTCTTTTGTTTTATTTATGTAATGGATTACATTAATGGTTTTTCTGATATTAAACCAGCCTTGCATACCTGGTATAAATCCCACTTGATCAGGGTGAATTATTTTTTTGATGTGTTGTTGGATTCTATTGGCTAGAATTTTGTTGAGGATTTTTGCATCAATGTTCATGAGGGATATAGGTCTATAATTTTCTTTTTTTGTCATATCTTTACCTGGTTTTGGTATCAGGGAGATGGTGGCTTCATAGAATGAGTTGGGTAGTATTCCGTCATTTTCTATGCTTTGGGATACCTTCAGAAGTAGTGGTGTTAACTCTTCTCTGAAAGTTTGGTAGAACTCTGCAGTGAAGCCGTCCGGGCCAGGTCTTTTTTTTTGTTGGGAGTTTTTTCATTACCGTTTCAATCTCTTTTTTTGTTATGGGTCTATTTAGTTGTTCTACTTCTGAATGTGTTAGTTAAGTAGGTAGTGTTTTTCCAGGAATTCATCCATTTCTTCTAGGTTTTCAAATTTGTTAGAGTACAATTTTTCATAATAATCTGAAATGATTCTTTTAATTTCGTTTGGTTCTGTTGTGATGTGGTCCTTCTCGTTTCTTATTCGGGTTATTTGTTTCCTTTCCTGTATTTCTTTAGTCAGTCTAGCCAATGGTTTATCAATTTTGTTAATTTTTTCAAAGAACCAGCTTTTGGCTTTGTTAATTCTTTCAATTGTTTTTCTGTTCTCTAATTCATTTAGTTCAGCTCTAATTTTGATTATTTGGTTTCTTCTCGTGCCTGATGGATTCTTTTGTTGCTCACTTTCTATTTGTTCAAGTTGTGGGGACAGTTCTCTGATTTGGGCTCTTTCTTCTTTTTGTATGTGTGCATTTATCGATCTAAATTGGCCTCTGAGCACTGCTTTTGCTGTGTCCCAGAGGTTTTGATAGGAAGTATTTTCATTCTCGTTGCATTCTATGAATTTCCTTATTCCCTCCTTGATGTCTTCTATAACCCAGTCTTTTCTCAGGAGGGTATTGTTCATTTTCCAAGTATTTGATTTCTTTTCCCTAGTTTTTCTGTTATTGATCTCTAGTTTTATTGCCTTGTGGTCTGAGAAGATGCTTTGTAATATTTCGATGTTTTGGACTCTGCAAAGGTTTCTTTTATGACGTAATATGTGGTCTATTCTAGAGAATGTTCCATGTGCGCTAGAAAAAAAAGTATATTTTGCAGCAGTTGGGTGGAGAGTTCTGTATAAGTCAATGAGGTCAAGTTGGTTGGTTGTTGTAATTAGATCTTCCGTGTCTCTATTGAGCTTCTTACTGGATGTCCTGTCCTTCTCCGCAAGTGGTGTGTTGAAGTCTCCTACTATAATTGTGGAGGTCTCTATCTCACTTTTCAATTCTGTTAAAATTTGATTTATGTATCTTGCAGCCCTGTCATTGGGTGCATAAATATTTAATACGGTTATGTCTTCCTGATCAATTGTCCCTTGTATCATTATAAAGTGTCCTTCTTTATCCTTTGTGGTGGATTTAAGTCTAAAGCCTATTTTGTCCAAAATCAATATTGCTACTCCTCTTCTTTTTTGCTTATTGTTTGCTTGATATACTTTTTTCCATCCTTTGAGTTTTAGTTTGTTTGTGTCTCTAAGTCTAAGGTGTGTCTCTTGTAGGCAGCATATCGATGGATCGTGTTTCTTTATCCAGTCCGTGACTCTCTGTCTCTTTATTGGTGCACTTAGTCCATTTACATTCAGCGTAATTATAGATAAATAAGTTTTTAGTGCTGTCATTTTGATGCCTTTTCACGTGTGTTATTGGCCATTTCATTTTTCCCCATACTTTTTTGTGCTGAGGCGTTTTTCTTAGTAGATTGTGAGATCCTCATTTTCATAATGTTTAACTTTATGTTAGTTGAGTCGTTACGTTTTTCTCGACTTTTTTCTTGAGTTATGGAGTTGATATTCCTTTTTGTGGTTACCTTATTATTTACCCCTATTTTTCTAAGGAAAAACCTAACTTGTATCGTTCTATATCGCCTTGTATCACTCTCCATCTGGCAGTTCAATGCCTCCTATATTTAGTCCCTCTTTTTGATTATTGTGATCTTTTACCTATTGATTTCCATGGTTCCCTGTTATGTGTATTATTTTGTTTATTTATTTATTTTTTAGAATTACTCTTAATTTGTTTGTTTTTGTGCTTTCCCTATTTGAGTTGCGTTGATATCAGGACGTTCTGTTTTGTGACCTTGTATTGTGCTGGTACCTGATATTATTGGTCATCAGGCCAAACAATCTCCTTTAGCATTTCTTGCAGTCTTGGTTTAGTTTTTGCAAATTCTCTAAACTTGTGTTTGTCTGTAAATATCTTAATTTCTCCTTCATATTTCAGAGAGAGTTTTGCTGGATATATGATCCTTGGCTGGCAGTTTTTCTCCTTCAGTGCTCTGTATACGTCGTCCCATTCCCTTCTTGCCTGCATGGTTTCTGCTGAGTAGTCAGAACATATTCTTATTGATTCTCCCTTGAAGGAAACCTTTCTTTTCTCCCTGGCTGCTTTTAAAATTTTCTGTTAGTCTTTGGTTTTGGCGAGTTTGATGATAATATGTCTTGGTGTTTTTCTTTTTGGATCAATCTTAAATGGGGTTCGATGAACACCTTGGATAGATATCCTTTCGTCTTTCATGATGTCAGGGAAGTTTTGTGTCAGGAGTTCTTCAACTATTTTCTCTGTGTTTTCTGTCCCTCCTCCCTGTTCTGGGACTCCAATCACCCGCAAGTTATCCTTCTTGATAGAGTCCCACATGATTCTTAGGGTTTCTTCATTTTTTTTTAATTCTTTTATCTGATTTTTTTCCAGCTATGTTGGTGTTGATTCCCTGGTCCTCCGGATGTCCCAGTCTACATTCTAATTGCTCGAGTCTGCTCCTCTGACTTCCTATTGCGTTGTCTAATTCTGTAATTTTATTGTTAATCTTTTGGATTTCTACATGCTGTCTCTCTATGGATTCTTGCAACTTACTAATTTTTCCACTATGTTCTTGAATAATCTTTTTGAGTTCTTCAACAGTTTCATCAGTGTGTTCCTTGGCTTTTTCTGCAGTTTGCCTTATTTCATTTGTGATGTCTTGAGGCATTCTGTAAATTAGTTTTTTATATTCTGTATCTGATAATTCCAGGATTGTATCTTCATTTGGGAAAGATTTTGATTCTTTTGTTTGGGGGTTTGTAGAAGCTGTCATGGTCTGCTTCTTTATGTGGTTTGATATGGACTGCTGTCTCCGAGCCATCACTGGGAAACTAGTTTTTCCAGAAAATCCGCTAAAAAAATGCAGTCAGATCCCTATCAGAGTTCTCCCTCTGGTTCAGGCTATTCGGATGTTAATGGAGCCGCCTGGGGAGGGTGGCGGAGGGATCAGAGAGCTAGGAGTGTAAACCTCATAATATAGCCAGAGTTGTTTGTCCTACTTGGAATGACTCTTATATCTGAGATTTCCGCGGGGCGCGTCGCCTATATGTATTGGCTGTGTGGAGATTGCCCCCTGGGGGTTCTGGCCCGCTGGCGTCACGGTCAGATCCTCCGCTGTCAGCCCCCACCCCCAAGGTTAAGGCTCCCCTACTGGGACGGTGCACTCCCGTCTCCAAAATCAGTCGCTGCCTCCCAGGGACTCCCCGTCCCGCCAGTCGCGTCGCGCGCCTCTCCCGCGAACCGGGTGAGGTCCCCCCCGGGGTCAGCTCAGGAGAGCGGAGCAGGTCCCCGTGCCTGAGTCGCGACTGCGTGTCCCGGCTGGGGCGCCGCTCTCCCCGTTCCAAGACCAGCCACTGCCTCCCGGGGACTTCTTCCACCGGCTACTCCGCCACACCGCCCGCGCAAACCAGCTGGGCCCGCTCGAACCGGTTGGGACGGTCCCGGGGTCAATTCAGGGAAATGTAGGTGATCCCCGCGCTCACGCCTCGCCCGCGCCCGCCAAAATCCCGGCGGGACGGCTCCCCGGCTGGGACGCTACTCTCCCCGCTCCAAGACCTGTCACTTCCTCCCGAGGACCTCTCCCTCCGGTGCGCCGCGCCGCTCGCGCGAACTGGGTGGGCCCGCCCGCACGAACGACTGGGCCCCCCCGGGGTCAATTCGGGGAAATGTAGCTTGTCCCCGCGGTCGTGCCACGCCCGCTCCCCGCCAAACTCCCGGCAGGACGGTTCCCCGGCTGGGACGCTGCTCTCCCCGCTCCAAGACCAGTCACTGCCTCCCGGGGACTTCTCCCACCGGCTGCGCCGCCACTCCGCCCACGCCAAGCGGCTGGGCTCCCTTCCGGGATGAGTTCGGGGGCTAGGGCTTGACCCCTTATCTGTGCCGTCTGCCCCCCTGGGCTCTGCCCCAAATCGGGCTCCGAAGGTCACCTGCCAGGTACGCTGGCTCCTGGCTCTGAAAACAATCGCTGTCTCCCCGTATTTTGTTCGTTCTCCGACTCTAAATCTGTGTTTGTTGTTCAGAGTTCGTAGATTGTTATGTATGTGATCGATTCACTTGTTTTTCTGAGTCTTTGTTGCAAGAGGGATCCGCGGTAGCGTCCACCTAGTCCGCCGTCTTGGCCCCCTCTCAATTTTTTTTTTTTTATGGGTGTGCATATATCTGTTTGTGTGAAGGCTCTTATTTCTCTAGGGTATATTCCGACGAGTGGGATTTCTGGGTTGTATGATAGTTCTATTTCTAACTGTTTAAGATAACGCCAGATAGATTTCCAAAGTGGTTGTACCATTTTACATTCCCACCAGCAGTGTATGAGAGTTCCAATCTCTCCGCAGCCTCTCCAACATTTATTATTTTGTGTTGTTTGGATTAATGCCAGCCTTGCTGGTGTGAGATGGAATCTCATCGTCGTTTTAATTTGAATTTCTCTAATGGTTAATGATCGAGAGCATTTTCTCATGTATCTGTTGGCTGCCTGAATATCTTCTTTAGTGAAATGTGTGTTCATCTCCTTTGCCCACTTCTTGATTGGGTCGTTTGCCTTTTTGTGGTTGAGTCCTGACAGAATCATGTAGATTTTAGAGATCAGGCGCTGGTCGGAGATGTCATAGCTGAAAATTCTTTCCCAATCTGTAGGTGGTCTTTTTACTCTTTTGGTGAAGTCTTTAGCTGAGCATAGGTGTTTGATTTTTAGGAGCTCCCAGTTATCGGGTTTCTCTTCATCACTTTTGGTAATGTTTTGTATTCTGTTTATGCCCTGTATTAGGGCTCCTAGGGTTGTCCCTATTTTTTCTTCCATGATCTTTATCGTTTTAGTCTTTATGTTTAGGTCTTTGATCCACTTGGAGTTAGTTTTTGTGCATGGTGTGAGGTATGGGTCCTGTTTCATTCTTTCGCAAATGGATATCCAGTTATGGCAGCGCCATTTGTTAAAAAGGCTATCTTTTCCCCAATTAATTGACACTGGTCCTTTGTCAAATATCAGCTGCTCATACGTGGATGGATCTATGTCTGGGTTCTCAATTCTGTTCCATTGGTCTATGTGCCTGTTGTTGTACCAGTAGCAGGCTGTTTTGACTACTGTGGCTGTATAATAGGTTCTGAAGTCAGG
Source organism: Elephas maximus indicus (assembly GCF_024166365.1). Taxonomy (NCBI): domain Eukaryota; kingdom Metazoa; phylum Chordata; class Mammalia; order Proboscidea; family Elephantidae; genus Elephas; species Elephas maximus. The sequence continues at coordinate 95,070,837 of NC_064846.1, read as the reverse complement.
TAAAGTGAGGCCTCCCACTTTCTTCTTCTTTTTCAGTAGTGCTTTGCTTATCCGGGGCTTCTTTCCCTTCCCTATGAAATTGGTGATTTGTTTCTCTATCCCCTTAAAATATGACATTGGAATTTGGATCGGAAGTGCGCTAAATGTATAGATGGCTTTCGGTAGAATAGACATTTTTACTATGTTAAGTCTTCCTATCCATGAGCAAGGTATGTTTTTCCACTTAAGTATGTCCTTTTGAATTTCTTGTAGTAGAGCTTTGTAGTTTTCTTTGTATAGGTCTTTTACATCCTTGGTAAGATTTATTCCTAAGTATCTTATCTTCTTGGGGGCTACTGTGAATGGTATTGATTTGGTGATTTCCTCTTCGGTGTTCTTTTTGTTGATGTAGAAGAATCCAATTGATTTTTGTATGTTTATTTTATAACCTGAGACTCTGCCAAACTCTGCTATTCGTTTCAGTAGTTTTCTGGAGGATTCCTTAGGGTTTTCTGTGTATATAATCATGTCATCTGCAAATAGTGATAACTTTACTTCTTCCTTGCCAATCCGGGTACCTTTTATTTCTTTGTCTAGCCTAATTGCCCTGGCTAGGACTTCCAGCACGATGTTGAATAAAAGCGGTGATAGAGGGCATCCTTGTCTGGTTCCCGTTCTCAAGGGAAATGCTTTCAGGTTCTCTCCATTTAGAGTGATATTGGCTGTTGGCTTTGCATAGATGCCCTTTATTATGTTGAGGAATTTTCCTTCAATTCCTATTTTGGTGAGAGTTTTTATCATAAATGGGTGTTGGACTTTGTCAAATGCTTTTTCCGCATCAATTGATAAGATCGTGTGGTTTTTGTCTTTTGTTTTATTTATGTAATGGATTACATTAATGGTTTTTCTGATATTAAACCAGCCTTGCATACCTGGTATAAATCCCACTTGATCAGGGTGAATTATTTTTTTGATGTGTTGTTGGATTCTATTGGCTAGAATTTTGTTGAGGATTTTTGCATCAATGTTCATGAGGGATATAGGTCTATAATTTTCTTTTTTTGTCATATCTTTACCTGGTTTTGGTATCAGGGAGATGGTGGCTTCATAGAATGAGTTGGGTAGTATTCCGTCATTTTCTATGCTTTGGGATACCTTCAGAAGTAGTGGTGTTAACTCTTCTCTGAAAGTTTGGTAGAACTCTGCAGTGAAGCCGTCCGGGCCAGGTCTTTTTTTTTGTTGGGAGTTTTTTCATTACCGTTTCAATCTCTTTTTTTGTTATGGGTCTATTTAGTTGTTCTACTTCTGAATGTGTTAGTTAAGTAGGTAGTGTTTTTCCAGGAATTCATCCATTTCTTCTAGGTTTTCAAATTTGTTAGAGTACAATTTTTCATAATAATCTGAAATGATTCTTTTAATTTCGTTTGGTTCTGTTGTGATGTGGTCCTTCTCGTTTCTTATTCGGGTTATTTGTTTCCTTTCCTGTATTTCTTTAGTCAGTCTAGCCAATGGTTTATCAATTTTGTTAATTTTTTCAAAGAACCAGCTTTTGGCTTTGTTAATTCTTTCAATTGTTTTTCTGTTCTCTAATTCATTTAGTTCAGCTCTAATTTTGATTATTTGGTTTCTTCTCGTGCCTGATGGATTCTTTTGTTGCTCACTTTCTATTTGTTCAAGTTGTGGGGACAGTTCTCTGATTTGGGCTCTTTCTTCTTTTTGTATGTGTGCATTTATCGATCTAAATTGGCCTCTGAGCACTGCTTTTGCTGTGTCCCAGAGGTTTTGATAGGAAGTATTTTCATTCTCGTTGCATTCTATGAATTTCCTTATTCCCTCCTTGATGTCTTCTATAACCCAGTCTTTTCTCAGGAGGGTATTGTTCATTTTCCAAGTATTTGATTTCTTTTCCCTAGTTTTTCTGTTATTGATCTCTAGTTTTATTGCCTTGTGGTCTGAGAAGATGCTTTGTAATATTTCGATGTTTTGGACTCTGCAAAGGTTTCTTTTATGACGTAATATGTGGTCTATTCTAGAGAATGTTCCATGTGCGCTAGAAAAAAAAGTATATTTTGCAGCAGTTGGGTGGAGAGTTCTGTATAAGTCAATGAGGTCAAGTTGGTTGGTTGTTGTAATTAGATCTTCCGTGTCTCTATTGAGCTTCTTACTGGATGTCCTGTCCTTCTCCGCAAGTGGTGTGTTGAAGTCTCCTACTATAATTGTGGAGGTCTCTATCTCACTTTTCAATTCTGTTAAAATTTGATTTATGTATCTTGCAGCCCTGTCATTGGGTGCATAAATATTTAATACGGTTATGTCTTCCTGATCAATTGTCCCTTGTATCATTATAAAGTGTCCTTCTTTATCCTTTGTGGTGGATTTAAGTCTAAAGCCTATTTTGTCCAAAATCAATATTGCTACTCCTCTTCTTTTTTGCTTATTGTTTGCTTGATATACTTTTTTCCATCCTTTGAGTTTTAGTTTGTTTGTGTCTCTAAGTCTAAGGTGTGTCTCTTGTAGGCAGCATATCGATGGATCGTGTTTCTTTATCCAGTCCGTGACTCTCTGTCTCTTTATTGGTGCACTTAGTCCATTTACATTCAGCGTAATTATAGATAAATAAGTTTTTAGTGCTGTCATTTTGATGCCTTTTCACGTGTGTTATTGGCCATTTCATTTTTCCCCATACTTTTTTGTGCTGAGGCGTTTTTCTTAGTAGATTGTGAGATCCTCATTTTCATAATGTTTAACTTTATGTTAGTTGAGTCGTTACGTTTTTCTCGACTTTTTTCTTGAGTTATGGAGTTGATATTCCTTTTTGTGGTTACCTTATTATTTACCCCTATTTTTCTAAGGAAAAACCTAACTTGTATCGTTCTATATCGCCTTGTATCACTCTCCATCTGGCAGTTCAATGCCTCCTATATTTAGTCCCTCTTTTTGATTATTGTGATCTTTTACCTATTGATTTCCATGGTTCCCTGTTATGTGTATTATTTTGTTTATTTATTTATTTTTTAGAATTACTCTTAATTTGTTTGTTTTTGTGCTTTCCCTATTTGAGTTGCGTTGATATCAGGACGTTCTGTTTTGTGACCTTGTATTGTGCTGGTACCTGATATTATTGGTCATCAGGCCAAACAATCTCCTTTAGCATTTCTTGCAGTCTTGGTTTAGTTTTTGCAAATTCTCTAAACTTGTGTTTGTCTGTAAATATCTTAATTTCTCCTTCATATTTCAGAGAGAGTTTTGCTGGATATATGATCCTTGGCTGGCAGTTTTTCTCCTTCAGTGCTCTGTATACGTCGTCCCATTCCCTTCTTGCCTGCATGGTTTCTGCTGAGTAGTCAGAACATATTCTTATTGATTCTCCCTTGAAGGAAACCTTTCTTTTCTCCCTGGCTGCTTTTAAAATTTTCTGTTAGTCTTTGGTTTTGGCGAGTTTGATGATAATATGTCTTGGTGTTTTTCTTTTTGGATCAATCTTAAATGGGGTTCGATGAACACCTTGGATAGATATCCTTTCGTCTTTCATGATGTCAGGGAAGTTTTGTGTCAGGAGTTCTTCAACTATTTTCTCTGTGTTTTCTGTCCCTCCTCCCTGTTCTGGGACTCCAATCACCCGCAAGTTATCCTTCTTGATAGAGTCCCACATGATTCTTAGGGTTTCTTCATTTTTTTTTAATTCTTTTATCTGATTTTTTTCCAGCTATGTTGGTGTTGATTCCCTGGTCCTCCGGATGTCCCAGTCTACATTCTAATTGCTCGAGTCTGCTCCTCTGACTTCCTATTGCGTTGTCTAATTCTGTAATTTTATTGTTAATCTTTTGGATTTCTACATGCTGTCTCTCTATGGATTCTTGCAACTTACTAATTTTTCCACTATGTTCTTGAATAATCTTTTTGAGTTCTTCAACAGTTTCATCAGTGTGTTCCTTGGCTTTTTCTGCAGTTTGCCTTATTTCATTTGTGATGTCTTGAGGCATTCTGTAAATTAGTTTTTTATATTCTGTATCTGATAATTCCAGGATTGTATCTTCATTTGGGAAAGATTTTGATTCTTTTGTTTGGGGGTTTGTAGAAGCTGTCATGGTCTGCTTCTTTATGTGGTTTGATATGGACTGCTGTCTCCGAGCCATCACTGGGAAACTAGTTTTTCCAGAAAATCCGCTAAAAAAATGCAGTCAGATCCCTATCAGAGTTCTCCCTCTGGTTCAGGCTATTCGGATGTTAATGGAGCCGCCTGGGGAGGGTGGCGGAGGGATCAGAGAGCTAGGAGTGTAAACCTCATAATATAGCCAGAGTTGTTTGTCCTACTTGGAATGACTCTTATATCTGAGATTTCCGCGGGGCGCGTCGCCTATATGTATTGGCTGTGTGGAGATTGCCCCCTGGGGGTTCTGGCCCGCTGGCGTCACGGTCAGATCCTCCGCTGTCAGCCCCCACCCCCAAGGTTAAGGCTCCCCTACTGGGACGGTGCACTCCCGTCTCCAAAATCAGTCGCTGCCTCCCAGGGACTCCCCGTCCCGCCAGTCGCGTCGCGCGCCTCTCCCGCGAACCGGGTGAGGTCCCCCCCGGGGTCAGCTCAGGAGAGCGGAGCAGGTCCCCGTGCCTGAGTCGCGACTGCGTGTCCCGGCTGGGGCGCCGCTCTCCCCGTTCCAAGACCAGCCACTGCCTCCCGGGGACTTCTTCCACCGGCTACTCCGCCACACCGCCCGCGCAAACCAGCTGGGCCCGCTCGAACCGGTTGGGACGGTCCCGGGGTCAATTCAGGGAAATGTAGGTGATCCCCGCGCTCACGCCTCGCCCGCGCCCGCCAAAATCCCGGCGGGACGGCTCCCCGGCTGGGACGCTACTCTCCCCGCTCCAAGACCTGTCACTTCCTCCCGAGGACCTCTCCCTCCGGTGCGCCGCGCCGCTCGCGCGAACTGGGTGGGCCCGCCCGCACGAACGACTGGGCCCCCCCCGGGGTCAATTCGGGGAAATGTAGCTTGTCCCCGCGGTCGTGCCACGCCCACTCCCCGCCAAACTCCCGGCGGGACGGTTCCCCGGCTGGGACGCTGCTCTCCCCGCTCCAAGACCAGTCACTGCCTCCCGGGGACTTCTCCCACCGGCTGCGCCGCCACTCCGCCCACGCCAAGCGGCTGGGCTCCCTTCCGGGATGAGTTCGGGGGCTAGGGCTTGACCCCTTGTCTGTGCCGTCTGCCCCCCTGGGCTCTGCCCCAAATCGGGCTCCGAAGGTCACCTGCCAGGTACGCTGGCTCCTGGCTCTGAAAACAATCGCTGTCTCCCCGTATTTTGTTCGTTCTCCGACTCTAAATCTGTGTTTGTTGTTCAGAGTTCGTAGATTGTTATGTATGTGATCGATTCACTTGTTTTTCTGAGTCTTTGTTGCAAGAGGGATCCGCGGTAGCGTCCACCTAGTCCGCCGTCTTGGCCCCCTCTCAATTTTTTTTTTTTATGGGTGTGCATATATCTGTTTGTGTGAAGGCTCTTATTTCTCTAGGGTATATTCCGACGAGTGGGATTTCTGGGTTGTATGATAGTTCTATTTCTAACTGTTTAAGATAACGCCAGATAGATTTCCAAAGTGGTTGTACCATTTTACATTCCCACCAGCAGTGTATGAGAGTTCCAATCTCTCCGCAGCCTCTCCAACATTTATTATTTTGTGTTGTTTGGATTAATGCCAGCCTTGCTGGTGTGAGATGGAATCTCATCGTCGTTTTAATTTGAATTTCTCTAATGGTTAATGATCGAGAGCATTTTCTCATGTATCTGTTGGCTGCCTGAATATCTTCTTTAGTGAAATGTGTGTTCATCTCCTTTGCCCACTTCTTGATTGGGTCGTTTGCCTTTTTGTGGTTGAGTCCTGACAGAATCATGTAGATTTTAGAGATCAGGCGCTGGTCGGAGATGTCATAGCTGAAAATTCTTTCCCAATCTGTAGGTGGTCTTTTTACTCTTTTGGTGAAGTCTTTAGCTGAGCATAGGTGTTTGATTTTTAGGAGCTCCCAGTTATCGGGTTTCTCTTCATCACTTTTGGTAATGTTTTGTATTCTGTTTATGCCCTGTATTAGGGCTCCTAGGGTTGTCCCTATTTTTTCTTCCATGATCTTTATCGTTTTAGTCTTTATGTTTAGGTCTTTGATCCACTTGGAGTTAGTTTTTGTGCATGGTGTGAGGTATGGGTCCTGTTTCATTCTTTCGCAAATGGATATCCAGTTATGGCAGCGCCATTTGTTAAAAAGGCTATCTTTTCCCCAATTAATTGACACTGGTCCTTTGTCAAATATCAGCTGCTCATACGTGGATGGATCTATGTCTGGGTTCTCAATTCTGTTCCATTGGTCTATGTGCCTGTTGTTGTACCAGTAGCAGGCTGTTTTGACTACTGTGGCTGTATAATAGGTTCTGAAGTCAGGTAAAGTGAGGCCTCCCACTTTCTTCTTCTTTTTCAGTAGTGCTTTGCTTATCCGGGGCTTCTTTCCCTTCCCTATGAAATTGGTGATTTGTTTCTCTATCCCCTTAAAATATGACATTGGAATTTGGATCGGAAGTGCGCTAAATGTATAGATGGCTTTCGGTAGAATAGACATTTTTACTATGTTAAGTCTTCCTATCCATGAGCAAGGTATGTTTTTCCACTTAAGTATGTCCTTTTGAATTTCTTGTAGTAGAGCTTTGTAGTTTTCTTTGTATAGGTCTTTTACATCCTTGGTAAGATTTATTCCTAAGTATCTTATCTTCTTGGGGGCTACTGTGAATGGTATTGATTTGGTGATTTCCTCTTCGGTGTTCTTTTTGTTGATGTAGAAGAATCCAATTGATTTTTGTATGTTTATTTTATAACCTGAGACTCTGCCAAACTCTGCTATTCGTTTCAGTAGTTTTCTGGAGGATTCCTTAGGGTTTTCTGTGTATATAATCATGTCATCTGCAAATAGTGATAACTTTACTTCTTCCTTGCCAATCCGGGTACCTTTTATTTCTTTGTCTAGCCTAATTGCCCTGGCTAGGACTTCCAGCACGATGTTGAATAAAAGCGGTGATAGAGGGCATCCTTGTCTGGTTCCCGTTCTCAAGGGAAATGCTTTCAGGTTCTCTCCATTTAGAGTGATATTGGCTGTTGGCTTTGCATAGATGCCCTTTATTATGTTGAGGAATTTTCCTTCAATTCCTATTTTGGTGAGAGTTTTTATCATAAATGGGTGTTGGACTTTGTCAAATGCTTTTTCCGCATCAATTGATAAGATCGTGTGGTTTTTGTCTTTTGTTTTATTTATGTAATGGATTACATTAATGGTTTTTCTGATATTAAACCAGCCTTGCATACCTGGTATAAATCCCACTTGATCAGGGTGAATTATTTTTTTGATGTGTTGTTGGATTCTATTGGCTAGAATTTTGTTGAGGATTTTTGCATCAATGTTCATGAGGGATATAGGTCTATAATTTTCTTTTTTTGTCATATCTTTACCTGGTTTTGGTATCAGGGAGATGGTGGCTTCATAGAATGAGTTGGGTAGTATTCCGTCATTTTCTATGCTTTGGGATACCTTCAGAAGTAGTGGTGTTAACTCTTCTCTGAAAGTTTGGTAGAACTCTGCAGTGAAGCCGTCCGGGCCAGGTCTTTTTTTTTGTTGGGAGTTTTTTCATTACCGTTTCAATCTCTTTTTTTGTTATGGGTCTATTTAGTTGTTCTACTTCTGAATGTGTTAGTTAAGTAGGTAGTGTTTTTCCAGGAATTCATCCATTTCTTCTAGGTTTTCAAATTTGTTAGAGTACAATTTTTCATAATAATCTGAAATGATTCTTTTAATTTCGTTTGGTTCTGTTGTGATGTGGTCCTTCTCGTTTCTTATTCGGGTTATTTGTTTCCTTTCCTGTATTTCTTTAGTCAGTCTAGCCAATGGTTTATCAATTTTGTTAATTTTTTCAAAGAACCAGCTTTTGGCTTTGTTAATTCTTTCAATTGTTTTTCTGTTCTCTAATTCATTTAGTTCAGCTCTAATTTTGATTATTTGGTTTCTTCTCGTGCCTGATGGATTCTTTTGTTGCTCACTTTCTATTTGTTCAAGTTGTGGGGACAGTTCTCTGATTTGGGCTCTTTCTTCTTTTTGTATGTGTGCATTTATCGATCTAAATTGGCCTCTGAGCACTGCTTTTGCTGTGTCCCAGAGGTTTTGATAGGAAGTATTTTCATTCTCGTTGCATTCTATGAATTTCCTTATTCCCTCCTTGATGTCTTCTATAACCCAGTCTTTTCTCAGGAGGGTATTGTTCATTTTCCAAGTATTTGATTTCTTTTCCCTAGTTTTTCTGTTATTGATCTCTAGTTTTATTGCCTTGTGGTCTGAGAAGATGCTTTGTAATATTTCGATGTTTTGGACTCTGCAAAGGTTTCTTTTATGACGTAATATGTGGTCTATTCTAGAGAATGTTCCATGTGCGCTAGAAAAAAAAGTATATTTTGCAGCAGTTGGGTGGAGAGTTCTGTATAAGTCAATGAGGTCAAGTTGGTTGGTTGTTGTAATTAGATCTTCCGTGTCTCTATTGAGCTTCTTACTGGATGTCCTGTCCTTCTCCGAAAGTGGTGTGTTGAAGTCTCCTACTATAATTGTGGAGGTCTCTATCTCACTTTTCAATTCTGTTAAAATTTGATTTATGTATCTTGCAGCCCTGTCATTGGGTGCATAAATATTTAATACGGTTATGTCTTCCTGATCAATTGTCCCTTGTATCATTATAAAGTGTCCTTCTTTATCCTTTGTGGTGGATTTAAGTCTAAAGTCTATTTTGTCCAAAATCAATATTGCTACTCCTCTTCTTTTTTGCTTATTGTTTGCTTGATATACTTTTTTCCATCCTTTGAGTTTTAGTTTGTTTGTGTCTCTAAGTCTAAGGTGTGTCTCTTGTAGGCAGCATATCGATGGATCGTGTTTCTTTATCCAGTCCGTGACTCTCTGTCTCTTTATTGGTGCACTTAGTCCATTTACATTCAGCGTAATTATAGATAAATAAGTTTTTAGTGCTGTCATTTTGATGCCTTTTCACGTGTGTTATTGGCCATTTCATTTTTCCCCATACTTTTTTGTGCTGAGGCGTTTTTCTTAGTAGATTGTGAGATCCTCATTTTCATAATGTTTAACTTTATGTTAGTTGAGTCGTTACGTTTTTCTCGACTTTTTTCTTGAGTTATGGAGTTGATATTCCTTTTTGTGGTTACCTTATTATTTACCCCTATTTTTCTAAGGAAAAACCTAACTTGTATCGTTCTATATCGCCTTGTATCACTCTCCATCTGGCAGTTCAATGCCTCCTATATTTAGTCCCTCTTTTTGATTATTGTGATCTTTTACCTATTGATTTCCATGGTTCCCTGTTATGTGTATTATTTTGTTTATTTATTTATTTTTTAGAATTACTCTTAATTTGTTTGTTTTTGTGCTTTCCCTATTTGAGTTGCGTTGATATCAGGACGTTCTGTTTTGTGACCTTGTATTGTGCTGGTACCTGATATTATTGGTCATCAGGCCAAACAATCTCCTTTAGCATTTCTTGCAGTCTTGGTTTAGTTTTTGCAAATTCTCTAAACTTGTGTTTGTCTGTAAATATCTTAATTTCTCCTTCATATTTCAGAGAGAGTTTTGCTGGATATATGATCCTTGGCTGGCAGTTTTTCTCCTTCAGTGCTCTGTATACGTCGTCCCATTCCCTTCTTGCCTGCATGGTTTCTGCTGAGTAGTCAGAACATATTCTTATTGATTCTCCCTTGAAGGAAACCTTTCTTTTCTCCCTGGCTGCTTTTAAAATTTTCTGTTAGTCTTTGGTTTTGGCGAGTTTGATGATAATATGTCTTGGTGTTTTTCTTTTTGGATCAATCTTAAATGGGGTTCGATGAACACCTTGGATAGATATCCTTTCGTCTTTCATGATGTCAGGGAAGTTTTGTGTCAGGAGTTCTTCAACTATTTTCTCTGTGTTTTCTGTCCCTCCTCCCTGTTCTGGGACTCCAATCACCCGCAAGTTATCCTTCTTGATAGAGTCCCACATGATTCTTAGGGTTTCTTCATTTTTTTTTTAATTCTTTTATCTGATTTTTTTCCAGCTATGTTGGTGTTGATTCCCTGGTCCTCCGGATGTCCCAGTCTACATTCTAATTGCTCGAGTCTGCTCCTCTGACTTCCTATTGCGTTGTCTAATTCTGTAATTTTATTGTTAATCTTTTGGATTTCTACATGCTGTCTCTCTATGGATTCTTGCAACTTACTAATTTTTCCACTATGTTCTTGAATAATCTTTTTGAGTTCTTCAACAGTTTCATCAGTGTGTTCCTTGGCTTTTTCTGCAGTTTGCCTTATTTCATTTGTGATGTCTTGAGGCATTCTGTAAATTAGTTTTTTATATTCTGTATCTGATAATTCCAGGATTGTATCTTCATTTGGGAAAGATTTTGATTCTTTTGTTTGGGGGTTTGTAGAAGCTGTCATGGTCTGCTTCTTTATGTGGTTTGATATGGACTGCTGTCTCCGAGCCATCACTGGGAAACTAGTTTTTCCAGAAAATCCGCTAAAAAAATGCAGTCAGATCCCTATCAGAGTTCTCCCTCTGGTTCAGGCTATTCGGATGTTAATGGAGCCGCCTGGGGAGGGTGGCGGAGGGATCAGAGAGCTAGGAGTGTAAACCGCATAATATAGCCAGAGTTGTTTGTCTTACTTGGAATGACTCTTATATCTGAGATTTCCGCGGGGCGCGTCGCCTATATGTATTGGCTGTGTGGAGATTGCCCCCTGGGGGTTCTGGCCCGCTGGCGTCACGGTCAGATCCTCCGCTGTCAGCCCCCACCCCCAAGGTTAAGGCTCCCCTACTGGGACGGTGCACTCCCGTCTCCAAAATCAGTCGCTGCCTCCCAGGGACTCCCCGTCCCGCCAGTCGCGTCGCGCGCCTCTCCCGCGAACCGGGTGAGGTCCCCCCCGGGGTCAGCTCAGGAGAGCGGAGCAGGTCCCCGTGCCTGAGTCGCGACTGCGTGTCCCGGCTGGGGCGCCGCTCTCCCCCGTTCCAAGACCAGCCACTGCCTCCCGGGGACTTCTTCCACCGGCTACTCCGCCACACCGCCCGCGCAAACCAGCTGGGCCCGCTCGAACCGGTTGGGACGGTCCCGGGGTCAATTCAGGGAAATGTAGGTGATCCCCGCGCTCACGCCTCGCCCGCGCCCGCCAAAATCCCGGCGGGACGGCTCCCCGGCTGGGACGCTACTCTCCCCGCTCCAAGACCTGTCACTTCCTCCCGAGGACCTCTCCCTCCGGTGCGCCGCGCCGCTCGCGCGAACTGGGTGGGCCCGCCCGCACGAACGACTGGGCCCCCCCCGGGGTCAATTCGGGGAAATGTAGCTTGTCCCCGCGGTCGTGCCACGCCCACTCCCCGCCAAACTCCCGGCGGGACGGTTCCCCGGCTGGGACGCTGCTCTCCCCGCTCCAAGACCAGTCACTGCCTCCCGGGGACTTCTCCCACCGGCTGCGCCGCCACTCCGCCCACGCCAAGCGGCTGGGCTCCCTTCCGGGATGAGTTCGGGGGCTAGGGCTTGACCCCTTGTCTGTGCCGTCTGCCCCCCTGGGCTCTGCCCCAAATCGGGCTCCGAAGGTCACCTGCCAGGTACGCTGGCTCCTGGCTCTGAAAACAATCGCTGTCTCCCCGTATTTTGTTCGTTCTCCGACTCTAAATCTGTGTTTGTTGTTCAGAGTTCGTAGATTGTTATGTATGTGATCGATTCACTTGTTTTTCTGAGTCTTTGTTGCAAGAGGGATCCGCGGTAGCGTCCACCTAGTCCGCCGTCTTGGCCCCCTCTCAATTTTTTTTTTTATGGGTGTGCATATATCTGTTTGTGTGAAGGCTCTTATTTCTCTAGGGTATATTCCGACGAGTGGGATTTCTGGGTTGTATGATAGTTCTATTTCTAACTGTTTAAGATAACGCCAGATAGATTTCCAAAGTGGTTGTACCATTTTACATTCCCACCAGCAGTGTATGAGAGTTCCAATCTCTCCGCAGCCTCTCCAACATTTATTATTTTGTGTTGTTTGGATTAATGCCAGCCTTGCTGGTGTGAGATGGAATCTCATCGTCGTTTTAATTTGAATTTCTCTAATGGTTAATGATCGAGAGCATTTTCTCATGTATCTGTTGGCTGCCTGAATATCTTCTTTAGTGAAATGTGTGTTCATCTCCTTTGCCCACTTCTTGGTTGGGTTGTTTGCCTTTTTGTGGTTGAGTCCTGACAGAATCATGTAGATTTTAGAGATCAGGCGCTGGTCGGAGATGTCATAGCTGAAAATTCTTTCCCAATCTGTAGGTGGTCTTTTTACTCTTTTGGTGAAGTCTTTAGCTGAGCATAGGTGTTTGATTTTTAGGAGCTCCCAGTTATCGGGTTTCTCTTCATCACTTTTGGTAATGTTTTGTATTCTGTTTATGCCCTGTATTAGGGCTCCTAGGGTTGTCCCTATTTTTTCTTCCATGATCTTTATCGTTTTAGTCTTTATGTTTAGGTCTTTGATCCACTTGGAGTTAGTTTTTGTGCATGGTGTGAGGTATGGGTCCTGTTTCATTCTTTCGCAAATGGATATCCAGTTATGCCAGCGCCATTTGTTAAAAAGGCTATCTTTTCCCCAATTAATTGACACTGGTCCTTTGTCAAATATCAGCTGCTCATACGTGGATGGATCTATGTCTGGGTTCTCAATTCTGTTCCATTGGTCTATGTGCCTGTTGTTGTACCAGTAGCAGGCTGTTTTGACTACTGTGGCTGTATAATAGGTTCTGAAGTCAGGTAAAGTGAGGCCTCCCACTTTCTTCTTCTTTTTCAGTAGTGCTTTGCTTATCCGGGGCTTCTTTCCCTTCCCTATGAAATTGGTGATTTGTTTCTCTATCCCCTTAAAATATGACATTGGAATTTGGATCGGAAGTGCGCTAAATGTATAGATGGCTTTCGGTAGAATAGACATTTTTACTATGTTAAGTCTTCCTATCCATGAGCAAGGTATGTTTTTCCACTTAAGTATGTCCTTTTGAATTTCTTGTAGTAGAGCTTTGTAGTTTTCTTTGTATAGGTCTTTTACATCCTTGGTAAGATTTATTCCTAAGTATCTTATCTTCTTGGGGGCTACTGTGAATGGTATTGATTTGGTGATTTCCTCTTCGGTGTTCTTTTTGTTGATGTAGAAGAATCCAATTGATTTTTGTATGTTTATTTTATAACCTGAGACTCTGCCAAACTCTGCTATTCGTTTCAGTAGTTTTCTGGAGGATTCCTTAGGGTTTTCTGTGTATATAATCATGTCATCTGCAAATAGTGATAACTTTACTTCTTCCTTGCCAATCCGGGTACCTTTTATTTCTTTGTCTAGCCTAATTGCCCTGGCTAGGACTTCCAGCACGATGTTGAATAAAAGCGGTGATAGAGGGCATCCTTGTCTGGTTCCCGTTCTCAAGGGAAATGCTTTCAGGTTCTCTCCATTTAGAGTGATATTGGCTGTTGGCTTTGCATAGATGCCCTTTATTATGTTGAGGAATTTTCCTTCAATTCCTATTTTGGTGAGAGTTTTTATCATAAATGGGTGTTGGACTTTGTCAAATGCTTTTTCCGCATCAATTGATAAGATCATGTGGTTTTTGTCTTTTGTTTTATTTATGTAATGGATTACATTAATGGTTTTTCTGATATTAAACCAGCCTTGCATACCTGGTATAAATCCCACTTGATCAGGGTGAATTATTTTTTTGATGTGTTGTTGGATTCTATTGGCTAGAATTTTGTTGAGGATTTTTGCATCAATGTTCATGAGGGATATAGGTCTATAATTTTCTTTTTTTGTCATATCTTTACCTGGTTTTGGTATCAGGGAGATGGTGGCTTCATAGAATGAGTTGGGTAGTATTCCGTCATTTTCTATGCTTTGGGATACCTTCAGAAGTAGTGGTGTTAACTCTTCTCTGAAAGTTTGGTAGAACTCTGCAGTGAAGCCGTCCGGGCCAGGTCTTTTTTTTTGTTGGGAGTTTTTTCATTACCGTTTCAATCTCTTTTTTTGTTATGGGTCTATTTAGTTGTTCTACTTCTGAATGTGTTAGTTAAGTAGGTAGTGTTTTTCCAGGAATTCATCCATTTCTTCTAGGTTTTCAAATTTGTTAGAGTACAATTTTTCATAATAATCTGAAATGATTCTTTTAATTTCGTTTGGTTCTGTTGTGATGTGGTCCTTCTCGTTTCTTATTCGGGTTATTTGTTTCCTTTCCTGTATTTCTTTAGTCAGTCTAGCCAATGGTTTATCAATTTTGTTAATTTTTTCAAAGAACCAGCTTTTGGCTTTGTTAATTCTTTCAATTGTTTTTCTGTTCTCTAATTCATTTAGTTCAGCTCTAATTTTGATTATTTGGTTTCTTCTCGTGCCTGATGGATTCTTTTGTTGCTCACTTTCTATTTGTTCAAGTTGTGGGGACAGTTCTCTGATTTGGGCTCTTTCTTCTTTTTGTATGTGTGCATTTATCGATCTAAATTGGCCTCTGAGCACTGCTTTTGCTGTGTCCCAGAGGTTTTGATAGGAAGTATTTTCATTCTCGTTGCATTCTATGAATTTCCTTATTCCCTCCTTGATGTCTTCTATAACCCAGTCTTTTCTCAGGAGGGTATTGTTCATTTTCCAAGTATTTGATTTCTTTTCCCTAGTTTTTCTGTTATTGATCTCTAGTTTTATTGCCTTGTGGTCTGAGAAGATGCTTTGTAATATTTCGATGTTTTGGACTCTGCAAAGGTTTCTTTTATGACGTAATATGTGGTCTATTCTAGAGAATGTTCCATGTGCGCTAGAAAAAAAAGTATATTTTGCAGCAGTTGGGTGGAGAGTTCTGTATAAGTCAATGAGGTCAAGTTGGTTGGTTGTTGTAATTAGATCTTCCGTGTCTCTATTGAGCTTCTTACTGGATGTCCTGTCCTTCTCCGAAAGTGGTGTGTTGAAGTCTCCTACTATAATTGTGGAGGTCTCTATCTCACTTTTCAATTCTGTTAAAATTTGATTTATGTATCTTGCAGCCCTGTCATTGGGTGCATAAATATTTAATACGGTTATGTCTTCCTGATCAATTGTCCCTTGTATCATTATAAAGTGTCCTTCTTTATCCTTTGTGGTGGATTTAAGTCTAAAGCCTATTTTGTCCAAAATCAATATTGCTACTCCTCTTCTTTTTTGCTTATTGTTTGCTTGATATACTTTTTTCCATCCTTTGAGTTTTAGTTTGTTTGTGTCTCTAAGTCTAAGGTGTGTCTCTTGTAGGCAGCATATCGATGGATCGTGTTTCTTTATCCAGTCCGTGACTCTCTGTCTCTTTATTGGTGCACTTAGTCCATTTACATTCAGCGTAATTATAGATAAATAAGTTTTTAGTGCTGTCATTTTGATGCCTTTTCACGTGTGTTATTGGCCATTTCATTTTTCCCCATACTTTTTTGTGCTGAGGCGTTTTTCTTAGTAGATTGTGAGATCCTCATTTTCATAATGTTTAACTTTATGTTAGTTGAGTCGTTACGTTTTTCTCGACTTTTTTCTTGAGTTATGGAGTTGATATTCCTTTTTGTGGTTACCTTATTATTTACCCCTATTTTTCTAAGGAAAAACCTAACTTGTATCGTTCTATATCGCCTTGTATCACTCTCCATCTGGCAGTTCAATGCCTCCTATATTTAGTCCCTCTTTTTGATTATTGTGATCTTTTACCTATTGATTTCCATGGTTCCCTGTTATGTGTATTATTTTGTTTATTTATTTATTTTTTAGAATTACTCTTAATTTGTTTGTTTTTGTGCTTTCCCTATTTGAGTTGCGTTGATATCAGGACGTTCTGTTTTGTGACCTTGTATTGTGCTGGTACCTGATATTATTGGTCATCAGGCCAAACAATCTCCTTTAGCATTTCTTGCAGTCTTGGTTTAGTTTTTGCAAATTCTCTAAACTTGTGTTTGTCTGTAAATATCTTAATTTCTCCTTCATATTTCAGAGAGAGTTTTGCTGGATATATGATCCTTGGCTGGCAGTTTTTCTCCTTCAGTGCTCTGTATACGTCGTCCCATTCCCTTCTTGCCTGCATGGTTTCTGCTGAGTAGTCAGAACATATTCTTATTGATTCTCCCTTGAAGGAAACCTTTCTTTTCTCCCTGGCTGCTTTTAAAATTTTCTGTTAGTCTTTGGTTTTGGCGAGTTTGATGATAATATGTCTTGGTGTTTTTCTTTTTGGATCAATCTTAAATGGGGTTCGATGAACACCTTGGATAGATATCCTTTCGTCTTTCATGATGTCAGGGAAGTTTTGTGTCAGGAGTTCTTCAACTATTTTCTCTGTGTTTTCTGTCCCTCCTCCCTGTTCTGGGACTCCAATCACCCGCAAGTTATCCTTCTTGATAGAGTCCCACATGATTCTTAGGGTTTCTTCATTTTTTTTTTAATTCTTTTATCTGATTTTTTTCCAGCTATGTTGGTGTTGATTCCCTGGTCCTCCGGATGTCCCAGTCTACATTCTAATTGCTCGAGTCTGCTCCTCTGACTTCCTATTGCGTTGTCTAATTCTGTAATTTTATTGTTAATCTTTTGGATTTCTACATGCTGTCTCTCTATGGATTCTTGCAACTTACTAATTTTTCCACTATGTTCTTGAATAATCTTTTTGAGTTCTTCAACAGTTTCATCAGTGTGTTCCTTGGCTTTTTCTGCAGTTTGCCTTATTTCATTTGTGATGTCTTGAGGCATTCTGTAAATTAGTTTTTTATATTCTGTATCTGATAATTCCAGGATTGTATCTTCATTTGGGAAAGATTTTGATTCTTTTGTTTGGGGGTTTGTAGAAGCTGTCATGGTCTGCTTCTTTATGTGGTTTGATATGGACTGCTGTCTCCGAGCCATCACTGGGAAACTAGTTTTTCCAGAAAATCCGCTAAAAAAATGCAGTCAGATCCCTATCAGAGTTCTCCCTCTGGTTCAGGCTATTCGGATGTTAATGGAGCCGCCTGGGGAGGGTGGCGGAGGGATCAGAGAGCTAGGAGTGTAAACCTCATAATATAGCCAGAGTTGTTTGTCTTACTTGGAATGACTCTTATATCTGAGATTTCCGCGGGGCGCGTCGCCTATATGTATTGGCTGTGTGGAGATTGCCCCCTGGGGGTTCTGGCCCGCTGGCGTCACGGTCAGATCCTCCGCTGTCAGCCCCCACCCCCAAGGTTAAGGCTCCCCTACTGGGACGGTGCACTCCCGTCTCCAAAATCAGTCGCTGCCTCCCAGGGACTCCCCGTCCCGCCAGTCGCGTCGCGCGCCTCTCCCGCGAACCGGGTGAGGTCCCCCCCGGGGTCAGCTCAGGAGAGCGGAGCAGGTCCCCGTGCCTGAGTCGCGACTGCGTGTCCCGGCTGGGGCGCCGCTCTCCCCGTTCCAAGACCAGCCACTGCCTCCCGGGGACTTCTTCCACCGGCTACTCCGCCACACCGCCCGCGCAAACCAGCTGGGCCCGCTCAAACCGGTTGGGACGGTCCCGGGGTCAATTCAGGGAAATGTAGGTGATCCCCGCGCTCATGCCTCGCCCGCGCCCGCCAAAATCCCGGCGGGACGGCTCCCCGGCTGGGACGCTACTCTCCCCGCTCCAAGACCTGTCACTTCCTCCCGAGGACCTCTCCCTCCGGTGCGCCGCGCCGCTCGCGCGAACTGGGTGGGCCCGCCCGCACGAACGACTGGGCCCCCCCCGGGGTCAATTCGGGGAAATGTAGCTTGTCCCCGCGGTCGTGCCACGCCCACTCCCCGCCAAACTCCCGGCGGGACGGTTCCCCGGCTGGGACGCTGCTCTCCCCGCTCCAAGACCAGTCACTGCCTCCCGGGGACTTCTCCCACCGGCTGCGCCGCCACTCCGCCCACGCCAAGCGGCTGGGCTCCCTTCCGGGATGAGTTCGGGGGCTAGGGCTTGACCCCTTGTCTGTGCCATCTGCCCCCCTGGGCTCTGCCCCAAATCGGGCTCCGAAGGTCACCTGCCAGGTACGCTGGCTCCTGGCTCTGAAAACAATCGCTGTCTCCCCGTATTTTGTTCGTTCTCCGACTCTAAATCTGTGTTTGTTGTTCAGAGTTCGTAGATTGTTATGTATGTGATCGATTCACTTGTTTTTCTGAGTCTTTGTTGCAAGAGGGATCCGCGGTAGCGTCCACCTAGTCCGCCGTCTTGGCCCCCTCTCAATTTTTTTTTTTTATGGGTGTGCATATATCTGTTTGTGTGAAGGCTCTTATTTCTCTAGGGTATATTCCGACGAGTGGGATTTCTGGGTTGTATGATAGTTCTATTTCTAACTGTTTAAGATAACGCCAGATAGATTTCCAAAGTGGTTGTACCATTTTACATTCCCACCAGCAGTGTATGAGAGTTCCAATCTCTCCGCAGCCTCTCCAACATTTATTATTTTGTGTTGTTTGGATTAATGCCAGCCTTGCTGGTGTGAGATGGAATCTCATCGTCGTTTTAATTTGAATTTCTCTAATGGTTAATGATCGAGAGCATTTTCTCATGTATCTGTTGGCTGCCTGAATATCTTCTTTAGTGAAATGTGTGTTCATATCCTTTGCCCACTTCTTGATTGCAAGATTAAAAAAAGCCCAAAACAGGATAAAGACGATGTTATTATATAAAAGAAGACAACATTAAAATAATAAAGAGGGACTAAGAAATGTCATCATAAACCTTCCGTATGGAGAGGAAGATACGGCAATGGAAAGAAATAAAAGTTAGTTATAAATTTAGAAAAACGGGGGTAAATAATAAAGTAACCACAAAGGAGACATACTGTCCTACTCATCAAGAGAACATACAAGGGAAAAATACAGACTCAGCAGAGACAAAATCAACAACAACAAATATGAGGAAAGGACAATATATAAAGATAATCTACTCAGCACATAAAATCAAGTGGGAAAAAGAAACTATCAAAACACAAAAAAAGACATCAAAATGATAGCACTAAATTCATACCTATCCGTAATTACCCTGAATATAAATGGACTAAATGCACCAATAAAGAGACAGAGAGTGGCAGAGTGGATTAAAAAACAAGATCCATCTATATGCTGCCTACAAGAGACACACCTTAGACTTAGAGGCACAAACAAACTAAAATTCAAAGGATGGAAAAAAATATATCAAGCCAAAACAATCAAAAAAGAATAGGAGTGGCAATATTAATTTCTGACAAAATAGACTCTAAAGTTAAATCCATCATAAAGGGTAAGGAAGAACACTATACAATGACTAAAGGGACAATACACCAAGAAGATATAACCATATTAAATATTTATGGAGCCAATGACAGGGCTACAAGATAAATAAAACAAACTCTATCAGCATTGAAAAGTGAGATAGACAGCTCCAAAATAATAGTAGGAGACTTCAACACACCACTTTCAGTGAAGGACAGGACATCCAGAAAGAAGCTCAGTAAAGACTCGGAAGATCTAAATGCCCACAATCAAACAACTTGACCTCGTAGACATATACAGAACACTCCACCCAACAGCAACCAACTATACTTTCTTTTCTAGTGCACATGGAACATTCTCTAGAATAGATGACATATTAGGTCATAAAGCAAGCCTTAACAGAATGAAAACATTGGAATATTACAAAGCATCTTCTCTGATCATAAGGCCATTAAAGCACGATAAAAATTATTTAAAAAAATTGAAGATCATTTAGTTAAAATGCTGATTCATTAAATCATTTGTAGATAGCAACAATTAATGCATTGCCTGTTGATAACTTCTTGATGTTACTGGGTGGAAACCCCAAGTTCTTACTGGGCATGACTCATATTGGCCAATAAATGAGAGACCGAGGTCAGAGAACAAGACGGTCACATTTACTTCATTGTAAAAGGAAATGGGGTCACTTGGAGCTACTGCTACCAAGACTTCTGGCCAAGGGTGGACAGGCAGGTTACTTTTCAAGGGGTTTACAAATAGGGAGTTCATACAAGTTACCTCAGCAACATTCTTAATTATACTAAGCAGGTGCAATGGGGTTTACAAATAAACTCCAAGCAAAAGCAGGATTCAAACGCAAAGCTGAGCGGGATGGGGGAGCCCAACAAAGGAAATGATTTTGTAATACAACACTGTGGGGGAGGAAGCCAGGTAAAGAATACAGCACTGTCCGGGTTCTGTCTCACTCTTCTCATTCAAGACCAGTGTCCATTTTGAACTATAGCCTGGTTCAGAATTGTTTGGCATATTTTCAGGGATGGGCAGATATTGAACCTAGGCCTTTCATTCTGGCCACTGACCTCTTGTTGGTTTATAACTATTTAAAAAGAGTGGCTTTTATGTCCTCTTTATGTCAATGTGTCCCTAAAAGATTTTTTTTTCAGCTTGTCTTAGCTATTGTCTTTATACCTCAGGTCCCAGTTGATGTGTCTTTATGAGTTTTTGTGAGTCCAGCTCCAGCTGGGTCACATTCTTTATGCTCAAGGCCTGGGAATAACGGCTCCAATATTATCTCCTAAATCATTCTTTTCTTTTGATTGGAGATTGAAGATATTAATCCCTGGATCTAGTCAAGCCTTAAATGGTGGCCATTGCAGGCTATTTAAACTCATGGTGCTGGTTTTCCACCAGATACCTTTTGGTTTTTCACCAGGATATTAAGTAAAATCTATGTTCTTATTAAGCAAGAGCATTGCCGGAGTGAGCAGACTCAATGTACATCAACATTTTAGCCCGAGGCCTTCTTTTACCCTTTTAGGTGTGTAAGACAATCAAAGATAAATTTTGTTGTGCATAATGCTATCAGGATGCAGACTAACGATATTACTATTCCTTGCAGTGGTGATCTAGCCCATGTACATATTCCTGATGTTACCCAACCAAATAAATCTGGTGTTTGTAAGGGTGTTACAGAGCATAACCAAGTAGCTTGTTAATTCTATGTATATACTGTTCTACTTTTCCTGTGTTTTTATCCAAATACAACAAGAGATATTTGCTACAGCATAGGCTATACTTTCTTGGGTTATTAAAAAATTCTTAAGGCTATTTTGTTGTCTCATGTCACCTTGGCTAATGAGGTCAGAAATTACTGTTTTGTCCTTATCTCGTCAGTAACTTTGTCTGTTATTTGTCCCATAAAGATCGATAAATTTCTTAAAGATTTCTCCAATTCAACTATATCATAACTAGAAAATGAAGCTACTAACCATACCCTGAGTGTTGGACCAATGAGTTTCTTTGTGAATCTCATTTTATAGTGTGTAACTATTTAGTATTACCGTTCAATATTTTACTAGTATCTTTACTATGAATATCTGAAGGTAATATTAAAATTCTCAAAGTGCATTGTCCGTGCATTCACCAAGAATCTAAACAAAAGATTACCCACATAAACTCACTGTCAGTCTTGAAGAGAACATTTAAAACCAGTATAGTTGGATCCACACACATAAACTTTGTCTAGAGGAAACAGAAGGTATAGAAAAATTTACATGTGACAGCAAGATTTTCATCAGAGAATACATGATTAACAAGATGATATAGGTTGGACCCCTACTGTTAGAGGTCTTTAGTTAATCTGTTTAAAACATACTAAGTGTTCTTAAGGGCAAGCTGTCCCTCCTTACTCTACCTATTAACAGTCATGGGTCACTTTATCAGAAGCAGTAGTGTCACAAAACTGTTTTTATGAGAGAAGAACTTCTAATTAAAGACTTACAATATCTGAACTCATTAGTTAAATAATGTAGGAGAAAGGAAAATGGTTTCTTATATCTAGAAAGTCGGACCTTAAAATATTGAAAATATTCCCACATAAAACCCATAGTTTCCTTTCATTTAATCAGTCTTATGTAGTTGATTTCTGTTCCACGTGATTCTGGATCAGCCACAGTCAGCTTCTGTAGAGGAGTTCTGGAAATTTTATTCAGTCTAGTCGGTCCTTTCTGCAAGTCCAATACAGTCCATCTTTTTGCTGAGATATTTTGGTCAAACATTTTCAGCAAACCAGCAAAATAAAAACTTATCTGCAGATGAAAACTGAATATGGCCATGATTAACTTGTAAAAATAATACTCTTAAAAGTGAAAGACATGATAGAAATTAATTAAAAGCATAACATAAAAGCCAAATAAAATCAGTTTAAAAAAATCATTAGATAAAAATATCTCTAAATAAACCATTAACTGTATTTTTAAAGATCTTCACATATAATACATAATAATCTTGAGACATAATACCTGGATATACCAAGTCAGGATATACCAAGAATATACCAAGATTATCAAATCTTTAAATACCTGAATAGTAATAAAAGAAAACTTCATAGGTAAATGATGTGAATTCTCAGTTAAACCATTGGCTTTGATAAAGTTGCAACCAAGTTACCAATTAAGAAATAATAATAAAATTCTGACATAATATGCATTTACTGGCTAAGATACGGCAAAAACACAAGAGTATAAATCTTAACGGAAGAGAATCAGGCATTTTTCTTGATTTTGACAACACCTTCCATAAAAATTAAATAAAACTTCTTAGCGTATTTCCTTTATAAAATTTTTTTGTGGCTTCCCTTGAAGTTTCAGAGTTGTCAGGAATTTATTATAGGTCATGGTGAAACAATAGTTAAGTTATTTAATCAAAGATTTTAAAGTAAAAATCTAGGGTTTTTTTTTTTTTTTTTTTTCCTGAAAGCCATGCAGCTTGGTTTTTGGCTCAGGAATCTTATTCTAATGAGAGGCCGAACCTCTGCCTTTGAGGCAGATTACACAAAGAATAAATTAACCCTTCAACTCAGAAATTAAAGAAAATTTTGTTATTTTAACAGGAAGAAACGCAATTTTTGGTTTTATATTTTATTTAACTTCAAAGCTCCTAAAAATTTCAAAAATTAAACCATTAAACTTTAGTCAGATAAAACTTTTAACCATATCAAATAAACTTTGTTTTAATAAACCTCTTAAATGTTGTCTTTGTTGCATATCTCTTAGAGTGAATCTCTTTAAATGGCAAAAATGAACTCACTCAGTAGCAGATCCAAATATACACATGTATGTATCCTTTCTCTTGTGGCATAAAAAGCTAAAACATATAAGCTTAAATTATGATGATTTTGGAAATAATACTGGAGTCATTATTCCTTGTTCTTGAGCATAGACGGTTTGACCCAGCTGGAGCTGGGCTCACAGGGACTCGCAAGGACACATCAACTGGGCCCTGAGTTATAAATACAATAGCTAAAATAATCTTGGAAAATATCTTTTATGGAACCTTTCACGTATGCCAATCTAACAGAATACAAAAGACTTTTCACTCTTTTTTTCTATCAGCATTTAGTGAATGGAAAATTTGTTGCACCAATGAAGACCCTCCTGACTGTCATTACTGAAACTTACTGAAACCTGTACAGAAGATTGTTGAGAGGGACAATTCAAAATGTAGGATCACAGTTTCTAGCCAATCTGTGAGAAGATGAAGCTTTCAATGGTTTTGCCCATTTTGTAGTATTAGTATATACTGATGACTCTGTAATGTTCTTTGGACTCAGGCAGACATGATTGTGGCGGCACGCTTGTCCCTTTTCCCACTTTTGTCTGTTCTGTAATATTTCCTTTGACTTGGGCAGACATGGCTCTGGCAACACGCTTGTCCTCTTCTCAATTTTGCCTTTTTGAATATATGCTTTACTAAACTTTATGATGTTTTGTTTTTACCATACAACAGTTAATGACATAGTACTCAAGGGTTTCTGAAGCTACAAATGTTACTGCAAATCGCCAATTCAAGCAGCCTGCCGCAAAGCCAATACTGAGACAGGAGGAGGTAAGCAGCAAGAGGGCTTTATTGAATACCGGTGTCCAAGAGACAGAGGGGGTTAAATTTCTCTCAAATTCTGTCTGACTCTAAAGGTCTAACTGGAGGGTTTTATGGGTGGAAGTTCAGGGTTTCGAGATTTCCAGCAATGTTGATTTTTCTTTGAGATGGACAAGATGATAAAGTGATCGATTATTGAAGTCTTGCAAGTCTCTTCATGCCATTTTGGAATCCTGCAAGTCTCTTCACACCATCCTGGTTTCTGTCACAAGATGGATCTAAGCTTTGTTCAGCTACCTCAGCCCTTTGTGTTTTGCCCCCTGGGATAGAAGCATGGTTTAATCCACAACAAAAAAATTGATTACCTTATTTTTCTTTACAGGAACAATCATGAGACAGATTTCAGAGCAAGTAGTTATGTTTCAAGGACTAGAGATCAATCACAGCTTAC
The DNA here is from genome assembly GCF_024166365.1 of Elephas maximus indicus. Classification (NCBI taxonomy): domain Eukaryota; kingdom Metazoa; phylum Chordata; class Mammalia; order Proboscidea; family Elephantidae; genus Elephas; species Elephas maximus. The sequence continues at coordinate 95,046,549 of NC_064846.1, read as the reverse complement.
ACAGCTATACTAAAACGCTGGAAAAATATATTTTCTCTATTTCAATACTAAAGATTAAAGAAAATATATTTTCTCTACTTCACGAATCCAGTCGAACTCAAGGAGACCTGGACTGTGGAGCAGATGCTAGCAAAAGAGGTCCTATCTTCCAGAGCCAAGTGTTCCCACTCCATGTCCTTTCAAAACTGATGGGGTGAGTGCTCTTCGAAAATGAGCCTTTCCTTACTCTTTTTTGTTCTTTTTCTCATGTTAAGATTTGTTCGGCATATTTGTTTGAAAAACTGGTTGTTTCTTAGAGTTTTGCTTGATCATGTTACCCTATTAGGGTCTGTGCCCTGAAGCAGTCAAGCCAATGAAACATGCTCTAAGTCAGAAAGAGTGAGAAAGTTTCTTAAGGGGATATATACATCGCCGGAGACCCGGCAGCAACACAGGCTGTCTCTACAGAATCCCAAACAGCAATTTTACCTTACAGCTTATATAGAATCTTACATGGGTTACAAGTGTCTTTGTAGTCTGCAGATCGCCTGGCTGGAGGAGTCATTCATTACAAGATAGTGACAAAAGACTCTTTATCAGACTAAAAAGATACATGCCAGACATCTCTTTATCAGGCTAAAGGTACACATATCAGACACCTGGGCTCTGATTTTCCTGTGAGGGGCTGTAAGTCACTGGTGGTCAGACAGAACAAAACAAAGTTATTTACATCAGATTAAAACAAAGAACAAAATTGTTAACATTAGGTCAAAACAAAGTCATTAATAGAGGCAGCAGGCAGAGGAAGGAGAATAACTTATAGGTTCATCATGGCATTAGTTATGTCAAGTTCTAAGTCGCCCATTTTGAAAAAGGAGAAAACATGCTTGGGAGTATTAGGGTCACATATTTCCCCCTTTGAAACTTGGGTGACCATATACACCTAATCCAAGTTTCAGCCTATTCCTTGTAGATCAGAGGGTTTCAGGCAAAAGGATTGGGCCTTCTGCCTGTGACAGGTTTGAGCCATCTATTGGACAGTTGACTCGGGACAGAGGATGCCATCCCACATATAGGCATTAATTGGAGACAGCAAAAGATTAACAGGCCTGTAACAAACCAAACCCAGTGCCGTCAAGTCGATTCTGACCCATAGAGAACCTTTAGGACAGAGTAGAGCTGCCCGATAGTTTCCAAGGAGCACCTGGAGGATTCGAACTGCCACCCCTTTGGTTAGCAGCCATAGCACTTAACCACTACGCCACCAGTGTTCTAATTCCACCGATAAATAAGGTTTTCAGCCAGGTGAAATCTGGCAGCTAAGAGGTCAGCCAAGAAAAATCAAATCCTTCATGAATCTTGTAACAGGCCCCCAGTCATAAATATCAGAATATTGTAGCTCTTTCTTTATGTGTTTAAAAATTTCTCAATGCCTCTAGGGGAATACAAAGCCCGATATGACAGAGCTTGAGAGCCAAGTTGGCATGCAACCCACTGTCCAGACAGAAATCAGTAATTCTTTCATCTAATTTTTCTTCAAATATATTAGTGCCAAGTGATTAATCTTTGAGTTCAGAAATTCTAGCTTCTACTTGCTCAATTCTGCTCCTCTCACTTTCTATTGAGTTATCTAATTCTGTGATTTTATTGTTAATCTTCTGAATTTCTGATTGCTGTCTGTCTATGGATTTTTCCAGCTCATTAAACTTTTCATTATGTTCCTGAATAATCTTTCTGAGTTCTTCAGTTGCTTTATCTCTGTGTTCCTTGGCTTGTTCTGCATATTGCCTCATTTCCTTTCTGATGTCTTGAAGGGTTCTGTATATTAAACTTTCGTATTCTGCATCTGGTAATTCCAGGAATGCACTTTCATCTAAAAGATCCCTGGATTCTTTGTTTTGAGCACCTGTTGAGGTGATCATGGCCTGTTTCTTTATGTGACTTGATGTTGACTGTTGTCTCTGAGCCATCTATAAGTTATTGTATTAGTTTATTCTTGCTTACTGTGTCATGGCTGCTTGCTTTGTTCTGTTTTGGTATACCCCTATGGGTTGCTTGAGTGAGCTAGCTTGATTAGTTTTACCTTTGGAGCTCTGGTGTCCTGTCCCCAGCTGGCTAGAGCTGTTATCAGGTATATCAGTCTAGAAGTCCATTCAGTTTTTTTGTATGAATTCAGCTCAGGTTTCCGGGTAGCTGGTATCAAGTGTATGGTACAGGCTGTGTCCTACAGTCTGAGAGGTGCAGGGGTGATTGGCGTATATACCCGTATCTGGTTGCAGCAGGGGGTCATGCTCTGAACAAGGCAGGGGGCTGAGAACCGACCCCCAAGTGTCTCTGAGGAAAACACGTCTCTGTTCCTTAGAGCGTTCTGGTGGGTGGGCTCTGCAGAGGGACCATGGGCACCCAAAGATTTTGTTGTAAGGACTGGGAGGCACCAGTTATCCCTGGTCCCCTGTCGCAGGTGGCTGGGCGACCCAAGTGGAGCCACCAGTACTTAAGTCCCCGTTGTGGGTAAGTGAGGACCTTGTTTTATAGGCAAAACAATGTCAAACGTCAAACAACCACCTCTCCACCGCACCGCTGAAATGGTTGGAGTTTGCCAATGATGGCCTATTCTCCTGAAATAGGACCACACAGGTCCATGCAGAAGGGAAAGGTACTCAAGGTCCACAGACGGTTTATGCCTGGACAGGAGCCGCTTCTGTCCTGAGCTCCCCCAGTTAATGGAGCTAGCAAATTATCTTTTCCCCCCAGTTGGAAATTTTTTCCTTCCCCAAGGCTGGGAGGACGGCTCCAGGTGCTCACCAGGGTCTATCTCAGGCCTGGGGATTCAGCCGCTGAAGCTGGGTTGGGGGCGGGGGGGGGGACGCGGTAAAATATACACAAGTACTTAGCTTTCGCCAAGAGCGCCCTTCTGCCTGGGTTCCGGAGGTGTGAGTGGGCTGTGTGGCTGACTACTTCTCCCTGAGGAAACTGCAGCTGAACGCTAGTGCCAGCCCGCCGCCGCTGCTGCTGCTCCGGGAATGGTGCCTGAGGGCTCCCTGTGATTCAGGTCCGGTATCTCCTCTCCGCTTCTGAATGGTCTTTTCCTTCCCCTGCCCCTCAGTTTGTTGTCTAAGCTTGCCTTTGATGCTCAGGGCTCCAAGCTTGTCACAAATATATTCGTTTCACTTGTTTTTTCAGGTCTTTGTTGTAAAGAGGGCTCGATGGAAGCATCTGTCTATTCCGCCATCTTGGCTGTGCCTCCTGAATATTTTTGATCAATGATTCTATAAAAAGAAACTGATCCAAAGGAGGGAACCATGAAAGATTGTATATAATTTTCCTGGAATCCAGATTTCTAGCTTTCATAGAGGTTGGGGCAACCTACATAGGCCACTGTGAAGTAGAGAAAATACATTTTCTGTAGCGTTTTAGTATTAAAATAAGAGAGAATATATTTTCTAGTTTAGCTGTATAAGCTGTGATTAAAATCTTTAGTCTTTAAAAACATTGATTATTTGCTCTGGAATCTGTCTCACGATTGTTCCGTTGTAGAAAAACAAGGTAATCAAGATTTTTGTTGTTGATTAAACCACGTTTCTCTCCGAGGTAACAAAAACAATGAGCAATACCATCAGCACCCGAGATAATTGAGCAAAACCCAGACCCATCCAGTGACCGAAACCAGGATGTCGTAAAGAGGCCTGAAAGACGTCAACAATAAGTCACTTCATCTTTACGTTCCCCTCAAAAAAGAATCAACATTCCTGGGAATTTCTAAACCCTGACCCTCTCCCTATAAAACGCTTTTGTAGCCCTCTTGGGGCAGACAGAATCTGGGGGAAACTTTGCCCCCTCTTTCTCTTGAACACGGTGTTCAATAAAGCCCTCTTGCTGCTTACCTTCCCTCCTGTCTCAGTATTGGCTTGTGGCAGGCGGCTCAAATCCACAATTTGTGGCAACAATCGCCTTTGGGTGTCCTTTTAAACCTCGAGCTTTGAGAAAAAAACTGATACCTGAAGCCACTTTGAGTCAAATAATTGTCCAGATAAAGTAACAAGACCATTTTGCTTTGGGGGTTGTGCTTTTTTTTTTTTTTAAGAATTCAGTCTGTTTTGAGAAACTGACCCCAAAAATCAATAAATAGAGTTATGTTTAGGGTATATCAGTAATCAGTTTAATCAGCCTTCAAGACAATGTTGTATGAAATACCTGTCTAATGTTTACAATCAAACTCTTACCCTCTTGCTATATAGAAAATTATGTGTCTTAAAGAAATCAGGTTCTCAGAAGAGATCAACCTCATGACTCAGACTCCATTTTGTCTTAGATTCCACTTCTGCTTCTGAGTAAGTGACCCATGATTGTTAACAGGTAAACCAAGGAGAGGCATCTTGCCCTCAGAGAAAGCACTTAGTATGTTTTAGACAGATTAACTGGAGACCTCCAACAGGAGAAGTCCATCCTATATTATCTTACTAATCATGTATTCTTTAATAGAAACTTGTTTGTCATATGTAAATTTTTCTATGCCTTCTGTTTTCTGTAGACAAACTTTGAGTGCCCTTTATAGATATGTTTTTGCGTGGTAGATCCAACTACACAAATTTAGATGATCCCTTTCCAACTAATAGTGAATTTATGTCGACAATCTCTTGTTTAGATTCCTAGTGAATCTGTGGGCAATGAATACACTTTGAGAACTTTAAGATTATCTTTAGATATTTGTAGTAAATAGTAGAAAGGTAATGTTAATTTTTTTATCCTTTGTAAAACGAGAGTCAGAAGAAAGCCTATTGGTCCAACACTCAGGGTATGGTTGGTAAATTTAATTCCTACTTATGGTATATTTGAATTGGAGAAATCTTTAAAGAAATTTATCAATCACTATGAGATAAATAACAGACATAGTTATGTTGCTAGTGAGATGGAAACACAACAGTAATCTTTGACCTCATTAAGCCAAGGTGACATGAAATGACAAAGTAACCTTAGAAATTTTTTATCAGTCCAAAAAATGTGTAGTCTGTAGTGTAACAAATACCTCTTGTTGCATTTAGATAAATAACACACGAGAAGTAGAATAGGATATACATAACATTAGATAACAAACTACTTGGTTACACACTGTAACACCCTTATAAACACCAACTTTATTTGGTTGGTTAACATGACCTAGATCACTACTACAAAGAATAATAATATTCTTAGTCTACATCCTGATGGTATTAGGCATAATAAAATTTATCCTGTATCATCTTACGTACCTAAAAGAAAAAAAGGCTTCGGGCTAAAATGTTGATATACATTGAGTCTGCTCACTTCAGCAATACAATTGATGAGAACTTTGCTCTTAAGATCCTGGTGGAAAACCAGCACCATGAGTTTAAAGAACCTGCCATGATCACCATCTAGGAGCTCAACTAAGTCCAGATATTGATCATCGATGTGGTTTCTCCAATCAAGAGGAGAGAATGATTTAGGAAATAATATTAGAGTCATTATTCCCTGCCCTTGAGCATAGAAAATGTGACCCAGCTGGAGCTGGGCCCACAAGCACTCACAAGGACACATCAACTGGGCCCTGAGGTATAAAGACAATAAAAAACAAAAAATCTTGGGAAATATCTTTTAGGGAAACATTCACAGAAGCCAGAACACAAAAGACTTTCCACTCTTATCTTTTTCTACTAGCATTTAGTGAATAGAAATATATTGGACCAATGAAGACCCTCCTGACTATCGTTACTGAAACCTGTACCAAGGATCGTTAAGAAAGACAATTCAAAATATAAGATCACAGGTTCCAGCCAATTTGTAAAAAGGTGAAGCCTTCAATGGTTTTGCTCATTTTATACCCTGTAATATTCTTAAGACATAAAAAGACACGACTCTAACAACATGCTTGTCTGCTTCCCACTTTTGCCTTTTTAAAAATATGAACCAGTAAAAAGACTTAAATGGCTATTCAAGAGACAAAACAAAGACTGGTAAATAAGTATCACAAAAACAAGTACTATAAAAGTATTAAGATCTGTTTTTGCTCTAGCCCTTTTACTAATTTCTATTTTAACCTTTGCTTGTGTTGTTCCTCTCTCTAGATAAGCTTATGTGTCTTGGTGTATGCCTTAATGAGTTGGTGCCTTCTTGCCCAAAGGGTAGAGTCATTTCAAGTGATTCAAAAGTTCCAAATCCAAATGATGGTTGCTCAAAAATTTCAACCCATCCCCCTATCAAGAAGGGAGACAACAGCCTAATAAAGGGCCACCAAAAAAAATTTTTTTTATAGATGGGGTTGGGCTGGGTATAGATACAAGAGAAATATAATGGTTTAACTCAGACAACACAAGAGTTCCACTTCTCTAACCTTTAGACCTCTACGCCCCCATCCAGCAAAAAACAGCTAGAGAGACACGGCGCCGTTTCCCAAGATTGAGAAACCTACAACAAAAAGGGGGGATTGAAACAAGCTTCTCAGCCATATTGAAAACCCCAATCAACACCCCTTTCCCCCTCTCTTTGCCTTGCTAACCACAAGCTTGTTATGAGCAACATTTTTCAGGAAGACTCAGCAGGTAGTGGCTCCTTCCATTGAACTAGCCTGAGTTACACCTTGAAGCATGAACAGACTGAAGAAATCACATCCTTCCACTGACCCCCCGGACCCCGAAATATGGGCATGGGAGGGCTAAGGGCAGAAAGTTCCTGGTACCAAACCCAACCCCAGATGCCACTGGAAACAAAAAGCTCCCCAGCCCCCGTAGTCAGGGAGCACATGGCCTTATGGTCACTAAACCCCACCCGTTCCTTGTGTGCACAGACAATAAACTTGCCGCTTTCTGTTTCCCTTGCAATCAGTGTCTGTCTTATTTCAATCAGCTAATAAGACAGGACAAGAACCCGAGTGGCGTTCAGTTACAGTACTTTGAAATGTCCAGTTCACTTAGGCTGTAACAAGCGGTCCTTCTACTTTTGGAGGAGCACCTGGTCACCAGGCTGGACTGCCCGATGTAACTGGAAAAGAATTTTGGTTAGAGAAAGCAAATATTTAGACATCATTTCATTAGGGGTCTGGGTGGAGGATTTTGGGAAAAGCTGGTTGAGACAATATGGTCTCCTATAAAGTACCTCAAAAGGACTAGTTTTACGTTTTCCCCGGGGTGCAATACGGACTTGAAGGAGGGCCACGAACAGAACATCTGTCCAGAGCAGCCTGGTTTCTTGACACAGCCTATTAAGGTGATGTCTTATGGTCTGATTCATTTTTTCAACCTTTCTGCTAGATTGAGATCTCCATGTTGTGTGGAGTTTGCACTTTATTTCTAAAGCAGTTGAAACCTGTTGTGCCTTTCTCTAGCTGTATCAGTAAGGCAGAGAAAAGCCTCTACCCATTCTGAAAAAGAATCTACACACACCAGTAAATATTTCATTTGATGTTTAGTTTTGAACACTTTACAAAAGTTAAATATGATTTCTCTCAAAAGCTGGGTTTGATATAATGCTATCACTATATCCTTATTGTCCCCATATTACAGTCACTGTGTGAGGGACAAATGCCATAGTTATCATGTCCCAAAGTAAATTTGTTAGCCTCTTTAATGATAACGTTATCTGTGGCAACTCCTCAGAGGCAGGCCGGCCAGCCTTTTGAGACAGTGTCCAGATTTCTGGAGAAATAGGGACAGAGTATCTCCATGGTCCCAACAACTGGATTAATACACCAACAGTTATTCCTCTTCTTTCATCTATATAATTCAAAGGGTGTTTGATAATCTGGCAGCCCCAAACCTGGGGTTTTCATCAACGGAAACTTTAAATCACAAAAAGCTTGTTGACATTCAGGAGTCCATTTGAAAGGATCTCTCTCTGAGATAGAGAGGTTAGCTTGTAAATTTCTTAAAGACACTGGGTCCAAAAAGTTTAAGACAGTCACAGTATTTGTAAGAGTCTTTCTCAGACTTGTTCCCTACGAGGAGGTCCACATATTGCAGGACCATTCCTCGTTTGAAGGGAGGTAATTGCCCTAGAGCTTGGGCCAGCACTGTTCCAAAAATAATGGGGAGTTCTTAAACCCTTGAGGTAGCACATTCCAACAGAGCTGTTTCTTTCCTTTGCCCCCTTCCCTTTCGAAAGCAAAAATCAGCTGGCTCTCAGCAGCCAGCGGGGTACAAAAGAAAGTGTGTTTTAAATCCAAAACAGTACTGGAAGGTGGAAGGGCTGATAGTACGGCATATGGGTTTGGGACTACCGCGTGTAAGGTCTTTACAACTTTGTTAACAGCCTACAAATCTTGAACAAAATGGCAATCACGGTGGATACCTTCTTCACCGGGAGGACAGGAGTGTTGAATGGGGATCGGCACTCCCGCAACATTCACCACTCTAGGTGTCCAGTGATCAGTCCCTGCAGCCGCAGGAAAGCCTCAACTTGTTTAATCCAAGGAGGCATGATGTTGGGTAACAGCTCCACAGTAACAGGGAGGACAGTCCAAGCTCGTCTTGGCCGGCTGCAGGCCCAAACCCAAGGGCCACGGCATCAACCACTCTTTGAACTTGGTCTCCTTATTTTCCTCCTGATGATCCTAGAGCAGCGGCCAATAGATTGGCCTGTTTCGTCATGTCCTAGTATTTTTCTTTCTTTTTTTCAGCCTGTTTTACCCGATCTCTGTTGGTAAAGACCTTAAATGCGTTCAGTCATGGCATGAGGGTCTGACCAATACTCTGTAAGGTTTTACTTCCAATTGTACTAACTGGATGCCAGGAGCGGATTACAGACCCACATTATCTGAGGTGGCCCTTCTGCAGCGGGGACTGGCACCTCCTGGAATAGGTAAAGCCCTCTTGGGGAAACTGGGCTGAATTGTACCCCACTTCTAGTATGGGGTAGACAGACCATATCTGTCCCACCTCCCCCACCCCCTCCCTTTCAACGCCTTCCCACCCTCATCTTCTGATACCACCTAGGAGAGGTCACGAATGAGGTTTTTCAAGGTGGGGGGATGAGAAGAACATCCTCCAGTTCTTTGTCTCTTAACTTGTCATCATAATTCAACTGCACAAGAGGGGCTAAAACAAAGGCTTTATCCTTTTTTCATGCCATAAAGTCATAAAACGTTTCACATACAGCTTTTCATCTCATTTGTTAGTTCAAGTACAGAACAGATCAAGCTTCATACCGCAAAAAAAAAAAAAAACCCATTGCCGTCAAGCTTCATAATAGTACCAAAATCTCTAGAATCATTTACAGGCCACACTTGATTATGCAAAATTTTTTTTTTTTTCTCTTTTTTTTTTTTTTTTGACTTCTAGTTGCTCTGCCCAGTGTTCTAGTGTTGGGTTGATACCTGATATTATTGATTTTCTAACCAAAGAACTCCCTTTAGTATTTCTTGTAGTTTTGGTTTGGTTTTTACAAATTCCCTCAACTTGTGTTTATCTGGAAATGTCTTAATTTCACCTTCATATTAAGAGACAGTTTTGATGGATATATGATTCTTGGCAGGCAATTTTTTTCCTTCACTTTTTTTTTATAATAACTTTTATTAAGCTTCAAGTGAACGTTTACAAATCCAATCAGTCTGTCACATATAAGTTTACATACATCTCACTCCCTACTCCCACTTACTCTCCCCGTCTTGAGTCAGCCCTTTCAGTCTCTCCTTTCTTGACAATTTTGCCGGCTTCCCTCTCTCTCTATCCTCCCATCCCCCCTCCAGACAAGAGTTGCCAACACAATCTCAAGTGTACACCTGATATAATTAGCTCACTCTTCATCAGCGTCTCTCTCCCACCCGCTGACCAGTCCCTTTCATGTCTGATGAGTTGTCTTCAGGGATGGTTCCTGTCCTGTGTCAACAGAAGGTCTGGAGAGCATGACCGCCGGGATTCCTCCAGTCTCAGTCAGACCATTAAGTTTGGTCTTCTTATGAGAATTTGGGGTCTGCATCCCACTGCTCTCCTGCTCCCTCAGGGGTCCTCTGCTGAGCTCCCTGTCAGGGCAGTCATCGATTGTGGCCGGGCACCAACTAGTTCTTCTGGTCTCAGGATGATGTAGGTCTCTGGTTCATGTGGCCCTTTCTGTCTCTTGGGCTCTTAGTTGTCATGTGGGCTTGGTGTTCTTCATTTTCCTTTGCTCCAGGTGGGTTGAGACCAATTGATGCATCTTAGATGGCTGCTTGTTAGCATTTAAGACCCCAGACGCCACATTTCAAAGTGGGATGCAGAATGATTTCATAATAGAATTATTTTGCCAATTGACTTAGAAGTCCCCGCAAACCATGTTCCCCAGACCCCCGCGCTTGCTTCGCTGAGCTTTGAAGCATTCATTTTATCCCGGAAACTTCTTTGCTTTTGGTCCAGTCCAATTGAGCTGACCTTCCATGTATTGAGTGTTGTCTTTCCCTTCACCTAAAGCAGTTCTTATCTACTGATTAATCAATAAAAAAAACCCTCTCCCACCCTCCCTCCCTCCCCCCCTCGTAACCACAAAAGTATGTGTTCTTCTCAGGTTTACTATTTCTCAAGATCTTATAATAGTGGTCTTATACAGTATTTGTCCTTTTGCCTCTGACTCATTTCGCTCAGCATAATGCCTTCCAGGTTCCTCCATGTTATGAAATGTTTCAGAGATTCGTCACTGTTCTTTATCGATGCGTAGTATTCCATTGTGTGAATATACCACAATTTATTTACCCATTCATCCGTTGATGGACACCTTGGTTGCTTCCAACTTTTTGCTATTGTAAACAGAGCTGCAATAAACATGGGTGTGCATATATCTGTTTGTATGAAGGCTCTTGTATCTCTAGGGTATATTCCGAGGAGTGGGATTTCTGGGTTGTATGGTAGTTCTATTTCTAACTGTTTAAGATAACGCCAGATAGATTTCCAAAGTGGTTGTACCATTTTACATTCCCACCAGCAGTGTATGAGAGTTCCAATCTCTCCGCAGCCTCTCCAACATTTATTATTTTGTGTTTTTTGGATTAATGCCAGCCTTGCTGGTGTGAGATGGAATCTCATCGTAGTTTTAATTTGCATTTCTCTAATGGCTAATGATCGAGAGCATTTTCTCATGTATCTGTTGGCTGCCTGAATATCTTCTTTAGAGAAATGTGTGTTCATATCCTTTGCCCACTTCTTGATTGGGTTGTTTGTCTTTTTGTGGTTGAGTTTTGACAGAATCATGTAGATTTTAGAGATCAGGCGCTGGTCGGAGATGTCATAGCTGAAAATTCTTTCCCAATCTGTAGGTGGTCTTTTTACTCTTTTGGTGAAGTCTTTAGATGAGCATAGGTGTTTGATTTTTAGGAGCTCCCAGTTATCGGGTTTCTCTTCATCATTTTTGGTAATGTTTTGTATTCTGTTTATACCTTGTATTAGGGCTCCTAGGGTTGTCCCAATTTTTTCTTCCATGATCTTTATCGTTTTAGTCTTTATGTTTAGGTCTTTGATCCACTTGGAGTTAGTTTTTGTGCATGGTGTGAGGTATGGGTCCTGTTTCATTTTTTTGCAAATGGATATCCAGTTATGCCAGCACCATTTGTTAAAAAGGCTGTCTTTTCCCCAGTTAATTGACACTGGTCCTTTGTCAAATATCAGCTGCTCATACGTGGATGGATCTATGTCTGGGTTCTCAATTCTGTTCCATTGGTCTATGTGTCTGTTGTTGTACCAATACCAGGCTGTTTTGACTACTGTGGCTGTATAATAGGTTCTGAAGTCAGGTAAGGTGAGGCCTCCCACTTTCTTCTTCTTTTTCAGTAGTGCTTTGCTTATCCGGGGCTTTTTTCCCTTCCATATGAAATTGGTGATTTGTTTCTCTATCCCCTTAAAATATGACATTGGAATTTGGATCGGAAGTGCGTTAAATGTATAGATGGCTTTTGGTAGAATAGACATTTTTACTATGTTAAGTCTTCCTATCCATGAGCAAGGTATGTTTTTCCACTTAAGTATGTCCTTTTGAATTTCTTGTAGTAGATCTTTGTAGTTTTCTTTGTATAGGTCTTTTACATCCTTGGTAAGATTTATTCCTAAGTATCTTATCTTCTTGGGGGCTACCGTGAATGGTATTGATTTGGTTATTTCCTCTTCGGTGTTCTTTTTGTTGATGTAGAGGAATCCAAGTGATTTTTGTATGTTTATTTTATAACCTGAGACTCTGCCAAACTCTTCTATTAGTTTCAGTAGTTTTCTGGAGGATTCCTTAGGGTTTTCTGTGTATATAATCATGTCATCTGCAAATAGTGATAACTTTACTTCTTCCTTGCCAATCCGGATACCTTTTATTTCTTTGTCTAGCCTGATTGCCCTGGCTAAGACTTCCAACACGATGTTGAATAAGAGCGGTGATAAAGGGCATCCTTGTCTGGTTCCCGTTCTCAAGGGAAATGCTTTCAGGTTCTCTCCATTTAGAGTGATATTGGCTGTTGGCTTTGCATAGATGCCCTTTATTATGTTGAGGAATTTTCCTTCAATTCCTATTTTGGTAAGAGTTTTTATCATAAATGGGTGTTGGACTTTGTCAAATGCCTTTTCTGCATCAATTGATAAGATCATGTGGTTTTTGTCTTTTGTTTTATTTATGTGATGGATTACATTAATGGTTTTTCTGATATTAAACCAGCCTTGCATACCTGGTATAAATCCCACTTGATCAGGGTGAATTATTTTTTTGATGTGTTGTTGGATTCTATTGGCTAGAATTTTGTTGAGGATTTTTGCATCAATGTTCATGAGGGATATAGGTCTATAATTTTCTTTTTTTGTAATGTCTTTACCTGGTTTTGGTATCAGGGAGATGGTGGCTTCATAGAATGAGTTGGGTAGTATTCCGTCATTTTCTATGCTTTGGAATACCTTTAGTAGTAGTGGTGTTAACTCTTCTCTAAAAATTTGGTAGAACTCTGCAGTGAAGCCGTCCAGGCCAGGACTTTTTTTTGTTGGGAGTTTTTTGATTACCGTTTCAATCTCTTTTTTTGTTATGGGTCTATTTAGTTGTTCTGCTTCTGAATGTGTTAGTTTAGGTAGGTAGTGTTTTTCAAGGAATTCATCCATTTCTTCTAGGTTTTCAAATTTGTTAGAGTACAATTTTTCATAATAATCTGAAATGATTCTTTTAATTTGATTTGGTTCTGTTGTGATGTGGTCCTTCTCATTTCTTATTCGGGTTATTTGTTTCCTTTCCTGTATTTCTTTAGTCAGTCTAGCCAATGGTTTATCAATTTTGTTAATTTTTTCAAAGAACCAGCTTTTGGCTTTGTTAATTCTTTCAATTGTTTTTCTGTTCTCTAATTCATTTAGTTCAGCTCTAATTTTTATTATTTGTTTTCTTCTGGTGCCTGATGGATTCTTTTGTTGCTCACTTTCTATTTGTTCAAGTTGTAGGGACAGTTCTCTGATTTTGGCTCTTTCTTCTTTTTGTATGTGTGCATTTATTGATATAAATTGACCTCTGAGCACTGCTTTTGCTGTGTCCCAGAGGTTTTGATAGGAAGTATTTTCATTCTCGTTGCTGTCTATGAATTTCCTTATTCCCTCCTTGATGTCTTCTATAACCCAGTCTTTTTTCAGGAGGGTATTGTTCATTTTCCAAGTATTTGATTTCTTTTCCCTCGTTCTTCTGTTATTGATCTCTAGTTTTATTGCCTTGTGGTCTGAGAAGATGCTTTGTAATATTTCGATGTTTTGGACTCTGCAAAGGTTTGTTTTATGACCTAATATGTGGTCTATTCTAGAGAATGTTCCATGTGCGCTAGAAAAAAAAGTATATTTTGCAGCAGTTGGGTGGAGAGTTCTGTATAAGTCAATGAGGTCAAGTTGGTTGGTTGTTGTAATTAGATCTTCCGTGTCTCTGTTGAGCTTCTTACTGGATGTCCTGTCCTTCTCCGAAAGGGGTGTGTTGAAGTCTCCTACTATAATTGTGGAGGTATCTATCTCGCTTTTCAGTTCTGTTAAAATTTGATTTATATATCTTGCAGCCCTGTCATTGGGTGCGTAAATATTTAATATGGTTATGTCTTCCTGATCAATTGTCCCTTGTATCATTATAAAGTGTCCTTCTTTATCCTTTGTGGTGGATTTAAGTCTAAAGTCTATTTTGTCAGAAATTAATATTGCTACTCCTCTTCTTTTTTGCTTATTGTTTGCTTGATATACTTTTTTCCATCCTTTGAGTTTTAGTTTGTTTGTGTCTCTAAGTCTAAGGTGTGTCTCTTGTAGGCAGCATATAGATGGATCGTGTTTCTTTATCCAGTCTGTGACTCTCTGTCTCTTTATTGGTGCATTTAGTCCATTTACATTCAGGGTAATTATAGATAAATAAGTTTTTAGTGCTGTCATTTTGATGCCTTTTTATGTGTGTTGTTGACAATTTCATTTTTCCACATACTTTTTTGTGCTGAGGCTTTTTTCTTAGTAAATTGTGAGATCCTCACTTTCATAGTGTTTGACTTTATGTTAGTTGAGTCGTTACGTTTTTCTTGGTTTTTGTCTTGAGTTATAGAGTTGTTATACCTTTTTGTGGTTACCTCATTATATACCCCTATTTTTCTAAGTAAAAACCTAACTTGTATTGTTCTATATCGCCTTGTATCACTCTCCATATGGCAGTTCAATGCCTCCTGTATTTAGTCCCTCTTTTTGATTATTGTGATCTTTTACCTATTGACTTCCATGATTCCCTGTTATGTGTATTTTTATTTATTTATTTTAATTAATCTTAATTTGTTTGTTTTTGTGATTTCCCTATTTGAGTTGATATCAGGACGTTCTGTTTTGTGACCTTGTGTTGTGCTGATATCTGATATTATTGGTTCTCTGACCAAACAATATCCTTTAGTATTTCTTGTAGCTTTGGTTTGGTTTTTGCAAATTCTCTAAACTTGTGTTTGTCTGTAAATATCTTAATTTCGCCTTCATATTTCAGAGAGAGTTTTGCTGGATATATGATCCTTGGTTGGCAGTTCTTCTCCTTCAGTGTTCTGTATATGTCGTCCCATTCCCTTCTTGCCTGCATGGTTTCTGCTGAGTAGTCAGAACATATTCTTATTGATTCTCCCTTGAAGGAAACCTTTCTTTTCTCCCTGGCTGCTTTTAAAATTTTCTGTTTATCTTTGGTTTTGGTGAGTTTGATGATAATATGTCTTGGTGTTTTTCTTTTTGGATCAATCTTAAATGGGGTTCGATGAGCATCTTGGATAGATATCCTTTCGTCTTTCATGATGTCAGGGAAGTTTTCTGTCAGAAGTTCTTCAACTATTTTCTCTGTGTTTTCTGTCCCCCCTCCCTGTTCTGGGACTCCAATCACCCGCAGGTTATCCTTCTTGATAGAGTCCCACATAATTCTTAGGGTTTCTTCATTTTTTTTAATTCTTTTATCTGATTTTTTTTCAGCTATGTTGGTGTTGATTCCCTGGTCCTCCAGATGTCCCAGTCTGCATTCTAATTGCTCGAGTCTGCTCCTCTGACTTCCTAGTGTGTTGTCTAATTCTGTTATTTTATTGTTAATCTTTTGGATTTCTACATGTTGTCTCTCTATGGATTCTTGCAACTTATTAATTTTTCCAGTATGTTCTTGAATAATCTTTTTGAGTTCTTCAACAGTTTTATCAGTGTGTTCCTTGGCTTTTTCTGCAGATATCCTAATTTCATTTGTGATATCATTTAGCATTCTGTAAATTAGTTTTTTATATTCTGTATCTGATAATTCCAAAATTGTATCTTCATTTGGGAAAGATTTTGATTCTTTTGTTTGGGGAGTTGGAGAAGCTGTCACGGTCTGCTTCTTTAAGTGGTTTGATATGGATTGTTGTCTCCGAGCCATCACTGGGAAACTAGTTTTTCCAGAAAATCCGCTAAAAAAAAACTGCAGTCAGATCCCTATCAGAGTTCTCCCTCTGGCTCAGGCTATTCAGATGTTAATGAAGCCGCCTGGGGAGGGTGGGGGAGGGAACAGAGAGATAGGAGAGTAGCACCTCAGAATATAGCCAGAGTTGCTTGTCTTGCTTGGAAAGACTATTATATCTGAGATTCCCGCGGGCGGGTCGCCTATGTGTGCTGTCTGTGTGGAGATTGCCCCCGGGGGGTCTGGCCCGCTGGAGTCACGGTCAGATCCTCCGCTTCCAGCCCCACGCCCAGCGTCAAGGCTCCCCTACTGGGACGGTGCACTCTCGACTCCAAAATCAGTCACTGCCTCCCGGGGACTTCTCGTCCCTCCAGCCGCGTGGCCGTGCCGCCCCCGTGAACCAGGTGGGCCCCCTCCCGGGGTTAGTTCAGATGGGTGGAGTAGCTCCCCGTGCTTGTGCCGTGACCGAGTGTCCCGGCTGGAACGCTGTTCTCCCCGCTCCAATACCAGTCGCTGCCTCCCGGGGACTTCTCCTACCGGCTGCGTCCCACGCCGCCCGCGCGACCCGGATGGTCACCTTCCCGGGGTTAGTTCAGGGGGTGGAGCAACTCTCCGTGTTTATGGCGTACCTGCGTGCAGTCCAAATCCCTGTGGGACGGTTCCCCGGCTCGGGTGCTGCTCTTTCTGCTCCAAGATCAGTCACTGCCTCCCGGGGACTTCTCCTAACGGCTGCGTCCCACGCCGCCCGTGGAACCGGCTAGTCCCCCTCCCGGGGTTAGTTCAGGGGGGTGGAGCAGGTCTCTGTGCTTGTGCCGTACCTGACTGGTATGCTGGCTCCAGGCTCTGGAAACAATCGCTGCTTCCCCGTATTAGTTCGTTCTCCGTCTCTAAATCTGTGTTTGTTGTTCAGGGTTCGTAGATTGTTATGTATGTGATCGATTCACTTGTTTTTCCGTGTCTTTGTTGTAAGAGGGATCCGAGGTAGCGTCTGCCTAGTCCGCCATCTTGGCTCCCTGATTATGCAAAATTTTAAGACATCTCTTAGTTAGAGAATCCCATCCTAAATGAGTGCAGTTCCTAGTGGAATCTCGGCTGGAACCTTACCTCCTGGGTACCCACTTGCAGCTGGGAACCTCGTAGATCTCTCTTCCAACCTCATGGGACCTAGTTCCCTATTCTTGGAGGGAGTCTATGAGAACCAACGCCCCTACGTCTTTTAGAGGGTTTACCACCTGAAGCCCAGTTACCTACATTGGCCAAAAAAACCTTTCTCCTTTTGTCTAGAGCTGGCTTCCGTGGAGTCCTCCCCCATTGCCAGACCTCTGGACCACCACAGGTTGAGAGACTTCCACAATTGGAGGAGGGGTGCACCTTCCCTCTTACAGGGCACATCCCAGGGGCTCGGTCCTTAGGGAGATGGAACCAGGGCCTGAGTAATTCGAGTCCCACATTGGGCACCAAAAATTTGTTACCTGATTAGTGTCCGTGCCCTAGAGTAGTTGAGCCAATGAAACATACTCCAAGTCAGAAAGAGTGAGAAAGTTTATTAAGGGGATGTGCATAGTAGTTAAGTGCTCCAGCTGCAAACCAAAGGGCTAGCAGTTCGAATCTACCAGGTGCTCCTTGGAAACTCTATGGAGCAGTTCTATTCTGTCCTATAGGGTTGTTATGAGCCGGAATCGACTTGACGGCAACGGGTTTGGTTTTTTTTTTTTTTTTCAGTAAGTCACCGGGGATCCAGCAGCAACACAGGCTGTCTCTATGGAGTCCCAAACAGCAATTTTACCTTACCGCTTATATAGAATTTTACATGGGTTACAAGTGTCTTTGTAGTCCTCGGATGACCTGGCTGGAGGAGTTATTCATTACAAGATAGTGACAAAAACCTCTTAATCAGACTAAAAAGATGCATGCCAGACATCTCTTCATCAGGCTAAAGATATACGTATCAGACAGCTGGGCTCTGATTTTCCTGTGGGGGATTGTAAATCACAGGTGGTCAGACAGAACAAAACAAAGTTATTTGCATCAGATTAAAACAAAGAACAAAGTCATTAAGATTAGATCAAAACAAAGTCATTAACAGAGATATGTGAAGGAGGAGGCAGGCAAAGGAAGAACTTATAGGTTCATCATGGCGTTAGTTATGTCAAGCTCTCAGTCACCCATTTTGAAAAAGGAAAAAACATACTAGGGAATATTAGGGTCACAATTGTTTGGTTAAGACTGGCATTTAGTAACTCTTTTGGTGAACTACATACAGTTTACGTCTGGATTGGGCGTTTGAAACATTAAAGAGGTAATTCTATTTTCAAAGAGCTTTGAGCCACTGTAAGCCGAAAAACTGCGGACACGGGTCGACCAGTAAAAGCCATTAGGGTGGTTGCCAGTGCTCATCACAAGTGCTAAAGTCTCCTGTGACAGGAAAAGGTGGTCTCAACACAGGCTAGAGCACTAGGCTGCCTGGCACCCACAAGAAAATTCTCATGCAACGAAGGTACACATTGGTCTAAGTGAAACACTGTCCAAACCCCATGACTTTCCTCGTTAGGTTTCTTTTTGTGGCTCAGAGAAAACCTGGAAAATAGTGCTCTATTTTGCCAAATTCTCAGGGTGGTGGCAGCTCCTGACCTGTGTTATGAAATTTAAAGAAGTGGTAGTTCTGTACCTTTTTTATGATATAGCTTCTCAATGAAGAATCACAAAATTAAAATCACCAGTAGCTATTGTAAGGTACTTTCCAGTTGGAAGAACTAGTATATTTAAGGTCCAAAATAAGAGACTAGGTCTCTAGCCAGGAATAAGTACATGGGCTAGATCACTACTGCAAGGGATAGTAATATTCTTAGTATGCATCCTAATAGCATTAGGCAAAAGAAGACCTTGGGCTAAAATGTTGATGCACGTAGAGTCTGCTTCACTCCCAGCAATGTGAT
The DNA here is from genome assembly GCF_024166365.1 of Elephas maximus indicus. NCBI lineage: Eukaryota > Metazoa > Chordata > Mammalia > Proboscidea > Elephantidae > Elephas > Elephas maximus. The sequence continues at coordinate 95,027,806 of NC_064846.1, read as the reverse complement.
TGTTGATAACATCCTTACTCTTACTTAAGAACCTGGTGAAGAACCAGATGGTATCCGGTGGAAAATCAGCACCATGAGTTTAAAGAATCTGTCATGGTCACCATCTAGGAGCTCGACTAAGTCCAGGTATTGATCAGCAATGTGTTATCTCCAACCTCTAATCAAAAGGAGGGAAGGAATTAGGAAATAATAATGGAGTCATTATTCCCTGTCCTTGAGCATAGAGAATGTGACCCAGCTGGAGCTTGGCTAGCAAGAACTCACAAGGACACATCAACTGGGCCCTGAGGTATAAAGATGATAGCTAAAATAATTTTGGAAAATATATTTCAGGGAACTTTTCACATAAGCCAATATAACAGAACACGAAAGACCTTTCACTCTTATCTTTTTCTATTAGCATTTACTGAATGGAACATTTGTTGGACCAATGAAGAGCCTCCTGATTGTCATTACTGAAACTTATTGAAAACTGTACTGAAGATTGTTGAGAGGGACAATTCAAAATGTAGGATCACAGTTTCTAGCCAGTCTGTGAAAAGGTAAAGCTTTCAATGGTTTTGCTCATTTTGTAGTGTTAATATTTACTGATGACTCTGTAATGTTCTTTGGACTCAGGCAGCCATGGCTGTGGCAGCATGCTTGTCCTTTTCCCATTCTTGTTTATTCTGTAGCATTCCTTGAACTTGGGCAGACATGGCTTTGGCAACATGCTTGTCCATTTTTCCGTTTTTGCTTATTCTGTAACGTTCCTTGGACTTGGGCAGACATGGCTTTTGCAGTATGCTTGTCTGTTTTCCCATCCTTGTTTATTCTGTAACATTCTTTGGACTCTGGCACGTATGGCTGTGGCAGCATGCTTGTCCATTTTCCTGCTTTTGTCTGTTCTGTAATATATACTTGGACTCAGGCAGACATGGCTGTAGCAGCATGCTTGTCCTCTTCCCACTTCTGCCTTTTTGAATATATGCTGAATAAAACTTTCTTTTTGCTTTACTAAACTTTATGATGTTTTGTCTTTACCCTACAACAAATATCTATTAACTCAATTTAACATCAATAAGTTACCTAAAAGGTCTTAGGAATTATTTTAAGCCCGTATACTATAAAACATAACTGTTGTTGAAAGGAAGTCTGCTTAAATGTTCTGAGTTTTCTTTTACTTTTACTATTTCTCATATTCCAATCTAATTTTAGCCCTTAAAGATTTTATCAACTAGCTTTGGAAATCACAAAGTCTCTGCTCAACTGACCAATTCGTTGATATGGCTATAACCTTAAAGTGTCTGGCTAGGGTTGGAAACACGTTCCCAGGCCATTTCAGGTGTGTCTAATTGTGATTTCTATATGTCCTTGGAGACTGAGGGCTGGGAACCCTGATTTATCCCACCCTCTCAATTTTTTGACCCATGGTAGAAGACAAGATTAGGCCATTCTGATTTATTTATATATGTTTAAATCTATTGAGGCATTTTAAAAGGCTATCTACCCAGTAAATACCAAAGCTCCCTAGCAATTTCGTAAATGAATCCACCAATTCTTGGCAATCCATCAAGACTGGGGACTCGGCAGGGGGTGGTTATCCCAATTCATTTACATACATTTAAATTGATCTAGGCATTTTGAAAGGCAGAAGATAACTAATTTCTTTCCCTGTTATTCTTTTGGAAAGCGGTTTTACTTTCTCTTTATCACAACCTTTTATCTACCCAGTAAATATCTAAGCCCTTTAGCAATTTTTTTTCTAGGTTTGCCTCCTTTTCCATACTCTGGAACGATTAGTTTTACTTTAAGACAAAATCATCCTTTTTTATTTAAATAAAACACATTTCCTATAATATCTAGCTTAAGTTACTTAGAAAGGCTTTGCTTTTATGATTGACTTAAATATAAAGCTTTTCAATATAGCTACTAAAAATCTAAATCATAAGACAGACACAAGTCACAGTTTTTCTTGAAGGAGGAAAGAACTGAGGTTCTAAGACAGCCTTACCAAAGAAAAGAAAAAAACAGCAATTCTCAGCCATAGCCTCCAACCTGATAGAAGACAGAAACTTAGACACAAAGCTCTAGACCAGAAGCAAGCTCTCAGAAAAAAAGAAGAGAGACAGAAAGACCACATAAACTCACTGAACAATACCACACAAAACAAGAATATGCAGTTTTATTTTCTTGAAGTATATATAGCAATTTTTGGTAAGATAGATTCAATTCAACAGAAATAATAGTTTCTACATAAAACTTATTAACTTGTCATAGCCTCAGATTGAGGAACATTATTGTGACTCTTTATCGAGAAACTCTATCATAAAACAGGTATGGGGCTACCACTTCTCCCTGTGAGTACAGCAAGATACAGCACTATTTCCCATGTTTTCTCTGAGCCACAAAAAGAAGCCCAATGAGGAACGCTGCGGGGTTTGGACAGAGTTTCATTGAGAACAATATGTACCTTCCTTGCATGAGAGTTTCCTTCTGAGTGGCAGGCAGCCTAGTGCTGTAGCTTGTCATGTGACTACCTTATCCTGTCATGGGAGTCATTAATGCTTGTAATGAGTGCCACCGACCAACCTAATGGCTTTTACTGGTCGAACCATGCCCAAGTTTCCACAGTTTATAGTGGCTCAGAGCTCTTTGAAAACAGAATTACCTCTTCAAAGTTTCAAATGCCCAGATCTGGACCTAAACTACAGTTCACCAAGGGTTACTAGATATCACTCTTAAAACAAACAAGCAAAAATCTAAGAAAGATTCTCCTTAATCAAACAACTGGTTTTTCAAACAAATACCCTGGACAAGACTTAGGAAAACATGGACAAAGAACAAAAATAATAAACAAAGGCTCACTTTCTGAGAGCACTCACACCATCAGTGTTGAAGGAACATGGAGAGTGAATGATTGTGTCCAGAAGGTATGACCTCCGTTTTTGCCAGCTTCTGCTCCACAGTCCAGGTCTCCTCGAGGTTGATGGGATTCATGGTTTTGAAATCCCTGTAGCAACTAACTCCACATAAGGTAGACTCTAAAAGAAAGTCACCAAGACATATTATAATCGAACTTGCCAAAACCAAAGCTAAAGAGAGAATTTTAAGAGCAGCTATGGATAAACGAAAAGTCACCTACAAAGGACAGTCAATAAGAATAAGCTTGGACTACTCGGCAGAAACCATGCAGGCAAGAAGGCAATGGGATGACTTATACAAAGCACTGAAGGAAAAAAATTTCCAGACAAGATTTATATATCCAGCAAAACTGACTCTCAAATATGAAGGTGAAATTAGGGCATTTCCAGGTAAACAGAAGTTTAGGGAATTCATAAAAACCAAACTAAAACTACAAGAAATACTAAAGGGATTTCTTTGGTTAGAAGATCAATAATATCAGGTATCAACCCAAGACTACAACACTGGGCAGAGCAATCAGATGTCAATCGAGACAGGGAAATTACAAAAACAAATCAAGATTAAAAAAATGCTCACAACAGGGAAACAGTGATATAATTATGTAAAAGAAGACGTTAAAACAATAAAGACGGACTAAAATATGTAGTCATAAATCTTTCATATGGAGAGGAAGACAAGGCAATATAAAGAAATAAAAATTAGGCTTAAACTTAGAAAAATAGGGGTAAATATTAAGGTAACCACAAAGGAGACAAACTACCCTACTCATCAAATTAAAACACAAGAAAATAATAGAGACTCAGCAGAAACAAAATAGACTACAAAGAATAAGAGGAAAAGACAATACATAAAGATAAACTACTCAGCACAAAAAAATTAAGTGGGAAAAAGAAACAGTCAACAACACACGAAAAAAAGACATCAAAATGATAGCACTAAATTCATACCTATCTATAATTATGCTGAACGTAAATGGACTAAATGCATCAATAAAGAGATAGACAGTGGCAGAATGGATAAGAAAACATGATCAGTCTATATGCTGCCTACAAGAGACACAACTGAGACTTAGAGACACAAACAAACTAAAACTCAAACGATGTAAAAAATATATCAGGCAAACAACAATCAAAGAAGACCAGGAGTGGCAATATTAATTTCTGACAAAATAGACTTCAAAGTTAAATCCAACACAAAGGACAAGGAAGGAGACTATATAATGATTAAAGAGACAATGTACCAGGAGGATATAACCATATTGAATATTTATGCACCCAATGACAGGGCTGCAAGGTACATAAAACAAACTCTAATAGCATTGAAAAGTGACATAGACAGCTCCACAATTATAGTAGGAGACTCCAACACACCACTTTTGGTGAAAGACAGAACATCCACAAAGAAGCTCAATAAAGACAAGGAAAATCTAAATGCCACAATCAACCAACTTGACCTCATAGACATATACAGAACACTCCACCCAACAGCAGCCAAGTGTACTTTCTTCTCTAGTGCAAATTTAACACTCTCTAGAATAGACCACATATTAGGTCACAAAGCAAGCCTTAGAATCGAAAACATCAAAACATTAAAAAGCATCTTCTCAGACCATAAGGCCATAAAAGTAGAAATCAACAACAGAAAAAGGAGGAAAAAGTAATCAAACACTTGGAAACTGAACAATACCCTGCTCAAAAATGACTGGGTCATAGAAGACATTAAGGATGGAATAAAGAAACTCATAAAAACCAGTGAGAATGAAAATACTTCCTATCAGAACCTTTGGGACACACCAAAAGCAGTGCTCAGAGGTCAATTTATATCAACAAACGCACACATCCAAAAAGGAGAAAGGGCCAAAATCAAAGAATTATCCCTACAACTTGAACAAATAGAGAGCAACAAAAGAAATCCTCAGGCACCAGAAGAAAGCAAGTAATAAAAATTAGAGTAGAATTGCATGAAATAGAAAACAGAAAAACAAATGAAAGAATTAACAAGATCAAAAACTGGTTATTTGAAAATAACAAAATTGATAAGCCATTGGCCAAACAGACAAAAGAAAAACAGGTGAGGAAGTAAATAACACAAATAAGAAACGAGATGGGCAATATTACACAGACCCAACTGAAATTAAAAGAATCATATCAGATTACTATGAGAAATTGTACTCTAACAAATTTGAAAACCTAGAAGAAATCGATGAATTCCTAGGAAGACACTACCTACTTAAACTAACACAAACAGAGGTAGAACAATTAAATAGACCCATAACAAAATAAGATTGAAAAGATAATCAAAAAAATCCCTCCCCCCAAAAAAGCCCTGGCCCAGACGGCTTCACTACAGAGTTCTACCAAACGTTCAGAGAAGAGTTAACACCACTACTACTAAAGGTATTTCAGAGCATAGAAAAGGATAAAATTTTCCCAAACTCATTGTATAAAGCTAGCATATCCCTGACCCCAAAACCAGGTAAAAAACCGAAAACCAAACCTACTGCCATTGAGGCAATTCTGACTCATAGTGACCCTGTAGGACAGAGTATAACTGGCCCATAGAATTTCCAAGGAGTGCCTGGTGGATTCCAACTGCTGATCTTTTGGTTAACAGCCATAGCACTTAACCACGACGCCACCAGAGTTTCCAAACCAGGTAAAGACTCTACAAGAAAAAAAAATCACAGACCTATATCCCTCATGAACTTAGATGAAAAATCCTCAACAAAATTCTAGCCAATAGACTTCAACAACATATCAAAAAAATAATTCACCATGACCAAGTGGGATTCATAACAAGAATGTAGGGATAGTTCAGCATTAGAAAAACAATTAATGTAATCCATCATATAAATTAAACAAAAGGCAAGAATCACATGATTTTTTCAATTGATGCAGAAAAGGCTTTGACAAAGTTCATCACCCATTCATGATCTTTAAAAAAAAAACTTGCAACAAAATAGGAATAGAAGGAAAATTCCTCAACATAATAAAGGGCATTTATACAAAGCCAACAGCCAACATCATCCTAAATGAAGAAATTCTGAAAGCATCCCCTTGAGATCAGGAACCAGACAAAGATGCCCTTTATCACCACTCTTATTCAACATTGTGATGAAGGTCCTAGCCAGAGCAATTAGGCTGTATAAAGAAATAAAGGCATCCAGATTGTTAAGGAAGAAGTAAAAGTATCTCTATTTGCAGATGACATGCTCCTGTACACAAAAAACTCTAAAGAATTCTCAAGAAAACAACTGAAACTAATAGAAGAGTTCAGTATATTATCAGGATACAAGATAACATACAAAAATCAGTTGGATTCCTCTACACCAACAAAAAGAACATCGAGGAGGAAATCACCAAATCAGTGCCATTTACAGTAGCCCCCAAGAAGATAAAATACTGAGGAATAAATCTTACTACAGATGTAAAAGACGTATACAAAGAAAACTGCAAGAAACCAAAAGAGACCTACATAAGTGGAAAAACATTCCTTGATCATGGATAGGAAGGCTTACCATTGTAAAAATGTCTATTCTACCAAAGGCCATCTATAGATACAATGCAATTCCAATCCAAATTCCCATGATTTTTTTAATGAGATGGAGAAACAAATCACCAACTTCATATGGTAGGAAAGAAGCCAGTGATAAGGAAAGCATTACTGAAAAAGAAGAATAAAGTGGGAGGCCTCACTCTTCCTGTTTTTAGAGTGCATTATACCATCACAGTAGTCAAAGGAGCCTGGTACTGGTACAACAACAGATACATAGACCAATGGAATAGAATTCAGAATCCAGACATAAATCCATCCACATATGAGCAGTTAATATTTGACAAAGGCCCGAAGTCAGTTAAATAGGGAAAAGATAGTCTGTTTAACAAATGGGGCTGGCATAACTGGATATCCATCTGCAAAAAAATGAAACAAGACCCATACCTCACTCCATGTACAAAAATGAGCTCAAAATGGATCAAAGACCTAAATATAAAATCTAAAACAATAAAGATCATGGAAGAAAAAATAGGGACAACATTAGGAGTCCTAATACATGGCATAAACAGTATACAAAACTTACTAACAATGCAGAAGAAAAACTAGATAACTGGGAGCTCCTAAAAATCAAACACCTGTGCTTATCCAAAGGCTTCAGCAAAAGAGTAAAAAGATGACCTGTAGACTGGGAAAAAGTTTTTAGCTATGACATTTCCTATCAGCGTGTGACCTCTAAAATATACACGATACTGCGAAAACTCAACTACAAAAAGACAAATAACCCAATTAAAAAATGGGCAAAGGATATGAATAGGCACTTCATTAAAGAAGACATTCAGGTAGCTAACAGATACATGAGGAAATGCTTACAATCATTAGCCATTAGAGATATGCAAATCAAAACTACAATGAGATTCCATCATACTCCAACAAAACCCAAAACAAAACAAAACAACCAAACCCAGTGCTGTCGATTCGATTCAGACTCATAGCAACCCTATAGGATAGAATTGAACTCTCCCATAGAGTTTCCAAGAAGCTTCTGGCGGGTTTGAACTGCCGACCCTTTGGTCAGCAGTCATAGCACTTAACCACTACTCCACTGGGGTTTCCCACAAGGCTGGCATTAATCTAAGAAACAAAAAGTGATAAATGTAGGAGAGGTTGTAGAGAGACTGGAACACTTATGCACTGCTGGTGGGAATGTAAAATGGTACAACCACTTTGGAAATCAATCTGGTGCTTCCTTCAAAAACTAGAAATAGAATTACCATACAATCCAGGAATCCCACTCTTTGGACTATATCCTAGAGAATTAAAAGCCTTTATACAAACAGATATATGCACACCCATGTTCATTGTAGCACTGTTTACAATAGCAAAAAGATGGAAGCAACCAAGGTACCCATGAATGGGTGAATGGATAAATAAATAATGTTATATTCACACAAAGGAATACTACCCATCAATAAAGAACAATGATGAATCCATGAAACATTTCATATCACAGAGGGATCTGGGAGGCATTACGCTGAGTGAAATTAGTTTCAAAAGGACAAATATTGTATAAGACCACTATTATAATAACTGGAGAAATAGTTTAAACAGAGAAAATTCTTTGATGGTTATGGTAGGGGGAAGGGAGGGAGGGAGGGAGAGGAGTTCTCACTAATTAGATAGTAGATAACAATTATTTTACGTGAAGGCAAAGACAACACAATAGAGGCGAGGTCAGCACTACTGGACTAAACTAAAAGCAAAGAAGTTTCTTGAACTAACTGCACGCTCGAAGGCCAGCATAGCAGGGGCGGGGGTTTGTGGGCCATGGTTTCAGGGGGCATCTGGGTCAACTGGCATAATAAAATCTATTAAGAAAATGTTCTGCCTCCCATTTTGGAGAGTGCCGTCTGGGGTCTTAAAAGCTAGCAAGCGGCCATCTAAGATGCATGAATTGATCTCAACCCACCTGGAGCAAAGGAGAATGAAGAACACCAAAGACACAAGGTAATTATGAGCCGGAGACAGAAAGGACCACATAAACCAGAGATTGCATCGGCCTGAGACCAGAAGAACTAGATGGTGCCTGGCTATAACTGATGACTGCCCTGCCGGGGAACACAACAGAGAACCCATGAGGGAGCTGAAGAGCAGTGGGATGCACAGCCCAAATTCTTGTAAAAAGACCAGACTTAATGGTCTAACTGAGACTAGAAGGACCCTGGAGGTCATGGCCCGCAGATCTTCTGTTAGCCCAAGATAAGAACCATTCCCAAAGCCAATTTTTCAGAGATTGGACGGGACTATAGGATAGAAATTATACTGGTGAAGAGTGACCTTCTTGGATCAAGTAGAAGCGTGAGAATATACTGGCATCTCCTGTAGTCTGGAGGGGAGATGAGAGGGCAGAGGGAGTCAGAAGCTGGCGGAATGGAGATGAAAACAGAGAGTGGAGGGAAGGAGTGTGCCGTTTCATTAAAATTTTTTTTTTTTTTAGGGGGAGTGTAATTAGGAGTATATAGCAAGGTGTATATGAGTTTTTTTATGAGAGACTGACTCGGTTTGTAAGCTTTCACTTAAAGCACAATAAAAATTAAATAAAAAGAGCTGAGCAGATGGCTCCTGGCTGGCTTGCCAGAAATGTTACCAAGTGGAAACCCCAGGTTCTTACTAGGCTTGACTTGTATTGGCCAATAAAGGCGAGAAAGAGGTGGGAGAAAAGGAAAGGCAACTTTATTTCATAGAACAAGGAAATGGAGTCAGTTGGAACTTACTGCTGCCAAGATTGCTAGCCAAGGGCAGGCAGGCAGATTACTTTTAAAGGGGTTTACAAATAGGGAGTTCATACAAGTTAAGTCAGCAACATTCTTAATCTTACTAAGCAGGGCAATGGGGTTTACAAATAACCTCCAAGCAAAAAAAAAAAAAAAAAAGCAGGATTCAAATGCAAAGCTGGTCGGGGAAGGGGATCGGGATCCCAGCAAACAAAAAGATTTTGCAATACAACACTGTAGGGGAGGAAGCCAGGTAAAGAATAGGGGTTTCTGTCTCATTGATAATACTGTAAAATTGGCTCTGAGCTCACAGACTCTCTAACAGTAGAGCTAAAAAGTGTCAGATTATTGCAAAATACAAGACCATAGTAAAGGACAAAGTTTGAAAATATTTCTTTGCCTTGGCTTAAAATACCTGAGACTGAAAATCTATGGAATATGTTAAAATCTCAGCCCAATTGCTCAATTCTGATGATCTTGTTTCCTTGATTTACTGTTTACTGCAGTTGCCTGTAATATGAAAATTTATTGTTCTTTGTAATTTCTCTAGGAGGCAAAGGTTCTTTGCCTCTGAGTTTATGTTAACTTTTACGCCCTTGACTAAGAAATCAAGTTTTGTGGCTTTTGAAAAAGGTAAGGATTTTACTTCTAAAACCTATTAGTGTTGCTTTGGTTAAATAGATGTCCATCTTGGTGACCTATGATAACTCCCGACAATTTTGGAAACTTCGTGGAAAGCCAGAAAATATTTGCTCCTGCCTTGTAAAGGGAAAGATGAAAAAATAAATAAAATAATGAGGCTTATTTAATGTGGTGTCAGTTGCATGAAATGTGTGTTTTTGGTGCAAGTTCTTTTATACAGCAATTTAGGTTCCCATTCAACAATTTCTACACAGATTGTTCAGTGACATTGGTTACATTCTTCACAATGTGTCAACATGCTCAGTATTTCCATTCTGGTTGTTCTGGTTCCAGTAATCTAGTTTCCCTGTCCCCTTCTCAAGTAAACTTTAAAGTAATTGTTGATCATATGGTCTTAAATATGTGGTTTTTTAAAAAATAATTTATTTTATTTTTTGTTGTTGAGAATACACACAGCAAAACATACACCAATTCAACAGTTTCTACATGTACAATTCAGTGACAACCATGCACAATTCTTGAACCTCAAAAGGAGAGGTCAAAATTGACATCCTTCCCAGGAACGATTTGACATCTCATCCTCCTTTCCCACCAACATTTTATTTATGGAGATAAATATGGATACTTGGTCTTGCATGGTTCCCAAGGGACCGTTCTAAAAAAACAGTCACCCACTGATGAATCCGCTGATCCACAACCCCCCAGCCCCCAGCCTGTGTTAGTGCGTACTTAGGATATCAGACTCAGAAGGCAATTCAGTGTCTCTTTTTCTTTGTTTCCTTTCTCCACCTGTCACCTCCTTCGTTTCTCTGAGGACTCCAAAAAAGTGGTCCTGTTTATGATTGCTGAATTCCAGTTGACATTTGGCCTGTCATGCTTACACAGGTACAGAGCTGCTCACAAGTTTTCCAGATAAGACTTCTGTATTTAGGATAAAGGAAGCACCAGTTTTAACTTTTATTCCATGGACATTCAGGGTGGAATTGCTCTCACTTACTTGCATGTCCCTGTCATTTTGGGAAGGGGGGCAGGGCTGGGGAGGCAGGAGGACTTGGGCTAAAATGTTATGAGCCGGTCATTAGCCATTAGAGAAATGCAGATCAAAACTACAATGAGATTTCATGTCACTCTAACAAGGCTGGCATTAATCCAAAAAACACAAAATAATAAATCTTGGAGAGGCTATGGAGAGATTGGAACACTTCTATACTGCTGGTGGGAATGTCAAATGGTACAACCACTTTGGAAAACGATTTGGCCCTTCCTTAAAAAGTTAGAAATAGAACTACCACACGATCCAGCAATCCCACTCCTTGGAATATATCCTAGAGAAATAAGAGCCTTTACAAGAACAGATATATGCACACCCATGTTTATTGCAGCACTGTTTACAATAGCAAAAACATGGAAGCAACCAAGGTGCCCATCAACGGATGAATGGATAAATTATGGTATGTTCACACAATGGAATATTACGTATCGATAAAGAATGGTGAGGAATCTCTGAAACATTTCATAACATGGAGGAACCTGGAAGGCATTATGCTGAGTGAAATTAGTTCCAAAAGGACAGATATTGTATAAGACCACTATTATAAGAACTTGAGAAATAGTTAAAACTGAGAAGAAAACATTCTTTTGTGGTTACAAGAGGAGGGAGGGAGGGAGGGTGGGAGAGGGTTATTTACTAATTAGATAGTAGATAAGAACTACTTTAGGTGAAGGGAAAGACAGCACACAATACAGGGGAGGTCAGAACAATTAGACTAAACCAAAAGCAAAGAAGTTTCCTGAATAAACTGAATGCTTCAAAGGTCAGCGTAGCAGGGGCAGGGGTCTGGGGACCATGGTTTCAGGGGACATCTAAGTCAATTGGCATAATAAAATCTATTAAGAAAACATTCTGCATCCCACTTTGAAGAGTGGCATCTGGGGTCTTAAACCCTAGCAAGCAGCCATCTAAGATGAATCAATTGGTCTCAACCCCCCTGGATCAAAGGAGAATGAAGAACACCAAGGACACAAGGCGATTACGAGCCCAAGAGACAGAAAGGGCCACTTGTAACAGCGACTACATCATCCTGAGACCAGAAGAACTAGATGGTACCCGGCTACAACCGATGGCTGGCCTGACAGGGAATACAACAGAGAACCCCTGAGGGAGCAGGAGAAGAGTGGGATGCAGACCCCAAATTCTCATAAGCCCAGACTTAAAGGTCTGACTGGGACTGGAAAGACCCTGGTGGTCATGGCCCCCAGACCTTCTGTTGGCCCAGGACAGGAACCATTCCCGAAGCCAACTCTTCAGACATGGATTGGACTGGACAATGGGTTGGAGAGGGATGTTAGTGAGGAGTGAGCTTCTTGGATCAGGTGGACACTTGAGACTATGTTGGCATCTCCTGCCTGAATGGGAGATGAGAGGATGGAGGGGCTTAGAAGCTGGTGAAAAGGACACGAGAAGAGAGAGTGGAGGGAGAGAGTGGGCTGTCTCATTAGGGGGAGAGTAATTGGGAGTGTGTAGCAAGGTGTATATGGGTTTTTGTGTGAGAGACTGACTTGATTTGTAAACTTTCACTTAAAGCACAATAAAAATTATTTAAAAAAATGTTATGTGCCAGTGTCTCCTCCTATATTTTGCCTATTAAGCAAGAAGAGCATATTATCAGTCATTATTTTATTTGTTTAATTGCTAACTTGTTTGCAACTTCATTCTTAAATTTAAATCCAGCAGCGCTGAAGTCAAGGAGCTTTAACTCTGTGAGGTTTACTTCACCTACCTCTAAGAGATTCATTAATATTCGGATGTTTAGAAACATGATACTTCTAGTATAGTCTTGGTATATCCTACCTACATGCTTTATATTCATATTATGTTATATCACGGGATTATTATATGTTACATCTAAAGTTTTTTTTTTCTTACTATGGATTATGGTCATCCATTTTCAAAAATTAAAAAAAAGGATGATCACTGTTTAGAGATATTTTGTCTAATGTTTTCCTTGAGGTTGACTTTTGTTTTGCCTTGCATTACTTTTGTAATGAATTTTCATCTGGCCTTTTCACTTCTGTGAATTATTAGTAGTAAGAAATTAACCACGGCTATTTTTAAGTCTTATCATCTGCAGATGGTTCTTACTTTGATTTCCTGGGAGGTGCCTGCAATAAACCACAGGTCAAAGTATTTTCACAAAAGGGACCCATAAAAAAGGACTATGCCAGATATTTGGGCACAGACTTCTAAATGACACTGCTTATAGCATTGAACTGAATCAAGATTTCCAGAATTCTTACAGGGAAGTTGATGGGTTCATGACTGCTGATCCAGGATAAATGGAACAGAAATTAATTACAAGACGAAGTGGATTAACAGGCTAGGTAGGGGGGATATTACAGATGTTGTAATGTTCTGTTTTCTGGGTAAAAGAAATCATTTTCTCTCTTCTAAACTATTTATAACTTATAATATTTAATAGACAGTGTTTATGCAAAGATGAAACATCTTTTCTCTCTCTGTAATCTCCACAGGATTGGAAAACTATTAATGCACGCTGTTATTTTTTTGGCAATATACTTATTTGCATAAGTGCAATACAAAGCCGCCCCCCCCCCTTGTTAACAGGGCATAATTGGAAATCTTGGTTATATGACGAAGCTTTGACTGGAACGTCATACGTGAGAATGATGCTCAGAGAATCAGATATGACCAAAACTTCCATCAAGGCAGTTTATATGATAAATTACCATTCCTGCTGTGCTGCATCTATGTGAATAATAATGAACAGCTATATTTTAAATAAGAAAATTTTTTCTCTGAGATTTTCTTTTGAGTGAGACGAACGTTAGTGTAAAGTAAAATTTTGTGTTTCAATAGAAAATTATGACAAGCCCTCATGGGCTACTGAATTCTGGCTTTCATTCATTCTTTTTGAGAAACCACAGAAAACTAATAAGTTTGTTTCCTACTTGCAGATTAGAATCATTTTTGTTATGTGGTTTATATTGTTCTCTATATAATCAATTAACCAAAAGGAAAATTTGGAAATATGAGAGATACTAAGGCTGAAAGTCATAAAACAATTGAATAAACTGCTATCAAATCAGGTTCTATTGACAAAGAGAGAATTGGTTGTTCTGTAACAGCCATACTACCCTGAGTTACTAAACTTAGTTTAAATTGTGTGTGTGTGTATGGTTACAAATGATACTAAACAAGGTGGATTTGTTAATAATGTAGGCCATGAGAGGGCAGAGCAAGATGGCAAACTGCATGGATGTTCCCATTTACTCCTCCAGCAACTAAGCCACTGAACAATAAATTTAAAAAAAACCACAGGCTGAGATCTCAGGACTCCAGATGGCAGCTGAGGTGCTGGAGGGTTGGGGTGAGTCCAGAAGCAGGGGCAAAGAGAAACAGGGATGGCACAAAAGCTGTGAAAATCTACACACTAACATCTGGAGCACTTGCTCATCACAGCCATTTTGGGATGGGGCTGGGCAACTCTCCAAATAGAGAACGCAGAAAGAGAGCTAATCTGATGAAGCTGTAGCCTGATTTTTTAAGGTGGCGCAGATTGGCCGTGGGAGTTGGTGGGCCACAGAATTGGGAGATGAAGGGAGATTGTGGTGCTTGTAGAATGTACTGCTGAATCTCACTAAGGCCTGAGACAGATGGGCTCTAGGACTGGGAGGAAATGCAAGGGCAGCAGGGCAAGGGGAACTTTGGATGGAAGGGCAACACACAGGAAATGTCGTCAGTGTTGTCATCTAGTAAATCCCTATTCATACAAAACCCCTCACCAGGTTCAAGAACAGTTTTAACCTAAGTTCTTGAGATCGACAATGAGTTTCCTTGGTCTGTGCACGGACTATTTTAGAAGACTTGCCCAAAGAAGTTAGGGTCCTAAGCTAGGGACCCAAGCCATCCTGAAAGAATTAAACCTACTTAGTGAAGAGATAGATTAAGCATTGTGCTCGTGAGAACCTCAAACTCTCCCCTTTGTCAAGCAAAGTTGATCCTGCCTGAGGCAGGAAAAAGGAGAGTTTAAAGAAAACAGATATTAGCATGGGAGGAGGCCCATCTCTTCCAGCTGAATCCCCGCTGGGCTGCCTTTTGGCCAGTTGAAAAGGTAGAGTTATGAATGAGCCCTTGACCAAAAAGCGGATGATTCGCCTGTACAACAGCATATGGCCTCAATACCAGTTGGGGGAACAAGAACAGTGGCCCCCAGAGGGGTCTTCACGTTGTGCTACAATACTTCAATTGCATTTGTCCTGCAGAAGAACTCAAAAGTGGGACCTTATGTACAAAAAAGAAAAGAAAAGAAAAGAAAAATTTTCAAAGCCTTCAGGTCTCTCTACCAGACCTTGCACCCCCCTAATCAGGTTTTCTTCCAGGGAAAATCAAAGGCCAAAGTACTCCCTGAATCCTCCTCAGAGGACCCCCTCCTAGAGACATGGGCTATGGCCACCGTTTCGGCTCCCCCGCCCCCGTATAGGGGAGGTGCGGTAGAAGCCGAGGGGTCGGACCGTGGAACCACAAGGTCTCCAAACAGAATGGTCGAGCCCGATTCTAGCTTGGCCGGCACACCAAAGGCGGATGGAGGAGGAGGATGAGACAGTGAAGGTCCGGCTACTTCAGGTATGGTCTCCCCTTCTCATACCCATCAGGGTACCGTTTTGGGTGAGGGTGTCTCAGGAGTCCAGGCAGGGCAATACCCACTGAGAGAAGTTCCTGCCGGAGTGGTTGATAAAGGGCAGCCACAGGGGACAATGCTGGTACATACTCCATTTTCCACCTGTGATCTATGTAACTGGAAGAGCCACAGCTCCCCCTACCGGAGTGACCCAAACAAAATGACTGAACTGTTTCTTTCTCTTTTCTCTACTCACCGCCCTACCTGGGCAGACACACAGGCGCTCCGCACCACACTGTTAACTTCAGAAGAACGCCCTATGGTGTTAGAGCAGGCTCGGAAAGAGGCTGATAGGCTCTATAACTTAGACCCTAGCAATGGAGCCCGACCCCCTGAGACAGAAGCCATTCCTACTAGAGATCCGGGTTGGAATCACAATGCGGAAGAAGGGGCGAGTAGACTTCATTTCTATGGAGACTGCTTAATCGTTGGGTTGAGAAACGGGGCCCCCAAACCCAAGAGCTTACAAAAGTTTAGAGAAATTATCCAGGCAGGAAAGAAAGACCCATCCACTTTCTTAGAAAGAGTGACAGACACGTTTCCTCAGTACGCTGGTATCAACCCGGAAGAACCCAACAGCGCCCGGCTGATAAACCCGACTTTTATTTCGCAGAGCGGCCCTGATATGCAAAAACAAAAAATTTCCAAACTTTAGAAGGAGGACTTGGGATGCCTATAGGGCAGCCGTTTGAAGCAGCTTTGAAGGTGTTCACTAACCGGAACCAGGTAGCAGAACAAAAGTCAAAACAAAGATGAAACAAAAGGCAGCCTTACTAGCAGCAGCCTTAACGCCCCTCCTCCCCCAGTGAAGAGGAGGGAAGGGAGATAAGAACCATAAGAAGGACCACCCCGGGGCGAGGAGGGAGAGCTTTAGAACCTGACCAGTGCGCCTTCTGTAAACGACGACGGGGCCACTGGAAGCCGGAGTGCCCAGAGAGAAGGGAAAGGCGAGACGGAACAAAACTGGCCACTCTCCAGGCTTATCCGGAAGGGCCGGCACGGTTAGATGATTCCGAATGACGGGGCCCAGGGGCTCAAACCTCGTCAGCTATCTCCCACCGCGAGCCCCAGAGCCCACGGGTAACTCTAAAGGTGGGAGGACGCCCTATTGACTTTATTCTGGACACGGGTGCCACCTTTTCGCTTTTGAACACCGCGACATCTCCCCTTAGTCCACGTACTGCCCCAGTGGTAGGGGTTTCAGGAAAACTTTCAACTCGGCCTTTCCTCCAACCGGTGAATTGTGAAATCGGAAAAGACTTGTTATACCACGAGTTCCTTTATATGCCGGAATGCCCCGCAACCCCTCCTCGGGAGGGATATATTGTCAAAATTTGGGGCACGAGTCAGCTTTGGGCCTTCTCGAATTTTGGTGCAAATTCTGCCCGAACAGGCATGCGCTTTGCAAGCAGTCCTGTTGCTAGAGGAACCAGCGGCCCCTAGGGACATCCCTGTCCACATACAACAAGAAGTGATCCCGGAAGTCTGGGCATCCAGGAGGCCGGGAAGGGCCAGGTTCGCGGAGCCAGTCAAAATTGCCCTAAAGCCTGGAGCGCCCGTTGTAAATCAGAAACAATACCCGCTCGGTAGAGAAGCTCTGGAAGGGATTACTCCACGGGGCCAAAGATGTATAGAAATTGGATTTTTAAGACCATGCCGGTCACCATATAACACCCCCATTCTGCCAGTGTTAAAGCCCGGGACAGGAGAATATCGGTTTGTGCAAGACTTAAGAAAGATGAATCAAATAGTAAAAGATATTCATTCACCCGGTTGTGCCCAGCCCATGTACTCTCCTAGTAACCGTACCCAGCATATATGCTTGGTTTTCAGTATTAGATCTGAAAGATCCTTTCTTCTGCATTCCCTTGCATCCTGAGTCGCAACTTTTGTTTGCGTTTGAATGGACTGATTTAGAAACAGGGACCAAAAGGCACCTCACATGGCAGGTGCTGGTCCAAGGGTTCAAGAACTCCCCCACAATTTTCGGAGAGCCATTGTGTAAAGACATGAGGGCCTTGCAACTAGAAAAGGGGATGGTCTTAACGATATTTTCGTGGCAAGTGAAAGTCAAGAAGACGCAGATGGTCTTAAACCATCTGGCTAGGTGTGGGTACCGAGTTTCCAAAAGGAAAGCCCAAATATCACGACAACGAGGAAGATAACTGGGGTTCCAAATATCACAGGGGCAGCGGAGCCTTCTGCAAGACCGGCGAGAAGTTATTATGCGGGTAGCGCCCCCTACCTCTGAGTGACAACTTAGAGGTTTTCTTGGGATGGCAGGTTTCTGACGACTCTGGATACCAGGGTTTGGACTCATGGCAAAATTTGGTGGCCCGTACGGGGCCTCCAGCCGTTTGAGACGCGGTGGCCCGGCGGCGGGGCCCGGGCCTGATGGACAGTTCTCCTACCAAGCGGCCGCTGAGGACTCTCTTTGTCCCCCGAGGCTGTCCCCAGACCCGGGCTCCCCTGCAGCGCCACCGGTCCCCAACCGCGCCAAAGAGATGGGTGAAAGCAAGACCTGACCAGGATCCTGAGGTGAGTCCGCGACCCTCTCCCCGTTGCGCTCAGGGCCGGGGCGGATAGGGCGGGCCAGCGTGGCTTCCGGAAACGGACCCGGGCCCTTGGTTTCTCAGGCGAGTGGCGCCATGGAGGACCGTCCCCGTGAGTAGAATGGTAAGGAGGGACTCTTGGTGACTCTGGAGCTGGGCAGCCGAATCAGTGTGCATGGGCCGTGGGTTTTTGTATCTGGATCGTTGTCTGCCCCTGGTTGCTGCACCCTGGTTTGGGGAAGTGGGTAGAGACATCTCTGTCGGTTTAGATTGGGAGATTGGAGCCACTCGGCCTGGCATTGAGGATAGGAGGTATCTGGAGGATTGAGGTGGAGATTGAGACATTCCTAGTAATGTGTTAGACCTCACTAAGATTCTCCTCGCTCCCCTTTCCATTTCTGGCGTTTGTGGTCTGAGTATTTTTCTCTGTTTGTCAGGTTTGTCTTATGTACACCCCACCTTGCTGTCTGGGAGGTTGAGACTGCAAGGTTATCGCCGTTATTTTTGTCGGTGGGTCTCTTTGTCTTATGTACCATTACTTGTCCTCATGAGGCTTTCGTGTTTTTTTTTTTTTTTCTTCTTCTCAGTGTCGTCATCTTGTAAATCCCTATTCGTACAAAACCCCTCACCAGGTTCAAGAACAGTTTTAACCTAAGTTCTTGAGATCGACAATGAGTTTCCTTGGTCTGTGCACGGACTATTTTAGAAGACTTGCCCAAAGAAGTTAGGGTCCTAAGCTAGGGACCCAAGCCATCCTGAAAGAATTAAACCTACTTAGTGAAGAGATAGATTAAGCATTGTGCTCGTGAGAACCTCAAACTCTCCCCTTTGTCAAGCAAAGTTGATCCTGCCTGAGGCAGGAAAAAGGAGAGTTTAAAGAAAACAGATATTAGCATGGGAGGAGGCCCATCTCTTCCAGCTGAATCCCCGCTGGGCTGCCTTTTGGCCAGTTGAAAAGGTAGAGTTATGAATGAGCCCTTGACCAAAAAGCGGATGATTCGCCTGTATAACAGCATATGGCCTCAATACCAGTTGGGGGAGCAAGAACAGTGGCCCCCAGAGGGGTCTTCACGTTGTGCTACAATACTTCAATTGCATTTGTCCTGCAGAAGAACTCAAAAGTGGGACCTTATGTACAAAAAAGAAAAGAAAAGAAAAATTTTCAAAGCCTTCAGGTCTCTCTACCAGACCTTGCACCCCCCTAATCAGGTTTTCTTCCAAGGAAAATCAAAGGCCAAAGTACTCCCTGAATCCTCCTCAGAGGACCCCCTCCTAGAGACATGGGCTATGGCCACCGTTTCGGCTCCCCCGCCCCCGTATAGGGGAGGTGCGGTAGAAGCCGAGGGGTCGGACCGTGGAACCACAAGGTCTCCAAACAGAATGGTCGAGCCCGATTCTAGCTTGGCCGGCACACCAAAGGCGGATGGAGGAGGAGGATGAGACAGTGAAGGTCCGGCTACTTCAGGTATGGTCTCCCCTTCTCATACCCATCAGGGTACCGTTTTGGGTGAGGGTGTCTCAGGAGTCCAGGCAGGGCAATACCCACTGAGAGAAGTTCCTGCCGGAGTGGTTGATAAAGGGCAGCCACAGGGGACAATGCTGGTACATACTCCATTTTCCACCTGTGATCTATGTAACTGGAAGAGCCACAGCTCCCCCTACCGGAGTGACCCAAACAAAATGACTGAACTGTTTCTTTCTCTTTTCTCTACTCACCGCCCTACCTGGGCAGACACACAGGCGCTCCGCACCACACTGTTAACTTCAGAAGAACGCCCTATGGTGTTAGAGCAGGCTCGGAAAGAGGCTGATAGGCTCTATAACTTAGACCCTAGCAATGGAGCCCGACCCCCTGAGACAGAAGCCATTCCTACTAGAGATCCGGGTTGGAATCACAATGCGGAAGAAGGGGCGAGTAGACTTCATTTCTATGGAGACTGCTTAATCGTTGGGTTGAGAAACGGGGCCCCCAAACCCAAGAGCTTACAAAAGTTTAGAGAAATTATCCAGGCAGGAAAGAAAGACCCATCCGCTTTCTTAGAAAGAGTGACAGACACGTTTCCTCAGTACGCTGGTATCAACCCGGAAGAACCCAACAGCGCCCGGCTGATAAACCTGACTTTTATTTCGCAGAGCGGCCCTGATATGCAAAAACAAAAAATTTACAAACTTTAGACGGAAGACTTGGGATGCCTATAGGGCAGCCGTTTGAAGCAGCTTTGAAGGTGTTCACTAACCGGAACCAGGTAGCAGAACAAAAGTCAAAACAAAGATGAAACAAAAGGCAGCCTTACTAGCAGCAGCCTTAACGCCCCTCCTCCCCCAGTGAAGAGGAGGGAAGGGAGATAAGAACCATAAGAAGGACCACCCCGGGGCGAGGAGGGAGAGCTTCAGAACCTGACCAGTGCGCCTTCTGTAAACGACGACGGGGCCACTGGAAGCCGGAGTGCCCAGAGAGAAGGGAAAGGCGAGACGGAACAAAACTGGCCGCTCTCCAGGCTTATCCGGAAGGGCCGGCACGGTTAGATGATTCCGAATGACGGGGCCCAGGGGCTCAAACCTCGTCAGCTATCTCCCACCGCGAGCCCCAGAGCCCACGGGTAACTCTAAAGGTGGGAGGACGCCCTATTGACTTTATTCTGGACACGGGTGCCACCTTTTCGCTTTTGAACACCGCGACATCTCCCCTTAGTCCACGTACTGCCCCAGTGGTAGGGGTTTCAGGAAAACTTTCAACTCGGCCTTTCCTCCAACCGGTGAATTGTGAAATTGGAAAAGACTTGTTATACCACGAGTTCCTTTATATGCCGGAATGCCCCGCAACCCCTCCTCGGGAGGGATATATTGTCAAAATTTGGGGCACGAGTCAGCTTTGGGCCTTCTCGAATTTTGGTGCAAATTCTGCCCGAACAGGCACGCGCTTTGCAAGCAGTCCTGTTGCTAGAGGAACCAGCGGCCCCTAGGGACATCCCTGTCCACATACAACAAGAAGTGATCCCGGAAGTCTGGGCATCCAGGAGGCCGGGAAGGGCCAGGTTCGCGGAGCCAGTCAAAATTGCCCTAAAGCCTGGAGCGCCCGTTGTAAATCAGAAACAATACCCGCTCGGTAGAGAAGCTCTGGAAGGGATTACTCCACGGGGCCAAAGATGTATAGAAATTGGATTTTTAAGACCATGCCGGTCACCATATAACACCCCCATTCTGCCAGTGTTAAAGCCCGGGACAGGAGAATATCGGTTTGTGCAAGACTTAAGAAAGATGAATCAAATAGTAAAAGATATTCATTCACCCGGTTGTGCCCAGCCCATGTACTCTCCTAGTAACCGTACCCAGCATATATGCTTGGTTTTCAGTATTAGATCTGAAAGATCCTTTCTTCTGCATTCCCTTGCATCCTGAGTCGCAACTTTTGTTTGCGTTTGAATGGACTGATTTAGAAACAGGGACCAAAAGGCACCTCACATGGCAGGTGCTGGTCCAAGGGTTCAAGAACTCCCCCACAATTTTCGGAGAGCCATTGTGTAAAGACATGAGGGCCTTGCAACTAGAAAAGGGGATGGTCTTAACGATATTTTCGTGGCAAGTGAAAGTCAAGAAGACGCAGATGGTCTTAAACCATCTGGCTAGGTGTGGGTACCGAGTTTCCAAAAGGAAAGCCCAAATATCACGACAACGAGGAAGATAACTGGGGTTCCAAATATCACAGGGGCAGCGGAGCCTTCTGCAAGACCGGCGAGAAGTTATTATGCGGGTAGCGCCCCCTACCTCTGAGTGACAACTTAGAGGTTTTCTTGGGATGGCAGGTTTCTGACGAATCTGGATACCAGGGTTTGGACTCATGGCAAAATTTGGTGGCCCGTACGGGGCCTCCAGCCGTTTGAGACGCGGTGGCCCGGCGGCGGGGCCCGGGCCTGATGGACAGTTCTCCTACCAAGCGGCCGCTGAGGACTCTCTTTGTCCCCCGAGGCTGTCCCCAGACCCGGGCTCCCCTGCAGCGCCACCGGTCCCCAACCGCGCCAAAGAGATGGGTGAAAGCAAGACCTGACCAGGATCCTGAGGTGAGTCCGCGACCCTCTCCCCGTTGCGCTCAGGGCCGGGGCGGATAGGGCGGGCCAGCGTGGCTTCCGGAAACGGACCCGGGCCCTTGGTTTCTCAGGCGAGTGGCGCCATGGAGGACCGTCCCCGTGAGTAGAATGGTAAGGAGGGACTCTTGGTGACTCTGGAGCTGGGCAGCCGAATCAGTGTGCATGGGCCGTGGGTTTTTGTATCTGGATCGTTGTCTGCCCCTGGTTGCTGCACCCTGGTTTGGGGAAGTGGGTATAGACATCTCTGTCGGTTTAGATTGGGAGATTGGAGCCCCTCGGCCTGGCATTGAGGATAGGAGGTATCTGGAGGATTGAGGTGGAGATTGAGACATTCCTAGTAATGTGTTAGACCTCACTAAGATTCTCCTCGCTCCCCTTTCCATTTCTGGCGTTTGTGGTCTGAGTATTCTTCTCTGTTTGTCAGGTTTGTCTTATGTACACCCCACCTTGCTGTCTGGGAGGTTGAGACTGCAAGGTTATCGCCGTTATTTTTGTCGGTCGGTCTCTTTGTCTTATGTACCATTACTTGTCCTCATGATGCTTTCGTGTTTTTTTTTTTCTTCTTCTTCTCAGTGTCGTCATCTTGTAAATCCCTATTCATACAAAACCCCTCACCAGGTTCAAGAACAGTTTTAACCTAAGTTCTTGAGATCGACAATGAGTTTCCTTGGTCTGTGCACGGACTATTTTAGAAGACTTGCCCAAAGAAGTTAGGGTCCTAAGCTAGGGACCCAAGCCATCCTGAAAGAATTAAACCTACTTAGTGAAGAGATAGATTAAGCATTGTGCTCGTGAGAACCTCAAACTCTCCCCTTTGTCAAGCAAAGTTGATCCTGCCTGAGGCAGGAAAAAGGAGAGTTTAAAGAAAACAGATATTAGCATGGGAGGAGGCCCATCTCTTCCAGCTGAATCCCCGCTGGGCTGCCTTTTGGCCAGTTGAAAAGGTAGAGTTATGAATGAGCCCTTGACCAAAAAGCGGATGATTCGCCTGTATAACAGCATATGGCCTCAATACCAGTTGGGGGAACAAGAACAGTGGCCCCCAGAGGGGTCTTCACGTTGTGCTACAATACTTCAATTGCATTTGTCCTGCAGAAGAACTCAAAAGTGGGACCTTATGTACAAAAAAGAAAAGAAAAGAAAAGAAAAATTTTCAAAGCCTTCAGGTCTCTCTACCAGACCTTGCACCCCCCTAATCAGGTTTTCTTCCAGGGAAAATCAAAGGCCAAAGTACTCCCTGAATCCTCCTCAGAGGACCCCCTCCTAGAGACATGGGCTATGGCCACCGTTTCGGCTCCCCCGCCCCCGTATAGGGGAGGTGCGGTAGAAGCCGAGGGGTCGGACCGTGGAACCACAAGGTCTCCAAACAGAATGGTCGAGCCCGATTCTAGCTTGGCCGGCACACCAAAGGCGGATGGAGGAGGAGGATGAGACAGTGAAGGTCCGGCTACTTCAGGTATGGTCTCCCCTTCTCATACCCATCAGGGTACCGTTTTGGGTGAGGGTGTCTCAGGAGTCCAGGCAGGGCAATACCCACTGAGAGAAGTTCCTGCCGGAGTGGTTGATAAAGGGCAGCCACAGGGGACAATGCTGGTACATACTCCATTTTCCACCTGTGATCTATGTAACTGGAAGAGCCACAGCTCCCCCTACCGGAGTGACCCAAACAAAATGACTGAACTGTTTCTTTCTCATTTCTCTACTCACCGCCCTACCTGGGCAGACACACAGGCGCTCCGCACCACACTGTTAACTTCAGAAGAACGCCCTATGGTGTTAGAGCAGGCTCGGAAAGAGGCTGATAGGCTCTATAACTTAGACCCTAGCAATGGAGCCCGACCCCCTGAGACAGAAGCCATTCCTACTAGAGATCCGGGTTGGAATCACAATGCGGAAGAAGGGGCGAGTAGACTTCATTTCTATGGAGACTGCTTAATCGTTGGGTTGAGAAACGGGGCCCCCAAACCCAAGAGCTTACAAAAGTTTAGAGAAATTATCCAGGCAGGAAAGAAAGACCCATCCGCTTTCTTAGAAAGAGTGACAGACACGTTTCCTCAGTACGCTGGTATCAGCCCGGAAGAACCCAACAGCGCCCGGCTGATAAACCTGACTTTTATTTCGCAGAGCGGCCCTGATATGCAAAAACAAAAAATTTACAAACATTAGAAGGAGGACTTGGGATGCCTATAGGGCAGCCGTTTGAAGCAGCTTTGAAGGTGTTCACTAACCGGAACCAGGTAGCAGAACAAAAGTCAAAACAAAGATGAAACAAAAGGCAGCCTTACTAGCAGCAGCCTTAACGCCCCTCCTCCCCCAGTGAAGAGGAGGGAAGGGAGATAAGAACCATAAGAAGGACCACCCCGGGGCGAGGAGGGAGAGCTTTAGAACCTGACCAGTGCGCCTTCTGTAAACGACGACGGGGCCACTGGAAGCCGGAGTGCCCAGAGAGAAGGGAAAGGCGAGACGGAACAAAACTGGCCGCTCTCCAGGCTTATCCGGAAGGGCCGGCACGGTTAGATGATTCCGAATGACGGGGCCCAGGGGCTCAAACCTCGTCAGCTATCTCCCACCGCGAGCCCCAGAGCCCACGGGTAACTCTAAAGGTGGGAGGACGCCCTATTGACTTTATTCTGGACACGGGTGCCACCTTTTCGCTTTTGAACACCGCGACATCTCCCCTTAGTCCACGTACTGCCCCAGTGGTAGGGGTTTCAGGAAAACTTTCAACTCGGCCTTTCCTCCAACCGGTGAATTGTGAAATCGGAAAAGACTTGTTATACCACGAGTTCCTTTATATGCCGGAATGCCCCGCAACCCCTCCTCGGGAGGGATATATTGTCAAAATTTGGGGCACGAGTCAGCTTTGGGCCTTCTCGAATTTTGGTGCAAATTCTGCCCGAACAGGCATGCGCTTTGCAAGCAGTCCTGTTGCTAGAGGAACCAGCGGCCCCTAGGGACATCCCTGTCCACATACAACAAGAAGTGATCCCGGAAGTCTGGGCATCCAGGAGGCCGGGAAGGGCCAGGTTCGCGGAGCCAGTCAAAATTGCCCTAAAGCCTGGAGCGCCCGTTGTAAATCAGAAACAATACCCGCTCGGTAGAGAAGCTCTGGAAGGGATTACTCCACGGGGCCAAAGATGTATAGAAATTGGATTTTTAAGACCATGCCGGTCACCATATAACACCCCCATTCTGCCAGTGTTAAAGCCCGGGACAGGAGAATATCGGTTTGTGCAAGACTTAAGAAAGATGAATCAAATAGTAAAAGATATTCATTCACCCGGTTGTGCCCAGCCCATGTACTCTCCTAGTAACCGTACCCAGCATATATGCTTGGTTTTCAGTATTAGATCTGAAAGATCCTTTCTTCTGCATTCCCTTGCATCCTGAGTCGCAACTTTTGTTTGCGTTTGAATGGACTGATTTAGAAACAGGGACCAAAAGGCACCTCACATGGCAGGTGCTGGTCCAAGGGTTCAAGAACTCCCCCACAATTTTCGGAGAGCCATTGTGTAAAGACATGAGGGCCTTGCAACTAGAAAAGGGGATGGTCTTAACGATATTTTTGTGGCAAGTGAAAGTGAAGAAGACGCAGATCGAAATACCATCCTGGTCTTAAACCATCTGGCTAGGTGTGGGTACCGAGTTTCCAAAAGGAAAGCCCAAATATCACGACAACGAGGAAGATAACTGGGGTTCCAAATATCACAGGGGCAGCGGAGCCTTCTGCAAGACCGGCGAGAAGTTATTATGCGGGTAGCGCCCCCTACCTCTGAGTGACAACTTAGAGGTTTTCTTGGGATGGCAGGTTTCTGACGACTCTGGATACCAGGGTTTGGACTCATGGCAAAATTTGGTGGCCCGTACGGGGCCTCCAGCCGTTTGAGACGCGGTGGCCCGGCGGCGGGGCCCGGGCCTGATGGACAGTTCTCCTACCAAGCGGCCGCTGAGGACTCTCTTTGTCCCCCGAGGCTGTCCCCAGACCCGGGCTCCCCTGCAGCGCCACCGGTCCCCAACCGCGCCAAAGAGATGGGTGAAAGCAAGACCTGACCAGGATCCTGAGGTGAGTCCGCGACCCTCTGCCCGTTGCGCTCAGGGCCGGGGCGGATAGGGCGGGCCAGCGTGGCTTCCGGAAACGGACCCGGGCCCTTGGTTTCTCAGGCGAGTGGCGCCATGGAGGACCGTCCCCGTGAGTAGAATGGTAAGGAGGGACTCTTGGTGACTCTGGAGCTGGGCAGCCGAATCAGTGTGCATGGGCCGTGGGTTTTTGTATCTGGATCGTTGTCTGCCCCTGGTTGCTGCACCCTGCTTTGGGGAAGTGGGTATAGACATCTCTGTCGGTTTAGATTGGGAGATTGGAGCCCCTCGGCCTGGCATTGAGGATAGGAGGTATCTGGAGGATTGAGGTGGAGATTGAGACATTCCTAGTAATGTGTTAGACCTCACTAAGATTCTCCTCGCTCCCCTTTCCATTTCTGGCGTTTGTGGTCTGAGTATTTTTCTCTGTTTGTCAGGTTTGTCTTATGTACACCCCACCTTGCTGTCTGGGAGGTTGAGACTGCAAGGTTATCGCCGTTATTTTTGTCGGTCGGTCTCTTTGTCTTATGTACCATTACTTGTCCTCATGAGGCTTTCGTGTTTTTTTTTTTTTTCTTCTTCTCAGTGTCGTCATCTTGTAAATACCTACTCGTACAAAACCCCTCACCAGGTTCAAGAACAGTTTTAACCTAAGTTCTTGAGATCGACAATGAGTTTCCTTGGTCTGTGCACGGACTATTTTAGAAGACTTGCCCAAAGAAGTTAGGGTCCTAAGCTAGGGACCCAAGCCATCCTGAAAGAATTAAACCTACTTGGTGAAGAGATAGATTAAGCATTGTGCTCGTGAGAACCTCAAACTCTCCCCTTTGTCAAGCAAAGTTGATCCTGCCTGAGGCAGGAAAAAGGAGAGTTTAAAGAAAACAGATATTAGCATGGGAGGAGGCCCATCTCTTCCAGCTGAATCCCCGCTGGGCTGCCTTTTGGCCAGTTGAAAAGGTAGAGTTATGAATGAGCCCTTGACCAAAAAGCGGATGATTCGCCTGTACAACAGCATATGGCCTCAATACCAGTTGGGGGAACAAGAACAGTGGCCCCCAGAGGGGTCTTCACGTTGTGCTACAATACTTCAATTGCATTTGTCCTGCAGAAGAACTCAAAAGTGGGACCTTATGTACAAAAAAGAAAAGAAAAGAAAAATTTTCAAAGCCTTCAGGTCTCTCTACCAGACCTTGCACCCCCCTAATCAGGTTTTCTTCCAGGGAAAATCAAAGGCCAAAGTACTCCCTGAATCCTCCTCAGAGGACCCCCTCCTAGAGACATGGGCTATGGCCACCGTTTCGGCTCCCCCGCCCCCGTATAGGGGAGGTGCGGTAGAAGCCGAGGGGTCGGACCGTGGAACCACAAGGTCTCCAACAGAATGGTCGAGCCCGATTCTAGCTTGGCCGGCACACCAAAGGCGGATAGAGGAGGAGGATGAGACAGTGAAGGTCCGGCTACTTCAGGTATGGTCTCCCCTTCTCATACCCATCAGGGTACCGTTTTGGGTGAGGGTGTCTCAGGAGTCCAGGCAGGGCAATACCCACTGAGAGAAGTTCCTGCCGGAGTGGTTGATAAAGGGCAGCCACAGGGGACAATGCTGGTACATACTCCATTTTCCACCTGTGATCTATGTAACTGGAAGAGCCACAGCTCCCCCTACCGGAGTGACCCAAACAAAATGACTGAACTGTTTCTTTCTCTTTTCTCTACTCACCGCCCTACCTGGGCAGACACACAGGCGCTCCGCACCACACTGTTAACTTCAGAAGAACGCCCTATGGTGTTAGAGCAGGCTCGGAAAGAGGCTGATAGGCTCTATAACTTAGACCCTAGCAATGGAGCCCGACCCCCTGAGACAGAAGCCATTCCTACTAGAGATCCGGGTTGGAATCACAATGCGGAAGAAGGGGCGAGTAGACTTCATTTCTATGGAGACTGCTTAATCGTTGGGTTGAGAAACGGGGCCCCCAAACCCAAGAGCTTACAAAAGTTTAGAGAAATTATCCAGGCAGGAAAGAAAGACCCATCCGCTTTCTTAGAAAGAGTGACAGACACGTTTCCTCAGTACGCTGGTATCAACCCGGAAGAACCCAACAGCGCCCGGCTGATAAACCCGACTTTTATTTCGCAGAGCGGCCCTGATATGCAAAAACAAAAAATTTCCAAACTTTAGAAGGAGGACTTGGGATGCCTATAGGGCAGCCGTTTGAAGCAGCTTTGAAGGTGTTCACTAACCGGAACCAGGTAGCAGAACAAAAGTCAAAACAAAGATGAAACAAAAGGCAGCCTTACTAGCAGCAGCCTTAACGCCCCTCCTCCCCCAGTGAAGAGGAGGGAAGGGAGATAAGAACCATAAGAAGGACCACCCCGGGGCGAGGAGGGAGAGCTTTAGAACCTGACCAGTGCGCCTTCTGTAAACGACGA
Organism: Elephas maximus indicus; assembly: GCF_024166365.1. Taxonomy (NCBI): domain Eukaryota; kingdom Metazoa; phylum Chordata; class Mammalia; order Proboscidea; family Elephantidae; genus Elephas; species Elephas maximus. The sequence continues at coordinate 94,999,157 of NC_064846.1, read as the reverse complement.
CGGGGCCACTGGAAGCCGGAGTGCCCAGAGAGAAGGGAAAGGCGAGACGGAACAAAACTGGCCGCTCTCCAGGCTTATCCGGAAGGGCCGGCACGGTTAGATGATTCCGAATGACGGGGCCCAGGGGCTCAAACCTCGTCAGCTATCTCCCACCGCGAGCCCCAGAGCCCACGGGTAACTCTAAAGGTGGGAGGACGCCCTATTGACTTTATTCTGGACACGGGTGCCACCTTTTCGCTTTTGAACACCGCGACATCTCCCCTTAGTCCACGTACTGCCCCAGTGGTAGGGGTTTCAGGAAAACTTTCAACTCGGCCTTTCCTCCAACCGGTGAATTGTGAAATTGGAAAAGACTTGTTATACCACGAGTTCCTTTATATGCCGGAATGCCCCGCAACCCCTCCTCGGGAGGGATATATTGTCAAAATTTGGGGCACGAGTCAGCTTTGGGCCTTCTCGAATTTTGGTGCAAATTCTGCCCGAACAGGCATGCGCTTTGCAAGCAGTCCTGTTGCTAGAGGAACCAGCGGCCCCTAGGGACATCCCTGTCCACATACAACAAGAAGTGATCCCGGAAGTCTGGGCATCCAGGAGGCCGGGAAGGGCCAGGTTCGCGGAGCCAGTCAAAATTGCCCTAAAGCCTGGAGCGCCCGTTGTAAATCAGAAACAATACCCGCTCGGTAGAGAAGCTCTGGAAGGGATTACTCCACGGGGCCAAAGATGTATAGAAATTGGATTTTTAAGACCATGCCGGTCACCATATAACACCCCCATTCTGCCAGTGTTAAAGCCCGGGACAGGAGAATATCGGTTTGTGCAAGACTTAAGAAAGATGAATCAAATAGTAAAAGATATTCATTCACCCGGTTGTGCCCAGCCCATGTACTCTCCTAGTAACCGTACCCAGCATATATGCTTGGTTTTCAGTATTAGATCTGAAAGATCCTTTCTTCTGCATTCCCTTGCATCCTGAGTCGCAACTTTTGTTTGCGTTTGAATGGACTGATTTAGAAACAGGGACCAAAAGGCACCTCACATGGCAGGTGCTGGTCCAAGGGTTCAAAAACTCCCCCACAATTTTCGGAGAGCCATTGTGTAAAGACATGAGGGCCTTGCAACTAGAAAAGGGGATGGTCTTAACGATATTTTTGTGGCAAGTGAAAGTCAAGAAGACGCAGATCGAAATACCATCCTGGTCTTAAACCATCTGGCTAGGTGTGGGTACCGAGTTTCCAAAAGGAAAGCCCAAATATCACGACAACGAGGAAGATAACTGGGGTTCCAAATATCACAGGGGCAGCGGAGCCTTCTGCAAGACCGGCGAGAAGTTATTATGCGGGTAGCGCCCCCTACCTCTGAGTGACAACTTAGAGGTTTTCTTGGGATGGCAGGTTTCTGACGACTCTGGATACCAGGGTTTGGACTCATGGCAAAATTTGGTGGCCCGTACGGGGCCTCCAGCCGTTTGAGACGCGGTGGCCCGGCGGCGGGGCCCGGGCCTGATGGACAGTTCTCCTACCAAGCGGCCGCTGAGGACTCTCTTTGTCCCCCGAGGCTGTCCCCAGACCCGGGCTCCCCTGCAGCGCCACCGGTCCCCAACCGCGCCAAAGAGATGGGTGAAAGCAAGACCTGACCAGGATCCTGAGGTGAGTCCGCGACCCTCTGCCCGTTGCGCTCAGGGCCGGGGCGGATAGGGCGGGCCAGCGTGGCTTCCGGAAACGGACCCGGGCCCTTGGTTTCTCAGGCGAGTGGCGCCATGGAGGACCGTCCCCGTGAGTAGAATGGTAAGGAGGGACTCTTGGTGACTCTGGAGCTGGGCAGCCGAATCAGTGTGCATGGGCCGTGGGTTTTTGTATCTGGATCGTTGTCTGCCCCTGGTTGCTGCGCCCTGGTTTGGGGAAGTGGGTATAGACATCTCTGTCGGTTTAGATTGGGAGATTGGAGCCCCTCGGCCTGGCATTGAGGATAGGAGGTATCTGGAGGATTGAGGTGGAGATTGAGACATTCCTAGTAATGTGTTAGACCTCACTAAGATTCTCCTCGCTCCCCTTTCCATTTCTGGCGTTTGTGGTCTGAGTATTTTTCTCTGTTTGTCAGGTTTGTCTTATGTACACCCCACCTTGCTGTCTGGGAGGTTGAGACTGCAAGGTTATCGCCGTTATTTTTGTCGGTCGGTCTCTTTGTCTTATGTACCATTACTTGTCCTCATGAGGCTTTCGTGTTTTTTTTTTTTTTTTCTTCTTCTCAGTGTCGTCATCTTGTAAATCCCTACTCGTACAAAACCCCTCACCAGGTTCAAGAACAGTTTTAACCTAAGTTCTTGAGATCGACAATGAGTTTCCTTGGTCTGTGCACGGACTATTTTAGAAGACTTGCCCAAAGAAGTTAGGGTCCTAAGCTAGGGACCCAAGCCATCCTGAAAGAATTAAACCTACTTAGTGAAGAGATAGATTAAGCATTGTGCTCGTGAGAACCTCAAACTCTCCCCTTTGTCAAGCAAAGTTGATCCTGCCTGAGGCAGGAAAAAGGAGAGTTTAAAGAAAACAGATATTAGCATGGGAGGAGGCCCATCTCTTCCAGCTGAATCCCCGCTGGGCTGCCTTTTGGCCAGTTGAAAAGGTAGAGTTATGAATGAGCCCTTGACCAAAAAGCGGATGATTCGCCTGTACAACAGCATATGGCCTCAATACCAGTTGGGGGAACAAGAACAGTGGCCCCCAGAGGGGTCTTCACGTTGTGCTACAATACTTCAATTGCATTTGTCCTGCAGAAGAACTCAAAAGTGGGACCTTATGTACAAAAAAGAAAAGAAAAGAAAAGAAAAATTTTCAAAGCCTTCAGGTCTCTCTACCAGACCTTGCACCCCCCTAATCAGGTTTTCTTCCAGGGAAAATCAAAGGCCAAAGTACTCCCTGAATCCTCCTCAGAGGACCCCCTCCTAGAGACATGGGCTATGGCCACCGTTTCGGCTCCCCCGCCCCCGTATAGGGGAGGTGCGGTAGAAGCCGAGGGGTCGGACCGTGGAACCACAAGGTCTCCAAACAGAATGGTCGAGCCCGATTCTAGCTTGGCCGGCACACCAAAGGCGGATGGAGGAGGAGGATGAGACAGTGAAGGTCCGGCTACTTCAGGTATGGTCTCCCCTTCTCATACCCATCAGGGTACCGTTTTGGGTGAGGGTGTCTCAGGAGTCCAGGCAGGGCAATACCCACTGAGAGAAGTTCCTGCCGGAGTGGTTGATAAAGGGCAGCCACAGGGGACAATGCTGGTACATACTCCATTTTCCACCTGTGATCTATGTAACTGGAAGAGCCACAGCTCCCCCTACCGGAGTGACCCAAACAAAATGACTGAACTGTTTCTTTCTCTTTTCTCTACTCACCGCCCTACCTGGGCAGACACACAGGCGCTCCGCACCACACTGTTAACTTCAGAAGAACGCCCTATGGTGTTAGAGCAGGCTCGGAAAGAGGCTGATAGGCTCTATAACTTAGACCCTAGCAATGGAGCCCGACCCCCTGAGACAGAAGCCATTCCTACTAGAGATCCGGGTTGGAATCACAATGCGGAAGAAGGGGCGAGTAGACTTCATTTCTATGGAGACTGCTTAATCGTTGGGTTGAGAAACGGGGCCCCCAAACCCAAGAGCTTACAAAAGTTTAGAGAAATTATCCAGGCAGGAAAGAAAGACCCATCCGCTTTCTTAGAAAGAGTGACAGACACGTTTCCTCAGTACGCTGGTATCAACCCGGAAGAACCCAACAGCGCCCGGCTGATAAACCCGACTTTTATTTCGCAGAGCGGCCCTGATATGCAAAAACAAAAAATTTCCAAACTTTAGAAGGAGGACTTGGGATGCCTATAGGGCAGCCGTTTGAAGCAGCTTTGAAGGTGTTCACTAACCGGAACCAGGTAGCAGAACAAAAGTCAAAACAAAGATGAAACAAAAGGCAGCCTTACTAGCAGCAGCCTTAACGCCCCTCCTCCCCCAGTGAAGAGGAGGGAAGGGAGATAAGAACCATAAGAAGGACCACCCCGGGGCGAGGAGGGAGAGCTTTAGAACCTGACCAGTGCGCCTTCTGTAAACGACGACGGGGCCACTGGAAGCCGGAGTGCCCAGAGAGAAGGGAAAGGCGAGACGGAACAAAACTGGCCGCTCTCCAGGCTTATCCGGAAGGGCCGGCACGGTTAGATGATTCCGAATGACGGGGCCCAGGGGCTCAAACCTCGTCAGCTATCTCCCACCGCGAGCCCCAGAGCCCACGGGTAACTCTAAAGGTGGGAGGACGCCCTATTGACTTTATTCTGGACACGGGTGCCACCTTTTCGCTTTTGAACACCGCGACATCTCCCCTTAGTCCACGTACTGCCCCAGTGGTAGGGGTTTCAGGAAAACTTTCAACTCGGCCTTTCCTCCAACCGGTGAATTGTGAAATCGGAAAAGACTTGTTATACCACGAGTTCCTTTATATGCCGGAATGCCCCGCAACCCCTCCTCGGGAGGGATATATTGTCAAAATTTGGGGCACGAGTCAGCTTTGGGCCTTCTCGAATTTTGGTGCAAATTCTGCCCGAACAGGCATGCGCTTTGCAAGCAGTCCTGTTGCTAGAGGAACCAGCGGCCCCTAGGGACATCCCTGTCCACATACAACAAGAAGTGATCCCGGAAGTCTGGGCATCCAGGAGGCCGGGAAGGGCCAGGTTCGCGGAGCCAGTCAAAATTGCCCTAAAGCCTGGAGCGCCCGTTGTAAATCAGAAACAATACCCGCTCGGTAGAGAAGCTCTGGAAGGGATTACTCCACGGGGCCAAAGATGTATAGAAATTGGATTTTTAAGACCATGCCGGTCACCATATAACACCCCCATTCTGCCAGTGTTAAAGCCCGGGACAGGAGAATATCGGTTTGTGCAAGACTTAAGAAAGATGAATCAAATAGTAAAAGATATTCATTCACCCGGTTGTGCCCAGCCCATGTACTCTCCTAGTAACCGTACCCAGCATATATGCTTGGTTTCCAGTATTAGATCTGAAAGATCCTTTCTTCTGCATTCCCTTGCATCCTGAGTCACAACTTTTGTTTGCGTTTGAATGGACTGATTTAGAAACAGGGACCAAAAGGCACCTCACATGGCAGGTGCTGGTCCAAGGGTTCAAGAACTCCCCCACAATTTTCGGAGAGCCATTGTGTAAAGACATGAGGGCCTTGCAACTAGAAAAGGGGATGGTCTTAACGATATTTTTGTGGCAAGTGAAAGTGAAGAAGACGCAGATCGAAATACCATCCTGGTCTTAAACCATCTGGCTAGGTGTGGGTACCGAGTTTCCAAAAGGAAAGCCCAAATATCACGACAACGAGGAAGATAACTGGGGTTCCAAATATCACAGGGGCAGCGGAGCCTTCTGCAAGACCGGCGAGAAGTTATTATGCGGGTAGCGCCCCCTACCTCTGAGTGACAACTTAGAGGTTTTCTTGGGATGGCAGGTTTCTGACGACTCTGGATACCAGGGTTTGGACTCATGGCAAAATTTGGTGGCCCGTACGGGGCCTCCAGCCGTTTGAGACGCGGTGGCCCGGCGGCGGGGCCCGGGCCTGATGGACAGTTCTCCTACCAAGCGGCCGCTGAGGACTCTCTTTGTCCCCCGAGGCTGTCCCCAGACCCGGGCTCCCCTGCAGCGCCACCGGTCCCCAACCGCGCCAAAGAGATGGGTGAAAGCAAGACCTGACCAGGATCCTGAGGTGAGTCCGCGACCCTCTGCCCGTTGCGCTCAGGGCCGGGGCGGATAGGGCGGGCCAGCGTGGCTTCCGGAAACGGACCCGGGCCCTTGGTTTCTCAGGCGAGTGGCGCCATGGAGGACCGTCCCCGTGAGTAGAATGGTAAGGAGGGACTCTTGGTGACTCTGGAGCTGGGCAGCCGAATCAGTGTGCATGGGCCGTGGGTTTTTGTATCTGGATCGTTGTCTGCCCCTGGTTGCTGCGCCCTGGTTTGGGGAAGTGGGTATAGACATCTCTGTCGGTTTAGATTGGGAGATTGGAGCCCCTCGGCCTGGCATTGAGGATAGGAGGTATCTGGAGGATTGAGGTGGAGATTGAGACATTCCTAGTAATGTGTTAGACCTCACTAAGATTCTCCTCGCTCCCCTTTCCATTTCTGGCGTTTGTGGTCTGAGTATTTTTCTCTGTTTGTCAGGTTTGTCTTATGTACACCCCACCTTGCTGTCTGGGAGGTTGAGACTGCAAGGTTATCGCCGTTATTTTTGTCGGTCGGTCTCTTTGTCTTATGTACCATTACTTGTCCTCATGAGGCTTTCGTGTTTTTTTTTTTTTTCTTCTTCTCAGTGTCGTCATCTTGTAAATCCCTATTCGTACAAAACCCCTCACCAGGTTCAAGAACAGTTTTAACCTAAGTTCTTGAGATCGACAATGAGTTTCCTTGGTCTGTGCACGGACTATTTTAGAAGACTTGCCCAAAGAAGTTAGGGTCCTAAGCTAGGGACCCAAGCCATCCTGAAAGAATTAAACCTACTTGGTGAAGAGATAGATTAAGCATTGTGCTCGTGAGAACCTCAAACTCTCCCCTTTGTCAAGCAAAGTTGATCCTACCTGAGGCAGGAAAAAGGAGAGTTTAAAGAAAACAGATATTAGCATGGGAGGAGGCCCATCTCTTCCAGCTGAATCCCCGCTGGGCTGCCTTTTGGCCAGTTGAAAAGGTAGAGTTATGAATGAGCCCTTGACCAAAAAGCGGATGATTCGCCTGTACAACAGCATATGGCCTCAATACCAGTTGGGGGAACAAGAACAGTGGCCCCCAGAGGGGTCTTCACGTTGTGCTACAATACTTCAATTGCATTTGTCCTGCAGAAGAACTCAAAAGTGGGACCTTATGTACAAAAAAGAAAAGAAAAGAAAAGAAAAATTTTCAAAGCCTTCAGGTCTCTCTACCAGACCTTGCACCCCCCTAATCAGGTTTTCTTCCAGGGAAAATCAAAGGCCAAAGTACTCCCTGAATCCTCCTCAGAGGACCCCCTCCTAGAGACATGGGCTATGGCCACCGTTTCGGCTGCCCCGCCCCCGTATAGGGGAGGTGCGGTAGAAGCCGAGGGGTCGGACCGTGGAACCACAAGGTCTCCAAACAGAATGGTCGAGCCCGATTCTAGCTTGGCCGGCACACCAAAGGCGGATGGAGGAGGAGGATGAGACAGTGAAGGTCCGGCTACTTCAGGTATGGTCTCCCCTTCTCATACCCATCAGGGTACCGTTTTGGGTGAGGGTGTCTCAGGAGTCCAGGCAGGGCAATACCCACTGAGAGAAGTTCCTGCCGGAGTGGTTGATAAAGGGCAGCCACAGGGGACAATGCTGGTACATACTCCATTTTCCACCTGTGATCTATGTAACTGGAAGAGCCACAGCTCCCCCTACCGGAGTGACCCAAACAAAATGACTGAACTGTTTCTTTCTCATTTCTCTACTCACCGCCCTACCTGGGCAGACACACAGGCGCTCCGCACCACACTGTTAACTTCAGAAGAACGCCCTATGGTGTTAGAGCAGGCTCGGAAAGAGGCTGATAGGCTCTATAACTTAGACCCTAGCAATGGAGCCCGACCCCCTGAGACAGAAGCCATTCCTACTAGAGATCCGGGTTGGAATCACAATGCGGAAGAAGGGGCGAGTAGACTTCATTTCTATGGAGACTGCTTAATCGTTGGGTTGAGAAACGGGGCCCCCAAACCCAAGAGCTTACAAAAGTTTAGAGAAATTATCCAGGCAGGAAAGAAAGACCCATCCACTTTCTTAGAAAGAGTGACAGACACGTTTCCTCAGTACGCTGGTATCAGCCCGGAAGAACCCAACAGCGCCCGGCTGATAAACCTGACTTTTATTTCGCAGAGCGGCCCTGATATGCAAAAACAAAAAATTTACAAACATTAGAAGGAGGACTTGGGATGCCTATAGGGCAGCCGTTTGAAGCAGCTTTGAAGGTGTTCACTAACCGGAACCAGGTAGCAGAACAAAAGTCAAAACAAAGATGAAACAAAAGGCAGCCTTACTAGCAGCAGCCTTAACGCCCCTCCTCCCCCAGTGAAGAGGAGGGAAGGGAGATAAGAACCATAAGAAGGACCACCCCGGGGCGAGGAGGGAGAGCTTTAGAACCTGACCAGTGCGCCTTCTGTAAACGACGACGGGGCCACTGGAAGCCGGAGTGCCCAGAGAGAAGGGAAAGGCGAGACGGAACAAAACTGGCCGCTCTCCAGGCTTATCCGGAAGGGCCGGCACGGTTAGATGATTCCGAATGACGGGGCCCAGGGGCTCAAACCTCGTCAGCTATCTCCCACCGCGAGCCCCAGAGCCCACGGGTAACTCTAAAGGTGGGAGGACGCCCTATTGACTTTATTCTGGACACGGGTGCCACCTTTTCGCTTTTGAACACCGCGACATCTCCCCTTAGTCCACGTACTGCCCCAGTGGTAGGGGTTTCAGGAAAACTTTCAACTCGGCCTTTCCTCCAACCGGTGAATTGTGAAATCGGAAAAGACTTGTTATACCACGAGTTCCTTTATATGCCGGAATGCCCCGCAACCCCTCCTCGGGAGGGATATATTGTCAAAATTTGGGGCACGAGTCAGCTTTGGGCCTTCTCGAATTTTGGTGCAAATTCTGCCCGAACAGGCATGCGCTTTGCAAGCAGTCCTGTTGCTAGAGGAACCAGCGGCCCCTAGGGACATCCCTGTCCACATACAACAAGAAGTGATCCCGGAAGTCTGGGCATCCAGGAGGCCGGGAAGGGCCAGGTTCGCGGAGCCAGTCAAAATTGCCCTAAAGCCTGGAGCGCCCGTTGTAAATCAGAAACAATACCCGCTCGGTAGAGAAGCTCTGGAAGGGATTACTCCACGGGGCCAAAGATGTATAGAAATTGGATTTTTAAGACCATGCCGGTCACCATATAACACCCCCATTCTGCCAGTGTTAAAGCCCGGGACAGGAGAATATCGGTTTGTGCAAGACTTAAGAAAGATGAATCAAATAGTAAAAGATATTCATTCACCCGGTTGTGCCCAGCCCATGTACTCTCCTAGTAACCGTACCCAGCATATATGCTTGGTTTTCAGTATTAGATCTGAAAGATCCTTTCTTCTGCATTCCCTTGCATCCTGAATCGCAACTTTTGTTTGCGTTTGAATGGACTGATTTAGAAACAGGGACCAAAAGGCACCTCACATGGCAGGTGCTGGTCCAAGGGTTCAAGAACTCCCCCACAATTTTCGGAGAGCCATTGTGTAAAGACATGAGGGCCTTGCAACTAGAAAAGGGGATGGTCTTAACGATATTTTTGTGGCAAGTGAAAGTCAAGAAGACGCAGATCGAAATACCATCCTGGTCTTAAACCATCTGGCTAGGTGTGGGTACCGAGTTTCCAAAAGGAAAGCCCAAATATCACGACAAGGAGGAAGATAACTGGGGTTCCAAATATCACAGGGGCAGCGGAGCCTTCTGCAAGACCGGCGAGAAGTTATTATGCGGGTAGCGCCCCCTACCTCTGAGTGACAACTTAGAGGTTTTCTTGGGATGGCAGGTTTCTGACGACTCTGGATACCAGGGTTTGGACTCATGGCAAAATTTGGTGGCCCGTACGGGGCCTCCAGCCGTTTGAGACGCGGTGGCCCGGCGGCGGGGCCCGGGCCTGATGGACAGTTCTCCTACCAAGCGGCCGCTGAGGACTCTCTTTGTCCCCCGAGGCTGTCCCCAGACCCGGGCTCCCCTGCAGCGCCACCGGTCCCCAACCGCGCCAAAGAGATGGGTGAAAGCAAGACCTGACCAGGATCCTGAGGTGAGTCCGCGACCCTCTGCCCGTTGCGCTCAGGGCCGGGGCGGATAGGGCGGGCCAGCGTGGCTTCCGGAAACGGACCCGGGCCCTTGGTTTCTCAGGCGAGTGGCGCCATGGAGGACCGTCCCCGTGAGTAGAATGGTAAGGAGGGACTCTTGGTGACTCTGGAGCTGGGCAGCCGAATCAGTGTGCATGGGCCGTGGGTTTTTGTATCTGGATCGTTGTCTGCCCCTGGTTGCTGCGCCCTGGTTTGGGGAAGTGGGTATAGACATCTCTGTCGGTTTAGATTGGGAGATTGGAGCCCCTCGGCCTGGCATTGAGGATAGGAGGTATCTGGAGGATTGAGGTGGAGATTGAGACATTCCTAGTAATGTGTTAGACCTCACTAAGATTCTCCTCGCTCCCCTTTCCATTTCTGGCGTTTGTGGTCTGAGTATTTTTCTCTGTTTGTCAGGTTTGTCTTATGTACACCCCACCTTGCTGTCTGGGAGGTTGAGACTGCAAGGTTATCGCCGTTATTTTTGTCGGTCGGTCTCTTTGTCTTATGTACCATTACTTGTCCTCATGAGGCTTTCGTGTTTTTTTTTTTTTTCTTCTTCTCAGTGTCGTCATCTTGTAAATCCCTATTCGTACAAAACCCCTCACCAGGTTCAAGAACAGTTTTAACCTAAGTTCTTGAGATCGACAATGAGTTTCCTTGGTCTGTGCACGGACTATTTTAGAAGACTTGCCCAAAGAAGTTAGGGTCCTAAGCTAGGGACCCAAGCCATCCTGAAAGAATTAAACCTACTTAGTGAAGAGATAGATTAAGCATTGTGCTCGTGAGAACCTCAAACTCTCCCCTTTGTCAAGCAAAGTTGATCCTGCCTGAGGCAGGAAAAAGGAGAGTTTAAAGAAAACAGATATTAGCATGGGAGGAGGCCCATCTCTTCCAGCTGAATCCCCGCTGGGCTGCCTTTTGGCCAGTTGAAAAGGTAGAGTTATGAATGAGCCCTTGACCAAAAAGCGGATGATTCGCCTGTATAACAGCATATGGCCTCAATACCAGTTGGGGGAACAAGAACAGTGGCCCCCAGAGGGGTCTTCACGTTGTGCTACAATACTTCAATTGCATTTGTCCTGCAGAAGAACTCAAAAGTGGGACCTTATGTACAAAAAAGAAAAGAAAAGAAAAGAAAAATTTTCAAAGCCTTCAGGTCTCTCTACCAGACCTTGCACCCCCCTAATCAGGTTTTCTTCCAGGGAAAATCAAAGGCCAAAGTACTCCCTGAATCCTCCTCAGAGGACCCCCTCCTAGAGACATGGGCTATGGCCACCGTTTCGGCTCCCCCGCCCCCGTATAGGGGAGGTGCGGTAGAAGCCGAGGGGTCGGACCGTGGAACCACAAGGTCTCCAAACAGAATGGTCGAGCCCGATTCTAGCTTGGCCGGCACACCAAAGGCGGATGGAGGAGGAGGATGAGACAGTGAAGGTCCGGCTACTTCAGGTATGGTCTCCCCTTCTCATACCCATCAGGGTACCGTTTTGGGTGAGGGTGTCTCAGGAGTCCAGGCAGGGCAATACCCACTGAGAGAAGTTCCTGCCGGAGTGGTTGATAAAGGGCAGCCACAGGGGACAATGCTGGTACATACTCCATTTTCCACCTGTGATCTATGTAACTGGAAGAGCCACAGCTCCCCCTACCGGAGTGACCCAAACAAAATGACTGAACTGTTTCTTTCTCTTTTCTCTACTCACCGCCCTACCTGGGCAGACACACAGGCGCTCCGCACCACACTGTTAACTTCAGAAGAACGCCCTATGGTGTTAGAGCAGGCTCGGAAAGAGGCTGATAGGCTCTATAACTTAGACCCTAGCAATGGAGCCCGACCCCCTGAGACAGAAGCCATTCCTACTAGAGATCCGGGTTGGAATCACAATGCGGAAGAAGGGGCGAGTAGACTTCATTTCTATGGAGACTGCTTAATCGTTGGGTTGAGAAACGGGGCCCCCAAACCCAAGAGCTTACAAAAGTTTAGAGAAATTATCCAGGCAGGAAAGAAAGACCCATCCGCTTTCTTAGAAAGAGTGACAGACACGTTTCCTCAGTACGCTGGTATCAACCCGGAAGAACCCAACAGCGCCCGGCTGATAAACCCGACTTTTATTTCGCAGAGCGGCCCTGATATGCAAAAACAAAAAATTTCCAAACTTTAGAAGGAGGACTTGGGATGCCTATAGGGCAGCCGTTTGAAGCAGCTTTGAAGGTGTTCACTAACCGGAACCAGGTAGCAGAACAAAAGTCAAAACAAAGATGAAACAAAAGGCAGCCTTACTAGCAGCAGCCTTAACGCCCCTCCTCCCCCAGTGAAGAGGAGGGAAGGGAGATAAGAACCATAAGAAGGACCACCCCGGGGCGAGGAGGGAGAGCTTTAGAACCTGACCAGTGCGCCTTCTGTAAACGACGACGGGGCCACTGGAAGCCGGAGTGCCCAGAGAGAAGGGAAAGGCGAGACGGAACAAAACTGGCCGCTCTCCAGGCTTATCCGGAAGGGCCGGCACGGTTAGATGATTCCGAATGACGGGGCCCAGGGGCTCAAACCTCGTCAGCTATCTCCCACCGCGAGCCCCAGAGCCCACGGGTAACTCTAAAGGTGGGAGGACGCCCTATTGACTTTATTCTGGACACGGGTGCCACCTTTTCGCTTTTGAACACCGCGACATCTCCCCTTAGTCCACGTACTGCCCCAGTGGTAGGGGTTTCAGGAAAACTTTCAACTCGGCCTTTCCTCCAACCGGTGAATTGTGAAATCGGAAAAGACTTGTTATACCACGAGTTCCTTTATATGCCGGAATGCCCCGCAACCCCTCCTCGGGAGGGATATATTGTCAAAATTTGGGGCACGAGTCAGCTTTGGGCCTTCTCGAATTTTGGTGCAAATTCTGCCCGAACAGGCATGCGCTTTGCAAGCAGTCCTGTTGCTAGAGGAACCAGCGGCCCCTAGGGACATCCCTGTCCACATACAACAAGAAGTGATCCCGGAAGTCTGGGCATCCAGGAGGCCGGGAAGGGCCAGGTTCGCGGAGCCAGTCAAAATTGCCCTAAAGCCTGGAGCGCCCGTTGTAAATCAGAAACAATACCCGCTCGGTAGAGAAGCTCTGGAAGGGATTACTCCACGGGGCCAAAGATGTATAGAAATTGGATTTTTAAGACCATGCCGGTCACCATATAACACCCCCATTCTGCCAGTGTTAAAGCCCGGGACAGGAGAATATCGGTTTGTGCAAGACTTAAGAAAGATGAATCAAATAGTAAAAGATATTCATTCACCCGGTTGTGCCCAGCCCATGTACTCTCCTAGTAACCGTACCCAGCATATATGCTTGGTTTTCAGTATTAGATCTGAAAGATCCTTTCTTCTGCATTCCCTTGCATCCTGAGTCGCAACTTTTGTTTGCGTTTGAATGGACTGATTTAGAAACAGGGACCAAAAGGCACCTCACATGGCAGGTGCTGGTCCAAGGGTTCAAGAACTCCCCCACAATTTTCGGAGAGCCATTGTGTAAAGACATGAGGGCCTTGCAACTAGAAAAGGGGATGGTCTTAACGATATTTTTGTGGCAAGTGAAAGTCAAGAAGACGCAGATCGAAATACCATCCTGGTCTTAAACCATCTGGCTAGGTGTGGGTACCGAGTTTCCAAAAGGAAAGCCCAAATATCACGACAAGGAGGAAGATAACTGGGGTTCCAAATATCACAGGGGCAGCGGAGCCTTCTGCAAGACCGGCGAGAAGTTATTATGCGGGTAGCGCCCCCTCTGAGCGACAACTTAGAGGTTTTCTTGGGATGGCAGGTTTCTGACGACTCTGGATACCAGGGTTTGGACTCATGGCAAAATTTGGTGGCCCGTACGGGGCCTCCAGCCGTTTGAGACGCGGTGGCCCGGCGGCGGGGCCCGGGCCTGATGGACAGTTCTCCTACCAAGCGGCCGCTGAGGACTCTCTTTGTCCCCCGAGGCTGTCCCCAGACCCGGGCTCCCCTGCAGCGCCACCGGTCCCCAACCGCGCCAAAGAGATGGGTGAAAGCAAGACCTGACCAGGATCCTGAGGTGAGTCCGCGACCCTCTGCCCGTTGCGCTCAGGGCCGGGGCGGATAGGGCGGGCCAGCGTGGCTTCCGGAAACGGACCCGGGCCCTTGGTTTCTCAGGCGAGTGGCGCCATGGAGGACCGTCCCCGTGAGTAGAATGGTAAGGAGGGACTCTTGGTGACTCTGGAGCTGGGCAGCCGAATCAGTGTGCATGGGCCGTGGGTTTTTGTATCTGGATCGTTGTCTGCCCCTGGTTGCTGCGCCCTGGTTTGGGGAAGTGGGTATAGACATCTCTGTCGGTTTAGATTGGGAGATTGGAGCCCCTCGGCCTGGCATTGAGGATAGGAGGTATCTGGAGGATTGAGGTGGAGATTGAGACATTCCTAGTAATGTGTTAGACCTCACTAAGATTCTCCTCGCTCCCCTTTCCATTTCTGGCGTTTGTGGTCTGAGTATTTTTCTCTGTTTGTCAGGTTTGTCTTATGTACACCCCACCTTGCTGTCTGGGAGGTTGAGACTGCAAGGTTATCGCCGTTATTTTTGTCGGTCAGTCTCTTTGTCTTATGTACCATTACTTGTCCTCATGAGGCTTTCGTGTTTTTTTTTTTTTTTTCTTCTTCTCAGTGTCGTCATCTTGTAAATCCCTATTCGTACAAAACCCCTCACCAGGTTCAAGAACAGTTTTAACCTAAGTTCTTGAGATCGACAATGAGTTTCCTTGGTCTGTGCACGGACTATTTTAGAAGACTTGCCCAAAGAAGTTAGGGTCCTAAGCTAGGGACCCAAGCCATCCTGAAAGAATTAAACCTACTTAGTGAAGAGATAGATTAAGCATTGTGCTCGTGAGAACCTCAAACTCTCCCCTTTGTCAAGCAAAGTTGATCCTGCCTGAGGCAGGAAAAAGGAGAGTTTAAAGAAAACAGATATTAGCATGGGAGGAGGCCCATCTCTTCCAGCTGAATCCCCGCTGGGCTGCCTTTTGGCCAGTTGAAAAGGTAGAGTTATGAATGAGCCCTTGACCAAAAAGCGGATGATTCGCCTGTATAACAGCATATGGCCTCAATACCAGTTGGGGGAACAAGAACAGTGGCCCCCAGAGGGGTCTTCACGTTGTGCTACAATACTTCAATTGCATTTGTCCTGCAGAAGAACTCAAAAGTGGGACCTTATGTACAAAAAAGAAAAGAAAAGAAAAATTTTCAAAGCCTTCAGGTCTCTCTACCAGACCTTGCACCCCCCTAATCAGGTTTTCTTCCAGGGAAAATCAAAGGCCAAAGTACTCCCTGAATCCTCCTCAGAGGACCCCCTCCTAGAGACATGGGCTATGGCCACCGTTTCGGCTGCCCCGCCCCCGTATAGGGGAGGTGCGGTAGAAGCCGAGGGGTCGGACCGTGGAACCACAAGGTCTCCAAACAGAATGGTCGAGCCCGATTCTAGCTTGGCCGGCACACCAAAGGCGGATGGAGGAGGAGGATGAGACAGTGAAGGTCCGGCTACTTCAGGTATGGTCTCCCCTTCTCATACCCATCAGGGTACCGTTTTGGGTGAGGGTGTCTCAGGAGTCCAGGCAGGGCAATACCCACTGAGAGAAGTTCCTGCCGGAGTGGTTGATAAAGGGCAGCCACAGGGGACAATGCTGGTACATACTCCATTTTCCACCTGTGATCTATGTAACTGGAAGAGCCACAGCTCCCCCTACCGGAGTGACCCAAACAAAATGACTGAACTGTTTCTTTCTCTTTTCTCTACTCACCGCCCTACCTGGGCAGACACACAGGCGCTCCGCACCACACTGTTAACTTCAGAAGAACGCCCTATGGTGTTAGAGCAGGCTCGGAAAGAGGCTGATAGGCTCTATAACTTAGACCCTAGCAATGGAGCCCGACCCCCTGAGACAGAAGCCATTCCTACTAGAGATCCGGGTTGGAATCACAATGCGGAAGAAGGGGCGAGTAGACTTCATTTCTATGGAGACTGCTTAATCGTTGGGTTGAGAAACGGGGCCCCCAAACCCAAGAGCTTGCAAAAGTTTAGAGAAATTATCCAGGCAGGAAAGAAAGACCCATCCACTTTCTTAGAAAGAGTGACAGACACGTTTCCTCAGTACGCTGGTATCAACCCGGAAGAACCCAACAGCGCCCGGCTGATAAACCTGACTTTTATTTCGCAGAGCGGCCCTGATATGCAAAAACAAAAAATTTCCAAACTTTAGAAGGAGGACTTGGGATGCCTATAGGGCAGCCGTTTGAAGCAGCTTTGAAGGTGTTCACTAACCGGAACCAGGTAGCAGAACAAAAGTCAAAACAAAGATGAAACAAAAGGCAGCCTTACTAGCAGCAGCCTTAACGCCCCTCCTCCCCCAGTGAAGAGGAGGGAAGGGAGATAAGAACCATAAGAAGGACCACCCCGGGGCGAGGAGGGAGAGCTTTAGAACCTGACCAGTGCGCCTTCTGTAAACGACGACGGGGCCACTGGAAGCCGGAGTGCCCAGAGAGAAGGGAAAGGCGAGACGGAACAAAACTGGCCGCTCTCCAGGCTTATCCGGAAGGGCCGGCACGGTTAGATGATTCCGAATGACGGGGCCCAGGGGCTCAAACCTCGTCAGCTATCTCCCACCGCGAGCCCCAGAGCCCACGGGTAACTCTAAAGGTGGGAGGACGCCCTATTGACTTTATTCTGGACACGGGTGCCACCTTTTCGCTTTTGAACACCGCGACATCTCCCCTTAGTCCACGTACTGCCCCAGTGGTAGGGGTTTCAGGAAAACTTTCAACTCGGCCTTTCCTCCAACCGGTGAATTGTGAAATTGGAAAAGACTTGTTATACCACGAGTTCCTTTATATGCCGGAATGCCCCGCAACCCCTCCTCGGGAGGGATATATTGTCAAAATTTGGGGCACGAGTCAGCTTTGGGCCTTCTCGAATTTTGGTGCAAATTCTGCCCGAACAGGCATGCGCTTTGCAAGCAGTCCTGTTGCTAGAGGAACCAGCGGCCCCTAGGGACATCCCTGTCCACATACAACAAGAAGTGATCCCGGAAGTCTGGGCATCCAGGAGGCCGGGAAGGGCCAGGTTCGCGGAGCCAGTCAAAATTGCCCTAAAGCCTGGAGCGCCCGTTGTAAATCAGAAACAATACCCGCTCGGTAGAGAAGCTCTGGAAGGGATTACTCCACGGGGCCAAAGATGTATAGAAATTGGATTTTTAAGACCATGCCGGTCACCATATAACACCCCCATTCTGCCAGTGTTAAAGCCCGGGACAGGAGAATATCGGTTTGTGCAAGACTTAAGAAAGATGAATCAAATAGTAAAAGATATTCATTCACCCGGTTGTGCCCAGCCCATGTACTCTCCTAGTAACCGTACCCAGCATATATGCTTGGTTTTCAGTATTAGATCTGAAAGATCCTTTCTTCTGCATTCCCTTGCATCCTGAGTCGCAACTTTTGTTTGCGTTTGAATGGACTGATTTAGAAACAGGGACCAAAAGGCACCTCACATGGCAGGTGCTGGTCCAAGGGTTCAAGAACTCCCCCACAATTTTCGGAGAGCCATTGTGTAAAGACATGAGGGCCTTGCAACTAGAAAAGGGGATGGTCTTAACGATATTTTCGTGGCAAGTGAAAGTCAAGAAGACGCAGATGGTCTTAAACCATCTGGCTAGGTGTGGGTACCGAGTTTCCAAAAGGAAAGCCCAAATATCACGACAACGAGGAAGATAACTGGGGTTCCAAATACCACAGGGGCAGCGGAGCCTTCTGCAAGACCGGCGAGAAGTTATTATGCGGGTAGTGACCCCTACCTCTGAGTGACAACTTAGAGGTTTTCTTGGGATGGCAGGTTTCTGACGACTCTGTATACCAGGGTTTGGACTCATGGCAAAATTTGGTGGCCCGTACGGGGCCTCCAGCCGTTTGAGACGCGGTGGCCCGGCGGCGGGGCCCGGGCCTGATGGACAGTTCTCGTACCAAGCGGCCGCTGAGGACTCTCTTTGTCCCCCGAGGCTGTCCCCAGACCCGGGCTCCCCTGCAGCGCCACCGGTCCCCAACCGCGCCAAAGAGATGGGTGAAAGCAAGACCTGACCAGGATCCTGAGGTGAGTCCGCGACCCTCTCCCCGTTGAGCTCAGGGCCGGGGCGGATAGGGCGGGCCAGCGTGGCTTCCGGAAACGGACCCGGGCCCTTGGTTTCTCAGGCGAGTGGCGCCATGGAGGACCGTCCCCGTGAGTAGAATGGTAAGGAGGGACTCTTGGTGACTCTAGAGCTGGGCAGCCGAATCAGTGTGCATGGGCCGTGGGTTTTTGTATCTGGATCGTTGTCTGCCCCTGGTTGCTGCACCCTGGTTTGAGGAAGTGGGTAGAGACATCTCTGTCGGTTTAGATTGGGAGATTGGAGCCCCTCGGCCTGGCATTGAGGATAGGAGGTATCTGGAGGATTGAGGTGGAGATTGAGACATTCCTAGTAATGTGTTAGACCTCACTAAGATTCTCCTCGCTCCCCTTTCCATTTCTGGCGTTTGTGGTCTGAGTATTTTTCTCTGTTTGTCAGGTTTGTCTTATGTACACCCCACCTTGCTGTCTGGGAGGTTGAGACTGCAAGGTTATCGCCGTTATTTTTGTCGGTCGGTCTCTTTGTCTTATGTACCATTACTTGTCCTCATGAGGCTTTCGTGTTTTTTTTTTTTTTTCTTCTTCTCAGTGTCGTCATCTTGTAAATCCCTATTCGTACAAAACCCCTCACCAGGTTCAAGAACAGTTTTAACCTAAGTTCTTGAGATCGACAATGAGTTTCCTTGGTCTGTGCACGGACTATTTTAGAAGACTTGCCCAAAGAAGTTAGGGTCCTAAGCTAGGGACCCAAGCCATCCTGAAAGAATTAAACCTACTTAGTGAAGAGATAGATTAAGCATTGTGCTCGTGAGAACCTCAAACTCTCCCCTTTGTCAAGCAAAGTTGATCCTGCCTGAGGCAGGAAAAAGGAGAGTTTAAAGAAAACAGATATTAGCATGGGAGGAGGCCCATCTCTTCCAGCTGAATCCCCGCTGGGCTGCCTTTTGGCCAGTTGAAAAGGTAGAGTTATGAATGAGCCCTTGACCAAAAAGCGGATGATTCGCCTGTATAACAGCATATGGCCTCAATACCAGTTGGGGGAACAAGAACAGTGGCCCCCAGAGGGGTCTTCACGTTGTGCTACAATACTTCAATTGCATTTGTCCTGCAGAAGAACTCAAAAGTGGGACCTTATGTACAAAAAAGAAAAGAAAAGAAAAGAAAAATTTTCAAAGCCTTCAGGTCTCTCTACCAGACCTTGCACCCCCCTAATCAGGTTTTCTTCCAGGGAAAATCAAAGGCCAAAGTACTCCCTGAATCCTCCTCAGAGGACCCCCTCCTAGAGACATGGGCTATGGCCACCGTTTCGGCTGCCCCGCCCCCGTATAGGGGAGGTGCGGTAGAAGCCGAGGGGTCGGACCGTGGAACCACAAGGTCTCCAAACAGAATGGTCGAGCCCGATTCTAGCTTGGCCGGCACACCAAAGGCGGATGGAGGAGGAGGATGAGACAGTGAAGGTCCGGCTACTTCAGGTATGGTCTCCCCTTCTCATACCCATCAGGGTACCGTTTTGGGTGAGGGTGTCTCAGGAGTCCAGGCAGGGCAATACCCACTGAGAGAAGTTCCTGCCGGAGTGGTTGATAAAGGGCAGCCACAGGGGACAATGCTGGTACATACTCCATTTTCCACCTGTGATCTATGTAACTGGAAGAGCCACAGCTCCCCCTACCGGAGTGACCCAAACAAAATGACTGAACTGTTTCTTTCTCTTTTCTCTACTCACCGCCCTACCTGGGCAGACACACAGGCGCTCCGCACCACACTGTTAACTTCAGAAGAACGCCCTATGGTGTTAGAGCAGGCTCGGAAAGAGGCTGATAGGCTCTATAACTTAGACCCTAGCAATGGAGCCCGACCCCCTGAGACAGAAGCCATTCCTACTAGAGATCCGGGTTGGAATCACAATGCGGAAGAAGGGGCGAGTAGACTTCATTTCTATGGAGACTGCTTAATCGTTGGGTTGAGAAACGGGGCCCCCAAACCCAAGAGCTTGCAAAAGTTTAGAGAAATTATCCAGGCAGGAAAGAAAGACCCATCCACTTTCTTAGAAAGAGTGACAGACACGTTTCCTCAGTACGCTGGTATCAACCCGGAAGAACCCAACAGCGCCCGGCTGATAAACCCGACTTTTATTTCGCAGAGCGGCCCTGATATGCAAAAACAAAAAATTTACAAACTTTAGACGGAGGACTTGGGATGCCTATAGGGCAGCCGTTTGAAGCAGCTTTGAAGGTGTTCACTAACCGGAACCAGGTAGCAGAACAAAAGTCAAAACAAAGATGAAACAAAAGGCAGCCTTACTAGCAGCAGCCTTAACGCCCCTCCTCCCCCAGTGAAGAGGAGGGAAGGGAGATAAGAACCATAAGAAGGACCACCCCGGGGCGAGGAGGGAGAGCTTTAGAACCTGACCAGTGCGCCTTCTGTAAACGACGACGGGGCCACTGGAAGCCGGAGTGCCCAGAGAGAAGGGAAAGGCGAGACGGAACAAAACTGGCCGCTCTCCAGGCTTATCCGGAAGGGCCGGCACGGTTAGATGATTCCGAATGACGGGGCCCAGGGGCTCAAACCTCGTCAGCTATCTCCCACCGCGAGCCCCAGAGCCCACGGGTAACTCTAAAGGTGGGAGGACGCCCTATTGACTTTATTCTGGACACGGGTGCCACCTTTTCGCTTTTGAACACCGCGACATCTCCCCTTAGTCCACGTACTGCCCCAGTGGTAGGGGTTTCAGGAAAACTTTCAACTCGGCCTTTCCTCCAACCGGTGAATTGTGAAATTGGAAAAGACTTGTTATACCACGAGTTCCTTTATATGCCGGAATGCCCCGCAACCCCTCCTCGGGAGGGATATATTGTCAAAATTTGGGGCACGAGTCAGCTTTGGGCCTTCTCGAATTTTGGTGCAAATTCTGCCCGAACAGGCATGCGCTTTGCAAGCAGTCCTGTTGCTAGAGGAACCAGCGGCCCCTAGGGACATCCCTGTCCACATACAACAAGAAGTGATCCCGGAAGTCTGGGCATCCAGGAGGCCGGGAAGGGCCAGGTTCGCGGAGCCAGTCAAAATTGCCCTAAAGCCTGGAGCGCCCGTTGTAAATCAGAAACAATACCCGCTCGGTAGAGAAGCTCTGGAAGGGATTACTCCACGGGGCCAAAGATGTATAGAAATTGGATTTTTAAGACCATGCCGGTCACCATATAACACCCCCATTCTGCCAGTGTTAAAGCCCGGGACAGGAGAATATCGGTTTGTGCAAGACTTAAGAAAGATGAATCAAATAGTAAAAGATATTCATTCACCCGGTTGTGCCCAGCCCATGTACTCTCCTAGTAACCGTACCCAGCATATATGCTTGGTTTTCAGTATTAGATCTGAAAGATCCTTTCTTCTGCATTCCCTTGCATCCTGAGTCGCAACTTTTGTTTGCGTTTGAATGGACTGATTTAGAAACAGGGACCAAAAGGCACCTCACATGGCAGGTGCTGGTCCAAGGGTTCAAGAACTCCCCCACAATTTTCGGAGAGCCATTGTGTAAAGACATGAGGGCCTTGCAACTAGAAAAGGGGATGGCCTTAAGGATATTTTTGTGGCAAGTGAAAGTCAAGAAGACGCAGATCGAAATACCATCCTGGTCTTAAACCATCTGGCTAGGTGTGGGTACCGAGTTTCCAAAAGGAAAGCCCAAATATCACGACAACGAGGAAGATAACTGGGGTTCCAAATACCACAGGGGCAGCGGAGCCTTCTGCAAGACCGGCGAGAAGTTATTATGCGGGTAGCGCCCCCTACCTCTGAGTGACAACTTAGAGGTTTTCTTGGGATGGCAGGTTTCTGACGAATCTGGATACCAGGGTTTGGACTCATGGCAAAATTTGGTGGCCCGTACGGGGCCTCCAGCCGTTTGAGACGCGGTGGCCCGGCGGCGGGGCCCGGGCCTGATGGACAGTTCTCCTACCAAGCGGCCGCTGAGGACTCTCTTTGTCCCCCGAGGCTGTCCCCAGACCCGGGCTCCCCTGCAGCGCCACCGGTCCCCAACCGCGCCAAAGAGATGGGTGAAAGCAAGACCTGACCAGGATCCTGAGGTGAGTCCGCGACCCTCTCCCCGTTGCGCTCAGGGCCGGGGCGGATAGGGCGGGCCAGCGTGGCTTCCGGAAACGGACCCGGGCCCTTGGTTTCTCAGGCGAGTGGCGCCATGGAGGACCGTCCCCGTGAGTAGAATGGTAAGGAGGGACTCTTGGTGACTCTGGAGCTGGGCAGCCGAATCAGTGTGCATGGGCCGTGGGTTTTTGTATCTGGATCGTTGTCTGCCCCTGGTTGCTGCACCCTGGTTTGGGGAAGTGGGTAGAGACATCTCTGTCGGTTTAGATTGGGAGATTGGAGCCCCTCGGCCTGGCATTGAGGATAGGAGGTATCTGGAGGATTGAGGTGGAGATTGAGACATTCCTAGTAATGTGTTAGACCTCACTAAGATTCTCCTCGCTCCCCTTTCCATTTCTGGCGTTTGTGGTCTGAGTATTTTTCTCTGTTTGTCAGGTTTGTCTTATGTACACCCCACCTTGCTGTCTGGGAGGTTGAGACTGCAAGGTTATCGCCGTTATTTTTGTCGGTCGGTCTCTTTGTCTTATGTACCATTACTTGTCCTCATGAGGCTTTCGTGTTTTTTTTTTTTTCTTCTTCTCAGTGTCGTCATCTTGTAAATCCCTATTCGTACAAAACCCCTCACCAGGTTCAAGAACAGTTTTAACCTAAGTTCTTGAGATCGACAATGAGTTTCCTTGGTCTGTGCACGGACTATTTTAGAAGACTTGCCCAAAGAAGTTAGGGTCCTAAGCTAGGGACCCAAGCCATCCTGAAAGAATTAAACCTACTTAGTGAAGAGATAGATTAAGCATTGTGCTCGTGAGAACCTCAAACTCTCCCCTTTGTCAAGCAAAGTTGATCCTGCCTGAGGCAGGAAAAAGGAGAGTTTAAAGAAAACAGATATTAGCATGGGAGGAGGCCCATCTCTTCCAGCTGAATCCCCGCTGGGCTGCCTTTTGGCCAGTTGAAAAGGTAGAGTTATGAATGAGCCCTTGACCAAAAAGCGGATGATTCGCCTGTATAACAGCATATGGCCTCAATACCAGTTGGGGGAGCAAGAACAGTGGCCCCCAGAGGGGTCTTCACGTTGTGCTACAATACTTCAATTGCATTTGTCCTGCAGAAGAACTCAAAAGTGGGACCTTATGTACAAAAAAGAAAAGAAAAGAAAAATTTTCAAAGCCTTCAGGTCTCTCTACCAGACCTTGCACCCCCCTAATCAGGTTTTCTTCCAGGGAAAATCAAAGGCCAAAGTACTCCCTGAATCCTCCTCAGAGGACCCCCTCCTAGAGACATGGGCTATGGCCACCGTTTCGGCTCCCCCGCCCCCGTATAGGGGAGGTGCGGTAGAAGCCGAGGGGTCGGACCGTGGAACCACAAGGTCTCCAAACAGAATGGTCGAGCCCGATTCTAGCTTGGCCGGCACACCAAAGGCGGATGGAGGAGGAGGATGAGACAGTGAAGGTCCGGCTACTTCAGGTATGGTCTCCCCTTCTCATACCCATCAGGGTACCGTTTTGGGTGAGGGTGTCTCAGGAGTCCAGGCAGGGCAATACCCACTGAGAGAAGTTCCTGCCGGAGTGGTTGATAAAGGGCAGCCACAGGGGACAATGCTGGTACATACTCCATTTTCCACCTGTGATCTATGTAACTGGAAGAGCCACAGCTCCCCCTACCGGAGTGACCCAAACAAAATGACTGAACTGTTTCTTTCTCTTTTCTCTACTCACCGCCCTACCTGGGCAGACACACAGGCGCTCCGCACCACACTGTTAACTTCAGAAGAACGCCCTATGGTGTTAGAGCAGGCTCGGAAAGAGGCTGATAGGCTCTATAACTTAGACCCTAGCAATGGAGCCCGACCCCCTGAGACAGAAGCCATTCCTACTAGAGATCCGGGTTGGAATCACAATGCGGAAGAAGGGGCGAGTAGACTTCATTTCTATGGAGACTGCTTAATCGTTGGGTTGAGAAACGGGGCCCCCAAACCCAAGAGCTTGCAAAAGTTTAGAGAAATTATCCAGGCAGGAAAGAAAGACCCATCCACTTTCTTAGAAAGAGTGACAGACACGTTTCCTCAGTACGCTGGTATCAACCCGGAAGAACCCAACAGCGCCCGGCTGATAAACCCGACTTTTATTTCGCAGAGCGGCCCTGATATGCAAAAACAAAAAATTTACAAACTTTAGACGGAGGACTTGGGATGCCTATAGGGCAGCCGTTTGAAGCAGCTTTGAAGGTGTTCACTAACCGGAACCAGGTAGCAGAACAAAAGTCAAAACAAAGATGAAACAAAAGGCAGCCTTACTAGCAGCAGCCTTAACGCCCCTCCTCCCCCAGTGAAGAGGAGGGAAGGGAGATAAGAACCATAAGAAGGACCACCCCGGGGCGAGGAGGGAGAGCTTTAGAACCTGACCAGTGCGCCTTCTGTAAACGACGACGGGGCCACTGGAAGCCGGAGTGCCCAGAGAGAAGGGAAAGGCGAGACGGAACAAAACTGGCCGCTCTCCAGGCTTATCCGGAAGGGCCGGCACGGTTAGATGATTCCGAATGACGGGGCCCAGGGGCTCAAACCTCGTCAGCTATCTCCCACCGCGAGCCCCAGAGCCCACGGGTAACTCTAAAGGTGGGAGGACGCCCTATTGACTTTATTCTGGACACGGGTGCCACCTTTTCGCTTTTGAACACCGCGACATCTCCCCTTAGTCCACGTACTGCCCCAGTGGTAGGGGTTTCAGGAAAACTTTCAACTCGGCCTTTCCTCCAACCGGTGAATTGTGAAATCGGAAAAGACTTGTTATACCACGAGTTCCTTTATATGCCGGAATGCCCCGCAACCCCTCCTCGGGAGGGATATATTGTCAAAATTTGGGGCACGAGTCAGCTTTGGGCCTTCTCGAATTTTGGTGCAAATTCTGCCCGAACAGGCATGCGCTTTGCAAGCAGTCCTGTTGCTAGAGGAACCAGCGGCCCCTAGGGACATCCCTGTCCACATACAACAAGAAGTGATCCCGGAAGTCTGGGCATCCAGGAGGCCGGGAAGGGCCAGGTTCGCGGAGCCAGTCAAAATTGCCCTAAAGCCTGGAGCGCCCGTTGTAAATCAGAAACAATACCCGCTCGGTAGAGAAGCTCTGGAAGGGATTACTCCACGGGGCCAAAGATGTATAGAAATTGGATTTTTAAGACCATGCCGGTCACCATATAACACCCCCATTCTGCCAGTGTTAAAGCCCGGGACAGGAGAATATCGGTTTGTGCAAGACTTAAGAAAGATGAATCAAATAGTAAAAGATATTCATTCACCCGGTTGTGCCCAGCCCATGTACTCTCCTAGTAACCGTACCCAGCATATATGCTTGGTTTTCAGTATTAGATCTGAAAGATCCTTTCTTCTGCATTCCCTTGCATCCTGAGTCGCAACTTTTGTTTGCGTTTGAATGGACTGATTTAGAAACAGGGACCAAAAGGCACCTCACATGGCAGGTGCTGGTCCAAGGGTTCAAGAACTCCCCCACAATTTTCGGAGAGCCATTGTGTAAAGACATGAGGGCCTTGCAACTAGAAAAGGGGATGGCCTTAAGGATATTTTTGTGGCAAGTGAAAGTCAAGAAGACGCAGATCGAAATACCATCCTGGTCTTAAACCATCTGGCTAGGTGTGGGTACCGAGTTTCCAAAAGGAAAGCCCAAATATCACGACAACGAGGAAGATAACTGGGGTTCCAAATACCACAGGGGCAGCGGAGCCTTCTGCAAGACCGGCGAGAAGTTATTATGCGGGTAGCGCCCCCTACCTCTGAGTGACAACTTAGAGGTTTTCTTGGGATGGCAGGTTTCTGACGAATCTGGATACCAGGGTTTGGACTCATGGCAAAATTTGGTGGCCCGTACGGGGCCTCCAGCCGTTTGAGACGCGGTGGCCCGGCGGCGGGGCCCGGGCCTGATGGACAGTTCTCCTACCAAGCGGCCGCTGAGGACTCTCTTTGTCCCCCGAGGCTGTCCCCAGACCCGGGCTCCCCTGCAGCGCCACCGGTCCCCAACCGCGCCAAAGAGATGGGTGAAAGCAAGACCTGACCAGGATCCTGAGGTGAGTCCGCGACCCTCTCCCCGTTGCGCTCAGGGCCGGGGCGGATAGGGCGGGCCAGCGTGGCTTCCGGAAACGGACCCGGGCCCTTGGTTTCTCAGGCGAGTGGCGCCATGGAGGACCGTCCCCGTGAGTAGAATGGTAAGGAGGGACTCTTGGTGACTCTGGAGCTGGGCAGCCGAATCAGTGTGCATGGGCCGTGGGTTTTTGTATCTGGATCGTTGTCTGCCCCTGGTTGCTGCACCCTGGTTTGGGGAAGTGGGTAGAGACATCTCTGTCGGTTTAGATTGGGAGATTGGAGCCCCTCGGCCTGGCATTGAGGATAGGAGGTATCTGGAGGATTGAGGTGGAGATTGAGACATTCCTAGTAATGTGTTAGACCTCACTAAGATTCTCCTCGCTCCCCTTTCCATTTCTGGCGTTTGTGGTCTGAGTATTTTTCTCTGTTTGTCAGGTTTGTCTTATGTACACCCCACCTTGCTGTCTGGGAGGTTGAGACTGCAAGGTTATCGCCGTTATTTTTGTCGGTCGGTCTCTTTGTCTTACGTACCATTACTTGTCCTCATGAGGCTTTCGTGTTTTTTTTTTTTTTCTTCTTCTCAGTGTCGTCATCTTGTAAATCCCTATTCGTACAAAACCCCTCACCAGGTTCAAGAACAGTTTTAACCTAAGTTCTTGAGATCGACAATGAGTTTCCTTGGTCTGTGCACGGACTATTTTAGAAGACTTGCCCAAAGAAGTTAGGGTCCTAAGCTAGGGACCCAAGCCATCCTGAAAGAATTAAACCTACTTAGTGAAGAGATAGATTAAGCATTGTGCTCGTGAGAACCTCAAACTCTCCCCTTTGTCAAGCAAAGTTGATCCTGCCTGAGGCAGGAAAAAGGAGAGTTTAAAGAAAACAGATATTAGCATGGGAGGAGGCCCATCTCTTCCAGCTGAATCCCCGCTGGGCTGCCTTTTGGCCAGTTGAAAAGGTAGAGTTATGAATGAGCCCTTGACCAAAAAGCGGATGATTCGCCTGTATAACAGCATATGGCCTCAATACCAGTTGGGGGAGCAAGAACAGTGGCCCCCAGAGGGGTCTTCACGTTGTGCTACAATACTTCAATTGCATTTGTCCTGCAGAAGAACTCAAAAGTGGGACCTTATGTACAAAAAAGAAAAGAAAAGAAAAATTTTCAAAGCCTTCAGGTCTCTCTACCAGACCTTGCACCCCCCTAATCAGGTTTTCTTCCAGGGAAAATCAAAGGCCAAAGTACTCCCTGAATCCTCCTCAGAGGACCCCCTCCTAGAGACATGGGCTATGGCCACCGTTTCGGCTCCCCCGCCCCCGTATAGGGGAGGTGCGGTAGAAGCCGAGGGGTCGGACCGTGGAACCACAAGGTCTCCAAACAGAATGGTCGAGCCCGATTCTAGCTTGGCCGGCACACCAAAGGCGGATGGAGGAGGAGGATGAGACAGTGAAGGTCCGGCTACTTCAGGTATGGTCTCCCCTTCTCATACCCATCAGGGTACCGTTTTGGGTGAGGGTGTCTCAGGAGTCCAGGCAGGGCAATACCCACTGAGAGAAGTTCCTGCCGGAGTGGTTGATAAAGGGCAGCCACAGGGGACAATGCTGGTACATACTCCATTTTCCACCTGTGATCTATGTAACTGGAAGAGCCACAGCTCCCCCTACCGGAGTGACCCAAACAAAATGACTGAACTGTTTCTTTCTCTTTTCTCTACTCACCGCCCTACCTGGGCAGACACACAGGCGCTCCGCACCACACTGTTAACTTCAGAAGAACGCCCTATGGTGTTAGAGCAGGCTCGGAAAGAGGCTGATAGGCTCTATAACTTAGACCCTAGCAATGGAGCCCGACCCCCTGAGACAGAAGCCATTCCTACTAGAGATCCGGGTTGGAATCACAATGCGGAAGAAGGGGCGAGTAGACTTCATTTCTATGGAGACTGCTTAATCGTTGGGTTGAGAAACGGGGCCCCCAAACCCAAGAGCTTACAAAAGTTTAGAGAAATTATCCAGGCAGGAAAGAAAGACCCATCCACTTTCTTAGAAAGAGTGACAGACACGTTTCCTCAGTACGCTGGTATCAACCCGGAAGAACCCAACAGCGCCCGGCTGATAAACCCGACTTTTATTTCGCAGAGCGGCCCTGATATGCAAAAACAAAAAATTTACAAACTTTAGACGGAGGACTTGGGATGCCTATAGGGCAGCCGTTTGAAGCAGCTTTGAAGGTGTTCACTAACCGGAACCAGGTAGCAGAACAAAAGTCAAAACAAAGATGAAACAAAAGGCAGCCTTACTAGCAGCAGCCTTAACGCCCCTCCTCCCCCAGTGAAGAGGAGGGAAGGGAGATAAGAACCATAAGAAGGACCACCCCGGGGCGAGGAGGGAGAGCTTTAGAACCTGACCAGTGCGCCTTCTGTAAACGACGACGGGGCCACTGGAAGCCGGAGTGCCCAGAGAGAAGGGAAAGGCGAGACGGAACAAAACTGGCCGCTCTCCAGGCTTATCCGGAAGGGCCGGCACGGTTAGATGATTCCGAATGACGGGGCCCAGGGGCTCAAACCTCGTCAGCTATCTCCCACCGCGAGCCCCAGAGCCCACGGGTAACTCTAAAGGTGGGAGGACGCCCTATTGACTTTATTCTGGACACGGGTGCCACCTTTTCGCTTTTGAACACCGCGACATCTCCCCTTAGTCCACGTACTGCCCCAGTGGTAGGGGTTTCAGGAAAACTTTCAACTCGGCCTTTCCTCCAACCGGTGAATTGTGAAATCGGAAAAGACTTGTTATACCACGAGTTCCTTTATATGCCGGAATGCCCCGCAACCCCTCCTCGGGAGGGATATATTGTCAAAATTTGGGGCACGAGTCAGCTTTGGGCCTTCTCGAATTTTGGTGCAAATTCTGCCCGAACAGGCATGCGCTTTGCAAGCAGTCCTGTTGCTAGAGGAACCAGCGGCCCCTAGGGACATCCCTGTCCACATACAACAAGAAGTGATCCCGGAAGTCTGGGCATCCAGGAGGCCGGGAAGGGCCAGGTTCGCGGAGCCAGTCAAAATTGCCCTAAAGCCTGGAGCGCCCGTTGTAAATCAGAAACAATACCCGCTCGGTAGAGAAGCTCTGGAAGGGATTACTCCACGGGGCCAAAGATGTATAGAAATTGGATTTTTAAGACCATGCCGGTCACCATATAACACCCCCATTCTGCCAGTGTTAAAGCCCGGGACAGGAGAATATCGGTTTGTGCAAGACTTAAGAAAGATGAATCAAATAGTAAAAGATATTCATTCACCCGGTTGTGCCCAGCCCATGTACTCTCCTAGTAACCGTACCCAGCATATATGCTTGGTTTTCAGTATTAGATCTGAAAGATCCTTTCTTCTGCATTCCCTTGCATCCTGAGTCGCAACTTTTGTTTGCGTTTGAATGGACTGATTTAGAAACAGGGACCAAAAGGCACCTCACATGGCAGGTGCTGGTCCAAGGGTTCAAGAACTCCCCCACAATTTTCGGAGAGCCATTGTGTAAAGACATGAGGGCCTTGCAACTAGAAAAGGGGATGGTCTTAACGATATTTTTGTGGCAAGTGAAAGTCAAGAAGACGCAGATCGAAATACCATCCTGGTCTTAAACCATCTGGCTAGGTGTGGGTACCGAGTTTCCAAAAGGAAAGCCCAAATATCACGACAACGAGGAAGATAACTGGGGTTCCAAATATCACAGGGGCAGCGGAGCCTTCTGCAAGACCGGCGAGAAGTTATTATGCGGGTAGCGCCCCCTACCTCTGAGTGACAACTTAGAGGTTTTCTTGGGATGGCAGGTTTCTGACGACTCTGGATACCAGGGTTTGGACTCATGGCAAAATTTGGTGGCCCGTACGGGGCCTCCAGCCGTTTGAGACGCGGTGGCCCGGCGGCGGGGCCCGGGCCTGATGGACAGTTCTCCTACCAAGCGGCCGCTGAGGACTCTCTTTGTCCCCCGAGGCTGTCCCCAGACCCGGGCTCCCCTGCAGCGCCACCGGTCCCCAACCGCGCCAAAGAGATGGGTGAAAGCAAGACCTGACCAGGATCCTGAGGTGAGTCCGCGACCCTCTCCCCGTTGCGCTCAGGGCCGGGGCGGATAGGGCGGGCCAGCGTGGCTTCCGGAAACGGACCCGGGCCCTTGGTTTCTCAGGCGAGTGGCGCCATGGAGGACCGTCCCCGTGAGTAGAATGGTAAGGAGGGACTCTTGGTGACTCTGGAGCTGGGCAGCCGAATCAGTGTGCATGGGCCGTGGGTTTTTGTATCTGGATCGTTGTCTGCCCCTGGTTGCTGCACCCTGGTTTGGGGAAGTGGGTAGAGACATCTCTGTCGGTTTAGATTGGGAGATTGGAGCCACTCGGCCTGGCATTGAGGATAGGAGGTAGCTGGAGGATTGAGGTGGAGATTGAGACATTCCTAGTAATGTGTTAGACCTCACTAAGATTCTCCTCGCTCCCCTTTCCATTTCTGGCGTTTGTGGTCTGAGTATTTTTCTCTGTTTGTCAGGTTTGTCTTATGTACACCCCACCTTGCTGTCTGGGAGGTTGAGACTGCAAGGTTATCGCCGTTATTTTTGTCGGTCGGTCTCTTTGTCTTATGTACCATTACTTGTCCTCATGAGGCTTTCGTGTTTTTTTTTTTTCTTCTTCTCAGTGTCGTCATCTTGTAAATCCCTATTCATACAAAACCCCTCACCAGGTTCAAGAACAGTTTTAACCTAAGTTCTTGAGATCGACAATGAGTTTCCTTGGTCTGTGCACGGACTATTTTAGAAGACTTGCCCAAAGAAGTTAGGGTCCTAAGCTAGGGACCGAAGCCATCCTGAAAGAATTAAACCTACTTAGTGAAGAGATAGGTTAAGCATTGTGCTCGTGAGAACCTCAAACTCTCCCCTTTGTCAAGCAAAGTTGATCCTGCCTGAGGCAGGAAAAAGGAGAGTTTAAAGAAAACAGATATTAGCATGGGAGGAGGCCCATCTCTTCCAGCTGAATCCCCGCTGGGCTGCCTTTTGGCCAGTTGAAAAGGTAGAGTTATGAATGAGCCCTTGACCAAAAAGCGGATGATTCGCCTGTATAACAGCATATGGCCTCAATACCAGTTGGGGGAACAAGAACAGTGGCCCCCAGAGGGGTCTTCACGTTGTGCTACAATACTTCAATTGCATTTGTCCTGCAGAAGAACTCAAAAGTGGGACCTTATGTACAAAAAAGAAAAGAAAAGAAAAGAAAAATTTTCAAAGCCTTCAGGTCTCTCTACCAGACCTTGCACCCCCCTAATCAGGTTTTCTTCCAGGGAAAATCAAAGGCCAAAGTACTCCCTGAATCCTCCTCAGAGGACCCCCTCCTAGAGACATGGGCTATGGCCACCGTTTCGGCTGCCCCGCCCCCGTATAGGGGAGGTGCGGTAGAAGCCGAGGGGTCGGACCGTGGAACCACAAGGTCTCCAAACAGAATGGTCGAGCCCGATTCTAGCTTGGCCGGCACACCAAAGGCGGATGGAGGAGGAGGATGAGACAGTGAAGGTCCGGCTACTTCAGGTATGGTCTCCCCTTCTCATACCCATCAGGGTACCGTTTTGGGTGAGGGTGTCTCAGGAGTCCAGGCAGGGCAATACCCACTGAGAGAAGTTCCTGCCGGAGTGGCTGATAAAGGGCAGCCACAGGGGACAATGCTGGTACATACTCCATTTTCCACCTGTGATCTATGTAACTGGAAGAGCCACAGCTCCCCCTACCGGAGTGACCCAAACAAAATGACTGAACTGTTTCTTTCTCTTTTCTCTACTCACCGCCCTACCTGGGCAGACACACAGGCGCTCCGCACCACACTGTTAACTTCAGAAGAACGCCCTATGGTGTTAGAGCAGGCTCGGAAAGAGGCTGATAGGCTCTATAACTTAGACCCTAGCAATGGAGCCTGACCTCCTGAGACAGAAGCCATTCCTACTAGAGATCCGGGTTGGAATCACAATGCGGAAGAAGGGGCGAGTAGACTTCATTTCTATGGAGACTGCTTAATCGTTGGGTTGAGAAACGGGGCCCCCAAACCCAAGAGCTTACAAAAGTTTAGAGAAATTATCCAGGCAGGAAAGAAAGACCCATCCGCTTTCTTAGAAAGAGTGACAGACACGTTTCCTCAGTACGCTGGTATCAACCCGGAAGAACCCAACAGCGCCCGGCTGATAAACCTGACTTTTATTTCGCAGAGCGGCCCTGATATGCAAAAACAAAAAATTTACAAACTTTAGAAGGAGGACTTGGGATGCCTATAGGGCAGCCGTTTGAAGCAGCTTTGAAGGTGTTCACTAACCGGAACCAGGTAGCAGAACAAAAGTCAAAACAAAGATGAAACAAAAGGCAGCCTTACTAGCAGCAGCCTTAACGCCCCTCCTCCCCCAGTGAAGAGGAGGGAAGGGAGATAAGAACCATAAGAAGGACCACCCCGGGGCGAGGAGGGAGAGCTTTAGAACCTGACCAGTGCGCCTTCTGTAAACGACGACGGGGCCACTGGAAGCCGGAGTGCCCAGAGAGAAGGGAAAGGCGAGACGGAACAAAACTGGCCGCTCTCCAGGCTTATCCGGAAGGGCCGGCACGGTTAGATGATTCCGAATGACGGGGCCCAGGGGCTCAAACCTCGTCAGCTATCTCCCACCGCGAGCCCCAGAGCCCACGGGTAACTCTAAAGGTGGGAGGACGCCCTATTGACTTTATTCTGGACACGGGTGCCACCTTTTCGCTTTTGAACACCGCGACATCTCCCCTTAGTCCACGTACTGCCCCAGTGGTAGGGGTTTCAGGAAAACTTTCAACTCGGCCTTTCCTCCAACCGGTGAATTGTGAAATCGGAAAAGACTTGTTATACCACGAGTTCCTTTATATGCCGGAATGCCCCGCAACCCCTCCTCGGTAGGGATATATTGTCAAAATTTGGGGCACGAGTCAGCTTTGGGCCTTCTCGATTTTTGGTGCAAATTCTGCCCGAACAGGCATGCGCTTTGCAAGCAGTCCTGTTGCTAGAGGAACCAGCGGCCCCTAGGGACATCCCTGTCCACATACAACAAGAAGTGATCCCGGAAGTCTGGGCATCCAGGAGGCCGGGAAGGGCCAGGTTCGCGGAGCCAGTCAAAATTGCCCTAAAGCCTGGAGCGCCCGTTGTAAATCAGAAACAATACCCGCTCGGTAGAGAAGCTCTGGAAGGGATTACTCCACGGGGCCAAAGATGTATAGAAATTGGATTTTTAAGACCATGCCGGTCACCATATAACACCCCCATTTTGCCAGTGTTAAAGCCCGGGACAGGAGAATATCGGTTTGTGCAAGACTTAAGAAAGATGAATCAAATAGTAAAAGATATTCATTCACCCGGTTGTGCCCAGCCCATGTACTCTCCTAGTAACCGTACCCAGCATATATGCTTGGTTTTCAGTATTAGATCTGAAAGATCCTTTCTTCTGCATTCCCTTGCATCCTGAGTCGCAACTTTTGTTTGCGTTTGAATGGACTGATTTAGAAACAGGTACCAAAAGGCACCTCACATGGCAGGTGCTGGTCCAAGGGTTCAAGAACTCCCCCACAATTTTCGGAGAGCCATTGTGTAAAGACATGAGGGCCTTGCAACTAGAAAAGGGGATGGTCTTAACGATATTTTCGTGGCAAGTGAAAGTCAAGAAGACGCAGATGGTCTTAAACCATCTGGCTAGGTGTGGGTACCGAGTTTCCAAAAGGAAAGCCCAAATATCACGACAACGAGGAAGATAACTGGGGTTCCAAATACCACAGGGGCAGCGGAGCCTTCTGCAAGACCGGCGAGAAGTTATTATGCGGGTAGCGCCCCCTACCTCTGAGTGACAACTTAGAGGTTTTCTTGGGATGGCAGGTTTCTGACGACTCTGGATACCAGGGTTTGGACTCATGGCAAAATTTGGTGGCCCGTACGGGGCCTCCAGCCGTTTGAGACGCGGTGGCCCGGCGGCGGGGCCCGGGCCTGATGGACAGTTCTCCTACCAAGCGGCCGCTGAGGACTCTCTTTGTCCCCCGAGGCTGTCCCCAGACCCGGGCTCCCCTGCAGCGCCACCGGTCCCCAACCGCGCCAAAGAGATGGGTGAAAGCAAGACCTGACCAGGATCCTGAGGTGAGTCCGCGACCCTCTCCCCGTTGCGCTCAGGGCCGGGGCGGATAGGGCGGGCCAGCGTGGCTTCCGGAAACGGACCCGGGCCCTTGGTTTCTCAGGCGAGTGGCGCCATGGAGGACCGTCCCCGTGAGTAGAATGGTAAGGAGGGACTCTTGGTGACTCTGGAGCTGGGCAGCCGAATCAGTGTGCATGGGCCGTGGGTTTTTGTATCTGGATCGTTGTCTGCCCCTGGTTGCTGCACCCTGGTTTGGGGAAGTGGGTAGAGACATCTCTGTCGGTTTAGATTGGGAGATTGGAGCCACTCGGCCTGGCATTGAGGATAGGAGGTAGCTGGAGGATTGAGGTGGAGATTGAGACATTCCTAGTAATGTGTTAGACCTCACTAAGATTCTCCTCGCTCCCCTTTCCATTTCTGGCGTTTGTGGTCTGAGTATTTTTCTCTGTTTGTCAGGTTTGTCTTATGTACACCCCACCTTGCTGTCTGGGAGGTTGAGACTGCAAGGTTATCGCCGTTATTTTTGTCGGTCGGTCTCTTTGTCTTATGTACCATTACTTGTCCTCATGAGGCTTTCGTGTTTTTTTTTTTTTCTTCTTCTCAGTGTCGTCATCTTGTAAATCCCTATTCATACAAAACCCCTCACCAGGTTCAAGAACAGTTTTAACCTAAGTTCTTGAGATCGACAATGAGTTTCCTTGGTCTGTGCACGGACTATTTTAGAAGACTTGCCCAAAGAAGTTAGGGTCCTAAGCTAGGGACCCAAGCCATCCTGAAAGAATTAAACCTACTTAGTGAAGAGATAGGTTAAGCATTGTGCTCGTGAGAACCTCAAACTCTCCCCTTTGTCAAGCAAAGTTGATCCTGCCTGAGGCAGGAAAAAGGAGAGTTTAAAGAAAACAGATATTAGCATGGGAGGAGGCCCATCTCTTCCAGCTGAATCCCCGCTGGGCTGCCTTTTGGCCAGTTGAAAAGGTAGAGTTATGAATGAGCCCTTGACCAAAAAGCGGATGATTCGCCTGTATAACAGCATATGGCCTCAATACCAGTTGGGGGAACAAGAACAGTGGCCCCCAGAGGGGTCTTCACGTTGTGCTACAATACTTCAATTGCATTTGTCCTGCAGAAGAACTCAAAAGTGGGACCTTATGTACAAAAAAGAAAAGAAAAGAAAAGAAAAATTTTCAAAGCCTTCAGGTCTCTCTACCAGACCTTGCACCCCCCTAATCAGGTTTTCTTCCAGGGAAAATCAAAGGCCAAAGTACTCCCTGAATCCTCCTCAGAGGACCCCCTCCTAGAGACATGGGCTATGGCCACCGTTTCGGCTGCCCCGCCCCCGTATAGGGGAGGTGCGGTAGAAGCCGAGGGGTCGGACCGTGGAACCACAAGGTCTCCAAACAGAATGGTCGAGCCCGATTCTAGCTTGGCCGGCACACCAAAGGCGGATGGAGGAGGAGGATGAGACAGTGAAGGTCCGGCTACTTCAGGTATGGTCTCCCCTTCTCATACCCATCAGGGTACCGTTTTGGGTGAGGGTGTCTCAGGAGTCCAGGCAGGGCAATACCCACTGAGAGAAGTTCCTGCCGGAGTGGCTGATAAAGGGCAGCCACAGGGGACAATGCTGGTACATACTCCATTTTCCACCTGTGATCTATGTAACTGGAAGAGCCACAGCTCCCCCTACCGGAGTGACCCAAACAAAATGACTGAACTGTTTCTTTCTCTTTTCTCTACTCACCGCCCTACCTGGGCAGACACACAGGCGCTCCGCACCACACTGTTAACTTCAGAAGAACGCCCTATGGTGTTAGAGCAGGCTCGGAAAGAGGCTGATAGGCTCTATAACTTAGACCCTAGCAATGGAGCCTGACCTCCTGAGACAGAAGCCATTCCTACTAGAGATCCGGGTTGGAATCACAATGCGGAAGAAGGGGCGAGTAGACTTCATTTCTATGGAGACTGCTTAATCGTTGGGTTGAGAAACGGGGCCCCCAAACCCAAGAGCTTACAAAAGTTTAGAGAAATTATCCAGGCAGGAAAGAAAGACCCATCCGCTTTCTTAGAAAGAGTGACAGACACGTTTCCTCAGTACGCTGGTATCAACCCGGAAGAACCCAACAGCGCCCGGCTGATAAACCTGACTTTTATTTCGCAGAGCGGCCCTGATATGCAAAAACAAAAAATTTACAAACTTTAGAAGGAGGACTTGGGATGCCTATAGGGCAGCCGTTTGAAGCAGCTTTGAAGGTGTTCACTAACCGGAACCAGGTAGCAGAACAAAAGTCAAAACAAAGATGAAACAAAAGGCAGCCTTACTAGCAGCAGCCTTAACGCCCCTCCTCCCCCAGTGAAGAGGAGGGAAGGGAGATAAGAACCATAAGAAGGACCACCCCGGGGCGAGGAGGGAGAGCTTTAGAACCTGACCAGTGCGCCTTCTGTAAACGACGACGGGGCCACTGGAAGCCGGAGTGCCCAGAGAGAAGGGAAAGGCGAGACGGAACAAAACTGGCCGCTCTCCAGGCTTATCCGGAAGGGCCGGCACGGTTAGATGATTCCGAATGACGGGGCCCAGGGGCTCAAACCTCGTCAGCTATCTCCCACCGCGAGCCCCAGAGCCCACGGGTAACTCTAAAGGTGGGAGGACGCCCTATTGACTTTATTCTGGACACGGGTGCCACCTTTTCGCTTTTGAACACCGCGACATCTCCCCTTAGTCCACGTACTGCCCCAGTGGTAGGGGTTTCAGGAAAACTTTCAACTCGGCCTTTCCTCCAACCGGTGAATTGTGAAATCGGAAAAGACTTGTTATACCACGAGTTCCTTTATATGCCGGAATGCCCCGCAACCCCTCCTCGGTAGGGATATATTGTCAAAATTTGGGGCACGAGTCAGCTTTGGGCCTTCTCGATTTTTGGTGCAAATTCTGCCCGAACAGGCATGCGCTTTGCAAGCAGTCCTGTTGCTAGAGGAACCAGCGGCCCCTAGGGACATCCCTGTCCACATACAACAAGAAGTGATCCCGGAAGTCTGGGCATCCAGGAGGCCGGGAAGGGCCAGGTTCGCGGAGCCAGTCAAAATTGCCCTAAAGCCTGGAGCGCCCGTTGTAAATCAGAAACAATACCCGCTCGGTAGAGAAGCTCTGGAAGGGATTACTCCACGGGGCCAAAGATGTATAGAAATTGGATTTTTAAGACCATGCCGGTCACCATATAACACCCCCATTTTGCCAGTGTTAAAGCCCGGGACAGGAGAATATCGGTTTGTGCAAGACTTAAGAAAGATGAATCAAATAGTAAAAGATATTCATTCACCCGGTTGTGCCCAGCCCATGTACTCTCCTAGTAACCGTACCCAGCATATATGCTTGGTTTTCAGTATTAGATCTGAAAGATCCTTTCTTCTGCATTCCCTTGCATCCTGAGTCGCAACTTTTGTTTGCGTTTGAATGGACTGATTTAGAAACAGGTACCAAAAGGCACCTCACATGGCAGGTGCTGGTCCAAGGGTTCAAGAACTCCCCCACAATTTTCGGAGAGCCATTGTGTAAAGACATGAGGGCCTTGCAACTAGAAAAGGGGATGGTCTTAACGATATTTTCGTGGCAAGTGAAAGTCAAGAAGACGCAGATGGTCTTAAACCATCTGGCTAGGTGTGGGTACCGAGTTTCCAAAAGGAAAGCCCAAATATCACGACAACGAGGAAGATAACTGGGGTTCCAAATACCACAGGGGCAGCGGAGCCTTCTGCAAGACCGGCGAGAAGTTATTATGCGGGTAGCGCCCCCTACCTCTGAGTGACAACTTAGAGGTTTTCTTGGGATGGCAGGTTTCTGACGACTCTGGATACCAGGGTTTGGACTCATGGCAAAATTTGGTGGCCCGTACGGGGCCTCCAGCCGTTTGAGACGCGGTGGCCCGGCGGCGGGGCCCGGGCCTGATGGACAGTTCTCCTACCAAGCGGCCGCTGAGGACTCTCTTTGTCCCCCGAGGCTGTCCCCAGACCCGGGCTCCGCTGCAGCGCCACCGGTCCCCAACCGCGCCAAAGAGATGGGTGAAAGCAAGACCTGACCAGGATCCTGAGGTGAGTCCGCGACCCTCTCCCCGTTGCGCTCAGGGCCGGGGCGGATAGGGCGGGCCAGCGTGGCTTCCGGAAACGGACCCGGGCCCTTGGTTTCTCAGGCGAGTGGCGCCATGGAGGACCGTCCCCGTGAGTAGAATGGTAAGGAGGGACTCTTGGTGACTCTGGAGCTGGGCAGCCGAATCAGTGTGCATGGGCCGTGGGTTTTTGTATCTGGATCGTTGTCTGCCCCTGGTTGCTGCACCCTGGTTTGGGGAAGTGGGTAGAGACATCTCTGTCGGTTTAGATTGGGAGATTGGAGCCACTCGGCCTGGCATTGAGGATAGGAGGTAGCTGGAGGATTGAGGTGGAGATTGAGACATTCCTAGTAATGTGTTAGACCTCACTAAGATTCTCCTCGCTCCCCTTTCCATTTCTGGCGTTTGTGGTCTGAGTATTTTTCTCTGTTTGTCAGGTTTGTCTTATGTACACCCCACCTTGCTGTCTGGGAGGTTGAGACTGCAAGGTTATCGCCGTTATTTTTGTCGGTCGGTCTCTTTGTCTTATGTACCATTACTTGTCCTCATGAGGCTTTCGTGTTTTTTTTTTTTTCTTCTTCTTCTCAGTGTCGTCATCTTGTAAATCCCTATTCGTACAAAACCCCTCACCAGGTTCAAGAACAGTTTTAACCTAAGTTCTTGAGATCGACAATGAGTTTCCTTGGTCTGTGCACGGACTATTTTAGAAGACTTGCCCAAAGAAGTTAGGGTCCTAAGCTAGGGACCCAAGCCATCCTGAAAGAATTAAACCTACTTAGTGAAGAGATAGATTAAGCATTGTGCTCGTGAGAACCTCAAACTCTCCCCTTTGTCAAGCAAAGTTGATCCTGCCTGAGGCAGGAAAAAGGAGAGTTTAAAGAAAACAGATATTAGCATGGGAGGAGGCCCATCTCTTCCAGCTGAATCCCCGCTGGGCTGCCTTTTGGCCAGTTGAAAAGGTAGAGTTATGAATGAGCCCTTGACCAAAAAGCGGATGATTCGCCTGTATAACAGCATATGGCCTCAATACCAGTTGGGGGAGCAAGAACAGTGGCCCCCAGAGGGGTCTTCACGTTGTGCTACAATACTTCAATTGCATTTGTCCTGCAGAAGAACTCAAAAGTGGGACCTTATGTACAAAAAAGAAAAGAAAAGAAAAATTTTCAAAGCCTTCAGGTCTCTCTACCAGACCTTGCACCCCCCTAATCAGGTTTTCTTCCAGGGAAAATCAAAGGCCAAAGTACTCCCTGAATCCTCCTCAGAGGACCCCCTCCTAGAGACATGGGCTATGGCCACCGTTTCGGCTGCCCCGCCCCCGTATAGGGGAGGTGCGGTAGAAGCCGAGGGGTCGGACCGTGGAACCACAAGGTCTCCAAACAGAATGGTCGAGCCCGATTCTAGCTTGGCCGGCACACCAAAGGCGGATGGAGGAGGAGGATGAGACAGTGAAGGTCCGGCTACTTCAGGTATGGTCTCCCCTTCTCATACCCATCAGGGTACCGTTTTGGGTGAGGGTGTCTCAGGAGTCCAGGCAGGGCAATACCCACTGAGAGAAGTTCCTGCCGGAGTGGTTGATAAAGGGCAGCCACAGGGGACAATGCTGGTACATACTCCATTTTCCACCTGTGATCTATGTAACTGGAAGAGCCACAGCTCCCCCTACCGGAGTGACCCAAACAAAATGACTGAACTGTTTCTTTCTCTTTTCTCTACTCACCGCCCTACCTGGGCAGACACACAGGCGCTCCGCACCA
The DNA here is from genome assembly GCF_024166365.1 of Elephas maximus indicus. Taxonomy (NCBI): domain Eukaryota; kingdom Metazoa; phylum Chordata; class Mammalia; order Proboscidea; family Elephantidae; genus Elephas; species Elephas maximus. Next base: position 94,958,993 of record NC_064846.1, on the reverse strand, counting down.
CACTGTTAACTTCAGAAGAACGCCCTATGGTGTTAGAGCAGGCTCGGAAAGAGGCTGATAGGCTCTATAACTTAGACCCTAGCAATGGAGCCCGACCCCCTGAGACAGAAGCCATTCCTACTAGAGATCCGGGTTGGAATCACAATGCGGAAGAAGGGGCGAGTAGACTTCATTTCTATGGAGACTGCTTAATCGTTGGGTTGAGAAACGGGGCCCCCAAACCCAAGAGCTTACAAAAGTTTAGAGAAATTATCCAGGCAGGAAAGAAAGACCCATCCGCTTTCTTAGAAAGAGTGACAGACACGTTTCCTCAGTACGCTGGTATCAACCCGGAAGAACCCAACAGCGCCCGGCTGATAAACCTGACTTTTATTTCGCAGAGCGGCCCTGATATGCAAAAACAAAAAATTTACAAACTTTAGAAGGAGGACTTGGGATGCCTATAGGGCAGCCGTTTGAAGCAGCTTTGAAGGTGTTCACTAACCGGAACCAGGTAGCAGAACAAAAGTCAAAACAAAGATGAAACAAAAGGCAGCCTTACTAGCAGCAGCCTTAACGCCCCTCCTCCCCCAGTGAAGAGGAGGGAAGGGAGATAAGAACCATAAGAAGGACCACCCCGGGGCGAGGAGGGAGAGCTTTAGAACCTGACCAGTGCGCCTTCTGTAAACGACGACGGGGCCACTGGAAGCCGGAGTGCCCAGAGAGAAGGGAAAGGCGAGACGGAACAAAACTGGCCGCTCTCCAGGCTTATCCGGAAGGGCCGGCACGGTTAGATGATTCCGAATGACGGGGCCCAGGGGCTCAAACCTCGTCAGCTATCTCCCACCGCGAGCCCCAGAGCCCACGGGTAACTCTAAAGGTGGGAGGACGCCCTATTGACTTTATTCTGGACACGGGTGCCACCTTTTCGCTTTTGAACACCGCGACATCTCCCCTTAGTCCACGTACTGCCCCAGTGGTAGGGGTTTCAGGAAAACTTTCAACTCGGCCTTTCCTCCAACCGGTGAATTGTGAAATTGGAAAAGACTTGTTATACCACGAGTTCCTTTATATGCCGGAATGCCCCGCAACCCCTCCTCGGGAGGGATATATTGTCAAAATTTGGGGCACGAGTCAGCTTTGGGCCTTCTCGAATTTTGGTGCAAATTCTGCCCGAACAGGCATGCGCTTTGCAAGCAGTCCTGTTGCTAGAGGAACCAGCGGCCCCTAGGGACATCCCTGTCCACATACAACAAGAAGTGATCCCGGAAGTCTGGGCATCCAGGAGGCCGGGAAGGGCCAGGTTCGCGGAGCCAGTCAAAATTGCCCTAAAGCCTGGAGCGCCCGTTGTAAATCAGAAACAATACCCGCTCGGTAGAGAAGCTCTGGAAGGGATTACTCCACGGGGCCAAAGATGTATAGAAATTGGATTTTTAAGACCATGCCGGTCACCATATAACACCCCCATTCTGCCAGTGTTAAAGCCCGGGACAGGAGAATATCGGTTTGTGCAAGACTTAAGAAAGATGAATCAAATAGTAAAAGATATTCATTCACCCGGTTGTGCCCAGCCCATGTACTCTCCTAGTAACCGTACCCAGCATATATGCTTGGTTTTCAGTATTAGATCTGAAAGATCCTTTCTTCTGCATTCCCTTGCATCCTGAGTCGCAACTTTTGTTTGCGTTTGAATGGACTGATTTAGAAACAGGGACCAAAAGGCACCTCACATGGCAGGTGCTGGTCCAAGGGTTCAAGAACTCCCCCACAATTTTCGGAGAGCCATTGTGTAAAGACATGAGGGCCTTGCAACTAGAAAAGGGGATGGCCTTAAGGATATTTTTGTGGCAAGTGAAAGTCAAGAAGACGCAGATCGAAATACCATCCTGGTCTTAAACCATCTGGCTAGGTGTGGGTACCGAGTTTCCAAAAGGAAAGCCCAAATATCACGACAACGAGGAAGATAACTGGGGTTCCAAATATCACAGGGGCAGCGGAGCCTTCTGCAAGACCGGCGAGAAGTTATTATGCGGGTAGCGCCCCCTACCTCTGAGTGACAACTTAGAGGTTTTCTTGGGATGGCAGGTTTCTGACGACTCTGGATACCAGGGTTTGGACTCATGGCAAAATTTGGTGGCCCGTACGGGGCCTCCAGCCGTTTGAGACGCGGTGGCCCGGCGGCGGGGCCCGGGCCTGATGGACAGTTCTCCTACCAAGCGGCCGCTGAGGACTCTCTTTGTCCCCCGAGGCTGTCCCCAGACCCGGGCTCCCCTGCAGCGCCACCGGTCCCCAACCGCGCCAAAGAGATGGGTGAAAGCAAGACCTGACCAGGATCCTGAGGTGAGTCCGCGACCCTCTCCCCGTTGCGCTCAGGGCCGGGGCGGATAGGGCGGGCCAGCGTGGCTTCCGGAAACGGACCCGGGCCCTTGGTTTCTCAGGCGAGTGGCGCCATGGAGGACCGTCCCCGTGAGTAGAATGGTAAGGAGGGACTCTTGGTGACTCTGGAGCTGGGCAGCCGAATCAGTGTGCATGGGCCGTGGGTTTTTGTATCTGGATCGTTGTCTGCCCCTGGTTGCTGCACCCTGGTTTGGGGAAGTGGGTAGAGACATCTCTGTCGGTTTAGATTGGGAGATTGGAGCCACTCGGCCTGGCATTGAGGATAGGAGGTAGCTGGAGGATTGAGGTGGAGATTGAGACATTCCTAGTAATGTGTTAGACCTCACTAAGATTCTCCTCGCTCCCCTTTCCATTTCTGGCGTTTGTGGTCTGAGTATTTTTCTCTGTTTGTCAGGTTTGTCTTATGTACACCCCACCTTGCTGTCTGGGAGGTTGAGACTGCAAGGTTATCGCCGTTATTTTTGTCGGTCGGTCTCTTTGTCTTATGTACCATTACTTGTCCTCATGAGGCTTTCGTGTTTTTTTTTTTTTCTTCTTCTCAGTGTCGTCATCTTGTAAATCCCTATTCATACAAAACCCCTCACCAGGTTCAAGAACAGTTTTAACCTAAGTTCTTGAGATCGACAATGAGTTTCCTTGGTCTGTGCACGGACTATTTTAGAAGACTTGCCCAAAGAAGTTAGGGTCCTAAGCTAGGGACCCAAGCCATCCTGAAAGAATTAAACCTACTTAGTGAAGAGATAGGTTAAGCATTGTGCTCGTGAGAACCTCAAACTCTCCCCTTTGTCAAGCAAAGTTGATCCTGCCTGAGGCAGGAAAAAGGAGAGTTTAAAGAAAACAGATATTAGCATGGGAGGAGGCCCATCTCTTCCAGCTGAATCCCCGCTGGGCTGCCTTTTGGCCAGTTGAAAAGGTAGAGTTATGAATGAGCCCTTGACCAAAAAGCGGATGATTCGCCTGTATAACAGCATATGGCCTCAATACCAGTTGGGGGAACAAGAACAGTGGCCCCCAGAGGGGTCTTCACCTTGTGCTACAATACTTCAATTGCATTTGTCCTGCAGAAGAACTCAAAAGTGGGACCTTATGTACAAAAAAGAAAAGAAAAGAAAAGAAAAATTTTCAAAGCCTTCAGGTCTCTCTACCAGACCTTGCACCCCCCTAATCAGGTTTTCTTCCAGGGAAAATCAAAGGCCAAAGTACTCCCTGAATCCTCCTCAGAGGACCCCCTCCTAGAGACATGGGCTATGGCCACCGTTTCGGCTGCCCCGCCCCCGTATAGGGGAGGTGCGGTAGAAGCCGAGGGGTCGGACCGTGGAACCACAAGGTCTCCAAACAGAATGGTCGAGCCCGATTCTAGCTTGGCCGGCACACCAAAGGCGGATGGAGGAGGAGGATGAGACAGTGAAGGTCCGGCTACTTCAGGTATGGTCTCCCCTTCTCATACCCATCAGGGTACCGTTTTGGGTGAGGGTGTCTCAGGAGTCCAGGCAGGGCAATACCCACTGAGAGAAGTTCCTGCCGGAGTGGCTGATAAAGGGCAGCCACAGGGGACAATGCTGGTACATACTCCATTTTCCACCTGTGATCTATGTAACTGGAAGAGCCACAGCTCCCCCTACCGGAGTGACCCAAACAAAATGACTGAACTGTTTCTTTCTCTTTTCTCTACTCACCGCCCTACCTGGGCAGACACACAGGCGCTCCGCACCACACTGTTAACTTCAGAAGAACGCCCTATGGTGTTAGAGCAGGCTCGGAAAGAGGCTGATAGGCTCTATAACTTAGACCCTAGCAATGGAGCCCGACCCCCTGAGACAGAAGCCATTCCTACTAGAGATCCGGGTTGGAATCACAATGCGGAAGAAGGGGCGAGTAGACTTCATTTCTATGGAGACTGCTTAATCGTTGGGTTGAGAAACGGGGCCCCCAAACCCAAGAGCTTACAAAAGTTTAGAGAAATTATCCAGGCAGGAAAGAAAGACCCATCCGCTTTCTTAGAAAGAGTGACAGACACGTTTCCTCAGTACGCTGGTATCAACCCGGAAGAACCCAACAGCGCCCGGCTGATAAACCCGACTTTTATTTCGCAGAGCGGCCCTGATATGCAAAAACAAAAAATTTCCAAACTTTAGAAGGAGGACTTGGGATGCCTATAGGGCAGCCGTTTGAAGCAGCTTTGAAGGTGTTCACTAACCGGAACCAGGTAGCAGAACAAAAGTCAAAACAAAGATGAAACAAAAGGCAGCCTTACTAGCAGCAGCCTTAACGCCCCTCCTCCCCCAGTGAAGAGGAGGGAAGGGAGATAAGAACCATAAGAAGGACCACCCCGGGGCGAGGAGGGAGAGCTTTAGAACCTGACCAGTGCGCCTTCTGTAAACGACGACGGGGCCACTGGAAGCCGGAGTGCCCAGAGAGAAGGGAAAGGCGAGACGGAACAAAACTGGCCGCTCTCCAGGCTTATCCGGAAGGGCCGGCACGGTTAGATGATTCCGAATGACGGGGCCCAGGGGCTCAAACCTCGTCAGCTATCTCCCACCGCGAGCCCCAGAGCCCACGGGTAACTCTAAAGGTGGGAGGACGCCCTATTGACTTTATTCTGGACACGGGTGCCACCTTTTCGCTTTTGAACACCGCGACATCTCCCCTTAGTCCACGTACTGCCCCAGTGGTAGGGGTTTCAGGAAAACTTTCAACTCGGCCTTTCCTCCAACCGGTGAATTGTGAAATCGGAAAAGACTTGTTATACCACGAGTTCCTTTATATGCCGGAATGCCCCGCAACCCCTCCTCGGGAGGGATATATTGTCAAAATTTGGGGCACGAGTCAGCTTTGGGCCTTCTCGAATTTTGGTGCAAATTCTGCCCGAACAGGCATGCGCTTTGCAAGCAGTCCTGTTGCTAGAGGAACCAGCGGCCCCTAGGGACATCCCTGTCCACATACAACAAGAAGTGATCCCGGAAGTCTGGGCATCCAGGAGGCCGGGAAGGGCCAGGTTCGCGGAGCCAGTCAAAATTGCCCTAAAGCCTGGAGCGCCCGTTGTAAATCAGAAACAATACCCGCTCGGTAGAGAAGCTCTGGAAGGGATTACTCCACGGGGCCAAAGATGTATAGAAATTGGATTTTTAAGACCATGCCGGTCACCATATAACACCCCCATTCTGCCAGTGTTAAAGCCCGGGACAGGAGAATATCGGTTTGTGCAAGACTTAAGAAAGATGAATCAAATAGTAAAAGATATTCATTCACCCGGTTGTGCCCAGCCCATGTACTCTCCTAGTAACCGTACCCAGCATATATGCTTGGTTTTCAGTATTAGATCTGAAAGATCCTTTCTTCTGCATTCCCTTGCATCCTGAGTCGCAACTTTTGTTTGCGTTTGAATGGACTGATTTAGAAACAGGGACCAAAAGGCACCTCACATGGCAGGTGCTGGTCCAAGGGTTCAAGAACTCCCCCACAATTTTCGGAGAGCCATTGTGTAAAGACATGAGGGCCTTGCAACTAGAAAAGGGGATGGTCTTAACGATATTTTTGTGGCAAGTGAAAGTCAAGAAGACGCAGATCGAAATACCATCCTGGTCTTAAACCATCTGGCTAGGTGTGGGTACCGAGTTTCCAAAAGGAAAGCCCAAATATCACGACAAGGAGGAAGATAACTGGGGTTCCAAATATCACAGGGGCAGCGGAGCCTTCTGCAAGACCGGCGAGAAGTTATTATGCGGGTAGCGCCCCCTCTGAGCGACAACTTAGAGGTTTTCTTGGGATGGCAGGTTTCTGACGACTCTGGATACCAGGGTTTGGACTCATGGCAAAATTTGGTGGCCCGTACGGGGCCTCCAGCCGTTTGAGACGCGGTGGCCCGGCGGCGGGGCCCGGGCCTGATGGACAGTTCTCCTACCAAGCGGCCGCTGAGGACTCTCTTTGTCCCCCGAGGCTGTCCCCAGACCCGGGCTCCCCTGCAGCGCCACCGGTCCCCAACCGCGCCAAAGAGATGGGTGAAAGCAAGACCTGACCAGGATCCTGAGGTGAGTCCGCGACCCTCTGCCCGTTGCGCTCAGGGCCGGGGCGGATAGGGCGGGCCAGCGTGGCTTCCGGAAACGGACCCGGGCCCTTGGTTTCTCAGGCGAGTGGCGCCATGGAGGACCGTCCCCGTGAGTAGAATGGTAAGGAGGGACTCTTGGTGACTCTGGAGCTGGGCAGCCGAATCAGTGTGCATGGGCCGTGGGTTTTTGTATCTGGATCGTTGTCTGCCCCTGGTTGCTGCGCCCTGGTTTGGGGAAGTGGGTATAGACATCTCTGTCGGTTTAGATTGGGAGATTGGAGCCCCTCGGCCTGGCATTGAGGATAGGAGGTATCTGGAGGATTGAGGTGGAGATTGAGACATTCCTAGTAATGTGTTAGACCTCACTAAGATTCTCCTCGCTCCCCTTTCCATTTCTGGCGTTTGTGGTCTGAGTATTTTTCTCTGTTTGTCAGGTTTGTCTTATGTACACCCCACCTTGCTGTCTGGGAGGTTGAGACTGCAAGGTTATCGCCGTTATTTTTGTCGGTCAGTCTCTTTGTCTTATGTACCATTACTTGTCCTCATGAGGCTTTCGTGTTTTTTTTTTTTTTTTCTTCTTCTCAGTGTCGTCATCTTGTAAATCCCTATTCGTACAAAACCCCTCACCAGGTTCAAGAACAGTTTTAACCTAAGTTCTTGAGATCGACAATGAGTTTCCTTGGTCTGTGCACGGACTATTTTAGAAGACTTGCCCAAAGAAGTTAGGGTCCTAAGCTAGGGACCCAAGCCATCCTGAAAGAATTAAACCTACTTAGTGAAGAGATAGATTAAGCATTGTGCTCGTGAGAACCTCAAACTCTCCCCTTTGTCAAGCAAAGTTGATCCTGCCTGAGGCAGGAAAAAGGAGAGTTTAAAGAAAACAGATATTAGCATGGGAGGAGGCCCATCTCTTCCAGCTGAATCCCCGCTGGGCTGCCTTTTGGCCAGTTGAAAAGGTAGAGTTATGAATGAGCCCTTGACCAAAAAGCGGATGATTCGCCTGTATAACAGCATATGGCCTCAATACCAGTTGGGGGAACAAGAACAGTGGCCCCCAGAGGGGTCTTCACCTTGTGCTACAATACTTCAATTGCATTTGTCCTGCAGAAGAACTCAAAAGTGGGACCTTATGTACAAAAAAGAAAAGAAAAGAAAAGAAAAATTTTCAAAGCCTTCAGGTCTCTCTACCAGACCTTGCACCCCCCTAATCAGGTTTTCTTCCAGGGAAAATCAAAGGCCAAAGTACTCCCTGAATCCTCCTCAGAGGACCCCCTCCTAGAGACATGGGCTATGGCCACCGTTTCGGCTGCCCCGCCCCCGTATAGGGGAGGTGCGGTAGAAGCCGAGGGGTCGGACCGTGGAACCACAAGGTCTCCAAACAGAATGGTCGAGCCCGATTCTAGCTTGGCCGGCACACCAAAGGCGGATGGAGGAGGAGGATGAGACAGTGAAGGTCCGGCTACTTCAGGTATGGTCTCCCCTTCTCATACCCATCAGGGTACCGTTTTGGGTGAGGGTGTCTCAGGAGTCCAGGCAGGGCAATACCCACTGAGAGAAGTTCCTGCCGGAGTGGTTGATAAAGGGCAGCCACAGGGGACAATGCTGGTACATACTCCATTTTCCACCTGTGATCTATGTAACTGGAAGAGCCACAGCTCCCCCTACCGGAGTGACCCAAACAAAATGACTGAACTGTTTCTTTCTCTTTTCTCTACTCACCGCCCTACCTGGGCAGACACACAGGCGCTCCGCACCACACTGTTAACTTCAGAAGAACGCCCTATGGTGTTAGAGCAGGCTCGGAAAGAGGCTGATAGGCTCTATAACTTAGACCCTAGCAATGGAGCCCGACCCCCTGAGACAGAAGCCATTCCTACTAGAGATCCGGGTTGGAATCACAATGCGGAAGAAGGGGCGAGTAGACTTCATTTCTATGGAGACTGCTTAATCGTTGGGTTGAGAAACGGGGCCCCCAAACCCAAGAGCTTGCAAAAGTTTAGAGAAATTATCCAGGCAGGAAAGAAAGACCCATCCACTTTCTTAGAAAGAGTGACAGACACGTTTCCTCAGTACGCTGGTATCAACCCGGAAGAACCCAACAGCGCCCGGCTGATAAACCTGACTTTTATTTCGCAGAGCGGCCCTGATATGCAAAAACAAAAAATTTCCAAACTTTAGAAGGAGGACTTGGGATGCCTATAGGGCAGCCGTTTGAAGCAGCTTTGAAGGTGTTCACTAACCGGAACCAGGTAGCAGAACAAAAGTCAAAACAAAGATGAAACAAAAGGCAGCCTTACTAGCAGCAGCCTTAACGCCCCTCCTCCCCCAGTGAAGAGGAGGGAAGGGAGATAAGAACCATAAGAAGGACCACCCCGGGGCGAGGAGGGAGAGCTTTAGAACCTGACCAGTGCGCCTTCTGTAAACGACGACGGGGCCACTGGAAGCCGGAGTGCCCAGAGAGAAGGGAAAGGCGAGACGGAACAAAACTGGCCGCTCTCCAGGCTTATCCGGAAGGGCCGGCACGGTTAGATGATTCCGAATGACGGGGCCCAGGGGCTCAAACCTCGTCAGCTATCTCCCACCGCGAGCCCCAGAGCCCACGGGTAACTCTAAAGGTGGGAGGACGCCCTATTGACTTTATTCTGGACACGGGTGCCACCTTTTCGCTTTTGAACACCGCGACATCTCCCCTTAGTCCACGTACTGCCCCAGTGGTAGGGGTTTCAGGAAAACTTTCAACTCGGCCTTTCCTCCAACCGGTGAATTGTGAAATTGGAAAAGACTTGTTATACCACGAGTTCCTTTATATGCCGGAATGCCCCGCAACCCCTCCTCGGGAGGGATATATTGTCAAAATTTGGGGCACGAGTCAGCTTTGGGCCTTCTCGAATTTTGGTGCAAATTCTGCCCGAACAGGCATGCGCTTTGCAAGCAGTCCTGTTGCTAGAGGAACCAGCGGCCCCTAGGGACATCCCTGTCCACATACAACAAGAAGTGATCCCGGAAGTCTGGGCATCCAGGAGGCCGGGAAGGGCCAGGTTCGCGGAGCCAGTCAAAATTGCCCTAAAGCCTGGAGCGCCCGTTGTAAATCAGAAACAATACCCGCTCGGTAGAGAAGCTCTGGAAGGGATTACTCCACGGGGCCAAAGATGTATAGAAATTGGATTTTTAAGACCATGCCGGTCACCATATAACACCCCCATTCTGCCAGTGTTAAAGCCCGGGACAGGAGAATATCGGTTTGTGCAAGACTTAAGAAAGATGAATCAAATAGTAAAAGATATTCATTCACCCGGTTGTGCCCAGCCCATGTACTCTCCTAGTAACCGTACCCAGCATATATGCTTGGTTTTCAGTATTAGATCTGAAAGATCCTTTCTTCTGCATTCCCTTGCATCCTGAGTCGCAACTTTTGTTTGCGTTTGAATGGACTGATTTAGAAACAGGGACCAAAAGGCACCTCACATGGCAGGTGCTGGTCCAAGGGTTCAAGAACTCCCCCACAATTTTCGGAGAGCCATTGTGTAAAGACATGAGGGCCTTGCAACTAGAAAAGGGGATGGTCTTAACGATATTTTTGTGGCAAGTGAAAGTCAAGAAGACGCAGATCGAAATACCATCCTGGTCTTAAACCATCTGGCTAGGTGTGGGTACCGAGTTTCCAAAAGGAAAGCCCAAATATCACGACAACGAGGAAGATAACTGGGGTTCCAAATATCACAGGGGCAGCGGAGCCTTCTGCAAGACCGGCGAGAAGTTATTATGCGGGTAGCGCCCCCTACCTCTGAGTGACAACTTAGAGGTTTTCTTGGGATGGCAGGTTTCTGACGACTCTGGATACCAGGGTTTGGACTCATGGCAAAATTTGGTGGCCCGTACGGGGCCTCCAGCCGTTTGAGACGCGGTGGCCCGGCGGCGGGGCCCGGGCCTGAGGGACAGTTCTCCTACCAAGCGGCCGCTGAGGACTCTCTTTGTCCCCCGAGGCTGTCCCCAGACCCGGGCTCCCCTGCAGCGCCACCGGTCCCCAACCGCGCCAAAGAGATGGGTGAAAGCAAGACCTGACCAGGATCCTGAGGTGAGTCCGCGACCCTCTCCCCGTTGCGCTCAGGGCCGGGGCGGATAGGGCGGGCCAGCGTGGCTTCCGGAAACGGACCCGGGCCCTTGGTTTCTCAGGCGAGTGGCGCCATGGAGGACCGTCCCCGTGAGTAGAATGGTAAGGAGGGACTCTTGGTGACTCTGGAGCTGGGCAGCCGAATCAGTGTGCATGGGCCGTGGGTTTTTGTATCTGGATCGTTGTCTGCCCCTGGTTGCTGCACCCTGGTTTGGGGAAGTGGGTAGAGACATCTCTGTCGGTTTAGATTGGGAGATTGGAGCCACTCGGCCTGGCATTGAGGATAGGAGGTAGCTGGAGGATTGAGGTGGAGATTGAGACATTCCTAGTAATGTGTTAGACCTCACTAAGATTCTCCTCGCTCCCCTTTCCATTTCTGGCGTTTGTGGTCTGAGTATTTTTCTCTGTTTGTCAGGTTTGTCTTATGTACACCCCACCTTGCTGTCTGGGAGGTTGAGACTGCAAGGTTATCGCCGTTATTTTTGTCGGTCGGTCTCTTTGTCTTATGTACCATTACTTGTCCTCATGAGGCTTTCGTGTTTTTTTTTTTTCTTCTTCTCAGTGTCGTCATCTTGTAAATCCCTATTCATACAAAACCCCTCACCAGGTTCAAGAACAGTTTTAACCTAAGTTCTTGAGATCGACAATGAGTTTCCTTGGTCTGTGCACGGACTATTTTAGAAGACTTGCCCAAAGAAGTTAGGGTCCTAAGCTAGGGACCGAAGCCATCCTGAAAGAATTAAACCTACTTAGTGAAGAGATAGGTTAAGCATTGTGCTCGTGAGAACCTCAAACTCTCCCCTTTGTCAAGCAAAGTTGATCCTGCCTGAGGCAGGAAAAAGGAGAGTTTAAAGAAAACAGATATTAGCATGGGAGGAGGCCCATCTCTTCCAGCTGAATCCCCGCTGGGCTGCCTTTTGGCCAGTTGAAAAGGTAGAGTTATGAATGAGCCCTTGACCAAAAAGCGGATGATTCGCCTGTATAACAGCATATGGCCTCAATACCAGTTGGGGGAACAAGAACAGTGGCCCCCAGAGGGGTCTTCACGTTGTGCTACAATACTTCAATTGCATTTGTCCTGCAGAAGAACTCAAAAGTGGGACCTTATGTACAAAAAAGAAAAGAAAAGAAAAGAAAAATTTTCAAAGCCTTCAGGTCTCTCTACCAGACCTTGCACCCCCCTAATCAGGTTTTCTTCCAGGGAAAATCAAAGGCCAAAGTACTCCCTGAATCCTCCTCAGAGGACCCCCTCCTAGAGACATGGGCTATGGCCACCGTTTCGGCTGCCCCGCCCCCGTATAGGGGAGGTGCGGTAGAAGCCGAGGGGTCGGACCGTGGAACCACAAGGTCTCCAAACAGAATGGTCGAGCCCGATTCTAGCTTGGCCGGCACACCAAAGGCGGATGGAGGAGGAGGATGAGACAGTGAAGGTCCGGCTACTTCAGGTATGGTCTCCCCTTCTCATACCCATCAGGGTACCGTTTTGGGTGAGGGTGTCTCAGGAGTCCAGGCAGGGCAATACCCACTGAGAGAAGTTCCTGCCGGAGTGGCTGATAAAGGGCAGCCACAGGGGACAATGCTGGTACATACTCCATTTTCCACCTGTGATCTATGTAACTGGAAGAGCCACAGCTCCCCCTACCGGAGTGACCCAAACAAAATGACTGAACTGTTTCTTTCTCTTTTCTCTACTCACCGCCCTACCTGGGCAGACACACAGGCGCTCCGCACCACACTGTTAACTTCAGAAGAACGCCCTATGGTGTTAGAGCAGGCTCGGAAAGAGGCTGATAGGCTCTATAACTTAGACCCTAGCAATGGAGCCTGACCTCCTGAGACAGAAGCCATTCCTACTAGAGATCCGGGTTGGAATCACAATGCGGAAGAAGGGGCGAGTAGACTTCATTTCTATGGAGACTGCTTAATCGTTGGGTTGAGAAACGGGGCCCCCAAACCCAAGAGCTTACAAAAGTTTAGAGAAATTATCCAGGCAGGAAAGAAAGACCCATCCGCTTTCTTAGAAAGAGTGACAGACACGTTTCCTCAGTACGCTGGTATCAACCCGGAAGAACCCAACAGCGCCCGGCTGATAAACCTGACTTTTATTTCGCAGAGCGGCCCTGATATGCAAAAACAAAAAATTTACAAACTTTAGAAGGAGGACTTGGGATGCCTATAGGGCAGCCGTTTGAAGCAGCTTTGAAGGTGTTCACTAACCGGAACCAGGTAGCAGAACAAAAGTCAAAACAAAGATGAAACAAAAGGCAGCCTTACTAGCAGCAGCCTTAACGCCCCTCCTCCCCCAGTGAAGAGGAGGGAAGGGAGATAAGAACCATAAGAAGGACCACCCCGGGGCGAGGAGGGAGAGCTTTAGAACCTGACCAGTGCGCCTTCTGTAAACGACGACGGGGCCACTGGAAGCCGGAGTGCCCAGAGAGAAGGGAAAGGCGAGACGGAACAAAACTGGCCGCTCTCCAGGCTTATCCGGAAGGGCCGGCACGGTTAGATGATTCCGAATGACGGGGCCCAGGGGCTCAAACCTCGTCAGCTATCTCCCACCGCGAGCCCCAGAGCCCACGGGTAACTCTAAAGGTGGGAGGACGCCCTATTGACTTTATTCTGGACACGGGTGCCACCTTTTCGCTTTTGAACACCGCGACATCTCCCCTTAGTCCACGTACTGCCCCAGTGGTAGGGGTTTCAGGAAAACTTTCAACTCGGCCTTTCCTCCAACCGGTGAATTGTGAAATCGGAAAAGACTTGTTATACCACGAGTTCCTTTATATGCCGGAATGCCCCGCAACCCCTCCTCGGTAGGGATATATTGTCAAAATTTGGGGCACGAGTCAGCTTTGGGCCTTCTCGATTTTTGGTGCAAATTCTGCCCGAACAGGCATGCGCTTTGCAAGCAGTCCTGTTGCTAGAGGAACCAGCGGCCCCTAGGGACATCCCTGTCCACATACAACAAGAAGTGATCCCGGAAGTCTGGGCATCCAGGAGGCCGGGAAGGGCCAGGTTCGCGGAGCCAGTCAAAATTGCCCTAAAGCCTGGAGCGCCCGTTGTAAATCAGAAACAATACCCGCTCGGTAGAGAAGCTCTGGAAGGGATTACTCCACGGGGCCAAAGATGTATAGAAATTGGATTTTTAAGACCATGCCGGTCACCATATAACACCCCCATTTTGCCAGTGTTAAAGCCCGGGACAGGAGAATATCGGTTTGTGCAAGACTTAAGAAAGATGAATCAAATAGTAAAAGATATTCATTCACCCGGTTGTGCCCAGCCCATGTACTCTCCTAGTAACCGTACCCAGCATATATGCTTGGTTTTCAGTATTAGATCTGAAAGATCCTTTCTTCTGCATTCCCTTGCATCCTGAGTCGCAACTTTTGTTTGCGTTTGAATGGACTGATTTAGAAACAGGTACCAAAAGGCACCTCACATGGCAGGTGCTGGTCCAAGGGTTCAAGAACTCCCCCACAATTTTCGGAGAGCCATTGTGTAAAGACATGAGGGCCTTGCAACTAGAAAAGGGGATGGTCTTAACGATATTTTCGTGGCAAGTGAAAGTCAAGAAGACGCAGATGGTCTTAAACCATCTGGCTAGGTGTGGGTACCGAGTTTCCAAAAGGAAAGCCCAAATATCACGACAACGAGGAAGATAACTGGGGTTCCAAATACCACAGGGGCAGCGGACCCTTCTGCAAGACCGGCGAGAAGTTATTATGCGGGTAGCGCCCCCTACCTCTGAGTGACAACTTAGAGGTTTTCTTGGGATGGCAGGTTTCTGACGACTCTGGATACCAGGGTTTGGACTCATGGCAAAATTTGGTGGCCCGTACGGGGCCTCCAGCCGTTTGAGACGCGGTGGCCCGGCGGCGGGGCCCGGGCCTGATGGACAGTTCTCCTACCAAGCGGCCGCTGAGGACTCTCTTTGTCCCCCGAGGCTGTCCCCAGACCCGGGCTCCGCTGCAGCGCCACCGGTCCCCAACCGCGCCAAAGAGATGGGTGAAAGCAAGACCTGACCAGGATCCTGAGGTGAGTCCGCGACCCTCTCCCCGTTGCGCTCAGGGCCGGGGCGGATAGGGCGGGCCAGCGTGGCTTCCGGAAACGGACCCGGGCCCTTGGTTTCTCAGGCGAGTGGCGCCATGGAGGACCGTCCCCGTGAGTAGAATGGTAAGGAGGGACTCTTGGTGACTCTAGAGCTGGGCAGCCGAATCAGTGTGCATGGGCCGTGGGTTTTTGTATCTGGATCGTTGTCTGCCCCTGGTTGCTGCACCCTGGTTTGGGGAAGTGGGTAGAGACATCTCTGTCGGTTTAGATTGGGAGATTGGAGCCACTCGGCCTGGCATTGAGGATAGGAGGTAGCTGGAGGATTGAGGTGGAGATTGAGACATTCCTAGTAATGTGTTAGACCTCACTAAGATTCTCCTCGCTCCCCTTTCCATTTCTGGCGTTTGTGGTCTGAGTATTTTTCTCTGTTTGTCAGGTTTGTCTTATGTACACCCCACCTTGCTGTCTGGGAGGTTGAGACTGCAAGGTTATCGCCGTTATTTTTGTCGGTCGGTCTCTTTGTCTTATGTACCATTACTTGTCCTCATGAGGCTTTCGTGTTTTTTTTTTTTCTTCTTCTTCTCAGTGTCGTCATCTTGTAAATCCCTATTCGTACAAAACCCCTCACCAGGTTCAAGAACAGTTTTAACCTAAGTTCTTGAGATCGACAATGAGTTTCCTTGGTCTGTGCACGGACTATTTTAGAAGACTTGCCCAAAGAAGTTAGGGTCCTAAGCTAGGGACCCAAGCCATCCTGAAAGAATTAAACCTACTTAGTGAAGAGATAGATTAAGCATTGTGCTCGTGAGAACCTCAAACTCTCCCCTTTGTCAAGCAAAGTTGATCCTGCCTGAGGCAGGAAAAAGGAGAGTTTAAAGAAAACAGATATTAGCATGGGAGGAGGCCCATCTCTTCCAGCTGAATCCCCGCTGGGCTGCCTTTTGGCCAGTTGAAAAGGTAGAGTTATGAATGAGCCCTTGACCAAAAAGCGGATGATTCGCCTGTATAACAGCATATGGCCTCAATACCAGTTGGGGGAGCAAGAACAGTGGCCCCCAGAGGGGTCTTCACGTTGTGCTACAATACTTCAATTGCATTTGTCCTGCAGAAGAACTCAAAAGTGGGACCTTATGTACAAAAAAGAAAAGAAAAGAAAAATTTTCAAAGCCTTCAGGTCTCTCTACCAGACCTTGCACCCCCCTAATCAGGTTTTCTTCCAGGGAAAATCAAAGGCCAAAGTACTCCCTGAATCCTCCTCAGAGGACCCCCTCCTAGAGACATGGGCTATGGCCACCGTTTCGGCTCCCCCGCCCCCGTATAGGGGAGGTGCGGTAGAAGCCGAGGGGTCGGACCGTGGAACCACAAGGTCTCCAAACAGAATGGTCGAGCCCGATTCTAGCTTGGCCGGCACACCAAAGGCGGATGGAGGAGGAGGATGAGACAGTGAAGGTCCGGCTACTTCAGGTATGGTCTCCCCTTCTCATACCCATCAGGGTACCGTTTTGGGTGAGGGTGTCTCAGGAGTCCAGGCAGGGCAATACCCACTGAGAGAAGTTCCTGCCGGAGTGGTTGATAAAGGGCAGCCACAGGGGACAATGCTGGTACATACTCCATTTTCCACCTGTGATCTATGTAACTGGAAGAGCCACAGCTCCCCCTACCGGAGTGACCCAAACAAAATGACTGAACTGTTTCTTTCTCTTTTCTCTACTCACCGCCCTACCTGGGCAGACACACAGGCGCTCCGCACCACACTGTTAACTTCAGAAGAACGCCCTATGGTGTTAGAGCAGGCTCGGAAAGAGGCTGATAGGCTCTATAACTTAGACCCTAGCAATGGAGCCCGACCCCCTGAGACAGAAGCCATTCCTACTAGAGATCCGGGTTGGAATCACAATGCGGAAGAAGGGGCGAGTAGACTTCATTTCTATGGAGACTGCTTAATCGTTGGGTTGAGAAACGGGGCCCCCAAACCCAAGAGCTTACAAAAGTTTAGAGAAATTATCCAGGCAGGAAAGAAAGACCCATCCGCTTTCTTAGAAAGAGTGACAGACACGTTTCCTCAGTACGCTGGTATCAACCCGGAAGAACCCAACAGCGCCCGGCTGATAAACCTGACTTTTATTTCGCAGAGCGGCCCTGATATGCAAAAACAAAAAATTTACAAACTTTAGAAGGAGGACTTGGGATGCCTATAGGGCAGCCGTTTGAAGCAGCTTTGAAGGTGTTCACTAACCGGAACCAGGTAGCAGAACAAAAGTCAAAACAAAGATGAAACAAAAGGCAGCCTTACTAGCAGCAGCCTTAACGCCCCTCCTCCCCCAGTGAAGAGGAGGGAAGGGAGATAAGAACCATAAGAAGGACCACCCCGGGGCGAGGAGGGAGAGCTTTAGAACCTGACCAGTGCGCCTTCTGTAAACGACGACGGGGCCACTGGAAGCCGGAGTGCCCAGAGAGAAGGGAAAGGCGAGACGGAACAAAACTGGCCGCTCTCCAGGCTTATCCGGAAGGGCCGGCACGGTTAGATGATTCCGAATGACGGGGCCCAGGGGCTCAAACCTCGTCAGCTATCTCCCACCGCGAGCCCCAGAGCCCACGGGTAACTCTAAAGGTGGGAGGACGCCCTATTGACTTTATTCTGGACACGGGTGCCACCTTTTCGCTTTTGAACACCGCGACATCTCCCCTTAGTCCACGTACTGCCCCAGTGGTAGGGGTTTCAGGAAAACTTTCAACTCGGCCTTTCCTCCAACCGGTGAATTGTGAAATTGGAAAAGACTTGTTATACCACGAGTTCCTTTATATGCCGGAATGCCCCGCAACCCCTCCTCGGGAGGGATATATTGTCAAAATTTGGGGCACGAGTCAGCTTTGGGCCTTCTCGAATTTTGGTGCAAATTCTGCCCGAACAGGCATGCGCTTTGCAAGCAGTCCTGTTGCTAGAGGAACCAGCGGCCCCTAGGGACATCCCTGTCCACATACAACAAGAAGTGATCCCGGAAGTCTGGGCATCCAGGAGGCCGGGAAGGGCCAGGTTCGCGGAGCCAGTCAAAATTGCCCTAAAGCCTGGAGCGCCCGTTGTAAATCAGAAACAATACCCGCTCGGTAGAGAAGCTCTGGAAGGGATTACTCCACGGGGCCAAAGATGTATAGAAATTGGATTTTTAAGACCATGCCGGTCACCATATAACACCCCCATTCTGCCAGTGTTAAAGCCCGGGACAGGAGAATATCGGTTTGTGCAAGACTTAAGAAAGATGAATCAAATAGTAAAAGATATTCATTCACCCGGTTGTGCCCAGCCCATGTACTCTCCTAGTAACCGTACCCAGCATATATGCTTGGTTTTCAGTATTAGATCTGAAAGATCCTTTCTTCTGCATTCCCTTGCATCCTGAGTCGCAACTTTTGTTTGCGTTTGAATGGACTGATTTAGAAACAGGGACCAAAAGGCACCTCACATGGCAGGTGCTGGTCCAAGGGTTCAAGAACTCCCCCACAATTTTCGGAGAGCCATTGTGTAAAGACATGAGGGCCTTGCAACTAGAAAAGGGGATGGCCTTAAGGATATTTTTGTGGCAAGTGAAAGTCAAGAAGACGCAGATCGAAATACCATCCTGGTCTTAAACCATCTGGCTAGGTGTGGGTACCGAGTTTCCAAAAGGAAAGCCCAAATATCACGACAACGAGGAAGATAACTGGGGTTCCAAATATCACAGGGGCAGCGGAGCCTTCTGCAAGACCGGCGAGAAGTTATTATGCGGGTAGCGCCCCCTACCTCTGAGTGACAACTTAGAGGTTTTCTTGGGATGGCAGGTTTCTGACGACTCTGGATACCAGGGTTTGGACTCATGGCAAAATTTGGTGGCCCGTACGGGGCCTCCAGCCGTTTGAGACGCGGTGGCCCGGCGGCGGGGCCCGGGCCTGATGGACAGTTCTCCTACCAAGCGGCCGCTGAGGACTCTCTTTGTCCCCCGAGGCTGTCCCCAGACCCGGGCTCCCCTGCAGCGCCACCGGTCCCCAACCGCGCCAAAGAGATGGGTGAAAGCAAGACCTGACCAGGATCCTGAGGTGAGTCCGCGACCCTCTCCCCGTTGCGCTCAGGGCCGGGGCGGATAGGGCGGGCCAGCGTGGCTTCCGGAAACGGACCCGGGCCCTTGGTTTCTCAGGCGAGTGGCGCCATGGAGGACCGTCCCCGTGAGTAGAATGGTAAGGAGGGACTCTTGGTGACTCTGGAGCTGGGCAGCCGAATCAGTGTGCATGGGCCGTGGGTTTTTGTATCTGGATCGTTGTCTGCCCCTGGTTGCTGCACCCTGGTTTGGGGAAGTGGGTAGAGACATCTCTGTCGGTTTAGATTGGGAGATTGGAGCCACTCGGCCTGGCATTGAGGATAGGAGGTAGCTGGAGGATTGAGGTGGAGATTGAGACATTCCTAGTAATGTGTTAGACCTCACTAAGATTCTCCTCGCTCCCCTTTCCATTTCTGGCGTTTGTGGTCTGAGTATTTTTCTCTGTTTGTCAGGTTTGTCTTATGTACACCCCACCTTGCTGTCTGGGAGGTTGAGACTGCAAGGTTATCGCCGTTATTTTTGTCGGTCGGTCTCTTTGTCTTATGTACCATTACTTGTCCTCATGAGGCTTTCGTGTTTTTTTTTTTTTCTTCTTCTCAGTGTCGTCATCTTGTAAATCCCTATTCATACAAAACCCCTCACCAGGTTCAAGAACAGTTTTAACCTAAGTTCTTGAGATCGACAATGAGTTTCCTTGGTCTGTGCACGGACTATTTTAGAAGACTTGCCCAAAGAAGTTAGGGTCCTAAGCTAGGGACCCAAGCCATCCTGAAAGAATTAAACCTACTTAGTGAAGAGATAGGTTAAGCATTGTGCTCGTGAGAACCTCAAACTCTCCCCTTTGTCAAGCAAAGTTGATCCTGCCTGAGGCAGGAAAAAGGAGAGTTTAAAGAAAACAGATATTAGCATGGGAGGAGGCCCATCTCTTCCAGCTGAATCCCCGCTGGGCTGCCTTTTGGCCAGTTGAAAAGGTAGAGTTATGAATGAGCCCTTGACCAAAAAGCGGATGATTCGCCTGTATAACAGCATATGGCCTCAATACCAGTTGGGGGAACAAGAACAGTGGCCCCCAGAGGGGTCTTCACCTTGTGCTACAATACTTCAATTGCATTTGTCCTGCAGAAGAACTCAAAAGTGGGACCTTATGTACAAAAAAGAAAAGAAAAGAAAAGAAAAATTTTCAAAGCCTTCAGGTCTCTCTACCAGACCTTGCACCCCCCTAATCAGGTTTTCTTCCAGGGAAAATCAAAGGCCAAAGTACTCCCTGAATCCTCCTCAGAGGACCCCCTCCTAGAGACATGGGCTATGGCCACCGTTTCGGCTGCCCCGCCCCCGTATAGGGGAGGTGCGGTAGAAGCCGAGGGGTCGGACCGTGGAACCACAAGGTCTCCAAACAGAATGGTCGAGCCCGATTCTAGCTTGGCCGGCACACCAAAGGCGGATGGAGGAGGAGGATGAGACAGTGAAGGTCCGGCTACTTCAGGTATGGTCTCCCCTTCTCATACCCATCAGGGTACCGTTTTGGGTGAGGGTGTCTCAGGAGTCCAGGCAGGGCAATACCCACTGAGAGAAGTTCCTGCCGGAGTGGCTGATAAAGGGCAGCCACAGGGGACAATGCTGGTACATACTCCATTTTCCACCTGTGATCTATGTAACTGGAAGAGCCACAGCTCCCCCTACCGGAGTGACCCAAACAAAATGACTGAACTGTTTCTTTCTCTTTTCTCTACTCACCGCCCTACCTGGGCAGACACACAGGCGCTCCGCACCACACTGTTAACTTCAGAAGAACGCCCTATGGTGTTAGAGCAGGCTCGGAAAGAGGCTGATAGGCTCTATAACTTAGACCCTAGCAATGGAGCCCGACCCCCTGAGACAGAAGCCATTCCTACTAGAGATCCGGGTTGGAATCACAATGCGGAAGAAGGGGCGAGTAGACTTCATTTCTATGGAGACTGCTTAATCGTTGGGTTGAGAAACGGGGCCCCCAAACCCAAGAGCTTACAAAAGTTTAGAGAAATTATCCAGGCAGGAAAGAAAGACCCATCCGCTTTCTTAGAAAGAGTGACAGACACGTTTCCTCAGTACGCTGGTATCAACCCGGAAGAACCCAACAGCGCCCGGCTGATAAACCTGACTTTTATTTCGCAGAGCGGCCCTGATATGCAAAAACAAAAAATTTACAAACTTTAGAAGGAGGACTTGGGATGCCTATAGGGCAGCCGTTTGAAGCAGCTTTGAAGGTGTTCACTAACCGGAACCAGGTAGCAGAACAAAAGTCAAAACAAAGATGAAACAAAAGGCAGCCTTACTAGCAGCAGCCTTAACGCCCCTCCTCCCCCAGTGAAGAGGAGGGAAGGGAGATAAGAACCATAAGAAGGACCACCCCGGGGCGAGGAGGGAGAGCTTTAGAACCTGACCAGTGCGCCTTCTGTAAACGACGACGGGGCCACTGGAAGCCGGAGTGCCCAGAGAGAAGGGAAAGGCGAGACGGAACAAAACTGGCCACTCTCCAGGCTTATCCGGAAGGGCCGGCACGGTTAGATGATTCCGAATGACGGGGCCCAGGGGCTCAAACCTCGTCAGCTATCTCCCACCGCGAGCCCCAGAGCCCACGGGTAACTCTAAAGGTGGGAGGACGCCCTATTGACTTTATTCTGGACACGGGTGCCACCTTTTCGCTTTTGAACACCGCGACATCTCCCCTTAGTCCACGTACTGCCCCAGTGGTAGGGGTTTCAGGAAAACTTTCAACTCGGCCTTTCCTCCAACCGGTGAATTGTGAAATTGGAAAAGACTTGTTATACCACGAGTTCCTTTATATGCCGGAATGCCCCGCAACCCCTCCTCGGGAGGGATATATTGTCAAAATTTGGGGCACGAGTCAGCTTTGGGCCTTCTCGAATTTTGGTGCAAATTCTGCCCGAACAGGCATGCGCTTTGCAAGCAGTCCTGTTGCTAGAGGAACCAGCGGCCCCTAGGGACATCCCTGTCCACATACAACAAGAAGTGATCCCGGAAGTCTGGGCATCCAGGAGGCCGGGAAGGGCCAGGTTCGCGGAGCCAGTCAAAATTGCCCTAAAGCCTGGAGCGCCCGTTGTAAATCAGAAACAATACCCGCTCGGTAGAGAAGCTCTGGAAGGGATTACTCCACGGGGCCAAAGATGTATAGAAATTGGATTTTTAAGACCATGCCGGTCACCATATAACACCCCCATTCTGCCAGTGTTAAAGCCCGGGACAGGAGAATATCGGTTTGTGCAAGACTTAAGAAAGATGAATCAAATAGTAAAAGATATTCATTCACCCGGTTGTGCCCAGCCCATGTACTCTCCTAGTAACCGTACCCAGCATATATGCTTGGTTTTCAGTATTAGATCTGAAAGATCCTTTCTTCTGCATTCCCTTGCATCCTGAGTCGCAACTTTTGTTTGCGTTTGAATGGACTGATTTAGAAACAGGGACCAAAAGGCACCTCACATGGCAGGTGCTGGTCCAAGGGTTCAAGAACTCCCCCACAATTTTCGGAGAGCCATTGTGTAAAGACATGAGGGCCTTGCAACTAGAAAAGGGGATGGCCTTAAGGATATTTTTGTGGCAAGTGAAAGTCAAGAAGACGCAGATCGAAATACCATCCTGGTCTTAAACCATCTGGCTAGGTGTGGGTACCGAGTTTCCAAAAGGAAAGCCCAAATATCACGACAACGAGGAAGATAACTGGGGTTCCAAATATCACAGGGGCAGCGGACCCTTCTGCAAGACCGGCGAGAAGTTATTATGCGGGTAGCGCCCCCTACCTCTGAGTGACAACTTAGAGGTTTTCTTGGGATGGCAGGTTTCTGACGACTCTGGATACCAGGGTTTGGACTCATGGCAAAATTTGGTGGCCCGTACGGGGCCTCCAGCCGTTTGAGACGCGGTGGCCCGGCGGCGGGGCCCGGGCCTGATGGACAGTTCTCCTACCAAGCGGCCGCTGAGGACTCTCTTTGTCCCCCGAGGCTGTCCCCAGACCCGGGCTCCCCTGCAGCGCCACCGGTCCCCAACCGCGCCAAAGAGATGGGTGAAAGCAAGACCTGACCAGGATCCTGAGGTGAGTCCGCGACCCTCTCCCCGTTGCGCTCAGGGCCGGGGCGGATAGGGCGGGCCAGCGTGGCTTCCGGAAACGGACCCGGGCCCTTGGTTTCTCAGGCGAGTGGCGCCATGGAGGACCGTCCCCGTGAGTAGAATGGTAAGGAGGGACTCTTGGTGACTCTGGAGCTGGGCAGCCGAATCAGTGTGCATGGGCCGTGGGTTTTTGTATCTGGATCGTTGTCTGCCCCTGGTTGCTGCACCCTGGTTTGGGGAAGTGGGTAGAGACATCTCTGTCGGTTTAGATTGGGAGATTGGAGCCACTCGGCCTGGCATTGAGGATAGGAGGTAGCTGGAGGATTGAGGTGGAGATTGAGACATTCCTAGTAATGTGTTAGACCTCACTAAGATTCTCCTCGCTCCCCTTTCCATTTCTGGCGTTTGTGGTCTGAGTATTTTTCTCTGTTTGTCAGGTTTGTCTTATGTACACCCCACCTTGCTGTCTGGGAGGTTGAGACTGCAAGGTTATCGCCGTTATTTTTGTCGGTCGGTCTCTTTGTCTTATGTACCATTACTTGTCCTCATGAGGCTTTCGTGTTTTTTTTTTTTTCTTCTTCTCAGTGTCGTCATCTTGTAAATCCCTATTCATACAAAACCCCTCACCAGGTTCAAGAACAGTTTTAACCTAAGTTCTTGAGATCGACAATGAGTTTCCTTGGTCTGTGCACGGACTATTTTAGAAGACTTGCCCAAAGAAGTTAGGGTCCTAAGCTAGGGACCCAAGCCATCCTGAAAGAATTAAACCTACTTAGTGAAGAGATAGGTTAAGCATTGTGCTCGTGAGAACCTCAAACTCTCCCCTTTGTCAAGCAAAGTTGATCCTGCCTGAGGCAGGAAAAAGGAGAGTTTAAAGAAAACAGATATTAGCATGGGAGGAGGCCCATCTCTTCCAGCTGAATCCCCGCTGGGCTGCCTTTTGGCCAGTTGAAAAGGTAGAGTTATGAATGAGCCCTTGACCAAAAAGCGGATGATTCGCCTGTATAACAGCATATGGCCTCAATACCAGTTGGGGGAACAAGAACAGTGGCCCCCAGAGGGGTCTTCACCTTGTGCTACAATACTTCAATTGCATTTGTCCTGCAGAAGAACTCAAAAGTGGGACCTTATGTACAAAAAAGAAAAGAAAAGAAAAGAAAAATTTTCAAAGCCTTCAGGTCTCTCTACCAGACCTTGCACCCCCCTAATCAGGTTTTCTTCCAGGGAAAATCAAAGGCCAAAGTACTCCCTGAATCCTCCTCAGAGGACCCCCTCCTAGAGACATGGGCTATGGCCACCGTTTCGGCTGCCCCGCCCCCGTATAGGGGAGGTGCGGTAGAAGCCGAGGGGTCGGACCGTGGAACCACAAGGTCTCCAAACAGAATGGTCGAGCCCGATTCTAGCTTGGCCGGCACACCAAAGGCGGATGGAGGAGGAGGATGAGACAGTGAAGGTCCGGCTACTTCAGGTATGGTCTCCCCTTCTCATACCCATCAGGGTACCGTTTTGGGTGAGGGTGTCTCAGGAGTCCAGGCAGGGCAATACCCACTGAGAGAAGTTCCTGCCGGAGTGGCTGATAAAGGGCAGCCACAGGGGACAATGCTGGTACATACTCCATTTTCCACCTGTGATCTATGTAACTGGAAGAGCCACAGCTCCCCCTACCGGAGTGACCCAAACAAAATGACTGAACTGTTTCTTTCTCTTTTCTCTACTCACCGCCCTACCTGGGCAGACACACAGGCGCTCCGCACCACACTGTTAACTTCAGAAGAACGCCCTATGGTGTTAGAGCAGGCTCGGAAAGAGGCTGATAGGCTCTATAACTTAGACCCTAGCAATGGAGCCCGACCCCCTGAGACAGAAGCCATTCCTACTAGAGATCCGGGTTGGAATCACAATGCGGAAGAAGGGGCGAGTAGACTTCATTTCTATGGAGACTGCTTAATCGTTGGGTTGAGAAACGGGGCCCCCAAACCCAAGAGCTTGCAAAAGTTTAGAGAAATTATCCAGGCAGGAAAGAAAGACCCATCCGCTTTCTTAGAAAGAGTGACAGACACGTTTCCTCAGTACGCTGGTATCAACCCGGAAGAACCCAACAGCGCCCGGCTGATAAACCTGACTTTTATTTCGCAGAGCGGCCCTGATATGCAAAAACAAAAAATTTACAAACTTTAGAAGGAGGACTTGGGATGCCTATAGGGCAGCCGTTTGAAGCAGCTTTGAAGGTGTTCACTAACCGGAACCAGGTAGCAGAACAAAAGTCAAAACAAAGATGAAACAAAAGGCAGCCTTACTAGCAGCAGCCTTAACGCCCCTCCTCCCCCAGTGAAGAGGAGGGAAGGGAGATAAGAACCATAAGAAGGACCACCCCGGGGCGAGGAGGGAGAGCTTTAGAACCTGACCAGTGCGCCTTCTGTAAACGACGACGGGGCCACTGGAAGCCGGAGTGCCCAGAGAGAAGGGAAAGGCGAGACGGAACAAAACTGGCCACTCTCCAGGCTTATCCGGAAGGGCCGGCACGGTTAGATGATTCCGAATGACGGGGCCCAGGGGCTCAAACCTCGTCAGCTATCTCCCACCGCGAGCCCCAGAGCCCACGGGTAACTCTAAAGGTGGGAGGACGCCCTATTGACTTTATTCTGGACACGGGTGCCACCTTTTCGCTTTTGAACACCGCGACATCTCCCCTTAGTCCACGTACTGCCCCAGTGGTAGGGGTTTCAGGAAAACTTTCAACTCGGCCTTTCCTCCAACCGGTGAATTGTGAAATCGGAAAAGACTTGTTATACCACGAGTTCCTTTATATGCCGGAATGCCCCGCAACCCCTCCTCGGGAGGGATATATTGTCAAAATTTGGGGCACGAGTCAGCTTTGGGCCTTCTCGAATTTTGGTGCAAATTCTGCCCGAACAGGCATGCGCTTTGCAAGCAGTCCTGTTGCTAGAGGAACCAGCGGCCCCTAGGGACATCCCTGTCCACATACAACAAGAAGTGATCCCGGAAGTCTGGGCATCCAGGAGGCCGGGAAGGGCCAGGTTCGCGGAGCCAGTCAAAATTGCCCTAAAGCCTGGAGCGCCCGTTGTAAATCAGAAACAATACCCGCTCGGTAGAGAAGCTCTGGAAGGGATTACTCCACGGGGCCAAAGATGTATAGAAATTGGATTTTTAAGACCATGCCGGTCACCATATAACACCCCCATTCTGCCAGTGTTAAAGCCCGGGACAGGAGAATATCGGTTTGTGCAAGACTTAAGAAAGATGAATCAAATAGTAAAAGATATTCATTCACCCGGTTGTGCCCAGCCCATGTACTCTCCTAGTAACCGTACCCAGCATATATGCTTGGTTTTCAGTATTAGATCTGAAAGATCCTTTCTTCTGCATTCCCTTGCATCCTGAGTCGCAACTTTTGTTTGCGTTTGAATGGACTGATTTAGAAACAGGGACCAAAAGGCACCTCACATGGCAGGTGCTGGTCCAAGGGTTCAAGAACTCCCCCACAATTTTCGGAGAGCCATTGTGTAAAGACATGAGGGCCTTGCAACTAGAAAAGGGGATGGCCTTAAGGATATTTTTGTGGCAAGTGAAAGTCAAGAAGACGCAGATCGAAATACCATCCTGGTCTTAAACCATCTGGCTAGGTGTGGGTACCGAGTTTCCAAAAGGAAAGCCCAAATATCACGACAACGAGGAAGATAACTGGGGTTCCAAATATCACAGGGGCAGCGGACCCTTCTGCAAGACCGGCGAGAAGTTATTATGCGGGTAGCGCCCCCTACCTCTGAGTGACAACTTAGAGGTTTTCTTGGGATGGCAGGTTTCTGACGACTCTGGATACCAGGGTTTGGACTCATGGCAAAATTTGGTGGCCCGTACGGGGCCTCCAGCCGTTTGAGACGCGGTGGCCCGGCGGCGGGGCCCGGGCCTGATGGACAGTTCTCCTACCAAGCGGCCGCTGAGGACTCTCTTTGTCCCCCGAGGCTGTCCCCAGACCCGGGCTCCCCTGCAGCGCCACCGGTCCCCAACCGCGCCAAAGAGATGGGTGAAAGCAAGACCTGACCAGGATCCTGAGGTGAGTCCGCGACCCTCTCCCCGTTGCGCTCAGGGCCGGGGCGGATAGGGCGGGCCAGCGTGGCTTCCGGAAACGGACCCGGGCCCTTGGTTTCTCAGGCGAGTGGCGCCATGGAGGACCGTCCCCGTGAGTAGAATGGTAAGGAGGGACTCTTGGTGACTCTGGAGCTGGGCAGCCGAATCAGTGTGCATGGGCCGTGGGTTTTTGTATCTGGATCGTTGTCTGCCCCTGGTTGCTGCACCCTGGTTTGGGGAAGTGGGTAGAGACATCTCTGTCGGTTTAGATTGGGAGATTGGAGCCACTCGGCCTGGCATTGAGGATAGGAGGTAGCTGGAGGATTGAGGTGGAGATTGAGACATTCCTAGTAATGTGTTAGACCTCACTAAGATTCTCCTCGCTCCCCTTTCCATTTCTGGCGTTTGTGGTCTGAGTATTTTTCTCTGTTTGTCAGGTTTGTCTTATGTACACCCCACCTTGCTGTCTGGGAGGTTGAGACTGCAAGGTTATCGCCGTTATTTTTGTCGGTCGGTCTCTTTGTCTTATGTACCATTACTTGTCCTCATGAGGCTTTCGTGTTTTTTTTTTTTTCTTCTTCTCAGTGTCGTCATCTTGTAAATCCCTATTCATACAAAACCCCTCACCAGGTTCAAGAACAGTTTTAACCTAAGTTCTTGAGATCGACAATGAGTTTCCTTGGTCTGTGCACGGACTATTTTAGAAGACTTGCCCAAAGAAGTTAGGGTCCTAAGCTAGGGACCCAAGCCATCCTGAAAGAATTAAACCTACTTAGTGAAGAGATAGGTTAAGCATTGTGCTCGTGAGAACCTCAAACTCTCCCCTTTGTCAAGCAAAGTTGATCCTGCCTGAGGCAGGAAAAAGGAGAGTTTAAAGAAAACAGATATTAGCATGGGAGGAGGCCCATCTCTTCCAGCTGAATCCCCGCTGGGCTGCCTTTTGGCCAGTTGAAAAGGTAGAGTTATGAATGAGCCCTTGACCAAAAAGCGGATGATTCGCCTGTATAACAGCATATGGCCTCAATACCAGTTGGGGGAACAAGAACAGTGGCCCCCAGAGGGGTCTTCACCTTGTGCTACAATACTTCAATTGCATTTGTCCTGCAGAAGAACTCAAAAGTGGGACCTTATGTACAAAAAAGAAAAGAAAAGAAAAGAAAAATTTTCAAAGCCTTCAGGTCTCTCTACCAGACCTTGCACCCCCCTAATCAGGTTTTCTTCCAGGGAAAATCAAAGGCCAAAGTACTCCCTGAATCCTCCTCAGAGGACCCCCTCCTAGAGACATGGGCTATGGCCACCGTTTCGGCTGCCCCGCCCCCGTATAGGGGAGGTGCGGTAGAAGCCGAGGGGTCGGACCGTGGAACCACAAGGTCTCCAAACAGAATGGTCGAGCCCGATTCTAGCTTGGCCGGCACACCAAAGGCGGATGGAGGAGGAGGATGAGACAGTGAAGGTCCGGCTACTTCAGGTATGGTCTCCCCTTCTCATACCCATCAGGGTACCGTTTTGGGTGAGGGTGTCTCAGGAGTCCAGGCAGGGCAATACCCACTGAGAGAAGTTCCTGCCGGAGTGGCTGATAAAGGGCAGCCACAGGGGACAATGCTGGTACATACTCCATTTTCCACCTGTGATCTATGTAACTGGAAGAGCCACAGCTCCCCCTACCGGAGTGACCCAAACAAAATGACTGAACTGTTTCTTTCTCTTTTCTCTACTCACCGCCCTACCTGGGCAGACACACAGGCGCTCCGCACCACACTGTTAACTTCAGAAGAACGCCCTATGGTGTTAGAGCAGGCTCGGAAAGAGGCTGATAGGCTCTATAACTTAGACCCTAGCAATGGAGCCCGACCCCCTGAGACAGAAGCCATTCCTACTAGAGATCCGGGTTGGAATCACAATGCGGAAGAAGGGGCGAGTAGACTTCATTTCTATGGAGACTGCTTAATCGTTGGGTTGAGAAACGGGGCCCCCAAACCCAAGAGCTTGCAAAAGTTTAGAGAAATTATCCAGGCAGGAAAGAAAGACCCATCCGCTTTCTTAGAAAGAGTGACAGACACGTTTCCTCAGTACGCTGGTATCAACCCGGAAGAACCCAACAGCGCCCGGCTGATAAACCTGACTTTTATTTCGCAGAGCGGCCCTGATATGCAAAAACAAAAAATTTACAAACTTTAGAAGGAGGACTTGGGATGCCTATAGGGCAGCCGTTTGAAGCAGCTTTGAAGGTGTTCACTAACCGGAACCAGGTAGCAGAACAAAAGTCAAAACAAAGATGAAACAAAAGGCAGCCTTACTAGCAGCAGCCTTAACGCCCCTCCTCCCCCAGTGAAGAGGAGGGAAGGGAGATAAGAACCATAAGAAGGACCACCCCGGGGCGAGGAGGGAGAGCTTTAGAACCTGACCAGTGCGCCTTCTGTAAACGACGACGGGGCCACTGGAAGCCGGAGTGCCCAGAGAGAAGGGAAAGGCGAGACGGAACAAAACTGGCCACTCTCCAGGCTTATCCGGAAGGGCCGGCACGGTTAGATGATTCCGAATGACGGGGCCCAGGGGCTCAAACCTCGTCAGCTATCTCCCACCGCGAGCCCCAGAGCCCACGGGTAACTCTAAAGGTGGGAGGACGCCCTATTGACTTTATTCTGGACACGGGTGCCACCTTTTCGCTTTTGAACACCGCGACATCTCCCCTTAGTCCACGTACTGCCCCAGTGGTAGGGGTTTCAGGAAAACTTTCAACTCGGCCTTTCCTCCAACCGGTGAATTGTGAAATCGGAAAAGACTTGTTATACCACGAGTTCCTTTATATGCCGGAATGCCCCGCAACCCCTCCTCGGGAGGGATATATTGTCAAAATTTGGGGCACGAGTCAGCTTTGGGCCTTCTCGAATTTTGGTGCAAATTCTGCCCGAACAGGCATGCGCTTTGCAAGCAGTCCTGTTGCTAGAGGAACCAGCGGCCCCTAGGGACATCCCTGTCCACATACAACAAGAAGTGATCCCGGAAGTCTGGGCATCCAGGAGGCCGGGAAGGGCCAGGTTCGCGGAGCCAGTCAAAATTGCCCTAAAGCCTGGAGCGCCCGTTGTAAATCAGAAACAATACCCGCTCGGTAGAGAAGCTCTGGAAGGGATTACTCCACGGGGCCAAAGATGTATAGAAATTGGATTTTTAAGACCATGCCGGTCACCATATAACACCCCCATTCTGCCAGTGTTAAAGCCCGGGACAGGAGAATATCGGTTTGTGCAAGACTTAAGAAAGATGAATCAAATAGTAAAAGATATTCATTCACCCGGTTGTGCCCAGCCCATGTACTCTCCTAGTAACCGTACCCAGCATATATGCTTGGTTTTCAGTATTAGATCTGAAAGATCCTTTCTTCTGCATTCCCTTGCATCCTGAGTCGCAACTTTTGTTTGCGTTTGAATGGACTGATTTAGAAACAGGGACCAAAAGGCACCTCACATGGCAGGTGCTGGTCCAAGGGTTCAAGAACTCCCCCACAATTTTCGGAGAGCCATTGTGTAAAGACATGAGGGCCTTGCAACTAGAAAAGGGGATGGTCTTAACGATATTTTTGTGGCAAGTGAAAGTCAAGAAGACGCAGATCGAAATACCATCCTGGTCTTAAACCATCTGGCTAGGTGTGGGTACCGAGTTTCCAAAAGGAAAGCCCAAATATCACGACAACGAGGAAGATAACTGGGGTTCCAAATATCACAGGGGCAGCGGAGCCTTCTGCAAGACCGGCGAGAAGTTATTATGCGGGTAGCGCCCCCTACCTCTGAGTGACAACTTAGAGGTTTTCTTGGGATGGCAGGTTTCTGACGACTCTGGATACCAGGGTTTGGACTCATGGCAAAATTTGGTGGCCCGTACGGGGCCTCCAGCCGTTTGAGACGCGGTGGCCCGGCGGCGGGGCCCGGGCCTGATGGACAGTTCTCCTACCAAGCGGCCGCTGAGGACTCTCTTTGTCCCCCGAGGCTGTCCCCAGACCCGGGCTCCCCTGCAGCGCCACCGGTCCCCAACCGCGCCAAAGAGATGGGTGAAAGCAAGACCTGACCAGGATCCTGAGGTGAGTCCGCGACCCTCTCCCCGTTGCGCTCAGGGCCGGGGCGGATAGGGCGGGCCAGCGTGGCTTCCGGAAACGGACCCGGGCCCTTGGTTTCTCAGGCGAGTGGCGCCATGGAGGACCGTCCCCGTGAGTAGAATGGTAAGGAGGGACTCTTGGTGACTCTGGAGCTGGGCAGCCGAATCAGTGTGCATGGGCCGTGGGTTTTTGTATCTGGATCGTTGTCTGCCCCTGGTTGCTGCACCCTGGTTTGGGGAAGTGGGTAGAGACATCTCTGTCGGTTTAGATTGGGAGATTGGAGCCACTCGGCCTGGCATTGAGGATAGGAGGTAGCTGGAGGATTGAGGTGGAGATTGAGACATTCCTAGTAATGTGTTAGACCTCACTAAGATTCTCCTCGCTCCCCTTTCCATTTCTGGCGTTTGTGGTCTGAGTATTTTTCTCTGTTTGTCAGGTTTGTCTTATGTACACCCCACCTTGCTGTCTGGGAGGTTGAGACTGCAAGGTTATCGCCGTTATTTTTGTCGGTCGGTCTCTTTGTCTTATGTACCATTACTTGTCCTCATGAGGCTTTCGTGTTTTTTTTTTTTTCTTCTTCTCAGTGTCGTCATCTTGTAAATCCCTATTCATACAAAACCCCTCACCAGGTTCAAGAACAGTTTTAACCTAAGTTCTTGAGATCGACAATGAGTTTCCTTGGTCTGTGCACGGACTATTTTAGAAGACTTGCCCAAAGAAGTTAGGGTCCTAAGCTAGGGACCCAAGCCATCCTGAAAGAATTAAACCTACTTAGTGAAGAGATAGGTTAAGCATTGTGCTCGTGAGAACCTCAAACTCTCCCCTTTGTCAAGCAAAGTTGATCCTGCCTGAGGCAGGAAAAAGGAGAGTTTAAAGAAAACAGATATTAGCATGGGAGGAGGCCCATCTCTTCCAGCTGAATCCCCGCTGGGCTGCCTTTTGGCCAGTTGAAAAGGTAGAGTTATGAATGAGCCCTTGACCAAAAAGCGGATGATTCGCCTGTATAACAGCATATGGCCTCAATACCAGTTGGGGGAACAAGAACAGTGGCCCCCAGAGGGGTCTTCACCTTGTGCTACAATACTTCAATTGCATTTGTCCTGCAGAAGAACTCAAAAGTGGGACCTTATGTACAAAAAAGAAAAGAAAAGAAAAGAAAAATTTTCAAAGCCTTCAGGTCTCTCTACCAGACCTTGCACCCCCCTAATCAGGTTTTCTTCCAGGGAAAATCAAAGGCCAAAGTACTCCCTGAATCCTCCTCAGAGGACCCCCTCCTAGAGACATGGGCTATGGCCACCGTTTCGGCTGCCCCGCCCCCGTATAGGGGAGGTGCGGTAGAAGCCGAGGGGTCGGACCGTGGAACCACAAGGTCTCCAAACAGAATGGTCGAGCCCGATTCTAGCTTGGCCGGCACACCAAAGGCGGATGGAGGAGGAGGATGAGACAGTGAAGGTCCGGCTACTTCAGGTATGGTCTCCCCTTCTCATACCCATCAGGGTACCGTTTTGGGTGAGGGTGTCTCAGGAGTCCAGGCAGGGCAATACCCACTGAGAGAAGTTCCTGCCGGAGTGGCTGATAAAGGGCAGCCACAGGGGACAATGCTGGTACATACTCCATTTTCCACCTGTGATCTATGTAACTGGAAGAGCCACAGCTCCCCCTACCGGAGTGACCCAAACAAAATGACTGAACTGTTTCTTTCTCTTTTCTCTACTCACCGCCCTACCTGGGCAGACACACAGGCGCTCCGCACCACACTGTTAACTTCAGAAGAACGCCCTATGGTGTTAGAGCAGGCTCGGAAAGAGGCTGATAGGCTCTATAACTTAGACCCTAGCAATGGAGCCCGACCCCCTGAGACAGAAGCCATTCCTACTAGAGATCCGGGTTGGAATCACAATGCGGAAGAAGGGGCGAGTAGACTTCATTTCTATGGAGACTGCTTAATCGTTGGGTTGAGAAACGGGGCCCCCAAACCCAAGAGCTTACAAAAGTTTAGAGAAATTATCCAGGCAGGAAAGAAAGACCCATCCGCTTTCTTAGAAAGAGTGACAGACACGTTTCCTCAGTACGCTGGTATCAACCCGGAAGAACCCAACAGCGCCCGGCTGATAAACCTGACTTTTATTTCGCAGAGCGGCCCTGATATGCAAAAACAAAAAATTTACAAACTTTAGAAGGAGGACTTGGGATGCCTATAGGGCAGCCGTTTGAAGCAGCTTTGAAGGTGTTCACTAACCGGAACCAGGTAGCAGAACAAAAGTCAAAACAAAGATGAAACAAAAGGCAGCCTTACTAGCAGCAGCCTTAACGCCCCTCCTCCCCCAGTGAAGAGGAGGGAAGGGAGATAAGAACCATAAGAAGGACCACCCCGGGGCGAGGAGGGAGAGCTTTAGAACCTGACCAGTGCGCCTTCTGTAAACGACGACGGGGCCACTGGAAGCCGGAGTGCCCAGAGAGAAGGGAAAGGCGAGACGGAACAAAACTGGCCGCTCTCCAGGCTTATCCGGAAGGGCCGGCACGGTTAGATGATTCCGAATGACGGGGCCCAGGGGCTCAAACCTCGTCAGCTATCTCCCACCGCGAGCCCCAGAGCCCACGGGTAACTCTAAAGGTGGGAGGACGCCCTATTGACTTTATTCTGGACACGGGTGCCACCTTTTCGCTTTTGAACACCGCGACATCTCCCCTTAGTCCACGTACTGCCCCAGTGGTAGGGGTTTCAGGAAAACTTTCAACTCGGCCTTTCCTCCAACCGGTGAATTGTGAAATTGGAAAAGACTTGTTATACCACGAGTTCCTTTATATGCCGGAATGCCCCGCAACCCCTCCTCGGGAGGGATATATTGTCAAAATTTGGGGCACGAGTCAGCTTTGGGCCTTCTCGAATTTTGGTGCAAATTCTGCCCGAACAGGCATGCGCTTTGCAAGCAGTCCTGTTGCTAGAGGAACCAGCGGCCCCTAGGGACATCCCTGTCCACATACAACAAGAAGTGATCCCGGAAGTCTGGGCATCCAGGAGGCCGGGAAGGGCCAGGTTCGCGGAGCCAGTCAAAATTGCCCTAAAGCCTGGAGCGCCCGTTGTAAATCAGAAACAATACCCGCTCGGTAGAGAAGCTCTGGAAGGGATTACTCCACGGGGCCAAAGATGTATAGAAATTGGATTTTTAAGACCATGCCGGTCACCATATAACACCCCCATTCTGCCAGTGTTAAAGCCCGGGACAGGAGAATATCGGTTTGTGCAAGACTTAAGAAAGATGAATCAAATAGTAAAAGATATTCATTCACCCGGTTGTGCCCAGCCCATGTACTCTCCTAGTAACCGTACCCAGCATATATGCTTGGTTTTCAGTATTAGATCTGAAAGATCCTTTCTTCTGCATTCCCTTGCATCCTGAGTCGCAACTTTTGTTTGCGTTTGAATGGACTGATTTAGAAACAGGGACCAAAAGGCACCTCACATGGCAGGTGCTGGTCCAAGGGTTCAAGAACTCCCCCACAATTTTCGGAGAGCCATTGTGTAAAGACATGAGGGCCTTGCAACTAGAAAAGGGGATGGTCTTAACGATATTTTTGTGGCAAGTGAAAGTCAAGAAGACGCAGATCGAAATACCATCCTGGTCTTAAACCATCTGGCTAGGTGTGGGTACCGAGTTTCCAAAAGGAAAGCCCAAATATCACGACAACGAGGAAGATAACTGGGGTTCCAAATATCACAGGGGCAGCGGAGCCTTCTGCAAGACCGGCGAGAAGTTATTATGCGGGTAGCGCCCCCTACCTCTGAGTGACAACTTAGAGGTTTTCTTGGGATGGCAGGTTTCTGACGACTCTGGATACCAGGGTTTGGACTCATGGCAAAATTTGGTGGCCCGTACGGGGCCTCCAGCCGTTTGAGACGCGGTGGCCCGGCGGCGGGGCCCGGGCCTGATGGACAGTTCTCCTACCAAGCGGCCGCTGAGGACTCTCTTTGTCCCCCGAGGCTGTCCCCAGACCCGGGCTCCCCTGCAGCGCCACCGGTCCCCAACCGCGCCAAAGAGATGGGTGAAAGCAAGACCTGACCAGGATCCTGAGGTGAGTCCGCGACCCTCTCCCCGTTGCGCTCAGGGCCGGGGCGGATAGGGCGGGCCAGCGTGGCTTCCGGAAACGGACCCGGGCCCTTGGTTTCTCAGGCGAGTGGCGCCATGGAGGACCGTCCCCGTGAGTAGAATGGTAAGGAGGGACTCTTGGTGACTCTGGAGCTGGGCAGCCGAATCAGTGTGCATGGGCCGTGGGTTTTTGTATCTGGATCGTTGTCTGCCCCTGGTTGCTGCACCCTGGTTTGGGGAAGTGGGTAGAGACATCTCTGTCGGTTTAGATTGGGAGATTGGAGCCACTCGGCCTGGCATTGAGGATAGGAGGTAGCTGGAGGATTGAGGTGGAGATTGAGACATTCCTAGTAATGTGTTAGACCTCACTAAGATTCTCCTCGCTCCCCTTTCCATTTCTGGCGTTTGTGGTCTGAGTATTTTTCTCTGTTTGTCAGGTTTGTCTTATGTACACCCCACCTTGCTGTCTGGGAGGTTGAGACTGCAAGGTTATCGCCGTTATTTTTGTCGGTCGGTCTCTTTGTCTTATGTACCATTACTTGTCCTCATGAGGCTTTCGTGTTTTTTTTTTTTTCTTCTTCTCAGTGTCGTCATCTTGTAAATCCCTATTCATACAAAACCCCTCACCAGGTTCAAGAACAGTTTTAACCTAAGTTCTTGAGATCGACAATGAGTTTCCTTGGTCTGTGCACGGACTATTTTAGAAGACTTGCCCAAAGAAGTTAGGGTCCTAAGCTAGGGACCCAAGCCATCCTGAAAGAATTAAACCTACTTAGTGAAGAGATAGGTTAAGCATTGTGCTCGTGAGAACCTCAAACTCTCCCCTTTGTCAAGCAAAGTTGATCCTGCCTGAGGCAGGAAAAAGGAGAGTTTAAAGAAAACAGATATTAGCATGGGAGGAGGCCCATCTCTTCCAGCTGAATCCCCGCTGGGCTGCCTTTTGGCCAGTTGAAAAGGTAGAGTTATGAATGAGCCCTTGACCAAAAAGCAGATGATTCGCCTGTATAACAGCATATGGCCTCAATACCAGTTGGGGGAACAAGAACAGTGGCCCCCAGAGGGGTCTTCACCTTGTGCTACAATACTTCAATTGCATTTGTCCTGCAGAAGAACTCAAAAGTGGGACCTTATGTACAAAAAAGAAAAGAAAAGAAAAGAAAAATTTTCAAAGCCTTCAGGTCTCTCTACCAGACCTTGCACCCCCCTAATCAGGTTTTCTTCCAGGGAAAATCAAAGGCCAAAGTACTCCCTGAATCCTCCTCAGAGGACCCCCTCCTAGAGACATGGGCTATGGCCACCGTTTCGGCTGCCCCGCCCCCGTATAGGGGAGGTGCGGTAGAAGCCGAGGGGTCGGACCGTGGAACCACAAGGTCTCCAAACAGAATGGTCGAGCCCGATTCTAGCTTGGCCGGCACACCAAAGGCGGATGGAGGAGGAGGATGAGACAGTGAAGGTCCGGCTACTTCAGGTATGGTCTCCCCTTCTCATACCCATCAGGGTACCGTTTTGGGTGAGGGTGTCTCAGGAGTCCAGGCAGGGCAATACCCACTGAGAGAAGTTCCTGCCGGAGTGGCTGATAAAGGGCAGCCACAGGGGACAATGCTGGTACATACTCCATTTTCCACCTGTGATCTATGTAACTGGAAGAGCCACAGCTCCCCCTACCGGAGTGACCCAAACAAAATGACTGAACTGTTTCTTTCTCTTTTCTCTACTCACCGCCCTACCTGGGCAGACACACAGGCGCTCCGCACCACACTGTTAACTTCAGAAGAACGCCCTATGGTGTTAGAGCAGGCTCGGAAAGAGGCTGATAGGCTCTATAACTTAGACCCTAGCAATGGAGCCTGACCTCCTGAGACAGAAGCCATTCCTACTAGAGATCCGGGTTGGAATCACAATGCGGAAGAAGGGGCGAGTAGACTTCATTTCTATGGAGACTGCTTAATCGTTGGGTTGAGAAACGGGGCCCCCAAACCCAAGAGCTTACAAAAGTTTAGAGAAATTATCCAGGCAGGAAAGAAAGACCCATCCACTTTCTTAGAAAGAGTGACAGACACGTTTCCTCAGTACGCTGGTATCAGCCCGGAAGAACCCAACAGCGCCCGGCTGATAAACCTGACTTTTATTTCGCAGAGCGGCCCTGATATGCAAAAACAAAAAATTTACAAACTTTAGAAGGAGGACTTGGGATGCCTATAGGGCAGCCGTTTGAAGCAGCTTTGAAGGTGTTCACTAACCGGAACCAGGTAGCAGAACAAAAGTCAAAACAAAGATGAAACAAAAGGCAGCCTTACTAACAGCAGCCTTAACGCCCCTCCTCCCCCAGTGAAGAGGAGGGAAGGGAGATAAGAACCATAAGAAGGACCACCCCGGGGCGAGGAGGGAGAGCTTTAGAACCTGACCAGTGCGCCTTCTGTAAACGACGACGGGGCCACTGGAAGCCGGAGTGCCCAGAGAGAAGGGAAAGGCGAGACGGAACAAAACTGGCCGCTCTCCAGGCTTATCCGGAAGGGCCGGCACGGTTAGATGATTCCGAATGACGGGGCCCAGGGGCTCAAACCTCGTCAGCTATCTCCCACCGCGAGCCCCAGAGCCCACGGGTAACTCTAAAGGTGGGAGGACGCCCTATTGACTTTATTCTGGACACGGGTGCCACCTTTTCGCTTTTGAACACCGCGACATCTCCCCTTAGTCCACGTACTGCCCCAGTGGTAGGGGTTTCAGGAAAACTTTCAACTCGGCCTTTCCTCCAACCGGTGAATTGTGAAATCGGAAAAGACTTGTTATACCACGAGTTCCTTTATATGCCGGAATGCCCCGCAACCCCTCCTCGGTAGGGATATATTGTCAAAATTTGGGGCACGAGTCAGCTTTGGGCCTTCTCGATTTTTGGTGCAAATTCTGCCCGAACAGGCATGCGCTTTGCAAGCAGTCCTGTTGCTAGAGGAACCAGCGGCCCCTAGGGACATCCCTGTCCACATACAACAAGAAGTGATCCCGGAAGTCTGGGCATCCAGGAGGCCGGGAAGGGCCAGGTTCGCGGAGCCAGTCAAAATTGCCCTAAAGCCTGGAGCGCCCGTTGTAAATCAGAAACAATACCCGCTCGGTAGAGAAGCTCTGGAAGGGATTACTCCACGGGGCCAAAGATGTATAGAAATTGGATTTTTAAGACCATGCCGGTCACCATATAACACCCCCATTTTGCCAGTGTTAAAGCCCGGGACAGGAGAATATCGGTTTGTGCAAGACTTAAGAAAGATGAATCAAATAGTAAAAGATATTCATTCACCCGGTTGTGCCCAGCCCATGTACTCTCCTAGTAACCGTACCCAGCATATATGCTTGGTTTTCAGTATTAGATCTGAAAGATCCTTTCTTCTGCATTCCCTTGCATCCTGAGTCGCAACTTTTGTTTGCGTTTGAATGGACTGATTTAGAAACAGGTACCAAAAGGCACCTCACATGGCAGGTGCTGGTCCAAGGGTTCAAGAACTCCCCCACAATTTTCGGAGAGCCATTGTGTAAAGACATGAGGGCCTTGCAACTAGAAAAGGGGATGGTCTTAACGATATTTTCGTGGCAAGTGAAAGTCAAGAAGACGCAGATGGTCTTAAACCATCTGGCTAGGTGTGGGTACCGAGTTTCCAAAAGGAAAGCCCAAATATCACGACAACGAGGAAGATAACTGGGGTTCCAAATACCACAGGGGCAGCGGAGCCTTCTGCAAGACCGGCGAGAAGTTATTATGCGGGTAGCGCCCCCTACCTCTGAGTGACAACTTAGAGGTTTTCTTGGGATGGCAGGTTTCTGACGACTCTGGATACCAGGGTTTGGACTCATGGCAAAATTTGGTGGCCCGTACGGGGCCTCCAGCCGTTTGAGACGCGGTGGCCCGGCGGCGGGGCCCGGGCCTGATGGACAGTTCTCCTACCAAGCGGCCGCTGAGGACTCTCTTTGTCCCCCGAGGCTGTCCCCAGACCCGGGCTCCCCTGCAGCGCCACCGGTCCCCAACCGCGCCAAAGAGATGGGTGAAAGCAAGACCTGACCAGGATCCTGAGGTGAGTCCGCGACCCTCTCCCCGTTGCGCTCAGGGCCGGGGCGGATAGGGCGGGCCAGCGTGGCTTCCGGAAACGGACCCGGGCCCTTGGTTTCTCAGGCGAGTGGCGCCATGGAGGACCGTCCCCGTGAGTAGAATGGTAAGGAGGGACTCTTGGTGACTCTGGAGCTGGGCAGCCGAATCAGTGTGCATGGGCCGTGGGTTTTTGTATCTGGATCGTTGTCTGCCCCTGGTTGCTGCACCCTGGTTTGAGGAAGTGGGTAGAGACATCTCTGTCGGTTTAGATTGGGAGATTGGAGCCCCTCGGCCTGGCATTGAGGATAGGAGGTATCTGGAGGATTGAGGTGGAGATTGAGACATTCCTAGTAATGTGTTAGACCTCACTAAGATTCTCCTCGCTCCCCTTTCCATTTCTGGCGTTTGTGGTCTGAGTATTTTTCTCTGTTTGTCAGGTTTGTCTTATGTACACCCCACCTTGCTGTCTGGGAGGTTGAGACTGCAAGGTTATCGCCGTTATTTTTGTCGGTCGGTCTCTTTGTCTTATGTACCATTACTTGTCCTCATGAGGCTTTCGTGTTTTTTTTTTTTTCTTCTTCTTCTCAGTGTCGTCATCTTGTAAATCCCTATTCGTACAAAACCCCTCACCAGGTTCAAGAACAGTTTTAACCTAAGTTCTTGAGATCGACAATGAGTTTCCTTGGTCTGTGCACGGACTATTTTAGAAGACTTGCCCAAAGAAGTTAGGGTCCTAAGCTAGGGACCCAAGCCATCCTGAAAGAATTAAACCTACTTAGTGAAGAGATAGATTAAGCATTGTGCTCGTGAGAACCTCAAACTCTCCCCTTTGTCAAGCAAAGTTGATCCTGCCTGAGGCAGGAAAAAGGAGAGTTTAAAGAAAACAGATATTAGCATGGGAGGAGGCCCATCTCTTCCAGCTGAATCCCCGCTGGGCTGCCTTTTGGCCAGTTGAAAAGGTAGAGTTATGAATGAGCCCTTGACCAAAAAGCGGATGATTCGCCTGTACAACAGCATATGGCCTCAATACCAGTTGGGGGAACAAGAACAGTGGCCCCCAGAGGGGTCTTCACGTTGTGCTACAATACTTCAATTGCATTTGTCCTGCAGAAGAACTCAAAAGTGGGACCTTATGTACAAAAAAGAAAAGAAAAGAAAAGAAAAATTTTCAAAGCCTTCAGGTCTCTCTACCAGACCTTGCACCCCCCTAATCAGGTTTTCTTCCAGGGAAAATCAAAGGCCAAAGTACTCCCTGAATCCTCCTCAGAGGACCCCCTCCTAGAGACATGGGCTATGGCCACCGTTTCGGCTCCCCCGCCCCCGTATAGGGGAGGTGCAGTAGAAGCCGAGGGGTCGGACCGTGGAACCACAAGGTCTCCAAACAGAATGGTCGAGCCCGATTCTAGCTTGGCCGGCACACCAAAGGCGGATGGAGGAGGAGGATGAGACAGTGAAGGTCCGGCTACTTCAGGTATGGTCTCCCCTTCTCATACCCATCAGGGTACCGTTTTGGGTGAGGGTGTCTCAGGAGTCCAGGCAGGGCAATACCCACTGAGAGAAGTTCCTGCCGGAGTGGTTGATAAAGGGCAGCCACAGGGGACAATGCTGGTACATACTCCATTTTCCACCTGTGATCTATGTAACTGGAAGAGCCACAGCTCCCCCTACCGGAGTGACCCAAACAAAATGACTGAACTGTTTCTTTCTCTTTTCTCTACTCACCGCCCTACCTGGGCAGACACACAGGCGCTCCGCACCACACTGTTAACTTCAGAAGAACGCCCTATGGTGTTAGAGCAGGCTCGGAAAGAGGCTGATAGGCTCTATAACTTAGACCCTAGCAATGGAGCCCGACCCCCTGAGACAGAAGCCATTCCTACTAGAGATCCGGGTTGGAATCACAATGCGGAAGAAGGGGCGAGTAGACTTCATTTCTATGGAGACTGCTTAATCGTTGGGTTGAGAAACGGGGCCCCCAAACCCAAGAGCTTGCAAAAGTTTAGAGAAATTATCCAGGCAGGAAAGAAAGACCCATCCACTTTCTTAGAAAGAGTGACAGACACGTTTCCTCAGTACGCTGGTATCAGCCCGGAAGAACCCAACAGCGCCCGGCTGATAAACCCGACTTTTATTTCGCAGAGCGGCCCTGATATGCAAAAACAAAAAATTTACAAACTTTAGACGGAGGACTTGGGATGCCTATAGGGCAGCCGTTTGAAGCAGCTTTGAAGGTGTTCACTAACCGGAACCAGGTAGCAGAACAAAAGTCAAAACAAAGATGAAACAAAAGGCAGCCTTACTAGCAGCAGCCTTAACGCCCCTCCTCCCCCAGTGAAGAGGAGGGAAGGGAGATAAGAACCATAAGAAGGACCACCCCGGGGCGAGGAGGGAGAGCTTTAGAACCTGACCAGTGCGCCTTCTGTAAACGACGACGGGGCCACTGGAAGCCGGAGTGCCCAGAGAGAAGGGAAAGGCGAGACGGAACAAAACTGGCCGCTCTCCAGGCTTATCCGGAAGGGCCGGCACGGTTAGATGATTCCGAATGACGGGGCCCAGGGGCTCAAACCTCGTCAGCTATCTCCCACCGCGAGCCCCAGAGCCCACGGGTAACTCTAAAGGTGGGAGGACGCCCTATTGACTTTATTCTGGACACGGGTGCCACCTTTTCGCTTTTGAACACCGCGACATCTCCCCTTAGTCCACGTACTGCCCCAGTGGTAGGGGTTTCAGGAAAACTTTCAACTCGGCCTTTCCTCCAACCGGTGAATTGTGAAATCGGAAAAGACTTGTTATACCACGAGTTCCTTTATATGCCGGAATGCCCCGCAACCCCTCCTCGGTAGGGATATATTGTCAAAATTTGGGGCACGAGTCAGCTTTGGGCCTTCTCGAATTTTGGTGCAAATTCTGCCCGAACAGGCATGCGCTTTGCAAGCAGTCCTGTTGCTAGAGGAACCAGCGGCCCCTAGGGACATCCCTGTCCACATACAACAAGAAGTGATCCCGGAAGTCTGGGCATCCAGGAGGCCGGGAAGGGCCAGGTTCGCGGAGCCAGTCAAAATTGCCCTAAAGCCTGGAGCGCCCGTTGTAAATCAGAAACAATACCCGCTCGGTAGAGAAGCTCTGGAAGGGATTACTCCACGGGGCCAAAGATGTATAGAAATTGGATTTTTAAGACCATGCCGGTCACCATATAACACCCCCATTCTGCCAGTGTTAAAGCCCGGGACAGGAGAATATCGGTTTGTGCAAGACTTAAGAAAGATGAATCAAATAGTAAAAGATATTCATTCACCCGGTTGTGCCCAGCCCATGTACTCTCCTAGTAACCGTACCCAGCATATATGCTTGGTTTTCAGTATTAGATCTGAAAGATCCTTTCTTCTGCATTCCCTTGCATCCTGAGTCGCAACTTTTGTTTGCGTTTGAATGGACTGATTTAGAAACAGGTACCAAAAGGCACCTCACATGGCAGGTGCTGGTCCAAGGGTTCAAGAACTCCCCCACAATTTTCGGAGAGCCATTGTGTAAAGACATGAGGGCCTTG
Source organism: Elephas maximus indicus (assembly GCF_024166365.1). Classification (NCBI taxonomy): domain Eukaryota; kingdom Metazoa; phylum Chordata; class Mammalia; order Proboscidea; family Elephantidae; genus Elephas; species Elephas maximus. The sequence goes on along the minus strand of NC_064846.1, from coordinate 94,916,345 downwards.
CAACTAGAAAAGGGGATGGTCTTAACGATATTTTCGTGGCAAGTGAAAGTCAAGAAGACGCAGATGGTCTTAAACCATCTGGCTAGGTGTGGGTACCGAGTTTCCAAAAGGAAAGCCCAAATATCACGACAACGAGGAAGATAACTGGGGTTCCAAATACCACAGGGGCAGCGGAGCCTTCTGCAAGACCGGCGAGAAGTTATTATGCGGGTAGCGCCCCCTACCTCTGAGTGACAACTTAGAGGTTTTCTTGGGATGGCAGGTTTCTGACGACTCTGGATACCAGGGTTTGGACTCATGGCAAAATTTGGTGGCCCGTACGGGGCCTCCAGCCGTTTGAGACGCGGTGGCCCGGCGGCGGGGCCCGGGCCTGATGGACAGTTCTCCTACCAAGCGGCCGCTGAGGACTCTCTTTGTCCCCCGAGGCTGTCCCCAGACCCGGGCTCCCCTGCAGCGCCACCGGTCCCCAACCGCGCCAAAGAGATGGGTGAAAGCAAGACCTGACCAGGATCCTGAGGTGAGTCCGCGACCCTCTCCCCGTTGCGCTCAGGGCCGGGGCGGATAGGGCGGGCCAGCGTGGCTTCCGGAAACGGACCCGGGCCCTTGGTTTCTCAGGCGAGTGGCGCCATGGAGGACCGTCCCCGTGAGTAGAATGGTAAGGAGGGACTCTTGGTGACTCTGGAGCTGGGCAGCCGAATCAGTGTGCATGGGCCGTGGGTTTTTGTATCTGGATCGTTGTCTGCCCCTGGTTGCTGCACCCTGGTTTGGGGAAGTGGGTAGAGACATCTCTGTCGGTTTAGATTGGGAGATTGGAGCCCCTCGGCCTGGCATTGAGGATAGGAGGTATCTGGAGGATTGAGGTGGAGATTGAGACATTCCTAGTAATGTGTTAGACCTCACTAAGATTCTCCTCGCTCCCCTTTCCATTTCTGGCGTTTGTGGTCTGAGTATTTTTCTCTGTTTGTCAGGTTTGTCTTATGTACACCCCACCTTGCTGTCTGGGAGGTTGAGACTGCAAGGTTATCGCCGTTATTTTTGTCGGTCGGTCTCTTTGTCTTATGTACCATTACTTGTCCTCATGAGGCTTTCGTGTTTTTTTTTTTTCTTCTTCTTCTCAGTGTCGTCATCTTGTAAATCCCTATTCGTACAAAACCCCTCACCAGGTTCAAGAACAGTTTTAACCTAAGTTCTTGAGATCGACAATGAGTTTCCTTGGTCTGTGCACGGACTATTTTAGAAGACTTGCCCAAAGAAGTTAGGGTCCTAAGCTAGGGACCCAAGCCATCCTGAAAGAATTAAACCTACTTAGTGAAGAGATAGATTAAGCATTGTGCTCGTGAGAACCTCAAACTCTCCCCTTTGTCAAGCAAAGTTGATCCTGCCTGAGGCAGGAAAAAGGAGAGTTTAAAGAAAACAGATATTAGCATGGGAGGAGGCCCATCTCTTCCAGCTGAATCCCCGCTGGGCTGCCTTTTGGCCAGTTGAAAAGGTAGAGTTATGAATGAGCCCTTGACCAAAAAGCGGATGATTCGCCTGTACAACAGCATATGGCCTCAATACCAGTTGGGGGAACAAGAACAGTGGCCCCCAGAGGGGTCTTCACGTTGTGCTACAATACTTCAATTGCATTTGTCCTGCAGAAGAACTCAAAAGTGGGACCTTATGTACAAAAAAGAAAAGAAAAGAAAAGAAAAATTTTCAAAGCCTTCAGGTCTCTCTACCAGACCTTGCACCCCCCTAATCAGGTTTTCTTCCAGGGAAAATCAAAGGCCAAAGTACTCCCTGAATCCTCCTCAGAGGACCCCCTCCTAGAGACATGGGCTATGGCCACCGTTTCGGCTCCCCTGCCCCCGTATAGGGGAGGTGCGGTAGAAGCCGAGGGGTCGGACCGTGGAACCACAAGGTCTCCAAACAGAATGGTCGAGCCCGATTCTAGCTTGGCCGGCACACCAAAGGTGGATGGAGGAGGAGGATGAGACAGTGAAGGTCCGGCTACTTCAGGTATGGTCTCCCCTTCTCATACCCATCAGGGTACCGTTTTGGGTGAGGGTGTCTCAGGAGTCCAGGCAGGGCAATACCCACTGAGAGAAGTTCCTGCCGGAGTGGTTGATAAAGGGCAGCCACAGGGGACAATGCTGGTACATACTCCATTTTCCACCTGTGATCTATGTAACTGGAAGAGCCACAGCTCCCCCTACCGGAGTGACCCAAACAAAATGACTGAACTGTTTCTTTCTCTTTTCTCTACTCACCGCCCTACCTGGGCAGACACACAGGCGCTCCGCACCACACTGTTAACTTCAGAAGAACGCCCTATGGTGTTAGAGCAGGCTCGGAAAGAGGCTGATAGGCTCTATAACTTAGACCCTAGCAATGGAGCCCGACCCCCTGAGACAGAAGCCATTCCTACTAGAGATCCGGGTTGGAATCACAATGCGGAAGAAGGGGCGAGTAGACTTCATTTCTATGGAGACTGCTTAATCGTTGGGTTGAGAAACGGGGCCCCCAAACCCAAGAGCTTGCAAAAGTTTAGAGAAATTATCCAGGCAGGAAAGAAAGACCCATCCACTTTCTTAGAAAGAGTGACAGACACGTTTCCTCAGTACGCTGGTATCAGCCCGGAAGAACCCAACAGCGCCCGGCTGATAAACCCGACTTTTATTTCGCAGAGCGGCCCTGATATGCAAAAACAAAAAATTTACAAACTTTAGACGGAGGACTTGGGATGCCTATAGGGCAGCCGTTTGAAGCAGCTTTGAAGGTGTTCACTAACCGGAACCAGGTAGCAGAACAAAAGTCAAAACAAAGATGAAACAAAAGGCAGCCTTACTAGCAGCAGCCTTAACGCCCCTCCTCCCCCAGTGAAGAGGAGGGAAGGGAGATAAGAACCATAAGAAGGACCACCCCGGGGCGAGGAGGGAGAGCTTTAGAACCTGACCAGTGCGCCTTCTGTAAACGACGACGGGGCCACTGGAAGCCGGAGTGCCCAGAGAGAAGGGAAAGGCGAGACGGAACAAAACTGGCCGCTCTCCAGGCTTATCCGGAAGGGCCGGCACGGTTAGATGATTCCGAATGACGGGGCCCAGGGGCTCAAACCTCGTCAGCTATCTCCCACCGCGAGCCCCAGAGCCCACGGGTAACTCTAAAGGTGGGAGGACGCCCTATTGACTTTATTCTGGACACGGGTGCCACCTTTTCGCTTTTGAACACCGCGACATCTCCCCTTAGTCCACGTACTGCCCCAGTGGTAGGGGTTTCAGGAAAACTTTCAACTCGGCCTTTCCTCCAACCGGTGAATTGTGAAATCGGAAAAGACTTGTTATACCACGAGTTCCTTTATATGCCGGAATGCCCCGCAACCCCTCCTCGGGAGGGATATATTGTCAAAATTTGGGGCACGAGTCAGCTTTGGGCCTTCTCGAATTTTGGTGCAAATTCTGCCCGAACAGGCATGCGCTTTGCAAGCAGTCCTGTTGCTAGAGGAACCAGCGGCCCCTAGGGACATCCCTGTCCACATACAACAAGAAGTGAGCCCGGAAGTCTGGGCATCCAGGAGGCCGGGAAGGGCCAGGTTCGCGGAGCCAGTCAAAATTGCCCTAAAGCCTGGAGCGCCCGTTGTAAATCAGAAACAATACCCGCTCGGTAGAGAAGCTCTGGAAGGGATTACTCCACGGGGCCAAAGATGTATAGAAATTGGATTTTTAAGACCATGCCGGTCACCATATAACACCCCCATTCTGCCAGTGTTAAAGCCCGGGACAGGAGAATATCGGTTTGTGCAAGACTTAAGAAAGATGAATCAAATAGTAAAAGATATTCATTCACCCGGTTGTGCCCACCCATGTACTCTCCTAGTAACCGTACCCAGCATATATGCTTGGTTTTCAGTATTAGATCTGAAAGATCCTTTCTTCTGCATTCCCTTGCATCCTGAGTCGCAACTTTTGTTTGCGTTTGAATGGACTGATTTAGAAACAGGGACCAAAAGGCACCTCACATGGCAGGTGCTGGTCCAAGGGTTCAAGAACTCCCCCACAATTTTCGGAGAGCCATTGTGTAAAGACATGAGGGCCTTGCAACTAGCAAAGGGGATGGTCTTAACGATATTTTCGTGGCAAGTGAAAGTCAAGAAGACGCAGATGGTCTTAAACCATCTGGCTAGGTGTGGGTACCGAGTTTCCAAAAGGAAAGCCCAAATATCACGACAACGAGGAAGATAACTGGGGTTCCAAATACCACAGGGGCAGCGGAGCCTTCTGCAAGACCGGCGAGAAGTTATTATGCGGGTAGCGACCCCTACCTCTGAGTGACAACTTAGAGGTTTTCTTGGGATGGCAGGTTTCTGACGACTCTGGATACCAGGGTTTGGACTCATGGCAAAATTTGGTGGCCCGTACGGGGCCTCCAGCCGTTTGAGACGCGGTGGCCCGGCGGCGGGGCCCGGGCCTGATGGACAGTTCTCCTACCAAGCGGCCGCTGAGGACTCTCTTTGTCCCCCGAGGCTGTCCCCAGACCCGGGCTCCCCTGCAGCGCCACCGGTCCCCAACCGCGCCAAAGAGATGGGTGAAAGCAAGACCTGACCAGGATCCTGAGGTGAGTCCGCGACCCTCTCCCCGTTGCGCTCAGGGCCGGGGCGGATAGGGCGGGCCAGCGTGGCTTCCGGAAACGGACCCGGGCCCTTGGTTTCTCAGGCGAGTGGCGCCATGGAGGACCGTCCCCGTGAGTAGAATGGTAAGGAGGGACTCTTGGTGACTCTGGAGCTGGGCAGCCGAATCAGTGTGCATGGGCCGTGGGTTTTTGTATCTGGATCGTTGTCTGCCCCTGGTTGCTGCACCCTGGTTTGGGGAAGTGGGTAGAGACATCTCTGTCGGTTTAGATTGGGAGATTGGAGCCCCTCGGCCTGGCATTGAGGATAGGAGGTATCTGGAGGATTGAGGTGGAGATTGAGACATTCCTAGTAATGTGTTAGACCTCACTAAGATTCTCCTCGCTCCCCTTTCCATTTCTGGCGTTTGTGGTCTGAGTATTTTTCTCTGTTTGTCAGGTTTGTCTTATGTACACCCCACCTTGCTGTCTGGGAGGTTGAGACTGCAAGGTTATCGCCGTTATTTTTGTCGGTCGGTCTCTTTGTCTTATGTACCATTACTTGTCCTCATGAGGCTTTCGTGTTTTTTTTTTTCTTCTTCTTCTCAGTGTCGTCATCTTGTAAATCCCTATTCGTACAAAACCCCTCACCAGGTTCAAGAACAGTTTTAACCTAAGTTCTTGAGATCGACAATGAGTTTCCTTGGTCTGTGCACGGACTATTTTAGAAGACTTGCCCAAAGAAGTTAGGGTCCTAAGCTAGGGACCCAAGCCATCCTGAAAGAATTAAACCTACTTAGTGAAGAGATAGATTAAGCATTGTGCTCGTGAGAACCTCAAACTCTCCCCTTTGTCAAGCAAAGTTGATCCTGCCTGAGGCAGGAAAAAGGAGAGTTTAAAGAAAACAGATATTAGCATGGGAGGAGGCCCATCTCTTCCAGCTGAATCCCCGCTGGGCTGCCTTTTGGCCAGTTGAAAAGGTAGAGTTATGAATGAGCCCTTGACCAAAAAGCGGATGATTCGCCTGTATAACAGCATATGGCCTCAATACCAGTTGGGGGAACAAGAACAGTGGCCCCCAGAGGGGTCTTCACGTTGTGCTACAATACTTCAATTGCATTTGTCCTGCAGAAGAACTCAAAAGTGGGACCTTATGTACAAAAAAGAAAAGAAAAGAAAAGAAAAATTTTCAAAGCCTTCAGGTCTCTCTACCAGACCTTGCACCCCCCTAATCAGGTTTTCTTCCAGGGAAAATCAAAGGCCAAAGTACTCCCTGAATCCTCCTCAGAGGACCCCCTCCTAGAGACATGGGCTATGGCCACCGTTTCGGCTCCCCCGCCCCCGTATAGGGGAGGTGCGGTAGAAGCCGAGGGGTCGGACCGTGGAACCACAAGGTCTCCAAACAGAATGGTCGAGCCCGATTCTAGCTTGGCCGGCACACCAAAGGCGGATGGAGGAGGAGGATGAGACAGTGAAGGTCCGGCTACTTCAGGTTTGGTCTCCCCTTCTCATACCCATCAGGGTACCGTTTTGGGTGAGGGTGTCTCAGGAGTCCAGGCAGGGCAATACCCACTGAGAGAAGTTCCTGCCGGAGTGGTTGATAAAGGGCAGCCACAGGGGACAATGCTGGTACATACTCCATTTTCCACCTGTGATCTATGTAACTGGAAGAGCCACAGCTCCCCCTACCGGAGTGACCCAAACAAAATGACTGAACTGTTTCTTTCTCTTTTCTCTACTCACCGCCCTACCTGGGCAGACACACAGGCGCTCCGCACCACACTGTTAACTTCAGAAGAACGCCCTATGGTGTTAGAGCAGGCTCGGAAAGAGGCTGATAGGCTCTATAACTTAGACCCTAGCAATGGAGCCCGACCCCCTGAGACAGAAGCCATTCCTACTAGAGATCCGGGTTGGAATCACAATGCGGAAGAAGGGGCGAGTAGACTTCATTTCTATGGAGACTGCTTAATCGTTGGGTTGAGAAACGGGGCCCCCAAACCCAAGAGCTTGCAAAAGTTTAGAGAAATTATCCAGGCAGGAAAGAAAGACCCATCCACTTTCTTAGAAAGAGTGACAGACACGTTTCCTCAGTACGCTGGTATCAGCCCGGAAGAACCCAACAGCGCCCGGCTGATAAACCCGACTTTTATTTCGCAGAGCGGCCCTGATATGCAAAAACAAAAAATTTACAAACTTTAGACGGAGGACTTGGGATGCCTATAGGGCAGCCGTTTGAAGCAGCTTTGAAGGTGTTCACTAACCGGAACCAGGTAGCAGAACAAAAGTCAAAACAAAGATGAAACAAAAGGCAGCCTTACTAGCAGCAGCCTTAACGCCCCTCCTCCCCCAGTGAAGAGGAGGGAAGGGAGATAAGAACCATAAGAAGGACCACCCCGGGGCGAGGAGGGAGAGCTTTAGAACCTGACCAGTGCGCCTTCTGTAAACGACGACGGGGCCACTGGAAGCCGGAGTGCCCAGAGAGAAGGGAAAGGCGAGACGGAACAAAACTGGCCGCTCTCCAGGCTTATCCGGAAGGGCCGGCACGGTTAGATGATTCCGAATGACGGGGCCCAGGGGCTCAAACCTCGTCAGCTATCTCCCACCGCGAGCCCCAGAGCCCACGGGTAACTCTAAAGGTGGGAGGACGCCCTATTGACTTTATTCTGGACACGGGTGCCACCTTTTCGCTTTTGAACACCGCGACATCTCCCCTTAGTCCACGTACTGCCCCAGTGGTAGGGGTTTCAGGAAAACTTTCAACTCGGCCTTTCCTCCAACCGGTGAATTGTGAAATCGGAAAAGACTTGTTATACCACGAGTTCCTTTATATGCCGGAATGCCCCGCAACCCCTCCTCGGTAGGGATATATTGTCAAAATTTGGGGCACGAGTCAGCTTTGGGCCTTCTCGAATTTTGGTGCAAATTCTGCCCGAACAGGCATGCGCTTTGCAAGCAGTCCTGTTGCTAGAGGAACCAGCGGCCCCTAGGGACATCCCTGTCCACATACAACAAGAAGTGATCCCGGAAGTCTGGGCATCCAGGAGGCCGGGAAGGGCCAGGTTCGCGGAGCCAGTCAAAATTGCCCTAAAGCCTGGAGCGCCCGTTGTAAATCAGAAACAATACCCGCTCGGTAGAGAAGCTCTGGAAGGGATTACTCCACGGGGCCAAAGATGTATAGAAATTGGATTTTTAAGACCATGCCGGTCACCATATAACACCCCCATTCTGCCAGTGTTAAAGCCCGGGACAGGAGAATATCGGTTTGTGCAAGACTTAAGAAAGATGAATCAAATAGTAAAAGATATTCATTCACCCGGTTGTGCCCAGCCCATGTACTCTCCTAGTAACCGTACCCAGCATATATGCTTGGTTTTCAGTATTAGATCTGAAAGATCCTTTCTTCTGCATTCCCTTGCATCCTGAGTCGCAACTTTTGTTTGCGTTTGAATGGACTGATTTAGAAACAGGTACCAAAAGGCACCTCACATGGCAGGTGCTGGTCCAAGGGTTCAAGAACTCCCCCACAATTTTTGGAGAGCCATTGTGTAAAGACATGAGGGCCTTGCAACTAGAAAAGGGGATGGTCTTAACGATATTTTCGTGGCAAGTGAAAGTCAAGAAGACGCAGATGGTCTTAAACCATCTGGCTAGGTGTGGGTACCGAGTTTCCAAAAGGAAAGCCCAAATATCACGACAACGAGGAAGATAACTGGGGTTCCAAATACCACAGGGGCAGCGGAGCCTTCTGCAAGACCGGCGAGAAGTTATTATGCGGGTAGCGCCCCCTACCTCTGAGTGACAACTTAGAGGTTTTCTTGGGATGGCAGGTTTCTGACGACTCTGGATACCAGGGTTTGGACTCATGGCAAAATTTGGTGGCCCGTACGGGGCCTCCAGCCGTTTGAGACGCGGTGGCCCGGCGGCGGGGCCCGGGCCTGATGGACAGTTCTCCTACCAAGCGGCCGCTGAGGACTCTCTTTGTCCCCCGAGGCTGTCCCCAGACCCGGGCTCCCCTGCAGCGCCACCGGTCCCCAACCGCGCCAAAGAGATGGGTGAAAGCAAGACCTGACCAGGATCCTGAGGTGAGTCCGCGACCCTCTCCCCGTTGCGCTCAGGGCCGGGGCGGATAGGGCGGGCCAGCGTGGCTTCCGGAAACGGACCCGGGCCCTTGGTTTCTCAGGCGAGTGGCGCCATGGAGGACCGTCCCCGTGAGTAGAATGGTAAGGAGGGACTCTTGGTGACTCTGGAGCTGGGCAGCCGAATCAGTGTGCATGGGCCGTGGGTTTTTGTATCTGGATCGTTGTCTGCCCCTGGTTGCTGCACCCTGGTTTGGGGAAGTGGGTAGAGACATCTCTGTCGGTTTAGATTGGGAGATTGGAGCCCCTCGGCCTGGCATTGAGGATAGGAGGTATCTGGAGGATTGAGGTGGAGATTGAGACATTCCTAGTAATGTGTTAGACCTCACTAAGATTCTCCTCGCTCCCCTTTCCATTTCTGGCGTTTGTGGTCTGAGTATTTTTCTCTGTTTGTCAGGTTTGTCTTATGTACACCCCACCTTGCTGTCTGGGAGGTTGAGACTGCAAGGTTATCGCCGTTATTTTTGTCGGTCGGTCTCTTTGTCTTATGTACCATTACTTGTCCTCATGAGGCTTTCGTGTTTTTTTTTTTTCTTCTTCTTCTCAGTGTCGTCATCTTGTAAATCCCTATTCGTACAAAACCCCTCACCAGGTTCAAGAACAGTTTTAACCTAAGTTCTTGAGATCGACAATGAGTTTCCTTGGTCTGTGCACGGACTATTTTAGAAGACTTGCCCAAAGAAGTTAGGGTCCTAAGCTAGGGACCCAAGCCATCCTGAAAGAATTAAACCTACTTAGTGAAGAGATAGATTAAGCATTGTGCTCGTGAGAACCTCAAACTCTCCCCTTTGTCAAGCAAAGTTGATCCTGCCTGAGGCAGGAAAAAGGAGAGTTTAAAGAAAACAGATATTAGCATGGGAGGAGGCCCATCTCTTCCAGCTGAATCCCCGCTGGGCTGCCTTTTGGCCAGTTGAAAAGGTAGAGTTATGAATGAGCCCTTGACCAAAAAGCGGATGATTCGCCTGTACAACAGCATATGGCCTCAATACCAGTTGGGGGAACAAGAACAGTGGCCCCCAGAGGGGTCTTCACGTTGTGCTACAATACTTCAATTGCATTTGTCCTGCAGAAGAACTCAAAAGTGGGACCTTATGTACAAAAAAGAAAAGAAAAGAAAAGAAAAATTTTCAAAGCCTTCAGGTCTCTCTACCAGACCTTGCACCCCCCTAATCAGGTTTTCTTCCAGGGAAAATCAAAGGCCAAAGTACTCCCTGAATCCTCCTCAGAGGACCCCCTCCTAGAGACATGGGCTATGGCCACCGTTTCGGCTCCCCTGCCCCCGTATAGGGGAGGTGCGGTAGAAGCCGAGGGGTCGGACCGTGGAACCACAAGGTCTCCAAACAGAATGGTCGAGCCCGATTCTAGCTTGGCCGGCACACCAAAGGCGGATGGAGGAGGAGGATGAGACAGTGAAGGTCCGGCTACTTCAGGTATGGTCTCCCCTTCTCATACCCATCAGGGTACCGTTTTGGGTGAGGGTGTCTCAGGAGTCCAGGCAGGGCAATACCCACTGAGAGAAGTTCCTGCCGGAGTGGTTGATAAAGGGCAGCCACAGGGGACAATGCTGGTACATACTCCATTTTCCACCTGTGATCTATGTAACTGGAAGAGCCACAGCTCCCCCTACCGGAGTGACCCAAACAAAATGACTGAACTGTTTCTTTCTCTTTTCTCTACTCACCGCCCTACCTGGGCAGACACACAGGCGCTCCGCACCACACTGTTAACTTCAGAAGAACGCCCTATGGTGTTAGAGCAGGCTCGGAAAGAGGCTGATAGGCTCTATAACTTAGACCCTAGCAATGGAGCCCGACCCCCTGAGACAGAAGCCATTCCTACTAGAGATCCGGGTTGGAATCACAATGCGGAAGAAGGGGCGAGTAGACTTCATTTCTATGGAGACTGCTTAATCGTTGGGTTGAGAAACGGGGCCCCCAAACCCAAGAGCTTGCAAAAGTTTAGAGAAATTATCCAGGCAGGAAAGAAAGACCCATCCACTTTCTTAGAAAGAGTGACAGACACGTTTCCTCAGTACGCTGGTATCAGCCCGGAAGAACCCAACAGCGCCCGGCTGATAAACCCGACTTTTATTTCGCAGAGCGGCCCTGATATGCAAAAACAAAAAATTTACAAACTTTAGACGGAGGACTTGGGATGCCTATAGGGCAGCCGTTTGAAGCAGCTTTGAAGGTGTTCACTAACCGGAACCAGGTAGCAGAACAAAAGTCAAAACAAAGATGAAACAAAAGGCAGCCTTACTAGCAGCAGCCTTAACGCCCCTCCTCCCCCAGTGAAGAGGAGGGAAGGGAGATAAGAACCATAAGAAGGACCACCCCGGGGCGAGGAGGGAGAGCTTTAGAACCTGACCAGTGCGCCTTCTGTAAACGACGACGGGGCCACTGGAAGCCGGAGTGCCCAGAGAGAAGGGAAAGGCGAGACGGAACAAAACTGGCCGCTCTCCAGGCTTATCCGGAAGGGCCGGCACGGTTAGATGATTCCGAATGACGGGGCCCAGGGGCTCAAACCTCGTCAGCTATCTCCCACCGCGAGCCCCAGAGCCCACGGGTAACTCTAAAGGTGGGAGGACGCCCTATTGACTTTATTCTGGACACGGGTGCCACCTTTTCGCTTTTGAACACCGCGACATCTCCCCTTAGTCCACGTACTGCCCCAGTGGTAGGGGTTTCAGGAAAACTTTCAACTCGGCCTTTCCTCCAACCGGTGAATTGTGAAATCGGAAAAGACTTGTTATACCACGAGTTCCTTTATATGCCGGAATGCCCCGCAACCCCTCCTCGGGAGGGATATATTGTCAAAATTTGGGGCACGAGTCAGCTTTGGGCCTTCTCGAATTTTGGTGCAAATTCTGCCCGAACAGGCATGCGCTTTGCAAGCAGTCCTGTTGCTAGAGGAACCAGCGGCCCCTAGGGACATCCCTGTCCACATACAACAAGAAGTGAGCCCGGAAGTCTGGGCATCCAGGAGGCCGGGAAGGGCCAGGTTCGCGGAGCCAGTCAAAATTGCCCTAAAGCCTGGAGCGCCCGTTGTAAATCAGAAACAATACCCGCTCGGTAGAGAAGCTCTGGAAGGGATTACTCCACGGGGCCAAAGATGTATAGAAATTGGATTTTTAAGACCATGCCGGTCACCATATAACACCCCCATTCTGCCAGTGTTAAAGCCCGGGACAGGAGAATATCGGTTTGTGCAAGACTTAAGAAAGATGAATCAAATAGTAAAAGATATTCATTCACCCGGTTGTGCCCACCCATGTACTCTCCTAGTAACCGTACCCAGCATATATGCTTGGTTTTCAGTATTAGATCTGAAAGATCCTTTCTTCTGCATTCCCTTGCATCCTGAGTCGCAACTTTTGTTTGCGTTTGAATGGACTGATTTAGAAACAGGGACCAAAAGGCACCTCACATGGCAGGTGCTGGTCCAAGGGTTCAAGAACTCCCCCACAATTTTCGGAGAGCCATTGTGTAAAGACATGAGGGCCTTGCAACTAGCAAAGGGGATGGTCTTAACGATATTTTCGTGGCAAGTGAAAGTCAAGAAGACGCAGATGGTCTTAAACCATCTGGCTAGGTGTGGGTACCGAGTTTCCAAAAGGAAAGCCCAAATATCACGACAACGAGGAAGATAACTGGGGTTCCAAATACCACAGGGGCAGCGGAGCCTTCTGCAAGACCGGCGAGAAGTTATTATGCGGGTAGCGACCCCTACCTCTGAGTGACAACTTAGAGGTTTTCTTGGGATGGCAGGTTTCTGACGACTCTGGATACCAGGGTTTGGACTCATGGCAAAATTTGGTGGCCCGTACGGGGCCTCCAGCCGTTTGAGACGCGGTGGCCCGGCGGCGGGGCCCGGGCCTGATGGACAGTTCTCCTACCAAGCGGCCGCTGAGGACTCTCTTTGTCCCCCGAGGCTGTCCCCAGACCCGGGCTCCCCTGCAGCGCCACCGGTCCCCAACCGCGCCAAAGAGATGGGTGAAAGCAAGACCTGACCAGGATCCTGAGGTGAGTCCGCGACCCTCTCCCCGTTGCGCTCAGGGCCGGGGCGGATAGGGCGGGCCAGCGTGGCTTCCGGAAACGGACCCGGGCCCTTGGTTTCTCAGGCGAGTGGCGCCATGGAGGACCGTCCCCGTGAGTAGAATGGTAAGGAGGGACTCTTGGTGACTCTGGAGCTGGGCAGCCGAATCAGTGTGCATGGGCCGTGGGTTTTTGTATCTGGATCGTTGTCTGCCCCTGGTTGCTGCACCCTGGTTTGGGGAAGTGGGTAGAGACATCTCTGTCGGTTTAGATTGGGAGATTGGAGCCCCTCGGCCTGGCATTGAGGATAGGAGGTATCTGGAGGATTGAGGTGGAGATTGAGACATTCCTAGTAATGTGTTAGACCTCACTAAGATTCTCCTCGCTCCCCTTTCCATTTCTGGCGTTTGTGGTCTGAGTATTTTTCTCTGTTTGTCAGGTTTGTCTTATGTACACCCCACCTTGCTGTCTGGGAGGTTGAGACTGCAAGGTTATCGCCGTTATTTTTGTCGGTCGGTCTCTTTGTCTTATGTACCATTACTTGTCCTCATGAGGCTTTCGTGTTTTTTTTTTTCTTCTTCTTCTCAGTGTCGTCATCTTGTAAATCCCTATTCGTACAAAACCCCTCACCAGGTTCAAGAACAGTTTTAACCTAAGTTCTTGAGATCGACAATGAGTTTCCTTGGTCTGTGCACGGACTATTTTAGAAGACTTGCCCAAAGAAGTTAGGGTCCTAAGCTAGGGACCCAAGCCATCCTGAAAGAATTAAACCTACTTAGTGAAGAGATAGATTAAGCATTGTGCTCGTGAGAACCTCAAACTCTCCCCTTTGTCAAGCAAAGTTGATCCTGCCTGAGGCAGGAAAAAGGAGAGTTTAAAGAAAACAGATATTAGCATGGGAGGAGGCCCATCTCTTCCAGCTGAATCCCCGCTGGGCTGCCTTTTGGCCAGTTGAAAAGGTAGAGTTATGAATGAGCCCTTGACCAAAAAGCGGATGATTCGCCTGTATAACAGCATATGGCCTCAATACCAGTTGGGGGAACAAGAACAGTGGCCCCCAGAGGGGTCTTCACGTTGTGCTACAATACTTCAATTGCATTTGTCCTGCAGAAGAACTCAAAAGTGGGACCTTATGTACAAAAAAGAAAAGAAAAGAAAAGAAAAATTTTCAAAGCCTTCAGGTCTCTCTACCAGACCTTGCACCCCCCTAATCAGGTTTTCTTCCAGGGAAAATCAAAGGCCAAAGTACTCCCTGAATCCTCCTCAGAGGACCCCCTCCTAGAGACATGGGCTATGGCCACCGTTTCGGCTCCCCTGCCCCCGTATAGGGGAGGTGCGGTAGAAGCCGAGGGGTCGGACCGTGGAACCACAAGGTCTCCAAACAGAATGGTCGAGCCCGATTCTAGCTTGGCCGGCACACCAAAGGCGGATGGAGGAGGAGGATGAGACAGTGAAGGTCCGGCTACTTCAGGTTTGGTCTCCCCTTCTCATACCCATCAGGGTACCGTTTTGGGTGAGGGTGTCTCAGGAGTCCAGGCAGGGCAATACCCACTGAGAGAAGTTCCTGCCGGAGTGGTTGATAAAGGGCAGCCACAGGGGACAATGCTGGTACATACTCCATTTTCCACCTGTGATCTATGTAACTGGAAGAGCCACAGCTCCCCCTACCGGAGTGACCCAGACAAAATGACTGAACTGTTTCTTTCTCTTTTCTCTACTCACCGCCCTACCTGGGCAGACACACAGGCGCTCCGCACCACACTGTTAACTTCAGAAGAACGCCCTATGGTGTTAGAGCAGGCTCGGAAAGAGGCTGATAGGCTCTATAACTTAGACCCTAGCAATGGAGCCCGACCCCCTGAGACAGAAGCCATTCCTACTAGAGATCCGGGTTGGAATCACAATGCGGAAGAAGGGGCGAGTAGACTTCATTTCTATGGAGACTGCTTAATCGTTGGGTTGAGAAACGGGGCCCCCAAACCCAAGAGCTTGCAAAAGTTTAGAGAAATTATCCAGGCAGGAAAGAAAGACCCATCCACTTTCTTAGAAAGAGTGACAGACACGTTTCCTCAGTACGCTGGTATCAGCCCGGAAGAACCCAACAGCGCCCGGCTGATAAACCCGACTTTTATTTCGCAGAGCGGCCCTGATATGCAAAAACAAAAAATTTACAAACTTTAGACGGAGGACTTGGGATGCCTATAGGGCAGCCGTTTGAAGCAGCTTTGAAGGTGTTCACTAACCGGAACCAGGTAGCAGAACAAAAGTCAAAACAAAGATGAAACAAAAGGCAGCCTTACTAGCAGCAGCCTTAACGCCCCTCCTCCCCCAGTGAAGAGGAGGGAAGGGAGATAAGAACCATAAGAAGGACCACCCCGGGGCGAGGAGGGAGAGCTTTAGAACCTGACCAGTGCGCCTTCTGTAAACGACGACGGGGCCACTGGAAGCCGGAGTGCCCAGAGAGAAGGGAAAGGCGAGACGGAACAAAACTGGCCGCTCTCCAGGCTTATCCGGAAGGGCCGGCACGGTTAGATGATTCCGAATGACGGGGCCCAGGGGCTCAAACCTCGTCAGCTATCTCCCACCGCGAGCCCCAGAGCCCACGGGTAACTCTAAAGGTGGGAGGACGCCCTATTGACTTTATTCTGGACACGGGTGCCACCTTTTCGCTTTTGAACACCGCGACATCTCCCCTTAGTCCACGTACTGCCCCAGTGGTAGGGGTTTCAGGAAAACTTTCAACTCGGCCTTTCCTCCAACCGGTGAATTGTGAAATCGGAAAAGACTTGTTATACCACGAGTTCCTTTATATGCCGGAATGCCCCGCAACCCCTCCTCGGGAGGGATATATTGTCAAAATTTGGGGCACGAGTCAGCTTTGGGCCTTCTCGAATTTTGGTGCAAATTCTGCCCGAACAGGCATGCGCTTTGCAAGCAGTCCTGTTGCTAGAGGAACCAGCGGCCCCTAGGGACATCCCTGTCCACATACAACAAGAAGTGAGCCCGGAAGTCTGGGCATCCAGGAGGCCGGGAAGGGCCAGGTTCGCGGAGCCAGTCAAAATTGCCCTAAAGCCTGGAGCGCCCGTTGTAAATCAGAAACAATACCCGCTCGGTAGAGAAGCTCTGGAAGGGATTACTCCACGGGGCCAAAGATGTATAGAAATTGGATTTTTAAGACCATGCCGGTCACCATATAACACCCCCATTCTGCCAGTGTTAAAGCCCGGGACAGGAGAATATCGGTTTGTGCAAGACTTAAGAAAGATGAATCAAATAGTAAAAGATATTCATTCACCCGGTTGTGCCCACCCATGTACTCTCCTAGTAACCGTACCCAGCATATATGCTTGGTTTTCAGTATTAGATCTGAAAGATCCTTTCTTCTGCATTCCCTTGCATCCTGAGTCGCAACTTTTGTTTGCGTTTGAATGGACTGATTTAGAAACAGGGACCAAAAGGCACCTCACATGGCAGGTGCTGGTCCAAGGGTTCAAGAACTCCCCCACAATTTTCGGAGAGCCATTGTGTAAAGACATGAGGGCCTTGCAACTAGCAAAGGGGATGGTCTTAACGATATTTTCGTGGCAAGTGAAAGTCAAGAAGACGCAGATGGTCTTAAACCATCTGGCTAGGTGTGGGTACCGAGTTTCCAAAAGGAAAGCCCAAATATCACGACAACGAGGAAGATAACTGGGGTTCCAAATACCACAGGGGCAGCGGAGCCTTCTGCAAGACCGGCGAGAAGTTATTATGCGGGTAGCGACCCCTACCTCTGAGTGACAACTTAGAGGTTTTCTTGGGATGGCAGGTTTCTGACGACTCTGGATACCAGGGTTTGGACTCATGGCAAAATTTGGTGGCCCGTACGGGGCCTCCAGCCGTTTGAGACGCGGTGGCCCGGCGGCGGGGCCCGGGCCTGATGGACAGTTCTCCTACCAAGCGGCCGCTGAGGACTCTCTTTGTCCCCCGAGGCTGTCCCCAGACCCGGGCTCCCCTGCAGCGCCACCGGTCCCCAACCGCGCCAAAGAGATGGGTGAAAGCAAGACCTGACCAGGATCCTGAGGTGAGTCCGCGACCCTCTCCCCGTTGCGCTCAGGGCCGGGGCGGATAGGGCGGGCCAGCGTGGCTTCCGGAAACGGACCCGGGCCCTTGGTTTCTCAGGCGAGTGGCGCCATGGAGGACCGTCCCCGTGAGTAGAATGGTAAGGAGGGACTCTTGGTGACTCTGGAGCTGGGCAGCCGAATCAGTGTGCATGGGCCGTGGGTTTTTGTATCTGGATCGTTGTCTGCCCCTGGTTGCTGCACCCTGGTTTGGGGAAGTGGGTAGAGACATCTCTGTCGGTTTAGATTGGGAGATTGGAGCCCCTCGGCCTGGCATTGAGGATAGGAGGTATCTGGAGGATTGAGGTGGAGATTGAGACATTCCTAGTAATGTGTTAGACCTCACTAAGATTCTCCTCGCTCCCCTTTCCATTTCTGGCGTTTGTGGTCTGAGTATTTTTCTCTGTTTGTCAGGTTTGTCTTATGTACACCCCACCTTGCTGTCTGGGAGGTTGAGACTGCAAGGTTATCGCCGTTATTTTTGTCGGTCGGTCTCTTTGTCTTATGTACCATTACTTGTCCTCATGAGGCTTTCGTGTTTTTTTTTTTCTTCTTCTTCTCAGTGTCGTCATCTTGTAAATCCCTATTCGTACAAAACCCCTCACCAGGTTCAAGAACAGTTTTAACCTAAGTTCTTGAGATCGACAATGAGTTTCCTTGGTCTGTGCACGGACTATTTTAGAAGACTTGCCCAAAGAAGTTAGGGTCCTAAGCTAGGGACCCAAGCCATCCTGAAAGAATTAAACCTACTTAGTGAAGAGATAGATTAAGCATTGTGCTCGTGAGAACCTCAAACTCTCCCCTTTGTCAAGCAAAGTTGATCCTGCCTGAGGCAGGAAAAAGGAGAGTTTAAAGAAAACAGATATTAGCATGGGAGGAGGCCCATCTCTTCCAGCTGAATCCCCGCTGGGCTGCCTTTTGGCCAGTTGAAAAGGTAGAGTTATGAATGAGCCCTTGACCAAAAAGCGGATGATTCGCCTGTATAACAGCATATGGCCTCAATACCAGTTGGGGGAACAAGAACAGTGGCCCCCAGAGGGGTCTTCACGTTGTGCTACAATACTTCAATTGCATTTGTCCTGCAGAAGAACTCAAAAGTGGGACCTTATGTACAAAAAAGAAAAGAAAAGAAAAGAAAAATTTTCAAAGCCTTCAGGTCTCTCTACCAGACCTTGCACCCCCCTAATCAGGTTTTCTTCCAGGGAAAATCAAAGGCCAAAGTACTCCCTGAATCCTCCTCAGAGGACCCCCTCCTAGAGACATGGGCTATGGCCACCGTTTCGGCTCCCCCGCCCCCGTATAGGGGAGGTGCGGTAGAAGCCGAGGGGTCGGACCGTGGAACCACAAGGTCTCCAAACAGAATGGTCGAGCCCGATTCTAGCTTGGCCGGCACACCAAAGGCGGATGGAGGAGGAGGATGAGACAGTGAAGGTCCGGCTACTTCAGGTTTGGTCTCCCCTTCTCATACCCATCAGGGTACCGTTTTGGGTGAGGGTGTCTCAGGAGTCCAGGCAGGGCAATACCCACTGAGAGAAGTTCCTGCCGGAGTGGTTGATAAAGGGCAGCCACAGGGGACAATGCTGGTACATACTCCATTTTCCACCTGTGATCTATGTAACTGGAAGAGCCACAGCTCCCCCTACCGGAGTGACCCAAACAAAATGACTGAACTGTTTCTTTCTCTTTTCTCTACTCACCGCCCTACCTGGGCAGACACACAGGCGCTCCGCACCACACTGTTAACTTCAGAAGAACGCCCTATGGTGTTAGAGCAGGCTCGGAAAGAGGCTGATAGGCTCTATAACTTAGACCCTAGCAATGGAGCCCGACCCCCTGAGACAGAAGCCATTCCTACTAGAGATCCGGGTTGGAATCACAATGCGGAAGAAGGGGCGAGTAGACTTCATTTCTATGGAGACTGCTTAATCGTTGGGTTGAGAAACGGGGCCCCCAAACCCAAGAGCTTGCAAAAGTTTAGAGAAATTATCCAGGCAGGAAAGAAAGACCCATCCACTTTCTTAGAAAGAGTGACAGACACGTTTCCTCAGTACGCTGGTATCAGCCCGGAAGAACCCAACAGCGCCCGGCTGATAAACCCGACTTTTATTTCGCAGAGCGGCCCTGATATGCAAAAACAAAAAATTTACAAACTTTAGACGGAGGACTTGGGATGCCTATAGGGCAGCCGTTTGAAGCAGCTTTGAAGGTGTTCACTAACCGGAACCAGGTAGCAGAACAAAAGTCAAAACAAAGATGAAACAAAAGGCAGCCTTACTAGCAGCAGCCTTAACGCCCCTCCTCCCCCAGTGAAGAGGAGGGAAGGGAGATAAGAACCATAAGAAGGACCACCCCGGGGCGAGGAGGGAGAGCTTTAGAACCTGACCAGTGCGCCTTCTGTAAACGACGACGGGGCCACTGGAAGCCGGAGTGCCCAGAGAGAAGGGAAAGGCGAGACGGAACAAAACTGGCCGCTCTCCAGGCTTATCCGGAAGGGCCGGCACGGTTAGATGATTCCGAATGACGGGGCCCAGGGGCTCAAACCTCGTCAGCTATCTCCCACCGCGAGCCCCAGAGCCCACGGGTAACTCTAAAGGTGGGAGGACGCCCTATTGACTTTATTCTGGACACGGGTGCCACCTTTTCGCTTTTGAACACCGCGACATCTCCCCTTAGTCCACGTACTGCCCCAGTGGTAGGGGTTTCAGGAAAACTTTCAACTCGGCCTTTCCTCCAACCGGTGAATTGTGAAATCGGAAAAGACTTGTTATACCACGAGTTCCTTTATATGCCGGAATGCCCCGCAACCCCTCCTCGGGAGGGATATATTGTCAAAATTTGGGGCACGAGTCAGCTTTGGGCCTTCTCGAATTTTGGTGCAAATTCTGCCCGAACAGGCATGCGCTTTGCAAGCAGTCCTGTTGCTAGAGGAACCAGCGGCCCCTAGGGACATCCCTGTCCACATACAACAAGAAGTGAGCCCGGAAGTCTGGGCATCCAGGAGGCCGGGAAGGGCCAGGTTCGCGGAGCCAGTCAAAATTGCCCTAAAGCCTGGAGCGCCCGTTGTAAATCAGAAACAATACCCGCTCGGTAGAGAAGCTCTGGAAGGGATTACTCCACGGGGCCAAAGATGTATAGAAATTGGATTTTTAAGACCATGCCGGTCACCATATAACACCCCCATTCTGCCAGTGTTAAAGCCCGGGACAGGAGAATATCGGTTTGTGCAAGACTTAAGAAAGATGAATCAAATAGTAAAAGATATTCATTCACCCGGTTGTGCCCAGCCCATGTACTCTCCTAGTAACCGTACCCAGCATATATGCTTGGTTTTCAGTATTAGATCTGAAAGATCCTTTCTTCTGCATTCCCTTGCATCCTGAGTCGCAACTTTTGTTTGCGTTTGAATGGACTGATTTAGAAACAGGGACCAAAAGGCACCTCACATGGCAGGTGCTGGTCCAAGGGTTCAAGAACTCCCCCACAATTTTCGGAGAGCCATTGTGTAAAGACATGAGGGCCTTGCAACTAGAAAAGGGGATGGCCTTAAGGATATTTTTGTGGCAAGTGAAAGTCAAGAAGACGCAGATCGAAATACCATCCTGGTCTTAAACCATCTGGCTAGGTGTGGGTACCGAGTTTCCAAAAGGAAAGCCCAAATATCACGACAACGAGGAAGATAACTGGGGTTCCAAATACCACAGGGGCAGCGGAGCCTTCTGCAAGACCGGCGAGAAGTTATTATGCGGGTAGCGACCCCTACCTCTGAGTGACAACTTAGAGGTTTTCTTGGGATGGCAGGTTTCTGACGACTCTGGATACCAGGGTTTGGACTCATGGCAAAATTTGGTGGCCCGTACGGGGCCTCCAGCCGTTTGAGACGCGGTGGCCCGGCGGCGGGGCCCGGGCCTGATGGACAGTTCTCCTACCAAGCGGCCGCTGAGGACTCTCTTTGTCCCCCGAGGCTGTCCCCAGACCCGGGCTCCCCTGCAGCGCCACCGGTCCCCAACCGCGCCAAAGAGATGGGTGAAAGCAAGACCTGACCAGGATCCTGAGGTGAGTCCGCGACCCTCTCCCCGTTGCGCTCAGGGCCGGGGCGGATAGGGCGGGCCAGCGTGGCTTCCGGAAACGGACCCGGGCCCTTGGTTTCTCAGGCGAGTGGCGCCATGGAGGACCGTCCCCGTGAGTAGAATGGTAAGGAGGGACTCTTGGTGACTCTGGAGCTGGGCAGCCGAATCAGTGTGCATGGGCCGTGGGTTTTTGTATCTGGATCGTTGTCTGCCCCTGGTTGCTGCACCCTGGTTTGGGGAAGTGGGTAGAGACATCTCTGTCGGTTTAGATTGGGAGATTGGAGCCCCTCGGCCTGGCATTGAGGATAGGAGGTATCTGGAGGATTGAGGTGGAGATTGAGACATTCCTAGTAATGTGTTAGACCTCACTAAGATTCTCCTCGCTCCCCTTTCCATTTCTGGCGTTTGTGGTCTGAGTATTTTTCTCTGTTTGTCAGGTTTGTCTTATGTACACCCCACCTTGCTGTCTGGGAGGTTGAGACTGCAAGGTTATCGCCGTTATTTTTGTCGGTCGGTCTCTTTGTCTTATGTACCATTACTTGTCCTCATGAGGCTTTCGTGTTTTTTTTTTTTCTTCTTCTTCTCAGTGTCGTCATCTTGTAAATCCCTATTCGTACAAAACCCCTCACCAGGTTCAAGAACAGTTTTAACCTAAGTTCTTGAGATCGACAATGAGTTTCCTTGGTCTGTGCACGGACTATTTTAGAAGACTTGCCCAAAGAAGTTAGGGTCCTAAGCTAGGGACCCAAGCCATCCTGAAAGAATTAAACCTACTTAGTGAAGAGATAGATTAAGCATTGTGCTCGTGAGAACCTCAAACTCTCCCCTTTGTCAAGCAAAGTTGATCCTGCCTGAGGCAGGAAAAAGGAGAGTTTAAAGAAAACAGATATTAGCATGGGAGGAGGCCCATCTCTTCCAGCTGAATCCCCGCTGGGCTGCCTTTTGGCCAGTTGAAAAGGTAGAGTTATGAATGAGCCCTTGACCAAAAAGCGGATGATTCGCCTGTACAACAGCATATGGCCTCAATACCAGTTGGGGGAACAAGAACAGTGGCCCCCAGAGGGGTCTTCACGTTGTGCTACAATACTTCAATTGCATTTGTCCTGCAGAAGAACTCAAAAGTGGGACCTTATGTACAAAAAAGAAAAGAAAAGAAAAGAAAAATTTTCAAAGCCTTCAGGTCTCTCTACCAGACCTTGCACCCCCCTAATCAGGTTTTCTTCCAGGGAAAATCAAAGGCCAAAGTACTCCCTGAATCCTCCTCAGAGGACCCCCTCCTAGAGACATGGGCTATGGCCACCGTTTCGGCTCCCCTGCCCCCGTATAGGGGAGGTGCGGTAGAAGCCGAGGGGTCGGACCGTGGAACCACAAGGTCTCCAAACAGAATGGTCGAGCCCGATTCTAGCTTGGCCGGCACACCAAAGGTGGATGGAGGAGGAGGATGAGACAGTGAAGGTCCGGCTACTTCAGGTATGGTCTCCCCTTCTCATACCCATCAGGGTACCGTTTTGGGTGAGGGTGTCTCAGGAGTCCAGGCAGGGCAATACCCACTGAGAGAAGTTCCTGCCGGAGTGGTTGATAAAGGGCAGCCACAGGGGACAATGCTGGTACATACTCCATTTTCCACCTGTGATCTATGTAACTGGAAGAGCCACAGCTCCCCCTACCGGAGTGACCCAAACAAAATGACTGAACTGTTTCTTTCTCTTTTCTCTACTCACCGCCCTACCTGGGCAGACACACAGGCGCTCCGCACCACACTGTTAACTTCAGAAGAACGCCCTATGGTGTTAGAGCAGGCTCGGAAAGAGGCTGATAGGCTCTATAACTTAGACCCTAGCAATGGAGCCCGACCCCCTGAGACAGAAGCCATTCCTACTAGAGATCCGGGTTGGAATCACAATGCGGAAGAAGGGGCGAGTAGACTTCATTTCTATGGAGACTGCTTAATCGTTGGGTTGAGAAACGGGGCCCCCAAACCCAAGAGCTTGCAAAAGTTTAGAGAAATTATCCAGGCAGGAAAGAAAGACCCATCCACTTTCTTAGAAAGAGTGACAGACACGTTTCCTCAGTACGCTGGTATCAGCCCGGAAGAACCCAACAGCGCCCGGCTGATAAACCCGACTTTTATTTCGCAGAGCGGCCCTGATATGCAAAAACAAAAAATTTACAAACTTTAGACGGAGGACTTGGGATGCCTATAGGG
The DNA here is from genome assembly GCF_024166365.1 of Elephas maximus indicus. Lineage (NCBI taxonomy): Eukaryota > Metazoa > Chordata > Mammalia > Proboscidea > Elephantidae > Elephas > Elephas maximus. The sequence continues at coordinate 94,893,215 of NC_064846.1, read as the reverse complement.
CAGCCGTTTGAAGCAGCTTTGAAGGTGTTCACTAACCGGAACCAGGTAGCAGAACAAAAGTCAAAACAAAGATGAAACAAAAGGCAGCCTTACTAGCAGCAGCCTTAACGCCCCTCCTCCCCCAGTGAAGAGGAGGGAAGGGAGATAAGAACCATAAGAAGGACCACCCCGGGGCGAGGAGGGAGAGCTTTAGAACCTGACCAGTGCGCCTTCTGTAAACGACGACGGGGCCACTGGAAGCCGGAGTGCCCAGAGAGAAGGGAAAGGCGAGACGGAACAAAACTGGCCGCTCTCCAGGCTTATCCGGAAGGGCCGGCACGGTTAGATGATTCCGAATGACGGGGCCCAGGGGCTCAAACCTCGTCAGCTATCTCCCACCGCGAGCCCCAGAGCCCACGGGTAACTCTAAAGGTGGGAGGACGCCCTATTGACTTTATTCTGGACACGGGTGCCACCTTTTCGCTTTTGAACACCGCGACATCTCCCCTTAGTCCACGTACTGCCCCAGTGGTAGGGGTTTCAGGAAAACTTTCAACTCGGCCTTTCCTCCAACCGGTGAATTGTGAAATCGGAAAAGACTTGTTATACCACGAGTTCCTTTATATGCCGGAATGCCCCGCAACCCCTCCTCGGGAGGGATATATTGTCAAAATTTGGGGCACGAGTCAGCTTTGGGCCTTCTCGAATTTTGGTGCAAATTCTGCCCGAACAGGCATGCGCTTTGCAAGCAGTCCTGTTGCTAGAGGAACCAGCGGCCCCTAGGGACATCCCTGTCCACATACAACAAGAAGTGAGCCCGGAAGTCTGGGCATCCAGGAGGCCGGGAAGGGCCAGGTTCGCGGAGCCAGTCAAAATTGCCCTAAAGCCTGGAGCGCCCGTTGTAAATCAGAAACAATACCCGCTCGGTAGAGAAGCTCTGGAAGGGATTACTCCACGGGGCCAAAGATGTATAGAAATTGGATTTTTAAGACCATGCCGGTCACCATATAACACCCCCATTCTGCCAGTGTTAAAGCCCGGGACAGGAGAATATCGGTTTGTGCAAGACTTAAGAAAGATGAATCAAATAGTAAAAGATATTCATTCACCCGGTTGTGCCCACCCATGTACTCTCCTAGTAACCGTACCCAGCATATATGCTTGGTTTTCAGTATTAGATCTGAAAGATCCTTTCTTCTGCATTCCCTTGCATCCTGAGTCGCAACTTTTGTTTGCGTTTGAATGGACTGATTTAGAAACAGGGACCAAAAGGCACCTCACATGGCAGGTGCTGGTCCAAGGGTTCAAGAACTCCCCCACAATTTTCGGAGAGCCATTGTGTAAAGACATGAGGGCCTTGCAACTAGCAAAGGGGATGGTCTTAACGATATTTTCGTGGCAAGTGAAAGTCAAGAAGACGCAGATGGTCTTAAACCATCTGGCTAGGTGTGGGTACCGAGTTTCCAAAAGGAAAGCCCAAATATCACGACAACGAGGAAGATAACTGGGGTTCCAAATACCACAGGGGCAGCGGAGCCTTCTGCAAGACCGGCGAGAAGTTATTATGCGGGTAGCGACCCCTACCTCTGAGTGACAACTTAGAGGTTTTCTTGGGATGGCAGGTTTCTGACGACTCTGGATACCAGGGTTTGGACTCATGGCAAAATTTGGTGGCCCGTACGGGGCCTCCAGCCGTTTGAGACGCGGTGGCCCGGCGGCGGGGCCCGGGCCTGATGGACAGTTCTCCTACCAAGCGGCCGCTGAGGACTCTCTTTGTCCCCCGAGGCTGTCCCCAGACCCGGGCTCCCCTGCAGCGCCACCGGTCCCCAACCGCGCCAAAGAGATGGGTGAAAGCAAGACCTGACCAGGATCCTGAGGTGAGTCCGCGACCCTCTCCCCGTTGCGCTCAGGGCCGGGGCGGATAGGGCGGGCCAGCGTGGCTTCCGGAAACGGACCCGGGCCCTTGGTTTCTCAGGCGAGTGGCGCCATGGAGGACCGTCCCCGTGAGTAGAATGGTAAGGAGGGACTCTTGGTGACTCTGGAGCTGGGCAGCCGAATCAGTGTGCATGGGCCGTGGGTTTTTGTATCTGGATCGTTGTCTGCCCCTGGTTGCTGCACCCTGGTTTGGGGAAGTGGGTAGAGACATCTCTGTCGGTTTAGATTGGGAGATTGGAGCCCCTCGGCCTGGCATTGAGGATAGGAGGTATCTGGAGGATTGAGGTGGAGATTGAGACATTCCTAGTAATGTGTTAGACCTCACTAAGATTCTCCTCGCTCCCCTTTCCATTTCTGGCGTTTGTGGTCTGAGTATTTTTCTCTGTTTGTCAGGTTTGTCTTATGTACACCCCACCTTGCTGTCTGGGAGGTTGAGACTGCAAGGTTATCGCCGTTATTTTTGTCGGTCGGTCTCTTTGTCTTATGTACCATTACTTGTCCTCATGAGGCTTTCGTGTTTTTTTTTTTCTTCTTCTTCTCAGTGTCGTCATCTTGTAAATCCCTATTCGTACAAAACCCCTCACCAGGTTCAAGAACAGTTTTAACCTAAGTTCTTGAGATCGACAATGAGTTTCCTTGGTCTGTGCACGGACTATTTTAGAAGACTTGCCCAAAGAAGTTAGGGTCCTAAGCTAGGGACCCAAGCCATCCTGAAAGAATTAAACCTACTTAGTGAAGAGATAGATTAAGCATTGTGCTCGTGAGAACCTCAAACTCTCCCCTTTGTCAAGCAAAGTTGATCCTGCCTGAGGCAGGAAAAAGGAGAGTTTAAAGAAAACAGATATTAGCATGGGAGGAGGCCCATCTCTTCCAGCTGAATCCCCGCTGGGCTGCCTTTTGGCCAGTTGAAAAGGTAGAGTTATGAATGAGCCCTTGACCAAAAAGCGGATGATTCGCCTGTATAACAGCATATGGCCTCAATACCAGTTGGGGGAACAAGAACAGTGGCCCCCAGAGGGGTCTTCACGTTGTGCTACAATACTTCAATTGCATTTGTCCTGCAGAAGAACTCAAAAGTGGGACCTTATGTACAAAAAAGAAAAGAAAAGAAAAGAAAAATTTTCAAAGCCTTCAGGTCTCTCTACCAGACCTTGCACCCCCCTAATCAGGTTTTCTTCCAGGGAAAATCAAAGGCCAAAGTACTCCCTGAATCCTCCTCAGAGGACCCCCTCCTAGAGACATGGGCTATGGCCACCGTTTCGGCTCCCCCGCCCCCGTATAGGGGAGGTGCGGTAGAAGCCGAGGGGTCGGACCGTGGAACCACAAGGTCTCCAAACAGAATGGTCGAGCCCGATTCTAGCTTGGCCGGCACACCAAAGGCGGATGGAGGAGGAGGATGAGACAGTGAAGGTCCGGCTACTTCAGGTTTGGTCTCCCCTTCTCATACCCATCAGGGTACCGTTTTGGGTGAGGGTGTCTCAGGAGTCCAGGCAGGGCAATACCCACTGAGAGAAGTTCCTGCCGGAGTGGTTGATAAAGGGCAGCCACAGGGGACAATGCTGGTACATACTCCATTTTCCACCTGTGATCTATGTAACTGGAAGAGCCACAGCTCCCCCTACCGGAGTGACCCAAACAAAATGACTGAACTGTTTCTTTCTCTTTTCTCTACTCACCGCCCTACCTGGGCAGACACACAGGCGCTCCGCACCACACTGTTAACTTCAGAAGAACGCCCTATGGTGTTAGAGCAGGCTCGGAAAGAGGCTGATAGGCTCTATAACTTAGACCCTAGCAATGGAGCCCGACCCCCTGAGACAGAAGCCATTCCTACTAGAGATCCGGGTTGGAATCACAATGCGGAAGAAGGGGCGAGTAGACTTCATTTCTATGGAGACTGCTTAATCGTTGGGTTGAGAAACGGGGCCCCCAAACCCAAGAGCTTGCAAAAGTTTAGAGAAATTATCCAGGCAGGAAAGAAAGACCCATCCACTTTCTTAGAAAGAGTGACAGACACGTTTCCTCAGTACGCTGGTATCAGCCCGGAAGAACCCAACAGCGCCCGGCTGATAAACCCGACTTTTATTTCGCAGAGCGGCCCTGATATGCAAAAACAAAAAATTTACAAACTTTAGACGGAGGACTTGGGATGCCTATAGGGCAGCCGTTTGAAGCAGCTTTGAAGGTGTTCACTAACCGGAACCAGGTAGCAGAACAAAAGTCAAAACAAAGATGAAACAAAAGGCAGCCTTACTAGCAGCAGCCTTAACGCCCCTCCTCCCCCAGTGAAGAGGAGGGAAGGGAGATAAGAACCATAAGAAGGACCACCCCGGGGCGAGGAGGGAGAGCTTTAGAACCTGACCAGTGCGCCTTCTGTAAACGACGACGGGGCCACTGGAAGCCGGAGTGCCCAGAGAGAAGGGAAAGGCGAGACGGAACAAAACTGGCCGCTCTCCAGGCTTATCCGGAAGGGCCGGCACGGTTAGATGATTCCGAATGACGGGGCCCAGGGGCTCAAACCTCGTCAGCTATCTCCCACCGCGAGCCCCAGAGCCCACGGGTAACTCTAAAGGTGGGAGGACGCCCTATTGACTTTATTCTGGACACGGGTGCCACCTTTTCGCTTTTGAACACCGCGACATCTCCCCTTAGTCCACGTACTGCCCCAGTGGTAGGGGTTTCAGGAAAACTTTCAACTCGGCCTTTCCTCCAACCGGTGAATTGTGAAATCGGAAAAGACTTGTTATACCACGAGTTCCTTTATATGCCGGAATGCCCCGCAACCCCTCCTCGGTAGGGATATATTGTCAAAATTTGGGGCACGAGTCAGCTTTGGGCCTTCTCGAATTTTGGTGCAAATTCTGCCCGAACAGGCATGCGCTTTGCAAGCAGTCCTGTTGCTAGAGGAACCAGCGGCCCCTAGGGACATCCCTGTCCACATACAACAAGAAGTGATCCCGGAAGTCTGGGCATCCAGGAGGCCGGGAAGGGCCAGGTTCGCGGAGCCAGTCAAAATTGCCCTAAAGCCTGGAGCGCCCGTTGTAAATCAGAAACAATACCCGCTCGGTAGAGAAGCTCTGGAAGGGATTACTCCACGGGGCCAAAGATGTATAGAAATTGGATTTTTAAGACCATGCCGGTCACCATATAACACCCCCATTCTGCCAGTGTTAAAGCCCGGGACAGGAGAATATCGGTTTGTGCAAGACTTAAGAAAGATGAATCAAATAGTAAAAGATATTCATTCACCCGGTTGTGCCCAGCCCATGTACTCTCCTAGTAACCGTACCCAGCATATATGCTTGGTTTTCAGTATTAGATCTGAAAGATCCTTTCTTCTGCATTCCCTTGCATCCTGAGTCGCAACTTTTGTTTGCGTTTGAATGGACTGATTTAGAAACAGGTACCAAAAGGCACCTCACATGGCAGGTGCTGGTCCAAGGGTTCAAGAACTCCCCCACAATTTTTGGAGAGCCATTGTGTAAAGACATGAGGGCCTTGCAACTAGAAAAGGGGATGGTCTTAACGATATTTTCGTGGCAAGTGAAAGTCAAGAAGACGCAGATGGTCTTAAACCATCTGGCTAGGTGTGGGTACCGAGTTTCCAAAAGGAAAGCCCAAATATCACGACAACGAGGAAGATAACTGGGGTTCCAAATACCACAGGGGCAGCGGAGCCTTCTGCAAGACCGGCGAGAAGTTATTATGCGGGTAGCGCCCCCTACCTCTGAGTGACAACTTAGAGGTTTTCTTGGGATGGCAGGTTTCTGACGACTCTGGATACCAGGGTTTGGACTCATGGCAAAATTTGGTGGCCCGTACGGGGCCTCCAGCCGTTTGAGACGCGGTGGCCCGGCGGCGGGGCCCGGGCCTGATGGACAGTTCTCCTACCAAGCGGCCGCTGAGGACTCTCTTTGTCCCCCGAGGCTGTCCCCAGACCCGGGCTCCCCTGCAGCGCCACCGGTCCCCAACCGCGCCAAAGAGATGGGTGAAAGCAAGACCTGACCAGGATCCTGAGGTGAGTCCGCGACCCTCTCCCCGTTGCGCTCAGGGCCGGGGCGGATAGGGCGGGCCAGCGTGGCTTCCGGAAACGGACCCGGGCCCTTGGTTTCTCAGGCGAGTGGCGCCATGGAGGACCGTCCCCGTGAGTAGAATGGTAAGGAGGGACTCTTGGTGACTCTGGAGCTGGGCAGCCGAATCAGTGTGCATGGGCCGTGGGTTTTTGTATCTGGATCGTTGTCTGCCCCTGGTTGCTGCACCCTGGTTTGGGGAAGTGGGTAGAGACATCTCTGTCGGTTTAGATTGGGAGATTGGAGCCCCTCGGCCTGGCATTGAGGATAGGAGGTATCTGGAGGATTGAGGTGGAGATTGAGACATTCCTAGTAATGTGTTAGACCTCACTAAGATTCTCCTCGCTCCCCTTTCCATTTCTGGCGTTTGTGGTCTGAGTATTTTTCTCTGTTTGTCAGGTTTGTCTTATGTACACCCCACCTTGCTGTCTGGGAGGTTGAGACTGCAAGGTTATCGCCGTTATTTTTGTCGGTCGGTCTCTTTGTCTTATGTACCATTACTTGTCCTCATGAGGCTTTCGTGTTTTTTTTTTTTCTTCTTCTTCTCAGTGTCGTCATCTTGTAAATCCCTATTCGTACAAAACCCCTCACCAGGTTCAAGAACAGTTTTAACCTAAGTTCTTGAGATCGACAATGAGTTTCCTTGGTCTGTGCACGGACTATTTTAGAAGACTTGCCCAAAGAAGTTAGGGTCCTAAGCTAGGGACCCAAGCCATCCTGAAAGAATTAAACCTACTTAGTGAAGAGATAGATTAAGCATTGTGCTCGTGAGAACCTCAAACTCTCCCCTTTGTCAAGCAAAGTTGATCCTGCCTGAGGCAGGAAAAAGGAGAGTTTAAAGAAAACAGATATTAGCATGGGAGGAGGCCCATCTCTTCCAGCTGAATCCCCGCTGGGCTGCCTTTTGGCCAGTTGAAAAGGTAGAGTTATGAATGAGCCCTTGACCAAAAAGCGGATGATTCGCCTGTACAACAGCATATGGCCTCAATACCAGTTGGGGGAACAAGAACAGTGGCCCCCAGAGGGGTCTTCACGTTGTGCTACAATACTTCAATTGCATTTGTCCTGCAGAAGAACTCAAAAGTGGGACCTTATGTACAAAAAAGAAAAGAAAAGAAAAGAAAAATTTTCAAAGCCTTCAGGTCTCTCTACCAGACCTTGCACCCCCCTAATCAGGTTTTCTTCCAGGGAAAATCAAAGGCCAAAGTACTCCCTGAATCCTCCTCAGAGGACCCCCTCCTAGAGACATGGGCTATGGCCACCGTTTCGGCTCCCCTGCCCCCGTATAGGGGAGGTGCGGTAGAAGCCGAGGGGTCGGACCGTGGAACCACAAGGTCTCCAAACAGAATGGTCGAGCCCGATTCTAGCTTGGCCGGCACACCAAAGGCGGATGGAGGAGGAGGATGAGACAGTGAAGGTCCGGCTACTTCAGGTATGGTCTCCCCTTCTCATACCCATCAGGGTACCGTTTTGGGTGAGGGTGTCTCAGGAGTCCAGGCAGGGCAATACCCACTGAGAGAAGTTCCTGCCGGAGTGGTTGATAAAGGGCAGCCACAGGGGACAATGCTGGTACATACTCCATTTTCCACCTGTGATCTATGTAACTGGAAGAGCCACAGCTCCCCCTACCGGAGTGACCCAAACAAAATGACTGAACTGTTTCTTTCTCTTTTCTCTACTCACCGCCCTACCTGGGCAGACACACAGGCGCTCCGCACCACACTGTTAACTTCAGAAGAACGCCCTATGGTGTTAGAGCAGGCTCGGAAAGAGGCTGATAGGCTCTATAACTTAGACCCTAGCAATGGAGCCCGACCCCCTGAGACAGAAGCCATTCCTACTAGAGATCCGGGTTGGAATCACAATGCGGAAGAAGGGGCGAGTAGACTTCATTTCTATGGAGACTGCTTAATCGTTGGGTTGAGAAACGGGGCCCCCAAACCCAAGAGCTTGCAAAAGTTTAGAGAAATTATCCAGGCAGGAAAGAAAGACCCATCCACTTTCTTAGAAAGAGTGACAGACACGTTTCCTCAGTACGCTGGTATCAGCCCGGAAGAACCCAACAGCGCCCGGCTGATAAACCCGACTTTTATTTCGCAGAGCGGCCCTGATATGCAAAAACAAAAAATTTACAAACTTTAGACGGAGGACTTGGGATGCCTATAGGGCAGCCGTTTGAAGCAGCTTTGAAGGTGTTCACTAACCGGAACCAGGTAGCAGAACAAAAGTCAAAACAAAGATGAAACAAAAGGCAGCCTTACTAGCAGCAGCCTTAACGCCCCTCCTCCCCCAGTGAAGAGGAGGGAAGGGAGATAAGAACCATAAGAAGGACCACCCCGGGGCGAGGAGGGAGAGCTTTAGAACCTGACCAGTGCGCCTTCTGTAAACGACGACGGGGCCACTGGAAGCCGGAGTGCCCAGAGAGAAGGGAAAGGCGAGACGGAACAAAACTGGCCGCTCTCCAGGCTTATCCGGAAGGGCCGGCACGGTTAGATGATTCCGAATGACGGGGCCCAGGGGCTCAAACCTCGTCAGCTATCTCCCACCGCGAGCCCCAGAGCCCACGGGTAACTCTAAAGGTGGGAGGACGCCCTATTGACTTTATTCTGGACACGGGTGCCACCTTTTCGCTTTTGAACACCGCGACATCTCCCCTTAGTCCACGTACTGCCCCAGTGGTAGGGGTTTCAGGAAAACTTTCAACTCGGCCTTTCCTCCAACCGGTGAATTGTGAAATCGGAAAAGACTTGTTATACCACGAGTTCCTTTATATGCCGGAATGCCCCGCAACCCCTCCTCGGGAGGGATATATTGTCAAAATTTGGGGCACGAGTCAGCTTTGGGCCTTCTCGAATTTTGGTGCAAATTCTGCCCGAACAGGCATGCGCTTTGCAAGCAGTCCTGTTGCTAGAGGAACCAGCGGCCCCTAGGGACATCCCTGTCCACATACAACAAGAAGTGAGCCCGGAAGTCTGGGCATCCAGGAGGCCGGGAAGGGCCAGGTTCGCGGAGCCAGTCAAAATTGCCCTAAAGCCTGGAGCGCCCGTTGTAAATCAGAAACAATACCCGCTCGGTAGAGAAGCTCTGGAAGGGATTACTCCACGGGGCCAAAGATGTATAGAAATTGGATTTTTAAGACCATGCCGGTCACCATATAACACCCCCATTCTGCCAGTGTTAAAGCCCGGGACAGGAGAATATCGGTTTGTGCAAGACTTAAGAAAGATGAATCAAATAGTAAAAGATATTCATTCACCCGGTTGTGCCCACCCATGTACTCTCCTAGTAACCGTACCCAGCATATATGCTTGGTTTTCAGTATTAGATCTGAAAGATCCTTTCTTCTGCATTCCCTTGCATCCTGAGTCGCAACTTTTGTTTGCGTTTGAATGGACTGATTTAGAAACAGGGACCAAAAGGCACCTCACATGGCAGGTGCTGGTCCAAGGGTTCAAGAACTCCCCCACAATTTTCGGAGAGCCATTGTGTAAAGACATGAGGGCCTTGCAACTAGCAAAGGGGATGGTCTTAACGATATTTTCGTGGCAAGTGAAAGTCAAGAAGACGCAGATGGTCTTAAACCATCTGGCTAGGTGTGGGTACCGAGTTTCCAAAAGGAAAGCCCAAATATCACGACAACGAGGAAGATAACTGGGGTTCCAAATACCACAGGGGCAGCGGAGCCTTCTGCAAGACCGGCGAGAAGTTATTATGCGGGTAGCGACCCCTACCTCTGAGTGACAACTTAGAGGTTTTCTTGGGATGGCAGGTTTCTGACGACTCTGGATACCAGGGTTTGGACTCATGGCAAAATTTGGTGGCCCGTACGGGGCCTCCAGCCGTTTGAGACGCGGTGGCCCGGCGGCGGGGCCCGGGCCTGATGGACAGTTCTCCTACCAAGCGGCCGCTGAGGACTCTCTTTGTCCCCCGAGGCTGTCCCCAGACCCGGGCTCCCCTGCAGCGCCACCGGTCCCCAACCGCGCCAAAGAGATGGGTGAAAGCAAGACCTGACCAGGATCCTGAGGTGAGTCCGCGACCCTCTCCCCGTTGCGCTCAGGGCCGGGGCGGATAGGGCGGGCCAGCGTGGCTTCCGGAAACGGACCCGGGCCCTTGGTTTCTCAGGCGAGTGGCGCCATGGAGGACCGTCCCCGTGAGTAGAATGGTAAGGAGGGACTCTTGGTGACTCTGGAGCTGGGCAGCCGAATCAGTGTGCATGGGCCGTGGGTTTTTGTATCTGGATCGTTGTCTGCCCCTGGTTGCTGCACCCTGGTTTGGGGAAGTGGGTAGAGACATCTCTGTCGGTTTAGATTGGGAGATTGGAGCCCCTCGGCCTGGCATTGAGGATAGGAGGTATCTGGAGGATTGAGGTGGAGATTGAGACATTCCTAGTAATGTGTTAGACCTCACTAAGATTCTCCTCGCTCCCCTTTCCATTTCTGGCGTTTGTGGTCTGAGTATTTTTCTCTGTTTGTCAGGTTTGTCTTATGTACACCCCACCTTGCTGTCTGGGAGGTTGAGACTGCAAGGTTATCGCCGTTATTTTTGTCGGTCGGTCTCTTTGTCTTATGTACCATTACTTGTCCTCATGAGGCTTTCGTGTTTTTTTTTTTCTTCTTCTTCTCAGTGTCGTCATCTTGTAAATCCCTATTCGTACAAAACCCCTCACCAGGTTCAAGAACAGTTTTAACCTAAGTTCTTGAGATCGACAATGAGTTTCCTTGGTCTGTGCACGGACTATTTTAGAAGACTTGCCCAAAGAAGTTAGGGTCCTAAGCTAGGGACCCAAGCCATCCTGAAAGAATTAAACCTACTTAGTGAAGAGATAGATTAAGCATTGTGCTCGTGAGAACCTCAAACTCTCCCCTTTGTCAAGCAAAGTTGATCCTGCCTGAGGCAGGAAAAAGGAGAGTTTAAAGAAAACAGATATTAGCATGGGAGGAGGCCCATCTCTTCCAGCTGAATCCCCGCTGGGCTGCCTTTTGGCCAGTTGAAAAGGTAGAGTTATGAATGAGCCCTTGACCAAAAAGCGGATGATTCGCCTGTATAACAGCATATGGCCTCAATACCAGTTGGGGGAACAAGAACAGTGGCCCCCAGAGGGGTCTTCACGTTGTGCTACAATACTTCAATTGCATTTGTCCTGCAGAAGAACTCAAAAGTGGGACCTTATGTACAAAAAAGAAAAGAAAAGAAAAGAAAAATTTTCAAAGCCTTCAGGTCTCTCTACCAGACCTTGCACCCCCCTAATCAGGTTTTCTTCCAGGGAAAATCAAAGGCCAAAGTACTCCCTGAATCCTCCTCAGAGGACCCCCTCCTAGAGACATGGGCTATGGCCACCGTTTCGGCTCCCCCGCCCCCGTATAGGGGAGGTGCGGTAGAAGCCGAGGGGTCGGACCGTGGAACCACAAGGTCTCCAAACAGAATGGTCGAGCCCGATTCTAGCTTGGCCGGCACACCAAAGGCGGATGGAGGAGGAGGATGAGACAGTGAAGGTCCGGCTACTTCAGGTTTGGTCTCCCCTTCTCATACCCATCAGGGTACCGTTTTGGGTGAGGGTGTCTCAGGAGTCCAGGCAGGGCAATACCCACTGAGAGAAGTTCCTGCCGGAGTGGTTGATAAAGGGCAGCCACAGGGGACAATGCTGGTACATACTCCATTTTCCACCTGTGATCTATGTAACTGGAAGAGCCACAGCTCCCCCTACCGGAGTGACCCAGACAAAATGACTGAACTGTTTCTTTCTCTTTTCTCTACTCACCGCCCTACCTGGGCAGACACACAGGCGCTCCGCACCACACTGTTAACTTCAGAAGAACGCCCTATGGTGTTAGAGCAGGCTCGGAAAGAGGCTGATAGGCTCTATAACTTAGACCCTAGCAATGGAGCCCGACCCCCTGAGACAGAAGCCATTCCTACTAGAGATCCGGGTTGGAATCACAATGCGGAAGAAGGGGCGAGTAGACTTCATTTCTATGGAGACTGCTTAATCGTTGGGTTGAGAAACGGGGCCCCCAAACCCAAGAGCTTGCAAAAGTTTAGAGAAATTATCCAGGCAGGAAAGAAAGACCCATCCACTTTCTTAGAAAGAGTGACAGACACGTTTCCTCAGTACGCTGGTATCAGCCCGGAAGAACCCAACAGCGCCCGGCTGATAAACCCGACTTTTATTTCGCAGAGCGGCCCTGATATGCAAAAACAAAAAATTTACAAACTTTAGACGGAGGACTTGGGATGCCTATAGGGCAGCCGTTTGAAGCAGCTTTGAAGGTGTTCACTAACCGGAACCAGGTAGCAGAACAAAAGTCAAAACAAAGATGAAACAAAAGGCAGCCTTACTAGCAGCAGCCTTAACGCCCCTCCTCCCCCAGTGAAGAGGAGGGAAGGGAGATAAGAACCATAAGAAGGACCACCCCGGGGCGAGGAGGGAGAGCTTTAGAACCTGACCAGTGCGCCTTCTGTAAACGACGACGGGGCCACTGGAAGCCGGAGTGCCCAGAGAGAAGGGAAAGGCGAGACGGAACAAAACTGGCCGCTCTCCAGGCTTATCCGGAAGGGCCGGCACGGTTAGATGATTCCGAATGACGGGGCCCAGGGGCTCAAACCTCGTCAGCTATCTCCCACCGCGAGCCCCAGAGCCCACGGGTAACTCTAAAGGTGGGAGGACGCCCTATTGACTTTATTCTGGACACGGGTGCCACCTTTTCGCTTTTGAACACCGCGACATCTCCCCTTAGTCCACGTACTGCCCCAGTGGTAGGGGTTTCAGGAAAACTTTCAACTCGGCCTTTCCTCCAACCGGTGAATTGTGAAATCGGAAAAGACTTGTTATACCACGAGTTCCTTTATATGCCGGAATGCCCCGCAACCCCTCCTCGGGAGGGATATATTGTCAAAATTTGGGGCACGAGTCAGCTTTGGGCCTTCTCGAATTTTGGTGCAAATTCTGCCCGAACAGGCATGCGCTTTGCAAGCAGTCCTGTTGCTAGAGGAACCAGCGGCCCCTAGGGACATCCCTGTCCACATACAACAAGAAGTGAGCCCGGAAGTCTGGGCATCCAGGAGGCCGGGAAGGGCCAGGTTCGCGGAGCCAGTCAAAATTGCCCTAAAGCCTGGAGCGCCCGTTGTAAATCAGAAACAATACCCGCTCGGTAGAGAAGCTCTGGAAGGGATTACTCCACGGGGCCAAAGATGTATAGAAATTGGATTTTTAAGACCATGCCGGTCACCATATAACACCCCCATTCTGCCAGTGTTAAAGCCCGGGACAGGAGAATATCGGTTTGTGCAAGACTTAAGAAAGATGAATCAAATAGTAAAAGATATTCATTCACCCGGTTGTGCCCACCCATGTACTCTCCTAGTAACCGTACCCAGCATATATGCTTGGTTTTCAGTATTAGATCTGAAAGATCCTTTCTTCTGCATTCCCTTGCATCCTGAGTCGCAACTTTTGTTTGCGTTTGAATGGACTGATTTAGAAACAGGGACCAAAAGGCACCTCACATGGCAGGTGCTGGTCCAAGGGTTCAAGAACTCCCCCACAATTTTCGGAGAGCCATTGTGTAAAGACATGAGGGCCTTGCAACTAGCAAAGGGGATGGTCTTAACGATATTTTCGTGGCAAGTGAAAGTCAAGAAGACGCAGATGGTCTTAAACCATCTGGCTAGGTGTGGGTACCGAGTTTCCAAAAGGAAAGCCCAAATATCACGACAACGAGGAAGATAACTGGGGTTCCAAATACCACAGGGGCAGCGGAGCCTTCTGCAAGACCGGCGAGAAGTTATTATGCGGGTAGCGACCCCTACCTCTGAGTGACAACTTAGAGGTTTTCTTGGGATGGCAGGTTTCTGACGACTCTGGATACCAGGGTTTGGACTCATGGCAAAATTTGGTGGCCCGTACGGGGCCTCCAGCCGTTTGAGACGCGGTGGCCCGGCGGCGGGGCCCGGGCCTGATGGACAGTTCTCCTACCAAGCGGCCGCTGAGGACTCTCTTTGTCCCCCGAGGCTGTCCCCAGACCCGGGCTCCCCTGCAGCGCCACCGGTCCCCAACCGCGCCAAAGAGATGGGTGAAAGCAAGACCTGACCAGGATCCTGAGGTGAGTCCGCGACCCTCTCCCCGTTGCGCTCAGGGCCGGGGCGGATAGGGCGGGCCAGCGTGGCTTCCGGAAACGGACCCGGGCCCTTGGTTTCTCAGGCGAGTGGCGCCATGGAGGACCGTCCCCGTGAGTAGAATGGTAAGGAGGGACTCTTGGTGACTCTGGAGCTGGGCAGCCGAATCAGTGTGCATGGGCCGTGGGTTTTTGTATCTGGATCGTTGTCTGCCCCTGGTTGCTGCACCCTGGTTTGGGGAAGTGGGTAGAGACATCTCTGTCGGTTTAGATTGGGAGATTGGAGCCCCTCGGCCTGGCATTGAGGATAGGAGGTATCTGGAGGATTGAGGTGGAGATTGAGACATTCCTAGTAATGTGTTAGACCTCACTAAGATTCTCCTCGCTCCCCTTTCCATTTCTGGCGTTTGTGGTCTGAGTATTTTTCTCTGTTTGTCAGGTTTGTCTTATGTACACCCCACCTTGCTGTCTGGGAGGTTGAGACTGCAAGGTTATCGCCGTTATTTTTGTCGGTCGGTCTCTTTGTCTTATGTACCATTACTTGTCCTCATGAGGCTTTCGTGTTTTTTTTTTTCTTCTTCTTCTCAGTGTCGTCATCTTGTAAATCCCTATTCGTACAAAACCCCTCACCAGGTTCAAGAACAGTTTTAACCTAAGTTCTTGAGATCGACAATGAGTTTCCTTGGTCTGTGCACGGACTATTTTAGAAGACTTGCCCAAAGAAGTTAGGGTCCTAAGCTAGGGACCCAAGCCATCCTGAAAGAATTAAACCTACTTAGTGAAGAGATAGATTAAGCATTGTGCTCGTGAGAACCTCAAACTCTCCCCTTTGTCAAGCAAAGTTGATCCTGCCTGAGGCAGGAAAAAGGAGAGTTTAAAGAAAACAGATATTAGCATGGGAGGAGGCCCATCTCTTCCAGCTGAATCCCCGCTGGGCTGCCTTTTGGCCAGTTGAAAAGGTAGAGTTATGAATGAGCCCTTGACCAAAAAGCGGATGATTCGCCTGTATAACAGCATATGGCCTCAATACCAGTTGGGGGAACAAGAACAGTGGCCCCCAGAGGGGTCTTCACGTTGTGCTACAATACTTCAATTGCATTTGTCCTGCAGAAGAACTCAAAAGTGGGACCTTATGTACAAAAAAGAAAAGAAAAGAAAAGAAAAATTTTCAAAGCCTTCAGGTCTCTCTACCAGACCTTGCACCCCCCTAATCAGGTTTTCTTCCAGGGAAAATCAAAGGCCAAAGTACTCCCTGAATCCTCCTCAGAGGACCCCCTCCTAGAGACATGGGCTATGGCCACCGTTTCGGCTCCCCCGCCCCCGTATAGGGGAGGTGCGGTAGAAGCCGAGGGGTCGGACCGTGGAACCACAAGGTCTCCAAACAGAATGGTCGAGCCCGATTCTAGCTTGGCCGGCACACCAAAGGCGGATGGAGGAGGAGGATGAGACAGTGAAGGTCCGGCTACTTCAGGTTTGGTCTCCCCTTCTCATACCCATCAGGGTACCGTTTTGGGTGAGGGTGTCTCAGGAGTCCAGGCAGGGCAATACCCACTGAGAGAAGTTCCTGCCGGAGTGGTTGATAAAGGGCAGCCACAGGGGACAATGCTGGTACATACTCCATTTTCCACCTGTGATCTATGTAACTGGAAGAGCCACAGCTCCCCCTACCGGAGTGACCCAAACAAAATGACTGAACTGTTTCTTTCTCTTTTCTCTACTCACCGCCCTACCTGGGCAGACACACAGGCGCTCCGCACCACACTGTTAACTTCAGAAGAACGCCCTATGGTGTTAGAGCAGGCTCGGAAAGAGGCTGATAGGCTCTATAACTTAGACCCTAGCAATGGAGCCCGACCCCCTGAGACAGAAGCCATTCCTACTAGAGATCCGGGTTGGAATCACAATGCGGAAGAAGGGGCGAGTAGACTTCATTTCTATGGAGACTGCTTAATCGTTGGGTTGAGAAACGGGGCCCCCAAACCCAAGAGCTTGCAAAAGTTTAGAGAAATTATCCAGGCAGGAAAGAAAGACCCATCCACTTTCTTAGAAAGAGTGACAGACACGTTTCCTCAGTACGCTGGTATCAGCCCGGAAGAACCCAACAGCGCCCGGCTGATAAACCCGACTTTTATTTCGCAGAGCGGCCCTGATATGCAAAAACAAAAAATTTACAAACTTTAGACGGAGGACTTGGGATGCCTATAG
Source organism: Elephas maximus indicus (assembly GCF_024166365.1). Lineage (NCBI taxonomy): Eukaryota > Metazoa > Chordata > Mammalia > Proboscidea > Elephantidae > Elephas > Elephas maximus. Next base: position 94,876,915 of record NC_064846.1, on the reverse strand, counting down.
GGCAGCCGTTTGAAGCAGCTTTGAAGGTGTTCACTAACCGGAACCAGGTAGCAGAACAAAAGTCAAAACAAAGATGAAACAAAAGGCAGCCTTACTAGCAGCAGCCTTAACGCCCCTCCTCCCCCAGTGAAGAGGAGGGAAGGGAGATAAGAACCATAAGAAGGACCACCCCGGGGCGAGGAGGGAGAGCTTTAGAACCTGACCAGTGCGCCTTCTGTAAACGACGACGGGGCCACTGGAAGCCGGAGTGCCCAGAGAGAAGGGAAAGGCGAGACGGAACAAAACTGGCCGCTCTCCAGGCTTATCCGGAAGGGCCGGCACGGTTAGATGATTCCGAATGACGGGGCCCAGGGGCTCAAACCTCGTCAGCTATCTCCCACCGCGAGCCCCAGAGCCCACGGGTAACTCTAAAGGTGGGAGGACGCCCTATTGACTTTATTCTGGACACGGGTGCCACCTTTTCGCTTTTGAACACCGCGACATCTCCCCTTAGTCCACGTACTGCCCCAGTGGTAGGGGTTTCAGGAAAACTTTCAACTCGGCCTTTCCTCCAACCGGTGAATTGTGAAATCGGAAAAGACTTGTTATACCACGAGTTCCTTTATATGCCGGAATGCCCCGCAACCCCTCCTCGGGAGGGATATATTGTCAAAATTTGGGGCACGAGTCAGCTTTGGGCCTTCTCGAATTTTGGTGCAAATTCTGCCCGAACAGGCATGCGCTTTGCAAGCAGTCCTGTTGCTAGAGGAACCAGCGGCCCCTAGGGACATCCCTGTCCACATACAACAAGAAGTGAGCCCGGAAGTCTGGGCATCCAGGAGGCCGGGAAGGGCCAGGTTCGCGGAGCCAGTCAAAATTGCCCTAAAGCCTGGAGCGCCCGTTGTAAATCAGAAACAATACCCGCTCGGTAGAGAAGCTCTGGAAGGGATTACTCCACGGGGCCAAAGATGTATAGAAATTGGATTTTTAAGACCATGCCGGTCACCATATAACACCCCCATTCTGCCAGTGTTAAAGCCCGGGACAGGAGAATATCGGTTTGTGCAAGACTTAAGAAAGATGAATCAAATAGTAAAAGATATTCATTCACCCGGTTGTGCCCAGCCCATGTACTCTCCTAGTAACCGTACCCAGCATATATGCTTGGTTTTCAGTATTAGATCTGAAAGATCCTTTCTTCTGCATTCCCTTGCATCCTGAGTCGCAACTTTTGTTTGCGTTTGAATGGACTGATTTAGAAACAGGGACCAAAAGGCACCTCACATGGCAGGTGCTGGTCCAAGGGTTCAAGAACTCCCCCACAATTTTCGGAGAGCCATTGTGTAAAGACATGAGGGCCTTGCAACTAGAAAAGGGGATGGCCTTAAGGATATTTTTGTGGCAAGTGAAAGTCAAGAAGACGCAGATCGAAATACCATCCTGGTCTTAAACCATCTGGCTAGGTGTGGGTACCGAGTTTCCAAAAGGAAAGCCCAAATATCACGACAACGAGGAAGATAACTGGGGTTCCAAATACCACAGGGGCAGCGGAGCCTTCTGCAAGACCGGCGAGAAGTTATTATGCGGGTAGCGACCCCTACCTCTGAGTGACAACTTAGAGGTTTTCTTGGGATGGCAGGTTTCTGACGACTCTGGATACCAGGGTTTGGACTCATGGCAAAATTTGGTGGCCCGTACGGGGCCTCCAGCCGTTTGAGACGCGGTGGCCCGGCGGCGGGGCCCGGGCCTGATGGACAGTTCTCCTACCAAGCGGCCGCTGAGGACTCTCTTTGTCCCCCGAGGCTGTCCCCAGACCCGGGCTCCCCTGCAGCGCCACCGGTCCCCAACCGCGCCAAAGAGATGGGTGAAAGCAAGACCTGACCAGGATCCTGAGGTGAGTCCGCGACCCTCTCCCCGTTGCGCTCAGGGCCGGGGCGGATAGGGCGGGCCAGCGTGGCTTCCGGAAACGGACCCGGGCCCTTGGTTTCTCAGGCGAGTGGCGCCATGGAGGACCGTCCCCGTGAGTAGAATGGTAAGGAGGGACTCTTGGTGACTCTGGAGCTGGGCAGCCGAATCAGTGTGCATGGGCCGTGGGTTTTTGTATCTGGATCGTTGTCTGCCCCTGGTTGCTGCACCCTGGTTTGGGGAAGTGGGTAGAGACATCTCTGTCGGTTTAGATTGGGAGATTGGAGCCCCTCGGCCTGGCATTGAGGATAGGAGGTATCTGGAGGATTGAGGTGGAGATTGAGACATTCCTAGTAATGTGTTAGACCTCACTAAGATTCTCCTCGCTCCCCTTTCCATTTCTGGCGTTTGTGGTCTGAGTATTTTTCTCTGTTTGTCAGGTTTGTCTTATGTACACCCCACCTTGCTGTCTGGGAGGTTGAGACTGCAAGGTTATCGCCGTTATTTTTGTCGGTCGGTCTCTTTGTCTTATGTACCATTACTTGTCCTCATGAGGCTTTCGTGTTTTTTTTTTTTCTTCTTCTTCTCAGTGTCGTCATCTTGTAAATCCCTATTCGTACAAAACCCCTCACCAGGTTCAAGAACAGTTTTAACCTAAGTTCTTGAGATCGACAATGAGTTTCCTTGGTCTGTGCACGGACTATTTTAGAAGACTTGCCCAAAGAAGTTAGGGTCCTAAGCTAGGGACCCAAGCCATCCTGAAAGAATTAAACCTACTTAGTGAAGAGATAGATTAAGCATTGTGCTCGTGAGAACCTCAAACTCTCCCCTTTGTCAAGCAAAGTTGATCCTGCCTGAGGCAGGAAAAAGGAGAGTTTAAAGAAAACAGATATTAGCATGGGAGGAGGCCCATCTCTTCCAGCTGAATCCCCGCTGGGCTGCCTTTTGGCCAGTTGAAAAGGTAGAGTTATGAATGAGCCCTTGACCAAAAAGCGGATGATTCGCCTGTATAACAGCATATGGCCTCAATACCAGTTGGGGGAGCAAGAACAGTGGCCCCCAGAGGGGTCTTCACGTTGTGCTACAATACTTCAATTGCATTTGTCCTGCAGAAGAACTCAAAAGTGGGACCTTATGTACAAAAAAGAAAAGAAAAGAAAAGAAAAATTTTCAAAGCCTTCAGGTCTCTCTACCAGACCTTGCACCCCCCTAATCAGGTTTTCTTCCAGGGAAAATCAAAGGCCAAAGTACTCCCTGAATCCTCCTCAGAGGACCCCCTCCTAGAGACATGGGCTATGGCCACCGTTTCGGCTCCCCCGCCCCCGTATAGGGGAGGTGCGGTAGAAGCCGAGGGGTCGGACCGTGGAACCACAAGGTCTCCAAACAGAATGGTCGAGCCCGATTCTAGCTTGGCCGGCACACCAAAGGCGGATGGAGGAGGAGGATGAGACAGTGAAGGTCCGGCTACTTCAGGTTTGGTCTCCCCTTCTCATACCCATCAGGGTACCGTTTTGGGTGAGGGTGTCTCAGGAGTCCAGGCAGGGCAATACCCACTGAGAGAAGTTCCTGCCGGAGTGGTTGATAAAGGGCAGCCACAGGGGACAATGCTGGTACATACTCCATTTTCCACCTGTGATCTATGTAACTGGAAGAGCCACAGCTCCCCCTACCGGAGTGACCCAAACAAAATGACTGAACTGTTTCTTTCTCTTTTCTCTACTCACCGCCCTACCTGGGCAGACACACAGGCGCTCCGCACCACACTGTTAACTTCAGAAGAACGCCCTATGGTGTTAGAGCAGGCTCGGAAAGAGGCTGATAGGCTCTATAACTTAGACCCTAGCAATGGAGCCCGACCCCCTGAGACAGAAGCCATTCCTACTAGAGATCCGGGTTGGAATCACAATGCGGAAGAAGGGGCGAGTAGACTTCATTTCTATGGAGACTGCTTAATCGTTGGGTTGAGAAACGGGGCCCCCAAACCCAAGAGCTTGCAAAAGTTTAGAGAAATTATCCAGGCAGGAAAGAAAGACCCATCCACTTTCTTAGAAAGAGTGACAGACACGTTTCCTCAGTACGCTGGTATCAACCCGGAAGAACCCAACAGCGCCCGGCTGATAAACCCGACTTTTATTTCGCAGAGCGGCCCTGATATGCAAAAACAAAAAATTTACAAACTTTAGACGGAGGACTTGGGATGCCTATAGGGCAGCCGTTTGAAGCAGCTTTGAAGGTGTTCACTAACCGGAACCAGGTAGCAGAACAAAAGTCAAAACAAAGATGAAACAAAAGGCAGCCTTACTAGCAGCAGCCTTAATGCCCCTCCTCCCCCAGTGAAGAGGTGGGAAGGGAGATAAGAACCATAAGAAGGACCACCCCGGGGCGAGGAGGGAGAGCTTTAGAACCTGACCAGTGCGCCTTCTGTAAACGACGACGGGGCCACTGGAAGCCGGAGTGCCCAGAGAGAAGGGAAAGGCGAGACGGAACAAAACTGGCCGCTCTCCAGGCTTATCCGGAAGGGCCGGCACGGTTAGATGATTCCGAATGACGGGGCCCAGGGGCTCAAACCTCGTCAGCTATCTCCCACCGCGAGCCCCAGAGCCCACGGGTAACTCTAAAGGTGGGAGGACGCCCTATTGACTTTATTCTGGACACGGGTGCCACCTTTTCGCTTTTGAACACCGCGACATCTCCCCTTAGTCCACGTACTGCCCCAGTGGTAGGGGTTTCAGGAAAACTTTCAACTCGGCCTTTCCTCCAACCGGTGAATTGTGAAATCGGAAAAGACTTGTTATACCACGAGTTCCTTTATATGCCGGAATGCCCCGCAACCCCTCCTCGGGAGGGATATATTGTCAAAATTTGGGGCACGAGTCAGCTTTGGGCCTTCTCGAATTTTGGTGCAAATTCTGCCCGAACAGGCATGCGCTTTGCAAGCAGTCCTGTTGCTAGAGGAACCAGCGGCCCCTAGGGACATCCCTGTCCACATACAACAAGAAGTGAGCCCGGAAGTCTGGGCATCCAGGAGGCCGGGAAGGGCCAGGTTCGCGGAGCCAGTCAAAATTGCCCTAAAGCCTGGAGCGCCCGTTGTAAATCAGAAACAATACCCGCTCGGTAGAGAAGCTCTGGAAGGGATTACTCCACGGGGCCAAAGATGTATAGAAATTGGATTTTTAAGACCATGCCGGTCACCATATAACACCCCCATTCTGCCAGTGTTAAAGCCCGGGACAGGAGAATATCGGTTTGTGCAAGACTTAAGAAAGATGAATCAAATAGTAAAAGATATTCATTCACCCGGTAGTGCCCAGCCCATTGTACCTCTGAGCGACAACTTAGAGGTTTTCTTGGGATGGCAGTTTTCTGTCGAATCTGGATACCAGGGTTTGGAATCATGGCAAAATTTGGTGGTCCGTACGGGGCCTCCAGCCATTTGAGACGCCGTGGCCCGGCGGCGGGGCCCGGGCCTGATGGACAGTTCTCCTACCAAGCGGCCGCTGAGGACTCTCTTTGTCCCCCGAGGCTGTCCCCAGACCCGGGCTCCCCTGCAGCGCCACCGGTCCCCAACCGCGCCAAAGAGATGGGTGAAAGCAAGACCTGACCAGGATCCTGAGGTGAGTCCGCGACCCCCTCCCCGTTGCGTTCAGGGCCGGGGCGGATAGGGAGGGCCAGCGTGGCTTCCGGAAACGGACCCGGGCCCTTGGTTTCTCAGGCGAGTGGCGCCATGGAGAACCGTCCCCGTGAGTAGAATGGTAAGGAGGGACTCTTGGTGACTCTAAAGCTGGGCAGCCGAATCAGTGTGCATGGGCCGTGGGTTTCTGTATCTGGATCGTTGTCTGCCTCTGCTTGCTGCACCCTGGTTTGGGGAAGTGGGTATAGACATCTCTGTCGATTTAGATTGGGAGATTGGAGCCCCTCCGCCTGGCACTGAGGATAGGAGGTATCTGGAGGATTGAAGTGGAGATTGAGACGTTCCTAGTAATGTGTTAGACCTCACTAAGATTCTCCTCGCTCCCTGTTTCCTTTCTGGCGTTTGTGGTCTGAGTGTTTTTCTCTGTTTGTCAGGTTTTTCTTATGTACAACCCACCTTGCTGTCTGGGAGGTTGAGACTGCAAGGTTATCGCCGTTATTTTTGTCGGTCGGTCTCTTTGTCTTATGTACCATTACTTGTCCTCATGAGGCTTTCGTTTTTTTTTTTCTTCTCGGTGTCGCCATCTTGTAAATCCCTATTCGTACAAAACCCCTCACCAGGTTCAAGAACAGTTTTAACCTAAGTTCTTGAGATCAACAATGAGTTTCCTTGGTCTGTGCACGGACTATTTTAGAAGACTTGCCCAAAGAAGTTAGGGTCCTAAGCTAGGGACCCAAGCCATCCTGAAAGAATTAAACCTACTTAGTGAAGAGATAGATTAAGCATTGTGCTCGTGAGAACCTCAAACTCTCCCCTTTGTCAAGCAAAGTTGATCCTGCCTGAGGCAGGAAAAAGGAGAGTTTAAAGAAAACAGATATTAGCATGGGAGGAGGCCCATCTCTTCCAGCTGAATCCCCGCTGGGCTGCCTTTTGGCCAGTTGAAAAGGTAGAGTTATGAATGAGCCCTTGACCAAAAAGCGGATGATTCGCCTGTATAACAGCATATGGCCTCAATACCAGTTGGGGGAACAAGAACAGTGGCCCCCAGAGGGGTCTTCACGTTGTGCTACAATACTTCAATTGCATTTGTCCTGCAGAAGAACTCAAAAGTGGGACCTTATGTACAAAAAAGAAAAGAAAAGAAAAGAAAAATTTTCAAAGCCTTCAGGTCTCTCTACCAGACCTTGCACCCCCCTAATCAGGTTTTCTTCCAGGGAAAATCAAAGGCCAAAGTACTCCCTGAATCCTCCTCAGAGGACCCCCTCCTAGAGACATGGGCTATGGCCACCGTTTCGGCTCCCCCGCCCCCGTATAGGGGAGGTGCGGTAGAAGCCGAGGGGTCGGACCGTGGAACCACAAGGTCTCCAAACAGAATGGTCGAGCCCGATTCTAGCTTGGCCGGCACACCAAAGGCGGATGGAGGAGGAGAATGAGACAGTGAAGGTCCGGCTACTTCAGGTATGGTCTCCCCTTCTCATACCCATCAGGGTACCGTTTTGGGTGAGGGTGTCTCAGGAGTCCAGGCAGGGCAATACCCACTGAGAGAAGTTCCTGCCGGAGTGGTTGATAAAGGGCAGCCACAGGGGACAATGCTGGTACATACTCCATTTTCCACCTGTGATCTATGTAACTGGAAGAGCCACAGCTCCCCCTACCGGAGTGACCCAAACAAAATGACTGAACTGTTTCTTTCTCTTTTCTCTACTCACCGCCCTACCTGGGCAGACACACAGGCGCTCCGCACCACACTGTTAACTTCAGAAGAACGCCCTATGGTGTTAGAGCAGGCTCGGAAAGAGGCTGATAGGCTCTATAACTTAGACCCTAGCAATGGAGCCCGACCCCCTGAGACAGAAGCCATTCCTACTAGAGATCCGGGTTGGAATCACAATGCGGAAGAAGGGGCGAGTAGACTTCATTTCTATGGAGACTGCTTAATCGTTGGGTTGAGAAACGGGGCCCCCAAACCCAAGAGCTTGCAAAAGTTTAGAGAAATTATCCAGGCAGGAAAGAAAGACCCATCCACTTTCTTAGAAAGAGTGACAGACACGTTTCCTCAGTACGCTGGTATCAGCCCGGAAGAACCCAACAGCGCCCGGCTGATAAACCCGACTTTTATTTCGCAGAGCGGCCCTGATATGCAAAAACAAAAAATTTACAAACTTTAGACGGAGGACTTGGGATGCCTATAGGGCAGCCGTTTGAAGCAGCTTTGAAGGTGTTCACTAACCGGAACCAGGTAGCAGAACAAAAGTCAAAACAAAGATGAAACAAAAGGCAGCCTTACTAGCAGCAGCCTTAACGCCCCTCCTCCCCCAGTGAAGAGGAGGGAAGGGAGATAAGAACCATAAGAAGGACCACCCCGGGGCGAGGAGGGAGAGCTTTAGAACCTGACCAGTGCGCCTTCTGTAAACGACGACGGGGCCACTGGAAGCCGGAGTGCCCAGAGAGAAGGGAAAGGCGAGACGGAACAAAACTGGCCGCTCTCCAGGCTTATCCGGAAGGGCCGGCACGGTTAGATGATTCCGAATGACGGGGCCCAGGGGCTCAAACCTCGTCAGCTATCTCCCACCGCGAGCCCCAGAGCCCACGGGTAACTCTAAAGGTGGGAGGACGCCCTATTGACTTTATTCTGGACACGGGTGCCACCTTTTCGCTTTTGAACACCGCGACATCTCCCCTTAGTCCACGTACTGCCCCAGTGGTAGGGGTTTCAGGAAAACTTTCAACTCGGCCTTTCCTCCAACCGGTGAATTGTGAAATCGGAAAAGACTTGTTATACCACGAGTTCCTTTATATGCCGGAATGCCCCGCAACCCCTCCTCGGGAGGGATATATTGTCAAAATTTGGGGCACGAGTCAGCTTTGGGCCTTCTCGAATTTTGGTGCAAATTCTGCCCGAACAGGCATGCGCTTTGCAAGCAGTCCTGTTGCTAGAGGAACCAGCGGCCCCTAGGGACATCCCTGTCCACATACAACAAGAAGTGAGCCCGGAAGTCTGGGCATCCAGGAGGCCGGGAAGGGCCAGGTTCGCGGAGCCAGTCAAAATTGCCCTAAAGCCTGGAGCGCCCGTTGTAAATCAGAAACAATACCCGCTCGGTAGAGAAGCTCTGGAAGGGATTACTCCACGGGGCCAAAGATGTATAGAAATTGGATTTTTAAGACCATGCCGGTCACCATATAACACCCCCATTCTGCCAGTGTTAAAGCCCGGGACAGGAGAATATCGGTTTGTGCAAGACTTAAGAAAGATGAATCAAATAGTAAAAGATATTCATTCACCCGGTAGTGCCCAGCCCATTGTACCTCTGAGCGACAACTTAGAGGTTTTCTTGGGATGGCAGTTTTCTGTCGAATCTGGATACCAGGGTTTGGAATCATGGCAAAATTTGGTGGTCCGTACGGGGCCTCCAGCCATTTGAGACGCCGTGGCCCGGCGGCGGGGCCCGGGCCTGATGGACAGTTCTCCTACCAAGCGGCCGCTGAGGACTCTCTTTGTCCCCCGAGGCTGTCCCCAGACCCGGGCTCCCCTGCAGCGCCACCGGTCCCCAACCGCGCCAAAGAGATGGGTGAAAGCAAGACCTGACCAGGATCCTGAGGTGAGTCCGCGACCCCCTCCCCGTTGCGTTCAGGGCCGGGGCGGATAGGGAGGGCCAGCGTGGCTTCCGGAAACGGACCCGGGCCCTTGGTTTCTCAGGCGAGTGGCGCCATGGAGGACCGTCCCCGTGAGTAGAATGGTAAGGAGGGACTCTTGGTGACTCTAAAGCTGGGCAGCCGAATCAGTGTGCATGGGCCGTGGGTTTCTGTATCTGGATCGTTGTCTGCCTCTGCTTGCTGCACCCTGGTTTGGGGAAGTGGGTATAGACATCTCTGTCGATTTAGATTGGGAGATTGGAGCCCCTCCGCCTGGCACTGAGGATAGGAGGTATCTGGAGGATTGAAGTGGAGATTGAGACGTTCCTAGTAATGTGTTAGACCTCACTAAGATTCTCCTCGCTCCCTGTTTCCTTTCTGGCGTTTGTGGTCTGAGTGTTTTTCTCTGTTTGTCAGGTTTTTCTTATGTACAACCCACCTTGCTGTCTGGGAGGTTGAGACTGCAAGGTTATCGCCGTTATTTTTGTCGGTCGGTCTCTTTGTCTTATGTACCATTACTTGTCCTCATGAGGCTTTCGTTTTTTTTTTTCTTCTCGGTGTCGCCATCTTGTAAATCCCTATTTATACAAAACCCCTCACCAGGTTCAAGAACAGTTTTAACCTAAGTTCTTGAGAGTGACATTGCGTTTCATTGGTCTGTGTACGGACTATTTTAGAAGACTTGCCCAAAGAAGTTCGGGTCCTAAGCTAGGGACCCAAGCAATCCTGAAAGAATTCAACCTAATTAGTGAAGAGATAGATTAAGCATTGTGCTCGTGAGAACCTCAAACTCTCCCCTTTGTCAAGCAAAGTTGATCCTGCCTGAGGCAGGAAAAACAGAGTTTAAAGAGAACAGATATTAGCATGGGAAGAGGCCCATCTATTCCAGCTGAATTCCCGCTGGGCTGCCTTTTTTCCAGTTGGAAAGGTAGAGCTATGAATAAGCCCTTGACCAAAAAGCCGATGATTCGCCTGTATAACAGGATATGGCCTCAATACCAGTTCAGGGAACAAGAACAGTGGCCCCCAGAGGGGTCTTTACGTTATGCTACAATACTTCAATTGGATTTGTCCTGGAGAAGAACTAGAAAGTGGGACCTTATGTACAAGAAGGTAAAGAAAAGAAAAATTTTCAAAGCCTTCAGGTCTCTCTACCAGACCTTGCGCCCCCCTAATCAGGTTTTCTTCCAGGGAAAATCAAAGGCCAAAGTACTCCCTGAATCCTCCTCAGAGGACCCCCTCCTAGAGACATGGGCTATGGCCACCGTTTCGGCTCCCCCTCCCCCGTATAGGGGAGGTGCGGTAGAAGCCGAGGGGTCGGACCGTGGAACCACAAGGTCTCCAAACAGAATGGTCGAGCCCGATTCTAGCTTGGCAGGCACACCAAAGGCGGATGGAGGAGGAGGATGAGACAGTGAAGGTCCGGCTACTTCAGGTATGGTCTCCCCTTCTCATACCCCACGGGGTACCGTTTTGGGTGAGGGTGCCTCAGGAGTCCAGGCAGGGCAATACCACCTGAGAGAAGTTCCTGCCGGAGTGCATGATAAAGGGCAGCCACGGGGGACAATGCTGGTACATACTCCATTTTCCACCTCTGATCTATGTAACTGGAAGAGCCGCAGCTTCCCCTACCGGAGTGACCCAAACAAAATGACTGAACTGTTTCTTTCGATTTTCTCTACTCACCGCCCTGCCTGGGCAGATACACAGGCACTAATCACCACTCTGTTAACTTTAGAAGAACGCCCTATGGTGTTAGAGCAGGCTCGGAAAGAGGCTGATAGGCTCCATAACTTAGACCCTAGTAATGGAGCACGACCCCCTGGGACAGAAGCCATTCCTACTAGAGATCCGGGTTGGAATCACAATGCCGAAGAAGGGGAGAATAGAATTCATTTCTATGGAGATTGCTTAATCGTTGGGTTGAGAAACGGGGCCCCCAAACCCAAGAGCTTACAAAAGTTTAGAGAAAATATCCAGGCAGGAAAGAAAGACCCATCCACTTTCTTAGAAAGAGTGACAGACACGTTTCCTCAGTACGCTGGTATCGACCCGGAAGAACCCAACAACGCCCGGCTGATAAACCTGACTTTTATTTCGCAGATTGGCCCTGATATTCAAAAAAAAATTACAAACATTAGAAGGAGGAGTTGGGATGCCAATAGGGCAGCCGTTTGAAGTAGCTTTGAAGGTGTTCACTAACCGGAACCAGGTAGCAGAACAAAAGTCAAGACAAAAGATGAAACAAAAGGCAGCCTTACTAGCAGCAGCCTTAGCGCCCCTCCTCCGCCAGTTAAGAGGACGGAAGGGAGATAAGAACCATAAGAAGGACCACCCCGGGGCGAGGAGGGAGAGCTTTAGAACCTGACCAGTGCGCCTTCTGTAAACGACGACGGGGCCACTGGAAGCCGGAGTGCCCAGAGAGAAGGGAAAGGCGAGACGGAACAAAACTGGCCGCTCTCCAGGCTTATCCGGAAGGGCCGGCACGGTTAGATGATTCCGAATGACGGGGCCCAGGGGCTGAAACCTCGTCAGCTATCTCCCACCGCGAGCCCCAGAACCCACGCGTAACTCTAAAGGTGGGAGGACGCCCTATTGACTTTATTCTGGACACGGGTGCCACCTTTTCGCTTTTGAACACCGCGACATCTCCCCTTAGTCCACGTACTGCCCCAGTGGTAGGGGTTCCAGGAAAACTTTCAACTCGGCCTTTCCTCCAGCGCTGAATTGTGAAATTGGAAAAGACTTGTTACACCACGAGTTCCTTTATATGCCGGAATGCCCCGCAACCCCTCCTCGGGAGGGATATATTGTCAAAATTTGGGGCACGAGTCACCTTTGGGCCTTCTCGAATTTTTGGTGCATATTCTGCCCGAACAGGCATGCGCTTTGCAAGCAGTCCTGTTGCTAGAGGAACCAGCGGCCCCTAGGGACATCCCTGTCCACATACAACAAGAAGTGAGCCCGGAAGTCTGGGCATCCAGGAGGCCGGGAAGGGCCAGGTTCGCGGAGCCAGTCAAAATTGCCCTAAAGCCTGCAGCGCCCGTTGTAAATCAGAAACAATACCCGCTCGGTTGAAAAGCTCTAGAAGGGATTACTCCACTGGTCCAAAGATGTATAGAAATTGGACTTTTAAGACCATGCCGGTCACCATATAACACCCCCATTCTGCCAGTGTTAAAGCCCGGGACAGGAGAATATCGGTTTGTGCAAGACTTAAGAAAGATGAATCAAATAGTAAAAGATATTCATTCACCCGGTAGTGCCCAGCCCATTGTACCTCTGTGCGACAACTTAGAGGTTTTCTTGGGATGGCAGGTTTCTGTCGAATCTGGATACCAGGGTTTGGAATCATGGCAAAATTTGGTGGCCCGTACGGGGCCTCCAGCCATTTGAGACGCCGTGGCCCGGCGGCGGGGCCCGGGCCTGATGGACAGTTCTCCTACCAAGCGGCCGCTGAGGACTCTCTTTGTCGCCCGAGGCTGTCCCCAGACCCGGGCTCCCCTGCAGCGCCACCGGTCCCCAACCGCGCCAAAGAGATGGGTGAAAGCAAGACCTGACCAGGATCCTGAGGTGAGTCCGCGACCCTCTCCCCGTTGCGTTCAGGGCCGGGGCGGATAGGGAGGGCCAGCGTGGCTTCCGGAAACGGACCCGGGTCCTTGGTTTCTCAGGCGAGTGGCGCCATGGAGGACCGTCCCCGTGAGTAGAATGGTAAGGAGGGACTCTTGGTGACTCTAGAGCTGGGCAGCCGAATCAGTGTGCATGGGCCGTGGGTTTCTGTATCTGGATCGTTGTCTGCCTCTGCTTGCTGCACCCTGGTTTGGGGAAGTGGGTATAGACATCTCTGTCGATTTAGATTGGGAGATTGGAGCCCCTCCGCCTGGCATTGAGGATAGGAGGTATCTGGAGGATTGAAGTGGAGATTGAGACGTTCCTAGTAATGTGTTAGACCTCACTAAGATTCTCCTCGCTCCCTGTTTCCTTTCTGGCGTTTGTGGTCTGAGTGTTTTTCTCTGTTTGTCAGGTTTGTCTTATGTACAACCCACCTTGCTGTCTGGGAGGTTGAGACTGCAAGGTTATCGCCGTTATTTTTGTCGGTCGGTCTCTTTGTCTTATGTACCATTACTTGTCCTCATGAGGCTTTCGTTTTTTTTTTTTTTCTTCTCGGTGTCGCCATCTTGTAAATCCCTATTTATACAAAACCCCTCACCAGGTTCAAGAACAGTTTTAACCTAAGTTCTTGAGAGTGACAATGCGTTTCATTGGTCTGTGTACGGACTATTTTAGAAGACTTGCCCAAAGAAGTTAGGGTCCTAAGCTAGGGACCCAAGCAATCCTGAAAGAATTCAACCTAATTAGTGAAGAGATAGATTAAGCATTGTGCTCGTGAGAACCTCAAACTCTCCCCTTTGTCAAGCAAAGTTGACCCTGCCTGAGGCAGGAAAAACAGAGTTTAAAGAGAACAGACATTAGCATGGGAAGAGGCCCATCTATTCCAGCTGAATCCCCGCCGGGCTGCCTTTTTTCCAGTTGGAAAGGTAGAGCTATGAATAAGCCCTTGACCAAAAAGCCGATGATTCGCCTGTATAACAGGATATGGCCTCAATACCAGTTGGGGGAACAAGAACAGTGGCCCCCAGAGGGGTCTTTACGTTATGCTACAATACTTCAATTGGATTTGTCCTGGAGAAGAACTAGAAAGTGGGACCTTATGTACAAGAAGGTAAAGAAAAGAAAAATTTTCAAAGCCTTCAGGTCTCTCTACCAGACCTTGCGCCCCCCTAATCAGGTTTTCTTCCAGGGAAAATCAAAGGCCAAAGTACTCCCTGAATCCTCCTCAGAGGACCCCCTCCTAGAGACATGGGCTATGGCCACCGTTTCGGCTCCCCCTCCCCCGTATAGGGGAGGTGCGGTAGAAGCCGAGGGGTCGGACCGTGGAACCACAAGGTCTCCAAACAGAATGGTCGAGCCCGATTCTAGCTTGGCAGGCACACCAAAGGCGGATGGAGGAGGAGGATGAGACAGTGAAGGTCCGGCTACTTCAGGTATGGTCTCCCCTTCTCATACCCGACGGGGTACCGTTTTGGGTGAGGGTGCCTCAGGAGTCCAGGCAGGGCAACACCCCCTGAGAGAAGTTCCTGCCGGAGTGCATGATAAAGGGCAGCCACGGGGGACAATGCTGGTACATACTCCATTTTCCACCTCTGATCTATGTAACTGGAAGAGCCGCAGCTTAACCGACCGGAGTGACCCAAACAAAATGACTGAACTGTTTCTTTCGATTTTCTCTACTCACCGCCCTACCTGGGCAGATACACAGGCACTAATCACCACTCTGTTAACTTTAGAAGAACGCCCTATGGTGTTAGAGCAGGCTCGGAAAGAGGCTGATAGGCTCCATAACTTAGACCCTAGTAATGGAGCCCGACCCCCTGGGACAGAAGCCATTCCTACTAGAGATCCGGGTTGGAATCACAATGCGGAAGAAGGGGCGAATAGAATTCATTTCTATGGAGACTGCTTAATCGTTGGGTTGAGAAACAGGTCCCCCAAACCCAAGAGCTTACAAAAGTTTAGAGAAATTATCCAGGCAGGAAAGAAAGACCCATCCACTTTCTTAGAAAGAGTGACAGACACGTTTCCTCAGTACGCTGGTATCGACCCGGAAGAACCCAACAACGCCCGGCTGATAAACCTGACTTTTATTTCGCAGATTGGCCCTGATATTCAAAAAAAAAATTACAAACATTAGAAGGAGGAGTTGGGATGCCAATAGGGCAGCCGTTTGAAGTAGCTTTGAAGGTGTTCACTAACCGGAACCAGGTAGCAGAACAAAAGTCAAAACAAAAGATGAAACAAAAGGCAGCCTTACTAGCAGCAGCCTTAGCGCCCCTCCTCCGCCAGTTAAGAGGACGGAAGGGAGATAAGAACCATAAGAAGGACCACCCCGGGGCGAGGAGGGAGAGCTTTAGAACCTGACCAGTGCGCCTTCTGTAAACGACGACGGGGCCACTGGAAGCCGGAGTGCCCAGAGAGAAGGGAAAGGCGAGACGGAACAAAACTGGCCGCTCTCCAGGCTTATCCGGAAGGGCCGGCACGGTTAGATGATTCCGAATGACGGGGCCCAGGGGCTGAAACCTCGTCAGCTATCTCCCACCGCGAGCCCCAGAACCCACGCGTAACTCTAAAGGTGGGAGGACGCCCTATTGACTTTATTCTGGACACGGGTGCCACCTTTTCGCTTTTGAACACCGCGACATCTCCCCTTAGTCCACGTACTGCCCCAGTGGTAGGGGTTCCAGGAAAACTTTCAACTCGGCCTTTCCTCCAACCGGTGAATTGCGAAATTGGAAAAGACTTGTTACACCACGAGTTCCTTTATATGCCGGAATGCCCCGCAACCCCTCCTCGGGAGGGATATATTGTCAAAATTTGGGGCACGAGTCACCTTTGGGCCTTCTCGAATTTTTGGTGCAAATTCTGCCCGAACAGGCATGCGCTTTGCAAGCAGTCCTGTTGCTAGAGGAACCAGCGGCCCCTAGGGACATCCCTGTCCACATACAACAAGAAGTGAGCCCGGAAGTCTGGGCATCCAGGAGGCCGGGAAGGGCCAGGCTCGCGGAGCCAGTCAAAATTGCCCTAAAGCCTGGAGCGCCCGTTGTAAATCAGAAACAATACCCGCTCGGTAGAAAAGCTCTAGAAGGGATTACTCCACTGGTCCAAAGATGTATAGAAATTGGACTTTTAAGACCATGCCGGTCACCATATAACACCCCCATTCTGCCAGTGTTAAAGCCCGGGACAGGAGAATATCGGTTTGTGCAAGACTTAAGAAAGATGAATCAAATAGTAAAAGATATTCATTCACCCGGTAGTGCCCAGCCCATTGTACCTCTGAGCGACAACTTAGAGGTTTTCTTGGGATGGCAGGTTTCTGTCGAATCTGGATACCAGGGTTTGGAATCATGGCAAAATTTGGTGGCCCGTACGGGGCCTCCAGCCATTTGAGACGCCGTGGCCCGGCGGCGGGGCCCGGGCCTGATGGACAGTTCTCCTACCAAGCGGCCGCTGAGGACTCTCTTTGTCCCCCGAGGCTGTCCCCAGACCCGGGCTCCCCTGCAGCGCCACCGGTCCCCAACCGCGCCAAAGAGATGGGTGAAAGCAAGACCTGACCAGGATCCTGAGGTGAGTCCGCGACCCTCTCCCCGTTGCGTTCAGGGCCGGGGCGGATAGGGCGGGCCAGCGTGGCTTCCGGAAACGGACCCGGGCCCTTGGTTTCTCAGGCGAGTGGCGCCATGGAGGACCGTCCCCGTGAGTAGAATGGTAAGGAGGGACTCTTGGTGACTCTAGAGCTGGGCAGCCGAATCAGTGTGCATGGGCCGTGGGTTTCTGTATCTGGATCGTTGTCTGCCTCTGCTTGCTGCACCCTGGTTTGGGGAAGTGGGTATAGACAGCTCTGTCGATTTAGATTGGGAGATTGGAGCCCCTCCGCCTGGCATTGAGGATAGGAGGTATCTGGAGGATTGAAGTGGAGATTGAGACGTTCCTAGTAATGTGTTAGACCTCACTAAGATTCTCCTCGCTCCCTGTTTCCTTTCTGGCGTTTGTGGTCTGAGTGTTTTTCTCTGTTTGTCAGGTTTGTCTTATGTACACCCCACCTTGCTGTCTGGGAGGTTGAGACTGCAAGGTTATCGCCGTTATTTTTGGCGGTCGGTCTCTTTGTCTTATGTACCATTACTTGTCCTCCTGAGGCTTTCGTTTTTTTTTTTTTTTCTTCTCGGTGTCGCCATCTTGTAAATCCCTATTTATACAAAACCCCTCACCAGGTTCAAGAACAGTTTTAACCTAAGTTCTTGAGAGTGACAATGCGTTTCATTGGTCTGTGTACGGACTATTTTAGAAGACTTGCCCAAAGAAGTTCGGGTCCTAAGCTAGGGACCCAAGCAATCCTGAAAGAATTCAACCTAATTAGTGAAGAGATAGATTAAGCATTGTGCTCGTGAGAACCTCAAACTCTCCCCTTTGTCAAGCAAAGTTGACCCTGCCTGAGGCAGGAAAAACAGAGTTTCAAGAGAACAGACATTAGCATGGGAAGAGGCCCATCTATTCCAGCTGAATCCCCGCCGGGCTGCCTTTTTATAGTTGGAAAGGTAGAGCTATGAATAAGCCCTTGACCAAAAAGCCGATGATTCGCCTGTATAACAGGATATGGCCTCAATACCAGTTGGGGGAACAAGAACAGTGGCCCCCAGAGGGGTCTTTACGTTATGCTACAATACTTCAATTGGATTTGTCCTGGAGAAGAACTAGAAAGTGGGACCTTATGTACAAGAAGGTAAAGAAAAGAAAAATTTTCAAAGCCTTCAGGTCTCTCTACCAGACCTTGCGCCCCCCAATCAGGTTTTCTTCCAGGGAAAATCAAAGGCCAAAGTACTCCCTGAATCCTCCTCAGAGGACCCCCTCCTAGAGACATGGGCTATGGCCACCGTTTCGGCTCCCCCTCCCCCGTATAGGGGAGGTGCGGTAGAAGCCGAGGGGTCGGACCGTGGAACCACAAGGTCTCCAAACAGAATGGTCGAGCCCGATTCTAGCTTGGCAGGCACACCAAAGGCGGATGGAGGAGGAGGATGAGACAGTGAAGGTCCGGCTACTTCAGGTATGGTCTCCCCTTCTCATACCCCACGGGGTACCGTTTTGGGTGAGGGTGCCTCAGGAGTCCAGGCAGGGCAATACCACCTGAGAGAAGTTCCTGCCGGAGTGCATGATAAAGGGCAGCCACGGGGGACAATGCTGGTACATACTCCATTTTCCACCTCTGATCTATGTAACTGGAAGAGCCGCAGCTTCCCCTACCGGAGTGACCCAAACAAAATGACTGAACTGTTTCTTTCGATTTTCTCTACTCACCGCCCTGCCTGGGCAGATACACAGGCACTAATCACCACTCTGTTAACTTTAGAAGAACGCCCTATGGTGTTAGAGCAGGCTCGGAAAGAGGCTGATAGGCTCCATAACTTAGACCCTAGTAATGGAGCACGACCCCCTGGGACAGAAGCCATTCCTACTAGAGATCCGGGTTGGAATCACAATGCCGAAGAAGGGGAGAATAGAATTCATTTCTATGGAGATTGCTTAATCGTTGGGTTGAGAAACGGGGCCCCCAAACCCAAGAGCTTACAAAAGTTTAGAGA
The DNA here is from genome assembly GCF_024166365.1 of Elephas maximus indicus. Classification (NCBI taxonomy): domain Eukaryota; kingdom Metazoa; phylum Chordata; class Mammalia; order Proboscidea; family Elephantidae; genus Elephas; species Elephas maximus. The sequence continues at coordinate 94,858,576 of NC_064846.1, read as the reverse complement.
AAATATCCAGGCAGGAAAGAAAGACCCATCCACTTTCTTAGAAAGAGTGACAGACACGTTTCCTCAGTACGCTGGTATCGACCCGGAAGAACCCAACAACGCCCGGCTGATAAACCTGACTTTTATTTCGCAGATTGGCCCTGATATTCAAAAAAAAATTACAAACATTAGAAGGAGGAGTTGGGATGCCAATAGGGCAGCCGTTTGAAGTAGCTTTGAAGGTGTTCACTAACCGGAACCAGGTAGCAGAACAAAAGTCAAGACAAAAGATGAAACAAAAGGCAGCCTTACTAGCAGCAGCCTTAGCGCCCCTCCTCCGCCAGTTAAGAGGACGGAAGGGAGATAAGAACCATAAGAAGGACCACCCCGGGGCGAGGAGGGAGAGCTTTAGAACCTGACCAGTGCGCCTTCTGTAAACGACGACGGGGCCACTGGAAGCCGGAGTGCCCAGAGAGAAGGGAAAGGCGAGACGGAACAAAACTGGCCGCTCTCCAGGCTTATCCGGAAGGGCCGGCACGGTTAGATGATTCCGAATGACGGGGCCCAGGGGCTGAAACCTCGTCAGCTATCTCCCACCGCGAGCCCCAGAACCCACGCGTAACTCTAAAGGTGGGAGGACGCCCTATTGACTTTATTCTGGACACGGGTGCCACCTTTTCGCTTTTGAACACCGCGACATCTCCCCTTAGTCCACGTACTGCCCCAGTGGTAGGGGTTCCAGGAAAACTTTCAACTCGGCCTTTCCTCCAGCGCTGAATTGTGAAATTGGAAAAGACTTGTTACACCACGAGTTCCTTTATATGCCGGAATGCCCCGCAACCCCTCCTCGGGAGGGATATATTGTCAAAATTTGGGGCACGAGTCACCTTTGGGCCTTCTCGAATTTTTGGTGCATATTCTGCCCGAACAGGCATGCGCTTTGCAAGCAGTCCTGTTGCTAGAGGAACCAGCGGCCCCTAGGGACATCCCTGTCCACATACAACAAGAAGTGAGCCCGGAAGTCTGGGCATCCAGGAGGCCGGGAAGGGCCAGGTTCGCGGAGCCAGTCAAAATTGCCCTAAAGCCTGCAGCGCCCGTTGTAAATCAGAAACAATACCCGCTCGGTTGAAAAGCTCTAGAAGGGATTACTCCACTGGTCCAAAGATGTATAGAAATTGGACTTTTAAGACCATGCCGGTCACCATATAACACCCCCATTCTGCCAGTGTTAAAGCCCGGGACAGGAGAATATCGGTTTGTGCAAGACTTAAGAAAGATGAATCAAATAGTAAAAGATATTCATTCACCCGGTAGTGCCCAGCCCATTGTACCTCTGTGCGACAACTTAGAGGTTTTCTTGGGATGGCAGGTTTCTGTCGAATCTGGATACCAGGGTTTGGAATCATGGCAAAATTTGGTGGCCCGTACGGGGCCTCCAGCCATTTGAGACGCCGTGGCCCGGCGGCGGGGCCCGGGCCTGATGGACAGTTCTCCTACCAAGCGGCCGCTGAGGACTCTCTTTGTCGCCCGAGGCTGTCCCCAGACCCGGGCTCCCCTGCAGCGCCACCGGTCCCCAACCGCGCCAAAGAGATGGGTGAAAGCAAGACCTGACCAGGATCCTGAGGTGAGTCCGCGACCCTCTCCCCGTTGCGTTCAGGGCCGGGGCGGATAGGGAGGGCCAGCGTGGCTTCCGGAAACGGACCCGGGTCCTTGGTTTCTCAGGCGAGTGGCGCCATGGAGGACCGTCCCCGTGAGTAGAATGGTAAGGAGGGACTCTTGGTGACTCTAGAGCTGGGCAGCCGAATCAGTGTGCATGGGCCGTGGGTTTCTGTATCTGGATCGTTGTCTGCCTCTGCTTGCTGCACCCTGGTTTGGGGAAGTGGGTATAGACATCTCTGTCGATTTAGATTGGGAGATTGGAGCCCCTCCGCCTGGCATTGAGGATAGGAGGTATCTGGAGGATTGAAGTGGAGATTGAGACGTTCCTAGTAATGTGTTAGACCTCACTAAGATTCTCCTCGCTCCCTGTTTCCTTTCTGGCGTTTGTGGTCTGAGTGTTTTTCTCTGTTTGTCAGGTTTGTCTTATGTACAACCCACCTTGCTGTCTGGGAGGTTGAGACTGCAAGGTTATCGCCGTTATTTTTGTCGGTCGGTCTCTTTGTCTTATGTACCATTACTTGTCCTCATGAGGCTTTCGTTTTTTTTTTTTTTCTTCTCGGTGTCGCCATCTTGTAAATCCCTATTTATACAAAACCCCTCACCAGGTTCAAGAACAGTTTTAACCTAAGTTCTTGAGAGTGACAATGCGTTTCATTGGTCTGTGTACGGACTATTTTAGAAGACTTGCCCAAAGAAGTTAGGGTCCTAAGCTAGGGACCCAAGCAATCCTGAAAGAATTCAACCTAATTAGTGAAGAGATAGATTAAGCATTGTGCTCGTGAGAACCTCAAACTCTCCCCTTTGTCAAGCAAAGTTGACCCTGCCTGAGGCAGGAAAAACAGAGTTTAAAGAGAACAGACATTAGCATGGGAAGAGGCCCATCTATTCCAGCTGAATCCCCGCCGGGCTGCCTTTTTTCCAGTTGGAAAGGTAGAGCTATGAATAAGCCCTTGACCAAAAAGCCGATGATTCGCCTGTATAACAGGATATGGCCTCAATACCAGTTGGGGGAACAAGAACAGTGGCCCCCAGAGGGGTCTTTACGTTATGCTACAATACTTCAATTGGATTTGTCCTGGAGAAGAACTAGAAAGTGGGACCTTATGTACAAGAAGGTAAAGAAAAGAAAAATTTTCAAAGCCTTCAGGTCTCTCTACCAGACCTTGCGCCCCCCTAATCAGGTTTTCTTCCAGGGAAAATCAAAGGCCAAAGTACTCCCTGAATCCTCCTCAGAGGACCCCCTCCTAGAGACATGGGCTATGGCCACCGTTTCGGCTCCCCCTCCCCCGTATAGGGGAGGTGCGGTAGAAGCCGAGGGGTCGGACCGTGGAACCACAAGGTCTCCAAACAGAATGGTCGAGCCCGATTCTAGCTTGGCAGGCACACCAAAGGCGGATGGAGGAGGAGGATGAGACAGTGAAGGTCCGGCTACTTCAGGTATGGTCTCCCCTTCTCATACCCGACGGGGTACCGTTTTGGGTGAGGGTGCCTCAGGAGTCCAGGCAGGGCAACACCCCCTGAGAGAAGTTCCTGCCGGAGTGCATGATAAAGGGCAGCCACGGGGGACAATGCTGGTACATACTCCATTTTCCACCTCTGATCTATGTAACTGGAAGAGCCGCAGCTTAACCGACCGGAGTGACCCAAACAAAATGACTGAACTGTTTCTTTCGATTTTCTCTACTCACCGCCCTACCTGGGCAGATACACAGGCACTAATCACCACTCTGTTAACTTTAGAAGAACGCCCTATGGTGTTAGAGCAGGCTCGGAAAGAGGCTGATAGGCTCCATAACTTAGACCCTAGTAATGGAGCCCGACCCCCTGGGACAGAAGCCATTCCTACTAGAGATCCGGGTTGGAATCACAATGCGGAAGAAGGGGCGAATAGAATTCATTTCTATGGAGACTGCTTAATCGTTGGGTTGAGAAACAGGTCCCCCAAACCCAAGAGCTTACAAAAGTTTAGAGAAATTATCCAGGCAGGAAAGAAAGACCCATCCACTTTCTTAGAAAGAGTGACAGACACGTTTCCTCAGTACGCTGGTATCGACCCGGAAGAACCCAACAACGCCCGGCTGATAAACCTGACTTTTATTTCGCAGATTGGCCCTGATATTCAAAAAAAAAATTACAAACATTAGAAGGAGGAGTTGGGATGCCAATAGGGCAGCCGTTTGAAGTAGCTTTGAAGGTGTTCACTAACCGGAACCAGGTAGCAGAACAAAAGTCAAAACAAAAGATGAAACAAAAGGCAGCCTTACTAGCAGCAGCCTTAGCGCCCCTCCTCCGCCAGTTAAGAGGACGGAAGGGAGATAAGAACCATAAGAAGGACCACCCCGGGGCGAGGAGGGAGAGCTTTAGAACCTGACCAGTGCGCCTTCTGTAAACGACGACGGGGCCACTGGAAGCCGGAGTGCCCAGAGAGAAGGGAAAGGCGAGACGGAACAAAACTGGCCGCTCTCCAGGCTTATCCGGAAGGGCCGGCACGGTTAGATGATTCCGAATGACGGGGCCCAGGGGCTGAAACCTCGTCAGCTATCTCCCACCGCGAGCCCCAGAACCCACGCGTAACTCTAAAGGTGGGAGGACGCCCTATTGACTTTATTCTGGACACGGGTGCCACCTTTTCGCTTTTGAACACCGCGACATCTCCCCTTAGTCCACGTACTGCCCCAGTGGTAGGGGTTCCAGGAAAACTTTCAACTCGGCCTTTCCTCCAACCGGTGAATTGCGAAATTGGAAAAGACTTGTTACACCACGAGTTCCTTTATATGCCGGAATGCCCCGCAACCCCTCCTCGGGAGGGATATATTGTCAAAATTTGGGGCACGAGTCACCTTTGGGCCTTCTCGAATTTTTGGTGCAAATTCTGCCCGAACAGGCATGCGCTTTGCAAGCAGTCCTGTTGCTAGAGGAACCAGCGGCCCCTAGGGACATCCCTGTCCACATACAACAAGAAGTGAGCCCGGAAGTCTGGGCATCCAGGAGGCCGGGAAGGGCCAGGCTCGCGGAGCCAGTCAAAATTGCCCTAAAGCCTGGAGCGCCCGTTGTAAATCAGAAACAATACCCGCTCGGTAGAAAAGCTCTAGAAGGGATTACTCCACTGGTCCAAAGATGTATAGAAATTGGACTTTTAAGACCATGCCGGTCACCATATAACACCCCCATTCTGCCAGTGTTAAAGCCCGGGACAGGAGAATATCGGTTTGTGCAAGACTTAAGAAAGATGAATCAAATAGTAAAAGATATTCATTCACCCGGTAGTGCCCAGCCCATTGTACCTCTGAGCGACAACTTAGAGGTTTTCTTGGGATGGCAGGTTTCTGTCGAATCTGGATACCAGGGTTTGGAATCATGGCAAAATTTGGTGGCCCGTACGGGGCCTCCAGCCATTTGAGACGCCGTGGCCCGGCGGCGGGGCCCGGGCCTGATGGACAGTTCTCCTACCAAGCGGCCGCTGAGGACTCTCTTTGTCCCCCGAGGCTGTCCCCAGACCCGGGCTCCCCTGCAGCGCCACCGGTCCCCAACCGCGCCAAAGAGATGGGTGAAAGCAAGACCTGACCAGGATCCTGAGGTGAGTCCGCGACCCTCTCCCCGTTGCGTTCAGGGCCGGGGCGGATAGGGCGGGCCAGCGTGGCTTCCGGAAACGGACCCGGGCCCTTGGTTTCTCAGGCGAGTGGCGCCATGGAGGACCGTCCCCGTGAGTAGAATGGTAAGGAGGGACTCTTGGTGACTCTAGAGCTGGGCAGCCGAATCAGTGTGCATGGGCCGTGGGTTTCTGTATCTGGATCGTTGTCTGCCTCTGCTTGCTGCACCCTGGTTTGGGGAAGTGGGTATAGACAGCTCTGTCGATTTAGATTGGGAGATTGGAGCCCCTCCGCCTGGCATTGAGGATAGGAGGTATCTGGAGGATTGAAGTGGAGATTGAGACGTTCCTAGTAATGTGTTAGACCTCACTAAGATTCTCCTCGCTCCCTGTTTCCTTTCTGGCGTTTGTGGTCTGAGTGTTTTTCTCTGTTTGTCAGGTTTGTCTTATGTACACCCCACCTTGCTGTCTGGGAGGTTGAGACTGCAAGGTTATCGCCGTTATTTTTGGCGGTCGGTCTCTTTGTCTTATGTACCATTACTTGTCCTCCTGAGGCTTTCGTTTTTTTTTTTTTTTCTTCTCGGTGTCGCCATCTTGTAAATCCCTATTTATACAAAACCCCTCACCAGGTTCAAGAACAGTTTTAACCTAAGTTCTTGAGAGTGACAATGCGTTTCATTGGTCTGTGTACGGACTATTTTAGAAGACTTGCCCAAAGAAGTTCGGGTCCTAAGCTAGGGACCCAAGCAATCCTGAAAGAATTCAACCTAATTAGTGAAGAGATAGATTAAGCATTGTGCTCGTGAGAACCTCAAACTCTCCCCTTTGTCAAGCAAAGTTGACCCTGCCTGAGGCAGGAAAAACAGAGTTTCAAGAGAACAGACATTAGCATGGGAAGAGGCCCATCTATTCCAGCTGAATCCCCGCCGGGCTGCCTTTTTATAGTTGGAAAGGTAGAGCTATGAATAAGCCCTTGACCAAAAAGCCGATGATTCGCCTGTATAACAGGATATGGCCTCAATACCAGTTGGGGGAACAAGAACAGTGGCCCCCAGAGGGGTCTTTACGTTATGCTACAATACTTCAATTGGATTTGTCCTGGAGAAGAACTAGAAAGTGGGACCTTATGTACAAGAAGGTAAAGAAAAGAAAAATTTTCAAAGCCTTCAGGTCTCTCTACCAGACCTTGCGCCCCCCTAATCAGGTTTTCTTCCAGGGAAAATCAAAGGCCAAAGTACTCCCTGAATCCTCCTCAGAGGACCCCCTCCTAGAGACATGGGCTATGGCCACCGTTTCGGCTCCCCCTCCCCCGTATAGGGGAGGTGCGGTAGAAGCCGAGGGGTCGGACCGTGGAACCACAAGGTCTCCAAACAGAATGGTCGAGCCCGATTCTAGCTTGGCAGGCACACCAAAGGCGGATGGAGGAGGAGGATGAGACAGTGAAGGTCCGGCTACTTCAGGTATGGTCTCCCCTTCTCATACCCGACGGGGTACCGTTTTGGGTGAGGGTGCCTCAGGAGTCCAGGCAGGGCAACACCCCCTGAGAGAAGTTCCTGCCGGAGTGCATGATAAAGGGCAGCCACGGGGGACAATGCTGGTACATACTCCATTTTCCACCTCTGATCTATGTAACTGGAAGAGCCGCAGCTTAACCGACCGGAGTGACCCAAACAAAATGACTGAACTGTTTCTTTCGATTTTCTCTACTCACCGCCCTACCTGGGCAGATACACAGGCACTAATCACCACTCTGTTAACTTTAGAAGAACGCCCTATGGTGTTAGAGCAGGCTCGGAAAGAGGCTGATAGGCTCCATAACTTAGACCCTAGTAATGGAGCCCGACCCCCTGGGACAGAAGCCATTCCTACTAGAGATCCGGGTTGGAATCACAATGCGGAAGAAGGGGCGAATAGAATTCATTTCTATGGAGACTGCTTAATCGTTGGGTTGAGAAACAGGTCCCCCAAACCCAAGAGCTTACAAAAGTTTAGAGAAATTATCCAGGCAGGAAAGAAAGACCCATCCACTTTCTTAGAAAGAGTGACAGACACGTTTCCTCAGTACGCTGGTATCGACCCGGAAGAACCCAACAACGCCCGGCTGATAAACCTGACTTTTATTTCGCAGATTGGCCCTGATATTCAAAAAAAAAATTACAAACATTAGAAGGAGGAGTTGGGATGCCAATAGGGCAGCCGTTTGAAGTAGCTTTGAAGGTGTTCACTAACCGGAACCAGGTAGCAGAACAAAAGTCAAAACAAAAGATGAAACAAAAGGCAGCCTTACTAGCAGCAGCCTTAGCGCCCCTCCTCCGCCAGTTAAGAGGACGGAAGGGAGATAAGAACCATAAGAAGGACCACCCCGGGGCGAGGAGGGAGAGCTTTAGAACCTGACCAGTGCGCCTTCTGTAAACGACGACGGGGCCACTGGAAGCCGGAGTGCCCAGAGAGAAGGGAAAGGCGAGACGGAACAAAACTGGCCGCTCTCCAGGCTTATCCGGAAGGGCCGGCACGGTTAGATGATTCCGAATGACGGGGCCCAGGGGCTGAAACCTCGTCAGCTATCTCCCACCGCGAGCCCCAGAACCCACGCGTAACTCTAAAGGTGGGAGGACGCCCTATTGACTTTATTCTGGACACGGGTGCCACCTTTTCGCTTTTGAACACCGCGACATCTCCCCTTAGTCCACGTACTGCCCCAGTGGTAGGGGTTCCAGGAAAACTTTCAACTCGGCCTTTCCTCCAACCGGTGAATTGCGAAATTGGAAAAGACTTGTTACACCACGAGTTCCTTTATATGCCGGAATGCCCCGCAACCCCTCCTCGGGAGGGATATATTGTCAAAATTTGGGGCACGAGTCACCTTTGGGCCTTCTCGAATTTTTGGTGCAAATTCTGCCCGAACAGGCATGCGCTTTGCAAGCAGTCCTGTTGCTAGAGGAACCAGCGGCCCCTAGGGACATCCCTGTCCACATACAACAAGAAGTGAGCCCGGAAGTCTGGGCATCCAGGAGGCCGGGAAGGGCCAGGCTCGCGGAGCCAGTCAAAATTGCCCTAAAGCCTGGAGCGCCCGTTGTAAATCAGAAACAATACCCGCTCGGTAGAAAAGCTCTAGAAGGGATTACTCCACTGGTCCAAAGATGTATAGAAATTGGACTTTTAAGACCATGCCGGTCACCATATAACACCCCCATTCTGCCAGTGTTAAAGCCCGGGACAGGAGAATATCGGTTTGTGCAAGACTTAAGAAAGATGAATCAAATAGTAAAAGATATTCATTCACCCGGTAGTGCCCAGCCCATTGTACCTCTGAGCGACAACTTAGAGGTTTTCTTGGGATGGCAGGTTTCTGTCGAATCTGGATACCAGGGTTTGGAATCATGGCAAAATTTGGTGGCCCGTACGGGGCCTCCAGCCATTTGAGACGCCGTGGCCCGGCGGCGGGGCCCGGGCCTGATGGACAGTTCTCCTACCAAGCGGCCGCTGAGGACTCTCTTTGTCCCCCGAGGCTGTCCCCAGACCCGGGCTCCCCTGCAGCGCCACCGGTCCCCAACCGCGCCAAAGAGATGGGTGAAAGCAAGACCTGACCAGGATCCTGAGGTGAGTCCGCGACCCTCTCCCCGTTGCGTTCAGGGCCGGGGCGGATAGGGCGGGCCAGCGTGGCTTCCGGAAACGGACCCGGGCCCTTGGTTTCTCAGGCGAGTGGCGCCATGGAGGACCGTCCCCGTGAGTAGAATGGTAAGGAGGGACTCTTGGTGACTCTAGAGCTGGGCAGCCGAATCAGTGTGCATGGGCCGTGGGTTTCTGTATCTGGATCGTTGTCTGCCTCTGCTTGCTGCACCCTGGTTTGGGGAAGTGGGTATAGACAGCTCTGTCGATTTAGATTGGGAGATTGGAGCCCCTCCGCCTGGCATTGAGGATAGGAGGTATCTGGAGGATTGAAGTGGAGATTGAGACGTTCCTAGTAATGTGTTAGACCTCACTAAGATTCTCCTCGCTCCCTGTTTCCTTTCTGGCGTTTGTGGTCTGAGTGTTTTTCTCTGTTTGTCAGGTTTGTCTTATGTACACCCCACCTTGCTGTCTGGGAGGTTGAGACTGCAAGGTTATCGCCGTTATTTTTGGCGGTCGGTCTCTTTGTCTTATGTACCATTACTTGTCCTCCTGAGGCTTTCGTTTTTTTTTTTTTTTCTTCTCGGTGTCGCCATCTTGTAAATCCCTATTTATACAAAACCCCTCACCAGGTTCAAGAACAGTTTTAACCTAAGTTCTTGAGAGTGACAATGCGTTTCATTGGTCTGTGTACGGACTATTTTAGAAGACTTGCCCAAAGAAGTTCGGGTCCTAAGCTAGGGACCCAAGCAATCCTGAAAGAATTCAACCTAATTAGTGAAGAGATAGATTAAGCATTGTGCTCGTGAGAACCTCAAACTCTCCCCTTTGTCAAGCAAAGTTGACCCTGCCTGAGGCAGGAAAAACAGAGTTTCAAGAGAACAGACATTAGCATGGGAAGAGGCCCATCTATTCCAGCTGAATCCCCGCCGGGCTGCCTTTTTATAGTTGGAAAGGTAGAGCTATGAATAAGCCCTTGACCAAAAAGCCGATGATTCGCCTGTATAACAGGATATGGCCTCAATACCAGTTGGGGGAACAAGAACAGTGGCCCCCAGAGGGGTCTTTACGTTATGCTACAATACTTCAATTGGATTTGTCCTGGAGAAGAACTAGAAAGTGGGACCTTATGTACAAGAAGGTAAAGAAAAGAAAAATTTTCAAAGCCTTCAGGTCTCTCTACCAGACCTTGCGCCCCCCTAATCAGGTTTTCTTCCAGGGAAAATCAAAGGCCAAAGTACTCCCTGAATCCTCCTCAGAGGACCCCCTCCTAGAGACATGGGCTATGGCCACCGTTTCGGCTCCCCCTCCCCCGTATAGGGGAGGTGCGGTAGAAGCCGAGGGGTCGGACCGTGGAACCACAAGGTCTCCAAACAGAATGGTCGAGCCCGATTCTAGCTTGGCAGGCACACCAAAGGCGGATGGAGGAGGAGGATGAGACAGTGAAGGTCCGGCTACTTCAGGTATGGTCTCCCCTTCTCATACCCGACGGGGTACCGTTTTGGGTGAGGGTGCCTCAGGAGTCCAGGCAGGGCAACACCCCCTGAGAGAAGTTCCTGCCGGAGTGCATGATAAAGGGCAGCCACGGGGGACAATGCTGGTACATACTCCATTTTCCACCTCTGATCTATGTAACTGGAAGAGCCGCAGCTTAACCGACCGGAGTGACCCAAACAAAATGACTGAACTGTTTCTTTCGATTTTCTCTACTCACCGCCCTACCTGGGCAGATACACAGGCACTAATCACCACTCTGTTAACTTTAGAAGAACGCCCTATGGTGTTAGAGCAGGCTCGGAAAGAGGCTGATAGGCTCCATAACTTAGACCCTAGTAATGGAGCCCGACCCCCTGGGACAGAAGCCATTCCTACTAGAGATCCGGGTTGGAATCACAATGCGGAAGAAGGGGCGAATAGAATTCATTTCTATGGAGACTGCTTAATCGTTGGGTTGAGAAACAGGTCCCCCAAACCCAAGAGCTTACAAAAGTTTAGAGAAATTATCCAGGCAGGAAAGAAAGACCCATCCACTTTCTTAGAAAGAGTGACAGACACGTTTCCTCAGTACGCTGGTATCGACCCGGAAGAACCCAACAACGCCCGGCTGATAAACCTGACTTTTATTTCGCAGATTGGCCCTGATATTCAAAAAAAAAATTACAAACATTAGAAGGAGGAGTTGGGATGCCAATAGGGCAGCCGTTTGAAGTAGCTTTGAAGGTGTTCACTAACCGGAACCAGGTAGCAGAACAAAAGTCAAAACAAAAGATGAAACAAAAGGCAGCCTTACTAGCAGCAGCCTTAGCGCCCCTCCTCCGCCAGTTAAGAGGACGGAAGGGAGATAAGAACCGTAAGAAGGACCACCCCGGGGCGAGGAGGGAGAGCTTTAGAACCTGACCAGTGCGCCTTCTGTAAACGACGACGGGGCCACTGGAAGCCGGAGTGCCCAGAGAGAAGGGAAAGGCGAGACGGAACAAAACTGGCCGCTCTCCAGGCTTATCCGGAAGGGCCGGCACGGTTAGATGATTCCGAATGACGGGGCCCAGGGGCTGAAACCTCGTCAGCTATCTCCCACCGCGAGCCCCAGAACCCACGCGTAACTCTAAAGGTGGGAGGACGCCCTATTGACTTTATTCTGGACACGGGTGCCACCTTTTCGCTTTTGAACACCGCGACATCTCCCCTTAGTCCACGTACTGCCCCAGTGGTAGGGGTTCCAGGAAAACTTTCAACTCGGCCTTTCCTCCAACCGGTGAATTGCGAAATTGGAAAAGACTTGTTACACCACGAGTTCCTTTATATGCCGGAATGCCCCGCAACCCCTCCTCGGGAGGGATATATTGTCAAAATTTGGGGCACGAGTCACCTTTGGGCCTTCTCGAATTTTTGGTGCAAATTCTGCCCGAACAGGCATGCGCTTTGCAAGCAGTCCTGTTGCTAGAGGAACCAGCGGCCCCTAGGGACATCCCTGTCCACATACAACAAGAAGTGAGCCCGGAAGTCTGGGCATCCAGGAGGCCGGGAAGGGCCAGGCTCGCGGAGCCAGTCAAAATTGCCCTAAAGCCTGGAGCGCCCGTTGTAAATCAGAAACAATACCCGCTCGGTAGAAAAGCTCTAGAAGGGATTACTCCACTGGTCCAAAGATGTATAGAAATTGGACTTTTAAGACCATGCCGGTCACCATATAACACCCCCATTCTGCCAGTGTTAAAGCCCGGGACAGGAGAATATCGGTTTGTGCAAGACTTAAGAAAGATGAATCAAATAGTAAAAGATATTCATTCACCCGGTAGTGCCCAGCCCATTGTACCTCTGAGCGACAACTTAGAGGTTTTCTTGGGATGGCAGGTTTCTGTCGAATCTGGATACCAGGGTTTGGAATCATGGCAAAATTTGGTGGCCCGTACGGGGCCTCCAGCCATTTGAGACGCCGTGGCCCGGCGGCGGGGCCCGGGCCTGATGGACAGTTCTCCTACCAAGCGGCCGCTGAGGACTCTCTTTGTCCCCCGAGGCTGTCCCCAGACCCGGGCTCCCCTGCAGCGCCACCGGTCCCCAACCGCGCCAAAGAGATGGGTGAAAGCAAGACCTGACCAGGATCCTGAGGTGAGTCCGCGACCCTCTCCCCGTTGCGTTCAGGGCCGGGGCGGATAGGGCAGGCCAGCGTGGCTTCCGGAAACGGACCCGGGCCCTTGGTTTCTCAGGCGAGTGGCGCCATGGAGGACCGTCCCCGTGAGTAGAATGGTAAGGAGGGACTCTTGGTGACTCTAGAGCTGGGCAGCCGAATCAGTGTGCATGGGCCGTGGGTTTCTGTATCTGGATCGTTGTCTGCCTCTGCTTGCTGCACCCTGGTTTGGGGAAGTGGGTATAGACAGCTCTGTCGATTTAGATTGGGAGATTGGAGCCCCTCCGCCTGGCATTGAGGATAGGAGGTATCTGGAGGATTGAAGTGGAGATTGAGACGTTCCTAGTAATGTGTTAGACCTCACTAAGATTCTCCTCGCTCCCTGTTTCCTTTGTGGCGTTTCTGGTCTGAGTGTTTTTCTCTGTTTGTCAGGTTTTTCTTATGTACAACCCACCTTGCTGTCTGGGAGGTTGAGACTGCAAGGTTATCGCCGTTATTTTTGTCGGTCGGTCTCTTTGTCTTATGTACCATTACTTGTCCTCATGAGGCTTTCGTTTTTTTTTTTCTTCTCGGTGTCGCCATCTTGTAAATCCCTATTCGTACAAAACCCCTCACCAGGTTCAAGAACAGTTTTAACCTAAGTTCTTGAGATCAACAATGAGTTTCCTTGGTCTGTGCACGGACTATTTTAGAAGACTTGCCCAAAGAAGTTAGGGTCCTAAGCTAGGGACCCAAGCCATCCTGAAAGAATTAAACCTACTTAGTGAAGAGATAGATTAAGCATTGTGCTCGTGAGAACCTCAAACTCTCCCCTTTGTCAAGCAAAGTTGATCCTGCCTGAGGCAGGAAAAAGGAGAGTTTAAAGAAAACAGATATTAGCATGGGAGGAGGCCCATCTCTTCCAGCTGAATCCCCGCTGGGCTGCCTTTTGGCCAGTTGAAAAGGTAGAGTTATGAATGAGCCCTTGACCAAAAAGCGGATGATTCGCCTGTATAACAGCATATGGCCTCAATACCAGTTGGGGGAACAAGAACAGTGGCCCCCAGAGGGGTCTTCACGTTGTGCTACAATACTTCAATTGCATTTGTCCTGCAGAAGAACTCAAAAGTGGGACCTTATGTACAAAAAAGAAAAGAAAAGAAAAGAAAAATTTTCAAAGCCTTCAGGTCTCTCTACCAGACCTTGCACCCCCCTAATCAGGTTTTCTTCCAGGGAAAATCAAAGGCCAAAGTACTCCCTGAATCCTCCTCAGAGGACCCCCTCCTAGAGACATGGGCTATGGCCACCGTTTCGGCTCCCCCGCCCCCGTATAGGGGAGGTGCGGTAGAAGCCGAGGGGTCGGACCGTGGAACCACAAGGTCTCCAAACAGAATGGTCGAGCCCGATTCTAGCTTGGCCGGCACACCAAAGGCGGATGGAGGAGGAGAATGAGACAGTGAAGGTCCGGCTACTTCAGGTATGGTCTCCCCTTCTCATACCCATCAGGGTACCGTTTTGGGTGAGGGTGTCTCAGGAGTCCAGGCAGGGCAATACCCACTGAGAGAAGTTCCTGCCGGAGTGGTTGATAAAGGGCAGCCACAGGGGACAATGCTGGTACATACTCCATTTTCCACCTGTGATCTATGTAACTGGAAGAGCCACAGCTCCCCCTACCGGAGTGACCCAAACAAAATGACTGAACTGTTTCTTTCTCTTTTCTCTACTCACCGCCCTACCTGGGCAGACACACAGGCGCTCCGCACCACACTGTTAACTTCAGAAGAACGCCCTATGGTGTTAGAGCAGGCTCGGAAAGAGGCTGATAGGCTCTATAACTTAGACCCTAGCAATGGAGCCCGACCCCCTGAGACAGAAGCCATTCCTACTAGAGATCCGGGTTGGAATCACAATGCGGAAGAAGGGGCGAGTAGACTTCATTTCTATGGAGACTGCTTAATCGTTGGGTTGAGAAACGGGGCCCCCAAACCCAAGAGCTTGCAAAAGTTTAGAGAAATTATCCAGGCAGGAAAGAAAGACCCATCCACTTTCTTAGAAAGAGTGACAGACACGTTTCCTCAGTACGCTGGTATCAGCCCGGAAGAACCCAACAGCGCCCGGCTGATAAACCCGACTTTTATTTCGCAGAGCGGCCCTGATATGCAAAAACAAAAAATTTACAAACTTTAGACGGAGGACTTGGGATGCCTATAGGGCAGCCGTTTGAAGCAGCTTTGAAGGTGTTCACTAACCGGAACCAGGTAGCAGAACAAAAGTCAAAACAAAGATGAAACAAAAGGCAGCCTTACTAGCAGCAGCCTTAACGCCCCTCCTCCCCCAGTGAAGAGGAGGGAAGGGAGATAAGAACCATAAGAAGGACCACCCCGGGGCGAGGAGGGAGAGCTTTAGAACCTGACCAGTGCGCCTTCTGTAAACGACGACGGGGCCACTGGAAGCCGGAGTGCCCAGAGAGAAGGGAAAGGCGAGACGGAACAAAACTGGCCGCTCTCCAGGCTTATCCGGAAGGGCCGGCACGGTTAGATGATTCCGAATGACGGGGCCCAGGGGCTCAAACCTCGTCAGCTATCTCCCACCGCGAGCCCCAGAGCCCACGGGTAACTCTAAAGGTGGGAGGACGCCCTATTGACTTTATTCTGGACACGGGTGCCACCTTTTCGCTTTTGAACACCGCGACATCTCCCCTTAGTCCACGTACTGCCCCAGTGGTAGGGGTTTCAGGAAAACTTTCAACTCGGCCTTTCCTCCAACCGGTGAATTGTGAAATCGGAAAAGACTTGTTATACCACGAGTTCCTTTATATGCCGGAATGCCCCGCAACCCCTCCTCGGGAGGGATATATTGTCAAAATTTGGGGCACGAGTCAGCTTTGGGCCTTCTCGAATTTTGGTGCAAATTCTGCCCGAACAGGCATGCGCTTTGCAAGCAGTCCTGTTGCTAGAGGAACCAGCGGCCCCTAGGGACATCCCTGTCCACATACAACAAGAAGTGAGCCCGGAAGTCTGGGCATCCAGGAGGCCGGGAAGGGCCAGGTTCGCGGAGCCAGTCAAAATTGCCCTAAAGCCTGCAGCGCCCGTTGTAAATCAGAAACAATACCCGCTCGGTTGAAAAGCTCTAGAAGGGATTACTCCACTGGTCCAAAGATGTATAGAAATTGGACTTTTAAGACCATGCCGGTCACCATATAACACCCCCATTCTGCCAGTGTTAAAGCCCGGGACAGGAGAATATCGGTTTGTGCAAGACTTAAGAAAGATGAATCAAATAGTAAAAGATATTCATTCACCCGGTAGTGCCCAGCCCATTGTACCTCTGAGCGACAACTTAGAGGTTTTCTTGGGATGGCAGGTTTCTGTCGAATCTGGATACCAGGGTTTGGAATCATGGCAAAATTTGGTGGCCCGTACGGGGCCTCCAGCCGTTTGAGACGCCGTGGCCCGGCGGCGGGGCCCGGGCCTGATGGACAGTTCTCCTACCAAGCGGCCGCTGAGGACTCTCTTTGTCGCCCGAGGCTGTCCCCAGACCCGGGCTCCCCTGCAGCGCCACCGGTCCCCAACCGCGCCAAAGAGATGGGTGAAAGCAAGACCTGACCAGGATCCTGAGGTGAGTCCGCGACCCTCTCCCCGTTGCGTTCAGGGCCGGGGCGGATAGGGAGGGCCAGCGTGGCTTCCGGAAACGGACCCGGGTCCTTGGTTTCTCAGGCGAGTGGCGCCATGGAGGACCGTCCCCGTGAGTAGAATGGTAAGGAGGGACTCTTGGTGACTCTAGAGCTGGGCAGCCGAATCAGTGTGCATGGGCCGTGGGTTTCTGTATCTGGATCGTTGTCTGCCTCTGCTTGCTGCACCCTGGTTTGGGGAAGTGGGTATAGACATCTCTGTCGATTTAGATTGGGAGATTGGAGCCCCTCCGCCTGGCATTGAGGATAGGAGGTATCTGGAGGATTGAAGTGGAGATTGAGACGTTCCTAGTAATGTGTTAGACCTCACTAAGATTCTCCTCGCTCCCTGTTTCCTTTCTGGCGTTTGTGGTCTGAGTGTTTTTCTCTGTTTGTCAGGTTTGTCTTATGTACAACCCACCTTGCTGTCTGGGAGGTTGAGACTGCAAGGTTATCGCCGTTATTTTTGTCGGTCGGTCTCTTTGTCTTATGTACCATTACTTGTCCTCATGAGGCTTTCGTTTTTTTTTTTTTTCTTCTCGGTGTCGCCATCTTGTAAATCCCTATTTATACAAAACCCCTCACCAGGTTCAAGAACAGTTTTAACCTAAGTTCTTGAGAGTGACAATGCGTTTCATTGGTCTGTGTACGGACTATTTTAGAAGACTTGCCCAAAGAAGTTAGGGTCCTAAGCTAGGGACCCAAGCAATCCTGAAAGAATTCAACCTAATTAGTGAAGAGATAGATTAAGCATTGTGCTCGTGAGAACCTCAAACTCTCCCCTTTGTCAAGCAAAGTTGACCCTGCCTGAGGCAGGAAAAACAGAGTTTAAAGAGAACAGACATTAGCATGGGAAGAGGCCCATCTATTCCAGCTGAATCCCCGCCGGGCTGCCTTTTTTCCAGTTGGAAAGGTAGAGCTATGAATAAGCCCTTGACCAAAAAGCCGATGATTCGCCTGTATAACAGGATATGGCCTCAATACCAGTTGGGGGAACAAGAACAGTGGCCCCCAGAGGGGTCTTTACGTTATGCTACAATACTTCAATTGGATTTGTCCTGGAGAAGAACTAGAAAGTGGGACCTTATGTACAAGAAGGTAAAGAAAAGAAAAATTTTCAAAGCCTTCAGGTCTCTCTACCAGACCTTGCGCCCCCCTAATCAGGTTTTCTTCCAGGGAAAATCAAAGGCCAAAGTACTCCCTGAATCCTCCTCAGAGGACCCCCTCCTAGAGACATGGGCTATGGCCACCGTTTCGGCTCCCCCTCCCCCGTATAGGGGAGGTGCGGTAGAAGCCGAGGGGTCGGACCGTGGAACCACAAGGTCTCCAAACAGAATGGTCGAGCCCGATTCTAGCTTGGCAGGCACACCAAAGGCGGATGGAGGAGGAGGATGAGACAGTGAAGGTCCGGCTACTTCAGGTATGGTCTCCCCTTCTCATACCCGACGGGGTACCGTTTTGGGTGAGGGTGCCTCAGGAGTCCAGGCAGGGCAACACCCCCTGAGAGAAGTTCCTGCCGGAGTGCATGATAAAGGGCAGCCACGGGGGACAATGCTGGTACATACTCCATTTTCCACCTCTGATCTATGTAACTGGAAGAGCCGCAGCTTAACCGACCGGAGTGACCCAAACAAAATGACTGAACTGTTTCTTTCGATTTTCTCTACTCACCGCCCTACCTGGGCAGATACACAGGCACTAATCACCACTCTGTTAACTTTAGAAGAACGCCCTATGGTGTTAGAGCAGGCTCGGAAAGAGGCTGATAGGCTCCATAACTTAGACCCTAGTAATGGAGCCCGACCCCCTGGGACAGAAGCCATTCCTACTAGAGATCCGGGTTGGAATCACAATGCGGAAGAAGGGGCGAATAGAATTCATTTCTATGGAGACTGCTTAATCGTTGGGTTGAGAAACAGGTCCCCCAAACCCAAGAGCTTACAAAAGTTTAGAGAAATTATCCAGGCAGGAAAGAAAGACCCATCCACTTTCTTAGAAAGAGTGACAGACACGTTTCCTCAGTACGCTGGTATCGACCCGGAAGAACCCAACAACGCCCGGCTGATAAACCTGACTTTTATTTCGCAGATTGGCCCTGATATTCAAAAAAAAAATTACAAACATTAGAAGGAGGAGTTGGGATGCCAATAGGGCAGCCGTTTGAAGTAGCTTTGAAGGTGTTCACTAACCGGAACCAGGTAGCAGAACAAAAGTCAAAACAAAAGATGAAACAAAAGGCAGCCTTACTAGCAGCAGCCTTAGCGCCCCTCCTCCGCCAGTTAAGAGGACGGAAGGGAGATAAGAACCATAAGAAGGACCACCCCGGGGCGAGGAGGGAGAGCTTTAGAACCTGACCAGTGCGCCTTCTGTAAACGACGACGGGGCCACTGGAAGCCGGAGTGCCCAGAGAGAAGGGAAAGGCGAGACGGAACAAAACTGGCCGCTCTCCAGGCTTATCCGGAAGGGCCGGCACGGTTAGATGATTCCGAATGACGGGGCCCAGGGGCTGAAACCTCGTCAGCTATCTCCCACCGCGAGCCCCAGAACCCACGCGTAACTCTAAAGGTGGGAGGACGCCCTATTGACTTTATTCTGGACACGGGTGCCACCTTTTCGCTTTTGAACACCGCGACATCTCCCCTTAGTCCACGTACTGCCCCAGTGGTAGGGGTTCCAGGAAAACTTTCAACTCGGCCTTTCCTCCAACCGGTGAATTGCGAAATTGGAAAAGACTTGTTACACCACGAGTTCCTTTATATGCCGGAATGCCCCGCAACCCCTCCTCGGGAGGGATATATTGTCAAAATTTGGGGCACGAGTCACCTTTGGGCCTTCTCGAATTTTTGGTGCAAATTCTGCCCGAACAGGCATGCGCTTTGCAAGCAGTCCTGTTGCTAGAGGAACCAGCGGCCCCTAGGGACATCCCTGTCCACATACAACAAGAAGTGAGCCCGGAAGTCTGGGCATCCAGGAGGCCGGGAAGGGCCAGGCTCGCGGAGCCAGTCAAAATTGCCCTAAAGCCTGGAGCGCCCGTTGTAAATCAGAAACAATACCCGCTCGGTAGAAAAGCTCTAGAAGGGATTACTCCACTGGTCCAAAGATGTATAGAAATTGGACTTTTAAGACCATGCCGGTCACCATATAACACCCCCATTCTGCCAGTGTTAAAGCCCGGGACAGGAGAATATCGGTTTGTGCAAGACTTAAGAAAGATGAATCAAATAGTAAAAGATATTCATTCACCCGGTAGTGCCCAGCCCATTGTACCTCTGAGCGACAACTTAGAGGTTTTCTTGGGATGGCAGGTTTCTGTCGAATCTGGATACCAGGGTTTGGAATCATGGCAAAATTTGGTGGCCCGTACGGGGCCTCCAGCCATTTGAGACGCCGTGGCCCGGCGGCGGGGCCCGGGCCTGATGGACAGTTCTCCTACCAAGCGGCCGCTGAGGACTCTCTTTGTCCCCCGAGGCTGTCCCCAGACCCGGGCTCCCCTGCAGCGCCACCGGTCCCCAACCGCGCCAAAGAGATGGGTGAAAGCAAGACCTGACCAGGATCCTGAGGTGAGTCCGCGACCCTCTCCCCGTTGCGTTCAGGGCCGGGGCGGATAGGGCAGGCCAGCGTGGCTTCCGGAAACGGACCCGGGCCCTTGGTTTCTCAGGCGAGTGGCGCCATGGAGGACCGTCCCCGTGAGTAGAATGGTAAGGAGGGACTCTTGGTGACTCTAGAGCTGGGCAGCCGAATCAGTGTGCATGGGCCGTGGGTTTCTGTATCTGGATCGTTGTCTGCCTCTGCTTGCTGCACCCTGGTTTGGGGAAGTGGGTATAGACAGCTCTGTCGATTTAGATTGGGAGATTGGAGCCCCTCCGCCTGGCATTGAGGATAGGAGGTATCTGGAGGATTGAAGTGGAGATTGAGACGTTCCTAGTAATGTGTTAGACCTCACTAAGATTCTCCTCGCTCCCTGTTTCCTTTGTGGCGTTTCTGGTCTGAGTGTTTTTCTCTGTTTGTCAGGTTTGTCTTATGTACAACCCACCTTGCTGTCTGGGAGGTTGAGACTGCAAGGTTATCGCCGTTATTTTTGGCGGTCGGTCTCTTTGTCTTATGTACCATTACTTGTCCTCCTGAGGCTTTCGTTTTTTTTTTTTTTCTTCTCGGTGTCGCCATCTTGTAAATCCCTATTTATACAAAACCCCTCACCAGGTTCAAGAACAGTTTTAACCTAAGTTCTTGAGAGTGACAATGCGTTTCATTGGTCTGTGTACGGACTATTTTAGAAGACTTGCCCAAAGAAGTTAGGGTCCTAAGCTAGGGACCCAAGCAATCCTGAAAGAATTCAACCTAATTAGTGAAGAGATAGATTAAGCATTGTGCTCGTGAGAACCTCAAACTCTCCCCTTTGTCAAGCAAAGTTGACCCTGCCTGAGGCAGGAAAAACAGAGTTTCAAGAGAACAGACATTAGCATGGGAAGAGGCCCATCTATTCCAGCTGAATCCCCGCTGGGCTGCCTTTTTTCCAGTTGGAAAGGTAGAGCTATGAATAAGCCCTTGACCAAAAAGCCGATGATTCGCCTGTATAACAGGATATGGCCTCAATACCAGTTGGGGGAACAAGAACAGTGGCCCCCAGAGGGGTCTTTACGTTATGCTACAATACTTCAATTGGATTTGTCCTGGAGAAGAACTAGAAAGTGGGACCGTATGTACAAGAAGGTAAAGAAAAGAAAAATTTTCAAAGCCTTCAGGTCTCTCTACCAGACCTTGCGCCCCCCTAATCAGGTTTTCTTCCAGGGAAAATCAAAGGCCAAAGTACTCCCTGAATCCTCCTCAGAGGACCCCCTCCTAGAGACATGGGCTATGGCCACCGTTTCGGCTCCGCCTCCCCCGTATAGGGGAGGTGCGGTAGAAGCCGGGGGGTTGGACCGTGGAACCACAAGGTCTCCAAACAGAATGGTCGAGCCCGATTCTAGCTTGGCAGGCACACCAAAGGCGGATGGAGGAGGAGGATGAGACAGTGAAGGTCCGGCTACTTCAGGTATGGTCTCCCCTTCTCATACCCGTTGGGGTACCGTTTTGGGTGAGGGTGCCTCAGGAGTCCAGGCAGGGCAATACCCCCTGAGAGAAGTTCCTGCCGGAGTGCATGATAAAGGGCAGCCACGGGGGACAATGCTGGTACATACTCCATTTTCCACCTCTGATCTATGTAACTGGAAGAGCCGTAGCTTCCCCTACCGGAGTGACCCTAACAAAATGACTGAACTGTTTCTTTCTATTTTCTCTACTCACCGCCCTACCTGGGCAGATACACAGGCACTAATCACCACTCTGTTAACTTTAGAAGAACGCCCTATGGTGTTAGAGCAGGCTCGGAAAGAGGCTGATAGGCTCCATAACTTAGACCCTAGTAATGGAGCCCGACCCCCTGGGACAGAAGCCATTCCTACTAGAGATCCGGGTTGGAATCACAATGCGGAAGAAGGGGCGAATAGAATTCATTTCTATGGAGACTGCTTAATCGTTGGGTTGAGAAACGGGGCCCCCAAACCCAAGAGCTTACAAAAGTTTAGAGAAATTATCCAGGCAGGAAAGAAAGACCCATCCACTTTCTTAGAAAGAGTGACAGACACGTTTCCTCAGTACGCTGGTATCGACCCGGAAGAACCCAACAACGCCCGGCTGATAAACCTGACTTATATTTCGCAGATTGGCCCTGATATTCAAAAAAAAAATTACAAACATTAGAAGGAGGAGTTGGGATGCCAATAGGGCAGCCGTTTGAAGTAGCTTTGAAGGTGTTCACTAACCGGAACCAGGTAGCAGAACAAAAGTCAAAACAAAAGATGAAACAAAAGGCAGCCTTACTAGCAGCAGCCTTAGCGCCCCTCCTCCGCCAGTTAAGAGGACGGAAGGGAGATAAGAACCATAAGAAGGACCACCCCGGGGCGAGGAGGGAGAGCTTTAGAACCTGACCAGTGCGCCTTCTGTAAACGACGACGGGGCCACTGGAAGCCGGAGTGCCCAGAGAGAAGGGAAAGGCGAGACGGAACAAAACTGGCCGCTCTCCAGGCTTATCCGGAAGGGCCGGCACGGTTAGATGATTCCGAATGACGGGGCCCAGGGGCTCAAACCTCGTCAGCTATCTCCCACCGCGAGCCCCAGAGCCCACGGGTAACTCTAAAGGTGGGAGGACGCCCTATTGACTTTATTCTGGACACGGGTGCCACCTTTTCGCTTTTGAACACCGCGACATCTCCCCTTAGTCCACGTACTGCCCCAGTGGTAGGGGTTTCAGGAAAACTTTCAACTCGGCCTTTCCTCCAACCGGTGAATTGTGAAATTGGAAAAGACTTGTTATACCACGAGTTCCTTTATATGCCGGAATGCCCCGCAACCCCTCCTCGGGAGGGATATATTGTCAAAATTTGGGGCACGAGTCAGCTTTGGGCCTTCTCGAATTTTGGTGCAAATTCTGCCCGAACAGGCATGCGCTTTGCAAGCAGTCCTGTTGCTAGAGGAACCAGCGGCCCCTAGGGACATCCCTGTCCACATACAACAAGAAGTGATCCCGGAAGTCTGGGCATCCAGGAGGCCGGGAAGGGCCAGGTTCGCGGAGCCAGTCAAAATTGCCCTAAAGCCTGGAGCGCCCGTTGTAAATCAGAAACAATACCCGCTCGGTAGAGAAGCTCTGGAAGGGATTACTCCACGGGGCCAAAGATGTATAGAAATTGGATTTTTAAGACCATGCCGGTCACCATATAACACCCCCATTCTGCCAGTGTTAAAGCCCGGGACAGGAGAATATCGGTTTGTGCAAGACTTAAGAAAGATGAATCAAATAGTAAAAGATATTCATTCACCCGGTTGTGCCCAGCCCATGTACTCTCCTAGTAACCGTACCCAGCATATATGCTTGGTTTTCAGTATTAGATCTGAAAGATCCTTTCTTCTGCATTCCCTTGCATCCTGAGTCGCAACTTTTGTTTGCGTTTGAATGGACTGATTTAGAAACAGGGACCAAAAGGCACCTCACATGGCAGGTGCTGGTCCAAGGGTTCAAGAACTCCCCCACAATTTTCGGAGAGCCATTGTGTAAAGACATGAGGGCCTTGCAACTAGAAAAGGGGATGGTCTTAACGATATTTTCGTGGCAAGTGAAAGTCAAGAAGACGCAGATGGTCTTAAACCATCTGGCTAGGTGTGGGTACCGAGTTTCCAAAAGGAAAGCCCAAATATCACGACAACGAGGAAGATAACTGGGGTTCCAAATACCACAGGGGCAGCGGAGCCTTCTGCAAGACCGGCGAGAAGTTATTATGCGGGTAGCGACCCCTACCTCTGAGTGACAACTTAGAGGTTTTCTTGGGATGGCAGGTTTCTGACGACTCTGGATACCAGGGTTTGGACTCATGGCAAAATTTGGTGGCCCGTACGGGGCCTCCAGCCGTTTGAGACGCGGTGGCCCGGCGGCGGGGCCCGGGCCTGATGGACAGTTCTCCTACCAAGCGGCCGCTGAGGACTCTCTTTGTCCCCCGAGGCTGTCCCCAGACCCGGGCTCCCCTGCAGCGCCACCGGTCCCCAACCGCGCCAAAGAGATGGGTGAAAGCAAGACCTGACCAGGATCCTGAGGTGAGTCCGCGACCCTCTCCCCGTTGAGCTCAGGGCCGGGGCGGATAGGGCGGGCCAGCGTGGCTTCCGGAAACGGACCCGGGCCCTTGGTTTCTCAGGCGAGTGGCGCCATGGAGGACCGTCCCCGTGAGTAGAATGGTAAGGAGGGACTCTTGGTGACTCTAGAGCTGGGCAGCCGAATCAGTGTGCATGGGCCGTGGGTTTTTGTATCTGGATCGTTGTCTGCCCCTGGTTGCTGCACCCTGGTTTGAGGAAGTGGGTAGAGACATCTCTGTCGGTTTAGATTGGGAGATTGGAGCCCCTCGGCCTGGCATTGAGGATAGGAGGTATCTGGAGGATTGAGGTGGAGATTGAGACATTCCTAGTAATGTGTTAGACCTCACTAAGATTCTCCTCGCTCCCCTTTCCATTTCTGGCGTTTGTGGTCTGAGTATTTTTCTCTGTTTGTCAGGTTTGTCTTATGTACACCCCACCTTGCTGTCTGGGAGGTTGAGACTGCAAGGTTATCGCCGTTATTTTTGTCGGTCGGTCTCTTTGTCTTATGTACCATTACTTGTCCTCATGAGGCTTTCGTGTTTTTTTTTTTTTTCTTCTTCTCAGTGTCGTCATCTTGTAAATCCCTATTCGTACAAAACCCCTCACCAGGTTCAAGAACAGTTTTAACCTAAGTTCTTGAGATCGACAATGAGTTTCCTTGGTCTGTGCACGGACTATTTTATAAGACTTGCCCAAAGAAGTTAGGGTCCTAAGCTAGGGACCCAAGCCATCCTGAAAGAATTAAACCTACTTAGTGAAGAGATAGATTAAGCATTGTGCTCGTGAGAACCTCAAACTCTCCCCTTTGTCAAGCAAAGTTGATCCTGCCTGAGGCAGGAAAAAGGAGAGTTTAAAGAAAACAGATATTAGCATGGGAGGAGGCCCATCTCTTCCAGCTGAATCCCCGCTGGGCTGCCTTTTGGCCAGTTGAAAAGGTAGAGTTATGAATGAGCCCTTGACCAAAAAGCGGATGATTCGCCTGTATAACAGCATATGGCCTCAATACCAGTTGGGGGAACAAGAACAGTGGCCCCCAGAGGGGTCTTCACGTTGTGCTACAATACTTCAATTGCATTTGTCCTGCAGAAGAACTCAAAAGTGGGACCTTATGTACAAAAAAGAAAAGAAAAGAAAAATTTTCAAAGCCTTCAGGTCTCTCTACCAGACCTTGCACCCCCCTAATCAGGTTTTCTTCCAGGGAAAATCAAAGGCCAAAGTACTCCCTGAATCCTCCTCAGAGGACCCCCTCCTAGAGACATGGGCTATGGCCACCGTTTCGGCTCCCCCGCCCCCGTATAGGGGAGGTGCGGTAGAAGCCGAGGGGTCGGACCGTGGAACCACAAGGTCTCCAAACAGAATGGTCGAGCCCGATTCTAGCTTGGCCGGCACACCAAAGGCGGATGGAGGAGGAGGATGAGACAGTGAAGGTCCGGCTACTTCAGGTATGGTCTCCCCTTCTCATACCCATCAGGGTACCGTTTTGGGTGAGGGTGTCTCAGGAGTCCAGGCAGGGCAATACCCACTGAGAGAAGTTCCTGCCGGAGTGGTTGATAAAGGGCAGCCACAGGGGACAATGCTGGTACATACTCCATTTTCCACCTGTGATCTATGTAACTGGAAGAGCCACAGCTCCCCCTACCGGAGTGACCCAAACAAAATGACTGAACTGTTTCTTTCTCTTTTCTCTACTCACCGCCCTACCTGGGCAGACACACAGGCGCTCCGCACCACACTGTTAACTTCAGAAGAACGCCCTATGGTGTTAGAGCAGGCTCGGAAAGAGGCTGATAGGCTCTATAACTTAGACCCTAGCAATGGAGCCCGACCCCCTGAGACAGAAGCCATTCCTACTAGAGATCCGGGTTGGAATCACAATGCGGAAGAAGGGGCGAGTAGACTTCATTTCTATGGAGACTGCTTAATCGTTGGGTTGAGAAACGGGGCCCCCAAACCCAAGAGCTTGCAAAAGTTTAGAGAAATTATCCAGGCAGGAAAGAAAGACCCATCCACTTTCTTAGAAAGAGTGACAGACACGTTTCCTCAGTACGCTGGTATCAACCCGGAAGAACCCAACAGCGCCCGGCTGATAAACCCGACTTTTATTTCGCAGAGCGGCCCTGATATGCAAAAACAAAAAATTTACAAACTTTAGACGGAGGACTTGGGATGCCTATAGGGCAGCCGTTTGAAGCAGCTTTGAAGGTGTTCACTAACCGGAACCAGGTAGCAGAACAAAAGTCAAAACAAAGATGAAACAAAAGGCAGCCTTACTAGCAGCAGCCTTAACGCCCCTCCTCCCCCAGTGAAGAGGAGGGAAGGGAGATAAGAACCATAAGAAGGACCACCCCGGGGCGAGGAGGGAGAGCTTTAGAACCTGACCAGTGCGCCTTCTGTAAACGACGACGGGGCCACTGGAAGCCGGAGTGCCCAGAGAGAAGGGAAAGGCGAGACGGAACAAAACTGGCCGCTCTCCAGGCTTATCCGGAAGGGCCGGCACGGTTAGATGATTCCGAATGACGGGGCCCAGGGGCTCAAACCTCGTCAGCTATCTCCCACCGCGAGCCCCAGAGCCCACGGGTAACTCTAAAGGTGGGAGGACGCCCTATTGACTTTATTCTGGACACGGGTGCCACCTTTTCGCTTTTGAACACCGCGACATCTCCCCTTAGTCCACGTACTGCCCCAGTGGTAGGGGTTTCAGGAAAACTTTCAACTCGGCCTTTCCTCCAACCGGTGAATTGTGAAATCGGAAAAGACTTGTTATACCACGAGTTCCTTTATATGCCGGAATGCCCCGCAACCCCTCCTCGGGAGGGATATATTGTCAAAATTTGGGGCACGAGTCAGCTTTGGGCCTTCTCGAATTTTGGTGCAAATTCTGCCCGAACAGGCATGCGCTTTGCAAGCAGTCCTGTTGCTAGAGGAACCAGCGGCCCCTAGGGACATCCCTGTCCACATACAACAAGAAGTGATCCCGGAAGTCTGGGCATCCAGGAGGCCGGGAAGGGCCAGGTTCGCGGAGCCAGTCAAAATTGCCCTAAAGCCTGGAGCGCCCGTTGTAAATCAGAAACAATACCCGCTCGGTAGAGAAGCTCTGGAAGGGATTACTCCACGGGGCCAAAGATGTATAGAAATTGGATTTTTAAGACCATGCCGGTCACCATATAACACCCCCATTCTGCCAGTGTTAAAGCCCGGGACAGGAGAATATCGGTTTGTGCAAGACTTAAGAAAGATGAATCAAATAGTAAAAGATATTCATTCACCCGGTTGTGCCCAGCCCATGTACTCTCCTAGTAACCGTACCCAGCATATATGCTTGGTTTTCAGTATTAGATCTGAAAGATCCTTTCTTCTGCATTCCCTTGCATCCTGAGTCGCAACTTTTGTTTGCGTTTGAATGGACTGATTTAGAAACAGGGACCAAAAGGCACCTCACATGGCAGGTGCTGGTCCAAGGGTTCAAGAACTCCCCCACAATTTTCGGAGAGCCATTGTGTAAAGACATGAGGGCCTTGCAACTAGAAAAGGGGATGGTCTTAACGATATTTTCGTGGCAAGTGAAAGTCAAGAAGACGCAGATGGTCTTAAACCATCTGGCTAGGTGTGGGTACCGAGTTTCCAAAAGGAAAGCCCAAATATCACGACAACGAGGAAGATAACTGGGGTTCCAAATACCACAGGGGCAGCGGAGCCTTCTGCAAGACCGGCGAGAAGTTATTATGCGGGTAGCGCCCCCTACCTCTGAGTGACAACTTAGAGGTTTTCTTGGGATGGCAGGTTTCTGACGACTCTGGATACCAGGGTTTGGACTCATGGCAAAATTTGGTGGCCCGTATGGGGCCTCCAGCCGTTTGAGACGCGGTGGCCCGGCGGCGGGGCCCGGGCCTGATGGACAGTTCTCCTACCAAGCGGCCGCTGAGGACTCTCTTTGTCCCCCGAGGCTGTCCCCAGACCCGGGCTCCCCTGCAGCGCCACCGGTCCCCAACCGCGCCAAAGAGATGGGTGAAAGCAAGACCTGACCAGGATCCTGAGGTGAGTCCGCGACCCTCTCCCCGTTGCGCTCAGGGCCGGGGCGGATAGGGCGGGCCAGCGTGGCTTCCGGAAACGGACCCGGGCCCTTGGTTTCTCAGGCGAGTGGCGCCATGGAGGACCGTCCCCGTGAGTAGAATGGTAAGGAGGGACTCTTGGTGACTCTGGAGCTGGGCAGCCGAATCAGTGTGCATGGGCCGTGGGTTTTTGTATCTGGATCGTTGTCTGCCCCTGGTTGCTGCACCCTGGTTTGAGGAAGTGGGTAGAGACATCTCTGTCGGTTTAGATTGGGAGATTGGAGCCCCTCGGCCTGGCATTGAGGATAGGAGGTATCTGGAGGATTGAGGTGGAGATTGAGACATTCCTAGTAATGTGTTAGACCTCACTAAGATTCTCCTCGCTCCCCTTTCCATTTCTGGCGTTTGTGGTCTGAGTATTTTTCTCTGTTTGTCAGGTTTGTCTTATGTACACCCCACCTTGCTGTCTGGGAGGTTGAGACTGCAAGGTTATCGCCGTTATTTTTGTCGGTCGGTCTCTTTGTCTTATGTACCATTACTTGTCCTCATGAGGCTTTCGTGTTTTTTTTTTTTTTCTTCTTCTTCTCAGTGTCGTCATCTTGTAAATCCCTATTCGTACAAAACCCCTCACCAGGTTCAAGAACAGTTTTAACCTAAGTTCTTGAGATCGACAATGAGTTTCCTTGGTCTGTGCACGGACTATTTTAGAAGACTTGCCCAAAGAAGTTAGGGTCCTAAGCTAGGGACCCAAGCCATCCTGAAAGAATTAAACCTACTTAGTGAAGAGATAGATTAAGCATTGTGCTCGTGAGAACCTCAAACTCTCCCCTTTGTCAAGCAAAGTTGATCCTGCCTGAGGCAGGAAAAAGGAGAGTTTAAAGAAAACAGATATTAGCATGGGAGGAGGCCCATCTCTTCCAGCTGAATCCCCGCTGGGCTGCCTTTTGGCCAGTTGAAAAGGTAGAGTTATGAATGAGCCCTTGACCAAAAAGCGGATGATTCGCCTGTACAACAGCATATGGCCTCAATACCAGTTGGGGGAACAAGAACAGTGGCCCCCAGAGGGGTCTTCACGTTGTGCTACAATACTTCAATTGCATTTGTCCTGCAGAAGAACTCAAAAGTGGGACCTTATGTACAAAAAAGAAAAGAAAAGAAAAGAAAAATTTTCAAAGCCTTCAGGTCTCTCTACCAGACCTTGCACCCCCCTAATCAGGTTTTCTTCCAGGGAAAATCAAAGGCCAAAGTACTCCCTGAATCCTCCTCAGAGGACCCCCTCCTAGAGACATGGGCTATGGCCACCGTTTCGGCTCCCCCGCCCCCGTATAGGGGAGGTGCGGTAGAAGCCGAGGGGTCGGACCGTGGAACCACAAGGTCTCCAAACAGAATGGTCGAGCCCGATTCTAGCTTGGCCGGCACACCAAAGGCGGATGGAGGAGGAGGATGAGACAGTGAAGGTCCGGCTACTTCAGGTATGGTCTCCCCTTCTCATACCCATCAGGGTACCGTTTTGGGTGAGGGTGTCTCAGGAGTCCAGGCAGGGCAATACCCACTGAGAGAAGTTCCTGCCGGAGTGGTTGATAAAGGGCAGCCACAGGGGACAATGCTGGTACATACTCCATTTTCCACCTGTGATCTATGTAACTGGAAGAGCCACAGCTCCCCCTACCGGAGTGACCCAAACAAAATGACTGAACTGTTTCTTTCTATTTTCTCTACTCACCGCCCTACCTGGGCAGACACACAGGCGCTCCGCACCACACTGTTAACTTCAGAAGAACGCCCTATGGTGTTAGAGCAGGCTCGGAAAGAGGCTGATAGGCTCTATAACTTAGACCCTAGCAATGGAGCCCGACCCCCTGAGACAGAAGCCATTCCTACTAGAGATCCGGGTTGGAATCACAATGCGGAAGAAGGGGCGAGTAGACTTCATTTCTATGGAGACTGCTTAATCGTTGGGTTGAGAAACGGGGCCCCCAAACCCAAGAGCTTGCAAAAGTTTAGAGAAATTATCCAGGCAGGAAAGAAAGACCCATCCACTTTCTTAGAAAGAGTGACAGACACGTTTCCTCAGTACGCTGGTATCAGCCCGGAAGAACCCAACAGCGCCCGGCTGATAAACCCGACTTTTATTTCGCAGAGCGGCCCTGATATGCAAAAACAAAAAATTTACAAACTTTAGACGGAGGACTTGGGATGCCTATAGGGCAGCCGTTTGAAGCAGCTTTGAAGGTGTTCACTAACCGGAACCAGGTAGCAGAACAAAAGTCAAAACAAAGATGAAACAAAAGGCAGCCTTACTAGCAGCAGCCTTAACGCCCCTCCTCCCCCAGTGAAGAGGAGGGAAGGGAGATAAGAACCATAAGAAGGACCACCCCGGGGCGAGGAGGGAGAGCTTTAGAACCTGACCAGTGCGCCTTCTGTAAACGACGACGGGGCCACTGGAAGCCGGAGTGCCCAGAGAGAAGGGAAAGGCGAGACGGAACAAAACTGGCCGCTCTCCAGGCTTATCCGGAAGGGCCGGCACGGTTAGATGATTCCGAATGACGGGGCCCAGGGGCTCAAACCTCGTCAGCTATCTCCCACCGCGAGCCCCAGAGCCCACGGGTAACTCTAAAGGTGGGAGGACGCCCTATTGACTTTATTCTGGACACGGGTGCCACCTTTTCGCTTTTGAACACCGCGACATCTCCCCTTAGTCCACGTACTGCCCCAGTGGTAGGGGTTTCAGGAAAACTTTCAACTCGGCCTTTCCTCCAACCGGTGAATTGTGAAATCGGAAAAGACTTGTTATACCACGAGTTCCTTTATATGCCGGAATGCCCCGCAACCCCTCCTCGGGAGGGATATATTGTCAAAATTTGGGGCACGAGTCAGCTTTGGGCCTTCTCGAATTTTGGTGCAAATTCTGCCCGAACAGGCATGCGCTTTGCAAGCAGTCCTGTTGCTAGAGGAACCAGCGGCCCCTAGGGACATCCCTGTCCACATACAACAAGAAGTGATCCCGGAAGTCTGGGCATCCAGGAGGCCGGGAAGGGCCAGGTTCGCGGAGCCAGTCAAAATTGCCCTAAAGCCTGGAGCGCCCGTTGTAAATCAGAAACAATACCCGCTCGGTAGAGAAGCTCTGGAAGGGATTACTCCACGGGGCCAAAGATGTATAGAAATTGGATTTTTAAGACCATGCCGGTCACCATATAACACCCCCATTCTGCCAGTGTTAAAGCCCGGGACAGGAGAATATCGGTTTGTGCAAGACTTAAGAAAGATGAATCAAATAGTAAAAGATATTCATTCACCCGGTTGTGCCCAGCCCATGTACTCTCCTAGTAACCGTACCCAGCATATATGCTTGGTTTTCAGTATTAGATCTGAAAGATCCTTTCTTCTGCATTCCCTTGCATCCTGAGTCGCAACTTTTGTTTGCGTTTGAATGGACTGATTTAGAAACAGGTACCAAAAGGCACCTCACATGGCAGGTGCTGGTCCAAGGGTTCAAGAACTCCCCCACAATTTTCGGAGAGCCATTGTGTAAAGACATGAGGGCCTTGCAACTAGAAAAGGGGATGGTCTTAACGATATTTTCGTGGCAAGTGAAAGTCAAGAAGACGCAGATGGTCTTAAACCATCTGGCTAGGTGTGGGTACCGAGTTTCCAAAAGGAAAGCCCAAATATCACGACAACGAGGAAGATAACTGGGGTTCCAAATACCACAGGGGCAGCGGAGCCTTCTGCAAGACCGGCGAGAAGTTATTATGCGGGTAGCGCCCCCTACCTCTGAGTGACAACTTAGAGGTTTTCTTGGGATGGCAGGTTTCTGACGACTCTGGATACCAGGGTTTGGACTCATGGCAAAATTTGGTGGCCCGTACGGGGCCTCCAGCCGTTTGAGACGCGGTGGCCCGGCGGCGGGGCCCGGGCCTGATGGACAGTTCACCTACCAAGCGGCCGCTGAGGACTCTCTTTGTCCCCCGAGGCTGTCCCCAGACCCGGGCTCCCCTGCAGCGCCAC
Source organism: Elephas maximus indicus (assembly GCF_024166365.1). NCBI lineage: Eukaryota > Metazoa > Chordata > Mammalia > Proboscidea > Elephantidae > Elephas > Elephas maximus. The sequence continues at coordinate 94,826,753 of NC_064846.1, read as the reverse complement.
CGGTCCCCAACCGCGCCAAAGAGATGGGTGAAAGCAAGACCTGACCAGGATCCTGAGGTGAGTCCGCGACCCTCTCCCCGTTGCGCTCAGGGCCGGGGCGGATAGGGCGGGCCAGCGTGGCTTCCGGAAACGGACCCGGGCCCTTGGTTTCTCAGGCGAGTGGCGCCATGGAGGACCGTCCCCGTGAGTAGAATGGTAAGGAGGGACTCTTGGTGACTCTGGAGCTGGGCAGCCGAATCAGTGTGCATGGGCCGTGGGTTTTTGTATCTGGATCGTTGTCTGCCCCTGGTTGCTGCACCCTGGTTTGAGGAAGTGGGTAGAGACATCTCTGTCGGTTTAGATTGGGAGATTGGAGCCCCTCGGCCTGGCATTGAGGATAGGAGGTATCTGGAGGATTGAGGTGGAGATTGAGACATTCCTAGTAATGTGTTAGACCTCACTAAGATTCTCCTCGCTCCCCTTTCCATTTCTGGCGTTTGTGGTCTGAGTATTTTTCTCTGTTTGTCAGGTTTGTCTTATGTACACCCCACCTTGCTGTCTGGGAGGTTGAGACTGCAAGGTTATCGCCGTTATTTTTGTCGGTCGGTCTCTTTGTCTTATGTACCATTACTTGTCCTCATGAGGCTTTCGTGTTTTTTTTTTTTTCTTCTTCTCAGTGTCGTCATCTTGTAAATCCCTATTCGTACAAAACCCCTCACCAGGTTCAAGAACAGTTTTAACCTAAGTTCTTGAGATCGACAATGAGTTTCCTTGGTCTGTGCACGGACTATTTTAGAAGACTTGCCCAAAGAAGTTAGGGTCCTAAGCTAGGGACCCAAGCCATCCTGAAAGAATTAAACCTACTTAGTGAAGAGATAGATTAAGCATTGTGCTCGTGAGAACCTCAAACTCTCCCCTTTGTCAAGCAAAGTTGATCCTGCCTGAGGCAGGAAAAAGGAGAGTTTAAAGAAAACAGATATTAGCATGGGAGGAGGCCCATCTCTTCCAGCTGAATCCCCGCTGGGCTGCCTTTTGGCCAGTTGAAAAGGTAGAGTTATGAATGAGCCCTTGACCAAAAAGCGGATGATTCGCCTGTACAACAGCATATGGCCTCAATACCAGTTGGGGGAACAAGAACAGTGGCCCCCAGAGGGGTCTTCACGTTGTGCTACAATACTTCAATTGCATTTGTCCTGCAGAAGAACTCAAAAGTGGGACCTTATGTACAAAAAAGAAAAGAAAAGAAAAGAAAAATTTTCAAAGCCTTCAGGTCTCTCTACCAGACCTTGCACCCCCCTAATCAGGTTTTCTTCCAGGGAAAATCAAAGGCCAAAGTACTCCCTGAATCCTCCTCAGAGGACCCCCTCCTAGAGACATGGGCTATGGCCACCGTTTCGGCTCCCCCGCCCCCGTATAGGGGAGGTGCGGTAGAAGCCGAGGGGTCGGACCGTGGAACCACAAGGTCTCCAAACAGAATGGTCGAGCCCGATTCTAGCTTGGCCGGCACACCAAAGGCGGATGGAGGAGGAGGATGAGACAGTGAAGGTCCGGCTACTTCAGGTATGGTCTCCCCTTCTCATACCCATCAGGGTACCGTTTTGGGTGAGGGTGTCTCAGGAGTCCAGGCAGGGCAATACCCACTGAGAGAAGTTCCTGCCGGAGTGGTTGATAAAGGGCAGCCACAGGGGACAATGCTGGTACATACTCCATTTTCCACCTGTGATCTATGTAACTGGAAGAGCCACAGCTCCCCCTACCGGAGTGACCCAAACAAAATGACTGAACTGTTTCTTTCTCTTTTCTCTACTCACCGCCCTACCTGGGCAGACACACAGGCGCTCCGCACCACACTGTTAACTTCAGAAGAACGCCCTATGGTGTTAGAGCAGGCTCGGAAAGAGGCTGATAGGCTCTATAACTTAGACCCTAGCAATGGAGCCCGACCCCCTGAGACAGAAGCCATTCCTACTAGAGATCCGGGTTGGAATCACAATGCGGAAGAAGGGGCGAGTAGACTTCATTTCTATGGAGACTGCTTAATCGTTGGGTTGAGAAACGGGGCCCCCAAACCCAAGAGCTTGCAAAAGTTTAGAGAAATTATCCAGGCAGGAAAGAAAGACCCATCCACTTTCTTAGAAAGAGTGACAGACACGTTTCCTCAGTACGCTGGTATCAGCCCGGAAGAACCCAACAGCGCCCGGCTGATAAACCCGACTTTTATTTCGCAGAGCGGCCCTGATATGCAAAAACAAAAAATTTACAAACTTTAGACGGAGGACTTGGGATGCCTATAGGGCAGCCGTTTGAAGCAGCTTTGAAGGTGTTCACTAACCGGAACCAGGTAGCAGAACAAAAGTCAAAACAAAGATGAAACAAAAGGCAGCCTTACTAGCAGCAGCCTTAACGCCCCTCCTCCCCCAGTGAAGAGGAGGGAAGGGAGATAAGAACCATAAGAAGGACCACCCCGGGGCGAGGAGGGAGAGCTTTAGAACCTGACCAGTGCGCCTTCTGTAAACGACGACGGGGCCACTGGAAGCCGGAGTGCCCAGAGAGAAGGGAAAGGCGAGACGGAACAAAACTGGCCGCTCTCCAGGCTTATCCGGAAGGGCCGGCACGGTTAGATGATTCCGAATGACGGGGCCCAGGGGCTCAAACCTCGTCAGCTATCTCCCACCGCGAGCCCCAGAGCCCACGGGTAACTCTAAAGGTGGGAGGACGCCCTATTGACTTTATTCTGGACACGGGTGCCACCTTTTCGCTTTTGAACACCGCGACATCTCCCCTTAGTCCACGTACTGCCCCAGTGGTAGGGGTTTCAGGAAAACTTTCAACTCGGCCTTTCCTCCAACCGGTGAATTGTGAAATCGGAAAAGACTTGTTATACCACGAGTTCCTTTATATGCCGGAATGCCCCGCAACCCCTCCTCGGGAGGGATATATTGTCAAAATTTGGGGCACGAGTCAGCTTTGGGCCTTCTCGAATTTTGGTGCAAATTCTGCCCGAACAGGCATGCGCTTTGCAAGCAGTCCTGTTGCTAGAGGAACCAGCGGCCCCTAGGGACATCCCTGTCCACATACAACAAGAAGTGATCCCGGAAGTCTGGGCATCCAGGAGGCCGGGAAGGGCCAGGTTCGCGGAGCCAGTCAAAATTGCCCTAAAGCCTGGAGCGCCCGTTGTAAATCAGAAACAGTACCCGCTCGGTAGAGAAGCTCTGGAAGGGATTACTCCACGGGGCCAAAGATGTATAGAAATTGGATTTTTAAGACCATGCCGGTCACCATATAACACCCCCATTCTGCCAGTGTTAAAGCCCGGGACAGGAGAATATCGGTTTGTGCAAGACTTAAGAAAGATGAATCAAATAGTAAAAGATATTCATTCACCCGGTTGTGCCCAGCCCATGTACTCTCCTAGTAACCGTACCCAGCATATATGCTTGGTTTTCAGTATTAGATCTGAAAGATCCTTTCTTCTGCATTCCCTTGCATCCTGAGTCGCAACTTTTGTTTGCGTTTGAATGGACTGATTTAGAAACAGGGACCAAAAGGCACCTCACATGGCAGGTGCTGGTCCAAGGGTTCAAGAACTCCCCCACAATTTTCGGAGAGCCATTGTGTAAAGACATGAGGGCCTTGCAACTAGAAAAGGGGATGGTCTTAACGATATTTTCGTGGCAAGTGAAAGTCAAGAAGACGCAGATGGTCTTAAACCATCTGGCTAGGTGTGGGTACCGAGTTTCCAAAAGGAAAGCCCAAATATCACGACAACGAGGAAGATAACTGGGGTTCCAAATACCACAGGGGCAGCGGAGCCTTCTGCAAGACCGGCGAGAAGTTATTATGCGGGTAGCGACCCCTACCTCTGAGTGACAACTTAGAGGTTTTCTTGGGATGGCAGGTTTCTGACGACTCTGGATACCAGGGTTTGGACTCATGGCAAAATTTGGTGGCCCGTACGGGGCCTCCAGCCGTTTGAGACGCGGTGGCCCGGCGGCGGGGCCCGGGCCTGATGGACAGTTCTCCTACCAAGCGGCCGCTGAGGACTCTCTTTGTCCCCCGAGGCTGTCCCCAGACCCGGGCTCCCCTGCAGCGCCACCGGTCCCCAACCGCGCCAAAGAGATGGGTGAAAGCAAGACCTGACCAGGATCCTGAGGTGAGTCCGCGACCCTCTCCCCGTTGCGCTCAGGGCCGGGGCGGATAGGGCGGGCCAGCGTGGCTTCCGGAAACGGACCCGGGCCCTTGGTTTCTCAGGCGAGTGGCGCCATGGAGGACCGTCCCCGTGAGTAGAATGGTAAGGAGGGACTCTTGGTGACTCTGGAGCTGGGCAGCCGAATCAGTGTGCATGGGCCGTGGGTTTTTGTATCTGGATCGTTGTCTGCCCCTGGTTGCTGCACCCTGGTTTGGGGAAGTGGGTAGAGACATCTCTGTCGGTTTAGATTGGGAGATTGGAGCCCCTCGGCCTGGCATTGAGGATAGGAGGTATCTGGAGGATTGAGGTGGAGATTGAGACATTCCTAGTAATGTGTTAGACCTCACTAAGATTCTCCTCGCTCCCCTTTCCATTTCTGGCGTTTGTGGTCTGAGTATTTTTCTCTGTTTGTCAGGTTTGTCTTATGTACACCCCACCTTGCTGTCTGGGAGGTTGAGACTGCAAGGTTATCGCCGTTATTTTTGTCGGTCGGTCTCTTTGTCTTATGTACCATTACTTGTCCTCATGAGGCTTTCGTGTTTTTTTTTTTTCTTCTTCTTCTCAGTGTCGTCATCTTGTAAATCCCTATTCGTACAAAACCCCTCACCAGGTTCAAGAACAGTTTTAACCTAAGTTCTTGAGATCGACAATGAGTTTCCTTGGTCTGTGCACGGACTATTTTAGAAGACTTGCCCAAAGAAGTTAGGGTCCTAAGCTAGGGACCCAAGCCATCCTGAAAGAATTAAACCTACTTAGTGAAGAGATAGATTAAGCATTGTGCTCGTGAGAACCTCAAACTCTCCCCTTTGTCAAGCAAAGTTGATCCTGCCTGAGGCAGGAAAAAGGAGAGTTTAAAGAAAACAGATATTAGCATGGGAGGAGGCCCATCTCTTCCAGCTGAATCCCCGCTGGGCTGCCTTTTGGCCAGTTGAAAAGGTAGAGTTATGAATGAGCCCTTGACCAAAAAGCGGATGATTCGCCTGTATAACAGCATATGGCCTCAATACCAGTTGGGGGAACAAGAACAGTGGCCCCCAGAGGGGTCTTCACGTTGTGCTACAATACTTCAATTGCATTTGTCCTGCAGAAGAACTCAAAAGTGGGACCTTATGTACAAAAAAGAAAAGAAAAGAAAAGAAAAATTTTCAAAGCCTTCAGGTCTCTCTACCAGACCTTGCACCCCCCTAATCAGGTTTTCTTCCAGGGAAAATCAAAGGCCAAAGTACTCCCTGAATCCTCCTCAGAGGACCCCCTCCTAGAGACATGGGCTATGGCCACCGTTTCGGCTCCCCCGCCCCCGTATAGGGGAGGTGCGGTAGAAGCCGAGGGGTCGGACCGTGGAACCACAAGGTCTCCAAACAGAATGGTCGAGCCCGATTCTAGCTTGGCCGGCACACCAAAGGCGGATGGAGGAGGAGGATGAGACAGTGAAGGTCCGGCTACTTCAGGTATGGTCTCCCCTTCTCATACCCATCAGGGTACCGTTTTGGGTGAGGGTGTCTCAGGAGTCCAGGCAGGGCAATACCCACTGAGAGAAGTTCCTGCCGGAGTGGTTGATAAAGGGCAGCCACAGGGGACAATGCTGGTACATACTCCATTTTCCACCTGTGATCTATGTAACTGGAAGAGCCACAGCTCCCCCTACCGGAGTGACCCAAACAAAATGACTGAACTGTTTCTTTCTCTTTTCTCTACTCACCGCCCTACCTGGGCAGACACACAGGCGCTCCGCACCACACTGTTAACTTCAGAAGAACGCCCTATGGTGTTAGAGCAGGCTCGGAAAGAGGCTGATAGGCTCTATAACTTAGACCCTAGCAATGGAGCCCGACCCCCTGAGACAGAAGCCATTCCTACTAGAGATCCGGGTTGGAATCACAATGCGGAAGAAGGGGCGAGTAGACTTCATTTCTATGGAGACTGCTTAATCGTTGGGTTGAGAAACGGGGCCCCCAAACCCAAGAGCTTGCAAAAGTTTAGAGAAATTATCCAGGCAGGAAAGAAAGACCCATCCACTTTCTTAGAAAGAGTGACAGACACGTTTCCTCAGTACGCTGGTATCAGCCCGGAAGAACCCAACAGCGCCCGGCTGATAAACCCGACTTTTATTTCGCAGAGCGGCCCTGATATGCAAAAACAAAAAATTTACAAACTTTAGACGGAGGACTTGGGATGCCTATAGGGCAGCCGTTTGAAGCAGCTTTGAAGGTGTTCACTAACCGGAACCAGGTAGCAGAACAAAAGTCAAAACAAAGATGAAACAAAAGGCAGCCTTACTAGCAGCAGCCTTAACGCCCCTCCTCCCCCAGTGAAGAGGAGGGAAGGGAGATAAGAACCATAAGAAGGACCACCCCGGGGCGAGGAGGGAGAGCTTTAGAACCTGACCAGTGCGCCTTCTGTAAACGACGACGGGGCCACTGGAAGCCGGAGTGCCCAGAGAGAAGGGAAAGGCGAGACGGAACAAAACTGGCCGCTCTCCAGGCTTATCCGGAAGGGCCGGCACGGTTAGATGATTCCGAATGACGGGGCCCAGGGGCTGAGACCTCGTCAGCTATCTCCCACCGCGAGCCCCAGAGCCCACGGGTAACTCTAAAGGTGGGAGGACGCCCTATTGACTTTATTCTGGACACGGGTGCCACCTTTTCGCTTTTGAACACCGCGACATCTCCCCTTAGTCCACGTACTGCCCCAGTGGTAGGGGTTTCAGGAAAACTTTCAACTCGGCCTTTCCTCCAACCGGTGAATTGTGAAATCGGAAAAGACTTGTTATACCACGAGTTCCTTTATATGCCGGAATGCCCCGCAACCCCTCCTCGGGAGGGATATATTGTCAAAATTTGGGGCACGAGTCAGCTTTGGGCCTTCTCGAATTTTGGTGCAAATTCTGCCCGAACAGGCATGCGCTTTGCAAGCAGTCCTGTTGCTAGAGGAACCAGCGGCCCCTAGGGACATCCCTGTCCACATACAACAAGAAGTGAGCCCGGAAGTCTGGGCATCCAGGAGGCCGGGAAGGGCCAGGTTCGCGGAGCCAGTCAAAATTGCCCTAAAGCCTGGAGCGCCCGTTGTAAATCAGAAACAATACCCGCTCGGTAGAGAAGCTCTGGAAGGGATTACTCCACGGGGCCAAAGATGTATAGAAATTGGATTTTTAAGACCATGCCGGTCACCATATAACACCCCCATTCTGCCAGTGTTAAAGCCCGGGACAGGAGAATATCGGTTTGTGCAAGACTTAAGAAAGATGAATCAAATAGTAAAAGATATTCATTCACCCGGTAGTGCCCAGCCCATTGTACCTCTGAGCGACAACTTAGAGGTTTTCTTGGGATGGCAGTTTTCTGTCGAATCTGGATACCAGGGTTTGGAATCATGGCAAAATTTGGTGGTCCGTACGGGGCCTCCAGCCATTTGAGACGCCGTGGCCCGGCGGCGGGGCCCGGGCCTGATGGACAGTTCTCCTACCAAGCGGCCGCTGAGGACTCTCTTTGTCCCCCGAGGCTGTCCCCAGACCCGGGCTCCCCTGCAGCGCCACCGGTCCCCAACCGCGCCAAAGAGATGGGTGAAAGCAAGACCTGACCAGGATCCTGAGGTGAGTCCGCGACCCCCTCCCCGTTGCGTTCAGGGCCGGGGCGGATAGGGAGGGCCAGCGTGGCTTCCGGAAACGGACCCGGGCCCTTGGTTTCTCAGGCGAGTGGCGCCATGGAGGACCGTCCCCGTGAGTAGAATGGTAAGGAGGGACTCTTGGTGACTCTAAAGCTGGGCAGCCGAATCAGTGTGCATGGGCCGTGGGTTTCTGTATCTGGATCGTTGTCTGCCTCTGCTTGCTGCACCCTGGTTTGGGGAAGTGGGTATAGACATCTCTGTCGATTTAGATTGGGAGATTGGAGCCCCTCCGCCTGGCACTGAGGATAGGAGGTATCTGGAGGATTGAAGTGGAGATTGAGACGTTCCTAGTAATGTGTTAGACCTCACTAAGATTCTCCTCGCTCCCTGTTTCCTTTCTGGCGTTTGTGGTCTGAGTGTTTTTCTCTGTTTGTCAGGTTTTTCTTATGTACAACCCACCTTGCTGTCTGGGAGGTTGAGACTGCAAGGTTATCGCCGTTATTTTTGTCGGTCGGTCTCTTTGTCTTATGTACCATTACTTGTCCTCATGAGGCTTTCGTTTTTTTTTTTCTTCTCGCTGTCGCCATCTTGTAAATCCCTATTTATACAAAACCCCTCACCAGGTTCAAGAACAGTTTTAACCTAAGTTCTTGAGAGTGACATTGCGTTTCATTGGTCTGTGTACGGACTATTTTAGAAGACTTGCCCAAAGAAGTTCGGGTCCTAAGCTAGGGACCCAAGCAATCCTGAAAGAATTCAACCTAATTAGTGAAGAGATAGATTAAGCATTGTGCTCGTGAGAACCTCAAACTCTCCCCTTTGTCAAGCAAAGTTGATCCTGCCTGAGGCAGGAAAAACAGAGTTTAAAGAGAACAGATATTAGCATGGGAAGAGGCCCATCTATTCCAGCTGAATTCCCGCTGGGCTGCCTTTTTTCCAGTTGGAAAGGTAGAGTTATGAATAAGCCCTTGACCAAAAAGCCGATGATTCACCTGTATAACAGGATATGGCCTCAATACCAGTTCAGGGAACAAGAACAGTGGCCCCCAGAGGGGTCTTTACGTTATGCTACAATACTTCAATTGGATTTGTCCTGGAGAAGAACTAGAAAGTGGGACCTTATGTACAAGAAGGTAAAGAAAAGAAAAATTTTCAAAGCCTTCAGGTCTCTCTACCAGACCTTGCGCCCCCCTAATCAGGTTTTCTTCCAGGGAAAATCAAAGGCCAAAGTACTCCCTGAATCCTCCTCAGAGGACCCCCTCCTAGAGACATGGGCTATGGCCACCGTTTCGGCTCCCCCTCCCCCGTATAGGGGAGGTGCGGTAGAAGCCGAGGGGTCGGACCGTGGAACCACAAGGTCTCCAAACAGAATGGTCGAGCCCGATTCTAGCTTGGCAGGCACACCAAAGGCGGATGGAGGAGGAGGATGAGACAGTGAAGGTCCGGCTACTTCAGGTATGGTCTCCCCTTCTCATACCCCACGGGGTACCGTTTTGGGTGAGGGTGCCTCAGGAGTCCAGGCAGGGCAATACCACCTGAGAGAAGTTCCTGCCGGAGTGCATGATAAAGGGCAGCCACGGGGGACAATGCTGGTACATACTCCATTTTCCACCTCTGATCTATGTAACTGGAAGAGCCGCAGCTTCCCCTACCGGAGTGACCCAAACAAAATGACTGAACTGTTTCTTTCGATTTTCTCTACTCACCGCCCTGCCTGGGCAGATACACAGGCACTAATCACCACTCTGTTAACTTTAGAAGAACGCCCTATGGTGTTAGAGCAGGCTCGGAAAGAGGCTGATAGGCTCCATAACTTAGACCCTAGTAATGGAGCCCGACCCCCTGGGACAGAAGCCATTCCTACTAGAGATCCGGGTTGGAATCACAATGCCGAAGAAGGGGAGAATAGAATTCATTTCTATGGAGATTGCTTAATCGTTGGGTTGAGAAACGGGGCCCCCAAACCCAAGAGCTTACAAAAGTTTAGAGAAATTATCCAGGCAGGAAAGAAAGACCCATCCACTTTTTTAGAAAGAGTGACAGACACGTTTCCTCAGTACGCTGGTATCGACCCGGAAGAACCCAACAACGCCCGGCTGATAAACCTGACTTTTATTTCGCAGATTGGCCCTGATATTCAAAAAAAAATTACAAACATTAGAAGGAGGAGTTGGGATGCCAATAGGGCAGCCGTTTGAAGTAGCTTTGAAGGTGTTCACTAACCGGAACCAGGTAGCAGAACAAAAGTCAAGACAAAAGATGAAACAAAAGGCAGCCTTACTAGCAGCAGCCTTAGCGCCCCTCCTCCGCCAGTTAAGAGGACGGAAGGGAGATAAGAACCATAAGAAGGACCACCCCGGGGCGAGGAGGGAGAGCTTTAGAACCTGACCAGTGCGCCTTCTGTAAACGACGACGGGGCCACTGGAAGCCGGAGTGCCCAGAGAGAAGGGAAAGGCGAGACGGAACAAAACTGGCCGCTCTCCAGGCTTATCCGGAAGGGCCGGCACGGTTAGATGATTCCGAATGACGGGGCCCCGGGGCTGAAACCTCGTCAGCTATCTCCCACCGCGAGCCCCAGAGCCCACGCGTAACTCTAAAGGTGGGAGGACGCCCTATTGACTTTATTCTGGACACGGGTGCCACCTTTTCGCTTTTGAACACCGCGACATCTCCCCTTAGTCCACGTACTGCCCCAGTGGTAGGGGTTCCAGGAAAACTTTCAACTCGGCCTTTCCTCCAGCGCTGAATTGTGAAATTGGAAAAGACTTGTTACACCACGAGTTCCTTTATATGCCGGAATGCCCCGCAACCCCTCCTCGGGAGGGATATATTGTCAAAATTTGGGGCACGAGTCACCTTTGGGCCTTCTCGAATTTTTGGTGCATATTCTGCCCGAACAGGCATGCGCTTTGCAAGCAGTCCTGTTGCTAGAGGAACCAGCGGCCCCTAGGGACATCCCTGTCCACATACAACAAGAAGTGAGCCCGGAAGTCTGGGCATCCAGGAGGCCGGGAAGGGCCAGGTTCGCGGAGCCAGTCAAAATTGCCCTAAAGCCTGCAGCGCCCGTTGTAAATCAGAAACAATACCCGCTTGGTTGAAAAGCTCTAGAAGGGATTACTCCACTGGTCCAAAGATGTATAGAAATTGGACTTTTAAGACCATGCCGGTCACCATATAACACCCCCATTCTGCCAGTGTTAAAGCCCGGGACAGGAGAATATCGGTTTGTGCAAGACTTAAGAAAGATGAATCAAATAGTAAAAGATATTCATTCACCCGGTAGTGCCCAGCCCATTGTACCTCTGAGCGACAACTTAGAGGTTTTCTTGGGATGGCAGGTTTCTGTCGAATCTGGATACCAGGGTTTGGAATCATGGCAAAATTTGGTGGCCCGTACGGGGCCTCCAGCCATTTGAGACGCCGTGGCCCGGCGGCGGGGCCCGGGCCTGATGGACAGTTCTCCTACCAAGCGGCCGCTGAGGACTCTCTTTGTCGCCCGAGGCTGTCCCCAGACCCGGGCTCCCCTGCAGCGCCACCGGTCCCCAACCGCGCCAAAGAGATGGGTGAAAGCAAGACCTGACCAGGATCCTGAGGTGAGTCCGCGACCCTCTCCCCGTTGCGTTCAGGGCCGGGGCGGATAGGGAGGGCCAGCGTGGCTTCCGGAAACGGACCCGGGTCCTTGGTTTCTCAGGCGAGTGGCGCCATGGAGGACCGTCCCCGTGAGTAGAATGGTAAGGAGGGACTCTTGGTGACTCTAGAGCTGGGCAGCCGAATCAGTGTGCATGGGCCGTGGGTTTCTGTATCTGGATCGTTGTCTGCCTCTGCTTGCTGCACCCTGGTTTGGGGAAGTGGGTATAGACATCTCTGTCGATTTAGATTGGGAGATTGGAGCCCCTCCGCCTGGCACTGAGGATAGGAGGTATCTGGAGGATTGAAGTGGAGATTGAGACGTTCCTAGTAATGTGTTAGACCTCACTATGATTCTCCTCGCTCCCTGTTTCCTTTCTGGCGTTTGTGGTCTGAGTGTTTTTCTCTGTTTGTCAGGTTTGTCTTATGTACACCCCACCTTGCTGTCTGGGAGGTTGAGACTGCAAGGTTATCGCCGTTATTTTTGGCGGTCGGTCTCTTTGTCTTATGTACCATTACTTGTCCTCATGAGGCTTTCGTTTTTTTTTTCTTCTCGGTGTCGCCATCTTGTAAATCCCTATTTATACAAAACCCCTCACCAGGTTCAAGAACAGTTTTAACCTAAGTTCTTGAGAGTGACAATGCGTTTCATTGGTCTGTGTATGGACTATTTTAGAAGACTTGCCCAAAGAAGTTAGGGTCCTAAGCTAGGGACCCAAGCAATCCTGAAAGAATTCAACCTAATTAGTGAAGAGATAGATTAAGCATTGTGCTCGTGAGAACCTCAAACTCTCCCCTTTGTCAAGCAAAGTTGATCCTGCCTGAGGCAGGAAAAACAGAGTTTAAAGAGAACAGACATTAGCATGGGAAGAGGCCCATCTATTCCAGCTGAATCCCCGCTGGGCTGCCTTTTTTCCAGTTGGAAAGGTAGAGCTATGAATAAGCCCTTGACCAAAAAGCCGATGATTCGCCTGTATAACAGGATATGGCCTCAATACCAGTTGGGGGAACAAGAACAGTGGCCCCCAGAGGGGTCTTTACGTTATGCTACAATACTTCAATTGGATTTGTCCTGGAGAAGAACTAGAAAGTGGGACCTTATGTACAAGAAGGTAAAGAAAAGAAAAATTTCCAAAGCCTTCAGGTCTCTCTACCAGACCTTGCGCCCCCCTAATCAGGTTTTCTTCCAGGGAAAATCAAAGGCCAAAGTACTCCCTGAATCCTCCTCAGAGGACCCCCTCCTAGAGACATGGGCTATGGCCACCGTTTCGGCTCCCCCTCCCCCGTATAGGGGAGGTGCGGTAGAAGCCGAGGGGTCGGACCGTGGAACCACAAGGTCTCCAAACAGAATGGTCGAGCCCGATTCTAGCTTGGCAGGCACACCAAAGGCGGATGGAGGAGGAGGATGAGACAGTGAAGGTCCGGCTACTTCAGGTATGGTCTCCCCTTCTCATACCCCACGGGGTACCGTTTTGGGTGAGGGTGCCTCAGGAGTCCAGGCAGGGCAACACCCCCTGAGAGAAGTTCCTGCCGGAGTGCATGATAAAGGGCAGCCACGGGGGACAATGCTGGTACATACTCCATTTTCCACCTCTGATCTATGTAACTGGAAGAGCCGCAGCTTAACCGACCGGAGTGACCCAAACAAAATGACTGAACTGTTTCTTTCGATTTTCTCTACTCACCGCCCTACCTGGGCAGATACACAGGCACTAATCACCACTCTGTTAACTTTAGAAGAACGCCCTATGGTGTTAGAGCAGGCTCGGAAAGAGGCTGATAGGCTCCATAACTTAGACCCTAGTAATGGAGCCCGACCCCCTGGGACAGAAGCCATTCCTTCTAGAGATCCGGGTTGGAATCACAATGCGGAAGAAGGGGCGAATAGAATTCATTTCTATGGAGACTGCTTAATCGTTGGGTTGAGAAACGGGTCCCCCAAACCCAAGAGCTTACAAAAGTTTAGAGAAATTATCCAGGCAGGAAAGAAAGACCCATCCACTTTCTTAGAAAGAGTGACAGACACGTTTCCTCAGTACGCTGGTATCGACCCGGAAGAACCCAACAACGCCCGGCTGATAAACCTGACTTTTATTTCGCAGATTGGCCCTGATATTCAAAAAAAAAATTACAAACATTAGAAGGAGGAGTTGGGATGCCAATAGGGCAGCCGTTTGAAGTAGCTTTGAAGGTGTTCACTAACCGGAACCAGGTAGCAGAACAAATGTCAAAACAAAAGATGAAACAAAAGGCAGCCTTACTAGCAGCAGCCTTAGCGCCCCTCCTCCGCCAGTTAAGAGGACGGAAGGGAGATAAGAACCGTAAGAAGGGCCACCCCGGGGCGAGGAGGGAGAGCTTTAGAACCTGACCAGTGCGCCTTCTGTAAACGACGACGGGGCCACTGGAAGCCGGAGTGCCCAGAGAGAAGGGAAAGGCGAGACGGAACAAAACTGGCCGCTCTCCAGGCTTATCCGGAAGGGCCGGCACGGTTAGATGATTCCGAATGACGGGGCCCAGGGACTGAAACCTCGTCAGCTATCTCCCACCGCGAGCCCCAGAACCCACGCGTAACTCTAAAGGTGGGAGGACGCCCTATTGACTTTATTCTGGACACGGGTGCCACCTTTTTGCTTTTGAACACCGCGACATCTCCCCTTAGTCCACGTACTGCCCCAGTGGTAGGGGTTCCAGGAAAACTTTCAACTCGGCCTTTCCTCCAACCGGTGAATTGCGAAATTGGAAAAGACTTGTTACACCACGAGTTCCTTTATATGCCGGAATGCCCCGCAACCCCTCCTCGGGAGGGATATATTGTCAAAATTTGGGGCACGAGTCACCTTTGGGCCTTCTCGAATTTTTGGTGCAAATTCTGCCCGAACAGGCATGCGCTTTGCAAGCAGTCCTGTTGCTAGAGGAACCAGCGGCCCCTAGGGACATCCCTGTCCACATACAACAAGAAGTGAGCCCGGAAGTCTGGGCATCCAGGAGGCCGGGAAGGGCCAGGCTCGCGGAGCCAGTCAAAATTGCCCTAAAGCCTGGAGCGCCCGTTGTAAATCAGAAACAATACCCGCTCGGTAGAAAAGCTCTAGAAGGGATTACTCCACTGGTCCAAAGATGTATAGAAATTGGACTTTTAAGACCATGCCGGTCACCATATAACACCCCCATTCTGCCAGTGTTAAAGCCCGGGACAGGAGAATATCGGTTTGTGCAAGACTTAAGAAAGATGAATCAAATAGTAAAAGATATTCATTCACCCGGTAGTGCCCAGCCCATTGTACCTCTGAGCGACAACTTAGAGGTTTTCTTGGGATGGCAGGTTTCTGTCGAATCTGGATACCAGGGTTTGGAATCATGGCAAAATTTGGTGGCCCGTACGGGGCCTCCAGCCATTTGAGACGCCGTGGCCCGGCGGCGGGGCCCGGGCCTGATGGACAGTTCTCCTACCAAGCGGCCGCTGAGGACTCTCTTTGTCCCCCGAGGCTGTCCCCAGACCCGGGCTCCCCTGCAGCGCCACCGGTCCCCAACCGCGCCAAAGAGATGGGTGAAAGCAAGACCTGACCAGGATCCTGAGGTGAGTCCGCGACCCTCTCCCCGTTGCGTTCAGGGCCGGGGCGGATAGGGAGGGCCAGCGTGGCTTCCGGAAACGGACCCGGGCCCTTGGTTTCTCAGGCGAGTGGCGCCATGGAGGACCGTCCCCGTGAGTAGAATGGTAAGGAGGGACTCTTGGTGACTCTAGAGCTGGGCAGCCGAATCAGTGTGCATGGGCCGTGGGTTTCTGTATCTGGATCGTTGTCTGCCTCTGCTTGCTGCACCCTGGTTTGGGGAAGTGGGTATAGACAGCTCTGTCGATTTAGATTGGGAGATTGGAGCCCCTCCGCCTGGCATTGAGGATAGGAGGTATCTGGAGGATTGAAGTGGAGATTGAGACGTTCCTAGTAATGTGTTAGACCTCACTAAGATTCTCCTCGCTCCCTGTTTCCTTTCTGGCGTTTGTGGTCTGAGTGTTTTTCTCTGTTTGTCAGGTTTGTCTTATGTACAACCCACCTTGCTGTCTGGGAGGTTGAGACTGCAAGGTTATCGCCGTTATTTTTGGCGGTCGGTCTCTTTGTCTTATGTACCATTACTTGTCCTCCTGAGGCTTTCGTTTTTTTTTTTTTTTCTTCTCGGTGTCGCCATCTTGTAAATCCCTATTTATACAAAACCCCTCACCAGGTTCAAGAACAGTTTTAACCTAAGTTCTTGAGAGTGACAATGCGTTTCATTGGTCTGTGTACGGACTATTTTAGAAGACTTGCCCAAAGAAGTTAGGGTCCTAAGCTAGGGACCCAAGCAATCCTGAAAGAATTCAACCTAATTAGTGAAGAGATAGATTAAGCATTGTGCTCGTGAGAACCTCAAACTCTCCCCTTTGTCAAGCAAAGTTGACCCTGCCTGAGGCAGGAAAAACAGAGTTTCAAGAGAACATACATTAGCATGGGAAGAGGCCCATCTATTGCAGCTGAATCCCCGCCGGGCTGCCTTTTTTCCAGTTGGAAAGGTAGAGCTATGAATAAGCCCTTGACCAAAAAGCCGATGATTCGCCTGTATAACAGGATATGGCCTCAATACCAGTTGGGGGAACAAGAACAGTGGCCCCCAGAGGGGTCTTTACGTTATGCTACAATACTTCAATTGGATTTGTCCTGGAGAAGAACTAGAAAGTGGGACCTTATGTACAAGAAGGTAAAGAAAAGAAAAATTTTCAAAGCCTTCAGGTCTCTCTACCAGACCTTGCGCCCCCCTAATCAGGTTTTCTTCCAGGGAAAATCAAAGGCCAAAGTACTCCCTGAATCCTCCTCAGAGGACCCCCTCCTAGAGACATGGGCTATGGCCACCGTTTCGGCTCCCCCTCCCCCGTATAGGGGAGGTGCGGTAGAAGCCGAGGGGTCGGACCGTGGAACCACAAGGTCTCCAAACAGAATGGTCGAGCCCGATTCTAGCTTGGCAGGCACACCAAAGGCGGATGGAGGAGGAGGATGAGACAGTGAAGGTCCGGCTACTTCAGGTATGGTCTCCCCTTCTCATACCCCACGGGGTACCGTTTTGGGTGAGGGTGCCTCAGGAGTCCAGGCAGGGCAACACCCCCTGAGAGAAGTTCCTGCCGGAGTGCATGATAAAGGGCAGCCACGGGGAACAATGCTGGTACATACTCCATTTTCCACCTCTGATCTATGTAACTGGAAGAGCCGCAGCTTAACCGACCGGAGTGACCCAAACAAAATGACTGAACTGTTTCTTTCGATTTTCTCTACTCACCGCCCTACCTGGGCAGATACACAGGCACTAATCACCACTCTGTTAACTTTAGAAGAACGCCCTATGGTGTTAGAGCAGGCTCGGAAAGAGGCTGATAGGCTCCATAACTTAGACCCTAGTAATGGAGCCCGACCCCCTGGGACAGAAGCCATTCCTACTAGAGATCCGGGTTGGAATCACAATGCGGAAGAAGGGGCGAATAGAATTCATTTCTATGGAGACTGCTTAATCGTTGGGTTGAGAAACAGGTCCCCCAAACCCAAGAGCTTACAAAAGTTTAGAGAAATTATCCAGGCAGGAAAGAAAGACCCATCCACTTTCTTAGAAAGAGTGACAGACACGTTTCCTCAGTACGCTGGTATCGACCCGGAAGAACCCAACAACGCCCGGCTGATAAACCTGACTTTTATTTCGCAGATTGGCCCTGATATTCAAAAAAAAAATTACAAACATTAGAAGGAGGAGTTGGGATGCCAATAGGGCAGCCGTTTGAAGTAGCTTTGAAGGTGTTCACTAACCGGAACCAGGTAGCAGAACAAAAGTCAAAACAAAAGATGAAACAAAAGGCAGCCTTACTAGCAGCAGCCTTAGCGCCCCTCCTCCGCCAGTTAAGAGGACGGAAGGGAGATAAGAACCGTAAGAAGGACCACCCCGGGGCGAGGAGGGAGAGCTTTAGAACCTGACCAGTGCGCCTTCTGTAAACGACGACGGGGCCACTGGAAGCCGGAGTGCCCAGAGAGAAGGGAAAGGCGAGACGGAACAAAACTGGCCGCTCTCCAGGCTTATCCGGAAGGGCCGGCACGGTTAGATGATTCCGAATGACGGGGCCCAGGGGCTGAAACCTCGTCAGCTATCTCCCACCGCGAGCCCCAGAACCCACGCGTAACTCTAAAGGTGGGAGGACGCCCTATTGACTTTATTCTGGACACGGGTGCCACCTTTTCGCTTTTGAACACCGCGACATCTCCCCTTAGTCCACGTACTGCCCCAGTGGTAGGGGTTCCAGGAAAACTTTCAACTCGGCCTTTCCTCCAACCGGTGAATTGCGAAATTGGAAAAGACTTGTTACACCACGAGTTCCTTTATATGCCGGAATGCCCCGCAACCCCTCCTCGGGAGGGATATATTGTCAAAATTTGGGGCACGAGTCACCTTTGGGCCTTCTCGAAATTTTGGTGCAAATTCTGCCCGAACAGGCATGCGCTTTGCAAGCAGTCCTGTTGCTAGAGGAACCAGCGGCCCCTAGGGACATCCCTGTCCACATACAACAAGAAGTGAGCCCGGAAGTCTGGGCATCCAGGAGGCCGGGAAGGGCCAGGCTCGCGGAGCCAGTCAAAATTGCCCTAAAGCCTGGAGCGCCCGTTGTAAATCAGAAACAATACCCGCTCGGTAGAAAAGCTCTAGAAGGGATTACTCCACTGGTCCAAAGATGTATAGAAATTGGACTTTTAAGACCATGCCGGTCACCATATAACACCCCCATTCTGCCAGTGTTAAAGCCCGGGACAGGAGAATATCGGTTTGTGCAAGACTTAAGAAAGATGAATCAAATAGTAAAAGATATTCATTCACCCGGTAGTGCCCAGCCCATTGTACCTCTGAGCGACAACTTAGAGGTTTTCTTGGGATGGCAGGTTTCTGTCGAATCTGGATACCAGGGTTTGGAATCATGGCAAAATTTGGTGGCCCGTACGGGGCCTCCAGCCATTTGAGACGCCGTGGCCCGGCGGCGGGGCCCGGGCCTGATGGACAGTTCTCCTACCAAGCGGCCGCTGAGGACTCTCTTTGTCCCCCGAGGCTGTCCCCAGACCCGGGCTCCCCTGCAGCGCCACCGGTCCCCAACCGCGCCAAAGAGATGGGTGAAAGCAAGACCTGACCAGGATCCTGAGGTGAGTCCGCGACCCTCTCCCCGTTGCGTTCAGGGCCGGGGCGGATAGGGAGGGCCAGCGTGGCTTCCGGAAACGGACCCGGGCCCTTGGTTTCTCAGGCGAGTGGCGCCATGGAGGACCGTCCCCGTGAGTAGAATGGTAAGGAGGGACTCTTGGTGACTCTAGAGCTGGGCAGCCGAATCAGTGTGCATGGGCCGTGGGTTTCTGTATCTGGATCGTTGTCTGCCTCTGCTTGCTGCACCCTGGTTTGGGGAAGTGGGTATAGACAGCTCTGTCGATTTAGATTGGGAGATTGGAGCCCCTCCGCCTGGCATTGAGGATAGGAGGTATCTGGAGGATTGAAGTGGAGATTGAGACGTTCCTAGTAATGTGTTAGACCTCACTAAGATTCTCCTCGCTCCCTGTTTCCTTTCTGGCGTTTGTGGTCTGAGTGTTTTTCTCTGTTTGTCAGGTTTGTCTTATGTACAACCCACCTTGCTGTCTGGGAGGTTGAGACTGCAAGGTTATCGCCGTTATTTTTGGCGGTCGGTCTCTTTGTCTTATGTACCATTACTTGTCCTCCTGAGGCTTTCGTTTTTTTTTTTTTTTTCTTCTCGGTGTCGCCATCTTGTAAATCCCTATTTATACAAAACCCCTCACCAGGTTCAAGAACAGTTTTAACCTAAGTTCTTGAGAGTGACAATGCGTTTCATTGGTCTGTGTACGGACTATTTTAGAAGACTTGCCCAAAGAAGTTAGGGTCCTAAGCTAGGGACCCAAGCAATCCTGAAAGAATTCAACCTAATTAGTGAAGAGATAGATTAAGCATTGTGCTCGTGAGAACCTCAAACTCTCCCCTTTGTCAAGCAAAGTTGACCCTGCCTGAGGCAGGAAAAACAGAGTTTCAAGAGAACAGACATTAGCATGGGAAGAGGCCCATCTATTGCAGCTGAATCCCCGCCGGGCTGCCTTTTTTCCAGTTGGAAAGGTAGAGCTATGAATAAGCCCTTGACCAAAAAGCCGATGATTCGCCTGTATAACAGGATATGGCCTCAATACCAGTTGGGGGAACAAGAACAGTGGCCCCCAGAGGGGTCTTTACGTTATGCTACAATACTTCAATTGGATTTGTCCTGGAGAAGAACTAGAAAGTGGGACCTTATGTACAAGAAGGTAAAGAAAAGAAAAATTTTCAAAGCCTTCAGGTCTCTCTACCAGACCTTGCGCCCCCCTAATCAGGTTTTCTTCCAGGGAAAATCAAAGGCCAAAGTACTCCCTGAATCCTCCTCAGAGGACCCCCTCCTAGAGACATGGGCTATGGCCACCGTTTCGGCTCCCCCTCCCCCGTATAGGGGAGGTGCGGTAGAAGCCGAGGGGTCGGACCGTGGAACCACAAGGTCTCCAAACAGAATGGTCGAGCCCGATTCTAGCTTGGCAGGCACACCAAAGGCGGATGGAGGAGGAGGATGAGACAGTGAAGGTCCGGCTACTTCAGGTATGGTCTCCCCTTCTCATACCCGACGGGGTACCGTTTTGGGTGAGGGTGCCTCAGGAGTCCAGGCAGGGCAACACCCCCTGAGAGAAGTTCCTGCCGGAGTGCATGATAAAGGGCAGCCACGGGGGACAATGCTGGTACATACTCCATTTTCCACCTCTGATCTATGTAACTGGAAGAGCCGCAGCTTAACCGACCGGAGTGACCCAAACAAAATGACTGAACTGTTTCTTTCGATTTTCTCTACTCACCGCCCTACCTGGGCAGATACACAGGCACTAATCACCACTCTGTTAACTTTAGAAGAACGCCCTATGGTGTTAGAGCAGGCTCGGAAAGAGGCTGATAGGCTCCATAACTTAGACCCTAGTAATGGAGCCCGACCCCCTGGGACAGAAGCCATTCCTACTAGAGATCCGGGTTGGAATCACAATGCGGAAGAAGGGGCGAATAGAATTCATTTCTATGGAGACTGCTTAATCGTTGGGTTGAGAAACAGGTCCCCCAAACCCAAGAGCTTACAAAAGTTTAGAGAAATTATCCAGGCAGGAAAGAAAGACCCATCCACTTTCTTAGAAAGAGTGACAGACACGTTTCCTCAGTACGCTGGTATCGACCCGGAAGAACCCAACAACGCCCGGCTGATAAACCTGACTTTTATTTCGCAGATTGGCCCTGATATTCAAAAAAAAAATTACAAACATTAGAAGGAGGAGTTGGGATGCCAATAGGGCAGCCGTTTGAAGTAGCTTTGAAGGTGTTCACTAACCGGAACCAGGTAGCAGAACAAAAGTCAAAACAAAAGATGAAACAAAAGGCAGCCTTACTAGCAGCAGCCTTAGCGCCCCTCCTCCGCCAGTTAAGAGGACGGAAGGGAGATAAGAACCGTAAGAAGGACCACCCCGGGGCGAGGAGGGAGAGCTTTAGAACCTGACCAGTGCGCCTTCTGTAAACGACGACGGGGCCACTGGAAGCCGGAGTGCCCAGAGAGAAGGGAAAGGCGAGACGGAACAAAACTGGCCGCTCTCCAGGCTTATCCGGAAGGGCCGGCACGGTTAGATGATTCCGAATGACGGGGCCCAGGGGCTGAAACCTCGTCAGCTATCTCCCACCGCGAGCCCCAGAACCCACGCGTAACTCTAAAGGTGGGAGGACGCCCTATTGACTTTATTCTGGACACGGGTGCCACCTTTTCGCTTTTGAACACCGCGACATCTCCCCTTAGTCCACGTACTGCCCCAGTGGTAGGGGTTCCAGGAAAACTTTCAACTCGGCCTTTCCTCCAACCGGTGAATTGCGAAATTGGAAAAGACTTGTTACACCACGAGTTCCTTTATATGCCGGAATGCCCCGCAACCCCTCCTCGGGAGGGATATATTGTCAAAATTTGGGGCACGAGTCACCTTTGGGCCTTCTCGAATTTTTGGTGCAAATTCTGCCCGAACAGGCATGCGCTTTGCAAGCAGTCCTGTTGCTAGAGGAACCAGCGGCCCCTAGGGACATCCCTGTCCACATACAACAAGAAGTGAGCCCGGAAGTCTGGGCATCCAGGAGGCCGGGAAGGGCCAGGCTCGCGGAGCCAGTCAAAATTGCCCTAAAGCCTGGAGCGCCCGTTGTAAATCAGAAACAATACCCGCTCGGTAGAAAAGCTCTAGAAGGGATTACTCCACTGGTCCAAAGATGTATAGAAATTGGACTTTTAAGACCATGCCGGTCACCATATAACACCCCCATTCTGCCAGTGTTAAAGCCCGGGACAGGAGAATATCGGTTTGTGCAAGACTTAAGAAAGATGAATCAAATAGTAAAAGATATTCATTCACCCGGTAGTGCCCAGCCCATTGTACCTCTGAGCGACAACTTAGAGGTTTTCTTGGGATGGCAGGTTTCTGTCGAATCTGGATACCAGGGTTTGGAATCATGGCAAAATTTGGTGGCCCGTACGGGGCCTCCAGCCATTTGAGACGCCGTGGCCCGGCGGCGGGGCCCGGGCCTGATGGACAGTTCTCCTACCAAGCGGCCGCTGAGGACTCTCTTTGTCCCCCGAGGCTGTCCCCAGACCCGGGCTCCCCTGCAGCGCCACCGGTCCCCAACCGCGCCAAAGAGATGGGTGAAAGCAAGACCTGACCAGGATCCTGAGGTGAGTCCGCGACCCTCTCCCCGTTGCGTTCAGGGCCGGGGCGGATAGGGCAGGCCAGCGTGGCTTCCGGAAACGGACCCGGGCCCTTGGTTTCTCAGGCGAGTGGCGCCATGGAGGACCGTCCCCGTGAGTAGAATGGTAAGGAGGGACTCTTGGTGACTCTAGAGCTGGGCAGCCGAATCAGTGTGCATGGGCCGTGGGTTTCTGTATCTGGATCGTTGTCTGCCTCTGCTTGCTGCACCCTGGTTTGGGGAAGTGGGTATAGACAGCTCTGTCGATTTAGATTGGGAGATTGGAGCCCCTCCGCCTGGCATTGAGGATAGGAGGTATCTGGAGGATTGAAGTGGAGATTGAGACGTTCCTAGTAATGTGTTAGACCTCACTAAGATTCTCCTCGCTCCCTGTTTCCTTTCTGGCGTTTGTGGTCTGAGTGTTTTTCTCTGTTTGTCAGGTTTGTCTTATGTACAACCCACCTTGCTGTCTGGGAGGTTGAGACTGCAAGGTTATCGCCGTTATTTTTGTCGGTCGGTCTCTTTGTCTTATGTACCATTACTTGTCCTCATGAGGCTTTCGTTTTTTTTTTTTTTCTTCTCGGTGTCGCCATCTTGTAAATCCCTATTTATACAAAACCCCTCACCAGGTTCAAGAACAGTTTTAACCTAAGTTCTTGAGAGTGACAATGCGTTTCATTGGTCTGTGTACGGACTATTTTAGAAGACTTGCCCAAAGAAGTTCGGGTCCTAAGCTAGGGACCCAAGCAATCCTGAAAGAATTCAACCTAATTAGTGAAGAGATAGATTAAGCATTGTGCTCGTGAGAACCTCAAACTCTCCCCTTTGTCAAGCAAAGTTGACCCTGCCTGAGGCAGGAAAAACAGAGTTTCAAGAGAACAGACATTAGCATGGGAAGAGGCCCATCTATTCCAGCTGAATCCCCGCTGGGCTGCCTTTTTTCCAGTTGGAAAGGTAGAGCTATGAATAAGCCCTTGACCAAAAAGCCGATGATTCGCCTGTATAACAGGATATGGCCTCAATACCAGTTGGGGGAACAAGAACAGTGGCCCCCAGAGGGGTCTTTACGTTATGCTACAATACTTCAATTGGATTTGTCCTGGAGAAGAACTAGAAAGTGGGACCGTATGTACAAGAAGGTAAAGAAAAGAAAAATTTTCAAAGCTTTCAGGTCTCTCTACCAGACCTTGCGCCCCCCTAATCAGGTTTTCTTCCAGGGAAAATCAAAGGCCAAAGTACTCCCTGAATCCTCCTCAGAGGACCCCCTCCTAGAGACATGGGCTATGGCCACCGTTTCGGCTCCCCCTCCCCCGTATAGGGGAGGTGCGGTAGAAGCCGGGGGGTTGGACCGTGGAACCACAAGGTCTCCAAACAGAATGGTCGAGCCCGATTCTAGCTTGGCAGGCACACCAAAGGCGGATGGAGGAGGAGGATGAGACAGTGAAGGTCCGGCTACTTCAGGTATGGTCTCCCCTTCTCATACCCGTTGGGGTACCGTTTTGGGTGAGGGTGCCTCAGGAGTCCAGGCAGGGCAATACCCCCTGAGAGAAGTTCCTGCCGGAGTGCATGATAAAGGGCAGCCACGGGGGACAATGCTGGTACATACTCCATTTTCCACCTCTGATCTATGTAACTGGAAGAGCCGTAGCTTCCCCTACCGGAGTGACCCTAACAAAATGACTGAACTGTTTCTTTCTATTTTCTCTACTCACCGCCCTACCTGGGCAGATACACAGGCACTAATCACCACTCTGTTAACTTTAGAAGAACGCCCTATGGTGTTAGAGCAGGCTCGGAAAGAGGCTGATAGGCTCCATAACTTAGACCCTAGTAATGGAGCCCGACCCCCTGGGACAGAAGCCATTCCTACTAGAGATCCGGGTTGGAATCACAATGCGGAAGAAGGGGCGAATAGAATTCATTTCTATGGAGACTGCTTAATCGTTGGGTTGAGAAACGGGGCCCCCAAACCCAAGAGCTTACAAAAGTTTAGAGAAATTATCCAGGCAGGAAAGAAAGACCCATCCACTTTCTTAGAAAGAGTGACAGACACGTTTCCTCAGTACGCTGGTATCGACCCGGAAGAACCCAACAACGCCCGGCTGATAAACCTGACTTTTATTTCGCAGATTGGCCCTGATATTCAAAAAAAAAATTACAAACATTAGAAGGAGGAGTTGGGATGCCAATAGGGCAGCCGTTTGAAGTAGCTTTGAAGGTGTTCACTAACCGGAACCAGGTAGCAGAACAAAAGTCAAAACAAAAGATGAAACAAAAGGCAGCCTTACTAGCAGCAGCCTTAGCGCCCCTCCTCCGCCAGTTAAGAGGACGGAAGGGAGATAAGAACCATAAGAAGGACCACCCCGGGGCGAGGAGGGAGAGCTTTAGAACCTGACCAGTGCGCCTTCTGTAAACGACGACGGGGCCACTGGAAGCCGGAGTGCCCAGAGAGAAGGGAAAGGCGAGACGGAACAAAACTGGCCGCTCTCCAGGCTTATCCGGAAGGGCCGGCACGGTTAGATGATTCCGAATGACGGGGCCCAGGGGCTCAAACCTCGTCAGCTATCTCCCACCGCGAGCCCCAGAGCCCACGGGTAACTCTAAAGGTGGGAGGACGCCCTATTGACTTTATTCTGGACACGGGTGCCACCTTTTCGCTTTTGAACACTGCGACATCTCCCCTTAGTCCACGTACTGCCCCAGTGGTAGGGGTTCCAGGAAAACTTTCAACTCAGCCTTTCCTCCAACCGGTGAATTGTGAAATTGGAAAAGACTTGTTACACCACGAGTTCCTTTATAGGCCGGAATGCCCCGCAACCCCTCCTCGGGAGGGATATATTGTCAAAATTTGGGGCACGAGTCACCTTTGGGCCTTCTCAAATTTTTGGTGCAAATTCTGCCCGAACAGGCATGCGCTTTGCAAGCAGTCCTGTTGCTAGAGGAACCAGAGGCCCCTAGGGACATCCCTGTCCACATACAACAAGAAGTGAGCCCGGAAGTCTGGGCATCCAGGAGGCCGGGAAGGGCCAGGTTCGCGGAGCCAGTCAAAATTGCCCTAAAGCCTGGAGCGCCCGTTGTAAATCAGAAACAATACCCGCTCGGTAGAAAAGCTCTAGAAGGGATTACTCCACTGGTCCAAAGATGTATAGAAATTGGACTTTTAAGACCATGCCGGTCACCATATAACACCCCCATTCTGCCAGTGTTAAAGCCCGGGACAGGAGAATATCGGTTTGTGCAAGACTTAAGAAAGATGAATCAAATAGTAAAAGATATTCATTCACCCGGTAGTGCCCAGCCCATTGTACCTCTGAGCGACAACTTAGAGGTTTTCTTGGGATGGCAGGTTTCTGTCGAATCTGGATACCAGGGTTTGGAATCATGGCAAAATTTGGTGGCCCGTACGGGGCCTCCAGCCATTTGAGACGCCGTGGCCCGGCGGCGGGGCCCGGGCCTGATGGACAGTTCTCCTACCAAGCGGCCGCTGAGGACTCTCTTTGTCCCCCGAGGCTGTCCCCAGACCCGGGCTCCCCTGCAGCGCCACCGGTCCCCAACCGCGCCAAAGAGATGGGTGAAAGCAAGACCTGACCAGGATCCTGAGGTGAGTCCGCGACCCTCTCCCCGTTGCGTTCAGGGCCGGGGCGGATAGGGAGGGCCAGCGTGGCTTCCGGAAATGGACCCGGGCCCTTGGTTTCTCAGGCGAGTGGCGCCATGGAGGACCGTCCCCGTGAGTAGAATGGTAAGGAGGGACTCTTGGTGACTCTAGAGCTGGGCAGCCGAATCAGTGTGCATGGGCCGTGGGTTTCTGTATCTGGATCGTTGTCTGCCTCTGCTTGCTGCACCCTGGTTTGGGGAAGTGGGTATAGACATCTCTGTCGATTTAGATTGGGAGATTGGAGCCCCTCCGCCTGGCATTGAGGATAGGAGGTATCTGGAGGATTGAAGTGGAGATTGAGACGTTCCTAGTAATGTGTTAGACCTCACTAAGATTCTCCTCGCTCCCTGTTTCCTTTCTGGCGTTTGTGGTCTGAGTGTTTTTCTCTGTTTGTCAGGTTTGTCTTACGTACAACCCACATTGCTGTCTGGGAGGCTGAGAGTGCTAGGTTATCGCCGTTATTTTTGTCGGTCGGTCTCTTTGTCTTATGTACCATTACTTGTCCTCATGAGGCTTTCGTTTTTTTTTTTTTTCTTCTCGGTGTCGCCATCTTGTAAATCCCTATTTATACAAAACCCCTCACCAGGTTCAAGAACAGTTTTAACCTAAGTTCTTGAGAGTGACAATGCGTTTCATTGGTCTGTGTACGGACTATTTTAGAAGACTTGCCCAAAGAAGTTAGGGTCCTAAGCTAGGGACCCAAGCAATCCTGAAAGAATTCAACCTAATTAGTGAAGAGATAGATTAAGCATTGTGCTCGTGAGAACCTCAAACTCTCCCCTTTGTCAAGCAAAGTTGATCCTGCCTGAGGCAGGAAAAACAGAGTTTAAAGAGAACAGACATTAGCATGGGAAGAGGCCCATCTATTCCAGCTGAATCCCCGCTGGGCTGCCTTTTTTCCAGTTGGAAAGGTAGAGCTATGAATAAGCCCTTGACCAAAAAGCCGATGATTCGCCTGTATAACAGGATATGGCCTCAATACCAGTTGGGGGAACAAGAACAGTGGCCCCCAGAGGGGTCTTTACGTTATGCTACAATACTTCAATTGGATTTGTCCTGGAGAAGAACTAGAAAGTGGGACCTTATGTACAAGAAGGTAAAGAAAAGAAAAATTTTCAAAGCCTTCAGGTCTCTCTACCAGACCTTGCGCCCCCCTAATCAGGTTTTCTTCCAGGGAAAATCAAAGGCCAAAGTACTCCCTGAATCCTCCTCAGAGGACCCCCTCCTAGAGACATGGGCTATGGCCACCGTTTCGGCTCCCCCTCCCCCGTATAGGGGAGGTGCGGTAGAAGCCGAGGGGTCGGACCGTGGAACCACAAGGTCTCCAAACAGAATGGTCGAGCCCGATTCTAGCTTGGCAGGCACACCAAAGGCGGATGGAGGAGGAGGATGAGACAGTGAAGGTCCGGCTACTTCAGGTATGGTCTCCCCTTCTCATACCCGTTGGGGTACCGTTTTGGGTGAGGGTGCCTCAGGAGTCCAGGCAGGGCAATACCCCCTGAGAGAAGTTCCTGCCGGAGTGCATGATAAAGGGCAGCCACGGGGGACAATGCTGGTACATACTCCATTTTCCACCTCTGATCTATGTAACTGGAAGAGCCGTAGCTTCCCCTACCGGAGTGACCCAAACAAAATGACTGAACTGTTTCTTTCGATTTTCTCTACTCACCGCCCTGCCTGGGCAGATACACAGGCACTAATCACCACTCTGTTAACTTTAGAAGAACGCCCTATGGTGTTAGAGCAGGCTCGGAAAGAGGCTGATAGGCTCCATAACTTAGACCCTAGTAATGGAGCCCGACCCCCTGAGACAGAAGCCATTCCTACTAGAGATCCGGGTTGGAATCACAATGCGGAAGAAGGGGCGAATAGAATTCATTTCTATGGAGACTGCTTAATCGTTGGGTTGAGAAACGGGGCCCCCAAACCCAAGAGCTTACAAAAGTTTAGAGAAATTATCCAGGCAGGAAAGAAAGACCCATCCACTTTCTTAGAAAGAGTGACAGACACGTTTCCTCAGTACGCTGGTATCGACCTGGAAGAACCCAACAACGCCCGGCTGATAAACCTGACTTTTATTTCGCAGATTGGCCCTGATATTCAAAAAAAAAAATTACAAACATTAGAAGGAGGAGTTGGGATGCCAATAGGGCAGCCGTTTGAATTAGCTTTGAAGGTGTTCACTAACCGGAACCAGGTAGCAGAACAAAAGTCAAAACAAAAGATGAAACAAAAGGCAGCCTTACTAGCAGCAGCCTTAGCGCCCCTCCTCCGCCAGTTAAGAGGACGGAAGGGAGATAAGAACCATAAGAAGGACCACCCCGGGGCGAGGAGGGAGAGCTTTAGAACCTGACCAGTGCGCCTTCTATAAACGACGACGGGGCCACTGGAAGCCGGAGTGCCCAGAGAGAAGGGAAAGGCGAGACGGAACAAAACTGGCCGCACTCCACGCTTATCCAGAAGGGCCTGCACGGTTAGATGATTCCGAATGACGGGGCCCAGGGGCTGAGACCTCGTCAGCTATCTCCCACCGCGCGCCCCAGAACCCACGCGTAACTCTAAAGGTGGGAGGACGCCCTATTGACTTTATTCTGGACACGGGTGCCACCTTTTCGCTTTTGAACACCGCGACATCTCCCCTTAGTCCACGTACTGCCCCAGTGATAGGGGTTCCAGGAAAACTTTCAACTCGGCCTTTCCTCCAACCGGTGAATTGCGAAATTGGAAAAGACTTGTTACACCACGAGTTCCTTTATATGCCGGAATGCCCCGCAACCCCTCCTCGGGAGGGATATATTGTCAAAATTTGGGGCACGAGTCACCTTTGGGCCTTCTCGAATTTTTGGTGCAAATTCTGCCCGAACAGGCATGCGCTTTGCAAGCAGTCCTGTTGCTAGAGGAACCAGCGGCCCCTAGGGACATCCCTGTCCACATACAACAAGAAGTGAGCCCGGAAGTCTGGGCATCCAGGAGGCCGGGAAGGGCCAGGTTCGCGGAGCCAGTCAAAATTGCCCTAAAGCCTGGAGCGCCCGTTGTAAATCAGAAACAATACCCGCTCGGTTGAAAAGCTCTAGAAGGGATTACTCCACTGGTCCAAAGATGTATAGAAATTGGACTTTTAAGACCATGCCGGTCACCATATAACACCCCCATTCTGCCAGTGTTAAAGCCCGGGACAGGAGAATATCGGTTTGTGCAAGACTTAAGAAAGATGAATCAAATAGTAAAAGATATTCATTCACCCGGTAGTGCCCAGCCCATTGTACCTCTGAGCGACAACTTAGAGGTTTTCTTGGGATGGCAGGTTTCTGTCGAATCTGGATACCAGGGTTTGGAATCATGGCAAAATTTGGTGGCCCGTACGGGGCCTCCAGCCATTTGAGACGCCGTGGCCCGGCGGCGGGGCCCGGGCCTGATGGACAGTTCTCCTACCAAGCGGCCGCTGAGGACTCTCTTTGTCCCCCGAGGCTGTCCCCAGACCCGGGCTCCCCTGCAGCGCCACCGGTCCCCAACCGCGCCAAAGAGATGGGTGAAAGCAAGACCTGACCAGGATCCTGAGGTGAGTCCGCGACCCTCTCCCCGTTGCGTTCAGGGCCGGGGCGGATAGGGAGGGCCAGCGTGGCTTCCGGAAACGGACCCGGGCCCTTGGTTTCTCAGGCGAGTGGCGCCATGGAGGACCGTCCCCGTGAGTAGAATGGTAAGGAGGGACTCTTGGTGACTCTAGAGCTGGGCAGCCGAATCAGTGTGCATGGGCCGTGGGTTTCTGTATCTGGATCGTTGTCTGCCTCTGCTTGCTGCACCCTGGTTTGGGGAAGTGGGTATAGACAGCTCTGTCGATTTAGATTGGGAGATTGGAGCCCCTCCGCCTGGCATTGAGGATAGGAGGTATCTGGAGGATTGAAGTGGAGATTGAGACGTTCCTAGTAATGTGTTAGACCTCACTAAGATTCTCCTCGCTCCCTGTTTCCTTTCTGGCGTTTGTGGTCTGAGTGTTTTTCTCTGTTTGTCAGGTTTGACTTACGTACAACCCACCTTGCTGTCTGGGAGGCTGAGACTGCAAGGTTATCGCCGTTATTTTTGTCGGTCGGTCTCTTTGTCTTATGTACCATTACTTGTCCTCATGAGGCTTTCGTTTTTTTTTTTTTCTTCTCGGTGTCGCCATCTTGTAAATCCCTATTTATACAAAACCCCTCACCAGGTTCAAGAACAGTTTTAACCTAAGTTCTTGAGAGTGACAATGCATTTCATTGGTCTGTGTACGGACTATTTTAGAAGACTTGCCCAAAGAAGTTAGGGTCCTAAGCTAGGGACCCAAGCAATCCTGAAAGAATTCAACCTAATTAGTGAAGAGATAGATTAAGCATTGTGCTCGTGAGAACCTCAAACTCTCCCCTTTGTCAAGCAAAGTTGATCCTGCCTGAGGCAGGAAAAACAGAGTTTAAAGAGAACAGACATTAGCATGGGAAGAGGCCCATCTATTCCAGCTGAATCCCCGCTGGGCTGCCTTTTTTCCAGTTGGAAAGGTAGAGCTATGAATAAGCCCTTGACCAAAAAGCCGATGATTCGCCTGTATAACAGGATATGGCCTCAATACCAGTTGGGGGAACAAGAACAGTGGCCCCCAGAGGGGTCTTTACGTTATGCTACAATACTTCAATTGGATTTGTCCTGGAGAAGAACTAGAAAGTGGGACCTTATGTACAAGAAGGTAAAGAAAAGAAAAATTTTCAAAGCCTTCAGGTCTCTCTACCAGACCTTGCGCCCCCCTAATCAGGTTTTCTTCCAGGGAAAATCAAAGGCCAAAGTACTCCCTGAATCCTCCTCAGAGGACCCCCTCCTAGAGACATGGGCTATGGCCACCGTTTCGGCTCCCCCTCCCCCGTATAGGGGAGGTGCGGTAGAAGCCGAGGGGTCGGACCGTGGAACCACAAGGTCTCCAAACAGAATGGTCGAGCCCGATTCTAGCTTGGCAGGCACACCAAAGGCGGATGGAGGAGGAGGATGAGACAGTGAAGGTCCGGCTACTTCAGGTATGGTCTCCCCTTCTCATACCCGTTGGGGTACCGTTTTGGGTGAGGGTGCCTCAGGAGTCCAGGCAGGGCAATACCCCCTGAGAGAAGTTCCTGCCGGAGTGCATGATAAAGGGCAGCCACGGGGGACAATGCTGGTACATACTCCATTTTCCACCTCTGATCTATGTAACTGGAAGAGCCGCAGCTTAACCGACCGGAGTGACCCAAACAAAATGACTGAACTGTTTCTTTCGATTTTCTCTACTCACCGCCCTGCCTGGGCAGATACACAGGCACTAATCACCACTCTGTAAACTTTAGAAGAACGCCCTATGGTGTTAGAGCAGGCTCGGAAAGAGGCTGATAGGCTCCATAACTTAGACCCTAGTAATGGAGCCCGACCCCCTGGGACAGAGGCCATTCCTACTAGAGATCCGGGTTGGAATCACAATGCGGAAGAAGGGGCGAATAGAATTCATTTCTATGGAGACTGCTTAATCGTTGGGTTGAGAAACGGGGCCCCCAAACCCAAGAGCTTACAAAAGTTTAGAGAAAATATCCAGGCAGGAAAGAAAGACCCATCCACTTTCTTAGAAAGAGTGACAGACACGTTTCCTCAGTACGCTGGTATCGACCCGGAAGAACCCAACAACGCCCGGCTGATAAACCTGACTTTTATTTCGCAGATTGGCCCTGATATTCAAAAAAAAAATTACAAACATTAGAAGGAGGAGTTGGGATGCCAATAGGGCAGCCGTTTGAATTAGCTTTGAAGGTGTTCACTAACCGGAACCAGGTAGCAGAACAAAAGTCAAAACAAAAGATGAAACAAAAGGCAGCCTTACTAGCAGCAGCCTTAGCGCCCCTCCTCCGCCAGTTAAGAGGACGGAAGGGAGATAAGAACCATAAGAAGGACCACCCCGGGGCGAGGAGGGAGAGCTTTAGAACCTGACCAGTGCGCCTTCTATAAACGACGACGGGGCCACTGGAAGCCGGAGTGCCCAGAGAGAAGGGAAAGGCGAGACGGAACAAAACTGGCCGCACTCCACGCTTATCCAGAAGGGCCTGCACGGTTAGATGATTCCGAATGACGGGGCCCAGGGGCTGAGACCTCGTCAGCTATCTCCCACCGCGCGCCCCAGAACCCACGCGTAACTCTAAAGGTGGGAGGACGCCCTATTGACTTTATTCTGGACACGGGTGCCACCTTTTCGCTTTTGAACACCGCGACATCTCCCCTTAGTCCACGTACTGCCCCAGTGATAGGGGTTCCAGGAAAACTTTCAACTCGGCCTTTCCTCCAACCGGTGAATTGCGAAATTGGAAAAGACTTGTTACACCACGAGTTCCTTTATATGCCGGAATGCCCCGCAACCCCTCCTCGGGAGGGATATATTGTCAAAATTTGGGGCACGAGTCACCTTTGGGCCTTCTCGAATTTTTGGTGCAAATTCTGCCCGAACAGGCATGCGCTTTGCAAGCAGTCCTGTTGCTAGAGGAACCAGCGGCCCCTAGGGACATCCCTGTCCACATACAACAAGAAGTGAGCCCGGAAGTCTGGGCATCCAGGAGGCCGGGAAGGGCCAGGTTCGCGGAGCCAGTCAAAATTGCCCTAAAGCCTGGAGCGCCCGTTGTAAATCAGAAACAACACCCGCTCGGTTGAAAAGCTCTAGAAGGGATTACTCCACTGGTCCAAAGATGTATAGAAATTGGACTTTTAAGACCATGCCGGTCACCATATAACACCCCCATTCTGCCAGTGTTAAAGCCCGGGACAGGAGAATATCGGTTTGTGCAAGACTTAA
Organism: Elephas maximus indicus; assembly: GCF_024166365.1. Taxonomy (NCBI): domain Eukaryota; kingdom Metazoa; phylum Chordata; class Mammalia; order Proboscidea; family Elephantidae; genus Elephas; species Elephas maximus. The sequence goes on along the minus strand of NC_064846.1, from coordinate 94,794,071 downwards.
GAAAGATGAATCAAATAGTAAAAGATATTCATTCACCCGGTAGTGCCCAGCCCATTGTACCTCTGAGCGACAACTTAGAGGTTTTCTTGGGATGGCAGGTTTCTGTCGAATCTGGATACCAGGGTTTGGAATCATGGCAAAATTTGGTGGCCCGTACGGGGCCTCCAGCCATTTGAGACGCCGTGGCCCGGCGGCGGGGCCCGGGCCTGATGGACAGTTCTCCTACCAAGCGGCCGCTGAGGACTCTCTTTGTCCCCCGAGGCTGTCCCCAGACCCGGGCTCCCCTGCAGCGCCACCGGTCCCCAACCGCGCCAAAGAGATGGGTGAAAGCAAGACCTGACCAGGATCCTGAGGTGAGTCCGCGACCCTCTCCCCGTTGCGTTCAGGGCCGGGGCGGATAGGGAGGGCCAGCGTGGCTTCCGGAAACGGACCCGGGCCCTTGGTTTCTCAGGCGAGTGGCGCCATGGAGGACCGTCCCCGTGAGTAGAATGGTAAGGAGGGACTCTTGGTGACTCTAGAGCTGGGCAGCCGAATCAGTGTGCATGGGCCGTGGGTTTCTGTATCTGGATCGTTGTCTGCCTCTGCTTGCTGCACCCTGGTTTGGGGAAGTGGGTATAGACAGCTCTGTCGATTTAGATTGGGAGATTGGAGCCCCTCCGCCTGGCATTGAGGATAGGAGGTATCTGGAGGATTGAAGTGGAGATTGAGACGTTCCTAGTAATGTGTTAGACCTCACTAAGATTCTCCTCGCTCCCTGTTTCCTTTCTGGCGTTTGTGGTCTGAGTGTTTTTCTCTGTTTGTCAGGTTTGACTTACGTACAACCCACCTTGCTGTCTGGGAGGCTGAGACTGCAAGGTTATCGCCGTTATTTTTGTCGGTCGGTCTCTTTGTCTTATGTACCATTACTTGTCCTCATGAGGCTTTCGTTTTTTTTTTTTTCTTCTCGGTGTCGCCATCTTGTAAATCCCTATTTATACAAAACCCCTCACCAGGTTCAAGAACAGTTTTAACCTAAGTTCTTGAGAGTGACAATGCATTTCATTGGTCTGTGTACGGACTATTTTAGAAGACTTGCCCAAAGAAGTTAGGGTCCTAAGCTAGGGACCCAAGCAATCCTGAAAGAATTCAACCTAATTAGTGAAGAGATAGATTAAGCATTGTGCTCGTGAGAACCTCAAACTCTCCCCTTTGTCAAGCAAAGTTGATCCTGCCTGAGGCAGGAAAAACAGAGTTTAAAGAGAACAGACATTAGCATGGGAAGAGGCCCATCTATTCCAGCTGAATCCCCGCTGGGCTGCCTTTTTTCCAGTTGGAAAGGTAGAGCTATGAATAAGCCCTTGACCAAAAAGCCGATGATTCGCCTGTATAACAGGATATGGCCTCAATACCAGTTGGGGGAACAAGAACAGTGGCCCCCAGAGGGGTCTTTACGTTATGCTACAATACTTCAATTGGATTTGTCCTGGAGAAGAACTAGAAAGTGGGACCTTATGTACAAGAAGGTAAAGAAAAGAAAAATTTTCAAAGCCTTCAGGTCTCTCTACCAGACCTTGCGCCCCCCTAATCAGGTTTTCTTCCAGGGAAAATCAAAGGCCAAAGTACTCCCTGAATCCTCCTCAGAGGACCCCCTCCTAGAGACATGGGCTATGGCCACCGTTTCGGCTCCCCCTCCCCCGTATAGGGGAGGTGCGGTAGAAGCCGAGGGGTCGGACCGTGGAACCACAAGGTCTCCAAACAGAATGGTCGAGCCCGATTCTAGCTTGGCAGGCACACCAAAGGCGGATGGAGGAGGAGGATGAGACAGTGAAGGTCCGGCTACTTCAGGTATGGTCTCCCCTTCTCATACCCGTTGGGGTACCGTTTTGGGTGAGGGTGCCTCAGGAGTCCAGGCAGGGCAATACCCCCTGAGAGAAGTTCCTGCCGGAGTGCATGATAAAGGGCAGCCACGGGGGACAATGCTGGTACATACTCCATTTTCCACCTCTGATCTATGTAACTGGAAGAGCCGCAGCTTAACCGACCGGAGTGACCCAAACAAAATGACTGAACTGTTTCTTTCGATTTTCTCTACTCACCGCCCTGCCTGGGCAGATACACAGGCACTAATCACCACTCTGTAAACTTTAGAAGAACGCCCTATGGTGTTAGAGCAGGCTCGGAAAGAGGCTGATAGGCTCCATAACTTAGACCCTAGTAATGGAGCCCGACCCCCTGGGACAGAGGCCATTCCTACTAGAGATCCGGGTTGGAATCACAATGCGGAAGAAGGGGCGAATAGAATTCATTTCTATGGAGACTGCTTAATCGTTGGGTTGAGAAACGGGGCCCCCAAACCCAAGAGCTTACAAAAGTTTAGAGAAAATATCCAGGCAGGAAAGAAAGACCCATCCACTTTCTTAGAAAGAGTGACAGACACGTTTCCTCAGTACGCTGGTATCGACCCGGAAGAACCCAACAACGCCCGGCTGATAAACCTGACTTTTATTTCGCAGATTGGCCCTGATATTCAAAAAAAAAATTACAAACATTAGAAGGAGGAGTTGGGATGCCAATAGGGCAGCCGTTTGAATTAGCTTTGAAGGTGTTCACTAACCGGAACCAGGTAGCAGAACAAAAGTCAAAACAAAAGATGAAACAAAAGGCAGCCTTACTAGCAGCAGCCTTAGCGCCCCTCCTCCGCCAGTTAAGAGGACGGAAGGGAGATAAGAACCATAAGAAGGACCACCCCGGGGCGAGGAGGGAGAGCTTTAGAACCTGACCAGTGCGCCTTCTATAAACGACGACGGGGCCACTGGAAGCCGGAGTGCCCAGAGAGAAGGGAAAGGCGAGACGGAACAAAACTGGCCGCACTCCACGCTTATCCAGAAGGGCCTGCACGGTTAGATGATTCCGAATGACGGGGCCCAGGGGCTGAGACCTCGTCAGCTATCTCCCACCGCGCGCCCCAGAACCCACGCGTAACTCTAAAGGTGGGAGGACGCCCTATTGACTTTATTCTGGACACGGGTGCCACCTTTTCGCTTTTGAACACCGCGACATCTCCCCTTAGTCCACGTACTGCCCCAGTGATAGGGGTTCCAGGAAAACTTTCAACTCGGCCTTTCCTCCAACCGGTGAATTGCGAAATTGGAAAAGACTTGTTACACCACGAGTTCCTTTATATGCCGGAATGCCCCGCAACCCCTCCTCGGGAGGGATATATTGTCAAAATTTGGGGCACGAGTCACCTTTGGGCCTTCTCGAATTTTTGGTGCAAATTCTGCCCGAACAGGCATGCGCTTTGCAAGCAGTCCTGTTGCTAGAGGAACCAGCGGCCCCTAGGGACATCCCTGTCCACATACAACAAGAAGTGAGCCCGGAAGTCTGGGCATCCAGGAGGCCGGGAAGGGCCAGGTTCGCGGAGCCAGTCAAAATTGCCCTAAAGCCTGGAGCGCCCGTTGTAAATCAGAAACAATACCCGCTCGGTTGAAAAGCTCTAGAAGGGATTACTCCACTGGTCCAAAGATGTATAGAAATTGGACTTTTAAGACCATGCCGGTCACCATATAACACCCCCATTCTGCCAGTGTTAAAGCCCGGGACAGGAGAATATCGGTTTGTGCAAGACTTAAGAAAGATGAATCAAATAGTAAAAGATATTCATTCACCCGGTAGTGCCCAGCCCATTGTACCTCTGAGCGACAACTTAGAGGTTTTCTTGGGATGGCAGGTTTCTGTCGAATCTGGATACCAGGGTTTGGAATCATGGCAAAATTTGGTGGCCCGTACGGGGCCTCCAGCCATTTGAGACGCCGTGGCCCGGCGGCGGGGCCCGGGCCTGATGGACAGTTCTCCTACCAAGCGGCCGCTGAGGACTCTCTTTGTCCCCCGAGGCTGTCCCCAGACCCGGGCTCCCCTGCAGCGCCACCGGTCCCCAACCGCGCCAAAGAGATGGGTGAAAGCAAGACCTGACCAGGATCCTGAGGTGAGTCCGCGACCCTCTCCCCGTTGCGTTCAGGGCCGGGGCGGATAGGGCAGGCCAGCGTGGCTTCCGGAAACGGACCCGGGCCCTTGGTTTCTCAGGCGAGTGGCGCCATGGAGGACCGTCCCCGTGAGTAGAATGGTAAGGAGGGACTCTTGGTGACTCTAGAGCTGGGCAGCCGAATCAGTGTGCATGGGCCGTGGGTTTCTGTATCTGGATCGTTGTCTGCCTCTGCTTGCTGCACCCTGGTTTGGGGAAGTGGGTATAGACAGCTCTGTCGATTTAGATTGGGAGATTGGAGCCCCTCCGCCTGGCATTGAGGATAGGAGGTATCTGGAGGATTGAAGTGGAGATTGAGACGTTCCTAGTAATGTGTTAGACCTCACTAAGATTCTCCTCGCTCCCTGTTTCCTTTCTGGCGTTTGTGGTCTGAGTGTTTTTCTCTGTTTGTCAGGTTTGTCTTATGTACAACCCACCTTGCTGTCTGGGAGGTTGAGACTGCAAGGTTATCGCCGTTATTTTTGTCGGTCGGTCTCTTTGTCTTATGTACCATTACTTGTCCTCCTGAGGCTTTCGTTTTTTTTTTTTTTCTTCTCGGTGTCGCCATCTTGTAAATCCCTATTTATACAAAACCCCTCACCAGGTTCAAGAACAGTTTTAACCTAAGTTCTTGAGAGTGACAATGCGTTTCATTGGTCTGTGTACGGACTATTTTAGAAGACTTGCCCAAAGAAGTTAGGGTCCTAAGCTAGGGACCCAAGCAATCCTGAAAGAATTCAACCTAATTAGTGAAGAGATAGATTAAGCATTGTGCTCGTGAGAACCTCAAACTCTCCCCTTTGTCAAGCAAAGTTGACCCTGCCTGAGGCAGGAAAAACAGAGTTTCAAGAGAACAGACATTAGCATGGGAAGAGGCCCATCTATTCCAGCTGAATCCCCGCTGGGCTGCCTTTTTTCCAGTTGGAAAGGTAGAGCTATGAATAAGCCCTTGACCAAAAAGCCGATGATTCGCCTGTATAACAGGATATGGCCTCAATACCAGTTGGGGGAACAAGAACAGTGGCCCCCAGAGGGGTCTTTACGTTATGCTACAATACTTCAATTGGATTTGTCCTGGAGAAGAACTAGAAAGTGGGACCGTATGTACAAGAAGGTAAAGAAAAGAAAAATTTTCAAAGCTTTCAGGTCTCTCTACCAGACCTTGCGCCCCCCTAATCAGGTTTTCTTCCAGGGAAAATCAAAGGCCAAAGTACTCCCTGAATCCTCCTCAGAGGACCCCCTCCTAGAGACATGGGCTATGGCCACCGTTTCGGCTCCGCCTCCCCCGTATAGGGGAGGTGCGGTAGAAGCCGGGGGGTTGGACCGTGGAACCACAAGGTCTCCAAACAGAATGGTCGAGCCCGATTCTAGCTTGGCAGGCACACCAAAGGCGGATGGAGGAGGAGGATGAGACAGTGAAGGTCCGGCTACTTCAGGTATGGTCTCCCCTTCTCATACCCGTTGGGGTACCGTTTTGGGTGAGGGTGCCTCAGGAGTCCAGGCAGGGCAATACCCCCTGAGAGAAGTTCCTGCCGGAGTGCATGATAAAGGGCAGCCACGGGGGACAATGCTGGTACATACTCCATTTTCCACCTCTGATCTATGTAACTGGAAGAGCCGTAGCTTCCCCTACCGGAGTGACCCTAACAAAATGACTGAACTGTTTCTTTCTATTTTCTCTACTCACCGCCCTACCTGGGCAGATACACAGGCACTAATCACCACTCTGTTAACTTTAGAAGAACGCCCTATGGTGTTAGAGCAGGCTCGGAAAGAGGCTGATAGGCTCCATAACTTAGACCCTAGTAATGGAGCCCGACCCCCTGGGACAGAAGCCATTCCTACTAGAGATCCGGGTTGGAATCACAATGCGGAAGAAGGGGCGAATAGAATTCATTTCTATGGAGACTGCTTAATCGTTGGGTTGAGAAACGGGGCCCCCAAACCCAAGAGCTTACAAAAGTTTAGAGAAATTATCCAGGCAGGAAAGAAAGACCCATCCACTTTCTTAGAAAGAGTGACAGACACGTTTCCTCAGTACGCTGGTATCGACCCGGAAGAACCCAACAACGCCCGGCTGATAAACCTGACTTTTATTTCGCAGATTGGCCCTGATATTCAAAAAAAAAATTACAAACATTAGAAGGAGGAGTTGGGATGCCAATAGGGCAGCCGTTTGAAGTAGCTTTGAAGGTGTTCACTAACCGGAACCAGGTAGCAGAACAAAAGTCAAAACAAAAGATGAAACAAAAGGCAGCCTTACTAGCAGCAGCCTTAGCGCCCCTCCTCCGCCAGTTAAGAGGACGGAAGGGAGATAAGAACCATAAGAAGGACCACCCCGGGGCGAGGAGGGAGAGCTTTAGAACCTGACCAGTGCGCCTTCTGTAAACGACGACGGGGCCACTGGAAGCCGGAGTGCCCAGAGAGAAGGGAAAGGCGAGACGGAACAAAACTGGCCGCTCTCCAGGCTTATCCGGAAGGGCCGGCACGGTTAGATGATTCCGAATGACGGGGCCCAGGGGCTCAAACCTCGTCAGCTATCTCCCACCGCGAGCCCCAGAGCCCACGGGTAACTCTAAAGGTGGGAGGACGCCCTATTGACTTTATTCTGGACACGGGTGCCACCTTTTCGCTTTTGAACACTGCGACATCTCCCCTTAGTCCACGTACTGCCCCAGTGGTAGGGGTTCCAGGAAAACTTTCAACTCAGCCTTTCCTCCAACCGGTGAATTGTGAAATTGGAAAAGACTTGTTACACCACGAGTTCCTTTATAGGCCGGAATGCCCCGCAACCCCTCCTCGGGAGGGATATATTGTCAAAATTTGGGGCACGAGTCACCTTTGGGCCTTCTCAAATTTTTGGTGCAAATTCTGCCCGAACAGGCATGCGCTTTGCAAGCAGTCCTGTTGCTAGAGGAACCAGAGGCCCCTAGGGACATCCCTGTCCACATACAACAAGAAGTGAGCCCGGAAGTCTGGGCATCCAGGAGGCCGGGAAGGGCCAGGTTCGCGGAGCCAGTCAAAATTGCCCTAAAGCCTGGAGCGCCCGTTGTAAATCAGAAACAATACCCGCTCGGTAGAAAAGCTCTAGAAGGGATTACTCCACTGGTCCAAAGATGTATAGAAATTGGACTTTTAAGACCATGCCGGTCACCATATAACACCCCCATTCTGCCAGTGTTAAAGCCCGGGACAGGAGAATATCGGTTTGTGCAAGACTTAAGAAAGATGAATCAAATAGTAAAAGATATTCATTCACCCGGTAGTGCCCAGCCCATTGTACCTCTGAGCGACAACTTAGAGGTTTTCTTGGGATGGCAGGTTTCTGTCGAATCTGGATACCAGGGTTTGGAATCATGGCAAAATTTGGTGGCCCGTACGGGGCCTCCAGCCATTTGAGACGCCGTGGCCCGGCGGCGGGGCCCGGGCCTGATGGACAGTTCTCCTACCAAGCGGCCGCTGAGGACTCTCTTTGTCCCCCGAGGCTGTCCCCAGACCCGGGCTCCCCTGCAGCGCCACCGGTCCCCAACCGCGCCAAAGAGATGGGTGAAAGCAAGACCTGACCAGGATCCTGAGGTGAGTCCGCGACCCTCTCCCCGTTGCGTTCAGGGCCGGGGCGGATAGGGAGGGCCAGCGTGGCTTCCGGAAACGGACCCGGGCCCTTGGTTTCTCAGGCGAGTGGCGCCATGGAGGACCGTCCCCGTGAGTAGAATGGTAAGGAGGGACTCTTGGTGACTCTAGAGCTGGGCAGCCGAATCAGTGTGCATGGGCCGTGGGTTTCTGTATCTGGATCGTTGTCTGCCTCTGCTTGCTGCACCCTGGTTTGGGGAAGTGGGTATAGACATCTCTGTCGATTTAGATTGGGAGATTGGAGCCCCTCCGCCTGGCATTGAGGATAGGAGGTATCTGGAGGATTGAAGTGGAGATTGAGACGTTCCTAGTAATGTGTTAGACCTCACTAAGATTCTCCTCGCTCCCTGTTTCCTTTCTGGCGTTTGTGGTCTGAGTGTTTTTCTCTGTTTGTCAGGTTTGTCTTACGTACAACCCACATTGCTGTCTGGGAGGCTGAGAGTGCTAGGTTATCGCCGTTATTTTTGTCGGTCGGTCTCTTTGTCTTATGTACCATTACTTGTCCTCATGAGGCTTTCGTTTTTTTTTTTTTTCTTCTCGGTGTCGCCATCTTGTAAATCCCTATTTATACAAAACCCCTCACCAGGTTCAAGAACAGTTTTAACCTAAGTTCTTGAGAGTGACAATGCGTTTCATTGGTCTGTGTACGGACTATTTTAGAAGACTTGCCCAAAGAAGTTAGGGTCCTAAGCTAGGGACCCAAGCAATCCTGAAAGAATTCAACCTAATTAGTGAAGAGATAGATTAAGCATTGTGCTCGTGAGAACCTCAAACTCTCCCCTTTGTCAAGCAAAGTTGATCCTGCCTGAGGCAGGAAAAACAGAGTTTAAAGAGAACAGACATTAGCATGGGAAGAGGCCCATCTATTCCAGCTGAATCCCCGCTGGGCTGCCTTTTTTCCAGTTGGAAAGGTAGAGCTATGAATAAGCCCTTGACCAAAAAGCCGATGATTCGCCTGTATAACAGGATATGGCCTCAATACCAGTTGGGGGAACAAGAACAGTGGCCCCCAGAGGGGTCTTTACGTTATGCTACAATACTTCAATTGGATTTGTCCTGGAGAAGAACTAGAAAGTGGGACCTTATGTACAAGAAGGTAAAGAAAAGAAAAATTTTCAAAGCCTTCAGGTCTCTCTACCAGACCTTGCGCCCCCCTAATCAGGTTTTCTTCCAGGGAAAATCAAAGGCCAAAGTACTCCCTGAATCCTCCTCAGAGGACCCCCTCCTAGAGACATGGGCTATGGCCACCGTTTCGGCTCCCCCTCCCCCGTATAGGGGAGGTGCGGTAGAAGCCGAGGGGTCGGACCGTGGAACCACAAGGTCTCCAAACAGAATGGTCGAGCCCGATTCTAGCTTGGCAGGCACACCAAAGGCGGATGGAGGAGGAGGATGAGACAGTGAAGGTCCGGCTACTTCAGGTATGGTCTCCCCTTCTCATACCCGTTGGGGTACCGTTTTGGGTGAGGGTGCCTCAGGAGTCCAGGCAGGGCAATACCCCCTGAGAGAAGTTCCTGCCGGAGTGCATGATAAAGGGCAGCCACGGGGGACAATGCTGGTACATACTCCATTTTCCACCTCTGATCTATGTAACTGGAAGAGCCGTAGCTTCCCCTACCGGAGTGACCCAAACAAAATGACTGAACTGTTTCTTTCGATTTTCTCTACTCACCGCCCTGCCTGGGCAGATACACAGGCACTAATCACCACTCTGTTAACTTTAGAAGAACGCCCTATGGTGTTAGAGCAGGCTCGGAAAGAGGCTGATAGGCTCCATAACTTAGACCCTAGTAATGGAGCCCGACCCCCTGAGACAGAAGCCATTCCTACTAGAGATCCGGGTTGGAATCACAATGCGGAAGAAGGGGCGAATAGAATTCATTTCTATGGAGACTGCTTAATCGTTGGGTTGAGAAACGGGGCCCCCAAACCCAAGAGCTTACAAAAGTTTAGAGAAATTATCCAGGCAGGAAAGAAAGACCCATCCACTTTCTTAGAAAGAGTGACAGACACGTTTCCTCAGTACGCTGGTATCGACCTGGAAGAACCCAACAACGCCCGGCTGATAAACCTGACTTTTATTTCGCAGATTGGCCCTGATATTCAAAAAAAAAAATTACAAACATTAGAAGGAGGAGTTGGGATGCCAATAGGGCAGCCGTTTGAATTAGCTTTGAAGGTGTTCACTAACCGGAACCAGGTAGCAGAACAAAAGTCAAAACAAAAGATGAAACAAAAGGCAGCCTTACTAGCAGCAGCCTTAGCGCCCCTCCTCCGCCAGTTAAGAGGACGGAAGGGAGATAAGAACCATAAGAAGGACCACCCCGGGGCGAGGAGGGAGAGCTTTAGAACCTGACCAGTGCGCCTTCTATAAACGACGACGGGGCCACTGGAAGCCGGAGTGCCCAGAGAGAAGGGAAAGGCGAGACGGAACAAAACTGGCCGCACTCCACGCTTATCCAGAAGGGCCTGCACGGTTAGATGATTCCGAATGACGGGGCCCAGGGGCTGAGACCTCGTCAGCTATCTCCCACCGCGCGCCCCAGAACCCACGCGTAACTCTAAAGGTGGGAGGACGCCCTATTGACTTTATTCTGGACACGGGTGCCACCTTTTCGCTTTTGAACACCGCGACATCTCCCCTTAGTCCACGTACTGCCCCAGTGATAGGGGTTCCAGGAAAACTTTCAACTCGGCCTTTCCTCCAACCGGTGAATTGCGAAATTGGAAAAGACTTGTTACACCACGAGTTCCTTTATATGCCGGAATGCCCCGCAACCCCTCCTCGGGAGGGATATATTGTCAAAATTTGGGGCACGAGTCACCTTTGGGCCTTCTCGAATTTTTGGTGCAAATTCTGCCCGAACAGGCATGCGCTTTGCAAGCAGTCCTGTTGCTAGAGGAACCAGCGGCCCCTAGGGACATCCCTGTCCACATACAACAAGAAGTGAGCCCGGAAGTCTGGGCATCCAGGAGGCCGGGAAGGGCCAGGTTCGCGGAGCCAGTCAAAATTGCCCTAAAGCCTGGAGCGCCCGTTGTAAATCAGAAACAATACCCGCTCGGTTGAAAAGCTCTAGAAGGGATTACTCCACTGGTCCAAAGATGTATAGAAATTGGACTTTTAAGACCATGCCGGTCACCATATAACACCCCCATTCTGCCAGTGTTAAAGCCCGGGACAGGAGAATATCGGTTTGTGCAAGACTTAAGAAAGATGAATCAAATAGTAAAAGATATTCATTCACCCGGTAGTGCCCAGCCCATTGTACCTCTGAGCGACAACTTAGAGGTTTTCTTGGGATGGCAGGTTTCTGTCGAATCTGGATACCAGGGTTTGGAATCATGGCAAAATTTGGTGGCCCGTACGGGGCCTCCAGCCATTTGAGACGCCGTGGCCCGGCGGCGGGGCCCGGGCCTGATGGACAGTTCTCCTACCAAGCGGCCGCTGAGGACTCTCTTTGTCCCCCGAGGCTGTCCCCAGACCCGGGCTCCCCTGCAGCGCCACCGGTCCCCAACCGCGCCAAAGAGATGGGTGAAAGCAAGACCTGACCAGGATCCTGAGGTGAGTCCGCGACCCTCTCCCCGTTGCGTTCAGGGCCGGGGCGGATAGGGAGGGCCAGCGTGGCTTCCGGAAACGGACCCGGGCCCTTGGTTTCTCAGGCGAGTGGCGCCATGGAGGACCGTCCCCGTGAGTAGAATGGTAAGGAGGGACTCTTGGTGACTCTAGAGCTGGGCAGCCGAATCAGTGTGCATGGGCCGTGGGTTTCTGTATCTGGATCGTTGTCTGCCTCTGCTTGCTGCACCCTGGTTTGGGGAAGTGGGTATAGACAGCTCTGTCGATTTAGATTGGGAGATTGGAGCCCCTCCGCCTGGCATTGAGGATAGGAGGTATCTGGAGGATTGAAGTGGAGATTGAGACGTTCCTAGTAATGTGTTAGACCTCACTAAGATTCTCCTCGCTCCCTGTTTCCTTTCTGGCGTTTGTGGTCTGAGTGTTTTTCTCTGTTTGTCAGGTTTGACTTACGTACAACCCACCTTGCTGTCTGGGAGGCTGAGACTGCAAGGTTATCGCCGTTATTTTTGTCGGTCGGTCTCTTTGTCTTATGTACCATTACTTGTCCTCATGAGGCTTTCGTTTTTTTTTTTTTCTTCTCGGTGTCGCCATCTTGTAAATCCCTATTTATACAAAACCCCTCACCAGGTTCAAGAACAGTTTTAACCTAAGTTCTTGAGAGTGACAATGCATTTCATTGGTCTGTGTACGGACTATTTTAGAAGACTTGCCCAAAGAAGTTAGGGTCCTAAGCTAGGGACCCAAGCAATCCTGAAAGAATTCAACCTAATTAGTGAAGAGATAGATTAAGCATTGTGCTCGTGAGAACCTCAAACTCTCCCCTTTGTCAAGCAAAGTTGATCCTGCCTGAGGCAGGAAAAACAGAGTTTAAAGAGAACAGACATTAGCATGGGAAGAGGCCCATCTATTCCAGCTGAATCCCCGCTGGGCTGCCTTTTTTCCAGTTGGAAAGGTAGAGCTATGAATAAGCCCTTGACCAAAAAGCCGATGATTCGCCTGTATAACAGGATATGGCCTCAATACCAGTTGGGGGAACAAGAACAGTGGCCCCCAGAGGGGTCTTTACGTTATGCTACAATACTTCAATTGGATTTGTCCTGGAGAAGAACTAGAAAGTGGGACCTTATGTACAAGAAGGTAAAGAAAAGAAAAATTTTCAAAGCCTTCAGGTCTCTCTACCAGACCTTGCGCCCCCCTAATCAGGTTTTCTTCCAGGGAAAATCAAAGGCCAAAGTACTCCCTGAATCCTCCTCAGAGGACCCCCTCCTAGAGACATGGGCTATGGCCACCGTTTCGGCTCCCCCTCCCCCGTATAGGGGAGGTGCGGTAGAAGCCGAGGGGTCGGACCGTGGAACCACAAGGTCTCCAAACAGAATGGTCGAGCCCGATTCTAGCTTGGCAGGCACACCAAAGGCGGATGGAGGAGGAGGATGAGACAGTGAAGGTCCGGCTACTTCAGGTATGGTCTCCCCTTCTCATACCCGTTGGGGTACCGTTTTGGGTGAGGGTGCCTCAGGAGTCCAGGCAGGGCAATACCCCCTGAGAGAAGTTCCTGCCGGAGTGCATGATAAAGGGCAGCCACGGGGGACAATGCTGGTACATACTCCATTTTCCACCTCTGATCTATGTAACTGGAAGAGCCGCAGCTTAACCGACCGGAGTGACCCAAACAAAATGACTGAACTGTTTCTTTCGATTTTCTCTACTCACCGCCCTGCCTGGGCAGATACACAGGCACTAATCACCACTCTGTAAACTTTAGAAGAACGCCCTATGGTGTTAGAGCAGGCTCGGAAAGAGGCTGATAGGCTCCATAACTTAGACCCTAGTAATGGAGCCCGACCCCCTGGGACAGAGGCCATTCCTACTAGAGATCCGGGTTGGAATCACAATGCGGAAGAAGGGGCGAATAGAATTCATTTCTATGGAGACTGCTTAATCGTTGGGTTGAGAAACGGGGCCCCCAAACCCAAGAGCTTACAAAAGTTTAGAGAAAATATCCAGGCAGGAAAGAAAGACCCATCCACTTTCTTAGAAAGAGTGACAGACACGTTTCCTCAGTACGCTGGTATCGACCCGGAAGAACCCAACAACGCCCGGCTGATAAACCTGACTTTTATTTCGCAGATTGGCCCTGATATTCAAAAAAAAAATTACAAACATTAGAAGGAGGAGTTGGGATGCCAATAGGGCAGCCGTTTGAATTAGCTTTGAAGGTGTTCACTAACCGGAACCAGGTAGCAGAACAAAAGTCAAAACAAAAGATGAAACAAAAGGCAGCCTTACTAGCAGCAGCCTTAGCGCCCCTCCTCCGCCAGTTAAGAGGACGGAAGGGAGATAAGAACCATAAGAAGGACCACCCCGGGGCGAGGAGGGAGAGCTTTAGAACCTGACCAGTGCGCCTTCTATAAACGACGACGGGGCCACTGGAAGCCGGAGTGCCCAGAGAGAAGGGAAAGGCGAGACGGAACAAAACTGGCCGCACTCCACGCTTATCCAGAAGGGCCTGCACGGTTAGATGATTCCGAATGACGGGGCCCAGGGGCTGAGACCTCGTCAGCTATCTCCCACCGCGCGCCCCAGAACCCACGCGTAACTCTAAAGGTGGGAGGACGCCCTATTGACTTTATTCTGGACACGGGTGCCACCTTTTCGCTTTTGAACACCGCGACATCTCCCCTTAGTCCACGTACTGCCCCAGTGATAGGGGTTCCAGGAAAACTTTCAACTCGGCCTTTCCTCCAACCGGTGAATTGCGAAATTGGAAAAGACTTGTTACACCACGAGTTCCTTTATATGCCGGAATGCCCCGCAACCCCTCCTCGGGAGGGATATATTGTCAAAATTTGGGGCACGAGTCACCTTTGGGCCTTCTCGAATTTTTGGTGCAAATTCTGCCCGAACAGGCATGCGCTTTGCAAGCAGTCCTGTTGCTAGAGGAACCAGCGGCCCCTAGGGACATCCCTGTCCACATACAACAAGAAGTGAGCCCGGAAGTCTGGGCATCCAGGAGGCCGGGAAGGGCCAGGTTCGCGGAGCCAGTCAAAATTGCCCTAAAGCCTGGAGCGCCCGTTGTAAATCAGAAACAATACCCGCTCGGTTGAAAAGCTCTAGAAGGGATTACTCCACTGGTCCAAAGATGTATAGAAATTGGACTTTTAAGACCATGCCGGTCACCATATAACACCCCCATTCTGCCAGTGTTAAAGCCCGGGACAGGAGAATATCGGTTTGTGCAAGACTTAAGAAAGATGAATCAAATAGTAAAAGATATTCATTCACCCGGTAGTGCCCAGCCCATTGTACCTCTGAGCGACAACTTAGAGGTTTTCTTGGGATGGCAGGTTTCTGTCGAATCTGGATACCAGGGTTTGGAATCATGGCAAAATTTGGTGGCCCGTACGGGGCCTCCAGCCATTTGAGACGCCGTGGCCCGGCGGCGGGGCCCGGGCCTGATGGACAGTTCTCCTACCAAGCGGCCGCTGAGGACTCTCTTTGTCCCCCGAGGCTGTCCCCAGACCCGGGCTCCCCTGCAGCGCCACCGGTCCCCAACCGCGCCAAAGAGATGGGTGAAAGCAAGACCTGACCAGGATCCTGAGGTGAGTCCGCGACCCTCTCCCCGTTGCGTTCAGGGCCGGGGCGGATAGGGAGGGCCAGCGTGGCTTCCGGAAACGGACCCGGGCCCTTGGTTTCTCAGGCGAGTGGCGCCATGGAGGACCGTCCCCGTGAGTAGAATGGTAAGGAGGGACTCTTGGTGACTCTAGAGCTGGGCAGCCGAATTAGTGTGCATGGGCCGTGGGTTTCTGTATCTGGATCGTTGTCTGCCTCTGCTTGCTGCACCCTGGTTTGGGGAAGTGGGTATAGACAGCTCTGTCGATTTAGATTGGGAGATTGGAGCCCCTCCGCCTGGCATTGAGGATAGGAGGTATCTGGAGGATTGAAGTGGAGATTGAGACGTTCCTAGTAATGTGTTAGACCTCACTAAGATTCTCCTCGCTCCCTGTTTCCTTTCTGGCGTTTGTGGTCTGAGTGTTTTTCTCTGTTTGTCAGGTTTGACTTACGTACAACCCACCTTGCTGTCTGGGAGGCTGAGACTGCAAGGTTATCGCCGTTATTTTTGTCGGTCGGTCTCTTTGTCTTATGTACCATTACTTGTCCTCATGAGGCTTTCGTTTTTTTTTTTTTCTTCTCGGTGTCGCCATCTTGTAAATCCCTATTTATACAAAACCCCTCACCAGGTTCAAGAACAGTTTTAACCTAAGTTCTTGAGAGTGACAATGCATTTCATTGGTCTGTGTACGGACTATTTTAGAAGACTTGCCCAAAGAAGTTAGGGTCCTAAGCTAGGGACCCAAGCAATCCTGAAAGAATTCAACCTAATTAGTGAAGAGATAGATTAAGCATTGTGCTCGTGAGAACCTCAAACTCTCCCCTTTGTCAAGCAAAGTTGATCCTGCCTGAGGCAGGAAAAACAGAGTTTAAAGAGAACAGACATTAGCATGGGAAGAGGCCCATCTATTCCAGCTGAATCCCCGCTGGGCTGCCTTTTTTCCAGTTGGAAAGGTAGAGCTATGAATAAGCCCTTGACCAAAAAGCCGATGATTCGCCTGTATAACAGGATATGGCCTCAATACCAGTTGGGGGAACAAGAACAGTGGCCCCCAGAGGGGTCTTTACGTTATGCTACAATACTTCAATTGGATTTGTCCTGGAGAAGAACTAGAAAGTGGGACCTTATGTACAAGAAGGTAAAGAAAAGAAAAATTTTCAAAGCCTTCAGGTCTCTCTACCAGACCTTGCGCCCCCCTAATCAGGTTTTCTTCCAGGGAAAATCAAAGGCCAAAGTACTCCCTGAATCCTCCTCAGAGGACCCCCTCCTAGAGACATGGGCTATGGCCACCGTTTCGGCTCCCCCTCCCCCGTATAGGGGAGGTGCGGTAGAAGCCGAGGGGTCGGACCGTGGAACCACAAGGTCTCCAAACAGAATGGTCGAGCCCGATTCTAGCTTGGCAGGCACACCAAAGGCGGATGGAGGAGGAGGATGAGACAGTGAAGGTCCGGCTACTTCAGGTATGGTCTCCCCTTCTCATACCCGTTGGGGTACCGTTTTGGGTGAGGGTGCCTCAGGAGTCCAGGCAGGGCAATACCCCCTGAGAGAAGTTCCTGCCGGAGTGCATGATAAAGGGCAGCCACGGGGGACAATGCTGGTACATACTCCATTTTCCACCTCTGATCTATGTAACTGGAAGAGCCGCAGCTTAACCGACCGGAGTGACCCAAACAAAATGACTGAACTGTTTCTTTCGATTTTCTCTACTCACCGCCCTGCCTGGGCAGATACACAGGCACTAATCACCACTCTGTAAACTTTAGAAGAACGCCCTATGGTGTTAGAGCAGGCTCGGAAAGAGGCTGATAGGCTCCATAACTTAGACCCTAGTAATGGAGCCCGACCCCCTGGGACAGAGGCCATTCCTACTAGAGATCCGGGTTGGAATCACAATGCGGAAGAAGGGGCGAATAGAATTCATTTCTATGGAGACTGCTTAATCGTTGGGTTGAGAAACGGGGCCCCCAAACCCAAGAGCTTACAAAAGTTTAGAGAAAATATCCAGGCAGGAAAGAAAGACCCATCCACTTTCTTAGAAAGAGTGACAGACACGTTTCCTCAGTACGCTGGTATCGACCCGGAAGAACCCAACAACGCCCGGCTGATAAACCTGACTTTTATTTCGCAGATTGGCCCTGATATTCAAAAAAAAAATTACAAACATTAGAAGGAGGAGTTGGGATGCCAATAGGGCAGCCGTTTGAATTAGCTTTGAAGGTGTTCACTAACCGGAACCAGGTAGCAGAACAAAAGTCAAAACAAAAGATGAAACAAAAGGCAGCCTTACTAGCAGCAGCCTTAGCGCCCCTCCTCCGCCAGTTAAGAGGACGGAAGGGAGATAAGAACCATAAGAAGGACCACCCCGGGGCGAGGAGGGAGAGCTTTAGAACCTGACCAGTGCGCCTTCTATAAACGACGACGGGGCCACTGGAAGCCGGAGTGCCCAGAGAGAAGGGAAAGGCGAGACGGAACAAAACTGGCCGCACTCCACGCTTATCCAGAAGGGCCTGCACGGTTAGATGATTCCGAATGACGGGGCCCAGGGGCTGAGACCTCGTCAGCTATCTCCCACCGCGCGCCCCAGAACCCACGCGTAACTCTAAAGGTGGGAGGACGCCCTATTGACTTTATTCTGGACACGGGTGCCACCTTTTCGCTTTTGAACACCGCGACATCTCCCCTTAGTCCACGTACTGCCCCAGTGATAGGGGTTCCAGGAAAACTTTCAACTCGGCCTTTCCTCCAACCGGTGAATTGCGAAATTGGAAAAGACTTGTTACACCACGAGTTCCTTTATATGCCGGAATGCCCCGCAACCCCTCCTCGGGAGGGATATATTGTCAAAATTTGGGGCACGAGTCACCTTTGGGCCTTCTCGAATTTTTGGTGCAAATTCTGCCCGAACAGGCATGCGCTTTGCAAGCAGTCCTGTTGCTAGAGGAACCAGCGGCCCCTAGGGACATCCCTGTCCACATACAACAAGAAGTGAGCCCGGAAGTCTGGGCATCCAGGAGGCCGGGAAGGGCCAGGTTCGCGGAGCCAGTCAAAATTGCCCTAAAGCCTGGAGCGCCCGTTGTAAATCAGAAACAATACCCGCTCGGTTGAAAAGCTCTAGAAGGGATTACTCCACTGGTCCAAAGATGTATAGAAATTGGACTTTTAAGACCATGCCGGTCACCATATAACACCCCCATTCTGCCAGTGTTAAAGCCCGGGACAGGAGAATATCGGTTTGTGCAAGACTTAAGAAAGATGAATCAAATAGTAAAAGATATTCATTCACCCGGTAGTGCCCAGCCCATTGTACCTCTGAGCGACAACTTAGAGGTTTTCTTGGGATGGCAGGTTTCTGTCGAATCTGGATACCAGGGTTTGGAATCATGGCAAAATTTGGTGGCCCGTACGGGGCCTCCAGCCATTTGAGACGCCGTGGCCCGGCGGCGGGGCCCGGGCCTGATGGACAGTTCTCCTACCAAGCGGCCGCTGAGGACTCTCTTTGTCCCCCGAGGCTGTCCCCAGACCCGGGCTCCCCTGCAGCGCCACCGGTCCCCAACCGCGCCAAAGAGATGGGTGAAAGCAAGACCTGACCAGGATCCTGAGGTGAGTCCGCGACCCTCTCCCCGTTGCGTTCAGGGCCGGGGCGGATAGGGAGGGCCAGCGTGGCTTCCGGAAACGGACCCGGGCCCTTGGTTTCTCAGGCGAGTGGCGCCATGGAGGACCGTCCCCGTGAGTAGAATGGTAAGGAGGGACTCTTGGTGACTCTAGAGCTGGGCAGCCGAATCAGTGTGCATGGGCCGTGGGTTTCTGTATCTGGATCGTTGTCTGCCTCTGCTTGCTGCACCCTGGTTTGGGGAAGTGGGTATAGACAGCTCTGTCGATTTAGATTGGGAGATTGGAGCCCCTCCGCCTGGCATTGAGGATAGGAGGTATCTGGAGGATTGAAGTGGAGATTGAGACGTTCCTAGTAATGTGTTAGACCTCACTAAGATTCTCCTCGCTCCCTGTTTCCTTTCTGGCGTTTGTGGTCTGAGTGTTTTTCTCTGTTTGTCAGGTTTGACTTACGTACAACCCACCTTGCTGTCTGGGAGGCTGAGACTGCAAGGTTATCGCCGTTATTTTTGTCGGTCGGTCTCTTTGTCTTATGTACCATTACTTGTCCTCATGAGGCTTTCGTTTTTTTTTTTTTCTTCTCGGTGTCGCCATCTTGTAAATCCCTATTTATACAAAACCCCTCACCAGGTTCAAGAACAGTTTTAACCTAAGTTCTTGAGAGTGACAATGCATTTCATTGGTCTGTGTACGGACTATTTTAGAAGACTTGCCCAAAGAAGTTAGGGTCCTAAGCTAGGGACCCAAGCAATCCTGAAAGAATTCAACCTAATTAGTGAAGAGATAGATTAAGCATTGTGCTCCTGAGAACCTCAAACTCTCCCCTTTGTCAAGCAAAGTTGATCCTGCCTGAGGCAGGAAAAACAGAGTTTAAAGAGAACAGACATTAGCATGGGAAGAGGCCCATCTATTCCAGCTGAATCCCCGCTGGGCTGCCTTTTTTCCAGTTGGAAAGGTAGAGCTATGAATAAGCCCTTGACCAAAAAGCCGATGATTCGCCTGTATAACAGGATATGGCCTCAATACCAGTTGGGGGAACAAGAACAGTGGCCCCCAGAGGGGTCTTTACGTTATGCTACAATACTTCAATTGGATTTGTCCTGGAGAAGAACTAGAAAGTGGGACCTTATGTACAAGAAGGTAAAGAAAAGAAAAATTTTCAAAGCCTTCAGGTCTCTCTACCAGACCTTGCGCCCCCCTAATCAGGTTTTCTTCCAGGGAAAATCAAAGGCCAAAGTACTCCCTGAATCCTCCTCAGAGGACCCCCTCCTAGAGACATGGGCTATGGCCACCGTTTCGGCTCCCCCTCCCCCGTATAGGGGAGGTGCGGTAGAAGCCGAGGGGTCGGACCGTGGAACCACAAGGTCTCCAAACAGAATGGTCGAGCCCGATTCTAGCTTGGCAGGCACACCAAAGGCGGATGGAGGAGGAGGATGAGACAGTGAAGGTCCGGCTACTTCAGGTATGGTCTCCCCTTCTCATACCCGTTGGGGTACCGTTTTGGGTGAGGGTGCCTCAGGAGTCCAGGCAGGGCAATACCCCCTGAGAGAAGTTCCTGCCGGAGTGCATGATAAAGGGCAGCCACGGGGGACAATGCTGGTACATACTCCATTTTCCACCTCTGATCTATGTAACTGGAAGAGCCGCAGCTTAACCGACCGGAGTGACCCAAACAAAATGACTGAACTGTTTCTTTCGATTTTCTCTACTCACCGCCCTGCCTGGGCAGATACACAGGCACTAATCACCACTCTGTAAACTTTAGAAGAACGCCCTATGGTGTTAGAGCAGGCTCGGAAAGAGGCTGATAGGCTCCATAACTTAGACCCTAGTAATGGAGCCCGACCCCCTGGGACAGAGGCCATTCCTACTAGAGATCCGGGTTGGAATCACAATGCGGAAGAAGGGGCGAATAGAATTCATTTCTATGGAGAATGCTTAATCGTTGGGTTGAGAAACGGGGCCCCCAAACCCAAGAGCTTACAAAAGTTTAGAGAAAATATCCAGGCAGGAAAGAAAGACCCATCCACTTTCTTAGAAAGAGTGACAGACACGTTTCCTCAGTACGCTGGTATCGACCCGGAAGAACCCAACAACGCCCGGCTGATAAACCTGACTTTTATTTCGCAGATTGGCCCTGATATTCAAAAAAAAAATTACAAACATTAGAAGGAGGAGTTGGGATGCCAATAGGGCAGCCGTTTGAAGTAGCTTTGAAGGTGTTCACTAACCGGAACCAGGTAGCAGAACAAATGTCAAAACAAAAGATGAAACAAAAGGCAGCCTTACTAGCAGCAGCCTTAGCGCCCCTCCTCTGCCAGTTAAGAGGACGGAAGGGAGATAAGAACCATAAGAAGGACCACCCCGGGGCGAGGAGGGAGAGCTTTAGAACCAGACCAGTGCGCCTTCTGTAAACGACGACGGGGCCACTGGAAGCCGGAGTGCCCAGAGAGAAGGGAAAGGCGAGACGGAACAAAACTGGCCGCTCTCCAGGCTTATCCGGAAGGGCCGGCACGGTTAGATGATTCTGAATGACGGGGCCCAGGGGCTCAAACCTCGTCAGCTATCTCCCACCGGGAGCCCCAGAACCCACGGGTAACTCTACAGGTGGGAGGACGCCCTATTGACTTTATTCTGGACACGGGTGCCACCTTTTCGCTTTTGAACACTGCGACATCTCCCCTTAGTCCACGTACTGCCCCAGTGGTAGGGGTTCCAGGAAAACTTTCAACTCAGCCTTTCCTCCAACCGGTGAATTGTGAAATTGGAAAAGACTTGTTACACCACGAGTTCCTTTATAGGCCGGAATGCCCCGCAACCCCTCCTCGGGAGGGATATATTGTCAAAATTTGGGGCACGAGTCACCTTTGGGCCTTCTCAAATTTTTGGTGCAAATTCTGCCCGAACAGGCATGCGCTTTGCAAGCAGTCCTGTTGCTAGAGGAACCAGAGGCCCCTAGGGACATCCCTGTCCACATACAACAAGAAGTGAGCCCGGAAGTCTGGGCATCCAGGAGGCCGGGAAGGGCCAGGTTCGCGGAGCCAGTCAAAATTGCCCTAAAGCCTGGAGCGCCCGTTGTAAATCAGAAACAATACCCGCTCGGTAGAAAAGCTCTAGAAGGGATTACTCCACTGGTCCAAAGATGTATAGAAATTGGACTTTTAAGACCATGCCGGTCACCATATAACACCCCCATTCTGCCAGTGTTAAAGCCCGGGACAGGAGAATATCGGTTTGTGCAAGACTTAAGAAAGATGAATCAAATAGTAAAAGATATTCATTCACCCGGTAGTGCCCAGCCCATTGTACCTCTGAGCGACAACTTAGAGGTTTTCTTGGGATGGCAGGTTTCTGTCGAATCTGGATACCAGGGTTTGGAATCATGGCAAAATTTGGTGGCCCGTACGGGGCCTCCAGCCATTTGAGACGCCGTGGCCCGGCGGCGGGGCCCGGGCCTGATGGACAGTTCTCCTACCAAGCGGCCGCTGAGGACTCTCTTTGTCCCCCGAGGCTGTCCCCAGACCCGGGCTCCCCTGCAGCGCCACCGGTCCCCAACCGCGCCAAAGAGATGGGTGAAAGCAAGACCTGACCAGGATCCTGAGGTGAGTCCGCGACCCTCTCCCCGTTGCGTTCAGGGCCGGGGCGGATAGGGAGGGCCAGCGTGGCTTCCGGAAACGGACCCGGGCCCTTGGTTTCTCAGGCGAGTGGCGCCATGGAGGACCGTCCCCGTGAGTAGAATGGTAAGGAGGGACTCTTGGTGACTCTAGAGCTGGGCAGCCGAATCAGTGTGCATGGGCCGTGGGTTTCTGTATCTGGATCGTTGTCTGCCTCTGCTTGCTGCACCCTGGTTTGGGGAAGTGGGTATAGACAGCTCTGTCGATTTAGATTGGGAGATTGGAGCCCCTCCGCCTGGCATTGAGGATAGGAGGTATCTGGAGGATTGAAGTGGAGATTGAGACGTTCCTAGTAATGTGTTAGACCTCACTAAGATTCTCCTCGCTCCCTGTTTCCTTTCTGGCGTTTGTGGTCTGAGTGTTTTTCTCTGTTTGTCAGGTTTGTCTTACGTACAACCCACATTGCTGTCTGGGAGGCTGAGAGTGCTAGGTTATCGCCGTTATTTTTGTCGGTCGGTCTCTTTGTCTTATGTACCATTACTTGTCCTCATGAGGCTTTCGTTTTTTTTTTTTTTCTTCTCGGTGTCGCCATCTTGTAAATCCCTATTTATACAAAACCCCTCACCAGGTTCAAGAACAGTTTTAACCTAAGTTCTTGAGAGTGACAATGCGTTTCATTGGTCTGTGTACGGACTATTTTAGAAGACTTGCCCAAAGAAGTTAGGGTCCTAAGCTAGGGACCCAAGCAATCCTGAAAGAATTCAACCTAATTAGTGAAGAGATAGATTAAGCATTGTGCTCGTGAGAACCTCAAACTCTCCCCTTTGTCAAGCAAAGTTGATCCTGCCTGAGGCAGGAAAAACAGAGTTTAAAGAGAACAGACATTAGCATGGGAAGAGGCCCATCTATTCCAGCTGAATCCCCGCTGGGCTGCCTTTTTTCCAGTTGGAAAGGTAGAGCTATGAATAAGCCCTTGACCAAAAAGCCGATGATTCGCCTGTATAACAGGATATGGCCTCAATACCAGTTGGGGGAACAAGAACAGTGGCCCCCAGAGGGGTCTTTACGTTATGCTACAATACTTCAATTGGATTTGTCCTGGAGAAGAACTAGAAAGTGGGACCTTATGTACAAGAAGGTAAAGAAAAGAAAAATTTTCAAAGCCTTCAGGTCTCTCTACCAGACCTTGCGCCCCCCTAATCAGGTTTTCTTCCAGGGAAAATCAAAGGCCAAAGTACTCCCTGAATCCTCCTCAGAGGACCCCCTCCTAGAGACATGGGCTATGGCCACCGTTTCGGCTCCCCCTCCCCCGTATAGGGGAGGTGCGGTAGAAGCCGAGGGGTCGGACCGTGGAACCACAAGGTCTCCAAACAGAATGGTCGAGCCCGATTCTAGCTTGGCAGGCACACCAAAGGCGGATGGAGGAGGAGGATGAGACAGTGAAGGTCCGGCTACTTCAGGTATGGTCTCCCCTTCTCATACCCGTTGGGGTACCGTTTTGGGTGAGGGTGCCTCAGGAGTCCAGGCAGGGCAATACCCCCTGAGAGAAGTTCCTGCCGGAGTGCATGATAAAGGGCAGCCACGGGGGACAATGCTGGTACATACTCCATTTTCCACCTCTGATCTATGTAACTGGAAGAGCCGCAGCTTAACCGACCGGAGTGACCCAAACAAAATGACTGAACTGTTTCTTTCGATTTTCTCTACTCACCGCCCTGCCTGGGCAGATACACAGGCACTAATCACCACTCTGTAAACTTTAGAAGAACGCCCTATGGTGTTAGAGCAGGCTCGGAAAGAGGCTGATAGGCTCCATAACTTAGACCCTAGTAATGGAGCCCGACCCCCTGGGACAGAGGCCATTCCTACTAGAGATCCGGGTTGGAATCACAATGCGGAAGAAGGGGCGAATAGAATTCATTTCTATGGAGACTGCTTAATCGTTGGGTTGAGAAACGGGGCCCCCAAACCCAAGAGCTTACAAAAGTTTAGAGAAAATATCCAGGCAGGAAAGAAAGACCCATCCACTTTCTTAGAAAGAGTGACAGACACGTTTCCTCAGTACGCTGGTATCGACCCGGAAGAACCCAACAACGCCCGGCTGATAAACCTGACTTTTATTTCGCAGATTGGCCCTGATATTCAAAAAAAAAATTACAAACATTAGAAGG
This sequence comes from Elephas maximus indicus, assembly GCF_024166365.1. Taxonomy (NCBI): domain Eukaryota; kingdom Metazoa; phylum Chordata; class Mammalia; order Proboscidea; family Elephantidae; genus Elephas; species Elephas maximus. The sequence continues at coordinate 94,769,866 of NC_064846.1, read as the reverse complement.
AGGAGTTGGGATGCCAATAGGGCAGCCGTTTGAAGTAGCTTTGAAGGTGTTCACTAACCGGAACCAGGTAGCAGAACAAAAGTCAAAACAAAAGATGAAACAAAAGGCAGCCTTACTAGCAGCAGCCTTAGCGCCCCTCCTCCGCCAGTTAAGAGGACGGAAGGGAGATAAGAACCATAAGAAGGACCACCCCGGGGCGAGGAGGGAGAGCTTTAGAACCTGACCAGTGCGCCTTCTATAAACGACGACGGGGCCACTGGAAGCCGGAGTGCCCAGAGAGAAGGGAAAGGCGAGACGGAACAAAACTGGCCGCACTCCACGCTTATCCAGAAGGGCCTGCACGGTTAGATGATTCCGAATGACGGGGCCCAGGGGCTGAGACCTCGTCAGCTATCTCCCACCGCGCGCCCCAGAACCCACGCGTAACTCTAAAGGTGGGAGGACGCCCTATTGACTTTATTCTGGACACGGGTGCCACCTTTTCGCTTTTGAACACCGCGACATCTCCCCTTAGTCCACGTACTGCCCCAGTGATAGGGGTTCCAGGAAAACTTTCAACTCGGCCTTTCCTCCAACCGGTGAATTGCGAAATTGGAAAAGACTTGTTACACCACGAGTTCCTTTATATGCCGGAATGCCCCGCAACCCCTCCTCGGGAGGGATATATTGTCAAAATTTGGGGCACGAGTCACCTTTGGGCCTTCTCGAATTTTTGGTGCAAATTCTGCCCGAACAGGCATGCGCTTTGCAAGCAGTCCTGTTGCTAGAGGAACCAGCGGCCCCTAGGGACATCCCTGTCCACATACAACAAGAAGTGAGCCCGGAAGTCTGGGCATCCAGGAGGCCGGGAAGGGCCAGGTTCGCGGAGCCAGTCAAAATTGCCCTAAAGCCTGGAGCGCCCGTTGTAAATCAGAAACAATACCCGCTCGGTTGAAAAGCTCTAGAAGGGATTACTCCACTGGTCCAAAGATGTATAGAAATTGGACTTTTAAGACCATGCCGGTCACCATATAACACCCCCATTCTGCCAGTGTTAAAGCCCGGGACAGGAGAATATCGGTTTGTGCAAGACTTAAGAAAGATGAATCAAATAGTAAAAGATATTCATTCACCCGGTAGTGCCCAGCCCATTGTACCTCTGAGCGACAACTTAGAGGTTTTCTTGGGATGGCAGGTTTCTGTCGAATCTGGATACCAGGGTTTGGAATCATGGCAAAATTTGGTGGCCCGTACGGGGCCTCCAGCCATTTGAGACGCCGTGGCCCGGCGGCGGGGCCCGGGCCTGATGGACAGTTCTCCTACCAAGCGGCCGCTGAGGACTCTCTTTGTCCCCCGAGGCTGTCCCCAGACCCGGGCTCCCCTGCAGCGCCACCGGTCCCCAACCGCGCCAAAGAGATGGGTGAAAGCAAGACCTGACCAGGATCCTGAGGTGAGTCCGCGACCCTCTCCCCGTTGCGTTCAGGGCCGGGGCGGATAGGGAGGGCCAGCGTGGCTTCCGGAAACGGACCCGGGCCCTTGGTTTCTCAGGCGAGTGGCGCCATGGAGGACCGTCCCCGTGAGTAGAATGGTAAGGAGGGACTCTTGGTGACTCTAGAGCTGGGCAGCCGAATCAGTGTGCATGGGCCGTGGGTTTCTGTATCTGGATCGTTGTCTGCCTCTGCTTGCTGCACCCTGGTTTGGGGAAGTGGGTATAGACAGCTCTGTCGATTTAGATTGGGAGATTGGAGCCCCTCCGCCTGGCATTGAGGATAGGAGGTATCTGGAGGATTGAAGTGGAGATTGAGACGTTCCTAGTAATGTGTTAGACCTCACTAAGATTCTCCTCGCTCCCTGTTTCCTTTCTGGCGTTTGTGGTCTGAGTGTTTTTCTCTGTTTGTCAGGTTTGTCTTACGTACAACCCACATTGCTGTCTGGGAGGCTGAGAGTGCTAGGTTATCGCCGTTATTTTTGTCGGTCGGTCTCTTTGTCTTATGTACCATTACTTGTCCTCATGAGGCTTTCGTTTTTTTTTTTTTTCTTCTCGGTGTCGCCATCTTGTAAATCCCTATTTATACAAAACCCCTCACCAGGTTCAAGAACAGTTTTAACCTAAGTTCTTGAGAGTGACAATGCGTTTCATTGGTCTGTGTACGGACTATTTTAGAAGACTTGCCCAAAGAAGTTAGGGTCCTAAGCTAGGGACCCAAGCAATCCTGAAAGAATTCAACCTAATTAGTGAAGAGATAGATTAAGCATTGTGCTCGTGAGAACCTCAAACTCTCCCCTTTGTCAAGCAAAGTTGATCCTGCCTGAGGCAGGAAAAACAGAGTTTAAAGAGAACAGACATTAGCATGGGAAGAGGCCCATCTATTCCAGCTGAATCCCCGCTGGGCTGCCTTTTTTCCAGTTGGAAAGGTAGAGCTATGAATAAGCCCTTGACCAAAAAGCCGATGATTCGCCTGTATAACAGGATATGGCCTCAATACCAGTTGGGGGAACAAGAACAGTGGCCCCCAGAGGGGTCTTTACGTTATGCTACAATACTTCAATTGGATTTGTCCTGGAGAAGAACTAGAAAGTGGGACCTTATGTACAAGAAGGTAAAGAAAAGAAAAATTTTCAAAGCCTTCAGGTCTCTCTACCAGACCTTGCGCCCCCCTAATCAGGTTTTCTTCCAGGGAAAATCAAAGGCCAAAGTACTCCCTGAATCCTCCTCAGAGGACCCCCTCCTAGAGACATGGGCTATGGCCACCGTTTCGGCTCCCCCTCCCCCGTATAGGGGAGGTGCGGTAGAAGCCGAGGGGTCGGACCGTGGAACCACAAGGTCTCCAAACAGAATGGTCGAGCCCGATTCTAGCTTGGCAGGCACACCAAAGGCGGATGGAGGAGGAGGATGAGACAGTGAAGGTCCGGCTACTTCAGGTATGGTCTCCCCTTCTCATACCCGTTGGGGTACCGTTTTGGGTGAGGGTGCCTCAGGAGTCCAGGCAGGGCAATACCCCCTGAGAGAAGTTCCTGCCGGAGTGCATGATAAAGGGCAGCCACGGGGGACAATGCTGGTACATACTCCATTTTCCACCTCTGATCTATGTAACTGGAAGAGCCGCAGCTTAACCGACCGGAGTGACCCAAACAAAATGACTGAACTGTTTCTTTCGATTTTCTCTACTCACCGCCCTGCCTGGGCAGATACACAGGCACTAATCACCACTCTGTAAACTTTAGAAGAACGCCCTATGGTGTTAGAGCAGGCTCGGAAAGAGGCTGATAGGCTCCATAACTTAGACCCTAGTAATGGAGCCCGACCCCCTGGGACAGAGGCCATTCCTACTAGAGATCCGGGTTGGAATCACAATGCGGAAGAAGGGGCGAATAGAATTCATTTCTATGGAGACTGCTTAATCGTTGGGTTGAGAAACGGGGCCCCCAAACCCAAGAGCTTACAAAAGTTTAGAGAAAATATCCAGGCAGGAAAGAAAGACCCATCCACTTTCTTAGAAAGAGTGACAGACACGTTTCCTCAGTACGCTGGTATCGACCCGGAAGAACCCAACAACGCCCGGCTGATAAACCTGACTTTTATTTCGCAGATTGGCCCTGATATTCAAAAAAAAAATTACAAACATTAGAAGGAGGAGTTGGGATGCCAATAGGGCAGCCGTTTGAAGTAGCTTTGAAGGTGTTCACTAACCGGAACCAGGTAGCAGAACAAAAGTCAAAACAAAAGATGAAACAAAAGGCAGCCTTACTAGCAGCAGCCTTAGCGCCCCTCCTCCGCCAGTTAAGAGGACGGAAGGGAGATAAGAACCATAAGAAGGACCACCCCGGGGCGAGGAGGGAGAGCTTTAGAACCTGACCAGTGCGCCTTCTATAAACGACGACGGGGCCACTGGAAGCCGGAGTGCCCAGAGAGAAGGGAAAGGCGAGACGGAACAAAACTGGCCGCACTCCACGCTTATCCAGAAGGGCCTGCACGGTTAGATGATTCCGAATGACGGGGCCCAGGGGCTGAGACCTCGTCAGCTATCTCCCACCGCGCGCCCCAGAACCCACGCGTAACTCTAAAGGTGGGAGGACGCCCTATTGACTTTATTCTGGACACGGGTGCCACCTTTTCGCTTTTGAACACCGCGACATCTCCCCTTAGTCCACGTACTGCCCCAGTGATAGGGGTTCCAGGAAAACTTTCAACTCGGCCTTTCCTCCAACCGGTGAATTGCGAAATTGGAAAAGACTTGTTACACCACGAGTTCCTTTATATGCCGGAATGCCCCGCAACCCCTCCTCGGGAGGGATATATTGTCAAAATTTGGGGCACGAGTCACCTTTGGGCCTTCTCGAATTTTTGGTGCAAATTCTGCCCGAACAGGCATGCGCTTTGCAAGCAGTCCTGTTGCTAGAGGAACCAGCGGCCCCTAGGGACATCCCTGTCCACATACAACAAGAAGTGAGCCCGGAAGTCTGGGCATCCAGGAGGCCGGGAAGGGCCAGGTTCGCGGAGCCAGTCAAAATTGCCCTAAAGCCTGGAGCGCCCGTTGTAAATCAGAAACAATACCCGCTCGGTTGAAAAGCTCTAGAAGGGATTACTCCACTGGTCCAAAGATGTATAGAAATTGGACTTTTAAGACCATGCCGGTCACCATATAACACCCCCATTCTGCCAGTGTTAAAGCCCGGGACAGGAGAATATCGGTTTGTGCAAGACTTAAGAAAGATGAATCAAATAGTAAAAGATATTCATTCACCCGGTAGTGCCCAGCCCATTGTACCTCTGAGCGACAACTTAGAGGTTTTCTTGGGATGGCAGGTTTCTGTCGAATCTGGATACCAGGGTTTGGAATCATGGCAAAATTTGGTGGCCCGTACGGGGCCTCCAGCCATTTGAGACGCCGTGGCCCGGCGGCGGGGCCCGGGCCTGATGGACAGTTCTCCTACCAAGCGGCCGCTGAGGACTCTCTTTGTCCCCCGAGGCTGTCCCCAGACCCGGGCTCCCCTGCAGCGCCACCGGTCCCCAACCGCGCCAAAGAGATGGGTGAAAGCAAGACCTGACCAGGATCCTGAGGTGAGTCCGCGACCCTCTCCCCGTTGCGTTCAGGGCCGGGGCGGATAGGGAGGGCCAGCGTGGCTTCCGGAAACGGACCCGGGCCCTTGGTTTCTCAGGCGAGTGGCGCCATGGAGGACCGTCCCCGTGAGTAGAATGGTAAGGAGGGACTCTTGGTGACTCTAGAGCTGGGCAGCCGAATCAGTGTGCATGGGCCGTGGGTTTCTGTATCTGGATCGTTGTCTGCCTCTGCTTGCTGCACCCTGGTTTGGGGAAGTGGGTATAGACAGCTCTGTCGATTTAGATTGGGAGATTGGAGCCCCTCCGCCTGGCATTGAGGATAGGAGGTATCTGGAGGATTGAAGTGGAGATTGAGACGTTCCTAGTAATGTGTTAGACCTCACTAAGATTCTCCTCGCTCCCTGTTTCCTTTCTGGCGTTTGTGGTCTGAGTGTTTTTCTCTGTTTGTCAGGTTTGTCTTACGTACAACCCACATTGCTGTCTGGGAGGCTGAGAGTGCTAGGTTATCGCCGTTATTTTTGTCGGTCGGTCTCTTTGTCTTATGTACCATTACTTGTCCTCATGAGGCTTTCGTTTTTTTTTTTTTTCTTCTCGGTGTCGCCATCTTGTAAATCCCTATTTATACAAAACCCCTCACCAGGTTCAAGAACAGTTTTAACCTAAGTTCTTGAGAGTGACAATGCGTTTCATTGGTCTGTGTACGGACTATTTTAGAAGACTTGCCCAAAGAAGTTAGGGTCCTAAGCTAGGGACCCAAGCAATCCTGAAAGAATTCAACCTAATTAGTGAAGAGATAGATTAAGCATTGTGCTCGTGAGAACCTCAAACTCTCCCCTTTGTCAAGCAAAGTTGATCCTGCCTGAGGCAGGAAAAACAGAGTTTAAAGAGAACAGACATTAGCATGGGAAGAGGCCCATCTATTCCAGCTGAATCCCCGCTGGGCTGCCTTTTTTCCAGTTGGAAAGGTAGAGCTATGAATAAGCCCTTGACCAAAAAGCCGATGATTCGCCTGTATAACAGGATATGGCCTCAATACCAGTTGGGGGAACAAGAACAGTGGCCCCCAGAGGGGTCTTTACGTTATGCTACAATACTTCAATTGGATTTGTCCTGGAGAAGAACTAGAAAGTGGGACCTTATGTACAAGAAGGTAAAGAAAAGAAAAATTTTCAAAGCCTTCAGGTCTCTCTACCAGACCTTGCGCCCCCCTAATCAGGTTTTCTTCCAGGGAAAATCAAAGGCCAAAGTACTCCCTGAATCCTCCTCAGAGGACCCCCTCCTAGAGACATGGGCTATGGCCACCGTTTCGGCTCCCCCTCCCCCGTATAGGGGAGGTGCGGTAGAAGCCGAGGGGTCGGACCGTGGAACCACAAGGTCTCCAAACAGAATGGTCGAGCCCGATTCTAGCTTGGCAGGCACACCAAAGGCGGATGGAGGAGGAGGATGAGACAGTGAAGGTCCGGCTACTTCAGGTATGGTCTCCCCTTCTCATACCCGTTGGGGTACCGTTTTGGGTGAGGGTGCCTCAGGAGTCCAGGCAGGGCAATACCCCCTGAGAGAAGTTCCTGCCGGAGTGCATGATAAAGGGCAGCCACGGGGGACAATGCTGGTACATACTCCATTTTCCACCTCTGATCTATGTAACTGGAAGAGCCGCAGCTTAACCGACCGGAGTGACCCAAACAAAATGACTGAACTGTTTCTTTCGATTTTCTCTACTCACCGCCCTGCCTGGGCAGATACACAGGCACTAATCACCACTCTGTAAACTTTAGAAGAACGCCCTATGGTGTTAGAGCAGGCTCGGAAAGAGGCTGATAGGCTCCATAACTTAGACCCTAGTAATGGAGCCCGACCCCCTGGGACAGAGGCCATTCCTACTAGAGATCCGGGTTGGAATCACAATGCGGAAGAAGGGGCGAATAGAATTCATTTCTATGGAGACTGCTTAATCGTTGGGTTGAGAAACGGGGCCCCCAAACCCAAGAGCTTACAAAAGTTTAGAGAAAATATCCAGGCAGGAAAGAAAGACCCATCCACTTTCTTAGAAAGAGTGACAGACACGTTTCCTCAGTACGCTGGTATCGACCCGGAAGAACCCAACAACGCCCGGCTGATAAACCTGACTTTTATTTCGCAGATTGGCCCTGATATTCAAAAAAAAAATTACAAACATTAGAAGGAGGAGTTGGGATGCCAATAGGGCAGCCGTTTGAAGTAGCTTTGAAGGTGTTCACTAACCGGAACCAGGTAGCAGAACAAAAGTCAAAACAAAAGATGAAACAAAAGGCAGCCTTACTAGCAGCAGCCTTAGCGCCCCTCCTCCGCCAGTTAAGAGGACGGAAGGGAGATAAGAACCATAAGAAGGACCACCCCGGGGCGAGGAGGGAGAGCTTTAGAACCTGACCAGTGCGCCTTCTATAAACGACGACGGGGCCACTGGAAGCCGGAGTGCCCAGAGAGAAGGGAAAGGCGAGACGGAACAAAACTGGCCGCACTCCACGCTTATCCAGAAGGGCCTGCACGGTTAGATGATTCCGAATGACGGGGCCCAGGGGCTGAGACCTCGTCAGCTATCTCCCACCGCGCGCCCCAGAACCCACGCGTAACTCTAAAGGTGGGAGGACGCCCTATTGACTTTATTCTGGACACGGGTGCCACCTTTTCGCTTTTGAACACCGCGACATCTCCCCTTAGTCCACGTACTGCCCCAGTGATAGGGGTTCCAGGAAAACTTTCAACTCGGCCTTTCCTCCAACCGGTGAATTGCGAAATTGGAAAAGACTTGTTACACCACGAGTTCCTTTATATGCCGGAATGCCCCGCAACCCCTCCTCGGGAGGGATATATTGTCAAAATTTGGGGCACGAGTCACCTTTGGGCCTTCTCGAATTTTTGGTGCAAATTCTGCCCGAACAGGCATGCGCTTTGCAAGCAGTCCTGTTGCTAGAGGAACCAGCGGCCCCTAGGGACATCCCTGTCCACATACAACAAGAAGTGAGCCCGGAAGTCTGGGCATCCAGGAGGCCGGGAAGGGCCAGGTTCGCGGAGCCAGTCAAAATTGCCCTAAAGCCTGGAGCGCCCGTTGTAAATCAGAAACAATACCCGCTCGGTTGAAAAGCTCTAGAAGGGATTACTCCACTGGTCCAAAGATGTATAGAAATTGGACTTTTAAGACCATGCCGGTCACCATATAACACCCCCATTCTGCCAGTGTTAAAGCCCGGGACAGGAGAATATCGGTTTGTGCAAGACTTAAGAAAGATGAATCAAATAGTAAAAGATATTCATTCACCCGGTAGTGCCCAGCCCATTGTACCTCTGAGCGACAACTTAGAGGTTTTCTTGGGATGGCAGGTTTCTGTCGAATCTGGATACCAGGGTTTGGAATCATGGCAAAATTTGGTGGCCCGTACGGGGCCTCCAGCCATTTGAGACGCCGTGGCCCGGCGGCGGGGCCCGGGCCTGATGGACAGTTCTCCTACCAAGCGGCCGCTGAGGACTCTCTTTGTCCCCCGAGGCTGTCCCCAGACCCGGGCTCCCCTGCAGCGCCACCGGTCCCCAACCGCGCCAAAGAGATGGGTGAAAGCAAGACCTGACCAGGATCCTGAGGTGAGTCCGCGACCCTCTCCCCGTTGCGTTCAGGGCCGGGGCGGATAGGGAGGGCCAGCGTGGCTTCCGGAAACGGACCCGGGCCCTTGGTTTCTCAGGCGAGTGGCGCCATGGAGGACCGTCCCCGTGAGTAGAATGGTAAGGAGGGACTCTTGGTGACTCTAGAGCTGGGCAGCCGAATTAGTGTGCATGGGCCGTGGGTTTCTGTATCTGGATCGTTGTCTGCCTCTGCTTGCTGCACCCTGGTTTGGGGAAGTGGGTATAGACAGCTCTGTCGATTTAGATTGGGAGATTGGAGCCCCTCCGCCTGGCATTGAGGATAGGAGGTATCTGGAGGATTGAAGTGGAGATTGAGACGTTCCTAGTAATGTGTTAGACCTCACTAAGATTCTCCTCGCTCCCTGTTTCCTTTCTGGCGTTTGTGGTCTGAGTGTTTTTCTCTGTTTGTCAGGTTTGACTTACGTACAACCCACCTTGCTGTCTGGGAGGCTGAGACTGCAAGGTTATCGCCGTTATTTTTGTCGGTCGGTCTCTTTGTCTTATGTACCATTACTTGTCCTCATGAGGCTTTCGTTTTTTTTTTTTTCTTCTCGGTGTCGCCATCTTGTAAATCCCTATTTATACAAAACCCCTCACCAGGTTCAAGAACAGTTTTAACCTAAGTTCTTGAGAGTGACAATGCATTTCATTGGTCTGTGTACGGACTATTTTAGAAGACTTGCCCAAAGAAGTTAGGGTCCTAAGCTAGGGACCCAAGCAATCCTGAAAGAATTCAACCTAATTAGTGAAGAGATAGATTAAGCATTGTGCTCGTGAGAACCTCAAACTCTCCCCTTTGTCAAGCAAAGTTGATCCTGCCTGAGGCAGGAAAAACAGAGTTTAAAGAGAACAGACATTAGCATGGGAAGAGGCCCATCTATTCCAGCTGAATCCCCGCTGGGCTGCCTTTTTTCCAGTTGGAAAGGTAGAGCTATGAATAAGCCCTTGACCAAAAAGCCGATGATTCGCCTGTATAACAGGATATGGCCTCAATACCAGTTGGGGGAACAAGAACAGTGGCCCCCAGAGGGGTCTTTACGTTATGCTACAATACTTCAATTGGATTTGTCCTGGAGAAGAACTAGAAAGTGGGACCTTATGTACAAGAAGGTAAAGAAAAGAAAAATTTTCAAAGCCTTCAGGTCTCTCTACCAGACCTTGCGCCCCCCTAATCAGGTTTTCTTCCAGGGAAAATCAAAGGCCAAAGTACTCCCTGAATCCTCCTCAGAGGACCCCCTCCTAGAGACATGGGCTATGGCCACCGTTTCGGCTCCCCCTCCCCCGTATAGGGGAGGTGCGGTAGAAGCCGAGGGGTCGGACCGTGGAACCACAAGGTCTCCAAACAGAATGGTCGAGCCCGATTCTAGCTTGGCAGGCACACCAAAGGCGGATGGAGGAGGAGGATGAGACAGTGAAGGTCCGGCTACTTCAGGTATGGTCTCCCCTTCTCATACCCGTTGGGGTACCGTTTTGGGTGAGGGTGCCTCAGGAGTCCAGGCAGGGCAATACCCCCTGAGAGAAGTTCCTGCCGGAGTGCATGATAAAGGGCAGCCACGGGGGACAATGCTGGTACATACTCCATTTTCCACCTCTGATCTATGTAACTGGAAGAGCCGCAGCTTAACCGACCGGAGTGACCCAAACAAAATGACTGAACTGTTTCTTTCGATTTTCTCTACTCACCGCCCTGCCTGGGCAGATACACAGGCACTAATCACCACTCTGTAAACTTTAGAAGAACGCCCTATGGTGTTAGAGCAGGCTCGGAAAGAGGCTGATAGGCTCCATAACTTAGACCCTAGTAATGGAGCCCGACCCCCTGGGACAGAGGCCATTCCTACTAGAGATCCGGGTTGGAATCACAATGCGGAAGAAGGGGCGAATAGAATTCATTTCTATGGAGACTGCTTAATCGTTGGGTTGAGAAACGGGGCCCCCAAACCCAAGAGCTTACAAAAGTTTAGAGAAAATATCCAGGCAGGAAAGAAAGACCCATCCACTTTCTTAGAAAGAGTGACAGACACGTTTCCTCAGTACGCTGGTATCGACCCGGAAGAACCCAACAACGCCCGGCTGATAAACCTGACTTTTATTTCGCAGATTGGCCCTGATATTCAAAAAAAAAATTACAAACATTAGAAGGAGGAGTTGGGATGCCAATAGGGCAGCCGTTTGAAGTAGCTTTGAAGGTGTTCACTAACCGGAACCAGGTAGCAGAACAAAAGTCAAAACAAAAGATGAAACAAAAGGCAGCCTTACTAGCAGCAGCCTTAGCGCCCCTCCTCCGCCAGTTAAGAGGACGGAAGGGAGATAAGAACCATAAGAAGGACCACCCCGGGGCGAGGAGGGAGAGCTTTAGAACCTGACCAGTGCGCCTTCTATAAACGACGACGGGGCCACTGGAAGCCGGAGTGCCCAGAGAGAAGGGAAAGGCGAGACGGAACAAAACTGGCCGCACTCCACGCTTATCCAGAAGGGCCTGCACGGTTAGATGATTCCGAATGACGGGGCCCAGGGGCTGAGACCTCGTCAGCTATCTCCCACCGCGCGCCCCAGAACCCACGCGTAACTCTAAAGGTGGGAGGACGCCCTATTGACTTTATTCTGGACACGGGTGCCACCTTTTCGCTTTTGAACACCGCGACATCTCCCCTTAGTCCACGTACTGCCCCAGTGATAGGGGTTCCAGGAAAACTTTCAACTCGGCCTTTCCTCCAACCGGTGAATTGCGAAATTGGAAAAGACTTGTTACACCACGAGTTCCTTTATATGCCGGAATGCCCCGCAACCCCTCCTCGGGAGGGATATATTGTCAAAATTTGGGGCACGAGTCACCTTTGGGCCTTCTCGAATTTTTGGTGCAAATTCTGCCCGAACAGGCATGCGCTTTGCAAGCAGTCCTGTTGCTAGAGGAACCAGCGGCCCCTAGGGACATCCCTGTCCACATACAACAAGAAGTGAGCCCGGAAGTCTGGGCATCCAGGAGGCCGGGAAGGGCCAGGTTCGCGGAGCCAGTCAAAATTGCCCTAAAGCCTGGAGCGCCCGTTGTAAATCAGAAACAATACCCGCTCGGTTGAAAAGCTCTAGAAGGGATTACTCCACTGGTCCAAAGATGTATAGAAATTGGACTTTTAAGACCATGCCGGTCACCATATAACACCCCCATTCTGCCAGTGTTAAAGCCCGGGACAGGAGAATATCGGTTTGTGCAAGACTTAAGAAAGATGAATCAAATAGTAAAAGATATTCATTCACCCGGTAGTGCCCAGCCCATTGTACCTCTGAGCGACAACTTAGAGGTTTTCTTGGGATGGCAGGTTTCTGTCGAATCTGGATACCAGGGTTTGGAATCATGGCAAAATTTGGTGGCCCGTACGGGGCCTCCAGCCATTTGAGACGCCGTGGCCCGGCGGCGGGGCCCGGGCCTGATGGACAGTTCTCCTACCAAGCGGCCGCTGAGGACTCTCTTTGTCCCCCGAGGCTGTCCCCAGACCCGGGCTCCCCTGCAGCGCCACCGGTCCCCAACCGCGCCAAAGAGATGGGTGAAAGCAAGACCTGACCAGGATCCTGAGGTGAGTCCGCGACCCTCTCCCCGTTGCGTTCAGGGCCGGGGCGGATAGGGAGGGCCAGCGTGGCTTCCGGAAACGGACCCGGGCCCTTGGTTTCTCAGGCGAGTGGCGCCATGGAGGACCGTCCCCGTGAGTAGAATGGTAAGGAGGGACTCTTGGTGACTCTAGAGCTGGGCAGCCGAATTAGTGTGCATGGGCCGTGGGTTTCTGTATCTGGATCGTTGTCTGCCTCTGCTTGCTGCACCCTGGTTTGGGGAAGTGGGTATAGACAGCTCTGTCGATTTAGATTGGGAGATTGGAGCCCCTCCGCCTGGCATTGAGGATAGGAGGTATCTGGAGGATTGAAGTGGAGATTGAGACGTTCCTAGTAATGTGTTAGACCTCACTAAGATTCTCCTCGCTCCCTGTTTCCTTTCTGGCGTTTGTGGTCTGAGTGTTTTTCTCTGTTTGTCAGGTTTGACTTACGTACAACCCACCTTGCTGTCTGGGAGGCTGAGACTGCAAGGTTATCGCCGTTATTTTTGTCGGTCGGTCTCTTTGTCTTATGTACCATTACTTGTCCTCATGAGGCTTTCGTTTTTTTTTTTTTCTTCTCGGTGTCGCCATCTTGTAAATCCCTATTTATACAAAACCCCTCACCAGGTTCAAGAACAGTTTTAACCTAAGTTCTTGAGAGTGACAATGCATTTCATTGGTCTGTGTACGGACTATTTTAGAAGACTTGCCCAAAGAAGTTAGGGTCCTAAGCTAGGGACCCAAGCAATCCTGAAAGAATTCAACCTAATTAGTGAAGAGATAGATTAAGCATTGTGCTCGTGAGAACCTCAAACTCTCCCCTTTGTCAAGCAAAGTTGATCCTGCCTGAGGCAGGAAAAACAGAGTTTAAAGAGAACAGACATTAGCATGGGAAGAGGCCCATCTATTCCAGCTGAATCCCCGCTGGGCTGCCTTTTTTCCAGTTGGAAAGGTAGAGCTATGAATAAGCCCTTGACCAAAAAGCCGATGATTCGCCTGTATAACAGGATATGGCCTCAATACCAGTTGGGGGAACAAGAACAGTGGCCCCCAGAGGGGTCTTTACGTTATGCTACAATACTTCAATTGGATTTGTCCTGGAGAAGAACTAGAAAGTGGGACCTTATGTACAAGAAGGTAAAGAAAAGAAAAATTTTCAAAGCCTTCAGGTCTCTCTACCAGACCTTGCGCCCCCCTAATCAGGTTTTCTTCCAGGGAAAATCAAAGGCCAAAGTACTCCCTGAATCCTCCTCAGAGGACCCCCTCCTAGAGACATGGGCTATGGCCACCGTTTCGGCTCCCCCTCCCCCGTATAGGGGAGGTGCGGTAGAAGCCGAGGGGTCGGACCGTGGAACCACAAGGTCTCCAAACAGAATGGTCGAGCCCGATTCTAGCTTGGCAGGCACACCAAAGGCGGATGGAGGAGGAGGATGAGACAGTGAAGGTCCGGCTACTTCAGGTATGGTCTCCCCTTCTCATACCCGTTGGGGTACCGTTTTGGGTGAGGGTGCCTCAGGAGTCCAGGCAGGGCAATACCCCCTGAGAGAAGTTCCTGCCGGAGTGCATGATAAAGGGCAGCCACGGGGGACAATGCTGGTACATACTCCATTTTCCACCTCTGATCTATGTAACTGGAAGAGCCGCAGCTTAACCGACCGGAGTGACCCAAACAAAATGACTGAACTGTTTCTTTCGATTTTCTCTACTCACCGCCCTGCCTGGGCAGATACACAGGCACTAATCACCACTCTGTAAACTTTAGAAGAACGCCCTATGGTGTTAGAGCAGGCTCGGAAAGAGGCTGATAGGCTCCATAACTTAGACCCTAGTAATGGAGCCCGACCCCCTGGGACAGAGGCCATTCCTACTAGAGATCCGGGTTGGAATCACAATGCGGAAGAAGGGGCGAATAGAATTCATTTCTATGGAGACTGCTTAATCGTTGGGTTGAGAAACGGGGCCCCCAAACCCAAGAGCTTACAAAAGTTTAGAGAAAATATCCAGGCAGGAAAGAAAGACCCATCCACTTTCTTAGAAAGAGTGACAGACACGTTTCCTCAGTACGCTGGTATCGACCCGGAAGAACCCAACAACGCCCGGCTGATAAACCTGACTTTTATTTCGCAGATTGGCCCTGATATTCAAAAAAAAAATTACAAACATTAGAAGGAGGAGTTGGGATGCCAATAGGGCAGCCGTTTGAATTAGCTTTGAAGGTGTTCACTAACCGGAACCAGGTAGCAGAACAAAAGTCAAAACAAAAGATGAAACAAAAGGCAGCCTTACTAGCAGCAGCCTTAGCGCCCCTCCTCCGCCAGTTAAGAGGACGGAAGGGAGATAAGAACCATAAGAAGGACCACCCCGGGGCGAGGAGGGAGAGCTTTAGAACCTGACCAGTGCGCCTTCTATAAACGACGACGGGGCCACTGGAAGCCGGAGTGCCCAGAGAGAAGGGAAAGGCGAGACGGAACAAAACTGGCCGCACTCCACGCTTATCCAGAAGGGCCTGCACGGTTAGATGATTCCGAATGACGGGGCCCAGGGGCTGAGACCTCGTCAGCTATCTCCCACCGCGCGCCCCAGAACCCACGCGTAACTCTAAAGGTGGGAGGACGCCCTATTGACTTTATTCTGGACACGGGTGCCACCTTTTCGCTTTTGAACACCGCGACATCTCCCCTTAGTCCACGTACTGCCCCAGTGATAGGGGTTCCAGGAAAACTTTCAACTCGGCCTTTCCTCCAACCGGTGAATTGCGAAATTGGAAAAGACTTGTTACACCACGAGTTCCTTTATATGCCGGAATGCCCCGCAACCCCTCCTCGGGAGGGATATATTGTCAAAATTTGGGGCACGAGTCACCTTTGGGCCTTCTCGAATTTTTGGTGCAAATTCTGCCCGAACAGGCATGCGCTTTGCAAGCAGTCCTGTTGCTAGAGGAACCAGCGGCCCCTAGGGACATCCCTGTCCACATACAACAAGAAGTGAGCCCGGAAGTCTGGGCATCCAGGAGGCCGGGAAGGGCCAGGTTCGCGGAGCCAGTCAAAATTGCCCTAAAGCCTGGAGCGCCCGTTGTAAATCAGAAACAATACCCGCTCGGTTGAAAAGCTCTAGAAGGGATTACTCCACTGGTCCAAAGATGTATAGAAATTGGACTTTTAAGACCATGCCGGTCACCATATAACACCCCCATTCTGCCAGTGTTAAAGCCCGGGACAGGAGAATATCGGTTTGTGCAAGACTTAAGAAAGATGAATCAAATAGTAAAAGATATTCATTCACCCGGTAGTGCCCAGCCCATTGTACCTCTGAGCGACAACTTAGAGGTTTTCTTGGGATGGCAGGTTTCTGTCGAATCTGGATACCAGGGTTTGGAATCATGGCAAAATTTGGTGGCCCGTACGGGGCCTCCAGCCATTTGAGACGCCGTGGCCCGGCGGCGGGGCCCGGGCCTGATGGACAGTTCTCCTACCAAGCGGCCGCTGAGGACTCTCTTTGTCCCCCGAGGCTGTCCCCAGACCCGGGCTCCCCTGCAGCGCCACCGGTCCCCAACCGCGCCAAAGAGATGGGTGAAAGCAAGACCTGACCAGGATCCTGAGGTGAGTCCGCGACCCTCTCCCCGTTGCGTTCAGGGCCGGGGCGGATAGGGAGGGCCAGCGTGGCTTCCGGAAACGGACCCGGGCCCTTGGTTTCTCAGGCGAGTGGCGCCATGGAGGACCGTCCCCGTGAGTAGAATGGTAAGGAGGGACTCTTGGTGACTCTAGAGCTGGGCAGCCGAATTAGTGTGCATGGGCCGTGGGTTTCTGTATCTGGATCGTTGTCTGCCTCTGCTTGCTGCACCCTGGTTTGGGGAAGTGGGTATAGACAGCTCTGTCGATTTAGATTGGGAGATTGGAGCCCCTCCGCCTGGCATTGAGGATAGGAGGTATCTGGAGGATTGAAGTGGAGATTGAGACGTTCCTAGTAATGTGTTAGACCTCACTAAGATTCTCCTCGCTCCCTGTTTCCTTTCTGGCGTTTGTGGTCTGAGTGTTTTTCTCTGTTTGTCAGGTTTGACTTACGTACAACCCACCTTGCTGTCTGGGAGGCTGAGACTGCAAGGTTATCGCCGTTATTTTTGTCGGTCGGTCTCTTTGTCTTATGTACCATTACTTGTCCTCATGAGGCTTTCGTTTTTTTTTTTTTCTTCTCGGTGTCGCCATCTTGTAAATCCCTATTTATACAAAACCCCTCACCAGGTTCAAGAACAGTTTTAACCTAAGTTCTTGAGAGTGACAATGCATTTCATTGGTCTGTGTACGGACTATTTTAGAAGACTTGCCCAAAGAAGTTAGGGTCCTAAGCTAGGGACCCAAGCAATCCTGAAAGAATTCAACCTAATTAGTGAAGAGATAGATTAAGCATTGTGCTCGTGAGAACCTCAAACTCTCCCCTTTGTCAAGCAAAGTTGATCCTGCCTGAGGCAGGAAAAACAGAGTTTAAAGAGAACAGACATTAGCATGGGAAGAGGCCCATCTATTCCAGCTGAATCCCCGCTGGGCTGCCTTTTTTCCAGTTGGAAAGGTAGAGCTATGAATAAGCCCTTGACCAAAAAGCCGATGATTCGCCTGTATAACAGGATATGGCCTCAATACCAGTTGGGGGAACAAGAACAGTGGCCCCCAGAGGGGTCTTTACGTTATGCTACAATACTTCAATTGGATTTGTCCTGGAGAAGAACTAGAAAGTGGGACCTTATGTACAAGAAGGTAAAGAAAAGAAAAATTTTCAAAGCCTTCAGGTCTCTCTACCAGACCTTGCGCCCCCCTAATCAGGTTTTCTTCCAGGGAAAATCAAAGGCCAAAGTACTCCCTGAATCCTCCTCAGAGGACCCCCTCCTAGAGACATGGGCTATGGCCACCGTTTCGGCTCCCCCTCCCCCGTATAGGGGAGGTGCGGTAGAAGCCGAGGGGTCGGACCGTGGAACCACAAGGTCTCCAAACAGAATGGTCGAGCCCGATTCTAGCTTGGCAGGCACACCAAAGGCGGATGGAGGAGGAGGATGAGACAGTGAAGGTCCGGCTACTTCAGGTATGGTCTCCCCTTCTCATACCCGTTGGGGTACCGTTTTGGGTGAGGGTGCCTCAGGAGTCCAGGCAGGGCAATACCCCCTGAGAGAAGTTCCTGCCGGAGTGCATGATAAAGGGCAGCCACGGGGGACAATGCTGGTACATACTCCATTTTCCACCTCTGATCTATGTAACTGGAAGAGCCGCAGCTTAACCGACCGGAGTGACCCAAACAAAATGACTGAACTGTTTCTTTCGATTTTCTCTACTCACCGCCCTGCCTGGGCAGATACACAGGCACTAATCACCACTCTGTAAACTTTAGAAGAACGCCCTATGGTGTTAGAGCAGGCTCGGAAAGAGGCTGATAGGCTCCATAACTTAGACCCTAGTAATGGAGCCCGACCCCCTGGGACAGAGGCCATTCCTACTAGAGATCCGGGTTGGAATCACAATGCGGAAGAAGGGGCGAATAGAATTCATTTCTATGGAGACTGCTTAATCGTTGGGTTGAGAAACGGGGCCCCCAAACCCAAGAGCTTACAAAAGTTTAGAGAAAATATCCAGGCAGGAAAGAAAGACCCATCCACTTTCTTAGAAAGAGTGACAGACACGTTTCCTCAGTACGCTGGTATCGACCCGGAAGAACCCAACAACGCCCGGCTGATAAACCTGACTTTTATTTCGCAGATTGGCCCTGATATTCAAAAAAAAAATTACAAACATTAGAAGGAGGAGTTGGGATGCCAATAGGGCAGCCGTTTGAAGTAGCTTTGAAGGTGTTCACTAACCGGAACCAGGTAGCAGAACAAATGTCAAAACAAAAGATGAAACAAAAGGCAGCCTTACTAGCAGCAGCCTTAGCGCCCCTCCTCTGCCAGTTAAGAGGACGGAAGGGAGATAAGAACCATAAGAAGGACCACCCCGGGGCGAGGAGGGAGAGCTTTAGAACCAGACCAGTGCGCCTTCTGTAAACGACGACGGGGCCACTGGAAGCCGGAGTGCCCAGAGAGAAGGGAAAGGCGAGACGGAACAAAACTGGCCGCTCTCCAGGCTTATCCGGAAGGGCCGGCACGGTTAGATGATTCTGAATGACGGGGCCCAGGGGCTCAAACCTCGTCAGCTATCTCCCACCGCGAGCCCCAGAACCTACGGGTAACTCTAAAGGTGGGAGGACGCCCTATTGACTTTATTCTGGACACGGGTGCCACCTTTTCGCTTTTGAACACTGCGACATCTCCCCTTAGTCCACGTACTGCCCCAGTGGTAGGGGTTCCAGGAAAACTTTCAACTCAGCCTTTCCTCCAACCGGTGAATTGTGAAATTGGAAAAGACTTGTTACACCACGAGTTCCTTTATATGCCGGAATGCCCCGCAACCCCTCCTCGGGAGGGATATATTGTCAAAATTTGGGGCACGAGTCACCTTTGGGCCTTCTCGAATTTTTGGTGCAAATTCTGCCCGAACAGGCATGCGCTTTGCAAGCAGTCCTGTTGCTAGAGGAACCAGCGGCCCCTAGGGACATCCCTGTCCACATACAACAAGAAGTGAGCCCGGAAGTCTGGGCATCCAGGAGGCCGGGAAGGGCCAGGTTCGCGGAGCCAGTCAAAATTGCCCTAAAGCCTGGAAGGCCGTTGTAAATCAGAAACAATACCCGCTCGGTAGAAAAGCTCTAGAAGGGATTACTCCACTGGTCCAAAGATGTATAGAAATTGGACTTTTAAGACCATGCCGGTCACCATATAACACCCCCATTCTGCCAGTGTTAAAGCCCGGGACAGGAGAATATCGGTTTGTGCAAGACTTAAGAAAGATGAATCAAATAGTAAAAGATATTCATTCACCCGGTAGTGCCCAGCCCATTGTACCTCTGAGCGACAACTTAGAGGTTTTCTTGGGATGGCAGGTTTCTGTCGAATCTGGATACCAGGGTTTGGAATCATGGCAAAATTTGGTGGCCCGTACGGGGCCTCCAGCCATTTGAGACGCCGTGGCCCGGCGGCGGGGCCCGGGCCTGATGGACAGTTCTCCTACCAAGCGGCCGCTGAGGACTCTCTTTGTCCCCCGAGGCTGTCCCCAGACCCGGGCTCCCCTGCAGCGCCACCGGTCCCCAACCGCGCCAAAGAGATGGGTGAAAGCAAGACCTGACCAGGATCCTGAGGTGAGTCCGCGACCCTCTCCCCGTTGCGTTCAGGGCCGGGGCGGATAGGGAGGGCCAGCGTGGCTTCCAGAAACGGACCCGGGCCCTTGGTTTCTCAGGCGAGTGGCGCCATGGAGGACCGTCCCCGTGAGTAGAATGGTAAGGAGGGACTCTTGGTGACTCTAGAGCTGGGCAGCCGAATCAGTGTGCATGGGCCGTGGGTTTCTGTATCTGGATCGTTGTCTGCCTCTGCTTGCTGCACCCTGGTTTGGGGAAGTGGGTATAGACAGCTCTGTCGATTTAGATTGGGAGATTGGAGCCCCTCCGCCTGGCATTGAGGATAGGAGGTATCTGGAGGATTGAAGTGGAGATTGAGACGTTCCTAGTAATGTGTTAGACCTCACTAAGATTCTCCTCGCTCCCTGTTTCCTTTCTGGCGTTTGTGGTCTGAGTGTTTTTCTCTGTTTGTCAGGTTTGTCTTACGTACAACCCACCTTGCTGTCTGGGAGGTTGAGACTGCAAGGTTATCGCCGTTATTTTTGTCGGTCGGTCTCTTTGTCTTATGTACCATTACTTGTCCTCATGAGGCTTTCATTTTTTTTTTTTTCTTCTCGGTGTCGCCATCTTGTAAATCCCTATTTATACAAAACCCCTCACCAGGTTCAAGAACAGTTTTAACCTAAGTTCTTGAGAGTGACAATGCATTTCATTGGTCTGTGTACGGACTATTTTAGAAGACTTGCCCAAAGAAGTTAGGGTCCTAAGCTAGGGACCCAAGCAATCCTGAAAGAATTCAACCTAATTAGTGAAGAGATAGATTAAGCATTGTGCTCGTGAGAACCTCAAACTCTCCCCTTTGTCAAGCAAAGTTGATCCTGCCTGAGGCAGGAAAAACAGAGTTTAAAGAGAACAGACATTAGCATGGGAAGAGGCCCATCTATTCCAGCTGAATCCCCGCTGGGCTGCCTTTTTTCCAGTTGGAAAGGTAGAGCTATGAATAAGCCCTTGACCAAAAAGCCGATGATTCGCCTGTATAACAGGATATGGCCTCAATACCAGTTGGGGGAACAAGAACAGTGGCCCCCAGAGGGGTCTTTACGTTATGCTACAATACTTCAATTGGATTTGTCCTGGAGAAGAACTAGAAAGTGGGACCTTATGTACAAGAAGGTAAAGAAAAGAAAAATTTTCAAAGCCTTCAGGTCTCTCTACCAGACCTTGCGCCCCCCTAATCAGGTTTTCTTCCAGGGAAAATCAAAGGCCAAAGTACTCCCTGAATCCTCCTCAGAGGACCCCCTCCTAGAGACATGGGCTATGGCCACCGTTTCGGCTCCCCCTCCCCCGTATAGGGGAGGTGCGGTAGAAGCCGAGGGGTCGGACCGTGGAACCACAAGGTCTCCAAACAGAATGGTCGAGCCCGATTCTAGCTTGGCAGGCACACCAAAGGCGGATGGAGGAGGAGGATGAGACAGTGAAGGTCCGGCTACTTCAGGTATGGTCTCCCCTTCTCATACCCGTTGGGGTACCGTTTTGGGTGAGGGTGCCTCAGGAGTCCAGGCAGGGCAATACCCCCTGAGAGAAGTTCCTGCCGGAGTGCATGATAAAGGGCAGCCACGGGGGACAATGCTGGTACATACTCCATTTTCCACCTCTGATCTATGTAACTGGAAGAGCCGCAGCTTAACCGACCGGAGTGACCCAAACAAAATGACTGAACTGTTTCTTTCGATTTTCTCTACTCACCGCCCTGCCTGGGCAGATACACAGGCACTAATCACCACTCTGTAAACTTTAGAAGAACGCCCTATGGTGTTAGAGCAGGCTCGGAAAGAGGCTGATAGGCTCCATAACTTAGACCCTAGTAATGGAGCCCGACCCCCTGGGACAGAGGCCATTCCTACTAGAGATCCGGGTTGGAATCACAATGCGGAAGAAGGGGCGAATAGAATTCATTTCTATGGAGACTGCTTAATCGTTGGGTTGAGAAACGGGGCCCCCAAACCCAAGAGCTTACAAAAGTTTAGAGAAAATATCCAGGCAGGAAAGAAAGACCCATCCACTTTCTTAGAAAGAGTGACAGACACGTTTCCTCAGTACGCTGGTATCGACCCGGAAGAACCCAACAACGCCCGGCTGATAAACCTGACTTTTATTTCGCAGATTGGCCCTGATATTCAAAAAAAAAATTACAAACATTAGAAGGAGGAGTTGGGATGCCAATAGGGCAGCCGTTTGAAGTAGCTTTGAAGGTGTTCACTAACCGGAACCAGGTAGCAGAACAAAAGTCAAAACAAAAGATGAAACAAAAGGCAGCCTTACTAGCAGCAGCCTTAGCGCCCCTCCTCCGCCAGTTAAGAGGACGGAAGGGAGATAAGAACCATAAGAAGGACCACCCCGGGGCGAGGAGGGAGAGCTTTAGAACCTGACCAGTGCGCCTTCTGTAAACGACGACGGGGCCACTGGAAGCCGGAGTGCCCAGAGAGAAGGGAAAGGCGAGACGGAACAAAACTGGCCGCTCTCCAGGCTTATCCGGAAGGGCCGGCACGGTTAGATGATTCCGAATGACGGGGCCCAGGGGCTGAGACCTCGTCAGCTATCTCCCACCGCGAGCCCCAGAACCCACGCGTAACTCTAAAGGTGGGAGGACGCCCTATTGACTTTATTCTGGACACGGGTGCCACCTTTTTGCTTTTGAACACCGCGACATCTCCCCTTAGTCCACGTACTGCCCCAGTGGTAGGGGTTCCAGGAAAACTTTCAACTCGGCCTTTCCTCCAACCGGTGAATTGCGAAATTGGAAAAGACTTGTTACACCACGAGTTCCTTTATATGCCGGAATGCCCCGCAACCCCTCCTCGGGAGGGATATATTGTCAAAATTTGGGGCACGAGTCACCTTTGGGGCTTCTCGAATTTTTGGTGCAAATTCTGCCCGAACAGGCATGCGCTTTGCAAGCAGTCTTGTTGCTAGAGGAACCAGCGGCCCCTAGGGACATCCCTGTCCACATACAACAAGAAGTGAGCCCGGAAGTCTGGGCATCCAGGAGGCCGGGAAGGGCCAGGTTCGCGGAGCCAGTCAAAATTGCCCTAAAGCCTGGAGCGCCCGTTGTAAATCAGAAACAATACCCGCTCGGTAGAAAAGCTCTAGAAGGGATTACTCCACTGGTCCAAAGATGTATAGAAATTGGACTTTTAAGACCATGCCGGTCACCATATAACACCCCCATTCTGCCAGTGTTAAAGCCCGGGACAGGAGAATATCGGTTTGTGCAAGACTTAAGAAAGATGAATCAAATAGTAAAAGATATTCATTCACCCGGTAGTGCCCAGCCCATTGTACCTCTGAGCGACAACTTAGAGGTTTTCTTGGGATGGCAGGTTTCTGTCGAATCTGGATACCAGGGTTTGGAATCATGGCAAAATTTGGTGGCCCGTACGGGGCCTCCAGCCATTTGAGACGCCGTGGCCCGGCGGCGGGGCCCGGGCCTGATGGACAGTTCTCCTACCAAGCGGCCGCTGAGGACTCTCTTTGTCCCCCGAGGCTGTCCCCAGACCCGGGCTCCCCTGCAGCGCCACCGGTCCCCAACCGCGCCAAAGAGATGGGTGAAAGCAAGACCTGACCAGGATCCTGAGGTGAGTCCGCGACCCTCTCCCCGTTGCGTTCAGGGCCGGGGCGGATAGGGAGGGCCAGCGTGGCTTCCGGAAACGGACCCGGGCCCTTGGTTTCTCAGGCGAGTGGCGCCATGGAGGACCGTCCCCGTGAGTAGAATGGTAAGGAGGGACTCTTGGTGACTCTAGAGCTGGGCAGCCGAATCAGTGTGCATGGGCCGTGGGTTTCTGTATCTGGATCGTTGTCTGCCTCTGCTTGCTGCACCCTGGTTTGGGGAAGTGGGTATAGACAGCTCTGTCGATTTAGATTGGGAGATTGGAGCCCCTCCGCCTGGCATTGAGGATAGGAGGTATCTGGAGGATTGAAGTGGAGATTGAGACGTTCCTAGTAATGTGTTAGACCTCACTAAGATTCTCCTCGCTCCCTGTTTCCTTTCTGGCGTTTGTGGTCTGAGTGTTTTTCTCTGTTTGTCAGGTTTGTCTTACGTACAACCCACCTTGCTGTCTGGGAGGTTGAGACTGCAAGGTTATCGCCGTTATTTTTGTCGGTCGGTCTCTTTGTCTTATGTACCATTACTTGTCCTCATGAGGCTTTCGTTTTTTTTTTTTTCTTCTCGGTGTCGCCATCTTGTAAATCCCTATTTATACAAAACCCCTCACCAGGTTCAAGAACAGTTTTAACCTAAGTTCTTGAGAGTGACAATGCATTTCATTGGTCTGTGTACGGACTATTTTAGAAGACTTGCCCAAAGAAGTTAGGGTCCTAAGCTAGGGACCCAAGCAATCCTGAAAGAATTCAACCTAATTAGTGAAGAGATAGATTAAGCATTGTGCTCGTGAGAACCTCAAACTCTCCCCTTTGTCAAGCAAAGTTGATCCTGCCTGAGGCAGGAAAAACAGAGTTTAAAGAGAACAGACATTAGCATGGGAAGAGGCCCATCTATTCCAGCTGAATCCCCGCTGGGCTGCCTTTTTTCCAGTTGGAAAGGTAGAGCTATGAATAAGCCCTTGACCAAAAAGCCGATGATTCGCCTGTATAACAGGATATGGCCTCAATACCAGTTGGGGGAACAAGAACAGTGGCCCCCAGAGGGGTCTTTACGTTATGCTACAATACTTCAATTGGATTTGTCCTGGAGAAGAACTAGAAAGTGGGACCTTATGTACAAGAAGGTAAAGAAAAGAAAAATTTTCAAAGCCTTCAGGTCTCTCTACCAGACCTTGCGCCCCCCTAATCAGGTTTTCTTCCAGGGAAAATCAAAGGCCAAAGTACTCCCTGAATCCTCCTCAGAGGACCCCCTCCTAGAGACATGGGCTATGGCCACCGTTTCGGCTCCCCCTCCCCCGTATAGGGGAGGTGCGGTAGAAGCCGAGGGGTCGGACCGTGGAACCACAAGGTCTCCAAACAGAATGGTCGAGCCCGATTCTAGCTTGGCAGGCACACCAAAGGCGGATGGAGGAGGAGGATGAGACAGTGAAGGTCCGGCTACTTCAGGTATGGTCTCCCCTTCTCATACCCCACGGGGTGCCGTTTTGGGTGAGGGTGCCTCAGGAGTCCAGGCAGGGCAATACCCCCTGAGAGAAGTTCCTGCCGGAGTGCATGATAAAGGGCAGCCACGGGGGACAATGCTGGTACATACTCCATTTTCCACCTCTGATCTATGTAACTGGAAGAGCCGCAGCTTAACCGACCGGAGTGACCCAAACAAAATGACTGAACTGTTTCTTTCGATTTTCTCTACTCACCGCCCTACCTGGGCAGATACACAGGCACTAATCACCACTCTGTTAACTTTAGAAGAACGCCCTATGGTGTTAGAGCAGGCTCGGAAAGAGGCTGATAGGCTCCATAACTTAGACCCTAGTAATGGAGCCCGACCCCCTGGGACAGAAGCCATTCCTACCAGAGATCCGGGTTGGAATCACAATGCGGAAGAAGGGGCGAATAGAATTCATTTCTATGGAGACTGCTTAATCGTTGGGTTGAGAAACGGGGCCCCCAAACCCAAGAGCTTACAAAAGTTTAGAGAAAATATCCAGGCAGGAAAGAAAGACCCATCCACTTTCTTAGAAAGAGTGACAGACACGTTTCCTCAGTACGCTGGTATTGACCCGGAAGAACCCAACAACGCCCGGCTGATAAACCTGACTTTTATTTCGCAGATTGGCCCTGATATTCAAAAAAAAAATTACAAACATTAGAAGGAGGAGTTGGGATGCCAATAGGGCAGCCGTTTGAAGTAGCTTTGAAGGTGTTCACTAACCGGAACCAGGTAGCAGAACAAAAGTCAAAACAAAAGATGAAACAAAAGGCAGCCTTACTAGCAGCAGCCTTAGCGCCCCTCCTCCGCCAGTTAAGAGGACGGAAGGGAGATAAGAACCATAAGAAGGACCACCCCGGGGCGAGGAGGGAGAGCTTTAGAACCTGACCAGTGCGCCTTCTGTAAACGACGACGGGGCCACTGGAAGCCGGAGTGCCCAGAGAGAAGGGAAAGGCGAGACGGAACAAAACTGGCCGCTCTCCACGCTTATCCGGAAGGGCCGGCACGGTTAGATGATTCCGAATGACGGGGCCCAGGGGCTGAGACCTCGTCAGCTATCTCCCACCGCGAGCCCCAGAACCCACGCGTAACTCTAAAGGTGGGAGGACGCCCTATTGACTTTATTCTGGACACGGGTGCCACCTTTTCGCTTTTGAACACCGCGACATCTCCCCTTAGTCCACGTACTGCCCCAGTGGTAGGGGTTCCAGGAAAACTTTCAACTCGGCCTTTCCTCCAACCGGTGAATTGCGAAATTGGAAAAGACTTGTTACACCACGAGTTCCTTTATATGCCGGAATGCCCCGCAACCCCTCCTCGGGAGGGATATATTGTCAAAATTTGGGGCACGAGTCACCTTTGGGCCTTCTCGAATTTTTGGTGCAAATTCTGCCCGAACAGGCATGCGCTTTGCAAGCAGTCTTGTTGCTAGAGGAACCAGCGGCCCCTAGGGACATCCCTGTCCACATACAACAAGAAGTGAGCCCGGAAGTCTGGGCATCCAGGAGGCCGGGAAGGGCCAGGTTCGCGGAGCCAGTCAAAATTGCCCTAAAGCCTGGAGCGCCCGTTGTAAATCAGAAACAATACCCGCTCGGTAGAAAAGCTCTAGAAGGGATTACTCCACTGGTCCAAAGATGTATAGAAATTGGACTTTTAAGACCATGCCGGTCACCATATAACACCCCCATTCTGCCAGTGTTAAAGCCCGGGACAGGAGAATATCGGTTTGTGCAAGACTTAAGAAAGATGAATCAAATAGTAAAAGATATTCATTCACCCGGTAGTGCCCAGCCCATTGTACCTCTGAGCGACAACTTAGAGGTTTTCTTGGGATGGCAGGTTTCTGTCGAATCTGGATACCAGGGTTTGGAATCATGGCAAAATTTGGTGGCCCGTACGGGGCCTCCAGCCATTTGAGACGCCGTGGCCCGGCGGCGGGGCCCGGGCCTGATGGACAGTTCTCCTACCAAGCGGCCGCTGAGGACTCTCTTTGTCCCCCGAGGCTGTCCCCAGACCCGGGCTCCCCTGCAGCGCCACCGGTCCCCAACCGCGCCAAAGAGATGGGTGAAAGCAAGACCTGACCAGGATCCTGAGGTGAGTCCGCGACCCTCTCCCCGTTGCGTTCAGGGCCGGGGCGGATAGGGAGGGCCAGCGTGGCTTCCGGAAACGGACCCGGGCCCTTGGTTTCTCAGGCGAGTGGCGCCATGGAGGACCGTCCCCGTGAGTAGAATGGTAAGGAGGGACTCTTGGTGACTCTAGAGCTGGGCAGCCGAATCAGTGTGCATGGGCCGTGGGTTTCTGTATCTGGATCGTTGTCTGCCTCTGCTTGCTGCACCCTGGTTTGGGGAAGTGGGTATAGACAGCTCTGTCGATTTAGATTGGGAGATTGGAGCCCCTCCGCCTGGCATTGAGGATAGGCGGTATCTGGAGGATTGAAGTGGAGATTGAGACGTTCCTAGTAATGTGTTAGAACTCACTAAGATTCTCCTCGCTCCCTGTTTCCTTTCTGGCGTTTGTGGTCTGAGTGTTTTTCTCTGTTTGTCAGGTTTGTCTTATGTACAACCCACCTTGCTGTCTGGGAGGTTGAGACTGCAAGGTTATCGCCGTTATTTTTGTCGGTCGGTCTCTTTGTCTTATGTACCATTACTTGTCCTCATGAGGCTTTCGTTTTTTTTTTTTTTTCTTCTCGGTGTCGCCATCTTGTAAATCCCTATTTATACAAAACCCCTCACCAGGTTCAAGAACAGTTTTAACCTAAGTTCTTGAGAGTGACAATGCGTTTCATTGGTCTGTGTACGGACTATTTTAGAAGACTTGCCCAAAGAAGTTAGGGTCCTAAGCTAGGGACCCAAGCAATCCTGAAAGAATTCAACCTAATTAGTGAAGAGATAGATTAAGCATTGTGCTCGTGAGAACCTCAAACTCTCCCCTTTGTCAAGCAAAGTTGACCCTGCCTGAGGCAGGAAAAACAGAGTTTAAAGAGAACAGACATTAGCATGGGAAGAGGCCCATCTATTCCAGCTGAATCCCCGCTGGGCTGCCTTTTTTCCAGTTGGAAAGGTAGAGCTATGAATAAGCCCTTGACCAAAAAGCCGATGATTCGCCTGTATAACAGGATATGGCCTCAATACCAGTTGGGGGAACAAGAACAGTGGCCCCCAGAGGGGTCTTTACGTTATGCTACAATACTTCAATTGGATTTGTCCTGGAGAAGAACTAGAAAGTGGGACCTTATGTACAAGAAGGTAAAGAAAAGAAAAATTTTCAAAGCCTTCAGGTCTCTCTACCAGACCTTGCGCCCCCCTAATCAGGTTTTCTTCCAGGGAAAATCAAAGGCCAAAGTACTCCCTGAATCCTCCTCAGAGGACCCCCTCCTAGAGACATGGGCTATGGCCACCGTTTCGGCTCCCCCTCCCCCGTATAGGGGAGGTGCGGTAGAAGCCGAGGGGTCGGACCGTGGAACCACAAGGTCTCCAAACAGAATGGTCGAGCCCGATTCTAGCTTGGCAGGCACACCAAAGGCGGATGGAGGAGGAGGATGAGACAGTGAAGGTCCGGCTACTTCAGGTATGGTCTCCCCTTCTCATACCCCACGGGGTGCCGTTTTGGGTGAGGGTGCCTCAGGAGTCCAGGCAGGGCAATACCCCCTGAGAGAAGTTCCTGCCGGAGTGCATGATAAAGGGCAGCCACGGGGGACAATGCTGGTACATACTCCATTTTCCACCTCTGATCTATGTAACTGGAAGAGCCGCAGCTTAACCGACCGGAGTGACCCAAACAAAATGACTGAACTGTTTCTTTCGATTTTCTCTACTCACCGCCCTACCTGGGCAGATACACAGGCACTAATCACCACTCTGTTAACTTTAGAAGAACGCCCTATGGTGTTAGAGCAGGCTCGGAAAGAGGCTGATAGGCTCCATAACTTAGACCCTAGTAATGGAGCCCGACCCCCTGGGACAGAAGCCATTCCTACTAGAGATCCGGGTTGGAATCACAATGCGGAAGAAGGGGCGAATAGAATTCATTTCTATGGAGACTGCTTAATCGTTGGGTTGAGAAACGGGGCCCCCAAACCCAAGAGCTTACAAAAGTTTAGAGAAATTATCCAGGCAGGAAAGAAAGACCCATCCACTTTCTTAGAAAGAGTGACAGACACGTTTCCTCAGTACGCTGGTATCGACCCGGAAGAACCCAACAACGCCCGGCTGATAAACCTGACTTTTATTTCGCAGATTGGCCCTGATATTCAAAAAAAAAATTACAAACATTAGAAGGAGGAGTTGGGATGCCAATAGGGCAGCCGTTTGAAGTAGCTTTGAAGGTGTTCACTAACCGGAATCAGGTAGCAGAACAAAAGTCAAAACAAAAGATGAAACAAAAGGCAGCCTTACTAGCAGCAGCCTTAGCGCCCCTCCTCCGCCAGTTAAGAGGACGGAAGGGAGATAAGAACCATAAGAAGGACCACCCCGGGGCGAGGAGGGAGAGCTTTAGAACCTGACCAGTGCGCCTTCTGTAAACGACGACGGGGCCACTGGAAGCCGGAGTGCCCAGAGAGAAGGGAAAGGCGAGACGGAACAAAACTGGCCGCTCTCCAGGCTTATCCGGAAGGGCCGGCACGGTTAGATGATTCCGAATGACGGGGCCCAGGGGCTGAAACCTCGTCAGCTATCTCCCACCGCGAGCCCCAGAACCCACGCGTAACTCTAAAGGTGGGAGGACGCCCTATTGACTTTATTCTGGACACGGGTGCCACCTTTTTGCTTTTGAACACCGCGACATCTCCCCTTAGTCCACGTACTGCCCCAGTGGTAGGGGTTCCAGGAAAACTTTCAACTCGGCCTTTCCTCCAACCGGTGAATTGCGAAATTGGAAAAGACTTGTTACACCACGAGTTCCTTTATATGCCGGAATGCCCCGCAACCCCTCCTCGGGAGGGATATATTGTCAAAATTTGGGGCACGAGTCACCTTTGGGGCTTCTCGAATTTTTGGTGCAAATTCTGCCCGAACAGGCATGCGCTTTGCAAGCAGTCTTGTTGCTAGAGGAACCAGCGGCCCCTAGGGACATCCCTGTCCACATACAACAAGAAGTGAGCCCGGAAGTCTGGGCATCCAGGAGGCCGGGAAGGGCCAGGTTCGCGGAGCCAGTCAAAATTGCCCTAAAGCCTGGAGCGCCCGTTGTAAATCAGAAACAATACCCGCTCGGTAGAAAAGCTCTAGAAGGGATTACTCCACTGGTCCAAAGATGTATAGAAATTGGACTTTTAAGACCATGCCGGTCACCATATAACACCCCCATTCTGCCAGTGTTAAAGCCCGGGACAGGAGAATATCGGTTTGTGCAAGACTTAAGAAAGATGAATCAAATAGTAAAAGATATTCATTCACCCGGTAGTGCCCAGCCCATTGTACCTCTGAGCGACAACTTAGAGGTTTTCTTGGGATGGCAGGTTTCTGTCGAATCTGGATACCAGGGTTTGGAATCATGGCAAAATTTGGTGGCCCGTACGGGGCCTCCAGCCATTTGAGACGCCGTGGCCCGGCGGCGGGGCCCGGGCCTGATGGACAGTTCTCCTACCAAGCGGCCGCTGAGGACTCTCTTTGTCCCCCGAGGCGGTCCCCAGACCCGGGCTCCCCTGCAGCGCCACCGGTCCCCAACCGCGCCAAAGAGATGGGTGAAAGCAAGACCTGACCAGGATCCTGAGGTGAGTCCGCGACCCTCTCCCCGTTGCGTTCAGGGCCGGGGCGGATAGGGAGGGCCAGCGTGGCTTCCGGAAACGGACCCGGGCCCTTGGTTTCTCAGGCGAGTGGCGCCATGGAGGACCGTCCCCGTGAGTAGAATGGTAAGGAGGGACTCTTGGTGACTCTAGAGCTGGGCAGCCGAATCAGTGTGCATGGGCCGTGGGTTTCTGTATCTGGATCGTTGTCTGCCTCTGCTTGCTGCACCCTGGTTTGGGGAAGTGGGTATAGACAGCTCTGTCGATTTAGATTGGGAGATTGGAGCCCCTCCGCCTGGCATTGAGGATAGGAGGTATCTGGAGGATTGAAGTGGAGATTGAGACGTTCCTAGTAATGTGTTAGACCTCACTAAGATTCTCCTCGCTCCCTGTTTCCTTTCTGGCGTTTGTGGTCTGAGTGTTTTTCTCTGTTTGTCAGGTTTGTCTTATGTACAACCCACCTTGCTGTCTGGGAGGTTGAGACTGCAAGGTTATCGCCGTTATTTTTGTCGGTCGGTCTCTTTGTCTTATGTACCATTACTTGTCCTCATGAGGCTTTCGTTTTTTTTTTTTTTCTTCTCGGTGTCGCCATCTTGTAAATCCCTATTTATACAAAACCCCTCACCAGGTTCAAGAACAGTTTTAACCTAAGTTCTTGAGAGTGACAATGCGTTTCATTGGTCTGTGTACGGACTATTTTAGAAGACTTGCCCAAAGAAGTTAGGGTCCTAAGCTAGGGACCCAAGCAATCCTGAAAGAATTCAACCTAATTAGTGAAGAGATAGATTAAGCATTGTGCTCGTGAGAACCTCAAACTCTCCCCTTTGTCAAGCAAAGTTGACCCTGCCTGAGGCAGGAAAAACAGAGTTTAAAGAGAACAGACATTAGCATGGGAAGAGGCCCATCTATTCCAGCTGAATCCCCGCTGGGCTGCCTTTTTTCCAGTTGGAAAGGTAGAGCTATGAATAAGCCCTTGACCAAAAAGCCGATGATTCGCCTGTATAACAGGATATGGCCTCAATACCAGTTGGGGGAACAAGAACAGTGGCCCCCAGAGGGGTCTTTACGTTATGCTACAATACTTCAATTGGATTTGTCCTGGAGAAGAACTAGAAAGTGGGACCTTATGTACAAGAAGGTAAAGAAAAGAAAAATTTTCAAAGCCTTCAGGTCTCTCTACCAGACCTTGCGCCCCCCTAATCAGGTTTTCTTCCAGGGAAAATCAAAGGCCAAAGTACTCCCTGAATCCTCCTCAGAGGACCCCCTCCTAGAGACATGGGCTATGGCCACCGTTTCGGCTCCCCCTCCCCCGTATAGGGGAGGTGCGGTAGAAGCCGAGGGGTCGGACCGTGGAACCACAAGGTCTCCAAACAGAATGGTCGAGCCCGATTCTAGCTTGGCAGGCACACCAAAGGCGGATGGAGGAGGAGGATGAGACAGTGAAGGTCCGGCTACTTCAGGTATGGTCTCCCCTTCTTATACCCCACGGGGTGCCGTTTTGGGTGAGGGTGCCTCAGGAGTCCAGGCAGGGCAATACCCCCTGAGAGAAGTTCCTGCCGGAGTGCATGATAAAGGGCAGCCACGGGGGACAATGCTGGTACATACTCCATTTTCCACCTCTGATCTATGTAACTGGAAGAGCCGCAGCTTAACCGACCGGAGTGACCCAAACAAAATGACTGAACTGTTTCTTTCGATTTTCTCTACTCACCGCCCTACCTGGGCAGATACACAGGCACTAATCACCACTCTGTTAACTTTAGAAGAACGCCCTATGGTGTTAGAGCAGGCTCGGAAAGAGGCTGATAGGCTCCATAACTTAGACCCTAGTAATGGAGCCCGACCCCCTGGGACAGAAGCCATTCCTACTAGAGATCCGGGTTGGAATCACAATGCGGAAGAAGGGGCGAATAGAATTCATTTCTATGGAGACTGCTTAATCGTTGGGTTGAGAAACGGGGCCCCCAAACCCAAGAGCTTACAAAAGTTTAGAGAAATTATCCAGGCAGGAAAGAAAGACCCATCCACTTTCTTAGAAAGAGTGACAGACACGTTTCCTCAGTACGCTGGTATCGACCCGGAAGAACCCAACAACGCCCGGCTGATAAACCTGACTTTTATTTCGCAGATTGGCCCTGATATTCAAAAAAAAAATTACAAACATTAGAAGGAGGAGTTGGGATGCCAATAGGGCAGCCGTTTGAAGTAGCTTTGAAGGTGTTCACTAACCGGAACCAGGTAGCAGAACAAAAGTCAAAACAAAAGATGAAACAAAAGGCAGCCTTACTAGCAGCAGCCTTAGCGCCCCTCCTCCGCCAGTTAAGAGGACGGAAGGGAGATAAGAACCATAAGAAGGACCACCCCGGGGCGAGGAGGGAGAGCTTTAGAACCTGACCAGTGCGCCTTCTATAAACGACGACGGGGCCACTGGAAGCCGGAGTGCCCAGAGAGAAGGGAAAGGCGAGACGGAACAAAACTGGCCGCTCTCCACGCTTATCCGGAAGGGCCGGCACGGTTAGATGATTCCGAATGACGGGGCCCAGGGGCTGAGACCTCGTCAGCTATCTCCCACCGCGCGCCCCAGAACCCACGCGTAACTCTAAAGGTGGGAGGACGCCCTATTGACTTTATTCTGGACACGGGTGCCACCTTTTTGCTTTTGAACACCGCGACATCTCCCCTTAGTCCACGTACTGCCCCAGTGGTAGGGGTTCCAGGAAAACTTTCAACTCGGCCTTTCCTCCAACCGGTGAATTGCGAAATTGGAAAAGACTTGTTACACCACGAGTTCCTTTATATGCCGGAATGCCCCGCAACCCCTCCTCGGGAGGGATATATTGTCAAAATTTGGGGCACGAGTCACCTTTGGGCCTTCTCGAATTTTTGGTGCAAATTCTGCCCGAACAGGCATGCGCTTTGCAAGCAGTCTTGTTGCTAGAGGAACCAGAGGCCCCTAGGGACATCCCTGTCCACATACAACAAGAAGTGAGCCCGGAAGTCTGGGCATCCAGGAGGCCGGGAAGGGCCAGGTTCGCGGAGCCAGTCAAAATTGCCCTAAAGCCTGGAGCGCCCGTTGTAAATCAGAAACAATACCCGCTCGGTTGAAAAGCTCTAGAAGGGATTACTCCACTGGTCCAAAGATGTATAGAAATTGGACTTTTAAGACCATGCCGGTCACCATATAACACCCCCATTCTGCCAGTGTTAAAGCCCGGGACAGGAGAATATCGGTTTGTGCAAGACTTAAGAAAGATGAATCAAATAGTAAAAGATATTCATTCACCCGGTAGTGCCCAGCCCATTGTACCTCTGAGCGACAACTTAGAGGTTTTCTTGGGATGGCAGGTTTCTGTCGAATCTGGATACCAGGGTTTGGAATCATGGCAAAATTTGGTGGCCCGTACGGGGCCTCCAGCCATTTGAGACGCCGTGGCCCGGCGGCGGGGCCCGGGCCTGATGGACAGTTCTCCTACCAAGCGGCCGCTGAGGACTCTCTTTGTCCCCCGAGGCGGTCCCCAGACCCGGGCTCCCCTGCAGCGCCACCGGTCCCCAACCGCGCCAAAGAGATGGGTGAAAGCAAGACCTGACCAGGATCCTGAGGTGAGTCCGCGACCCTCTCCCCGTTGCGTTCAGGGCCGGGGCGGATAGGGAGGGCCAGCGTGGCTTCCGGAAACGGACCCGGGCCCTTGGTTTCTCAGGCGAGTGGCGCCATGGAGGACCGTCCCCGTG
This sequence comes from Elephas maximus indicus, assembly GCF_024166365.1. NCBI lineage: Eukaryota > Metazoa > Chordata > Mammalia > Proboscidea > Elephantidae > Elephas > Elephas maximus. Next base: position 94,735,805 of record NC_064846.1, on the reverse strand, counting down.
AGTAGAATGGTAAGGAGGGACTCTTGGTGACTCTAGAGCTGGGCAGCCGAATCAGTGTGCATGGGCCGTGGGTTTCTGTATCTGGATCGTTGTCTGCCTCTGCTTGCTGCACCCTGGTTTGGGGAAGTGGGTATAGACAGCTCTGTCGATTTAGATTGGGAGATTGGAGCCCCTCCGCCTGGCATTGAGGATAGGAGGTATCTGGAGGATTGAAGTGGAGATTGAGACGTTCCTAGTAATGTGTTAGACCTCACTAAGATTCTCCTCGCTCCCTGTTTCCTTTCTGGCGTTTGTGGTCTGAGTGTTTTTCTCTGTTTGTCAGGTTTGTCTTATGTACAACCCACCTTGCTGTCTGGGAGGTTGAGACTGCAAGGTTATCGCCGTTATTTTTGTCGGTCGGTCTCTTTGTCTTATGTACCATTACTTGTCCTCATGAGGCTTTCGTTTTTTTTTTTTTCTTCTCGGTGTCGCCATCTTGTAAATCCCTATTTATACAAAACCCCTCACCAGGTTCAAGAACAGTTTTAACCTAAGTTCTTGAGAGTGACAATGCGTTTCATTGGTCTGTGTACGGACTATTTTAGAAGACTTGCCCAAAGAAGTTAGGGTCCTAAGCTAGGGACCCAAGCAATCCTGAAAGAATTCAACCTAATTAGTGAAGAGATAGATTAAGCATTGTGCTCGTGAGAACCTCAAACTCTCCCCTTTGTCAAGCAAAGTTGACCCTGCCTGAGGCAGGAAAAACAGAGTTTAAAGAGAACAGACATTAGCATGGGAAGAGGCCCATCTATTCCAGCTGAATCCCCGCCGGGCTGCCTTTTTTCCAGTTGGAAAGGTAGAGCTATGAATAAGCCCTTGACCAAAAAGCCGATGATTCGCCTGTATAACAGGATATGGCCTCAATACCAGTTCGGGGAACAAGAACAGTGGCCCCCAGAGGGGTCTTTACGTTATGCTACAATACTTCAATTGGATTTGTCCTGGAGAAGAACTAGAAAGTGGGACCTTATGTACAAGAAGGTAAAGAAAAGAAAAATTTTCAAAGCCTTCAGGTCTCTCTACCAGACCTTGCGCCCCCCTAATCAGGTTTTCTTCCAGGGAAAATCAAAGGCCAAAGTACTCCCTGAATCCTCCTCAGAGGACCCCCTCCTAGAGACATGGGCTATGGCCACCGTTTCGGCTCCCCCTCCCCCGTATAGGGGAGGTGCGGTAGAAGCCGAGGGGTCGGACCGTGGAACCACAAGGTCTCCAAACAGAATGGTCGAGCCCGATTCTAGCTTGGCAGGCACACCAAAGGCGGATGGAGGAGGAGGATGAGACAGTGAAGGTCCGGCTACTTCAGGTATGGTCTCCCCTTCTCATACCCGTTGGGGTGCCGTTTTGGGTGAGGGTGCCTCAGGAGTCCAGGCAGGGCAATACCCCCTGAGAGAAGTTCCTGCCGGAGTGCATGATAAAGGGCAGCCACGGGGGACAATGCTGGTACATACTCCATTTTCCACCTCTGATCTATGTAACTGGAAGAGCCGCAGCTTAACCGACCGGAGTGACCCAAACAAAATGACTGAACTGTTTCTTTCGATTTTCTCTACTCACCGCCCTACCTGGGCAGATACACAGGCACTAATCACCACTCTGTTAACTTTAGAAGAACGCCCTATGGTGTTAGAGCAGGCTCGGAAAGAGGCTGATAGGCTCCATAACTTAGACCCTAGTAATGGAGCCCGACCCCCTGGGACAGAAGCCATTCCTACTAGAGATCCGGGTTGGAATCACAATGCGGAAGAAGGGGCGAATAGAATTCATTTCTATGGAGACTGCTTAATCGTTGGGTTGAGAAACGGGGCCCCCAAACCCAAGAGCTTACAAAAGTTTAGAGAAATTATCCAGGCAGGAAAGAAAGACCCATCCACTTTCTTAGAAAGAGTGACAGACACGTTTCCTCAGTACGCTGGTATCGACCCGGAAGAACCCAACAACGCCCGGCTGATAAACCTGACTTTTATTTCGCGGATTGGCCCTGATATTCAAAAAAAAAATTACAAACATTAGAAGGAGGAGTTGGGATGCCAATAGGGCAGCCGTTTGAAGTAGCTTTGAAGGTGTTCACTAACCGGAACCAGGTAGCAGAACAAAAGTCAAAACAAAAGATGAAACAAAAGGCAGCCTTACTAGCAGCAGCCTTAGCGCCCCTCCTCCGCCAGTTAAGAGGACGGAAGGGAGATGAGAACCATAAGAAGGACCACCCCGGGGCGAGGAGGGAGAGCTTTAGAACCTGACCAGTGCGCCTTCTGTAAACGACGACGGGGCCACTGGAAGCCGGAGTGCCCAGAGAGAAGGGAAAGGCGAGACGGAACAAAACTGGCCGCTCTCCACGCTTATCCGGAAGGGCCGGCACGGTTAGATGATTCCGAATGACGGGGCCCAGGGGCTGAGACCTCGTCAGCTATCTCCCACCGCGAGCCCCAGAACCCACGCGTAACTCTAAAGGTGGGAGGACGCCCTATTGACTTTATTCTGGACACGGGTGCCACCTTTTTGCTTTTGAACACCGCGACATCTCCCCTTAGTCCACGTACTGCCCCAGTGGTAGGGGTTCCAGGAAAACTTTCAACTCGGCCTTTCCTCCAACCGGTGAATTGCGAAATTGGAAAAGACTTGTTACACCACGAGTTCCTTTATATGCCGGAATGCCCCGCAACCCCTCCTCGGGAGGGATATATTGTCAAAATTTGGGGCACGAGTCACCTTTGGGCCTTCTCGAATTTTTGGTGCAAATTCTGCCCGAACAGGCATGCGCTTTGCAAGCAGTCTTGTTGCTAGAGGAACCAGCGGCCCCTAGGGACATCCCTGTCCACATACAACAAGAAGTGAGCCCGGAAGTCTGGGCATCCAGGAGGCCGGGAAGGGCCAGGTTCGCGGAGCCAGTCAAAATTGCCCTAAAGCCTGGAGCGCCCGTTGTAAATCAGAAACAATACCCGCTCGGTAGAAAAGCTCTAGAAGGGATTACTCCACTGGTCCAAAGATGTATAGAAATTGGACTTTTAAGACCATGCCGGTCACCATATAACACCCCCATTCTGCCAGTGTTAAAGCCCGGGACAGGAGAATATCGGTTTGTGCAAGACTTAAGAAAGATGAATCAAATAGTAAAAGATATTCATTCACCCGGTAGTGCCCAGCCCATTGTACCTCTGAGCGACAACTTAGAGGTTTTCTTGGGATGGCAGGTTTCTGTCGAATCTGGATACCAGGGTTTGGAATCATGGCAAAATTTGGTGGCCCGTACGGGGCCTCCAGCCATTTGAGACGCCGTGGCCCGGCGGCGGGGCCCGGGCCTGATGGACAGTTCTCCTACCAAGCGGCCGCTGAGGACTCTCTTTGTCCCCCGAGGCTGTCCCCAGACCCGGGCTCCCCTGCAGCGCCACCGGTCCCCAACCGCGCCAAAGAGATGGGTGAAAGCAAGACCTGACCAGGATCCTGAGGTGAGTCCGCGACCCTCTCCCCGTTGCGTTCAGGGCCGGGGCGGATAGGGAGGGCCAGCGTGGCTTCCGGAAACGGACCCGGGCCCTTGGTTTCTCAGGCGAGTGGCGCCATGGAGGACCGTCCCCGTGAGTAGAATGGTAAGGAGGGACTCTTGGTGACTCTAGAGCTGGGCAGCCGAATCAGTGTGCATGGGCCGTGGGTTTCTGTATCTGGATCGTTGTCTGCCTCTGCTTGCTGCACCCTGGTTTGGGGAAGTGGGTATAGACAGCTCTGTCGATTTAGATTGGGAGATTGGAGCCCCTCCGCCTGGCATTGAGGATAGGAGGTATCTGGAGGATTGAAGTGGAGATTGAGACGTTCCTAGTAATGTGTTAGACCTCACCAAGATTCTCCTCGCTCCCTGTTTCCTTTCTGGCGTTTGTGGTCTGAGTGTTTTTCTCTGTTTGTCAGGTTTGTCTTATGTACAACCCACCTTGCTGTCTGGGAGGTTGAGACTGCAAGGTTATCGCCGTTATTTTTGGCGGTCGGTCTCTTTGTCTTATGTACCATTACTTGTCCTCATGAGGCTTTCGTTTTTTTTTTTTTCTTCTCGGTGTCGCCATCTTGTAAATCCCTATTTATACAAAACCCCTCACCAGGTTCAAGAACAGTTTTAACCTAAGTGCTTGAGAGTGACAATGCGTTTCATTGGTCTGTGTACGGACTATTTTAGAAGACTTGCCCAAAGAAGTTAGGGTCCTAAGCTAGGGACCCAAGCAATCCTGAAAGAATTCAACCTAATTAGTGAAGAGATAGATTAAGCATTGTGCTCGTGAGAACCTCAAACTCTCCCCTTTGTCAAGCAAAGTTGACCCTGCCTGAGGCAGGAAAAACAGAGTTTAAAGAGAACAGACATTAGCATGGGAAGAGGCCCATCTATTCCAGCTGAATCCCCGCCGGGCTGCCTTTTTTCCAGTTGGAAAGGTAGAGCTATGAATAAGCCCTTGACCAAAAAGCCGATGATTCGCCTGTATAACAGGATATGGCCTCAATACCAGTTCGGGGAACAAGAACAGTGGCCCCCAGAGGGGTCTTTACGTTATGCTACAATACTTCAATTGGATTTGTCCTGGAGAAGAACTAGAAAGTGGGACCTTATGTACAAGAAGGTAAAGAAAAGAAAAATTTTCAAAGCCTTCAGGTCTCTCTACCAGACCTTGCGCCCCCCTAATCAGGTTTTCTTCCAGGGAAAATCAAAGGCCAAAGTACTCCCTGAATCCTCCTCAGAGGACCCCCTCCTAGAGACATGGGCTATGGCCACCGTTTCGGCTCCCCCTCCCCCGTATAGGGGAGGTGCGGTAGAAGCCGAGGGGTCGGACCGTGGAACCACAAGGTCTCCAAACAGAATGGTCGAGCCCGATTCTAGCTTGGCAGGCACACCAAAGGCGGATGGAGGAGGAGGATGAGACAGTGAAGGTCCGGCTACTTCAGGTATGGTCTCCCCTTCTCATACCCGTCGGGGTACCGTTTTGGGTGAGGGTGCCTCAGGAGTCCAGGCAGGGCAATACCCCCTGAGAGAAGTTCCTGCCGGAGTGCATGATAAAGGGCAGCCACGGGGGACAATGCTGGTACATACTCCATTTTCCACCTCTGATCTATGTAACTGGAAGAGCCGTAGCTTCCCCTACCGGAGTGACCCAAACAAAATGACTGAACTGTTTCTTTCGATTTTCTCTACTCACCGCCCTGCCTGGGCAGATACACAGGCACTAATCACCACTCTGTTAACTTTAGAAGAACGCCCTATGGTGTTAGAGCAGGCTCGGAAAGAGGCTGATAGGCTCCATAACTTAGACCCTAGTAATGGAGCCCGACCCCCTGGGACAGAAGCCATTCCTACTAGAGATCCGGGTTGGAATCACAATGCGGAAGAAGGGGCGAATAGAATTCATTTCTATGGAGACTGCTTAATCGTTGGGTTGAGAAACGGGGCCCCCAAACCCAAGAGCTTACAAAAGTTTAGAGAAATTATCCAGGCAGGAAAGAAAGACCCATCCACTTTCTTAGAAAGAGTGACAGACACGTTTCCTCAGTACGCTGGTATCGACCCGGAAGAACCCAACAACGCCCGGCTGATAAACCTGACTTTTATTTCGCAGATTGGCCCTGATATTCAAAAAAAAAATTACAAACATTAGAAGGAGGAGTTGGGATGCCAATAGGGCAGCCATTTGAAGTAGCTTTGAAGGTGTTCACTAACCGGAACCAGGTAGCAGAACAAAAGTCAAAACAAAAGATGAAACAAAAGGCAGCCTTACTAGCAGCAGCCTTAGCGCCCCTCCTCCGCCAGTTAAGAGGACGGAAGGGAGATAAGAACCATAAGAAGGACCACCCCGGGGCGAGGAGGGAGAGCTTTAGAACCTGACCAGTGCGCCTTCTATAAACGACGACGGGGCCACTGGAAGCCGGAGTGCCCAGAGAGAAGGGAAAGGCGAGACGGAACAAAACTGGCCGCTCTCCACGCTTATCCGGAAGGGCCGGCACGGTTAGATGATTCCGAATGACGGGGCCCAGGGGCTGAGACCTCGTCAGCTATCTCCCACCGCGCGCCCCAGAACCCACGCGTAACTCTAAAGGTGGGAGGACGCCCTATTGACTTTATTCTGGACACGGGTGCCACCTTTTTGCTTTTGAACACCGCGACATCTCCCCTTAGTCCACGTACTGCCCCAGTGGTAGGGGTTCCAGGAAAACTTTCAACTCGGCCTTTCCTCCAACCGGTGAATTGCGAAATTGGAAAAGACTTGTTACACCACGAGTTCCTTTATATGCCGGAATGCCCCGCAACCCCTCCTCGGGAGGGATATATTGTCAAAATTTGGGGCACGAGTCACCTTTGGGCCTTCTCGAATTTTTGGTGCAAATTCTGCCCGAACAGGCATGCGCTTTGCAAGCAGTCTTGTTGCTAGAGGAACCAGAGGCCCCTAGGGACATCCCTGTCCACATACAACAAGAAGTGAGCCCGGAAGTCTGGGCATCCAGGAGGCCGGGAAGGGCCAGGTTCGCGGAGCCAGTCAAAATTGCCCTAAAGCCTGGAGCGCCCGTTGTAAATCAGAAACAATACCCGCTCGGTTGAAAAGCTCTAGAAGGGATTACTCCACTGGTCCAAAGATGTATAGAAATTGGACTTTTAAGACCATGCCGGTCACCATATAACACCCCCATTCTGCCAGTGTTAAAGCCCGGGACAGGAGAATATCGGTTTGTGCAAGACTTAAGAAAGATGAATCAAATAGTAAAAGATATTCATTCACCCGGTAGTGCCCAGCCCATTGTACCTCTGAGCGACAACTTAGAGGTTTTCTTGGGATGGCAGGTTTCTGTCGAATCTGGATACCAGGGTTTGGAATCATGGCAAAATTTGGTGGCCCGTACGGGGCCTCCAGCCATTTGAGACGCCGTGGCCCGGCGGCGGGGCCCGGGCCTGATGGACAGTTCTCCTACCAAGCGGCCGCTGAGGACTCTCTTTGTCCCCCGAGGCGGTCCCCAGACCCGGGCTCCCCTGCAGCGCCACCGGTCCCCAACCGCGCCAAAGAGATGGGTGAAAGCAAGACCTGACCAGGATCCTGAGGTGAGTCCGCGACCCTCTCCCCGTTGCGTTCAGGGCCGGGGCGGATAGGGAGGGCCAGCGTGGCTTCCGGAAACGGACCCGGGCCCTTGGTTTCTCAGGCGAGTGGCGCCATGGAGGACCGTCCCCGTGAGTAGAATGGTAAGGAGGGACTCTTGGTGACTCTAGAGCTGGGCAGCCGAATCAGTGTGCATGGGCCGTGGGTTTCTGTATCTGGATCGTTGTCTGCCTCTGCTTGCTGCACCCTGGTTTGGGGAAGTGGGTATAGACAGCTCTGTCGATTTAGATTGGGAGATTGGAGCCCCTCCGCCTGGCATTGAGGATAGGAGGTATCTGGAGGATTGAAGTGGAGATTGAGACGTTCCTAGTAATGTGTTAGACCTCACTAAGATTCTCCTCGCTCCCTGTTTCCTTTCTGGCGTTTGTGGTCTGAGTGTTTTTCTCTGTTTGTCAGGTTTGTCTTATGTACAACCCACCTTGCTGTCTGGGAGGTTGAGACTGCAAGGTTATCGCCGTTATTTTTGTCGGTCGGTCTCTTTGTCTTATGTACCATTACTTGTCCTCATGAGGCTTTCGTTTTTTTTTTTTTTCTTCTCGGTGTCGCCATCTTGTAAATCCCTATTTATACAAAACCCCTCACCAGGTTCAAGAACAGTTTTAACCTAAGTTCTTGAGAGTGACAATGCGTTTCATTGGTCTGTGTACGGACTATTTTAGAAGACTTGCCCAAAGAAGTTAGGGTCCTAAGCTAGGGACCCAAGCAATCCTGAAAGAATTCAACCTAATTAGTGAAGAGATAGATTAAGCATTGTGCTCGTGAGAACCTCAAACTCTCCCCTTTGTCAAGCAAAGTTGACCCTGCCTGAGGCAGGAAAAACAGAGTTTAAAGAGAACAGACATTAGCATGGGAAGAGGCCCATCTATTCCAGCTGAATCCCCGCCGGGCTGCCTTTTTTCCAGTTGGAAAGGTAGAGCTATGAATAAGCCCTTGACCAAAAAGCCGATGATTCGCCTGTATAACAGGATATGGCCTCAATACCAGTTGGGGGAACAAGAACAGTGGCCCCCAGAGGGGTCTTTACGTTATGCTACAATACTTCAATTGGATTTGTCCTGGAGAAGAACTAGAAAGTGGGACCTTATGTACAAGAAGGTAAAGAAAAGAAAAATTTTCAAAGCCTTCAGGTCTCTCTACCAGACCTTGCGCCCCCCTAATCAGGTTTTCTTCCAGGGAAAATCAAAGGCCAAAGTACTCCCTGAATCCTCCTCAGAGGACCCCCTCCTAGAGACATGGGCTATGGCCACCGTTTCGGCTCCCCCTCCCCCGTATAGGGGAGGTGCGGTAGAAGCCGAGGGGTCGGACCGTGGAACCACAAGGTCTCCAAACAGAATGGTCGAGCCCGATTCTAGCTTGGCAGGCACACCAAAGGCGGATGGAGGAGGAGGATGAGACAGTGAAGGTCCGGCTACTTCAGGTATGGTCTCCCCTTCTCATACCCGTTGGGGTGCCGTTTTGGGTGAGGGTGCCTCAGGAGTCCAGGCAGGGCAATACCCCCTGAGAGAAGTTCCTGCCGGAGTGCATGATAAAGGGCAGCCACGGGGGACAATGCTGGTACATACTCCATTTTCCACCTCTGATCTATGTAACTGGAAGAGCCGCAGCTTAACCGACCGGAGTGACCCAAACAAAATGACTGAACTGTTTCTTTCGATTTTCTCTACTCACCGCCCTACCTGGGCAGATACACAGGCACTAATCACCACTCTGTTAACTTTAGAAGAACGCCCTATGGTGTTAGAGCAGGCTCGGAAAGAGGCTGATAGGCTCCATAACTTAGACCCTAGTAATGGAGCCCGACCCCCTGGGACAGAAGCCATTCCTACTAGAGATCCGGGTTGGAATCACAATGCGGAAGAAGGGGCGAATAGAATTCATTTCTATGGAGACTGCTTAATCGTTGGGTTGAGAAACGGGGCCCCCAAACCCAAGAGCTTACAAAAGTTTAGAGAAATTATCCAGGCAGGAAAGAAAGACCCATCCACTTTCTTAGAAAGAGTGACAGACACGTTTCCTCAGTACGCTGGTATCGACCCGGAAGAACCCAACAACGCCCGGCTGATAAACCTGACTTTTATTTCGCAGATTGGCCCTGATATTCAAAAAAAAAATTACAAACATTAGAAGGAGGAGTTGGGATGCCAATAGGGCAGCCGTTTGAAGTAGCTTTGAAGGTGTTCACTAACCGGAACCAGGTAGCAGAACAAAAGTCAAAACAAAAGATGAAACAAAAGGCAGCCTTACTAGCAGCAGCCTTAGCGCCCCTCCTCCGCCAGTTAAGAGGACGGAAGGGAGATAAGAACCATAAGAAGGACCACCCCGGGGCGAGGAGGGAGAGCTTTAGAACCTGACCAGTGCGCCTTCTATAAACGACGACGGGGCCACTGGAAGCCGGAGTGCCCAGAGAGAAGGGAAAGGCGAGACGGAACAAAACTGGCCGCTCTCCACGCTTATCCGGAAGGGCCGGCACGGTTAGATGATTCCGAATGACGGGGCCCAGGGGCTGAGACCTCGTCAGCTATCTCCCACCGCGCGCCCCAGAACCCACGCGTAACTCTAAAGGTGGGAGGACGCCCTATTGACTTTATTCTGGACACGGGTGCCACCTTTTTGCTTTTGAACACCGCGACATCTCCCCTTAGTCCACGTACTGCCCCAGTGGTAGGGGTTCCAGGAAAACTTTCAACTCGGCCTTTCCTCCAACCGGTGAATTGCGAAATTGGAAAAGACTTGTTACACCACGAGTTCCTTTATATGCCGGAATGCCCCGCAACCCCTCCTCGGGAGGGATATATTGTCAAAATTTGGGGCACGAGTCACCTTTGGGCCTTCTCGAATTTTTGGTGCAAATTCTGCCCGAACAGGCATGCGCTTTGCAAGCAGTCTTGTTGCTAGAGGAACCAGAGGCCCCTAGGGACATCCCTGTCCACATACAACAAGAAGTGAGCCCGGAAGTCTGGGCATCCAGGAGGCCGGGAAGGGCCAGGTTCGCGGAGCCAGTCAAAATTGCCCTAAAGCCTGGAGCGCCCGTTGTAAATCAGAAACAATACCCGCTCGGTTGAAAAGCTCTAGAAGGGATTACTCCACTGGTCCAAAGATGTATAGAAATTGGACTTTTAAGACCATGCCGGTCACCATATAACACCCCCATTCTGCCAGTGTTAAAGCCCGGGACAGGAGAATATCGGTTTGTGCAAGACTTAAGAAAGATGAATCAAATAGTAAAAGATATTCATTCACCCGGTAGTGCCCAGCCCATTGTACCTCTGAGCGACAACTTAGAGGTTTTCTTGGGATGGCAGGTTTCTGTCGAATCTGGATACCAGGGTTTGGAATCATGGCAAAATTTGGTGGCCCGTACGGGGCCTCCAGCCATTTGAGACGCCGTGGCCCGGCGGCGGGGCCCGGGCCTGATGGACAGTTCTCCTACCAAGCGGCCGCTGAGGACTCTCTTTGTCCCCCGAGGCGGTCCCCAGACCCGGGCTCCCCTGCAGCGCCACCGGTCCCCAACCGCGCCAAAGAGATGGGTGAAAGCAAGACCTGACCAGGATCCTGAGGTGAGTCCGCGACCCTCTCCCCGTTGCGTTCAGGGCCGGGGCGGATAGGGAGGGCCAGCGTGGCTTCCGGAAACGGACCCGGGCCCTTGGTTTCTCAGGCGAGTGGCGCCATGGAGGACCGTCCCCGTGAGTAGAATGGTAAGGAGGGACTCTTGGTGACTCTAGAGCTGGGCAGCCGAATCAGTGTGCATGGGCCGTGGGTTTCTGTATCTGGATCGTTGTCTGCCTCTGCTTGCTGCACCCTGGTTTGGGGAAGTGGGTATAGACAGCTCTGTCGATTTAGATTGGGAGATTGGAGCCCCTCCGCCTGGCATTGAGGATAGGAGGTATCTGGAGGATTGAAGTGGAGATTGAGACGTTCCTAGTAATGTGTTAGACCTCACTAAGATTCTCCTCGCTCCCTGTTTCCTTTCTGGCGTTTGTGGTCTGAGTGTTTTTCTCTGTTTGTCAGGTTTGTCTTATGTACAACCCACCTTGCTGTCTGGGAGGTTGAGACTGCAAGGTTATCGCCGTTATTTTTGTCGGTCGGTCTCTTTGTCTTATGTACCATTACTTGTCCTCATGAGGCTTTCGTTTTTTTTTTTTTCTTCTCGGTGTCGCCATCTTGTAAATCCCTATTTATACAAAACCCCTCACCAGGTTCAAGAACAGTTTTAACCTAAGTTCTTGAGAGTGACAATGCGTTTCATTGGTCTGTGTACGGACTATTTTAGAAGACTTGCCCAAAGAAGTTAGGGTCCTAAGCTAGGGACCCAAGCAATCCTGAAAGAATTCAACCTAATTAGTGAAGAGATAGATTAAGCATTGTGCTCGTGAGAACCTCAAACTCTCCCCTTTGTCAAGCAAAGTTGACCCTGCCTGAGGCAGGAAAAACAGAGTTTAAAGAGAACAGACATTAGCATGGGAAGAGGCCCATCTATTCCAGCTGAATCCCCGCCGGGCTGCCTTTTTTCCAGTTGGAAAGGTAGAGCTATGAATAAGCCCTTGACCAAAAAGCCGATGATTCGCCTGTATAACAGGATATGGCCTCAATACCAGTTGGGGGAACAAGAACAGTGGCCCCCAGAGGGGTCTTTACGTTATGCTACAATACTTCAATTGGATTTGTCCTGGAGAAGAACTAGAAAGTGGGACCTTATGTACAAGAAGGTAAAGAAAAGAAAAATTTTCAAAGCCTTCAGGTCTCTCTACCAGACCTTGCGCCCCCCTAATCAGGTTTTCTTCCAGGGAAAATCAAAGGCCAAAGTACTCCCTGAATCCTCCTCAGAGGACCCCCTCCTAGAGACATGGGCTATGGCCACCGTTTCGGCTCCCCCTCCCCCGTATAGGGGAGGTGCGGTAGAAGCCGAGGGGTCGGACCGTGGAACCACAAGGTCTCCAAACAGAATGGTCGAGCCCGATTCTAGCTTGGCAGGCACACCAAAGGCGGATGGAGGAGGAGGATGAGACAGTGAAGGTCCGGCTACTTCAGGTATGGTCTCCCCTTCTCATACCCGTTGGGGTGCCGTTTTGGGTGAGGGTGCCTCAGGAGTCCAGGCAGGGCAATACCCCCTGAGAGAAGTTCCTGCCGGAGTGCATGATAAAGGGCAGCCACGGGGGACAATGCTGGTACATACTCCATTTTCCACCTCTGATCTATGTAACTGGAAGAGCCGCAGCTTAACCGACCGGAGTGACCCAAACAAAATGACTGAACTGTTTCTTTCGATTTTCTCTACTCACCGCCCTACCTGGGCAGATACACAGGCACTAATCACCACTCTGTTAACTTTAGAAGAACGCCCTATGGTGTTAGAGCAGGCTCGGAAAGAGGCTGATAGGCTCCATAACTTAGACCCTAGTAATGGAGCCCGACCCCCTGGGACAGAAGCCATTCCTACTAGAGATCCGGGTTGGAATCACAATGCGGAAGAAGGGGCGAATAGAATTCATTTCTATGGAGACTGCTTAATCGTTGGGTTGAGAAACGGGGCCCCCAAACCCAAGAGCTTACAAAAGTTTAGAGAAATTATCCAGGCAGGAAAGAAAGACCCATCCACTTTCTTAGAAAGAGTGACAGACACGTTTCCTCAGTACGCTGGTATCGACCCGGAAGAACCCAACAACGCCCGGCTGATAAACCTGACTTTTATTTCGCGGATTGGCCCTGATATTCAAAAAAAAAATTACAAACATTAGAAGGAGGAGTTGGGATGCCAATAGGGCAGCCGTTTGAAGTAGCTTTGAAGGTGTTCACTAACCGGAACCAGGTAGCAGAACAAAAGTCAAAACAAAAGATGAAACAAAAGGCAGCCTTACTAGCAGCAGCCTTAGCGCCCCTCCTCCGCCAGTTAAGAGGACGGAAGGGAGATGAGAACCATAAGAAGGACCACCCCGGGGCGAGGAGGGAGAGCTTTAGAACCTGACCAGTGCGCCTTCTGTAAACGACGACGGGGCCACTGGAAGCCGGAGTGCCCAGAGAGAAGGGAAAGGCGAGACGGAACAAAACTGGCCGCTCTCCACGCTTATCCGGAAGGGCCGGCACGGTTAGATGATTCCGAATGACGGGGCCCAGGGGCTGAGACCTCGTCAGCTATCTCCCACCGCGAGCCCCAGAACCCACGCGTAACTCTAAAGGTGGGAGGACGCCCTATTGACTTTATTCTGGACACGGGTGCCACCTTTTTGCTTTTGAACACCGCGACATCTCCCCTTAGTCCACGTACTGCCCCAGTGGTAGGGGTTCCAGGAAAACTTTCAACTCGGCCTTTCCTCCAACCGGTGAATTGCGAAATTGGAAAAGACTTGTTACACCACGAGTTCCTTTATATGCCGGAATGCCCCGCAACCCCTCCTCGGGAGGGATATATTGTCAAAATTTGGGGCACGAGTCACCTTTGGGCCTTCTCGAATTTTTGGTGCAAATTCTGCCCGAACAGGCATGCGCTTTGCAAGCAGTCTTGTTGCTAGAGGAACCAGCGGCCCCTAGGGACATCCCTGTCCACATACAACAAGAAGTGAGCCCGGAAGTCTGGGCATCCAGGAGGCCGGGAAGGGCCAGGTTCGCGGAGCCAGTCAAAATTGCCCTAAAGCCTGGAGCGCCCGTTGTAAATCAGAAACAATACCCGCTCGGTAGAAAAGCTCTAGAAGGGATTACTCCACTGGTCCAAAGATGTATAGAAATTGGACTTTTAAGACCATGCCGGTCACCATATAACACCCCCATTCTGCCAGTGTTAAAGCCCGGGACAGGAGAATATCGGTTTGTGCAAGACTTAAGAAAGATGAATCAAATAGTAAAAGATATTCATTCACCCGGTAGTGCCCAGCCCATTGTACCTCTGAGCGACAACTTAGAGGTTTTCTTGGGATGGCAGGTTTCTGTCGAATCTGGATACCAGGGTTTGGAATCATGGCAAAATTTGGTGGCCCGTACGGGGCCTCCAGCCATTTGAGACGCCGTGGCCCGGCGGCGGGGCCCGGGCCTGATGGACAGTTCTCCTACCAAGCGGCCGCTGAGGACTCTCTTTGTCCCCCGAGGCTGTCCCCAGACCCGGGCTCCCCTGCAGCGCCACCGGTCCCCAACCGCGCCAAAGAGATGGGTGAAAGCAAGACCTGACCAGGATCCTGAGGTGAGTCCGCGACCCTCTCCCCGTTGCGTTCAGGGCCGGGGCGGATAGGGAGGGCCAGCGTGGCTTCCGGAAACGGACCCGGGCCCTTGGTTTCTCAGGCGAGTGGCGCCATGGAGGACCGTCCCCGTGAGTAGAATGGTAAGGAGGGACTCTTGGTGACTCTAGAGCTGGGCAGCCGAATCAGTGTGCATGGGCCGTGGGTTTCTGTATCTGGATCGTTGTCTGCCTCTGCTTGCTGCACCCTGGTTTGGGGAAGTGGGTATAGACAGCTCTGTCGATTTAGATTGGGAGATTGGAGCCCCTCCGCCTGGCATTGAGGATAGGAGGTATCTGGAGGATTGAAGTGGAGATTGAGACGTTCCTAGTAATGTGTTAGACCTCACCAAGATTCTCCTCGCTCCCTGTTTCCTTTCTGGCGTTTGTGGTCTGAGTGTTTTTCTCTGTTTGTCAGGTTTGTCTTATGTACAACCCACCTTGCTGTCTGGGAGGTTGAGACTGCAAGGTTATCGCCGTTATTTTTGGCGGTCGGTCTCTTTGTCTTATGTACCATTACTTGTCCTCATGAGGCTTTCGTTTTTTTTTTTTTCTTCTCGGTGTCGCCATCTTGTAAATCCCTATTTATACAAAACCCCTCACCAGGTTCAAGAACAGTTTTAACCTAAGTGCTTGAGAGTGACAATGCGTTTCATTGGTCTGTGTACGGACTATTTTAGAAGACTTGCCCAAAGAAGTTAGGGTCCTAAGCTAGGGACCCAAGCAATCCTGAAAGAATTCAACCTAATTAGTGAAGAGATAGATTAAGCATTGTGCTCGTGAGAACCTCAAACTCTCCCCTTTGTCAAGCAAAGTTGACCCTGCCTGAGGCAGGAAAAACAGAGTTTAAAGAGAACAGACATTAGCATGGGAAGAGGCCCATCTATTCCAGCTGAATCCCCGCCGGGCTGCCTTTTTTCCAGTTGGAAAGGTAGAGCTATGAATAAGCCCTTGACCAAAAAGCCGATGATTCGCCTGTATAACAGGATATGGCCTCAATACCAGTTCGGGGAACAAGAACAGTGGCCCCCAGAGGGGTCTTTACGTTATGCTACAATACTTCAATTGGATTTGTCCTGGAGAAGAACTAGAAAGTGGGACCTTATGTACAAGAAGGTAAAGAAAAGAAAAATTTTCAAAGCCTTCAGGTCTCTCTACCAGACCTTGCGCCCCCCTAATCAGGTTTTCTTCCAGGGAAAATCAAAGGCCAAAGTACTCCCTGAATCCTCCTCAGAGGACCCCCTCCTAGAGACATGGGCTATGGCCACCGTTTCGGCTCCCCCTCCCCCGTATAGGGGAGGTGCGGTAGAAGCCGAGGGGTCGGACCGTGGAACCACAAGGTCTCCAAACAGAATGGTCGAGCCCGATTCTAGCTTGGCAGGCACACCAAAGGCGGATGGAGGAGGAGGATGAGACAGTGAAGGTCCGGCTACTTCAGGTATGGTCTCCCCTTCTCATACCCGTCGGGGTACCGTTTTGGGTGAGGGTGCCTCAGGAGTCCAGGCAGGGCAATACCCCCTGAGAGAAGTTCCTGCCGGAGTGCATGATAAAGGGCAGCCACGGGGGACAATGCTGGTACATACTCCATTTTCCACCTCTGATCTATGTAACTGGAAGAGCCGTAGCTTCCCCTACCGGAGTGACCCAAACAAAATGACTGAACTGTTTCTTTCGATTTTCTCTACTCACCGCCCTGCCTGGGCAGATACACAGGCACTAATCACCACTCTGTTAACTTTAGAAGAACGCCCTATGGTGTTAGAGCAGGCTCGGAAAGAGGCTGATAGGCTCCATAACTTAGACCCTAGTAATGGAGCCCGACCCCCTGGGACAGAAGCCATTCCTACTAGAGATCCGGGTTGGAATCACAATGCGGAAGAAGGGGCGAATAGAATTCATTTCTATGGAGACTGCTTAATCGTTGGGTTGAGAAACGGGGCCCCCAAACCCAAGAGCTTACAAAAGTTTAGAGAAATTATCCAGGCAGGAAAGAAAGACCCATCCACTTTCTTAGAAAGAGTGACAGACACGTTTCCTCAGTACGCTGGTATCGACCCGGAAGAACCCAACAACGCCCGGCTGATAAACCTGACTTTTATTTCGCAGATTGGCCCTGATATTCAAAAAAAAAATTACAAACATTAGAAGGAGGAGTTGGGATGCCAATAGGGCAGCCGTTTGAAGTAGCTTTGAAGGTGTTCACTAACCGGAACCAGGTAGCAGAACAAAAGTCAAAACAAAAGATGAAACAAAAGGCAGCCTTACTAGCAGCAGCCTTAGCGCCCCTCCTCCGCCAGTTAAGAGGACGGAAGGGAGATAAGAACCATAAGAAGGACCACCCCGGGGCGAGGAGGGAGAGCTTTAGAACCTGACCAGTGCGCCTTCTATAAACGACGACGGGGCCACTGGAAGCCGGAGTGCCCAGAGAGAAGGGAAAGGCGAGACGGAACAAAACTGGCCGCTCTCCACGCTTATCCGGAAGGGCCGGCACGGTTAGATGATTCCGAATGACGGGGCCCAGGGGCTGAGACCTCGTCAGCTATCTCCCACCGCGCGCCCCAGAACCCACGCGTAACTCTAAAGGTGGGAGGACGCCCTATTGACTTTATTCTGGACACGGGTGCCACCTTTTTGCTTTTGAACACCGCGACATCTCCCCTTAGTCCACGTACTGCCCCAGTGGTAGGGGTTCCAGGAAAACTTTCAACTCGGCCTTTCCTCCAACCGGTGAATTGCGAAATTGGAAAAGACTTGTTACACCACGAGTTCCTTTATATGCCGGAATGCCCCGCAACCCCTCCTCGGGAGGGATATATTGTCAAAATTTGGGGCACGAGTCACCTTTGGGCCTTCTCGAATTTTTGGTGCAAATTCTGCCCGAACAGGCATGCGCTTTGCAAGCAGTCTTGTTGCTAGAGGAACCAGAGGCCCCTAGGGACATCCCTGTCCACATACAACAAGAAGTGAGCCCGGAAGTCTGGGCATCCAGGAGGCCGGGAAGGGCCAGGTTCGCGGAGCCAGTCAAAATTGCCCTAAAGCCTGGAGCGCCCGTTGTAAATCAGAAACAATACCCGCTCGGTTGAAAAGCTCTAGAAGGGATTACTCCACTGGTCCAAAGATGTATAGAAATTGGACTTTTAAGACCATGCCGGTCACCATATAACACCCCCATTCTGCCAGTGTTAAAGCCCGGGACAGGAGAATATCGGTTTGTGCAAGACTTAAGAAAGATGAATCAAATAGTAAAAGATATTCATTCACCCGGTAGTGCCCAGCCCATTGTACCTCTGAGCGACAACTTAGAGGTTTTCTTGGGATGGCAGGTTTCTGTCGAATCTGGATACCAGGGTTTGGAATCATGGCAAAATTTGGTGGCCCGTACGGGGCCTCCAGCCATTTGAGACGCCGTGGCCCGGCGGCGGGGCCCGGGCCTGATGGACAGTTCTCCTACCAAGCGGCCGCTGAGGACTCTCTTTGTCCCCCGAGGCGGTCCCCAGACCCGGGCTCCCCTGCAGCGCCACCGGTCCCCAACCGCGCCAAAGAGATGGGTGAAAGCAAGACCTGACCAGGATCCTGAGGTGAGTCCGCGACCCTCTCCCCGTTGCGTTCAGGGCCGGGGCGGATAGGGAGGGCCAGCGTGGCTTCCGGAAACGGACCCGGGCCCTTGGTTTCTCAGGCGAGTGGCGCCATGGAGGACCGTCCCCGTGAGTAGAATGGTAAGGAGGGACTCTTGGTGACTCTAGAGCTGGGCAGCCGAATCAGTGTGCATGGGCCGTGGGTTTCTGTATCTGGATCGTTGTCTGCCTCTGCTTGCTGCACCCTGGTTTGGGGAAGTGGGTATAGACAGCTCTGTCGATTTAGATTGGGAGATTGGAGCCCCTCCGCCTGGCATTGAGGATAGGAGGTATCTGGAGGATTGAAGTGGAGATTGAGACGTTCCTAGTAATGTGTTAGACCTCACTAAGATTCTCCTCGCTCCCTGTTTCCTTTCTGGCGTTTGTGGTCTGAGTGTTTTTCTCTGTTTGTCAGGTTTGTCTTATGTACAACCCACCTTGCTGTCTGGGAGGTTGAGACTGCAAGGTTATCGCCGTTATTTTTGTCGGTCGGTCTCTTTGTCTTATGTACCATTACTTGTCCTCATGAGGCTTTCGTTTTTTTTTTTTTTCTTCTCGGTGTCGCCATCTTGTAAATCCCTATTTATACAAAACCCCTCACCAGGTTCAAGAACAGTTTTAACCTAAGTTCTTGAGAGTGACAATGCGTTTCATTGGTCTGTGTACGGACTATTTTAGAAGACTTGCCCAAAGAAGTTAGGGTCCTAAGCTAGGGACCCAAGCAATCCTGAAAGAATTCAACCTAATTAGTGAAGAGATAGATTAAGCATTGTGCTCGTGAGAACCTCAAACTCTCCCCTTTGTCAAGCAAAGTTGACCCTGCCTGAGGCAGGAAAAACAGAGTTTAAAGAGAACAGACATTAGCATGGGAAGAGGCCCATCTATTCCAGCTGAATCCCCGCCGGGCTGCCTTTTTTCCAGTTGGAAAGGTAGAGCTATGAATAAGCCCTTGACCAAAAAGCCGATGATTCGCCTGTATAACAGGATATGGCCTCAATACCAGTTCGGGGAACAAGAACAGTGGCCCCCAGAGGGGTCTTTACGTTATGCTACAATACTTCAATTGGATTTGTCCTGGAGAAGAACTAGAAAGTGGGACCTTATGTACAAGAAGGTAAAGAAAAGAAAAATTTTCAAAGCCTTCAGGTCTCTCTACCAGACCTTGCGCCCCCCTAATCAGGTTTTCTTCCAGGGAAAATCAAAGGCCAAAGTACTCCCTGAATCCTCCTCAGAGGACCCCCTCCTAGAGACATGGGCTATGGCCACCGTTTCGGCTCCCCCTCCCCCGTATAGGGGAGGTGCGGTAGAAGCCGAGGGGTCGGACCGTGGAACCACAAGGTCTCCAAACAGAATGGTCGAGCCCGATTCTAGCTTGGCAGGCACACCAAAGGCGGATGGAGGAGGAGGATGAGACAGTGAAGGTCCGGCTACTTCAGGTATGGTCTCCCCTTCTCATACCCGTCGGGGTACCGTTTTGGGTGAGGGTGCCTCAGGAGTCCAGGCAGGGCAATACCCCCTGAGAGAAGTTCCTGCCGGAGTGCATGATAAAGGGCAGCCACGGGGGACAATGCTGGTACATACTCCATTTTCCACCTCTGATCTATGTAACTGGAAGAGCCGTAGCTTCCCCTACCGGAGTGACCCAAACAAAATGACTGAACTGTTTCTTTCGATTTTCTCTACTCACCGCCCTGCCTGGGCAGATACACAGGCACTAATCACCACTCTGTTAACTTTAGAAGAACGCCCTATGGTGTTAGAGCAGGCTCGGAAAGAGGCTGATAGGCTCCATAACTTAGACCCTAGTAATGGAGCCCGACCCCCTGGGACAGAAGCCATTCCTACTAGAGATCCGGGTTGGAATCACAATGCGGAAGAAGGGGCGAATAGAATTCATTTCTATGGAGACTGCTTAATCGTTGGGTTGAGAAACGGGGCCCCCAAACCCAAGAGCTTACAAAAGTTTAGAGAAATTATCCAGGCAGGAAAGAAAGACCCATCCACTTTCTTAGAAAGAGTGACAGACACGTTTCCTCAGTACGCTGGTATCGACCCGGAAGAACCCAACAACGCCCGGCTGATAAACCTGACTTTTATTTCGCAGATTGGCCCTGATATTCAAAAAAAAAATTACAAACATTAGAAGGAGGAGTTGGGATGCCAATAGGGCAGCCGTTTGAAGTAGCTTTGAAGGTGTTCACTAACCGGAACCAGGTAGCAGAACAAAAGTCAAAACAAAAGATGAAACAAAAGGCAGCCTTACTAGCAGCAGCCTTAGCGCCCCTCCTCCGCCAGTTAAGAGGACGGAAGGGAGATAAGAACCATAAGAAGGACCACCCCGGGGCGAGGAGGGAGAGCTTTAGAACCTGACCAGTGCGCCTTCTATAAACGACGACGGGGCCACTGGAAGCCGGAGTGCCCAGAGAGAAGGGAAAGGCGAGACGGAACAAAACTGGCCGCTCTCCACGCTTATCCGGAAGGGCCGGCACGGTTAGATGATTCCGAATGACGGGGCCCAGGGGCTGAGACCTCGTCAGCTATCTCCCACCGCGCGCCCCAGAACCCACGCGTAACTCTAAAGGTGGGAGGACGCCCTATTGACTTTATTCTGGACACGGGTGCCACCTTTTTGCTTTTGAACACCGCGACATCTCCCCTTAGTCCACGTACTGCCCCAGTGGTAGGGGTTCCAGGAAAACTTTCAACTCGGCCTTTCCTCCAACCGGTGAATTGCGAAATTGGAAAAGACTTGTTACACCACGAGTTCCTTTATATGCCGGAATGCCCCGCAACCCCTCCTCGGGAGGGATATATTGTCAAAATTTGGGGCACGAGTCACCTTTGGGCCTTCTCGAATTTTTGGTGCAAATTCTGCCCGAACAGGCATGCGCTTTGCAAGCAGTCTTGTTGCTAGAGGAACCAGAGGCCCCTAGGGACATCCCTGTCCACATACAACAAGAAGTGAGCCCGGAAGTCTGGGCATCCAGGAGGCCGGGAAGGGCCAGGTTCGCGGAGCCAGTCAAAATTGCCCTAAAGCCTGGAGCGCCCGTTGTAAATCAGAAACAATACCCGCTCGGTTGAAAAGCTCTAGAAGGGATTACTCCACTGGTCCAAAGATGTATAGAAATTGGACTTTTAAGACCATGCCGGTCACCATATAACACCCCCATTCTGCCAGTGTTAAAGCCCGGGACAGGAGAATATCGGTTTGTGCAAGACTTAAGAAAGATGAATCAAATAGTAAAAGATATTCATTCACCCGGTAGTGCCCAGCCCATTGTACCTCTGAGCGACAACTTAGAGGTTTTCTTGGGATGGCAGGTTTCTGTCGAATCTGGATACCAGGGTTTGGAATCATGGCAAAATTTGGTGGCCCGTACGGGGCCTCCAGCCATTTGAGACGCCGTGGCCCGGCGGCGGGGCCCGGGCCTGATGGACAGTTCTCCTACCAAGCGGCCGCTGAGGACTCTCTTTGTCCCCCGAGGCGGTCCCCAGACCCGGGCTCCCCTGCAGCGCCACCGGTCCCCAACCGCGCCAAAGAGATGGGTGAAAGCAAGACCTGACCAGGATCCTGAGGTGAGTCCGCGACCCTCTCCCCGTTGCGTTCAGGGCCGGGGCGGATAGGGAGGGCCAGCGTGGCTTCCGGAAACGGACCCGGGCCCTTGGTTTCTCAGGCGAGTGGCGCCATGGAGGACCGTCCCCGTGAGTAGAATGGTAAGGAGGGACTCTTGGTGACTCTAGAGCTGGGCAGCCGAATCAGTGTGCATGGGCCGTGGGTTTCTGTATCTGGATCGTTGTCTGCCTCTGCTTGCTGCACCCTGGTTTGGGGAAGTGGGTATAGACAGCTCTGTCGATTTAGATTGGGAGATTGGAGCCCCTCCGCCTGGCATTGAGGATAGGAGGTATCTGGAGGATTGAAGTGGAGATTGAGACGTTCCTAGTAATGTGTTAGACCTCACTAAGATTCTCCTCGCTCCCTGTTTCCTTTCTGGCGTTTGTGGTCTGAGTGTTTTTCTCTGTTTGTCAGGTTTGTCTTATGTACAACCCACCTTGCTGTCTGGGAGGTTGAGACTGCAAGGTTATCGCCGTTATTTTTGTCGGTCGGTCTCTTTGTCTTATGTACCATTACTTGTCCTCATGAGGCTTTCGTTTTTTTTTTTTTTCTTCTCGGTGTCGCCATCTTGTAAATCCCTATTTATACAAAACCCCTCACCAGGTTCAAGAACAGTTTTAACCTAAGTTCTTGAGAGTGACAATGCGTTTCATTGGTCTGTGTACGGACTATTTTAGAAGACTTGCCCAAAGAAGTTAGGGTCCTAAGCTAGGGACCCAAGCAATCCTGAAAGAATTCAACCTAATTAGTGAAGAGATAGATTAAGCATTGTGCTCGTGAGAACCTCAAACTCTCCCCTTTGTCAAGCAAAGTTGACCCTGCCTGAGGCAGGAAAAACAGAGTTTAAAGAGAACAGACATTAGCATGGGAAGAGGCCCATCTATTCCAGCTGAATCCCCGCCGGGCTGCCTTTTTTCCAGTTGGAAAGGTAGAGCTATGAATAAGCCCTTGACCAAAAAGCCGATGATTCGCCTGTATAACAGGATATGGCCTCAATACCAGTTGGGGGAACAAGAACAGTGGCCCCCAGAGGGGTCTTTACGTTATGCTACAATACTTCAATTGGATTTGTCCTGGAGAAGAACTAGAAAGTGGGACCTTATGTACAAGAAGGTAAAGAAAAGAAAAATTTTCAAAGCCTTCAGGTCTCTCTACCAGACCTTGCGCCCCCCTAATCAGGTTTTCTTCCAGGGAAAATCAAAGGCCAAAGTACTCCCTGAATCCTCCTCAGAGGACCCCCTCCTAGAGACATGGGCTATGGCCACCGTTTCGGCTCCCCCTCCCCCGTATAGGGGAGGTGCGGTAGAAGCCGAGGGGTCGGACCGTGGAACCACAAGGTCTCCAAACAGAATGGTCGAGCCCGATTCTAGCTTGGCAGGCACACCAAAGGCGGATGGAGGAGGAGGATGAGACAGTGAAGGTCCGGCTACTTCAGGTATGGTCTCCCCTTCTCATACCCGTTGGGGTGCCGTTTTGGGTGAGGGTGCCTCAGGAGTCCAGGCAGGGCAATACCCCCTGAGAGAAGTTCCTGCCGGAGTGCATGATAAAGGGCAGCCACGGGGGACAATGCTGGTACATACTCCATTTTCCACCTCTGATCTATGTAACTGGAAGAGCCGCAGCTTAACCGACCGGAGTGACCCAAACAAAATGAGTGAACTGTTTCTTTCGATTTTCTCTACTCACCGCCCTACCTGGGCAGATACACAGGCACTAATCACCACTCTGTTAACTTTAGAAGAACGCCCTATGGTGTTAGAGCAGGCTCGGAAAGAGGCTGATAGGCTCCATAACTTAGACCCTAGTAATGGAGCCCGACCCCCTGGGACAGAAGCCATTCCTACTAGAGATCCGGGTTGGAATCACAATGCGGAAGAAGGGGCGAATAGAATTCATTTCTATGGAGACTGCTTAATCGTTGGGTTGAGAAACGGGGCCCCCAAACCCAAGAGCTTACAAAAGTTTAGAGAAATTATCCAGGCAGGAAAGAAAGACCCATCCACTTTCTTAGAAAGAGTGACAGACACGTTTCCTCAGTACGCTGGTATCGACCCGGAAGAACCCAACAACGCCCGGCTGATAAACCTGACTTTTATTTCGCAGATTGGCCCTGATATTCAAAAAAAAAATTACAAACATTAGAAGGAGGAGTTGGGATGCCAATAGGGCAGCCGTTTGAAGTAGCTTTGAAGGTGTTCACTAACCGGAACCAGGTAGCAGAACAAAAGTCAAAACAAAAGATGAAACAAAAGGCAGCCTTACTAGCAGCAGCCTTAGCGCCCCTCCTCCGCCAGTTAAGAGGACGGAAGGGAGATGAGAACCATAAGAAGGACCACCCCGGGGCGAGGAGGGAGAGCTTTAGAACCTGACCAGTGCGCCTTCTATAAACGACGACGGGGCCACTGGAAGCCGGAGTGCCCAGAGAGAAGGGAAAGGCGAGACGGAACAAAACTGGCCGCTCTCCACGCTTATCCGGAAGGGCCGGCACGGTTAGATGATTCCGAATGACGGGGCCCAGGGGCTGAGACCTCGTCAGCTATCTCCCACCGCGAGCCCCAGAACCCACGCGTAACTCTAAAGGTGGGAGGACGCCCTATTGACTTTATTCTGGACACGGGTGCCACCTTTTTGCTTTTGAACACCGCGACATCTCCCCTTAGTCCACGTACTGCCCCAGTGGTAGGGGTTCCAGGAAAACTTTCAACTCGGCCTTTCCTCCAACCGGTGAATTGCGAAATTGGAAAAGACTTGTTACACCACGAGTTCCTTTATATGCCGGAATGCCCCGCAACCCCTCCTCGGCAGGGATATATTGTCAAAATTTGGGGCACGAGTCACCTTTGGGGCTTCTCGAATTTTTGGTGCAAATTCTGCCCGAACAGGCATGCGCTTTGCAAGCAGTCCTGTTGCTAGAGGAACCAGCGGCCCCTAGGGACATCCCTGTCCACATACAACAAGAAGTGAGCCCGGAAGTCTGGGCATCCAGGAGGCCGGGAAGGGCCAGGTTCGCGGAGCCAGTCAAAATTGCCCTAAAGCCTGGAGCGCCCGTTGTAAATCAGAAACAATACCCGCTCGGTAGAAAAGCTCTAGAAGGGATTACTCCACTGGTCCAAAGATGTATAGAAATTGGACTTTTAAGACCATGCCGGTCACCATATAACACCCCCATTCTGCCAGTGTTAAAGCCCGGGACAGGAGAATATCGGTTTGTGCAAGACTTAAGAAAGATGAATCAAATAGTAAAAGATATTCATTCACCCGGTAGTGCCCAGCCCATTGTACCTCTGAGCGACAACTTAGAGGTTTTCTTGGGATGGCAGGTTTCTGTCGAATCTGGATACCAGGGTTTGGAATCATGGCAAAATTTGGTGGCCCGTACGGGGCCTCCAGCCATTTGAGACGCCGTGGCCCGGCGGCGGGGCCCGGGCCTGATGGACAGTTCTCCTACCAAGCGGCCGCTGAGGACTCTCTTTGTCCCCCGAGGCTGTCCCCAGACCCGGGCTCCCCTGCAACGCCACCGGTCCCCAACCGCGCCAAAGAGATGGGTGAAAGCAAGACCTGACCAGGATCCTGAGGTGAGTCCGCGACCCTCTCCCCGTTGCGTTCAGGGCCGGGGCGGATAGGGAGGGCCAGCGTGGCTTCCGGAAACGGACCCGGGCCCTTGGTTTCTCAGGCGAGTGGCGCCATGGAGGACCGTCCCCGTGAGTAGAATGGTAAGGAGGGACTCTTGGTGACTCTAGAGCTGGGCAGCCGAATCAGTGTGCATGGGCCGTGGGTTTCTGTATCTGGATCGTTGTCTGCCTCTGCTTGCTGCACCCTGGTTTGGGGAAGTGGGTATAGACAGCTCTGTCGATTTAGATTGGGAGATTGGAGCCCCTCCGCCTGGCATTGAGGATAGGAGGTATCTGGAGGATTGAAGTGGAGATTGAGACGTTCCTAGTAATGTGTTAGACCTCACTAAGATTCTCCTCGCTCCCTGTTTCCTTTCTGGCGTTTGTGGTCTGAGTGTTTTTCTCTGTTTGTCAGGTTTGTCTTACGTACAACCCACATTGCTGTCTGGGAGGCTGAGAGTGCTAGGTTATCGCCGTTATTTTTGTCGGTCGGTCTCTTTGTCTTATGTACCATTACTTGTCCTCATGAGGCTTTCGTTTTTTTTTTTCTTCTTCTCGGTGTCGCCATCTTGTAAATCCCTATTTATACAAAACCCCTCACCAGGTTCAAGAACAGTTTTAACCTAAGTTCTTGAGAGTGACAATGCGTTTCATTGGTCTGTGTACGGACTATTTTAGAAGACTTGCCCAAAGAAGTTAGGGTCCTAAGCTAGGGACCCAAGCAATCCTGAAAGAATTCAACCTAATTAGTGAAGAGATA
Source organism: Elephas maximus indicus (assembly GCF_024166365.1). Classification (NCBI taxonomy): domain Eukaryota; kingdom Metazoa; phylum Chordata; class Mammalia; order Proboscidea; family Elephantidae; genus Elephas; species Elephas maximus. The sequence continues at coordinate 94,709,858 of NC_064846.1, read as the reverse complement.
GATTAAGCATTGTGCTCGTGAGAACCTCAAACTCTCCCCTTTGTCAAGCAAAGTTGACCCTGCCTGAGGCAGGAAAAACAGAGTTTAAAGAGAACAGACATTAGCATGGGAAGAGGCCCATCTATTCCAGCTGAATCCCCGCTGGGCTGCCTTTTTTCCAGTTGGAAAGGTAGAGCTATGAATAAGCCCTTGACCAAAAAGCCGATGATTCGCCTGTATAACAGGATATGGCCTCAATACCAGTTGGGGGAACAAGAACAGTGGCCCCCAGAGGGGTCTTTACGTTATGCTACAATACTTCAATTGGATTTGTCCTGGAGAAGAACTAGAAAGTGGGACCTTATGTACAAGAAGGTAAAGAAAAGAAAAATTTTCAAAGCCTTCAGGTCTCTCTACCAGACCTTGCGCCCCCCTAATCAGGTTTTCTTCCAGGGAAAATCAAAGGCCAAAGTACTCCCTGAATCCTCCTCAGAGGACCCCCTCCTAGAGACATGGGCTATGGCCACCGTTTCGGCTCCCCCTCCCCCGTATAGGGGAGGTGCGGTAGAAGCCGAGGGGTCGGACCGTGGAACCACAAGGTCTCCAAACAGAATGGTCGAGCCCGATTCTAGCTTGGCAGGCACACCAAAGGCGGATGGAGGAGGAGGATGAGACAGTGAAGGTCCGGCTACTTCAGGTATGGTCTCCCCTTCTCATACCCATCAGGGTACCGTTTTGGGTGAGGGTGCCTCAGGAGTCCAGGCAGGGCAATACCCCCTGAGAGAAGTTCCTGCCGGAGTGCATGATAAAGGGCAGCCACGGGGGACAATGCTGGTACATACTCCATTTTCCACCTCTGATCTATGTAACTGGAAGAGCCGTAGCTTCCCCTACCGGAGTGACCCAAACAAAATGACTGAACTGTTTCTTTCTATTTTCTCTACTCACCGCCCTGCCTGGGCAGATACACAGGCACTAATCACCACTCTGTTAACTTTAGAAGAACGCCCTATGGTGTTAGAGCAGGCTCGGAAAGAGGCTGATAGGCTCCATAACTTAGACCCTAGTAATGGAGCCCGACCCCCTGGGACAGAAGCCATTCCTACCAGAGATCCGGGTTGGAATCACAATGCGGAAGAAGGGGCGAATAGAATTCATTTCTATGGAGACTGCTTAATCGTTGGGTTGAGAAACGGGGCCCCCAAACCCAAGAGCTTACAAAAGTTTAGAGAAAATATCCAGGCAGGAAAGAAAGACCCATCCACTTTCTTAGAAAGAGTGACAGACACGTTTCCTCAGTACTCTGGTATCGACCCGGAAGAACCCAACAACGCCCGGCTGATAAACCTGACTTTTATTTCGCAGATTGGCCCTGATATTCAAAAAAAAAATTACAAACATTAGAAGGAGGAGTTGGGATGCCAATAGGGCAGCCGTTTGAAGTAGCTTTGAAGGTGTTCACTAACCGGAACCAGGTAGCAGAACAAAAGTCAAGACAAAAGATGAAACAAAAGGCAGCCTTACTAGCAGCAGCCTTAGCGCCCCTCCTCCGCCAGTTAAGAGGACGGAAGGGAGATAAGAACCATAAGAAGGACCACCCCGGGGCGAGGAGGGAGAGCTTTAGAACCTGACCAGTGCGCCTTCTGTAAAGGACGACGGGGCTACTGGAAGCCGGAGTGCCCAGAGAGAAGGGAAAGGCGAGACGGAACAAAACTGGCCGCACTCCACGCTTATCCGGAAGGGCCGGCACGGTTAGATGATTCCGAATGACGGGGCCCAGGGGCTGAGACCTCGTCAGCTATCTCCCACCGCGAGCCCCAGAACCCACGCGTAACTCTAAAGGTGGGAGGACGCCCTATTGACTTTATTCTGGACACGGGTGCCACCTTTTTGCTTTTGAACACCGCGACATCTCCCCTTAGTCCACGTACTGCCCCAGTGGTAGGGGTTCCAGGAAAACTTTCAACTCGGCCTTTCCTCCAACCGGTGAATTGCGAAATTGGAAAAGACTTGTTACACCACGAGTTCCTTTATATGCCGGAATGCCCCGCAACCCCTCCTCGGGAGGGATATATTGTCAAAATTTGGGGCACGAGTCACCTTTGGGGCTTCTCGAATTTTTGGTGCAAATTCTGCCCGAACAGGCATGCGCTTTGCAAGCAGTCTTGTTGCTAGAGGAACCAGCAGCCCCTAGGGACATCCCTGTCCACATACAACAAGAAGTGAGCCCGGAAGTCTGGGCATCCAGGAGGCCGGGAAGGGCCAGGTTCGCGGAGCCAGTCAAAATTGCCCTAAAGCCTGGAGCGCCCGTTGTAAATCAGAAACAATACCCGCTCGGTAGAAAAGCTCTAGAAGGGATTACTCCACTGGTCCAAAGATGTATAGAAATTGGACTTTTAAGACCATGCCGGTCACCATATAACACCCCCATTCTGCCAGTGTTAAAGCCCGGGACAGGAGAATATCGGTTTGTGCAAGACTTAAGAAAGATGAATCAAATAGTAAAAGATATTCATTCACCCGGTAGTGCCCAGCCCATTGTACCTCTGAGCGACAACTTAGAGGTTTTCTTGGGATGGCAGGTTTCTGTCGAATCTGGATACCAGGGTTTGGAATCATGGCAAAATTTGGTGGCCCGTACGGGGCCTCCAGCCATTTGAGACGCCGTGGCCCGGCGGCGGGGCCCGGGCCTGATGGACAGTTCTCCTACCAAGCGGCCGCTGAGGACTCTCTTTGTCCCCCGAGGCTGTCCCCAGACCCGGGCTCCCCTGCAACGCCACCGGTCCCCAACCGCGCCAAAGAGATGGGTGAAAGCAAGACCTGACCAGGATCCTGAGGTGAGTCCGCGACCCTCTCCCCGTTGCGTTCAGGGCCGGGGCGGATAGGGAGGGCCAGCGTGGCTTCCGGAAACGGACCCGGGCCCTTGGTTTCTCAGGCGAGTGGCGCCATGGAGGACCGTCCCCGTGAGTAGAATGGTAAGGAGGGACTCTTGGTGACTCTAGAGCTGGGCAGCCGAATCAGTGTGCATGGGCCGTGGGTTTCTGTATCTGGATCGTTGTCTGCCTCTGCTTGCTGCACCCTGGTTTGGGGAAGTGGGTATAGACAGCTCTGTCGATTTAGATTGGGAGATTGGAGCCCCTCCGCCTGGCATTGAGGATAGGAGGTATCTGGAGGATTGAAGTGGAGATTGAGACGTTCCTAGTAATGTGTTAGACCTCACTAAGATTCTCCTCGCTCCCTGTTTCCTTTCTGGCGTTTGTGGTCTGAGTGTTTTTCTCTGTTTGTCAGGTTTGTCTTATGTACAACCCACCTTGCTGTCTGGGAGGTTGAGACTGCAAGGTTATCGCCGTTATTTTTGTCGGTCGGTCTCTTTGTCTTATGTACCATTACTTGTCCTCATGAGGCTTTCGTTTTTTTTTTTTTTCTTCTCGGTGTCGCCATCTTGTAAATCCCTATTTATACAAAACCCCTCACCAGGTTCAAGAACAGTTTTAACCTAAGTTCTTGAGAGTGACAATGCGTTTCATTGGTCTGTGTACGGACTATTTTAGAAGACTTGCCCAAAGAAGTTAGGGTCCTAAGCTAGGGACCCAAGCAATCCTGAAAGAATTCAACCTAATTAGTGAAGAGATAGATTAAGCATTGTGCTCGTGAGAACCTCAAACTCTCCCCTTTGTCAAGCAAAGTTGACCCTGCCTGAGGCAGGAAAAACAGAGTTTAAAGAGAACAGACATTAGCATGGGAAGAGGCCCATCTATTCCAGCTGAATCCCCGCTGGGCTGCCTTTTTTCCAGTTGGAAAGGTAGAGCTATGAATAAGCCCTTGACCAAAAAGCCGATGATTCGCCTGTATAACAGGATATGGCCTCAATACCAGTTGGGGGAACAAGAACAGTGGCCCCCAGAGGGGTCTTTACGTTATGCTACAATACTTCAATTGGATTTGTCCTGGAGAAGAACTAGAAAGTGGGACCTTATGTACAAGAAGGTAAAGAAAAGAAAAATTTTCAAAGCCTTCAGGTCTCTCTACCAGACCTTGCGCCCCCCTAATCAGGTTTTCTTCCAGGGAAAATCAAAGGCCAAAGTACTCCCTGAATCCTCCTCAGAGGACCCCCTCCTAGAGACATGGGCTATGGCCACCGTTTCGGCTCCCCCTCCCCCGTATAGGGGAGGTGCGGTAGAAGCCGAGGGGTCGGACCGTGGAACCACAAGGTCTCCAAACAGAATGGTCGAGCCCGATTCTAGCTTGGCAGGCACACCAAAGGCGGATGGAGGAGGAGGATGAGACAGTGAAGGTCCGGCTACTTCAGGTATGGTCTCCCCTTCTCATACCCATCAGGGTACCGTTTTGGGTGAGGGTGCCTCAGGAGTCCAGGCAGGGCAATACCCCCTGAGAGAAGTTCCTGCCGGAGTGCATGATAAAGGGCAGCCACGGGGGACAATGCTGGTACATACTCCATTTTCCACCTCTGATCTATGTAACTGGAAGAGCCGTAGCTTCCCCTACCGGAGTGACCCAAACAAAATGACTGAACTGTTTCTTTCTATTTTCTCTACTCACCGCCCTGCCTGGGCAGATACACAGGCACTAATCACCACTCTGTTAACTTTAGAAGAACGCCCTATGGTGTTAGAGCAGGCTCGGAAAGAGGCTGATAGGCTCCATAACTTAGACCCTAGTAATGGAGCCCGACCCCCTGGGACAGAAGCCATTCCTACTAGAGATCCGGGTTGGAATCACAATGCGGAAGAAGGGGCGAATAGAATTCATTTCTATGGAGACTGCTTAATCGTTGGGTTGAGAAACGGGGCCCCCAAACCCAAGAGCTTACAAAAGTTTAGAGAAATTATCCAGGCAGGAAAGAAAGACCCATCCACTTTCTTAGAAAGAGTGACAGACACGTTTCCTCAGTACGCTGGTATCGACCCGGAAGAACCCAACAACGCCCGGCTGATAAACCTGACTTTTATTTCGCAGATTGGCCCTGATATTCAAAAAAAAAATTACAAACATTAGAAGGAGGAGTTGGGATGCCAATAGGGCAGCCGTTTGAAGTAGCTTTGAAGGTGTTCACTAACCGGAACCAGGTAGCAGAACAAAAGTCAAGACAAAAGATGAAACAAAAGGCAGCCTTACTAGCAGCAGCCTTAGCGCCCCTCCTCCGCCAGTTAAGAGGACGGAAGGGAGATAAGAACCATAAGAAGGACCACCCCGGGGCGAGGAGGGAGAGCTTTAGAACCTGACCAGTGCGCCTTCTATAAACGACGACGGGGCCACTGGAAGCCGGAGTGCCCAGAGAGAAGGGAAAGGCGAGACGGAACAAAACTGGCCGCACTCCACGCTTATCCGGAAGGGCCTGCACGGTTAGATGATTCCGAATGATGGGGCCCAGGGGCTGAGACCTCGTCAGCTATCTCCCACCGCGAGCCCCAGAACCCACGCGTAACTCTAAAGGTGGGAGGACGCCCTATTGACTTTATTCTGGACACGGGTGCCACCTTTTCGCTTTTGAACACCGCGACATCTCCCCTTAGTCCACGTACTGCCCCAGTGGTAGGGGTTCCAGGAAAACTTTCAACTCGGCCTTTCCTCCAACCGGTGAATTGCGAAATTGGAAAAGACTTGTTACACCACGAGTTCCTTTATATGCCGGAATGCCCCGCAACCCCTCCTCGGGAGGGATATATTGTCAAAATTTGGGGCACGAGTCACCTTTGGGGCTTCTCGAATTTTTGGTGCAAATTCTGCCCGAACAGGCATGCGCTTTGCAAGCAGTCTTGTTGCTAGAGGAACCAGCGGCCCCTAGGGACATCCCTGTCCACATACAACAAGAAGTGAGCCCGGAAGTCTGGGCATCCAGGAGGCCGGGAAGGGCCAGGTTCGCGGAGCCAGTCAAAATTGCCCTAAAGCCTGGAGCGCCCGTTGTAAATCAGAAACAATACCCGCTCGGTAGAAAAGCTCTAGAAGGGATTACTCCACTGGTCCAAAGATGTATAGAAATTGGACTTTTAAGACCATGCCGGTCACCATATAACACCCCCATTCTGCCAGTGTTAAAGCCCGGGACAGGAGAATATCGGTTTGTGCAAGACTTAAGAAAGATGAATCAAATAGTAAAAGATATTCATTCACCCGGTAGTGCCCAGCCCATTGTACCTCTGAGCGACAACTTAGAGGTTTTCTTGGGATGGCAGGTTTCTGTCGAATCTGGATACCAGGGTTTGGAATCATGGCAAAATTTGGTGGCCCGTACGGGGCCTCCAGCCATTTGAGACGCCGTGGCCCGGCGGCGGGGCCCGGGCCTGATGGACAGTTCTCCTACCAAGCGGCCGCTGAGGACTCTCTTTGTCCCCCGAGGCGGTCCCCAGACCCGGGCTCCCCTGCAGCGCCACCGGTCCCCAACCGCGCCAAAGAGATGGGTGAAAGCAAGACCTGACCAGGATCCTGAGGTGAGTCCGCGACCCTCTCCCCGTTGCGTTCAGGGCCGGGGCGGATAGGGAGGGCCAGCGTGGCTTCCGGAAACGGACCCGGGCCCTTGGTTTCTCAGGCGAGTGGCGCCATGGAGGACCGTCCCCGTGAGTAGAATGGTAAGGAGGGACTCTTGGTGACTCTAGAGCTGGGCAGCCGAATCAGTGTGCATGGGCCGTGGGTTTCTGTATCTGGATCGTTGTCTGCCTCTGCTTGCTGCACCCTGGTTTGGGGAAGTGGGTATAGACAGCTCTGTCGATTTAGATTGGGAGATTGGAGCCCCTCCGCCTGGCATTGAGGATAGGAGGTATCTGGAGGATTGAAGTGGAGATTGAGACGTTCCTAGTAATGTGTTAGACCTCACTAAGATTCTCCTCGCTCCCTGTTTCCTTTCTGGCGTTTGTGGTCTGAGTGTTTTTCTCTGTTTGTCAGGTTTGTCTTACGTACAACCCACATTGCTGTCTGGGAGGCTGAGAGTGCTAGGTTATCGCCGTTATTTTTGTCGGTCGGTCTCTTTGTCTTATGTACCATTACTTGTCCTCATGAGGCTTTCGTTTTTTTTTTTTTTCTTCTCGGTGTCGCCATCTTGTAAATCCCTATTTATACAAAACCCCTCACCAGGTTCAAGAACAGTTTTAACCTAAGTTCTTGAGAGTGACAATGCGTTTCATTGGTCTGTGTACGGACTATTTTAGAAGACTTGCCCAAAGAAGTTAGGGTCCTAAGCTAGGGACCCAAGCAATCCTGAAAGAATTCAACCTAATTAGTGAAGAGATAGATTAAGCATTGTGCTCGTGAGAACCTCAAACTCTCCCCTTTGTCAAGCAAAGTTGACCCTGCCTGAGGCAGGAAAAACAGAGTTTAAAGAGAACAGACATTAGCATGGGAAGAGGCCCATCTATTCCAGCTGAATCCCCGCTGGGCTGCCTTTTTTCCAGTTGGAAAGGTAGAGCTATGAATAAGCCCTTGACCAAAAAGCCGATGATTCGCCTGTATAACAGGATATGGCCTCAATACCAGTTGGGGGAACAAGAACAGTGGCCCCCAGAGGGGTCTTTACGTTATGCTACAATACTTCAATTGGATTTGTCCTGGAGAAGAACTAGAAAGTGGGACCTTATGTACAAGAAGGTAAAGAAAAGAAAAATTTTCAAAGCCTTCAGGTCTCTCTACCAGACCTTGCGCCCCCCTAATCAGGTTTTCTTCCAGGGAAAATCAAAGGCCAAAGTACTCCCTGAATCCTCCTCAGAGGACCCCCTCCTAGAGACATGGGCTATGGCCACCGTTTCGGCTCCCCCTCCCCCGTATAGGGGAGGTGCGGTAGAAGCCGAGGGGTCGGACCGTGGAACCACAAGGTCTCCAAACAGAATGGTCGAGCCCGATTCTAGCTTGGCAGGCACACCAAAGGCGGATGGAGGAGGAGGATGAGAGAGTGAAGGTCCGGCTACTTCAGGTATGGTCTCCCCTTCTCATACCCCACGGGGTGCCGTTTTGGGTGAGGGTGCCTCAGGAGTCCAGGCAGGGCAATACCCCCTGAGAGAAGTTCCTGCCGGAGTGCATGATAAAGGGCAGCCACGGGGGACAATGCTGGTACATACTCCATTTTCCACCTCTGATCTATGTAACTGGAAGAGCCGCAGCTTAACCGACCGGAGTGACCCAAACAAAATGACTGAACTGTTTCTTTCGATTTTCTCTACTCACCGCCCTACCTGGGCAGATACACAGGCACTAATCACCACTCTGTTAACTTTAGAAGAACGCCCTATGGTGTTAGAGCAGGCTCGGAAAGAGGCTGATAGGCTCCATAACTTAGACCCTAGTAATGGAGCCCGACCCCCTGGGACAGAAGCCATTCCTACTAGAGATCCGGGTTGGAATCACAATGCGGAAGAAGGGGCGAATAGAATTCATTTCTATGGAGACTGCTTAATCGTTGGGTTGAGAAACGGGGCCCCCAAACCCAAGAGCTTACAAAAGTTTAGAGAAATTATCCAGGCAGGAAAGAAAGACCCATCCACTTTCTTAGAAAGAGTGACAGACACGTTTCCTCAGTACGCTGGTATCGACCCGGAAGAACCCAACAACGCCCGGCTGATAAACCTGACTTTTATTTCGCAGATTGGCCCTGATATTCAAAAAAAAAATTACAAACATTAGAAGGAGGAGTTGGGATGCCAATAGGGCAGCCGTTTGAAGTAGCTTTGAAGGTGTTCACTAACCGGAACCAGGTAGCAGAACAAAAGTCAAGACAAAAGATGAAACAAAAGGCAGCCTTACTAGCAGCAGCCTTAGCGCCCCTCCTCCGCCAGTTAAGAGGACGGAAGGGAGATAAGAACCATAAGAAGGACCACCCCGGGGCGAGGAGGGAGAGCTTTAGAACCTGACCAGTGCGCCTTCTGTAAAGGACGACGGGGCTACTGGAAGCCGGAGTGCCCAGAGAGAAGGGAAAGGCGAGACGGAACAAAACTGGCCGCTCTCCACGCTTATCCGGAAGGGCCGGCACGGTTAGATGATTCCGAATGACGGGGCCCAGGGGCTGAGACCTCGTCAGCTATCTCCCACCGCGAGCCCCAGAACCCACGCGTAACTCTAAAGGTGGGAGGACGCCCTATTGACTTTATTCTGGACACGGGTGCCACCTTTTTGCTTTTGAACACCGCGACATCTCCCCTTAGTCCACGTACTGCCCCAGTGGTAGGGGTTCCAGGAAAACTTTCAACTCGGCCTTTCCTCCAACCGGTGAATTGCGAAATTGGAAAAGACTTGTTACACCACGAGTTCCTTTATATGCCGGAATGCCCCGCAACCCCTCCTCGGGAGGGATATATTGTCAAAATTTGGGGCACGAGTCACCTTTGGGGCTTCTTGAATTTTTGGTGCAAATTCTGCCCGAACAGGCATGCGCTTTGCAAGCAGTCTTGTTGCTAGAGGAACCAGCGGCCCCTAGGGACATCCCTGTCCACATACAACAAGAAGTGAGCCCGGAAGTCTGGGCATCCAGGAGGCCGGGAAGGGCCAGGTTCGCGGAGCCAGTCAAAATTGCCCTAAAGCCTGGAGCGCCCGTTGTAAATCAGAAACAATACCCGCTCGGTAGAAAAGCTCTAGAAGGGATTACTCCACTGGTCCAAAGATGTATAGAAATTGGACTTTTAAGACCATGCCGGTCACCATATAACACCCCCATTCTGCCAGTGTTAAAGCCCGGGACAGGAGAATATCGGTTTGTGCAAGACTTAAGAAAGATGAATCAAATAGTAAAAGATATTCATTCACCCGGTAGTGCCCAGCCCATTGTACCTCTGAGCGACAACTTAGAGGTTTTCTTGGGATGGCAGGTTTCTGTCGAATCTGGATACCAGGGTTTGGAATCATGGCAAAATTTGGTGCCCGTACGGGGCCTCCAGCCATTTGAGACGCCGTGGCCCGGCGGCGGGGCCCGGGCCTGATGGACAGTTCTCCTACCAAGCGGCCGCTGAGGACTCTCTTTGTCCCCCGAGGCGGTCCCCAGACCCGGGCTCCCCTGCAGCGCCACCGGTCCCCAACCGCGCCAAAGAGATGGGTGAAAGCAAGACCTGACCAGGATCCTGAGGTGAGTCCGCGACCCTCTCCCCGTTGCGTTCAGGGCCGGGGCGGATAGGGAGGGCCAGCGTGGCTTCCGGAAACGGACCCGGGCCCTTGGTTTCTCAGGCGAGTGGCGCCATGGAGGACCGTCCCCGTGAGTAGAATGGTAAGGAGGGACTCTTGGTGACTCTAGAGCTGGGCAGCCGAATCAGTGTGCATGGGCCGTGGGTTTCTGTATCTGGATCGTTGTCTGCCTCTGCTTGCTGCACCCTGGTTTGGGGAAGTGGGTATAGACAGCTCTGTCGATTTAGATTGGGAGATTGGAGCCCCTCCGCCTGGCATTGAGGATAGGAGGTATCTGGAGGATTGAAGTGGAGATTGAGACGTTCCTAGTAATGTGTTAGACCTCACTAAGATTCTCCTCGCTCCCTGTTTCCTTTCTGGCGTTTGTGGTCTGAGTGTTTTTCTCTGTTTGTCAGGTTTGTCTTACGTACAACCCACATTGCTGTCTGGGAGGCTGAGAGTGCTAGGTTATCGCCGTTATTTTTGTCGGTCGGTCTCTTTGTCTTATGTACCATTACTTGTCCTCATGAGGCTTTCGTTTTTTTTTTTTTTCTTCTCGGTGTCGCCATCTTGTAAATCCCTATTTATACAAAACCCCTCACCAGGTTCAAGAACAGTTTTAACCTAAGTTCTTGAGAGTGACAATGCGTTTCATTGGTCTGTGTACGGACTATTTTAGAAGACTTGCCCAAAGAAGTTAGGGTCCTAAGCTAGGGACCCAAGCAATCCTGAAAGAATTCAACCTAATTAGTGAAGAGATAGATTAAGCATTGTGCTCGTGAGAACCTCAAACTCTCCCCTTTGTCAAGCAAAGTTGACCCTGCCTGAGGCAGGAAAAACAGAGTTTAAAGAGAACAGACATTAGCATGGGAAGAGGCCCATCTATTCCAGCTGAATCCCCGCTGGGCTGCCTTTTTTCCAGTTGGAAAGGTAGAGCTATGAATAAGCCCTTGACCAAAAAGCCGATGATTCGCCTGTATAACAGGATATGGCCTCAATACCAGTTGGGGGAACAAGAACAGTGGCCCCCAGAGGGGTCTTTACGTTATGCTACAATACTTCAATTGGATTTGTCCTGGAGAAGAACTAGAAAGTGGGACCTTATGTACAAGAAGGTAAAGAAAAGAAAAATTTTCAAAGCCTTCAGGTCTCTCTACCAGACCTTGCGCCCCCCTAATCAGGTTTTCTTCCAGGGAAAATCAAAGGCCAAAGTACTCCCTGAATCCTCCTCAGAGGACCCCCTCCTAGAGACATGGGCTATGGCCACCGTTTCGGCTCCCCCTCCCCCGTATAGGGGAGGTGCGGTAGAAGCCGAGGGGTCGGACCGTGGAACCACAAGGTCTCCAAACAGAATGGTCGAGCCCGATTCTAGCTTGGCAGGCACACCAAAGGCGGATGGAGGAGGAGGATGAGACAGTGAAGGTCCGGCTACTTCAGGTATGGTCTCCCCTTCTCATACCCATCAGGGTACCGTTTTGGGTGAGGGTGCCTCAGGAGTCCAGGCAGGGCAATACCCCCTGAGAGAAGTTCCTGCCGGAGTGCATGATAAAGGGCAGCCACGGGGGACAATGCTGGTACATACTCCATTTTCCACCTCTGATCTATGTAACTGGAAGAGCCGCAGCTTAACCGACCGGAGTGACCCAAACAAAATGACTGAACTGTTTCTTTCTATTTTCTCTACTCACCGCCCTGCCTGGGCAGATACACAGGCACTAATCACCACTCTGTTAACTTTAGAAGAACGCCCTATGGTGTTAGAGCAGGCTCGGAAAGAGGCTGATAGGCTCCATAACTTAGACCCTAGTAATGGAGCCCGACCCCCTGGGACAGAAGCCATTCCTACCAGAGATCCGGGTTGGAATCACAATGCGGAAGAAGGGGCGAATAGAATTCATTTCTATGGAGACTGCTTAATCGTTGGGTTGAGAAACGGGGCCCCCAAACCCAAGAGCTTACAAAAGTTTAGAGAAAATATCCAGGCAGGAAAGAAAGACCCATCCACTTTCTTAGAAAGAGTGACAGACACGTTTCCTCAGTACTCTGGTATCGACCCGGAAGAACCCAACAACGCCCGGCTGATAAACCTGACTTTTATTTCGCAGATTGGCCCTGATATTCAAAAAAAAAATTACAAACATTAGAAGGAGGAGTTGGGATGCCAATAGGGCAGCCGTTTGAAGTAGCTTTGAAGGTGTTCACTAACCGGAACCAGGTAGCAGAACAAAAGTCAAGACAAAAGATGAAACAAAAGGCAGCCTTACTAGCAGCAGCCTTAGCGCCCCTCCTCCGCCAGTTAAGAGGACGGAAGGGAGATAAGAACCATAAGAAGGACCACCCCGGGGCGAGGAGGGAGAGCTTTAGAACCTGACCAGTGCGCCTTCTGTAAAGGACGACGGGGCTACTGGAAGCCGGAGTGCCCAGAGAGAAGGGAAAGGCGAGACGGAACAAAACTGGCCGCACTCCACGCTTATCCGGAAGGGCCGGCACGGTTAGATGATTCCGAATGACGGGGCCCAGGGGCTGAGACCTCGTCAGCTATCTCCCACCGCGAGCCCCAGAACCCACGCGTAACTCTAAAGGTGGGAGGACGCCCTATTGACTTTATTCTGGACACGGGTGCCACCTTTTTGCTTTTGAACACCGCGACATCTCCCCTTAGTCCACGTACTGCCCCAGTGGTAGGGGTTCCAGGAAAACTTTCAACTCGGCCTTTCCTCCAACCGGTGAATTGCGAAATTGGAAAAGACTTGTTACACCACGAGTTCCTTTATATGCCGGAATGCCCCGCAACCCCTCCTCGGGAGGGATATATTGTCAAAATTTGGGGCACGAGTCACCTTTGGGGCTTCTCGAATTTTTGGTGCAAATTCTGCCCGAACAGGCATGCGCTTTGCAAGCAGTCTTGTTGCTAGAGGAACCAGCGGCCCCTAGGGACATCCCTGTCCACATACAACAAGAAGTGAGCCCGGAAGTCTGGGCATCCAGGAGGCCGGGAAGGGCCAGGTTCGCGGAGCCAGTCAAAATTGCCCTAAAGCCTGGAGCGCCCGTTGTAAATCAGAAACAATACCCGCTCGGTAGAAAAGCTCTAGAAGGGATTACTCCACTGGTCCAAAGATGTATAGAAATTGGACTTTTAAGACCATGCCGGTCACCATATAACACCCCCATTCTGCCAGTGTTAAAGCCCGGGACAGGAGAATATCGGTTTGTGCAAGACTTAAGAAAGATGAATCAAATAGTAAAAGATATTCATTCACCCGGTAGTGCCCAGCCCATTGTACCTCTGAGCGACAACTTAGAGGTTTTCTTGGGATGGCAGGTTTCTGTCGAATCTGGATACCAGGGTTTGGAATCATGGCAAAATTTGGTGGCCCGTACGGGGCCTCCAGCCATTTGAGACGCCGTGGCCCGGCGGCGGGGCCCGGGCCTGATGGACAGTTCTCCTACCAAGCGGCCGCTGAGGACTCTCTTTGTCCCCCGAGGCGGTCCCCAGACCCGGGCTCCCCTGCAGCGCCACCGGTCCCCAACCGCGCCAAAGAGATGGGTGAAAGCAAGACCTGACCAGGATCCTGAGGTGAGTCCGCGACCCTCTCCCCGTTGCGTTCAGGGCCGGGGCGGATAGGGAGGGCCAGCGTGGCTTCCGGAAACGGACCCGGGCCCTTGGTTTCTCAGGCGAGTGGCGCCATGGAGGACCGTCCCCGTGAGTAGAATGGTAAGGAGGGACTCTTGGTGACTCTAGAGCTGGGCAGCCGAATCAGTGTGCATGGGCCGTGGGTTTCTGTATCTGGATCGTTGTCTGCCTCTGCTTGCTGCACCCTGGTTTGGGGAAGTGGGTATAGACAGCTCTGTCGATTTAGATTGGGAGATTGGAGCCCCTCCGCCTGGCATTGAGGATAGGAGGTATCTGGAGGATTGAAGTGGAGATTGAGACGTTCCTAGTAATGTGTTAGACCTCACTAAGATTCTCCTCGCTCCCTGTTTCCTTTCTGGCGTTTGTGGTCTGAGTGTTTTTCTCTGTTTGTCAGGTTTGTCTTATGTACAACCCACCTTGCTGTCTGGGAGGTTGAGACTGCAAGGTTATCGCCGTTATTTTTGTCGGTCGGTCTCTTTGTCTTATGTACCATTACTTGTCCTCATGAGGCTTTCGTTTTTTTTTTTTTTCTTCTCGGTGTCGCCATCTTGTAAATCCCTATTTATACAAAACCCCTCACCAGGTTCAAGAACAGTTTTAACCTAAGTTCTTGAGAGTGACAATGCGTTTCATTGGTCTGTGTACGGACTATTTTAGAAGACTTGCCCAAAGAAGTTAGGGTCCTAAGCTAGGGACCCAAGCAATCCTGAAAGAATTCAACCTAATTAGTGAAGAGATAGATTAAGCATTGTGCTCGTGAGAACCTCAAACTCTCCCCTTTGTCAAGCAAAGTTGACCCTGCCTGAGGCAGGAAAAACAGAGTTTAAAGAGAACAGACATTAGCATGGGAAGAGGCCCATCTATTCCAGCTGAATCCCCGCTGGGCTGCCTTTTTTCCAGTTGGAAAGGTAGAGCTATGAATAAGCCCTTGACCAAAAAGCCGATGATTCGCCTGTATAACAGGATATGGCCTCAATACCAGTTGGGGGAACAAGAACAGTGGCCCCCAGAGGGGTCTTTACGTTATGCTACAATACTTCAATTGGATTTGTCCTGGAGAAGAACTAGAAAGTGGGACCTTATGTACAAGAAGGTAAAGAAAAGAAAAATTTTCAAAGCCTTCAGGTCTCTCTACCAGACCTTGCGCCCCCCTAATCAGGTTTTCTTCCAGGGAAAATCAAAGGCCAAAGTACTCCCTGAATCCTCCTCAGAGGACCCCCTCCTAGAGACATGGGCTATGGCCACCGTTTCGGCTCCCCCTCCCCCGTATAGGGGAGGTGCGGTAGAAGCCGAGGGGTCGGACCGTGGAACCACAAGGTCTCCAAACAGAATGGTCGAGCCCGATTCTAGCTTGGCAGGCACACCAAAGGCGGATGGAGGAGGAGGATGAGAGAGTGAAGGTCCGGCTACTTCAGGTATGGTCTCCCCTTCTCATACCCCACGGGGTGCCGTTTTGGGTGAGGGTGCCTCAGGAGTCCAGGCAGGGCAATACCCCCTGAGAGAAGTTCCTGCCGGAGTGCATGATAAAGGGCAGCCACGGGGGACAATGCTGGTACATACTCCATTTTCCACCTCTGATCTATGTAACTGGAAGAGCCGCAGCTTAACCGACCGGAGTGACCCAAACAAAATGACTGAACTGTTTCTTTCGATTTTCTCTACTCACCGCCCTACCTGGGCAGATACACAGGCACTAATCACCACTCTGTTAACTTTAGAAGAACGCCCTATGGTGTTAGAGCAGGCTCGGAAAGAGGCTGATAGGCTCCATAACTTAGACCCTAGTAATGGAGCCCGACCCCCTGGGACAGAAGCCATTCCTACTAGAGATCCGGGTTGGAATCACAATGCGGAAGAAGGGGCGAATAGAATTCATTTCTATGGAGACTGCTTAATCGTTGGGTTGAGAAACGGGGCCCCCAAACCCAAGAGCTTACAAAAGTTTAGAGAAATTATCCAGGCAGGAAAGAAAGACCCATCCACTTTCTTAGAAAGAGTGACAGACACGTTTCCTCAGTACGCTGGTATCGACCCGGAAGAACCCAACAACGCCCGGCTGATAAACCTGACTTTTATTTCGCAGATTGGCCCTGATATTCAAAAAAAAAATTACAAACATTAGAAGGAGGAGTTGGGATGCCAATAGGGCAGCCGTTTGAAGTAGCTTTGAAGGTGTTCACTAACCGGAACCAGGTAGCAGAACAAAAGTCAAGACAAAAGATGAAACAAAAGGCAGCCTTACTAGCAGCAGCCTTAGCGCCCCTCCTCCGCCAGTTAAGAGGACGGAAGGGAGATAAGAACCATAAGAAGGACCACCCCGGGGCGAGGAGGGAGAGCTTTAGAACCTGACCAGTGCGCCTTCTGTAAAGGACGACGGGGCTACTGGAAGCCGGAGTGCCCAGAGAGAAGGGAAAGGCGAGACGGAACAAAACTGGCCGCTCTCCACGCTTATCCGGAAGGGCCGGCACGGTTAGATGATTCCGAATGACGGGGCCCAGGGGCTGAGACCTCGTCAGCTATCTCCCACCGCGAGCCCCAGAACCCACGCGTAACTCTAAAGGTGGGAGGACGCCCTATTGACTTTATTCTGGACACGGGTGCCACCTTTTTGCTTTTGAACACCGCGACATCTCCCCTTAGTCCACGTACTGCCCCAGTGGTAGGGGTTCCAGGAAAACTTTCAACTCGGCCTTTCCTCCAACCGGTGAATTGCGAAATTGGAAAAGACTTGTTACACCACGAGTTCCTTTATATGCCGGAATGCCCCGCAACCCCTCCTCGGGAGGGATATATTGTCAAAATTTGGGGCACGAGTCACCTTTGGGGCTTCTTGAATTTTTGGTGCAAATTCTGCCTGAACAGGCATGCGCTTTGCAAGCAGTCTTGTTGCTAGAGGAACCAGCGGCCCCTAGGGACATCCCTGTCCACATACAACAAGAAGTGAGCCCGGAAGTCTGGGCATCCAGGAGGCCGGGAAGGGCCAGGTTCGCGGAGCCAGTCAAAATTGCCCTAAAGCCTGGAGCGCCCGTTGTAAATCAGAAACAATACCCGCTCGGTAGAAAAGCTCTAGAAGGGATTACTCCACTGGTCCAAAGATGTATAGAAATTGGACTTTTAAGACCATGCCGGTCACCATATAACACCCCCATTCTGCCAGTGTTAAAGCCCGGGACAGGAGAATATCGGTTTGTGCAAGACTTAAGAAAGATGAATCAAATAGTAAAAGATATTCATTCACCCGGTAGTGCCCAGCCCATTGTACCTCTGAGCGACAACTTAGAGGTTTTCTTGGGATGGCAGGTTTCTGTCGAATCTGGATACCAGGGTTTGGAATCATGGCAAAATTTGGTGGCCCGTACGGGGCCTCCAGCCATTTGAGACGCCGTGGCCCGGCGGCGGGGCCCGGGCCTGATGGACAGTTCTCCTACCAAGCGGCCGCTGAGGACTCTCTTTGTCCCCCGAGGCGGTCCCCAGACCCGGGCTCCCCTGCAGCGCCACCGGTCCCCAACCGCGCCAAAGAGATGGGTGAAAGCAAGACCTGACCAGGATCCTGAGGTGAGTCCGCGACCCTCTCCCCGTTGCGTTCAGGGCCGGGGCGGATAGGGAGGGCCAGCGTGGCTTCCGGAAACGGACCCGGGCCCTTGGTTTCTCAGGCGAGTGGCGCCATGGAGGACCGTCCCCGTGAGTAGAATGGTAAGGAGGGACTCTTGGTGACTCTAGAGCTGGGCAGCCGAATCAGTGTGCATGGGCCGTGGGTTTCTGTATCTGGATCGTTGTCTGCCTCTGCTTGCTGCACCCTGGTTTGGGGAAGTGGGTATAGACAGCTCTGTCGATTTAGATTGGGAGATTGGAGCCCCTCCGCCTGGCATTGAGGATAGGAGGTATCTGGAGGATTGAAGTGGAGATTGAGACGTTCCTAGTAATGTGTTAGACCTCACTAAGATTCTCCTCGCTCCCTGTTTCCTTTCTGGCGTTTGTGGTCTGAGTGTTTTTCTCTGTTTGTCAGGTTTGTCTTACGTACAACCCACATTGCTGTCTGGGAGGCTGAGAGTGCTAGGTTATCGCCGTTATTTTTGTCGGTCGGTCTCTTTGTCTTATGTACCATTACTTGTCCTCATGAGGCTTTCGTTTTTTTTTTTTTTCTTCTCGGTGTCGCCATCTTGTAAATCCCTATTTATACAAAACCCCTCACCAGGTTCAAGAACAGTTTTAACCTAAGTTCTTGAGAGTGACAATGCGTTTCATTGGTCTGTGTACGGACTATTTTAGAAGACTTGCCCAAAGAAGTTAGGGTCCTAAGCTAGGGACCCAAGCAATCCTGAAAGAATTCAACCTAATTAGTGAAGAGATAGATTAAGCATTGTGCTCGTGAGAACCTCAAACTCTCCCCTTTGTCAAGCAAAGTTGACCCTGCCTGAGGCAGGAAAAACAGAGTTTAAAGAGAACAGACATTAGCATGGGAAGAGGCCCATCTATTCCAGCTGAATCCCCGCTGGGCTGCCTTTTTTCCAGTTGGAAAGGTAGAGCTATGAATAAGCCCTTGACCAAAAAGCCGATGATTCGCCTGTATAACAGGATATGGCCTCAATACCAGTTGGGGGAACAAGAACAGTGGCCCCCAGAGGGGTCTTTACGTTATGCTACAATACTTCAATTGGATTTGTCCTGGAGAAGAACTAGAAAGTGGGACCTTATGTACAAGAAGGTAAAGAAAAGAAAAATTTTCAAAGCCTTCAGGTCTCTCTACCAGACCTTGCGCCCCCCTAATCAGGTTTTCTTCCAGGGAAAATCAAAGGCCAAAGTACTCCCTGAATCCTCCTCAGAGGACCCCCTCCTAGAGACATGGGCTATGGCCACCGTTTCGGCTCCCCCTCCCCCGTATAGGGGAGGTGCGGTAGAAGCCGAGGGGTCGGACCGTGGAACCACAAGGTCTCCAAACAGAATGGTCGAGCCCGATTCTAGCTTGGCAGGCACACCAAAGGCGGATGGAGGAGGAGGATGAGACAGTGAAGGTCCGGCTACTTCAGGTATGGTCTCCCCTTCTCATACCCATCAGGGTACCGTTTTGGGTGAGGGTGCCTCAGGAGTCCAGGCAGGGCAATACCCCCTGAGAGAAGTTCCTGCCGGAGTGCATGATAAAGGGCAGCCACGGGGGACAATGCTGGTACATACTCCATTTTCCACCTCTGATCTATGTAACTGGAAGAGCCGCAGCTTAACCGACCGGAGTGACCCAAACAAAATGACTGAACTGTTTCTTTCTATTTTCTCTACTCACCGCCCTGCCTGGGCAGATACACAGGCACTAATCACCACTCTGTTAACTTTAGAAGAACGCCCTATGGTGTTAGAGCAGGCTCGGAAAGAGGCTGATAGGCTCCATAACTTAGACCCTAGTAATGGAGCCCGACCCCCTGGGACAGAAGCCATTCCTACCAGAGATCCGGGTTGGAATCACAATGCGGAAGAAGGGGCGAATAGAATTCATTTCTATGGAGACTGCTTAATCGTTGGGTTGAGAAACGGGGCCCCCAAACCCAAGAGCTTACAAAAGTTTAGAGAAAATATCCAGGCAGGAAAGAAAGACCCATCCACTTTCTTAGAAAGAGTGACAGACACGTTTCCTCAGTACTCTGGTATCGACCCGGAAGAACCCAACAACGCCCGGCTGATAAACCTGACTTTTATTTCGCAGATTGGCCCTGATATTCAAAAAAAAAATTACAAACATTAGAAGGAGGAGTTGGGATGCCAATAGGGCAGCCGTTTGAAGTAGCTTTGAAGGTGTTCACTAACCGGAACCAGGTAGCAGAACAAAAGTCAAGACAAAAGATGAAACAAAAGGCAGCCTTACTAGCAGCAGCCTTAGCGCCCCTCCTCCGCCAGTTAAGAGGACGGAAGGGAGATAAGAACCATAAGAAGGACCACCCCGGGGCGAGGAGGGAGAGCTTTAGAACCTGACCAGTGCGCCTTCTGTAAAGGACGACGGGGCTACTGGAAGCCGGAGTGCCCAGAGAGAAGGGAAAGGCGAGACGGAACAAAACTGGCCGCTCTCCACGCTTATCCGGAAGGGCCGGCACGGTTAGATGATTCCGAATGACGGGGCCCAGGGGCTGAGACCTCGTCAGCTATCTCCCACCGCGAGCCCCAGAACCCACGCGTAACTCTAAAGGTGGGAGGACGCCCTATTGACTTTATTCTGGACACGGGTGCCACCTTTTTGCTTTTGAACACCGCGACATCTCCCCTTAGTCCACGTACTGCCCCAGTGGTAGGGGTTCCAGGAAAACTTTCAACTCGGCCTTTCCTCCAACCGGTGAATTGCGAAATTGGAAAAGACTTGTTACACCACGAGTTCCTTTATATGCCGGAATGCCCCGCAACCCCTCCTCGGGAGGGATATATTGTCAAAATTTGGGGCACGAGTCACCTTTGGGGCTTCTTGAATTTTTGGTGCAAATTCTGCCTGAACAGGCATGCGCTTTGCAAGCAGTCTTGTTGCTAGAGGAACCAGCGGCCCCTAGGGACATCCCTGTCCACATACAACAAGAAGTGAGCCCGGAAGTCTGGGCATCCAGGAGGCCGGGAAGGGCCAGGTTCGCGGAGCCAGTCAAAATTGCCCTAAAGCCTGGAGCGCCCGTTGTAAATCAGAAACAATACCCGCTCGGTAGAAAAGCTCTAGAAGGGATTACTCCACTGGTCCAAAGATGTATAGAAATTGGACTTTTAAGACCATGCCGGTCACCATATAACACCCCCATTCTGCCAGTGTTAAAGCCCGGGACAGGAGAATATCGGTTTGTGCAAGACTTAAGAAAGATGAATCAAATAGTAAAAGATATTCATTCACCCGGTAGTGCCCAGCCCATTGTACCTCTGAGCGACAACTTAGAGGTTTTCTTGGGATGGCAGGTTTCTGTCGAATCTGGATACCAGGGTTTGGAATCATGGCAAAATTTGGTGGCCCGTACGGGGCCTCCAGCCATTTGAGACGCCGTGGCCCGGCGGCGGGGCCCGGGCCTGATGGACAGTTCTCCTACCAAGCGGCCGCTGAGGACTCTCTTTGTCCCCCGAGGCGGTCCCCAGACCCGGGCTCCCCTGCAGCGCCACCGGTCCCCAACCGCGCCAAAGAGATGGGTGAAAGCAAGACCTGACCAGGATCCTGAGGTGAGTCCGCGACCCTCTCCCCGTTGCGTTCAGGGCCGGGGCGGATAGGGAGGGCCAGCGTGGCTTCCGGAAACGGACCCGGGCCCTTGGTTTCTCAGGCGAGTGGCGCCATGGAGGACCGTCCCCGTGAGTAGAATGGTAAGGAGGGACTCTTGGTGACTCTAGAGCTGGGCAGCCGAATCAGTGTGCATGGGCCGTGGGTTTCTGTATCTGGATCGTTGTCTGCCTCTGCTTGCTGCACCCTGGTTTGGGGAAGTGGGTATAGACAGCTCTGTCGATTTAGATTGGGAGATTGGAGCCCCTCCGCCTGGCATTGAGGATAGGAGGTATCTGGAGGATTGAAGTGGAGATTGAGACGTTCCTAGTAATGTGTTAGACCTCACTAAGATTCTCCTCGCTCCCTGTTTCCTTTCTGGCGTTTGTGGTCTGAGTGTTTTTCTCTGTTTGTCAGGTTTGTCTTACGTACAACCCACATTGCTGTCTGGGAGGCTGAGAGTGCTAGGTTATCGCCGTTATTTTTGTCGGTCGGTCTCTTTGTCTTATGTACCATTACTTGTCCTCATGAGGCTTTCGTTTTTTTTTTTTTTCTTCTCGGTGTCGCCATCTTGTAAATCCCTATTTATACAAAACCCCTCACCAGGTTCAAGAACAGTTTTAACCTAAGTTCTTGAGAGTGACAATGCGTTTCATTGGTCTGTGTACGGACTATTTTAGAAGACTTGCCCAAAGAAGTTAGGGTCCTAAGCTAGGGACCCAAGCAATCCTGAAAGAATTCAACCTAATTAGTGAAGAGATAGATTAAGCATTGTGCTCGTGAGAACCTCAAACTCTCCCCTTTGTCAAGCAAAGTTGACCCTGCCTGAGGCAGGAAAAACAGAGTTTAAAGAGAACAGACATTAGCATGGGAAGAGGCCCATCTATTCCAGCTGAATCCCCGCTGGGCTGCCTTTTTTCCAGTTGGAAAGGTAGAGCTATGAATAAGCCCTTGACCAAAAAGCCGATGATTCGCCTGTATAACAGGATATGGCCTCAATACCAGTTGGGGGAACAAGAACAGTGGCCCCCAGAGGGGTCTTTACGTTATGCTACAATACTTCAATTGGATTTGTCCTGGAGAAGAACTAGAAAGTGGGACCTTATGTACAAGAAGGTAAAGAAAAGAAAAATTTTCAAAGCCTTCAGGTCTCTCTACCAGACCTTGCGCCCCCCTAATCAGGTTTTCTTCCAGGGAAAATCAAAGGCCAAAGTACTCCCTGAATCCTCCTCAGAGGACCCCCTCCTAGAGACATGGGCTATGGCCACCGTTTCGGCTCCCCCTCCCCCGTATAGGGGAGGTGCGGTAGAAGCCGAGGGGTCGGACCGTGGAACCACAAGGTCTCCAAACAGAATGGTCGAGCCCGATTCTAGCTTGGCAGGCACACCAAAGGCGGATGGAGGAGGAGGATGAGACAGTGAAGGTCCGGCTACTTCAGGTATGGTCTCCCCTTCTCATACCCATCAGGGTACCGTTTTGGGTGAGGGTGCCTCAGGAGTCCAGGCAGGGCAATACCCCCTGAGAGAAGTTCCTGCCGGAGTGCATGATAAAGGGCAGCCACGGGGGACAATGCTGGTACATACTCCATTTTCCACCTCTGATCTATGTAACTGGAAGAGCCGCAGCTTAACCGACCGGAGTGACCCAAACAAAATGACTGAACTGTTTCTTTCTATTTTCTCTACTCACCGCCCTGCCTGGGCAGATACACAGGCACTAATCACCACTCTGTTAACTTTAGAAGAACGCCCTATGGTGTTAGAGCAGGCTCGGAAAGAGGCTGATAGGCTCCATAACTTAGACCCTAGTAATGGAGCCCGACCCCCTGGGACAGAAGCCATTCCTACCAGAGATCCGGGTTGGAATCACAATGCGGAAGAAGGGGCGAATAGAATTCATTTCTATGGAGACTGCTTAATCGTTGGGTTGAGAAACGGGGCCCCCAAACCCAAGAGCTTACAAAAGTTTAGAGAAAATATCCAGGCAGGAAAGAAAGACCCATCCACTTTCTTAGAAAGAGTGACAGACACGTTTCCTCAGTACTCTGGTATCGACCCGGAAGAACCCAACAACGCCCGGCTGATAAACCTGACTTTTATTTCGCAGATTGGCCCTGATATTCAAAAAAAAAATTACAAACATTAGAAGGAGGAGTTGGGATGCCAATAGGGCAGCCGTTTGAAGTAGCTTTGAAGGTGTTCACTAACCGGAACCAGGTAGCAGAACAAAAGTCAAGACAAAAGATGAAACAAAAGGCAGCCTTACTAGCAGCAGCCTTAGCGCCCCTCCTCCGCCAGTTAAGAGGACGGAAGGGAGATAAGAACCATAAGAAGGACCACCCCGGGGCGAGGAGGGAGAGCTTTAGAACCTGACCAGTGCGCCTTCTGTAAAGGACGACGGGGCTACTGGAAGCCGGAGTGCCCAGAGAGAAGGGAAAGGCGAGACGGAACAAAACTGGCCGCACTCCACGCTTATCCGGAAGGGCCGGCACGGTTAGATGATTCCGAATGACGGGGCCCAGGGGCTGAGACCTCGTCAGCTATCTCCCACCGCGAGCCCCAGAACCCACGCGTAACTCTAAAGGTGGGAGGACGCCCTATTGACTTTATTCTGGACACGGGTGCCACCTTTTTGCTTTTGAACACCGCGACATCTCCCCTTAGTCCACGTACTGCCCCAGTGGTAGGGGTTCCAGGA
Source organism: Elephas maximus indicus (assembly GCF_024166365.1). Lineage (NCBI taxonomy): Eukaryota > Metazoa > Chordata > Mammalia > Proboscidea > Elephantidae > Elephas > Elephas maximus. The sequence continues at coordinate 94,686,252 of NC_064846.1, read as the reverse complement.
AAACTTTCAACTCGGCCTTTCCTCCAACCGGTGAATTGCGAAATTGGAAAAGACTTGTTACACCACGAGTTCCTTTATATGCCGGAATGCCCCGCAACCCCTCCTCGGGAGGGATATATTGTCAAAATTTGGGGCACGAGTCACCTTTGGGGCTTCTCGAATTTTTGGTGCAAATTCTGCCCGAACAGGCATGCGCTTTGCAAGCAGTCTTGTTGCTAGAGGAACCAGCGGCCCCTAGGGACATCCCTGTCCACATACAACAAGAAGTGAGCCCGGAAGTCTGGGCATCCAGGAGGCCGGGAAGGGCCAGGTTCGCGGAGCCAGTCAAAATTGCCCTAAAGCCTGGAGCGCCCGTTGTAAATCAGAAACAATACCCGCTCGGTAGAAAAGCTCTAGAAGGGATTACTCCACTGGTCCAAAGATGTATAGAAATTGGACTTTTAAGACCATGCCGGTCACCATATAACACCCCCATTCTGCCAGTGTTAAAGCCCGGGACAGGAGAATATCGGTTTGTGCAAGACTTAAGAAAGATGAATCAAATAGTAAAAGATATTCATTCACCCGGTAGTGCCCAGCCCATTGTACCTCTGAGCGACAACTTAGAGGTTTTCTTGGGATGGCAGGTTTCTGTCGAATCTGGATACCAGGGTTTGGAATCATGGCAAAATTTGGTGGCCCGTACGGGGCCTCCAGCCATTTGAGACGCCGTGGCCCGGCGGCGGGGCCCGGGCCTGATGGACAGTTCTCCTACCAAGCGGCCGCTGAGGACTCTCTTTGTCCCCCGAGGCGGTCCCCAGACCCGGGCTCCCCTGCAGCGCCACCGGTCCCCAACCGCGCCAAAGAGATGGGTGAAAGCAAGACCTGACCAGGATCCTGAGGTGAGTCCGCGACCCTCTCCCCGTTGCGTTCAGGGCCGGGGCGGATAGGGAGGGCCAGCGTGGCTTCCGGAAACGGACCCGGGCCCTTGGTTTCTCAGGCGAGTGGCGCCATGGAGGACCGTCCCCGTGAGTAGAATGGTAAGGAGGGACTCTTGGTGACTCTAGAGCTGGGCAGCCGAATCAGTGTGCATGGGCCGTGGGTTTCTGTATCTGGATCGTTGTCTGCCTCTGCTTGCTGCACCCTGGTTTGGGGAAGTGGGTATAGACAGCTCTGTCGATTTAGATTGGGAGATTGGAGCCCCTCCGCCTGGCATTGAGGATAGGAGGTATCTGGAGGATTGAAGTGGAGATTGAGACGTTCCTAGTAATGTGTTAGACCTCACTAAGATTCTCCTCGCTCCCTGTTTCCTTTCTGGCGTTTGTGGTCTGAGTGTTTTTCTCTGTTTGTCAGGTTTGTCTTATGTACAACCCACCTTGCTGTCTGGGAGGTTGAGACTGCAAGGTTATCGCCGTTATTTTTGTCGGTCGGTCTCTTTGTCTTATGTACCATTACTTGTCCTCATGAGGCTTTCGTTTTTTTTTTTTTTCTTCTCGGTGTCGCCATCTTGTAAATCCCTATTTATACAAAACCCCTCACCAGGTTCAAGAACAGTTTTAACCTAAGTTCTTGAGAGTGACAATGCGTTTCATTGGTCTGTGTACGGACTATTTTAGAAGACTTGCCCAAAGAAGTTAGGGTCCTAAGCTAGGGACCCAAGCAATCCTGAAAGAATTCAACCTAATTAGTGAAGAGATAGATTAAGCATTGTGCTCGTGAGAACCTCAAACTCTCCCCTTTGTCAAGCAAAGTTGACCCTGCCTGAGGCAGGAAAAACAGAGTTTAAAGAGAACAGACATTAGCATGGGAAGAGGCCCATCTATTCCAGCTGAATCCCCGCTGGGCTGCCTTTTTTCCAGTTGGAAAGGTAGAGCTATGAATAAGCCCTTGACCAAAAAGCCGATGATTCGCCTGTATAACAGGATATGGCCTCAATACCAGTTGGGGGAACAAGAACAGTGGCCCCCAGAGGGGTCTTTACGTTATGCTACAATACTTCAATTGGATTTGTCCTGGAGAAGAACTAGAAAGTGGGACCTTATGTACAAGAAGGTAAAGAAAAGAAAAATTTTCAAAGCCTTCAGGTCTCTCTACCAGACCTTGCGCCCCCCTAATCAGGTTTTCTTCCAGGGAAAATCAAAGGCCAAAGTACTCCCTGAATCCTCCTCAGAGGACCCCCTCCTAGAGACATGGGCTATGGCCACCGTTTCGGCTCCCCCTCCCCCGTATAGGGGAGGTGCGGTAGAAGCCGAGGGGTCGGACCGTGGAACCACAAGGTCTCCAAACAGAATGGTCGAGCCCGATTCTAGCTTGGCAGGCACACCAAAGGCGGATGGAGGAGGAGGATGAGACAGTGAAGGTCCGGCTACTTCAGGTATGGTCTCCCCTTCTCATACCCCACGGGGTGCCGTTTTGGGTGAGGGTGCCTCAGGAGTCCAGGCAGGGCAATACCCCCTGAGAGAAGTTCCTGCCGGAGTGCATGATAAAGGGCAGCCACGGGGGACAATGCTGGTACATACTCCATTTTCCACCTCTGATCTATGTAACTGGAAGAGCCGCAGCTTAACCGACCGGAGTGACCCAAACAAAATGACTGAACTGTTTCTTTCGATTTTCTCTACTCACCGCCCTACCTGGGCAGATACACAGGCACTAATCACCACTCTGTTAACTTTAGAAGAACGCCCTATGGTGTTAGAGCAGGCTCGGAAAGAGGCTGATAGGCTCCATAACTTAGACCCTAGTAATGGAGCCCGACCCCCTGGGACAGAAGCCATTCCTACTAGAGATCCGGGTTGGAATCACAATGCGGAAGAAGGGGCGAATAGAATTCATTTCTATGGAGACTGCTTAATCGTTGGGTTGAGAAACGGGGCCCCCAAACCCAAGAGCTTACAAAAGTTTAGAGAAATTATCCAGGCAGGAAAGAAAGACCCATCCACTTTCTTAGAAAGAGTGACAGACACGTTTCCTCAGTACGCTGGTATCGACCCGGAAGAACCCAACAACGCCCGGCTGATAAACCTGACTTTTATTTCGCAGATTGGCCCTGATATTCAAAAAAAAAATTACAAACATTAGAAGGAGGAGTTGGGATGCCAATAGGGCAGCCGTTTGAAGTAGCTTTGAAGGTGTTCACTAACCGGAACCAGGTAGCAGAACAAAAGTCAAGACAAAAGATGAAACAAAAGGCAGCCTTACTAGCAGCAGCCTTAGCGCCCCTCCTCCGCCAGTTAAGAGGACGGAAGGGAGATAAGAACCATAAGAAGGACCACCCCGGGGCGAGGAGGGAGAGCTTTAGAACCTGACCAGTGCGCCTTCTGTAAAGGACGACGGGGCTACTGGAAGCCGGAGTGCCCAGAGAGAAGGGAAAGGCGAGACGGAACAAAACTGGCCGCTCTCCACGCTTATCCGGAAGGGCCGGCACGGTTAGATGATTCCGAATGACGGGGCCCAGGGGCTGAGACCTCGTCAGCTATCTCCCACCGCGAGCCCCAGAACCCACGCGTAACTCTAAAGGTGGGAGGACGCCCTATTGACTTTATTCTGGACACGGGTGCCACCTTTTTGCTTTTGAACACCGCGACATCTCCCCTTAGTCCACGTACTGCCCCAGTGGTAGGGGTTCCAGGAAAACTTTCAACTCGGCCTTTCCTCCAACCGGTGAATTGCGAAATTGGAAAAGACTTGTTACACCACGAGTTCCTTTATATGCCGGAATGCCCCGCAACCCCTCCTCGGGAGGGATATATTGTCAAAATTTGGGGCACGAGTCACCTTTGGGGCTTCTCGAATTTTTGGTGCAAATTCTGCCCGAACAGGCATGCGCTTTGCAAGCAGTCTTGTTGCTAGAGGAACCAGCGGCCCCTAGGGACATCCCTGTCCACATACAACAAGAAGTGAGCCCGGAAGTCTGGGCATCCAGGAGGCCGGGAAGGGCCAGGTTCGCGGAGCCAGTCAAAATTGCCCTAAAGCCTGGAGCGCCCGTTGTAAATCAGAAACAATACCCGCTCGGTAGAAAAGCTCTAGAAGGGATTACTCCACTGGTCCAAAGATGTATAGAAATTGGACTTTTAAGACCATGCCGGTCACCATATAACACCCCCATTCTGCCAGTGTTAAAGCCCGGGACAGGAGAATATCGGTTTGTGCAAGACTTAAGAAAGATGAATCAAATAGTAAAAGATATTCATTCACCCGGTAGTGCCCAGCCCATTGTACCTCTGAGCGACAACTTAGAGGTTTTCTTGGGATGGCAGGTTTCTGTCGAATCTGGATACCAGGGTTTGGAATCATGGCAAAATTTGGTGGCCCGTACGGGGCCTCCAGCCATTTGAGACGCCGTGGCCCGGCGGCGGGGCCCGGGCCTGATGGACAGTTCTCCTACCAAGCGGCCGCTGAGGACTCTCTTTGTCCCCCGAGGCGGTCCCCAGACCCGGGCTCCCCTGCAGCGCCACCGGTCCCCAACCGCGCCAAAGAGATGGGTGAAAGCAAGACCTGACCAGGATCCTGAGGTGAGTCCGCGACCCTCTCCCCGTTGCGTTCAGGGCCGGGGCGGATAGGGAGGGCCAGCGTGGCTTCCGGAAACGGACCCGGGCCCTTGGTTTCTCAGGCGCGTGGCGCCATGGAGGACCGTCCCCGTGAGTAGAATGGTAAGGAGGGACTCTTGGTGACTCTAGAGCTGGGCAGCCGAATCAGTGTGCATGGGCCGTGGGTTTCTGTATCTGGATCGTTGTCTGCCTCTGCTTGCTGCACCCTGGTTTGGGGAAGTGGGTATAGACAGCTCTGTCGATTTAGATTGGGAGATTGGAGCCCCTCCGCCTGGCATTGAGGATAGGAGGTATCTGGAGGATTGAAGTGGAGATTGAGACGTTCCTAGTAATGTGTTAGACCTCACTAAGATTCTCCTCGCTCCCTGTTTCCTTTCTGGCGTTTGTGGTCTGAGTGTTTTTCTCTGTTTGTCAGGTTTGTCTTATGTACAACCCACCTTGCTGTCTGGGAGGTTGAGACTGCAAGGTTATCGCCGTTATTTTTGTCGGTCGGTCTCTTTGTCTTATGTACCATTACTTGTCCTCATGAGGCTTTCGTTTTTTTTTTTTTTCTTCTCGGTGTCGCCATCTTGTAAATCCCTATTTATACAAAACCCCTCACCAGGTTCAAGAACAGTTTTAACCTAAGTTCTTGAGAGTGACAATGCGTTTCATTGGTCTGTGTACGGACTATTTTAGAAGACTTGCCCAAAGAAGTTAGGGTCCTAAGCTAGGGACCCAAGCAATCCTGAAAGAATTCAACCTAATTAGTGAAGAGATAGATTAAGCATTGTGCTCGTGAGAACCTCAAACTCTCCCCTTTGTCAAGCAAAGTTGACCCTGCCTGAGGCAGGAAAAACAGAGTTTAAAGAGAACAGACATTAGCATGGGAAGAGGCCCATCTATTCCAGCTGAATCCCCGCCGGGCTGCCTTTTTTCCAGTTGGAAAGGTAGAGCTATGAATAAGCCCTTGACCAAAAAGCCGATGATTCGCCTGTATAACAGGATATGGCCTCAATACCAGTTGGGGGAACAAGAACAGTGGCCCCCAGAGGGGTCTTTACGTTATGCTACAATACTTCAATTGGATTTGTCCTGGAGAAGAACTAGAAAGTGGGACCTTATGTACAAGAAGGTAAAGAAAAGAAAAATTTTCAAAGCCTTCAGGTCTCTCTACCAGACCTTGCGCCCCCCTAATCAGGTTTTCTTCCAGGGAAAATCAAAGGCCAAAGTACTCCCTGAATCCTCCTCAGAGGACCCCCTCCTAGAGACATGGGCTATGGCCACCGTTTCGGCTCCCCCTCCCCCGTATAGGGGAGGTGCGGTAGAAGCCGAGGGGTCGGACCGTGGAACCACAAGGTCTCCAAACAGAATGGTCGAGCCCGATTCTAGCTTGGCAGGCACACCAAAGGCGGATGGAGGAGGAGGATGAGACAGTGAAGGTCCGGCTACTTCAGGTATGGTCTCCCCTTCTCATACCCCACGGGGTGCCGTTTTGGGTGAGGGTGCCTCAGGAGTCCAGGCAGGGCAATACCCCCTGAGAGAAGTTCCTGCCGGAGTGCATGATAAAGGGCAGCCACGGGGGACAATGCTGGTACATACTCCATTTTCCACCTCTGATCTATGTAACTGGAAGAGCCGCAGCTTAACCGACCGGAGTGACCCAAACAAAATGACTGAACTGTTTCTTTCGATTTTCTCTACTCACCGCCCTACCTGGGCAGATACACAGGCACTAATCACCACTCTGTTAACTTTAGAAGAACGCCCTATGGTGTTAGAGCAGGCTCGGAAAGAGGCTGATAGGCTCCATAACTTAGACCCTAGTAATGGAGCCCGACCCCCTGGGACAGAAGCCATTCCTACCAGAGATCCGGGTTGGAATCACAATGCGGAAGAAGGGGCGAATAGAATTCATTTCTATGGAGACTGCTTAATCGTTGGGTTGAGAAACGGGGCCCCCAAACCCAAGAGCTTACAAAAGTTTAGAGAAATTATCCAGGCAGGAAAGAAAGACCCATCCACTTTCTTAGAAAGAGTGACAGACACGTTTCCTCAGTACGCTGGTATCGACCCGGAAGAACCCAACAACGCCCGGCTGATAAACCTGACTTTTATTTCGCAGATTGGCCCTGATATTCAAAAAAAAAATTACAAACATTAGAAGGAGGAGTTGGGATGCCAATAGGGCAGCCGTTTGAAGTAGCTTTGAAGGTGTTCACTAACCGGAACCAGGTAGCAGAACAAAAGTCAAGACAAAAGATGAAACAAAAGGCAGCCTTACTAGCAGCAGCCTTAGCGCCCCTCCTCCGCCAGTTAAGAGGACGGAAGGGAGATAAGAACCATAAGAAGGACCACCCCGGGGCGAGGAGGGAGAGCTTTAGAACCTGACCAGTGCGCCTTCTGTAAACGACGACGGGGCCACTGGAAGCCGGAGTGCCCAGAGAGAAGGGAAAGGCGAGACGGAACAAAACTGGCCGCTCTCCAGGCTTATCCGGAAGGGCCGGCACGGTTAGATGATTCCGAATGACGGGGCCCAGGGGCTGAGACCTCGTCAGCTATCTCCCACCGCGAGCCCCAGAACCCACGCGTAACTCTAAAGGTAGGAGGACGCCCTATTGACTTTATTCTGGACACGGGTGCCACCTTTTTGCTTTTGAACACCGCGACATCTCCCCTTAGTCCACGTACTGCCCCAGTGGTAGGGGTTCCAGGAAAACTTTCAACTCGGCCTTTCCTCCAACCGGTGAATTGCGAAATTGGAAAAGACTTGTTACACCACGAGTTCCTTTATATGCCGGAATGCCCCGCAACCCCTCCTCGGGAGGGATATATTGTCAAAATTTGGGGCACGAGTCACCTTTGGGCCTTCTCGAATTTTTGGTGCAAATTCTGCCCGAACAGGCATGCGCTTTGCAAGCAGTCTTGTTGCTAGAGGAACCAGCGGCCCCTAGGGACATCCCTGTCCACATACAACAAGAAGTGAGCCCGGAAGTCTGGGCATCCAGGAGGCCGGGAAGGGCCAGGTTCGCGGAGCCAGTCAAAATTGCCCTAAAGCCTGGAGCGCCCGTTGTAAATCAGAAACAATACCCGCTCGGTAGAAAAGCTCTAGAAGGGATTACTCCACTGGTCCAAAGATGTATAGAAATTGGACTTTTAAGACCATGCCGGTCACCATATAACACCCCCATTCTGCCAGTGTTAAAGCCCGGGACAGGAGAATATCGGTTTGTGCAAGACTTAAGAAAGATGAATCAAATAGTAAAAGATATTCATTCACCCGGTAGTGCCCAGCCCATTGTACCTCTGAGCGACAACTTAGAGGTTTTCTTGGGATGGCAGGTTTCTGTCGAATCTGGATACCAGGGTTTGGAATCATGGCAAAATTTGGTGGCCCGTACGGGGCCTCCAGCCATTTGAGACGCCGTGGCCCGGCGGCGGGGCCCGGGCCTGATGGACAGTTCTCCTACCAAGCGGCCGCTGAGGACTCTCTTTGTCCCCCGAGGCGGTCCCCAGACCCGGGCTCCCCTGCAGCGCCACCGGTCCCCAACCGCGCCAAAGAGATGGGTGAAAGCAAGACCTGACCAGGATCCTGAGGTGAGTCCGCGACCCTCTCCCCGTTGCGTTCAGGGCCGGGGCGGATAGGGAGGGCCAGCGTGGCTTCCGGAAACGGACCCGGGCCCTTGGTTTCTCAGGCGAGTGGCGCCATGGAGGACCGTCCCCGTGAGTAGAATGGTAAGGAGGGACTCTTGGTGACTCTAGAGCTGGGCAGCCGAATCAGTGTGCATGGGCCGTGGGTTTCTGTATCTGGATCGTTGTCTGCCTCTGCTTGCTGCACCCTGGTTTGGGGAAGTGGGTATAGACAGCTCTGTCGATTTAGATTGGGAGATTGGAGCCCCTCCGCCTGGCATTGAGGATAGGAGGTATCTGGAGGATTGAAGTGGAGATTGAGACGTTCCTAGTAATGTGTTAGACCTCACTAAGATTCTCCTCGCTCCCTGTTTCCTTTCTGGCGTTTGTGGTCTGAGTGTTTTTCTCTGTTTGTCAGGTTTGTCTTATGTACAACCCACCTTGCTGTCTGGGAGGTTGAGACTGCAAGGTTATCGCCGTTATTTTTGTCGGTCGGTCTCTTTGTCTTATGTACCATTACTTGTCCTCATGAGGCTTTCGTTTTTTTTTTTTTTCTTCTCGGTGTCGCCATCTTGTAAATCCCTATTTATACAAAACCCCTCACCAGGTTCAAGAACAGTTTTAACCTAAGTTCTTGAGAGTGACAATGCGTTTCATTGGTCTGTGTACGGACTATTTTAGAAGACTTGCCCAAAGAAGTTAGGGTCCTAAGCTAGGGACCCAAGCAATCCTGAAAGAATTCAACCTAATTAGTGAAGAGATAGATTAAGCATTGTGCTCGTGAGAACCTCAAACTCTCCCCTTTGTCAAGCAAAGTTGACCCTGCCTGAGGCAGGAAAAACAGAGTTTAAAGAGAACAGACATTAGCATGGGAAGAGGCCCATCTATTCCAGCTGAATCCCCGCCGGGCTGCCTTTTTTCCAGTTGGAAAGGTAGAGCTATGAATAAGCCCTTGACCAAAAAGCCGATGATTCGCCTGTATAACAGGATATGGCCTCAATACCAGTTGGGGGAACAAGAACAGTGGCCCCCAGAGGGGTCTTTACGTTATGCTACAATACTTCAATTGGATTTGTCCTGGAGAAGAACTAGAAAGTGGGACCTTATGTACAAGAAGGTAAAGAAAAGAAAAATTTTCAAAGCCTTCAGGTCTCTCTACCAGACCTTGCGCCCCCCAATCAGGTTTTCTTCCAGGGAAAATCAAAGGCCAAAGTACTCCCTGAATCCTCCTCAGAGGACCCCCTCCTAGAGACATGGGCTATGGCCACCGTTTCGGCTCCCCCTCCCCCGTATAGGGGAGGTGCGGTAGAAGCCGAGGGGTCGGACCGTGGAACCACAAGGTCTCCAAACAGAATGGTCGAGCCCGATTCTAGCTTGGCAGGCACACCAAAGGCGGATGGAGGAGGAGGATGAGACAGTGAAGGTCCGGCTACTTCAGGTATGGTCTCCCCTTCTCATACCCGTTGGGGTACCGTTTTGGGTGAGGGTGCCTCAGGAGTCCAGGCAGGGCAATACCCCCTGAGAGAAGTTCCTGCCGGAGTGCATGATAAAGGGCAGCCACGGGGGACAATGCTGGTACATACTCCATTTTCCACCTCTGATCTATGTAACTGGAAGAGCCGCAGCTTAACCGACCGGAGTGACCCAAACAAAATGACTGAACTGTTTCTTTCGATTTTCTCTACTCACCGCCCTGCCTGGGCAGATACACAGGCACTAATCACCACTCTGTTAACTTTAGAAGAACGCCCTATGGTGTTAGAGCAGGCTCGGAAAGAGGCTGATAGGCTCCATAACTTAGACCCTAGTAATGGAGCCCGACCCCCTGGGACAGAGGCCATTCCTACTAGAGATCCGGGTTGGAATCACAATGCGGAAGAAGGGGCGAATAGAATTCATTTCTATGGAGACTGCTTAATCGTTGGGTTGAGAAACGGGGCCCCCAAACCCAAGAGCTTACAAAAGTTTAGAGAAATTATCCAGGCAGGAAAGAAAGACCCATCCACTTTCTTAGAAAGAGTGACAGACACGTTTCCTCAGTACGCTGGTATCGACCCGGAAGAACCCAACAACGCCCGGCTGATAAACCTGACTTTTATTTCGCAGATTGGCCCTGATATTCAAAAAAAAAATTACAAACATTAGAAGGAGGAGTTGGGATGCCAATAGGGCAGCCGTTTGAATTAGCTTTGAAGGTGTTCACTAACCGGAACCAGGTAGGAGAACAAAAGTCAAAACAAAAGATGAAACAAAAGGCAGCCTTACTAGCAGCAGCCTTAGCGCCCCTCCTCCGCCAGTTAAGAGGACGGAAGGGAGATAAGAACCATAAGAAGGACCACCCCGGGGCGAGGAGGGAGAGCTTTAGAACCTGACCAGTGCGCCTTCTATAAACGACGACGGGGCCACTGGAAGCCGGAGTGCCCAGAGAGAAGGGAAAGGCGAGACGGAACAAAACTGGCCGCTCTCCACGCTTATCCGGAAGGGCCGGCACGGTTAGATGATTCCGAATGACGGGGCCCAGGGGCTGAGACCTCGTCAGCTATCTCCCACCGCGAGCCCCAGAACCCACGCGTAACTCTAAAGGTGGGAGGACGCCCTATTGACTTTATTCTGGACACGGGTGCCACCTTTTCGCTTTTGAACACCGCGACATCTCCCCTTAGTCCACGTACTGCCCCAGTGGTAGGGGTTCCAGGAAAACTTTCAACTCGGCCTTTCCTCCAACCGGTGAATTGCGAAATTGGAAAAGACTTGTTACACCACGAGTTCCTTTATATGCCGGAATGCCCCGCAACCCCTCCTCGGGAGGGATATATTGTCAAAATTTGGGGCACGAGTCACCTTTGGGCCTTCTCGAATTTTTGGTGCAAATTCTGCCCGAACAGGCATGCGCTTTGCAAGCAGTCTTGTTGCTAGAGGAACCAGCGGCCCCTAGGGACATCCCTGTCCACATACAACAAGAAGTGAGCCCGGAAGTCTGGGCATCCAGGAGGCCGGGAAGGGCCAGGTTCGCGGAGCCAGTCAAAATTGCCCTAAAGCCTGGAGCGCCCGTTGTAAATCAGAAACAATACCCGCTCGGTAGAAAAGCTCTAGAAGGGATTACTCCACTGGTCCAAAGATGTATAGAAATTGGACTTTTAAGACCATGCCGGTCACCATATAACACCCCCATTCTGCCAGTGTTAAAGCCCGGGACAGGAGAATATCGGTTTGTGCAAGACTTAAGAAAGATGAATCAAATAGTAAAAGATATTCATTCACCCGGTAGTGCCCAGCCCATTGTACCTCTGAGCGACAACTTAGAGGTTTTCTTGGGATGGCAGGTTTCTGTCGAATCTGGATACCAGGGTTTGGAATCATGGCAAAATTTGGTGGCCCGTACGGGGCCTCCAGCCATTTGAGACGCCGTGGCCCGGCGGCGGGGCCCGGGCCTGATGGACAGTTCTCCTACCAAGCGGCCGCTGAGGACTCTCTTTGTCCCCCGAGGCTGTCCCCAGACCCGGGCTCCCCTGCAGCGCCACCGGTCCCCAACCGCGCCAAAGAGATGGGTGAAAGCAAGACCTGACCAGGATCCTGAGGTGAGTCCGCGACCCTCTCCCCGTTGCGTTCAGGGCCGGGGCGGATAGGGAGGGCCAGCGTGGCTTCCGGAAACGGACCCGGGCCCTTGGTTTCTCAGGCGAGTGGCGCCATGGAGGACCGTCCCCGTGAGTAGAATGGTAAGGAGGGACTCTTGGTGACTCTAGAGCTGGGCAGCCGAATCAGTGTGCATGGGCCGTGGGTTTCTGTATCTGGATCGTTGTCTGCCTCTGCTTGCTGCACCCTGGTTTGGGGAAGTGGGTATAGACAGCTCTGTCGATTTAGATTGGGAGATTGGAGCCCCTCCGCCTGGCATTGAGGATAGGAGGTATCTGGAGGATTGAAGTGGAGATTGAGACGTTCCTAGTAATGTGTTAGACCTCACCAAGATTCTCCTCGCTCCCTGTTTCCTTTCTGGCGTTTGTGGTCTGAGTGTTTTTCTCTGTTTGTCAGGTTTGTCTTATGTACAACCCACCTTGCTGTCTGGGAGGTTGAGACTGCAAGGTTATCGCCGTTATTTTTGGCGGTCGGTCTCTTTGTCTTATGTACCATTACTTGTCCTCATGAGGCTTTCGTTTTTTTTTTTTTCTTCTCGGTGTCGCCATCTTGTAAATCCCTATTTATACAAAACCCCTCACCAGGTTCAAGAACAGTTTTAACCTAAGTGCTTGAGAGTGACAATGCGTTTCATTGGTCTGTGTACGGACTATTTTAGAAGACTTGCCCAAAGAAGTTAGGGTCCTAAGCTAGGGACCCAAGCAATCCTGAAAGAATTCAACCTAATTAGTGAAGAGATAGATTAAGCATTGCGCTCGTGAGAACCTCAAACTCTCCCCTTTGTCAAGCAAAGTTGACCCTGCCTGAGGCAGGAAAAACAGAGTTTAAAGAGAACAGACATTAGCATGGGAAGAGGCCCATCTATTCCAGCTGAATCCCCGCTGGGCTGCCTTTTTTCCAGTTGGAAAGGTAGAGCTATGAATAAGCCCTTGACCAAAAAGCCGATGATTCGCCTGTATAACAGGATATGGCCTCAATACCAGTTGGGGGAACAAGAACAGTGGCCCCCAGAGGGGTCTTTACGTTATGCTACAATACTTCAATTGGATTTGTCCTGGAGAAGAACTAGAAAGTGGGACCTTATGTACAAGAAGGTAAAGAAAAGAAAAATTTTCAAAGCCTTCAGGTCTCTCTACCAGACCTTGCGCCCCCCTAATCAGGTTTTCTTCCAGGGAAAATCAAAGGCCAAAGTACTCCCTGAATCCTCCTCAGAGGACCCCCTCCTAGAGACATGGGCTATGGCCACCGTTTCGGCTCCCCCTCCCCCGTATAGGGGAGGTGCGGTAGAAGCCGAGGGGTCGGACCGTGGAACCACAAGGTCTCCAAACAGAATGGTCGAGCCCGATTCTAGCTTGGCAGGCACACCAAAGGCGGATGGAGGAGGAGGATGAGACAGTGAAGGTCCGGCTACTTCAGGTATGGTCTCCCCTTCTCATACCCGTTGGGGTACCGTTTTGGGTGAGGGTGCCTCAGGAGTCCAGGCAGGGCAATACCCCCTGAGAGAAGTTCCTGCCGGAGTGCATGATAAAGGGCAGCCACGGGGGACAATGCTGGTACATACTCCATTTTCCACCTCTGATCTATGTAACTGGAAGAGCCGCAGCTTAACCGACCGGAGTGACCCAAACAAAATGACTGAACTGTTTCTTTCGATTTTCTCTACTCACCGCCCTGCCTGGGCAGATACACAGGCACTAATCACCACTCTGTTAACTTTAGAAGAACGCCCTATGGTGTTAGAGCAGGCTCGGAAAGAGGCTGATAGGCTCCATAACTTAGACCCTAGTAATGGAGCCCGACCCCCTGGGACAGAAGCCATTCCTACCAGAGATCCGGGTTGGAATCACAATGCGGAAGAAGGGGTGAATAGAATTCATTTCTATGGAGACTGCTTAATCGTTGGGTTGAGAAACGGGGCCCCCAAACCCAAGAGCTTACAAAAGTTTAGAGAAAATATCCAGGCAGGAAAGAAAGACCCATCCACTTTCTTAGAAAGAGTGACAGACACGTTTCCTCAGTACTCTGGTATCGACCCGGAAGAACCCAACAACGCCCGGCTGATAAACCTGACTTTTATTTCGCAGATTGGCCCTGATATTCAAAAAAAAAATTACAAACATTAGAAGGAGGAGTTGGGATGCCAATAGGGCAGCCGTTTGAAGTAGCTTTGAAGGTGTTCACTAACCGGAACCAGGTAGCAGAACAAAAGTCAAGACAAAAGATGAAACAAAAGGCAGCCTTACTAGCAGCAGCCTTAGCGCCCCTCCTCCGCCAGTTAAGAGGACGGAAGGGAGATAAGAACCATAAGAAGGACCACCCCGGGGCGAGGAGGGAGAGCTTTAGAACCTGACCAGTGCGCCTTCTGTAAAGGACGACGGGGCTACTGGAAGCCGGAGTGCCCAGAGAGAAGGGAAAGGCGAGACGGAACAAAACTGGCCGCACTCCACGCTTATCCGGAAGGGCCGGCACGGTTAGATGATTCCGAATGACGGGGCCCAGGGGCTGAGACCTCGTCAGCTATCTCCCACCGCGAGCCCCAGAACCCACGCGTAACTCTAAAGGTGGGAGGACGCCCTATTGACTTTATTCTGGACACGGGTGCCACCTTTTTGCTTTTGAACACCGCGACATCTCCCCTTAGTCCACGTACTGCCCCAGTGGTAGGGGTTCCAGGAAAACTTTCAACTCGGCCTTTCCTCCAACCGGTGAATTGCGAAATTGGAAAATACTTGTTACACCACGAGTTCCTTTATATGCCGGAATGCCCCGCAACCCCTCCTCGGGAGGGATATATTGTCAAAATTTGGGGCACGAGTCACCTTTGGGGCTTCTCGAATTTTTGGTGCAAATTCTGCCCGAACAGGCATGCGCTTTGCAAGCAGTCTTGTTGCTAGAGGAACCAGCGGCCCCTAGGGACATCCCTGTCCACATACAACAAGAAGTGAGCCCGGAAGTCTGGGCATCCAGGAGGCCGGGAAGGGCCAGGTTCGCGGAGCCAGTCAAAATTGCCCTAAAGCCTGGAGCGCCCGTTGTAAATCAGAAACAATACCCGCTCGGTAGAAAAGCTCTAGAAGGGATTACTCCACTGGTCCAAAGATGTATAGAAATTGGACTTTTAAGACCATGCCGGTCACCATATAACACCCCCATTCTGCCAGTGTTAAAGCCCGGGACAGGAGAATATCGGTTTGTGCAAGACTTAAGAAAGATGAATCAAATAGTAAAAGATATTCATTCACCCGGTAGTGCCCAGCCCATTGTACCTCTGAGCGACAACTTAGAGGTTTTCTTGGGATGGCAGGTTTCTGTCGAATCTGGATACCAGGGTTTGGAATCATGGCAAAATTTGGTGGCCCGTACGGGGCCTCCAGCCATTTGAGACGCCGTGGCCCGGCGGCGGGGCCCGGGCCTGATGGACAGTTCTCCTACCAAGCGGCCGCTGAGGACTCTCTTTGTCCCCCGAGGCGGTCCCCAGACCCGGGCTCCCCTGCAGCGCCACCGGTCCCCAACCGCGCCAAAGAGATGGGTGAAAGCAAGACCTGACCAGGATCCTGAGGTGAGTCCGTGACCCTCTCCCCGTTGCGTTCAGGGCCGGGGCAGATAGGGAGGGCCAGCGTGGCTTCCGGAAACGGACCCGGGCCCTTGGTTTCTCAGGCGAGTGGCGCCATGGAGGACCGTCCCCGTGAGTAGAATGGTAAGGAGGGACTCTTGGTGACTCTAGAGCTGGGCAGCCGAATCAGTGTGCATGGGCCGTGGGTTTCTGTATCTGGATCGTTGTCTGCCTCTGCTTGCTGCACCCTGGTTTGGGGAAGTGGGTATAGACAGCTCTGTCGATTTAGATTGGGAGATTGGAGCCCCTCCGCCTGGCATTGAGGATAGGAGGTATCTGGAGGATTGAAGTGGAGATTGAGACGTTCCTAGTAATGTGTTAGACCTCACTAAGATTCTCCTCGCTCCCTGTTTCCTTTCTGGCGTTTGTGGTCTGAGTGTTTTTCTCTGTTTGTCAGGTTTGTCTTACGTACAACCCACATTGCTGTCTGGGAGGCTGAGAGTGCTAGGTTATCGCCGTTATTTTTGTCGGTCGGTCTCTTTGTCTTATGTACCATTACTTGTCCTCATGAGGCTTTCGTTTTTTTTTTTTTTCTTCTCGGTGTCGCCATCTTGTAAATCCCTATTTATACAAAACCCCTCACCAGGTTCAAGAACAGTTTTAACCTAAGTTCTTGAGAGTGACAATGCGTTTCATTGGTCTGTGTACGGACTATTTTAGAAGACTTGCCCAAAGAAGTTAGGGTCCTAAGCTAGGGACCCAAGCAATCCTGAAAGAATTCAACCTAATTAGTGAAGAGATAGATTAAGCATTGTGCTCGTGAGAACCTCAAACTCTCCCCTTTGTCAAGCAAAGTTGACCCTGCCTGAGGCAGGAAAAACAGAGTTTAAAGAGAACAGACATTAGCATGGGAAGAGGCCCATCTATTCCAGCTGAATCCCCGCTGGGCTGCCTTTTTTCCAGTTGGAAAGGTAGAGCTATGAATAAGCCCTTGACCAAAAAGCCGATGATTCGCCTGTATAACAGGATATGGCCTCAATACCAGTTGGGGGAACAAGAACAGTGGCCCCCAGAGGGGTCTTTACGTTATGCTACAATACTTCAATTGGATTTGTCCTGGAGAAGAACTAGAAAGTGGGACCTTATGTACAAGAAGGTAAAGAAAAGAAAAATTTTCAAAGCCTTCAGGTCTCTCTACCAGACCTTGCGCCCCCCTAATCAGGTTTTCTTCCAGGGAAAATCAAAGGCCAAAGTACTCCCTGAATCCTCCTCAGAGGACCCCCTCCTAGAGACATGGGCTATGGCCACCGTTTCGGCTCCCCCTCCCCCGTATAGGGGAGGTGCGGTAGAAGCCGAGGGGTCGGACCGTGGAACCACAAGGTCTCCAAACAGAATGGTCGAGCCCGATTCTAGCTTGGCAGGCACACCAAAGGCGGATGGAGGAGGAGGATGAGACAGTGAAGGTCCGGCTACTTCAGGTATGGTCTCCCCTTCTCATACCCGTTGGGGTACCGTTTTGGGTGAGGGTGCCTCAGGAGTCCAGGCAGGGCAATACCCCCTGAGAGAAGTTCCTGCCGGAGTGCATGATAAAGGGCAGCCACGGGGGACAATGCTGGTACATACTCCATTTTCCACCTCTGATCTATGTAACTGGAAGAGCCGCAGCTTAACCGACCGGAGTGACCCAAACAAAATGACTGAACTGTTTCTTTCGATTTTCTCTACTCACCGCCCTGCCTGGGCAGATACACAGGCACTAATCACCACTCTGTAAACTTTAGAAGAACGCCCTATGGTGTTAGAGCAGGCTCGGAAAGAGGCTGATAGGCTCCATAACTTAGACCCTAGTAATGGAGCCCGACCCCCTGGGACAGAGGCCATTCCTACTAGAGATCCGGGTTGGAATCACAATGCGGAAGAAGGGGCGAATAGAATTCATTTCTATGGAGACTGCTTAATCGTTGGGTTGAGAAACGGGGCCCCCAAACCCAAGAGCTTACAAAAGTTTAGAGAAAATATCCAGGCAGGAAAGAAAGACCCATCCACTTTCTTAGAAAGAGTGACAGACACGTTTCCTCAGTACGCTGGTATCGACCCGGAAGAACCCAACAACGCCCGGCTGATAAACCTGACTTTTATTTCGCAGATTGGCCCTGATATTCAAAAAAAAAATTACAAACATTAGAAGGAGGAGTTGGGATGCCAATAGGGCAGCCGTTTGAAGTAGCTTTGAAGGTGTTCACTAACCGGAACCAGGTAGCAGAACAAAAGTCAAGACAAAAGATGAAACAAAAGGCAGCCTTACTAGCAGCAGCCTTAGCGCCCCTCCTCCGCCAGTTAAGAGGACGGAAGGGAGATAAGAACCATAAGAAGGACCACCCCGGGGCGAGGAGGGAGAGCTTTAGAACCTGACCAGTGCGCCTTCTGTAAAGGACGACGGGGCTACTGGAAGCCGGAGTGCCCAGAGAGAAGGGAAAGGCGAGACGGAACAAAACTGGCCGCACTCCACGCTTATCCGGAAGGGCCGGCACGGTTAGATGATTCCGAATGACGGGGCCCAGGGGCTGAGACCTCGTCAGCTATCTCCCACCGCGAGCCCCAGAACCCACGCGTAACTCTAAAGGTGGGAGGACGCCCTATTGACTTTATTCTGGACACGGGTGCCACCTTTTTGCTTTTGAACACCGCGACATCTCCCCTTAGTCCACGTACTGCCCCAGTGGTAGGGGTTCCAGGAAAACTTTCAACTCGGCCTTTCCTCCAACCGGTGAATTGCGAAATTGGAAAAGACTTGTTACACCACGAGTTCCTTTATATGCCGGAATGCCCCGCAACCCCTCCTCGGGAGGGATATATTGTCAAAATTTGGGGCACGAGTCACCTTTGGGGCTTCTCGAATTTTTGGTGCAAATTCTGCCCGAACAGGCATGCGCTTTGCAAGCAGTCTTGTTGCTAGAGGAACCAGCGGCCCCTAGGGACATCCCTGTCCACATACAACAAGAAGTGAGCCCGGAAGTCTGGGCATCCAGGAGGCCGGGAAGGGCCAGGTTCGCGGAGCCAGTCAAAATTGCCCTAAAGCCTGGAGCGCCCGTTGTAAATCAGAAACAATACCCGCTCGGTAGAAAAGCTCTAGAAGGGATTACTCCACTGGTCCAAAGATGTATAGAAATTGGACTTTTAAGACCATGCCGGTCACCATATAACACCCCCATTCTGCCAGTGTTAAAGCCCGGGACAGGAGAATATCGGTTTGTGCAAGACTTAAGAAAGATGAATCAAATAGTAAAAGATATTCATTCACCCGGTAGTGCCCAGCCCATTGTACCTCTGAGCGACAACTTAGAGGTTTTCTTGGGATGGCAGGTTTCTGTCGAATCTGGATACCAGGGTTTGGAATCATGGCAAAATTTGGTGGCCCGTACGGGGCCTCCAGCCATTTGAGACGCCGTGGCCCGGCGGCGGGGCCCGGGCCTGATGGACAGTTCTCCTACCAAGCGGCCGCTGAGGACTCTCTTTGTCCCCCGAGGCGGTCCCCAGACCCGGGCTCCCCTGCAGCGCCACCGGTCCCCAACCGCGCCAAAGAGATGGGTGAAAGCAAGACCTGACCAGGATCCTGAGGTGAGTCCGCGACCCTCTCCCCGTTGCGTTCAGGGCCGGGGCGGATAGGGAGGGCCAGCGTGGCTTCCGGAAACGGACCCGGGCCCTTGGTTTCTCAGGCGAGTGGCGCCATGGAGGACCGTCCCCGTGAGTAGAATGGTAAGGAGGGACTCTTGGTGACTCTAGAGCTGGGCAGCCGAATCAGTGTGCATGGGCCGTGGGTTTCTGTATCTGGATCGTTGTCTGCCTCTGCTTGCTGCACCCTGGTTTGGGGAAGTGGGTATAGACAGCTCTGTCGATTTAGATTGGGAGATTGGAGCCCCTCCGCCTGGCATTGAGGATAGGAGGTATCTGGAGGATTGAAGTGGAGATTGAGACGTTCCTAGTAATGTGTTAGACCTCACTAAGATTCTCCTCGCTCCCTGTTTCCTTTCTGGCGTTTGTGGTCTGAGTGTTTTTCTCTGTTTGTCAGGTTTGTCTTATGTACAACCCACCTTGCTGTCTGGGAGGTTGAGACTGCAAGGTTATCGCCGTTATTTTTGTCGGTCGGTCTCTTTGTCTTATGTACCATTACTTGTCCTCATGAGGCTTTCGTTTTTTTTTTTTTTCTTCTCGGTGTCGCCATCTTGTAAATCCCTATTTATACAAAACCCCTCACCAGGTTCAAGAACAGTTTTAACCTAAGTTCTTGAGAGTGACAATGCGTTTCATTGGTCTGTGTACGGACTATTTTAGAAGACTTGCCCAAAGAAGTTAGGGTCCTAAGCTAGGGACCCAAGCAATCCTGAAAGAATTCAACCTAATTAGTGAAGAGATAGATTAAGCATTGTGCTCGTGAGAACCTCAAACTCTCCCCTTTGTCAAGCAAAGTTGACCCTGCCTGAGGCAGGAAAAACAGAGTTTAAAGAGAACAGACATTAGCATGGGAAGAGGCCCATCTATTCCAGCTGAATCCCCGCCGGGCTGCCTTTTTTCCAGTTGGAAAGGTAGAGCTATGAATAAGCCCTTGACCAAAAAGCCGATGATTCGCCTGTATAACAGGATATGGCCTCAATACCAGTTGGGGGAACAAGAACAGTGGCCCCCAGAGGGGTCTTTACGTTATGCTACAATACTTCAATTGGATTTGTCCTGGAGAAGAACTAGAAAGTGGGACCTTATGTACAAGAAGGTAAAGAAAAGAAAAATTTTCAAAGCCTTCAGGTCTCTCTACCAGACCTTGCGCCCCCCTAATCAGGTTTTCTTCCAGGGAAAATCAAAGGCCAAAGTACTCCCTGAATCCTCCTCAGAGGACCCCCTCCTAGAGACATGGGCTATGGCCACCGTTTCGGCTCCCCCTCCCCCGTATAGGGGAGGTGCGGTAGAAGCCGAGGGGTCGGACCGTGGAACCACAAGGTCTCCAAACAGAATGGTCGAGCCCGATTCTAGCTTGGCAGGCACACCAAAGGCGGATGGAGGAGGAGGATGAGACAGTGAAGGTCCGGCTACTTCAGGTATGGTCTCCCCTTCTCATACCCGTTGGGGTACCGTTTTGGGTGAGGGTGCCTCAGGAGTCCAGGCAGGGCAATACCCCCTGAGAGAAGTTCCTGCCGGAGTGCATGATAAAGGGCAGCCACGGGGGGCAATGCTGGTACATACTCCATTTTCCACCTCTGATCTATGTAACTGGAAGAGCCGCAGCTTAACCGACCGGAGTGACCCAAACAAAATGACTGAACTGTTTCTTTCGATTTTCTCTACTCACCGCCCTGCCTGGGCAGATACACAGGCACTAATCACCACTCTGTTAACTTTAGAAGAACGCCCTATGGTGTTAGAGCAGGCTCGGAAAGAGGCTGATAGGCTCCATAACTTAGACCCTAGTAATGGAGCCCGACCCCCTGGGACAGAGGCCATTCCTACCAGAGATCCGGGTTGGAATCACAATGCGGAAGAAGGGGCGAATAGAATTCATTTCTATGGAGACTGCTTAATCGTTGGGTTGAGAAACGGGGCCCCCAAACCCAAGAGCTTACAAAAGTTTAGAGAAAATATCCAGGCAGGAAAGAAAGACCCATCCACTTTCTTAGAAAGAGTGACAGACACGTTTCCTCAGTACTCTGGTATCGACCCGGAAGAACCCAACAACGCCCGGCTGATAAACCTGACTTTTATTTCGCAGATTGGCCCTGATATTCAAAAAAAAAATTACAAACATTAGAAGGAGGAGTTGGGATGCCAATAGGGCAGCCGTTTGAAGTAGCTTTGAAGGTGTTCACTAACCGGAACCAGGTAGCAGAACAAAAGTCAAGACAAAAGATGAAACAAAAGGCAGCCTTACTAGCAGCAGCCTTAGCGCCCCTCCTCCGCCAGTTAAGAGGACGGAAGGGAGATAAGAACCATAAGAAGGACCACCCCGGGGCGAGGAGGGAGAGCTTTAGAACCTGACCAGTGCGCCTTCTGTAAAGGACGACGGGGCTACTGGAAGCCGGAGTGCCCAGAGAGAAGGGAAAGGCGAGACGGAACAAAACTGGCCGCACTCCACGCTTATCCGGAAGGGCCGGCACGGTTAGATGATTCCGAATGACGGGGCCCAGGGGCTGAGACCTCGTCAGCTATCTCCCACCGCGAGCCCCAGAACCCACGCGTAACTCTAAAGGTGGGAGGACGCCCTATTGACTTTATTCTGGACACGGGTGCCACCTTTTTGCTTTTGAACACCGCGACATCTCCCCTTAGTCCACGTACTGCCCCAGTGGTAGGGGTTCCAGGAAAACTTTCAACTCGGCCTTTCCTCCAACCGGTGAATTGCGAAATTGGAAAAGACTTGTTACACCACGAGTTCCTTTATATGCCGGAATGCCCCGCAACCCCTCCTCGGGAGGGATATATTGTCAAAATTTGGGGCACGAGTCACCTTTGGGGCTTCTCGAATTTTTGGTGCAAATTCTGCCCGAACAGGCATGCGCTTTGCAAGCAGTCTTGTTGCTAGAGGAACCAGCGGCCCCTAGGGACATCCCTGTCCACATACAACAAGAAGTGAGCCCGGAAGTCTGGGCATCCAGGAGGCCGGGAAGGGCCAGGTTCGCGGAGCCAGTCAAAATTGCCCTAAAGCCTGGAGCGCCCGTTGTAAATCAGAAACAATACCCGCTCGGTAGAAAAGCTCTAGAAGGGATTACTCCACTGGTCCAAAGATGTATAGAAATTGGACTTTTAAGACCATGCCGGTCACCATATAACACCCCCATTCTGCCAGTGTTAAAGCCCGGGACAGGAGAATATCGGTTTGTGCAAGACTTAAGAAAGATGAATCAAATAGTAAAAGATATTCATTCACCCGGTAGTGCCCAGCCCATTGTACCTCTGAGCGACAACTTAGAGGTTTTCTTGGGATGGCAGGTTTCTGTCGAATCTGGATACCAGGGTTTGGAATCATGGCAAAATTTGGTGGCCCGTACGGGGCCTCCAGCCATTTGAGACGCCGTGGCCCGGCGGCGGGGCCCGGGCCTGATGGACAGTTCTCCTACCAAGCGGCCGCTGAGGACTCTCTTTGTCCCCCGAGGCGGTCCCCAGACCCGGGCTCCCCTGCAGCGCCACCGGTCCCCAACCGCGCCAAAGAGATGGGTGAAAGCAAGACCTGACCAGGATCCTGAGGTGAGTCCGCGACCCTCTCCCCGTTGCGTTCAGGGCCGGGGCGGATAGGGAGGGCCAGCGTGGCTTCCGGAAACGGACCCGGGCCCTTGGTTTCTCAGGCGCGTGGCGCCATGGAGGACCGTCCCCGTGAGTAGAATGGTAAGGAGGGACTCTTGGTGACTCTAGAGCTGGGCAGCCGAATCAGTGTGCATGGGCCGTGGGTTTCTGTATCTGGATCGTTGTCTGCCTCTGCTTGCTGCACCCTGGTTTGGGGAAGTGGGTATAGACAGCTCTGTCGATTTAGATTGGGAGATTGGAGCCCCTCCGCCTGGCATTGAGGATAGGAGGTATCTGGAGGATTGAAGTGGAGATTGAGACGTTCCTAGTAATGTGTTAGACCTCACTAAGATTCTCCTCGCTCCCTGTTTCCTTTCTGGCGTTTGTGGTCTGAGTGTTTTTCTCTGTTTGTCAGGTTTGTCTTATGTACAACCCACCTTGCTGTCTGGGAGGTTGAGACTGCAAGGTTATCGCCGTTATTTTTGTCGGTCGGTCTCTTTGTCTTATGTACCATTACTTGTCCTCATGAGGCTTTCGTTTTTTTTTTTTTTCTTCTCGGTGTCGCCATCTTGTAAATCCCTATTTATACAAAACCCCTCACCAGGTTCAAGAACAGTTTTAACCTAAGTTCTTGAGAGTGACAATGCGTTTCATTGGTCTGTGTACGGACTATTTTAGAAGACTTGCCCAAAGAAGTTAGGGTCCTAAGCTAGGGACCCAAGCAATCCTGAAAGAATTCAACCTAATTAGTGAAGAGATAGATTAAGCATTGTGCTCGTGAGAACCTCAAACTCTCCCCTTTGTCAAGCAAAGTTGACCCTGCCTGAGGCAGGAAAAACAGAGTTTAAAGAGAACAGACATTAGCATGGGAAGAGGCCCATCTATTCCAGCTGAATCCCCGCTGGGCTGCCTTTTTTCCAGTTGGAAAGGTAGAGCTATGAATAAGCCCTTGACCAAAAAGCCGATGATTCGCCTGTATAACAGGATATGGCCTCAATACCAGTTGGGGGAACAAGAACAGTGGCCCCCAGAGGGGTCTTTACGTTATGCTACAATACTTCAATTGGATTTGTCCTGGAGAAGAACTAGAAAGTGGGACCTTATGTACAAGAAGGTAAAGAAAAGAAAAATTTTCAAAGCCTTCAGGTCTCTCTACCAGACCTTGCGCCCCCCTAATCAGGTTTTCTTCCAGGGAAAATCAAAGGCCAAAGTACTCCCTGAATCCTCCTCAGAGGACCCCCTCCTAGAGACATGGGCTATGGCCACCGTTTCGGCTCCCCCTCCCCCGTATAGGGGAGGTGCGGTAGAAGCCGAGGGGTCGGACCGTGGAACCACAAGGTCTCCAAACAGAATGGTCGAGCCCGATTCTAGCTTGGCAGGCACACCAAAGGCGGATGGAGGAGGAGGATGAGACAGTGAAGGTCCGGCTACTTCAGGTATGGTCTCCCCTTCTCATACCCCACGGGGTGCCGTTTTGGGTGAGGGTGCCTCAGGAGTCCAGGCAGGACAATACCCCCTGAGAGAAGTTCCTGCCGGAGTGCATGATAAAGGGCAGCCACGGGGGACAATGCTGGTACATACTCCATTTTCCACCTCTGATCTATGTAACTGGAAGAGCCGCAGCTTAACCGACCGGAGTGACCCAAACAAAATGACTGAACTGTTTCTTTCGATTTTCTCTACTCACCGCCCTACCTGGGCAGATACACAGGCACTAATCACCACTCTGTTAACTTTAGAAGAACGCCCTATGGTGTTAGAGCAGGCTCGGAAAGAGGCTGATAGGCTCCATAACTTAGACCCTAGTAATGGAGCCCGACCCCCTGGGACAGAAGCCATTCCTACCAGAGATCCGGGTTGGAATCACAATGCGGAAGAAGGGGCGAATAGAATTCATTTCTATGGAGACTGCTTAATCGTTGGGTTGAGAAACGGGGCCCCCAAACCCAAGAGCTTACAAAAGTTTAGAGAAAATATCCAGGCAGGAAAGAAAGACCCATCCACTTTCTTAGAAAGAGTGACAGACACGTTTCCTCAGTACTCTGGTATCGACCCGGAAGAACCCAACAACGCCCGGCTGATAAACCTGACTTTTATTTCGCAGATTGGCCCTGATATTCAAAAAAAAATTACAAACATTAGAAGGAGGAGTTGGGATGCCAATAGGGCAGCCGTTTGAAGTAGCTTTGAAGGTGTTCACTAACCGGAACCAGGTAGCAGAACAAAAGTCAAGACAAAAGATGAAACAAAAGGCAGCCTTACTAGCAGCAGCCTTAGCGCCCCTCCTCCGCCAGTTAAGAGGACGGAAGGGAGATAAGAACCATAAGAAGGACCACCCCGGGGCGAGGAGGGAGAGCTTTAGAACCTGACCAGTGCGCCTTCTGTAAAGGACGACGGGGCTACTGGAAGCCGGAGTGCCCAGAGAGAAGGGAAAGGCGAGACGGAACAAAACTGGCCGCACTCCACGCTTATCCGGAAGGGCCGGCACGGTTAGATGATTCCGAATGACGGGGCCCAGGGGCTGAGACCTCGTCAGCTATCTCCCACCGCGAGCCCCAGAACCCACGCGTAACTCTAAAGGTGGGAGGACGCCCTATTGACTTTATTCTGGACACGGGTGCCACCTTTTTGCTTTTGAACACCGCGACATCTCCCCTTAGTCCACGTACTGCCCCAGTGGTAGGGGTTCCAGGAAAACTTTCAACTCGGCCTTTCCTCCAACCGGTGAATTGCGAAATTGGAAAAGACTTGTTACACCACGAGTTCCTTTATATGCCGGAATGCCCCGCAACCCCTCCTCGGGAGGGATATATTGTCAAAATTTGGGGCACGAGTCACCTTTGGGGCTTCTCGAATTTTTGGTGCAAATTCTGCCCGAACAGGCATGCGCTTTGCAAGCAGTCTTGTTGCTAGAGGAACCAGCGGCCCCTAGGGACATCCCTGTCCACATACAACAAGAAGTGAGCCCGGAAGTCTGGGCATCCAGGAGGCCGGGAAGGGCCAGGTTCGCGGAGCCAGTCAAAATTGCCCTAAAGCCTGGAGCGCCCGTTGTAAATCAGAAACAATACCCGCTCGGTAGAAAAGCTCTAGAAGGGATTACTCCACTGGTCCAAAGATGTATAGAAATTGGACTTTTAAGACCATGCCGGTCACCATATAACACCCCCATTCTGCCAGTGTTAAAGCCCGGGACAGGAGAATATCGGTTTGTGCAAGACTTAAGAAAGATGAATCAAATAGTAAAAGATATTCATTCACCCGGTAGTGCCCAGCCCATTGTACCTCTGAGCGACAACTTAGAGGTTTTCTTGGGATGGCAGGTTTCTGTCGAATCTGGATACCAGGGTTTGGAATCATGGCAAAATTTGGTGGCCCGTACGGGGCCTCCAGCCATTTGAGACGCCGTGGCCCGGCGGCGGGGCCCGGGCCTGATGGACAGTTCTCCTACCAAGCGGCCGCTGAGGACTCTCTTTGTCCCCCGAGGCGGTCCCCAGACCCGGGCTCCCCTGCAGCGCCACCGGTCCCCAACCGCGCCAAAGAGATGGGTGAAAGCAAGACCTGACCAGGATCCTGAGGTGAGTCCGCGACCCTCTCCCCGTTGCGTTCAGGGCCGGGGCGGATAGGGAGGGCCAGCGTGGCTTCCGGAAACGGACCCGGGCCCTTGGTTTCTCAGGCGAGTGGCGCCATGGAGGACCGTCCCCGTGAGTAGAATGGTAAGGAGGGACTCTTGGTGACTCTAGAGCTGGGCAGCCGAATCAGTGTGCATGGGCCGTGGGTTTCTGTATCTGGATCGTTGTCTGCCTCTGCTTGCTGCACCCTGGTTTGGGGAAGTGGGTATAGACAGCTCTGTCGATTTAGATTGGGAGATTGGAGCCCCTCCGCCTGGCATTGAGGATAGGAGGTATCTGGAGGATTGAAGTGGAGATTGAGACGTTCCTAGTAATGTGTTAGACCTCACTAAGATTCTCCTCGCTCCCTGTTTCCTTTCTGGCGTTTGTGGTCTGAGTGTTTTTCTCTGTTTGTCAGGTTTGTCTTACGTACAACCCACCTTGCTGTCTGGGAGGTTGAGACTGCAAGGTTATCGCCGTTATTTTTGTCGGTCGGTCTCTTTGTCTTATGTACCATTACTTGTCCTCATGAGGCTTTCGTTTTTTTTTTTTTTCTTCTCGGTGTCGCCATCTTGTAAATCCCTATTTATACAAAACCCCTCACCAGGTTCAAGAACAGTTTTAACCTAAGTTCTTGAGAGTGACAATGCGTTTCATTGGTCTGTGTACGGACTATTTTAGAAGACTTGCCCAAAGAAGTTAGGGTCCTAAGCTAGGGACCCAAGCAATCCTGAAAGAATTCAACCTAATTAGTGAAGAGATAGATTAAGCATTGTGCTCGTGAGAACCTCAAACTCTCCCCTTTGTCAAGCAAAGTTGACCCTGCCTGAGGCAGGAAAAACAGAGTTTAAAGAGAACAGACATTAGCATGGGAAGAGGCCCATCTATTCCAGCTGAATCCCCGCCGGGCTGCCTTTTTTCCAGTTGGAAAGGTAGAGCTATGAATAAGCCCTTGACCAAAAAGCCGATGATTCGCCTGTATAACAGGATATGGCCTCAATACCAGTTGGGGGAACAAGAACAGTGGCCCCCAGAGGGGTCTTTACGTTATGCTACAATACTTCAATTGGATTTGTCCTGGAGAAGAACTAGAAAGTGGGACCTTATGTACAAGAAGGTAAAGAAAAGAAAAATTTTCAAAGCCTTCAGGTCTCTCTACCAGACCTTGCGCCCCCCTAATCAGGTTTTCTTCCAGGGAAAATCAAAGGCCAAAGTACTCCCTGAATCCTCCTCAGAGGACCCCCTCCTAGAGACATGGGCTATGGCCACCGTTTCGGCTCCCCCTCCCCCGTATAGGGGAGGTGCGGTAGAAGCCGAGGGGTCGGACCGTGGAACCACAAGGTCTCCAAACAGAATGGTCGAGCCCGATTCTAGCTTGGCAGGCACACCAAAGGCGGATGGAGGAGGAGGATGAGACAGTGAAGGTCCGGCTACTTCAGGTATGGTCTCCCCTTCTCATACCCGTTGGGGTACCGTTTTGGGTGAGGGTGCCTCAGGAGTCCAGGCAGGGCAATACCCCCTGAGAGAAGTTCCTGCCGGAGTGCATGATAAAGGGCAGCCACGGGGGACAATGCTGGTACATACTCCATTTTCCACCTCTGATCTATGTAACTGGAAGAGCCGCAGCTTAACCGACCGGAGTGACCCAAACAAAATGACTGAACTGTTTCTTTCGATTTTCTCTACTCACCGCCCTGCCTGGGCAGATACACAGGCACTAATCACCACTCTGTTAACTTTAGAAGAACGCCCTATGGTGTTAGAGCAGGCTCGGAAAGAGGCTGATAGGCTCCATAACTTAGACCCTAGTAATGGAGCCCGACCCCCTGGGACAGAGGCCATTCCTACCAGAGATCCGGGTTGGAATCACAATGCGGAAGAAGGGGCGAATAGAATTCATTTCTATGGAGACTGCTTAATCGTTGGGTTGAGAAACGGGGCCCCCAAACCCAAGAGCTTACAAAAGTTTAGAGAAAATATCCAGGCAGGAAAGAAAGACCCATCCACTTTCTTAGAAAGAGTGACAGACACGTTTCCTCAGTACTCTGGTATCGACCCGGAAGAACCCAACAACGCCCGGCTGATAAACCTGACTTTTATTTCGCAGATTGGCCCTGATATTCAAAAAAAAAATTACAAACATTAGAAGGAGGAGTTGGGATGCCAATAGGGCAGCCGTTTGAAGTAGCTTTGAAGGTGTTCACTAACCGGAACCAGGTAGCAGAACAAAAGTCAAGACAAAAGATGAAACAAAAGGCAGCCTTACTAGCAGCAGCCTTAGCGCCCCTCCTCCGCCAGTTAAGAGGACGGAAGGGAGATAAGAACCATAAGAAGGACCACCCCGGGGCGAGGAGGGAGAGCTTTAGAACCTGACCAGTGCGCCTTCTGTAAAGGACGACGGGGCTACTGGAAGCCGGAGTGCCCAGAGAGAAGGGAAAGGCGAGACGGAACAAAACTGGCCGCACTCCACGCTTATCCGGAAGGGCCGGCACGGTTAGATGATTCCGAATGACGGGGCCCAGGGGCTGAGACCTCGTCAGCTATCTCCCACCGCGAGCCCCAGAACCCACGCGTAACTCTAAAGGTGGGAGGACGCCCTATTGACTTTATTCTGGACACGGGTGCCACCTTTTTGCTTTTGAACACCGCGACATCTCCCCTTAGTCCACGTACTGCCCCAGTGGTAGGGGTTCCAGGAAAACTTTCAACTCGGCCTTTCCTCCAACCGGTGAATTGCGAAATTGGAAAAGACTTGTTACACCACGAGTTCCTTTATATGCCGGAATGCCCCGCAACCCCTCCTCGGGAGGGATATATTGTCAAAATTTGGGGCACGAGTCACCTTTGGGGCTTCTCGAATTTTTGGTGCAAATTCTGCCCGAACAGGCATGCGCTTTGCAAGCAGTCTTGTTGCTAGAGGAACCAGCGGCCCCTAGGGACATCCCTGTCCACATACAACAAGAAGTGAGCCCGGAAGTCTGGGCATCCAGGAGGCCGGGAAGGGCCAGGTTCGCGGAGCCAGTCAAAATTGCCCTAAAGCCTGGAGCGCCCGTTGTAAATCAGAAACAATACCCGCTCGGTAGAAAAGCTCTAGAAGGGATTACTCCACTGGTCCAAAGATGTATAGAAATTGGACTTTTAAGACCATGCCGGTCACCATATAACACCCCCATTCTGCCAGTGTTAAAGCCCGGGACAGGAGAATATCGGTTTGTGCAAGACTTAAGAAAGATGAATCAAATAGTAAAAGATATTCATTCACCCGGTAGTGCCCAGCCCATTGTACCTCTGAGCGACAACTTAGAGGTTTTCTTGGGATGGCAGGTTTCTGTCGAATCTGGATACCAGGGTTTGGAATCATGGCAAAATTTGGTGGCCCGTACGGGGCCTCCAGCCATTTGAGACGCCGTGGCCCGGCGGCGGGGCCCGGGCCTGATGGACAGTTCTCCTACCAAGCGGCCGCTGAGGACTCTCTTTGTCCCCCGAGGCGGTCCCCAGACCCGGGCTCCCCTGCAGCGCCACCGGTCCCCAACCGCGCCAAAGAGATGGGTGAAAGCAAGACCTGACCAGGATCCTGAGGTGAGTCCGCGACCCTCTCCCCGTTGCGTTCAGGGCCGGGGCGGATAGGGAGGGCCAGCGTGGCTTCCGGAAACGGACCCGGGCCCTTGGTTTCTCAGGCGAGTGGCGCCATGGAGGACCGTCCCCGTGAGTAGAATGGTAAGGAGGGACTCTTGGTGACTCTAGAGCTGGGCAGCCGAATCAGTGTGCATGGGCCGTGGGTTTCTGTATCTGGATCGTTGTCTGCCTCTGCTTGCTGCACCCTGGTTTGGGGAAGTGGGTATAGACAGCTCTGTCGATTTAGATTGGGAGATTGGAGCCCCTCCGCCTGGCATTGAGGATAGGAGGTATCTGGAGGATTGAAGTGGAGATTGAGACGTTCCTAGTAATGTGTTAGACCTCACTAAGATTCTCCTCGCTCCCTGTTTCCTTTCTGGCGTTTGTGGTCTGAGTGTTTTTCTCTGTTTGTCAGGTTTGTCTTATGTACAACCCACCTTGCTGTCTGGGAGGTTGAGACTGCAAGGTTATCGCCGTTATTTTTGTCGGTCGGTCTCTTTGTCTTATGTACCATTACTTGTCCTCATGAGGCTTTCGTTTTTTTTTTTTTTCTTCTCGGTGTCGCCATCTTGTAAATCCCTATTTATACAAAACCCCTCACCAGGTTCAAGAACAGTTTTAACCTAAGTTCTTGAGAGTGACAATGCGTTTCATTGGTCTGTGTACGGACTATTTTAGAAGACTTGCCCAAAGAAGTTAGGGTCCTAAGCTAGGGACCCAAGCAATCCTGAAAGAATTCAACCTAATTAGTGAAGAGATAGATTAAGCATTGTGCTCGTGAGAACCTCAAACTCTCCCCTTTGTCAAGCAAAGTTGACCCTGCCTGAGGCAGGAAAAACAGAGTTTAAAGAGAACAGACATTAGCATGGGAAGAGGCCCATCTATTCCAGCTGAATCCCCGCCGGGCTGCCTTTTTTCCAGTTGGAAAGGTAGAGCTATGAATAAGCCCTTGACCAAAAAGCCGATGATTCGCCTGTATAACAGGATATGGCCTCAATACCAGTTCGGGGAACAAGAACAGTGGCCCCCAGAGGGGTCTTTACGTTATGCTACAATACTTCAATTGGATTTGTCCTGGAGAAGAACTAGAAAGTGGGACCTTATGTACAAGAAGGTAAAGAAAAGAAAAATTTTCAAAGCCTTCAGGTCTCTCTACCAGACCTTGCGCCCCCCTAATCAGGTTTTCTTCCAGGGAAAATCAAAGGCCAAAGTACTCCCTGAATCCTCCTCAGAGGACCCCCTCCTAGAGACATGGGCTATGGCCACCGTTTCGGCTCCCCCTCCCCCGTATAGGGGAGGTGCGGTAGAAGCCGAGGGGTCGGACCGTGGAACCACAAGGTCTCCAAACAGAATGGTCGAGCCCGATTCTAGCTTGGCAGGCACACCAAAGGCGGATGGAGGAGGAGGATGAGACAGTGAAGGTCCGGCTACTTCAGGTATGGTCTCCCCTTCTCATACCCGTTGGGGTACCGTTTTGGGTGAGGGTGCCTCAGGAGTCCAGGCAGGGCAATACCCCCTGAGAGAAGTTCCTGCCGGAGTGCATGATAAAGGGCAGCCACGGGGGACAATGCTGGTACATACTCCATTTTCCACCTCTGATCTATGTAACTGGAAGAGCCGCAGCTTAACCGACCGGAGTGACCCAAACAAAATGACTGAACTGTTTCTTTCGATTTTCTCTACTCACCGCCCTGCCTGGGCAGATACACAGGCACTAATCACCACTCTGTTAACTTTAGAAGAACGCCCTATGGTGTTAGAGCAGGCTCGGAAAGAGGCTGATAGGCTCCATAACTTAGACCCTAGTAATGGAGCCCGACCCCCTGGGACAGAAGCCATTCCTACCAGAGATCCGGGTTGGAATCACAATGCGGAAGAAGGGGCGAATAGAATTCATTTCTATGGAGACTGCTTAATCGTTGGGTTGAGAAACGGGGCCCCCAAACCCAAGAGCTTACAAAAGTTTAGAGAAATTATCCAGGCAGGAAAGAAAGACCCATCCACTTTCTTAGAAAGAGTGACAGACACGTTTCCTCAGTACGCTGGTATCGACCCGGAAGAACCCAACAACGCCCGGCTGATAAACCTGACTTTTATTTCGCAGATTGGCCCTGATATTCAAAAAAAAAATTACAAACATTAGAAGGAGGAGTTGGGATGCCAATAGGGCAGCCGTTTGAAGTAGCTTTGAAGGTGTTCACTAACCGGAACCAGGTAGCAGAACAAAAGTCAAAACAAAAGATGAAACAAAAGGCAGCCTTACTAGCAGCAGCCTTAGCGCCCCTCCTCCGCCAGTTAAGAGGACGGAAGGGAGATAAGAACCATAAGAAGGACCACCCCGGGGCGAGGAGGGAGAGCTTTAGAACCTGACCAGTGCGCCTTCTGTAAACGACGACGGGGCCACTGGAAGCCGGAGTGCCCAGAGAGAAGGGAAAGGCGAGACGGAACAAAACTGGCCGCTCTCCAGGCTTATCCGGAAGGGCCGGCACGGTTAGATGATTCCGAATGACGGGGCCCAGGGGCTGAGACCTCGTCAGCTATCTCCCACCGCGAGCCCCAGAACCCACGCGTAACTCTAAAGGTGGGAGGACGCCCTATTGACTTTATTCTGGACACGGGTGCCACCTTTTTGCTTTTGAACACCGCGACATCTCCCCTTAGTCCACGTACTGCCCCAGTGGTAGGGGTTCCAGGAAAACTTTCAACTCGGCCTTTCCTCCAACCGGTGAATTGCGAAATTGGAAAAGACTTGTTACACCACGAGTTCCTTTATATGCCGGAATGCCCCGCAACCCCTCCTCGGGAGGGATATATTGTCAAAATTTGGGGCACGAGTCACCTTTGGGGCTTCTCGAATTTTTGGTGCAAATTCTGCCCGAACAGGCATGCGCTTTGCAAGCAGTCTTGTTGCTAGAGGAACCAGCGGCCCCTAGGGACATCCCTGTCCACATACAACAAGAAGTGAGCCCGGAAGTCTGGGCATCCAGGAGGCCGGGAAGGGCCAGGTTCGCGGAGCCAGTCAAAATTGCCCTAAAGCCTGGAGCGCCCGTTGTAAATCAGAAACAATACCCGCTCGGTAGAAAAGCTCTAGAAGGGATTACTCCACTGGTCCAAAGATGTATAGAAATTGGACTTTTAAGACCATGCCGGTCACCATATAACACCCCCATTCTGCCAGTGTTAAAGCCCGGGACAGGAGAATATCGGTTTGTGCAAGACTTAAGAAAGATGAATCAAATAGTAAAAGATATTCATTCACCCGGTAGTGCCCAGCCCATTGTACCTCTGAGCGACAACTTAGAGGTTTTCTTGGGATGGCAGGTTTCTGTCGAATCTGGATACCAGGGTTTGGAATCATGGCAAAATTTGGTGGCCCGTACGGGGCCTCCAGCCATTTGAGACGCCGTGGCCCGGCGGCGGGGCCCGGGCCTGATGGACAGTTCTCCTACCAAGCGGCCGCTGAGGACTCTCTTTGTCCCCCGAGGCGGTCCCCAGACCCGGGCTCCCCTGCAGCGCCACCGGTCCCCAACCGCGCCAAAGAGATGGGTGAAAGCAAGACCTGACCAGGATCCTGAGGTGAGTCCGCGACCCTCTCCCCGTTGCGTTCAGGGCCGGGGCGGATAGGGAGGGCCAGCGTGGCTTCCGGAAACGGACCCGGGCCCTTGGTTTCTCAGGCGAGTGGCGCCATGGAGGACCGTCCCCGTGAGTAGAATGGTAAGGAGGGACTCTTGGTGACTCTAGAGCTGGGCAGCCGAATCAGTGTGCATGGGCCGTGGGTTTCTGTATCTGGATCGTTGTCTGCCTCTGCTTGCTGCACCCTGGTTTGGGGAAGTGGGTATAGACAGCTCTGTCGATTTAGATTGGGAGATTGGAGCCCCTCCGCCTGGCATTGAGGATAGGAGGTATCTGGAGGATTGAAGTGGAGATTGAGACGTTCCTAGTAATGTGTTAGACCTCACTAAGATTCTCCTCGCTCCCTGTTTCCTTTCTGGCGTTTGTGGTCTGAGTGTTTTTCTCTGTTTGTCAGGTTTGTCTTATGTACAACCCACCTTGCTGTCTGGGAGGTTGAGACTGCAAGGTTATCGCCGTTATTTTTGTCGGTCGGTCTCTTTGTCTTATGTACCATTACTTGTCCTCATGAGGCTTTCGTTTTTTTTTTTTTTCTTCTCGGTGTCGCCATCTTGTAAATCCCTATTTATACAAAACCCCTCACCAGGTTCAAGAACAGTTTTAACCTAAGTTCTTGAGAGTGACAATGCGTTTCATTGGTCTGTGTACGGACTATTTTAGAAGACTTGCCCAAAGAAGTTAGGGTCCTAAGCTAGGGACCCAAGCAATCCTGAAAGAATTCAACCTAATTAGTGAAGAGATAGATTAAGCATTGTGCTCGTGAGAACCTCAAACTCTCCCCTTTGTCAAGCAAAGTTGACCCTGCCTGAGGCAGGAAAAACAGAGTTTAAAGAGAACAGACATTAGCATGGGAAGAGGCCCATCTATTCCAGCTGAATCCCCGCCGGGCTGCCTTTTTTCCAGTTGGAAAGGTAGAGCTATGAATAAGCCCTTGACCAAAAAGCCGATGATTCGCCTGTATAACAGGATATGGCCTCAATACCAGTTCGGGGAACAAGAACAGTGGCCCCCAGAGGGGTCTTTACGTTATGCTACAATACTTCAATTGGATTTGTCCTGGAGAAGAACTAGAAAGTGGGACCTTATGTACAAGAAGGTAAAGAAAAGAAAAATTTTCAAAGCCTTCAGGTCTCTCTACCAGACCTTGCGCCCCCCTAATCAGGTTTTCTTCCAGGGAAAATCAAAGGCCAAAGTACTCCCTGAATCCTCCTCAGAGGACCCCCTCCTAGAGACATGGGCTATGGCCACCGTTTCGGCTCCCCCTCCCCCGTATAGGGGAGGTGCGGTAGAAGCCGAGGGGTCGGACCGTGGAACCACAAGGTCTCCAAACAGAATGGTCGAGCCCGATTCTAGCTTGGCAGGCACACCAAAGGCGGATGGAGGAGGAGGATGAGACAGTGAAGGTCCGGCTACTTCAGGTATGGTCTCCCCTTCTCATACCCGTTGGGGTACCGTTTTGGGTGAGGGTGCCTCAGGAGTCCAGGCAGGGCAATACCCCCTGAGAGAAGTTCCTGCCGGAGTGCATGATAAAGGGCAGCCACGGGGGACAATGCTGGTACATACTCCATTTTCCACCTCTGATCTATGTAACTGGAAGAGCCGCAGCTTAACCGACCGGAGTGACCCAAACAAAATGACTGAACTGTTTCTTTCGATTTTCTCTACTCACCGCCCTGCCTGGGCAGATACACAGGCACTAATCACCACTCTGTTAACTTTAGAAGAACGCCCTATGGTGTTAGAGCAGGCTCGGAAAGAGGCTGATAGGCTCCATAACTTAGACCCTAGTAATGGAGCCCGACCCCCTGGGACAGAAGCCATTCCTACCAGAGATCCGGGTTGGAATCACAATGCGGAAGAAGGGGCGAATAGAATTCATTTCTATGGAGACTGCTTAATCGTTGGGTTGAGAAACGGGGCCCCCAAACCCAAGAGCTTACAAAAGTTTAGAGAAATTATCCAGGCAGGAAAGAAAGACCCATCCACTTTCTTAGAAAGAGTGACAGACACGTTTCCTCAGTACGCTGGTATCGACCCGGAAGAACCCAACAACGCCCGGCTGATAAACCTGACTTTTATTTCGCAGATTGGCCCTGATATTCAAAAAAAAAATTACAAACATTAGAAGGAGGAGTTGGGATGCCAATAGGGCAGCCGTTTGAAGTAGCTTTGAAGGTGTTCACTAACCGGAACCAGGTAGCAGAACAAAAGTCAAAACAAAAGATGAAACAAAAGGCAGCCTTACTAGCAGCAGCCTTAGCGCCCCTCCTCCGCCAGTTAAGAGGACGGAAGGGAGATAAGAACCATAAGAAGGACCACCCCGGGGCGAGGAGGGAGAGCTTTAGAACCTGACCAGTGCGCCTTCTGTAAACGACGACGGGGCCACTGGAAGCCGGAGTGCCCAGAGAGAAGGGAAAGGCGAGACGGAACAAAACTGGCCGCTCTCCAGGCTTATCCGGAAGGGCCGGCACGGTTAGATGATTCCGAATGACGGGGCCCAGGGGCTGAGACCTCGTCAGCTATCTCCCACCGCGAGCCCCAGAACCCACGCGTAACTCTAAAGGTGGGAGGACGCCCTATTGACTTTATTCTGGACACGGGTGCCACCTTTTTGCTTTTGAACACCGCGACATCTCCCCTTAGTCCACGTACTGCCCCAGTGGTAGGGGTTCCAGGAAAACTTTCAACTCGGCCTTTCCTCCAACCGGTGAATTGCGAAATTGGAAAAGACTTGTTACACCACGAGTTCCTTTATATGCCGGAATGCCCCGCAACCCCTCCTCGGGAGGGATATATTGTCAAAATTTGGGGCACGAGTCACCTTTGGGGCTTCTCGAATTTTTGGTGCAAATTCTGCCCGAACAGGCATGCGCTTTGCAAGCAGTCTTGTTGCTAGAGGAACCAGCGGCCCCTAGGGACATCCCTGTCCACATACAACAAGAAGTGAGCCCGGAAGTCTGGGCATCCAGGAGGCCGGGAAGGGCCAGGTTCGCGGAGCCAGTCAAAATTGCCCTAAAGCCTGGAGCGCCCGTTGTAAATCAGAAACAATACCCGCTCGGTAGAAAAGCTCTAGAAGGGATTACTCCACTGGTCCAAAGATGTATAGAAATTGGACTTTTAAGACCATGCCGGTCACCATATAACACCCCCATTCTGCCAGTGTTAAAGCCCGGGACAGGAGAATATCGGTTTGTGCAAGACTTAAGAAAGATGAATCAAATAGTAAAAGATATTCATTCACCCGGTAGTGCCCAGCCCATTGTACCTCTGAGCGACAACTTAGAGGTTTTCTTGGGATGGCAGGTTTCTGTCGAATCTGGATACCAGGGTTTGGAATCATGGCAAAATTTGGTGGCCCGTACGGGGCCTCCAGCCATTTGAGACGCCGTGGCCCGGCGGCGGGGCCCGGGCCTGATGGACAGTTCTCCTACCAAGCGGCCGCTGAGGACTCTCTTTGTCCCCCGAGGCGGTCCCCAGACCCGGGCTCCCCTGCAGCGCCACCGGTCCCCAACCGCGCCAAAGAGATGGGTGAAAGCAAGACCTGACCAGGATCCTGAGGTGAGTCCGCGACCCTCTCCCCGTTGCGTTCAGGGCCGGGGCGGATAGGGAGGGCCAGCGTGGCTTCCGGAAACGGACCCGGGCCCTTGGTTTCTCAGGCGAGTGGCGCCATGGAGGACCGTCCCCGTGAGTAGAATGGTAAGGAGGGACTCTTGGTGACTCTAGAGCTGGGCAGCCGAATCAGTGTGCATGGGCCGTGGGTTTCTGTATCTGGATCGTTGTCTGCCTCTGCTTGCTGCACCCTGGTTTGGGGAAGTGGGTATAGACAGCTCTGTCGATTTAGATTGGGAGATTGGAGCCCCTCCGCCTGGCATTGAGGATAGGAGGTATCTGGAGGATTGAAGTGGAGATTGAGACGTTCCTAGTAATGTGTTAGACCTCACTAAGATTCTCCTCGCTCCCTGTTTCCTTTCTGGCGTTTGTGGTCTGAGTGTTTTTCTCTGTTTGTCAGGTTTGTCTTATGTACAACCCACCTTGCTGTCTGGGAGGTTGAGACTGCAAGGTTATCGCCGTTATTTTTGTCGGTCGGTCTCTTTGTCTTATGTACCATTACTTGTCCTCATGAGGCTTTCGTTTTTTTTTTTTTTCTTCTCGGTGTCGCCATCTTGTAAATCCCTATTTATACAAAACCCCTCACCAGGTTCAAGAACAGTTTTAACCTAAGTTCTTGAGAGTGACAATGCGTTTCATTGGTCTGTGTACGGACTATTTTAGAAGACTTGCCCAAAGAAGTTAGGGTCCTAAGCTAGGGACCCAAGCAATCCTGAAAGAATTCAACCTAATTAGTGAAGAGATAGATTAAGCATTGTGCTCGTGAGAACCTCAAACTCTCCCCTTTGTCAAGCAAAGTTGACCCTGCCTGAGGCAGGAAAAACAGAGTTTAAAGAGAACAGACATTAGCATGGGAAGAGGCCCATCTATTCCAGCTGAATCCCCGCTGGGCTGCCTTTTTTCCAGTTGGAAAGGTAGAGCTATGAATAAGCCCTTGACCAAAAAGCCGATGATTCGCCTGTATAACAGGATATGGCCTCAATACCAGTTGGGGGAACAAGAACAGTGGCCCCCAGAGGGGTCTTTACGTTATGCTACAATACTTCAATTGGATTTGTCCTGGAGAAGAACTAGAAAGTGGGACCTTATGTACAAGAAGGTAAAGAAAAGAAAAATTTTCAAAGCCTTCAGGTCTCTCTACCAGACCTTGCGCCCCCCTAATCAGGTTTTCTTCCAGGGAAAATCAAAGGCCAAAGTACTCCCTGAATCCTCCTCAGAGGACCCCCTCCTAGAGACATGGGCTATGGCCACCGTTTCGGCTCCCCCTCCCCCGTATAGGGGAGGTGCGGTAGAAGCCGAGGGGTCGGACCGTGGAACCACAAGGTCTCCAAACAGAATGGTCGAGCCCGATTCTAGCTTGGCAGGCACACCAAAGGCGGATGGAGGAGGAGGATGAGACAGTGAAGGTCCGGCTACTTCAGGTATGGTCTCCCCTTCTCATACCCCACGGGGTGCCGTTTTGGGTGAGGGTGCCTCAGGAGTCCAGGCAGGGCAATACCCCCTGAGAGAAGTTCCTGCCGGAGTGCATGATAAAGGGCAGCCACGGGGGACAATGCTGGTACATACTCCATTTTCCACCTCTGATCTATGTAACTGGAAGAGCCGCAGCTTAACCGACGGGAGTGACCCAAACAAAATGACTGAACTGTTTCTTTCGATTTTCTCTACTCACCGCCCTACCTGGGCGGATACACAGGCACTAATCACCACTCTGTTAACTTTAGAAGAACGCCCTATGGTGTTAGAGCAGGCTCGGAAAGA
Organism: Elephas maximus indicus; assembly: GCF_024166365.1. Classification (NCBI taxonomy): domain Eukaryota; kingdom Metazoa; phylum Chordata; class Mammalia; order Proboscidea; family Elephantidae; genus Elephas; species Elephas maximus. Next base: position 94,647,442 of record NC_064846.1, on the reverse strand, counting down.
GGCTGATAGGCTCCATAACTTAGACCCTAGTAATGGAGCCCGACCCCCTGGGACAGAAGCCATTCCTACCAGAGATCCGGGTTGGAATCACAATGCGGAAGAAGGGGCGAATAGAATTCATTTCTATGGAGACTGCTTAATCGTTGGGTTGAGAAACGGGGCCCCCAAACCCAAGAGCTTACAAAAGTTTAGAGAAAATATCCAGGCAGGAAAGAAAGACCCATCCACTTTCTTAGAAAGAGTGACAGACACGTTTCCTCAGTACGCTGGTATCGACCCGGAAGAACCCAACAACGCCCGGCTGATAAACCTGACTTTTATTTCGCAGATTGGCCCTGATATTCAAAAAAAAAATTACAAACATTAGAAGGAGGAGTTGGGATGCCAATAGGGCAGCCGTTTGAAGTAGCTTTGAAGGTGTTCACTAACCGGAACCAGGTAGCAGAACAAAAGTCAAAACAAAAGATGAAACAAAAGGCAGCCTTACTAGCAGCAGCCTTAGCGCCCCTCCTCCGCCAGTTAAGAGGACGGAAGGGAGATAAGAACCATAAGAAGGACCACCCCGGGGCGAGGAGGGAGAGCTTTAGAACCTGACCAGTGCGCCTTCTGTAAACGACGACGGGGCCACTGGAAGCCGGAGTGCCCAGAGAGAAGGGAAAGGCGAGACGGAACAAAACTGGCCGCTCTCCACGCTTATCCGGAAGGGCCGGCACGGTTAGATGATTCCGAATGACGGGGCCCAGGGGCTGAGACCTCGTCAGCTATCTCCCACCGCGAGCCCCAGAACCCACGCGTAACTCTAAAGGTGGGAGGACGCCCTATTGACTTTATTCTGGACACGGGTGCCACCTTTTTGCTTTTGAACACCGCGACATCTCCCCTTAGTCCACGTACTGCCCCAGTGGTAGGGGTTCCAGGAAAACTTTCAACTCGGCCTTTCCTCCAACCGGTGAATTGCGAAATTGGAAAAGACTTGTTACACCACGAGTTCCTTTATATGCCGGAATGCCCCGCAACCCCTCCTCGGGAGGGATATATTGTCAAAATTTGGGGCACGAGTCACCTTTGGGGCTTCTCGAATTTTTGGTGCAAATTCTGCCCGAACAGGCATGCGCTTTGCAAGCAGTCTTGTTGCTAGAGGAACCAGCGGCCCCTAGGGACATCCCTGTCCACATACAACAAGAAGTGAGCCCGGAAGTCTGGGCATCCAGGAGGCCGGGAAGGGCCAGGTTCGCGGAGCCAGTCAAAATTGCCCTAAAGCCTGGAGCGCCCGTTGTAAATCAGAAACAATACCCGCTCGGTAGAAAAGCTCTAGAAGGGATTACTCCACTGGTCCAAAGATGTATAGAAATTGGACTTTTAAGACCATGCCGGTCACCATATAACACCCCCATTCTGCCAGTGTTAAAGCCCGGGACAGGAGAATATCGGTTTGTGCAAGACTTAAGAAAGATGAATCAAATAGTAAAAGATATTCATTCACCCGGTAGTGCCCAGCCCATTGTACCTCTGAGCGACAACTTAGAGGTTTTCTTGGGATGGCAGGTTTCTGTCGAATCTGGATACCAGGGTTTGGAATCATGGCAAAATTTGGTGGCCCGTACGGGGCCTCCAGCCATTTGAGACGCCGTGGCCCGGCGGCGGGGCCCGGGCCTGATGGACAGTTCTCCTACCAAGCGGCCGCTGAGGACTCTCTTTGTCCCCCGAGGCTGTCCCCAGACCCGGGCTCCCCTGCAGCGCCACCGGTCCCCAACCGCGCCAAAGAGATGGGTGAAAGCAAGACCTGACCAGGATCCTGAGGTGAGTCCGCGACCCTCTCCCCGTTGCGTTCAGGGCCGGGGCGGATAGGGAGGGCCAGCGTGGCTTCCGGAAACGGACCCGGGCCCTTGGTTTCTCAGGCGCGTGGCGCCATGGAGGACCGTCCCCGTGAGTAGAATGGTAAGGAGGGACTCTTGGTGACTCTAGAGCTGGGCAGCCGAATCAGTGTGCATGGGCCGTGGGTTTCTGTATCTGGATCGTTGTCTGCCTCTGCTTGCTGCACCCTGGTTTGGGGAAGTGGGTATAGACAGCTCTGTCGATTTAGATTGGGAGATTGGAGCCCCTCCGCCTGGCATTGAGGATAGGAGGTATCTGGAGGATTGAAGTGGAGATTGAGACGTTCCTAGTAATGTGTTAGACCGCACTAAGATTCTCCTCGCTCCCTGTTTCCTTTCTGGCGTTTGTGGTCTGAGTGTTTTTCTCTGTTTGTCAGGTTTGTCTTATGTACAACCCACCTTGCTGTCTGGGAGGTTGAGACTGCAAGGTTATCGCCGTTATTTTTGTCGGTCGGTCTCTTTGTCTTATGTACCATTACTTGTCCTCATGAGGCTTTCGTTTTTTTTTTTTTTCTTCTCGGTGTCGCCATCTTGTAAATCCCTATTTATACAAAACCCCTCACCAGGTTCAAGAACAGTTTTAACCTAAGTTCTTGAGAGTGACAATGCGTTTCATTGGTCTGTGTACGGACTATTTTAGAAGACTTGCCCAAAGAAGTTAGGGTCCTAAGCTAGGGACCCAAGCAATCCTGAAAGAATTCAACCTAATTAGTGAAGAGATAGATTAAGCATTGTGCTCGTGAGAACCTCAAACTCTCCCCTTTGTCAAGCAAAGTTGACCCTGCCTGAGGCAGGAAAAACAGAGTTTAAAGAGAACAGACATTAGCATGGGAAGAGGCCCATCTATTCCAGCTGAATCCCCGCCGGGCTGCCTTTTTTCCAGTTGGAAAGGTAGAGCTATGAATAAGCCCTTGACCAAAAAGCCGATGATTCGCCTGTATAACAGGATATGGCCTCAATACCAGTTGGGGGAACAAGAACAGTGGCCCCCAGAGGGGTCTTTACGTTATGCTACAATACTTCAATTGGATTTGTCCTGGAGAAGAACTAGAAAGTGGGACCTTATGTACAAGAAGGTAAAGAAAAGAAAAATTTTCAAAGCCTTCAGGTCTCTCTACCAGACCTTGCGCCCCCCTAATCAGGTTTTCTTCCAGGGAAAATCAAAGGCCAAAGTACTCCCTGAATCCTCCTCAGAGGACCCCCTCCTAGAGACATGGGCTATGGCCACCGTTTCGGCTCCCCCTCCCCCGTATAGGGGAGGTGCGGTAGAAGCCGAGGGGTCGGACCGTGGAACCACAAGGTCTCCAAACAGAATGGTCGAGCCCGATTCTAGCTTGGCAGGCACACCAAAGGCGGATGGAGGAGGAGGATGAGACAGTGAAGGTCCGGCTACTTCAGGTATGGTCTCCCCTTCTCATACCCCACGGGGTGCCGTTTTGGGTGAGGGTGCCTCAGGAGTCCAGGCAGGGCAATACCCCCTGAGAGAAGTTCCTGCCGGAGTGCATGATAAAGGGCAGCCACGGGGGACAATGCTGGTACATACTCCATTTTCCACCTCTGATCTATGTAACTGGAAGAGCCGCAGCTTAACCGACCGGAGTGACCCAAACAAAATGACTGAACTGTTTCTTTCGATTTTCTCTACTCACCGCCCTACCTGGGCAGATACACAGGCACTAATCACCACTCTGTTAACTTTAGAAGAACGCCCTATGGTGTTAGAGCAGGCTCGGAAAGAGGCTGATAGGCTCCATAACTTAGACCCTAGTAATGGAGCCCGACCCCCTGGGACAGAAGCCATTCCTACTAGAGATCCGGGTTGGAATCACAATGCGGAAGAAGGGGCGAATAGAATTCATTTCTATGGAGACTGCTTAATCGTTGGGTTGAGAAACGGGGCCCCCAAACCCAAGAGCTTACAAAAGTTTAGAGAAATTATCCAGGCAGGAAAGAAAGACCCATCCACTTTCTTAGAAAGAGTGACAGACACGTTTCCTCAGTACGCTGGTATCGACCCGGAAGAACCCAACAACGCCCGGCTGATAAACCTGACTTTTATTTCGCAGATTGGCCCTGATATTCAAAAAAAAAATTACAAACATTAGAAGGAGGAGTTGGGATGCCAATAGGGCAGCCGTTTGAAGTAGCTTTGAAGGTGTTCACTAACCGGAACCAGGTAGCAGAACAAAAGTCAAGACAAAAGATGAAACAAAAGGCAGCCTTACTAGCAGCAGCCTTAGCGCCCCTCCTCCGCCAGTTAAGAGGACGGAAGGGAGATAAGAACCATAAGAAGGACCACCCCGGGGCGAGGAGGGAGAGCTTTAGAACCTGACCAGTGCGCCTTCTGTAAAGGACGACGGGGCTACTGGAAGCCGGAGTGCCCAGAGAGAAGGGAAAGGCGAGACGGAACAAAACTGGCCGCTCTACACGCTTATCCGGAAGGGCCGGCACGGTTAGATGATTCCGAATGACGGGGCCCAGGGGCTGAGACCTCGTCAGCTATCTCCCACAGCGAGCCCCAGAACCCACGCGTAACTCTAAAGGTGGGAGGACGCCCTATTGACTTTATTCTGGACACGGGTGCCACCTTTTTGCTTTTGAACACCGCGACATCTCCCCTTAGTCCACGTACTGCCCCAGTGGTAGGGGTTCCAGGAAAACTTTCAACTCGGCCTTTCCTCCAACCGGTGAATTGCGAAATTGGAAAAGACTTGTTACACCACGAGTTCCTTTATATGCCGGAATGCCCCGCAACCCCTCCTCGGGAGGGATATATTGTCAAAATTTGGGGCACGAGTCACCTTTGGGGCTTCTCGAATTTTTGGTGCAAATTCTGCCCGAACAGGCATGCGCTTTGCAAGCAGTCTTGTTGCTAGAGGAACCAGCGGCCCCTAGGGACATCCCTGTCCACATACAACAAGAAGTGAGCCCGGAAGTCTGGGCATCCAGGAGGCCGGGAAGGGCCAGGTTCGCGGAGCCAGTCAAAATTGCCCTAAAGCCTGGAGCGCCCGTTGTAAATCAGAAACAATACCCGCTCGGTAGAAAAGCTCTAGAAGGGATTACTCCACTGGTCCAAAGATGTATAGAAATTGGACTTTTAAGACCATGCCGGTCACCATATAACACCCCCATTCTGCCAGTGTTAAAGCCCGGGACAGGAGAATATCGGTTTGTGCAAGACTTAAGAAAGATGAATCAAATAGTAAAAGATATTCATTCACCCGGTAGTGCCCAGCCCATTGTACCTCTGAGCGACAACTTAGAGGTTTTCTTGGGATGGCAGGTTTCTGTCGAATCTGGATACCAGGGTTTGGAATCATGGCAAAATTTGGTGGCCCGTACGGGGCCTCCAGCCATTTGAGACGCCGTGGCCCGGCGGCGGGGCCCGGGCCTGATGGACAGTTCTCCTACCAAGCGGCCGCTGAGGACTCTCTTTGTCCCCCGAGGCGGTCCCCAGACCCGGGCTCCCCTGCAGCGCCACCGGTCCCCAACCGCGCCAAAGAGATGGGTGAAAGCAAGACCTGACCAGGATCCTGAGGTGAGTCCGCGACCCTCTCCCCGTTGCGTTCAGGGCCGGGGCGGATAGGGAGGGCCAGCGTGGCTTCCGGAAACGGACCCGGGCCCTTGGTTTCTCAGGCGAGTGGCGCCATGGAGGACCGTCCCCGTGAGTAGAATGGTAAGGAGGGACTCTTGGTGACTCTAGAGCTGGGCAGCCGAATCAGTGTGCATGGGCCGTGGGTTTCTGTATCTGGATCGTTGTCTGCCTCTGCTTGCTGCACCCTGGTTTGGGGAAGTGGGTATAGACAGCTCTGTCGATTTAGATTGGGAGATTGGAGCCCCTCCGCCTGGCATTGAGGATAGGAGGTATCTGGAGGATTGAAGCGGAGATTGAGACGTTCCTAGTAATGTGTTAGACCTCACTAAGATTCTCCTCGCTCCCTGTTTCCTTTCTGGCGTTTGTGGTCTGAGTGTTTTTCTCTGTTTGTCAGGTTTGTCTTATGTACAACCCACCTTGCTGTCTGGGAGGTTGAGACTGCAAGGTTATCGCCGTTATTTTTGTCGGTCGGTCTCTTTGTCTTATGTACCATTACTTGTCCTCATGAGGCTTTCGTTTTTTTTTTTTTCTTCTCGGTGTCGCCATCTTGTAAATCCCTATTTATACAAAACCCCTCACCAGGTTCAAGAACAGTTTTAACCTAAGTTCTTGAGAGTGACAATGCGTTTCATTGGTCTGTGTACGGACTATTTTAGAAGACTTGCCCAAAGAAGTTAGGGTCCTAAGCTAGGGACCCAAGCAATCCTGAAAGAATTCAACCTAATTAGTGAAGAGATAGATTAAGCATTGTGCTCGTGAGAACCTCAAACTCTCCCCTTTGTCAAGCAAAGTTGACCCTGCCTGAGGCAGGAAAAACAGAGTTTAAAGAGAACAGACATTAGCATGGGAAGAGGCCCATCTATTCCAGCTGAATCCCCGCCGGGCTGCCTTTTTTCCAGTTGGAAAGGTAGAGCTATGAATAAGCCCTTGACCAAAAAGCCGATGATTCGCCTGTATAACAGGATATGGCCTCAATACCAGTTCGGGGAACAAGAACAGTGGCCCCCAGAGGGGTCTTTACGTTATGCTACAATACTTCAATTGGATTTGTCCTGGAGAAGAACTAGAAAGTGGGACCTTATGTACAAGAAGGTAAAGAAAAGAAAAATTTTCAAAGCCTTCAGGTCTCTCTACCAGACCTTGCGCCCCCCTAATCAGGTTTTCTTCCAGGGAAAATCAAAGGCCAAAGTACTCCCTGAATCCTCCTCAGAGGACCCCCTCCTAGAGACATGGGCTATGGCCACCGTTTCGGCTCCCCCTCCCCCGTATAGGGGAGGTGCGGTAGAAGCCGAGGGGTCGGACCGTGGAACCACAAGGTCTCCAAACAGAATGGTCGAGCCCGATTCTAGCTTGGCAGGCACACCAAAGGCGGATGGAGGAGGAGGATGAGACAGTGAAGGTCCGGCTACTTCAGGTATGGTCTCCCCTTCTCATACCCCACGGGGTGCCGTTTTGGGTGAGGGTGCCTCAGGAGTCCAGGCAGGGCAATACCCCCTGAGAGAAGTTCCTGCCGGAGTGCATGATAAAGGGCAGCCACGGGGGACAATGCTGGTACATACTCCATTTTCCACCTCTGATCTATGTAACTGGAAGAGCCACAGCTTAACCGACCGGAGTGACCCAAACAAAATGACTGAACTGTTTCTTTCGATTTTCTCTACTCACCGCCCTACCTGGGCAGATACACAGGCACTAATCACCACTCTGTTAACTTTAGAAGAACGCCCTATGGTGTTAGAGCAGGCTCGGAAAGAGGCTGATAGGCTCCATAACTTAGACCCTAGTAATGGAGCCCGACCCCCTGGGACAGAAGCCATTCCTACCAGAGATCCGGGTTGGAATCACAATGCGGAAGAAGGGGCGAATAGAATTCATTTCTATGGAGACTGCTTAATCGTTGGGTTGAGAAACGGGGCCCCCAAACCCAAGAGCTTACAAAAGTTTAGAGAAATTATCCCGGCAGGAAAGAAAGACCCATCCACTTTCTTAGAAAGAGTGACAGACACGTTTCCTCAGTACGCTGGTATCGACCCGGAAGAACCCAACAACGCCCGGCTGATAAACCTGACTTTTATTTCGCAGATTGGCCCTGATATTCAAAAAAAAAATTACAAACATTAGAAGGAGGAGTTGGGATGCCAATAGGGCAGCCGTTTGAAGTAGCTTTGAAGGTGTTCACTAACCGGAACCAGGTAGCAGAACAAAAGTCAAAACAAAAGATGAAACAAAAGGCAGCCTTACTAGCAGCAGCCTTAGCGCCCCTCCTCCGCCAGTTAAGAGGACGGAAGGGAGATAAGAACCATAAGAAGGACCACCCCGGGGCGAGGAGGGAGAGCTTTAGAACCTGACCAGTGCGCCTTCTGTAAACGACGACGGGGCCACTGGAAGCCGGAGTGCCCAGAGAGAAGGGAAAGGCGAGACGGAACAAAACTGGCCGCTCTCCAGGCTTATCCGGAAGGGCCGGCACGGTTAGATGATTCCGAATGACGGGGCCCAGGGGCTGAGACCTCGTCAGCTATCTCCCACCGCGAGCCCCAGAACCCACGCGTAACTCTAAAGGTGGGAGGACGCCCTATTGACTTTATTCTGGACACGGGTGCCACCTTTTTGCTTTTGAACACCGCGACATCTCCCCTTAGTCCACGTACTGCCCCAGTGGTAGGGGTTCCAGGAAAACTTTCAACTCGGCCTTTCCTCCAACCGGTGAATTGCGAAATTGGAAAAGACTTGTTACACCACGAGTTCCTTTATATGCCGGAATGCCCCGCAACCCCTCCTCGGGAGGGATATATTGTCAAAATTTGGGGCACGAGTCACCTTTGGGCCTTCTCGAATTTTTGGTGCAAATTCTGCCCGAACAGGCATGCGCTTTGCAAGCAGTCTTGTTGCTAGAGGAACCAGCGGCCCCTAGGGACATCCCTGTCCACATACAACAAGAAGTGAGCCCGGAAGTCTGGGCATCCAGGAGGCCGGGAAGGGCCAGGTTCGCGGAGCCAGTCAAAATTGCCCTAAAGCCTGGAGCGCCCGTTGTAAATCAGAAACAATACCCGCTCGGTAGAAAAGCTCTAGAAGGGATTACTCCACTGGTCCAAAGATGTATAGAAATTGGACTTTTAAGACCATGCCGGTCACCATATAACACCCCCATTCTGCCAGTGTTAAAGCCCGGGACAGGAGAATATCGGTTTGTGCAAGACTTAAGAAAGATGAATCAAATAGTAAAAGATATTCATTCACCCGGTAGTGCCCAGCCCATTGTACCTCTGAGCGACAACTTAGAGGTTTTCTTGGGATGGCAGGTTTCTGTCGAATCTGGATACCAGGGTTTGGAATCATGGCAAAATTTGGTGGCCCGTACGGGGCCTCCAGCCATTTGAGACGCCGTGGCCCGGCGGCGGGGCCCGGGCCTGATGGACAGTTCTCCTACCAAGCGGCCGCTGAGGACTCTCTTTGTCCCCCGAGGCGGTCCCCAGACCCGGGCTCCCCTGCAGCGCCACCGGTCCCCAACCGCGCCAAAGAGATGGGTGAAAGCAAGACCTGACCAGGATCCTGAGGTGAGTCCGCGACCCTCTCCCCGTTGCGTTCAGGGCCGGGGCGGATAGGGAGGGCCAGCGTGGCTTCCGGAAACGGACCCGGGCCCTTGGTTTCTCAGGCGAGTGGCGCCATGGAGGACCGTCCCCGTGAGTAGAATGGTAAGGAGGGACTCTTGGTGACTCTAGAGCTGGGCAGCCGAATCAGTGTGCATGGGCCGTGGGTTTCTGTATCTGGATCGTTGTCTGCCTCTGCTTGCTGCACCCTGGTTTGGGGAAGTGGGTATAGACAGCTCTGTCGATTTAGATTGGGAGATTGGAGCCCCTCCGCCTGGCATTGAGGATAGGAGGTATCTGGAGGATTGAAGTGGAGATTGAGACGTTCCTAGTAATGTGTTAGACCTCACTAAGATTCTCCTCGCTCCCTGTTTCCTTTCTGGCGTTTGTGGTCTGAGTGTTTTTCTCTGTTTGTCAGGTTTGTCTTACGTACAACCCACCTTGCTGTCTGGGAGGCTGAGACTGCAAGGTTATCGCCGTTATTTTTGTCGGTCGGTCTCTTTGTCTTATGTACCATTACTTGTCCTCATGAGGCTTTCGTTTTTTTTTTTTTTCTTCTCGGTGTCGCCATCTTGTAAATCCCTATTTATACAAAACCCCTCACCAGGTTCAAGAACAGTTTTAACCTAAGTTCTTGAGAGTGACAATGCGTTTCATTGGTCTGTGTACGGACTATTTTAGAAGACTTGCCCAAAGAAGTTAGGGTCCTAAGCTAGGGACCCAAGCAATCCTGAAAGAATTCAACCTAATTAGTGAAGAGATAGATTAAGCATTGTGCTCGTGAGAACCTCAAACTCTCCCCTTTGTCAAGCAAAGTTGACCCTGCCTGAGGCAGGAAAAACAGAGTTTAAAGAGAACAGACATTAGCATGGGAAGAGGCCCATCTATTCCAGCTGAATCCCCGCCGGGCTGCCTTTTTTCCAGTTGGAAAGGTAGAGCTATGAATAAGCCCTTGACCAAAAAGCCGATGATTCGCCTGTATAACAGGATATGGCCTCAATACCAGTTGGGGGAACAAGAACAGTGGCCCCCAGAGGGGTCTTTACGTTATGCTACAATACTTCAATTGGATTTGTCCTGGAGAAGAACTAGAAAGTGGGACCTTATGTACAAGAAGGTAAAGAAAAGAAAAATTTTCAAAGCCTTCAGGTCTCTCTACCAGACCTTGCGCCCCCCTAATCAGGTTTTCTTCCAGGGAAAATCAAAGGCCAAAGTACTCCCTGAATCCTCCTCAGAGGACCCCCTCCTAGAGACATGGGCTATGGCCACCGTTTCGGCTCCCCCTCCCCCGTATAGGGGAGGTGCGGTAGAAGCCGAGGGGTCGGACCGTGGAACCACAAGGTCTCCAAACAGAATGGTCGAGCCCGATTCTAGCTTGGCAGGCACACCAAAGGCGGATGGAGGAGGAGGATGAGACAGTGAAGGTCCGGCTACTTCAGGTATGGTCTCCCCTTCTCATACCCCACGGGGTGCCGTTTTGGGTGAGGGTGCCTCAGGAGTCCAGGCAGGGCAATACCCCCTGAGAGAAGTTCCTGCCGGAGTGCATGATAAAGGGCAGCCACGGGGGACAATGCTGGTACATACTCCATTTTCCACCTCTGATCTATGTAACTGGAAGAGCCGCAGCTTAACCGACCGGAGTGACCCAAACAAAATGACTGAACTGTTTCTTTCGATTTTCTCTACTCACCGCCCTGCCTGGGCAGATACACAGGCACTAATCACCACTCTGTTAACTTTAGAAGAACGCCCTATGGTGTTAGAGCAGGCTCGGAAAGAGGCTGATAGGCTCCATAACTTAGACCCTAGTAATGGAGCCCGACCCCCTGGGACAGAAGCCATTCCTACTAGAGATCCGGGTTGGAATCACAATGCGGAAGAAGGGGCGAATAGAATTCATTTCTATGGAGACTGCTTAATCGTTGGGTTGAGAAACGGGGCCCCCAAACCCAAGAGCTTACAAAAGTTTAGAGAAATTATCCAGGCAGGAAAGAAAGACCCATCCACTTTCTTAGAAAGAGTGACAGACACGTTTCCTCAGTACGCTGGTATCGACCCGGAAGAACCCAACAACGCCCGGCTGATAAACCTGACTTTTATTTCGCAGATTGGCCCTGATATTCAAAAAAAAAATTACAAACATTAGAAGGAGGAGTTGGGATGCCAATAGGGCAGCCGTTTGAAGTAGCTTTGAAGGTGTTCACTAACCGGAACCAGGTAGCAGAACAAAAGTCAAGACAAAAGATGAAACAAAAGGCAGCCTTACTAGCAGCAGCCTTAGCGCCCCTCCTCCGCCAGTTAAGAGGACGGAAGGGAGATAAGAACCATAAGAAGGACCACCCCGGGGCGAGGAGGGAGAGCTTTAGAACCTGACCAGTGCGCCTTCTGTAAAGGACGACGGGGCTACTGGAAGCCGGAGTGCCCAGAGAGAAGGGAAAGGCGAGACGGAACAAAACTGGCCGCTCTCCACGCTTATCCGGAAGGGCCGGCACGGTTAGATGATTCCGAATGACGGGGCCCAGGGGCTGAGACCTCGTCAGCTATCTCCCACCGCGAGCCCCAGAACCCACGCGTAACTCTAAAGGTGGGAGGACGCCCTATTGACTTTATTCTGGACACGGGTGCCACCTTTTTGCTTTTGAACACCGCGACATCTCCCCTTAGTCCACGTACTGCCCCAGTGGTAGGGGTTCCAGGAAAACTTTCAACTCGGCCTTTCCTCCAACCGGTGAATTGCGAAATTGGAAAAGACTTGTTACACCACGAGTTCCTTTATATGCCGGAATGCCCCGCAACCCCTCCTCGGGAGGGATATATTGTCAAAATTTGGGGCACGAGTCACCTTTGGGGCTTCTCGAATTTTTGGTGCAAATTCTGCCCGAACAGGCATGCGCTTTGCAAGCAGTCTTGTTGCTAGAGGAACCAGCGGCCCCTAGGGACATCCCTGTCCACATACAACAAGAAGTGAGCCCGGAAGTCTGGGCATCCAGGAGGCCGGGAAGGGCCAGGTTCGCGGAGCCAGTCAAAATTGCCCTAAAGCCTGGAGCGCCCGTTGTAAATCAGAAACAATACCCGCTCGGTAGAAAAGCTCTAGAAGGGATTACTCCACTGGTCCAAAGATGTATAGAAATTGGACTTTTAAGACCATGCCGGTCACCATATAACACCCCCATTCTGCCAGTGTTAAAGCCCGGGACAGGAGAATATCGGTTTGTGCAAGACTTAAGAAAGATGAATCAAATAGTAAAAGATATTCATTCACCCGGTAGTGCCCAGCCCATTGTACCTCTGAGCGACAACTTAGAGGTTTTCTTGGGATGGCAGGTTTCTGTCGAATCTGGATACCAGGGTTTGGAATCATGGCAAAATTTGGTGGCCCGTACGGGGCCTCCAGCCATTTGAGACGCCGTGGCCCGGCGGCGGGGCCCGGGCCTGATGGACAGTTCTCCTACCAAGCGGCCGCTGAGGACTCTCTTTGTCCCCCGAGGCGGTCCCCAGACCCGGGCTCCCCTGCAGCGCCACCGGTCCCCAACCGCGCCAAAGAGATGGGTGAAAGCAAGACCTGACCAGGATCCTGAGGTGAGTCCGCGACCCTCTCCCCGTTGCGTTCAGGGCCGGGGCGGATAGGGAGGGCCAGCGTGGCTTCCGGAAACGGACCCGGGCCCTTGGTTTCTCAGGCGAGTGGCGCCATGGAGGACCGTCCCCGTGAGTAGAATGGTAAGGAGGGACTCTTGGTGACTCTAGAGCTGGGCAGCCGAATCAGTGTGCATGGGCCGTGGGTTTCTGTATCTGGATCGTTGTCTGCCTCTGCTTGCTGCACCCTGGTTTGGGGAAGTGGGTATAGACAGCTCTGTCGATTTAGATTGGGAGATTGGAGCCCCTCCGCCTGGCATTGAGGATAGGAGGTATCTGGAGGATTGAAGTGGAGATTGAGACGTTCCTAGTAATGTGTTAGACCTCACTAAGATTCTCCTCGCTCCCTGTTTCCTTTCTGGCGTTTGTGGTCTGAGTGTTTTTCTCTGTTTGTCAGGTTTGTCTTATGTACAACCCACCTTGCTGTCTGGGAGGTTGAGACTGCAAGGTTATCGCCGTTATTTTTGTCGGTCGGTCTCTTTGTCTTATGTACCATTACTTGTCCTCATGAGGCTTTCGTTTTTTTTTTTTTTCTTCTCGGTGTCGCCATCTTGTAAATCCCTATTTATACAAAACCCCTCACCAGGTTCAAGAACAGTTTTAACCTAAGTTCTTGAGAGTGACAATGCGTTTCATTGGTCTGTGTACGGACTATTTTAGAAGACTTGCCCAAAGAAGTTAGGGTCCTAAGCTAGGGACCCAAGCAATCCTGAAAGAATTCAACCTAATTAGTGAAGAGATAGATTAAGCATTGTGCTCGTGAGAACCTCAAACTCTCCCCTTTGTCAAGCAAAGTTGACCCTGCCTGAGGCAGGAAAAACAGAGTTTAAAGAGAACAGACATTAGCATGGGAAGAGGCCCATCTATTCCAGCTGAATCCCCGCCGGGCTGCCTTTTTTCCAGTTGGAAAGGTAGAGCTATGAATAAGCCCTTGACCAAAAAGCCGATGATTCGCCTGTATAACAGGATATGGCCTCAATACCAGTTGGGGGAACAAGAACAGTGGCCCCCAGAGGGGTCTTTACGTTATGCTACAATACTTCAATTGGATTTGTCCTGGAGAAGAACTAGAAAGTGGGACCTTATGTACAAGAAGGTAAAGAAAAGAAAAATTTTCAAAGCCTTCAGGTCTCTCTACCAGACCTTGCGCCCCCCTAATCAGGTTTTCTTCCAGGGAAAATCAAAGGCCAAAGTACTCCCTGAATCCTCCTCAGAGGACCCCCTCCTAGAGACATGGGCTATGGCCACCGTTTCGGCTCCCCCTCCCCCGTATAGGGGAGGTGCGGTAGAAGCCGAGGGGTCGGACCGTGGAACCACAAGGTCTCCAAACAGAATGGTCGAGCCCGATTCTAGCTTGGCAGGCACACCAAAGGCGGATGGAGGAGGAGGATGAGACAGTGAAGGTCCGGCTACTTCAGGTATGGTCTCCCCTTCTCATACCCCACGGGGTGCCGTTTTGGGTGAGGGTGCCTCAGGAGTCCAGGCAGGGCAATACCCCCTGAGAGAAGTTCCTGCCGGAGTGCATGATAAAGGGCAGCCACGGGGGACAATGCTGGTACATACTCCATTTTCCACCTCTGATCTATGTAACTGGAAGAGCCGCAGCTTAACCGACCGGAGTGACCCAAACAAAATGACTGAACTGTTTCTTTCGATTTTCTCTACTCACCGCCCTGCCTGGGCAGATACACAGGCACTAATCACCACTCTGTTAACTTTAGAAGAACGCCCTATGGTGTTAGAGCAGGCTCGGAAAGAGGCTGATAGGCTCCATAACTTAGACCCTAGTAATGGAGCCCGACCCCCTGGGACAGAAGCCATTCCTACCAGAGATCCGGGTTGGAATCACAATGCGGAAGAAGGGGCGAATAGAATTCATTTCTATGGAGACTGCTTAATCGTTGGGTTGAGAAACGGGGCCCCCAAACCCAAGAGCTTACAAAAGTTTAGAGAAAATATCCAGGCAGGAAAGAAAGACCCATCCACTTTCTTAGAAAGAGTGACAGACACGTTTCCTCAGTACGCTGGTATCGACCCGGAAGAACCCAACAACGCCCGGCTGATAAACCTGACTTTTATTTCGCAGATTGGCCCTGATATTCAAAAAAAAAATTACAAACATTAGAAGGAGGAGTTGGGATGCCAATAGGGCAGCCGTTTGAAGTAGCTTTGAAGGTGTTCACTAACCGGAACCAGGTAGCAGAACAAAAGTCAAAACAAAAGATGAAACAAAAGGCAGCCTTACTAGCAGCAGCCTTAGCGCCCCTCCTCCGCCAGTTAAGAGGACGGAAGGGAGATAAGAACCATAAGAAGGACCACCCCGGGGCGAGGAGGGAGAGCTTTAGAACCTGACCAGTGCGCCTTCTGTAAACGACGACGGGGCCACTGGAAGCCGGAGTGCCCAGAGAGAAGGGAAAGGCGAGACGGAACAAAACTGGCCGCTCTCCACGCTTATCCGGAAGGGCCGGCACGGTTAGATGATTCCGAATGACGGGGCCCAGGGGCTGAGACCTCGTCAGCTATCTCCCACCGCGAGCCCCAGAACCCACGCGTAACTCTAAAGGTGGGAGGACGCCCTATTGACTTTATTCTGGACACGGGTGCCACCTTTTTGCTTTTGAACACCGCGACATCTCCCCTTAGTCCACGTACTGCCCCAGTGGTAGGGGTTCCAGGAAAACTTTCAACTCGGCCTTTCCTCCAACCGGTGAATTGCGAAATTGGAAAAGACTTGTTACACCACGAGTTCCTTTATATGCCGGAATGCCCCGCAACCCCTCCTCGGGAGGGATATATTGTCAAAATTTGGGGCACGAGTCACCTTTGGGGCTTCTCGAATTTTTGGTGCAAATTCTGCCCGAACAGGCATGCGCTTTGCAAGCAGTCTTGTTGCTAGAGGAACCAGCGGCCCCTAGGGACATCCCTGTCCACATACAACAAGAAGTGAGCCCGGAAGTCTGGGCATCCAGGAGGCCGGGAAGGGCCAGGTTCGCGGAGCCAGTCAAAATTGCCCTAAAGCCTGGAGCGCCCGTTGTAAATCAGAAACAATACCCGCTCGGTAGAAAAGCTCTAGAAGGGATTACTCCACTGGTCCAAAGATGTATAGAAATTGGACTTTTAAGACCATGCCGGTCACCATATAACACCCCCATTCTGCCAGTGTTAAAGCCCGGGACAGGAGAATATCGGTTTGTGCAAGACTTAAGAAAGATGAATCAAATAGTAAAAGATATTCATTCACCCGGTAGTGCCCAGCCCATTGTACCTCTGAGCGACAACTTAGAGGTTTTCTTGGGATGGCAGGTTTCTGTCGAATCTGGATACCAGGGTTTGGAATCATGGCAAAATTTGGTGGCCCGTACGGGGCCTCCAGCCATTTGAGACGCCGTGGCCCGGCGGCGGGGCCCGGGCCTGATGGACAGTTCTCCTACCAAGCGGCCGCTGAGGACTCTCTTTGTCCCCCGAGGCGGTCCCCAGACCCGGGCTCCCCTGCAGCGCCACCGGTCCCCAACCGCGCCAAAGAGATGGGTGAAAGCAAGACCTGACCAGGATCCTGAGGTGAGTCCGCGACCCTCTCCCCGTTGCGTTCAGGGCCGGGGCGGATAGGGAGGGCCAGCGTGGCTTCCGGAAACGGACCCGGGCCCTTGGTTTCTCAGGCGCGTGGCGCCATGGAGGACCGTCCCCGTGAGTAGAATGGTAAGGAGGGACTCTTGGTGACTCTAGAGCTGGGCAGCCGAATCAGTGTGCATGGGCCGTGGGTTTCTGTATCTGGATCGTTGTCTGCCTCTGCTTGCTGCACCCTGGTTTGGGGAAGTGGGTATAGACAGCTCTGTCGATTTAGATTGGGAGATTGGAGCCCCTCCGCCTGGCATTGAGGATAGGAGGTATCTGGAGGATTGAAGTGGAGATTGAGACGTTCCTAGTAATGTGTTAGACCTCACTAAGATTCTCCTCGCTCCCTGTTTCCTTTCTGGCGTTTGTGGTCTGAGTGTTTTTCTCTGTTTGTCAGGTTTGTCTTATGTACAACCCACCTTGCTGTCTGGGAGGTTGAGACTGCAAGGTTATCGCCGTTATTTTTGTCGGTCGGTCTCTTTGTCTTATGTACCATTACTTGTCCTCATGAGGCTTTCGTTTTTTTTTTTTTTCTTCTCGGTGTCGCCATCTTGTAAATCCCTATTTATACAAAACCCCTCACCAGGTTCAAGAACAGTTTTAACCTAAGTTCTTGAGAGTGACAATGCGTTTCATTGGTCTGTGTACGGACTATTTTAGAAGACTTGCCCAAAGAAGTTAGGGTCCTAAGCTAGGGACCCAAGCAATCCTGAAAGAATTCAACCTAATTAGTGAAGAGATAGATTAAGCATTGTGCTCGTGAGAACCTCAAACTCTCCCCTTTGTCAAGCAAAGTTGACCCTGCCTGAGGCAGGAAAAACAGAGTTTAAAGAGAACAGACATTAGCATGGGAAGAGGCCCATCTATTCCAGCTGAATCCCCGCCGGGCTGCCTTTTTTCCAGTTGGAAAGGTAGAGCTATGAATAAGCCCTTGACCAAAAAGCCGATGATTCGCCTGTATAACAGGATATGGCCTCAATACCAGTTGGGGGAACAAGAACAGTGGCCCCCAGAGGGGTCTTTACGTTATGCTACAATACTTCAATTGGATTTGTCCTGGAGAAGAACTAGAAAGTGGGACCTTATGTACAAGAAGGTAAAGAAAAGAAAAATTTTCAAAGCCTTCAGGTCTCTCTACCAGACCTTGCGCCCCCCTAATCAGGTTTTCTTCCAGGGAAAATCAAAGGCCAAAGTACTCCCTGAATCCTCCTCAGAGGACCCCCTCCTAGAGACATGGGCTATGGCCACCGTTTCGGCTCCCCCTCCCCCGTATAGGGGAGGTGCGGTAGAAGCCGAGGGGTCGGACCGTGGAACCACAAGGTCTCCAAACAGAATGGTCGAGCCCGATTCTAGCTTGGCAGGCACACCAAAGGCGGATGGAGGAGGAGGATGAGACAGTGAAGGTCCGGCTACTTCAGGTATGGTCTCCCCTTCTCATACCCCACGGGGTGCCGTTTTGGGTGAGGGTGCCTCAGGAGTCCAGGCAGGGCAATACCCCCTGAGAGAAGTTCCTGCCGGAGTGCATGATAAAGGGCAGCCACGGGGGACAATGCTGGTACATACTCCATTTTCCACCTCTGATCTATGTAACTGGAAGAGCCGCAGCTTAACCGACCGGAGTGACCCAAACAAAATGACTGAACTGTTTCTTTCGATTTTCTCTACTCACCGCCCTGCCTGGGCAGATACACAGGCACTAATCACCACTCTGTTAACTTTAGAAGAACGCCCTATGGTGTTAGAGCAGGCTCGGAAAGAGGCTGATAGGCTCCATAACTTAGACCCTAGTAATGGAGCCCGACCCCCTGGGACAGAAGCCATTCCTACCAGAGATCCGGGTTGGAATCACAATGCGGAAGAAGGGGCGAATAGAATTCATTTCTATGGAGACTGCTTAATCGTTGGGTTGAGAAACGGGGCCCCCAAACCCAAGAGCTTACAAAAGTTTAGAGAAAATATCCAGGCAGGAAAGAAAGACCCATCCACTTTCTTAGAAAGAGTGACAGACACGTTTCCTCAGTACGCTGGTATCGACCCGGAAGAACCCAACAACGCCCGGCTGATAAACCTGACTTTTATTTCGCAGATTGGCCCTGATATTCAAAAAAAAAATTACAAACATTAGAAGGAGGAGTTGGGATGCCAATAGGGCAGCCGTTTGAAGTAGCTTTGAAGGTGTTCACTAACCGGAACCAGGTAGCAGAACAAAAGTCAAAACAAAAGATGAAACAAAAGGCAGCCTTACTAGCAGCAGCCTTAGCGCCCCTCCTCCGCCAGTTAAGAGGACGGAAGGGAGATAAGAACCATAAGAAGGACCACCCCGGGGCGAGGAGGGAGAGCTTTAGAACCTGACCAGTGCGCCTTCTGTAAACGACGACGGGGCCACTGGAAGCCGGAGTGCCCAGAGAGAAGGGAAAGGCGAGACGGAACAAAACTGGCCGCTCTCCACGCTTATCCGGAAGGGCCGGCACGGTTAGATGATTCCGAATGACGGGGCCCAGGGGCTGAGACCTCGTCAGCTATCTCCCACCGCGAGCCCCAGAACCCACGCGTAACTCTAAAGGTGGGAGGACGCCCTATTGACTTTATTCTGGACACGGGTGCCACCTTTTTGCTTTTGAACACCGCGACATCTCCCCTTAGTCCACGTACTGCCCCAGTGGTAGGGGTTCCAGGAAAACTTTCAACTCGGCCTTTCCTCCAACCGGTGAATTGCGAAATTGGAAAAGACTTGTTACACCACGAGTTCCTTTATATGCCGGAATGCCCCGCAACCCCTCCTCGGGAGGGATATATTGTCAAAATTTGGGGCACGAGTCACCTTTGGGGCTTCTCGAATTTTTGGTGCAAATTCTGCCCGAACAGGCATGCGCTTTGCAAGCAGTCTTGTTGCTAGAGGAACCAGCGGCCCCTAGGGACATCCCTGTCCACATACAACAAGAAGTGAGCCCGGAAGTCTGGGCATCCAGGAGGCCGGGAAGGGCCAGGTTCGCGGAGCCAGTCAAAATTGCCCTAAAGCCTGGAGCGCCCGTTGTAAATCAGAAACAATACCCGCTCGGTAGAAAAGCTCTAGAAGGGATTACTCCACTGGTCCAAAGATGTATAGAAATTGGACTTTTAAGACCATGCCGGTCACCATATAACACCCCCATTCTGCCAGTGTTAAAGCCCGGGACAGGAGAATATCGGTTTGTGCAAGACTTAAGAAAGATGAATCAAATAGTAAAAGATATTCATTCACCCGGTAGTGCCCAGCCCATTGTACCTCTGAGCGACAACTTAGAGGTTTTCTTGGGATGGCAGGTTTCTGTCGAATCTGGATACCAGGGTTTGGAATCATGGCAAAATTTGGTGGCCCGTACGGGGCCTCCAGCCATTTGAGACGCCGTGGCCCGGCGGCGGGGCCCGGGCCTGATGGACAGTTCTCCTACCAAGCGGCCGCTGAGGACTCTCTTTGTCCCCCGAGGCGGTCCCCAGACCCGGGCTCCCCTGCAGCGCCACCGGTCCCCAACCGCGCCAAAGAGATGGGTGAAAGCAAGACCTGACCAGGATCCTGAGGTGAGTCCGCGACCCTCTCCCCGTTGCGTTCAGGGCCGGGGCGGATAGGGAGGGCCAGCGTGGCTTCCGGAAACGGACCCGGGCCCTTGGTTTCTCAGGCGAGTGGCGCCATGGAGGACCGTCCCCGTGAGTAGAATGGTAAGGAGGGACTCTTGGTGACTCTAGAGCTGGGCAGCCGAATCAGTGTGCATGGGCCGTGGGTTTCTGTATCTGGATCGTTGTCTGCCTCTGCTTGCTGCACCCTGGTTTGGGGAAGTGGGTATAGACAGCTCTGTCGATTTAGATTGGGAGATTGGAGCCCCTCCGCCTGGCATTGAGGATAGGAGGTATCTGGAGGATTGAAGTGGAGATTGAGACGTTCCTAGTAATGTGTTAGACCTCACTAAGATTCTCCTCGCTCCCTGTTTCCTTTCTGGCGTTTGTGGTCTGAGTGTTTTTCTCTGTTTGTCAGGTTTGTCTTATGTACAACCCACCTTGCTGTCTGGGAGGTTGAGACTGCAAGGTTATCGCCGTTATTTTTGTCGGTCGGTCTCTTTGTCTTATGTACCATTACTTGTCCTCATGAGGCTTTCGTTTTTTTTTTTTTTCTTCTCGGTGTCGCCATCTTGTAAATCCCTATTTATACAAAACCCCTCACCAGGTTCAAGAACAGTTTTAACCTAAGTTCTTGAGAGTGACAATGCGTTTCATTGGTCTGTGTACGGACTATTTTAGAAGACTTGCCCAAAGAAGTTAGGGTCCTAAGCTAGGGACCCAAGCAATCCTGAAAGAATTCAACCTAATTAGTGAAGAGATAGATTAAGCATTGTGCTCGTGAGAACCTCAAACTCTCCCCTTTGTCAAGCAAAGTTGACCCTGCCTGAGGCAGGAAAAACAGAGTTTAAAGAGAACAGACATTAGCATGGGAAGAGGCCCATCTATTCCAGCTGAATCCCCGCCGGGCTGCCTTTTTTCCAGTTGGAAAGGTAGAGCTATGAATAAGCCCTTGACCAAAAAGCCGATGATTCGCCTGTATAACAGGATATGGCCTCAATACCAGTTGGGGGAACAAGAACAGTGGCCCCCAGAGGGGTCTTTACGTTATGCTACAATACTTCAATTGGATTTGTCCTGGAGAAGAACTAGAAAGTGGGACCTTATGTACAAGAAGGTAAAGAAAAGAAAAATTTTCAAAGCCTTCAGGTCTCTCTACCAGACCTTGCGCCCCCCTAATCAGGTTTTCTTCCAGGGAAAATCAAAGGCCAAAGTACTCCCTGAATCCTCCTCAGAGGACCCCCTCCTAGAGACATGGGCTATGGCCACCGTTTCGGCTCCCCCTCCCCCGTATAGGGGAGGTGCGGTAGAAGCCGAGGGGTCGGACCGTGGAACCACAAGGTCTCCAAACAGAATGGTCGAGCCCGATTCTAGCTTGGCAGGCACACCAAAGGCGGATGGAGGAGGAGGATGAGACAGTGAAGGTCCGGCTACTTCAGGTATGGTCTCCCCTTCTCATACCCCACGGGGTGCCGTTTTGGGTGAGGGTGCCTCAGGAGTCCAGGCAGGGCAATACCCCCTGAGAGAAGTTCCTGCCGGAGTGCATGATAAAGGGCAGCCACGGGGGACAATGCTGGTACATACTCCATTTTCCACCTCTGATCTATGTAACTGGAAGAGCCGCAGCTTAACCGACCGGAGTGACCCAAACAAAATGACTGAACTGTTTCTTTCGATTTTCTCTACTCACCGCCCTACCTGGGCAGATACACAGGCACTAATCACCACTCTGTTAACTTTAGAAGAACGCCCTATGGTGTTAGAGCAGGCTCGGAAAGAGGCTGATAGGCTCCATAACTTAGACCCTAGTAATGGAGCCCGACCCCCTGGGACAGAAGCCATTCCTACCAGAGATCCGGGTTGGAATCACAATGCGGAAGAAGGGGCGAATAGAATTCATTTCTATGGAGACTGCTTAATCGTTGGGTTGAGAAACGGGGCCCCCAAACCCAAGAGCTTACAAAAGTTTAGAGAAAATATCCAGGCAGGAAAGAAAGACCCATCCACTTTCTTAGAAAGAGTGACAGACACGTTTCCTCAGTACGCTGGTATCGACCCGGAAGAACCCAACAACGCCCGGCTGATAAACCTGACTTTTATTTCGCAGATTGGCCCTGATATTCAAAAAAAAAATTACAAACATTAGAAGGAGGAGTTGGGATGCCAATAGGGCAGCCGTTTGAAGTAGCTTTGAAGGTGTTCACTAACCGGAACCAGGTAGCAGAACAAAAGTCAAAACAAAAGATGAAACAAAAGGCAGCCTTACTAGCAGCAGCCTTAGCGCCCCTCCTCCGCCAGTTAAGAGGACGGAAGGGAGATAAGAACCATAAGAAGGACCACCCCGGGGCGAGGAGGGAGAGCTTTAGAACCTGACCAGTGCGCCTTCTGTAAACGACGACGGGGCCACTGGAAGCCGGAGTGCCCAGAGAGAAGGGAAAGGCGAGACGGAACAAAACTGGCCGCTCTCCACGCTTATCCGGAAGGGCCGGCACGGTTAGATGATTCCGAATGACGGGGCCCAGGGGCTGAGACCTCGTCAGCTATCTCCCACCGCGAGCCCCAGAACCCACGCGTAACTCTAAAGGTGGGAGGACGCCCTATTGACTTTATTCTGGACACGGGTGCCACCTTTTTGCTTTTGAACACCGCGACATCTCCCCTTAGTCCACGTACTGCCCCAGTGGTAGGGGTTCCAGGAAAACTTTCAACTCGGCCTTTCCTCCAACCGGTGAATTGCGAAATTGGAAAAGACTTGTTACACCACGAGTTCCTTTATATGCCGGAATGCCCCGCAACCCCTCCTCGGGAGGGATATATTGTCAAAATTTGGGGCACGAGTCACCTTTGGGGCTTCTCGAATTTTTGGTGCAAATTCTGCCCGAACAGGCATGCGCTTTGCAAGCAGTCTTGTTGCTAGAGGAACCAGCGGCCCCTAGGGACATCCCTGTCCACATACAACAAGAAGTGAGCCCGGAAGTCTGGGCATCCAGGAGGCCGGGAAGGGCCAGGTTCGCGGAGCCAGTCAAAATTGCCCTAAAGCCTGGAGCGCCCGTTGTAAATCAGAAACAATACCCGCTCGGTAGAAAAGCTCTAGAAGGGATTACTCCACTGGTCCAAAGATGTATAGAAATTGGACTTTTAAGACCATGCCGGTCACCATATAACACCCCCATTCTGCCAGTGTTAAAGCCCGGGACAGGAGAATATCGGTTTGTGCAAGACTTAAGAAAGATGAATCAAATAGTAAAAGATATTCATTCACCCGGTAGTGCCCAGCCCATTGTACCTCTGAGCGACAACTTAGAGGTTTTCTTGGGATGGCAGGTTTCTGTCGAATCTGGATACCAGGGTTTGGAATCATGGCAAAATTTGGTGGCCCGTACGGGGCCTCCAGCCATTTGAGACGCCGTGGCCCGGCGGCGGGGCCCGGGCCTGATGGACAGTTCTCCTACCAAGCGGCCGCTGAGGACTCTCTTTGTCCCCCGAGGCTGTCCCCAGACCCGGGCTCCCCTGCAGCGCCACCGGTCCCCAACCGCGCCAAAGAGATGGGTGAAAGCAAGACCTGACCAGGATCCTGAGGTGAGTCCGCGACCCTCTCCCCGTTGCGTTCAGGGCCGGGGCGGATAGGGAGGGCCAGCGTGGCTTCCGGAAACGGACCCGGGCCCTTGGTTTCTCAGGCGCGTGGCGCCATGGAGGACCGTCCCCGTGAGTAGAATGGTAAGGAGGGACTCTTGGTGACTCTAGAGCTGGGCAGCCGAATCAGTGTGCATGGGCCGTGGGTTTCTGTATCTGGATCGTTGTCTGCCTCTGCTTGCTGCACCCTGGTTTGGGGAAGTGGGTATAGACAGCTCTGTCGATTTAGATTGGGAGATTGGAGCCCCTCCGCCTGGCATTGAGGATAGGAGGTATCTGGAGGATTGAAGTGGAGATTGAGACGTTCCTAGTAATGTGTTAGACCGCACTAAGATTCTCCTCGCTCCCTGTTTCCTTTCTGGCG
Source organism: Elephas maximus indicus (assembly GCF_024166365.1). NCBI lineage: Eukaryota > Metazoa > Chordata > Mammalia > Proboscidea > Elephantidae > Elephas > Elephas maximus. The sequence goes on along the minus strand of NC_064846.1, from coordinate 94,623,553 downwards.
TTTGTGGTCTGAGTGTTTTTCTCTGTTTGTCAGGTTTGTCTTATGTACAACCCACCTTGCTGTCTGGGAGGTTGAGACTGCAAGGTTATCGCCGTTATTTTTGTCGGTCGGTCTCTTTGTCTTATGTACCATTACTTGTCCTCATGAGGCTTTCGTTTTTTTTTTTTTTCTTCTCGGTGTCGCCATCTTGTAAATCCCTATTTATACAAAACCCCTCACCAGGTTCAAGAACAGTTTTAACCTAAGTTCTTGAGAGTGACAATGCGTTTCATTGGTCTGTGTACGGACTATTTTAGAAGACTTGCCCAAAGAAGTTAGGGTCCTAAGCTAGGGACCCAAGCAATCCTGAAAGAATTCAACCTAATTAGTGAAGAGATAGATTAAGCATTGTGCTCGTGAGAACCTCAAACTCTCCCCTTTGTCAAGCAAAGTTGACCCTGCCTGAGGCAGGAAAAACAGAGTTTAAAGAGAACAGACATTAGCATGGGAAGAGGCCCATCTATTCCAGCTGAATCCCCGCCGGGCTGCCTTTTTTCCAGTTGGAAAGGTAGAGCTATGAATAAGCCCTTGACCAAAAAGCCGATGATTCGCCTGTATAACAGGATATGGCCTCAATACCAGTTGGGGGAACAAGAACAGTGGCCCCCAGAGGGGTCTTTACGTTATGCTACAATACTTCAATTGGATTTGTCCTGGAGAAGAACTAGAAAGTGGGACCTTATGTACAAGAAGGTAAAGAAAAGAAAAATTTTCAAAGCCTTCAGGTCTCTCTACCAGACCTTGCGCCCCCCTAATCAGGTTTTCTTCCAGGGAAAATCAAAGGCCAAAGTACTCCCTGAATCCTCCTCAGAGGACCCCCTCCTAGAGACATGGGCTATGGCCACCGTTTCGGCTCCCCCTCCCCCGTATAGGGGAGGTGCGGTAGAAGCCGAGGGGTCGGACCGTGGAACCACAAGGTCTCCAAACAGAATGGTCGAGCCCGATTCTAGCTTGGCAGGCACACCAAAGGCGGATGGAGGAGGAGGATGAGACAGTGAAGGTCCGGCTACTTCAGGTATGGTCTCCCCTTCTCATACCCCACGGGGTGCCGTTTTGGGTGAGGGTGCCTCAGGAGTCCAGGCAGGGCAATACCCCCTGAGAGAAGTTCCTGCCGGAGTGCATGATAAAGGGCAGCCACGGGGGACAATGCTGGTACATACTCCATTTTCCACCTCTGATCTATGTAACTGGAAGAGCCGCAGCTTAACCGACCGGAGTGACCCAAACAAAATGACTGAACTGTTTCTTTCGATTTTCTCTACTCACCGCCCTACCTGGGCAGATACACAGGCACTAATCACCACTCTGTTAACTTTAGAAGAACGCCCTATGGTGTTAGAGCAGGCTCGGAAAGAGGCTGATAGGCTCCATAACTTAGACCCTAGTAATGGAGCCCGACCCCCTGGGACAGAAGCCATTCCTACCAGAGATCCGGGTTGGAATCACAATGCGGAAGAAGGGGCGAATAGAATTCATTTCTATGGAGACTGCTTAATCGTTGGGTTGAGAAACGGGGCCCCCAAACCCAAGAGCTTACAAAAGTTTAGAGAAATTATCCAGGCAGGAAAGAAAGACCCATCCACTTTCTTAGAAAGAGTGACAGACACGTTTCCTCAGTACGCTGGTATCGACCCGGAAGAACCCAACAACGCCCGGCTGATAAACCTGACTTTTATTTCGCAGATTGGCCCTGATATTCAAAAAAAAAATTACAAACATTAGAAGGAGGAGTTGGGATGCCAATAGGGCAGCCGTTTGAAGTAGCTTTGAAGGTGTTCACTAACCGGAACCAGGTAGCAGAACAAAAGTCAAGACAAAAGATGAAACAAAAGGCAGCCTTACTAGCAGCAGCCTTAGCGCCCCTCCTCCGCCAGTTAAGAGGACGGAAGGGAGATAAGAACCATAAGAAGGACCACCCCGGGGCGAGGAGGGAGAGCTTTAGAACCTGACCAGTGCGCCTTCTGTAAACGACGACGGGGCCACTGGAAGCCGGAGTGCCCAGAGAGAAGGGAAAGGCGAGACGGAACAAAACTGGCCGCTCTCCAGGCTTATCCGGAAGGGCCGGCACGGTTAGATGATTCCGAATGACGGGGCCCAGGGGCTGAGACCTCGTCAGCTATCTCCCACCGCGAGCCCCAGAACCCACGCGTAACTCTAAAGGTAGGAGGACGCCCTATTGACTTTATTCTGGACACGGGTGCCACCTTTTTGCTTTTGAACACCGCGACATCTCCCCTTAGTCCACGTACTGCCCCAGTGGTAGGGGTTCCAGGAAAACTTTCAACTCGGCCTTTCCTCCAACCGGTGAATTGCGAAATTGGAAAAGACTTGTTACACCACGAGTTCCTTTATATGCCGGAATGCCCCGCAACCCCTCCTCGGGAGGGATATATTGTCAAAATTTGGGGCACGAGTCACCTTTGGGCCTTCTCGAATTTTTGGTGCAAATTCTGCCCGAACAGGCATGCGCTTTGCAAGCAGTCTTGTTGCTAGAGGAACCAGCGGCCCCTAGGGACATCCCTGTCCACATACAACAAGAAGTGAGCCCGGAAGTCTGGGCATCCAGGAGGCCGGGAAGGGCCAGGTTCGCGGAGCCAGTCAAAATTGCCCTAAAGCCTGGAGCGCCCGTTGTAAATCAGAAACAATACCCGCTCGGTAGAAAAGCTCTAGAAGGGATTACTCCACTGGTCCAAAGATGTATAGAAATTGGACTTTTAAGACCATGCCGGTCACCATATAACACCCCCATTCTGCCAGTGTTAAAGCCCGGGACAGGAGAATATCGGTTTGTGCAAGACTTAAGAAAGATGAATCAAATAGTAAAAGATATTCATTCACCCGGTAGTGCCCAGCCCATTGTACCTCTGAGCGACAACTTAGAGGTTTTCTTGGGATGGCAGGTTTCTGTCGAATCTGGATACCAGGGTTTGGAATCATGGCAAAATTTGGTGGCCCGTACGGGGCCTCCAGCCATTTGAGACGCCGTGGCCCGGCGGCGGGGCCCGGGCCTGATGGACAGTTCTCCTACCAAGCGGCCGCTGAGGACTCTCTTTGTCCCCCGAGGCGGTCCCCAGACCCGGGCTCCCCTGCAGCGCCACCGGTCCCCAACCGCGCCAAAGAGATGGGTGAAAGCAAGACCTGACCAGGATCCTGAGGTGAGTCCGCGACCCTCTCCCCGTTGCGTTCAGGGCCGGGGCGGATAGGGAGGGCCAGCGTGGCTTCCGGAAACGGACCCGGGCCCTTGGTTTCTCAGGCGAGTGGCGCCATGGAGGACCGTCCCCGTGAGTAGAATGGTAAGGAGGGACTCTTGGTGACTCTAGAGCTGGGCAGCCGAATCAGTGTGCATGGGCCGTGGGTTTCTGTATCTGGATCGTTGTCTGCCTCTGCTTGCTGCACCCTGGTTTGGGGAAGTGGGTATAGACAGCTCTGTCGATTTAGATTGGGAGATTGGAGCCCCTCCGCCTGGCATTGAGGATAGGAGGTATCTGGAGGATTGAAGTGGAGATTGAGACGTTCCTAGTAATGTGTTAGACCTCACTAAGATTCTCCTCGCTCCCTGTTTCCTTTCTGGCGTTTGTGGTCTGAGTGTTTTTCTCTGTTTGTCAGGTTTGTCTTATGTACAACCCACCTTGCTGTCTGGGAGGTTGAGACTGCAAGGTTATCGCCGTTATTTTTGTCGGTCGGTCTCTTTGTCTTATGTACCATTACTTGTCCTCATGAGGCTTTCGTTTTTTTTTTTTTTCTTCTCGGTGTCGCCATCTTGTAAATCCCTATTTATACAAAACCCCTCACCAGGTTCAAGAACAGTTTTAACCTAAGTTCTTGAGAGTGACAATGCGTTTCATTGGTCTGTGTACGGACTATTTTAGAAGACTTGCCCAAAGAAGTTAGGGTCCTAAGCTAGGGACCCAAGCAATCCTGAAAGAATTCAACCTAATTAGTGAAGAGATAGATTAAGCATTGTGCTCGTGAGAACCTCAAACTCTCCCCTTTGTCAAGCAAAGTTGACCCTGCCTGAGGCAGGAAAAACAGAGTTTAAAGAGAACAGACATTAGCATGGGAAGAGGCCCATCTATTCCAGCTGAATCCCCGCCGGGCTGCCTTTTTTCCAGTTGGAAAGGTAGAGCTATGAATAAGCCCTTGACCAAAAAGCCGATGATTCGCCTGTATAACAGGATATGGCCTCAATACCAGTTGGGGGAACAAGAACAGTGGCCCCCAGAGGGGTCTTTACGTTATGCTACAATACTTCAATTGGATTTGTCCTGGAGAAGAACTAGAAAGTGGGACCTTATGTACAAGAAGGTAAAGAAAAGAAAAATTTTCAAAGCCTTCAGGTCTCTCTACCAGACCTTGCGCCCCCCAATCAGGTTTTCTTCCAGGGAAAATCAAAGGCCAAAGTACTCCCTGAATCCTCCTCAGAGGACCCCCTCCTAGAGACATGGGCTATGGCCACCGTTTCGGCTCCCCCTCCCCCGTATAGGGGAGGTGCGGTAGAAGCCGAGGGGTCGGACCGTGGAACCACAAGGTCTCCAAACAGAATGGTCGAGCCCGATTCTAGCTTGGCAGGCACACCAAAGGCGGATGGAGGAGGAGGATGAGACAGTGAAGGTCCGGCTACTTCAGGTATGGTCTCCCCTTCTCATACCCGTTGGGGTACCGTTTTGGGTGAGGGTGCCTCAGGAGTCCAGGCAGGGCAATACCCCCTGAGAGAAGTTCCTGCCGGAGTGCATGATAAAGGGCAGCCACGGGGGACAATGCTGGTACATACTCCATTTTCCACCTCTGATCTATGTAACTGGAAGAGCCGCAGCTTAACCGACCGGAGTGACCCAAACAAAATGACTGAACTGTTTCTTTCGATTTTCTCTACTCACCGCCCTGCCTGGGCAGATACACAGGCACTAATCACCACTCTGTTAACTTTAGAAGAACGCCCTATGGTGTTAGAGCAGGCTCGGAAAGAGGCTGATAGGCTCCATAACTTAGACCCTAGTAATGGAGCCCGACCCCCTGGGACAGAGGCCATTCCTACTAGAGATCCGGGTTGGAATCACAATGCGGAAGAAGGGGCGAATAGAATTCATTTCTATGGAGACTGCTTAATCGTTGGGTTGAGAAACGGGGCCCCCAAACCCAAGAGCTTACAAAAGTTTAGAGAAATTATCCAGGCAGGAAAGAAAGACCCATCCACTTTCTTAGAAAGAGTGACAGACACGTTTCCTCAGTACGCTGGTATCGACCCGGAAGAACCCAACAACGCCCGGCTGATAAACCTGACTTTTATTTCGCAGATTGGCCCTGATATTCAAAAAAAAAATTACAAACATTAGAAGGAGGAGTTGGGATGCCAATAGGGCAGCCGTTTGAATTAGCTTTGAAGGTGTTCACTAACCGGAACCAGGTAGGAGAACAAAAGTCAAAACAAAAGATGAAACAAAAGGCAGCCTTACTAGCAGCAGCCTTAGCGCCCCTCCTCCGCCAGTTAAGAGGACGGAAGGGAGATAAGAACCATAAGAAGGACCACCCCGGGGCGAGGAGGGAGAGCTTTAGAACCTGACCAGTGCGCCTTCTATAAACGACGACGGGGCCACTGGAAGCCGGAGTGCCCAGAGAGAAGGGAAAGGCGAGACGGAACAAAACTGGCCGCTCTCCACGCTTATCCGGAAGGGCCGGCACGGTTAGATGATTCCGAATGACGGGGCCCAGGGGCTGAGACCTCGTCAGCTATCTCCCACCGCGAGCCCCAGAACCCACGCGTAACTCTAAAGGTGGGAGGACGCCCTATTGACTTTATTCTGGACACGGGTGCCACCTTTTCGCTTTTGAACACCGCGACATCTCCCCTTAGTCCACGTACTGCCCCAGTGGTAGGGGTTCCAGGAAAACTTTCAACTCGGCCTTTCCTCCAACCGGTGAATTGCGAAATTGGAAAAGACTTGTTACACCACGAGTTCCTTTATATGCCGGAATGCCCCGCAACCCCTCCTCGGGAGGGATATATTGTCAAAATTTGGGGCACGAGTCACCTTTGGGCCTTCTCGAATTTTTGGTGCAAATTCTGCCCGAACAGGCATGCGCTTTGCAAGCAGTCTTGTTGCTAGAGGAACCAGCGGCCCCTAGGGACATCCCTGTCCACATACAACAAGAAGTGAGCCCGGAAGTCTGGGCATCCAGGAGGCCGGGAAGGGCCAGGTTCGCGGAGCCAGTCAAAATTGCCCTAAAGCCTGGAGCGCCCGTTGTAAATCAGAAACAATACCCGCTCGGTTGAAAAGCTCTAGAAGGGATTACTCCACTGGTCCAAAGATGTATAGAAATTGGACTTTTAAGACCATGCCGGTCACCATATAACACCCCCATTCTGCCAGTGTTAAAGCCCGGGACAGGAGAATATCGGTTTGTGCAAGACTTAAGAAAGATGAATCAAATAGTAAAAGATATTCATTCACCCGGTAGTGCCCAGCCCATTGTACCTCTGAGCGACAACTTAGAGGTTTTCTTGGGATGGCAGGTTTCTGTCGAATCTGGATACCAGGGTTTGGAATCATGGCAAAATTTGGTGGCCCGTACGGGGCCTCCAGCCATTTGAGACGCCGTGGCCCGGCGGCGGGGCCCGGGCCTGATGGACAGTTCTCCTACCAAGCGGCCGCTGAGGACTCTCTTTGTCCCCCGAGGCTGTCCCCAGACCCGGGCTCCCCTGCAGCGCCACCGGTCCCCAACCGCGCCAAAGAGATGGGTGAAAGCAAGACCTGACCAGGATCCTGAGGTGAGTCCGCGACCCTCTCCCCGTTGCGTTCAGGGCCGGGGCGGATAGGGAGGGCCAGCGTGGCTTCCGGAAACGGACCCGGGCCCTTGGTTTCTCAGGCGAGTGGCGCCATGGAGGACCGTCCCCGTGAGTAGAATGGTAAGGAGGGACTCTTGGTGACTCTAGAGCTGGGCAGCCGAATCAGTGTGCATGGGCCGTGGGTTTCTGTATCTGGATCGTTGTCTGCCTCTGCTTGCTGCACCCTGGTTTGGGGAAGTGGGTATAGACAGCTCTGTCGATTTAGATTGGGAGATTGGAGCCCCTCCGCCTGGCATTGAGGATAGGAGGTATCTGGAGGATTGAAGTGGAGATTGAGACGTTCCTAGTAATGTGTTAGACCTCACCAAGATTCTCCTCGCTCCCTGTTTCCTTTCTGGCGTTTGTGGTCTGAGTGTTTTTCTCTGTTTGTCAGGTTTGTCTTACGTACAACCCACCTTGCTGTCTGGGAGGCTGAGACTGCAAGGTTATCGCCGTTATTTTTGTCGGTCGGTCTCTTTGTCTTATGTACCATTACTTGTCCTCATGAGGCTTTCGTTTTTTTTTTTTTTCTTCTCGGTGTCGCCATCTTGTAAATCCCTATTTATACAAAACCCCTCACCAGGTTCAAGAACAGTTTTAACCTAAGTTCTTGAGAGTGACAATGCGTTTCATTGGTCTGTGTACGGACTATTTTAGAAGACTTGCCCAAAGAAGTTAGGGTCCTAAGCTAGGGACCCAAGCAATCCTGAAAGAATTCAACCTAATTAGTGAAGAGATAGATTAAGCATTGTGCTCGTGAGAACCTCAAACTCTCCCCTTTGTCAAGCAAAGTTGATCCTGCCTGAGGCAGGAAAAACAGAGTTTAAAGAGAACAGACATTAGCATGGGAAGAGGCCCATCTATTCCAGCTGAATCCCCGCTGGGCTGCCTTTTTTCCAGTTGGAAAGGTAGAGCTATGAATAAGCCCTTGACCAAAAAGCCGATGATTCGCCTGTATAACAGGATATGGCCTCAATACCAGTTGGGGGAACAAGAACAGTGGCCCCCAGAGGGGTCTTTACGTTATGCTACAATACTTCAATTGGATTTGTCCTGGAGAAGAACTAGAAAGTGGGACCTTATGTACAAGAAGGTAAAGAAAAGAAAAATTTTCAAAGCCTTCAGGTCTCTCTACCAGACCTTGCGCCCCCCTAATCAGGTTTTCTTCCAGGGAAAATCAAAGGCCAAAGTACTCCCTGAATCCTCCTCAGAGGACCCCCTCCTAGAGACATGGGCTATGGCCACCGTTTCGGCTCCCCCTCCCCCGTATAGGGGAGGTGCGGTAGAAGCCGAGGGGTCGGACCGTGGAACCACAAGGTCTCCAAACAGAATGGTCGAGCCCGATTCTAGCTTGGCAGGCACACCAAAGGCGGATGGAGGAGGAGGATGAGACAGTGAAGGTCCGGCTACTTCAGGTATGGTCTCCCCTTCTCATACCCCACGGGGTGCCGTTTTGGGTGAGGGTGCCTCAGGAGTCCAGGCAGGGCAATACCCCCTGAGAGAAGTTCCTGCCGGAGTGCATGATAAAGGGCAGCCACGGGGGACAATGCTGGTACATACTCCATTTTCCACCTCTGATCTATGTAACTGGAAGAGCCGCAGCTTAACCGACCGGAGTGACCCAAACAAAATGACTGAACTGTTTCTTTCGATTTTCTCTACTCACCGCCCTGCCTGGGCAGATACACAGGCACTAATCACCACTCTGTTAACTTTAGAAGAACGCCCTATGGTGTTAGAGCAGGCTCGGAAAGAGGCTGATAGGCTCCATAACTTAGACCCTAGTAATGGAGCCCGACCCCCTGGGACAGAAGCCATTCCTACTAGAGATCCGGGTTGGAATCACAATGCGGAAGAAGGGGCGAATAGAATTCATTTCTATGGAGACTGCTTAATCGTTGGGTTGAGAAACGGGGCCCCCAAACCCAAGAGCTTACAAAAGTTTAGAGAAATTATCCAGGCAGGAAAGAAAGACCCATCCACTTTCTTAGAAAGAGTGACAGACACGTTTCCTCAGTACGCTGGTATCGACCCGGAAGAACCCAACAACGCCCGGCTGATAAACCTGACTTTTATTTCGCAGATTGGCCCTGATATTCAAAAAAAAAATTACAAACATTAGAAGGAGGAGTTGGGATGCCAATAGGGCAGCCGTTTGAAGTAGCTTTGAAGGTGTTCACTAACCGGAACCAGGTAGCAGAACAAAAGTCAAAACAAAAGATGAAACAAAAGGCAGCCTTACTAGCAGCAGCCTTAGCGCCCCTCCTCCGCCAGTTAAGAGGACGGAAGGGAGATAAGAACCATAAGAAGGACCACCCCGGGGCGAGGAGGGAGAGCTTTAGAACCTGACCAGTGCGCCTTCTGTAAACGACGACGGGGCCACTGGAAGCCGGAGTGCCCAGAGAGAAGGGAAAGGCGAGACGGAACAAAACTGGCCGCTCTCCACGCTTATCCGGAAGGGCCGGCACGGTTAGATGATTCCGAATGACGGGGCCCAGGGGCTGAGACCTCGTCAGCTATCTCCCACCGCGAGCCCCAGAACCCACGCGTAACTCTAAAGGTGGGAGGACGCCCTATTGACTTTATTCTGGACACGGGTGCCACCTTTTTGCTTTTGAACACCGCGACATCTCCCCTTAGTCCACGTACTGCCCCAGTGGTAGGGGTTCCAGGAAAACTTTCAACTCGGCCTTTCCTCCAACCGGTGAATTGCGAAATTGGAAAAGACTTGTTACACCACGAGTTCCTTTATATGCCGGAATGCCCCGCAACCCCTCCTCGGGAGGGATATATTGTCAAAATTTGGGGCACGAGTCACCTTTGGGCCTTCTCGAATTTTTGGTGCAAATTCTGCCCGAACAGGCATGCGCTTTGCAAGCAGTCCTGTTGCTAGAGGAACCAGCGGCCCCTAGGGACATCCCTGTCCACATACAACAAGAAGTGAGCCCGGAAGTCTGGGCATCCAGGAGGCCGGGAAGGGCCAGGTTCGCGGAGCCAGTCAAAATTGCCCTAAAGCCTGGAGCGCCCGTTGTAAATCAGAAACAATACCCGCTCGGTTGAAAAGCTCTAGAAGGGATTACTCCACTGGTCCAAAGATGTATAGAAATTGGACTTTTAAGACCATGCCGGTCACCATATAACACCCCCATTCTGCCAGTGTTAAAGCCCGGGACAGGAGAATATCGGTTTGTGCAAGACTTAAGAAAGATGAATCAAATAGTAAAAGATATTCATTCACCCGGTAGTGCCCAGCCCATTGTACCTCTGAGCGACAACTTAGAGGTTTTCTTGGGATGGCAGGTTTCTGTCGAATCTGGATACCAGGGTTTGGAATCATGGCAAAATTTGGTGGCCCGTACGGGGCCTCCAGCCATTTGAGACGCCGTGGCCCGGCGGCGGGGCCCGGGCCTGATGGACAGTTCTCCTACCAAGCGGCCGCTGAGGACTCTCTTTGTCCCCCGAGGCTGTCCCCAGACCCGGGCTCCCCTGCAGCGCCACCGGTCCCCAACCGCGCCAAAGAGATGGGTGAAAGCAAGACCTGACCAGGATCCTGAGGTGAGTCCGCGACCCTCTCCCCGTTGCGTTCAGGGCCGGGGCGGATAGGGAGGGCCAGCGTGGCTTCCGGAAACGGACCCGGGCCCTTGGTTTCTCAGGCGAGTGGCGCCATGGAGGACCGTCCCCGTGAGTAGAATGGTAAGGAGGGACTCTTGGTGACTCTAGAGCTGGGCAGCCGAATCAGTGTGCATGGGCCGTGGGTTTCTGTATCTGGATCGTTGTCTGCCTCTGCTTGCTGCACCCTGGTTTGGGGAAGTGGGTATAGACAGCTCTGTCGATTTAGATTGGGAGATTGGAGCCCCTCCGCCTGGCATTGAGGATAGGAGGTATCTGGAGGATTGAAGTGGAGATTGAGACGTTCCTAGTAATGTGTTAGACCTCACCAAGATTCTCCTCGCTCCCTGTTTCCTTTCTGGCGTTTGTGGTCTGAGTGTTTTTCTCTGTTTGTCAGGTTTGTCTTACGTACAACCCACATTGCTGTCTGGGAGGCTGAGAGTGCTAGGTTATCGCCGTTATTTTTGTCGGTCGGTCTCTTTGTCTTATGTACCATTACTTGTCCTCATGAGGCTTTCGTTTTTTTTTTTTTTCTTCTCGGTGTCGCCATCTTGTAAATCCCTATTTATACAAAACCCCTCACCAGGTTCAAGAACAGTTTTAACCTAAGTTCTTGAGAGTGACAATGCGTTTCATTGGTCTGTGTACGGACTATTTTAGAAGACTTGCCCAAAGAAGTTAGGGTCCTAAGCTAGGGACCCAAGCAATCCTGAAAGAATTCAACCTAATTAGTGAAGAGATAGATTAAGCATTGTGCTCGTGAGAACCTCAAACTCTCCCCTTTGTCAAGCAAAGTTGATCCTGCCTGAGGCAGGAAAAACAGAGTTTAAAGAGAACAGACATTAGCATGGGAAGAGGCCCATCTATTCCAGCTGAATCCCCGCTGGGCTGCCTTTTTTCCAGTTGGAAAGGTAGAGCTATGAATAAGCCCTTGACCAAAAAGCCGATGATTCGCCTGTATAACAGGATATGGCCTCAATACCAGTTCAGGGAACAAGAACAGTGGCCCCCAGAGGGGTCTTTACGTTATGCTACAATACTTCAATTGGATTTGTCCTGGAGAAGAACTAGAAAGTGGGACCTTATGTACAAGAAGGTAAAGAAGAGAAAAATTTTCAAAGCCTTCAGGTCTCTCTACCAGACCTTGCGCCCCCCTAATCAGGTTTCCTTCCAGGGAAAATCAAAGGCCAAAGTACTCCCTGAATCCTCCTCAGAGGACCCCCTCCTAGAGACATGGGCTATGGCCACCGTTTCGGCTCCCCCTCCCCCGTATAGGGGAGGTGCGGTAGAAGCCGAGGGGTCGGACCGTGGAACCACAAGGTCTCCAAACAGAATGGTCGAGCCCGATTCTAGCTTGGCAGGCACACCAAAGGCGGATGGAGGAGGAGGATGAGACAGTGAAGGTCCGGCTACTTCAGGTATGGTCTCCCCTTCTCATACCCATTGGGGTACCGTTTTGGGTGAGGGTGCCTCAGGAGTCCAGGCAGGGCAATACCCCCTGAGAGAAGTTCCTGCCGGAGTGCATGATAAAGGGCAGCCACGGGGGACAATGCTGGTACATACTCCATTTTCCACCTCTGATCTATGTAACTGGAAGAGCCGCAGCTTAACCGACCGGAGTGACCCAAACAAAATGACTGAACTGTTTCTTTCGATTTTCTCTACTCACCGCCCTGCCTGGGCAGATACACAGGCACTAATCACCACTCTGTTAACTTTAGAAGAACGCCCTATGGTGTTAGAGCAGGCTCGGAAAGAGGCTGATAGGCTCCATAACTTAGACCCTAGTAATGGAGCCCGACCCCCTGGGACAGAAGCCATTCCTACTAGAGATCCGGGTTGGAATCACAATGCGGAAGAAGGGGCGAATAGAATTCATTTCTATGGAGACTGCTTAATCGTTGGGTTGAGAAACGGGGCCCCCAAACCCAAGAGCTTACAAAAGTTTAGAGAAATTATCCAGGCAGGAAAGAAAGACCCATCCACTTTCTTAGAAAGAGTGACAGACACGTTTCCTCAGTACGCTGGTATCGACCCGGAAGAACCCAACAACGCCCGGCTGATAAACCTGACTTTTATTTCGCAGATTGGCCCTGATATTCAAAAAAAAAATTACAAACATTAGAAGGAGGAGTTGGGATGCCAATAGGGCAGCCGTTTGAATTAGCTTTGAAGGTGTTCACTAACCGGAACCAGGTAGGAGAACAAAAGTCAAAACAAAAGATGAAACAAAAGGCAGCCTTACTAGCAGCAGCCTTAGCGCCCCTCCTCCGCCAGTTAAGAGGACGGAAGGGAGATAAGAACCATAAGAAGGACCACCCCGGGGCGAGGAGGGAGAGCTTTAGAACCTGACCAGTGCGCCTTCTGTAAACGACGACGGGGCCACTGGAAGCCGGAGTGCCCAGAGAGAAGGGAAAGGCGAGACGGAACAAAACTGGCCGCTCTCCACGCTTATCCGGAAGGGCCGGCACGGTTAGATGATTCCGAATGACGGGGCCCAGGGGCTGAGACCTCGTCAGCTATCTCCCACCGCGAGCCCCAGAACCCACGCGTAACTCTAAAGGTGGGAGGACGCCCTATTGACTTTATTCTGGACACGGGTGCCACCTTTTTGCTTTTGAACACCGCGACATCTCCCCTTAGTCCACGTACTGCCCCAGTGGTAGGGGTTCCAGGAAAACTTTCAACTCGGCCTTTCCTCCAACCGGTGAATTGCGAAATTGGAAAAGACTTGTTACACCACGAGTTCCTTTATATGCCGGAATGCCCCGCAACCCCTCCTCGGGAGGGATATATTGTCAAAATTTGGGGCACGAGTCACCTTTGGGCCTTCTCGAATTTTTGGTGCAAATTCTGCCCGAACAGGCATGCGCTTTGCAAGCAGTCCTGTTGCTAGAGGAACCAGCGGCCCCTAGGGACATCCCTGTCCACATACAACAAGAAGTGAGCCCGGAAGTCTGGGCATCCAGGAGGCCGGGAAGGGCCAGGTTCGCGGAGCCAGTCAAAATTGCCCTAAAGCCTGGAGCGCCCGTTGTAAATCAGAAACAATACCCGCTCGGTTGAAAAGCTCTAGAAGGGATTACTCCACTGGTCCAAAGATGTATAGAAATTGGACTTTTAAGACCATGCCGGTCACCATATAACACCCCCATTCTGCCAGTGTTAAAGCCCGGGACAGGAGAATATCGGTTTGTGCAAGACTTAAGAAAGATGAATCAAATAGTAAAAGATATTCATTCACCCGGTAGTGCCCAGCCCATTGTACCTCTGAGCGACAACTTAGAGGTTTTCTTGGGATGGCAGGTTTCTGTCGAATCTGGATACCAGGGTTTGGAATCATGGCAAAATTTGGTGGCCCGTACGGGGCCTCCAGCCATTTGAGACGCCGTGGCCCGGCGGCGGGGCCCGGGCCTGATGGACAGTTCTCCTACCAAGCGGCCGCTGAGGACTCTCTTTGTCCCCCGAGGCTGTCCCCAGACCCGGGCTCCCCTGCAGCGCCACCGGTCCCCAACCGCGCCAAAGAGATGGGTGAAAGCAAGACCTGACCAGGATCCTGAGGTGAGTCCGCGACCCTCTCCCCGTTGCGTTCAGGGCCGGGGCGGATAGGGAGGGCCAGCGTGGCTTCCGGAAACGGACCCGGGCCCTTGGTTTCTCAGGCGAGTGGCGCCATGGAGGACCGTCCCCGTGAGTAGAATGGTAAGGAGGGACTCTTGGTGACTCTAGAGCTGGGCAGCCGAATCAGTGTGCATGGGCCGTGGGTTTCTGTATCTGGATCGTTGTCTGCCTCTGCTTGCTGCACCCTGGTTTGGGGAAGTGGGTATAGACAGCTCTGTCGATTTAGATTGGGAGATTGGAGCCCCTCCGCCTGGCATTGAGGATAGGAGGTATCTGGAGGATTGAAGTGGAGATTGAGACGTTCCTAGTAATGTGTTAGACCTCACCAAGATTCTCCTCGCTCCCTGTTTCCTTTCTGGCGTTTGTGGTCTGAGTGTTTTTCTCTGTTTGTCAGGTTTGTCTTACGTACAACCCACATTGCTGTCTGGGAGGCTGAGAGTGCTAGGTTATCGCCGTTATTTTTGTCGGTCGGTCTCTTTGTCTTATGTACCATTACTTGTCCTCATGAGGCTTTCGTTTTTTTTTTTTTTCTTCTCGGTGTCGCCATCTTGTAAATCCCTATTTATACAAAACCCCTCACCAGGTTCAAGAACAGTTTTAACCTAAGTTCTTGAGAGTGACAATGCGTTTCATTGGTCTGTGTACGGACTATTTTAGAAGACTTGCCCAAAGAAGTTAGGGTCCTAAGCTAGGGACCCAAGCAATCCTGAAAGAATTCAACCTAATTAGTGAAGAGATAGATTAAGCATTGTGCTCGTGAGAACCTCAAACTCTCCCCTTTGTCAAGCAAAGTTGATCCTGCCTGAGGCAGGAAAAACAGAGTTTAAAGAGAACAGACATTAGCATGGGAAGAGGCCCATCTATTCCAGCTGAATCCCCGCTGGGCTGCCTTTTTTCCAGTTGGAAAGGTAGAGCTATGAATAAGCCCTTGACCAAAAAGCCGATGATTCGCCTGTATAACAGGATATGGCCTCAATACCAGTTCAGGGAACAAGAACAGTGGCCCCCAGAGGGGTCTTTACGTTATGCTACAATACTTCAATTGGATTTGTCCTGGAGAAGAACTAGAAAGTGGGACCTTATGTACAAGAAGGTAAAGAAGAGAAAAATTTTCAAAGCCTTCAGGTCTCTCTACCAGACCTTGCGCCCCCCTAATCAGGTTTCCTTCCAGGGAAAATCAAAGGCCAAAGTACTCCCTGAATCCTCCTCAGAGGACCCCCTCCTAGAGACATGGGCTATGGCCACCGTTTCGGCTCCCCCTCCCCCGTATAGGGGAGGTGCGGTAGAAGCCGAGGGGTCGGACCGTGGAACCACAAGGTCTCCAAACAGAATGGTCGAGCCCGATTCTAGCTTGGCAGGCACACCAAAGGCGGATGGAGGAGGAGGATGAGACAGTGAAGGTCCGGCTACTTCAGGTATGGTCTCCCCTTCTCATACCCGTTGGGGTACCGTTTTGGGTGAGGGTGCCTCAGGAGTCCAGGCAGGGCAATACCCCCTGAGAGAAGTTCCTGCCGGAGTGCATGATAAAGGGCAGCCACGGGGGACAATGCTGGTACATACTCCATTTTCCACCTCTGATCTATGTAACTGGAAGAGCCGCAGCTTAACCGACCGGAGTGACCCAAACAAAATGACTGAACTGTTTCTTTCGATTTTCTCTACTCACCGCCCTGCCTGGGCAGATACACAGGCACTAATCACCACTCTGTTAACTTTAGAAGAACGCCCTATGGTGTTAGAGCAGGCTCGGAAAGAGGCTGATAGGCTCCATAACTTAGACCCTAGTAATGGAGCCCGACCCCCTGGGACAGAAGCCATTCCTACTAGAGATCCGGGTTGGAATCACAATGCGGAAGAAGGGGCGAATAGAATTCATTTCTATGGAGACTGCTTAATCGTTGGGTTGAGAAACGGGGCCCCCAAACCCAAGAGCTTACAAAAGTTTAGAGAAATTATCCAGGCAGGAAAGAAAGACCCATCCACTTTCTTAGAAAGAGTGACAGACACGTTTCCTCAGTACGCTGGTATCGACCCGGAAGAACCCAACAACGCCCGGCTGATAAACCTGACTTTTATTTCGCAGATTGGCCCTGATATTCAAAAAAAAAATTACAAACATTAGAAGGAGGAGTTGGGATGCCAATAGGGCAGCCGTTTGAATTAGCTTTGAAGGTGTTCACTAACCGGAACCAGGTAGGAGAACAAAAGTCAAAACAAAAGATGAAACAAAAGGCAGCCTTACTAGCAGCAGCCTTAGCGCCCCTCCTCCGCCAGTTAAGAGGACGGAAGGGAGATAAGAACCATAAGAAGGACCACCCCGGGGCGAGGAGGGAGAGCTTTAGAACCTGACCAGTGCGCCTTCTGTAAACGACGACGGGGCCACTGGAAGCCGGAGTGCCCAGAGAGAAGGGAAAGGCGAGACGGAACAAAACTGGCCGCTCTCCACGCTTATCCGGAAGGGCCGGCACGGTTAGATGATTCCGAATGACGGGGCCCAGGGGCTGAGACCTCGTCAGCTATCTCCCACCGCGAGCCCCAGAACCCACGCGTAACTCTAAAGGTGGGAGGACGCCCTATTGACTTTATTCTGGACACGGGTGCCACCTTTTCGCTTTTGAACACCGCGACATCTCCCCTTAGTCCACGTACTGCCCCAGTGGTAGGGGTTCCAGGAAAACTTTCAACTCGGCCTTTCCTCCAACCGGTGAATTGCGAAATTGGAAAAGACTTGTTACACCACGAGTTCCTTTATATGCCGGAATGCCCCGCAACCCCTCCTCGGGAGGGATATATTGTCAAAATTTGGGGCACGAGTCACCTTTGGGCCTTCTCGAATTTTTGGTGCAAATTCTGCCCGAACAGGCATGCGCTTTGCAAGCAGTCTTGTTGCTAGAGGAACCAGCGGCCCCTAGGGACATCCCTGTCCACATACAACAAGAAGTGAGCCCGGAAGTCTGGGCATCCAGGAGGCCGGGAAGGGCCAGGTTCGCGGAGCCAGTCAAAATTGCCCTAAAGCCTGGAGCGCCCGTTGTAAATCAGAAACAATACCCGCTCGGTTGAAAAGCTCTAGAAGGGATTACTCCACTGGTCCAAAGATGTATAGAAATTGGACTTTTAAGACCATGCCGGTCACCATATAACACCCCCATTCTGCCAGTGTTAAAGCCCGGGACAGGAGAATATCGGTTTGTGCAAGACTTAAGAAAGATGAATCAAATAGTAAAAGATATTCATTCACCCGGTAGTGCCCAGCCCATTGTACCTCTGAGCGACAACTTAGAGGTTTTCTTGGGATGGCAGGTTTCTGTCGAATCTGGATACCAGGGTTTGGAATCATGGCAAAATTTGGTGGCCCGTACGGGGCCTCCAGCCATTTGAGACGCCGTGGCCCGGCGGCGGGGCCCGGGCCTGATGGACAGTTCTCCTACCAAGCGGCCGCTGAGGACTCTCTTTGTCCCCCGAGGCTGTCCCCAGACCCGGGCTCCCCTGCAGCGCCACCGGTCCCCAACCGCGCCAAAGAGATGGGTGAAAGCAAGACCTGACCAGGATCCTGAGGTGAGTCCGCGACCCTCTCCCCGTTGCGTTCAGGGCCGGGGCGGATAGGGAGGGCCAGCGTGGCTTCCGGAAACGGACCCGGGCCCTTGGTTTCTCAGGCGAGTGGCGCCATGGAGGACCGTCCCCGTGAGTAGAATGGTAAGGAGGGACTCTTGGTGACTCTAGAGCTGGGCAGCCGAATCAGTGTGCATGGGCCGTGGGTTTCTGTATCTGGATCGTTGTCTGCCTCTGCTTGCTGCACCCTGGTTTGGGGAAGTGGGTATAGACAGCTCTGTCGATTTAGATTGGGAGATTGGAGCCCCTCCGCCTGGCATTGAGGATAGGAGGTATCTGGAGGATTGAAGTGGAGATTGAGACGTTCCTAGTAATGTGTTAGACCTCACCAAGATTCTCCTCGCTCCCTGTTTCCTTTCTGGCGTTTGTGGTCTGAGTGTTTTTCTCTGTTTGTCAGGTTTGTCTTACGTACAACCCACATTGCTGTCTGGGAGGCTGAGAGTGCTAGGTTATCGCCGTTATTTTTGTCGGTCGGTCTCTTTGTCTTATGTACCATTACTTGTCCTCATGAGGCTTTCGTTTTTTTTTTTTTTTCTTCTCGGTGTCGCCATCTTGTAAATCCCTATTTATACAAAACCCCTCACCAGGTTCAAGAACAGTTTTAACCTAAGTTCTTGAGAGTGACAATGCGTTTCATTGGTCTGTGTACGGACTATTTTAGAAGACTTGCCCAAAGAAGTTAGGGTCCTAAGCTAGGGACCCAAGCAATCCTGAAAGAATTCAACCTAATTAGTGAAGAGATAGATTAAGCATTGTGCTCGTGAGAACCTCAAACTCTCCCCTTTGTCAAGCAAAGTTGATCCTGCCTGAGGCAGGAAAAACAGAGTTTAAAGAGAACAGACATTAGCATGGGAAGAGGCCCATCTATTCCAGCTGAATCCCCGCTGGGCTGCCTTTTTTCCAGTTGGAAAGGTAGAGCTATGAATAAGCCCTTGACCAAAAAGCCGATGATTCGCCTGTATAACAGGATATGGCCTCAATACCAGTTCAGGGAACAAGAACAGTGGCCCCCAGAGGGGTCTTTACGTTATGCTACAATACTTCAATTGGATTTGTCCTGGAGAAGAACTAGAAAGTGGGACCTTATGTACAAGAAGGTAAAGAAGAGAAAAATTTTCAAAGCCTTCAGGTCTCTCTACCAGACCTTGCGCCCCCCTAATCAGGTTTCCTTCCAGGGAAAATCAAAGGCCAAAGTACTCCCTGAATCCTCCTCAGAGGACCCCCTCCTAGAGACATGGGCTATGGCCACCGTTTCGGCTCCCCCTCCCCCGTATAGGGGAGGTGCGGTAGAAGCCGAGGGGTCGGACCGTGGAACCACAAGGTCTCCAAACAGAATGGTCGAGCCCGATTCTAGCTTGGCAGGCACACCAAAGGCGGATGGAGGAGGAGGATGAGACAGTGAAGGTCCGGCTACTTCAGGTATGGTCTCCCCTTCTCATACCCGTTGGGGTACCGTTTTGGGTGAGGGTGCCTCAGGAGTCCAGGCAGGGCAATACCCCCTGAGAGAAGTTCCTGCCGGAGTGCATGATAAAGGGCAGCCACGGGGGACAATGCTGGTACATACTCCATTTTCCACCTCTGATCTATGTAACTGGAAGAGCCGCAGCTTAACCGACCGGAGTGACCCAAACAAAATGACTGAACTGTTTCTTTCGATTTTCTCTACTCACCGCCCTGCCTGGGCAGATACACAGGCACTAATCACCACTCTGTTAACTTTAGAAGAACGCCCTATGGTGTTAGAGCAGGCTCGGAAAGAGGCTGATAGGCTCCATAACTTAGACCCTAGTAATGGAGCCCGACCCCCTGGGACAGAAGCCATTCCTACTAGAGATCCGGGTTGGAATCACAATGCGGAAGAAGGGGCGAATAGAATTCATTTCTATGGAGACTGCTTAATCGTTGGGTTGAGAAACGGGGCCCCCAAACCCAAGAGCTTACAAAAGTTTAGAGAAATTATCCAGGCAGGAAAGAAAGACCCATCCACTTTCTTAGAAAGAGTGACAGACACGTTTCCTCAGTACGCTGGTATCGACCCGGAAGAACCCAACAACGCCCGGCTGATAAACCTGACTTTTATTTCGCAGATTGGCCCTGATATTCAAAAAAAAAATTACAAACATTAGAAGGAGGAGTTGGGATGCCAATAGGGCAGCCGTTTGAATTAGCTTTGAAGGTGTTCACTAACCGGAACCAGGTAGGAGAACAAAAGTCAAAACAAAAGATGAAACAAAAGGCAGCCTTACTAGCAGCAGCCTTAGCGCCCCTCCTCCGCCAGTTAAGAGGACGGAAGGGAGATAAGAACCATAAGAAGGACCACCCCGGGGCGAGGAGGGAGAGCTTTAGAACCTGACCAGTGCGCCTTCTGTAAACGACGACGGGGCCACTGGAAGCCGGAGTGCCCAGAGAGAAGGGAAAGGCGAGACGGAACAAAACTGGCCGCTCTCCACGCTTATCCGGAAGGGCCGGCACGGTTAGATGATTCCGAATGACGGGGCCCAGGGGCTGAGACCTCGTCAGCTATCTCCCACCGCGAGCCCCAGAACCCACGCGTAACTCTAAAGGTGGGAGGACGCCCTATTGACTTTATTCTGGACACGGGTGCCACCTTTTCGCTTTTGAACACCGCGACATCTCCCCTTAGTCCACGTACTGCCCCAGTGGTAGGGGTTCCAGGAAAACTTTCAACTCGGCCTTTCCTCCAACCGGTGAATTGCGAAATTGGAAAAGACTTGTTACACCACGAGTTCCTTTATATGCCGGAATGCCCCGCAACCCCTCCTCGGGAGGGATATATTGTCAAAATTTGGGGCACGAGTCACCTTTGGGCCTTCTCGAATTTTTGGTGCAAATTCTGCCCGAACAGGCATGCGCTTTGCAAGCAGTCTTGTTGCTAGAGGAACCAGCGGCCCCTAGGGACATCCCTGTCCACATACAACAAGAAGTGAGCCCGGAAGTCTGGGCATCCAGGAGGCCGGGAAGGGCCAGGTTCGCGGAGCCAGTCAAAATTGCCCTAAAGCCTGGAGCGCCCGTTGTAAATCAGAAACAATACCCGCTCGGTTGAAAAGCTCTAGAAGGGATTACTCCACTGGTCCAAAGATGTATAGAAATTGGACTTTTAAGACCATGCCGGTCACCATATAACACCCCCATTCTGCCAGTGTTAAAGCCCGGGACAGGAGAATATCGGTTTGTGCAAGACTTAAGAAAGATGAATCAAATAGTAAAAGATATTCATTCACCCGGTAGTGCCCAGCCCATTGTACCTCTGAGCGACAACTTAGAGGTTTTCTTGGGATGGCAGGTTTCTGTCGAATCTGGATACCAGGGTTTGGAATCATGGCAAAATTTGGTGGCCCGTACGGGGCCTCCAGCCATTTGAGACGCCGTGGCCCGGCGGCGGGGCCCGGGCCTGATGGACAGTTCTCCTACCAAGCGGCCGCTGAGGACTCTCTTTGTCCCCCGAGGCTGTCCCCAGACCCGGGCTCCCCTGCAGCGCCACCGGTCCCCAACCGCGCCAAAGAGATGGGTGAAAGCAAGACCTGACCAGGATCCTGAGGTGAGTCCGCGACCCTCTCCCCGTTGCGTTCAGGGCCGGGGCGGATAGGGAGGGCCAGCGTGGCTTCCGGAAACGGACCCGGGCCCTTGGTTTCTCAGGCGAGTGGCGCCATGGAGGACCGTCCCCGTGAGTAGAATGGTAAGGAGGGACTCTTGGTGACTCTAGAGCTGGGCAGCCGAATCAGTGTGCATGGGCCGTGGGTTTCTGTATCTGGATCGTTGTCTGCCTCTGCTTGCTGCACCCTGGTTTGGGGAAGTGGGTATAGACAGCTCTGTCGATTTAGATTGGGAGATTGGAGCCCCTCCGCCTGGCATTGAGGATAGGAGGTATCTGGAGGATTGAAGTGGAGATTGAGACGTTCCTAGTAATGTGTTAGACCTCACCAAGATTCTCCTCGCTCCCTGTTTCCTTTCTGGCGTTTGTGGTCTGAGTGTTTTTCTCTGTTTGTCAGGTTTGTCTTACGTACAACCCACATTGCTGTCTGGGAGGCTGAGAGTGCTAGGTTATCGCCGTTATTTTTGTCGGTCGGTCTCTTTGTCTTATGTACCATTACTTGTCCTCATGAGGCTTTCGTTTTTTTTTTTTTTCTTCTCGGTGTCGCCATCTTGTAAATCCCTATTTATACAAAACCCCTCACCAGGTTCAAGAACAGTTTTAACCTAAGTTCTTGAGAGTGACAATGCGTTTCATTGGTCTGTGTACGGACTATTTTAGAAGACTTGCCCAAAGAAGTTAGGGTCCTAAGCTAGGGACCCAAGCAATCCTGAAAGAATTCAACCTAATTAGTGAAGAGATAGATTAAGCATTGTGCTCGTGAGAACCTCAAACTCTCCCCTTTGTCAAGCAAAGTTGATCCTGCCTGAGGCAGGAAAAACAGAGTTTAAAGAGAACAGACATTAGCATGGGAAGAGGCCCATCTATTCCAGCTGAATCCCCGCTGGGCTGCCTTTTTTCCAGTTGGAAAGGTAGAGCTATGAATAAGCCCTTGACCAAAAAGCCGATGATTCGCCTGTATAACAGGATATGGCCTCAATACCAGTTCAGGGAACAAGAACAGTGGCCCCCAGAGGGGTCTTTACGTTATGCTACAATACTTCAATTGGATTTGTCCTGGAGAAGAACTAGAAAGTGGGACCTTATGTACAAGAAGGTAAAGAAGAGAAAAATTTTCAAAGCCTTCAGGTCTCTCTACCAGACCTTGCGCCCCCCTAATCAGGTTTCCTTCCAGGGAAAATCAAAGGCCAAAGTACTCCCTGAATCCTCCTCAGAGGACCCCCTCCTAGAGACATGGGCTATGGCCACCGTTTCGGCTCCCCCTCCCCCGTATAGGGGAGGTGCGGTAGAAGCCGAGGGGTCGGACCGTGGAACCACAAGGTCTCCAAACAGAATGGTCGAGCCCGATTCTAGCTTGGCAGGCACACCAAAGGCGGATGGAGGAGGAGGATGAGACAGTGAAGGTCCGGCTACTTCAGGTATGGTCTCCCCTTCTCATACCCGTTGGGGTACCGTTTTGGGTGAGGGTGCCTCAGGAGTCCAGGCAGGGCAATACCCCCTGAGAGAAGTTCCTGCCGGAGTGCATGATAAAGGGCAGCCACGGGGGACAATGCTGGTACATACTCCATTTTCCACCTCTGATCTATGTAACTGGAAGAGCCGCAGCTTAACCGACCGGAGTGACCCAAACAAAATGACTGAACTGTTTCTTTCGATTTTCTCTACTCACCGCCCTGCCTGGGCAGATACACAGGCACTAATCACCACTCTGTTAACTTTAGAAGAACGCCCTATGGTGTTAGAGCAGGCTCGGAAAGAGGCTGATAGGCTCCATAACTTAGACCCTAGTAATGGAGCCCGACCCCCTGGGACAGAGGCCATTCCTACTAGAGATCCGGGTTGGAATCACAATGCGGAAGAAGGGGCGAATAGAATTCATTTCTATGGAGACTGCTTAATCGTTGGGTTGAGAAACGGGGCCCCCAAACCCAAGAGCTTACAAAAGTTTAGAGAAATTATCCAGGCAGGAAAGAAAGACCCATCCACTTTCTTAGAAAGAGTGACAGACACGTTTCCTCAGTACGCTGGTATCGACCCGGAAGAACCCAACAACGCCCGGCTGATAAACCTGACTTTTATTTCGCAGATTGGCCCTGATATTCAAAAAAAAAATTACAAACATTAGAAGGAGGAGTTGGGATGCCAATAGGGCAGCCGTTTGAATTAGCTTTGAAGGTGTTCACTAACCGGAACCAGGTAGGAGAACAAAAGTCAAAACAAAAGATGAAACAAAAGGCAGCCTTACTAGCAGCAGCCTTAGCGCCCCTCCTCCGCCAGTTAAGAGGACGGAAGGGAGATAAGAACCATAAGAAGGACCACCCCGGGGCGAGGAGGGAGAGCTTTAGAACCTGACCAGTGCGCCTTCTATAAACGACGACGGGGCCACTGGAAGCCGGAGTGCCCAGAGAGAAGGGAAAGGCGAGACGGAACAAAACTGGCCGCTCTCCACGCTTATCCGGAAGGGCCGGCACGGTTAGATGATTCCGAATGACGGGGCCCAGGGGCTGAGACCTCGTCAGCTATCTCCCACCGCGAGCCCCAGAACCCACGCGTAACTCTAAAGGTGGGAGGACGCCCTATTGACTTTATTCTGGACACGGGTGCCACCTTTTCGCTTTTGAACACCGCGACATCTCCCCTTAGTCCACGTACTGCCCCAGTGGTAGGGGTTCCAGGAAAACTTTCAACTCGGCCTTTCCTCCAACCGGTGAATTGCGAAATTGGAAAAGACTTGTTACACCACGAGTTCCTTTATATGCCGGAATGCCCCGCAACCCCTCCTCGGGAGGGATATATTGTCAAAATTTGGGGCACGAGTCACCTTTGGGCCTTCTCGAATTTTTGGTGCAAATTCTGCCCGAACAGGCATGCGCTTTGCAAGCAGTCTTGTTGCTAGAGGAACCAGCGGCCCCTAGGGACATCCCTGTCCACATACAACAAGAAGTGAGCCCGGAAGTCTGGGCATCCAGGAGGCCGGGAAGGGCCAGGTTCGCGGAGCCAGTCAAAATTGCCCTAAAGCCTGGAGCGCCCGTTGTAAATCAGAAACAATACCCGCTCGGTTGAAAAGCTCTAGAAGGGATTACTCCACTGGTCCAAAGATGTATAGAAATTGGACTTTTAAGACCATGCCGGTCACCATATAACACCCCCATTCTGCCAGTGTTAAAGCCCGGGACAGGAGAATATCGGTTTGTGCAAGACTTAAGAAAGATGAATCAAATAGGAAAAGATATTCATTCACCCGGTAGTGCCCAGCCCATTGTACCTCTGAGCGACAACTTAGAGGTTTTCTTGGGATGGCAGGTTTCTGTCGAATCTGGATACCAGGGTTTGGAATCATGGCAAAATTTGGTGGCCCGTACGGGGCCTCCAGCCATTTGAGACGCCGTGGCCCGGCGGCGGGGCCCGGGCCTGATGGACAGTTCTCCTACCAAGCGGCCGCTGAGGACTCTCTTTGTCCCCCGAGGCTGTCCCCAGACCCGGGCTCCCCTGCAGCGCCACCGGTCCCCAACCGCGCCAAAGAGATGGGTGAAAGCAAGACCTGACCAGGATCCTGAGGTGAGTCCGCGACCCTCTCCCCGTTGCGTTCAGGGCCGGGGCGGATAGGGAGGGCCAGCGTGGCTTCCGGAAACGGACCCGGGCCCTTGGTTTCTCAGGCGAGTGGCGCCATGGAGGACCGTCCCCGTGAGTAGAATGGTAAGGAGGGACTCTTGGTGACTCTAGAGCTGGGCAGCCGAATCAGTGTGCATGGGCCGTGGGTTTCTGTATCTGGATCGTTGTCTGCCTCTGCTTGCTGCACCCTGGTTTGGGGAAGTGGGTATAGACAGCTCTGTCGATTTAGATTGGGAGATTGGAGCCCCTCCGCCTGGCATTGAGGATAGGAGGTATCTGGAGGATTGAAGTGGAGATTGAGACGTTCCTAGTAATGTGTTAGACCTCACCAAGATTCTCCTCGCTCCCTGTTTCCTTTCTGGCGTTTGTGGTCTGAGTGTTTTTCTCTGTTTGTCAGGTTTGTCTTACGTACAACCCACATTGCTGTCTGGGAGGCTGAGAGTGCTAGGTTATCGCCGTTATTTTTGTCGGTCGGTCTCTTTGTCTTATGTACCATTACTTGTCCTCATGAGGCTTTCGTTTTTTTTTTTTTTCTTCTCGGTGTCGCCATCTTGTAAATCCCTATTTATACAAAACCCCTCACCAGGTTCAAGAACAGTTTTAACCTAAGTTCTTGAGAGTGACAATGCGTTTCATTGGTCTGTGTACGGACTATTTTAGAAGACTTGCCCAAAGAAGTTAGGGTCCTAAGCTAGGGACCCAAGCAATCCTGAAAGAATTCAACCTAATTAGTGAAGAGATAGATTAAGCATTGTGCTCGTGAGAACCTCAAACTCTCCCCTTTGTCAAGCAAAGTTGATCCTGCCTGAGGCAGGAAAAACAGAGTTTAAAGAGAACAGACATTAGCATGGGAAGAGGCCCATCTATTCCAGCTGAATCCCCGCTGGGCTGCCTTTTTTCCAGTTGGAAAGGTAGAGCTATGAATAAGCCCTTGACCAAAAAGCCGATGATTCGCCTGTATAACAGGATATGGCCTCAATACCAGTTCAGGGAACAAGAACAGTGGCCCCCAGAGGGGTCTTTACGTTATGCTACAATACTTCAATTGGATTTGTCCTGGAGAAGAACTAGAAAGTGGGACCTTATGTACAAGAAGGTAAAGAAGAGAAAAATTTTCAAAGCCTTCAGGTCTCTCTACCAGACCTTGCGCCCCCCTAATCAGGTTTCCTTCCAGGGAAAATCAAAGGCCAAAGTACTCCCTGAATCCTCCTCAGAGGACCCCCTCCTAGAGACATGGGCTATGGCCACCGTTTCGGCTCCCCCTCCCCCGTATAGGGGAGGTGCGGTAGAAGCCGAGGGGTCGGACCGTGGAACCACAAGGTCTCCAAACAGAATGGTCGAGCCCGATTCTAGCTTGGCAGGCACACCAAAGGCGGATGGAGGAGGAGGATGAGACAGTGAAGGTCCGGCTACTTCAGGTATGGTCTCCCCTTCTCATACCCGTTGGGGTACCGTTTTGGGTGAGGGTGCCTCAGGAGTCCAGGCAGGGCAATACCCCCTGAGAGAAGTTCCTGCCGGAGTGCATGATAAAGGGCAGCCACGGGGGACAATGCTGGTACATACTCCATTTTCCACCTCTGATCTATGTAACTGGAAGAGCCGCAGCTTAACCGACCGGAGTGACCCAAACAAAATGACTGAACTGTTTCTTTCGATTTTCTCTACTCACCGCCCTGCCTGGGCAGATACACAGGCACTAATCACCACTCTGTTAACTTTAGAAGAACGCCCTATGGTGTTAGAGCAGGCTCGGAAAGAGGCTGATAGGCTCCATAACTTAGACCCTAGTAATGGAGCCCGACCCCCTGGGACAGAAGCCATTCCTACTAGAGATCCGGGTTGGAATCACAATGCGGAAGAAGGGGCGAATAGAATTCATTTCTATGGAGACTGCTTAATCGTTGGGTTGAGAAACGGGGCCCCCAAACCCAAGAGCTTACAAAAGTTTAGAGAAATTATCCAGGCAGGAAAGAAAGACCCATCCACTTTCTTAGAAAGAGTGACAGACACGTTTCCTCAGTACGCTGGTATCGACCCGGAAGAACCCAACAACGCCCGGCTGATAAACCTGACTTTTATTTCGCAGATTGGCCCTGATATTCAAAAAAAAAATTACAAACATTAGAAGGAGGAGTTGGGATGCCAATAGGGCAGCCGTTTGAATTAGCTTTGAAGGTGTTCACTAACCGGAACCAGGTAGGAGAACAAAAGTCAAAACAAAAGATGAAACAAAAGGCAGCCTTACTAGCAGCAGCCTTAGCGCCCCTCCTCCGCCAGTTAAGAGGACGGAAGGGAGATAAGAACCATAAGAAGGACCACCCCGGGGCGAGGAGGGAGAGCTTTAGAACCTGACCAGTGCGCCTTCTATAAACGACGACGGGGCCACTGGAAGCCGGAGTGCCCAGAGAGAAGGGAAAGGCGAGACGGAACAAAACTGGCCGCTCTCCACGCTTATCCGGAAGGGCCGGCACGGTTAGATGATTCCGAATGACGGGGCCCAGGGGCTGAGACCTCGTCAGCTATCTCCCACCGCGAGCCCCAGAACCCACGCGTAACTCTAAAGGTGGGAGGACGCCCTATTGACTTTATTCTGGACACGGGTGCTACCTTTTCGCTTTTGAACACCGCGACATCTCCCCTTAGTCCACGTACTGCCCCAGTGGTAGGGGTTCCAGGAAAACTTTCAACTCGGCCTTTCCTCCAACCGGTGAATTGCGAAATTGGAAAAGACTTGTTACACCACGAGTTCCTTTATATGCCGGAATGCCCCGCAACCCCTCCTCGGGAGGGATATATTGTCAAAATTTGGGGCACGAGTCACCTTTGGGCCTTCTCGAATTTTTGGTGCAAATTCTGCCCGAACAGGCATGCGCTTTGCAAGCAGTCTTGTTGCTAGAGGAACCAGCGGCCCCTAGGGACATCCCTGTCCACATACAACAAGAAGTGAGCCCGGAAGTCTGGGCATCCAGGAGGCCGGGAAGGGCCAGGTTCGCGGAGCCAGTCAAAATTGCCCTAAAGCCTGGAGCGCCCGTTGTAAATCAGAAACAATACCCGCTCGGTTGAAAAGCTCTAGAAGGGATTACTCCACTGGTCCAAAGATGTATAGAAATTGGACTTTTAAGACCATGCCGGTCACCATATAACACCCCCATTCTGCCAGTGTTAAAGCCCGGGACAGGAGAATATCGGTTTGTGCAAGACTTAAGAAAGATGAATCAAATAGGAAAAGATATTCATTCACCCGGTAGTGCCCAGCCCATTGTACCTCTGAGCGACAACTTAGAGGTTTTCTTGGGATGGCAGGTTTCTGTCGAATCTGGATACCAGGGTTTGGAATCATGGCAAAATTTGGTGGCCCGTACGGGGCCTCCAGCCATTTGAGACGCCGTGGCCCGGCGGCGGGGCCCGGGCCTGATGGACAGTTCTCCTACCAAGCGGCCGCTGAGGACTCTCTTTGTCCCCCGAGGCTGTCCCCAGACCCGGGCTCCCCTGCAGCGCCACCGGTCCCCAACCGCGCCAAAGAGATGGGTGAAAGCAAGACCTGACCAGGATCCTGAGGTGAGTCCGCGACCCTCTCCCCGTTGCGTTCAGGGCCGGGGCGGATAGGGAGGGCCAGCGTGGCTTCCGGAAACGGACCCGGGCCCTTGGTTTCTCAGGCGAGTGGCGCCATGGAGGACCGTCCCCGTGAGTAGAATGGTAAGGAGGGACTCTTGGTGACTCTAGAGCTGGGCAGCCGAATCAGTGTGCATGGGCCGTGGGTTTCTGTATCTGGATCGTTGTCTGCCTCTGCTTGCTGCACCCTGGTTTGGGGAAGTGGGTATAGACAGCTCTGTCGATTTAGATTGGGAGATTGGAGCCCCTCCGCCTGGCATTGAGGATAGGAGGTATCTGGAGGATTGAAGTGGAGATTGAGACGTTCCTAGTAATGTGTTAGACCTCACCAAGATTCTCCTCGCTCCCTGTTTCCTTTCTGGCGTTTGTGGTCTGAGTGTTTTTCTCTGTTTGTCAGGTTTGTCTTACGTACAACCCACATTGCTGTCTGGGAGGCTGAGAGTGCTAGGTTATCGCCGTTATTTTTGTCGGTCGGTCTCTTTGTCTTATGTACCATTACTTGTCCTCATGAGGCTTTCGTTTTTTTTTTTTTTCTTCTCGGTGTCGCCATCTTGTAAATCCCTATTTATACAAAACCCCTCACCAGGTTCAAGAACAGTTTTAACCTAAGTTCTTGAGAGTGACAATGCGTTTCATTGGTCTGTGTACGGACTATTTTAGAAGACTTGCCCAAAGAAGTTAGGGTCCTAAGCTAGGGACCCAAGCAATCCTGAAAGAATTCAACCTAATTAGTGAAGAGATAGATTAAGCATTGTGCTCGTGAGAACCTCAAACTCTCCCCTTTGTCAAGCAAAGTTGATCCTGCCTGAGGCAGGAAAAACAGAGTTTAAAGAGAACAGACATTAGCATGGGAAGAGGCCCATCTATTCCAGCTGAATCCCCGCTGGGCTGCCTTTTTTCCAGTTGGAAAGGTAGAGCTATGAATAAGCCCTTGACCAAAAAGCCGATGATTCGCCTGTATAACAGGATATGGCCTCAATACCAGTTCAGGGAACAAGAACAGTGGCCCCCAGAGGGGTCTTTACGTTATGCTACAATACTTCAATTGGATTTGTCCTGGAGAAGAACTAGAAAGTGGGACCTTATGTACAAGAAGGTAAAGAAGAGAAAAATTTTCAAAGCCTTCAGGTCTCTCTACCAGACCTTGCGCCCCCCTAATCAGGTTTCCTTCCAGGGAAAATCAAAGGCCAAAGTACTCCCTGAATCCTCCTCAGAGGACCCCCTCCTAGAGACATGGGCTATGGCCACCGTTTCGGCTCCCCCTCCCCCGTATAGGGGAGGTGCGGTAGAAGCCGAGGGGTCGGACCGTGGAACCACAAGGTCTCCAAACAGAATGGTCGAGCCCGATTCTAGCTTGGCAGGCACACCAAAGGCGGATGGAGGAGGAGGATGAGACAGTGAAGGTCCGGCTACTTCAGGTATGGTCTCCCCTTCTCATACCCGTTGGGGTACCGTTTTGGGTGAGGGTGCCTCAGGAGTCCAGGCAGGGCAATACCCCCTGAGAGAAGTTCCTGCCGGAGTGCATGATAAAGGGCAGCCACGGGGGACAATGCTGGTACATACTCCATTTTCCACCTCTGATCTATGTAACTGGAAGAGCCGCAGCTTAACCGACCGGAGTGACCCAAACAAAATGACTGAACTGTTTCTTTCGATTTTCTCTACTCACCGCCCTGCCTGGGCAGATACACAGGCACTAATCACCACTCTGTTAACTTTAGAAGAACGCCCTATGGTGTTAGAGCAGGCTCGGAAAGAGGCTGATAGGCTCCATAACTTAGACCCTAGTAATGGAGCCCGACCCCCTGGGACAGAAGCCATTCCTACTAGAGATCCGGGTTGGAATCACAATGCGGAAGAAGGGGCGAATAGAATTCATTTCTATGGAGACTGCTTAATCGTTGGGTTGAGAAACGGGGCCCCCAAACCCAAGAGCTTACAAAAGTTTAGAGAAATTATCCAGGCAGGAAAGAAAGACCCATCCACTTTCTTAGAAAGAGTGACAGACACGTTTCCTCAGTACGCTGGTATCGACCCGGAAGAACCCAACAACGCCCGGCTGATAAACCTGACTTTTATTTCGCAGATTGGCCCTGATATTCAAAAAAAAAATTACAAACATTAGAAGGAGGAGTTGGGATGCCAATAGGGCAGCCGTTTGAATTAGCTTTGAAGGTGTTCACTAACCGGAACCAGGTAGGAGAACAAAAGTCAAAACAAAAGATGAAACAAAAGGCAGCCTTACTAGCAGCAGCCTTAGCGCCCCTCCTCCGCCAGTTAAGAGGACGGAAGGGAGATAAGAACCATAAGAAGGACCACCCCGGGGCGAGGAGGGAGAGCTTTAGAACCTGACCAGTGCGCCTTCTATAAACGACGACGGGGCCACTGGAAGCCGGAGTGCCCAGAGAGAAGGGAAAGGCGAGACGGAACAAAACTGGCCGCTCTCCACGCTTATCCGGAAGGGCCGGCACGGTTAGATGATTCCGAATGACGGGGCCCAGGGGCTGAGACCTCGTCAGCTATCTCCCACCGCGAGCCCCAGAACCCACGCGTAACTCTAAAGGTGGGAGGACGCCCTATTGACTTTATTCTGGACACGGGTGCCACCTTTTCGCTTTTGAACACCGCGACATCTCCCCTTAGTCCACGTACTGCCCCAGTGGTAGGGGTTCCAGGAAAACTTTCAACTCGGCCTTTCCTCCAACCGGTGAATTGCGAAATTGGAAAAGACTTGTTACACCACGAGTTCCTTTATATGCCGGAATGCCCCGCAACCCCTCCTCGGGAGGGATATATTGTCAAAATTTGGGGCACGAGTCACCTTTGGGCCTTCTCGAATTTTTGGTGCAAATTCTGCCCGAACAGGCATGCGCTTTGCAAGCAGTCTTGTTGCTAGAGGAACCAGCGGCCCCTAGGGACATCCCTGTCCACATACAACAAGAAGTGAGCCCGGAAGTCTGGGCATCCAGGAGGCCGGGAAGGGCCAGGTTCGCGGAGCCAGTCAAAATTGCCCTAAAGCCTGGAGCGCCCGTTGTAAATCAGAAACAATACCCGCTCGGTTGAAAAGCTCTAGAAGGGATTACTCCACTGGTCCAAAGATGTATAGAAATTGGACTTTTAAGACCATGCCGGTCACCATATAACACCCCCATTCTGCCAGTGTTAAAGCCCGGGACAGGAGAATATCGGTTTGTGCAAGACTTAAGAAAGATGAATCAAATAGTAAAAGATATTCATTCACCCGGTAGTGCCCAGCCCATTGTACCTCTGAGCGACAACTTAGAGGTTTTCTTGGGATGGCAGGTTTCTGTCGAATCTGGATACCAGGGTTTGGAATCATGGCAAAATTTGGTGGCCCGTACGGGGCCTCCAGCCATTTGAGACGCCGTGGCCCGGCGGCGGGGCCCGGGCCTGATGGACAGTTCTCCTACCAAGCGGCCGCTGAGGACTCTCTTTGTCCCCCGAGGCTGTCCCCAGACCCGGGCTCCCCTGCAGCGCCACCGGTCCCCAACCGCGCCAAAGAGATGGGTGAAAGCAAGACCTGACCAGGATCCTGAGGTGAGTCCGCGACCCTCTCCCCGTTGCGTTCAGGGCCGGGGCGGATAGGGAGGGCCAGCGTGGCTTCCGGAAACGGACCCGGGCCCTTGGTTTCTCAGGCGAGTGGCGCCATGGAGGACCGTCCCCGTGAGTAGAATGGTAAGGAGGGACTCTTGGTGACTCTAGAGCTGGGCAGCCGAATCAGTGTGCATGGGCCGTGGGTTTCTGTATCTGGATCGTTGTCTGCCTCTGCTTGCTGCACCCTGGTTTGGGGAAGTGGGTATAGACAGCTCTGTCGATTTAGATTGGGAGATTGGAGCCCCTCCGCCTGGCATTGAGGATAGGAGGTATCTGGAGGATTGAAGTGGAGATTGAGACGTTCCTAGTAATGTGTTAGACCTCACCAAGATTCTCCTCGCTCCCTGTTTCCTTTCTGGCGTTTGTGGTCTGAGTGTTTTTCTCTGTTTGTCAGGTTTGTCTTACGTACAACCCACATTGCTGTCTGGGAGGCTGAGAGTGCTAGGTTATCGCCGTTATTTTTGTCGGTCGGTCTCTTTGTCTTATGTACCATTACTTGTCCTCATGAGGCTTTCGTTTTTTTTTTTTTTCTTCTCGGTGTCGCCATCTTGTAAATCCCTATTTATACAAAACCCCTCACCAGGTTCAAGAACAGTTTTAACCTAAGTTCTTGAGAGTGACAATGCGTTTCATTGGTCTGTGTACGGACTATTTTAGAAGACTTGCCCAAAGAAGTTAGGGTCCTAAGCTAGGGACCCAAGCAATCCTGAAAGAATTCAACCTAATTAGTGAAGAGATAGATTAAGCATTGTGCTCGTGAGAACCTCAAACTCTCCCCTTTGTCAAGCAAAGTTGATCCTGCCTGAGGCAGGAAAAACAGAGTTTAAAGAGAACAGACATTAGCATGGGAAGAGGCCCATCTATTCCAGCTGAATCCCCGCTGGGCTGCCTTTTTTCCAGTTGGAAAGGTAGAGCTATGAATAAGCCCTTGACCAAAAAGCCGATGATTCGCCTGTATAACAGGATATGGCCTCAATACCAGTTCAGGGAACAAGAACAGTGGCCCCCAGAGGGGTCTTTACGTTATGCTACAATACTTCAATTGGATTTGTCCTGGAGAAGAACTAGAAAGTGGGACCTTATGTACAAGAAGGTAAAGAAAAGAAAAATTTTCAAAGCCTTCAGGTCTCTCTACCAGACCTTGCGCCCCCCTAATCAGGTTTCCTTCCAGGGAAAATCAAAGGCCAAAGTACTCCCTGAATCCTCCTCAGAGGACCCCCTCCTAGAGACATGGGCTATGGCCACCGTTTCGGCTCCCACTCCCCCGTATAGGGGAGGTGCGGTAGAAGCCGAGGGGTCGGACCGTGGAACCACAAGGTCTCCAAACAGAATGGTCGAGCCCGATTCTAGCTTGGCCGGCACACCAAAGGCGGATGGAGGAGGAGGATGAGACAGTGAAGGTCCGGCTACTTCAGGTATGGTCTCCCCTTCTCATACCCGTTGGGGTACCGTTTTGGGTGAGGGTGCCTCAGGAGTCCAGGCAGGGCAATACCCCCTGAGAGAAGTTCCTGCCGGAGTGCATGATAAAGGGCAGCCACGGGGGACAATGCTGGTACATACTCCATTTTCCACCTCTGATCTATGTAACTGGAAGAGCCGCAGCTTAACCGACCGGAGTGACCCAAACAAAATGACTGAACTGTTTCTTTCGATTTTCTCTACTCACCGCCCTGCCTGGGCAGATACACAGGCACTAATCACCACTCTGTTAACTTTAGAAGAACGCCCTATGGTGTTAGAGCAGGCTCGGAAAGAGGCTGATAGGCTCCATAACTTAGACCCTAGTAATGGAGCCCGACCCCCTGGGACAGAAGCCATTCCTACTAGAGATCCGGGTTGGAATCACAATGCGGAAGAAGGGGCGAATAGAATTCATTTCTATGGAGACTGCTTAATCGTTGGGTTGAGAAACGGGGCCCCCAAACCCAAGAGCTTACAAAAGTTTAGAGAAATTATCCAGGCAGGAAAGAAAGACCCATCCACTTTCTTAGAAAGAGTGACAGACACGTTTCCTCAGTACGCTGGTATCGACCCGGAAGAACCCAACAACGCCCGGCTGATAAACCTGACTTTTATTTCGCAGATTGGCCCTGATATTCAAAAAAAAAATTACAAACATTAGAAGGAGGAGTTGGGATGCCAATAGGGCAGCCGTTTGAATTAGCTTTGAAGGTGTTCACTAACCGGAACCAGGTAGGAGAACAAAAGTCAAAACAAAAGATGAAACAAAAGGCAGCCTTACTAGCAGCAGCCTTAGCGCCCCTCCTCCGCCAGTTAAGAGGACGGAAGGGAGATAAGAACCATAAGAAGGACCACCCCGGGGCGAGGAGGGAGAGCTTTAGAACCTGACCAGTGCGCCTTCTATAAACGACGACGGGGCCACTGGAAGCCGGAGTGCCCAGAGAGAAGGGAAAGGCGAGACGGAACAAAACTGGCCGCTCTCCACGCTTATCCGGAAGGGCCGGCACGGTTAGATGATTCCGAATGACGGGGCCCAGGGGCTGAGACCTCGTCAGCTATCTCCCACCGCGAGCCCCAGAACCCACGCGTAACTCTAAAGGTGGGAGGACGCCCTATTGACTTTATTCTGGACACGGGTGCCACCTTTTCGCTTTTGAACACCGCGACATCTCCCCTTAGTCCACGTACTGCCCCAGTGGTAGGGGTTCCAGGAAAACTTTCAACTCGGCCTTTCCTCCAACCGGTGAATTGCGAAATTGGAAAAGACTTGTTACACCACGAGTTCCTTTATATGCCGGAATGCCCCGCAACCCCTCCTCGGGAGGGATATATTGTCAAAATTTGGGGCACGAGTCACCTTTGGGCCTTCTCGAATTTTTGGTGCAAATTCTGCCCGAACAGGCATGCGCTTTGCAAGCAGTCTTGTTGCTAGAGGAACCAGCGGCCCCTAGGGACATCCCTGTCCACATACAACAAGAAGTGAGCCCGGAAGTCTGGGCATCCAGGAGGCCGGGAAGGGCCAGGTTCGCGGAGCCAGTCAAAATTGCCCTAAAGCCTGGAGCGCCCGTTGTAAATCAGAAACAATACCCGCTCGGTTGAAAAGCTCTAGAAGGGATTACTCCACTGGTCCAAAGATGTATAGAAATTGGACTTTTAAGACCATGCCGGTCACCATATAACACCCCCATTCTGCCAGTGTTAAAGCCCGGGACAGGAGAATATCGGTTTGTGCAAGACTTAAGAAAGATGAATCAAATAGTAAAAGATATTCATTCACCCGGTAGTGCCCAGCCCATTGTACCTCTGAGCGACAACTTAGAGGTTTTCTTGGGATGGCAGGTTTCTGTCGAATCTGGATACCAGGGTTTGGAATCATGGCAAAATTTGGTGGCCCGTACGGGGCCTCCAGCCATTTGAGACGCCGTGGCCCGGCGGCGGGGCCCGGGCCTGATGGACAGTTCTCCTACCAAGCGGCCGCTGAGGACTCTCTTTGTCCCCCGAGGCTGTCCCCAGACCCGGGCTCCCCTGCAGCGCCACCGGTCCCCAACCGCGCCAAAGAGATGGGTGAAAGCAAGACCTGACCAGGATCCTGAGGTGAGTCCGCGACCCTCTCCCCGTTGCGTTCAGGGCCGGGGCGGATAGGGAGGGCCAGCGTGGCTTCCGGAAACGGACCCGGGCCCTTGGTTTCTCAGGCGAGTGGCGCCATGGAGGACCGTCCCCGTGAGTAGAATGGTAAGGAGGGACTCTTGGTGACTCTAGAGCTGGGCAGCCGAATCAGTGTGCATGGGCCGTGGGTTTCTGTATCTGGATCGTTGTCTGCCTCTGCTTGCTGCACCCTGGTTTGGGGAAGTGGGTATAGACAGCTCTGTCGATTTAGATTGGGAGATTGGAGCCCCTCCGCCTGGCATTGAGGATAGGAGGTATCTGGAGGATTGAAGTGGAGATTGAGACGTTCCTAGTAATGTGTTAGACCTCACCAAGATTCTCCTCGCTCCCTGTTTCCTTTCTGGCGTTTGTGGTCTGAGTGTTTTTCTCTGTTTGTCAGGTTTGTCTTACGTACAACCCACATTGCTGTCTGGGAGGCTGAGAGTGCTAGGTTATCGCCGTTATTTTTGTCGGTCGGTCTCTTTGTCTTATGTACCATTACTTGTCCTCATGAGGCTTTCGTTTTTTTTTTTTTTCTTCTCGGTGTCGCCATCTTGTAAATCCCTATTTATACAAAACCCCTCACCAGGTTCAAGAACAGTTTTAACCTAAGTTCTTGAGAGTGACAATGCGTTTCATTGGTCTGTGTACGGACTATTTTAGAAGACTTGCCCAAAGAAGTTAGGGTCCTAAGCTAGGGACCCAAGCAATCCTGAAAGAATTCAACCTAATTAGTGAAGAGATAGATTAAGCATTGTGCTCGTGAGAACCTCAAACTCTCCCCTTTGTCAAGCAAAGTTGATCCTGCCTGAGGCAGGAAAAACAGAGTTTAAAGAGAACAGACATTAGCATGGGAAGAGGCCCATCTATTCCAGCTGAATCCCCGCTGGGCTGCCTTTTTTCCAGTTGGAAAGGTAGAGCTATGAATAAGCCCTTGACCAAAAAGCCGATGATTCGCCTGTATAACAGGATATGGCCTCAATACCAGTTCAGGGAACAAGAACAGTGGCCCCCAGAGGGGTCTTTACGTTATGCTACAATACTTCAATTGGATTTGTCCTGGAGAAGAACTAGAAAGTGGGACCTTATGTACAAGAAGGTAAAGAAAAGAAAAATTTTCAAAGCCTTCAGGTCTCTCTACCAGACCTTGCGCCCCCCTAATCAGGTTTCCTTCCAGGGAAAATCAAAGGCCAAAGTACTCCCTGAATCCTCCTCAGAGGACCCCCTCCTAGAGACATGGGCTATGGCCACCGTTTCGGCTCCCCCTCCCCCGTATAGGGGAGGTGCGGTAGAAGCCGAGGGGTCGGACCGTGGAACCACAAGGTCTCCAAACAGAATGGTCGAGCCCGATTCTAGCTTGGCCGGCACACCAAAGGCGGATGGAGGAGGAGGATGAGACAGTGAAGGTCCGGCTACTTCAGGTATGGTCTCCCCTTCTCATACCCGTTGGGGTACCGTTTTGGGTGAGGGTGCCTCAGGAGTCCAGGCAGGGCAATACCCCCTGAGAGAAGTTCCTGCCGGAGTGCATGATAAAGGGCAGCCACGGGGGACAATGCTGGTACATACTCCATTTTCCACCTCTGATCTATGTAACTGGAAGAGCCGCAGCTTAACCGACCGGAGTGACCCAAACAAAATGACTGAACTGTTTCTTTCGATTTTCTCTACTCACCGCCCTGCCTGGGCAGATACACAGGCACTAATCACCACTCTGTTAACTTTAGAAGAACGCCCTATGGTGTTAGAGCAGGCTCGGAAAGAGGCTGATAGGCTCCATAACTTAGACCCTAGTAATGGAGCCCGACCCCCTGGGACAGAAGCCATTCCTACTAGAGATCCGGGTTGGAATCACAATGCGGAAGAAGGGGCGAATAGAATTCATTTCTATGGAGACTGCTTAATCGTTGGGTTGAGAAACGGGGCCCCCAAACCCAAGAGCTTACAAAAGTTTAGAGAAATTATCCAGGCAGGAAAGAAAGACCCATCCACTTTCTTAGAAAGAGTGACAGACACGTTTCCTCAGTACGCTGGTATCGACCCGGAAGAACCCAACAACGCCCGGCTGATAAACCTGACTTTTATTTCGCAGATTGGCCCTGATATTCAAAAAAAAAATTACAAACATTAGAAGGAGGAGTTGGGATGCCAATAGGGCAGCCGTTTGAATTAGCTTTGAAGGTGTTCACTAACCGGAACCAGGTAGGAGAACAAAAGTCAAAACAAAAGATGAAACAAAAGGCAGCCTTACTAGCAGCAGCCTTAGCGCCCCTCCTCCGCCAGTTAAGAGGACGGAAGGGAGATAAGAACCATAAGAAGGACCACCCCGGGGCGAGGAGGGAGAGCTTTAGAACCTGACCAGTGCGCCTTCTATAAACGACGACGGGGCCACTGGAAGCCGGAGTGCCCAGAGAGAAGGGAAAGGCGAGACGGAACAAAACTGGCCGCTCTCCACGCTTATCCGGAAGGGCCGGCACGGTTAGATGATTCCGAATGACGGGGCCCAGGGGCTGAGACCTCGTCAGCTATCTCCCACCGCGAGCCCCAGAACCCACGGGTAACTCTAAAGGTGGGAGGACGCCCTATTGACTTTATTCTGGACACGGGTGCCACCTTTTCGCTTTTGAACACCGCGACATCTCCCCTTAGTCCACGTACTGCCCCAGTGGTAGGGGTTCCAGGAAAACTTTCAACTCGGCCTTTCCTCCAACCGGTGAATTGCGAAATTGGAAAAGACTTGTTACACCACGAGTTCCTTTATATGCCGGAATGCCCCGCAACCCCTCCTCGGGAGGGATCTATTGTCAAAATTTGGGGCACGAGTCACCTTTGGGCCTTCTCGAATTTTTGGTGCAAATTCTGCCCGAACAGGCATGCGCTTTGCAAGCAGTCCTGTTGCTAGAGGAACCAGAGGCCCCTAGGGACATCCCTGTCCACATACAACAAGAAGTGAGCCCGGAAGTCTGGGCATCCAGGAGGCCGGGAAGGGCCAGGTTCGCGGAGCCAGTCAAAATTGCCCTAAAGCCTGGAGCGCCCGTTGTAAATCAGAAACAATACCCGCTCGGTTGAAAAGCTCTAGAAGGGATTACTCCACTGGTCCAAAGATGTATAGAAATTGGACTTTTAAGACCATGCCGGTCACCATATAACACCCCCATTCTGCCAGTGTTAAAGCCCGGGACAGGAGAATATCGGTTTGTGCAAGACTTAAGAAAGATGAATCAAATAGTAAAAGATATTCATTCACCCGGTAGTGCCCAGCCCATTGTACCTCTGAGCGACAACTTAGAGGTTTTCTTGGGATGGCAGGTTTCTGTCGAATCTGGATACCAGGGTTTGGAATCATGGCAAAATTTGGTGGCCCGTACGGGGCCTCCAGCCATTTGAGACGCCGTGGCCCGGCGGCGGGGCCCGGGCCTGATGGACAGTTCTCCTACCAAGCGGCCGCTGAGGACTCTCTTTGTCCCCCGAGGCTGTCCCCAGACCCGGGCTCCCCTGCAGCGCCACCGGTCCCCAACCGCGCCAAAGAGATGGGTGAAAGCAAGACCTGACCAGGATCCTGAGGTGAGTCCGCGACCCTCTCCCCGTTGCGTTCAGGGCCGGGGCGG
Organism: Elephas maximus indicus; assembly: GCF_024166365.1. Classification (NCBI taxonomy): domain Eukaryota; kingdom Metazoa; phylum Chordata; class Mammalia; order Proboscidea; family Elephantidae; genus Elephas; species Elephas maximus. The sequence goes on along the minus strand of NC_064846.1, from coordinate 94,584,195 downwards.
ATAGGGAGGGCCAGCGTGGCTTCCGGAAACGGACCCGGGCCCTTGGTTTCTCAGGCGAGTGGCGCCATGGAGGACCGTCCCCGTGAGTAGAATGGTAAGGAGGGACTCTTGGTGACTCTAGAGCTGGGCAGCCGAATCAGTGTGCATGGGCCGTGGGTTTCTGTATCTGGATCGTTGTCTGCCTCTGCTTGCTGCACCCTGGTTTGGGGAAGTGGGTATAGACAGCTCTGTCGATTTAGATTGGGAGATTGGAGCCCCTCCGCCTGGCATTGAGGATAGGAGGTATCTGGAGGATTGAAGTGGAGATTGAGACGTTCCTAGTAATGTGTTAGACCTCACCAAGATTCTCCTCGCTCCCTGTTTCCTTTCTGGCGTTTGTGGTCTGAGTGTTTTTCTCTGTTTGTCAGGTTTGTCTTACGTACAACCCACCTTGCTGTCTGGGAGGCTGAGACTGCAAGGTTATCGCCGTTATTTTTGTCGGTCGGTCTCTTTGTCTTATGTACCATTACTTGTCCTCATGAGGCTTTCGTTTTTTTTTTTTTTCTTCTCGGTGTCGCCATCTTGTAAATCCCTATTTATACAAAACCCCTCACCAGGTTCAAGAACAGTTTTAACCTAAGTTCTTGAGAGTGACAATGCGTTTCATTGGTCTGTGTACGGACTATTTTAGAAGACTTGCCTAAAGAAGTTAGGGTCCTAAGCTAGGGACCCAAGCAATCCTGAAAGAATTCAACCTAATTAGTGAAGAGATAGATTAAGCATTGTGCTCGTGAGAACCTCAAACTCTCCCCTTTGTCAAGCAAAGTTGATCCTGCCTGAGGCAGGAAAAACAGAGTTTAAAGAGAACAGACATTAGCATGGGAAGAGGCCCATCTATTCCAGCTGAATCCCCGCTGGGCTGCCTTTTTTCCAGTTGGAAAGGTAGAGCTATGAATAAGCCCTTGACCAAAAAGCCGATGATTCGCCTGTATAACAGGATATGGCCTCAATACCAGTTGGGGGAACAAGAACAGTGGCCCCCAGAGGGGTCTTTACGTTATGCTACAATACTTCAATTGGATTTGTCCTGGAGAAGAACTAGAAAGTGGGACCTTATGTACAAGAAGGTAAAGAAAAGAAAAATTTTCAAAGCCTTCAGGTCTCTCTACCAGACCTTGCGCCCCCCTAATCAGGTTTTCTTCCAGGGAAAATCAAAGGCCAAAGTACTCCCTGAATCCTCCTCAGAGGACCCCCTCCTAGAGACATGGGCTATGGCCACCGTTTCGGCTCCCCCTCCCCCGTATAGGGGAGGTGCGGTAGAAGCCGAGGGGTCGGACCGTGGAACCACAAGGTCTCCAAACAGAATGGTCGAGCCCGATTCTAGCTTGGCAGGCACACCAAAGGCGGATGGAGGAGGAGGATGAGACAGTGAAGGTCCGGCTACTTCAGGTATGGTCTCCCCTTCTCATACCCATCAGGGTACCGTTTTGGGTGAGGGTGCCTCAGGAGTCCAGGCAGGGCAATACCCCCTGAGAGAAGTTCCTGCCGGAGTGCATGATAAAGGGCAGCCACGGGGGACAATGCTGGTACATACTCCATTTTCCACCTCTGATCTATGTAACTGGAAGAGCCGCAGCTTAACCGACGGGAGTGACCCAAACAAAATGACTGAACTGTTTCTTTCGATTTTCTCTACTCACCGCCCTACCTGGGCAGATACACAGGCACTAATCACCACTCTGTTAACTTTAGAAGAACGCCCTATGGTGTTAGAGCAGGCTCGGAAAGAGGCTGATAGGCTCCATAACTTAGACCCTAGTAATGGAGCCCGACCCCCTGGGACAGAAGCCATTCCTACCAGAGATCCGGGTTGGAATCACAATGCGGAAGAAGGGGCGAATAGAATTCATTTCTATGGAGACTGCTTAATCGTTGGGTTGAGAAACGGGGCCCCCAAACCCAAGAGCTTACAAAAGTTTAGAGAAAATATCCAGGCAGGAAAGAAAGACCCATCCACTTTCTTAGAAAGAGTGACAGACACGTTTCCTCAGTACTCTGGTATCGACCCGGAAGAACCCAACAACGCCCGGCTGATAAACCTGACTTTTATTTCGCAGATTGGCCCTGATATTCAAAAAAAAAATTACAAACATTAGAAGGAGGAGTTGGGATGCCAATAGGGCAGCCGTTTGAAGTAGCTTTGAAGGTGTTCACTAACCGGAACCAGGTAGCAGAACAAAAGTCAAGACAAAAGATGAAACAAAAGGCAGCCTTACTAGCAGCAGCCTTAGCGCCCCTCCTCCGCCAGTTAAGAGGACGGAAGGGAGATAAGAACCATAAGAAGGACCACCCCGGGGCGAGGAGGGAGAGCTTTAGAACCTGACCAGTGCGCCTTCTGTAAAGGACGACGGGGCTACTGGAAGCCGGAGTGCCCAGAGAGAAGGGAAAGGCGAGACGGAACAAAACTGGCCGCACTCCACGCTTATCCGGAAGGGCCGGCACGGTTAGATGATTCCGAATGACGGGGCCCAGGGGCTGAGACCTCGTCAGCTATCTCCCACCGCGAGCCCCAGAACCCACGCGTAACTCTAAAGGTGGGAGGACGCCCTATTGACTTTATTCTGGACACGGGTGCCACCTTTTTGCTTTTGAACACCGCGACATCTCCCCTTAGTCCACGTACTGCCCCAGTGGTAGGGGTTCCAGGAAAACTTTCAACTCGGCCTTTCCTCCAACCGGTGAATTGCGAAATTGGAAAAGACTTGTTACACCACGAGTTCCTTTATATGCCGGAATGCCCCGCAACCCCTCCTCGGGAGGGATATATTGTCAAAATTTGGGGCACGAGTCACCTTTGGGCCTTCTCGAATTTTTGGTGCAAATTCTGCCCGAACAGGCATGCGCTTTGCAAGCAGTCTTGTTGCTAGAGGAACCAGCGGCCCCTAGGGACATCCCTGTCCACATACAACAAGAAGTGAGCCCGGAAGTCTGGGCATCCAGGAGGCCGGGAAGGGCCAGGTTCGCGGAGCCAGTCAAAATTGCCCTAAAGCCTGGAGCGCCCGTTGTAAATCAGAAACAATACCCGCTCGGTAGAAAAGCTCTAGAAGGGATTACTCCACTGGTCCAAAGATGTATAGAAATTGGACTTTTAAGACCATGCCGGTCACCATATAACACCCCCATTCTGCCAGTGTTAAAGCCCGGGACAGGAGAATATCGGTTTGTGCAAGACTTAAGAAAGATGAATCAAATAGTAAAAGATATTCATTCACCCGGTAGTGCCCAGCCCATTGTACCTCTGAGCGACAACTTAGAGGTTTTCTTGGGATGGCAGGTTTCTGTCGAATCTGGATACCAGGGTTTGGAATCATGGCAAAATTTGGTGGCCCGTACGGGGCCTCCAGCCATTTGAGACGCCGTGGCCCGGCGGCGGGGCCCGGGCCTGATGGACAGTTCTCCTACCAAGCGGCCGCTGAGGACTCTCTTTGTCCCCCGAGGCGGTCCCCAGACCCGGGCTCCCCTGCAGCGCCACCGGTCCCCAACCGCGCCAAAGAGATGGGTGAAAGCAAGACCTGACCAGGATCCTGAGGTGAGTCCGCGACCCTCTCCCCGTTGCGTTCAGGGCCGGGGCGGATAGGGAGGGCCAGCGTGGCTTCCGGAAACGGACCCGGGCCCTTGGTTTCTCAGGCGAGTGGCGCCATGGAGGACCGTCCCCGTGAGTAGAATGGTAAGGAGGGACTCTTGGTGACTCTAGAGCTGGGCAGCCGAATCAGTGTGCATGGGCCGTGGGTTTCTGTATCTGGATCGTTGTCTGCCTCTGCTTGCTGCACCCTGGTTTGGGGAAGTGGGTATAGACAGCTCTGTCGATTTAGATTGGGAGATTGGAGCCCCTCCGCCTGGCATTGAGGATAGGAGGTATCTGGAGGATTGAAGTGGAGATTGAGACGTTCCTAGTAATGTGTTAGACCTCACTAAGATTCTCCTCGCTCCCTGTTTCCTTTCTGGCGTTTGTGGTCTGAGTGTTTTTCTCTGTTTGTCAGGTTTGTCTTACGTACAACCCACCTTGCTGTCTGGGAGGTTGAGACTGCAAGGTTATCGCCGTTATTTTTGTCGGTCGGTCTCTTTGTCTTATGTACCATTACTTGTCCTCATGAGGCTTTCGTTTTTTTTTTTTTCTTCTCGGTGTCGCCATCTTGTAAATCCCTATTTATACAAAACCCCTCACCAGGTTCAAGAACAGTTTTAACCTAAGTTCTTGAGAGTGACAATGCGTTTCATTGGTCTGTGTACGGACTATTTTAGAAGACTTGCCCAAAGAAGTTAGGGTCCTAAGCTAGGGACCCAAGCAATCCTGAAAGAATTCAACCTAATTAGTGAAGAGATAGATTAAGCATTGTGCTCGTGAGAACCTCAAACTCTCCCCTTTGTCAAGCAAAGTTGACCCTGCCTGAGGCAGGAAAAACAGAGTTTAAAGAGAACAGACATTAGCATGGGAAGAGGCCCATCTATTCCAGCTGAATCCCCGCCGGGCTGCCTTTTTTCCAGTTGGAAAGGTAGAGCTATGAATAAGCCCTTGACCAAAAAGCCGATGATTCGCCTGTATAACAGGATATGGCCTCAATACCAGTTGGGGGAACAAGAACAGTGGCCCCCAGAGGGGTCTTTACGTTATGCTACAATACTTCAATTGGATTTGTCCTGGAGAAGAACTAGAAAGTGGGACCTTATGTACAAGAAGGTAAAGAAAAGAAAAATTTTCAAAGCCTTCAGGTCTCTCTACCAGACCTTGCGCCCCCCTAATCAGGTTTTCTTCCAGGGAAAATCAAAGGCCAAAGTACTCCCTGAATCCTCCTCAGAGGACCCCCTCCTAGAGACATGGGCTATGGCCACCGTTTCGGCTCCCCCTCCCCCGTATAGGGGAGGTGCGGTAGAAGCCGAGGGGTCGGACCGTGGAACCACAAGGTCTCCAAACAGAATGGTCGAGCCCGATTCTAGCTTGGCAGGCACACCAAAGGCGGATGGAGGAGGAGGATGAGACAGTGAAGGTCCGGCTACTTCAGGTATGGTCTCCCCTTCTCATACCCGTTGGGGTACCGTTTTGGGTGAGGGTGCCTCAGGAGTCCAGGCAGGGCAATACCCCCTGAGAGAAGTTCCTGCCGGAGTGCATGATAAAGGGCAGCCACGGGGGACAATGCTGGTACATACTCCATTTTCCACCTCTGATCTATGTAACTGGAAGAGCCGCAGCTTAACCGACCGGAGTGACCCAAACAAAATGACTGAACTGTTTCTTTCGATTTTCTCTACTCACCGCCCTGCCTGGGCAGATACACAGGCACTAATCACCACTCTGTTAACTTTAGAAGAACGCCCTATGGTGTTAGAGCAGGCTCGGAAAGAGGCTGATAGGCTCCATAACTTAGACCCTAGTAATGGAGCCCGACCCCCTGGGACAGAGGCCATTCCTACCAGAGATCCGGGTTGGAATCACAATGCGGAAGAAGGGGCGAATAGAATTCATTTCTATGGAGACTGCTTAATCGTTGGGTTGAGAAACGGGGCCCCCAAACCCAAGAGCTTACAAAAGTTTAGAGAAAATATCCAGGCAGGAAAGAAAGACCCATCCACTTTCTTAGAAAGAGTGACAGACACGTTTCCTCAGTACTCTGGTATCGACCCGGAAGAACCCAACAACGCCCGGCTGATAAACCTGACTTTTATTTCGCAGATTGGCCCTGATATTCAAAAAAAAAATTACAAACATTAGAAGGAGGAGTTGGGATGCCAATAGGGCAGCCGTTTGAAGTAGCTTTGAAGGTGTTCACTAACCGGAACCAGGTAGCAGAACAAAAGTCAAGACAAAAGATGAAACAAAAGGCAGCCTTACTAGCAGCAGCCTTAGCGCCCCTCCTCCGCCAGTTAAGAGGACGGAAGGGAGATAAGAACCATAAGAAGGACCACCCCGGGGCGAGGAGGGAGAGCTTTAGAACCTGACCAGTGCGCCTTCTGTAAAGGACGACGGGGCTACTGGAAGCCGGAGTGCCCAGAGAGAAGGGAAAGGCGAGACGGAACAAAACTGGCCGCACTCCACGCTTATCCGGAAGGGCCGGCACGGTTAGATGATTCCGAATGACGGGGCCCAGGGGCTGAGACCTCGTCAGCTATCTCCCACCGCGAGCCCCAGAACCCACGCGTAACTCTAAAGGTGGGAGGACGCCCTATTGACTTTATTCTGGACACGGGTGCCACCTTTTTGCTTTTGAACACCGCGACATCTCCCCTTAGTCCACGTACTGCCCCAGTGGTAGGGGTTCCAGGAAAACTTTCAACTCGGCCTTTCCTCCAACCGGTGAATTGCGAAATTGGAAAAGACTTGTTACACCACGAGTTCCTTTATATGCCGGAATGCCCCGCAACCCCTCCTCGGGAGGGATATATTGTCAAAATTTGGGGCACGAGTCACCTTTGGGGCTTCTCGAATTTTTGGTGCAAATTCTGCCCGAACAGGCATGCGCTTTGCAAGCAGTCTTGTTGCTAGAGGAACCAGCGGCCCCTAGGGACATCCCTGTCCACATACAACAAGAAGTGAGCCCGGAAGTCTGGGCATCCAGGAGGCCGGGAAGGGCCAGGTTCGCGGAGCCAGTCAAAATTGCCCTAAAGCCTGGAGCGCCCGTTGTAAATCAGAAACAATACCCGCTCGGTAGAAAAGCTCTAGAAGGGATTACTCCACTGGTCCAAAGATGTATAGAAATTGGACTTTTAAGACCATGCCGGTCACCATATAACACCCCCATTCTGCCAGTGTTAAAGCCCGGGACAGGAGAATATCGGTTTGTGCAAGACTTAAGAAAGATGAATCAAATAGTAAAAGATATTCATTCACCCGGTAGTGCCCAGCCCATTGTACCTCTGAGCGACAACTTAGAGGTTTTCTTGGGATGGCAGGTTTCTGTCGAATCTGGATACCAGGGTTTGGAATCATGGCAAAATTTGGTGGCCCGTACGGGGCCTCCAGCCATTTGAGACGCCGTGGCCCGGCGGCGGGGCCCGGGCCTGATGGACAGTTCTCCTACCAAGCGGCCGCTGAGGACTCTCTTTGTCCCCCGAGGCGGTCCCCAGACCCGGGCTCCCCTGCAGCGCCACCGGTCCCCAACCGCGCCAAAGAGATGGGTGAAAGCAAGACCTGACCAGGATCCTGAGGTGAGTCCGTGACCCTCTCCCCGTTGCGTTCAGGGCCGGGGCGGATAGGGAGGGCCAGCGTGGCTTCCGGAAACGGACCCGGGCCCTTGGTTTCTCAGGCGAGTGGCGCCATGGAGGACCGTCCCCGTGAGTAGAATGGTAAGGAGGGACTCTTGGTGACTCTAGAGCTGGGCAGCCGAATCAGTGTGCATGGGCCGTGGGTTTCTGTATCTGGATCGTTGTCTGCCTCTGCTTGCTGCACCCTGGTTTGGGGAAGTGGGTATAGACAGCTCTGTCGATTTAGATTGGGAGATTGGAGCCCCTCCGCCTGGCATTGAGGATAGGAGGTATCTGGAGGATTGAAGTGGAGATTGAGACGTTCCTAGTAATGTGTTAGACCTCACTAAGATTCTCCTCGCTCCCTGTTTCCTTTCTGGCGTTTGTGGTCTGAGTGTTTTTCTCTGTTTGTCAGGTTTGTCTTATGTACAACCCACCTTGCTGTCTGGGAGGTTGAGACTGCAAGGTTATCGCCGTTATTTTTGTCGGTCGGTCTCTTTGTCTTATGTACCATTACTTGTCCTCATGAGGCTTTCGTTTTTTTTTTTTTTCTTCTCGGTGTCGCCATCTTGTAAATCCCTATTTATACAAAACCCCTCACCAGGTTCAAGAACAGTTTTAACCTAAGTTCTTGAGAGTGACAATGCGTTTCATTGGTCTGTGTACGGACTATTTTAGAAGACTTGCCCAAAGAAGTTAGGGTCCTAAGCTAGGGACCCAAGCAATCCTGAAAGAATTCAACCTAATTAGTGAAGAGATAGATTAAGCATTGTGCTCGTGAGAACCTCAAACTCTCCCCTTTGTCAAGCAAAGTTGACCCTGCCTGAGGCAGGAAAAACAGAGTTTAAAGAGAACAGACATTAGCATGGGAAGAGGCCCATCTATTCCAGCTGAATCCCCGCCGGGCTGCCTTTTTTCCAGTTGGAAAGGTAGAGCTATGAATAAGCCCTTGACCAAAAAGCCGATGATTCGCCTGTATAACAGGATATGGCCTCAATACCAGTTGGGGGAACAAGAACAGTGGCCCCCAGAGGGGTCTTTACGTTATGCTACAATACTTCAATTGGATTTGTCCTGGAGAAGAACTAGAAAGTGGGACCTTATGTACAAGAAGGTAAAGAAAAGAAAAATTTTCAAAGCCTTCAGGTCTCTCTACCAGACCTTGCGCCCCCCTAATCAGGTTTTCTTCCAGGGAAAATCAAAGGCCAAAGTACTCCCTGAATCCTCCTCAGAGGACCCCCTCCTAGAGACATGGGCTATGGCCACCGTTTCGGCTCCCCCTCCCCCGTATAGGGGAGGTGCGGTAGAAGCCGAGGGGTCGGACCGTGGAACCACAAGGTCTCCAAACAGAATGGTCGAGCCCGATTCTAGCTTGGCAGGCACACCAAAGGCGGATGGAGGAGGAGGATGAGACAGTGAAGGTCCGGCTACTTCAGGTATGGTCTCCCCTTCTCATACCCGTTGGGGTGCCGTTTTGGGTGAGGGTGCCTCAGGAGTCCAGGCAGGGCAATACCCCCTGAGAGAAGTTCCTGCCGGAGTGCATGATAAAGGGCAGCCACGGGGGACAATGCTGGTACATACTCCATTTTCCACCTCTGATCTATGTAACTGGAAGAGCCGCAGCTTAACCGACCGGAGTGACCCAAACAAAATGACTGAACTGTTTCTTTCGATTTTCTCTACTCACCGCCCTACCTGGGCAGATACACAGGCACTAATCACCACTCTGTTAACTTTAGAAGAACGCCCTATGGTGTTAGAGCAGGCTCGGAAAGAGGCTGATAGGCTCCATAACTTAGACCCTAGTAATGGAGCCCGACCCCCTGGGACAGAAGCCATTCCTACTAGAGATCCGGGTTGGAATCACAATGCGGAAGAAGGGGCGAATAGAATTCATTTCTATGGAGACTGCTTAATCGTTGGGTTGAGAAACGGGGCCCCCAAACCCAAGAGCTTACAAAAGTTTAGAGAAATTATCCAGGCAGGAAAGAAAGACCCATCCACTTTCTTAGAAAGAGTGACAGACACGTTTCCTCAGTACGCTGGTATCGACCCGGAAGAACCCAACAACGCCCGGCTGATAAACCTGACTTTTATTTCGCAGATTGGCCCTGATATTCAAAAAAAAAATTACAAACATTAGAAGGAGGAGTTGGGATGCCAATAGGGCAGCCGTTTGAAGTAGCTTTGAAGGTGTTCACTAACCGGAACCAGGTAGCAGAACAAAAGTCAAAACAAAAGATGAAACAAAAGGCAGCCTTACTAGCAGCAGCCTTAGCGCCCCTCCTCCGCCAGTTAAGAGGACGGAAGGGAGATAAGAACCATAAGAAGGACCACCCCGGGGCGAGGAGGGAGAGCTTTAGAACCTGACCAGTGCGCCTTCTGTAAACGACGACGGGGCCACTGGAAGCCGGAGTGCCCAGAGAGAAGGGAAAGGCGAGACGGAACAAAACTGGCCGCTCTCCAGGCTTATCCGGAAGGGCCGGCACGGTTAGATGATTCCGAATGACGGGGCCCAGGGGCTGAGACCTCGTCAGCTATCTCCCACCGCGAGCCCCAGAACCCACGCGTAACTCTAAAGGTGGGAGGACGCCCTATTGACTTTATTCTGGACACGGGTGCCACCTTTTTGCTTTTGAACACCGCGACATCTCCCCTTAGTCCACGTACTGCCCCAGTGGTAGGGGTTCCAGGAAAACTTTCAACTCGGCCTTTCCTCCAACCGGTGAATTGCGAAATTGGAAAAGACTTGTTACACCACGAGTTCCTTTATATGCCGGAATGCCCCGCAACCCCTCCTCGGGAGGGATATATTGTCAAAATTTGGGGCACGAGTCACCTTTGGGCCTTCTCGAATTTTTGGTGCAAATTCTGCCCGAACAGGCATGCGCTTTGCAAGCAGTCTTGTTGCTAGAGGAACCAGCGGCCCCTAGGGACATCCCTGTCCACATACAACAAGAAGTGAGCCCGGAAGTCTGGGCATCCAGGAGGCCGGGAAGGGCCAGGTTTGCGGAGCCAGTCAAAATTGCCCTAAAGCCTGGAGCGCCCGTTGTAAATCAGAAACAATACCCGCTCGGTTGAAAAGCTCTAGAAGGGATTACTCCACTGGTCCAAAGATGTATAGAAATTGGACTTTTAAGACCATGCCGGTCACCATATAACACCCCCATTCTGCCAGTGTTAAAGCCCGGGACAGGAGAATATCGGTTTGTGCAAGACTTAAGAAAGATGAATCAAATAGTAAAAGATATTCATTCACCCGGTAGTGCCCAGCCCATTGTACCTCTGAGCGACAACTTAGAGGTTTTCTTGGGATGGCAGGTTTCTGTCGAATCTGGATACCAGGGTTTGGAATCATGGCAAAATTTGGTGGCCCGTACGGGGCCTCCAGCCATTTGAGACGCCGTGGCCCGGCGGCGGGGCCCGGGCCTGATGGACAGTTCTCCTACCAAGCGGCCGCTGAGGACTCTCTTTGTCCCCCGAGGCGGTCCCCAGACCCGGGCTCCCCTGCAGCGCCACCGGTCCCCAACCGCGCCAAAGAGATGGGTGAAAGCAAGACCTGACCAGGATCCTGAGGTGAGTCCGCGACCCTCTCCCCGTTGCGTTCAGGGCCGGGGCGGATAGGGAGGGCCAGCGTGGCTTCCGGAAACGGACCCGGGCCCTTGGTTTCTCAGGCGAGTGGCGCCATGGAGGACCGTCCCCGTGAGTAGAATGGTAAGGAGGGACTCTTGGTGACTCTAGAGCTGGGCAGCCGAATCAGTGTGCATGGGCCGTGGGTTTCTGTATCTGGATCGTTGTCTGCCTCTGCTTGCTGCACCCTGGTTTGGGGAAGTGGGTATAGACAGCTCTGTCGATTTAGATTGGGAGATTGGAGCCCCTCCGCCTGGCATTGAGGATAGGAGGTATCTGGAGGATTGAAGTGGAGATTGAGACGTTCCTAGTAATGTGTTAGACCTCACCAAGATTCTCCTCGCTCCCTGTTTCCTTTCTGGCGTTTGTGGTCTGAGTGTTTTTCTCTGTTTGTCAGGTTTGTCTTATGTACAACCCACCTTGCTGTCTGGGAGGTTGAGACTGCAAGGTTATCGCCGTTATTTTTGGCGGTCGGTCTCTTTGTCTTATGTACCATTACTTGTCCTCATGAGGCTTTCGTTTTTTTTTTTTCTTCTCGGTGTCGCCATCTTGTAAATCCCTATTTATACAAAACCCCTCACCAGGTTCAAGAACAGTTTTAACCTAAGTGCTTGAGAGTGACAATGCGTTTCATTGGTCTGTGTACGGACTATTTTAGAAGACTTGCCCAAAGAAGTTAGGGTCCTAAGCTAGGGACTCAAGCAATCCTGAAAGAATTCAACCTAATTAGTGAAGAGATAGATTAAGCATTGTGCTCGTGAGAACCTCAAACTCTCCCCTTTGTCAAGCAAAGTTGACCCTGCCTGAGGCAGGAAAAACAGAGTTTAAAGAGAACAGACATTAGCATGGGAAGAGGCCCATCTATTCCAGCTGAATCCCCGCCGGGCTGCCTTTTTTCCAGTTGGAAAGGTAGAGCTATGAATAAGCCCTTGACCAAAAAGCCGATGATTCGCCTGTATAACAGGATATGGCCTCAATACCAGTTGGGGGAACAAGAACAGTGGCCCCCAGAGGGGTCTTTACGTTATGCTACAATACTTCAATTGGATTTGTCCTGGAGAAGAACTAGAAAGTGGGACCTTATGTACAAGAAGGTAAAGAAAAGAAAAATTTTCAAAGCCTTCAGGTCTCTCTACCAGACCTTGCGCCCCCCTAATCAGGTTTTCTTCCAGGGAAAATCAAAGGCCAAAGTACTCCCTGAATCCTCCTCAGAGGACCCCCTCCTAGAGACATGGGCTATGGCCACCGTTTCGGCTCCCCCTCCCCCGTATAGGGGAGGTGCGGTAGAAGCCGAGGGGTCGGACCGTGGAACCACAAGGTCTCCAAACAGAATGGTCGAGCCCGATTCTAGCTTGGCAGGCACACCAAAGGCGGATGGAGGAGGAGGATGAGACAGTGAAGGTCCGGCTACTTCAGGTATGGTCTCCCCTTCTCATACCCGTTGGGGTACCGTTTTGGGTGAGGGTGCCTCAGGAGTCCAGGCAGGGCAATACCCCCTGAGAGAAGTTCCTGCCGGAGTGCATGATAAAGGGCAGCCACGGGGGACAATGCTGGTACATACTCCATTTTCCACCTCTGATCTATGTAACTGGAAGAGCCGCAGCTTAACCGACCGGAGTGACCCAAACAAAATGACTGAACTGTTTCTTTCGATTTTCTCTACTCACCGCCCTGCCTGGGCAGATACACAGGCACTAATCACCACTCTGTTAACTTTAGAAGAACGCCCTATGGTGTTAGAGCAGGCTCGGAAAGAGGCTGATAGGCTCCATAACTTAGACCCTAGTAATGGAGCCCGACCCCCTGGGACAGAGGCCATTCCTACTAGAGATCCGGGTTGGAATCACAATGCGGAAGAAGGGGCGAATAGAATTCATTTCTATGGAGACTGCTTAATCGTTGGGTTGAGAAACGGGGCCCCCAAACCCAAGAGCTTACAAAAGTTTAGAGAAATTATCCAGGCAGGAAAGAAAGACCCATCCACTTTCTTAGAAAGAGTGACAGACACGTTTCCTCAGTACGCTGGTATCGACCCGGAAGAACCCAACAACGCCCGGCTGATAAACCTGACTTTTATTTCGCAGATTGGCCCTGATATTCAAAAAAAAAATTACAAACATTAGAAGGAGGAGTTGGGATGCCAATAGGGCAGCCGTTTGAATTAGCTTTGAAGGTGTTCACTAACCGGAACCAGGTAGGAGAACAAAAGTCAAAACAAAAGATGAAACAAAAGGCAGCCTTACTAGCAGCAGCCTTAGCGCCCCTCCTCCGCCAGTTAAGAGGACGGAAGGGAGATAAGAACCATAAGAAGGACCACCCCGGGGCGAGGAGGGAGAGCTTTAGAACCTGACCAGTGCGCCTTCTGTAAACGACGACGGGGCCACTGGAAGCCGGAGTGCCCAGAGAGAAGGGAAAGGCGAGACGGAACAAAACTGGCCGCTCTCCACGCTTATCCGGAAGGGCCGGCACGGTTAGATGATTCCGAATGACGGGGCCCAGGGGCTGAGACCTCGTCAGCTATCTCCCACCGCGAGCCCCAGAACCCACGCGTAACTCTAAAGGTGGGAGGACGCCCTATTGACTTTATTCTGGACACGGGTGCCACCTTTTTGCTTTTGAACACCGCGACATCTCCCCTTAGTCCACGTACTGCCCCAGTGGTAGGGGTTCCAGGAAAACTTTCAACTCGGCCTTTCCTCCAACCGGTGAATTGCGAAATTGGAAAAGACTTGTTACACCACGAGTTCCTTTATATGCCGGAATGCCCCGCAACCCCTCCTCGGGAGGGATATATTGTCAAAATTTGGGGCACGAGTCACCTTTGGGGCTTCTTGAATTTTTGGTGCAAATTCTGCCCGAACAGGCATGCGCTTTGCAAGCAGTCTTGTTGCTAGAGGAACCAGCGGCCCCTAGGGACATCCCTGTCCACATACAACAAGAAGTGAGCCCGGAAGTCTGGGCATCCAGGAGGCCGGGAAGGGCCAGGTTCGCGGAGCCAGTCAAAATTGCCCTAAAGCCTGGAGCGCCCGTTGTAAATCAGAAACAATACCCGCTCGGTAGAAAAGCTCTAGAAGGGATTACTCCACTGGTCCAAAGATGTATAGAAATTGGACTTTTAAGACCATGCCGGTCACCATATAACACCCCCATTCTGCCAGTGTTAAAGCCCGGGACAGGAGAATATCGGTTTGTGCAAGACTTAAGAAAGATGAATCAAATAGTAAAAGATATTCATTCACCCGGTAGTGCCCAGCCCATTGTACCTCTGAGCGACAACTTAGAGGTTTTCTTGGGATGGCAGGTTTCTGTCGAATCTGGATACCAGGGTTTGGAATCATGGCAAAATTTGGTGGCCCGTACGGGGCCTCCAGCCATTTGAGACGCCGTGGCCCGGCGGCGGGGCCCGGGCCTGATGGACAGTTCTCCTACCAAGCGGCCGCTGAGGACTCTCTTTGTCCCCCGAGGCTGTCCCCAGACCCGGGCTCCCCTGCAGCGCCACCGGTCCCCAACCGCGCCAAAGAGATGGGTGAAAGCAAGACCTGACCAGGATCCTGAGGTGAGTCCGCGACCCTCTCCCCATTGCGTTCAGGGCCGGGGCGGATAGGGAGGGCCAGCGTGGCTTCCGGAAACGGACCCGGGCCCTTGGTTTCTCAGGCGAGTGGCGCCATGGAGGACCGTCCCCGTGAGTAGAATGGTAAGGAGGGACTCTTGGTGACTCTAGAGCTGGGCAGCCGAATCAGTGTGCATGGGCCGTGGGTTTCTGTATCTGGATCGTTGTCTGCCTCTGCTTGCTGCACCCTGGTTTGGGGAAGTGGGTATAGACAGCTCTGTCGATTTAGATTGGGAGATTGGAGCCCCTCCGCCTGGCATTGAGGATAGGAGGTATCTGGAGGATTGAAGTGGAGATTGAGACGTTCCTAGTAATGTGTTAGACCTCACCAAGATTCTCCTCGCTCCCTGTTTCCTTTCTGGCGTTTGTGGTCTGAGTGTTTTTCTCTGTTTGTCAGGTTTGTCTTACGTACAACCCACCTTGCTGTCTGGGAGGCTGAGACTGCAAGGTTATCGCCGTTATTTTTGTCGGTCGGTCTCTTTGTCTTATGTACCATTACTTGTCCTCATGAGGCTTTCGTTTTTTTTTTTTCTTCTCGGTGTCGCCATCTTGTAAATCCCTATTTATACAAAACCCCTCACCAGGTTCAAGAACAGTTTTAACCTAAGTTCTTGAGAGTGACAATGCGTTTCATTGGTCTGTGTACGGACTATTTTAGAAGACTTGCCCAAAGAAGTTAGGGTCCTAAGCTAGGGACCCAAGCAATCCTGAAAGAATTCAACCTAATTAGTGAAGAGATAGATTAAGCATTGTGCTCGTGAGAACCTCAAACTCTCCCCTTTGTCAAGCAAAGTTGACCCTGCCTGAGGCAGGAAAAACAGAGTTTAAAGAGAACAGACATTAGCATGGGAAGAGGCCCATCTATTCCAGCTGAATCCCCGCCGGGCTGCCTTTTTTCCAGTTGGAAAGGTAGAGCTATGAATAAGCCCTTGACCAAAAAGCCGATGATTCGCCTGTATAACAGGATATGGCCTCAATACCAGTTGGGGGAACAAGAACAGTGGCCCCCAGAGGGGTCTTTACGTTATGCTACAATACTTCAATTGGATTTGTCCTGGAGAAGAACTAGAAAGTGGGACCTTATGTACAAGAAGGTAAAGAAAAGAAAAATTTTCAAAGCCTTCAGGTCTCTCTACCAGACCTTGCGCCCCCCTAATCAGGTTTTCTTCCAGGGAAAATCAAAGGCCAAAGTACTCCCTGAATCCTCCTCAGAGGACCCCCTCCTAGAGACATGGGCTATGGCCACCGTTTCGGCTCCCCCTCCCCCGTATAGGGGAGGTGCGGTAGAAGCCGAGGGGTCGGACCGTGGAACCACAAGGTCTCCAAACAGAATGGTCGAGCCCGATTCTAGCTTGGCAGGCACACCAAAGGCGGATGGAGGAGGAGGATGAGACAGTGAAGGTCCGGCTACTTCAGGTATGGTCTCCCCTTCTCATACCCCACGGGGTGCCGTTTTGGGTGAGGGTGCCTCAGGAGTCCAGGCAGGGCAATACCCCCTGAGAGAAGTTCCTGCCGGAGTGCATGATAAAGGGCAGCCACGGGGGACAATGCTGGTACATACTCCATTTTCCACCTCTGATCTATGTAACTGGAAGAGCCACAGCTTAACCGACCGGAGTGACCCAAACAAAATGACTGAACTGTTTCTTTCGATTTTCTCTACTCACCGCCCTACCTGGGCAGATACACAGGCACTAATCACCACTCTGTTAACTTTAGAAGAACGCCCTATGGTGTTAGAGCAGGCTCGGAAAGAGGCTGATAGGCTCCATAACTTAGACCCTAGTAATGGAGCCCGACCCCCTGGGACAGAAGCCATTCCTACTAGAGATCCGGGTTGGAATCACAATGCGGAAGAAGGGGCGAATAGAATTCATTTCTATGGAGACTGCTTAATCGTTGGGTTGAGAAACGGGGCCCCCAAACCCAAGAGCTTACAAAAGTTTAGAGAAATTATCCAGGCAGGAAAGAAAGACCCATCCACTTTCTTAGAAAGAGTGACAGACACGTTTCCTCAGTACGCTGGTATCGACCCGGAAGAACCCAACAACGCCCGGCTGATAAACCTGACTTTTATTTCGCAGATTGGCCCTGATATTCAAAAAAAAAATTACAAACATTAGAAGGAGGAGTTGGGATGCCAATAGGGCAGCCGTTTGAAGTAGCTTTGAAGGTGTTCACTAACCGGAACCAGGTAGCAGAACAAAAGTCAAGACAAAAGATGAAACAAAAGGCAGCCTTACTAGCAGCAGCCTTAGCGCCCCTCCTCCGCCAGTTAAGAGGACGGAAGGGAGATAAGAACCATAAGAAGGACCACCCCGGGGCGAGGAGGGAGAGCTTTAGAACCTGACCAGTGCGCCTTCTGTAAAGGACGACGGGGCTACTGGAAGCCGGAGTGCCCAGAGAGAAGGGAAAGGCGAGACGGAACAAAACTGGCCGCTCTCCACGCTTATCCGGAAGGGCCGGCACGGTTAGATGATTCCGAATGACGGGGCCCAGGGGCTGAGACCTCGTCAGCTATCTCCCACAGCGAGCCCCAGAACCCACGCGTAACTCTAAAGGTGGGAGGACGCCCTATTGACTTTATTCTGGACACGGGTGCCACCTTTTTGCTTTTGAACACCGCGACATCTCCCCTTAGTCCACGTACTGCCCCAGTGGTAGGGGTTCCAGGAAAACTTTCAACTCGGCCTTTCCTCCAACCGGTGAATTGCGAAATTGGAAAAGACTTGTTACACCACGAGTTCCTTTATATGCCGGAATGCCCCGCAACCCCTCCTCGGGAGGGATATATTGTCAAAATTTGGGGCACGAGTCACCTTTGGGGCTTCTTGAATTTTTGGTGCAAATTCTGCCCGAACAGGCATGCGCTTTGCAAGCAGTCTTGTTGCTAGAGGAACCAGCGGCCCCTAGGGACATCCCTGTCCACATACAACAAGAAGTGAGCCCGGAAGTCTGGGCATCCAGGAGGCCGGGAAGGGCCAGGTTCGCGGAGCCAGTCAAAATTGCCCTAAAGCCTGGAGCGCCCGTTGTAAATCAGAAACAATACCCGCTCGGTAGAAAAGCTCTAGAAGGGATTACTCCACTGGTCCAAAGATGTATAGAAATTGGACTTTTAAGACCATGCCGGTCACCATATAACACCCCCATTCTGCCAGTGTTAAAGCCCGGGACAGGAGAATATCGGTTTGTGCAAGACTTAAGAAAGATGAATCAAATAGTAAAAGATATTCATTCACCCGGTAGTGCCCAGCCCATTGTACCTCTGAGCGACAACTTAGAGGTTTTCTTGGGATGGCAGGTTTCTGTCGAATCTGGATACCAGGGTTTGGAATCATGGCAAAATTTGGTGGCCCGTACGGGGCCTCCAGCCATTTGAGACGCCGTGGCCCGGCGGCGGGGCCCGGGCCTGATGGACAGTTCTCCTACCAAGCGGCCGCTGAGGACTCTCTTTGTCCCCCGAGGCGGTCCCCAGACCCGGGCTCCCCTGCAGCGCCACCGGTCCCCAACCGCGCCAAAGAGATGGGTGAAAGCAAGACCTGACCAGGATCCTGAGGTGAGTCCGCGACCCTCTCCCCGTTGCGTTCAGGGCCGGGGCGGATAGGGAGGGCCAGCGTGGCTTCCGGAAACGGACCCGGGCCCTTGGTTTCTCAGGCGAGTGGCGCCATGGAGGACCGTCCCCGTGAGTAGAATGGTAAGGAGGGACTCTTGGTGACTCTAGAGCTGGGCAGCCGAATCAGTGTGCATGGGCCGTGGGTTTCTGTATCTGGATCGTTGTCTGCCTCTGCTTGCTGCACCCTGGTTTGGGGAAGTGGGTATAGACAGCTCTGTCGATTTAGATTGGGAGATTGGAGCCCCTCCGCCTGGCATTGAGGATAGGAGGTATCTGGAGGATTGAAGTGGAGATTGAGACGTTCCTAGTAATGTGTTAGACCTCACTAAGATTCTCCTCGCTCCCTGTTTCCTTTCTGGCGTTTGTGGTCTGAGTGTTTTTCTCTGTTTGTCAGGTTTGTCTTATGTACAACCCACCTTGCTGTCTGGGAGGTTGAGACTGCAAGGTTATCGCCGTTATTTTTGTCGGTCGGTCTCTTTGTCTTATGTACCATTACTTGTCCTCATGAGGCTTTCGTTTTTTTTTTTTTTCTTCTCGGTGTCGCCATCTTGTAAATCCCTATTTATACAAAACCCCTCACCAGGTTCAAGAACAGTTTTAACCTAAGTTCTTGAGAGTGACAATGCGTTTCATTGGTCTGTGTACGGACTATTTTAGAAGACTTGCCCAAAGAAGTTAGGGTCCTAAGCTAGGGACCCAAGCAATCCTGAAAGAATTCAACCTAATTAGTGAAGAGATAGATTAAGCATTGTGCTCGTGAGAACCTCAAACTCTCCCCTTTGTCAAGCAAAGTTGACCCTGCCTGAGGCAGGAAAAACAGAGTTTAAAGAGAACAGACATTAGCATGGGAAGAGGCCCATCTATTCCAGCTGAATCCCCGCCGGGCTGCCTTTTTTCCAGTTGGAAAGGTAGAGCTATGAATAAGCCCTTGACCAAAAAGCCGATGATTCGCCTGTATAACAGGATATGGCCTCAATACCAGTTCGGGGAACAAGAACAGTGGCCCCCAGAGGGGTCTTTACGTTATGCTACAATACTTCAATTGGATTTGTCCTGGAGAAGAACTAGAAAGTGGGACCTTATGTACAAGAAGGTAAAGAAAAGAAAAATTTTCAAAGCCTTCAGGTCTCTCTACCAGACCTTGCGCCCCCCTAATCAGGTTTTCTTCCAGGGAAAATCAAAGGCCAAAGTACTCCCTGAATCCTCCTCAGAGGACCCCCTCCTAGAGACATGGGCTATGGCCACCGTTTCGGCTCCCCCTCCCCCGTATAGGGGAGGTGCGGTAGAAGCCGAGGGGTCGGACCGTGGAACCACAAGGTCTCCAAACAGAATGGTCGAGCCCGATTCTAGCTTGGCAGGCACACCAAAGGCGGATGGAGGGGGAGGATGAGACAGTGAAGGTCCGGCTACTTCAGGTATGGTCTCCCCTTCTCATACCCCACGGGGTGCCGTTTTGGGTGAGGGTGCCTCAGGAGTCCAGGCAGGGCAATACCCCCTGAGAGAAGTTCCTGCCGGAGTGCATGATAAAGGGCAGCCACGGGGGACAATGCTGGTACATACTCCATTTTCCACCTCTGATCTATGTAACTGGAAGAGCCGCAGCTTAACCGACCGGAGTGACCCAAACAAAATGACTGAACTGTTTCTTTCGATTTTCTCTACTCACCGCCCTACCTGGGCAGATACACAGGCACTAATCACCACTCTGTTAACTTTAGAAGAACGCCCTATGGTGTTAGAGCAGGCTCGGAAAGAGGCTGATAGGCTCCATAACTTAGACCCTAGTAATGGAGCCCGACCCCCTGGGACAGAAGCCATTCCTACCAGAGATCCGGGTTGGAATCACAATGCGGAAGAAGGGGCGAATAGAATTCATTTCTATGGAGACTGCTTAATCGTTGGGTTGAGAAACGGGGCCCCCAAACCCAAGAGCTTACAAAAGTTTAGAGAAATTATCCAGGCAGGAAAGAAAGACCCATCCACTTTCTTAGAAAGAGTGACAGACACGTTTCCTCAGTACGCTGGTATCGACCCGGAAGAACCCAACAACGCCCGGCTGATAAACCTGACTTTTATTTCGCAGATTGGCCCTGATATTCAAAAAAAAAATTACAAACATTAGAAGGAGGAGTTGGGATGCCAATAGGGCAGCCGTTTGAAGTAGCTTTGAAGGTGTTCACTAACCGGAATCAGGTAGCAGAACAAAAGTCAAAACAAAAGATGAAACAAAAGGCAGCCTTACTAGCAGCAGCCTTAGCGCCCCTCCTCCGCCAGTTAAGAGGACGGAAGGGAGATAAGAACCATAAGAAGGACCACCCCGGGGCGAGGAGGGAGAGCTTTAGAACCTGACCAGTGCGCCTTCTGTAAACGACGACGGGGCCACTGGAAGCCGGAGTGCCCAGAGAGAAGGGAAAGGCGAGACGGAACAAAACTGGCCGCTCTCCAGGCTTATCCGGAAGGGCCGGCACGGTTAGATGATTCCGAATGACGGGGCCCAGGGGCTGAGACCTCGTCAGCTATCTCCCACCGCGAGCCCCAGAACCCACGCGTAACTCTAAAGGTGGGAGGACGCCCTATTGACTTTATTCTGGACACGGGTGCCACCTTTTTGCTTTTGAACACCGCGACATCTCCCCTTAGTCCACGTACTGCCCCAGTGGTAGGGGTTCCAGGAAAACTTTCAACTCGGCCTTTCCTCCAACCGGTGAATTGCGAAATTGGAAAAGACTTGTTACACCACGAGTTCCTTTATATGCCGGAATGCCCCGCAACCCCTCCTCGGGAGGGATATATTGTCAAAATTTGGGGCACGAGTCACCTTTGGGCCTTCTCGAATTTTTGGTGCAAATTCTGCCCGAACAGGCATGCGCTTTGCAAGCAGTCTTGTTGCTAGAGGAACCAGCGGCCCCTAGGGACATCCCTGTCCACATACAACAAGAAGTGAGCCCGGAAGTCTGGGCATCCAGGAGGCCGGGAAGGGCCAGGTTCGCGGAGCCAGTCAAAATTGCCCTAAAGCCTGGAGCGCCCGTTGTAAATCAGAAACAATACCCGCTCGGTAGAAAAGCTCTAGAAGGGATTACTCCACTGGTCCAAAGATGTATAGAAATTGGACTTTTAAGACCATGCCGGTCACCATATAACACCCCCATTCTGCCAGTGTTAAAGCCCGGGACAGGAGAATATCGGTTTGTGCAAGACTTAAGAAAGATGAATCAAATAGTAAAAGATATTCATTCACCCGGTAGTGCCCAGCCCATTGTACCTCTGAGCGACAACTTAGAGGTTTTCTTGGGATGGCAGGTTTCTGTCGAATCTGGATACCAGGGTTTGGAATCATGGCAAAATTTGGTGGCCCGTACGGGGCCTCCAGCCATTTGAGACGCCGTGGCCCGGCGGCGGGGCCCGGGCCTGATGGACAGTTCTCCTACCAAGCGGCCGCTGAGGACTCTCTTTGTCCCCCGAGGCTGTCCCCAGACCCGGGCTCCCCTGCAGCGCCACCGGTCCCCAACCGCGCCAAAGAGATGGGTGAAAGCAAGACCTGACCAGGATCCTGAGGTGAGTCCGCGACCCTCTCCCTGTTGCGTTCAGGGCCGGGGCGGATAGGGAGGGCCAGCGTGGCTTCCGGAAACGGACCCGGGCCCTTGGTTTCTCAGGCGAGTGGCGCCATGGAGGACCGTCCCCGTGAGTAGAATGGTAAGGAGGGACTCTTGGTGACTCTAGAGCTGGGCAGCCGAATCAGTGTGCATGGGCCGTGGGTTTCTGTATCTGGATCGTTGTCTGCCTCTGCTTGCTGCACCCTGGTTTGGGGAAGTGGGTATAGACAGCTCTGTCGATTTAGATTGGGAGATTGGAGCCCCTCCGCCTGGCATTGAGGATAGGAGGTATCTGGAGGATTGAAGTGGAGATTGAGACGTTCCTAGTAATGTGTTAGACCTCACCAAGATTCTCCTCGCTCCCTGTTTCCTTTCTGGCGTTTGTGGTCTGAGTGTTTTTCTCTGTTTGTCAGGTTTGTCTTACGTACAACCCACCTTGCTGTCTGGGAGGCTGAGACTGCAAGGTTATCGCCGTTATTTTTGTCGGTCGGTCTCTTTGTCTTATGTACCATTACTTGTCCTCATGAGGCTTTCGTTTTTTTTTTTTTTCTTCTCGGTGTCGCCATCTTGTAAATCCCTATTTATACAAAACCCCTCACCAGGTTCAAGAACAGTTTTAACCTAAGTTCTTGAGAGTGACAATGCGTTTCATTGGTCTGTGTACGGACTATTTTAGAAGACTTGCCCAAAGAAGTTAGGGTCCTAAGCTAGGGACCCAAGCAATCCTGAAAGAATTCAACCTAATTAGTGAAGAGATAGATTAAGCATTGTGCTCGTGAGAACCTCAAACTCTCCCCTTTGTCAAGCAAAGTTGATCCTGCCTCAGGCAGGAAAAACAGAGTTTAAAGAGAACAGACATTAGCATGGGAAGAGGCCCATCTATTCCAGCTGAATCCCCGCTGGGCTGCCTTTTTTCCAGTTGGAAAGGTAGAGCTATGAATAAGCCCTTGACCAAAAAGCCGATGATTCGCCTGTATAACAGGATATGGCCTCAATACCAGTTCGGGGAACAAGAACAGTGGCCCCCAGAGGGGTCTTTACGTTATGCTACAATACTTCAATTGGATTTGTCCTGGAGAAGAACTAGAAAGTGGGACCTTATGTACAAGAAGGTAAAGAAAAGAAAAATTTTCAAAGCCTTCAGGTCTCTCTACCAGACCTTGCGCCCCCCTAATCAGGTTTTCTTCCAGGGAAAATCAAAGGCCAAAGTACTCCCTGAATCCTCCTCAGAGGACCCCCTCCTAGAGACATGGGCTATGGCCACCGTTTCGGCTCCCCCTCCCCCGTATAGGGGAGGTGCGGTAGAAGCCGAGGGGTCGGACCGTGGAACCACAAGGTCTCCAAACAGAATGGTCGAGCCCGATTCTAGCTTGGCAGGCACACCAAAGGCGGATGGAGGAGGAGGATGAGACAGTGAAGGTCCGGCTACTTCAGGTATGGTCTCCCCTTCTCATACCCCACGGGGTGCCGTTTTGGGTGAGGGTGCCTCAGGAGTCCAGGCAGGGCAATACCCCCTGAGAGAAGTTCCTGCCGGAGTGCATGATAAAGGGCAGCCACGGGGGACAATGCTGGTACATACTCCATTTTCCACCTCTGATCTATGTAACTGGAAGAGCCGCAGCTTAACCGACCGGAGTGACCCAAACAAAATGACTGAACTGTTTCTTTCGATTTTCTCTACTCACCGCCCTGCCTGGGCAGATACACAGGCACTAATCACCACTCTGTTAACTTTAGAAGAACGCCCTATGGTGTTAGAGCAGGCTCGGAAAGAGGCTGATAGGCTCCATAACTTAGACCCTAGTAATGGAGCCCGACCCCCGGGACAGAAGCCATTCCTACTAGAGATCCGGGTTGGAATCACAATGCGGAAGAAGGGGCGAATAGAATTCATTTCTATGGAGACTGCTTAATCGTTGGGTTGAGAAACGGGGCCCCCAAACCCAAGAGCTTACAAAAGTTTAGAGAAATTATCCAGGCAGGAAAGAAAGACCCATCCACTTTCTTAGAAAGAGTGACAGACACGTTTCCTCAGTACGCTGGTATCGACCCGGAAGAACCCAACAACGCCCGGCTGATAAACCTGACTTTTATTTCGCAGATTGGCCCTGATATTCAAAAAAAAAATTACAAACATTAGAAGGAGGAGTTGGGATGCCAATAGGGCAGCCGTTTGAAGTAGCTTTGAAGGTGTTCACTAACCGGAACCAGGTAGCAGAACAAAAGTCAAAACAAAAGATGAAACAAAAGGCAGCCTTACTAGCAGCAGCCTTAGCGCCCCTCCTCCGCCAGTTAAGAGGACGGAAGGGAGATAAGAACCATAAGAAGGACCACCCCGGGGCGAGGAGGGAGAGCTTTAGAACCTGACCAGTGCGCCTTCTGTAAACGACGACGGGGCCACTGGAAGCCGGAGTGCCCAGAGAGAAGGGAAAGGCGAGACGGAACAAAACTGGCCGCTCTCCACGCTTATCCGGAAGGGCCGGCACGGTTAGATGATTCCGAATGACGGGGCCCAGGGGCTGAGACCTCGTCAGCTATCTCCCACCGCGAGCCCCAGAACCCACGCGTAACTCTAAAGGTGGGAGGACGCCCTATTGACTTTATTCTGGACACGGGTGCCACCTTTTCGCTTTTGAACACCGCGACATCTCCCCTTAGTCCACGTACTGCCCCAGTGATAGGGGTTCCAGGAAAACTTTCAACTCGGCCTTTCCTCCAACCGGTGAATTGCGAAATTGGAAAAGACTTGTTACACCACGAGTTCCTTTATATGCCGGAATGCCCCGCAACCCCTCCTCGGGAGGGATATATTGTCAAAATTTGGGGCACGAGTCACCTTTGGGCCTTCTCGAATTTTTGGTGCAAATTCTGCCCGAACAGGCATGCGCTTTGCAAGCAGTCCTGTTGCTAGAGGAACCAGCGGCCCCTAGGGACATCCCTGTCCACATACAACAAGAAGTGAGCCCGGAAGTCTGGGCATCCAGGAGGCCGGGAAGGGCCAGGTTCGCGGAGCCAGTCAAAATTGCCCTAAAGCCTGGAGCGCCCGTTGTAAATCAGAAACAATACCCGCTCGGTTGAAAAGCTCTAGAAGGGATTACTCCACTGGTCCAAAGATGTATAGAAATTGGACTTTTAAGACCATGCCGGTCACCATATAACACCCCCATTCTGCCAGTGTTAAAGCCCGGGACAGGAGAATATCGGTTTGTGCAAGACTTAAGAAAGATGAATCAAATAGTAAAAGATATTCATTCACCCGGTAGTGCCCAGCCCATTGTACCTCTGAGCGACAACTTAGAGGTTTTCTTGGGATGGCAGGTTTCTGTCGAATCTGGATACCAGGGTTTGGAATCATGGCAAAATTTGGTGGCCCGTACGGGGCCTCCAGCCATTTGAGACGCAGTGGCCCGGCGGCGGGGCCCGGGCCTGATGGACAGTTCTCCTACCAAGCGGCCGCTGAGGACTCTCTTTGTCCCCCGAGGCTGTCCCCAGACCCGGGCTCCCCTGCAGCGCCACCGGTCCCCAACCGCGCCAAAGAGATGGGTGAAAGCAAGACCTGACCAGGATCCTGAGGTGAGTCCGCGACCCTCTCCCCGTTGCGTTCAGGGCCGGGGCGGATAGGGAGGGCCAGCGTGGCTTCCGGAAACGGACCCGGGCCCTTGGTTTCTCAGGCGAGTGGCGCCATGGAGGACCGTCCCCGTGAGTAGAATGGTAAGGAGGGACTCTTGGTGACTCTAGAGCTGGGCAGCCGAATCAGTGTGCATGGGCCGTGGGTTTCTGTATCTGGATCGTTGTCTGCCTCTGCTTGCTGCACCCTGGTTTGGGGAAGTGGGTATAGACAGCTCTGTCGATTTAGATTGGGAGATTGGAGCCCCTCCGCCTGGCATTGAGGATAGGAGGTATCTGGAGGATTGAAGTGGAGATTGAGACGTTCCTAGTAATGTGTTAGACCTCACTAAGATTCTCCTCGCTCCCTGTTTCCTTTCTGGCGTTTGTGGTCTGAGTGTTTTTCTCTGTTTGTCAGGTTTGTCTTATGTACAACCCACCTTGCTGTCTGGGAGGTTGAGACTGCAAGGTTATCGCCGTTATTTTTGGCGGTCGGTCTCTTTGTCTTATGTACCATTACTTGTCCTCATGAGGCTTTCGTTTTTTTTTTTTTCTTCTCTGTGTCGCCATCTTGTAAATCCCTATTTATACAAAACCCCTCACCAGGTTCAAGAACAGTTTTAACCTAAGTGCTTGAGAGTGACAATGCGTTTCATTGGTCTGTGTACGGACTATTTTAGAAGACTTGCCCAAAGAAGTTAGGGTCCTAAGCTAGGGACTCAAGCAATCCTGAAAGAATTCAACCTAATTAGTGAAGAGATAGATTAAGCATTGTGCTCGTGAGAACCTCAAACTCTCCCCTTTGTCAAGCAAAGTTGACCCTGCCTGAGGCAGGAAAAACAGAGTTTAAAGAGAACAGACATTAGCATGGGAAGAGGCCCATCTATTCCAGCTGAATCCCCGCCGGGCTGCCTTTTTTCCAGTTGGAAAGGTAGAGCTATGAATAAGCCCTTGACCAAAAAGCCGATGATTCGCCTGTATAACAGGATATGGCCTCAATACCAGTTGGGGGAACAAGAACAGTGGCCCCCAGAGGGGTCTTTACGTTATGCTACAATACTTCAATTGGATTTGTCCTGGAGAAGAACTAGAAAGTGGGACCTTATGTACAAGAAGGTAAAGAAAAGAAAAATTTTCAAAGCCTTCAGGTCTCTCTACCAGACCTTGCGCCCCCCTAATCAGGTTTTCTTCCAGGGAAAATCAAAGGCCAAAGTACTCCCTGAATCCTCCTCAGAGGACCCCCTCCTAGAGACATGGGCTATGGCCACCGTTTCGGCTCCCCCTCCCCCGTATAGGGGAGGTGCGGTAGAAGCCGAGGGGTCAGACCGTGGAACCACAAGGTCTCCAAACAGAATGGTCGAGCCCGATTCTAGCTTGGCAGGCACACCAAAGGCGGATGGAGGAGGAGGATGAGACAGTGAAGGTCCGGCTACTTCAGGTATGGTCTCCCCTTCTCATACCCGTTGGGGTACCGTTTTGGGTGAGGGTGCCTCAGGAGTCCAGGCAGGGCAATACCCCCTGAGAGAAGTTCCTGCCGGAGTGCATGATAAAGGGCAGCCACGGGGGACAATGCTGGTACATACTCCATTTTCCACCTCTGATCTATGTAACTGGAAGAGCCGCAGCTTAACCGACCGGAGTGACCCAAACAAAATGACTGAACTGTTTCTTTCTATTTTCTCTACTCACCGCCCTGCCTGGGCAGATACACAGGCACTAATCACCACTCTGTAAACTTTAGAAGAACGCCCTATGGTGTTAGAGCAGGCTCGGAAAGAGGCTGATAGGCTCCATAACTTAGACCCTAGTAATGGAGCCCGACCCCCTGGGACAGAGGCCATTCCTACTAGAGATCCGGGTTGGAATCACAATGCGGAAGAAGGGGCGAATAGAATTCATTTCTATGGAGACTGCTTAATCGTTGGGTTGAGAAACGGGGCCCCCAAACCCAAGAGCTTACAAAAGTTTAGAGAAAATATCCAGGCAGGAAAGAAAGACCCATCCACTTTCTTAGAAAGAGTGACAGACACGTTTCCTCAGTACGCTGGTATCGACCCGGAAGAACCCAACAACGCCCGGCTGATAAACCTGACTTTTATTTCGCAGATTGGCCCTGATATTCAAAAAAAAAATTACAAACATTAGAAGGAGGAGTTGGGATGCCAATAGGGCAGCCGTTTGAAGTAGCTTTGAAGGTGTTCACTAACCGGAACCAGGTAGCAGAACAAATGTCAAAACAAAAGATGAAACAAAAGGCAGCCTTACTAGCAGCAGCCTTAGCGCCCCTCCTCCGCCAGTTAAGAGGACGGAAGGGAGATAAGAACCATAAGAAGGACCACCCCGGGGCGAGGAGGGAGAGCTTTAGAACCAGACCAGTGCGCCTTCTGTAAACGACGACGGGGCCACTGGAAGCCGGAGTGCCCAGAGAGAAGGGAAAGGCGAGACGGAACAAAACTGGCCGCTCTCCAGGCTTATCCGGAAGGGCCGGCACGGTTAGATGATTCTGAATGACGGGGCCCAGGGGCTCAAACCTCGTCAGCTATCTCCCACCGCGAGCCCCAGAACCCACGGGTAACTCTAAAGGTGGGAGGACGCCCTATTGACTTTATTCTGGACACGGGTGCCACCTTTTCGCTTTTGAACACCGCGACATCTCCCCTTAGTCCACGTACTGCCCCAGTGGTAGGGGTTCCAGGAAAACTTTCAACTCAGCCTTTCCTCCAACCGGTGAATTGCGACATTGGAAAAGACTTGTTACACCACGAGTTCCTTTATATGCCGGAATGCCCCGCAACCCCTCCTCGGGAGGGATATATTGTCAAAATTTGGGGCACGAGTCACCTTTGGGCCTTCTCGAATTTTTGGTGCAAATTCTGCCCGAACAGGCATGCGCTTTGCAAGCAGTCCTGTTGCTAGAGGAACCAGAGGCCCCTAGGGACATCCCTGTCCACATACAACAAGAAGTGAGCCCGGAAGTCTGGGCATCCAGGAGGCCGGGAAGGGCCAGGTTCGCGGAGCCAGTCAAAATTGCCCTAAAGCCTGGAGCGCCCGTTGTAAATCAGAAACAATACCCGCTCGGTAGAAAAGCTCTAGAAGGGATTACTCCACTGGTCCAAAGATGTATAGAAATTGGACTTTTAAGACCATGCCGGTCACCATATAACACCCCCATTCTGCCAGTGTTAAAGCCCGGGACAGGAGAATATCGGTTTGTGCAAGACTTAAGAAAGATGAATCAAATAGTAAAAGATATTCATTCACCCGGTAGTGCCCAGCCCATTGTACCTCTGAGCGACAACTTAGAGGTTTTCTTGGGATGGCAGGTTTCTGTCGAATCTGGATACCAGGGTTTGGAATCATGGCAAAATTTGGTGGCCCGTACGGGGCCTCCAGCCATTTGAGACGCCGTGGCCCGGCGGCGGGGCCCGGGCCTGATGGACAGTTCTCCTACCAAGCGGCCGCTGAGGACTCTCTTTGTCCCCCGAGGCTGTCCCCAGACCCGGGCTCCCCTGCAGCGCCACCGGTCCCCAACCGCGCCAAAGAGATGGGTGAAAGCAAGACCTGACCAGGATCCTGAGGTGAGTCCGCGACCCTCTCCCCGTTGCGTTCAGGGCCGGGGCGGATAGGGAGGGCCAGCGTGGCTTCCGGAAACGGACCCGGGCCCTTGGTTTCTCAGGCGAGTGGCGCCATGGAGGACCGTCCCCGTGAGTAGAATGGTAAGGAGGGACTCTTGGTGACTCTAGAGCTGGGCAGCCGAATCAGTGTGCATGGGCCGTGGGTTTCTGTATCTGGATCGTTGTCTGCCTCTGCTTGCTGCACCCTGGTTTGGGGAAGTGGGTATAGACAGCTCTGTCGATTTAGATTGGGAGATTGGAGCCCCTCCGCCTGGCATTGAGGATAGGAGGTATCTGGAGGATTGAAGTGGAGATTGAGACGTTCCTAGTAATGTGTTAGACCTCACCAAGATTCTCCTCGCTCCCTGTTTCCTTTCTGGCGTTTGTGGTCTGAGTGTTTTTCTCTGTTTGTCAGGTTTGTCTTACGTACAACCCACCTTGCTGTCTGGGAGGCTGAGACTGCAAGGTTATCGCCGTTATTTTTGTCGGTCGGTCTCTTTGTCTTATGTACCATTACTTGTCCTCATGAGGCTTTCGTTTTTTTTTTTTTTCTTCTCGGTGTCGCCATCTTGTAAATCCCTATTTATACAAAACCCCTCACCAGGTTCAAGAACAGTTTTAACCTAAGTTCTTGAGAGTGACAATGCGTTTCATTGGTCTGTGTACGGACTATTTTAGAAGACTTGCCCAAAGAAGTTAGGGTCCTAAGCTAGGGACCCAAGCAATCCTGAAAGAATTCAACCTAATTAGTGAAGAGATAGATTAAGCATTGTGCTCGTGAGAACCTCAAACTCTCCCCTTTGTCAAGCAAAGTTGATCCTGCCTGAGGCAGGAAAAACAGAGTTTAAAGAGAACAGACATTAGCATGGGAAGAGGCCCATCTATTCCAGCTGAATCCCCGCTGGGCTGCCTTTTTTCCAGTTGGAAAGGTAGAGCTATGAATAAGCCCTTGACCAAAAAGCCGATGATTCGCCTGTATAACAGGATATGGCCTCAATACCAGTTCGGGGAACAAGAACAGTGGCCCCCAGAGGGGTCTTTACGTTATGCTACAATACTTCAATTGGATTTGTCCTGGAGAAGAACTAGAAAGTGGGACCTTATGTACAAGAAGGTAAAGAAAAGAAAAATTTTCAAAGCCTTCAGGTCTCTCTACCAGACCTTGCGCCCCCCTAATCAGGTTTCCTTCCAGGGAAAATCAAAGGCCAAAGTACTCCCTGAATCCTCCTCAGAGGACCCCCTCCTAGAGACATGGGCTATGGCCACCGTTTCGGCTCCCCCTCCCCCGTATAGGGGAGGTGCGGTAGAAGCCGAGGGGTCGGACCGTGGAACCACAAGGTCTCCAAACAGAATGGTCGAGCCCGATTCTAGCTTGGCAGGCACACCAAAGGCGGATGGAGGAGGAGGATGAGACAGTGAAGGTCCGGCTACTTCAGGTATGGTCTCCCCTTCTCATACCCGTTGGGGTACCGTTTTGGGTGAGGGTGCCTCAGGAGTCCAGGCAGGGCAATACCCCCTGAGAGAAGTTCCTGCCGGAGTGCATGATAAAGGGCAGCCACGGGGGACAATGCTGGTACATACTCCATTTTCCACCTCTGATCTATGTAACTGGAAGAGCCGCAGCTTAACCGACCGGAGTGACCCAAACAAAATGACTGAACTGTTTCTTTCGATTTTCTCTACTCACCGCCCTGCCTGGGCAGATACACAGGCACTAATCACCACTCTGTTAACTTTAGAAGAACGCCCTATGGTGTTAGAGCAGGCTCGGAAAGAGGCTGATAGGCTCCATAACTTAGACCCTAGTAATGGAGCCCGACCCCCTGGGACAGAAGCCATTCCTACTAGAGATCCGGGTTGGAATCACAATGCGGAAGAAGGGGCGAATAGAATTCATTTCTATGGAGACTGCTTAATCGTTGGGTTGAGAAACGGGGCCCCCAAACCCAAGAGCTTACAAAAGTTTAGAGAAATTATCCAGGCAGGAAAGAAAGACCCATCCACTTTCTTAGAAAGAGTGACAGACACGTTTCCTCAGTACGCTGGTATCGACCCGGAAGAACCCAACAACGCCCGGCTGATAAACCTGACTTTTATTTCGCAGATTGGCCCTGATATTCAAAAAAAAAATTACAAACATTAGAAGGAGGAGTTGGGATGCCAATAGGGCAGCCGTTTGAATTAGCTTTGAAGGTGTTCACTAACCGGAACCAGGTAGGAGAACAAAAGTCAAAACAAAAGATGAAACAAAAGGCAGCCTTACTAGCAGCAGCCTTAGCGCCCCTCCTCCGCCAGTTAAGAGGACGGAAGGGAGATAAGAACCATAAGAAGGACCACCCCGGGGCGAGGAGGGAGAGCTTTAGAACCTGACCAGTGCGCCTTCTATAAACGACGACGGGGCCACTGGAAGCCGGAGTGCCCAGAGAGAAGGGAAAGGCGAGACGGAACAAAACTGGCCGCTCTCCACGCTTATCCGGAAGGGCCGGCACGGTTAGATGATTCCGAATGACGGGGCCCAGGGGCTGAGACCTCGTCAGCTATCTCCCACCGCGAGCCCCAGAACCCACGCGTAACTCTAAAGGTGGGAGGACGCCCTATTGACTTTATTCTGGACACGGGTGCTACCTTTTCGCTTTTGAACACCGCGACATCTCCCCTTAGTCCACGTACTGCCCCAGTGGTAGGGGTTCCAGGAAAACTTTCAACTCGGCCTTTCCTCCAACCGGTGAATTGCGAAATTGGAAAAGACTTGTTACACCACGAGTTCCTTTATATGCCGGAATGCCCCGCAACCCCTCCTCGGGAGGGATATATTGTCAAAATTTGGGGCACGAGTCACCTTTGGGCCTTCTCGAATTTTTGGTGCAAATTCTGCCCGAACAGGCATGCGCTTTGCAAGCAGTCTTGTTGCTAGAGGAACCAGCGGCCCCTAGGGACATCCCTGTCCACATACAACAAGAAGTGAGCCCGGAAGTCTGGGCATCCAGGAGGCCGGGAAGGGCCAGGTTCGCGGAGCCAGTCAAAATTGCCCTAAAGCCTGGAGCGCCCGTTGTAAATCAGAAACAATACCCGCTCGGTTGAAAAGCTCTAGAAGGGATTACTCCACTGGTCCAAAGATGTATAGAAATTGGACTTTTAAGACCATGCCGGTCACCATATAACACCCCCATTCTGCCAGTGTTAAAGCCCGGGACAGGAGAATATCGGTTTGTGCAAGACTTAAGAAAGATGAATCAAATAGTAAAAGATATTCATTCACCCGGTAGTGCCCAGCCCATTGTACCTCTGAGCGACAACTTAGAGGTTTTCTTGGGATGGCAGGTTTCTGTCGAATCTGGATACCAGGGTTTGGAATCATGGCAAAATTTGGTGGCCCGTACGGGGCCTCCAGCCATTTGAGACGCCGTGGCCCGGCGGCGGGGCCCGGGCCTGATGGACAGTTCTCCTACCAAGCGGCCGCTGAGGACTCTCTTTGTCCCCCGAGGCTGTCCCCAGACCCGGGCTCCCCTGCAGCGCCACCGGTCCCCAACCGCGCCAAAGAGATGGGTGAAAGCAAGACCTGACCAGGATCCTGAGGTGAGTCCGCGACCCTCTCCCCGTTGCGTTCAGGGCCGGGGCGGATAGGGAGGGCCAGCGTGGCTTCCGGAAACGGACCCGGGCCCTTGGTTTCTCAGGCGAGTGGCGCCATGGAGGACCGTCCCCGTGAGTAGAATGGTAAGGAGGGACTCTTGGTGACTCTAGAGCTGGGCAGCCGAATCAGTGTGCATGGGCCGTGGGTTTCTGTATCTGGATCGTTGTCTGCCTCTGCTTGCTGCACCCTGGTTTGGGGAAGTGGGTATAGACAGCTCTGTCGATTTAGATTGGGAGATTGGAGCCCCTCCGCCTGGCATTGAGGATAGGAGGTATCTGGAGGATTGAAGTGGAGATTGAGACGTTCCTAGTAATGTGTTAGACCTCACCAAGATTCTCCTCGCTCCCTGTTTCCTTTCTGGCGTTTGTGGTCTGAGTGTTTTTCTCTGTTTGTCAGGTTTGTCTTACGTACAACCCACCTTGCTGTCTGGGAGGCTGAGACTGCAAGGTTATCGCCGTTATTTTTGTCGGTCGGTCTCTTTGTCTTATGTACCATTACTTGTCCTCATGAGGCTTTCGTTTTTTTTTTTTTTCTTCTCGGTGTCGCCATCTTGTAAATCCCTATTTATACAAAACCCCTCACCAGGTTCAAGAACAGTTTTAACCTAAGTTCTTGAGAGTGACAATGCGTTTCATTGGTCTGTGTACGGACTATTTTAGAAGACTTGCCCAAAGAAGTTAGGGTCCTAAGCTAGGGACCCAAGCAATCCTGAAAGAATTCAACCTAATTAGTGAAGAGATAGATTAAGCATTGTGCTCGTGAGAACCTCAAACTCTCCCCTTTGTCAAGCAAAGTTGATCCTGCCTGAGGCAGGAAAAACAGAGTTTAAAGAGAACAGACATTAGCATGGGAAGAGGCCCATCTATTCCAGCTGAATCCCCGCTGGGCTGCCTTTTTTCCAGTTGGAAAGGTAGAGCTATGAATAAGCCCTTGACCAAAAAGCCGATGATTCGCCTGTATAACAGGATATGGCCTCAATACCAGTTCAGGGAACAAGAACAGTGGCCCCCAGAGGGGTCTTTACGTTATGCTACAATACTTCAATTGGATTTGTCCTGGAGAAGAACTAGAAAGTGGGACCTTATGTACAAGAAGGTAAAGAAAAGAAAAATTTTCAAAGCCTTCAGGTCTCTCTACCAGACCTTGCGCCCCCCTAATCAGGTTTTCTTCCAGGGAAAATCAAAGGCCAAAGTACTCCCTGAATCCTCCTCAGAGGACCCCCTCCTAGAGACATGGGCTATGGCCACCGTTTCGGCTCCCCCTCCCCCGTATAGGGGAGGTGCGGTAGAAGCCGAGGGGTCGGACCGTGGAACCACAAGGTCTCCAAACAGAATGGTCGAGCCCGATTCTAGCTTGGCAGGCACACCAAAGGCGGATGGAGGAGGAGGATGAGACAGTGAAGGTCCGGCTACTTCAGGTATGGTCTCCCCTTCTCATACCCGTTGGGGTACCGTTTTGGGTGAGGGTGCCTCAGGAGTCCAGGCAGGGCAATACCCCCTGAGAGAAGTTCCTGCCGGAGTGCATGATAAAGGGCAGCCACGGGGGACAATGCTGGTACATACTCCATTTTCCACCTCTGATCTATGTAACTGGAAGAGCCGCAGCTTAACCGACCGGAGTGACCCAAACAAAATGACTGAACTGTTTCTTTCGATTTTCTCTACTCACCGCCCTGCCTGGGCAGATACACAGGCACTAATCACCACTCTGTTAACTTTAGAAGAACGCCCTATGGTGTTAGAGCAGGCTCGGAAAGAGGCTGATAGGCTCCATAACTTAGACCCTAGTAATGGAGCCCGACCCCCTGGGACAGAAGCCATTCCTACTAGAGATCCGGGTTGGAATCACAATGCGGAAGAAGGGGCGAATAGAATTCATTTCTATGGAGACTGCTTAATCGTTGGGTTGAGAAACGGGGCCCCCAAACCCAAGAGCTTACAAAAGTTTAGAGAAATTATCCAGGCAGGAAAGAAAGACCCATCCACTTTCTTAGAAAGAGTGACAGACACGTTTCCTCAGTACGCTGGTATCGACCCGGAAGAACCCAACAACGCCCGGCTGATAAACCTGACTTTTATTTCGCAGATTGGCCCTGATATTCAAAAAAAAAATTACAAACATTAGAAGGAGGAGTTGGGATGCCAATAGGGCAGCCGTTTGAAGTAGCTTTGAAGGTGTTCACTAACCGGAACCAGGTAGCAGAACAAAAGTCAAAACAAAAGATGAAACAAAAGGCAGCCTTACTAGCAGCAGCCTTAGCGCCCCTCCTCCGCCAGTTAAGAGGACGGAAGGGAGATAAGAACCATAAGAAGGACCACCCCGGGGCGAGGAGGGAGAGCTTTAGAACCTGACCAGTGCGCCTTCTATAAACGACGACGGGGCCACTGGAAGCCGGAGTGCCCAGAGAGAAGGGAAAGGCGAGACGGAACAAAACTGGCCGCTCTCCACGCTTATCCGGAAGGGCCGGCACGGTTAGATGATTCCGAATGACGGGGCCCAGGGGCTGAGACCTCGTCAGCTATCTCCCACCGCGAGCCCCAGAACCCACGGGTAACTCTAAAGGTGGGAGGACGCCCTATTGACTTTATTCTGGACACGGGTGCCACCTTTTCGCTTTTGAACACCGCGACATCTCCCCTTAGTCCACGTACTGCCCCAGTGGTAGGGGTTCCAGGAAAACTTTCAACTCAGCCTTTCCTCCAACCGGTGAATTGCGAAATTGGAAAAGACTTGTTACACCACGAGTTCCTTTATATGCCGGAATGCCCCGCAACCCCTCCTCGGGAGGGATCTATTGTCAAAATTTGGGGCACGAGTCACCTTTGGGCCTTCTCGAATTTTTGGTGCAAATTCTGCCCGAACAGGCATGCGCTTTGCAAGCAGTCCTGTTGCTAGAGGAACCAGAGGCCCCTAGGGACATCCCTGTCCACATACAACAAGAAGTGAGCCCGGAAGTCTGGGCATCCAGGAGGCCGGGAAGGGCCAGGTTCGCGGAGCCAGTCAAAATTGCCCTAAAGCCTGGAGCGCCCGTTGTAAATCAGAAACAATACCCGCTCGGTAGAAAAGCTCTAGAAGGGATTACTCCACTGGTCCAAAGATGTATAGAAATTGGACTTTTAAGACCATGCCGGTCACCATATAACACCCCCATTCTGCCAGTGTTAAAGCCCGGGACAGGAGAATATCGGTTTGTGCAAGACTTAAGAAAGATGAATCAAATAGTAAAAGATATTCATTCACCCGGTAGTGCCCAGCCCATTGTACCTCTGAGCGACAACTTAGAGGTTTTCTTGGGATGGCAGGTTTCTGTCGAATCTGGATACCAGGGTTTGGAATCATGGCAAAATTTGGTGGCCCGTACGGGGCCTCCAGCCATTTGAGACGCCGTGGCCCGGCGGCGGGGCCCGGGCCTGATGGACAGTTCTCCTACCAAGCGGCCGCTGAGGACTCTCTTTGTCCCCCGAGGCTGTCCCCAGACCCGGGCTCCCCTGCAGCGCCACCGGTCCCCAACCGCGCCAAAGAGATGGGTGAAAGCAAGACCTGACCAGGATCCTGAGGTGAGTCCGCGACCCTCTCCCCGTTGCGTTCAGGGCCGGGGCGGATAGGGAGGGCCAGCGTGGCTTCCGGAAACGGACCCGGGCCCTTGGTTTCTCAGGCGAGTGGCGCCATGGAGGACCGTCCCCGTGAGTAGAATGGTAAGGAGGGACTCTTGGTGACTCTAGAGCTGGGCAGCCGAATCAGTGTGCATGGGCCGTGGGTTTCTGTATCTGGATCGTTGTCTGCCTCTGCTTGCTGCACCCTGGTTTGGGGAAGTGGGTATAGACAGCTCTGTCGATTTAGATTGGGAGATTGGAGCCCCTCCGCCTGGCATTGAGGATAGGAGGTATCTGGAGGATTGAAGTGGAGATTGAGACGTTCCTAGTAATGTGTTAGACCTCACCAAGATTCTCCTCGCTCCCTGTTTCCTTTCTGGCGTTTGTGGTCTGAGTGTTTTTCTCTGTTTGTCAGGTTTGTCTTACGTACAACCCACCTTGCTGTCTGGGAGGCTGAGACTGCAAGGTTATCGCCGTTATTTTTGTCGGTCGGTCTCTTTGTCTTATGTACCATTACTTGTCCTCATGAGGCTTTCGTTTTTTTTTTTTTTCTTCTCGGTGTCGCCATCTTGTAAATCCCTATTTATACAAAACCCCTCACCAGGTTCAAGAACAGTTTTAACCTAAGTTCTTGAGAGTGACAATGCGTTTCATTGGTCTGTGTACGGACTATTTTAGAAGACTTGCCCAAAGAAGTTAGGGTCCTAAGCTAGGGACCCAAGCAATCCTGAAAGAATTCAACCTAATTAGTGAAGAGATAGATTAAGCATTGTGCTCGTGAGAACCTCAAACTCTCCCCTTTGTCAAGCAAAGTTGATCCTGCCTGAGGCAGGAAAAACAGAGTTTAAAGAGAACAGACATTAGCATGGGAAGAGGCCCATCTATTCCAGCTGAATCCCCGCTGGGCTGCCTTTTTTCCAGTTGGAAAGGTAGAGCTATGAATAAGCCCTTGACCAAAAAGCCGATGATTCGCCTGTATAACAGGATATGGCCTCAATACCAGTTCGGGGAACAAGAACAGTGGCCCCCAGAGGGGTCTTTACGTTATGCTACAATACTTCAATTGGATTTGTCCTGGAGAAGAACTAGAAAGTGGGACCTTATGTACAAGAAGGTAAAGAAAAGAAAAATTTTCAAAGCCTTCAGGTCTCTCTACCAGACCTTGCGCCCCCCTAATCAGGTTTCCTTCCAGGGAAAATCAAAGGCCAAAGTACTCCCTGAATCCTCCTCAGAGGACCCCCTCCTAGAGACATGGGCTATGGCCACCGTTTCGGCTCCCCCTCCCCCGTATAGGGGAGGTGCGGTAGAAGCCGAGGGGTCGGACCGTGGAACCACAAGGTCTCCAAACAGAATGGTCGAGCCCGATTCTAGCTTGGCAGGCACACCAAAGGCGGATGGAGGAGGAGGATGAGACAGTGAAGGTCCGGCTACTTCAGGTATGGTCTCCCCTTCTCATACCCGTTGGGGTACCGTTTTGGGTGAGGGTGCCTCAGGAGTCCAGGCAGGGCAATACCCCCTGAGAGAAGTTCCTGCCGGAGTGCATGATAAAGGGCAGCCACGGGGGACAATGCTGGTACATACTCCATTTTCCACCTCTGATCTATGTAACTGGAAGAGCCGCAGCTTAACCGACCGGAGTGACCCAAACAAAATGACTGAACTGTTTCTTTCGATTTTCTCTACTCACCGCCCTGCCTGGGCAGATACACAGGCACTAATCACCACTCTGTTAACTTTAGAAGAACGCCCTATGGTGTTAGAGCAGGCTCGGAAAGAGGCTGATAGGCTCCATAACTTAGACCCTAGTAATGGAGCCCGACCCCCTGGGACAGAAGCCATTCCTACTAGAGATCCGGGTTGGAATCACAATGCGGAAGAAGGGGCGAATAGAATTCATTTCTATGGAGACTGCTTAATCGTTGGGTTGAGAAACGGGGCCCCCAAACCCAAGAGCTTACAAAAGTTTAGAGAAATTATCCAGGCAGGAAAGAAAGACCCATCCACTTTCTTAGAAAGAGTGACAGACACGTTTCCTCAGTACGCTGGTATCGACCCGGAAGAACCCAACAACGCCCGGCTGATAAACCTGACTTTTATTTCGCAGATTGGCCCTGATATTCAAAAAAAAAATTACAAACATTAGAAGGAGGAGTTGGGATGCCAATAGGGCAGCCGTTTGAATTAGCTTTGAAGGTGTTCACTAACCGGAACCAGGTAGGAGAACAAAAGTCAAAACAAAAGATGAAACAAAAGGCAGCCTTACTAGCAGCAGCCTTAGCGCCCCTCCTCCGCCAGTTAAGAGGACGGAAGGGAGATAAGAACCATAAGAAGGACCACCCCGGGGCGAGGAGGGAGAGCTTTAGAACCTGACCAGTGCGCCTTCTATAAACGACGACGGGGCCACTGGAAGCCGGAGTGCCCAGAGAGAAGGGAAAGGCGAGACGGAACAAAACTGGCCGCTCTCCACGCTTATCCGGAAGGGCCGGCACGGTTAGATGATTCCGAATGACGGGGCCCAGGGGCTGAGACCTCGTCAGCTATCTCCCACCGCGAGCCCCAGAACCCACGCGTAACTCTAAAGGTGGGAGGACGCCCTATTGACTTTATTCTGGACACGGGTGCTACCTTTTCGCTTTTGAACACCGCGACATCTCCCCTTAGTCCACGTACTGCCCCAGTGGTAGGGGTTCCAGGAAAACTTTCAACTCGGCCTTTCCTCCAACCGGTGAATTGCGAAATTGGAAAAGACTTGTTACACCACGAGTTCCTTTATATGCCGGAATGCCCCGCAACCCCTCCTCGGGAGGGATCTATTGTCAAAATTTGGGGCACGAGTCACCTTTGGGCCTTCTCGAATTTTTGGTGCAAATTCTGCCCGAACAGGCATGCGCTTTGCAAGCAGTCTTGTTGCTAGAGGAACCAGCGGCCCCTAGGGACATCCCTGTCCACATACAACAAGAAGTGAGCCCGGAAGTCTGGGCATCCAGGAGGCCGGGAAGGGCCAGGTTCGCGGAGCCAGTCAAAATTGCCCTAAAGCCTGGAGCGCCCGTTGTAAATCAGAAACAATACCCGCTCGGTTGAAAAGCTCTAGAAGGGATTACTCCACTGGTCCAAAGATGTATAGAAATTGGACTTTTAAGACCATGCCGGTCACCATATAACACCCCCATTCTGCCAGTGTTAAAGCCCGGGACAGGAGAATATCGGTTTGTGCAAGACTTAAGAAAGATGAATCAAATAGTAAAAGATATTCATTCACCCGGTAGTGCCCAGCCCATTGTACCTCTGAGCGACAACTTAGAGGTTTTCTTGGGATGGCAGGTTTCTGTCGAATCTGGATACCAGGGTTTGGAATCATGGCAAAATTTGGTGGCCCGTACGGGGCCTCCAGCCATTTGAGACGCCGTGGCCCGGCGGCGGGGCCCGGGCCTGATGGACAGTTCTCCTACCAAGCGGCCGCTGAGGACTCTCTTTGTCCCCCGAGGCTGTCCCCAGACCCGGGCTCCCCTGCAGCGCCACCGGTCCCCAACCGCGCCAAAGAGATGGGTGAAAGCAAGACCTGACCAGGATCCTGAGGTGAGTCCGCGACCCTCTCCCCGTTGCGTTCAGGGCCGGGGCGGATAGGGAGGGCCAGCGTGGCTTCCGGAAACGGACCCGGGCCCTTGGTTTCTCAGGCGAGTGGCGCCATGGAGGACCGTCCCCGTGAGTAGAATGGTAAGGAGGGACTCTTGGTGACTCTAGAGCTGGGCAGCCGAATCAGTGTGCATGGGACGTGGGTTTCTGTATCTGGATCGTTGTCTGCCTCTGCTTGCTGCACCCTGGTTTGGGGAAGTGGGTATAGACAGCTCTGTCGATTTAGATTGGGAGATTGGAGCCCCTCCGCCTGGCATTGAGGATAGGAGGTATCTGGAGGATTGAAGTGGAGATTGAGACGTTCCTAGTAATGTGTTAGACCTCACCAAGATTCTCCTCGCTCCCTGTTTCCTTTCTGGCGTTTGTGGTCTGAGTGTTTTTCTCTGTTTGTCAGGTTTGTCTTACGTACAACCCACCTTGCTGTCTGGGAGGCTGAGACTGCAAGGTTATCGCCGTTATTTTTGTCGGTCGGTCTCTTTGTCTTATGTACCATTACTTGTCCTCATGAGGCTTTCGTTTTTTTTTTTTTTCTTCTCGGTGTCGCCATCTTGTAAATCCCTATTTATACAAAACCCCTCACCAGGTTCAAGAACAGTTTTAACCTAAGTTCTTGAGAGTGACAATGCGTTTCATTGGTCTGTGTACGGACTATTTTAGAAGACTTGCCCAAAGAAGTTAGGGTCCTAAGCTAGGGACCCAAGCAATCCTGAAAGAATTCAACCTAATTAGTGAAGAGATAGATTAAGCATTGTGCTCGTGAGAACCTCAAACTCTCCCCTTTGTCAAGCAAAGTTGATCCTGCCTGAGGCAGGAAAAACAGAGTTTAAAGAGAACAGACATTAGCATGGGAAGAGGCCCATCTATTCCAGCTGAATCCCCGCTGGGCTGCCTTTTTTCCAGTTGGAAAGGTAGAGCTATGAATAAGCCCTTGACCAAAAAGCCGATGATTCGCCTGTATAACAGGATATGGCCTCAATACCAGTTCAGGGAACAAGAACAGTGGCCCCCAGAGGGGTCTTTACGTTATGCTACAATACTTCAATTGGATTTGTCCTGGAGAAGAACTAGAAAGTGGGACCTTATGTACAAGAAGGTAAAGAAAAGAAAAATTTTCAAAGCCTTCAGGTCTCTCTACCAGACCGTGCGCCCCCCTAATCAGGTTTTCTTCCAGGGAAAATCAAAGGCCAAAGTACTCCCTGAATCCTCCTCAGAGGACCCCCTCCTAGAGACATGGGCTATGGCCACCGTTTCGGCTCCCCCTCCCCCGTATAGGGGAGGTGCGGTAGAAGCCGAGGGGTCGGACCGTGGAACCACAAGGTCTCCAAACAGAATGGTCGAGCCCGATTCTAGCTTGGCAGGCACACCAAAGGCGGATGGAGGAGGAGGATGAGACAGTGAAGGTCCGGCTACTTCAGGTATGGTCTCCCCTTCTCATACCCGTTGGGGTACCGTTTTGGGTGAGGGTGCCTCAGGAGTCCAGGCAGGGCAATACCCCCTGAGAGAAGTTCCTGCCGGAGTGCATGATAAAGGGCAGCCACGGGGGACAATGCTGGTACATACTCCATTTTCCACCTCTGATCTATGTAACTGGAAGAGCCGCAGCTTAACCGACCGGAGTGACCCAAACAAAATGACTGAACTGTTTCTTTCGATTTTCTCTACTCACCGCCCTGCCTGGGCAGATACACAGGCACTAATCACCACTCTGTTAACTTTAGAAGAACGCCCTATGGTGTTAGAGCAGGCTCGGAAAGAGGCTGATAGGCTCCATAACTTAGACCCTAGTAATGGAGCCCGACCCCCTGGGACAGAAGCCATTCCTACTAGAGATCCGGGTTGGAATCACAATGCGGAAGAAGGGGCGAATAGAATTCATTTCTATGGAGACTGCTTAATCGTTGGGTTGAGAAACGGGGCCCCCAAACCCAAGAGCTTACAAAAGTTTAGAGAAATTATCCAGGCAGGAAAGAAAGACCCATCCACTTTCTTAGAAAGAGTGACAGACACGTTTCC
The DNA here is from genome assembly GCF_024166365.1 of Elephas maximus indicus. Taxonomy (NCBI): domain Eukaryota; kingdom Metazoa; phylum Chordata; class Mammalia; order Proboscidea; family Elephantidae; genus Elephas; species Elephas maximus. Next base: position 94,542,444 of record NC_064846.1, on the reverse strand, counting down.
TCAGTACGCTGGTATCGACCCGGAAGAACCCAACAACGCCCGGCTGATAAACCTGACTTTTATTTCGCAGATTGGCCCTGATATTCAAAAAAAAAATTACAAACATTAGAAGGAGGAGTTGGGATGCCAATAGGGCAGCCGTTTGAATTAGCTTTGAAGGTGTTCACTAACCGGAACCAGGTAGGAGAACAAAAGTCAAAACAAAAGATGAAACAAAAGGCAGCCTTACTAGCAGCAGCCTTAGCGCCCCTCCTCCGCCAGTTAAGAGGACGGAAGGGAGATAAGAACCATAAGAAGGACCACCCCGGGGCGAGGAGGGAGAGCTTTAGAACCTGACCAGTGCGCCTTCTATAAACGACGACGGGGCCACTGGAAGCCGGAGTGCCCAGAGAGAAGGGAAAGGCGAGACGGAACAAAACTGGCCGCTCTCCACGCTTATCCGGAAGGGCCGGCACGGTTAGATGATTCCGAATGACGGGGCCCAGGGGCTGAGACCTCGTCAGCTATCTCCCACCGCGAGCCCCAGAACCCACGGGTAACTCTAAAGGTGGGAGGACGCCCTATTGACTTTATTCTGGACACGGGTGCCACCTTTTCGCTTTTGAACACCGCGACATCTCCCCTTAGTCCACGTACTGCCCCAGTGGTAGGGGTTCCAGGAAAACTTTCAACTCAGCCTTTCCTCCAACCGGTGAATTGCGAAATTGGAAAAGACTTGTTACACCACGAGTTCCTTTATATGCCGGAATGCCCCGCAACCCCTCCTCGGGAGGGATCTATTGTCAAAATTTGGGGCACGAGTCACCTTTGGGCCTTCTCGAATTTTTGGTGCAAATTCTGCCCGAACAGGCATGCGCTTTGCAAGCAGTCCTGTTGCTAGAGGAACCAGAGGCCCCTAGGGACATCCCTGTCCACATACAACAAGAAGTGAGCCCGGAAGTCTGGGCATCCAGGAGGCCGGGAAGGGCCAGGTTCGCGGAGCCAGTCAAAATTGCCCTAAAGCCTGGAGCGCCCGTTGTAAATCAGAAACAATACCCGCTCGGTAGAAAAGCTCTAGAAGGGATTACTCCACTGGTCCAAAGATGTATAGAAATTGGACTTTTAAGACCATGCCGGTCACCATATAACACCCCCATTCTGCCAGTGTTAAAGCCCGGGACAGGAGAATATCGGTTTGTGCAAGACTTAAGAAAGATGAATCAAATAGTAAAAGATATTCATTCACCCGGTAGTGCCCAGCCCATTGTACCTCTGAGCGACAACTTAGAGGTTTTCTTGGGATGGCAGGTTTCTGTCGAATCTGGATACCAGGGTTTGGAATCATGGCAAAATTTGGTGGCCCGTACGGGGCCTCCAGCCATTTGAGACGCCGTGGCCCGGCGGCGGGGCCCGGGCCTGATGGACAGTTCTCCTACCAAGCGGCCGCTGAGGACTCTCTTTGTCCCCCGAGGCTGTCCCCAGACCCGGGCTCCCCTGCAGCGCCACCGGTCCCCAACCGCGCCAAAGAGATGGGTGAAAGCAAGACCTGACCAGGATCCTGAGGTGAGTCCGCGACCCTCTCCCCGTTGCGTTCAGGGCCGGGGCGGATAGGGAGGGCCAGCGTGGCTTCCGGAAACGGACCCGGGCCCTTGGTTTCTCAGGCGAGTGGCGCCATGGAGGACCGTCCCCGTGAGTAGAATGGTAAGGAGGGACTCTTGGTGACTCTAGAGCTGGGCAGCCGAATCAGTGTGCATGGGCCGTGGGTTTCTGTATCTGGATCGTTGTCTGCCTCTGCTTGCTGCACCCTGGTTTGGGGAAGTGGGTATAGACAGCTCTGTCGATTTAGATTGGGAGATTGGAGCCCCTCCGCCTGGCATTGAGGATAGGAGGTATCTGGAGGATTGAAGTGGAGATTGAGACGTTCCTAGTAATGTGTTAGACCTCACCAAGATTCTCCTCGCTCCCTGTTTCCTTTCTGGCGTTTGTGGTCTGAGTGTTTTTCTCTGTTTGTCAGGTTTGTCTTACGTACAACCCACATTGCTGTCTGGGAGGCTGAGAGTGCTAGGTTATCGCCGTTATTTTTGTCGGTCGGTCTCTTTGTCTTATGTACCATTACTTGTCCTCATGAGGCTTTCGTTTTTTTTTTTTTTCTTCTCGGTGTCGCCATCTTGTAAATCCCTATTTATACAAAACCCCTCACCAGGTTCAAGAACAGTTTTAACCTAAGTTCTTGAGAGTGACAATGCGTTTCATTGGTCTGTGTACGGACTATTTTAGAAGACTTGCCCAAAGAAGTTAGGGTCCTAAGCTAGGGACCCAAGCAATCCTGAAAGAATTCAACCTAATTAGTGAAGAGATAGATTAAGCATTGTGCTCGTGAGAACCTCAAACTCTCCCCTTTGTCAAGCAAAGTTGATCCTGCCTGAGGCAGGAAAAACAGAGTTTAAAGAGAACAGACATTAGCATGGGAAGAGGCCCATCTATTCCAGCTGAATCCCCGCTGGGCTGCCTTTTTTCCAGTTGGAAAGGTAGAGCTATGAATAAGCCCTTGACCAAAAAGCCGATGATTCGCCTGTATAACAGGATATGGCCTCAATACCAGTTCAGGGAACAAGAACAGTGGCCCCCAGAGGGGTCTTTACGTTATGCTACAATACTTCAATTGGATTTGTCCTGGAGAAGAACTAGAAAGTGGGACCTTATGTACAAGAAGGTAAAGAAAAGAAAAATTTTCAAAGCCTTCAGGTCTCTCTACCAGACCTTGCGCCCCCCTAATCAGGTTTCCTTCCAGGGAAAATCAAAGGCCAAAGTACTCCCTGAATCCTCCTCAGAGGACCCCCTCCTAGAGACATGGGCTATGGCCACCGTTTCGGCTCCCCCTCCCCCGTATAGGGGAGGTGCGGTAGAAGCCGAGGGGTCGGACCGTGGAACCACAAGGTCTCCAAACAGAATGGTCGAGCCCGATTCTAGCTTGGCAGGCACACCAAAGGCGGATGGAGGAGGAGGATGAGACAGTGAAGGTCCGGCTACTTCAGGTATGGTCTCCCCTTCTCATACCCGTTGGGGTACCGTTTTGGGTGAGGGTGCCTCAGGAGTCCAGGCAGGGCAATACCCCCTGAGAGAAGTTCCTGCCGGAGTGCATGATAAAGGGCAGCCACGGGGGACAATGCTGGTACATACTCCATTTTCCACCTCTGATCTATGTAACTGGAAGAGCCGCAGCTTAACCGACCGGAGTGACCCAAACAAAATGACTGAACTGTTTCTTTCGATTTTCTCTACTCACCGCCCTGCCTGGGCAGATACACAGGCACTAATCACCACTCTGTTAACTTTAGAAGAACGCCCTATGGTGTTAGAGCAGGCTCGGAAAGAGGCTGATAGGCTCCATAACTTAGACCCTAGTAATGGAGCCCGACCCCCTGGGACAGAAGCCATTCCTACTAGAGATCCGGGTTGGAATCACAATGCGGAAGAAGGGGCGAATAGAATTCATTTCTATGGAGACTGCTTAATCGTTGGGTTGAGAAACGGGGCCCCCAAACCCAAGAGCTTACAAAAGTTTAGAGAAATTATCCAGGCAGGAAAGAAAGACCCATCCACTTTCTTAGAAAGAGTGACAGACACGTTTCCTCAGTACGCTGGTATCGACCCGGAAGAACCCAACAACGCCCGGCTGATAAACCTGACTTTTATTTCGCAGATTGGCCCTGATATTCAAAAAAAAAATTACAAACATTAGAAGGAGGAGTTGGGATGCCAATAGGGCAGCCGTTTGAAGTAGCTTTGAAGGTGTTCACTAACCGGAACCAGGTAGGAGAACAAAAGTCAAAACAAAAGATGAAACAAAAGGCAGCCTTACTAGCAGCAGCCTTAGCGCCCCTCCTCCGCCAGTTAAGAGGACGGAAGGGAGATAAGAACCATAAGAAGGACCACCCCGGGGCGAGGAGGGAGAGCTTTAGAACCTGACCAGTGCGCCTTCTATAAACGACGACGGGGCCACTGGAAGCCGGAGTGCCCAGAGAGAAGGGAAAGGCGAGACGGAACAAAACTGGCCGCTCTCCACGCTTATCCGGAAGGGCCGGCACGGTTAGATGATTCCGAATGACGGGGCCCAGGGGCTGAGACCTCGTCAGCTATCTCCCACCGCGAGCCCCAGAACCCACGGGTAACTCTAAAGGTGGGAGGACGCCCTATTGACTTTATTCTGGACACGGGTGCCACCTTTTCGCTTTTGAACACCGCGACATCTCCCCTTAGTCCACGTACTGCCCCAGTGGTAGGGGTTCCAGGAAAACTTTCAACTCAGCCTTTCCTCCAACCGGTGAATTGCGAAATTGGAAAAGACTTGTTACACCACGAGTTCCTTTATATGCCGGAATGCCCCGCAACCCCTCCTCGGGAGGGATCTATTGTCAAAATTTGGGGCACGAGTCACCTTTGGGCCTTCTCGAATTTTTGGTGCAAATTCTGCCCGAACAGGCATGCGCTTTGCAAGCAGTCCTGTTGCTAGAGGAACCAGAGGCCCCTAGGGACATCCCTGTCCACATACAACAAGAAGTGAGCCCGGAAGTCTGGGCATCCAGGAGGCCGGGAAGGGCCAGGTTCGCGGAGCCAGTCAAAATTGCCCTAAAGCCTGGAGCGCCCGTTGTAAATCAGAAACAATACCCGCTCGGTAGAAAAGCTCTAGAAGGGATTACTCCACTGGTCCAAAGATGTATAGAAATTGGACTTTTAAGACCATGCCGGTCACCATATAACACCCCCATTCTGCCAGTGTTAAAGCCCGGGACAGGAGAATATCGGTTTGTGCAAGACTTAAGAAAGATGAATCAAATAGTAAAAGATATTCATTCACCCGGTAGTGCCCAGCCCATTGTACCTCTGAGCGACAACTTAGAGGTTTTCTTGGGATGGCAGGTTTCTGTCGAATCTGGATACCAGGGTTTGGAATCATGGCAAAATTTGGTGGCCCGTACGGGGCCTCCAGCCATTTGAGACGCCGTGGCCCGGCGGCGGGGCCCGGGCCTGATGGACAGTTCTCCTACCAAGCGGCCGCTGAGGACTCTCTTTGTCCCCCGAGGCTGTCCCCAGACCCGGGCTCCCCTGCAGCGCCACCGGTCCCCAACCGCGCCAAAGAGATGGGTGAAAGCAAGACCTGACCAGGATCCTGAGGTGAGTCCGCGACCCTCTCCCCGTTGCGTTCAGGGCCGGGGCGGATAGGGAGGGCCAGCGTGGCTTCCGGAAACGGACCCGGGCCCTTGGTTTCTCAGGCGAGTGGCGCCATGGAGGACCGTCCCCGTGAGTAGAATGGTAAGGAGGGACTCTTGGTGACTCTAGAGCTGGGCAGCCGAATCAGTGTGCATGGGCCGTGGGTTTCTGTATCTGGATCGTTGTCTGCCTCTGCTTGCTGCACCCTGGTTTGGGGAAGTGGGTATAGACAGCTCTGTCGATTTAGATTGGGAGATTGGAGCCCCTCCGCCTGGCATTGAGGATAGGAGGTATCTGGAGGATTGAAGTGGAGATTGAGACGTTCCTAGTAATGTGTTAGACCTCACCAAGATTCTCCTCGCTCCCTGTTTCCTTTCTGGCGTTTGTGGTCTGAGTGTTTTTCTCTGTTTGTCAGGTTTGTCTTACGTACAACCCACCTTGCTGTCTGGGAGGCTGAGACTGCAAGGTTATCGCCGTTATTTTTGTCGGTCGGTCTCTTTGTCTTATGTACCATTACTTGTCCTCATGAGGCTTTCGTTTTTTTTTTTTTTCTTCTCGGTGTCGCCATCTTGTAAATCCCTATTTATACAAAACCCCTCACCAGGTTCAAGAACAGTTTTAACCTAAGTTCTTGAGAGTGACAATGCGTTTCATTGGTCTGTGTACGGACTATTTTAGAAGACTTGCCCAAAGAAGTTAGGGTCCTAAGCTAGGGACCCAAGCAATCCTGAAAGAATTCAACCTAATTAGTGAAGAGATAGATTAAGCATTGTGCTCGTGAGAACCTCAAACTCTCCCCTTTGTCAAGCAAAGTTGATCCTGCCTGAGGCAGGAAAAACAGAGTTTAAAGAGAACAGACATTAGCATGGGAAGAGGCCCATCTATTCCAGCTGAATCCCCGCTGGGCTGCCTTTTTTCCAGTTGGAAAGGTAGAGCTATGAATAAGCCCTTGACCAAAAAGCCGATGATTCGCCTGTATAACAGGATATGGCCTCAATACCAGTTCAGGGAACAAGAACAGTGGCCCCCAGAGGGGTCTTTACGTTATGCTACAATACTTCAATTGGATTTGTCCTGGAGAAGAACTAGAAAGTGGGACCTTATGTACAAGAAGGTAAAGAAAAGAAAAATTTTCAAAGCCTTCAGGTCTCTCTACCAGACCTTGCGCCCCCCTAATCAGGTTTCCTTCCAGGGAAAATCAAAGGCCAAAGTACTCCCTGAATCCTCCTCAGAGGACCCCCTCCTAGAGACATGGGCTATGGCCACCGTTTCGGCTCCCCCTCCCCCGTATAGGGGAGGTGCGGTAGAAGCCGAGGGGTCGGACCGTGGAACCACAAGGTCTCCAAACAGAATGGTCGAGCCCGATTCTAGCTTGGCAGGCACACCAAAGGCGGATGGAGGAGGAGGATGAGACAGTGAAGGTCCGGCTACTTCAGGTATGGTCTCCCCTTCTCATACCCGTTGGGGTACCGTTTTGGGTGAGGGTGCCTCAGGAGTCCAGGCAGGGCAATACCCCCTGAGAGAAGTTCCTGCCGGAGTGCATGATAAAGGGCAGCCACGGGGGACAATGCTGGTACATACTCCATTTTCCACCTCTGATCTATGTAACTGGAAGAGCCGCAGCTTAACCGACCGGAGTGACCCAAACAAAATGACTGAACTGTTTCTTTCGATTTTCTCTACTCACCGCCCTGCCTGGGCAGATACACAGGCACTAATCACCACTCTGTTAACTTTAGAAGAACGCCCTATGGTGTTAGAGCAGGCTCGGAAAGAGGCTGATAGGCTCCATAACTTAGACCCTAGTAATGGAGCCCGACCCCCTGGGACAGAAGCCATTCCTACTAGAGATCCGGGTTGGAATCACAATGCGGAAGAAGGGGCGAATAGAATTCATTTCTATGGAGACTGCTTAATCGTTGGGTTGAGAAACGGGGCCCCCAAACCCAAGAGCTTACAAAAGTTTAGAGAAATTATCCAGGCAGGAAAGAAAGACCCATCCACTTTCTTAGAAAGAGTGACAGACACGTTTCCTCAGTACGCTGGTATCGACCCGGAAGAACCCAACAACGCCCGGCTGATAAACCTGACTTTTATTTCGCAGATTGGCCCTGATATTCAAAAAAAAAATTACAAACATTAGAAGGAGGAGTTGGGATGCCAATAGGGCAGCCGTTTGAATTAGCTTTGAAGGTGTTCACTAACCGGAACCAGGTAGGAGAACAAAAGTCAAAACAAAAGATGAAACAAAAGGCAGCCTTACTAGCAGCAGCCTTAGCGCCCCTCCTCCGCCAGTTAAGAGGACGGAAGGGAGATAAGAACCATAAGAAGGACCACCCCGGGGCGAGGAGGGAGAGCTTTAGAACCTGACCAGTGCGCCTTCTATAAACGACGACGGGGCCACTGGAAGCCGGAGTGCCCAGAGAGAAGGGAAAGGCGAGACGGAACAAAACTGGCCGCTCTCCACGCTTATCCGGAAGGGCCGGCACGGTTAGATGATTCCGAATGACGGGGCCCAGGGGCTGAGACCTCGTCAGCTATCTCCCACCGCGAGCCCCAGAACCCACGGGTAACTCTAAAGGTGGGAGGACGCCCTATTGACTTTATTCTGGACACGGGTGCCACCTTTTCGCTTTTGAACACCGCGACATCTCCCCTTAGTCCACGTACTGCCCCAGTGGTAGGGGTTCCAGGAAAACTTTCAACTCAGCCTTTCCTCCAACCGGTGAATTGCGAAATTGGAAAAGACTTGTTACACCACGAGTTCCTTTATATGCCGGAATGCCCCGCAACCCCTCCTCGGGAGGGATCTATTGTCAAAATTTGGGGCACGAGTCACCTTTGGGCCTTCTCGAATTTTTGGTGCAAATTCTGCCCGAACAGGCATGCGCTTTGCAAGCAGTCCTGTTGCTAGAGGAACCAGAGGCCCCTAGGGACATCCCTGTCCACATACAACAAGAAGTGAGCCCGGAAGTCTGGGCATCCAGGAGGCCGGGAAGGGCCAGGTTCGCGGAGCCAGTCAAAATTGCCCTAAAGCCTGGAGCGCCCGTTGTAAATCAGAAACAATACCCGCTCGGTAGAAAAGCTCTAGAAGGGATTACTCCACTGGTCCAAAGATGTATAGAAATTGGACTTTTAAGACCATGCCGGTCACCATATAACACCCCCATTCTGCCAGTGTTAAAGCCCGGGACAGGAGAATATCGGTTTGTGCAAGACTTAAGAAAGATGAATCAAATAGTAAAAGATATTCATTCACCCGGTAGTGCCCAGCCCATTGTACCTCTGAGCGACAACTTAGAGGTTTTCTTGGGATGGCAGGTTTCTGTCGAATCTGGATACCAGGGTTTGGAATCATGGCAAAATTTGGTGGCCCGTACGGGGCCTCCAGCCATTTGAGACGCCGTGGCCCGGCGGCGGGGCCCGGGCCTGATGGACAGTTCTCCTACCAAGCGGCCGCTGAGGACTCTCTTTGTCCCCCGAGGCTGTCCCCAGACCCGGGCTCCCCTGCAGCGCCACCGGTCCCCAACCGCGCCAAAGAGATGGGTGAAAGCAAGACCTGACCAGGATCCTGAGGTGAGTCCGCGACCCTCTCCCCGTTGCGTTCAGGGCCGGGGCGGATAGGGAGGGCCAGCGTGGCTTCCGGAAACGGACCCGGGCCCTTGGTTTCTCAGGCGAGTGGCGCCATGGAGGACCGTCCCCGTGAGTAGAATGGTAAGGAGGGACTCTTGGTGACTCTAGAGCTGGGCAGCCGAATCAGTGTGCATGGGCCGTGGGTTTCTGTATCTGGATCGTTGTCTGCCTCTGCTTGCTGCACCCTGGTTTGGGGAAGTGGGTATAGACAGCTCTGTCGATTTAGATTGGGAGATTGGAGCCCCTCCGCCTGGCATTGAGGATAGGAGGTATCTGGAGGATTGAAGTGGAGATTGAGACGTTCCTAGTAATGTGTTAGACCTCACCAAGATTCTCCTCGCTCCCTGTTTCCTTTCTGGCGTTTGTGGTCTGAGTGTTTTTCTCTGTTTGTCAGGTTTGTCTTACGTACAACCCACATTGCTGTCTGGGAGGCTGAGAGTGCTAGGTTATCGCCGTTATTTTTGTCGGTCGGTCTCTTTGTCTTATGTACCATTACTTGTCCTCATGAGGCTTTCGTTTTTTTTTTTTTTCTTCTCGGTGTCGCCATCTTGTAAATCCCTATTTATACAAAACCCCTCACCAGGTTCAAGAACAGTTTTAACCTAAGTTCTTGAGAGTGACAATGCGTTTCATTGGTCTGTGTACGGACTATTTTAGAAGACTTGCCCAAAGAAGTTAGGGTCCTAAGCTAGGGACCCAAGCAATCCTGAAAGAATTCAACCTAATTAGTGAAGAGATAGATTAAGCATTGTGCTCGTGAGAACCTCAAACTCTCCCCTTTGTCAAGCAAAGTTGATCCTGCCTGAGGCAGGAAAAACAGAGTTTAAAGAGAACAGACATTAGCATGGGAAGAGGCCCATCTATTCCAGCTGAATCCCCGCTGGGCTGCCTTTTTTCCAGTTGGAAAGGTAGAGCTATGAATAAGCCCTTGACCAAAAAGCCGATGATTCGCCTGTATAACAGGATATGGCCTCAATACCAGTTCAGGGAACAAGAACAGTGGCCCCCAGAGGGGTCTTTACGTTATGCTACAATACTTCAATTGGATTTGTCCTGGAGAAGAACTAGAAAGTGGGACCTTATGTACAAGAAGGTAAAGAAAAGAAAAATTTTCAAAGCCTTCAGGTCTCTCTACCAGACCTTGCGCCCCCCTAATCAGGTTTCCTTCCAGGGAAAATCAAAGGCCAAAGTACTCCCTGAATCCTCCTCAGAGGACCCCCTCCTAGAGACATGGGCTATGGCCACCGTTTCGGCTCCCCCTCCCCCGTATAGGGGAGGTGCGGTAGAAGCCGAGGGGTCGGACCGTGGAACCACAAGGTCTCCAAACAGAATGGTCGAGCCCGATTCTAGCTTGGCAGGCACACCAAAGGCGGATGGAGGAGGAGGATGAGACAGTGAAGGTCCGGCTACTTCAGGTATGGTCTCCCCTTCTCATACCCGTTGGGGTACCGTTTTGGGTGAGGGTGCCTCAGGAGTCCAGGCAGGGCAATACCCCCTGAGAGAAGTTCCTGCCGGAGTGCATGATAAAGGGCAGCCACGGGGGACAATGCTGGTACATACTCCATTTTCCACCTCTGATCTATGTAACTGGAAGAGCCGCAGCTTAACCGACCGGAGTGACCCAAACAAAATGACTGAACTGTTTCTTTCGATTTTCTCTACTCACCGCCCTGCCTGGGCAGATACACAGGCACTAATCACCACTCTGTTAACTTTAGAAGAACGCCCTATGGTGTTAGAGCAGGCTCGGAAAGAGGCTGATAGGCTCCATAACTTAGACCCTAGTAATGGAGCCCGACCCCCTGGGACAGAAGCCATTCCTACTAGAGATCCGGGTTGGAATCACAATGCGGAAGAAGGGGCGAATAGAATTCATTTCTATGGAGACTGCTTAATCGTTGGGTTGAGAAACGGGGCCCCCAAACCCAAGAGCTTACAAAAGTTTAGAGAAATTATCCAGGCAGGAAAGAAAGACCCATCCACTTTCTTAGAAAGAGTGACAGACACGTTTCCTCAGTACGCTGGTATCGACCCGGAAGAACCCAACAACGCCCGGCTGATAAACCTGACTTTTATTTCGCAGATTGGCCCTGATATTCAAAAAAAAAATTACAAACATTAGAAGGAGGAGTTGGGATGCCAATAGGGCAGCCGTTTGAATTAGCTTTGAAGGTGTTCACTAACCGGAACCAGGTAGGAGAACAAAAGTCAAAACAAAAGATGAAACAAAAGGCAGCCTTACTAGCAGCAGCCTTAGCGCCCCTCCTCCGCCAGTTAAGAGGACGGAAGGGAGATAAGAACCATAAGAAGGACCACCCCGGGGCGAGGAGGGAGAGCTTTAGAACCTGACCAGTGCGCCTTCTATAAACGACGACGGGGCCACTGGAAGCCGGAGTGCCCAGAGAGAAGGGAAAGGCGAGACGGAACAAAACTGGCCGCTCTCCACGCTTATCCGGAAGGGCCGGCACGGTTAGATGATTCCGAATGACGGGGCCCAGGGGCTGAGACCTCGTCAGCTATCTCCCACCGCGCGCCCCAGAACCCACGCGTAACTCTAAAGGTGGGAGGACGCCCTATTGACTTTATTCTGGACACGGGTGCCACCTTTTCGCTTTTGAACACCGCGACATCTCCCCTTAGTCCACGTACTGCCCCAGTGATAGGGGTTCCAGGAAAACTTTCAACTCGGCCTTTCCTCCAACCGGTGAATTGCGAAATTGGAAAAGACTTGTTACACCACGAGTTCCTTTATATGCCGGAATGCCCCGCAACCCCTCCTCGGGAGGGATATATTGTCAAAATTTGGGGCACGAGTCACCTTTGGGCCTTCTCGAATTTTTGGTGCAAATTCTGCCCGAACAGGCATGCGCTTTGCAAGCAGTCCTGTTGCTAGAGGAACCAGCGGCCCCTAGGGACATCCCTGTCCACATACAACAAGAAGTGAGCCCGGAAGTCTGGGCATCCAGGAGGCCGGGAAGGGCCAGGTTCGCGGAGCCAGTCAAAATTGCCCTAAAGCCTGGAGCGCCCGTTGTAAATCAGAAACAATACCCGCTCGGTAGAAAAGCTCTAGAAGGGATTACTCCACTGGTCCAAAGATGTATAGAAATTGGACTTTTAAGACCATGCCGGTCACCATATAACACCCCCATTCTGCCAGTGTTAAAGCCCGGGACAGGAGAATATCGGTTTGTGCAAGACTTAAGAAAGATGAATCAAATAGTAAAAGATATTCATTCACCCGGTAGTGCCCAGCCCATTGTACCTCTGAGCGACAACTTAGAGGTTTTCTTGGGATGGCAGGTTTCTGTCGAATCTGGATACCAGGGTTTGGAATCATGGCAAAATTTGGTGGCCCGTACGGGGCCTCCAGCCATTTGAGACGCCGTGGCCCGGCGGCGGGGCCCGGGCCTGATGGACAGTTCTCCTACCAAGCGGCCGCTGAGGACTCTCTTTGTCCCCCGAGGCTGTCCCCAGACCCGGGCTCCCCTGCAGCGCCACCGGTCCCCAACCGCGCCAAAGAGATGGGTGAAAGCAAGACCTGACCAGGATCCTGAGGTGAGTCCGCGACCCTCTCCCCGTTGCGTTCAGGGCCGGGGCGGATAGGGAGGGCCAGCGTGGCTTCCGGAAACGGACCCGGGCCCTTGGTTTCTCAGGCGAGTGGCGCCATGGAGGACCGTCCCCGTGAGTAGAATGGTAAGGAGGGACTCTTGGTGACTCTAGAGCTGGGCAGCCGAATCAGTGTGCATGGGCCGTGGGTTTCTGTATCTGGATCGTTGTCTGCCTCTGCTTGCTGCACCCTGGTTTGGGGAAGTGGGTATAGACAGCTCTGTCGATTTAGATTGGGAGATTGGAGCCCCTCCGCCTGGCATTGAGGATAGGAGGTATCTGGAGGATTGAAGTGGAGATTGAGACGTTCCTAGTAATGTGTTAGACCTCACCAAGATTCTCCTCGCTCCCTGTTTCCTTTCTGGCGTTTGTGGTCTGAGTGTTTTTCTCTGTTTGTCAGGTTTGTCTTACGTACAACCCACATTGCTGTCTGGGAGGCTGAGAGTGCTAGGTTATCGCCGTTATTTTTGGCGGTCGGTCTCTTTGTCTTATGTACCATTACTTGTCCTCATGAGGCTTTCGTTTTTTTTTTTTTCTTCTCTGTGTCGCCATCTTGTAAATCCCTATTTATACAAAACCCCTCACCAGGTTCAAGAACAGTTTTAACCTAAGTGCTTGAGAGTGACAATGCGTTTCATTGGTCTGTGTACGGACTATTTTAGAAGACTTGCCCAAAGAAGTTAGGGTCCTAAGCTAGGGACTCAAGCAATCCTGAAAGAATTCAACCTAATTAGTGAAGAGATAGATTAAGCATTGTGCTCGTGAGAACCTCAAACTCTCCCCTTTGTCAAGCAAAGTTGACCCTGCCTGAGGCAGGAAAAACAGAGTTTAAAGAGAACAGACATTAGCATGGGAAGAGGCCCATCTATTCCAGCTGAATCCCCGCCGGGCTGCCTTTTTTCCAGTTGGAAAGGTAGAGCTATGAATAAGCCCTTGACCAAAAAGCCGATGATTCGCCTGTATAACAGGATATGGCCTCAATACCAGTTGGGGGAACAAGAACAGTGGCCCCCAGAGGGGTCTTTACGTTATGCTACAATACTTCAATTGGATTTGTCCTGGAGAAGAACTAGAAAGTGGGACCTTATGTACAAGAAGGTAAAGAAAAGAAAAATTTTCAAAGCCTTCAGGTCTCTCTACCAGACCTTGCGCCCCCCTAATCAGGTTTTCTTCCAGGGAAAATCAAAGGCCAAAGTACTCCCTGAATCCTCCTCAGAGGACCCCCTCCTAGAGACATGGGCTATGGCCACCGTTTCGGCTCCCCCTCCCCCGTATAGCGGAGGTGCGGTAGAAGCCGAGGGGTCGGACCGTGGAACCACAAGGTCTCCAAACAGAATGGTCGAGCCCGATTCTAGCTTGGCAGGCACACCAAAGGCGGATGGAGGAGGAGGATGAGACAGTGAAGGTCCGGCTACTTCAGGTATGGTCTCCCCTTCTCATACCCGTTGGGGTACCGTTTTGGGTGAGGGTGCCTCAGGAGTCCAGGCAGGGCAATACCCCCTGAGAGAAGTTCCTGCCGGAGTGCATGATAAAGGGCAGCCACGGGGGACAATGCTGGTACATACTCCATTTTCCACCTCTGATCTATGTAACTGGAAGAGCCGCAGCTTAACCGACCGGAGTGACCCAAACAAAATGACTGAACTGTTTCTTTCGATATTCTCTACTCACCGCCCTGCCTGGGCAGATACACAGGCACTAATCACCACTCTGTAAACTTTAGAAGAATGCCCTATGGTGTTAGAGCAGGCTCGGAAAGAGGCTGATAGGCTCCATAACTTAGACCCTAGTAATGGAGCCCGACCCCCTGGGACAGAGGCCATTCCTACTAGAGATCCGGGTTGGAATCACAATGCGGAAGAAGGGGCGAATAGAATTCATTTCTATGGAGACTGCTTAATCGTTGGGTTGAGAAACGGGGCCCCCAAACCCAAGAGCTTACAAAAGTTTAGAGAAAATATCCAGGCAGGAAAGAAAGACCCATCCACTTTCTTAGAAAGAGTGACAGACACGTTTCCTCAGTACGCTGGTATCGACCCGGAAGAACCCAACAACGCCCGGCTGATAAACCTGACTTTTATTTCGCAGATTGGCCCTGATATTCAAAAAAAAAATTACAAACATTAGAAGGAGGAGTTGGGATGCCAATAGGGCAGCCGTTTGAAGTAGCTTTGAAGGTGTTCACTAACCGGAACCAGGTAGCAGAACAAATGTCAAAACAAAAGATGAAACAAAAGGCAGCCTTACTAGCAGCAGCCTTAGCGCCCCTCCTCCGCCAGTTAAGAGGACGGAAGGGAGATAAGAACCATAAGAAGGACCACCCCGGGGCGAGGAGGGAGAGCTTTAGAACCAGACCAGTGCGCCTTCTGTAAACGACGACGGGGCCACTGGAAGCCGGAGTGCCCAGAGAGAAGGGAAAGGCGAGACGGAACAAAACTGGCCGCTCTCCAGGCTTATCCGGAAGGGCCGGCACGGTTAGATGATTCTGAATGACGGGGCCCAGGGGCTCAAACCTCGTCAGCTATCTCCCACCGCGAGCCCCAGAACCCACGGGTAACTCTAAAGGTGGGAGGACGCCCTATTGACTTTATTCTGGACACGGGTGCCACCTTTTCGCTTTTGAACACCGCGACATCTCCCCTTAGTCCACGTACTGCCCCAGTGATAGGGGTTCCAGGAAAACTTTCAACTCGGCCTTTCCTCCAACCGGTGAATTGCGAAATTGGAAAAGACTTGTTACACCACGAGTTCCTTTATATGCCGGAATGCCCCGCAACCCCTCCTCGGGAGGGATATATTGTCAAAATTTGGGGCACGAGTCACCTTTGGGCCTTCTCGAATTTTTGGTGCAAATTCTGCCCGAACAGGCATGCGCTTTGCAAGGAGTCCTGTTGCTAGAGGAACCAGAGGCCCCTAGGGACATCCCTGTCCACATACAACAAGAAGTGAGCCCGGAAGTCTGGGCATCCAGGAGGCCGGGAAGGGCCAGGTTCGCGGAGCCAGTCAAAATTGCCCTAAAGCCTGGAGCGCCCGTTGTAAATCAGAAACAATACCCGCTCGGTAGAAAAGCTCTAGAAGGGATTACTCCACTGGTCCAAAGATGTATAGAAATTGGACTTTTAAGACCATGCCGGTCACCATATAACACCCCCATTCTGCCAGTGTTAAAGCCCGGGACAGGAGAATATCGGTTTGTGCAAGACTTAAGAAAGATGAATCAAATAGTAAAAGATATTCATTCACCCGGTAGTGCCCAGCCCATTGTACCTCTGAGCGACAACTTAGAGGTTTTCTTGGGATGGCAGGTTTCTGTCGAATCTGGATACCAGGGTTTGGAATCATGGCAAAATTTGGTGGCCCGTACGGGGCCTCCAGCCATTTGAGACGCCGTGGCCCGGCGGCGGGGCCCGGGCCTGATGGACAGTTCTCCTACCAAGCGGCCGCTGAGGACTCTCTTTGTCCCCCGAGGCGGTCCCCAGACCCGGGCTCCCCTGCAGCGCCACCGGTCCCCAACCGCGCCAAAGAGATGGGTGAAAGCAAGACCTGACCAGGATCCTGAGGTGAGTCCGCGACCCTCTCCCCGTTGCGTTCAGGGCCGGGGCGGATAGGGAGGGCCAGCGTGGCTTCCGGAAACGGACCCGGGCCCTTGGTTTCTCAGGCGAGTGGCGCCATGGAGGACCGTCCCCGTGAGTAGAATGGTAAGGAGGGACTCTTGGTGACTCTAGAGCTGGGCAGCCGAATCAGTGTGCATGGGCCGTGGGTTTCTGTATCTGGATCGTTGTCTGCCTCTGCTTGCTGCACCCTGGTTTGGGGAAGTGGGTATAGACAGCTCTGTCGATTTAGATTGGGAGATTGGAGCCCCTCCGCCTGGCATTGAGGATAGGAGGTATCTGGAGGATTGAAGTGGAGATTGAGACGTTCCTAGTAATGTGTTAGACCTCACCAAGATTCTCCTCGCTCCCTGTTTCCTTTCTGGCGTTTGTGGTCTGAGTGTTTTTCTCTGTTTGTCAGGTTTGTCTTACGTACAACCCACCTTGCTGTCTGGGAGGCTGAGACTGCAAGGTTATCGCCGTTATTTTTGTCGGTCGGTCTCTTTGTCTTATGTACCATTACTTGTCCTCATGAGGCTTTCGTTTTTTTTTTTTTTCTTCTCGGTGTCGCCATCTTGTAAATCCCTATTTATACAAAACCCCTCACCAGGTTCAAGAACAGTTTTAACCTAAGTTCTTGAGAGTGACAATGCGTTTCATTGGTCTGTGTACGGACTATTTTAGAAGACTTGCCCAAAGAAGTTAGGGTCCTAAGCTAGGGACCCAAGCAATCCTGAAAGAATTCAACCTAATTAGTGAAGAGATAGATTAAGCATTGTGCTCGTGAGAACCTCAAACTCTCCCCTTTGTCAAGCAAAGTTGATCCTGCCTGAGGCAGGAAAAACAGAGTTTAAAGAGAACAGACATTAGCATGGGAAGAGGCCCATCTATTCCAGCTGAATCCCCGCCGGGCTGCCTTTTTTCCAGTTGGAAAGGTAGAGCTATGAATAAGCCCTTGACCAAAAAGCCGATGATTCGCCTGTATAACAGGATATGGCCTCAATACCAGTTCAGGGAACAAGAACAGTGGCCCCCAGAGGGGTCTTTACGTTATGCTACAATACTTCAATTGGATTTGTCCTGGAGAAGAACTAGAAAGTGGGACCTTATGTACAAGAAGGTAAAGAAAAGAAAAATTTTCAAAGCCTTCAGGTCTCTCTACCAGACCTTGCGCCCCCCTAATCAGGTTTCCTTCCAGGGAAAATCAAAGGCCAAAGTACTCCCTGAATCCTCCTCAGAGGACCCCCTCCTAGAGACATGGGCTATGGCCACCGTTTCGGCTCCCCCTCCCCCGTATAGGGGAGGTGCGGTAGAAGCCGAGGGGTCGGACCGTGGAACCACAAGGTCTCCAAACAGAATGGTCGAGCCCGATTCTAGCTTGGCAGGCACACCAAAGGCGGATGGAGGAGGAGGATGAGACAGTGAAGGTCCGGCTACTTCAGGTATGGTCTCCCCTTCTCATACCCGTTGGGGTACCGTTTTGGGTGAGGGTGCCTCAGGAGTCCAGGCAGGGCAATACCCCCTGAGAGAAGTTCCTGCCGGAGTGCATGATAAAGGGCAGCCACGGGGGACAATGCTGGTACATACTCCATTTTCCACCTCTGATCTATGTAACTGGAAGAGCCGCAGCTTAACCGACCGGAGTGACCCAAACAAAATGACTGAACTGTTTCTTTCGATTTTCTCTACTCACCGCCCTGCCTGGGCAGATACACAGGCACTAATCACCACTCTGTTAACTTTAGAAGAACGCCCTATGGTGTTAGAGCAGGCTCGGAAAGAGGCTGATAGGCTCCATAACTTAGACCCTAGTAATGGAGCCCGACCCCCTGGGACAGAAGCCATTCCTACTAGAGATCCGGGTTGGAATCACAATGCGGAAGAAGGGGCGAATAGAATTCATTTCTATGGAGACTGCTTAATCGTTGGGTTGAGAAACGGGGCCCCCAAACCCAAGAGCTTACAAAAGTTTAGAGAAATTATCCAGGCAGGAAAGAAAGACCCATCCACTTTCTTAGAAAGAGTGACAGACACGTTTCCTCAGTACGCTGGTATCGACCCGGAAGAACCCAACAACGCCCGGCTGATAAACCTGACTTTTATTTCGCAGATTGGCCCTGATATTCAAAAAAAAATTACAAACATTAGAAGGAGGAGTTGGGATGCCAATAGGGCAGCCGTTTGAATTAGCTTTGAAGGTGTTCACTAACCGGAACCAGGTAGGAGAACAAAAGTCAAAACAAAAGATGAAACAAAAGGCAGCCTTACTAGCAGCAGCCTTAGCGCCCCTCCTCCGCCAGTTAAGAGGACGGAAGGGAGATAAGAACCATAAGAAGGACCACCCCGGGGCGAGGAGGGAGAGCTTTAGAACCTGACCAGTGCGCCTTCTATAAACGACGACGGGGCCACTGGAAGCCGGAGTGCCCAGAGAGAAGGGAAAGGCGAGACGGAACAAAACTGGCCGCTCTCCACGCTTATCCGGAAGGGCCGGCACGGTTAGATGATTCCGAATGACGGGGCCCAGGGGCTGAGACCTCGTCAGCTATCTCCCACCGCGAGCCCCAGAACCCACGCGTAACTCTAAAGGTGGGAGGACGCCCTATTGACTTTATTCTGGACACGGGTGCTACCTTTTCGCTTTTGAACACCGCGACATCTCCCCTTAGTCCACGTACTGCCCCAGTGGTAGGGGTTCCAGGAAAACTTTCAACTCGGCCTTTCCTCCAACCGGTGAATTGCGAAATTGGAAAAGACTTGTTACACCACGAGTTCCTTTATATGCCGGAATGCCCCGCAACCCCTCCTCGGGAGGGATCTATTGTCAAAATTTGGGGCACGAGTCACCTTTGGGCCTTCTCGAATTTTTGGTGCAAATTCTGCCCGAACAGGCATGCGCTTTGCAAGCAGTCCTGTTGCTAGAGGAACCAGAGGCCCCTAGGGACATCCCTGTCCACATACAACAAGAAGTGAGCCCGGAAGTCTGGGCATCCAGGAGGCCGGGAAGGGCCAGGTTCGCGGAGCCAGTCAAAATTGCCCTAAAGCCTGGAGCGCCCGTTGTAAATCAGAAACAATACCCGCTCGGTTGAAAAGCTCTAGAAGGGATTACTCCACTGGTCCAAAGATGTATAGAAATTGGACTTTTAAGACCATGCCGGTCACCATATAACACCCCCATTCTGCCAGTGTTAAAGCCCGGGACAGGAGAATATCGGTTTGTGCAAGACTTAAGAAAGATGAATCAAATAGTAAAAGATATTCATTCACCCGGTAGTGCCCAGCCCATTGTACCTCTGAGCGACAACTTAGAGGTTTTCTTGGGATGGCAGGTTTCTGTCGAATCTGGATACCAGGGTTTGGAATCATGGCAAAATTTGGTGGCCCGTACGGGGCCTCCAGCCATTTGAGACGCCGTGGCCCGGCGGCGGGGCCCGGGCCTGATGGACAGTTCTCCTACCAAGCGGCCGCTGAGGACTCTCTTTGTCCCCCGAGGCTGTCCCCAGACCCGGGCTCCCCTGCAGCGCCACCGGTCCCCAACCGCGCCAAAGAGATGGGTGAAAGCAAGACCTGACCAGGATCCTGAGGTGAGTCCGCGACCCTCTCCCCGTTGCGTTCAGGGCCGGGGCGGATAGGGAGGGCCAGCGTGGCTTCCGGAAACGGACCCGGGCCCTTGGTTTCTCAGGCGAGTGGCGCCATGGAGGACCGTCCCCGTGAGTAGAATGGTAAGGAGGGACTCTTGGTGACTCTAGAGCTGGGCAGCCGAATCAGTGTGCATGGGCCGTGGGTTTCTGTATCTGGATCGTTGTCTGCCTCTGCTTGCTGCACCCTGGTTTGGGGAAGTGGGTATAGACAGCTCTGTCGATTTAGATTGGGAGATTGGAGCCCCTCCGCCTGGCATTGAGGATAGGAGGTATCTGGAGGATTGAAGTGGAGATTGAGACGTTCCTAGTAATGTGTTAGACCTCACCAAGATTCTCCTCGCTCCCTGTTTCCTTTCTGGCGTTTGTGGTCTGAGTGTTTTTCTCTGTTTGTCAGGTTTGTCTTACGTACAACCCACATTGCTGTCTGGGAGGCTGAGAGTGCTAGGTTATCGCCGTTATTTTTGTCGGTCGGTCTCTTTGTCTTATGTACCATTACTTGTCCTCATGAGGCTTTCGTTTTTTTTTTTTTTCTTCTCGGTGTCGCCATCTTGTAAATCCCTATTTATACAAAACCCCTCACCAGGTTCAAGAACAGTTTTAACCTAAGTTCTTGAGAGTGACAATGCGTTTCATTGGTCTGTGTACGGACTATTTTAGAAGACTTGCCCAAAGAAGTTAGGGTCCTAAGCTAGGGACCCAAGCAATCCTGAAAGAATTCAACCTAATTAGTGAAGAGATAGATTAAGCATTGTGCTCGTGAGAACCTCAAACTCTCCCCTTTGTCAAGCAAAGTTGATCCTGCCTGAGGCAGGAAAAACAGAGTTTAAAGAGAACAGACATTAGCATGGGAAGAGGCCCATCTATTCCAGCTGAATCCCCGCTGGGCTGCCTTTTTTCCAGTTGGAAAGGTAGAGCTATGAATAAGCCCTTGACCAAAAAGCCGATGATTCGCCTGTATAACAGGATATGGCCTCAATACCAGTTCAGGGAACAAGAACAGTGGCCCCCAGAGGGGTCTTTACGTTATGCTACAATACTTCAATTGGATTTGTCCTGGAGAAGAACTAGAAAGTGGGACCTTATGTACAAGAAGGTAAAGAAAAGAAAAATTTTCAAAGCCTTCAGGTCTCTCTACCAGACCTTGCGCCCCCCTAATCAGGTTTCCTTCCAGGGAAAATCAAAGGCCAAAGTACTCCCTGAATCCTCCTCAGAGGACCCCCTCCTAGAGACATGGGCTATGGCCACCGTTTCGGCTCCCCCTCCCCCGTATAGGGGAGGTGCGGTAGAAGCCGAGGGGTCGGACCGTGGAACCACAAGGTCTCCAAACAGAATGGTCGAGCCCGATTCTAGCTTGGCAGGCACACCAAAGGCGGATGGAGGAGGAGGATGAGACAGTGAAGGTCCGGCTACTTCAGGTATGGTCTCCCCTTCTCATACCCGTTGGGGTACCGTTTTGGGTGAGGGTGCCTCAGGAGTCCAGGCAGGGCAATACCCCCTGAGAGAAGTTCCTGCCGGAGTGCATGATAAAGGGCAGCCACGGGGGACAATGCTGGTACATACTCCATTTTCCACCTCTGATCTATGTAACTGGAAGAGCCGCAGCTTAACCGACCGGAGTGACCCAAACAAAATGACTGAACTGTTTCTTTCGATTTTCTCTACTCACCGCCCTGCCTGGGCAGATACACAGGCACTAATCACCACTCTGTTAACTTTAGAAGAACGCCCTATGGTGTTAGAGCAGGCTCGGAAAGAGGCTGATAGGCTCCATAACTTAGACCCTAGTAATGGAGCCCGACCCCCTGGGACAGAAGCCATTCCTACTAGAGATCCGGGTTGGAATCACAATGCGGAAGAAGGGGCGAATAGAATTCATTTCTATGGAGACTGCTTAATCGTTGGGTTGAGAAACGGGGCCCCCAAACCCAAGAGCTTACAAAAGTTTAGAGAAATTATCCAGGCAGGAAAGAAAGACCCATCCACTTTCTTAGAAAGAGTGACAGACACGTTTCCTCAGTACGCTGGTATCGACCCGGAAGAACCCAACAACGCCCGGCTGATAAACCTGACTTTTATTTCGCAGATTGGCCCTGATATTCAAAAAAAAAATTACAAACATTAGAAGGAGGAGTTGGGATGCCAATAGGGCAGCCGTTTGAAGTAGCTTTGAAGGTGTTCACTAACCGGAACCAGGTAGGAGAACAAAAGTCAAAACAAAAGATGAAACAAAAGGCAGCCTTACTAGCAGCAGCCTTAGCGCCCCTCCTCCGCCAGTTAAGAGGACGGAAGGGAGATAAGAACCATAAGAAGGACCACCCCGGGGCGAGGAGGGAGAGCTTTAGAACCTGACCAGTGCGCCTTCTATAAACGACGACGGGGCCACTGGAAGCCGGAGTGCCCAGAGAGAAGGGAAAGGCGAGACGGAACAAAACTGGCCGCTCTCCACGCTTATCCGGAAGGGCCGGCACGGTTAGATGATTCCGAATGACGGGGCCCAGGGGCTGAGACCTCGTCAGCTATCTCCCACCGCGAGCCCCAGAACCCACGGGTAACTCTAAAGGTGGGAGGACGCCCTATTGACTTTATTCTGGACACGGGTGCCACCTTTTCGCTTTTGAACACCGCGACATCTCCCCTTAGTCCACGTACTGCCCCAGTGGTAGGGGTTCCAGGAAAACTTTCAACTCAGCCTTTCCTCCAACCGGTGAATTGCGAAATTGGAAAAGACTTGTTACACCACGAGTTCCTTTATATGCCGGAATGCCCCGCAACCCCTCCTCGGGAGGGATCTATTGTCAAAATTTGGGGCACGAGTCACCTTTGGGCCTTCTCGAATTTTTGGTGCAAATTCTGCCCGAACAGGCATGCGCTTTGCAAGCAGTCCTGTTGCTAGAGGAACCAGAGGCCCCTAGGGACATCCCTGTCCACATACAACAAGAAGTGAGCCCGGAAGTCTGGGCATCCAGGAGGCCGGGAAGGGCCAGGTTCGCGGAGCCAGTCAAAATTGCCCTAAAGCCTGGAGCGCCCGTTGTAAATCAGAAACAATACCCGCTCGGTAGAAAAGCTCTAGAAGGGATTACTCCACTGGTCCAAAGATGTATAGAAATTGGACTTTTAAGACCATGCCGGTCACCATATAACACCCCCATTCTGCCAGTGTTAAAGCCCGGGACAGGAGAATATCGGTTTGTGCAAGACTTAAGAAAGATGAATCAAATAGTAAAAGATATTCATTCACCCGGTAGTGCCCAGCCCATTGTACCTCTGAGCGACAACTTAGAGGTTTTCTTGGGATGGCAGGTTTCTGTCGAATCTGGATACCAGGGTTTGGAATCATGGCAAAATTTGGTGGCCCGTACGGGGCCTCCAGCCATTTGAGACGCCGTGGCCCGGCGGCGGGGCCCGGGCCTGATGGACAGTTCTCCTACCAAGCGGCCGCTGAGGACTCTCTTTGTCCCCCGAGGCTGTCCCCAGACCCGGGCTCCCCTGCAGCGCCACCGGTCCCCAACCGCGCCAAAGAGATGGGTGAAAGCAAGACCTGACCAGGATCCTGAGGTGAGTCCGCGACCCTCTCCCCGTTGCGTTCAGGGCCGGGGCGGATAGGGAGGGCCAGCGTGGCTTCCGGAAACGGACCCGGGCCCTTGGTTTCTCAGGCGAGTGGCGCCATGGAGGACCGTCCCCGTGAGTAGAATGGTAAGGAGGGACTCTTGGTGACTCTAGAGCTGGGCAGCCGAATCAGTGTGCATGGGCCGTGGGTTTCTGTATCTGGATCGTTGTCTGCCTCTGCTTGCTGCACCCTGGTTTGGGGAAGTGGGTATAGACAGCTCTGTCGATTTAGATTGGGAGATTGGAGCCCCTCCGCCTGGCATTGAGGATAGGAGGTATCTGGAGGATTGAAGTGGAGATTGAGACGTTCCTAGTAATGTGTTAGACCTCACCAAGATTCTCCTCGCTCCCTGTTTCCTTTCTGGCGTTTGTGGTCTGAGTGTTTTTCTCTGTTTGTCAGGTTTGTCTTACGTACAACCCACCTTGCTGTCTGGGAGGCTGAGACTGCAAGGTTATCGCCGTTATTTTTGTCGGTCGGTCTCTTTGTCTTATGTACCATTACTTGTCCTCATGAGGCTTTCGTTTTTTTTTTTTTTCTTCTCGGTGTCGCCATCTTGTAAATCCCTATTTATACAAAACCCCTCACCAGGTTCAAGAACAGTTTTAACCTAAGTTCTTGAGAGTGACAATGCGTTTCATTGGTCTGTGTACGGACTATTTTAGAAGACTTGCCCAAAGAAGTTAGGGTCCTAAGCTAGGGACCCAAGCAATCCTGAAAGAATTCAACCTAATTAGTGAAGAGATAGATTAAGCATTGTGCTCGTGAGAACCTCAAACTCTCCCCTTTGTCAAGCAAAGTTGATCCTGCCTGAGGCAGGAAAAACAGAGTTTAAAGAGAACAGACATTAGCATGGGAAGAGGCCCATCTATTCCAGCTGAATCCCCGCTGGGCTGCCTTTTTTCCAGTTGGAAAGGTAGAGCTATGAATAAGCCCTTGACCAAAAAGCCGATGATTCGCCTGTATAACAGGATATGGCCTCAATACCAGTTCAGGGAACAAGAACAGTGGCCCCCAGAGGGGTCTTTACGTTATGCTACAATACTTCAATTGGATTTGTCCTGGAGAAGAACTAGAAAGTGGGACCTTATGTACAAGAAGGTAAAGAAAAGAAAAATTTTCAAAGCCTTCAGGTCTCTCTACCAGACCTTGCGCCCCCCTAATCAGGTTTCCTTCCAGGGAAAATCAAAGGCCAAAGTACTCCCTGAATCCTCCTCAGAGGACCCCCTCCTAGAGACATGGGCTATGGCCACCGTTTCGGCTCCCCCTCCCCCGTATAGGGGAGGTGCGGTAGAAGCCGAGGGGTCGGACCGTGGAACCACAAGGTCTCCAAACAGAATGGTCGAGCCCGATTCTAGCTTGGCAGGCACACCAAAGGCGGATGGAGGAGGAGGATGAGACAGTGAAGGTCCGGCTACTTCAGGTATGGTCTCCCCTTCTCATACCCGTTGGGGTACCGTTTTGGGTGAGGGTGCCTCAGGAGTCCAGGCAGGGCAATACCCCCTGAGAGAAGTTCCTGCCGGAGTGCATGATAAAGGGCAGCCACGGGGGACAATGCTGGTACATACTCCATTTTCCACCTCTGATCTATGTAACTGGAAGAGCCGCAGCTTAACCGACCGGAGTGACCCAAACAAAATGACTGAACTGTTTCTTTCGATTTTCTCTACTCACCGCCCTGCCTGGGCAGATACACAGGCACTAATCACCACTCTGTTAACTTTAGAAGAACGCCCTATGGTGTTAGAGCAGGCTCGGAAAGAGGCTGATAGGCTCCATAACTTAGACCCTAGTAATGGAGCCCGACCCCCTGGGACAGAAGCCATTCCTACTAGAGATCCGGGTTGGAATCACAATGCGGAAGAAGGGGCGAATAGAATTCATTTCTATGGAGACTGCTTAATCGTTGGGTTGAGAAACGGGGCCCCCAAACCCAAGAGCTTACAAAAGTTTAGAGAAATTATCCAGGCAGGAAAGAAAGACCCATCCACTTTCTTAGAAAGAGTGACAGACACGTTTCCTCAGTACGCTGGTATCGACCCGGAAGAACCCAACAACGCCCGGCTGATAAACCTGACTTTTATTTCGCAGATTGGCCCTGATATTCAAAAAAAAAATTACAAACATTAGAAGGAGGAGTTGGGATGCCAATAGGGCAGCCGTTTGAATTAGCTTTGAAGGTGTTCACTAACCGGAACCAGGTAGGAGAACAAAAGTCAAAACAAAAGATGAAACAAAAGGCAGCCTTACTAGCAGCAGCCTTAGCGCCCCTCCTCCGCCAGTTAAGAGGACGGAAGGGAGATAAGAACCATAAGAAGGACCACCCCGGGGCGAGGAGGGAGAGCTTTAGAACCTGACCAGTGCGCCTTCTATAAACGACGACGGGGCCACTGGAAGCCGGAGTGCCCAGAGAGAAGGGAAAGGCGAGACGGAACAAAACTGGCCGCTCTCCACGCTTATCCGGAAGGGCCGGCACGGTTAGATGATTCCGAATGACGGGGCCCAGGGGCTGAGACCTCGTCAGCTATCTCCCACCGCGAGCCCCAGAACCCACGGGTAACTCTAAAGGTGGGAGGACGCCCTATTGACTTTATTCTGGACACGGGTGCCACCTTTTCGCTTTTGAACACCGCGACATCTCCCCTTAGTCCACGTACTGCCCCAGTGGTAGGGGTTCCAGGAAAACTTTCAACTCAGCCTTTCCTCCAACCGGTGAATTGCGAAATTGGAAAAGACTTGTTACACCACGAGTTCCTTTATATGCCGGAATGCCCCGCAACCCCTCCTCGGGAGGGATCTATTGTCAAAATTTGGGGCACGAGTCACCTTTGGGCCTTCTCGAATTTTTGGTGCAAATTCTGCCCGAACAGGCATGCGCTTTGCAAGCAGTCCTGTTGCTAGAGGAACCAGAGGCCCCTAGGGACATCCCTGTCCACATACAACAAGAAGTGAGCCCGGAAGTCTGGGCATCCAGGAGGCCGGGAAGGGCCAGGTTCGCGGAGCCAGTCAAAATTGCCCTAAAGCCTGGAGCGCCCGTTGTAAATCAGAAACAATACCCGCTCGGTAGAAAAGCTCTAGAAGGGATTACTCCACTGGTCCAAAGATGTATAGAAATTGGACTTTTAAGACCATGCCGGTCACCATATAACACCCCCATTCTGCCAGTGTTAAAGCCCGGGACAGGAGAATATCGGTTTGTGCAAGACTTAAGAAAGATGAATCAAATAGTAAAAGATATTCATTCACCCGGTAGTGCCCAGCCCATTGTACCTCTGAGCGACAACTTAGAGGTTTTCTTGGGATGGCAGGTTTCTGTCGAATCTGGATACCAGGGTTTGGAATCATGGCAAAATTTGGTGGCCCGTACGGGGCCTCCAGCCATTTGAGACGCCGTGGCCCGGCGGCGGGGCCCGGGCCTGATGGACAGTTCTCCTACCAAGCGGCCGCTGAGGACTCTCTTTGTCCCCCGAGGCTGTCCCCAGACCCGGGCTCCCCTGCAGCGCCACCGGTCCCCAACCGCGCCAAAGAGATGGGTGAAAGCAAGACCTGACCAGGATCCTGAGGTGAGTCCGCGACCCTCTCCCCGTTGCGTTCAGGGCCGGGGCGGATAGGGAGGGCCAGCGTGGCTTCCGGAAACGGACCCGGGCCCTTGGTTTCTCAGGCGAGTGGCGCCATGGAGGACCGTCCCCGTGAGTAGAATGGTAAGGAGGGACTCTTGGTGACTCTAGAGCTGGGCAGCCGAATCAGTGTGCATGGGCCGTGGGTTTCTGTATCTGGATCGTTGTCTGCCTCTGCTTGCTGCACCCTGGTTTGGGGAAGTGGGTATAGACAGCTCTGTCGATTTAGATTGGGAGATTGGAGCCCCTCCGCCTGGCATTGAGGATAGGAGGTATCTGGAGGATTGAAGTGGAGATTGAGACGTTCCTAGTAATGTGTTAGACCTCACCAAGATTCTCCTCGCTCCCTGTTTCCTTTCTGGCGTTTGTGGTCTGAGTGTTTTTCTCTGTTTGTCAGGTTTGTCTTACGTACAACCCACATTGCTGTCTGGGAGGCTGAGAGTGCTAGGTTATCGCCGTTATTTTTGTCGGTCGGTCTCTTTGTCTTATGTACCATTACTTGTCCTCATGAGGCTTTCGTTTTTTTTTTTTTTCTTCTCGGTGTCGCCATCTTGTAAATCCCTATTTATACAAAACCCCTCACCAGGTTCAAGAACAGTTTTAACCTAAGTTCTTGAGAGTGACAATGCGTTTCATTGGTCTGTGTACGGACTATTTTAGAAGACTTGCCCAAAGAAGTTAGGGTCCTAAGCTAGGGACCCAAGCAATCCTGAAAGAATTCAACCTAATTAGTGAAGAGATAGATTAAGCATTGTGCTCGTGAGAACCTCAAACTCTCCCCTTTGTCAAGCAAAGTTGATCCTGCCTGAGGCAGGAAAAACAGAGTTTAAAGAGAACAGACATTAGCATGGGAAGAGGCCCATCTATTCCAGCTGAATCCCCGCTGGGCTGCCTTTTTTCCAGTTGGAAAGGTAGAGCTATGAATAAGCCCTTGACCAAAAAGCCGATGATTCGCCTGTATAACAGGATATGGCCTCAATACCAGTTCAGGGAACAAGAACAGTGGCCCCCAGAGGGGTCTTTACGTTATGCTACAATACTTCAATTGGATTTGTCCTGGAGAAGAACTAGAAAGTGGGACCTTATGTACAAGAAGGTAAAGAAAAGAAAAATTTTCAAAGCCTTCAGGTCTCTCTACCAGACCTTGCGCCCCCCTAATCAGGTTTCCTTCCAGGGAAAATCAAAGGCCAAAGTACTCCCTGAATCCTCCTCAGAGGACCCCCTCCTAGAGACATGGGCTATGGCCACCGTTTCGGCTCCCCCTCCCCCGTATAGGGGAGGTGCGGTAGAAGCCGAGGGGTCGGACCGTGGAACCACAAGGTCTCCAAACAGAATGGTCGAGCCCGATTCTAGCTTGGCAGGCACACCAAAGGCGGATGGAGGAGGAGGATGAGACAGTGAAGGTCCGGCTACTTCAGGTATGGTCTCCCCTTCTCATACCCGTTGGGGTACCGTTTTGGGTGAGGGTGCCTCAGGAGTCCAGGCAGGGCAATACCCCCTGAGAGAAGTTCCTGCCGGAGTGCATGATAAAGGGCAGCCACGGGGGACAATGCTGGTACATACTCCATTTTCCACCTCTGATCTATGTAACTGGAAGAGCCGCAGCTTAACCGACCGGAGTGACCCAAACAAAATGACTGAACTGTTTCTTTCGATTTTCTCTACTCACCGCCCTGCCTGGGCAGATACACAGGCACTAATCACCACTCTGTTAACTTTAGAAGAACGCCCTATGGTGTTAGAGCAGGCTCGGAAAGAGGCTGATAGGCTCCATAACTTAGACCCTAGTAATGGAGCCCGACCCCCTGGGACAGAAGCCATTCCTACTAGAGATCCGGGTTGGAATCACAATGCGGAAGAAGGGGCGAATAGAATTCATTTCTATGGAGACTGCTTAATCGTTGGGTTGAGAAACGGGGCCCCCAAACCCAAGAGCTTACAAAAGTTTAGAGAAATTATCCAGGCAGGAAAGAAAGACCCATCCACTTTCTTAGAAAGAGTGACAGACACGTTTCCTCAGTACGCTGGTATCGACCCGGAAGAACCCAACAACGCCCGGCTGATAAACCTGACTTTTATTTCGCAGATTGGCCCTGATATTCAAAAAAAAAATTACAAACATTAGAAGGAGGAGTTGGGATGCCAATAGGGCAGCCGTTTGAATTAGCTTTGAAGGTGTTCACTAACCGGAACCAGGTAGGAGAACAAAAGTCAAAACAAAAGATGAAACAAAAGGCAGCCTTACTAGCAGCAGCCTTAGCGCCCCTCCTCCGCCAGTTAAGAGGACGGAAGGGAGATAAGAACCATAAGAAGGACCACCCCGGGGCGAGGAGGGAGAGCTTTAGAACCTGACCAGTGCGCCTTCTATAAACGACGACGGGGCCACTGGAAGCCGGAGTGCCCAGAGAGAAGGGAAAGGCGAGACGGAACAAAACTGGCCGCTCTCCACGCTTATCCGGAAGGGCCGGCACGGTTAGATGATTCCGAATGACGGGGCCCAGGGGCTGAGACCTCGTCAGCTATCTCCCACCGCGCGCCCCAGAACCCACGCGTAACTCTAAAGGTGGGAGGACGCCCTATTGACTTTATTCTGGACACGGGTGCCACCTTTTCGCTTTTGAACACCGCGACATCTCCCCTTAGTCCACGTACTGCCCCAGTGATAGGGGTTCCAGGAAAACTTTCAACTCGGCCTTTCCTCCAACCGGTGAATTGCGAAATTGGAAAAGACTTGTTACACCACGAGTTCCTTTATATGCCGGAATGCCCCGCAACCCCTCCTCGGGAGGGATATATTGTCAAAATTTGGGGCACGAGTCACCTTTGGGCCTTCTCGAATTTTTGGTGCAAATTCTGCCCGAACAGGCATGCGCTTTGCAAGCAGTCCTGTTGCTAGAGGAACCAGCGGCCCCTAGGGACATCCCTGTCCACATACAACAAGAAGTGAGCCCGGAAGTCTGGGCATCCAGGAGGCCGGGAAGGGCCAGGTTCGCGGAGCCAGTCAAAATTGCCCTAAAGCCTGGAGCGCCCGTTGTAAATCAGAAACAATACCCGCTCGGTAGAAAAGCTCTAGAAGGGATTACTCCACTGGTCCAAAGATGTATAGAAATTGGACTTTTAAGACCATGCCGGTCACCATATAACACCCCCATTCTGCCAGTGTTAAAGCCCGGGACAGGAGAATATCGGTTTGTGCAAGACTTAAGAAAGATGAATCAAATAGTAAAAGATATTCATTCACCCGGTAGTGCCCAGCCCATTGTACCTCTGAGCGACAACTTAGAGGTTTTCTTGGGATGGCAGGTTTCTGTCGAATCTGGATACCAGGGTTTGGAATCATGGCAAAATTTGGTGGCCCGTACGGGGCCTCCAGCCATTTGAGACGCCGTGGCCCGGCGGCGGGGCCCGGGCCTGATGGACAGTTCTCCTACCAAGCGGCCGCTGAGGACTCTCTTTGTCCCCCGAGGCTGTCCCCAGACCCGGGCTCCCCTGCAGCGCCACCGGTCCCCAACCGCGCCAAAGAGATGGGTGAAAGCAAGACCTGACCAGGATCCTGAGGTGAGTCCGCGACCCTCTCCCCGTTGCGTTCAGGGCCGGGGCGGATAGGGAGGGCCAGCGTGGCTTCCGGAAACGGACCCGGGCCCTTGGTTTCTCAGGCGAGTGGCGCCATGGAGGACCGTCCCCGTGAGTAGAATGGTAAGGAGGGACTCTTGGTGACTCTAGAGCTGGGCAGCCGAATCAGTGTGCATGGGCCGTGGGTTTCTGTATCTGGATCGTTGTCTGCCTCTGCTTGCTGCACCCTGGTTTGGGGAAGTGGGTATAGACAGCTCTGTCGATTTAGATTGGGAGATTGGAGCCCCTCCGCCTGGCATTGAGGATAGGAGGTATCTGGAGGATTGAAGTGGAGATTGAGACGTTCCTAGTAATGTGTTAGACCTCACCAAGATTCTCCTCGCTCCCTGTTTCCTTTCTGGCGTTTGTGGTCTGAGTGTTTTTCTCTGTTTGTCAGGTTTGTCTTACGTACAACCCACATTGCTGTCTGGGAGGCTGAGAGTGCTAGGTTATCGCCGTTATTTTTGGCGGTCGGTCTCTTTGTCTTATGTACCATTACTTGTCCTCATGAGGCTTTCGTTTTTTTTTTTTTCTTCTCTGTGTCGCCATCTTGTAAATCCCTATTTATACAAAACCCCTCACCAGGTTCAAGAACAGTTTTAACCTAAGTGCTTGAGAGTGACAATGCGTTTCATTGGTCTGTGTACGGACTATTTTAGAAGACTTGCCCAAAGAAGTTAGGGTCCTAAGCTAGGGACTCAAGCAATCCTGAAAGAATTCAACCTAATTAGTGAAGAGATAGATTAAGCATTGTGCTCGTGAGAACCTCAAACTCTCCCCTTTGTCAAGCAAAGTTGACCCTGCCTGAGGCAGGAAAAACAGAGTTTAAAGAGAACAGACATTAGCATGGGAAGAGGCCCATCTATTCCAGCTGAATCCCCGCCGGGCTGCCTTTTTTCCAGTTGGAAAGGTAGAGCTATGAATAAGCCCTTGACCAAAAAGCCGATGATTCGCCTGTATAACAGGATATGGCCTCAATACCAGTTGGGGGAACAAGAACAGTGGCCCCCAGAGGGGTCTTTACGTTATGCTACAATACTTCAATTGGATTTGTCCTGGAGAAGAACTAGAAAGTGGGACCTTATGTACAAGAAGGTAAAGAAAAGAAAAATTTTCAAAGCCTTCAGGTCTCTCTACCAGACCTTGCGCCCCCCTAATCAGGTTTTCTTCCAGGGAAAATCAAAGGCCAAAGTACTCCCTGAATCCTCCTCAGAGGACCCCCTCCTAGAGACATGGGCTATGGCCACCGTTTCGGCTCCCCCTCCCCCGTATAGCGGAGGTGCGGTAGAAGCCGAGGGGTCGGACCGTGGAACCACAAGGTCTCCAAACAGAATGGTCGAGCCCGATTCTAGCTTGGCAGGCACACCAAAGGCGGATGGAGGAGGAGGATGAGACAGTGAAGGTCCGGCTACTTCAGGTATGGTCTCCCCTTCTCATACCCGTTGGGGTACCGTTTTGGGTGAGGGTGCCTCAGGAGTCCAGGCAGGGCAATACCCCCTGAGAGAAGTTCCTGCCGGAGTGCATGATAAAGGGCAGCCACGGGGGACAATGCTGGTACATACTCCATTTTCCACCTCTGATCTATGTAACTGGAAGAGCCGCAGCTTAACCGACCGGAGTGACCCAAA
The DNA here is from genome assembly GCF_024166365.1 of Elephas maximus indicus. Lineage (NCBI taxonomy): Eukaryota > Metazoa > Chordata > Mammalia > Proboscidea > Elephantidae > Elephas > Elephas maximus. Next base: position 94,510,326 of record NC_064846.1, on the reverse strand, counting down.
CAAAATGACTGAACTGTTTCTTTCGATATTCTCTACTCACCGCCCTGCCTGGGCAGATACACAGGCACTAATCACCACTCTGTAAACTTTAGAAGAATGCCCTATGGTGTTAGAGCAGGCTCGGAAAGAGGCTGATAGGCTCCATAACTTAGACCCTAGTAATGGAGCCCGACCCCCTGGGACAGAGGCCATTCCTACTAGAGATCCGGGTTGGAATCACAATGCGGAAGAAGGGGCGAATAGAATTCATTTCTATGGAGACTGCTTAATCGTTGGGTTGAGAAACGGGGCCCCCAAACCCAAGAGCTTACAAAAGTTTAGAGAAAATATCCAGGCAGGAAAGAAAGACCCATCCACTTTCTTAGAAAGAGTGACAGACACGTTTCCTCAGTACGCTGGTATCGACCCGGAAGAACCCAACAACGCCCGGCTGATAAACCTGACTTTTATTTCGCAGATTGGCCCTGATATTCAAAAAAAAAATTACAAACATTAGAAGGAGGAGTTGGGATGCCAATAGGGCAGCCGTTTGAAGTAGCTTTGAAGGTGTTCACTAACCGGAACCAGGTAGCAGAACAAATGTCAAAACAAAAGATGAAACAAAAGGCAGCCTTACTAGCAGCAGCCTTAGCGCCCCTCCTCCGCCAGTTAAGAGGACGGAAGGGAGATAAGAACCATAAGAAGGACCACCCCGGGGCGAGGAGGGAGAGCTTTAGAACCAGACCAGTGCGCCTTCTGTAAACGACGACGGGGCCACTGGAAGCCGGAGTGCCCAGAGAGAAGGGAAAGGCGAGACGGAACAAAACTGGCCGCTCTCCAGGCTTATCCGGAAGGGCCGGCACGGTTAGATGATTCTGAATGACGGGGCCCAGGGGCTCAAACCTCGTCAGCTATCTCCCACCGCGAGCCCCAGAACCCACGGGTAACTCTAAAGGTGGGAGGACGCCCTATTGACTTTATTCTGGACACGGGTGCCACCTTTTCGCTTTTGAACACCGCGACATCTCCCCTTAGTCCACGTACTGCCCCAGTGATAGGGGTTCCAGGAAAACTTTCAACTCGGCCTTTCCTCCAACCGGTGAATTGCGAAATTGGAAAAGACTTGTTACACCACGAGTTCCTTTATATGCCGGAATGCCCCGCAACCCCTCCTCGGGAGGGATATATTGTCAAAATTTGGGGCACGAGTCACCTTTGGGCCTTCTCGAATTTTTGGTGCAAATTCTGCCCGAACAGGCATGCGCTTTGCAAGGAGTCCTGTTGCTAGAGGAACCAGAGGCCCCTAGGGACATCCCTGTCCACATACAACAAGAAGTGAGCCCGGAAGTCTGGGCATCCAGGAGGCCGGGAAGGGCCAGGTTCGCGGAGCCAGTCAAAATTGCCCTAAAGCCTGGAGCGCCCGTTGTAAATCAGAAACAATACCCGCTCGGTAGAAAAGCTCTAGAAGGGATTACTCCACTGGTCCAAAGATGTATAGAAATTGGACTTTTAAGACCATGCCGGTCACCATATAACACCCCCATTCTGCCAGTGTTAAAGCCCGGGACAGGAGAATATCGGTTTGTGCAAGACTTAAGAAAGATGAATCAAATAGTAAAAGATATTCATTCACCCGGTAGTGCCCAGCCCATTGTACCTCTGAGCGACAACTTAGAGGTTTTCTTGGGATGGCAGGTTTCTGTCGAATCTGGATACCAGGGTTTGGAATCATGGCAAAATTTGGTGGCCCGTACGGGGCCTCCAGCCATTTGAGACGCCGTGGCCCGGCGGCGGGGCCCGGGCCTGATGGACAGTTCTCCTACCAAGCGGCCGCTGAGGACTCTCTTTGTCCCCCGAGGCGGTCCCCAGACCCGGGCTCCCCTGCAGCGCCACCGGTCCCCAACCGCGCCAAAGAGATGGGTGAAAGCAAGACCTGACCAGGATCCTGAGGTGAGTCCGCGACCCTCTCCCCGTTGCGTTCAGGGCCGGGGCGGATAGGGAGGGCCAGCGTGGCTTCCGGAAACGGACCCGGGCCCTTGGTTTCTCAGGCGAGTGGCGCCATGGAGGACCGTCCCCGTGAGTAGAATGGTAAGGAGGGACTCTTGGTGACTCTAGAGCTGGGCAGCCGAATCAGTGTGCATGGGCCGTGGGTTTCTGTATCTGGATCGTTGTCTGCCTCTGCTTGCTGCACCCTGGTTTGGGGAAGTGGGTATAGACAGCTCTGTCGATTTAGATTGGGAGATTGGAGCCCCTCCGCCTGGCATTGAGGATAGGAGGTATCTGGAGGATTGAAGTGGAGATTGAGACGTTCCTAGTAATGTGTTAGACCTCACCAAGATTCTCCTCGCTCCCTGTTTCCTTTCTGGCGTTTGTGGTCTGAGTGTTTTTCTCTGTTTGTCAGGTTTGTCTTACGTACAACCCACCTTGCTGTCTGGGAGGCTGAGACTGCAAGGTTATCGCCGTTATTTTTGTCGGTCGGTCTCTTTGTCTTATGTACCATTACTTGTCCTCATGAGGCTTTCGTTTTTTTTTTTTTTCTTCTCGGTGTCGCCATCTTGTAAATCCCTATTTATACAAAACCCCTCACCAGGTTCAAGAACAGTTTTAACCTAAGTTCTTGAGAGTGACAATGCGTTTCATTGGTCTGTGTACGGACTATTTTAGAAGACTTGCCCAAAGAAGTTAGGGTCCTAAGCTAGGGACCCAAGCAATCCTGAAAGAATTCAACCTAATTAGTGAAGAGATAGATTAAGCATTGTGCTCGTGAGAACCTCAAACTCTCCCCTTTGTCAAGCAAAGTTGATCCTGCCTGAGGCAGGAAAAACAGAGTTTAAAGAGAACAGACATTAGCATGGGAAGAGGCCCATCTATTCCAGCTGAATCCCCGCCGGGCTGCCTTTTTTCCAGTTGGAAAGGTAGAGCTATGAATAAGCCCTTGACCAAAAAGCCGATGATTCGCCTGTATAACAGGATATGGCCTCAATACCAGTTCAGGGAACAAGAACAGTGGCCCCCAGAGGGGTCTTTACGTTATGCTACAATACTTCAATTGGATTTGTCCTGGAGAAGAACTAGAAAGTGGGACCTTATGTACAAGAAGGTAAAGAAAAGAAAAATTTTCAAAGCCTTCAGGTCTCTCTACCAGACCTTGCGCCCCCCTAATCAGGTTTCCTTCCAGGGAAAATCAAAGGCCAAAGTACTCCCTGAATCCTCCTCAGAGGACCCCCTCCTAGAGACATGGGCTATGGCCACCGTTTCGGCTCCCCCTCCCCCGTATAGGGGAGGTGCGGTAGAAGCCGAGGGGTCGGACCGTGGAACCACAAGGTCTCCAAACAGAATGGTCGAGCCCGATTCTAGCTTGGCAGGCACACCAAAGGCGGATGGAGGAGGAGGATGAGACAGTGAAGGTCCGGCTACTTCAGGTATGGTCTCCCCTTCTCATACCCGTTGGGGTACCGTTTTGGGTGAGGGTGCCTCAGGAGTCCAGGCAGGGCAATACCCCCTGAGAGAAGTTCCTGCCGGAGTGCATGATAAAGGGCAGCCACGGGGGACAATGCTGGTACATACTCCATTTTCCACCTCTGATCTATGTAACTGGAAGAGCCGCAGCTTAACCGACCGGAGTGACCCAAACAAAATGACTGAACTGTTTCTTTCGATTTTCTCTACTCACCGCCCTGCCTGGGCAGATACACAGGCACTAATCACCACTCTGTTAACTTTAGAAGAACGCCCTATGGTGTTAGAGCAGGCTCGGAAAGAGGCTGATAGGCTCCATAACTTAGACCCTAGTAATGGAGCCCGACCCCCTGGGACAGAAGCCATTCCTACTAGAGATCCGGGTTGGAATCACAATGCGGAAGAAGGGGCGAATAGAATTCATTTCTATGGAGACTGCTTAATCGTTGGGTTGAGAAACGGGGCCCCCAAACCCAAGAGCTTACAAAAGTTTAGAGAAATTATCCAGGCAGGAAAGAAAGACCCATCCACTTTCTTAGAAAGAGTGACAGACACGTTTCCTCAGTACGCTGGTATCGACCCGGAAGAACCCAACAACGCCCGGCTGATAAACCTGACTTTTATTTCGCAGATTGGCCCTGATATTCAAAAAAAAATTACAAACATTAGAAGGAGGAGTTGGGATGCCAATAGGGCAGCCGTTTGAATTAGCTTTGAAGGTGTTCACTAACCGGAACCAGGTAGGAGAACAAAAGTCAAAACAAAAGATGAAACAAAAGGCAGCCTTACTAGCAGCAGCCTTAGCGCCCCTCCTCCGCCAGTTAAGAGGACGGAAGGGAGATAAGAACCATAAGAAGGACCACCCCGGGGCGAGGAGGGAGAGCTTTAGAACCTGACCAGTGCGCCTTCTATAAACGACGACGGGGCCACTGGAAGCCGGAGTGCCCAGAGAGAAGGGAAAGGCGAGACGGAACAAAACTGGCCGCTCTCCACGCTTATCCGGAAGGGCCGGCACGGTTAGATGATTCCGAATGACGGGGCCCAGGGGCTGAGACCTCGTCAGCTATCTCCCACCGCGAGCCCCAGAACCCACGCGTAACTCTAAAGGTGGGAGGACGCCCTATTGACTTTATTCTGGACACGGGTGCTACCTTTTCGCTTTTGAACACCGCGACATCTCCCCTTAGTCCACGTACTGCCCCAGTGGTAGGGGTTCCAGGAAAACTTTCAACTCGGCCTTTCCTCCAACCGGTGAATTGCGAAATTGGAAAAGACTTGTTACACCACGAGTTCCTTTATATGCCGGAATGCCCCGCAACCCCTCCTCGGGAGGGATATATTGTCAAAATTTGGGGCACGAGTCACCTTTGGGCCTTCTCGAATTTTTGGTGCAAATTCTGCCCGAACAGGCATGCGCTTTGCAAGCAGTCTTGTTGCTAGAGGAACCAGCGGCCCCTAGGGACATCCCTGTCCACATACAACAAGAAGTGAGCCCGGAAGTCTGGGCATCCAGGAGGCCGGGAAGGGCCAGGTTCGCGGAGCCAGTCAAAATTGCCCTAAAGCCTGGAGCGCCCGTTGTAAATCAGAAACAATACCCGCTCGGTAGAAAAGCTCTAGAAGGGATTACTCCACTGGTCCAAAGATGTATAGAAATTGGACTTTTAAGACCATGCCGGTCACCATATAACACCCCCATTCTGCCAGTGTTAAAGCCCGGGACAGGAGAATATCGGTTTGTGCAAGACTTAAGAAAGATGAATCAAATAGTAAAAGATATTCATTCACCCGGTAGTGCCCAGCCCATTGTACCTCTGAGCGACAACTTAGAGGTTTTCTTGGGATGGCAGGTTTCTGTCGAATCTGGATACCAGGGTTTGGAATCATGGCAAAATTTGGTGGCCCGTACGGGGCCTCCAGCCATTTGAGACGCCGTGGCCCGGCGGCGGGGCCCGGGCCTGATGGACAGTTCTCCTACCAAGCGGCCGCTGAGGACTCTCTTTGTCCCCCGAGGCGGTCCCCAGACCCGGGCTCCCCTGCAGCGCCACCGGTCCCCAACCGCGCCAAAGAGATGGGTGAAAGCAAGACCTGACCAGGATCCTGAGGTGAGTCCGCGACCCTCTCCCCGTTGCGTTCAGGGCCGGGGCGGATAGGGAGGGCCAGCGTGGCTTCCGGAAACGGACCCGGGCCCTTGGTTTCTCAGGCGAGTGGCGCCATGGAGGACCGTCCCCGTGAGTAGAATGGTAAGGAGGGACTCTTGGTGACTCTAGAGCTGGGCAGCCGAATCAGTGTGCATGGGCCGTGGGTTTCTGTATCTGGATCGTTGTCTGCCTCTGCTTGCTGCACCCTGGTTTGGGGAAGTGGGTATAGACAGCTCTGTCGATTTAGATTGGGAGATTGGAGCCCCTCCGCCTGGCATTGAGGATAGGAGGTATCTGGAGGATTGAAGTGGAGATTGAGACGTTCCTAGTAATGTGTTAGACCTCACCAAGATTCTCCTCGCTCCCTGTTTCCTTTCTGGCGTTTGTGGTCTGAGTGTTTTTCTCTGTTTGTCAGGTTTGTCTTACGTACAACCCACCTTGCTGTCTGGGAGGCTGAGACTGCAAGGTTATCGCCGTTATTTTTGTCGGTCGGTCTCTTTGTCTTATGTACCATTACTTGTCCTCATGAGGCTTTCGTTTTTTTTTTTTTTCTTCTCGGTGTCGCCATCTTGTAAATCCCTATTTATACAAAACCCCTCACCAGGTTCAAGAACAGTTTTAACCTAAGTTCTTGAGAGTGACAATGCGTTTCATTGGTCTGTGTACGGACTATTTTAGAAGACTTGCCCAAAGAAGTTAGGGTCCTAAGCTAGGGACCCAAGCAATCCTGAAAGAATTCAACCTAATTAGTGAAGAGATAGATTAAGCATTGTGCTCGTGAGAACCTCAAACTCTCCCCTTTGTCAAGCAAAGTTGATCCTGCCTGAGGCAGGAAAAACAGAGTTTAAAGAGAACAGACATTAGCATGGGAAGAGGCCCATCTATTCCAGCTGAATCCCCGCCGGGCTGCCTTTTTTCCAGTTGGAAAGGTAGAGCTATGAATAAGCCCTTGACCAAAAAGCCGATGATTCGCCTGTATAACAGGATATGGCCTCAATACCAGTTCAGGGAACAAGAACAGTGGCCCCCAGAGGGGTCTTTACGTTATGCTACAATACTTCAATTGGATTTGTCCTGGAGAAGAACTAGAAAGTGGGACCTTATGTACAAGAAGGTAAAGAAAAGAAAAATTTTCAAAGCCTTCAGGTCTCTCTACCAGACCTTGCGCCCCCCTAATCAGGTTTTCTTCCAGGGAAAATCAAAGGCCAAAGTACTCCCTGAATCCTCCTCAGAGGACCCCCTCCTAGAGACATGGGCTATGGCCACCGTTTCGGCTCCCCCTCCCCCGTATAGGGGAGGTGCGGTAGAAGCCGAGGGGTCGGACCGTGGAACCACAAGGTCTCCAAACAGAATGGTCGAGCCCGATTCTAGCTTGGCAGGCACACCAAAGGCGGATGGAGGAGGAGGATGAGACAGTGAAGGTCCGGCTACTTCAGGTATGGTCTCCCCTTCTCATACCCGTTGGGGTACCGTTTTGGGTGAGGGTGCCTCAGGAGTCCAGGCAGGGCAATACCCCCTGAGAGAAGTTCCTGCCGGAGTGCATGATAAAGGGCAGCCACGGGGGACAATGCTGGTACATACTCCATTTTCCACCTCTGATCTATGTAACTGGAAGAGCCGCAGCTTAACCGACCGGAGTGACCCAAACAAAATGACTGAACTGTTTCTTTCGATTTTCTCTACTCACCGCCCTGCCTGGGCAGATACACAGGCACTAATCACCACTCTGTTAACTTTAGAAGAACGCCCTATGGTGTTAGAGCAGGCTCGGAAAGAGGCTGATAGGCTCCATAACTTAGACCCTAGTAATGGAGCCCGACCCCCTGGGACAGAAGCCATTCCTACTAGAGATCCGGGTTGGAATCACAATGCGGAAGAAGGGGCGAATAGAATTCATTTCTATGGAGACTGCTTAATCGTTGGGTTGAGAAACGGGGCCCCCAAACCCAAGAGCTTACAAAAGTTTAGAGAAATTATCCAGGCAGGAAAGAAAGACCCATCCACTTTCTTAGAAAGAGTGACAGACACGTTTCCTCAGTACGCTGGTATCGACCCGGAAGAACCCAACAACGCCCGGCTGATAAACCTGACTTTTATTTCGCAGATTGGCCCTGATATTCAAAAAAAAAATTACAAACATTAGAAGGAGGAGTTGGGATGCCAATAGGGCAGCCGTTTGAATTAGCATTGAAGGTGTTCACTAACCGGAACCAGGTAGGAGAACAAAAGTCAAAACAAAAGATGAAACAAAAGGCAGCCTTACTAGCAGCAGCCTTAGCGCCCCTCCTCCGCCAGTTAAGAGGACGGAAGGGAGATAAGAACCATAAGAAGGACCACCCCGGGGCGAGGAGGGAGAGCTTTAGAACCTGACCAGTGCGCCTTCTATAAACGACGACGGGGCCACTGGAAGCCGGAGTGCCCAGAGAGAAGGGAAAGGCGAGACGGAACAAAACTGGCCGCTCTCCACGCTTATCCGGAAGGGCCGGCACGGTTAGATGATTCCGAATGACGGGGCCCAGGGGCTGAGACCTCGTCAGCTATCTCCCACCGCGAGCCCCAGAACCCACGCGTAACTCTAAAGGTGGGAGGACGCCCTATTGACTTTATTCTGGACACGGGTGCTACCTTTTCGCTTTTGAACACCGCGACATCTCCCCTTAGTCCACGTACTGCCCCAGTGGTAGGGGTTCCAGGAAAACTTTCAACTCGGCCTTTCCTCCAACCGGTGAATTGCGAAATTGGAAAAGACTTGTTACACCACGAGTTCCTTTATATGCCGGAATGCCCCGCAACCCCTCCTCGGGAGGGATATATTGTCAAAATTTGGGGCACGAGTCACCTTTGGGCCTTCTCGAATTTTTGGTGCAAATTCTGCCCGAACAGGCATGCGCTTTGCAAGCAGTCTTGTTGCTAGAGGAACCAGCGGCCCCTAGGGACATCCCTGTCCACATACAACAAGAAGTGAGCCCGGAAGTCTGGGCATCCAGGAGGCCGGGAAGGGCCAGGTTCGCGGAGCCAGTCAAAATTGCCCTAAAGCCTGGAGCGCCCGTTGTAAATCAGAAACAATACCCGCTCGGTAGAAAAGCTCTAGAAGGGATTACTCCACTGGTCCAAAGATGTATAGAAATTGGACTTTTAAGACCATGCCGGTCACCATATAACACCCCCATTCTGCCAGTGTTAAAGCCCGGGACAGGAGAATATCGGTTTGTGCAAGACTTAAGAAAGATGAATCAAATAGTAAAAGATATTCATTCACCCGGTAGTGCCCAGCCCATTGTACCTCTGAGCGACAACTTAGAGGTTTTCTTGGGATGGCAGGTTTCTGTCGAATCTGGATACCAGGGTTTGGAATCATGGCAAAATTTGGTGGCCCGTACGGGGCCTCCAGCCATTTGAGACGCCGTGGCCCGGCGGCGGGGCCCGGGCCTGATGGACAGTTCTCCTACCAAGCGGCCGCTGAGGACTCTCTTTGTCCCCCGAGGCGGTCCCCAGACCCGGGCTCCCCTGCAGCGCCACCGGTCCCCAACCGCGCCAAAGAGATGGGTGAAAGCAAGACCTGACCAGGATCCTGAGGTGAGTCCGCGACCCTCTCCCCGTTGCGTTCAGGGCCGGGGCGGATAGGGAGGGCCAGCGTGGCTTCCGGAAACGGACCCGGGCCCTTGGTTTCTCAGGCGAGTGGCGCCATGGAGGACCGTCCCCGTGAGTAGAATGGTAAGGAGGGACTCTTGGTGACTCTAGAGCTGGGCAGCCGAATCAGTGTGCATGGGCCGTGGGTTTCTGTATCTGGATCGTTGTCTGCCTCTGCTTGCTGCACCCTGGTTTGGGGAAGTGGGTATAGACAGCTCTGTCGATTTAGATTGGGAGATTGGAGCCCCTCCGCCTGGCATTGAGGATAGGAGGTATCTGGAGGATTGAAGTGGAGATTGAGACGTTCCTAGTAATGTGTTAGACCTCACCAAGATTCTCCTCGCTCCCTGTTTCCTTTCTGGCGTTTGTGGTCTGAGTGTTTTTCTCTGTTTGTCAGGTTTGTCTTACGTACAACCCACCTTGCTGTCTGGGAGGCTGAGACTGCAAGGTTATCGCCGTTATTTTTGTCGGTCGGTCTCTTTGTCTTATGTACCATTACTTGTCCTCATGAGGCTTTCGTTTTTTTTTTTTTTCTTCTCGGTGTCGCCATCTTGTAAATCCCTATTTATACAAAACCCCTCACCAGGTTCAAGAACAGTTTTAACCTAAGTTCTTGAGAGTGACAATGCGTTTCATTGGTCTGTGTACGGACTATTTTAGAAGACTTGCCCAAAGAAGTTAGGGTCCTAAGCTAGGGACCCAAGCAATCCTGAAAGAATTCAACCTAATTAGTGAAGAGATAGATTAAGCATTGTGCTCGTGAGAACCTCAAACTCTCCCCTTTGTCAAGCAAAGTTGATCCTGCCTGAGGCAGGAAAAACAGAGTTTAAAGAGAACAGACATTAGCATGGGAAGAGGCCCATCTATTCCAGCTGAATCCCCGCCGGGCTGCCTTTTTTCCAGTTGGAAAGGTAGAGCTATGAATAAGCCCTTGACCAAAAAGCCGATGATTCGCCTGTATAACAGGATATGGCCTCAATACCAGTTCAGGGAACAAGAACAGTGGCCCCCAGAGGGGTCTTTACGTTATGCTACAATACTTCAATTGGATTTGTCCTGGAGAAGAACTAGAAAGTGGGACCTTATGTACAAGAAGGTAAAGAAAAGAAAAATTTTCAAAGCCTTCAGGTCTCTCTACCAGACCTTGCGCCCCCCTAATCAGGTTTCCTTCCAGGGAAAATCAAAGGCCAAAGTACTCCCTGAATCCTCCTCAGAGGACCCCCTCCTAGAGACATGGGCTATGGCCACCGTTTCGGCTCCCCCTCCCCCGTATAGGGGAGGTGCGGTAGAAGCCGAGGGGTCGGACCGTGGAACCACAAGGTCTCCAAACAGAATGGTCGAGCCCGATTCTAGCTTGGCAGGCACACCAAAGGCGGATGGAGGAGGAGGATGAGACAGTGAAGGTCCGGCTACTTCAGGTATGGTCTCCCCTTCTCATACCCGTTGGGGTACCGTTTTGGGTGAGGGTGCCTCAGGAGTCCAGGCAGGGCAATACCCCCTGAGAGAAGTTCCTGCCGGAGTGCATGATAAAGGGCAGCCACGGGGGACAATGCTGGTACATACTCCATTTTCCACCTCTGATCTATGTAACTGGAAGAGCCGCAGCTTAACCGACCGGAGTGACCCAAACAAAATGACTGAACTGTTTCTTTCGATTTTCTCTACTCACCGCCCTGCCTGGGCAGATACACAGGCACTAATCACCACTCTGTTAACTTTAGAAGAACGCCCTATGGTGTTAGAGCAGGCTCGGAAAGAGGCTGATAGGCTCCATAACTTAGACCCTAGTAATGGAGCCCGACCCCCTGGGACAGAAGCCATTCCTACTAGAGATCCGGGTTGGAATCACAATGCGGAAGAAGGGGCGAATAGAATTCATTTCTATGGAGACTGCTTAATCGTTGGGTTGAGAAACGGGGCCCCCAAACCCAAGAGCTTACAAAAGTTTAGAGAAATTATCCAGGCAGGAAAGAAAGACCCATCCACTTTCTTAGAAAGAGTGACAGACACGTTTCCTCAGTACGCTGGTATCGACCCGGAAGAACCCAACAACGCCCGGCTGATAAACCTGACTTTTATTTCGCAGATTGGCCCTGATATTCAAAAAAAAAATTACAAACATTAGAAGGAGGAGTTGGGATGCCAATAGGGCAGCCGTTTGAAGTAGCTTTGAAGGTGTTCACTAACCGGAACCAGGTAGCAGAACAAAAGTCAAAACAAAAGATGAAACAAAAGGCAGCCTTACTAGCAGCAGCCTTAGCGCCCCTCCTCCGCCAGTTAAGAGGACGGAAGGGAGATAAGAACCATAAGAAGGACCACCCCGGGGCGAGGAGGGAGAGCTTTAGAACCAGACCAGTGCGCCTTCTGTAAACGACGACGAGGCCACTGGAAGCCGGAGTGCCCAGAGAGAAGGGAAAGGCGAGACGGAACAAAACTGGCCGCTCTCCAGGCTTATCCGGAAGGGCCTGCACGGTTAGATGATTCCGAATGACGGGGCCCAGGGGCTCAAACCTCGTCAGCTATCTCCCACCGCGAGCCCCAGAACCCACGGGTAACTCTAAAGGTGGGAGGACGCCCTATTGACTTTATTCTGGACACGGGTGCCACCTTTTCGCTTTTGAACACCGCGACATCTCCCCTTAGTCCACGTACTGCCCCAGTGGTAGGGGTTCCAGGAAAACTTTCAACTCAGCCTTTCCTCCAACCGGTGAATTGCGAAATTGGAAAAGACTTGTTACACCACGAGTTCCTTTATATGCCGGAATGCCCCGCAACCCCTCCTCGGGAGGGATATATTGTCAAAATTTGGGGCACGAGTCACCTTTGGGCCTTCTCGAATTTTTGGTGCAAATTCTGCCCGAACAGGCATGCGCTTTGCAAGCAGTCCTGTTGCTAGAGGAACCAGCGGCCCCTAGGGACATCCCTGTCCACATACAACAAGAAGTGAGCCCGGAAGTCTGGGCATCCAGGAGGCCGGGAAGGGCCAGGTTCGCGGAGCCAGTCAAAATTGCCCTAAAGCCTGGAGCGCCCGTTGTAAATCAGAAACAATACCCGCTCGGTTGAAAAGCTCTAGAAGGGATTACTCCACTGGTCCAAAGATGTATAGAAATTGGACTTTTAAGACCATGCCGGTCACCATATAACACCCCCATTCTGCCAGTGTTAAAGCCCGGGACAGGAGAATATCGGTTTGTGCAAGACTTAAGAAAGATGAATCAAATAGTAAAAGATATTCATTCACCCGGTAGTGCCCAGCCCATTGTACCTCTGAGCGACAACTTAGAGGTTTTCTTGGGATGGCAGGTTTCTGTCGAATCTGGATACCAGGGTTTGGAATCATGGCAAAATTTGGTGGCCCGTACGGGGCCTCCAGCCATTTGAGACGCCGTGGCCCGGCGGCGGGGCCCGGGCCTGATGGACAGTTCTCCTACCAAGCGGCCGCTGAGGACTCTCTTTGTCCCCCGAGGCTGTCCCCAGACCCGGGCTCCCCTGCAACGCCACCGGTCCCCAACCGCGCCAAAGAGATGGGTGAAAGCAAGACCTGACCAGGATCCTGAGGTGAGTCCGCGACCCTCTCCCCGTTGCGTTCAGGGCCGGGGCGGATAGGGAGGGCCAGCGTGGCTTCCGGAAACGGACCCGGGCCCTTGGTTTCTCAGGCGAGTGGCGCCATGGAGGACCGTCCCCGTGAGTAGAATGGTAAGGAGGGACTCTTGGTGACTCTAGAGCTGGGCAGCCGAATCAGTGTGCATGGGCCGTGGGTTTCTGTATCTGGATCGTTGTCTGCCTCTGCTTGCTGCACCCTGGTTTGGGGAAGTGGGTATAGACAGCTCTGTCGATTTAGATTGGGAGATTGGAGCCCCTCCGCCTGGCATTGAGGATAGGAGGTATCTGGAGGATTGAAGTGGAGATTGAGACGTTCCTAGTAATGTGTTAGACCTCACTAAGATTCTCCTCGCTCCCTGTTTCCTTTCTGGCGTTTGTGGTCTGAGTGTTTTTCTCTGTTTGTCAGGTTTGACTTACGTACAACCCACCTTGCTGTCTGGGAGGCTGAGACTGCAAGGTTATCGCCGTTATTTTTGTCGGTCGGTCTCTTTGTCTTATGTACCATTACTTGTCCTCATGAGGCTTTCGTTTTTTTTTTTTTCTTCTCGGTGTCGCCATCTTGTAAATCCCTATTTATACAAAACCCCTCACCAGGTTCAAGAACAGTTTTAACCTAAGTTCTTGAGAGTGACAATGCATTTCATTGGTCTGTGTACGGACTATTTTAGAAGACTTGCCCAAAGAAGTTAGGGTCCTAAGCTAGGGACCCAAGCAATCCTGAAAGAATTCAACCTAATTAGTGAAGAGATAGATTAAGCATTGTGCTCGTGAGAACCTCAAACTCTCCCCTTTGTCAAGCAAAGTTGACCCTGCCTGAGGCAGGAAAAACAGAGTTTAAAGAGAACAGACATTAGCATGGGAAGAGGCCCATCTATTCCAGCTGAATCCCCGCCGGGCTGCCTTTTTTCCAGTTGGAAAGGTAGAGCTATGAATAAGCCCTTGACCAAAAAGCCGATGATTCGCCTGTATAACAGGATATGGCCTCAATACCAGTTGGGGGAACAAGAACAGTGGCCCCCAGAGGGGTCTTTACGTTATGCTACAATACTTCAATTGGATTTGTCCTGGAGAAGAACTAGAAAGTGGGACCTTATGTACAAGAAGGTAAAGAAAAGAAAAATTTTCAAAGCCTTCAGGTCTCTCTACCAGACCTTGCGCCCCCCTAATCAGGTTTTCTTCCAGGGAAAATCAAAGGCCAAAGTACTCCCTGAATCCTCCTCAGAGGACCCCCTCCTAGAGACATGGGCTATGGCCACCGTTTCGGCTTCCCCTCCCCCGTATAGCGGAGGTGCGGTAGAAGCCGAGGGGTCGGACCGTGGAACCACAAGGTCTCCAAACAGAATGGTCGAGCCCGATTCTAGCTTGGCAGGCACACCAAAGGCGGATGGAGGAGGAGGATGAGACAGTGAAGGTCCGGCTACTTCAGGTATGGTCTCCCCTTCTCATACCCGTTGGGGTACCGTTTTGGGTGAGGGTGCCTCAGGAGTCCAGGCAGGGCAATACCCCCTGAGAGAAGTTCCTGCCGGAGTGCATGATAAAGGGCAGCCACGGGGGACAATGCTGGTACATACTCCATTTTCCACCTCTGATCTATGTAACTGGAAGAGCCGCAGCTTAACCGACCGGAGTGACCCAAACAAAATGACTGAACTGTTTCTTTCTATTTTCTCTACTCACCGCCCTGCCTGGGCAGATACACAGGCACTAATCACCACTCTGTAAACTTTAGAAGAACGCCCTATGGTGTTAGAGCAGGCTCGGAAAGAGGCTGATAGGCTCCATAACTTAGACCCTAGTAATGGAGCCCGACCCCCTGGGACAGAGGCCATTCCTACTAGAGATCCGGGTTGGAATCACAATGCGGAAGAAGGGGCGAATAGAATTCATTTCTATGGAGACTGCTTAATCGTTGGGTTGAGAAACGGGGCCCCCAAACCCAAGAGCTTACAAAAGTTTAGAGAAAATATCCAGGCAGGAAAGAAAGACCCATCCACTTTCTTAGAAAGAGTGACAGACACGTTTCCTCAGTACGCTGGTATCGACCCGGAAGAACCCAACAACGCCCGGCTGATAAACCTGACTTTTATTTCGCAGATTGGCCCTGATATTCAAAAAAAAAATTACAAACATTAGAAGGAGGAGTTGGGATGCCAATAGGGCAGCCGTTTGAAGTAGCTTTGAAGGTGTTCACTAACCGGAACCAGGTAGCAGAACAAATGTCAAAACAAAAGATGAAACAAAAAGCAGCCTTACTAGCAGCAGCCTTAGCGCCCCTCCTCTGCCAGTTAAGAGGACGGAAGGGAGATAAGAACCATAAGAAGGACCACCCCGGGGCGAGGAGGGAGAGCTTTAGAACCAGACCAGTGCGCCTTCTGTAAACGACGACGGGGCCACTGGAAGCCGGAGTGCCCAGAGAGAAGGGAAAGGCGAGACGGAACAAAACTGGCCGCACTCCACGCTTATCCGGAAGGGCCTGCACGGTTAGATGATTCCGAATGATGGGGCCCAGGGGCTGAGACCTCGTCAGCTATCTCCCACCGCGCGCCCCAGAACCCACGCGTAACTCTAAAGGTGGGAGGACGCCCTATTGACTTTATTCTGGACACGGGTGCCACCTTTTCGCTTTTGAACACCGCGACATCTCCCCTTAGTCCACGTACTGCCCCAGTGATAGGGGTTCCAGGAAAACTTTCAACTCGGCCTTTCCTCCAACCGGTGAATTGCGAAATTGGAAAAGACTTGTTACACCACGAGTTCCTTTATATGCCGGAATGCCCCACAACCCCTCCTCGGGAGGGATATATTGTCAAAATTTGGGGCACGAGTCACCTTTGGGCCTTCTCGAATTTTTGGTGCAAATTCTGCCCGAACAGGCATGCGCTTTGCAAGCAGTCCTGTTGCTAGAGGAACCAGCGGCCCCTAGGGACATCCCTGTCCACATACAACAAGAAGTGAGCCCGGAAGTCTGGGCATCCAGGAGGCCGGGAAGGGCCAGGTTCGCGGAGCCAGTCAAAATTGCCCTAAAGCCTGGAGCGCCCGTTGTAAATCAGAAACAATACCCGCTCGGTTGAAAAGCTCTAGAAGGGATTACTCCACTGGTCCAAAGATGTATAGAAATTGGACTTTTAAGACCATGCCGGTCACCATATAACACCCCCATTCTGCCAGTGTTAAAGCCCGGGACAGGAGAATATCGGTTTGTGCAAGACTTAAGAAAGATGAATCAAATAGTAAAAGATATTCATTCACCCGGTAGTGCCCAGCCCATTGTACCTCTGAGCGACAACTTAGAGGTTTTCTTGGGATGGCAGGTTTCTGTCGAATCTGGATACCAGGGTTTGGAATCATGGCAAAATTTGGTGGCCCGTACGGGGCCTCCAGCCATTTGAGACGCCGTGGCCCGGCGGCGGGGCCCGGGCCTGATGGACAGTTCTCCTACCAAGCGGCCGCTGAGGACTCTCTTTGTCCCCCGAGGCTGTCCCCAGACCCGGGCTCCCCTGCAACGCCACCGGTCCCCAACCGCGCCAAAGAGATGGGTGAAAGCAAGACCTGACCAGGATCCTGAGGTGAGTCCGCGACCCTCTCCCCGTTGCGTTCAGGGCCGGGGCGGATAGGGAGGGCCAGCGTGGCTTCCGGAAACGGACCCGGGCCCTTGGTTTCTCAGGCGAGTGGCGCCATGGAGGACCGTCCCCGTGAGTAGAATGGTAAGGAGGGACTCTTGGTGACTCTAGAGCTGGGCAGCCGAATCAGTGTGCATGGGCCGTGGGTTTCTGTATCTGGATCGTTGTCTGCCTCTGCTTGCTGCACCCTGGTTTGGGGAAGTGGGTATAGACAGCTCTGTCGATTTAGATTGGGAGATTGGAGCCCCTCCGCCTGGCATTGAGGATAGGAGGTATCTGGAGGATTGAAGTGGAGATTGAGACGTTCCTAGTAATGTGTTAGACCTCACTAAGATTCTCCTCGCTCCCTGTTTCCTTTCTGGCGTTTGTGGTCTGAGTGTTTTTCTCTGTTTGTCAGGTTTGACTTACGTACAACCCACCTTGCTGTCTGGGAGGCTGAGACTGCAAGGTTATCGCCGTTATTTTTGTCGGTCGGTCTCTTTGTCTTATGTACCATTACTTGTCCTCATGAGGCTTTCGTTTTTTTTTTTTTCTTCTCGGTGTCGCCATCTTGTAAATCCCTATTTATACAAAACCCCTCACCAGGTTCAAGAACAGTTTTAACCTAAGTTCTTGAGAGTGACAATGCATTTCATTGGTCTGTGTACGGACTATTTTAGAAGACTTGCCCAAAGAAGTTAGGGTCCTAAGCTAGGGACCCAAGCAATCCTGAAAGAATTCAACCTAATTAGTGAAGAGATAGATTAAGCATTGTGCTCGTGAGAACCTCAAACTCTCCCCTTTGTCAAGCAAAGTTGATCCTGCCTGAGGCAGGAAAAACAGAGTTTAAAGAGAACAGACATTAGCATGGGAAGAGGCCCATCTATTCCAGCTGAATCCCCGCTGGGCTGCCTTTTTTCCAGTTGGAAAGGTAGAGCTATGAATAAGCCCTTGACCAAAAAGCCGATGATTCGCCTGTATAACAGGATATGGCCTCAATACCAGTTGGGGGAACAAGAACAGTGGCCCCCAGAGGGGTCTTTACGTTATGCTACAATACTTCAATTGGATTTGTCCTGGAGAAGAACTAGAAAGTGGGACCTTATGTACAAGAAGGTAAAGAAAAGAAAAATTTTCAAAGCCTTCAGGTCTCTCTACCAGACCTTGCGCCCCCCTAATCAGGTTTTCTTCCAGGGAAAATCAAAGGCCAAAGTACTCCCTGAATCCTCCTCAGAGGACCCCCTCCTAGAGACATGGGCTATGGCCACCGTTTCGGCTCCCCCTCCCCCGTATAGGGGAGGTGCGGTAGAAGCCGAGGGGTCGGACCGTGGAACCACAAGGTCTCCAAACAGAATGGTCGAGCCCGATTCTAGCTTGGCAGGCACACCAAAGGCGGATGGAGGAGGAGGATGAGACAGTGAAGGTCCGGCTACTTCAGGTATGGTCTCCCCTTCTCATACCCGTTGGGGTACCGTTTTGGGTGAGGGTGCCTCAGGAGTCCAGGCAGGGCAATACCCCCTGAGAGAAGTTCCTGCCGGAGTGCATGATAAAGGGCAGCCACGGGGGACAATGCTGGTACATACTCCATTTTCCACCTCTGATCTATGTAACTGGAAGAGCCGCAGCTTAACCGACCGGAGTGACCCAAACAAAATGACTGAACTGTTTCTTTCTATTTTCTCTACTCACCGCCCTGCCTGGGCAGATACACAGGCACTAATCACCACTCTGTAAACTTTAGAAGAACGCCCTATGGTGTTAGAGCAGGCTCGGAAAGAGGCTGATAGGCTCCATAACTTAGACCCTAGTAATGGAGCCCGACCCCCTGGGACAGAGGCCATTCCTACTAGAGATCCGGGTTGGAATCACAATGCGGAAGAAGGGGCGAATAGAATTCATTTCTATGGAGACTGCTTAATCGTTGGGTTGAGAAACGGGGCCCCCAAACCCAAGAGCTTACAAAAGTTTAGAGAAAATATCCAGGCAGGAAAGAAAGACCCATCCACTTTCTTAGAAAGAGTGACAGACACGTTTCCTCAGTACGCTGGTATCGACCCGGAAGAACCCAACAACGCCCGGCTGATAAACCTGACTTTTATTTCGCAGATTGGCCCTGATATTCAAAAAAAAAATTACAAACATTAGAAGGAGGAGTTGGGATGCCAATAGGGCAGCCGTTTGAAGTAGCTTTGAAGGTGTTCACTAACCGGAACCAGGTAGCAGAACAAATGTCAAAACAAAAGATGAAACAAAAGGCAGCCTTACTAGCAGCAGCCTTAGCGCCCCTCCTCTGCCAGTTAAGAGGACGGAAGGGAGATAAGAACCATAAGAAGGACCACCCCGGGGCGAGGAGGGAGAGCTTTAGAACCAGACCAGTGCGCCTTCTGTAAACGACGACGGGGCCACTGGAAGCCGGAGTGCCCAGAGAGAAGGGAAAGGCGAGACGGAACAAAACTGGCCGCTCTCCAGGCTTATCCGGAAGGGCCGGCACGGTTAGATGATTCCGAATGACGGGGCCCAGGGGCTCAAACCTCGTCAGCTATCTCCCACCGCGAGCCCCAGAACCCACGGGTAACTCTAAAGGTGGGAGGACGCCCTATTGACTTTATTCTGGACACGGGTGCCACCTTTTCGCTTTTGAACACCGCGACATCTCCCCTTAGTCCACGTACTGCCCCAGTGGTAGGGGTTCCAGGAAAACTTTCAACTCAGCCTTTCCTCCAACCGGTGAATTGTGAAATTGGAAAAGACTTGTTACACCACGAGTTCCTTTATATGCCGGAATGCCCCGCAACCCCTCCTCGGGAGGGATATATTGTCAAAATTTGGGGCACGAGTCACCTTTGGGCCTTCTCGAATTTTTGGTGCAAATTCTGCCCGAACAGGCATGCGCTTTGCAAGCAGTCCTGTTGCTAGAGGAACCAGAGGCCCCTAGGGACATCCCTGTCCACATACAACAAGAAGTGAGCCCGGAAGTCTGGGCATCCAGGAGGCCGGGAAGGGCCAGGTTCGCGGAGCCAGTCAAAATTGCCCTAAAGCCTGGAGCGCCCGTTGTAAATCAGAAACAATACCCGCTCGGTAGAAAAGCTCTAGAAGGGATTACTCCACTGGTCCAAAGATGTATAGAAATTGGACTTTTAAGACCATGCCGGTCACCATATAACACCCCCATTCTGCCAGTGTTAAAGCCCGGGACAGGAGAATATCGGTTTGTGCAAGACTTAAGAAAGATGAATCAAATAGTAAAAGATATTCATTCACCCGGTAGTGCCCAGCCCATTGTACCTCTGAGCGACAACTTAGAGGTTTTCTTGGGATGGCAGGTTTCTGTCGAATCTGGATACCAGGGTTTGGAATCATGGCAAAATTTGGTGGCCCGTACGGGGCCTCCAGCCATTTGAGACGCCGTGGCCCGGCGGCGGGGCCCGGGCCTGATGGACAGTTCTCCTACCAAGCGGCCGCTGAGGACTCTCTTTGTCCCCCGAGGCTGTCCCCAGACCCGGGCTCCCCTGCAGCGCCACCGGTCCCCAACCGCGCCAAAGAGATGGGTGAAAGCAAGACCTGACCAGGATCCTGAGGTGAGTCCGCGACCCTCTCCCCGTTGCGTTCAGGGCCGGGGCGGATAGGGAGGGCCAGCGTGGCTTCCGGAAACGGACCCGGGCCCTTGGTTTCTCAGGCGAGTGGCGCCATGGAGGACCGTCCCCGTGAGTAGAATGGTAAGGAGGGACTCTTGGTGACTCTAGAGCTGGGCAGCCGAATCAGTGTGCATGGGCCGTGGGTTTCTGTATCTGGATCGTTGTCTGCCTCTGCTTGCTGCACCCTGGTTTGGGGAAGTGGGTATAGACAGCTCTGTCGATTTAGATTGGGAGATTGGAGCCCCTCCGCCTGGCATTGAGGATAGGAGGTATCTGGAGGATTGAAGTGGAGATTGAGACGTTCCTAGTAATGTGTTAGACCTCACTAAGATTCTCCTCGCTCCCTGTTTCCTTTCTGGCGTTTGTGGTCTGAGTGTTTTTCTCTGTTTGTCAGGTTTGTCTTACGTACAACCCACATTGCTGTCTGGGAGGCTGAGAGTGCTAGGTTATCGCCGTTATTTTTGTCGGTCGGTCTCTTTGTCTTATGTACCATTACTTGTCCTCATGAGGCTTTCGTTTTTTTTTTTTTTCTTCTCGGTGTCGCCATCTTGTAAATCCCTATTTATACAAAACCCCTCACCAGGTTCAAGAACAGTTTTAACCTAAGTTCTTGAGAGTGACAATGCGTTTCATTGGTCTGTGTACGGACTATTTTAGAAGACTTGCCCAAAGAAGTTAGGGTCCTAAGCTAGGGACCCAAGCAATCCTGAAAGAATTCAACCTAATTAGTGAAGAGATAGATTAAGCATTGTGCTCGTGAGAACCTCAAACTCTCCCCTTTGTCAAGCAAAGTTGATCCTGCCTGAGGCAGGAAAAACAGAGTTTAAAGAGAACAGACATTAGCATGGGAAGAGGCCCATCTATTCCAGCTGAATCCCCGCCGGGCTGCCTTTTTTCCAGTTGGAAAGGTAGAGCTATGAATAAGCCCTTGACCAAAAAGCCGATGATTCGCCTGTATAACAGGATATGGCCTCAATACCAGTTGGGGGAACAAGAACAGTGGCCCCCAGAGGGGTCTTTACGTTATGCTACAATACTTCAATTGGATTTGTCCTGGAGAAGAACTAGAAAGTGGGACCTTATGTACAAGAAGGTAAAGAAAAGAAAAATTTTCAAAGCCTTCAGGTCTCTCTACCAGACCTTGCGCCCCCCTAATCAGGTTTTCTTCCAGGGAAAATCAAAGGCCAAAGTACTCCCTGAATCCTCCTCAGAGGACCCCCTCCTAGAGACATGGGCTATGGCCACCGTTTCGGCTCCCCCTCCCCCGTATAGGGGAGGTGCGGTAGAAGCCGAGGGGTCGGACCGTGGAACCACAAGGTCTCCAAACAGAATGGTCGAGCCCGATTCTAGCTTGGCAGGCACACCAAAGGCGGATGGAGGAGGAGGATGAGACAGTGAAGGTCCGGCTACTTCAGGTATGGTCTCCCCTTCTCATACCCGTTGGGGTACCGTTTTGGGTGAGGGTGCCTCAGGAGTCCAGGCAGGGCAATACCCCCTGAGAGAAGTTCCTGCCGGAGTGCATGATAAAGGGCAGCCACGGGGGACAATGCTGGTACATACTCCATTTTCCACCTCTGATCTATGTAACTGGAAGAGCCGCAGCTTAACCGACCGGAGTGACCCAAACAAAATGACTGAACTGTTTCTTTCGATTTTCTCTACTCACCGCCCTGCCTGGGCAGATACACAGGCACTAATCACCACTCTGTTAACTTTAGAAGAACGCCCTATGGTGTTAGAGCAGGCTCGGAAAGAGGCTGATAGGCTCCATAACTTAGACCCTAGTAATGGAGCCCGACCCCCTGGGACAGAGGCCATTCCTACTAGAGATCCGGGTTGGAATCACAATGCGGAAGAAGGGGCGAATAGAATTCATTTCTATGGAGACTGCTTAATCGTTGGGTTGAGAAACGGGGCCCCCAAACCCAAGAGCTTACAAAAGTTTAGAGAAATTATCCAGGCAGGAAAGAAAGACCCATCCACTTTCTTAGAAAGAGTGACAGACACGTTTCCTCAGTACGCTGGTATCGACCCGGAAGAACCCAACAACGCCCGGCTGATAAACCTGACTTTTATTTCGCAGATTGGCCCTGATATTCAAAAAAAAAATTACAAACATTAGAAGGAGGAGTTGGGATGCCAATAGGGCAGCCGTTTGAATTAGCTTTGAAGGTGTTCACTAACCGGAACCAGGTAGGAGAACAAAAGTCAAAACAAAAGATGAAACAAAAGGCAGCCTTACTAGCAGCAGCCTTAGCGCCCCTCCTCCGCCAGTTAAGAGGACGGAAGGGAGATAAGAACCATAAGAAGGACCACCCCGGGGCGAGGAGGGAGAGCTTTAGAACCTGACCAGTGCGCCTTCTATAAACGACGACGGGGCCACTGGAAGCCGGAGTGCCCAGAGAGAAGGGAAAGGCGAGACGGAACAAAACTGGCCGCTCTCCACGCTTATCCGGAAGGGCCGGCACGGTTAGATGATTCCGAATGACGGGGCCCAGGGGCTGAGACCTCGTCAGCTATCTCCCACCGCGAGCCCCAGAACCCACGCGTAACTCTAAAGGTGGGAGGACGCCCTATTGACTTTATTCTGGACACGGGTGCCACCTTTTCGCTTTTGAACACCGCGACATCTCCCCTTAGTCCACGTACTGCCCCAGTGGTAGGGGTTCCAGGAAAACTTTCAACTCGGCCTTTCCTCCAACCGGTGAATTGCGAAATTGGAAAAGACTTGTTACACCACGAGTTCCTTTATATGCCGGAATGCCCCGCAACCCCTCCTCGGGAGGGATATATTGTCAAAATTTGGGGCACGAGTCACCTTTGGGCCTTCTCGAATTTTTGGTGCAAATTCTGCCCGAACAGGCATGCGCTTTGCAAGGAGTCTTGTTGCTAGAGGAACCAGCGGCCCCTAGGGACATCCCTGTCCACATACAACAAGAAGTGAGCCCGGAAGTCTGGGCATCCAGGAGGCCGGGAAGGGCCAGGTTCGCGGAGCCAGTCAAAATTGCCCTAAAGCCTGGAGCGCCCGTTGTAAATCAGAAACAATACCCGCTCGGTAGAAAAGCTCTAGAAGGGATTACTCCACTGGTCCAAAGATGTATAGAAATTGGACTTTTAAGACCATGCCGGTCACCATATAACACCCCCATTCTGCCAGTGTTAAAGCCCGGGACAGGAGAATATCGGTTTGTGCAAGACTTAAGAAAGATGAATCAAATAGTAAAAGATATTCATTCACCCGGTAGTGCCCAGCCCATTGTACCTCTGAGCGACAACTTAGAGGTTTTCTTGGGATGGCAGGTTTCTGTCGAATCTGGATACCAGGGTTTGGAATCATGGCAAAATTTGGTGGCCCGTACGGGGCCTCCAGCCATTTGAGACGCCGTGGCCCGGCGGCGGGGCCCGGGCCTGATGGACAGTTCTCCTACCAAGCGGCCGCTGAGGACTCTCTTTGTCCCCCGAGGCTGTCCCCAGACCCGGGCTCCCCTGCAGCGCCACCGGTCCCCAACCGCGCCAAAGAGATGGGTGAAAGCAAGACCTGACCAGGATCCTGAGGTGAGTCCGCGACCCTCTCCCCGTTGCGTTCAGGGCCGGGGCGGATAGGGAGGGCCAGCGTGGCTTCCGGAAACGGACCCGGGCCCTTGGTTTCTCAGGCGAGTGGCGCCATGGAGGACCGTCCCCGTGAGTAGAATGGTAAGGAGGGACTCTTGGTGACTCTAGAGCTGGGCAGCCGAATCAGTGTGCATGGGCCGTGGGTTTCTGTATCTGGATCGTTGTCTGCCTCTGCTTGCTGCACCCTGGTTTGGGGAAGTGGGTATAGACAGCTCTGTCGATTTAGATTGGGAGATTGGAGCCCCTCCGCCTGGCATTGAGGATAGGAGGTATCTGGAGGATTGAAGTGGAGATTGAGACGTTCCTAGTAATGTGTTAGACCTCACTAAGATTCTCCTCGCTCCCTGTTTCCTTTCTGGCGTTTGTGGTCTGAGTGTTTTTCTCTGTTTGTCAGGTTTGACTTACGTACAACCCACCTTGCTGTCTGGGAGGCTGAGACTGCAAGGTTATCGCCGTTATTTTTGTCGGTCGGTCTCTTTGTCTTATGTACCATTACTTGTCCTCATGAGGCTTTCGTTTTTTTTTTTTTCTTCTCGGTGTCGCCATCTTGTAAATCCCTATTTATACAAAACCCCTCACCAGGTTCAAGAACAGTTTTAACCTAAGTTCTTGAGAGTGACAATGCATTTCATTGGTCTGTGTACGGACTATTTTAGAAGACTTGCCCAAAGAAGTTAGGGTCCTAAGCTAGGGACCCAAGCAATCCTGAAAGAATTCAACCTAATTAGTGAAGAGATAGATTAAGCATTGTGCTCGTGAGAACCTCAAACTCTCCCCTTTGTCAAGCAAAGTTGATCCTGCCTGAGGCAGGAAAAACAGAGTTTAAAGAGAACAGACATTAGCATGGGAAGAGGCCCATCTATTCCAGCTGAATCCCCGCTGGGCTGCCTTTTTTCCAGTTGGAAAGGTAGAGCTATGAATAAGCCCTTGACCAAAAAGCCGATGATTCGCCTGTATAACAGGATATGGCCTCAATACCAGTTGGGGGAACAAGAACAGTGGCCCCCAGAGGGGTCTTTACGTTATGCTACAATACTTCAATTGGATTTGTCCTGGAGAAGAACTAGAAAGTGGGACC
Organism: Elephas maximus indicus; assembly: GCF_024166365.1. NCBI lineage: Eukaryota > Metazoa > Chordata > Mammalia > Proboscidea > Elephantidae > Elephas > Elephas maximus. The sequence continues at coordinate 94,485,593 of NC_064846.1, read as the reverse complement.
TTATGTACAAGAAGGTAAAGAAAAGAAAAATTTTCAAAGCCTTCAGGTCTCTCTACCAGACCTTGCGCCCCCCTAATCAGGTTTTCTTCCAGGGAAAATCAAAGGCCAAAGTACTCCCTGAATCCTCCTCAGAGGACCCCCTCCTAGAGACATGGGCTATGGCCACCGTTTCGGCTCCCCCTCCCCCGTATAGGGGAGGTGCGGTAGAAGCCGAGGGGTCGGACCGTGGAACCACAAGGTCTCCAAACAGAATGGTCGAGCCCGATTCTAGCTTGGCAGGCACACCAAAGGCGGATGGAGGAGGAGGATGAGACAGTGAAGGTCCGGCTACTTCAGGTATGGTCTCCCCTTCTCATACCCGTTGGGGTACCGTTTTGGGTGAGGGTGCCTCAGGAGTCCAGGCAGGGCAATACCCCCTGAGAGAAGTTCCTGCCGGAGTGCATGATAAAGGGCAGCCACGGGGGACAATGCTGGTACATACTCCATTTTCCACCTCTGATCTATGTAACTGGAAGAGCCGCAGCTTAACCGACCGGAGTGACCCAAACAAAATGACTGAACTGTTTCTTTCTATTTTCTCTACTCACCGCCCTGCCTGGGCAGATACACAGGCACTAATCACCACTCTGTAAACTTTAGAAGAACGCCCTATGGTGTTAGAGCAGGCTCGGAAAGAGGCTGATAGGCTCCATAACTTAGACCCTAGTAATGGAGCCCGACCCCCTGGGACAGAGGCCATTCCTACTAGAGATCCGGGTTGGAATCACAATGCGGAAGAAGGGGCGAATAGAATTCATTTCTATGGAGACTGCTTAATCGTTGGGTTGAGAAACGGGGCCCCCAAACCCAAGAGCTTACAAAAGTTTAGAGAAAATATCCAGGCAGGAAAGAAAGACCCATCCACTTTCTTAGAAAGAGTGACAGACACGTTTCCTCAGTACGCTGGTATCGACCCGGAAGAACCCAACAACGCCCGGCTGATAAACCTGACTTTTATTTCGCAGATTGGCCCTGATATTCAAAAAAAAAATTACAAACATTAGAAGGAGGAGTTGGGATGCCAATAGGGCAGCCGTTTGAAGTAGCTTTGAAGGTGTTCACTAACCGGAACCAGGTAGCAGAACAAATGTCAAAACAAAAGATGAAACAAAAGGCAGCCTTACTAGCAGCAGCCTTAGCGCCCCTCCTCTGCCAGTTAAGAGGACGGAAGGGAGATAAGAACCATAAGAAGGACCACCCCGGGGCGAGGAGGGAGAGCTTTAGAACCAGACCAGTGCGCCTTCTGTAAACGACGACGGGGCCACTGGAAGCCGGAGTGCCCAGAGAGAAGGGAAAGGCGAGACGGAACAAAACTGGCCGCTCTCCAGGCTTATCCGGAAGGGCCGGCACGGTTAGATGATTCCGAATGACGGGGCCCAGGGGCTCAAACCTCGTCAGCTATCTCCCACCGCGAGCCCCAGAACCCACGGGTAACTCTAAAGGTGGGAGGACGCCCTATTGACTTTATTCTGGACACGGGTGCCACCTTTTCGCTTTTGAACACCGCGACATCTCCCCTTAGTCCACGTACTGCCCCAGTGGTAGGGGTTCCAGGAAAACTTTCAACTCAGCCTTTCCTCCAACCGGTGAATTGTGAAATTGGAAAAGACTTGTTACACCACGAGTTCCTTTATATGCCGGAATGCCCCGCAACCCCTCCTCGGGAGGGATATATTGTCAAAATTTGGGGCACGAGTCACCTTTGGGCCTTCTCGAATTTTTGGTGCAAATTCTGCCCGAACAGGCATGCGCTTTGCAAGCAGTCCTGTTGCTAGAGGAACCAGAGGCCCCTAGGGACATCCCTGTCCACATACAACAAGAAGTGAGCCCGGAAGTCTGGGCATCCAGGAGGCCGGGAAGGGCCAGGTTCGCGGAGCCAGTCAAAATTGCCCTAAAGCCTGGAGCGCCCGTTGTAAATCAGAAACAATACCCGCTCGGTAGAAAAGCTCTAGAAGGGATTACTCCACTGGTCCAAAGATGTATAGAAATTGGACTTTTAAGACCATGCCGGTCACCATATAACACCCCCATTCTGCCAGTGTTAAAGCCCGGGACAGGAGAATATCGGTTTGTGCAAGACTTAAGAAAGATGAATCAAATAGTAAAAGATATTCATTCACCCGGTAGTGCCCAGCCCATTGTACCTCTGAGCGACAACTTAGAGGTTTTCTTGGGATGGCAGGTTTCTGTCGAATCTGGATACCAGGGTTTGGAATCATGGCAAAATTTGGTGGCCCGTACGGGGCCTCCAGCCATTTGAGACGCCGTGGCCCGGCGGCGGGGCCCGGGCCTGATGGACAGTTCTCCTACCAAGCGGCCGCTGAGGACTCTCTTTGTCCCCCGAGGCTGTCCCCAGACCCGGGCTCCCCTGCAGCGCCACCGGTCCCCAACCGCGCCAAAGAGATGGGTGAAAGCAAGACCTGACCAGGATCCTGAGGTGAGTCCGCGACCCTCTCCCCGTTGCGTTCAGGGCCGGGGCGGATAGGGAGGGCCAGCGTGGCTTCCGGAAACGGACCCGGGCCCTTGGTTTCTCAGGCGAGTGGCGCCATGGAGGACCGTCCCCGTGAGTAGAATGGTAAGGAGGGACTCTTGGTGACTCTAGAGCTGGGCAGCCGAATCAGTGTGCATGGGCCGTGGGTTTCTGTATCTGGATCGTTGTCTGCCTCTGCTTGCTGCACCCTGGTTTGGGGAAGTGGGTATAGACAGCTCTGTCGATTTAGATTGGGAGATTGGAGCCCCTCCGCCTGGCATTGAGGATAGGAGGTATCTGGAGGATTGAAGTGGAGATTGAGACGTTCCTAGTAATGTGTTAGACCTCACTAAGATTCTCCTCGCTCCCTGTTTCCTTTCTGGCGTTTGTGGTCTGAGTGTTTTTCTCTGTTTGTCAGGTTTGTCTTACGTACAACCCACATTGCTGTCTGGGAGGCTGAGAGTGCTAGGTTATCGCCGTTATTTTTGTCGGTCGGTCTCTTTGTCTTATGTACCATTACTTGTCCTCATGAGGCTTTCGTTTTTTTTTTTTTTCTTCTCGGTGTCGCCATCTTGTAAATCCCTATTTATACAAAACCCCTCACCAGGTTCAAGAACAGTTTTAACCTAAGTTCTTGAGAGTGACAATGCGTTTCATTGGTCTGTGTACGGACTATTTTAGAAGACTTGCCCAAAGAAGTTAGGGTCCTAAGCTAGGGACCCAAGCAATCCTGAAAGAATTCAACCTAATTAGTGAAGAGATAGATTAAGCATTGTGCTCGTGAGAACCTCAAACTCTCCCCTTTGTCAAGCAAAGTTGATCCTGCCTGAGGCAGGAAAAACAGAGTTTAAAGAGAACAGACATTAGCATGGGAAGAGGCCCATCTATTCCAGCTGAATCCCCGCCGGGCTGCCTTTTTTCCAGTTGGAAAGGTAGAGCTATGAATAAGCCCTTGACCAAAAAGCCGATGATTCGCCTGTATAACAGGATATGGCCTCAATACCAGTTGGGGGAACAAGAACAGTGGCCCCCAGAGGGGTCTTTACGTTATGCTACAATACTTCAATTGGATTTGTCCTGGAGAAGAACTAGAAAGTGGGACCTTATGTACAAGAAGGTAAAGAAAAGAAAAATTTTCAAAGCCTTCAGGTCTCTCTACCAGACCTTGCGCCCCCCTAATCAGGTTTTCTTCCAGGGAAAATCAAAGGCCAAAGTACTCCCTGAATCCTCCTCAGAGGACCCCCTCCTAGAGACATGGGCTATGGCCACCGTTTCGGCTCCCCCTCCCCCGTATAGGGGAGGTGCGGTAGAAGCCGAGGGGTCGGACCGTGGAACCACAAGGTCTCCAAACAGAATGGTCGAGCCCGATTCTAGCTTGGCAGGCACACCAAAGGCGGATGGAGGAGGAGGATGAGACAGTGAAGGTCCGGCTACTTCAGGTATGGTCTCCCCTTCTCATACCCGTTGGGGTACCGTTTTGGGTGAGGGTGCCTCAGGAGTCCAGGCAGGGCAATACCCCCTGAGAGAAGTTCCTGCCGGAGTGCATGATAAAGGGCAGCCACGGGGGACAATGCTGGTACATACTCCATTTTCCACCTCTGATCTATGTAACTGGAAGAGCCGCAGCTTAACCGACCGGAGTGACCCAAACAAAATGACTGAACTGTTTCTTTCGATTTTCTCTACTCACCGCCCTGCCTGGGCAGATACACAGGCACTAATCACCACTCTGTTAACTTTAGAAGAACGCCCTATGGTGTTAGAGCAGGCTCGGAAAGAGGCTGATAGGCTCCATAACTTAGACCCTAGTAATGGAGCCCGACCCCCTGGGACAGAGGCCATTCCTACTAGAGATCCGGGTTGGAATCACAATGCGGAAGAAGGGGCGAATAGAATTCATTTCTATGGAGACTGCTTAATCGTTGGGTTGAGAAACGGGGCCCCCAAACCCAAGAGCTTACAAAAGTTTAGAGAAATTATCCAGGCAGGAAAGAAAGACCCATCCACTTTCTTAGAAAGAGTGACAGACACGTTTCCTCAGTACGCTGGTATCGACCCGGAAGAACCCAACAACGCCCGGCTGATAAACCTGACTTTTATTTCGCAGATTGGCCCTGATATTCAAAAAAAAAATTACAAACATTAGAAGGAGGAGTTGGGATGCCAATAGGGCAGCCGTTTGAATTAGCTTTGAAGGTGTTCACTAACCGGAACCAGGTAGGAGAACAAAAGTCAAAACAAAAGATGAAACAAAAGGCAGCCTTACTAGCAGCAGCCTTAGCGCCCCTCCTCCGCCAGTTAAGAGGACGGAAGGGAGATAAGAACCATAAGAAGGACCACCCCGGGGCGAGGAGGGAGAGCTTTAGAACCTGACCAGTGCGCCTTCTATAAACGACGACGGGGCCACTGGAAGCCGGAGTGCCCAGAGAGAAGGGAAAGGCGAGACGGAACAAAACTGGCCGCTCTCCACGCTTATCCGGAAGGGCCGGCACGGTTAGATGATTCCGAATGACGGGGCCCAGGGGCTGAGACCTCGTCAGCTATCTCCCACCGCGAGCCCCAGAACCCACGCGTAACTCTAAAGGTGGGAGGACGCCCTATTGACTTTATTCTGGACACGGGTGCCACCTTTTCGCTTTTGAACACCGCGACATCTCCCCTTAGTCCACGTACTGCCCCAGTGGTAGGGGTTCCAGGAAAACTTTCAACTCGGCCTTTCCTCCAACCGGTGAATTGCGAAATTGGAAAAGACTTGTTACACCACGAGTTCCTTTATATGCCGGAATGCCCCGCAACCCCTCCTCGGGAGGGATATATTGTCAAAATTTGGGGCACGAGTCACCTTTGGGCCTTCTCGAATTTTTGGTGCAAATTCTGCCCGAACAGGCATGCGCTTTGCAAGGAGTCTTGTTGCTAGAGGAACCAGCGGCCCCTAGGGACATCCCTGTCCACATACAACAAGAAGTGAGCCCGGAAGTCTGGGCATCCAGGAGGCCGGGAAGGGCCAGGTTCGCGGAGCCAGTCAAAATTGCCCTAAAGCCTGGAGCGCCCGTTGTAAATCAGAAACAATACCCGCTCGGTAGAAAAGCTCTAGAAGGGATTACTCCACTGGTCCAAAGATGTATAGAAATTGGACTTTTAAGACCATGCCGGTCACCATATAACACCCCCATTCTGCCAGTGTTAAAGCCCGGGACAGGAGAATATCGGTTTGTGCAAGACTTAAGAAAGATGAATCAAATAGTAAAAGATATTCATTCACCCGGTAGTGCCCAGCCCATTGTACCTCTGAGCGACAACTTAGAGGTTTTCTTGGGATGGCAGGTTTCTGTCGAATCTGGATACCAGGGTTTGGAATCATGGCAAAATTTGGTGGCCCGTACGGGGCCTCCAGCCATTTGAGACGCCGTGGCCCGGCGGCGGGGCCCGGGCCTGATGGACAGTTCTCCTACCAAGCGGCCGCTGAGGACTCTCTTTGTCCCCCGAGGCTGTCCCCAGACCCGGGCTCCCCTGCAGCGCCACCGGTCCCCAACCGCGCCAAAGAGATGGGTGAAAGCAAGACCTGACCAGGATCCTGAGGTGAGTCCGCGACCCTCTCCCCGTTGCGTTCAGGGCCGGGGCGGATAGGGAGGGCCAGCGTGGCTTCCGGAAACGGACCCGGGCCCTTGGTTTCTCAGGCGAGTGGCGCCATGGAGGACCGTCCCCGTGAGTAGAATGGTAAGGAGGGACTCTTGGTGACTCTAGAGCTGGGCAGCCGAATCAGTGTGCATGGGCCGTGGGTTTCTGTATCTGGATCGTTGTCTGCCTCTGCTTGCTGCACCCTGGTTTGGGGAAGTGGGTATAGACAGCTCTGTCGATTTAGATTGGGAGATTGGAGCCCCTCCGCCTGGCATTGAGGATAGGAGGTATCTGGAGGATTGAAGTGGAGATTGAGACGTTCCTAGTAATGTGTTAGACCTCACTAAGATTCTCCTCGCTCCCTGTTTCCTTTCTGGCGTTTGTGGTCTGAGTGTTTTTCTCTGTTTGTCAGGTTTGACTTACGTACAACCCACCTTGCTGTCTGGGAGGCTGAGACTGCAAGGTTATCGCCGTTATTTTTGTCGGTCGGTCTCTTTGTCTTATGTACCATTACTTGTCCTCATGAGGCTTTCGTTTTTTTTTTTTTCTTCTCGGTGTCGCCATCTTGTAAATCCCTATTTATACAAAACCCCTCACCAGGTTCAAGAACAGTTTTAACCTAAGTTCTTGAGAGTGACAATGCATTTCATTGGTCTGTGTACGGACTATTTTAGAAGACTTGCCCAAAGAAGTTAGGGTCCTAAGCTAGGGACCCAAGCAATCCTGAAAGAATTCAACCTAATTAGTGAAGAGATAGATTAAGCATTGTGCTCGTGAGAACCTCAAACTCTCCCCTTTGTCAAGCAAAGTTGATCCTGCCTGAGGCAGGAAAAACAGAGTTTAAAGAGAACAGACATTAGCATGGGAAGAGGCCCATCTATTCCAGCTGAATCCCCGCTGGGCTGCCTTTTTTCCAGTTGGAAAGGTAGAGCTATGAATAAGCCCTTGACCAAAAAGCCGATGATTCGCCTGTATAACAGGATATGGCCTCAATACCAGTTGGGGGAACAAGAACAGTGGCCCCCAGAGGGGTCTTTACGTTATGCTACAATACTTCAATTGGATTTGTCCTGGAGAAGAACTAGAAAGTGGGACCTTATGTACAAGAAGGTAAAGAAAAGAAAAATTTTCAAAGCCTTCAGGTCTCTCTACCAGACCTTGCGCCCCCCTAATCAGGTTTTCTTCCAGGGAAAATCAAAGGCCAAAGTACTCCCTGAATCCTCCTCAGAGGACCCCCTCCTAGAGACATGGGCTATGGCCACCGTTTCGGCTCCCCCTCCCCCGTATAGGGGAGGTGCGGTAGAAGCCGAGGGGTCGGACCGTGGAACCACAAGGTCTCCAAACAGAATGGTCGAGCCCGATTCTAGCTTGGCAGGCACACCAAAGGCGGATGGAGGAGGAGGATGAGACAGTGAAGGTCCGGCTACTTCAGGTATGGTCTCCCCTTCTCATACCCGTTGGGGTACCGTTTTGGGTGAGGGTGCCTCAGGAGTCCAGGCAGGGCAATACCCCCTGAGAGAAGTTCCTGCCGGAGTGCATGATAAAGGGCAGCCACGGGGGACAATGCTGGTACATACTCCATTTTCCACCTCTGATCTATGTAACTGGAAGAGCCGCAGCTTAACCGACCGGAGTGACCCAAACAAAATGACTGAACTGTTTCTTTCTATTTTCTCTACTCACCGCCCTGCCTGGGCAGATACACAGGCACTAATCACCACTCTGTAAACTTTAGAAGAACGCCCTATGGTGTTAGAGCAGGCTCGGAAAGAGGCTGATAGGCTCCATAACTTAGACCCTAGTAATGGAGCCCGACCCCCTGGGACAGAGGCCATTCCTACTAGAGATCCGGGTTGGAATCACAATGCGGAAGAAGGGGCGAATAGAATTCATTTCTATGGAGACTGCTTAATCGTTGGGTTGAGAAACGGGGCCCCCAAACCCAAGAGCTTACAAAAGTTTAGAGAAAATATCCAGGCAGGAAAGAAAGACCCATCCACTTTCTTAGAAAGAGTGACAGACACGTTTCCTCAGTACGCTGGTATCGACCCGGAAGAACCCAACAACGCCCGGCTGATAAACCTGACTTTTATTTCGCAGATTGGCCCTGATATTCAAAAAAAAAATTACAAACATTAGAAGGAGGAGTTGGGATGCCAATAGGGCAGCCGTTTGAAGTAGCTTTGAAGGTGTTCACTAACCGGAACCAGGTAGCAGAACAAATGTCAAAACAAAAGATGAAACAAAAGGCAGCCTTACTAGCAGCAGCCTTAGCGCCCCTCCTCTGCCAGTTAAGAGGACGGAAGGGAGATAAGAACCATAAGAAGGACCACCCCGGGGCGAGGAGGGAGAGCTTTAGAACCAGACCAGTGCGCCTTCTGTAAACGACGACGGGGCCACTGGAAGCCGGAGTGCCCAGAGAGAAGGGAAAGGCGAGACGGAACAAAACTGGCCGCTCTCCAGGCTTATCCGGAAGGGCCGGCACGGTTAGATGATTCCGAATGACGGGGCCCAGGGGCTCAAACCTCGTCAGCTATCTCCCACCGCGAGCCCCAGAACCCACGGGTAACTCTAAAGGTGGGAGGACGCCCTATTGACTTTATTCTGGACACGGGTGCCACCTTTTCGCTTTTGAACACCGCGACATCTCCCCTTAGTCCACGTACTGCCCCAGTGGTAGGGGTTCCAGGAAAACTTTCAACTCAGCCTTTCCTCCAACCGGTGAATTGTGAAATTGGAAAAGACTTGTTACACCACGAGTTCCTTTATATGCCGGAATGCCCCGCAACCCCTCCTCGGGAGGGATATATTGTCAAAATTTGGGGCACGAGTCACCTTTGGGCCTTCTCGAATTTTTGGTGCAAATTCTGCCCGAACAGGCATGCGCTTTGCAAGGAGTCTTGTTGCTAGAGGAACCAGCGGCCCCTAGGGACATCCCTGTCCACATACAACAAGAAGTGAGCCCGGAAGTCTGGGCATCCAGGAGGCCGGGAAGGGCCAGGTTCGCGGAGCCAGTCAAAATTGCCCTAAAGCCTGGAGCGCCCGTTGTAAATCAGAAACAATACCCGCTCGGTAGAAAAGCTCTAGAAGGGATTACTCCACTGGTCCAAAGATGTATAGAAATTGGACTTTTAAGACCATGCCGGTCACCATATAACACCCCCATTCTGCCAGTGTTAAAGCCCGGGACAGGAGAATATCGGTTTGTGCAAGACTTAAGAAAGATGAATCAAATAGTAAAAGATATTCATTCACCCGGTAGTGCCCAGCCCATTGTACCTCTGAGCGACAACTTAGAGGTTTTCTTGGGATGGCAGGTTTCTGTCGAATCTGGATACCAGGGTTTGGAATCATGGCAAAATTTGGTGGCCCGTACGGGGCCTCCAGCCATTTGAGACGCCGTGGCCCGGCGGCGGGGCCCGGGCCTGATGGACAGTTCTCCTACCAAGCGGCCGCTGAGGACTCTCTTTGTCCCCCGAGGCTGTCCCCAGACCCGGGCTCCCCTGCAGCGCCACCGGTCCCCAACCGCGCCAAAGAGATGGGTGAAAGCAAGACCTGACCAGGATCCTGAGGTGAGTCCGCGACCCTCTCCCCGTTGCGTTCAGGGCCGGGGCGGATAGGGAGGGCCAGCGTGGCTTCCGGAAACGGACCCGGGCCCTTGGTTTCTCAGGCGAGTGGCGCCATGGAGGACCGTCCCCGTGAGTAGAATGGTAAGGAGGGACTCTTGGTGACTCTAGAGCTGGGCAGCCGAATCAGTGTGCATGGGCCGTGGGTTTCTGTATCTGGATCGTTGTCTGCCTCTGCTTGCTGCACCCTGGTTTGGGGAAGTGGGTATAGACAGCTCTGTCGATTTAGATTGGGAGATTGGAGCCCCTCCGCCTGGCATTGAGGATAGGAGGTATCTGGAGGATTGAAGTGGAGATTGAGACGTTCCTAGTAATGTGTTAGACCTCACTAAGATTCTCCTCGCTCCCTGTTTCCTTTCTGGCGTTTGTGGTCTGAGTGTTTTTCTCTGTTTGTCAGGTTTGACTTACGTACAACCCACCTTGCTGTCTGGGAGGCTGAGACTGCAAGGTTATCGCCGTTATTTTTGTCGGTCGGTCTCTTTGTCTTATGTACCATTACTTGTCCTCATGAGGCTTTCGTTTTTTTTTTTTTCTTCTCGGTGTCGCCATCTTGTAAATCCCTATTTATACAAAACCCCTCACCAGGTTCAAGAACAGTTTTAACCTAAGTTCTTGAGAGTGACAATGCATTTCATTGGTCTGTGTACGGACTATTTTAGAAGACTTGCCCAAAGAAGTTAGGGTCCTAAGCTAGGGACCCAAGCAATCCTGAAAGAATTCAACCTAATTAGTGAAGAGATAGATTAAGCATTGTGCTCGTGAGAACCTCAAACTCTCCCCTTTGTCAAGCAAAGTTGATCCTGCCTGAGGCAGGAAAAACAGAGTTTAAAGAGAACAGACATTAGCATGGGAAGAGGCCCATCTATTCCAGCTGAATCCCCGCTGGGCTGCCTTTTTTCCAGTTGGAAAGGTAGAGCTATGAATAAGCCCTTGACCAAAAAGCCGATGATTCGCCTGTATAACAGGATATGGCCTCAATACCAGTTGGGGGAACAAGAACAGTGGCCCCCAGAGGGGTCTTTACGTTATGCTACAATACTTCAATTGGATTTGTCCTGGAGAAGAACTAGAAAGTGGGACCTTATGTACAAGAAGGTAAAGAAAAGAAAAATTTTCAAAGCCTTCAGGTCTCTCTACCAGACCTTGCGCCCCCCTAATCAGGTTTTCTTCCAGGGAAAATCAAAGGCCAAAGTACTCCCTGAATCCTCCTCAGAGGACCCCCTCCTAGAGACATGGGCTATGGCCACCGTTTCGGCTCCCCCTCCCCCGTATAGGGGAGGTGCGGTAGAAGCCGAGGGGTCGGACCGTGGAACCACAAGGTCTCCAAACAGAATGGTCGAGCCCGATTCTAGCTTGGCAGGCACACCAAAGGCGGATGGAGGAGGAGGATGAGACAGTGAAGGTCCGGCTACTTCAGGTATGGTCTCCCCTTCTCATACCCGTTGGGGTACCGTTTTGGGTGAGGGTGCCTCAGGAGTCCAGGCAGGGCAATACCCCCTGAGAGAAGTTCCTGCCGGAGTGCATGATAAAGGGCAGCCACGGGGGACAATGCTGGTACATACTCCATTTTCCACCTCTGATCTATGTAACTGGAAGAGCCGCAGCTTAACCGACCGGAGTGACCCAAACAAAATGACTGAACTGTTTCTTTCTATTTTCTCTACTCACCGCCCTGCCTGGGCAGATACACAGGCACTAATCACCACTCTGTAAACTTTAGAAGAACGCCCTATGGTGTTAGAGCAGGCTCGGAAAGAGGCTGATAGGCTCCATAACTTAGACCCTAGTAATGGAGCCCGACCCCCTGGGACAGAGGCCATTCCTACTAGAGATCCGGGTTGGAATCACAATGCGGAAGAAGGGGCGAATAGAATTCATTTCTATGGAGACTGCTTAATCGTTGGGTTGAGAAACGGGGCCCCCAAACCCAAGAGCTTACAAAAGTTTAGAGAAAATATCCAGGCAGGAAAGAAAGACCCATCCACTTTCTTAGAAAGAGTGACAGACACGTTTCCTCAGTACGCTGGTATCGACCCGGAAGAACCCAACAACGCCCGGCTGATAAACCTGACTTTTATTTCGCAGATTGGCCCTGATATTCAAAAAAAAAATTACAAACATTAGAAGGAGGAGTTGGGATGCCAATAGGGCAGCCGTTTGAAGTAGCTTTGAAGGTGTTCACTAACCGGAACCAGGTAGCAGAACAAATGTCAAAACAAAAGATGAAACAAAAGGCAGCCTTACTAGCAGCAGCCTTAGCGCCCCTCCTCTGCCAGTTAAGAGGACGGAAGGGAGATAAGAACCATAAGAAGGACCACCCCGGGGCGAGGAGGGAGAGCTTTAGAACCAGACCAGTGCGCCTTCTGTAAACGACGACGGGGCCACTGGAAGCCGGAGTGCCCAGAGAGAAGGGAAAGGCGAGACGGAACAAAACTGGCCGCTCTCCAGGCTTATCCGGAAGGGCCGGCACGGTTAGATGATTCCGAATGACGGGGCCCAGGGGCTCAAACCTCGTCAGCTATCTCCCACCGCGAGCCCCAGAACCCACGGGTAACTCTAAAGGTGGGAGGACGCCCTATTGACTTTATTCTGGACACGGGTGCCACCTTTTCGCTTTTGAACACCGCGACATCTCCCCTTAGTCCACGTACTGCCCCAGTGGTAGGGGTTCCAGGAAAACTTTCAACTCAGCCTTTCCTCCAACCGGTGAATTGTGAAATTGGAAAAGACTTGTTACACCACGAGTTCCTTTATATGCCGGAATGCCCCGCAACCCCTCCTCGGGAGGGATATATTGTCAAAATTTGGGGCACGAGTCACCTTTGGGCCTTCTCGAATTTTTGGTGCAAATTCTGCCCGAACAGGCATGCGCTTTGCAAGGAGTCTTGTTGCTAGAGGAACCAGCGGCCCCTAGGGACATCCCTGTCCACATACAACAAGAAGTGAGCCCGGAAGTCTGGGCATCCAGGAGGCCGGGAAGGGCCAGGTTCGCGGAGCCAGTCAAAATTGCCCTAAAGCCTGGAGCGCCCGTTGTAAATCAGAAACAATACCCACTCGGTAGAAAAGCTCTAGAAGGGATTACTCCACTGGTCCAAAGATGTATAGAAATTGGACTTTTAAGACCATGCCGGTCACCATATAACACCCCCATTCTGCCAGTGTTAAAGCCCGGGACAGGAGAATATCGGTTTGTGCAAGACTTAAGAAAGATGAATCAAATAGTAAAAGATATTCATTCACCCGGTAGTGCCCAGCCCATTGTACCTCTGAGCGACAACTTAGAGGTTTTCTTGGGATGGCAGGTTTCTGTCGAATCTGGATACCAGGGTTTGGAATCATGGCAAAATTTGGTGGCCCGTACGGGGCCTCCAGCCATTTGAGACGCCGTGGCCCGGCGGCGGGGCCCGGGCCTGATGGACAGTTCTCCTACCAAGCGGCCGCTGAGGACTCTCTTTGTCCCCCGAGGCTGTCCCCAGACCCGGGCTCCCCTGCAGCGCCACCGGTCCCCAACCGCGCCAAAGAGATGGGTGAAAGCAAGACCTGACCAGGATCCTGAGGTGAGTCCGCGACCCTCTCCCCGTTGCGTTCAGGGCCGGGGCGGATAGGGAGGGCCAGCGTGGCTTCCGGAAACGGACCCGGGCCCTTGGTTTCTCAGGCGAGTGGCGCCATGGAGGACCGTCCCCGTGAGTAGAATGGTAAGGAGGGACTCTTGGTGACTCTAGAGCTGGGCAGCCGAATCAGTGTGCATGGGCCGTGGGTTTCTGTATCTGGATCGTTGTCTGCCTCTGCTTGCTGCACCCTGGTTTGGGGAAGTGGGTATAGACAGCTCTGTCGATTTAGATTGGGAGATTGGAGCCCCTCCGCCTGGCATTGAGGATAGGAGGTATCTGGAGGATTGAAGTGGAGATTGAGACGTTCCTAGTAATGTGTTAGACCTCACTAAGATTCTCCTCGCTCCCTGTTTCCTTTCTGGCGTTTGTGGTCTGAGTGTTTTTCTCTGTTTGTCAGGTTTGACTTACGTACAACCCACCTTGCTGTCTGGGAGGCTGAGACTGCAAGGTTATCGCCGTTATTTTTGTCGGTCGGTCTCTTTGTCTTATGTACCATTACTTGTCCTCATGAGGCTTTCGTTTTTTTTTTTTTCTTCTCGGTGTCGCCATCTTGTAAATCCCTATTTATACAAAACCCCTCACCAGGTTCAAGAACAGTTTTAACCTAAGTTCTTGAGAGTGACAATGCATTTCATTGGTCTGTGTACGGACTATTTTAGAAGACTTGCCCAAAGAAGTTAGGGTCCTAAGCTAGGGACCCAAGCAATCCTGAAAGAATTCAACCTAATTAGTGAAGAGATAGATTAAGCATTGTGCTCGTGAGAACCTCAAACTCTCCCCTTTGTCAAGCAAAGTTGATCCTGCCTGAGGCAGGAAAAACAGAGTTTAAAGAGAACAGACATTAGCATGGGAAGAGGCCCATCTATTCCAGCTGAATCCCCGCTGGGCTGCCTTTTTTCCAGTTGGAAAGGTAGAGCTATGAATAAGCCCTTGACCAAAAAGCCGATGATTCGCCTGTATAACAGGATATGGCCTCAATACCAGTTGGGGGAACAAGAACAGTGGCCCCCAGAGGGGTCTTTACGTTATGCTACAATACTTCAATTGGATTTGTCCTGGAGAAGAACTAGAAAGTGGGACCTTATGTACAAGAAGGTAAAGAAAAGAAAAATTTTCAAAGCCTTCAGGTCTCTCTACCAGACCTTGCGCCCCCCTAATCAGGTTTTCTTCCAGGGAAAATCAAAGGCCAAAGTACTCCCTGAATCCTCCTCAGAGGACCCCCTCCTAGAGACATGGGCTATGGCCACCGTTTCGGCTCCCCCTCCCCCGTATAGGGGAGGTGCGGTAGAAGCCGAGGGGTCGGACCGTGGAACCACAAGGTCTCCAAACAGAATGGTCGAGCCCGATTCTAGCTTGGCAGGCACACCAAAGGCGGATGGAGGAGGAGGATGAGACAGTGAAGGTCCGGCTACTTCAGGTATGGTCTCCCCTTCTCATACCCGTTGGGGTACCGTTTTGGGTGAGGGTGCCTCAGGAGTCCAGGCAGGGCAATACCCCCTGAGAGAAGTTCCTGCCGGAGTGCATGATAAAGGGCAGCCACGGGGGACAATGCTGGTACATACTCCATTTTCCACCTCTGATCTATGTAACTGGAAGAGCCGCAGCTTAACCGACCGGAGTGACCCAAACAAAATGACTGAACTGTTTCTTTCTATTTTCTCTACTCACCGCCCTGCCTGGGCAGATACACAGGCACTAATCACCACTCTGTAAACTTTAGAAGAACGCCCTATGGTGTTAGAGCAGGCTCGGAAAGAGGCTGATAGGCTCCATAACTTAGACCCTAGTAATGGAGCCCGACCCCCTGGGACAGAGGCCATTCCTACTAGAGATCCGGGTTGGAATCACAATGCGGAAGAAGGGGCGAATAGAATTCATTTCTATGGAGACTGCTTAATCGTTGGGTTGAGAAACGGGGCCCCCAAACCCAAGAGCTTACAAAAGTTTAGAGAAAATATCCAGGCAGGAAAGAAAGACCCATCCACTTTCTTAGAAAGAGTGACAGACACGTTTCCTCAGTACGCTGGTATCGACCCGGAAGAACCCAACAACGCCCGGCTGATAAACCTGACTTTTATTTCGCAGATTGGCCCTGATATTCAAAAAAAAAATTACAAACATTAGAAGGAGGAGTTGGGATGCCAATAGGGCAGCCGTTTGAAGTAGCTTTGAAGGTGTTCACTAACCGGAACCAGGTAGCAGAACAAATGTCAAAACAAAAGATGAAACAAAAGGCAGCCTTACTAGCAGCAGCCTTAGCGCCCCTCCTCTGCCAGTTAAGAGGACGGAAGGGAGATAAGAACCATAAGAAGGACCACCCCGGGGCGAGGAGGGAGAGCTTTAGAACCAGACCAGTGCGCCTTCTGTAAACGACGACGGGGCCACTGGAAGCCGGAGTGCCCAGAGAGAAGGGAAAGGCGAGACGGAACAAAACTGGCCGCTCTCCAGGCTTATCCGGAAGGGCCGGCACGGTTAGATGATTCCGAATGACGGGGCCCAGGGGCTCAAACCTCGTCAGCTATCTCCCACCGCGAGCCCCAGAACCCACGGGTAACTCTAAAGGTGGGAGGACGCCCTATTGACTTTATTCTGGACACGGGTGCCACCTTTTCGCTTTTGAACACCGCGACATCTCCCCTTAGTCCACGTACTGCCCCAGTGGTAGGGGTTCCAGGAAAACTTTCAACTCAGCCTTTCCTCCAACCGGTGAATTGTGAAATTGGAAAAGACTTGTTACACCACGAGTTCCTTTATATGCCGGAATGCCCCGCAACCCCTCCTCGGGAGGGATATATTGTCAAAATTTGGGGCACGAGTCACCTTTGGGCCTTCTCGAATTTTTGGTGCAAATTCTGCCCGAACAGGCATGCGCTTTGCAAGCAGTCCTGTTGCTAGAGGAACCAGAGGCCCCTAGGGACATCCCTGTCCACATACAACAAGAAGTGAGCCCGGAAGTCTGGGCATCCAGGAGGCCGGGAAGGGCCAGGTTCGCGGAGCCAGTCAAAATTGCCCTAAAGCCTGGAGCGCCCGTTGTAAATCAGAAACAATACCCGCTCGGTAGAAAAGCTCTAGAAGGGATTACTCCACTGGTCCAAAGATGTATAGAAATTGGACTTTTAAGACCATGCCGGTCACCATATAACACCCCCATTCTGCCAGTGTTAAAGCCCGGGACAGGAGAATATCGGTTTGTGCAAGACTTAAGAAAGATGAATCAAATAGTAAAAGATATTCATTCACCCGGTAGTGCCCAGCCCATTGTACCTCTGAGCGACAACTTAGAGGTTTTCTTGGGATGGCAGGTTTCTGTCGAATCTGGATACCAGGGTTTGGAATCATGGCAAAATTTGGTGGCCCGTACGGGGCCTCCAGCCATTTGAGACGCCGTGGCCCGGCGGCGGGGCCCGGGCCTGATGGACAGTTCTCCTACCAAGCGGCCGCTGAGGACTCTCTTTGTCCCCCGAGGCTGTCCCCAGACCCGGGCTCCCCTGCAGCGCCACCGGTCCCCAACCGCGCCAAAGAGATGGGTGAAAGCAAGACCTGACCAGGATCCTGAGGTGAGTCCGCGACCCTCTCCCCGTTGCGTTCAGGGCCGGGGCGGATAGGGAGGGCCAGCGTGGCTTCCGGAAACGGACCCGGGCCCTTGGTTTCTCAGGCGAGTGGCGCCATGGAGGACCGTCCCCGTGAGTAGAATGGTAAGGAGGGACTCTTGGTGACTCTAGAGCTGGGCAGCCGAATCAGTGTGCATGGGCCGTGGGTTTCTGTATCTGGATCGTTGTCTGCCTCTGCTTGCTGCACCCTGGTTTGGGGAAGTGGGTATAGACAGCTCTGTCGATTTAGATTGGGAGATTGGAGCCCCTCCGCCTGGCATTGAGGATAGGAGGTATCTGGAGGATTGAAGTGGAGATTGAGACGTTCCTAGTAATGTGTTAGACCTCACTAAGATTCTCCTCGCTCCCTGTTTCCTTTCTGGCGTTTGTGGTCTGAGTGTTTTTCTCTGTTTGTCAGGTTTGTCTTACGTACAAGCCACATTGCTGTCTGGGAGGCTGAGAGTGCTAGGTTATCGCCGTTATTTTTGTCGGTCGGTCTCTTTGTCTTATGTACCATTACTTGTCCTCATGAGGCTTTCGTTTTTTTTTTTTTTTCTTCTCGGTGTCGCCATCTTGTAAATCCCTATTTATACAAAACCCCTCACCAGGTTCAAGAACAGTTTTAACCTAAGTTCTTGAGAGTGACAATGCGTTTCATTGGTCTGTGTACGGACTATTTTAGAAGACTTGCCCAAAGAAGTTAGGGTCCTAAGCTAGGGACCCAAGCAATCCTGAAAGAATTCAACCTAATTAGTGAAGAGATAGATTAAGCATTGTGCTCGTGAGAACCTCAAACTCTCCCCTTTGTCAAGCAAAGTTGATCCTGCCTGAGGCAGGAAAAACAGAGTTTAAAGAGAACAGACATTAGCATGGGAAGAGGCCCATCTATTCCAGCTGAATCCCCGCCGGGCTGCCTTTTTTCCAGTTGGAAAGGTAGAGCTATGAATAAAAAGCCCTTGACCAAAAAGCCGATGATTCGCCTGTATAACAGGATATGGCCTCAATACCAGTTGGGGGAACAAGAACAGTGGCCCCCAGAGGGGTCTTTACGTTATGCTACAATACTTCAATTGGATTTGTCCTGGAGAAGAACTAGAAAGTGGGACCTTATGTACAAGAAGGTAAAGAAAAGAAAAATTTTCAAAGCCTTCAGGTCTCTCTACCAGACCTTGCGCCCCCCTAATCAGGTTTTCTTCCAGGGAAAATCAAAGGCCAAAGTACTCCCTGAATCCTCCTCAGAGGACCCCCTCCTAGAGACATGGGCTATGGCCACCGTTTCGGCTCCCCCTCCCCCGTATAGGGGAGGTGCGGTAGAAGCCGAGGGGTCGGACCGTGGAACCACAAGGTCTCCAAACAGAATGGTCGAGCCCGATTCTAGCTTGGCAGGCACACCAAAGGCGGATGGAGGAGGAGGATGAGACAGTGAAGGTCCGGCTACTTCAGGTATGGTCTCCCCTTCTCATACCCGTTGGGGTACCGTTTTGGGTGAGGGTGCCTCAGGAGTCCAGGCAGGGCAATACCCCCTGAGAGAAGTTCCTGCCGGAGTGCATGATAAAGGGCAGCCACGGGGGACAATGCTGGTACATACTCCATTTTCCACCTCTGATCTATGTAACTGGAAGAGCCGCAGCTTAACCGACCGGAGTGACCCAAACAAAATGACTGAACTGTTTCTTTCGATTTTCTCTACTCACCGCCCTGCCTGGGCAGATACACAGGCACTAATCACCACTCTGTTAACTTTAGAAGAACGCCCTATGGTGTTAGAGCAGGCTCGGAAAGAGGCTGATAGGCTCCATAACTTAGACCCTAGTAATGGAGCCCGACCCCCTGGGACAGAGGCCATTCCTACTAGAGATCCGGGTTGGAATCACAATGCGGAAGAAGGGGCGAATAGAATTCATTTCTATGGAGACTGCTTAATCGTTGGGTTGAGAAACGGGGCCCCCAAACCCAAGAGCTTACAAAAGTTTAGAGAAATTATCCAGGCAGGAAAGAAAGACCCATCCACTTTCTTAGAAAGAGTGACAGACACGTTTCCTCAGTACGCTGGTATCGACCCGGAAGAACCCAACAACGCCCGGCTGATAAACCTGACTTTTATTTCGCAGATTGGCCCTGATATTCAAAAAAAAAATTACAAACATTAGAAGGAGGAGTTGGGATGCCAATAGGGCAGCCGTTTGAATTAGCTTTGAAGGTGTTCACTAACCGGAACCAGGTAGGAGAACAAAAGTCAAAACAAAAGATGAAACAAAAGGCAGCCTTACTAGCAGCAGCCTTAGCGCCCCTCCTCCGCCAGTTAAGAGGACGGAAGGGAGATAAGAACCATAAGAAGGACCACCCCGGGGCGAGGAGGGAGAGCTTTAGAACCTGACCAGTGCGCCTTCTATAAACGACGACGGGGCCACTGGAAGCCGGAGTGCCCAGAGAGAAGGGAAAGGCGAGACGGAACAAAACTGGCCGCTCTCCACGCTTATCCGGAAGGGCCGGCACGGTTAGATGATTCCGAATGACGGGGCCCAGGGGCTGAGACCTCGTCAGCTATCTCCCACCGCGAGCCCCAGAACCCACGCGTAACTCTAAAGGTGGGAGGACGCCCTATTGACTTTATTCTGGACACGGGTGCCACCTTTTCGCTTTTGAACACCGCGACATCTCCCCTTAGTCCACGTACTGCCCCAGTGGTAGGGGTTCCAGGAAAACTTTCAACTCGGCCTTTCCTCCAACCGGTGAATTGCGAAATTGGAAAAGACTTGTTACACCACGAGTTCCTTTATATGCCGGAATGCCCCGCAACCCCTCCTCGGGAGGGATATATTGTCAAAATTTGGGGCACGAGTCACCTTTGGGCCTTCTCGAATTTTTGGTGCAAATTCTGCCCGAACAGGCATGCGCTTTGCAAGGAGTCTTGTTGCTAGAGGAACCAGCGGCCCCTAGGGACATCCCTGTCCACATACAACAAGAAGTGAGCCCGGAAGTCTGGGCATCCAGGAGGCCGGGAAGGGCCAGGTTCGCGGAGCCAGTCAAAATTGCCCTAAAGCCTGGAGCGCCCGTTGTAAATCAGAAACAATACCCGCTCGGTAGAAAAGCTCTAGAAGGGATTACTCCACTGGTCCAAAGATGTATAGAAATTGGACTTTTAAGACCATGCCGGTCACCATATAACACCCCCATTCTGCCAGTGTTAAAGCCCGGGACAGGAGAATATCGGTTTGTGCAAGACTTAAGAAAGATGAATCAAATAGTAAAAGATATTCATTCACCCGGTAGTGCCCAGCCCATTGTACCTCTGAGCGACAACTTAGAGGTTTTCTTGGGATGGCAGGTTTCTGTCGAATCTGGATACCAGGGTTTGGAATCATGGCAAAATTTGGTGGCCCGTACGGGGCCTCCAGCCATTTGAGACGCCGTGGCCCGGCGGCGGGGCCCGGGCCTGATGGACAGTTCTCCTACCAAGCGGCCGCTGAGGACTCTCTTTGTCCCCCGAGGCTGTCCCCAGACCCGGGCTCCCCTGCAGCGCCACCGGTCCCCAACCGCGCCAAAGAGATGGGTGAAAGCAAGACCTGACCAGGATCCTGAGGTGAGTCCGCGACCCTCTCCCCGTTGCGTTCAGGGCCGGGGCGGATAGGGAGGGCCAGCGTGGCTTCCGGAAACGGACCCGGGCCCTTGGTTTCTCAGGCGAGTGGCGCCATGGAGGACCGTCCCCGTGAGTAGAATGGTAAGGAGGGACTCTTGGTGACTCTAGAGCTGGGCAGCCGAATCAGTGTGCATGGGCCGTGGGTTTCTGTATCTGGATCGTTGTCTGCCTCTGCTTGCTGCACCCTGGTTTGGGGAAGTGGGTATAGACAGCTCTGTCGATTTAGATTGGGAGATTGGAGCCCCTCCGCCTGGCATTGAGGATAGGAGGTATCTGGAGGATTGAAGTGGAGATTGAGACGTTCCTAGTAATGTGTTAGACCTCACCAAGATTCTCCTCGCTCCCTGTTTCCTTTCTGGCGTTTGTGGTCTGAGTGTTTTTCTCTGTTTGTCAGGTTTGTCTTACGTACAACCCACCTTGCTGTCTGGGAGGCTGAGACTGCAAGGTTATCGCCGTTATTTTTGTCGGTCGGTCTCTTTGTCTTATGTACCATTACTTGTCCTCATGAGGCTTTCGTTTTTTTTTTTTTTTCTTCTCGGTGTCGCCATCTTGTAAATCCCTATTTATACAAAACCCCTCACCAGGTTCAAGAACAGTTTTAACCTAAGTTCTTGAGAGTGACAATGCGTTTCATTGGTCTGTGTACGGACTATTTTAGAAGACTTGCCCAAAGAAGTTAGGGTCCTAAGCTAGGGACCCAAGCAATCCTGAAAGAATTCAACCTAATTAGTGAAGAGATAGATTAAGCATTGTGCTCGTGAGAACCTCAAACTCTCCCCTTTGTCAAGCAAAGTTGATCCTGCCTGAGGCAGGAAAAACAGAGTTTAAAGAGAACAGACATTAGCATGGGAAGAGGCCCATCTATTCCAGCTGAATCCCCGCCGGGCTGCCTTTTTTCCAGTTGGAAAGGTAGAGCTATGAATAAGCCCTTGACCAAAAAGCCGATGATTCGCCTGTATAACAGGATATGGCCTCAATACCAGTTGGGGGAACAAGAACAGTGGCCCCCAGAGGGGTCTTTACGTTATGCTACAATACTTCAATTGGATTTGTCCTGGAGAAGAACTAGAAAGTGGGACCTTATGTACAAGAAGGTAAAGAAAAGAAAAATTTTCAAAGCCTTCAGGTCTCTCTACCAGACCTTGCGCCCCCCTAATCAGGTTTTCTTCCAGGGAAAATCAAAGGCCAAAGTACTCCCTGAATCCTCCTCAGAGGACCCCCTCCTAGAGACATGGGCTATGGCCACCGTTTCGGCTCCCCCTCCCCCGTATAGGGGAGGTGCGGTAGAAGCCGAGGGGTCGGACCGTGGAACCACAAGGTCTCCAAACAGAATGGTCGAGCCCGATTCTAGCTTGGCAGGCACACCAAAGGCGGATGGAGGAGGAGGATGAGACAGTGAAGGTCCGGCTACTTCAGGTATGGTCTCCCCTTCTCATACCCGTTGGGGTACCGTTTTGGGTGAGGGTGCCTCAGGAGTCCAGGCAGGGCAATACCCCCTGAGAGAAGTTCCTGCCGGAGTGCATGATAAAGGGCAGCCACGGGGGACAATGCTGGTACATACTCCATTTTCCACCTCTGATCTATGTAACTGGAAGAGCCGCAGCTTAACCGACCGGAGTGACCCAAACAAAATGACTGAACTGTTTCTTTCGATTTTCTCTACTCACCGCCCTGCCTGGGCAGATACACAGGCACTAATCACCACTCTGTTAACTTTAGAAGAACGCCCTATGGTGTTAGAGCAGGCTCGGAAAGAGGCTGATAGGCTCCATAACTTAGACCCTAGTAATGGAGCCCGACCCCCTGGGACAGAGGCCATTCCTACTAGAGATCCGGGTTGGAATCACAATGCGGAAGAAGGGGCGAATAGAATTCATTTCTATGGAGACTGCTTAATCGTTGGGTTGAGAAACGGGGCCCCCAAACCCAAGAGCTTACAAAAGTTTAGAGAAATTATCCAGGCAGGAAAGAAAGACCCATCCACTTTCTTAGAAAGAGTGACAGACACGTTTCCTCAGTACGCTGGTATCGACCCGGAAGAACCCAACAACGCCCGGCTGATAAACCTGACTTTTATTTCGCAGATTGGCCCTGATATTCAAAAAAAAAATTACAAACATTAGAAGGAGGAGTTGGGATGCCAATAGGGCAGCCGTTTGAATTAGCTTTGAAGGTGTTCACTAACCGGAACCAGGTAGGAGAACAAAAGTCAAAACAAAAGATGAAACAAAAGGCAGCCTTACTAGCAGCAGCCTTAGCGCCCCTCCTCCGCCAGTTAAGAGGACGGAAGGGAGATAAGAACCATAAGAAGGACCACCCCGGGGCGAGGAGGGAGAGCTTTAGAACCTGACCAGTGCGCCTTCTATAAACGACGACGGGGCCACTGGAAGCCGGAGTGCCCAGAGAGAAGGGAAAGGCGAGACGGAACAAAACTGGCCGCTCTCCACGCTTATCCGGAAGGGCCGGCACGGTTAGATGATTCCGAATGACGGGGCCCAGGGGCTGAGACCTCGTCAGCTATCTCCCACCGCGAGCCCCAGAACCCACGCGTAACTCTAAAGGTGGGAGGACGCCCTATTGACTTTATTCTGGACACGGGTGCCACCTTTTCGCTTTTGAACACCGCGACATCTCCCCTTAGTCCACGTACTGCCCCAGTGGTAGGGGTTCCAGGAAAACTTTCAACTCGGCCTTTCCTCCAACCGGTGAATTGCGAAATTGGAAAAGACTTGTTACACCACGAGTTCCTTTATATGCCGGAATGCCCCGCAACCCCTCCTCGGGAGGGATATATTGTCAAAATTTGGGGCACGAGTCACCTTTGGGCCTTCTCGAATTTTTGGTGCAAATTCTGCCCGAACAGGCATGCGCTTTGCAAGGAGTCTTGTTGCTAGAGGAACCAGCGGCCCCTAGGGACATCCCTGTCCACATACAACAAGAAGTGAGCCCGGAAGTCTGGGCATCCAGGAGGCCGGGAAGGGCCAGGTTCGCGGAGCCAGTCAAAATTGCCCTAAAGCCTGGAGCGCCCGTTGTAAATCAGAAACAATACCCGCTCGGTAGAAAAGCTCTAGAAGGGATTACTCCACTGGTCCAAAGATGTATAGAAATTGGACTTTTAAGACCATGCCGGTCACCATATAACACCCCCATTCTGCCAGTGTTAAAGCCCGGGACAGGAGAATATCGGTTTGTGCAAGACTTAAGAAAGATGAATCAAATAGTAAAAGATATTCATTCACCCGGTAGTGCCCAGCCCATTGTACCTCTGAGCGACAACTTAGAGGTTTTCTTGGGATGGCAGGTTTCTGTCGAATCTGGATACCAGGGTTTGGAATCATGGCAAAATTTGGTGGCCCGTACGGGGCCTCCAGCCATTTGAGACGCCGTGGCCCGGCGGCGGGGCCCGGGCCTGATGGACAGTTCTCCTACCAAGCGGCCGCTGAGGACTCTCTTTGTCCCCCGAGGCTGTCCCCAGACCCGGGCTCCCCTGCAGCGCCACCGGTCCCCAACCGCGCCAAAGAGATGGGTGAAAGCAAGACCTGACCAGGATCCTGAGGTGAGTCCGCGACCCTCTCCCCGTTGCGTTCAGGGCCGGGGCGGATAGGGAGGGCCAGCGTGGCTTCCGGAAACGGACCCGGGCCCTTGGTTTCTCAGGCGAGTGGCGCCATGGAGGACCGTCCCCGTGAGTAGAATGGTAAGGAGGGACTCTTGGTGACTCTAGAGCTGGGCAGCCGAATCAGTGTGCATGGGCCGTGGGTTTCTGTATCTGGATCGTTGTCTGCCTCTGCTTGCTGCACCCTGGTTTGGGGAAGTGGGTATAGACAGCTCTGTCGATTTAGATTGGGAGATTGGAGCCCCTCCGCCTGGCATTGAGGATAGGAGGTATCTGGAGGATTGAAGTGGAGATTGAGACGTTCCTAGTAATGTGTTAGACCTCACCAAGATTCTCCTCGCTCCCTGTTTCCTTTCTGGCGTTTGTGGTCTGAGTGTTTTTCTCTGTTTGTCAGGTTTGTCTTACGTACAACCCACCTTGCTGTCTGGGAGGCTGAGACTGCAAGGTTATCGCCGTTATTTTTGTCGGTCGGTCTCTTTGTCTTATGTACCATTACTTGTCCTCATGAGGCTTTCGTTTTTTTTTTTTTTTCTTCTCGGTGTCGCCATCTTGTAAATCCCTATTTATACAAAACCCCTCACCAGGTTCAAGAACAGTTTTAACCTAAGTTCTTGAGAGTGACAATGCGTTTCATTGGTCTGTGTACGGACTATTTTAGAAGACTTGCCCAAAGAAGTTAGGGTCCTAAGCTAGGGACCCAAGCAATCCTGAAAGAATTCAACCTAATTAGTGAAGAGATAGATTAAGCATTGTGCTCGTGAGAACCTCAAACTCTCCCCTTTGTCAAGCAAAGTTGATCCTGCCTGAGGCAGGAAAAACAGAGTTTAAAGAGAACAGACATTAGCATGGGAAGAGGCCCATCTATTCCAGCTGAATCCCCGCCGGGCTGCCTTTTTTCCAGTTGGAAAGGTAGAGCTATGAATAAGCCCTTGACCAAAAAGCCGATGATTCGCCTGTATAACAGGATATGGCCTCAATACCAGTTGGGGGAACAAGAACAGTGGCCCCCAGAGGGGTCTTTACGTTATGCTACAATACTTCAATTGGATTTGTCCTGGAGAAGAACTAGAAAGTGGGACCTTATGTACAAGAAGGTAAAGAAAAGAAAAATTTTCAAAGCCTTCAGGTCTCTCTACCAGACCTTGCGCCCCCCTAATCAGGTTTTCTTCCAGGGAAAATCAAAGGCCAAAGTACTCCCTGAATCCTCCTCAGAGGACCCCCTCCTAGAGACATGGGCTATGGCCACCGTTTCGGCTCCCCCTCCCCCGTATAGGGGAGGTGCGGTAGAAGCCGAGGGGTCGGACCGTGGAACCACAAGGTCTCCAAACAGAATGGTCGAGCCCGATTCTAGCTTGGCAGGCACACCAAAGGCGGATGGAGGAGGAGGATGAGACAGTGAAGGTCCGGCTACTTCAGGTATGGTCTCCCCTTCTCATACCCGTTGGGGTACCGTTTTGGGTGAGGGTGCCTCAGGAGTCCAGGCAGGGCAATACCCCCTGAGAGAAGTTCCTGCCGGAGTGCATGATAAAGGGCAGCCACGGGGGACAATGCTGGTACATACTCCATTTTCCACCTCTGATCTATGTAACTGGAAGAGCCGCAGCTTAACCGACCGGAGTGACCCAAACAAAATGACTGAACTGTTTCTTTCGATTTTCTCTACTCACCGCCCTGCCTGGGCAGATACACAGGCACTAATCACCACTCTGTTAACTTTAGAAGAACGCCCTATGGTGTTAGAGCAGGCTCGGAAAGAGGCTGATAGGCTCCATAACTTAGACCCTAGTAATGGAGCCCGACCCCCTGGGACAGAGGCCATTCCTACTAGAGATCCGGGTTGGAATCACAATGCGGAAGAAGGGGCGAATAGAATTCATTTCTATGGAGACTGCTTAATCGTTGGGTTGAGAAACGGGGCCCCCAAACCCAAGAGCTTACAAAAGTTTAGAGAAATTATCCAGGCAGGAAAGAAAGACCCATCCACTTTCTTAGAAAGAGTGACAGACACGTTTCCTCAGTACGCTGGTATCGACCCGGAAGAACCCAACAACGCCCGGCTGATAAACCTGACTTTTATTTCGCAGATTGGCCCTGATATTCAAAAAAAAAATTACAAACATTAGAAGGAGGAGTTGGGATGCCAATAGGGCAGCCGTTTGAATTAGCTTTGAAGGTGTTCACTAACCGGAACCAGGTAGGAGAACAAAAGTCAAAACAAAAGATGAAACAAAAGGCAGCCTTACTAGCAGCAGCCTTAGCGCCCCTCCTCCGCCAGTTAAGAGGACGGAAGGGAGATAAGAACCATAAGAAGGACCACCCCGGGGCGAGGAGGGAGAGCTTTAGAACCTGACCAGTGCGCCTTCTATAAACGACGACGGGGCCACTGGAAGCCGGAGTGCCCAGAGAGAAGGGAAAGGCGAGACGGAACAAAACTGGCCGCTCTCCACGCTTATCCGGAAGGGCCGGCACGGTTAGATGATTCCGAATGACGGGGCCCAGGGGCTGAGACCTCGTCAGCTATCTCCCACCGCGAGCCCCAGAACCCACGCGTAACTCTAAAGGTGGGAGGACGCCCTATTGACTTTATTCTGGACACGGGTGCCACCTTTTCGCTTTTGAACACCGCGACATCTCCCCTTAGTCCACGTACTGCCCCAGTGGTAGGGGTTCCAGGAAAACTTTCAACTCGGCCTTTCCTCCAACCGGTGAATTGCGAAATTGGAAAAGACTTGTTACACCACGAGTTCCTTTATATGCCGGAATGCCCCGCAACCCCTCCTCGGGAGGGATATATTGTCAAAATTTGGGGCACGAGTCACCTTTGGGCCTTCTCGAATTTTTGGTGCAAATTCTGCCCGAACAGGCATGCGCTTTGCAAGGAGTCTTGTTGCTAGAGGAACCAGCGGCCCCTAGGGACATCCCTGTCCACATACAACAAGAAGTGAGCCCGGAAGTCTGGGCATCCAGGAGGCCGGGAAGGGCCAGGTTCGCGGAGCCAGTCAAAATTGCCCTAAAGCCTGGAGCGCCCGTTGTAAATCAGAAACAATACCCGCTCGGTAGAAAAGCTCTAGAAGGGATTACTCCACTGGTCCAAAGATGTATAGAAATTGGACTTTTAAGACCATGCCGGTCACCATATAACACCCCCATTCTGCCAGTGTTAAAGCCCGGGACAGGAGAATATCGGTTTGTGCAAGACTTAAGAAAGATGAATCAAATAGTAAAAGATATTCATTCACCCGGTAGTGCCCAGCCCATTGTACCTCTGAGCGACAACTTAGAGGTTTTCTTGGGATGGCAGGTTTCTGTCGAATCTGGATACCAGGGTTTGGAATCATGGCAAAATTTGGTGGCCCGTACGGGGCCTCCAGCCATTTGAGACGCCGTGGCCCGGCGGCGGGGCCCGGGCCTGATGGACAGTTCTCCTACCAAGCGGCCGCTGAGGACTCTCTTTGTCCCCCGAGGCTGTCCCCAGACCCGGGCTCCCCTGCAGCGCCACCGGTCCCCAACCGCGCCAAAGAGATGGGTGAAAGCAAGACCTGACCAGGATCCTGAGGTGAGTCCGCGACCCTCTCCCCGTTGCGTTCAGGGCCGGGGCGGATAGGGAGGGCCAGCGTGGCTTCCGGAAACGGACCCGGGCCCTTGGTTTCTCAGGCGAGTGGCGCCATGGAGGACCGTCCCCGTGAGTAGAATGGTAAGGAGGGACTCTTGGTGACTCTAGAGCTGGGCAGCCGAATCAGTGTGCATGGGCCGTGGGTTTCTGTATCTGGATCGTTGTCTGCCTCTGCTTGCTGCACCCTGGTTTGGGGAAGTGGGTATAGACAGCTCTGTCGATTTAGATTGGGAGATTGGAGCCCCTCCGCCTGGCATTGAGGATAGGAGGTATCTGGAGGATTGAAGTGGAGATTGAGACGTTCCTAGTAATGTGTTAGACCTCACCAAGATTCTCCTCGCTCCCTGTTTCCTTTCTGGCGTTTGTGGTCTGAGTGTTTTTCTCTGTTTGTCAGGTTTGTCTTACGTACAACCCACCTTGCTGTCTGGGAGGCTGAGACTGCAAGGTTATCGCCGTTATTTTTGTCGGTCGGTCTCTTTGTCTTATGTACCATTACTTGTCCTCATGAGGCTTTCGTTTTTTTTTTTTTTTCTTCTCGGTGTCGCCATCTTGTAAATCCCTATTTATACAAAACCCCTCACCAGGTTCAAGAACAGTTTTAACCTAAGTTCTTGAGAGTGACAATGCGTTTCATTGGTCTGTGTACGGACTATTTTAGAAGACTTGCCCAAAGAAGTTAGGGTCCTAAGCTAGGGACCCAAGCAATCCTGAAAGAATTCAACCTAATTAGTGAAGAGATAGATTAAGCATTGTGCTCGTGAGAACCTCAAACTCTCCCCTTTGTCAAGCAAAGTTGATCCTGCCTGAGGCAGGAAAAACAGAGTTTAAAGAGAACAGACATTAGCATGGGAAGAGGCCCATCTATTCCAGCTGAATCCCCGCTGGGCTGCCTTTTTTCCAGTTGGAAAGGTAGAGCTATGAATAAGCCCTTGACCAAAAAGCCGATGATTCGCCTGTATAACAGGATATGGCCTCAATACCAGTTGGGGGAACAAGAACAGTGGCCCCCAGAGGGGTCTTTACGTTATGCTACAATACTTCAATTGGATTTGTCCTGGAGAAGAACTAGAAAGTGGGACCTTATGTACAAGAAGGTAAAGAAAAGAAAAATTTTCAAAGCCTTCAGGTCTCTCTACCAGACCTTGCGCCCCCCTAATCAGGTTTTCTTCCAGGGAAAATCAAAGGCCAAAGTACTCCCTGAATCCTCCTCAGAGGACCCCCTCCTAGAGACATGGGCTATGGCCACCGTTTCGGCTCCCCCTCCCCCGTATAGGGGAGGTGCGGTAGAAGCCGAGGGGTCGGACCGTGGAACCACAAGGTCTCCAAACAGAATGGTCGAGCCCGATTCTAGCTTGGCAGGCACACCAAAGGCGGATGGAGGAGGAGGATGAGACAGTGAAGGTCCGGCTACTTCAGGTATGGTCTCCCCTTCTCATACCCGTTGGGGTACCGTTTTGGGTGAGGGTGCCTCAGGAGTCCAGGCAGGGCAATACCCCCTGAGAGAAGTTCCTGCCGGAGTGCATGATAAAGGGCAGCCACGGGGGACAATGCTGGTACATACTCCATTTTCCACCTCTGATCTATGTAACTGGAAGAGCCGCAGCTTAACCGACCGGAGTGACCCAAACAAAATGACTGAACTGTTTCTTTCGATTTTCTCTACTCACCGCCCTGCCTGGGCAGATACACAGGCACTAATCACCACTCTGTTAACTTTAGAAGAACGCCCTATGGTGTTAGAGCAGGCTCGGAAAGAGGCTGATAGGCTCCATAACTTAGACCCTAGTAATGGAGCCCGACCCCCTGGGACAGAGGCCATTCCTACTAGAGATCCGGGTTGGAATCACAATGCGGAAGAAGGGGCGAATAGAATTCATTTCTATGGAGACTGCTTAATCGTTGGGTTGAGAAACGGGGCCCCCAAACCCAAGAGCTTACAAAAGTTTAGAGAAATTATCCAGGCAGGAAAGAAAGACCCATCCACTTTCTTAGAAAGAGTGACAGACACGTTTCCTCAGTACGCTGGTATCGACCCGGAAGAACCCAACAACGCCCGGCTGATAAACCTGACTTTTATTTCGCAGATTGGCCCTGATATTCAAAAAAAAAATTACAAACATTAGAAGGAGGAGTTGGGATGCCAATAGGGCAGCCGTTTGAATTAGCTTTGAAGGTGTTCACTAACCGGAACCAGGTAGGAGAACAAAAGTCAAAACAAAAGATGAAACAAAAGGCAGCCTTACTAGCAGCAGCCTTAGCGCCCCTCCTCCGCCAGTTAAGAGGACGGAAGGGAGATAAGAACCATAAGAAGGACCACCCCGGGGCGAGGAGGGAGAGCTTTAGAACCTGACCAGTGCGCCTTCTATAAACGACGACGGGGCCACTGGAAGCCGGAGTGCCCAGAGAGAAGGGAAAGGCGAGACGGAACAAAACTGGCCGCTCTCCACGCTTATCCGGAAGGGCCGGCACGGTTAGATGATTCCGAATGACGGGGCCCAGGGGCTGAGACCTCGTCAGCTATCTCCCACCGCGAGCCCCAGAACCCACGCGTAACTCTAAAGGTGGGAGGACGCCCTATTGACTTTATTCTGGACACGGGTGCCACCTTTTCGCTTTTGAACACCGCGACATCTCCCCTTAGTCCACGTACTGCCCCAGTGGTAGGGGTTCCAGGAAAACTTTCAACTCGGCCTTTCCTCCAACCGGTGAATTGCGAAATTGGAAAAGACTTGTTACACCACGAGTTCCTTTATATGCCGGAATGCCCCGCAACCCCTCCTCGGGAGGGATATATTGTCAAAATTTGGGGCACGAGTCACCTTTGGGCCTTCTCGAATTTTTGGTGCAAATTCTGCCCGAACAGGCATGCGCTTTGCAAGGAGTCTTGTTGCTAGAGGAACCAGCGGCCCCTAGGGACATCCCTGTCCACATACAACAAGAAGTGAGCCCGGAAGTCTGGGCATCCAGGAGGCCGGGAAGGGCCAGGTTCGCGGAGCCAGTCAAAATTGCCCTAAAGCCTGGAGCGCCCGTTGTAAATCAGAAACAATACCCGCTCGGTAGAAAAGCTCTAGAAGGGATTACTCCACTGGTCCAAAGATGTATAGAAATTGGACTTTTAAGACCATGCCGGTCACCATATAACACCCCCATTCTGCCAGTGTTAAAGCCCGGGACAGGAGAATATCGGTTTGTGCAAGACTTAAGAAAGATGAATCAAATAGTAAAAGATATTCATTCACCCGGTAGTGCCCAGCCCATTGTACCTCTGAGCGACAACTTAGAGGTTTTCTTGGGATGGCAGGTTTCTGTCGAATCTGGATACCAGGGTTTGGAATCATGGCAAAATTTGGTGGCCCGTACGGGGCCTCCAGCCATTTGAGACGCCGTGGCCCGGCGGCGGGGCCCGGGCCTGATGGACAGTTCTCCTACCAAGCGGCCGCTGAGGACTCTCTTTGTCCCCCGAGGCTGTCCCCAGACCCGGGCTCCCCTGCAGCGCCACCGGTCCCCAACCGCGCCAAAGAGATGGGTGAAAGCAAGACCTGACCAGGATCCTGAGGTGAGTCCGCGACCCTCTCCCCGTTGCGTTCAGGGCCGGGGCGGATAGGGAGGGCCAGCGTGGCTTCCGGAAACGGACCCGGGCCCTTGGTTTCTCAGGCGAGTGGCGCCATGGAGGACCGTCCCCGTGAGTAGAATGGTAAGGAGGGACTCTTGGTGACTCTAGAGCTGGGCAGCCGAATCAGTGTGCATGGGCCGTGGGTTTCTGTATCTGGATCGTTGTCTGCCTCTGCTTGCTGCACCCTGGTTTGGGGAAGTGGGTATAGACAGCTCTGTCGATTTAGATTGGGAGATTGGAGCCCCTCCGCCTGGCATTGAGGATAGGAGGTATCTGGAGGATTGAAGTGGAGATTGAGACGTTCCTAGTAATGTGTTAGACCTCACCAAGATTCTCCTCGCTCCCTGTTTCCTTTCTGGCGTTTGTGGTCTGAGTGTTTTTCTCTGTTTGTCAGGTTTGTCTTACGTACAACCCACCTTGCTGTCTGGGAGGCTGAGACTGCAAGGTTATCGCCGTTATTTTTGTCGGTCGGTCTCTTTGTCTTATGTACCATTACTTGTCCTCATGAGGCTTTCGTTTTTTTTTTTTTTTCTTCTCGGTGTCGCCATCTTGTAAATCCCTATTTATACAAAACCCCTCACCAGGTTCAAGAACAGTTTTAACCTAAGTTCTTGAGAGTGACAATGCGTTTCATTGGTCTGTGTACGGACTATTTTAGAAGACTTGCCCAAAGAAGTTAGGGTCCTAAGCTAGGGACCCAAGCAATCCTGAAAGAATTCAACCTAATTAGTGAAGAGATAGATTAAGCATTGTGCTCGTGAGAACCTCAAACTCTCCCCTTTGTCAAGCAAAGTTGATCCTGCCTGAGGCAGGAAAAACAGAGTTTAAAGAGAACAGACATTAGCATGGGAAGAGGCCCATCTATTCCAGCTGAATCCCCGCCGGGCTGCCTTTTTTCCAGTTGGAAAGGTAGAGCTATGAATAAGCCCTTGACCAAAAAGCCGATGATTCGCCTGTATAACAGGATATGGCCTCAATACCAGTTGGGGGAACAAGAACAGTGGCCCCCAGAGGGGTCTTTACGTTATGCTACAATACTTCAATTGGATTTGTCCTGGAGAAGAACTAGAAAGTGGGACCTTATGTACAAGAAGGTAAAGAAAAGAAAAATTTTCAAAGCCTTCAGGTCTCTCTACCAGACCTTGCGCCCCCCTAATCAGGTTTTCTTCCAGGGAAAATCAAAGGCCAAAGTACTCCCTGAATCCTCCTCAGAGGACCCCCTCCTAGAGACATGGGCTATGGCCACCGTTTCGGCTCCCCCTCCCCCGTATAGGGGAGGTGCGGTAGAAGCCGAGGGGGTCGGACCGTGGAACCACAAGGTCTCCAAACAGAATGGTCGAGCCCGATTCTAGCTTGGCAGGCACACCAAAGGCGGATGGAGGAGGAGGATGAGACAGTGAAGGTCCGGCTACTTCAGGTATGGTCTCCCCTTCTCATACCCGTTGGGGTACCGTTTTGGGTGAGGGTGCCTCAGGAGTCCAGGCAGGGCAATACCCCCTGAGAGAAGTTCCTGCCGGAGTGCATGATAAAGGGCAGCCACGGGGGACAATGCTGGTACATACTCCATTTTCCACCTCTGATCTATGTAACTGGAAGAGCCGCAGCTTAACCGACCGGAGTGACCCAAACAAAATGACTGAACTGTTTCTTTCGATTTTCTCTACTCACCGCCCTGCCTGGGCAGATAACAGGCACTAATCACCACTCTGTTAACTTTAGAAGAACGCCCTATGGTGTTAGAGCAGGCTCGGAAAGAGGCTGATAGGCTCCATAACTTAGACCCTAGTAATGGAGCCCGACCCCCTGGGACAGAGGCCATTCCTACTAAGATCCGGGTTGGAATCACAATGCGGAAGAAGGGGCGAATAGAATTCATTTCTATGGAGACTGCTTAATCGTTGGGTTGAGAAACGGGGCCCCCAAACCCAAGAGCTTACAAAAGTTTAGAGAAATTATCCAGGCAGGAAAGAAAGACCCATCCACTTTCTTAGAAAGAGTGACAGACACGTTTCCTCAGTACGCTGGTATCGACCCGGAAGAACCCAACAACGCCCGGCTGATAAACCTGACTTTTATTTCGCAGATTGGCCTGATATTCAAAAAAAAAAATTACAAACATTAGAAGGAGGAGTTGGGATGCCAATAGGGCAGCCGTTTGAATTAGCTTTGAAGGTGTTCACTAACCGGAACCAGGTAGGAGAACAAAAGTCAAAACAAAAGATGAAACAAAAGGCAGCCTTACTAGCAGCAGCCTTAGCGCCCCTCCTCCGCCAGTTAAGAGGACGGAAGGGAGATAAGAACCATAAGAAGGACCACCCCGGGGCGAGGAGGGAGAGCTTTAGAACCTGACCAGTGCGCCTTCTATAAACGACGACGGGGCCACTGGAAGCCGGAGTGCCCAGAGAGAAGGGAAAGGCGAGACGGAACAAAACTGGCCGCTCTCCACGCTTATCCGGAAGGGCCGGCACGGTTAGATGATTCCGAATGACGGGGCCCAGGGGC
This sequence comes from Elephas maximus indicus, assembly GCF_024166365.1. NCBI lineage: Eukaryota > Metazoa > Chordata > Mammalia > Proboscidea > Elephantidae > Elephas > Elephas maximus. The sequence continues at coordinate 94,451,658 of NC_064846.1, read as the reverse complement.
TGAGACCTCGTCAGCTATCTCCCACCGCGAGCCCCAGAACCCACGCGTAACTCTAAAGGTGGGAGGACGCCCTATTGACTTTATTCTGGACACGGGTGCCACCTTTTCGCTTTTGAACACCGCGACATCTCCCCTTAGTCCACGTACTGCCCCAGTGGTAGGGGTTCCAGGAAAACTTTCAACTCGGCCTTTCCTCCAACCGGTGAATTGCGAAATTGGAAAAGACTTGTTACACCACGAGTTCCTTTATATGCCGGAATGCCCCGCAACCCCTCCTCGGGAGGGATATATTGTCAAAATTTGGGGCACGAGTCACCTTTGGGCCTTCTCGAATTTTTGGTGCAAATTCTGCCCGAACAGGCATGCGCTTTGCAAGGAGTCTTGTTGCTAGAGGAACCAGCGGCCCCTAGGGACATCCCTGTCCACATACAACAAGAAGTGAGCCCGGAAGTCTGGGCATCCAGGAGGCCGGGAAGGGCCAGGTTCGCGGAGCCAGTCAAAATTGCCCTAAAGCCTGGAGCGCCCGTTGTAAATCAGAAACAATACCCGCTCGGTAGAAAAGCTCTAGAAGGGATTACTCCACTGGTCCAAAGATGTATAGAAATTGGACTTTTAAGACCATGCCGGTCACCATATAACACCCCCATTCTGCCAGTGTTAAAGCCCGGGACAGGAGAATATCGGTTTGTGCAAGACTTAAGAAAGATGAATCAAATAGTAAAAGATATTCATTCACCCGGTAGTGCCCAGCCCATTGTACCTCTGAGCGACAACTTAGAGGTTTTCTTGGGATGGCAGGTTTCTGTCGAATCTGGATACCAGGGTTTGGAATCATGGCAAAATTTGGTGGCCCGTACGGGGCCTCCAGCCATTTGAGACGCCGTGGCCCGGCGGCGGGGCCCGGGCCTGATGGACAGTTCTCCTACCAAGCGGCCGCTGAGGACTCTCTTTGTCCCCCGAGGCTGTCCCCAGACCCGGGCTCCCCTGCAGCGCCACCGGTCCCCAACCGCGCCAAAGAGATGGGTGAAAGCAAGACCTGACCAGGATCCTGAGGTGAGTCCGCGACCCTCTCCCCGTTGCGTTCAGGGCCGGGGCGGATAGGGAGGGCCAGCGTGGCTTCCGGAAACGGACCCGGGCCCTTGGTTTCTCAGGCGAGTGGCGCCATGGAGGACCGTCCCCGTGAGTAGAATGGTAAGGAGGGACTCTTGGTGACTCTAGAGCTGGGCAGCCGAATCAGTGTGCATGGGCCGTGGGTTTCTGTATCTGGATCGTTGTCTGCCTCTGCTTGCTGCACCCTGGTTTGGGGAAGTGGGTATAGACAGCTCTGTCGATTTAGATTGGGAGATTGGAGCCCCTCCGCCTGGCATTGAGGATAGGAGGTATCTGGAGGATTGAAGTGGAGATTGAGACGTTCCTAGTAATGTGTTAGACCTCACCAAGATTCTCCTCGCTCCCTGTTTCCTTTCTGGCGTTTGTGGTCTGAGTGTTTTTCTCTGTTTGTCAGGTTTGTCTTACGTACAACCCACCTTGCTGTCTGGGAGGCTGAGACTGCAAGGTTATCGCCGTTATTTTTGTCGGTCGGTCTCTTTGTCTTATGTACCATTACTTGTCCTCATGAGGCTTTCGTTTTTTTTTTTTTTTCTTCTCGGTGTCGCCATCTTGTAAATCCCTATTTATACAAAACCCCTCACCAGGTTCAAGAACAGTTTTAACCTAAGTTCTTGAGAGTGACAATGCGTTTCATTGGTCTGTGTACGGACTATTTTAGAAGACTTGCCCAAAGAAGTTAGGGTCCTAAGCTAGGGACCCAAGCAATCCTGAAAGAATTCAACCTAATTAGTGAAGAGATAGATTAAGCATTGTGCTCGTGAGAACCTCAAACTCTCCCCTTTGTCAAGCAAAGTTGATCCTGCCTGAGGCAGGAAAAACAGAGTTTAAAGAGAACAGACATTAGCATGGGAAGAGGCCCATCTATTCCAGCTGAATCCCCGCCGGGCTGCCTTTTTTCCAGTTGGAAAGGTAGAGCTATGAATAAGCCCTTGACCAAAAAGCCGATGATTCGCCTGTATAACAGGATATGGCCTCAATACCAGTTGGGGGAACAAGAACAGTGGCCCCCAGAGGGGTCTTTACGTTATGCTACAATACTTCAATTGGATTTGTCCTGGAGAAGAACTAGAAAGTGGGACCTTATGTACAAGAAGGTAAAGAAAAGAAAAATTTTCAAAGCCTTCAGGTCTCTCTACCAGACCTTGCGCCCCCCTAATCAGGTTTTCTTCCAGGGAAAATCAAAGGCCAAAGTACTCCCTGAATCCTCCTCAGAGGACCCCCTCCTAGAGACATGGGCTATGGCCACCGTTTCGGCTCCCCCTCCCCCGTATAGGGGAGGTGCGGTAGAAGCCGAGGGGTCGGACCGTGGAACCACAAGGTCTCCAAACAGAATGGTCGAGCCCGATTCTAGCTTGGCAGGCACACCAAAGGCGGATGGAGGAGGAGGATGAGACAGTGAAGGTCCGGCTACTTCAGGTATGGTCTCCCCTTCTCATACCCGTTGGGGTACCGTTTTGGGTGAGGGTGCCTCAGGAGTCCAGGCAGGGCAATACCCCCTGAGAGAAGTTCCTGCCGGAGTGCATGATAAAGGGCAGCCACGGGGGACAATGCTGGTACATACTCCATTTTCCACCTCTGATCTATGTAACTGGAAGAGCCGCAGCTTAACCGACCGGAGTGACCCAAACAAAATGACTGAACTGTTTCTTTCGATTTTCTCTACTCACCGCCCTGCCTGGGCAGATACACAGGCACTAATCACCACTCTGTTAACTTTAGAAGAACGCCCTATGGTGTTAGAGCAGGCTCGGAAAGAGGCTGATAGGCTCCATAACTTAGACCCTAGTAATGGAGCCCGACCCCCTGGGACAGAAGCCATTCCTACTAGAGATCCGGGTTGGAATCACAATGCGGAAGAAGGGGCGAATAGAATTCATTTCTATGGAGACTGCTTAATCGTTGGGTTGAGAAACGGGGCCCCCAAACCCAAGAGCTTACAAAAGTTTAGAGAAATTATCCAGGCAGGAAAGAAAGACCCATCCACTTTCTTAGAAAGAGTGACAGACACGTTTCCTCAGTACGCTGGTATCGACCCGGAAGAACCCAACAACGCCCGGCTGATAAACCTGACTTTTATTTCGCAGATTGGCCCTGATATTCAAAAAAAAAATTACAAACATTAGAAGGAGGAGTTGGGATGCCAATAGGGCAGCCGTTTGAAGTAGCTTTGAAGGTGTTCACTAACCGGAACCAGGTAGCAGAACAAAAGTCAAAACAAAAGATGAAACAAAAGGCAGCCTTACTAGCAGCAGCCTTAGCGCCCCTCCTCCGCCAGTTAAGAGGACGGAAGGGAGATAAGAACCATAAGAAGGACCACCCCGGGGCGAGGAGGGAGAGCTTTAGAACCTGACCAGTGCGCCTTCTATAAACGACGACGGGGCCACTGGAAGCCGGAGTGCCCAGAGAGAAGGGAAAGGCGAGACGGAACAAAACTGGCCGCTCTCCAGGCTTATCCGGAAGGGCCGGCACGGTTAGATGATTCCGAATGACGGGGCCCAGGGGCTGAGACCTCGTCAGCTATCTCCCACCGCGCGCCCCAGAACCCACGCGTAACTCTAAAGGTGGGAGGACGCCCTATTGACTTTATTCTGGACACGGGTGCCACCTTTTCGCTTTTGAACACCGCGACATCTCCCCTTAGTCCACGTACTGCCCCAGTGGTAGGGGTTCCAGGAAAACTTTCAACTCGGCCTTTCCTCCAACCGGTGAATTGCGAAATTGGAAAAGACTTGTTACACCACGAGTTCCTTTATATGCCGGAATGCCCCGCAACCCCTCCTCGGGAGGGATATATTGTCAAAATTTGGGGCACGAGTCACCTTTGGGCCTTCTCGAATTTTTGGTGCAAATTCTGCCCGAACAGGCATGCGCTTTGCAAGCAGTCCTGTTGCTAGAGGAACCAGCGGCCCCTAGGGACATCCCTGTCCACATACAACAAGAAGTGAGCCCGGAAGTCTGGGCATCCAGGAGGCCGGGAAGGGCCAGGTTCGCGGAGCCAGTCAAAATTGCCCTAAAGCCTGGAGCGCCCGTTGTAAATCAGAAACAATACCCGCTCGGTTGAAAAGCTCTAGAAGGGATTACTCCACTGGTCCAAAGATGTATAGAAATTGGACTTTTAAGACCATGCCGGTCACCATATAACACCCCCATTCTGCCAGTGTTAAAGCCCGGGACAGGAGAATATCGGTTTGTGCAAGACTTAAGAAAGATGAATCAAATAGTAAAAGATATTCATTCACCCGGTAGTGCCCAGCCCATTGTACCTCTGAGCGACAACTTAGAGGTTTTCTTGGGATGGCAGGTTTCTGTCGAATCTGGATACCAGGGTTTGGAATCATGGCAAAATTTGGTGGCCCGTACGGGGCCTCCAGCCATTTGAGACGCCGTGGCCCGGCGGCGGAGCCCGGGCCTGATGGACAGTTCTCCTACCAAGCGGCCGCTGAGGACTCTCTTTGTCCCCCGAGGCTGTCCCCAGACCCGGGCTCCCCTGCAGCGCCACCGGTCCCCAACCGCGCCGAAGAGATGGGTGAAAGCAAGACCTGACCAGGATCCTGAGGTGAGTCCGCGACCCTCTCCCCGTTGCGTTCAGGGCCGGGGCGGATAGGGAGGGCCAGCGTGGCTTCCGGAAACGGACCCGGGCCCTTGGTTTCTCAGGCGAGTGGCGCCATGGAGGACCGTCCCCGTGAGTAGAATGGTAAGGAGGGACTCTTGGTGACTCTAGAGCTGGGCAGCCGAATCAGTGTGCATGGGCCGTGGGTTTTTGTATCTGGATCGTTGTCTGCCTCTGCTTGCTGCACCCTGGTTTGGGGAAGTGGGTATAGACATCTCTGTCGACTTAGATTGGGAGATTGGAGCCCCTCCGCCTGGCATTGAGGATAGGAGGTATCTGGAGGATTGAAGTGGAGATTGAGACGTTCCTAGTAATGTGTTAGACCTCACTAAGATTCTCCTCGCTCCCTGTTTCCTTTCTGGCGTTTGTGGTCTGAGTGTTTTTCTCTGTTTGTCAGGTTTGTCTTATGTACAACCCACCTTGCTGTCTGGGAGGTTGAGACTGCAAGGTTATCGCCGTTATTTTTGGCGGTCGGTCTCTTTGTCTTATGTACCATTACTTGTCCTCATGAGGCTTTCGTTTTTTTTTTTTTCCTTCTCGGTGTCGCCATCTTGTAAATCCCGATTCATACAAAACCCCTCACCAGGTTCAAGAACAGTTTTAACCTAAGTGCTTGAGAGTGACAATGTGTTTCATTGGTCTGTGTACGGACTATTTTAGAAGACTTGCCCAAAGAAGTTAGGGTCCTAAGCTAGGGACCCAAGCAATCCTGAAAGAATTCAACCTAATTAGTGAAGAGATAGATTAAGCACTGTGCTCGTGAGAACCTCAAACTCTCCCCTTTGTCAAGCAACGTTGATCCTGCCTGAGGCAGGAAAAAGGAGAGTTTAAAGAGAACAGATATTAGCATGGGAGGAGGCCCATCTATTCCAGCTGAATCCCCGCTGGGCTGCCTTTTGGCCAGTTGAAAAGGTAGAGCTATGAATAAGCCCTTGACCAAAAAGCCGATGATTCGCCTGTATAACAGCATAAGGCCTCAATACCAGTTGGGGGAACAAGAACAGTGGCCCCCAGAGGGGTCTTTACGTTATGCTACAATACTTCAATTGGATTTGTCCTGGAGAAGAACTAGAAAGTGGGACCTTATGTACAAGAAGGTAAAGAAAAGAAAAATTTTCAAAGCCTTCAAGTCTCTCTACCAGACCTTGCGCCCCCCAATCAGGTTTTCTTCCAGGGAAAATCAAAGACCAAAGTACTCCCTGAATCCTCCTCAGAGGACCCCCTCCTAGAGACATGGGCTATGGCCACCGTTTCGGCTCCCCCTCCCCCGTATAGGGGAGGTGCGGTAGAAGCCGAGGGGTCGGACCGTGGAACCACAAGGTCTCCAAACAGAATGGTCGAGCCCGATTCTAGCTTGGCAGGCACACCAAAGGCGGATGGAGGAGGAGGATGAGACAGTGAAGGTCCGGCTACTTCAGGTATGGTCTCCCCTTCTCATACCCGTTGGGGTACCGTTTTGGGTGAGGGTGCCTCAGGAGTCCAGGCAGGGCAATAGCCCTGAGAGAAGTTCCTGCCGGAGTGCATGATAAAGGGCAGCCACGGGGGACAATGCTGGTACATACTCCATTTTCCACCTCTGATCTATGTAACTGGAAGAGCCGCAGCTTCCCCTACCGGAGTGACCCAAACAAAATGACTGAACTGTTTCTTTCGATTTTCTCTACTCACCGCCCTGCCTGGGCAGATACACAGGCACTAATCACCACTCTGTTAACTTTAGAAGAACGCCCTATGGTGTTAGAGCAGACTCGGAAAGAGGCTGATAGGCTCCATAACTTAGACCCTAGTAATGGAGCCCGACCCCCTGGGACAGAAGCCATTCCTACTAGAGATCCGGGTTGGAATCACAATGCGGAAGAAGGGGCGAATAGAATTCATTTCTATGGAGACTGCTTAATCGTTGGGTTGAGAAACGGGGCCCCCAAACCCAAGAGCTTACAAAAGTTTAGAGAAATTATCCAGGCAGGAAAGAAAGACCCATCCACTTTCTTAGAAAGAGTGACAGACACGTTTCCTCAGTACGCTGGTATCGACCCGGAAGAACCCAACAACGCCCGGCTGATAAACCTGACTTTTATTTCGCAGATTGGCCCTGATATTCAAAAAAAAAAAATTACAAACATTAGAAGGAGGAGTTGGGATGCCAATAGGGCAGCCGTTTGAAGTAGCTTTGAAGGTGTTCACTAACCGGAACCAGGTAGCAGAACAAAAGTCAAGACAAAAGATGAAACAAAAGGCAGCCTTACTAGCAGCAGCCTTAGCGCCCCTCCTCCGCCAGTTAAGAGGACGGAAGGGAGATAAGAACCATAAGAAGGACCACCCCGGGGCGAGGAGGGAGAGCTTTAGAACCTGACCAGTGCGCCTTCTGTAAAGGACGACGGGGCCACTGGAAGCCGGAGTGCCCAGAGAGAAGGGAAAGGCGAGACGGAACAAAACTGGCCGCTCTCCAGGCTTATCCGGAAGGGCCGGCACGGTTAGATGATTCCGAATGACGGGGCCCAGGGGCTGAAACCTCGTCAGCTATCTCCCACCGCGAGCCCCAGAACCCACGCGTAACTCTAAAGGTGGGAGGACGCCCTATTGACTTTATTCTGGACACGGGTGCCACCTTTTCGCTTTTGAACACTGCGACATCTCCCCTTAGTCCACGTACTGCCCCGGTGGTAGGGGTTCCAGGAAAACTTTCAACTCGGCCTTTCCTCCAACCGGTGAATTGTGAAATTAGAAAAGACTTGTTACACCACGAGTTCCTTTATATGCCAGAATGCCCCGCAACCCCTCCTCGGGAGGGATATATTGTCAAAATTTGGTGCACGAGTCACCTTTGGGCCTTCTCGAATTTTTGGTGCAAATTCTGCCCGAACAGGCATGCGCTTTGCAAGCAGTCCTGTTGCTAGAGGAACCAGCGGCCCCTAGGGACATCCCTGTCCACATACAACAAGAAGTGAGCCTGGAAGTCTGGGCATCCAGGAGGCCGGGAAGGGCCAGGTTCGCGGAGCCAGTCAAAATTGCCCTAAAGCCTGCAGCGCCCGTTGTAAATCAGGAACAATACCCGCTCGGTAGGGAAGATCTGGAAGGGATTACTCCACTGGTCCAAAGATGTATAGAAATTGGACTTTTAAGACCATGCCGGTCACCATATAACACCCCCATTCTGCCAGTGTTAAAGCCCGGGACAGGAGAATATCGGTTTGTGCAAGACTTAAGAAAGATGAAACAAATAGTAAAAGATATTCATTCACCCAATTGTGCCCAGCCCATGTACTCTCCTTGAAACCGTACCTAGCGTTTATGCTTGGTTTTCAGTATTAAATCTGAAAGATCCTTTCTTCTGCATTCCCTTGCATCCTGAGTCTCAACTTTTGTTTGCGTTTGAATGGCCTGATTTAGAAACAGGGACAAAAAGGCACCTCATGAGAGGCTGCGCCAAGATGGCTGAATAGGTGGATGCTACCGTGGATCCCTCTTGCAACAAATACTCGGAAAAACAAGTGAATCAATCACATACATAACAATCTACGAACTGTGAAAAAACAAACACAGATTTAAAGATGGAGAACGAATATATAGGTGGACACAGCGATTGTTTTCAGAGCCAGGGTCCAGCGCACCAGGTAGGTGACCTTCGGAGCCTGAGTTGGGGCAGAGCCTAGGGGGGCAGACGGCACAGACAAGGGGCCCAGCCCTAGCCCCCGAACTCATCCCGGGAGCGAGCCCAGCCAGTTGGCGCAGGCTGCGTGGCGGCTCAGCCGGTGGGAGAAGTCCCCGGGAGGCAGTGACTGGTCTTGGTGCGGGGACAGCAGCGTCCCAGCTGGGGAGATGTCCCGCCGGGAGTTTGGCTGGAAGCGGGCGGGGCGCCAGCGCGGTGACCAGCTACATTTCCCTGAATTGACCCGGGGGGGGTTTAGTCGTTCGTGCGGGAGGTGCCCACCCAGTTCGCGTGAGCGGCGTGGCGTGCCGGAGGGAGAAGTCCCTGGGAGGAAGTGACTGGTCTTGGAGCGGGGAGAGCAGATTCCCAGCCGGGGAACCGTCCCGCTGGGATTTTGGCAGAGCGGGGCGGGGCGTGAGCTCGGGGACCACCTACATTTCCCTGAATTGACCCCGGGGGGGGGTCCAGTCATTCGTGCGGGAGGCGCCCACCCAGTTCGCGCCAGCGGTGTGGCGCGCCAGAGGGAGAAGTCCCTGGGAGTCAGTGGCACGTCTTGGAGCGGGGAGAGCGGCGTCCCAGTGACGCGCAACGTGGCTGGAGGGACGGGGAGCCCCCGGGAAGCGGCCACGGATTTTGGAGACGGGAGTGCACCATCCCAGTAGGGGACCCTTAACCTTGGGGATGGGGCTGACAGCGGAGGATCTGACCGTGACGCCAGCGGGCCAGACCCCCCGGGGGGCAATCTCCACACACCCAGTACATATAGACAATGCGCTCCGCAGAAATCTCAGATATAAGAGTCGTTCCAAGTAAGACAAACAACTCTGGCTATATTCTGAGGTGCTACACTCCTAGCTCTCTGATCCCTCCGCCACCCTACCCAGGCAGTGCCATTAACATCGGAAAAGCCTGAGCCAGAGGGAGAACTCTGATAGGGATCTGAATGCATTTTTTTTTAGCGGATTTTCTGGAAAAACTAGTTTCCCAGTGATGGCTCGGAGACAGCAGTCCATATCAAACCACATAAAGAAGCAGACCATGACAGCTTCTCCAACCCCCCAAACAAAAGAATCAAAATCTTTCCCAAATGAAGATACAATCCTGGAATTATCAGATACAGAATCTAAAAAACTAATTTACAGTATGCTTCAAGACATCACAAATTAAATTAGGCTAACTGCAGAAAAAGCCAAGGAACACACTGATAAAACTGTTGAAGAACTCAAAAAGATTATTCAAGAACATAGTGGAAAAATTAATAAGTTGCAAGAATCCATAGAGAGACAGCATGTAGAAATCCAAAAGATTAACAATAAAATTACAGAATTAGACAATGCAATAGGAAGTCAGAGGAGCAGAGTCGAGCAATTAGAATGTAGACTGGGACTTCTGGAGGACCAGGGAATTAACACCAACATAGCTGAAAAAAAATCACATAAAAGAATTTAAAAAAATGAAGAAACCCTAAGAATCATGTGGGACTCTATCAAGAAGGATAACTTGCGAGTGATTGGAGTCCCAGAACAGGGAGGAGGGACAGAAAACACAAAGAAAATAGTTGAAGAACTCCTGACACAAAACTTCCCTGACATCATGAAAGACGAAAGGATATCTATCCAAGATGCTCATCGAACCCCATTTAAGATTGATCCAAAAAGAAAAACACCAAGACATATCATCATCAAACTTGCCAAAACCAAAGACAAACAGAAAATTTTAAAAGCAGCCAGGGAGAAAAGAAAGGTTTCCTTCAAGGGAGAATCAATAAGAATAAGTTCAGACTACCCAGCAGAAACCATGCAGGCAAGAAGGGAATGGGACGATGTACACAGAGCACTGAACGAGAAAAACTGCCAACCAAGGATCATATATCCAGCAAAACTCTCTCTGAAATATGAAGGAGAAATTAAGATATTTACAGATAAACACAAGTTTAGAGAATTTGCAAAAACCAAACCAAGGCTACAAGAAATGCTAAAGGAGATTGTTTGGTCAGATGACCAATAATATCAGGTACCAGCACAATACAAGGTCACAAAACAGAATGTCCTGATATCAACTCAAATAGGGAAAGCACAAAAACAAACTAAGATTAATTCTAAAAAATGAATAAATAAACAAAATAATACACATAACAGGGAATCATGGAAATCAATAGATAAAAGATCACAATAATCAAAAAGAGGGAATAAATATAGGAGGCATTGAAGTGCCAGATGGAGAGTGATACAAGGCGATATAGAATGATACAAGTTAGGTTTTTCCTTAGAAAAATAGGGGTAAATAATAAGGTAACCACAAAAAGAAATATCAGCTCCATAACTCAAGAAAAAAGCCAAGAAAAACTTAACGACTCAACTAACATAAAGTTAAACATTATGAAAATGAGGATCTCACAATCTACTAAGAAAAACGTCTCAGCACAAAAAACTATGTGGAAAAATGAAATGGCCAACAACACACATAAAAAGGCATCAAAATGACAGCACTAAAAACTTATTTATCTATAATTACGCTGAATGTAAATGGACTAAATGCACCAATAAAGAGACAGAGAGTCACAGACTGGATAAAGAAACATGATCCATCTATATGCTGCCTACAAGACACACACCTTACACTTAGAGACACAAACAAACTAAAACTCAAAGGATGGAAAAAATATATCAAGCAAACAATAAGCAAAAAAGAAGAGGAGTAGGAATATTAATTTCTGACAAAATAGACTTTAGACTTAAATCCACCACAAAGGATAAAGAAGGACACTATATAATGATAAAAGGGACAATTGATCAGGAAGACATAACCATATTAAATATTTATGCACCCAATGACAGGGCTGCAAGATACATAAATCAAATTTTAACAGAACTGAAAAGTGAGATAGACACCTCCACATTTATAGTAGGAGACTTCAACACACCACTTTCGGAGAAGGACAGGACATCCAGTAAGAAGCTCAATAGAGACACGGAAGACCTACTTACAACAATCAACCAACTTGACCTCATTGACTTATACAGAACTCTCCACCCAACTGCTGCAAAATATACTTTTTTTTCTAGTGCACATGGAACATTCTCTAGAATAGACCACATATTAGGTCATAAAACAAATCTTTGCAGAATCCAAAACATCGAAATATTACAAAGCATCTTCTCAGACCACAAGGCAATGAAGCTAGAAATCAATAACAGAAAAACTAGGGAAAAGAAATCAAATACTTGGAAAATGAACAATACCCTCCTGAAAAAAGACTGGGTTATAGAAGACATCAAGGAGGGAATAAGGAAATTCTTAGAAAGCAACGAGAATGAAAATACTTCCTATCAAAACCTCTGGGACACAGCAAAAGCAGTACTCAGAGGCCAATTTATATCGATAAATGCACACAGACAAAAAGAAGAAAGAGCCAAAATCAGAGAACTGTCCCGACAACTTGAACAAATAGAAAGTGAGCAACAAAAGAACCCATCAGGCACCAGAAGAAAACAAATAATCAAAATTAGAGCTGAACTAAATGAATTAGAGAACAGAAAAACAATTGAAAGAATTAACAAAGCCAAAAGCTGGTTCTTTGAAAAAATTAACAAAATTGATAAACCATTGGCTAGACTGACTAAAGAAAAACAGGAAAGGAAACAAATAACCCGAATAAGAAACGAGAAGGACCACATCACAACAGAGCCAAATGAAATTAAAAGAATCATTTCACATTACTACGTAAAATTGTACTCTAACAAATTTGAAAACCTAGAAGAAATGGATAAATTCTTGGAAAAACACTACCTACCTAAACTAACACATTCAGAAGTAGAACAACTAAACAGACCCATAACAAAAAAACAGATTGAAACGGTAATCAAAAAACTTCCAACAAAAAAAAGCCCTGGCCCGGACGGCTTCACTGCAGAGTTCTACCAAACCTTCAGAGAAGACTTAACACCGCTACTACTGAAGGTATTTCAAAGCATAGAAAAAGACGGAATACTACCCAACTCATTCTATGAAGCTACCATCTCCCTGATACCAAAACCAGGTAAAGACATTACAAAAAAAGAAAATTATAGACCTATATCCCTCATGAACATACATAGATGCAAAAATCCTCAACAAAATTCTAGCCAATAGAATCCAACAACACATCAAAAAAATAATTCACCCTGATCAAGTGGGATTTATACCAGGTATGCAAGGCTGGTTTAATATCAGAAAAACTATTAATGTAATCCATCACATAAATAAAACAAAAGATAAAAACCACATGATCTTATCAATAGATGCAGAAAAGGCATTTGACAAAGTTCAACACCCATTCATGATAAAAACTCTTACCAAAATAGGAATTGAAGGAAAACTCCTCAACATAATAAAGGGCATCTATGCAAAGCCAACAGCCAATATCACTCTAAATGGAGAGAGCCTGAAAGTATTTCCCTTGAGAACGGGAACCAGACAAGGATGCCCTTTATCACCGCTCTTATTTAACATCGTACTTGAAGTCCGAGCCAGGGCAATTAGGCTAGACAAAGAAATAAAGGTATCCGGATTGGCAAGGAGGAAGTAAAGCTATTACTATTTGCAGATGACATGATCGTATACACAGAAAACCCTAAGGAATCCTCCAGAAAACTACTGAAACTAATAGAAGAGTTTGGCAGAGTCTCAGGTTATAAAATAAACATACAAAAATCACTTGGATTCCTCTACATCAACAAAAAGAACACCGAAGAGGAAATAACCAAATCAATACCATTCACAGTACACCTCAAGAAGATAAAATACTTAGGAATAAATCTTACCAAGGATGTAAAAGACCTATACAAAGAAAACTAAAAAGCTCTACTACAAGAAATTCAAAAGGACATACTTAAGTGGAAAAACATACCCTGCTCATGGATAGGAAGACTTAACATAGTAAAAATGTCTATTCTACCAAAAGCCATCTATACATATAACGCACTCCCGATCCAAATTCCAATGTCACATTTTAAGGGGATAGAGAAACAAATCACCAATTTCATATGGAAGGGAAAGAACCCCCGGATAAGCAAAGCATTACCGAAAAAGAAGAAGAAAGTGGGAGGCCTCACTCTACCTGATTTCAGAACCTATTATACAGCTACAGTAGTCAAAACAGCCTGGTACTGGTACAACAACAGGCACATAGACCAACGGAACAGAATTGAGAACCCAGATATAAATCCATCCATGTATGAGCAGCTAACATTTGACAAAGGACCAGTGTCAGTTAATTGGGGAAAAGACAGTCTTTTTAACAAATGGTGCTGGCATAACTGGATATCCATTTGCAAAAGAATGAAACAGGACCCATACCTCACACCATGCACAAAAACTAATGCCAAGTGGATTAAAGACCTAAACATAAAGACTAAAACGATGAAGATCATGGAAGAAGAAATAGGGACAACCCTAGGAGCGCTAATACAGGGCATAAACAGAATAGAAAACATTACCAAAAATGATGAAGAGAAACCCGATAACTGGGAGCTCCTAAAAATCAAACATCTATGCTCATCTAAAGACTTCACCAAAAGAGTAAAAAGACCACCTACAGACTGGGAAGGAATTTTCAGCTATGACATCTCAGATCAGCGCCTGATCTCTAAAATCTAAATGATTCTGTCAAAACTCAACCACAAAAAGACAAACAACCCAATCAAGAAGTGGGCAAAGGATATGAACACACATTTCACTAAAGAAGATATTCAGGCAGCCAACAGATACATGAGAAAATGCTCCGGATCATTAGCCATTAGAGAAATGCAAATTAAAACTACAATGAGATTCCATCTCACACCAACTAGACTGGCATTAATCCAAAAAACACAAAATAATAAATGTTGGAGAGGCTGCGGAGAGATTGGAACTCTCATACACTGCTGGTGGGATTGCAAAATGGTACAACCACTTTGGAAATCCATCTGGCGTTATCTTAAACAGTTAGAAATAGAACTACCATACAACCCAGAAATCCCACTCCTCGGAATATACCCTAGAGATACAAGAGCCTTCACACAAACAGATATATGCACACCCATGTTTATTGCAGCTCTGTTTACAATAGCAAAAAGCTGGAAGCAACCAAGGTGTCCATCAATGGATGAATGGGTAAATAAATTGCGGTATATTCACACAATGGAATACTACGCATCGATAAAGAACAGTGACGAATCTCTGAAACATTTCATAACATGGAGGAATCTGGAAGGCATTATGCTGAGCGAAATGAGTCAGAGGCAAAAGGACAAATATTGTATAAGACCACTATTATAAGATCTTGAGAAATAGAAAAAACGGAGAAGAACACATACTTTTGTGGTTACGAGGGGGGGAGGGAGGGAGGGAGGGAGAGGGCTTTTTATTGATCAATCAGTAGATAAGAACTGCTTTGGGTGAGGGGAAAGACAACACTCAATACAAGGAAGGTCAGCCCAATTGGACTGGACTAAAAGCAAAGAGGTTTCCGGGATAAAATGAATGCTTCAAAGGTCAGCGGAGCAGGGGCTGGGGTCTGGGGAACATGGTTTGAGGGGACTTCTAAGTCAATTGGCAAAATAATTCTATTATGAAAACATTCTGCATCCCACTTTGAAATGTGGCGTCTGGGGTCCTAAATGCTAACAAGCAGCCATCTAAGATACATCAATTGGTCTCAACCCACCTGGAGCAAAGGAAAATGAAGAACACCAAGGTCACACGACAACTAAGAACCCAAGAGACAGAAAGGGCCACATGAGGCAGAGACCTACATCATCCTGAGACCAGAAGAACTAGTTGGTGCCCGGCCACAACCGATGACTGCCCTGTCAGGGAGCACAACAGAGAACTCCTGAGGGAGCAGGAGATCAGTGGGATACAGACCCCAAATTCTCATAAAAAGACCATACCTAATGGTCTGACTGAGACTAGAGGAATCCCGGTGGCAATGCTCCCTAGACCTTCTGTTGGCACAGGACAGGAACCATCACCGAAGACAACTCATCAGACATGAAAGGGACTGGTCAGCGGGGGGGAGAGAGATGCTGATGAAGAGAGAGCTAATTAAATCAGGTGGACACTGGAGAGTGTGTTGGCAACTCTTGACTAGAGGGGGAATGGGAGGATAGAGAGGGAAGACGGCAAAATTGGCACGAAACGAGAGACTGAAAGGGCTGACTCAATAGGGGGAGAGCAAGTGGGAGAAGGGAGTAAGATACACGTAAACTTACATGTGACAGACTGATTGGAATTGTAAATGTTCACTTGAAGCTTAATAAAAGTTAATTAAAAAAAGACATAATAACGTGTACTAAAAAAGATGTGGAGAAACTGAAACCCTCATACATTGCTTGTAACAATGTAAAATGGTACAGCCACTTTGGGAAAAAGTTTGGCAGTTCTTCAAAAAGATAAACACTGAGTTATTGTATGGCCTAGCAATTTCACTCCTAGGTATATACCCAAGAGAAATGAAAACATAAATCCACATGAAAATATTATATACAAATGTTCAAAGTAGCATTTTTCATAATAGCTGAAAAGTAGAAACAATCAAAATGTTCATCAACTACAATATGCTATATACCCACACAATGGGATATTATTCAGCAATTTTTTAAAAAATGAAGAATATATGGTTTAACATTAATGAACCTTAAAAACATTATGCTAAGGAAAAGAAGCCCATCACAAAAGAAAAACCTATTCCGTCAAGTAGATTACTTGTTGCCTAAGGCTGGAGGGCAGAGAAGATGGGGAGGAATGGAGAGTGACTGCTTATGGGTTTCTTTTGGGGGTGATGAAAACATCCTAAAATTGAGCATGATAATGGTTGTACAACTCTGTGAAAATAATAACTAAAAGCTATTTAATTGTACACTTTGCGTGGTGAATTATATGGTATGTGAATTGAATCTCAATCAAGTTGTTTAAAAACATAGCTTAAAAAAAAAACTTCAGATTCTAGGGCTAGGCAGAGTTCACATCAAAATCACAATCCATAAAAGGAAAAACTGATGAACTGCACTTTATGAAAATTAAAAACTTGCAGTGAATATTTTCAAACCACATATCTAACAAAGGCCTACTATCTAGAATATATAAAGAACTCTCAAGAGTCATGTGGTGCGATTAATTACTTCTGTGTGTGGCCTTTCTAGACATGGTCTTGTAACTCCCACTCAGGGGATTGGGCAGGACTGTATGACAGGGTAATTGTGGCCCACCAAGGGGACTGGTCAGTTTTGCCATCCCACTGGCCTTGAAATGAGCCACCCCAGAGGTGGGAAAGAGAAGAGCCCACCACCAAGGAAGGAGAGACCAGCACAAGAAACCTGGCAGCAGAAATCCAGCAGCAGGAGACAACACGGTGGGCTTCTCCACCCACGGAGAGAGAAAGTTGAAAGCCTTTGGAAAGAACCTATCCTGATGGAAGAACTGTATCCTGACATGTTCCTGTGCCTGAACTGTAACTGTTACTTCTCCAGTAAAGCATATAATTGTGAAAAAAAAAAGGCACCTCACATGGCAGGTGCTGGTCCAAGGGTTCAAGAACTCCCCCACAATTTTCGGAGAGACATTGTCTAAAGACATGAGGGCCTTGCAACTAGAAAAGGGGATGGTTTTAAGGATATTTTCGTGGCAAGTGAAAGTCAAGAAGACTCAGATCGAAATACCATCCTGGTCTTAAACCATCTGGCTAGGTGTGGGTACCGAGTTTCCAAAAGGAAGGCCCAAATATCACGACAATGAGGAAGATAGCTGGGGTTCCAAATATCACAGGGGCAGCGGAGCCTTCTGCAGGACCGGTGAGAAGTTATTATGCGGGTAGCGCCCCCTACCTCTGAGCGACAACTTAGAGGTTTTCTTGGGATGGCAGGTTTCTGTCGAATCTGGATACCAGGGTTTGGACTCATGGCAAAATTTGGTGGCCCGTACGGGGCCTCCAGCCGTTTGAGACGCGGTGGCCCGGCGGCGGGGCCCGGGCCTGATGGACAGTTCTCCTACCAAGTGGCCGCTGAGGACTCTCTTTGTCCCCGAGGCTGTCCCCAGACCCGGGCTCCCCTGCAGCGCCACCGGTCCCTAACCATACCAAAGAGATGGGTGAAAGCAAGACCTGACCAAGATCCTGAGGTGAGTCCGTGACCCTCTCCTCGTTGCGCTCAGGGCCGGGGCGGATAGGGCGGGCCAGCGTGGCTTTCAGATCTGGACCCGGGCCCTTGGTTTCTCAGACGAGTGGCGGCTTGGATGACTGTCCCTGTGAGTAGGATTGCAAGCAGGGACTCTTGGTGACTCTAGAGCTGGGCAGCAGTATCAGTGTGTGTCGGCCGTGGGTTTTTGTATCTGGATCGTTGTCTGCCTCTGCTTGCTGCACCCTGGTTTGGAGAAGTGGGTATAGACATCTCTGTCGGTTTAGATTGGGAGATTGAAGCCCCTCCGCCTGGCATTGAGGGTAGGAGGTATCTGGAGGATTGAAGTGGAGATTGAGACGTTCCTAGTAATGTGTTAGACCTCACTAAGATTCTCCTCACTCCCCCTTTCCTTTCTGGAGTTTGTCGTCTGAGTGTTTTTCTCTGTTTGTCAGGTTTGTCTGATGTACAACCTGCCTTGCTGTCTGGGAGGTTGAGACTGCAAGGTTATCGCCGTTATGTTTGTCGGTCTGTCTGTTTGTCTTATGTACCATTACTTGTCCCCATGAGGTTTTCGTTTTTTTTTTTTCTTCTCGGTGTCGTCATCTGGTAAATTCCTATTCATACAAAACCCCTCACCAGGTTCAAGAACAGTTTTAACCTAAGTTTTTGAGATTGACAATGCATTTCATTGGTCTGTGTACGGACTATTTTAGAAGACTTGCCCAAAGAAGTTAGGGTCCTAAGCTAGGGACCCAAGCAATCCTGAAAGAATTAGGGAAGAGATAGATTAAGCATTGTGCTCGTGAGAACCTCAAACTCTCCCCTTTGTCAAGCAAAGTTGATCCTGCCTGAGGCAGGAGAAAGGAGAGTTTAAAGAAAACAGATATTAGCATGGGAGGAGGCCCATCTCTTCCAGCTGAATCCGCACTGGGCTGCCTTTTGGCCAGTTGAAAAGGTAGAGTTATGAATGAGCCCTTGACCAAAAAGCGGATGATTCGCCTGTGTAACAGCATATGGCCTCAATACCGGTTGGGGGAACAAGAACAGTGGCCCCCAGAGGGGTCTTTACATTATGCTACAATACTTTAATTGGATTTGTCCTGCAGAAGAACTAAAAAGTGGGACCTTATGTACAAAAAAGAAAAGAAAGAAAATAAAAGAAAAAATTTCAAAGCCTTCATGTCTCTCTACCAGACCTTGCACCCCCCTAATCAGGTTTTCTTCCAGGGAAAATCAAAGGCCAAAGTACTCCCTGAATCCTCCTCAGAGGACCCCCTCCTAGAGACATGGGCTATGGCCACCGTTTCGGCTCCCCTTCCCCCGTATAGGGGAGGTGCGGTAGAAGCCGAGGGGTCGGACCGTGGAACCACAAGGTCTCCAAACAGAATGCTCGAGCCCGATTCTAGCTTGGCAGGCACACCAAAGGCGGATGGAGGAGGAGGATGAGACAGTGAAGGTCCGGCTACTTCAGGTATGGTCTCCCCTTCTCATACCCGTCGGGGTACCGTTTTGGGTGAGGGTGCCTCGGAGTCCAGTCAGGGCAATACCCCCTGAGAGAAGTTCCTGCCGGAGTGCATGATAAAGGGCAGCCACGGGGGACAATGCTGGTACATACTCCATTTTCCACCTCTGATCTGTGTAAGTGGAAGAGCCACAGCTCTGCCTACCGGAGTGACCCAAACAAAATGACTGAACTGTTTCTTTCTATTTTCTCCACTCACCGCCCTACCTGGGCAGATACACAGGCGCTCCTCACCACTCTGTTAACTTCAGAAGAACGCCCTATGGTGTTAGAGCAGGCTCGGAAAGAGGCTGATAGGCTCCATAACTTAGACCCTAGTAATGGAGCCCGACCCCCTGGGACAGAAGCCATTCCTACTAGAGATCCGGTTTGGAATCACAATCCTGAAGAAGGGGCGAGTAGACTTCATTTCTGTGGAGACTGCATAATCGTTGGGTTGAGAAACGGGGCCCACAAACCCAAGAGCTTACAAAAGTTTAGAGAAATTATCCAGGGAGGAAAGAGAGACCCATCCACTTTCTTAGAGTGACAGACACGTTTCCTCAGTACGCTGGTATGAACCCGGAAGAACCCAACAATGCCCGGCTGATAAACCTGACTTTTTTTTCGCAGAGTGGCCCTGATATCCAAAAAAAAAAATTACAAACATTAGAAGGAGGAGTTGGGATGCCAATAGGGCAGCCTCTTGAAGTAGCTTGGAAGGTGTTCAGTAACCGGAACCAGGTAGCAGAACAAAAATGAAAACAAAAGATGAAGGAATAGGCAGCCTCACTAGCAGCAGCCTTAGCGCCCCGCCCCCACATGAAGAAGAGAGAAGGGAGATAAGAAACATAAGATGGACCACTCCAGGGTCAACATTCCCTCTGGAGTTAGCTGTGACCATTTCTCCTATGGAAGTGGAAGGACCTCCCTTCACAGCCTAAGTGTACTGGACTCTTCACCACACTACTCAGCAATGGCAGAGTCATAAAGCTTGCAGGAGTGAAACCGTCGATCCATCACTCCAAGTCAAGCCCTGTCCGGCCTAGAGTCACAAAAGTGTTGGGGAGGCCAATCCATCGACGGTCTGAAGTTAAGACTTTATAGGGTTAAAAAAGAAAACTCTTTTCACTAACTTAGATGGGATCGCAAGATAAACATTTGGGTCTCTATCACTAGTGGGTCGGCAGTTCGAATCTACCAGGCACTCCTTGGAAACTCTGTGGGGCAGTTCTACTCCAACTCGACGGCACTGGGTCACTGGGTCTGGGTATCACTAGAGAAGTGTTAAACGTTATTGATCTCTGTCTGGACAGAGGGTTGTATGCTAACTCAGCCCTCAAGCCCTGTCTCATCAGGGTTGGTACTCTTGTACACACAGTTAAAATATTCTGATACTTAGAGGTGCGAGCTTGTTACAAACTTCATGAAGGATTTGATTTTTTTGACTGACCTCTCGGCTGCCAGCTTTTACCTGGCTACAATCCTTATTTATTAATAGAATCAGATTGGTTGTTATAGGCCTTTTAATCTGTTGCCATCTCCAATTTATGCCTGTATTGTGAGATGACATTCTCTGTCTCGAGTCAAACTGTCCAACGGATGCCTCAAACCTGAAGCAGCCAGAAGGCCCAATCCTTTCGCCTGAAACGCTTGGATCTATAAAGAGTAAGTTGAAACTTGGTATGAACATAGGTTTCAAAGAGGGGGGAATATGTGACCCCAATAGTCCCCAGCATGTTCTCTCCTTTTTCAAAATGGGTAACTGAGAGCTTGACATAACTAATTCTATGATAAACCTGTAAGTTTTTCTCTTTCATCTGCCTGCCTCCTTCACATACGTCTGTTAATAGCTTTGTTTTGGCGTAATGTTAATGACTTTGTTCTTTGTTTTAAATGGATGTACATAACCTTTCCTTATTTTGGACCACCTATGGCTTACCAACCCCCCCCCCCAGCAAAATCAGAGCCCGGGTATCTGATATGTACCTCTTTAGTCTGATAAAGAGTCTTGTCACTGTCCTGTGATGCATAACGGCTCAGGCCAGGCCACCTGCAGACTAGGAAGGCACTTGTAACCCTTGTAAGATTCTATATAAGCTCTAATGTAAAATTGCTCTTTGGGACTCTGCAGAGACAGCCCATGTTGCTGCTGGGTTCCTGGTAGTGTATACATCTCCTCAATAAAGCTTCTCACTCTTTCTTACTTGGAGTATGTTTCATCGGCTCGACTACTCCAGGGCTTGGATCCTAATCTGGTTACACTCTCTGCCTCTGTTCTTCAAAATATTTGAGAATGTCTTTTCTCTCTGTGATAACTTTATCACACCTGATGAGGCTGTTGGAAACTAGCTCCTATCAGGAGACTCTAGGCCTTTCTCTTCCTGTTTTTCCTTGTCCATATGGGTTTTTATTAGCAGCGTGTAGGTCCAAAGTGGAGGATTCCACCTCACCTGAGAGCTTGCATGAACAGCCTACCTTTTTGGGCTTACTCTTCCTTGTTTTCTTCCCACCGCTTTTTGCCTACAAACTTTTTAGCTTTGAGGAACTAAACAGTTTGTAACGGATTCATTATGGATCAGATTATAAAATAATTCTCTATGCCTTTATGGCCCACTTGAGAACTTGTGGAGATAAAAAAACTTAACATTTATTCTTCAGGCATCTCAGAGGGGTATGTGTACGAGTATTCTTTGGGAAATTGCCAAATCATTTTGTGGATTGTTAGTTTGATAATCACTGAAGAAGAAAAGAGCTAAATTTTCCGTGTTCAAATCTTTTGGTGAAAGTAAATTTATTTCTGTAAAGCATAACATGTTTACTCTATGGGGAAGACAGTAGGTTGGCATCTAATCTGTTGTCAATGTGAGTAAAAAATCTCAGTTAATAAGTGCCCAAATCTCACCCATACATTGTTGGTGAGAGTATGAACTGCTACAAACTTTTGGAAAAGCAATCTGGCAATATTTAGGGAAATAAAAAAAATACAGATATTACTTTACCAAATAATTGGACCGAATAGTTTGACTTAAGAATCCTAGAGAAATTAAAGTCCCAGAATAAAAGGACGCAAGAATAAGGATGCTTCTTGTAGCTTTGTTCCTGTAACAGACAACTGGAAAAAACCTGCATATCCAGTAGGAAAATGCTTGGCTAAATATAGTACATTCATATAATGGAATGTTTTGCTGCTGTTTAAACAAATTTACCTTTTTTGATTCTTTTAACCTAGAGGGTATTATTATGGATTTTTTAGTGAGAAAAATAAACTGCAGAATATCTAGTGTAATCCCATTTAGGAGAGAGGAGAGAAGAATGAAGGAATGTAAGATTAACTTTCTTTTTTAAAATATTTTTTGAAAGCTATATATATCATGAAATACTTAAGACACCTATGAACATGTAATGAACCTCTGTTCTCACCACCCAACATAACCTGTATTTTAAGTTCTCTGTGTACCTATCCTCATTACATTTCTCTCTTCCCCCACTGCCAGAGGTAACCATTATTTTAAACTTGGTGATTATCTTTCTCTTGCATTTCTTATGCTTTTGTGACATAGGAAATTTTTCTAGCATGGGTTATTTTTGCAAATGTTGAAGAGGAATTCCAAAAAAAAATGAGAGTTAAAAAGAAGAAAAAAATAAGTCCCTATCTGAATTTTATCTGGATTACTGTATGTAACAGGGATCAACTGAAATTTCTTCTGAGGGCAGGATCCAGGAAGCAACTGAGTCAAAAGGAAATTCAAGTATACCCCAATGGAAGCAATCTCCAGCAAATAACGAATTTCTGTGAGCAAGATGCCCAAAATTGGAAGGAAAAAAAAATCCTAGTTCCCAATTCAGTTCCAAGGTAATTTGTAACTAGATAAAAATCTATGAACTTCAATTGCCTTGGAGGAATCTGAAGGAAATGAGATTGCTCATAGATGTATCAATTGTTTCTCATATCGTATTAGCTTAATTGCACATTAAGCTTCTGCTATGTGCAAAACATTTTAGGAATGATTTAGACCCAGGCCATTTAGTGGAACAACTCTATGGACAGCTGACTAGAACATTCATGATTTTAAGCCCTCATCCCTTAGGAGAAGGCAGAACTATTGATAAAATCTACGTAAAGACTAAAAATTTTGCCTATTCTTGCCACTGTTTGAGATAGCTTGGGTGTTAACATGTTAATTTTGTATAGGTCCTTTTTATGATAGCGGTATTTGACACCATTTTTTTTTTTTAATGATGGGTTCATTTGCAGGACACTGCTTGGTTGTTATTACCTTAGTGTTCAAGGGTGCAAATTGCTAAGAAAATTACAGAGTAAAACTTGACAAGCTAGACTTAGATTTTGACATTAAAGATAAATGTTTGTGGAATGTGAAAGATTTCTTTACGAGTTACATTAATTAAGTAGAATGTTTTATAAAGATTAAAAAAAAATAAGAGTCTAATAATTTGTAGACTAGGAACATTCCTCAAAATTTGTTTTCAAAATATTTGTCCAATTTTCCCATTGACTTCCTTTGTGAAATTAGAGGTATAGCTCTTTTATTAAAATTTTCTTAAGATAAAGTAAAATTACACTTGTGGAGCACATCTTTGTTTAACATTAAAAAAAAACCTGATACTTCTAGATAAAAGAATTGGCAACATATTTTTTTTTAAAAAAGGAATTCATAGCATATAAGGTTATTTTTATTAGCTCAAAAAACAAAGAGGACATTAGATGAAAGGAAAAACGGTGAGTCAATGGAACAGAACACACGACAAAAAATAAAATAGAATAAACTTAGCTGTCATTGGTGTAACCCTTTTTGGTTATGCAGATACTATTTTCTAGTGCTTTTTTTATTGTGCTTTAAGTGAAAGTTTACAAATCAGGTCAGCCTCTCATACAAAAATTTACATACACCTTGCTATACACTCCTAATTGCTCTCCCTCTGATGAGATAGCACAGTACTTCCCTCCACTCTCTCTCTTCGTGTCCACTCAGGTAGCTTCTGGCCCCTTCTGCCCTCTCGTTTCCCCTCCAGACAGGAGATGCCAACATAGTCTCATGTGACCACTTGATCCAAGAAGCTTGTTCTTCACCAGTATCATTTTCCATCCCCTATTCCAGTCCGATTCCTGTCTAAAGAATTGACTTTGGGAACGGTTCCTGCCCTGGGCTAACAGAAAGTCTGGGGTCCATGGCCCTGGGGGTCCCTCTAGTCCCAGTCTGACCATTAAGTCTGGTCTTTTTACCAGGATTTGGGGTCTGCTTCCCACTGCCTACTGCTCCCCCAGGGTTTCTCTGTTGAGTTCCCTGTCAGGGCAGTCATCGGTTGTGGCCGGGCACCATCTAGGTCTTCCGGTCTTAGGCTGATGTAGTCTCTGGTTTATGTGGTCCTTTCTGTCTCTTAGGCTCATAATTATTTTGTGCCTTTGGTGTTCTTTATTCTTCCTTGTTCCAGGTGGGTTGAGACCAACTGATGCATCTTTGATGGCTGCTTGCTAGCGTTTAAGACCCCAGACGCCACTATCCAAAGTGGGATGCAGAATATTTTCTTAATAGATTTTATTATTCCAATTGACTTTGATGTCCCCTGAAACCATGGGCCCCCAAACCCCTGCCCCTGCCCCTGCTACGTTGGCCTTTGAACTTTTCAGTTTACTAAGGAAAATTCTTGGGTTTTGGTTTAGTCCATTTGTGTTGACCTCTCCTGCATTGTGTATTGTCTTTCCCTTTAACTTTTTTTTTACCTAAGATGAAACTTATCTACTATCTAATTAGTGAATACCCCCTCCCTCCCACCCTCCCTCCCCACTCTCGTAACCATCAAAGAGTATTTTCTTCTCTGCTTAAACTGTTTCTCCAGTTCTTATAATAGTGGTCTTATACAATATTTGTCCTTTTGCAATTGACTAATTTCACTCAGCATAATATCTTCCAGATTTCTCCATGTTATGAAAAGTTTCATGGATTCTCTATTGTTCTTTATCGATGGGTAGTATTCCATTGAGTGAATATATCATAGTTTATTTATCCATTCATTCTTCGATGGCCACCTAGGTTGCTTCCATGTTTTTGCTGTTGTAAACAGTGCTGCAGTGGACATGGGTGTGCACATATCTGTTTGTGCAAAGGCTCTTATTTCTCTAGGATATATTCCAAGGAGTGGGATTGCTGGATCATATGGTAGTTTTATTTCTAGCTTTTTAAGGAAGGGCCAAATCTATTTCCAAAGTGGTTGTACCATTTTCCATTCCTACCAGAAGTGTATAAGTGTTCCAGTCTGTCCACATCCTCTCCAACATTGATTATTTTGTGTTTTTTGGATTAATGCCAGCCTTGTTGGAGTGAGATGGAATCTCATTGCAGTTTGGATTTGCATTTCACTAATGGCTAATGACTGAGAGTATTTCCTCATGTATTTGTTAGCCGCCTGAATGTCTTCTTTAGTGAAGTGCCTGTTCATATCCTTTGCCCATTTTTTTTCGTTGGGTTATTTGACTTTTTGTGGTTGAGTTTTAGCAGAATCATGTAGATTTCAGAAATCAGGCACTGGTGGGAAATGTCATCGCTGAAGACTTTTTCCCAATCTGTAGGTAGTCTTTTTACTCTTTTGGTGAAGTCTTTGGATGAGCATAGGTGTTTGATTTTTAGGAGCTCCCAGTTATCTGGTTTCTCTTCATCATTTTTGGTAATGTTTTGTATTCTGTTTATGCCCTGTGTTAGGGTTTCTAGGGTTGTCCCTATTTTTTCTTCCTTGATCTTTATCGTTTTAGACTTTATGTTTAGGTCTTTGATCCATTTGGAGTTAGTTTTTCTGCATGGTGTGAGGCATGGGTCTTGTTTCATTTTGTTGCAGGTGGATATCAAGTTATGCTAGTACCGTTTGTTAAAAAGACTATCTTTTCCCCAATTAACTGACACTGGTCCTTTGTCAAATATCAGCTGTTCGTGTGTGGATGGATATATATCTGGATTCTCAATTCTGTTCCATTGGCCTATGTGTCTGTTGTTGTACCAGTACCAGACTGTTTTGACTACTGTGGCAGTATAATAGATTCTAAAATCAGGTAGAGTGAGACCTCCCACTTTGTTCTTCTTTTTCAGTAATGCTTTTCTTATCTGAGGCCTCTTTGCCTTCCATATGTTTCTCCATCTCATTAAAGAATGTCGTTGGAATTTGGATCAGAATTGCATTGTGTCTATAGATGGCTTTTGGTAAAATAGACGTTTTTACAATGTTAAGTCTTCCTATCCATGAGCAAGGTATGTTTTTCCACTTGTGTGGGTCTTTATTGGTTTCTTGCTGTAGCGCCTTGTAGTTTTCTTTGTATAGGTCTTTTACATCTCTGGTTAGATTTTTCCTAAGTATTTTATCTTCTTAGTGGCTACTGAAAATGGTATTGATTTGGTCATTTCCACTTCGATGCTCTTTTTGTTGGTGTAGAGGAATCCAACTGATTTTTGTATGTTTATCTTGCATCCTGATACTCTGCTGAACACTTCTATTAGTTTCAGTAGTTTTTATTATTATTATTATTCTTTTGGGTTTTCTGTGTATAAGATCATGTCATCTGCAAATAGAGATACTTTTACTTCTTCCTTACCAATCTGAATGGCCTTTATTTCTTTATCTAGCCTAATGGCTCTGGCTAGGAGCTCCAGCACAATGTTGAATAAGAGTGGTGATAAGTGGCATCCTTATCATGATCTCAAGGGGAATGCTTTCAGAATCTCTCCATTGCGGATGATGTTGTCTATTGGCTTTGTATAAATTGCCCTTGATTATGTCGACAAATGTTCCTTCTATTCCTATTTTGCTGAGAGTTTTTATCATGAATGGGTGTTGGACTTTGTCAAATGCCTTTTCTGCATCAATTGATAAAATCATGTGGTTCTTGTCTTTTTTTTATTTCTGTGGGGAATTCCATTAATTGTTTTTCTAATGTTGAACCATCCCTGCATACCTGGTATGAATCCCACTTGGTCATGGTGAATTATTTTTTTGATATGTTGTTGAATTCTCTTGGCTAGAATTTTGTTGAGGATTTTTGCGTGTATGTTCATGAGAGATATAGGTCTGTAATTTTCTTTTTTTGTATTGTTTTTAGCTGGTTTTGATATCAGGGATATGCTGGCTTTATAGAATAAGTTAGAAAGTATTCCATCCTTCTCTATGCTTTGAAATACCTTGAGCAGTAGTGGTCTTACCTCTTCTCTGAAAGTTTGGTAGCACTTGGCAGTGAAGCTGTCACGGCCAGGGGTTTTTTTCTTAGGAAGGTTTTTGATTACCTTTTCAATCTATCTTTTTTTTAAATGGGTCTATTTAGTTCTACCTCTGTTACTGTTAGTTCTGGTGGGTAGTGTGTTTCTAGAAATTCATCCATTTCTTCTAGGTTTTCAAATTTGTTAGAATACAATTTTTCATAGTAATCTGATATGATTCTTTTCATTTCAGTTGGGTCTGTTGTGATATGGCCCATCTCATTTCTTATTCAGGTTATTTGTTTCCTTTTCTGTATTTCTTTAATCAATCTGGCCAATTGTTTATCAATTTTATTAATTTTTTCAAAGAACCAGCTTTTGGCCTTGTTAACTCTTTCAGTTGATTTTCTGTTCTCTAATTCATGTAATTCTGCTCTAATTTTTATTATTTGTTTTCTTCTGGTGCCTGAGGGTTTCATTTGTTGCTCTCTTTCTATTTGTACAGGTTGTAGGGATAGTTCTTTGATTTTGGCCCTTTCCTCTTTTTGTATGTGTTTTATTTATTGATATAAATTGATCTCGGAGCACTGCTTTCGCTGTGTCCCAAAGGCTCTGATAGGAAGTGTTTTCATTCTCATTGGATTCTATGAATTTCTTTATTCCCTCCTTAGTGTCTTCTATAACCCGCTCTTTTTTGAGCAGGGTATTGTTCACTTTCTGATTATTTCATTTCTTTCCCTGGTTTTTCTGTTATTCATTTCTACTATTATGGCCTTTTGGTTTGAGAAGATGCTTTGTAATATTTCAATGTTTTGGATTTTGGAAAGGCTTGGTTTATGACCTGACATGTAATCTATTGTAGAGAATGTTCCATGGGCACTAGAAAAGAAAGTATACTTTGCAGCTGTTGGGTGAAGTGTTCTGTATAAGCCTATGAGGTCAATTTGGTTGATTGTGGCAATTACATCTTCCGTGTCTTTATTGAGTTTCTTACTGGATGTCCTGTCCTTCACCGAAAGTGGTGTGTTGAAGCCTCCTGTTATAATTGTGGAGATGTCTATCTCACTTTTCAATGCTGTTAGAGTTTGTTTTATGTGTCTCGCAGCCGTGTCATTGGGTACATAAATATTTAATATGGTTATATCTTCTTGGTAAATTCTCTCTTTTAATCATTATGTAGTGTCTTTCTTCATCCTTTGTGGTGGATTTAACTTTAAAGTCTATTTTGTCAGAAATTAGTGTTGCCATTCCTGCTCTTTTGTGATTGTTGTTGGTTGATATATTTTTTTCCATCCATTGAGTTTTAGTTTGTTTGTGTCTCTAATTCTAAGGTGTGCCTCTTGTAGGCAGCATATAGCTGGATTATGTTTTTCTTTTTCTCCAATCTGCAACTCTCTGTCTCTTTTTGGTGCTTTTAGTCCATTTACATTTAGCGTAATTATAGATAAGTAGGAATTTGGTGCTGTCATTTTGATGCCTTTTTTGTGTGTTTTTGACAATTTCATTTTTCCGTTTACTTTTTTGAGCTGAGAAGTTTTTCTTTGTAAATTTTGTTTTCCTCATTTTCATTGTAGTTGAATTAATTTTTGCTGAGTCCTTATGTTTATCTTGGTTTTTATTTTGAAGTATGTAATTGTTACTCCTCTTTGTGGTTACCTAAATATTTACCCCTATTTTTCTAAGTAAAAATTAACTTGTGTCACCCTATATTGCCTTGATTTCCTCTCCACATGGAAGATCTATGCCTCCTATATTTAGTCCCACCGTATGGATTATTGTCATCTTTTACATAATGACGTCAATGATTCCCTGTTTTGTGCTTTCTCCTTTTTTATTAATGTTTTTTGTTTTTGTGATTTCCCTATCTGAGTTGATATCAGGATGTTCTGTTCTGTGTCTTTGTGTTGTGCTGATATCAGATATTATTGATTTTCTGAGCAAAGAATTTCCTTTAATAATTCTTGTAGGTTTGGTTTGGTTTTTGCAAATTCTCTAAGCTTGTGTTTATCTGTAATTGTCTTAATTTCACCTCCATATTTGAGACAGAGTTTTGCTGGTTATATGATTCTTGGCTGGCAATTTTTCTCCTTCAGTGCTCTATATATGTCATCCCATTGCCTTCTTGCCTGCATGGTTTCTGCTGAGTAGTCTAAATTTATTCTTATTCGTTCTCCTTTGTAGGTGACTTTTCATTTATCCCTGGCTGCTTTTAAAATTTTCTCTTTATCTTTGGTTTTGGCAACTATGATGATAATATGTCTTGGTGATTTTCTTTCGGGATATATCTTGTATGGGGTTTGATGACCATCTTGGATAGATATCCTTTCATCTTTCACAATGCCAGCAATGTTTTCTGCTAACAGATCTTCAACTATTCTCTCTGTATTTTATGTTATCCCTCCCTGTTCTGGAATTCCAATTACATGCAAGTTATTCTTCTTGATAGAGTCCCACACGATTCTTAGGGTTTCTTCAGTTTTTTTAATTCTTTTATCTGATTTTTCTTCTAATATATTGGTGCCAATTGCCTTAGACTTCATCTCCCCAATTTCTGCATTCCAGTTCCTCAATTCTGTTCTTCTGACTTCCTATTGATTTGTCTAATTCTGTAATTTTATTGTTAATCTTTTGGATTTCTGAATGCTGTCTCTCTAAGGATTCTTGCAGCTTATGAAATCTTTCACTGTCTTCTTGAATAATCATTTTGGTTTCTTCAACTGCTTTATCTGTGTGTTCCTTGGCTTTTTCTGTACATTGCCTTGTTTCATTTCTGAGTTCACCCCTGATTCCTTGAAGTGCTCTGTATATTAGTCTTTTATATTCTACATCTGGCAATTCCAGGGATATATCTTCATCTGAGAAAGGTCTTGATTCTTTGATTTGGGGGCTTGTAGAAACAATCATGGTCTGCTTCTTTATGTGATTTGATATCGACTGTTGTCTCCAAGCCATTTATAAGTTATTGTAATGATTTATTTTATATTTGCCACCTGAGTCTTTTCTTCTTTTGTTTTGTTTCAGTATACCCAGATGGGCTACTAGAGTGTGTTAACTTGATTGTTGGATCCTTTGAATCACTTATGTCCTGTTACCAGCTGGTTTGAGCTGTTACCAAGTATATGAGCCTATGAGTCCATTCACTATTCTTGAATAGAATAAGCTCAGGTGTCCTGATTGTGGGTCACCTAGTGTGTGGTGTAGGCTCTCACCTTCTATCTTAGAGGAGTAGTGATGATGGTTTTAGGCACCAGTTTCTAGTAGCAGCAGGGGTCACACTCCGAGGAAGGCAGGGTGCTGACAGCCTTCCCCCAAGTCCCAGTGTGGAAGAAGCATCTCTGTTCTCTAGAGCGCCCTGGTGGGTAAGCTTTGCAGCTGTTCCTTAGGCACCCAATGCTTATACCTCTAAAGACTGGTAGGCACCACTATCCTCAGACCCCTTTAGCAAGTGGCTAGATGGTGTGGATGGAACCTCAGCCCTCAGTTCCTTGCTGTGGGTCAGTGAGGTCTCTGTTTAATAGGTAGAGCGGTATCAGACCTCCAAAACCTGCCTCTCCCCTGCTCAGCTGAAACAATTACAGTCGGATTTCTAACAGAATTGCTTTTGCATTATAATAGCCACCTGGTTCCATGTAGGGGTGAAAGTCAAAGACTGTGGATCTCTTATGCCTGGATGGAGCTGCTTCTGTACTGTTCAGGAAAGTCAGGAAAGGATTTTTCCCCTGACTGTTAATTGCTGCTTTTCTCAGGCCAGGAGAATGGGTTAGAGAAAAAAATGTAGAGCAGTTCTCTCTCTGGCCCAGGGAATTCGAATGTTAATGAAACCGGCTGGGGCAGGGAGGGAAGGGATCAGGTAGGTAGGAGAGAGTAGCGGTAAAGTAGACAAAATCACTTGTCTTGTGTGGCGAGGGCTGTTTTATCTGAGATTCCAGAGGGGTGTATAGCCTGTGTACAATCGCAGGGTCCCCGTGGTGATTGCCCCTGGGGGTTAGGGCTGCGTCCTGTGCTTGCCTTGTCTCAGGAGCCACCATCAGCCCTGCCACACTTGTTCCAAAGTCCAACACCAAGAAATCAGGACTGGGGCGCTGCGCACCAGGCTCTGGAACTGGTCGCTGCTTCAGCGCGGTCTGTCTTTCCCCGGTCAGCTAGGCCGGTGTGTGGCCTGCATGTGCTGGCTGGGTCCCTGCTGAGATTGCCTCAGGGGGTTAGGGCTGTGTCCCCTGCTTGCCTTGTCTCAGGAAGCCACAATCAGCCCCACCGCTCTGGCACCAACGCACCGCATCATAGGCCCAGGGCTGCGGCAGGGCATGCCAGGCTCCGGAACTGGTCGCTGCTTCAGCGTGGGGTCTCTCACTCCCCTGTCACTCAGGTCGATTCCTTATGGTGTTTGATGTCAGGGTTTGTAGATTGTCATGTATGTAATCTATTCACTTGGTTTTTTGAGCCTTTGTTGCAATAGGGTTCAGCGGAATCTTCTGCCTAGTCAGCCATCTTGGTCCCACCTCCTCTAGTGCTTTTTTGAAGTTGTACCTTTTTAGCAAGAGGTTAATCTGGGCTGATTGGGGGTTAGAAGAGAAGCAGCAGAACAGAATGGACACTCATAAGAGTTGTTGTGTGCTGTTGAGTTGATTCCAACTCACGGCGACCTTATAAAACAGCATAGAACTACCCCATAGGGTTTCCGTAATCTTTACTGGGGCAGATCTCCAGGTCTTTTCTCCCGCAAAACCGCTGGTGGGTTCAAATCGAGGACCTTTCGGTTAGCAGCCACGTATTAACCATTGCGCCACCAGGTTTCCAAACCTGTTGCCATTGAGTTGATTCCGATTCATAGCAACCCAATAGGTCGGAGTAGAACTGCTCCCTACGCTTCGCAAGGAATGCCTGGTGGATTCATACTGCTGACTTTTTGTTTAGTAGCTGTAGCTCTTAACCACAATGCCACCAGTGTTTTCATTCAAAGGGTAGTAATCAGTAAATGATTATATGAATATAGTGTATTAGTGGAGATATATAGCCAAAAAATACCATAAAACCTGTGAAAGCTGGAACCTGTGTAAGGTGGAAACCTGTCAGAGAAGGAAAACTCAGATATTTCCCACTAAAATGAGTGATAGAAAAGCGGTAAGACTGCACCCATTCAAAGGCGGAAAACTTGCAAGACCTGGAAAAACAAGGCAGTCCGGTCATGTTCTGGCTCTCACAGATTTCATTGTAACCGAGAAGCCTATTTTTCTGAAACATAACTAAGAAGGCATAAAAATTCCTTAAAGGACGTTTTGAAGTAATGACTTTTTTATTAAACTATTTTATTGTGTTTTCAGTGAAAGTTTACACAGCAAATTAGGTTCCCATTTAGCAATTTCTGCACAATTTGCTCAGTGACATTGGTTATATTTTTCAAAGTGTGTCGACTTTCTCATTTCCATTGTGGTTATTTTGTTTCCAGTAATCTAGTTTCCCTGCCCCTTTGCCTTCTTGCCTTTACTTTTGAGTAAATGTTGATCTTTTGGTCTCACATAGATGATTTTTAAAGGAGCACAGTATGAGTTATGAATAATATTCCATATTTTATGAGCCAGTCCATTGTTTAGCTTAAAGATGACCTCATGGAATAGTTTTGGTTCAAGGTTTAAAGGGTATCTCAGGGTGACAGTCTTGGGGAGTCTTCCAGTCTCAACTGGTCCAGTAAGTCTGGACTTTTTTTAAGAATTTGAGTTCTGTTCCATGTTTTTCTCCTCTTATATCAGGGTCCACCTATTGTGTTCCTGATTAGAATGGTTGGTAATGGTAGCTGGGCATCATGTAGTTCTTGTGGTCTCAGGGTAGATGAAGTTGTGGTTTGTGTAGACTGTTAGTCCTGTGGACTAGTTTCTTTTTTGAGTCCTTGATTTCCTTCATTTTCTTTTACTCTGGACTCATAGAGACCAGTAGTTGTAATTTAGATGTTTGCCCAAAAACTTTTAAGGCCCCAGACACTACTCACCAAACTAGCATGTAGAATATAAACATTGTGTACAATATTATACCAAATGACTGAGTTGTCCCATGAGACTATGGTCCTAAACCTTTAGACCACGTAAACCAATCCCATGAAGTGTTTGGTTAAGTCTAAGAAGTATACGTGTTTGTGCCCTCTATGTGCTGTATTATATATATATATATATATATATATATATATATATACCTGCATATAGATAACATCTCTATATATGCCCACACATATACATATAATATATATACACACATATACATACCTATACAATTGTATGCACACATGCATACACATGTAACCACACTCTTATTTTTCAGTTGTATATGTCATAACGTTTGCCCAAAAACATCCTTTTTTGTGTACTTCTTAGTGACGTCATTTACCTAGGTCAAGCTCTGCATAATTCATTTACATTTGGTGTTATACTTCCCATCACCAGAAATAACAAGTGTGTACTCTCTAGGAAGTGATTCTCCCTCCCCCCGCACCTATTCCTGGTAACCACCAGTGATCATTGGTTTCAAAATGTATACCTATCTTGTCTTTTTGTAATAGTGAGATCATACAGTATTTGTAATTTTTGCGATTGAATTATTTCAGTCAGCATAATGTTCTCCATATTCATCCATATTATATTTTGAGAACTCATCATTATTCTTTATGGCTGCATAGTATTCCATTGTATGTACATATCACAGTTTGTTTATCCATTCATTCATTGATGCGCACTTAGATTGTTTCCATCTTTTTGCTGTTGTAAATAGTAGTGCTGCAATGAACATAGGTGTGCATATGTCTGATTGTGTCTTTAGTATTAGCTAGTATTAGCTCTCAAGGGTATATACCTGGAAGTGGGATTGCTGGATCATAAGGTAGTTTTATTTCTAGTATTTTTTTTTTTTGAGACAGTGCCATACCATTTTCCATAGTGGTTGTATCATTATACAATCCTACCAGCAGTGGATAAGGGTTCCAATCTCCCCATAACCTCACCAGCATTTGTTGTTTTCTGTTTTTTTCATAAGTGACATTTTTGCAGGGGTGAGATGGTATGTCATTATAGTTTTGAATTGCATCTCTCTAATTAGGAAAGCTTGGTGGCATAGTGGTTAAGAGCTATGGTTGCTAACCAAAAGGTCGGCAGTTCAAATCCACCAGGTGCTCCTTGGAAACCGTATGGGGCTGTTCTACTCTGTCCTATAGGGTTGCTATGGGTTGGAATCGACTTAACAGCAGAGAGTTTAAAGGCTAGTGGTCGTGGACATCTTTTCATGTGTCTGTTGATTGCTTGAATGTCCTCTAGTGAAGTGTCTGTTTAAGTTCTTTGCCCAGTTTTTAACTGAATTGTTTGTCATTTTGTTGTTGCAGTTTTCTACATATTTTAGAGATTAGACCCATATCAGTCTGTTATTCACAAAGATCTTTTCCCAGTCTGTAGGTTCTCTGTTTGTAGGTTCTCATTTTACTCTTTTGATAAAGTCTTTTGATGAGCACAAGTACTTAATTTTGAGGAGGTCCCAGTTACCTAATTTAACTTCTGTTGTTCCTGCATTAATAGTTGGGCTGGATTATTTATTTTTTAAATTAAGTCCCATAGTTTTGTGTCTCTCTCTTCTTCCAAGAACTTTACAGTTTTAACATTTAGGTCTTTGATCTACTTTGAGTTAGTTTTTATGTATGGCATGAAGTATGGCTCCTGTTTCATTTTTCTGCACATGGATATCCAATTTTGCCCACACTATTTGTTAAAAAGACTGTTTCTTTCCCATTGAATAGACTTTGGGCCTTGTCAAAAATCAGTTGCCCGTAGATGGGTGGATTTAGTTCTGGGTTCTCGATTCTATTCCACTGATCTATGTGTCTAGCATTGAACCAGTACTAGGCTGTTTTGATTACTGTAGGTATATAGTATATTTCGAGACTGGGGAGTATGAGGCCTCCTACTTTGTTCTTCTTCAATAATGGTTTGGCAGATTGGAGCCTTTCCATGTAAACTTGGTGATTAGTTTTTTCCATTTCACTAAAGAATGTTCTTGGAACTTGGATTAGGATTGCATCGTATCTATAGAGAGCTTTGGGTAGTATTGACATTTTCAGAATATTAAGTCTTCCAATCCATGAGCATGGAATGTGCTTGCATTTATGCAGGTCTCTTTCAGTCTCTTGTAGTAGTGTTTTGTAATTTTCCTTGTATAAGTCTTTCCCATCCCTGGTTAGGTTTATTCGTAGGTATTTTATCATTTTGGGGACTATTGTAAATTGTATTTTCTTCTTGATTTGCTTTTCAGAGTTCTCTGTGTTAGTGTAAAGGAACCCAACTGATTTTTGTGTGTTGATCTTGTAACCTGTAATGTTGTTGAATTCTTCTATTAGATCCATAGCTTTCTTATGTGTTCTTTGGGATTTTCCATGTATAGGATCATGCCCTCTGTGAATAGGGACAGTTTTGCTTCTTCCTTTCTGATTTCGATACACTTTATTTTTCTTTCTTGCTTTATTGTTTTGGCTAAGACTTTCAGTAATATATTCAATAAAAGTGGTGATAGTGGACATCCTTGTTTCATTCCTGTTCTCAAGCGGAAGGGTGTCAGCCTTTTTCCATTGAGAATAATGTTGGCAGATGGTTTTGCATATATACACTTAATTATGTTGAGGAATTTCCCTTCTACTATTTTGCTGAGAGTTTTTATCAAGAGAGCGTGTTGGATTTTACCAAATACCTTTTTCTGTATAAGTTCAGATGATCATGTGGTTCTGTTCCTTTGTTGTAATTATGTGGTGAGTTAAATTGATTGATTTTGTAATGCTGAACCACCCTTGCATTCCTGGTATGAATTCAACTTGATCATGATGTATGATTTTCTTAATATGTTGTTGAATTCCTTTTGCTAGAACTTTGTGGAGAATTTTTTTTTTCCTTGTGGTGTCTTTCTTTGGCTTTTGTGGCAGGGTGATGCTGGCTTCATAGAATGAGTTAGGGAGTATTCCTTCCTCTTCTGTGATTTTGAGTAGTTTCCGTAGAGCTGGTGTCACCTCTTCTCTGAATGTTTGGTAAAATTCCCTGGGGAAGCCATCTGGTCCTCTTTTTATTATTATTATTGTTCTTTTTTCTGGAGGGGGAGCTTTTTGATGACATCTTCAATCTCTTCTTTTGTTAGGATCCATTTCAATTTTCTACCTCTATTTGTGTTAGCTTAGGTAGATAGTGTGATCCTAGGAATTTGTCCTTTTTTTTCTAGGTTTTCAAATTTGTTTGTTTCTCATAGTATTTGTGTTCTGACTCTCTTTATCTCCATTGGATCTGTTGTAACTTCTCCACTCTCTTATTCTGATTGTTTGCATCTTCCCTTTTTTTTTTCCTTTGCCAATCTTGCCATTAGCTTGGTTGTTTTATCGATCCTTTCAAAGAACCAACTTCTGGTCTTGTTGATTCTTTCTGTTGTTTTTCTCTTTTCTATTTCATTTATTCCTGCCCTGATCTTTATTATTTCCTTTTTTCTGGGAGGTTTGGTCTTCTTTTGCTCCTTTTTAAAAATATTTGTTCAAGTTTTTGCATTAAGTTATTGGTTTTACATCTTTTTTAATGTAAGCATTTATCGTTACGAATTTTGCTCTCAGCACTGCTTTTGCTGTGGTTTGGATATGTTATTTTCATTTCATTCTAATATTTTTTAATTTCTCTTTTGACTTCTTCTGTGACCCAGTTGTTTTTTAGGAGTGTGGAGCTCTGGTGGAGTAGTGGTTAAGAGCTCGGCTGCTGACCCAAAGATTGGCAGTTTGAATCCACCAGCCATTCCTTGAAAACCCTATAAAGGCAGTTCTACTCTGTTCAGTGGGGTCACTATGAGTTGGAATCAACTCCATGGCAATGAGTTTGGTTTGGTTTAATTTCCACGCATTTTTTCCATTATTTTTCCTGATTATTGATTTCTAGCATCACACTATTATGGTCAGAAAAAACAGTTTGTATGATTTCAATTTTTAAAAATGTATTGAGGTTTGCTTTGTGATCAAACACATGATGTATTCTGGAGAATGTTCCATGTGCATTGGAGAAGAATGTGTATTATGCTGCTGTTGGGTGGTGTTTGCTACATATGTCCATTAGGTCTAGTTGGTTTATAGTGTTATTCAGGTCTTCTATGTCTTAACTGATTTCCTTCCCACTTGTTCTGTTGTTGGCAGTGGCATATTGAAATCTCCAACTATTATACTACAACTGTCTTATTTCTCTCTTTAGTTCCATTACAGTTTGGTTTACCAATTTTGGGGCATTGGCTGGCATTGGGTGTGGAAACCCTGGTGGCGTGGTGTTTAAGAGCTACGGCTGCTAACCAAAAGGTAGGCAGTTGAAACCCACCAGGAGCTCCTTGGAAACCCTGTGGGGCAGTTCTACTCTGTCCTATAGAGTTGCTATGACTCCAGTATTGACTCGATGGCAATGGGTTTGGTTTGGGTTTGGGTTTGGGATTGGGTGTATAAATATAATTGCCATATCTTTGTTTATTGACCCTTTCATCATTATATAGGGTCCTTCTTTGTCTCTTAAAATAGATTTTAACTTAAAGTATAATTTGTCAGATATTAATTTTGCTACTCCTGCTCTCTTTTTGTTGCTTTTGCTTGGTATGTTTTTTTTCCATCCTTCGATTTTTAACCTATTTATGTCTTTGTGACTAAGGTGTGGCTCTTGTAGACAACATACTGATGGATCATGTTATTTTAATCCATTCTGCTACTCTGTGTTTCTTGACTGGTGAATTTAATCCATGCACATTCAGTGTGTTTATCAATAGGGATGAATATACAGCGGCCATTTCGTTATACTGTTTTTTGTGTGTTGTTAAATTTCCTTGCTCTACTTTCTGTGCTGAGTTCTTTCTGTATATGAATTTTTTTCCTATCATTTATGATTGTTGATTTTTTGTAGACTGAACTTTTTGTTTTTCTTCCCTTATGATTTCGTGAGTAGATTTATTAATTTTCTCTGTGGTTACCATGAGGTTTACATTTAATATCTTACAATTAAAACAGTCTGTTAAACCATATTTTAAACAAATAATGCACATGTTATATGTTTTTTCCATCTGTGCCCTTGACCCACGAGGTATTTTCATAAGTGCAGTATGCTAATTTTTTTACAGGAACATGTAAAAAATTAGCACAGCATGTTTACGAAAATACCTCATGGGGGAAGGTGCAGTTGGCAAAAAAAGGGAAGACACATTATTTATGTAAAATACGGTATATCCTTCTTAAAAAATTGCATTGTACTTCAGGTGAAAATTTACGGTACAGAGCAGTTTCTCATTAAAAAAATTTACACAGATATTGTTTTGTTACATTGGTTACAACCCCCAGCGTGTCACCACTCTCCCTTTTTTAACCCTGGGTTCCCTGTATCCCTTTGTCGAGTTTTCTTGACACTTCCTGCATTCTCGTCTTTGCTTTTGGGCAGGTGTTGCCCATTTGGCCTCGTATACATGATTGAACTAAGAAGCACATTCCTCATCTGTGTTATTGTTTGTTTTATACTCCTGTCTAATCTTTGGCTCAGGCTGCAGAAGCTGGTAAAAATTTTCAATTTCTTCATCTTTGGCCTTAGCGGTTGGTGTGTAAATTTGAATAGTAGTCGTATTAACTGGTCTTTCTTGTAGGCACATGGATATTATCCTATCACTGACTGCATTGCACTTCAGGGTAGATTTTGAAATGCTCTTTTCAATGATGAATGCAATGCCATTCCTCTTCAAGTTGTCATCCCTGGCATAGTAGACCATATGATTATCTGATTCAAAATGGCCAATACCAGTCCATTTCAGCTCACTAATGCCTAGGATATTGATGTTTATGCATTCCATTTCATTTTTGATGATTTCCAATTTTCCTAGATTCATACTTTGTACATTTCACTTTCCAATTATCAGTGGATGTTTACAGCTGTTTCTTCTCATTTTAAGTTGTGCTACATCAGCAAATGAAGGTCCCAATAGCTTGACTACATCCATGTCATTAAGGTCAACTCTACTCTGAGGAGGCAGCACTTTCCCAGTTGCCTTTGAGTGCCTTCCAACTTGGGGGGCTCATCTTCTGGCACTATATCAGACAATATTCTGCTGCTGTTCATAAGATTTTACTGGCTAATTCTTTCCACAAGTACACTGCTGGGTCTTCCTAGTCTGTCAGAATGTATTGATAATTACTGGTGATTGGAATGCAAAAGTTGGAAACAAAGAACTATCGGTAGTTGGGAAATATGGCCTTGGTAATACAAACGCTGCCAGAGATTGCATGATAGAAGTTTACAAGACAAACGACTTCTTCATTGCAAATACCATTTTTCACCAATAAAAACGGTGACTGTACACATGGACCTCACCAGATGGAATACACAGGAATCAAATCAACCACATCTGTGGAAAGAGATGATGGAAAAGCTCAATATCATCAGTCAGAACAAGGCCAGGGGCTGACTGTGGAACAGACCATCAATTGCTCATATGCAAGTTCAAGTTGAAACTGAAGAAAAGTGAAACAGATCTGTAAGAGCCAAAGTATGACCTTGGGTATATACCACCCTAATTTAGGGACCATCTCAAGAAGAGATTTGACACGTTGAACACCAATGACCAAAGGCCGGACAAGTTGTGGAATGACATCAAGAACATCATACATGAAGAAAGCAAGAGGTCATTAAAAAGACAGGAAAGAAAGAAAAGACCAAGATGGATGTCAGAGGAGATTCTGAAACTTGCTTTTGAACATCAAGCAGCTAAAGCAAAAGGAAGAAATGATGAAGTAAAAAAATTGAACAGAAGATTTCAAAGGGCTGCTCGAGAAGACAAAGTTAAGTATTGTAATGACATGTGCAAAGAGCTGGATATAGAAAACCAAAAGGGAAGAACATGCCCAGCATTTCTCAAGCTGAAAGAACTGAAGAAAAAATTCAAGCCTCAAGTTGCAATAGTGAAGGATTCTGTGGGGAAAATATTAAACAACACAGGAAACATCAAAATAAGATGGAAGGAATACACAGAGTCATTATACCAAAAACAATTGGTTGATGTTCAGCTGTTTCAAGAGGTAACATATGATCAGGAACTGATGGTACTGAAGGAAGAAGTCCAAGGTGCACTGAAGGCATTGGTGAAAAACAAGTCTCCAGGAATTGATGGAATATCCACTGAGATGTTTCAGCAAACTGATGCAGCACTGGAAGTACTCATTTGTTTATGCCAAGAAATCTGGAAGACAGCTACCTGGCCAATAGACTTGAAGAGAGTCATATTTATGACTATTCCAAGAAAGGTGATCCAAACAAATGTGGAAATTATTGAAAAAAATCATTAATATCACAAGCAAGCAAAATTTATCTGAAGATCATTCAAAAGCGGCTGCAGCAGTATATCGACAGGGAACTGGCAGAAATTCAGGCTGGATTCAGAAGAGGACTTGGAACCAGGGATATCATTGCTGATGTCAGATGGATCCTGGCTGAAAGTAGAGAATACCAGAAGGATGTTTACCTGTGTTTTATTGACTATGCAAATACATTCTACTGTGTGGTTCATAACAAAGAAATAAAAGTTAGGTTTCAATTTAGAAAAATAGGGGTATAAATATTAAGGTAACCACAAAGGAGACTAACGATCCTGATCATCAAAATAAAATACAAGAAAAAAATAGAGACTCCGCAGAAACAAAATCAACAACAATGAATAAGTGAAAAGGCAATATGTAAAGATGAACTACTCAGCATAAAAAATTAAGTGGGAAAAAGAAACTGTCTACAAAACACAAAAAAAAGACATCAAAATGACAGCACTAAATTCATACCTATCCATAATTACCCTGAATGTAAATGGACTAAATGCACGAATAAAGAGAGAGAGACTGGCAGAATGGATAAAAAAACATGATCCTCCTATATGCTGCCTACAAGAGACACACCTTAAAGTTAGAGACACAAACAAAAACTCAAAGGATGGGAAAAAATATATCAAGCAAACAGCGATCAAAAAAGAGCAGGAGTGGCAATATTAATTTCTGACAAAATAGACTTTAAAGTTAAATCCATCAGAAAGGATAAGGAAGGACACTATATAATGATTAAAGGGACAATATACCAAGAAGATATACCCATATTAAACATTTATGCACCCAATGACAGCGCTGCAAGATACATAAAACAAACTCTATCAGCATTGAAAAGTGAGATAGACAGCTCCACAATAATTGTAGGAGACTTCAACACACCACTTTCAGTGAAGGAAAGGGCATCCAGAAAGAAGCTCAATAAAGACACAGAAGATCTAAATGCCACAATCAACCAACTTGACCTCGTAGACCAACAGCAACCAACTATACTTTCTTTTCTAGTGCACATGGAACATTCTCTAGAATAGACCACATATTAGGTCATAAAGCAAGCCTTAGCACAATCCAAAACATTGAAATATTATAAAGCATCTTCTCTGACAATAAGGCAGTAAAAGTAGAACTCTGTAACAGAAAAAGCAGGGAAAAGAAATCAAACACTTGGAAACTGAACAATACCCTGCACAAAAAAAAAAAAAAAAAAGACTGGCTTATAAAAGGCATTAAGGATGGAATAAAGAAATTCATAGAATCCAATGAGAATGAAAACACTTCTTATCAGAACCTTTGGGACACAGTGAAAACCGTGCTCAGAGGTCAATTTATATCAATAAATGCACACATACAAAAAGAAGAAAGGGCTAAAATTGAAGAATTATCCCTACAACTTGAACAAATAGAAAGAGAGCACCTAAAGACACCCTCAGGCACCAGAGGAAAGCAAATAATAAAAATTAGAGCAGAAACAAACGAAATATAAAACAGAAAAACAATTGAAAGAATTAACAGGACCAAATGCTGGTTCTTTGAAAAAATCCATAAAATTGATAAACCACTGGCCAGACTGACAAAAGAAAAGCAGGAGAGGAAGCAAATAACCTGAATAAGAAATGAGATGCACAATATTAAAACAGACCCAACAAAAATTAAAAGGATCATATCAGATTACTATGAAAAATTGTACTCTAACAAATTTGAAAACCTAGAAGAAATGGATGAATTTCTAGAAACACACTACCTATCTAAACTAATACAAACAGAGGTAGAACTACTAAATAGACCCATAACAAAGGAAGAGATTGAAAAGGTAATCAAAAAATTCCCAGCAACAACAACAAAAAGGCCTGGCCCGGAGGGCTTCACTGCAGAGTTCTACCAAACTTTCAGAGAAGAGTTAACACCACTACTACTAAAGGTATTTCAGAGCAGAGAAAAGGACAGAGTACTCCCAAACTCATTCTATGAAGCCAGCATATCCGTGATACTAAAACCAGGTAAAGATAGCACAAAAAAAGAAAATTACAGACCTATATCCATCATGAACTTAGATGCAAAAATCCTCAACAAAATTCTAGCCAATAGAATTCAACAATATATCAAAAAAAAAAATCACCATGACCAAGCAGAATTCATACCAGGTATGCAGGAATGGTTCACCATTTGAAAAACAATTAATGTAATACATTGTATAAATAAAACAAAAAACAAGAACCACATGATTTTATCAATTGATGCAGAAAAGGCATTTGAAAAAGTTCAACACTTATTCATGGTAAAAACTCAGCAAAATAGGAAGAGAAGGAAAATTCCTCAACATAATAAAGAGCATTTATACGAAGCCAATAGCCAACATATTCCTAATGGAGAGAGCCTGAAAGCATTCCCCTTGAGATCGGGAACCAGACAAGGATGCTCTTGAGTGCCTAGGTGGGTGGGTTTTGCAGCCCATCTGTGGGCACCAAATGCTGTTGGCTGTAAGGACTGGTAGGCACCACTTACCCTTGGACCCCTGTCAAGGGTGGCTAGATGGTGTGAGTGAAGCCACCAGTCCTCAGGCCTCTGATGTGGGTAGGTGAGGACCCTGCTTAACAGGCAGAGTGGCATCAAATGTCACAGACCTCTCTCTTCACCATATAGCTGCAATAGTTGAAGTTAGACTTCGGATACATACAGTGCTAATGAGGGCCTATGCCGTTGAAATGGGCCCGCATAGGTCTAAGCAGGGATGAAAGGTATTCAGAGTCCATGGACTGCTTATGCCTGTGCCTAGGCCAGGGAACTGTTTCTGCCCTGAGTTCCCAGCACAGGGGAGACGGCAGATTATTTTTTTCCCTGTTTGTTAATTTGTTCCTTCTCCAAGGTTGAGAGAATGGCTAAGGGCATGCTACAGGTCATACTTCCGGCCCAGAAAAATGGCTATCACTGAAGCCTGCTTTGGACCTGGTGCAGAGCAGGAAGGGTTCAGGAAAATGGGAGGGATTTTTTTACCCAAAGGGGTGTTTTTTGGTCCATGCGGTATATTAGACACATAAACCTATCTTTTGCCGGGGGCGCCTCTTTTGGATAATTCTGGAGGCAGGAGTGGACTCCTTGCCTTTTGGTATCTCCTGATGGGAAAATATGTCCTAAATGCGCTGCTTGTCTCACTATGCTAGCGCCTGTGGATCCAGCCTGCGGGGTGCCGGTTCCTGCCAAGTCAGGTCTGACAATTACTAGCTCCTTCTGATCCGTCTTTTCCTCCCCCTGCCACTCAGTCCTCTTCCTTAACCTTGTCTTTGATGTTCATGGCTCCTAGATTGTCATATATAATTGATTCACTTGTTTTTTGGGGTCTTTATTTTTTTTGTTTTGTTTTGTTTTAAGAGGGAACACAGGATGCCTCTGACTGCTCCACCATCTTGGCCCCTCCTGTCTATTGACTTTCAGTTTCCATTCACAGGGTTGAAGTTCAATGAGATTTCCGGCTTTATCGTTTTCTAATAATTCAAAAAATTTACTGTAGTAAAGTACATTTTAGGAACTTTTATCTATACAATTTGGTGACATTAATTACATTCAGTGTTGTGCAACCATCACCACTCTCTAGTCCCCAAAATTTTGCCTCACCTCAAGCAAACTGAGTACCCCTTCTGCATTCCCTGCTCCCACCCCCACCGCCCCAGCCCCATGTAACTTCTAATAAACTTGGTCTGTATGCATTTACCTATTCTGGATATTTCGTATAAGTGGGACAATATAATATTTGTCTTTTTGTCTCTGACATATTTCACTCAGCATAGTATTTTCGAGGTTCATCCATGTCTTAGCATGTATCAGGACTTCATTTCTCTTTATGACTAAATAATATTGTATGCATTTACCATATTTTGTTTATCTGTTCATCTATTCATGGATTCTTGGGTTGTTCCTACCTTTTTGGCTATTGTGAATAATGCTGCAATGAACATTGATGTAACTGTATCTGTTTGATTCCTTACTTTCAAGTCTTTTGGCTCTACTCCTAGGGATGGAATTACTGGGTCATAAAGGTAAAAAAAAAAAAAAAAGGTAATCCTATGTTTAACTTTTTGAGGACCTGCCAAACTGTTTTGCACAACAGCTGCAGCATTTTACGTTCTAGTATATTTCTGCATACACCATTACCCCTACCTAGAATTTCCATATATGACGCAGCGGTTAAAAGCTCAGCTACCAACCAAAAGGTTGGCAGTTTGAATCCACTAGTCACTTCTTGGAAACTGTAGGCAGTTCTACTGTGTCCTGTAGTGTCGCTATGACTTGGAATCAACTCCATGGCAGTGGGTTTTGGCTGAATCTGATCCCTCCTAGCTGCACCCCCCCACCCGCAAGACAGCAGCAAAGTCTAAGAGAAATCACACTGAATTAAGGGTCAGAGAGAGAATTAGAATCCCCCA
Source organism: Elephas maximus indicus (assembly GCF_024166365.1). Taxonomy (NCBI): domain Eukaryota; kingdom Metazoa; phylum Chordata; class Mammalia; order Proboscidea; family Elephantidae; genus Elephas; species Elephas maximus. Next base: position 94,406,672 of record NC_064846.1, on the reverse strand, counting down.
CTGAATTAGACCTAGGGTAGGCCACTTGACTTTTTGCAGTCTCCATTTCTTTAATCTTGAAATATAACTCCCCCTCCCCCAAGAAAACACTGGCAGCTAACATTTGATGACCCACTTATATTATGAAACGTTTTTCACATGCATCGTTTCATTTAATCATCATGACAGCTTTCTATCACAACCATTTATTGGCATTTTTTTTCATCCCCTCCCTTTTAAAAAAAAAAAAACGTAGCAGGCTTATTTATTTTTCATTCAATTTGCCAACACTCATATTTGCTCCCCAATTTTACAAAATATAATAGCAAAACACATGGGATTGTATGGCAAAGACTCTATACAAGAATACAAGTTATTTTTTAACACCTAAATGAACCATATACATTTGCATTCTATTAAAAATGCTTTCTTGGAACCAGATACATCACCTGGATATTTGGGGGAAAAGAAAAATAAGAAAGCAAACCAGGAAACTGGGAAGAAGGCCACAGGCTAGGACGTTAATCCTTGTTTTGGAACTCTCCCTAAGGTAGTATTTTTTTTTCTTTTACCAATTTTTATTAAGATATGATTCACATAATATAACACTATTTAAAGTATAACATTCAGTGGGTTTTAGTACATTCACAATGTTCTGTAAACATCACCACTATCTAATCCCAGTATATTTCTATCACCTCCAAAAGAAGCCCCATACCTACTAGCAGTCCTTTTCAATTCCCCCTTCCCTCATCCCATCTTCCTTCCCTTTTATGGCTGAATAAATTTCTAGTCTATGGCAGGACACATTTTATTTATTCATTAAACAATTGATGTACATTTGGTTTGTTTCCACTTGGTGGCTATTATGAATAATACTGCTATGAGCATTTGTGTACAAGCTTCCCTCTGTTTTTACACACACCAACATTTTACTGAGGGGTACACTCCCAAGGAACTGAGAGCGAGGAGAAAGGGGGCATGAGCCCCTGTTTTTTCCACTTGGTGGCTCTTACAAATAATGCTGCTATGAGCGTTTGTGTACAAGTGTTCCTCCATTTGTACAAGCACCAACATTTCATTGAGGAGTACACTTCCAAGGAACTGAGAGTGAGGGGAAAAGGGGCCTGAGCCCCTGTGGTTTCCACTTGGTTGTTATTATGAATGATGCTGCTATGAGCATTTGTGTACAAGTGTCCCTCCATTTTTACAGGCACCAACATTTCGTTGAGGAGAAACATCTCCAGGGAACTGAGAGTGAGGGGGAATGGGGCCTGAGCCCCTGTGGTTTCCACTTGGTAGCTATTATGAATAATGCTGCTATGATCATTTGTGTATAAGCTTCCCTCCATTTGTGCACACACCAACATTTCGTTGAGGAGTACATTCAGACTGTGAGAGAGTGAAGGGAAAAGAGGCATGAGCCTTGGAAGGAAGTGGAGGAAATAAAAGCAAACCACAGCTTTGCATCCACACAGGGCTGGTTGCTTGGACCCACAGGCCATGTCCAGAGAGATTGTGTGGAATCCCTCTAACTCTGAACAGCTCACTGGTAGAAAGAAGGGTGGACAGTTCGTCTGTTGTCCCCTTTCTGTCTGTGGTGACTGTCTCTCATTAGTCCTAGGGTGTCTCCTGGGTCCTTAGTCCCTTGGTCCTTCTTGCTGTGGTTCCAGACCACTCTGTGCAGCCTCCAGTGCAGTGGAGCCTCCGTGGATCCAAGCTGGTCAATAAGAAAATGCAGGGGCCGCTCCTGGCAGTCGGTGCTTAGCGTGGTGCTCCTCTGTCAGGGGTAGTAGCTTTAGCAACTTCCCAAAGTGATGTGACTGAAGAAACCATCAGGGCAATTCTGGCAGAGCAGAGCAGCTGGCGGCGAATGTCAAGAGTCGAGAAGCAGATGAACTTGAGCCATCAGGGGGTGGTGCCAGAACTGGGCCCAGTGTGCTGGGTGCTCAGGAAGTGCTGGAAGGTTGCAGCCAGAAGCAGTGGTGGCTGGAGTCATCTGGGACCTGGCTGGGCCAGAGGCTCGACTGGCTCACTCCCAGGTTGGCAGTTGGTGCTGGCTGTTGGCTTGGAACTCAGCCGTGGCTGCTGATTGGAGCCCTTACAAGTGACCCCTTTGGAGCACTGACATGTGACCTTCATGTGTCTTGGACTTCTCACAGCCTGAAGATAAGTTTCAAGAGGGTGAGCCCCAAGAGCAAGCATTCCAAGAGGGTGCTATCATCCCCTTATAAATATGGAGAAACTGAGGCTTAGAAAGTGTTAAGTGGGTCAGGTCACAAAACCAGCCACGAGTGTGAGTGTTCATGTCCTGATGCTGTCCCAGGATTGTGGGAAATGTGTGCAGTAGGTGCTATGCTACTGCACCCTTTTTGTGAACTCAGAGCATTTATTGAGTGCTTACTGTGTACAGAGTACACTGCTAGGACCTTTAGGGGCATCAAGAACAAATTGGACATAGGCCCTACCCTTTCAAAGCTTGTATCCTGATACGTGGATTGGAAAGGGGGCCTGTGGTGGAGGGCCATTGTGGGGTGGAGCTTCCTATGCTTCATACATGCACTTCAGGGCCAAAATGAGGGAGGGAAGGACCCCAATGCTACTTAAAGTGTGAAATGGCTATAAGAGACAGGGCGTTGGTGGGATTTAGCAGAAAGATCCGCTCCAGCTTCAATGTGTGTGCGCGCATGCATGCGTGTGTGTGTGTGTGTGTGTGTTAGTGGGTATGTTGTGTGTGGGGAGAAGTGGGGGATGCTTCCTTCCTTTATTTATGTTTGTATTCCCGCCACAACTTGAGCAGGTTAATGGGTACAGAAGCACTCAAAAATCTTAGTTGTTTTTATAGGCATTTCTGACACAATGTTAAAATGTTCTAAAATGAGGTTTCTTTCAATGGGACATAACCATGGCTGTTCATTCAGCAAATATTCACGTACCTCCAATATGTAAGGTGCTGGGGATTCGGAGAAATGAAATGAGAGCTTAGAGTGTAAGGGTCAAATGGACAGGCTCAGACAATAGTATGTGAGGCAGTGACAACCGAGGCAACAGGACATGAGGAGGGGGCGGGGGCATGCATGTGGCTGTTCACTTCTTTTGCAGGTCCACTCCGTGCTAGGCTCTGGAGGTCCAAAGAGGAGCCACAGGGAGGCCCTTGCCATCTTGAAGCAGCCTAGCCTAGGCCAACATTGTCCAAGTGTGTGTGGGCCCAGGCCTTCAGCAGCACCAGCCCCTGGGACCTTGTTAGACAGGCACATTCTCTGGCCTGGCCTCACTCACTTTGGGAGTGAGGCCCAGTAATCTGTGTTTTCACAAGCCCTACAGTTGACTGATCACTCCAGTGTGAGAAGCACTGGTCCCAGAATTTCTCACAGAACTTCTCCATGCCCAAGCTACAGGCAGAATTCTCCCCAGATGCAGTCCCCCTGCCCCCATCTCTCCTGGATCCCTAGTTCACTGTCTCTCTCACTTTTTTCTCTCTTGACCTCTAGGCTGCTTTTACTCCCTTTCCAGTATTGATTCATTAAAGCCTATTGATTTCTTGCAACCCTAAAACTCACTACCCATAATCCCCATCAGTGTATCAAAAGCCCAAGAGATGACCCACCATATTGGATTGGCAGAATGAAGGAAACCTAAAAGACAAAGACAGAGCCTCTTTCTGATAGAGGAAAAGAATAGCTCAAACCTATCTCTGGCTTACCTCAAGTGGAGGGTGGAACAGGGTCTCTGGGAGCTCTGCCACCTGAGATTGCATGATTTGGGATTTTGAAAGTGCCAATCATACATTGAATTACCTTTCATGATTTTCTTTTTTTTTTTTTTATGCATCATACACTGGTATGATTAAGCCCTGATTTTAGCAATGTTGTGGGTTGATTTGTTGGTGTTCTTAAGAGTGTCTTTAATGGATATGAGTTTCATTTTGAAGAAAACTTAGGTTGCCAGACAAGAATCTTCTTTGACTGTTAGTGCTGGTGGTTCTTCTAACTCTATTGCACTAAAGCCATCATCCTGAGGTATGGATGGCTGTTGATAGGTCATACTGGGAATTGAGATTTAGCTCTGCACTGACTGAAATTGCTATGGAAAGTTTAGTGACCCTAAGGTATTTTAGTTGGTTTAATGGTTTTATTTGGAAATATATAAGGCAGGAATATGTGATGCTTTTTTGAGTAAAACCAATATACTACCATGCAAAGATGAGAAAGGTCTACATCCTATTGATTTTCTTTTTCTTATTGTTCTCTAAGTGAAAGTGTACAATCCAAGTCAATTTCTCATATAAAAACTTATACACACATTGTTATGTGACCTTAGGTGCTCTCCCTACAATGTGACAGCACACTTCTCTCCAACCTGTATTCCCCGTGTCCATTCAACCAGCTCTTGTCCCCCTCCACCTTCTCATCTCGCCCCCAGACAGAAGCTACCTAGTCTCATGTGTCTACTTGGGCAAAGAAGCTCACTCCTCATGAGTATCATTTTATGTCTTATAGTCCAGTCCAGTCCCTATCTGAAGAGTTGAATTTGAGTGCTTGCTAGCTTTTAAGACCCCAGATGCCACTTGCCAAAGTGGGATGAAGAATGTTTTCTTAATACACTTTGTTAAGCCAATTGACCTAGATGTCCCCTGAAACCATGGTCCCCAGACCCCCGTCCCTGCTACTCTGGCTTTTTAAGCATTTAGTTGTATTCAGAAACGTCTTTGCTTTTGGTTTAGTCCAGTTGTGCAGACCTCCACTGTATTGTATGTAGTCTTTGCCTTCATCTAAAATAGTTCTTGTCTGCTATCTAATTAGTGAATACCCCTCCTTCTCCCTCTCCACCCTCATAGCCATCAAAGAATATTTTCCTCTGTGTTTAAACTTTTTCTTGAGTTCTTATAATAGTAGTCTCATACAATATTTGTCCTTTTGCAAATGACTAATTTTACTCACCGTAAGGCCTTCCAGATTCATCCAAGTTATGAGATGTTTCACGGTTTCGTCCTTGTTCTTTATCATTGCACAGTATTCCATTGTGTGAATATACTATAATTTATGTATTCATTCATCCATTGATGGGCACTTTGGGTGCTTCCATATTTTTGCTATTGTAAAGAGTGCTGCAATGAATATGGGTGTGCATATATCTGTTCTTGTGAGTTCTCTTATTTCTCTTGGATATATTCCAAGGAGTAGGATTGCTGGATCTTGTAGTACTTTTATTTCTAGCTTTTTGAGGAAGCGCCAAATGGATTTCCACAGTGGTTGTAACAATTTACATTCCCACCAGTAGTGTATAAGTGTTCCAGTCTCTCCACAACCTCTCCAACATTTATTATGTTGTGTTTTTTGGATTAATACTAGCCTTGTTGGGGTGAGATGGTATGTCATTGTAGTTTTGATTTGCACTTCTCTAATGGCTAATGATCATGAGCATTTCCTCATATATCTGTTAGCTACCTGAATGACTTCTTTGGTGAAGTGTCTGTTCATATCCTTTGCCCATTTTTCAACTGGGTTATTTGTCTTTTTGTTGTTGAGGTTTTGCAGTTATCTCATAGATTTTGGAGATTAGACACTGTTTGGATTTGTCATAGCAAAAAATTTTTTCCCATTCTGTAGGTTGTCTTTTTACTCTTTTGGTGAAGTCTTTGGATGAGCATAGGTGTTTGATTTTTAGGACCTCTCAGTTATCTAGTTTCTTCTCTGTTTGTGCATTGGTAGTAATATTTTCTATACGATTTGTGGCATGTATTAGGGCTCCTAGCATTGTCGCTAATTTTTCTTCCATGATCTTTATCGTTTTAGATTTTATATTCAGGTGTTTGATCCATTTCTAGCTAGTTTTTGTGCATTGTGTGAGGTATGGTTCTTGTTTCATTTTTTAACAGATGGATATCCAGTTATGCCAGTACCATTTGTTAAAGAGACTGTCTTTTCTCCATTTAACGGACTCTGAGCCTTGTCAACTCTCAGCTGCTCATAGGTGGATGAATTTATCTCTGGATTCTCAATTCTGTTACACTGGTCTATGTATTTGTTGTTGTACCAGCATCAGGGTATTTTGACTACTGTGACAGTATAATAGATTCTAAAATCAGGTAGTGTGAGATCTCCCACTTTGTACTTATTTTTCAGTAATGCTTATTTATCTGGGGCCTCTTCCCTGTCCATATGAGTCAGTGATTAGTTTCTCCATCTCATTGAAAAATGGTATCGGAATTCCATTGTACCTATAGGCTGCTTTGGTTAGATAGACATTTTCACAATGTTGAGAATTCCTGTCCATGTGCAAGGTAGGTTTTTCCACTTATATATGTCTCTTTTGGTTTGTTGCAGTAGTGTTTTGTAGTTTTCTTTGTATAGGTCTTTTACTTCTCTGGTAAGTATTTTATCTTCTTGGGGGCTATTGTAAATGGTATTGATTTGGAGATATCCTCTTTTACGTTTTCTTTGTTTGTGTAGAAGACTCCAACTGAATTTTGTATGTTTATCTTCTAGCCTGACACTTTGCTGAACTCTTCTGTTAGTTCCATTAGTTTTCTTGTGGAATATTTAGGGTTTTCCGTGTATAAGATCATATCATCTGCAAATAGAGATACTTTTGCTTTTTCCTGGAAACCTTGGTGGCATAGTGGTTAAGTGCTAACCAAGAGGTCAGCAGTTCAAGGCCACCAGGCACTCCTTGGAAACTCTATGGGGCAGTTTTACTCTGTCCTATAGGGTTTCTATGAGTTGGAATCGATGACGGCAGTAGGTTTGGTTTGGGTTTTTTACTTTTTCCTTACCAATTTGGATGCCCTTTATTTCTGTTTCTAAACTAATCGTTTTGGCAAGGACCTCCAGGGCAATGTTGAATAACAGTGGTGATAAAGGGCATCCTCTTCTGGTTCCTGTTCTCAAGGGGAATGCTTTTAGACGCTCTCCACTTGGAATGATGTTGGTTGTTGGCTTTCTATAAATGCCCTTTATTATGTTGAGGAATTTTCCTTCTATTCCTCTCTTGCTGGTTGTTTTTAGCATGAATAGGTTTTGGACTTCGTCAAATGCCTTTTCTGCATCAATTGATAAGATCATGTGGTTCTTGCCTTTTGTTTTATTTATGTGATGGATTACAGTGATTGTTTTTCTAATGTTAAACCATCCCTGCATATATGGTATGAATCCCACTTGGTTATGGTGAATTTTTTTTTTTTGGTATGTTGTTGCATTCTATTGTTTAGAATTTTGTTGAGGATTTTTCCGTCTAAGTTCATGAGGAATATTGTCTTGTATTTTTTTTTTTTTTGCTGTGTCTTTACCTGATTTGGGTATCAGGGATATGCTGGCTTCATAGAATGAGTTTGGAAGTATTCCATCCTTTTCTGTGTTCTGCAATACCTTTAGTAGTAGCGGTGTTAACTCTTCTCTGAACATTTGGTAGAATTCTCCAGTGAAGCCATCAGGGCCTGGGCTTTTTTTTGATGGGAGTTTTTAAATAACCTTTTCAATCTCTTCTTTCATTATAGGTTTATTTAGTTGTTCTACCTTTGTTTGTGTTAGTTTGGTCAGGTAGCGTGTTTGTAGAAATTTGTCCATTTCCTCTAGGTTTTCAAATTTGTTAGAATAAAATTTTTCATAGTATTCTGTTATGATTCTTTTCATTTCAGTTGTGTCTGTTATGATATTGCCCATCTCATTTCTTATTTGTGTTATTTGCTTCCTTTCCTGTTTTTCTTTTGTCAGTTTGGCCAAATGGGTTTTGCTGATCTTTTCAGAGAACCAGCTTTTGGTCTTGTTAACTCTTTCAATTGTTTTTCTGTTCTCTATTTCATTTAATTCTTCTCTAATTTTTATTATTTGCTTTCTTCTTGTGCCTAAGGACTTCTTTTGCTGCTCTCTTTTTATTTGTATGAGTTGTAGGGTTAACTTTGATTTTGGCCTGTTCTTTTTGGATGTGTGCATTTATTGCTATAAATTGACTTCTGAGCACTGAGTTTGCTGTATCCCAGAGGTTCTGGTAGGAAATGTTTTCATTGTCATTTGAGTCCATGAATTTCTTTGTTCTGTCCTTAATTTCGTCTGTAACCCAGTAATTTTTGAGCATGGCGTTGTTCAGTTTCCACATGTTAGATTTTTTTCCTTGCTTTTTCTGTTATTGATTTCTACTTTTATGACTTTATTGTCAGAAAAGATGCGTTATATTATTTCGATGTTTTGGATTCTGTTAACTCTTGCTTTAAGGCCTAATATATGGTCTATTCTGGAGATTGTTCCATGTGCATTGGAAAAGAAAGTATACTTGTCTGCTGTTGGGTGGAGTGTTCTGTATACATCTATTAGGTCAAGTTGGTTGACTGTGCATTTAGATCTTCTGTGTCTTTATTGAACTTCTTTCTGGAGTTTTCTCATTCACTGAAAGAGGTGTGCTGAGTCTTCTACTATTATTGTGGAGCTGTCTATCTCAGTTTTCAATGCTGTTAGAGTTTGTTTTATGTATTTTGGAGCTCTGTTGTTGAATGAGTATATATTTATTATGGTTATGTCCTCCTGGTGTATTGACCCTTTAATCATTATATAGTGTCCTTCCTTATTCTTTGTGGTGGATTTTACTTTAAAGTCTATATTGTCAGAAATTAATATTGCCACTCCTGCTCCTTTTTGATTGTTGTTTGCTTGATTTTGTTTTCCATCTTTGAGTTTTACTTTTTTGTGTGTCTTTGAGTCTAAGGTGTGTCTCTTGTAGGCAGCATGTAGACAGATCATTTTTTCATCCATTCTGCCACTTTCTGTCTCTTTATTGGTGCATTTAGTCCATTTACATTCACCATAACTATTGATAAGCATGAGCTTAGTGCTGTCATTTTGCATGTGTATGTGTGTTGTTGACAGTTTCTTCGTTCCACTTAATTTTCTGTGCTGAGTCGTTTTTCTTTATATATTGTTTTTTCCTCTTTTTCATTGTTGTCAATTTTGTATTTGGTGAATCTTTATGTTTTTCTTGCTTTTTATTTTGATGTGTAGATTGTTAGTTTCCTTTGTGGTTACTTTAATATTACCCCTAGTTTTCTAAGTTTAAACCAGTCTTGTATTTCTTTGTATCACCTTGACTTCCTCACAAAGGAGAAACACTGGCCAAAATGATAATCATAACAGTTTTTAAAAAATATATAGGTTTATTAAAGGAATGGAACTACATAATCTGTATATACTTATTGATTGAGGGGAAATTACCACAGATTTATTTTCCATGTTTATCAATTCTCTTCAAAACAATAATAAATTATGTCTGCAATAATAAATTAAACCTGGAACATTGCCTACTTTAACTATCTGCTGGTGAAAGAAATCCAAAAACAAAATAAAACAAGAAAGAAACCAAAATAACAAAAAAACAGTAACTGGGTGGGTATTTGAGGGTTTTTTCTTTAAGGAGAGAGCAAGTCACTCAATTTTTTATTAGTACTTTGGGAGGATCAGTTATTACAGAAAAGTATTTTTTAAAAGATTTCACTTAAATACATGTAAGCATGAACTGATACACAGAGCAGCTAATTAGCAATATGTTTAATACAGTCATTAATGGTAGTTATTAAAATAGAATTTATTATACATTCGTGTTGTGGATCTATATCATACATATAATGCTATTTCAGTATATGAAAATCAATTGCCAAATACAGAGTATAAGAATTTTATTGTGCAAAAGAGTCATGTATATAGCTCTGGATTACTGCAAATTCTCAGGTAATTAGGATCTTATTCTTAATGTTTTATTTTACATCCTGATGATAAACACAAACAAATTTTAGTCCATGGTCTGGAAAACTAAACTCCTCATTGCTCATAAAAATATTTAAACTTCACATGCAAATGTGCTGGATTAAAAAACAAACAAATAAAAACAAGAACAAAAAACCACGACAACAGGAGAAATCAAAAGCTAAACTTCCAGATACTCTTTCTGCTGAAAGCTATTCTCCTTGTAAGAATTTTTTTTTTTTGTTCCCTCCCTGGCTGATTCTGCTAATGTAAGTTTGATGAATGGTGATAAGAAAAGGAGAAATAAAACACTCTCAGAGTATTGTAATACTGATTACTAGCGAAAACTGTATGTACTATTAGTTAAATTGTGAGTTTATAAATAAACTCCATCTTGCCAATGTCTTTGGTTTTGGCAAAAAGAATTCTGACCATCCTGCTCAGTCTACCTACTTGAATGCATCTCTTGGTAGATTCAGTGTATTCAGCTTGGGAAACCAAATGTAGCAATTTGCTGTGCCACTGACAATATTTCCAGCTCAACAAAACAAAATAACTTTGTTTGCAAACCCTTGACCACAATTCTTGTTTTTCTTACATATGCAGAACAGTCAGACCTATATACGGGCAGAATAGCACTGGATAAAATTCTTCTATGTATTGTTAAATGTATTTCAACCAAAGATGATTGAATGCCTGTTAGGCTCAATGCTCCAATAACAGGGAATCTATTCAAAGATATTTTTCTGTATCTTTATGCTATTTACCTCTTCCATGTTTGTGGGGGGAAAAAAGATTAATAGCAACTGGTATCACTTATTTTGTACCTACAATATGCTAGAAACTACTCTAAGTTCTTTGTAAACATTAATTAATTTAATCCTTACATCACTCCTATAAGGTGTGGGGCATAGTTAACAGAACCATAGCAGCTTGACTCTAGACCACAGATCACTCTTTAACTTCAACATTGTAAACATACCTTAAATTAAAGGAAATTTGCAACCCCTTTACCTGGTCTCAGAATATACACCATTTTCTCACACTGGATCAGGAAAATATTTTAATTCAGATTCAACAGCACATTTTTAAAAAGAATACTTTATTGTGTTTTAGGTGAAAGTTTACAATCAGGTTTCCATTTAACAATTTTTATACAAATTGTTCCATAACATTGGTTACAGTTTTTACAATGTGTCAGCATTCTCATTATTTCCATTCTGTTTGTTCTGTTTCCATTAACTTAGCTTCCCTGCTCCTCCTTAACTTTCATCTTTGTTTTAAGGAAGATGTTGTCTATTTGATCTCAAATAGTTGATTATTTAAGGAAGGACAGTATTCATGGGGGATATTGTTTATTTCATAAGCCACTCTATTATTTGGATGAAAGGTGACCTCCGGGAGTGGTTTCAGTGCCAAGTTCAAAGGGTATTTTAGGGCGATACTCTGTCCAGTAAGTCTGACTTTTTTTTAGGAATTTGTGTTTTGTCTTACGTTTTTCTCCCATTCTGTTTGGGACTTTCTATTGTTTCCCTGGTCAGAACGTCGTAGTGATAACTGGGCATCGACTAGTTCTTCTAGTCTCAGGTTAGATTAGGGTGTGTTTCATGTGCGCTATTAGTCTTGAGGGCCAGTTTCTTCTTTAAGTCTTTGGTTTTCTTCTTTCTCTTTTGTTCCAGGTCAATAAAGGCCAATAGCTGTATCTTAGATGGCCACTCAGGAGCTTTTAAGACCCCAGATGCTACTCACCAAACTAGGATGTAGAACATTGTCTTTATGAACTATGTTATTGCAAATGAGCAAGTTGTCCTACTAGTCTATATTCCTATGCCATTTAACCCAGCAAACCGATCTCATAAGGTGATTGGAAAAGCCTTGGAAGTCTCTATAACTGTGCCCATTGTCTGCTTTATTATATATATGAATATAGATACAGCACACACAAACATGTATATACATATGCCTGCAGATACACATACACATGCACATGCAAATGCATGTACTCACATTTGCCTTCCTATACACTTATATACGTACGTATCTACCTATGTAAGCACACATATATTTTTGGTTATTACTAATGTTATTGCAAAATTGTATGTTATAGCATTTACCAGAATTGTATCTTATTCTTGCACTTTTTGGTGTTTTCATTTACTTTGGTCAAGATTTACAGATTTCACCCATATTGGGTATTGCCTTTCCCATCACCTAACCCTGGTGGCATAGTGGTTAAGAGCTTTGGCTGCTAACCAAAATGTGAGCAGTTCAAATCCACCAGGCACAGCTTGGAAACCCTATGGGGCAGTTCTCTTCTATCCTATAAGGTTGCTAAGAGTCAGAATCGACTCAACGGCAATGGGTTTACTATCTAGAAAATGATTCACCCTCCCAGCCCTGGTAACTGTCAAAGAACATTGCTTTCTGTGAGTATACCTATTCTTGACTTTTTATAAAATGCGACAATACAATATTTGTCCTTTTGTGATTGACTTATTTCATTCATCATAATGTCCTCCAGATTCATCAATGTTATAAGATGTTTCACGGATGCAATTCTGTCCATAACAGTGCTCTAACAGAATAGGTAGATAATTCAAGAATATTCCAAAACATGTCAAAAAGCAAAATTTCTCTTTATGATTTCAAATCCAACACTTTTGCTGTTATTTTAAAATATAATTGCATCAGGACTTTTTGATAAATATATGAATTAAGACATCAAGTTTCATGATGTTCCTAAATTTTAATTTATTAAAATTAAAATAAAGCATAGCTAAGTTAAAGTTTAATATGAAAGTTTATTATCCTCTTCTGCCTTGAATTCTATAGGACTGATAGAAATGTCACATAATGTTTCCAAGGAAAGCCTGGTGGATTTGAACTGCCAATCTTTTTGTTAGCAGCCATAGCTCTTAACCACTATACCACCATGGGTTCCATATTCTCTGTATGCTAATATTTTAACAGAATAGCTAGATAACCCTCATTTGATGAGTTATCTGGATTATGGAGATGTTTATAAAATATCATGGTGTAAGGGTTGGAAAGGAAATGTGCATTCACTCAATCAAAAAAAAAATACTTATTCAGCACCAGAATATACATACTAGTGGTTGAGAATGAATCAAATGACTAAATAGATAAAAAGCCACAATTATCATGAAACCCATATAATCTGTTGCCTTCAAGTCAATTCTAACTGATAGTGACCCTATAAAAATAGGACAGAGTAAAACTTCCCCATAGCCTGTCCAAGTCTGTAATCTTTACAAAAGCAGATCGCCACATCTTTCTCTTATGGAGGGACTGGTGAGTTCAAACCCCTGGACTTTTCATTGACAACTGAATGCTTTACCAAAGTGTCACCAGGGCTCCTTGAAAACTATTTAAAAAACTAAAAAAAAAAAAAAAAGTTGCCATCGAGTCGCAATGACTCAAAGAGATCCTATAGGACATGGTAGAACTGCCCCATAGGATTTCCAAGGAGTTGCTGGTGGATTCAAACAGCCAACCTTTTGGTTAGCAGTCGAGTTCTTAACCACTGAGCCGCCAGTGCTCCGAAAAGGTGCCAATAAAAAAAAAAAACTAGTATGTTAGAAGATGATAAGTTCTATAAAAAGTACAGTATTTAAGGAAGGTTGGAAGATATTGGGGAGGCTGGAATTTAAAAGGTGTGCTCAGGGTAGATCTCATTGAGCGAAGAATTTCCATTGAATCATGCAGATATCTGCAATAAGAGCATTCCAGGTAGATAGAATAGAGAGTGTAACTGTTCTCAGGCAAAGTTTTTCTGGTATGCTGGAGTAACAAATAATATGTAAGTGTTATCGAAGCAGAGCGAGTGAAGATAAAAATAGAAAATGAGGGAAAAACAGGAATATGGGTAAGATCATGTAGAGTTATATGGACCCTTTTAAGAACTTTAGCTTTTACTCTGAATGAAATGATGTCTAATGAAGACTTTTGAGAAGAGGAATGACATTATCTCATTTATATTTTCATAAGATAACTCTGAAAGTATATCTGAGAAGAGCCTGTAGTGGAGCAAGCCTGAAATCCAGGAAAACATGAGGCTATTGCTGTAGCCTTAATATTAATATCATAAGTAAATAATTAACAATTCTTTAACATGATCAAATAACTAGTCAGTACTCAAATTTCTAATTGTCTCATAAATATCCTGATTTTTTCTAACAGTTCATATGATTCAATTAGGATTCAAATAAAGCAAATTGATTGGTTAATATATATTTTAAATCTCTTTTAAGCTATAGACCCCATCTCTAACTCTCTTTTTTTCTTTTTCCAGGCAATGCTTCTCTTGAAGAAATAGGCTACCTTTCTTATAACATTCACAGCAGTATAAATTTTGATGATTGTATCTATGGTTTCACTGATCCTGTGACTCAGTATTCTATCGTTCTTTTAAATTAATAACTGTATCTACAGGTTTGGTAAAATTCAGAAGCTCTGATACAGCTTTTTTTTTTTTTTTTGCAAGACCACTTCAATCGGGACGCACATAATGCCTCATTATCTTTCTTCTTGTGATTTTAGCAATTTTGGAGAATCAATACTTAGGTTCATTAGCTCATTGTTGTTACTTTCTGTCCAGTCAATTCCAACTCATGACAGCCTCATGTGTGCAGAGTAGAACTTCTTAGAATTTTCAAGGCTGTGACTTTTTGGAAGCAGTTATCTGAGGCACCTCTGGGTGGGTTTGAACCACCAACTTAGCTAGCAGTCAAGTGCTTAACCATTTGTGCCACTCAGGATTCACGCATTAGAGGCTGCATAATGGTAATATTTTAATTCTACTATTCTCTCTCAATTCATTTTGTGGAATACTTCTATAATAAAAAATCTTCATCTGCCATATATTTATATAATTATACAGGACACATGGGTTTTATGCATGATTCTTTTCTTCATTTACCAATTGTAAAAGAAAAGAGCTTATTACCATGTTCCAGTATTGATTAATTATATTTTATACATTATGAATTAATGAATTGAAACTTTTTAAAATTTTATTTTAATAGGATGGCTGCTGTGGAGAGTCTCTTTAAGTAGCCTAAAAAAATTCATGATAGATTAGATGTTGAATGTGAGAGAAGAGTGGTTTCAAATGTTACTATGAGGCTTTTGCTCCAAAGAAATGGAATGATGTTTCCATTAACTAAGATGATATGAAGCAGGACAAGTGGGTGGGGTATATCAAAACTTTCACATATCAGTTTCTGACCTGTGAAGGCTGAGATTCATATTAGACATTCATTTAGAAATGTTGTATAGGCATATGTATATTTAGGTCTGATGTTTAAGATAAAGGTCTGGCTGTACATGTATATTAAAGCTTCATAAACATATACAAGGAACTTTTAACTATGGAATTGGATTCAAACACCAAGGGAATGACTGTAAGTATAGAAGAGAAAGGGTCCAAAACTAGTCCCTTGTGCCCTCAAACATAAGGAACTTGTGTATGTGAGAATCAATCATCAAAGGAGACTAGGAAAACAAAAATACTGAGGTCAGAGAAAAAGCAACAACGTGTGGTGTTCTAGAAACAAAGTGAAGAAAATATTTTCCACCACAAAAGAGTGAAAAACATCTCAAAGCTTTCAGTTTCAGCTCCAGCAGGTAAAGACCTTGGAAGTCATTACTCCCATCCTTACAACAAAGAAAAGCTAAATTAAATGAAAAAGAATAACTTTTCTTGGCTCCACCAGAGAACTAGGGTTGAAGGAAAAACTGCCCTGTGAAACAAGCAATTCTAGGGAGTCACAGCAGAAATATGCTTACTTGAAGCTAAAGACAATGGAGCAATAAACTGGGAGAAACAAATAATAATTTTGATGAATTGTTAGACTGTATGTGGACCAGCTTGAGAATGAGAAAATCCTGGGGGCTGAAGTATTTCGCTGCCTTCACACTTTCATGGGTTTCATGCCAGAACACCAAAAAGTTCTCAAAGTGATGAAAAAATGACTGATTGTCACCTTGGCTCTGGAAGAGGGAGAAAGAGGTTAATCATGTAATTAATGATATTCCTCCTTATCAAAGAATCTTAAGGGGAAGAGGCTTATATAATTTTGAGGAAGACGTTCCTCCCACTCTATCCCATTCTAGTGTTTCTGTCTCACCTAAGGGTGGGAAAAGCTATAACACTTAAAACAATTGTGAACCTAAGACCAGAGACACAGGTCCACTAAAAGACTTAGATTTAATCCTAGGAATATATAACACTTGCCCTTCCCTTAAGGAAAACTTGGTGGTGTAGTGGTTAAGAGCTATGAATGCTAACCAAAAGGTCAGCAGTTCAAATCCACCCGCTGCTCCTTGGAAACTCTGTGGGGCAGTTCTACTTTGTCCTATAGGGTCGCTATGTGTCAGAACTGACTCGATGGCAACAAGTTTGGTTTGGTTTTCTTCCCATCAGGAAAGTCTAAAGTCAGGAGGGGGGCAAAAACAAGGGCACTAGAGGAATTTGAAGTTTCTTGCACCTACAGCTCTAGCAAATATTACACAGCTCATTTCCTAGCCAAATTAACAGAAACCATCACGCCAAAGGCATATATACCACAGTTTTCATTATCCAATACATCAGAAAATACAGCTGTCAGAAAAAAATTACAAGGCACACCAAAAACAAGGAAAAATAAACACAATCTGAAGACAAAGAAAGCACCAGAAAGACATAGATGCAATGCAGATGCTGGCATTGTCAGAGAGGGAAATTTAAATAACTATGATTAATATGGAAACCTTGTTGGTGTGGTGGTTAAGAGCTATGGCTGCTAACCAAAACGCTGGCAGTTCGAATCCACCAGGAGCTCCTTGGAAGCCATAAGCGGCAGTTCTACTCTATCCTATAGGGTTGCTATGAGTTGAAATAAACTCAACAGCAATGAGTTTGGATTTTTTTTAGCATGATTAATACGTTCAGGGCACTAGTAGAAAAAGCAGACAATATGCAAAAATGCATGGGTAATAGAAGCAGATAGATGGAAACTCTAAAAAAAGTCAAAATGCTAGAAATCAAAAATACTGTAACAAAAATGAAGATTGCCTTTGTTGGGCTTATCAGTACCCTGTGCATGTCTGAGGAGAGAATCTGTGAACTTGAATACAGGTTCATAAAAGATTTCCAAACTGAAATGAACAAATAAAAAAAAAGGAACACAACTTCCAAGATCTGTAGGGCAATTTCAAAAAGTGTAACATACATGTGATTGGAATATCATAAGGAGAAGAGGGAGTGACTGAAACAGAAGAAACATTCAAAGTAATAATGGCATAAAACTTTCCAAAATTAATGACAGACACCAAACCACAGGTGCAGGAAGCTCAGAGAACACCAAGCAGGATAAATACCAAAAAAACAACTAAACATAACATATTATAACTCTAAACAGCAAAAAGACAAGAAAAATATTCAAAATAGCCAGAATGGGAGGACAGCTTTCCTGTAGAACAAGGATAGTTACTGCAATGTACATCTCATCAAAAAACCTACAGATGGACTTCTGGAAGATGGCAGAGTGAGCAGGTCTAAATCCCAACTCTTCCACATGAGCACCAAAAAATGCAACTAGAAATCTGTATTCAGATTTTTCTTATATGGACTTTGAAAAATAGACAAAGGATAGCAGAAATGAGCTGCAAACTGAAGCAAGAGAAAGGTGAATTTTAAATCATAGGAAAATCTCTGTTTCCATTGTCCCTGCTTCTCCCCATTCTGTTAAAATAGCCACAGCCCCAAAGGCCTCATGCCTTTCCTGAGGAGAAGGAATATGATCTCTGATTGTAAAGTAAATAGATCTTGCTGGTAGACTGTTCAGGGTATAGGTTCTCACAAGTTTCAGAGGAGACTGAAGTACGGGAACTTTTTTAGCCTAAACAAGGTTCTCACATAATGGAGGAGGTAAGTGGTGAAGAAAGATTGAGGGCTATGCCCACCTGTGGCCAGGCTGGTCAATGTGTCTTTTCTGATTGGCCTGGGAGCTGTCTGAAAGACTAAAACTTTCATCTGGCCTGTACTGGAGCTCTTATAGGACGAGAGAGAGAGAGAGCAGTGAGCAAAGACCAAAAGCTATGACCATAATAGTTTCTCGCAGAAATTAGAGCTTCCAAGTCACAATGCATATGGGGGAATTAGAAATCCTAACACATTATAATATTCTAATATGTTTTTTATTCAACAAAAAATCCAGAGGAACTCAAAGAAATGAGAAATGATGACCTTTTCAAAAGAACAAGACACAAGAAAAAAGGAAAGAAAGTGTCTGTATGGAAGCCTGAATAATGGACAGATTTGAATAACTTAAAAAGCAATCTTAAATATGTTCAAAGGACTAAAATAAAACATGGACAAAGAAATAAAGGAAACCAGGAAAATAACGCATGAACAAAATTAGAATATAAACAAAGAGATAGACACCATAAAAAGAAACCAAAAAGAATTACTGGAGATGAAAGATACAATAAGTGAAAATAAAAACCCATTGGAGGGGCTCAACAGCAGATTTGAACAGGCAGGAGAAAAAACCCAGCAAACTAGAGGATAAGGTAATTGAAATTCAGTCTAAAGAGCAAAGAGAAAAAAAAAAAAGGATGAAGAAAACTGAGCATAGCATAATGGAATTATGGGACACATTAAAACAAACCAATATATGCATCCTGAGAATCCCAGAATGAGGAAGAGAGAGAGAAAAGGAGAGAAAAAATATTTAAAGAAATAATGGCAGAAAACTTTCCATATCTGACAAAAGGTGTGAATCTATAAATGCAAGAAGCTCAAGAAACTTTAAGTAGGATAAACCCAAAAAGATCTACTCCGAGACATATTATAACCAAGCTCTCAAAAACAGAAGAGAAAATCCAAGTAAGATTCTGGGAAGATGATGATGAATGCTGATCTAAGATCCTGACCATCCCTTTAAGAATGCCAATATAGTAAACCAGAACCCCATAAACACCCTTTAAGAGTTCTGAAATGGTGGACGAAGAACAGAATCAAGGAACTGGAAACTAAATAAGGAAAAATCATACTGTAGGAGAAACACTTCTTCCAACATCCCTGTCCCTCCCTCTCCTGACATGTCAGAAACTGCTCTGCACCACAAACAAATGCACAGATCTCATGTGTAATGTGAAGATCCTCTGATCTCTTGCTTCAAAACTAATAGCACAAATCTCCTGGGAAGACAGTTCATGGTGTCCTCACCACTCTACCTCTTGGCACAGCAGAAGGATGGCTCTAGCGGCCAAGAGGCCACTGTGCACCACCAGAAAGCACACAGATCTCCTGTGCACTGGGAAGGCCGCTGATATCTGGCTTTAATAGCACAGATCTTCCAGATGGAATGATAAGGACGTCCATGCCCCTCCCCTTATTGGTGCAAACAGTGGGACAACCCAGTGGCCCAGCAACTGCTCCACACAACTAGCCAACACAGGACTCTTCTGTGCACTGGGAAGTGCCCCGGTTTCTGGTTTCAAAACTAATAGTACAGATCCTCTGAGGAGACTTCAGAATGACCCCACCATTCATCTTCCTGATGTGCCAGACAGGCAGCAGGAGCCACAGCCCTAGTTGAACAATGGCTCTCCTATGCACAGGGAAAGGCCTCATCTCTGTCTTCAAAATAAATTGGACAGATTTTGCTAATGGACCATTGAGGAAGTGTATTCTGATTGGTCTGGAGGTGGCCTGAAAGAATGAAAATGCAGTTTGGCCAGACTCAGAGTCCTTACAGATTGGGAAAGGGTGTGGTGACCAAGGACTGAGGGTTATATATGCCCAAGAGCAGACTATTTAGTGAGTGCTTTCTGATCTGTATAGAAGCCCTCACAGAGCTGGGAATGGAGTGGTAACCCAAAGACTAATGGCTGCGGCCATTGAGGGAAGATTGATTAGCGTGTTTTCGGATCTCTCTGGGAGCCTCTGAAAAAGTGAAACCTTGGTCTAACCAGAGGTGGAGATAACATAGGGAAAGAGAGGAAGTGGCAACCAGAGCCTGAATTTCGTGTCCTCCTAAGAGGTTTTTTGCAGAAAATTGTGCTGCCTAAAGCACTGTATGTAGAGAGATTAGGCCAAGTTGGCAGAGTAGTCAGATGCTTTCAGTGGTCCTTCTTACAACAGAGGCAAAAAAAAAAAAAGTGAATCAATCATATATATGACAAACTACAAGCCCTGAACATCAAAGGCAAAGTTAAGAAATGGGACTGAATAGAGAGAGTTGGAAGCTGGCAAAATTGTCACGAAAGCAGAGACTGGAAGGGCTGACTCATTAGGGGGAGAGCAAGTGGGAGTACGGAGTAAGGTGTATATAAACTTATATGTGACAGTCTGACTTGATTTGTAAACGTTCACTTGAAGCTCAATAAAAGTTAATAAAAAAAAAAAAGAAATGGGACTGAGTGGCAGGGGGAGGGAGAAAAGGTTCAGAAGCAGCTACGAGTTGCCCGACCTT
This sequence comes from Elephas maximus indicus, assembly GCF_024166365.1. Lineage (NCBI taxonomy): Eukaryota > Metazoa > Chordata > Mammalia > Proboscidea > Elephantidae > Elephas > Elephas maximus. Next base: position 94,386,484 of record NC_064846.1, on the reverse strand, counting down.
ACTCTGTGGGAACTGGTGCCCCTTAGCCCCGATCCCCTGGAGGCACCACAGTGGGTCTGGTGGTAGCATTCGGGAAGTGGTTTTATCAGCGAAAGAGAATGAGGTTGTGGCACAGGCCTAATCCCTTTGCATGACCACTGAAGGGCTGGTGATAGTGTTTGGAATGCGGTTTCCACAGCCACAGAGAGCGAGTGGCACAGTCTACGCACACATCTGGAATCAGTGAAGAACAGTGCTCTTGGCAAAAGATAACTGAGTGTGTCAAATTTACCATGCAAGTCAAAAAGCACCCCTTGCGAAAGAACTCTCTCTCATTTATCTGATCCCTCCTCCCTGTGCCCCCGGTCCAGAGCCAGATTCAGTGGCAGTTGATTTTCCTGGACCTGAGATAGGTCCCGCTGTGCTTTCTGAGACATTGTCCCAGCCTTGGAGAAGGAGCAAATTAACAAATGGGGAAAAAATAATCTGGCAGCATCCCTAAGCTGGGAACTCAAGGCAGAAGTGGCTCCTGTCTCTACCCTCCCATCTCCCCTCCAGACAGGAGATTCCAACACAGTCTCAAGCTCACTCTTCACCAGCATCTCTCTCCAACCCATTGTCCAGTCCCTTCCATGTCTGATGAGTTGTCTTCGGGAATGGTTCCTGTCCTGGGCCAACAGAAGGTTTGGGGACCATGACTGCCGGGATTCTTCTAGTCTCAGTCAGACCATTAAGTCTGGTCTTTTTATGAGAATTTGGGGTCTGCATCCCACTGTTCTCCTGCTCCCTCAGGGGTTCTCCGTTGTGCTCCCTGTCAGGGCAGTCATCGGTTGTGGCTGGGCACCATCTAGTTCTTCTGGTCTCAGGGTGATATAAGTCTCTGGTTCATGTGGCCCTTTCTGTCTCTTGGCCTCATAGTTATCGTGTGACCTTGGTGATATTCATTCTCCTTTGATCCAGGTGGGTTGAGACCAATTGATGCATCTTAGATGGCCACTTGTTAGCATTTAAGACTCCAGATGGCACACTTCAAAGTGGGATGTAGAATGTTTTCATAATAGAATTATTTTGCCAATTGACTTAGAAGTCCCCTTAAGCCATAGTCCCCAAACCCCCACCCTTGCTCTGCTGACCTTCGAAGCATTCAATTTATCCCGGAAACTTCTTTGCTTTTGGTCCAGTCCAGTTGAGCTGACATTCCCTGTATTGAGTATTGTCCTTCCCTTCACCTAAAGTAGTTCTTATCTACTAACTAATCAGTAAATAATCCTCTCCCACCCTCCCTCCCTCCCCCCCATAGTCACAAAAGTATGTGTTCTTCTCAGTTTATACTATTTCTCAAGATCTTATAATAGTTGTCTTATATAATATTTGTCCCTTTGCCTCTAATTTCACTCAGCGTAATGCCTTCCAGGTTCCTCCATGTTATAAAATGTTTCACAGATTCGTCACTGTTCTTTATCGATGCATAGTATTCCATTGTGTGAATATACCATAATTTATTTAACCATTCATACGTTAATGGACACCTTGGTTGCGTTCAGCTTTTTCCTATTGTAAACAGTGCCGCAATAAACATGGGTGTGCATATATCTGTTCGTGTGAAGGCTATTATTTCTCTAGGGTATATTCCGAGGAGTGGGATTTCTGGGTTGTATGGTAGTTCTATTTCTAACTGTTTAAGAAAACACCAGATAGATTTCCAAAGTGGTTGTACCATTTTACATTCCCACCAGCAGTGTGTAAGAGTTCCAGTCTCTCCGCAACCTCTCCAACATTTATTATTTTGTGTTTTTTGGATTAATACCAGCCTTGTTGGAGTGAGATGGAATCTCATCGTAGTTTTAATTTGCATTTCTCTAATGGCTAATGATCTAGAGCATTTTCTCATGTATCTGTTAGCTGCCTGAATATCTTCTTTAGTGAAGTGCGTGTTCATATCCTTTGCCCACTTTTTGATTGGGTTGTTTGTCTTTTTGTGGTTGAGTTTTAACAGAATCATATAGATTTTAGAGATCAGGCGCTGGTCTCTAAATGTCATAGCTGAAAATTTTTTCCGAATCTGCAGGTGGTCTTTTTACTCTTTTGGTAAAGTCTTTAAATGAGCATAGGTGTTTGATTTTTAGGAGCTCCCAGTTATCTGGTTTCTCTTTTTCATTTTTGGTAATGTTTTGTATTCTGTTTATGCGTTGTATTAGGACTCCTAAGGTTGTCCCTATTTTTTCTTCCATGATTTTTATCATTTTAGTCTTTATGTTTAGGTCTTTGATCCACTTGGCGTTAGTTTTTGTGCACGGTGTGAGGTATGGGTCCTGTTTCATTTTTTTGCAAATGGATATCCAGTTATGCCAGCACCATTTGTTAAAAAGGCTATCTTTTCCCCAACTAACTGACACTAGGCCTTTGTCAAATATCAGCCGCTCATATGTGGATGGATCCAAGATGTTTTTATAGATATACTTCACTGGTTTTGCTTCTGTAGATAACCCAGTCTAAGACACCATATTTCTATTGTGAGCAGAATTATCCTTATATAATGACAATGAAATAACGACACTTTCAATGAAAATAAACCCGGGAGAATTTGATGCCACCACACGTATCATAACAGTTACATTAAATATAAATGGTTTATGTACAAAGATTAAAAGACAGAAAATGGTACAGTAGATAAATAAATATTAATAGGTATGTGCTGGAATCCCTGGGTGGTGCAAAGTGTTCATGTGCTTGGCTATTGATAGAAATGTTGGTTCAAGTCAAACCAGAAGAAAGGCCTTGTGACCTACTTCAAAAAAGTCTGTCATTAAAAACCTTACGGAGCTGTGGCACAGACATACTGTGGAATACTACTGAGCCAGTAGGAGAAATGAAGTTTGATACATTCTGAGGTATGGATAGAGCTGTAAGAGATTTTTCTGGATGAAATAAGTCAATAACAAAAGGACAAATAATGTATGACATCAGTTATATAAAAAGACAAAAAAAAGTAATTGTGTAGAGAACAAAATTTATTAGTGGTTGCCGGGGCAGGGTGGAGGTGGGATGGGGGGTGGTTAATGGTGATGGAAATATCGTATTGATTAAGGGTAGGATTTCACAGATGCCATTTGTAATTGATGTCGATAAGTTGTATACCTGTAAAAAGCTGAATTGTCAAAAGTTGTGTGATAGATATATTTACAATAAAGACAGAAAAAAGCCACTTCTGAGGCTGCATATTTAAAACCAAAAATTTCATAGGATTTAGTTTCTTGGCCTGATAACATGTTTAGTTTCTCAATTCTACCTCCTAGTTTGATGTGTAGTGCCTTGGGTCTTAAAAGCTTGCATGCAGCCATCCAAGGTACAACAACTGGCCTCTATTTGCCTGGAACAACAGACAAAGAAGGAGAATCAGGAATAGGAGGAGGATGTGAAATGTATGAGTAATTGCCTTCATGAACACTTGCCTGCTTTGCTATGAGAACAGAGCTGGATCGTGCCTGGCAGTGAATAAAAACTGAAGGCTGTGCTGGACTGAGGGTGAACATATCAGTGTGTTTTTTTGGCCTGCTGGAATGAATAAAACATCATTCTAGTTTAAATCTGAGGTCTTACAGGGCATGGTAGGGAGCAGTGAGCCAAGACTGCAGGATGTACATGCCTAACGGTTTTAAAAATTAGCACATTATAAATCACTATGTATGTGGGGGGATTGAGAAAGATAACACTGTAATAGTCTGATTTTTCTAGCTTCAAGAAAAAATCAAAGGGAACACAAACTGGAAATGATAGTCCATTCAAAAAAGAAGATGAAGGGAGAGGAATGAACTCCATGGAAGCCCAGATAATGAATAGATTCTAAATTTTTCTGGGGAGTTGATTTGACTCACAGCAATGCCATGGGTTACAGAACTGCTCCATAGGGTTTTCTTGGCTGTAATCTTTACAGAAGCAGATCTCCACACCTTTCTTTTTGTTTAGGTAAGTAATCAAGAGCAAAATGTTTGTGTCACCCAATGAACAGATCTGAAGAATGTAATACAGCAATATGAAAAACTGAAAGAACTAAAGGAAGACAGTGAAAGAACTAAAGTCAGGAAAATGATACATGAACAAAACAAGAATATAAATCAGGAGGTGTTATTGTTGTGTCCCATCAAATCAACTGTGACTTATGTAGAACTGCCCCACAGGGTTTTCAAGGCTGTATCTTCATGGAAGCAGGCTGCCACTTCTTTTCCCATGGAGCAGCTGGTATGTCTGAATCACTGACCTTTCGTTAACAGGCAAGCCTTTAACCTCTGTGCCATCGAAAAAGAAACCAAGGAAACACTGGCACTAAAAGTTACAATAACGGAAATGCAAAGCACAGTGGGAGTAATTTGCAGTGGATTTTAGATGGCAGAAGAAACAATCAACAAAGTAGAGGATGAGATAATCAGAATTATGGGGGCTGAGGAGCAATAGGAAAGAAAGGCCAAGACTTGAGCATGACCTAATGGAAATGTGAGACAATATTCATTGAACTACCATATGCATTATGGGAATCCCAGAAGGAGATGATAGAAAGGGGCAGAAGAAATATTTGAACAAATAATGGCAGAAAACTTTCCAAATTTGATGAAGGACATGAATCTGTAAATCCAAGAACCTCAATGGATTCCAAGTAGGGTAAAGCCAACAAGACCCACACTGAATCACATTTATTCAAGCTCTCAAAAACAAAAAATAAAGAATCCTGAAACAGCAAGAAAGAAATGGATTATCACATACAAAGGATTCCCAATAATAATATGTGCCAAGTTCTTCTCAGAAACTTTAGAGTTCAGAGGCAATGGAATAACATAAGGTACATAATAAAAGAACTTTCCAACAAAATACTATGTGTCATAAAACTCTCCTTCAAGAATGAGGGTGAAATTAAGACATTCCCAGATAAGCAAAGGTGAAGGGAGTTCACCAGCAGTAGATCTACACTATAAGAAATTCTAAAGGGTGTCTTTCTGGTGTAAAAGAAAGGACATTAGACAGGAACCCAAAATTATACATTACAGGTAACTTCATGCGGAAGTGTAAGGGCCAAGTTTAAGGTATTTTTGATTGGTAATTCTAGTTATGTTTTTCATGCAAAAAATATATAAACTTTTGTTAGAGGGCACATGATGTACAAAAATTTCATATGTGATAACAACATAAATGGAGAAATGGTGATATAGGAATGGAGAGCTTGTATATTACTGACTTTTTAAATTGGTATCAATTTAAATTAGGTCATTATAAATGTAAGATATTAAATGTAATGCTCACAGTAACCACAAAGAAAATATATAAAAAGTATACACAAAAGAAAAGGAAATAGGAATCAAAATGGTTCACTGCAATAAATCAACAAAATGGAAGTTAGCAATTTTGGAGGAAACAAAGTACAAAGAAGGTATAAGAGACATAAAAAAAAAGAATTAAAAAAATTCCAAACATACGTCCTTATCAGAATTTGCTGAAAATGTAAACTCCAATCAAATGGCCGAATGCAATAAAATGAATTTTAAAAATGATCCCACTATATTCTATCTACATAGACACATTTTACGATCAAACACACAAATAGGTGAATGGATGGAAAAAAAAAACATTTCATGCAAATATTAACCATAAGAGAGCTAGGGTCTCAATTTTTATATCAGAAATAGTAGACTTCAGTTTCAGTAAAGGACATTACATAATAATGAAATCTCGTAAATGAACTAAATTTAGATGAACTGAATTTCTTTGTTTACCAAGATATAACAGTTATAAACTGAGATTGGCCCTCAATAAGGCAGTGTTTCATTCTATTGTACATGGAGTCTCTATGATTTGGAACTGACTGGATGGCACTTAGCAACAACAACACAACTAGAATTGGGCTGATTGGACTCCTGGGTGGTAGGGGCCACTTGGCAGCACCTAATCAACAGCTTGAAGAGGAATGACAACTTGAAGAGGAACGGTGTTGCATTCATCATCAAAAAGAACATTTCAAGATCTATCCTGAAGTACAACGCTGTCAGTGATAGGATAATATCCATACGCCTACAAGGAAAACCAGTTAATATGACTACTAGGGCCAAAGATGAAGAAATAGAAGATTTTTATCGGCTGCTGCATTGATAATTACTGGCGATTGGAATGTGGAAGTTGGAAACAAAGAAGAAGGATCAGTAGTTGGAAAATATGGCCTTGGTGATAGAAACAATGCCAGAGATCGAATGATAGAATTTTGCAAGATCAACAACTTCTTTATCACAAATACCTTCTTTCACCCACATAAACGGCTACTATACACATGGACCTCACCAGATGGAACACACAGAAATCAAACTGAGTGCATCTGTGGAAAGAGATGATGGAAAAGCTCAGTCAGAACAAGGCCGGGGGCTGACTGTGGAACAGACCATCAATTGCTCATATGCAAGTTTAAGCTCAAACTGAAGAAAATCAGAGCAATTCCATAAGAGCCAAAATATGACGTTCAGTAAATTCCACCTGAATTTAGAGACCATCTCTAAATGTGATGCCTTGAACAATAGTGACCAAAGACCAGACGAGTTGTGGAATGACATCAAGGACATCATACATGAAGAAAGCAAGACGTCATTGAAAAGACAGGAAAGAAAGAAAAGACCAAGATGGATGTCAGAGGAGACTCTGAAACTTGCTCTTGAACGTCGAGCAGCTAAAGCAAAAGGAAGAACTGATGAAGTAAAAGAACTGAACAGAAGATTTCAAAGGGCATCTCGAGAAGATAAAGTATTATAATGACATGTGCAAAGAGCTGGAGATGGAAAACCAAAAGGGAAGAACATGCTCGGCATTTCTCAAGCTCAAAGAACAGAAGAAAAAATTCAAGCATCGAGTTGCAATAGTGAAGGATTCTATGGGGGAAAATATTACATGATGCAGGAAGCATCAAAAGACGATGGAAGGAATACACAGAATCATTATACCAAAAAGAATTAGTGGATGTCCAACCATTTCAAGAGGTGGCATATGATCAGGAACTGATGGTACTGAAGGAAGAAATCCAAGCTGCCCTGAAGGCATTGGCGAAAAACAAGGCTCCAGGAATTGATGGAATATCAACTGAGATGTTTCAACAAACAAATGCAGTGCTGAAGGTGCTCACTCATCTATGCCAAGAAATATGGAAGACAGCTTCCTGGCCAACTGACTGGAAGAGATCCATATTTATCCCTATTCCGAAGAAAGGTGATCCAACCAAATGTGGAAATTATACAATATCGTTAATATCACACGCAAGCAAAATTTTGCTGAAGATCATTCAAAAACGGCTGCAGCACTATATCAACAGGGAACTGCCAGAAATTCAGGCCAGTTTCAGAAGAGGACATGGAACCAGGGATATCATTGCTGATATCAGATGGATCCTGGCTGAAAGCAGAGAATACCAGAAGGATGTTTACCTGTGTTTTATTGACTATGCAAAGACATTCAACTGTGTGGATCATAACAAACTATGGATAACACTGCGAAGAATAGGAATTCCAGAACACTTAATTGCGCTCATGAGGAACCTTTACATAGATCAAGAGGCAGTTGTTCAGACAGAACAAGGGGATACTGATTGGTTTGAAGTCAGGAAAGGTGTGTGTCAGGGTTGGATTCTTTCACCATACCTATTCAATCTGTATGCTGAGTACATAATCCGAGAAGCTGGACTATATGAAGAAGAACGGGGCATCAGAATTGGAGGAAGACTCATTAACAACCTGCGTTATGCAGAGGACACAAAGTTGCTTGCTGAAAGTGAAGAAGACTTGAAGCACTTATTAATGAAGATCAAAGACCACAGCCTTCGGTAGGGATTGCACCTCAACATAAAGAAAACAAAACCCCTCACAACTGGACCAATGAGCAACATCATGATAAATGGAGAAAAGATTGAAGTTGTCAAGGATTTCATTTTACTTGGATCCACAACCAACAGCTATGGAAGCAGCAGTCAAGAAATCAAAAGGTGCATTGCATTGGGTAAATCTACTGCAAAGGACCTCTTTAAAGTGTTGAAGAGCAAAGATGTCATCTTGAAGATTAAGGTGCACCTGACCCAAGCCATGGTATTTTCAATCGCATCATATGCTTGTGAAAGCTGGACAATGAATAAGGAAGACTGAAGAAGAATTCATGCCTTTCAATTGTGGTGTTGGCGAAGAATATTGAATATTCCATGGACAGCCAAAAAAATGAACAAACCTGTCCCAGAAGAAGTACAACCAGAATGATCCTTAGATGCAAGGATGGCAAGACTGCATCTTACATACTTTGGACATGCTGTCAGGAGAGATCATTCCCTGGAGAAGCACGTCATGCTTGGCAGAGTACAGGGTCAGAGGAAAAGAGGAAGACCCTCAACACCATGGATTGACAAAGTGGCTGCAGCAACGAGCTCAAGCATAACAACGATTGTAAGAATAGCTCGGGACCGGACAGTGCTTCGTTCTGTTGTGCATAGGGTCGGTATGAGTCTGAACAAACTCGACAGCACCTAACAACAACAATCAACAAAAACTAGGCCGGTGTGGCTACTGTAATGGACGTCAGAGTCAAAGCAGTAATCATCATATTGTGATTCATATTATCTGCTGGCATTGGCCCTAGGAATGAAATAGATGGGATATCTATTAAATATATACTTGAGCTGTACAAGCAGAAGAATTTTAGGTCAAGTGAAAGGCAGTCTAACTTGAATCACCAAAATAGAAAGTCACAGCCTCTAAACGAATTCCCAGACTTCAGCCAGTTTACATACCCACAACCACTTGAATGAAGGGGAACCTGAATCCCCTTGAGGAAGGATGCTACCACACTGCCAAAATTTTATACTGTTTGTCTTTCTCACAGCATTCCCCAAAGGGAACTGTAGCTTTTTTTGAGAGTGGCTGTTCACTTGGGAAAGGGAAATAATCAGAGGTTTCCAGAACTTCTGAACACTGGCTCTGAACTGACACTAAATCCAGGAAACACAAAACACCATGTGGCCCACCAATCAGATTGGGGGCATATGGAGGTCAGGTTGTTAATGGAGTCTTAGCTCATATCCTTCTCACAGCGAGACCAATGAACTTCGAACCCATCCTGTAGTGATTTCCCAAGTTCTAGAATGCATCACTAAACTAGACATATCCAGAAACTGGCATAACCCCCACATTGGATCCGTGACATGTGGCGTAAAAGCTATTAGGGTAGAAAAGTGAAGTGGAAGTCATTAGAAGTCCCCAACCTAGGAAAATAGTAAACCATAAGCAATACCACATTCCTGGAGGGATTGCAGCGATTATTGCCACCATCAAGGAACCGAAGGATGCAGGGGTGGTGATTCCCACCACAGCCCAATATAGCTCGTCTATTAGGCCTGTATAAAAAACACGAATCTTTGAGAATGGCAGTGGATTGTCAAAAACTAACTAGGTGGTGACTCCAGTTTCAGCTGCTGTTCCAGATGTGGTTTCATTGCGTGAGCGAATTGATACATCTCCTAATACCTGGTATTCAGCTATTGAGCAGGCCAATGCGTTTTCTTCATACCTGTTTGGAAGGATTACCAGAAACAATTGTCTTCAGCTAGCAATGCCAGCAATACACCTTCGCAGGCCTGTCTCAGAGGTATATCAGCTCTCCATCCCTATGTTGTAATTTAGTCTGCAGAGACCTGATCACCTTTCCCTTCCACTATGCTTTGCAGTGGTCCATTACGTTGATGACATTATGCTGATAGGACATAGTAAGGAAGAAGTATCAATGACTCTAGACTTATAGCAAGACATTCACGTGCTAAGAGGTGGGAAATTAACCTATAAAAATTTAGGCACTTTCCATCTCAGTGAAATTTCTAGAGGTCTAGTGGTGTGGGGTGTCTGTAGATATTTTTTCTGAAGAGAAGGATAAGTTGTTGCATCTGGGCCCTCCTACAGCTGAAAACGAGAGAAAATATCTGATGTGTCTCTTTGGATTTTGGAGGCAAGGTATCCCTTATTTGGATGTGGTACTCTGTCGTATTTTTCAAGTGACTCGAAAAGCTTCTAGTTTTGAGTGGGGCCCAGAACAAGAGTAGGCTCTGAACAGTTTTAGGCTTCCATGAAATCTGCTCTGGCACTTGGGCCATATGACCCAACTGATCCATGGTAATAGAAGTGCCTGTGTCAAATAGTTATGCTGTTTGGATTCTTTGGCAGGCCCCAATTTGTGAATCACGGCCAAAACTTTTAGAATTTTGGAGGAAAGGCCTGCCTTCCTCTGCAAATAACTTCTCTCATTTTGAGAAACGGCTTTTGGTTTGTTACTGGGCCTTAGTAGAGACTGAATGCTTTTTAACTTTGGCCCAGTAAATCACCATGAGGCCTGGGCTGCCCATCATGAACTGTGTGTTGTCTGACCCACAGAGTCATAAATCAGATGTACACAGCAGCACTCCATCATTAAATGAAAGTTGTATATTCGAGATCAGGCTTGAGCAGGACCTCTAGGCACAAGTAAGTTATTTGAGGAAGTGGCCCAAATGCCCATGGTCTCCACTCCTGTCACGTTACCTTCTTTTTCCTATTCTGCGCCTATGGCCTCATGAGGAGTTCCTTATGATCAGTTAACTAAGGAAGAGAAACTCTTTTACAGACAGTTCTGCATAATATGCAGGCAGTACTTTAAACTGGACAGCAGTAGCACTGCTACCCCCCTGAAGGACAGCAGTGAAGGGAAGTCCTCCCAGTGGGCAGAATGTCAAGCAGTGCACCTAGTGGTTCACTCTGTTTGGAAGGAGAAATGGCCAAATGTGTGAAAGTATACTGATTCGTGGGTTGTGGCCAATGGTTTGGGTGGATTAGTCACAGGCTTGGAGCATGATTAAAAAATTGGAGACAAGGAGGTATCTGGAAGAGCTATGTGGATAGACTTCTGTGAATAGGCCAAAGAAGTGAAGATATTTGTGTCTCATGTGAATGTTCTCCAAAGGGTGACCTGGGCAATGGAGGGTTTTAACAATCAAGCGAATAGGATGATGCGTCCTGTGAAAACCAGACATCCTCGGTTCCCAGCCACTCCTGTCATTGCTCAATGGAATCATGAACAAAGTGGCCATGGTGACAGGAATGGAGGTTATGCATGGGCTCAGCAACATGGACTTCCACTCATCAAGGCCACCTTGGCTATAGGCACTGCAGAGTGCCCACTCTGCCAGCAGCAGAGACCAACACTGAGTCTCCAATATGGCACCTTTCTTTGGGGTGATCAGCCAGCAACCTGGTGGCATGTTGATTACATTGAACTGCTTTCATCATGGAAAGTGCAGCATTTTGTTCTTACTGGGATATGCACTTTGGATACAGATTTCCCTTCCCTGCATTTAATGCTTCTGGGAAAACTACCATCCGTGGTCTTACAGAATGTCTTATCCACTGTCACGGTGTCTCACACAGTATTGCCTTTGATCAGAGGGCTTGCTTCATAGTAATTGAAGTGCAGTAGTGGACCTATGCTCATTGAATTCACTTGTCTTACCATGTTCCCCAGCATCCTGAAGCAGCTGGCTTGATAAAAGAATGGGTTGGCCTTCTGAAAATAATTAGGGCAACAGGTAGGTAGTAATACTTTTGCAGGGTTGGGCAATGTTCTCCACGAGGCTGTATATGCTTGAAACAATTTCTAATATATGGTGCACTTTCTCCCATAGCCTGGTTTCATGAGTCCAGGAATGGAAGAGTGGAAATGGGTGTGGAACCACTCACTCTTTCCCCTAGTGACCCATTAACAAAATTATTGTTTCCTGTCCCCATGACTCTATGCTCTGTGGGTCTAGAGGCCTTTTTTTACAAAGGGAAGAATGTCCCCACCTGGAGACACAACACGGACTTCATTGAACTGGAAGTTAAGAATGCCGCCCTGCCACTTTGGGCTCATCCTGCCTCTGTATCAACAGGCAAAGAAGGGATTGCCCATATCGGCTTGTGTGATTGACCATATTGGCTTGTGTGATTGATCCTGTTTACCGAGGGGAAATTGGGTTGATACTACATCATGGAGGTAATGAAGAGTATGTCCAGAATACAGCAGATTCCATAGGGCATCTCCTTCTACTACCATGCCATATGATTAAAATCAATGGAAAACTATGGCAGCCCAATTCCAACATGACTACTAATGGCCCTGACCCTTCAGAAATGAAGGCTTGGGTCACCCCACTAGGCAAAGAATCATCACCAGCATAGGTGCTTGATGAGGGCAAAGGCAATACGGAATGGGTGGTAGGAGGTAGTTTGAAATACCAGCTACAACCACTTGACTAGTTGCAGAAATGAGAACTGTAATTGTTAGGAGTATTTCTTCATTGTTTTTTATACAAATATGTGTATATGTTTATATATAAATATACTATTTTTGTTTTCTTCTCTCCTTTATCCCATTAGTTATTATAAAATATAAGATGTGAACGGGGTAGTGTGTTTTCAGTTGTATTATGTTAGGCATAAGTATGACTGTATAATTTTCTTTAGAGATGACGTGTGGTTTAAGCAGATGTGTAGGTGCCAAGTTGACATGGGGTGGACTGTGATGGTTAATGTTATGTGTCAACTTGGCTAGGCCATGATTCTCCATATTATCTTCTCCTCCATTTTGGGGTTGGGGGTAAGGGGAGTTTCCTTTTGGGTGTGGCCTGCATCCCATATGTATGGATGTTCTGGAAAAGCTCTGTCTCATTTCTGCATCTGGCTAGTTATCCTCTGACCTCCAGCTCTTAGGACATGAGTCAGCAGTCTTCCACCTGACCTATAGATTTTGGTATTCACCAGCTCCCACAACCCCATGAGCCAGCAGCCTTCTGCCTGATCTGCTGATTTTGGGTTCATCAAACTCTGCAACCATATGCATCAGTAGAAACCTTCAGCTTCATGCCTGACCACAGAGTTGAAACTTGTCAGCCTACACAATTGCATGAGCCATTTCCTTGAAATAAATCTCTCTCTCTATATATATATGGAAGAATTAATATTAAGTTGCCAGTACTATCCAAAGAGATGTATAGACTCAATGCCCCATGTATGTGGTTGTTGTCGAGTTGATTCCAACTCAGTGATTCTATAGGACAGGATAGAACTGTCCCCATAGTGTTTCCATGGTTGTAATGTTAACAGAAGCAGATTGCCAAATCTTTCTCCTGCAGAGCGAGGGGTGGGTTGAACTTCTAACGTTTAAGTTAGCAGTCAAGCGCTTAACCACTTCACCACTAGGGCTCCTCATGTTCAATGCAAACCCTATAAAAACTCCAACAGCCTTTTTTATAGAAATGGAAAAACCAATCTTAAAATTTATATGAAACTGCCAGGATCCCGGAGAGACAAAGTAATCTAGAAAAAGAATGACAAAGTAGGAACATATACTCTTCCCAATTTCAGAATATACTCTATAGCTACAATAACCAAAACAGTCTGTTACTAGTATAATAATAGACACACAGACCAATGGAGTATATAAACTCTTACAGCTATGGCTAATTGATTTTTGACAAGGGTACTAAGTCCATCCAGTGGCAAAAGAATAGTCCCTTCAAAAAATGGTGTTGGCACACTGAATTTCCAAATGCAAAAGGATGAAGATTGACTCATATTTTACAACATATACAAAAATTAAAATGGGAGAAAAATCTAAATGTAAGAACTTAAACCATAAACCTCTTAGAACAATGCAGGAGTATTGCTTCCAGACCTAGTATTGAACAACGTGTTCTTAGATATGACACCAAAAGCATGAGAAACAAGAGATAAAATAGATAAATTGGATTTCATCAAAATTAAATCTTTTGTGTATCGTAAGTGTTTATCATGAAAATGAAGAGATTTACAGGTTGGGACAAAATAATTGGGGACCATATATCTTGCAAGGGTTTAATTTGCAAAGTATGTAAAGCACAGCTTCATCTCAACAACAAAAAGACAAAACACTGAACTTAAAAAGTGGGAAAGAAAAAAAAGTGGAAAAGAACTCAAATAGACATTTTACCAATGAAGATATAGAAATTGCCAATAAGCACATGAAATTGTGCTTAATGTTATTCGTCATTTGGGAAATTCAAATCAAAACCACAATGAGAAATGACTTCACGCTTGAATGCCTATTATCAGAAATTCAGAAAATAATAAGTATTGGTGAGGATGTAGAGAAATCGGAACTTTCATTTACTGCTGGTGAGATTGTAAAATGGTAGTTGCTGTGGAACACAATATGTCAGTTTTTCAAATAGTTAAACATAGAGATACCATATGGTTTTGCAATTTCGCTTCTATGCATATCCAAAAAAAATTGAAATCAAGGAGTCAAATACTTTTATGCCTATGTTTATTGCAGCATTATTCACAATACCCAAAGACTGAGACAACTCAAGTGCCCATCAACAAATGAATGGATAAATAATATACAGTAGTTATGTGCAATTAAATATATTATTCATCCATAAAGAGAAATTAATTTCTGTCCAAAATATTTATTTTCAGGGGCGGGTGGGAGGGGGAAACGGAGGTATTGCTCAGAAGGTACTGACATTCTGTCTGGTGATGAATAAATTTGGAAATGGATATTGTTGATGGTTGCACAATATAGGGATCATAATTAATGTCGCTCAATTTTACATGCAAAAGTGGTTGAAATTGCAAATGTTTTTTTAATATGTATTTTACCACAATTAGAAAAAATGTGATCCATCAGGAGCCTCAAAATACATGAAGCTTATATTTTACAGAACTGAAGGGAGAAATAGTTCATCATTAATAATTGCAGAGTTCAATACCTGTTTTCAATAGTAGAATAAGTCAGGAGATCAACAAGTGTTTAGAAGAATTGAACAACAGTATAAATGAACTAGATCTTACAGACATATACAGAACATTCCACCCAACATCAGCAGAATACACATTTTTCTCCAGTGTTCACGGGATATTGTCCAGGGTAGACCATCTGTTATGTCATAAAGCATGTCTCAACAATCTGAATAAAGTTTAAAATATTGAAGTTATAGAAAAAATGTTCTCCGACTACAATAGCATTAATTAGAAATTAATACTAGGTGGAAATTTGTGAAATTCACTTACATGTGGAAATGAAACACATACCTAAATAACCAATGGGTGAAAGAAGAAATGACATGGGAAAATAGAAAATACTTTGAGATGATGACAAAAAATACAACATATCAAAAGATAAGGGGTAGTGCTAAAGCAGAGCTTGGAGGGAAATATATACCTGTGAATGCCTATGTTAAAATAGAAAGTCTTGAATTGAAAATATAAACATAAGTAAAAGAGCAGACTAAGTCCAAAGCAAACAAGAGGGAGTAATATAAAAAAAAAATATAGACTAGAGGAGATTTAAATGAAATAGATAAGAAAATAATAGAGAAAAATAAGTGAAAACTGCAGTTGGTTCTTTGAAAATATCAACAAAATAGAAAAAACTTTACCCAGACTATTATGGAATACATTGTTCCCACTACAAAATAAGTGTTGGGATCCTAACCTCTACACCTGTGGATCTAATACTGTTTGGAAATAGTGTTCTTTGTTATGTTAATTAGATCATATCTGACCAAGGTGGGTTCTAAATCTAATCAGTTCTGAACTAGAAAATGATCAGATTAAACACAGATATTCAAAATTGAGAGAAGGCAAATGCCATGTGAGGGTTGCCAAGAAACCATGGAGTGTCTGGGGATACCATCAAGGAAGGAATCGATATGGTCAAGACCCTGATTTGGACTTAGCCACCAGAACTGTGAAAAAATAAATTTGTGTTCTTTAAAGCCACCCTCATGCGGTATTTTGTGTTACTGCAGAGCTAGATAACTAAAACACTAAGAAAGGAATAAGATGACAAATCAGTTGTGAAAAGAGGGAGATTAACCTGACCTTTTTTTAACGTGACCTTACCAAAAAAAGAAAAACATTACATAGGAATATTATGAACAATGACATGCCAACAATTTTGATAACCTAGATGAAGTTGACAAATTGCTAGAAAGACACAATTACTGAAACTGAGTCATGAAAAAATAGAATATCTGAATAGACTGATAAAAAGTAAAGAAATTGAATTAGGAATTTAAAATTTTTCACAAAGGAAAGCCTAGGACCAAAGCTTTCAAGAAGAATTAACACAAATCTTTCACAAACTCTTTCAAAAAATGGGAGAAAGGAAATATTTCCCAACTTAGTCTATGAGGCCAGTGCTACCTTGACACCAAAACCAGAAAAAGACATCATACTTTGGAAAAAAAAAAACCTAGAGAACAATGTCCTTCATGAATATAAACACAAAAATCCTCAACAATATTCGAGTAAATTGAATTCAATAGCAACGACCAAAAGAATTATACACTATGACTAAGTCATATTTATCCCTGGAGTGCAAGTTTTGGTACATGTGAAAATCAATCAATGGAATTTATCATGTAAGTGGCAATACTCACATGATTGTTGCAAAATATGCAGAAAAAGCATTAGACAAAATGCAACACACTTTCATGATCGGTAAACTCAACAAAGAATAGAAGGGAGGTTTGTTAACATTATACTGGTGTTGAAATAATATGTATTTGCTAAAATCAGGAACAAAACAAGGATGTATGCTCTTGTCATTTCTTAAAATAATTTTTGTTGTGCTTTAAGTGAAACTTCACAAATCAAGTCAGTCTCTCACACAAAAACATATACACCTTGCTACATACTCCCAACTACTCTCTCCCTAATGAAACAGCCCGCTCCCTCCCTCCACTCTCTCTTTTCATGCCCATTTTGCCAGCTTCTAACCCTCTCTACCTTCTCGTCTTCCCTCCAGTCAGGAGATGCCAACATAGTCTCAAGTGTCCACCTGATCCAAGTAGCTCACTCCTCACCAGCATCCCTCTCCAACCCATTGTCCAGCCCAATCCATGTCTGATGAGTTGGCTTTGGGAATGACTCCTATTCTGGGCCAACAGAAGGTCTGGGGGCGATGACCACTGGGGTCCTTCTAGTCTCATTCAGACCATTAAGTCTGGTCTTTTTATGAGAATTTGGGGTCTGCATCCCACTGTTCTCCTGCTTCCCCAGGGGTTCTCTGTTGTGTTCCCTGTCAAGGACATCATCCATTGTGGCCAGGCACAATCTAGTTCTTCTTGTCTCAGGATGATGTAGTCTCTGGTTCATGTGGCCCTTTCTGTCTCTTGGGCTCGTAATTACCTTGTGTCCTTGGTGTTCTTCATTGTCCTTTAATCCAGGTGGATTGAGACCAATTGATGCATCTTAGATGGCCGCTTGCTAGCATTTAAGACCCCAGACATCACTCTTCAAAGTGGGAGCAGAATGTTTTCATAATAGATTTTGTTATGCCAATTGACTTAGATGTCCCCTGAAAACATGGTCCCTAAACCCCTGCCCCTGCTATGCTGATCTTCGAAGCATTCAGCTTATTCAGGAAACTGCTTTTGGTTTAGTCCAGTTGTGCTGACCTCCCCTGTATTGAGTGTTGTCCTTCTCTTCACCTAAAGTAGTTCTTATCTACTATCTAATTTTATCTAATTAGTGAATGCCCCTCTCCCACCCTCACTCCCTCCCTCCCCCCTCTCGTAACCACAAAGGAATGTGTTCTTCTCAGTTTAAACTATTTCTCAAGTTCTTATAATCGTGGTCTTATACAATACTTGTCTTTTTGCAGCTAATTTCACTCTGCATAATGCCTTCCAGATTCCTCCATGTTATGAAATGTTTCACAGATTCATCACTGTTCTTTATAGATCTGTAGTATTCCATTGTGTGAATATACCATAATTTATTTATCTATTCATCTGTTGATGGGAACCTTGGTTGCTTCCATCTTTTTGCTATTGTAAACAGTGCTGCAATAATCATGAGTGTGCATGTATCTGTTCATGTAAAGGCCCTTATTTCTCTAGGATATATTCCAAGGAGTGGGATTGCTGGGTCATATGGTAGTTCTGTTTCTAGCTTTTTAAGGAAGCACCAAATCGATTTCCAAAGTGCTTTTACCATTTGACATTCCTACCAGCAGTGTATGTGTTCCAGTCTCTCCACAACCTCTCCAACATTCATTATTTTGTGTTTTTTGGATTAATGCCAGCCTTGTTAGAGTGAGATGGAATCTCACTGTAGTTTTGATCTGCATTTCTCTAATGGCTAATGATCTAGAGCATTTCCTCATGTATCTGTTAGCCACCTGAATGTCTTCTTTAGTGAAGTGCCTGTTCATATCCTTTGCCCATTTTTAAATTGGGTTGTTCGTCTTTTTGTAGTTGAGTTTTAGCAGAATCATGTAGATTTTAGACATCAGGCTGTAGTCAGAGATGTCGTAGCTGAATTTTTTTTTCTTAGTCTATAGGTGGCCTTTTTACTCTTTTGGTGAAGTCTTTAGATGAGCATAGGTGTTTGCTTTTTAGGAGCTCCCAGTTATCTGGTTTCTCTTTGGCATTTTTAGTAATGTTTTGTATTCTGTTTATGCCTGTTCTTGCCACTTTAATTCAACATTTTACTGTATGCTCTATCCAAGGAAATTATTCAAGGAAATGAAATTCAGATCACATTTGAAAAGAAAAAGTTAAATTACCTCCTTTTGCTCATAACTTAATTTTGTATATAGAAAATCCTAAGGAAACTATATATTAAAAAATAAAAACCTCTTAGAAGAATTAAACGAGTTCGGCAAGGTCACAGAAAACAATGTAATATACAAAAATCGATTGCATTTTTATACACTAGTGATGAACAATTGGAAAATGAAATGAAGAAAATTTCATTTTCAGTACAATTAAAAAGAATAAAAATGAACAATTGGAAAATGAATGAAGAAAATTTCATTTTCAATACCATTAAAAAGAATAAAAATACAGAGGTAGAGCAAAATAGCAGCATCCACAGTCACATGCTCATGTTGTCCTACAATGAATGCAGAAAGTACAAGTGAAAGATTATTGAATCTGTCATCTCAGAACTTGAGAAATCAATTAAAGGGTTAGAGGGCCAAAGTGGAAACTAAATAAAGAAAAAGCTATCATGCAAATGGTGGGTGAGGAGGCAGGGCCAAGGTGGCAGAGTAGTCAAACACTTTCTATGGTGTCTCTTACAACAAAGACCAAAAAAAAAAAAAAAAACACATAAATCAATTATATATGACAATCTGGGAGTCCTGATCATCGAAGGCAAAGCTGAGGAGTGAGACTGAGCGACGGCGGGGAGGTAGAGACAGTTCAGAACAGCAAAGAAGTGCCAGTCTTGAGGTAGGCATCACCCTGCAGGCTGGGTCAGTAGGCACAGGTGGGCTGAGGTGAGCAGTAGTGCTCAGGACACATTTCACCACTTCAGGAGAGACCGAGTGGTGGAGAGTCTGCACAAGCCTCCAGAGCCAGGTGGAAGCCACAGTGGGTCTACGAAAATTAAGTGCAAGTATCTAACCTACTGCACGGGATCAAAATAACCCCTCCCCCTCTGGGACATTTGCAGAGGAAAAGTGTCACTTTCCCCTTGCCTGCCCCCATTTCCACTCTGCTCCCACATCACTCCGGCAACACTCAAGAATTGCTATGCCCTCCAAGCCGGAAATAAGGGCTATCACGCCCAAACCAATCTCATGACTTTAGAAAGAGAGAGAGAAAAAAAAATCTGCCTCCCCACTAAGCTGGGAACTCAGGGCAGGCACTGACCCTTTGCTCGGGCACTGGCATAAGGGGCCCGTGGACTTCTAACGCCATACACCCCTGCCTAGACCTGTGTGGGCCAATTCAACAGTGTAGTCCTTCATTAGCATTGAACAACCTGAAGCCTATTTTGAAATGCAGCATCCAAGGGGGAGTTGCAGATTTGTGACATTTGACACGACCCTGGTCCTCACCCACCCAGATATGGGCCTGAGGGCTGACAATTTCATGCATTCCACGTAGCCAACCATTACAGGAGTACAAGAATAAGTGGTGCCTCTCAATCCTTATAGCCAACAGCATTGGGTACCCAAAGTCTAGTTGGAAAACCCACGCACCTACACACTCTAGGGGAAATGGATATGCCTACCACCCAGGCACTCAGGGGCAGCCATCAGTCTGCTACTTTGATCAGCACATAGCCCCCTACTGCAGGCAGATACCTGTGCCTGCTCCAATCACCCCGCAGCACTGCCCATCTAAGATTGTAGGTGAGAGTCTGCACCACACACTTAGTGACTGATGACCTGGTCACCTGAGCTGAATCCACACAAAATTTAAGAGACTCCTGAGCTCACACACCTAGTACTAGGTCTAATCACTTTGTAAAAGGACATGAGAACTTCAAAGAGTACAAGAACCAAAGTAGTTCATATGTCCACCCTACTTAGGAATATCAAAACAAAACAAGAAGCTAAGATACAGTAAGCAAACATAAAATAAATGAATATAATAATTTATTGATGGCTCTGAAACAAGTCAATATCAAATCATATAAAGAAGCAGGTCAAGATGCCTCCAGCAATCGACCAAAACAAAGAACCAGGAAAACTTCTGGAGGAAGATAAGGTTTGGAATTACTGGAGTTAGAATTCAAAAAATTAATATGCAGATGTCTTCAAGAGATCAGAAAGGAGATCAGATGAAATTCAGACCAAGCAAAGGAACACACAGACAAAGCAATAGAGAAATTCAGGAAAACAATAAAAGAACAGAACAAATTTAACAAGCTGCTAGAAACCATAGGGAGACAGCAAATAGAAACCCAAAAGATTAAAATTGCAGAAATAGACAACTCAATAGAAGGTTATAGGTCAGAATTGAGGTCATGGAAGTCAGAATTAGTGAGATTGGAGATAAATCCTTTGACACCAATTTATTTGAGGAAAAATCATATAAAAGAGTTTTAAAAAATGAAATTCTAAGAATTATGTGCAACACTGTCAAGAGGAAAAATGTACAAGTGGAGTACCAAAATGGGGGGATAACAGAAAATACAGAGAGAATTGAAGATTTGCTGGCAGAAAAGTTCCCTGATATCATGAAAGATGAGAAGAAATCTATCCAAAAAGCTCAATGAAACTCATACAGGATAGATCTCAAAAGAAATTCACCAAGACATTCTATACCCAGCAAAACTGTCTCTCAAATACTATGGCAAAATTAGGTAAATTCCAGATAAACAGAAGTTAGGAGAATTTGTAAAAACCCAAACAAAATTACAAGAAATATTAAAGGGAACCCTCTGATTAGAGAACCAACAATATCAGACAACAACCCAGGACTAGAACACTGGATAGATCAACCAGTTAACCCAGATAGAAAGTAAAAAAAACGAGTTAAAGCTAAAAGACTGATAATAGGGAACCAGAAACATCAATATGTAAACAATGACAACATTAAAACAAAAGAGAGAGGATAAGCACTGTAGTCATAGAACTTCCATATGGAGAAGAAGTTAAGGTGATAACAAGAAATAAAAGATTGGTTTAAACTTAGAAAAATAAAGGTAAATTTTAAGGTAACCACAAAGATAGCTAACAAACCTACCCATTGAAAAAAGAAAAAAAGAAAAATGCTCAGCAAAATAAAAATCAACAATAATGAAAATACATAAAGGAAAATGACTCAGTGTAGAAAATTAAGCAGAACAAAAAACTGTCAACACCATAGCCAAGTATACATCCTTTTCCAGTGTACATAGAACATTCTCCAGAATAGACCAATTTTATGCCACAAAGCAAGTGTTAACAGATTCCATAACATAGAAGTAATGAGGAGTTCTTTAGATGGTTCCCGGCTACAAATGATGACTGCCCTGACAGGGAACACAACAGAGAACCCCTGAGAGAGCAGGAGAGCAATGGGATGCAGACCCCAAATTCTCATAAGACCGGACTTAATGGTCTGACTGAGGCTGGAAGGACCCCAGTGGTCATGGCCCCCAGACCTTCTGTTGGCCCAGGACAGGAACCATTCCCAAAGCCAACTCTTCAGACATGGATTGGGCTGGACAATGGGTTGGAGAGGGATTCTGGTGAGGAGTGAGCTTCTTGGATCAGGTGAACACTTGAGACTATGTTGGTATCTCCTGCCTGTAGGGGAGATGAGAGGGTAGAGGGGGGTAGAAGCTTTTGAAACGGACACGAAAAGAGAGAGTAGAGGGAGAAAGCGGGCTGTTTCATCAGGGCGAGAGTAATTGGGAGTGTGTAGCAAGGTGTATATGGGTTTTTGTGTGAGAGACTGACTTGATTTGTAAAGTTTCACTTAAATCACAATAAAAAATATTTAAAAAAAATACTGGGTTATAGAAGAAATCAAGGCCAGAATAAAGAAATTCATAAAATCATAGAATGAAAACACATTTTACCAGACCTTTGAGACACAGCGAAAGGAGTGCTTAGAGGTCGATTTATAGCAAAAAATGCACATATCCAAAAAGAATTGGCCAAAATCAAAACATTAACCCTACAACCCAAACAAATAGAAAGAGAGCAGCAAAAGAAGCCCTCAGGTACCAGAAGAAAGGAAATGATAAAGATTAGAGCAAAAAATATGAAATAGAGAATAGAAAATCAACAGAAAATGTCAACAAGACCAAAAGTTGATTCTTTGAGAAGATCAACAAAATCGATAAACCATTGGCCAGACTTACAAAAGAAAAGCAGCAGAGGAAGCAAATACCCTGAGTAAGAAACAAGACAGGTGATATCACAACAGGCCAAACTGAAATAAGAATCATAACAGAATACTATGAAAAATTGTACTCCAATAAATTTGAAAACCTAGAGGAATTGGACAAATTTCTAGACACACTACTTACCTAAACTAACATAAACTGAGGTAGTAAAACTAAACAAACCCATAACACAAGATTGAAGAGGTAATAATAACAAAAAAGCTCCCAACATAAAATAAGCCCTGACCCTAATGGCTTCTCTGGAGAATTCTATCAAATTTTCAGAGAAGAGTTTACACCACTACTACTAAAGGTATTTCAGAGCATATAAAAGGAAGGAATACTCCCAAACTCTTTCAATGAAGCCAGCATAACACTGATGCCAAAGCCAGGTAAAGACACCACAAAAAAGAGAAAATTACAGACCTGTATCCCTCATGAACATAGACAGAAAAATCTTCAACAAAATTCTAGCCAATAGAATTCAACAGCGTATCCAGAAAATAATTTATCCTGATGAAATGGGATTCATACCAGGTATACAGAGATGGTTCAACATTAGAAAATCAATCAAAGTAATCTGTCACATAAATAAAAGATAAGAACCACATGATCATATCAATTGATGCAGAAAATGCATTTGACAAAGTGCAACACCCATTCTTGAGAAAAACTGCAAAATATGAATAGCAGGGAATTTTCTCGACATAATCAAGAGAATTTATACAAAGCCAACATCACTCTAAACAGAGAGAGACTGAAAGCATTCCTCATGAGAAAGGGAACCAAATAAGGATGCCCTTTATCCCCACATATTCAACTTTGTGCTGGAGATCCTGGCCAGAGCAGTAAAGTAAGAAAAAGAAATAAAGGGAATGCTAATTGGTAAGGAAGAAGTTAAAAGTATATCTATTTGCAGATGATATGATCTTATACACAGAAAACCCCAAAGAATCCACAAGAAAACTACTGGAACAAATAGATTTCAGCAAAGTATCAAGACACAAGATAAACATGCAAAAATCAGCTAGATTCCTCTAAACCAACAAAGAGAACTTCAAAAAGGAAATCACCAAATCAATACCATTTACAATAGCCCCCCAAGAAGATAAAGTACTTAGAAATAAATCTAACCAGAGATGTAAAAGACCTATATAATGGAAACTCCAAAACACAACCAAAAGGGACCTATGCAAGTGGGAAAACATTCCGTGCTCGTGGATAGGAAGACTCAACACTGTGAAAATGTTAGTTTTACCCAAGGTGATCTACAGACAATGTAATCCTGCTTCAAATTCCAATGGCATTTCTTTAACGAGATGGGTAAACAAGTCAACTTCACATGGAAGGGGAAGAGGCCCTGGATAAGTAAAGCATTAGTACTAAAGAAGAAGAACAAAGTGGGAGGCCTCACGCTACCTGATTTTAGAACATATTATACCACCACAGTAGTCAAAATAGCCTGGTAGTGGTACAACAACAGATACACAGACCACTGAAATAGAATTGAGAACCCAGAAGTAAGTCCATCCACCTATGAACAGGTGATATTTGACAAAGACCCAAAGGCCATTAAATGGGGAAAAAGACAGTCTCTTTAACAAATGGTACTGGCATAACTGGCTATCCATCAGCAAAAAAAAAAAAAAAATGAAACAAGACCCATACCTCACACCATACACAAAAATTAACTCAAAATGGATCAAAGACCTAAGTATAAAATCTAAAATGATAAAGATCATAGAAAAAAAATAAGGAGAACCCTAGGATTCCTAATACATGGCATAAATAGCATACAAACCATAACTAACAATGCACAAATACTGGAATAAAAAAAACCACCAAGCTGGGAGCTCCAAAAAATCAAAACACTTATGTTCATCGAAAGACTTCACCAAAAGTGTAAAAGAGAACCTAAAGACTGGTAAAAAAATTTTTTTGCTACGATGTATTTTTTTATCCAATAAAGGTTTAGTGTCTCTAATCTACAAGACACTGCAACACATGAACAACAAAAGACAAATAATCCAATTTAAAAATGGACAAAGGATATGAATAGACACTTCACCAAAGAAGACTTTCAGAGCTCTAACAGACACATGAGGAAATGCTTACAATCATTAGCCATTAGAGAAATGCAGATCAAAACTATACAAGGCTGGCGACAATCCAAAAAACACAAAATAATAAATGTTGGAGAGGTTGTGGAGAGATTGAAACATTTATGTGCTGCTGGTGGGAATGTAAAATGGTACAACCACCTTGGAAAATGATCTGGAGCTTCCTCAAAAAGCTAGAAATAGAAATATCATATGATCCAGTAATCCTACTCCTAGGAATATATCCTAGAGAATTAAGGGCTGTCACAGGAATAGACATATGCACAGCCATGTTCATTTCTGCGTTGTTCACAATATTAAAAAGATGGAAACAACCTAGGTGCCCATCAACAGATGAATGGATAAACAAAGTATTGTACATACACAGAATGGAATACTACCAAATGATAAAGAACAATGATGAATCTGAGAAACAACATGAATGAATTTGTAGGGCATTATGATGAGTGAAATTAATCAGTCACGAAAGGGGAAATATTGTATGAGACCACTATTATAAGGATTCAACAAAAGATTTAAACAAAGAAAAATGCACTCTTTGATGGTTATCAGGGTGGGGAGCGAGGGGGAGAGGAAATCACTAACCAGATAGTAGACAAGGATCAACTTTGGTGACGGGAAGGACAATACACTATACAGGGAAGTCAATAAAACTGAACCAAAGCAAAAGCTAAGACGTTTTCAGGACACATCCAAACACTTTGAGGGACAAAGTACCTGGGGCTGGGGCCTGGGGATCATAGTTTCTGGGGACATCTAGGTCAATTGGCATAACAAAGTTTATTAAGAAAATGTTCTGTATTCCACTTTGGCAAGAGGCATCTGGGGCCTTAAAAGCTTTCCAGCAGCCACCTAAGATGCATCAGTTGGTCCTATCCCACTTGAAGTAGAGGAGAATGAAGAAAACCAGAGACACAAGGAAAATATTAACCCAAGAGGCAAAAGGACCACATAAACCAGAGACTGTACCAGCCTGATATGGGAAGAACAAGATGGTTGCCCTGCTACCACCAATGACCGCCCTGACAGGGCACACAACAGAGAGCCCTGGGCAGAGTAGGAGAAAAGTGTGTAGCAGAACTCAAATTCACGTAAAAAGACCAAGCTTAATGGTCTGACAGAGACTGGAGGAATCCTTAAAACTATGGCCCCCGCACGTTCTCTTAACCCAGAACTGAAACCATTCCCCAAGCCCACTCTTCAGACAAAGATTAAGCAGGACTATAAAACAAAAAATAATACATGTGAGGAGTGTGCTTCTTAATTCATTCAGATACACGAGACCAAACGGGTGGATCCTGTCAGAGGCAGGATGAGAAAGCAGGAAAGGACAGGAACTCGTTGAATGGACACAGGGAACCTGGGGTGAGAAGGGGGAATATGCTGTCACATTGTAGTGATTGCAACTAATGTCACAAAACAATACATGCGTGAATTTTTGTATGAGAAATTATCTTGAGCTGTAAACTTTAACCTAAAGCACAATAAAAAAGAAACATTAATCAAATGTATTGCACTGGGCAAATCTTCTGGAAAAGATGTCTTTAAAATGTTAAAAAGCAAACATGTCACTTTGAGGACTAAGGTGCGCCTGACCCCAGTCATGGTATTTTCCACTGTCTCATATGCATGTGAAAACTGGACAGTGAATAAGGAAGATCAAAGAAGAATTGATTCCTTCAAATTATGGTGTTGGTGAAAAATATTGAACATACCATGGACTGCCAGAAGAACAATCAAATTTGTCTTGGAAGTTCAGTCAGAATGCTCTTTAGAAGCTTGGATGACAAGACTTCATCTCACACACTTTGGACATGTTATCAGGAGGGACTAGTCTCTGGAGAAGAACATCATGCTTGATCAAGTACAGGGACAGGGAAAAAAATGAATACTCTTAATGAGATGAATTGACACAGTGGCTACAGCAGTGGTCTCAAACACAGCAATTATAGTGAGGATGATGCAGGACCAGGCAGTGTTTCCTTCTGTTGTACATAAGGTCGTTATGAGTCGGAAATGACTTCATGGCATCTAACAACAGTAACAACAACAACTCAAAGGGATTAAATACCTAAATGTGATAGCTAATAATATAAAACTGCTAAAGGAAAACATAGAATTAAATATTCATAACGTTAAATTAGGCAATAGTTTCTTAGCTATGACACTAAAAGCACAAGCAACATAAGGAAAAAATTATTAAATTGAACTTAATGAAAATAAAAAACGTTTTGACCTTCAAATGACACTACCTAGAAAGTGAAAGGAACCTGCGCAATGGGAGAAAATATTTCTAAATTTTATATCTTATAAGGTATGAGCATTCAGAAGATATAAAGAACTATTACAACTCAATAATAAAGAAGACAAATAACCCATTTGTAAAATGGATAAATATTTGAATACCCATTTCCCCCAAAAAAGATAATAAGCATATGAGAAGCTGCTCAATATTTTCAGTCTTTTTGAAAAGACAAGTTAAACCCACAATGAGATACAACCATACCCACTACGGAAAACAACAGGTGTTGGCAAGAATGGTGAGAAAGTAGAACCCTCATCTATAACTGGTGGGAATGGAAAATGTTACAACCACTTTAGAAAACACAAGTTTCTTCAAAAAATAAAATGTTTATATATGAACAAGCTTTTCACTCTGCAGATCATAACAAATTATGTATAACATTGGGATGAACGGGGATTCCAGAACACTTAATTGTGCTAATGAGGAACCTGTACATGTACCAAGAGGCAGTCGTTGGAACAGAACAAGGGGATACTGTGTGGTTTTAAGTGAGGAAAGGTGTGCTTCAGGGTTGTGTCCTTTCACTATACTTATTCAGTCTGTATGCTAAGCAAATAATCTGAGACACTGGACTACATGAAGAAGAACGCAGCATCATGATTGGAAGAAGACTCACTGACACAGTGGCTGCAACAATGGGCTCAAGCATACCAACCATTGTGAGAATGGCACAGAACCGGGCAGTGTTTTGTCTAGTGTACATAGGGTTGCTATTAGTACTGACTCGATGGCACCTTAACAACAACAACAACATATGAACAATCAACTGCCTTCTTACCTACACAACCAAGAGAACTGCAAGCATATATCTACACAAAAATCTGTATACAAATGTTCATAGCAGCATTATTCACAATAGGTATGGTGCCCATCAATTAACGAATAACTTGTGATATATTCGTGCAAGGTAATGTTATTCTATTCAGTCATCAAAATAATGATACATTATAGGAAGACTTAACATAGTAAAAATGTCTATTCTACCAAAAGCCATCTATACATTTAACGCACTTCCGATCCAAATTCCAATGTCATATTTTAAGGGGATAGAGAAACAAATCACCAATTTCATATGGAAGGGAAAGAAGCCCCGGATAAGCAAAGCACTACTGAAAAAGAAGAAGAAAGTGGGAGGCCTCACCTTACCTGACTTCAGAACCTATTATACAGCCACAGTAGTCAAAACAGCCTGGTATTGGTACAACAACAGACACATAGACCAATGGAACAGAATTGAGAACCCAGACATAGATCCATCCACGTATGAGCAGCTGATATTTGACAAAGGACCAGTGTCAATTAACTGGGGAAAAGATAGCCTTTTTAACAAATGGTGCTGGCATAACTGGATATCCATTTGCAAAAAAATGAAACAGGACCCATACCTCACACCATGCACAAAAACTAACTCCAATTGGATCAAAGACCTAAACATAAAGACTAAAACGATAAAGATCATGGAAGAAAAAATTGGGACAACCCTAGGAGCCCTAATACAAGGTATAAACAGAATACAAAACATTACCAAAAATGATGAAGAGAAACCCGATAACTGGGAGCTCCTAAAAATCAAACACCTATGCTCATCTAAAGACTTCACCAAAAGAGTAAAAAGACCACCTACAGATTGGGAAAGAATTTTCAGCTATGACATCTCCGACCAGCGCCTGATCTCTAAAATCAACATGATTCTGTCAAAACTCAACCACAAAAAGACAAACAACCCAATCAAGAAGTGGGCAAAGGATATGAACACACATTTCTCTAAAGAAGATATTCAGGCAGCCAACAGATACATGAGAAAATGCTCTCGATCATTAGCCATTAGAGAAATGCAAATTAAAACTACGATGAGATTCCATCTCACACCAGCAAGGCTGGCATTAATCCAAAAAACACAAAATAATAAATGTTGGAGAGGCTGCGGAGAGATTGGAACTCTCATACACTGCTGGTGGGAATGTCAAATGGTACAACCACTTTGGAAATCTATCTGGCGTTATCTTAAACAGTTAGAAATAGAACTACCATACAACCCAGAAATCCCACTCCTCGGAATATACCCTAGAGATACAAGAGCCTTCATACAAACAGATATATGCACACCCATGTTTATTGCAGCTCTGTTTACAATAGCAAAAAGTTGGAAGCAACCAAGGTGTCCATCAACGGATGAATGGGTAAATAAATTGTGGTATATTCACACAATGGAATACTACGCATCGATAAAGAACAGTGACGAATCTCTGAAACATTTCATAACATGGAGGAACCTGGAAGGCATTATGCTGAGCGAAATGAGTCAGAGGCAAAAGGACAAATACTGTATAAGACCACTATTATAAGATCTTGAGAAATAGTAAACCTGAGAAGAACACATACTTTTGTGGTTACGACGGGGGGAGGGAGGGAGGGTGGGAGAGGGTTTTTTATTGATTAATCAGTAGATAAGAACTGCTTTAGGTGAAGGGAAAGACAACACTCAATACATGGAAGGTCAGCTCAATTGGACTGGACCAAAAGCAAAGAAGTTTCCGGGATAAAATGAATGCTTCAAAGCTCAGCAGAGCAAGCGCGGGGGTCTGGGGAACATGGTTTGCGGGGACTTCTAAGTCAATTGGCAAAATAATTCTACTATGAAATCATTCTGCATCCCACTTTGAAATGTGGCGTCTGGGGTCTTAAATGCTAACAAGCAGCCATCTAAGATGCAGCAATTGGTCTCAACCCACCTGGAGCAAAGGAAAATGAAGAACACCAAGCCCACATGACAACTAAGAGCCCAAGAGACAGAAAGGGCCACATGAACCAGAGACCTACATCATCCTGAGACCAGAAGAACTAGTTGGTGCCCGGCCACAATCGATGACTGCCCTGACAGGGAGCTCAGCAGAGGACCCCTGAGGGAGCAGGAGAGCAGTGGGATGCAGACCCCAAATTCTCATAAGAAGACCAAACTTAATGGTCTGACTGAGACTGGAGGAATCCCGGTGGCCATGCTCCCCAGACCTTCTGTTGACACAGGACAGGAACCATCCCTGAAGAAAACTCATCAGACATGAAAGGGACTGGTCAGCGGGTGGGAGAGAGACGCTGATGAAGAGTGAGCTAATTATAGCAGGTGGACACTTGAGATTGTGTTGGCAACTCTTGTCTGGAGGGGGGATGGGAGGATAGAGAGAGAGGGAAGCCGGCAAAATTGTCAAGAAAGGAGAGACTGAAAGGGCTGACTCAAGACGGGGAGAGTAAGTGGGAGTAGGGAGTGAGATGTATGTAAACTTATATGTGACAGACTGATTGGATTTGTAAACGTTCACTTGAAGCTTAATAAAAGTTATTATAAAAAAAAAAAGAAGATATTCAGGCAGCTAACAGATACATGAGAAAATGCTCTCGATGATTAGCCATTAGAGAAATGCAAATTAAAACCATGATGAGATTCCATCTCACTCCAACAAGGCTGGCATTAATCCAAAAAACACAAAATAATAAATGTTGGAGAGGCTGCGGAGAGATTGGAACTCTTATACACTGCTGGTGGGAATGTAAAATGGTACAACCACTTTGGAAATCTATCTGGCATTATCTCAAACATTTAGAAATAGAACTACCATACAACCCAGAAATCCCACTCCTCGGAATATACCCTAGAGAAATAAGAGCCTTCACATAAACAGATATATGCACACCCATGTTTATTGAAGCTAAAATAAATAAATAAATAAATAATGATACATTGATACATGCTATGATATGGATGGTATCTTAGACAGATGCTTAATGAAAGACGTGAGGCACAAAAGGCCAAATATTGTGTGATCCCATTTATATTAAATGTCCAGCATAGGCAAATTGATAGAAGCAACGCAGATTTGTGGTTACCAGATGCTACAGAGAGGGGAGGATGAGGAGTTCCTCCTAATGGTTACAGGGTTTCTCTTAGGAGCAATGAAAATGTCCTGGAATTAGATGGTTGACAACTTTGTGAAGATACTTAAAACCATTGGATTTTGCAGTTTAAAAGAGTAAATTTTTTGACATGTGAATTTTATCTTAAGAAAAAAATTTCTTGTCCTTGATGAGACAATTGTGAGATTCCCCATCTGTTAGGGTCAGGTGAGTGGCAGGATTCAAGACATGGCAACAGTGAATAGTAATGTGATTGGGAGATAATAACAATCTTATAGGATGTTAATTGTCTGGCTGAAATGTATTGTTTGTTCTCAGTATGTAGTGATTACTGCATTGCATGAGGAACCATGAACTCAAGCATGGAACCTAGAAATTATTCTGTGGAAATATCAACAAATTTTGCAGTGGTAGCTATTGCTCCATGATAAGGATGGATATGCCTATGCATTCAAGTCAAGGTTGAGACTATAGTATGTGATGGGTGTTTTATGGTACCCATGAAGCCCAAGGACTTGTCCTAATACACAAGCAGACCATCAAAACACCTTTTTGTAGTTGGGGATGCCTTAGGAAAAAGACTATTGAAGAAACTTCTTACGACTACAGATGACCTATCCAAGTTTGAGTTCTCAGAGGAGAGGAACTTTTACTGAGGATTTAGTTGATTCATAAAATGCCACAATCTTAAAAAACTTGGCACCCAATTGCCTAACATAGCCAATTAAAAATACTTCCTAATACCATATGATCCTGCTACCCCACTCCTAAAAATATATCCTAGAGAAATAGGAACCATCACATGAATAGACATGCACACCCATGTTCCTTGCCACATTGTACACAATAGTAAAAAGATGGAAACAACCTAGGTGCCTGCCCATCAACAAACGAAAGGATAAACAAACTCTGGTACATACACACAATGGAATACTATGAAACAATAAAGAACAATGATGAATCTGTGAAGCATCTTACAACATGGATAAATCTGAACAGCATTATGCTGAATGAAATACGTCAGTCACAAAAGAACAAATATTGTATGAGACCACTACTGCAAAAACTCGTGAAAAGATTTACTCACAAAAGAAACAATCTTTGATGATTACAAGTGAGGGGAGGGGTTGGAAGGAAAAAACACTAAATAGACAATAGATAAGTGGTACCTTTAAGGGTAAGAGTACATAATATTGGGGAAACCAGCACAACTTGTCCAAGGCAAGAATGTGGAAGCTCCACAGACACATCCAAACTCCCGGAGGGACAGAATTCCTGGGCTGAGTGCTGTGAGGACCATGGTCTTGGGGAACATCTAGCTCAACAGGCATAACATTTTTATTTTTCAGTTTATTCAGGAGACTTCTTTGCTTTTGGTTTAGTCCAGTTGTGCTGACCTCTTCTGTATTGTGTGTTGTCTTTCCTTTCACCTAAAATTGATCTTGTCTACTATCTAATTAGTGAAAACCCCTCTCCCTTCCTCCCTCCATCCCCCCTTCTAGTAAACTATTTCTCAAGTTCTTATAATAGTGGTCTTACACAATATTTGTCCTTTTGCAACTGATTA
Source organism: Elephas maximus indicus (assembly GCF_024166365.1). NCBI lineage: Eukaryota > Metazoa > Chordata > Mammalia > Proboscidea > Elephantidae > Elephas > Elephas maximus. The sequence continues at coordinate 94,353,937 of NC_064846.1, read as the reverse complement.
ATTTCACACAGATTCCTCCATGTTATGAAATGTTTCATGGATTCATCATTGTTCTTCATCGATGCATAGTATTACATTATGTCAATATACCATAATTTTATTTCTCTGTTCATCTGTTGATGGGCACTTTGGTTGCTTCCATCTTTTTGCTATTGTAAACAGTGCTGCAATGAACATGGGAGTGCATATAACTATTTGTGTAAAGGCTCTTATTTCTCTAGGATATATTCCAAGGAGTGGGATTGGTGGGTCATATGGTAGTTCTATTCTAGCTTTTTAAGGAAACACCAAATTGATTTCCAAAGTGGTTGTACCATTTTACATTCCCACCAGCAGTGTATGTGTTCCAGTCTCTCCACAACCTCTCCAACATTTATTATTTTGTGTTTTTTGGATTAAAACCAGCCTTGTTGGAGTGAGATGGAATCTCATTGTAGTTTTGATTTGCATTTCTTTAATGGCTAATGATCTTGAGCATTTCCTCATGTATCTGTGCGCCACCTGAATGTTTTCTTTAGTGAGGTGCCTGTTCATATCTTTTGCCCATTTTTTAATTGGGTGTCTTTTTGTAGTTGAGCTTTAGCAGTATCATGTAGATTTTAGAGATCAGGCCCTGGTCGAAAATGTCATAGCTAAAAACTTTTTCCCAGTCTGTAGGTAATCTTTTTACTCTTTTGTTGAAGTCTTTGGATAAGCATTTTTTATAAAGAAAATATTCTATATTCTACTTTTGTGAATAGTGTCTGTGGTCTTAAAAGCTTGTGGGTAGCCATCTAAGATATTGCATTGGTCTCACATTGGCTGGAGCAAGGAAGAATGAAGAAAACCAAAAACACAAGGGAAAGATTAGTCCAAAGGACTAATGGACCACCACTACCACAGCCTCCACCAGACTGAGTCCATCACAACTAGATAGTGCCCGGCTACCACCACTGACTGCTCTGATGGGGATCACAATAGAGGGTCCTGGACAGAGCTGGAGAAAAAACATAGAACAAAATTCTAACTCACACACACACACACACACAAAGACCAGACTTACTGGTGTGACAGAGGCTGGAGAAACCCTGAGAGGATGGCCCCCGGACACTCTTTTAGCTCAGTAATGAAGTCACTCTTGAGGGCCACCCTTTAGCCAAAGATTAGACAGTCTCATAAAACAATACCAGAGTAAATGGGCACACCAGCCCTGGGGCAGGGATTAGAAGGCGGGGCAGAACAGGAAAGGTGGTAATGGGGAATCCAGGGTCAAGAAGGGGAGAGTTTTTACATGTAGTGGAGTTGACAACCAATGTCACCAAACAATCCCAGTACCCCAGTGCCAAACAATATGTCTATTAATTGTTTAATGAGAAACTAGTTTTCTCTGTAAACCTTCATCTAAAGTACAATAAAAAAGATTAAAAATACTTTCTAATTGTTGCTTTGTGAGTGAACTAAGATAATCTGGATAGTTTTAAGTCTGTCGGAGGGAGCTTCCTTTCTTAGATATGTCATGCCCTAAATAATGGATTTTGCTTGTGCACAATTTTAATTTGTTTTTAAACTTTACGTCCCTTTTATGATAAGACTGAGATCAAGTAAATGGAACTCTTTTTACAGGCACTCTTGTTCTCTAAACAGTGTAGGAAATCGTTTACATATTGTATCAGAAATGAGTCACAAGGAAAATTAGTACCATTTTATTCTTGACTGAAGACAAGAGGAAAATAGGATGGCTTCATTGAACACCTGGGACATTACCGTGCAGGTATATTGATGTCTTCTATAGGTGAAAAAAAAAGTATTGACTGTCCCGGTCTAGCAGCACCCTATAAAAGGCAGAGCAGAGATTCACTACGGTGAAGCAGAAGGCTTCATGCAGATTTCAAGACAGGTACCACTGGGAAATTAGGGAGAATAATTTTGTTGATGACTGTGAGGTATGAACAAATTGATATTCTCTTCCACTTGGCTGTTTTACTGGCAGAATAAAAAAAATAGTTACCACTGAGTTGATTTCAATTCATGGTGGTTTTTTAGATTGGAATGTCAGGCCTTTCCTCCACAATACCTCTGATAGAGCCACCAACCTTTCAGTTAGCAGCTGGGTGTTTTAACCATTTAAAAGGGCTAGTACAGGATATTAAAAGGCCTCTGGATACAAGATTTTCAATTTTTGGCCTGGCTTTTTCCTTTGCTTCTGGCTTAAATGGACATTGGGCAAGTTTGGATAATGGTTTGGTAGTATATGTCTGAACCTTGGTAGATTCTACTCCAGTTTTTTTTCCTATGTTAGTGGAATTTTTACCCTATAAAATGATAAGTATAGTGGTAATGTTTTCATCTAAGTTATAAATGAAATTTAAGAAGGCAAAGTAGGGATGGGAATAAGATGGTAGCCTAGATAGACTCACCTTAACAGCCCACTACAACAAAGACTCTAGAAACCAAGTGAAATGCGTACAAATAATGACCCCAGATCCCTGAATATCAAAGGGAAGATTGAAGAATTGGACTGAGCATGACTGGGAAGAGAGAACGAAATCAGCAAGAACACCGAGATTCCCAAAGAGAGTCCCTGCCCGGCTGACTGGCCCAGCATAGCATGGCCATTTTGAGACAGCAGCAAACAACAACCCTGGGCAAGGTGCCCCAGAAGGAAATTGCGAAAAAACACAGCTGGCGGCAGACATACTGAGTGAGTGAACCTGGAAAGAAACATGAAAGGCAGTTCAAGTGCCAGGCCCAAACTAGCCTAAGAAGGAGACACGAGAGTCCTATGCCTTTGAAACTAGGGAAATACAGGTAAGTTCCACCGAAGCAAATTTGGTGGACCAAATTGTTGGCGCCTCAGGACAGAGGACTATAAGACAGGGAATTCAATTATTTTGAGGGACAAGGGTGATTGCAGGAAGGTGGGTGAGAACTTCAGAGATGCTGGTGAATGCAGAGGAGTGGACCTAGAAACTAGTGATAGGACTTCCTGTTAGTGGTGGTACACATCCATTTGGGCAGGAGACATTCATTGAATAGTGAGATAGAGTAATAATCAGAAGTTTTCCCCTTGACCAGACTCATGCCAATCGTCCTTCCCCTCCTGTTTGAGCAGCCTCTCTTTGCCCCCATCACTCACGCAGTGAGGTGCCCTCAGTGACTTGCCCAACACTCAACACACCCTCCACATCCTCACCCAGCCTGCATGGAGAGTAGCCCTGGAGACACACCCACCTCTCACCCCACCCTGTCTGTGCCCACTGTGCACCCCACCAGACATGTGAGGTGAGGTGCCACTGATGACTGTCCCACCGTGTTCCACTCCCATATTCTATTTCCCTAGGCCACCTGAGTTAGAATTGTGCTGCAGGCCAGGTCAATTACACTCGTGATGGGTCTGCAAAGACAACTCTTCCTGTCTCCAGAATCTGTATTAACTACACTTGCCAATGTAGAAGGACCACATAACCCCAGAAGAGCTGTGGAGGTATCCTGACCACCCAACACCTAGATCCCCACAGGGAAGAGTCCTGCTAACGCATTCCCATGTAATCCTACGAAGGAAGATATACGTACCAAACGACAGATTTTCTGTGTGTAAGCAACCCATCATACCCACCAGTGAGAGAAAATGACTCCTAACCAGCATCATCGTGATACACAGACCAGCACTACAAAGCAACATCAACTAAAATTATTCAAAAGGAAAGTGGACAATATAAAGAGAAAGGGGAAAAGCTAAGGTCCAGATATATCAAAACAAAAGCAAACAATGCAAAAAGACAAACATACAATCGATAAAGAAATATATAAAATATAGAAACTTAATGTCTAGAAGGTAGCAGTCAAATACAAATCATGAAGAAACAGGGTAAGATGGCTCAAGCAAATGAGAAAATAAAGGGATGGGAAAACTTTTTGAAGAAGAACTGATAATAGAACTACCTGATAAGGAATTCAAAAGGCTAATATTTAAGCTCTTCTAAAAGATCCAGGAAAACACCTACAATTTAGGAAAACAATACCTCGAGGGCACTGGGTTTTTTTTTTTTAATACAAGAACAAAATGCCAAACTCAATAGAAAAATAGAAACCATACAAAAAAAACTACAAAATTCAGAAGCTTAACAACAAAGTATCAGAAATAATTCAATGGAAGGATACAGAAGAAGTGAAACGTAGAATCAGCAAAATAGAGGACAAAACCTCCGATACCAATTTGTATGAGGAACAATCAGAAAAAAAAAACTGAAGAAATTCTAAGGGTTATGTGGGACACCATCATGAGGAATAATATATGTATATAAAGAATCCCATAAGCGGAAGAAAGGAAAAAGAGTAGAGAGAGAATTTTTTAAAGTTAAATGCATAAAACTTTGCAAATGTTATGAAAGATGAGAAGATTTCCATCCAAGAAGATCAGCAAACCCCATATAGGATAGACCTCAAAAGAAATTCATCAAGACATATCACAATCAAACTTTCCAGAACCAAAGACAAAGAATTTTGAGAGCCATTCATGAAAAGCAATATATCACTTATAAGGGGGACTCAGTAAAACTAAGTACTGAATTCTTGTCAGAAACCATGCAGGCAAGAACACAATCGGATGACATATACAAAACCCAGAAAGAAAAGAACTGACAACCAAGAATCATGTATCCAGCAAAACTCTTTAAAAAGTGAGGGCAAAAGTAGGATGTTCCCAAATAAGCAGACATTAAGTGAATTTGTAACCACCATGCCAGCCCTAAAAGAAATATTAAGGGGAGTCCTTGGGATAGAAAACCAATGACATCAGACAATATCCTAAGATGAAGACACAAGACAGCGTCACCCAGATACCAAGCCAGATAAAGGCATCACAAAAGCAAAATCAAGCTACAAAATTGATTACAGGGAAACACAGATATTAAATTTTAAATGCCAACAACTTCAAAACAAAAGGGGGAATGAATGATGTAGTTATAGAGCTTCTATTTGGAGTGGAAGTCGAGGAGATTTCAAGATACGATAGGTTGTTTTAAATACAGGTGATAAATGTAAACTTCAGGCCAACCAAAAGAAAATTTATCTACTCAACAAAACAAAGAAGAAGAAAAACAAAAAGATTCAGTAAACACAAACGACAATAATAAATGAAAGGAAAAGATAATCCATATACAAAAAGAATTTAAGAACTTAAGTAAAGAAGTACAAAGAAACAGTTAACATCACAAAAATACATAAGAAAATGGCAGCAGTAAATTCTTACCTGTTGACAATCACACAAAATATAAATGGATTAAATGCACAATTCGATAGGCAGAGAGTGGCAGAATGGATAAAAAAACATTATCCATCAATACGTTGTTTACAAGACACACACCTTTGACACAAAGACATAAATTGGTTAAAAATCAAAGGATGGAAAAATACATCCCAAGCAAACAGTAACCAAAACAGAGTAGAATTGGCAATATTAATATCTGACAAAATAGACTTTAAGTCAAAATATATCATGTGACAAAGAAGGACTTTATATAATGATTAAAGGACAAATTCACCAAGAACACATAACAATTATAAATATTTACGTACACTATGCCAAAGCCCCAAAATTTATAAAACAAGCTCTAACAGAATTGAAGGGTGAAATAGGTCTACAATAATAGTATGAGATTTTAACACGCCACTTTCAACAATGGACAGAAAAACTAGAAAGAAAATATAAATACAGAAAATCTGAATAACATTAATAACCAACTGGATGTCGCAGACATATATAGAACACACCATCCAACAGCAGCACAATATACATTCTCCTCCAATGCATGAGGAACATTCTTCAGAGTAAATAATATTTTAGACCATAAAGCAAGCATCAATAAATTTAAGAAGACTGAAATTATATGAAGCTTCTTCTCTGACCATAACAGTATGAATCTAGAAATCAATAATGGAAAGAACAAGAAAAATAAGTACATGGACACTAAATAACACATTACTAAAAAAAAAATTATTAGGTCATAGACGAAATCAAAACTGAATCTAAAAAATGTTTTTGAATCAAACAACAATATACCAAAACCCTTGGAATTCAGCAAAAGCAGTGTTCAAAGGGAAATTTACATCAATAAATGCATACATTATAAAAAATAAAAGGTTCAAAATGAATAACTTAGCCCAACAACTTGTATAGAAAAGGAAAACAAAAGAAGATCGAAGCTACCAAAAGAAGGGAAATAATAAAGATTAGAGTAGAAATAAATGAAATAGAAAACAGAAAAACAATAGAAAGAATCAACAAGACAAGACATTGATTCTTTTATTTGCTAGGATCCATAAAATAGAAAAACCACTGGCCAAATGGCAAAAGAAAAAAAAAGAGAGAAGATGCAAATAACCAGAATAAGAAATGAAGTTGGAAACGTTACAAACATATCCAACTGAGATAAAGGGCACCGTAACAGAATACTATGAAAAATTGACTCCAACAAATTTGAAAACCTAGAAGAAATAAGCAAATTTCTAGAAACACACTACCTACCTAAACTAACACACAAATAGAGGTAGAAAATCTAAACAACCCATAAAAAAAGAAGACATTAAAGAAGCCATCAAAAACTGCAATAAGAACAACAAAAAAAGGCACCGCGCACATGGATTCATTGGGAATTTTACCAAACAATCTGAGAAAAGTTGATGTCAATTCTACTGAAACTGTTCTCAAGCCCAGAAAAATAAGTAATACTCCCTAACTTATTCTATGAAGCCAGCATCACCCTGACATCAAAGCCAGGTAAGGACATCACACAAAAAAGAAAATTACAGACTAGTATCTCTCATAAGTATAGACACAAAAATTCTCAACAAAATCCTAGTGAAGAGAATTCAAAAACACATTAAGCAAATCATATATTAAAGAATTGATGTCTATCAATTACGATTTTGGTGAAGAATATTGAATATATCATGGACTGCCAAAAGAACGAGCAAATCTGTCCTGAAAGAAGTACAGCCAGAATGCTGCTTAGAAGCGAGGATGGAGAGACTCTGTCTCATGTACTTTGGACATGTTATCAAGAAGGACCACTGCCTGGAGAAGGACATCATATTTTGCAAAGTAGAGAGACAGTGAAAAAGAGGAAGACCTTCATCAAGATGAATTGACACAGTGGCTGCAACGATGGGTCAAACATAGCAATGATTGTGAGGATGCTGCAAGACCAGGCAGTATCTCGCTTTGTTATACAAACCAACTCAATGGCACCTAATGACAACATCAACAACGTCATGATCAGGGAAGATTCATACCAGAAGTGCAAGGGTGCTTCAACATTAGAAAACCAATGTAATTCACCACATAAATGAAACAAAGGAAAAGAATCACATGATCATCTCAATTGATACAGAAGAGGAATTTGATAACATCCAACACCCTTTCTTGACAAAAACTCTCAGCAAGATAGAAATAGAAGAGAAAGTACTCAACATAATTAAGAGCATATATGCAAAACCCACAGCCCACATTATTCTCAATGGAGAAAGACTGAGAGCCTTCCACTTAAGAATGGGATTGAGACAAGGGTACCCATTATCACCACTCTTATTTAATATTGTAGTGGAAGCCTTAGCCAGAGCACTGAGGCAAGAATGGGAAATTAAGGGTATCCAAATTGGGAAGGAAGAAGTAAAACTCTATTCACAGGAAATGCTTATGATCACTAGCCATTAGAGAAATGCAAATCAAAACCACAAGGAGATACCATCTTACCCCGACATTACTGGCAGGAATGAAAAAACAGAAAATAACAAATGTTGGAGAGGCTGCAGGGAAATTGAAACTCTTATGGACTGCTAGTGGGAATGTCAAATGTTACAACCATTTTGGAAAACAATATGACACTTCCTTAAAAAGCTGGAAATAGAAATACTATATGATCCAGCAATCCCATTCCTAGGAATATATCCTAGAGAAATAAGAACTGTCACACAACTAGACAACTGCATACCCTTATTCTTTGCAGCATTGTTCACAATAGCAAAAAGACGGAAACAACCTAGATGCCCATCAACAGAGGAATGGATAAACAAACCATGGTACATATACACAATGGACGAGAAGGCAGATGGGGACAGGAAAGCTGGTAATAGGCAACCCAAGGTTGAGAAGGGAAGAGTGTTGACATGTTGTGGGGTGGGCAACCAATGTCACAAAACAATATGTGTACTAATCGTTTAAGGAGAAGCTAGTTTGTTCTGTAAACCTTCATCTAAAGTACAATAAAAAAGAAAAAAATATGCATACTTAGACCTTTACAATATATTTTGAAAATAAAATACTTAACATAAACCTACGATAAAAAAAAAAACCCTATGATAGGTGAAAGAAAAAAAGAAAGAAAGAAAAGCTATCCGGAGGTAACTTGATCCTATACATAGAATATCCTAGAGATTTCACAAGAAAACTACTGGATCTAATAGAAGGATTCAGCAAAGCGGCAGGGTACAAGATCAAGACACAAAAATCAGTTGTGTTCCTTTACACTAACAAGGAGGACTCTGGAAATGAAATCAAGTAAACAATACCATCTGCAAAAGCCCCCAAAAAGATAAAATTCCTAGAAATAAACCTAACCAGGGATGTAAAAGATACAATTAAAACTGTAAAACACTATTGCAAGAAACTAAAAGAGGCCTACATATTTGGAAGAACATACCATGCTCATGAATTGTGAGACTTTACTGTGTGAAAATGTCAATAATGCTCAAAGCAGTATAGAGATTTAATGCAATCCCAATTAAAATTCCAACAACATTATCTGCTGAAATGGAAAAACTAATCACCAACTTTATATGGAAAAGAAAGAGGCCCCGAATAGCCACAGCAATATTCAAGAAGTGTAGGAGGCCTCACACTTCCCCATCTGAAAACATAATATGGAGCCTCAGTAATCAAAACAGGCTGGTACTGGTTCAATGACAGACACATAGGCCAATGAAATAGATCGAGAACCCGAAGTAAATCCATCCATCTATGGGCAGCTGATTTTCTACGAGGGGTCAAAGTCCATCTGTCTTAGTTATCTAAGGCTGGTATAACAGAAAAAAACACAAGTGGATGGCTTTAATAAAGAGAAATTTATTTTCTCACAGTCTAGGAGGTTAGAAATCTGAATTCAGGGTGTCAGCTTCAGGGGAAGACTTTGTCTGTTGGCTCTGAGGGAAGGTCCTTGTCATCAATCTTCCATGGTCAAGGAACTTCTCAGTGCAGGGACCACAGGTCCAAAGGACAGGCTGTTCTCCCAGCTCTTGCTTCTTGGTGGTATGAGGCCCCCATGTCTCTCTGCTGCCTTCTCTCTTTTGTATTTTAAAAGAGATTAGCTTTAGACACAATCTAATCTAGATTGAGTCCTGCCTTATTAAGATATCTGCCATCTCATTAACACCATAAAAACCCTGCCTAGAGATAGGATTTACAACACATAGGAAAAACATAGGATGACAAAATGGTGCACAGTCACACAATACTTGGAATCATGGCCTAGCCAAACTGATACACATATTTTTTGGGTACACAATTCAATCTACGACACCATCCAATTTGGAAGAACAGTATCTTTAACAAATTGTGCTGGCGAAACTGGATATCCATTTGCAGTAAAATGAAACAGGATCCATACCGCACATCACACATAAAAAACTAATTCAAAATGGATCTAAGACCTAAATGTTAAAGCTAAAACTATAAGTTCCTGCAGAAAAACATAGGGACAAAACCATGGGACCTAATTTTTTTCAGAAAAAAATCAAATACAACTACAAATGCAGGAACAACAGGAGACAAATTAGATAACTGAGGCCTCCTACAAATAAAATACTTATTCTCATGAAAAGATTTTATGAATAGAGTAAAAAGAGAACCTACAGACTGGGAAAAAAAATCTTTGTGAATGCCATATGTGATAGGGGCTAATCTCTAAATTATATAGAAAACTTCATCAGCTCAATAAGAAAAAGAGAAACAATTCAAGTAAAAAGTGCAAAGAACATTAAAGGACCCTTCATCAAAGAGGGCACTCAGGAGGCCAACAAACACATGAAAAGATGCTTGCAATCATTATCTATTAGAAAGATGCAAATCAAAACTAGAGTGAGATACCATCTCACCCTGCAAAAATGGGACTAAGCAAAAACACAGAAAGCAGCAAATGCTGGTGAGGTTGTGGGGAGATTGAAACCCTTATCCACTGTTGGTAAGATTGTGAAATGGGGCAATTAGTATGCAAAACGATATAGCGGTTTCTCAAAAAGCTATTAATAGGGATACCTTATGATCCAGCCATCCCATTCCTAGGTATATACACTAGAGGTCTGATAGCAGTGACATGAATAGACATACACATACCTATGTTCATTGCAGCATTATTCACGATAGCAAAAATATTAAACAGCCTAAGAGTCCATCAGTAGATGAATGGATAAACAAAAAGAGGTACATGAAATGGAATACTACTCACCTATAAAAAAGTGACACGTTCTCAAAATATATTGCTGATGAGTCTAGAAAACATTATGCTGAGTGAAATAAGTCAGTTATAAAAGGACAAATACTGTATGCTTTCACTATTATAAAAAGACAAGAATAAGTCTTCATACAGAAATCAACCTCCATTGGTGGTTACCAGGGGTGCAGTGGGGAGCGGGAATCACTCTGTGGAGAGTAGACTCTTGTTATTTTTGGTGATGGGAAAGACGGTACTGAATGTGGGTGAAGTGTGCACAAGTTCAGCAAGGTAATGATGACAGTAAGAAGTACAAAGGAATAAGGAATGTTTTTGGTAAATGCTATAACATATACAATTTTGTAGCAACAGAAATAACCAAAACATGTGTGTGGTCACATAGGTAGATATGTATGCATGTATGTGTATAGGAAAGTATACCTGTGTATATACATGTGCACATACAGGCATATCTGTAGACATATGTATATACATGTATGTGTGTGCTGCATACATATTCATATATATAATAAAGTACATAGGAGACACAGTTATGGATACTTCCTAGACATAACCAAACACCTCGTGAGTTTGGTTTACTGGATTTGAAGGCTTAGGACCATAGTGTTGTGGGAGAACTCACTCAATTGGCGTAATATAGTTCATAAACTTTATGTTCCACATCCTTAATTTGGCAAATAGCATCTGGGGTCTTAAAAGCTTGGGTGCAGCCATCTAAAATACAACTATTGCTCTCTACTCATCCAAAGTAATAAACAAGGAAACCAAAGATGCAGTGAAAAAACTAGTCCACAAGACTAATAGTCTACAAGAGCCACTACCTCATCTATCCTGAGATGGTGCCCAGTTACCACTATCGAACATTCTGACCAGAGAAACAATAAATGGTTTCAGAAATAGTATGTGAGAAAAAGGTATAGCAAAGTTCCAATTCTTAAAAAAAGTCAGACTTACTGAACTGGTAGAGACTGAAAGAGTTCTGAGACTATTGCCCTTTGCCCTGAGATACCCTTTAAACTCTATACTGAAGCCACACCCAGAAGTCACCTTTCAGAGAAATCACAGCTTGACTTATAAACAATAAAAAATAAATTAATTAATAATTTTTTCAACAATATCACCCATAAATACTGTGCTCCTTTAAAAAATCATCTATAGGAGACCAAATGGTCAACATTTACCCTAAAGCAAAGAAGAGAAGGTAAAGGGGGCAGGAAAGCTAGATTAATGGAAAGGGAACAAACAGAAGGTAAATAATGAGAATCACACATTGTGAAAAATGTAACCAACACCACTGAGCAATATGTATAGAAATTGTTAAACAGGAACCTAATTTGCTGAGTAAACTTTCACCAAAAACACAATAAAATATTATAATAAGAAATTAAACTTTAAAACTTACAATAAAATAAATTGTATATAAAACAAACATGATAAATTCTAAAAACTCAAAAAACAAAGGCAAAGGTATATCCAGAGAATATAGAATAAATGATTATGAATAAAGAAGACCTCTAAACCTCAAGAAATAGTCTCTGGTGTATGCATTTTATATTATAGTTTTATTTACAAAGTAAATTTCTCATTATCAAGATTACAAAGGTGATATTACAGAGAGAAAATGATTTTTTAAAATTTCAGTCAAAGGCCCAAAAATTATAGTTAAAGAAAACATGTGTGTTATTTGAAATACCTAACACTTGTGTGTTATGTACACTACGAAGAAAATGTTGAGTAAAGGTGCTAGGGTTTAATGTAGAAGGAGTAATACCTGTATCTACCAGGAATTGATGAGGTTAGTTGTCTATATATATATATAAAAAAAATTATTGTTAATTCTCTTTAAGTGTTTAAGGGTAAAGCAGGATATGTGGTTTACTTTCCTTTGAGCTCCCTCACTGATTTGAGTTGAGGGATTTTTCTTTGCCTTTGTTTTTCTTTTTGTAAGATGTGGCAAACTCTTTTTTCCCCAGTTTCCATTCTTTTTGTTGTCTACAAGTGTCATTGCAAACAGTTGGAAAGTTGGCCACATAGCTGTTTCATCTGCATGACTATATGTTTATTTTGGTTTCAGTCTCATTTTTGTTCTAAAGCCCTTTCAAAATATTCTGCCAGGTGTTGTTCATTCTAACTTCTATGCTCAATTTAGGTTTCCAATTTGAGGTTTAATTTCATTGACAAAATGAGATGATCAGGCTGTTGTTACGTTGTTGTTGTGTGCAGTTGAGTCAATTCTGACTCATAGTGACCCTATGTGACTGAGTGAAATAAATCAATCATAAAAGGACAAATAGAGTATGCTTTCACTATTATAAAAGACAAGACTATGTCTACATAGAGAAATCAACCTTTATTGGTGGTTACCAGGGATACAGTGGGGAGGGAGGGGGAATCACTCTCTAGAGAGTAGACTCTTATTTTTGGTAATGGAAAAGGCAGTGCCAAATGTGAGTGAAGTTTGTACAAGTTGACCAAGGTAATGATGACATCGAGAAGTACGAAGGAATAAGGAATGTTTCTGGTAAATGCAAAGGCAGTATTCAGAGGGAAGCTTACAGCAATAAATGCTTACATGAAAAAAGAGGAGAGATCTCAAATCAACAGCCTAACTTGACAACTCCAGAAACTAGAAAGAGAAGGCCAAACAAAGCTCAAATCTACCAGAAGAAAGGAAATAACAAAGAGCAGAGCAGAAATTAATAAAATCAAAAACGGAAAACAATAGAGAATGAATAAACCTAGTAGTTCTTAGAAAAGATCAAACTGACAAATCTTTAGCTAGACTGATAAAGAATAAATAAAGAAAAGGTGCAAATAACTAAAATAAACAAAAGAAGGGACATTACAACTGACCCGATAGAAATAAAGAGAATTATGACAGAATATTGTGAACAACTGTATGGCAATAAACAGGATAAACTTGATGAAATGGACAAATTCCTAGAAAGCAAAAACCTACCCAAACTGACCCAAGAGGAAATGGAAAGTCTTAACTGATCCATAACAAGTGAGGAGATAAAATCAGTAATCAAAAAATTCATAACAAAAAAAGTTCTGGATGAGACGGCCTCTCTGGGGTATTCTATCAAACATTTAGAGAAAAATTAACACCAATATTGGTTAAACTCTTCCAAAAGATAGAGAGGGAAGGAATACTCCCTAATTCATTCTATAAAGAAAGCATAACCCCAATACCAACAGAAGACATCACAAGAAAACTATGGGCCAATATCTCTTATGAATATAAAGGCAAAATCATCAACAAAATACAAGTGAGCAGAGTCCAACAGCATATTAAAAGAGCCATACATCACAATAAAAAAATAAAGTGGGCTTTGTTCCCATAATGCAGGGATGGTTAAACATTGAAAAATAAATTACAGGTGGGGCCAAGATGGCAGAATAGTCAGACACTTCCTGTGGTCCTTCTTACAACAAAGACCCGAAAAACAAATGAAACGATTATATATGACAGTATATGAGCCCTGACCAACAAAGGCAAAATTGAGTATTTGGACTGAGTGGCAAGGGGAGGGAGAGATGGTACAGAAGAAGTGAGGAGCTGCCAGAACTGACTCAGCAGGAACTGGCACCCCACGGGCTGGATGCACTGGTGCAAGTGCAGTAAGACAAGCAGTGGCATTTGGGATGTGTTTTCCACATTGGGAAAGACTGAGCGGCGAACAGTCCACTCATGCCTCCAGAGTCAGTGAAAAGTGGCGCTCTCAGCAAAAGATAAGTACTAATCTACCATGTGGACCCAAAAACATCCCTTTGGGGAAAAAACTCTCTCCCATTTCCTTGACCTCTCACTGCTCTGCACAGGTTCTGAGCTGGGTTCAGTGACAGCTGCTTTCCCTAGGCCAGAAGTAGGACATGTTGTGTGTCCTGAGCCATTCTCCTGGCCACAGAGAAGGAAAAAATTAACAAAAGGCCAAAATAATCTGCTGGTTCCCCTAAGCCAGGACCTCAGGGCAGAAACATCTCCTTTGCCTAGGCACAGGCATAAGGGGTCCACAGACTTTGAATGCCTTTCACCCCTGCATAGACCTGTGTGGGCCCATTTCAACTGCATAGGCCCTCATTAGCACAGTACATCAGGGTATATACCTGAAGTCTAATTTCAACTGTTTCACCTACATGGTGAGGAGGCAGGTTCATGACATTTGACACTGCTCTGCCTATTAAGCATGGTCTTCGCCCACCCACATCAGGGGCCTGAGGACTGGTGGCTCCACCCACACCACCTCACCACCCATGACAGGGGTCCAAGGATAAGTCCTGGTCCCTACAACCAACAGCATTGGGTGCCCATAGTCTGGCTGCAAAACCGACCCACCTACATGCTCTAGGGAACAGGGACATGCTTTCCTTACAGACACTCAGGGGCAGTTGTCAGCCTTCTGCATTGCTCAGCACATAACCCCCTACTGCAGCCAGATGCCTGTGCCTACACCAATCATCCCTACTCTTCTAAGACTGTAGGTGAGAGCCTGAACCACACACTTGGTGACAGACTACCTGGACACCTGAGCTGAATCCATACAAGAAAAGTAAATGGACTCCTGGGCTCATATACCCAGTAACAGCTCTAACCACATGGTGACAGGATGTAGAGCTTCAAAGGCACTAATGATCACACCAGCTTACTCAAGCAGCCTATTTCTGCATATCAAAACAAAACAAGAAGCTAGGACACAGTAGACAAACATAAAATAAATAAATACAATAACTTATTGATGGCTTGACAACTGTCAGTATCAATCACATAAAGAGGCAGACCGTGATGGCTTCATCAAGCTCCCAAAACAAAGATTCAAGAAATCTTCCTGATGAAGACAATTCCCTGGAATTACCAGAAGTAGAACACAAAAGATTAATATACAGAATTCTTCAAGAGATCAGGAAGGAAATCAGGCAAAATGCAGAACAAGCCAAGCAAGACACAGACAAAGCATTAGAGGGACTGAAGAAGATTAGATAAAAGCATAATGAGAAATTTAATAGGCTGCAAGAATTGTTAGAGAGACAGCAATCAAAATCCAGAAGATGAATCATGAAATTCCAGAATTAGCCAATAGGAAGTCATAGGAGCAGAATTGAGACAATGGAATTAGTGAGGTTGAAGATAAAGCACTTGACACCAATATATTTGAGGAAAAATCAGATAAAAGAAAAAAAAAAGAAACCCTAAGAATTATGAAGATTTGTTGGCAGAAATCTTCCCTGATATTGTAAAAGATGAGAAGATATCTATCCAAGATGTGCATCGAACCCCACACAAGGTAGATTCCAAAAGAATGTCACTGAGACGTATTATAATCAAACTTGAGAAACACAAAGATAAAGAGAGAATTTTAAGAATGGCTACAGATAAATGAAAAGTCACCTACAAAGGAGAATCGATAAGAGAAATCTTAGACTACTCAGCAGAAACCATGAAGGCACAAAGGCAATGGGATGACATATATAAAGCCTTGAAGGATAAATTGCCAGCCAAGAATTATATATCCAGCAAAACTGTCCCTCAAATATGAAGTCAAAGGGAGGCAGGATCAAGACGGCTGACTACGTAGAAGGTTCTGCTGATCCCTCTTGCAACAAAGACTCAAAAAAGCAAGTGAATCAATTACATACAAGACAATCTACGAACCCTGAGACCATCAAAAACAGAACTAAGGAGTTGACCTGAGTGACCGGAGAGTGAAAAGCCACTCACTGAAGCAGCAATTCCTTCTGGAGCCTGCGTGACACGCTGCTGCCTTGGGCCCTTGTGGTTCCTTGGTGCCAGAGTGGTGGGGCTGGTCGGAGTTTACTGAGATGGGGCAAGCACAGAACACAGCCCTAACACCCTGGAGCAACCTCAGTGGGGACTCAGCCAGCACACACAGGCTGCACACTGAAGCGGCTGACAGATGAACGAGAAACCACGGGGAAGCAGTGACTGGTTTCAGAGCCTGGAGCACAGAGTCCCAGCCAGGAGACCTTGGTGCTGGCCTTTGGAATAAGCGTGGCGGGGCAGATTGTGGCTTCCTGAGACGGGGCAAGCATGGGAAGAAGCCCTAATCCTCTAGGGCAGTCTCGGCGGGGACCCAGACACCACACACAGGCTACATACCCCTCTGGAATCTCAGATAAAACGGTCCTCACCAAACAAGATAGGTAACTCTGTGTATTTTGCCATACTACTCTCTCCTATCTATCTGATCCCTCCCTTCCCTGCTCCAGATGACTTCATTAACATTGGAATTCCCTGGGCCAGAGAGTGAACTGCTCTGTGTTTTTTTTTTTTTTTCTTTTCTAACCCATTCTCCTGGGCAGAGGAAAGCAACAATTAACAATCAGGGAGGAAATCCTTTCCTGAATTCCCTAAACTGGAATAACAATACAGAACCAGCTCCATCCAGGCATAAGAGATCCACAGTCTTTGGCTTTCTCCCTTACAGGGAACCAGGTGGCTATTATAATGCAAAGGAAATTCTGATAGAGATCTGACTGTAATTGTTTTAGCTGAGCAGTGGAAAGGCAAGTTTTGGAAGTCAGATACCACTCTACCCATTAAACAGAACACTCACTGATCCACAGCAGGGAACTGAGGGCTGATGCTCCATCCACACCACCTAGTCATATGCTAAAGGGGTCTGAGGATAGTGACGCTTACCAATATTTAGAGGTACAAGCATTGGGTGCCTAAGGTACAGCTGCAGAGCCCACCCACCAGAGCATTCTAGAGAATAGAGACACTCTAACTCACTGCACTTGGAGGAAGGCTGTCGGCATCCTGCATTCCTCAGAGTGTGACCCCTGCCGCTACTAGAAACTGGTGCATACAACCATCACCACTACTCCTCTAAGTTAATAGGTGAGAGCCTACACCACACACAAGGTGACCCACTATCAGGACACCTGAGCTGATTCTATTCAAGAATAGTGAATGCACTCATAGGTTCATATACCTGGTAACAGCTCAAACCAGCTGGTAACAGCTCAAACCAGCTGGTAACAGGACATACATGATTCAAAGGCTATAACAATCAAGATAGTACAATCTAGTAGCCCATCTGGGTATATTGAAACAAAACAAAAAAAGAAGACTCAGTGAGCAAATATAAAATAAATCATTACAATATCTTATAGATGGCTCAGAGACAGTAGTGGATATCAAATCACATAAAGAAGGAGACCATGATTGCTTTTACAAACCCCCAAATCAGAGAATAAAAACCTTTCCCAGATGAAGATACATTCCTGGAATTTCCAGATATAGAATATAAAAAAAAAAACTAATCTACAGAATGCTTCAAGACATCAGGGATGACGTCAGAAATGAAATAAGGCAATCTACAGAAAAAGTCAAGGAACACACAGATAAAGCAGTTGAAGAAATCAAAAAGATTATTCAAGAACATAGTGAAAAATTTAATAAGCTTCAAGAACCCAGAGAGACAGCATTCAGAAATTCAAAAGATTAACAATAAAATTACAGAATTAGACAACTCAATAGGAAGTCAGAGGAGCAGAATTGAGGAATTGGAAAGCAGATTTGGGGAGATGGAGGATAAGGCAATTGACACCAATATATTTGAAGAAAATCGGATAAAAGAATGAAAAAAAATGAAGAAACCCTAAGAATCACGTGGGACTCTATCAAGAAGAATAGCTTGCACGTGATTGGAGTTCCAGAACAGGGAGGGATAACAGAAAATACAGAGAGAATTGTTGCAGATCTGTTGGCAAAAAAATTCCCTGCCATTGTGAAAGATGAAAGGATATCTATCCAAGATGCTCATCGAACCCCATACAAGATAGATCCCCCCAAAAAATCACCAAGACATATTGCCATCAAACTTGCCAAAACCAAAGATAAAGAGAAAATTTTAAGAGCAGCCAGGGATAAACGAAAGTGACCTACAAAGGATAATCAATAAGAATAAGTTCGGACTACTTGGCAGAAACTGTGCAGTCAAGAAGGCAATGGGATGACATACAGAGCAGTGAAGGAGTAAAACTGCCAGCCAAGAATCATATATACAGCAAAACTCTCTCTCAAATATGAAGGTGAAATTAAGACATTTATAGATAAACACAAGCCCAGAGAATTTGAAAAAAAACAAACGAAAGCTACAAGAATTACTAAAGAAAATTCTTTGGTCAGAAAATTAATAATATCAGATACCAACACAACACAAGGTCACAGAACAAAACATCCTGATATCAACTCAGGGAAACCACAAAAACAAAATCAGATTAATTAAAACAAAATCTTTAAACATTGAATCATTGATGTCATTATGTAAAATATTACAATAATCAAAAAAGAGGGACTAAATACAGGAGGCATAGATCTTCCATATGGAGAGGAAACCAAGGCGATTTAGGGTGATACGATTTAGGTTTTTACTGAGAAAAATAGGGGTAAATATTAAGCTAACCACAAAGAGGTCTAACAATTCCATACTTCAAAATGAAAACCAAGATAAACATAAAGACTTAGCAAAAATAAATTCAACTATTGTGAAAATGAGGAACACACAATTTACAAAGACAAACTTTTCAGCACAAAAAATTAAGTGGAAAAATGAACTTGTCAACAATGCACAAAAAAGGCATCAAAATGACAGCACTAAACTCATACTTGTCTATAATTATGCTGAATGTAAATGGACTAAATACACCAATAAAGAGACAGAGGGTTGCAGATTGGATAAAAAAACACGGTCCATCTATTTGCTGCCTACAAGAGACACACCTTAGACTTAGAGACAAAAACAAACTAAAACTCAAAGGTGGGAAAAAATATACCAAGCAAAGAATAATCAAAAAAGAGCAGGAGTGGCAATATTAATTCCTGACAAAATAGACTTTAAAGTTAAATTCACCATAAAGGATAAAAAAAAACACTACATACTGATTAAAGGAACAATTTACCAGAAAGATATAACCATATTAAATATTTATACACCCAATGACAGGGCTGCAAGATACATAAAACAAACTCTAACAGAATTGACAAGTGAGATAGACACCTCTACAATAATAGTAGGGGACTTCAACACACCTCTTTCGGTGAAGGATAGGACATTCAGTAAGAAGCTCAGTAAAGACACAGAAGATCTACTGGTTACAATCAACCAACTTGACCTCATAGACTTATACAGAACACTCCACCCAACAGCTGCAGAGTATACTTTCTTTTCTAGCGCACATGGAACATTCTCTAGAATAGACCACATATTAGGTCATAAAACAAAACTTTGCAGAATACAAAACATCTAAATATTACAAAGCACCTTCTCAGATCATAAGGCCATAAAACTAGAAATCAATAACAGAAAAACCAGAGAAAAGAAATAAAAAATACTTGGAAACAGAACAATACCCTGCTCAAAAAAGACTGGGTTATAGAAGACACTAAGTAGGGAATAAAGAAATTCATAGAATACAACGAGACTGAAAACACTTCCTATCCAAACCTTTGGGATACAGGGAAAGCAGTGCTCAGAGGTCAATTTATATCAATAAATGAACACATACATAAAGAAGAAAGAGCCAAAATCAGAGAACTGTCCCTACAACATGAACAAATAGAAAGAGAGCAACAAAAGAAGCCCTCAGGCACCAGAAGAAAACAAATAATAAAAATTAGAGCAGAATTAAATGAATTAGAGAACAGAAAAACAATTGAAACAGTTAACAAGGCCAAAAACTGGTTCTTTGAAAAAATTAACAAAATTGATAAACCATTCACCAGACTGACTAAAGAAATACAGGAAAGGAAACAAATAACCCAAATAAGAAATGAGAGGGGCCATATCACAACAGACCCAACTGAAATTAAAAGAATCCTATCAGATTACTAGGAAAAATTGTACTCAAACAAATTTGCAAACCCAGAAGAAATGGATGAATTCCTAAAAAAACACTACCTACCTAAACTAACACAATCAGAAGTAGAACAACTAAATAGACCCATAACAACAACAAAAAAAATATTGAAAAGGTAATCAAAAAACTCCCAGCAAAAAAAGCCCCCGGCCCGGACGGCTTCACTGAAGAGTTCTAACAAAGTTTCAGAGAAGAGTTAACACCGCTACCACTGAAGGTATTTCAAAGCATTGAAAAGGAAGGAATACTCCTGAACTCATTCTATGAAGCCAGCATTTCCCTGATACCAAAACCAGTTAAAGACAGCACACAAAAAAGAAAATTACAGACCTATATCCCTCATGGAAATGCTGGTGGCATAGTGGTTAAGTGCTACAGCTGCTAACCAAACGGTTGGCCATTCAAATCTGACAGGCGCTCCTTGGAAACTCTACAGGGCAGTTCTACTCTGTCCTATAGGGTCATTATGAGTCGGAATTGACTTGACGGCACTGGGTTTGGTTTTTTGGTTTTATATCCCTCATGAACATAGATGCAAAAATCCTCAACAAAATTTTGGCCAATAGAATTCTATAACATCAAAAAAATAATCCACCATGACCAAGTGGGATTTATACCAGGTATGCAAGGATGGTTCAATATTAGAAAAACAATTAATGTAATCCACCACATAAATAAAACAAAAGACAAGAACCACATGATTTTATCAATTGATGTAGAAAAGGCATTTGACAAAGTCCAAAACCCATTCATGACAAAAACTCTCAGCAAAATAGGAATAGAAGGAAAGTTCCTCAACATAATAAAAGGCTTTTATACAAAGCCAACAGCCAACCTCATCCTTAATGGAGAGATTCTGAAAGCATTCCCATTGAGGATGGGAACCAGACAAGGATGCCGCTTATCACCACTCTTATTCAACATTGTGCTGGAGGTCCTAGCCAGAGCAATTAGGCTGGATAAAGAAATAAAGGGCATCCAGATTGGTAAGGAAGAAGTAAAAGTATCTCTGTTTGGAGATGACATGATCTATACACAGAAAACCCTAAAGAGTCCTCAAAAAAAAAAACTACTGAAACTAATGGATGAGTTCAGCAGAGTATGAGGTTACAAAATAAACACACAAAAATCAGTTGGATTGTTCTACATCAACACAAAGAACATCGAAGAGGAAATCACTAAATCAATACCATTCACAATAGCCCACAAGATGATAAAATACTTAGGATTAATCGAACCAGAGAAGTAAAAGACCTATACAAAGAAAACTACAAGGTATTACTGCCAAGAAACCAAAAGGGACCTAAATAAGTGGAACAACGTACCTTGCTCATTGATAGGAAGATTTAACATAGTAAAAATGTCTATTCTACCAAAAGCCATCTATACATATAACGCACTTCCAATCCAAATACCAATGTCATATTTTAAGGGGATAGAGAAACAAATCACTAATTTCATATGGAAGGGAAAGAACCCCCGGATAAGTAAAGCATTACTGAAAAAGAAGAAGAAAGTGGGAGGCCTCACTCTACCTGATTTCAGAACCTATTATACTGCCACAGTAGTCAAAACAGCCTGGTACTGGTACAACAACAGACACATAGACCAATGGAACAAAATTGAGAATCCAGATATAAATCCATCCACATATGAGCAGCTGATATTTGACAAAGGCCCAGTGTCAGTTAATTGGGGAAAAGATAGTCTTTTTAACAAATGGTGCTGACATAGCTGGATATCCATTTGCAAAAGAATGAAACAGGACCCATACCTCACACCATGCACAAAAACTAACTCCAAGTGGATCAAAGACCTAAACTTAAAATCCAAAAAGATAAAGATCATGGAAGAAAAAACAGTGAGAACGTTAGGAGCCCTAATACATGGCATAAACAGAATACATAACACTACTAAAAATGCCGAAGAGAAACCAGATAACTGGGAGCTCCTAAAAATCAAACACCTATGCTCATCTAAAGACTTCACCAAAAGAATAAAAAGACCACCTACAGACCGGGAAAAAATTTTCAGGTACAACATCTCTGACCAGCACCTGAACTCTAAAATCTACATGATTCTGCTAAAACTCAACCACAAAAAGACCAATAACCCAATTAAAAAATGGGCAAAGGATATGAACAGGCACTGCACTAAAGAAGACATTCAAGTGGCTAACAGATACATGAGGAAATGCTCTCGATCATTAGCCACTAGAGAAATGCAAATCAAAGCTTCAATGAGATCCCATCTCACTTCAAACACAAAATAATAAATGTTGGAGAGTCTGTGGAGAGCTTGGAACACGTATACACTCCTGGTGGGAATGTAAATTGGTACAACCATTTTGGAAATCAATTTGGTACTTCCTTAAAAAGTTAGAAGTAGAGCTACCATACGACCCAGCAATCCCACTCCTTGGAATATATCCTACAGAAATAAGAGCCTTTGCAAACAGATATATGCGCACCCATGTTTATTGAAGTACTGTTTACAATAGCAAAAAGACGGAAGCAACCAAGGTGCCCATCGACGGATGAATGGATAAATAAATTATGGTACATTCACACAATGGAATACTGCACATCGATAAAGAGCAGTGAGGAATCTGTGAAACATATCATAACATGGAGGAACCTGGAAAGCATTATGCTGAGTGAAATTAGTGAGTTGCAAAAGGACAAATATTATATAAGACCACTATTTTAAGATCTTGAGAAATAGTTTAAACTGAGAAGAACACATTCTTTTGTGGTTAAGAGAGGGGGTAGGGAGGGCGGGTGGAAGAGGGGTATTTACTAATTAGATAGTAGATAAGAACTCCTTTAGGTGAAGGGAAGGGCAACACACAATACAGGGGAGGTCAGCTCAACTGGACTAAACCAAAAGCAAAGCAGTTTCCTGAATAAACTGAATGCTTTGAAGTTCAGCATAGCAGGGGCAGGGGTTTGGGGACCATGGTTTCAGGGGACATCTAGGTCAATTGGCATAATAAAATCTATTAAGAAACCATTCTGCATCCCACTTTGAAGAGTGGTGTCTGCGATCTTAAATGCTAGGAAGCGGCCATCTAAGAAGCATCAATGAGTCTCAACCCACCTGGATCAAAGGAGAATGAAGAACACCAAGGACACAAGGTAATTACAAGCCCAAGAGACAGAAAGGGCCACACAAACCAGAGACTACATCAGCCTGAGACCAGAGGAACTAGATGGTGCCTGGCCACAACCGATGACTGCCCTGACAGGGAACACAATAGAGAACCCCTGAGGGGGCAGGAGAACAGTGGGATGCGGACCCCAAACTCTCATAAAAAGACCAGGCTTAATGGTCTGACTGAGACTAGAAGGACAGGAACTATTCCCGAAGCCAACTCATCAGGCATGGATTGGACTGTACAATGGGTTGGAGAGGGATGTTGGTGAGGAGGGAGCTACTTGGATCAGGTGTACACTTGAGACTATGTTGTCATCTCCTGCCTGGTGGGGGGAGATGAGAGGGTAGAGGGGATTAGAAGCTGGCAAAATGGACATGAAATAGAGAGTGGAAGTAGGGAGTGAGCTGTCTCATTGGGGGGAGAGTAATTGGGAGTATGTAGCAGGGTGTATATAAGTTTTTATGTGAGAGACTGACTTGATTTGTAAACTTTAACGTAAAGCACAATAAAAATTATAACAAAAATATGAAGGCGAAATTAGGATATTTCCAGATAAATAGAAAAAAAAGCTTAGGGAATTTGCAAAAACCAAACCAAAATTACAAGAAATACTAAAGGGAGTCCTCTGGTTGGAAAGTCAATAACAACCTAAGACTAGAAGGCAGGAAAAAGCAACCAGATATGAACCCAGATAGGGAAATCACAAAAATAAATCAAAGGTAAAACACTTGTCTTAGTTATGTAGTGCTGCTATAAGAGAAACACCACAAGTGGATGGCTTTAACAAAGAGAAGTTTATTCTTTCACAGTGCTTTAGGCTAGAAGTTCTAATTCGGAGCACCAGCTCCAAGGGAGGGCGCTCTCTCTCTGTCTGCTCTGGAAGAAGGTCCTTGTCATCAATCTTCACTTGATCTGGGAGCATCTCATTTGCAGGAACCTCAGGTCCAAAAGATGTGCTTTGCTCCCAGCGCTGCTTTCATGGTGGTTTTAGGTCCCCCTGTCTCTCTGTTCACTGCTCTCTTTTATATCTGAAAAGAGATTGGCTTAAGACACTATCTAACCTTGTCCAAAAAAACCCAGTGCCGTTGAGTTGATTCTGACTCATAACGACCCTATAGGACAGAGTAGAACTGCCCCATAGAGTTTCCAAGGGGCACCTGGTGGATTCGAACTGCTGACCCTTTGGTTAGCAGCTGCAGCACTTAACCACTATGCCACCAGGGTTTCCTCTAACCTTGTAGACATCATCAATATTACTGCCACTGATCCATCTTATTTCATCATAGTGACAGGATTTACAACATATAGGGAAATCACATCAGAAGATAAAACGGTAGACAATCATATAAGGGAATCATGACCTAGCCAAGTTGACAGATAATTGGGGGGGACACAATTCAATCCATGACAAACATTTTGATGACTCTGCTTTCAGCAGTAAAGAGGGCACTGCTGATCTATGGCATGAGGTGGTGATACAAATACCCAAAATATCACCACCAATAGATCAGGTATCGACGAAAGCCGAGGCTCCAGGTGAACACTTGGGTGATATCTTTCTACAGTTTTGCCAGAATGAGAAGTATAAGGAAGCTGGTTGGTTGGTTTTACTTTTGCTAGACAAACTGGTGAAAGAAAGAGGTGCGCTCAGGGCTTCAAAGCTCAAGTGCTCCATAAATGACCTCGAGGCTTCCACTTGTGCTTTGAAAGAAAGCCTTATTTCTTGTAGTAACAGAGCTGAAATTGCCAAAAACCAAACCCAGAGTCTTGTTGTAAGAGTGGCTGAATTACAATGCTAGCTCAATTGCCAACCTAGAGATGTGTCTGAAGTTAAAGTAAGGGCATTGATTGGGAAGAAATGGGATCCTGAAAGTTGTGATGTGGACGAATGGGCAGAAAATCAGGAATCTGGGGATGCCGAACCCCTAAATTCCATTGAATCCTTCCTGCTAGCTGAACCACTCCCAACTGAAGAGATTACTTCATGTTTGCCTGCTAAACCACTCTGCCCAGAAAAACCATCAGCCCCCTCCCCGCTTGCATTTAATGAGATTAGTCCTATCCCATCTGCCTCTAAGTAGCCCTTGTCTGAGTCATTGCCTCTGGCATTGCCAGAGGCAGATGCTTTACAAGACAATGCTGAATGTTTTCAAAACAATTCCACACTACCAATTGTGATTTCTAGACCTATACCTAGACTTTAAGTCCCAGCGGGCTCCAAAAGGTGAAGTACAATGTGTGACCCAGCAGGAAGTACGCTACACTCCAAAAAAACTGCTTGACTTCTAATATGTACAAACAGAAACCTGGGAATATGTGTGGGAGTGGCTATTAAGGGTGTGGGATAATGGTGCAAGGAACATAAAGATGGATCAGTCTGAGTTTATTGAGATGGGTCAACGAAGCACAGATACTCCATTCAATGTTTCAGATTGAGAAGTTAGGAAAGGATCTAATAGTTTATTTGGTTAGGTTGTTGACGCATAGATTACGAGGTGGCCTATACTAAATCAAGTTGAAGTAGCAGACCTGCCTTGGCATACTGTGGAAGAAGGTATCCAAAAGCTTAGGAAAATTGGCATGCTAGAGTGGACTTACCAAGTTAGACCCACAGACCCACACATGGAGGACACACCTTTTACCACAACTGTGAGGAAAAAATTTGTGAAGGGAGCTCCAGCATCCTTGAAGATTGCTGTGATTGCTATTTTATGTAAATAAGATTTGACAGTGGGAATTGCCCTAACTGAATTAAGACACAATTACGGCCCCAGCTAGGTGGTAATACCTTACAGGTTTGGGGCAATGTTCTCTAGGAGGCCGTATGTGCTCTAAACCAGCATCCAATAGATGGTGTTGTTTCTCCCATAGCCAAGATTCATGGGTCCAGAATCAAGGGGTGGAAATGGGAGTGACACCACTCATTATTACCCCTAGTGACCCACTTGCAAGATTTTTGCTTCCTGTCATCACAAACTTATGCTCTGCAGTTCTAGAAGTCTTAGTTCCAAAAGAGGAATGCTCCAACCTGGAGACATGTCACTGATTCCATTGAACTGGAAGCTAAGAATGCCACCTAGCCACTTTGGGTTCCTTACACCTCTGGATCAACAAAGAAGTGAGTTACCATACTGGCTGGTGTGATTGATGCTGATTACCAAGAGGAAATCAGATTGGTATTGTATAACGTAAGTAAAGAAGAGTATGTCTGGGACGCAGGAGATCCCTTAGGGCATCTCAGTACTACCATGCCCTGTGATTAAAGTCAATGGAAAACTATAGCAACCCAATTTTGACATGACTAATAACGACCCACACCCTTCAGGAATGAAGGTTTGGGTCACCCCGTCAAGCAAAGAACTTCGACCAGCTGAGGTGCTTGCTGAGGTCAAAGGGAATACACAATGGGTGTTGGAAGAAGGTAGTTCTAAATACCACTTACGGCCATGTGACCAGTTGCAGAAAAGAGGACTGTAATTGTTATGAGTATTTCTGCTTTGTACTTGTGCATCAAATATTTTTTGTTTTCTTCACTTATTAAATGTAAGACGTAAATGGGGCTAGAGCCTTTCCAGTTGTACGGTGGTAGTTGGATCATGTTAGGCACAAGTAAGACTTTATAATTGTTTTTATTCAGAGATTATGTATGCTTTAAGGAGATGTGTATAGGTGCCAAGTTGACAAGGGGTGGACTGTGACGGCTAAGATTGTGTGTCAACTTGGCTGGGCCATAATTCTCAGTGTTTCTATGTGATCACTACTATGATGGAATCTACTGTGAGTAGCCAATCAGTTTAAAGGGAGTTTCTTTGGAAATGTGGTCTCCTTTGAAATATAAGCAGATGTTCTGGCTTTTTGCTTGCTCTGGATCCAGCAGCTGCTTCTGTTCATCTGACCTCCAGTTCTTGGGACTTGAGCTATCAGCTTATCTCCTGATCTTGGACTCGCCAGCCCCGGCAGCTATGTGAATCAGAAGAAGCCTTATGATCTTGCCTGCCAATCGTGGGATTCATTGACATTCACAGGCTGTGAGCAAGAGCCCTGCTTTTCGACCTGCCGAACTTGGATCCTCCAGCACCTGTGGCTACGTGAATCGGGAGAAGCCTCTATGCTAATCCACAGACTTGGGACATTCCAGCCTTTACAATCACATGAGCAGTTTCTTTGATATAAATCTCTCTCTATATATTTATACGCTTTACTGGTGTTGCTTTTCTAGAGAACCCAGCCTAAGACACATGGTGAAGACTAGATAACTAGATGGTGCCTGGCTACCATGTTAAGGAGTAGTGTCTGGGGTCTTAAAGCTTGTAAGCAGCAAGTGGCCAATTAAAAATGACACAGAAAGTAGCCCATGCAGAATAAAACACTCTTAAAATGGTGATCAAAGGAATCTCGGCGGTCATGGTCCCCAAACCTTCTGTTGGCCCAGGACAGGAACCATTCCCGAAGACAACTCATCAGACATGGAAGGGACTGGACAGTGGGTAGGAGAGAGATGCTGACGAAGAGTGAGCTATTTGTATCAGGTGGACACTTGAGACTGTGTTGGCATCTCCTGTCTGGAGGGGGGATGGGAAGGTAGAGAGGGTTGGAAGCTGGCAAAAAATTGTCACGAAAGGAGAGACTGGAAGGGCTGACTCATTGGGGGAGAGAAAGTGGGAGTATGGAGTAAGGCGTATATAAACTTATATGTGACAGACTGACTTGATTTGATCTGTAAACGTTCACTTGAAGCTCAATAAAAGTTAAAAAAAAATGGTGATCAAGGAATCTCTATAGAGAGATTCATGATCAGAAAGGGGAGTGACAAATAGCACTTAAAATTTTAAGGCTCTTAGCATTACTGAAGGGAATGACAAAAGAGTAGGCCAAAACTTCATTTTATTTCTGTTCCTTTTTTTTATTCTTTCTTTCACAAGTAACTAAAAGGGGGTAGCCAGAATATGAGTATGCTTAAGCCAAGCAAAAATGTTCCAGAAAACATTTGATATGTTTTGCTTAAGATTGATTTTGTTTTCGGAAAGTACATGATGAAACACTGTTTTGCTCAAAATTGTTTTGTTTTCAGGAAGTATATACATAAGACCATTTTTCATTTAAGACTGCTTGTTCTAAGACCACCCCCAGGAAGATGTGTACACATATGGAATGTGTTCCTGTGAGTAACCATATGTGAAAGTCCTATGACGAGGATTTGTCATCATTCTGTAATTATTATACAACATTAATCATATCTTGTAATTGTTTTCAAAATTTCAACCAATCCTGTGTAAAATTCCTACTCCTTGGGGGAGCACTTAGCAGGGAGCATTTAGCACCTTGCTTAGGGTTTTCCCCCACCTATGGTTTCTTTAAGGCCATGGATTCTCAATAAAATTCTTTAATTTTAATTTTAAACAACTTGTGCTTTTTAGTTCTGTGGTATATTTCGTGGCAAAAATCAGGGATTTCTTATTACCCACAACAGGTCTGAGACAAAAAGTGCAAAAACATCAATTTCAGCTGACCCTAACCTTAGTGGCACAGTGGTTAAAACTTGGCTGCTGACTAAACCATCAGCAACTCAAATCCACCAGCTGCTCCTTGGAAACCCCACGGGGCAGTTCTATCTGTCCTATAGGGTCACTATGAGTTGGAATTTACTAGACAGAAATGGGTTTGGTTTAGCCACTTTTCATAGGGCCAACTAAGTGTAAATATTGTCCTTCTCTAGGAAAGCCTCATGCTTCTTATACAAGTTCTCATTACAATTCTAACTGCTTATTTCTCTAAGTGGCATAACTTCACCAAGGACGATTTAGGCTTCCAGTGGACACTCTTGGTAACTTTTTACTTGAACAAAATTGTTTATTTGTGAAGTGCTTTAGAAAAGAAAGGGCACAATATTTATCAGGCCTAATGGAAAACAATTTTTTATTGGTAGGCAAAGGCTCGCAAATGAAATTCTGACTTAAAAAGGCATGCTGTTAAAATATTCTTTGTCCAAAGCAGATGAGTAATTTGATAAACTTATGCAACAATAAACTAGAGTAATTTTCTTAGTGAATCCTTCTTCTCCTTGCCCTCTAGTTTCCTCCCTATATCCACCTCTTCTTTCTCCTCATCATTTCAGTATCTCTCAGTATGCACCTTTATATACTCCTCCCTCCTCTTCTTCTTGAAGAGGAAGATCCGTTACCATTTCTTGATGACTCTCCCCAGATCCCAAATTGTGAGTTGCCTCTAAAGACCCATCCTGTCCATGAGTCAGGTATGCAGGCAACTGTAGAGTTTAAACCTTACACCCGAGCTGATTTAAGAGCTATAATTAAAGATTTTTCTGTCCTAGATAAAACCAACACTTATTCATAAAATAATTTAGAATTCTGGTGGATGAATACAACACAGGGTTACTGGACGTATATCAACATGTACATGTGATGATTGGCACCTCAGATGTTCAATCCTGGAATGCCAAATCCAATTGGACTATCCTGGAAAAGGATCTATAGAAGCACTCATTCCACAATAAAGTAGAGAGTGAAAAAAATGGCCTGAAAATTAAGACAAAGAGTCCTAAGACATATCTGACCACAATTCAATCATGCTACTAGAGAAAAGATTTCTGTTATTGACTAGAAAATATCTTTTGACAACTTTCAAGACTTTAAAAGGTACTAATGTAGAAGTAGAAAACCTCAACAGACCCAGAACAAGCAAAAAGATTGATTCAGTGATGAAAAGAAAGCTCAACAAAAAAAAAGCCCAATATCAACAACTTCACTGGGGAATTCTATTGGAAACTGAGAGAACTGACACCAAATACTGTTCAAGTTCTTCCCAAAATTAGAGGAAGAATGAATACTCCCTTAACTCTTTCTATGAATCCATCATAATCCTGGTACCAAAACCAGACAAAGACACCACAAGAAAAAACTACAGACCAATATCCCTTATGAATACATATGCCAATATCTTCAACAAAATACCCAAAAACATGTTAAACATGTTAAAAGAATTATACATCATGCTGAAATGGGATTTATTCCAGGAATGCAAGGTTAGCTCAACATTAGAAAATCAGTCAATGTAATACACAACATTAATAGAACGAAGGAGAAGAACCACATGATTATCTCAATCAATGCAGAAAAGGCATTCTATAAAATCTACCACCTTTTCTTGATAAAAACTCTCAACAAGAATGGAATAAAAGCAAAGTTCCTCAACATGATTAAAGGCATTTATGAAAAACCAACAGTCAACATTATGGTAAATGGAGCAAAATTGAGAATTTCCCCCTTGAAAACATGAACAAGAGAAGGATGACCACTCTCACCACTCCCACTCAATATTGCCTGGAAATCGTAACCAGAGCAATGAGGCAAGAGAAAGAAAAGGTACCCAAATTGGAAAGAATCAAGTAAAACTATTACTATTTGCAGATGACGTGATCCTATATATAGAAAATCCCAAATAATCTACTAAAAAGCTTCTAGAACTAATAGAGGAATTTAGTAAAGTTGCAGGTTACAAGGTCAACACACAAAAATCAGTTGGATTTCCATACGCCAGCAATGAGAAATCTGAAAAGGAGATTAAGAAAACAACTCCATTTACAATAATGTCGAAGAGAATAAAATATCTAGGAATAAATTTACCCAGGGATGTGAAAGATTTATACAATGAACATTATAAAACACTGCTGAACGAGACTAAAGACGACCTAAATAGTTGGAAACATGTTCCATGTTCATGGATTGGAAGATATAGTATGGCCAAGATGTCCATACTACCCAAAGCAATCTACATCTACAACTCAGTCCTGATCAAAATTCCAACAGCATTCTTTACAGAAATGGAAAATCTAACTTTTAATTTTATATGGAAAGACACTAGGCCCTGAATAGGCAAAGCAATTTTGAAGAACAAAGTAGGAGATCTCACACTTCCTGACTTCAAAACATATTGCACAGCTACAATAATCAAAAGAGTCTGGTACTGGTTGTGATAGACACATAGTCCAATGGAATAGAATTGAAAATCCAGAAATAAATCCGAACATCTATGATCAAATGATTTTTGACACAGGAGCCAAATCCACTTAATGAACAATGTTGAATTCCTGGAATAAATCCCACTTGATCGTATGTGTAATTCTTTTAATAAGCTGTTGGATTCTGTATGATAGTATTTTGTTGAGAATTTTGGCATCTATATTCAGAATGGATATTGGTCTGTAGTTTTCTTTTCTTGTGGTGACTTTGGCTTTGTTACCAGGATAATGCTGGCTCATAGAAAGAGTTAGGGAGTAGGAGGCAGGGCAAGATGATGGAGTAAGCAGTCACTCCCATTTCTCCCACTGCAGCTAACCCACTGAACAATGAATAAAACAAGTCCAGACTGAGATCTCAGCACTCCAGATAGCAGTTGAAGTGTCAGAGATTCGAGGTGAGAACTGAAACAGGGGAGAGGAAGAGAGGTGTCAGCAGGGAAGCCGGGATTTTCTGACCACTGGCATCCAGAGGACTTGGCTCATTGTGGCCATTTTGGGGCAGGAATGGGGAACACCCTGAGAAAATAATGCAGGATGAGAGCTAAACTGAGGAAGGTGTAGTCTGATTAAGGTGGCACAGATTGGCTGTGGGAATTTACAAGCCACATGGGAAGGGGCACAGGGAAACCAAGATGCTGTGAGTGAGTGCTATTGAATCTCACCTAGACCTAATGTCAATGGGAACTGGGGTCCTGAACCACAGAAGAGCTGCAGGACTCATCCCTCAGCCAGGGTGGGGAAAAAAATCAAACAGGCAACACAGCGGAAAACAACTTCCTCCCTACCCACAATTAAGCACTGTGGGAGAGCCTGCTCAGGGTTGCCTGTGAGGGAAGGACATAAAAAGCTTCTCACTCTCGCCTCAGGAAAGCCAAGCTTCACCGCTTCCACCTGCAGACAGTGAAAAAGTTCCCTGCATGCACAACTAGCCAAAGAAGGAAAGACTTGCCTCAATCCTAAAAGGGAAATGAAGGAATCTCACTCCAGGAGTTCAGTCATGGCTACAGCCAAAGAGAGAAGACAGAGGGACTCTTGCATATTGGTAAAGTTAGCCACCTTGGATAGGACCAGTCAGAGACTTAAAAATATCCCATATACCTAAAAGCTGTGGAAACAGGCTAGAATCCCATAATAACAAATATATATCCTAAGACAGAACTATTGATTCAGTGCTGAAAAAACCTAAAAGCCGGAGTGTTCTCTAGTGAAACTTAGAAGATAACTCATTGCCGTCCAGTCAATTCTGACTCATAGCAACCTTATGGACAGAGTAGAACTGTCCCATAGGGTTTCCAAGGTTGTAATCTTTACAGAAGCAGACTGCCACATTTTTCTCCTGTAGAGCGACTGGTGGGTTAAAACTCACAACTTTTTGGTTAACAGCCAAGTGCTTAACAAGTGTGCCACCAGGACTCCTCTAAGAGAAGATAGTGGAGGTAAACCTAAGAAAAATTATACTTTCAAATATAAAAAAACCTGGGACATCACAATAAGGTATTACCATGTCCTTTGTACAACAAAATAAATAAATAAAACATACGAGATCACAAAAGAAGGTGGCCCAAACAAAAAATAACCAGGAAGAAGCAGAAATTTCTCCTATGTAGACCACGATAATGGAAAAACAAAAAACAGAGGGCTTCCAGACAATAGTGTTAAATGTGTTTAAAGAAAGCAAAGAACACACACACACAAAAACTAATGGAGTTCAGGAAACAAAATGAGACACAAAATGAGAAACTCAATAAGGAGATTGAAAACGTTTTTAAAAACTGAAGAGAATAACAGAACTTAAGGTTAAAATAAATGAATTAGAAAATGTAAGGGAAACATTCAACAATAGATTTGAGGAGACAGAAGACAGAATAAGTTAACTAGAAGACAGAGTAACTGATCTTATTAAATCTCAAGTGAAACAAAAGAAAAAAAATCAAAGAAAAACGAACAAAGCCAAATGGAAATGTGGGATTGAATTAAGAAATTTAACATTAGAATTTCTGGAATCCTAGAGCATCATGATAATAAAAAAGGCATAGAAAGAACTTTCTAAGACATAATCATAAAGAATTTTCCAGACCTGAATAAGGAACCAAGCTTGCAAATACGAAGCTACAAGAACTCCAAACAGAAGAAATAAAAAGAGGGCCATTCCAAGACATATAGTAATAAAATTCTTGAAAACCAAAGACAAGGAGAGAATTCTGAAAGCAGCAAGAGAAAAATAGAATATCAAAGGTTTACCATAAAAATTAGTGTGGATTTCTCCCCAGAAACCTAGGAGGCCAAAAGACAACAAAGTGACATATATAAAATATTGAAGGAAAACATTTGCCAACTAAGAATTCTTTACTCAGAAAAATTGTCATTCAAAAATGAGGGGAAAATTGACACATTCCCTAATAAAGAGAAGCCCTGGAAATTTGCCACTACCAGATCAACTCTGCAATTATTACTTAAGGGACTTCTCCAAATGGAAAGGAAAGACCATTAAACAAATATCCAAAGCCACACATGGGAAATAAAAAATTTAGAGAGAGAAAAGGAGAGGGAGGTATCTCCAAAAAAAGTAACAGCATGGGCAAATATAACGACCTAGTGTTAAAAAAAAAGAGAGACAGATCTTCAAAATAATGTAACGGCATGGGCAAAAAAAGTGACCAAGTATGTGTGTTTTAGGGAATAAACTCAGTAGTTAAGTTCCACAAGCCATACAACATAAAGTGCATAATAAATTAGTAAAAATTAAACCTACCAGATAGAGGAAATATAATGTCAAAGGAGACTCACCAACAGAAAAGGGGGAGGGCGGAGCAAAACAGGAATAGCTGTAATATGTTAATGTATGCTACTTGTTACAATTGCGTGTTGTGTAGTGTAATATTTATGGTAATGACTAAGAAAACACCTAGAAAAAATATACAGAAGAAAAATTGGAAGAAATCAAAAAAGCTCATCATAAAAAACGGCTAAGCACAAAAATAACAGAAAAATGAGAGTAAAAAGTCAAAGAAAATATAAAATACTTAAAAAAACAATAAGCAAAATGTATGAATGAAGTAGATATTTTGTTTTCAGTAACGACCTTAAAGGTAAACAGTCTAAACTCCCCCATGCAAAAGGCAGACAGTGACAGAATGGATTTAAAAAATAAGAAGATCAATTACTTTGCTGCTTACAAGAAATATACCTTAGACATAAAGAGAAAAACAGGTTTAAAAATAAAGGATGAAAAAAAATATCCATGCAACCAGTTACCAAAAAAGAGTAGGGGTAACCATACTGATATCGGATAAAATATGCTTTAAATCAAAATCTATTACAAGAGATAAAGGAGAAACTTGCATAAAAATAAGAGTCAATCCATTAAGAAGACATAGCAATTATAAATATATATGCACCTAACATCAATGCTCCAAAATACATGAAACAAATACTGACAAATATGAAAAGAGAAATAGATAACTCCACAATAATAGGTGAGGACTTCAACACACCACTTTCAATTCTAGATAGATCATCTAAAGAGTAGATCAGTAAGGACATTGAAGACTTAAACAAAGCCATAAGCAAATTTGACCAAATGGACATATATAGAGCACTCCACCCAGCAGCAGAAAAACACATCTTTTTCTCCAGGGCACATAGATCATTTTCCAGAATTGACCAAATGCTAGGCCACAAAAAAGTCTCAACAAATTTAAAAAGATTGAATTATACAAAGCATCTTCTCTGACTGTAATGATATGAAGGTAGAAATCATCAACAAGAAGAAAAAGGAAAAAAATGAAAACTAAACAGCACATTACTAAAAAAAAAACTATTGAGTCATAGAAAAAAAGAAAACTGAAATTAAAGATACCCAGAATCAAATGGAAATAAAAACACAACATATCAAAACCTTTGAGACACAGCCAAAGCAATGCTCAGAGGGAAATTTTACCAAATATTCAGAGAACAGCTATCTTGGAAGAAGTAAAACCAGAATGCTCCTTAGAAGCAAGGATGGCGAGATTGCATCTTACATGCTTTGGACATGTTGTCAGGAGGGATCAGTCCCTGGAGAAGGAAGTCATTGGAAAAGAGGAAGACCCTCAACGAGATGGATCGACACATTGGCTGCAACAATGGGCTTGAGCAGAACAACAATTGTAAGGATGGCCCAGGACAGGGCAGTGTTTTGTTCTGTGGTACATAGGGTCATTGCTATGAGTCAGAACTGACTTGATGACACCTAGCAACAACAACAACAACAGAGAAGAGCTGACACCGATTCCACTCGAAATCTTCAAAAACATAGAAGGAACACCCAGAAATCATTCTATGAAGTCTGCATCACCCTGATACCAAAACCAGGAAAAGACAACACACACACACACACACACCCAAAATTACAAACCAATATCCCTGATGAATGTAGATGCAAATTTTTTCAACAAAATCCTAGCCAACAGAATTTAAGAACACACTAAAAAAAGCATACACCACCATGAAGTGGGATTCATATCAGGAATACATATGTGGTTCAACATTAGAAAATCAATCAATGTAATTCACCACATAAATAAAGCAAAGGAAAACAACCAGATGAGCATATCGATTGATGCAGAAAAAGCATTTAATAAAATCCAATACTCTTTCCTGATAAAAACTCTCAGCAACATAGAAATAGAAGGGAAATTTCTTAACAGAATTGAGGAAGTATATGCAAAAAAACCAGTGAATATTATTCTTATTAGAGAAAGACTAAGAGCCTTCATCTTCAGAACAAGAATGAGGCAAGGGTGCTGTGTTGGTTATCTAGTACTGCTATAACAGAGATACAACAAGTGGATGGCTTTAACAAAGAGAAATTTATTTCCTCACGGTAAAGTAGGCTAAAAGTCCAAGTTTGAGACGTCAGCTCCAGGGGAAGGCTTTCTCTCTCTCTCTCGGCTCTGGAGGAAGGTCCTTGTCCTCAATCTTTCCATGGTGGAGGAGCTTCTTAGGTGCAGGGACTCCGGGTCCAAAGGAGGTGCTCTGCCCCTAGTGCTGCTTCCTTGGTGGTATGAGGTCCCAAACTCTCCACTTGCTTCCCTTTCCTTTTATCACTTCAAAGATGGTGCAGGCCACACCCCAGGGAAACTCCCTTTACCCTGGATTGGGGAGGTGACCTGAGTAAAGGTGGTGTTCCAATCCCACCCTAATCTTCTTACATAAAGCTACAATCACAAAATGGAGGACAACCACACAATACTGGGAATCATGGCCTAACCAAGTTGACACATTTTTGGGGGGACACAATTCAATCAATGACAGAAGCCCATTATCACCACTCTTACTCAGTATTGTACTGGTAGTCCTAGGCAGATCATAAAGCCAGAAAGAGAAATAAAAGTTATCCATATCAGAAAGGAAGAAGTAAAACTATCACTATCTGCAGATGACATGATCCTACACGTGCCTGTCAGTTTGTCATACTGTGGTGGCTTGCATGTTGATGTAATACTGGAACCTTTCCCAACAGTATTTCAAAATACCAGCAGGGTTGCTCTTGGTGGACAGGTTTCAGCGGAGCTTCCAGAATAAGACAGACCAGGAAGAAGGATGTGGCAGTCCAGTTCTAAAAAAATTGGCCAGTGAAAATCTTATAAATAGCAGGAGAACATTGTCTGATACAGTGCCTGAAGATGAGCAACTCAAGTTGGAAGGCACTTAAAATATGATGGGGGAAGAGCTGCCTCTTCAACGTAGTCAACCTTAATGACGTAGATGGAGTCAAGCTTTCAGGACCTTCATTTGCTGATGTGGGACAACTTAAAATGAGAAGAAACAGCTGCAAACATTCATTAATAATGGGAACATGGAATGTACAAAGTATGAATCTAGGAAAATTGAAAGTCGACAAAAATGAAATGGACTTTGGTGAAGGGTAAGACAGTACACAATACTGGGGAAGCCAGCACAACCTGTACAAGGTAAGGTCATGGTAAGTCCATCCAAACCAAAACCAAACCCAGTGCCATCAAGTTGATTCTGACTCATAGCGACCCTATAGGACGGAGTAGAACTGCCCCATAGAGTTTCCAAGGAGCAACCGTAGCACTTAACCACCTTGCCAATGGGGTTTCCATAGACACATCCAAACTCCCTGATGGACCACACTGCTGGGCTGAGGGCTGTGGGAACCATGGTCTCGGGGAACATCTAGCTCAATTGGCATAACATAGTTTATAAGGAATATGTTCTACCTTCTACTTTGGTGAGTAGCATCTGGAATCTTAAAAGCCTGTGAGTGGCTATCTAGGGGAAACATTGGTGGCGTAGTGGTTAAGTGCTATGGCTGTTAACCAAAAGGTCGGCAGTTCGAATCCACCAGGCGCTCCTTGGAAACTCTATGGGGCAGTTCTACTCTGTCCTACAGGGCCGCTATGAGTCAGAATCGACTCGACGGCAGTGGGTTTGGTTTTTTGGTTTGGGCCATCTAGGATACTCCACTGGTCTCACCCCTTTGGGAGCAAGGAAGAATGAAGAAAACTAAAGATACAAGGGAAAGATTAGTCCAAAGGACTAATAAATCACATCTACCACAGTCTCCACCAGACTGAGTCCAGTAAAACTAGATGGTGCCCTGCTACATCACTGATTGCTCTGACAGGGATTACAATAGAGGGTCCCGGACAGAGCTGGAGAAAAATGTAGAACAAAATTCTAACTGAAAAAGAAAGACCAGACTTGCTCGCCTAACAGAAACTGGAGAAACCCTGAGAGTATGGCCCCCGGTCACCCTTTCAGGTCAGTAATGACGTCACTCCTGAGGTTCACCCTTCAGCCAAAGATCGAACAGGCCCATGGAACAAAACAAGACTAAAGGGGTGCACCAGCCCTGGGGCAGGGATTCGAAGACAGGAGGGAACAGGAAAGCTGGTAATAGGGAACTCAGGGTTGAGAAGGGAGAGTGTTGACATGTCATGGAGTTGTTAACTAATGTCATAGAACAATGTGTGTACTAACTAATAAGAAACTAGTTTGTTATGTAAACTTTCATCTAAAGTACAATAAAAATATAATAAAACAAATGAAATGGAACACATAAAGATCAATGTCCTGGGCATTAGTGAGCTGAAATGGACTGGTATTGGCCATTTTGAATCTGACAATCATATGATCTATGATGCTGACAATGACAAATTGAAGTGGAATGCTGTCAAAAAGAACATTTCAAGATCTATCCTGAAGTACAATGTTGCCAGTGATAGGATAATATTCATATGCTTAAAAGGAAGACCAGTTAATGTGACTATGACTCAAATTTACACATCAACCACTGTTGCCAAAGTTGAGGAAATTGAAGATTTTATAGACCACTTTGGGTAGTATTGACATTTTTGCAAGAATAAGGAAGAATGAAGAAAAAATGATGCCTTCAAATTATGGTGTTGGAAAGAATATTAAATATGCTATGGATGGCCAAAAGAAAGAACAAATCTGTCTTGGAAGAAGTACAGCCAGAATGCTCCTTAGAAGCAAGGATGGCAAAACTTCGTCTCTATGTACTTTGGACATGTTATCAGGAGGGACCCAGTCCATGGAGAAGGACATCGTGCTTGGTAAAGAAGAAGGTCAGTGAAAAAGAGGAAGACCCTTGACAAGTTGGACTGACACTTTGCCTGCAACAGTGGCCTCAAACATAACGATTGTGAGGATGGCACATGACCAGGAAGTGTTTCATTCTGTTGTACATATGGTCACTATAAGTTGTAACCTACTCCATTGCACCTAACACACATAGAAAATCCTAAACTGATGGATCTGATAGAAGAATTCAGCAAACTTTCATGGTGCAAGAACATCACTCAAAAATCAATTGGGTTCCTTTACAATAACAAGGAGTATTTTGAAAAGGAAATCAAGAAAACAATAGCATTTACAATGCCACGAAAATGAAAAAATACCTAAGAATTAACCAAACCAGGGACTTAAAAGACTTATACAATGAAAATTACAAAACACTACCACAAGAAACTAAAAGACACCCATCTAAATGGAAGGACATTCCATGCACATAGATTGGAAGACTTAATGTAGTGAAAATGTCATTACTCCTTAAGCTGATCTAAAGTACAAAGGAATCCCAATACAAATCTCAACAGCGTTCTTTGCAGAAATGGAAAAACTAATGTCCAAATTTACATGAAAAGGAAAGAGGTCTTGCATAGCAGAATCACTATTGAAGAAGTACAAAGTAGGAGGTCTAACACTCCCTGATATCAAAACATACTGTACAGATACCGTAATCACAACAGCCTGGAATTGGTTCAGTGATAGACACATAGACAAGTGGAATAGAACTGATAGCCCAGAAATAAATCCATACATTTATGGGCAATTGATTTTCAACAAGTGGTCAAAATCCATTCAATAGGGAAGAAACCAGCTCCTTAATAAATGGTGCTGGCAAAACTGGATATCCACTTGCAGAAAAATGAAACAGGATCCATACCTCACAGCATGCACAAAAACTAACTCAAAATGGATCATAGAGGGGGAAAACTGGAAAATACACAAATATGTAAAAATTAAACAACCAATGGGTCAAAGATAAAATCAAGAGAGGAATCAGAAAATACTTGGAGTTAAATTAAAATAAAATCACAACTTAAGGGATGCAGAAAAGGCAGCACTAAGAGGGAAATTTATAGTAGTAAATGCCTACATTAAAAAAAGAAGAATCTCAAATAAAAAAGCTACCTTAAACTAAAGAAGAGTAAATCAATCCCAAAGCTACAAGTAGGGAGGAAATAATAAAATCAGAGTGGAGATAGATGGAATACAAAGCAGAAAAACGGCAGAGAGAATCAACAAGTTTTTTTTAAAGATCAAATAAAACCGAGAAATACTTAGCTAGACAAAGAAAAAGAAGAAACAAATATTTAAAATTATAAATAAAAATGGGAACAATAAAAATTATCCTATAGAAATAAAAAGGATCATAATTAGATAATGTAGAGGAAATGGACAAATTACTATAAACACACAGAATTTCTACATCAACTCAAGAGAAAATGGAAGTTCTCAATCGACCCATAACAAGTGAAAAGACTCAGTAATCAAATACCTCCCAAAGAAGAAAAGACCTGGACCAGATGGCTTCACCAATGATTTCTGTGAAACATTTATAGAAGTCATGACCTCAATCCTTCTTAAACTCATTGAAAAAATAGAGGAGGAGAAAATACTTCCCAATTCATTCTATAAGGTTACTATTACTTTGATGCCTAAGCTAAAAACATCACAATTAAACTACACACCAGTGTCCCTTATGCATATAGATGCAAATATTCTCAACAAAATAATAGTAAAGAGGATCCATCAGCATATTAAAAGGGATATATATTAATGTCCATCAGGAGGAAGTTGGATTTATCCCAGGAAATCAAAGATGATTCAACATTAGAAAAACAATGTAATACATCATTTTAATAAAACAAAGGAAAAGAACCACAGACCTATTATCTCAATCAATGAAGAAAAGGCATTTGACAAAATCCAACACCCTTTCATGATTAAAAAGAAAAAATACATAGAAAACTAAGAATACAATGGAAATTCTTCAATATGATAAAGGGCATTTAGGAAAAACACACAGATAATTTCATGCTCGATTTCAGAAAATATCTGAGAACTTGCTGCTAATAATGAGGAACAAGACAAGGATGATACTCTCACCATGGTTGTTCAAATACTGAATTTATATTCCTAGCAAGAGCAATTAGGCAAGAAAAACAAAGGATATCCGCATGGGGATAGTCATAATTATCCCTTCATTCACATGATATAATCCTATATATAGAAAACCCCAGAGAATCATAAGAAAGCTACTAACCAAGCCTATTGGTGTTGAGTCAATTCCGACTAACAGTGACCCTATAGGACAGAGTAGAATTGCCCCATAGGGTTTCCAAGCAGCTGCTGGTGGATTTGAACTGCCAATCTTTGGTTAGCAGTCAAGCTCTTAACCACTGCACCACTAGGGCTCCAAGAAAGATACTAGAGCTAATAAAAGAATTTGTCAAAGTGGCCGAGTACAAGGTTAACACAAAAACCAGTTGCATTTCTATACATCAGTTATGAGCATGCTGAAAAGCAAATTAAGGAAACAATTTCATTTACAATAGCATCTAACAGAATGTAATACTTAGGAATTAATTTAACCAGAAAGGTAGAAGACTTGTACACTGAAAGCTATAAAACATTATTGAAAGAAATTAAAGACGATCTAAATAAAGATCTTAATAATGTTAAGATATCATTACTTTGTGAAGAAATCTATAAATTCAATGCAATTCCTACATGAATTCCAACAGCCTTTGCAGAAATGGAAAAGCCAAAAAAGTATAACAAATGGCAGCAGTAAATTCGTACATGTTGATAAGCACACTGAATGAAAATGGATAAAATGCACCAGTAAAGAGGCAGAGAGTGGCAGAACGGATAAAAGCAAAACAAAACAATAATAACACCAACAAAAAAACCATGATACATCAATATGTTTTCTGCAAGAGGCACACCTTAGACACAGACACTTAAATAAGTTAAAAATCAAAGGATGGAAAAAATATACCAAGTAAACAGTAATCAAAAGGGAGTAGAAGTGGCAATATTAATATCTGACAAAATAGACTTTCAGTCAAAATCCATTATGAGACAAAGAAAGATGTTATATGATGATTAAAGGGTCAAGTTACCAAGAAGAAATGACACTTATAAATATTTGTGCACTGAATGTCAGAGCCCCAAAATTTATACAACAACCTCTAACTGAATTTAAGAGAGAAATAGAACTGCAATAATAGTAGGAGATTTTAACACATCACTTTTAATGATGGACAGGGCAACTAGAAAGAAAATCAATGAAGATACAGAAGATATGAATAACACCATTAACCAAATGGACCTCACAGACATATATAGAACACATCTCCCAACAGCAGCACAATACACAGTCTTCTCCAATGCACATGGAATATTCTGCAGAATAGACCACATTTTAGGCCACAAAGTGAGCTTCAATACATTTAAAAAGATTTAAATTACACAAACCATCTTCTCTGATCATAACCATATGAAACTAGAAATCAATAACTGGAACAATAAGAAAAAGGAATTTAAAACATGGAAACTAAATAACACATTACTAAAAAACTATTGGGTCAAAATCAAGAGTGAAATTAAAAAAAAATTGGAATGAAATGAGAATGAAAACACCACATACCAAAACCTTTGAGATGGAACAAAAGCAGTGCTCAGACGTAAATGTATAGTAAAAAATGCAGACATTAAAAAAGAAGAAAATGGTCCAAAATCAATTAACTAAACCCAACAACTTGAACAAATAGAAAAAGAAGAGCAAAAGAAGACCTAAGCTACAAGAAAGAAATAATGAAGTTTAGAGCAGAAATAAGTGAAATAGAAAACAGAAAACAATAGAATCGACAAAACTACAAGTTGGTTCTTTTTTTTTTTTCAATTTTTTAAATGTATTTTTATTTTGTTGAGAATATACACAGCAATATATAAAATCACTTTTTTCACTTTTTTTATTAACTTTTATTGAGCTTCAAGTGAACGTTTACAAATCAAGTCAAACTGTCACATATAAGTTTATATACACCTTACTCTGTACTCCCACTTGCTCTCCCCCTGATGAGTCAGCCCTTCCAGTCTCTCCTTTCGTGACAATTTTGCCAGCTTCCAACTCTCCCTATCCTCCCATCCCCCCACCAGACAGTAGATGCCAACATAGTCTCAAGTGTCCACCTGATACAAATAGTTCACTCTTCATCAGCATCTCTCTCCTACCCACTGTCCAGTCCCTTTCATGTCTGATGAGTTGTCTTTGGGAATGGTTCCTGTCCTGGGCCAACAGAAGGTTTGGGGACCATGACCACCGGGATTCCCCTAGTCTCAGTCAGACCATTAAGTATGGTCTTTTTGTGAGAATTTGGGGTCTGCATCCCACTGATCTCCTGCTCCCTCAGGGGTTCTCTGTTGTCTCCCTGTCAGGGTAGTCATCGTTTGTGGCCAGGCACCAACTAGTTCTTCTGGTCTCAGGATGATGTAGGTCTCTGGTTCATGTGGTCCTTTCTGTCTCTTGGGCTCTTAGTTATCGTGTGACCTTGGTGTTCTTCATGCTCCTTTGATCCAGGTGGGTTGAGACCAATTGATGCATCTTAGATGGCCGCTTGTTAGCATTTAAGAGCCCAGACGCCACATTTCAAAGTGGGATGCAGAATGTTTTCATAATAGAATTATTTTGCCAATTGACTTAGAAGTCCCCTTAAACCATGGTCCCCAAACCCCTGCCCTTGCTCCACTGACCTTTGAAGCATTCAGTTTATCCCAGAAACTTCTTTGCTTTTGGTCCAGTCCAGTTTAGCTGACCTTCCATGTATCGAGTATTGTCCTTCCCTTC
Organism: Elephas maximus indicus; assembly: GCF_024166365.1. Lineage (NCBI taxonomy): Eukaryota > Metazoa > Chordata > Mammalia > Proboscidea > Elephantidae > Elephas > Elephas maximus. The sequence continues at coordinate 94,309,922 of NC_064846.1, read as the reverse complement.
ACCTAAAGCAGTTCTTAGCTACTAATTAATCAGTAAAAAACCCTCTCCCACCCTCCCTCCCTCCCTCCCTCCCCCCCTTGTAACCACAAAAGTATGTGTTCTTCTCAGTTTATACTATTTCTCAAGATCTTATAATAGTGGTCTTATACAATATTTGTCCTTTTGCCTCTGACTAATTTCACTCAGCATAATGCCTTCCAGGTTTCTCCATGTTATGAAATGTTTCACAGATTCGTCGCTGTTCCTTATCCATGCGTAGTATTCCATTGTGTGAATATACCACAAATTATTTATCCATTCATCCATTGATGGACACCTTGGTTGCTTTCAGCTTTTTGCTATTGTAAACAGAGCTGCAATAAACATGGGTGTGCATGTATCTGTTTGTGTGAAGGCTCTTGTTTCTCTAGGGTATATTCCGAGGTGTGGGATTTCTGGGTTGTATGGTAGTTCTACTTCTAACTGTTTAAGATAATGCCAGATAGATTTCCAAAGTGGTTGTACCATTTCACATTCCCACCAGCAGTGTATAAGAGTTCCAATCTCTCCGCAGCCTCTCCAACATTTATTATTTTGTGTTTTTTGGATTAATGCCAGGCTTGTTGGAGTGAGATGGAATCTCATCGTAGTTTTACTTTGCATTTCTCTAATGGCTAATGATCGAGAGCATTTTCTCATGTATCTGTTGGCTGCCTGAATATCTTCTTTAGTGAAGTGTGTGTTCATATCCTTTGCCCACTTCTTGATTGGGTTGTTTGTCTTTTTGTGGTTGAGTTTGGACAGAATCATGTAGATTTTAGAGATCAGGTGCTGGTCAGAGGTGTCATAGTTGAAAATTCTTTCCCAGTCTGTAGGTGGTCTTTTTACTCTTCTGGTGAAGACTTTAGATGAGCATAGGTGTTTGATTTTTAGGAGCTCCCATTATCTGGTTTCTCTTCATCATTTTTGGTAATGTTTTGTATTCTGTTTATGCCTTGTATTAGGGCTCCTAAGGTTGTCCCTATTTTTTCTTCCATGATCTTTATCGTTTTAGTCTTTATGTTTAGGTCTTTGATCCACTTGGAGTTAGTTTTTGTGCATGGTGTGAGGTATGGATCCTGTTTCATTTTTTTGCAAATGGATATCCAGTTATGCCAGCACCATTTGTTAAAAAGACTATTTTTTCCCCAATTAACTGACACTGGGCCTTTGTCAAATATTAGCTGCTCATATGTGGATGGATTTATATCTGGGTTCTCAATTCTGTTCCATTGGTCTATGTTGCTGTTGTTGTACCAGTATCAGGCTGTTCTGACTACTGTGGCTGTATAATAGCTTCTGAAATCAGGTAGAGTGAGGCCTCCCACTTCCTTCTTCTTTTTCAGTAATGCTTTGCTTATCCGAGGCTTCTTTCCCTTCCATATGAAGCTGGTAGTTTGTTTCTCCATCACATTAAAAAATGACATTGGAATTTGGATCGGAAGTGCATTGTATGTATACATGGCTTTTGGTAGAATGGACATTTTTACTATGTTAAGTCTTCCTATTCATGCGCAAGGTATGTTTTTCCATTTAAGTATCTTCTTTTTAATTTCTTGTAGTAGTACTTTGTAGTTTTCTTTGTATAGGTCTTTTACATCCTTGGTAAGATTTATTCCTAAGTATTTTATCTTCTTGGGGGCTACTGTGAATGGTATTGATTTGGTAATTTCCTCTTCGATGTTGTTTTTTTTTTGATGTAGAGGAATCCAAGTGATTTTTGTATGTTTATCTTATAACCTGAGACTCTGCCAAACTCTTCTATTAGTTTCAGTAGTTTTCTGGAGGATTCCTTAGGGTTTTCTGTGTATAAGATCATGTCATCAGCAAATAGAGATAATTTTACTTCCTCCTTTCCAATCTGGATGCCCTTTATTTCTTTGTCTAGCCTAATTGCTCTGGCTAAGACCTCTAGCACAATGTTGAATAAGAGTGGTGATAAAGAGCATCCTTGTCTGGTTCCCGTTCTCAAGGGAAATGCTTTCAGGCTCTCTCCATTTAGAGTGATGTTGGCTGTTGGCTTTGTATAAAAAAAAAAAAAAATTATTTTTTTATAGATGCCCTTTATTAAGTTGAGAAATTTTCCTTCAATTCCTATTTTGGTGAGAGTTTTTATCATAAATGGTGTTGGACTTTGTCAAATGCCTTTTCTGCATCAATTGGTAAGATCATGTGGTTTTTGTCTTTTGTTTTATTTATATGGTGGATTATATTAATGGTTTTTCTAATATTGAATCAGCCTTGCATACCTGGTATAAATCCCACTTGGTCATGGTGGATTAATTTTTTGATATGTTGTTGAATTCTATGGGCTAGAATTTGGTTGAGGATTTTTGCATCTATATTCATGAGGAATATAGATCTGTAATTTTCTTTTTTTGTGGTGTCTTTACCTGGTTTTGGTATCAGGGAGATGGTGGCTTCATAGAATGAGTTAGGTAGTATTCCATCATTTTCTATGCTTTGAAATACCTTTAGTAGTAGTGGTGTTAACTCTTCTCTGAAAGTTTGGTGGAACTCTGCAGTAAAGCCATCCGGGCCAGGGCTTTTTTTTGGTTGGGAGTTTTTTGATTACCGTTTCAATCTCTTTTTTTGTTATGGGTCTATTTAGTTGTTCTACTTCTGATTGTGTTAGTTTAGGTAGGTAGTGTTTTTCCAGGAATTCATCCATTTCTTCTAGGTTTGCAAATTTGTTTGAGTACAATTTTTCGTAATAATCTGATATGATTCTTTTAATTTCAGTTGGGTCTGTTGTGATGTGGCCCTTCTCGTTTCTTATTCGGGTTATTTGTTTCCTTTCCTGTATTTCTTTTGTCAGTCTGGCCAATGGTTTATCAATTTTATTAATTTTTTCAAAGAACCAGCTTTTGGCTTTGTTAATTCTTTCAATTGTTTTTCTGTTCTCTAATTCATTTAGTTCAGCTCTAATTTTTATTATTTGTTTTCTTCTGGTGCCTGACGGATTCTTTTGTTGCTCACTTTCTATTTGTTGAAGTTGTAGGGACAGTTCTCTGATTTTGGCTCTTTCTTCTTTTTGTCTGTGTGCATTTATCGACATAAATTGGCCTCTGAGCACTGCTTTTGCTGTGTCCCAGAGGTTTTGATAGGAAGTATTTTCATTCTCGTTGCATTCTATGAATTTCCTTATTCCCTCCTTAATGTCTTCTATAACCCAGTCTTTTTTCAGGAGGCTATTGTTCAGTGTCCAAGTATTTGATTTCTTTTCCCTAATTTTTCTGTTATTGATTTCCACTTTTATGGCCTTGTGGTCTGAGAAGATTCTTTGTAATATTTTGATGTTTTGGATTCTGCAAAGGTTTGTTTTATGACCTAATATGTGGTCTATTCTAGAGAATGTTCCATGTGCACTAGAAAAAAAAAGTATACTTTGCAGCAGTTGGTTGGAGAGTTCTGTATAAGTCAATGAGGTCAAGTTGGTTGATTGTTGTAATTAGGTCTTCCGTGTCTCTATTGAGCTTCTTACTGGATGTCCTGTCCTTCTCTGAAAGTGGTGTGTTGAAGTCTCCTACTATAATTGTGGAGGTGTCTATCTCACTTTTCAATTCTGTTAAAATTTGATTTATGTATCTTGCAGCCCTGTCATTGGGTGCGTAAATATTTAATATGGTTATATCTTCCTGGTCAATTGTCCCTTTTATCATTATGTAGTGTCCTTCTTTATCCTTTGTGGTGGATTTAAGTTTAAAGTCTGTTTTGTCAGAAATTAATATTGCTACTCCTCTTCTTTTTTGCTTATTGTTTGCTTGATATATTTTTTTTCCATCCTTAGAGTTTTCGTTTGTTTGTGTCTCTAAGTCTAAGGTGTGTCTCTTGTAGGCAGCATATAGACGGATCGTGTTTCTTTATCCAGTCTGAGACTCTCTGTCTCTTTATTGGTGCATTTAGTGCATTTACATTCAGCGTAATTATAGATAAGTGTTTAGTGTTGTCATTTTGATGCCTTTTTGTGTGTGTTGTTGACAATTTCATTTTTCCACTTACTGTTTTGTGCTGAGACGTTTTTCTTTGTAAATTGTGTGATCCTCATTTTCATAGTATTTGACTTTATGTTTGCTGAGTGGTTATGTTTTTCTTGGTTTTTATTTTGAGTTATGGAGTTCTTATACCTCTTTGTGGTTACCTTAATATTTACCCCTATTTTTCTAAGTAAAAACCTAACTTGTATTGTCCTATATCGCCTTGTATCCCTCTCCATATGGCAGTTCTATGCCGCCTGTATTTAGTCCCTCTTTTTGATTATTGTGATCTTTTACATATTGACTTCAATGATTCCCTGTTTTGAGCATTCTTTTGTTTAATTAATCTTAATTTGTTTTTGTGATTTCCCTATTTGAGTTGATATCAGGATGTTCTGTTCTGTGACCTTGTGTTGTGCTGGTATCTGATATTATTGGTTTTCTGACCAAACAATTTCCTTTAGTATTTCTTGTAGCTTTGGTTTGGTTTTTGCAAATTCTCTAAGCTTGTGTTTATCTGTAAATATCTTAATTTCACCTTCATATTTCAGAGAGAGTTTTGCTGGATATATGATCCTTGGCTGGCCGTTTTTCTCCTTCAGTGCTCTGTATATGTCATCCCATTGCCTTCTTGCCTGCATGGTTTCTGCTGAGTAGTCTGAACTTATTCTTATTGATTCGCCCTTGAAGGAGACCTTTCTTTTCTCTCTGGCTGCTTTTAAAATTTTCTCTTTATCTTTGGTTTTGGCAAGTTTGATGATAATATGTCTTGGTGTTTTTCTTTTTGGATTAATCTTAAATAGGGTTCGATGAGCATCTTGGATAGATATCCTTTTGTCTTTCATGATGTCAGGGAAGTTTTCTGTCAGCAGATCTTCAACTATTATCTCTGTGTTTTCTCTCCTCCCTTCCTGTTCTGGGACTCCAATCACATGCAAGTTATCCTTCTTGATAGAGTCCCACATGATTCTTAGGGTTTCTTCATTTTTTTTAATTATTTTATCTGTTTTTTTTTCAGCTATGTTGGTGTTAATTCCCTGGTCCTCCAGATTTCCCAGTCTGCATTCTAATTGCTCGAGTCTGCTCCTCTGACTTCCTATTGCGTTGTCTAATTCTGTAATTTTATTGTTCGTCTTTTGGATTTCTGAATGCTGTCTCTCTATGGATTCTTGCAACTTATTAATTTTTCACTATGTTCTTGAATAATCTTTTTGAGTTCTTCAACTGTTTTATCAGTGTGTTCCTTGTTTTTTTCTGTAGTTTGCCTTATTTCATTTCTGAGGTCATCCCTAGATGTCTTGAAGCATTCTGTAAATTAGTTTTTTATATTCTGTATCTGATAATTCCAGGATGGTATCTTCATTTGGGAAAGATTTTGATTCTTTTGTTTGGGGGGTTGTAGAAGCTGTCATGGTCTGCTTCTTTATGTGGTTTGATATCGACTGCTGTCTCCGAGCCATCACTAAGATATTGTAGTGATTTATTCTATATTTGCTCACTGAGTCTTATTTTGTTTTCTTTCAATATATGCGGATGGGCTACTAGATTGTGCTGTCTTCATTGTTGTAGCCCTTGACTTACTTATGACCTATTACCAGCTGGTTTGGGCTGTTACCAGATATATGTGCCTGAGCCCATTCACTATTCTTGAGTAGAATCTGATTTTGGGTCATCAAGTGTGATGCAGACTGTCACCTATCCACCTTGAGAAGTAGTGGTGATAGTTGTGTGCACCAGATTCTATTAGCAGCTGGGGTTCACACTCCAGGGAGGGAAGGATGCTGACAGGCTTCCCCCAAGTGTCAGTGAGGTAGGTGTGTCTCTATTCCTAAAGCACCTTGGTGAGAGGGCTCTGCAGCTGTACCTTAGGCCTCCAATGCAAGTACCTCTACAGATTGGTAGGTGTCACACTCCTTAGATCCCTAAGGCAGGAGGCTAGGTGGTCTGGGGGAAGCTTCAGCTCTCAGTTCCCTGTTGGGGGTTAGTTAGGGCTCTGTTGAATAAGCAGAGTTATCAGACCTGGGAAACTTTTTTTCCAGTCAATCCGCTAAAAAAAATGCAATCAGTTCCCTATCAGAAATGCCTTTGCATTATAATAGCCACCTTGTTCCCTGTAGGGATGAAAGCCCGAGATATGAATCACATATGCTTGGCTGGAGCTGGTTCTGTGTTTTTAGTCCGATTAGGGAAGGATTTTTGGTCCCTGGGTTTTTTGTGGTTGCTTCTCTCAGGCCGGAAGAATGGGTTAGGAAAAGACCAAAAAAAGGGGGGAGAAGAAAAGCAGCAGAGCAGTTCTCCCTCTGGCTCAGGAAATTCCAATGTTAATGAAGCCGCCTGGGAAGGGGAGGGGAGGGTTCAGAAAAACAGGAGAGAGTAGCACCCCGGAATATAGACAAAGTTACTTATCTTGCTTGGGATGACTATTTTATCTGAGATTCCCGAGGGGCGTGTTGCCCATGTGTGCTGGCAGGGTAGAGATTGCCCCCGAGGGTCAGGCCCACAGAAGCCGCGGTCCTTTCCTCCAATGCCAGTCCAAAGCCCAGCGTCAAGGTTCCCCTGCTGGGATGCTGCACTCCCGGCTCCAAAACCAGTCGCTGCCTCCCAGGGACTTTTCTTTCTGCCAGCCGCATTGCCGCACCCCCAGCGCTGACTGGCTGGGCCCCCTCCTGAGGTCAGCTCAGGGGGGTAGGGCTGTGCCCCGTGTTTGCGCCGTCACAGGATGTTGTGTTCAGCTCCTATGCACCCAGTCCTAAGCCCGGCCCCAAGGTTACCTGACTGGGACGCTGGCTCCAGGCTCCAAAAACAGTCTCTGCTTCCCCGTAGTTGTTCGTTCTCCGTCTCTGTTGCTCAGGTCAACCCTTTAAATCTGTGTTTGTTGGTCAGGGTTCGTAGATTGTCATGTATGTGATCGATTCACTTGTTTTTCCGAGTCTTTGTTGCAAGAGAGATCCGAGGTAGCATCTACCTAGTCAGGCATCTTGTTCCCCGCTCTCTACAAGTTGGTTCTTGAAAGAATAAATAAAAATGACAAACTACTGGCCAAATTGACAAAAGAACAGAAATGAGAGTATGCAAATAAGCAAAGGAAAAAATTGTATTGGAGACATTACAACAGATCCAACTGAGGTTAAAGAGAGTTATAAAAATACTATGAAAAATTGTACTTCAACAAATTTTAAAACATAGAAGAAATGGACAATTTCCTAGAAACACACTACCTACTTAAACTACCACAAATGGGTAGAAAATCTAAACAGGCCCAAAATAAAAGAAGAGATTGAAGATATCATCAAAAAACTCCCAACAAATTAAAGCCCCCGTCTGATGGCTTCACTGGAAAATTTTATCAAACATTTAGAGAGGAGTCAACACTAATTCTACTCCAAGTCTTCTAAACATAGAAAAGGAAGAAATACTCTCTAACAAATTCTGTGAAGCCAGCATCACCCTGATACCAAAGCCAGGTAATGACACTACAAGAAAAGAAAAGAAAATTACAGATCAATATCCCTCATGAGTATAAAAAAAAATAGAGGCAAAAATTATCAACAAAACTCTACCAAACGGAGTTCAACAACATATTAAGAAAATCATGCATCGTGATCAAGTGGAATTCATATCAGGAATCAATATATTTCACTGCATAGAGAAAACAAATCACATGATGACCTCAATTGATGCAGAAAAGAAATTTGAAAAAATCCAACACTGTTTCCTGATAAAAATACTCAACCAAATAAAAATAGAAACAGAATTCCTCAACATAATTAAGGACGTTGGTACTGGGTATGCAAAAACAACAGCCCACATTGTTCTCAATGAAGAAAGGCTGAGAGCCTTCCGCCTGATAATGGGAACTAGACAAAGATGCCCAGTATCACCCCCTCTTATTCAGTTTTGTACTGGAAGTCTTAGCCGGAACAGTAAGGCAAGAAAGAGAAATAAAGCGTATCCAAATTGGAAAGAAAGAAGTAAAACCATATCTATTTGCAGGTGACATGATCTTATAAATAGAAAATCCCAGGTATTTCACAAGAAAGTTACTGAATCTAATAGAAGAATTCAGCAAAGTGTCAGGGTACAAGATCAACACACAAAAATCAGTTGGGTTCCTTTACTCTAACAAGAAGCATTCCGATAAGGAAATCAAGAAAACAATACCATCTACAACAGCCCCCCAAATGATAAAATACCAAGGAATAAACCTAACCAGGAATGTAAAACACCTATATGTACAATGAAAACTATAAAGCACTACTGCCAGAAATTAAAAGAGGCCTACATAAATGAAAGAACATTCTGTGCCCATGGATTGGAAGGCTTAACATTGTGAAAATGTCAATACTACCAAAAGTGATCTATAGATACAATGAAATCCCAATTTGAATTCCATCAGCATTCTTTACTGAAATGGGAAAACTAATCACCAACTTTACATGGAAAGGAAGGAGTCCCTGAATAGCCAAAACAATTTTAAAGAGGAAGAAAAAAGGAGGTCTCGCACTTCCCAATCTCAAAACATACTATACAACATTGTAATCGGAAGGTCTGGTACTGGTTCAATAAATAGACACACAGACCAATGGAATAGAATTGAGAACATAGAAGAATATCTATGGTCAGTTGATTTTTGAAAAGGGGTTGAAGTCCAATCAATGAGGAAGAAAAATCTCTTTAACAAGTGGTGCTGGCAAAACTGGTTATCCATTTCCAGAAAAATGAAACAGGATCCATACCTCACACCATATGCAAAAACTAACTCTAAATGGATCAAAGATATATTTGTTAAATTTAAAACTATAAAGTTCCTGGGAGAAAATGATGGAACCTAATTTTTTGTAAAAAACAGACTAAGAAACATTAACTACAAATGCATGAATATCAGAAGACAAATTAGATAATTGGAACCTCATAAAAAGAGTTTATCAAAAGAGTAAAAAGACAACCTACAGACTGGGAAAAAATCTTCAGAAATGACACATTGGATAAGGGTCTAATCTCTAAAACATATATAAAACTTCAACAACTCAACAACAAAAAGATAAACAGCCCAATTAAAAAATGCACAAAGAAGGGAGAGTGAAGAAAACTAAAGACACAAGGGAAAGATTAGTCCAAAGGACTAATAGACCCCATCTACCACAGCTTTTAGTAGACTGAATCCACTACAACTGGATGGTGCCTGGCTACCACCGCCGACTGCTCTGACAGGGATCAGAATAGAGGGTCCCAGAGAGAGAGCTGGAGGAAAATGTAGAACAAAATTCTAACTCACAAAAAAATACCAGACTTACTGGCCTCACAGAGACTGGAGAAACCTGAGAGTATGGCCCCCAGACACCCTTTTAGCTCAGTAATGAAATCACTCCCAAGGTTCACCCTTCAGCCACAGATTAGACAGGCCCATAAAACAAAACAAGACTAAAGGGGCACACCAACCCAGGGGCAGGGACTAGAAGGCAGGAAGGAACAGGAGAACTGGTAAAAGGGGACCCAAAGTAGGGAAGGAAGAGTGTTGACATGTCCTGGGGTTGTCAACCAATGTCATAAAACAATATGTGTACTGTTCAATGAGAAACTAGCTTGTTCTATAAACCTTCATCTAAAGTACAATAAAAAATGCACAAAGGATATGAATAGACACTTCACCAAAGAGGACATTCAGGTGGCCACAAACACATGAGAAGATGCTCACAATCATTAAAATTAAAAAAAAAAGCCAGTGCTGTCAGCTAGCCATAAATAGAGAGATGTAAATCAAAACTGAATGAGATACTATCTCACTCTTGTAAAAATGGCACTGACACAAAAAAAAGAAAAAACAACAAAAAATGCTGGTTAGCATGTGAGGAGATTGAAACATTTATCCACTGATGGTGGAATTGTAAAATGGTACAACCACTGTGGAAATGGCATGGCACTTCCACAAAAATCAAGAAATAGAAATACCTTATGATCCAGCAATCCCACTTCTAGGTATATACTCTAGAGATGTAATAGAAGAGACATGGACTGACATATGCACACCTATGCCATTGCAGCATTATTCATAATAGTAAAAAATGGTGTCTTAGGCTGGGTTCTTTAGAGAAGCAAAACCAACGATGTATATAAATATATATATAAAGAGATTTATATCAGGGAAATGGCTCACATGGTTGTATAAGCTGGAAAGTCCCAAGTACATAAGTCAGGCTGGAGGTTCCTCCTGGCTCACGTAGCTGCAGGGGCTGGTAAACTCAAGATCGGCAGGTAAGACAGCAGGCTTCTGGCTCAAAGGCTGACGAATCCCAAGATAAGCAGGCAAGCTGCTAGCTCCAGTCCCAAGAACCGGAGGTCAGATGAACAGGAGACAGCTGCAGGATCCAGAGTGAGCAAAAGCCAACAAGCTTTGCCAGAAAGTCCACCACACCCCCAAGGAAACTCCCTTTCAACTGATTGGCTGCTCATAACAGATCTTATCATGGAGGTGATTACACTATATCAGATCTCATTATGAAGGTGATTACGTCATTACATAACTGCCAGACTACATCATAACTGCCAAACCATGGCCCAGCCAAGTTAACACACAACCTTAACCATCACAGTCCACCTCTTGTCAACTTGGCACTCATATACATCTCTAAATAGAGACAATTATAAAGTAATATTTGCACCTAACATGATACAACTAACAGGCATACAACTGAAAATACAGTATCCCTGTTTACATCGTATATTTTAGAAGTGAAGAAACAGAAAATATTTGACTTTCCAACCAAAACATTGGCCACAGCCCATGAATCAGTATACAACTGCGCATCTCGCTATTTTTGCTTCCAAGCAAAGTGAACAACTAGGTGCACTGCTCAAAGTTCTGCCCCTTGGGAAGATTTCCCTTCACCACTGTCTTTCAGAGAGGTCCCAGAAAGGGGCTATAGTGCTACCACTGTCCACTTTCTGGTGATACCTGAATATCTCACAGAACAATCTGTAAACTAGGCACAAGTTTTCTCTCCCTCAGCCAACTGATCGTAAGGAACTCCCCATGAGGCCACAGGTGCAGTCTGGGAGAGGACAGATAATGTAACAGGAGTGGAGACCATGGGCATTGGGGCCACTTCCTCGCGCAACTTACTGGTGTGTTCAGGTCCTGCTCAGGCCTAATCTCATATATACCACTTCCATTTAATGATGGAGTACTGCTATGCACGTCCAACTATAGTTCTGTGGTCAGACAACACCCCAATCATGACGGGCAACTCGGGCTCCATGGTGGCCTATAATTAAGCATTCAGTCTCTACTAAGGCCCAGTAACAAGCCAAAAGCTGTTTCTCAAAAGGAGAGTAGTTATCTGCAGAGGATGGCAGTGCCTTGCTCCAAAATCCTAATGTTCTGTGCTGTAATTCACCAATAGGGGCCTGCCAGTGACTACAAACAGCATCTCTACCTGCCACCGTCACTTCGGTAGCCATTGGATCAGCCAGATCATATGGCCCAAGTGGCGGAGCCGCTTGCACAGCAGTCTGAACCTGTTCCAGAGCCTTCTCTTGGCCTGGGCCTGTCATGGATTGAATTATGTCCCCCCAAAATTGCGTGTATCAATTTGACTGGGCCACGATTCCTGGTATTGTGTGATTTTCCTATATGTTGTAAATCCTGCCTCTATGATGTTAATGAGGGAGGACAGGCAGCAGTTGTGTTAGTGAGGCAGGACTCAATTTACAAGATTGGATTGTGTCTTGAAGCAATCTCTTTTAGATATAAAAGAGAGAAGCTAGCAGAGAGACGGGGGACCTCATACCACCAAGATAGCTGTGCCAGGAGCAGAGTGCATCCTTTGGACTTGGGGTCCCTGTGTGGAAAAACTCCTAGTCCAGAGGAAGATTGATGAGCAGACTGACAGAGAAAGTCTTCCTCTGGAGAGACGCCCTGAATTTGGACTTTTATCCTACTTTACTGTGAGGAAATAAACTTCTCTTAGTTAAAGCCAACCACTTGTGGTATTTCTGTGATAGCAGCACTAGATGACCAAAACAGGGCCCCACTGGAAACTAGCAGTTTTTTGAGTCACTTGATGAATAGTCCAGAGTAGTCTACCCAAATGAGGGATATGTTGCCTCCAAAATCCAAAGATGCCCACCAGGTGCTGTGCCTCCTTTTTAGTTCTGGGGGGACCCTGATGCAACAACTTATCCTTCACTTTAGAAGGAATATCTCGACAAGCCTAACATCATGGCACCCCTTGAAATTTCACTGAGATGGAAGGAGCCTGAATTTTTGTGGGATTAATTTCCCATCATCTAGCATGCAAATGTTTTACCAATAAGTCCATAGTCATTAACACTTCTTCCTTACTAGGTCCAACCATCATAATGTCATCAGTGTAATGGACCAGTGTGACGTCTTGTGAAAGGGAAAGGTGATCAAGGTCCTTGTGGACTAAGTTATAACATCATGTTGGAGGGTTGATATACCGGTGAGGTAGGACAGTAAAGGTGTATTCCTGGCCTTGCCAGCTGAAGGCAAACTGCTTCTGGTGGTCCTTCAAAACAGGTATACAGAAAAAGGCATTAGCCAGATCAATAGCTTGCATACCAGTTACCAGGAGATGTATTAGTTTGCTCAAGCAATGAAACCGCATCTGGAACAGAAGCTGCAATTGGAGTCACCACCTAGTTAAGTTTTCAATAATCCACTGTCATTCTCCAAGAAGCTTCTGTTTTTTGTACAGGCCAAATAGGCAAGCTGAATGGTGATGTGGTGGAAATCACCACCTGTATCTTTCAAGTCCTTGATGGTGGTAGTAATCTCTGTAATCCCTCCAGACATGCTGTATTGCCTTTGGTTTACTATTTTGCTAGGTAGGTACAATTCTAATGGTATCCATTGGCTTTTCCTACCATAATAGTCCTTACTCCACTTGTCTGGGATCCAATGTGGGGGTTCTGCTAGTTGCTGAGTTTATCTATCCCAATTATGTATTCTGGAACTGGGGAAATCAGTACAGGATGAGTTCAGAGACTCACTGGACCCACTCTGAGCCTAAACTGAGCTAAGACTCCATTAATAATCTGACCTCCACATGCCACTACACTGTTTGGTGGGCCACAGTGATGTTTTGGGTCTCCCAAAATGTAACTCCCAAAATGTAATTCCCTAATGAGCTATTCACTCTTGTAAAATGCTGTAAATCCCTTTGGGGAAAGCTGGATCATATAAATTTTTGGCTGTGTAGTGAGGTCCTTCCTCAAGGGGACTCAGGCTCCCCTTCATTTAAGGAGTTGTGGGCCTTTAAACTGGTTCGAGAGTGGGATTTGACTGAGGGGCTGTGACTCTCTATTCTGGTGATTCAAGTTAGACTGCTGTTCATTTGACCTAGAATTCTTCTACTTGTACAGAATAAATAAATATTTAGTAGCTATCCTATCTATTTCGCTCCTAGAGACACCATGACTAAGTAGCCAATACCATAAGCCTTAAGAATCAGACTGTTCTGATTACTGCTTTAACTCTACTGTCCATTACAGTAACCTCGCCATCTTTGTCTTTGTTGAGTTCCACCACTTGGTCCCTACTGCCATGGGATACAGCCAGCCCCATTGTAGTTAGGTGTCTTAATTCAGCTAGGGCAGTTTCCACTATCAAATTTGTCTTACATGAAATAACAATCACAGCATTCTTAAAGGATGCTGGAACTCCCATCACAAATCTGTTCCTCACTGTTGTGGTGAAAGGTATGTCCTCTGGGTGCTCCATGTGTGGGTCTGTGGGTCTAGCCTGATAAATCCACTCTAACATGCCAATTCCCCTAAGCCTTTGAATTCATTCTTCTACAGTATATCAAGGCAGGTCTGGCACTTCAGCTTGATTTAGTGTGGGCCGCCACACAATCCATGCTTCAGTAAACCAACCAAGCAAATTATTAAATCGTTTCCTAACTTCTCAAGCTAAAACATTGAATGAATGGTCTGTGCTTAGTGGACCCATATCAATAAACTCTGACTGATCCAACTTTATAGTCATTACCCCCATTATTCCACACCCTTAATAGCCATTCCTACACATATTCCCCAGGTTCCTGTTTGTACATTTGAAAAACCCAAACGGTTCTTTTGGAGAGTAGCATACCTCCTCCTAGGTCAGACTCTGTACTCACCTTTTGTGGCTCACTGAGATTTAAGTGTAATTGTAGGTCTAGAAGCAAAAATGGGTGATGGGGATGTGTTCTGAGAACATTCAGCAACGTCTTTTAAGGCATCTGCCTCAGGAGATGCCCCAGGCAATGACTCAGAAAAAGGTTCTTCAGACACAGCTGGGTTAATCTCATCACATGGGAGTGGAAGGGCTAATGGTTTTACTGAGAAAGGTGGGTTAGCAGTGGAGTAATCTTTTCAGATGGGAGTGAGGGGGCTGTTTTTGTTGGTAGGAGTGGAACTGAATTTGGAGGCTCAGTCTTCCCACCTTCCTGATTTTCTCCCCATATGTCTCCACCCCAAGTTTCAGGATCCCATTTCTTCCCAATAAATGCCCTCACTTTAACTTCAGACACCACTCGAGGTTGGGTACTCAACTGACATTGTAATTTAGCCACTCTTATGATAAGACTCTAGGTTTGGTTTTCAGCAATATCAGCTCTGTTAGTACAAGAAATAAGGCTTTCTTTCAAGGCACAAGTGGAAGCTTTGAGGTAGTTTTCATGGCTCTTGAGCTGTGACTCTGAAGCCCTGAGCTCATCTCTTTCTCTCACCATTTTGTCTAGTGAATGTAGGACCAACCAACTAGCTTCCTTATACTTCCCATTGTGACAAAATCTTTGAAAGTTATCAAACATGTGATTACCCAGAGCCTCACGTCTAAATACCTGATCTATTGGTGGTGATATTTTGCATATTTTTATTGCCACCTCATGCCATGGATTACAATGCTCATTTTACTACTGTAAGCAAAATCATCAATATCTTTAAGACTAACCAAACTTGAGAACCAATATAGAAAACTCATCCTTACAATTTTGTTTCTCTAGAAACACTCTCACTACCAAATGTCTTTGGCTGGGTTCTCTAGAAAAGCAATACCAGTGAAGCATATAAATATGTATTGAGAGAGATTTATATCAAGGAAATGGCTCATGTGGTTGTAGAGGCTAGAAAGTCCCAAGTCCATGGGTCAAGCTGGAGGCTTTTCCTGACACATGCAACTGCAGGGGCTGGTGAACCCAAGATCAGCCGGTTAAGACAGCAGGCCTATGGCTCACAGGCTGAAGATTCTGACAAATCCCAAGGTTGGCAGGGAAGCTGCTAGCTCAAGTCCCAACAACCAGAGGTCAGATGGACATGAGACAGCTGCAGGATCCAGAGTTAGTAAAAACCAACAAGCTTTGCCATAAAGTCCACCTATATCAGATGCATTGCACATCCTCAAGGAAACTCCTTTTCAGCTGATTGGCTGCTCATAAGAGATCTCATCTTGGAGGTGACTATATCAGATCTCATTATGAAGGTGATTACATCATTACATATCTATCAAACTACATCATAACTGCCACACCACTGAGAATCATGGCCTAGCCAAGTTGCCACACAATCTTAACCATCACAGATGGAAACAACCTAAGTGCCCATCGACAGAAGAATGAATAACCAAAATGTGGTACATACATACAATGAAATACTACACAGCCATAAAGAATAATAATGAGTCCTTGAAACACCTTATAACATATATAAATCTGAAAGACACTATGCTGAGTGAAATAAGTCATTCACAAAAGGAATAGATTTATGATTGCACTTTTATAAGACAAGAATAGACACATGTAAAAAGACCAACACTCATTGGTGGTTACCAGGAATGGGTTGAGGGAGGAGAGAGTGTAGCACTCTTGAGATAGTAGACAATTGTTATTTTTGGTGATGGGAAAAGTAGCATCAAATGTGAGTAAAGTGCAGGCAGCTTGACCAAGGTAAACGATATCACTAATAAGTGATGGAGAGAAAATTATGTTTTTGGTAAATGATATAATGAATATAATTTTGTAAGAACACTAATAACAACCAAAAATACGTGTAGCTACACAAATATGTACATAGGGTATGAATGTATGGGTATGAATACATGTGCACATATGTGTGCATAGATAGATGTATCTATAAGCATGTGTGCATACAGGTATGAGTGTTGCATATATATATACCCATATATATAATAAGCCACATAGATTTACTTCTTAGACGTAACTAAACACTTCATGAGTTTTGTTTTTCAGGTTTGAAGACTTAGGACCATAGTCTTGTGGGGAAACTCATTTAACTGGCATAATATTGCTCAAAAAGTGTATGTTCTACATCCCGATGTGGTGAGTGTGTTAGGGGTCCTAAAAGCTTGAGAGTGTCCATGTAAGATTCATCTATTGGTCTCTACTTCTCTGAAACAAGAGAGAAAGAAAGAAATCAAAGACCCAGAGGAGAAGAAAGTAGTCTACAGGACTAATAGTCTACAAGAACCATGGCCTCATCAATCCTGAGACCAGAAGAACTATATGGTACCCAGCTAACACTACTGACTTTTCTGATCAGGGCCACAATAGAAAGACCCTGATAGAATGGGAGGAAAATATGGAACAGAACTCAAATTCTTAAAAAGCCCAGACTTACTGGACTGATTGAGACTATCGGATTCCCCAAGACTATGCCCTGAGATACTGTTTAAGCCTTAAACCAAAATTATCCCTTGAGGTCAATATCACCTGTGAGTAATGATCTCCTTTAAAGAAACATCTATATGAAATCATACCGTCAAAAATTACTCTAAAGCAAAGACGAGAAGGTAAGTGGGCAGGGAAACCAGAGTACTGGAAATGGTACAACCAGAATTGAAAGAATGAGGGTGACGACACATTGTGAAAAATGTAACCAATATCACTGAATAATTTGTGTCAAAACTGTTAAATGGGAGCCAGCGTCCTGTGTAAACTTTCACCTTAAACACAATAAAATATTATTTAAAAAAAAGAAATGGGAAAGCCAATGCTCAAAGTTATATGGAATTGCAGGAAACCCCAAATATCCAAAGGAAATCTGGAAGAACAAAGTAGGAGGAGTCACACAAGTGCTGGTGAGAATGTGGGGAAAATGAAACCCTCATCCATTGCTATTGGAACTGTAAATTCATGCAGTCACTGGGGGAAACAGTTGGAAAGTTCCTCAAAAATTAGAAAAAACTCAGAGTATGACCCATCAGTTCTAGTTCTAGGTATATAACCCAACAGAATTGAAAGCAAGAACTTAAACAGATACTTGTACCCCAATGTTCACTGCAGCATCATTCGCAATAGGCAAAAAGAGGAAACAACCTAAATGTCCATCAACAGATGAATGGGTAAACATAATGTGATGTATGCATGTTATGACGTGGATGAACCTTGAAAATATTATGGTCACCTAGGTATATACCCTAGGGATCAAATAGAAGTGACACAAACAGATACATGCACAACTATGTTCATCACAACATCATTCCTAACACCAAAAAGATGAAAACAACCTAAGTGCCTATTAAAGGAGGAATAGATAAGTAAAAGGTACGTAGAATGAAATACTACTCAATGATAAAAAAAAAAAAAAAATGAGTTCCCTAAACATCTTGGAACATGAATGAACCTGTAGGACATTATGTTGAATGAAGTAAGCTACTCACATAAACCAAATATTTTATGTTCTCTTTTTTTTCCAAAGAATTTCTTTTTTTAATAATTTTTATTGTGCTTTAAGTGAAAGTTTACAAATCAAGTCAGTCTCTCACACAAAAACCCATGTACAACTTGCTACACACTCCCAATTACTCTTCCCCTAATGAGACAGCCCACTCTCTCCCTCCTTTCTTTTCATGTCCATTTTGCTAGCTTCTAACCCCCTTCACCCTCTCATCTCCCCTCCAGGCAGGAGATCTCAACATAGTTTCAAGTGTCCACCTGATCCAAAAAGCTCACTCCTCACCACCATCCCTCTCCAACATATTGTCCAGTCCAATCCATGTCTGAAGAGGTGGCTTCTGGAATGGTTCCTGTCCTGGGCCAACAGAAGGTCTGGGGGCCATGACCACCAAGGCCCTTCTAGTCTCAGTCAGACCATTAAGTCTGATCTTATGAGAATTTGGGGTCTGCATCCCACTGCTCTCTTGCTCCCTCAGGGGTTCTCTGTTGTGTTCCCTGTCAGGGCAGTTATCAGTTGTAGCCGGGCACCATCTAGTTCTTCTGGTCTCAGGCTGATGTAGCCTCTGGTTCATGCGGCCTTTTCTGCCTCTTGGCCTTGTGTTCTTGGTGTTCTTCATTCTCCTTTCATCCAGGTGGGTTGAGACCAGCTAATGCATCTTAGATGGCTGCTTGCTAGCGTTTAAGACCCCAGGCGCCACTCTTCAAAGTGGGATGCAGCATGTTTTCTTAATAGACTTTATTATGACAATTGACTTAGATGTCCCCTGAAGCCATGGTCCCCACACCCCTGCCCCTGCTACACTGGCCTCCGAAGCATTCAGTTTATTCAGGAAACTTCTTTGCTTTTGGTTTAGTCCAATTGTGCTGACCTTCCTCATATTGTGTGCTGTCTTTCCCTTCACCTAAAGTAGTTCTTATCCACTATCTAATTAGTGAATGCCCCTCTCCCACCCTCCCTCCCTCCCCTGTCTTGTAACCTCAAAACAATGTGTTCTTCTCAGTTTAAACTGTTTCTCAAAAAAAAAAAGTGGTCTTATGCTATATTTGTCCTTTTGCAACTAATTTCACTCAGCATAATGCCTTCCAGGTTCCTCCATGTTATGAAATGATTCACAGGTTCCTCACTGCTCTTTATGGATGAGTAGTATTCCATTGTGTGAATATACCATAATTGATCCATTCATCCATTGATGGGCACCTTGGTTGCTTCCATCTTTTTGCTATTGTAAACAGAGCTGCAATAAATATGGGTGTGCATATACCTGTTTGTGTAAAGGCTCTTATTCCTCTAGGATATATTCCAAGGAGTGGGATTGCTGGATCGTATGGTAGTTCTATATCTAGCTTTTTAAGGAAGAGCCAAATCAATTTCCAAAGTGGTTGTACCATTTCACATTCCCACCAGCAGTGTATAAGTGTTCCAGTCTCTCCACAGCCTCTCCAACATTTATTATTTTGTGTTTTTTGGATTAATGCCAGCCTTGTTGGAGTGAGATGGAATCTCATTGTAGTTTTGATCTGCATTTCTCTAATGGCTAATGATCGTGAATATTTCCTCACGTATCTGTCAGCTACCTGAATGTCTTCTTTAGTGAAGTGTCTGTTCATAAATTTTGCCCATTTTTTAATTGGGTTATTTGTCCTTTTGTAGTTGAGTTTTTGCAGTATCGTGTAGATTTTAGAGATCAGGCGCTGATGAGAAATGTCATAGCTAAAAAATTTTTCCCAGTCTGTAGGTAATCTTTTTACTCTTTTGGTGAAGTCTTTGGATGAGCATAGGTGTTTGATTTTTAGGAGCTCCCTGTTATCTAGTTTTTCTTCTGCATTTTTAATAATGTTCTTTGTACTGTTTATGCCATGTATTAGGGCTCCTAATGTGGTCCCTATTCTGTCTTCCATGATCTTTATCGTTTTATATTTTATGTTTATGTCTTTGATCCATTTTGAGTTCGTTTTTGTGCATGGAGCGAGGTATGGGTCTTGTTTCATTTTTTTGCAGATGGATATCCAGTTATGCCAGCACCATTTGTTAAAAAGACTGTCCTTTCCCCATTTAACTGTTTTCGGGCCTTTGTCAAATATCGACTGCTCATATGTGGATGGATTTATGTCTGGATTCTCAATTCTGTTCCTTTGGTCTATGTATCTGTTGTTATACTAGTACCAGGCTGTTTTGACTACTGTGGTGGTATAATAGGTTCTAAAATCAGGTAAAGTAAAGCTTCCCACTTTGTTCTTCTTTTTCAGAAATGCCTTATTTATCTGGGGCCTCTTTCCCTTCCATATGAAGTTCATGACTTGTTTCTCCATCTCATTAAAGAATGTCCTTGGGATTTGGATCGGAATTGCATTAAATGTATAGATCGCTTTTGGTAGAATAGACATTTTTATAATGTGAAGTCTTCCTATCCACAAGCAAGGTATGTCCTTCCACTTATGGAAGTCTCTTTTGGTTTCTTGCAGAAGTATACTGTAGTTTTCTTTGTATAAGTCTTTTACATCTCTGGTAAGATTTATTCCTAAGTATTTTATCTTCTTGAGGGCTACTGTAAATGGCATTGATTTGGTGATTTCCTCTTCGATGTTCTTTTTGTTGGTGTAGAGGAATCCAACTGATTTTTGTATGTTTATCTTGTATCCCGCTACTCTGCTGAACTCTTCTATTAGTTTCAGTAGTTTTCTCGAGGATTCCTTAGGGTTTTCTGTGTATAAGATCATGTCATCTGCAAATAGAGATACTTTGACTTCTTCCTTGCCAATCTGGATGCCCTTTATTTCTTTATCTAGCCTAATTGCTCTGGCTAGGGCTTCCAGCACAATGTTGAATAAGAGTGGTGATAAAGGGCATCCTTGTCTGGTTCCTGATCTCAATGGGAATGTTTTCAGGCTCTCTCCATTTAGGGTGATGTTGGCTGTTGGCTTTATATAAATGCCCTTTATTTTGTGGAGGAATTTTCCTTCTATTCCTATTTTGCTGAGAGTTTTTATCATGAATGAGTGTTGAACTTTGTCAAATGCCTTTTCTGCATCAATTGATAAAATCATGTGAATCTTGTCTTTTGTTTTATTTTTGTGGTGGAATATATTAATTGTTTTTCTAATGTTGAACCACCCCTGCATACCTGGTATGAATCCCACTTGTTCATGCTGAATGATTTTTTTGATATGTTGTTGAATTCTATTGGCTAGAATTTTTTTGAGGATTTTTGCATCTACATTCATGAGGGATATAGGTCTATAATTTTGTTTCTTGTGGAGTCTTTACCTGGTTTTGGTATCAAGGATGTGGTGGCTTCATAGAATGGGTTTGGTAGTATTCCGTCCTTTTATATGCTCTGAAATACCTTTAGTATTAGTGGTGTTAACTCTTCTCTGAAAGTTAGGTAGAACTCTGCAGTGAAGCTGTTCGGACCAGGGCTTTTTTTTTTTTTTTTCTTGGGAGTCTTTTGATTACCTTTTCAATCTCTTCTTTTGTTATGGGTCTATTTAGTTGTTCTACTTCTGCTTGTGTTAGTTTAGGTAGGTAGTGTGTTTCTAGGAATTCACCCCATTTCTTCTAGGTTTTCAAATTTGTTTGAGTATACTTTTTCATAGTAATCTGATGTGGTTCTTTTAATTTCACTTGGGTCTGTTGTAATATTGCCCTTCTCATTTCTTATTTGGGTTATTTGCTTCCTCTATTGTTTTTCTTTTGTCAGTTTGGCCAGTGGTTTGTCAATTTTGTAATTTCTTTAAAAAAAACCCAGCTTTTGGTCTTGTTAATTCTTCCAATTGTTTTTCTGTTTTCTATTTCATTTAGTTCAGGTCTAATTTTTATTATTTGTTTTCTTCTGGTGCCTGTGGGTTTCTTTTGTTGCTCTCTCTATTTGTTCAAGTTGTAGGGATAATTCCTTGATTTGGGCCCTTTCTTCTTTTTGGATGTGTGCATTTATTGATATAAATTGGCCTCGGAGCACTGCCTTTGCTGTGTCCCAAAGGTTCTGATGGGAGGTGTTTTCATTGTCATCGGATTCTCTGAATTTCTTTATTCCATCCTTAATGTCTTCTATAATGCAGTCTTTTTTGAGCAGGGTATTGTTCAGTTTCCAAGTGTTTGATTTCTTTTCCGTGCTTTTCCTGTTATTGATTTCCACTTTTATGGCCTTATGGTCAGAGAAGATGCTTTGTAATATTTCAATGTTTTGGATTCTGCTAATGCTTGCTTTATGACCTAATATGTGGTCTATTCTAGAGAATGTTCCATGTGTACTCTTAAAGAAAGTATACTTGGTTGCTGTTGGGTGGAGTGTTCTGTATATGTCTACGAGGTCAAGTTGGTTCATTGTGGTGTTTAGATCTTCCGTGTCTTTATTGAGCTTCTTTCTGGATGTCCTGTACTTCACAGAAAGTGGTGTCTTGAAGCCTCCCACTATCATTGTGGAGCTGTCTATCTCACTTTTCAGTGCTGATAGAGTTTGTTTTATGTATCTTGCAGCCCTGTCAGTGGGTGCATAAATATTTAATATGGTTTTATGTTCTTGGTGTATTGTCCCTTTAATCATTATATAGTATCCTTCCTTATCTGGTTTTTTTTCCTTATCCTTTCTAATGAGTTTAACATTAAAGTCTATTTTGTCAGAAATTAATATTGCCACTCCAGCTCTTTTTTGATTGTTGTTTGCTTGATATATATTTTTTCCATCCTTTGAGTTTTAGTTTGTTGGTGTCTCTGTGTCTAAGATGTGTCTCTTGTAGGCAGCTTATAGACGGATCTTGTTTTTTAATCCGTTCTGCCACTCTCTGTCTCTTTATTGGTGCATTTAGCCCATTTACATTCAGGGTAATTATGGATATGTATGAATTCAGTGCTATCATTTTGATGTCTTTTTTTGTGTGTTGACAGTTTCTTTTTCTGACTTGATTTTATGTGCTGAGTAGATTACCTTTACATATTGCCCTTTCCTCATATATATTGATGTTGATTTTGTTTCTGCTGAGTCTCTATTTTTTTCTTGTATTTTATTTTAGTGAGTAGGATAGTTTGTCTCCTTTGTGGTTACATTACTGTTTACCCCATTTTTCTAAATTTAAACCTATCTTTTATTTCTTTGTATCACCTTACCTTGCTCTCCATATGGAAGGTGTATGATTACATTTCTTAGTCCCTCTTTATTATTTTAATGTCTTCTTCTTTTATATAATGACATTTCTGTTACCCTGTGTTGTGCTTTTTTTTATAATCTTGCTTTGTTTTTCTGTATTTCCCTGTCTGGGTTGACTTCTGGTTTCTCTGCCCAGTGTTCTAGTCTTGGGTTGATATCTGATATTATTGATTTTCTAAGCAAAGAACTCCCTTTAGTATTTCTTGTAGTCTTGGTTTGGTTTTTACGAGTTCCCTAAACTCGTGTTTATCTGGAAATGTCTTAATTTCACCTTCATATTTAAGAGACAGTTTTGCTGGATATACGATTCTTGGCAGGCAATTTTTTTCCTTCAATTTTTAAAATATGTCATCCCATTGCCTTCTTGCCTGTGTGGCTTCTGCCGACTGGTCTGAGCTTATTCTTATTGGCTGTCCTTTGTAGGTGACTTTTCATTTATCCTTCACTGCTTTTATAATTCTCTCTTTATCTTTGTTTTTGGCAAGTTTGATTATAATATGTCTTGGTGACTTTCTTTTAACATCTACCTTATGTGGCATTCAATGAGCATCTTAGATAGATATCTTCTCATCTTTCACAATATCAGGGAAGTTTTCTGCCAACAAATCTTCAACAATTTTCTCTGTATTTTCTGTTATCCTTCCCTGTTCTGGTACTCCAATAACTCGTTGGTTATTTCTGTTGATAGAGTCCCACATGATTCTTAAGTTTTCTTCATTTTTAAAAATTCTTTTATCTGATTTTTCTTCAAATATATTAGTGCCAAGTGATTTATCTTCAAGTTCAGATTTTTTTTTTTTTACTGCTCAATTCTGCTCCTCTGACTTTCTACTGAGTTGTCTTTTTGGGTGGTGTCTAATTCTGTAATTTTATTGTTAATCTTCTGAATTTCTGATTGCTGTCTATGGATTTTTCCAGCTTATTAAACTTTTCGTTATGCTCCTGAATAATCTTTCTAATTTCTTCAATTGCTTTATCTGTGTGTTCCTTGGCTTGTTGTATGTATTGCCTCTTTTCCTTCTTGATATCTTGAAGGGTTCTGTATATTAAACTTTTGTGTTCTGCATCTGGTAATTCCAGGAATGCACTTTCATCTAGAAGATCCCTGGATTCTTTGTTTTGCGAGCCTGTTGAGGTGATCATGGTCTGTTTCTTTATGTGACTTGATAGTGACTGTTGTCTCTGAGCCATCAATAAGTTATTCTATTAGTTTTTGCTTGTTTACTGTGTCATAGCTGCTTGCTTTGCTTTGTGTTGGTATACCCCTATGGGTTGCTTGAGTGAGCTAGCTTGATTATTTTCACCTTTGGAGCTCTGGTGTCCTGTCCCCAGCTGGCTAAAGCTGTTATCAGGTATATCAGTCTAGAAGTCCATTCAGTTTTCTTATATGAATTCAGCTCAGGTTTCCAGGTAGCTGATCATCAAGTGTGTGGTACAGGCTCTGTCCTACAGTCTTAGAGGGGCAGGGGTGATTCACATATATACTGGTATCTGATTGTAGCAGGGGTCACACACTGAACAACGCAGAGGCCTGAGAACCAACTCCCAAGTGTCTCTGAGGAAAACGCATCTCTGTGTCCTCTAGCATTCTGGTGGGTAGGTTCTGCAGAGGGACCATGGGCACCAAAAGTTTTTGGTTGTAAGGACTGGGAGGTACCAGATATCTTTGGACCCCTGTTGCGGGTGGCTGCGTTACCTGAGTGGAGCTACCAGTCCTTAGGTCCCTGATGTGGGAAGGTGAGGACCTTGTTGAATAGGCAAAGCAATGTCAAACATCAAACACCCACCTCTCCACCGCACCGCTGAAATGGTTGGAGTTTGCCGACAAGGGCCTATTCTCCCAAAATAGGCCCACACAGGTCCATGCAGAAAGGAAAGGTGCTCAAGGTCAATGGACGGTTTATGCCTGGACAGGAGCTGCTTCTGTCCTGAGCTCCCCCGGTTAATGGAGCTAGCAAATTATCTTTTCCCCCCAATTGCAAATTTTTTTCCTTCCCCAGGGCTGGGAGGATGGCTCTAGGTGTTCACCAGGGTCTATCTCAGGCCCAGGGATTCAGCTGCTGAAGTTGGCTTGGGGGTGGGGGAGGGCACAGTAAAATATACACAAGTACTTAGCTTTTGCCCAGAGGGCCGTTCTCCTCAGGTTCTGGAAGTGTGAGTAGGCTATGTGGCTGGCTGCTTCTCCCTGAGGAAACTGCGGCTGAATGCTAGTGCCTCCACTTTGGGAATGGTGCCTGAAGGCTCCCCACGATCCAGGTCCAGTAACTCCTCTCCACTTCTGAACGGTGTCTTCCTCCCCCTGCTCCTCTGTTCATTGTCTAAGCTTGCCTTTGATGCTCAGGGCTCCCAGCTTGTCACAAATATACTTGTTTCACTTGTTTTTTTGGCTCTTTGTTGTAAAGAGGGCTCGCTGGAAGTGTCTGTCTATTCCGCCATCTTGGCTCCCCCATATTCTCATTTTTATGAAATGAGCAAGTAAATATACAGAAAGTAATGTTTATTAGTGGTTTCCAGGAATGATGGAGGGAACAGTAGGATTCACTCTGTAGATTGTAGACACTTGCTAGTTTTGGTGACTGGAAAGGTAACACCCAATGAGGGTGAAGTGTACACAACTTGACAAAGGTAAACAATGTCAATAAAAAGTACACAAGAAAAAAATATTATGGTACCTGAAATAGGTGAGTCACAAAAAGCAAATATAATATGACCCACTTAAATGAAATATATAGAATTCGCAAACAAATAGGAACCAAAGTTTATTAGTGATTACCAGAGGAGGCGGGTAGTCATTGCCTATGGGTCACTGAGTTTCTGTTAAGAGTGATGGAACAATTTGGAAATAGGTAATGGTGATGGTTGCACAACATGTTAAAAGTAATTAATGTCACTGGTTTGTACATGTAAAAAATGTGGAAATGGTGAAGCTTTATATATATATATATATATATATATATATATATATATATATATATATATATATATATATATATATTTGTACCACAATAAAAAATTATGGATCCCTTTTACATACACATGCACCTGATTTTTTATGCAAATAATGCACGCCTTCTACATTTGTTAGCCAATGGCTCCCTTCCCCCGTGAGGTATTTTGTCTGTGTTCTATGCTAATATTTTTATAGCAACATGTGAAAAAAAAACAGCATATAGGTGCTTGTTAAAATATCTCTTGGGAGGAGGGAGCCATTGGCAAACAAATGTAGAAGGCAAACTTTATTTGCATAAAAATATGATATATATATATATATATTTGTTGTTGTTAGGGGCCATTGAATCGATTCGGACTCATAGCGACCCTACGTACAACAGAACGAAACACTGCCCGGTCCTGCGACATCCTCACAATTGTTACTATGCTTGAGCCCATTGACACAGCCACTGTGTCAATCCATCTTGTCCAGGATCTTTCTCTTTTTTGCTGACCCCCCACTTTACCAAGCATGATATCTTTCTCCATGGACTGATCTCTCCTGATAACATGTCCAAAGTATGTGAGACATAGTCTTGCCATCCTTGCTTCTAAACAGCATTCTGGCTGCATTTCTTCCAAGACGGATTTGTTTGTTCTTTTGGCAGTCCATGGTATGTTCAGTATTCTTCGGCAACACCATAATTCAAAGGCATCAATTCTTCAGTCTTCCTTATTCATTGTCCAGCTTTCACATGCATACGAGCCAATTGAACACACCATGGCTTGGGTGAGGTGGACCTTAGTCCTTAAAATGACATCTTTGCTTTTTAACATTTTAAAGAGGTTTTTGCAGCAGATTTACCCAATGCAATGCTTCATTTGATCTTTTGACTGATGCTTTCATGGGTTTTGATTGTGGATCCAAATAAAATAAAATCCTTGACAACTTCAATTTTTTCCCTGCTTCTCATGATTTTTTTTTATCATGATGTTGCTTATTGGCCCAGTTGTGAGAATTTTTGTTTTTTTTATGTTGAGGTGTAATCCATACCCAAGGCTGTAGCCTTTGATCTGCATCAATAAGTGCTTCAAGTCCTCTTCACTTTTGGCAAGCAAAGTGGTGTCATCAGCATAAGGCAGGTTGTTAACAAGTCTTCCTTCAATCCTGATGCCCGTTCTTCTTCATATATTCCAGTTTCTTGGATTATTTGCTCAGCAAACAGATTAAATAAATATGGTGAAAGGATACAATCGTGACGCACAACTTTCCTGCCTTTAAACCACACAGTATCCCCCTGTTCTGTTCAAATAACCGCCTCTTGTTCTGTGTATAGGTTCCTCATGAGCACAATTAAGTGTTCTGGGATTGCCATTCTTCACCATGTTATCCTTAATTTGGTATAATCCACACAGTCATATGACTATGCATAGTCAATAAAACACAGGCAAATATCTTTCTGGTATTTCCTTCTTTCAGCCAGGATCCATCTGACACCAGCAATGATATCTCTGGTTCCATGTCCTCTTCTGGATCTGGCTTGAATTTCTGTCAGTTTCCTCTCAATGTACTGCTACAGCCACTTTCGAATGATCTTCAGAAAAAATTTACTTGTGTGGTATTGATATTGCTTTATAATATCTGAATTCAGTTGGATCACTTTTCTTTGAAATGGGCACAAATTTGCCCATTCCTTTCGGTGGGCCAGGTAGCTGTCTTCCAAATTTCTTGGCATAGATAAGTGAACACTTCCAGTGCTGCATCCATTTGTTGAAACATCTCAATTTGTTTTCCATCAATTCTTGGAGCCTTGTTTTTCACCGATGTCTTCAGTGGAGCTTGAACCTCTTCCTTCAGTACCATCGGTTCCTGATCATATGCTACCTTCTGAAAAGGTTGAACAACAACCAGTTCTATTTGGTATAGTGACTCTGTGTATTCCTTCCATCTTTTTTTTGATGCTTCCTGCATTGTTTAATATTTTCCCTGTAGAATTCTTCAACAATGCAACACGAGACTTGAATTTTTTCTTCAGTTCTTCAGTTTGAGAAACACTGATTGTGTTCTTCCCTTCTGGTTTTCTAACTCCAGATCTTTGCATATGTCATTATAATGTTTTACTTTGTCTTCTTGAGCTACCCTTCGAAATCTTCTGTCCAGCTTTTTTACTTCATTGTTTCTTCTGTTTGTTTTAGCAAATCTGTGCTCAAGAGCAAGTTTCAGAGTCTCTTTTGACATATATTTTGGTGTTTTCCTTCTTTTTTGTCTTTTGAATGATCTTTTACTTTCTTCATGTATGATATCCTTGAAGTCACCTTAAAACTCCTTTGGTCTTCAGTCATTAATGTTCAGTGCATGAAATCTATTCTTCAGGTCATTTCTACATTCAGGTAGTATGTATCCAAAGTCATATTTTGGCTTTCGTGAACTTGCTTTGATTTTCTTGAGTTTCAGCTTGAACTTGAGTATGAGCAATTGACAGTCTGTTCTACAGTTGACCCCTGGCTTTGTCTTGACTGATGATATTGAGCTTCTCCATCATCTTATTCCATAGACACGGTCAACCTAATTCCCGTGTAATCCATCCATTGAGGTCCGTGTATATAATCATCCTTTGTTTTGTTAAAAAATTTTCTCCCAATGAATAAAACATTGGTCTTGCAGAATTCTATCATTCAATCTCCAGCATTGTTCCTATCACCAAGGCCTATTTTCCAAAGACTGATCCTTCTGTTTTGGTTCCAATTTTTGTATTCCAATCACTAATAATTATCAATGCATCTTGATTGAATGTTTGATCAATTGCAAACTGCAGCAGTTCATAAAAACCTTCAATTTCTTCATCTTTGGCGCTCCTAGTTGGTGTGCAAATTTGAATAATATTTTCATTAGCTCATCTTCCTTTTAAGCATATGGATATTAACTTATCACTGACCCTGTAGTACTTCAGGATAGATCTTGAAATGTTCTTTTTGACAATGAATGCAACACAGTTCTTCAGTTTGTCATTCCTGGCATAGTAAACCATATGATCGTCAGATTTAAAATGGCCAGTACCAGTCAGTCCATGTCAGCTCACTATTGCCTAGGATATTGATCTTCGAGCATTCCCTTTCATTTACGACAACTTTCAATTTTCCTTGACTCATACATTGTATATTTGACAAATTATTAATGAATGTTTACAGATATTGATTCTTTTTTTAGTCATGTCACATCAGCATATGAAGGTTCCGAAGGCTTTACTCCATCTGCGTTAATAAATTCAACTCTAGTTTGAGAAGACAGCTCTTTCTCATTGGTCTTTTGAATGCTGGGGTTCTTTCCCCAGCCTTGTGTAGTTTCCTTACATACACGTGCTGATAAATACACAGAAATCTCAAGGGGGCTCATCTGAAGATCACCAGAGCTCCTTTTACATGAAGCTAAATCCTCTGTGATACCCTGCCCTACTCTAACCTGCTTGGAATCCTAAACTCCAGCCTCCACCTTCTCAATTTTGAGAGATCTCTGACCTCTTACTAGTTTCCCCCTCCCTGTTCAATGACCTGGAAACTTCTCTCAGGCAACAAGTTTTGGAGATCATAGGGCTCATTTGTTTCCTTTCTCTAAGACACCACTTTTCTTTGTTACCTGATGTTCAAGGCTCTGAAGCACTGTGTGTACCTGATACCAAATTTTGGGTTTTTTTTTGTTGTTGTTATTAGTTGAGAATATCTCCCTAGATATTGTGATTAGTGTTTTCATTCTCTTCGTCTTTTAATGGGCAAATGTTCTTAATTCTAAGGTAGTCAAATGTATTAATATTTTACAGTTAGTGCTACTCTTAAGAAATTTGTCTACTCCAATGTTAGAAAGATGTTCACCTGTATTTTCCACAGAGTTTTTGTATTGCTTTTGATATTTACATACTTAATACATCTGGAGATGTATTTTATGATTAGTATGAGGTCAGGATTTATTTTCATTTTCCCCATTTGATATTATTTTTTCCAGCTCCATTAAAAAAAAAGCCTACCCTCAACACACAATACAGGAGAGGTCAGCACAACTGGACTAAACCAAAAGCAAAGGAGTTTCCCAAATAAACCAAACACTTCGAAGGCCAGCGTAGCAGGGGCTTGGGTTTGGGGACCATGGTTTCAGGGGACATCTAGGTCAATTGGCATAATAAAACCTTTTAAGGAAACATTCTGCATCCCATTTTGGAGAGTGGTGTCTGGGGTCTTAAACTCTAGCAAGTGGCCATCTAAGATGCATCAATTGGTCTCAACCCACCTGGAGCAAACGAGAATGAGGAACACCAAAGACACAAGGTAATTATGAGCTCGAGAGACAGAAAGGGACACATAAATCAGAGACTACATCAGCCTGAGACCAGAAAATCTAGATGGTGCCCAGCTACAACCAATGTCTGTCATGACAGGGAACACAACAGAGAATCCCTGATGGAGCAGTGGGATGCAGACCTCAAATTCTCATAAAAAACCAGACTTAAAGGTCTGACTGAGACGGGAAGGACCCTGGAGGTCATGGTCCCCAGACCTTCTGTTAGCCCAAGACAGGAACCATTCCCAAAGCCAACTTTTCAGACAGGAATTGGACTGGACTATAAGATAGAAAATGATACTGGTGAGGAGTGAGCTTCTTGGATCAAGTAGACACATGAGACTATGTGGGCAGCTCCTGTCTGGAGGGGAGATAAGAAGGCAGAGGGGGACAGAAGCTGGCTGAATGGAAGCAGAAATACAGGGTGGAGAGAAGGAATATGCTGTCCTATTAGGGGGAGAGCAACTAGGAGTACATAGCAAGGTGTATATAAGTTTTTGTATGAGAAACTGACTTGATTTGTAAATTTTCACTTAAAGCACAATAAAAAGTTTTTTAAAAAGTCTATCTTTTCACTCACTGATATGCTATACCATCGCTTCAGGTATCAATATTGCATACATGTATGGGTCTCTTTCTGGGCTCTCTATTCTAATCTATGAATCTGTGTGTCTGTACCAGTGCCACACAGTCTTAATTTTATATATAAAAAAAACAAACCCAGTGCCGTCGAGCCGATTCCGACTTATAATAGTATAGCTTTATTATGTCTTGTTATCCAGTATGGCATGTATCTACACCTTACTCTTTTTCTTCAGAAGTCTTTTGGATATGCTTAGCTCTTTATTTATTCATGTACATCTTGTTGTTGTTGTGTTGTTTTTGGGTGCCATAGAGTCAGCTCCGACTCATGGTGACCCTATGCACAACAGAACGAAATACTGCCCGGTCCTGAGCCATCCTTACAATCATTGTTATGCTTGAGCTTATTGTTGCAGCCACTGTGTCAATCCACCTCATTAAGGGTCTTTCTCTTTTCTGCTGACTCTGTACTCTGCCAAGCATGATGCCCTTCTCCAGGGACTGATCCCTCCTGACAACATGTCCATAGTATGTAAGACACGGTCTCGCCATCCTTGCTTCTAAGGAGCATTCTGGCTGTATTTCTTCTAAGACAGATTTGTTCCTTCTTTTGGCAGTCCATGGTATATTCAATATTCTTTGCCAACACCACAATTCAAAGGCATCAATTCTTCTTCGGTCTTCCTTATTCATTGTCCAGCTTTCACATGCATATGATGCGATTGAAAATACCATGGCTTGGGTCAGGCACACCTTAGTCTTCAAGGTGACATCTTTGCTCTTCAACACTTTAAAGAGGTCCTTTGCAGCAGATTTACCCAACGCAATGCGTCTTTTGATTTCTTGACTGCTGCTTCCATAGGTGTTGATTGTGGATCCAAGTAAAATGAAATCCTTGACAACTTCAATCTTTTCTCTGTTTATCATGATGATGCTCATTGGTCCAGTTGTAAGGATTTTTGTTTCCTTTATGTTGAGGTGCAATCCTTTTTGAGTCCATGAAAAATTGTTGTATTTTTTATTGTAAATTTATTTAACCCATAGATCATTTTGGGGAAAATGAAAATACATTTTCATTTCACTTAGGTGAATACTTAGTAGTGGTATTTCTGGCTCATATAGTAAGTTGATTTTTAATCTGATCTGCATCTACTAGGATACTTTCTATCCATGAACATTGTGTAACTAAATCCCAATAAAATTTTAAATTTTCTCTCCGCACAAGTCCTGTATATCTTTTGTTGATTTTTTCTAAGGTACTAGATATTTTGTATTCTGTTATAAATGTTATTTTTTAAATTATTTTAATGGTTGTTGGTACAATTGTTACAGAAACTGACTTTGGTATATTATTCTTGTATACAACCAGCGCAAGAAAAGGTTTAACATGGTAGACCTGGACTAATTAAACACTTCACATTTACAGGAAACACCTGTCTTCAGAACTGGCCCTAGGCAGGCTGCAGGGAGATGTGGTCTAAGCCCTTGAAATAATTTGCTCTCTGTTTTTGTATGTCTGAGGTGTTGGTCAATGTGGTACCACTTTGATTAGTTTATGCTAACAATGTGATTTATGGTGAACACTTGATTTTGTTGTGGTGGCTGCAGGGCTACATGACTCTCAATTAAAACCCTGGACATCAAGGATTGGGTGAGATTCCTAGGTTGACAACAATTTGCAGGTGTTCCTGGGGGGAATAAAATGCATATATGTAATTCCACTGGGAAAGGACACCTGAAAGCTGCCACCTGGTTTCTCCTGTACTTTGTCCAAAATGCCATTTCCCTTTACTGATTTCAATCTGTTTCAGTTCATTGTAATAAATTTTAAGGCTGAGTATAACAGCTTTTTCTGATTCCTGTGTTTCTACTGAATCATTAAGCTAAATTCTGCCATTAGTTCTGGTAATTTGACTGTATATTCTTCTGAATATTCTCATAGGCAAGTAATACATTTTATTTCCTACTTTCCAATCTTTATGTTTTTTTTCTTACTGCACTGGCTAAGGGATCCAGTATAATGTGGAACAGAAGCATTAGTAAGAGGTATCTGTGCCTTCTTCCTGATTTTAAGGAGAATGTTTTAATTTTTCCTTTCTTGTATTCTCACTGTTTGGTATTAATGTCAAATTTATACTGACCTCATAGAATGACTCTGTAGAAGAGCTTTAAATTAATATGATCTCTTGTTTGCACAGTTGGTTAAAATGCATATAAATTGTTTTTTTCTTTTTAACCAAATTTTAAATTATTTTTATTGGTAAATATTTTACATTGAGTAAAATCTTTGTTGAAGATTCTGTAAGTTTTGACAAATGCATACTGTCATGTACTCACTACAACAGTCAAGATATAGGACAATTCCATAATGTCCCCTAAAAGTCCCTTGAATCTTTTTTCATCAACCAAAAAACCAAAACCAAACCAGTTGCCATCGAGTCGATTCCGACTCAGAGCGACACTGTAGGACAGGGTAGAACTGTCCCATATGGTTTCCAAGGAGCATCTGGTGGGTTCAAACCGCTGACCTTCTGGTTAGCAGCCATAGCTCTTAACCACTATGCTACCAGGGTTTCCTTTTCATCAACAGTTCTCCCAAATTCTGCCTTTGTCAACCACTAATGATTTCTGTCTCCGTAGCTTTGCCTTTTCCAGAATGTCATATAAATGGAATGTGCCTCATTTTTATCCGGGTTTCTTTCACTCATTATAGTGCATTTTAGATTCACCCATGTTGTTGTATATATAAGATCATTCCTTTTTATTGCTGAGTAGTATTCCATTGTATGAGTGTACCACATTTTGTTTATCCATTCACCCATGAAAAGGCATTTGGGTAGTTTCCAGTTTGGGGAAATTGCAAATAAAGTTGCTATAGATATTTCCATAAAGGT
This sequence comes from Elephas maximus indicus, assembly GCF_024166365.1. Lineage (NCBI taxonomy): Eukaryota > Metazoa > Chordata > Mammalia > Proboscidea > Elephantidae > Elephas > Elephas maximus. The sequence goes on along the minus strand of NC_064846.1, from coordinate 94,276,352 downwards.
TTTTTTGTGTAAGCATGCATTTTATTTCCCTTGGGTAAATACCAAAAAAAAAAAAAAAAGAAAGAAACACCAAAAACGCCTTGAGCCAAGTCAATTACAACTCATAGAGACCCTGTAGGACAGAGTAGAACTGCCTCTATAGGGTTTCCAAGGCTGTAATCTTTACAGAAGTAGACTGCCACATTTTTTTCCCATGGAGGTGGTGGTGGGTTCGGCCCAGGGACTTTACGGTTAGCAGCTGAGCACTTTAACCACTGCACACCAGAGCTCCTGGTAAATATTTGGGAGTGATGTTTCTGGCTCATATGGTAAGTTATTTTATCTGGTCTGCACCTGCTAGAATAAACATATGATTTTTCTCCTATAAAAAAATGTTATGCTAATTTTGTGTGAATTATTTTTGCACTTTTATTGGAGGCTTATTTTTCCTTTCTCCTAAGTGTATATTTAACTTTATAAAAAATTACCAAATTCTAATTCAAAGAAGCTGTGCTGTTTTGCGTTCTCACCAGCAAAGTATGAAAGTTCCACCTGCTCTGCATTTTCAAAAGCAATTGTGTATTGTCATATTTTTCCTTTAGCTATTCTAATAGGTATGTAGATGTATCTTACTGCAGTTTTAATTTTAATTTCAGTAATGGATAATGTTGAGTATATTTTTATGTACATATTTGACACCGAGATATCTTCTTTGATAAAGTGTTTGTTCATATCTTTTCCACATATTTATTTGGAATGTTTGTTTTGTTACTTAGTTTTAAGTGGTGTTTAAATATCTTGTATACACCAAACCAAAAGCCAAACCCGTTGCTGTCGAGTCAATTTGGACTCACTGTGACCTTATAAGACAGAGTAGAGCTGCCCCGTAGGGTTTCCAAGGAGTGACTGGTGGATTCCAACTGCTGACCTTTTGATAAGCAGGCAAACTCTTAATCACTGCACCACCAGGGCTCCAGCCCTCTTCAAATTTGTCATTGGTAAATATTCTCTTCCAGTCTGTGGCTTGTCTTTTTAGTCTCATAAAAGTATCTTTTGAAAAGAAAAAAATGTTTAATTTTGATTAAGTATAATTTACCATTTTTAAAATATAGATCATGATTCTGGTGTTTTAAGAAATTTTAGTTGAACCTGGGGTCACAATGATTGTTTCCTTGGGAATTCTAGAAGTTTTATACTTTAAGCTTTAACTGTTGCTTGGTGCATATGTAGAGCCAATTGTCCCATTGTCATTTGTTGAGAAAATGATCTTTTGGCCTCTGAATTTTCTTTGTACTGTTATTGAAAATGAATTGACCTTATATGTATTGGTCTATTTCTGAACTTGCTCTTCTATTGATCTATGTATATATCTATATGCCAATACCATAGCATCTTGAGTACATTATATGGTAGACCTTAAAATAAGGTAGTGTGAGTCTTTTCCAAAATTATTTTTGTCTATTTTGGCTTTTTTGTCCTTCCACACAAATTTTAGAATAAGCTTGTTCATTCCTACAAAGATCCTGGTTAGGCTTTGATTAGAATTGAGTTAAATCTATAGATCATTTTGGAGAGTATTGATGTCTTAACAACACTGACACTTCCAATACATGAAGAAGGCATATATCTTAATTTAGTTTTTGTAGGTTTCCTTCAGGAGTGATTTGTAATTTTCAGCGTATAAATTTTGAATGTATTTTTCTAGATTTATACCTAAGCATTTAATTTTCTTTGTTTTGTAAATGATACACTATTTTTACATTTCAATCTCCAATCTTTGATTGCTAGAATATAGAAATACAATTAATTTCTGTATATTGATATTATATCCTGCAACCTGGATAAACTCACTTCTTCTAATAATTTTTTTTTTATTTTATATATTCTTTGGAATTTTCTACCTATACAATTAGGTAGTCTCCAAAGACATTTAATTTCTTCCATTCAACATGCATGATAATTATCACTTTTTCTTGTCTTATTAGACTGGTTAGGATCTCCAGTATAGTGTTGACTAGGATTGACAAAAACAGACGTGTGAGTCTTGTTTCTGACCTTAGGAAGAAAGTATTCAGTCTTTCAACATTAAGTATGATGTAAGCTGTAAGCGTTTTTTTTTTTTAACTTATTATTTGGAATAATTTAAGTTTACAATAAAGTTGAAAAGGTAATACAGAGATCTGATTTACCTTTAGCTAGTTCCCCCTACCATGGTTATGTAAGATGTTAAACTTAGGGGAAACTAAAACCCAAAACCAAAGTTTTTGTTGGTTTTGGGTTTTAGTTTCCCCTAAGTTTAACATCTTACATAACCATGGTACAGTTGTCAAAACTAAACAAAAAACATTTGTTCAATACTATTAAGTAAATGAAGACTTCATTCAGATTTCACCAGTTTTTCCAACTATGCTCTTTTGCTGTTCCAGGATCTTATACACAACACTACATTGCATTCAGTGTAAGATTTCTTAGTAAATATGCTATATCCGATTGAGAAAGTTCCCTTCTAGTCCAAGCTTTCTGATAGTTTTTACCAAGAATAAATGTTAAATTTCATCAAATATTTATCTTCATCTATTAATATTACCATGTGGGTTTTCTTCTATAATCTGTCGTTATAATTACCTTGACTAATTTTTTGTTATTGTTGTTGAACCAGTATTACATTCCTGAAATAGAAACCCTTGTTCATGATATATTGTTTTTGCGTATTGCTGGAATCAATTTGCCAATGTGTGCTGAGTCTTTTTGTCTGTGGTTCATGCAGTATATTAATCTGTTGTTTTCTTTTCCTTTAACTTTTATGTATGATTTTGGTATTAAGAGTAATGCTATACTCAAAGGAAGAGTTGTGAAGTGATCATTCCTCAACAATTTTATGGAATATTTCGTGTACAAATGATATAATTTCTTCCTTAAATGTTTGGCAGAATTATCCAGTGGAGCCATCTGAGCCTGGAGTAGCAGTTGTTGTTGTTGTTGTTCTTCTCCTCCTCCTTTTTTTCTCATTCTAAGATTTTAAACTAGATATAAGACTAGATTTTTAACAAGATATAAGAATATGAGGGAGGTGGGCCAAGATGGTGGAATAGCCAGATGCTTCCTGTGATTCCCTCTTACAACAAAGACTCGAAAAAACAGGTGAAATGATTATAGCTATGAAAACCTAGGAACCCTGAACATCAAAGGCAAAGTTAGAAAACAGACTGAGTGGCAGAGGGATGGAGAGGTGGTTCAGAAGCAGAGAGGAGTTGCTGGACCTGAATCACCAGGATCCCTCAGGCACCATTCCCGGAAGCAGCTGTGGTTGGCTAGTAGTAGCATTCAGCTGTAGTTTCCTCAGGGAGAAGGAGCCAGCCACACAGCCTACTCACACCTCCAGAACAAGAGATGAACGGCGCTCTTGGCAAAGGCTAAGTACTTGCTTATATTTTACCATGCCCCCCACACCCAAGCTGGCTTCAGTGACTGTTGATTTCCCTGGGCCTCAGATAGGCCCTGTTGAGGGCCTGGAGCCATTCTCGCGGCCTTGGAGAAGTAATAAATTTGCAATTGGGGGAAAAGATAATTTGCCAGCTGAATTGACCTGGGGAGCTCAGAAGCTCCTGTCCAGGCATAAACAGTCCTTGGGCTTTGAATACCTTTCCCCCTGCAGGGACCTGTGTGGGCCTATATCAGGAGAATAGGTGCTTGATGGTGGACTACAACTGTCTCAGCTGTGAGGTGGAGAGGTGGGTGTTTGATGTTTGACACCACTTTGCCTATTAAACAGGGTCCTCACCTACCCACATTACGGGCCTACGGACTGGTGGTTCCATGCAGGTCACCCAGCCACCCACAACAGGTGTCCAAGGATAACTGCTACCTCCCAGTACTTACAACCAAAAACATCGGGTACCCATGGTCTGTCAGCAGAACACACCCACCTGTACGCTATAGGGAAGAGGGATGCAGTTTCCTCAGAGATACTTGGGGGACCATTCTCAGCCCCCTGCATTGTTCAGAGCATGACCCCTTGCTGCAACCAGATGCCAGTACCTACACCAATCACTGCTGCCCTTCTAAGGCTGTAAGACAGAGCCTGTACCACACACTTTATGATCAGCTACCTGGACACTTCAGCTGAATTCAATAAAGAAAAGTAAATGGACTCCTAGACTGATATATGTGATAACAGTTCCAGCCATCTGGTGACTGGATGTCAGAGCTCCAAAGGCAAAAATAATCAAGCTAGCACACTCAAGCAACCCCTTTGGGCATATCAAAACAAAACAAAGCAAGAAGCTAGGATATGGTAAGCAAATATAAAATAAACTAATACAATAGCTTATAGATAGCTCCAAGACAAGAGTCAATATCAAGTCACACAAGGAATCAGACCATGATTGCCTCAACAAGCTCTCCAAACAAAGAATCAATGAATCTTCTAGATGAAGGTGCCTTCCTAGAACTGCCGAATGCAGAACTCGAAAGATTTATATACAGAACTCCTCAAGACATCAGGAACGAAATTAGGAAAGAGATCAGGCAATATGCAGAATGAGCCAAGGAACACACAAAGTAGTTGAAGAAATTAAAAAGGTTATTCAGGAATGTAATGAAAAATTTAATAAGCTGCAAGAATCCATAGAGAGACAGCAATCAGAAATTCAGAAAATTAAAAATTAGACAACAAAACAGAATATCAGAGGAGCAGAACTGAGCAACTGGAAGGCAGAACTGGCCAGCTTGACGATAAAGCACTTGGCACTAATACGTTCGAAGAAGAATCAGATAAAAGAATTAAAAAAATTGAAGAAACCCTAAGAATCATGTGGGACTCTATCAAGGGGAATAACATATGAGTGATTGGAGTACCAGAACAGGGAGGGATAACAGAAAATACAGAGAGAATTGTTGAAGATTTCTTGGCAGAAAACTTCCCTGATATCAGGAAAGAAGAGAAGATATCTACCCAAGAGACTCACCAAACTCCACATAAGGTACATTTTTAAAAAAAGTCACCAAGAAATATTATAATCAAACTCGCCAAAACCAAAGATGAAGAGAGAATTTTAAGAGCAGCTAGGGATAAACAAAAAGTCACCTACAAAGCAGAGTCGATAAGAATAAGCTCAGACAATTCAGCAGAAACCATGCAGGCAAGAAGGCAATGGGATGAATTACATAAAGCACTGAAGGAAAAAAAACCTGCCAGTCAAGTATCATATATCCAGCAAAACTGTCTCTCAAATATGAAGGTGCAATTATGACATTGCCAGATAAACAGAAGTTTAGGCAATTCATAAAAACCAAACCTACAAGAAATACTAAAGGGTGTTCTTTGATTAGAAAATCAATAATATCAGGTATCAACCCAAGACAAGAACACCGGACAGAGCAATCAGAGGTCAGCCCAGACAGGGAAATCACAAAAATAAATTAAGATTTAAAAAAAGGTCAAAACAGGGAAAGGGCAATGTTACTATGTAAAAGAAGACAACATGAAAACAACAAAAAGGGACTAAGATATGTAGTCATACATCTTTCAAAAGAGGGACTAAGATATGTAGTCATACATCTTTCATGTAGAGAGGAAGACAAGCTGATATAAAGAAATAAAAGTTATGTTTAAATTTGGAAAAATAGTGGTAAATATTAAGGTAGCCACAAAGGAGACAAACTGTTCTACACATCAAAATAAAATACAAGAAGAAAAATAGAGAACCAGCAGGAAAAAAAGCAACTACAACAAATATGAGGAAAAGACAATATATAAAGATACACTACTTGGCACAAAAAATTAAGTGGGGAAAAAGAAACTGTCTACAAAACACAAAAAAAGACATCAAAATGACAGCACTAAATTCATACTTATCCATAATTATGCTGAATGCAACTGGACTAAATGCACCAATAAAGGGAGAGAGAGTAGAAGAATGGATTAAAAAACACAATCCATCTATATACTGCCTACAAGAGACACGCATTACACTTAGAGACACAGACAAACTAAAACCCAAAGGATGGAAAAAATATACCAAGCAAACAACAATCAAAAAAGAGTAGGAGTGGCAATATTAATTTCTGACAAAATAGACTTTAAAGTTAAAACCACCACAAAGGATAAGGAAGGACGCTATATATTGATTAAAGGGACAATATACAAGGAGGATATAACCATATTAAATACTTATGCACCCAATGACAGGGCTGCAAGATACATAAAACAAACTGTAACAACATTGAAAATGAGATAGACAGTTCCACAATAATACTAGGAGACTTTAACACAACACTTTTGGTGAAGGACAGAACATGCACAAAGAAGCTCAATAAAGCCACAGAAGCCCTAAATGCCACAATCAACCAACTTGGCCTTATACACATACACAGAACACTCCAACCAATAGCTGTTAAGTATACTTTCTTTTCTAGTGCACATGGAACATTCTCTAGAATAGACCACATATTAGGTCATAAAGCAAGCCTTAGCAGAGTCCAAAACATTGAAATATTACAAACATCTTTTCTGACCATAAGGCCATAAAAGTAGAAATCAATAACAGGGGACACAAATCAAACACTTGGAAACTGAACAATACCCTGCTCAAAAAAGACTGCATTATAGAAGACATGAAGGATGGAATAAAAAAATTCACACAATCCAATGAGAATGAAAACATTTCCTATCAGAACCTTTGGGACACAGTGAAAGCAGTGCTCAGAGGTCAATTTATATCAATAAATGCACACATACACAAAGAAGAAAGGGCCAAATCAAAGAATTATCCCTACAACTTGAACGAATAGAAAGAGAGCAAGAAAAGAAACCTTCAGACACCAGAAGAAAGCAAATAATAAAAATTAGGGCAGAATTACATGAAATAGAAAACAGAAAAACAATTGAAAGAATTAACAAGACCAAAAGGTGGGTCTTTCAAAAAATGAATAAAATTGATAAGACATTGGCCAAACTGACAAAAGAAAAACAGGACAGAAAGCAAATAACCAGAATAAGAAATGAGATGGGTGATATCACAACAGACCTAACTGAAATTAAAACAATCATATCAGATCACTATGAAAAATTGTACTCAAAGAAATTTGAGAACCTAGAAGAAATGGATGAATTCCTAGAAACGCACTAGCTACCTAAACTAACACAAACAGAGGTAGAAAAACTAAATAGACCCATAACAAAAGAAGAGATTGAAAAGCTAATTAAAAAAAAAAAAAAACACTCCCAACAAAAAAAGCCCTGGCACGGTCGGCTTCATTCTAGAGTTCTACCATACTTTCAGAGAAGAGTCAACACCACTACTACTAAAGGTGTTTCAGATCATAGAAAAGGATGGAATACTCCCAAACTCATTCTATGAAGCCAGCATATCCCTGATATCAAAACCTGGTAAAAAAAAAAAAAAAAAAAAAAAAACAGGTAAAGGCACCACAAAAAAGAAAATTACAGACCTATAACCCTCATGAAATTACATGCAAAAATCCTCAACAAAATTCTAGCCAATAGAATTCAAAAACTTTTTTTTATCAAAAAAATCATTCACCATGACCAAGTAGGATTCATGCCAGATATGCAGAGATGGTTCAACATTAGAAAAACAATTAATGTAATCCATCATATAAATAAAACGAAAGACAAGAATCATATGATTTTATCAATTGATGCAGAAAAGGCATTTGACAAAGTCCAACACTCATTCATGATAAAAACTCTCAGCAAAATAGGAATTGAAGGAAAATTCCTCAACATAATAAAGGGCATTTAGACAAAGCCAATAGCCAACATCGTCCTAAAAGGAGAGAACCCGAAAGCATTCCCTTTGAGATCGGGAACCAGACAAGGATGGCCTTTATCACCGCACTTATTCAACATTGTGCAAGAGGTCCTAGCCAGAGCAATTAGGCTAGATAAAGAAATAAAGGGCATCCAGATTGGCAAGGAAGAGGTAAAAGTATCTCTATTTGCAGATGACATGATCTTATACACAGAAAACCCTAAGGAATCCTCCAGAAAACTACTGAAACTAACAGAAGAGTTCAGCAGGGTATCAGGATACAAGATAAACATAAAAAAATCAGTCGGAGTCCTCTACACCAACAAAAAGAATATCGAAGAGGAAATCAGCAAATCAATACCATTTACAGTAGTCTTCAGGAAGATAAAATACTTAGGAATAAATCTTACCAGAGATGGAAAAGACTTATGCAAAAAAACCAAAACAGACTTCAGCAAGAAAGCAAAAGAGACCTACAAAAGTGGAAAAACATACCTTGCTCATGGATAGGAAGACTTAAAATTGTAAAAATGCCTATTCTACCAAAAGTGATGTACAGATACAATGCAATTCTGATCCAAATTCTGACCACACTTTTTAATGAGATGGAGAAACCAATCACAAACTTCATATGGAAGGGAAAGAGGCCCTGAATAAGTAAAACATTACTGAAAAAGAAGAACAAAGTAGGAGGCCTCACACACTACCTGATTTTGGAACCTATTATCCTGCCACAGTAGTCAAAACAGCCTGGTACAGTTACAACAGATACACAGACCAATGGAACAGAATTGAGAATCCAGACATATATCCATCCACATCTGAGCAGTTGATATTTGACAAAGGCCTCAAATCAGTTAAATGGGGAGAAGGCAGTCTTTTTTTTTTAATAATTTTTATTGTGCTTTAAGTGAAAGTTTACAAATCAAGTCAGTCTCTCACATATAAACTTATATACACCTTACTACATACTCCCATTTACTCTCCTCCTAATGAGTCAGCATGCTCCCTCCTTCCAGTCTCTCCTTTCGTGACTGTTTTGCCAGTTTCTAACCCTCTCTACCCTCCTATCTCCCCTCCAGACAGGAGATGCCAACACAGTCTCAAGTGTCCACCTGATACAAGTAGCTCACTCCTCATCAGCATCTTTCTCCAACCCATTCTCCAGTCCATTCCATGTCTGATGAGTTGTCTTCGGGGATGGTTCCTGTCCTGTGCCAACAGAAGGTCTGGGGAGCATTGCCGCCGGGATTCCTCTAGTCGCAGGCAGACCATTAAGTATGGTCTTTTTATGAGAGTTTGGGGTCTGCATCCCACTGATCTCCTGCTCCCTCAGGAGTTCTCTGTTGTGCTCCCTGACAGGGCAGTCATCGATTGTGGCCGGGCACCAACTAGTTCTTCTGGTCTCAGGATGATGTAGGTCTCTGCCTCATGTGGCCCTTTCTGTCTCTTGGGTTCTTAGTTGTCGTGTGACCTTGGTGTTCTTCATTTTCCTTTGCTCCAGGTGGGTTGAGACCAATTGATGTATCTCAGATGGCCGCTTGTTAGCATTTAGGACCCCAGATGCCACATTTCAAAGTGGGATGCAGAATGTTTTCGTAATAGAATTATTTTGCCAATTGACTTAGAAGTCCCCTCAAACCATGTTCCCCAGACCCCAGCCCCTGCTCCGCTGACCTTTGAAGCATTCATTTTATCCCGGAAACCTCTTTGCTTTTAGCCCAGTCCAATTGGGCTGACCTTCCTTGTATTGAGTGTTGTCTTTCCCTTCACCCAAAGCAGTTCTTATCTACTGATTGATCAATAAAAAACCCTCTCCCACCCTCCCTCCCTCCCCCCTTCGTAACCACAAAAGTATGTGTTCTTCTCAGTTTATAGTATTTCTCAAGATCTTATAATAGTGGTCTTATACAATATTTGTCCTTTTGCCTCTGACTAATTTCGCTCAGCATAATGCCTTCCAGATTCCTCCATGTTATGAAATGTTTCAGAGATTCGTCACTGTTCTTTATCGATGCGTAGTATTCCACTGTGTGAATATACCGCAATTTATTTACCCATTCATCCGTTGATGGACACCTTGGTTGCTTCCAGCTTTTTGCTATTGTAAACAGAGCTGCAATAAACATGGGTGTGCATATATCTGTTTGTGTGAAGGCTCTTGTATCTCCAGGGTATATTCCGAGGAGTGGGATTTCTGGGTTGTATGGTAGTTCTATTTCTAACTGTTTAAGATAACGCCAGATAGATTTCCAAAGTGGTTGTACCATTTGACATTCCCACCAGCAGTGTATGAGAGTTCCAATCTCTTCGCAGCCTCTCCAACATTTATTCTTTTGTGTTTTTTGGATTAATGCCAGCCTTGTTGGAGTGAGATGGAATCTCATCGTAGTTTTACTTTGCATTTCTCTAATGGCTAATGATCGAGAGCATTTTCTCATGTATCTGTTAGCTGCCTGAATATCTTCTTTAGTGAAGTGCGTGTTCATATCCTTTGCCCACTTCTTGATTGGGTTGTATGTCTTTTTGTGGTTGAGTTTTAACAGAATCGTATAGATTTTAGAGATCAGGCGCTGGTTGGAGATGGCATAGCTGAAAATTCTTTCCCAATCTGTCAGTGGTCTTTTTACCCTTTAGGTGAAGTCTTTAGATGAGCATAGGTGTTTGATTTTTAGGAGCTCCCAGTTATCTGGTTTCTCTTCATCATTTTTGGTAATGTTTTGTATTCCGTTTATGCCTTGTATTAGGGCTCCTAAAGTTGTCCCTATTTTTTCTTCCATGATCTTTATCATTTTAGTCTTTATGTTTAGGTCTTTGATCCACTTGGCGTTAGTTTTTGTGCATGGTGTGAGGTATGGGTCCTGTTTAATTTTTCTGCAAATGGATATCCAGTTATGCCAGCACCATTTGTTAAAAAGACTCTTTTCCTCAACTAACTGACACTGGGCCTTTGTCAAATATCAGCTGCTCATATGTGGTTGGATTTATATCTGGGTTCTCAATTCTGTTCCGTTGGTCTATGTGTCTGTTGTTGTGCCAGTACCAGGCTGTTTTGACTACTGTGGCTGTATAATAGGTTCTAAAATCAGGTAGAGTGAGGCCTCCCACTTTATTCTTCTTTTTCAGTAATGCTTTACTTATCCGGGGTTTCTTTCCCTTCCATATGAAGTTGGTGATTTTTTTCTCCATCACATTAAAAAATGACTTTGGAATTTGGATCGGAAGTGTATTGTATGTATAGATGGCTTTTGGTAGAATAGACATTTTTACTATGTTAAGTCTTCCTATCCATGAGCAAGGTATGTTTTTTCCACTTAAGTAGGTCATTTTTAGTTTCTTGCAGTAGTACTTTGTAGTTTTCTTTGTATAGGTCTTTTACATCCTTGGTAAGATTTATTCCTAAGTATTTTATCTTCTTGGGGGCTACTGTGAATGGTATTGATTTGGTGATTTCCTCTTCGATGTTCTTTTTGTTGATGTAGAGGAATCCAAGCGATTTTTGTATGTTTATCCTCTAATCTGAGACTCTGCCAAACTCTTCTATTAGTTTCAGTAGTTTTCTGGAGGATTCCTTAGGGTTTTCTGTGTGTAAGATCATGTCATCTGCAAATAGAGATAATTTTACTTCCTCCTTGCCAAACCGGATGCCTTTTATTTCTTTGTCTAGCCTAATTGCTCTGGCTAGGACTTCTAGCACAATGTTGAATAAGAGCGGTGATAAAGGGCATCCTTGTCTGGTTCCCGTTCTCAAGGGAAATGCTTTCAGGCTCTCTCCATTTAGAGTGATGTTGGTTGTTGGCTTGGTACAAAAAAAAAAAAATTTAGATGCCCTTTATTATGTTGAGGAATTTTTCTTCAATTCCTATTTTGCTGAGAGTTTTTATCATGAATGGGTGTTGGACTTTGTCAAATGCCTTTTCTGCATCAATTGATAAGATCATGTGGTTTTTGTCTTTTGTTTTATTTATATGGTGGATTACATTAATGGTTTTTCTAATATTAAACCAGCCTTGCATACCTGGTATAAATCCCACTTGGTCGTGGTGGATTATTTTTTTTTATATGTTGTTGAATTCTATTGGCTAGAATTTTATTGAGGATTTTTGCATCTATGTTCATGAGGGATATAGGTCTGTAATTTTCTTTTTTTGTAATGTCTTTACCTGGTTTTGGTGTCAGGGAGATGGTGGCTTCATAGAATGAGTTAGGTAGTTTTCCGTCATTTACTATGCTTTGAAATACCTTTAGTAGTAGTGGTGTTAACTCTTCTCTGAAAGTTTGGTGGAACTCTGCAGTAAAGCCATCCGGGCCAGGGCTTTTTTTTGTTGGGAGTTTTTTGATTACCGTTTCAATCTCTTTTTTTGTTATGGGACTATTTAGTTGTTCTACTTCTGATTGTGTTCGTTTAGGTAGGTAGTGTTTTTGCAGGAATTCATCCATTTCTTCTAGGTTTGCAAATTTGTTAGAGTACAATTTTTCGTAATAATCTGATATGATTCTTTTGATTTCAGTTGGGTCTGTTGTGATGTGGCCCATCTCGTCTCTTATTCGGGTTATTTGTTTCCTTTCCTGTATTTCTTTTGTCAGTCTGGCCAATGGTTTATCGATTTTGTTAATTTTTTTCAAAGAACTAGCTTTTGGCTTTGTTAATTCTTTCAATTGTTTTTCTGTTCTCTAATTCATTTAGTTCAGCTCTAATTTTTATTATTTGTTTTCTTCTGGTGCCTGATGGATTCTTTTGTTGCTCACTTTCTATTTGTTCAAGTTGTAGGGACAGTTCTCTGATTTGGGCTCTTTCTTCTTTTTGTATGTGTGCATTTATCAATATAAATTGGCCTCTGAGCACTGCTTTTGCTGTGTCCCAGAGGTTTTGATAGGAAGTATTTTCATTCTCATTGCATTCTATGAATTTCTTTATTCCTTCCTTAATGTCTTCTATAATCCAGTCTTTTTTCAGCAGAGTATTGTTCAGTGTCCAAGTATTTGATTTCTTTTCCCTAATTTTTCTGTTATTGATTTCCACTTTTATGGCCTTATGGTCTGAGAAGATGCTATTCAATATTTCGATGTTTTGGATTCTGCAAAGGTTTGTTTTATGACCTAATATGTGGTCTATTCTAGAGAATGTTCCATGTGCACTGAAAAAAAAAGTATACTTTGCAGGTGTTGGGTGGAGTGTTCTGTATAAGTCAATGAGGTCAAGTTGGTTGATTGTAGCAATTAGGTCTTCTGTGTCTCTATTGAGCTTCTTACCGGATGTCCTGTCCTTCTCCGAAAGTGTGTGTTGAAGTCTCCTACTATAATTGTGGAGGTGTCTATCTCACTTTTCAGTTCTGTTAAAACTTGATTTATGTATCTTGCAGCCCTGTCATTGGGTGCATAAATATTTAATATGGTTATGTCTTCCTGATCAATTGTCCCTTTTATCGTTATGTAGTTTCCTTCTTTATCCTTTGTGGTGGATTTAAGTCTAAAGTCTATTTTGTCAGAAATTAATATTGCTACTCCTCTTCTTTTTTGCTTATTGTTTGCTTGATATATTTTTTTCCATCCTTTGAGTTTTAGTTTGTTTGTGTCTCTAAGTCTAAGGTGTGTCTCTTGTAGGCAGCATATAGGCGGATTGCGTTCCTTTATCCAGTCTGAGACTCTCTGTCTCTTTATTGGTGCACTTAGTGCATTTACATTCAGCGTAATTATAGATTAGAATGTGTTTAGTGTTGTCATTTTGATGCCTTTTTATGTGTGTTGTTGACAATTTCATTTTTCCACTTACTTTTTTGTGCTGAGATGTTTTTCTTTGTAAGTGTGTTCCTCATTTTCACAGTATTCGACTTTACATTTGCTGAGTCGTTATGTTTTTCTTGGTTTTTATTTTGAGTTATGGAGTTGTTATACCTCTTTGTGGTTACCTTAATATTTACCCCTATTTTTCTAAGTAAAAACCTAACTTGTATTGTTCTATATCGCCTTGTATCCCTCTCCATATGGCAGTTCTATGCCACCTGTATTTAGTCCCTCTTTTTGATTATTGTGATCTTTTACATATTGACTTCAATGATTTCCTGTTTTGAGTGTTTTTTTCTTTTTAAGATTAATCTTAATTTGTTTTTGTGATTTCCCTATTTGAGTTGATATCAGGATGTTCTGTTCTGTGACCTTGTGTTGTGCTGGTATCTGATATTATTGGTTTTCTGACCAAACAATTTCCTTTAGTATTTCTTGTAGCTTTGGTTTGGTTTTTGCAAATTCTCTAAGCTTGTGTTTATCTGTAAATGTTTTAATTTCACCTTCATATTTGAGAGAGAGTTTTGCTGGATATATGATCCTTGGCTGGCAGTTTTTCTCCTTCAGTGCTCTGTATATGTCATCCCATTGCCTTCTTGCCTGCATGGTTTCTGCTGAGTAGTCTGAACTTATTCTTATTGATTCTCCTTTGCAGGAGACCTTTCTTTTCTCCCTGGCTGCTTTTAAATTTTCTCTTTATCTTTGGTTTTGGCAGGTTTGATGATAATATGCCTTGGTGATTTTCTGTTCGGATCAATCTTAAATGGGGTTCGATGAGCATCTTGGATAGATAACCTTTCATTTTTCATGATGTCAGGGAAGTTTTCTGCCAACAGATCTTCAACTATTCTCTCTGTGCTTTCTGTTATCCCTACCTGTTCTGGGACTCCAATCACACGCAAGTTATTCTTCTTGATAGAGTCCCACATGATTCTTAGGGTTTCTTCATTTTTTTTAATTCTTTTTTCTGATTTTTTTCAGCTATATTGGTGTTAATTCCCTGGTCCTCCAGATCCCCCACCCTGCGTCCCAATTGCTCGATTTTGCTCCTCTACCTTGCTATTTGTGCATTGTTAGTAATGTTTTGTTTATGCCATGTGTTAGCAGTGTCCCTATGTTTTCTTCCATGATCTTTATCATTTTAGATTTTATATTTAAGTCTTTGATCCATTTTGAGTTAGTTTTTGTGCATGGTGTGGGGTATGGGTCTTGTTTCATTTTTTTTGCATATGGATATCCAGTTATGCCAGCACCATTTGTTAAAGATACTGTCTGTTCCCCACATAACAGACTTTGGGGCTTTGTCAAATATCAGCTGCTTATAGGTGGATGAATTTATGTCTGGATTCTCAATTCTGTTCCATTGGTTTATGTGTCTGTTGTACCAATACTATGCTGTTTTGACTACCGTGGCGGTATAATAGTTTCTAAACTAAGGTAGTGTGATGTCTCCCACTTTGTTCTTCTTCTTCAATAATGCTTTACTTATCCAGGGCCACTTCCCTTTAAGTTGGTGAATTGTTTCCCGACCTCATTAAAAAATGTCATTGGTACTTGGGTTGGGATTCCATTGTAATTGTAGGTCATTTTGGGTAGAATAGACATTTTCACAATGTTGAGTCTTCCTATCCTTGAGCAAGATATGTTTCTCCAGTTATGTAGATCTCTTTTGGTTTCTTGCAGTAGTGTCTTGTACTTTTCTTTGTATAGGTCTTTTAGGTCTCTGGTTAGATTTATTCCTAAGTATTTTATCTTCTTGGGGGCCACTGTAAATGGCATTGATTTGGAGATTTTCTCTTTGAAGTTCTCTTTGTTAGCGTAGACAAATCCAAAAGATTCTTGTATGTTTATCTTGTATCCTGACAACTTGCCAAAATCTTCTATTAGTTCCAGTAGTTTTCTTGTCAATTCTTTGGGGGTTTTCTGTGTATAAGATCATATCATCTGCAAGTAGAGATAATTTTACTTCTTCCATACCAATTTGAATGCCTTTTATTTCTTTTTCTAGTCTAATTGCTGTGAGGGCTAGGACTTCCAGCACAACGTTGAATAAGAGTGGTGACACAGGGCATGCTTGTCTGGTTTCTGTCCTCAAGGGAATGCTTTCATACTCTCTCCATTTAGGGTGATCTGGGCTGTTGGCTTTGTATGAATGCCCTTTATTATGTTGAGGAATTTATCTTCTATTCGTATTGTGTTGAGAGTTTTTACCATGAATTGATGTTGGTCTTTGTCAAATGTCTTTAATGCATCAATTGATAAGATCATGTGGTTCTTCTCTTTTTTTTATATGATGGATTACACTGATTATTTTTCTAGTGTTGAACCATTCCTGCATACCTGCGATGAATCCCATTTGGTCATGGTGAATTTGTTTTTTGATATGTTGTTGAATTCTACTGGCTAGAATTTTGTTGAGGATTTTTGTGTCTACGTTCATGAGGGTTATCGGTCTGTAATTTTATTCTTCTGTGGTTTCTTTATCTGGTTTTGGTATCAGGGTTATGATGGCTTCATAGAATGAGTTTGGGAGTATTACATCTTTTTCTGTGCTCTGAAATACCTTTAGTAGTAGTGGTGGTAACTCTTTCTTCAAAGTTTGGTAGACCTCTGCAGAGAAGATGTCAGGGCCAAGGTTTTTTTTTTAATTGTAGCGTAGATGAAGGTTTACAGAACAAACTAGTTTCTCATTAAACAGTTAGTACACATGTTGTTTTATGACATTGGTTAACAGCCCCATGGCACGTCAACACTCTCACTTCTCAACTTTGGGTTTCCTATTAGCAGCTTTCCTGTTCCCTCCTGCCTTCTAGTCCTTGTCCCTGGACTGGTGTGCCCCTTTATTCTTGTTTTGTTTTATGGGTCTGTCCAATCTGTGACTGAAGGATGAACCTCAGGAGTGACTTCATTACTGAGCTGAAAGGGTGTCTGGGGGCCATACTATCAGGCTTTCTCCAGTCTCTGTTAGGCCAGCAAGTCTGGTCTTTCTTTTTGAGTTAGCATTTTGTTCTACATTTTTCTCCAGCTCTGTCTGGGGCCCTCTATTGTGATCCTTGTCAGAGTAGTCAGTGGTGGTAGCCGGGCACCATCTAGTTGTATTGGACTCAGTCTGGTGGAGGCCATGGTAGATGTGGTCCATTAGTTCTTTGGACTAATCTTTCCCTGTATCTTTAGTTTTCTTCATTCTTCCTTGCTCCCAAAGGGGTGAGACCAGTGGAGTATCCTAGATGGTCGCTCAAAGGCTTTTAAGACCCTAGACGTTACTCACCAAAGTAGAATATTTTCTTTATAAACTATGTTATGCCGGTTGAGCTAGTTGTTCCCCAAGACCATGGTCTTCATAGCTTTCAGCCCAGCAATTTAGCCCCTCGGGGAGTTTGGAGGTATCTATGGAGCTTCCGTGATCTTGCCTTGTACAAGTTGTGATGGTTTCCCCAGTATTGTGTACTGTCTTACCCTTCACCACAGATACCACTTATCTATTGTCTATTTAGTGTTTTTCCATCCCCACCCCGCTTCTTGTAACCACCAAAGATTGTTTTTTGTGTGTAAACCTTTTCATGAGTTTTTACAGTAATAGTCTCATACAATATTTGTCCTTTTGTAATTGACTTATTTCACTCAGCATAACATCCTCCAGATTCATTCATGTTATGAGATGCTTCAGATTCATCATTGTTCTTTATCTTTGCGTGATACTCCATTGTGTGTATGTACCAGAGTTTGTTTATCCATTCATCTGTTCATGGGTATCTAGGGTGTTTCCATGTTTTTGCTATTGTGAACAATGCTGCAATGAGCATGGGTGTGCATATGTCTATTCGTGTGACAACTCATTCTCTAGGATATATTCTTAGGAGTGGTGTTGCTGGATCATATGGTATTTCTATTTCTAGCTTTCTAAGGAAGCACCATATCGTTTTCCAAAATGGTTCTATCATTTTGCATTCCCACCAGCAGTGCATAGGAGTTGTGATCTCCCCGAAGCCTCTCCAACATTTGTTATTTCTTGTTTTTTTGATTCGTGTCAGTAATGCTGGGGTGAAATGATATCTCATTGTTGTTTTGATTTGCATTTCTCTAATGGTTTTTTTTTTTTTAATGGTTAGCGATCATGAGCATTTACTCATGTGTCTGTTGGTAGCTTGAATGTCTTCTTTAGTGAAGTGTCTGTTCATAGTCTTTGCCCATTTTTTAATTGGAGTATTTGTGTTTTTGTTGTAGAGTTGTTGGATTCTCTTGTAGATTTTAGAGATTAGACCGATGTCTATTTGTAACAGCCAATTTTTCTTTCCCAGTGTAGGTTCTCTTTTTATGTGTTTTCGTGAAGTCTTTTGATGATCATAAGTGTTTAATTTTTAGAACATCCCAGTTATCTAGCTTATCCTCTGGAGTTTATGTGTTGTTGGTTGTGATTTGTCTCTTGTTGATGCTGTGTATTAGGGCCTCTAGCATTGATCCTATTTTTTCTTTTATGAACTTCATAGTTTTTGGCTTTATATTTAAGTCTTTGATCCATTTTGAGTTAGTTTTGGGGTATGGTGTGAGGTATGGGTCCTGTACCATTTTTTTGCAGGTGGAAATCCAGCTTTGCCAGCACCATTTGTTAAAAAGACTGTCTTTTCCCCATCTAATGGACTTTGGGCTCTTGTCGAAGATCAGGTGACCATAGGTGGAAGGATTTATATGTCAGTTCTCAATTGTGTTCCATTGGTCAATGCATCTGTCATGTACTAGTACCAGGCTGTTTTGACTATGGTATCCATATAGTAGGCTCTGAGGTCAGGTAGTGTGAGTCCTTCTACTTTATTCTTCTTCTTCTATAGTGTTTTACTTATCTGGGGCTTCTTCCCTTTTCATATAAAGTTAATGATTATTTTTTCCATCTCTTTAAAGAATGTTGTTGGTATTTGCATTGGGATTGCATTGTATTTGTAAATCACTTTGGGTAGAATTGTCATTTTCACAATGTTGAGTCTACCTGTCCATGAGCATGATGTCATAGATTGAATTGTGTCCCCCCAAAAATACGTGTAAATTTGTTTAGGCCATGACTCCCAGTATTGTGTGGTTGTCCTCCATTTAGTAATTGTAATTTTATGTTAAGAGGATTAGGGTGGGATTGTAACACCACCCTTACCCAGGTCAGATCCACGATCCAATGTAAAGGGAGTTTCCCTGGAGTGGGGCCTTCAACACCTTTTGTCTATCAAGAGATAAGAGGAAAGGGAAGCAGAGATTTGGGGACCTCACACCACCAAGAAAACAGCACCAGGAGCAGAGTGCGTCCTTTGGACAATGGGTCCCTGCACCTGAGAAGCTCCTCAACTAGGGGAAGATTGAGGACAAGGACCTTCCTCCAGAGCTGACAGAGAAAGAAAACACTCCCCTGTAGCCGATGCCCTGAATTTGGACTTGTAACCTACTAGACTGTGAGAAATAAATCTCTCTTTGTTAAAGCCACCCATTTGTGGTATTTCTGTTATGACAGCATGGAATGACCAAAACACATAGTGTGTTTTTCCATATGTAGGTCTCTTTTGGTTTCTTGCTTTGTTTTGTAGTTTTCTTTGTATAGGTCCTTTACGTCTCTGGTTAGATTTATTCCTAAGTATTTTTTTTTTTTTTAGGGACTATTAAAAACGGTATTGTTTTCCCGATTTCCTTTTCGTCATTCTCTTTATTGGTGTATAGGAATCTAACTGATTTTTGTAAGTTTCTCTAGTACCCTACTAATCTGCTGAATCTTTCTATTAGTTCCAGTAGTTTTCTCATGCATTTTCTATGTATAGTATCATATCATCCACAAATAGGGACAATTTAACTTCTTCATTACCAATTTGGATGCTCTTTATTCTTCTTGCCTTATTGCTCTAGCTAGAACTTCCGTCACAGTGTTAAACAGGAGTGGTGACGAAGGGCATCCTTGTCTTGTTCCTGTTCTCAAGGGGAATGTTTACAGCCTCTCTCCACTAAGAATGATGTTGGCTGTTCGTTTTGCATGGATGCCTGTTATCCCTTCTATACCTATTTTATTGAAAGTTTTTATAAGGAGTGGGTGTTGGACTTTGTCAAATGCCTTTTCTGCATCTATTGAGATGATCATGTGATTCTTTACTTTTATTTATATGGTGGGTTATGTTGATTGATTTTCTAGTGTTGAACCATCCTTGCATAACTGATATGAATCCTACTTGGTCCTGGCATATTATTTTTTTGATGCGATGCTGAATTCTATTGGCTAGAATTTTGTTGAGAATTTTTACGTCTATTTCTGAGATATATTGGTCCGTAATTTTCTTTTTTTGTGGTGTCTGCCTGGTTTTGGTATTAGGGTTATGCTGGCCTCATAAAATGAATTTGGAAGTATCATTTCCTTTTCTATGTTCTGAAATAGTTTGAGTAGTACTGGTGTAAGCTCTTTTCTGAATGTTTGGTAGAATTCTACAGGGAAGCCATCTGGGCCAAGGCTTTTTTTCGTTTGGAGTTCTTTTATTACCTTTTCAACCTCTTCTCTTGTTATGCGTCTATTCAGATTTTTGACATCATTTTATGTTAGTTTGGGTAGGTAGTGTGTTTCTAGAAATTTGTCCATTTCCTCTAGGTTTTCAAAGTTGTTGGAGTATAGTTTTTTCATAATACTCTGTTATGATCCTCTTTATTTCAGTTGGGCATGTTGTAATGTCCCCCATTTCATTTCTTATTTGCATTATTTACATCCTCTCCTGTTCTTCTTTTGTCAGTTTGGCCAGTGGTTTGTTAATTTTGTTGATCCTTTCAAAGAACCAACTTTTGGTTTTGTTGATTCTTTCCATCGTTTTTCTATTCTCTATTTCATTTATTTCTGCTCTGATCTTTATTTTTTCCTTTCTTCTGGTGGCTGTGGGCTTCTTTTGCTGTTCTCTATTTGTTCAAGTTGTGTAACTAATGTTTTGATTTTGTCCCTTTCTTTTTTGATGTGTGCATCTATCATTGTAGTTTGACCACTGAGCGCTGCCTTTGTTGTGTCCCAAAGGTTTTGGTGTGATGTGTTTTCATTCTTGTTTGATTCTAGGAATTTTTTGATTCCATCTCTGATTTCTTCTATTACCCAGGGGTTTTTAAGCAGGGTGTTATTCAGTTTCCATGTAATTGCTTTTTTTTCCCTTGCTCTTCCTGTCATTAATTTCTACTTTGATGGCATTGTGATCAGAGAGGATATGTTGTATTATCTCAATGTTTTGGATTTTGTTGAGGGCTGTTCTGTGACCTAAGATGTGGTCTACTCTGGAGAACATTCCATGTGTATTGGTAAAGAATGTGTAATTTGGAGCTGTTCGGTGGAGTGTTCTATATATTTCTATGACATCAAGTTGGCTGACTGTGCCCTTTAGTTCTTCTGTATCTTTGCTGAGTTTCTTTCTAGATGTTCTGTCCTTTACCGAGAGTAGTGTGTTGAAGACTTGCACTATTATTGTGGAACTGTCAATTTCTCTTTTCAGTTCTGTTAGGGTTTGTTTTATGCATTTTGTAGTCCTGTCATTGGGTGTGTAGATGTTTATTATGGTTATGTCTTCATGATGGATCGTCCCTTTAATCATTATATAGTGCCCTTCTTTGTCTTTTATGGTGGATTTTGTTTTAAAGTGTATTTTATCTGAGATTAAAATTGCCACTTCTATTTTTTGGTAGTTATTTGCTTGATATATTTCTTTCCATCCTTTGATTTTTAATAAATTTATGTCTTTGTTTCTAAGGTGTGTCTTTTGTAGACAGCATATTGATGGATCCTGTTTTTTGTTTTTATCCATTCTGTCACTCTCTGTCTCTTTATGGGTGCATTTAGGTCATTTACATCCTGTGTAATTATTGATAGGTGTGAGTTTATTGCTGTCATTTTGTGGTGCTTTTTTTTTGTGGTGCTGATATTCTCTTTGTTTCTCTTACTCTCCTGTGCTGAATTCCTTTTGCTTGTGGATTTCTTTTTCATTTCTTTTGTTTCTGTAGATTTTGTTTTTATTGAGACTTTATGTAGTCTTCTTTATTTTGATGAGTAGGTTTGTTAACTTTCTTTGTGGTTACTTTGAAATTTACCCATATCTTCCTAGGTTTGATCCAGTCTATTATTACTTATCATCCTCTTGCCTTCCTCTCCATTAGAAAGTTCTATACCTACACTGTTTATTCCCTTTTTTATTGTTCTGATGCTCTTGTCAGATTAACCTCTCTGGTTCCCTGTTGTAATTCTTATGGTTTTGGATAGTCCTTGAGAGTTCACTCCCTAAGTTGGTATCCAGCTGGTACAATCTTGCATCCTGGATTCAGGTTGTGGTCTGATGTTGTTTGTTCTCAGACTGAAGGACTCCCTTTAATAATTGTTGTAAGTTTGGTTTCATTTTTACATATTCCCTTAATTTCTGTTTATCTGGAAATGTCCTAATTTCACCATCATATCTGAAGAAAAATTTTGCAGGATATATCATTTGTGGTTGGCAATTTTTTTTTCAAGATTTTATATATGTCATCCCATTGTCTTCTCGCCTGCATAGTTTCTGCCAAATAATCAGAGTTTAGTCTTATTGTTTCTCCTCTGTATGTGACTTTTTGTTTTTCTCAATCTGCTCTCAGAATTTTTTCTTTGTCTTTCATTTTAGGAAGTGTGATTATTATATGCTTTGGTGATTTTCTTTTGGGGTCTATCCTATATGGGGTTCGTTCTGCTTCTTAGATGGTCAGCGTTTCATCTTTCATGTATTAGGGAAGTTTTCTGTCAGCAATTCTTCAATGATCCTGTCTGTGTTTTTGGTTTTCGCCCCCTGTTCTGGAACTCCAATCACTCGTAAATTTTTGCTTTTGATTGTATCCCACATAATTCTCCTGGTTTCTTCATTCTTTTTCTTGATTTTTCCTCAAACAGAGTTGCATACAAGGGTTTTTCTCCGATTTCACTGATCCTGTCTTCCATCATTTCAAACCTGTTTCTCACCCATTCTGTGACATTGTCCGTTTCTGAAATCTTGTTTATCTTTTGGATTCCTAATTGTTGTTTTTGTTTGATTTCCAGTTGTGAATTTATTTTCGCATTTTATGCCTATATTGTTTTCCTGAATTCTTCCATTTTTTTGTCTGTATTTTCCATGAATTTGTCTATTTTTTCTCCATTTTTTGTCTGCTTTTTGCTTCCACTCTTGAATAGCTCTGAATATTAGAGATTTGAATTCCCTGCCAGGTAGTTCTAGTGCCTGTTCTTCTACTGGAAAGTCGTCGGATGTTTTATTTTGGATGCCTACTGGAACTATCCTGTCTTGTTTTTTTTTAAAAATATGTTTTGATATTCTCTGCTGTCAGTGGTTAAGTGCTATGGCTGTTAACCAAAGGATTGGCAGTTTGAATCCACCAGGCGCTCCTTGGAAACTCTATGGGGCAGTTCTTCTCTGTCCTGTAGGGTCTCTATGAGTCAGAATCGACTCAACGGCACTGGGTTTGGATGCTGTCTTCAGAGCATTCAGTAGTTATTTTCATCATTTATTGATTGTAGATCTGTTTGTTTTGTCCTGCTTTTTTGTTTTCTTTTGTTATGTCTGAGCAGTCGAGCTGTGCATTGTTTTTTACTCCTCTGTGGTCATGATACTTTTCACCTCCTTGTCCAATGGGCCAGGCCAGTCATTCAGCTATGGTGCAGCACAGCAGGTCCTGCTTAAGGGGAGGGTCTGGGATGGGTTGTTTGTGTCAAGTACTAGGGCAGACAGGGCGGGCCAGAAATCAGTGCTGGGCAGGTTCTGGTAGCCCGTGCTTGTGCTGCTTGGGGGTGTGATGTTTAGCACACAGTGCAGGCAGGCAGAAATGAGGGGGGATGTTGTGATGTGTGGAGATATTATGGGTATGGGAAAAAGGAGAGAGAAACAGGAGCCAAAAAAAAAAGAGTGCTAAGGGAGCTTGACATTGGAGTGGAGAGATGAGAAACCAAGAAATGGAGAAAAAACAACAACAAAAAAAACATAAAAATTTGGAAGGAGGGAAAAAAAAGAAAAGAAAAGCCCCCAGGGGTCCCATTGATGTGGTTGCAAAAACTGGGGAGGTGACTCCCAGGGTGTGCAACATAGCCTGGCTAGTTTTTTTTAGAGGGGATATAGATGTCACACAGCACCAGGTATTCAGGAGTCAGGAAAAGAAGGTAGAGTATAGAGAGATGAGAACCAAGAAATGAAGAAAGACAGAAAGGAAAAAGAGAAAGAAAAAATAAATGTCCCCAGGGATCCCACCTAAGCGGCTGCACAGATTGGGGGAGTGGCTCCTAAGCTGTGCAGTGCAGCCTGGCTAGAAGGGGCTCCCAAGCCATGAAAAGAAAGAGAAAACAAACAAAACAAAACAAAGCAGAAAACAAATAAACAAAGCAAAAAAAAAAAAAAAAAACCTTGGAGATCCCACCAGCGTGGTGCTGTGGACTAGGGTAGTGGTTCGCCAGTCAAGTGGAACTTCACAGCTTTTCAAGAGGAAGATGGCAAATGGAGCCAGGAGTCTGAGAGAAAGTAGGGGGAGGTGGTGGGAGGCACGGAAAAAACCAAAAGATACGGAAACAACTGACAAATGGCACTCAAGGAGCCAACCAGTGTGGGTGGGGTGAATCCAAGCAACACAGGGTGGAAGCAGTTGCCTCCGGGCCAAGAGACTGTAACTGAGGCGGGGGCAGAGGAGGGTGGGGGAGAAGGGTGGGGTTTACGAAAGCATGTATCACCGGTTACCGCGTGCTCTCTCTCCTGCTGGGAACTTTCTGAAGCTGCTTGCCTGTACTCCCTGTCTTCAGATCTCCCATGTGGGTAGGACAAATCCAAGAGGCACGGACACTGCTCTTCCTGGCTGGCTGAGCCACCGCTGCCAGCCTGGAAGCTCGGAGGTAGAGCAGTGGGGAGAGGATGGGGGGTGGGAAAGTGTGTATCGCTGGTTACTGGGTGCTCTGTCTCCTGCTGGGAGGTCTCTGAAGCTGCTTTCCCGTCCTCCCTGTCTGCCGATTTCTGACAAGAGTCCAAGGTGGCGTAGCTCTGCACATATCTCTCCTTGCTCTCTGTTCTCTGTCAGTTTTTTATGCCATTCTGTGCTTGGCTGAGTTCTTTACCTCTTCATTTGACGTTTTGAGTTCCAGGACTGACATTTGTCTCTGTTTTGCTTAGTTTTCCGGGTCTTTGCTGTGGAGGGGCGGTGTGGTGCTTCTCTCTATGGCGCGATGTTGGCGGGAAGTCCCACCAGGGCTTTTTTTTGTTGGAAGTTTTTAAATTACCTTTTCAGTATCTTCTTTTGTTACAGGTTTATTTAGCTGTTCTACCTCTCTTTGTGTTAGTTTAGTTAGGTAGTGTGTTTCTAGAAATTTGTCCATTTCCTCTAGGTTTACAAATTTATTACAGTACAATTTTTCATAGTATTCTGTTATGATTTTTTTTAATTAACTTTTATTGAGCTTCAAGTGAACGTTTACAAATCAAGTCACTCTGTCACATATAAGTTACTATACATCTTACTCCTTACTCCCACTTGCTCTCACCCTAATGAGTCAGCCCTTCCAGTCTCTCCTTTCGTGAAAATTTTGGCAGCCTCCAACTCTCTCTATCCTCCCATCCTCCCTCCAGACAGAAGATGCCAACACAGTCTCAAGGGTCCACCTGATATTATTAGCTCACTCTTCATCAGCATCTCTCTCCCACCCACTGTCCAGTCCCTTTCATGTCTGATGAATTGTCTTCGGGATGGTTTCCGTCCTGTGCCAACCGAAGGTTTGGGGACCATGACCGCCGGGATTCCTCTAGTCACATCCAGACCATTAAGTATGGTCTTTTTTTGAGAATTTGGGATCTGCATCCCACTTATCTCCTGCTCCCTCAGGGGTTATCTATTGTGCTCCCTGTCAGGGCAGTCATAGATTGTGGCCGGGCACCAACTAGTTCTTCTGTTCTCAGGATAATGTAGGTCTCTGGTTCATGTGGCCCTCTCTGCCTCTTGGGCTCTTAGTTGTCATGTGACCTTGGTGTTCTTCATTCTCCTTTGCTCCAGGTGGGTTGAGACCAGTTGATGCATCTTAGATGGCCGCTTGTTAGCTTTTAAGACCCCAAACGCCACATTTCAAAGTGGGATGCAGAATGTTTTCGTAATAGAATTATTTTGCCAATTGACTTAGAAGTCTCCTTAAACCATGGTTCCCAAACCCCGACCTTGCTCCGCTGACCTTTGAAGTATTCAGTTTTTCCCGGAAGCTTCTTTGCTTTTAGTCCAGTCCAGTCCAGTTGAGCTGACCTTCTATGCATTGAGTGTTGTCCTTCCCTTCACCTAAAGCAGTTCTTTTCAGCTAATTAATCAGTAAAAAAGCCCTCTCCCTCCCTCCCTCCCTCCCCCGCTCATAACCACAAAAGTATGTGTTCTTCTCAGTTTATACTATTTCTCAAGATCTTATAATAGTGGTCTTATACAATATTTGTCCTTTTGCCTCTGACTGATTTCACTCAGCATAATGCCTTCCAGGTTCCTCCATGTTATGAAATGTTTCACAGATTCGTCACTGTTCTTTATCGATGCGTAGTATTCCATTGTGTGAATGTACCACAATTTATTTACTCATTCATCCATTGATGGACACCTTGGTCGCTTCCAGCTTTTTGCTATTGTAAACAGAGCTGCAATAAACATGGGTGTGCATATATCTGTTTGTGTGAAGGCTCTTGTTTCTCTAGGGTATATTCCGAGGAGTGGGATTTCTGGGTTGTATGGTAGTTCTATTTCTAACTGTTTAAGATAACGCCAGATAGATTTCCAAAGTGGTTGTACCATTTGACATTCCCATCAGCAGTGTATGAGAGTTCCAATCTCTCCGCAGCCTCTCCAACATTTATTCTTTTGTGTTTTTTGGATTAATGCCAGCCTTGTTGGAGTGAGATGGAATCTCATCGTAGTTTTACTTTGCATTTCTCTAATGGCTAATGATCGAGAGCATTTTCTCATGTATCTGTTAGCTGCCTGAATATCTTCTATAGTGAAGTGTGTGTTCATATCCTTTGCCCACTTCTTGATTGGGTTGTTTGTCTTTTTGTGGTTGAGTTTAGACAGAATCATGTAGATTTTAGAGATCAGGCACTGGTCGGAGATGTCATAGGTGAAAATTCTTTCCCAGTCTGTAGGTGGTCTTTTTACTCTTTTGGTGAAGTCTTTAGATGAGCATAGGTGTTTGATTTTTTTTTTTAGTTATCGGGTTTCTCTTCGTCATTTTTAGTAATGTTTTGTATTCTGTTTATGCCTTGTATTAGGGCTCCTAGGGTTGTCCCTATTTTTTCTTCCATGATCTTTATTGTTTTAGTCTTTATGTTTAGGTCTTTGATCCACTTGGAGTTAGTTTTTGTGCATGGTGTGAGGTATGGGTCCTGTTTCATTTTTCTGCAAATGGATATCCACTTATGCCAGCACCATTTGTTAAAAAGACTATCTTTTCCCCAATTAACTGACACTGGGCCTTTGTCAAATATCAGCTGCTCATATGTGGATGGATTTCTATCTGGGTTCTCAATTCTGTTCCATTGGTCTATGTGTCTGTTGTTGTACCAGTACCAGGCTGTTTTGACTACTGTAGCTATATAATAGGTTCTGAAATCAGGTAGGGTGAGGCCTCCCACTTTCTTCTTCTTTTTCAGTAATGTTTTGCTTATCCGGGGGTTCTTTCCTTTCCATATGAAATTAGTGATTTGTTTCTCTGTCCCCTTAAAGTATGACATTGGTATTTGGATTGGAAGTGCATTGTATGTATAAGTGGCTTTTGGTAGAATAGACATTTTTATTATGTTAAGTCTTCCTATCCATGAGCAGTGTATGTTTTTCCACTTAAGTACGTCCTTTTGAATTTCTTGTAGCAGAGTTTTATAGTTTTCTTTGTATAGGTCTTTTACATCCTTGGTAAGATTTATTCCTAAGTATTTTATCTTCTTGGGGGCTACTGTGAATGGTATTGATTTGGTTATTTCCTCTTCGGTGTTCTTTTTGTTGATGTAGAGGAATCCAAGTGATTTTTGTATGTTTATTTTATATCCTGAGACTCTTCCAAACTCTTCTATTAGTTTCAGTAGTTTTCTGGAGGATTCCTTAGGGTTTTCCATGTATACGATCATGTCATCTGCAAATAGTGATAGCTTTACTTCCTCCTTACCAATCTGGATACCCATTATTTCTTTGTCTAGCCTAATTGCCCTGGCTAGGACTTCTAGCACGATGTTGAATAAGAGCGGTGATAAAGGGCATCGTTGTCTGGTTCCCGTTCTCAAGGGAAATGCTTTCAGGTTCTCTCCATTTAGAGTGATGTTGGCTGTTGGCTTTGCATAAAAATAGATGCCCTTTAATATGCTGAGGAATTTTCCTTCAATTCCTATTTCGGTGAGAGTTTTTATCATAAATGGGTGTTGGACTTTGTCAAATGCCTTTTCTGCATCAATTGATAAGATCATGTGGTTTTTATCTTTTGTTTTATTTATGTGATGGATTACATTAATGGTTTTTCTGATATTAAACCAGCCTTGCATACCTGGTATAAATCCCACTTGATCGTGGTGAATTATTTTTTTGATATGTTGTTGAATTCTATTGGCTAGAATTTTGTTGAGGATTTTCGCATCTATGTTCATGAGGGATATAGGTCTGTAATTTTCTTTTTTTGTAATGTCTTTACCTGGTTTTGGTATCAGGGAGATGGTGGCTTCATAGAATGAGTTGGGTAGTATTCCGTCATTTTCTATGCTTTGAAATACCTTTAGTAGTAGTGGTGTTAACTCTTCTCTGAAAGTTTGGTAGAACTCTGCAGTGAAGCCGTCCGGGCCAGGACTTTTTTTTTGTTGGGAGTTTTTTGATTACCGTTTCAATCTCTTTTTTTGTTATGGGTCTATTTAGTTGTTCTACTTCTGAATGTGTTAGTTTAGGTAGGTAGTGTTTTTCCAGGAATTCATCCATTTCTTCTAGGTTTGCAAATTTGTTAGAGTACAATTTTTCGTAATAATCTGATATGATTCTTTTAATTTCAGTTGGGTCTGTTGTGATGTGGTCCTTCTCGTTTCTTATTCGGGTTATTTGTTTCCTTTCCTGTATTTCTTTAGTCAGTCTAGCCAATGGTTTATGAATATTGTTAATTTTTTCAAAGAACCAGCTTTTGGCTTTGTTAATTCTTTCAATTGTTTTTCTGTTCTCTAATTCATTTAGTTCAGCTCTAAATTTTATTATTTGTTTTCTTCTGGTGCCTGACGGATTCTTTTGTTGCTCACTTTCTATTTGTTCAAGTTGTAGGGACAGTTCTCTGATTTTGGCTCTTTCTTCTTTTTGTCTGTGTGCATTTATCGATATAAATTGGCCTCTGAGCACTGCTTTTGCTGTGTCCCAGAGGTTTTGATAGGAAGTATTTTCATTCTCGTTGCATTCTATGAATTTCCTTATTCCCTCCTTGATGTCTTCTATAACCCAGTCTTTTTTCAGGAGGGTATTGTTCAGTTTCCAAGTATTTAACTTCTTTTCCCTAGTTTTTCTGTTATTGATTTCTAGTTTTCTTGCCTTGTGGTCTGAGAAGATGCTTTGTAATATTTCGATGTTTTGGATTCTGCAAAGGTTTGTTTTATGACCTAATATGTGGTCTATTTGAGAGAATGTTCCATGTGCACTAGAAAAAAAAGTATACTTTGCAGCAGTTGGGTGGAGGGTTCTGTATAAGTCAATGAGGTCAAGTTGGTTGATTGTTGTAATTAGGTCTTCCGTGTCTCTATTGAGCTTCTTACTGGATGTCCTGTCCTTCTCCAAAAGTGGTGTGTTGAAGTCTCCTATTATAATTGTGGAGGTGTCTATCTCACTTTTCAGTTCTGTTAAAATTTGTTTTTTGTATCTTGCAGCCCTGTCATTGGGTGCATAAATATTTAATATGGTTATATCTTCCTGGTCAATTGTCCCTTTTATCATTATAAAGTGTCCTTCTTTATCCTTTGTGGTGGATTTAAGTCTAAAGTCTGTTTTGTCAGAAATTAATATTGCTACTCCTCTTCTTTTTTGCTTATCGTTTGCTTGATATATTTTTTTCCATCCTTTGAGTTTTCGTTTGTTTGTGTCTCTAAGTCTAAGGTGTGTCTCTTGTAGGCAGCATATAGACGGATCGTGTTTCTTTATCCAGTCCATGACTCTCTGTCTCTTTATTGGTGCATTTAGTCCATTTACATTCAGCGTAATTATAGATAAATAAGTGTTTAGTGTTGTCATTTTGATGCCTTTTTATATGTGTTGTTGACACTTTCATTTTTCCACATATTTTTTTATGCTGAGACGTTTTTGTTAGTAAATTGTGGGATCCTCATTTTCGTAGTGTTTGACTTTATGTTTGTTGAGTAGTTATGTTTTTCTTGGCTTTTATCTTGAGTTATGGAGTTCTTATACTTCTTTGTGGTTACCTTATTATTTACCCCTATTTTTCTAAGTAAAAACCTAACTTGTGTTGTTCTATGTCGCCTTTGTATCACTCTCCATATGGCAGTTCTATGCCTCCTGTATTTAGTCCCTCTTTTTGATTATTGTGATCTTTTACAAATTGTCTTCAGTGATTCCCTGTTATGAGCATTTTTTTAAATTAATCTTAATTTGTTTTTGTGATTTCCCTATTTGAGTTGATATCAGGATGTTCTGTTTAGTGACCTTGTGTTGTGCTGGTACCTGATATTATTGGTTTTCTGACCAAACAATTTCCTTTAGTATTTCTTGTAGCTTTGGTTTGGTTTTTGCAAATTCTCTAAGCTTGTGTTTATCTGTAAATGTTTTAATTTCGCCTTCATATTTGAGAGACAGTTTTGCTGGATATATGATCCTTGGCTGGCCGTTTTTCTCCTTCAGTGCTCTGTATATGTCATCCCATTGCCTTTTCGCCTGCATGGTTTCTGCTGAGTAGTCTGAACTTATTCTTATTGATTCGCCCTTGAAGGAGACCTTTCTTTTCTCCCTGGCTGCTTTTAAAATTTTCTGTTTATCTTTGGTTTTGGCAAGTTTGATGATAATATGTCTTGGTGTTTTTCTTTTTGGATCAATCTTAAGTGGGTTTTGATGACCATCTTGGATAGATATCCTTTTGTCTTTCATGATGTCAGGGAAGTTTTCTTTCAGCAGATCTTCAACTATTCCCTCTGTGTTTTCTGTCCTCCCTCCCTGTTCTGGGACTCCAATCACACAGAAGTTATCCTTCTTGATAGAGTCCCACATGATTCTGAGGGTTTCTTCATTTTTTTAAATCCTTTTATCTGATTTTTTTTCAGCTATGTTGGTGTTAATTCCCTGGTCCTCCAGATTTCCCACTCTGCATTCTAATTGCTCGAGTCTGCTCCTCTGACTTCCTATTGCGTTGTCTAATTCTGTAATTTTATTGTTCGTCTTTTGGATTTCTACATGCTGTCTCTCTATGGATTCTTGCAACTTATTAATTTTTCCACTATGTTCTTGAATAATCTTTTTGAGTTCTTCTACTGTTCTATCAGTGTGTTCTTTGGCTTTTTCTGCAGTTTGCCTTATTTCATTTTTGATGTCTTGAAGCATTCTGTAAATTAGTCTTTTATATTCTGTATCTGATGATTCCAGAATTGTATCTTCATTTGGGAAAGATTTTGATTCCTTTGTTTGGGGTGTTGTAGAAGCTGTCATGGTCTGCTTCTTTATGTGGTTTGATATGGACTGCTGTCTCTGAGCCATCACTGGGAAACTAGTTTTTCCAGAAAATCCGCTAAAAAAAAATGCAGTCAGATCCCTATCAGAACTGCCTTTGGATTATAACCGCCACCTTGTTCCCTGTAAGGATGAAAGTCTGAGATTTGGATCATATATGCTTGGCTGTAGCTGGTTCTGTGTTTTTAGTTCAATTAGGGGTGGATTTTTGGTCCGTGGGTTTTTTGTGTTTCCTTCTCTCAGGTCAGAAGAGTGGGTTAGGAAAAGACCAAAAGGAAAAAAAAAGGGGGGGAAAACAAAGCCGCCCTGGAGCCGGAGCCGTTCTCCCTCTGGCTCAGGAAATTCCAATGTTATTGAAGCCGCCTGGAGAGGGTGGGGGAGGGATCAGAGAGATAGGAGAGTAGCACCTCAGAATATAGCCAGAGTTGCTTGTCTTGCTTGGAATGACTATTTTATCTGAGATTCCTGAGGGGCGTGTCGCCTATGTGTACTGGCTGTGTGGAGATTGCCCCCGGGGATCTGGCCCACTGAAGATGCGGTCAGATCCTCCGCTGCCAGCCCCACCCCCAACTTCAAGGATCCCCTGCTGGCACGGTGCTCTCCCGACTCCGAAATCAGTCGCTGCCTCCCAGGGACTTCTCGTCCCGCCAGCCGCGTCGTGGCGCCGCCCCACCGCGAATCGGCTGGGCCCCCTCCCGGGTTAGTTCAGGGGAATGGAGCAGCTCTCCGTGCTTGTGCCGTGATAGCACCCAGTCAAATGCCCGGCGGCAAGATTCCCCGGCTGGGACGCTGCCCTCCCTGCTCCAAAATCAGTCGCTGCCTCCTGGGGATTTCTCTTCCCGCCCGCCTTGTCGTCGCGCCACTCTCGCAGACTGTCTGGGCCCCCTCCCGGGGTTAGTTCAGGGGAGTGGAGCAGGTCTCCGTGCTTGTGCCCTGACAGCGCCCAGTCAAAAGCTGGCGGCAAGATTCCCCGGCTGGGACGCTGCTCTCCCAGCTCCAAGACCAGTCACTTCCTCCCGGGGTCTCCCACTGGCTGCGTCGCCACGCCACCCGCGTGGACCTTCTGGACCCCCTCCCGGGGTGAGTTCAGGGGGGTAGGTTTGCGCCCCTTGTTTGCGCCATCAGCTCCCCTGGGCCCTGCCCTAAATCGGGCGCCAAAGGTTACCTGACTGGGACGCTGGCTCCAGTCTCCGAAAACAGTCGCTTCTTCCCCGTATTTGTTCGTTTTCGGTCTCTAAATCTGTGTTTGTTGTTCAGGGTGCGTAGATTGTTATGTATGTGATCAATTCACTTGTTTTTCTGAGTCTTTGTTGCAAGAGGGATCCGAGGTAGCGTCTACCTAGCCCGCCATCTTGGCCCCGCCTCCCTGTTATGATTCTTTTAACGTCAGTTGGGTCTGTTGTGATATCACCCATCTCATTTCTTATTCAGGTTATTTGCCTCCTCTCCACTTTTTCTCTTGTCAGTTTGTCCAGTGGATTTTCAATTTTGTTGATCTTTTCAAAGAAGCAGCTTTGGTCTTGTTAACTCAATTGTTTTTCTATTCTCTGTTTCATTTTTAATTATGCTTTAATTTTTATTACTTGCTTTCTTCTGGTTCCCGAGGGCTTCTTTTACTGCTCTCTTTTTATTTGTTTGAATTGTAGGGTTAATGTTTTGACTTTGGCTGTTTCTTCTTTTTGGATGCGTGCATTTATTGCTATAAACTGACCTTTGTGCACTGCTTTTTTTTTGTTCCTGCTGCAAAAAAATTTTATTATTATTATTAGTATTTTTATTGTACTTTAGATGAAGGTTTACAGAACAAACTAGTTTCTCATTACAGTTAGTACACATATTGTTTTATGACATTGGCTAACAACCCCACGACATGTCAATACTCTCCCTTCTCAACCTTGGGTTCCCTATTACCAGCTTTCTTGTTCCTTCCTTGCCCCTGGGCTGGTGTGCCTCTTTAGTCTCATTTTGTTTTATGGGCCTGTCCAATCTTTGGCTGAAGCTGAACCTCGGGAATGACTCCATTACTGAGCTGAAAGTGTGTCCGGGGCTGAGCACTGCTTTTCCTGTATCCCAAATGATCTGGTAGGATGAGTTTTCAATCTTATTTGGTTCTAGAAATTTCTTAACACTCCTTAACTTCTTCTATTACCCAACAGTTTTTGAGCAAGGTGTTATTCAGTTTCCATGTGTTTGATTGTTTTTTCCTTGCTTTTTTCTGTTATTGGTTTCCACTTTCATGGCTTTATGGTCAGAAAAGATCCTTTGTAATATTTTGATGCTTTGGATTCTGTTAGGCTTGCTTTATGGGCTAATATGTGGTCTATTCTGAAGAATGTTCCATGTGCATTCGAAAAGAAAGTATACTTAGCTGCCGTTGGGGGAGTGTTCTGTATATGTCTATGAGATCAAGTTGGTTGATTGTGGCATTTAGATTTTCCGTGTCTTTATTAAGCTTCTTTCTGGATGTTCCGTCCTTCACTGAAAGTGATGTGTTGAAGTCTCCTACTGTTATTGTGAAGCTGTGTATTTCTTTTCAATGCTGTTAGAGTTTGTTTTTTGTATTTTGGAGCCCTGTTGTTGGGTGTGTAAACATTTATTATGGTTATATCCTCATGGTGTATTGACTCTTTAATCATTAATTGTGTCCTTCCTTATCCTTTGTGGTGGCTTCCTTATCCTTTGGGGTGGATTTTACTTCAAAGTCTCCATGTAAGAGGTTAATATTGTCACTCCTGCTCTTTTCTGATTGCTGTTTGCTGGATGTATTTTATCCATCCTTTGAGTTTTAGGTTGTTTGTATCTTTAAGTCTAAGGTGTGACTCTTTCAGGCATCATATAGATGGATCATGTTTTTTTTTAACCCACTTTGGTCTCTTTATTGGTGCATTTAGTCCACTTACATTCAGCGTAATAATTGATAGGTATGAGTTTAGTGCTGTCATTTTGATGTATTTGTTCTTGTGTTGTGGACAGTTTCTTTGTTCCACTTAATTTTCTGTGATGAGTCATTTTTCTTTATGTATTTTGTTTTCATCCTTTTTATTGCTGCTGTTTTTCTATTTGCTGACTCTTATGTTTTTCTTGATTTTTATTTTGATGTGTAGGATTGTTACTTTCCCTTGTGGTTACCTTAATATTTACCCCTATTTTTCTAAGTTTACAACAATCTTCTATCTCTTTATACGGCCTTGACTTCCTGTCTGTAATGAATGATCTACGACTACATTTTCTAGTCCCTCTTTTTTGTTTTAATTCTGTCATCTTTTACATGTTGATGTCTGTTTCCCTATTTTCAGTGTTTTAGCTTTGATTTATTTGTGACTTCCCTATCTGGGTTGATATCTGGTTTCTTGGTCCTATGTTCTAGTCTTGGGTTGTTATCTCATGTTATTGATTTTCTAACTGGAGGACTCCCTTTAGTATTTGTTGTAATTTTGGTTTGGTTTTTGCAAATTCCCTAAACTTCTGTTTAGCTGGAAATGGCCTAATTTCACCATCATATTTGAGAGATATTTTTGCTGGATACATAATTCTTGGCTGGCAATTTTCTTTTCCTTTAAGGCTTTATGTATGTAATTCCATTGCCTTCTTGCCTGCATGGTTTCTGCTGAGTAGTCCAAGCTTAGTTTTTTTTTTTTTTAATTTTTATTGAGCTTCAAGTAAACGTTTACAAATCAAGTCAGTCTGTCACATATAAGTTTATATACACCTTACTCCATACTCCCACTTTCTTTCCCCCTAATGAGTCAGCCCTTCCAGTCTCTCCTTTCGTGACAATTTTGCCAGCTTCCAACCCTCTCTATCCGCCCATCCCCCCTCCAGACAAGAGATGCCAACACAGTCTCAAGTGTCCTGATGCAAATAGATCACTCTTCATGAGCATGTCTCTCCTACCCACTGTCCAGTCCCTTCCACATCTGATGAGTTGTCTTTGGGAATAGTTCCTGTCCTGGACCAACAGAAGGTTTGGGGACCATGACCGCTGGGATTCCTCTAGTCTCAGTCAGACCATTAAGTATGGTCTTTTAGTGAGAATTTGGGGTCTGCGTCCCACTGATCTCCTGCTCCCTCAGGGGTTCTCTGTTGTGCTCCCTGTCAGGGCAGTCATTGATTGTGGCCGGCCATCAACTAGTTCTTCTGGTCTCAGGATGATGTAAGTCTCTGGTTCATGTAGCCCTTTCTGTCTCTTGGGCTCATAGTTATCGTGTGACCTTGGTGTTCTTCATTTTTTTTTTTTTTTTTTTTCTTTTTTTTTTTTATAAGCCTCTCTCTCCAACCCATTGTCCAGTCCAACCCGTGTTTGAAGAGTTGGCTTTGGGAATGGTTCCTGTCCTGGGCCTACAGAAGGTTTGGGGACCATGACCACCAGGGTCCTTCTAGTCTCAGTCAGACCATTAAGTCTGGTCTTTTTATGAGAATTTGGGGTCTTCATCCCACTGTTCTCCTGCTCCCTCAGGGGTTCTTTTTTTTTTTTTTTTTTTTTTTTTTATAATAACTTTTATTAAGCTTCAAGTGAACGTTTACAAATCCAATCAGTCTGTCACATATAAGTTTACATACATCTCACTCCCTACTCCCACTTACTTTCCCCGTCTTGAGTCAGCCCTTTCAGTCTCTCCTTTCTTGACAATTTTGCCAGCTTCCCTCTCTCTCTATCCTCCCATCCCCCCTCCAGACAAGAGTTGCCAACACAATCTCAAGTGTACACCTGATATAATTAGCTCACTCTTCATCAGCGTCTCTCTCCCACCCGCTGACCAGTCCCTTTCATGTCTGATGAGTTGTCTTCAGGGATGGTTCCTGTCCTGTGTCAACAGAAGGTCTGGAGAGCATGACCGCCGGGATTCCTCCAGTCTCAGTCAGACCATTAAGTTTGGTCTTCTTATGAGAATTTGGGGTCTGCATCCCACTGCTCTCCTGCTCCCTCAGGGGTCCTCTGCTGAGCTCCCTGTCAGGGCAGTCATCGATTGTGGCCGGGCACCAACTAGTTCTTCTGGTCTCAGGATGATGTAGGTCTCTGGTTCATGTGGCCCTTTCTGTCTCTTGGGCTCTTAGTTGTCATGTGGGCTTGGTGTTCTTCATTTTCCTTTGCTCCAGGTGGGTTGAGACCAATTGCTGCATCTTAGATGGCTGCTTGTTAGCATTTAAGACCCCAGACGCCACATTTCAAAGTGGGATGCAGAATGATTTCATAATAGAATTATTTTGCCAATTGACTTAGAAGTCCCCGCAAACCATGTTCCCCAGACCCCCGCGCTTGCTCCGCTGAGCTTTGAAGCATTCATTTTATCCCGGAAACTTCTTTGCTTTTGGTCCAGTCCAATTGAGCTGACCTTCCATGTATTGAGTGTTGTCTTTCCCTTCACCTAAAGCAGTTCTTATCTACTGATTAATCAATAAAAAAACCCTCTCCCACCCTCCCTCCCTCCCCCCCTCGTAACCACAAAAGTATGTGTTCTTCTCAGGTTTACTATTTCTCAAGATCTTATAATAGTGGTCTTATACAATATTTGTCCTTTTGCCTCTGACTCATTTCGCTCAGCATAATGCCTTCCAGGTTCCTCCATGTTATGAAATGTTTCAGAGATTCGTCACTGTTCTTTATCGATGCGTAGTATTCCATTGTGTGAATATACCACAATTTGTTTACCCATTCATCCGTTGATGGACACCTTGGTTGCTTCCAACTTTTTGCTATTGTAAACAGAGCTGCAATAAACATGGGTGTGCATATATCTGTTTGTATGAAGGCTCTTGTATCTCTAGGGTATATTCCGAGGAGTGGGATTTCTGGGTTGTATGGTAGTTCTATTTCTAACTGTTTAAGATAACGCCAGATAGATTTCCAAAGTGGTTGTACCATTTTACATTCCCACCAGCAGTGTATGAGAGTTCCAATCTCTCCGCAGCCTCTCCAACATTTATTATTTTGTGTTTTTTGGATTAATGCCAGCCTTGCTGGTGTGAGATGGAATCTCATCGTAGTTTTAATTTGCATTTCTCTAATGGCTAATGATCGAGAGCATTTTCTCATGTATCTGTTGGCTGCCTGAATATCTTCTTTAGAGAAATGTGTGTTCATATCCTTTGCCCACTTCTTGATTGGGTTGTTTGTCTTTTTGTGGTTGAGTTTTGACAGAATCATGTAGATTTTAGAGATCAGGCGCTGGTCGGAGATGTCATAGCTGAAAATTCTTTCCCAATCTGTAGGTGGTCTTTTTACTCTTTTGGTGAAGTCTTTAGATGAGCATAGGTGTTTGATTTTTAGGAGCTCCCAGTTATCGGGTTTCTCTTCATCATTTTTGGTAATGTTTTGTATTCTGTTTATACCTTGTATTAGGGCTCCTAGGGTTGTCCCAATTTTTTCTTCCATGATCTTTATCGTTTTAGTCTTTATGTTTAGGTCTTTGATCCACTTGGAGTTAGTTTTTGTGCATGGTGTGAGG
This sequence comes from Elephas maximus indicus, assembly GCF_024166365.1. Lineage (NCBI taxonomy): Eukaryota > Metazoa > Chordata > Mammalia > Proboscidea > Elephantidae > Elephas > Elephas maximus. The sequence continues at coordinate 94,238,692 of NC_064846.1, read as the reverse complement.
TATGGGTCCTGTTTCATTTTTTTGCAAATGGATATCCAGTTATGCCAGCACCATTTGTTAAAAAGGCTGTCTTTTCCCCAGTTAATTGACACTGGTCCTTTGTCAAATATCAGCTGCTCATACGTGGATGGATCTATGTCTGGGTTCTCGATTCTGTTCCATTGGTCTATGTGTCTGTTGTTGTACCAATACCAGGCTGTTTTGACTACTGTGGCTGTATAATAGGTTCTGAAGTCAGGTAAGGTGAGGCCTCCCACTTTCTTCTTCTTTTTCAGTAGTGCTTTGCTTATCCGGGGCTTCTTTCCCTTCCATATGAAATTGGTGATTTGTTTCTCTATCCCCTTAAAATATGACATTGGAATTTGGATCGGAAGTGCGTTAAATGTATAGATGGCTTTTGGTAGAATAGACATTTTTACTATGTTAAGTCTTCCTATCCATGAGCAAGGTATGTTTTTCCACTTAAGTATGTCCTTTTGAATTTCTTGTAGTAGAGCTTTGTAGTTTTCTTTGTATAGGTCTTTTACATCCTTGGTAAGATTTATTCCTAAGTATCTTATCTTCTTGGGGGCTACTGTGAATGGTATTGATTTGGTTATTTCCTCTTCGGTGTTCTTTTTGTTGATGTAGAGGAATCCAAGTGATTTTTGTATGTTTATTTTATAACCTGAGACTCTGCCAAACTCTTCTATTAGTTTCAGTAGTTTTCTGGAGGATTCCTTAGGGTTTTCTGTGTATATAATCATGTCATCTGCAAATAGTGATAACTTTACTTCTTCCTTGCCAATCCGGATACCTTTTATTTCTTTGTCTAGCCTGATTGCCCTGGCTAAGACTTCCAACACGATGTTGAATAAGAGCGGTGATAAAGGGCATCCTTGTCTGGTTCCCGTTCTCAAGGGAAATGCTTTCAGGTTCTCTCCATTTAGAGTGATATTGGCTGTTGGCTTTGCATAGATGCCCTTTATTATGTTGAGGAATTTTCCTTCAATTCCTATTTTGGTAAGAGTTTTTATCATGAATGGGTGTTGGACTTTGTCAAATGCCTTTTCTGCATCAATTGATAAGATCATGTGGTTTTTGTCTTTTGTTTTATTTATGTGATGGATTACATTAATGGTTTTTCTGATATTAAACCAGCCTTGCATACCTGGTATAAATCCCACTTGATCAGGGTGAATTATTTTTTTGATGTGTTGTTGGATTCTATTGGCTAGAATTTTGTTGAGGATTTTTGCATCAATGTTCATGAGGGATATAGGTCTATAATTTTCTTTTTTTGTAATGTCTTTACCTGATTTTGGTATCAGGGAGATGGTGGCTTCATAGAATGAGTTGGGTAGTATTCCGTCATTTTCTATGCTTTGGAATACCTTTAGTAGTAGTGGTGTTAACTCTTCTCTGAAAATTTGGTAGAACTCTGCAGTGAAGCCGTCCGGGCCAGGACTTTTTTTTGTTGGGAGTTTTTTGATTACCGTTTCAATCTCTTTTTTTTGTTATGGGTCTATTTAGTTGTTCTGCTTCTGAATGTGTTAGTTTAGGTAGGTAGTATTTTTCAAGGAATTCATCCATTTCTTCTAGGTTTTCAAATTTGTTAGAGTACAATTTTTCATAATAATCTGAAATGATTCTTTTAATTTCATTTGGTTCTGTTGTGATGTGGTCCTTCTCATTTCTTATTCGGGTTATTTGTTTCCTTTCCTGTATTTCTTTAGTCAGTCTAGCCAATGGTTTATCAATTTTGTTAATTTTTTCAAAGAACCAGCTTTTGGCTTTGTTAATTCTTTCAATTGTTTTTCTGTTCTCTAATTCATTTAGTTCAGCTCTAATTTTTATTATTTGTTTTCTTCTGGTGCCTGATGGATTCTTTTGTTGCTCACTTTCTATTTGTTCAAGTTGTAGGGACAGTTCTCTGATTTTGGCTCTTTCTTCTTTTTGTATGTGTGCATTTATTGATATAAATTGACCTCTGAGCACTGCTTTTGCTGTGTCCCAGAGGTTTTGATAGGAAGTATTTTCATTCTCGTTGCTTTCTATGAATTTCCTTATTCCTTCCTTGATGTCTTCTATAACCCAGTCTTTTTTCAGGAGGGTATTGTTCATTTTCCAAGTATTTGATTTCTTTTCCCTCGTTCTTCTGTTATTGATCTCTAGTTTTATTGCCTTGTGGTCTGAGAAGATGCTTTGTAATATTTCGATGTTTTGGACTCTGCAAAGGTTTGTTTTATGACCTAATATGTGGTCTATTCTAGAGAATGTTCCATGTGCGCTAGAAAAAAAAGTATATTTTGCAGCAGTTGGGTGGAGAGTTCTGTATAAGTCAATGAGGTCAAGTTGGTTGATTGTTGTAATTAGATCTTCCGTGTCTCTGTTGAGCTTCTTACTGGATGTCCTGTCCTTCTCCGAAAGGGGTGTGTTGAAGTCTCCTACTATAATTGTGGAGGTATCTATCTCGCTTTTCAGTTCTGTTAAAATTTGATTTATATATCTTGCAGCCCTGTCATTGGGTGCGTAAATATTTAATATGGTTATGTCTTCCTGATCAATTGTACCTTTTATCATTATATAGTGTCCTTCTTTATCCTTTGTGGTGGATTTAAGTCTAAAGTCTATTTTGTCAGAAATTAATATTGCTACTCCTCTTCTTTTTTGCTTATTGTTTGCTTGATATACTTTTTTCCATCCTTTGAGTTTTAGTTTGTTTGTGTCTCTAAGTCTAAGGTGTGTCTCTTGTAGGCAGCATATAGATGGATCGTGTTTCTTTATCCAGTCTGTGACTCTCTGTCTCTTTATTGGTGCATTTAGTCCATTTACATTCAGGGTAATTATAGATAAATAAGTTTTTAGTGCTGTCATTTTGATGCCTTTTTATGTGTGTTGTTGACAATTTCATTTTTCCACATACTTTTTTGTGCTGAGGCGTTTTTCTTAGTAAATTGTGAGATCCTCACTTTCATAGTGTTTGACTTTATGTTAGTTGAGTCGTTACGTTTTTCTTGGTTTTTGTCTTGAGTTATAGAGTTGTTATACCTTTTTGTGGTTACCTCATTATATACCCCTATTTTTCTAAGTAAAAACCTAACTTGTATTGTTCTATATCGCCTTGTATCACTCTCCATATGGCAGTTCAATGCCTCCTGTATTTAGTCCCTCTTTTTGATTATTGTGATCTTTTACCTATCGACTTCCATGATTCCCTGTTATGTGTATTTTTTTTTTAATTAATCTTAATTTGTTTGTTTTTGTGATTTCCCTATTTGAGTTGATATCAGGACGTTCTGTTTTGTGACCTTGTGTTGTGCTGATATGTGATATTATTGGTTCTCTGACCAAACAATATCCTTTAGTATTTCTTGTAGCTTTGGTTTGGTTTTTGCAAATTCTCTAAACTTGTGTTTATCTGTAAATATCTTAATTTCGCCTTCATATTTCAGAGAGAGTTGTGCTGGATATATGATCCTTGGTTGGCAGTTTTTCTCCTTCAGTGTTCTGTATATGTCGTCCCATTCCCTTCTTGCCTGCATGGTTTCTGCTGAGTAGTCAGAACATATTCTTATTGATTCTCCCTTGAAAGAAACCTTTCTTTTCTCCCTGGCTGCTTTTAAAATTTTCTGTTTATCTTTGGTTTTGGTGAGTTTGATGATAATATGTCTTGGTGTTTTTCTTTTTGGATCAATCTTAAATGGGGTTCGATGAGCATCTTGGATAGATATCCTTTCGTCTTTCATGATGTCAGGGAAGTTTTCTGTCAGAAGTTCTTCAACTATTTTCTCTGTGTTTTCTGTCCCCCCTCCCTGTTCTGGGACTCCAATCACCCGCAGGTTATCCTTCTTGATAGAGTCCCACATAATTCTTAGGGTTTCTTCATTTTTTTTAATTCTTTTATCTGATTTTTTTTCAGCTATGTTGGTGTTGATTCCCTGGTCCTCCAGATGTCCCAGTCTGCATTCTAATTGCTCGAGTCTGCTCCTCTGACTTCCTAGTGTGTTGTCTAATTCTGTTATTTTATTGTTAATCTTTTGGATTTCTACATGTTGTCTCTCTATGGATTCTTGCAACTTATTAATTTTTCCACTATGTTCTTGAATAATCTTTTTGAGTTCTTCAACAGTTTTATCAGTGTGTTCCTTGGCTTTTTCTGCAGATATCCTAATTTCATTTGTGATATCATTAAGCATTCTGTAAATTAGTTTTTTATATTCTGTATCTGATAATTCCAAAATTGTATCTTCATTTGGGAAAGATTTTGATTCTTTTGTTTGGGGAGTTGGAGAAGCTGTCACGGTCTGCTTCTTTAAGTGGTTTGATATGGATTGTTGTCTCCGAGCCATCACTGGGAAACTAGTTTTTCCAGAAAATCCGCTAAAAAAAAACTGCAGTCAGATCCCTATCAGAGTTCTCCCTCTGGCTCAGGCTATTCAGATGTTAATGAAGCCGCCTGGGGAGGGTGGGGGAGGGAACAGAGAGATAGGAGAGTAGCACCTCAGAATATAGCCAGAGTTGCTTGTCTTGCTTGGAATGACTATTATATCTGAGATTCCCGTGGGCGCGTCGCCTATGTGTGCTGTCTGTGTGGAGATTGCGCCCGGGGGGTCTGGCCCGCTGGAGTCACGGTCAGATCCTCCGCTTCCAGCCCCACGCCCAGCGTCAAGGCTCCCCTACTGGGACGGTGCACTCTCGACTCCAAAATCAGTCGCTGCCTCCCGGGGACTTCTCGTCCCTCCAGCCGCGTGGCCGTGCCGCCCCCGTGAACCAGGTGGGCCCCCTCCCGGGGTTAGTTCAGATGGGTGGAGTAGCTCCCCGTGCTTGTGCCGCGACCGAGTGTCACGGCTGGAACGCTGTTCTCCCCGCTCCAATACCAGTCGCTGCCTCCCGGGGACTTCTCCTACCGGCTGCGTCCCACGCCGCCCGCGCGACCCGGATGGTCACCTTCCCGGGGTTAGTTCAGGGGGTGGAGCAACTCTCCGTGTTTATGGCGTACCTGCGTGCAGTCCAAATCCCTGTGGGACGGTTCCCCGGCTCGGATGCTGCTCTCTCTGCTCCAAGATCAGTCACTGCCTCCCGGGGACTTCTCCTAACGGCTGCGTCCCACGCCGCCCGTGGAACCGGCTAGTCCCCCTCCCAGGGTTAGTTCAGGGGGGTGGAGCAGGTCTCTGTGCTTGTGCCGTACCTGACTGGTACGCTGGCTCCAGGCTCTGGAAACAATCGCTGCTTCCCCGTATTAGTTCGTTCTCCGTCTCTAAATCTGTGTTTGTTGTTCAGGGTTCGTAGATTGTTATGTATGTGATCGATTCACTTGTTTTTCCGTGTCTTTGTTGTAAGAGGGATCCGAGGTAGCGTCTGCCTAGTCCGCCATCTTGGCTCCGCCTCCCTTCATTTTCTTTTGATCCAGGTGGGTTGAGACCAATTGATGCATCTTAGATGGCTGCTTGTTAGCATTTAAGACCCCAAACGCCACATTTCAAAGTGGGATGCAGAATATTTTCATAAAAGAATTATTTTGCCAATTGACCTAGAAGTTCCCTTAAACCATGGTCCCCAAACCCCCGCCCTTGCTCTACTGACCTTTGAAGCATTCAGTTTATCCCGGAAACTTCTTTGCTTTTGGTCCAGTCCAGTTGAGCTGACCTTCCATGTGTTGAGTATTGTCCTTCCCTTCACCTAAAGCAGTTCTTAGCTACTAACTAATCAGTAAAAAACCCTCTCCCCCCTCCCTCCCTCCCCCCCTCATAACCACAAAAGTATGTGTTCTTCTCAGTTTATACTATTTCTCAAGAACTTATAATAATGGTCTTATACAGTATTTGTCCTTTTGCCTCTGACTAATTTCACTCAGCATAATGCCTTCCAGGTTCCTCCATGTTATGAAATGTTTCACAGATTCGTCACTGTTCTTTATCAATGTGTAGTATTCCATTGTATGAATATACCACAATTTATTTACCCATTCATCCGTAGATGGAAACCTTGGTTGCGTCCAGCTTTTTGCTATTGTAAACAGAGCTGCAATAAACATGGGTGTGCATATATCTGTTTGTATGAAGGCTCTTGTATCTCTAGGGTATATTCCCAGGAGTGGGATTTCTGGGTTGTATGGTAGTTCTATTTCTAACTGTTTAAGATAACGCCAGATAGATTTCCAAAGTGGTTGTACCATTTGACATTCCCACCAGCAGTGTATGAGAGTTCCAATCTCTCCGCAGCCTCTCCAACATTTATTCTTTTGTGTTTTTTGGATTAATGCCAGCCTTGTTGGAGTGAGATGGAATCTCATCGTAGTTTTACTTTGCATTTCTCTAATGGCTAATGATCGAGAGCATTTTCTCATGTATCTGTTAGCTGCCTGAATATCTTCTTTAGTGAAGTGTGTGTTCGTATCCTTTGCCCACTTCTTGATTGGGTTGTTTGTCTTTTTGTGGTTGAGTTTTGACAGAATCATGTAGATTTTAGAGATCAGGCGCTGGTCGGAGATGTCATAGGTGAAAATTCTTTCCCAGTCTGTAGGTGGTCTTTTTACTCTTTTGGTGAAGTCTTTAGATGAGCATAGGTGTTTGATTTTTAGGAGTTCCTAGTTATCGGGTTTCTCTTCATCATTTTTGGTAATGTTTTGTATTCTGTTTATGCCTTGTATTAGGGCTCCTGACGTTGTCCTTATTTTTTCTTCCATGATCTTTATCGTTTTAGTCTTCATGTTTAGGTCTTTGATCCACTTGGAGTTAGTTTTTGTGCATGGTGTGAGGTATGGGTCCTGTTTCATTTTTTTACAAATGGATATCCAGTTATGCCAGCATCATCTGTTAAAAAGAGTATTTTTTCCCCAATTAACTGACACTGGGCCTTTGTCAAATATCAGCTGCTCATATGTGGATGGATTTCTATCTGGGTTCTCAATTCTGTTCCATTGGTCTATGTGTCTGTTGTTGTACCAGTACCAGGCTGTTTTGACTACTGTGGCTGTATAATAGGTTCTGAAATCAGGTAGAATGAGGCCTCCCACTTTATTCTTCTTTTTCAGTAATGCTTTGCTTATCCGAGGCTTCTTTCCCTTCCATATGAAGTTGGTGATTTGTTTCTCTATGACATTAAAAAATGACTTTGGAATTTGGATCGGAAGTGCATTGTATGTATAAATGGCTTTTGGTAGAATAGACATTTTTACTATGTTAAGTCTTCCTATCCATGAGCAAGGTATGTTTTTCCACTTAATTATGTCCTTTTGAATTTCTTGTAGTAGAGCTTTTTAGTTTTCTTTGTATAGGTCTTTTACATCCTTGGTAAGATTTATTCCTAAGTATTTTATCTTCTTGGGGGCTACTGTGAATGGTATTGATTTGGTGATTTCCTCTTCGATGTTCTTTTTGTTGATGTAGAGGAATCCAAGTGATTTTTATATGTTTATCTTATAACCTGAGACTCTGCCAAACTCTTCTATTAGTTTCAGTAGTTTTCTGGCAGATTCCTTGGGGTTTTCTGCGTATAAGATCACGTCATCTGCAAATAGAGATAATTTTACTTCCTCTTTGCCAATCTGGATGCCCAGTAGTTCTTTTTCTAGCCTAATTGCCCTGGCTAGGACTTCTAGCACAATGTTGAATAAGAGCAGTGATAAAGGGCATCCTTGTCTGGTTCCCGTTCTCAAGGGAAGTGCTTTCAAGCTCTCTCCATTTAGAGTGATGTTGGCTGTTGGCTTTGTAGAGATGCCCTTTATTATGTTGAGGAATTTTCCTTCAATTCCTATTTTGGTGAGAGTTTTTATCATAAATGGGTGTTGGACTTTGTCAAATGCCTTTTCTGCATCAATTGATAAGATCATGTGGTTTTTGTCTTTTGTTTTATTTATATGGTGGATTACATTAATGGTTTTTCTAATATTAAACCAGCCTTGCATAAAAGTGTTGAATTATTTTTTTGATATTTTGTTGAATTCTATTGGCTAAAATTTTGTTGAGGATTTTTGCATCTATGTTCATGAGGGATATAGGTCTGTCATTTTGGTTTTTTCTGATGTCTTTACCTGGTTTTGGTATCAGGGAGATGGTGGCTTCATAGAATGGGTTAGGTAGTATTCCGTCATTTTCTACGCTTTGAAATACCTTTAGTAGTAGTGGTGTTATCTCTTCTCTGAAAGTTTGGTAGAACTCTGCAGTATAGCCATCCGTACCAGGGCTTTTTTTGTTGGAAGTTTTTTGATTACCGTTTCAATCTCTTTTTTTGTTATGGGTCTATTTAGTTGTTCTACTTCTGATTGTGTTAGTTTAGGTAGGTAGTGTTTTTCCAGGAATTCATCCATTTCTTCTAGGTTTGCAAATTTGTTAGAGTACAATTTTTCATAATATTCTGATATGATTCTTTTAATTTCAGTTGGGTCTGTTGTGATGTGGCCCTTCTCGTTTCTTATTCGGGTTATTTGTTCCCTTTCCTGTATTTCTTTTGTCAGTCTAGCCAATGGTTTATGAATTTTGTTAATTTTTTCAAAGAACCAGCTTTTGGCTTTGTTAATTCTTTCAGTTGTTTTTCTGTTCTCTAATTCATTTAGTTCAGCTCTAATTTTTTTTATTTGTTTTCTTCTGGTGCCTGATGGATTCTTTTGTTGCTCACTTTCTATTTGTTCAAGTTGTAGGGACAGTTCTCTGATTTTGGCTCTTTCTTCTTTTTGTCTGTGTGCATTTATCGATATAAATTGGCCTCTGAGCACTGCTTTTGCTGTGTCCCAGAGGTTTTGATAGGAAGTATTTTCATTCTCGTTGCATTCTATAAATTTCCTTATTCCCTCCTTAATGTCTTCTATAACCCAGTCTTTTTTCAGGAGGGTATTGTTCATTTTCCAAGTATTTGATTTCTTTTCCCTAGTTTTTCTGTTATTGATTTCTAGTTTTATTGCCTTGTGGTCTGAGGAAATGCTTTGTAATATTTCGATGTTTTGGATTCTGCAAAAGTTTGTTTTATGACCTAATATGTGGTCTATTCGAGAGAATGTTCCATGTGCGCTAGAAAAAAAAGTATACTTTGCAGCAGTTGGGTGGAGAGTTCTGTATAAGTCAATGAGGTCAAGTTGGTTGATTGTTGTAATTAGGTCTTCCGTGTCTCTATTGAGCTTCTTACTGGATGTCCTGTCCTTCTCCAAAAGTGGTGTGTTGAAGTCTCCTACTATAATTGTGGAGGTGTCTATCTCACTTTTCAGTTCTGTTAAAATTTGATTTATGTATCCTGCAGCCCTGTCATTGGGTGCATAAATATTTAATATGGTTATATCTTCCTGATCAATTGTCCCTTTTATCATTATGTAGTGTCCTTCTTTATCCTTTGTGGTGGATTTAAGTTTAAAGTCTATTTTGTCAGAAATTAATATCGCTACTCATCTTCTTTTTTGCTTATTGTTCGCTTGATATATTTTTTTCCATCCTTTGAGTTTTCGTTTGTTTGTGTCTCTAAGTCTAAGGTGTGTCTCTTGTGGGCAGCATATAGATGGATCTTGTTGCTTTATCCAGTCCAAGACTCTGTGTCTCTTTATTGGTGCATTTAGTCCATTTACATTCAGCGTAGTTATATATAAGTGTTTAGTGTTGTGATTTTGATGCCTTTTTATGTGTGTTGTTGACAATTTCATTTTTCCACTTACTTTTTTGTGCTGAGACGTTTTTCTTTGTAAATTGTGTGTTCCTCATTTTCACAGTATTTGACTTTATGTTTGTTGAGTCGTTATGTTTTTCTTGGTTTTTATTTTGAGTTATGGAGTTGTTATACCTCTTTGTGGTTACTTTAATATTTACCCCTATTTTTCTAAGTAAAAACCTAACTTGTATTGTCCTATATCGCCTTGTATCCCTCTCCATATGGCAGTTCTATGCCACCTTCATTTAGTCCCTCTTTTTGATTATTGTGATCTTTTACATATTGACTTCAATGATTCCCTGTTTTGAGCGTTTTTTTTTTTACATTAATCTTTATTTGTTTTTGTGATTTCCCTATTTGAGTTGATATCAGGATGTTCTGTTCTGTGACCTTGTGTAGTGCTGGTATGTGATATTACTGGTTTTCTGACCAAACAATTTCCTTTAGTATTTCTTTTAGCTTTGGTTTGGTTTTCGCCAATTCTCTAAGCTTCTGTTTATCTGTAAATATATTAATTTCGCCTTCATATTTGAGAAAGAGTTTTGCTGGATATATGATCCTTGGCTGGCAGTTTTTCTCCTTCAGTGCTCTATATATGTCATCCCATTGCCTTCTTGACTGCATGGTTTCTGCTGAGTAGTCTGAACTTATTCTTATTGATTCTCCCTTGAAGGAGGCCTTTCTTTTCTCCCTGGCTGCTTTTAAAATTTTCTCTTTATCTTTGGTTTTGGCAAGTTTGATGATAATATGCCTTGGTGTTTTTCTTTTTGGATCAGTCTTAAATGGGGTTCGATGAGCATCTTGGATAGATATCCTTTCGTCTTTCATGATGTCAGGGAAGTTTTCTGTCAGCAGATCTTCAACTATTCTCTGTGTATTTTCTGTTATAGCTCCCTGTTCTGGGACTCCAATCACATGCAAGTTATCCTTCTTGATAGAGTCCCACACGATTCTTAAGGTTTCTTCATTTTTTTTTAACTCTTTTATCTGATTTTTTTTCAGCTATATTGGTGTTAATTCCCTGGTCCTCCACATTTCCCAGTCTGCATTCTAATTGTTCGAGTCTGCTCCTCTGGCTTCCTATTGCGTTGTCTAATTCTGTAATTTTATTGTTCATCTTTTGGATTTCTGTATGCTGTCTCTCTACGGATTCTTGCAACTTATTAATTTTTCACTATGTTCTTGAATAATCTTTTTGAGTTCTTCAACTGTTTTATCAGTGTGTTCCTTGTTTTTTTCTGTAGTTTGCCTTATTTCATTTCTGAGGTCATCCCTAGATGTCTTGAAGCATTCTGTAAATTAGTTTTTTATATTCTGTATCTGGTAATTCCAGGACTGTATCTTCATTTGGGAAAGATTTTGATTCTTTAGTTTGGGGGGTTGTAGAAGCAGTCATGGTCTGCTTCTTTATGTGGTTTGATGTCGACTGCTGTCTCCAAGCCATCACTAAGATATTGTAGTGATTTATTCTATATTTTCTCATTGAGTCTTATCTTGTTTTATTTTCTTTCAATATATATAAATGGGCTACTAGATTGCGCTGTCTTGATTGTTGTAGCCCTTGACTCACTTATGACGTATTACCAGCTGGTTTGGGCTGTTACCAGATATATATGCCTGAGTCCATTCACTATTCTTGAGTAGAATCTGATTTTGGGTCATCAAGTGTGTGATGCACACTGTCACCTATCCACCTTGAGAAGTAGTGGTGATAGTTGTGTGCACCCGATTCTAGTAGCAGCTGGGGTTCACACTCCAGGGGCGGCAGGATGCTGACAGGTTTCCCCCAAGTGTCAGTGAGATAGGTGTGTCTCTATTCCTAAAGCACCTTGGTGGGAGGGCTCTGCAGCTGTACCTTAGGCCCCCAATGCAAGTACCTCTACAGATTGGTAGGTGTCACCCTCCTTAGACCCCTAAGGCAGGAGGCTAGGTGGTCTGGAGGGAGCGTCAGCCCTCAGTTCCCTGTTGTGGGTCAGTGAGGTCTCTGTTGAATATGCAGAGATATCAGACCTGGGAAACTTGTCTTTCCAGTAAATCTGCTAAAACAAATGCAGTCAGATCCCTATCAGAAATGCCTTTGCATTATAGTAGCCACCTTGTTCTCTGTAGGGATGAAAGCCCCGGACTGTGGATCACATATGCTTGGCTGGAGCTGGTTCTGTGTTTTTAGTCCAATTAGGGAAGGATTTTTGGTCCCTGGGTTTTTTGTGTTTGCTACTCTCAGGCCAGAATAATGGGTCAGGAAAAGACCAAAAAAATAAATAAATAAAGGAAAAAAAAAACATGGAGCAGTTCTCCCTCTGGCTCAGGAAATTCCAACGTTAATGAAGCCGCCTGGGAAGGGGAGGGGAGGGTTCAGAAAAACAGGAGAGTGTAGCACCCCGGAATATAGACAAAGTTACTTATCTTGCTTGGGATGACTGTTTTATCTGAGACTCCCGAGGGGCGCATTGCCTGTGTGTGCTGGCAGGGTAGAGATTTCCCCCGAGTGCCAGGCCCACGTCCCGTGCTTGCGCTGTCTCAGAAGCCACAGTAAGTTCCTCCGCTGCCAGTCCAAAGCCCAGCGTCAAGGTTCCCTGGCTGGGACCCTGCACTCCCGGCTCCAAAAACATTTGCTGCCTCCTGGTGACTTCTCCTCCCGCCAACCCTGTTGCCGTGCCGCCCGCGTGAACCTGCTGGGCCCCCCCAGGTCAGTTCCGGGGGCTGGGGCTGCACCCTGTGTTTGCACCGTCACAGGATGTCGTGTTCAGCTCCCCTGCGCCCAGTCCAAAGCCTGCCAAGGTTCCCCAGCTGGGACGCCGCACTCCTGTCTCCAAAACCAGTTGCTGCCTCCCGGCGACTTCTCCTTCCACCAGCTGCGTCTCCACGCCGCCGGAGCAGACCGGCTGGGCCCCCTCCCGAGGTCAGTTCAGGGGGGTAGGGCTGCGCCCCGTGTTTGCGCTATCACAGGATGGTGTGCTCAACCCCCTTGCACCCAGTCCAAAGCCCGGCGCCAAGGTTTCCTGACTGGGATGCTGACTCCAGGCTCCGAAAACAGTCGCTGCTTCCCCGTAGTTGTTCGTTCCCAGTGTCTGTCACTCAGGTCAGCTCTTTAAATCTGTGTTTTTTGGCCAGCGTTCATAGATTGTCATGTATGTGATCGATTCACTTGTTTTTCCAAGTCTTTGTTCCAAGAGAGATCCGAGGTAGCATCTACCTAGTCAGGCATCTTGGCCCCCTCTCTCCCAAGCTTAGTTTTATTGACTCTCCTTTGTAGGTGATTTTTTGTTTATCTGTAGTCACTCTTAAAATTATCTCTTGGGTTTTGGCAAGTTTGATTATATCTTGGTGACTTTCTTTTGGGATCTTCTTTGTGTGGAGTTCAATGAGCTTCTTGGATAGATATCTTTTCATTTTTCATGATATCGGGGAAGTTTTCTGCCAACAAATCTTCAACAATTCCCTCTGTATTTTCTGTTATCCTCCTACCCCCCCCCCCTTTTCTGGTACTCCAATCGCTTGTAGGTTATTCCTCTTGATATAGTCTCACATCATTCTTTGGGATTTTTTTCAATTCTTTTATATGATTTTCCTCAAATAAGTTGGTGTCAAGTGCTTTATCTTCAATATCACTAGCGCTGACTTCCATTGCCTCAATTTTGCTCCTATGACTTGCTATTGAGTTTCTAATTCTGAAATTTTATTATTAATCTTTTGAATCTCAGTTTGCTCTCTCTCTATGGATTCTTGCAGCATGTTAAATTTGCCATTATGCTCTTGTATACCCTTAAGTTCTTCTATTGCTTTTCTGTGTGCTCCTTGGCTTGTTGTGTGTTTTGCCTGATCTCTTGAAGAGCTCTGTATATAAATCTTTTTTTTAAATTGAACTTTAGATTATGGTTTATAGAACAAACTAGTTTCTCATCAAACAGTACACACATTGTTGTATGAAGTTGGTTAACAACCCCATGACATGTCAACACTCTCCCTTCTCAACCTTGGGTTCCCTATTACCAGCTGTCCTGTTCCCTCCTACCTTCCAGTCCCTGCCCCAGGGCTCGTGCACCCCTTTAGTCTTGTTTTGTTCCATGGGCTTGTTTAATCTTTGGCTGAAGGGCAAACCTCAAGAGTGGCTTCATTACTGAGCTGAAAGTGTGTCTGGGGGCCATACTATCAGGGTTTCTCCAGTCTCTCTCTGGCCAGCAAGTTTGGTCTTTCTTTTTGAGTTAGAGTTTTGTTGTACATTTTTCTCCAGCTCTGTCTGGGACCCTCTATTGTGATCCCTGTCAGAGCAGTCAGTGGCGGTAGCTGGGCACCATCTAGTTGTACTCGACTCAGTCTGGTGGAGGTTCTGTATATAAAACTTTTGTATTCTACCTCCAGTAACTCCAAGAAGTTCTCTTCCTCTGGAAGGTCTTGATTCTTTGTTTTGGGCACTTGCTGAAGCTGTCATGGTCTGCCTCTTTATGTGATTTGATATTGACTGTTGTCTCTGAGCCATCAATAAGTTATTATATTTATTTATTTTATGTTTGCTTACTGTGTCCTAGCTTCTTGTTTTGTATTGATATGCCCAAATTGGCTAGTCGTGTGAGCTAGTTTGATTATTGGTGTCTTTGAAGCTCTCATATCCTGTCACAAGGTGGTTACAGCTGTTACTAGGTATGTGAGCACAGGAGTCAGTGTACTTTTCTTGTATGGATTCAGCTCACGTGTTCAGGTAGTCGGTCACCAAGTGTGTGGTGCAGGCTCTCACCTACAGTACTAGATGGGCAGGGGTGATTGGAGTAAGCTCAGGTATCTGGCTGCAGTAGGTGATCATGCACTGATCAAGGCATGGGGCTGATGGCTGTCCATGAGTGTCTGGGAGGAAAGTGTCCATGTTCCCTAGAGGATGTTGGTTAGTGAATTTTGCAGCTGAACTATGGGCATCCAATGCTGTTGGCTGTAAAGACAGGGAGGCACCACTTATTCTTGGACCTCTGTTGTGGGTGGCTAGGTGGTGTGAGTGCAGCCACCAGTCCTCAGGCCCCTGATGTGGGTACTTGAGGACCCTGCTTAAAATATGTAGAGCAGTGTCAAATGTCATGAATCTGCCACTCTACCTTACAGCTAATAACAGTTGATAATAGGCTCCAGGTATATAACCTATTGTAGTGTGCCAAGGGCCTATGCTGTTGAAATGGGCCCACAAAGGTCTATGCAGGGGTGAAAGGCATTCAATATCTGTGGATCCCTTATGTCTGTACCTAGGCAAAGGGTCTGTGTCTGCCCTGTGTTCCCAGCTCAGGGGAGCTGGTAGATTATTTTTTCCTTTTTGTTAATTTGTTCCCTCTCCAAAGTAGGCAGAATTGTTCAGGGTGGGCAACGGGTCCTACTTCCAGCCCAGGGGATGTGGCAATTGCTGAAGCCAGCCCAGTGCCCAGTGAAGAGTAGGGAGGAGACAAGTAAAAGGGACAGAGGTTCTTCTCAAAAGCAGTGTTTTTTGATCGGAGTGGTAGGTTAGATGCATGTACTTATCTTTTGCCAATTGAATGCTGCTTTTCACTGGTTCTAGGGGCTTAAGTAGACTCTGTGCCTCTCAGTGTTTCCCAATGTGGAAAATGCATCCTGAACACGACTGCTTGCCTCACCATACACACAGCAGTTGATCCAGCCTGCGCAGGGTGACAGTTCCCATTGGGTCAATCTGACAGCTCCTCACTCCTGAACAGTCTTTCCCACTCTCTGCCACTCTGTCCAATTCCTCAATTGCCTTTGACGTTCAGGGCTCTAAGATTGTCATATCAATTAACTTGTTTTTTTGGGGGGGGTCTTTGTTGTAAGAGAGGCCACAAGAAGTGTCTAACTACTCTGCCATCTCATCCCTTCCTCCTCAATTGATTTTTAACAAATGTGAAAAAGCCATTCAACAAAAAGTTTTCACAACAAATGGTGCTAATACAACAGGATAGCTATGTTTAAAAAAGTGAAACTTGACCCATATTTAAACTGTATAGAAAAGTTTGCTCAAAAAGTAGCATAGATAGAAATGTAAAACCTAAAAATATAAAACTATTAGGAGAAAACATAACAATCTTTGTCACATAGGGTTACACAGAGTTCTCACATACAACACCCAAAGGACAATCTTTAAGAGAAAAATTTTGAAAGCAAAATTAAAAATTTTGCTCTGCAAAAAGCACTGTTAAAAGAAAGGAAAGCCGCTCCACAGATTGGGAGAAATCATTTACAAATAACATAACTGGCAAAGGACTTGTATCCAGAATGTATAAAGAAATCTAAAAATTCAACAATAAGAAAAGGAAAAATAGGACAAAAGATTTAAACAGACACTTCACCAAAGAAGATATTCAGATGATAAATAAGTATATGCAAAGTTGCTCAACACATTAGTCAACAGAGAAATGAAATGAAAACCACAATGACATATCACTACACAACTGTCAAAATGGCATATTAGAGATATAAAGTGCTGGTGAAGACGTGGAGCAACCAGAACACTCATATATTTATGGTGGGACTGAAAAATGGTACAGAAACTTTAAAAAGCAGTTTAGTAGGCAGTTATACTCTCCAGCATTTACCCTTGAGAAATAAAAAATTATGTTCACACAAAAACTTGTATATGAAGGTTTATAACAATTTTACTCATAACTGCAAAAACCGAAAACATCTCACATTTCCATCAACCAACAAATGGTACATTCACACAATGAAATACTACTTAACAATAAATAGAAATGAACTATTGATTCTTGTAACAATATGGAAGAATCTTAAACACATTTTGCTAAGTGAAAGAAGTCAGACCACGAAGGGTACTTATAATTCCATTCACATGACATTCTGAAAAAGTCAAAACCATAGAGATGAAGAACAAGCCAGTGATTTGTAGGGTCTGGGCATGGGGTAAGGGGTAGACTACAAAAAGGACTGCCCAGAGAAATTACCGGGGTGGTCGAACTGATCTGTATTGTACTAGGATGGTAGATACATGACTCTATGCATGTGTCAAAATCCATAGAACTATATGCCATAGTGAATTTTATTGTATGTAAATTAAAAAGAATGAAAATTTAGGATTTTTTTACTTATCAAATTTGCAAAGATTTACAGAGAGAGAGAGAGAAAGGCCATGCAGTGATTATGTGGAGCAATATTCACATTCATACACTACTGATGGGAATGTAATTTGTACAACTGTACTTATGAGAATTCAGCAATACCTTTTAGGTGCACTGGAATTGCTCCATCATTTGACCCAGTAATTTCAATTCAAGGAATTATTTCGAAAGAAATATAGATGCACACAAAGATTAATATACAATGAAGTTCATTACATTTTAATTTTATAGACAAAGTTGGTAATTTCCAAAATGTCCAACATGAGATCACCTAATAAAATTTTGTTAGGTCCATATGAAATAATATTATGTCGCTCTTAAAACTATGTTTTCAAAAGAATATTAATGATGCGGAAATATGCTCATGCTATTTCAAGAGAAAAAAAGATTTAGAATAAGCTATACATACAGTATGATGTCAATTGTTTTAAAAATGTGTTTTTTATCAAGACATACACTCAAATGTTACTAGATATTGTCTTCTGGGTTATAAAATTATAAGTGTTCTTTACTTTTTAATTTAAGCTTATCTTCTTATGTTTTTTTTTTAACAATGATCGTCTGTTACTTTTATCATTGAGAAAAGCATTTTTATTAAAAACAACAGCAAACAAACCCAGCCAAATCCATGATCTTTTCAGTTGTTGTCTTCACTCAAAAGGCCACACTGTTGTCCACTGTGTGCTTGTCCTCTTGCTTCCTCAGGTACTGCAATCTCTGCAGATAAACACCTGCCAAAGTGAGAGTGAGTGGGAGCATCTGTCCAAGAGCATGAAACCTCTAAATTAAACTGGCGTAGTCAGTCAGATGCTGAAAGTGGTGTCAATCTCCATGACATTAGGAGAGATGCCTTTAAAAGCTAAAATGCTCACCTTATGTAAGTAGGAGTTTCCCTTCTTCTAAATCTCTTCCATAAAAGAATCTTTCAAAGCCCTTCCTCAAAGCAGCTCTTGTTTTGATTTTAGATATTCCCGCATGCCCTGGAGAATGACAAATAATAGGTCCGAGGATTGACCTTTTATCGTACCATTTCTTTATGCCAGATGTGGTTTTCGGTGATGCCTGGAGCCATTCTGGAGCCCCAGTGGCACAGTGGTTAAGTGTTTGGCTGCTAACTAAAAGGTCGACAGTTCGAATCCACCAGCCACTCTTTGGAAACCCTATGGGGCAGTTCTACTCTGTCCTGTAGGGTTGCTACAAGTCAGAATCGACTTGATGGCAACAGGTTTGTTTTTCATTTGGGAGCCATTCTGCCCACTGTCCTGTCCAATCCATCATTTCTTTACTTTTTAAATGGGCTCTTCAGTACCATTTGTGCTATCTCCTTTTGCCTTGATCCCTTTAACATCCTGTCACTATACCAGTGCGTTTTTCTAAGTTGCCAACCCTGTTTTGAATTGTTTCTCAATTCGGGCCAACAGATACCTCCACAAAGTCAGCCCTACCTGAGAACAGTGGCTGGTGGTGACTCGCACAAGTACCGAGGGATGCAGTGCAGTACAACTTATGTCCAATACACTAAAAAGAGTTAAGGATTTATGAAGTAAGGCTCAGTTCTGACTACATTCTAGTAAAGGATTTTATGGCTTCCCTCTCTCACTTCTCTTCTCCTCACAAGCATCAGAGAGATGTCAGATTTGCTTCCTTCATTCATGTAGGTTTCTATCCAAAGAGACTGAAGTAAACTAGTCCAATATGAACTCAAAATGTCAAGCAACTATGTTACTCCAGTATGGGATTTCATAGCCTGCCTTTGCCTTCCTCTCCAGAGGGCAACCTGGGTGTCACTCCCAACAACATTCACTAAGGTTTTCTTCACTCATTCACAATGAAGCTCATTCCAGATGGGAGGTGTTGCAAGTAGGTGGCCTAGGGGGAGAGGAAGGAAAGGATATCTGTTGAAACTCATCAGGGTAGGATAGGAAATGGAAAGAGGTTAGTGAGAGCTAGGAAGGCAGTAGAAGGACACTGAGGAAGAAAGGGAGGCAAGACCCAGAGTAAGGCATCAGAAGCTGTGACCAGGGATATCCTGAGGATTCGTTAAGAATGTATTTGAAAGGCCTAAGGCTTTCCACTTCCGCCATGCCCTATCCTGCCCATTCCCAAGAGACATAAAAGAAAACTAACCAGGACTCTTGATACTGTTTACTACTAAGCCATAAACTCTCTGTGCTTATATTACATATCTCCGAAGCCAAGTCCTCATTTACAATGACCAAATCAGAAGAAAATGGGAGGCTTGGATGGGGCAAGCCCTCCTACTAGTATTTCTTGATCAGTTGAGATACCAGGATTAGATCCTTGAGCTGGAGTCCCTAGAATTGTTGGCCTTGGCTACAGCTCCCCAGTGGCTGCTTTGGGATCAACTGGGGAGTGGGCATTAGGCTGATCAGCATAAGTATTCCCCAACTGCAGAGGTAAGTATAACAGATTCAACCCCAACCTGAGCATTCATCCCTGTTTGGGTCTTAAAAGCTGTGAAGAAGGAAATAATGAGAAAAGAAGGTGACTCTCAATGTCATAGACATGAGCCAAAAAAGTGTCTGTGGAAGGAGAAAGATATGGCTTTTATTTGCTTTGCTCAGCAATGTCTATCTTAGTCAGGGGGCTGAAGGAAAAACAAAGATGGTGAGCTCAGGGATTGGAATTACTTTCAAATCAGTTGGCTGCTCTCCTTCTTTTGTTGTTGAAACCCAAGCCTCTCTGCTGGCCTACATTCCAGCACTGGGGATTCAGCAATTTTTAACTCTTCAAGGCCTAACAAGGCATGTATTATGCCATATTTTGGGGATTTATCTTTTTGTGAGCATGGGGTGTTTTTCAAGGGAAATAATAGTTCATATACACACATACCTGAGTATACTACAACTTCGAAAAAGAGAAATGAGGAAAGAGGGCTAAACATGCAGTTGAAAAAGCAAACTGTGTTCTTTTTGTTGAGTGATGCCTTGTGAAGCTGAGATGAAGAGAGGCTGTAGTCATCCTCTGCCGCTTCTTCCTTTTTTTCCCCCTCACGTGAAGTCTTCTATTAGCTTCTCCTGCTGGGGAATAAATATAAACCAGCCCCCACAGGAGGGCATGGACTGTGTGAGGGCCCAGTAACTCTAACACAGTGGTTCTTAAACTTTTGTTGGAATATTGACTCGTTTGAAGAATATAATGAAACCACAAATGCTCTCTTCAAGAAAATGTACTTACAAGAAAAATATCTGCATGCAATGTCAGAGGGTTCAGAAACACTCTCCTGTCCTAAGCTTTACCCTCCTACACTCAAGGCAATCTCTCTGCATCAATTTCCAACCCTCCTCCCCAACTGTAAGGAGAACATCTACAAAAAAAAAAAAAATGGGCTGCTAAATTGGATGTGTCCTGACTCTAGAATGACTTTGACAAAGTGGTTTTGTTATTTACTGATTGATACGAGCTTTCTTTTGTGATCTTTATCCTAAAAGCTGAATTAAATAATTAATAGGGCTATGTCTTGTTCTAGTTAATCAACATGTGTGTTTTTAAAGTACTGTGCCTAGTTTCTTTTAAGGGCAATACTAACTCACTCCTCAAGTCAGAGACTTAGAAGCCAAAGTACATTATAGAACACAGCCAACAAAAGCTTGTACCATATAAAAAATTTTGATTCAAAGGAAATCCTTTCATGCCATTTCAAGCTGACCAGCCCACTGCTCTTTCAAAGGAGTTAGGAGATGACCATAGCAGTCCAGCCCACTGTTCTAAGGGCTAGCAACTCCCTTAGCTGTCCTCACCAAGGATTGTTGCTCATTCTCCCACACCTGAAATGTGACAGGCTAGGAAGGAGTAAATGTATAGCACATAGCAAGGTGCCAGGTATAGAGCAAGCACTCAGGAAAAGAGGTGGAGGGTCATTTTACCTGGGCATTCTGCCAACCAATACCTCAGTGCAATGTGCAAACCATTCCTTTTGCATCTTATAACAACCACACCACTTTTCTGAGGCTCATACTACTATCCAACTACAGCCCCTCCTCTGTTACATTTGCACAGTTGTTATGTGCCAATCTTTATTCCTCACAGTTACTGAAGCCTTTTATACATGCCCCACAGTGTTTGTTCTCAGCCTAGCTTCTGCTATAATTCTGGGTTACTTCAATATCCATGTAAATGATCATCTGGCATCCTAGCTTCATAGGTTCTTGACCACTATATTTCTGGAATTGTGACATTCCAAAACATACTCTCTGATCAACAGCTCCTATCATTCCAGTTTTCCAATTATCTGAAACCCATCTTGATTTCACATCTTGATCTCCCTCCTGACCTTACTTCCTTCCCTACCCAGCCCAGATCCTCAAGTCCATTTCTGTGTAATTCCTCTCTTGCTGTCCACCCCTCAATCAATCAAGGTTAGCTCTGGGTACCCAAATGGTATTTGTGGCAATGGTCTAAGACTATATTTTCTGACGATTTCTAATCCAGTTTCAAACTAATTTCTCACTTTAATACCATAAGCTCTCCTGGTAATGTCCCCACTCCAGCCAGCCTTTTTGCCTAGATATTCCTTACAGACTGGTTCATACCCAACTCCCCCCCCCCGCCCCGGTCATCCTGTTCCAGCAAACTGTTTTGTCTTGTTTTTTGACCCTGGTCAGCTTCCTCTCCATCATCCACCTCTGCAATTTCAAATCTACACCACCCTTGACAAGTTCCCTTCCTTAATCCTATCCCTATCTCTATGCTCTAGTAAAGAGGTAGCTTTTTTATCCCCATGTCCTACAGCCATAAGTTTCACTCTCCCATCCTCACTTGCATCATCTCTTAGAATCTCATTCCATCTGTTATCATCCCTCTCTCCTATATCTACAATGATTTTCTTCTTAGTTCCTCCTGCCCATGGTCTGAAAACACACTCAATTTTCTCCCATATTAAAAAGGGAGTTTATATAATTAACTATGGGGCTTTGAAGGAGTGGTTTAACCTATATTCTAGTTGGCATATCTGTAAACAGAAAGAGGGTGCCTCATGGAGCAGTAATGACTAAGCACACTAAATAAGAGTAAGGAAATATGAGCCTGGTGAGTGGTGATCAGGAAAGCAGAGGCCTACCTGTAAAATGCAGGTAGGGGTATAGCTGGGGTAAAGTTGACAGGGGAAGACTGTGAGTACCAGCCACTGGAGCAAGCCCCTGACTGTGAGGATGCGGTTTCTGATCAGTCAATGATCACTCTGGTCATACCCAAGGAGCTCTGGTCATACCCAAGGAGCAACTGGCAGCAGTTTTAGAAGATGCAAGCACCATGCAACATCTGCAAGTAGCCAAGACTAAAATGCAGGTATAGAAATGGAGTATTTCATGGAAGACACAATATTAAATATGACATATATGTGGCACATGTGCTGCTACTCCCCTTCTCCCACCCTCAACAGACAACACTAATCAGTTATAACCCTCTTTCACACTGAGCTGGGACCTGGCTTCAGAATCCATTTTAACATATATTCCAGGCAGGCACTCTTAATCAATTGGAGATGGCACTTGAGATGAAGTCTATCTGCTATCCTTGTACTAGACAGAAAAGTCCCCAGGAAAAAGAATTAGAAAATAGGAGTAAGCTTCAGGAGTAAGCACTTTGAAGAGAGCTTGGACGTTGTAGGCAACAGGCGGGGACAAGCTGAGCCCTTGGAGATCACAGAGCAGGCGCCCAATTAATGTCTGTTGATGATTCATTTTTTCATTCAACAAACATTTAATGAGGCCTACAATGTGCACTGGTTAGGCACTGGGAATACAAAGATGAATAAGGCACTGTCCTTGCCCTTAAGGAACTTAGAGTCTGGTAGACGAGAGCCATAGACACGGACAATGATAATACAACCTGATAAGTGCTAGGACACTTAGCAGGTTGTATTATATTCATCCGAGCAGGATTTCTTCGGAGAAGCACCCTTCCAGGTTGCTGCTGGATCCATGAAGAGAAGCCTGAGTCCTCCCAGTCACCAGGGCATGTTGTTGTTTCTGTCACATGGTGAGTGTCCCAAGAACTAACAATAATAATAATAGCTGTGATTTATAGAGTGTCTATAACATACACTTTACAAATATCCTCATGGAAACCATGCAAACTAATTATTATATTACAGATGAAGAAACTGAGGTTTAATGAGGTTAAGTAACATGCTTAGATCATACAGCTAGTAAGCAGGTTTCAAATTCAGCTTTGACCAACTCTGAAGTATTTTTTCTGTGTTTTTATGGTAACCTTCATTCAGGCTTAATACAACAACTGTTCAACAGTCTCTTATTTGGAAATAGGAGCAAAAGCAATAGATTAGTGGTCAAGGCAGGGACTAAAGGCTCCATCTGGTTTCCCACCCTAAATGGCAAAGAAAAAAAAGGCAGAGAAATGATTTCACACTAGCATACCATTGAAAACCTTGAGGTCAGTTTTTCTTTCTTTCTTAACCCCAACATCCTCAGTTACTACTCAAAATATAAGCATCTCTAGTCAACTACATTCTTTTAATCCTTGTCGTGGTCAACACCATTATCAGCAGCAACAATAGTTTATTTATCATTTGGCATATTCTAGGCCTGTTCTAAACAATTAACATAGTCTTATTAAATCCTTACCTTCCCCCACCGAAATTGTTGCAAACACACACTATTATTATCTTTATCTTACATAAGAGAAAACAAAGTCCTAGAGAGGTGAAAAACCAAGCTCAAGACCACATTGCTTGTGTCAGAACAAAGTTTTGATCCTAGGGCTGTCTAGTCCCAAGGCCCACACGCTCACTGTACTGCTTTGTTGTCCTGCTCAGGGCTCCCTCCCCTAGCCTTACCTCCTCCTGTTATTCTCAAGGTTGGCCATTTGTAAAAGGCCCTCTGAAAAACTCTGTTCTACTTAAATATAATATCCCTACTTTTCATTCTAGTCACAGAAAGCTCATTCTGTGAATCCCCAGGGTCAATATTCTGAGTCTTATATGGAGAATTTCCCAAAAAACATTGCTTTGAGAAGAAAAAAATACTGGATATGTTTAGATTTTTAATCATTGAATGTATTTTTTTGCTTGGATGTGTACTCATAAACATCTTCAAATCCTTAAGCAAAATAAAATAATTGAGCCAATAACAACTAAGGTTTTCTCTTTTCTGAGTAGATCTTAGGTATAAAAAGAGCCACTGAAAAGTAAGCTTCCACTTTTGGTAAAACAACCTTGGGAGACATGTAGCAGGGAGAGTAGGGATGCTACTGATGAAAAGGAACAGGAACTTAGGAACCTGAACTTAAGAACACTATAATAGGCCTACTGCTGTTCAGGCGGCTTCCTGAGAACTAATGTTTCTCATATGGCTCTCCCTAAGAAAAAGTCTTGCAAAACCTGTGCATCCAAGCCCTGGTCCAAAGAAACAATTAACATATCAACCATCACTTGCATCCATCTAAAGAACATGAGAGGATCTTTTATCAAGGCCAGTGGTGGAAGTAGGGGGATACACATTTGCCAAAGTCAGAAAGCTTTCACTTTTCCTTCTCCATCACCCTAAATTTCCCCTAAGTTCTATTATGTCTACAATTTTATAACCTCTTAAATACGTTCCTTTTTGTCCACTCCCACTCCTTCTGCCTTAGATCATTTCTCATCTTAATCATTACAACTGATCTTCCTGTTCAGATTTGTGAGCCTTCCAGAACATACTCCACACTACTGCCAGAGTGACCTTCAAAACTCTTAAACTTCTTAAAACTCTGTAAAGTCTCCCCTTCACCCTCATAATGAAATCCAAATTCCATGGCATATTATATAAGTATCTTTGTATATATCTGATCAATATTTCCAGCCTCATTTATACTATTCATAGTGCCCCCAACACATCATTCTATTTCCAATGTTCATGCCTTTGTACATGAAGGTTCTTCCCTCTGTTTCTGCCTGGTTAACCTTTGGTTCTTTTAACACTCAACTAAAGAATCAGTTCCTCTGACCTCTGACATCTCCAGACCCAGTCAAATGATTTCTCTTCTGAACCCCCACAGAGCCTTGTACATACCTCTACTGTAGAGCATACCATACTGTTGTAATTATCTGTGTACATGTCGATCTCTCTCACTAGACTGGGAACTCCTTGAGGGCAGGGACTGTGTCTATTTCGTCTCCACATCCCCATCACCCAGCACAATGTCTGGCAGCTCAAGAGGCAGCAGAGAGGAGAAGCTGAAGATGCAGGAGAGAAAACAATAAAGTAATATTCTTGAGTAGGGACATAATACATATATGCTGAATGAGATGAAGCTGTAGAGAAATGCATTTCAGCTCCATATTGCAAAGAGATGCCAAAAGAAGAAATGAGCTGATTCAGGAAGGAGTTCCTCATCACTGAATTTAATCAGTGGCTAAAAGATCATTTGTTGGGGATATTATAAAAGGACTTGAATTGAGGTCAGATTGAAATAACCTAGAGGCCTGTTTCGGATAGTAGACTCCCAAGGTCCTTCCATTCTTGAGATTCTAAAAAATCAAAAATTTTTGGCATAATCTCAAGAGAAGCCATTACTCTGACCCTTAGCTCTACATGTTACAGACCTCTGAGTGAATCATGGCTCCCAGAGTTGTGGCAAGTGCTGAGGCCTCACTCCCACCCTTATTGCTTTGATTGCAAACTTACAACATAACCCATTCTCCAGTGGCCCTCTTCCCAGTTGAACCTTGGGCTTGGAGGTCCAAAAGGCCAACAACAAAAAGAAGGATCTCATGACCAAAGTATCTTCCACCACCTGCTACCTAAAGCTTTAAATTTCCTCCTTAAAGCCATAGTGCCTTCAATCAATGCTTCTTAAAAGGCCATTTAATTTCATTTGGAAAGATATTGTAAGCTGGTATCAAACAAGCTTATACTGGGAGTAGATTAAAGCATCCCCTCACCAAGCACATCATGAGATCATCTAGTCCAATCTTCTCCCTTTATCCACCCACAAAAATAAAATAAATACATGTCTCTAACTCTAGCTGTTTCTCCAACCGTAAAATAAGAAGGTTGTATTGAATTATTTCCCATATCCCTTTTACTCTGGATATTCCATAGATCCAAAGAGTTTCTGAGCCTATGTTTTACACCAATGAAAGAGACACATTGATGGTATCTGTTCTTCCTATTTCATCAGGTTGTTACAAAGGTCAAATAAACATGTTTATGAAAGGCTTCTACAAAACTATAAAATGCTATATTAATTTAAGGAATTATTTTTGGACATTAAGCTATAAGAGAAGAGTTAAATGAAGTATGCTCTGCCATTTATTATATGAGTTACCTTAGCAAACTTACTCTACATTTCTGGGATGAATCACAGGGTTATGGTGAAGATTAAATGGGAACATGTGAAACAGGCACATAGTAAAAATCATTTTCACTTTCCCTGATTGAAACCCTCTTAGAATCTCAGGAATAAATGAGATCTTCAAGTGCATGTTGTGGTCTAATCTCTCATTCTATGCAAAGAGATTCTCAAATTCTCTCCCAAGTGACCATACAAACCTCTAGGTATCACTTCCAGGAGCCCTTTCATCTTTGTACAATTCTTAAATCTGCTTCTCCATTATAATTAAAACTGCCTTCAAAAGCAGCAAAATCGACTGTCCCCGACTTCATAAGAAATCTGAAAACAGACCACAAAACCTCTCTCCCTTTCATAAAGCTCTCTCCTCCAAGTTAAATACTTCCAATTCCTATGATCGTGTCTGTCAGTTTGCCATACTGTTGGGGCTTGCCTGTTGCTGTAGTGCTGGAAGCTATGCCATCGGAATTCAGATACCAGCAAGGTCACCCATGGAGGACAGGTTTCAGCTGAGCTTCCAGACTAAGACACACTAGGAAGAAGGACCTGGCAGTCTACTTCTGGAAAGCATTAGCCAGTGAAAACCTTATGAATAGCAGCGGAACACTGTCTGATATAGTGCTGGAAGATGAGCCCCCTGGTTGGAAGGCACTCAAAAGATGACTGGGGAAGAGCTGCCTCCTCAAAGTAGAGTGAGCCTTAATGACATGGATGGAGTAAAGCTTTTGGGACCTTCATTTGCTGATGTGGCACAACTCAAAATGAGAAGAAAGAGCTGCAAACATCCATTAATAACCGGAACCTAGAATGTATGAAGTATGAATCTAGGAAAATTGGAAAATGTCAGAAATGAAATGGAACGCATAAACATTGATATCCTAGGCATTAGTGAGCTGAAACGGACTGGTATTGGCCATTTTGAATTGGATGATCTTTATAGTCTACTATGCTGGGAGTGACAACTTGAGGATGGTGTTGCATTCATTGTCAAAAAGAACGTTTCAAGATCTATCCTGAAGTACAACGCTGTCAGTGATAGGATAATATCCATACGCCTACAAGGAAGACCAGTTAATACTACTATTATTCAAATTTACGCACCAACCACTAGGGCTGAAGATGAAGAAATAGAAGATTTTTATCAGCTGCTACAGTCTGAAATTGATCGAACATGCAATCAAGATGCATTGATAATTACTGGCGATTGGAATGCGAAAGTTGGAAACAAAGAAGAAGAATCAGTAGTTGGAAAATATGGTCGTGGTGACAGAAACAATGCTGGAGATTGAATGATAAAATTTTGCAAGACCAACGACTTCTTCATTGCAAATACCTTCTTTCACCAACATAAATGGCGACTATACACATGGACCTCACCAGATGGAACACACAGAATTCAAATTGACTACATCCGTGGAAGGGGACAATGGAAAAGCTCAATATCACCAGTCAGAACAAGGCCAGAGGCTGATTGTGGAACAGACCATCAACTGCTCATATGCAAGTTCAAGCTGAAACTGAAGAAAATCAGGGCAAGACCACAAGAGCCAAAATATGACCTTGAGTATATCCCACCTGAATTTAGAGACCATCTGAAGAATAGATTTGACACATTGAACACTAGTGACCGAAGACCAGAGGAGTTGTGGAATGACATCAAGGACATCATCCATGACGAAAGCAAGAGGTCACTGAAAAGAAAGAAAAGACCAAGATGGATGTCAGAGGAGACTCTGAAACTTGCTCTCGAACATGGAGCAGCTAAAGCAAAAGGAAGAAAGGATGAAGTAAAAGAACTGAACAGAAGATTTCAAAGAGTGGCTCGAGAAGACAAAGTAAAGTATTATAATGACATGTGCAAAGAGCTGGAGATGGAAAACCAAAAGGGAAGAACACACTCGGTGTTTCTCAAGCTGAAAGAACTGAAGAAAAAATTCAAGCCTCGAGTTGCAATAGTGAAGGATTCTATGGGGGAAAATATTACATGATGCAGGAAGCATCAAAAGACGATGGAAGGAATACACAGAATCATTATACCAAAAAGAATTAGTGGATGTCCAACCATCTCAAGAGGTAGCATATGATCAGGAACCAATGGTACTGAAGGAAGAAGTCCAAGCTGCTCTGAAGGCATTGGCGAAAAACAAGGCTCCAGGAATTGATGGAATATCAATTGAGATGTTTCAATAAACGGATGCAGCGCTGGAGGTGCTCACTCGTCTATGCCAAGAAATATGGAAGACAGCTTCCTGGCCAACTGACTGGAAGAGATCCATATTTATGCCTATTCCCAAGAGAGGTGATCCAACCGAATGTGGAAATTATAGAACAATATCATTAATATCACACCCAAGCAAAATTTTTCTGAAGATCATTCAAAAACTGCTGCAGCAGTATATCAACAAGGAACTGCCAGAAATTCAGGCTTGTTTCATTAGAGGACGTGGAACCAGGGATATCATTGCTGATGTCAGATGGATCCTGGCTGAAAGCAGAGAATACCAGAAGGATGTTTACCTGTGTTTTGTTGACTATGTAAAGGCATTCGACTGTATGGATCATAACAAACTATGGATAACATTGCGAAGAATGGGAATTCCAGAACACTTAATTGTGCTCATGAGGAACCTTTACATAGATCAAGAGGCAGTTGTTCACACAGAACAAGGGGATACTGATTAGTCTTAAGTGAGGAAAGGTGTGAGCCAGGGTTGTATTCTTTCACCATACCTATTCAATCTGTATGCTGAGCAAATAATATGAGAAGCTGGACTATATGAGGAAGAAAGGGGCATCAGGATTGGAGGAAAACTCATTAACAAACTGCGTTATGCAGATGACACAACCTTGCTTGTTGAAAGTGAAGAGGACTTGAAGCACTTACTAATGAAGATCAAAGACCACAGCCTTCAGTATGGACTGCACCTCAACATAAAGAAAACAAAAATCCTCACAACTGGACCAATGAGCAACATCATGATAAACAGAGACAAGATTGAAGTTGTCAAGGATTTCATTTTACTTGGATCCACAATCAACAGCCATGGAAGCAGCAGTCAAGAAATCAAAAGGTACACTGCATTGGGTAAATCTGCTGCAAAGGACCTCTTCAAAGTGTTGAAGAGCAAAGATGTCACCTTGAAGACTAAGGTGCGCCTGACCCAAGCCATGGTATTTTCAATCGCATCATATGCATGTGAAACCTGAACGATGAATAAGGAAGAGCAAAGAAAAATTGATGCCTTTGAATTGTAAAAAAAAACACTAGTTTTTTTTTTTTTTTGAATTGTGTGGTGGCGAAGATTACTGAATATACCATGGACTGCCAGAAGAATGGATAAATCTGTCTTGGAAAAAGTACAACCAGAATGCTCCTTAGAAGCAAGGATGCCAAGACTGGGTCTTACATACCTTGGACTTGTTTTCAGGAGGGATAAGTCTCTGGAGGAGGTCATCATGCTTGGCAAAGTACAGGGTCAGAGGAAAAGAGGAAGACCATCAACGAGGTGGATTGACAAAGTGGCTGTAACAATGGGCTCAAGCATAACAAGATTGTAAGGATGGCTCAGGACCGAGCAGTGTTTCATTCTGTTGTGGATGGAGTCGCTATGAGTCGGAACCGACTCGAGGGCACCTAAAAACAACAATTCCTATGATGAATCTCATAGGACCTAAATTCAAGTCCCTCTCTGTATCTTGGATGTTCTTTTCTAGCTCCCTCTTAGAAAGTTGCTCTTAGAATTGAAACAAAACCATCAAGTGAAACAGGATTCTTATCTCCTTGTATATAAATATTTTTCCAGTGAGAGCTCAAGTGATTAGCTCCATATTGGAGGGTCTGAAAGTCTTCAAGCAGGTACAAATCTTATGACCAGTAAGTGAAGCACTTCTTAATGGGATATGGGAAGGCCAAAGAGAGGCTGCCAGTACTAAAAGCAAATAGATCTCCACATAATTTTCCAAATGTTTGCCCTCACCTCTATATTTGCCCAAACTAAGAATATAGGACATTATAAACATTGCAAGCTTCCAGGGCTACCTGGAAGGAATCGTATTATCACATCCAAAGACACATTTTGAATGATCTTCTACACTGATGGGTCCTAGTATATGCAGGTGACATCTGTACTTTTCCCACCAGAATCTTAGTTCCTGAGATATTTGCCTATTTTTCTCCGAAGCTGGCAATTAAAGATTAAGGGTAATAAGTGGAATATACATATGCATGTGCAAGTGCACGCGCGCACACACACACATTGCTGAACATCTGAATGGAAACACACACCACATTCATGTATGGGACGATTAAAAACATGATAGCTCTCCCCAAATTAATCTATAAATTCAATGGCATTCCAATAAAAATTCCAAAGATATTCATGGTGAGAGCTTTACAAGCTGTATCTAATGTTCACCTGGAAGAATAAGTACATGAGAATAACTACAAATTAAAAAAAAAAAAAAAAACTAGGGACTGGTCCTATGAGATAAAGTCATCAGTAAAAACTAGACATATAGGGAAGAACAGCAGCCACATTCTCTCAATACAGCCATTATTAAAATACAGTCATAAATTTAAAAAAAGTAGTTCTAACCAGAAATCCTCAACATGAAGCATCATAGTAAAGAGCTATTTGATCAAAAAAGAAATGTGAATTATGATCAAACGCTATTTAATAAACAACAAAATAAGAACATTACATTTGAAAACTTCTGGATTCAGCCAATAGTATATACATGATACTATATGTAATACGGAGCCCTGGTGGTGCAGTGGTTAAAGCCACCGACTGCTAACCAAAAGGTCAGTGGTTCAAAACCAACAGTGGGTCCACAGGAGAAAGATGTGGCAGTCTGCTTATGTAGAGATTTACAGCCTTGGAAACCCTATGAGATCAGTATGAGTTGGAATTGACTCGATGGCATTGGGTTTGCTTGGTATGTGTAGTATAGCCTTAACTTTTCTTATTATAAAATAACGAAACAACTTATAATGAAAACTACACAGATAAAATAAAAAATTAGAAAAATATATAAATCAGGTTTGGAAGAGTACATTAAAATAAAAAAAATTTTTTTCTTCCAAAAAGGAGTATAAAGAATTTCACTGAATGTAAAATATGTTGAAATGGAAACAAAAACAAAAATGGAAAAAAAGGCTTCAAGGGCAGATAGCCTTATACTTTTTTTTAATTTCTAAGAGCAGATAGGAGTTTAAAAAAACAAAAAGAGGAAAGGACTTGAAGCACTTACTGATGAAGATTAAAGACCACAGCCTTCAGTATGAATTACACCTCAACATAAAAAAACAAAAATCCTCATAACTGGACCAATAAGCCATATCATGATAAACAGAGACAAGATTGAAGTTGTCAAGGATTTCATTTTACTTGGATCCACAATCAACAGCCATGGAAGCAGCAGTCAAGAAATCAAAAGACATATTGCACTGGGCAAATCTGCTGCAAAGGACCTCTTTAAAGTGTTGGAGAGCCGAGATGTCACCTTGAAGACTAAGGTGTGCCTGACCCAAGCCATGGTATTTTTGATTGCATCATATGCATGTGAAAGCTGGACAATGAATAAGGAAGACCAAAGAAGAATTTGTGCTTTTCAATTGTGGTGTTGGCAAAGAATATTGAATATACCATGGACTGCCAAAAGAACAAACAAATCTCTTTTGGAAGAATTACAACCAGAATGCTCCTTAGAAGCAAAGATGGAGAGATTGTGTCTTACATACTTCGGACATGTTGTCAGGAAGGATCAGTCCCTGGAGAAGGACTTCGTGCTTGGTAAAGTACAGGGTTAGCGGAAAAGAGGAAGACCCACAACGAGACGGATTGACATAGTGGCTGCAACAATGGGCTCAAGCATAACAACGATTGTGAGCATGGTGCAGAACTGGACAGTGTTTCATTCTGTGGTACATAGGGTCACTATGATTTAGAACCAACTTGACAGCAGCACTTAACAACAAGAGCAGATAATTTCCACATGACATAAGGCATGACAAATACAGAAATATATGTAAAGCTAGCATAATCTCAATGCTAACGCCCGTCAAAAAAAGCACAGAGAAAAATACAGACCCATTTCACTTTTAAATATGTTTTAAAAAATCCTTCAAACAATACTATCCAATCAATCTCAAAAACCAATTACTGTGCATTCAGTTCTGACTTATGGAGACCCCAATATGTGTCAGATTAGAACTGTGCTCCATAGGGTTTTCAACGGCTAAATTTTTCTGAAGTAGATCACCAGGTCTCTCTTCCAAGAAGCCCATGGGTGGACTCGAACCTCCAACCTTTCGGTTAGCAGCTGAGTGCATGAACATTTGCACTACCAGGGACTTCAACAGTATGTTAAAACAATACAATAATATGACTGAGCAAAAATAATATAAGGATGGCTTGTATTAGAACACACTCCTAAATAACCAATGGGTACAAGAAATCACAAAAGAAATTGAACATATTTTGAGATGAATGAAAACATAAACAAAACACCCAAAATTCAAGAGATGCAGCAAAAGTAGAGCTTAAGGGAAATTTTACATATATAAACACCAACATTAAAAAAAGAAAGAGCTCAAATAAATAAGCTAAACTTCCACCTTAAGAAATCAGAAGAAAAGCAATCTAAACCCAAAGCAAACAGAAGGAAGAAATTTTTGAAAATGAGAGTAGAAATAAATCAAACAGGAAATAGAGAAAATCAATTAAATCATATTCGATTCTTTGAAAAGATTAACAAACGACAAATCTGTAGATAGAGTGATCACGAAAAAGAAAGAAGAGTCGAATTAATATGATCAGGAATGAAAGAGGTGACCTTACTACTATCTAACAGAAATAAAAAGATTTATGAGGGAATACTATCACAAATTGTCTGCCAATAAATTAGATAACCCAGATGAAATAAACAAATTCTTAAAAGACACAAACTGTCAAAACTGACTCAAAAAGAAATGAAAAAACAAAACAAACAAACGAAACCTGAATACACCTATAAAAGGTAAAGAGTTTGAATTAGAAATCAACAAACTTCCAACCAAGAACAGCCCAGAGGATGCAATGGTCTCTGGGAACACCTAGCTCAATAGGCATAACATGGTTTATAATGTTCTGTATCCTCCTTTGGTGAGTAGTGTCTGTGGTCTTAAAAGATTCTGAGTGGCCATCTAAGATACTCTACTGATCTGGAGCAAGGGAGAATGAAGAAGACTAAAGACACAAGGGGAAGCTTAGTCCAAAGGACTCATAGACGACAAGTACCACAGCCTCCACCAGACTGAATCCAGCACAACTACAACTAGATGGTGCCCAGCTACCACCACCAATTGCTCTGACAGGGATCACATCACAGTGTCACAGACAGAGCTGAAGAAAAAATGTAGAACAAAATTCAAACTCACAAAAAAGACCAAATTTACTCGTCCAACAGGACTGGAGAAGCCCCGAGAGTATGGCCCCCAGATACCCTTTTAACTCAGTACTGAAGTCACTTCTGAGGTTCATCTTCAGTCAAAGATTAGACAAGCCTATAAAACAAACAATAATACACGTAGTTCAGCCATGTATATGAGACTAAACGGGTACATCAGCTCAGGGGCAAGGACTAGAAGGCAGAAGGGGACAGGAAAGCTGGATGAATGGAAATGGGGAACCCAAGGTTGAGAAACCCTAGTGGCGTAGTGGTTAAGGGCTATGGCTGCTAACTAAAAGGTCACAGCTTGAATCCACCAGGAACTCCTTGGAAACCCTGTGGGGCAGTTCTACTTTGTCCTATCAGATCGCTATGAGTCAGAATCGACTGGACGGCAACAGGTTTTTTTGTTTGTTTTTTAAGGTTGAGAAGGTGAGAGTGTTGACACATTGCAGGGTTGGCAGCCAATGTCATGAAATATTTATGTGTATTAATTGTTTAATGAGAAACTAATTTGCTCTGTAAACTTTCACCTAAAGCACAATAAATAAATGGATAAACCTAAAAAAAAAATAGCACAGGACCACATGATGTCACTGGTGAATTCCACTCATTTAAAGAAGAACTAACACTAATCCTTTCTGAAATCTTCCAAATAATAGAACAGGAGGGAATACTTCCAACTTATTCTATGAGATTTTGATACCAAAACCAGAGAAAGACAAAACAAGAAAACTACAGATCAATCTAGCTTGTGATATAGATATAAAAGTCTTCAACAAAATACTAGCGAACCAAATATAGCAACACATAAAAAGGATTATACACATTGACCAAGTGGGATTTATCTCAATAAGTAAGGTTGGTTTAACACTCAAAAATCAGTCAATATATCACATATAGCATAAAAGACAAAGCCCTTTGATAATCTCAATAGATACAGAAAAAGCATTTGGCAAAATCCAACAGCCATTCATGATAAATACTCAGCAAAGGAGGAATAGAAAGGAGGTTCCCTAACATAATAAAGAGGATTTCGAAAATCCTACAGCTACCATTATAATCAATGGTCAAAAAATGTATTTTCTCTAGGACCAGGAAAAGACAAGGATGATTGTTCTTGTCACTTCTATTTGACATTGTGCAAGAGGTTTTAGCCAGGATAATTAGACAAAGAAAAGAAATAAAACTCACCATGATTGGTAAAGAAGTAAAACTATCTGTATTGATAGACTACATAGCATTATATGTAAAAATTTCAAGGATTCCATACACACACACACACACACAATCAGAACTAATAAATAAGTGCAGAAAGGTTGGAGATCAATATAAAAATAATTAATGTTATTTCTATACACGACCATATCATATAGTCCAGCTTCTCGGATTATTTGCTCAGCATACAGATAGAGCAAGTATGGTGAAAGGATAAAACCTGGACACACAACTTTCCTGACTTTAAACCATGGAGTATCCCCTTGTTCTGTCTGAAGGACTGCCTCTTAATCTATGTATGAGTAAGGAAGACTGAAGAAGAACTGATGCCTTTGAACTGTGGTGTTGGTGAAGAATATTGAATATACCATGGACTGCCAACAGAACAAACAAATCTGTCTTGGAAGAAATACAACCAGAATGCTCCTTAAAAGCAAGGATGGTGAGATTATGTCTCACATACTTTGGAGATGTTATCAGGAGGGATCAGTCCCTGGAGAAGAACATCATGCTTGGTAGAGGGTCAGCAAAGAAGAGAAAGACCCTCAAGGAGATGGATTGACACAGTGGCTGCAACAATGGGCTGACACAAAGCAATGATTTTGAGGATGGCACAGGACCAGGCAGAGTTTCATTCTGTTGTATATAGGGTCGTTATAAGTCAGGACCAATTCGATGGCACCTAACAACAACATGCACTACCAATGAACAATGCCAAAATAAAATTAAGAAAACAATTCCATTTCCAATGGCATTAAAAAAATTACTAGGAATAAATTTAATAAAAGAAGTACAAAATTTTTTAGACTGAAAACTACAAAACCGTGTTGACGTGAATTAAAAAAGACCTAACATAAATTGAAAGACACCCCATGTTCATGGATTGGGAGACATAATATTGTTAAGATGGCAATACTGCCCAAACTGATTATAACCCTTATAAAAATTCCAGCTCCTTTTTTTTTTTAGAGAAAATCCCAACCTAACGCTAAAACTCATAACAAAATTCAAAGGGCCCAGAACAGCCAAATCAATACCGAATGAGAACAAAATTGGAAGATGCACTTCCCAATTTCAAACCTTTCTACAAAACTACAGTAATCAAGACTGTAGTACTAGCATAAAAATAGACATGTAAATCAAGGGAATAGAATTGAAAGTCTCAAAATAAACCCTTACATTTACAATCAATAGATTTTTGACAAGGCTGTCAACACAATTTAGTGTGGAAATAATAGTTTTTCAAGGTATGGTGCTGGGACAACTGGGTATCCATCTGAAAAAGAAAGAGGTTGGACCTCTATCTCACACCACATAGAAAAAGTAATTCCAAATGGATCATAGGCCTAAATGTAAGAGTGACAACTATAGAGGCGGGGCCAAGATGGTGGCATAGACACTTCCGGCGGTCCCCTTACTACAAAGACCTGAAAAAGCAAGTGAATCAATTTTATATGACAATCTAAGAGCCCTGAATATCAAAGACAAAGTTGAGGAATACGACTGAGTGGCAGGGGGAGGGAGAGATGGTTCAGAAGCAGTAAGTAGTTGCCAGACCTGACCTACTGGGAACCAGCACCCCACAGGCCAGATCCACCGGTGTGAGCATGGTGAGGCAAGCAGTGGTGTTCAGGATTTTTTCCAAATCAGGAGAGACTGAGTAGCTTCCAGAATCAGCAATATGTGGCTATTTCAACAAAAGACAAGTACTTGCATCTAATCCACCACGCGGACCAAAAAACCTGCCTCTGGAAAAAACTCTTTCCCATTTAGCTGACTCCTCCCCACTCTACACCAGGTCCTGGGCCACCTTCAGTGATAGCTGCTTTCCCTGGGTTGGAAGTATGACCTGCCATGCACCCTGAAACATCCTCCCAGCCTTAGAGAAGGAACAGATTAACAAACAGAGGGAAAATAATTTTCAGGCTCCTCTAAGATAGAAACTCACGACAGAAACAGCTCCTTTGCTTAGGCACAGGCATAAGCAGTCCATGGACTTTGAATGCCTTTCACCCCTTCATAGACCTGTGTGGGCCTATTTCAACAGCGTAGGCCCTCATTAGCACACTACAACAGGTTATATAACTGAAGTCTAACTTCAACTGTTTCAGCTATACAGTGAAGAGGTAGGTTCATGACGTTTAACTCTGCTCTGCCTATTAAGCAGGGTCCTCCCTTACCCACAACAGGGGCCTGAGGACTAGTGGCTTCACCCACACCACCTAGTCACCCTCAACAGAGGTTCAAAAATAAGTGGTGCCTTCTTGTCCTTACAGTCAACAACACTGGGTGCCCATTTTCTGGCTGCAAAACCCACCCACCTAGGGAACAGGACAAGCTTTCCTCACAGACACTCAGGGGCAGTTGTCAGGCCCCTACCTTGCTCAGAGCATAAGCCCCTTCTACAGCCAGATACCTGTGCCTACACCAACCACCCCTCCTCATCTACGACTGTAGGTGAGAGCCTGCATCACACACTTGGTGACTAACTACCTGGACTACTGAGCTAAATCCATACATGAAAAGTAAATGGACTCCTGGACTCATGTACCTACTAATAGCTCTAACCACCTGGTGACAGGACGTTAGAGTTTCAAAGGTGACAATCAAACTAGTACACTCGAGCAGTCTATTTGGGCATATCAAAAAACAAACAAAAACAAAACAAGAAGCTAGCATACAGGAAGCAAACATAAAATAAATAAATACATTAACTTATTGATGGCTTGGAGACAACAGTCAATATCAAATCACACAGAGGCAGACCATGATGGCTTCAGCAAGCTCCCCAAAGACTCAAGAAATCTTCCAGATGAAGAGAATTTCCTGGAACTACTAGAGGTAGAACACAAAAGATTAATATATATACAGAACTCTTCAAGAGATCAGGAAGGAGATCAGGCAAGACACAGAACAAGTTAAGGAATGTGCAGACACAGCATTGGAGGAACTTAAGAAGATTAGAGAAGAGGATAATGACAAATTTAATAGGCTGCAAGAATCCACAGAGAGACAGAAAACAGAAATTCAGAAGATTAACAATAGAATTTCAGAAATGGGCACCTCAGTAGAAAGTCAGAGGAGCAGAATTGAGGCAACAGAAGTCATTGAGATTGAAGATAAAGCACCTGACACCAACATATTTGAGGAAAAAATCAGATAAAAGATTTTAAAAAATGAAGTAAGCGTAGGAATTATGTGGGACTCTATCAAGAGAAATAACCCACAAGGGATTGGAGTAGCAGAATGGGGGCGGGGAGATAACAGAAAATACAGAGAGAATTATTGAAGATTTGTTGGAAGAAAACTTCCCTAATATCATGAAAGAGGAGAAGATATCTACTCAAGATGCTCATTGAACCCCACATAAGGTAGATCCCAAAAGAAAGTCATCAAGACATAATCAAACTTGCCAAAACCAAAGATAAAGAGAGAATTTTAAGAGCAGCTACAGATAAATGAAGAGTCACCTACAAAGGAGCATCAATAAGACTAAGCTTGGACTACTCAGCAGAAACTGCAGGCAAGAAGGCAATGGGATGACATATATAAAGCCTTGAAGGAAAAGGAAATTGCCAGCCAAGATTTATATATCCAGCAAAACTGTCTCTCAAATATGAAGGTGAAATTAGGACATTTCCAGGTAAACAGAAATTTAGGGAGTTTGCAAAAACCAAACCAAGATTACAACAAATACTAAAGGCAGTCCTCCCGTTAGAAAATCAATAACATCAGATAACAACTCAAGACTAGAACACAGGACAGAGCAACCAGATATCAGCCCAGATTGGGAAATCACAACAATAAATCAAAACTAAAACACTCAAAACAGGGAAACACAGATGTCATTATGTAAAAGATGACAACATTAAAACAAAAAAGAACTAAAAAATGTAGTCATAGATCTTTCATATGGAGAGGAAATCAAGGCGATATAAAGAAATAAAAGGTTGGTTTAAACTTAGAAAAATAGGGGTAAATATTAAGGTAACCACAAAGGAAACTAACAATCCTACACATCAAAATAAAAAACAAGAAAAAACAAAGACTCAGCAAATACAAACGCAGCAACAATGAAAAAGAGGAAAAGACGATATATAAACTGCTCAGCACAGTAAATTAAGTAGAAAAAAGAAACCGTCAACAACACACACAAATACAACACAATAATAGCACCAAACTCACACCCATCAATAATTACACTGAATGTAAAGGGACAAAATGCACCAACAAAGAGACAAAGAGTGGCAGAATGGATAAAAAAAAAAAAACATGATCCATCTATATGCTACTACAAGAGACACATCTTAGACTTAGACACAAACAAACTAAAACTCAAAGGATGGAAAAAATATCAAACAAGCAACAATCAAAAAAGAGCAGGAGTGGCAATATCAATCTCTGACAAAACAGACTTTAAAGTTAAAACCACCACAAAGGATGAGGAAGGACACTATATAATGATTAAAGGGTCAATACAACAAGAGGACATAACCATAATAAATATGCACCCAACCTCAGGGCTCCAAAACACATAAAACAAACTCTAACAGCATTGAAAAGAGAGACAGACAGTGCCACAATAATGGTAGGAGACCAACACACCACTTTCGGTGAAGGACAGAACATCCAGAAAGAAGCTCAATAAAGACACGGAAGATCTAAATGCCGCAATCAAACAACTTGACCTCATAGACATGCAGAACACTCCAACCAATAGCAGCGAAACATACTTTGTTTTCAAATGTACATGGAACATTCTCCAGAATAGACCATACCTCAGGCCATAGAGCAAGCCTTAACAGAATCCAAAACATCAAAATATTACAAAGCATCTTTTCTCACCAAAAAGCCACAAAAGCAAAAATCAATAACTGAAAAAAAAAAAAAAAAGGAAACTGAACAACACCTTGCTCAAAAAGTACTGGGTTATAGAACAAATTAAGGACAGAATAAATTCACAGAATCAAATGAGAATGAAAAGACTTCCTACCAGAACCTCTGGGACACAGCAAAAGCAGTGATCAAAGGTCAATTTATAGCAATAAATGCACATATCCAAAAAAGGGGCCAAAATCAAAGAATTATCCCTACAACTCAAAGAGAAAGAGAGCAGCAAAAGAAGTACTTGGACACCAGAAGAAAGCAAATAATAAAAATTAGAGCACAATTAAATGAAATAGAGAATAGAAAAACAATTGAAAGCGTTAACAAGACCAAAAGCTGGTTCTTTGAAAAGACCAACAAAATCGATAAATCACTGGTGAAACCGACAAAAGAAAAACAGAGAGAAAGCAAAAAACCTGAATTAAGAAGTGAGATGGGCAATATCACAATAGACCCAACTGACATTAAAAGAATTATAAGAGAATACTATGAAAAACTGTACACTAACAAATTTGAAAACCTAGAGTAAATGGGCAAATTTCCAGAAACCACTACTTACCTAAACTAACACAAACAGAGATAGAACAACTAAGTAAACCTATAACCAAAAAAAAAGAGACTGAAAAGGTTATTTAAAAAATCCCACCAAAAAAAAAAAAAAAAGCCCTGGCCCTGATGCCTTCATTAGAGAATTCTATGAAACTTTCAGAGAAGAGTTAAAACCACTACTACTAAAGGTATTTCAGAGCATAGAAAAGGATGGAATACTCCCAAACTCATTCTATGAAGCCAGCATAGCCCTGATACAAAAACCAGTGAAAGATACCACACAAAAAAGAAAATTATAGACCAATATCCCTCATGAATGTAGATGCAAAAATCCTCAACAAAATTCTAGCCAATAGAATTCAACAACATATCAAAAAAATAATTCACCATGACCAAGTGGGATTCATACCAGGTATGCAGGGATGGTTTAACATTAAGAAAACAATCAATGTAATCTGTCACATAAATAAAACAAAAGATAAGAACCACATGATCGCATAAATTGGTGCAGAAAAGGCATTTGACAAAGTCCAACACCAATTCATGATAAAAACTCTCAGCAAAAGAGGAAATTCCTCAGCATAATAAAGAGCATTTATAGAAAGCCAACACCCAACATCATGCTAAATGCAGAAAATAAAAATGTATTCCCCTTGAGAACAGGAACGAGACAAGGATCCACTTTATCACCACTCTTATTCAACATTGTGCTGGAGGCCCTAGCCAGAGCAACGAGGCTAGAAAAAGAAATAAAGGGCATCCAAATTGGTAAGGAAGAAGTAAAAGTATCTCTATTTGCAGATGATATGATCTAACACACAGAAAACACTAAAAATCCACACTGAAACCACTGGAACTAATAGAAGAGTTCAGCAAAGTGTCACGATACAAGATAAATATACAAAAATCTGTTGAATCCCTCTACGCCAAAAAAAAAAGAAAAGAAAATGAAGAGCAAATCAATGCCATTTACAATAGCCCCCAAAAAGATAAAATAGTTAGGACTAAATCTAATCAGAGACGTAAAAGACCTACACAAAGACACTACTGTAAGAAACCAAAAGAGACCTAAATAAGTGGAAAAACGTACCTTGCTCATGGATAGGAAGGCTTAACATTGCAAAAATGTTTATTCTACCAAAAGCTATCTATAAATACAATGCAATTCCGATCCAAATTCTAATGACATTTTTTAATGAGATGGAGAAACAAATCACCAAGTTCATATGGAAGGGAAAGAGGCCCCAGAGGAGTAAAGCATTACTGGAAAAGACGAAAAAAGTGGGAGGCCTCACTCTACCTGATTTTAGAACCTATTTTAATGCCACAGTAACCAAAACAGCCTGGTACTGGTAAAACAACAGATACATAGACCAATGGAACAGAATTGAGAATCCAGACATAAATCCATCCACATACGAGCAGCTGATATTTGAGAAAGGCCCAAAGTCAGTTAAATGGGGAAAAGAGTGTCTTTTTAACAAATGGTGCTGATGTATCTGGATATCCATTTGTAAAAAAAAAATGAAACAAGACCCATACTTCACAGCATGCACAAAAACTAACTCAAAACATATCAAAGACCTAAATATAAAATCTAAAACAATAAACACCATGGAAGACAAAATAGGAGCTCTAATTCATGGCATAAACAGTATACAAAACATTACTAACAATGCAGAAGAGAAACTAGATTACTGGGAGCTCCTAAAAATCAAACACCTTTGCTCATTCAAAGACTTCACCAAAAGAGTAAAAAGATTACCTACAGATTATGAAAAAGTTTTTACCTATGACATTTCTGATCAGTGCCTGATCTCTAAAATCTATATGATACTGCAAAAACTCAACTACAAAAAGACAAATAACCCAATTAAAAAATGGGCAAAAGATATGAATAGACACTTCACTAAAGAAGACATTCAGGTAGCTAACAGATACACGAGGAAATGCTCATGATCAGAGAAATGCAAATCAAAACTACAATGAGATTTCATCTCACTCCAACAAGGCTGGCATTAATCCAAAAAACACAAAATAAAAATAAGACTGGAACACTTCTACACTGCTGGTGGGAATGTAAAATAGTACAGCCACTTTGGAAATCAATTTGGTGCTTCCTTAAAAAGCTAGAAATAGAACTAACATATGATCCAGCAATCCCACTCCTTGGAATATAAAAAATATCCTAGAGAAATAAGAGCCTTTACACAAACAGATACATACACACCCATGTTCACTGCAGCACTG
Source organism: Elephas maximus indicus (assembly GCF_024166365.1). NCBI lineage: Eukaryota > Metazoa > Chordata > Mammalia > Proboscidea > Elephantidae > Elephas > Elephas maximus. The sequence continues at coordinate 94,196,327 of NC_064846.1, read as the reverse complement.
TTTACAATAGCAAAAAGATGGAAGCAACCAAGGTGCCCATCAATAGATGAATGGATAAATTACGGTATATTTACACAATGGAATACTACGCATTGATAAAGAACAGTGAGGAATCTGTGAAACATTTCATAACATGGAGGAATTTGGAAGGCAATATGCTGAATGAAATTAGTCAGTTGCAAAAGGACAAATATTGTATAAGACCACTATTATAAGAACTGGAGAAATAGTTTAAACTGAGAAGAAAACATTCTTTTGCGATTACCAGAGGGGGGAGGGAGAAAGGATGGGAGAGAGTCATTCACTAATTAGATAGTAGATAAGAACTACTTTAGGTGAAGGGAAAGACAACACACAATACAGGGAAGGTCAGCACAATTGGACTAAACCAAAAGCAAAGAAGTTTCCTGAATAAGCTGAACACTTCGAAGGCCAGTGTAGCAGGGGCAGGGGTCTGGGGACCATGGTTTCAGGGGACATCTAAGTCAATTGGCATAATAAAATCTATTAAGAAAACATTCTGCATCCCACTTTGGAGGCTGGCATCTGGGGTCTTAAATGCTAGCAAGCAGCCATCTAAGATGCATCAATTGGTCTCAACCCGCCTGGAGCAAAGAACAATGAAGAACACCAAGGACACAAGGTAATTGTGAGCCCAAGAGACAGAAAGGGCCACATAAACCAGAGACTACATCAGCATGAGACCAGAAGAACTAGACGGTGCCCGGCTACAACCGATGACTGCCCTGACAGGGAACACAACAGAGAACCCCGGAGGGAGCAGAAGAGCAGTGGGATGCAGACCCCAAATTCTCATAAAAAGACCAGGCTTAATGCTCTGACTGAGACTAGGAGCATCCTGGTGGTCATGGTCCCCAGACCTTCTGTTAGTCCAAGACAGGAACCATTCACAAAGCCAACTCTTCAGATAGGGATTGGACTGGACAATGGGATAGAAAATGATGCTGATGAAGAATGAGCTTCTTGGTTCAAGTAGACACTTGAAACTATGTTGACATCTCCTATCTGGAGGGGAGATGAGAGGGCAGACGGGGTCAGAAGCTGGCGGAATGGACACAAAAATAGAGAGTGGAGGGAAGGAGTTTCCTGTCTCATTAGGGGGAGAGCAATTAGGAGGATATAGCAAGCTGTATATAAATTTTTGTATGAGAGACTGATTTGATTTGTAAACTTCCACTTAAAGCACAATAAAAAAATATTATCCACAATCATTTATCATTTTTTAAAATAATATATTATTGTGTTTTCCACGAAGGTTTACACAGCAGTTTAGGTTCCCATTCAAGTACACAGTTCATTTTTAAATCCGTCTCCTTTCTCTCACATTTTACTATAAGCAGCAAGGAGAAACCATGTGGCCCCTTTAAGGTCTTGCTTAGACATCTTCTTAGCTGAATGTCAAAGTTCATCACAAGTTCTACCTACAACCAAATATTTGAATATAATTCAGAGAAATTCTTCACCACCATATAAAAAGCATCACCCTTCCTCCCCTGTCCAATCACATGTTCATCATTTTCTCTTAAAGCCTCACCAGAAGCCCATTTCACGTCCATATATCTAGCAACATTCTGTTGATGGCACCATATGTATTCTCTAAGACAATAAAGAGAAATCTGTAGCTCTCCTCACTTCCTTCTGAGCCCTCACCAGAATTGCCTTTGATGTCCATAATTCTACCAACAGTCTCTTGAAGTCTATCTAGGCTTTTTTACTACTACTAAAAAAAAATTTACTATTAGGCACCTTAAAACTCTCTGCTGGCTTCTCTTTTTCATATCTCAAAAGAGATTTACTTAAGACACTATCTAATCTTGTAGATCTCATTAATAAAACTGCCGCTAATCTATCTTATTATATCATAGTGATAGGATTTACAACACGTAGGGAAATCACATCAGATGACAAAATTGTAGACAATCATACAATACTGGGAATCATGACCTAGCCAAGTTGACAGATATTTTGGGGTGGCACGGTTCAATCCATGACACCAGTCACGTGTCTTTAAGAAAATTAAAATATTTTTCTTTGTAGTACTAGAATGAGATTCCTATTAATTGGAACCCAATTCCTAATGCAAACTTTGCAGTTGGCATCATCAGCTAAACCACAAAGCTCTGTAGACAAAATTTGTACAAAATTTCCAAAGGAATGATCACCTAAGGCCCATGAAGCAGTACCAAATCCAAAATATAGAAATATGTCAGGAAAAATAAACTACCAATACTGGGGGTGTGGTTGTAAAGTTACTGGTAAATCAGATAATACTGTGGTGAAGAAATATCTGGCCCAAAAGACCAGCATATGTACCCCAAAATTTAAAGACTGTTAGTCCACCAAATGCCTTTATTATTGAACCATTGGTTTTCAATGCTGCCAATAGTCTTAGATTAGATTTCGTCAAAGGAAACGGCATCTAGTAATTTATAAAGGGCAGTGCCATGGGGTCAAATGAAATACTACAAAATTCTCACTGTAATGATTCTTTTTGTCTACAGCACATATATTGACATATACTGAGATGTGTGAAAGATCTTATTGAACACTGATAAAAATTTAGACAAATATTATAATTCCAAACTACATAGGTTCCTAAGACTACTAAAGTAAATTTCAGAGACTTAAGTTTTCCTTAAAAGATCTAATATATGCTATTGACTGAGAAGCACTGAGGGATCCTAGTAAAATGCTAATAAAAAAATCCCAAGAAATTTGCATTCAGTGTCATTTCTAAAGGGACAACACAGCAGGGACGAACAGGGAACTACATAATATCCACACTAATGGGTATCTGTAAGTCTCTAAGTGGTGTCAAATGAAATGTGCTGGCAATAAGTACTGGTAGGAAGTAGCTGAAGTTATAGGTAGATGACAGTGGTAATGACTTAATAGTGTGATGACACAAAAATAGCAAAAATATAGGTATCTAAACTTTTGGTATTACCTATCCATGTGTAACATCATTTACTTACAGTGATTATACAGATATGTTGAAATATAGGTTTCCAAGCTTGCATTAATAGCAGGAACTTTTAGTATTAAGTAGGAATACCTTTTCTAATTGTCCAGCTACCAAGCTAAAATATCCAACATTAAGTTGATATGTAACATCAAATAAGAACGAAAAATCTGTCTTGGAAGAAGTACACCAGAATGCTCCTTAGAAGCAAGGATGGCAAGACTTCATCTCACATATTCTGGACATGTTATTAGGAGGGACCAGTCCCTGGAGAAGGACATCATGTTTAGTAAAGTACAGGGTCAATGAAAAAGAGGAAGACCCTCAACGAGATGGATTGACACAGTGGCTGCAACAATGGGCTCAGGTATAACAATTGTGAGGATGGCGCAGGACCCGGCAGTGTTTTGTTCTGTTGTACATAAGATCGCTGTGAGCTGGAAGCGACTTGACAGAACCTAACGACAACCACTACTACAATGGCTACATTAGGGACTACAAGGTTCATTATTCCAAAAATAGGGAGCCAAAACTGTAATTCTATTGGGAAAATTAATTGCAACCAGAGTTTTCATTTTTACAGGACAGAAGTTAACACCCCTGCTATATAAGATGGTTTGGCAAGTGATATTAAATATTAAATCTAAAACCATGACCTGACACATCACTGAATGTGTGTATAAATACGTATGTGTGCATGTGTGTGTGACACACTAAAATTTTAATAGTACTAGGTTTCAGAAAGCTCTGCACCTGAAGTTTGCAAAGGACAATTGTGTAATTACATAGCGAGATTTTCAGTTTCTCATTTTGCCTACAAAGACAAACAGTCATTACAACCATATGAATGGGCAGATACCATTTGCTGAGTGTTTGGCTACCAGCTGTTGTTAAATGCCATTTGAAGAATCAATAAATGAAGCTAGCACAATTCCTAGGATGTTTAGTCTTCCCAATTCAGTACTGTAGTTCCCCAGCAGTTATGTCGGCAATAATGTAGCAAAGCAGTGTCTACAGGAGTGTAGTTCATCATGTCTAGGAGTGGTGGACGGACAATGACAACTGGAAAAGGGTATAGCATTAACACTCTTCCAAGAAAGTGAAGACATTTATCTCAAAACTGCTAAGAAAGCTTAACTCTTTCATGGCTGGTGGAACATACGGTATCCCACACAATTTTTATGCCTCTGGAGTTCTTTGGGAGTATACTTTTCCCACTGAAAGTATTTGCTTCCTATCCGGTGAGGACTTGTGTAATGGTGAAAGGCAAAAGAAACATTTGTTGAAGCAAAATAGCTGGAGTATTAAGCAAAACCAGAGATGCCCCACATACCCAAATGGAAGGCTTCCCACAATAAAGCCTGCTACCCAAGACTGGTGGGTCAGTAGGATTCCCACAAATCATGTGTTTTCACATAATGCTTCTCAAAATCTGTATTACCAACCTAAAATTTAAACACACTTAATGAATCAGCATGCATTCCACCACTGAAAACACATGGTATCAACAAAAACTCAAGGTAGAAAATAATTGGGTCTTGGAAGGGTTATTAACTGTACTACCAATGATGAAGTGCATTGTGTGTAACCTTAACTTTTATAAAATTGAATGAATCTGTCCTAGGAAGAATGCTTGAAAAGAACAGTAAGGTACCACATTACCACATTAAAAAAAAAAAAGGCTATTAATAGCATTAAGTCACAACACGAAAGAGATTAACAGGGATAATATGATCCAGCATATCAGGATATAGTCAAGAACCACATGGCTGCCAGCTGCTGTGAACTGGGGTAGTGGCATCAGAAAAGGAGCCTGCTTCCCTAACCACCACAGCACATGCCTGTACAAAAAGAGAGGACCATAAGCTTCTGGTCTAAAATTAACAGGGCAGGCCTCCCCTGGGGTCTGCTTGGAGCATAACACCTCCTCCATCAGACACAGTCACCTGCAAGCCGGCCGTGAATTGCTACAGAAGGCTCCTGTAGTGCAGTCTGCTCCCATGGTCAGCACTCTAACTGCCTTCTTGCACACCTCACAGCTCTGTTCTCTGAAACTAACAGGAAAATCTCCCTGAGGGTCAATTAGGGTTAGTCAGCCGCCACTTCAAGTTTGAGCTGAGGACTGCTGACTGAGGTTGCTGTGTGATAGGAATCAAGAGTCTTGAGTGGAGGCTGCACTCACAGCCAAAAATCCACTGGAGGTCTCTGGCTGCAACAAGGCAGATCTCCTAGGGGATTTGACCACAGCGTGACACTCCATCCCCCACCTGGTAATTGTTGGTTGCCCGGCTGTTGCAAACTGCTACAGAAGGCCCCCAAAGTGGAATCTGCTCCTATAGTCAGCCATCTACCTGCCTTCCTATGCACACCACAGCTCAGGCATATGAAACCAACAGGACAGACCTCCCTGGGATTGTTTTGTGTCTGTCTACTACCCTTCCAATTGGCACTGAGGACTTTTGACCGAGGCTACTGCATGCTAGAAAGCAGGCATCTTTAGTAGAGGCTACATGCACAGCCAACATACTACAGGTAGGCTCTGATAGCAACAAGGCACACCTTTGAGTGGGTCTGTTCAGAGTGTGACAATCCCTCCCTCAACCAGTAACTGTAGGTTGCTGGACTGATATAAATTCCTAAAAAAGGTCCGCTAAAGTGGAGTCAGGAGGTGGGTCAAGTAAGTGAAGACTGTTCCCCCAAACACCACAGTACCACTGGGGCTATGAAACCAACAAGACAGATCTCTCAAAGGTCCTTCCGGGCAGTGCCAACCCCTCCTCCTCCGGAAATGAAGGAAATTCTGCCTGTGCTTCTCTTCAATGCCAACTCAGATATAAGCAGCCCCCACAGAGCAGGGAAGGAAGCCTTGGGAAAAATCGGAGAGCAACACCCAGCCTGAAGGGGGCTCATGGGGTGTGTGTTTTCCTATTAAAAACATGGTTGCAGAAGCATAGACGGGAAGGGAGTAATAACCAGAGCGAGTGGAATGTGCCCCCTGTATAACAAATTGATTAGTACATGACATTGTACCTTAGTTGCAGTGCCTGCTAGTGGACAGACTGACCACAGCATGTTCTCTGGTGTGTTGGGGAGAAACTGAAAGTTGAAAATCAAGATCTGGAACATTCAAATTCTAGTTAAACCAAGGAGTGAAAAGGAACTATCACAGAGAAGGAGAGGAAATAGTAAGCAAAAGCTGAAGGCTCAGCCCGCCTAAGAATTTTTTGTAGAAAGTAGTATGAGCAAAAACACCAAATACTGGGGAAAACTGAGAAAGTGAACACCCTCAAAAATTCCAACAAAGTACAAGACACACAAAGAACAGAGAAATAATGGCTCATTCAAATGAACATAACAAAGGGAGTGAAAGTGCATATAAAAGTGACCAAATAATGAAAAAAAAATGGAGGAATATAATGCAACATTAGACACAATTAAGGAACTAAGGGAAAACATAGAGGAAGAGCTAAAGGAAATAAGGAAAAAAATGCACGAACAAAATGAGGATCTAAAAATGAGATAATGCAACTGAAAGGGGCAAAAACTGAAATGAGAAACACAATAGAAAGGCTTACTAACAGATTTCGTCATGCAGAAGAATCAGTGAATTACAGGATAAGATAGTTAAAATTACAGATGCTGAAGAGCAACAAGAACAGAGGCTCAAAAAGGCTGAGCACAGTTTATGAAATTATAGAACAACAACAAGAGACCTAATATACACATCATGTGAATTCCAGAAGGAGATGACAGAGAGAAAGAATATTTGAAGAAATAATGACAGAAAATTTCTCCAATCTGACAAAGGACATGAATCTATAAATCTGAGAAGTTCAAAGAACCCCAAGCAGGATAAACACTCAAAAGGTAACAATAAAGAAAGAATCCTAAAAGCATTGAGAGAGAAGCAAACAGTCACATACAAAGGATCCGCGATAAGATTAAGTGATGGTTTCTCCTAATAAAGGCCAGAAGACAATGGGATGATGGTACTTAAAGTGCTGAAAGACAGAAAAAAAAAATGTCAACCAAGAATACTACACACAGTGAAACTGTCCTTCAAGAATGAGGGTGATCTAGAAAGAAACTCAACAAAGATAAAGAAGATCTAAAGACCAAAATCAAGCAACTTGGCCTCATAGACATATATAGAACGCTCCACCCAACAGCAGCAAAGTATATATTCTTTTCCAATGCACGTGGAACATTCTCGAGAATAGACCATATTTTGGGTGACAAGGCAATCCTCAATAAAATCCAAAACATTGAAGTAATACAAAGAGTTCTCTCTGATCACAACGCCATGAATTTAGGAATCAATATCAGGAAGAACACAGACAAAAAAAATCAAATACATGGAAACTGAATAATACCTTGCTTAAAAACAACTGGGTAATAGAAGAAATTAAAGAGGGAATCAAAATTTCCTAGAATCAAATGAGAATGAAAACACATCATACCAAAACCTTTGGAATACAGCAAAAGCAGAGGTCAATGTACAGCAATAAATGCAAACATCAAAAAAGAAGAATGGACCAAAATCCAAACTTTAGTCCTACAACTTGAACAAACAGAAAAAGAACAGCAAAAGAAGCCTAAAGTTATCAGAAGAAAGGAAATAATAAAGATTAAAGCAGAAATAAATTATATAGAGAACAGAAAACAATAGAAAGAATGAACAAGATCAAAAGTTGCTTGCTTGAAAAGATCAACAAAATTGACAAACCACTGGCCAAGCTGACAAAAAAAGAAAAAAAACAAAACAGGAGTGTAAGCAAATAAGAAATGATATGGGGGACATTACAACAGACCCAACTGAAATAAAAAGGACCATAACAGAATAGTATAAAAATTGTACTGCAACAAATTTGAGAACCTACAGGAAATGGACAAATTTCTAGAAATACACTACCTATCTAAACTAACACAAATTGAGATTGAAAATCTGAACAGACCCACAACAACTGAAGGGATTAAAGAGGTAATTAAAAAATTAAAAAAAAAAAAAAACTCCCAACAAAAAAATAAGCACTGTCCTGCATGACTTCACTGGAGAATTCTACTAAAAACTCAGAAAAGAGCTCACACCATTACTGTTCAAACGATTTCAGAGTGTAGAAAAAGAAGGAATACTCCTGAATTCATTTTGTGCAGCCAGGATAACCCTGATACCAAAGCCAGGTAAAGGCACCACAAAAAAGAAAATTACAAACCAATGTCTTTCATGGATAAAAACAAACAAAAAAAAAAAAACCAAACCCAGTGCTGTCAAGTCGATTCCGACTCATAGAGACCCTATAGGACAGAGTAGAACTGCCCCACAGAGTTTCCAAGGAGAGCCTCGTAGATTTGAACTGCTGACCCTTTGGTTAGCAGCTGTAGCACTTAACCACTACGCCATCAGGGTTTCCCTCTCATGGATATAGATGCAAAAATTCTCAACAAAATTCTAGCCAGTAGAATTCAGGATCTTCATATCAAAAAAAATAATACACCATGACCAAGTGAGATTCATACCAGGTATGCAAGGATGGTATAACATTAGAAAATCAATCAATGTAATCAAACACATAAATAGAACTGTCATAGACTGAATTGTGTCACTCCGAAATATCTGTCAATTTGGCTAGGCCATGATTCCCAGTATTGTGTGACTGTCCACCATCTTGTGATTTTCCTGTGTGTTGTAAATCTTATCACTTTTGGCCATGATGTTAATGAGATGGATTAACAGCAGTTATGTTGATGAGATCTACAAAATTGGATTGTGTCTTAAGTCAATCTCTTTTGAGATATAAGAGAGGCAAGCAGAGAGACAAGGGGGCCTCATATCACTAAGAAAGCAGTACTGGGAGCTGAGCTTGTCCTTTTGGACCTGAGGTTCCTGAGTGCAGAAGCTCCTAGACCAAGGGAAGATTGATAACAAAGACCTTCCTCCAGAGCTGACAGAGAGAGAAAGCCTTCCCCTGGAGCTGATGTCCTGAATTTGGACTTGTAGCCCACTGGACTGTGAGAGAATAAATTTCTCTTTGTTGAAGGCATCCGCTTATGGTATTTCTGTTATAGCAGCACTAGATGACCAAGACAAGAACAAAAGAAAACAATCACATGATCATCACAATTGACACAGAAAAGGCATTTGATAAAGTCCAACATCCACTCCTGATAAAAACTCTCAATGAAATAGGAATAGAAGGGAAATTTCTCAACATAATAAAGGGCATCCATAGAAAACCAACAGCCAACATCATTCTCAATGGACAGAGGCCGAAAGCACTCCCCCTGAGAATGGGAACAAAACCAGGATGCCCTTAATCACCACACCTAATTAACATTGTGGTAGCTAGAGCAATAAGGCAATAAAAAGAAATAAAAGGCATCTAAATTGGAGATGGTCTAAATCAATATTTCCCAAGGAGGTCCCAAGAGAAAATAATGTCAAAATGCTGATTCCCAGGTCTGATCCTGGCCTACTGAATCTGAATGTCTGAGGAAGAGCCCTGGTGATTCTTATCACTACACAAGTTGGGGGATACTGGGTATCATGGATTGAATTATGTCCCCCAAAAAACACGTGTATCAATTTGGCTGGGCCATGGTTCCCAGTATTGTGTGATTTTTCTGTATGTGGTAAATCCTGCCTCTATGATGTTAATGAGAGATGATGGGTGGCAGTTGTGTTAGTGATGCAGGACTCAACCTACAAGATTGGATTGTGTCTTGAGACAATCTCTTGAGATATAAAAGAAAGAAGCGAGCAGAGAGACAGGGGGACCTCATACCACCAAGAAAGCAGCACCAGGAGCAGAGCACATCCTTTGGATCTGGGGTCTCTGCTCCTGAGAAGCTCCTTGACCAGGGGAAGACTGAGGACAAGGACCTTCCTCCAGAGCCGACAGAGAGAGAAAGGCTTCTCCTGGGGATGATATCTGAATTTGGACTTTTAGCGCATTTTACTGTGAAGAAATAAATTTATCTTTGTTAAAGCCAACCACTTGCGGTGTTTCTGTATAGCAGCAGTAGACAACTAACACACTGGGCTAAATGATAACTTACCCCCGTCAACACACCTGACATGCAATCATGGGGGAAATCAGCCCAAGTGTACTAAAAACTTCCATGCAGGAAAAGGGGAAGGAGGAATAAGCTTTCAACCCAGCATCACACAGCTGTCATTAGTCAAGGTCAACTGTTCCCCACTGCTTCTTATGAGAGGAGTAAGATATGGGAGCAGGTCTGAATCCCCCAGACCTCCCTGCCTGAAGAATGGAGTGTCATCTATTCTGTCTCCTCAAAAGGGTTCCCTCTTTCTTTAAGGTGTTCCCCCAGCCCCTGGCAATCACCCCATTGTAACCATGTGGTGTGAATAGGAACTGCCGCCCTCTAATGGAACCCACAACCCAAGCCGTGGCCTGATCTAGGGGCAGGCTCCTGATCCAAGCTGGACCAATCATACCCACATATTCTTGCTGCTGTGGCTGGACAAGGAACTGGCACCTGCCCCAAGTGCAGCTAATCAGAATCCTCCCCTAGATTATTTGAACTTGGGAGCAAGAATGCCAATATTGGTTTTTCTCTGGAGCTGAGGCTGGAAATGGTGAGCCTGGAGGCCACCAAGAGCCATGTTTCCAGTTCTTAGAAGAAGGATGAAGAAGCAGAGGAAAACTACAGGGTATTTCCTAGGAGGAAATAAGTCCCTCAGTCTGCTTTGCTCTGTGGTCCCTGGAGCCCTGGTCCTTGGTGGGCCTGAGGTTTGAGTTCCAACAACTATACGGCACAGCATAATTAGCAGCTGAGCCACCACATACAATGGGCACTAACTCCATCCTTCACAAGCTCTTCCTAGATAATTCCTCATTTTATCTGAAGATCTGTTTCTTGTCCCTCACTGCTGTGTTGGTCTCTGTCTTACAGCCACTTTCAGTGGATCTCTGCTCTTTTCAAACAAAGTGGCCTTTGAATGAAAGGTTACAGAGAAATTTTAAGAAACACAATTGCAGAAAGAACTGCCAGGCCTCTCCCAAAGTGGGGAAAACTACTCGTTTGTGTCTGTCTGTATCTGGACCAAGGTCTCTCATCTCTCCTACCCTCTGCATATCTGCTCCATTCTCCTCTTCGTCTCTACCAACCAAGCTTCTCTCTTCACTTATCAGTGTGCACATAGCTGGGCTTGACCACAGAAGATGGCAAGCCCTGCATGGAGCCAACACAACCTGTATCTCTGTATCCCTGCAGCTAGCCTAAAAAAAAAATAATAAGGCATTCAAATTGGAAAAGAAAGAGTAAAACTATCTCTATTCGCAGGTCATGTGATCTTATACATAGAGAACCCCAAAGGTTCTACAAGAAAATTACTGGAACTAATAGAAAAATTCAGAAGAGTAGCAAGATACAAGAGCAACATACAAAAATTATTGGACTCCTATAGATCAACAAAGAGAACACCGAAAAGGAAATCAGGAAAGCAATACCATTTATAATAGCCCATAAAAAACAAACAAAAAAAAACTTAGGAATAAATCTAACCAGGGATGTAAAAGAAATATACAAAGAAAACTATAAAACACTATTGCAAGAAACCATGAGACTAACGTAAATGGAAAAACATACCATGCTCATGGATAGGAAGACTCAACACTGGGAAAATGTTAATTCCACCCAAAGCGATCTAGAGATATAATGTAATCCCAATCCAAACACCAACAGAATTCTTTAATGAGATTGAAAAGCTAATCACCAACTTTACATGAAAAGGAAAGAGGCCCTGGATAAACAAAGCATTATAGAAGAAAAATAAAGTAGGAGGCCTCACACTAACTGATCTCACAACCTACCACACAGCCACGGTAGTCAAAACAACCTGGTACTGGTACAAGAACAGACATGCAGACCAATGGAACAGAAACAAGAATCCAAACATAAATCTATGCACCCATGGTCAGCTGATCTTTGACAAAGGACCAAAGCCCATTAAATGGAGAAAAGGCAGTATTTTTTTTAACAAATGGTGCCAGCAAAACTGGATGTCCATGTATAAAAAAATGAAACAGGACTCATACCTCACACCATACACAAAAAGTAACTCAAAATGGATCAAAGACATAAATATAAAACCTAAAACAATAAAGATCATGGAAGAAAAAATAAGGACAATGCTACAGGCTGTAATACATGGCATAAATACAACACAAACCATAACTAACAATGCACAAACACCAGAAGACAAACTAGATAACTAGAATGTCATAAGATTAAACACTTATGCTCATCAAAGGACTTCATCAAAAGAGTAAAAAGAGAACCTACAGACAGGGAAAAATTTTGGGCTACAACATATCTGACAAGGGTCTAATCTCTAATATCTATAGAATATTTCAATACTTTAACAACAAAAAGATAAATAATCCAATTAAAAAATGGGCAAAGGATATGAACAGACGCTTCACCAAACAAGACATTCAGGAGGCCAACAGACACAGGAGGAAATGCTCACGATCATTAGCCATTACAGAAATGCAAATCAAAACTACAATGAGGTACCATCTCATCCCGACATTACTGGGATGAATAAAAAAAATGTTGGAGAGGTTTTGGGGAGATTGGAACTCTTATGCACTGCTAGTGGGAATGTAAAATGGTACAACCACTATGGAAAATGATATGATGTCTCCTTAAAAAGCTAGAAATAGAAATACCATATGATCCAGCAATCCCACTCCTAAGAATATATCCTAGGAGTATATACATATGCACACTGATGCTCATTGCAGCATCATTCACAATAGCAAAATGATGGAAACAACCTAAGTACCCATCAACAGTTGAAAGGATAAAAACAATTATGGTACATACACACAATGGAATACTATACAATGATAAAGAATAGTGATGAATCCGCTAAACATCTCACGACACGGATGAATCTGGAGGGCATCATGCTGAGTGAAATAAGTCAATTACAAAAGAACAAATATTGTGTGAGTCCACAATTATAAAACCCAAGAAAAGGTTTACACACAGGAAAAAAAAAAAACAATTTTGGATGGTTACAAGGGTGGGGAGGGACGGGAAAGGGAAATCACTAACTAGATAGTAAGACAAGTGTAAACTTTGGTGGAGATAAAAACAACACACAACATAGGTGAAATCAGCACAACTTGATCAAGGCAAAGTCATAAAAGCTTCCTAGATATGTCCAAATACTTTGAGGGATCGAGTTACTGGGCTGTGAGTTGGAGATCATGGTCTCAGAGAACATCTATTTCAACTGGCATAACATAGTTCATAAACAAACTGTTCTGCATCCTATTTTGGCGAGTAGCATCTGGGGCCTTAAAAGTTTGCAAGTAGACATCTAAAATACATCTATTGGTCCCATCATGTTCAGAGCAAAGGAGAATGAAGAAAACCAAAGACACAAGGAAAATATTAGGCCAAAGGACTAATGGAACACAACTACCACAACCTCCACCAGCCTAAGCCCAGAACTAGATGGTGCTGCCTACCATCACCAACTGCTCTGACAGAGATCACAATAGAGGGTCCCCGATAGAGTGGGAGAAAAATGTAGAACAAAATCCAAATTCACAAAAAAAGACCAGACTTACTGGTCTAACAGAGGCTGGAGGAACCCCCAAGACTATGACTCCCAGACACCTGCTAACTAAAAACTGAAGCCATTCCTGAAGTCCATCTTTCAGCCAAAGATTAGAAATAATAGTTTGGAAGAAAAAGGATGGAAAAAAAATTCCAAGCAAATAAAACCAGAAGAGAGCTGCGGGTGGCAATCTTAATATCAGACTAAGTAGACTTTAAAAGAAAATTTGTTAGAAGAGATAAAGTTTGACATTATATAGTGATAAAATGGTCAATTAAGAAGATTTAACAATCATAAATACATATGCACCCAGCACTGGGGCATCTAAATCTATGAAGGAAACACTGATAGAAGTGAAATGAGAAATTACTCCAATAATAGTTGGAGACTTCAATACAACACTTTCAATATTGGACAGAATGTTCAGAAAGATGATCATCAAGGAAACAGAGAACCTGAATGACAATATAAAGCAGCTAACTTAGCAGACATGTATGTAACATTCCATACAAAAACAGCACAATATACATTCTACTCCAGTGCAAATGTATCATTTTCCATGATAGACCAAATTTGAGGTCATAAAGCAAGTTTGGTAAATTTAAAGAGATTGAAATCATACAAAGTATTTTCTCTGACCACAATGAAGTGAAGCTAGAAATCAATAACAGAAGAAAACCCTGAAAAATACACAAACAAGTGGAAATTCAACAACACACTATTGAGCTACCAATGGGTCAAGGAAGAAAGCAAAAAAGAAATCACAAATTTCATACAGTTGAATGCAAATGAAAGCACAACACACCAAACAAAACTTATGAGAAGCAGCAAAGGCACTATTCAGAGGGAAACTTATAGCAATAAATGCCTGCATGAAAAAAGAGGAAATATCTCAAATTAAAAGCCTAAATCAACAACTCCAGGAACTAGAAGCCAAGAGCAAACTAAGCCTAAACCTACCAGAAAAAAGAAAACAACAAAGGTCAGAGCATAAATAAATAAAATAAAAAATGGAGAGAATCAATAAAACTAGAAGTAGGATATTTGATAAGATCAACAGTTGACAAACCTTTAGCTAGACTGACAAAAAAAGAGAAAAGATGCAAATAATTAAAATAAGAAATGAAAGAGTGGATATTACAACTGACCCAACATAAAGAGAATTATGACAGAATATTATGAACACCTGTACAGTAATAAACTAGATAGCCAATATGAAATGGACAAATTAGTAGAAGCACACAACCTACCCAAATGGACTCAAGAGGAAATAGAAAGTCTTCATAGACCCATAACAAGTGCAGAGATCAAATCAGTAATCACAAATCTCCCAACAACGACAAAGTCCTGAACCAGGTGGCTTCACTGGAGAATTCTACCAAACATTTAGAGAAGAAATGACACTAATACTGCTTGAATTCTTCCAAAAGATAGAGAAGGGACACTGATACCCAAACCAGGCAAAGACACTACAAGCAAAGAAAACTACAGGCCAAAATCTCTTATGAGTATAGATGCAAAAATCCTCAACAAAATGCTAGCGAACAGAATCCAACAGCACGTAAAAGAGTCGTATGCCATGACCAAATGGGATTTATTCAAGGAATGCAGGGATGGTTCAACGTCAGAAAATCACTCAACATAATGCATCATATGACTAGAACAAAGGAAAAGAACCACGCAATCATCTCTATGGATGCAGGAAAAGCATTTCATAAAAACCAACACCTTTCTTGATGAAAACCCTCAAGAAGATTGGAATAGAAGGGAAATTCCTCAATGTGAATCCACGCATATATGAAAAGCCAGCAGCCAACATTATACTTAATGGAGAAAGACTGGGAGCTTTCCACTTGAAATCTGGAATAATTCAAGGGTGCCTGCTGTCACCACTTCTATTCAATATTAGAAGCCCTAGCCAGAGCAGTAAGACAAGAAAAAGAAATGAAATGTATCAAGATTGAAAGAGAAGTAAAATTATCTCCATTTGTGGATGATATGATCCAATATAAAGAAAACCCCAAAGAGTCCACAATAAAACTTCTAGAGCTATTAGAATAATTCAGCAAAGTTGCAGGGTACAAGTCAACAAACAAATATCAATTTGCTTTCAACAAATCAGGAATGAGAAATCTTAAGGAGAAACTAGGGAAACAATTCCATTTATAACAGCATCTAAAAGAGTAAAATAGGAATAAATCTAACCAGGAACATGAAGAACTTATATAATGAAAACTATAAAACACTGCTGAAAGAGATTAAAAAAGACTTAAATGAATGGAAAGACGTTCCATGCTCATGAGTTGGAAGACTTAATATTGTTAAGATGTCAATACTGCCTAAAGTGTAATCATTATGGTTGTGAGTTAGCTAGGCTGGACCATGATTCTCAGTGGTTTGGCAGTTATGATGTAGTTTGGCAGTCATATAATGATATGATTATCTCCATGATGGGATCTGCTGTGAGTACCCAATCAGTTGAAAGCATACAATGTAGATGGACTTTCTAGCAAGGTTCATGAGTTTTGTTCTCTCTGGATCCTGCAGCTGGCTCCTGTTCAGCTGAACCCTGGTTCTTGGGACTTGAGCTAGCAGCTTACCTGCCTTTTACTTGCTGATCTTGGCATACACTGAACTCTACAGCCTGGGAGCCAGAGACCTGCTGTCTCACGTGCCAATCTTGGGTTCACTGGCCCCTGCAGATATGTGAGTCAAGAGAAGCCTCCAGCCTGACCCAGGGACTGGGACTTTCCAGCCTCTACAACCACGTGAGCAATTTTATTGATATCTCTCTATAACCCAAACCTGTTGCCATTGAGTCAATTCCGACTCATAGCGACCCTATAGGACAGAATAGAACTGCCCCATAGAGTTTCCAAGGAGCGCCTGGTGGATTTGAACTGCTGACCTTTTGGTTAGCAGCCGTAGAACTTAACCACTACACAACCAGGGTTTCCAAAATCTCTCTCTCTATATATTTATATGCTTTACTAGTTTTGCCATTCTAGAGAACCCAGCCTAAGACATTTGGAACTGAGAGTGGTTCTAGAGAAACAAAATTGTAAGGATGAGTTTCTCAAGTCTGGTTGATAACTCTGCTTCCAATGGTAAAGGGGGCACTTCTAATCCATGGTGTGAGATGGCAATAGAAATACACAAAATATCACCACCAATACATTAGGTATTGGTGAGAGGTAAGGCTCTGGGTGATTGCATGTTTGATACCTTTCTAAGATTTTGTCATAATGAGAAGGATAAGGTAGCTGCTTAGCTGGTCCCCTTTCACTAGACAAAGTGGTGAAAGAAAGCTCAGGGCTTCAGAGTCAAAACTCAAGTACTGCATAAAGGACCTCAAAGGTTCCACTTGTACCTTGACAGAAAGCCTTATTTCTTGTACTAAGAGAGCTGATACTGCAGAAAACCAAACTCAGAGTCTTATTGTAAGAACGGCAACACCAGCTGAATTCCCGACCTTGAGCGGTGTCTGAAGTTAAAGTGAGAGCATTTATTGGAAAGGAATGGGATCCTGAAACTTGGGATGGGGACATGTGGGCAGATAATCAGGAAGCTAGGAAGACTGAATTTTGCTGAAGATCATTCAAAAATGGCTGCAGCAGTATATCGACAGGGAACTGCCAGAAATTCAGGCCGGTTTCAGAAGAGGACGTGGAACCAGGGATATCATTGCTGATGTCAGATGGGTCCTGGCTGAAAGCAGAAAATACCAGAAGGATGTTTACCTGTGTTTTATTGACTATGCAAAGGCATTCGACTGTGTGGATCATAACAAATTATGGATAATGTTGCAAAGAACGGGAATTCCAGAATACTTAATTGTGCTCATGAGGAACATTTACATAGATCAAGAGGCAGTTGTTTGGACAGAATAAGGGGATACTGATTGGTTTAAAGTCAGGAAAGGTGTGCAACAGGGTTGTATTCTTTCACCATACCTATTCAATCTGTATACAAGAAACTGGACTATATGAAGAAGAACGGGGCCTCAGGATTGGAGGAAGACTCATTAACAACCTGTGTTATGCGGATGACACAACCTTGCTTGCTGAAAGTGAAGAGGACTTGAAGCACTTACTAATGAAGATCAAAGACCACAGCCTTCAGTATGCATTGCACCTCAACCTAAAGAAAATAAAAATCCTCACAACTGGACCAATGAGCAACATCATGATAAACAGAGAAAAGATTGAAGTTGTCAAGGATTTCATTTTACTTGGATCCACAATCAACACCCATGGAAGCAGCAGTCAAAAAATCAAAAAACACATTGCGTTGGGTAAATCTGCAGCAAAGGACCTCTTTAGAGTGTTGAAGAGCAAAGATGTCGTCTTGAAGACTAAGGTGCGCCTGACCCAAGCCATAGTATTTTCAATCGCATCATACGCATGTGAAAGCTGGGCAATGAATAAGGAAGACCGAAGAAGAATTGATGCCTTTCAATTGTCGTGTTGGCGAAGAATATTGAATATACCATGGACTGCCAGAAGAACGAATAAATCTGTCTTGGAATAAGTACAACCAGAATGCTCCTCGGAAGCAAGGATGGCGAGACTGTGTCTTACATACTTTGGACATGTTGTCAGGAGAGATCAGTCTCCGGAGAAGGACATCATGCTTGGCAAAGTACAGGGTCAGCAGAAAAGAGGAAGACCCTCCATGAGGCGGATTGACACAGTGGCTGCAACAATGGGCTCAAGCATAAGGATTGTGAGGATGACACAGGATAGGGCAGTGTTTCATTCTGTTGTGCATAGGGTCGCTACAAGCCAGAACCGACTGGATGGCACCTAACAACAACAAGGAAGACCGAGGGCCTAAACTGCATCAAATCACTCCTGCCAACAGAACCAGCCCTCTCATTTCCACCTGAAGAGATTACTCCATCTTTGTCTGCTAAGATATCCTCCCCAGTAAAATCATTAGCCCCTCAACCCCCATCTGATGAGATTAACCCAGCTGTGTCTGAAGAGCCTTTGTGTGAGTGATTTCCTGGGTGTCACTTGAAGCAGATGCCTTAGAAGAGAATGCTAAATGCTCTGAAAACACATCCCCACCACCCATTTTGGCTTTTGACCTATAATTAGACTTAATCCCAGCAAGCCCCAAAAGGTGAAGTACAAAAGTGTGACCCAGAAGGAGGTACACTACACTCCAAAAGAACTGCTTGACTTTTCTAATACATACAAACAGAAACCTGGGGAATATGTATGGGAATGGCTACTAAGGGTGTGGGATAGTAGTGCAAGAGACATAAAGTTGGATCAGTCTGAGTTCATTAATACAGGCCCACTAAGAACAGATTTTTCAATGTTTCAGCTTGAGAGGTTAGGACAGGATCTAATAGTTTATTTGGTTGGGTTGCTGAAACATGGATTACGTAGTAGCCTACACAAAATCAAGTTGAAGTGCCAGACCTGCCTTGGTATACTGTAGAAGAAGGTATCCAAAGCCTTATGGAAATTGGCATGTTAGGGTGGATTTATAAGGTGAGACCCACAGACCCACACATGGAGTGCCCAGGGGACAGATCTTTTACCACAACTGTGAGGAACAAATGAGTGAAGGGAGTCCCACCATCCTTGTAGATGGCTGTGATTGCTATTTTATTAAGTCAGATTTGACAGTGGGAATTGCCCTAACTGAATTAAGACACTTACCTACAATGGGGCTGATAGGACCCCATGGTGATAGGGGCCAAGTGGCAACAATCAATCAACAAATAAAGGTGGGCGTGGTTACAAAAATGGATAGTGGAGTCAAAACAGGAATCAGAACAGCCTGATTCAAATGGACTAATGGCATTGGTTACTTAGTCATGGTGTCCCCAAGAGTGAAATAGATAGGAAATGTACTAAATATTTACTTGATAAACACAAGAAGAATGGAGCCCTGGTGGTGCAAGGGTTAAGAGCTCAGGCTGCTAACCAGAAGGTTGGTAGTTTGAATCCACCAGCTGCTCCTTGGAAACCCTACAGGGCAATTCTACTCTGTCCTATACCGTCTCTATGAGTCAGAATCGACTTGACACCAATTTTTTTATTGTATGTAGGTGAAAGTTTACATCTCAAGTTAATTTCTCAAACAAAAATTTATATAGATAGTTTTATGACATAAGTTGATATCCTCACAATGTGACAGCACACTGCCCCTTTCCACCCTAGGTTCCTTCTGTCCATTCAACCACTTCTTGTCCCTTCCTGCCTTCCCATCCAGCCTCTGGAGAAGAGCCATCCATTTGGTATCATGTATGTATCTGATTGAACTAAGAGGCACACTCCTCAAGAGTATTATCTTTTGTTTTATTGTTCTGTCTAATCTTTCTCTGAAGAGTGGGCTTCAGGAATGGTTTTAGTTCTGGGTTAACAGAGCATCTGGGGGACATAGTTTCAGTGCTTCTTCCGGTCTCTGTCAGACCATTAAGTCTGGTCTTTTTACGTGAATTTGAGTTCTGCTACATACTTTTCTCCCACTCCGTCTGGGACTTTTTGTTGTGTTCCTTGTCATGGTGGTCATTGGTGGTAGCTGGGCACCATCTAGTTCTTCTGGTCTCAGGCTAGTGGGTTTATGTGGTCCTTTAGTCTCTTGGCCTAATATTTTCCTTGCATTTTTGGTTTTCTTCATTCTCCTTTGCTCCAAGTGGGGTGGGACCAATTGATGCATCTTAGATGGCTGCTCCTAGGGTTTTAACACCCCAGATGCCACTCACCAAAATGGGATTTAAAACATTTTCTTAATATACTTTGTCATACCAACTGACCTAGATGTCCCCAGAAACAGTGGTCCCTCGGCCCCAGCCCCAGCTACTTTGTCCCTCAAAGCATTTGGATGTGTCCAGGAAACCTCTGAGCTTTTGCTTTGCTCAAGTTGTTCTGATGTCACCTGTATTGTGTATGGTCCTTCCCTTCACTGAAGTTGATCCTTGTCTACTATCAAGTTACTAAAGTCCCCTTACCCTTCCTCCTCACCTTCCTAACCATCAAAGAATGCTTTTTTTTCTGTGTTTAAGCCTTTTCTTGAGTTCTTATAGTCTCATACAGTATTTGTCCTTTTGTGACTAATTTCACTCAGCATAATGCCCTCCAGATATATACATGTTGTTAGATGTGTTAGATGTTTCCCAGATTTATTATTGTTCTTTATCATTGCATAGTATTCCACTGTGTTATGTCCCATAATTTGTTTATCCATTCATCTGTTGATGGGCACCTAGGTTGTTTCTATCTTTTTGCTATCATGAACAATGTTGCAATGAACATGGGTGTGCATATGTTTATTAGTGTGACAGCTTTTATTACTTTTGGATATATTCCTAAGAAGGGGATTCCTGAATCGTATGATACTCCTATTCTAGCTTTTTAAGGAAGCAGCAAAACATTTTCCAAAGTGGTTCTACCATTTTATATTCCCACCACCAGAGCATAAGTGTTCCAATCTCTCCACAACCTCTCCAATATTTATTATTTTGTGTTGTTTGGATTCGTACCAGCCTTGTTGGGGTGAGATGGTATCTCATTGTAGTTTTGATTTGTATTTCTCTAATGGCTAATGATCGTAAGCATTTCCTCATGTGCCTGAATGTCTTCTTTGGTGAAGTGTCTGTTCATATCCTTTGACCATTTTTTAATTGGGTTATTTGTCTTTTTGTTGTGAGGTGTTGCAGTATCTTGTAGATTTTAGAGATTAGACCTTTGTCTGATTTGTAATAGCCAAAAAATTTTTCCCAGTCTGTAGGTTATCTTTTTACTCTTTTGGTGAAGTCTTTTGATGAGCATAAGTGTTTGATTTTTAGGAACTCCCACTAGAATCTATTCTGGTGTTTGTGCACTGTTATTTATGTTTTGTATACTATTTATGCCATGTATTAGGGCTCCTAGCCTTGCCCCTATTTTTTCTTCCATGATCTTTATCATTTCAGATTTCATATTTAGGTCTTTGATCCATTTTTAGTTAGTTTTTTTTGCATGATGTGAGGTATGAATCCTGTTTCGTTTTATTTGCAGATCGATAACCAGTTATGCCAGCACCATTTGTTAAAGAAATGATCTTTTCCCCCATTTAACGGACTCTGAAAAAAAAACCCAAAGACAAACCTGTTCCCATCGAGTCGATTCTGACTCCTAGCAACCCTACAGGACAGAGTGGAACTGCCCCATATGGTTTCCAAGGAGTGCCTGGTGGATGTGAACTGTCGACCTTTTGGATACAAGCTGTAACTCTTAACCACTATGCCACCAGGGGCCTTTGTCAACTACCAGCTGCTCATAGGTGGATGAATTTACACCTGGGTTCTCAATTCTGTTCCATCAGTCTATGTGTCTGTTGTAGTACCAGTACCAGGCTGTTTTGACTGCTGTGGTGGTATACCCAGAAAACTCAGTTTGTGTGAGGCCTCCCACTTTGTTCTTCTTCAGTAATGCTTTACTTATTCAGGGTCTCTTCCCTTTCCATATGAAGTTGGTGATTTGTTTCTCCATCTCGTTAAAAAATGCGGTTGGAGCCTTAACCCCGTGAAAGAAGCTGAGAGCACACTTTGCCCCTCCTTCTCTGTCCCCAGGTTCAAAGATTTGGGTCTGCACAAACCAGAAAAGTTGCCATAGTGCTCTCTCTTACATATAATGGCTTAAAAAAATGCAGTTGGAATTTGATTCAGGACTGAGTTGCACATGTACATCGCTTTGGGTGGAATTGACATTTTCACAATGTTGAGTCTTTCCATAAGCATGGAATGTTTTTCCACTTATGTAGGTCTCTTTCGGTTTCTTGCAGTAGTATTTTGTAGTTTTCATTGTACGGGTCTTTTATGTCTCTGGTTAGACTTATTCCTAAGTACTTTATCTTCTTAGGGGCTATTGTAAATGGTATTGATTTGGTGATTTCCTATTTGAAGTTCTCTTTGTTGGTGTAGAGGAATCCAACTGATTTTTGTATGTTTATTGTCATGGATTGAATTCTGTCCCCCCAATATCTGTCAACTTAGCTGGACCATGACTTCCAGTATTGTGTGATTGCCCACCATTTTATGTGATTACCCTATGTGTTGTAAATCTTACCACTATGCTGAAATAAGATGGATTAGTGGCAATTACATTGATGAGCTATACAAGATTAGATAGTGTCTTAAGCCAATCTCTTTGAGATATAAAAGAAAGAAGTGAGCAGAGAGACAGGGGGGCCTCATACCACTAAGAAAGCAGACCCAGGAGCAGAGCAAGTCTTTTGGACCTGAGCATCCTGCGCTGAGATGGTCCCAGACCAAAAAGAAGAATGATGACAAGGAAAAGGACATTCCTCCAGAGCCAACAGTGAGAGAAAGCCTTCCCTTGGAGCCGGCACCCTGAATTTGGACTTGTAACCTACTAGACTGTGAGAACATACATTTCCTTTTGTTAAAGCCACCCACTTGGGGTATTTCTGTTATAGCAGCACTAGATGACTAAGACAGAATTTGGTACTAGGAGTGGGTGCTGCTCTAACAGATACCTAAAATGTGAAAGTGGTTTTGAAACTGTGAATGGATAGAAGACTCAGAAGAAAGTGAGGAGAACTAGTAACATTGGAGAAGGCACAGATGGTGAGAAACAGCAGCAGAGGTCCAGCAGCTGAAAAGAACCAGGATCAACAACAAACCAGCAGCAGCAGGACGAGGAGACCAGCACCAGACAGCGCTGGAGCTGACTCACGGATCCAGAGAGCTGAGTGCCTGTGCGCAGGGGGCTTCCTGGAGGAGCAAGATGCCTCTGGGCACTCATCAGTGGAGCTAGGCCTGCTGACCACCGAGAAAGAGAGCTGAGTGCCTTCTGGCCAAAGCTTACTGGTGGAGTGGGGTACCTTCAGCACTTATTGGTGGAGCTACAGAGCTTTGGAACACTTGCCACAGCAGGGCAGATGTGGGTGTGAGGCCTGAGGAGCCAAGAAGCTACGAAACCAGGAAGCAGAAGCTGAAGAGACAAGGAACACAGGAAGCCAAGCTGTCCCAGTCTCAAAAGGTATGGCCTGGACCTCTGGGATTTCAAAGGGTGGGCCATGGCTTCTGGTGTTCCTAAGTGGAGTTGACATTCAGATGGACTAGGAGAATGGTGCGCCTAAAGCTGAAGGAGTACTATTGCCGTGCCAGTGGGCCTGGAATGCAGAGCTGAAGCCCAGGGCCGAGGGGCCTCCACTCAGAATCTGGAAAGTGTGGCCAATATGTGGAACCTGAAGGGCAGGGCTGTTGTGTAAATGGTCTCAGAGAACAGATGATTATTTTCAAGCCTTCAGGGCTAATGTAATGTGTTCTGCTGACTTGCTTGGTGCCTCTTATGCCTTCTTTCCCTCCAATTTCTCCTATTTGTAATGGAAACATCTAGCTTGTGCCTGTTCTGCCATGGTACTTTGGAAGCAGATAACTTGTATTCTAGATTTCACAGATGAAGAGGAATTTTTGTATTTTGGACTTCGATTGATTTAAGACTTTTCCTATGATACGATGTAGTGAATATGTTTTGCATGTGGCAAGGACAAGGATTTTGGGGGGTGAAAGGGTGGAAAGTCATGGATTGAATTATG
The DNA here is from genome assembly GCF_024166365.1 of Elephas maximus indicus. NCBI lineage: Eukaryota > Metazoa > Chordata > Mammalia > Proboscidea > Elephantidae > Elephas > Elephas maximus. The sequence goes on along the minus strand of NC_064846.1, from coordinate 94,172,184 downwards.
TCCCCCCAAAATATTTGTCAACTTAGCTGGGCCATGAGTCCCAGTATTGTGTGATTGTCAACCACTTTATGTGATTTTCTTATGTGTTGTAAATTCTATCACTGAAGAAATAAGATGGATTAGTGGCAGTTATATTGATGAAATATACAAGATTAGATAGTGTCTTAAGCCAATCTCTTTGAAATATAAAAGACAAGTGAGCAGAGAGACAGGGAGACCTCATACACCACCAAGAAAGTAGTGCTGGAAGCAGAGCACATCCTTTGGACCTGAGCTCCCTGTGCTGAGGTGCTCTCAGACCAAAGGAAGAATGATGACAAGGAGCTTCCCTCCAGAGCTGACAGAGAGAGAAAGCCTTCCCCTGGAGCTGGCATCCTGAATTCGGACTTATAGCTAACTGGACTGTGAGAGAATAAACTTCTTTTTCTAAAAGCCATCCACTTGTGGTATTTCTGTTACAGCAGCACTAGATGACTAAGACATGTATCTTGTATCCTGATACTTTGCTGAAATCTATTAGTTCCAGTAGTTTTCTTGTGGATTCTTTGGAGTTTTCTGTGTATAAGATCATTTCATCTGCAAATAGAGATACTTTTACTTCTTCCTTACTAATTTGGATACCCTTTATTTCTTCTTCTTGCCTATTGCTCTGGCTAGGACCTCCAGCACAATGTTGAATAAGAGTGGTGATAAAGGGCATTCTTGTCTAGTTTCTGTTCTCAGTGGGAATGCTTTCAGACTCCTGCTGTTTAGAATGATGGTGGCTGTTGCCTTTGTATAAATGCCCTTTTTATGTCGAGGAATTTCCTTTCTATCCCTCTTTTGATAAGAGATTTTATCATGAATTGGGGTTGGACTTTGTCAAATGATTTTAATGCATCAGTTGATAAGATTATGTGTTTCTTATCTTTTGTATTATGTGATGGATTACACTGATTGATTTTCTAGTGTTGAACCATCCTGCATAAAAATAAAGATGTTTATACCTGGTATGAATCCCACTTAGTCATGATGAATTATTTTTTTGAAATGTTGTTGAATTCTATTGGCTAGAATTTTGTTGAGGATTTTTGCATCTATGTTTTTGGGGTATATTGGTCGGTATATCTTTGGTATCAGGGTTATGCTGGTTTCACAGAATATGTTCAGGAGTATTCCTTCCTTTTCTATGCTCTGAAATATATTTAGTCGTACTGGTGTTAACTCTTCTCTGAAAGTTTGGTAGAATTCTCCAGTGAAGCTGTCAGGGCAAGGGATTTTTGTTGTTGTTGGGAGTTTTTTTTTTATAACCTCTTCGATTCCTTCTTTTGTTATGGGTTTATTTAGTTTTTCTACCTTGGTTTGTGTTTGTTTAGGTAGGCAGTGTGTTTCTAGAAATTTGTTCATTTCCTCTAGGTTTTCAAATTTGTTGGAGTACAATTTTTCATAGTATTCTGTTATGAAACCCTTTATTTCAGTTAGGTCTGTTGTGATAGTGCCCATCTCATTTATTACTCGGGTTATTTGCTTCCTCTCCTGTTTTTATTTTGTCAGTTTGACCAACGTTTTGTTGATTTTTTTGATCTTTTCAAACAACCAATTTAACTCTTTCAATTGTTTTTCTATTCTCTATTTCATTTATTTCTGCTCTAATCTTTATTATTTCCTTTCTTCTGGTCCCTGAGGGCTTCTTTCGCTGCTCTCTTTCTATTTGTATGAGTTGTAGGATTAATGTTTTGATTTTGACCCTTTCTTCTTTTTGGATGTGTACATTATTTCTATAAATTGACATGTAAGGACTGCTTTTGCTGTGTCCCAGAAGTTCTGGTAAGATGTGTTTTCATCTGCATTTGACTCTATGAATTTCTTTATTCTGTATTTGATTTCTTCTATAACCCAGTAGTTTTTGAGCATGTTATTCAGTTTCCACGTATTTGATTTTTTCCCTTGCTGTTTCTGTTATTGATTTCTACTTTTATGGCTTTATGGTCAGAAAAGATGCTTTGTATTATTTTGATGTTTGAACTCTGTTAAGGCTGGCTTTGTGGCCTAAAATGTGGTCTTTTCTGGAGAATGTTCCATGTGCATTGGAAAAGAATGTATACGTGGCTGCTGTTGGGTGGAGTGTTCTGTATATGCCTATGAGGTCAAGTTGATTGATTGATGCAGTTAGATCTTAAATGTCTTTAGTGAGTTTCTTTCTAGATGTTCTGTCCCTCACCAAAAGTGGCGTGTTGAAGTCTCCTACTATTATTCTGGAGATATTTCTCTTTTCAACGCAATTAGAAGTTTGTTTTATGTATTTTGGAGCCCTGTCATTGGGTGCATATTTATTATGGTTTTTTCCTCATGGTGTATTGACCCTTTAATCATATAGTGTCCTTCCTTATCCTTTGTGGCGGATTTTGCTTTAAAGCCTATTTTGTTGGAGATTAATATTGCCACCTCTGCTCTTTTTTGATTGCTGTTTACGTGATACATTTTTTTCCTATCCTTTGAATTTGTTTGTGTCTTGTGTCTAACGTGTGTCTCTTGTAGGCAGCATATAGACAGATCATGGTTTTTATCCATTCTGCCACTCTCGATCTTTTTATTGTTACATTTAGGCCATTTACATTCAGTGTAACTGAACCCTGGTAACATAGTGGTTAAGTGCTACGGCTGCTAACCAAAGAGTCGGCAGTTCGAATCTGCCAGGCGCTCCTCGGAAACTCTGTGGGGCAGTTCTACTCTGTCCTATAGGGTAGCTATGAGTCGGAATCGACTCGACGGCACTGGGTTTATGAGCTTACGGCTGTCGTTTTGATTTTTTTTTTGTGTGTGGTGTTGACTGTTCCTTTGTTCCACTTAATTTTCTGTGCTGAGTTGTTTTCTTTTGTGTATTTTCATTATTGTAGATTTTGTGTTTGCTGAGTATTTTTTTCTTCTTTTTTATTTTGATGGGTAGATTTGTTAGTTTCCTTTTTGGTTACCTTAAAATTTACCTTTATTTTTCTAAGTTTAAACTGATCTTTTATTTCTTGATATCACCTTAACTTCCTTTCCATATGGGAGTTCTGTGACTACACTATTCCCTCTTTTTGGTTTTGATACTGTCATCATTTATATATTGACGTCTATGTTTCCCTATTTTCAATCTTTTAGCTTTGACTTGTTTTTGCGACTTCCCTATCTGGTTTGATATCTCGTTCTGTCTTGTGTTCTAGTCTTGGTTTGTTGTCTGATATTGTTGATTCCCTAACCAGAGGACTTCCCTTTAATATTTATCTTAGTCATCTAGTGCTGCTATAACAGAAATACCACAAGTGGATGGCTTTAAAAAAGAGTTTATTTCCTCTCAGTAAAAAAAAAAAAAAGTAAAGTAGGCTAAAATTCCAAATTTAGGGCATCAGCTCCAGGGGAAAGCTTTCTCTCACTTTTGGCTTTTTCATCAGTCTTCCCCTAGTTGAAGAGCTTCTCAGATACAGGGAACCCAGGTCCAAAGGATGTGCTCTGCTCCTGATGCTGCTTTCTTGGTGGTATGAGGTCTCCCTGTCTCTCTGCTCACTTCTCTCTTGTACCTCAAGGGATTGTCTCAAGACACAATCCAATCCTGTTGGTCAAGTCCTGCCTCACTAACACACCTGCTGCCCATCTTCCCTCATTAACATCATACAGGCAGAATTTACAACATATAGGAAGATCACGCAATACCAGGAATCATGGCCCAGCTCCACTGATTCACACATTTTGGGGGGGGGGGACATAATTTAATCCATGACAATATTTCTTGTAATTTTGATCTGGTTTTTACAAATTCCCTTAAATTCTGTTTATCTGGAAATGCCCTAATTTCACCATCATATTTGAGAGACAGTTTTGCTGGATATACAATTCTTGGCTGGTAATTTTTTTCCTCCAGGGCTTTTTATATGCCACCGTTCTTGCCTGCATGGTTCCTGCTGAGTAATCAGAGCTTAGTCTTGTTGACTCTCCTTTTAGGTGACTTTTTGTTTATCCATAGTGGCTCCCAAGAATCTATCTTCATCTTTGGTTTTGGCAAGTTTGATTATAATATGTCTTGGTGACTTTCTTTTGGGATCAACCCTGTGTGGGGTTTGTTGAGCTTCTTGGATAGATATCTTCTCATCTTTCACAATATCTGGTAAGTTTTCTGCCAGTAAGTCTTCAACAATTCTCTCTGCTTTTTCTGTTATCCCCCCTGTTCTGGTACTCCAATCACTTGTAGGTTTTTCCTGTTGATAGTGTCCAACATAAGTCCTAGGGTTTCTTCATTTTTTTTTTAATTATTTTTTCTAATTTTTCCTTAAATAAATTGCTGTCAAGGAATTTATCTTCAATCTCACTAATTCTGATTTCCATGGCCTCAATTCTGCTCCTATGACCTTCTATTGAGTTGTCTAATTCTGAAATCTTATTTTTAATCTTTTGGATTTCTAGTTGCTGTCTCTTATTTCTAGCAGCCTGTTAAATTTATCATTCTGTTCTTATGTTGTTTTCCTGAATTCCTCTATGCTTTGTGTGTTCCTTGGCTTGGTCTGAGTTTTGCCTAATCTCCTTCCTGATCTTTTGGAGAGCTCTGTGTGTTCATCTTTTGAATTCTTTCTCTGGTAATTCCATAATCTTACCTTTCTCAGGAATGTTTCTTGGTTCTTTTGTTTGGTTGCCTGCTGGAGCCATCTTGACCTGCTTCTTTATGTGATTTGATATTGACTGTTGCCTGTGAGCCTTCAATGAATTATATTTATTGTATGTTCTTTTACTGTGTCTTAGCTTTTTGTTTTGTTTTGGTATGCCCATGTAGGCTGAGAGTGTGAACTAATTTGGTTGTTGGCATCTTTCAAGCTCTCATGTCCTGTCTCCAGGTGGTCAGAGCAGCTACTAGGTGTGTGAACCCAGGAGTCTGTTCACTTTTCTTGTGCAGATGTGGCACAGGTGGCCAGGCTGTCAGTCACTGAGTGTGTGGTGCAGACTCTCACCTACAGTCCTAGAAGGGCAGGGCTGCATAGGGATGTTCAGTGCAGGCACAGGTATCTGGCTGCAGTATGGCACTATGTTTGGAGCAAGGCAGGGGGCTGATGGCTACCCCTGGGTGCCTGGGTGGAGAGCATGTCCCTGTCCCTAGAGTGTTTTAGTGGGGGCGGGTTTTGCAGCCAGTCCTTGGGCACCAAATGCCGTTGGCTGGAGGTACAAGGAGGCACAGCTTATTCTCAGACCCCTGTTCTGGGTGCCTAGATGGAGTGGGTAGTAGCGCCAGTCTTCAAGCCCCCAATGTGGGTGGGTGAGGTCCCTGCTTCAGGGGCAGGGTGGAGTCAAATGTCATGAATCTGCAACTCTCATTTGGCTGCTGCCGTTGAAAATAGGCTTCAGGTTTATGCCCTGTTTTTTATGCTAATGAGGGCATGTGGTGTTGAATCGTCCCATGCAAGTCTGGCAAGGGTGAAGGGCATTGCAAGTCCGTGGACACCTTATGCCAGTGCCTAGGCAAAGGGGCAGGGCCTCCTATCTGCCCTGAGTTCCCAGCTTAGGGGGCATGACATTTGTTTTAAAGCTGTGGGACTAGTTTGAGCACAGATAGCCCTGAGTTCTGGCTTAGGGGGTGTGGCAGTTGTTGAATAGTGGTGTCAGAGTGGAGTGGGGTAGGGGTTGGATGAGGGTAAAGAGGCGCTTCTGTGCTGTGAAACTCCCAGAGGGTGAGGGGTTATTTTGACTCAGTGCAGTAGATTAGACACTTACACTTAACTTTTGCAGCTACAGCACCACTTCCACCCAGTTCTGGAGGTGTGTGCAGACTCTCCGTTGCCTGGTGTCTCCCAAAGTGGTGAGATGTGTTCTGAATACTACTGCTTACCTCAGCACATGTGCACCAGCAGACCCAGCCAGCAGAGTGCTGGCAACCTCACAACTGGCACTTCATTGCTGCTTTTGAATTGTCTCTCCTTTCCCCTGTCTCTCATTCTGACTCTTCAGCTTCGTCTTTGATGGCCAGGGCTCCTAGATTGTCATATATAATCAATTCATTTGTTTTTTTGAGTCTTTGTTGTAAGAGGGGCAACAGGGAGCATCTGACTATTCCATCACCTCAGCCCTGCCTCAGCAATGGGTTTTTGTATGCGAAGAATTGTAGGTAAAGTGAACAGCAGTCTAACTCACATTGCCAGAATAGTCACGGCCCCTCAATCAATTCCCAGACTTGAGCCAGGCTACAGACCCGCAACCCCTTGACTGAAGGGGAGGTGGAGCCCCCTTAAGGATCCCACTCCTCTGCCAAAAACTTATACATTAATCTTTCTCTCAGCCTTCTCCAAAAGGATCCACAACCTTTTATGAGAGTGGCTTTTCTTTGGGGGAAAGGAAATAATTAAACTTTTTGGGAATTACTGGACACTGGCTCTGAACTGACACTAATTCCAGGAGACCCAAAATATCACCGTAGCCCACCAGTCATAGTGAGGGCATATGAATGTCAGGTTATTAATGGAGTCTTAACTCATGTCCAGTTCACAATAGGACCAGTGGATCTCATCCTGTAGTGATTTCTCCAGTTCCAGAATATACAATTGGAATAGATGTACTCAGCAACAGGTGGAACCCCCACACTGGATCCCTGACAAATAGAGTAAGGGCTATTATGGTAAGAAAAACCAAGTGGAAGCCATTAAAACTGCCCCTACCTATTAAAAATTGTAAACCAAAAGCAATACTGCTTTCCTGGAAGGATTGCAGAGATTACTGCCACCATCAAGGACTTGATGCAGTGGTGGTAATTCCCACCACATGCCCGAGAGAATGACAGTGGATTATTGAAAACTTAACCAGCTGGTGACTCCAATTGCAGCTGCTGTGCCAGATGTGGTTTCATTGCTTGAGCAAATTAATGCATCTCATGGTACCTGGTATGCAACTATTCATCTGGCTAATGCCTTTTTCTCCATACTTGTTTTGAAGGACCACCAAAAGCGGTTTGCCTTCCACTGGCTAGGCCAGCAATACACCTTCAGTGATCTACCTCAGAGCTACATCAACTGTTCAGCCCTATGTAATAATTTAGTCCACAGGGAACTTCAATACCTTTCCCTTCCACAGGATGTCACACTGGTCCATTACATTGATGACACTATGCTGATTGGACCTAGGAAGGAAAAAGTGTCAATGACTCTGGACTTACTAGTAAAATATTTGCATGCTAGAGAGTGGGAAATTAATCAGACAAAAATTCAGGTACTTTCCACCTCAGTGAAATATCTAGGGGTCCAGTGTTTTGGGGCATGTTAAGATATTCAATCTAAAGTGAAGGATAAGTTGTTTCATCTGGCCACTCCCACAACTAAAAAGGAGGCACAAAGCCTCATGGGCCTCTAGATTTTGGAGGCAACATACCCCTCATTTGGGTGTGCTTCTCCAGCCTATTTATCAAGTGATTTAAAAAGCTACTAGATTTTAGTGGGGTTCAGACCAAGAGAAGGTTCTGCAACAGGTTCAGGCTACCATGCAAGTGGCTATGCCACTTTGACCATATATGTGATCCAGCTGCTCTAATGATGCTTGAAGTGTCAGTGGCAGATAGAGATGTTGTTTGGAGTCTTTGGCAGGCCTCTATTGGTGAATCACAGCACAGGCCCTTAGGGTTCTGGAGCAAAGCTGTGCCATCCTCTGCAGATAACTATTGTCCTTTTGAGACACAGCTTTTGGCTTGTTACTGGGACTTAGCAGAGACTGAATTCTTAACCATAGGCCACCAAGTCACTAAGTAGCCTGAGCTTCTCTATCATGAATTGGGTGTTGTCTGACCCACAGAGTCATAAACTTGGACGTGCACAGCAGCAATCTATCACTAAATGGAAGTAGTATACATGAGATCTGTCCCATGCAGGAGCTGAAGGCACAAATAAGTTTTATGAAGAAGTAGCCCAAATGCCCATGGTCTACACTCCAGTCACATTACCTTCCATCCCCCAGTCTGCCCCATGGCCTCATGGGGAATTCCTTATGATCAGTTGACTGAAGAAGAAAAAACTCATCCCTGGTTACAGAACATTCTGCTCAATATACGGGCAACATTCAAAAGTCGACAGCTGCAGCACTACAACCCCTTTCTGGGACCTCCATGAAGGAAAATAGTGATGGAAAATCCACCCAATGGGCAGAACTTCAAGCAATGCATCTGCTTGTTCACTTTTCTTGGCAGTAGAAATGACCAGAGGTGCAACTGATTCATGGGTTGTTACCAACAGTTTGGCTGGATGGTCAGGGACTTGGAAGGAACATGACTGGGAAATTGGAGACAAGGAGGTGTGGGGAAGAGGTACATGGATAGACCTCTCTGAAGGGGCCAAAGAAGTGAAGATATTTGTGTCTTGTGTGAATGCTCATGAAAGGGTGACCTCAGCAGAGGAGAATTTTAACAATCAAGTGGATAGGGTGACACTTTCTGTGGAAACCAGTCATCTTCTTTCTCTAGCCACTTCCGTCATTGCCCAATGGACTCATAAACAAAGTGGCCATGGTGGCAGGGATGGAGGTTATGCATGGGCTCAGGAACATGGATGTCCACTCACCAAGGCCAACATGGCTACAGCTACTGCTGAGTGATCAATCTGACAACAGCAGAGACCAACGCTGAGTCCCGAACATGGCACCATTCCTAGAAGAGATCAGCCAGCAACCTGGTGGCCACTTGATTGCATTGGAAGGCTTTCATCATGGAAAGGGCAGTGTTTTGTTCTTATTGGAATAGTCATTTACTCGGGATACAAATTTGCCTTCCCTGCATGCAATTCTTCTTCCAAAACTACCATCCGTGGACTTACAGAATGCCTTATCCACTGTCACGGTATCCCATACAGCATCACCTCAGACCAAAGGACTCACTTCACAGCAAATGAAGTGCAGTAATGGGCCTTCGCTCATGGAATTCACTGGTTTTACCGTGTTCCCCAACGAGACGGATTGACACAGTGGCTGCAACAATGGGCTCAAGCACAACAACGATTAGGAGGATGGCGCAGGACAGGCAGTGTTTTATTCTGTTGTACATTGGGTCACCATGAGTCTGAACTGACTGAAAGTCACCTAACAACAACGACTTCCCCCATAATCCTGAAGCAGCTGGCTTGAAAGAACAATGGAATGGCCCTCTAAAGACACAGTTACAGTGCCAAATACATGGCAATACCTTGCAGGGTTGGGGCAATGTTCTCCAGGAGTTAGTACATGCTCTAAACCAGTGTCCGAATTATGTTGCTGTTTCTTCCATAGCCAGCATCCGTGGGTCAAGGAATTAAGGAGTGGAAATGGGAGTGGCATCACTCACTATTGTCCCTAGTGACCCAGTTGCAAGATTTTTGCTTCCTGTCCCTGTGACCTTATGCTCTGCAGGTTTAGAGGTCTTAGTTCCAAAGGGAGGAATGCTCCCACCTAGAGACACATCACTGATTCCACTGAACTGGAAATTAAGCATGCCACTTGGCCACTATGAGCTCCTTATGCCTCTGGATCAACAGACAATGAAGGAAGTTACCATATTGGCTGATGTGATTGATCCTGATTACCAAGAGGAAATCAGATTGATATTACATAACTGAGGAGGCAATGAAGTGCATGTCTGGAACGCAGTATAGCCCTTAGGGCATCTCTCAGTACTACCATGCCCTGTGGTTAAAGAAATGGAAAACTACAGCAACCCAATTCTGACATGACTATTAATGGCCCAGACCCTTCAGGAATGAAGGTGTGGGTCACCCCAACAGGCAAAGAACCACGACCACCTGAGATGCTTGCTGAGGGCAAAGGGAATACGGAATGGATGGTAGAAGAATATAGTTCTAAATACCAGTTATGCCCACATGACCAGTTTCAGAAAAGAAAATTGTAATTGTTACAAGTATTTCTTCCTTATATGTGTGCATCGAACATTTTTGTTTTCTTCACTTATACAATAAAAGATGTAAACAAGGTTAGTGCATTTTTGTTTGTATGTGTGTTAGTTGTATCATGTTAGGTGCAAGTGTGACGATATATTTGTCTTTATTCAGAGATTATGTATGGTTTAAGGAGACGAATACAGGTGCCAAGTTGACAACGGGTGGACGGTAATGGTTAAGGTCATGTGTCAACTTGGCTGGGCCATAATTCTCAGTGGTTTGACAGTTATGATGTAGTTTGGCAGTCATATAATATGATCGCCTCCATTGATGGAATCTGCTGTGAGTAGCCAATCAGTTGAAAGGGAATTTCTTGGGAGTGTGGTCTGCATCCAATATAGGTGGACTTTCTGTCAAGGATCATAGGCTTTTGCTTACTCTAGATCCCGCATTTGGCTTTTCAGCATCTGACCTCTGGTTCTTGGGACTTGACCTAGCAGTTTACCTGCAATCTTGCCTGCTGATCTTGGGATTTGCCAGTCTCCACAGCCTGTGAACCAGAGGTCTGCTGTCTAATGTGCCAATCTTGGGTTCACCAGCCCCTGCAACCCTAGGAGAAGCCTGTAGCATGACCCACGGACTTGGGACTTTCCAGCCTCTCCAACCACATGAACCGTTTTCTTCATATAAATCTCTCTCTCTATATATATATATATTTATACACTTTACTGGTTTTGCTTCTCTAGAGAGTCCAGCCTAAGCGATAACATAATCCTAATAAAAATTCCAACAGCCTTCTTTACAGAAATGGAAAAAACAATCCTCAACTTTATTTGGAATGGCAAGGGGCCCTAAGTAGCTAAAGCAATGTTGAAAGAGAAGAACAAAGTAGGAGGACTCACACTTCCTGACTTTAAAACATACTATACAGCTACAGTAATCAAAACAGCCTGGTACTGGCGTAATAATAGACACATAGACCAATGGAGGAAACCTTGGTGGCATAGTGGTTAAGCACTACAACTGCTAACCAAAAGGTCAGCAGTCTGAATCTACCAGGTGCTTCTTGGGAATTCTATGAGGCAGTTCTACTCTGTCCTATAGGGTCGCTCCGAGTCAGAATCCACACAACAGCAACAGGTTTGGGTTTTTTTTTAGAACAATGGAATAGAATTGAGAGTCCAGAAATAAACCCACACATCTATGGTCAACTGATTTTTGACAAGGGTAGCAAGTCCATTAAATGGGGAAAGAAAAGTTTCTTCAAAAAATGGTGTTGGGCAACTGGACTAAACCCAAAGCAAAGAAGTTTCCTGAATAAACTGAATGTTTGAAGGCCAGTGTAGCAGGGGTGAAGGTTTGGGGACCATGGTTTCAGGGGACATCTAGGTCAACTGGCATAATAAAATTTATTAAGAAAACATTCTTCATCCCACTTTGGAGAGTGGTGTCTGGGGTCTTAAACATTACCAAGCAGCCATCTAAGATGCATCAATTGGTCTCAACCCACCTGGAGCAAAGGAGAATGAAGAACACCAAAGATACAAGGTAATTATGAGCCCAAGAGACAGAAAGGGTCACATAAATCAGAGACTACATTAGCCTGAGACCAGAAGAACTAGATGGTGCCTAGCTACAACTGATGACTGCCCGATAGGGAACACAACAGAGAAGCCCTGAAGGAGCAGGAGAGCAGTGGGATGCAGATCTCGAATTCTTATAAAAAGATCAGACTTAATGGTCTGACTGAGACAAGAAGGACCTCGGAGGTCATGGTCTCCAGACCTTCTGCTAGCCCAAGACAGGAACCATTCCAAAGCCAACTCTTCAGACAGGGACTGGACTGGACTAAGGGACAGAAAACGACACTGGTGAAGAGTGAGCTTCTTGGATCAATTAGACACATGAGACTATGTGGGCAGCTCCTGTCTGGAGGGGAGATGAGAAGGCAGAGGGGGACAGAAGCTGGCTGAATAGACCTGGAATTAGAGGGTGGAGAGAAGGAGCATGCTGTCTCATTAGGAATATATAATATAGCAAGGTGTATATAAATTTTTGTATGAGAGACTGACTTGATTTGTAAACTTTCACTTAAAACACAATAAAATTTTTTAAAAAATAGTGCTGGGAAAATTGGATTACCATACCATACACAAAAACAAATTCAAAATGGACTAAGGACCCAAATGTGCAAACTAAAACCATAAAATTCTTAGAAGAAAAAGCAGGGGCTATGCTGTCAGGCTTAGCTTTCAACAATGTATGATCTAATATAATAACAAAAGTAAAAATAGCAAAAGACTAACTAAATAGGACCTCATAACAATTAAAAACTTTTGTTCATCAAAAAAACTTTACCAAAAAAGTGAAAAAGACAAGCTACTGACTATAAGAACACCTTTGGAAACCATATATCCATCAAGAACCTAATAACCAAAATATATATAAAACTTCAACAACTTAACAACAAAAAGACAAACAACTCAATCATAAAAAGGACAAAGGACTTGAGCAGACATTTCACCAAGGAGAACATTCAAATGGCCACCAAACACATGAGAAGATGTTCAGTGTCATTAGCCATCAGAGAGATGCAAATCAAAACCATGATGACACCATTTCATTCCCACTAGGATAGCTGAGATTAAAACAAACAAAAACACAAATATTGGAGAGCATGTGGGGAAATTGTAACACTTTTCCACTGCTGGTGGGAATCCAAAATGATACAGCCACTGGGGAAAACAGTGGGTTGGTTCCTCAAAAAACTAATAATAGAACTACCATATGACCCAGCAATTCCACTCTAGGTATATACCCAAAAGACTTGAAAGTAGTGACTCAGAGACTTATACATCAATTTTCATTGCTGCACTATACACAATAGCCAAAAGATGGAAACAACCTAAATGCCCATCAACAGATAAATGAACAAACTGTGGTACATACATACAATGGGATACTACTCAGCCAGTAGGAGAAATGAAGTCTTGATACTTGGTACAGTATGGATGGAGACTGAAAACATTATGCTGAGTGAAATAAGCAAATCAGAAAAGGAAGGAGGAAGCGGGGGTTAACAGTGATGGAAATATCACGTTGATTAAGGGTAGGGTTGCACAGCTGAATATTGTAATTGCTGTCAATAAGCTGTACACACATAAAAAGTGAATTGACAAAATATGTGTGATAGATATATTTATAACAAATACAACAAAGAGTAGCTGCTAAGGTTACTTATGTACAACCAAACACCTCATGGGATTTGGTTTCTCAGGTTGGAGTTTTAGGGTCATGATTTCATGGGATATCCCAGTTAATTGGTTTAATAACATGTTTAGTGCCTCTGTTTTACCTCCTAGTTTGATGCGTAGTGCCTGGGATCTTAAAAGCTTGCAAGCGGCCATCGAAGGCACAGCAATTGGTCTATATTTGCCTGGAACAACAGAGGAAGCAGGAGAGTCAGGAATAGGAGGAAGATATGGAATGTGTGGCTAATTCCTCCATGAACAACTGACTTCCTTGCCAGGAGACCTGATAAACTGGATGGTGCCAGCTACCATTACTGAACATTTTGATCGAAGATTCCATAAAAAAAATCCTGATCAAAAGGGGGAAAATGTAGAATGGAATTTAAAATTCATGTGGACTCCAGACTTCCTGGAGCCATGAAGGTTGGAGGAACCCCTGAAATTATTGTCCTGAGGTGATCTTTAAACCTTAAACCTAACATATCCATGAAGTCTTTTTTAAAACCAAACAACACTTTAGCCTAAGAATTAACAAATGTCTGCTTTGAGCATTATGCTCTTTTAAGAACTATCTATATGAAATCAAATTGACAACAGTAACTTGAAAGATTAAATAGCAAACTTAGGGGGCAGTGAATTTATGTTAATGGGGAAGGAACAACCCAGGAAAGGAGGGTGAGAATGGTTATACAACTCAAAGAATGTAATCAATGTCACTAAATGGTTCATGTAGAAACTGGTGAATTGGTGTATGTTTTGCTCTGTATATTCTCAAGAACAACAAAATAAATAAAATTATATTAGAAAGAAAGAACCACAGGGTTCAGAGAAACTGGGTTGGAAAAAAGCAGAATTTCACCAATAACTGCTAGTGTCATACTAAACAGTTCCGTGCTCCCTTCCATGTAGTAAGCACCTCATCCAGTCAAGTGATAGATAACTCAGTATAGAGCACTGAATGCAAGTTGCACTGGCCAGCCTGGCTGGCGGTGATCAAAAATTACATTTAGCAATGTCCGTGGCATCAAAAAGCTCTGTTGGTACAAAATGTACCATAACCAAGAGGTGCTATTACCATCAGGTTCATTCCTCCTCCCATTGAAAGCAGGGGCATTCATTGTAATTTCTGGTCATTGTAAACCTGTTCTAGACATTCTTGAGATCAATTTCCAAAACCAACCATCTGGTTGAAAACCATCTATCTGATTGAAAACCATCTCACTACATCCTTTCCTGACACCACATGTGCTAGACCTAACATAGGGTATGGACTTTTGTTTTGGAGTATAGTCCAAGATGTCCTGACTCAAAGAACACAGAGCACTACTGAACTTAGTTAAAAGGTAGTATGCATCAAGTCCCCGAGATGAACATCAAGAGTTCAATATAGCAGCATCTGGACAGCTTTCTAGTCTTGCCAAGCAGATGTCAACTGAGTCAAAACACACATTTAATTTCCATCCCAGGGGACAGTTGGAATTTCCCCAATATATGTGGTAGGATACCCTTTAGGTAACCCAGGACCTTGATTTCACCTTGAGCTGTTTCCTGGGGAGCAAATGTTGAGTGTTGGTTAATATCAGATTGCACATGAATTCACATCTTCTACTGGGTTCTTGTATGAAGTAAGTATAGTTGTGGTATCAACTAAACTTCTCAAGAAGTTAACTGCTCCTGGCCTCATCCTCAAGTGTAAAACATGGAAAATGACAACTGTTTCTATTCACAACAGCCAAAAGGTGGAAACAACGAAAATGCCTATCAAAAGATGAATGGATAAACAAAACGTGGTACATACATACAATGGAATACTACTCAGCCAGTAAGAGAAAAGAAGTTTTGATACATGTTACAATATGGATCGAGTTTGAAGACATTATGCTAAGTGAAATGTCAGTCACAAAAGGGTAACTATTGTATGACCTCACTTATATAAAATGCCAACAAAAGGTAAATGCATAGAGACAAGAGTTTATTAGTGGTTACCAAGGATTACAAAGTATGAATCCAGAAAAATTGAAAATCATCAAAAATGAAATGGAATGCATAAGCATCAGAATCCTAGGCATCAGTGAGCTGAAATGGACTGGTATGGGCCATTTAGAATTGGATGATCATATGTTCTACTATGCCAGGAATGACAGCTTGAAGAGGGTTCTTGGTACTTAAGCTAGAAACTTACCTGCTGATCTTTGGATTCGTCAGCCTCCACAGTCGGTGAGCCAGAGGCTGGCCCTCTGACCTGCTGATCTTGGGTTCCTCAGCCCTTGAAGCTACATGAGGCAGAAGCCTTCAGCCTGACACTTGGCCCATGGACTTGGACTTGCCAACCTCTACAGCTGCCTGAACCATTTCTTGAGATAAATCTGTCTTTATACATGTATATGCACATATACATGCTTCATTTGTTTTGCTTCTCTAGAGAACCCAGCCTAAGACATTTGGTACTGAAAGTGGTTCTAGAGAAACAAAATTGTAAGAATGGGTTTTCAAAATATGTTCTCAACTCTGGTTAGTCTTAAAGATTTTGACAACTCTGCTTCCAGTAGTAAAGAGGACACTGCTCATCCATGGCATGAGGTGGAAATAGAAATACACATAATATCACACCAATAGATCAAGTATTGGTAAGAGGCGAGGCTCTGGGTGATCACGTGTCTGATACTTTTCTACAATATTGTCAGAATGAGAACTATAAGAAAACTAGTTGGTTGGTTGTACTTTTTGCTAGACAAAGTGGTGATAGACAGAAGTGAGCTCAGGGCTCCAGGGCCACAGCTCAAGTGCAGCATAAATAACCTCAAAAAAAGTTGCCACTTATGCCCTGAAAGAAAGCCTTATTTCTTGTAGTAACAGAGCAGGTATTGCTGAAAACCAAATCCATAGTCTTATCATAAAAGTGGCTGAATGACAACTTCAATTGAATTCCCAACCTCAAGTGGTATCTGAAGTTAAAGTGAGAACATTGATTGGGAAGGAATAGGATTCTGAAACTTGGGATGGGGACATATGGGCAGATAATCGGGAAACTGGGAGCACTAAGCTGCTAAAGTCTGTTGAATCACTCCTGCCAACAGAACCAGCCCTCTGAAGAGATTACTCCATCTTTGCTAAGCCACCCTCCGCAGTAAAACCATTAGCCCCTCCATTCTCAACTGATGAGATCAACCCAGCTATGTCTTAAGAGCCTTCATCTGAGTCATTGCCTGGGGAGGCTTCTGAATCGCCTAGGGAATCGCCAGAGGCAGATGCCTTACAAGATGTCACACTGGTCTATTACATTGATGACATTATGCTGATTGGACCTAGTAAGGAAGTATTATCAATGATCCTAGGCTTATTGGTAAGACATTTGTGTGCTAGAGGGTAGGAAATTGAACCGACAAAACTTTGGGTGTTTTCCCCCACAGTGAAATCTCTAGGGGTCCAGAGCTGTAGGATAGGTTGAGATACTCCTTCTAAAGTGAAGGATAAGTTGTTGTATCAGACCCTTCCTACAACTAAAAGGGAGGCACAATACCTGGTGGGCAACTTTGGATTTGGGAGGTAGCATATCCCTCATTTGGGTGTGCTACTCTGGCCTATTTATCAAGTGACTCAAAAAGCTGCTAGTTTTGAGTAGGGCCCAGAAAAAGAGAAAGCTCTGCAACAACTTCAAGCTGCCCTACAAGCCACTCTGCCACTTGGGCCATATGATCAGGCTGATCCAATGGTGCCTGAAGTGTTGGTGGCAAGTAGAAATGCTGTTTGGAGTCCTCGGCAGGCCCCTATTGGTGTATCACAGCCCAGACCCTTAGGATTTTGGAGAAAAGCCATGCCATCCTCTGCAGATAACTACTCTCCTTTTGAGAAACAGCTTTTGGCTTGTTACTGGGCCTTAGTAGAGACTGAGCGCTTGACCATGGGCTACCAAGTCACCATGTGGCCTGAGCTGCCCATCACGACCTGGGAGTTGTCTGACCCACAGAGTCATAAAGCCAGTCATGCACAGCAGCACTCCATCATTAAATGGAAGTGGTATGTATGAGATCAGGCCCGAGCAGGACATGAAGGCACCAGTAAGTTGCATGAGGAAGTGGCCCCAATGCTTACGGTCTCCACTCCTGTCACAGTACCTGCTCTCTCCCAGTCTGCACCTATGGCTTCATGGGGAGTTCCTTATGATCAGTTGACTAACAGAAAACTCATGCCCGGTTTACAGATGGTTCTGTGCGATATGCAGACACAACTCGAAGGTGGACAGTGGCAGCACGACAGCCCCTTTCTGGGACCTCCATGAAGGACAGTGGTGAAGGGAAATTCTTCCAATGGGCAGAACTTCAAGCAGTACACCCAGTTGATCACTTTGCTTGGAAGGAGAAATGGCCAGATGTGTGATTGTGTATTGATTTGTGTGCTATGACCAATTGTTTGGCTAGATGGCCAGGGACTTGGAAGGAACATGATTGAAAAATTGATGATAAGGAGGTATGGGGAAGAGATATGTGGATAGACCTCTCCGAAGGGACCAAAGAAGTGAACATATTTGTGTCTCATGTGAATGCTCATCAAAGGGTTATGTCAGCAGAGGAGGAATTTAACAATCCAGTGGATAGGATGACGTGTTCTGTGGAGGCCAGTCATACTCTTTCCCTAACCACTCCTGTCATTTGACAATGGGCTCATGAATAAAGTGGCCACGTTGGCAGGGATAGAGGTTATACGTGGGCCCAGCAACATGGACTTCAATTCACCAAGGCCTAGCTGTCTACAGCCACTGCTGAGTGCCCAATCTGCCAGCAGCAGAGACCAACACTGAGTCTTTGATATGGCACCATTCTTTGAGGTGATCTGCCAGCAACCTGGTGGCAGGTTGATCATAGTGGACTGTTTCCATCATGGAAATGGCAGCATTTTGTTCTTACTGGAATAGACACTCTGGATATGGATTTGCCTCCCCTGCATGTAATGCTTCTGACAAAAGTACCATCCGTGGACTTACAAAATGCCTTATCCACCATCATCGTAACCCCACAGTATTGCCTCAGATCAAGGGTCTCCCTTCACAGCAAATAAAATGTGGCAATGAGCCCATACTCATGGAATTCACTGGTATTACCATGTTCCCCATCGTCCTGAACCACTTGGCTTGATAGAACAATGGAATGGCCTTCTAAAGACATAATTATGATGCTAGCCAAGCAGTAATAACTTGCAGGGTTGGGGCAATGTTCTCCAGGAGGCTGTATATGCTCTAAACCAAATTCAATATATGGTGTTGTTTCTCCCATAGCCAGAATTCATGGGTCCGGGAATCAAGGGGTGGAAAGGGTAGTGGCACCACTCACTATTACCCCTAGTGACCTACTTACAAAATTTTTGCTTCCTGTCCCCCGACCCTATTTTCTGTGGGTCTAGAGGTCTTAGATTCAAAGGGAGGAATGATCCTGCCAGGAGACACATCACTGATTCCATTGAACTGGAAGTTAAGAATGTCACTTGGCCACTTTGGGCTACTCCAGACTCTGGATCAACAGACAAAGAAAGGAGTTACCATATTGGTTGGTGTGATTGATCCTGATTACCAAGAAGAAATCGGACTGATATTACATAATGGAGGTAAAGAAGAGTATGTCTGGAACGCAGGAGATACCTTAGGGCATTTCTTAGTACTACCATGCCCTGACATTAAAGCCAATGGAAAACTACAGCCACCCAATCCTGACATAACTACTAATGGCCCAAACCCTTCAGGAATGAAGGTTTGGGTCACCCCACCAGGCAAAGAACCACGATCAGCTGAGGTGCTTGCTGAGGACAGAAGGATACAGAAAGGGTGGCAGAAGAAGGTAGTTCTAAATACCAGCTACGATCATGGGACCTGTTGCAGAAATAGGACTCTAATTGTTAAGAGTATTTCTTTCTTGTATGTGTGCATTAAATATTTTTGTTTTCTTCACTTATAAAATATAAGAAGTAAATAATATGGCTAGTGTATTTTTGGTTGTACACATGTTAGTTGTACCACGTTAGGCACAAGTATGACTTTATAATTGTCTTTATTTAGAGATTATGTATGGTTCAAGGAGATGTGTGCAGGTCCCAAGTTGACAAGGGATGGACTGTGATGATTAAGGTTGTGTGTCAGCTTGGCTGGGTCATGGTTCTCAGTGGTTTGGCAGTTATGATGTAGTTTGGTAGTTACGTAATGATGTAATTTATCAGTGACATAATGATGTAATGAACTCCATCATAAAATTTGTTGTGAGCAGCCAAACATTTGAAAGGGAGTTTCCTTGGGTGTGTGGCCTGCCTCCTGTATATAAATGGATGTTACAGCAAGGCCCTTCCTCCGGATCCTACATTCGGCTCATCATCACTTGACTTCCAGTTCTTCGGACTTGAGCTAGCAGGTTGCCTGCTGATCTTGGGATTCATCAGCCTCCACAACCTGTGCACCAGAGCCCTGCCACCTAACCTGCCAATCTTGGGTTCATCAATCCCTGCAGCTACTTGAGTCAGGAAAAGCCTCCAGCCTGATTCCTGACCCGTGGACTTGGGACTTATCAGCCTCTACAACCCCATGCACCATTTCCTTGTGTTAAATCTCTCTCTCTCTCTGTATACATACACATACACATACATATCCATATCCATATACACTCTATGGGGCAGTTCTACTCTGTCCTACAGGGTCGCTGTGAGTCAGAATCAACTCGACAGCACTGGGTTTGGTTTTTTGGTATACACACACACACACACACACACACACATACTTCACTGGTTTCACCTCTGTACACAACTCAGCCTAAGACAGGTCCCAAAAAGCAGCACACTGAACCAATTTGTATCAAACTACAAAGTATAGCTGAATCACTGTCACTCCCGAGATTCCAGGAGACCATAATCCCGTGATCCCCACCCCCAATATATTTACATAACAAATGAATGCCAAACGACTCCATACACTTACCCCCATCCACTATTGAGAATTACTGGAGGATTTTATCATATAAAGCTTCCATCTTCCTAGAATTAGAGTTAAGAAGAAGGTCCCAGATGGTGGTCGTGGGGAGAGGTAGGGGTTAAACTTTGAAGATGAATGATTAGACAAGAAGGATCAGGTGAGAAGGAAGATTATCAGAAAAAAATAGTAGTACACACAAATAGATGAAAGGGGATCAGGAAGGAATGACAACTGCTGTATATGGAGGGCATGTGCCAGGGAAAGGATAATGAAACAGGGATATATGTAGGGCTTTGTAATGTAGTGGTTAAGCATGTGTACCTTATGGTATGATCATCTGGGTACATATCCCTGCTCTGCAAATTACTTGCTGTGTGACCTTTGGCAAGTTACCTGGACTGTGTAAGCTGCCTCAATTCCCCCATCTGTAAAATGTGGATAATAATACTCATGGCTCCTAAAGAAAAGGGTTATTGTCAGGATTAAATGCTTTAATACACAAACAGTGCCTGACACACAGTAACTATACATTAAATGTTAGTTGCTTCTGAATCTGAGATCCAGCAATCTGGGTCTATCAGTTACAGTGCTTTTCTCTTTCAGCCTAAAACAGGGATTCTATTCTCACTAAATGCCATGTTTCCAGTTAAGAAACTAACCATGAAAGCTTAGTAGTGTGCCTGCTGTAAGGACTCGTAGACACCATAACTGAAGTGAATCTCACTTAAGTACATTAAGCGCATATAACTTGAATCTGCAAAAACTTAAGAGTTAGAAATTCAGAAACTTCAAGGCCAGGTTGAGAATGAGAGCCAATAAGTATAAAGAAAATTTCTCAATGCCAAGGTGGGGCCTGGAAAAAGAGTTAAGCCTAACTTTCTAAAAGGCTGTAGTCAACATAGAAGGCACAAGACTAACACTCTGAGCCCATCCTCCTTTCCTGTCAAAACAGGTCTCTGTCAGGGCGATGAGCACTAACTGCCCAACCATTGATGTAGGAGGATATTTCAAGGACAGAAAGTGTTCAGTCTGTGTGCAAAGCCATTTTCTTCCTACTGAAAAAATTTAGTCAGGGGAGACTGGAGTTCTTATGCACTGCTGGTGGGAATGCAAAATGGTACAACCATTTTGGAAAATGATTTGGTACATCCTTAGAAAGCTAGAAATAGAAACACCATGCGATCCAGCAATCCCACTCCTAGGGATATACCCAAGAGAAATAAGATGTCACATGAAACAGACATGTGCACACCCATGTTCACTGCAGCACTATTCACAATAGCAAAAAGATAGAAACAACCTAAATACCCACCAAGAGATGAATGGATAAACAAATTATGGTACATATACACAATAGAATACTATGCAATGATAAAGAACAATGATAAATCCACAAGACATCTCACAACACGGATGAATCTGGAGGGCATTATGCTGAGTGAAATAAGTCAATCACAAAAAGACAAATATTGTATGAGACCATTATTATAAGAACTCAAGAAAAGGTTTAAACACAGAAAAAAGCATTCTTTGATGGTTACGAGGGAGGGGAAGGGAAATCACTAACTAGATAGTAGACATGGGTCAACTTCGATGAAGGGAAGGACAATACACAATGTAGGTGAAGTCAGCACAAGTGGACCAAAGAAAAAGCAAAGAAGTTTCCTAGACATATCCAAATACTTTAAGGGAAAGAGTAGTTGGGGCTGGGGCCTGGGGACCATAGTTTTAGGGGACATCTACATCTATTGGCATAATATAGTTTATAAAGAAAATGTTCCACATCCCACTTTGGTGAGTGGCATCTGGGTTGTTAAAAGCTTAGGAGCTGCCATCCAAGATATATCTATTGGTCTCATCTCACTCGGAGCAAAGGAGAATAAGAAAAACCAAAGATACAAGGAAAACACTAGCCCAAAGGACTAAAGGACCACATGAACCAGAGACTCCACCAGCCTGAAACCAGAAGAACTAGATGGTGCCTGGCTACTACCAATGACTGCCCTGACAGGGAACACAACAGAGAGTCCCAGACAGAGCACGAGAAAAATGTAGAACAGAATTCAAATAGACATAAAAAGACCAGACTGACTGGTCTGACAGAGACTGGAGGAACCCCCAAAACTATGGCCTCCAGATGCTGTTTTAACCCAGAACTGAAACCATTCCCAAAGCCCACTCTTCTGACAAAGATTAGGCAGGACTATAAAACAAAAAATAATACACTTGAGGAACATGCTTCTTAGTTCAATCAGATATTCCAGACCAAATAGGCAGCTCCTGTCCAAAAGCAGGACGAGAAAGCAGGAAGGGACAGGAAGCGGTCGAATGGACTCAGGGACTCCTGGGTGGAAAGCAGGAGTGTGCTGCCACATTGTGGAGATTGCAACCAATGTCACAAAACAATATGTGTATAAATTTTTGAAAGGGAAATTAACTTTTGCTTTAAACTTTCACCTAAAGGACAATAAAAAAGAAAAGAAAAAGAGGAACACTTCTGTGAGTTGGAAAGAGAGGCATGTTGTTTATTCCTCATCTACCTGGCACATGAGTTATCTAAGGGGAAAATGTAAAGAGAAGAGAACAAAGCTGGGACTCTGAGGGCTTTCAGCCAAGACGTAGGGATTTCCATTCCAAACTTCCAATGTGGAGGCCAGAGCTCTGAGCTCAGTTTCTTTGGGTTTGTATTTCAGATGCTGTAAAAAGTGAAAGCTGTCACTTTCCCAGGACTTTCAACACCTCTGCATCCCAGAAGGAAACTGGAAATGTACTTATTTCCCCCCTTTGATTAAACATGTCTAGGGAAGCCAACAGACTGAATCAACTTCCCAGTTGGTATAATTACTACATTCCAACAGTTAAGGTAGTGTCCCTAAGAAGAAAAATCTAGCGATTTATTTGACATTTTAAAATTGGAGCAAGATTATTACATTTGTCTATTTCATACTGGAACATCAAGGGGAAGAAGTTGGGGCAAATACAGAAAACAATGAACTGTCATTTTGAAATAAAAAAATTTACTTAGAACACATTGCCTTCTTGGGGGAGGCTAACTGCATTTCAGTTGAATCAAACGCTCATTTGCTGAGGAATCATGTGTATCCCCTTAGACAAGTATATAGGTATATATGGTTTCTCTTTTGCGAGGCAAATACTAGGAAATTCTCGCTTGTGTGAGGGTTATCAATGCTTCTCTCCTTTGATATATGAGTTAATTACTTTCTAAACAACTTAAAGCATTCCTTTTTATATAAAATGTCATGAATTGAACTTTCAAATTCAAATTGAAACTTAAAAGTACTTTGACCTTGTTAAAATTATTCTTTCCAATCCACACTTTTCTAACCTGTACAATGTATGTGATATCAATACCAACAACAGCAAAATCATTACAGGATGCAAAGAAGAGAATATCAGAAATATCAATAGTAGATCATAAATAGGAGGAAAGTAGGCATGAGATGTTCAGTATTGGTAGGAAAAGCTATCATAAACAGGTTTTTTATAAAAATTAGACAATTAAGGTGGAGCCAAGACGGCGTAATAGACAGATGCTTCCGGAGAGCCCTCTTTACAATAAAGACCCCAAAAAAAACAAGTTAAACGAGTATATTTATGACAAGCTGGGAGCGCTCAGCTTCAAAGGCAAGCTCAGAAAACAAACTGAGGGTCAGGGGAAGGAAGAGACCTTTCAGAAGCAGAGAGGAGTTACCAGACCTGAATCGCAGGGAGCCCCCAGGCACCATTCCCGGAGCCGCCCTGGCAGGCTGGTACTAGCGTTCGGCTGCAGTTTCCTCAGGAAGAAGCAGCCAGCCACACAGCCTACTCACACCTCCAGAACCTGAGAAGAACGGTGCTCTCGGCAAAAGCTAAGTATCTGAGTATATTTCACCGTGCCCCCCCCACCCCCAAGACGGCTTCAGTAGCTGAATTCCCTGGGCCTGAGATAGGCACTGCTGAGCACCTAGAGCCATCCTCCTGGCCTTGGGGAAGGAAAAAATTTGCAACTGGGGGAAAAGATAATTTGCTAGCTCCACTAACCAGGGAAGCTCAGGACACAAGCGGATCCTGTACAGGCAAAAACCAGTTGTGGATTTTGAGCACCTCTCCCTTCTGCATGGACCTGTGTGGGCCTATTTCAGGAGAATAGGCCCCTGTTGGCAGACTGCAACCATTTCAGCTGTGTGGTGCAGAGGTGGGTGTTTCATGTTTGACATTACTCCGCCTATTAAAAAAAGCCCTCACCTACCCACATCAGGGACCTAAGGACTGGTAGCTCCACTCAGGTCACCCAGCAACCCATGACAGGGGTCCAAGGATAACTGGTACCTGCCAGTCATTACAACCAAAAACGTTCAGTGCCCATGGTCCACCTGAAGAGCCAACCCACCTGCACGTTCTAGGGAACAGGGATGTGCTTTCCTCAGAGACACTGGGGGGTCGGTTCTCAGCTCCCTGCATTGTTCAGAGTGTGACCCCCTGCTACAATCAGATACATCTATATACGCAAATCACCCCTGCCCCTATAAGACTATAGGGCAGAGCCTGTACCACACACTTGATGATCAGCTACCTGGAAACCCGAGCTGAATTCATACAAGAAAAGTGAATGGATTCCTAGACTGATATACCTGAAAACAGCTCTAGCCATCTAGGGATAGGAAGTCAGAGCTCCAAAGGTGAAAATAATAAAGCTAGCTCAATCAAGCAACCCATAGGGGTATATCAAAACAAAACAAAGCAAGCAGCTATGACACAGTAAGCAAGCAAAAACTAATCAAATAACTTATAGATGGCTCTACACTCAATATCAAATCACATAAAGAAACAGACCATGATCATCTCAACAAGCTCTCAAAACAAAGAATCCAGGGATCTTCTAGATGAAAGTGCATTCCTGCAATTACCAGAGCCAGAATACAAAACTTTAATATACAGAACCCTTTAAGACATCAGGAAGGAAATGAGGCAATACGCAGAACAAGCCAAGGAACACACTGATAAAGCAATTTAAGAAATTAGAAAGATTATTCAGGAACATAATGAAAAATTTTATAAGCTGGAAAAATCCATAGACAGGCAGCAAACAGAATTCAGAAGATTAACAATAAAATTACAAAAGTAGACAACTCAATAGAAAGTCATATGAGCAGAATTGACCAAGTAGAAGCCAGAATTTCTGAACTCAAAGATAAATCACTTGGCAGTAATATATTTGGAGAAAAATCAGATAAAAGAATTTTAAAAAATTAAGAAAACTTAAGAATCATGTGGGATATTATAAAGAGAAATAACCTAGGAGTGACTGGAGAACCAGAACAGGGAGGGATAACAGAAAATACAGAGAGAATTGTTGAAGATATGTTGGCAGAAAACTTCCCTGATATCGTGAAAGATGAGAAGATATCCAAGATGCTCATCGAACTCCACATAAGGTAGATCTTAAAAGAAAGTCACCAAGACATGTTATAATCAAACTTGCCAAAACCAAAGATAAAGAATTATAAGAGCAGAGAGGGATAAACAAAAAGCAACCTACAAAGGAAAGCCAATAAGAATAAGCTTGGCCTGCTCGACAGAAACCATGAAGGGAAGAAGGCAATGGGATGGCATATTCAAAAATATGAAGGAAAAAAAATGCCTGCCAAGGATCATATATCCAGCAAAACTGTCTCTTCAATATGAAGGTGAAATTAAGACATTTCCAGATAAACACAAGGTGACGGAATTCATAAAAACCAAACCAAAACTAGAAGAAATACTAAAGGGAGTTCTTTGGTTAGAAAATCAATAATATCAGGTATCAACCCAAGACTAGAACACTGGGCAGAGCAACCAGAAGTCAACCCAGACAGGGAAAACCAAAACACAAAGCAAGATTATTAAAAAAAAAAAAAAGCTCAAAACAGGGTAAAAGCAATGTTATTATAAAAAAGAATACAACATTAAAATAATAAAGAGGGACTAAGAAATGTAATCATACACCTTCCATATGGAGAGGAAGATACAGCGATACAAAGAAATAAAAGTTAGTTTTAAATTTAGAAAAATAGGGGTAAATAATAAGGTAACCACAAAGGAGACAAACTATCCTACTCATCAAAATAAAAAAACAAGGGAAAAATACAGACTCAGCAGAAACAAAATCAACTACAAATACGAGGAAAGGACAATATATAAAGAAAATCTACTCAGCACATAAAATCAAGTGGGAAAAAGAAGCTGTCAACACACAAAAAAAGACATCAAAATGATAGCACTAAATTCATACCTATCCATAATTACCCTGAATGTAAATGGACTAAATGCACCAATAAAGAGACAGAGAGTGGCAGAATGGATTAACAAACAAGACCTGTCTATATGCTGCCTACAAGAGACACACCTTAGACTTAGAGACACAAACTAAAACTCAAAGGATGGAAAAAAATATATCAAGCAAACCACAATCAAAAAAGAGCAGGAGTGGCAATATTAATTTCTGTCGAAATAGACTTTAAAGTTAAATCCATCAGAAAGGATAAGGAAGGGCACTTTATAATGATTAAAGGGACAATACACCAAGAAGATATAACCATATTAAATATTTATGCACCCACTGACAGGGCTGCAAGATACATAAAACAAACTCTATCAGCATTGAAAAGTGAGATAGACAGCTCCACAATAATAGTAGGGGACTTCAACACACCACCTTGGGTGAAGGACAGGACACCCAGAAAGAAGCTCAATAAAGACACAGAAGATCAACCAACTTGACCTCGTAGACATATACAGAACTCTCCACCCAACAGCAACCAACTATACTTTCTTTTCTAGTGCACATGGAACATTCTTTAGAAAAGACGACATATTAGGTCATAAAGCAAGCCTTAGCAGAATCCAAAACATGGAAATATTACAAAGCATCTTCTCTGACTATAAGGCCATAAAGGTGGAAATCGATAAAGGGAAAAGAAATCAAACACTTGGAAACTGAACAACACCCTGCTCAAAAAAGACTGGATTATAGACAATATTAAGTATGGAATAAAGAAATTTAGAGAATCCAATGAGAATGAAAACACTTCCTATCAGAACCTTTGGGATACAGCAGTGCTCAGAGGACTATTTATATCAATAAGTGCACACATCCAAAAAGAAGAAAGGGCCAAAATCAAAGAAATATCCCTACGACGTGAACAAATAGAAAGAGAGGAACGAAAGAAACCCACAGGCACCAGAAGAAAATAAAAATTAGAGCTGAACCAAATGAAATAGAAAACAGGAAAACAATTGAAAGAATTAAGAAGACCGAAAGCTGTTTTTTTTTTTTTTTTTTTTTTTTAACTCAACAACATTAATAAACCACTGGCCAAACTGACAAAAGAAAAACAGGAGAGGAAGCAAATAACCTGAATAAGAAATGAGATGGGTGATATTATAACAGACCCAACTGAAATTAAAAGAATCATATCAGATTACTATGAAAAACTCTGCTCCAAAACAAATGATAACCTAGAAGAAATGGATGAATTCCTAGAAACACACTACCTACCTAAACTAACACAAACAGAGGTAGAACAACTAAATAGACCCATAACAAAAGAAGAGATTGAAAAGGTAATCCAAAAAAGCCCTGGTCCAGACGGCTTAACTACAGAGTTCTACCAAACGTGCAGAGAAGAGTTAACACCACTACTACTAAAGGTATTTCAGAGCATAGATAAGGATGGAATACTACCAAACTCATTCTATGAAGCCACCGCATCCCTGATACCAAAACCAGGTAAAGGCATGACAAGAAAAGAAAATTACAGATCTGCATCCCTAATGAATGCAGATGCAAAAATCCTCAACAAAATTCTAGCCAATAGAATTCAACAACATATCAAAAAAATAATTCACCATGACCAAGTGGGATTCATACCAGGTATGCAGGGATGGTTCAACATTAGAAAAACAATTAATGTAATCCACCACAGAAATAAAACAAAAGACAAGAATCACGTGATTTTATCAATTGATGCAGAAAACACATTTGACAAAGTTCAACACTCATTCATGATAAAAACTCTCAGCAAAATAGGAATAGAAGGAAAATTTCTCATCATAATAAAGGGCATTTATACAAAGCCAACAGCCAACATCACCGTAAATGGAGAGAGCCTGAAAACATTCACATTGAGATCGGGAACCAGACAAGGATGCCCTTTATCACCACTCTTATTCAACATTGTGCTGGAAGTCCTAGGCAGAGCAATTAGGCTAGATAAAGAAACAAAGGGCATCCAGATTGGCAAGGAAGAAGTAAAAAGTATCTCTATTTGCAGATGGCATGATCTTATACACAGAAAACCCTAAGGCATCCTCCAGAAAACTACTGAAAATAATAGTTCAGCAGAGTATCGGGATACAAGATAAACATACAAAAATCAGTTGGATTCCTCTACACTAACAAAAAGAACATCGAAGAGGAAATCACCAAATCAATGACATTTATGGTAACCCCCAGGAAGATAAAATACTTAGGAATAAATCTTACCAGAGATGTAAAAGACCTATACAAAGAAAACTACAGTACACTTCTGCAAGAAACCAAAAGAGACTTACATAAGTGGAAGAACATACCTTGCTCATGGATAGGAAACATTTCATAACATGGAAGAATCTGGAAGGCATTATGCTGAGTGAAATTAGTCAGTTGCAAAAGGACAAATATTGTATAAGACCACTATTATAAGAACTGGAGAAATAGTTTAATCTGAGAAGAAAACATTCTTTTGTGGTTATGAGAGGGCAGAGGGAGGGAGGCAGGGTGGGAGGGGAGTATTCACTAATTAGATAGTAGATAAGAACTACTTTAGGTGAAGGGAAAGACAGCACACAATACAGGGGAGGTCAGCACAATTGGACTAAACCAAAAGCAAAGAAGTTTCTTGGATAAACTGAATGCTCCGAAGGCCAGCGTAGCAGGGGTAGGGGTCTGGGGACCATGGTTTCAGGGGACATCTAAGTCAATTGGCATAATAAAATCTATTAACAAAAAATTCTGCATCCCACTTTGAAGAGTGGTGTCTGGGGTCTTAAACACTAGCAAGCAGCCATCTAAGATGCATCAATTGGTTTCAACCCACCTGGTTCAAAGGAGAATGAAGAACACCAAGGACACAAGGTGATTACGAGCCCAAGAGACAGAAAGGGCCACATGAACCAGCGAGTACCTCATCCTGAGACCAGAAGAACTAGACGGTGCCCGGCCACAACCGATGACTGCCCTGACAGGGAACACAACAGAGGGTGGAGGGGTTAAAAAAAAGCTGGCAAAATGGAAAGGAAAAGAGAGAGGGGAGGGAGGGAGCAGGCTGTATCATCAGGGGGAGAGTAATTGGGAGTATGTAGCAAGGTGTATATAAGTTTTTGTTTGAGAGACTGACTTAGATTTGTAAACTTTCACTTAATGCACAATAAAATAAAAATTATTTCAAAAAATTAGACAATTACACAATGCATTATAGTTTATAACATATTTTGAAGTTTAAATGAACAAAACTTTTCTCTCTTACAGAAAGACAGCCCTCTGCTCAGCAACATACCAGACTATGGGAAAGAATGATTCCTCTCCTAGCATAACTTCACAATCCTCAGTGGAGAGGCTGGGAAGTCAAATGAAGGTTGAAGACCTGAAGGTAGAAGTGCTTCAATTATCCATATGCCTACAAGGAAGACCAGTTAATACGACCATTATTCAAATTTACGCAACAACCACTAAGGCCAAAGATGAAGAAATTGAAGACTTTTACCAACTTCTGCAGTCTCAAATTGATCAAGCATAAAATCAGGATGCACTGATAATTATTGGTGATTGGAATCCGAAAGTTGGAAACAAAGAAGGATTGGTAGTTGGAAAATATGGCCTTGGTGATAGAAATGATGTCAGAAATTACATGAGAGAATTTTGCAAGACCAATGACTTCTTCACTGCAAATATATTTTTTCAACAACATACATGGCGACCATACACATGTACCTCGCCAAATGGAATACATGGGAATCAAATTGACTACATCTCTGGAAAGAGATGATGGAAAAGCTCAATATCATCAGTCAGAACAAGGCCAGGGGATGACTGCGAACAGAACGTCAGTAGCTCATATGCAAGTTCAAGTTGAAGATGAAGAAAATCAGAACAAGTCCACAAGAGCCAAAGTACAACCTTGAGTATATCGCACCTGAATTTAAAGACCATCTTAAGAACAGATTTAACATGTAGAACACGAGTGACAAGACAAGTTGTGGAATGACATCAAGGACATCATACATGAAAAAAGCAAGAGGTCATTAAAAAGACAGGAAAGAAAGAAAAGACCAAAATGGATATCAGGAGAGACTCTGAAACTTGCTCTTGAAAGTCAAGTAGCTAAAGCAAACAGACCAAATGCTGAAGTAAAAGAGCCAAACAGAGGATTTCAAAGGGTGGCTCAAGAAGACAAGGTATTATAATGACATGTGAAAAGATCTGGAGTTAGAAAACTCAAAGGAAGGAACACGCTCGTCATTTCTCAAGCTGAAAGAACTGAAGAAAATATTGAAGCCTCGAGTAACAATATTGAAGGATTCTATGGGGAAAATATTAAACGATGAAGGAAGTATCAAAAGAATATGGAAGGAGTACAAAGAGTCACTATACCAAAAAGAATTGTTCGACATTCAACCATTTCAGGAGGTAGCATATGATCAGGAACCAATGGTACAGAAGGAAGAGGTCCAAGCTGCACTGAAAGCGCTGGTGAAAAAAAGCGTCTAGGAATTGACGGGATACATGGCCAACCGACTGGAAGAGATCCATATTTATGCCTATTCCAAAGAAAAGTGATCCCACTGAAAGCGGAAATTATCAAACAGTATCATTAATATCACATGCAAGTAAAATTTTGCTGAAGATCATTCAAAAGCAGCTGCAGCAGTACATCAACAGAGAACTGCCAGAAATTCAAGCCAGATTCAGAAGAGTATGTGGCACCCGGGATACCAGTGCTGATGCCAGCTGGATTGTGGCTGAAAGCAGAGAATACCAGAAATATATTTACCTGTGTATTATTGACTATGCAAAGTCATTTGACTGTGTGGATCCTTAACAAATTATGGATAACATTACAAAAAATGGAAATTCCAGGACATTTAATTGTGCCCTTGAGGAACCTGTACATAGATCAAGAGGCAGTTGTTTGAACAGAACAAGGGGATATTGCACAGTTTAAAGTCAGGAAAATTGTGCATCAGAACTGTATTGTTTCACCATACTTATTCAATCTGCATGCTGAGCAAATAATCTGAGAAACTAGAGTATATGAAGAACGGGGCAACAGGATTAGAGGAAAACTCATTACCAACCTGTGTTGTGCAGATGACACAATCTTGCTTGTTGAAAGTGAAGAGGAAGAAAGGCTTACTGATGAAGATCAAAGACCACAGCCTTCAATATGGATTACACCACAACATAAAGAAAACAAAAATCCTCACAACTGGACCAATAAGTAACAGCATGGTAAATGGAGAAAAGATTGAAGTTGTCAAGGATTTCATTTTACTTGGGTCCACAATCAACAACCATGGAAGCTGCAGTCAAGTAATCAAAAGACACATTGCATTGGGCAAATCTGCTGCAAAAGACCTCTTTAAAGTGATAAAAAGGAAATATGTCACTTTAAGAACTAAGGTGCACCTGACCCAAGCTGTGGTGTTTTCAATCGCCTCATATGCATGCAAAAGCTGGACAATGAATAAGACCAAAGAAGAATTGATGCCTTTGAATTATGGTGTTCATGACGAATGTTGAATATACCACGGACTGCCAAAAGAACAAACAAATCTGTCTTGGAAGAAACAGCCAAAATGCCCCCTTGGAAGCAAGGATGGTGAATGAGACTTCATCTCACATACTTTTTACATGTTGTCAGGAGGGACCAGTCCCTGCAGAAGGACATCATGCTTGGTCAGTGAAAAGGAGGAAGACCCTCAATGAAATGGATTGACTCAGTGGCTTCAACAATGGGCTCAAGCATAACAACGACTGTGAGGATAGTGCAGGACCAGGCAGTATTTCGTTTTGTTGTACAGAGGGTACTTATGAGTCAGGGTAGACTTAATGGCACCTAACAACAACACCATTCACTGGCTGGCCATTCTTGGCCAAGTTCTGAACCACTCTTCATTTGATTCCCTGTCTTTGAAACATAATAAAAATACCGACATCAGAGTTGGTGAAATGATTACATCAATTAGAATCTATTAGAACAATTTGTAGGTTTGGCTACCCCTAAAATGAGCCAACCCTGGGAGGAAATGGCCTTTTCTAAAGGTTATTCCTGTATGGAGTCCTTATGTCTGCATGTTTGAAAACCATCTGTGAAGAGAATGGTCACATCCAGGTTTCTTACTGGAGTGGCATTTCAGTTAATTCCAACATACCCATGCTGTAAATTCTTCTGACTTTATCTACTTTGCCTTGGCCAGCTTTTAAATTAAAAAAAAAAATCTGAAAGAGTTTCTGGTCTTCCTAAGAGCACAGTCACCACTGAATATTGAAAAAACTAAAACCAAACCCGCTGCTGTCAAGTCGATTCTGACTCATAATGACCCTATAGGACAGAGTAGAACTGCCCCATAGGGTTTCCAAGGAGCGGCTGGTGGACTTGAACTGCTGACTTTTTGGTTAGCAGCCAAACTCTTAACCATTGTGCCACCAGGGCTCCATGAATATGGAAAAGGACCTCATTTTAACCTCCAACTGAAGCACCATTGATGAATACAATGAGAGGTAGCCTACAAAGCAGAAACTCTGGGGGAACATTTCTTCAACTACTCACTCTATGACGTTTGGGGACATACTACTGAGTGTAAATGACCTAACTCCTTTTGAAAAATAAGCGATAATATAAGATTTACTTTGTGAGGATTAACTGAGTTAATACACTTGTTATATGCTCAGTTAATGTTAACTACTGTTATCAAAAGGCTATCATGGGCGGGGCCAAGATGGCTGACTAGGTAGAATCTACCGCGGATCCCTCTTGCAACAAAGACTTGGAAAAACAAGTGAATCGATCACATACGTGATAATCTACGAACCCTGACCATCAAACACAGAACTAAGGAGTTGCCCTGAGTGACAGGGGAGGGAAAAGCTGTGCACTAAAGCAGTGACTGCTTCTGGAACTGGCATCCCACGCCACAGCCTTGAGCCCTCGTGGTTCCCTGGTGCCAGAGTGGAGGGGCTGATTGTGGCTTACTGAGACGGGGCAAGCACGGGACACAGGCCCAACCCCCAACCCCCTGGAATAACCTCAGCAGAGACTCAGCCAGTGCAAACAGGCTGCACACTGACGTGGGTGACAGGATAACTAGAAACCATGGGGAAGCAACGACTGTTTTCAGAGCCTCGAGCCACTGTCCCAGTCAGAAAACCTTGGCGCTGGGCTTTGGACTAAGTGCAGAGGAGCTGATCATGGCTTCCAGAGACGGTGCAAGCACGGGACACAACCCTAACCCCCTGAAGTAATCTCGGTGGAAACCCAGCCAGCACATGCAGGCTGCACACCGACACAGCTGACAGGAGAAGGAGAAACCATGGGGAAGCAGCGGCTGGTTCCTTGGTGCTGGGCTTTGAACTAGGAGCAGAGAAGATGATCACACCTTCCTGAGATGGCACAGGCCTGACCCTTGGGGGCAATCTCAACCCAGCCAGCACACACAGGTTACACGCCTCTCTGGAATCTCAGATAAAACAGTTCTCACCAAACAAGATAAGTAACTTTGTCTATATTGCCACACTACTCTCTCCTATCTATCTGATCCCTCCTCTCCATGCACCAGGCAGCTTCATTAACATTGGAATTTTCTGGGACAGGGAGTGAAGTGCTCTGCGGGGCTTTTTTCTAACCAATTCTCCTGGCCTGAGAGAAGCAGCAATTAACAATTCGGGGGGTATCATTCCCTGACTTCCCTAAACTGGAAAAATAACACAGAATCAGCTCCAGTCAAGCATAAGAGATCCACAGTTTTTGGTTTCATCCCTACAGAGAACCAGGTGGCTATTACAATGCAAAGGCAATTCTGATAGAGATCTGACTGTAATTGTTTTACTGAGCAGTGGAAAGACAAGCTTTGGAGGTATGAGACATCTCTACCTATTAAACAGAGCCCTCACTAATCCACAGCAGTGAACTGAGGGCTGAAGCTCCACCCATACCACCTAGCCACCTGCTAAAGGCGTCTGAGGATAGTGACACCTACCAATCCTTAGAGGTACAAGCATTTGATGCCTAAGGTACAGCTGCAGAGCCCACCCACCAAAGTGCTCCAGGAATAGAGACACTCCTACTTCATTGGCACGTGGGGGAAGGCTGTCAGCATCCTGCCCTTCTCAGAGTGTGACCCCCTGCTGCTACTAGAATCTGGCGGATACAACCATCACCACTAGTCCTCTAAGTTAATAGGTGATAGCCTACACCACATGCTAGGTGACCCAAAATCAGGACACCTAAGCTGATTCTAATCAAGAATAGAGAATGAACTCATAGGCTCATATATCTGGTAACAGCTCAAACCAGCTGGTAATAGGACATAAGTGATTCAAAAGCTACAACAATCAAGATAGCACAATCTACTAGCCCATCTGGGTTTGAAACAAAACAAAACAAGAAGATAAGACTCACTGAGAAAATATAAAACAAATGACAACAATAACTTACAGAAGACTAGGAGACAGCAGTCAATATCAAATCACATAAAGAAGCAGACCATGATTGCTTCTACAAATCCCCAAATTAAAGAATCAAAATCTTTCCCAAATGAAGATACAATCCCGGAACTGCCAGATGTAGACTATAAAAAACTAATATACAGAATGCTTCAAGACATCAGGGATGACCTCAGAAATGAAATAAGGAAATCTACAGAAAAAGCCAAAGAACACACTGATAAAGCAGTTGAAGAAATCAAAAAGATTATTCAAGAACATAGTGGAAAAATTAATAAGCTACAAGAATCCATACAGAGACAACATTCAGAAATCCAAAAGATTAACAATAAAATCACAGAATTAGACAATTCCATAGAAAGTCAGAGGAGCAGAATTGAGGAATTGGAATGCAGAGTGGGGGAGATGGAGTATAAGGCAATTGAAACCAATATAGTTGAAGACAAATCAGATAAAAGTATTTAAAAAAATGAAGAAACCCTAAGAATCATGTGGGACTCTATCAAGAAGAATAACTTGTGTGTGATTGGAGTTCCAGAACAGGGAGGGATAACAGAAAATACAGAGAGAGTAGTTGAAGATCTGTTGGCAGAAAATTTCCCTGGCATTGTGAAAGATGAAAGGATATCTATCCAAGATGCTCATTGAACCCCATGCAAGATAGATACCAAAAGCAAATCACCAAGGCATATTATCATCAAACTTGCCCAAACCAAAGATAAAGGGAAAATTTTAAAAGCAGCCAGGTTAAAAGAAAAGTCACCTACAAAGGACAATCAATAAGTTCAGACTACTCGGCAGAAACCACGC
The DNA here is from genome assembly GCF_024166365.1 of Elephas maximus indicus. Taxonomy (NCBI): domain Eukaryota; kingdom Metazoa; phylum Chordata; class Mammalia; order Proboscidea; family Elephantidae; genus Elephas; species Elephas maximus. Next base: position 94,136,595 of record NC_064846.1, on the reverse strand, counting down.
AGGCAAGAAGGCAATGGGATGATACATATAGAGCTCTGAAGGAGAAAAAAATGCCAGCCAAGAATCATATATCCAGCAAAATTCTCTCTCAAATGTGAAGGTGAAATTAAAACATTACAGATAAACACAAGCTTAGAGAATTTACAAAAACCAAACCAAAGTTAAAAGAATTATTAAAGGAAATTCTTTGGTGAGAAAATCAATCATATCAGATACCAACACAACACAAGGTCACAGAACAGAACATCCTATTAACAACTCAAATAGAGAAATCACAAAAACAAAATAAGATTAATTTCAAAAAGAAAAAAATGCTCAAACAGGGAAAAACTAAAGTCATTATGTAAAAGATTACAATAATCAAAAAAGAGGGACTAAATACAGGAGGCATAGATCTTCCACATGGAGAGGAAAACAAGGCAATATAGGATGATACAAGTTAGGATTTTACTAAGAAAAATAGGGGTAAATATTAAGGTAACCACAAAGAGGTCTAAGAATTCCATACTTCAAAATAAAAACCAAGAAAAACATAAAGACTCAGCAAACATAAATTTGACTAGTATGAAAATGAGGAACACACAATTTACGAAGAAAAATTTCTCAGCACAAAAAGGTAAGTGGAAAAATGAAATTGTCAACAACACACACAAAAAGGCATCAAAATGACAGCACTAAACTCATACATATATATAATTATGCTGAATGTAAATGGACTAAATGAACCAAGACAGAGACAGAGAGTCTCAGGCTGGTTAAAAAAACATGATCCATTTATATGCTGCCTAGAAGAGACACACCTTAGACTTAGAGACACAAACAAACTAAAACTCAAAGGATGGAAAAAAATATATCAAGCAAACAACAATCAAAAAAGGGTACGAGTGGCAACATTAATTTCCGACAAAATAGACTGTAAAGTTAAATCCATCACAAAGGAAAAAGGACACTACATAATGATTAAAGGGACATTTTACCAGGAAGTTATAACCATATTAAATATTTATGCACCCAATGACAGGGCTTCAAGATACATAAAACGGAATTTAACATAATTGAAAAGTGAGATAGACACCTCCACAATTATAGTAGGAGGCTACAACACATCACTTTCAGTGAAGGATAGGACTTCCAATAAGAAGCTCAATAGAGACACAGAAGATCTAACTGCTACAATCAACCAACTTGACCTCATAGACCTATACAGAACAATCCTCCAAAGTGTACTTTTTTCTCTAGTGCACATGGAACATTCTCTAGAATAGATCACATATTATGTCATAAAACAAACCTTTGCAGAATCCAAAACATCAAAATATTACAAAGCATCTTCTCAGGCCATAAAAGTAGAAATCAATAACAGAAAAATCAGGGAAAAGAAATCAAATACTTGGAAACTGAACAATACCCTGCTCAAAAAAGACTGGGTTATAGAAGACATAAAGGAGGGAATAATGAAATTCATAGAATCTAAGGAGACGGAAAACACTTCCTATCAAAAACCCTGGGACACAGCGAAAGCAGGGCTCACAGGTCAATTTATATTGATAAATGCACACATGCATAAAGAAGAGCATGCCAAAATCAGGTAACTGTCCCTACAACTTGAACAAATAGAAAGCGAGCAACAAAAGAATCCATCAGGCACGAGAAGAAAACAAATAATAAAAATTAGAGCAGAATTAAAGGAATAAGAGAACAGAAAAACAATTGAATTAACAAAGCCAAAAGCTGGCTCTTTGAAAAAATTAACAAAATTGATAAACCATTGGCCAGACTGACTAAGGAAATACAGGAAAGGAGACAAATAACCCAAAGAAGAAATGAGATGGGCTATATAAATGAGATGGGCCATATCACAACAGACCCAATTAAATTAAATGAATCATATCAGATTACTATGAAAAACTATACTCAAATTTGAAAATCTAGAAGAAACGGATGAATTCCTAGAAACACACTACCTACCTAAACTAACACAAACAGAAGTAGAACAACTAAATAGACCCATAACAAAAGAAGAGATTGAAAAGGTAATCAAAAAACTCCCAACCGAAAAAAAAAAAAAAAAAAAAACCTGGCCCGGAGGGTTTCACTGCAGAGTTCTACCAAACGTTCAGAGAAGAGTTAACACCACTACTACTAAAGGTATTTCAAAGCATAGAAAAGGACGGAATACTACCTAACTCATTCTATGAAACCAGCATATCCCTGATACCAAAACCAGGAAAAGACACCACAAAAAAAACTGCAGACCTATATCCCTCATGAACATAGATGCAAAAATCCTAAACAATATTCTAGCCAATAAAATTCAACAACATATCAAAACAATAATCCACCATGACCAAGTGGGATTTATACCAGCTATGCAGGGGTGGTACAATATTAGAAAAACAATTAACGTAATCCACCGTATAAATAAAACGAAAGACAAAAAGAAAAACAATTAACGTAATCCACCGTATAAATAAAACGAAAGACAAAAACCACATGATCTTATGAATTGATGCAGAAAAGGCATTTGAAAAAGTCCAACACCCACTCATGATAAAAACTCTCAGCAAAATAGGAACAGGAGGAAAATTCCTCAACATAATAAAGGGCATTTATACAATAAAAAAAAATTTTTTTTATACAAAGCCAACACCCAATATCATCCTAAATGGAGAGAGCCTGAAACCATTTCCCTTGAGAACAGGAACTGGATAAGGATGCCCTTTATCACCGCTCTTATTCAACATTGTGCTAGAGGTCCTAGCCAGAGCAATTAGGCTAGACAAAGAAATAGATGGCATCCAGATTGGCAAGGAAGAAGTAAAATTATCTTATACACATAAAACCCTAAGGAATCCTCCAGAAGACTACTGAAACTAATAGAAGAGCTCAGCAGAGTTTCAGGTTACAATATAAACATACAAAAATCAGTTGGATTCCTCTACATTAACAAAAAGAACATCAAAGAGGAAATCACCAAACCAATAGAATTCACAGTAGCCCCCAAGAAGATAAAATACTTAGGAAAAAATCTTACCAAAGATGTAAAAGACCTATACAAAGAAAACTACATGGTACTACTGCAAGAAACTAAAGGGGACCTACATAAGTGGAAAAACATACCTTGCTCATGGATAGGAAGACTTAACATTGTAAAAATGTCTATTCTACCAAAAGCCATCTATATATACAATGCACTTCCAATCCAAATTCCAACTACACTTTTTAGTGTGATAGAGCAACAAATCACCAAGTTCATATGGAAAGGAAAGAAGCTCCGGAAAAGTAAAGCATTACCGAAAAAAAAGAACGAAGTGGGAGGCCTCACTCTACCTGATTTTAGAACACATTATATAACCACGGTAGTCAAAACAGCCTGGTACTGGTACAACAGCAGACACATAGACCAATGGAACAGAATTGAGAACCCAGATATAAATCCAACCACATACGAGTAGCTGATATTTGACAAAGGCCCAGTGTCACTTAATTGGGGGAAAGATAGTCTTTTTAACAAATGGTGCTGGCATAACTGGATATCCATTTGCAAAAAAATGAAACAGGACCCATACCTCACACCAAGCACAAAAACTAACCTCAAGTGGATCAAAGACCTAAACATAAAGACTAAAACTATAAAGATCATGGAAGAAAAAACAGGGATAATGTTAGCAGCCCTGATACAAGGCATAAACAGAATACAAAACATTACTAAAAATGATGAAGAAAACCAGATAACTGGGAGCTCCTAAAAAATCAAACACCTATGCTGGCATAACTGGATATCCACGTGCAAAAAAAATGAAACAAGGAGAGGGATGTTGGTGAGGAATTAGCTTCTTGGATAAGGTGGACACTTGAGACTATGTTGGCATCTCCTGCCTGGAGGGGAGATGAGAGCGTGGAGGGGGTTAGAAGCTGGCGAAACAGACACGAAAAGAGAGGGTGGAAGGAGATTGTGAGCTGTCTCATTAGGGCGAGAGTAACTGGGAGTGTGTAGGAAGGTTTATATGGGTTTTTGTGTGAGAGCCTGACTTGATTTCTAAACTTTCACTTAAAGCACAATAAAAATTATTTAAAAAAAAAATGAAACAGGACCCATACCTCACACCATGCACAAACACTAACTCCAAATGGATCAAAGACCTGAACATAAAGTCAAAAACGATGAAGATCATGGATGAAAAAAATAGGGACAATGTCAGGAGCCCTAATACAAGGCATAAACAGAATACAAAACATTACTAAAAATGACAAAGAAAACCAGATAACTGGGAGCTCCTAAAAAATCAAACACCTATGCTCATCTGAAGACCACCAAAAGAGTAAAAAGACCACCTACAGACTGGGAAAAAATTTTCAGCTATGACATCTCCAACCAGAGTCTGATCTCTAAAATCTACATGATTCTGATAAAACTCAACCACAAAAAGACAAACAACCCAATTAAAAACTGGGCAAAGATTATGAACAGGCACTTCACTAAATAAGACATACAGGCAGCTAACAGATACCTGAGGAAATGCTCACGATTATTAGCCATTAGAGAAATCCAAATCAAAACTACAATGAGATTCCATCTCACTCCAACAAGTCTGGCATTAATCCAAAAAACACAAAATAATAAATGTTGGAGAGGCTCTGGAGAGATTGGAACACTTCTACACTGCTGGTGGGAATGTCAAATGGTACAACCACTTTGGAAATCGATTTGGCATTTCCTTAAAAAGCTAGAAATAGGGAGCCAAGATGGCGGACTAGGCAGACGCTACCTCGGATCCCTCTTACAACAAAGACACGGAAAAACAAGTGAATCGATCACATACATAACAATCTACGAACCCTGAACAACAAACACAGATTTAGAGACGGAGAACGAACTAATACAGGGAAGCAGCGATTGTTTCCAGAGCCTGGAGCCAGTGTACCACTCAGGTATGGCACAAGCACAGAGAGCTGCACCACCCCCCTGACCTAACCCCGGGAGGGGGACCAGGCGGTTCCGCAGGCGGCGTGAGACGCAGCCGGTAGGAGAAGTCCCCCGGAGGCAGTGACTGGTCTTCGAGCAGGAAGAGCAGCGTCCCAGACGGAGAACCGTCCCGCCGGGATTTGGACTGGACACAGGTACGGCATAAACACGGAGAGCTGCTCCACCCCCCTGAACTAACCCCGGGAGGGGGCCCAGCCGGGTCGCGCAGGCGGCGTGGGACGCAGCCCATAGGAAAAGTCCCCAGGAGGCAGCGACTGGTATTGGAGCGGGGAGAACAGCGTCCCAGCAGGGACACTCGGTCACGGCACAAGCACGGGGAGCTGCTCCACCCATCTGAACTAACCCCAGGAGGGGGCCCACCTGGTTCGTGGGGGCCGCACGGCCACGTGGCTGGAGGTACGAGAAGTCCCCGGGAGGCAGTGACTGATTTTGGAGTCGAGAGTGCACCGTCCCAGTAGGGGAGCCTTGACGCTGGGCGTGGGGCTGGAAGCGGAGGATCTGACCGTGACTCCAGCGGGCCAGACCCCCCGGGCAATCTCCACACAGCCAGCACACATAGGCAACGCGCCCCGCGGGAATCTCAGATATAATAGTCATTCCAAGCAAGACAAGCAACTCTGGCTATATTCTGAGGTGCTACTCTCCTATCTCTCTGTTCCCTCCCCCACCCTCCCCAGGCGGCTTCATTAACATCCGAATAGCCTGAGCCAGAGGGAGAACTCTGATAGGGGTCTGACTGCATTTTTTTTTTAGCGGATTTTCTGGAAAAACTAGTTTCCCAGTGATGGCTCGGAGACAACAATCCATATCAAACCACTTAAAGAAGCAGACCATGACAGCTTCTCCAACCCCCCAAACAAAAGAATCAAAATCTTTCCCAAATGAAGATACGATCCTGGAATTATCAGATACAGAATATAAAAAACTAATTTACAGAATGCTTAAAGATATCACAAATGAAATTAGGATAAATGCAGAAAAAGCCAAGGAACACACCGATAAAACTGTTGAAGAACTCAAAAAGATTATTCAAGAACATAGTGGAACAATTAATAAGTTGCAAGAATCCATAGAGAGACAACATGTAGAAATCCAAAAGATCAACAATAAAATTACAGAATTAGACAATGCAATAGGAAGTCAGAGGAGCAGACTCGAGCAATTAGAATGCAGACTGGGACATCTGGAGGACCAGGGTATCAACACCAACATAGCTGAAAAAAAATCAGATAAAAGAATTAAAAAAAATGAAGAAACCCTAAGAATTATGTGGGACTCTATCAAGAAGGATAACCTGCAGATGATTGAAGTCCCAGAACAGGGAGGGGAGACAGAAAACACGAGAAAATAGTTGAAGAACTCCTGACAGAAAACTTCCCTGACATCATGAAAGACGAAAGGATATCTATCCAAGACGCTCATCGAACCCCATTTAAGATTGATCCAAAAAGAAAAACACCAAGACATATTATCATCAAACTCGCCCAAACCAAAGATAAAGAGAAAATTTTAAAAGCAGCCAGGGAGAAAAGAAAGGTTTCCTTCAAGGGAGAATCAATAAGAATAAGTTCAGAGAACTCAGCAGAAACCATGCAGGCAAGAAGGGAATGGGACGACATATACAGAACACTGAAGGAGAAAAACCGCCAGCCAAGGATCATATATCCAGCAAAACTCTCTCTGAAATATGAAGGCGAAATTAAGATATTTACAGACAAACACAAGTTTAGAGAATTTGCAAAAACCAAACCAAAGCTACAAGAAATACTAAAGCATATTGTTTGGTCAGAGAACCAATAATATCAGATATCAGCACAACACAAGGTCACAAAACAGAACGTCCTGATATCAACTCAAATAGGGAAATCACAAAAACAAATTAAGATTAATTAAAAAAAAATACACATAACAGGGAATCATGGAAGTCAATAGGTAAAAGATCACAATAATCAAAAAGAGGGACTAAATACAGGAGGCATTGAACTGCCATATGGAGAGTGATACAAGGCGATATAGAACAACACAAGTTAGGTTTTTACTTAGAAAAATAGGGGTAAATAATAAGGTAACCACAAAAAGGTATAACAACTCTATAACTCAAGATAAAAGCCAAGAAAAACGTAACGACTCAACTAACATAAAGCCAAACACTATGAAAATGAGGATCTCACAATTTACGAAGAAAAACGCCTCAGCACAAAAAAGGATGCGGAAAAATGAAATTGTCAACAACACACATAAAAAGGCATCAAAATGACAGCACTAAAAACTTATTTATCTATAATTACGCTGAATGTAAATGGACTAAATGCACCAATAAAGAGACAGAGAGTCACAGACTGGATAAAGAAACACGATCCATCTATATACTGCCTACAAGAGACACACCTTAGACTTAGAGACACAAACAAACTAAAACTCAAAGGATGGAAAAAAGTATATCAAGCAAACAATAAGCAAAAAAGAAGAGGAGTAGCAATATTAATTTCTGACAAAATAGACTTTAGACTTAAATCCACCACAAAGGATAAAGAAGGACACTATATAATGATAAAAGGGACAATTGATCAGGAAGACATAACCATATTAAATATTTATGCACCCAATGACAGGGCTGCAAGATACATAAATCAAGTTTTAACAGAATTGAAAAGTGAGATAGATACCTCCACAATTATAGTAGGAGACTTCAACACACCACTTTCGGAGAAGGACAGGACATCCAGTAAGAAGCTCAATGGAGACACGGAAGATCTAATTACGACAATCAACCAACTTGACCTCATTGACTTATACAGAACTCTCCACCCAACTGCTGCAAAATATGCTTTTTTTTCTAGCGCACATGGAACATTCTCTAGAATAGACCACATATTAGGTCATAAAACAAACCTCTGCAGAGTCCAAAACATCGAAATATTACAAAGCATCTTCTCAGCCCACAAGGCAATAAAACTAGAGATCAATACCAGAAAAACAAGGGAAAAGAAATCAAATACTTGGAAAATAAACAATACCCTCCTGAAAAAAGACTGGGTTATAGAAGACATCAAGGAGAGAAAAAGGAAATTCATAGAAAGCAACGAGAATGAAAATACTTCCGATCAAAACCTCTGGGACACAGCAAAAGCAGTGTTCAGAGGCCAATTTATATCGATAAATGCACACAGACAAAAAGAAGAAAGAGCCCAAATCAGAGAACTGTCCCAACAACTTGAATAAATAGAAAGTGAGCAACAAAAGAATCCATCAGGCACCAGAAGAAAACAAATAATAAAAATTAGAGCTGAACTAAATGAATTAGAGAACAGAAAAACAATTGAAAGAATTAACAAAGCCAAAAGCTGGTTCTTTGAAAAAATTAACAAAATTGATAAACCATTGGCTAGACTGACTAAAGAAATACAGGAAAGGAAACAAATAACCCGAATAAGAAACGAGAAGGACCACTTCACAACAGAACCAAATGAAATTAAAAGAATCATTTCAGATTATTATGAAAAATTGTACTCTAACAAATTTGAAAACCTAGAAGAAATGGATGAATTCCTGGAAAAACACTACCTACCTAAACTAACACATTCAGAAGTAGAACAACTAAATAGACTCATAACAAAAAAAGAGATTGAAATGGTAATCAAACAACTCCCAACAAAAAAAAGCCCTGGCCTGGAAGGCTTCACTGCAGAGTTCTACCAAACTTTCAGAGAAGAGTTAACACCACTACTTCTGAAGGTATTCCAAAGCATAGAAAATGACGGAATACTACCGAACTCATTCTATGAAGCCACCATCTCCCTGATACCAAAACCAGGTAAAGACATTACAAAAAAAGAAAATTATAGACCTATATCCCTCATGAACATTGATGCAAAAATCCTCAACAAAATTCTAGCCAATAGAATCCAACAACACATCAAAAAAATAATTCACCCTGATCAAGTGGGATTTATACCAGGCATGCAAGGCTGGTTTAATATTAGAAAAACCATTAATATAATCCATCACATAAATAAAACAAAAGACGAAAACCACATGATCTTATCAATTGATGCAGAAAAGGCATCTGACAAAGTCCAACACCCATTTATGATAAAAACTATTAACCAAAATAGGAATTGAAGGAAAATTCCTCAACATTATAAAGGGCATCTATGCAAAGCCAACAGCCAATATCACTCTAAATGGAGAGAATCTGAAAGCATTTCCCTTGAGAACGGAAACCAGAAAAGGATGCCCTTTATCACCGCTCTTATTCAACATCGTGCTAGAAGTCCTAGCCAGGGCAATTAGGCTAGACAAAGAAATCAAAGGTATCCGGATTGGCAAGGAAGAAGTAAAGTTATCACTATTTGCAGATGACATGATTATATACACAGAAAACCCTAAGGAATCCTCCAGAAAACTACTGAAACTAATAGAAGAGTTTGGCAGAGTCTCAGGTTATAAAATAAACATACAAAAATCACTTGGATTCCTCTACATCAACAAAAAGAACACCGAAGAGGAAAAAACCAAATCAATACCATTCACAGTAGCCCCCAAGAAGATAAGATACTTAGGAATAAATCTTACCAAGGATGTAAAAGACCTATACAAAGAAAACTACAAAGCTCTACTACAAGAAATTCAAAAGGACATACTTAAGTGGAAAAACATACCTTGCTCACGGATAGGAAGACTTAACATAGTAAAAATGTCTATTCTACCAAAAGCCATCTATACATTTAACGCACTTCCGATCCAAATTCCAATGTCATATTTTAAGGGGATAGAGAAACAAATCACCGATTTCATATGGAAGGGAAAGAACTCCCAGATAAGCAAAGCATTACTGAAAAAGAAGAAGAAAGTGGGAGGCCTCACTCTACCTGATTTCAGAACCTATTATATAGCTATAGTAGTCAAAACAGCCTGGTACTAGTACAACAACAGGCACATCGACCAATGGAACAGAATTGAGAACCCAGATATAAATCCATCCACGTATGAGCAGCTGATATTTGACAAAGGCCCAGTGTCAGTTAATTGGGGAAAAAAAAGACCAGACTTAATGGTCTGACTGAGACTGGAAGGACCCTGGCGGTCATGGCCCCCAGACCTTCTGTTGGCCCAGGACAGGAACCATTCCCAAAGACAACTCTTCAGACATGGAAGGGACTGGACAATGGGTTGGAGAGAGATGCTGATGAGGAGTGAGCTACTTGCATCAGGTGGGCACTTGAGACTATGTTGGCATCTCCTGTCTGGAGGGGAGATGGGAGGGTAGAGGGTAGAGGGGGTTAGAAACTGGCAAAATGATCATGAAAGGAGAGACTGGCAGGAGGGAGCGGACTGACTCATTAGGGGCAGAGTAAATGGGAGTATGTAGTAAAGTGTATGTAAGTTTATATGTGAGAGGCTGACTTGATCTGTAAACTTTCACTTAAAGCACAATAAAAGTAATTAAAAAAAAGACTATCATGAAAAAAAGACGTATAAAACTGACTGGTGTCTGGAATAGAATAAGAGTTGATTAAGAGGTATTTAATGGGAAGAAGGAAATCAGTTTTATTTGGTTTAAAAAAAATGCTGGGAAGGCAGATTAAAGGGGTAAAACAATCATGCAAATATTAATACATCATCTAGCAGAAGTATGAGAAAAACAAAGACATCTCATAACATAGAGAGGAAAGAGGAAGTCAAAGAACGGTAGGTTACAGCAGAGCACAATATGATTATGTGTTTCAAACGGAGAATGAATTAAGTGTAAAGAGATGTAGGGATATATGATAAGTGTCTGATAATTTAATCTGGATCTAATTCTTTTACACTTGACTAATTATTTTACACTTGACTAGTCACGAGATGCAGAACAGGTTAAAAAAAAAACCCAGGTCTCTAATAAATTTCACTTATAATAAAACAAAGTATCAGAGAGATATTCAAAGATGTTCCCATGAATATTTTAATTGTATTGTCATATTCAAAATCTTTTAAAAACTAAAAATAATCTTAATGTTTAAAAAGGACACAGTTATGGAGGCTTCCTAGACATGTCCAAACAACTCGTGGAATTGGTTTACTGGCTTAAAGGTTTAGGACCATTGTCTCGTGGAACAACTTAGTCAACTGGCATAACACAGTTCATAAACATAATGTTCTACACCCTAGTTTGGTGAGTAGTGTCTGAGGTCTTAAAAGCTTGCCAGTGGCCATCTAAGATATAACTATTGGTATCTACTAGACTGGAGCAAAAAAGAATTAAAAAAAACCCCAAAGACTCAAAGAAAAAAACTAGTCCACACAACTAATAACCTACACAAACCATGGCCTCTTCTAACCTGAGACCAGAACTAGATGGTGCCTGGCTACCACTACTGGCCATTCTGACGAGGGACATGATAGAAGGTCCCAGATAGAATGGGAGAAAAATGTAGAACAAAATTCAAATTACTAAATAAGACCAGACCTACTGGACTGATAGAAACTTGAGGAACCCCCAAGACAACCGTCTTAAGATACCCTTTGCATGTGACACTGGAGCTACTCCTAGAGGTCACCTTTCAGCCAAATAATAGATTGGCTAATAAAATAAACAATGTCACCATTGAGTAATGTGCTTCCTTAAACAACCAACTACATGAGACCAAACGGTCTACATTTACCCACAAGCAAAGATGAGAAGGCAAAGAGGAAAGAGAAGCTACATCAAAGGAAACAGAACAGAAAGGAAATAATGAGAATGCCGACACATTGTGAAAATTGTAACCGATGTCATGAAACAATTTGTATAAGAATTGTTAAATGGGAATCTAATTTGCTGTGTAAACTTTCACCTAAAACACAATAAAATATTTTCAAAAAATGGAGGTAAATATTATTAAAAAGATGGTCTGAATGAGAGATTTCTATGCATTCATATTAAAAGAAAGGAAAATGCTCCTGTTAATTGAAGAGCCAAATAAAAATGTTACCAACACACACACAGCTATTAAAAAAGATTAAAAAGAAAGGTACCAAAAATCCAAATAGTCCTCTGTATGGTTTTATTCACTGTGGTATGCTTTTTTGTCAACATTTTTTTAAAAGAATACGTATGGATTTCATAATTTTTTATTGAAAAAACTGTTTAGTGAGGGAAAGAAAATGATTTTTTACAATCCTGTGTGATGTATATATGCTTGAACTTAGTCTTCCCTGAAGAAATTGACTTAAAGTCATCAGAGAATACGTGGGAATAGAAAAGAAAAGAGTAGATGTTCAGGATGTAAACATCAGTTTTATACAACACACTGACCTACATTAAAAAATTATAGCTAGAAGAATATTTCTAAAACCACACAAAGCTGTTTTTGCCAATTAGTGTTATCGTTTAATTTTAATCAAGGTGGAGGGAAATAGGCAGAGATGTCAAAAGGTATCACACCTAGAATAAGAAAACATTTCTGTACTTTTTGGATGGCCTATACTGGTATTACTATGATTACCTCATAATTCCAGCAGCCCAAAAGCATTTACATGCATGTTCTAGAGCAGCACTTTTCATGAGAAACAAAATAAAAACTATATGCATTTTTTTAAAACTAGGAAACAGAAAAAATTAATTTTAATATTTTATAAAACCCAATACATCCAAAATATTATTTTGATGTATAATCAGCATAAATAAATCCATAAGATATTTTATGTTTTTTTGTGGTAAGTCATTGAAATCCTTGTGTATTTTACAACTACATCTCAATTCAGATGCTAAATTTTCACAGGAGACAATGGATCTAAATTTAGATATGATAAAATTTACATTAAAAAATGTAGTTATAGAGGCAGGGCCAAGATGGCTGACTAGGTAGAAGCTACCACGGATCCCTCTTGCAACAAAGACTTGGAAAAACAAGTGAATCAATCACATACATGACAATCTACGAACCCTGACCATCAACACAGAACTAAAAAGTTGACCTGAGTGACAGGGGAGCGAAAAGCCGCACACTGAAGCAGCGACCGCTTCTGGAACTGGCATCCCACGCCACAGCCTTGAGCCCTCCTGGTTCCCTGGTGCCGAGTGGTGGGGCTGATTGCGGCTTACTGAGACGGGGCAAGCACGGGACACAGCCCTAACCCCTAACCCCCTGGGGTCACCTCGGTACAGACTCAGCCAGCACAAGCAGGCTGGACACTGACGCGGCTGACAAGAGAACACCCAAACACAGGAAAACAGCGACTGTTTTTGGAGCCTGGAGCCAGCATCCCAGTCAGAAAACCTTGGTGCCAGATTTTGGACTAAGCACAGAGGAGCTAGCATGGCTTCCTGAGACGGCACAAGCATGGGATGCAGTCCTAGCCCCCTGAAGTAACCTCGGGGGAAACCCAGCAAGTGCACGCAGGCTGCACAATGACACGGCTGGCAGGAGGAGAAATCACTGGGAAGCAGTGACTGGTTTTGGAGCCTGGAGTGCAGCATCCCAGCCAGGAAACCTTGGCGCTGGGCTTTGGACTAGGAGGAGAGGAGCTGACCACAGCTTCTGAGATGGCACAAGCATGGCCTGACCCTCGGGGGCAATCTCGACCCAGCCAATGCACACAGGTTCCACTCCCCTCCGGACTCTCAGATAAATCAGTCATCACCAAACAAGATAAGTAACTTTGTCTATACTGCTGGGTGCTACTCTCACCTATCTGATCCCTCCCCTCCCTGCCCCAGGCAGCTTCATTAACATTGGAATTTCCTGGGCCAGGGAGTGAAGTGCTCTGCGGGTTTTTTTTTCCTAACCCATTCTCCTGGCCAGACAGAAGCAGCTACTAACAACCCAAGGACGAAAAATCCTTCCCCGACTTCCCTAAACTGGAATAAAAATACAGAACCAGCTCCAGCCAAGCATATGAGATCCACGGTCTTTTGCTTTCATCCCTATAGGGAACAAGGTGGCTATTATAATGCAAAGGCAATTCTGATAAGAGACCTGACTCTAATTCTTTTAGTGGGGGAGCACTGGAAAGACAAGTTTTCCAGGTCTGATATCTCTACCTATTAAACAGAGCCCTCACAGATCCACAGAGGAGAACTGAGGCCTGAAGCTCCACCCAAACCACCTAGCCACCTGCCAAATGGGTCAAAGGATACTGACGCCTACCAATCCTTAGAGGTACAAGCACTGGGTGCCTAAGGTACAGCTGCAGAGCCCACCCACCAAAGTCCTTTAGGAACAGAGACACACCTACCGCACTGGCACGTGGCAGAAGGCTGTCAGCATCCTGCCCTTCTCAGAGTATGACCCCCTACAGCCACTAGAATGTGGTGCACACAACTATCACCACTATTCCTCTAAGTTAATAGGTGACAGTCTACACCACACACATGGTGACCCAAAATCAGAACACCAAAGCTGATTCTACTCAAAAATAGTGAATGAACTAGTAGGCTTATACATCTGGTAACAGCCAAACCAGCTGGTAATAGAACATAAGTGATTCAAAGGCTACAACAATCAAGACAGCACAATCTAGTAGCCCATCTGGGTATATGGAAACAAAACAAAACAAAAAAACAAGATAAGACTCAGTGAGCAAATATAAAATAAATCATTACAATATCTTATAGATGGCTTGGAGAGAGCAGTCGATACCAAATCACATGAAGAAGCAGACCATGATTGCTTCTACAAATCCCCAAATTAAAGAATCAAAATCTTTCCCAAATGAAGATACAACCCTAGAATTGCCAGATGCAGAATATCAAAAAACTAATATACAGAATGCTTCAAGACATCAGGGATGACCTCAGAAATGAAATAAGGCAATCTACAGAAAAAGCCAAGGAACACACTAACAAAGCAGTTGAAGAAATCAAAAAGATTATTCAAGAACATAGTGGAAAAATTAATAAGCTGCAAGAATCCATAGAGAGACAACATTCAGAAATCCAAAATATTAACAGTAAAATTACAGAATTAGACAACTCAATAGGAAGTCAGAGGAGCAGAATTGAGCAATTGGAATGCAGAGTGGGGGAGGTGGAGGATAAGGCAATTGAAACCAATGTAGTTGAAGAAAAATCAGATAAAAGAATTTAAAAAAATGAAGAAACCCTAAGAATCATGTGGGACTCTATCAAGAAGAATAACTTGCGTGTGATTGGAGTTCCAGAACAGGGAAGGATAACAGAAAACACAGAGAGAATAGTTGAAGATCTGTTGGCAGAAAAATTCCCTGGCATCATGAAAGACAAAAGTATATCTATCCAAGATTCTCATCGAACCCCGTATAAGACTGATCCAAAAAGAAAATTACCAAGGCATATTATCATCAAACTTGCCAAAACCAAAGATAAAGAGAAAATTTTAAAAGCAGCTAGGTTAAAAGAAAAGTCACCTACAAAGGAGAATCAATAAGTTCAGACTACTCGGCAGAAACCATGCAGGTAAGAAAGCAATGGGATGACATGTACAGAGAACTGAAGGAGAAACACTGCCAGCCAAGGATAATATATTCAGCAAAATTCTCTCTCAAATATGAAGGTGAAATTAAAACATTTACAGATAAACACAAGCTTAGAGAATTTGCAAAAACCAAACCAAAGCTACAAGAATTACTAAAGGAAATTGGTCAGAAAATCAACAATATCAGATACCAACACAACACAAGGTCACAGAACAGAACTTCCTGATATCAACTCAAATAGGGAAATCACAAAACAAAATAAGATTAATTTTAAAAAGAAAAAAAAGCTGAAAACAAGGAATCATTGAAGTCAATATGTAAAAGACCACAATAATCAAAAAGAGGGACTAAATACAAGAGGCATAGATGTTCCATATGGAGAGGAAAACAAGGCAATATAGGACAATACAAGTTAGGTTTTTACTTACAAAAATAGGGGTAGATATTAAGGTAACCACAAAGAGGTATAACAATTCCATAATTCAAAACAAAAACCAAGAAAAACGTAATGACTCAGCAAACATAAATTTGACTACTATGAAAATGAGGAACACACAATTTACAAAGAAAAATGTCTCAGCAGAAAAAAGTAAGTGGAAAAATGAAATTGTCAACAACACACACAAAAAGGCATCAAAATGACATCACTAAACTCATACTTATCTATACTTATGCTGAATGTAAATGCAATAAATGCACCAATAAAGAGATAGAGAGTCTCAGGCTGGATAAAGAAACACGATCCTTCTATATGCTCCCTACAAGAGACACACCTTAGACTTAGAGACACAAACAAACTAAAACTCAAAGGATGGAAAAAAATATATCAAGCAAACAACAATCAATAAAGAGCATGAGTGGCATCATTCTAAATGGAGAGAGCCTGAAAGCATTTCCCTTGAGAACGGGAACCAGACAAGGATGCCCTTTATCACCACTCTTATTCAACATTGTGCTAGAGGTCCTAGCCAGAGCAATCAGGCTAGACAAAGAAATAAAGGGCTTCCGGATTGGCAAGGAAGAAGTAAGATCATCTCTTACGACATGATCTTATACACAGAAAACCCTAAGGAATCCTCCAGAAAACTACTGAAACTAATAGAAGAGTTTGGCAGAGTCTCAGGTTATAAAATAAACATACAAAAATCACTTGGATTCCTCTACATCAACAAAAAGAACATTGAAGAGGAAATTACCAAATCAATACCATTCACAGTAGCCCCCAAGAAGATAAAATACTTAGGAATAAATCTTACCAAAGATGTAAAAGACCTATACAAAGAAAACTACAAAGTACTAGTGCAAGAAACTAAAAGGGTCCTACTTAAGTGGAAAAACATACCTTGCTCATGGATAGGAAGGCTTAACATAGTAAAAATGTCTATTCTACCAAAAGCCATCTATATATACAATGCACTTCCAATCCAAATTCCAATGACATTTTTTAATGTGATGGAAAAAAATCACCAACTTCATATGGAAGAGAAAGAGGCCCTGGATAAGTAAAGCACTACTGAAAAAGCAGAAAGTGGAGGCCTCACTCTACCTGATTTTAGAACCTATTATACAGCCACAGTAGTAAAAGCAGCCTGGTACTGGTACAACAACAGGCACATAGACCAATGGAACAGAATTGAGAACCCAGATATAAATCCATCCACATATAAGCAGCTGATATTTGACAAAGGCACAGTGTCAGTTAATTGGAGAAAACATAGTCTTTTTAACAAATGGTGCTGGCATAACTGGATATCCATTTGCAAAAAAATGAAACAGGACCCATACTTGACACCATGCACAAAAACTAACTCCAAATGGATCAAAGGCCTAAATATAAAGACTAAAACGATAAAGATCATAGAAGAAAAAATACAGACAACGTTAGGAGCCCTAATACAAGGCATAAACAGAATACAAAACATTACTAAAAATGACGAAGAGAAACCAGATAACTGGGAGCTCCTAAAAATCAAACACCTATGCTCATCTAAAGACTTCACCAAAAGAGTAAAAAGACCACCTACACATTGGGAAAAAATTTTCAGCTATGACATCTCTGACCAGCGCCTGATCTCTAAAATCTATATGATTCTGTTAAAACTCAACCTCAAAAAGACAAACAACCCTATTAAAAATTGGGCAAAGGATATGAACACGCACTTCACTAAAGAAGATATTCAGGCTGCTGACAAATACATGAGAAAATGCTCTCGATCATTAGCCATTAGAGAAATGCAAAGTAAAACTACGATGAGATTCCATCTCACTCCAACAAGGCTGGCATTAATCCAAAGAACACAAAATAATAAATGTTGGAGAGGCTGTGGAGAGATTGGAATTCTTATACGCTGCCGATGGGAATGTAAAATGTTACAACCACTTTGGAAATCTACCTGGAGTTTCCTTAAAAAGTTAGAAATAGAACTACCATACAACCCAGAAATCCCACTCCTCGGAATATATCCTGGAGAAATAAGAGCCTTTACATGAACAGATATATGCACACCCATGTTTATTGCAGCACTGTTTACAATAGCGAAAAGCTGGAAGCAACCGAATTGTCCATCAACGGATGAATGGATAAATAAATTATGGTATATTCACACAACGGAATACTACGCATCGATAAAGAACAATGATGAATCTGTGAAACATTTCATAACATGGAGGAACCTGGAAGGCATTATGCTGAGTGAAATTAGTCAGATGCAAAAGGACAAATATTGTATAAGACCACTATTATAAGATCATGAGAAATAGTTTAAACTGAGAACACGTTCTTTTGTGGTTACGAGAGGGGGAGGGATGGAGGGTGGGAGATGGTTATTTACTGATTAGATAGTAGATAAGAACAACTTTAGGTGAAGCGAAGGACAACACTCAATACAGGGAAGGTCAGCTCAACTGGACTGGACCTAAAGCAAAGAAGTTTCCTGAATAAACT
The DNA here is from genome assembly GCF_024166365.1 of Elephas maximus indicus. NCBI lineage: Eukaryota > Metazoa > Chordata > Mammalia > Proboscidea > Elephantidae > Elephas > Elephas maximus. The sequence continues at coordinate 94,118,245 of NC_064846.1, read as the reverse complement.
GAATGCTTCAAAGGTCAGCGGAGCAAGGGTGGGCGTTTGGGGACTATGGCTTCAGGGGACATCTAAGTCAACTGGCAAAATAAATTCTATTAAGAAAACATGCTGCATCCCACTTTGAAGTGTCGCGTCTGGGGTCTTAAATTCTACAAGCGGCCATCTAAGATGCATCAATTGCTCTCAACCCACCTAGATCAAAGGATAATGAAGAACACCAAGGTCACAAGGTAATTATGAGCCCAAGAGACAGAAAGGGCCACACGAACTAGAAACTTACATCACCCTGAGATCAGAAGAACTAGATGGTGCCCGGCCACAACCGATGACTGCCCTGACAGGGAGCACAACAGAGAACCCCTGAGGGAGCAGAACAGTGGGATGCAGACCCCAAATTCTCATAAAAAGACCAGATTTAATGGTCTGACTAAGACTAGAAGAATTCCGGCGGTCATGGTCTCCAAACCTTCTGTTGGCCCAGGACAAAAAAACATTCCCAAAGACAACTCATCAGACATGAATTGGACTGGACAATGGGTTGGAGAGGGATGCTGATGAGGAATGAGCTACTTGTATGAGGTGGACACTTGAGACTATGTTTGCATCTTCTGTCTAGAGGGGAGATGGGAGGGTAGAGGGGGTTTAGAAACTGGTAAAATGGTCACAAAAGGAGTGACTGGAACAAGGGAGTGGGCTGACTCATTACGGTGAGAGTAAGCGGTAGTATGTAGTATATAAGTTTATATGTGAGAGACTGACTTTATTTGTAAACTTTCACTTAAAGCACAATAAAAATTATTTTAAAAAAAGAAAAAAATGTAGTTATGTACCTAAGATTTCCCAAATACAATTACTTAAAAATTTTCCAATAAGCGAATTGATTAAATTTAAATTAACTGTCGTTAAACAAAAGTTCAGTTCCTCAGTTGCACCAGCCACATTTTTTTAAAGATTTTTATTGTGCTTTAAGTGAAAGTTTTACAAATCAAGTCAGTCTCTCATACAAAAATTTATATACACCTTGCTATATACTCCTAGTTGCTCTCTCCCTAATAAGACAAAACGCTCCCTCTCTGCACCCTGTATTCCCCGTGTCCACTCAGCCAGCCTCTGTCCTCCTCTGCCTTCTCATCTCCCCTCCAGAGAGGAGCTGCCCACATAGTCTCGTGTGTCTACTTGACCCAAGGAGCTCACTCTTCACCAATATCCTTTGCTGTCTCTTTGTGGAGTCCAATCCCTGTCTGAAGAGTTGGCTTTGGGAATGGTTCCTGTCTTGAGCTAACAGAAGTTTTGGGGACCATAACCTCCAGGGTCCTTCGAGTCTCAGACGACTACGTCTGGACTTTTTACGAGAATTTGAGGTCTGCATCCCACTGCTCTCCTGCTCCCTCAGGGGTTCTCTGTTGTGTTCCCTGTCCGGGCAGTCATTGGTTGTAACCCGGCACCATCTAGTTCTTCTGGTCTCAGGATGATGTAGTCTCTCGTTTATGTGGCCCTTTCTGTTTCTTGGGCTCATAATTACCTTGTGTCTTTGATGATCTTCATCCTCCTTTGCTCCAAGTGGGTTGAGACCAATTGATGCATCTTAGATGGCTGCTTGCTAGCATTTAAGTCCCCAGATGCTGCTCTCCAAAGTGGGATGCAGAATGTTTTCTTAATAGATTTTATTATGCCAATTGACTTAGATATCTCTGAAACCATGGTCCCCACACCCCCGCCCCTGCCTTCCAAGTGTTCAGTTTATTCAGGAAACCTCTTTGCTTTTGGTTTAGTCCAGTTGTGTTGACCTCTCCTGTATTGTGTGTTCTCTTTCCCTTCACCTAAAATACTTACCTACTATCTAATTAGTGAAAACGCCTCTCCCTCCCTCCCCGCTCTCGTAACCATCAAAGCATATTTTCTTCTCTGTTTAAACTATTTCTCGAGTTCTTATAGTAGTGGTCTCATACAATATTTGTGCTTTTGCAGCTGACTAATTTCACTCAGCATATTGTCTTCCAGATTCCTCTGTTTTGAAATGTTTCAGGAATTCACCATTGTTCTTTATCGATGCATATTATTCCATTGTGTGAATGTACCATAATTTATTTATCCATTCATCTGTTTATGGGCACCTTGGTTGCTTCCATCTTTTTGCTATTGTAAACAGTGCTGCAATGAACATGGGTGTGCATATATCTGTTCATGTAAAGGCTCTTATTTCTCTAGGATATATTCCAAGGACTGGGATTGCTGGATCATATGGTAGTTCTATTTCTAGCTTTTTAAGGAAGCACCAAATTGATTTCCAAAGTGGCTGTACCATGTTACATTCCCACCTGCAGGGTTTAAGTGTTCCAGTGTCTCCACAACCTCTCCAGCATTTATTATTTTGTGTTTTTTGGATTAATGCCAGCCTTGTTGGAGTGAGACGGAATCTCATTGAGTTTTAATTTGCATTTCTCTAATGGCTAATGATCATGAGCATTTCCTCACGTATCTGTTAGCTACCTGAATGTTTTCTTTAGTGAAGTGCCTGTTCATATCCTTTGCCCATTTTTTAATTGGGTTACTTGTCTTTTTGTAGTTGTTTTTGCAGTATTGTGTAGATTTTAGAGATCAGATGCTGATCAGAAATGTCATAGCTAAAAACTTTTTCCTAGTCTGTAGGTAATCTTTTTCCTCTTTTGATGAAGTCGTTGGATGAACATAGGTATTTGATTTTTAGGAGTTCCCAGTAATCTAGTTTCTCTTCCGCATTGTTATCAATGCTTTGTATACTGTTTATGCCATGTATTAGGGCTCCTAGCACTGTCCTTATTTTTTCTTCCATGATCGTTATAGTTTTAGATTTTATATTTTGGTCTTTGATCCATTTTGAGTTAGTTTTTGTGCATGGTGTGAGGTATGGCTCTTGTTTCTTTCTTTTTTTTTTTTGCAGATAGATATCCAGTTATGCCAACACCTCTTGTTAAACAGACTGTCTTTTCCCCATTTAATGGACTTTGGGCCTTTGTCACATACCAGCTGCTCATATGTGGATGGATTTATGTGTGGACTCTCAGTTTTGTTCCATTTCACCAGCCACATTTTAAGTGCCCAATAGCCACATATGGTTAGTGGCTGCTGTACTATAAAGCTCAGTTCTAGAGGTGGTTTGTGTGTGTGTTTGCATGCATGTGTGAGAGAGAAAGAGAGAGACCAGCACTATGCATGGGAGAATGTGAGTTACCAAAAACCACAGAAGGTGAGCAAAGGTAATCGGAACCTGAAAACAACACTGGAAATAAATGCTAACCTGCTGGAGATAAAATGAATGCAAAATGAGGACATACAGTACAATGATCAGTAAGACTTTGAAAAACTATTTGCATATGAAGAGGTTGCCAATATTCCTTTAAAAAAAAAGGTAGGCGGGTCCAAGATGGCTGACTAGGTAGACGCTACCCTGGATCCCTCTTGCAACAAAGACTCGGAAAAACAAGTGAATCGATCACATACATGACAATCTATGAACCCTGAACAACAAACACAGACTTAAAGAGTTGACCTGAGTGACAGAGATGGAGAACGAACAACTACGGGGAAGCAGAGACTGTTTTCGGAGCCTGGAGCCCGCGTCCCAGTCAGGTAACCTTGGCGCCGGGCTTACGACTGGGCCAAGGGAGCTGAACACAACATCCTGTGAGGGCACAAACACGGGGTGCAGCCCTACCCCCCTGAACTGACCTCGGGAGGGGGCCCAGCTGTCAGCGTGGGCGTCGTGGCAACGCAGCTGGCGGGAGGAGAAGTCCCCGGGAGGCAGCGACTGGTTTTGGAGCCGGGAGTGCAGCGTTCCAGCCAGGGAACCTTGACGCTGGGCTTTGGACTGGCAGTGGAGGAACTGACCGTGGCTTCTGTGGGCCTAACCCTCGCGGGAAATCTCTACCCAGCCAGCACACATAGGCGGCACGCCCTTGGGAATCTCAGATAAAATAGTCATCCCAAGCAAGATAAGTAACTTTGTCTATATTCTGGGGTGAATTTTTCTTACTCTCTCCTGTTTTTCTGAACCCTCCCCTCCCCTTCCCAGGTGGCTTCATTAACATTGGAATTTCCTGATCCAGAGGGAGAACTGCTCCGTGGCTTTTCTTCTTCCTTTTTTTTTTTTTTTTTTTGGTCTTTTCCTAACCCATTCTTCTGGCCTGAGAGAAGCAACCACAAAAACCCAGGGACCAAAAATCCTTCCCTAAATGGACTAAAAACACAGAACCAGCTCCAGCAAAGCATATGTGATCCATATCTCGGGCTTTCATCCCTACAGGGAACAAGGTGGCTATTATAATGCAAAGGCATTTCCGATAGGGATCTGACTGCATTTTTTTAGCAGATTTACTGGAAAGACAAGTTTCCCAGGTCTGATATCTCTGCATATTCAACAGAGCCCTCACTGACCCACAACAGGGAACTGAGGGCTGAAGCTCCCTCCAGACCACCTAGCCTCCTGCCTTAGGGGTCTAAGGAGGGTGACACCTACCAATCTGTAGAGGTACTTGCATTGGGGGCCTAAGGTACAGCTGCAGAGCCCTCCCACCAAGGTGCTTTAGGAATAGAGACACACCTACCTCACTGACACTTGGGGGAAGCCTGTCAGCATCCTGCCCCCTCTGGAGTGTGAACCCCGGCTGCTAATAGAATCTGGTGCACACAACTATCACCACTACTTCTCTAGGTGGATAGGTGACAGTCTGCATCACACTTGATGACCCAAAATCAGATTCTACTCAAGAATAGTGAATGGACTCAGGCACATATATCTGGTAACAGCCCAAACCATCTGGTAATAGGTCATAAGTAAGTCAAGGGCTACAACAATCAAGACAGCACAATCTAGTAGCCCATCCACGTACATCGAAAGAAAACAAAACAAGATAAGACTCAGTGAGCAAATACAGAATAAATCACTACAATATCTTAGTGATGGCTCACAGACAGCAGTCGACATCAAACCACATAAAGAAGCAGACCATGACAGCTTCTCCAACCCCCCAAACAAAAGAATCAAAATCTTTCCCAAATGAAGATACAATCCTGGAATTATCAGATACAGAATATAAAAAACTAATTTACAGAATGCTTAAAGATATCAGGGATGACCTCAGAAATGAAATAAGGCAAACTGCAGAAAAAGCCAAGGAACACACTGATAAAACAGTTGAAGAACCTAAAAAGATTATTCAAGAACATAGTGGAAAAATTAATAAGTTGCAAGAATCCATAGAGAGACAACATGTAGAAACCCAAAAGAATAACAATAAAATTACAGAATTAGACAACACACTAGGAAGTCAGAGGAGCAGACTCGAGCAATTAGAATGCAGAGTGGGAAATCTGGAGGACCAGGGAATTAACACCAACATAACTGAAAAAAAATCAGATAAAACAATTAAAAAAAAATGAAGAAACCCTAAGAATCATGTGGGCCTCTATCAAGAAGGATAACTTGCGTGTGATTGAAGTCCCAGAACAGGGAGGGAGGACAGAAAACACAGAGGGAATAGTTGAAGATCTGCTGACAGAAAACTTCCCTGACATCATGAAAGACGAAAGGATATCTATCCAAGATGCTCATCGAACCCCATTTAAGATTGATCCAAAAAGAAAAACACCAAGACATATTATCATCAAACTTGCCAAAACCAAAGATAAAGAGAAAATTTTAAAAGCAGCCAGGGAGAAAAGAAAGGCCTCCTTCAAGGGAGAATCAATAAGAATAAGTTCAGAGTACTCAGCAGAAACCATGCAGTCAAGAAGGCAATGGGATGACATATACAGAGCACTGAAGGAGAAAAACTGCCAGCCAAGGATCATATATCCAGCAAAACTCTCTCTGAAATACACAGGCGAAATTAAGATATTTACAGATAAACACAAGCTTAGAGAATTTGCAAAAACCAAACCAAAGCTACAAGAAACACTAAAGGAAATTGTTTGGCCAGAAAACCAATAATATCAGATACCAGCACAACACAAGGTCACAGAACAGAACATCCTGATATCAACTCAAATAGGGAAATCACAAAAACAAATTAAGATTAATTAAAAAAAAGAATGCTCAAAACAGGGAATCATTGAAGTCAATATGTAAAAGATCACAATAATCAAAAAGAGGGACTAAATACAGGTGGCATAGAACTGCCATATGGAGAGGGATACAAGGCGATATAGGACAATACAAGTTAGGTTTTTACTTAGAAAAATAGAGGCAAATATTAAGGTAACCACAAAGAGGTATAACAACTCCATAACTCAAAATAAAAACCAAGAAAAATGTAACGACTCAGCAAACATAAAGTCAAATACTATGAAAATGAGGATCTCACAATCTACAAAGAAAAACGTCTCACCACAAAAAAGTAAGTGGAAAAATGAAATTGTCAACAACACACATAAAAAGGCATCAAAATGACAACACTAAACACTTATCTATAATTATGCTGAATGTAAATGGAATAAATGCACCAATAAAGAGACAAAGAGTCTCAGACTGGATAAAGAAACACAATCCGTCTATATGCTGCCTACAAGAGACACACCTTAGACTTAGAGACACAAACTAAAACTCAAAGGATGGAAAAAATATATTAAGCAAAAAAGGAGTAGCAATATTAATTTCTGACAAAATAGACTTTAAACTTAAATCCACCACAAAGGATAAAGAAGGACACCACATAATGATAAAAGGGACAATTGACCAGGAAGATATAACCATATTAAATATTTATGCACCCAATGACAGGGCTGCAAGATACATAAATCAAATTTTAACAGAACTGAAAAGTGAGATAGACACCTCCACAATTATAGTAGGAGACTTCAACACACCACTTTCAGAGAAGGACAGGACATCGAGTAAGAAGCTCAATAGAGACACGGAAGACCTAATTACAACAATCAACCAACTTGACCTTGTAGATATATACAGAACTCTCCACCCAACTGCTGCAAAGTATACTTTTTTTTTCTAGCACACATGGAACATTCTCTAGATTAGACCACATATTAGGTCATAAAACAAACCTTTGCAGAATCCAAATCATCGAAATATTACAAAGCATCTTCTCAGACCATAAGGCCATAAAAGTGGAAATCAATAACAGAAAAATTAGGGAAAAGAAATCAAATACTTGGAAACTGAACAATACCCTCCTGAAAAAAGACTGGGTTATAGAAGACATTAAGGAGGGAATAAGGAAATTCATAGAATGCAACGAGAATGAAAACACTTCCTATCCAAACCTCTGGGACACAGCAAAAGCAGTGCTCAGAGGTCAATTTATATCGATAAATACACACATACAAAAAGAAGAAAGAGCCAAAATCAGAGAACTGTCCCTACAACTTGAACAAATAGAAAGTGACCACCAAAAGAATCCATCAGGCACCAGAAGAAAACAAATAATTAAAATTAGACCTGAACTAAATGAATTAGAGAATAGAAAAACAATTCTAAAATCAGGTAATGTAAGGCCTCCCACTTTGTTCTTCTTTTTCAGTAATGCCTTATTTATCTGGAGCCTCTTTCCCTTCCACATGAAGTTGGTGATTTGTTTCTCCATCTTATTAAATAATTTTTTGGGATTTGGATCGGAATTGCATTAAATGTATAGATCGCTTTTGGTAGAATAGACATTTTTATAATGTTAAGTCTGCCTATCCATGAGCAAGGTATGTTCTTCCACTTATGGAAGTCTCCTTTGGTTTCTTGCAGAAGTGTACTGTAGTTTTCTTTGTCTAAGTCTTTTACATCTCTTGTAAGATTTATTCCTAAGTATTTTATCTTCTTGGGGGCTACTGTAAATGGCATTGATTTGGTGATTTCCTCTTCGATGTTCTTTTTGTTGATGTGGAGGAATCCAACTGATTTTCGTATGTTTATCTTGTATCCCGCTACTCTGCTGAACTCTTCTATTAGTTTCAGTAGTTTTCTGGAGGATTCCTTAGGGTTTTCTGTGTATAAGATCATGTCATCTGCAAATAGAGATATTTTACTTCTTCCTTGTCAATCCGGATGCCCTTTAATTCTTTATCTAGCCTAATTGCTCTGGCTATGACTTCCAGCACAATGTTGAATAAGAGTGGTGATAAAGGGCGTTCTTGTCTGCTTTCCAACCTCAATGGGAATGTTTTCAGGCTCCCTCCATTTACGGTGATGTTGGCTGTTGGCTTTGTATAAATGCTCTTTATTATGGTGAGGAGTTTTCCTTCTATTCCTCTTTTGCTGAGAGTTTTTTTTTTTTTTTCATGAATGGCTGTCAAACTTTGTTAAATGCCTTTTTCTGCATCAACTGATAAAATCATGTGGTTCTTTTGTTTTATTTATATGATGGATTACATTAATTGCTTTTGTAATGTTGAACCATCCCAGCATAAAACCAGCATACCTGGTATGAATCCCACTTGGTCATGGTGAATTATTTTTTTGATATGTTGTTGAATTCTATTGGTTAGAATTTTGTTGAGGATTTTTGCAGCTACATTCGTGAGGGATACAGGTCTATAATTTTCTTTCTTGTGGTGTCTTTACCTGGTTTTGGTATCAGGGATACGGTAGCTTCATAAAATGGTTTTGGTAGTATTCCATCTTTTTCTATCATCTGAAATACCTTTAGTATTATTGGTGTTAACTCTTCTCTGCACGTTTGGTAGAACTCTGCAGTGAAGCCATCCGGACCAGGGCTTTTTTTTTTTGTTGGGAGTTTTTTGATTACCTTTTCAGTCTCTTGTTTGGGTCTATTTAATTGTTCTACCTCTGTGTTACTTTAGGTAGGTAGTGTGTTTCTAGGAATTCATCCATTTCTTCTAGGTTGTCAAATTTGTTTGAGTGTAGGTTTTCATAGTAATTTGATATGATTCTTCTAATTTCAGTTGGGTCTGTTGTAATATCGCCCTTCTCATTTCTTATTCGGGTTATTTGCTTCCTCTCCTGTTTTTCTTTTGTCAGTTTGGCCAATGGTTTATCAATTTTGTTGAGTTTTTCAAAAAACCAGCTTTTGGTCTTATTAATTCTTTCAATTGTTTTTCTGTTTTCTGTTTCATTTAGCTCAGCTCTAATTTTCATTATTTGTTTTCTTCCGGTGCCTGCGGGTTTCTTTTGTTGCTCTCTTTCTATTTGTTCACGTTGTAGGGATAGTTCTTTGATTTTGGCCCTTTCTTCTTTTTGGATATGTGCATTTATTGATATAAATTGGCCTCTGAGCACTGCTTTTGTTCTGTCCCAAAGGTTCTGATAGGAAGTGTTTTCATTCTCACTGGATTCTCTGAATTTCTTTATTCCATCCTTAATGTCTTTTATAATGCAGTCTTTTTTGAGCAGGGTATTGTTCAGTTTCCAAATGTGTGATTTCTTTTCCCTGCTTTTTCTGTTATTGATTTCCACTTTTATGGCCTTATGGTCAGAGAAGATGCTTTGTAATATTTCAATGTTTTGGATTCTGCTAAGGCTTGCTTTATGACCTAATATGTGGTCTATTCTAGAGAATGTTCCATGTGCACTAGAAAAGAAAGTATAGTTGGTTGCTGTTGGGTGGAGTGTTCTGTATATGTCTACGAGGTCAAGTTGTTTGATTGTGGCATTTAGATCTTCCATGTCTTTATTGAGCTTCTTTCTGGATGTCCTGTCGTTCATCGAAAGTGCTGTGTTGAAGTCTCCTACTATTATTGTGGAGCTGTCTATCTCACTTTTCAATGCTGAAGGCAGAGTTTGTTTTATGTATCTTGCAGCCCTGTCAGTGGGTGCATAAATATTTAATATGGTTATATCTTCTTGGTGTATTGTCCCTTTAATCATTATATAGTGTCCTTCCTTTCCTTTCTGATGGATTTAACTTTAAAGTCTATTTTGTCAGAAATTAATGTTGCCACTCCTGCTCTTTTTTGATTGTTGTTTCCTTGATATATTTTTTTCCATCCTTTGAGTTTTAGTTTGTTTCTGTCTCCAAGTCTAAAGTGTGTCTCTTATAGGCAGCATATAGACGGATCTCATTTTTTAATCCATTTTGCCACTGTCTCTTTATTGGTGCATTTAATCCATTTACATTCAGGGTAATTATGGATAGGTATGAATTTAGTGCTATCATTTGGATGCAATTTTTTGTGTGTTGTTGACACTTTCTTTTTCCCACTTGATTTTATGTGCTGAGTAGATTTTTCTTATATATTGTCCTTTCCTATTATCTGTTGTTGCTGATTTTGTTTCTGCTGAGTCTGTATTTTTCCCTTGTATTTTATCTTGATGAGTAGGATAGTTTGTCTCCTTTGTGGTTACCTTGTTATTTACCCTCATTTTTCTAAATTTAAAAGTAACTTTTATTTCCTTGAATCACCGTATCATCCTCTCCATTTGGAAGGTGTATGATGACATTTCCTAGTCCCTCTTTATTATTTTAATGTTGTCTTCTTTTATATAATAACATTGCTTTTACCCTGTTTCGGGCTTTTTTTTTTTTTTTAACAATTTTGCTTTGTTTTTTTGGATTTCCCTGTCTGGGTTGACTGGTTGCTCTGCCCAGTGTTCTAGTCTTGGGTTGATACCTGATATTATTGATTTTCTAACCAAAGAACTCCCTTTAGTATTTCTTGTAGTTTTGGTTTGGTTTTTACAAATTCCCTCAACTTGTGTTTATCTGGAAATGTCTTAATTTCACCTTCATATTTAAGAGATCATTTTGCTGGGTATCTGATTCTTGGCAGGCAATTTTTTTCCTTCAATTTTTTTAAATGTGTCATCCCATTGCCTTCTTGCCTGCATGGTTTCTGCTGAGTAGTCTGAGCTTATTCTTATTGGCTCTCCTTTGTAGGTGACTTTTCGTTTATCCCTCACTGCTCTTATAATTCTCTCTTTATCTTTGGTTTTGGAAAGTTTGATTATAACATGTCTTGGTGACTTTCTTTTAACATCTACCTTATGTGGAGTTCGATGAGCATCTTGGATAGATATCTTCTCATCTTTCACAATATCAGGGAAGTTTTCTGTCAACAAATCCTCAACAATTTTCTCTGTATTTTCTGTTATCCCTCCCTGTTCTGGTACTCCAATCACTCGTAGGTTATTTCTTTTGATACAGTCCCTCAGGATTCTTAAGGTTTCTTCATCTTTTTTTTAATACTTTTATCTGGTTTTTCCTCAAATATATTAATGCTGAGTGATTTATCTTCGAGTTCAGAAGTTCTAGCTTCTACTTGTTCAGTTCTGCTCCTCTGACTTTCTATTGAGTTGTCTAATTCTGTAATTTTATTTATTAATGTTCTGAATTTATGATTTCTTTCTGTCTATGGATTTTTCCAGCTTATTAAACTTTTGATTAAGTTCCTGAATAATCTTTCTAATTTCTTCAATTGCTTTATCTGTGTGTTCCTTGGCTTGTTCTGCATATTGCCTCATTTCCTTCCTGATGTCTTGAAGGGTTCTGTATATTAAACTTTTGTATTCTGGCTCTGGTAATTGCAGGAATGCACTTTCAACTAGAAGATCCCTGGATTCTTTGTTTTGAGAGCCTGTTTAGGTGATCATGATCTGTTCCTTTATGCGACTTGATATTGACTGTTGTCTCCAAGCCATCTATAAGTTATTGTATTAGTTTATGCTTGCTTACTGTGTCGTAGCTTCTTTCTTTGTTTTGTTTTGGTATACCCCTATGGGTTGCTTGAGTGAGCTAGCTTGATTATTTTCACTTTTGGAGCTCTGGTGTCCTGTCCCCCACTGGCTAGAGCTGTTATCAGGTATATCAGTCTAGGAGTCCATTCAGTTTTCTTGTATGAATTCAGCTCAGGTGTCCAGGTAGCTGATCATCAAATGTGTGGTATAGGCTCTGTCCTATAGTCTTAGAGGGATAGGGGTGATTGGTGTGTATAGCAGTATCTGATTGCAGCAGGGGGTCATGATCTGAACAAAGTAGGGGGCTGGGAACCGACCCCCAAGTGTCTCTGAGGAAAACACTTCTCTGTTCCCTAGAGCATGCTGTTGGGTGGGTTCTGCAGAGGGACCATGGGCACCAAAAGTTTTTGTTGTAAGAACTGGGAGGTACCAGTTATCTTTGGACCCCTGTCGCAGGTGGCTGGGTGACCTGAGTGGAGCTATGAGTCCTTAGGTCCCTGATGTGGGTAGGTGAGGACCTTGTTTAATAGGCAAAGCAATGTCAAACATCAAACATCCACCTGTCCACCGCACAGCTCAAATGGTTGGAGTTTGCCAACAAGGGCCTATTCTCCCGACATGGGCCCCCACAGGTCCGTGCAGAAGGGAAAGGTGCTCAAGGTCCACGGATGGTTTATGCCTGGACAGGAGTCGCTTCTGTCCTGAGCTCCCCCAGTTAATGGAGCTAGTAAATTTCTTTTCCCCCCAGTTTCAAATTTTTTCCTTCCCCAAGCCCACGCAGATGGCTCTAGGTGCTCACCAGGGTCTATATCAAGCTGGCTTGGTGGTGGTGGGTGGGGCACGGTAAAATATACACAGGTACTTAGCTTTTGCCGAGAGCGCCATTCTCCTCAGGTTCCAGAGGTGTGAGTAGGCTGTGTGGCTGGCTGCTTCTCCCTGATGAAACTGCGGCCGAACTCTAGTACCAGCCTGCCACTCCTGCCGCCGCTGCCACTCCAGGAATGGTGCCTGAGGGCTTCCCGTGATTCAGGTCCGGTAACTCCTCTCCACTTCTGAAAGGTCTCTTCCTCCCCCTGCCCCTCAGTTCATTGTCTAAGCTTGCCTTTAATGCTCAGGACTCCCAGCTTGTCACAAATATACTTGTTTCACTTTTTTTTTGGTCTTTGTTGTAAAGAGGGCTCGCCAGAAGCATCTGTCTATTCTGCCATCTTGGCTCCACCTCTCAGCCATATACTTTTTGAAGCCACCCCATGCCATCATTTTGGGACACAAGTGGTAGACAGCAATTTTGTGTTACTATTTTTTTTATCTAGAACAAGTGTGAATACATTAGGGATTCCATATATAAAAGCTGTAACATATTAAGGTGCTTTAAACAAAAAACCAAACCTTTTGCCATCAAGTCAATTCTTACTCATAGAGACACTACAGGCCAGAGAAGATCTGTCCCATAGGGTTCCCAAGGAGCAGCTGGTGGATTTGAACTGCCGGCCTTTGGGTTAGCAGGCGAGCTCTTAACCACTGCACCACCAGGGCTTTAGCTTTAAAATATTAAGGAACATTTATCTAACAGTCATATAGTAAAATATATCTGATATACCATTCATGGTGTCTGTCACACACACCTTCTAAGGAAATCTGATTTGCACAAAATTCCTACTCAATATACACCCATAGAAAACAATGGCACCAAATCAAAGGCAGCCATGGGGTAAGCCATAACCTTATGATACGACCCCAAAAAGATGAGCTGAACCAAGCTGATTCTCTGGTTTCCAGGAATTTGATTTGCAAAAGAAAGAATCAGTTAAACATAAGCAAATCTGAAATGGAAAAGTTTCCCAAAATAAAATTTAAAAAAGGTATGAGGGATGCACAAGCTCAAATTATCTAGAAGCAAAAAGTATATATATATATATGAACAAGTGAAAAAGTAGAACTAGAATAACTGAAGTATGATTAAAAGAAAAAATACTATTGAAACAGTTTAACGGCAGAGCTCTAGAGCAATGATTCTCACCCAGAATGGTACAACCTATGGCCAGTGTTGTGGAAATCGGTTGGGACATTTTTAGTTGTCACAATGATTGGGGACACTACTGACATTTAAGGGGCCTTGGTGGCACAATTGTTAAGCACTTGGCTGCTAACTGGAAGGTCGGTGGTTTGAACCCACCAGCGGCTCCATGAGAGAAAAGACCTGGCAATTTGCTCCTGTAAAGATTACAGCCTAGGAAACCAAGGGGGCAGTTCTTCTCTGTCCTACAGAGTTGCTATGAGTCAGAATCAACTTGATGGCACAGAACAAAAACAACTGCTATTTAGTGGAAAGAGGCCAGGGATGTAAGATATTTTGCAATGTAGCAGACAGTCCTCCAAAACAAAGAACTGACAAGTGAGAAGTGGTGAGTGGTGACTGGGGTCTTAAAAGCCCGCGAGCAGCCATCTGATGTACATCTACTGGCCCCATTCTGGCTATAGCAAAGGAGAATGAAGAAGACCAAAGACACAAGGGAAAGATTTGTCCAAAGGACTAATGGACCACAACTACCACAACCCCCACCACACTGAGCCCAGAACAACTAGATGGTGCCCAGTTACTACCACCAACTTCTCTGGAAGAGATCACAATAGACGTTCCTGGACAGAGCAGGAGGAAAATGTAGAACTAAATTCAAATTCACACACACACAAAAGACCATGCTTGCTGGTCTGACACAGACTGGAGAAATCCCAAGAGTGTGGCCTATGGACACCTTTTTAACTCAGTAATGAAGTCACTCCTGAGGTTCACCCTTCAGCCAAAGATTAGACAGGTCCATAGGGCCAATAATAATACACATGAGGGACGTGTTTCCTAGTTCAATCAGCACACCAGCCCAAAAGCAAAGATGAGAAGGCAGGAAGGGATAGGAAAACTAGATGAATGGAAACAGGAAATTTGGAGTGGAGAAGGGGAGAATGTTGACACATTGGGGGTCGGCAACCAATGTCACATAACAATTTGTGTATTAACTGTTTAATGAGAAACTAATTTGCTCTGTAAGCTTTCACTTAAATCACAATTAAAAAACGGAACAGAACAAAGAACTGTCCTGCATCCCATGGAACTTTAAAACATACCACCAGGTTGACTACAAATATAAGTAGTACTTTTGTGCATAGTAATAACAAAGACTTTGACATAAAGTTATGTAAACAGTTCAGTAATTCAGGAAACTGTTCAGAAAAATGAAGTTTAAACAGAATAGGAGGGGCACTGGCACAAGATGTAAATACTATCTCAAATTATAAATTTAATTGAAAAAGAACTAAGTTCAATGCCAGTTGCTGCTTATCGCAAAACTAAAAATTTTAGTTACAAATACCTGTTGCTGTCAAGTCAATTCCAATTCATAGCAACCTTGTAGGAGAGTAGAGTTGCCCCATAGGATTTCCAAGGAGCTGCTGGTGGATTCAAACTGCCAACCTTTTGGTTAACAGCCGAACACTTAACCAATGCACCACCAGGGCTCCAAAGGCACTTTTTCAGGTAAGATAGAGAACTACTGCTCTAAATACAATCAAATTCGTTCAGATGACGTTCTTAAAGCTTCCTTAAATCCTTTACTATTCCAACAATATGGACATAAAAAAAATTATTATTTTTTTATGACACAACCTCTATAATTAGATTCTTGTGAAATACTAATTGCCTAATTGCTACATGTATAGTTTCACAACCCCACTCCCTTACTTAACCTAGCCTAAGTAAGTTCCTACTGTTTGCAAGAAGAAAAAAAACACAAACATTATTTTTAATGGCGGCAAGAATAGGGTTGGAAGAATAGATCACACAATAAAATATGGCATATTTGGAATTGGTTATGAGTTCATCATGGAGAGAAGTGAGAATATCATTCAAGGCCCAAAATAGAATGCTAATAGTCATTATACGCTTTGCCTTTGGACTTTTGGAAGGCAGACCGCAAGTTCACCAAAGGCAAGCTTTGGGGTTGCCACAGTCAATTTCAAAAAGACAAAACAATGTAAGCCAGCACACTCAAAATTTCTCAAGTGACTAGGCAAGTAATGTAAAAAAGTAAAATAGGCTAGTATACAGCTTGGTAAACTAGAGAGTAGAAGACTCTTCTTTAGAATGAGTCTATCACTACTTGACCTTGGTGGGAATTTAGAGCCAATCTCCTAACATTTCAGGAGAAATTGAAATTTAGATTTTTACACAAAGAATTTACATTTTTAAATATTCACCCAGTTTTAAAGAAATACTGTGTGGGCCAAAGGTGACTTGTCTCCATGTGGGACCTCGTCCAGAGGGTGCCAATTGGCAAACTCGGTAGTGTATTTTGTTCATGATGCCTCACTCAGTACCTTTACTTCTAGAACAAAGTCTTGTAAAGTTGCTTAATCCACAGTAAGAAATACAATTATGTTGGACCAAAGATGCACGTAGAGGTTTCTGGGAAGATGGCAGTGTAAAGAGACCATCATTCCAACCCCCCTCCACAAATAAAACAAGAAGTACAAAAAGGAAAACGGTGCTCTGCTTTGAGGGACTCCGAATCAGACTCTGAACTGGAGAGCAGAAGGCAGCAGGGAACTGCAGACAGGCAAGAATCAAGGAATCAACAAAAGTCACAGAAGGAAGGAAAATCACTTCTCCTATCACCCCTGCACTTCCCCCCAGCCAGGCGGGCCACTGGCCATTGTGAACTGGAAAAGTGGCCTGGGAAAAAGGGCCTACTTCAGTAACCACCACAACCCTGCCTGTAGAAAGAGACAGGACCCCAGGCTTCTGCTCTAAAATTAACAAGGGTCTCTTTGGAGTGTGCCAGCACCTCCCTCTTCCCAGACATGATTGGCTGCAATCCTATTGTGAATTGTTGGAGAAGGACCCTGCAGTGGAGCCTGGTCTCATGGTCAACATTCTACTTGTCTTCCTGCATACCACATAACTCAGACCTCTGAAACCAACAAGATAGGCCTCTCAAGGAGTCATTACACATCTGTCTGTTCCCCTTCCAGTTGGCACTGAGGGCTGCTGACTGAGGCTCCTGTATGCTAGGAAGCAGGCACCTTGAGTGGAGGTTGCACCCACACCCAACATACTACAGTGGAGGCTCTGATAGCATAAAGGCAGACCTCCCTGGGGGTCCATTCAGAGGGTGACAACCTGTAACCTGCAAGCCCTGCTGTGAATTGCTACAGAAAGTGCCTGCAGAAGGGTCTGCTCCCAGAGTCAGTACTCTACCTTCCTCCCTGTGCACCCCGTAGTTCAGGCCTCTGAAACCAACAGAACCTCCCTGGGGGTCAGTTTGGGTTAGTCTACACCCACTTCCAGTCAACACAGAGGACAGCTGACTGCATGCACAGCCAACAATCTACAGAGGTGGCTCTGACAAAAACAAGGCAGACCACTGTGGAGAACTGATCAAAGCATGACACCCCCTACCCTACCTACTAAACTTAGTCGTCAGGTTGTTGCAGACTGCTACAGAAGACCTCTGAAGTGAAGTTTGCTCCCACAGTCTGCACTCTACCTGCTGCCTTGTACATCCCATACCTCTGGCCTCTCAAACCA
The DNA here is from genome assembly GCF_024166365.1 of Elephas maximus indicus. Taxonomy (NCBI): domain Eukaryota; kingdom Metazoa; phylum Chordata; class Mammalia; order Proboscidea; family Elephantidae; genus Elephas; species Elephas maximus. The sequence continues at coordinate 94,101,056 of NC_064846.1, read as the reverse complement.
ACAGCACAGAACTTTCTGGGGGCCAGTAAGGGTCTGTGCATTCCCCCATCTGATTGGTGCTGTGGCTGCTGTGTGCTAGAAAGCAGACATCTTGGGTGGAAGCTACACTCACAGCCAACATACTATTGGGCAGGCTCTGACAGCAAAAAGGCAAACCTCCCTGGGGATATGTTCAAAGTGTGAAAACCCATCCCCCACTCAGTAACCTTCAGCCCTGGACTGATATGAACTGCTACAGAAGGTTCCCTATAGTAGAGCCAGGAGGAGGGTAACCTAAGTGGAAGCTACTCCCCCAATCACCACAGGGCCACTGGAGCTCTGAAACTATCAAGGTGGATCTCTCAGATGTCCTTCTGTGCAGTGCCAGGCCCTCTTCCTCCTGAAATGGAGGAAATTCTGCCTGTGCCTCCCCTGAATGCCAAATCATATATAAGCAGCCCCCACAGAGCAGGGAGGGAAGCCTCAGGCCAAATCAGAGGCCAGAGGGCTCACTGGATGGGGATTTCTGACTGAAAATATGGCTGCAGAAACAGCAGGGAAGGGAGAATAGAGTGAGAAAAAGAGAGGACTGAGCCCCCTGCTGAACAGATTGATTAGTGAACTACACCTCACCTGAGTGACAGTGCCCACTGGTGGACAGATTCACGACAGTGTGTTCTCTGGTGTGTTTGGGAGAGATTGCAAGTTGAAAACTATGATCTGGGACTTTTGAATTTTAATTAAACCAAGTAGGGAAAAGGAGATATCACAGAGAGGGAGAGGAAATGGTAAGAGAAGCCCAAACGATCTGCCCACATAACAGTTTACTGCAGAAATAGTGCAGGCAAAAACATCAAATACTGAAGAGATCTAAGAAAATTAACACCCTCAAAAATTCCAATGCCCCAGCAAAAAATCACAAGACACACAAAGATCAGAGAAATGATGGCCCACACAAATGAACATGACAAAGGGAGTGCAAGCGTATCTAGGGATGACCGAATATACAGGTAGTCCCTGACTTATGATGTAGTCAAGTTAGGATGAACCATATTAACCAGCATTTGTGTGTGTGTGTGTGTGTGTGTGTGTCTTTAGTCATATGTACTACATATAATGTTGCAGTGCGTAAATTGCTGATGTTATCATTCTCAGAAATTCACTCACAGATGTTCAACCTTATAAAGATACTTATAATAAACGGCAATAATAATGAAAACTAAAAACTTATGTCAGAACTGATTTACGATGGAGTCAACAGAACAGAAGCCTGTCATAAGTTAGGGACTACCTGCAACAACAAAAAAAAAAAAAAATGGAAGAATATAATACAACAATGTTAAACATATTTAAAAATCTAAGGGAAAACATAAACAAAGGGTGAAAAAATAAGGAAAACAATGCACAAACAAAATGAGGATCTAAAAAAGAGATATTGCAACTGAAATGGATACTAACTGAAAGGAGAAACACAATAGAAGAGCTTATCTACAGATTTCTTCAGGCAGAAGAAACAATCAGTGAATTAGAGGATAAAATAGTTGAAATTACAGAGGCCAAAGAGCAATAAGAATGATGGCTCAAGAAGGCTGAGAAAAGTTTAATGGAATTACGGGACAACAAGAGATATAACATATGTACCATGGGAATTCCAGAAGGAGATGAGAGAGAGAAAGGGACAGAAAGACTATATGAAGATATAATGACAGAAAATTTCTCTAATCTAATGAAGGACATTAATCTACAAAACCAAGAAGCTAAAGCACCCAAGCAGGATAAATCCAAAGAGATCTACACCAAGACACATCATAGTTAGGCTCTCGAAAAGTAAAGAGAAAGAGAGAATCCTGAAAGCAGTGAGAGAGAAGCAAACAGTAACAAAGGATTCCCAATAAGATTAAATGCCAATTTCTCCTCAGAAAAACTGAAGGCCAGAAGGCAATGGAATGACATACTTAAACAGCTGGAAGCAAAAAAAAAAAAAAGTCAATCATGAGTACTATACACAGTGAAACTATCCTTCAAGAATAAGGGTGAAATGAAAACATTCCCAGACAAAAAAGAAGCTGAGAGAATTCATATCCACCAGCCCTATAAGAAATAGTAATGGGAGTTCTATAGATGGAAAGAAGAAGATACTAGGAAGTAATTCAAAGTTACACATAAAAAGAAAGATCTCTAATAAAGGCAACTGCATGGAAAAGTACAACGGCTAGTACTAAGGTATTCATGCTTGATAATTCTAATTGTTATGTCCTTCATCTTTATATATACATATATATAAAGCAAGAACAAAATTATGTACCAAAAAAAATCAAATCCATTGCTGTCAAGTCAATTCTGACTCATAGTGACCCTAGAGGAGAAAGTAGAACTTCCCCATAGGGTTTCCAAGGAGTTCCTGGTGGGTTCAAATTGCTGACCTTTTGCTTAGCAGCCGTAGCTCTTAACCACAACACCACCAGGGTTTCCAAATTATGTATAGGACACATGAAATATAAAGATGTAATTAACAATAACAATGGCAAATGGGGGAGAGGAATGGTATAGATAAAGAATATTTTGTACGTTACCCAAGTTAGCTTGGTATCAACTTACCCTAGGATGTTATAAATACAAGCTGTTACTTGTAATATTCATGGTAGCCACTAAAAAAAAATCTAACAACGATGCAAAAAATGCAAGGGAAAGGAAACCAAAATGGCTCACTACAATAAACCAAAAAAAAACACAAAAGCAAGCATTAGTAAAGGGCAAAGACAAAGAAGGCTTAAGACACGCAAAAAACAAATACCGAAATGGAAGAAATAAGTCACATCTTATCAGTAACTTCAGTGAATATAAACGGACTAAATGCTCCAATTGAAAGGCAGAGAGTGGCAGAATGTACGAAAAAACATGATTCAACTATATGCTGTTTACAAGAGAAACGCGTTAGACCCAAGGACACAAATAGGTTGAAACTCGAAGCACAGAAAAAAAAATATTCCATGCAAATAATAACCAAAAGAGAGCTGGGATGGGAATCTTAACATCAGACAAAGTAGTGTTTAACAAAAAATCTGTCAGAATGGATAAAAATGGACATAATATAGTGATAAAAGGGTCAATTAATCAATAGGATTTAACGATCATATATATATGCACCTTACACGGGAGCACCTAAATTCTTAAACCAAACATTGATAGAATTAAAGGGAGAAATAGATAGTACTACAATAAGAGCTGGAGACTTTTAACACACCACTTTCAATATTAGACAGAACATGTCAAGGAAACAGAGGACTAGAATGACACTATAAAACAACTAGACTTAACAGACATATATAGAACGCTCCGCCCAACACGAGCACAATGTACATTCTATTCCAGGGTGCGTGGATCATTCTCTAGGTCAGACCACATATTAGGTCACAAAGTAAGAAATTACTTTCACTACATCAGAGTAAAGCTAGAAATCAATAACAGAAAAAAAACTGGAAAATACACAAACACATAAAAATTAACACATTATTAAACTACTAACAGGTCAAGGAAGAAATCAAAAGAGAAATCACAAATTTCTTAGAGTCAAATGAAAATGAAAGCACAACATAACAAAACTCATAGGATGTAGCAAAGGCAGTTCTCAGGGGAAATGTAGAAAAATAACTGACTAGATGAAAAAAGAAGATCTCAAATCAATGGCTTAACTTGACAACTCCAGGAAATAGAGAAGAACAAATGAAGACTAAATGTACTGGAAGAAGGAACTAACAAAGAACAGAGTAGAAACAAATAAAATATAAAAACAATAGAGAGAATCAATAAAACCAGAAGTTGGTCCTTAGAAAAGATCAATAAAATTGACAAAACGTAGGTAGACTGACAAGTGAAGAAATGGAATCAGTGATCAAAAACCTCTCAACAAAAACAACAACAGCAAAAAAAGTCCTGGATCAGATGGCTTCACTAGCGAATTCTACCCAACATTTAAAGAATTGATACCAACACTGTTTTAAACTCTTACAATAGAGAAGGAAGGAATATTTCTTAATTCATTCCAAGAAGTAAACATGGCCCTGATAACAAAACAAGAAAGACACTACAAGAAAACTACAAACCGATATCCCTTATGAATACAGATGCAAAAATTCTCAACAAAATACCAGTGAACAAAATCCAACAGCATATTAAAAGTGTCGTTGTTGTCTTTGTTAAATGCCTTCGAATCGCTTGCAGTTCATTGCTACCCTACATACAAAAGAATGAAACACCATCCTCATGATCCTTATGCTCGAGCCCATCGTTGCCATCGTGACAATCCATCTCGCTGAGGGTCGTCATCTTTTTTCTCTGACTCTCTACCAAGCATGATGTGCTTCTCCAGGGACTGGTCCCTCCTGATAACATGTCCAAAATATGTGAAATGAAGTCTCACCATCCTTGCTTCAAAGGAGCATTTTGCCTGTACTTCTTCAAAGACAGATTTGTTCATTTTTTTGGCAGTCCATGGTTAGTCAACATTCTTCGCCAACACCGTAACTCAAAGATGTCAATTCTTATTCAGTCTTCCTTATTCATTGTCCAGCTTTCACATGCATATGAGGTGATTGAAAACACCATGGCTTGGGTCAGGCTGACCTTACTCCTTAAAGTGACATCTTTGCTTTTTAACACTTCAAAAAGGACTTTTGCAGCAGATTTGCCCAGTGAAACATGTCTTGATTTCTTGACTGCTGCTTCCATGGGTGTTGCCTGTGGATCCAAATAAAATAAAATCCTTAACAACTTCAATCTTTTCTCCTTTTATCGTGATGTTGCTTATTGGTGCAGTTGTGAGGATTTTTGTTTTCTTTATGCCTAGGTGTAATCCATACTGAAGGCTGTGGTCTTTATCTTTATCAGTAAGTGCTTCAAGTTCTCTTCACTTTCAGCAAGCAAGGTTGTTCCATCTGCATAAGGTGAGTTGTTAATGAGCCTTCCTCCAATCCTGGTATAGTCCAGCTTCCCGGCTTATTTGCTCAGCATACAGATTGAGTAAGTATGGTGAAAGGATACAACCCTGATGCACACCTTTCCTGACTTTAAAACAAACAGTTCCTCCTTGTCCTCTTTGAAAGACTGCTTCTTGAATTATGTACAGGTTCCTCATGAGCACAATTAAGTGTTCTGGAATTCCCATTCCTCACAATGTTATCCATCATTTGTTAGCGATCCACACAGTCAAATGCCTTTGTGTAGTCAATGAAACACAGGTAAACACCTTTCTGGTATTCTCCGCTTTCACCAGGATCCATCTGACATCAGCAATGATACCCCTGGTTCCACATCCGCTTCTGAATCTGACTTGAATTTCTGGCAGTTCCGTATCCATGTATTGCTGCAACCACTTTTGAATTGTTTTCAGCAAAATTTTATTTGTGTGTGATATTAATGATGCTGTTCGATAAAGTCCGCATTTTGTTGGCTCGCCTTTCTTTGGAATAGGCATAAATGTGGATTCCTTCCAGTCATTGGGCCAGGTAGCTGTCTTCTAAATTTCTTGACATAGACAAGTGAGCACTTCCAGCACTACACCCATTTGGTGAAACGTCTCAATCGGTACTCTGGCAATCCTGGAGCCTTGTTTTTTCCAATGTCTTCAGTGCAACTTGGACTTCTTCTTTCATTACCACTGGTTCTTGATCATACGCTACCTCCTGAAGTGATTCAACATTGACCAATTCTTTTTCGTACAGTGACTCTGTGTATTCCTTCCATCTGCTTTTTATGCTTCCTGTGTCGTACAGCATTTTGCCCATAGAATACTTCAACGTTGCAACTTGAGGCTTGAATTTTTTCTTCAGTTCTTTCAGGTTAGGAAATGCTGAGTGTGTTCTTCCCTTTTGGTTTTCTATCTCCAGGTCTTTGCACATGTCATTATAATATTTTACTTCATCTTCTTGAGCCACCCTTTGAGATCTCTTGTTCAGCTCTTTTGTTTCATCATTTCCTCCATTTGATTTGGCTATCTGACATTCAAGACAAAGTTTCAAAGTTTCTTCTGACATCCATTTTTGTCTTTTCTTCCTTTCCTGTCCTTTTAATGATGTTTTGCTTTCTTCATGTATGATGTCCTTCCACAGCTCATCTTGTCTTTGGTCATTAGCATTCAGTGCATCAAATCTATTCTTGAGATGGTCTCTAAACTCAGGTGGCATATACTCAAGGTCATACTTTGGCTCTCGTGGACTTATTCCCCTTTTCTTCAGCTTCAAATTGAACTTGCATAGGAGCAATTGATGCTCTGTTCTGCAATCGGACCCTGGCCTTGTTCTGACTGATGATATTGAGCTTTTCCATCATCTCTTTCCACAGATATAGTCAATTTGATTCCTGTGTATTCCGTCCAGTGAGGTCCAAGTGTATCGTCAGCATTTATGTTGTTAGGAAAAGGTACTTGCAATGAAGAAGTCATTGGTCTTGTGAAATTGTATCTTCCTATCTCTGGCATCATTTCTATCACCAAGACCATAGTTTCCAACTACTGATCCTTCTTCTTCATTTCCAACTTCTGCATTCTAATCACCAGTAACTATCAATGCATCCTGATTGCATGTTCAATCAATTTCAGACTGCTGAAGTTGGTAAAAATATCCAATTTCTTCACCTTCAGCCTTGGTGATTGATGCATAAATTTGAATAATAGTTGTACTAACTGGTCTTCCTTGTAGGTGTATGGATATTATCCTATCACTGACAGCATTGTACTTCAGGATAGATCTTGAAATGTTCTTTTTGATGATGAATGCAATGCCATTCCTTTTCAATCTGTCATCCCTGGCATAGTAGACCATATGACTGTCTGATTCAAAATAGCCAATACCAGTTTAGTTCAGCTCACTTATGTCTAGGATATCAATGTTTATGCTTTCCATTTCATTTTTCTGATGATTTCCAATTTGCCTAGATTCATAATTCATACATTCCATGTTCCAGTTATTAATGGATGTTTGCAACTGTTTCTTCTCATTTTGAGTTGTGCCACATCAGCAAATGAAGGTCCCAAAAGCTTGACTCCATCTACTTTATTAAAGTCAACTCTACTTTCAGGAGGCAGCTCTTCCCCAGTCATATTTTGAGTGCCTTCCAACCTGTGAGCTCATCTTCCAGCATTGTATCAGACAGTGTTCCACTGCTATTCATAAGGTTTTCATTGGATTTTTTTCAGAAGTAGACTGCCAGGTCCTTCCTCCTAGTCTTAGTCTGGAAGCTCAGCTGAAACCTGTCCACCATGAGTGACCCTGCTGGTATTTGAAATTCTGGTGGCATAGCTTCCAGCATCACAGCAACACGCAAGCCCCCACAGTTCAACAAACTGACAGATGTATGTCATAACTATGACCAATGGTGCTTTATTCCAGAAATGCAAGGATGGTTCCACATTAGAAAATCCATCATGGTAACACACTTCATCAATAGAACAGTGGGAAAAAGACACATGATCATCTCCACGGATGCAGAAAAGGCATTTGATAAAATCCAATACTCTTTGCTGATAAAAACCCTCAAGAAGACTGGAATAGGAGGGAAATTCCTCAATATGAATCAGAGCATATGTGAAAAGCCAACATTATATTTAATGAAGAAAGACTGAGAGATTTCCCCTTGAAATCTGGAACAAGACAAGGGTGACTGCTATCACGATTTCTTTTCAATATTGTATTAGAAATCCTAGCGAGAGCTATAAAACAGGAAAAAGAAATGACAGTTGTCCAGATTGGAAAAGAAGAAGTATTATTTTTATTTGTAGATGATATGATTCTATATATAGAAAGTCCCAAAGGGTCTGCAAGAAAACTTCTAGAGTTAATAGAGGAATTTAGAAAAGTTGCAGGCTACAAGGTCAACAAACAAAAATCAGTTGGGTTCCTACATATCAGCAATGAGAAATCTGAAAGGGAAATTAGGGAAATAATTTGATTTACAATACCATCTAACAGAATAAAATGCTTAGGAATAAATCTAAACAGGGAAGTGAAGGACTTATTCAAAGAAAATTATAAAACACTGTTGAAAAAGATTAAACCAAAATCCGTTGCCATTAAGTCAATTCCAGCTCATAGTGACCCTATAGGACAGAGTAGAACTGCCTTATATGGTTTCCAAGGAGAGCCAAGTAGAGTAAAACCGTTGACCTTTTGGTTAGCAGCAATAGCTCTTAACGACTATGCAACCAGGTTTCAAAAGAAACTTAAATAAATAGAAAGATGTTCAGTGCTCTTGGGTTGCTTTGATTTGATATTGTTAAGATATCAGTACTACCCAAAGCGATCTATAGATTCAATATAATCTCAATTAAAATTCCAAAGGCCTTCTTTACAGAAATGGAAAAGTCAATCCTCAACATTATGTGGAATGGCAAGAAGTCCCAAATAGCTAAAGCAATATTGAAAGAAGAACAAAGTAGGAGGACTCATACTTCCTGATTTAAAAACATACTATACAGCTACAGTAACCAAAACAGCCTGGTACTGGTATAACGATAGACACATAGACCAATGGAATAGAACTGAGAGTCCAGAAATAAACCCAAGCATCTATGGTCAACTGATTTTTGACAAGGGTGTTAAGTCCATTCAATGAGGAAAGAAAAGTCTCTTCAATAAATGATGTTGGAAAAACTGGATTTCCAGATGCAGAAAAATGAAACAGGATCCATGCTTCACACCATATAGAAAAACAAATTCAAAATGGATTAAGGACCTAAATATGCAAAGTAAAACATAAAATTCTTAGAAGAAGAAGCACGGGCAATGCTGTTGGGCCTAGCTATTAACAACGGATTATCTAATATAATAACAAAAACACAGCAAAAGACAAAATAAGTAAACGGGACTTCATAAAAATTAAAAACTTTTTTCATCAAAAGCCTTTACTAAAAAAGTGAAGACAAGCTACCTACTGGGAGAATATCTTCGGAAACCGTATATCTGATGATTATCTAATAACCAAAACATACATAAAACTTCAATGACTTAACAACAAAAAGACAAAGAACCCAATCATAAAATGAGCAAAGGACTTGAATAGACATTTCACCAAAGAGGACATTCATATGGTCACCAAACACATGAAAAGATGTTCAACATCATTAGTCATTAGAGAGTTGCAAATCAAAACAAAAACGAAACACCACTAGGATGGCTAAGGTAAAAAAAAAAATAACAAATGTTGGTGAGGATGTGGGGAAATTGGAACCCTTATCCATTGCTGGTGGGAATGCAAAATGGTATGGCTATTGTGGAAAACAGTGTGGCAGTTCCTCAAAAAACTAAAAATAGAACTACCATTTGGCCCAATAATTCCACTCCTAGGTATGTACCCAGAAGACTTGAAAGTAGAGACTCAAAACAGAGACTTGTACACCAATTTTCACTGCAACACTATTCACAATAGCCAAAAGGTGGAAACAACATAAACACCCATCAACACATGAATGGATAAATAAAATGTGGTACATTCATACGCTGTGCGAAATAAGTAAATCACAAAATATTGTATGACCTCACTTATATAAAAAGACAACAAAAGGCCAATGTATAGAGACCAAAGTTTCTTAGTGGTTACCAGGGGCAGGTGGGAGGCAGAAAGAGGGGGTTAATGGTGGTGGAAAAATCATATTGATTAAGGATAGGGTTACACAGCCAATTATTGTAACTGATGTCAATAAGTTGTACACATGTAAGATGGTGAATTTACAAAAATTGTGTGAAAGATATATTTACAACAATGACAAAAAAAGAGTAGCTGCTGAGGCTGCTTATATACAGCCAAATACCTAAAGGAATTTGGTTCCTTGATTTGGAGATTTAGGGTCATGGTTTCATGGGACATTCCAGTTAATTAGCCTAATAATGCATTTAGTGCTTCTGTTCTAACTCCTTTTTGTTGTATAGTGCCTGGGGTCTTAAAAGCTTGCAAGCAGCCTTGGAAGGCATAACAATTGGTCTCTATTCACCTGGAGCAACAGGGAAAGAAGGAGAAAATTAGGAATAGGAAGAGGAAAAGGAATGTGTGGCTATTGACTCCATGAACAATTGCCTCCTTTGCTGTGTGACCAGAAGAACTGAATAGTGCCTGGCTACCATTACTGAATCTTTCATGATAGATTCTATAGAAGAATTCTGATCAAACCGGGGAAAATGCAGAACAGAATTTCAAATTCTCATTAACTCTAGACTTTCTAGAGCCATGGCTGCTGGATGAATCCTTGAAACTACTGCCCTGAGATGATCTTTAAACCTTAAACCAAAAATATTCCCTGAAGTCTTCTTGGGGCCCTGGTAGCACAGTGGTTAAGCATTTGGCTGCTAACCAAAAGGTCGGCAGCTCAAATCCACCAGCCACCCCTTGGAAACCCTATGCGACAGTTCTATTCTGTCCTATAGGGTCGCTATGAGTCGGAATTGACTTGACGGCAACGGGTTTGGGTTTTTTTTTTTTTTTTGATTTTGAAGTCTTCTTAAAACCAAGCAAGTTTAGCTTAACTAGTGAAAAAAAAAAGTCTGCCTTGATACATTATGCTGTTTTTAAGGACTACGGATCAAAGTGACAACAGCAGCTGGAAAGATTAGATAGTAACATTCTGGGGCAGTGAGCTTATGTTAACGGGGGAGGAACAACTGAGAAAAGGAGGGTGAGAATGGTTGCACAAACTGAAGAATGTAATCCAAGATCAAACCCGTTGCCGATGAGTTGATTCCAACTCAAAATCCCTGGAGTGCAACACACGCAGCTCCACCACTGACTACCTCACGTGGGAGATTTAACTTCTGATCCTTCTTTTGATTATCTATAAAATGGAAACAAGCCCTACTTTTCAGTCACTGTTAAGTAAAAATGAGATAACAAATATGTGTAAAACACTGTCTAGAATATAATAGGCATTCAATAAACGATAAGTGCTATTATTATTACAGTGGAGCCTAATGAGAACCGGAACTTGACAGGACTGCCTTGTTTCCTGGGTCTGGAAAGTTTTTCGACTTTGACAGGGTGCAGGCTTACCACTTTCCTATCACTTGTTTTAGTGGAAAATATTTGGTTTTCCTTCTCCGATAGGTTTCTGCCTTATACAGTTCCAGCTTTCGCAGGGTTTACTATATGTAGATTTTAAAAGGGAAGTTTTAAGAGTTGTGTGTGGGTGCTTGATGACCATCCCAACAACAAGGAAAAAGAGAAAACAATAAAACTGCTGTCACAAAAGGGAAGGACGACAGATAATGGGGGATAGGAAAGTCCAAGGGAATGAACTGGTATTCGGACAACAAAAACTAGATTTATACACCCATTTTGGTTCCTAGATAAAGAGTTAAAGGAGGATTTTTTCTAACATTCATTTCCTTACACGTGATCAGTGTCATTTTAAAATAAGTTGTGGCAGAGGACAAGGAATACAGGGATTGCCTTTGTTTCAATGACTACTCTAGGCTTCTTCTTAGGGAAATGCCAACTTTTCTATCATGCGGTTTCTCTATGCTGACTTATCTATCTGATTCTACCAGTAGAGGTTACTCAAACACTCCAGAGCTTATCCCTGGAACATTATGCCATGAAGCACCATCTCAAGACTGCCATTGGAAAACACTGATCTTAATTGCTTCAAAAAACAATGTCAGGCGGGGCCAAGATGGCTGACTAGGTAGAAGCTATAAATGTAATCCACCACATAAATAAAACAAAAGACAAGAATAACATGATTTTATCAATTGATGCAGAAAAGGCAGTGATAAAGTTCAACACCCATTCATGATAAAAGCTCTCAGCAAAATAGGAATAGAAGAAAAATTCCTCCAAATGATAAAGGGCATTTATACAAAGCCAACAACCAACATCATCCTAAATGGAGAGAGGTTGAAAGCATTCCCCCTGAGATCGGGAACCAGACAAGGATAGCCTTTATCACCACTCTTATTCAACATTGTGCTAGAAGGCCTAGCCAGAGCAATTAGGCTAGACAAAGAAATAAAGGGCATCCGGATTGGCAACGAAGAAGTAAAATTATCTCTATTTGCAGATGACATGATCTTACACACAGAAAACCCTAAGGAATCCTCCAGAAAACTACTGAAACTAATAGAAGAGTTTGGCAGAGTCTCAGGTTATAAGATAAACATACAAAAATCACTTGGATTCCTCTATATCAACAAAAAGAACATAGAAGAGGAAATCACCAAATCAATACCATTCACAGTAGCCCCCAAGAAGATAAAATACTTAGGAATAAATCTTACCAAAGATGTAAAAGACCTATACAAAGAAAACTACAAAGTACTACTGCAAGAAACTAGAAAGGACCTACTTAAGTGGAAAAACATACCTTGCTGATGGATACGAAGACTTAACAAAGTAAAAATGTCTATTCTACCAAAAGCCGTCTATACATACAATGCACTTCCGATTCAAATTCCAATGACATTTTTTAATGTGATAGAGAAACAAATCACCAACTTCATATGGAAGGGAAAGAAGCCTCGGATAAGTAAAGCATTACTGAAAAAGAAGAATAAAGTGGGAGGCCTCACTCTACCTGATTTTAGAACCTATTATACGGCCACAGTAGTCAAAACAGCCTGGTACTGGTACAACAACAGGCACATAGACCAATGGAACAGAATTGAGAACCCAAATATAAATCCATCCACATATGAGCAGCTGATATTTGACAAAGACCCAGTGTCAGTTAATTGGGGAAAAGATAGTCTTTTTAACAAATGGTGCTGGCATAACTGGATATCCATTTGCAAAAAAATAAAACAGGACCCATACCTCACACCATGCACAAAAACTAACTCCAAGTGGATCAAAGACCTAAACATAAAGACTAAAACGATAAAGATCATGGAAGAAAAAACAGGGACAACGTTAGGAGCCCTAATTCAAGGCATAAACAGGATACAAAACATTACCAACAATGACGAAGAGAAACCAGATAACTGGGAGCTCCTAAAAATCAAACACCTATGCTCATCTAAAGACTTCACCAAAAGAGTAGAAAGACCACCTACAGACTGGGAAAGAATTTTCAGCTATGACATCTCTGACCAGCGCCTGATCTCTGAAATCTATATGATTCTGTTAAAACTCAACCACAAAAAGACAAACAACCCAATCAAGAAGTGGGCAAAGGATATGAACATGCACTTCACGAAAGAAGATATTCAGGCGGCTCACAGACAGAAAATGCTCTCAATCATTAGCCATTAGAGAAATGCAAATAAAAACTATGATGAGATTCCATCTCACTCCAACAAGGCTGGCATTAATCCAAAAAACACAAAATAATAAATGTTGGAGAGGCTGCGGAGAGATTGGAACTCTTATACACTGCTGGTGGGAATGTAAAATGGTACAACCACTTTGGAAATCTATCTGGCATTTTCTTAAAAAGTTAGAAATAGAACTACCATACAACCCAGAAATCCCACTCCTCGGAATGTACCCTAGAGAAATAAGAGCCTTTACAGGAACAGATATATGCACACCCATGTTTATTGCAGCTCTGTTTACAATAGCAAAAAGCTGGAAGCAACCAAGGTGTCCATCAAGGGATGAATGGTTAAATAAAATTGTGGTATATTCACACAATGGAATACCACGTATTGATAAAGAACAGTGACGAATCTATGAAACATTTCATAACATGGAGGAACCTGGAAGGCATTATGCTGAGCGAAATTAGTCAGAGGCAAAAGGACAAATATTGTATAAGACCACTATTATAAGATCTTGAGAAATAGTATAAACTGAGAAGAACACATACTTTTGTGGTTAGGAGGGGGGTTGGGAGGGAGCATGGGAGAGGTTTATTTACTGATTAGTTAGTAGATAAGAACTACTTTAGGTGAAGGGAAGGACAATACTCAATACAGGGAACGTCAGCTCAACTGGACTGGACCTAAAGCAAAGAAGTTTCCAGGATAAACTGAATGCTTCGAAGGTCAGTGGAGCAAGGGTGGGGGTTTGGGGACTATGGCTTAAGGGAACTTCTAAGTCAATTGGCAAAATAATTCTATTGTGAAAACATTCTGCATCCCACTTTGAAATGTGGCGTCTGGGCTCTTAAATGCTAACAAGCGGCCATCTAAGATGCATCAATTGGTCTCAACCCACGAGGATCAAATGAGAATGAAGAACACCAAGGTCACTTGATAACTATGAGCCCAAGAGACAGAAAGGGCCACATGAACCAGAGACTTACATCATCCTGAGACCAGAAGAACTAGATGGTGCCCGGCCACAACTGATGACCGCCCTGACAGGGAGCACAACAGAGAACCCCTGAGGGAGCAGGAGATCAGTGGGATGCAGACCCCAAATTCTCATAAAAAGACCAGACTTAATGGTCTGACTGAGACTAGAGGAATCCCGGCAGTCATGGTCCCCAAACCTTCTGTTGGCCCAGGACAGGAACCATTCCCGAAGACAACTCATCAGACATGGAAGGGGCTGGACAATGGGTAGGAGAGAGATGCTGATAAAGAGTGAGCTACTTGTATCAGGTGGACACTTCAGACTGTGTTGGCACCTCCTGTCTGGAGGAGAGATGGGAGGGTAGGGAGGGTTAGAAACTGGCAAAATTGTCATGAAACGAGAGACTGGAAGGGCTGACTCATTAGAGGGAGAGTAAGTGGGAGTGTGGAGTAAGGTGTATATAAGCTTATATGTGACAGACTAACTAGATTTGTAAACGTTTACTTAAAGCTCAATAAAAATTATTTAAAAAAAAAGCAGTGGCAGAGACCAAGAAATAATATGGCCCTCATGAATTGGCTCTGAATGGAGGGGCTACTAGTTTAAGGCAGTGACCTTTGCAGAGATCTCCCAAGAATGGCCATTACATAGATGCTGCCTAGTTTAATTATGAAACATTTCAGTGCTACCTGAAGCCCAAAGGGTGCTGACCCCTAAGGACCTAAAAATGAATGCTATGCCAATTGTTTTAAAAGGAGTGCAACCCAGGAAAATCCTGCTGCCTTTGAAACTATCAATCCAAAGTGCCATATACTTGGCTGTCACTGAGACAATAAGCCTCTACTATGGGCTGACTTTTGCCAAGATTTATGCAGCTCCACAGTCTGATGAAGAAAAACCTTCTAGGAGGCAGGGCCAAGATGGCTGACTAGGTAGACGCTACCTCGGATCCCTCTTTCAACAACGACTCGGGAAAACAAGTGAATCGATCACATACATGAAAATCTATGAACCCTGACCACCAAACACAGATCTAGGGAGTTGACCTGAGTGACAGATACTGAGAACGAGCAACCACGGGAAAGCAACGACTGTTTCCAGAGCCTGGAGCCAGCGTCCCAGTCAGAAAACCTTGGCGCTGGGTTTTGGACTGGGTGGTGGTGAGCTGAGCGCGGCATCCTGAGAGGGCGCAAACAGGGGATGCAGCGCCAGCCCCCAGAAGTGACCTCGGGGAAAGCCCATCCAGTGCACGCAGGCAGCACAGCAATGCGGTTGACAGGAGGAGAAGTCACTGGGAGGCAGCGAGGTTTTGGAGCCGGGAGTGTGGCGTCCCAGCCTGGGAACCTTGGCGCTGGGCTTTGGACTGGGAGTGGAGGAACTGACCACGGCTTCTGAGACAGCACAAGCACAGGACGCAACCTGACCCTCAGGGACAATCTCGACCCAGCCAACACACACAGGCTACCCACCGCTTGGGAATCTCAGATAAAACAGTCATCACCAAGCAAGATAAGTAACTTTGTCTATATTCCGGGGTGCTTCTCTCTCCTATCTATCTGATCCCTCCCCTCTCCTTCAAGGCGGCTTCATTAACATTGGAATTTCCTGGGCCAGAGAGTGAAGTGCTCTGCAGTTTTTTTTTTTTTTTTTGGCCTTTTCCTAATCCATTCTCCTGACCTGAGAGAAGCAGCTACAGAAAACCCAGGGACCAAAAATCCTTCCCTGACTTCCTGAAATTAGACTAAAGATACAGAACCAGCTCCAGCCAAGCATATGAGATCCACAGTCTTGGGCTTTCATCCCTACAGGGAATAAGGCGGCTATTATAATGCAAAGGCAATTCTGATAGGGATCTGACTGTAATTGTTTTAGCCGATTACTGGAAAGAAAAGTTTTCCCAGTCTGATATCTCTGCGTATTAAACAGAGTCCTCACTGACACACAATGGGGAACTGAGGGCTGAAGCTCCCCCCAGACCACCTAGACTCCTACCTCAGGGGTCTGAGGAGGGTGACACCTACCAATCTGTAGAGGTACATGCACTGGATGCTTAAGGTACAGCTGCAGAGCCCACACACTAAAGTGCTTTACAAATAGACACAGCCACCTCACTGGCACTTGGGGGAAGCCTGTCAGCATCCGCCCCCGCCCCCGCTGGAGTGTGATCCCCTGCTTCTACTAGAATCTGGTGCACACAACTATCACCAATACTCCTCTAGGTGTACAGGTGACAGTCTGCACCACACACTTGGTGACCCAAAATCATATTCTACTCAAGAATAGTGAACGGACTTTTAGGCTTATATATCTGGTAACAGCCCAAACCAGCTGGTAATAGGACATAAGTGATTCAAGGGCTACAAAAATCAAGACAGTGCAATCTAGTAGCCCATCTAAGTATACTGAAAGAAAACAAAACAAGATAAGACTCAGTGAGCAAATATAGAATAAATCACTACAATATCTTAGTGATGGCTCAGAGACAGCAGTCGATATTAAACCAAATAAAGAAGCAGACCATGATTGCTTCTACAACTCCCCAAATTAAAGAATCAAAATCTTTCCCAAATGAAGATACAATCCTGGAATTGCCAGATGCAGAATATAAAAATCTGATTTACAGAATGCTTCAAGACATCAGGGATGACCTCAGAAATCAAATAAAGCAATCTACAGAAAAAGCCAAGGAACACACTCATAAAGCAGCTGAAGAAATCAAAAAGATTATTCAAGAACATAGTGGAAAAATTAATAAGCTGCAAGAATCCATAGACAGAGCATTCAGAAATCCAAAATATTAACAGTAAAATTACAGAATTAGACAACTCAATAGGAAGTCAGAGGAGCAGAATCGAGAAGTTGGAATGCAGAGTGGGAGGCCTGGAGGATAAGGGAATTGACACCAACATAGCTAAAAAAAAAAATCAGATAAAAGAGTTTTAAAAAATGAAGAAACCCTAAGAATCATGTGGGACTCTGTCAAGAAGGATAACTTGCGTGTGATTGGAGTCCCAGAACAGGGAGGGATAACAGAAAACACAGAGATAATAGTTGAAGATCTGCTGACAGAAAACTTCCCTGACATCATGAAAGACGAAAGGATATCTATCCAAGACGCTCATCGAACGCCATTTAAGATTGATCCAAAAAGAAAATCACCAAGAAATATTATCATCAAACTTCCCAAAACCAAAGATAAAGAGAAAATTTAAAAGCAGCCAGGGATAAAAGAACGGTCTCCTACAAAGGAGAATCAATAAGAATAAGTTCAGACTACTCAGCAGAAACCATGCAGGTAAGAAGGCAATGAGATGACATATATACAGCACGGAAGGAGAAAAACTGCCACCCAAGGATCATATATCCAGCAAAACTCTCTCTCAGATATGAAGGTGAAATTAAGATATTTACAGATAAACACAAGCTTAGAGAATTTGCAAAAACCAAACCAAACTTACAAGAAATACTAAAGGAAATTGTTTGGTCAGAAAATCAATAATATCAGATACCAGCACAACACAAGGTCACAGAACAGAACATCCTTATATCAACGCAAATAGGGGAATCACAAAAACAAATTAAGATTAATTTTAAAAAGAAAAAATGCTCAAAACAGGGAATCATTGAAGTCAATATGTAATAGATCACAATAATCAAAAAGAGGGACTAAATACAGGAGGCATAGAACTGCCATATGGAGAGGAAAACAAGGCAATATAGGACGATAAAAGTTAGGTTTTTACTTAGAAAAATAGAGGCAAATATTAAGGTAACCACAAAGAGGTATAACAATTCCATAACTCAAAATAAAAACGAAGAAAAACATAACGACTCAGCAAACATAAAGTCAAATACTATGAAAATGAGGAACACACAATTTACAAAGAAAAACGTCTCAGCACAAAAAAGAAAGTGGAAAATGAAATTGTCAACAACACACACAAAAAGGCATCAAAATGACAGCACTAAACACATACTTATCTATAATTATGCTGAATGTAAATGGACTAAAGGCACCAATAAAGAGGCAGAGAGTCTCAGACTGGATAAAGAAACATGATCGGTCTATATGCTGCCTACAAGAGAGACACAAACAAATTAAAACTCAAAGGATGGAAAAAATATATCAAGCAAACCACAAGCAAAAAAGAGCAGGTGTAGCAATATTAATTTCTGACAAAATAGACTTTAAACTTAAATCCATCACAAAGGATAAAGAAGGACACTACATAATGATTAAAGGGACGATTGACCAGGAAGATATAATTATATTAAATATTTATGCACCCAATAACAGGGCTGCAAGACAGATAAAACAAACTTTAACAGAACTGAAAAGTGAGAGACACACCTCCACAGTTATAGTAGGAGACTTCAACACACACTTTCGGAGAAGGACAGGACTTCCAGTAAGAAGCTCAATAGAGACACGGAAGATGTAATTGCTACAATCAACCAACTTGACCTCATTGACTTATACAGAACTCTCCACCCAACACCTGCAAAGTATACTTTTTTTTCTAGTGCACATGGAACATTCTCTAGAATAGACTACATATTAGGTCATAAAACGAACCTTTACAGAATCCAAAACATCAAAATATTACAAAGCATCTTCTCAGACCACAAGGCCATAAAAGTGGAAATCAAAAACAGAAAAATTAGGGAAAAGAAATCAAATACTTGGAAACTGAACAATACCCTGCTCAAAAAACACTGGGTAATAGAAGACATTAAGGAGAGAATAAAGAAATTCATAGAATGCAATGAGAATGAAAACACTTCCTATCAAAACCTCTGGGACACAGCAAAAGCAGTGCTCAGAGATCGATTTATATCGATAAATGCACACATACATAAAGAAGAGCCAAAATCAGAGAACTTTCCCTATAACTTGAACAAATAGAGAGCGAGCAACAAAAGAATCCATGAGGCACCAGAAGAAAACAAATAATAAAAATTAGAGCTGAACTAAATGAATTAGAGAACAGAAAAACAATTGAAAGAATTAACAAAGCCAAAAGCTGGTTCTTTGAAAAAATTAACAAAATTCATAAACCATTGGCCAGACTGACAAAAGAAATACAGGGAAGGAAACAAATAACCGTAATAAGAAATGAGATGGGCCACATCACAACAGACCCAAGTGAAATTAAAAGAATCATATTAGATTATTACAGAAAATTGTACTCTAACAAATTCGCAAACCTAGAAGAAATGGATGAATTTCTAGAAAAACACTACCTACCTAAACTAACACAATCAGAAGTAGAACAACTAAATAGACCCATAACAAAAAAAGAGATTGAAACGGTAATCAAAAAACTCCCAACAAAAAAAAGCCCTGGCCTGGAAGGCTTCACTGCAGAGTTCTACCAAACTTTCAGAGAAGAGTTAACACCACTATTACTAAAGGTATTTTAAAGCATAGAAAATGATGGAATACTACCTAACACATTCTATGAAGCCACCATATCCCTAATACCGAAACCAGGTAAAGACACCACAAAAAATAAAATTATAGACCTATATCCCTCATAAACATAGATGCAAAAATCCTCAACAAAATTCTAGCCAATAGAATTTAACAACATATCAAAAAAATAAACCAGGATGACCAAGTGGGATTTATACCAGGTATGCAAGGCTGGTTTAATGTTAGAAAAACCATTAATGTAATCCACCATATACATAAAACAAAAGACAAAAACCACATGATCTTATCAATTGATGCAGAAAAGGCATTTGACAAAGTCCAACACCCATTCATGATAAAAACTCTCAGCAAAATAGGAATTGAAGGAAAATTCCTCAATATAATAAGGGGCATCTATACATTTTTTTTTATATACAAAGCCAACAGCCAACATCACTCTAAATGGAGAGAGCCTGAAAGCACTTCCCTTGAGAATGGAAACCAGACAAGGATGCCCTTTATCACCACTCTTATTCAATATTGTGCTAGAGGTCCTAGCCAGAGCAATTAGGCTAGACAAAGAAATAAAGGGCATCCGGATTGGCAAGGAAAAAGATCATCTCTATTTG
Organism: Elephas maximus indicus; assembly: GCF_024166365.1. Lineage (NCBI taxonomy): Eukaryota > Metazoa > Chordata > Mammalia > Proboscidea > Elephantidae > Elephas > Elephas maximus. The sequence goes on along the minus strand of NC_064846.1, from coordinate 94,080,815 downwards.
CAGATGACATGATCTTATACACATAAAACCCTAAGGAATCCTCCAGAAAACTACTGAAACTAATAGAAGAGTTTGGCAGAGTCTCAGGTTATAAGATAAACATACAAAAATCACTTGGATTCCTCTACATGAACAAAAATAACATAGAAGAGGAAATCACCAAATCAATACCATTCACAGTAGCCCCCAAGAAGATAAAATACTTAGGAATAAATCTTACCAAAGATGTAAAAGACCTATACAAAGAAAACTACAAAGTACTACTGCAAGAAACTAGAAAGGACCTACTTAAGTGGAAAAACATACCTTGCTGATGGATACGAAGACTTAACAAAGTAAAAATGTCTATTCTACCAAAAGCCGTCTATACATACAATGCACTTCCAATCCAAATTGCAATGTCATTTTTTAATGTGATGGAGAAACAAATCACGAACTTCATATGGAAGGGAAAGAAGCCCCAGATAAGTAAAGCATTACTGAAAAAGAAGAATAAAGTGGGAGGCCTCACTCTACCTGATTTTAGAACCTATTATACGGCCACAGTAGTCAAAACAGCCTGGTACTGGTACAACAACAGGCATGTAGACAAATGGAACAGAACTGAGAACCCTGATATGAATCGATCCACTTATGAGCAGCTGATATTTGACAAAGACCCAGTGTCAGTTAATTGGGGAAAAGATAGTCTTTTTAACAAATGGTGCTGGCATAACTGGATATCCATTTGCAAAAAAATAAAACAGGACCCATACCTCACACCATGCACAAAAACTAACTCCAAGTGGATCAAAGACCTAAACATAAAGACTAAAACGATAAAGATCATGGAAGAAAAAATAGGGACAACGTTAGGAGCCCTAATTCAAGGCATAAACAGGATACAAAACATTACCAACAATGACGAAGAGAAACCAGATAACTGGGAGCTCCTAAAAATCAAACACCTATGCTCATCTAAAGACTTCACCAAAAGAGTAGAAAGACCACCTACAGACTGGGAAAGAATTTTCAGCTATGACATCTCCGACCAGCGCCTGATCTCTGAAATCTATATGATTCTGTTAAAACTCAACCACAAAAAGACAAACAACCCAATCAAGAAGTGGGCAAAGGATATGAACATGCACTTCACGAAAGAAGATATTCAGGCAGCTAACAGATAGAAAATGCTCTCAATCATTATCCATTAGAGAAATGCAGATTAAAACTACGATGAGATTCCATATCACTCCAACAAGGCTGGCATTAATCCAAAAAACACAAAATAATAAATGTTGGAGAGGCTGCGGAGAGACTGGAACTCTTATACACTGCTGGTGGGAATGTAAAATGGTACAACCACTTTGGAAATCTATCTGGCGTTTTCTTAAAAAGTTAGAAATAGAACTACCATACAACCCAGAAATCTCACTCCTCAGAATTACCCTAGAGAAATAAGAGCCTTTACACGAACAGATATATGTACACCCATGTTTATTGCAGCACTGTTTACAAGAGCAAAAAGCTGGAAGCAACCAAGGTGTCCATCAAGGGATGAATGGTTAAATAAAATTGTGGTATATTCACACAATGGAATACTACACATCGAAAAAGAACAGTGACTTATCTGTGAAACTTTTCATAACATGGAGGAAGCTGGAAGGCATCATTATGCTGAGTGAAATTAGTCAGAGGCAAAAGGACAAATATTGTATAAGACCACTATTATAAGATCTTGAGAAATAGTATAAACTGAGAAGAACACATACTTTTGTGGTTACGAGGAGGGGAGGGAGGGAGCATGAGAGAGGGTTATTCACTGATTAGTTAGTAGATAAGAACTACTTTAGGTGAAGGGAAGGACAATACTCAATACAGGGAAGGTCATCTCAACTGGACTGGAGCAAAAGCAAAGAAGTTTCCAGGATAAACTGAATGCTTCAAAGGTCAGTGGAGCAAGGGTGGGGGTTTGGGGACTATGGCTTAAGGGGACTTCTAAGTCAATTGGCATAAGAAACTCTATTATGAAAACATGCTGCATGCCACTTTGAAGTGACGCGTCTGGGGTCTTAAATGCTATCAGGTGGCCATCTAAGATGCATCAATTGGTCTCAACCCACCTGGAGCAAAGCAGAATGAAGAACACCAAGGTCACATGATAACTATGAGCCCAAGACAGAAAGGACCACATGAACTAGAGACTTACATCATTCTGAGACCAGAAGAACTAGATGGTGCCCAGCCACAACCGATGACTGCCCTGACAGGGAGCACAACAGAGAACCCCTGAGGGAGCAGGAGAACAGTGGGATGCAGACCCCAAATTCTCATAAAAAGACCAGACTTAATGGTCTGACTGAGACTAGAGGAATCCTGGCGGTCATGGTCCCCAAACCTTCTGTTGGCCCAGGACAGGAACCATTTCCGAAGACAACTCATCAGACATGGAAGCGACTGGACAATGGGTTGGAGAGAGATGCTGATGAAGAGTGAGCTACTTGTATCAGGTGGACACTTGAGACTGTATTGGCATCTCCTGTCTGGAAGGGAGATGGGAGGGTAGAGAGGGTTCAAAACTGGCAAAAGGGTCACGAAAGGAGAGAGTGGAAGAAGGGAGCGGGCTGACTCATTAGGGGGAGGGTAAATGGGAGTATGTAGTAAGGTCTTTATAAGCTTATATGTGACAGACTGACTTGATTTGTAAACTTTCACTTAAAGCACAATAAAAATTATTAAAAAAAAACCCTTCTACAAATCTGGTTTGAAAGAATAGATTCTTCCCTTAAGGGCAGTGTAATTAGTGTCTGAGGTGTTGGTATTACTTGCGACACATGGTTTATGCCACCTAGTTCACTTGTAAACCATTTCAGTTTTTTCTGATCCTCAGTAGGGGTGATCACAGACTAGGTAAGCATATAAGCTACTCCAATTGTTTTGAGAAGAATGTATTTTAGAATAACCTGCATGCTTATAAATTACTGGACCAGAAAGCTAGATTTCAATGAAATAATCTGTCACTTGTGCTTTGGAAATGACATCTCAAAGACCTTTCCTCCCCTACTTACCTTAATCACTGAAAGCGCTCTCCTCTTCTGCTGGATGTTCAGTCACATGGAAAATCTGATGATCTCTCTAAAATGCTTTTCAAAGCTATCCTTCACAGTTCAGCCTAGTGATTGGTTACAAAGAGGAAAAAAGATTGTTTTCATTATCTATGACCCTCCCCACACTCTGCTTGGCCATCCTCCATTGCACTGAGAGACTCCAAAAAGGTCAAAGCTGAAGAGTCTCCAAGAAATTCACATAAAACCCTCACTCTACTGATTGAAAATTGAGGCTCAGTAAAGGGAACAAACTTGGCCAACATCATGCAGAGAAGAAGTAAAAGGCAGAATGAGAAGAGTGGAGAAACACAAGATGTTGTTTAGTCTAAGCCAACCATTGTTAATGTAAATTTTCATACCACAATGGAAAAATATCTGATACAACACTTATGCCACATTATACATTTACTAGTTTATTTATTCCTTTGTCTACCCTTATGAGAATGAAAGTTCCAAGAGGTAGGACTTTGTTAATATCTAGAACAGTCCCTGGCTTTTAGTAAGTTCTTATTGTGTGTTGAAGAAAGAAGGGAAGTGCTGCATCAAGACCACTTTCCCTTCTCTACCAACAACTGGGGAACCATACCAAAACCACTGACCACTTACCAAGGCTTCCCAACTTCCTCCCAAGGATGTCCATGGCAATGGCAATTCATTCTGGCTCTCTAGTGCACCCACTCAGCAGAAGGTCTCAGTGTAAGTGACAGACAGTTCTTAATGTTGCTCTTGACCAATGACAAGGTTTCTGGCTGCCCAGGGATCTGCATTTTTAACAAGCATCCCAGGAGATTTTAATGTATAATAAAATTTTACACCATAGAAATTTCCATCATTATGGAAGTACAATCTCAGAGGCTATTATAAAAAATCCTTCAGAATGGAATAAAAACTTTTCTGCCTCACATGGCCTCCTTGGATTTGGAAGGAATCTAGAGGAAGCACTGGGTAAAGGATACAGTACTGGCTTGGATTCAAATGCATTTTCTATACTAACTAGCTATAATCTTGGGCAAGATATTCAATCCCTTCATCTATAAAAATGAGAGAATGAGAAAAGAAGAGGGTAGGCTAGTGACTCTCTAGTACAGTATGAATATTTTAAGAACTTTTTTCATATCATAAAGGAAGAACATCAAGTAATTGCCTAATGTTTATTAAAACTACCTACTTTGCCCCTTCCCACCAACTGGGTAGGTCCACCAAAGCTACTGACCACTTACCAAGACTTCACAATGATTTGATGACCATGTGCAAGGATGCTGATTCGAGTCTCTTCCAATTCTCTAGTAATGTCACTGGTCCAGGCAGGGCTAAACATACCTCTTCACTAGTGGCATGATTTCTGATTGCATTTAATATCACCTGCAGGATAGGGAGAAGGAAAAAGAAACAAAATTAATATGGAAGAGTCAAGGTTTTAGATCTAGCTATAATTTTACTTTTACCACCTCAGTCAAGTCTTCCAACCATGTGTCTCAGATTTCACTCTTGGTAAGCAATAGCATTAGCACCACAATTATGTTCTTTATCTAGCAAAGGCTATTGCAGGGCCTACAATTATCATTTAATAAGGTTTCTTGCTCCCATTTAAATGAGACAACTTGGGTACAAACAGAGGCACCAAGTGATTATACCAAAGCGTTAGAACTCAGATGTGAACTACTGATATTGATCCTCCTAGTTGGCTGAAAGTACTTCTACTCTTTCGATCTCAATATCCTATTCGTAAATAGGGGTGAACTTGATTACATAGGAGCCACCTTCCATGTCTGGCAGTTTAGGACCTCATGTTCTGGACTCCTAACCAAAACAAAAAAAAAAACAAAAACCAAACCCAGTGCTGTCAAGTCGATTCCAACTCATAGTGACCCTATAAGACAGAGTAGAACTGCCCAACAGAGTTTCCAAGGAGCTCCTGGTGGATTCGATCTGCTGAACCTTTGGTTAGCAGCTGTAGCACTTAACCACTACGCCATCGGGATTTCCCCTGCCCCCCCAAAATGAATGAAACGTCCATGTAGTCATCAGATGGCACTTGATTCACACCTATAAGGAAAGCTATCAAAAATGCTGAGCTTTGGACTAAGCCCTGTCACTTACAACATCCCACTAGGAATACTTATATCTGCCTAAAAAGAACCTGTCCTTTCTCCCAGGCTCATCTAACCCATATGTGAAAAGGAATCAAACGTATCTATTCCCTTACCTAGCTGCCTGAGTTATCAAAAGGATCACAAGAAGCTAGGTAGACCAGTGGCTAGTCCTCTACCTCCAAGACTCAACCACTAGTGGGAAGGGACTCTGAAATGTGAGACCATACAAGACAAGCCAAAGACTCTCAAGGTTCCTTTGTTTCAAAGGAAGCATATCTGTAAATTTCCCAGACCCTAGCTACTTAAGATGAAAATCAACCCAGAAATCTTGCAGCTCAGTGATGGCCTAAAGCCCAGGCTTTTATCATTAGATGCTGGCAGCACCAGCTAGTGCTGCTAGGTTTCCTGTTACTCAGTGAGATGCAGGCAGCCTTCAACACCCATAAAAACCCAAGAAGTAGTTTCTCAGGACTCACCTTTAACTGTTTCACCCACTACCCCACCAGAAAAAAAGTATCTGTCATCTAATGTACTAGTGACCATGAAACCTAAGGAGAAAGCTCTCCCACCAAAGATTGGTGCTGCCAAGCTGAGGAGGTGGGGGCAGGGGGGATTAGGAGTCTTGATGGGTTTAAGCCATCACTTTATTAGAGCAACTAAAGCAGTCACTACTAGAAGAAGATATGCACACCCACAAGTCACTGCTGCTACTAGCATTATTGTAGTTTATTAAAGCCCAGAAGGACAAGGGTGGGAAAGGAATATACATAGGACCTAACTGAAAAATAAATGTTAAGTGTAAACCCTGAAATATGGAATGCCTGCACTAAAGAGTCAGGAATAATGAAGTAGTTAGTGCTCTTCCCCACCCTATCCAGCTCTTTTCCAACATAAACTACTCCAGATCATTCATAAGACAGTTTTCAGCCCCCTCACCCCCATTTATTCTACTTCTGTTTAGGCCAACAAATTTCAAAATGGAAATTATTTCAATGATTCTCTAACTTTGAAAGTCATAAATGCACACTATTAAAAAATTCCAAAAATGAAAAATAAGTGTTGGTTAGGATGTGGAGAAACTGGAATCATTCACTGCTGATGAGATTATAAAATGGTACAGCTGTTGTGGTAAACTGTTTGGCAGTGCCTCAAAAAATTAAACATAGAATTATATAACCCAGCAATTCCACTTGTAGGTATATACCCAAGACTTGAAAGCAGGGACTCAAATAGATACTTGTATGTTTATTGCACCATTATTCACAATAGCCAAAAGGTGAAAGCAACCCAAGTGTCCATCAACAGATAAATGGATAGACAAAATGTGGTGTGTGTGTATATATATATATATATATATATATATGCAAGCGGATAAACAAAATGTATAAATTAAATGCGGTGTGTGTCATATGCAAGTTCAAGTTGAAGCTGAAGAAAATTAGAACAAGTCCATAAGACCCAAAGTACAACCTTGAGTATATCCTACCTAAATTTAGAGACCATCTCAAGAATAGATTTGACAGGTTGAACACTAATGACCAAAAACCAGGCTAGCTGTGGAATGACAATAAAAAGACAGGTGCAGTGAGAGGCAGGATCAAATGGTGGAATAGACACTTCCTGTCATCCCTCTTACAACAAAGACCTGAAAAAAAAAAGGTGAATCAATCATATATGACAATCTAGGAACCCTAATCAACAAAGACAAAGCTGAAGAACTGGATTGAGTGGCAGGTGGAAGGAGAGACAATTCAAAAGCAGCAGAGAAGTACAGATCACGAGATCACCAGCGTCCTGCTAGCTGAGTCTGTGCAGTGCACAAGGGCTGAGGCAAGCATAACATCCAAAGACATGCCCCATCACATCGGCTGCAGCCAAGAAGCAACAAATCTGCATGCACCTCCAGAGCCAAGCAGGAGCAATACCAGACCTGCAAAAGTTAAGTGCAAGCTTCTAAGCCACAGAGCAGAGGCGAAATAATCCCACACCCCCTCCAGAGTTTCACAGCAGAGAACTGCTTCCTTCTCCTCATGCATCCCCACCCTGCTCTGCTCCAGTCCACCAGTATTCAACAACTGCCATGCCCCCTAAGCTAGTAACTCAGGGCTCTCCATGCCCACACTGATCTCATGGCTTTAAAAAACACCATACCCCCTGACCTGGGAACTCAGGGTGGGTCAGGAGGGCCTGCCCCTTAGCCCAGCCCCTGGCACAGAGGGTCTACAGACTTGCACTGCCCTTCATCCCTGCCCAGACGTGTGTGGGCTGATTCATAAATGCATGCCCTCTTTAGCATAAAACAGCGGGGCATACACTTGAAGCCCATTTTTAACCACAGCAGCCAAGGGCAAGCTGCAGGTTCATGACATTTGACACCACACTGTCCCTTAAGCAGGGGCCTCACCCACACAAATCAGGGGACTGAGGGCTGGTGGTTCCACCCACTCCAACTAGCCACCCATGACAGGGGTCTGAGAATAAGTGGTGCCTTCCAGTTCCTCCAGCCAACAGCACCAAGTGCCCAAGGAGGAAGTGCAATACCCCCCCACCACTATGTGCCCTAAAGGGACAGGAACATGTCCTCCACCCAGAACCCAGGCACCCAGAGGCAGCAGTCAGCCCCCTGCCTTGCTCCATGCATAGCCCCCTACTGCAGCCAGATACTTGTGCCTGCCCCGAACACCCCTATGCAGCCCTGACCATATAGGACTGTAGGTGAGAGTATGGACTGCACACTCGGTGAACAGTGACCCGGACACCTATGCTGCACCTCCACAAGAAAAGCGAGTAGACTCCTGGCCTCACACACCTGGATACACGATGTGAGAGCTTCAAGGATGCCAATAAGCAAAGGAGCTCATGCTCCCAGCCTACTTGGGCATATAAAAACAAAACATTAGGATACACTAAATAAACATACAATAAATGTATATAGGAGGCGGAGCCAAGATGGCAGACTAGGCAGACGCTACCTCGGATCCCTCTTACAACAAAGACACGGAAAAACAAGTGAATCGATCACATACATAACAATCTACGAACCCTGAACAACAAACACAGATTTAGGGATGGAGAACGAACCAATACGGGGAAGCAGCGAATGTTTTCAGAGCCTGGAGCCAGCGTACCAGTCAGGTACGGCACAAGCACAGACAGCTGCTCCACCCCCCTGAACTAACCCCAGGAGGGGGACCAGCCGGTTCCGCGGGCGGCGTGGGACGCAGCCGGTACAAGAAGTCCCCGGGAGGCAGTGACTGGTCTTGGAACAGGGAGAGCAGCGTCCCAGCCAGGGAACCATCCCGCCAGGATTTGGACTGGACGCAGGTACGGCATAAACACAGAGAGCTGCTCCACCCCCCTGAACTAACCCCGGGAAGGGGCCCAGTTGGGTCGCGTGGGCGGCGTGGGACGCAGCCGGTAGGAGAAGTCCCCGGGAGGCAGAGACTGGTATTGGAGCGGGGAGAACAGCGTCCCAGCAGGGACACTCGGTCACGGCACAAGCACGGGGAGCTGCTCCACCCACCTGAACTAACCCCAGGAGGCGGCCCAACGGGTTGGCGGAGGCGGCACGGCAACGCGGCTGGAGGTACGAGAAGTCCCCGGGAGGCAGTGACTGATTTTGGAGTCGAGAGTGCACCGTCCCAGTAGGGGAGCCTTGACGCTGGGCGTGGGGCTGGAAGCGGAGGATCTGACCTTGACTCCAGCGGGCCAGACCCCCCGGGGCAATCTCCACACAGCCAGCACACATAGGCGACGTGCCCCGTGGGAATCTCAGATATAATAGTCATTCCAAGCAAGACAAGCAACTCTGGCTATATTCTGAGGTGCTACTCTCCTATCTCTCTGTTCCCTCCCCCACCCTCCCCAGGCGGCTCCATTAACATCCGAATAGCCTGAGCCAGAGGGAGAACTCTGATAGGGATCTGACTGCATTTTTTTTAGCGGATTTTCTGGAAAAACTAGTTTCCCAGTGATGGTTCGGAGACAACAATCCATATCAAACCACTTAAAGAAGCAGACCACGACAGCTTCTCCAACCCCCCAAACAAAAGAACCAAAATCTTTCCCAAATGAAGATACAATCCTGGAATTATCAGATACAGAATATAAAAAACTAATTTACAGAATGCTTCAAGACATCACAAATGAAATAAGGCAAACTGCAGGAAAAGCCAAAGAACACACTGATAAAACTGTTGAAGAACTCAAAAAGATTATTCAAGAACATAGTGGAACAATTAATAAGTTGCAAGAATCCATAGAGAGACAGCATGTAGAAATCCAAAAGATTAACAACAAAATTACAGAATTAGACAATGCAATAGGAAGTCAGAGGAGCAGACTCGAGCAATTAGAATGCAGACTGGGACATCTGGAGGACCAGGGAATCAACACCAACATAGCTCAAAAAAAATCAGATAAAAGAATTTTTAAAAAATGAAGAAACCCTAAGAATAATGTGGGACTCCATCAAGAAGGATAACCTGTGGGTGATTGGAGTCCCAGAACAGGGAGGGGGGACAGAAAACACAGAGAAAATAGTTGAAGAACTCCTGACAGAAAACTTCCCTGACATCATGAAAGACGAAAGGATATCTATCCAAGACGCTCATCGAACCCCATTTAAGATTGATCCAAAAAGAAAAACACCAAGACATATTATCATCAAACTCGCCCAAACCAAAGATAAACAGAAAATTTTAAAAGCAGCCAGGGAGAAAAGAAAGGTTTCCTTCAAGGGAAAATCAATAAGAATAAGTTCAGACTACTCAGCAGAAACCATGCAGGCAAGAAGGGAATGGGACGACATATACAGAACACTGAAGGAGAAAAACTGCCAGCCAAGGATCATATATCCAGCAAAACTCTCTCTGAAATATGAAGGCGAAATTAAGATATTTACAAACAAACACAAGTTTAGAGAATTTGCAAAAACCAAACCAAAGCTACAAGAAATACTAAAGGATATTGCTTGGTCAGAGAACCAATAATATCAGATATCAGCACAACACAAGGTCACAAAACAGAACGTCCTGATATCAACTCAAATAGGGAGATCACAAAAACAAACAAATTAAGATTAATTAAAAAAATACACATAACAGGGAATCATGCAAGTCAATAGGTAAAAGATCACAATAATCAAAAAGAGGGACTAAATACAGGAGGCATTGAACTGCCATATGGAGAGTGATACAAGGCGATATAGAAAAATACAAGTTAGGTTTTTACTTAGAAAAATAGAGGTAAATAATAAGGTAACCACAAAAAGGTATAACAACTCTATAACTCAAGATAAAAGCCAAGAAAAACGTAACGACTCAACTAACATAAAGTCAAATACTATGAAAATGAGGATCTCACAATTTACGAAGAAAAACGCCTCAGCACAAAAAAGTATGTGGAAAAATGAAATTGTCAACAACACACATAAAAAGGCATCAAAATGACAGCACTAAAAACTTATTTATCTATAATCACCCTGAATGTAAATGGACTAAACGCACCAATAAAGACACAAAGAGTCACAGATTGGATAAAGAAACACGATCCATCTATATGCTGCCTACAAGAGACACACCTTAGACTTAGAGACACAAACAAACTAAAACTCAAAGGATGGAAAAAAATATATCAAGCAAACAATAAGCAAAAAAGAAGAGGAGTAGCAATATTAATTTCTGACAAAATAGACTTTAGACTTAAATCCACCACAAAGGATAAAGAAGGACACTATATAATGATAAAAGGGACAATTGATCAGGAAGACATAACCATATTAAATATTTATGCACCCAATGACAGGGCTGCAAGATACATAAATCAAATTTTAACAGAATTGAAAAGTGAGATAGATAACTCCACAATTATAGTAGGAGACTTCAACACACTACTTTCGGAGAAGGACAGGACATCCAGTAAGAAGCTCAATAGAGACACGGAAGATCTAATTACAACAATCAACCAACTTGACCTCATTGACTTATACAGAACTCTCCACCCAACTGCTGCAAAATATACTTTTTTTTCTAGCGCACATGGAACATTCTCTAGAATAGACCACATACTAGGTCATAAAACAAACCTCTGCAGAGTCCAAAACATCGAAATATTACAAAGCATCTTCTCAGACCACAAGGCAAGAAAACTAGAGATCAATAACAGAAAAACTAGGGAAAAGAAATCAAATACTTGGAAAATGAACAATACCCTCCTGAAAAAAGACTGGGTTATAGAAGACATCAAGGAGGGAATAAGGAAATTCATAGAAAGCAATGAGAATGAAAATACTTCCGATCAAAACCTCTGGGACACAGCAAAAGCAGTGCTCAGAGGCCAATTTATATCGATAAATGCACACAGACAAAAAGAAGAAAGAGCCAAAATCAGAGAACTGTCCCTACAACTTGAACAAATAGAAAGTGAGCAACAAAAGAATCCATCAGGCACCAGAAGAAAACAAATAACAAAAATTAGAGATGAACTAAATGAATTAGAGAACAGAAAAACAATTGAAAGAATTAACAAAGCCAAAAGCTGGTTCTTTGAAAAAATTAACAAAATTCATAAACCATTGGCTAGACTGACTAAAGAAATACAGGAAAGGAAACAAATAACCCGAATAAGAAACGAGAAGGACCACATCACAACAGAACCAAATGAAATTAAAAGAATCATTTCAGATTATTACGAAAAATTGTACTCTAACAAATTTGAAAACCTAGAAGAAATGGATGAATTCCTGGAAAAACACTACCTACCTAAACTAACACATTCAGAAGTAGAACAACTAAATAGACCCATAACAAAAAAAGAGATTGAAACGGTAATCAAAAAACTCCCAACAAAAAAAAGCCCTGGCCCGGACGGCTTCACTGCAGAGTTCTACCAAACTTTCAGAGAAGAGTTAACACCACTACTTCTGAAGGTATTCCAAAGCATAGAAAATGACGGAATACTACCGAACTCATTCTATGAAGCCACCATCTCCCTGATACCAAAACCAGGTAAAGACATTACAAAAAAAGAAAATTATAGACCTATATCCCTCATGAACATAGATGCAAAAATCCTCAACAAAATTCTAGGCAATAGAATCCAACAACACATCAAAAAAATAATTCACCCTGATCAAGTGGGATTTATACCAGGTATGCAAGGCTGGTTTAATATCAGAAAAACCATTAATGTAATCCATCACATAAATAAAACAAAAGATAAAAACCACATGATCTTATCAATTGATGCAGAAAAGGCATTTGACAAAGTCCAACACCCATTTATGATAAAAACTCTCACTAAAATAGGAATTGAAGGAAAATTCCTCAACATAATAAAGGGCATCTATGTAAAGCCAACAGCCGATATCACTCTAAATGGAGAGAACCTGAAAGCATTTCCCTTGAGAACGGGAACCAGACAAGGATGCCCTTTATCACCACTCTTATTCAACATCGTGCTAGAAGTCCTAGCCAGGGCAATTAGGCTAGACAAAGAAATCAAAGGTATCCGGATTGGCAAGGAAGAAGTAAAGTTATCACTATTTGCAGATGACATGATTATATACACAGAAAACCCTAAGGAATCCTCCAGAAAACTACTGAAACTAATAGAAGAGTTTGGCAGAGTCTCAGGTTATAAAATAAACATACAAAAATCACTTGGATTCCTCTACATCAACAAAAAGAACACCGAAGAGGAAATAACCAAATCAATACCATTCACAGTAGCCCCCAAGAAGATAACATACTTAGGAATAAATCTTACCAAGAATGTAAAAGACCTATACAAAGAAAACTACAAAGCTCTACTACAAGAAATTCAAAAGGACATACTTAAGTGGAAAAACATACCTTGCTCATGGATAGGAAGACTTAACATAGTAAAAATGTCTATTCTACCAAAAGCCATCTATACATTTAACGCACTTCCGATCCAAATTCCAATGTCATATTTTAAGGGGATAGAGAAACAAATCACCAATTTCATATGGAAGGGAAAGAACCCCCGGATAAGCAAAGCACTACTGAAAAAGAAGAAGAAAGTGGGAGGCCTCACTTTACCTGATTTCAGAACCTATTATACAGCCACAGTAGTCAAAACAGCCTGGTACTGGTACAACAACAGGCACATAGACCAATGGAACAGAATTGAGAACCCAGACATAGATCCATCCACGTATGAGCAGCTGATATTTGACAAAGGACCAGTGTCAATTAATTGGGGAAAAGAAAGCCTTTTTAACAAATGGTGCTGGCATAACCGGATATCCATTTGCAAAAAAATGAAACAGGACCCATACCTCACACCATGCACAAAAACTAACTCCAAGTGGATCAAAGACCTAAACATAAAGACTAAAATGATAAAGATCATGGAAGAAAAAATAGGGACAACCCTAGGAGCCCTAATACAAGGCATAAACAGAATACAAAAAACATTACCAAAAATGATGAAGAGAAACCCGATAACTGGGAGCTCCTAAAAATCAAACACCTATGCTCATCTAAAGACTTCACCAAAAGAGTAAAAAGACCACCTACAGACTGGGAAAGAATTTTCAGCTATGACATCTCAGACCAGCGCCTGATCTCTAGAATCTACATGTTTCTGTCAAAACTCAACCACAAAAAGACAAACAACCCAATCAAAAAGTGGGCAAAGGATATGAACACACATTTCACTAAAGAAGATATTCAGGCAGCCAACAGATACATGAGAAAATGCTCACGATCATTAGCCATTAGAGAAATGCAAATTAAAACTACGATGAGATTCCATCTCACACCAGCAAGGCTGGCATTAATCCAAAAAACACAAAATAATAAATGTTGGAGAGGCTGCGGAGAGACTGGAACTCTCATACACTGCTGGTGGGAATGTAAAATGGTACAACCACTTTGGAAATCTATCTGGCGTTATCTTAAACAGTTAGAAATAGAACTACCATACAACCCAGAAATCCCACTCCTGGGAATATACCCTAGAGATACAAGAGCCTTCATACAAACAGATATATGCACACCCATGTTTATTGCAGCTCTGTTTAAAATAGCAAAAAGTTGGAAGCAACCAAGGTGTCCATCAACGGATGAATGGGTAAATAAATTGTGGTATATTCACACAATGGAATACTATGCATCAATAAAGAACAGTGACGAATCTGTGAAACATTTCATAACATGGAGGAACCTGGAAGGCATTATGCTGAGCCAAATTAGTCAGAGGCAAAAGGACAAATATTGTATAAGACCACTATTATAAGATCGTGAGTAATAGTAAACCTGAGAAGAACACATACTTTTGTGGTTACGAGGCGGGGAGGGAGGGAGGGTGGGAGAGGGTTTTTTATTGATTAATCAGCAGATAAGAAATGCTTTAGGTGAAGGGAAAGACAACACTCAATACATGGAAGGTCAGCTCAATTGGACTGGACCAAAAGCAAAGAAGTTTCCGGGATAAAATGAATGCTTCAAAGGTCAGTGGAGCAAGGGCGGGGGTCTGGGGAACATGGTTTGCGGGGACTTCTAAGTCAATTGGCAAAATAATTCTATTATGAAATCATTCTGCATCCCACTTTGAAATGTGGCGTCTGGGGTCTTCAATGCTAACAAGCGACCATCTAAGATGCATCAATTGGTCTCAACCCACCTGGAGCAAAGGAAAATGAAGAACACCAAGGCCACACGACAACTAAGAGCCCAAGAGACAGAAAGGGCCACATGAACCAGAGACCTACATCATCCTGAGACCAGAAGAACTAGTTGGTGCCCGGCCACAATCGATGACTGCCCTGACAGGGAGCACAGCAGAGGACCCCTGAGGGAGCAGGAGATCAGTGGGATACAGACCCCAAATTCTCATAAAAAGACCAAACTTAATGGTCTGACTGAGACTAGAGGAATCCCGGCGGCCATGCTCCCCAGACCTTCTGTTGGCACAGGACAGGAACCATCCCCGAAGACAACTCATCAGACATGAAAGGGACTGGTCAGCGGGTGGGAGAGAGACGCTGATGAAGAGTGAGCTAATTATATCAGGTGGACACTTGAGATTGTGTTGGCAACTCTTGTCTGGAGGGGGGATGGGAGGATAGAGAGAGAGAGAAGCCGGCAAAAATGTCACGAAAGGAGAGACTGAAAGGGCTGACTCAAGAAGGGGAGAGCAAGTGGGAGTACGGAGTGAGATGTATGTAAACTTATATGTGACAGACTGGATTTGTAAACGTTCACTTGAAGCTTAATAAAAGTTAAAAAAAATGTATATAATAACTTATTGATGCCTCAGAGACAACAGTCAATATAAAATCACATAAAAAAGCAGGTCAAGATGGTTACAGCAAGGGACCAAAATAAAGAACCAAGAAACCTTCTGGAGGAAGATACGTTCATAGAACTACCTGAGAAAGAATTCAAAAGACTAATATACAGAGCTCTCCAAGAGATCAGGAAGGAGATCAGAGTACATACAGACAAAGCAATAGAAGAATTCAGGAAAACAATACAAGAACAAAATGACAAAACTGACAGGCTGATAGAATACACACAGAGATAGCAACTAGAAATCCAAAAGACTAACAATAAAACTTCAGAATTAGACAACTCAATAGAAGGTCATAGGAGCAGAATTGAGGCAATGGAAGTCCAAATCAGTGAGATTGAAGATAAATCCCTTGACACCAATTTATCTGAAGAAAAATCAGAAAAAAGAATTTAAGAAATGAAGAAAACTGAACAATGATGTGGGACACTAGCAAGAGAAAAAAACCTACAAGTGATCGGAGTATCAGAACGGGGAGAATAGCAGAAAATGCAGAGAATTGTTGAAGATTTGCTAGCAGAATACTCCCTTGATATCATGAAAGAAAAGAAGATATCTATCCAAGAAGCTCAAAGAACCCCATACAGGGCAGACCACAAAAGAAAGTCACCAAGACATATCATAATCAAACTTGCCAACACTAAAAAAAAAAAGATAGACTCTTGAGAGCTGCTCAGGATAAACCAAAAGTCACCTACAAAGGAGAACCAATAAGACTAAGCTCTGACTACTCAGCAGAAACTATGCAGGAAAAAAGGCAATGAGATGACATATATAAAGCCTTGAAGGAAAAAAAAATTGCCAACCAAGAATTATATATCTGGCAAAACTGTCTCTCAAATACAATGGCGAAGTTAGATCATTTCCAGATAAACAGAAGTGAAGGGAATTTGCAAATACCAAACTAAAATTACAATATACATTAAAGGGAGTCCTCCAGGTAGAGAATCAACAATTTCAGACAACAACCCAGGATTAGGCATAGGGCAGATCAACCAGTTATCAACTCAGATAGGGAATTCACAAAAGTAATTCAAAACTAAAATACTGAAAATAGAAACAAGAGACATCAATATGTAAATGACAACGTCCAAACGAAAGGAGGAAACAAAGCGTACTCACAGAAATCCCATATGGAGAGGAAGTTAAGGCTATATCAAGAAATAAAAGATTGTTTTAAACTTAGAAGAATACAGGTAAATTTCAAGGTAACCACAAAGTAAGCTAACAAACCTACCCATCAAAATAAAATGAAAAAAAAAAATGTAAAGACTCAGCAAGCACAAAATCAAAAATAATTGAAAAGATGAAAAAATACATAAAGAAAAAGAATTCAGCAAAGAAAATAAAGTGGAACAAAGAAACTGTTAACACCACAAAAAAATAAATAAATAAAAATGACAGCAATAAACTTATACTTATCAATAATTACACGGATGCATATGGCCTAAATGCACCCAATAAAGAGACAGAGAGTGGCAGAATGGATAAAAAACATGATCTGTCTATACAGTGTCTACGAGAGACACACCTTAGACACAAAGACAAAAACAAACTAAAACTCAAAGGATAGAAAAAATATATATCAAGCAAACAACAACCAAAAAAGGGCAGAAGTGTCAATACTAATCTCTGACAAAACAGACTTTAAAGCAAAATCCACCACAAATGATAAGGAAGGACACTATATAATGATTAAAGGGTCAATACACCAGGAGGACATAACCATAATAAATATTTATGCACCCAATGACAGGCTCCAAAATACATAAAATAAACTTTAACAACATTGAAAAAAGAAACAGCTCCACAATGATAGAAGGAGACTTCAACAAGCCACTTTTGGTGAAGGGAAGAACATCTAGAAAGAAACTCAATAAAGATACAGAAGATCTAAATGCCACAATCAATCAACTTGACCTCATAGAAATATACAGAACACGCCACTCAACAGTAACCCAGTCTACATTCTTTTCCAGTGCATGTGAAACATTCTCCAGAATAGACCACCTTTAGGCCACAAA
This sequence comes from Elephas maximus indicus, assembly GCF_024166365.1. Classification (NCBI taxonomy): domain Eukaryota; kingdom Metazoa; phylum Chordata; class Mammalia; order Proboscidea; family Elephantidae; genus Elephas; species Elephas maximus. The sequence continues at coordinate 94,063,292 of NC_064846.1, read as the reverse complement.
GCAAGCCTTATCAGAATCCAAAACACTGAAATATTACAAAGCATCTTCTCTGATCATAATGCCACAATAGTAGAAATCAATAACAGAAACAGCAAGGAAAAAATAAAACTGAACAACATCTTGCTTAAAAAATACTGGGTAATAGAAGAAATCAAGGATGGAATAAAGACATTCATAGAACCAAATGAGAATGAAAACATCTTACCAGAGCCTTTGGGATACAGCAAAAGCAGTGCTCAGAGGTCAGTTTATAGCAATAAACATGCACACCCAAAAGAAAAGGCCAAAATAAAAATATTAACCCTACAACACGAATAGAAAGAGAGTAGCAAAAGGGGACCTCAGGCACTAGAAAAAAAAATAAATAAATAATAAAGATTAGAGCAGAAATAAATGAAATAGAGAATTGAAAGAGTCAACAAGACCGAAAGTTGGTTCTTTGAAAAGATCAACACAATTGACAAACCTTTGGCCAAACCAACAAAACAAAACCAGGAGAGAAAGCAAATAATCCAAATAAGAAAAGAGATGGGTGATATCACAACAGACCCAACAGAAATTAAAAGAATCATAAGATAACGCTACAAAAAATTGTACTCTGACAAGTTTGAAAACCTAGAGGAAATGAACAAACTCCTAGAAACATGCTATCTACCTAAACTAACACAGAGGTAGAACAACTAAATAAACCTATAACAAAACAAGAGATTGAAAAGATAACTAAAAAACTCCCAACAACAACAAAAAAAAGCACTGGCCCTGATGGCTTCACTGGAGAGCTCTATCAAATTTTCAAAGAAGAGTTAACACCACTACTATTCAAGGTATTTCAGAGCATAGAAAAAGATGGAATACTTCCACACTCATTCTATGAAGCCAGCATAACCCTGATACCAAAGCCAGGCAAAGTCACACACACAAAAAAATTACAGATCTATATCGCTCATGAACATAGACACAAAAATCCTCAACAAAATTCTAGGTCAATAGAATTCAACAGTATATCAAAAAAAATCACCATGGCCAAGTGGGATTCATACCAGGTATACAGGGATGGTTTAATATCAGAAAATCAATCAATGTAATCCATCACATAAATAAAATGAAAGATAAGAACCAAATGATCTTATCAACCAATGCAGAAAAGACACTTTAGAGAGCCCAACACTAATTCCTGATAAAAAATCTCATCAAAAATAGGAATAGAAGGGAAATTTCTCAACATAATAAAGGGGATTAATACAAAACCAACAGCCACCATCATTCTAAACAGAGAGAGACTGAAAGATTTCCCCTTGAGGACGGGAACCAGAAAAGGATGCCCTTTATCGCCGCTCTTATTCAACACTGTGCTGGAGGTCCTAGCCAAAGCAGAAAAGCACGAAAAGGAAAAAAAAAAGAGTATCCAAATTGGTAAGGAAGAAGTAAAAGTATTCCTATTCTCAGATGATATGATCTTATACACAGAAAACCCCAAAGAATCCACAAGAAAGCTCCTGGAACTAATAGAAGATTTCAGCAAAGTATCAGGATACAAGATAAACATACAAAAATCAGTTGGATTTCTGTACACCAACAAAGACAACTTCGAACAGGAAATCCACCAAATCAATACCATTTACAACAGCCTCCAAGAAGATAAAGTACTTAGGAATAAACCTAACAAGAAACCTAAAAGATCTATACAACGAAAACTACAAAACATTACTGCAAGAAACCAAAAAAGACCTACATAAGTGGAAAAATGTACCATGCTCATGAATAGGAAGACTCAACATTGTGAAAATGTTAGTTCTGCCCAAAGCAATCTAAAGATACAAAGCAATCTCGATCTAAACCTTTAATCTAAATGGAGAAATATCACCAACTTTATATGGAAAGGGAAGAGGTCTCGGTTAAGTAAAGCATTACTGAAGAAGAAGAACAAAGTGGGAGGCCTCACACTACCTTTAGAATCTGTTATACCGCCACCATAGTCAAAACAGGCTGGTACTGGTACAACAACAAACACATAGACCAATGGAACAGAATTGGGAACCCAGATGTAAATCCGTCCACCTATGAGCAGCTGATATTTGGCAAAGGCCCAAATTCCATTAAGTGGGGGAAAGGATAGCCTATTTAACACCTGATGCTGGCATAACTGAATATCCATGAGTAAAAAAATGAAACAGGGCCCATACCTTACACTATACACAAAAACTAACTCAAAACGGATCAAAGACCTAAATATAAAATCTAAAACAATAAAGATCATAGAAGAAAAAATAGGAATAGTGTTAGGGGCCCCAATACGTGGCATAAATAGTATATAAATCATAACTAACAGTGCACAAACACCAGGAAAGAAACTAGGTAACTGGGAGCTCCTAAAAATCAAACACTTATGTTCATCAAGACTTCACCAAAAGAGTGAAAAGAGAATGTACAGACTGGGAAAGAGGAAGGGCTGGCTGGTCAGAAGTAAATGGAGTTGCTGGACTCCGGAAGTTTACGGGTGGAACACACTGACCTAGCACAAGAGAGCTAGGGATGAAAGTGTGTGAAGGGGCTCTCCGAAATGCCAGGAGGTCTGTGTGAACTCGCAAGCCTGAGGCTGCTACCCATTGTGATCTAGCTTGGATAGCTAGGGATGGGCTGACCAGAACTCAGCCAAATGAAGGGAAAAATGTTTGACACTCTGAGCTGGTGTAGATTGCTGCAGTTTGATGGCTTGCTCTGGACTGGACTTTGCTTGTGGATGCAGATGCTCAAAGTTCCAACTGGAACTGAAGATTCTTCAAGACCAAAGAACATGCTTGTCTCCTCAGAGTATTGGTTTGATAGGCACGGGCAATTTAAACATTGGCTATCTAAAACAGGGGTCAGATAAAGGCATGAAGTAGCTGGCTTACATGTTTTCGTGATTATGCTTATATTAAATGAGGGGGACACAGGATGATCCCCACTGAATAGATTCCTCTTTTCCTGATGAGTCTGGGGAAAAGAGGGTGGGAGAAGGTGCTGATACGATTATATGATTCAGGTGTGAGTGTGGATTGTTAACAGGGTTAATTGTGACTGTAAAAACTGTAATTGTAGAAGCTGTAAGTGTGAAAGAGTAGACTAAGTGGATTGCTGGACTCAAGTACAGTGGCCCAACCTAAAGACCCTTAAAGTTTTTGCTATTCGAAAACTTCATGAGGCTCAGAGCAAGGGAATTATCTTCTTTCAGTTAATTACAGGCCAGAAAGCGTGATGCCAGAATGACTTTTGGAGAACTGACCAGATCAGATGAATACCTGCAGCAAATCTGAATGGCTGGTACCTGAGTAAACTCACCCTTTGGGCTCTTTGCCCTATTGAAGGGCTAATTATTAATGACTGTTTTGGACTGGTAAAATGATTTGGGAGGGGGAAGTTATCCTCCAAATACGAAAGAACCATGGCTAGAAAAGCCAAGGGGTGGCCTGCCGTGGATTAATTACTTTTGTGTGTGGCCTTGCTAGCAATGCCTTTTAACTCCCACCCAGATGATTGTGTGATACAGTAATTGTGACCTACCAAGGGGATTGGTCAGTTTTGCCTTAAAACAGAGCCAGTTTCAGAGCAGAGAGGAGGATCCAACCACCACCAAGGAAGGAGAGACCCTGCTTCAGGAGACAGCAAGGTGGGCTTCCCCACCTATGGAGAGAGAAAGCTGAGTGCCTTTAGACAGAGACTGAGGGTCAGGGAGAGATGTGCCTGCAAGCATGGCTTGGAAGAAGCTATCCTGATGGAAGAACTGTATCCTGAGTGTTCTTGAGCCTGAATTGTAACTGTTACTTCCCTAATAAACTCCTTAATTGTGAGTGTGGTGTGTGAGTTCTGTGTGGCCATTGCAATGAATTATCCACCCAAGTAGAGAGTGCTGTGGGAGGGATGGTTGGTGTTAGAATTGGTAAAGATGTTGGAGAAAGGAGGTGTTTCTGACCTCCATCTCATAGGAATCAGCCTTGGACTGTTGACCTTGTTTCTTCTTTCCCTTGTGGGGTTGGAGGAGGTCAGACACCACCCCCATGCTGTTTTTACAACAAAAAAGAAAGAAAAGACTAGAATGGATGTCAGAAAAGACTCTGGAACTTGCTCTTGAACGTTAAGTAGCTAAAGCAAATAGAAGAAATGATGAAGGAAAAGATCTGAACAAATTTCAAAGGGCAGCTCAAGAAGACAAAGTAAAGTATTATAATGACATGTGCAAAGACCTGGAGTTAGAAAATCAAAAGTGAAGAGCACACTCAGCATTTCTCAAGCAGAAAGACCTGAAGAAAAAATTCAAGCCTTGAGTTGCAGTATTTAAGGATTCTAGGGGAAAATATTAAATGATGCAGGAATCATCAAAAGAAGATTGAAGGAATACACAGAGTCACTGTACCAAAAAGAAATGGCCTGCCTTCAACCATTTCAGGAGGCAGCATATGATCAAGAATCCATGGTACTGAAGGAAGAGGTCCCAGCTGCACTGAAGGCACTGGCAAAAAACAAGGCTCCAAGAATTGGCAGTATACCAATTGAGATATTTCAACAACTGGATGCAGCACTGGAGTGCTCACTCATCTATGCCAAGAAAATTGGAAGATAGCTACCTGGCCAACTGACTGGAAGAGATCCATATTTATGGCTACTCCAAAGGAAGGTGATCCAACAGAAAGTGGAAATTATCAAACAATATCGTTAATATCAGACACAAATAAAATTTTGCTGAAGATCATTCAAAAGTGGCTGCAGCAGTACATTGACAGGGAACTAACAGAAATTCAAGCTAGGTACAGTAGAGGATGTGGAACCAGGGATATCATTGCTGATGTCAGATGGATCCTGGCTGAAAGCGGAGAATACCAAAAAGATATTTACCTGAGTTTTACTGACTATGCGAACGCATTCAACTGTGTGTACCATAATAAATTATGGATAACACTGCGAAGAATTGGAATTCCAGAACACTTAATTGTGCTCATGAGGAACCTGTACATAGATTGAGGCAGTCGTTCAAACAGAACAAGGGGATACTGCGTGGTTTAAAGTCAGGAAAGGTGTGTGATCAGGGTTGTGTCCTTTCACCATACTTATTCAATCTGTATGCTGAGTAAATAATCTGAGAAGCTGGACTCTATGAAGAAAAACAGGGCATCAGGATTGGAGGAAGACTCATTAACAACCTGCTTTATGCAGATGACACAACCTTGCCTGCTGAAAGTGAAAAGGACTTGAAGCACTTACTGATGAAGATCAAAGACCACAGCCTTCAGTATGCATTATACGTCAAAGTAAAGAAAAATCCTCACAACTGGACGAATAAATAAGCAACATCATAATAACTGGAGAAAAGACTGAGGCTGTCAAGGATTTCATTTTACTTGGATCCACAATCAACACCCATGGAAGCAGCAGTCAAGAAATCAAACAACACATTGCATTGAGAAAATCTGTTGCAAAAGACCTTTTAAAGTGTTAGTACCTGGCATAAAAAGAATACAAAACATTACTAACAGTGCACAAATACCAGAAGAGAAACTAGATAACTGGGAACTCCTAAAAATCAAACACTTATGGGGCAGAGCCAAGATGGCGGAATAAACAGACACTTCCGTCGAGACCTCTTTACAACAAAAATCTGAAAAAACAAGTGAAAGGAGTATATCTGTGACAAGCTGGGAGCCCTCAGCATCAAAGGCAAGCTTAGACGACGAACTGAGGGGCAGGAAAAGAAGAGGCCGTTCAGAAGTGGAGAGGAGTTACCGGCCTGAATTGTGGGGAGCCCTCAGGCACCATTCCCGGAGTGGAAACAGTGGCGGCGGGGGCCGGCTGGTCCTAGCGTTTGGTCGCAGTTTCCTCAGGGAGAAGCATCTAGCCACACAGCCCACTCACACCTCCAGAACCTGAGCAGAAGGGCGCCCTTGGCAAAAGCTAAGTACTTGCGTATATTTTACCACCCCCCCCACCCCCAAGCCAGCTTCAGCGGCTGAATCCCTGGGCCTGAGGTAGACCCTGGTGAGCACCTAGAGCCATCCTTCCCGCCTTGTGGATGGAAAAAACTTGCAACTGGGGGGAAAAGATAATTTGCTAGCTCCATTAACCAGGGGAGCTCAGGACAGAAGCAGCTCCTGTCCAGGCATAAACCGTCCATGGACCTTGAACACCTTTCCCTTCTGCATGGACCTGTGTGGGCCTATTTTGGAAGAATAGGCCCTTGTTGGCAAACTCCAACTATTTCAGCTGTGCAGTGGAGAGGTGGGTATTTGACGTTTGACATTGCTTTGCCTATTAAACAACGTCCTCACCTACCCACAACAGGGAGCTAAGGACTGGTAGCTTAACTCAGTCACCCAGCCACCCATGACAGGGGTCCAAAGATAACTGGCACCTCCCAGTCCTTACAACTTCGGGTGCCCATGGTCCCTCTGCAGAACCCACCCACCAGCATGCTCTAGGGAACAGAGATGCATTTTCCTCAGAGACACTTGGGGGTCATTTCTCAGCACCCTGCCTTGTTCAGAGCGTGACCCCCTGCTGCAATCAGATACCAGTATATACCCCAATCACCTCTACCCCTCTAAGATTATACGACAGAGCCTGTACCACACACTTGATGATCAGCTACCTGGAAACCCGAGCTGAATTCATACAAGAAAAGTGAATGGATTCCCAGACTGATATACATGAAAACAGCTCTAGCCATCTGGGGACAGGACGTCAGAGCTCCAAAAGCAAAAATAATAAAGCTAGCTCAATCACGCAACCCATCTGGGTATATCAAAACAAACCAAAGCAAGCAGCTACGACACAGTAAGCAAGCATAAACTAATACAATAACTTATAGATGGCTCGGAGACAACACTCAATATCAAATCATACAAAGAAACAGACCATGATCATCTCAACAAGCTCTCAGAACACAGAATCCAGGGATCTTCTAGATGAAAGTGCATTCCTGCAATTACCAGAGCCAGAATACAAAACTTTAATATACAGAACCCTTTAAGACATCAGGAAGGAAATGAGGCAATACGCAGAACAAGCCAAGGAACACACAGATAAAAGCAAATGAATAACTCAGAAAGATTATTCAAGAACATAATGAAAAGTTTAATACGCTGGAAAAATCCATAGGCAGACAGCAATCAGAAATTCAGAAGATAAACAATAAAATTACAGAATTAGATAACTCAGTAGAAAGTCAGAGGAGCAGAATTGAGCAAGTAGAAGCTAGAATTTCTGAACTCGAAGATAAATCGCACTAATATATTACAAGAAAAATCAGATAAAAGAATTTAAAGAAATGAGGAAACCTTAAGAATCATATGGGACTCTATCAACAGAAAAAACCTACGAGTGATTGGAGTACCAGAACAGGGAGGGATAATAGAAAATACAGAGAAAATTGTTGAGGATATGTTGGCAGAACACTTCCCTGATATTGTCAAAGATGAGAAGATATCTATCCAAGACGCTCCTCAAACGCCACTTAAGGTAGATGTTAAAAGAAAGTCACCAAGACATATTATAATCAAGCTTGCCAAAACCCAAGATAAGGAGACAATTATAATAGCAGCAAGGGATAAAAGAAAAGTCACCTACAAAGGAGAGCCAATAAGAATCAGCTCGGACCGCTCGGCAGAAACCATGCAGGCAAGAAGGCAATGGGATGACATAATTAAAACATTGAAGGAAAAAAATTGCCTACCAAGAATCATATATCCATCAAAACTGTCTCTTAAATATGAACGTGAAATTAAGACATTTCCACATAAGCACAAGTTGAGGGAATTTGTAAAAACCAAACCAAAACTACAAGAAATACTAAAGGGAGTTGTTGGATTAGAAAATCAATAATATCAGCTATCGACCAAAGACTACAACACCGGGCAGAGCAACCAAAACCCAAGCCAGACAGGAAAATAAAAAAAAAAAAAAAAAGTAAGAATAATAAAAAAAAGCCCAACACAAGGTAACGGCGATATTATTATATAAAAGAGGACAACATTAAAATAATAAAGAGGGACTAAGAAATGTAATCATACACCTTCCATATGGAGAGGAAGATACAGTGATACAAACAAATAAAACTTAGTTTTTAATTTAGAAAAATAAGGGTAAATAATAAGGCAACCACAAAGGAGACATACTATCCTACTCATCAAAATAAAATACAAGGCAAAAATACAGACTCAGCAGAAACAAAATCAGCAACAACAAATATGAGGAAAGGACAATATATAAAGATAATCTACTCAGCACATAAAATCAAGTGGGAAAAAGAAGCTGTCAACACACAAAAAAAGACATCAAAATGATAGCACTAAATTAAAAAAAAAAAACCTATCCATAATTACCCTGAATATAAATGGACTAAATGCACAAATAAAGAGACAGAGAGTGGCAGAATGCATTAAAAAACAAGATCTGTATATATGCTGCCTACAAGAGACACACCTTAGACTTAGAGACACAAACAAACTAAAACTCAAAGGATGGAAAAAAATATATCAAGCAAACCACAATCAAAAAAGAGCAGGCGTGGCAATATTAATTTCTGACAAAATAGACTTTAAAGTTAAATCCATCAGAAAGGATAAGGAAGGACACTATATAATGATTAAAGGGACAATACACCAAGAAGATATAACCAAATTAAATTTTTATGCACCCAATGACAGGGCTGCAAGATACATAAAACAAACTCTATCAGCATTGAAAAGTGAGATAGACAGCTCCACAATAATAGTAGGAGACATCAACACACCACTTTCGGTGAAGGACAGGACATCCAGAAAGAAGTTCAATAAAGATACAGAAGATCTAAATTCCACAATCAACCAACTTGACCTCGTAGATATATACAGAACACTCCACCCAAATGCAACCAACTGTACTTTCTTTTCTAGTGCACATGGAACATTCTCTAGAATAGACCACATATTAGGTCATAAAGCAAGCCTTAGCAGAATCCAAAACATTGACATATTACAAAGCATCTTCTCTGACCATAAGGCCATAAAAGTGGAAATCAATAACAGGAAAAGCAGGGAAAAGAAATCAAACACTTGGAAACTGAACAAGACCCTGCTCAAAAAAGACTGCATTATAGAAGACATTAAGGATAGATTAAAGAATTCATTGAATCCAGTGAGAATGAAAACACTTCCCATCAGAACCTTTGGGACAGAGCAAAAGCGGTGCTCAGAGGCCAATTTATATCAATAAATGCACACATCCAAAAAGAAGAAAGGGCCAAAATCAAAGAACTATCCCCACAACGTGAACAAATAGAAAGAGAGCAATAAAAGAAAGCCACAGGCACCAGAAGAAAATAAAAAATAAAAATTAGAGCTGAACTAAATGAAGTAGAAAACAGAAAAACAATTGAAAGAATTAATAACACCAAAAGCTGGTTTTTTGAAAAACTCAACAAAATTGATAAACCACTGGACAAACTGACAAAAGAAAAACAGGAGAGTCAGCAAAATCCCGAATAAGAAATGAGATGGGCAGTATTACAACAGACCCAACTGAAATTAAAAGAATCATATCAGATTACTATGAAAAACTAAAACAAATTTGAAAACCCAGAAGAAATGGACGAATTCCTAGAAACACACTACCTACCTAAACTAACACAAACAGAGGTAGAACAACTAAATAGACCCATAATAAAAGAAGAAATGGAAAAGGTAATCAAAAAACTCCCAACCAAAAAAAAAGCCCTGGTCAGAACGGCTTCACTACAGAGTTCTACCAAACATTCAGAGAAGAGTTAACACCACTGCTACTAAAGGTATTTCATACCATAGAAAAGGATGGAATACTACCAAACTCATTCTATGAAGCCACCATATCCCTGATACCAAAACCAGGTAAAGACACCATGAGAAAAGAAAATTATAGACCTATATCCCTCATGAATGCAGATGCAAAAATCCGCAACAAAATTCTAGCCAGAAGAATTCAATAACATATCAAAAAAATAATTCACCATGACCAAGTGGGATTCATACCAGGTATGCAGGGATGGTTCAACATTAGAAAAACAATTAATGTAATCCACCACAGAAATAAAACAAAAGACAAGATTCACATGATTTTATTAATTGATGCAGAAAAGGCATTTGAAAAAGTTCAACACTCATTCATGATAAAAACTCTCAACAAAACAGGAATAGAAAGAAAATTTCTCAACATAATAAAGGGCATTTTTTTTTATATAAAGCCAACAGCCAACACCACCCTAAATGGACAGAGCCTGAAAACATTCCCATTGAGATCGGGAACCAGACAAGGATGCCCTTTATCACCACTCTTATTCAACGTCGTGCTGGAAGTCCTAGCCACAGCAATTAGGCTAGTTAAAGGAATAAAGGGCAACCAGATTGGCAAGGAAGAAGTCAAAGAATCTCTATTTGCAGATGACAGGATCTTATACACAGAAAACCCTAAGGAATCCTCGAGAAAACTACTGAAACTAATAGAAGAGTTCAGCAGAGTATCGGGATACAAGATAAACATACAAAAATCAGTTGGATTCCTCTACACCAACAAAAAGAACATCGAAGAGGAAATCACCAAATCAATGCCATTTACAGTAGCCCCCAAGAAGATAAAATACTTAGGAATAAATCTTACTAGAGATGTAAAAGACTTATAAAAATACAGTTCACTTCTGCAAGAAACGAAAAGAGACTTACATAAGTGGAAGAACATACCTTGCTCATGGATAGGAAGACTCAACATTATAAAAATGTCTATTCTACCGAAAGCGATCTATACATTTAATGCAATTCCGATCCAAATCCCAACGACATTCTTTAATGAGATGGAGAAATAAATCACCAACTTCATATGGAAGGGAAAGAGGCCCCGGATAAATAAGGCATTACTGAAAAAGAGGAACAAAGTGGGAGGCCTTACATTACCTGATTTTACAACCTATTATACCGCCACAGTAGTCAAAACAGGCTGGTACTGGTACAACAACAGATACATAGACCAATGGAACAGAATTGAGAATCCAGACATAAATCCATCCACATATGAGCAGTCGATATTTGACAAAGGCCCCAAAACAGTTAAATGTGGAAAAGACAGTCTTTTAACAAATGGTGCTGCCATAACTGGATATTCATCTCCAAAAAAAAAAAAAAAAAGAAACAAGACCCATACCTTATTCCATGCACAAAAACTAACTCAAAATGGATCAAAGACCTAAATATAAAATCTAAAACGATAAAGATCATGAAAGAGAAAATAGGGACAATGTTAGGAGCCCTAATACATGGCACAAACAGTATACAAAACATTATAAAGAATGTAGAAGAAAAACTAGATAACTGGGAGCTTGTAAAAATCAAACACCTATGCTCATTCAAAGACTTCACCAAAATACTAAAAAGACTACCTACAGACTGGGAAAAAGTTTTTAGATACGACATTTCTGATCAGCACCTGATCTCTAAAATCTATAAAATCTATATGATACTGCAAAAACTTAACTGCAAAAAACAAATAACCCAATTAAAAAATGGGCAGAAGATATGAATAGACACTTCACTAAAGAAGACATTCAGGTAACTGACAGAGATATTAGCAAATGTTCACGATCATTAGCCATTAGAGAAATGCAGATCAAAACTACAATGAGATTTCATCTCACTTCAATAAGGCTGGCATTAATCCAAAAAACACAAAATAATAAATGTTGGAGAGGCTCTGGAGAGATTGGAACACTTATACACTGCTGGTGGGAACGTCAAATGGTACAACCACTTTGGAAATTGATTTGGCACTTCCTTAAAAAGCTAGAAATAGAAGTACCATATGATCCAGCAATCCCACTCCTTGGAATATATCCTAGAGAAATAAGAGCCTTTACACGAACAGATATATGCACACCTACGTTTATTGCAGCACTGTTTACAATAGCAAAAACATGGAAGCAACCAAGGTGCCCATCAATGGATGAATGGATAAATAAATTATGGTATATTCACACAATGGAATACTACACATCGATAAAGAACAGTGAGGAATCTGTGAAACATTTCATAACATGGAGGAACCTGGAAGGCATTATGCTGAGTGAAATTAGTCAGTTGCAAAAGGACAAATATTCTATAAGGCCACTATTATAAGAACTTGAGAAATACTGTAAACTGAGAAGAAAACATTCTTTTGTGGTTACGAGAGGGGGGAGGGAGTGGGGTGGGAGAGGGGTACTCACTAATTAGAGAGTAGATAAGAACTACTTTCGATGAAGAGAAGGACAGCACACAGTACAGGGGAGGTAGGTACAATTGGACTAATCCAAAAGCAAAGAAGTTTCCTGAATAAACTGAATGCTTCGAAGGCCAGCGTAGCAGGGGCAGGGGTCTGGGGGCCATGGTTTCAGGGGACATCTAAGTCAATTGGCATAATAAAATCTATTAAGAAAACATTCTGCATCCCACTTTGGAGAGCAGCATCTGGGGTCTTGGACTCAAGCAAGCAGCCATCTAGGATGCATCAATTGGTCTAACCCACCTGGATCAAAGGAGAATGAAGAACACCAAGGACGTAAGGTGATTACGAGCCCAAGAGACAGAAAGGGCCACATGAACCAGAGACTACATCATCCTGAGACAAGAAGAACTAAACGGTGCCCGGCTACAACCGATGACTGCCCTGACAGGGAACATAACAGAGAACCCCTGAGGGAGCAGGAGAGCAGTGGGATGCAGACCCCAAATTCTCATAAGACCAGACTTAATGGTCTGACTGAGACTGGAAGGACCCCAGTGGTCATGGCCCCCAGACCTTCTGTTGGCCCAGGACAGGAACCATTCCCGAAGCCAACTCTTCAGACATGGATTGGACTGGACAATGGGTTGGAGAGGGATGCTGGTGAGGAGTGAGCTTCTTGGATCAGGTGGACACTTGAGACTATGTTGGCATCTCCTGCCTGGAGGGGAGATGAGAGGGTGGAGGGGGTTAGAAGCTGGCAAAAAGGACACAAAAAGAGAGAGTGGAGGGAGAGAGTGGGCTGTGTCATTAGGGGGAGAGTAATTGGGAGTGTGTAGCACGGTGTATATGGGTTTATGTGTGAGACACTGACTTGATTTGTAAACTTTCACTTAAAGCACAATCAAAATTAAAAAAAAACTGCAAAAAAAAAAAAAAATCAAACACTTATGCTCATCGAAAGACTTCACCAAAACAGTAAAAAGACAATCTACTGACTGGGAAGTAAATTTTGGCTATGACATATCTGATCAGGGTCTAATCTCTAAAATCTACAAGATGCTGCAAAACTTCAACAACAAAAAGACAAATAACCCAATTTAAAAATGGGCAAAGGATATGAACAGGCACTCCACCAAAGAAGACATTCAGGCAACTAAAAGACACATGAGGAAATGTGCACAATCATTAGCCATTAGAGAAATGCAAATCAAAACTACAATGAGATACCATCTCACCCCAACAAGGCTAGCATTAATCCAAAAAACACAAAATAGTAAATGTTGGAGAGCTTGTGGAGAGACTGAAACACTTATACACTGCTGGTGGGAATGTAAAATGGTACAACCACTTTGGAAATCGATGTGTCACTTCCTTAAAAAGCTAGAAATAGAAGTACCATTCAATGCAGCAATCCCATTCCTTGCAATATATCCTAGAGAAATAAGAGCAGTCACACAAATAGACATATGCTTACCCATGTGCACTGCAGCACTGTTCGCAATAGCAAAAAGATGAAAACAACCTAGGTGCCCATCAATGGATGAATGAACAAACTATGGAATATTCACACAATGTACTACCATGCAACAATGAAGAAGAGCAATGAATCTGAGAAACATCTCATAACATGGATGAATCTGGAAGGCATTATGCTGAATGAAATTAGTCAGTTGCAGAAGGACAAATATTGTATGAGACCACTATTATAAGAACTCAAGAAAAGGTTTAAACACAGAAGAAAACATTCTTTGATGGTTATGAGGATGGGGAGGGAGGGAGAGGTGTATTTGCTAACTAGATACCAAAAAACCCGTTGCTGTCGAGTCGATTCTGACTCATAGCAACCCTAGATAGTAGACAAAAATTATCTTAGGTGAAGGGAAGGACAACACACAATACGGGGAACGTCAGCACAACTGACTAAATCAAAAGCTAAGAAGTTTCCTGAATACAACCAACCACTTCAAGGGACAGAGTAGCAGGGGCAGGAGTGTGGGGACCATGCTTTCAGGGGACATCTAGGTCAACTGGCATAACAAAGTGTATTAAGAAAATATTCTGCATCTCACTTTGATGTGTGGCATCTGGGATCTTAAAAGCTAGTAAGCAGCCATCTAAGATGCATCAATTGGTCCCAACCCACCTGGAGCAAAGGAGAATGAGGAACACCAAAGACACAAGGAAAATATGAGCCCAAGAGACACAAAGGGCCACATAAACCAGACACTCCATCAGCCTGAGACCAGAAGAACTAGATGGTACCTGGCTACCACCAATGACTGACCTGACAGGGAACACAACAGAGAGTCCCTGATGGAGTTGGAGAAAAGTGGGATGCAGAAGTCAAATTCCAGTAAAAAGACCAGACTTGATGGTCTGAGACTGGAGAGACCTCAGAAGACACGCCCCTGGACTTTCTATTAGCCCAGAACTAAAACCATTCCCGAAGCCAACTCTTCAGACAAAGATTAGGCTGGACTATAAGACATAAAATGATACTGGTAAAGAGTGTGCTTCTTGGCTCAAGTAGATACATGAGATTAAATGGGCGGCTCCTGTCCAGAGGAGACAGGAGAAGGCAGGAGAGGACAGGAGCTGGTTGAATGGAATGGGGAATACAGGGTGGAGAGGAGGAGTGTGCTGTCACATGGTAAGGAGAGCACCTAGGGTCACATAGCAATGTGTGTATAAGTTTCTGTATGAGAAACTGACGAATTGTAAGCTTTCACTTAATGCACTGTAAAAAAATAAAAAGAAATAGCCCAAAATTGATAAATAATAAGGACATTCATCACGTAATTTAAAATGCCAAAAACCTGTAAAATACTTCCATACAATAGAATATCATAAAACCATTAAATGACAACTACAAAGAATGTTTAACATGGAAAAATAAGTCTTCTAATGTAAAACAAAATGCAATATAAAATAGTATACACATATATATGCTCAACTGTGTAGAAACATGCACAGAATGAAAAGGAGTTAACAAATTTGGTAAGATTATTTTTATATCTGGGTGGTGGAATTATGGATCTTTTTTTTCTCATACTTGATAGTTATCTTCAGACAAAGCTGCAATGACTATTTATCAAATTTCTAGGTTGAGGGAGCTTTTCAAGCTTAAACCAGGGAGAAGATCACAAAACAGAAGATGGCAATCTGACCACATAATTTGAAATTTCTACCAAC
Source organism: Elephas maximus indicus (assembly GCF_024166365.1). Classification (NCBI taxonomy): domain Eukaryota; kingdom Metazoa; phylum Chordata; class Mammalia; order Proboscidea; family Elephantidae; genus Elephas; species Elephas maximus. The sequence goes on along the minus strand of NC_064846.1, from coordinate 94,047,869 downwards.
AAAAATTTAAAAACCAAAATTAAAAAGCAAACAATAACCTGGAATAGATGCTTATCATATATTACAGAAGTCTGAGTAGTAGCTTTTATGTACAGAACACATTCAAATAGATGGTGATAGTAATAATCACTAAACTGAACTCCAACAGATAAATCAGTATATGAACTGACTTCATATGAGAGAAAATAAAATTGATAAGAAACATTTGAAGGAAAAAAGAATCCAAAGTCACTAATAACCAAAGAAATGTAAAATTAAAATAACACTGTTTTTACTGGTTTGTTTTATTCATAAAATAATTTTTAAAAACTACTCAGTGCTTGTGCAAGTATAAATTGGTACAACTTTTTTGGAAACAAATCTGACAATACACATTGAGTGCTAAAAATGTTTGTGCCCCTTGATGTTGTAATTCTACTTCGATGAATCTATCCTAAGGAAACAATAAAAGAAATACATATATTTTGAGTCTTTTATTAAAAGAAAAAAGGCAATAATAGCCTTTCCTTTACTACTGGACATTTGGATTATCCCATCAAAATATTAATAATGAATAAAAAGAAAATCTCTATTTCAGCAAATGACTGACTACCTCAAAGCCTCAGACAAGATCGCAAACCAGGCAAAACAAGGAGGGTGTGTCCAGCCTGCAGTCGGCCATTTTAGACCCTCTGAAGCTGAGCAAAAAGCATAGAAGTCAAGGGTAGATAAGGATGGTCACCCCACTAGGCTCCAAAGCAACATTTCTTTACTGTTTGTTTCCTACATATGTAACCACTGAGCAAAAAGTAGCAAACAAATCCTTCTCAAATGGCTTAGATAAATCACAAACAAAATTTGAAATCATAAAAGAACAGCCCTTTAAACTTGCCCTCCCCCCATCTCCCCTGTTTTAAGGACTAAAGCACAATCTTCAAGAGCACAGGATTCTGGAGCCATATATTACCTGGGTAAAAATCTAGTCTCAGCTATTCTACCGTAAAGCCATGGACAAATTACTTAACCTGTGTCCCTCGAATTATTCATCTGTAAAAGATGAATAATTGTACCAAATAGAACCATTTCATAAGGTTGTTGAGAATATTAAATGAGTTTATGTATGTGTAAAAGCAAATAGACAAGTACCTGGCACATCGTAAGTGCTACCAAAAACAACAACAACAACAAAAAAAAACTCATTGCCAATGAGTCAATTATGACTCATAGCTACCCTACAGGACAGGGTAGAGCTGCCCCACAGATTTCCAAGGAGCAGTTGGTGGATTCAAACTGCCGACCTTCTGGTTAGCTGCCATAGCTCTTAACCACTGCACCACCAGGGCTCCAGTAAGTGCTATGAATGTTTCAAATGGTGCAGCTATTATTATAGATAGGGAAATAGGGCCAGGGAAGGGAAAGGTCCAGCACGAGATCACAGTTAGGATTACTGGAAAAGACTTGTCTCCTCACTTTTGAATCCTGTGCTCTTTCTACTACTACACACCTAAGTGCCGAATTATCTACTAGTTTTAGTGATGAATAATAGATAGATCCTTACTGGCAACCTTGAGAAAGCCATGACAGTACAATTGCCTGAAGAAAAAGAAAGGAAAAAAAATTCCAATCCTCCTCTAGAGGAAAGAGTGCAAGCCCAGATCACCTTCATATGATCATTACTATTAACTACTTTTCAATATCTCTGCATGCCAGTATGAGTCCTAGGCAACCATTTGCACAAAGCCCAAATTTAAAGCAAAGTGTAACTAGCATTGGAGATCAAGGCCGAATCCTCAGTCTTTAGGAAGTGCAAACAGTTAACTGCGCTAGACTGCTAACCGGAAAGGTTGATTCGAATCCAACCAGAGGTATCTCAGAAGAAAGGCCTCACGATCTACTTCCGAAAAATCACCTACTGAAAACCCTATGGGGCATATTTTTACTGTGACACACATGGGGTCGACATCAGCCTTAGTCAACTCCACAGTGACTAGTGTATTCTCAGGGGGAGAAAAAGGGCTTTCAAGGATTTTCAGCCAACATAGCAGTAGAGTCTCACAATACTGCGACCACTGTATTCTGCAACTTTGATGGGGTGAAAGAACACGTCCAGAGCTAAGTACAGCGACCCATGATCAGGACCCCAGACAGAGCCCTCCAAATGTATACTACCCAGATATGGCCTGTCTCCAAGTGTCTCCTTTTAACACATTTCCGTCACACAGCCAGCTGCTGCAACCTTTTGCCCCCGCATTTTTAAACCCAATTACCAATAAACCAGTAAGAGGCCAATAAAACTCAGGGTTAATTTCTAGTGGATTTGGCCACAGCCTAAGACAACTCTACCTCGGGCTCACACCTTAATCCATCTAGAAGGGTAGATCTGCTTCTCTGTAGGCCTTCCTAGGCCAAGATTGACAAGCAAAGAGTAAACGGCAGACAACTTACCTCCCCCCTCGCCATTTTGCAATCTCAATTACACACGCGCTGCATGCCTCGCCTCCGCTCCCCTCCCGGTCATTCAGTCTGAAATACGCATGCGCGCCTCTGCATCCCTAACGTTAAATTCCCTAGCCGCCACTATGTTCTCTCCAATACGCTGGTGTGCCTTCCTTCCCCTTCCCCACTCCTGGAGCCCCCTCCCTTCCAGGTCAACCAGTTGTCTTGAGGGGATTCCGACTCATAGCGACCCTATATGACAGAGTAAAATTGCCCCATATGGTTTCCAAGGCTGTAATCTTAACGGAAGCAGACTTCTGCAGACTGCCACATCTTTCTCCGGCAGAGTGGCTGCTGGGTTCCAACCGCTGCACCACCAGGGCTCCTCTTTCCAGGTCAGGCCTTCTCAAATATATAGGCGCTCCCCGCCTCTATTCCCCTCTCCATCCAGCCTCTAAAATACATGTGCGCACTGTGCCCGTGTTATTGTTTTTCCTCCCGCTCCTACCACCGTTTTGTTTTTTTTTTTATACAAGTCCGATGAAATCTGGTTGTGTTCCTGGCCAGGTGTACCCAGTGCTCAAGGACAGCCATTACCAGCCTTCCCTGTAGGTGTGGTAAACTCAGGATGTGGAATACGGGAAAGAATCTGACTTGCAATCAGATTTGGAACACGCAGGTGATCCGAGCAGATCCCAGATCTAGATAGACTCCGCCCCAATGCCAAGGGAGGGGCTAGAGTACCCTTGGATTCAAGAAATAATACCCGCCTTCCTGAACAAAGCAAAGAAAGAGCTTTCATAATCAACTGAGTCTAGCCCTAAGGCCCCACCCTTTAAATACACCTTCTGCTATACAGGGAACGTTATGGAAAATACCGACTCTCAGGTGTCCTGACCCTGTTTAGAGGAAAGGAGTCGGCATCCTTTTACAATGAGAAGTACATACTCAACATCCTTTCGGATATCTGAGACCGGTACTGTCACCAATTTTTTCCTCTCGTAAACTGGGAAATGCGAAAACTAAGGACCTCCCTGGCCAGAGTTCCCTCCGCCGCCCTCCTTCTTCCCCTACGTCGTTCCTTTACCTCCTAGCTGAATTGAGCGTCGTAGCATGATTCTCGAAGTCGGCGGTCCCAAGTCAGGATGGAGGGGGAGGTATCACTGAGCTCGCGGCGCCAGGGTGGGTGGCAGCAACAGGCCATGGCGGCAGTGGAGAGCAGGCGGGGGACCTGCCGCGACTCCAGCCGCAACGCCGATGCCAGAATAGGCCAGCCTCTCCCAGTATCTCCGCGGTGCGCTTCCAGCGCATGCTCTGCTCTCGCTCCCTTCTCCCCACCTCACCAAGGCAGCGTGTTGCAGGCTACCCTTAGCAGTGGACCTGCCTCCTTCACCCCTTCTCTGGAACCCAAGTCCCTAGCCCACCCTGCTTCTTCTACCACTTCCCCTCTCCTTCGTCAAAGGAGCCTCCACCACCACGCCTCCTTCAGCCCTCCTTTCTTTTGCCAATCCCTCTCTCTTTCATCCATTTGTCTTAGCCCACCACTGCATTGCCAAATCTACCTGTTGGAGGCCTGTTTTCTCTCTTATCGTTTGTAAACTACCCTCCCCTTCTTGACCTTCCCTGCACGTCTGTAGCCCTACTGGGCCTCTTGCTCCTCCTCTCCTTCTGTGCCTGATGTTGCAAATTGTAAAAAAAAAAAATGCTGCAAAAATTGCTGTTAAAAAAAAGTAACTGGCATCTAGTAGTTAGAGGCCAGGGAAGTTGCTAAAATCCTACCATGCACAAGACAGCCCAAACAATAAGCAATTATGTGACCCAATACATAAAGTTGAGGTTGAGAAAATCTTCTGTAGATAGTATCTTATTATATGTCTTTGAAAGGAAGGATGTGACAATCTCTATGATAATAAAGCTGCCTCTTAAAAAAAAGTACTATATCCACACAATAATCTCCAAAGCAATTCTCAGGTTAGGCCAAACCAACCAGTGTTGGGCAAACAGAAGGCCTGATTGATGATGAACCCATGGAGAAGATCCGGAGACAGGGAACCAAAAGAACCCTTCCACAAAGCAAAAAGAGCAATGATAAATGATCAGTTTGAGGGCAAGAAGCAGTATGCCACCAATATTCAATGCCTTTTTCTTACTCTTTACAACCCTGGTATTGTCTGGGTGTTTAAAATTTTTTCAGTTTTATCCACTGTTAGATACGAGGCCTGGTCCTCTCCTGTGAGGAACTCAAAAATTAATTTTGAGAGAAATGACTTCGCTTATGCAGCAAGCTGAGAAATAGATTCCTCTTTGGATATGCACAGGAAAGAATACCAAATAACATTTTGTTCTTCTGTATGATGTTTTACTTTGGTGCCTGGTTTTTCTTGCTTTAGGAGAAAGCAGTTTGAAACTATTAAAAACTGAGACCTACAAATCCATAAATCCTAAGACCCATAAACTGTATATCCTCATTCTCTCTAATTAACTTGCTAAAAATGTCAGATTAACATTATAAAGAGAAATAATGGAAGCTGGTATTTTTATATAATATGCACGAAAAGTTATAAAACAATGCTCAACATGTGGAAGATAAAAAAAGGAGATAAATAGAAATGCATGGATTTGTAGTGGTACCAAGCACCTCTCTGCTAAATCATTTATTATTAAACTAAAGCTAAAATACACACAAAAGGAAAATTTCAAATTGAATAAATTTTGCCCAGATTCTACAACATCATTTTAACAAGTGCTTTCATTCCTTTGTATTCTCTTTTTTTTTTTTTCAATAACAGGTTTCAAAACCAAAACCCATTGCCTTTGAGTTGATTCCGACACACAGTGACTCAAAGGACAGAGTAGAACTGTCCCATAGGGCTTCCACGACTGTAATCTTTACCCAAGAAGACTGCCACATCTTTATTCCACGGAGCAGTTGGTGGGTTCACACTTCCAACCTCTCAGTGAGCAGTCAAGGGATTAACCACTGTCCAACTAGGGCTCCTTCTTGCTGTTGTTAGGTGCTGTCGGGTTGATTCCAACTCATAGCCACCCCACATACAACAGAATAAAACAGTGCCCGGTACTGTGTCATCCTCACAATCATTGTTATACTTGAGACCATTGTTGCAGCCACTATGTCAGTCCATCACAATGAGGGTCTTCCTCTCCTTCACTGACCCTCTACTTTTCCAAGCATGATGTCCTCCAGGCACTGATCCCTCCTGATAGCATATCCAAAGTATGTGAGACATAGTCTCACCATCCTTACTTCTAAGGAGCATTCTGGTTGTACTTCTTCCAAAACAGATTTGTTCGTTCTTTTGGCAGCCCATGGTATATTCGATATTCTTCGCTAACATCAGACTTCAAAGGCATCAGTTCTCCAGTCTTCCTTATTCATTGTCCAACTTTCACATGCATATGAGGTGATAGGAAACACCACGGCTTGGGTCAGGGGCATTTTAGTCCTAGAGGTGGCATCTTTGCTTTCTAACACTTTAAAGAGGTCTTTTGCAGCAGATTTGCCCACTGCAATGTGTTGTTTGATTTCCTGACTGCTGCTTCCATGGGCGTTGATTGTGGATCCAAGTAAAAAAAAATTGAAATCCTTGACAACTTCAATCTTTTCTGTTTATCATGATGTTGCTTATTGATCCATTGTGAGAATTTTTGTTTTCTTTACGTTGAGGTTTAATCCATACTGAAGGGTTTGGTCTTTGATCTTCATCAGTAAGCGCTTCAAGTCCTCTTCACTTTCAGCAACCAAGGTTCTGTCATCTGCATAACGCAGGTTGTTAATGAGTCTTCCTCCAATCCTGATGCCCCATTCTTTTTCATATAGTCCAGCTTCTCAGATTATTTGCTCAGCACACAGATTGAATAAGTATAGTGAAAGGATACAACCCTGATGCACAGCTTTTCTGACTTTAAACCTTGTTCTGTTTGAACAACTGCCTCTTGATCTATGTTCAGGTTCCTCATGAGCACAATTAAGTGTTCTGGAATTCCCATTCTTTGCAATGTTATCCATAATTTCTTATGATCCACACAATCGAATGCCTTTGCATAGTCAATAAAATACAGGTAAACATCTTTCTGGTATTCTCTGCTTTCAGCTAGGATCCATCCGACATCAGCAATGATATCCCTCGTTCCACATAGTCTTCTGAATTTGGCTTGAATTTCGATATACTGCTGCAGCCAGTTTTGAATGATCAGCAGCAAAATTTTACTTGCATGTGATATTAATGATATTATTTGATAATTTCTGCATTTTGTTGGATCACCTTTCTTTGGAATAGGCATAATTATGGATCTCTCCCAGTCGAGTGGCCAGGTAGCTGTCTTCCAAATTTCTTGGTATAGATGAGTACTTTCAGCACTGCATCCCTTTGTTGAAACATCTCAATTAGTATTCTTTCGGTTCCTGGAGACTTGTTTTTTGCCAATGCCTCAGTGCAGCTTGGACTTCTTCCTTCAGTATCATTGGTTCCTAATCATATGCTACCTCCTGAAAGGGTTGGATGTCCACGAGTTCTTTTTGGTATAGTGATTCTGTGTATTCCTTCCACCTTCCTTTGACACTCAAATTTAACAATCCAGGCATTTACAAAACTGGTCACTGCACTATCCAATTAACTGATTATTGTCCTTTTGGCTTTGTGAGTAGGCAGAAAGTCATGTGGGAAGGGTTGCTGGCAGGCCTGACACGCGAATGGGGCCTTGCACACACCTTGTGTGACGCCACCGAGTCCCCTAAAGAAAAATAGCCGCCCTACGGGGAGTTGCGTTGGAGCCTCCAGGGCAACGGTGGGCCCTCTCACTGGAAGATCTCACTACAGCCATGAGCAGTAAGGAATGCTTCAAGTGTGCACACTCTGGCCGTTGGGCTCCGGGATGCCATAAAGGAGGGGGAGCTCGAGGGCGCAGAGGTAGAGGCCGTGGCAGAGGTTATCCGCGCGGTTCCACCACCCTACCTGACATCTGCTACCGCTGTGGTGAGTCCGGTCATCATGCTAAGAACTGTGACCTTCTCGAGGACATCTGCTACAACTGTGGGAGAAGTGGCCACATGGCCAAAGGTTGTATCGAGCCTAAGCGCGAGAGAGAACAGTGCTGTTACACGTGCGGCAGACCAGGCCATCTGGCTCGTGATTATGACCCTTTGGCAGAGCAGAAGTGCTACTCTTGCCGCAAATATGCGCACATTCAGAAAGACTGCACCCAAGCCAAGTGCTATCGGTGCGGTGAGACCAGCCATATGGCCATCAACTGCAGCAACACAAGCGAGGTCAACTGCTACTGCTGTGGCGAGTCCGGTCATCTAGCCCGGGAATGCCTCATTGACACTACTGCTTAATTTTTCCTCCCCCCCTCCTTTTTCTCATTAATAATTGTATTAATTTCTCTGAAACCTCTTCACTGACCAGAAGCTAATAGGTGGAAGCTACTCCCAGGCCAGTGAACTTTAATTACCATCTAAAAGAAGGAAAGGGCTGAAAAAAAACTCAAAAAAAAAAGAAAAGAAATTATTCAGTTGTAGAAGTCTTATAATTTATGTGTTGTTTCTGTGCTGCTGGTGAATCAGGTTATTGAACAGTTTTCAGAGAATTAGGCAATTTCTGGGTTCTTTGGATGTGTTTTGATTTAACACATTTAATTAGGAGCTACTGTAGGCCAGGTACTATTCAAAGAGCTGGGGATATATCAGTGGACAAACCAGACTAAGTTTGGTAACACAGGCCTAAACATATTAACAAGTAAAATATATAGTGTGTCAGATGAAGGTAAATTGCCTGGGAGAAAAAGAACACCATGTAAGAGGATAGGAATACTTGGGGGCGGGGCGGGTGGAAGGAGTGGTGGTCATGGTTCTGTTTTAGATACACAAGGACACACTGAGGAGGTAACATTTGCTCAAAGATCCATACAGCAAATAAAACCAATTCTGGAAATGTCTATGACCTTTCCAAAGTAATTTTAACTTTGTTATATTGATGGCTTTGAATTATCTGACCTCATTAGCTTCTAAATAACATTGGAAGACATCTGTATCTGATCTGACATAGAGCACATATTTTAATGAAAACAAACCAGAGAAAGATGTACAACATCTGTAAGTAAGTAGCTTTGAGAGAGAGAGAACAATGTAAAAAAAGGGAAAAAATCTTAATAGCAAGTTGTGGACATACAGATGTTGATGGCAAAGTTTTTAGATATTTTTAAAAATATTTAAAAAAGAATATAAATATTAAGATTAGACATATTTTGGGACTTCAGTAATTTAAAAAAATACACTTTTAACAGATATAAAAATTATATTTATTTTTAGGAGTTTCAGAAAATGTATTTTCATAGATATGAAACTGAGTTTCATATGCTGGAATTCATTTTTAAAAATCATACCGGTAAACAACTGAAGTTCTATAGAAATAGAAAAATATTTTAAAACTATAAGTAAAACCCAGGGTGGGTGGACATAACTATTGTATCAAGAGAAAATTGAAGTTGTAATAGAAAATGGTTTAGAAAATGACAATACTACATGTCAAACCTACGGTATGATAGGATTTATAGCACAGGGGATACAATTTTTGGTCCATAAACTCAAATTATTAAGAAATGTGACTTACAACTGAAGCCACATTCTTTTATGAACTTACACATGGATCTCTTATGCGTAATCCTTCTTTCCCATTTGAAAGCTCTGTTTAATTCCTTCTGTCACCCTCTTGGGCTCCTAGAAATTGATTATGTTGCTCTTTGTGCTGTTTCCATCAAGATAAACTCAGGTACACTCCCAGCTCCTCTATGGGCTATCTCAGTCCAATCTTCCAAGACACAATATAAAACTACTACATCACGTTGAGTCACACAAATTCTCAGGTCTCATCACTGTGCTGAATGGTATTTAGGAAAGGAGGAACACAGAGCTCTGCTTTTGAATACCAGAAAACCATTTTAAAGTTTCACTTTCCATGCCCTCAGAAGTTTGGCCAAAGTGGAAGGAAAAGAGGCTGTATCCCTTTATTAAAGACACACTCTGCATTTAAGTCCTTTTTACCATTGCTCTCTAGGCAATCTTTTCTGGTCTCAGGGGAAAGGAAATCTTATTTTTGCTCATCACTATCCCTGTGCCAGAAGTTGCAAAATGGTAGCCCTCTCACTGAACCAGGTAAATAAATATGTTTAGTTTAACTTACACATTGTTCAACAGTATTTGTGAATTAGATGTCAACATTTAAAAAGTAGGGTAGTTCACATAAAAATACTTAATTTTTGTCCTCTCTGGAACAGAAACATTGAGAAGGAAGCAATGACACACTCCTGTGTGGAAACTTTCAGCTGGAGGTGAGTAGCATTTTCTCCCTAAAGACAAGTCACATGCTCTTCAATTCACCCAAGCCCCCACAATCTCCCATAAGTCTCACGAAATTTCCGACCAGCATTACCTTACTCATTTACATCACCTGCCAGGCCCATATAAGTAATATAATGTCTGCTCTATGACCTGGGAACAGAGATAACGATATAACATCCACCGCACGAGATTAGTTGAAACTGTATACCTTGGTGGTATACTGAAGGAATTCAGCAACAGCTTTGAGCAGGCAGCAGAAAGAATCAGTTAATTTGAAGATTAAAAACAACAACAAAAAAAACCGAACGTGTTGCCATCGAGTCAATTCCAACTCATAGCAACCTTGTAGGACAGAGTGCAACTGCCCCATATGGTTTCCAAGGAGCGCCTGGTGGATTCGAACTGCTGACTTTTTGGTTAGCAGCCATAGCTCTTAACCACAATGCCACCATAAGACAATTGAAATTATTAAGTCTGAGGAGCAAAAAGAAAAAAAAAATAAGTGAACAGAGCCTAAGGGACTGTGAGACACAATCAAGTGTACCAACATATGCATTATGGCAATACCATAAGACTTGTCTGTCAGTTTGTCATACTGTGGTAGTTTCCTTGTTGTGATACTGGAAGCTATGCCAACTGCTTCAACAAACGGATGCAAGTCTGAAAGTTCTCACATGTCTATGTCAAGAGATTTGGAAGACAGCTACCTGGCCAAACAACTGGAAAAGATCCGAATACATGCTGTGAGTAACCAATCAGTTGAAAGGGAGTTTCCTTGGGCATGTGGGCTGCATTGAATATAAGTGGATTGTCTTAGTCATCTAGTGCTGCTATAACAGAAATACCACAAGTGGATGGCTTTAACAATGAGAAATTTATTTTCTCACAGTCTAGTAGGTTACAAGTCCAAATTCAGGACATCAGCTCCAGGGGAAGGTTCTCTCTCTCTGTTGGCTCTGGAGGAAGGTCCTTGCCCTCAATCTTCCCCTGGTCAAGGAGCTTCTCAGGCCCAGGGACCCTGGGTCTCAAGGACCCGCTCTGCTCCTTGTGCTGCTTTCTTGGTGTCATGAGGTCCCCAATTCTCTTCTTGCTTCCCTTTCGTTTTATCTTTTGAGAGATAAAAGGTGGTGCGGGCCACACGCCCCAGGGAAAATCCCTTTACACTGGATCAGGGATGTGACCTGGTAAGCATGTTACAATCCCACCGTAATCCTCTTTAATGTAAAATGGAGGACAACCACAGAATACTGGGAATCATGGCCTAACCAAGTTGATACATACATTTTTGGGAGGACATAATTCAATCCATGACATGAACATTCTGGCAAGGATTTTGGGCTTTTGCTCACTCTGGATCTTGCAGCTGGCTCCTGTTCTTCTGGCCTCCAGTTCTTGGGACTTGAGCTAGCAGCTTACCTGTGCAGTCTTGCCTGCCAATCTTGGGATTCGTTGATCTTCGCAGCCTGTGAGTAACGGACCTGTCTCTGACCTGCTGATCTTGGGTTCTCCACCCCTGTAGCTGTGTGAATCAGGAGAAGCTTCCAGCTTGACCCACAGATTTTGGACATTCCATTCTCTACAACCTCTACAGCCATTTCCTTGTTATAAATCTCTCTCTATATATATTTATATGCTTTATTGGTTTTGCCTCTTTAGAGAACCCAGCCTAAGACATGTATTGAATCCTGTTAAATATTACTTCAAACTAGATTGTTTCAAAATTAGGATATCAAGTTTAATCCCCATGGTTAACACAAAGAAAATATCTAAAAAATATATAGACAAAAGGGAATCAAAATGGTTCACTACAAAAAATCAACTAAACACAAATGAAGGCAGTATTGGAGGAAATGAGGGACAAAAAGGTACAGTAGTTCTCCCTTATCTGCAGAGGATATGTTTCAAGACCCCCAGTGGATGCCTGAAACCACGAATAGTACCAAATCCTTCCATGTTTTATGCTCTGGTGCCTCCTTTGCACTTTTATGAATGTAGATTTTATTGGGCACCTTCTTCTAGAAGAGCCCGATTTCATTGTAATTGAAGACTTGCTTTGGATGGTTTCCTTTCTCCTTAATCAACTTCAACTCTGCCAGAAATGTGGCAACAGCCTTCTTCATTGGCAGACACAGCCTCTCCAGTAAGTTTTTTATTTTTCAGTTCAAACCTATTCCTGAATCTGTGTAACCATCCCTTAATTTCAGTAAATGGCTTGGTGTCACTTGTTTCAGGGGATCCCTTGCTGAAGTCTTTGTATAGGCTCAATGCTTTCTGGCACAACACATCGTCGTCAATCATAGCACGTTTTTTGCTCATGTCTTCCACTCACAAATTTAGTGACTTTTTCATCTTAACTAAGCACTTATCACGCACTGTGGCCATAACTTTTGCAGTTTGAGGTATGACTGCAAAATTAGCACAAATTTCCTTTCCTTCTTCAAAATTTCATGGATAGGAGATTCATTCTTACTGTAGACCTTAGCAAACACAGCATATGATTTTTTTTTCCTTTCCTTATTAAGTTGAGAACTTTCACCTTTTCACTTAAAGGAAGTACTTTATGGCTTCTCTTTGGCATATCCAAATTGCCAGCATCACTACTCTTGCCTTTGGGGGCCATTATCAAGTAAAATAAGGGTTACCTGAACACAAGCACTGCAATACCACAACAGTAGATCTGATAACTGAGATGGTTACTAAGTGACTAACAGGAGGATAGCTTATACAGAGTGGATATGCTAGACAAAGGGATGATTTACATCCTAGGCTGGATGGAATGGGATGGAGCAAGATCTCATCACGTTACTCAAAACGGTGTGTAACTTAAAACTTATGAATTGTTTATTCCTGAAATTTTCCATTTAATATTTTTGGACTGCGGTTTACCACCGGTAACAAACTGTGGAAAGTGAAATTGTGGATAAGGGGGTCTATTGCGTAAGAGACACAGAAAACAAATAGAGAATGGCAGAAATAAGGCCTTCCTTATCAGCACTTACTTTAAAGGTAAATGGATTAAACTCTGTTTTAGTTTCTTAGTGCTTCTTAACAGAAATACTACAAGTGGGTTGCTTTAATGAACATAAATTATTTTTCTTACAGTTTAGGAGGATAGAAATCCAAATTCAGGGTGCTGGTTCTTCTGTCTCTGTTGGCTCTGGGGGAAGTTCCTTGTCTCTTTTTCAGCTTCTGTTCCTTGGTTTCTTGATGATCTTTGTGTGGCATGGCACCTATCTTCCTCCATCTGTGCTTGCTTGCTTCTGTGCTTAATCTCTTTTAGATCTCAAAAATGATTGGCTTAAGACACACCCTACACTGATATGATCTTATTAACATAATAAAGAAAACCCTATTCCCAAATGGGATCACAACCACAGATATAGGGGTTAAGATTTACAACACAAATTTTGGGAGGATGCAATTCAATCCATAACAATCTCAAATCAAAAGGCAGAGATTTGAAGAATGGGAAGGGGGACATGATCCTACTATATGCTGTCTACAAGACACCCATGTTAGAATCAAATATACTAATAGGTTGAAAGTGAAAGGATGAGGGAAATTTTATGCAAATGGTAACAAAAATTGCTATGGTGACAATAATTAATATCAGACAAAATAGATTGATAGTAAAAAGCTGTTACAAGAGATTTTAAAAAGGCCATTTATAATGATAAAAGGACCAATTCATCAAGAAGATATGACAATTACAACTACGTATGCGCCTGACAACAGAACGTCAAAATATATGAAGCAAATATTGACAGAATTGAAGGAAGAAATAGACAGTTTTCCAGTAGTAGCTGGAGACATCAACACACCATTTTCAGTAATGTATGGAACATCTATACAGAAGAACAATAAGGACTTGAACAATATAAACCAAGTAGACCTACCAGACATATATAGAATACTCCACCCAACAACAGCACAATACATATTATTCTCCAGTGCACATGGATCATTCCCCAGGATAGGCCATGTGTTAGATCACAAAACAAGTCTAAATAAGTTTAAGAAGATTGAAATCATACAAAGTATCTTCTCCAACCACAAGAAAATGAAATTAGAATTTAATACAGAAGAAAAAATGGAAAATTCACAAATATGTGGATATTAAACAACTAATTGGTCAAAGAAGAAATTGTAAGGGAAATTACAAAATACTTAGAGAAGAGTGAAAGTTAAAAAACAACATGCTAAAATTTATACGATGCAGTGAATGCATTGCTCAGAGAAATCTATAGCTGTAAATGCCTACAGTAAAAAAGAAGAAATCAATAACCTAACTGCACACCTTAAGAACTAGAAGAAAAAAAAAAAAGAGAGAGAAAATGAAGCCCAAAGCTACCAGAAGAAAGGAATTAATAAAGATTACAGTGAAGATAAATATAATGGAGACCAGAAAAATAATATAATCAACAAAACCAAAAGTTAGTTCTTTAAAAAGATCTATAAAATTGACAAATCTCTGGCTAGAATGACAAACTAAAAAAGAGAGAATATGGAAATAACTAAAATCAGAAATAAATTTGGGGGCATTACTAGTGATCATACAGAAATAAAAAGAATTATAAGAGAATACTACAAGCAATTGTATGCCAAAAAATTAGATAATCTAGATTAAATGGACAAATTCCTAGAAACACACAAATTACCTAAATTGACTCAAGAAGAAATAGAAAAATCTCAAGAAAACCATTAAAAGTGGAGAGATTGAATCAGTAATCAAAAACCTCAAAAAAAAAAAAAAAAAAAAAAAGTCCTAAACCAGATGGTTTCGTTGGGGAATTTTACCAAACACTTAAGGGAGAATTAACATCAACACTTCTCAAACTCAACCAAAAAAAATAGAAGTGAGGAAAACACTTTCTAGCGCACTCTATTAAGCCAGGGTCACTCTGATACCAAAGCCAGATAAAGACTTGTTGGGCAGGTGTACTAACAATGAACTTTCAGCTTTTTTTTACTTGGAAATATCTTCATTTTCCCTTCATTTTTGAAATATAATTTTGGTGGACATAAAATTCTTGATTTACGATGTTTTTTCTTTAAGTGCTTTGAACATATCTCATCCCCCTGTCTTCTGGCCTCCATGGTTTCTAATAAGAAATCAGTTATTAATTTTATTAAGAAACTCTTGTACTTAAGGCTTCACTTTTCTCCTGCTGCTTTCAAGATTCTTTCTTTGGTTTTCAACAGTTTGACTATGTGCTATCTCAGTGTGGGTCTCTTTGCGTTCATCCTAAGTAGGTGTCATGGATTGAATTGTGTCCCCCCCAAAATATGTGTCAACTTGGGTAGGCCATGATTCCCAGTATTGTGCGATTGTCCACCATTTTGTCATCTTATGCAATTTTCCTGTGTGTTGTAAATCCTACCTCTCTGATGTTAATGAGGCATGATTAGAGGCAGTTATGTTAATGAGGCAGGACTCAATCTACAAGATTACATTGTGTCTTAAGCCAATCTCTTTTGAGATATAAAAGAGAGAAGTGAGCAGAGAGATGGAGGGACCTCATACCACCAAAAAAGCAGGGCCAAAAGCAGATAGTGTCCTTTGGACCTGGGGTTTCTGCACTGAGAAGCTCCTAGACCAGGGGAAGATTGAGGGCAAGGACCTTCCTCCAGGGCTGAAGGAGAGAGAGAAAGCCTTCCCCTGGAGCTGGTGCCCTGAATTCAGACTTCTGGCCTACAAGACTATGAGAGAATAAATTTCTCTTTGTTAAAGCCATCCACTTGCAGTATTTCTGTTACAGCAGCGCTAGATAACTAAGACAATGGGGTTCATTTAGCTTCTTGGATGTATACATTCATGTATTCTAACAAATTTGCAAATTTTTTAACCACTGTTTCTTCTAATATTCTTTCTGCCTCTTTCTCTGTCTCCTGTCCTTCTGGGACTCCTATTATGCATATCTTGGTGTGCTTGATAGTACCCCACTGATTTCTTAGGCTCTATTGTATTTATTTTTTTATTCTTTCTCCTTTCTGCTTCTCAGACTGGATAATTTCAATTGAGCTATCTTCAGGTTAGCAGATTCTTTCTTCTGTCTTCTCAAATCTGATGGTGAAATCCTCTAATTCATTTTTTTATTTCACTCATTCTACCTTTTAGCTTTAGAATTCCTATTTGGTTTCTTTATATAATTTCTGTCTTTTTGTTGATATTCTCTCTTTGGTGATACTTTGTTCTCATGATTTCCTTTATTTCTTTGCCCATGGTTTCCTTTAGCTCTCCTGGAATATTTAAAGCAATTTAAAGTATTTCCCTAGTAAGTTGAATGTCTGCACTTCCACAGAGATAATTTGTGTTCATTTATTTTTTTTTTTCCTATACATGGGCCATACTTTTTGTTTCTTTGCATGCCTTGTAATTTTTTTTTGTGAAAACTGGACATTTTGAATATTATAACATGGTAACTCTGGAAATCAGGTTCTTATCCCTCATCAAAATTTATTGTTATTGCTTTCCATGGGTTGTAGTTGCTTTATGTTTAGTGACTTCACTAAACTATTTTAAAAACTGCATTCTTCATCATGTGTAGTCTCTGAAGTTTCTGTTCCTTTAGCTTGTGATCACCTAGTGGTTCAATAAAGAATTCCTTAAACTCCTTCAGCAGGGGGCGGGGGCGGGGGCGGGGGAGGGAAGGGAAAGAAAAGGAAGGGAAGAGAGAAGAGAAGATAAAAAGAAAATAGGAAAGAACTCTCCCAGTCTTTGCTGATTGCCTCTGTGTTGGGCACTTCTTCAGTACTTAGCCAGTTCACTTAAAACTCTGGCTTAGCCTTCAGCTCTTGCTTGTGCTGAGCCTAAAGATCATGGGAAGTAAAAGCTTAGGGCCTTTTCATATATCTTCTGAGCATGTGGCCTGCCATGGCATGTGTATGGCTTTCTGTATTCCCCATTATATGTGGGAGTTGTTTAAAGTCTTAATTTTCCAAAGTAGCTCTTTCCCCAATATTTCCTCCAAGGCTTTTAGTGTGTCTATTATTTGCCCACTCAGGTTTCTGATTCCAGAGCTTATTTTCATTGTGCTCTGAATAAACACATTGGTTTTGGCTGGTTTGTCAAGAAATAAAAGGGCAAATAATGTCTTAAGAAGACCAAAGATCTTCTATTGTAAATTCAGTAAATCTCTTTGCGCATTACCAAATACACCTTAGCACTCTAAATAATGAGAAGCTCCATCTTAGCAGGGTAAGAGTATCTTGTAGACAGCCCTAAGTCAAAAGGTATCAAGGTGTTTCTGAAAGTTTGGACGTAGGCTGGAATAATTGTTTTGGGATGCTTTAATGTTAATGGAAGGAGCACTGGATGGCTCAATAGTTAAGTGCTCAGCTACTAACCCAAAAGTTCAAACACACCCAGCTGCTTCATGCATGAAAGACCTGGTGATCTTCTTCCATAAAGATTACAGCCTGGGAACTCCTACGTGGCACTTCTACTCTCTCCTATAGGGTTTCTATAGGATCACTATGAGCTACACACTATGAATCCACTGCACGGCATGCAACAACAACATTATTTGCCCCAACTCTAGTCTTTTTCCTCAGGCAATAGTGATTTGTTCATTTGCCTTTCAATGTTTTCCAGGAACATCCTTTGCTCAGCCAGTCCTGAGTTAGAGAAATAAAGGCAAGCATCTTGTGTCAGTCCTTCAGAGAAACTCGACAGATCAAAAGAGACAAATGCAATTCCTGGGGAATAAGGCCTTCTCTTCTCCCTCTAGAACCAGGAACCCACTCTGGGAATATAAGCTGCTATCTATAAGACAGCTATTGCACCTAGGAGGGGTTTACAGCAAGCATAAATTAAGACACCACAAAGCTCTGCCACCATGTTTAAGGAGACATCTTCTTGATTTGGTATTCACTTAGTTGCTATAGACCTTTGCCTATTTTCCAGAGTTCTTACAAAGTTGATTCTGATAGTTTTTGCTCATTTTTGATGATGGGCAGGCTCTTGGAGCTCAATTCTCCAACATTTTGTCTGATGTCCAAAATTCTTAATAATTTTTTTAGCAGTGGTCCTTACATTTTCATTTTGCAGTGGGCTCTGCATATTATGTGGCTGGCCCTGCCTCTAAGGCTCTTCAACCATCTCTACAATTTTTCTGCCTCTCGTACTTGTCACTCTTGCACCATTCCTGTAGTAAGCCCATGCCAGGGTTCAAAGGTCTCTTCCCCTGGTGCTGGCTTAATGCTCAAATGTGAATCATCAGAACTTCTGACAATGTATGGCCTCAATAACGGTGTGAAAAAATAATGGTGTAGATAACATCAAATATATTTTGTTCTTACATCCAAGACCAATTTTTTGGAAATTTTTAAGTGGCTTTTAAAGATAAGCAGTAATCCTCAAATAAATTTTGTATACCACTCAGGATTCTGGTCATCCTCTCTCTGAAAGAGGGTTTTTATTTTCATGCTGTTTTATTAGAGATAAGCTTGTCGATTAGTTTTCATAGACCTCCATTCTCAGCAACTTCCCAAGGATCCCAGTACCTCAAATACAAGAAAGTTTCGCTGACTTAATTGTTCATCAAGCCCCACACTACACTTTTCTCTCACCCTCCCCCAAATACACAAAGTATCTGTTTCCTGTTTAAGCATCTCCAGGCTTCTCTTTGTCTTAGTCACAACCAGTAAGTACTGCCACCATTGCCAACAACAAATTATAACATGGGATGGGTTAATTTTTACTCCCCCCGCTATGAGTCGTAATTGACTTGATGGCAATGGGTTTGGTTTTGTTTTTTTTTTTTTGTATCAGTTAAGATGCTTTCAGTTTCAAATATCAGAAGACCAACATGAATGCTTAAATAATGAGGAAATTTATTATCTCATGTAACAAGAACTCCAGAGACAGAAGGATTTCAGAATTGGTTAATTGACTCACGACATCATCAAAGACTCAGATTCTTTCCATGTTTATGCTCTGTCATCCTCGGTGTGTTGCTTTTTCTCCTAAAACTGGCTTTCATCATGATCTTATAATTCCTGCTACTATCACAGGCACAATTTTTAGATAGCAATATCCAGAAGCAGAAAAAGGTCTTTCTCCTCAGTCTTGTAAGGGTAGAGAAATTATATCTAGAAGTCACCTTCCTAAACCAATCACTGGCTAAGGAAACTAAATTACCATGCTAAATTTAGACTAGTCAAGATTTTTCTCTCCCCTCCCATACACCCAACTGGTAAGGTATCCAACCTTCCTTAAATCACATGACTACAGATAACATCAACAAAGTAGAGGTTAAGTTACCAAAGAAGAAGAAAGGGGATGTTATGGATTGAATTATGTCCCCGAAAATATGTGTTTTAAATCAGAAGCTGTATACCTGTGGTTATAATCCCATTTGGGAATGGGTTGTCTTTGTTGTGTTAATGAGGCAAGATTAGTGTAGGGTGTATCTTCAGTAAATTTATCTTTCTTTTTTTTTAATTTTTATTGCGCTTTAAATGAAAGTTTACAAATCAAGTCGGACTCTCATAAAAAAATTTATAAACACCTTGCTATTTTTTTTCCACATACTCCTAATTGCTCTCCCCCTAATGAGACAGCACGCTCCTTCCCTCTGCTCTCTCTTTTCATATCCATTCGGCCAGCTTCTGACCCCTTCTACCCTCTCAACTCCCCTTCAGACAGGAGAGGCCAACGTAGTCTCATGCATCTACTTGATTCAAGAAGCACGTTCTTACCCAGTATCATTTTCTATCCCATAGTCCAGTCCAATCCCTCACTAAGAGTTGACTTTGGGAATGGTTCCTGTCTTGCACTAACAGAAGGTCTGGGGACCATGTCCTCCAGGGACCTTCTAGTCTCAGTCAGACCATTAAGTCTGCTCTTTTTTATGAGAATCTGGGGTCTGCATCCCAATGCTCTCCTCTTCCCTCAGGGGTTCTCTGTTGTGTTCCCCGTCAGGGCACTTATCGGTTGTAACCGGGCACCATCTAGTTCTTTTGGTCCCAGGCTAACGTATTTTCTGCTTTATGTGACCCTTTTTACCTCTTGGACTCATAATTACCTGGTGTCATTGGCGTTCTTCACTCTCCTTTGCTCCAGGTGGGTTGAGACCAATTGATGCATCTTAGATGGCCCCTTCCTAGTGTTTAAGACCCCAGACGCCACTCTTCAAAGTGGGATGCAGAATGTTTTCTTAATAGATTTTATTATGTCAATTGACTTAGATGTCCCCTGAAACCGTGGTCCCCAAACCCTTGCCTATGCTACACTGACCTTCAAAGTGTTCAGTTTATTAAGGAAACTTCTTTGCTTTTAGATTAGTCCAGTTGTGCTGACCTCTCCTGTATTGTGTGTTGTCTTTCCCTTCACCTAAAATAGTTCTTATCTGCTATCTAATTAGTGAAAACCCTCTCCATCCCTCACTTCCTCCCTTCCCCCTCTCATAACTAGCAAAGAATATTCTCTTCTCTGATTAAACTGTTTCTCGAGTTCTTGTAATAGTGGGCTTATACAATATTTGTCCTTTTGCACCTGACTACTCTCAGCATAATGCCTTCCAGATTCCTCCATGTTATGACATATTTCAGGATTTATCATCGTTCTTTATCGATGCATAATATCCCATTGTGTGAATATACCATAATTTATTTATCCATTCATCTGTTGATGGGCACCTTGGTTGCTTCCATCTTTTTGCTATTGTAAACAGTGCTGCAATGAACATGGTTGTGCATACATCTGTTCATGTAAAGGCTCTTATTTCTCTGGGATATATTCCGAAGACTGGAATTACTGGATTGTATGGGAGTTCTATTTCTAGCTTTTTAAGGAAGTGCCAAATCGATTTCCAAAGTGGCTGTACCATTTTACATTCCCACCAGCAGTGTATAAGTATTCCAGTCTCTCCACACCCTCTCCAACATTTATTATTTTGTGTTTTTTCTATTAATGACAGCCTTGCTGGAGTGAGATGGAATCTCATTGTAGTTTTGGTCTGCATTTCTCTAATGGCTAATGATTGTGAGCATTTCCTCATGTATCCGTTAGCTACCTGAATGTCTTCCTAAGTGAACTGTCTGTTCATATGCTTTGCCCATTTTTAATTGGGTTATTTGTCTTTCTGTGGTTGAGTTTTTGCAGTATCATGTAGATTTTAGAGATCAGACACTGATCGGAAATGTCATAGCCAAAAACTTTTTCCCAGTCTGTAGGTAATCTTTTTACTCTTTTGGTGAAGTCTTTGGATGAGCATAAGTGTTTGATTTTTAGACACTCCCAGTTATCTAGTTTCTCTTCTGCATTGTTAATAATGTTTTGTATAGTGTTGGATAGTGTTTATGCCATGTATTAGGGCTTCTAACATTGTTTCGATTTTTTATTCCATGATCTTCATCATTTTAGATTTTATATTTAGGTCTTTGATCCATTTTGAGTTATTTTTTGTGCATGGAGTGAGTTATGGGTCTCGTTTCATTTTTTTGCAGATGGATATCCAGTTATGCCAGCACCATTTGTTAAAAAAGGCTGTCTTTTCCCCATTTAACTGACTTTGGGCCTTTGTCAAATATCACCTGCTCATATGTGGATGGATTCATGTCTGGATTCTCAACTCTGTTCCATTGGTCTCTGTATCTGCTGTCGTACCACTACCAGGCTGTTTTAACTACTGTGGAGGTATAATAGGTTCTAAAATGAGGTAGAGTGACGGCTTGCACTTTGTTCTTCTTTTTCAGTAATGGTTTACTTTTCCAGGGCCTTTTTCCCTCCCATATAAAGTTGGTGATTTGTTTCTCCATCTCATTAAAAAGTGTCCTTGGAATTTGGCCTGGAATTGCATTGTATTGACAGATCACTTTTGGTGGAATAGACATTTTTACAACGTTCAGTCTTTCTATCCATGTGCAAGGAATGATTTTCCACTTAGGTGGTTTTCTTTTTGTTTCTTACAGTACTGTCTTGTAGTTTTCTATGTTTAGGTCTTTTACAACTCTGGTAAGGTTTATTCCTAAGTATTTCATCTTCTTGGGGGCTACTGTAAATGGTATTGATTTGATGATTTCCTTTTCAATGTTCTTTTGGTTGGTCTAGAGGAATCCAATTGAATTTTTTACCTTTATCTTGTATCCTTATGCTCTGCCGAACTCTTCTATTAGTTTCAGTACTTTTCTTGAGGATTCCTTAGTGTTTTCTGTGTATAAGATCATGTCATCTGCAAAAAGAGATACTTTTACTTCTTCTTTGCCAATCTGAATGCCCTTTATTTCTTTATCTAGCCTAATTGCTCTGGCTAGGACCTCTCGCACAATGTTGATTATCGAGTGGTGGTAAATGGCATCCTTGTCTGGTTCCCGATCTCAAGGGGAATGCTTTCAGATTCTCCCCATTTAGGATGATGCTGGCTGTTGGCTTTGTATAAATGCTCTTTATTATGTTGAGGAATTTTCCTTCTATTCCTCCTTTGCTGAGAGTTTTTTTTTTTATCATGAATGGGTGTCGAACTTTGTTAAATGCCTTTTTCTGCATCAACTGATAAAATCATGTGGTTCTTGTCTTTTGTTTTATTTATATGATGGATTACATTAATTGCGTTTGTAATGTTGAACCATCCCTGCATACCTGGTATGAATCCCACTTGGTCATGGTGAGTTATTTTTTTGATATGTTGTTAAATTCCATTGGCTAGAATTCTTTTGAGGATTTTTGCAACTAAGTTCATGAGCGATATAGGTCTATAATTTTCTTTTGGTGTCTTTACCTCGTTTTGTTATCAGGGATATGCTAGCTTCATAGAATGAGTTTGGGAGTATTCCATTCTTTTCTATGTTCTGAAGTACCTTTAGTAGTAGTGGTGTTAACTCTTCCCTGGAAGTTTGGTTGAACTCTGCAGTGAAGTTTTCCAGGCCAGAGCTTTTTTTTTGTTGGGAGTTTTTGGGTTCCCTTTTCAATCTCTTCTTTAGCTATGGGTCTATTTCGTTGATCTACCTCTTTTGTGTTAGTTTTGTGTCACTTCGGCCAATGGTTTGTCAATTTTGTTAATTTTTTCAAAGAACCAGCTTTTGGTCTTGTTAACTCTTTCAATTGTTTTTCTATTTTCTATTTCATTTAGTTCTGCTCTAATTTTTGTTACTTGGATCCTTCTGGTGCCTGAGGGTTTCTTTTGTTGTTCTCTTTCTATTTGCTCAAGTTGTAGGGATAAGTCCTTAATTTGGGCCCTTTCTTCTTTTTGTATCTGTGCATTTATTGAAATAAATTGACCTCTGAGCACTGCTGTCTCTGTGTCGCAAACGTTCTGATAGGAAGTGTTTTCATTCTCATTGGATTCTATGAATTTCTTTGTCCCATCCTTAACGTCTTCTATAACGCAGTGTTTTTTGAGCAGTGCATTGTTTAGTTTCCAAGTGTTTGGTTTCTTTTCCCTGCTTTTTCTGTTATTGATTTCTACTTTTATGGGCTTTTGGTCAGAGAAGATTCTTTGTAATATTTCAATGTTTTAGATTCTGTTAAGGCTTGCTTTATGACCTAATATGTGGTCTATTCTAGAGAATGTTCCATGTGCATTGGAAAAGAAAGTATACTTGGCTGCTGTTGGGTGGAGTGTTCTGTATATGTCTATAAGGTCAAGTTGGCTGATTGTGTCATTGAGATTTTCTGTGTCTTTATTGAGCTCCTTTCTGTATGTCCAATCCTTCAACAAAATTGTTGTGTTGAAGCCTCCTACTATAATTGTGGAGTTGTCTATCTCACTTTTCAATGCTGTTTCAGTTTGTTTTCTGTATCTTACAGCCCTGTCATTGGGTGCATAAATATTTATTATGGTTATATCCTCCTGGTATGTTCTCCCTTTAATCATTACATAGTGTCCCTCCTTATCCTTTGTGGTGGATTTAACTGTCAAGTCTATTTTGTCAGAAATTAATATTGCCACTCCTGTTCTTTTTTGATTATTGTTTGCTTGATATATTTTTTCCATCCTTTTGAGTTTTAGTTTGTTTGTGTTTTAAGTCTAAGGTGTGTCTCTTGTAGGCAGCATATAGACGGATCGTGTTTTTTTTTAAATTCATTCTGCCAC
Organism: Elephas maximus indicus; assembly: GCF_024166365.1. Taxonomy (NCBI): domain Eukaryota; kingdom Metazoa; phylum Chordata; class Mammalia; order Proboscidea; family Elephantidae; genus Elephas; species Elephas maximus. The sequence continues at coordinate 94,024,061 of NC_064846.1, read as the reverse complement.
TGTCTCTTTATCGTGCATTTAGTCCCTTTACATTCAGTGTAATTATAGATAGGTATGCTCTCATTTTGATGTCTTTTTTTGTGTGTTGTTGACAGTTTTTTTCCTCAGTTAATTTTTTGTGCTGAGTAGTTTATCTTTTTATATTGTCTTTTCCTCTTATTCGCTGCTGTTGATTTAGTTTCTAGTGAGTCTGTATTTTTTTCTTGCATTTTATTTTGATGAGTAGGATACTTTGTCACCTTTGTGGTTACCTTAATATTTACCCCTGTATTTCTAAGTTTAAATCTGACTTTTATTTCTTTATATAGCCTTGTCTGCCTCTCCATACGAAAAATCTATGACTACATTTCTTAGTCCCTCTTTATTATTTTAATGTTATCTTCTTTTACATAATGATATCGCTGTTTCCCTGTTTTGAGTGTTTTTTAATCTTGATTTATTTTTGTGGTTTCCCTGTATGGGTTGACTTCTGATTGCTCTGCCCAGTGTTCTAGTCTTGGGTTCATGCTTGAGATTATTGATTTTCTAACCAAAGAACTCCCTTTAGTATTTCTTCTAGTTTTTGTTTAGTTTTTACAAATTCCCTAAAATTCTGTTTATGTGGAAATGTCCTAATTTCACCTTCATATTTGAGAGACTGTTTTGCTGCATATACGATGCTTGGCTGGCAATTTTTTTCCTTCAGTGTTTTATATAAGGCGTCCCATTACCTTCTTGCCTACATGGTTTCTGCCGAGTAGTCCGAGCTTAGTCTTATTGACTCTCCTTTGTAGGTGACTTTTTGTTATCCCTACCTGCTCTTAAAATTCTCTCTTTATTTTTGGTTTTGGCAAGTTTGGTTATAATATGTCTTGGTGACTTTCTTTTAACATCTACCTTATGTGGAAATCGATGAGCATCTTGGATAGATATCTTCTCATCTTTCATGATATCGGGGAAGTTTTTTGCCAACAAATCTTCAACAATTCTCTCTGTATTTTCCATTATCCCTCCCTGTTCTGGTACTCCAATCACTCGTAGGTTATTTCTCTTGATAGAGTTCCACATGACTCTTAAGGTTTCTTCATTTTTTTATAATTCTTTTATCTGATTTTTCTTCATATATATTGGTGCAAGTGCTTTATCTTCAGGGGCACTAATTCTGCCTTCCTCTTCCTCAATTCTGCGCCTCTGACTTTCTATTGAGTTGTCTAATTTTGTAATTTTGTTGTTAACCTTCTGAATTTCTGATTGCTGTTTCTCCATGGATTCTTGCAGCTTATTAAATTTTTCCTTATGTTCTTGAATAACCTTTCTAATTTCTTTAAGTGTTTTATCTGTGTTTTCCTTGGTTTGTTCTGCATATTGCCTTATCTCCTTTCTGATGTCTTGAAGAGTTCTGTATATTAACCTTTTGTATTCTGCATCTGGTAATTTCAGGAAGCACCTTCATCCAGAAGATCCTTTGATTCTCTGTGTTGATAACTTGTTGAAGTAATCATGATCCGTTTCTTTACGTGGTTTGATATTGACTGTTTTCTCTGAGCCATCTATTAGTTATTACATGAGTTTATTTTCTGTTTGCTTACCATATTGTAGCTTCTTTTTCTTGCTTTGTTTTGTTCTGTTTTGCCCAAATGGGTTGCTTGAGCGAGCTAGCTTGATTATTTTTGCCTTTGGAGCTCTGACATCCTGTCACCAGGTGGCTGGATCTGTTTTCAGGTATATAAGCTTATGAGTTCGTTCACTTTTCTTGTGTGGATTCAGCTCAGGTGTCCAGGTAGCTGGTCATCATGTGTATGATACAATCTCTGTCATACAGTCTTAGAGGAGCAGGGGTGTGTGGTGTAGGTATCATGCTCTGAACAAGTCAGGTGGCTGAGAACCATCCCCCAAGTGTCTCTGAGGAAAGTGTGTCCCTATTACCTAGAGTGTACAGGTGGGTGGGTTCTACGGACGGACCATGGACACCCAATGCTTTTGGTTGTAAGGGCTGGGTGGTACCAGTTATCCTTTGATCCCTGTCGTGGGTGGCTGGGTGACCTGAATGGAGCCACCAGTCCTTAGGCCCCTGATGTGGGCAGGTGAGGACCCTGTTTAATAGGGAAAGCGGTGTCAAATATCAAACACCCACCTCTCCACCACACAGCTGAAACAGTTGCAGTCTGCCAGCAAGGGCCTATTCTCCTGAAATAGGCCCACACAGGTCCGTGCAGGGGGGAAAGGTATTCGAAGTCCACAGAACGTTTATGTCTGGACAGGATCTGCTTCTGTCCTGAGCTCCCCTGGTTAGTGGAGCTGGCAAATTATCTTTTCTCTGTGATGTGAATTCATTCCTTCTCCAAAGCCGGGAGTATGGCTCAGTGTGCTCAAAGGGGTCTATCTCGGGCCCAGGGAAATCAACAACCACCGAAGCTGGCTTGGGGTGGGGAGGTGTGGTAAAATATATGCAAGTACTTAGCTTTTGCTGAGAGCGCTGTTCTTCCCTGGTCCTGGAGATGTGACTAGGCTGTGTGCTGGCTGCTTCTCCCTAAGGAAACTGCAGCCGAACTCTACTACCGGCCCTCTGCAGCTGCTCCCGGGAATGATGCCTGAGGGATTCCAGTGATTCAGGTCCAGCAACTTCTCTCCACTTCTAAACCACCTCTCTCTCCCCCTTCCACTCGCTCTGTTTTCTAACTTTGCCTTTGATGTTCAGAGCTCCTAGCTTGTCATAAATATAATCGTTTCACTTGATTTTTTGGGTCTTTGTTGTAAGAGGGATTGCTGGAAACATCTGGCTATTCCACCATCTTGACCCTGCCTCGAGTCAATCTCTTTTGAGATGCAAAAGAGAGTGAACAAATGAGCAGAGCAGAGACAGGGGAAGAGAGGTGTCAAGCCAAATGAACATTGCCCAGAAGCAGAAGCTCAGAAGAGACAAGGACCTTCCTCTGGAACTGAAAGAGAGAGAAAGCGTTCCCCTCGGGCTGCCACCCTGAATTCAGTCTTCTAGCCTCCTAAACTGTAAGAAGATAAATTTTTGTTTGTTAAAGCCATCTACTTGAGATATTTCTGTAATAGCTGCATTAGATAACTAATACAGGGGAAAAGTATCAGGTAACTACTCCATTATTCTAGTGATTTGTTGGCCATCAGTAATAAAGTAAAAGGAAATAGTAGAGAAAGGTCTGGATCCTTTCTAAGGGTATTAATATGCTCATGGCACATGTCATTGTCTCAAGATTCACAAGTTACTATGTCCCAGATTAGTAACTTTACACTTTAGGGTGCAAATAACATCACCCCAGTAGTCTCCCACAATATAAATCTTGGAAATTTTTTGTCTGTTGTGAGAGAGTGTGTAGGCACTATTGTTATTATTTTTAATATATTTTGCTCCCCGCTTTCCAGAGCACAAGGCAAGATTGAACTTCCCTGCCCCTTTGAGGTGAGAAATAGTCACATGACTTGCTTTAGCTAATGAAAAATAGAAGTGACATGTATCACATCTAGGAGGAAAGTTCAAGAGCCAGCATACAATTTTTCCCTTCCTTTCTCACTTCTGTGATGATCATGGAAACACATGTAAGGTAAAGCCTTCATTATCTTGTTCCCTGAGTGACTAAAATGAACAAAGTCTCTTGGTGGAGCATAAGCAAGAAATAAACTTTTGTTATGCCAAGGCACAGAGACTGTGGTTAATTTGTTACTGTAGAATAATCTAGACAATTGTGAGTAGTAGTTGTTGTTATTGTTGCTAGGTGTCATTGAGTCAGTTCCGATTTATAGCACCCCTATGTCCAACAGAATGAAACGCTGCCCCGTCCTGAGTCATCCTCACAATCATTGTTATGCTTGAGCCCATTTTTGCAGCCACTGTGTAAATCCATTTCGTTGAAGGACTTCCTCTTTTTTGCTGACCCTCTACCAAACACGATATACTTCTCCAGGGACTGGACCCTCCTGGTAACATATCCAAAGTATGTGAGATGAAGTCTCGCCATCCTCACTTCCAAGGAGCCTTATAGCTATGCTTCTTCCAAGACTGACTTGTTCGTCCTTCTGGCAGTCCATGGGATATTCAATATTCTTCACCAACACCATAATTCAAACGCATAAATTCTTCTTCGGTCTTCCTTATTCCTTGTCCAGCTTTTGAATGCCTATGAGGTGATTGACAATATCATGGCTTGGGTCAGTGCACCTTAGTTCTGAAAGTGACATCTTTGCTTTTCAACGCTTTTAAGAGATCTTTTGCAGTAGATTTTCCCAATGCAATATGTTGTTTTATTTCATGACTGCTGCTTCCATGGGCATAGATTGTGGATCCAAGTAAAATTAAATCCTTGAAAACTTTAATATTTTCTCCATTTATCATGATGTTGCTTATTGGACCAGTTGTGATAATTTTTGTTTTCTTTGTGTTGAAGTGTAATCCATACTGAAGGCTGTAGCCCTTGATGTTCATCAGTAAGTGCTTCAAGTCCTCTTCACTTTCAGCAAGCAAAGCTGTGTCATCTGCACGTCGAAGGTTGTTAATGAGTCTTCCTCCAGTCCTGATGCTGCTTTCTTCTTCATATAGTCCAGCTTCTCAGATTATTTGCTCAGCATACAGATTGAGTAAGTATGGCTAAAGGATACAGCCCTGACACACACCTTTCTTGATTTTAAACTACACAGTATCCCCTTGTGCTGTTTGAAAGACTGCATCTTGGTCTATGTACAGGTTTCTCATGAGCACAATTAAGTGTTCTGGAATTCCCCTCCTTCACAATATTATCCATAATTAGCTATGATCCACACAGTTGAATGCCTTTGGATAGTCAATAAAATGAAAGTAAATATCTTTCTTGTATTCTCTGCTTTCAGCCAAGATCCATCCCTCATTTCATGTCCTCTTCTGAATTATTTTTCTGAATTTGGCTTGAATTTCCGTTGGTTCCCTGTCAATATACTGCTGCAACCATTTTTTAATGATCTTCAGCAAAATTTTACTTGAGTGTGACATTAATGATATTGTTCAATAGTTTCCACATTCAGTTGGATCACCTTTCTTGGGAATAGACACAAATGTGGATCTCTTCCAGTCAGTAGGCCAGGTAGCTGTCTTCCAAATTTCTTGGCATAGGCAAGTGAGTAACACCAGCGCTGCATCCATTTGTTGAAACATCTCAATTGGTATTCCATCAGTTCCTGGAGCCTTGTTTTTCACCAATGCCTTCAGTGCAGCTTGGACTTCTTCCTTCAATACCATCTATTCTTTGTCATGTGCTACCTCCTGAAAAGATTGAATGTCAGCCAATTCTTCTTGGTACAGTGACTCTATAGTCCTTCCATCTTTTGATGCATTCTGTGTTGTTCAGTATTTTGCCCATCAAACTAATAAATAAATAAATAAATGAAAACCAAACCCACTGCTGTTGAGTGGATTCCAACCCATAGCAACCCTGTAGGACAGAATAAAACTGCTTCATAGAGTTTCTAAGTCTGTAAGTCCTTACAGAAATTGAATGCCACATCTTTCTCTGGCGGGCAGCTGATGGGTTAGAATTGCCCTGTTAGTGCTTATCCACTGCACTAACAGGGCTCCTATTTTGCCCATAGAATCCTTCAAAATTGCAACTCAAGGCTTGAAGTTTTTCTTTAGTTTTTTCAGCTTGAGAAATGCTGTTCATATTCTTCCGTTTTGGTTTTCTAACTCCAGGTCTTTTCACATGTCATTATAATACTTTACTTTGTTTTCTTCAGCCTCCCTTTGAAATCTTCTATTCAGCTCTTTATTTTATCATTTCTTCCACTTACTTTAGCTACTCTATGTTTAAGAGCAAGTTTCAGAATCTCTTCTGACATCCATTTTGGTCTTTTCTTTCTTTCCTGTTGTGATGGTTAAGGTTGTGTGTCAACTTGGCTGGGCCATGTTTCTAAGGGGTTTGGCAGTTGTATGATGTGATCACTTCCATGAGGAGATTTGATATAATGTGATCACCTCCATGATGGCATCTGCTGTGAGTAGCCAATCAGTAGAATGGGATTTTCCTTGGGTGTGTGGGCTGCATTGAATATAAGTGGACATTCTGGAAAGGCTCATGGGCTTTTGCTCGCTCTGAGTCCTGCAGCTGGCTGCTGTTTGTGTGACCTCTGGTTCTTGTAGCTTGAGCTAGCAGCCTACCAATCTTGTCTGTCAATCTTGGGATTTGCTGATCTTCGCAGCCTATGAACAAGAGTCCTGCTCTCTGACCTGCTGATCTTGGGTTCTCTGTTGTTGTTGTTAGGTGCCGTCGAGTCAGTTCCGACTCATAGCGACCTTATGCACAATAGAACGAAACACTGCCCGGTCCTGTGCCATCCTTACAATCGTTGCTATGCTTAATCTCATTGTTGCAGCCACTGTGTCAATCCACCTCGTTGAGGGTCTTCCTCTTTTCCACTGACCCTGCACTCTGCCAAGCATGATGTCCTTCTCCAGGGACTGATCCCTCCTGACAACATGTACAAAGTATGTAAGATGCAGTCTCGCCATCCTTGCTTCTAATGAGCATGCTGGTTGTACTTCTTCTAAGACAGATTTGTTCGTTCTTTTGGCAGTCCATGGTATATTCAATATTCTTCGCCAACACCACAATTCAAAGGCGTCAATTCTTCGGTCCTCCTTTCACATGCCCAGCTTTCACATGCATATGATGTGATTGAAAATACCATTGCTTGGGTCAGGCGCACCTTAGTCTTCAAGGTGACATCTTTGCTCTTCAACACTTTAAAGAGGTCCTTTGCAGCAGATTTACTCAATGCAATGCGTCTTTTGATTTCTTGACTGCTGCTTCCATGGGTGTTGATTGTGGATCCAAGTAAAATGAAATCCTTGACAACTTCAATCTTTTCTCCGTTTATCATGATGTTGCTCATTGGTCCAGTTGTGAGGATTTTTGTTTTCCTTATGTTGAGGTGCAATCCATACTGAAGGCTGTGGTCTTTGATCTTCATTAGTAAGTGCTTCATATCCTCTTCACTTTCAGCAAGCAAGGTTGTGTCATCTGTATAACGCAGGTTGTTAACGAGTCTTCTTCCAATCCTGATGCCCCGTTCTTCTTCATATAGTCCAGCTTCTTGGATTATTTTCTCAGCATACAGATTGAATAGGTGTGGTGAAAGAATACAACCCTGGCACACACCTTTCCTGACTTTAAACCAATCAGTAACCCCTTGTTCTGTACGAACAACCGTCTCTTGGTCTGTGTAAAAGTTCCTCATGAGCACAATTAAGTGTTCTGGAATTCCCATTCTTTGCAACATTATCCACAGTTTGTTATGATCTACACAATTGAATGCCTTTGCATAGTCAATAAAACACAGGTAAACATCCTTCTGGTATTCTCTGCTTTCAGCCAGGATCCATCTGACATCAGCAATGATATTCCTGGTTCCATGTCCTCTTCTGAAACCGGCCTGAATTTCTGGCAGTTCCCTGTTGATATACTGATGTAGCCGCTTTTGAATGATCTTCAGCAAAATTTTCCTTGAGTGCGATATTAATGATATTGTTCTATAATTTCCACATTCAGTTGGATCACCTTTCTTGGGAATAGGGACAAATATGGATCCTTCCAGTCAGTTGACCAGGAAGTTGTCTTCCATATTTCTTGGCATAGACGAGCGAGCACCTCCAGCGCTGCACCTGTTTGTTGAAACATCTCAATTGATATTCCATCAATTCCTGAAGCCTTGTTTTTTGCCAATGCCTTCAGAGCAGCTTGGACTTCTTCCTTCAGTACTATCAGTTTCTGATCATATGCCACCTCTTGAAATGGTTGAACATCGACTAATTCTTTTTGGTATAATGACTCTGTGTATTCCTTCCAACTTCTTTTGATGCTTCTTGAGTCATTTAATATTTTCCCTATGGAATCCTTCACTATTGCAACTTGGGCCTTGAATTTTTTCTTCAATTCTTTCAGCTTGAGAAATGCCAAGTGTGTTCTTCCCTTTTGGTTTTCCATCTCCAGCTCTTTACATATATCATTATAATACTTCACTTTTTCTTCTCGAGAGGCCCTTTGAAATCTTCTGTTCAGTTTTTTTACTTCATCAATTCTTCATTTTGCTTTAGCTCCTCCACATTCAAATGTTTCAGAGCCTCCTCTGACATCCGTCTTGGTCTTTTCTTTCTTTCCTGTCTTTTCAATGACCTCTTGCTTTCTTCATGGATGATGTCCTTGATGTCATTCCACAACTCGTGTGGTCTGGGGTCACTAGTGATCAATGCGTCAAATCTATTCTTCAAATGGTCTGTAAATTCAGGTGGGATATACTCAAGGTCATATTTTGGCTCTCCTGGACTTGCTCTCATTTTCTTTAGTTTCAGCTTGAACTTGCATATGAGCAATTGATGGTCTGTCCCACAGTCGGCCCCTGACCTTGTTCTGACTGATGATATTGAGCTTTTCCATCATCTCTTTCCACAGATGTAGTCAATTTGATTTCTGTGTGTTCCATCTGCCGAGGTCCAAGTGTATAGTCATCGTTTATGTTGGTGAAAGAAGGTATTTGCAATGAAGAAGTCATTGGTCTTGCAAAATTCTATCATTCGTTCTCTGGCATTGTTTCTATCACCAAGGCCATATTTTCCAACTACTGATCCTTCTTCTTTGTTTCCAACTTTCACATTCCAATCGCCAGTAATTATCAATGCATCTTGATTGCCTGTTCGATCAATTTCAGACTGTAGCAGCTGATAAAAATCTTCTATTTCTTCATCTTTGGCTCTAGTGGTTGGTGTGTAAATTTGAATAATAGTCGTATTAACTGCTCCTCCTTGTAAAAAAAAAAAACTTGTAGGCGTATGGATATTTTCCTATCACTGACAGTGTTATACTTCAGGATACATCTTAAAATGTTCTTTTTGACGATGAATGCAACACCATTCCTCTTCAAGTGTCTGTCAGTTTGTCGTACTGTGGGGGCTTGGGTGTTGCTGTGAAGCTGGAAGCTATGCCGCCAGTATTCAGATACTAGCAGGGTCACCCATGGAGGACAGGTTTCAGCTGAGCTTCCAGACTAAGACAGACTAGGAAGAAGGACCCCGGCAGTCTACTTCTGGAAAGCATTAGCCAGTGAAAACCTTATGAATAGCAGCAGAACATTGTCTGATATAGTGCTGGAAGATGAGCCCCCCAGGTTGGAAGGCACTCAAAAGATGACTGGGCAAGAGCTGCCTCCTCAAATTAGAGTTGACGTTAATGATGTGGATGGAATAAAGCTTTCGGGACCTTCATTTGCTGACGTGGCACGACTCCAAATGAGAAGAAACAGCTGCAAACATCCATTAATAATCGGAACCTAGAATTTATGAAGTATGAATCTAGGAAAATTGGAAATCGTCAAAAATGAAATGACATGCATAAATATCGATATCCTAGGCATTAGTGAGCTGAAATGGACTGGTATTGGCCATTTTGAGCAGGACAATCATACAATCTACTATGCTGGGAATGACAACTTGAAGAGGAATGGTGTTGGGTTCTCTAGCCCCTGCAATTATGTGAATCAGGAGAAGCCTCTATCCTGGCCCATGGACTTGGGGCATTCCAGCCTCTACAACTGCATGAGCTATTTCCTCGATATAGCTCTGACTCTATGTATAGTTATACTCTTTGCTGGTTTTGCTTCTCTGGAGAACCCAGTCTAAGAAGCCTGTCTTTTTAATGACATTTTGCTTTCTTCATGTATGACGTCCTTGATGTCATCCCACAACTTGTCTGGTCTTCTGTCATTAGTGTTCAGTGTGTTAAATCTTTTCTTGAGATGGTCTCCAATATATTTGATATATTTTTAGGTCGTATTTTTAAAAACTTTTTATTGCATTTTAAGTGAAAGTTTACAGTGCGAATTAATTTTTCATTCCAAAATTTTATACACAAATTGTTTTGTGACATTAGTTGCAATCCTGGCAATGTGTCAGCACTCTCTTTCCCTTTCCAGCCTGGGTTCTCAGGGTCTCTTCCCTGTCCCTTCCCTCACTCTCATCTTTGCTTTTGGGCAGGTGTTGCCCATTTTATCTTGTATACTTGATTGAACTAAGAAGTATGTTCCTCAATGTGTCGTTGTTTGTTTTACAGGCCTGTGTAATCTTTAGCTGAAAAGTGGACTTTGGGAGTGGCTCCAGTTCTGAGTTAGCAGGGTGTGTCCGTGGGCCTTAGCCTCCGGGGTTCCTCCAGTCACTGTCAGACCAGTAAGTCTGGTCTTTTTTTTTTAATTTGAATTTATTCTACATTTTTCTCCTGCTCTTCCCGAGACCCTCTATTGTGATTACCATCAGAGCAGGTGGTGGTAACTGGGCACCATCTAGTTCTTCTGGGCTCAGGCTGGTGGAGGCTGTGGTTCATATGGTACATTAGTCCTTTGGACTAATATTTTCCTTGTGTCTTTGGTTTTCTTCATTCTCCTTTGCTCTGAACGTGATGGGATCAATAGATGTATCTGAGATGGCTGCTTGCAAGCTTTTAGGACCCCAGACATTAGTCACCAAAGTAGGATGTAGAACATTTTCTTTATGAACTATGTTATGCCAATTGATCATGGTAGTATTTTGACTTTCACAGACTTGTTTTAATTTTCTTCAGATTATACTTGAACCTGCATATGAATAATTGATGGTCTGTTCTTCAGCCAGCCCCTAGCCTTGTTCTGACTGATGATATCAAGCGTTGCCATCATCTCTTTCCACAGATGTAGTCCATTTGTTTTCCATGTGGGAGGTCCACATGTATCCACCTGAAGAGTAATGAGGGGATTTAGGCCAACCCTATACATTTGTTATGGAATCATTGTCTGGGTCCCAGAGATGCACTGAGGCACTCTATCAAGCTGGAAAAAAAATCCTATTGGAGAAAATGATGTCTTCTTAATTTCCTCTACTATGCTTGATACCCACTCTTCAGATGTAACACTGAAAATACTTGGCTTTTCCAATCAGTCTACTAACAACTCATAGTATGATGATCAATGTTATGCTATTTGTTTAGTGTACAGTATTTTATTCATAGTTTCTTATGGACTGTGGCTAAATGAGGCGTGCATGGTGACTTGAAGACTTGGATATAATGCCCTAAATAAAAACCCTTTAATATTGTTCCTTAAATCACTAATTCTTGAATGTTCCTGAAAAGGCCAGGGTTGTATAATGCTATTTCATATTGTTCCAAATACCATTCATAGACAGAAAACCTTACTACTAGCTCATAGGTTACTTTTTAAAATCACTAATTACTGTTGTATTGGTGTGTGTATGTGAGATGGGATTGTGATTATGTTGTTTATGTTTTAAAATTGGAATCCTTGCTTTTTAGAGGTACATACATACCAAAATATTTACGGATCAAATGATAAAATGTCTGGAATTTGCTTCAAAATAATCCAAGGTTTGGAGTGGACTTGAGGGGGAGTTGCAGGGAAGATGAGTGGCGATATAGAAGATGCAAGATTGGCCATGAGTTAATAATTGTTGAAGTTAAGTGATGGGGGTACTTTATGATATTCTCTCTGCTTTTACAAATGTTTGATGATTAATTACGATGTCAAAGAGTTCTAAACTCAGCTTCCTGACAGGCTTTCTCCACTCCCTTCTCCAGGAGTCTCCCGGCTGAGGCACATTAGAAACTGCCTCCTTTTGACTCTTTTTCTGGGCATGGTGTGCACTAATTTTTCATGGAGCATGTACATTGAATGCAATTAAATGTAGCTCCACAACTGCTGGTGTCTGTAATTAATCAAACCCAAGAAGAGTTTGAAAATGTTCCCAGTGAACACAGCTCGTTCTGTTCAACCTATGGAGTATGAGGTGCCCACTAGAGAATTGTCCACATCTATTCTTTAACCCCAAGTTATCTGCACTTATACATCAATCTTCCAGCCTTGAAAGGTGTTGGAAAGGGACAGATGCCATTCACAGAATTACTGAAAAATCATAGTATCTGGAGATTTCCAGTTAAAGATGATGGATTGAATATTACAGGAAACTTCCAAAAATGACAGTAAAGGGATACTCTGAAGGTATAAATTCGCTAGGACCTGGAGAAAGGGAGACAAAGAACAGCAATATGATTTCGGAAGGAAAAGAAGATGAAATTAGTATTAACTGACTTGGCATACCTCAGAAAGCTGAATCCCAAGCAATGGAGAAAATTGAAGAGTAATCTAATTTACCCTGAGGAACCCCCAAAGTGCTCAGGAATTGGCAGCATTGGGTAACATCTGAAAGTGGGGATGAAATGGTGATAAAAACTGAAAGATTGATAGAAGGTTTTTTTTAAATCAGTTAGACTCTACACCCCTACCCCCTGAGCCCAGCCAGGCAAGTGCCCTTCTCCCACACTAACTGCTAATTGGAGATTTATTCTCTGGAAGGGCTAAAACAATCTCTGGACTGTAGAACCCAGGCATAGCTGAAGTGAGAAGTACTACAAAAACAAAACCAAACCCAGTGCCGTCGAGTCGATTCCGACTCATAGCGACCCTATAGGACAGAGTAGAACTGCCCCATAGAGTTTCCAAGGAGTGCCTGGCGGATTCGAACCGCTGACCCTTTGGTTAGCAGCCGTAGCACTTAACCACCACGGTTTCCGAGAAGTACTATACAGTACTTAAAATAAGATAATTAATTTCCATGAAAGTTTACATACTGAATGTTGACACCTACCTTATCCCAGTCTCCGAGAGTACTACCACTCAGGTTTACATACTAGGGAAAGATTGGAAGACTCTTTTGTGAGTAATCTGGCTACCACAAGAAAAAGAAAAAAAAAACTAAAAGATACTGACATGGGGAGTTGATCAAAGAAATTTTTAAAGAGTAAATTTTTAGTACAGAGTAAACTAGTCTTTAATTCCACCCACATGCACAGTGCTTTCAATCACCTTTCTAGTGTCAAAATCTTAAATATGAGTACACAGCCAAAGATCATTATATATTTGAGTAAAGTATCTAAATATAAAAAACAGAGAAAATAAACAGAAGAAAGTACCATAGAAGAAACAGAGATCATTCAGGAAAAGAGAACATTAAAAATCTTAAAACAGTGACCAGTTGCCATTGAGCTGATTTGGACTCACAGCCATTGCATGGGTTGCAGAGTAGAACTCCTCTACATAGGATTTTCTTGGCTGTGACTTTGTCAGGACTTCTTTTCTGAGGCGTGTTTGAACTGCCAATCTTTTGGTTAGTAGTGGTGTGCTTAACCATTGGCACCACCCAGGGACTCTTAGACATTCCATTTCTTTAACATTTCCTTAGCATATTTACTTCACAGTTCAAAGTCTTACTCCTCTGGGATCCACCGTACACTATTGTTGGTTGCCATTGAGTTACCTCTGACTCATGGTGACCCTATGTACAACAGAACAAAACATTGCCCGGTCCTGTGCCGTCTTCAAGATCATTGATATGGTCAAGTCCATAGTTGCAGCCACTGTGTATTTTGAGTGTCTTCCAACCTAGGGGGCCCATCTTCCAGCACTGTATTGGACAATATTTAATTGTGATCCATAAGGTTTTCATTGGCTAATTTTCAGAAGTAGGTTGCCAGGTCTTTCTTCTTAGTTTGTCTTTGTCTGGAGGCACCACTGAAACCTGTCCATCATGGGTGACCTGCTGGTATTTGAAACATTGGTGGCATAGCTTCCAGCATCATAGTAATACACAAGCTACCACAATACATGGCCCCAGCAAAACCTTGAGCCACCTCTAAATCTAGTGTCTGCTAGAGTCTTCCTACCTCTACTATACTGCTCATGTATGTGCCATACCTCTCCAGAAGCAATCAAACTCTTTAAAAAAAATTGCTTCACAATGAAATATTTAGCAATAAAGAGTCATGGCATCTACAACTTACTCTCAGATGGTTTAATAATATAACAATAACAACAGAGGGTATATGGGAATTTCTTGTAATATTATTGCAACTTTTCTGTACATTTTACATATTTTAAAAATGAAAGGTTAAAAAATATGGTGTTAGACGACACATGTGTACTTACAGCCTTATGTGGGCCACCTTCCCTTGAGATCTCTTTCAGGAAGTCTTGATCAGAAACTGCTAAGCAAGCATAGGTTCATTTTCCACTTGAAACACTCCTTGAAATTACTGCACCCAGTGGCTCTAAAGGAAAGAATTCGTCTGTCTCTGTCATATCCCTTTTCCCTTGAGTAGATATTTTAGGCATCATTACTGCTCATGCTGATTCTTTGCATGATTTTTCTAACAATCTGGATGCCAGAGATGGATATTCCTTGGTGGATATCTATGGTATGCTTAGATTTAGGCAGAGTTGAACATGGCTTCATAGTTCCATGATCATGGAAAACCCCCCAAAATATAACCAGTATGAATACTGAACCCAGGTGGTCCAATTGTTGCAAGGAGTTGTATTCAAAGAAGCATATTTGAAAAAACTTAAAATAATTTTTTTAATCTTAATTTATCTTATGTCCCTTGAAAAATATTAAATGGAATCTAATTTATATATACAAGCAATACTTTTTATATCCTTTCTTACCTCCTCAATTTTCTTACACCCAACCAAGCTCTGGAGTCTCTCATTTGCAAAAATGTCCTCACTCTTGTTTTTTTTTTTTTCCCTCTCCCTCTCACTGATATCTTTTGGTTCTTAATTATGTAGATCAATTTAGCTTCTGTCTGACTATATACTTCCTCTCCTTTGCTCACCTCTCAGATACTGTCCTCAGTTCATTCTCCATTTCTGTGTCACAAAAACTCCATGCACCCTCCTAGTAGGGAACTGGTCTCCTGGTTGTGGAGACCAGCTGCTGAGCTGAGAAGACTACATCTCTTTATTTCCTTGGGGGAGAAAGAAGTTGGGAACCTTGACACACTAATAATTTTTTGTCTCTTCATTTGGGCAAAAGGAGAAAAGCTTCTGGGGCTGCTTTTAATTGTCCAAGCTGGTGGAAAACTTATTTCATATCACCCTTTAAAAGATCATTTACATGTCCCAGATTCATGAGATCACCCCTAATTGTTCATAATTACTTACACAAATGACATATGTTTGTATATTTGAATAATTAAATGTGCACAGTAGAGAAGAAAAAAAAGATCACCTTTTCAAGTTTTGAAATGCAGGAAAATATAAAGAAACAAAAGGCCTATAACTCAATGCCTGATAAACACCCAAAGACAATTTTTTATAATTTATTTTTGTTGTTGTTGAAAATATACACAGCAGAACATACACCAATTCAACAATTTCTATATTTGTTATTTTTTTTCTTGTTGTTCTATTTTTTATGTTAGCCATGCTAGTGGGAATGAGGAGCCCTGGTGGCCCAGTGGTTGAGATTTTGGCTGCTAACCAAAAGGTCAGCAGTTCAAATCCACCAGCCATTCCTTGGAAACCCTACGGAGCAGTTCTACTCTGTCCTATAGGGTCAGTATGAGTTGGAATCGACTCAATGGCAACAGGATTTAGTTGAGTGAAATGGTGTCTCATTGTGGTTTTGGTTTCCATCTCTCTGATGGCTAATGAACTTGCGCATCTTTTCATGTCTTTGGTGGCCATTTGGATGTCCTCTTGGGCAAAATGTCTATTCAAGTCCTTTTCCATTTTATGATTGGGTTCTTTGTCTTTTTATTGTTAAGTTGTTGAAGTTTTGTATATATTTTGATTATTAGATTCTTATTGAATATATGATTTCCAAAGATATTCTTTCAGTCTGTAGCTTGTCTTTTCGCTTTTTTGGTAAACTCATTGGATGAATAAAAGTTTTTTTTTTTGTTGTTGTTAGGTACCATTGAGTCGATTCCAACTCATAGTGACCCAATGTACAACAGAATGAAACACTGCCCGGTCCTGCACAATCCTCACAATCGTTATTATGCTTGAGCCCTTGTTGCAACTACGGTGTCAATCCATCTAGTTGAGGAACTTCCTCTTTTTTGCCGACCCTATACTTTACCAAACATGATGTCCTTCTCCAGGGACTGATCCCTACTGATAGATAACATGTTCGAAGTATGTGAGACATAGTCTTGCCATCCTTGCTTCTAAGGAGCATTCTGGGTATACTTCTCCCAAGACAGATTTTTTGTTTTAATTTTTATGAGGTCCCATTTCTTTGTTTTGTCCTTTGCTGTATTGTTATATTAGATAATCCATTGTTAAATCTGGGCCGGACAGGTTGCCCCTGCATTTTCTTTCAAGAATTTTATGGCTTTATTTTTCACTTTAGGTCTTTAATCCATTTTGATTTGTGTACGCTGTGAGGCTTGAATCCTGTTTCCTTTTACTGAGTGTGGAAATCCAATTTTCCCAACACAATTTATTGAAGACCCTTCTTTCCCCATCAAATAGACTTAGTACCCTTCTTAAAAATCAGTTGACCATAGATGTGTGGGTTTCTTTCTCAACTCTCAATTTTATTCCATTGGTTTATGTGTCTATTGTTATACCAGTGCCAGGCTCTTTTAATTACTGTAGCTGTATTAAAAAAAAAAAAAAAAAACATTGCCATTGAGTTGATTCCAACTCATAGTGACCCTATAGGACAGAGTAGAACTGCCCCATAAAGTTTCCAAGGAGGTCCTGCTGGATTCGAACTGCCAACCTTTTGGCTAGCAGCAGTAACACTGAACAACTATGACATCAGTGTATAGTATACTGTATAGTTTGTTTTAAAATCAGGAAGTGTGAGTCCTCCTACTCAGTTCTTCTCTTTCGACATTGCTTTAGCTATTTGGTCCTCTTGTCAGTCCAAATAAAGTTAAGGATTGATTTTTCCATTTTTGTAAAGAAAGCTATTGGAATTTTGATTGGGATTGTGTTGAATCCATAGATTGCTTTGGGTAGTATTGACATCTTAGCAATATTAAGTCTTTCAACCCAAGAACATATTTCCATTTATATAAGTCTTCCTTAATCTCTTTCAGTAGTGTTTTATAATTTTCATTGTATAGGTCTCTCACATCCCTGGTTAAATTTATTCCTAGGTATATTATTCTCTTAGATGCTGCTGTAAATGTAATTGTTTCTCTAATTTCTCTTTCAGGTTTCTCATTGCTGGTGTATAGAAACCCAACCAATTTTTGTTTCTTGACCTTGTACCCTATGACTTTGCTAAATATCTCTATTAGCTCTAAAAATTTTCTTGCAGACTCTTTGGGACTTTCTATATATTGTTGCTGTTAGGTGTCATCGAATTGGTTCCAACTCATAGTGACCCTATGTACAACAGAATGAAACACTACCTGGTCCTGTGCCATGCTCACAATCATTGTTATTCTTGAGCCCATTGTTGCAGCCACTGTGTCAATTGATCTCCTTGAGGGTAGTCCTCTTTTTGCTGACCCTGTACTTTACCAAGCATGATGTCCTTCTCCAGGGACTGATCTCTCCTGACAACATGTCCAAACTATGTAAGTCATAGTCTCGCCATTCTTGCTTCTAAGGAGCATTCTGGCTGTACTTCTTCCAAGACAGATTTTTCATTCTTTTAGCAGTCCATGGTATATTCAATATACTTTGCCAACACCACAATTCAGAGGTGTCAATTCTTCTGTCTTCCTTATTCATCGTCCGGCGTTCGCATGCATATGATGCGATTGAAAATACCATGGCTTGAGTCTGGCACAGCTTAGTCTTCAAGGTGACATTTTTGCTTTTCAATGCTTTAAAGAGGTCTTTTGCAGCAGATTTGCCCAATGCAATGTGTCTTTGGATTTCTTGACTGCTGCTTCCATGGTTGTTGATCGTGAATCCAAGTAAAATGAAATACTAGACAACTTCAATCTTTTCTCCAATTATCATGATGTTGCTTATTGGTGCAATTGTGAAGATTTTTGTTTTCTATATATAGGATCATATTACTAGCAAATAGAGAAATTTTGCTTTTTCTTTTCCAATCTGGATACATTTTATTTCCTTTTCTTGTCTTATTTTTCTGGCTAGGACTTCTAATACAACATTGAATAGAAGTGGTGAGAGCAGGCACCCTTGTTCTGGATTTCAAGAGGAAAGCTCCCAGTCTTTCTCCATTAAGTATAATGTTGACTATTGGCTTTTCATATATGCCCTGAATCATATTGAGGATCTTCCCATCTATTCCAGCCTTCTTCAGGGTTTTCATCAAGAAAGGATGTTGAATTTTATCAAATGCCTTTTCTGCATCAATTGAGATGATCATGTGGTTCTTTTCCTTTTTTCTGTTGATGTGGTGTATCATATTGATTGATTTTCTAACGTTGAACCATCCCTGCATTCCTGGAATGAATCCCACTTGGTCACGGTGTATGACACTTTTCATATGCTGTTGGAGTCTGATCATTAGTATTTTGTTGAGATTTTTTGCATCTATGTTCATAAGGGATATTGGCTTGTAGTTCTCTTTTCTTGTGGTGTCTTTGTCTTGTTTTGGTATCAGAGTCACATTTGCTTCATGATTTGAATTAGAGAGTATTCCTTCCTTCTCTTTTTGAAAAGTTTAAACAGGATTAGTGTTAATGTTTCTCTAAATGTTTTGTCGAATTCCCCAGTGAAGCCATCTTGTCAAGAATTTTATTTTCGCTTGGGAAGTTTTTGATCATTGATTTCACCTTTTCACTTGTTATAGGTCTATTCAGACTTTCTAGTTCCTCTTGAGTCCATTTGGCTAGGTTGTGTGCTTCTATGAATTTGTCCATTTCATCTAGGTTGGCCAGTTCGTTGCTGTACACCATAAAAACCAAAGAAAACCAAGCCCATTGCAGTCGATTCTGATTCACAGCGACCCTATAGGACAGAGTAGAACTGCCCCACAGGGTTTCCAAGGATTCTTTCTATTGTGTCTCTGTTTTGTATTTTATTTATTTATGCTCTGATCTTTGGCTTAGTTTGCTCTTCTCTTTCTAGTTCCTGGAGTTGTCAAGTTAGGCTATTGATTTAACATCTTCTTTTCTCATGTAGGCATTTATTGCTAAGTTTCCTTCTGAGTACTGCCTTCACTGCATCCAATAAGTTTTGATAGGTTGTGCTCTTGTTTCCATTTGACTCCAAGAAATTTGTGATTTCTTTTTTGATCTCTTCCTTGTCCCATTGATAGTTTAGTAATGTTTTGTTTAATTTTCATGTTTGTGTATTTTCCAGGCTTTTTTCTGTTGTTGATTCCTAGCTTCCCTCCATCGTGTTCTGAGAAAATACTTTGTATGATTTCAATCTTTTTAAATTTATTGAGACTTGCTTTGTGACCTAACATGTGGTCTATCCTAAAGAATGATCCATTTGCACTGGAGTAGAATGTACATTATGCTATCGTTGGATGAAGAGTTCTATACATGTCTGTTAAGTCTAGTCAGCTTACAGCATCATTCAGGTCCTCCATTTCCTTGTTGATCTTCTTTCTACATGTTCTGTTCAATATTTAAAGTGGCCTATTGAAGTCTTCTACTATTACTTTACTGAAGTCTTCTACTATTACTGTAGTGCTATCTATTTCTACCTTTGATTCTATCAGTGTTTGCTTTATATATTTGGGTGCTGCAATGTTGGATACATATATATTTATGATTGTTGAATCTTCTTGATGATATCACTATATAATGTCCATCTTTATCTCTTCTAACAGATTTTATCTTAAAGTCTACTTTGTCTGATATTAAGATTGCCACCCCAGCTCTCTTGTAGTTATTATTTGCATGGCCAATGACAACATTTTTTATAACACAATAAATACATGCATACGGTGAGAAAATTCAAACAGAATACAAGAGTATAAAATTAAAAGTTTCCCTTCACCACTCTGCTCCCCAGTTTTCCTCCTCAAAGATAAAATTTCTTGTAGTGTTTAAGGGGCATTGTTCTGCATATACTAACATGCATGCTCCAAAGCATCTTCTCAAAAACTCTGGGCAACAATGTGTTATAAAAATTCTTTTCCTGGAGGCGGGGGCCAAGATGGCGGACTAGGTGGACGCTACCGCGGATCCCTCTTGCAACAAAGACTCGGAAAAACAAGGGAATCGATCACATACATAACAATCTACGAACTCTGAACAACAAGCACAGACTTAGAGACGGAAAACGAACAAATACAGGCAGACAGCGACTGTTTTCAGAACTAGGAGCCAGCGCACCAGGCAGGTGACCTTCGGAGCTCGATCGGGGGCAGAGCCCAGCGGGGCAGACGGCACAGAAAGGGGGCCCACCACTTCCCCCCCGAACCCATCCCGGGAGGAAGCCTAGCAGGTTGGCGCGGGCGGCGTAGGGGCGCAGCCGGAGGGAGAAGCACCCGGGAGGCAGTGACTGATCTGGGAGGGGGGAGAACAGCGTCCCAGCTGGGGTGCCGTCCCGCCGGGAGTTAGGCGAGAAGCCGACGGGGCGCGAGCGGGTGGGGGGTCAACTATATTTCCCTAAAGTGACCCCAGGGCGGGGCCCACACGTTCGTGCGGGAGGACGCACACCCAGTCCGCGCGTGTGGCACGGCACACGAGAGGGAGAAATCCCCGGAAGTGTCTGGTCTCAAAACAGGGAAAGCAGCATCCCAGACGGGCAGCCATTCCGCTGGGATCTGGGCACACGCGCGCGCACGCGCGCGCGGGCAGGGCATGAGCGCGGGGTCCATTTTTATTACCCTGAATTGACCCAGGGGGCGGGACCACCTGGTCGTGCGAGTGACGCCCTCCCAGTTTGCGCGAGAGGTGTGGCACACCGGAAGGAGAAGTCCCCAGGAGGAACTGATTGGTCCCGAAGCGCAGAAAGTAGCGTCCCAGACGGGGTGCCGTCCTGCTGGGGCTTGGGCGCGCGCACGAGCGGGGCGTGAGCACGGAGTCCATTTTTATTGCCCTGAATTGACCCAGGGGGCGGGCCCACCTGGCCGTGCAGGTGACCCCAAACCAGTTCGTGCGAGAGGTGTGGCGCTCTGGAAGGAGAAGTCCCGGGGAGGAAGTGACTGGTTCCCGTACAGGGAAAGCAGCGTCTTAACCCGGAAGTCATCCCGCTGGGATTTGGGCGCGCGCACAGGCGGGGCGTGACCGCGGGACCTAATTATAATCGCCTGAATAGACCCTGGGGGCGGGCCCACCCGTTCGTGCGGGAAACGCCCACCCAGTGCCCACGAGAGGTGCCGGGCACCGGAGGAAGTCCCCAGGAGGAATTGACTGGTTTCCGAACAAGGAAAGCAGCGTCCTAGCCAGGGACCCGTCCAGCCCGGATTTTGGCAAACGGGGGCGGAGCGTGAACGTGTTGTTCAGCTCTATATTCTGTGGTGCTACACTCCTAGCTCTCAGATCCCTCCCCCACCCTCCCCAGGCGACCCCATTAACATCCGAATACCCAGAGCCAGAGAGAGAATTCAGATAGGGATCTGACTGCATTTTTTTTTAGCTGACTACTTGGAAAATCTAGTTTCCCAGTGATGGCTCGGAGACAGCAGTCCATATCAAACCACATAAAGAAACAGACCATGACAGCTTCTCCAACCCCCCAAACAAAAGAATCAAAATCTTTCCCAAATGAAGATACAATCCTGGAATTATCAGATACAGAATATAAAAAACTAATTTACAGAATGCTTAAAGATATCACAAATGAAATTAGGATAAATGCAGAAAAAGCCAAGGAACACACTGATAAAACTGTTGAAGAACTCAAAAAGATTATTCAAGAACATAGTGGAAAAATTAACAAGTTGCAAGAATCCATAGAGAGACAGCATGTAGAAATCCAAAAGATTAACAATAAAATTACAGAATTTGACAACGCAATAGAAAGTCAGAGGAGCAGACTCGAGCAATTAGAATGTAGACTGGGACTTCTGGAGGACCAGGGAAACAACACCAACATAGCTGAAAAAAAATCAGATAAAAGAATTAAAAAAAATGAAGAAACCCTAAGAATCATGTGGGACTCTATCAAGAAGGATAACTTGCGAGTAATTGGAGTCCCAGAACAGGGAGGGGGGACAGAAAACACAGAGAAAATAGTTGAAGAACTCCTGACACAAAACTTCCCTGACATCATGAAAGAAGAAAGGATATCTATCCAAGATGCTCATCGAACCCCATTTAAGATTGATCCAAAAAGAAAAACACCAAGACATATCATCATCAAACTTGCCAAAACCAAAGACAAACAGAAAATTTTAAAAGCAGCCAGGGAGAAAAGAAAGGTTTCCTTCAAGGGAGAATCAATAAGAATAAGTTCAGACTACTCAGCAGAAACCATGCAGGCAAGAAGGGAATGGGACGACATATACAGAGCACTAAACGAGAAAAACTGCCAACCAAGGATCATATATCCAGCAAAACCCTCTCTGAAATATGAAGGAGAAATTAAGATATTTACAGATAAACACAAGTTTAGAGAATTTGCAAAAACTAAACCAAGACTGCAAGAAATGCTAAAGGAGATTGTTTGGCCGGATGACCAATAATATCAGCTACCAGCACAATACAAGGTCACAAAACAGAACGTCCTGATATCAACGCAACTCAAACAGGGAAAGCACAAAAACAAACAAATTAAGACTAATTCTAAAAAATAAATAAATAAACAAAATAATACACACAACAGGAAATCATGGAAATCAATAGATAAACGATCAAAATAATCAAAAAGAGGGACTAAATATAGGAGACATTGAACTGCCAGATGGAGAGTGATACAAGGCGAAATAGAAGGATACAAGTTAGGTTTTTCCTTAGAAAAATAGGGGTAAATAAAAAGGTAACCACAAAAAGGAATATCAATTCCATAACTCAAGAAAAAAGCCAAGAAAAACGTAACGACTCAATAAACACAAAGTTAAACATTATGAAAATGAGGATCTCACAAGCTACTAAGAAAAACGTCTCAGCACAAAAAAGCATGTGGAAAAATGAAATGGC
Organism: Elephas maximus indicus; assembly: GCF_024166365.1. Lineage (NCBI taxonomy): Eukaryota > Metazoa > Chordata > Mammalia > Proboscidea > Elephantidae > Elephas > Elephas maximus. The sequence continues at coordinate 94,001,235 of NC_064846.1, read as the reverse complement.
CAACAACACACATGAAAAGGCATCAAAATGACAGCACTAAAAACTTACTTATCTATAATTACGCTGAATGTAAATGGACTAAATGCACCAATAAAGAGACAGAGAGTCACGGACTGGATAAAAAAACACGATCCATCTATATGCTGCCTACAAGAGACACACCTTAGACTTAGAGACACAAACAAACTAAAACTCAAAGGATGGAAAAAAATATATCAAGCAAACAATAAGCAAAAAAGAAGAGGAGTAGCAATATTAATTTCTGACAAAATAGACTTTAGACTTAAATCCACCACAAAGGATAAAGAAGGACACTATATAATGATAAAAGGGACAATTGATCAGGAAGACATAACCATATTAAATATTTACGCACCTAATGACAGGGCTGCAAGATACATAAATCAAATTTTAACAGAATTGAAAAGTGAGATAGACACCTCCACATTTATAGTAGGAGACTTCAACACACCACTTTCGGAGAAGGACAGGACATCCAGTAAGAAGCTCAATAGAGACACGGAAGACCTACTTACAACAATCAACCAACTTGACCTCATAGACTTATACAGAACTCTCCACCCAACTGCTGCAAAATATACTTTTTTTTCTAGCGCACATGGAACATTCTCTAGAATAGACCACATATTAGGGCATAAAACAAATCTTTCCAGAATCCAAAACATCGAAATATTACAAAGCATCTTCTCAGACCACAAGGCAATGAAGCTAGAAATCAATAACAGAAAAACTAGGGAAAAGAAATCAAATACTTGGAAAATGAACAATACCCTCCTGAAAAAAGACTGGATTATAGAAGACATCAAGGAGGGAATAAGGAAATTCTTAGAAAGCAACGAGAATGAAAATACTTCCTATCAAAACCTCTGGGACACAGCAAAAGCAGTGCTCAGAGGCCAATTTATATCGATAAATGCACACATACAAAAAGAAGAAAGAGACAAAATCAGAGAACTGTCCCGACAACTTGAGCAAATAGAAAGTGAGCAACAAAAGAATCCATCAGGCACCCGAAGAAAACAAATAATAAAAATTAGAGCTGAACTAAATGAATTAGAGAACAGAAAAACAATTGAAAGAATTAAGAAAGCCAAAAGCTGGTTCTTTGAAAAAATTAACAAAATTGATAAACCATTGGCTAGACTGACTAAAGAAAAACAGGAAAGGAAACAAATAACCCGAATAAGAAACGAGAAGGACCACATCACAACAGAACCAAATGAAATCAAAAGAATCATATCAGATTACTACATAAAATTGTACTCTAACAAATTTGAAAACCTAGAAGAAATGGATAAATTCTTGGAACAATACTACTTACCTAAACTAACACATTCAGAAGTAGAACAACTAAATAGACCCATAACAAAAAAAGAGATTGAAACGGTAATCAAAAAACTCCCAACAAAAAAAAGTCCTGGCCCAGATGGCTTCACTGCAGAGTTCTACCAAACCTTCAGGGAAGACTTAACACCATTACTATTGAAGGTATTTCAAAGTACAGAAAAAGACGGAATACTACCCAACTCATTCTATGAAGCTACCATCTCCCTGATACCAAAACCAGGTAAAGACATTACAAAAAAAGAAAATTTTAGACCTATATCCCTCATGAACATAGATGCAAAAATCCTTAATAAAATTCTAGCCAATAGAATCCAACAACACATCAAAAAAATAATTCACCCTGATCAAGTGGGATTTATACCAGGTATGCAAGGCTGGTTTAATATCAGAAAAACCATTAATGTAATCCATCACATAAATAAAACAAAAGACAAAAACCACATGATCTTATCAATTGATGCAGAAAAGGCATTTGACAAAGTCCAACACCCATTTATGATAAAAACTCTCACCAAAATAGGAATTGAAGGAAAATTCCTCAACATAATAAAGGGCATATATGCAAAGCCGACGGCCAATATCACTCTAAATGGAGAGAACCTGAAAGCATTTCCCTTGAGAACGGGAACCAGACAAGGATGCCCTTTATCACCACTCTTATTCAACATCGTACTTGAAGTCCTAGCCAGAGGAATTAGGCTAGACAAAGAAATAAAGGTATCCAGATTGGTAAGGAGGAAGTAAAGCTATCACTATTTGCAGATGACATGATCGTATACATGGAAAACCCTAAGAAATCCTCCAGAAAACTACTGAAACTAATAGAAGAGTTTGGAAGAGTCTCAGGATATAAAATAAACATACAAAAATCACTTGGATTCCTCTACATCAACAAAAAGAACACCGAAGAGGAAATAACCAAATCAATACCATTCACAGTAGCCCCCAAGAAGATAAAATACTTAGGAATAAATCTTACCAAGGATGTAAAAGACCTATACAAAGAAAAGTATAAAACTCTGCTACAAGAAATTCAAAAGGACACACTTAAATGGAAAAACATACCCTGCTCATGGATAGGAAGACTTAACATAGTAAAAATGTCTATTCTACCAAAAGCCATTTATACATACAACGCACTTCCAATCCAAATACCAATGTCATACTTTAAGGGAATAGAGAAACAAATCACTAATTTCATATGAAAGGAAAGAACCCCCGGATAAGCAAAACATTACTGAAAAAGAAGAAGAAAGTGGGAGGCCTCACTCTACCTGATTTCAGAACCTATTATATAGCTACAGTAGTCAAAACAGCCTGGTACTGGTACAACAACAGGCACATAGACCAATGGAACAGAATTGAGAATCCAGATATAAATCCATCCATTTATGAGCAGCTGATATTTGACAAAGGACCAGTGTCAGTCAATTGGGGAAATAATAGTCTTTTTAACAAATGGTGCTGGCATACCTGGATATCCATTTGCAAAAGAATGAAACAGGACCCATACCTCACACCATGCACAAAAACTAACTCCAAGTGGATCAAAGACCTAAACATAAAGACTAAAACGATAAAAATCATGGAAGAAAAAATAGGATCTACCCTAGGAGCCCTAATACAGGGCATAAACAGAATACAAAACATTGCCAAAAATGATGAAGAGAAACCAGATAACTGGGAGCTCCTAAAAATCAAACACCTATGCACATCTAAAGACTTCACCAAAAGAGTAAAAAGACCACCTACAGACTGGGAAAGAATATTCAGCTATGACATCTCAGACCAGCGCCTGATCTCTAAAATCTACATGATTCTGTCAAAACTCAACCACAAAAAGACAAACAACCCAATCAAGAAGTGGGCAAAGGATATGAACACACATTTCACTAAGGAAGATATTCAGGCAGCCAACAGATACATGAGAAAATGCTCTCGATCATTAGTCATTAGAGAAATGCAAATTAAAACTACGATGAGATTCCATCTGACACCAACTAGACTGGCATTAATTCAAAAAACACAAAATAATAAATGTTGGAGAGGCTGCGGAGAGACTGGAACTCTCATACACTGCTGGTGGGGTTGTAAAATGGTACAACCACTTTGGAAATCCATCTGGCGTTATCTTAAACAGTTAGAAATAGAACTACCATACAACCCAGAAATCCCACTCCTCGGAATATACCCTAAAAATACAAGACCCTTCACACAAACAGATATATGCACACCCATGTTTATTGCAGCTCTGTTTACAATAGCAAAAAGCTGGAAGCAAACAAGATGTCCATCAATGGACGAATGGGTAAATAAATTGTGGTATATTCACACAATGGAATACTACGCATCGATAAAGAACAGTGACGAATCTCTGAAACACTTCATAACATGGAGGAATCTGGAAGGCATTATGCTGAGCGAAATGAGTCAGTTGCAAAAGGACAAATATTGTATAAGACCACTATTATAAGATCTTGAGAAATAGAAAAAACGGAAAAGAACACATACTTTTGTGGTTACAAAGGGGGGAGGGAGGGAGGGAGGGAGGGAGAGGGCTTTTTATTGATCAATCTGTAGATGGGAACTGCTTTGGGTGAAGGGAAGGACAACACTCAAAACATGGAAGGTCAGCCTAATTGGACAGGATTAAAAGTAAAGAGGTTTCCGAGATAAAATGAAAGCTTCAAAGGATAGCGAAGCAGGGGCTGGGGTCTGGGGAACTTGGTTTGAGAGGACTTCTAAATCAATGGGCAAAACAATTCTATTATGAAAACACTCTGCATCCCACTTTGAATTGTGGCACCTGGGGTCCTAAATGCCAACAAGCAGCCATCTAAAATACATTAATTGGTCTCAACCCACCGGGAGCAAAGGCAAAGGAAGAACACCAAGGTCACACGACAACTAAGAACCCAAGAGACAGAAAGGGCCACTTGAACCAGAGACCTACAATATCCTGAGACCAGAAGAACTAGTTGGTGCCCGGCCACAATCGATGTCTGCCCTGTCAGGGAACACAACAGACAACTCCTGAGGGAGCAGGAGACCAATGGGATGCAGACCCCAAATTCTCATTAAAAGACCACACCTAATGGTATGATTGCGACTAGAGGAATCCCAGAGACAATGCTCCCCAGAACTTCTGATGGCACAGGACAGGAACCATCCCCGAAGACAAATCATCAGGCATGAAAAGGACTGGTCAGTGGGGGGGAGAGAGATACTGATGAAGAGTGAGCTAATTAAATCAGGTGGACACAGGAGAGTGTGTTGGCAACTCTTGACTGGAGGGGGGATGGGAAGATAGAGAGAGAGGGAAGAAGGTAAAATTGGCACGAAACGAGAGACTATAAGGGCTGACTCAATAGGGGGAGAGCAAGTGGGAGAAGGGAGTAAGATGTATGTAAACCTACATGTGACAGACTGATTGGAATGGTAAATGTTCACTTGAAGCTTAATAAAAATTTAAAAAAAAAAATTCTTTTCCTAAATCATGGTAATAGGAGAAAACTAGTGACAATGTTGAACTTTATCTGAGCCTTGTGCTACCAGAAAGCAGAAATGGTCGAGAAATTCCCCCACTTTTTCGTGTTCTGAAATGGCTAAACTCAAAGACAGTCCACCTGTCTTCCTATATTCCCCTTGCCTTTCCTCAGGACTCAGAGAAAACTTACTGTCCACCCTTCCTCATTACTCCCTTGTTTAAATGCCTCTATAAAACTCCCTAGCCCCCTTCATTTTCTTTGAGATTTGCATTCAGGAAATAAACATCCTCCCAATTGTGATAGCCTGCATAAAAAAAAAAATAAAATCATATTCTTAATTGTCTGTCATTTTGTCTTTCATGTTAATGATTCAGAAATTCTGCTTTCTTTCTATAAACAAAGAAGACACATTAATCCCTGGTATCAGGTCAAATTCTAAGTGTATTTTTTTCTTTTTTTTTTTTTACTTGTACCTTAGATGAAGGTGTACAGAACAAATCAGTTTCTTATTAAACAGAACATATGTTGTTTTTTGACATTGGTTAACAACCCCATGACATGTCAACACTCTCCCTTCTCAACCTTGGGTACCCTATTACCAGCTTTCTTGTCCCCTCCTGCCTTCTAGTCCTTGCTCCTGGGCTGGCATGCCTGTTTGGTCTGGTGTTTTTTTTTTTTAATGGGACTGTCTAATCTTTGGCTGAAGGTGAACCTTGGAAGTGACTTCATTATTGAGCTAAAAGGGTGTCCGGAGGCCATACTCGGGGTTTCTTCAGTCTCTGTGAGGCCAATAAGTCTGGTCTTTTTTTCTGAGTTAGAATTTTGTTCTACAATTTTCTCCAACTCTGTCCAGGACCCTCTATTGTGATCCCTGTCAGAGCAGTCAGTGGTGATAGCCAGGCACCATCTAGCTGTACCGGACTCAGTCTGGTGGAGGTTGTGGTACATGTGGTCCATTAGTCTTTTGGGCTAATCTTTCCCTTGTATCTTTAGTTTTCTTCATTCTCACTTGCTCCAGAAGGGGTGAGGCCAGTGGCATACCTTAGATGGCCTTTTAAGACCCCAGACCCTACTCATCAAAGTAGAATGTAGAACATTTTATTTATAAACTATGTTATGCCAATTGAGCTAGATGTTCCCTGAGACCATGGTGCCCACAGCCCTCAGCCTAGCAATTCGATCCCTCAAGGAGTTTGGATGTGTCTATGGAGCTTTCGTGACTTTCCCTTGTACAAGTTGTGCTGGCTTCCGCAGTATCGTGTACTGTTTTACCCTTCACCAAAGCTACCACCTATCTGTTGTCTATTTAGTGTTTTTCTATCCCCAGCCCTCCCCTCCTTCGTAACCATCAAAGATTGATTCTTTTTGTACGTAAACGTTTTCATGAGTTTTTACACTAGTGGTCTCATACAATATTTGGCCTTTTATGATTGACTTATTTCACTCAGCATAATGCCCTCCAGATTCATTCATGTTATGAGATGCTTCACAGATTCATCATTGTTCTTTATCGTTGCGTAACACTTCACTGTGTATATATACCACAGTTTGTTTATCCATTCATCTGTTGGTGGACAATTGTTTCCATCTTTTTGCTATTGTGAACAATGCTACAATGAACATGGGTGTGCATATACCTATTCGTGTGATGACTGTTATTTCTCTAGGATATATTCCTAGGAATGGGATTGCTGGATCATATGGTATTTCTATTTCTAACTCTTTAAAGAAGTGTAAAGAAGTGTCATATTGTTTTCCAAAATGGTTGCCTCATTTTGCATTCCCACTGGCAGTGCATAAGAGTTCCCATCTCCCCACAGCCTCTCCATTTGTTATTTCCTGTTTTATGATTTGTGCCAGTAATGCCAGTGTGAGATGCTATCTCATTGTTGTTTTAATTTGCATTTTTCTAATGGCTAGTGCCCCCACATGTCTGTCAGTTTGTAGTACTATGAGGGCTTGCATGTTGCTGTGATGCTGGAAGTTATGTCAACGGTATTCAGATACTAGCAGGGTCACCCATGGTGGACAGGTTTCAGCCGAGCTTCCAGCCTAAGACAGGCTAGGAAGAAGGACATGACAGTCTACTTCTGAAAATAATTAGCCAGTGAAAACCTTATGAATAACAGCAGAATTGGACCGGGCAGTGTTTTGTTCTGTTGTACATAGTGTAGCTATGAGTCAGAACCGACTTGACGGCACCTAACAAAAACAACAATGGCTAGCGATTGAGAGCATTTCCTCAAGAGTCTGCTGGCTGCTTGAATGTCTTCTTTGGTGAAGTGTCTGTTCATTTCCTTTGCCAATTTTTTAATTGAGTTATTTGTCTTTTTGTTGTAGAGGTGTTGTGTTTTCTTGTAGACTTTAGAATTAGACTTTTGTCTGATCTGTAATTGCCAAAAAATTTTCCCATTCTGTAGGTTCTCTTTTTACTTTTTTGGTTAAGTCTTTTGATGAGCATAAGTGTTTAATTTTTAGAAGATCCCAGTTATCTGGAAACCTGGTGGCGTAGTGGTTAAGTGCTCCGGCTGCTAACCAAAAGGTCGGCAGTTTGAATCCGCCAGGTGCTCCTTGGAAACTCTATGGGTCACTGTGAGTCTGAATCCACTTGACGGCAGTAGGTTTGGTTTTTTGGTCCCAGTTATCTAAGTTATCTTCTGGAGTTTGTGTGTTGTTGATTATGGTTTGTATCTTATTGACACCGTGTTTTAGGGCCTCTAGTGTTGATCCCATTTTTTCTTCTATGAACTTTAGAGTGTTTGGCTTTCTATTTAGTTCTTTGATCAATTTTGAATTAATTTTTTCTATATGGTGTGAGGTATGGGTCCTGTTTCATTATTTTGCAGGTGGACATCCAGTTTTGCCAGCACCACTTATTAAAAAGACTGTTTTTTCCCCATATGATGGACTTTGGGCCCTTGTCGAAGATCAGGTGACCATAAGTGGGTGGATTTACATCTGGGCTCTCAATTCTGTTCCATTGGTCAATGTATCTGTTGTTGTACCAGTACCAGGCTGTTTTGACTACCATAGCTGTACAGTAGGTTCTGAGGTCAGGTAGTGCAAGTCCTCCTACTTTATCCTTCTTCTTCAATAGTGCTTTACTTATCCGGGGCTTCTTCCCTTTCCATATAAAGTCAATGATTACTTTTTCCATCTCTTTAAAGAATGTCGTTGGTATTTAGATAGAGTTCACATTGTATTTGTAAATCGCTTTGGGTAGAATCGTCATTTTCACAATGTGGAGTCTACCTGTTCATGGGCATCCTATATTTGTCCTTTTATGTAGGTCTCATTTGGTTTCTTGCAATAGTGTGTTGTAGCTTTCTTTGTATAGGTCTTTGACATCCATCATTAGATTTACTCCTAAGTATTTTATTTTTCTCGGGGCTATTATAAATGCACTGTTTTACTATTTCCTTTTCATCATGTGATGTGTGTGTGTCTTGTCTTTTTGCCTCACAACCCAGGAGCTACCTGAGGGTGGATTTCACAAGCTGGTTTTAGTTCATGCCCCAACTCTGCTCCTTAGGTGACCCGTGCTGGTCGGAGGCTGGCTCTCCTCCATATCATCCCCATCCCTGCCCAGGAAAGACCTCTTCTGGGGAAGTCCTCACCTGCTCCCTGCCTCAAACTGCTATGTGTCCCAGCACTGTGAGACCTTGGGCAAGTCCCTCTTTCCTTGTCCAGAATATGAGGTGGTAGTGCTAGGTGAAGGGCAAGGAGCTGATCTGTTCCACAGTTGCTCATCTGAACCAATCAGCCCACAGACCAAGACCCATAACTTGAGGGATTAAAAGCCACTCTCCTGCCATGGTGATTTGAGTTGTGATGAAAATGCTTGCCTCCACCCAGGTGGGTCTGGGACAATCAACATGCTTATCCAGATATGTGCCTTGGCCAGAGGAAACAACGCTCAGAGACAATAGAAAAGAGACAGAAAGACCCTCATAACTCTAAAGATAATTAAGACCAGGCCCTCAGAGAGTAAATGACCTACAGGAGGGAGGGACAAGGTCAAAGACACCTGGCCTTAGAATGCCCAGACCCTGGCAATTCCCTGGGAACTCCATTGCCTCCTCTAAGGAAAAGAGGGAACACTATCCCTCTGGAATGTCTGATGCCTGGCTCCTGCCTGGAGGCTAAGATCTCTTCCCAAAGACCACCTGTACTTCCAGTCCACCCACCCTCCAGAAGCTCCCTCACTCAGGCAGTCAGTCTACTGTCCTTTTGTTACCAGGTGGAAACCCCAGCGTCTTACTTGACACTACTCCTATTGGCCAATATACGAGAGACCAAGGTGGGAGAACAAGAAAGGCACACTTATTTCATTGTACAAGCAAATAGAGTCAGTCGGTGCTTATTTCTGCCAAGACTGCTCATCAAGGGCAGGCAAGCAGGTTACTTTTAAAGGGGTTTACAAGTAAAGAGTTCATGCGAGTTATATCAGCAACATTCTTAATCATACTACACAGGCACAATGGGGTTTACATTTAACCTTCAAGCAAAAGCAGGATTCAAATGCAAAGCTGAAGTGGGGGAGCCCAGCAAAGGAAATGATTTTTGCAATACAACACTTTAGGGGAAGAAGCCAGGTAAAGAATACAGCACTGTGGAGGTTCTGTCTCACTCCTCCCATTTCTTTTTAGACATTGGTCATTTAAGACCAGTGTCCATTTTGAATTATAGCCTAGCTTGGAATTGTTTGGCATATATTTTTTTTAATTAATTTTTATTAAGCTTCAAGTGAACATTTACCATTCCAATCAGTCTGTCACATGTAGGTTTACATACATCTTACTCCCTTCTCCCACTTGCTCTTCCCCTATTGAGTCAGCCCGTTCAGTCTCTCGTTTCGTGCCAATTTTGCCATCTTCCCTCTCTATCTTCCCATCCCCCCTCCAGTCAAGAGTTGCCAACACACTCTCCAGTGTCCACCTGATTTAATTAGCTCACTCTTCATCAGCATCTCTCTCCCTCCCACTGACCAGTCCTTTTCATGCCTGATGATTTGTCTTCGGGGATGGTTCCTGTCCTGTGCCATCAGAAGTTCTGGGGAGCATTGTCTCTGGGATTCCTCTAGTCGCAGTCATACCATTAAAAAAAAAAATTAGGTATGGTCTTTTCATGAGAATTTGGGGACTGTATTTTTTTTTTATACCATTGGTCTCCTGCTCCCTCAGGAGTTGTCTGTTGTGCTCCCTGTCAAGGCAGACATCGATTGTGGCCGGGCACCAACTAGTTCTTCTGGTCTCAGGATAATGTAGGTCTCTGGTTCATGTGGCCCATTCTGTCTCTTGGGTTCTTGGTTGTCGTGTGACCTTGGTGTTCTTCCTTTGCCTTTGCTCCAGGTGGGTTGAGTCCAATTGATGTATCTATCCCATTGGTCTCCTGCTCCCTCAGGAGCTGTCTGTTGTGCTCCCTGTCAAGGCAGACATCAATTGTGGCCGGGCACCAACTAGTTCTTCTGGTCTCAGGATAATGTAGGTCTCTGGTTCATGTGGCCCTTTCTGTCTCTTGGGTTCTTAGTTGTCGTGTGACCTTGGTGTTCTTCCTTTGCCTTTGCTCCAGGTGGGTTGAGACCAATTGATGTATCTTAGATGGCCGCTTGTTTGCATTTAGGACCCCAGGCGCCACAATTCAAAGTGGGATGAAGAATGTTTTCATAATAGAATTATTTTGCCCAATGACTTAGAAGTCCCCTCAAACCAAGTTCCCCAGACCCCAGCCCCTGCTCCGCTGATCTTTGAAGCATTCATTTTATCCCGGAAACCTCTTTGCTTTTAGTCCAGTCCAATTAGGCTGACCTTCCTTGTATTGAGTGTTGTCTTTCCCTTCACCCAAAGCAACTCTTATCTACAGATTGATCAATAAAAAGCCCTCTCCCTCCCTCCCTCCCTCCCCCCTTTGTAACCACAAAAGTATGTGTTCTTCTCCGTTTTTTCTATTTCTCAAGATCTTATAATAGTGGTCTTATACAATATTTGTCCTTTTGCCTCTGACTCATTTCGCTCAGCATAATGCCTTCCAGATTCTCCCATGTTATGAAATGTTTCAGAGATTCGTCACTGTTCTTTATCGATGCGTAGTATTCCATTGTGTGAATATACCACAATTTATTTACCCATTCATCCGTTGACGGACATCTTGGTTGCTTCCAGCTTTTTGCTATTGTAAACAGAGCTGCAATAAACATGGGTGTGCATATATCTGTTTGTGTGAAGGCTCTTGTATCTCTAGGGTATATTCCGAGCAGTGGGATTTCTGGGTTGTATGGTAGTTCTATTTCTAACTGTTTAAGATAACGCCAAATAGATTTCCAAAGTGGCTGTACCATTTTACATTCCCACCAGCAGTGTATAAGAGTTCCAATCTCTCCGCAGCCTCTCCAACATTTATTATTTTGTGTTTTTTGGATTAATGCCAATCTAGTTGGTGTGAGATGGAATCTCATCGTAGTTTTAATTTGCATTTCTCTAATGGCTAATGATCGGGAGCATTTTCTCATGTATCTGTTGGCTGCCTGAATATCTTCCTTAGTGAAATGTGTGTTCATATCCTTTGCCCACTTCTTGATTCGGTTGTTTGTCTTTTTGTGGTTGAGTTTTGACAGAATCATGTAGATTTTAGAGATCAGGCACTGGTCTGAGATGTCATAACTGAATATTCTTTCCCAGTCTGTAGGTGGTCTTTTTACTCTTTTGGTGAAGTCTTTAGATGAGCATAGGTGTTTGATTTTTAGGAGCTCCCAGTTATCTGGTTTCTCTTCATCATTTTTGGTAATGTTTTGTATTCTGTTTATGCCCTGTATTAGGGCTCCTAGGGTAGATCCTATTTTTTCTTCCATGATCTTTATCGTTTTAGTCTTTATGTTTAGGTCTTTGATCCACTTGGAGTTAGTTTTTGTGCATGGTGTGAGGTATGGATCCTGTTTCATTCTTTTGCAAATGGATATCCAGTTATGCCAGCACCATTTGTTAAGAAGACTATCATTTCCCCAATTGACACTGGTCCTTTGTCAAATATTAGCTGCTCATACGTGGATGGATTTATATCTGGGTTCTCAATTCTGTTCCATTGGTCTATGTGCCTGTTGTTGTACCAGTACCAGGCTGTTTTGACTACTGTAGCTGTATAATAGGTTCTGAAATCAGGTAGAGTGAGGCCTCCCACTTTCTTCTTCTTTTTCAGTAATGCTTTGCTTATCCGGGGGTTCTTTCCCTTCCATATGAAATTAGTGATTTGTTTCTCTATCTCCTTAAAATATGACATTGGTATTTGGATTGGAAGTGCGTTATATGTATAGATGGCTTTTGGTAGAATAGACATTTTTACTATGTTAAGTCTTCCTATCCATGAGCAGGGTATGTTCTTCCAGTTAAGTATGTCCTTTTGAATTTCTTGTAGCAGAGTTTTATAGTTTTCTTTGTATAGGTCTTTTACATGCTTGGTAAGATTTATTCCTAAGTATTTTATCTTCTTGGGGGCTACTGTGAATGGTATTGATTTGGTTATTTCCTCTTTGGTGTTCTTTTTGTTGATGTAGAGGAATCCAAGTGATATTTGTATGTTTATTTTATAACCTGAGACTCTTCCAAACTCTTCTATTAGTTTCAGTAGTTTTCTGGAGGATTCCTTAGGGTTTTCCATGTATACGATCATGTCATCTGCAAATAGTGATAGCTTTACTTCCTCCTTACCAATCTGGATACCTTTATTTCTTTGTCTAGCCTAATTGCCCTGGCTAGGACTTCAAGTACAATGTTGAATAAGAGCAGTGATAAAGGGCATCCTTGTCTGGTTCCCGTTCTCAAGGGAAATGCTTTCAGGTTCTCTCCATTTAGAGTGATATTGGCTGTTGGCTTTGCATAGATGCCCTTTATTATGTTGAGGAATTTTCCTTCAATTCCTATTTTGGTAAGAGTTTTTATCATAAGTGGGTGTTGAACTTTGTCATATGCCTTTTCTGCATCTGTTGATAAGATCATGTGGTTTTTATCTTTTGTTTTATTTATGTGATGGATTACATTAATGGTTTTTCTGATATTAAACCAGCCTTGCATACCTGGTATAAATCCCACTTGATCAGGGTGAATTATTTTTTTGATGTGTTGTTGGATTCTATTGGCTAGAATTTTGTTGAGGATTTTTGCATCTATGTTCATGAGGGATATAGGTCTAAAATTTTCTTTTTTCGTAATGTCTTTACCTGGTTTTGGTATCAGGGAGATGGTAGCTTCATAGAATGAGTTGGGTAGTATTCCGTCTTTTTCTATGCTTTGAAATACCTTCAATAGTAATGGTGTTAAGTCTTCTCTGAAGGTTTGGTAGAACTCTGCAGTGAAGCCGTCTGGGCCAGGACTTTTTTTGTTGGAAGTTTTTTGATTAGCGTTTCAATCTCTTTTTTTGTTATGGGTCTATTTAGTTGTTCTACTTCTGAATGTGTGTTAGTTTAGGTAGGTAGTATTGTTCCAAGAATTTATCCATTTCTTCTAGGTTTTCAAATTTGTTAGAGTACAATTTTACGTAGTAATCTGAAATGATTCTTTTAATTTCATTTCGCTCTGTTGTGATGTGGTCCTTCTCGTTTCTTATTCGGGTTATTTGTTTCCTTTCCTCTTTTTTCTTTAGTCAGTCTAGCCAATGGTTTATCAATTTTGTTAATTTTTTCAAAGAACCAGCTTTTGGCTTTGTTCTTTCAATTGTTTTCTGTTCTCTAATTCATTTAGTTCAGCTCTAATTTTTATTATTTGTTTTCTTCTGGTGCCTGATGGGTTCTTTTGTTGCTCCCTTTCTATTTGTTCAAGTTGTAGGGACAGTTCTCTGATTTTGGCTCTTTCTTCTTTTTGTCTGTGTGCATTTATCGCTATAAATTAGCCTCTGAGCACTGCTTTTGCTGTGTCCCAGAGGTTTTGATAGGAAGTATTTTCATTCTCGTTGCTTTCTAAGAATTTCCTTATTCCCTCCTTAATGCCTTCTATAACCCAGTCTTTTTTGAGCAGGGTATTGTTCATTTTCCAAGTATTTGATTTCTTTTCCCTAGTTTTTCTGTTATTGATTTCTAGCTTCATTGCCTTGTGGTCTGAGAAGATGCTTTGTAATATTTCGATGTTTTGGATTCTGCAAAGATTTGTTTTATGCCCTAATATGTGGTCTATTCTAGAGAATGTTCCATGTGCGCTAGAAAAAAAAGTATATTTTGCAGCAGTTGGGTGGAGAGTTCTGTATAAGTCAATGAGGTCAAGTTGGTTGATTGTTGTAAGCAGGTCTTCCGTGTCTCTATTGAGCTTCTTACTGGATGTCCTGTCCTTGTCCGAAAGTGGTGTGTTGAAGTCTCCTACTATAAATGTGGAGGTGTCTATCTCACTTTTCAATTCTGTTAAAATTTGATTTATGTATCTTGCAGCCCTGTCATTAGGTGCGTAAATATTTAATATGGTTATGTCTTCCTGATCAATTGTCCCTTTTATCATTATATAGTGTCCTTCTTTGTCCTTTGTGGTGGATTTAAGTCTAAAGTCTATTTTGTCAGAAATTAATATTGCTACTCCTCTTCTTTTTTGCTTATTGTTTGTTTGATATATTTTTTCCATCCTTTGAGTTTTAGTTTGTTTGTGTCTCTAAGTCTAAGGTGTGTCTCTTGTAGGCAGCATATAGATGGATCGTGTTTGTTTATCCAGTCCGTGACTCTCTGTCTCTTTATTGGTGCATTTAGTCCATTTACATTCAGTGTAATTATAGATCAATAAGTTTTTAGTGCTGTCATTTTGATGCCTTTTCATGTGTGTTGTTGGCCATTTCATTTTTCCACATGCTTTTTTGTGCTGAGACGTTTTTCTTAATAGCTTGTGAGATCCTCATTTTCATAATGTTTATCTTTGTGTTTGTTGAGTCGTTACGTTTTTCTTGAGTTATGGAATTGATATTCCTTTTGGTGGTTACCTTATTATTTACCCCTATTTTTCTAAGTAAAAACCTAACTTGTATCCTTCTATATCGCCTTGTATCACTCTCCATCTGGCAGTTCAATGCCTCCTATATTTAGTCCCTCTTTTTGATTATTGTGATCGTTTATCTATTGATTTACATGATTTCCTGTTATGTGTATTATTTTGTTTATTTATTTATTTTTTAGAATTAGTCTTAATTTGTTTGTTTTTGTGCTTTCCCTGTTTGAGTTGCGTTGATATAATGGCGTTCTGTTTTCTGACCTTGTATTGTGCTGGTACCTGATATTATTGGTCATCTGGCCAAACAATCTCCTTTAGCATTTCTTGCAGTCTTGGTTTAGTTTTTGCAAATTCTCTAAACTTATGTTTATCTGTAAATATCTTAATTTCTCCTTCATATTTCAGAGAGAGTTTTGCTGGATATATGATCCTTGGTTGGCAGTTTTTCTCGTTCAGTGCTCTGTATATGTCGTCCCATTCCCTTCTTGCCTGCATGGTTTCTACTGAGTAGTCTGAACTTATTCTTATTGATTCTCCCTTGAAGGAAACCTTTCTTTTCTCCCTGGCTGCTTTTAAAATTTTCTGTTTGTCTTTGGTTTTGGCAAGTTTGATGATGATATGTCTTGGTGTTTTTCTTTTTGGATCAGTCTTAAATGGGGTTCGATGAGCATCTTGGATAGATATCCTTTCGTCTTTCATGATGTCAGGGAAGTTTTGTGTCAGGAGTTCTTCAACTATTTTCTCTGTGTTTTCTGTCCCCCCTCCCTGTTCTGGGACTCCAATCACTCGCAAGTTATCCTTCTTGATAGAGTCCCACATGATTCTTAGGGTTTCTTCATTTTTTTAAATTCTTTTATCTGATTTTTTTTTCAGCTATGTTGGTGTTGATTCCCTGGTCCTCCAGAAGTCCCAGTCTGCATTCTAATTGCTCGAGTCTGCTCCTCTGACTTTCTATTGCGTTGTCAAATTCTGTAATTTTATTGTTAATCTTTTGGATTTCTACATGCTGTCTCTCTATGGATTCTTGCAACTTATTAATTTTTCCACTATGTTCTTGAATAATCTTTTTGAGTTCTTCAACAGTTTTATCAGTGTGTTCCTTGGCTTTTTCTGCATTTATCCTAATTTCATTTGTGATATCTTTAAGCATTCTGTAAATTAGTTTTTTATATTCTGTATCTGATAATTCCAGGATTGTATCTTCATTTGGGAAAGATTTTGATTCTTTTGTTTGGGGGGTTGGAGAAGCTGTCATGGTCTGTTTCTTTATGTGGTTTGATATGGACTGCTGTCTCCGAGCCATCACTGGGAAACTAGATTTTCCAGGTAATCAGCTTAAAAAAATGCAGTCAAATCCCTATGTGAATTCTCCCTCTGGCTCCAGGTATTCAGATGTTAATGGATCTGCCTGGAGAGGGTGGGGGAGGGATTAGAGAGCTAGGAGTGTAGCACCACAGAATATAGAGCTGATCACCGCATTCACACTCCGCCCCCGTCCGCCAAAATCCGGGCGGGACGGCTCCCCGGTTCGGACGCTACTGTCCCCACTCCGAGACCAGTCACTTCCTCCCGGGGACTTCTCCCTCCGGTGCTCGGCACCACTCGCGCGAACTGGGTGGGCGTCTCCCACACGAATGGGTGGGTCCGCCCCCAGGGTCTATTCAGGAGAATATAATTGGACCCCGTGCTCACGCCCCGCCCGCTTTCGCCAAGATCCCAGCGGGATGGCTCCCCGGCTGGGACGCTGCTTTCCCCGCTCCTAGACCAGTCACTTCCTCCCAGGGACTCCTCCCTCCGGTGCGCCGCACCGCTCGCGTGAACTGGGTGGGCGTCACCCGCACGACCAGGTGGGCCAGCCCCCTGGGTCAATTCAGGGCAATATAATTGGACCCCGCACTCATGCCCCGCCTGCTTTCGCCAAAATCCCAGTGGGACGGCTCCCCGGCTGGGACGCTGCTCTCCCCGCTCCAAGACCTATCACTTCCTCCCGGGGACTTCTCCCTCCGGTGCGCCGCGCACACGCGCGAACTCGGTGGGCGTCCCCCCGCACGAAAGTGTGGGCCCCGCCCCGGGGTCGCTTTAGGGAAATATAGCTGCCCCCCCCACTTGCGCCCCGCCCACTTCTCGCCAAACTCCCGGCGGGACGGCTCCCCGGCTGGGACGCTGCTCTCCCCGCTCCAAGATCAGTCACTGTCTCCCGGGTGCTTCTCCCTCTGGCTGCGCCGCTACGCCATCCACGCAACCAGCTAGACTCTCTCCCGGGACGGGTTCGGGGGAGTAGGGCTGGGACCCTTGTCTGTGCCATCTGCCCCCCTGGGCTCTGCCCTAGATCGGGCTCCGAAGGTCACCTGCCTGGTACGCTGGCTCCCAGTTCTGAAAACGGTCGCTGTCTGCCCGTATTTGTTCGTTTTCCGTCTCTAAGTCTGTGCTTGTTGTTCAGAGTTCGTAGATTGTTATGTATGTGATCGATTCACTTGTTTTTCCGAGTCTTTTTTTGTTGCAAGAGGGATCCGCGGTAGCATCCACCTAGTCCGCCATCTTGGCCCCGCCTCTCTGTTTGGCATATTTTAAGGGAGGGGCAAATACTGGGCCTAGGCCTTTCATTGTGGCTATTGGCCTCTTGTAGGTTTATACAATTTACTAAATATTAAAAGAAAAAGAATGGCTTTTATGCCCTGTTTATGTGAGTGTCTTCCTAAAAGATTCTTTTTTTTTTTCCAGGTTGTCTTAGCTATTGTTTTTATACTTCAGGTCCCAGTTGATGTGTCTTTATAAGTCTTTGTGAGTCCAGCTCCAGCTGGGTCAAAGTCTCCATGTTGAAGATCTAAATCATTCTATCTTGTTGATTGGAGATTGAAGATAACACATCAATGATCAATACCTGGACTTAGCTAAGCTCCTAAATGGTGGTCATCGCAAGCTCTTTAAACTCACAGTGCTGGTTTTCCACTGGATGCCATTTAGTTCTTCACCAGGATATTATTGCCGGAATGAGCCAACACAATGTACATCAAGGCCTTCTTTTACCCTTTTAGGTGTTTAAGACAGCAGACGATAAATTTTATTATGCCTGATATTATGAGGTTGGGAGATCAAATTTGCCAGGCATTCGTTGGAAACTCTATGGGGCAGTTCCACTCTGTCCTATAGGATCACTCTGAGTCTGAATCAACTTGACAGCAACGGGTTTGGTTTTTTTGTTTTTAATATTGTCAGGATGCAGACTAAGAACATTACTATCCCTTTGCAATAGTGATCTAGCCCATGTATTTACTCTGGATGGTAACCATCCAAATCTCGTGTTAGAAAAGGTGTTATGGTGTGTAACCACTAATTCTATGTACATCCTTTTCTACTTCTCCTATGTTATTTATCTAAATACAACAAGAGGTGTTACCAAAATTTCGCGGGTTAGAGTCCCCTGCTGCAAAGAGCCAGTTCTTGAGACAAGGGTGAGGTAAGTAGCAAGAGCTTTAACGTGTATTGATACACAGGAGACAGAGGGGAATGATCTCCTCCAGAGCCTGTCTTCCCCAACCAGAAATTGGCTGAAAGCTTTATAGGGCAGGAACTTGTGGAATGTCATTCTCTCCTGGGGTGGTTTCAGTGATCATGGTGCCAAGGTTTACCTCTTCTGCCCAGGCGGTGACTGGTCTCCTGGGTTGGTTTCAGTGGTTATAAGACTTTCTTAGATCATATCATTTGTTTTCTAATCTGAAAAGGACATTAGTCATTAGCAAAAATTTAACAAGGAAAAAGGAACTGAGCAGTCAAGAGTAAGCTTAGAAGAGAGAAAAATGACATAGGTCCTGTTCATGTCATGACCAAGCAGCCTGTTCCAATCCTCTCTTTTTGTCGTGAGTTTCTCAGTCTTGTAAAAAAAAAAAAAAAAAAAAGGGGCATTGAGTCTTTCTAGCTGCTTCCTGCTGGATGGGGGCGTAGAGGCCTAAAGTTTAGAAAAGTGGAACTCTCATGTTGTCTGAGCTAAATTACTATATCTCTCTTGTATCTGTATTGGCCCTTTATTGGGCTATTGTCTCTCCTCTTGATAGGGGATGGGTTAAAATCTCTGAACAACCATCATTTGGTCCTGGAACTTTTGAATCACTTGAAATGGCTCTACCCTTCGGGGAGAAGGCGCCAACTCATTAAGGCACACACCAACACACATAAGCTTGTCGAGAAAGAGTAACAACACAAGCAAAGGTTAAAATAAAAATTAATAAAAGGGCTAGAGCAAAAACAATTCTTAATACCTCTACATCACTTATTTTTTGATACTTATTTACCCGTCTTTGTTTTGTCTCTTGAACAACCACTTAAGTCCTTCAACTGGTTCATATATTCAAAAAGGCAAAAGTGGGAAGCGGACAAGCAAGCTGCTAGAGCCATGTCTGTCCAAGTTCAAGGAATATTACAGAATAGGCAAGAATGAGAAAACCAACAAACATGTTGCCACAGCCATGTCTGCCCAAGTCCTAAGAATATTATAGAGTAACCATTGAAAGCTTCACCTTTGTACAGATTGGCTAGAAACTGTGATCTTACATTTTGAATTGCCTTTCTTAACAATCATTGGCACAGGTTGCAGTAACCGACAGTCAGGAAGGTCTTCGTTGGTCCAACAAATTTTCTATTTACTAAATTGTCATGGGTTGAATTGTGTCCCCCTAAAAATATGTGTCAACATGGTTAGGCCATGATTCCCAGTATTGTGTGGTTGTCCTCCATTTTATGATTGTAATTTTATGTTGAGAGGATTAGGCTGGGATTGTAACACCACCCTTACTCAGGTCACCTCCCTGATCCAGTGTAAAGGGAGTTTCCCTGGTGTGTGGCCTGCACCACCTTTTATCTCTCAAGAGATAAAAGGAAAGGGAAGCAAGCAGAGAGTTGGGGACCTCATACCACCAAGAAAGAAGCACCGGGAGAAGAGCGCGTCTTTTAGATCTGGGGTTCCTGGACAGAAAAGGTCCTGGTCCAGAGGAAGATTGACAAGAAAGACCTTCCTTCAGAGCTGACAGAAAGAGAAAGTCTTCCTTGGAGCCGACGGCCTGAATTTGGACTTGTAACTTACTAGACTGTGAGAAAATAAATTTCTCCTTGTTAAAGCCATCCACCTGTGGTATTTCTGTTATGGCAGCACTGGATGACTAAGACATAAATGCTAATAGAAAATATGAGTGGAAAGTCTTTTGTGTTCTGTTTGATTGGTTTTATGTGAAAAGTTCCCTAAAATATATTTTTTAAGATTATCTTAGCTATTGTCTTTATACCTTAGGGCCCAGTTGATGTGTCCTTGCAGGTCCTTATGAGCCCAGCTCCATCTGGGTCACATTTTCTATGTTCAAGGACAGGGAATAATATCTTAAGTCATTCCTTCTTTTTGATCAGAGATTGGAGATAACACATCGATGATCAATACCTGAATTTAGTCGATCTCCTAGATGGCAGCTATTGCAGGCTCTTTAAACTCACAGTGCTGGTTTTCCACTGGATACCATATGGTTTTTCACTAGGATCTTA
This sequence comes from Elephas maximus indicus, assembly GCF_024166365.1. Classification (NCBI taxonomy): domain Eukaryota; kingdom Metazoa; phylum Chordata; class Mammalia; order Proboscidea; family Elephantidae; genus Elephas; species Elephas maximus. The sequence continues at coordinate 93,980,903 of NC_064846.1, read as the reverse complement.
AGTAAGAGCAAAGTTCTCATCAATTGCAGACTCAATGTACATCAACATTTTAGCCCGAGGCTTTTCTTTTGTATTTTATGCAGACTAAGAATATTACTATCCCTCACAATGATCTAGCCCATGTACTCATTCCTGATGGTAACCAACCAAATAAATCTGCAGACTACACTTTCTTGGGCTAATAAAAATCTCAGGTTATTCTGTTATGTCGCCTTGGCCAATGAGGTCAGAGATCACTGCTGTGTTTCCACCCTCCTAGCAACTTCATCTGTTATTTGTCTATGGTAATTGATACATTTCCTAAAGATTTCTCTAACTCAACTATATTATAAGTAGGAATTAAATCTACCAACCATATCCTGTGTGTTGGACCAATGAGATTTCTTCTGACTCTCATTTTATAATGGGTAACAAACTAACATTTATTTTTCTAGTATTTACTAGCATCATTTACTGATCCTTGAAGTCAGTTTCTCAAAACAGACTGAATTTTTTTAAAAAAAGAAAAAAAAAGCTACAACGTCCAGAGCAAAATGGTCTCCCTAGTTTATCTGGACCATTGTTTGACTCAAAGTGGCTTCAGGAACCAGTCTTTCCTCAAAGTTCGAGGTTCAAAAGGACACCCAAAGGTGATGGCCTGTGTGAGTTACCTCAACCTACATGAAAGCCAGAAATCTGGATTTCAGGAGAATTACAACTCTTTTACGGTTCCCTCTTTTGAATCATGATCTTGTTATAGAATCTTTGATCAAAAATGTTCAATAAATGGTAATCAGGCACTATATGGTTTTTAAGATCTCAGACACCATACAGAAAATCAGGAGGTAGTATAGAAACACAGATAACATTAAACCAATTGTCTGAAATAACCAATGAAACCATGACCCTAAGGACTTTGAACCAAGGAAATAAATCTCGTAAGGTGCTGTTTATGTATAAACAGCATCAGTAACTGCTTTTCATGTGTCTCAGCAGCAGCTATATTCTGTAAAACCTCAGCTTCTTTTATTAATATAAATACAGCAATAATTATCTATTAAGTCACAAAACTGTTCCGAGAGAACTAATAGGAAATCTAATGCTATTCTAATTTGTAAAATCCTAGTTCAAATTTCAGACACTTCTCTGGTTATGATATTTACAACTTTGTTAAGTTTATCATTGGGAACTTCTAATTCAAGAGTTACAATATCTAAACCCACTAGTTAGATAATTTAGGAGAAAAGAGGAAAATCGTTTCTTATATCTAGAAAGTAGGGCCTTAAAGCATTTCTTATTTCTAGAAAGACTTTAAAACATCAGCAATATTCTGACATAAAACTCATAGTGTCCTTTCGTTTACTCAGTCTTATGTAGTCAATTTCTGTTCCAAGTGATTCTGTATCAACTTCAGTCCCCAAAACCATCAGATTTTGCATAGGAGTTCTGGAAATCTTAATTTAGTCTAGTCACATTCTTTTTCACAAGTCCAATATAGTATAGTCCATTTTTTTGTTGTTGTTGACATATTCTGGTCAAACGTTTTCAAAAATCAGCAAAGTAAAAGTTCATCTGTAGGTGACAAAACTTAATATGCCCTTAATTAATTTATAAAAATAATATTCTTAATAGTGAAAGACCTGATAGAAATTAATTACAAGCACAATGTAAAGGCCAAATAAAATCAGTTGAAAAAATTCTAAATATAACCATTAACCATATTTTTTGAAGAGCTTCAGGTATATAATACATAATAGTCTTGACCAAGATTATCAAGTTTCTAAATACCTGAACAATATTAAAAAACTTAATAGGTAAATGATGTGAATTCCTCAATTAAACCATTGGCTTCGATGGTGTTAGATTCAAAAAAATAAAGTTTTAACCAAGTTAGCAGTAAAAAATAATAAAATTTTGACAATATTATGCATTTGCTGTATAATATTAGGCAAAAGCATAAGAGGAAATATTAACATATGAATTTTAACTCAAAGAGAATCAGGCACTTCTCTTGATTTTAACAACACGTTCCATAAAATTTATAACATGCTAAAGAAACCTTTAAAGGTTTCTTTGAAGTTGTCAAGGATTTCATTGTACTTGGATCCACAATCAACAGCCATGGAAGCAGCAGTCAAGAAATCAAACGACCCATCAAATTGTGTAAATCTGCTGCAAAGGGCCTCTTTAAAGTGTTGAAAAGCAAAAATGTCACCTTGAAGACTAAGGTGAGCCTGACCCGAGCCATGGTATTTTCGATTGCATCATATGCATGTGAAAGCTGGACAAATGAATAAGGAAGACCAGAGAAGAATTGACGCCTTTGAATTGTGGTGTTGGCGAAGAATATTGAATATACCACGGACTGCCAAAAGAACAAACAAATCTGTCTTGGAAGAAGTGCAACCAGAATGCTCCTTAGAAGCAAGGATGGCGAGACTGTGTCTTACATACTTTGGACATGTTGTCAGGAGGGATCAGTCCTTGGGGAAGGACATCATGCTTGGTAAAGTGCAGGATCAGTGGAAAAGAGGAAGACCCTCAACACGGTGGACTGACACTGTGGCTGCAACAATGAGCTTAAGCATAACAATCATTGTAAAGATGGCACACGACCGGGCAGTGTTTCGTTCTGTTGTGTATGGAGTCACTATGAGTCGGAACCGACTCAATGACACCTAACAGCAACAACAGCAAAGAAACCTTTTTAGCACTTCTCCTTTATAGAATTTTTTGTGGCTTTCTATGAAGTTTCAAAGTTGTCAGGAGTTTCATAAGTTACCGTGAAACAATAATTTGCTTAACCAAAGATCGTCAAGTTAAAAAAAAAAAAACCTTAGTTTGTTTTTTTTACTAAAGCCATGTGGCTTTGTTTTCAACTCAGGAATCTTATTTTAAGGAGAAATCAAACCTTGTGTTTGAGGAAGATTACACAAAGAATAGATTAACTCTTTAGCTAAGTTATCAAAGAAAATTTTGTCATATTAATAGGCCAATCTATATAAAAGTTTCTCTAAGTTGCTACTAAAAATCTAAATCTTAAGACAGACACAAGACGGAGTTTTTCCGGGTGAGGAAAGAATTGAGGTTTTAAAAAAACCAACAATTGTCAGCCATAGCCTTTAGCCTCATATAAGACAGAAACTTAGACACAATGTTCTAGACCACAAGCAAGCTCGTAGAACAAAGGAGACAGAAAGATCATATAACTCACTGAATGACACCACACAAAACAAGGATATGAAGATTCTAGGTTCTTAAAGTGTTTATATCAATTTTTGGTAGAATTGACTCAATTCTCTTAGGATTCCTGGAATCCCTATTCTGGGCCCCAACCTCCCCAGAGACACCACTCCAAGCTAGCCTGTGTGTAGTAAACTTCCTTAGACCAAAATAGTTCTTGAATCTGGTGGGGGGTTTTATACAAGTAAAGATTGGGATGACGACATTGCAAGGATTTGGGGGTACAAGTACACATGAACAGATATACAAAGAACATTTGGACTGACACAAGACTAACAGACAAGGGTGACAAAGGTAATCTCGACAGCCTCAACCCCCCAGACGACCGAAAGATGTGACGGGGGTGATCTTGACGGCGTCAACCTCCCAGGCTTCCCTGTTCCAATGGCTGCCACCCCAACCTTCCAACTCTAGAGTTCCCCAGAGTCCCTCTCTGCAACCCTACTCACAGAGTCAGTCATCTAGGGGGCCACTCCCCCCAGAAACCAAAGGCTAGGATCCAGTTCCGGAAACCACACTGGTTTGCCCTATCAGCCCCGCCCCTGAGCTCAACAGGGAGAGACTCCCGAACTCACTTTAGGATCCTAAGTAGGTCTTGTCTTTTACTCACCTCCCAGAAGGCGATAGGGGACTGGCGGTGCTGCAGGGCGCCTGGGTCCGATCAACAACTTTCCTGGGGGCGAACAAGGTCCCCAGCGGCCACTAAATGGAAGAACTGTTGACCAGGCCCAAGCCCCTCCCCGGGGCCACTGTGTCTCAGACACCTGGAGCCCCACATTGGGCACCAAAATTTGTTACCGCAATTTCTCATGTTAGAGCCCCCAGCCGCAAGCAGCCAATTCTTGAGACAGGGGTAAGGTGAGTAGAAAGAGTTTTATTGTGTATGGATACACAGGAGACAGAGGGGAATGATCTCCTCCAAAGCCTGCCTCCCCCAGCTGGAGATTAGCTGAAAGCTTTATAGAGCAAAACCGTGGGTTTCAGGAACTTATGGAATGTCATTCTCTCCTGGGGTGGTTTCAGTGATCATGGTCCCAAGGTATTATCTGCCCAGGGGGTGACTGGTCTCCTGGGGTGGTTTCCGTGGTCATAAGACTTTCTTAGATCATATCATTTGTTTTCCACAGTCTGAAAAGGACATTAGGCATTAGCAAAAATTTAACAAGGAAAATAGGAACTGAGCAGTCAAGAGTAAGTTTAGAAGAGAGAAAAGCGGCATAGGTCTTGTTCATGTCATGGCTGAGCAGCCTGTTCCAGAGGTATTTGTTACAGTACAGACTACACTTTTTTGGTCTAATAAAAAATCTTAGGTTATTTTGTTATCTCATGTTACCTTGACTAATAAGTTAGAGATGACTGTTGTGTCTTTCTCTCGTTAGCAATTTTGTCTGTTATTTGTCTCATAATGATTGATAAATTCTTGAAGATTTTTCCAATTCAACTATACTATAACTAGGAATTAAAGCTACCCACCATATTTCTTTTGACTCTTCTTATAATATGTAACATTACCTTTTCAATATTTACTAGTATCATTATTATGAATATCTAAAAGTGATCTTAAAATTCTCAGTGTGTTGCCCATGCATTCACCAGGAATCTAAACAAGAGATTGCCCATGTAACCTCATTGTCAGTTGGAGAGGGGTCATTTAAAACCAGTATAGTTGGATCTACCACACACAGTTTGTCTAGAAACAGAAGGTATGGAGACATTCACATGTGACAATAAGATTTTCATCAGAGAATACAAGATTAACAAGATGATATAGATGGACCTCTCGAGTTGGAGGTCTTCAGTTAATCTGTTTAAAACATACTAAGTGTTCTTTTCAGGGTTAAGCTGTCCCTCCTTGGTCTACCCATTAAGTCACTGGTCACTTCTCAGAAGCAGTAGTGTCACAGAAGTGTTTTTATGAAAGAACTTCTAATTCAAGAGTTGCAATATTTAAACCCATTAGTTAAATAATTTAGGAGAAAGGAAAATGGTTTCTTATATCTAGAAAGTATGACTAAAACATCAGCAGTATTCCCACATAAAATCCCTAGTTTCCTTTCTTTTACTTAGTCTTATGTAGTTTATTTCTGTTTCACGTGATTTTAGATCAGCCACAGTCAGCTTCTTCATAGGAGTTCTGGAAACCTTGATTGAATCTAGTCACAGTCCTTTTCATAAATCCAATATACTCCACTTTTTTGTTGAGATAGTCTGGTCAAACATTTTCAGAAAATCAGCAAAGTAAAATATCTGCAGATGACAAAACTTAATATGGTCATGATTAATTTATAAAAATAATACTCTTAATAGTGAAAGATCTGATAGAAATTAATTACAAGCATAATGTAAAGGCCAAATAAAATCAGTTTTAAAAAAAGATAAAAATATCTCTAAATATAACCATTGACTGTATTTTTAAAGAGATTCAGATATAATACATATTGTAGACATCTTGAGACATAATACCAGGATATACCAAGTCAAGATATACCAAGAATATACTAAGATTACAAAATCTTTAAATACCTGAATAGTAATAAAAGAAAACTTCATAGGTAAATGGTGTGAATTCTCAATCAAACCATTGGCTTTGATAAAGTTGCAAACAGGTTAGAAATTAAGAAATGATAACAAAATTATGATATAACATTATGCATTTTCTGTCTAACATTAGGCAAAAAGACAAGAAGAAATACTAACGTATAAATCTTAAACCAAAGAGAATGAGGTGTTTTTCTTGATTTTGATAACACCTTCTATGTAATTTAATAAATAAAGCTTTTTAACACTTTTCCTTTATAAATTTTTTTTTTTTGTGTGTGTGGCTTTCCATGAAGTTTCAGAGTTGTCAGGAGTTTATTATAGGTCACCGTGAAGCAATACTTAAGTTATTTCACCAAAGATCTTAATGTAAAAACGTTGGCTTTTTTCTAAAAGCCATGTGGCTTGGTTTTTGGCTCAGGAAACTTATTTCAATGAGAGGTGGAACCTCTGCCTTTGAGGCAGATTACACAAAGAATAAATTAACCCCTCAACTCAGAAATCAAAGAAAATTTTGTTACTTTAACTCTAAGAAACCCAATTCTTTGTTTTATTTTTTATTTAACGTTAAAGCTCCTAAAAATCTCATAAATTAAACTTTTAAAATTTAGTCAGACAGATAAAACTTTTGACCATATCAAAAAATTTTCTTTTTAATAAACGTCTTTGTTGCATACCTCTTACGTTGCATTCCTTTAAATGGAAAAAATGAACACACTCATTAGCAGACCCAAATACACACATATGTATATCCTTTCTCTTGTGGCATAAAAAGCAAAAGTACATAAGCTTAAATTATGACAAATATCTATTAACTCAATTTAACATCAATAAGTTACCTACAAGGTCTTATAAATTATCTTAAGCCTATATACCATAAAACATAAAACCGCTGTTGAAAGAAAGCCAGTTTAAACATTCTAAGTTTTCATTCAACTTTTACTATTTCTCATATCCTCCCAATCTAATTTTACCCCTTAAAGATTTATCAACTGGCTTTAGAAATCACAGAGCCTCTGCTCAACTGACCAATTCATAGATATGTTTAAATTGATCGAGGCGTTTTGAAAGGCTGTCTACCCAGGAAATACAAAAGCTATTTAGCAAGCAGCAACTAACTCTTCTAGGGTGAAATCACCACAAAGTTTAGTAATACAAAAAGAAAGGTTTTATTTTACAAAAAGGCATGCTGCCAGAGCCATGTCTTTCTGAGTCTCCGTTCTCAGTTCTTAAGGATTAATCTTAAAAAAAAAAATCTTAGAGGGTTGCATTTCAGGATCCCTTGAACATTCTCTATTCTCTAGATACACACACTTACACACTCACATAACCTAATCCGGTGCACCAATTTAACAGGCATCTGTGCCTTTTATGCCCTCAGTGGTCAATTCTCCCCACTTCTTGTGACTCTTCTAAGGCCTTACCTAGGAATTACCCTGTTACTTCCCAAATAACCTCAGATTCTTAATACCCTCAACCGTCAATTTCTCCCACTTCTTGGGACTCCTCTAAGGCCTTACCTAGGCAATTACCAAACAATCCAGGTGTGTTTTGTGGCTCTCACAGAACCACCATCTGGGTTCCGGGGTGGGGGGATGGGAATCAGCTTTCAGAGCTGCTCCAAGGCCCCTAGGAGAAATCTCCTGGTGGCACCAGGCATCGGGGCTGTTCTCTTTTCAGATACCCCTCAGGAATTGAGCAGATGGCTCCTGGCTGGCTTCCCAGGAATGTAACTGGTTGGAAACCCCAGGTTCTTACTCAGTATGACTCCTATTGGCCAATAAACAAGAGACTGAGGTGGGAGAATAAGAGCTGCACTTTTATTTCATTGTACAAGGAAATGGAGTCTGTTGGTGCTTACTGCTGCCAAGACTGCTCACCAAGGGCGGGCAGGCAGGTTACTTTTAAAGGGGTTTACAAGTAGAGCGCTCATACAAGTTAAGGCAGCAACATTCTTAATCATACTAAGCAGGCACAATGTGGTTTACATATAACCTTCAAGTAAAAACAGGATTCAAATGCAAAGCTGAGGTGGGGGAGGGGAGCCCTGCAAAGGAAACAATTTTGCTATACAACACCGTAGGGGAGGAAGCCAGGTAAAGAATACAGCACCGTGCAGGTTCTGTCTTACTTTGAGAGCACCTTCCAAATGGCTCTGGATGAGGCTCAGCTGGAGTTGGGGATGGGTCACAGATACCCAGGAGTCAAGATCCCTGCCCTCTGGAGCTCCTAGATGAGGGGAGACTGAGGCACATACACCCAAGGGCAAACACTTGGGAGGAGAAAAATGGGCCAGGGCAGTCAGAAGATTTGTAATTGTATATTGGTCTTTGTCATTGCTGGGTAGGACTTGGACTAGTTTGGGAGTGGGGGGATTCTGGAGGCAGGGCAGGGAGGGGTGGCAGAATGTGGTAGACAGAGCATACATGATTAGGATTTTGGACTCCTGACGTGCACTCCCAGCCTGGCCCAGTCACTCAGTAGCTGGGTGACATCGAGCTAGTCATTTCACTGTTCTGAATCTCAGTCTTCTCATCTCAAAATCTAGGAAGCAATAATGCCTCAAGTAACTCAAGGCTAGAACACACGGGAGGTCTCAGGAAGAGCATGGGGGTCAGTGGATTCTGGGACAAGTTCCACTGGGTGCTTTGGAGTCAATTACAACTCATGGTGACCCCAGCTATGTCAGAGTAGAACTTGCTTCATAGGGCCTTCAATGACTGATTGTTCACAAGCAGATGGCCAGGACTTTCTTCCAAGGTGACTCTTGGTAGACCCCAACCCCCAACTTTTCTGTTAGCAGCCAAGCGTGTTCACCATTTGCACCAACCAGGGACTCTGGGACAATTCCAGTTCCTTGTAATTTCAGTATATTCAAGAAAGGGGACCTATAGATTAATGTGTGGACTCTATTTAGATCCTGATTCAAATAAACTACAAAACAAAAACGAAAAGTCCTTCATGATGTTTATGAGACACTTAGGCATTTAAGTTTGGACACTGTCTGGGTATTTGATTATCTTATGGAATAAGTGTTAATTATTTTAGGTGTTATAGTGGTGTTATCAAACACAATGGGTCTGTTGCTTGTACTCTCATTAAGAATAAGTAAGAGTCAAGTGGATTTAAAGCAGGCATGGTTTAATACTCCCAGCAAGTAGGAGACAGGGAAGTCACTCTCAAAGCACTGTCTCCCAGAACAAAGGGCTGGGAGAAGTTTTATACTATGCAGTAAAAGGGAAGTTATACATATTCATTAAACTTCTGGGAAATAGCATGCATATTTAAAAGAAGGGCTGGGCTGAGACTTAGCACAGAAGTGGGTGCCAGACTTCTTGATTCTGAATTGGGTCCGGCTTCTGTCTGGTGGTGAGATATGTCCAACGTTTTTAGTTCCTTGACACGAGTTTCTTGGTTCCTAGGCAGGACTCATTATGGGATGGGGACATCAAGTGGTCAACCAAATCGTTTCTGCACCTGTGTGGGATTCTGGTTTTAGTTGGTTTGCCTGAAAAACAATCCTAAGAGGAAGTGTTAAGGGAATCTGGTTGCTTATCATTGAAAAATTTAGCCTCAGGTTGAGATACTGGTTTCCTCATGTCTGGCCTATGCCATATCTTGTTTGTTTTAGATTTTTTTTCTACAGCCTCTGTTCACAAGAGGGTTAATTTTACCTCAGGACCCTAGACCCTGTCTCAATGGTATTGTAGATATGTTTAAAAAGAGAGTTCTTATTTTTCGGAGTAACATACTAAAATGCTTGTGGATACCACATCTGGGTGATGTGTTTATGAGGGCTTATCATACTATGGTTGCATAGTGGTTAAGTGCTATGGCTGCTAACCAAAGTGTTGGCAATTCAAATCCTCCAGGCGCTCCTTGGAAACTCTATGGGACAGTTCTACTCTGGCCTATAGGGTCGCTATGAGTCGAAATCGACTCGACGGCACTGGGTTTTTTATCGTACTATTCTATCTACTTGTGTATAGGCTTGAAATTTTTGTAAGAAAAAGTTTTAACTATGAAACAGAGGAGGGTCGATCAAGAAAATGTTTAACCAAATGTGGCTTATTCTATTTGCTTTTGGAAGCTTGTTCATATAGAGAATTACATTAAATGTTTTGAGGAAATCTTTATATTTGATTTGTGAACACCGGTGGCATTGCTGGCAGCCGGCTTATATCTGGAGACAGAGATTTCACCCTCCCATTTGGCAGCATCTGTGCTGTTCTTCTCAGCCTGTGGTAGTCAGTTTGGTTGCCAGGCAATGGAAGACAGAGGCCAGAACCCCTTTTCATGTGAGGGACAAAGGGAAGAAAGAGGTAAGAGAGCGAGAAGGGAGGGAAGGTAGAAAGAGGCTGCACAGGAGAAGGCTTATTCTTGCCTCAGAGCCTGGCCCAGAAGGAGAGATGGGGAATAGAGGACTCTGATTAGATGCTGGCTTCCCACAGCCCCCACTTTCCTGGTTTACACCTGGGCGGGGGGGGCAGCCCCATTGTCAAAGCTTTAAGCCCCACAGAGGGTTCCTCCTGTGATGACTGAAGATGATCTGTGATTAAGTAAAATACCATTTGGCACCCATTCACAGATTCAGAATTCACGACAGGCCTCTCTTGGGGAACACTTCTGAGCAGCTAATAAATTTAAAAATTCTAGGAAAGCAGTTCATCAAATGGAAAACCTGCACTGTGATCACCCTGAGCTGGGACCACCCCAAAAGGCAGGAGGACAGAGGGGCTTCCCCTAAAAAAAAGGGGGGGGATGGAAAAATCTGTCCTCATTGTTCTTTGGGGAGGAGAGGCAGAAGCCCCGGCGCTGCCCAGTGCCTTGGTAGTCTTATGGATGCTGACTGTGTTGGGATCCCTGCTTTCTGGCATTGGTTCAGACCCAGCTGTCACCGAAAGGTTGTGTGGGCCTGAGTTGGTCTCCATCCTCAGTTTCCTGATCTCTAAAAGTTAGGAGTTATCCTATATGGTCCCTCACATCCCTTCAGGCTCAGATAGACTGGGATTATAATGCGGCCCCCCCCCCACCAGCCCCACCTCCTCTGAATGAGGTTGCTCTGACCCAGAGTAAAAGTGGAGCCTGGCTCACCCCACCCCCATCCACCAGGCCAGACTGAAGGAACAAACACAGCCAATGATCTCTCTCCATTGTCAGTGAGGGCGGTTCCTAGGACCACCCTTCTGTGGTCACAAGCTACCTCTTGCCTGCCTTGGAGATGAATTTCAGAGGGGCAGGCAAGATGGGGACTGAGGTCAGGTAGCTGCCTCAGGGATCAGCCTTTCAAGACCTGACATCTGAGAGAGGAAGGGTGTGTGCCCTTGATGAAAAAAACACTGGGGAGGCCAGCAGTCAGGAGCTGGGTAAAAGCAGGGCCCAGACAGACCCCTCTTTCTGCAACATCTTTGTGGCCCCTGGTTGCTAGGAGCTTGTGCTTCTATTGCTAAGCAACTAGAACCTGGTGGATTAAAACCAATTTCCTGAGCTCACTGGAAGAGAGAGGGATAGATAGAAAGTGGAATGCAGTTATCCTGGGGGGAAGTTCATCCCTGCTTCCAGGCTTAGGTGGGGGGCCTGGGTTGGGAGGTGAATGAAACGTGAGGCAGAGCTGGAAGCTGAACTCCAGGGAGATATGGGGGAGGGGCGGGCTATTTACCAGGTTTTCAGTATAAAGATCAGTATAAAGAGTGAGACTGGCAATTAAGATGTTGGTTAGAGCACTAATGAATGGTAATACCGCACCTTTTCAAAACTTCCCCTGGGCTGTTTCTAAGCCACCTGACCAGGCTTGGGTAGGATTTGTTGTTCCCCAAAGACAGAAGATCAGGATTTTAGGGTCAATGGGTCCACAAGATTCCTGGGGTACAAGTTCTTACCAAATGCCAGAGGCCCCTGGACACATGGCTCTCAGCCCTCTGCTTAGATAATAACCACAGTGATGATAGGACACTCACATCCCCCGAGGCAGCCCTTTCTGTGCTTTATCCTTAGAAAGGGCTTTGTCCAGTGGAGCTTGTCCTGTGGCTCCTTCTCCAGGGGCCAAGGGATCTAGTTCAATCTGTTTTTGTATGGGGAGATTGTAGCTTCCCAGGCCTCTCCTCCTGTCTGAGCTTCACTTGCAGCCAGGTCTCAGGGATCAGACTTCTGGGCACCTCACAATCCCTTGCTGCTTTCTGATCCTTCATACTCCACCTGGTCTTTAGGTCCCTTAAAGTACAAGCCACTGGGATTGACAAATTTGCAAAGAACATCCAGGACACAATTTCTGCCCAGAGATTTTCCCACTGCTTTGCTTAGATGAGGACCTCTTGGCTAAGGAATGGGTAGAGGGCAGGTCCTCTAAAGTGTCTACATTAGGATGGGCTGGCTTTTCAGGAGGAGAAGGGCAATGGGGCCTCTTCCCATTGGGCATCTGTCTCCTGAGCAGAACCACTGCCTGCTCCTGGGCCTGGCCATATTTTTGGGTGCCCCTTGGTGATCAAAGCCATGTTTAGCTGGGCTGAACAAACATTTTCTTTTTCTCTGTAACTCTTACCAACCTGTAACATATATAATTTACTTATTTGTTTTTCCAATTTTCAGCACCACTATGATATAAAGTAAAACAAGTCCACTAGAGCCAAAGTTTGACCTTGATTATATCCCAACTGAGTTTGGACACCTTATCAAGGACAGATGTAACACATGAACACTAATGAACAAAAACCAGACGAGTAGTGGGATAACATCAAGGACATCATACACGAAGAAAGTGAAAGGTCATTAAAAAAGACAGGAAAGAAAGAAAAGACCAAAGTAGATGTCAGAGGAGACTCTGAAACTTGCTCTTGAATGTAGCTAACACAAATTGAAGAAATGATGAAATAAAAGGAGTGAACTGGAGATTTCAAAGTGAGCCTCCAGAAGACAAAGTAAAGCATTATAATGAAATATGTAAAGACCTGGAGTTAGAAAACCGAAAGAGAAGAACATGCTGAGCAATTCTCAAGCTGAAAGAACTGAGGAAAAAATTGAAGCCTCGAGTTGCAATATTGAAGGTTTCTATGGGCAAAATATTGAATGATACATGAAGCATCAAAGGAAGATGGAAGGAATACATAGAGTCTCTGTAACTAAAAGGATTGTTCTACATTCAACCATTTCAAGAAGTAGCATATAATCAAGAACCAATAGTATTGAAGGAAGAAGTCCAAGTTGTACTGAAGACATTGGTGAAAAACAAAGCTCCAGGAATTGATGGAATACCAGTTGGGATGTTTCAACAAATACATGCAATTCTGGAAACGCTCACTCATTTATGCCAGAAATTTGGAAAACAACTGCCTGGCCAACCAAATGGAAGAGATTCATATTTGTGCCCATTCCAAAGAAAGGTGAAGATAATTGAGAAATGGTTGCAGCAATACATCGACAGGGAACTGCCAGAAATTCAAGACAGATTCAGAAGAGGATATCATTGCTAATGTCAGATGGATCTTGGCTGAAAACAGAGAACACCAGAAAGATGTTTACGTGTGTTTTATTGACTATACAAAGTCATTTGACTGTGTGGAACATAACAAATTATGGTTAATATTGCAAAGAATGGGAATTCCAGAACACTTTAATTGTGCTCATGTGGAACTTGTACTTAGATCAAGTGGCAGAGCAAAGGTATGCTGCATGGTTTAAAATCAGGAAAGGTGTGCATTAGGTTTGTATCCTTTCACCATACTTATTCAATCTGTATGTTCAGTAAATAATCTGAGGAACTGTATTATATGAAAAAGAACACAGCATCAGATTGGAGGAAGGCTCATTAACCTTTTATGTGCAGATGACACTACCTTGCTTGCTGAAAGCAAAGAGGACTTGAAGGATTTACTGATGAAGGTCAAAGACTACAGCCTTCAGTATGGATTACACCTCAAAACAAAACAAAAGTCCTCACAACTGGACCAGTATAGAATATCATGATAAGTGGAGAAAATATTGAAGTTGTCAAGGGTTTTATTTTACTTGAAACCACAATCAACACCCATGGAAGTAGCAGTTAAGAAATCAAAGGACACATTGCATTGGGGAAATCTGCTGTAAAAGATCTCTTTCAAGTGTTAAAAAGCAAAGATGTCACCTTGAAGACCATGCCTGACCCAAGCCATGTTGTTTTCAGTCATCTCATATGAATGTGAAAGCTGGACAATGGATAAGGAAAACTGAAGAAGAATTGACTCCTTTGAGTTATGGTGTTGGCTAAGAATATTGAATATATCATGGGCTTTCAGAAGAACGAACAAACCTGTCTTGGAAGTACAGTCAGAATGCTCCTTAGAAGCAAGAATGGCAAGACTTCATCTCACATACTTTGGACATGTTATCAGGAGAGACCAGTCCCTGGAGAATGACATCATGCTTGGTAAAGTAGAGAGTCAGTGAAAAAGAGGAAGACCCTCAACGAGATGTATTGACACGGTGGCTGCAACAATGGGCTCAAGCATAACAATGATTGTGAGGATGGATCAGGGCTGAGCAGTGTTTTGTTGTTGTACATAGGGTCACCACGTCAGAACCCACTCAACGGCACCTAACAACAAATCAGCATAAAGTCATCAATGTAATGGACCAGTGTGACGTCTTGCATAAGGGAAAGGTGATCAAGGTCCCTGCAGAATAAAGTATTACCTGGGGCTGGAGAGTTGATACAGTTCTGAGGTAGGATACTGAAGGTGTATTGCTGGCCTTGCCAGCTGAAGGCAAAATGTTTCTGGTAATCCTTGGAAACAGGTACAGAAAAAAAGGCATTAGTCAGATCAACAGCTGCATACCAGGTACCAGGAAATGTATTAATTTGCTCAAGCAATGAAACTGTATGGGGAATAGTAGCTGCAATTGGAGTCACCACATGGTTAAGTTTTCGATAATCCATTGTCATTCTGCAAGATCCATCTGTTTTTTGCACAGGCCAAATAGGTGAATTGAATAGGGGTGTGGTAGAAATCACCACAAGTCCTTGATGGTGGTAGTAATCTCTGCAATCCTTCCAGGAATGCCATATTGCTTTTGGTTTACTATTTTCCTAGGTATGGGCAATTCTAATGGCTTCCACTTGGCCTTTCCTACCATACCAGCCCTTACTTCACTTGTCAGGGATCCAATGTGGGGGTTCTGCTAGTTGCTGAGTGTATCTATTCTAATTATCCTTCCTGGAACCGGGAACACACTGGATCTACTGTGAGACAGACATGAGCTAAGACTTCATTAATAACCTGACCTCTATATGCCCCCAATCTGACTGGTCAGCTACGGTGATGTTTTGTGTCTACTGGAATTAGTGTCAGTTCAGAGCCAGTATCCAGTAATCTACGAAAGTCTAATCATTTCCTTTTCCCCAGTGAACAGTCACTCTCATAGAAGGCTGTAGATCTCTTTGGGAAAGGCTAGAAGAAAGATTAACAATATATATTTTTGGCAGTGTAGTGGGGTCCTTCCTCAAGGGACCTGGTCTCCCTTTCATTCAAGGGGTTGTGGGTCTATCAACTCGCTCAAGTCTGGGAATTGATTGAGGGGCTGTGACTTTCTGTTCTGGTGATTTGCATTAGACTGCTGTTCACTTGATCTAGAATTTTTCCACTTCTACAGATCAAGTAAATAATTAATAGATTTTCTATCTATTTCACTCCTAGGGACACAGTGAGTAAGTAGCCAACACCATGAGTTCATACGTCAGACTATTCTGATTACTGCTTTGACTGCACCGTCCATTACAGTAACCACGTCCACCTTGTCTTTGTTGGTTGAGCACCACCACTTGGCTCCTACCACCACAGGGTCCAATCAGAACCACTGTAGTTAGATGTCTTAATTCCATTAGAGCAGTTCGCACTGTCAGATCTGACTTACGCAAAATAGGAGTCATGGCAGTCTTCAAGGATGCTAGGGCTCCTTTCACAAATTTGTCCATTACTGTTGTGGTAAAAGGTGTGTCCTCTGAGCACTCCATGCTTGGGTCTCTGTGTCTCACCTGAAAAAATCCACTCTAACATGCCAGTTTCCCTAAGCCTTTGCATAACTTTTCCTACAGTATACCAAGCCAAGGCTGGTACATCGGCTTGATTTAGTATAGTCCACAGCATAATCCATGCTTCGGTAAACCAACCAAATAAACTATTAGATCCTTTTCTAACGTCTTGAGCTGAAACATCAAATGAAGAATCTGGGCTTAGTGGGCCCATGTCAATAAAACTCAGATTGATCCAACTTTATGATCCTTGCACCATTATCCCGCACTCTTAATAGCCATTCCCACGCAGATTCCCCATGTTTCTGTTTGTACATATCAGAAAAGTCATGTAGTTCTTTTGGAGTATAGCATAGTTCCTTGTGGGTCACACTTTGTACTTCACCTTTTGGGGCTCACTAGGACTTAAGGCTAATTATAGGTCTAGAATCCAAAATGTGTGGTGGTAGCACAGATTCCCCAGGCTGTGGAAAATTCCACTACCTCAAGGAGCTTTGCGTCTTTGCTTAGCTCCCCTAGCAGCTTTTGCATTAGAATCCTGCATTCTTTGCTTGGAAGTTATATGTAAACTCCATTGAGCCTGCGTAGTATGATTAAGAATGTTGCTGACATAACTTGTATGAACTCCCTACTTGTAAACCCATTAAAAGTAACTTTTCCCCTTACCCTTGGGGAGCAGTCTTGGCAGCAGCAGCTCCGACTGACTCCCTTCCTTGTGCAATGAAATAAAGGTGCCTTTCCTGCTCTCCCACCTCAATCTCTCATTTATTGTTTTATTTCATTTGTTTCAGAGTGCTGAAAGACAATTTCATAAGTCCAGGGACTTAGGTATGATGATCAACCTGACTAAGGTGTTTATACTAAGATTCTTCAGCTACAAGTAATAGAAACCAAAGTAACCTGCCTCAGGCAAAATAGGAAAATGTATTCTAAGGATTTAGGAGTGTCTCACAAAACACACGGTTAGTAAAAATGTTACTGGACCTGAGGAGTGGGCTAGAACAGGCAATTGCAAAGTCTTCAGAAACTCAGACAGTATCATTCCCCCATCTCTTTGTAATGTTTCTCTCTGCTTCAGTCTCTCTGATGAGCAGTTTCCTGTACTCCGAAAGCATGGGGGAAATATAGCTTCCTTACAGTGTCATGGTGCTATTGTTTCCTTTCTAAGGTTCAGCTGCAGAAGAAAAAAAAATACCCTTTTTTCTCTCTCTCCAACCCCTGCAATTTCAAATTCCTGGGAAGAGCTTCTAAATAGTCTGGTGCTCACACTGGGGCTGGGACAGAAGTTATAAACCACATTCACTGCCCAAATCCCACCCCTATGAGGAAAAAAAAAAGAAAAGAAACAAACCTGTTGCCGTTGAGTTGATTCTGACTCATAGCAACCCTATAGGACATAGTAGAACTGCCCCATAGAGTTTCCAAGGAGTGCCTGGTGGATTCAAACTGCTGACCTTTTGATTAGCAGCCATAGGTCTTAACCACTATACCACCAGGGTTTTCCTCTATGAGAAAGAGAGTGGAAAATGGAGACAGTTTCAGGGATCATGTGAGGTACACAGATACTCCAAAGGAGATTATCACAGTGGCCAAGCTTTTTTTCAACTAGAGGGCATGCATATTAGAAGTCCCACAGGGCTCTGCTTCCTCAGTAACTGCTCTTAGTTTTCAGTCCCATAAGAATTATGAAGATAGAGATCGCAACACAAGAGGAAGTTAAAGGAGTGAAATAAAGTGATTATCAGCTTTCTTAGTGTGTTGAATCAAACCAAAATGTTGTCATGGGTTGAATTGTGTCCCCCCAAAACGTGTATCAATTCGACTAGGCCATGATTCCCAGTATTGGGTAATTGTCCACCATTTTGTCATCTGATGTGATTTTCCTATGTGTGGTAAATCCTACCTCTATGATGTTAATGAGGTGGAATAGGCAGCAGTTTTGTTAATGAGGCAGGACTCAATCTACAAGATTGATTTGTGTCTTGAGCCAATCTCTTTTGAGATATAAAAGACAGAAGTCAGCAGAGAGACAGGGAGACCTCATACCACCAAGAAAGCAGTGCCAGGAGCACAGCGTGTCCTTTGGACCCAGGGTTCCTGTGCAGAGAAGTTCCTAGGGGACGATTGATGACAAGGACCTTCCTCCAGAGCCAACAGAGAAAGCCTTCCCCTGGAGCTGACGCCCTGAATTTGGACTTCTAGCCTACTAGTCTGTGAGAATATAAGCTTCTGTTTGTTAAAGCCATCCACTTGTGGTATTTCTGTTACAGCAACACTAGATGACTAAGACAATGGGACTAGGTCTATCATATAGTAAATACCTCTAAAATATTAGCTAGTATTATCTTAATCAGAAGACACAGTTGAACTGTGAGCAACAGGGGTTGGATAATCTTAGAGACAGTTCTTGCAGAGCACGAAAGAGCCTGGGAAAAGTTCTCACTCTGTAGTAGAGTGTTCTTGCCTAGAAAGTAAGATTTAGGTCTGCCACATATAATGGTCTCCTCCTTGCACTGGGCTGATTGATGCTAACAAATTCTTGGGCTTGAGCCCTACTTTTTCAAGATTTTGTGCAATTTCCCTCACTATGACCTCATTCTTGCTATAGTTGAACCCAAGACAACTTAATTTTTTCCCAGTGAGTTTCATTTCAGTCATTTGCACTCCAAACTCAGCCTTATTGAACTAGAACGTCTCCCTGATATCCCTGATTATGTTAAGAAGACATTTAGTCTCCTTTATGGAAATGTGGGAAACACTCAAGTAACATTATATGCACACGTCATCTGTCTAGGTTGCCTGCTTTTTGCTAATCTCCATTTCATATTGATTCTTAATCATTTCAATTTGAGAGGCAATTTCTAACCTTGCCTTCAAATGTACCCTTTGAGACCTTGTGACTTCCTCTGGATTGTGGAGGCAAATCATATACACATGTAACTGATAAAAAAAAAACACTGCCGTCGAGTCGATTCCGACTCATAGCGACTCTATGTAACTGATAGGAAATCAAAATGTAAATAATGTGGATGGGTTCACCTACCATTTCACTCAATAAACCTATGTCCCACTTTCAAATCAGGGGCACGGGTAAACGACGTGTGGAGTGAGGAATAGGGAATAAGATGAAGAAGTCCAGGGAAAAGACAGAGAGAATACAGGCTTTCTCTGCTGACTTTTCAGTCTTCTTTCATTGGCTCAGAGGTCCTACTATGAAATGGAGCTTGGTGACAAAAGGCCTAAGAGAAAGTAACACATGAGACTAGTTACAGTCTTTCAAAGTTGCTTATTTTTATTAAACATCATTAATATTTGGAGCCTTCTTGTGTTCTCTTTCATTCTTTCTCAATCATTGGTAATTCAGTGTAGATTATAATCTTATTTTGATCACTAACTATGGGAAATTAAATTTTTCTATGGATTTGTTACTTTAAAATTAACTTACACTTTAGTTTAATTCCTGAGTCTGTTCACTGCTAAATCCTCAGCACTTAGAACAGTAGCTGGCACATAGTAAAAGAAAAAAATATATATATTTTTTCTTTTACTAGGGACTCTATAAATATTTGTCAAATGAATAATTGAATGGTATTTTTATAAACGAATAATCATGAAAGCATGTGATCTACCTGTAATCAGGGAATTGTGGACTTCTGCTTAGTTGGATTTGCTTGTTACAATTGGATTTAGCAACAGTCAGTAGGCTCGTTCACAAGAATTAAGAGGCTGTAACAACTCTTGTATCCATTTATATATTTGTATATTGTATAGTAGTTTTTAAAATTAAAAAAAAGCTAACCATTTTCATTTCAATTAGTTCTACAGATTAAAGATATCAAAGCACAATATCTCCCTTTAAAATAAACAATGATATAATAAATAAATGAACGACAAACCACTTTAGTGTGGTTTGAATAAGATATACTTGTGTGAATAAAAAGGGATAGTTGCCTCCAAGTGAGAACTCAAGGCTCCAGACTTGTATGGGGTGGAGTGTGGGCCCTGGGCCTGTTGTCCCTTCTTTCTGTGTTCTTTTAGGACAATGCCAATACCAGAGTAGAGTATATCAGCAAGACCTCGGAAATAGCATCAGGTAGGTGGCCACATGTCTTAAATTTTTAGGACAGTTCAATTTTCAGTCATTCTGATCTATTGTCTCTACAAGAACATAAGTACTTATCAGACCATACAATACATCATCATTGTACAAAATTTGGAAAATACTGAAACGTATAAAGACAGAAACAAACATCACATATAACTCTACCTTCCACAAATGGCTATTGTTAATATATTTCCCATGTAAATAAAATTGACATTGCATCTTATTTACAGTTTTTTTTAACAGCTTCAATGAGGTATAATGGACATGCAATAAATGGTGCATGTTTAAAAGATATGATCTGATATAATTTACATATGTATATACCCATGAAACCATCACCAAAATCAAGATAATGAACGTATCTATCACCCCCAAAATTTTCCTTGTGCCCCTTTTAATCCCTCCCACCCGCCCTTCCTCAGCAACTCCCATTCCCCAGTCAACCACTGATCTGCTTTATGTCTTTATAGACTAGTTTGAATTTTCTAGAATGTTATATAAATAGAATCATACCGCATGTTCTCTTTTTTGTCTGGCTTCATTCACTCAGTGTAACAATTTTAAGATTCATCTGTGTTGTTGCACAAATCAATAGTTCATTCTTTTTATTACTGAGTAGTATTTCATTGTATGGATATACCACAATTGATTTATCCATTCACCTGTGAATGGACATTTGGGTTGTTCCCATTAATATCTCATCATTAATGAACTCAAGATCAGTAAGAAATAAGATACATCAGAATTATTTTTAGTTTTATTTTGCAATATTTCAGACTTAGAGAAAAGTTGCAGAAATGATACAAAGAATTTCATGTACTCTTCACCCAGATTCCCCAAATGCATACCTTCTACCATATTTTCATCACTCTATTTAAATATGTAAGTGTGTATAAACATACACATACACATACATGTATTTGAGAGTTAATTGCATGGCTCAATATATTTCTTGTGAATATCCACCAGGTTAAACCAGGACTGATAGGAAAAATCCCATCTTCTGAAGTAATGTTTCCAGTACAAGACACACATGTCCTACAAAGCCCACTATTATTAAAGTTTGATTATAGGGTACTTGTTGGAGGGTACTCATGGAACTATTAAATTGTAAGGAAGAGGATTCAGTTTGTTCCAAATCTTGTAAACAAACCAATCCAATACAACTGATATTTCTAAAACCCGAATCCAACATTTCATCCTGTGAGTGGGTGAATTACAATGGAAATTGAATTCCCAACGGTGCAGGATGTCTTCCAGTAAAGTGAGGCCATTGATCAGGAAGGTGTGTAATCTTGAAAATTAGAATGGGGACATATTGGAAGATCCCAGTGAAGCTGGGAACATTAAAACTTTAAATTCTGCTGAGTTTCCTTTGCCAGTAGAAGTGGCCCTTCCACCCCTGTCTGAGAAGGTTAACATTGCGTTGCCTGAAAACCTGTAATGGCATGTCTTGATGTAGTTGCCATGCAAAGCACTGATGATTCTCCTCAGGACCTACCCCACCAACCCTCTTTGCTTTTATACCTGTAACTAGACTCAGATTCCAGTAGGCCCTGAAAGGAGAGGTACAAAATGTGACCCATGAGGAGTTGTGCTACACACCAAAAGAGCTGCATGATTTTTCCAATTTATACAGACAGAAATCTGGGGAATATGTATCGGAATGGATATTAAGAGTGTGGGAAAATGGTGGGAGGAATATAAAGTTGAATCAGACCAAATTTATTGATATGGGCTCACTAAGAAGAAATTCTGGTTCAATATTTCAGCTTGAAGGGTTAGAAAGATCTCTAACAGTTTGTTTGGTCAGTTGACTGAAATATGAACCAAAAGGTATCCTACACTAAATGTAATTTAAATACTAGAACTGCCTTAGTATACTGTAGAGGCAGGTATCCAAAGGCTTAGCAAGATTGGAATGTTAGAGTGGATTTATTGCATAAGACCTGCTCA
The DNA here is from genome assembly GCF_024166365.1 of Elephas maximus indicus. Classification (NCBI taxonomy): domain Eukaryota; kingdom Metazoa; phylum Chordata; class Mammalia; order Proboscidea; family Elephantidae; genus Elephas; species Elephas maximus. The sequence continues at coordinate 93,959,082 of NC_064846.1, read as the reverse complement.
TTCTGGGAAGGTTCAGGGAACAGAGCTTTCACCTTGACTGTGTTCTATGGTTGCTCTTCTCTGTGAGCCATAAATTCCATTAGGAACTGCTGCCATGGAACTGGGATCCCTAAATCAATGGGGAAAACTGGATCCTGGGGTGTCAAGGGCCAAACAGCAACACTTAATTGCCAAAGAGAAGGTGGACATTGTTACCATAATGGACAGCAGAGTAGAAGTAATCAGCAATTTCCTCACTCATGGAGACCCATGGCATTGGCTAGTTGATCATGATGTTCCTAGAAAATAGATGGGCAGTCTAGTAAATTTTTTACTTGATCTATGTAAGCAGAGAATTCCAAATCAAGTGAACAGGCATCTCACTTGAATCATCAAAAGAGAGACTAATGGCCCCTCAATCAGTTCCCAGGCTTTAGCCAGTCGACAGGCCCAGAAACACTTAAATGAAGGGGAGGCTGAGTCCCCTTAAGGGAGGCACCTGTTACAGTGCCAAAAATGTGTATTGTTATTCTTTCTCTCAGACTTTTCCAAAAGGACCTACGTCCAGGGTGATTGTGCACTGAGGAAAGGGAACTAATCAAACATTTCAAGAATTACTGGAAATTAACTCTAACTGACACTAATTCCAGGAGATCCAAAATGTCACTGTGGTTCATCAGCCAGAGTAAGAGTTTATTCAGGTCAGGTGATCAATGGAGTTTTAGCTCAGATCCGTCTCACAGTGGGTTCAGTGGTCTCCAAATCCATTCTATGGTTATTCCCCAGTTCCAGGACACATAATTAGGCAACACACTCAACAACTGGCAAGATCTTTACATTATTTTCTTGACCAATATTATGGTGGTAAAGGCCCAGTGGAAGCCACTAGAACTGCCTATACCTACAAAAATAGTGAAACAAAAGCAACAAAACATTTCTGGAGAGATTGCAGAGATTAGTGCCACCATCAAGGATTTGAAGGATTCATGGGAGGATGATTCCCACCACATCCCCACTCGACTTGCCTATTTGGCCTGTGCAGATAATAGATGTACCTTGAGGGATGACAGTGGATTATTGTAAACTTAACCAGGTAGTGACCCCAATTGCAACTGCAATTCCAGATATGGTTTTGTTGCTTGAGCAAATTAACATATCCCTTGGTGCCTGGTAAGCAGCTACTGACCTAACAATTTTTTTTCTCGATATCTGTTAGTGAAGACCACAAGAAGCAGTTCGTTTTCAGCTAAAAAAGGCCAGCAGTACACCTTCACTGTCCTACCCCAAGGGTACGTCAACTCTCCACCCTTCCTTATGTCATAATTTAGTCTGCAGGGACCTTGATTGCCTTCCTTTCTACAAGACATCACACTGTTCTATTACATTGATGATATTATGCTGACTTGATCTAGTGAGCAAGGAGCAGCAACTACTGTAGACAAATTAGTAAGACATTTGCATGTCAGAATGGGAAAAAATCCAACAAAAATTCAGGGGCCTGCCACCTCAGTAAAATTTCTAGGTGGTCCAGTGGTGTGGGACATGTTGAGATATCCCTTCTGAGGTTAAGGATAACCAACCAAAAGAGAGGCAAAATGCCTAGTGAGTCTCTTTGGATTTTGGAGGCAATATATCCATCATTTGGGTGTGTGACTCAGACTCATTTTCCAAGTGACCTGAAAAGTTACTGGTTTTGAGTGGGATTCAGAACAAGAGAAGGCTCTAAAACAGGTCCAAGCTGCCATGCAATCTGCTCTGCTACTTGGGCCATAATGTTATGGTTGCCAGAGGTAAGCACTTATTTCCTGGGATACATGCAAACTGGTCTTGACTTAGAAAAACATGAAAAATTTTCATGGAACTTCTCCTATGATTATAAAAGAATGAAGATAAGATAGGAGAGGGAAGGAATCTTCAAGACACATTTAAAATTTCTGTGTCACTAAGGCTAGGGAGGAGGAGACAAATGAATAAATATACATTACAAACCATATAACATTTGTAACGATATGGGATATAAAGTCAAAAGAGACATTTGACCTAAAGTAAAATGGTTGAACTAATGCTAAGGCTCAGTATAACCTTTCACACAGATTCAAACCCTGTTGCTCAGGAATCAACCCTGTCACTAAGGAAAGACTTTTCTTTGTGGTCAGGCTAAGAATGTGGATACTACTTGTCCTGGGGCCTGTAACCATACTTTATCAAAACACTGTGTTAGATCTTCCCAGCAGACCCTACCCTCTGATCTAGGTAATGTTTAACAACTTGTTCCTGACCGTGTCCATCATGTCATCATCATGCCATTGTTTTTTGATGGTCATGAGACTCCCTCTGAGACTGACAGGAAGCACAGGCCCTCAGATCTGAGGGTGCATGTTTAAGAAATAGCAAAGAGACTGGCGTGGTTAGAGGAGAAGCAAGTAAAAGAGAAATAGACTATACTATCAGGGAGGTAATGGGGGTTGAGTGTGGAACCTAGAGGCTTAGTAAGACAGGGCACAGAGGGGCCCCAAAATCTGCAAACAAAGTAACAAGAAATGGGCCAGGGCACAGAAACAAAGCTATTCCCCAGAACAATGAGGCAGGGTATCTAAAAATAGCCCACAAACCTCTTTAAAGTTGCCTTTCAGAAGCAGCTGGAGAAAACCAGCCCCAGGGACATGTGCAGAACATCCACCTGTGACCACTGTGTGACCTTCCACCAGGGGCAGTGACGGGCTGCAGCCCCAGACGGGGAATCGAACCTGCAGAGTGAGAGACTGTGCAGGCATGACAGTCCATAATAAGTCCTGCGCTGAATTCCAGAGGCTTCCAGGACAGGAGCCATCTTGGAAAGCTGCAGCGCACGCATGGTAGTTAACATATCCCTGCCTGTGTCTATGAATAAATATGAATCTTTCCCACCCAAGAACTTTTAAAAACTCAGGCCCGGTCTTTTCTTCTGGAAGATGGGGGTATGCATTGCTCTAGGCCCTCCTCATCTCTGCTTGCAAGCCTCTTCAATAAACCTTTTCTCATGTGGAAAACTCTATGTGCCTTACCTGCTCTTTCTTGACCAGTGAGAAGCAAGAACCTTATTCTGGTAACAATTTTGGTGAGCCATGAGCCAGGAGGGCAAAGGGATCCTTAGTGTCCCGTTCTCGGACCCGAGGTATTGTGGAAAGGAGAATTGCCTGACCCAGGCGGGCGAACAAAGCAGCTGTAGAGACTGATTTCTTTTTGCGTTTCTCCGCCTCTGTGTGTAATGTGTGTGTTGCATAGAAACTAATTGGTGAAGAGAAATTCAGGTTGAATTGGAGCATGCTTGTAGAGACTTCTGAGAATTTATTGATTGGGTTGTTTACTGAACAATTGGTCATCTTTTGCTCTAGGTGGTTTAAGAAAAAAGGTAATTTTGTCTTAAAGGAAAAAGTAGCAGTTCCAGAACAGCTAAAGAGAAAGAAATTGTTATCTTTTGCCTTTCAAAGTGTACAGAATTGGGATGACTCCCTCCAGCCTTCAGCCTTCCTAGCTAAGAATTGGATTTATAGAGAAAATTGCTAAAGGGCTTTGGTATGTACTGCGTAGATAGCCGTTCAAAATGCCTCTGTATGTAAATAAATCAGAATGGACTAATCTTGTCTTCTACCTTGAGTTAAAAGGTAAGTAAATCTGGGGCAAAATCAGGCCTCCTTAGCCCCCAGCACTCAGCTGCCAAGATCAAATGGAGATCACAATGAAACAGGGCTGAAATGACCTAGAGAAATGTTAATTAGTTAACTGAACAGAAACCTTGTGATTTCCAAAGCTAGTTGATAAAATTAGATTGGAAAAATAATAAAAGTCAAATGAAAACTTGGAATATTTAAAGAAACTTTATTTCAATTATTTGTGTTTTATGGTATACAGGCTTAAAATAATTTCTAAGATGTTTTAGGTAACTTATTGATGTTAAACTAAATCTGCTTCAAAGACAAAGGTTCAGTCTGTCATTAGAATAAGATTCTTAAGTCAGAAACCAAGCCACGTGGCTTTAAGAAAAAATTAAGGGTTTTATTTTAAGATCTTTGGTTAAATAATTGAAGTATTGTTTCTTGGTAACTTAAGGCAAGTTTGAAAGAAAGAGTGCTAAAAAGCTTTATTTAACATTATATAAATGACTTGGGACATGTTGTTAAAGTCATGAGAAGTGCCTGATTCTTTCTCTTTGTGTCATTGCTAACTTGGTTGCAAATGTATTTATTATTTTTTTTGAATCTTGCATCATTAAAGCCAATAGTTTGACTGGAGAATTCATATCATTTCCCTATGAAGTTATTTTTGTTGCTGTTCAGGTATTTGGAGACTTGATGGTCTTGGTATATTCTTGATATATCCTGACTAAATGGTATTATATCTCAAGATTATTATGTGTTACATCTAAAGTTCTGTAAAAATATAGTTAATGGTTATTATTGAAAATAGTTTTAGCTAAAGTTTTTTTAACTGATTTTATCTGGCCTTTGTGTTGTGTTTGTAATTGATTTCTATCAGATCTTTCACCATTAAGAATTATGTTTATAAATTAATCATGACCATATTAAGTTTTGTCTTCTGATAAGTTTTTACTTTGCTGATTTTCTAAAAACCTTTGAGCAGAATATCTCAACAAAAAAGATGGACTCTATTGGAATTGTAAAAGGGGACTGTGACTAAACTCAATCAAGATTTCCAGAACTTTTACGCAGATGCTAATGGGTTAGGTTAATACATAAGACTGAGTGAACAAGATGATACTATGGGTTTTATGTGAGAATACTGCTGATCCTTTAAGGTCCTACTTTCTGGAGATAAGAAACCATATTCATCTTTTCTTCAAAATTATCTAACTAGTGAGTTTAAATATTGCAATTTTTGAATTAGAAGTTCCTGTTGGAAAATTTAACAAAGTTGAAAGTATCATAACCAGAAAAAAAGTGTCTGAAATTTGAGCTATGTAATCTTAGGTTTAGCAGAATGTAATTGCTGCTGAGGCACATGAAAAGCAGTTACTGATGTGCTTGTGCATAAACAAACACCTCATGAAATTTGTTTCCTTGGTTCAAAGGCCTTAGGGTTGTGGTTTCATTGCTTATTTCAGATAATTGCCCTAATATTACTGTTAGTGTTTCTATTTTACCTCCCGATTTGCTGTACAGTGCCTGAGATCTTAAAAACAGATAGTGATTGAGCGTTTCTGATAAAAAAAAAATTCTTTAAGAATTTCATGATCCAAAAGAGGGAAACATGAGAAAGTCATACATAATTCTGGAATCCAGATTTCTGCCTTTCATAGAAGTTGGGGCAACCCACACAGGCCATTGCCTTTGGGTGTCCTTTTGCAAACGATGGTCAAGATAAACTAACGAAACCATGTTGCTCAGGTATTGTGAAATAACTGTCTAATGCTTGTACTCAAACTCTTACCCTCTTATTGTAAAGAAATCAGGTTCTCAGAAAAGATATATTTTCTGATGGTGGGCCAAGATGGTGGAATAGACAGAAGCTTCTGGCTACCCCTCTTACAACAAAGACTCAAAAAAAAAGTGAAACTAGTATATTTATGACAAGCTAGGAGCCCTGAACATCAAAGGCAAACTTAGAAAATGACTGAGAGGCAGGGAGAGGAAGAGATGGTTCAGAAACAGAGAGAAGTTACCAGACCTGAATTGCCGGGATCTCTCAGGTACCATTCCCGGGATTGGCTGTGGGAGGCTGGTAGTAGTGTTCAGCCTCAGTTTCCTCAGGGAGAAGCAGCCAGCCACACAGCCTACTCACACCTCCAGAACCAAAGAAGAACAGTGTTCTCGGCAAAAGCTAAGTACTTGCGTATGTTTTACTATGTCCCCCACCCCCAAGCCAGCTTCAGTGGCTGTTGATTTCCCTGGGCCTGAGATAGGCCCTGTTGAGCACCTAGAGCCATCCTTCTGGCCTTGGAGAAGGAATAAATTTGCAATTGGGGGAAAAGATAATTTACCAGCTCCACTAACTGGAGGAGCTCATGACAGAGGCGGCTCCTGTCCAGGCATAAACGGTCCACGGCCTTTGAGTAATCCCCCCCCCCCCATGGATCTGTGTGGGCCTATTTCAGAAGAATAGGCCCTTTTTGGCAGACTACAACTGTTTCAGATGTGCAGTCGAGAGGTGGGTGTTTGATAATTGACTCCGCTTTGCCTATTAAACAGGGTCCTCACCTACCAACATCAGGGGCCTAAGGACTGGTTCTTCCACTCAGATCACCCAGCCACCCATGACAGGGGTCCAAGGATAACTGATACCTCCCAGTCCTTACAACGAAAACATTGGGTGCCCATGGTCCTTCTGCAGAACCCACCCACCTGTACGCTCTAGGGAAGAGGGACGCACTTTCCTCAGAGACACATGGGGGACAGTTCTCAGCCTCCTGCCTTGTTCAGGGCATGACTCCATATTGCAACCAGATACCGGTACCTACACCAATCTCCCCTGACCCTCTAAGAATGTAGGACAAAGCCTGTACCACACACTTGATGAGGAGCTACCTGGACACCGGAGCTGAGCTCATGCAAGAAAAATGAATGGACTACTAGACTTATATGCCTTATAAAAGCTCTAGCCATCTGGAGACAGGAAGTCAGAACTCCAAAGGTGAAAATAATCAAGCTAGCTCACTCAAGCAACCCATTTGGGCATATCAGAACAAACCAAAGCAAGAAGTTAGGATACAGTAAGCAAACATAAAATAAACTAATACAATAACTTATAGATGGCTTGGAGACAACAGTCAATATCAAGTCACATAAAGAAACAGACCATGATCATCTCAACAAGCTCTCAAAACAAAAAATCAAGGGATCTTCTAGATGAAAGTGCCCTCCTAGAATTATGGGATGCAAAATACAAAAGATTAATATACAGAACACTTGAATATATCAGGAAGGAAATCAGGCAATATGCAGAACAAGCCAAGGAACACAGATAAAGCAGTTGAAGAAATTAAAAAGGTTTATCAGGAACATAATGAAAAATTTAATAAGCTGGAAAAATCCATAGACAGCAATCAGAAATTCAGAAGATTAACAATAAAATTACGGAAGTAGACAACTCAATAGAAAGTCAGAGGAGCAGAATTGAGCAAGTGGAAGGCAGAACCGGCGAACTTAAAGATAAAGCACTTGGCACCAATATATTTGAAGAAAAATCAGATAAAAGAAAACTTCCCCGATATTGTGAAAGATAAGAAGATATCTATCCAAGATGCTCATCAAACGCCACATAAGGTAGATCTTAAAAGAAAGTCACCAAGACATATTATAATTAAATGTGCCAAAACCAAAGAGAGAATTTTAAGAGCAGCCAGGGATAAGCAAAAAGTCACCTATGAAGAAGAGTCAATAAGAATAAACTTGTACTACTCAGCAGAAACCATGTAGGCAAGAAGGCAATGGAATGACATATAAAGCACTGAATGAAAAAAATTGCCAGCCAAGCATCATATATCCAGCAAACCTGTCTCTCAAATATGAAAGTGAATTTAGGACATTTCTAGATAAACACAAGTTTATGGAATTCGTAAAAACCAAATGAAAACTACAAGAAATACTAAAGGGAGTTCTTCGGTAAGAGAATCAATAATATAAGGTATCAACCCAAGACTAGAATACTGGACAGAGCAATCAGATGTCAAACTAGACAGGGAAACCACAAAAATAAATCAAGTTTAAAAAACACTCAAAACAGAAACATCAGTGTCCTTATGTAAAAGAAGACAGCACTAAAACAATAAAGGGGGACTAAGAAATGTAGTCATACATCTTTCAAATACAGAGGAAGACAAGGTGACACAAAAAAAAGTTAGGTTTAAATTTAGAAAAATCCGGGTAAATAATAAGGTAACCACAAAGGAGACAAACTATCCTATACATCAAAATGAAATACAAGAAAAAAATACAGACTCAGTAGAAAGAAAATCAACAACAATGAATAAGGAGAGACGACAATATATAAAGATAAACTACTAGGCACAAAAAATTAAGTGGGAAAAAGAAACTGTCAACAACACACAAAAAAAGACATCAAAATGATAGCACTAAACTCACACTTATCTATAATTACACTGAATGTAAACAGACTAAATGCACCGATAAAGAGACAGAGAGTAGCAGAATGGATAAAAAAAACGTGATCCAAGTCTAAGGTGTGCCTACAAGAGACACACCTTAGACTTAGAGACACAAACAAACTAAAACTCAAAGGATGGAAAAAAATGTATCAAGCAAACAACAATCAAAAAAGAACAGGAGTGGCAATATTAATTTCTGACAAAATAGACTTTAAAGTCGAATCCATCATAAAGGATGAAGAAGGACACTATATAATGATTAAAGGGACAATATACTAGGAGGATTAACCACTCAATTACAGGGCTGCAAGATACGTAAAACAGACTCTATCAGCATTGAAAAGTGAGATAGACAGCTCCACAATTATAGTAGGAGACATCAACACACTACTTTCGGTGAAGGACAGGACATCCAGAAAGAAGCTCAATAAAGCTGAATAAAGACGTGGAAGATCTAAATGCCACAGTCAACCAACTTGACCTGTAGATATATACACTCCACCCAACAGCAGCCAAGTATACTTTCTTTTCCAACACACATGGAACATTCTCTAAAATAGACCATATATTAGGCCATAAAGCAGGCCGTAGCAAAATCCAAAACATTGGAATATTACAAAGCATCTTCTCTGACCATAAGGTAATAAAAGTAGAAATCGATAACAGACAGAGCAGGGAAAAGAAATCAAACACTTGGAAACTGAACAATACCCTACTCAAGAAAGCCTGGATTATATAAGACTTTAAGGATGGAGTAAAGGAATTCACAGAATCCAATGAGAACAAAAACACTTCCTATCAGAACCATTGGGACACAGCAAAAGCAGTGCTCAGAGGTCAATTTATATCAATAAATGTACAAATCCAAAAAGAAGAAAAGGCCAAAACCAGAGAATTATCCCTACAAGTTGAACAAATAGAAGAGAGCAACAAAAGAAACTCTCAGGTACCAGAAGAAAGCAAATAATAAAAATTAGAGCAGAATTAAATGAAATAGAAACACAGAAAAACAACTGAAAGAATTAACAAGACCAAAAGCTGGTTTTTTGAAAAAATTAACAAAACTGATAAACCATTGGCCAAACTGACAAAAGAAAAACAGGACAGGAAGCAAATAATCCAAATAAGAAATGAGATGGGTGATATTACAACAGACCCAACTGAAATTAAAAGAATCATATCAGATTACTGTAAGAATTGAACTCTAACAAATTTAAAAACCTAGAAGAAATGGATGGATTCCTAGAAACACACTACCTACCTAAAAAACAGAAACAAACATAGAACAACTAAATAGACCTATAACAAAAGAAGAGATTGAAAACCTATGAAAAAACTCCTAACGAAAAAAAAGCCCTGGCCCTGCGGGCTTCACTGCAGAGTTCTACCAAACTTTCAGAGAAGTTAACACCACTACTACTAAAGGTATTTCAGAGCATAGAAAAGGACGGAATACTACCAAACTCATTCTATGAAGCCACCATATCCCCGATACCAAAACCTGGTAAAAAAAAAAAAAAAGACACCACAAAAAAGAAAATTACAGACCATTATCCCTCATGAACTTAGATGCAAAAATCCTCAACAAAATTCTAGCCAATAGAATTCAAAAACATATTAAAAAAAATTCAGCATGACCAAGTGGGATTCATACCAGGTATGCAGGTATGATTCAACATTAGAAAAACAATTAACCTAATCCATTGTATAAATAAAACAAAAGACAAAAATCACAAGACAGGTATCAGCTGATGCAGAAAAGGCATTTGACAATGTTCAACACCCATTCATGATAAAAATGCTCAGGAAAAAAGGAATAGAAAGAAAATTCCTTAACATAAGAAAGGTCATTTATATAAAGCCAACAGCCAACATCATCCTAAATGGAGAAAGCCTGAAAGCGTTCCCCTTGAGATCGGGAACAAGACAAGGACGCCCTTAACACAGTTCTTATTCAACATTGTGCTGGAGGTCCTAGCCAGAGCAATTAGGCTGGATAATGAAATAAAGGGCATCCAGATTGGCAAGGAAGAACTAAAAATATGTCTATTTGCAGATGACATGATCTTATACACAGAAAACCCTAAGGAATCCTCCAGAAAACTACTGAAACTGATAGAAGAGTTCAGCAGAGCATCAGGATACAAGATAAACATACAAAAATGAGTTGGGGCAGGGCCAAGATGGCTGATTAGGTAGAAACTACCACGGATCCCTCTTGCAACAAAGACTCGGAAAAACAAGTGAATCAATAACATACATGACAATCAAACACAGAACTAAAAAGTTGACCTGAGTGACAGGGGAGCGAAAAGCCGTGCCCTGATGCAGCGACGGCTTCTAGAACCGGCCTCCCGTGCCACAGCCTTGAGCCCTTGCAGTTCTCTGGTGCCGAGTTGTGGGGCTGATTGTGGCTTACTGAGACAGGGCAAGCACGGGACACAGCCCTAACCCCTAACCCCCTGGGGTAACCTCGGTAGAGACTCAGCCAGCACAAGCGAGCTGCACACTGACACGGCTGACAAGAGAAGGAGCAACCACGGGGAAGCAGCGACTGTTTTTGGAGCCTGGAGCCAGTGTTCCAGTCAGAAAACCTCGGCACCGGGCTTTGCAGTAAGTGCAGAGGAGCTGAGCACGGCTTCCTGAGACGACGCAAGCATGGGACACAGCCCTAGCCCCCTGAAGTAACCTCGGGGGAAACACAGCCAGCACACGCAGGCTGCACAAGGACGCGTCTGACAGGAGGAGAAATCACCGGGAAGCAGCAACTGGTTTTGGAGCCTGGAGTGCGGTGTCCCAGCCAGAAAACCTTGGCACTGGGCTTTGGACTGGGATGGGGGAGCTGAACAGGGCTTCCTGAGATGGCACAAGCGTGGGACGCAGGCCTGACGCTCCAGGGCAATCTCAACCCAGCCAGCCCACACAGGCTACACACCCCTCAGGAATCTCAGATAAAACAGCCATCACCAAACGAGATAAGTAATTGTCTATATTGCTGGGTGCTACCCTCTCCTATCTATCTGATCCCTCCCCTCCCTGCCCCAGGCGGCTTCATTAACATTGGAATTTCCTGGGCCAGGGAGTGAAGTGCTCTGCGGGTTTTTTTTTCCCCTAACCCATTCTCCTGGCCTGAGAGAAGCAGCTACTAACAACCCAGGGACGAAAAATCCTTCCCTGACTTCCTAAACTGGAATAAAAATACAGAACCAGCTCCAGCCAAGCATATGAGATCCACGGTCTTTGGCTCTCATCCCTACAGGGAACAAGGTGGCTATTACAATGCAAAGGCAATTCTGATAGAGACCTGACTGTAGTTGTTTTAGTGGAGGAGCACTGGAAAGACAAGTTTTCCAGGTCTGATATCTCTACCTATTAAACAGAGCCCTCACTGATCCACAATGGGGAACTGAGGGCTGAAGCTCCACCCAAACCACCTAGCCACCTGCCAAAGGGGTCGGAGGATACTGACGCCTACCAATCTTTAGTGGTATAAGCGTTCGGTGCCTAAGGTACACCTGCAGAGCCCACCCCCCAAAGTCCTTTAGGAATGGAGACACACCTACCTCACTGGCATGTGGGGAAGGCTGTCAGTATCCTGCCCTCCTTGGAGTGTGCCCCCTGCTACTACTAGAATGTGGTGCACACAACTATCACCACTATTCCTCTAAGTTAATAGGTGACAGTCTATACCACACACCTGGCAACCCAAAATCAGATTCTATTCAAGAATAGTGAATGGACTCTTAGGCTTATATATCTGGTAAGAGCCCAAACCAGCTGGTAATAGGACATAAGTCATTTAAAGGCTACAACAATCAAGACAGTGCAATCTAGTAGCCCATCTGGGTATATTGGAACAAAACAAAACAAGATAAGACTCAGTGAGCAAATATAAGATAAATCATTACAATATCTTATAGATGGCTCTGAGACAGCAGTCGATATCAAATCACATAAAGCAGCAGACCATGATTGCTTCTACAAATCCCCAAATTAAAGAATCAAATTCTTTCCCAAATGAAGATACAATCCTTGTGTCCTTGGTGTTCTTCATTCTCCTTTGATCCCGGTGGGTTGAGACCAATTGATGCATCTTAGATGGCTGCTGGCTAGTGTTTAAGACCCCAGATGCCACTCTTCAAAGTGGGATGCAGAATGTTTTCTTAATAGATTTTATTATGCCAATTGACTTAGATGTCCCCTGAAACCGTGGTCCCCAGACCCCTGCTCCTGCTATGCTGGCCTTCGAAGCATGCACTTTATTCAGGAAACTTCCATGCTTTTGGTTTAATCCAATTGTGCTGACCTCCCCTGTATTGTGCGCTGTCTTTCCCTTCACCTTAAAGTACTTCTTATCTACTATCTAGTTAGTGAATACCCCTCTCCCATCCTCACTCCCGCCCCCTCTCATAACCACAAAAGAATGTTTTCTTCTCAGTTTAAACTATTTCTCAAGTTCTTATGATAGTGGTCTTATACAATATTTGTCCTTTCGCAACTGACTAATTTCACTCAGCATAATGCCTTCCAGATTCCTCCATGTTATGAAAAGTTTCACAGATTCCTCACTGTTCTTTATCGATGCGTAAACGTAGTATTCCATTGTGTGAATATACCATAAATTATTTATCCATTCATCCGTTGATGGGCACCTTGGTTGTTTCCATCTTTTTGCTATTGTAAACAGTGCTGCAGTGAACATGGGTGTGCATATATCCGTTCATGTAAAGGTTCTAATTTTTCTGGGATATATTCCAAGGAGTGGGATTCCTGGATCGTATGGTAGTTCTATTTGTAACTTTTTAAGGAAGCACTAAATTGATTTCCAAAGTGGTTGTACCATTTGACATTCCCACCAGCAGTGTGTAAGTGTTCCAATCTCTCCACAGCCTCTCCAACATTTAGTATTTTGTGGTTTTTGGATTTTATTATTTTGTGTTTTTGCCAGCCTTGTTGGAGTGAGATAAAATCTCATAATAGTTTTGATCTGCATTTCTCTAATGGCTAATGATTGTAAACATTTCCTCATATATCTGTTAGCTACCTGAATGTCTTCTTTAGTGAAGTGTCTATTCATATCTTTTGCCCATTGTTTAATTGGATTGTTTGTCTTTTTGCAGTTGAGTTTTTGTAGTATCATGTAGATTTTAGAGATCAGGCGCTGATCAGAAATGTCATAGCTGAAAACTTTTTCCCAGTCTGTAGGTAGTCTTTTTACTCTTTTGGTGAAGTCTTTGGATGAGCATAAGTTTTCTTATTTTTAGGAGCTCCCAGTTATCTAGTTTTTCTTCTACGTTCTTTGTAATGTTTTCTATACTGTTTATGCCACATGTTAGGGCTCCTAACGTTGTCCCTATTTTTTCTTCCATGATCTTTATCGTTTTAGATTTTATATTTAGGTCTTTGATCTATTTTGAGTTAGTTTTTGTGCATGGAGTGAGGTATGGGTCTTGTTTCTTTTTTTTGCACATGGATATCCACGTATGCCAGCACCATTTGTTAAAAAGACTGTCTTTTCCCCATTTAAATGTTTTGGGGCCTTTGGCAAATATCAACTGCTCATATGTGGATGGATTTATGTCTGGATTCTCAATCCTGTTCCATTGGTCTATGTATCTGTTGTTGTACTAGTACCAGGCTCTTTTGACTACTGTGGCGGTATAACAGGTTCTAAAATCAGGTAAAGTAAGGCCTCCCACTTTGTTCTTTTTCAGTAATGCCTTATTTATCCACGGCTTCTTTCCCTTCCATATGAAATTGGTGATTTGTTTCTCCAACTCATTAAAGAATGTCCTTGGGATTTGCATCGGAATTCCATTAAATGTGTAGATCGCTTTGGTAGAATAGACATTTTTATAATGTTAAGTCTTCCTGTCCATGAGCAAGGTATGTTCTTCCACCTATGTATCTTTTGGTTTCTTGCAGAAGTATACTGTATTTTTCTTTGTATAAGTCTTTTACATCTCTGCTAAGATTTACTCCTCAGTGTTTTATCTTCTTGGGGGTTACTGTAAATGGTATTGATTTGATGATTTCCTCTTCAATGTTCTTTTTGTTGGTGTAGAGGAATCCAACCGATTTTTGTATGTTTATCTTGTATCCCGATACTCTGCTGAACTCTTCTATTAGTTTCAGTAGTTTTCTGGAGGATTCCTTAGGGTTTTCTGTGTATAAGATCATGTCATCTGCAAATAGAGATACTTTGACTTCTTCCTTGCCTATCTGGATGCTCTTTATTTCTTTATCTAGCCTAATTGCTCTGGCTAGGACTTCCAGCACAATGTTGAATAAGAGTGGTGATAAAGGGCATCTTTGTCTGGTTCCCGATCTCAATGGGAATGTTTTCAGGATCTCTCCTTTCAGGGTGAAGTAGGCTGTTGGCTTTGTATAAATGCTCTTTATGCATTTATTTACACATTTATTGCAATTTTGCTGAGAGTTTTTATCATGAATGAGTGTTGAACCTTGTCAAATGCCTTTTCTGCATCAATTGATAAAATCATGTGATTCTTGTCTTTTGTTTTATTTATGTGGTCAAAAACACAAAAATATTTATGTGGTAGATTACATTGTTTTTCTAATGTTGAACCATCCTTGCATACCTGGTATGAATCCCACTTGGTCATGGTGAATTTTTTTTGACATGTTGTTGAATTCTATTGGCTAGAATTTTGTTGAGGGTTTTTAGATCTACATTCATGAGGGATATAGGTCTATAATTTTCTTTTCTTGTGGTGTCTTTACCTGGTTTTGGTATCAGGGCCATCGTGGCTTCATAGAATGAGTTTAGTAGTATTCTGTCCTTTTCTATGGTCTGAAATACCTTTAGTAGTAGTGGTGTTAACTCTTCTCTGAAAGTTTGGTAGAACTCTTCAGTGAAGGCGTCCGGACCAGGGCTTTTTTTTGTTGGGAGTTTTTTTCATTACCTTTTCAATCTCTTCTTTTGTTATGTGTCTATTTAGTTGTTCTAATTCTATTTGTGTTACTTTAGGTAGGTAGTGTGTTTCTAGGAATTCATCCATTTCTTCTAGGTTGTGAAATTTGTTAGAGTACAATTTTTCATAGTAATCTGATATGATTCTTTTAATTTCAGTTGGGTCTGTTGTAATATCGCCCATCTCATTTCTTATTCAGGTTATTTCCTTCCTCTCTGTTTTTCTTTTGTCAGTTTGGCCAATGGTTTATCAATTTTGTGGAGTTTGTCAAAAAATAGCTTTTGGTCTTGTTAATTCTTTCACTTGTTTTTCTGTTTTCTACTTCATTTAGTTCAGCTCTAATTTTTATTTTTTGTTTTCTTCTGGTGCCTTTGGGTTTCTTTTGTTGCTCTCTTTCTATTTGTTCATGTTGTAGGGATAGTTCTTTGATTTTGGCCCTTTCTTCTTTTTGGACGTATGCATTTATTGATATAAATTGGCCTCTGAGCACCGCTTTTGCTGTGTCCCAAACATTCTTATCGGAAGTGTTTTCATTCTCATTGGATTCTCTGAATTTCTTTATTCCATCCTTAATGTCTTCTATAATCCAGTCTTTTTTGAGCAGGGTGTTGTTCAGTTTCCAAGTGTTTGATTTCTTTTCCCTGCTTTTCCTGTTATTGATTTCCACTTTTATGGCCTTATGGTCAGAGAAGATGCTTTGTAATATTTCAATGTTTTGGATTCTGCTAAGGCTTGCTTTATGACCTAATATGTGGTCTATAATCTAGAGAATGTTCCCTGTGCACTAGAAAAGAAAGTACAGTTGGTTGCTGTTGGGTGGAGTGTTCTGTATATGCCTAGGAGGTCAAGTTGGTTGATTGTGGCATTTAGATCTTCCGTGTCTTTATTGAGCTTCTTTCTGGATGTCCTGTCCTTCATCGAAAGTGCTGTGTTGAAGTCTCCTACTATTATTGTGGAGCTGTCTATCTCACTTTTCAATGCTGATAGAGTTTGTTTTATGCATCTTGCAGCCCTGTCAGTGGGTGCATAAATATTTAATATGGTTATATCTTCTTGGTGTATTGTCCCTTTAATCATTATATAGCGTCCTCCCTTATCCTTTCTGATGGATTTAGCTTTAAAGTCTATTTTGTCAGAAATTAATATTGCCACTCCTGCGCTTTTTAGATTGTTGTTTGCTTGATATATGTTTTTCCATCCTTTAAGTTTTAGTTTGTTTGTGTCTCTAAGTCTAAGGTGTGTCTCTTGTAGGCAGCTTATAGACGGATCTTGTTTTTAAATCCATTCTACCACTCTCTGTCTCTTTATTGGTGCATTTAGTCCATTTACGTTCAAGGTAATTATGGATAGGTATGAATTTAGTGCTATCATTTTGATGTCTTCTTTTGTGTGTCGACAGCTTCTTTTTCCCACTTGATTTTATGTGCTGAGTAGATTTTCTTTATATCTTGTCCTTTCCTCATATTTGTTGTTGTTGATTTTATTTCTGCTGAGTCTGTATTTTTTTCTTGTATTTTATTTTGATGAGTAGGATAGTTTGTCTCCTTTGTGGTTACCTTATTATTTACCCCCATTTTTCTAAATTTATAACTAACTTTTATTTCTTTGTATCACCATAGCATCCTCTCCATATGGAAGGTGTGTGATTACAAACATTTCTTAGTCCCTCTTTATTATTTTAATGTTGTCTTCCTTTATATAATAACATTGCCATTACCCTGTGCTGGGCTTTTTTTTTTAAATCTTGCTTTTTTTTTTTTTTTTTTTGGATTTCCCTGCCTGGGTTGACTTCTGATTGCTCTGCCTAGTGTTCTAGTCTTGGGTTGATACCTGATATTATTGATTTTCTAACCAAAGAACTCCCTTTAGTATTTCTTATATTTTTGGTTTGGTTTTTATGAATTTGTGTTTATCTAGAAATGTCTATATTTCATCTTCATATTTAAGAGACAGTTTTGATGGATATATGATTCTTGGCAGGCATTTTTTTTTCCTTAAATTTTTTAAATATGTCATCCCATTGCCTTCTGGTCTGCATGGTTTCTGCTGAGTAGTCCGAGCTCATTCTTATTGGCTCTCCCTTTTAGGTGACTTTTCTTTTATCCGTCGCTGCTCTTATAATTCTCTTTATCTTTGGTTTTGGTAAGCTTGATTATGATATGTCTTGGTGACTTTCTTTTAAGATCTACCTTATGTGGAGTTCGATGAGCATCTTGGGTAGATATCTTCTCATCTTTCACAATATCAGGGAAGTTTTCTGTCAACAAATCCTCAACAATTTTCTCTGTATTTTCTGTTATCCCTCCCTGTTCTGGTACTCCAGTCGCTCGTAGGTTATTTCTCTTGATAGAGTCCCACATGATTCTTAAGGTTTCTTCATTTTTTTTTAATTCTTTTATCTGATTTTTCTTCAAATATATTAGTGCCAAGTGATTTATCTTTGAGTTCAGAAATTCTAGCTTCTATTTGATCGATTCTGCTCCTCTGACTTTCTATTGAGTTAATCTAATTCTGTAATTTTATTGTTAATCTTCTGAATTTCTGATTGCTGTCTGTCTATGGATTTTTCCAGCTTATTCAACTTTTCATTATGTTCCTGAATAATCTTTCTGAGTTCTTCAGTTGCTTTATCTGTGTGTTCCTTGGCTTGTTGTGCATATTGCCTCATTTTCTTCCTGATGTCTTGAAGTTTTCTGTATGTTAAACTTTTGTATTCTGCATCTGGTAATTGCAGGAATGCACTTTCATCTAAAAGATCCTTGGATTCTTTGTTTTGAGAGCCTGTTGAGATGGTCATGGTCTGTTTCTTTATGTGACTTGATGTTGATTGTTGTCTCCAATCCATCTGTAAATTATTGTATTAGTTTATGCTTGCTTACTGTGTCATAGCTTCCTGCTTTGATTTGTTTTGGTATACCCCTATGGGTTGCTTGAGTGAGCTAGCTTGATTATTTTCACCTTTGGAGCTCTGGTGTCCTGTCCCCAGCTGGCTAGAGCTGTTTTCAGGTATATCAGTCTAGGAGTCCATTCAGTTTTCTTGTATGAATTTGGCTCAGGTTTCCAGGTAGCTGATATCAAGTGTGTGTACAGGCTCTGTCCTACAGTCTTAGATGGGCAGGGGTGATTGACGTATATACCCATATCTGATTGCAGCAGGGGGTCAAGCTCTGAACAAGGCAGGGGGCTGAGAATCGACCCCCAAGTGTCTTTGAGGGAAAAGCATCTCACTTCCCTACAGCGTGGTGGTGGTTGGGCTCTGCAGAGGGACCATGGGCATGCAAAGTTTTTGTTGTAAGGACTGGTAGGTACCATCTATCCCTGAACCCCTGTGGCAGGTGGCTGGGTGACCCAAGTGGAGCCAGCAGTCCTTAAGTCCCTGTTATGGGTAGGTGAGGACCTTGTTTAATAGGCAAAGTAATGTCAAACATCAAACACCCACCTCTCCACCACACCACTGAAATGGTTGGAGTTTGCCAACAAGGGCCTATTCTCCCGAAATTGGCCCACACAAGTCCATGCAGAAAGGAAAGGTGCTCAAGGTCCATGGATGGTTTATGCCTGGACAGGAGCCACTTCTGTCCTGAGCTCCCCCAGTTAATGGAGCTAGCAAATTTTGTTTTTCCCCCAGTTGCAAATTTTTTCCTTCCCCAAGGCCAGGAGGACAGCTCCAGGTGCTCACCAGGGTCTATCTGAGACCCAGGGATTCAGCCGCTGAAGCCGGCTTGGGGATGGGGGAGTGTGGTAAAATGTATGCATGTACTTAGCTTTTGCCAAGAATGCCCTTCTCCTCAGGTTCCGGAGGTATGAGTAGGCTATGTGGCTGGCTGCTTCTCCCTGAGGAAACTGCGGCTGAGCGCTAGTACCAGCCTGCCACTGCCACCGCCGCCACTCCAGGAATGGTGCCTGAGGGCTCCCTGTGATTCAGGTCCGGTAACTCCTCTCCACTTCTGAACGGTCTCTTCCTTCCCCTGCCCCTCAGTTTGTTGTCTAAGCTTGCCTTTGATGCTCAGGGCTCCCAGCTTGTCACAAATGTACTCGTTTCACTTGTTTTTTTGGGTCTTTGTTGTAAAGAGGGCTCGATGGAAGCCTCTGTCTATTCCACCATCTTCGAGATGTTAAAGTCTTATACAAAGAAAACTACAAAACACTTCTGCTAGGAAACAAAAGATACCTACATAAGTGGAAAAACATACCTTCCTCATGGATAGGAAGACTTAACATTGTAAAAATGTCTATTCTACCAAATGTGATCTATAGATTTAATGCAATTCTGATCCAAATTTCAACCACATTTTTTAATGAGATGGAGAAACAAATCACCAACTTCATACGGAAGGGAAAGAGGCCCCAGATAAGTAAACTATTACTGAAAAAGAAGAAGAAAGTGGGAGGCTCGACTGTACCTGATTTTAGAATCTATTATTCCACCATAGTAGGCAAAACAACCTGTACTGATACAACAAATACACAGACCAATAGAACAGAATTGAAAATCTAGACATAAATCCGTCCATAAATGAGCAGTTGATATCTGACAAAGGCCCCAAATCAGTTTCATGGGAAAAAGGCAGTCTTTTTAACAAATGGTGTGGCATAAGTGGATATCCATCTGCAAAAAAATGAAACAAGACCCATACCTCACGCCATGCACAAAAACAAACTCAAAACGGATCAAAGACCTAAATATAAAATCTAAAATGACAAATTTCATTGGGGAAAAAATAGGGACAATGTTAGGAGCCCTAATACATGGCATAAACAGTATATAAAACGTTACTAACAGTGCAGAAGAAAAACCAGATAACTGGGAGCTCCCTAAAATTAAACACCTATGCTCATCCAAAGACTCCACTAAAAGAGTAAAAAGATTACATACAGACTGGAAAAAAGTTTTCAGGTACGACATTTCCAATCAGCACCTGATCTCTAAAATCTACATGATACTGCAAAAACTCAACTACAAAAAGACA
This sequence comes from Elephas maximus indicus, assembly GCF_024166365.1. Classification (NCBI taxonomy): domain Eukaryota; kingdom Metazoa; phylum Chordata; class Mammalia; order Proboscidea; family Elephantidae; genus Elephas; species Elephas maximus. The sequence continues at coordinate 93,939,097 of NC_064846.1, read as the reverse complement.
AATAACCCAATTAAAAAATGGGCAAAAGATATGAACAGACACTTCACTAAAGAAGACATTAAGGTAGCTAACAGATACATGAGGAAATGCTCACAATCATTAGTCATTAGAGAAATTGCAAATCAAAACTACGAGATTCCATCTCACTCCAACATGGTTGGCATTAATCGAAAAAACACAAATTAATAAATGTTGGAGAGGCTGTGGAGAGACTGGAACACTTAAACTCTGCTAGTGGGAATGTAAAATGGTACAACCACTTTGGAAATTGATTTGGCGCTTCCTTAAAAAGCTAGAAATAGAACTACCATAAGATCCAACAATCCCACTGCTCGGAATATATCCTAGAGAGATAATAGCTTTTACATGAACAGATATATGCACACCCATGTTTATTGCAGCACTGCTTACAATAGCAAAAAGATGGAAGCAAAAACAGTGATGAATCTGTGAAACATTTCATAACATGTGGGAACCTGGAAGAGATTATGCTGAGTGAAATTAGTCCGTTGCAAAAGGACAAACATTGTATAATACTACACTTACGAGAACTCCAGAAATAGTTTAAACAGAGAAGAAAATATTCTTTGATGGTTACGAGGGGGCGGAGGGAGGGAGGGAGGAGAGGAGTATTCACTAATTAGATAGTAGATAAGAACTACTTTAGGTGAAGGGAAAGACAACACACAATACAGGAGTGTTCATTACAGCTAGACTAACCCAAAGGCAAAGAAGTTTCCTGAATAAACTGAATTCTTTGAAGGCCAGCATAGCAGGGGTGGGGGCTTGAGGACCATGGTTTCAGGGGACATCTAAGTCAATTGTCATAATAAAATCTATTAAGAAAACATTTTGCATCCCACTTTGGAGAGTGACGTTTGGTATCTTAAATGGTAGCAAGCGGCCGTCTAAGATGCATCAATTGGTCTCAACCCACCTGGAGCAAAGGAGAATGAAGAACAACAAGGACCCAGGGTAATTACAAGCCCAAGAGACAGAAAGTGCCACATAAGCCTGAGACCAGAAAAACTAGATGTTGCCCGGCTACAACCGATGACACCCCTGACAGGGAACACAACAGAGAATCCCTGGTGGAGCAGGAGCATAGTGGGATGCAGACCTCAAATTGTCATAAAATGACCAGACTTAATAGTCTGACTGAGACTAGAAGGACCCCAGTGGTCATGACCCCCAGGCCTTCTCTTAGCCCAAGACAAGAACCATTCCCAAAGCCAACTCTTCAGACAGAGGTTGGACTGGACAATGGGATTGAAAAAGATGCTGATGAAGAATGAGCATCTTGGACCAATTAGACACTTGAGACTATGTTGGCATCTATCTGGAGGGGCGATGAGAAGGCAGAGTGGGTCAGAAGCTGGGAGAATGGACAGGAAAAGAGAGAGTGGAGGGAAGGAGCAGGCTGTCTCTTTAGGGGAAGAGCAATTAGGAGTATATAGCAAGGTGTATATAATTTTTTGTATGAGGGTCTGACTTTATTTGTAAACTTTCACTCAAAGCACAATAAAAATTAAAAAAAAAAGTAGAGAAGTAGTTTCTGTTTTCTCCAGGCAAACTTTGTGTGTTCCTTCTAGATATTTTTTTATGTGATATATCCACCTATATTAGTTTAGATGATCTCTTTCCAACTGATAGTGAATTTACGTGGACAATTTCTTTTTTAAATTTCTGATAAATGTGTAGAAAGTAATGCTAAATTTGTCATCCTTTGTAAAAGAAGAGTCAGAAGAAAGCCCATTGGTCCAACACTCAGGATATCTTTGGTAACTTAAATTCCTATTCATGGTATAGGTGAATTAGAGAAATCTTTAAGAAATTTATCGATCACTATAGAGGCACAACCCAGGTTCATGTGCCATTTTCAGTCTCAGACTTGAGCCAGTGCAAAGAAAAGTTAAAAAGTGTGTTAGGAGCCCCTGAGAGGTTTAAGGATGAGTTCATGAAATGCAGCTTGAATTTTAACTTGACCTGGAGAGACGTGATAGTCATTTTAACTCACTGTTTTAGTATGGATGAGAAGACTAAGATCTTGGCTGAGGCTAGAGGACAGGCAAACGCCCACAACCAACACAGGTTCTTTGCAGATCGGGACGGGACGCAGTCCCTGATGCAGAGCCGAATTGGGGTTACAATGGGGATGGTAGAGAAAGATCCAAACATTTAGGAGACATGTGTCATAGGTGAGATTTACAAGTGTATAGCCAAGCCTGTTAATTATAATAGGGTAAAAGAAATTACCCAGACAGCAGAAAACCCAGCAGTCTTCCTCACCAGGCTAACCGAGGCTTTTAGGAAATATACTAACACTGACCCTGAGAGCCGAGAAAGAAAGATTTTGCTAGCTATGCATTTTATTTCCCAGTCTGCAGCAGATATTAGAAAGAAACTGCAAAAGACAGAGGCAGGACCCCAGACTCTGCTCTCATGACTGGCTGAGGAAGACTTTAAGGTCTTTAACAACAGAGATCTGGCAACAGAGGATAAAATGAAGAAAAAGACCCGATTATTGGCAGTAGCACTTCAGGAACCATCTTAAGGTAACCCAGCAGAATCCTGAAGACCAAGACCTCCACGAGAATTTCCTCATTGACCGGTGGATATCGAGCCAGACCAATGTGGGTATTGCAAAAAGAGAGGCCATTGAAAGGTAGACTGTTCTGAGCGTTCTAAAACAGGGTGCCCAGTTGACTTCCCCCAGAGGCCTGTCCAGGCAGGCCCACAGTACCTAATGTTCCTCTCAGAAGAGGAGGAAGAGCAGCCCTACTGACGAGGCCCAGAGGTCCACTCAGCTCCCACACAGAAGACCATCGCTATTTCTGCATCAGAGCCTTGGGTTACTCTCGAAGTGGGAGGTAAAGACACTGAATTTTTGCTAGACACGGAAGCTGCCTTCTCCATTTTAACTCAAAATCCAGGCCCACTGTCCAGTTGTGACTCTACAGTTATTGGGGTTAACAGAAAGCCTAAGGTAAAGAACTTTACTTTTCTCCTTTTCTGTGAATTGGGCCAGAGAATGTAAAGAAAAAACAATGTGAGATTGAGAAACAAAAGGGGGAGGCCAAGATATTTGGTGGGCAAAGTAGAAAACACTCCCCTCTATTGCTTAGTTTTTACCCTTTCTGGGCCCTCCTCCTAAAAACTTAAAAGTGTGCCAAACTTTGAACCCTGCCACCCTTTTATACAATTGTCAGCCAGACTGGTGTTATTGAGACGTTAGCCCAAAAAGCTGAGCTAACTGCCCTGGTGCGTCCCCTAAGAGAAAATAAGGGGTTTTTATAGATAAATGAAGAATGATGACAAGGTATTATATGAGCCTGAGTATTTATTGTAAAAATAGTTACACACTATGGCAGGGTTGCCCTCCTAAGACTATTGTCTAAATGTATAAAAGGAAAAAGGGCTATTAAAAGAAATAATTCCCCAATTTAGACTACCAAGGTCTTTCCATGACAGTAGCCACCATAGTGTCTAAAGCCTGGACTGGGAGAATAGTACTACACACATTCAGCCCCTGCCTGTTTAAACTTTTAGTCAGGCCAAGCTCCTGGTCATGCAAGGCTACCAACTGATTCCCCAAGAAGGGGTCCCAATGGTGCCAGGTAGCAAGAGACTTCTACTCAGTTAGGCAGGAGAAATGCTCCAGTCCAGCATGAAGAAGTTACAGAAGCAGAGACCTCCATCCACATTCCCATAGATTTATGGGTTTGAAGTCTTTCAGGGGGAAGTAAGACAGGGAGCACAGGCCCTGAGATTGGAGGTTGCCCGTTTAAGAAATAGCGAAGAGACTGGTGTGGTTAGAGGAGAAGCAAGTAAAAGAGAAATAGATTATACTATCAGGGAGGTAATAGGGGGTTGAGTGTGGAACCTAGAGGCTTAGTAAGACAGGGCACAGAGGGGCCCCAAAATCTGCAAAGTAACAAGAAATGGGCCAGGGCACAGAAACAAAGCCATTCCTCAGAACAATGGGGCAGGATATCTAAAAATAGCCCGCAAACTTCTTTAAAGTTGCCTTTCAGAAGCAGCTGGAGAAAACCAGCCCCAGGGACATGTGCAGAACATCCACCTGTGACCACTGTGTGACCTTCCACCAGGGGCAGTGACGGGCTGCAGCCCCAGACGGGGAATCGAACCTGCAGAGTGAGAGACTGTGCAGGCATGACAGTCCATAAGTCCTGCTCTGAATCCCAGAGGCTTCCAGGACAGGAGCCATCTTGGAAAGCTGCAGCGCACGCATGGTAGTTAACATATCCCTGCCTGTGTCTATGAATAAATATGAATCTTTCCCACCCAAGAACTTTTAAAAACTCAGGCCCGTCTTTTGTTCTGGAAGACGGGGTATGCGTTGCTTTAGGCCTTCCTTGTCTCTGCTTGCAAGCCTCTTCAATAAAGCTTTCCTCATGTGGAAAACTCTATGTGCCTTACCTGCTCTTTCTTGACCAGTGAGAGGCAAGAACCTTATTCCGGTAACAGGACCAGATACCTTGCAATTATGTCCTTTAGCCAATCAAAGTATTCCAGCTGTATTAATGCAACCAATAATATTAAAAATCATGCTTTGCTTTGTCCCGCCTTTGATTGACCTCAATTGCTTTAAACCAATCAAAATATTGTGTTTCGTAGTTCCTCCTGCATCACGGCAACTATGTGTGACCTGCAGCCCCTCTATTGGATCCATGGGCTTCAGACTCAGGCTTTCACAATCCCCATTTGAAAGATGTACTGTCTTCAACAAATCTCTTTGATTTCACTTTAATAGAGTTTGAAAGTCTGTTCTCTGCAACAAATGTTGTAGTCTTGGCAGGATTCAGGGACATCTTTCCCCAGCGGAGCCCAAAGAGCTGAAAAACCCTTGTGCCCTCCTGCTTTCCCAGACTTCTTGGGACCTGTCTGGATGTGAGCACTTCTGATATTGAGCCCTGAGCATTTCAGTGCAGCTCTTTGGAATTTGTTGTACCTGTTTCCCACTTTCACTTTTTCATTGGTAGCTGAACAAATTTTTTGAAAGTTTGTGCGTCCAACTGCTGTTTGTTACGAGGTTGCCACCTACTGGCTGTATCCTGTTAAAAGTGCTCACGCTCACCTTTCTTTTGTTTTCTGTTTGCCTATTTCTTACTAGCTGTCTGTTGAGGTGCTTAGGGGTCTTACAAGCCACAAAAACAAAGGGAAAAACAGCCCAATCTCTCGGCAAAACCTCTGATAAGTTTTATCAGACCCTGAAGGTGCTGAAGTTTCCAGTTTATTGTTTGAGTTTTTGGTCTTTTGTTTCTGTTCATGGTTTGAATAGTTTGTATAAATTTTTAATTTGACAAGTCCACCATCTAGCGGACAGAAGTTATAACTCCTCACAAACCTTTTCGTTTCTCTGAGGGCGCATCAGATTTAGAGCACTCTTTTTTTTTTTTTTTTTTTTTGGTTGCTGGCTTGCTGGCACGTACAGATCTTTGGTAAGATGGGGAATGCTGCCTCAAGGGGCCATAGTGGACCTCCTTCTGGGACCAACACTTGTTATATGACTAAAAATTATGGTCAGTTCCATATCTTGTATGGTATCGTGCACTTAGCAAGGAACCCCTGAAAGGTCAGGGGCCGATTTGGTGGAATTTTGAGCTCACTAAGTTAACTTTTTTGCGCAGTAAACTAGAGGCTACAGGATCCTGGACCTATCAGAACCAGTGGGAAGCCTATTTTAATTGCTTTTTTTTTTAAGCTTCCAAGAGAAAAAAAAATATTAGATTTGCCTCACTGTAGGACACAGTGTCCAGGCAAGAAAAACAAACTAAAGAATTGCAATGCAAAAACTCTACTGTCACTACAGCATCTCCTCCTTCTCCTGTTACTCCGCTAGAGTGTGTGTGTCTGCATCCATCTCTACCTTTTTGTCCTGACAGTATTTTGTCTGAGCTTCCTAACTGCCCTAGGAAATTTCAAAAGAAACCAAACTAGTAGCTACAGGAGAGACTAAACCAGTAATTGAAGTGCCTTTTAAAATTAAATATCCAAAGGCAGGGGGAGGTCCTCCAAAAGTCACCTTTGCCCCATGGTCTAAAGCAGAGCTTCATGCTATCATAAAGGAGTTTCTTAACCTTCACAAAGATCTTCATAAGTTCTGTCAGGAATTTAAAATCCTGGAAGAAACATAGAAGCCAGGGTCAGCAGACTTGTATAACCTCTTAGGCATGCTGTTGGGACCTGGGAATATATGGAGGAGGCCAAATGGAAGGAGCCTGAAATCATTATCAATTCGACCAAATGCCCCCAGTTTGAAGTTGATAACCCAGACTAAGGAAATAGTTACAAATTTAATTGACTCCTCTCAAAGGTGTTTCCTAGAAAGGTAAATTGGACTAAGGTTTGAACCTGAAAATAAGAAAGAGGTAGAATGTGTATAATTATAGAAACAGTTTAACCAAATTATTTATGGAACACTCTGGTTTGAACTTAGAAAATGAAGGAGCTACCACTGCCTTGCTTGGTAAAGTACAGGGTCAGCAGAAAAGAGGAAGACCCCCAATGAGGTGGATTGACACAGTGGCTACAACAATGAGCTCAAGCATAACAACGATTGTAAGGATGGCTCAAGACCGGGCAGTGTTTCATTCTGTTGCACATAGGGTTGCTATAAGTTGGAACTGACTCTACGGCGCTTAACAACAACAACCATAGCCTTTAATTCTCTTTTTGTTTGTGGACTCCATCGAGAACTAGCAGATTTGGTTAAACGTCATTGTGATCATTAATGTTGTGTATCAACTTGGCTGGGCCATGATTCTCAGTGGTTGGCAGTTATAATGTAGTTTGGCAGTCGTATAATAATGTAATAACCTCCATGATGAGATGTGATATAATGTGATCACCTCCATGATGGGATCTGCTGTGAGTAGAAGAACAGTTGAAAGGGAGTTTCTTTGGGAGTGTGGCCTGCATCAAATATATGCGGACTTTCTGGCAAAGCTCACTGGATTTTGCTCTTCTCTGGATTCTGCATTTGGCTCGCCAGCAGCTGACCTCCAGTTCTTGGAACTTGGGCCAGCAGCCGCCGTCTGACCTGTGGATCTTGGGTTCATTAGCCCCTGCAGCTACATGAGTCAGGAGAAGCCTCCAGGTTCACTGGTTTGCTTCTCTAGAGAACCCAGCTTAAGACATTTGGTACCAAGAGAGGTTCTGGAGAAAAAAATTGTAAGGATGAGTTTTCTAAATTGGTTCTCAAGTCTGGTTAGTCTTAAAGATGTAGACAGCTCTGCTTCCAGTAGTAAACAGGGCACTGGTAATCCATGGAGCGAGATGACAATAGAAATACGCAAAATATCACCACCAACAGATCATGTATTGGTGAGAGGCGAGACTCTAGGTGATTGCATGTTTGATACCTTTCTATAATTTTGTCATAATCAGGAGTATAAAGAAGCTGGTTGGTTGGTCCTAGTTTGGCTAGACGAAGTGGTAAAAGAAAGGGATGAGCTCAGGGACTCAGAGTCAAAGACCCAGTGTTGCATAAATGACCTCAAAATTTCCACTTGTGCCTTGAAAGAAAGCCTTATTTCTTGTAGTAACAGAGCTGATATTGCCAAAAACTAAACTCAGAGCTTTATCATAAGAGTGGCTGAATTACAATGCCAACTAAATTCCCAACCTTGAATGGTGTCTAAAGTTAAAGCGAGGGCATTGATTGGGAAGAAATGGGATGCTGAAACTTGGGATGGGGACATATAGGCAGATAATCAGGAAGCTGGGGACACTGAGCCCCTAAATTCTGTTGAATCATTCCCGCCAACAGAACCAGCCCTCTTACTGCGTGTTTGTCTGCTAAACCACCCTTCCCAATAAAACCATTAGCCCCTCCACCTTCATCTGATGAGGTTAACCCAGTTGTGTCTGAAGAGCCTTTCTCTGAGTCATTGCCTGGGGCATCAAATGAGGCAGATGACCTACAAGAAATGCTGAATGTTCTCGAAACACAACCCCAAGGTCACTGGGTGGAAACCCCAGGTTCTGCTCAGCATGACTCAAATTGGCCAATAAATGAGAGACCGAGTTGGGAGAGTAGGAAAGGCACCTTTATTTCATTAAACGAAGAAAGGAATCAGTCGGAGCTGCTGCTGCCAAGACTGCTTCCCAAGAAAAAAAAAGGGGGGGAGTTACTTTTAAGGGGTTTACAAGCAGGGAGTTCATAAAAGTTACTTCAGAACATTCTTAATCATATTGTGCAGGTGCAATGGGGTTTACATATAACTTCCCAGCAAAGAAAGCAAGATTCTAATGCAAAAGCTGCTGGGCAAGCTTAACAAAGATGCAAAGTTGCTTTAGGTAGTGGAATTTTCCACAGCTTGGAGAATCTGTCTTATTCCCTCATTTTCTTTTTTAGACATTGGTCATTTAGGACCAGTGTTCATTTTGAACTATAGTCCAGCTTGGAATTGTTTGGCATATTTTTGGGGAGGGGCAAATATTGGACCTAGGCCTTTCATTCTGGCTACTGACCTCTTGTTGGTCTACTATTGACTATTTACTAAATACTAAAAGAAAAAGAGTGGCTTTTATGTCCTGTTTATATGAATGTTTCCCTAAAAGGTTTTTTTTTTTTTTTAAGATTGTCTTAGCTATTGTCTTTATGAGTCGAAATCGACTCGGTGGCACTGGGTTTGGTTTGGTTTGGTTTATTGTCTTTATACCTCAGGGCCCAGTTGATGTGTCTTTATGAGTCTTTGTGAGTTCAGCTCCAGCTGGGTCACATTCTTTAGGCTCAAGGACAGGGAATAATGGCTCCAATATTATCTCCTAAATCATTCTTTTCTTTGGATCAGAGATTGGAGATAACACATTGATGATTAATACTTGGACTTAATCGAGTTCCTAGATGGTGGCAAGGTGAGGCTCTTTAAACTCATGGTGTTGGTTTTCCACCAGACACCATCTGGTTCTTCACTAGGATCTTAAGTAAGAGCAATGTTCCCATCAATCGCATTGCTGAAGTGAGCAGACTCGATGTACGTCAATGTTTTAGCCCAAGGCTTTCTTAAGTGTGCAAGACAGTTGAAGATAAGTTTTATTATGCCCAATACTATCAGGATACAGATTAAGAATATTCCTTGCAATAGTGATTTAGCTCATATATTTATTCTAGACGGTAACTAGCCAAATAAATCTGGTGTTTGTAAGGGTGTTACAATGTGTAACCAAGTAGCTTGTTGTATAATTCTATGTATATTCTGTTCTACTTCTCCTGTGTTATTTACCTGAATACTACAAGAGGTATTTGCTACAGTATAGATTACTTTCTTGGGCTAATAAAAAAATCTAAGGTTATTTTGTTATCTCATGTCACCTTGCCTAATGAGGTCAGAGATTATTGTTGTGTTTTTATCTCATTAACAACTTTGTTATTTGTCCCATAATAATTCCTAAATTTCTATAAGACTTTTTTTTCAGTTTAACTATATCATAATAGGAATTAAAGCTACCAACCCCACCCTGAGTATTGGACCTATGGGCTTCTTTTTGACTCTCATTTTATAATGTGTAACAATTTAACTTTACCTTTTCAATACTTACTAGCATTATTACTGTGAATATCCAAAGGTAATCTTAAAATTCTCAAAGTGCATTGTCCATGCATTCACCAAGAATCTAAACAAGAGATTGTCCATGTAAACTCACTGTCAGCTGGAAAGGGATAATTTAAACTAGTATAGTTGGATCCACCATACAAAAACATATATCCATAAGGAGTGTACAAAAGTTTGTCTAGAAGAAACATAAGGTATAAAAAAATTTACATGCGACAAACAAATTCATTAGAGAATACATGATTAGCAAGATACAGGATGGACCTCTCCTGTTGGAGGTCTTCAGTTAATCTGTTTAAAACATACTAAGTGTTCTTCTTGAGGGCAAGCTGCTTTTCCTTGGTTTACCCATTAATAGTCATGGGTCACTTCCTCAGAAGTAGAAGTGTCACAAAACTTTTTTTAAGAGAACTGTTAGGAATTTTAATGCTATTGTATTTTGTAAAATCAAACTTGAATTAATCTCAGACAATTTTCTTGCTTTAATATTTATAACTTTGCTAAGTTTACCAATAAGAACTTCTAATTCAAGAGTTACAATATCTAAACCCATTGGTTAAATAATTTTGGAGAAAGGAAAATGGTTTCTTATATTCAGAAAGTAGGACCTTAAAACATCAGCAATATTCCCACATAAAACTCATAGTATTCTTTTATTCAGTCTTCCATTTGTGACTACATCAGCTTCTACATAAGAGTTTTGGAAATCTTATTTAGTCTAGTCACAATTCTTTTCATAAGTCTAATGTAGTCCATCTTTTTGTTGAGATATTTTGGTCAAACATTTTCAGCAAATCAGCAAAGTAAAAACTTACCTGCAGACAACAAATCTTAATAAAGCCATGATTAATTTATAAAATTAATCATGAGAAAACATAATACTCTGAATTATATTTACTTAAAGAGTAAACATAAAACTCTTAATTATAAAATTCAGAGCCAAATAAAGTGAGTTTAAAAAAAAAAACCTTAGACAAAACTGTTTTTAGATATAATGATTAACCTTATTTTTCAAGAACTTCAGATATAATACACTATATAATAATTTTGAGACTTGATACCATATAGTCAGGATATGCCAAAATTATCAAGTTTGTAAATACCTGAATAGTAAGTAATAAAAAGGCTTCACAGGTAAACGATGTGAGTGCCCCAGTCAAAACATTGGCTTTGATGCTAGATTCAAAAAAAATAAAGTTGCAGCCCAGTTAGCAATAAAGAAATAACAATAAAATTATGGCATAATATTACGCATTTGTTGTCTAATATTAGGCAAAACATAAGAGGAAACACTAAAATATAAATTTTGACCCAAAGAGAATCAGACGTTTCTCTTGATTTTGACTACACATTCCATGTAATTTATAATATATTAAATAAACCTTTCCTTTATATAATTTTTTTTTCTCAAACCACTAGGCTTGATTTTTGACTCAGGAATTTTATTTGAATGAGAGGCTGAAACTTTGCTTTGAGGCAGATTACACAAAGAATAAATTAACCCTTTAACTCAGAAATCAAAGAAAATTTTTGTTATTTTAACAGCAAGAAACCCAATTCTTTGTTTTATATATTATTTAAAGCTTTTAAAAATCTCATAAATTAAACTGTTAAACTTCAGTCAGACATAAAATTTTTGACCATATTAAATGAATTTCTTTCTTATAAACCTCTTAAACGTTGTCTTTTTTCTATATCTCTTATAGTACATCCTTTTAAAGTGGCAAAAATGAACACACTCATTAGCAGACCCAAATATACATACATACACATATGTATATACATATTTGTGTGTGTGTGCTATAAAAAACAAAAGCATATAAACTTAAATTATGACAAATATCTATTTACTCAATTTAATGTCTGCAAGTTACCTAAAAAGTCTTGGAAATTATTTTAAGCTTGTATAGCATAAAGCGTAATTGTTGAAATGAAGTTTGTTCAAATATTCCAAGTTTTTACTTAAATTTTACTATTTTTCTCAATCTAAAATATAGGGTCACTGTGAGTCAGAATCAACTCGATGGCACTGGGTTTGGGGCTTTTTTGTGTTTTAATTTTAGCCCTTAAAGATTTTATCGACCAGCTTTGGAAATCACTAAGTTTCTGTTCAACTGATCAATTCATTGAGATGGTTATAATCTCTGACTAGGGGTGGAAACATTTTTCTAGGCCATTTTAGGTGTGTCTCATTGTGATTTTTATTTTTTGCTTCTTGGAGTTCTCTTATGATACAGAGAACTTGTTTACAGTTCTTTCATGATTGAGATCTCTCTAATTTTTGGTAACTATAAAAAAATTTTTTTTTTTATAGTAATAGAGCTCGTTAACTTGCCAGAGCCTCAGATAGAGGAATATTAGACCTTTTGACAAAAACTGAGCATAAAGCAAAAGTTCCCCTGAAAGGAAAAGGCAGGACAACACAAATGGAAAGCTCATTTTCCCAAAGTGGGCACTGAAATTCTAAATTGCTGCTAATATATTCAATTTATAGCATTTTGAAATATGAACCCTAAACCAGTGTCTCAGTAACAGGTGCAAATCTAGGCTCATTTATCACAAATGTTAAGCTCTAAGGTTCAAGCTTTTGGTTTTCTTCCTTTTTTTTTTTTTGAACTTATTTTATTTTGTTGGCTAGAGACCTTGTCTCTTATTTTAGACCTTAAATACACTAGTTCCTTTAATTGGAAAGTATTTTAAAGTAGCTACCAATGATTTTTATTTTAACATTGTGATTCTTTATGAAGAAACTATATCATAAAACAGGTATGGAGCTACCCCTTCTCCCTGCGAATTTCATAAAACAGGTCAGGAACTGTCACCTCCCCCTGAGAATTTGGCAAAACAGAGCACTATTACCCAGGTTTTCTCTAGTATGCTAGCCTGTCTAAAGACTATTTTATCCTGTCACAGGAGTCTTTAATGCTCATGATGAGCATCAGCAATTGCCCTAATGGCTTTTACTGGTGAGCCCATGCCTGAATTTTGCAGCTTATAGTGACCCAGAGCTCTTTGGAAATAGAACTGTCTCTTTAATGTTTCAAGCGCCTGAATCCAGACACTAAACTGCAGTTCACCAAAACAGTAAATGTCACTCTTAACCAAATGATTAAGCAAAAACATCTAAGAAAGATTCTCCTTAATCAAACAACTGGTTTTCAAAACAAAAATGCCAAACAAAACTTAAGAAAATATGAGAAAGAGAACACTTTGTAAGGAGGGAAGTTGGTTGCCCTGTCCCCTTCCTTCACCTGGACTAGGCAGCAAGCCCAGCTCAAGCAGTTAAAGCAGGCAGGATGGTGCACAGCAGAGTGGAGGACTGTTGAGTGGGAGCAAATTGAGGACGTCAGGTCTTAGGGTCCATCTGTTCCTTTCTACTGTCCAGGTTTGGGGTAGGGTTTCCAAGCCTAGGGAATCCCACTAGTTCAAAAATGTGAACCAATGGCAGCTGATGGGGAGGGGCTGTCTTTTTCTGTGTATGGGATCCCATGAACTGTGTGGTTGGGGAGCTAGCCTGAGGTGGGAGGTCCTGCCAGTGTGGTTATTCCCTGGAGTTCTGGGATAGGTTTTATGGGGGCTTGGAGGGTTGAGAGGTGGGTCAAGTCTTTGGAGGAAGCAGCTCCACTGGGTTGGCCTGGGTGGAGAAGGCGGCCCTGAAGCCTCACCGAGGAGGCAGGAGGCTGGACCAGAGTGCAGAGGAGGATGGCTGCCTGGGGAGAAAGCATTTCTTCGTGGTGTTCTGCCACTGATCCCTCTCTTCCCCAGGGCCTTCTGCCTAGAATCACCTAAGTCCTTCCATGACTTCGGTCTGACCTTGCCCTTAAGGCCTTAGGAAAGGGGATGGTGGGAGGAGGAGAGAAGGGGATCACTATTTGGGAAGAGTTCTAGACATGTCCAGCCTGGATCACCTCAAGGGCTCTGTGACTGATGGAAGGCTGGGTAGGGGCACCATCCTGGTTGCAGGTGGTTGTGGCAGTGGTCTGGGCAGAGTATGAGGGGAGGGAGATCCAGGAGGTGCTGAGCTTGGGACACACAGCAATTGCTGACTTCTTTCCAGCTTTTGGGCCAGTAGCCAGGGCCAGTGGTTGGGCCCTTCCATCTTCCTTCCAGTCCCCTTCCTCTGGGAGGGAAAGGTTAGGAGTCAGCAGTGGGTGGAATTCCAGTCTGAGTAGCAGGAGCAGATGCATTTTCATGGGATGTCTCTTGGGTTATAACCCCTTCTATTCAGGGAGACCAGAGCCCCAGTGGCACAGTGTTAAGAGCTATGGCTGCTAAACAAAAAAGGTCAGCACTTTGAATCCACCAGCCACTCCTTTTAAACACTATGGGGCAGTTCTACTCTGGCCTATAGGGTTGCTATGAGTTGGAACTGACTCAACAGCACCTCACAACAACAAGATGGGGAGATGAAGACCCAGGGAGAGGCAGTAAAGCCCCCTCCCCAAGGAGACCTAAGGCCAAGGGTAGGACCAGGAACCGCAGCCAAGGTCCAGGGGCCTCCTGGTCCCTTCTCTAATCCCCAGACATTCCCAGAATGTGGTGTAAGCGTGGGAACCTGATGGGAACTGGTACTGATTTGAAGCCCGCAGCCTGGGATCTTTGGGCCCAGATGTTTCAAGCAAAGTGGAGGGTGGCTGTGCTGTAAGAAAGGAGGGTAGAAGTGGGAAAACCTCCCCTTTTTCTCTCTCACTGCCTCAAATTCCAGATCCAAGGCCATGAATCACTGTGAGAGAGCCCCCACAGTGTTGCATTAAAAATCCTGTTTTCTGTTTTGTTTGCTTGGCTTCCTCCCCCACAGTGTTGCATTAAAAATCCTGTTTCTTTTGCTGGGCTTCCTCCCCACCCCCAGCTTTGCATTTGAATCCTGATTTTGCTTGGAGTTTACATGTAAACCCCATTGTGCCTGCTCCCCCAGGTGTCTGTCAGTTTGTCATACTGTGGAGGCTTGCACATTGCTGTGATGCTAGAAGTTATTCCACCAGTATTCAAACGTCAGCAGGGTCACCCATGGTGGATAGGTTTCAGCTGAGCTTCTGCACTAAGACAGACTAGGGAGAAGGATCCAGCAATCTACTTCTGAAAAGATTTAGCTAGTGAAAATCTTATGAATAGCAGCAAGACATTGTTTGATATATTGTTGGAAGATAAGTCCCTCAGGCTGGAAGGCACTCAAAAGAAGACTGGGGAAGAGATGCCTCCTCAAAGTACAGTCAGCCACAATGACATGGATGGAGACAGCTTCATCTGCTGATGTGGCGTGACTCATAAAGAGAAGAAAGAGCTTCAAACATCCATTAATAATCAAAATGTGGAAAGTGTATGAACTATGAATCTAGGAAAATTGAAAGTCGTCAAAAATGTAATGGAACACATAAACATCAATGTCCTAGGCATTAGTGAGCAGAAATGGACTGTTATTGGTCATTTTGAATCAGACAATCTTAGGGTCTACTATACTGGGAATGACAACTTGAAGAGGAATGACGTTTCATTCATCATCAAAAAGAGCATATCAAGATCTATCCTGAAGTGCAATGCTGTCAGTGATAATACTCATATGCCTACAAAGACCAATTAATATGACTCTTATTCAAATTTAAGTACCAACTACTCAGGCCAAAGATGAAGAAATTGAAGATTTTTACCAACTTCTGTAGTCTGAAATTGATGGAGTGTGCAATCAGGATGCATTGATAATTACTGGAGATTGGAATGCGAAATTTGGAAACAAAGAAGAAGGATCAGTAGTTCGAAAATATGGCCTTGGAGATAGAAATGATGCCAGTGCTGGAAGGACTCACTGGTCTATGTCAACAAATTTGGAAGATGGCTACCTGGCCAACCGACTGGAAGAGATCTATATTTATGCCTATTCCTAAAAAAGGTGAGGGCGGAGCCAAGATGGCGGACTAGGCAGACTCTACCTTGGATCCCTCTTACAACAAAGACACGGAAAAACAAGTGAATCGATCACATACATAACAATCTACGAACCCTGAACAACAAACACAGATTTCGAGATGGAGAACGAACTAATATGGGGAAGCAGCGATTGTTTCCAGAGCCTGGAGCCAGTGTACCAGTCAGGTATGGCACAAGCACAGAGAGCTGCTCCACCCCCCCGAACTATCCCCGGGAGGGGGACCAGCCAGTTCCGCGGGTGGCGTGGGATGCAGCCGGTAGGAGAAGTCCCCGGGAGGCAGTGACTGGCTTTGGAGCAGGAAGAGCAGCGTCCCAGCCGAAGAACCGTCCCACCGGGATTTGGACTGGACGCAGGTATGGCATAAATACGGAGAGCGGCTCCACCCCCCTGAACTAACCCCGGGAAGGGACCCAGCCAGGTCACGTGGGCGGCGTGGGACACAGCCGGTAGGAGAAGTCCCCGGGAGGCAGCGACTGGTATTGGAGCGGGGAGAACAGCGTCCCAGCCAGGACACTCGGTCACGGCGCAAGCACGGGGAGCTGCTCCACCCATCTGAACTAACCCCGGGAGGAGGCCCAACTGGTTCGCAGAGACGGCACGGCCACGCGGCTGGAGGGACGAGAAGTCCCCAGGAGGCAACGACTGATTTTGGAGTCGAGAGTGCACCGTCCCTGTAGGGGAGCCTTGACGCTGGGCGTGGGGCTGGAAGCGGAGGATCTGACCGTGACGCCAGGGGGCCAGACCCCCCGGGGGCAATCTCCACACAGCCAGCACGCATAGGCGACGCGCCTGCGGGAATCTCAGATATAATAGTCATTCCAAGCAAGACAAGCAACTCTGGCTATATTCTGAGGTGCTACTCTCCTATCTCTCTGTTCCCTCCCCCACCCTCCCCAGGCGGCTTCATTAACATCCGAATAGCCTGAGCCAGAGGGAGAACTCTGATAGGGGTCTGACTGCATTTTTTTTTAGCGGATTTTCTGGAAAAACTAGTTTCCCGGTGATGGCTCGGAGACAGCAGTCCATATCAAACCACTTAAAGAAGCAGACCATGACAGCTTCTCCAACCCCCCAAACAAAAGAATCAAAATCTTTCCCAAATGAAGATACAATCCTGGAATTATCAGATACAGAATATAAAAAACTAATTTACAGAATGCTTAAAGATATCACAAATGAAATTAGGATAACTGCAGAAAAAGCCAAGGAACACACTGATAAAACTGTTGAAGAACTCAAAAAAAATTATTCAAGAACATAGTGGAAAAATTAATAAGTTGCAAGAATCCATAGAGAGACAACATGTAGAAATCCAAAAGATTAACAATAAAATTACAGAATTAGACAACGCAATAGGAAGTCAGAGGAGCAGACTTGAGCAATTAGAATGCAGACTGGGACTTCTGGAGGACCAGGGAATCAACACCAACATAGCTGAAAAAAAATCAGATAAAAGAATTAAAAAAAATGAAGAAACCCTAAGAATTATGTGGGACTCTATCAAGAAGGATAACCTGTGGGTGATTGGAGTCCCAGAACAGGGAGGGGAGACAGAAAACACAGAGAAAATAGTTGAAGAACTCCTGACACAAAACTTCCCTGACATCATGAAAGACGAAAGGATATCTATCCAAGACGCTCATCGAACCCCATTTAAGATTGATCCAAAAAGAAAAACACCAAGACATATTGTCATCAAACTCACCAAAACCAAAGATAAACAGAAAATTTTAAAAGCAGCCAGGGAGAAAAGAAAGGTTTCCTTCAAGGGAGAATCAATAAGAATAAGTTCAGACTACTCAGCAGAAACCATGCAGGCAAGAAGGGAATGGGACGACATATACAGAACACTGAAGGAGAAAAACCGCCAGCCAAGGATCATATATCCAGCAAAACTCTCTGTGAAATATGAAGGCGAAATTAAGATATTTACAGACAAACACAAGTTTAGAGAATTTGCAAAAACCAAACCAAAGCTACAAGAAATACTAAAGGATATTGCTTGGTCAGAGAACCAATAATATCAGATATCAGCACAACACAAGGTCACAAAACAGAACGTCCTGATATCAACTCAAATAGGGAAATCACAAAAACAAACAAATTAAGATTAATTTAAAAAAAATACACATAACAGGGAATCATGGAAGTCAATAGGTAAAAGATCACAATAATCAAAAAGAGGGACTAAATACAGGAGGCATTGAACTGCCATATGGAGAGTGATACAAGGCGATATAGAACAACACAAGTTAGGTTTTTACTTAGAAAAATAGGGGTAAATAATAAGGTAACCACAAAAAGTTATAACAACTCTATAACTCAAGATAAAAGCCAAGAAAAACGTAACGACTCAACTAACATAAAGTCAAACACTATGAAAATGAGGATCTCACAATTTACGAAGAAAAACGCCTCAGCACAAAAAAGTATGTTGAAAAATGAAATTGTCAACAACACACATAAAAAGGCATCAAAATGACAGCACTAAAAACTTATTTATCTATAATTACGCTGAATGTAAATGGACTAAATGCACCAATAAAGAGACACAGAGTCAGACTGGATAAAGAAACACGATCCATCTATATGCTGCCTACAAGAGACACACCTTAGACTTAGAGACACAAACAAACTAAAACTCAAAGGATGGAAAAAAGTATATCAAGCAAACAATAAGCAAAAAAGAAGAGGAGTAGCAATATTAATTTCTGACAAAATAGACTTTAGACTTAAATCCACCACAAAGGATAAAGAAGGACACTACATAATGATAAAAGGGACAATTGATCAGGAAGACATAACCATATTAAATATATATGCACCCAATGACAGGGCTGCAAGATACATAAATCAAATTTTAACAGAATTGAAAAGTGAGATAGATACCTCCACAATTATAGTAGGAGACTTCAACACACCACTTTCGGAGAAGGACAGGACATCCAGTAAGAAGCTCAATAGAGACACGGAAGATCTAATTACAACAATCAACCAACTTGACCTCATTGACTTATACAGAACTCTCCACCCAACTGCTGCAAAATATACTTTTTTTTCTAGCGCACATGGAACATTCTCTAGAATAGACCACATATTAGGTCATAAAACAAACCTTCACAGAGTCCAAAACATCGAAATATTACAAAGCATTTTCTCAGACCACAAGGCAATAAAACTAGAGATCAATAACAGAAAAACTAGGGAAAAGAAATCAAATACTTGGAAAATGAACAATACCCTCCTGAAAAAAGACTGGGTTATAGAAGACATCAAGGAGGGAATAAGGAAATTCATAGAAAGCAATGAGAATGAAAATACTTCCGATCAAAACCTCTGGGACACAGCAAAAGCAGTGCTCAGAGGCCAATTTATATCGATAAATGCACACAGACAAAAAGAAGAAAGAGCCAAAATCAGAGAACTGTCCCTACAACTTGAACAAATAGAAACTGAGCAACAAAAGAATCCATCAGGCACCAGAAGAAAACAAATAATAAAAATTAGAGCTGAACTAAATGAATTAGAGAACAGAAAAACAATTGAAAGAATTAACAAAGCCAAAAGCTGGTTCTTTGAAAAAATTAACAAAATTGATAAACCATTGGCTAGACTGACTAAAGAAATACAGGAAAGGAAACAAATAACCCGAATAAGAAACGAGAAGGACCACATCACAACAGAACCAAATGAAATTAAAAGAATCATTTCAGATTATTACGAAAAATTGTACTCTAACAAATTTGAAAACCTAGGAGAAATGGATGAATTCCTGGAAAAACACTACCTACCTAAACTAACACATTCAGAAGTAGAACAACTAAATAGACCCATAACAAAAAAAGAGATTGAAACGGTAATCAAAAAACTCCCAAAAAAAAAAGCCCTGGCCCGGACGGCTTCACTGCAGAGTTCTACCAAACTTTCAGAGAAGAGTTAACACCACTACTTCTGAAGGTATTCCAAAGCATAGAAAATGACGGAATACTACCGAACTCATTCTATGAAGCTACCATCTCCCTGATACCAAAACCAGGTAAAGACATTACCAAAAAAAGAAAATTATAGACCTATATCCCTCATGAACATTGATGCAAAAATCCTCAACAAAATTCTAGCCAATAGAATCCAACAACACATCAAAAAAATAATTCACCCTGATCAAGTGGGATTTATACCAGGTATGCAAGGCTGGTTTAATATCAGAAAAACCATTAATGTAATCCATCACATAAATAAAACAAAAGACAAAAACCACATGATCTTATCAATTGATGCAGAAAAGGCATTTGACAAAGTCCAACACCCATTTATGATAAAAACTCTTACCAAATTAGGAATTGAAGGAAAATTCCTCAACATAATAAAGGCCATCTATGCAAAGCCAACAGCCAATATCACTCTAAATGGAGAGAACCTGAAAGCATTTCCCTTGAGAACGGGAACCAGACAAGGATGCCCTTTATCACCGCTCTTATTCAACATCGTGCTGGAAGTCCTAGCCAGGGCAGTTAGGCTAGACAAAGAAATAAAAGGTATCCGGATTGGCAAGGAAGAAAGTTATCACTATTTGCAGATGACATGATTATATACACAGAAAACCCTAAGGAATCCTGCAGAAAACTACTGAACTAATAGAAGAGTTTGGCAGAGTCTCAGGTTATAAAATAAACATACAAAAATCACTTGGATTCCTCTACATCAACAAAAAGAACACCGAAGAGGAAAAAACCAAATCAATACCATTCACAGTAGCCCCCAAGAAGATAAGATACTTAGGAATAAATCTTACCAAGGATGTAAAAGACCTATACAAAGAAAACTACAAAGCTCTACTACAAGAAATTCAAAAGGACATACTTAAGTGGAAAAACATACCCTGCTCATGGATAGGAAGACTTAACATAGTAAAAATGTCTATTCTACCAAAAGCCATCTATACATTTAATGCACTTCCGATCCAAATTCCAATGTCATATTTTAAGGGGATAGAGAAACAAATCACCAATTTCATATGGTAGGGAAAGAAGCCCTGGATAAGCAAAGCACTACTGAAATAGAAGAAGAAAGTGGGAGGCCTCACTTTACCTGACTTCAGAACCTATTATACAGCCACAGTAGTCAAAACAGCCTGGTACTGGTACAACAACAGGCACATAGACCAATGGAACAGAATTGAGAACCCAGACATAGATCCATCCACGTATGAGCAGCTGATATTTGACAAAGGACCAGTGTCAATTAATTGGGGAAAAGATAGCCTTTTTAACAAATGGTGCTGGCATAACTGGATATCCACTTGCAAAAGAATGAAACAGGACCCATACCTCACACCATGCACAAAAACTAACTCCAAGTGGATCAAAGACCTAAACATAAAGACTAAAACGATAAAGATCATGGAAGAAAAAATTAGGACAACCCTAGGAGCCCTAATACAAGGCATAAACAGAATACAAAACTTTACCAAAAATGATGAAGAGAAACCCGATAACTGGGAGCTCTTAAAAATCAAACACCTATGCTCATCTAAAGACTTCTCCAAAAGAGTAAAAAGACCACCTACAGATTGGGAAAGAATTTTCAGCTATGACATCTCCGACCAGCGCCTGATCTCTAAAATCTACGTGATTCTGTCCAAACTCAACCACAAAAAGACAAACAACCCAATCAAGAAGTGGGCAAAGGATATGAACACACATTTCACTAAAGAAGATATTCAGGCAGCCAACAGATACATGAGAAAATGCTCTCGATCATTAGCCATTAGAGAAATGCAAATTAAAACTACGATGAGATTTCATTTCACACCAGCAAGGCTGGCATTAATCCAAAAAACACAAAATAATAAATGTTGGAGAGGCTGCGGAGAGATTGGAACTCTCATACACTGCTGGTGGGAATGTAAAATGGTACAACCACTTTGGAAATCTATCTGGCGTTATCTTAAACAGTTAGAAATAGAACTATCATACAACCCAGAAGTCCCACTCCGGGGAATATACCCTAGAGATACAAGAGCCTTCATACAAACAGATATATGCACACCCATGTTTATTGCAGCTCTGTTTACAATAGCAAAAAGTTGGAAGCAACCAAGGTGTCCATCAACGGATGAATGGTTAAATAAATTGTGGTATATTCACACAATGGAATACTACGCATCGATAAAGAACAGTGACGAATCTGTGAAACATTTCATAACATGGAGGAACCTGGAAGGCATTATGCTGAGCGAAATTAGTCAGAGGCAAAAGGACAAATATTGTATAAGACCACTATTATAAAATCTTGAGAAATAGTAAACCTGAGAAGAACACATACTTTTGTGGTTATGAGGCGGGGAGGGAGGGAGGGTGGGAGAGGGTTTTTTATTGATTAATCAGTAGATAAGAACTGCTTTAGGTGAAAGGAAAGACAACACTCAATACATGGAAGGTCAGCTCAATTGGACTGGACCAAAAGCAAAGAAGTTTCCGGGATAAATTGAATGCTTCAAAGGTCAGCGGAGCAAGCGTGGGGGTCTGGGGAACATGGTTTGCGGGGACTTCTAAGTCAATTGGCAAAATAATTCTATTATGAAAACACTCTGCATCCCACTTTGAAATGTGGCGTCTGGGGTCTTAAATGCTAACAAGCGGCCATCTAAGATGCATCAATTGGTCTCAACCCACCTGGAGCAAAGGAAAATGAAGAACACCAAGGCCACACGACAACTAAGAGCCCAAGAGACAGAAAGGGCCACATGAACCAGAGACCTACATCATCCTGAGACCAGAAGAACTAGTTGGTGCCCGGCCACAATCGATGACTGCCCTGACAGGGAGCACAGCAGAGGACCCCTGAGGGAGCAGGAGATCAGTGAGATACAGACCCCAAATTCTCATAAAAAGACCAAACTTAATGGTCTGACTGAGACTAGAGGAATCCCGGCGGCCATGCTCCCCAGACCTTCTGTTGGCACAGGACAGGAACCATCCCCGAAGACAACTCATCAGACTTGAAAGGGACTGGTCAGCAGGTGGGAGAGAGATGCTGATGAAGAGTGAGCTAATTATATCAGGTGGATACTTGAGATTGTGTTGGCAACTCTTGTCTGGAGGGGGGATGGGAGGATAGAGAGAGAGGGAAGCCGGCAAAATTGTCACGAAAGGAGAGACTGAAAGGGCTGACTCAAGAGGGGGAGAGCAAGTGGGAGTAGGGAGTGAGATGTATGTAAACTTATATGTGACAGACTGATTGGATTTGTAAACGTTCACTTGAAGCTTAATAAAGGTTATAAAAAAAAAAGGTGATCCCACTGAACGTGGAAATTATGGAACAATATCATTAATATCCCATACAAATAAAATTTTGCTGAAGATCATTCAAAAGCGACTGTAGCAGTATATCGACAGGAAAATGCCAGAAATTCATGCTGGATTCAGAAAAAGATGCTGAACCCGGGATATCATTGCTGATGTCGGATGGATCCTGGATGAAAGCAGAGAATACCAAGAAAGATGTTTACCTGTGTTTTATTGACTATGCAAAGGCATTTGTGTGGATCATAACAAACTATGGATAACATTGGGAAGGATGAGAATTTCGGAGCACTTAATTGTGCTCATGAGGAACCTGTACATAGATCAAGAGGAAGTTGTTCGAATAGAACAAGTGGATACTGCGTGGTTTAAAGTCAGAAAAGGTGTGCATTGGGGTTTTGTCCTATCACCATACTTACTCAATATTTATGCTTAGCAAAGAATCTGACAAGCTGGACTCTGTGAAGAAGACCAGGGCATCAGGATTGGAGGAAGAGTCATTAATAACCTGCATTACACAGATGACACAACCTTGCTTGTTGAAAGTGAAGAGGACTTGAAGCACTTACTGATGAAGATGAAAGACCACAGCCTTTAGTATGGATTACACCTCAACATAAAGAAAACAAAAATCATCACAACTGGACCAATAAGCAACATCATGATAAATGGGGAAAAGATTGAAGTTGTCAAGGATTTCATTTTATTTGGATCCACAATCAACACCCACGGAAGCAGCAGTCAAGAAATCAAATGACACATTGCGTTGGGCGAATCTGCTGCAAAAGACCTCTTTAAAGTGTTGAAAAGCAAAGATGTCACCTTGAAGTCTAAGGTATGCTTGACCGAAGCTGTGGTGTTTTCAGTCGCCTCCTATGCATGTGAAAACTGGACGATGAATAAGGAAGACTGAAGAAGAATTAAAGCCTTTGAATTGTAGTGCTTGAGAAGAATATTGAATATACCATGGACTACCAAAAGAGCGAACAAATCTGTCTTGGGAGAAGTACAAGCAGAATGCTCCTTAGAAGCAAGGATGGTGAGACTACGTCTCACATACTTTGGACATGTTGTCAGGAGGGATCAGTCCCTGGAGAAGAACATCATGTTTGATAAAGTAGAGGGTCAGCGAAAAAGAGGAAGACTCTCAAGATGGATTGACACAGTGGCCGCAACAATGGGCTTAAACATGAGAACAATTATGAGGATGGCTCAGGATTGGGCAGTGTTTTGTTCTGTTGTACATAGAGTCGCTATGAGTCAGAACCAACTGGATGGTACTTAACAACAGCAACATTGCACATGCTAATAGTATGATTAAGAATGTTGCTGACTTAACTTGTATGAACTCCCTACTTGTAAACCCCTTAAAAGTTACTTGTCTGCTCGTGCTTGGGGAACAGTCTCGGCGACAGCAGCTCTGACTAACTCCTTTTCCTTGTACAACTAAATACAGATACCTTTCCTGTTCTCCCACCTTGGTCTCTTGTTTATTGGCCAATACAAGTCATGTTGAGCAACAACCTCAAGTTTCCACCTAGTAACAACTGGGGCCCTTTAGCAGATGAGCTCAGAGACTGCTCTGTGGAGAGGTGGGCAAAGAGGCCCCCCAAGAGTGGTAGACTACATGGTCTCTAGCCTACCCCCTCCCCACCCTGCAATTTTTCTCCCTCTTTGTCCGGGACCCTCTGTTGTGATCCCAGTCCAGAGCATTCGGTAGTGGTACTGGGCATCATCCAGTTCTGGTCTCGGGGTTATGTAGGCTGTGCTTCATGTGGTCCAGTAGTCCTTTGGACTAATCGTTCCCTTGGGTCTTTGGTTTTCTTAAATCTCTTTTGCTCCAGACAGTAAGAGACCGATCATAGATGGTCGCTCGCAAGCTTTTAAGACCCCAGACACTACTTACCAAGGTAGAATGCAGAAATTTGTTTTTGTGATATGATAATTGTGGTAGATGTCCCCCAAGTCTATAGTCCTTTGCCTTTGAGCCTAGGAAATTCTTCCTGGGAGGTGTTTTGTTATGTCTAAGAAATTGCCCTGTGGCCCTTGTGTGCTCTATTGTCTATATTGGTATATAAACATCACCTACAGTTATGTATGTAGAAATATCCACCACTAAACCTGTATCTGCAAATGGGTGTGTTCACTTATACCCTCCCATACCTCTTGTCACATCTATCTAGCTATGTATCCATTTGTAAATTGTTGTTGTTAAGTGCCTTTGAGCTGGTTCTGACTCATAGAGACCTTATGTACAACTGAATGAAACACTGCCCAGTGCTGCACCATCCTCATAATCTTTGTTATGCCTGAGCCAATTGTTGCAGTCACTGTGTCAATCCATCTCATTGAGGGTTTTCCTCTCTTTCGCTGACCCTCTACTTTACCAAGCATGATGCCCTTCTTCAGGGATTTGTCCCTCCTGACAATATGTCCAAAGTATGTGAGACAAAGTGTTGCCATCCTTGCCTCTAAGGAGCAGCCTGGCTGTACTTCTTTCAAGACAGATTTGTTCATTATCCATGGTATATTCAATATTCTTCACCAACACCATAATTCAAAGGTGTCAATTCTTCTTCAGTCTTCCTTATTCATTGTCCAGTTTTCACATGCATATGAGGTGATTGAAAGCACCATGGCTTGGGTTAGGTGCACCTTAGTCCTCAAAGTGACATCTTTCTATTTTAACACTTTAAAGAGGTCTTTTGCAGCGGATTTGTTCAGCGCCCAATATGTCGTTTGATTTTTCGACCACTGCTTCCATGGGCGTTGATTGTGGATCCAAGTGAAATGAAATCCTTGACAACTTCAATTTTTTTTCCATTTATCATGATGTTACTTATTGGACCAGTTGTGAGGATTTTTGTTTTCTTTATGTTGAGGTGTAATCCACACCGAAGGCTGTGGTCCCTGATCTTCATCAGTAAGTGCTTCAAGTCCACTTTACTGTCAGCAAACAAGGTTGTGTCATCTGCATAACAAGGTCATGTCAT
Organism: Elephas maximus indicus; assembly: GCF_024166365.1. Lineage (NCBI taxonomy): Eukaryota > Metazoa > Chordata > Mammalia > Proboscidea > Elephantidae > Elephas > Elephas maximus. The sequence continues at coordinate 93,913,296 of NC_064846.1, read as the reverse complement.
CTGCATAACAAGGTTGTTAGAGTCTTCCTCCAATCTTGATGCCGCATTCTTCTTCATACAGTCCAGTTTCTCTGTTTATTTGCTCAGCATACAGATTGAATAAGTATGGTGAAAGGATACAGCCCTGACGCACATTTTTCCTGACTTTAAACCATGCAGCATTCCCTCCTCTGTCCTATAGGTTCACTATGAGTCGGAATTGACTCGACAGCACTGGGGTTGGGTAGTATTCCCTTGCTCTGTCTGAACAGTTGCCTCTTGGTCTGTGTACAGGTTCCTCATGAACACAATTAAGGGTTCTGGGATTCCCATTTTTCACAATGTTATACACAATTTGTTATGATCCACACAGTCAAATGCCTTTCCACAGTCAATGAAACACAGGTAAACACCTTTCCGGTATTCTTAGGTTTCATCCAGGATCCATCTGACATCAGCAGTGATATCCCTGTTTCCACATCCTCTTCTAAATCTGGCTTCAATTTCTGGCAGTTCCTTGTCAATGTACTGTTGTAACCACTTTTGAATGATCTTCGGCAAAATTTTACTTGCATGGGATATTAATGATATTGTGTGATAATTTCTGCATTCTGTTGGGTCACCTTTCTTTGGAATAGGCATAAATATGGATCGCTTCCAGTTGGTTGACCAGGTAGCTGTCTTCCAAATTTCTTGGTATAGGCCAGTGAGCACCTCCAGTGCTATATCCGTTTGTTGAAACATCTCAATTGGTACTCCATCAATTCCTGGAGGCTTGTTTTCCGCCAGTGCTTTCAGTGTAGCTTGAACTTCTTCCTTGGTACCATTGGTTCTTGATCATATGCTTCCTCCTGAAGTGATTGAACATTTACCGATTCTTTTTGGTACAGTGACTGTGTATTCTTTCCATCCTCTTTTGATGCTTCCTATGTAGTTCAGTATTTTCCCCGTAGAATCCTTCAATATTGCAACTCGAAGTTTGATTTTTTCCTTCAGTTCTTCCAGCTTGAGAAATGCTGAGTGTGTTCTTCCCTTTGGTTTACTAGCTCCAGTTCTTTGCACATGTCGTTATAATACTCTACTTTGTCTTCTTGAGCCACCCTTAGAAATCTTCTGTTCAGCTTTTTTACTTCATCATTTCTTACTTTAGCTTTAGCTACTCTACTTTCCAGAACAAGTTTGAGGGTCTCTTCTGACATCCATTTTGGTCTTTTCTTTCCTGCATTTTAATGACCTCTTGCTTTCTTCATGCATGTTGTCCTTAACGTCATTCCATAACTCATCTGGTCTTCGGTCATTGGTGTTTGACAAGTCAAATCTATTCCTGAGATGGTCTCTAAGTTCAGGTGGGGTGTACTCAAGGCTGTACCTTGCCTCTCATGGAGTTGTTCTAATTTTTTTCAACTTCAACTTGAGCTTGCACTTGAGCAATTGATGGTCTGTTCCATAGTAGGCCCCGGCCTTGTTCTGACTGATGATATTGAGCTTTTCCTTTGTCTCTTTCCACAGATGTAGTTGATTTGATTCCTGTGTATTCCTTCTGTCGAGGTCTGTGTGTATAGTCTCCATTTATGTTGTTGAAAAAGGTATTCGCAGTGAAGATGTCATTGGTCTTGCATTGTTTCTATCACCAAGACCATATTTTCCAACTATGGATCCTTCTTCTTTGTTTCCAACTTTCACATTCCAATCACTAGTAATTATCAATGCATCTTTATTGCATGTTTGATCAATTTCAGACCAAAGAATTTGGTAAAAAATCTTCAAACTTCTTCGTCTTTGGCCTTAGTGGTTGGTGGGTAAATTTTGAATAATAGTCGTGTTAACAGGTCTTTCTTGTAGGCGTATGGATATTATCCTATCACTGGCAGCGTTGTACTTCAGGATGGATCTTGAAATGTTCTTTTTGATGGTGAATGCAATACCATTCCTCTTCAATTTGTCATTCCTTACATAGTACACCATATGATTTTCTGGTTCAAAATGGCCAATACCAGTCCATTTCAGCTCACTAATTCCTAGGATATTGATGTTTATGTGTTCCATTTTGTAAATTAATGTATGTTAATATTATTGTTGTGGAATTGTCTATGCTCTGAAAATTACTGTTGTTGCCCTTTGTTCTTGAGTTCCTCTAAATGTCCTCCCACATCTTGGACATGTTTTGCTAATTTCCCCAATATTATGTATTGCCTTTCCCTTCATGATCTCTTTGTTAATTTTCCCTCCTTCCTTTCCCCCATCCCTGGTAACCGTCAAAGAGGGTTTTTTTTCCTCTGTGTAAAAGTTTTCTTGTTTCTTGTGATAGTAGTCTCATAAATATTTGTCTTTTTGTAACTGACTTATCTTACTTAGCATAATGTTCTTCAAATTCATCCTTTTTGTGAGATGTTTCAAAAATTCATCATTATTCTTTATCATTTCATAATGTAGTATTCCATTGTGTGTATGTACCACAGTTTGTTGATCCGCTCATCTGTTGATAAGCACTTAGGTTGTGTCCATCTTTTTGCTATTGTGAATAATGCTGCAATGAACATGGGTGTGCATATGTATATTTGTGTTATGGCTCTTATTTCTTTAGGGTATATACCTAGGAGTGGGATTGCTGGGTCATACAGCTTTTCTATTCCTAGCTTTTTGAGGAAGCACCATATTATTTTCCAAAATGATTGTACCATTTTACACTCCCAACAGCAGTGTATAAAAGTTCAAATCTCAATAGCAAAAAGCTGGAAGCAACCAAGGTGTCCATCAACGGATGAATGGGTAAATAAATTGTGGTATATTCACACAATGGAATACTACGCATCGATAAAGAACAGTGACGAATCTCTGAAACATTTCATAACATGGAGGAACCTGGAAGGCATTATGCTGAGCGAAATGAGTCAGAGGCAAAAGGACAAATATTGTATAAGACCACTATTATAAGATCTTGAGAAATAGTAAACCTGAGAAGAACACATACTTTTGTGGTTACGAGGGGGGGAGGGAGGGAGGGTGGGAGAGGGTTTTTTTATTGATTAATCAGTAGATAAGAACTGCTTTAGGTGAAGGGAAAGACAACACTCAATACATGGAAGGTCAGCTCAATTGGACTGGACCAAAAGCAAAGAAGTTTCCGGGATAAAATGAATGCTTCAAAGCGCAGCGGAGCAAGCGCGGGGGTCTGGGGAACATGGTTTGCGGGGACTTCTAAGTCAATTGGCAAAATAATTCTATTATGAAATCATTCTGCATCCCACTTTGAAATGTGGCGTCTGGGGTCTTAAATGCTAACAAGCAGCCATCTAAGATGCAGCAATTGGTCTCAACCCACCTGGAGCAAAGGAAAATGAAGAACACCAAGCCCACATGACAACTAAGAGCCCAAGAGACAGAAAGGGCCACATGAACCAGAGACCTACATCATCCTGAGACCAGAAGAACTAGTTGGTGCCCGGCCACAATCGATGACTGCCCTGACAGGGAGCTCAGCAGAGGACCCCTGAGGGAGCAGGAGAGCAGTGGGATGCAGACCCCAAATTCTCATAAGAAGACCAAACTTAATGGTCTGACTGAGACTGGAGGAATCCCGGCGGTCATGCTCTCCAGACCTTCTGTTGACACAGGACAGGAACCATCCCTGAAGACAACTCATCAGACATGAAAGGGACTGGTCAGCGGGTGGGAGAGAGACGCTGATGAAGAGTGAGCTAATTATATCAGGTGTACACTTGAGATTGTGTTGGCAACTCTTGTCTGGAGGGGGGATGGGAGGATAGAGAGAGAGGGAAGCCGGCAAAATTGTCAAGAAAGGAGAGACTGAAAGGGCTGACTCAAGACGGGGAGAGTAAGTGGGAGTAGGGAGTGAGATGTATGTAAACTTATATGTGACAGACTGATTGGATTTGTAAACGTTCACTTGAAGCTTAATAAAAGTTATTATAAAAAAAAAAAAAAAAAAAGTTCAAATCTCTCCACAACCTCTCCAACATTTGTTATTTTCTGTTTTTTTTTTTTTTATTATTAGTGCCATGAATATCAGGGTGAGAGGGTATCTCATTTTAGTTTTGATTTGCGTCATTTTAAAGGCTAGTGATTGTGAGCATTTCTTCGTGTGTTTATTAGCCATCTGAATGTCTTCTTTGGTGACGTGTCTGTTCATATCCTCTGTCCTTTTTTTAATTGGGTTGTTTGTCTTTGTGTTGTTGAGATGTTGAAGTTTTCTATGGATTTTAGAGATTAGACCCTTGTCGGATATGTCATAGCCAAAGTTTTTTTCCCAGCCTGTAGATTCTCTTTTCCTCTTTTGGAGAAATCTTTTGATAAGCCTAAGTGTTTAATTTTTAGGAGGTCCCGTTTATCTAGTTCATCTTCTGCTGCTTGTGCATTTTTAGCTATATTTAGTATTCTATTTATACCATACATTAGGTCCCCTAGAGTTGTTCTTATTTTTCCTTCCGTGATCCTTATAGCTTTAGGTTTTATGTTTAGGTATTTGATCCATTTTGAGTTAGTTTCTGTGTATGGTGTGTGATATGGGTCTTGTTTCACTTTTTTTACAGATGGATATCCAGTTTTGCCTCCACCGTTTGTTAAAGAGACTGTCATTTTTCCATATAATGGCTTTGACCCTTTGTCAAAAATCAGTTGCCCATAGGTGGACGAATTTTACACCTGGGTTCTCAATTCTATTCCATTGGTCTATGTGTCTGTCATTCTACCAGTAACAGGCTTTTTTTTTTTTACTACCAGGGCTGTATAGAAGGTTCTAGGATCCAGTAGTGTGAGGCTTCCTACTTTGTTCTTCTTCAGTAATTTACTTATTCGTGTCCTCTTTCCTTTCCATATAAAGTTGGTGATTAGTTTTTCCATCTTGTTAAAGAATGCTGTTGGAATTTGGATCAGGATTGCATTATATCTGTAGATTGCTTTGAGTATTGACATTTTCACAATATTAAATCTTCCTATCCATGAGCATGGTATTTTTTCATTTATGTAGGTCTCTCTTGTTGTCTTGCAGTGGTTTTTTGCAGTTTTCTTTTGTATAAGTCTTTTACATCCCTGGTTAGGTTTATTCCTAAGTATTTCATCTTTTGGGGGGCTATCATAAATGATATGATTTTCCAGATTTCCTTTTCGAAGTTCTCTTTGTTGGTGTAGTGGAATACAACTGATTTTTGTATATCGATCTTTTATTCTGCTACTTTGCTGAATCCTTCTATTACTTTCTTGTGGAATCTTTGCAATTTTCTATGTATAGGATCATATCATCTGTGAATAGGGAAAGTTTTACTTCTTTCTTACCAATTTGGACACCCTTTATTTATTTTTTTCCTTGCCTTATTGCTTTAGCTAGGACTTCCAGCACAATGTTGAGTAAAAGTGAGGATAAAGAGCATTTTTGTCTAGTTCCCATTCTCAGGGGGATGCTTTCAGTCTCCCTCTGTTGAGAATAATGATGGCTGTTGGTTTTGTATAAATGTCTTTTATTATGCTGAGGAACTTCCCTTCTATTCCTATTTAACTGAAAGTTTTTATCAGGACTGGACATTGGGCTTTATCAAATGCCTCTTCTGCATTTGTTGAGATGATCATGTGATTCTTTTGTTTTATTTATGTGGTGGATTACATTGATTGATTTTCTAATGTTAAGCCATCCTTGCATACCTGGTATGAATCCCACTTGGTTGTGATGTATTATTTTTTTGATATGCTGTTGAATTCTACTGGCTAGAATTTTGTTGAAAATTTTTGCGTCTGCATTCATGTGGGATATTGATCTGTAATTTTCTTTTTCTGTGTGTCTTTGCTAGTTTTGTTTTCAGGATTATGGTGGCATCGTAGAACAAATTTATCAGTATTTCTATGCTCTGAAATAATTTGAGTAGTATTGGTATGTGCTCGTCTCTGAATGTTTGGTAGAATTTTCCAGTGAAGGCATCCAGGACAGGGTATTTTTATTGGGAGTGTTTTTATTATCTCTTCAATTTCTTCTTTTGTTATGGGTCTGTTTTGTTTTTTTCTATCTTGGTTTGTGTTAGTTGAGGTAGGTAGTGTGTTTCTAGAAATTTGTCCATTTCCTCTAGGTTTTCAAATTTGTTGGAGTATAATTTTTCATAGTATCCTGTTATGATCCTTTTTATTTCAGTTGGTTCTGCTGTGTTATCACCCATCTGATTTCTTATTCAGGTTATTTGTTTCGTCTCTTGTTTTTCTTTTGTTAATTTGGCCAGTGGTTTGTTGATTTTTTAATTCTTTCCAGGAACCAACTTCTGGTCTTGTTGAGTATTTCTTTTGTTATTCTGTTCTCTATTTCATTTATTTCTACTCTAATCTTTATGATTTCCTTTCTTCTGGTGACTGTGGGATTCTTTTGATGCTCTTTCTATTTGTTCAAGTTGTAGGGTTAATGTTTTCATTTTGTCCCTTTCTTCTTTTTCGGAGTGTGCACTTGTCGCTATTAATTGATCTCTAGCACTGCTTTTGCTGTGTCCCAAAGGTTTTGGTAAGAAGCGTTTTTATTTTCTTTAGATTCTAGGATTTTTTTAATTCCATCTTTGATTTCTTCTATTACCCAGTGGTTTTTAAGCAAGGTGTTATTCAGTTTCCATGTATTTGATTTTTTTCTCGTTCTATTCCTGTTTTTGATTTCTGCTTTTATGGTATTGTGATCAGAGAAAATGCTTTGTATTATTTCAATGTTTTGGATTTTGGTAAGGCTTGTTTTGCAGCCTAAAATGTTGTCTATTCTGGAGAATGTTCCATGTGTGTTGGAAAAGAATGTATACTTTGCTGCTGTTGAGTGGACTGTTCTGTATGTATTTATGAGGTCAAGTTGATTGATTGTGTCATTTATATCTTCTGTATCTTTTTTGAGTTTCTTTCTAAATGTTCTGTCTTTCACCAAAAGTGGTGTGTTAAAGTCTACTACTTTATTGTGGAACTGTCTGTTTTTCTTTCAATGTTGTTAGAGTTTGTTTTATGTATTTTGGAGCCCTGGGTGGTGGGTCATTGGATGAGCATATATTTATTATGGTTATGTCCTCCTGGTCAATTGATCCTTTAATCATTATATAGTGTCCTTCCTAATCTTTTACAGTGGATTTTTCTTTAAAGTCTATTTTATCAGAGATTAATATTGCCTCTCCTGGTCTTTTATTGTTTGCTTGATGTATTTTTTCCCCATCCTTTGAGTTTTAGTTTGTATATGTCTTTGTGTCTAAGATGTGTCTCTTGTAAACAGCATATAGATGGATTGTGTTTTTTAATGCATTCTGCCACTCTCTGTCTTTTTATTGGTGCATTTAATCCGTCTACATTTAGTGTAATTATCAATAGACATGAGTTTAATGGTGTCATTTCATTGTACTTCTTTTTGTAGTGTTGATGGCTTCTTTGTTCCACTTAAATTTCTGTGCTGAATTCTTTTAGTTGTGGTTTTTTTCATTCCTTTGGTTATTGTCAATTTCGTGTTTACTGGGTCTTCATGTTCTTCTTCTTTTTTATTTTGTTGGGTAGGTTTGTTAATTTTCTTTGTGGTTACCTTGAAACTTACCTTTATCTTCCTAAATTGAAAACAGTCTTTGATTTCTTGATATTGCCTTGACTTCTTCTCCATATGAAAGTTCTATAACTAGACCATTTATTCCTTCTTTTTTGTTTTGGTGTCATAATTTACATATTGACATCTCTGGTTCCATGTTTTCAGACTTTCAACTTGGTTTTATTTTTGAGAATTCTTTATCTGGGTTGGTATCTGGGTGGTCTGTCCTGTGTCCTAATCTCTGATCGTTGTCTGATGTTATTGGTTCTCTATCCGAAGGACTCCCTTTAATATTTCTTGTAAGTTTGGTCTGGTTTTTACAAATTCCTTTAATTTCCGTTTATCTGGAAATGTTCTAATTTGGCCGTCATATTTGAAAAACAGTTTTGGTGGATTTATAATTCTTGGCTGCCAATTTTTTTTTTCTTTCAAGGTTTTATATATGTCATTCCATTGCCTTCTTGCCCGCATGGTTTCTGCTGAGTAATCAGAGCTTAGTCTTATTGTTTCCCCTTCATATGTGACTTTTTGTATTTCTCGAGTTGCCCTCAGGGTTAGCTTTTTGATTTTGGCAAGTTTCGTTATATGTCTTGGTGACTTTCTTTTGGGGTCTATCCTGTATGAGATTCATTGAGATTCTTGGATAAATATCTTCTCATCTTTCATCTTTCATGGTGGTTTCCATTTTCCCCCACCCTGTTCTGGAACTTTGATCACATGCAAGTATTTTCTCTTGATAGCATCCCACATAATTCTTTGGTTCTATCCATTTTTCTTCATTTAAAAAAATTTTTCCTCAAATAAACTGGGGTCAAGGAATTTGTGTTCAATTTCTCTAGTTCTACCTTCTGTTGTTTCAGTTGTGCTCCTATATCCCTCTATTGAGTTATCGACTTCTGAAATTTTATTGTTAATCTTTTGGATTTCTAGTTGCTGTTTTTTGGTGTGGTTTCTGAGTGTCTATTTATTTTGTCATTTTGTTCTTGTATTGTTTTCCTGAACTCTTCTATTGCTTTGTCTGTACTTTCCTTGATTTTGTCTATGTTTTCCTTGGTTTGTCTCTGTTTTCCTTGGTCTCTTTCCTGATCTCTTGGAGAGCCCTATCAGTGTTCTGAGTTCTTTATCAGGTAGTTCCATTGCCTTTTCTTCTTCTGGGGGGTTTTCTGGTTCTTTGTTTTGCTAACTTGCTGGCACCATTTTGTCATGCTTCTTTATGTCATTTGATATTGTCTGTTGTTTCCAAGGCATCAAGAAGTTATTATATTTATTTATTGTATGTTTGTTGCATCCTGAATTTTTGTTTTGTTTTGCTTTTATGTATCTAAATAGGCTAGGTATGTGAGCTACTAATCTGGTTGCTTTGAAGCTCTCACCTCCTGTCTCTGGGTGGGTGGAGCAGCAACTGGCTATGTGAGCATGGGTTTCTTTTTGCTGGTCTTTCGGGGCTGCTGAGAATGCAGATGGTGTTTCTGGTGAAGTGGTATATCTGTCCAGCTGGTCACCTGGCTGTGAATGCAGCATCGCTGGGTTGGGTGCTGTGCGTGTACTTTTTGATTACCAGGTGGTTGGGGGCGAGGGTGCCCAGGTTGTTAGTCACCAGGAGGGTGGTGCAGAAACTCTCCCTGACGGTACCAGGCTGGCAGTGTTCTGCAGGAGTGTTCAGAGTGGGCACAAAACTCCTGTTGAGGGGGGAGCAATGTGTGGAGTAAGGCAGGGGGTATGTTGCCTGTCCATGGGTGCCCAGTTGGAGGGCATGCCCCCATCCACTAAAGCACATCATGGAAAAGGATGTATAATCACTCCTTGGGCCCCAGTGTAGGTGGCTGAAAGGGTTAGGCAGCACCAGTTCTTAGGATCCTGTTGCTAGTAACTGGCTCTTGCTGTGAGCGCACAGTTGCTCCTGCTTGCCTGCATCAGGGGATAGGGGTCCAGCTGGGAATGCTGCTTGCTTTGTCTCAATACGGCTGCCCTGTGCAGGCTCAGCTAGCAGGGCACCTGTGTGGGTGCAGGTGGTGCAGGACTGTGGATTCCCCTTGTGAAAGGCTGAGTGAAGGTGTGGGCAGCTCCAGACTGTAGGCTCCCAGCTTAGGGGGTGGGGCAGTGGTGAGAGCCACTAGACTGTGATCATGAACAGGGAGGGGGGATAGGTGAGGAGGGTGGGGGATGCCCCTCAAGCCCATATGCCTCTGGCATGGGTGGCTGGGATGATTGTGGTGAGTGGGGTGCATGCACCTGATTTTTGCAGCACAGGAAACACTCCCACTTGGCTCTGGCTGTGAGTGCATCTTCAATCCTGCTTGGCTGCACCAGATGATTGGGATTTTGACTGGGAATGCTGCTTGCTTTGTGGTGATATTTTTACACTGTGCAGGCTCCGCTAGCAGGGCACTGGTGCAGGTGACTGGAGGCAGCAGAAGGACCATGGACCCCTAGTGCGAGTGACTGAGTGAAGGGGTGGGTGTCTCTGGACCATGAGCTCCTGGTTTGGGGGGGTGGGGCTGTGGTGGGAGCCACCAGACTGTGATTGCAAGTGGAAAGTGGGGATGGGAGAGGAATGTGGGAGTGCCCTACAGGCCCATGTACCTCTGGCAGAAGGAGCTAGGGTAGGTGCAGTGAGTGGAATGTATGCACTTAACTTTTGCAAAGTGAAAAGCACTCTTGTCTGGCTCTGGACGTACATGCATAGTCGCTCCTGCTTGGCTGCACTAGACGGTGGGGGTTTGTCTGGGAATGCTGCTTACTTTGTCTCAATATGTCCGTGCTGTTCAGGTTCAACTAGCAGGGAACCAGCAACCCATAATTCTCCACTTCTGCTGTTTTTGTATTGTCTCTCCTTTCCCTTGGGGCTCAGTCCAATTCTTCAGTCTTGTTTTTGATGCTTAGGTTTCCTACATTTTCATCTATATCTGATTCACTTGATTTTGGGGGTCTTTTTTTCTTTTTTTTATGAAGCATCTGATTACTCTGTCGTCTTGGACTGCCTCTGAGATTATATTTTTGAAATTCATTCATGTCATGTAGTAGTTCTTTTTTCTCTCATTGCTATATAAAATTTTGTTGTTTGAATATATCATAGTTTATTCATCCATTGTGCTGTTAATGGACATTTGGGTTGCTTTGGTTTTTGGATATTATGAATGAAGCTGCCAGGAACATTCTTGTACATATTTACACATTTTTGGTGATATAGTTGCTGGGTTTTATGGTATGCATAATTTCAGCTTTAGTAGCTGTCTTGGTTATCTAGTGCTGCTGTAACAGAAATATCACAAGTGGATGGCTTTAACAAAGAGAAACTTATTTACTCACAGTATGGTAGGCTAAAAGTCCAAATTCAGGACACTGGCTCCAGGAGAAGGCTTTCTCTCTCTGTTGGCTCTGGAGCAAGGTCCTTGTCCTCAATCTTCTCCTGGTCAAGGAGCTTCTCAGGTGCAGAGACCCTGGGTCCAAAGGACGCTGTCTGCTCCTGGTGCTGCTTTCTTGGTGGTATGAGTTCCTCTTGTCTCCTGCTGGCTTCTCTCTTTTATATCTCAAAAGAGATTGGCTCAAGACACAATCCAATCTTGTAGATTCAGTCCTGCCTCACTAAGACAACTGCCGACCATCCTCCCTCATTAACAACATAGAGGCAGGATTTACAACTTATAGGAAAATCACACAATACCGGGAATCTTGGCCCAGCCCAATTGATACACACATTTTTTTTGGGGGGGGGACATAATTCAATCCATGACAGTAGCTATTGCCAAATTTCTAAACTTCTTGTATCAGTTTACACTCCTATAAACAGTATATGAGTTTTCTAGTTGTTCTAGGCTTTTGACAGTGCTTGGTATTTTTAGTTATTTTTGTTGTTGTAAATTCATTCTGATAGGGGTGTAGTGGTATCACCTTTTGGTGTTAATTTGCATTTCTCTGAGACTAATGAGGTCAAGCACCTTTCTGTATGTTCATTGACCATTTGTACATTCTCTTTTGTGAAGTGCATTTTTAATTTTTTTGCCCATTTTTTATTGGGTTTCTGTCTTTTTAATATAGATTTGCAATGTTCTTTATATATTCTGTATATGAATTCTGTTTCAGATATATTTATTGTGAATAACTTCTAATCAGTGGGTTGTCTTTTGACCATCTTAATGGCTTTTTTTAAAAAATTGTACTTTAGATGAAGTTTTACAGAACAAACTATTTTCTTATTAAACAGTTCATACAAATATAGTTTTATGACATTGATTAACAACCCCATGACATGTCAACACTCTCCCTTCTCAACGTTGGGTTCCCTATTACCAGCTTTCCTGTTCCCTCCTGCCTTCTAGTGCTTGCCCCTTGGGTGCTGTGCCCCTTTAGTCTTGTTTTGTTTTATGGGCCTGTCTAATCTTTGACTGAAGGGTGAACCTCAGGAGTGACTTCATTACTGAGCTGAAAGGGTGTCCAGGGCCATACTCTCAGGGTTTCTTCAGTCTTTGTCAGGCCATTAATGGCTCTTTTTGAGTAAACAGAAGTTTGTAATTTTAATGCAGTCATATTTATCAGTATTTTTCTTTATGGTTCCAGCTTTATATGAGAGTGTCTGATTATCCAGTTCCTCATCAATTACAGGAACTGTCGAGCCTTTTGTCTTTACCAATTTGTGATTGGAAAATTTTATTTCATTGTTCGTTTGCAGTGTAATGGATTGCTTTTGTGTGGTCTTTCTCACCATGGTCTTGTAACTCCCACCTAGGTGATGGAGCAGGGCTATGCAGATAGGGTAATAGTGGCCCACCAAGGGGACTGGTCAGTTTTGCCATCTCTGGGCTTGAAATAAGCCACTCCAGAGGCAGGAAAGAGAGAATCTTGCCACCATCAAGAAGGAGCAGTCAGGAGCAACCAGCATATCCTTTGGACCCAGGGTCCCTATGCTGGGAGACTCCTGGAACCAGGAGACAGAGAGTGAGCTGTAATCTTGAAGACAGCAAGAAGCAGTGGCAGAGACCTGGCAGCAGGAGACAGCATGGTGGGCTTCCCAGCCGATGGAGAGAGAAAGCTGAGTGCCTGTGGGCAGAGAGGGGGCCAGGGAGAGGTGTGCCTGCGAACTCCATAATTGTGAGTATTGTCTGTGAGTTCTGCGTGGCCATTGTAATAAATTACTGAACCTAGCAGAGAAGTAGGGAAGCCTGTGGGGAGGACGGTTGATGTCAGAGTTCGTAAAGACGGCAGAGAGAGGAGGCATATCTGACCTCCACCTCATAGGAATCAAACTTGAGCTGTTGATCTTGATTCTCCTTCCCCCTTGTGAAATTAGAGGAGATCAAACACTGTCCCCACATCATTTGTACAAGTTTAATTTGCATTTATTTACAAGTGAAGTTGAATGCTTTTTATATGTTTATTGACCATTAAAACAGTGTTTTCTATGAGTTGCCTGCCAAGTATTTTGCCCATTTTTCTTTTGGGTTGTCTTTTTCTATTGATTTTTAAATTTTTTTTATTGTGGTGAAAATATGCATAAAAATACTCTAGTTCAACAATTTCTACATATACATTTCAGTAACATTGATTACATTCTTCAAGTTGTACAACCATTCTCATTATCCTTTTCCAAATCATTCCATCACCATTAACATAAACTCAGTGCTCCTAAGCAAAAACTCCCCCTTTCTCCCTTCCTCCAGCCCATTTTAACCACTAATAATTTTTTATTTCTATATATTTGCTTATTTCGTATAAGTGAGATTACACAGTATTTGTCCTGACATTTCACATAGCATGTTTTCAAGGTTCATCAATGTTGTGGCATATATCAGAACTTCATTTCTCTTTGTGGCTGAGTAATGTACCATCATATATATACACTACATTTTATCTGTTCATCTGTCAATGGACATTTCAGTTGTTTCCACATTTTTGGCTGTTGTACAGGTTTTTGTTTGCTTTCCTGCCTTGATTTCTTCTGGGTATATACCTAGGGTTGAGATTGTTGGATCATACAGTAATTCTAAATTTGACATTTTGGGGAACTGTCAAACTGTTTTCCACAGTTGTTATATCATTCTACATTCCCACCAGCAGTGGATGAGAATTTGTTTCTCCGCAACCTTGACAACACCTATTGTTTTCCTTTTTTTTTTTAATCATTGCCATACCAAGGGTGGTGAGATGGTATCTCATTGTGGTTTTGATTAGCATCTCCCTAACGTGGGGTTGCCATGAGTTGAGGTCGCCTCAATGGCAGCTAAAAACAACAACAATCACTAATGACTCTGAGCGTCTTTTCATGTGCTTGTTGTTCATTTGAATATCCTCTTTGATGAAATGACTGTTCAAGTCCTTTAACCGTTTTTTGATTGGGTTGTTTTCCTTTTTGTTTTTTAATAATTTTTATTTTGCTTTAAGTGAACGTTTACAAATCAAGTCAGTCTGTCACACGTACGCTTATATACACCTTACTACATACTCCCATTTACTCTCCCCCTAATGAGTCAGCAAGCTCCCTTCTTCCAGTTTCTCCTTTCCCTGACAATTTTGCCAGTTTCTAACCCTCTCTACCCTCCCATTTCCCCTTCAGACAGGAGATGTCAATACAGTCTCAAGTGTCCACCTGATACAAGTAGCTCACTCTTCATCAACATCTCTCTCCAATCCATTGTCCGGTCCCTTCCATGTCTGATGAGTTGTCTTCGGGAATGGTTCCTGTCCTGGGCCAACAGAAGGTTTGGGGACCATGACCGCTGGGATTCTTCCAGTCTCAATCAGACCATTAAGTCTGGTCTTTTTATGAGAATTTGGGATCTGCATCCCACTGATCTCCTGCTCCCTCAGGAGTTCTCTGTTGTGTTCCCTGTCAGGGCAGTCATCAGTTGTGGCCGGGCACCATCTAGTTCTTCTGGTCTCAGGATGATGTAAGTCTCTAGTTCATGTGGCCCTTTCTGTCTCGGGCTCATAGTTATCATGTGAAGTTGGTGTTCTTCATTTTCCTTTGATCCGGATGGGTTGAGACCAATTGATGCATCTTAGATGGCCACTCGTTAGCTTATAAGACCCCAGAAGCCACACTTCTAAGTGGGATGCAGAATGTTATCATAATAGAGTTTATAATGCCAATTAACTTAGAAGTCCCCTTAAGCCATAGTCTCCAAACCCCCACCCTTGCTCCGCTGACCTTCGAAGCATTCAGTTTATCCCAGAAACTTCTTTACTTTTGGTCCAGTCCAGTTGAGCTGACCTTCCATGTATTGAGTATTGTCCTTCCCTTCACCTAAAGTAGTTCTTGTCTATTAACTAATCAGTAAGTAACCCTCTCCTACCCTCCCTCCCTCCCCCGTCTCGTAACCACAAAAGAATGTGTTCTCAGTTTAAACTAATTCTCCAGAACTTATAATAGTGGTCTTATACAGTATTTGTCCTTTTGCATCTTACTAATTTCACTCAGCATAATGCCTCCAAGGTTCCTTCATGTTATGAAATGTTTCACAGATTCGTCACTGTTCCTTATCGATGCATAGTATTCCATTGTGTGAATATACCATAATTTATTTAACCATTCATCTATTGATGGACACCTTGGTTGCTTCCATCCTTTTGCTCTTGTAAACAGTGCTGCAATAAACATGGGTGTGCATATGTCTGTTGGTGTAAACGCTCTTATTTCTCTAGGGTATATTCCGAGGAGTTGGATTTCTGGGTTGTATGGTAGTTCTATTTCTAACTTTTTAAGAAAACTCCAGATAGATTTCCAAAGTGGTTGTACCATTTTACATTCCCACCAGTAGCGTATAAGAGTTCCAATCCCTCCGCAAACCCTCCAACATTTATTACTTTGTGTTTTTTTTGGATTAATGCCAGCCTTGTCAGAGTGAGATGGAATCTCATCGTAGTTTTAATTTGCATTTCTCTAATGGCTAATGATCGAGAGCATTTTCTCATGTGTCTCTTAGCCGCCTGAATATCTTCTTTAGTGAAGTGTGTGTTCATATCCTTTGCCCACTTCATGATTGGGTTGTTTGTCTTTTTGTGGTTGAGTTTTAACAGAATCATATAGATTTTAGAGATCAGGCACTGGTCAGAGATGTCATAGCTGAAAATTTTTTCCCAATGCGTAGGTGGTCTTTTTACTCTTTTGGTGAAGTCTTTAGATGAGCATAGGTGTTTGATTTTTAGGAGCTCCCAGTTATCTGGTTTCTCTTCGTCATTGTTGGTAATGTTTTGTATTCTGTTTATGCCTTGTATTAGGGCTCCTAACGTTGTCCCTATTTTTTCTTCCATGATCTTTATTATTTTAGTCTTTATGTTTAGGTCGTTGACCCACTTGGAGTTAGTTTTTGTGCATGGTGTGAGGTATGGGTCCTGTTTCATTTTTTTGCAAATGGATACCCAGTTATGCCAGCACCATTTGTCAAAAAGACTATCTTCTCCCCAATTAACTGACACTGGGCCTTTGTCAAATATCAGCTACTCATATGTGGATGGATTTATATCTGGGTTCTCAATTCTGTTCCATTGGTCTATGTGTCTGTTGTTGTACCAGTACCAGGCTGTTTTGACTACTGTGGCTGTATAATAGGTTCTAAAATCAGGTAGAGTGAGGCCTCCCACTTTCTTCTTCTTTTTCAGTAATGCTTTACTTATCTGGGGCTTCTTTCCCTTCCATATGAAGTGGGTGATTTGTTTCTCCACCACATTAAAAAATGTCATTGGAATTTGGATTGGAAGTGCATTGTATGAATAGATGGCTTTGGTAGAATAGACATTTTTATAATGTTAAGTCTTCCTATCCATGAGCACGGTGTTTTTCTACTTAAGTAGGTACCTTTTAGTTTCTTGCACTAGTACTTTGTAGTTTTCTTTGTATAGGTCTTTTACATCTTTGGTAAGATTTATTCCTAAGTATTTTATCTTCTTGGGGGCTACTGTGAATGGTATTGATTTGGTGATTTCCTCTTCGATGTTCTTTTTGTTGATGTAGAGGAATCCAAGTGATTTTTGTATGTTTATCTTGTAACCTGAGACTCTCCGGAACTCTTCTATTAGTTTCAGTAGTTTTCTGGAGGATTCCTTAGGGTTTTCTGTGTATAAGATCATGTCATCTGCAAATAGAGATAATTTTACTTCTTCCTTGCCAATCCGGATGCCCTTTATTTCTTTGTCTAGCCTAATTCCTCTGGCTAGGACCTTTAGCACAATGTTGAATAAGAGCGGTGATAAAGGACATCCTTGTCTGGTTCCCGTTCTCAAGGGAAATGCTTTCAGGCTCTCTCCATTTAGAATGATGTTGGCTGTTGGCTTTGTATAGATTCCCTTTATTATGTTGAGGAATTTTCCTTCAATTCCTATTTTGCTGAGAGTTTTTATCATGAATGGGTGTTGGACTTTGTTGAATGCCTTTTCTGCATCAATTGATAAGATCATGTGGTTTTTGTCTTTTGTTTTATTTATATGGTGGATTACACTAATGGTTTTTCTGATATTAAACCAGCCTTGCATACCTGGTATAAATCCCACTTGGTCATGGTGGATTAATTTTTTGATATGTTGTTGAATTCTATTGGCTAGAATTTGGTTGAGGATTTTTGCATCAATGTTCATGAGGGATATAGGTCTATAATTTTCTTTTTTTGTGGTATCTTTACCTGGTTTTGGTATCAGGGATATGGTGGCTTCATAGAATGAGTTAGGTAGTATTCCATCATTTTCTATGCTTTGAAATACCTTTAGTAGTAGTGGTGTTAACTCTTCTCTGAAAGTTTGGTAGAACTCTGCAGTGAAGCCGTCCAGGCCAGGGCTTTTTTTTGTTGGGAGTTTTTTGATTACCTTTTCAATCTCTTTTTTTTGTTATGGGTCTATTTAGTTGTTCTACTTCTGATTGTGTTACTTTAGGTAGGCAGTGTTTTTCTAAGAATTCATTCATTTCTTCCAGGTTTGCAAATTTGTTAGAGTACAATTTTTTGTAATAATCTGAAATGATTCTTTTAATTTCAGTTGGGTGTGTTGTGATGTGGCCCATCTCGTTTCTTATTCGGGTTATTTGTTTCCTTTCCTGTATTTCCTTAGTCAGTCTGGCCAAAGTTGTATCAATTTTGTTAATTTTTTCAAAGAACCAGCTTTTGGCTTTGTTAATTATTTCAATTGTTTTTCTGTCCTCTATTTCATTTAGCTCAGCTCTAATTTTTATTATTTGTTTTCTTCTGGTGCCTGATGGATTCTTTTGTTGCTCGCTTTCTATTTGTTCAAGTTGTAGGGACAGTTCTCTGATTTTGGCTCTTTCTTCCTTTTGTATGTGTGCATTTATCTATATAAATTGACCTCTGAGCCCTGCTTTTGCTGTGTCCCAGAGGTTTTGATAGGAAGTATTTTCATTCTCTTTGCATTCTATGAATTTCTTTATTCCCTCCTTTATGTCTTCTATAACCCAGTCTTTTTTGAGCAGGGTATTGTTCAGTTACCAAGTATTTGATTTCTTTTCCCTGATTTTTCTGTTATTGATTTCCACTTTTATGGCCTTGTGGTCTAAGAATATGCTTTGTAATATTTTGATGTTTTGGATTCTGCAAAGGTTTATTTTATGACCTAATATTTGATCTATTCTAGAGAATGTTCCATGTGCACTAGAAAAAAAAAGTATATTTGGCAGCTGTTGGGTGGAGTGTTCTGTATAGATCTATGAGGTCAAGTTGGTTGGTTGTAGCAATTAGGTCTTCCGTGTCTCTATTGAGCTTCTTACTGGAAGTCCTGTCCTCCGAAAGTGGTGTGTTGACGTCTCCTACTATACTTGTGGAGGTGTCTATCTCACTTTTCAGTTCTGTTAAAGTTTGTTTTATGTATCTTGCAGCCCTGTCACTGGGTGCATATATATTTAATATGGTTATATCTTCCTGGTCAGTTACCCCTTTAATCATTATGTAGCGTCCTTCTTTATCCTTTGTGGTGGATTTAACTTTGAAGTCTATTTTGTCAGAAATTAATATTGCTACTCCTGCTCTTTTTTGATTGTTGTTTGCTTGATATATTTTTTCCATCCTTTGAGTTTTAGTTTGTTTGTGTCTCTAAGTCTAAGGTGTGTCTCTTGTAGGCAGCATATAGACGGATCGTGTTTCTTTATCCAGTCTGAGACTCTCTGTCTCTTTATTGGTGCACTTAGTCCATTTACATTCAGTGTAATTATACATAAGAATGTGTTTAGTGCTGTCATTTTGATGCCTTTTCGTGTGTGTTTTTGACAATTTCATTTTTCCACTTACTTTTTTGTGCTGAGATGTTTTTCTTTGTAAATTGTGTGCTCCTCATTTTCATAGTAGTTGAATTTATGTTTGCTGAGTCGTTATGTTTTTCTTCATTTTTATTTTGAGTTATGGAATTGTTAGACCTCTTTGTGGTTACCTTAATATTTGCCCCTATTTTTCTAAGTAAAAATCTATCTTGTATCGTCCTATATCACCTTGTTTTTGTCTCCATATGGCAGTTCTATGCCTCCTGTATTTAGTCCCTCTTTTGGATTATCGTGATCTTTTACATAATGACTTCAATGATTCCCTGTTTTGAGCATTTTTTTCTTTTTAAAATTAATCTTAATTTGTTTTTGTGATTTCCTTATTTGAGTTGATATCAGGATGTTCTGTTCTGTGACCTTGTCTTTTGTTGTTATCTGATGTTATTGATTTTCTGACCAATTTCCTTTAGTATTTCTTGTAGCTTTGGTTTGGTTTTTGCGAATTCTTTAAGCTTGTGTTTATCTGTAAATGTTTTAATTTTGCCTTCATATTTGAGAGAAAGTTTTGCTGGATAAATCATCCTTGGCTGGCAGTTTTTCTCCTTCAGTGCTCTATATATGTCATCCCATTGCCTTCTTGACTGCATGGTTTCTGCTGAGTAGTCTGAACTTATTCTTATTGATTCTCCTTTGTAGGAGAGGTTTCTTTTATCTGTGGCTGCTTTAAAAATTTTCTCTTTATCTTTGGTTTTGGGAAGTTTGATGATAATATGCCTTGGTGATTTTCTTTTTGGATCAGTCTTAAATGGGGTTCGATGATCATCTTGGATAGCTATCCTTTTGTCTTTCACGATGTTAGGGAAGTTTTCTGCCAACAGACCTTCAACTATTCTCTCTGTATTTTCTGTTAACTCTCCCTGTTCTGGACCACCAATCACACACAAGTTATTCTTCTTGATAGAGTCCCACATGATTCTTAGGGTTTCTTCTTTTTTTAAATTCTTTTATCTGATTTTTCTTTAGCTGTGTTGGTGTCAATTACTTTATCCTCCACCTCCCCCACTCTGCATTCCAATTCGTCCATTCTGCTCCTCAGACTTGCTATTGAGTTGTCTAATTCTGTAATTTTACTGTTAATCTTTTGGATTTCTGAATGCTGTCTCTCTATAGATTCTTGTAGCGTATTAATTTTTTCACTATGTTCTTGAATAATCTTTTTGATTTCTTCAACTGCTTTATCAGTGTGTTCCTTGGCTTTTTCTGTAGATTGCCTTATTTCGTTTCTGAGGTCATCCCTGATGTCTTGAAGCATTCTGTAAACTAGTTTTTTATATTCTGCATCTGGCAATTCCAGGATTGTATCTTTATTTGGGAAAGATTTTGATTCTTTAATTTGGGGAGTTGTAGAAGCAATCATGGTCTGCTTCTTTATGTGGTTTGATATTGACTGCTGTCTCCGAGCCATCTATAAGATATTGTAATGGTTTATTTTGTATTTGCTCATTAAGACTTATCTTGTTTTGTGTTCTTTCAATGTACATATATGGGCTACTATATTATGCTGTTTTGATTGTTGTAGGCTTTGAATCACTTATGTCCTATTACCAGCTGGTTTGGGCAGTTACCAGAAATATAAGCCTAAGAGTCCATTCACTATTCTTGAGTAGAATCTGATTTTGGGTCACCAAGTTTGTGGGGGTAGACTGTCACCTATTCGCTTAGAGAAGTATTGGTGATAGTTGTATGCACCAGATTCTAGTAGCAGCAGGGGGTCACATTCCAGGGGGGCACGATGGTGACAGGCTTCCCCCAAGTGCCAGTGAGGTAGGTGTGTCTCCTCTATTCCTAAAGCACTTTGGTGGGTGGGCTCTGCAGCTGTACCTTAGGCACCCAATGCATGTACCTCTACTGATTGGTAGATATCACTATCCTCAGACCCCTAAGGCAGGAGGTTAGGTGGTTTGGGCAGAGCTTCAGCCCTCAATTCCTGGTTGTGGGTCAGTGAGGGCTCTGTTTAATAGGTAGAGATATCAGACCTGGGAAACTTGTCTTTCTAGTAATCCGCTAAAACAATTACAGTCAGATCCCTATCAGAATTGACTTTGCATTATAATAGCCACCTTGTTCCCTGTCGGGATGAAAGCCCAAGACTGTGCATCTCAAATGCTTGGCTGGAGCTGGTTCTGTATTTTTAGTCCAATTTCAGGAAGTCAGGGAAGGATTCTCGGTCCCTGGGTTTTTTGTAGCTTCTTCTCGCAAGCCAGGGGAATGGATTAGGAAAAGAGAAAACAAACAAACAAAGAAAAAAAAAACACAGAGCACTTCACTCTCTGGCCCAGGAAATTCCAATGTTAATGAAGCCACCTGGGAAGGGGAGGGGAGGGATCAGATAGATAGGAGAGAGTAGTACCCCGGAATATAGACAAAGTTACTTATCTTGCTTGGGATGACTGTTTTATCTGAGATTCCTGAGGGGTGCGTTTACTGTGTGCGCTGGCTGGGTAGAGATTGCCCCCAAGGGTCAGGCCCGTGTCCCGTGCTTGCACTGTCTCAGAAGCCATGGTTAGTTCCTCCGCTCCCAGTCCAAAGCCCAGCGCCAAGGTTCCCCGGCTGGGATGCCGCACTCCCGGCTCCAAAACCAGTCTCTGCCTCCTGGTGACTTCTCCTGCCTGTGTGCACTGGCTGGGCTTCCCCCGAGGTCACTGCTGGGGTAAGGCTGTGTCCTGTGCTTGCGCCGCCTCAGGATGCCGTGCTCAGCTCCCCTGTGCCCAGTCCAAAGCCCGGCGCCAAGGTTTTCTGACTGGGACACTGGCTTCAGGCTCTGAAAACAGTCGCTGCTTCCCCGTAGTTGTTCGTTCTCTTGTTAGCCCTGTCAGTGTGCAGCCTGCTTGAGCTGGCCGAGTCTCTACAGAG
The DNA here is from genome assembly GCF_024166365.1 of Elephas maximus indicus. Classification (NCBI taxonomy): domain Eukaryota; kingdom Metazoa; phylum Chordata; class Mammalia; order Proboscidea; family Elephantidae; genus Elephas; species Elephas maximus. The sequence continues at coordinate 93,891,685 of NC_064846.1, read as the reverse complement.
GTTACCCCGGGGGGCTAGGGGTTAGGGCTGTGTCCCGTGCCTGCCCCACCTCAGCAAGCCGCAATCAGCCCCACCACTTGGCACCAGGGAACCACCAGGGCTCAAGGCTGTGGAGTGGGTCGCGGGTTCCAGAAGTGGTCTCTGGTTCAGGACTCAACTTTTCGCTCACCTGTCACTCAGGTCAACTCTTTAGATCTGTGTTTGATGGTCAGGATTCATAGATTGTCATGCATGTGATCGATTCACTTGTTTATCCAAGTCTTTGTTGCAGGGTTCGTAGATTGTCATGTATGTGATCGATTCACTTGTTTTTCTGAGTCGTTGTTGCAAGAGGGATCTGAGGTAGTGTCTGCCTAGTCATCCATCTTGGCCCCCTCCCCTTCCTTTTTGTTTTTAAGTTGTTGAAGTATGTCATGTATTTTGCATATTAGACTCTTATCAGGTATATGGTTTTCAAGAATTTTCTCCCATTCTGCAGATCGTCTTTTCATTTTTTTTATATAGTCATTTGATGAACAAAAATACTTAATTTTCATGAAGTCACACTTACCTATTTTGGCTTTTGCTGCATCTGCTTTTGTTGTCGTATAAACTATGTCCCACTGCCTCACTCCTACACTTTCTTCTAAGAATTTTTGTTTTAGTTTTCACATATATGTCCTTAATCTAGTTTGAATTTGGTTTTGTGTATGGTGTGAGACATGAATCCTGATTCATGTGGAAATCCAATTTTCCCAGCACTATTTTTTGAAGAGATTCTTCATTTCTCTTTGAATGGACTTAGCACTCTTGTCGAAAATCAATTGATCATAGACATATGGGTTATTTCTGGGCTCTCAGTTTACTCTCAATAGACTTTGGTCTATATGTCTATTAGTATACTTTTTTTTTTTTATACCAGTACCAGGCTGTTTTAATTACTGTGGATTTATAGTATGCCTTGAAATCAAAAAGCGTGAGTCCCCCAAATTTATTCTTCTTCAAAATTGATTTAGCTATTTGGAGAACCTTGAATTTCCATATAAATTTGAGAATTGGTTTTTCCATTTTGGCAAAGAAGGATTTTGGGTTATTCTATTCATTTTTAAGAATTTATTTTATGTTAAGAATATACATGCCCTATTGCTGTTCTGCACATCACTTGATGGATATTTGTTTCCAATTTCCACTTATTTAAATAATACAGTGGTAAATATCCTTAAACATACTCATAAATGAACATTCTTGTATCTTTACATAGTTCATCTGTTTCCAAGAAGAAGAGTTGATGGGGCAAAAGGTAGGTACAGTAGATTATATATATATATTTCAAACAATGTATATGTCCTTTTTAACAGCTTGCTGAGGTTCAGTGGACATACAATAACTATATAAATGTACATATTTAAAGTGTACAAAGTGACAAGATTTAATGCTAGTATACACCCATGAAACTATCACCACACTCAAGATAACAAAAGTATCCATCACTCCCAGAAGTTTTTTCATGTTGCATTGTTATCATTCATTTTTGTTGCTGAGTGGTATTCCTCAGTTTTACTATTCATTTGTTAATGGACGTGTGTGTTGTCTATAGTTTTGGACAATTAAAAAATGTTTCTACAAACATTTGTGTACAAGTCCCTGGATATATGCTTTCATTTTTCTTGGGTAAATACCTAGGAATAGAATGATCGGATTACATGATTGTATGCAGTGCTTTAAAAAAACTGCCAGACTGTTTTTCAAAGTTGATGTAGGTGTTGGGGGTCCCCAAGATCACTTCTATATATGGAGCTTCACTAGAAGGATGCAAAGACATAGCATATAGTTTTATTCATGGCTATTTTTTTGTTTTATGATTTATTACAAAAATATAGTAAGGATATACAGATGGATGATAAATGAAAAAGACAGGCAGAGCCTGGATCCATGGGCAGGCTTCCTTATGCTGGTTGTGGTTTTTTGCCTGGTGGGGTGACCCAAACCTTCATTCCTGAAGGGTCTGGGCCATTAGTAGTCTTGCCTGAATTGGGTTGTAGTTTTCCATTACTTTAATCACAGATTATGGTAGTACAAAGAGATACCCTATGGAATCTCCTGTATTCCAGACATACTCTACTTCCAGTATGTAATCACAGGTCAATTTCCCCTTGGTAATCAGGATCAATCAAACCAACCAATATGGTAACTTCCTTCTTTGCCTGTTGATTCAGAGAAATAAGGAGCCCAAAGTGACTGGGTGGCAGTCTTAACTCCCAGTTCAATAGAATCATTGTTGTGTCCCCTGATAGGAGCACTCCTGTCTTTGGAACTAAGACCTGTAGACCAGCAGGATATAGGGTAGTGGGGGCAGGGGTAATAACAAGTAGTGTTACTCCCATTTCCATCCCCTTGATTTCTGGACCAATAAATTCTGGCTATGATCAATTCCATGTATTTGACACTGAATTAAAGCATATACAGTCTCCTGAAGAACACTGCAGAATTTTGTACTAGGAGTGGGGTGACGCTCTAACAAATACCTAAAAGTGGAGGTGATTTTGCAGTGGGGTAATGGATAGAAGCTGAAGGAATTTTGATGTGCTCAATAGTAAGGCCCAAGATTGCCTTGTAGAGACAATGGTAGGACAGTTCTGATGAGAGCTCAGAAAGAATTGAGAGCTGCGAGGAACACTTCTATAGGCATGAACAGGACATTGCTAGAAATGTGGACTTCAAATGTGCTTGTGGAGAGGCTTTAAAAGGAAATTATGGAGGTGGAGCCAAGATGGCAGAATAGACAGTTGCTCCCGGCGAGCCCTCTTTACAACAAAGACCCGAAAAAACAAGTGAAATGAGTATATTTGTGACAAGCTGGGAGCCCTGAGCATCAAAGACAAGCTTAGACAACGAACTGAGGGGCAGGGGGAGGAAGAGGCTGTTCAGAAGTGGAGAGGAGTTACTGGACTTGAATCGCGGGGAGCCCTCAGGCACCATTCCCTGAGCGGCGGCAGCGGCAGCGGCGGTGGCAGGCTGGTACTAGCATTCAGCAGCAGTTTCTTCAAGGAGAAGCAGCCAGCCACACAGCCCACTCACACCTCCAGAACCTGAGGAGAATGGCGCTCTCGGCAAAAGCTAAGTACTTGCATATATTTTATTGCACCCCCCCAACCCCAAGCCGGCTTCAGCGGCTGAATCCCCGGGCCTGAGATAGACCCTGGTGAGCACCTAGAGCCATCCTCCGGGCCTTGGGGAAGGAAAAGATTTGCAACTTGGGAGAAAAGATAATTTGATAGCTTCATTAACCAGGGAAGCTCAGGACAGAAGCGGCTACTTTCCAGACATAAATCACCCGTGGACCTTGAATACCTTTCTCTTCTGCATGGACCTGTGTGGGCCTATATCGGGAGAATAGGCCCTTGATGCAAAACTCCAATAATTTTAGCTGTGCAGTGGAGAGGTGGGTGTTTGACATTTGACATTGCTTTGCCTATTACACAAGGTCCTCACCTACCCACATCAGGGACCTAAGGACTGGTGGTTCCACTCAGGTCACCAAGCCACCCGCGACAGGGGTCCATAGATAACTGGTACCTCTCAGTCCTTAAAACCAAAAACGTTGGGTGCCCATGGTCCATCTGCAGAACCTACCCACCAGCACGCTCAGGAAACAGAGACATGTTTTCCTCAGAGACACTTGAGGGTCGGTTCTCAGCACTCTGCCCTGTTCAGAGTGTGACCCCTTGCTGCAGTCAGATACCAGTATATATGCCTATCACATCTATCCCTCTAAGACTGTAGGACAGAGTCTGTACCACACACTTGATGATCAGCTACCTGGAAACCTGAGCTGAATTCATACAAAAAAACTGAATGGACTCCTAGACTGATACCTGATAACAGCTCTAGCCAGCTGGAGACAGGACACCAGAACTCCAAAGGTGAAAATAGTCAAGCCAGCTCACTCAAGCAACCCATAGGGGTATATCAAAACAAAACAAAGCAAGAAGCTACGACACAGTAAGCAAGCATAAACTAATACAATAACTTATAGATGGCTCAGAGACAACAATCAATATCAAGTCACATAAACAAACAGACCATGATCATCTCAACAGGCTCTCAAAACAAAGAATCCAGGGATCTTCTAGATGAAAGTGCATTCCTGCAATTACCAGAGCCAGAATACAAAAGTTTAATATACAGAAACCCTTCAAGACATCAGGAAGGAAATGAGGCAATACGCACAACAAGCCAAGGAACACACAGATAAAGCAAGTGAAGAACTCAGAAAGACTATTCAGGAACATAATGAAAAGTTGAATAAGCTGGAAAAATCCTTAGACAGACAGCAATCAGAAATTCAGAAGATTAACAATAAAATTACAGAATTAGATAACTCAATAGAAAGTCAGAGGAGCAGAATTGAGCAAGTAGAAGTTAGAATTTCTGAACTTGAAGATAAATCACTTGGCACTAGTATATTTGAAGAAAAATCAGATAAGAGAATTAAAAAAAATGAAGAAACCTTAAGAATCATGTGGGACTCTTTCAAGAGAAATGACCTAAGAGTGATTGGAGTACCAGAACAGGGAGGGATAACAGAAAATACAGAGAAAATTGTTGAGGATTTGTTGGCAGAAAACTTTCCTGATATTGTGAAAGATGAGAAGATATCTATCCAAGATGCTCATCGAACTCCACATAAGGTAGATCTTAAAAGAAAGTCACCAAAACATCTTATAATCAAGCTTGCCAAAACCAAATATAAAGAGACAATTATAAGAGCAGCAAGTGATAAAAGAAAAGCCACCTACAAAGGAGAGCCAATAAGAATGAGCTTGGACTACTCGGCAGAAAGCATGCAGGCAAGATGGCAACGGGATGACATATTTAAAAAATTGAAGGAAAAAAATTGCCTGCCAAGAATCATACATCCATCAAAACTGACTCTTAAATATGAAGGTGAAAGATGAAGATAACACAAATTGAGGGAATTCGTAAAAACCAAACCAAAACTACAAGAAATACTAAAGGGAATTCTTTGGTTAGAAAATCAATAATATCAGGTATCAACACAAAACTAGAACACTGGGCAGAACAACCAGAAGTCAACCCCGACAGGGAAATACAAAAAAACAAAGCAAGATTTAAAAAAAAAAAATAAGCCCAACACAGGGTAACAGTAATGTTATATAAAGGAAGACAACATTAAAATAATAAAGAGGGACTAAGAAATGTATATCATACACCTTCCATATGGAGAGGATGCTACAGTGATACAAAGAAATAAAAGTTAGTTATAAATTTAGAAAAATAGGGGTAAATAATAAGGTAACCACAAAGGAGACAAACTATCCTACTCATCAAAATAAAATACAAGGGAAAAATACAGACTCAGCAGAAACAAAATCAACAACAACAAATATGAGGAAAGGACAATATATAAAGAAAATCTACACAGCACATAAAATGAAGTGGGAAAAAGAAACTGTCAACATACAAAAAAAGACATCAAAATGATAGCACTAAATACATATCTATCCATAATTACCCTGATCGTAAATGGACTAAATGCACCAATAAAGAGACAGAGAGTGGTAGAATGGATTAAAAAACAAGATCCATCTATATGCTGCCTACAAGAGACACACCTTAGACCTAAAGACACAAACAATCTAAAACTTAAAGGATGGAAAAAAATGTACCAAGCAAACAACAATCAAAAAAGAGCAGGAGTGGCAATATTAATTTCTGACAAAACAGACTATAAATTTAAATCCATCAGAAAGGATAAGGAAGGACACTATATAATGATTAAAGGGAAGATACACCAAGAAGATATAACCATATTAAATATTTATGCACCCAATGACAGGGCTGAAAGATACATAAAACTAACTCTATCAGTATTGAACAGTGAGATACACAGCTCCACAATAATAGTAGGAGACTTCAGCACACCACTTTCGGTGAAGGACAGGACATCCAGAAAGAAGCTCAATAAAGACATGGAAGATCTAAATGCCACAATCAACCAAAACGACCTCGTAGACATAAACAGAACACTCCATCCGACAGTAACGAAGTATACTTTTTTTCCTAGTATACATGAAACATTCTCTAGAATAGAACACATATTAGGTCATAAAGCAAGCCTTAGCAGAATCCAAAACATTGAAATATTACAAAGCATCTTCTCTGACCATAAGGCCATAATCAATAACAGGAAGAGCAGCGAAAAGAAATCAAACACTTGGAAACTGAACAGTACCGTGCTCAAAAAAGATTGGATTATAGAAGACATTAAAGAAATTCAGAGAATCCAATGAGAATGAAAACACTTCCTATCAGAACCTTTGGGACACAGGAAAAGTGGTTCTCAGAGGCCAATTTATATCAATAAATGCACACATCCAAAAAGAAGAAAGGGCCAAAATCAAAGAATTATCCCTACAACTTGAACAAATAGAAAGAGAGCAACAAAAGAAACCCACAGGCACCAGAACAAAACAAATAATAAAAATTAGAGCTGAACTAAACGAAATAGAAAACAGAAAAACAACTGAAAGAATTAACAAGACCAAAAGCGGTTTTTTTGAAAAAATCAACAAAATTGATAAACCACTCGCCAAACTGGCAAAAGAAAAACAGGAGAGGAAGCAAATAACCCGAATAAGAAGTGAGATGGGCGATATTACAACAGACCCAACTGAAATTAAAATAATCGTATCAGATTACTATGAAAAATAATACTCCAACAAATTTGAAAACTTAGAAGAAATGGATGAATTCCTAGAAAGACACTACTTACCTAAAATAACACAACCAGAGGTAGAACAACTAAATCAACCCACAACAAAAGAAGAGATGGAAAAGGTAATGAAAAAACTCCTCCCCCCCCCAAAAAAAAGCCCTGGTCCGGATGGCTTCACTGCAGAGTTCTACCAAACTTTCAGAGAAGAGTTAACACCACTACTACTGACGGTATTTCAGAGGATAGGAAAGGATGGAATACTACCAAACTCATTCTATGAAACCACCATATCCCTGATACCAAAACCAGGTAAAGACACCACAAGAAAAGAAAATTATAGACCTACATCCCTCATGAATGTAGATGCAAAAATCCTCAGCAAAATTCTAGCCAATAGAATTCAAGAACATATCAAAAAAAATAATTCAGCATGACCAAGTGGGATTCATGCCAGGTATGCAGGGATGGTTCAACATTAGAAAAACAATGTAATCCACCACAGAAATAAAACAAAAGACAAGAATCACATGATCTTATCCACTGATGCAGAAAAGGCATTTGACGAAGTTCAACACCCATTCATGATAAAAAACTCTCAGCAAAATAGGAATAGAAGGAAAATTTCTCAACATAATAAAGGGCATTTCTACAAAGCCAACAGCCAACATCACCCTAAATGTAGAGAGCCTGAAAACATTCACATTGAGATCGGGAGCCAGACAAAGATGCCCTTTATAACCACTCTTATTCAACATTGTGCTGGAAGTCCTAGCCAGAGCAATTAGGCTAGATAAAGAAATAAAGGGAATCCAGATTGGCAAGGAAGAAGTCAAAGTATCTCTATTTGCAGACGACATGATATTATACACAGAAAACCCTAAGAAATCCTCCAGAAAACTACTGAAACTAATAGAAGAGTTCAGCAGAGTATCGGGATACAAGATAAACATACAAAAATCGGTTGGATTCCTCCACACCAACAAAAAGAACATCGAAGAGGAAATCACCGAATCAATGCCATTTATAGTAGCCCCCAAGAAGATAAAATACTTAGGAATAAATCTTACCAGAGATGTAAAAGACTTATACAAAGAAAACTACAGTACATTTCTGCAAGAAACCAACACAGACTTCCATAAGTGGAAGAACATACCTTGCTCATGGATAGGAAGACTTAATATAAAAAAATGTGTATTCTATCAAAAGCGATCTATACATTTAATACAATTCTGATCCAAATCCCAAGGACATTCTTTAATGCGATGGAGAAAAAAATCACCAACTTCATGTGGAAGGGAAAGAGGCTCCGGATAAATAAGGCATTACTGAAAAAGAACAAAGTGGGAGGCCTTACTTTACCTGATTTTAGAACCTGTTATACAGCCACAGTAGTCAAAACAGCCTGGTACTGGTATAACAACAGATACATGGACCAATGGAACAGAATTGAGAATCCAGACATAAATCCATCCACATATGAGCAGTTGATATTTGACAAAGGCCCCAAAACAGTTAAATGGGGAAAAGACAGTCTTTTTAACAAATGGTGGTGGCATACCTGGATATCCATCAGCAAAAAAATGAAATAAGACCCATACCTCACTCCATGCACAAAAACGAACTCCAAATGGATCAAAGACCTAAATATACAATCTAAAATGATAAAGATCATGGAAGAAAAAATAGGGACAACGTTAGGAGCCCTAATATATGGCATAAACAGTATACAAAACATTATAAAGTATGTAGAAGGAAAACTACGTAGCTGGGCGTGCTCCTAAAAATCAAACACTTATGCTCATCCAAAGACTTCACCAAAAGAGTAAAAAGACTACCTACAGACTGGGAAAAAGTTTTAGCTATGACATTTCTGATCAGCGCCTGATGTCTAAAATCTGCATAAAAAATCTACATAATACTGCAAAAAGACAAAAAACCCAATTAAAAAATGGGCAAAAGATATGAATAGACACTTCACTAAAGAAGACATTCATGTAGCTAACAGATACATGATTAAATGTTCACGATCATTAGCCATTAGAGAAATGCAGATCAAAACTACAATGAGATTTCATCTCACTCCAATAAGGCTGGCATTAATCCAAAAAACACAAAATAATAAATGTTGGAGAGGCTGTGGAGAGATTGGAACACTTATACACTGCTGGTGGGAATGTCAAATAGTACAACCCTTTGGAAGTCGATTTGGCGCTTCCTTAAAAAGCTAGAAATAGAACTACCATACGATCCAGCAATCCCACTCCTTGGAATATATCCTAGAGAAATAAGAGCCTTTACATGAACAGATATATGCACACCCATGTTTTTTGCAGCACTGTTTATATATCCTAGGGAAATAAGAGCCTTTACATGAACAGATATATGTACGCCCATGTTTTTTGCAGCACTGTTTACAATAGCAAAAAGATGGAAGCAACCAAGGTGCCCATCAACGGATGAATGGATAAATAAATTATGGTATATTCACACAATGGAATACTACGCATCAAGAAAGAACAGTGATGAATCTGTGAAACATTTCATAACATGGAGGAACCTAGAAGGCATTATGCTGAGTGAAATTAGTCAGTTGCAAAAAGACAAATATTGTATAAGACCACTATTATAAGAACTTGAGAAATAGTTTAAACTGAGAAGAAAACATTCTTTTGTGGTTACGAGACGGGGGAGGGAGGGATGAAGGGTGGGAGAGGGGCATTTAGTAATTAGATAGTAGATAAGAACTACTTTAGGTGAAGGGAAAGACAACACACAATACAGGGGAGGTCAGCACAATTGGACTAAACCAAAAGCAAAGAAGTTTCCTGAATAAACTGATTGCTTTGAAGGCCAGTATAGCAGGGCAGGGATTTGGGGACCATGGTTTCAGGGGACATCTAAATCAGTTGGCATAATAAAACCTATTAAGAAAACATTCTGCATCCCACTTTGAAGAGTGGCGTCTGGGGTCTTAAATGCTAGCAAGCAACCATGTAAGATGCAGCAATTGGTCTCAACCTACCTGGATCAAAGGAGAATGAAGAACACCAAGGGCTCGAAGTGATTGCGAGCCCAAGAGACAGAAAGGGGCACCAGAGTCTACATCATCCTGAGACCAGAAGAACTAAATGGTGCCCGGCTACAACTGATGACTGCTCTGACAGGGAACACAACAGAGAACCCCTTAGGGAGCAGGAGAGCAGTGGGATGCAGGCCCCAAACTCTCATAAGACCAGACTTAATGTTCTGACTGAAACTAGAAGGACCCCATTGGTCACGGCCCCCAGACCTTCTGTTGGCCCAAGACAGGAACCATTCCCGGAGCCAACTCTTCAGACACGGATTGGACTGGACAATGGGTTGGAGAGGGATACTGGTGAGGAGTGAGCTTCTTGGATCAGGTGGACACTTGAGACTATGTTGGGATCTCCTGCCTGGAGGGGAGGTGAGAGGGTAGAGGGGGTTAGAAGCTGGTGAAATGGACAGGAAAAGAGAGAGTGGAGGGAGAGAGCGGGCTGCCTCTTTAGGGGGAGAGTAATTGGGAGTGTGTAGCAAGCTGTATATGGGTTTTTGTGTGTGAGACTGACTTGATTTGTAAACTTTCACTTAAAGCACAATAAAAATTATTTTAAAGAAAAGGAAATTATGAACATGTAGCATCCCCCCCCATCCACTATTTCAGTTACCCACAGTCAGCCATGGTTCAAAAAAGTTAAGTGAGTATGTAGCGTGCTGAAATCTCATGCCATCCCACTCCATCATTCACTTAACTTTTATTACAGTATATTCTTATAATCGTTCTATTTTACTGTTAGTTGTTGCTGCTAATCTCTCACTGTGCCTAATTTATAAATTAAACTTTATCATAGGTAGGTATGTATAGGACAAGTCATAGTATATATAGGGTTCAGTACTATCTATGGTTCCATGGATTGTGTCCCCTGCAAATAAGGGGGGACTACTGTATTGTTCGGAGCCCTGGTTGCACAGTGGTTAAGAGCTAAGGCTGCTAACCAAAAGATCAGCAGTTCTAATCCACCAGCCACTCCTTGGAAACAGTATGGGGCAGTTTTACCTTGTCCTATAGGGTTGCTATGAGTTGGAACTGACTCGATGGCACCTAACAACAACAACTGTATTGTTGGACAGTGGGGGAAGGAAAATCCTTTCGATAAGCGGCAAAGAACTTGTCTGAATCATGTTTGAATTTTTTGTGGAAGGTAGAACTTGTAAGGGATGAACTTTGATATTTGGCTGAGGAGATTTCTAAGCAAATTCTTGAAGATGCACTGTGCTTTTTCCTAGTTGCTTATAGTAAAATGCAGGAAGAAAGAGATATATTTAGAGAGAAGCCATGCAAAATTAAACCAGAACTTAAAGATTTGAAAAGTTCTGTTGTACAAACTAAGTAAGTGTGTCCTGGAACTTTCACCAAGGGAATGACTACACAATCCATTGCTAAAAAGATTAGGCCTGTGACTGATGGAGCTAATCAACCACTGCAGCAAAAATCCTGTCAGCTTAGACTGGAAAGGATAGAGACAGAATGGAATGAAAGAAAGCTGTCTGCCTTCTGGAATTCTGCAGGTAAGAAATGGGTCAACAGGACTACGTGGTTGTACACACTTGTTGCCCTTCAGAAAAAGGAGGGCCCCATCCCAAGAGCAATTCGAAGATCAGCAGGACGTAGGAAGGAGCACAGGGGCAGAGCTGCTGTTTTCTTGGTTTCACAAGATAAAACCACTGCTTCCTAGGTCTCAAAAGGTAGAGCCACCACCCCCTAGATTTCAAAGAGTTGAGTTGCCACTACCTCAGTTCTGGAAGGTGGGACTGCCATTCATGTGAGCCAAGAGTATGGAGCCACTACCCAAAGCTGAGAAAACAGGACTGTCTTGCCAATGCAACAGGAGAATGGAGCTGCCATCCAAAGTAGAGGGGTTGAGGTTACCACTCACATTGGCCATGAAAGTGGGGCCAACGCTCAAAGCTGAGGGAGTGGGACTACTACATCAGAGTCACCTGTTCTCCCGGCCCACTGATGTAGTAGTGGAGGGGGTGGAGTTACCACTCAGGTGGGCAAGAATGGAGCTGCCCAAAACCAAGCGAGCAGGATTCCCATCCCAGTAGGCCTGGAAGATGAGGCTGATGCTCAGGGCCAAGGGGCCTCTGCCCAGAATCCAGAGACCATGACCAATTCCCAGAGTCTAGACAGTGGAATCATTGCCCACATGTGTCTGGAAAACAAAGGATTATTTTTAATACTTGACAGCTAATGAAATTTTTATTGCTGAGCTTTGGACTTGCTTAATACATGTGACCCCTTTTTCCCCTCCAATTTCTCTCATTGAAATGGAATACCTACCCTGTATCTGTTCAACCTTTGTACTTTATAAACAGAAAAAGTATTCTATGTTTCACAAGTCCACAGATAGAAAGGAATTTTGCCTGAGGATGGAACACACCCAGAGTTGCACCCATACTTGACTTAGATGATTCAGAAGATGAAATTTTCGACCTAGAGTTGATGTTAGAATGGGTTAAGACTTTTGGGATGATGTGATGGGGTGAATGTGTTTTGCACATGGGAAGGACATGAATTTTGGGGGACCAAAAGGTGGAATGTTATGGATTAAATTGTGTCCCCAAAAACATATATTGGAATCCTAATCCCTATACCTGTGGATGTACTCCTATTTGGAAATAGGGCTTTGTTTTGTTCTAAATCTAATTACTTCTGAGTTATATAAAGAAAAGGCAGAGTAAACACAGAGATACACACACTCAGGAGAAGACAGATGCCATGTGAGGATAGCCAGGGAACCAAGGATTGCCTGAGGCTACTGACAAGGAAGGAAGCCACAGGGCCAAGACCCTGATTTGGACTTTTAGCCTTCAGAACTGTGAGAAAATAATTTTATGTTCTTTAAAGCCATCCACTTGTGGTATTTCTGTTATAGCAATACTAGGTAACAAAGGGAGTTCAGGTGGAGCAGTGGTTAAGAGCTTAGTTGCTAACCAAAATGTTGGCAGTTCGACTCTACCAGCCGATCCTTGCAAACCCTATGGGGCACACCCTACTCTGTCCTATAGGGTCACTATGCGTTGGAATCCACTTGACAGCAACGGGTTTAGTTTTTTTGGCTTTAGGTGACAAAGACACTCTAAAAAATTCTTCATGCTGGAGTCACACCCAACCAAAAAAACCAAATCCACTGCCGTCGAGTCGATTCGAACTCACAGCGACCCTATAGGACAGAGTAGAACTGCCCCGTAGAGTTTCCAAGGAGCGCCTGGTGGATTCGAACTGCCAACCTCTTGGTTTTCAGCTGTAGCAATTAACCACTACGCCACCAGGGTTTCCTTAGAGTCACACACTCCCCCCAAACCCAACTCCTGGAAATCACTATAGTTTTGTTTCTCAAGAATGACATACAAGTAGATTTATACAGTGTATACCACAAAGAACAGAAGTTTTAATTTTAATAAAGTTCACTTTGTCAATTATTTTATGGATTGTGACTTTGGTGTCATAGCTAAGAATTCTTTGCCAAACAGCAGGTCAGAGAGAGTTTTTCCCCTAGACTTCCTTCCAAAAGTTTTATAGTTTTAGGTCTAAGAACAGCTTTGAGTTAATTTTTTATATAAATTTCATATATAATTTTAAAAATGTTTTATGAATCCATGCACTGTATGGATTAATATTATTATTTGAATATGGTTATTTAATTGTTCCAGCACCATTTATAGAAAAGGCTATCCTTTCTCCACAGAATTATCTTTAAATGTTTATCAAAAATCAATTTTCCATGTATGTGTGGGTGTGTTTCTGGACTTTTTGTGCTGTTCCATTGACCTATTTGTCTATCTTTACAACAACACCACACTTTCTTGATGTTATATAAATGAGCCAAAGATGGCCTCAGTGTATTGGCCACAAGCTGGGCCCAATGGCTCAAAAGGTTCATTCAAATTTTTAACACATCAAGTTGTTTTTAAAAAATAGCTCCAATCAACAAATTTTTAGCCAGGTAGAATTTGTCTGCCTTGTATACCTGACAAAACTATAACCTGACTGTATGAATGCCAGTAAATTTCCATTACCCTTAAACTAGCCCAAGCCAGATTTGAGCTGCCTCACATGTGCAGAAGGGCCGGCTGTGACCACTGATCTACCTCAACAGAGGACACAGCAACAGGTGGAATGAATCAGAAGAAAAATCATCACTTGGGCCCTATTCCAAAGCTAGAGGTCCAACAAGAAGCACATCACCTCCTGTTTTCTGGTTGCCTTCTAGAATTTTCCCTCCCCAGTTTTTTTTTTTTTTTTTAGTATGCCTGCATGGCTGCCATCTTGCTGCCCAAATCAGAACTAAGCCCTGCTTCCCCGTTACTCAGGGAATCAGATCTGAGGGACTTCCTCCCAGCTCCTTGCTCTGTGCATTGCAATAAAGTTACTTTCTCTTTCTCAAAGAACGATGTCCAGATTATTGGCAAGTCTAAGTGCACCAGACAAGGACCCACCTTCCTAGGTTCAGTAACAAAACCACACTCAATATCTGCTAGCCATACCAAAAAAAAAAAAAAAAACTCATACAGATAAATAAAACCTTGTAGTTATAAGGGCCCCAAGCTGATGCTGCCCTTCAAAGTTCTCTGACCCAGAGACTCCCCACCTTGATGCAGATGGCCATCTCATAGATATGTAACCACCCCCTCACTTCACTACCCTCCAAGAGTTCCCTTGTTCTCTTACCCTTCTGTTGGCTTCCTGCTGCTTGTGTCTGGAGCATCTCTTCCTGTGGAGAACTGCCTATGCATGAAAACTGTAAAACATTGTCCCAATAAGTAGTGCAGTACTGCTGTCTCATGGTCATATCTTTTTCCTTGACCAGCCTCAAACGCTCTGGAACTCACCATAAGTGGCAACGAGGATAAGAGGACACTTTTTGGCATTGAGTAGGAGAAAAAACACAGGATTCACAAGGTCAGAAGGACAGTCAATTGGCAAAAGGATCCTAGATTGCTTCAAGTTGTTGAGACTCCAAATTTGGAATACACCCATGTCAGTTTGATGAGTTGTTGCACTTTGTTGTATTGCTTTCTGTATTTTTTTTTTTGGTCTCCCTTTGTACCTCTAGGATCGCTATGAGTCAGAATCAACTTGACTACAGTGGGTTTTTTTTTCATGTGCCTTATTAGACTTGTAAGTGGGGGGAGAGAGCTTACACTCAGGAGGAGGAAGAGACAAAGGATGGTGACATTCCTCAATAAGATAGCCCCTACAGAAGAAGAGACAGGGCGTGGTGACATTCGTCAGTAAGACAGCCCCTAACTTGATAAGGTCCCTGACTTGGCTGTTAAATGTTAACAGGGAGAGATAAGAGAAAAAAAGGGTATAAAACCCTAAGAAAACGACTATCGGGCCTCTCAAACTCTATATCTGAGGAGCCCACTTGGCACTCCCTAGTCAAGAGTACTTTTGCTACTAACTCTCTGCTAGCTAATAAGCCTCTGCTCACTTGACACTATTTGTCTCAGTGTTTGAATTCTTTCCTACACCAAAGACAAGAACTGAGGCTATTCTCCGGTATCATATTCTGGTGCCATGACTCGGATCAAAAACTTCTTCCTCCTTGGTCCAGAAAGTGGTGAATCCACCTCAGGGCGCAGGCTCTCTTTCTTTCCAGCTCAGCACCAAGGCATCTCTACCTCTATGCGTGTTTTGTTTCTTCTTGAGAGAGAGGTCTTAGAGGTGCTAGAAAGATTTGTCTCTACTTGGTCTGACTATTAACAAGAATACAGTAATAATGAGTGTCTGACTATTTCAGACTCTGAAGAAAAGAGGCACTTCCTCCCTCGGCTTTGCAGAGGTGCCTGGGTCAAATCCGAGATGTGCAGGGGCCTCACAGAGACTTCCAACTTCACTTAATTAACAACCAGGCTGGTCTGGAGACACACACATAAGGGTTGGCAACACAGCACTCCGAGTCCTCCTGACTGTCTTAGACAACCGGGAGAGAAACCGAGACACATAAGAGAAGTGCCAGCCTACTAGAGGTATCAGACCCTTTAGGAATCCCGCTCACAAAGCAACATAATTTCGGCCCAGAACACCTGACCCCCACTAACCTCAACAATAGTCATGCCAAGACAGTGAGTCTCTTTAAGAGACCAGTCACCCATCTACCTTTTGCACCTCTCAGCCCCATACAACTTCTGTCTAACTTTCTTACATCTATATCCTCCGTGTGTGCTTTGCAAAAGGGATCAGTGCTATATTTGTGATAGGCTAAGAGATAATTAAGAGATAATTGTTCTGGCAAAAGACCTCTCTCCCTTTCCTGTTTATACCACCATTGTGAAGCTAAACACAGGTGGCCTTTCCTTGATCAGCTCCTCCTACTTTCATGTTATAAAAGAATAAATAGAGACACACTGGTCTGCCTCATTGAATCAAGAATCTTAAGGCTATAGACTAACTAAAGTTATATCTGTTATCCCCTTAGAAAGAATCTTAATGTCCGAGAGTATACAAAGAAGTGGGCTACAGGACTCTACTTTATGACAGCCCTCCATGCCCTGATTCCCTCTTTCAGTGTCCAGAAATAATTCATAAAGTATACAGAGAGGGGCAGACATGAGGAACAGGTTTGTTGGTTCTACAGAGAAAAAGAAGAGAGGGGCCCAGAAAATAATGATTACCCCCCACTGGGTATGGACAGAAGAGGGGCTCCCACAAATTCTAAATCATCTCCTACACCCAATTCCAATGGACCCCCAAGATTATGCAGTGTGTCAAGGGGCGAGACAATCAAGGTGTCAGCTTCAATGGATAGTAAGTTTGCCACTGAAATGAAGACTTCCCAGACAGAGACAATAAGAAGCTTCTAGGCAAGAAATTCAGGACGGGCTACACAGTAAAACTAGTTAATTCTGGAAGCCCAACACAATAGGAAGTTTCTAGACAAGAAACTTCATGTGCAGGCTACACAATAAAACTAGTCAATTCTAGAAGCCCAACACGGTAAGAAGTTTCTAGACAAGAAACTTCAGGATGGGCTACACAGTTTTTTTAAGGCTAGTTAATTCTGGAAGCCCAACATAAACAAGGACCACTAGGACAGAGACAGTAGGAAGTTTCTAGGCAAGAAATTCAGGTGCAGGCTAAACAGTGTACAGTAAGACTAATTAATTCTGGAAGTCCAGGCCTGAGAAGGGACGCCTTCTCCGGGCAGTGATTTAGCATAGGGGGCACAAGAGACATCCTACCCCTTATGACTCACTCTGTTCCTTTCCAGATGGGAAACCAAAACTCGGTACAACTGGCCTCGCCTCTGGGATGTATCCTCAAAAAAAAAAATGAGGCAGATTTGACCCTCAGACCCTGAAAAAAAAGAGATTAGTCTTCTTCTATAACACCATGTAGTCTCAGTATAAATTGAGAGATAGGGAAATCTGGCCAGAACCAAACAATGGGCACCTTAGACCCAAACCCTACTAACCCACAAAGCAACACCAACCCTACAACCACACCCTTAAATGCCAAAGAAATGTTTGGTCCTCCTGCTCCTCCTTACTTCAATTCCTTGCCCATAGCACCTTCACCATCTTACCTGTGCCCCCTTCAAGAAGTGACTGGGCCTAATGGACCAGTCAGGGTACAGGTTCCCTTTTCAACACAGGACTTAAGAAAGTTAAAAACAGAGCTAAGAAGTTTCTCTGATGACCCTAGCAATTATATAGAAAATTTAAGGACTTAACACTCACCTTTGATATGGGTTAGAAAGACATAATG
Source organism: Elephas maximus indicus (assembly GCF_024166365.1). Classification (NCBI taxonomy): domain Eukaryota; kingdom Metazoa; phylum Chordata; class Mammalia; order Proboscidea; family Elephantidae; genus Elephas; species Elephas maximus. The sequence goes on along the minus strand of NC_064846.1, from coordinate 93,874,172 downwards.
ATAATCTGTAACCAAATGCTCACCCAGTGGGAAAGATTAAATCTCTCCGAGGCAACTAGACAATTTACGGATGGGCTATATATACAAAACCAACAGGCCTACCCCATAGGCACCGCCACAGTTCCAGACACAGACCTGAGATGGGGTTATAATACTCAAAGAGGTAGGTGGACAAGAGACCACATGTTAGTGTGCCTGGTTGAGAAAATGAATGCCTACAGAATAAAACCAACCAATTTCAATAAACTGGCCACTATTGACCAAGTTGATTTTTTTTTTATTGACCAAAGGCCCCAAGAAAACACCATTCCTTGGCCCTTTAATGTCTTTGATTCTTCTTTTACCATTTGGGCCCTGCCTCTTTAAAATACTAACTCATTTTGTATCCTCAAGATTACAAAAGTTTCAACTGCAAATGGCTGTAATTCAGATTTCATCAAATAATACAAGTCCTGAAAGCCCTTTAGATCAAGCTGCCCAACGCTTCCATCCTCGGCTCCCAACCCCCCCCCCACTAGGGAAAAAGTGCCTATCCTAGGGCCACCTCTATGCCCCAATGACAGCAAGAAGTAGCTACAGAAGACAGACCACCCCCTTTCAATAACCCCAAAGATTTGGGAGAATGGCGCTTGAGGCGGGAAAGATGTAAGGGGGAGGGAGAGAGCTTACACTTGGGAGGAGGAAGAGACAAGGGATGGTGACATTCCTCAATAAGATAGCCCCTACAGAAGAAGAGACAGGGCGTGGTGACATTCGTCAGTAAGACAGCCCCTAACTTGATAAGGTCCCTGACTTGGCTGTTAAACATTAACAGGGAGAAATAAGAGAAAAAAAGGGTATAAAACCCTAAGAAAATGACTATCAGGGCTCTCAAACTCTCTATATTTGAGTAGCCCACTTGGCACTCCCTAGTCAAGAGTACTTTTGCTACTAACCCTCTGCTAGCTAATAAACCTCTGCTCACTTGACACTATTTGTCTCAGCATTTGAATTCTTTCCTACACCGAAGACAAGAACCGAGGCTATTCTCCAGTAACAGGCTGGCCAAATGGTAACATCAGTATATAGAGTGAACTCACACCACTAGAACTGACTTTTGGAGTCTTGTAAAAAACCCATTGCCATTGAGTCAATTCCAATTCTTAGAGACCCTATAGGACAAAGTAGAACTGCCCCATAGGGTTTCCAGGAGCAACTGGTGGATTCAAACTGCTGAGCTCTTGTCGCGGATTGAATTGTCTCCCAAAAAATGTGTGTATCAGTTTGGCTGGGCCATGATTCCCAGTATTGCGTGATTTTCCTATATGTTGTAAATCCGGCTTCTATGATGTTAATGAAGGAGGATGGATGGCAGTTGTGTTAGCAAGGCAGGACTCAGTCTACAAGTTTGGGTTGTGTCTTGAGGCAATCTCTTGAGATACAAAAGAGAGAAGTGAGCTGAGAGACAAGGGAACCTCATGCCACCAAGGAAGCAGTGCCAGAAGCACAGCATGTCCTTTGGACCCTGGGTTCCTGTGCAAAGAAGTTCTTAGTCCAGGGGAGGATTGCTGATAAGGCCGACAGGACGAGAAAGCCTTTCCCTGGAGCCAACGCCCTGAATTTGGACTTTTAGCCTACTTTAATGTGAAGAAATAAATTTATCTTTGTTAAAGCCATCCACTTATTGTATTTCTGTTATAACAGCACTAGATAACTAAGACAGCTCTTAACCACTGCACCACCAGGGCTCCAGCTTCTGGTGTCCAAGGTGCCAAATTTCCTGGAGAGGAAAGTCAGCCATCCGGCTTGGGTTCCCCCACTAGGCAGGGGGTGGATGTTGTAAGACCTGTGGGCCAAACTAGGAAAAAGGGAGGAGTGCGTGTCTTTGGACCAAGGGTGGGCTGCTCTGACCCCATAACAGGCTATAGGGGGAGAAGCTCCCTCCAGCTGGGCCAGTGATTTGGGATGCTCCAAAACATCCCTGGGGACCACTATGGCAGACAAACATTCTGAGAAGGCAGAGACATCAGGTCGAGGCTGGTCTCATATGTGCAGCTGGGAGAGGTGTCTTTGTAAGCAGCTAGCATGTTTCTGTTGCTGTCTTACTCTTATCTGCTGCTGTAGACAGCATTGTTTCAGTCCTTCCCCTGAGGAATATTGAGACCCCAACCCTTGTCTGAACCAACTAAGGCGTAACTTAAAGTAACCAGAGGTAAGGTAGTACATGTTATTGCCTCTCCCAGGACTCCAAAGGAGGTCATTTTCCTACTGAACAGGTTGCCTTGGGCCTTGTTAGAGGCTGCTTCTAACCAGGACACCTCCTTGAGGTAAAAACCAAAACCCACTGCTGTCAAGTTGATTCTGACTCATAGCGACCCTATAGAACAGAGTAGAACTGCCCCATAGGGTTTCCAAAGAGCACCTGGTGGATTCGAACTGCTGACCTTTTGTTCAGCAGCGGTAGCTCTTAACCACTATGCCACCAGGGTTTCCCCTTGAGGTGAAGCAGGAGCTTAAAGTCCTGGGAGAGGGCATGTCAAGGTCTCATTATATAATGACTGAAAAAAAATTTTACCTTCTGCTTTGCTAGAAATCACCTGGAAAGCAATAAAGACAGAAAAAGCAAAAAGAATGAGCCAAGAAGGTGGGGCCAATTCTCAGTTGGAGGAAAAACCCCATCCCATCTCTCACCCTGAGGCCTAGTCTTTCCTTAAGGGCCTTGCCCATGAACCAAATGAGAAAGGGGCTGCCTGGCTGCATAGAATGTATTCGACAGGGAGCTAGCTCCATCTTACAGGGTCTGAAATTAAACCATTGCCTGCCATAACATGGGTTGGAAGAACGGTTTCTCTGCAAAAGACCCTGCAAAATTGATGTGGAAAGTGAGCATGATTCAGGGAGGAGCCTTTGAACCCTGGTCTACATATACATTGTTGATATGGGTTCCCACCATACAGGCCCAGGGTGACTAACAATGAAAACCTTTGCTGTTGTTGCTGTTAGGTGCCATCGAGTCGGTTCGCACTCAAAGCGACCCTGTGCACAACAGAACGAAACACTGCCCGGTCCTGCACCATCCTTACAATCGTTGTTATGCTTGAGCTCATTGTTGCAGCCACTGTGTCAATCACCTCGTTGAGGGTCTTCCTCTTTTCCACTGACCCTGTACTCTGCCAAGCATGATGTTCTTCTCCAGGGACTGATCCCTCCTGACAACATGTCCAAAGTATGTAAGACACAGTCTCGCCATCCTTGCCTCTAAGGAGCATTCCGGTCACACTTCTTCCAAGACAGATTTGTTTGTTCTTTTGGCAGTCCGTGGTATATTCAATATTCTTTGCCAACACCACAATTCAAAGTCGACTCTTCTTCGGTCTTCCTTATTCATTGTCTAGCTTTCACATGCATATGATGTGATTGAAAATACCATGGCTTCGGTCAGGCGCACCTTAGTCTTAAGGGTGACATCTTTGCTCTTCAACACTTTGAAGAGGTTCTTTGCAGCAGATTTGCCCGATGTAATGTGTCTTTTGATTTCTTGACTGCTGCTTCCATGGCTGTTGATTGTGGATCCAAGTAAAATGAAATCCTTGACAACTTCACTCTTTTCTCCGTTTATCATGATGTGGCTCATTGGTCCAGTTGTGAGGATTTTTGTTTTCTTTATATTGAGATGTAATCCATACTGAAGGCTGTGGTCTTTGATCTTCATTAGTAAGTGCTTCAAGTCCTCTTCACTTTCAGCAAGCAAGGTTATGTCATCCGCATAAAGCAGGTTGTTAATGAGTCTTCCTCCAATCCTGATGCCACGTTCTTTTTCATATAGTCCAGTTTCTCGTATTATTTGTTCAGCATACAGATTAAATAGACATGGTGAAAGAATACAAACCTGACTTACACTTTTCCTGACCTTAAGCCAATCAGTATCCCCTTGTTCTGTCCAAACAACTGCCTCTTGATCTATGTAAACGTTCCTCATGAGCACAATTAAGTGTTCTGGAATTCCCATTCTTCACAGTGTTATCCATAGTTTGTTATGATCCACACAGTCGAATGCCTTTGCATAGTCAACAAAACAAAGGTAAACATCCTTCTGGTATTCTCTGCTTTCAGCCAGGATCCATCTGACATCAGCAATGATATCCCTGGTTCCATGTCCTCTTCTGAAACCAGCCTGAATTTCTGGCAGTTCCCTGTTGATACAGTGCTGCAGCCGTTTTTGAATGATCTTCAGCAAAATTTTGCTTGCGTGTGATATTAATGATATTGTTGTATAATTTCCACATTTGGTTGGATCACCTTTCTTGGGAATAGGCATAAATATGAATCTCTTCCAGTCAGTTGGCCAGGAAGCTGTCTTCCATATTTCTTGGCATAGACAAGTGAGCACCTCCTGTGCTGCATCTGTTTGTTGAAACATGTCAATTGATATTCCATCAATTCCTGGAGTCTTGTTTTTCTCCAATGCCTTCAGAGCAGCTTGGACTTCTTCCTTCAGTACCATCAGTTCCTGATCATATGCCACCTCTTGAAATGGTTGAACATCGACTAATTCTTTTTGGTATAATGACTCTGTGTATTCCTTCCATCTTCTTTTGATGCTTCCTGAGTCATTTAATATTTTCCCCATGGAATCCTTCACTATTGCAACTCGAGGCTTGAATTTTTTCTTCAGTTCTTTCAGCTTGAGAAACACCGAACATGTTCTTCCCTTTTGGTTTTCCATCTCCAGCTCTTTGCACATGTCATTATAATACTTTACTTTGCCTTCTCGAGAGGCCCTTTGAAACCTTCTGTTCAGTTCTTTTACTTCATCAATTCTTGCTTTTGCTTTAGCTGCTCGAAGCTCAAGAGCGAGTTTCAGAGTCTCCTCTGACATCCATCTTGGTCTTTTCTTTCTTTCCTGTCTTTTCAGTGACCTCTTGCCTTCTTCACGTATGATGTCCTTGATGTCGTTCCACAATTCGTCTGGTCTTTGGTCACTAGTGTTCAATGTGTCAAATCTATTCTTGAGATGGTCTCTAAATTCAGGTGGGATATACTCAAGGTCATATTTTGGCTCTCCTGGACTTGCTCTCATTTTCTTCAGTTTCAGCTTGAACTTGCACATGAGCAATTGATGATCTGTTCCACAGTCAGCCCCTGGCCTTGTTCTGACTGATGATATTGAGCTTTTCCATCGTCTCTTTCCACAGATGTAGTCTATTTGATTTCTGTGTGTTCTATCTGCCGAGGTCCATGTGTATAGTCGCCGTTTATGTTGGTGAAAGAAGGTATTTGCAATGAAGAAGTCATTGGTCTTGCAAAATTCTATCATTCGATCTCCGGCATTGTTTCTATCACCAAGGCCATATTTTCCAACTACTGATTCTTCTTCTTTGTTTCAAATTTTCGCATTCCAATAGCCAGTAATTATCAATGCATCTTGATTGCCTGTTCTATCAATTTCAGACTGCAGCAGCTGATAAAAATCTTCTATTTCTTCATCTTCGGCCCTAGTGGTTGGTGCGTAAATTTGAATAATAGTTGTATTAACTGGTCTTCCTTGTAGGTGTTTGGATATTATCCTATCACTGACAGCGTTGTACTTCAAGATAGATCTTGAAACGTTCTTCTTGACTATGAATGCAACACCACTCCTCTATGAGTTGTCATTCCCAGCATAGTAGACTGTATGATTGTCCAATTCAAAATGACCAATACCAGTCCATTTCAGCTCACTAATGCCTAGGATATCGATGTTTATGCTTTCCATTTCATTTTTGACGATTTCCAATTTTCCTGGATTCATACTTCATACATTCCAGGTTCCGATTATTAATGGATGTTTGCAGCTGTTTCTTCTCATTTTGAGTCATGCCACATCAGCAAATGAAGGTCCCGAAAGCTTTACTCCATCCACATCATTAACATCGACTCTACTTTGAGGAGGCAGTTCTTCCCCAGTCATCTTCTGAGTGCCTTCCAACCTGGGGGCTCATCTTCCAGCACTATATCAGACAATGTTCCGCTGCTATTCATAAGGTTTTCACTGGCTAATGCTTTTCAGAAGTAGACTGCCGGGGTCCTTCTTCCTAGTCTGTCTTAGTCTGGAAGCTCAGCTGAAACCTATCCTCCATGGGTGACCCTGCTGGTATCTGAATACCAGTGGCATAGCTTCCAGCATCACAGCAACACACAAGCCCCCACAGTATGAAAAACTGACAGACATGTGGGGGATGAAAACCTCAGTAGAGGCCAAAATCTCCTCTGTCAGCTGGGGATATTACAACGGGTGTATAAGGCAACAGGTGGTATGTGGCATGATAATTTAGCAAGCTTGAAGGAGACTGACATGAGTCCTGAGTCCACCCAATTGTTTCTCAGGGGGACTCCTGATAAATATGTCTTCCTTTCTAACAATGAGGGCTAATACTAAAACAATTCAAGAGACCATAGATGCAATGGATTTAATAGAAGTTCATGAAAGACAAACTCAGAGTCAAGTTTGGGCTATTAATCCTACTAACAGTGCCCTGTCTGATCTATACCAAAATTACTATCAACAGGGAAGTTGCCTCCCTTCTAGCCCAAAGAGACCAATTACAGCCACACCCCCACTTAAGTGTGAACCCAGAGATAAACAAGAGAGGTTATGTTGGACCCTAAGGAACAAGGAAGTCCCAAATCAGATGATGTCTGAAAAATAATTGGAGCAATTGTAATACTTGCTAGGGTTAGATTATAACTCATGACAGGCTTCTCCTCTGGTGACAGCACCCCAGCCCCCACCCACCCACCCCCCGTTCCCAATCTCTGGCAAGACGGACAATTGCCATTTTACCACATTAACTATAGTATGGTTTTAAAAAAAGTCACTAGCTAGCTCTTCTAGACACAGGTGCCCACATATTCCTAATCCCAGAAATCACTCATGTCTTAAAGGGACCCATCCAAGAGATAACTGGCTTGGGAGGAAGAATAATCAAAAAAGTAGTTATTTAGCTATTAAAATTGCACCTGTTTTGCAAAAGGATGACTCTGTTCCTGGTTCCCCTCTGAGATCACCCCACTTCTACATTATTGAAATAGACTTCCCTCATGGAACAAGCCTAAACCTTTTACATTATTGGTGGGTGCTGCCAGTGGGAATCTTCCTCTGTCTGTATGGGAGGTAAATACAACATAGTACTGAATATAAGACAAGGCATTAAAGGCTTATGGCCAATCTTAGCTGACTTAATTAAAAAAAAAAGGAGTACTGATTTCTACCATCTCACCTTTCAATTCCCTAGTATGGCCTGTTGTTAAATCCACTACTAATGGAGGCTAACTATAGACTACAGAGAATGAAATAAAACTGTTCCTTTTATTAGAGCACCTCTACAAGATATCATCACCCTAATGGATGACATTCAGAATAACATGGGTAAATGGTTTGGAGTTGTAGACTTGGTTAACATGCTCTATTCAGTGAAAATTTCAAAGGAGGGTTGACCACAATTTGCCTTCACCTTTGAAAGTCAACAGTACACATTTTCCAATGGCTTATGGGGTACATAAACATCTCTGTGATTGCACATGGGCTTTGTAGACAGGACCTATGTTATTGCCCCACACTTTTCCACCAGAAAGTCAGCTTTAGCATTATATCAATGACATCCTGCTCACTGGACCTGACCAAGATAGGATCCAGTTAATATTGGAGGTGTCTTGCAGGCCCTCACAACTGTGAGTAAATACCTCAAGGAGAGAGGATGAGCAATTGCCCCATATAAGGTCCCTCCTAGTCTGTTAACTATGTTTAGAACTTATAAGAGCAAACTATACCCAATCCCCTAAAAGACAAGCTCCAACCACCTGCATTGGTAAAGGAGGCCCAACATTTGGTAGAAATGTTTGGATTTTGGTGCCAACACAACTCTCATCTCCAATATTTACTGGCTTCTATCTATCAAGTCACGCATGTCTTCCACTTTTCAGTGATGACTTGAGCAACAACAGGCACTAGATAAAGTAAAGAATGCTATTACTTGGGCTCTCTCACTAATGCCCCAGGGAAGGACTTACAACTAGAAGTTTTGGCCAACCCAGAATTTGCTCCTTGGAGACTTTGGATCAAATGGACAGGTAAACATCTATCTACGGGCTTTTGGTGTAAGTGGCTCTCAAACTCAGCTCAAAGGTATATGTCACTAGAGAGACAACTCCTGGCAGCATACTGGGCACTTATCTAAACTGGGACCTTATCAAGGCAGAGTCAATTATCCTAGAAACTGAAATTCCCATTATGCCCTGCAAAAAGCTTCCCCTTATATTGGATCAATAACAGAGACCTCCTTATTAAAGTGGAAATGGTATCTACAGGATCAAGTTAAACCTGACCCTCCCAGAGTGTTACAACTCCTTGAGGAAATATCCACACACTCAGACACTAAAGTTAACTCGCCAAAACTCCCAGAAATGCCTGTGCCTCTTGTTCAATGGGGACTGGAGGTAGAATGGTCAGAACTCTCAAAACAAGAAAAATAATGGTTTTTTTTACAGATGGAGAGAACACTAGGCATAAGGGAGCCAGACAACAGACAGCTGCAGTCTATCTTCCCTATTCAAATATTCCAATTTCTGTACAAGAGATAACCCAAAGCAACGAATGGGCTGAACTGCATGCAATACTCCCAATATTAGAAAATGTCTTCGATAAACATTTTCATAAAATCCGTATTTTTGCTGACTCCTGGTTGGTAGTTAAAGGGCTGACTACTTGGTCGAAACTTTAAAAAATTAAGGGCTGGAAAGTACAAGGCTGAGATATTTGGGATAACGAGTTGTAGGGGAAAATCATCACACTGGCTCCCATTCTGCCTATCTTGGTGCACCATACTTTGGCTCAAACCAAACAAGACAGGCAGGAGGGCTGATACAGTACAAAAGCTGATGAACTAAGCAAACCACCAAGGTAGATAAGCGCCTTGGAGGAGGAAGTACACAGAACTTTGTTATGAGCCATTCTTACCATTCTGTTGGGGGATGCCTGAGAGATCAGGGCATTTGGGCATCATGGGGTTATGAAAATAGATTCTTTAAAAAAAATTTTTTGTGGTAAAATATAGATAGCAAAACATTTCCCATTTTAACCATTTTAAATGCACAATTCGGTGACAATAATTCCATTCACCATGCTGTAAAATCATTACTACTTTTCATTTCCAATTTTTTTTATCACACTTAACAGAGACTCACTGCCCCTTAAATAATAACTCCTTTCCTTCTCTCAGCCATCCCTGTTAACCACTAATAAACTTTGGTCGCTGTACATTTGCCTATGCTAGATATTTTATACAGTGATATCATACGATATTTGTCCTTTTGTGTGCATTGCATTCAGCATGATATTTTCAAAGTTCATCCATGATGCAGCATGTACAGAACTTCATTTCTATTTGTATGGATATACCACATTTTGTTTATTCATTCAGCAGTTGATAGATATTTAGATTGTTTCCATCATTTGGCTATTATGAATATTGCTGCAGTGAACATTGGTGTTCAAGTATCTGTTTATGTTCCTGCTTTCAATTCTTTTGGGTATATACCTACGAATGGAATTACTGGGTCACATGGTAAATCTATGTTTAACTTTCTGCGGAACCACCAAACTTTTTCCACAGTGGCTGCATCATTTTACAATCCCATTAACAATGTATAAGGGTTCCAATTTCTCCAAATCTTTTCCATTTTTTTTGATAATAGTCATCTGGGTGGGTATGAAGTGGTATCTCATTTTCATTTTGATCTGCATTTCCCTCCTGACTTATGATAATAGGATTTTTTCATGTGCTTGTGTTCATGTGCTTGTATATTTTCTTTGGTGAAATGTCTATCCAAGTCCTTTACCATTTTTTGGTTGGGTTTTCCTCTTTTCATTAAGTTGTTGTAGTTCTTTATATATTCTAGATACTAAACCCTTATTAGATGTATGGTTTCCAAGTATTTTCTCCCAATCCATGGGTTGTCTTTTTACTTTGTTGTTAAAGTCCTTTGATAAACAAAAGTTTTTAATTTGTCTATTTAATCTTTTGCTGCTCCTGCTTTTGGTGTCATACCTAAAAACTCATTGTTCAAAACTAATGGGCCAGAAGGCAAGAGGATACCAAGCAATAATAGCTGGTTAAAACCTAGGAAGATAAGGGTAAATTTCAAAGCAACCACAAAGAAAGTTAACAAACCTACTCATCCAAATAAAGAAGAAAAACATAAAGTCTCAATAAAAACAAAATCCACGAAAACAAAAGAAATGAAAAAGAAATCCACAAACAAAAGGAACTCAGCACAGGAGAGTAAGAGGAACAAAGAAAACATTGGAACCACATAATGACAGCAATAAACTCACACTTATCAATAATTGCACTGAATGTAAATGGCCTAAATGCACCCATAAAAAGACACAGAGAGACAGAATGGATTAAAAAACAGGATCCATCAATATGCTGTCTACGAGAGATACACCTTAGAAACAAAGACATGAAATTACCAAAAATCAAAGGATGGAAAAAAAAACAATCAAGAAAGTAACTACTGAAAAAGAGCAGGAGTGGCAATACTAATCTCTGATAAAATAGACTTTGAAACAAAATCAACCATAAAAGACAAAAAAGGGCACTATATAACGATTAAAGGGGTGATCCATCACAAAGACTTCACCATAATAAACATCTATGCACCCAATGACAGGGCTCCATAATGCATAAAATAAGCTCTCACAGCACTGAAAAGAGAAATTGACAGTTCCACAATAATAGTAGGAGATTTCAACACACCACTCTTGGTAAAGGACTGAACATCCAGAAAGAAACTCAACAAAGATACAGAAGAGCTAAAGGGTACAATCTGTAAACTTCACCTCACAGACATATTTAAAACACTCCACCCACCAACTGCAAAATACACATTTTTTTCCAATCCACATGGAACGTTCTCCAAAATAGACCACATCTTAGACCACAGAGCAACCCTCAACAAAATCCAAAACACTGAAATAATACAAAGTATCTTCTCTGACCACAATGCCATCAAAATAGAAATTAATGAAAAGAAGGGCAAGGGAAAAAAAATCAATTACAAGGAAACTGAATAACACCCTGCTTAAAAACCACTAGGTAACAGAAGAAATCAGAGATGAAATTAAAAAAAATTCCTAGAATCAAAAAAAAAAAAAATTTTTTTTTTTTTTTTAGAATCAAAAGAGAATGAAAACACATCATACCAAACCCTTTGGGACACAGCAAAGGCAGTGCTCAGAGGTCAATTTACAGCAAAAGATGCACACACCAACAAAGAAGGAAGAGACAAAATCAAAGTATTAGCTACACAACTTGAACAAATAGAAAGAGAACGGTAAAAGAAGCCCACAGCCATCAGAAGAAAGGAAATAATAAATATCAAAGCAGAAAAAAATGATCTAGAGAATAGAAAAACAATAGAATCAACAAAACCAAAAGTTGGTTCTTTGAAAGGATCAAGAAAATCAACAAACCACTGGCCAAACTGACAAAAGAAAGACAGGAGATGATGCAAATAACCTAAATAAGAAATGAAATGGGGGATATTACAACAGACCCAACAGAAATAAAAAGGAATCATAGCACAGTATCATGAGAAACTATATACTCCAACAAATTTGAAAACCTAGAGGAAATGGACAAATTTCTAGAAGCACATGACCTACCCAAACGAACACAAAATGACCTTGAAAATCTGAACAGACCCATAACAAGAGAAGAGATTGAAAAAGTAATAAAAACACTCCCAACAACAACAAAAAAAGCCCTTGCCCAGATGGCTTTACTGGAGAATTCTACCAAACATTCAGAGAAGATCTTATGCAATTACTACTCAAAGTATTTCAGAACATAGAAACGGAAATCATACTTCTGAATTCATTCTATGAAGCCAGCAGAACGCTGATACCAAAACCAAGTAAAGACTCCACAATGAAAGAAAATAATGGACCAATATCTCTCATGAATATAGATGCAAAAATTCACAACACAATTCTAGCCAACACAATTCAGCATAGTATAAAAAAAATACACCATGACCAAGTAGGATTCATACCAAATATGTAAGGATGGTTCTACATTAGAAAATTAATCAACATAATCCACCACATAAATAAAAGGAAAGAAAAGAATCACATGATCATCTCAATTGACGCAGAAAAGGCATTTGACAAAGTCCAACACCAATTCCTGATAAAAACTCTCAATAAAATAGGTACAGAAGGGAAATTTTTCAGCATAATAAAAAACATGTATGCGAAACCAACAGCCGAGATCCTTCTTAATGGAGAGAGGGTGAAACCATTCCCCTTGAGAACAGGAACAAGACAAAGATGCCCTTTATCACCACTCCTATTTAACAGTGTGCTGGAAGTCCTAACTAGAGCAATAATGCAAGAAAAAGAAATAAAAGGCATCCAAATTGGTAATGAAGTAGTTAAGCTGTACCTATTTGTGGATAATATGATACCATACATAGAAAACCCAAAAGACTCCAAGAGAAAACTGCTGGAACTAATAGAAAGATTCAGCAGATTAGCAGGAAACAAAATAAACATACAAAAATCTGCTGAGGTGAGGCAGGGCCAAGATAGCAGAATAGCCAGATGCTTCTGGCTATCCCTCTTACAACAAAGACCCAAAAAAACAAGTGAAGTGATTATGTTTATGACAAGCTATGAGCCCTGAACATCAAAGGCAAAGTTAGAAAACAGACTAAGTGGGAGGTAGAGAGGGAGAGACAGTTCAGAAGCAGAGAGGAGTTGCCGGCCCTGAAATGCCAGGATCCCTTGGGCACCATTCCTGGGAGTGGCTGTGGCAGGCTGGTAGTAGCCTTTGGATGCAGTTTCCTCAGGGAGAAGCAACCAGTTGTACAACTTACTCACACAAATCAGAAATTCAGAAGACTAACAATAAAATTATAGAGTTAGACACCTCAATAGAAAGTCAGAGGAGCAGAATTGAGCAAGTGGAAGGCAGAACTGGAGAGCTTGAAGATAAAGCACTTGGCACCAATATATTTGAAGAAAACTCAGATAAAAGAATTTTAAAAAATGAAGAAAACTTAAGAATCATGTGGGACTCTATCAAGAGAAATAACCTATGAACGATTGGAGTGCCAGAAGAGGGAGGAATTAACAGAAAATACAGAAAGAATTCTTGAGGATTTCTTGGCAGAAAAATACCTGATATCATGAAAGATGAGACGCTATCTATCCAAGATGCTCATCAAACTCCACATAAGGTAGGTTTTAAAAGAAAGTCACCAAGACATATTATAATCAAACTAGAAGAACCAAAGATAAAGAGAGAATTTTAAGAGCAGCCAGGATAAACAAAAGCTCACCTACAAATGAGAGTCAATATGAATAAGCTCCGACTACTCGGCAGAAACCATGCAACCAAGAAGGCAGTGGGATGACTTATATAAAGCACTGAAGGAAAAAAATTGCCAGCCAAGAGTAATACATCCAGCAAAACTGTCTCTCAAATATGAAGGTGAAATTAGGACATTTTCAGATAAACAGAAGTTTAGGAAATTCATAAAAACCAAACCAAAACTACAAGAAATATGAAAGGGAGTTCTCTGGTTAGAAAATCAATAATGTCAGATATCAACCCAAGACTAGAACACTGGACAGAGCAACCAGATGTCAACCCAGACAGGAAAATCGCAAAAATAAATCAAGATTAAAAAAAGCTCAAAAGAGAGAACCAGTGATGTTATCATGTAAAAGAAGACAACATTAAAACAATAAAGATTTTTTTAAGAAATGTAGTCATAGATATTCACATGGAGAGGAAGACAAGGCAATATAAAGAAATAAAAGTTAGGTTTAAACTTAGAAAAACAGGGGTAAATCTTAAGGTAACCCCCAAGGAGACTAACTATCCTACACATCAAAATAAAATACAAGAAAAAAATAAAGACTCAGTCAAAACAAAATCAACAACAATGAAGAAGAGGAAAAGAAAATATATAAAGATAAACTACTCCGCACAAAAAATTAAGTGGGGAAAAAACCGTCCACAACAAACAAAAAAGACATTAAAATGATAGCACTAAATTCATACCTATCCATAATTATGCTGAATGTAAATGGACTAAGTGCACCAATAAAGAGACAGAGAGTGGTGGAAATGGATTAAAAAACATGATCCATCTATATGTTGTCTACGAGAAACATACCTTAGAGACACAAATTAAACTCAAAGGGTGGAAAAAATATATCAAGGAAACAATAATCATAAAAAAGCAGGAGTGGCAATATTAATTTCTGACAAAATAGACTTTAAAGTTAAATCCATCAGAAAGGATAAGGAAGAATACTATATAATGATTAAAGGGACAATACACCAAGAAGATATAACCATATTAAATATTCATGTACCCAATGACAAGGCTGCAAGATACATAAAACAAACTCTAACAGCACTGAAAAGTGAGATAGAAAGCTCAACAATTATAGTAGGAGACTCCAACACATCACTTTCAGGGAAGGACAGGACAACCAGAAAGAAGCTCAATAAAGACACAGAAGATCTAAATGCCATAACCAACCAACTTGACCTTATAGACATATACAGAACATGACGCCCAACAGCAGTCAAGTATACTTTCTTTTCCAGTGCACATGGAACATTCTCTGGAATAGACCACATATTAGATCATAAAACAAGCCTTAGCAGAATCCAAAACATTGAAATATTACAAAGCATCTTTTCTGACCATAAGGCCATAAAAGCAGAAATCAATAACAGGAAAAGCAGGGAAAATAAATCAAACACTTGGAAACTGAACAATACCCTGCTCAAAAAAGACTGGGTTACAGAAGACATTAAGGACGGAATAAAGAAATTCAGAGAATCCAATGAGAATGAAAACACTTCCTATCAGAACCTTTGGGACATAGTGAAAGCAGTGTTTCGAGGTCAGTTTACATCAATAAATGCACACATACAAAAAGAAGAAAGGGCCAAAATCAAAGAATTATCCCTACAACCTGAACACATAGAAAGAGAGCAACAAAAGAAACCCACAGGCACCAAAAGAAAACAAATAATAAAAATTAGAGCTGAACTAAACAAAATAGAAAACGAAAAACAATTGAAAGAATTAATAAGACCAAAAGCTGTTTTTTTGAAAAAATCAACAAAATTGATAAACCATTGGCCAAACTGGCAAAAGAAAAACAGGAGAGGAAGCAAATAACCTGAATAAGAAATGAGATGGGTGATATTACAGCAGACCCAACTGAAATTAAAAGAATCATGTCAGATTACTATGAAAAATTGTACTCTAACAAATTTGAAAACCTAGAAGAAATGGATGAATTTCTAGAAACACATTACCTACCTACACTAACACAGAGCTAGAACAACTTAATAGACCCATAACAAAAGAAGAGATTGAAAAGGTAATCAAAAAACTCTCAACAACAAAAAAGCCCTGGCCTGGATGGCTTCACTGCAGAGTTCTACCAGGCTTTCAGAAAAGAATTAATATCACAACTACTAAAGGTATTTCAGAGCATAGAAAAAGAAGGAATACTCCCATGCTCGTTCTGTGAAGCCAGCATATTCCTGATACCAAAGCCAGGTACAGACACCACAAAAAAAAGAGAAAATTACAGACCTATATCCCTCATGAACTTAGATGCAAAAATCCTCAACAAAATTCTAGCCAATAGAATTCAACAACATTCCAAAAAAAATAATTCCCCATTACCAATTAGAATTCATACCAGATATGCAGGGATGGTTCAACATTAGAAAAACAATTAACGTAATCCATCATATAAATGAAACAAAAGACAAGAATCACATGATTTTATCAATTTATGCAGACAAGGCATTGGACAAAGTCCAAAACCCATTCATGATAAAAACTCTCAGCAAAATAGGAATAGAAGGAAAATTCCTCAACATAACAAAGGGCATTTCTACAAAGCCAACAGCCAACATCATCCTGAATGGAGAGAGCCTGAAAGCATTCCCCTTGAGTTCAGGAACCAGGGAAGGATGCCCTTTAACACCGCTTTTATTTGACATTGTGCTGGAGGTCCTAGCCCCGGCAATTAGGCTAGATAAAGAATTAAAGGCACCCAGATTGGCAAGGAAGAAATAAAAGTATCTCTATTTGTAGATGACATGATCTTAGACACAGAAAACCCTAAAGAATCCTCAAGAAAACTTGTGAAACTAATAGAAGAGTTCAGCAGAGCATCAGGATACAAGATAAACATACAAAAATCAGTTGGATTCCTCCACACCAACAAAAAGAACATCGAAGAGGAAATCACCAAATCAATGCCATTTACAGTAGCCCCCAAGAAGATAAAATACATAGGAATAAATCTTACCAGAGATGTAAAAGACCTATACAAAGAAAACTACAAGACACTAACTACTTCAAGAAACTGAGAGAACTACATAAGTGGAAAAACATACCTTGCTTATGGATAGGAAGACTGAACATTGTAAAAAAAATGTCTATTCTACCAAAAGTGATCTATAGATACAATGCAATCCTGATCCAAATTCCAGTGACATTTTTAATGCGATGGAGAAACAAATCACTAACTTCATATGGAGAGGAAAGAGGCCCCGGATAATTAAAGCACTAATGAAAGAGAAGAACAAAGTGGGAGGCCTTACTCTACCTGATTTTGAACCTATTATACCGCCATAGTAGTCAAAACATCCTGGTAATGGTACAACAACATATACATAGACCAACGGAACAGAATTGAGAACCCAGATATAAATCCATCCACTTATGGTCACCTGATCTTCAACAGGGCTCATAATCCATCAAATGGGGAAAAGACAGTTATTTAACAAATGCTGCTGGCAAAACTGGATGTCCATCTGCAAAAAATGAAACAGGATCCATACCTCACATCATATACAAAAACTAATTAAAAATGGATCAAAAACCTAAATATAAAGTCAAAAACTATGAAGTTCATAAAGGAAAAAATAGGATCAGTGCAAGAGACCCTAATACACGGCATTAAAAGGGTACAAACCACAACCAACGACACACGAACTCCAGAGAATAAGCTAGATAATGGGGTTATTCTAAAAATGAAACACTTATGCTCATCCAAAGACTTCACCAAAAGAGTAAAAAGATTACCTACAGACTGGGAAAAAGTTTTTGGCTATGACAATTCACAACATACAGGAAAATTGTACAGTACCAGGAATCATGGCCTAGCCCAATTGATACAAACGTTTTTGAGGGGACATAATCCAATCCATGTCAGGCCTGATGAGGAGTTCCTTATGATCAGTTGACTGAGGAAGAGAAAATTTCTGCCTGGTTTACAGATGGTTCTGTTTGATATGCAGGCACCACTTGAAAGTGGACAGCAGCAGCATTACATCCCCCCTCTGGAATCTGCCTGAAGGCCAGTGGTACAGGGAAATCTTCCCAATGGGAAGTCACCTGGTTATTCACTTTGCTTCAAAGGAGAAATGGTCATATATGCAATTGTATACTGATTCATGGGCTGTAGCGAGTGGTTTGGCTGAATGGTCAGGGACTTGACAAGAACATGATTGGAAAATTGGAGACATGGAGGTATACTGGTGAAGAGGTATATGGATAAACCTATCGATGAGTCAAAGAAGTGAAGATATTTGTGTTCATGTGTATACTCACCAAAAGATGACTTTGGCAGAGGAGGATTTTTACCATCAAGTGGATACACGTTCTGGTGAAACCAGTCATCATTTCTCCCCCAACAACACCAGTCATTGCCCAATGGGCTCATGAACAAAGTGGCCATAGTGGCTGGGATGGAGGTTGTGCCTGAGATCAGTAACATGGACTTTCAATCACCAAGGCTACAGCCATTGCTGAGTGCCCAATTTGCCAGCAGCAGAGAACAACACTGAGTCCCTGATATGGCACCTTTCCTCAGGGGAGTCAACCAACAACCTGGTGGTAGGTTAATTACATTGGACCATTCCCATTATGGAAAGGGTAGTGTTTTCTTTTTACTGGAACAGACAAGTACTCTGGATACGAATTTGCCTTCTCTGCACACAATGTTTCTGCTGAAACTACCATCTGCAGAAACTACCATCTGCAGACTCACAGAATGCCTTATCCACCATCATGGTATCCCACACAGCAACACCTCAGATCAATGGATTCATTTCACAGTAATGAAGTGCAGCAATGGGCCCATACTCACAGAATTTACTGGTTTTACCATGTTCCCACCACGTGTCTGCCAGTTTGTCATACTATGGCGGCTTGTGTGATGCTGTGATACTGGAAGCTTAGCCACTGGTGTTTCAAAAAGCAGTGGGGTCACTGTTGGTGGAGAGGGTTCAACAGAGCTTCCAGACTAAGACAGACTAGGAAGACCTGGCAGTCTACCTCTGAAAAAACTGCCCAGTGAAGACCTTATGAATACAAGGAGAACTGTTCCTGATATAGTGTCAGCAGATAACCCCCTCATGGTGGAAGGCATTCAAAATATGACTGGGATATGTTATAGAGAACCCAGAGGACTCCACAAGAAAACTGCTAGAACTAATAGAAAGATTCAGAAGAGTAAAAAAAAAGCAGGATACAAAATGGACAAAGAAAAATCAGTTAGATTCCTAAACACCAATAAACAGAATTACAAAAAGGAAATAAGGAAAGCAATACCTTAAAAAAATGAGATACTTAGGAATAAAACTAGCCAGGGAAGTAAAGAACCTATACAAAGAATACTACAAAATACTACTGCAAGAAACCAAACGAGACCTACATAAATAGAAAAACATACTATGTTTATGGGTAGGTAGACTCAACAGCATAGGCGAAAATGTCAGTTCTACCCAAATCAATCTACAAATACAATGTAATCTCAATCCAGATACCAACAGCATTCTTTAACAAGATGGAAAAAAGTAATCATTAACTTTATATGAAAAGGAAAGAGGCCCCGGGTAAGTAAAGCACTATTGAAGAAGAAGAATAAAGTAGTAGGCCTCACAGTACCTGACTTCAGCACCTACTGTACGGCTATGAAAGTCAAAATAGCTTGGTACTGATACAATGACAGACACATTGACCAATGGGACAGAATTGAGAACTCAGGTGCAAATCCATCCACCTATGGTTATCTGATTCTTGACAAAGGCCCAAAGTCCATTAAATGGGGACAAGACATTCTTTTTAACAGAGTTGACAAAACTGAACGTCCATCTGTAAAAAAAAAAAAAAAAAAAGAAACAGGACCCATACCTCACACTATACACAAAAACTAATTCAAAATGGTTCGAAGACCTAAACGTAAAGCCCAAAACTATAAAGATCATGAACGAAAAAATAGGGTCAAAGCTAGAGGCCCTAATACACAGCATAAATAGGATGAAAACCATAACTAACAACACAGACTCCAGAAGATAAGCTAGATAACTGGAATCTTCTAAAAATTAAACACTTATGTTCATCAAAAGACCTCGCCAAAAGAGTAAAAAGAGAACCTACAGACTGGGAATAAAATTTTGGCTATGACAAATCCGACAAAGGTTTAATCTCTAAAAATCTATAGAATACTTCAATATTTTGATAACAAGAAGACAAATAATCCAATTAAAAAATGGGTAAAGGATATGAACAGACACTTTACCAAAGAAGACATTTAGGCGGCTAACAGACATATGAGGAAATGTTCATGATCACTAGCCAGTAGAGAAATGCAAATCGAAACTACAATGAGATACCAAGTCATCTCAACATTACTGGCACGGATCAAAAAAATAGAAAATATCAAATGTTGGAGAGGCTGCGGGGAGCTTGGAACTCTTACGCACTGCTGATGGGAATGTAAAATGGTACAACTATTTTGGAAACGATATGGTACTTCCTTAAAAAGCTAGAAATACAAATATCATATAATCCAGCAATCCCATTCCCAGGAATATATCCTAGAGAAATAAGAGCCATCACATGAATAGACATATGCACACCCGAGTTCATTGCAGCATTATTCACAATAGCAAAAAATGGAAACAACCTAAGTGCCCATCAACAGATGAATGGATAAACAAACTATGGTACATACTCACAATGGGACACTATACAACAATAAAGAACAATGAAGAATCTGTCAAACATCTGACAACACAGATGAACCTGGAGAGCATTATGCTGAGTGAAATAAATCAATCACAAAAAACAAATGCTGTATGAAACCACTATTATAAAAATTCTGTGTGGTTTACACACAGAAAGAAACAATCTTTGATGGTTACTAGGGAAGGGAGTGGTGGGGAAGGAAAACCACTGACAAGACAATAGGTAGGTGGTAACTTTGGTGAAGGGTAAGACAGTTCACGATACTGGGGAAGTCAGTACAACTTGACCAAGGCAAGATCATGGAAACTTCATAGACATATCCAAGCCACCTTTTATCTTACAAGAGATGAAAGGGAAGCAAGCAGAGAACTGGGGACCTCATATCTCCAAGAAAGTAGTGCCAGGAGCAGAGTGTGTCTTTTGGACCCAATGTCCCTGAAAAGAGAAGCTTCCAGTCTAGGGGAAGACTGATGAGAAGGCCGACAGAGAGAAAAAGCCTTCCCCTGGAGCTGACGCCCCGAATTTGGACTTTTAGCCTACTTTACTGTGTGGAAATAAACTTCTCTTTTTTAAAACCATCCACTTGTGGTATTTCTGTTATAGCAGCACTAGATGACCAAGACAATGTTCTACATCCTACTTTGGTGAGTAGCATCTGGGGTCTTAAAAGCTCGTGAGTGGCCATCTAAGATACTCCACTGGTCCCACCCTATCCGGAGCAAGGGAGAATGAAGAAAACCAAAGATACAAGGGAAAGATTAGTCCAAAGGACTAATGGACCACAACTATCACAGCCACCACCAGACTGAGTCCAGCACAACTACATGGTACCTGGCTACCACCACTGACTGCTCTGACAGGGATCACAATATAGGGTCCTGGACAGAGCTGGAGATAAATGTATAACAAAATTCTAACTCACACACACACACACACAAAAGATCAGACTAAATAGTCTGACAGAGACTGGAGGAACCCCAAGAGTGTGGCACCTGGACACACTTTTAATTCAGTACTGAAGTCACTCCTGAGGTTCACCCTTCAGACAAAGATTTGACAGTCCTATAAAGCAAAATGAGACTAAATGGGCATGCCAGCCCACGGGCAAGGATAAGAAGGCAGGAGAGGACAGGAAAGCTGATAACGAGGAACCTGAGTTTGAGAAATTGAGAGTGTTGACATGTTGTATGGTTGGCAAACAGTGTCACAAAACAGCATGTGTATTAAATGTTTAATGAGAAACTAATTTGCTCTGTAAACCTTCATCTAAAGTACAATTTAAAAAAAGAAAGAAAGGAAAATATGACAGAGGAAAAGCTGCCTCCTCAAAGTAGAGTTGACCTAAATCATGTGGATGGAGTCAACCTTTGTGACCTTCATCTGCTGATGTGGCATGACTCAAAATGAGAAGAAATAGCTGCAAATATCCATCAATAATTGGAACATGGAATTTATGAAGTACGAATCTAAGAATATTGGAAATCATCAAAAATGAGATGGAATGCATAAACATCAATATCCTAGGCTTTAGTGAGCTGAAATGGACAATCATATGGTCTACTCTGCTGAGAATGAGAAATTTAAGAGGAATAGTGTCCCGTTCATTGTCAAAAAGAACATTTCAAAATCTATTCTGAAGTACAATGCTGTCAGTGATAGGATAATATCCATATGTCTACAAGGGAAACCAGTTAAGGCAACTTTTTTTCAAATTTACACATCAAACACTAAGGCCAAAGATGAAGAAATGGAAGATTTTTACCAACTTCTGCAGCCTGAAAATTATCAAACGTGCAATCTCGATGCATTGATAATTACTGGTGATTGGAATGCAAAAAGCTGGAAACAAGAAGGATTGGTAGTTAGAAAATATGGCATTGGCAAGAGAAACAGCACCAGAGATCGCACGATAGAATTTTTTAAGAACAACTACTTCTTCAGTACAAATACTTTTTTTCAACAACATAAATGGAGACTATACACACGGACCTCACCAGATGGAATAGGAAGAAATCACAGCGACTGCATCTGTAGAAAGAGACTATGGAAAAGCTCAATGTCATCACCCAGAACAAGGCCAGGGTCCGACCTCATATGCAAGTTCAAGTTGAAGTTGAAGAAAATTAGAAAAAGTCCATGAGAGCCAAAATATGACCCTGTGCATATCCCGCCTGAATTCACAGACCATCTCAAGAATAGATTTGACACAGAGAACACTAATGACCGAAGACTAGACAAGTTGAGAGATGACACCAAGCACATCATACATGAGGAAAGCAAAAGGTCATTTAAAAGACAGGAAAGAAAGAAAAGAGCAAAATGGATGTCAGAAGAGACTCTGAAATTTGCTCTTGAATGTGGAGTCGCTAAGGTGAAAGGAAGAAATGATGAAGTCACAAAGCTGAACAGTAGATCCCAAAGGGCAGCTCTAGAAGACGAAGTAGAGTATTATAACAACATGCACAAAGATTTGGAGATAGAAAACCAAAAGGGAAGAACACACTCAGCCATTTCTCAAGCTGAAAGAACCGAAGGAAAAATTCAAGCAATGAGTTGCAGTATTGAAGGATGCAGGAAGCATCAAAAGAAGATTGAAGGAATACAAAGTCACTGCACCAAAAAAGATTGGTCAACCTTCAACCATTTCAGGATGTAGCATGTGATCAAGAACGGATTGTACTGAAGGAAGAGGTCTAAGCTACACTAAAGGCACTGGAGAAAAAGAAGTCTCCAAGGAATTGATGGTATACCAATTGAGATGTTTCAACAAATGGATGCAGCGCTGGAAACACTCACTGATCTATGCCAAGAAGCCTGGAAGACAGCTACCTGCCCAACTGACTGGAAGACATTCATATTTGTACCCATTCCAAAGAAAGGTGATCCAATAAAGAACATGGAAATTATAGAACAATATCATTAATAGCAAACACAAGTAAAATTTTGCTGAAGATCATTCAAAAGATGTTGCAGCAGTACATTGACAGAAAACTACCAGAAATCCAAGCTGGATTCAGAAGAGGATGTGGGACAAGGGGTATCATTGCTGATGTCAGATTGATCATGGCTGAAAGCAGAGAATACCAGGAAGATGTTTATGTGTGTTTCATTGGCTATGCAAAGGCATTCAACTGTGTGGATCATAACAAATTATGAATAACATTGTAAAGAATGCGAATTCCAGAACATTTCATTGTGTTCATGAGGAACCTGTACTTAGACCAAGAAGCAGTCATTCAAACAGAACGAGGAGATACAAAGTGGTTTAAAGTTAAGAAATGTGAGCTGTCACCGGTTCATCTTTTCACCATACTTATTCAATCTGTATGCTGAGCAAACAAACTGAGAAATTGAACTATATGAAGAACATGACATCAGGATCAGCAGAAGCCTCTTTAACAACCTGTAATATGTAGATGGCACAGCCCTGTTTGCTGAAAGTAAGGCGGTCTTGAAGCATTTACTAATAAAGGTCAAAGACCACAGCATTCTGTGTGGATTACACCTCAACATAAAGTAAACAAAAATCCTCACAACTGGACCAAAAGCCAACATCATGATAAACGGAGAAAAGATTGAAGTTGTCAAGGATTTCATTTTACTTGGATCCATAATCAACACCTGTCATGGATTGATTTGTGTCTGCCCAAAATATGTGTCAACTTGGCTAGGTTATGATTCCCAGGATTGTGATTGTCCACCATTTTGTTATCTGATGTGATTTTCCTATGTGTTGTAAATCCTACCTCTATGATGTTCATGAGGCAGGATTAGAGGCAGTCATGCTAGTGATTCAGAACTCAATCTACAAGATTAGGTTGTATTTTGTGTCAATCTCTTTTGATGTATATAAGAGAGAAGTGAGCAGAGAGACGGGGGAACCTCATACCACCAAGAAACAAGAGCCAGGAGAATAGCATATCTTTTGAACCCAGGGTCCCTGAGCTGAGAAGGTCCTTGACTGGGGAAAATTGATGACAAGGGCCTTCCCCAATAGCTGACAGAGAAAGAAAGTCTTTCTCTGGAGCTGGCACCCTGAATTTGGACTTCTAGCCTCCTAAACTGTGAGAAAATAAATTTTTCTTTGTTAAAGCCATCCACTTGTGGTATTTCTGTTATAGCAGCACTACACAACCAAGGGAATGACCATGGAAGCAGCAACCAAGAAATCAAATGACACATTGCATTAGGCAAATCTTCTGAAAAAGACCTTTTTAAAGTGTAAAAAATTAAAGATGTGACTTTGAGGACTAAGGTGTCCCTGATCCAAGCCATGGTATTTTCAATCGCTTCATACACTTGTGAAAAGTGGACAATGAATAAGGAAGACCAAAGAAGAATTGATGCTTTTGGATTATAGTGTTGGCAAAGAATAATGAATATACCATGTACTGCCAGAAGAATGAACAAATCTGTCTTAGAAGAAGTACAGCCAGAATGCTCATTAGAAGCAAGGATGGTGAGACTTCGTCTCACATACTTTGGCCATGCTATCAAGAGGGACCAGTCCCTGGATAATGATGTCATACTTGATAAAGTAGAAGGTCTGCAAAAAAGAGGGAGACCCTCAGTGAGATGGATTTACACAGTGGCTGCATAATGAGCTCAAGTATAACAACGATTATGAGCATAGCGTTGGATGGGGCAGTGTTTCATTCTGTTGTACATAGGGTTGCTATGAGTTGGACCAACTTGATGGCACCTACAACATAACAGCAACAACCATGTTCCCCATCAAGCAGCTGGTTTTATAGAATGATGGAATGGCCTTCTGAAGACACAATTACAGTACCAGGTACATGGCAATACCCTGCAGGGTTGGGGTAATGTTCTCCAGGAGGCTGTATATACTCTAAACCAGCATCCCAACGTATGGTGTTATTTCTCCCATAGCCTGGATTCATGGGTTCAGAAGTCAAAGAGTGGAAATGGGAGTGACACCACTCGCTACTATCCCTAGTGACTCACTCAAAAAATTTTTGTTTCCTGTCCCCCCAACCTTATACTCTGTGAGTCTAGAGTTCTTAGTTCCAAAGAAAGGAATTCTCTCACCTGGAGACACATCACTGATTCCATTGAACTGGAAGTTATTGATGCCACCTGGCCACTTTGGACTCCTTATTCTTCTGGATCAAGAGGCAAGGAAGGAAGTTACCATACTGGCTGGTGTGATTGATCCTGATTACCAAGAGGAAATTGGATTGATATTACACAATGGAGGTAAAGAAGAGTATGTCTGGAATGCAGGAGATCCTTTACGGCCTCTTTTAGTACTACCATGCCCTATGATTAAAGTCAAGAGAAAACTACAGCAACCCAATTCCAAAATGACTACTAATGGCCCAGACCCTTCAGGAATGAAGATTTGAATCACCTCACCAGGTAAAGAACCACGACCAGCTGAGGTGCTTGCTGAAGGCAAAGGGAATACAGAATAGGTGATCGAAGTAAGTAGTTCAAGATACCAGTTATGACCACGTGACCAGTAGCAGAAATGAGGACTGTAATTATTATGAGTATTTCTTCCTTGTATGTGTGCATCTAATATTTTTGTTTTCTTCACTTATTTAAGATGTAAACAGGGGTAGTGTACTTTTTGGTTGTATGCATGTTAGTTGTATCATATTAGGTGCAAATGGGACTGTATATTTTTCTTTATTCAGAGATTATGTATCATTTAAGGAGATGTGTACAGGTGCCAAGTTTGCACGGGTGGACTGTGATCATTAAGGTTGTGTGTCAAATTGTCAGGGCTATGATTCTAAGTGGTTTGCAGTTGTGATGTAGTATGGCAGTTATTTAATGACGTAATCACCTCCATAATGAGATCTGATATTGTGTAATCACCTCCATGATGAGATATGTTTTGAGAAGCCAATCAGTTGAAAGGGAGTTTCCTTGTTGGTGTGGCCTACATCCAATGTAGGTGGACTTTGGCAAAGCCCATGGGCTTTTGCTTGCTCTGAATCCTACAGCTGGCTCCTGTTCATCTGACCTCCAGCTCTTGGGACTTGAGCTAGCAGCTTACTTGCCAATCTCGGAGTTCATCAGCCCCCGCAGTCTGTGAGCCAGTGGCCTGCCAGCTTACCTGCCAATCTTGGGATTCATTATTCTCTGCACTCTTGAGCCAGCAGCCTGCCAGTGTACCTCCCTATCTCGGGATTTGTCAGTCTCTGTAGCTTGTGAGAGCCAGAGACCTGTTGTCTGGCCTGCTAAACTTGGGTTTGCCAGCCCCTGCTGTTATGTGAGTCAAGAGAAGCCTCCAGCCTGACCCACGAACTTGGGACTTCTCAGCCTCTACAACCACATGAGACATTTCCTTGATATAAATCTCTCTCTCTATATATATATATATAGAGAGAGAGATGCTTCACTGGTTTTGCTTCTCTAGGGAACCCAGCCTAAAACAGGGTCTAATATCTAAAACATATAGAAAACTTCTACAACTTAACAACAAAAGATAAACAATCCAATGAAAAAATGTGCAAAGGACATGAACAGACACTTCACCAAAGAGGATATTCAAATGGCCAACAGACACATGAAAAAATGCTCAATGTCATTAGCCATCGGAGAAATGCAAATCAAAACCACAATGAAATACCATTTCACTACCACTAGGATGGCCAAAATAAAAATAAATAAAATAATAAATGTTGGAGGGGGTGTGGAGAAACAGGAACACCCATCCCTCATCAATTGCTGGTGGAAATGCAAAATGGTACAACCGTTGTGGAAAACAGTCTGGCAGTTCTTCAAAACACTAGAAGTAAAGCTATCATATGACCCAGAAATTCCACTTCTAGTTATGCACCATAGGGATCTAATAGAAGTGACACCAACAGGTATATGCACACCTATGTTCATTGCAGCACTATTTACAATAGCAAATAGATGGAGACAACCTAAGTGCCCATCAACAGATGAATGGATTACTAAAATGTGGTACATACATACAACATAGTACTACTCAGCAATAAAGAAAAATGAGTTCCCAAAATATCTTGGAACATGGATGAACTTGGAGGACATTATGCTGAGTGAAATAAGTCAATCACAAAACAAAAAATTTGCATGTATTCACTTGTGAAATGACATGAACAAGTAAATATACAGAAACTAATGTTCATTATTGGTTACTAGGAATGGAGCCGAGAACACAGGGGTTCATTCTCTAGATAATACGCACTTGTTATTTTTGGTGATGGGAAAGAAAACATCAAATGAGGGTAAAGTGTACACAGTTTGATGAAAGTTAATGATGTCACTAAAAAGTAGACAAGGAAAAAGAATCTGTTAGTAGTTGCTATGGTATATATAATTTTGAAACAACAGCAAAAACAATAAAAAAATTTATATAGGGGTATATATGTATGTACGTAGGCATATATGTATATAAAAAGAAAACCTGTAGCCATCAAGTCGATTCTGACTCATAGCAACCCTACGGGGCAGAGTAGAACTGCCCCACAGGGTTTCCAAGGAGTAACCGGTGGATTCAAACTGCCAACCTTTTGGTTAGCAGCTGAATGCTTAACCACTGTGTCCCCAGGACTCCATATAAGTATGTATACATGTGTTATATATAGGTGTATGCATATGTATATATGCATCTATGTGAGTGTATGCACATATATTCATATATATAATAAACCACATAGGAGGCACAGTTACGGATACTTCTTAGACATAACCAAACACCTCATGGGATTGGATTTCTGGGTTTGAAGGATTAGGATCATAGGCTCCTAGGACAAATGGCATAATATACTTCATAAACTTATGTTCTATATCCTTGTTTGATGAGTAGTGTCTGGA
This sequence comes from Elephas maximus indicus, assembly GCF_024166365.1. Taxonomy (NCBI): domain Eukaryota; kingdom Metazoa; phylum Chordata; class Mammalia; order Proboscidea; family Elephantidae; genus Elephas; species Elephas maximus. The sequence continues at coordinate 93,846,245 of NC_064846.1, read as the reverse complement.
GTCTTAAAAGCTTGCCAGCAGCCATCTAAGATACAACTATTAGTCTCTATTCATCTGGAGTAAAATAGAAAGAAGGAAACCAGAGACACAAGGAAGTAACTAGCCTACAGGACAGAGTCTACTTGACCCATGGCCTCATCTACCCTGAGACCAGAAGACAAATAGTGTCCAGCTATCACTAACATTCTAATCAGGGCCACAATAGAAAGAGAAAAGTGTGGAACAGAATCTAAAATTTCTAAAAACAAGTGGACAAAAAAAAAAAACTGATCTACTGGACTTGTTGAGACTGGAGGACTTCCCAAGACTATTGCCCTGAGATTCTCTTCAAATCTACAAATGGAACTAACTCTTGAGGTCACTGTGTAACTAAATAACAAGTTGACTAAAAAAATAATGAATGTCATCCATAAGTACTGTGCTCCTTTAAAAACATCACCTATATGAGACCAAATGGTCAGTAACTATTTTAAAACAAAAATGAGAATGTAAGAGGGCAGAGAGACTAGATTAATGGAACAATCAGAACAGAAATAATGAGAATGTTCAAACATTGTGAAGAATGTAACCAATGTCACTGAACAGTATTTGGGTCCATTTTTTCAAGCAACTGAGGCCTCTGATTTAGTTTAGAAAACTAAATCTATATTGCAATGTTTTGAACAATAAATCATAAAACTGAACATCTCTGAATGAACATCTGAGAATGATAACATCAGCAAATTACACGATGCAACACTGTATGTAGTACATATTACAAACAACAAGATGTTAAAAAAAAAAGATAGTCATAAGTGCAGTTCACTGTAACTTGAATTCGTCGTAAGTTGGGAACTACTTGTACCACTAAATGATTTTTTACAAAGGTGCCAAAGTAACTCAATGGAGGAAGGGTAGTGGTGCTGAAGCAATTAGACAACCATAAGCTAAAAAAAAAAAAAAAACTCTAGAAAAAACTTGATCTCAATTTCACACCTTATTTAAAAATTACTGACAATAGATTATACCTTTAATGTAAAGCTAAAAAACTTTTAGAGAACCACACGAGAAAAATCCCTGGACCTAAAGACAGGTGAAGTGTTCTTAGACATGACAACAAAAGCACTATCCAAAAAAGAAAATAAATTGGACTTAAAAAAATTAAAAACTTGCTCTGCCAAATATCCTGTTAAGCAGATGAAAAAAGAAGCTAAATACTGGGAGAAAATATTTGCAAGCCACATATCCTTGTATCTGGATTATATAAAGAACACTAAAACCGCAACAGTAAAAGAAAAACCAAACAAATAACCTAATTAGAAAATGTTCAAAAGACATGAACAGATATTTCACCAAAGTGAATATACAGATGACAAATAAGCATAAAACCACTAATAATTAAAAAAAAATAATAATAATTAGGGAATTACAAATTGAAAACATGATGAGATGTAACAACACACCTATTAGAACAGCTAAAATAAAATACTGAAAATACTAAATGCTGATGAGGATGTAAAGAAAATGTATCTTTCATACATTGCTGGTGGGAATGTAAATGGTACAGCCACTCTGGAAAACATTTTGTCAGTTCTTTAAAAAAGCTAAGAGGCAGGGCCAAGATGACAGAGTAGTCAGATGCTCCTGGTGGTCCCTTTTACAACAAAGACCCCAAAAAAACAAGTGAATAGATTATATACATGACAAGCTACGAACCCTGAACATCAAAGGCAAAGTTAAGAAATCAAACTGAGTGATGGGGGAGGGAGAGACAGTGCAGAAGCAGCAAGGAGTTGCTGAGTCCACGGCAGCGCCTCAGCCCCTATTCCCCTGCAGTGAGGCTGGCAGTAGTGTTCCAGGATGCCGCTGCTTCAGCAAAAGAAGGCAAACAAAGCGGTGCAACTCCTGACCCCCTGGTGTGACTGCTGCGGGCCGGCGGTGGTGTTTTGGATGTGACTGCTTCAATGAAATAAGGTAAGCGATGTGGTGCATGCCTGGCTCCCTGGTGTGATTGCCATGGGGCTGGCGGTGGTGTTTAGGACAAGGATGCTTCAGTGAAAGAAGGCAACCGAGGTGCCACAGCCCCACCCACTGGTGCAACTGCGGAACCAGTGCACACATCTGCACAAGCCTCCGGAATCTGAGATAAAACAGCGCTCTTGGCACAAGAAAAGTGATTTTGTCCAATTTATCATGGAGATCTGAAACCTCCACATTTTGAAAGAACTTCTATCTTCCTGATCCCTCCTCTCTCTGCCCCAGTTGGCTTCATTAACAGTTGATTTCCCTGGGCCTGAGATAAGTCCTGCTGTGCTTCCTGAGCCATTCCCCTGGCCTTGAAGAAGGAACAGATTAACAAATGCAGGAAAAATACTGTGCTGACTCTCCTAATCTGGAAACTCAGAGCAGAAGCAGCTCCAGCCCAGGCACAAGTGGACCACAGACTTTGTCTTCACCTCTGCATAGATCCAGGTGGCCCTATTACAGCAGATAGGATCTGGCAGTTACATTGCAAGGGTGAATCTGTTTGAGGTCTGACTGTAACTGTTTCAGCTGTGCAGCGGAGAGGCAGGTTTTTGAAGTTTGATACTGCTCTGCCTATTAAACACAGCCCTCACCTACCCACACCAGGGGCCTAAGGACTGGACACCACCTAGCCACCTGCAGCAGGGCTCCAGGGATAAGTGGTGCCTACCAATCCTTACAGTTAAAAGCATCGAATGCCTATGGTACAGCTGCAAAGCCCACCCACCAGAGCACTCTAGAGAACAGGGATGTGCCTTCCTCACAGAAATTCAGGGGAAGGTGGTCAGTCCCCTACCTTCCTCAGACTGAGACCCCCTGCTGCTACCAGACACCAGTGCATACACCAATCGCCACTGCTCCTCTAAGATCGTAGGTGAGAGCCTGCACCACACACTAGGTGACTGACTACTGGAACACCTGAGCTGAATCTATAAAAGAATAGTGAATGGACTCCTAGGCTCGTATACCTGGTAACAGCTCTAGCCATCTGGTAACAGGACATTAGTGCTTCAAAGGCTCCAATAATCAAGCTAGCTCACTCTAATACTTATTTGGGTATATCGAAACAAAACAAAGCAAGAAACTAGGACATAGTGTGCAAACAAAATAAATTTATACAGTAACTTACAGATAGCTCAAAGACAGCAGTCGATAACAAATCACATAAAGAAGCAGACCATGATTGCTGCAACAAACTCCCAAAACACAGAATCAAGGACTCTTCCAGATGAAGGTGTATTCTGGGAATTACCAGATGTAGAATACAAAAGATTGATATACAGAACTCTTCAAGACAAGCCAACGAGCACACAGATAAAGCAGTTGAGGAAATTAAGATGATTATTCAAGAACATAATGAAAAATTTAATAAGCTTAAAGAATCCATAGAGAGACAGCAATCGGAAATTCAGAAGATTAACAACAAAATTTCAGAATTAGGCAACTCAGTAAAAAGTCAGCAGAACGTAATTGAGGAGATGGAAGTAAGAATTAGTGAGATTGAAGATAAAAACTTAGCAACAATATATTTGAAGAAAAATCACATTAAAGAGTTTAAAAAATGAAGAAACCATAATAATCATGTGGAACTCTATCAAGAAGAATTACCTATGAGCGATCGGAGTACCATAACAGGGAGGGATAACAGAAAATGCAGAGAGAATTTCTGAAGATTTGTTGGCAGAAAACTTCCTTGACATCATAAAAGATGAAAGGGTATCTATCCAAGATGCTCATTGAACCCCACACAAGGTAGATCTCTAAACAAAGCCATCAAAAGATATTATAATCAAACTTGCCAAAACCAAAGATAAAGAGAAAATTTTAAGAGCAGACAGGGATAAGTGAAAAGTCACCTACAAAGGAGAATCAATAAGAATAAGCTTGGACTACTCAGCAGAAACCATGAATGAAAGAAGGCAACAGGTTGACATATATAAAGCATTGAAGGAGAAAAACTTCCAGCCAAGAATCATATATCCAGCAAAACTGTCTCTCAAATATGAAGGTGAAATTAGGACATTTACAGATAAACAGAAGCTTAGAGAATTTGCAAAAACCAACTCAAAACTACAAGAAATACTAAAGGGCATTCTCTGATTAGAAAATCAATAATATCAGATATCAACCGAACACTAGAACTCAGGACAGAGCAACCAGATATCAACCCAGAGAGGGAAATCACAAAAATAAATCAAGATAGAAAAACACTCAAAATAAGGAATGAGTGATATCATTATATAAAAGATATCAACATTAAATCAATAAAGAGGAACTAAAGTTGTCATAGATCTTCCATATGCAGAGGAAATCAAGGCGATATAGGGAGATACAAGTTAGGTTTAAATTTAGAAATATAGGGGTAAATATTAAGGTAACCAAAAGGACACTAACAACCCTACACATCCAAATAAAATACGAGAAAAACATAAAGACTCAGCAAGAACAAAATCAACTACCATGAAAAAGAGGAGCACGCAATTTACAAAGAAATACTACTCAGCACAAAAAAAAGTAGAAAAATGAAACTGTCAATAACACACACAAAAACGACATCAAAATGAGAGCACTAAACTCATGCCTATCTATAATCAAGCTGAATGTAAATGGACTAAATACACAAATAAAGAGACAGAGAATTGAAGAGCAAATAAAAAAACATGATTTATCTATATGCTGCCTAAAAGAGACACACCTTAGACTTAAAGACACAAACAAACTAAAACTGAAAGGATGGAAAAATACATATCAAGCAAACAACAAAGAGCAGGAGTGGCTATACTAGTTTCTGACAAAACAGACTTCAAACTTAAATCTACCACAAAGGATAAAGAAGGACATTACATAATGATTAAAGGGACAATATACCAGGAGGATATTACCATATTAAATATTTATGCACCCAATGACAGGGCTGCGAGACACATAAAAAAAAAAACTCCAAGAGCGTTGAAGAGAGATAGACAGCTCCACATTAATAGTAGGAGACTTCAACACACCACTTTCAGTGAAGGACAGGACATCCAGAAAGAAGCCCAATAAAGACACAGAAGAGCTAAATGCCACAATCAACAAACATGACCTCATAGACATATACAGAACACTCCACCAAACCACATCCAAGTATACTTTCTTTTCTAATGCATATAGAACATTCTCAAGAATAGACCACATATAAGGTCTTAAATCAAGACTTAACAGAATCCAAAACATTGCCATATTACAAAGCATCTTCTCTGACCATAAAGCCATAAAACTGGAAGTCAATACCAGAAAAATCAGGGAAAAGAAATTAAACACATGGAAACTGAACAACACTTTGCTCAAAAATGATCGGATGATAGAACAAATTAAGGATGGAATAAATATTCATTGAATCCAATGAGAATGAAAACACTTCCTATCAGAACCTTTGGGACACAGCTAAAGCAGTGCTCAAAGGCCAATTTAATCAATAAATGCACACATACAAAAAGAAGAAAGGGCCAAAATCAAAACATTAACCCTACAACTCAAACAAATAGAAAGAGAGCAACAAAAGAAACCTTCAGGCACCAGAAGAAAGCAAATAATAAAAATTAGAGAATTAAATGAAATGGAAAACAGAAAAACAATTGAAAGAGTTAACGAGACCAAAAGCTGGTTCTTTGAAAAGGTTAACAAAATCAATACACCATTGGCCAGACTGACAAAAGAAAAACAGAAGACGAAGCAAATAACCCAAATAAGAAATGAGACAGTTGATATCACAACAGACCCAACTGAAATTAAAAGAATCATAACAGAATACTATGAAAAATTATACTCTAACAAATTTGAAAACCTAGAGGAAATGGACAAATATCTAGAAACACTTTACCTACCTAAACTAACACAGAGACAGAGCAGCTAAATAAACCCATAGCAAAAGAAGAGATTGAAAAAGTAATTCAAAAACTCCCAAAAAAGAAAAGCCCTAGCCCTGATGGCTTCACTGGAGTATTCTACCAAACGTTCAGAGAAGAGTTAACACCATTACTACTAAAGGTATTTCAGAGCATAGAAAAAGATGGAATACTCCCAAACTCATTCTATGAAGCCAGCATAACCCTGACACAAAAACCAGGTAAACACACCACACACAAAAAAGAAAATTACAGACCTATATCCCTCATGAGGGCCTGGGTAGCTCAGTTGGAAGAGCATCAGGCTTTTAATCTGAGGGTCCAAGGTTCAAGCCCCTGTTCAGGCAATATGCATTTGGAAACCCTGGTGGCATAGTGGTAAAGTGCTACAGCTGCTAACCAAAGGTCGGCAGTTTGAATCTGCCAGGTGCTCCATGGAAACTCTATGGGGCAGTTCTACTCTGTCCTATAGGGTCACTATGAGTCAGAATCGACTCGACGGCAGTGGGTTTGGTTTTTTGGTTTTATCCCTCATGAACTTAGATGCAAAAATCCTCAACAAAATTCTAGCCAATAAAATTCAACAACATATCAAAAAAAAATAATTCACCACAACCAGGTGGGATTCATACCAGGTATGCAGGGGGGTTCAACATTAGAAAAACAATCATTGCAATCCATCGCATAAATAAAAAAAAAAGACAAGAACCACATGATCTTATCAATTGATGCAGAAACGGCATTTGACAAAGTCCAACACCCATTCATGATAAAAACTCACAGCACAATAGGAATACAAAAAAAAAAATCCTAAACATTATAAAGGGCATTTATACAAAGCCAACAGCCAACGTCATCCTAAACGGAGAGAGTCTGAAAGCACTCCCTTTGAGAACGGGAACCAGAGAAGGATGCCTTTTATCACCACTCTTATTCAGCATTGTGCTGGAGGTCCGAGCCACAGCTATTAGGCTAGATAAAGAAACAAGGGGCATCCAAATTGGCAAAGAAGAAGTAAAGTATATCTGTTTGCAGAAGACATGATCTTATACAGAGAAGGAATCCTCAAGAACGCTACTAAAACTAATAGAAGAGTTTAGCAGAATACCAGGCTACAAGATAAAAAACGTAAAAATCAGTTGGATTCCTCTACACCAACAAAGAGAAAGTCAAAGAGGAAATCACTAAATCAATACCATTTACAATAGCCCTCAAGAAGATAAAGTACTTAGGAACAAATCTAACCAGAGATGTAAAAGACCTATATACATAGAAAACTACAAAACACTACTGCAAGAAGCCAAAAGAGACCTGCATAAGGGGAAAAACATAACTTGCTCATGCATAGGAAGACTTAACATTGTAAAAATGTCTATTCTACCAAAAGTGATCTATAGATACAATGAAATTCCAATGACATTTTTTTAATGAGATGGAGAAACAAATCACCCACTTCATATGGAAGGGAAAGAGGCCCCAGATAAGTAAAGCATCATTGAAAAATTAGAACAAAGTGGGAGGCCTCACACTACCTGATTTTAGAACATACTATATTACCACAGTAGTCAAAACAGCCTGGTACTGGTACAACAACAGATACATAGACCAATGGAACAGAATTGAGAATTCAGACATAAATCCATCCACATATGATCAGCTGATATTTGACAAAGGCCCACAGTCTGTTAAATGGGGAAAAGACAGTCTCTTCAACAAATGGTGCTAGCATAACTGGATATTCATCTGCAAGAAAATGAAACAAGACCCATACCTCACACCATGCACAAAAACTAACTCAAAATGGATCAAAGACCTAAATATAAAATCTAAAATGATAAAGATCATGGAAGAAAAAACAGGGACAACATTAAGAGCCCTAATACATGGCATAAACAGTATACAAAACAATACTAACATTGTACAAACACCAGAAGAGAAATTAGATAACTGGGAGCTCCTAAAAGTCAAACACTTACGCTCATCCAAAGACTTCACCAAAAGAATAAAAAGATTACCTACAGATTGGGAAAAAGTTCTTAGGTATGACGTTTCCAATCAGGGTCTGATCTCTAAAATCTACATGATACTCCAAAAAATCAACAACAAAAAGACAAATAACCCAATTAAAAATGGGCAAAAGATATGAACAGTCACTTCACCAACGAAGACACTCAGGCTGCTAACACATACATGAGGAAATGCTCACAATGAGATTCCATCTCATCCCAAGGCTGGCATTAATCTAAAAAACACAAAATAATAAACATTGGCGAGGTTGTGGAGAGACCGAAACACTTATACACTGCTGGTGGGAATGTAAAGTGATACAGGCACTTTGGAAATCAATTTGGCACTTCCTTAAAAAGCTAGAAATAGAACTACCATATGACCCAGCAATTCCACTCCTTGGAATATACCCTAAAGAAATAAGGGCCTTCACAGGAAAAGATATATGCACACCCATGTTCACTGCAGTAGTGTTTACAATAGCAAAAAGATGGAAGCAACCAAGGTGCCCATCACTGGATGAATGGGTAAATAATTTATGGTATATTCACACAATGGAATACTGTACAACGATTAAGAACAACAATGAATCTGTGAAACATTTAATAACATGGAGGAATCTGGAAGGCATTATGCTGAGTGAAATTAGTCAGTTGCAAAAGGACAAATATTGTATGAGACCACTTTTATAAGAACTCCAGATAGTTTAAACACAGAAGAAAATATTCTTTGATGGTTACAAGGGTGAGGAGAGAGGGAGAGGGAATAATAAAAAAAAAAAAAAGTAGATAGCAGATAAAAATTTTCTTAGGTGAAGGGAAGGGCATCACATACCATATGGATAGTCAGTACAACTGGACTAAACCAAAAGCAAAGAAATTTCTTCAATACAAACAAAAGCTTCAAAGGCCAGAGTAGCAGGGATGGAGGTGTGGGGACCATGGTTTCAGGGGACATCTAGGCCAACTGGCATAACAAAATGTATTAGGAAAACAGTCTGCATTCCACTTTGGTGTGAGGCGTCTGGGGTCTTTATATGCTATCAAGCGGCCATCTAAGATGCATAAATTGGTCTCAACCCACCCGGAGCAAAGGAGAATGAAGAACACCAAAGATACAAGGTAAATATGAGCCCAAGAGACAGAAAGGGTCACATAAACCAGAGACTCCATTAGCATGAGACCCAAAGAACTAGAAGGTGCCCGGCTACCACCGATCACTGCCCTGGCAGAGAACACAACAGAGAAGCCCTGATGGATCAGGAGAATAGTGGGATGCAGATCTTAAATTCTCATGAAAAGATCAGGCTTAATGGTTTGACTGAGACCAGAGGGACTCTGACAGTCATGGTCCCCAGATTCTTTGATAGCCCAAGATTGGAACCATTCCCAAAACCAACTCTGTGGACAGGGATTGGCCTGGACTATAAGATAGACAATGATGCTGGTGAGGAGTGGACTTTGCGGCTCAGGTAGACACATGAGAGTATGTGGGCGACTCCTGTCTGGTGGTGAGATGAGAAGGAAGAGGGCGACAGGGGCTGGTTGAACGGACATGGGGAATACAGGGTGGAGAGGAGGAATGTGCTGTCTCATTAAGGGGAGGGCAGCTGGGAGTGCACAGCCGGATGTGTATGGCTTTTTGTATGAGAGACTGACTTGATTTGTAAACTTTCACCTAAAGCACAATATTAAAAAAAAAAAAACCTAAATATAAACTTAGCATATAACCTAACAATCACACTTCTAGGCATCTGCCACACAGAAATTAAAGCTTATGTTCATATCAAAACATCTATACAAATATTTATAGCAGCTTTATTTGTAATAGCCCTATGATGTTTCTTTTTAAGTGTCAACTTGGCTAGGCTATGATGCCCAGTTGTTTGATCAAACACTATTTGAGTTGCTGTTATGAAGTAGTCACCTGTGTTTAAATTGGCTGGCCTTAAGTAAAGCAAATTACCTTCCATAATTCATAGTCAGTGAAACATGGGTAAACATATTTCTGATATTCTCTGCTTTCAGCTAGGATCCATCTGACGTCAGCAATGATGTCCCTGGTTTTGTGTCCTCTTCTGAATCCGGCTTGAATTTCTGGCAGTTTCCTGTCAATTTACTGCTTCAGCCACTTTTGAAAGATATTCAGCAGAAGTTTACTTGTGTGTGATATTAAGGATATTGTTCAATAATTTCCACATTATGTTGGATAACCTTTCTTTGGAATAGGCATAAGTATGGATCTCTTAAAGTCCGTTGGCCAGGTCTTCCAAATTTCTTGGCATAGACGAATACCTCCAGTGCTATATCGTTTGTTGAAACATCTCATTTGGTATTCTGTCAATTCCTGGAGCCTTGTTTTTCACCAATGTCTTTAGTGCAGCTTGGGTTTCTTCCTTCATTACCATTGGTTCTTGATCATATGCTACCTCCTGAGATGACTGAACATCAACCAATTCTTTTTGGGACAGTGACTCTGTGTATTCCTTCCATCTTTTTTGATGCTTCCTGTGTTGTTCAGTATTTTGCCCATAGAATTCTTCATTATTGCAACTCAAGCCTTGAATTTTTTCTTCAGTTCTTTCACTTTGAGAAATGCTGTGCATGTTCTTCTCTTTTGGTTTTCTATCTCCAGGTCTTTGCATATATGATTATAATATTTTATTTTGTCTTCTCAAGCTGCCCTTTGAAATCTTCTGTTCAGCTCTTTAACTTCATCATTTCTTTCTTTGGTTGTAGAACATTCAAGAGCAAATTTCAGAGTCTCTTCTGACATCCATTTGGTGTTTTCTTTCTCTCCTATCTTTTTAATGTCCTCTTGCTTTCTTCATACCCTTGATGTCACTCCACAACTCATATGGTCTTTAGTCATTTGTGTTCAATGAGTCAAATCTATTCTTGAGATGTACTCTAAATTCAGGTGGGATATACCCAAGGTTATACTTTCGCTCCTGTTGACTCGTTCTAATTTTCTTCAGCTTCATCGGGAACTAGAAGATGAGCAATTGATGGTCTGTTCCACAGTTGGCCCCTGGCCTTATTCTGACTGATGACATTGAGCTTTTCCATCGTCTCTTTCCACAGATGTAGTCAACTGGAATCCTGTGCATTCTATCTGGCAAGGTCCACGTGTATACTCTCTGTTTATGTTTCTGAAAAAAAGGTATTTGCAATGAAGAAGTCGTTGGTCTTGCAAAATTCTATCATGTGATCTCCGGTGTCATTTCTGTCACTAAGGCCATATTTTCTTTTCTTTTTCTGGCTATTTTTTTAATGCTTTTTTTTTAATTGAACTTTAGATGAAGGTTTACAGAACAAACTGGTTTTGCATCAAAATGTTAGTATACACATTGTTATATGACATTGGTTAACAACTCCACGACATGTCAACACTCTCCCTTCTCAACCCTGAGTTCCCTATTACCAGCTTTCCTGTTCACTCCAGCTTTCCAGTCCCTGCCCCAGGGCTGGTGCACCCGTTTAGTCTTGTTTTGTTCCATGGGACTGTTCAATCTTTGGCTGAAGGGTGAACCTCAGGAGTGGCCTCATTACTGAGCTGAAAGGGTGTCCGTGGCCCATACTCTCAGGGTTTCTCCAGTCTCTGTCAGGCCTGCAAGTCTGGTCTTTCATTTTGAGTTGGAATTTTGTTCCACATTTTTCTCCAGCTCTGTGTGGGACCCTCTACTTTGATTCCTGACAGAGCAGTCAGTGGTGGTAGCTGGGCACCATCTCGTTGTACTGGACTCAGTCTGGTGGGGGCTGTGGTAGATGTGGTCCATTAGTCCTTTGGACTAATCTTTCCCTTATGTCTTTAGTTTTCTTCATTCTTCCTTGCTCCCAAAGGGGTGCGACCAGTGGAGTGTCCTAGACAGCCACTTACAGGCTTTTAAGACCCCAGACGCTATTCACGAAAGTAGAATGTAGAACATTTTCTTTATAAATTCTGTTATGCCAATTCAGCTGGATGTTCCCTGAGACCATGGTCCCCATAGCCCTCAGCCCGGCAATTATGTCCCTCAGGGAGTTCGGGACTAAAGCCATATTTTCCAACTACCAACCCTTCTTCTTTGTTTCTAAATTTTGCATTCCGATCAGCAGTAATTATCAATGCATCTTCATTGCATGTTTGCTCAATTTCAGACTGCAGAAGATGGTGAGCATCTTCAATTTCTTTATCTTTGGCCTGGGTGGTTGATGCATAGATTTGAATAATAGTCATATTAACTGGTCTTCCTTGTAGACATATGGATATTATCCTATCACTGACAGCAGTGTACTTCAGGATAGATCTTGAGGTGTTCTTTTTGATGATGAATACAATGCCATTCCTCTTCAATTTGTCATTCCTGACAAATCCCATATGATTTTCTGATTCAAAATGGCCAATACCAGTCCATTTCAGCTCACTAATGCCTAAGATATCAATGTTTGTATGTTCTATTTCATTTTTGATTTTCCAAGATTCATACTTCATATATTCCATGTTCCAATTATTAATGTTTGCAGCTGTTTCTTCTCATTTTGAGTCACGCTATGTTAGTAAATAAAGGTCCTGAAAGGTTGGCTCCATCCATGCCATTAAGTTCAACTCTACTTGGAGGAGGCAGCTCTTCTCCAGCCCTATTTTGAGGGCCTTCCAACCTGAGGGGCTTATTTCCTGGCACTATATCAGACAGTGTTCTGCTGCTATTCATAAGGTTTTCACTGACTAATTCTTTTCAGAAGTCGACTGCCAGGTCCTTCTTCCTAGTCTTAGTGTGGAAGCTCAACTGAAACTTGTCCACCACGGGTGACCCTACTGGTATTTGAATATTGGCCGCATAGCTTCCAGCATCACAGCAACATGTAAGCCCTCACAGTACAACAAACTGACAGATACGTGGGGGAAAATCTAAGGAGTCTATCAGATAAGAAGCTACTGTACCTAATAACTAAATTTAGCAAAATCATAGGATATGAAGTCAATATATAAAAATCCATTGTATTTTGATATAATAGCAACAAATAGCTGGAAAGAGAAATTAAAAACAATTCTATACACAGCAGATTAATAAAATAAAATAAAATACATAGGGATAAATTTAACAAAAGATATGAAAGACCTCTACACTCAAAACTACAACACATAGCTGAAAAAAATTAAAGATGACCTATTTTTTTTTATGTAAATGGACAGATATGCCATAACGATGGATCTATAGATCCAATAATTTCAGAATGTGTTTTTTCACCAAATTTATGTATACATGCAATACAATCCTAACCAAATTCTCATAAGCCTTTTTTGGGTAGAAATTGATGTAATCATTTTCAAATTTATATAGAAATGCAACTAACCTAGATTACAGAAAGCAATCTTTGTAAAAAAATAATAGAGTTGTAGAATTTACACTACCTAATTTCAAGACATATTATAAAATTACAGTAAGACTGTGTGGTATTGACATAAGGGTTTGCAAACAAATAATGGAACAAAATGGACAGCCCCAGAAATAGAGCCTCATTAATAAAGTCATTTGATTTTTCAACAGGTATTAAACCATTTCAATGAAGAAAGTTTTTTAAGAAATGGTGCTGGAATAAGTAGGTATCCATAAGGAAAAATATAAACTTTGACCTGTACTTCACACCATACACATAAACTCATTTATGATGGATCATACAGCTAACCATAAAATCTAAAAACATATGGCTTCTAGAAGAAAACATAGAATATCTTCACGATTTGTGGGTAGGCAAGTGTTTCTTAGGTTGTATAAAATAATAATCATAAGAGAAATATTTGTTAAGTTGGATTCCATCAAATTTTAAACTTTTGATCCTCAGAAGACAGTGTTACTGAAATGAATAGGCAAGACACAGATTGGAAGAATATACTTGGAAAGCATATATCTGATAAGCAATTATTATGCAGGCTATATTAAGATCTCTTACAACTCAATAATAAGAGGAGATACTACCCAAAAAAAATAAGCAAAAGATTTAGACAGAGGCCAACATGGCACTATAGACAGAAGCACCATATTGTCCCTTTGCAGCAAAGACCCGAAAAACTATATAAAATATATACAAACATCAATCCTGGGACCCTAAGCAACAAATGAAGGGATAAAGAACTCGATCAAGCATCAAATGGAATAAGAAACTGACCGAGAACAGAAAGTAAGGAGAGCTATGGAGTGGAGGTCCCCTGCCAGCTAAAAAGACCTGGATTCACCGTATTGGACCACAGCCACCAAGGAACCTGGACAGGGAGTACGGTAAGGCAATTTCATGGAGCTCCCAACAGGAGACAGAGCATCAGGTACCCAGGAATACACTTTCCCACACCCCAACCTACTGCTGCCCTGTGTGCTGCCACTGCTGCTTTCCAATGGGCCATGGTTGCTCAGCCAGAGAGACATGGGCTCACTGCTGCCTAGGGTCTTCCCCGCCCCACAATAGTCAGTTCCCCTAGTGCCATATTATTTATTTATTTTTGGCTCTTCTGTTTCCTTTCCTTCATTTCCTTTCTTCCACCCACCTAGCCCTGTGCATGGCACCTGACCCTTCTCAGTGGACCATGCTGCACCACTTGGCTAGAGAGCTATCAGCCTGTAGCCTCCCCAGATCTGTACTGCAACAACCAGCTGGCTCCCTAACACCATATATTTTTTTGCTTTTTGCTTTTAGTAAGGTTGTTGTTTCTTCTCTCTCTATCCCTTCCTTCTTTTCCTTTCTCCCATGCACTGAGCCCTGTGTGCTGCCCCTGCCCCTCCTCAATGGGTCAGCTTCACTGCTTGGGTACAGAGCCACTGGCACACAGCCTGCCTGGGTCTGTGTCACCATCACTGGGCAGCTCCCTCAATGCCATTTTTTCATTCTTTTTTTTTTTTTGCTTGTTTCTTCTCTCTCTCACTTCCTTCCTTTCCTCTCTCCTGCCCACCTAGCCCCATGTGCTGCCCCTGCCCCTTCTAATGGGCTGACCCTTCTAGACAGGCCACACCACAACGCTTGGCTAGAGAGCCACTGGAACACAGCTTCCGTGGGTTGGCCCTGCCTCCACTCACTGGCTCCCTCAGTGCCATATTTTATTTTTTCTTTCTTTCACTGCTTCTCTTCTCCCTCCCACCTAGGCCCTATGCTGCCTCTGCCCCTTCCTGAAGGGCCATACTGTACTACCTGGTGAGAGAGACAGCAGCTCACTGCCACCTCAGTTCTGCCCTGGCCCCAACAGCTGGTTTCCTCAGCACCATATTTACTTGTTGTTTTTGTTTTTGTTTCTTCTCTATTGCTTCTTTCCTTTCCTTTCTCCCACCCACCTAGCCCCATACACCCCTGCCGTGACTTCTCAACAGGCCAAGCCACACGACTAGCTAGAGAGTGGGCAAATGACCTCCTTGGGTCTGTCCCGCCCCCACCCACCGAGTTCTAATGCACCACGATTTTACTTATTTTTTTTCTTTTCATTCTGTTTTCCTTTCTTCTTTCTCTCTCCCCCTTAGCTCCAGACATCACATCCTCTCCCTTCACTCCTGCCTATCCGAACTGGGTGCCAAGCATCGTGCCTCTAAGCAGTGCTGGTTCAGACCCCTAGACATCTGGACCCTGCCCTGTATTGCCCCATGGCCCTGCCACACCAGCCACAGTTCATGTCACAAATGACCCATCCTCACCCCTCCACTCATCTGGGCCTCCCCTACTACACCATAGATGAGTGGCCAGCCTTGCTTGCCTGAGAAGGTGGTGAGAAGTATCATGCCCACAAATGAGCAAACAATAAAACACACCCAGCCCACCCATCCAGACATAAAAAATAAAACAAAAAGGCAGGATGAAATAAACAAACCTACAATCAATAAGAAAGAAAATAATTCCTGAATGTCCCCAAAACCAAAACTTGCTGCCATCAAGTCAATTCTGACTCATAGTAACCTATAGAACAGAGTAGAACTGCACCACAGAGTTTCCAAGGAGTGCCTGATGGGTTCAAACTGATGACCTTTTGGCTAGCAGCTGTAGCACTTAACCACTATGCCACCAGGGTTTCCAATGTCCTGAATACAGCAGAAAATATCAAAACATATTTTTTAAAAAGGACAAGGTAGCTCCAGTAAGCAACCAAAATAAAACACCAGATGACCTTCTGGTAGAAAAAAAGACATTAGAACTACCTGATAGGGAATTCAAATGTTTTATATTCAGGGTTCACCAAGCAATTAGGAAAGAGATGAGGGAAAACAGATGAAATGAAGGAAAAAATAGACAAAATCATGGAAAATACAGACAAAATCAGGGAAAACACAGACAAAGCTATGGAAGAATTCAGGAAAATAATACAGGAACAAAATGTCAAAATAAATAAACAATTAGAAATCATACAAAAACAGCAATTAGAAATCCAAAAGGTAAACAAGAAGATATCAGAAAGGAACAATGCAATAGGAAGTTCTAGGAGCAAATTTGAAACAATGGAAGACAAGGTCAGTGAAATTGAAGACAAATTCTTGGATACCACTTTGAGGAAAAATCAAAGAAAAGAATGAAGAAAACCTGTGAACTATGTGGGACAAAATAAAGAGCACAAAAGTCACATGATAGAGTTCCAGAAGAGGGAGAGAAAATGGAAAACACAAACAGGATCATCGAAGATTCGTTGATAGAAAACATCCCTAATATCATGAAAGATGAAAAGCTGACCATCCAAGAAGTGCAGTGAACACTGTATAGGATAGATCCAAAAGGAAAGTCACCAAGACATATCATAATCACACTTGCTAAAACCTAAGACAAAGAAAGAATCCTGAGAGCAGCTCAAGAAAAATGAAAAGTCACATACAAAGGGGAAATAATATGACTAAGCTCTGATTACTCAGCAGACACCATGCAGGTAAGAAGGCAGTGGGATGACATATATAAAACTATGAAAGAAAAAAAAATTGCTGGCCAAGAATAATATCCCCTGCAAGACTCCCTTTCAAATATGATGGCAAAATTAGGACATTTCCAGATAAACAGAAATTAAGGGACTATGTAAAAATCAAACCAAAATGACAAGAATTATTAAAGGGAGTCCTTTGGTTAGAGAACAAACAGCATCAGACAACAACCTCAATGTGGGACACAGGACAGTATCAGCAAGATACCAAGCTAGGTAATGAATTCTCAGACATAAAACTAAAATATTTACAACAGGAAACCAGAGATGTCAACAACATCAGAACAGGGAAAAGGGAATAAATGATGAAGGTATAGAACTTTCAAATGGAGAGGAAGTCAAGTTGATAAAAACATAGGAAGATGGGGTAAATTTCAAGGCAACCACAAAGAAAGTTAAAAAAAAAAAAACCTACTCATCAAAATAAAGAAGAAAAACATAAAGTTTAGGTAAGCACAAAATCTACAAAAAAAAAAAAATGAAAAGAAAATCCACAAACAAAAAAATTCAGTGCAGGAGACTAAGACAATCAGCACCACAAAAAAAAGGATTGCAAAATGACAGCAATAAACTCAAACCTATCAATAATCACACTGAACATAAATGGCTTAAATGCACCCATAAAGAGAGAGAAAGTGACAGAATGGATAAAAAAAACAGAACTCGTCAATATGCTGTCTACAAGAGACACCCCTGAGAAACAAAGACATAAATATATTAAAAAATCAAAGAATGAAAAAAAATGTCAAGTAAACAGCAACCAAAAAAGAGCAGTAGTGGCAATACTAATCTCAGGTAAAATAAACTTTAAGGCGAAATCCACCAAAAAAGACAAGGAAGAACATTATATAATGTTTAAAGGGACAATCCACCATGAAGACATAACCATAATAAATATCTATGCACCCAATTACAGGTCTCCAAAATACATAAAACAAATTCTAACAGCACTGAAAAGAGGAATTGACACTGTCAGAACAATAGTAGGAGACTTCAACACACCACTCTCAGTAAAGGAAAGAACAACTAGAAAGAAATTCAGCAAAGATACAGAAGATCTAAAGCCTACAATCAACCAGCTTGACCTCATAGACATATATAGAACACTCCACTCAACAGCAGCAAAGCATACATTCTTTTCCAATGCACATGGAAAATTCTCCAGAATAGAACATATCTTTGACTACAAAATAACCTTCAACAAAACCCAAAACATTGAGATAATACAAAGCATCTTAGTTGGAGAATTCTATCAAACATTCAGAGATAAGCTCACAGCAGTAATGATGAAACTATTTCAGAACATGAAAAAGGGAGGGATACTTCCAAATTCACTCTATGAAGCCAGCATAACCATGATACCAAAACCAGGCAAAAACGCCACAAAAAAAAGAAAATTACAGGCCAATATCTCTCATGAATATAGATGCAAAAATTCTCAACAAAATTTTAGCCAGTGAAATTCAGCATCATATAAAAAAAAAAGAATACACCACAACGAAGTCGGATTCGTATGAAATATGCAAGGATGTTTCAACAATAGAAAATCAATCAATGTAATCCACCACAAAAATAAAAGAAAAGAACATCATGATCATCTCAATCAACACAGAAAAGGCATTTGATGAAACCCAACACCCATTCCTGACAAAAAATCTCAATAAAATAGGAATAGAAGGTAAATTACTCAGTAAAATACAGGACATCTAAACAAAACCAACAGCCAAAATCATTCTCAATGGAGAGAGGCTGAAAACATTCCCCTTGAGAAAAGGAGCAAGAAAAGGATGCCGTTTATCACCACTCCTACTTAACATTGTACTGGAAGTCCTAGCTACAGCAATAAGGCAAGAAAAAGAAATAAATGGCATCCAAATTGGTAAGGAAGAGGTAAAACTATCCCTATTTGCGAATAATATACTATACCTAGACAACCCAAAAGACTCCACATGAAAACTACTGGAACTAATAGAAAGATTCAGCAGAATAGCAGGATACAAGATAAACATACAAAAATCACTTAGATCCTATATACCAATAAAGAGACTTATGAAAAGAAAATCAAGAAAGCAATACCATTTATAATAACCCCTAAAAAAAAAATACTTAGGAATAAATCTAACCAGGGATGTAAAAGACCTATACAAAGAAAAGTATAAAAAACTACTGCAAAAAAACAAAAGAGACCTACATAAATGGAAAAGCATACCATTCTCATGGATAGGTAGACTCAACATTGCAAAAATGTCAATTCTATCAAAAGCAATCTACAAATACAATGCAATCCTGATACAAATACCAACACCCTTCTTTAACAAGATGGAAAAACTAATCACTAGCTTTACGTGAAAAGAAAGGGGGCCCTGGATAAGTAAAGCATTACTGAAGAAGAACAAAGTAGGAAGTCTTGCACTACCTGACCTCAGAACTTACTATACAGCTACAATAGTTAAAACAGCCTGGTACAGGTACTCATTGATCAATGGAACAGAATCAAGAACCCAGAGGTAAATCCATCCACCTACAGTAAATTAATCTTCAACATAGGCCCAAAGTCCATTAAATGGGGAAAAGACAGTCTTTTTAACAAATGGTACTGGCAAAATTGGATGTGCATCTGTAAAAAAAAAAAAAAGAAACAGGAACCATACGTCACATCATACACAAAAACTAATTTAAAATGGATCAAAGACCTAAATATAAAACCAAAAAATATAAAGATCATGGAAGAAAAAATAGGGTCAACACTACAGGCCCTAATACGTGGCATAAATAGGATACAAACCATAACTAACAATACAAAAACACCAGAAGATAAGCTACGTAACTGGAATCTTCTGAAATTAAACACTTATGCTCACCAAAAGACTTCACCAAAAGAGTAAAAAGAGAACATACAGACTGGTAAAAAACTTTGGCTACGACATATCCAACAAAGGTCAATCTCTAAAATCTACAGGAAAATCCAACACATCTACAACAAAAAGACAAATATTCCAATTAAAAAATGGGCAAAGGGTATGAACAGACACTTCACCAAAGAAGACATTCAAGTGGCTAACAGACACTTGAGGAAATGTTCATGATCACTAACCATTGGAGATACCATCTCACCCCTACATTATTGGCACGAATCAAAAAAACAGAAAATAACAAATGTTAGGCTGCAGAGAGATTGGAATTCTTATGTACTGCTAGTGGGAATGCAAATTGGTGCAACGTTTCTGGAAAATGATATGGCAGTTCCTTTAAAAGTTAGAAATAGAAATACCATGTTATCTAGCAATCCCACTCCTAGGAATATATCCTAGAGAAATAAGAGCAACCACATGAGTAGACATATGCACACTCACATTCATTGCAGCATTATTCACAATATCAAAAAGATGGAAATAATCTAAGTGCCAATCAACAGAATGGATAAACAAACTATGTATGGAACACTACACAACAATAAAGAACAATGATGAACCTGCCAAACATCTCACAACACGGATGAATCTGGAGGGCATTATGCTGAGTGAAATCAGTCAAACACAAAAGGACCAATACTGTATGAGACCACTATCATAAAAACTCATGAAAAGGTTTAATCACAAAAGGAAACAATATTTGATGGTTACTGGTGAGGGAAAAACACTAACTAGACAATAAATAAGTTGTAAATTTGGTGAAGGGTAAGACAGTACACAATACTGGAGAAGTCAGCACAACTTGACCAAGACAAAGTCATAGAAGATTCATACATAGGTTCACACTCCCTGAGGGACTGAATTACTGGGCTGAGGGCTGGGAAACATGGTCTCAGAGGACATCTAATTCAACTGGTATAATATAGTTTATAAAGAAAATTTTCCACATTCTACTTTGGTGGATAGCATCTGGGGTCTTCGAAGCTTGTGAATGGCCATCTAAGATACTCCACTGGCCCAACCCTGGCTGGATCGAGGGAGAATGAAAAAAACAAAGACACAAGGAAAATATTAGTCCAAAGGACTATTGGACCACATGAACCCCATCTTCTACCAGACTGAGTCCAGCATGACTAGATTGTGCCTGGCTGCCACAGCCAATTGCTCTGAAGAGGATCACAATAGACGGTCCCAGATAGAGTGGGAGAAAAATGTAGAACAAAATTCAAACTCACAAAAACAAAAACAAAAAAAGACCAGACTTACTGGTCTGACAGACTGGAGAAACCCTGAGAATATGGACCCCAGACACCCTTTTAACTCGGTATTGAAGTCACTCCTGAGGTTCACCCTTCAGCCAACGATTGGACAGGCCTATAAAACAAACAATAGTACAGGTAGTTCAACCATGTATATGAGACTAAATGGGTACACCAGCCCAGGGAAAAGGACAAGAAGGCAGGAGGGAGAAGGAAAGCTGGACAAATGGAAATGGGGTACCTAAGTTCAAGAAGGGGAGAGTGTTGATTCGTTGTGGGGTTGGCAACTAATGTCACAAAACAATATGTGTATTAATTGTTTAATAAGAAACTAATTTGTTCTGTAAATCTTCACCAAATCACAATTTTAAAAAAGATTTAGATATTTAAATGTGGCAATATAAGAATAGCCAATAAAAAAAAATAAGCACATGAAAATGTGTGCAACTTCATTGGATATAAGGGAAATGCAAATTATACTGACAATGAGGTACCATTTCATACATTAAACACCAAATGCTGGTGAAATGGCAGAGCAACCAGAACTCTTGTACATTGTTGCTGGGTGCGTAAAATGATACAACACTTTGGGTAAAGCTCTGGCAACTTCTTATGAAACTAATCATGCACATATCCTATGATCTAGAAATTCCATTCCTAGGTGTTTATTCGAGAGAAATAAAAATATATGTCCATGAAATACTAGTACTAAAATGCTTATAACAGTTTATACAAACAGTCTAAAACTGTAAACAATCCAAATGTCCTGTCCATCAATAAGCTATTGTAGCATATTCATACTACTCAGGAATAAAAAGGACCAAACTATTGATTCAAAAAACATGGATGACTCACAAAAATATTACAGTGAATAACAGAAACCTTAGACAAGAGAGTACATGTTGTAAGATTCCATGTGGATGAAGTTACACAGCAGACACAACTAATCTATCCTGAAAGAAATCAAAGCAATCATTGCCTCTGGACAGGTGCAGAGATTGGCTGAGAATGGAGCACGAGGGAAATTATGGGCCAATAGTAATATTGTGTACCTTGATAAAAGTTTATGTTACATACTGAGTGTATGCATTTCTCAAAACTCACGAAAGGGCACACTTAAGGTTTGTACATTTTTCCCTGAGTAAATTTTACATTTAAAAAAATCTACAAAGAAGTACTGAGTCCTACTTGACGATTGCATGTTGAGGCATTTATGCATAAGGGAAATGATCACTGAAACCCATGAAGAAATGCATCCAAAATTTAGATGGAATGATGGGTGCATAGAGGAATGGATAGATATGTGATAAGATATACAAATATGTTAACTATAGAGTGGAGGTTGTGCATATGGTTTTTCATGGTATAATTCTTTTAACTTTTCTGTATGTTTGAAAATTTTTTAAATAAAATATTTGGGAAAAAGGCAAAGGAATGAACAAGTTATTCCACTCAAACACTGATCATAATAAAGTTGGAGTGGCTATCAATATCAAACAAAATAGAACTCAGAACAAGGAACATTACCAGAGATAAAGAGGAACATTTTTATAATGTTAACTGGTCAATTTATCAAGATGATAAAGAAATCATAAATATTTACTTAATAGGAGATCTTCATTATTTATGAAGCAAAAACGGATTGTCATGGATTGAATTATGTCCCCCAAAAAATGTGTGTATCAACTTGGTTAGGCAATGACTCTCATTATTTTGTGGTTGTCCTCCATTTTGTGATTTTAATTTTATGTTGAGAGGATTATGGTGGGATTGTAACACCACCTTTACTCAGGTCATTTCCCTGATCCAATGTAAAGGGAGATTCCCTAGGGTGTGGCCTGCACCACCTTTTCTCTCTCAAGAGAGAAAATGAAAGAAAAGCAAACAGAGAGTAGGGGATCTCATACCACCAAGAAAGCAGCACCAGGAGCAGAGCGCGTCCTTTGGACACAGGGTCTCTGCACTTGAGAAGCTCCTCAATCGGGAAGATTGAGCACGACGGCCTTCCTCCAGAACCTACAGAGAGAGAAAGCCTACCACTGGAGCTGATGCCCTGAATTTGGACTTGTAACCTACTGGACTGTAATAAATTTCACTTTGTTAAAGTCATCCACTTGTGGTGTTTCTGTTATAGCATACGGCACTGGGTTTTTAGATAACTAAGACACAGATACAGCTGAAAGAATAAATAGGTAAATCCACAATTATGGTAGGATATTTCAACATTCCTTTTTTTGTGATAGATAGAACAAGTTGACAGAAAATTAATAAATATGTAGAAGACATACACAATAATATCAACTGCCTTGACATAATTACCACTTATAGAACACTCTACCCAACGACAATATAACCCACATCCCTTTCAAGGGCACATGAAACAACCAACAATAGAGACTGGGTCTTAAAATAAGTCTGTATAAATTTTAAAGTAATTTTTATCCTAATGGGATTATACTAAAAATAAATAAGAAAAATTATCCACATGTCTGCAGCTTACTTTGGAATGTATTAAAAATTAAGATGGATGGAGGAAATGAATAGGCCGGTGGGTAAAGAGATACATATGGTAAAGCAGGTATAGCAAATATTAACAGTAGAATTTAGGTGGTGGGCTTATGAATGTTCTATGAAAACTCTTTGAACTTTTCTGTCTGACTGAAAATTGTCAAGAGGCACAGCCAAGACGGCAGAGTAGTCAGACTCTTCTTGTGGTCCCTCTTACAACAAAGACCTCCCCCCAAAAAAGAGCCAATTATATATGATTAGCTAGAAGCCCTGAACATCAAAGGCAAAGTTGAGAAATTGGGCTGAGTGGCAGGGGGAAAGAGATGGTTCAGAAACAGTGAGGAGTTGCCAGATGTGACCCAGCAGGAACGAGCACCGTGCAGGCCAGATCAGCTGGTGGGCGCGGTGAGGCAAGCAGTGGCACTCAGGGTGCATTTTTCACATCAGGGATGTGTTTTTCACATCAGGAGAGACTGAGCAGTGGAGAGTCTACTCAAGCCTCCAGATCCAGTGAAAAGAGGTGCTCAGTCAACAAAAGATAAGTACATGCATCTAACCTACTTCACAGATAAAAAAAAAAATCCCTTTTGAAAAAACCTACTTTCTTATTTACCTGCCCCCAACTCACTCAGCACTGGGTCCCAGGCCAGCTTCAGATACTGCCACATCCCAGGGCCAGAAGTGGGACCTGTCACATACCCCGAACCATTCTCCCAGCCTTGGAGAAGGAACAAATTAAGAAACAAAAAATAATAATCTGCAAGCTCCCCTAAGCTGAGAACTCAGAGCAGGCACAGCTCCTTTTTCTAGGCACAGGCATATGGGGTTCACAGGCTTTGAATGCCTTTCACCCTGCATAACCTGTGTGGGCCCATTTCAACAGTGTAGGCACTCATTAATACAGTATACCAGAGTATATACTTGAAGCCAAATTTCAACTGTATCAGCTACAAGGTGGACTGGCAGGTTTGCGACATTTGACTCCGCTCTGCGTATTAAGCAGGGTCCTCACCTACCCACATCAAGGGCCTGAGGACTGATGGCTCTACCCATGCCACCTAACCACTCACAACAGGGGTCCAAGAGTAAGTGGTGCCTGCCAGTCCTTACAGCCAAAAGCATTGGGTGCCCACTGTCCAGCTGCAAAACCCACCCACCTACATGCTCCAGAGAACAGGGGCACACTTTCCTTCCAGACACTTAGGGGCAGCTATCAGCCCCCTGCCTTGCTCAGCACCTGGACCCCTACTGCAGTCACATACCTGTGCCTACCCATATAACCCCTGGCCATCTAGGACGGTAGGTGAGAGCGTGCACCACACACTTTGTGACTGACTACTTAGACACCTGAGCTGAATCCATTCAAGAAAAGCAAATGAACTCTTGGGCTCACATACCTAGTAAAAGATCTAACCACCTGGTGAAAGGACATTAGAGTTTCAAAGACACCAATAATCAAACTAGCACAAACAAGCAGCCTATTTGGGCATATAAAAACAAAACAAAAAGCTAGGACACAGTAAGCAAACAAAATAAATAGATATAATAACTTATCAATGGCTTAAAGACAACAGTCAATACCAAATCACATAAAAGGCAGACGATGCTGGCTTCAGAAAGCTCCCAAATTAAAGAATCAAGAAATATTCCAGAGATAGAGAACTTCCTGTATTACTGGCGGTAGAAGACAGAAGATTAATATACAGAATGCTTCAAGAGATCAGGAAGGAGATCAGACAAAACGAAGGACAAGCCAAGGAAGACACAGACAAAGCAATAGAGGAACTTAAAAAGATTATATAAGAGCATAATGACAAATTTAACAGCCTGCAAGAATCCATGGAAAGACAGCAAACAGAAATCCAGAAGATTAACAATAAAATTTCAGAATAAGAAAACTCAATAGAAAGCCATAGGAGCAGAATTGAGGCAATGGAAGTCAGCATTAGTGAGACTGAGGAAAAAGCACTTGACACCAACTTATTTGAGGAAAAATTAGATAAAGAATTAAAAAAAATGAAAAAACACTAAGAATTATGTGGGCCTCTATCAAGAGGAATAACCTACAAGTGATTGGAGTAACGGAACAGGGCGGGGGGCGGATAACGGAAAATACAGAGAGAATTGTTGAAGATTTGTTGGTAGAAAATTTCCCTGATATCATGAAAGATGAGAAGGTATCTATCCAAGATACTCATCGAACCCCACACAGGGTTGATCCCAAAATAAATTCACCAAGACATATTATAACCAAACTCACTAAATCAAAGATAAACAGAGAATTTTAAGAGTGGCAAGGGATAAACAAAAAATCCCCTACAAAACAGATTCTATAAGACTAAGCTCGGACTACTCAGCAGAAACTGCACAGGAAAGAAGTTAATAAAATGACATATATAAAGCCTTGAAGGAAAAAAAATTGCCAGCCAAGAATTACATTTCCAGCAAAATTGTCTCTCATATATGATGGTGAAATTAGGGCATTTCCAGATAAAATGAAGTTTAGGGAATTTGCAAAAACCAAACCAAAATTACAAGAAATACTAAAAGGAGTCCTCCAGTTAGAAAATCAGTAACATCAGCTAACAGCCCAAGACTAGAATAGAGAACAGAGGACCAGATATCAATCCAGGGAGGGCAGTCAGAAAAAAAAATCTAAGCTAAAACACTGAAAATAGGGAAACATAGATGTCAATATGTAAAAGATGACATCATTAAAATAAAAAAAGACGGACAAAAATGTAGTCATAAATCTTTCATACGGAGAGGAAATCAAGTTGATATAAAGAAATAAAATTATTGTTTAGACTTAGAAAAATAGGGGTAAATATTAAGGTAACCACAAAGGAAACTAACAATCCTACACATCAAAAAAAAAAAAGAAAACAAGAACTACATAAAGACCCAGCAAATACAAAACCAACAATGAAAAGGATGAAAAGAAAATACACAAATAAAAACAACTCAGCACGGAAAATTAAGTGGAACAAAGAAACTTGCAAAAACACACACACACAAAAAAGACAACAAAATGACAGCACTAAATTCATACCTATCTATAATTATGCTGAATATAAATGGATTAAATGCACCAATAAAGAGAAAGAGAGTGGCGGAATGGGTAAAAAAAAAAAAACAAGATCTGTCTATATGCTGCCTACAAGAGACACACTTCAGACTCAAAGACACAAACTAAAACTCAAAGGATGGAAAAAAATATATCAAGCAAACAACAATCAAAAAAGAGCAGGAGTGGCTGTATTAATTTCTGACAAAATAGACTTCAAAGTAAAATCCACCACAAAGGATGAAGAAAGACACTACATAATGATTAAAGGGTCAATACACCAGGAGGACATAACCATAATAAATATTTACGCACCCAACGACAGGGATACAGAATACATAAAACAACTCTGAGAGCATTGAAAAGAGAGATAGACAGCTCCACAATAATAGTAGGAGACTTCAACACACCACTTTCAGTGAAGGACAGAACATCCAGAAAGAAGTTCAATAAAGACATGGAAGAGCTAAATGCCATAATCAACCAACTTGACCTCATGGACATATAGGGAACACTCCACCCAACGGCAGCCAAGTATACTTTCTTTTCCAATGCACATGGAACATTCTTCAGAATAGACCACATATTAGGCCATAAAACAAGCCTTAACTGAATTCAACACATCAATATATTACAAAGAATCTTTTCTGACCATAAAGCCATAAAAGTAGACATCAATAACAGAAAAAGCAAGGAAAAAAAATCAAATATATGGAAACTGAACAACACCTTGCTCAAAAACTACTGGGTTATAGAAGAAATTAAGGACAGAATAAAGAAATTCACAGAATCAAAAGAAAATGAAAACACATCCTACCAGAACATTTGGGACACAGCAGAAGCAGTGCCCAGCAGTAAATTTATAGCAATATACACACACATTCAAAAAGAGAAAGTGCCAAAATCAAAACATTAACCCTACAACTCTATCAAATACAAACAGAACAGCAAAAAAGCCATCAGACACCAAAAGAAAACAAATAACAAAATTTAGAGCAAAATTAAATGAAATAGAGAATAGAAAACCAATAGACAGAGTTAACAAGCCCAAAACCTGGTTCTTCGAAAAGATCGACAAAATCAATAAATCATTGGCCAAATTGACAAGAGAAAAACAGGAGAGGAACAAATAACCCGAATAAGAAATGAGATGGGCATTATCCCAACAGACCAAACTGAAATTAAAAGAATCAGAATACTATGAAAAATTGTGCCCTAACAAATTTGAAAACGTAGAGGAAATGGACAAATTTCTAGAAACACTTTACGTACCTAAACTAGCATAAACAGAGGTAGAATCTTTAACAAAAGAAAAGATTGGAAAGGTAATTAAAAAATTCCCAACAAAAAAAAAGCTGGGGCCCTTACAGCCTCACTGGAGAATTCTACAAAGCTTTCAGAGAAAAATTAACACCACTATTTTTTTTATTACTAAAGGTATTCCAGAGCATAGAAATAGATAAAATACTCCCAAACTTATTTTATTAAGACAGCATAACGTGATACCAAAACAAGGTAAAGACACCACAAATAAAAGAAAATTACAGACCAATAGCCCTCATGAACATAGACGCAAAAATCCTCAACAAAATTGTAGCCAGTAGAATTCAACACCATATCAAAAAAAATAATTCACCATGACCAAGTGGGATTCATACCAGTTATGCAGGAATAGTTCGACATTAGAAAAACAATCAATGTAATCTATCACATAAATAAAATAGGAGACAAGCACCACATGATCTTATCAATTGATACGGGAAAGATATTTGACAAAGTTCAACACTCATTCATGATAAAAACTCTCAGAAAAATAGGAATAGAAGGAAAATTCCTCAACATAATGAAGTGCATTTATGCAAATCCAACAGCCAATACCATCCTAAATGGAGAGAGTCTGAAAGCATTCCCCTTGAGAATGGGAAACAGACAAGGATGCCCTTTATCACCACTCTTATTCAACATTGTGCTAGAGGTCCTAGCCAGAGCAATGAGGCTAGAAAAAGAAATAAAGGGCTTCCAAATTGTTAAGGAAGAAGTAAAAGTGTCTCTATTTGCAGATGATATGATCTTATACACGGAAAACCCCAAAGAATCCACAAGAAAACTACTAAAAGTAATAGATTTCAGCAAAGTATCGGGATACAAGATAAACATACCAAAATAAGTTGGATTCCTCTACACCAACAAAGGGAACTTTGAAGAGGAAATCGCCAAGTCAATACCATTTACAGTAGCCCCCAAGAAGATAAAATACTTAGGAATAAATCTAACCAGAGATGTAAAAGACCTGCACAAAGAAAAGTACAAGACACTACCACAAGAAACCAGAAGACACCTACTTAAGTGAAAAAACATACCTTGCTCATGGATAGGAAGACTTAACTTTGTGAAAATGTCTATTCTACCCAAAGCAATCCACAGATACAATGCAATCCTGATCCAAATTCCAAAGACATTTTTTAATGAGATGGAGAAACAAATCACCAACTTCATATGTGATAAGAGTCCCCAAATAAGTAAAGCATTACTGAAGAAGAACAAAGTGGGAGGTCTCACACTACCTGATTTTAGAGCCTATTTTATCGCCAGGGTAGTCAAAACAGCCTGGTACTGGTAGAACAACAGATACATAGACCAATGGAACAGAATTGAGAATCCAGACGTAAATCCATCCACATATGAGCAGCTGATATTTGACAAAGGCCCAAAGTCAGTTAAATGGGTTAAAGATAGTCACTTTAACAAATGGTGCTGGCATAAATGGATACCGTGCAAAAAATGAAACAAGGCCTGTACCTCACGTCATGCACAAAAATGAACTCAAAATGGATCAAAGACCTAAATATAAAATCTAAAACAATAAAGATCATGGAAGAACAAATAGGGACAATAAGAGCCCTAATATGTGGCATAAACAAAATACTAAACATTACTAACAATGCACAAACATCAGAAGAGAAACTAGATAACAGGGAGCTCCTAAACTTCAAACACTTATGCTCATCAAAAGACTTCACCAAAAGAGTAAAAAGACAATCTACAGACTGGAAAAATATTTTTGGCTGTGACAAATCTGATCAGCATCTAATCTCTAAAATCTACAAAACCTGAACAACAGGAAGACAAATAACCCAATTAAAAAATGAGCAAAGGATATGAACAGGCACTTCACCAAAGAAGACATTCAGGGAGCTAACAGACACATGAGGAAATGCTGAGGATCGTTAGCCATTAGAGAAATGCAAATCAAAACTACAATGAGATTCCATCTCACCCCAAAAGGCTGGCATTAATCAAAAACACAAAATAATAAATGTTGGAGAATTGTGGAGAGACTGGAACACTTATACACTGCTGGTGGGAATGTAAAATGGTACAACCACTTTGAAAATCGATTTGGCACTTCCTTAAAAAGCTAGAAATAGAAGTACCATGAAATCCATCAATACTACTTCTTGGAATATATCCTAGAGAAATAAGAGCCTTTACATGAACAGATATATGCACACTCATGTTCATTGCAGCACTGTTTACAATAGCAAAAAGATGGAAGCAACCAAGTTGCCCATCAACGGATGAATGGATAAATAAATTATGGTGTATTCACACAATAGAATACTATGCAATGATAAAGAACAAGGATGTATCCGAGAAACATCTCATAACATGGATGAGTCTGGAAGGCATTATGCTAGTGAAATTAGTCAGTCACAAAAGGACAAATATTGTATGAGACCACTATTATAAGAACTCAAGAAAAGGTTTAAACATAGAAGAAAACATTCTTTGATATTACGAGGGTGGGGACGGAGGGAGAGGGGAATTCACTAACTAGATAGTAGCCAGGAATTGTCTTAGGTGACGGTAAGGACAACACACAATACAGAGGAAATCAGCACAATTGGACTAATCCAAATCTAAGAAGTTTCCTGAATACAACCGAACACTTCAAGGGACAGAGTAGCAGGGGCAGGGTTCTGGGGACCATGGTTTCAGGGGAAATCTAGGTCAATTAGCTTAACAAAGTTTATTAAGTAAATGTTCTGCATCCCACTTTGGTGAGTGCATCTGGGGTCTTAAAAGTTAGCAAGCAGCTATCTAAGATGCATCAATGGGTCCCAAACCACCTGGAGCAAAGAATGAAGAACTTCAAAGACACAAGGAAAATATTAGCCCAACAGACAAAAACGGCCTCATAAACCAGAGACTCCATCAGTCTGAGACCAGAAGAACTAGATAGTGCCCAGCTACCACCCTGATAGGGAACACGGCAGAGAGTTCCTGATGGAACAGGACAAAAGTGGGGTGCAGCACTCAAATTCTAGTAAAAAGACCAGACTTAACTGTCTGACTGAGACTGGAGAAACTCCAGAAGACATGGCCCCCAGACTCTCCGTTAACCCAGAACTAAAGTCATTCCTGAGTCCAACTCTTTGGGCAAAGATTAGAGTGGACTA
The DNA here is from genome assembly GCF_024166365.1 of Elephas maximus indicus. Taxonomy (NCBI): domain Eukaryota; kingdom Metazoa; phylum Chordata; class Mammalia; order Proboscidea; family Elephantidae; genus Elephas; species Elephas maximus. The sequence continues at coordinate 93,815,228 of NC_064846.1, read as the reverse complement.
TAAGACATAAAATGATACTGGTGAGGAGTGTGCTTCTTAGCTCAAGTAGACACGTGAGACTAAGTGGGCAGCTCTATGATCACATAACAATGTGTGTATAAATTTTTGCATAGGAAACTAACTTGAACTATAAACTTTCACTTTAAGCACAATAAAAAAAAGCATAAAAAAAAGTTGTCCTGAAAAATATGTAAATGACCTCTGGAAAATCTCCAAATTTCTGGACATTAAAGAGCACACATCTAATTTATAGATCTAAATAAATAAATAAATAACAATTGAGCTTAGAAAATATTTTGTACTGTTTCAAAATGAAAAGACCTGTGAGCAGGAGGGCCTGGCCTGTAGCCTGGGGAACAGCCCTAACGTGTGATGTTTAGCTTTAGCAGCTACCCTGAAGACTGGTTATAAGGAGGTTGAGAAAGACAGTCCATTTTACCTCTACAAAAGGAAATTGAGGTCCAGCCACATAGTTGGTAAGTGGTCCTTCTCACACATCTGAACTCAACTAACCTGTACTTGCCTAAGGACCATTTAACTGAGTTTTTTAGCTTTATAAAGAATGACATAGGAGTATCAATGTTAAAGGAGCTCCAAGGTCAAGAGAAAGAAGTGAATTGCACCTATCTGCATTAAAAAATGGACACTCTGGTAGCATAATGGTTAAGAGCTACAGATGTTAACCAAAAGTTTCATGGTTCAAATCCACCAGGCGCTCTTTGGAAATTCTATGGGGCAGTTCTACTCTGTCCTATAGGGTTGCTATGAGTCAGAATCGACTCAATGGCAGTGGGTTTGGTTTTGGCATTAAAAAATAAAAATGAAGGGAGACTATAGTCCAAATCTAGTTAAAATAGAGTAAGCAAGTCCCTACCACAAAATAAAAGTAAAAACCCTGGACAGAATTCATGAAACAGGTTTCTGAGGACACTGAAAAAATAAGTAGTAGCAGGCAGGCTGGGGAGAGAAACTAGAACTCAAAGTGCGAACAATCCAGCAATAAATTATCTGTATTTTTTTTCTCTCATATCTTCCATCCTAAATCCAAAGGCAGTGCAAATCCCAGAAATGCACATCAGCTGTAGACAGAAAGAGCTCCACGCGAAGACCTCTTTTTCTGGTCCTAGTACTGTAGTGGGAAGGGAGACCTCTACTGGGAAAAATCCTTTTTTTTTTCCTTTTCTCTCCCACCACGGACCCCAGGCAAGCCTTAGTGTCAAAGCTGCAACCCTGTGGTGACAGCAGCAGTGGCAACAACACCCAGGAAATCTCCTAAAACTGATGAAGGGGATATCTTTCTCTCTGACCATAGGAACTATAGTCTGACAAGTATTGGGGGAATCCCCGTTGCTTTACTTCTCTCCTTATCCTCCCATCAGAGTCCCATGGTAGCACAAACAGTTAAGTGCTTGGCTACTAACTGAAAAGTTGGTGGTTCTAACCCACCCAGAGGTGCACTGGAAGAAAGTCTTGGCAATTTGTTTCCAAAAACTCACAGCCATAAAAACCCTATGGAGCACAATTTTACCATGAAGCATATGGGGTCACCATGAGTTGAAATTGACTCATTGACAACTGGCTTGGTTTTGATTTTATCCTCCCACTGCTTGGCACCAGAGGAAGGCCAATTAACAAGAAGTGCGCAGTAGGAAGGGTGCAATAAAGCCCCTGTTTTCTAGAAAGAAGGTTGGGATGGGGAGCTGGAAACAAGAGAGTGTAGGAGAGATTGCAGGGAAGAGAAAGCTCAGGAACAGAACCTCACCAGTTTGTGTATGAATTCATGGGTTCTTCCCCAAGCTGTGCATGTATGCATCTGACTCTAAATAGCACAGCAAAGGCTTTGAGAGTTGAACTATGAGGTAGACAAATGCCCAGGTTCCAGACTGGCCCCTGGGTGGTGCACACATGGGACAGATCTGAAGAACACACAAAGGCTTTGAAAACTTACCTGACATTAGAACTGCAGCCTACAGAATGTGGGTTGGAACTTGAGAGTTGAAACTAACCAGGTCGATTACTTGCTAAAGCAAAAAGATCAACATTATCTCTAGGATTTAAAAATAATATTCAAAATGTTCAATATACAATCCAAAAATTACTCAACATAAAAAGGAAAGGAAGGAAGAAAAAAAAGGAAAATTCCACACAACTAGCAAGTGAAAAGACATTTGACAGACACCAACCCTGGGATAATAAAGATTTTGGAATTATCAGACATAGTTTTAAAGCAGCTACTTTAACCATGCTCCTATAAGGAAGGGCAAATATTCTTGAAATAAATGGGAAGATAGAAAATCTCAACTGAAAACCAAAGCTACTAAAATAGAATGAAATAAAAAAAAAAAACTGGGAGTGATATCGGCAAAATGTTGGAACAGGCAGCTCCAAGTTTCCATCTCCACCCCCCAAGGAAACACTGAAAATCAGGCAGAAACTGTCAGAAGCAACATTGTCAGAACCCTAGGGAAAAAACAGTTTACAGCAATCAAATGTATGCTGAATCAAAAAAAAAAAAAGGGCAACTTAAAACTGTAGGAAAGCTTTGTGGTGCTTTTATTCGCCCTTGCCCCATCCTCTCCCCAACTTAGCAGCAGTCTTGAAGACTCGTGTTCCTAGCGTGGGACCCTGGTCTTTGGTTCCAGAAGGCGAAGAATAAACCTAGTTTACAAATTTTTGTGTGTTTGCTCTAACCTGTCTGAAAGCTATGTGAATGATGAACACAAGGGACTTGTCTTTGTTTTGCCAAACTCAGAACTCATTCAGGCCAGAAAACCAGCAGGCATTGCTTAAAAACAGACACCTAGGGTAAAAGATTACAGTTGAGACATACAATAGACCACCTAAAGTGCAGGAGAAAAAGATCAGGAGAGTTACTTTGAGAAATTAGGGTATTCAAAAGCACTCATGTATACAGGAGAATTTAGAAAACCACACTCATATCCAGGGCAAAATGCATGACCAGAAAAAGACCTGGAAAAAACCTAAAATTTCACCTTGGGCTTATCCATAGTTTCAGTACAAGGATGGTTAAGTGTTTAAAGAGTACCCTAGTAAAAAGCCAATCTGCAAAGACTGCAAAAAGTGTCTTTTTCTTTCCTTCTACTTTTTAGTTCTAGGTATTCAAGGAAATCTCTGTCAAAACACGAGCTGAACACAAGCTAAAGGGACAGAGACTTCAGTGATCACACATGGCAAGGAATGCAGTCTAAGTAAAAAAAGGAAAAATAGTTTGAAACAGCCACTAAACAGGGTACTACACCCCTTACCAATTTAAAAAAGAGGAAATCCTGAGGAAGGGGGAGAGCCTAATTTCCAGAGTTACCACATTATAATATGCAAATGTCCAGTTTTCAACAAAAAATAAGAAGGCATACAAAAAATCAGGATAACCCAGGGAAAAGGGCAAAATACAGTGATAAAAACAATCCCTGAGGTAGCCCAGATATTGGACTTACTAGACAAAGACTTTAAAACAGCTGTCTAAAATATGCTCAAAGAGCTAAAGGAAACATGGAAAAAAGAACTAAAGAAAATCAGAAAAATGTTTTATACACAAAATGAAAATATAAATAACGTGGTAGAATTGTAAAAAAGGAACCAAACAGACACTTTGAAGCTGAAAATTACAAATAATTGAAATGAAAAATTCAGCAGAAGATTCGTGCAGACAGAAGAAAGAATCAACACACTTGAAGACAGGGCAATTGAAATTATCCAATCTGAGGAGCAGAAAGAAAAAAATGAGGAAAAGATAATAAAGCGTAAGGGACCTGTGAAACTTCCTAAAGTTGACCAACATATGAATTATGGAAGTCCCAGAAGGAAAAAAGAGAAGGGGCAGAAAGAACATATGAAGAAATAACAACCAATAACTTCCCATACTTGATGAAAGATATGAATCTATACATCCAAGAATCTCAACAAACTCCAAGTATGGATAAACTCAAAGACATTCACACTGCAACATATTATAGTCAAACTGTTGAAAGCCAAAGAGAATCTTTAAAGTAGCAACAGAGAATTGACTCGTCATGTACAAGGGATCCTCAGTATAATTTATAGTGGATTTTTAATCAGGATCATGGAGGACAGAAGGCAGAGGGATGACATATTTAAAATGCTGAGAGAAAAAAATCTGTTAACCAAGAATTTTGCAAAATAAGGGCAAAATTAAGAAATTCCCAGATTTTGAAAAGGCGAAGGGAGTTTGTTACCACTAGATCTGCTCTAAAAGAAATGATTAAGGGAATTCTTCAGGTGTAAATGAAAGGACACTAGTAAGAACATGAAACCATATGAAGAAATAAAGATTTCCAGTAAAGGTAAATACATGAGCAAATATAAAATCTAATATTATTGTATTTTTTGTTTGGAATGCCACTTTTTGTTTCCTAGATGATTTAAAAGACAAAGGCCTAAAATAACTATAAATCTATGTTACTGGGTACGCAATGTTTAAATATGTAGTATTTGACAAGGACAACTTAAACACTGATAGACTTGAAAGGAGAAATAACTACCTCTACAATAATGATTGGAGACATCAGTACACCACTTTCAATAATGGATAGAACATCTAGAAAGAAGATAAATAAGGAAATAGAGGATCTGAACTACACCACAAACCAACCAACTCTTACAGACATATATTAAACACTCCTCCCAATGACAGCACAATATACATTCTTCTCCAGTGCACATGGATCATTCTCCAGGATAGACTATATATTAGGTCATAAAGCAAGTCTCAATAAATTTAAAAAGATTGAAGTCATACAAAGTATTTTCTCTGACCACAGTAGAGTGAAATTAGAGATTAATAACAGAAAGAAACCTAGGTAATACACAAATATGTGGAAATTAAACAAGGCTATTAAACAACCAATGGGTCAAGGAAGATATCAAAAGAGAAATCAGAAAACGCTTAGAGTCGAATGAAAACAAAAGCACGGCATTTCAAAACTTATGGGACGCAGCACAAGCAGTGCTCAGAGGTAAATTTATAGCTATTAATGCCTATATTAAAAAAAAGAAGAAAGATCACAAATCAATAACCTAACTTTACAACTTGGGGAATCAGAAAAAGAAGAGCAAACCAAACCTAAAGCAAACAGAAAAGAAAAAAGATAACAAAGGTCAGAGCGGAGATGAATGAAATAAAGAACAACAAAAACAATAGAATCAATGAAACTAGAAGTTGGTTTTTTGAAAAGCAAAAAAAAAAAGACAAATCTTTAGCTATGCTGACAAAGAAAAAGAGAGAGGAGTTGCAAACATCTAAAATCAGAAATGAAAGTAAAAACATTACAACCAATCCCACAGAAATAAAAAGGATCATAAGAGAATACTATGGACAATTGTATGCCAACAAATTAGATACTCCAGATGAAAAGTACAAATTCGTAGAAACACACAAACTTCCTACATTGACTCAAGAAGAAACAGATCTCAGCAAACCCATAACAAGCAAAGAAATGGGATCAATAATCTAAAACCTCCCAATAAACAAAAGTCCTGGATCAGATGGTTTCACTGGGGAATTCTACCAAACAATTATAAAAAGAAGTAACCCCATTAATTCTTAAACTTTTTTCAAAAAATAGAAGAGGAAGAAGCACTTCTTAACTCATTTTGTGTGGCTAGCATTACTCTGATACAAAAGCCAGACAAAGATGACTCAAGGAAATAAAACTACAGACACTATCCCTTATGAATATAGAAGAAAAATCCTTAACAATATATTAACAAACCAAATTCAAAGCATATTAAAAATATCTTACACAATAATAAAGTGGAATTTATTCCAGGGATGCAAGGGTGGATCAACATTATAAAATTAATTAATGTAATACACCACATTAATAGAATAAAGCAAAAGAACCACATGATCATCTCAATTGATGCAGAGAAGGCATTTGACAAAATCCAACACCCTTTCATGATAAAAACACTCAACAAGCTTGGAATAAAAGGGAAATTCCTCAAAATGATAGAGGGCATTTATGAAAAACCAACAGCCAACATCATATGGAGAAAGTTTGAGCTCTTTCCCCTTAAGATCAGGAGGAAGACACTACTATTCTCACCACTACTGTTCAATACTGTACTGGAAGTCCTAGTTGGAGCAATAAGAAAAGATAAATAAACAAATAAATGAATAAATATCCAATAAATAAAAAATATCCAAATCAGGAAAGAAGAAGTAAAATGTGATTCACTCGTAGGTTTTTTAAACAATACAAATTTATTATTGTGGTGCACACACAGATAGTTCACTAATAGTGAGCCCTCCATAACTATCACATTCATCCAATCAGAGCTAAAACACATAAGACACTCTCAGAGCATTAGCACATGGAAAGTAGATAGCAAACAATAAATAGAAACCAATATTCACTCTAAATAACAGTTTCATGATGAGAAATCGATGTTTACTATTACGTCACTGGACTGGCACGTCTCTTGGCTGCTGGCTCTGCCCATTTTCTGTTTTGCCAACTCTCAACTAGCAGCCTTGAAACAGACCTGGACCAGTGTCACAACAGCTCTTGAAGCAGAACTGCTCTGAGGGTACCTTCTGTGCAGGGTTACCCAGACTCTGCAGACAGGCCCCCTTGAGCACTGGACAGACCCCTTTTGCGCCTGGGACAGGCCCCCTTTGTGCCTCTGACAAGCCCCGGTTTGTGCTTCATACAAGACAGGCTCCTTTTGTGCCTCATTCAGGCCCCCTTTTGCACATTGAACAGGCATCCTTGCACCTTAGACAGGCTTCCTTTGCACCTTGGACAGCCCCCCTTGCACTTTTGGATAGGCTCCCTCACACTTGCACTTCGGGTGACATTTCTGCTATTGCTCGGGCCTGCTTATGGCTGCTACTGCAGCCATAAGCATGTTACAGCTCTTGGCCCATCCCCTCAGACTGCTCTGCTGCCACTTCTCTGTTTAGCAGATGCCAGCTTCTGCTTCTGCTGCTATTTATCCCGGCTTTGTCTTTTACCATGTCCAGCGTTTCTGCTATTACTGGTGCCAGTCTCTTCTGATGAAATTTCCAATCTCTTATTTCCCAGGCTGATGTCTCAACTCTAAGACAAGGATTGGGGGGAGGGGGGAGGGAGGGCTCTTCAGCACAGAGCTTCCATGCCCCCAGGGGATATGCTCACCCCTACTCCAAGAGCAGAAAGTTTACACTATCCAAATCGGGAGGCTCCAGTGAGCCTCCATCTTCCAAGATCTTTATTGGCCTTATTACACCTCCTGAGGCTTAGGCAGCTTCAGGCCACCAGATGATGCCTCTTAGTCAGGTTAGCCCCCACTCATTGGCCTCAGGTGGGATTCTACTTTCAGAACTAGGACAAAAAGACCAAAGAATCTACAAGAAATCTGCTAGAGCTAATAAATGAATTCAGCAAAGTGGCGAGGTCAAGATCAACACGCAAAATCAGTCAGGCTTTTATATGTCAGCAACGAACAATATAGAAAGAAAACTAAGAAGACAATTCCAATCGTCATGGCATCTAAAATAGTAAAATACCTATGAATAACTTTTGCTGCAAAAGACCTCTTTAACCTGTTAAAAACCAAAGATATCATTTTGAGGACTAATGTGTGCCTGACTCAAGCCACGGTGCTTTCAATCACCTCATATGCATGTGAAAGCTGGACAATGAATAAGGAAGACCGAAGAAGAACTGACGTCTTTGAATTATGCTGTTGATGATGAATATTGAATATACAACGAACTGCCAGAAGAACAAACAACTCTGGAAGAAGTACACAGCCAGAGTGCTCTTAGAGGAGATGATGGCAAGACTTCATCTCACATACTTTGGACATGTTATCAGCAGGGACCAGTCCCTGGAGAAGGACATCATGCTTGGTAAGGTAGTGGGTTAGCAAAAGACAGGAAGATCCTCAATGAGATGGATTGACACAGTGGCTTCAACGATGGGCTCAAGCCTAGCAACAACTGTGAGGATGGTGCTTGTAGGGTAATGCTATTCGTCTATATTCATCCCCTCCCTAATGGAATCAGCTTTGCTCTTCCCCGAACCATGCTGGTGATGAATTCAGGATGGACTCGGGCTAAGGAACGAGGCCGGGAATGGCATGACTGGGCCAGCAGCCAAAGCTGAAGAATGCCTTAGCAACAAGAAGGAAAACATCTGGGCCCGCATGTGAAGTCCCTGGGAACACTGACTGCCCAAGCACGTGGGAGAAAACGATAAGCCTTGGTCCCAGCTGGAATGGTATATAAGCTTGGGTCCCTTGCTAGGTGGCTGCTGAAAATACTCCAGCCAGCCACCACTGGAGAGCAGCTGCTTGCCCACATCAGTAAGTTTCCCTGAACATATGAATCTGGAAAGGGCTATGAGTCAGTTCTTCAGATTATTTGCCAGGACACACAGCAAGGGGCTGTCCCCCGACAGTGCTGGACCAGGAAGTGTTTCATTCTGTTGCACATGCGGCTGCTATGAGTCGGAACTGACTTGATGGCATCTAACAACAACAGCAGGAATAAATATAGCAAAGGAAGTGGAAAACTTGTATACTGAAAAGCATAAAATACTATTGAAAGAAATTAAAGAAGACCTTAATAATGCAAACAGTTAAGCTGAAAGGTTGGTGATTTGAATCCACCCAGAGGTGCCTCAGAAGACAGGCCTGATGATCTGGTTCCAAAAGGCCACAGACTTTAAAACCCTATGGATCAGTTCTACTCCATACATGGCGCCATCATGAGTCAGAATCAACTTGACAGCAACTAACAACAACTAAAGAGGAACATATCCCATGCTCCTGGAACAGGAGACTTAATATTTTTAAGATGTCAATTCTATCTGAAACAATCTATAAATTTAATGCAATACCCATAAAAATCCCAGCAGCCTTTTTTGCAAGAATGCAAAAGTAAATTCTTAAATTTACATAGAACTGCAAGGGGCACCGAATAGCGAAAAGCAATCTTTTAAAACAATTCTTTTCGGGAAAATATACACAACAAAACATACACCAATTCAACCGTTTCTACATGTACAATTCAGTGACATTGATTACATTTTTCGTTATGCTGCCTTTCTCAATGTCCTTTCTTGAATTATTTGTGCCATCATTAATACAAACTGACTGCCCCCTAAACTTTTCATCTAAATTTTTACTGACTGCTGACTGAGACTGCTGTGTGCTAGGAAGCAGGCATCTTGAAAAGGCTGCACTCACAGTCAGCAGTCTATTGGGGGCCTCTTATAGCAACAAGGCAGACCTCTGTTGGGATCCAATTGATGCGTGATGCCCCCTCCACCAGCCGGTAAGTGTTGGTTGCCAGGCTGCTGCAAACTGCTGTAGAAGGCGCCTGCAATGAAGTCTGATCCTATAATCAGTACTCTACCTGCCTCCCTGCACCCCTAATAGCTCAGGCCTCTGAAACCAACAGAAAAGGCCTCCCTGGGTGTCAGTTCAAATCTGTGTGCTCCCCCTTCTTGTTGGTGCAGAGGACTGCTGACTGTGGCTATTGTGTACTAGGAAGCAGACATCTTGAGTAGAGGCTACATCCACAGCCATAGTATGGGAGGGGAGGGCTCTCTGATAGCAACACGGCGGACCTCTCTGAGGGTGTGTTTAAAGTATGAGAGCCCCTCTCCTCCCCCCCAAGACTCTGTCAGCTGCAAGGCTGCTATGAATTGCTACTGAAGGTGCCCTGGAGTGGAGTCTGCTCCCATATTCAGAACTCTACATGCCTCCCTGCTCACCCCATAGATCAGGGCACTGAGACAAACAAGAGAGACTTCCCTGTGGGTCACTTCAGGTCTGTTTCCTCCCCTTTGTGGTCAGCACTGAGGACTTCTGAATGAGGCTGCTATGTGCTAAGAAGTAGGCTTCCAGAGTGGAGGCTACACCCACAGTCAACATACGACAAGGCAGGATCTGATAGCAACAAAGCAGACCTCCCTGGAGTTCTGTACAGAGCATGACAATCTCTCCCCCATCCGGTAAGTGTCAACTGTTGAACTGACACAAACTCCTACAGAAGGATCCCTATAGTGGACTCAGGAAGCAGGTCACCAAAGTGGAGACTGCTCCCCCAACTACCACAGGGTGACTGGGGCTCTGAAACCAACAAGAAATATCTCTCGGAAGTCCTTCTGGGAACTGCCAGCCCCTCCTCCTCCTGAAACAGAAGAAAGTCTGCCTATGCTTTCCCTGACTGCAGTTCAGATATAAGCAGCCCCACAGAGCAGGGAAGAAAGCCTCAGGCAAAACCAGAGGGCAACACCAACCCCAAAAGGGGGCTTGCTGGGTGTGGGTTTTCTGATTGAAAATGACGTTGCACAAACTGAAAAGGGAAGGGAGTAATAAACAGAGAAAGAGAAGACTGCACCCCTGGTAGATTGATTAGCATGTGATATCTTACTTGAATGGTGGTTCTCACTGGTTGACAGACTGGCTAGGGCATATTCTCTGGGGTGTTTGGGAAACATTGCAAATTGAAAACAGAGATCTGGAACTTCCAAATCCTAATTAAACCCGGGAGAGAGAAGAAGCTATCACAGAGAGGGAGAGGAAACGGTAAGAAAAAGCTGAAGGCTCTGCCTGCCTAAAAGTTTTTTCAGGAAGTAGTGCCTGCAAAAAAAATCAAATACTGAGAGGAACTCAGAAAGTTAGCAACCAGAAATCTCATTGTGCCAATATAAAATCACAAGACACACAAAGAAGAAATAACGGCCCATTCAAACGAACATGACAAAGGGAGTGAAAGTACATCTGTGGAAGACCAAGTAATGAAAAGAGTGGAAGAATATAATAAAACAACATAAAACGTAATTAAAGATTTGAGGGAAAACATAGGCAAAGATCTAAAAGAAATAAGGAAAACAATGCAAGAACAAAATGAAGATTAACAAGAGAGATAAAAAGAAACCAAACAGAAATATTGCAACTGAAAGGGACAGTAACAGAAATGAGAAATACTGGAAGAATTGAACAACGGATTTAATCAGGCAGAAGAATGAATCAATGAATTAGAGGATAAGATAGTAAAATTACAGAGGCTGAAGAGCAACAAGAATGGAGGCTCAGGAAGGCTGAGCACAGTTTAATGGAATTATTGGACAACAAGAAGAGACCCAGTATAGGCATACCTCAGACAAATTGCGGGTTTGGTTACAGACCACTGTAATAAAGTGAATATGGCAATAAAGTGAGTCACAGGAGTTTTTTGGCTTCCCAGTGCATATACAAGTTATGTTTACACTATACTGTAACATATTAAGTATGCAACAGCATTACGTCTAAAAAGAAAAGTACATATCTTAATTAAAAAAATACTTTATTGCTAAAAAAATGCTAACCATCATTTGAGCCTTCAGTGAGTCAAAATCTTTTTGCTGGTGGAGAATCTTGCCTCGATGTTGATGGCTGCTGACTGATCGGGGTGCTGATTGCTGAAGGTTGGGGTGGCTGTGGCAATTTCTTAAAATAAGACAACTATGACATTTGCTGCATTGATTGACTCTTCTCTTTACGAAAGTTTTCTCTAGCATGCGATACTATTTGATAGCATTTCACCCACAGTAAAGTTCCTCCCAGAATTAGTCAATCCTCTCAAACCCTGCTGCTGCCTTATCAACTAAGTTTATGTACTATTTGAAATCCTTTGCTGTCATTTCAAAAATGTTCACAGGATCTTCACCAGAAGTTTCTATCTCAAGAAATCACTTTGTTTGCTCAACTGTAAGAAGCAACTCCTCATCCATTAAAGTTTTATGAGATTGCACCAATTCAGTCCCATCTTCAGCCTCCACTTCTAATTTTAGTTCTCTTACTATTTCCACCACATCTTCAGTTAAACTTCATTCGCTGAAGTCTTGAACCCCTCAAAGTCATCCATGAGGGTTGGAATCAACTTCTTCCAAACCCCTGTTAATGTTGATGTTTTGACCTCCTTCTATGAATCATGAATGTTCTTAATAGCATCTAGAATGGAGAATCCTTTCCATAAAGTTTTCAATTTACTTTGTCTAGATCCATCAGAAGAACCACTATCTATGGCAGCTATAGCCTTAACAAATGGTATTTCTTAAATAAGACTTGAGAGTCAAAATAATTCCTTGATCTATGGGCTGCAGAATGAATGTTGTGTTAGCAGGCATGAAAACAATAAACTCTTGCACATCTCCTTTGCAGCTCTTCAGTGACCAGGCGCATTGTTAATGGGCAGGCATATTCTGAAAGTAATCTTTTTTCTGAGCAATAGGTCTCAACAGTGGGCTTAAAATATTCAGTAAAGCATTTTTTAACAGATGTGCTGTCATCCACGCTTTGTTGTTCCATTTATAGAGCACAGGCAGAGTTGGTTTAGCATAATTCTTAACAGCCGTAGGATTTTTAGAATGGTAACTGAACATTGGCTTCAACTTAGTCACCAGCTGCATTAGCCCCTAACAAGAGAGTCAGCCTGTCCTTTGGAGCCAGACATTGACTTCTCCTCTCTAGCTATGAAAGTCCTACATGATATCTTCTTCCAAGACAAGGCTGTTGTGTCTACACTGAAAATCTTGTTTAGTGTAGACACCTTCATCAATTATCTCAGCTAGAGGTGGTGCCAAGGAGGTGGAGCAGTCAGACACTCTTACAACAAAGACCTGAAAAAACAAGTGAAATGATTATATATATGACAAACTAGGAGCCGTGAACATCAAAGGTAAAGTTAGAAAATTGGACTAAATGGCAGGGGGAAGGAGACTTAATTCAGAAGCAGCAAGGAGTTGCTGGACCTTACTCAGTGGGAACCCTCAGGAACGATTCCCTGGAGTGATCACAGCAGGGATGGTGGTAGTGTTTGGGAAGTGATTTCCTCAGGGAGAGACAGCTGAGTCACAAGTCTACTCACACCCCTGGAACCAGAGAAGAACAGTGCTCTCAGCAAAACTAAGTGTTTGTGTTTCTTTTACCATGCCCCCAACCCCCAAGCTGGCTTCAGTGGCTGTTGATTTCCCAGAACCGAGAAAGGCCCTGTTACACACCCTGAGCCATTCTCTTGGCCTTGGAGAAGGAATAAATCAACATTTGGGGGAAAAGGTAATCTTCCATCTCTACTAAGCTGGGGAGCTCAGGACAGAAGTGGCTCCTGTCCAGGCACAAAAGGTCCATGGACTCTGAATATATTTCACCCCTGCATGAACCTATGTGGGCCCGTTTCAGAAGAATAGACCCTTGTTGGCAGACTGCAACGGTGTATGTGTTTGAGATATGAATACTACTGTTCCAGCTGTGTGGTGGAAAAGTGGGGTTTTGATATTTGACACCACTTTGCTTATTAAACAGGGTACTCACTTACCCGTATCAGGGGCCTGAGAACTGATGGCTCCACCCATGTCACCTAGCCACCTGCAACAGGGGTTCAAGGGTAAGTGGTGCCTCCAAGACCTTACAACTAAAAGCATTGGGTGCCCATGGTCTGGCTGCAGAACCCACCCACCTGTGAGCTCTAGGGAACAGGGAAGTGCTTCCCTCAAAGACACTCAGGGGACAGTTGCCAGCCCCCTTCCTTGTTCAGAGAGTGACCCCCCGCTGCCACAAGACACCTGTGCCTACACCAATCATCCATGCCCCTCTAAGACTATAGGACAGAGCCTGTACCACACTTTTCATGACCAACTACTGGGACAGCTGAACTAAATCCATACAAGAAAAGAATGGACTCCTAGGCTCATATACCTGGTAACAGCTCTAGCCATCTAGTGACAGGGCATTAGAACGTCACAGACAAAAATAATTAAGCTAATTCATGCAGCCTATTTGGGCATATCAAAACAAAACAAAGCAAGAAGCTAGGATACAGTAAGCAAACATAAAATAATTTAATACAATAACTTATAGATGGCTCGGAGACAACCAAAAACCTATTGCTGTTGAGTCGATTCCAACTCATAGTGGCCTTATAGGTCAAAGTAGAATTACCCCATAGGGTTTCCAAGAAGCACTGGTGGATTCTAACTGCTGACCTTTTTGGTTAGCAGCCATAGCACTTAACCACTATGCCACCAGAGTTCCGGAGACAACAGTCATTGTCAAATCACATAAAGAAGCAGACCATGATCGCTTCAACAAGCTCTCAAAACAAAAAATTGAGGAATCTTCAGGATAATGATGTATTCCTGTAATTACCACATGTAGGATACAAAAGATTAATATACAGAACCCTTCAAGAGATCAGGCAAAATGCAGAACAGGCCAAGGAACACACAGATAAAACAGCTGAAGAAATAAAAAATGTTATTCAAGAACATAATGAAAAATTTAATAGGCTAGAAGAATCCATACAGAGACAGCAATCAGAAATTCAGAAGAATAATAATAAAATTACAGAATTATACAATTCAGTAGAAACTCGGAGGAGCAGAATTGGAGAAATGGAAGGCAGAATTAGTGAGAATGAAGATAAAACACGTGGCATCAATGTATGTAAAGAAAAATCTGAAAGAGAATTAAAAAAAAAAAAGAAACACTAAGAAACAGGTTGGACTCTATCAAGAGAAATAACCTACGAGTGATTGAAGTACCAGAATGAGGAGGGAGAACAGAAAATACAGAGAGAACTGTTGAAGATTTATTGGCAGAAAATTTACCTAATATCATAAAAGATGACAAGATATCTACCCAAGATGCTCATTGAACCCCACATAAGGTAGATCTCAAAAGAAAGTCACCAAGACATATTATATTCAAACTGACCAAAACCAAAGATAAAGAGAGAATTTTAAGAGCTGCTAGGGAATAACAAAAAGTACCCTACAAAGGACAGTCAATATGAATAAGCTCGGAACCCTTGGCAGAGACCATGCAGACAAGAAGGCAATGGAATGACTTATATAAAGCATTGAAGGGAAAAATTTGCCAGCCAAGAATCATATATCCACCAAAACTCTCTCAAATATAAAGGTGAAGTTAGAACATTTCCAGATAAACAGAAGTTGAGGGAATTTGTAAAAAAACAACCAAAACTTAAAGAAATACTAAAGGGAGCTCTCTGGTTAGAAAATCAATAATATCAGATATCGATCCAAAACTAGAACACAGGACAGGGCAATCAAATATCAACCCAGATACAGAAATCACAAAAATAAATCAAGATAAAGAAAAAAAAAAGCTCAAAACAGGGATGTCATTATGTAAAAGATGAAAACATTAGAAAAATAAAGAGGGACTAAAAAATGTAGTCAGAGATCTTTCATATGGACAGGAGCTCAAGGCGATATAAAGAGATAAAAGTTAGGTTTAAACTTAGGAGAATAGGGGTAAGTATTAAGGTAACCACAAACAAGACTAACAATCCTACACATCAAAATAAAATACAAGAAAAACATAAAGATTCAGACAAAACAAAACCAACAACAATGAATAGCAAGAAAAGACAATATATAAAGACAAGCTACTCAGTACAAAAAATTAAGCGGAAAAAAGAAACTGTCAACAGCACACAAAAATAGACATCAAAGTGACAGCATGAAACTAATACCTATCCATAATTATGCTGAATGTAAATGGACTAAATGCACCAATAAAGAGAAAGAGAGTGGCAGAATGGATTAAAAAAAAACCCCACAATCCCTCTATATGCTGCCTACAGGAGACACACTTCAGACTTAAAGACACAAACAAACTAAAACTCAAAGGATGAAAAAAATATATCAAGCAAACAACAATCAAAAAACATCAGGAGTGGCAAAATTAATTCCTGACAAAATAGACTTTAAAGTTAAAGCCACCACATAGGATAAGGAAGGACACTGTATAATGATTAAAGAGACAATACACCAAGAGGATATAAACATATTAAATATTTATGCACCCAATGACAAGGCTGCAAGATACATAAACTCTAACAGCATTGAAAAGTGAGACAAACAGCTCCACAATAATAGTAGGAGATTTTAACACACCACTTTTGGTGAAGGACAGGACATCCAGAAAGAAGCTCAAAAAAGACACAGAAGATCTAAATGCCACAATCAATCAACTTGACCTCATAGACATATACAGGACATGCCACCCAACAGCAGCCAAGTATATTTTCTTTTCCAGCGCACATGGAACATTCTGTAGAATAGACCACATATTAGGTCATAAAGCAAGCCTTCATAGAATCCTAAACATTGAAGTATCACAAAGCATCTTCTCTGACCATAAGGGCATAAAAGTAGAAACCAATAACACAAGAAGCAGGGAAAAGAAATCAAACACTTGGAAACTGAACAATACCCTGATCAAAAACGACTGGGTTATAGAAGAAATTAAGGATGGAATAAAGAAATTCATAGAATCCGAAGAAAATGAAGATAAAATACTTAGGAGTAAATCTAACCAGAGATGCAAAAGACCTATACAAAGAAAACTACAAGATACTACTGCAAGAAACCAAAAGAGACCTACATAAGTAGAAAAACGTACCTCACTCAAGGATAGGAAGACTTAACATTGTAAAAACGTCTATTCCACCAAAAGCGAACCAAAAGCGATCTATAGTACAATGCAATTCCAATCCAAATTCCAATGATATTTTTTAATGAGATGGAGAAAAAAATCACCAACTTCATATGGAAGGGAAAGAGGCCCTGGATAAGTAAAGCATTGCTGAAAAAGAACAAATTGGGAGGCCTCACTCCACCTGATTTTAGAACCTATTATACTGCCACAGCAGTCAAAACAGCCTGGTAGTGGTACAAGAACAGATACATAGACCAGTGGAACAGAATAGAGAATCCAGACATAAATCCATCCACATATGAGCAGGTGATATTTGACAAAGGCCCAAAGTCAGTTAAATGGGGAAAAGACAGTCTCTTTAACAAATGGTGCTGCCATAACTGGATATCCAACTGCAAAAAAAATGAAACAAAACCCATACCGTCACACCATGCACAAAAACTAACTCAAAATAGATCAAAGACCTAAATATAAAATCTAAAAATAAAGATCATGGAAGAAAAAATAGGGACAACTTTAGCAGCCCTCCTACATACCATAAACGGTACACAAAACATTACAGACAATGCACAACCAGAAGAGAAACTAGATAACTGGGACCTCCTAAAAATCAAACACCTATGCTCATCCAAAGACTTCACCAAAAGAGTAAAAAGATTACCTACAGACTGGGAAAAAGTTTTTAGTATGACATTTCTGATCAGCATCTGATCTCTAAAATCTGCACGATACTGCAAAAACTCAACTACAAAAAGACAAATAAACTTATTAAAAAATGGGCAAGGGATATAAACAGGTACTTCACTGGAGAAGACATTCAGGTAGCTAACAGATACGTGAGGAAATGCTCACAGTCGTTAGCCATTAGAGAAATGCAAATCAAAAGTATGAGATTCCATCTCACTACAACAATGCTGGCATTAATTCAAAAAACACAAAATAATAAATGTTGGAGAGGTTGTGGAGAGACTGGAACATTTATACACTGCTGGTGGGAAAGTAAAATGCTACAACCACTTTGGAAATCAATTTGGCTCTTCCTTAAAAAGCTAGAAATAGAACTACCATACTATCCAGCAATCCCATTCCTTGTAAGAGTCCTTACAAGAACAGATACATACACACCCATGTTCATTGCAGCATTGTTTACAATAGCAAAAAGATGGAAGCAACCAAGGTGCCCAACCACGGATGAATGGATAAATAAATTATAGTATATTCACACACGGGAATACTACTCATCGATAAAGAACAATGATGAATCCATGAAACACTTCATAACATGGAGGAATCTGGAAGGCATCATGATGAGTGAAATTAGTTAGTTGCAAAAGCAAAAATATTCTATGAGACCACTATGATAAGAACTCAAGGGATAGTTTAAACAGAAGAACATATTCTTTGATGGTTAAGAGTGCAGGGAAGGAAGGAGGAAGTGAGATGGGTATTCACTAATTGAATAGTAGACAGGAACTATTTTGGGTGAAGTGAATGACAGCACACAATATAGGAGAAGTCAGCATAACTGGACTAAAGCAAAGGAAGTTTCCTGAATAAACTGAATGGCGGGGGTTATGGGGACCATGGTTTCAGGGGACATCTAAGTCAATTGGCATAATAAAATCTATTAAGAAAACATTCTGCATCCCACTTTGGTGAGTGGCATCTGGGGCCTTAAATGCTAGCAAGTGGCCAACTAAGATGCATCAGTTGTTCTCAACCCACCTGGAGCAAAGGAGAATGAAGAACACCAAAGACCCAAGGTAATTATGATCCCAAGAGACAGAAAAGGCCACATAAATCAGAGGCTACATCATCCTGAGACTGGAAGAACTAGATGGTGCCCGGCTACCACCAATAACCGCCCTGACAGGGAACACAACAGAGAACACCTGAGTTAACAGGAGAGCAGTGGGATGCAGACCTCAAATTCTCATAAAAAGACCAGACTTGATGGTCTGACTGAGAATAGGACCACCCCGGAGGTCATGGTTCCCAGACCTTCTGTTAGCCCAAGACAGTAACCATTCCCAAAGCCAACTCTTCAGACAGGGATTGGACTGGACTATAAGATAGAAAATAATACTGGTGAGGAGTGAGTTTCTTGGCTCAAGTAGACACATAAGAGTATGTGGGCAGCTCCTGTCTGGATGGGAGATGAGAAGCAGAGTGGGAAAGATGCTGGCTGAATGGACACGGGGAATACAGGGTGGAGAGAAGCGTGCTGTGGCATTAGGGGGAGAGGAGTGTGCTGTGGCATTAGGGGGAGAGCAACCAGGAGTGCATAAAACCAGAAACCAAACCCAGTGCCATTGAGTCGAATCCGACTCATAGCGAACCTATAGGACAGAGTAGAACTGCCCCATAGAGTTTCCAAGGAGCACCTGGTGGATTTGAACTGCCAACCCTTTGGTTAGCAGCTATAGCACTTAACCACTACACCACCAGGGTTTCCAAGGAGTACATAGGAACGTGCATATCAATTTTTGTTTGAGAGACTGACTTCATTTGTAAACTTTCACTTAAAACACTGTATATATATATAAATCTTAGCTAGATCTTCTTGATAACTCATGGTAGCTTCTACATCAGCACTTGCTGATTCACCTTGCAATTTTATGTTATGGAGACAGCTTCTTCCTTAAACCTCATGATCCAAATTCTGCTAGCTTCAAACTTTTGTTCTGTAGCTTCCTCTCCTCTCTCAACCTTCATAGAATTGAAGAGAGTTAGGGTCTTGCTCTGGCTTAGGTTTTGGCTTAAGGAAATGTTGTGGCTGGTTTGATCTTCTATCCAGACCACAAAAACTTTCTCCACATCAGCAATAAGGCTGTTTCTCTTTCTTACCATTCCTGTGTTCACTGGAGTAGCACTTTTAATTTCTTTCAAGAACTTTTCCTTCACATTCACAACTTGGCTAACCATTAGTTGCAAGAGGCCTAGCTTTCAGCCTGTCTTGGCTTTTGACATGCCTTCTTTACTAAACTTAATCATTTCTAGTTTTTGATTTAAATTGAGAGACTTGAGGCTCTTCATTTCACTTGAACTCTTAGAGACCATCATAGTGTTAATAACTGGCCTAATTTCAATATTGTAATGTCTAAGAGTATAAGGATATAAGGAAGCCTGAGGACAGGGAGAGACAGAGGGGAAAGGCTGGCCAGTGGAGTAGTCAGAACACACACAAAATTTATCAATTAAGTTCACTGTTATACAGACATGGTTTATGGTGCCCCAAAACAATTACAATAATAACATCAAAATTCACAGATCTCCACAACGGATATCATAATAATGAAAAAATTTTAAATATTGATATAATTACCAAAATGTGGCACAGAGACACTAAGTGAGCACATGCTGTTGGAAAAATGGCACTTATAGACATACTCAAAATGGGGCTGCCACAAACCTCCAGTTTGTAAAAAATGCAATATCTGTGAAGCCCAGTAAAGTGAAGCACAATAAAATGAGATATGCCTATAAATGCATAATAGGAATTTTAGAAGATGAGAGCGAAAGGGACAGGAAGAATATTTAATGAAATAAGGACAAAAAATTTCCCCAATCTAGTGAAGGACATGAATCTACAAATCCAAGAAGCTCAAAGAACCCCAAGGAGGATAAACCAGAAGAGATCTACAACAAGACACATAATAGTTAGGCTCTCAAAATTTAAAGATAAAGACAGAATCCTGAAAGCAGTGAGAGAGAAGCAAACAGCCCCATATAAAAGATCCTCAATAAGATTAAATGCTGATTTTTCCTCAGAAACATTGGATACCAGAAGACAGTGGAATGACATTTAAAGTACTGAAAGAAAAAAAACTGTCAACCAAGAATATTATACCCAGAAAATCTCCTTCAAGAACATGGGTGAAATTTAAACATTTCCAAACAAACAGAAGTTGAAAGACTTTATATCCACCAGACCCGCCCTACAAAAAAATGCTAATGAGAGTTCTGCAGAAGGAAGGGAAAAGACTAGACAGTAATTCAAAGCCATACATAATAAGAAAGATCCCTAATAGAGAGAATAACATGAACTAGTTTAAGGGCTGGTAATAAGGTAACCATGCTTGAAAATTCTAATTGTTCTGTCCTTTATGCTTTTTAATTACAAATATATAAAAAGCAAGTATAAAATTATGTTGCAGGGCACATGAAATATAAAGACGTAATTAATGATAACAACAACAAAATGGTGGAGGGGAATGAATGGTATAGAATTTCCAATATATTTTTGCAGTTAAATTGACACCAAGTTACCTTAGGATGTTATGGATAAAAAATATGGATACAAGATATTAAATGTAATATTCATGGTAGTCACCAAGAATATACCTTAAAAAATACACAAAAGGAAAGGAGAAAGGAACCAAAATGGCTTCACTACAATAAACCAACAAAACACAATAGCAAGGAGTAGTGAAGGACAAAGAGAAAGAAGGCTTAAGACACACAAAAAAACAAATAACAAAATAACAGAAGTAAGTCATATCTTATTAGTAATTACAGTGAATATAAATGAACTAAATGCTCCAATCAAAAATCAGAGAGTGGCAGAATGGATTTAAAAAAATGACCAAACTATATTCCCTTTATAAGAGACACATTTTAGACCCAAGGACACAAATAGGGTGAAAGTGAAAGAATGAAAAAAAATATTCCACGAAAATAATAACCAAAAGAGAGCTGGAGTGGTGTCATGGATTGAACTGTGTCCCCCCAAAATATGTGTCAACTTGGTTAGGCCATGATTCCCAGTATTGTGTGTATGCCCTCCATTTTGTGATTTTCCTGTGTGTTATAAGTCATAATCTCTGCCTATGGCTAAAGAGTATTAGGGTGGAATGTAACACCTTTCCTCAGGTCACATCCCTGATCCAGTGTAAAGGGAGATTCCCTGGGGTGTGGCCTGCACTACTTTTTATCTTACAAGAGATAAAAGGAAAAGGAAGCAAGCAGAGAGTTGGCGACCTCATACCACCAAGAAAGCAGTGTCAGGAGCAGAGCACATCCTTTGGACCTGAGGATCCTGTGTGGAGAAGATCCTAGTCCAGGGGAAGATAGATGACAAGAACTTTCCTCCAGAGCTAACAGAGAAAGAAAGCCTTCCCCTGGAGCTAATGCTCTGAATTTGGACTTGTAGCCTCTAAACAGTGAGAGAATAAATTTCTCTTTGTTAAAGTCATCCACTTGTGGTACTTCTGTTATAGCAGCACTATATGACCAAGACATGTGGCAATCTTAATATTAGTAAAAGTAGATTTTAAGACAAAATCTGTTAGAAGAGATAAAGATGGACATTATATAGTGATAAAATGGCCAATTAATCAAGAAGATTTAACAATCGTAGGTATATATGCACTCAACATTGGAGCACCTAACTATATAAACACTGATAGAATTGAAGGCAGAAATTGCACTACAATAATAGTTGGAGATTTCAATAAACCATTTTCAATACTGGGCAGAACATTTAGAAAGAAGACCAACAAGGAAACAGAGGACCTGAATGATACTATAAACCATCTAGACTTAACAGACATATATAGAACACTCCACTCAACAACAGCACATCATACACTCTACTCCAGTGCACATGGATCATTCTACAGGATAGATCACATGTTAGGTCACAAAGCAAGGCTCAATAAATTTAAAAAGATTGAAATCATATAAAGTATTTTCTCTGACCACAATGGAGTAAAGTTAGAAATAAATAACAGGAAAAAAACCTGAAAAATATACAAATACATGGAAATTAAACAACACACTATTAAACTACCAATGAGAAAAAGAAATTACAAATTTCTTACAGTCAAGTGAAAACAAGCAAAACATACCAAAATTTAGATGCTGAAAAGGCAATATGCAGAGGGAAACTTATAGCAATAAATGCCTACATGAAAAAAGAAGAAAGATCTCAAAGCAACAGTCTAACTCGACAACTTCAGGAACTAGCAAACTAAGCATAAACCTCTGAAAAAAAGAAAATAACAAAGATTAGAGCAGAAATAAAATCTAAAACAATAGAATCAATAAAACCAGAACTTAGCTCTTTGAAAGATCAATATAATTAACAAACCTTAGCTAGACTGACAAAGGAAAAAAGAGAAAGGATTCAAATAAGCAAAATAAAAAATGAAAGAGGAGACATTACAACTGACCCAATAGAAATAAAGAGAATTATGACAGAATATTTTAAACAACTGTATGGCAACAAACTGGATAAGCTACATGAAATGGACAAATTCTTAGAAGCACACAACCTACCCAAATGGACTCAAGAGGAAATAGAAAGTCTCAACAGACCCATAAAAAGTGAAGAGATTGAATGAGTGATCACCCCTACCCTATCCCCCCTCCCCAAAATGTCCTTGATCAGCTGGCTTCACTGGAGAATTCTACCAAACATTTAGAGAATTGACGCCAGTTGTGTTTAAACTTTCCAAAAGATAGAGAAGGAAGTACCACTCCCTAATTGATTCTATGAAGCAAACATAACCCTGATATATATGAAAACCAACAAAGACACCGTAAGAAAAGAAATCCACAGGCCTATATACCTTATGAATACGAATGCAAAAATCCTCCACAAAATACTAATGAACAGAATCCAACAGCATATTAACAGTAATACACACAGTGAGGTCGGATTTATTCCAGGAATGCAGGAATGGTTCAACATTAGAAAAAAAATCAATGTAATATGCCACATCAATAGAACAAAGGAAAAGAACCACATGATTATCTTTATGGATGCAGAAAAAAGTATTTGACAAAAATTCAACACCCTTACTTTATGAAACCCCTCAATAAGATCGGAATAGAAAAGAAATTGTTCAATATAATTCAGGGCATATATGAAAAGCCAATAGTCAACATTACACTTAATGAAGAAAGATTGAGAGCTTTCTCCTTGAAATCAAGAACAAGACAAGGGTGTCGGCTCTCACCATTTCTATTCAATATTGTATTGGAAGTCCTACCAAGAACGATAAGACAAAAAAAAAAGAAATGGTATTCAAATTAAAAAAGGAGGAGTATCTCTACTCACAGATGACATAATTCTATATATAGAAAATCCCACAGAGTCCGCAATAAAACTTCTAGAGCTAATAGAGGAATTCAGCAGAGTTGCAAGGTACAAGGTCAGCAAACAAAAATCAGTTGGGGTTATTGGTTTCTACACTTCCACAGTAAAAGAGAAAGAAGGAAACCAGAGACAAAGAAGAAGCCAGTCCATGGGACTGGAGTCTACACAAACCACAACCTCATCTACTTCGAGACCAGAAGAAATAGGAAATGCCCAGCTACCATTGCCAACCTTTCTGATAGGAACAGAATACACGGATCCTGATAGAATGGGAGCAAAATATGGAACAGAACTCAAATTCTGAAAAAGTCCACACTTGGGAGGCGCGGCCAAGATGGCAGAATAGTCAGACACTTCCGGTGAACCCTCTTATAACAAATACCTGAAAAAACATGTGAAACGATTATATTTATAACAAGCTAGGAGCCTGATCATCAAAGGCAAAGTTAGAAAATGAACTGAGAGGAAAGGGGAGGGAGAAACAGTTCGGAAGTGAGAGGAGTTCCCGGACATGAATTGCCCGGAGCCCTCAGGCACCATTCCTGGGAAAGACTGCGTCAGGCTGGTAGTAGCATTTTGGCTGTAGTTTCCTCAGGGAGAAACAGCCAGCTGCACAGCATGTTCACACCTCCAGAATGAGAGAAGAATGGCAGTCTGAGCAAAAGCTAAGTACTTGACTATATTTTACCATGCCCCCAGCTCCCAAGCTGGCTTCAGTGACTGTAGATTTCCCTGGGCCTGAGATAGGCCCTACTGCACCTCCTGAGCCGTTTGACCAGCCTAGGAGAAGGAATAAATTCACAATTAGGGGGAAAGACAATATGGCAGCTCCAATAACCTGGGAAGCTCAGGACAGAAGCAGCTCCAGTCCAGGCATGAACGGTCCATGGACGTTGAATACCTTTCCCCCTTGCATGGACCTGTGTGGGCCTATTTCAGGAGAATAGGTCCTTGTAAGCAGACTGCAACTGTTTCAGCTGTGCGGTGGAGAGGTGTATGTTTGATGTTTGACACCGCTTTGCCTATTAAAAAGTGCCCTCACCTACACACAACAGAGGCCTAAGGACTGGTGGCTTCACTCAGGTCACCCAGCCCGCGACAGGGGTCCAAGGATAACTGGTACCTCTTAGTCCTTACAATAAAAAGCACTGGGTGCCCATGGTCTGTCTACAGAACACACCCACCTCTGCACTCTACAGAACAGGGAAGCACTTTCCTCACAGACACTAGGGGGATGGTTGTCAGCCCCCTGCTCGTTCAGAGTGTGACCCTGTGCTGCAACCAGATACCGGTACCTACACCAATCATCTCTGCCCCTCTAAGACTGTAGGACAGAACCGATACCACACACTGGATGACGAACTATCTGGACACCTGAGCTGAATCCATACAAGAAAAGTGAATGGACTCCTAGGCTTATATATCTGTTAACAGTTCTAGCCATCTGGTGACAGGATATTAGGACTTCAAAGGCAAAAATAATCAAGCTAGTTCACTCAAGCACCCTATTTGGGCATATCAAATCAAAACAAAGCAAGAAGCAAGGATACAGTAAGCGAACATAAAATAAACTAATAAAATAACTTATAGATGGCTCAGACAACAGTCAATATCAAATGACATGGAGAAGCAGATGATGATTGCTTCAACAAGCTCTCAAAACAATCAAGGGATCTTCTGGATGAAGGTGCCTCCCTGGAATTACTGGATGCAGAATATAAAAGATTAATATACAGAACTCTTCAAGACACCTAGAACAAGATCAGGAAGAATATCACACAATATGAAGAACAAGCCAAGGAACACACAGATAAAGAAGTTAAAGAAATTAAAAAGGCTATTCAAGAAAAATACCAAACCCACTGCCGTCGAGTCAATTCCAACTCATAGCGACCAAGAACATAATGAAAAATTTAATAAGCTGCAAGAATACATAGAGAGACAGCAATCAGAAATTCAGAAGATTAACAATAAAACTACAGAAGTAGACAACTCAATAGAAAGCCAGAGGAGCAGAATGGAGCAAATGGA
Source organism: Elephas maximus indicus (assembly GCF_024166365.1). Classification (NCBI taxonomy): domain Eukaryota; kingdom Metazoa; phylum Chordata; class Mammalia; order Proboscidea; family Elephantidae; genus Elephas; species Elephas maximus. The sequence continues at coordinate 93,789,613 of NC_064846.1, read as the reverse complement.
AGGTAGAATTGGTGAGAATGAACATAAAGCCCTTGGCATCAATATATTTGAAGAAAACTTGGATAAAAAAATTAAAAAAATGAAGAAACCATAAGAATCATGTGGGACTCTATGAAGGGAAATAACCTACGAGTCATTGGAGTACCAGAAGAGGGAGGGATAACAGAAAATGCAGAGATAACTGTTGATTTCTTGGCAGAACACTTCCCTGAAATCATGAAAGATGAGAAGATATCTATCCAAGATGCTCATCGAACTCCACATAAGATACATAGTAAAAGAAAGTCACTGAGACATATTATAATCAAACATGGAAAACCAAAGATAAAGAGACAATTTTAAGAGCAGCTAGGGTTAAATGAAAAGTCACCTACAAAGGAGAGTCAATAAGAATAAAGTCAGACAACTCAACAGGAACCATGCAGGCAAAAAGGCAATGGGATGACTTATATAAAGCATTGAAGAAAAAAAATTGCCAGCCAAGAATGACATATCCAGCAAAACTGTCTCCCAAATATGAAGGAGAAACTAGGACATTTCCAGATAAACAGAAGTTTAGGGAATTTGTAAAAACAAACAAAAAATTACAAGAAATACTAAAGGGAGTTCTCTGGTTAAAAAATCAATAACATCAGATAAAAAACGGAGACTAGAACACTGGATGGAGCAACCAGATAACAACACAGACAAGAAAATCACAAAAATAAATCAAGATAAAAAAACAATCAAAACAGGTAAACAGCGATGTCATTATGTAAAAGAGATATTAAAACAATAAAGAGGGACTAAGAAATGTAGTCATAGATCTTTCATACGGAGAGGAAGACAAGGTGATATAAAGAAATAGAAGTTAGGTTTAAACTTAGAAAAATAGGAGTAAATATTAAACTAACCACAAAGGAGACTAACAATCCTGCTCAAACCTACAAAATAAAATACAAGAAAAAATAGAGACTCAACAGAAAAAAAATCAAAAACAATGAATAAGAGGAAAAGGCAACATATAAACTACTCAGCACAAAAAATTAACTGGGAAAAAAAACTGTCAACAACACACAAAAAAAGACATCAAAAAGACAGCACTAGAATCATAATTATCCATAATTATGCTGAACGAAATGGAAAAAATGCACCAATGAAGAGACAGACAGTGGCAGAATGGATGAAAAACACAACCCGTATATGTGGTGCCTACAAGAGACACATCTTAGACTTAGAGATATAAAAAAAAAACTAAAACTCAGAGGATGGAAAAAAAATATATCAAGCAAACAAAAATCAAAACAGAGCATGAGTGGCAATATTAATTTCTGACAAAAGAGATTTTAAAGTTAAATCCACCACAAAACATAAGAAAGGACATTATATAATGATTAAAGGGACAATATGCCAGGAGGATATAACCATATTCAATATTTATGCACCCAATGAAAGGGCTTCAAGATATATAAAAAGAATTTTAACAGCATTGAAAAGTGAAATGGCTCCACAAATATAGTAGGAGACTTCAACACAACACTTTCGGTGAAGGACAGAACATCCAGAAAGAAGCTCGATTAAGACACGGAAGATCTAAGTCCCACAGTCAACCAACTTGACCTCATAGATATATACAGAACACTCCACCCAACAACAGTCAAGTATACCTTCTTTTCTAGCGCATATGGAACATTCTCTAGAATAGACCATGTATTAGGTCATAAAGCAAGGCTTAGCAGAGTCCAAAACATCGAAATATTACAAAGCATCTTCTCTGACCATAAGGCCATAAAAGTAGAAATCAACAACAGAAAAAGCAGGGAGAAGAAATCAAACACTTGGAAACTGAACAATGCCTTGCTCAAAAAAGACTGGATTATAGAAGAAATCAAAGATGAAATAAAGAAATTCATAGAATCCAGTGAGAATGAAAACACTTCCTATCAGAACTTTTGGGACACACCTAAGGCAGTGCTCAGAAGTCAATTTATATCAATAAATCCACACATCCAAAAAGAAGAAAGGGCCAAAATCAAAGAATTATCCCTACAACTTGAATGAATAGAAACAGAGCAACAAAAGAAATCCTCAGGCACCAGCAGAAATCAAATAGTAAAAATTAGAGCAGAATTAAATGAAATAGAAAACAGAAAAAAAATTGAAAGAATTAACAAGACCAAAAGCTGTTTCTTTGAAAAAATTGATAAACCATTGGCAAAACTGAAAAAAGAAAAACAGGAGAGGAAGTAAGTAACCCGCATAAGAAATGAGATGCACGATATTACAACAGACCGAAAGGAAATTAAGACAATCATATCAGATTACTATGAATAATTGTACTCAAATTTAAAGCTCTAGAAGAAATCGATGAATTTCTAGAAATGCACTACCTACATAAACTAACACAAACGGAGGTAGAACAGCTAAATAAACCCATACTAAAAGAAGGAGAAATTGAAAAGGTAATTAAAAAACTCAAAACAAAAAAAAAGCCCTGGTCCGGACGGCTTCACTGTAGAGTTCTACCAAACACTCAGAGAAGAGTTAACACCACTACTAGTAAAGGTATTTCAGAGCATAGAAAAGAACGGAATACTCCCCAAATCATTCGATGAAGCCAGCATATCCTTGATACCAAAACCAGGTAAGGACTCCACAAAAATGAAAATTACAGACTGATATCCCTCATGAACTTAGATGCAAAAATCCTTAACAAAATTCTAGCCAATAGAATTCAACAACATATCAAAAAAATAATTCACCATGGCCAAGTGGGATTCATACCAGGTATGCAGGGTTGGTTCAACATTAGAAAAACAATTAATGTAATCCATTATATAAATAAAACAAAAGACAAGAACCACATGATCTTATCAATTGATTCAGAAAAGGCATTTGGCAAAGTTCAACACCTATTCATGATAAAAACTGTCAGCAAAATAGAAATAGAAGGAATATTCCTCAACATGGTAAAGAGAGTTTATACAAAGCCAACAGCCAGCAACATCCTAATGGAATGGAAAGCTTCCTCTTGAGTTCAGGAAACAGACAAGGATGTCCCTTATCACCATTCTTATTCAACATTGTCCTAGACTTCCTAGCCATAGCAAATACGCTGGATAAAGAAATAAAGGGCATCCAGATTAGTAATGAAGAAATAAAAGTATCTCTATTTGCAGATGACATGATCTTGTACATAGAAAACCCTAAAGAATCCTCTAGAAAACTACTGGAACTAATAGAAGAGTTCAGCAGAGCATTAAGATACAAGATAACCACACAAAAATCAGTTGGATTCCTATACACCAACAAAAAGAACAATGAAGAGGAAATCACCAAATCAATACCATTTACAATACCCCCAAGAAGATAAAATATTAGGAATAAATCTTACCAGGAGATGTAAAAGACCTATACAAAGAAAACTACAAGACACTACTGCAAGAAACCAAAAGAGACCTGCATAAGTGGAAAAACAAACCTTGCTCATGGATAGGAACACTGAACATTGTAAAAATATCTATTCTACCAAAAGCGATCTATAGATACAATGCAACTCCGACCCAAATTTGGAAGACATTTTTTAATGAGATGGAGAAACAAATCAACAACTTCATACGGAAGAGAAAGAGGCCCCGGATAAGTAAAGCATTACTGAAAAAGAAGAACAAGGTGGAGGTCTCACTCTATCTGATTTTAGAACATATTATACCTCCACAGTAGTCAAAACAGCCTGGTACTGGTACAACAACAGTTACATAGACTAATGGAACAGAATAGAGAATCCAGACATAAATCCACCCACATATGAGCAGCTGATATTTGACAAAGGCCCAAAGTCAGTTAAATGGGGAAAAGACAGTCTCTTTAACAAATGGTACTGGCATAACTGGATATCCATCTGTAAAAAAATAAAAAGAGACCCATATATCACACCATGCATAAAAACTAACTCTAAAGGGATCAAAGACCAAAATATAAAATCTAAAATGATAAAGATCATGGATGGAAAAATGGGGACAACGCTAGGAGCCCTAATATATGGCATAAACAGTATACAAAACATTACTAACAATGCAGAAGAGAAACTAGATAACTGGGAGGTCCTAAAAATCAAACACCTATGCTCATCCAAAGACTTCACCAAAAGAGTGAAAAGATGACCTACAGACTGACATTTCCGATCAGCGTCTGATCTCCAAAATCTACATGATGCGGCAAAAACTCAAGTACAAAAAGACAAATAACCCAATTAAAAATGGGCAAAGGATATGAACAGGAGCTTCACTAAAGAAGACATTCAGGTAGCTATCAGATATATGAGGAAATGCTTACGATCATTAGCCATTAAAGAAATGCAAATCAAATCTACAGTGAGATTCCATCTCACTCCAAGGCTGGTATTAATTCAAAAAACGCAAAATAATAAATGTTGGAGAGACTGTGGAGAGACTGGAACACTTATACACTGCTAGTGGGAATGTCAAATGCTACGACTACATTGGAAAATGGTTTGGTGCTTCCTTGAAAAACTAGAAATAGATCTACCATACTATCCAGCAATCCCACTTCTTGGAATATATCCTAGAGAAATAAGAGCCTTTACACAAACAGATATATGCACATCCATGTTCATTGCAGCACTGTTTACAATAGCAAAAACATGGAAGCAACCAAGGTGCCCATCAACGGATGAATGGATAAATAAATTATGGTATATTCACACATGGAATACCACGCATCAATAAAGAACAATGATGAATTCATGAAACATTTCATAATATGGAGGAATCTGGAAGGCATTATGCTGAGTGAAATTACTCAGTTGCAAAAGGATAAATATTGTATGAGACCACTATTATAAGAACTCAAAAAATAGTTTAAACAGAGAGGAAAATATTCTTTGATGGTTACGAGATGGGGGAGGGAGGGAGGAAGGGAGAGGGGTTTTCACTAATTAGATAGTAGATAAGAACTACTTTAGGTGAAGGGAAAGACAGCACACTATACAGGAAAGGTCAGTATAACTGGACTAAACCAAAAGCAAAGAAGTTTCCTGAAGAAATTGAATGCTTCGAAGGCCAGTATAGCAGGGGCAGGGGTTTGGGGACCGTGGCCTCAGGGGACATCTAAGTCAATTGGCTTAATAAAAGCTATTAAGAAAACATTCTGCATCCCACTTTGGAGAGCGCCTGGGGTCTTAAACGCCAGCAAGCAGCCATCTAAGATGCATCAACTGGTCTCGACCCACCTGGAACAAAGGAGAATGAAGAACACCAAAGACACAAGGTAATTATGAGCCCAAGTGACAGAAAGGGCCTCATAAACCAGAGACTACATCAGCCTGAGGCCAGAAGAACTAGATGGTGCCTGGCTACAACCAATGACTGCCCTGACAGGGAACACAGCAGAGAACCCCTGAGGGAGCAGAAGAGCAGTGGGATGCAGACCTCAAATTCTTGTAAAAAGACCAGACTTACTGGTCTGACTGAGAATAGGACCACTCCGGTGGTCATGGTCCCCAGACCTTCTGTTAGCCCAAGACAAGAACCATTCCCAAAGCCAACTCTTCAGACAGGGATTGGACTGGACTGTGGGAAAGAAAATGATACTGGTGAGGAGTGGGCTTCTTAGATCAAGAAGATACTTTAGATTATGTGGGCAGCCCCTGTCTGGAGAGATGAGAGGGCAGATAGCGTCAGAACCTGGCTGAAAGGACACGAAAATAGAGAGTGGGGGGGAAGGAGTGTGCTGTCTCATTAGAGGGAGAGCAACTAGGAGTATACAGCAAGGTGTATATAAATTTTTGTATGCGATACTGACTTGATTTGTAAATTGCACTTAAAGCACATTAATTTTTTTTTTTTAATTTCAGAAAAGAAGAAAAAAAAGTCCACAGTTACTTGACAGGCTGAGACTGAAGGACTCCCTGAGACCATTGGCCTGAGATACCTTGAACCAAAACTATTCCATGAATTCCTCTTTTGAGCTGAATAACCAATTGGCTCATACAATATACTATAGCATCTGTGAGTACTGTACTGTCTTAAAAAATTGTGTATATGAGACCAAATGGTCAGCATTTACTAAAAAGCAAGGATCAGAAGGCAAGGGGGCCGGGAAACTAGATTACTGAAAATGGAACAACCAGAAAGGAAGTAATGAGAAATTTGATACACTGTGAAAAAATAACCAGTGTCACCAAACAAATTATGTAGAAATTGATAAATGGGAACCTATTTTACTGTGGAAACTATCACCAAAGTTATGATAAAATGTTTTTTAAAAGATCAGTTAGATTTCTATACATCAGCAATGAGAAATCTGAAAGGGAAATTAGGGAAATGAATCCATTTACAGTAGAATCTAAGGGAATAAAACACCTAGGAATTAATCTAACCAGGGATGTGAAAGGGTTATACAATAAAAATTATAAAGCACTGTTGAAAGAGATTTTAAAAGACTTAAATAAATGGAAAAATGTCCTATGTTATAGATTGGAAGACTGAATACTGTCAAGATGTCAGCACTACCCAAAATGGTTATACATTCAACGTCATCCTGATCAAAATTGCAACAGCCTTCTCTACTGAAATGGAAAAACCAATGCTCATATTTATATGGAATGAGAAGAGGCCCGGAATTGCTAAAGCAATGTTGAAAGAGAAGAACAAAGTAGGAGGACTCACACTTTCTGATTTAATAATATATAGCTACAGTAATCAAAACAGGCTGGTACCGGTATAACAATAGACACATAGACCAATGGAATAGAATTAAGAGTCCAGAAATAAACCCACACATCTATGGTCAACTGATTTTTGACAAAGGTGCTAGATCCATTCTATGGGGGAAAAGAAGGGTCTCTTCAATTAAAAAGAAAAAAAAACATTGCCATCAAGTCTATTCCAACCCATAGCGACCCTATAGGACAGAGTAGAAATGCCCCATAGAGTTTCCAAGGAGTGCCTGGTGGTTTTGAAATGCCAACATTTTAGTTAGCAGCTGTAGCACTTAACCATTATGCAACCAGGGTTTCCCTTCAATAAATACAGTTGGTAAAACTAGATTATCACATGCATAAAAATGAAACTGCATCCATACTTCACACCATACACAAAAAAAAAATTTAAAAATAGATTAAGGACCTAAATGTGAAAACCAAAACTAAAAAATTTTTTTTAATTTTATTGTGCTTTTAAACTTTTCAGACATGGATTGGACTGGACAATGGGTTGGAGGGGGATGTTGGTGAGGAGTGAGCTTCTTGGGTCAGGTGGACACTTGAGACTATGTTGGCATCTCCTGCCTGGGGGGGAGATGAGAGGGTGGAGGGGGTTAGAAGCTGGCGAAAAGGACACAAAAAGAGAGAGCAAAGGGAGAGAGTGGGCTGTCTCATTAGGGGGAGGGTAATTGGGAGTGTGTAGCAAGCAAGGTGTATATGGGTTTATGTGTGAGAGACTGACTGGATTTGTAAACTTTCACCTAAAGCACAATAAAAGTTATAAAAAAATTTTTTTTATTGTGCATTAAGTGAAAGTTTACAAATAAAGTCAGTCTCTCATACAAAAATTTGTATACACCTTGCTATATACTCCTAATTGCTCTCCCCCTGATGAGACAGCATACTCCTTCCCCCCACTCTCTATCTGTGTCCATTCCGCCAGCTTCAAACCCCCTCTGCCCTCTCATCTCCCCTCCGGAAAGGAGATGCCAAATTAGTCTCAAGTATCTACTTGATCCAAAAAGCTCATTCTTCAACAGCATCATTTTCTATCCCATTGTCCAGTCCAATCCCTGTCTGAAGAGTTGGCTTTGGGAATGGTTCTTGTCTTGGGCTAACAGAAGGTCTGGGGACCATGACCACCGGAGTGGTCCTATTCTCAGTCAGACCAGTAAGTCTGGTCTTTTTACAAGAATTTGAGGTCTGCATCCCACTGCTCTTCTGCTCCCTCAGGGGTTCTCTGCTGTGTTCCCTGTCAGGGCAGTCATTGGTTGTAGCCAGGCACCATCTAGTTCTTCTGGCCTCAGGCTGATGTAGTCTCTGGTTTATGAGGCCCTTTCTGTCACTTGGGCTCATAATTACCTTGTGTCTTTGGTGTTCTTCATTCTCCTTTGTTCCAGGTGGGTCGAGACCAGTTGATGCATCTTAGATGGCTGCTTGCTGGCATTTAAGACCCCAGGCGCGACTCTCCAAAGTGGGATGCAGAATGTTTTCTTAATAGCTTTTATTAAGCCAATTGACTTAGATGTCCCCTGAGGCCATGGTCCCCAAACCCCTGCCCCTGCTATACTGGCCTTCGAAGCATTCAATTTCTTCAGGAAACTTCTTTGCTTTTGGTTTAGTCCAGTTATACTGACCTTTCCTGTATAGTGTGTTGTCTTTCCCTTCACCTAAAGTAGTTCTTATCTACTATCTAATTAGTGAAAACCCCTCTCTCTCCTTCCCCCTCTCGTAACCATCAAAGAATATTTTCCTCTCTGTTTAAACTATTTTTTGAGTTCTTATAATAGTGGTCTCATACAATATTTATCCTTTTGCAACTGAGTAATTTCACTCAGCATAATGCCTTCCAGATTCCTCCACATTATGAAATGTTTCATGGATTCATCATTGTTCTTTATTGATGCGTAGTATTCCATGTGTGAATATACCATAATTTATTTATCCATTCATCCGTTGATGGGCACCTTGGTTGCTTCCATGTTTTTGCTATTGTAAACAGTGCTGCAATGAACATGGATGTGCATATATCTGTTTGTGTAAAGGCTCTCATTTCTCTAGGATATATTCCAAGGAGTGCAATTTCTGGATTGTATTGTAGTTCCATTTCTAGCTTTTAAGGAAGTGCCAAATCGATTTCCAAAGTAGTAGTAGCATTTGACATTCCCACCAGCAGTGTATAAGTGTTCCAGTCTCTCCACAGTCTCTCCAACATTTATTATCTTGTGTTTTTGGGTTAATGCCAGCCTTGTTGGAGTGAGGTGGAATTTCATTGCAGTTTTGATTTGCATTTCTTTAATGGCTAATGATCGTGAATATTTCCTCATGTATCTTTTAGGTACTTGAATGCCTTCTTTAGTGAAGTGTCTGTTCATATCTTTTGTCCATTTTTTAATTGGGTTATTTGTCTTTTTGTACTTGAGTTTTTCAGTATCATGTAGATTTTAGAGATCAGGCACTGATCAGAAATGCCATAGCTAAAAACTTTTTCCGGGTCTATAGGTGTTCTTTTTACTCTTTTGGTGAGGTCTTTGGATGAGCATAGGTGTTTGATTTTTAGGAGCTCCCAGTTATCTAGTATTTCTTCTACATTCTTTATAATGTTTTGTGTACTGTTTATGCCATGTGTTAAGGCTCCTAACATTGTCCTTATTTTTTGTTCCATGATCTTTATCGTTTTAGATTTTATATTTAGGCCTTTGATCCATTTTGAGTTAGTTTTTGTGCATGGAGTGAGGTATAGGTCTTGTTTCTTTTTTTTTTTGCAGATGGATATCCAGTTATGCCAGCACCATTTGTTCAAAAGACTGTCTTTTCTCCATTTAACTGTTTTGAGGCCTTTGTCAAATATCAACTTCTCACATGTGGATGGGTTTATGTCTGGATTCTCAATTCTGTTCCTTTGGTCTATGTGTCTGTTGTTGTACCAGTATCAGGCTGTTTTGACTACTGTGGTGGTAAAATAGGTTCTAAAATCAGGTAGACTGAGGCCTCTCACTTTGTTCTTTTTCAGTAATGCTTTAGTTATCCGAGGACTTTTTCTCTTCCATGTGAAGTTGTTGATTTGTTTCTCCACCTCTTCAAAAAATGTCGTTAGAATTTGGATCAGAATCCATTGTATCCAAAATTGCTTTTGTTAGACATTTTTACAATGTTCAATCTTCCTATCCATCATCAAGGTATGTTTTTCCGCTTATGCAGGTCTCTTTCGGTTTCCTGCAGAAGTGTTTTGCAGTTTTCTTTGTATAAGTCTTTCATATCTCTGGTAAGATTTATTCCTAAGTTTTTTATCTCCTTGGAGGCTACTGTAAATGGTATTGATTTGGAGGTTTTCTCTTCGATGTTCTTTTTGTTGGTGTAGAGGAATCCAACTGATTTTTTTTATGTTTATCTTGTATCCTTATGCTCTGTTGAACTCTTCTATTAGTTTCTGTAGTTTTCTTGAGGATTCCTTGGGGATTTCTGTGTATTAGATCATGTCATCTGCAAATAGAGATACTTTTACTTCTTCCTTACCAATTTGGATGCCCTTTATTTCTTTTCAAGCCTCATTGCTCTGGCTAGGACTTCCAGCACAATGTTGAATAAAAGTGGTGATAAAGGACATGCTTCTCTGGTTCCCGATCCTAAGGGGAACGCTTTCATACACTCTCCATTTAGGATGATGTTGACTATTGACTGTATAAATGCCCCTTATTATGTTGGAGAATTTTCCTTCTTTTCCTATTTTGCTGAGAATTTTTATCATGAATGGGTATTGAACTTTGTCAAATGCCTTTTCTGCATCAATTGATAAAATCATGTGATTCTTGTCTTTTGTTTTATTTTTATGATGGATTGGATACCCTGCTAGCGTAGTGGTTAAGTGCTACAGCTGCTAACCAAGAGGTCGGCAGTTCAGATACGGCACGTGCTACTTGGAAACTCTATGGGGGAGTTCTACTCTGTCCTATAGGGTCGCTATGAGTTGGAATTGGCTCGACGGCAGTGGGTTTGGTTTTATATGATGGATTACATTAATTGTTTTTCTCATGATGAATCTTCCCTGCATACCTGGTATGAATCCCACTTGGTCATGGTGATTTTTTTTTTTTGATGTGTTGTTGAATTCTATTAGCTAGAATTTTGTTTAGGATTTTTGCATCTAAGTTCATTAGGGATATAGGTCTGTAATTTTCTATTTTTTGTTGTGTCTTGACCTGGTTTTGGTATCAGGGATACACTGGCTTCATAGAATTACTTTGGGAGTATTCCGTCCTTTTCTATGCTCTGAAATACGTTTAGTAGTAGTGGTGTTAACTCTTCTCTTAAAGTTTGGTAGAACTCTGCAGTGAAGCAGTCCAGGTCAGGGCTTTTTTTTTTCTTTTAAAATTGTATTTACTTTGTTGTCGTTGTTGAAAATATACGCAGCAAAACATACACCAATTCAACAGTTTCTACACGTACAGTTCAGTGACATTGATTACATTCTTCAAGTTCTACAACCATTCTCACCCTTCTTTTCCAAGCTGTTGCTCCCCCATTAACATAAATTCACTTCCCCCTAAGGTTCCTGTCTAATCCTTTGAGTTGCTGTTGTCAATTTGGAAGCCCTGGTGGCATAGTGGTTAAGAGTTTGGCTGCTAACCTAGAGGTGGGCAGTTTGAATCCACCAGGTGCTCATTGGAAACCCCAAGGGGCAGCTCTACTCTGTCCTATAGAGTCGAGGTGAGTCGGAATCAACTCAACAGCAACAGGGAGTTGTGGTTTATCAATTTGATCCCATATAGATAGTTCTTTTAAGAGCACAATGTTCAAGGCAGACATTTTTTTACTAGCTAAACTATTGCTTCTCAAACTATTGTTTTAAAAAGACTTCAGGGGATATTTTTGGTTTAAGGTTTAAAGATTACCTCAGGGTAGTAGTTTCAGGAATTCATCCAGCCTCCATGGCTCCAGAAGGTTTGGAGTCCATGAGAATTTTAAATTCCGTTCTGCATTTTCCCCCCTTTTGATCAAGATTTCTCTATAGAATCCTCGATAAAAATGTTCAATAATGGTAGCCAGGCACCATCTATCTCTTCTGGTCTCAGGGCAAAGGTAGCAGTTGTTCATGGAGGCAATTAGCCACACATTCCATATCCTTCTCCCATTCCTGACTCTTCCTTGCTCCAGGTGAATAGAGACCAATTTTTGTGCCTTGGGTGGCTTTTAAGACCCCAGGCACTAATGAATGACCAAGGAGGTAGAACAGAACCACTGAACACATTATTAGGTGAGTTAACTCGAATGTCCTATGAAACCATGACCATAAACCTCCAAACCAAGGAACCAAGTCCCATGAGGTTTTTGGTTGTACACAAGCAGCATCAGTGGCTACTGTTTGTTTTTTTTTTGTCATTGTTGTAAATATATCTATCACACAAGTTTCATCAATTCAACTTTTTTTTTTAATAATTCTTATTGTGCTTTAAATGAAAGTTTACAAATCAAGTCAGTCTCTCGCATAAAAACTTATATACACCCTACTACATACTCCCACTTACTCTCCCCCTAACAAGTCAACCAGCTCCCTCCTTCCAGTCTCTTCTTTCATGACCGTTTTGCCGGTTTCTAACCCCCTCTACCTTCCCATCTCCCCTCCAGACAGGAGATGCCAACATAGTCTCAAGTGTCCACAGGCCAGTGCTTTTTTTTTGATGGGGTTTTTTTGATTACCTTTTCAATCTCTTCTTTTGTTATGTGTCTATTATGCTGTTCTTCGTCTGTTTGTGTTATTTTAGGTAGGTAGTGTGTTTCTAGGAATTCATCCATTTCTTCTAGGTTTTGTTAGAGTACAATTTCTCATAGTAATCTGATATGATTCTTTAAATTTCCATTGGGTCTGTTGTAATATCGCCCATCTCATTTCTTATTCAGGTTATTGGCTTCCTCTCCTGTTTTTCTTTTGTCAGTTTGGCCAATGCTTTATCAATTTTGTTAATTTTTTCAAAGAACCAACTTTTGGTCTTGTTAATTCTTTCAATTTTTTTCTGTTTCTATTTCATATAATTCGGCTCTAATTTGTATTATTTGCTTTCCTCTGGTGCCTGAGGGTTTCTTTTGTTGCTCTCTTTCTATTTGTTCAAGTTGTAGGGATAATTCTTTGATTTTGGCCCTTTCGTCTTTTTAGGTGTGCACATTTATTGCTATAAATTGACCTCTGAGCACTGCTTTCACTGTGTCCCTAAGGTTCTGATAGGAAGTGTTTTTATTCCCACTGGATTCTATGAATTATCTTTATTCCATTCTTAATGTCTTTTATAACCCAGTTTTTTTGACCAGGGCATTGTTCAGTTTCCAAGTGTTTGATTTCTTTTCATTGCTTTTTCTGTTATTGATTTCTACTTTTGCGGCCTTATTGTCAGAGAAGACGCTTTGTAATATTTCTATGTTTTAGATTCTGCTAAGGCTTGCTTTATGACCTAATATGTGTTCTATTCTAGAGAATGTTCCATGTGCACTAGAAAAGAAATTAGGCTTGACTGCTGTTGGGTGAAGTGTTCTGTATATGTCTATAAGGTCAAGTTGGTTGATTGTGGCATTTAGATCTTCCGTGTCTTTATTGAGCTTCTTTCTGGATGTCCTGTCCTTCACCAAAAGTAGTGTGTTGAAGTCTCCTACTATAATTGTGGAGTTGTCTATCTCACTTTTCAATGCTGTTAGAGTTTGTTTTATGTATCTTCCATTCCTGTGGATGCATAAATATTTAGTATGGTTATATCCTCCTGGTTTATTGTCTCTTTAGTCATTTTATAGTGTCCTTCCTTATCCTCTATGGCGGATTAAAGTTTAAAGTCTATTTTGTCAGAAATTAATATTGCCACTCCTGCTCTTTTTTTTTATTAACTTTTATTGAGCTTCAAGTGAACGTTTACAAATCAAGTCAGACTGTCACATGTAAGTTTATATACATCTTACTCCGTACACCCACTTGCTCTCCCCCTAATGAGTCAGCACTTCCAGTCTCTCCTTTCGTGACATTTTTGTGAGTTTCCACCTCTCTCTATCCTCCCATCCCCCCTTCAGACAGGAGATGCCAACACAGTCTCAAGTGTCCGCCTGATATAATTAGCTTGCTCTTCATCAGCATCTCTCTCCTACCCACTGTCCAGTCCCTTTCATGTTTGATGAGTTGTCTTCGGGGATGGTTCCTATCCTGTGCCAACAGAAGGTTTGAGGACCAGGACCACCAGGATTCCTCTAGTCTCTGTCAGACCATTAAGTATGGTCTTTTTATGAGAATTTGGGGTCTGCATCCCACTGATCTCCTGCTCCCTCAGGGGTTCTCTGATGTGCTCCCTGTCAGGGCAGTCATTGATTGTGGCCGGGCACCAACTAGTTTTTCTGGTCTCAGGATGATGTAGGTCTCTAGTTCATGTGGCCCTTTCTGTCTCTTGGGCTCTTAGTTGTTGTGTGACCTTGGTGTTCTTCATCCTCCTTTGATCCAGGTGGGTTGAGACCAATTGATGCATCTTACATGGCCATTTGTTAGCTTTTAAGACCCCAGACGCCACATTTCAAACTAGGATGCAGAATGTTTTCATAATAGAATTATTTTGCCAATTGACTTAGAAGTCCCCTTCAACCATGGTCCCCAACCCCCCGCCCTTGCTCCACTGACCTTTGAAGCATTCATTTTATCCCGGAAAATTCTTTGCTTTTGGTCCAGTCCAATTGAGCTGACCTTCCATGTATTGAGTGTTGTCTTTCCTTTCACCTAAAGCAGTTCTTATCTACTAATTCATCAGTAAAAAACCCTCTCCCTCCCTCCCTCCCTCCCCCCCTCGTAACCACAAAAGTATGTGTTCTTCTCAGTTTATAGGATTTCTCAAGATCTTATAATAGTGGTCTTATACAATATTTGTCCTTTTGCCTCTGACTAATTTGGCTCAGCATAATGTCTTCCAGGTTCCTCCATGTTATGAAATGTTTCAGAGATTCGTCACTGTTCTTTATCGATGTGTAGTATTCCATTGTGTGACTATACCACAATTTATTTACCCATTCATCCGTTGACGGACACCTTGGTTGCTTCCAGCTTTTTGCTATTGTAAACAGAGCTGCAATAAACATGGGTGTGCATGTATCTGTTTGTTTGAAGGCTCTTGTTTCTCTAGGGTATATTCCGAGGAGTGGGATTTCTGGGTTGTATGGTAGTTCTATTTCTAACTGTTTAAGATAACGCCAGATGGATTTCCAAAGTGGTTGTACCGTTTTACATTCCCACCAGCAGTGTATAAGAGTTCCAATCTCTCTGCAGCCTCTCCAACATTTATTACTTTGTGTTTTTTAGATTAATGCCAGCCTTGCTGGAGTGAGATGGAATCTCATTGTGGTTTTAATTTGCATTTCTCTAATGGCTAATGATTGAGAGCATTTTCTCTCTGTTAGCTGCCTGAATATTTTCTTTCGTGAAGTGCATGTTCATATCCTTTGCCCACTTCTTGATTGGGTTGTTTGTCTTTTTGTGGTTGAGTTTTGACAGAATCATATAGATTTTAGAGATCAGGCGCTGGTCGGAGATGTCATAGCTGAAAATTCTTTCCCAATCTGTAGGTGGTCTTTTTACTCTTTTGGTGAAGTCTTTAGATGAGCATAGGTGTTTGATTTTTAGGAGCTCCCAGTTATCTGGTTTCTCTTCGTCATTTTTGGTAATGTTTTGTATTCTGTTTATGCCTTGTATTAGGGCTCCTAAGGTTGTCCCTATTTTTTCTTCCATGATCTTTATCGTTTTAGTCTTTATGTTTAGGTCTTTGATCCACTTGGAGTTAGTTTTTGTGCTTGGTGTGAGGTATGGGTCCTGTTTCATTTTTTTGCAAATGGATATCCCGTTATGCCAGCACCATTTGTTAAAAAGACTATCTTTTCCCCAATTAACTGACACTGGGCCTTTGTCAAATATCAGCTGCTCATGTGTGGATGGATTTATATCTGGGTTCTCAATTCTGTTCCACTGGTCTATGTGCCTGTTGTTGTACCAGTACCAGGCTGTTTTGACTACTGTGGCTGTATAATAGGTTCTGAAATCAGGTAGAGTGAGGCCTCCCACTTTCTTCTTCTTTTTCAGTAATGCTTTGCTTATCCGAGGCTTCTTTCCCTTCCATATGAAGTTGGTGATTTGTTTCTCTATCCCCTTAAAAAATGACATTGGAATTTGGATCGGAAGTGCATTGTATGTATAGGTGGCTTTTGGTAGAATAGACATTTTTACTATGTTAAGTCTTCCTATCCATGAGCAAGGTATGTTTTTCCACTTAAGTATGTCCTTTTGAATTTCTTGTAGTAGAGCTTTGTAGTTTTCTTTGTATAGGTCTTTTACATCCTTGGTAAGATTTATTCCTAAGTATTTTATCTTCCTGGTGGCTACTGTGAATGGTATTGATTTGGTTATTTCCTCTTCGATATTCTTTTTGTTGATGTAGAGGAATCCAAGTGATTTTTGTATGTTTATCTTATAACCTGAGACTCTGCCAAACTCTTCTATTAGTTTCAGTAGTTTTCCGGAGGATTTGTTGGGGTTTTCTGTGTATAAGATCACGTCATCAGCAAATAGAGATAATTTTACTTCCTCCTTGCCAATCCGGATGCCCTTTATTTCTTTGTCTAGCCTAATTCCTCTGGCTAGGACTTCTAGCACAATGTTGAATAAGAGCGGTGATAAAGGGCATCCTTGTCAGATTCCCGTTCTCAAGGGAAATGCTTTCAGGTTCTCTCCATTTAGAGTGATGTTGGCTGTTGGCTTTGCGTAGAGGTTTTGATAGGAAGTGTTTTCATTCTCGTTGCATTCTATGAATTTCCTTATTCCCTCCTTGATGTCTACTATAACCCAGTCTTTTTTCAGGAGGGTATTGTTCATTTTCCAAGTATCTGATTTCTTTTCCCTAGTTTTTCTGTTATGGATTTCTAGTTTTATTGCCTTGTGGTCTGAGAAGATGCTTTGTAATATTTCGATGTTTTGGATTCTGCAAAGGTTTGTTTTATGACCTAATATGTGGTCTATTCTAGAGAATGTTCCATGTGCGCTAGAAAAAAAGTTATACTTTGCAGCAGTTGGGTGGAGAGTTCTGTATAAGTCAATGAGGTCAAGTTGGTTGATTGTTGTAATTAGGTCTTCCGTGTCTCTATTGAGCTTCTTACTGGATGTCCTGTCCTTCTCCGAAAGTGGTGTGTTGAAGTCTCCTACTACAATTGTGGAGGTGTCTATCTCACTTTTCAGTTCTGTTAAAATTTGATTTATGTATCTTGCAGCCCTGTCATTGGGTGCCTAAATATTTAATATGGTTATGTCTTCCTGATCAATTGTCCCTTTTATCATTATGTAGTGTCCTCCTTTATCCTTTATGGTGGATTTAAGTCTAAAATCTATTTTGTCAGAAATTAATATTGCTACTCCTTTTCTTTTTTGCTTATTGTTTGCTTGATATATTTTTTTCCATCCTTTGAGTTTTAGTTTGTTTGTGTCTCTAAGTCTAAGGTGTGTCTCTTGTAGGCAGCATATGGACGGATCGTGTTTTTTTATCCAGTCCGAGACTCTCTGTCTCTTTATTGGTGCATTTAGTCCATTTACATTCAGCGTAATTATAAATAAGTGTTTAGTATTGTTATTTTGATGCCTTTTTATGTGTGTTGTTGACCTTTTCATTTTTCCACTTACTTTTTTGTGCTGAGACGTTTTTCTTCGTAAATTGTGAGATCCTCATTTTCGTAGTGTTTGACTTTATGTTTGTTGAGTTGTTATGGCTTTTCTTGGCTTTTATCTTGAGTTATGGAATTGTTATACCTCTTTGTGGTTACCTTAATATTTACCCCTATTTTTCTAAGAAAAAACCTAACTTGTATTGTTCTATATCGCCTTGTGTCCCTCTCCATATGGCAGTTCTATGCCACCTGTATTTAGTCCCTCTTTTTGATTATTGTGATCTTTTACATATTGACTTCAATGATTTCCTGTTATGAGCATTTTTTTAAATTAATCTTAATTTGTTTTTGTGATTTCCCTATTTGAGTTGATATCAGGATGTTCTGTTCTGTGACCTTGTGTTGTGCTGGTATCTGATATTATTGGTTTTCTGACCAATTTCCTTTAGTATTTCTTGTAGCTTTGATTTGGTTTTTGCAAATTCTCTAAGCTTGTGTTTATCTGTAAATATCTTAATTTCACCTTCATATTTCAGAGAGAGTTTTGCTGGATATATGATCCTTGGCTGGCAGTTTTTCTCCTTCAGTGCTCTGTATATGTCTTCCCACTGCCTTGTTGCCTGCATGGTTTCTGCTGAGTAGTCTGAACTTATTCTTATTGATTCGCCCTTGAAGGAGACCTTTCTTTTCTCCCTAGCTGCTTTTAAAATTTTCTTTTTATCTTTGGTTTTGGCAAGTTTGATGATAATATGTCTTGGTGTTTTTCTTTTTGGATCAATCTTAAATGGGGTTCGATGACCATCTTGGATAGATAGCCTTTCGTCTTTCATGATGTCAGGGAAGTTTTCTGTCAGGAGTTCTTCAACTATTTTCTCTGTGTTTTCTGTCCTCCCTCCCTGTTCTGGGACTCCAATCACACGGAAGTTATCCTTCTTGATAGATTCCCACACGATTCTTAGGGTTTCTTCATTTTTTTTAATTCTTTTATCTGATTTTTTTTCAGCTATGTTTGTGTTAATTCCCTGGTCCTCCAGATTTCCCAGTTCTACATTCTAATTGCTTGAGTCTGCTCCTCTGACTTCCTATTGCGTTGTCTAATTCTGTAATTTTATTGTTCATCTTTTGGATTTCTGAATGCTGTCTCTCTATGGATTCTTGCAACTTATTAATTTTTCCACTATGTTGTTGAATAATCTTTTTGAATTCTTCAACTGTTTTATCAGTGTGTTCCTTGTTTTTTTCTGCAGTTTGCCTTATTTCGTTTCTGATGTCTTGAAGCATTCTGTAAATTAGTTTTTTGTATTCTGTATCTGATAATTCCAGGATTGTATCTTCATTTGGGAAAGATTTTGATTCTTTTTTTTTTTGGGGTGTTGTAGAAGCTTTCATGGTCTGCTTCTTTATGTGGTTTGATATCGACTGCTGTCTCCGAGCCATCACTACGATGTAAAAAAAAGAACTAGTAGTGATTTATTCTATAATTGCTCACTGAGTCTTATCCTTGTTTCGTTTTCTTTCAATATACGTGGATGGGCTACTAGATTGTGCTGTCTTGTTTGTTGTAGCCCTTGACTTACTTATGACCTATTACCAGCTGGTTTGGGGTGTTGCCAGATATATATGCCTGAGTCTGTTCACTCTTCTTGAGTAGAATCTGATTTTGTGTCATCAAGTGTGTGCTGCACCCTAACTCCTATCCACCTCGAGAAGTAGTGGTGATAGTTGTGTGCACCAGATTCTATTAGCAGCTGGGGTTCACACTCCAGGGGGGGCAGGATGCTGACAATGTTCCCCCATGTGTCAGTGAGGTAGGTGTGTCTCTATTCCTATAGCACCTTGGTGGGAGGGCACTGCAGCTGTACCTTAGACCCCAATGCAAGTACCTCTACTGATTGGTAGATATCACCCTCCTTAGACCCCTAAGGCAAGAGGCTAGGTGGTCTGGGGGGACCTTCAGCCCTCAGTTCCCTGTTGTGGGTCAGTGAGGGCTCTGTTGAATAAGCAGAGATATCAGACCTGGGAAACTTGTTTTTCCAGAAAATCCGCTAAAAAAAATGCAGTCAGATCCCTATCAGAACTGCCTTTGGATTATAACTGCCACCTTGTTCCCTGTAAGGATGAAAGTCCGAGATTTGGATCATATATGCTTGGCTGTAGCTGGTTCTGTGTTTTAAGTCCAATTAGGGATGGATTTTTGGTCCCTGGGCTTTTTGTGGTTCCTTCTCTCAGGCTGGAAGAATGGGTTAGGAAAAGACCAAAAAAAAAAAAAAAAGGGTGGGGGAAGCAAAGCTGCCTTGGAGCCGGAGCCGTTCTCCCTCTGGCTCAGGAAATTCCAATGTTAATGAAGCCGCCTGCGAAGGGTAGGGGAGGGTTCAGAGAAATAGGAGAGTAGCACCTCGGAATATAGCCAAAGTTGCTTTTTTTGCTTGGAATTACTATTTTATCTGAGATTCCCAAGGGACGTGTCGCCTATGTGTGCTGGTTGTGTGGAGATTGCCCCCGAGGGTCTGGCCCGCTGAAGCCGCGGTCAGATCCTCTGCTGCCAGTCCAACGCCCAGCATCTAGGTTCCCCTGCTGGGATGCTGCACTCCCGGCTCCAAAATCAGTCGCTGTCTCCCGGGGACTTCTCATCCCGCCAGCCGCATCACAGTCCCGCCCCCGCGGACTGGCTGGGCCCCCTCCCGGGGTTAGTTCAGGGGAGTAGGGCTGCGCCCCGTGCTTGCGCCATGACAGCGTCCAGTCAAAAGCCCGGCGCCAAGGTTCCCCGGCTGGGACGCTGCACTCCTGGCTCCAAAACCAGTCACTGCCTCCCGGGGACTTCTCCCACCAGCTGCGTCGCCATGCCGCCCGTGCAGACCAGCTGGGCCCCCTCCCGGGGTGAGTTCAGGGGGGTATGGCTGCTCCCCTTGTTTGCGCCGTCAGCTCCCCTGGGCCCAGACCTAAGCCAGGCGCCAAGGTTACCTGACTGGGACCCTTGCTCCAGGCTCCGAAAACAGTTGCTGCCTCCCCGTATTTGTTCGTTCTCCATCTCTAAATCTGTGTTTGTTGTTCAGGGTTTGTAGATTGTTATGCATGTGATCGATTCACTTGTTTTTCCGAGTCTTTGTTGCAAGAGGGATCTGAGGTAGCGTCTACCTAGTCTGCCGTCTTGGCCCCGCCCCCTCCTGCTCTTTTTTGATAATTGTTTGCTTGATATGTTTGTTTTCCATCCTTTGAGTTTTAGTTAGTTTGTTTCGCTAGGTCTCAGGTGTGTATATTGTAGGCAGCATATAGACGGATCATGTTTTTTAATCCATTCTGCCACTCTCTGTCTCTCTATTATTGCATTTCGTCCATTTACATTCAGCATAATTCTGGATAGGTATGAATTTAGTGCTGTCATTTTGATGTCTTTTTTTATGTTTTTGACAGTCTCTTCTTCCCATTTATTTTTTTTGTGTTGAGTAGTTTATCTTTGTATATTGTCTTTTCCTGATATTTGTTGTTTTTGTTTTTGCTGAGTCTCTATTTTTTTCTTGTATTTTGTTTTGATGTGTAGGAGAGTTTGTCTCCTTTGTGATTACCTTAATATTTACCCCTATTTTTCTAAATTTAAACCTAACTTTTATTTCTTTGTATTGCCTTGTCTTCCTCTCCATATGAAAGGTCTATGCCTACTTTTCTTAGTCCCTCTTTGTTGTTTTAATGTTGGCTTTTTTTACATAATGACATAGCTGTTTCCCTGTTTTGAGTGTTTTTCTTTATCTTCATTTGTTTTTGTGATTTCCCTGTCTGGGTCGACATCTCATTGCTCTGTCCAGTCTTGGGTTGAAACCTGATATTATTGATTTTCTAACCAGAAAACTCTCTTTAGTATTTCTTGTAGTTTTTTTTTTTTTTTTAACAAATTCCCTAAACAACCGTTTATCTGGAAATGTCTTAATTTCATCTTCATGTTTGAGAGACAGTTTTGCTGGATATACGATTCTTGATTGGCAATTTGTTTCCTTCAATATTTTGTATAAGTCGTCCCATTGCCTTCTTGCCTGCATGGTTTCTGCTGAGTAGTCAGAGCTTACTCTTATTGGCTTTCCTTTGTAGATGACTTTTTGTTTATCCCTAGCTGCTCTTAAAATTCTCTTTTTATCTTTGGTTTTAGAAAATTTGATTATAATATGTCTTGGTGACTTTCTTTTTAAATCTACCTTATGTGGAGTTCAATGAACATCTTGGATAGATATCTTCTCATCTTTCACAATATCAGGAACATTTTCTGCCAGCAAACCTTTAACAATTCTCTCTGTATTTTCTGTTATCTCTCCCTGTTCTGGTACTCCAATCACTCGTATGTTATTTCTCTTGTTAAATTCCCACATGATTCTTAAGTTTTCTTCATTTTTTAAAATTCTTTCATGTGATTTTTCTTTAAATATATTGCTGCCAAGGGCTTTATGTTTATTCTCACCAATTCTTTCTTCCACTTCCTCAATTCTGCTCCTATGACTTTCTACTGAGTTGTCTAATTCTGTACTTTTACTGTTAGTCTTCTGAATTTCTGATTGCTGTCTCTCTATGGATTTTTGCAGCTTATTAAATTTTTCATTATGTTCTTGAATAACATTTTTGATTTCTTCAACTACTTTATCTGTGTGTTCCTTGGCTTGTTCTGTATATTGCCTGATCTCCTTCCTAATCTCATTCTTGATATCTTGAAGAGTTCTGTATATTAATCTTTTGAATTCTGCACCCAGTAATTCTAGGAAGCCACCTTCATGCAGAATATTTGTTGATTCTTTGTTTTGAGAACTTGTTGAGGCGATCATGGTCTGTTTCTTTATGTGATTTGATATTGACTGTTGTCTCCAAGCCACCTATAAGTTATTGTATTAGTTTATTTTTTGTTTGCTTACTGTATCCTAACTTCTTGCTTTGTTTTGTTTTGATATGGCCAGACGGGTTGCTTGAGTGAGCTAGCTTGATTATTTTTGCCTTGGGCACTCTGATGTCCTGTCACCAGATGGCTAGAGTTGTTATCAGTTATATCAGTCTAGGAGTCCATTCACTTTTCTTGTATGACTTCAGCTCAGTTGTCCACGTAGCTGATCATCAAGTGTGTGGTATAGGCTCTGTCCTACAGTCTTAGAGGAGCAGGGGTGATTGGTGCAGGTACTGGTATCTGGTTACAGCACAGGGTCACACTCTGAACAAAGCAGGGGCTCTGAATCATCCTTCAGGTGTCTCTGAGGAAAACGTGTCCCTTTCCCCTGGAGTTTACAGGGGGGTGTGTTCTGCAGACAGACCATGGGCGCCCAATGTTTTTGGTTGTAAGGACTGGGAGGTACCAGTTGTCCTTGAACCCTTGTCATGGGTGGCTGGGTGACCTGAGTGGAGCCTCCAGTCCTTAGCCCCTGATGTGGGTAGGTGAGGACCCTGTTTAACAGGCAAAGTGGCACCAAATATTAAACACCCACCTCTCCACACAGCTAAAACAGTTGTAGTCTGCCAACAAGGGCCTATTCTCCTGAAATAGGCCCACACAGGTCCATGCAGTGGGGAAAGGTATTCAAAGTCCATGGACCATTTATGCCTGGACAGGAGCCACTTCTGTCCTGAGCTCCCCAGGTTATTGGAGCTGGTGAATTATCTTTTCCCCCAGTTGTGAATTTATTCCCTCTCCAAGGCCAGGAGGACGGCTCCAGATGCTCAACAGGGTGTATCTCAGGCCCAGGGAAATCAACAGCCACTGAAGCCGGCTAGGGGGACGAGGGGACCATAAAATATATGCAAGTACTTAGCTTTTGCCAAGAACACCGGTCTTTTCTGGTTCCTGAGGTATGAGTAGGGTGTGCAGCTGGCTGCTTTTCCCTGAGGAAACTGCAGCCAGAATCTACTACCAGCCCGCCATAGCCACTCCCCAGAATGGTGCCTGAGGAATCTTGGCAATTCAGGTCTGGCAACTCCTCTCTGCTTCTGAACCATCTCTCTCCATCCCACTCAGTCCGTTTTCTAAATTTGCCTTTGATGTTCAGGGCTCCTAGGTTGTCATAAATATAATCGTTTCACTTGTTTTTTCAGGTCTTTGTTGTAAGAGGGTTCACAGGAAGCGTCTGGCTATTCTGGCATCTTGGCTCCACCTCCCTGTATCTAAAACTGTAAAATTCTTAATGGAAATTGCTGCTGGACCTAGCTTTTAACAGTGGATTATGTAATATACTAACAAAAGCACAAATGGCAAAAGACAAAATAGGTAAGTGGGACCTCATAAAAATTAAAAACTTTCACTCATCAAAAAATGTTACCAAAAAAGTGAAAAGACAAGCTACTCACTAGGAGAATATCTTCAGAAACCATGTATCTGATAAGAATCTAATAACCAAAATATATATAAAATTTTGACAACTTAACAACAAGACAAAAAACCCAGTCATAAAATGGCCAAAGAAATAGACATTTCACCAAAAAGAACATTCAAATGCCAACCAAACAAATGAGAGAGATGGAAATCAAAATCACAATGAGATTGCATTTAACTCCCATTAGAATGGCTGGCTAAGATAAAAAAAATAAAATAAAAACAACAAGTGTTAGCAAGGATCTGGGGAAATTGGAATCCTTGTCTATTGCTGGTAAGAATGCAAAATTGTACAGCTGTTGTGGTAAACAGTGTCACAGCTCCTCAGAAAACTAAAAATAAAACTACTATATAACCCAGCAATTCCACTTAAAGGTATATACCTAAAATACTTGAAAGCAGAGACTCAAACAGATACTTGTACACCAATGTTCCTTGCAGCACTATTCACAATACCAAAAAGGTGGAAAAACCAAAATGCCCATCAACAGATGAATGGATAAACAAAATGTAGTACATACATACAATGGAATACTACCTAGCCAGCAAGAGAAAGGAAGTCTTGATACATGCTACAATATAGATGAAGCTTGAAAACATTATGCTGAGTGAAGAAATAATTCAATCACGAAAGGACAAATATTATATGACCTCATTTATATAAAAATACAAGAATAGGCAAATGTATAAAGACCAAAATTTATTAGTGACTACCACGGGTGAGAGGAATGGGGGGAAAAGAGGTGGTTATTGCTTATGGAGTACTGAGTTTAATTTTACAATGATGGAAAAATTGCATTAATTAAGGGTAAGTTTGCACAGCTGATTAATGTAATTGCCATCAACAAGTTGTACACTTGTAAAAAGTTGAATTGTTGAAAGTCATGTAATAGATATGTTTACAACAATGACAAAAAAAAACAGTAGCTGCTGAGGACACTTATATACAACCAAACACCTCATGGGATTTTGTGCCTTGGCTTGGAGGTTTTGGGTCATGGTTTCATGGAGCATTCCAGTGAACTGGCCTAATAACTTGTTTAGTGCATCTGTTCTTCCTCCTAGATCATTGCATAGTGTTTGAGGTTTTAAAAGCTTGCAAGAGGCCACCCAAGGCACAACAATTGGTCTCTATTCCCTGGAGCAACAGAGGAAGAAGGGAAGTCAGGAAGAGAAGAAGAAAATGGAATGTGTGGCTAAATGCCTTCATGAATAACTGCCTCCTTTGCTATGAGACCAGAAGAACTGGATGGTGCTCTGCCACTATTACTGAACATTTTGAGCAAAGAGTCTATAGAAGAATCCTGATCAAAAGGTGGAGAATGCAGAAAAGAGTTTTATATTCTCATGGAATCCAGACTTTCTGGAGTCATGGAGGCTAGATGAACCCCTGAAACTATTGCCCTGAGATAATCTTTAAACTTTAAACCAAAAATACCCCAAAGTCTTTTTAAAGCCAATCAATAGTTTATCTTAACTAGTAAAGAATGCCTGCTTTGAACATTATGATCTTTTAAGATCTATCTATATGGGATCAAATTGACAACAGCAACTGAAAAGATTAGATAGGAAGTTTAGGGTACAGTGAGTTTATGGCAATGGGGGAGGAACAACTCAGAAAAGGAGGGTGAGAATGGTTGCACGGCTTGAAGAATGTAATCAATGTCACTGAATTGTACATGTAGAAACTTGAATTGGTGTCTGTTTTTGCTGCGTATATACTCAACAGCAACAACAATAAAATAATACAGATTATTTTTTTAATGGGCAAAGGGATTGAATAAACATCTCCTTAAAGAAGAAATACCAGTGGTCAACAAGCAAATGGAAAGATTCTCAACGTCATCAGTCATTAAGGATATGGAAATCAAAACTACAGTGAGTTAACTCTTCAAACACACTAGAGTGGCTATGATTAAAAAAGTGGAAAACAACAGGCGTTGGAGAGGATGTAGAGAAATAGGAGCCTTATCCATTGCTGGTGGGATTGTAAAATGGTGCAGCTGCTGTGGAAAACAGTTTGGCAACTCCTCAAAAAAGCTTAGAATTACTATATGATCCAGTGATTCCACTCTTAGGTATATACCCGAAAGAATTGAAAGCAGGAATGCCAGCAGATATTTGTACACCAATGTTCATTGCAGCACTAGTCACAATAGCCAAAAGGTGGAAGCAGCCTAAATGCCCATCAAGAGACGATTGGATACACAAAATGTGGTACTTACCTACAATAGGATATTGCTCAGCCAAAAAGAAAAGTGAACTCCTAGTACATGTCGGCATGGATGAACCATTTACAAAATGACAGACATTATATGAGCCCACTTTTTTTTATAAGAAATATCTAAAATGAACAGGTGTAGAGAGACCAAAATTTACTAGTGGTTACCAGGGTTAGGTGGGGGGGGGGAAGATCCAATGCTTAGGAGGCACTGTGATTCTGTCAAGGGTGAAGGAAAATTTTTAGAATGGATAAAGGTAATGGTGGAACAATATGATGAACATAATTATTGTCACTGAACTTTACCTGTTAAAATTGTTGGAATGGCAAGTATTTTGTTACATTTATATTTCCCACAATAAAAAATAAACTTAAATACTGTAAGAGAATACTATGAACAATTGTACACCAACAAATTAGATATCCCATATGAAATGTACGAATTTCTAGAAACTAACAAACTATGTGAACTGACTCAAGATAAATAGAAAATTTCAACAGTCCTATAAAAAATAAAGAGATTGAGTCAGTTATCAAAAATATCCCCAAAAGAAAAAGTATCAGATGGCTTCACTGGTGAACTCCACTAAATATTCAAAGTAGAATTAACACCGATCTTTCTTAACTCTTCCAAGAATAAAAGAGGAAGGATCACTTCCTAACTCATTCTCTGAGTCCAGCATTACCCTGTTACCAAAGCAGATAAAGACATCACCAAAAAAAAAAAAAAAAAAAAAAAAAAACTACACCCAAATATCCCTTACAAATCTTGAAGAAAAAATCCTTAACAAGATACTAGGAATCCAAATCCAGCAGGATATATAAGGGGATTATACATCATAAGGAGCCCTGGTGACACTGTAGTTAAGAGCCCGGCTACTAATAGAAAGTTCGGTGGTTTGAGCCCACCAGCTGCTCCATGGGAGAAAGATGCAGCAGTCTGCTTTTGTAAAGATTTACAACCTCAGAATCCCGTACGGGCGGTTCTACTCTGTCCTACTGGGTTGTTATGAGTTGGAATTGACTCAACAGCAATGGGCTTGTTTTTTTTAGACACTTCATTAACCATGGAGATTTACACCAGGAATGCAAGGATGGTTCAGCGTTAGAAAATCAATCGATGTAATACATTACATTAATAGAATGAAGGAAAAGAACCACACGATCATCTCAATTAATGCAGAAAGAGCATTTGACAAAATCCAACACCATTTTATGATTATAAAAAAAAGCTCAGCAAACTAGGAATAAAGGGAACTCCCTCAACAAACTGAAAACTTAACCAGGTGGTGACACAAATTTCAGCTGTTGTTCCACACGTGGCTTCATTGCTCGAGCAAATTAACGTATTTCCTGGCACCTGGTATGCAGCTATTGATTTTCTTCATACCTGTTTCGAAAGACCATGAGAAACAGCTTGCCTTCAGGTGGAAAGGCCAGCAATACACCTTCAGTGTCCTACCTCAAAACTATATCAACTGTCCAACTCTATGTCACAATTTAGTCTGCAGGGATCTTGATTGCCTTTCCCTTCCACAAGACATCACACTGGTCCATTACATTGATGACATTATGCTGATTGGACTGAATAAGAAAGAAGTGTCAATGACTCAGGACTTAAAAACAATCGCATGCTAAAAAACCAAAACCAAACCCTTTGCCATCGAGTCAATTCTGACTCGTAGCAACCCTGTATGACAGAGTAGAACTGCCCCATATGGTTTCCAAGGAGCACCTGTTGGATTTGAACTGCCCGCCTTTTGGTTAGCAGCCCAACTCTTAACAACTAAGCCACCAGGGTTTCCAATTGCATGCTAGAGGGTGTGAAATTAATCCAACAGAAATTCAGGCACCTCCCACCTCAGTCAAATTTCTAGAGGTCCAGTGGTGTGGGGCATGTGGAGATATTCATTCTAAAGCAAAGGATAAGTTATTGCATCTGGTCCCTCCCACAACTAAAAAGGAGGCACAATATGTAGTGTGACTGTTTGGATTTTGGAAGTAACATACCCCTCATTTGGTTGTGCTACTCCAGCCTACTTAGCAAATGACTCAAAAAGCTGTTAGTTTTGACTGGGGCCCAGACCAAGAGAAGGATTTGCAACAGGTTCAGGCTGCCATTCAAGTGGCTCTGTCACTTGGGCCATATGATCCAACTGATCCAAAGGTATTTGAATTGTCAGTGGCAGATAAAGATGGTGTTTGGAACCTGTTATGGATTGAATTGTGTCCCCTCAAAATGTGTGTCAACTTGGCTAGGCCATGATTCCCAATACTGTGTGATTGTCCACCATGTTGTCATCTGATGTGATTTTCCTATGTGTTGTAAATCCTACCTCTACGATGTTAATGGGGCAGGATTAGAAAGTTACGTTAATGAGGCAGGACTCAATCTACAAGATTAGGTTGTACATTGAGTCAATCTCTTTTGAGACATAAGAGAGAGAACCGAGCAAAGAGGGGAACTCGTGCCACCGAGAATGAAGAACCAGGAGAGGAACCCGTCCTTTGGCCCCAAGGTCCCCACACTGAGAAGATCCTAGACCAGGGGAATATTGATGACAAAGACCTTCCTCCAGAGCCAAAAGAGAGAAAGCCTTTCCCTGGAGCTGACACCCTGAATTCAGACATCTAGCCTCCTAGACTATGACAGAATAAATTTGTCTTTGTTAAAGCCATCCACTTGTGGTATTTCTTTTATAGCAACAGTAGATAACTAAGACAGAGCCTTCAGCAGCCCCCTACTGGTGAATCACAGGTAGACCCTTAGGGTTTTGGAACAAAGCCCAGCCATCCTCTGCAGATAACTGCTCTCCTTCTGAGAAACAGCTTTTGGCTTGGTACTGGGCCTTAGTAGAGACTAAACACTTAACCACAGGCCACCAAGTCACCATGAGGTCTGAGCTGCCCATGATGAACTGGATGTTGTCTGACCCACAGAGCTATAAAGTTGGATGTGCACAGCAGCATCCCATCATTAAATGGAAGTGGTATCACGAGATTGGGCTCAAGCAGGACCTGAAGACACAAGTAAGTTGCGTGAGGAAGTGGCCCAAATGCCCACGGTCTTCACTCTTGTCACATTACCTTCCATCTCCTGGTCTGTACCTATGGCCTCATGGTACCTATGGCCTTAAGGTCAGTTGACTGAAGAAGAGAGAACTCGTGCCTTTACAGATGGTTCTGCATGATATACAGGCAGCACTTGAAAGTACAGTGGCAGCACTGCAGCCCATTTCTGGGATCTCCTTGAAGGACAGTGGTAAAGGGAAGTCCTCCCAATGGGCAGAGCTTTGAGCAGTGCACCTGGTTGTTCACTTTGCTTGGAAGGAGAAATGGCTGGATGCACGATCATATACTGGTTCATGGGCTGGCTGAATGGTCAGGGACTTGGAAAGAACGTGACTGGAAAATTGGAGACAAGGATTTATGGAGAAAAGGTATGTGGATAGAACTTTCTGAATGGGCCAAAGAAGTGTAGATATTTGTGTCTCATGTGGCTGCTTACCAAAGGGTGACCTCAGCAGAGCAGGATTTTAACAATCAAGTGGATAGGATGACGCGCTCTGTGGAAACCAGTCATCCTCTTTCCCCAGCCACTCCTGTCATTGCCCAATGGGTTCATGAACCAAGTGTCCATGGTGGCAGGGATGGAGGTTATGCATGGGCTCAGCAACATGGACTTCCACTCACCAAAGCTGACTTGGCTACAGTTGTTACTGAGTGTCCAATGTGCCAGCAGCAGAGACCAACACTGAGTCCCCGATATGGCACAATTCTTCAAGGGGATCAGCCAGCAACCTGGTGACAGGTTGATTACATTGAATTGTTTCCATCATGGAAAGGGCAGTGTTTTGTTCTTACTGGAATAGACACTTATTCTGAATATGGATTTTCCCTCCCTTCATGCAATGCTTCTGCCAAAACTACCATCCATAAACTTATAGAATACCTTATCCACTGTCATGGTATCCCACACATTATAGCCTCAGATCAAGAGACTCACTTCACAACAAATGAAATTCGACAATGGGCCCATCCTCATGGACTTCACTGGTCTTATCACGTCCCACATCATCCCGAAGCAGCTGACTTCACAGAATGATGATATGGCCTTCTAAAGACACAATTACAGTGTCACCTATGTAGCAATACCTAGCCAGGTTCGGGCAATGTTCTACGGGAGGTTGTATATGCTCTAAACCAGCATCCGATATATGGTGCTGTTTCTCCCATAGCCAGGATTCATGGGTCCAGGAATCAAGGGGTGAAAATGGGAGTGGTATCACTCACCAGTACCCCTAGTGATCACTCACAAAATTTTTGCTTCCTGTCTCTGCCATGCTATGTTCTGCAGCTCCAGAGTTCTTAGTTTCAAAGGGAGGAATGCTCCCTCTTGGAGACACATCATTGATTCCACTGAACTAAAAGTTAAGGATGCCACCTGGCCACTTTGGGCTCCTTATGCCTCTGGATCAACAGGCAAAGAAGGGAGTTACCATATTGGCTGGACTAATTTATCCTGATTACCAAGAGGACATTGGAGTGATATTACATAACAGAGGTAAAGGAGACTATGTCTGGAATACACTAGATCCCTTAGGCATCTCTTAGTACTACCATGCCCTATGATTAAAGTCAATAGAAAACTACAGCAACTCAATTCCAACTTGATTATTAATGGCCCAGAGCCTTCAGAAATGAAGGCTTGGGTCATCCCACCAGGCAATGAACCACAACCACCTGAGGTGCTTTCTGAGGGCAAAGGGAATACAGAATAGGTGGTGGATGAAGGTAGTTCTAAATACCAGTTATGACCATGTGACCAGATGCAGAAACGAGGGCTGTAATTATTATATTTCTTCCTTGTATGTATGCATCGGATATTTTTGTTTTCTTCACTTATAAAATATAAGGTGTAAACAGGGCTAGTGTGTTTTTGGTTGTACGCATGTTAGTTGTATCATGTTAAGCTCAAGTATGACTTTATAATTGTCTTTATTCAGAGATTATGTATGGTTTAAGGAGATGTGTACAGGTGCCAAGTTGACAAGGTGTGGGCTGTGATCATTGAAGTTTTGTGTCAATTTGGCTGGGCCATGATCCTCAGTGGTTTGGCAGTTATGATGTAGTTTGTCAGCTTTTTAATGATGTAATCACCCCCATAATGAGATCTCATATAATGTGATTACCTCCATGATGAGCTCTGTTGTGAGTAGACAATCAGTTCAAAGGACGTTCCCTTGGGGGTGTGTCCTGCATCCAATACAGGTGGGCTTTCTGGTAAGGCTGCTGGCTTTTGTCTGCTCTAGATCCTGCAGCTGGCTCCTGTTCATCTGATTTCAGGTTCTTGGGACTTGAGCTAGCAGGTTACCTGCTGTCTTACTTGATGATCTTGAGATTCATCAGCCTCCACAGCCTGTGAGCCAGAGGCCTCCTATCTGACCTTCTGATCTTGAATTTGGCAGTACCTTCAGCTATGTTAGTCAGGAGAAGCCTCCAGCCTGACCCATGAACTTGGGACTTTCCAGCCTCTATAACCTCGTGAGTCATTTCCTTGATATAAATCTGTCTATCTATATATTTACACACTGTACTGGTTTTGCTTCTCTAGAGAACCCAGCCTAAGACAGACTTGAATAGACGTTTCACCAAAAAAGACATGGACAATAAGTGCATGAAAAGATGCTCAACATCATTAGTCATTGTTGTGTACCATCAAGTTGATTCCGACTCATATTTACCCAATAAGACACAGTAGAACTATCCCGTAAGGTTTTCAATCTTTACAGAAGTAGATTGCTGAAGATTGCCACATCTTTCTCCCCTGGAGTGGCTGGTGGGTCTAACCACCGACCTTTGGGTTAGCAGCTGAGCACATTATCAACTGCTCCACCAGGGGACCTTTGTTAGTCATTGAAAAATAATAAATCAAAACCACAATGAGTTACCAATTCACTCCCACTAGGATGACTATTATAAAAAAATAAATAAATGGAAAATAACAAGTATTGATGAAGGATGTGGAGAAGCTTGAACTCTCCTGCATTGCTAGTGGAAATGTAAAATGGTGCAGCTGCTGTGGAAAATAGTTTGGTGATTCCTCAAAAGGTTAAACATAGAAATATCATATGACCCAGCAATGCCACTCCTAGGTGTATATCCAAAAAACTTGAAAGCAGGGACTCCAACAGAATATTTGTACAGCGTTCTTTGCAGCATTATTCACAGTACTCAAAAGGTGGAAACAACCCAAGCGTTCATCAATAGATGAATGGATAAACAAAATGTTGTATATCCATACAACGGAAAACTATTCCACCGTTAAAAAAAAAATGGAATTCTGATACATGCTATGGCATCGATGAACCTCAATAACATTATGTTAAGTGAAATAAGCCAGACACAGAAGAACAAATACTGTATGGTTCCACTTTTATGTAATATCTAGAATAGGAAAATTCATAGAGGCAGAAAGTCGATCAAAGATTACCAGAGTTTGGGGGGAAAGGGGAATGGTGAATTATTGCCAAATGGATATAGAGTTTCTGTTTGGTTTGGTTTATTATTATGGATAGACTTCTGGTTCAAGCCGAAATCAGGCCATGTCCAACACCTTTTCCCTTCCATGCCTCCACTTTGGTCATTAGAAGGTGTCAACATTCAAATTCATTTCCCAGTAATGTGGGTTCCCATTAGAACTCTTTCTCAATTACGGATAATAAAACCAGCCTTCTTCTCCACCTCTGGACTTCTTTCACCACTGCTAGAGCACCTTGGCTCCTTTGCACAATCAATCCCACTTGGCTCTTGGATCCAAAGTGACATCGTGTCATCAAAACTCTTAAATTACCCTATCAGCAATAAATAAAGAAAAGTGAGTAAAAGAAGGAAAGATTATGTACTCATCTTCTTGAGAAAGCTTTCACTATGTCATCCATTCCTAAGCAGTTAGGATGAGTTCAGGCACAGGGCAGGGGGATGACACAAATGATTTATTGATTTTCATTCTAGCAAAAAAAATTCTATTGGAAAACAGAAGAGGCTCAAAGCAAGAAAGTGCCTTTGGCCTAAAATAGAGAACTTCAGGGATAGAAGGGTTTTCAGAGGTCATCTGGTCCAGTGAATCCCAAGCACTAGTCTACAGAGCCATGACAGTCTGTGACATTTTCATCAGTCTGCTGACACATGAGAAAATTTTCTTAAGAAAAACTTTCTCCAGTAAAAGACTATTCCTTTCTACATTTTTGGTGTTGAAATATAATTTTCTTAATATTTTTTTCATTTCTTTAATAATTTTATAGCTACGATACTTGTCCTTACATGGCAACATTAAAAGTTGACATGCTTATGTTGGTACCCAAAGCTCTGGGAGAAATTTTATTAGTCTTTGAGATAGAACATTTGAGAAATTATTATTTTAGTCTATTGGTTTCCAAACATGTCAGTACATCAATGTTACTGTGGTAATTGTGGTTAATGGTACAGTGGTTAAGAGCTTGGCTGCTAATCAAAAAGTTGGCAGTTCAAATCTCCTAGCCACTCCTCGGAAACACTACGGGGCAGTTCTACTCTGTCGTATAGGATTGCTATGAGTCAGAATCGACTTGACGGCAATGGACTGCTAAAGATATGTATTCTTGGCTCCCACCCCCAGATACTCTGATTCAGCAAATGTGGAGTGGGATCCCAGGAGTCATTACTTTTACATAACTCTCTAGGTGATTCTAATGTGCAACCAGTTTAGGGAACCACTGCTCTGCTCCACTCCCCATATAAGCAACCAAAGATATAAGTAACTAGAATGATTCCATTGTGGGCTCATTTCTCTTGGGGACAGAAAGAAAGAACATTCTCCCTCCACTGGGATTTCCCCAAAGCCCACAGTCAGACAAGTAAAATAATTTAAAGGGCTACATAGACCACACTTCACTTACTATTGTCCTGAGCATTAGCAAAGTTAACTGAGTGATAATACTCTACACAAAGTAGGTGCTCTCTAAAGGTGTGTTGGTATTGATGATGTTTGTTGACCAAATCTCACTTAGAGGAAATTTATAGAGAAAATGTCATTTCAACTCAAGACCCTAACCTGACTTCTACCATGCCACTCTCAACTTTGCCTCATCCTTTACATCCTTCCCTTCCTTCTCATCAATCTCAAAATTTCCTGTCTTCACCCAGTCTAGTGGAGTCAAATTCAATAACTTGTAGTTATAATTATTAATACATTTTCCACAAGAATGTAATCTCCATGGGGATAAGAACCATAGTATCTCGCCAATGCCTAGCACAGTGATGACTGGCACACAATGTTGCTCAACAATTACTTGTGAAGTGAATGACTGAATGGTATGGCAAAAGCAAGAGTCATGCCTGTCCAGTTTAAGACCAACCCTGCTATCTACTTTGTTGAACCCATTCTCTCCTGCCCTTCCTGGAGATTAAGGAAAGGTGTAGAATCTCAACAGGAGGATAGTTAAGAGAATAGATGGTCAGGGCTGAAAGAGAAATAGGTGCCCGTTAGTCATGGAATGGTGGGTAATCCAGTGTGGTTGGGGTCTGGTATGAATGGGAGAAAGGATGGGAGAAAATTACAGAAAGTGGTGCTAGACAGGTTGAATATGAACTCCTCAAAAACTGGTACCAGGTCTTTTATTTTTGTGTCCTTGGTATTTAGTACAGATCCTGGCACATAGAGGATCTGAGTAAATGTTTGCTGAATGAATGAATGAGGCCAATCCCAAACCAAAAAGGGCCTTTTATGCCTGGCTGAAGAATTTAAACTTAAGAGTCAAACAGAGAATCACTGAAGGTTTTTTAAGCAGAGAAGCGCTGTGATTAAAATCATATATTAAAGCTATAATTTATAAGACGGTTTAGAGGCGGAGGAGACAGGAAGCCACAGGCACCTCAGACCTGCTTCTGGTCCTAAATCTCAATCTCCATTAACAGTATTAACATCCTTTTTTTCACTCAAGCAAAAAATGTCAGCATCCTCTTTGCTTCTTCCTTTTCCCTCACTACCTGAATCTGTTCTGTCAGCCCTACCAAAACAATGGTTCATGAAGCCATCACTCTGTCTCCCATAGTCAATGCCCTATTTCAGATAATCAACATTTTTACCTGGTTCTCCGCAAAAGCCCCCAAACTGGTTTTCTTAACTCTTCTCTTTCAAGCCATCCTCCAGCTTGTCACCTCAGTTTTCTTTCTAAAATGCAGACCTGATATTACTCTCCTACTCGAAAATCTTCAGTGGCTCCCATGTATATCCAAAATAAAGCCTATACATCTTGTCATGAGATTGAATAACTCTGTGAAGCAGATATCAACCTCATTTTGCTTGTAAAGAAACAGGCTTAGAAAGGGAAAACAACTTGCATAGGATCACACATACAATGGTAGAACCAAGATTAGAACCCAGGTCTCCTGAAACCAGTGTTCTAGCCATTATAAAGTACTTCTAAAGAGGAGAGAAATGATAGGTACTGCACATGTTGTTAGAATGGTGGGATGGAGGTTATACAATCCTGTTTCCTGGGTGGGGCATATACTTTGAAGCACATACAAATGAGCAAAAAATCCCAGTTCTACCTCTTATTGGCTTTGTAGGCTTAAAAAACTGACTTAAGCTCTTGGAGCCTCTCTTTCCTCATTTATAAAATGGAGACAAATCATCCCAACCTTATAGGGTTGTTATGAAGATTATATGAGATCATGTATGTAAAAGGCCTAGGTTCACAGGTGATTCTCAATAAATGTCATCACCCACCCTCACCCCCACTCCAGTGAACTAAAAACCCATTTAAACAATGAGAATAATAGAATTTAGATAGAAGGGGTCTGAAATGGGGAGCAAGACTCCAGGGCCTATTATTAGTTCTGGGCTTGGAAATAACCCTTTTCATTTGCTTTGTTCTGGTGCCCAAGGGTTTCTTTTGTTGCTCTCTATTTGTTCAAGTTTTAGGGATAATTTTTTTGATTTTGGCCCTTTCTTCTTTTTGGATGTGTGCATTTATTGATAAAAATTGGCAACTGAACACTGCTTTAGCAGTGTCCCAAAAGTTCTGATAAGAAGTGTTTTCATTCTCATTGGATTCTATGAATTTCTTTATTCCATCCTTAATGTTTTCTATAACCCAGTCATTTTTGAGCAAGGTGTTGCTCAGTTTCCAAGTGTTTGATTTCTTTTCCCTGCTTTTTCTGCTATTGATTTCTACTTTTGTGTCTTATGGTCAGAGAAGATGCTTTGTAATATTTCGATGTTTTGGATTCTGCTAAGGCTTGCTTTATGACCTTATATGTGGTCTATTCTAGAGAATGTTCCACGTGCGTTGGAAAAGAAAGTATACTTGGCTGCTGTCGGGTGGAGTGTTCTGTAAATATCTATGAGGTCAAGCTGGTTGATTGTGGCATTTAGATCTTCCGTATCTTTACTGAGCTCCTTTCTGGATGTTCTGTCCTTCACTGGAAGTGGTGGTTGAAGTCTCCTGCTATTATTGTGGAGCCGTCTATCTCTCTTTTCAATGCTGCTAGAGTTCATTTTATGTATCTTGAAGCCCTGTCATTGGGTTTGTAAATATTTATTATGGTTATATCCTCCTGGTATATTTTCCCTTTAATCATTATATAGTGTTCTTCCTTATCCTTTGTGGTGGATTTAACTTTAAAGTCTATTTTGTCAGAAATTAATATTGCCACTCCTGCTCTTTTTTGATTGTTGTTTGCTTGATATAAATTTTTTCCATCTTTGAGTTTTAGTTTGTTTGTGTCTCTAAGTCTAAGGTGTGTCTCTTGTAGACAGCATATAGATGGATCATTTTTTTTATCCATTCTGCCACTCTCTGTCTTTTTATTGGTGCATTTAGTCCATTCACATTCAGCATAATTATGGATAGGTATGAGTTTCATGCTGTCATTTTGATGTCTTTTTTTCTGTGTTGTTGACAGTTTCTTTTTTCCACTTAATTTTTTGGGCTTAGCAGTTTTTGTTTATATATTGTCTTTTCCTCTTTTTCATTGTTGTTGATTTTGTTTTTGCTGAGTCTTTAAGTTTTTCTTGTATTTTATTTTGATGTGTAGGATTGTTCATCTCCTTTGTGGTTACCTAAATATTTACCCCTGTTTTTCTAAGTTTAAACCTAACATTTATCTCTTTATATCGCCTTGACTGTCTCTCCATATGAAAGATCTATGACTACATTTTTTAGTCCCTCTTTATTGGTTTAATGTTGTCATCTTTTACATAATGACATTGTTGTTTCCCTCTTTTGAGTGTTTTTTTATCTTGATTTATTTCCGTGATTTCCTTATTTGGGTTGATATCTGGTTGCTCTGTCCAGTGTTCTAGTTTTGGTTTTTTATCTGATGTTATTGATTTTCTAACCAGAGAACTCCCTTTAGTATTTCTTGTAGTTTTGGTTTGGTTTTTCCAGATTCCCTAAACTTCTGTTTATCTGGATATGTCCTGATTTTCACTTCATATTTGAGAGACAGTTTTGCTGGATATATGATTCTTAGCTGGCAATTTTTTTCTTTCAAGGTTTTATACATCATCCCATTGCATGGTTTCTGCTGAGTAGTCCGAGTTCAGTTTTATTGACTGTCCTTTGTAGGCAACTTTTCATTTATCCCTAGCTGCTCTTTAAAATTCTCTCTGTATCTTTGGTTTTGGCAAGTTTGATTATGTCTTGGTGACTTTCTTCTGGGATCACCTCATGTGGGGTTTGATGAGCATCTTGGATAGATATTGTCTCATCTTTTATGATATCAGGAAAGTTTTCTGCCAGCAAATCTTCAACACTTCTCTCTGTATTTTCTGTTCTCCCTCCTGTTCTGTACTTCAGTCACTCATAGATTATTTCTCTTGATAGAGTACCACATGATTCTTAGGGTTTCCTCATTTTTTTAATTCTTTTATCTGATTTTTCTTCAAATATATTGGTGCCAAGTGTTTTGTCTTCAATCTCACTAATTCTGACTTCCATTTCTTCAACTCTGCTCCTCTGACTTTCTATTGAGTTGCCTAATTCTGAAATTTTATTGTCAATTTTCTGAATTTCTGACTGCTGTCTCTCTATGGATTCTTGCAGCCTATTAAATTTGTCATTATGGTCTTGAATAACCTTCTTAATTTTCTTGATTGCTTTATCTTTGTGTTCCTTGGCTCATCTGCATTTTGCTTGATCTACTCCCTGATCTGCTGAAGAGTTCTGTATATTAATCTTTTGTAGTCTACCTCTGGTAATTCTAGGAAGATCCCTTCATCTGGAAGATTCCTTGATTCAAGAGCTTTTTGACGAGATCATGGTCTGCTTCTTTATGTGATCTGATATTGATTGTTGTCTCCAAGCCATCTATAAGTTATTGTATTAATTTATTTTATGTTGCTTACTGTGTCCTAGCGTCTTGCTTTGTTTTGTTTTGATATGTCCAAATAGGCTCCTTGAGTGAGCTAGCTTGATTACTTGTGCCTTTGAAGCTCTAATGCCCTGTCTCCAGATGGCTAGCACTGTTATCAGGTATATGAGACTAGGAGTCCATTCACTTTCCTTGCATGGATTCAGCTTGGGTGTCCAGGTAGTTGGTCACCAAGTGTGTTGTGCAGGCTCTCACTACAGTCTTAGAGGATCAGGGGTGATTGGTGTAGGCACAGGTATCTGGTTGCAGCAGGGGGTCATGCTCTGAGCAACGCTGGGGGCTGACAACCATCCCCTGAGTGTCTGTGAGGAAAGTGTCCCTGTTCCCTAGAGCACACAGGTGGGTGAGCTCTGCATCTGGACCATGTGTACCCAATGTTTTTGGCTATAAGGACTGGAAGGCACCACTTATCCTTGGGCCTTTGTCATGGGTGGCTAGGAGAGGTGGGTGGGGCCGCCAGTCCTCAGGCCCCTGATGTGGGTAGGTGAGGATCCTGCTTAATAGGCAGAGCAGTGTCAAACATCAAAAACCTGCCTCTCTACTGCACAGCTGAAACAGTTGAAGTCAGGCCTCAGGCACATACTCCATTGTACTCTGCCAACACAGGCCTAAGCTCCTGAAATGGGCCCACACAGGTCTACGCAGGGGTGAAAGGCATTCAAAGTCCGTGGACCATTTGTGCCTGGACAGGAGCCATTTTTGCCCCCAGTTCCCAGCTTAGGGGAGCTGGCAGGTTATTTTTTCCCTATTTGTTAATTTGTTACCTCTTCCAAGTCAGGAGACTGGCTCAGGGTATGCAGCAGGACCTATCTCAGGCCCAGGGAAATTGACAGCCACTGAAGCCAGCTTGGGGGCTAGGGCAGAGGAAGGGAGGATCAGATAAATGGTAGAGAATTCTTTCACAAGTGATGCTATTTGATCCACGTGGTAAATTAGACAACAGCACTTATCTTTTGCCAACAGGGCTGTTCTTTGCTGATTCTGGAGGTGTGAGTAGACTTTGTGCAGCTGGCTCCTTCTCCCTGAGGAAACCGCATCCAGAGCACTACCGCCAGCCCCACCGCAGTCGTTTCAGGGGATGGTGCCTGAGGGGGCGCCAGTTCCCAGTGAATCAGGTCTGGCAGCTCCTCAATGCTTCTGAACTGTCTCTCCTTCCCCCTGCCGCTCAGTCTGATTTCTCTACTTTGCCTTTGATGTTCAGGGCTCCTAGCTTGTCATATATGTAATCTTTTTTTATTCACTTGTTTTTTTCAGGTCTTTGTTGTAAGAGGGATCACCGGAAGCATCTGACTACTCTGCCATCTTGGCCCCGCCTTGGAAATAACCCTTTTCAGTGTCTCAATCAAGTTCTTTCCAAGTGGAAACCAAAGCCAGTGTTCCCCTGGCACAGTAGTTGGCCATGTGTATGGTGAGACCCCTGACTATAAAAGTAAATCTTAAGCCCTGGTGCCCATAATGTCCATGATTAGTCACTCCTAGTTGCTGAAGTATTGTGGATTCTTATTAAAATGCAAATGTGTCCTGGGAGAGGCAGCATGCATATTAACCTTCTGGCCTGATTAACTTTCACTTCCCTCTTTCTATGAGCAGAGTCCTTCTATGCCTCTGTGCTTTGAGCTCAGGGCATGTTCTAGGCAACCATCCTCTCACCCCCCAGTTCAAATCCGACTCAGTATTCAGGGCCCATCTTAGCCACCACCTCCTCAGATACCTTCTGTGATAGCTCAGCTGGATCCTGCCTTCCTTCCTCTGCCTCCCTCCACAGGAGCCCTAGATTCCTGTGGTGGAGAGCAGGGAGCATGAGGCTTTGCTGTTTGGAGATCTGCTTTGAATTCCAGCTTATCCCTGACTTGCCCCATGACCTGAGGCAAATAAATGCCTTGACCTTGCTGAGCTTCAGTTTTGGCACCCGCAAAAAGTTGGAGATACTAATACTTATCTCAGGGCAATAAAGGACGTGCTGTACTTGCTCAGGCAATGTCCACTCTGCTGACTGGCACAACCCCCATGATTTGTAAATTTGTCTGATTTCTCTCTTGTCACCATAAGCACCTCAGGGGGATGCTTTTATCCTCCTGCCCAGCTCAGCTCTCCCTCAGGTGCTTAATGACTATGTTCCTTGGCATCAGGGGAAGCCAGGCAGCCTTGTGCTCCACTTCCACTAGCCACGCAGTTTTTTCTTTTTTACCGAGCAGGGGGGTTAATGAGATTCTGGGGAGAAAGGGCTTGGCGCTTTCCCACCCGCTGCTCATGAGAAGCCCAGTGCTTGGTAACCACACGGCGCCCCCATGATTAGTGCAGTAGACTCGCTAGCCCTTAGGGGAGGCAGAGCTTCCCAGGATAGCCCGGCTGGCCCAAAGGGCTAAGGCTGGGCACAGCCACCACTTCTGGTGGGAGCCCCGCCGCCCACAGTGCAGATGGCTCCCCCCTCCCTTTTCGCCCGCTCCCCAGGGAGCAAACTTTTCTTTACCCTCGCGGGGCTGCGGCCAGAGCCTGAGGCATTCAGCGGAACTCCCACGTCTGGATGCCCCAGTGCCCCATTCTGGGGCGGACAGGGACAGTGGGGGCTGGGAAGACACCCCTCGGCTTGCAGCTCCACAGAGCCCAGAGAGCCGGAAAAGCGGTTGCAGAGGCCGGAGGGACCAGCACAGCCGGGATGTCGGGGGCGGGGCGGCCCTTGCCCAACTGGTTGCCGACCCCACCCAGGCTCCAGCTCTTCAGTCCAGGACTGGGAGGGGGAGGAGCTTACTCTGAGCTCTGACTCCCGCCCCCGCCCGGGCCCGGCCCCCTCCGGTGCCACCGCACCTCCCTCCCTTCCTGGCCCTGCCGCTGGTCCCGACCCGGCCCTGGCCGGGCCCAGACCCGGCCCTCTGCTGCTTCTCTGGGCTCCAGGTTGGCGCAAACAAAGCCCTGATTGACTGCCCAAAGGGGCGGGCCTCTCTGTGGGGCCACCTCCTCCCCTCTTAGCCCCGCCAGGGATTTTCTGGGAAGGGCGGGGGAGGGGGAGAGAGGGGATTCGGGAGTGCTCGGGACTGTGGGGGGCTGAGCCCCGGGACTCGAGAAAATTGTACCCACTCTCTGTCAGAGACCCGGGCTCTTTCCCGCAGGTCGCCCCCCTTCAAGCCCAAGAGGGGACATAGGAGGAACTCCCGAGGGCAGGGTGGGGTCCCTCGCAGGTCAGCTCTTGTCCTGGGGGGTCCCAGGGCCACCCTAGTTGCAGGCTGTTTGTAAGGAAGGAGGAAGTGGGAGCAAAGGGCAGGGAAGTCTTCCCTGGGAACTCGGGGTTGATCAATGCCGGTTCTGAAGCCTGTGGGGAAGAGAGGACAGGAGAACAAGACAGTTTGTGCTCTTTTTTTTTTTCCATTTTAACACTCTACTGGGTATCTGGGCAAAAAAGAACAGGATTCAGTAGTTTGGAAAGAGAGTTGGGGGAGGCAGCTGTGGTCAGAGTAGGTAGGCGAGTATGAGGAGAAGGAAGAGCTGGTAAGAACAGCGAGGCTGTAGCGGCTGCCTGTTGAGGGAGGAAGAGGTGGGGAGGGGGGAGAGGAGGAGGAGGGGGAGGAGAGAGAGATGACATGGGGAGAGGAGGAGGGGGGTTGGACGCTGGAGGAGGAGGAGAAGGCTCGAGGGACCGTCTGTCGCGGGACAGGCTGGCCAGCTGGGGCGCGGAGTAGGGAGGAGGAGGTAGCAGCAGTAGCAGCAACGCTCGGAGCAGCAGCAGCAGCAGAAGAAGAAGAAACAAGTATCAGCCACCCAGCGGCTCCTGCGGCCCGAGCAGCCTCAGTCCCCCCGCCGCTATGGCGCTGCAAAACCCGGAGAGCGAGGAAGCCAAGGGGCCCTCGCAGGAGACAGAGCAAGAACAGCAGGAGCCGGTGGGTCGCCCTGAACCCGAGCCCGAGTCCTTGCCGATGCCCCAACCTAAAACCCAATCAGAACTCCAGGCTCCACCGGACCCCGCACCCTTGCCGGAGCTGGAGTTTGAGCCTGAGCCTGTGCATGAACGCGAGCCCACGCCCACGGTGGAGACTCGCGGCACAGCGCGCGGCTTCCAGCCCCCCGAGGGTGGCTTCGGTTGGTTGGTGGTCTTCGCTGCCACCTGGTGCAACGGCTCCATCTTCGGC
Source organism: Elephas maximus indicus (assembly GCF_024166365.1). NCBI lineage: Eukaryota > Metazoa > Chordata > Mammalia > Proboscidea > Elephantidae > Elephas > Elephas maximus. The sequence continues at coordinate 93,747,158 of NC_064846.1, read as the reverse complement.
ATCCAGAACTCCTTTGGGATCCTCTACTCCATGCTGCTGCAGGAGGAAAAAGAGAAAAATCGCCAAGTGGAGTTCCAAGCAGGTGAGTGGCCCCGCGCGCCCCCACCTGGCATTCTGGGCAGTGGTGTCGGCTCCCGCTGTCTCTTGGTCCCAGGAGCCCCTACCACGAGCCTCTGTGACCCCTCCTCCTGCCTGTGGCCTTACTAAGGCGCGGATTGCGGGCTCCGGGTAGCCCTGGCTGTGGCGAAAGACGTCCCGGGGGTGGCAACTGGTACATTCATTGGTCACAGGCAAGGAATGAACTTTTTTGCCCAGAGAAAAATCCAGAAGCACCTTTTGGGTTTGTTTGTCGCCTGTGTGTGCTGGGGGTGGGGGGAAAAGGAGCAATATATGCAGAGTTTTTTGTTTGTTTTACGGCGGGAGGGGGGTCAAGAAGAGAGGAGAGAGTTGGGAGGCGGGGCGGGCTTCTAGAGAAATAAGGTACAGCGGTTCTCCGCAGCACCCCGGGTTCCTGTGGAGGAGTTTTCTGTTAAAAACACTTAGGAATTTTGGTGATTGTAAGCGAAAAAGAGCCAAACACATGGCAGGCGTATGTTTCCACAGGAGAGAAAGGGAGGGAGGGTGTGTGAGTGGGGGTGCGCGCCGGTCTCTTTGCCTCGAGGTTGTTACAGCCCAGCTGGCCCGTCAGTGCTCTGCTGCCGTAGGGGAGCTAGCGGATCTCCTTGCCCTCTGAGCCGAACCCCAGAGCCGAACCTCTCTTGCCAGTGAGGCATGAGGCGGCGGGCAGGTTATGCCCTGGTTCACTCCGCTCTGCCCTCGACCTCAGCCATGCCCTAACTGGTGCCCCTCGCCTCTCTGCTATCCGCAGGGTGCCTCGTTTGGCCTTAAACTGGAAAGCCCGCCCCACTACTCTCGCTTAAGCTTGAGGCTGGCAGATTTAATCTCCTTCGCTAAGGCAAGCAGAGCAGGATAGCCCTCGCTGTCCAGGTCTGTGGCTGCAGGACCCCAGGCGAGCACTTTCTTCGCATCTATCTCGCCTGTGGACTTGGAGAAGTGGAACAAGCCACCCACCCACAGGACCCCAGCAAGTCGCCGGCGAAGACCCCCAGCTGTTCTTTTGGGGGAATCTCTGAATAGAGCCCGGGGCTTGGGACGCCCTCTCCTTCAGGGCTTCCTTCCTGTGGTAGCTCCTCAGGACAGCTCCAGCCACCCACCAAAATTTTCCGACACAGGATAGTGGCTTTTAGCAGTGTTGCCCTAAGGCTGAGGTGTGCCCTTCTCTCACCACTCCAACACACTCTTCTGCTGCCATCTGAGGAGGGGAAGCCAGCACAGAAACCTTGAGTTCTGGGGCGTCCACCTGCGGATTCTCTTGGCTCTTGCAGAGCCCCTCCCACAGCTTTCAGTTTTTTAGTTTGCAGATTCCCTTGGCTGTATCTGCAGAAAGGGTTTTAGGACTCTTGGTGTTTCTGACCTTGTGGCCCATTTGCACAGGGGCAGAGTGTATGGGGTGGGGTGGGGGGTAGGGAGGCACGTGAAGAAAGCTCCAGTGTGCCATAGTGGACAGTGAAAAGAGAGTCTCAGGATGCCCAGACCTCTTTGGCAGTGGGGCCCTAGACTGTGTGGAACAACTTTGGGAGGGACAGGAGGGAGAAGATTGCTGCCACACTCACCCCTGGGACTACCTTTTCCCTGCTTTGATGCAGTTCAGGGGCTCTTGGGAAAGCAGGTAGTATAGGGCCTCTGGCTGTTGCCTAGGTTACCTCAGAGGACACCTGCTGAGTATTGCCCTGTGGTTGAAGGAAAGTTGTTGGCCCTCAGGATCTGCAACAAAGCCTGGGTGAAACTTTATGGGAAGCAGTGAGGTCTGGGCTTAAACTAGGCCTTGGCGTTTGTACGGTGTTAGCAGGCCTAGACTTGGAACCTGAGGAGTATGTAATAAAACTTGGAAAAACCACTATTTTACCAGGAAAAGGTTCACTGCTGGGGAACAGACTTCAAAGTAGGTGATCATAGGGGACTCAGAGGGAGGGCTGGTGGGACTTTCCGGTCAAGACCTCACAGTGCAGCTGGTGGGGGTGGCTATGAAAAGATGTGGTTGGTGTGTACTCTGACATATACTGGGTCCATAAGGGCTGAGATTAATGGTTCAAATTTTGTAGAGTATTGGTCAGGAAGGGACAAAAAGGAATTTGGTATATCCCCAGGATCTCAGAATACTTTGGCTTTATTCTTTTCAGCAGAGTATCTTGAATACACTAAAGTTATTTTTGATCCTAGAGGCTCTCAGAAACACCTCAGTTTTTATTTTTGAAAAGTCAGGAACACCTCACCCCATTTCCAAGCTCCTAGAAAATCTTGTCCTCAGCAGTACTTTCCTTGAGCCTCTCGGCTTTCCCAAGCAACTATTCGGATCCTGAAATTCCAAATGTGTCTCTGCCTGCAGATACTTTCTTGAAGTGTACTCAAATTTTCCAAACAACTTATGTCTCAAAGGGATAGATGAAGTTAGAAGAAGCTTGCTGTCATCTTTATTGGCCAATATTTGTCTATTAGCCATGCTGGGGGACATGGAACATATACCCTCACACTCAGGAGGTTTGTACATTGTCCATTTCTATTAATGTGGTACATTATCCATTTCTATTCTTGTCTGACATGTCTCCCCTCTCTAAAAATCTATGAATTTAATGTTTGTAGGCACCCCACCACCCAAATTCTCTTTGGCTAGCCCTCATATTTTCACAGCCCTAAAGCTGTACCAATTGACTTAATGGATTTAAGGTTCTGCAGATGATTGGGACTGTTGTGAAGGAGCTCCAAAGAAAGGTAGTTTTGATGTTTGGAGGCTAACTCCGCATCAGAGGGGCCTCTGGACCTGGAAAAAGCCACAGGGGGCAGAACAGGAGTGAAATTCAGGCCATACTAAAGCATGCATTGTGCAGTCTTTGTGGAATCTGTGATGTGTAGAGTTCTGTGGTGTCACCAGCAGTATATCTTGTTCTCTCTCTTCACCTGTTTTGGAAGGGAACCCTACTTTTCCTGAATCCTAAGCATGGGAGGACTGGTAGGCAAAAGGTTCCTGAGCTAGAGACAAGTGACTGGGATTTGGTTTAAAAAAAAATTGCCATCAAGTCGATTCCAGCTCATAGTGACCCTATAGGACTGAGTAGGAGTAGAATTGCTCCATAGGGTTTCCAGGGCTGTAATCTTTACATCTTTCTTCTGTGGAGTGGCTGGTGGGTTTGAACCACTGACCTTTTGGTCAGCAGCCTAGCACTTAACCACCATGCCAACAGGGTTCCTTGGGGCTTTGGTTTGGAGGAAAAAATTAAAAGATTAGGAGAGAAATGACCCTATACTTTTCGCAGAGCTTGTGGGAAATTTGGAAATCCATCAGGCCAGGCCATGCAGCAGACAGGACAATGGGCAACCAGGCAATTCTCTGGAAAGTACAGCCCCCATATGGCTTCCTGGAATGATAGGAGAGCCTTTTTAGGGAAAGACGAACAAGGTGACATTGCTTGCAGGTCCCAGTTCATTATTAGAAGAACCGTAAGTGAATTGGAGCTGGGGTGGGGTTGGGGTCGGGGGTTCAAGGGACAAGGCAGAACAAGCTAGAGTTGTTAACATCAGCTCCAAGCTTAGGTTTTTTTTGAAAATCCTCCAGAGTAAACCATTACCCTGAAATTTCCACCTCGACTTCTAGTTTAGCATTGAGCCATAACATATGATCCAAAAAAACCAAACCAAACCCATTGTCGTCGAGTTGATTCCGACTCATGTGTGACTGTATAGGACAGAGTAGAACTGCCCCATAGAGTTTCCAAGGAGCACCTGGTAGATGCAAACTGCCAACCTTTTGGTTAGCAGCTGTAGCAATTAAGCACTACACCACCAGGGTTTCCATAACATATGATGGGAGGTAACTTTTATTGGGAAGTTTATAGGCCTGACCTTTCTAGGCTCCCAGGTCAGGGGGCAGCCTAGGGTTCTCACCATTAGGGAAGAGGGACAATGCTCTGGAAGGTTCACTGCTGGGCACAAGATGGTTCAGGCTGATTCTCCACTTGGATGGAGACAGAATTTTCTAGGCATGGGGAAGAATGGTACACTCTACCTTTGGTCAAACAACTCCAGAATCCCAAAAATGAGTGAGTCTAGGAGCAGAGGAGGCTGTCTTTTTCCTCCCCAGATTAGGGATTTTCATTGCTTGGGTTAGTGGCTCACTGAGCTCACCACAATTGCTGACTTTGGGAGCCAGTTATCTTTTGAGCAAATCTGCTGATCTCTTGCCTTCAGCTGAAGGCTTTTGCCTGCTGCCCAGATGAGCAATATCTCATTGACTCAGAGCCTGCTGTGGAGTTCCAGGTCACAGGGCTGTTGGCCAGGCATCATTCCCCTGCCTCCTCTCCAATCAAACGGGGTCCCGAACTGGGACTTTGACTCATACTGGAAGACATGAGTATGAGAGGTTGGGGCATTTGGAAGCCAACAAGAAGAACACTTATTTGAGCTGGGATAACTAGTTGAGTCTGGAGGCTAGATCCCTGGCTCACTGTCCAGTAGCCTCAGGTGCTCATTTTAAGTCTAAAAAAGCAAGGCTCAAGACCAAATATGAACCCCAAAATACTGATGATCTCAGTGACACCAGCCAGGCTGCAACTAGGAGTTAGGCAACTTGTACCCCTACCATGCTGCATGACTTTAAGTAGGAACTTCACCTCTCTGTACCTCAATTTACCTATCTCTAAAATGGAAGAGTTTGACTAGATGAGTGTTACAACTCTGCCATTCTATTTTTCTAGAATTATGTGGTATCTTATTCTCTACTATTCACCTGGCATAAATTTTGACTGATGCAGGTAAATGAAAATTTGTTAAGCTGTCCGAATGAGGGTGAGGATGGGGTGGGATGAGACCGGGAGACTATGGGGCTGCTCATAGGTACAGGTGTGGTTGAAAAGACCCACTCCTTTTCACCCAGTATGCAAGGTCAGCTCTGAGTGTGCAGGTGCTTCTTCCAGAATGCCCTGCTCAGGATAGAGCTGGAACTCCAAGAGAACCCGCTCAACTTGGCCTTCTGCAGGCTAGCAATATGGGTCTGATCCTGCTGTTTCTTACATTTAAGCCTGTTCCTAAAAATGTATTAAACTGCGTGTATTCCCTTAGGCCTCTCTTTGGACCCTTCTCCTAGTACTTCATTTCCCATAGCTCACTCTCATGTCTCAGAAATGCATGATCGTTGTGACCCTGGTTTGCTGATACTTCAGGCCGAAGAGTAAACCAAGATTCTTACATGCAATACAGAGGTTGCCTTCAGGGGGCTTCAGAGAGGGCATATTATAGCTGGCTCAGGGCTGCTGCCTGTATCCCACTGTGGTGGGAATAGGGAGGGCTGCTGTTTGCTATCCTGGAGAAGGCCCCGTTGGGTGTTCATCATTGTTGGTCAAGTTCAGCCTTATTCAAGACTTAGCTAAGAGTGTGCCTACTGAAATAGCAGGCACAGAACTCCCTCCTTTTCCTTGGATTTATACTTTCTTATAATTGGCATTATTTCCTCAAGTCCCATGAAGAGTAAACAAGCAGATGGAGCATCTACATTTGTAGATGTAATGGATGCCATCTCAACCTCTTGAGGAGACCAGCTTCCCTGTAGGGTGAACTGCTTCTCCCTCCAACATCCTTTCTGTTTTGCTGCATTTTGAAAAGAAAAAAATCATTTACTATTTTCGGACTCTGAAAAATGAAGTGAGGTTTCCTGTCTTGAGAGGACTGAATTAGTAAAACTCTAAGGATTTGTTCTTAAAATGTGCATGAGTGCACACATGAGCGGGCGCATGTGCGTACGCATGCACACACGCGCACCACGCACACACACTCTATACCCCCATGCCAGGAATTATGAATTTCCATCTGAAAGGAGTCTTTTCCCATCTGTCTATGGAATCAGGTTTAATGTACCAGAGAATTCTATAGGATTTGTGGGGGACAAGTGCAAGGATCCAGATTGGGAAACTTGCTAGGCGAGGCTAAAAGAGAATCTGGCCAGTCTGGGTTATACCTCCTGGACTGGAACCCTTTCCAACACCCAACATTAGAGCTGGGAAAGATTGCTGCATGTTTCTTTCTGTGTCCATCTTCACCTTATGCTGTCAAAGGTTACTGGAGGGGAGGGTTTATACCATCCCAGCCCTCTCCTGTTCCAGGGTGGACAGAGGACTAAGCCTAGAAGCATTTAATTGCCTGCCCTGAAGGTGGGTACAGTGGTCGCTAATGTGAAATCATTTGGCACCTACTTGTGAATGGGGAACATGGGGTAGTTTGGTGGCTTGAGGAATTTCATTCCTCTTCACCCTGGCTGTTTTGTGCTCCTCTGTCTTCTGCTTTGCTATAGTTTCTGGGGTTCAGTGGAGAGGAAGGGATGAAACTGGATGTACCAACCACATATTGTCTTAATTCCTTCTATTTTCATGGTGCATTTTTTAATCAACTCTTTCAGAAGATATGTCACCCCTTTTCCTCCCAGTATTGGTTTGTTATTGTCTCTCCCTCCCTTGCTCAATTAGAGGAACAGCTGGAGTTTAGAATGCATTACAGGCCCAACTCAAGCCTGGGTCTCAGGCAAACCCTTAAACAATCCACAGAGGCATAATCCCTTCCCTTTTACCCTTTCTTCCCCCTCTTGATCTGCACTTTCTGGGTGAAGGATGACTTTTTTTGAAGCATTCAAGAGTATGGAAGCCATCACCTCTGGATTTTTGGAGTAAAATATCTGCTATAAAACCTTTTTTGTCACTTCCACACCTCCTCTTTTCACAGCCCTAGGATCCAATCCCAGGAAATAGTATCATAGCAGGATCTTAGTGATAGTCAACAAATGTCCTGTCAGTTGTACCCCTTTGTCTTCAAATTCTCACCACCACTCTCTGTCATCTCCTGGGCAAACTGAACCCCCAGAGATTTCAGATTGGTCATAAGTAGCTTCAGGGGCTCTGAATACAACAGAAGTCTTCATTCTATTTTTAGCCTCTAGCATCTCCTCTTTTCCTGTCAAAAGTATTGCAGAATTGGTTTTAGGGGGATCAGAGAAGGGAGAAGGCAGATACTCAAGTCCTAACTAGAGTCAAAAGTGCCTTTAGGGAGGGAGGGGAAGGAGGGAGTGAAGCTCCTAAGGTAGTTGCTTCCCCGCTTCTGTGGGGCTGAAGGGAGAAGGGGAAGGAGAATGTTTCTAAACAAGTAGTACCCACAAGATCTCTTTGACCAACTCCTGCTGCAGATCTACCCACCTACCCTCTCATCAAGGCTGGAAGGGTATGGGCATAACCCATGTGTCCAGACGTGTGTACATGTGTATAGCTGGGTGTGTGGTGGCTATCTGGGCCAATTAGCACAGTTTCTTAAAACACGATGCCTATGAGACTGAGATTACAGATTCACTCACTTGCTCAGGTTACTGAGCTTTTTACAAGGAGAAGAGCTCTGTCTTCTGTCCACAGCCCATGCCCCTCACATGAGTTGCTACTAATCCCAAGGTGGACAGGGTAGAAGTATAGTGATGACTCCCCATAGGCCCTCTCTAGTACTATGAAAAAGATGCAAAATACACATCCTAGAGATGGCTGCTTCATAGCATTCCAGTGTGATTTTTTTGACATCTAGTTCCTTACTTCCACCAAGCATTATCATTATCATCATATTTTATAACAATAATAATAATAATTAACATTTATTTAGCAATTAACTCTGTACAAGGCACTATACTAAGCATTTTAAGTATACGAGCTCATTATAATTCTCAAGCAACCCTATAAGGTAGGTACGCTCATTTCCCCTATTTCACAGATAGATAGACTGAGGCACAGCTGTTAAGTTACTTAATGCCTGTGCCTATAATACTGGCAGTGTAAGGATTTGGACCTAGACAGTCTGAGTCCAGAGCTCCTGCTTTTAGACATCACTTGATAAATAGTTCAAATGGGGGAGACAGTTACCAAGGAGGTCTTCTGCAGGGGTTTTCACTCCTGTAGCTTCAGGGCGTCCTTATGACTAAGGGATAAAAAGAGATGACAAAGAATGGAACCGATAAACAGAAGAATGACAGTCTTGAGATACATAGCACACTCTCCTAACCACCCATCTCACTCTACCCAGAATCTATAGGCAGAGGGTCATAATCCTTGGGTACAAAAAGGGACAAACTCTGTCTGTCCTAGTTGTTTATTTCCATTTTCTGGGCTTCAGTGCTCTCATCTGTAAAATGGGACTAACAATATCTACTCTTACAGGATTAAAAAAATTATGAAGGGTTAAAGAGGGTGTGTATGTAAAAGACTTTTGTAAATTGTGAAGGAGTTGGTGTTGTTTTTATTACTATTATCCAGTCACCATTTCCAGCCTTTGCCTCTGTGCATAACTGCCCCCAAATTCTCTTAGAAATGAAGTCACTATACTTTCTCTAAATATTTTTATTGTTAGTGGCCATCGAGTTGGCCTGACTCCCACGCACAATGGTACAAATTGCTACCTGCTCTTGCGCCATTCCCATGATCAGTTGGGGATCGGACTGTTTTGATTCATAGACTTTTCATTGGCTGATTTGCAAAAGTAGAACACCAGGCCTTTCTTCCTAGCCTGTCTTAGTCTGGAAATTCTGCTGAAACCTGTTCAGCATCACGCCTCCGGTGAAGGACAGGTGGTGGCTGCATGTGAAGTGTGTTGGCTGGATATCAAACCCAGGTCTTTCGTATGGAAAGCAAGAATCTACCACTGAACCACCAATGCCCCCTTCTCTAAACAATACTAGAAGAAAAATCAACCTCCCCACCCCCTGCCATCCCACCTTCCCACTCCATCTCTTTCCCATCTCACTTCTCGATGCTTCTGCAATTTGACTTGGGCGTCCTATGGCTAAGGCCTGGTTGGGTTTTCTTTGTTCCTCAGTTCTTCAAGAGCTCAGGGAGAGGAGGGGCCAGATCCTAGGTCTTATATACATTCAAGGAAACAAGGAATGTTGAAATATTTACAGCACTTGGCAGGAGCTCACAAACCTCCCTACAAGTCAAGGACTGAGTTATTTTGGTAAGAATTGCTAGGGAGTGGGAGGATAGTGGAGTGGGGCTAGGATGTCACTTTCCCTTGAGGGTCTCTCACAGAGCTTCTGTTCTCCTGCAGGTAGTGAGGAAAAGGAAAGGGATATTTAGGGTCAGAAGGTCTGGGCCAGGAAGCATTAAGCATAGAAGAGACCTTGCTCCTTTGTATTCAACTTTGGAGTGGGCCTGTTGCCACTCCTTTCCTTGTGTTCTAAACAGGATAGTACTGAGAACAGAGGCCACAGAAGGCCAGAGGCCTGAAGGAGGACTGCAATAGCAGTTTTGACCAAGCACTCAATCATCACTTAGGGAGCCTCCATTAAGTCCATAGAGCAGGCAAATCAAAATAAAAAAGTTTTTCTTTTTTGTTGCAAACAACAAAACAAAACCCCTAAGCCCTTCTTTGAGACTAAAGCTTCAAATCTACTAGGATTTATCATTTTGATGTTCAGTTATTTAAATATATGAGCTGGAAGGCATTTTTGTTGTTATTAGTTGTCATTGAGTTGGATCTGACTCATGTCGACCTTATGTATAACAGAATGAAACCTTGCCACATCCTGCGCCATCTTCACAATCGTTGGTATGTTTGAGTCCATTGTTGAGGCTATTGTGTCAATCCACCTCATTGAGGGATTCCATTGTTTTTGTTGGTCCTGTACTTTACCAAACATGATATCCTTTTCTAGTGATTGGTATTTCCTGATGACATGTCCAAAGTAAATCAAAGTCTCACCAGCCTCGCATCTAAGGAACATTCTGGTTTTATTTCTTTTAAGACTGATTTGTTCATTCTTTTGGAAGGCATTTTAGAGACCACCTAATCCTACTCCATCTAATTCCAATTTTGCTGGTATAGAAATGAGATCTGGAATGATGTGATCTCAGTCAACATGTGGGCAGATGCTTTTAGTGGAGGTTGATTTGTAAGAGGGTTGGGGAATGAGTGCAGAGGGCAGAGCTCCTGTCATCCTGGGTGTTCCCCAGCTCAATCACTGCCTCCCCTCCTCTCTTCCTGAATTTTTCCAAGTTCAATCCCAAGGCAACACATTGTGGAAAGAGACTGCTATTAGCATATGTATGTGTGCGTTTTAATGTTATTTATTTAACGTGAAACAAAATTCAAAAGGTACAACAGCGAACAGTCTCTCACACCCCTGTCACCTGCCACCCTGTTCCCCTCCCTAGAGGCAACCGGTGTTACCTGGTGTATACTTCCAAAGATATCCTGTACATATACAAGCAGATACATACATACATACAAGTGTATATGTATACCCTGATTTTTAAACACAAATGGTAGCCTGTAATTCACACTTTTCTCCACCTTGCCTTTTATACTTTGCAATATATCTTGAATATTGTTACAAATAAATCCATAAAGAACGTTCTCATTGTTTTTTTATAACTGCCTAAAAAAAAAACAACCTTTTTTTTAGTATTCCACTTGGAGCTCTGCTGGCACAGTGGTTAAGAGCTTGCTGTTAACCAGAAGGTCGGGAGTTTGAATCTGCCAGTCGCCCCTTGGAAACCCTATGAGGCAGTTCTACTCTTCCCTGTAGGGTCACTATGAGTCAGAATCAATTCTAGGCAAAGGGTTTTTTTTTTTTGGTATTCTGTTATATGGGTACATAATAATGTATTTAATCAAATCTTACTAATGGGCATTCAAATTGTTACCAATCTTTGAATATTGGCTTTGGAGTCAAACAGAGCTAGATTCAAATTACTTATCACATGGCTGGTCTTGACAAGATTTTTAACTAATTTCGGTCTCAGTTTTTTCATATAGGGATAATACTAACATCTGTCATTATTAATGAAGCAATTAAATGAGATGAGGTATGTAAAACATTTAGCATACAGCCTGGCACATACTAAGTATTCAATAAATGTTACTCCCCTCCTTGCTCACAAGCCCTCCCCATTTCCTCCACCTCCAATTCAATTCATGTTGGTTCAATTCAAGTCAATAGATCTTTATTATGTGCTAGGCTGAACCTTGGATTAACCAGAGAAGAAAAGGAGTCCCTCAAAGAGCTTATAATGTCTTTGAGAAGACATAACATAACAAAAAACTACAGATCACTGCCAAATTATAAAAAGGTATATATATTAAATTCAGTGCAATTTTAGTGTGGTAGGGTGGAAAAGGAGAGATGAGTGTGAGGGCCAGAGGAACCAAGGAAGTTTTGCTGGTAGAGCTGGAACTTGAAATGGGGCTTATCTAAATGGAGAGGAACCTATGAATTGTGCAGGGGTGAGATGAGGATTGAGAAGTGGACAGTTCAGGAGTTGCTCAGATTCTGGGTCTTTGTCCTCTGGAAGCCAAGTGAATCACTGTTCCCCATTAGTCCCCTGGCCCAGCAGGTGGAATAGGGTGGAGGGGCACAAGGAAAAGAAGCTACTGAAGATATTTGGAGAGAAGGGCACAGGGAGGAGGGCTGTCTGGGCATTGGGCCATAGAATGAGGTGCCTGCAAATGGCTGTGGCACAGCCCTTCTAGCCTACACCACCTGCTATTCCATGTCAGAAGCTCAGACACTTTTTCAAAGAGACACTTTTTTCAAAGGGGAAGGGGAAAGGGCCTGACAGAATAAATGGCAGCAGTTCTCAGTCTCTCACCCTGAGTCCCAAACAGACCTTCAAATCTTGTGAGCCCTATGAGACGGCTGACTCTTGAGTGAAAATAATGCCCTCTGTGTATGGCACATGGTAGTTCATATCTCAGTTGATGTTGATCCTTGCAACAGAGACAGTTATGAAATCAAATAATCAGTTGAATCTCATCATGTGCTAGTATCTTTGGTCACAACAAGTACTATGTTAGGGGATTCTGGAAAATAAAAGGTCAACGTGGTTTATATTAATTACGGAAAAGTTCACCGCAGGGAAGGGCTATGCAGAGACCCATATTTCCATTTCACCATTGCAGAAAATGGGGAGCAAATCGAGGGCAATTGAGTGGCCTAAGGTCACATGCTTAATATTTAGCAGAGCTGGGACTAGAACCCAGGTCTCCCATTTCCGTGTTTCATTGGGGCAGAGATATAGGAGTTCTCTGAGAGCTAACATAGAGTTTTTCCTAAACTTTGTGGCAGCCTAAAGTTTAAATGTGGGGATAAGACACAGTGTGATATGATGGGGAAAAAACAATTGGGAGTCAAGAAGTACAGGGAGATGGAAATGGGGGTCAATTAGGGAATGATCAAAAAAAAAATTTTTTTTTTCTGGTATACGTATGGCCTGCTGGCTGGATTTGGATTCAGGAGATCTGGGTCTGGTTCTGGCTCTGTTACTGGCTGTCTTTGTAAAGTCCCTTCTTTCTGGTCCTCAGTTTCTCCACTTATGCAAGGAGAAAATTGCACCTCCTGGAGACTTAGTGGTGCTTAGAACCAAAGATTTCTGGAAACCAAGGAGACTTTGGGTACTTTCTGGCAAGGTAGGGGGTGGGGAGTGGTGGGGTGATGAGTGTAAGAGAACAGTTTCTCTTATGGAAATGAAAAACAGATCCAAATTTGAGCAATGATGAGTTTTGAAAAGGATAGCTATCCCATGGTCTCTATCCTGTCTCCTTCAACAATTCCATCCAAGAGAGGCAAAGAGAGAACGTGTGTGCGCAAGTGGGCAAGTACCTCAACGTAAGGCTGAGATTTGGTGGGATAGACTGTGTTATGGATTGAACTGTGTCCCTCTAAAATGTGTGTCAACTTGGCTAGGTCATGATTCCCAGTATTGTGTTATTGTCCACCGTTTTATCATCTGATGTGATTTTCCTGTGTGTTGTAAATCCTACCTCTATGATGTTAATGAGGCAGGATTCGAGGCAGTTATGTTAATGAGGCAAGATTCAATCTACAGGATTAGGTTGTATATTGAGTCAATCTCTTTTGAGATATAAAAGAGAGAATCCAGCAGAGAGACTGGAGCAGGGACCTCATACCACCAAACAAAGCTGCACTGGGAGCAGAGCCCAACCTTTGGACTCTGGTCCCTGCACTGAGAAGCTCCTTGACCAGGGGGAGATTGATGACAAGGAACTTCCCCAAGAGCCGACAGAGAGAGAAAGCCTTCTCCTGGAGATAGCCCCCTGGATTCGGACCTCTACCTCTTAAACTGTGGGATAATAAATTCCTCTTTGTTAAAGCCATCCACTCATGGTATTTCTGTTATAGCAGCACTAGATAACTAAAACAGATGCTAAGTCAACATCTCTGGAAAGTTCTTCTGAGTAATTTCTCCTTTAAGATCACTTTTCTACTATGATCTTAATTTTATTTTTAAAAAGAGTTTATGTCTTATGGGTGGAGTACCACTGAGAGTCCTCCTTTCATAGAGCCCTCTTGAATAAGCACTGACCTTGGAGCCAAAGTGGGTTAAATCCAGGCTTCACCATTTACTAGCTGTGTGTATTGGGCAAGGTACTTAACCTCTCTGTGTCCATTTCCTCATTTATGAAAGGAGGATAATAAGAGTACTTACCACATACCATTGCCAATGAGTCGATGCTGAATCGACAGTATAAAACTGCCCGGTAGGGTTTCCAAGGGTGAAAATCTTTACAGAAGCAGACTGCCATGTCTTTCTCTCGTGGAGTGGCTGGTGGGTTTGAACCATTGACCTTTTGGTTAGCAGCTGAGTGCTTAACCATTGCACATGGGTTGTTAAATACATTGATATATGTAAAGTACTTAGAACAGTGTCTGGCAAATGGTAAGTGCTATATAAGTGTTTGTTGTTCTTATTATCTACCTAGTAAGCTATAGCTCATGCAGTCTATCTAGCTGGACCTCAGAGAGGATACGTGATCCCAGATGAACTCATGGGCGTTCAGGATTACTCAGTTGAGAATTCTGGGGTATGGGGTTGGGCAAGGAAGTGGTGAAGGCACCATCTGGGCTTCTCTGATGTTGGTCATGCGCAGGGCCAGATTAAGGCCTTTATAGGCTGTAAGCATTATTTTTATGACTGCCAAGTTCTGACATAATTCATTAAATCTATGCTTTTCTCATTTTGGAGTAGCCTCATTTCACTGGTGCTCTAAGCTCATGTATAGTCTACCTGTTGCATAATCCTGCACTGGCCACGCCAGTCTATAAACTCCTTCATAAATTCTCAAGGGAACCAATGACTGCGGGTGATCTACACATCTATAAGAAAAAAAAAGTTTTGAACTGGAGCAGCTCCATCCACTAAAGGATGCTTTACACCCCAGCTCCTATGACCTTACCCTGCCAAGCCCCATCACTTCCTTGCTGGTTGGGATTTACCACTCTGTCACTTGGAAGGAAGGCTTATCTTCTGGGGTCATGGGAAGGACAAATGCTTGGAAGTCCCAAGAGGTCCCTCTGCATGAAACACCAAACATTAGCAAATTAAAGTTCCAGTGACAAGTTGGGATGGCTGAGCAGGCTCATGGTAAAGAAAGGGAATGGTAAGGATCTTCTGCACCAGCTGACTAGGAGACCAACCTCCTTCTCCCAAGCCCTGACTCCTCCAAGTACTTCAGATCAGTGATCCTGGACACCTTGGAGTCACTATCCATTACTCTATGTAGCTTGACCAGGTTCTAACTATCAAAATGACAGTTGTGCATTCTGAGAACCGCAGTGTTTTTTCCCCTGACCTAGATTTTGTCTATGGAAAGACTAGCCAACAGCAAGTTTTCCTTAGATCTATTGGCTAACCAGCTGGAGGTACCTGGCAGCCAGGGTAGGGGAGGTCAGTGGGACCCCAGATGGATTTGTTTACTGCATTGCCCAGGGGTGGCATCACTCACATTCAAGACTACCAGGCACAACACAGGCTGTTTCAAACATGTTTCAAACATGGAAGACTCAGGTGGAACTGGTCAGATCAGATGTTGGGAATCTGTGGCTTTAGGAAAAGAAAGAGTGACAGAAAGAAGAACAGGGCAGGAACAAACCGATTATCCCCACTTCTAACCCCAGGAAGCCCCCCATGGGCTCCAGAGTATCACCAATGAACAGCTGCTCAAGTACACCATGCTTTATCTCTGTTCCATGAGAGGACCTGACTAGTGTCTCCAGGCAAGACCAGACAACCTGTAGGCCACTTTCCAGGCCATGACTCAACAGAGAACAGCACTGGCCCTGAGGCCCTCTACCTTTTCATGTAATTTGTTTCAATACTAACAGAAAAGATGGCCTAGGAAATGAGAAGCAATAAAGAAGACCCTAAAGCTCACCTCCTCTTTGTCTCACTTCTCTATGTGCCCAGGCTTTGCTATTTACAGATCTGCAAACTTAGGCAAGTCATTTGGCCCTTCTGAGCCTTACTTTCCCTATTAAAAAATGGGGGTCCATAATCCTTACTTCACAGTTTTGTTATGAGATTCAAATTAGAGATGGATGTGACAGTCCTTTGAAAACTCATTTGATCCTTACATATGAATTATCATCATGGCTGCCATGTACGTAAGTTTATCTGTAGATTTGCACATCTGTAAACATGTTCACAGTCACGTTTAGATGAATTGAGTCATGAACCCTGATGTACACATGTGTAAGCAACTACTTGTGCATACAAAACCACACATAAGCATCTGACTTTAAACCTGAACTCATGACATGAACAACTAAAAGCGCATAGCGATAGGCACATGCATGTAAGTTTATCTACGTGGATACCGTTTTTCTCTTTCTCACACACATACCTACACACAGGCATATGTATATGTGTATGTATGTATATGGACAGCTCCATAGCTGTACAAATGAGCAGCACCATACCTTCCAGCTTCTCCCCAGACTATTCAGTTTTCTAGGGGTCTGAGAAAGGCCCTGCTTGTAGATTCCCCTATGTCATGCTGATGATATTCCTTTTATCCTTGTTGGGTCCTCCTCTCTACCTTCATCTTGTTTGCAGATTAGCACAGCTGCTGCCAAAACTCAAGCTGCAATATGTGGTATCCGCATGTCTGGAGAACATAGACCCTTGTCCAGCTGCTCTGTGAATAGCATTACGACTCTATCTTGCACAATATATTTTTAGTCATGTTTGCAAAGAGCTGACAGCATTTTCAGATTTTTTTAAAAAAACACAGTTAATCCAGCCACAAAAGTAGTCACTGGCTCACATACCCTGAAGATAAAAGAAATTAGGCAGCAGGCCTAATGAGAATTAATCATAGAGTCTAAATGAGATTGAATCTCTCTCTCTCCTACTCCTTTTTATCTCAAGCCTCTCTGAGCCTAGGGTAGGGTGTGATATGGAGTGTATTTGTTTCAGGGAGAGCTGAGGTCATAAGAACCTAATGTTTTGCGAGAGAGGAGGAGGAAGAAAAAGAGGGAAAAAGTAAGATTCTCCAGAATTATAAGCAGGAGGAGCATAGCTGGGGAATTAAATGGGATGAGACCTAAAGGAGGGGGCTAATGGCTAGTTTGAGGCCAATTAGAATATGGGTGACTGGAAACTTCTCAAACCAAACGGCATAGCTCTACAGCTTCCTATTAATCACTGGGATATGGGCAGGTAAACTGTTTTGCTTATTTGTAAAGTTGGAAAACAAAAAATCCCTAGTGATGGGATTGAAGAGTTAAGTATAGTTAGAGAGTAAGATGGTTTCCCAGGAAGAAAGGAGACCTGGGTCTGATGTGATCGGTCCCATTCTAGGAGGCCCAGCCACGGCCCAGGGTGAGTAGAGGTTTAGGTAAGGTTATCATATGATTTATTATCCAAACTGGAATACTTTTAAGAGTGAAAGTAATATTATGCTGGGATTACAAGCATAAACCAGGATTGTTCCAGGCAGGTCCAAATGTATGTTCACTCTAAGTTTAGGCCGTATTGCTCCAGCTTTCCAAGAATGAACAAAATGTAAAGGCTCCTCACAAGATGGCTTGCAAAATGTGTGTGTGTGTGCATGTGTGTGTTGGTATTGAGTATGAGGAGTAGGGCAGGGAGATTGAGCCGTGAGCTTGAGGATTGTTTACTCTGAATATGAATTCTTTTTCTTGTTGTCCATGAGTATATAATGGGGGTCCCTTCCCAAGTGTGTCTATTTTCTGGTCAGCTTCAGAAAAAGAGGGAGCATGTGTGTGTGTGTGCAAATGAATGAGGTTTTGTGCATTGTGTGTATGTGTTTGTGTCAAAGTTGTGAACATATGTTTTGAGTGTGAGTGGGAATGTGGGTACATGTAATCACGTGTAACTATGAATATGTGTATATATGAATGTGTGTGGGTGTGAACATGGGATATGGTGAGGGTGAATGAGGGTACGTACATGTGTGTGTGCTCAGACATGCACACATGAGCACATGCAGGGCAGAACCAGGCCAGATCTCTGATTCACTGAGCTATGGACTCCTTAACTTCCAGAGATCAAACACATAGACCTACCGCCTCATTTTACACGCAAGGAAAATGAGGCTTGTGTAATGAGACCTGCACATTTTTACTATTTGCTTGGTAGTCATTGAGGGTAGAATAGCAGCAGTCACAATAATCTTGACTGGGAGCTAGCTGTCAATCCATGTGTTGGAGCAAAAGCCCTGCTATTTCTTTAAGGTTTGTGCAACAATTGGCGCTTGGCATATAGGGAAAGAAGCTACTGAAAAGTGAGCTTGAGGTGCCTGTAAGACCTAGCTTTGAGCACAAGGGTTAGCTTTGACAGATGGCCACGTCTCTAGACGTCCTATCTGCAAGGACCCTGTCAAGCAATGGAAACGTCCCTGTGTTTTGAACATTGTTCAACTGATTCCCTCCCCCTCACACACACACAAACTGTGGATGTAGTTTACCTTGGAGGCAAACCTTGTTCCCCAGTAAAGATCCACTGGAGGCCTTCACAGGGTGCAGGCCAGACATAAACTAAAAGTGCCCCCAGACTGGGCAATAAGAGACAGAAAGGGCCACCTTATCCCTCCTGCAAATCCCTGAACCTTCTGCTCCTGCCCTCACCACTTTGGGCTCTGGGCAAGAGAAATGGTTAGAGAGGCCCAAGGAGTGTTAACGTTGGCTGTTGTAATGAGAAATTGTGCCCCTAGGAGAAGAGTGGGTGGCTACCTATCTCTGGCTAATGTGTTAGCTGTACACATGAGGACAACCCAGTGCTAATGAAACCAGAGCCCAAAACTGTGTTTAGTTCTCATCTGAACAAATTCAGCTTGCTTAAGCCTCTGTTTAAGCTGCACCCATTTACATTACCAGCCGCAAGAAGGATGAGGAAAACAGAGTGTGGGGTGATGCAGCACAGCTCTGAGAAAACAACCCAAGTCTCATGTTTTCTTGATATTTCAATTTAGATTAAGCCAATATTTATTGAGCATTTACCATGCTAGGCTTTTACATGTATTATCTCATTTAATCATCATAACAGCCCTATGAAGTAGGATTAGTCCTATTAATACACTCCAAGAGGTAAAGTTGCTTGCTCAAGGTAAAACAGGTAGTAAGGGGCGAGTCAGAAATCAATCACAACTTTACTTAATTAGTGGTACCAAAACCACTTTACATTAAAAGAAAATAAAAAATTGTTGGGAGCCTACTGCAAGCCAGGTACTATGTAAGAATTTTTCATTGATTATCTCACTTAATCCTCAAAATAGCCCTATAGGGGATACTCCTCCATTTTTAATAGACAAGGGTATTGAAAAACAGAAATGTTAAGTAACTTGTCTAAGGTCAAGTGTTAGTACTAGCAGTATAGCCAGCATTCAGATACAAGTCTGTTTCATTCTCAAGGCTAGGGCCGTCTTTTCCCTGCTCTTCCATGGGCATCAGATTCTCCATCTAAATGATTCATAAAGCCCCTTCCAGCTTTGACATTCTAGAGGTCAGCAACTCTATGGTAACCCTCCCCCGTGGACGCAAGAAGACTTGGGTCACTTGGCTATGATCCCTTGTCATGCCTCCCTCCCCACTAGTGTCTCTTCTTGTGGGACAGAGGCAGAGCAGACAAGTCTGAGCTGGTCTGGGGCTCTGACTCAGCTCCTCCACTCTTGGTCCCAAACCCCAGATTAGGCTCTTTCTGTAACAGTATCCAGAAGCTCCTCTGGGCTCTAGATCTGGGTTTTGTAACTCTTTCCATCTGTGAAAAACAGGAAACATCTCCTTAAATTGGCAAATAAGAAAACACTGCAAAAGGGGCTCAGGAAAGCTGGCTCCATGCCTTGTGTAACTATGTCCATGTCTGTGTGCTTGCTTCTCTGGGTGCATGGTAATGCCCAGGTGGAGTTGCGGACAGAGGTCAGCCTTGATTCTGCATTGTCCACAGGAGCTCTTTAGCAGGTCAAGATGAATATTTACTTCTTTGCCACCCTGTCAGACTTTTTCCTCTCAGATGCTACTGCTGAATTTTCCATACCCTTCAGGACCTCATGCAGAAGAGGAAGGCGATTTGGTTCACAAAATGAAATTGGTCAGGGTTTGGCACCCTATGTGTATGTATGCGTGTGTGTGTGTGTGTGTGTGTGTGTGTGTGTGTGAGGAAGGTGGTGGTATTGAGCTGGCCCCGGCAGAGGACTACCCAGTTATGCCCAGTGGTCAGGGCCTGGGATCAGCCAAGTTGCTTATGGAAGTAACACCTGGGGGAGGGGAATTTCCTTAGGAGCGCCTTGAGTAGCACTTGGAAAATTACGATGGTGGGGGGTTGGTTCAGAAACCTCCCCTCTACCCCTTCACCTTCCCTTATTTTGATGCTCTCTGCCCTCCTCCTCCATAGTGACTTCTTCAATCCTTGGTGCCCTGGCACCATGTGCTGCACCTCACTCCCTCTACCCTTGTTATTTGTACGGGGGAAGGAACACTCCACAAGAAGTCAGAAAACATGGGTTGTACCACTATCTGTCAGTTTCACTACTACCTTCCTGTGTGACTTTGGGAAAGGTGCTTTACCTCCCTGAACCTCAGTTTCCCCTATTTTAAAATAGGCAAAAAGCAGCCTGTTTTTAAGGTTTGATGTAGGGTTTAAATGAAAAAAAAAAAGTATTCAAAAACATCTAGGACATATTAAGCACTTAGTAAATGTTAGTTTTTTTGTTTGTTTTCTTTTCTCCTGTTGCTTGTTTTGAGGATCAAATGAGAGAATGAATTGGAAATACTTTGTGAGCCCTGAAGTACTGTTCACACGGGTGGAGTTGCTGTTGTTAATATTCCCTGCTTCCAGGCTGGCCTTCTATATACACAATAATTCAAAATTACCCAGCCTGACTAGTGTCTCATCCACCTCCAGTTTTTACTGTGAAGACTAGGTGGTCATTTGCTCTGAGATCTATGTCTATGGCAGATAATTACAGGGTGAAGAGCCCTAGTGGCACAGTGGTTAAGCACTCGGCTGCTAACCGAAAGGTCAACAGTGTGAACTTACCAGCCACTCGTCAGGAGCAGTGGTTTGCTTCCACAGAGACTACAGCCTTGGAAACTCTATGGGGCAGTTTTACTCTGTCCTGTAGGGTTGCTATAAGTCAGAATCAACTGAATGGCAACAGGTTTACAGGGTTCTCTTTCCCATCCCAGGGACAAAACTTAGTTGGGCTTTTCTCCACAGAAAGGCCTTCTCATCTCATCCATAGGAGCAGTGGCAACCTTGAGTCAAACCACTCAAGTAAGAGAGATCTATTTGGGCAGATGTGGCTTGTCTCAGGATGCTATGATGCCTCCAATGTTCACTCTGCTCCTGGACACCTGGCAAATTAGCTCATTATTGAAGATGAGGAAACCGAAGCTAAAGTGAAGAGCACATAGATAATAAGTGACAGCTTATATGCTCTGTGTGTGTGTGTGTGGGTGGGTAGAAGTTTATCTAGAAGCATATGAGAGATGAAGAATATGGATTAGCTATTAAGATAACCATCAGTCTCCAGGAATCAAATAAAATCAGGCAGTAAGCCTAATAAAATTTAGGTAGTAGACCAAAAAGATACTGTGTACTGCTTTTCCACCTCTTCTATTTGGCTTGGCTTCCTGCGGGAAGACCACAGTGTGTGCCTTATTTCATTTCACAAATATAGCACATTTTTGCTAGGTGCTATGATGAGAGGGTCCAAGGGAAATAGAGAACTAAGTAAAGAGACAAACATATACAGACATACAAACACACACACATACCAGACTCAAATCTAAGGTAGAATGAAAGTTAACAATTGAGTATAACGTGTTGTATGAGGGATATAGTGATTCTAGCACCTAATGCAATGCACTATATTTACTAAGTGCTTGATAAATGAGTAGTGAAATGAAATGAGGGCCAGAGGTGGGAGAACTTGGGCATGTTTGGGGGAAGGTTAATGCACTGTAGGCAAGAAGGTTCAAGTGGATCATGCTTCTCACTCTAGACATGGTAGCCATAGCCAGGGTCTACCGATGACTTCTCAGGCCTTATTTGCAATGCTACTTGAAACGTGTGATGTGTTTGGATTTGTTTTCATTATTCTTAGCAACTGTCTTAGGCTGGGTTCTTTAGAGAAGTAAATCATATAAGTATGTATATAGGGAGATTTATATCAAGGAAATACCTCACACAGTTGTAGAGGCTGGAATGCTCCAAGTCCATGAATCAGGATAGAGGCTTCTCCCAATTCACATGGCCACAGAAGCTGGTGAACCCAGGATTGATAGGTTGGAGAACAGGATTCCCACTCACAGGCTGTGAAAGTTGACAAATCCCAAGGTCAGCAGGCAAGACCACAAGGTTTCTCCTGATTCATGTAGCTGCAGGGGCTGGCGAGTCTAAGGCTGGCAGGCTATAGAGAAGGACTCTTGCTCACAGGCTGTGAAGATTGATGAATCCCAAGATCAACAGGTAAGCTGCTAGCTCAAGTCCCAAGAACTGGAGGTCAGACGACAAGAGACAGCTGCTAAATCGAGAATAAGCCAAAAGCTTTGGCAAGGTGAGCAGGAAGGAAGTAGGTGGCAGAGGGTGGAGAGATGAAGGCTGAAGGGGCCATGAGCTGCCACAGGTCCCATCACCGGAGGTACCACTCAGCAGATTCTATCATGCGGGTGATCACATATCAAATTTCAACAGGGAAGTGATCAGAACATTATACAATTGCCAAAACACTGAAAATCATGGCCCAGCCAAGTTGACATACAATCTTAACCATCAGAATCCATCCCTTGTCAACTTGGCGCCTGTACACATCTTCCCAAACCATACATAATCTCTGAATAAACACAATTTCAAACTCATACTTGCACCTAACATGATACAACTAACACACATACAACTGAAAATCCACTAGCCCTGTTTACATCTCATATTTTATAAGTGAAGAAAACAAAAATATCTGATGCACACATACAATGCAGAAATAATCATAACAATTACAGTCCTTGTTTCTGCAACTGATCACGTGGCCGTAACTGGTGTCTAGAACTACCTTCTTCCACCACCCATTGTGTATTCCCTTTGCCCTCAGCAAGCACCTCAGCTGGTCGTGGTTCTTTGCCTGGTGAGGTGACCCAAACTTCCTTCCTGAAGGGTCTGGGCTATTAGCAGTCATGTCGAATTGGGTTGCTGTAGTTTTCCATTGACTTTAACCACAGGACATGGTAGTACTAAGAGATGCCCTAAGAGATCTCCTGCATTCCAGACATACTCTTCTTTACCTCCATTATGTAATATCAGTCCAATTTCCTCTTGGTAATCAGGATCAATCACACCAGCCAGTATGGTAACTCCCTTCTTTGCCTGTTGATCCAGAGGCATAAGGAGCCCAAAGTGGCCAGGTGGCATTCTTGGCTTCCAGTTCAATGGAATCAGTGATATGTCTCCAGATGAGAGCATAACTCTCTTTGGAACTAAGCCCTCTAGACCTGCAGAGCATAAGGTTACAGGGACAGGAAGCAATAATCTTGCAAGTGGGTCACTAGGGGTAATAGAGAGTGATGCCACTCCCATTTCCACCCCTTGATTCCTGGATCCATGAATCCTGGCTATGGGAGAAACAACACCATATATTGGATGGTAGTTTAGAGCATATACAGCCTCCTAGAGAACATTGCCCCTATCCTGCAAGGTATTGTCACCTAGCTGGCACCGTAATTCTGTCATTAGGAGGCCATTCCATCCTTCTATCAAACTGGCTGCTTCAGGATGATGGGAAACATGGTAAGACCAGTGAATTCCATGAACATGGGCACACTGCCGTACTTCATTTGCTGTGAAGTGAGTCCCTTGATCAGAGGCAATGCTGTGTGGGATACAATGACTATACATAAGGTGTTCTGTAAGTCCGTGGATGGTAGTTTTGGCAGAAGCGTGGCATACAGGGAAGGCAAATCCATGTCCAGAGTAAATGTCTATTCCAGTAAGGACAAAACACTGCCCTTTCCATGATGGAAGTGGTCTAGTGTAATCAACTTGCCACCAGGTTGCTGGCTGATCGCCTTGAGGGATGGTGCCATATCAGGGACTCAGTGTTGTTCTCTGCTGCTGGCAGATTGGGCACTCAGCAGTGGCTGTAGCCATGTCAGCCTTGGTGAGTGGAAGTCTGTGTTGCTGGGCCCATGCATAACCTCCATCCCTGCCACCATGGCCACTTTGTTCATGAACCCATTGAGCAATGACGGGAGTAATTGGGGAGAGAGGATGAGTGGTTTCCACAGAATGCGTCATCCTATCTTCTGGTGGGCTATGATGGTTAAGATTGTGTGTCAGCCTGGCTGGGCCATGATTTCCAGTATAGTGTGGTTGTCCTCCATCTTGTGACTGTAATTTATGTTAAAGAGGATTAGGGTGGGATTGAAACACCCTTACCCAGGTCACATTTCTAAGCCAAGTAAAGGGAGTTCCCCTGGGGTGTGGCCTGCGCCACCTTTTATCTCTGAAGAGATCAAAAGGAACGAGAAGCAAGCAGAAAGTTGGGGACCTTATACCACCAAGAAAGCAGTGCTGGGAGCAGAGCACGTCCTTTGGATTCAAGGTCCCTGTGCAGAGAAGCTACTAGTCCAGGGGAAGATTGACATCAAGGACCTTTCTCCAGAGCCAACAAAGAAAGCCTTCCCCTGGAGCTGACACCCTGAATTTGGACTTCCAGCCTACTTGACTGTGAGAAGATAAGTTTCTCTTTTAAAGCCATCCACTTGTGGTATTTCTTTTATAGCAGCATAAATGACTAAGACAGCAATCAAGGTTGGACTTTTTGGCTTTTCCTTTGACAGCTGAGCATGTCCCTCTGCCTAAGAAATCCCACAGGAAGCCTCCAAGCTTCACTCTGCTCCTGGATACCTGCAAATGACTCTTCCATTTCCTTGCCCTGTCTATAGACTTCAATTTTGGTTGTGGGGGCCAAGAGTTTTTCTCTCTCTTCCTTCCCGTGGGACCTATCAAGTTTCTGAATTCCAGAGTACAGCCACACTCTCGTCCATCCTCTGTCTGAATCTGGAATTTCCAAAGCATGGTCCACTTCGTCTGCACTCCAGGTGCAGTTGGACAGAATTAATTTCCTGGACACCTGTGCTGTCTTCCCCAGAGCAGCCTGGTCTTCCCCAGGTCCTAGACTAACCTGGACAAATTCCCTGCCATGTTTCTCTTTCATGAGAAAAGTTGGCAGAGGAAACAAGCTCCTCTCTTGCCAGCCCAGCTTCACCTTTAGATGGAGCATGCAGATAATATCCCAGGTAAGAGTGGATTCGGACACATAATCTTCCCAGGCTTGGTGACTTAAGCTTGCATAACTCTCATACAAATACCAGAGTACTGGTGAGGTAAGCTTGCAGCAAAAGAAAACGTCTCAACTTTGAGAATTTCAGGACACTGTGACAGATTTGGTTCTCCCTGAGCCTCCAGTCATGCCAAAGGGATGAAGGCCCCTATTTTCTTACTGTTGGAAGTTCAGATTTCCCCTAGGGCCTGGATGAAGATGAGGGTGACAGAATGACAGTTATCTAACTGTTTGCAACAGAGAATACATTCCTCCCTACTTGTTCCTGCCCCAACATGTAATTGAATACCTCTTCCTTTGCCACCCCATGATAGGCTTTTGCCATTCTCTTCCTAAACAAGGTTATTAAGTTATTGACTAACTTATCCAAATAAATGGTCATCCAGTGCTGAAGAGACCTTAGGGAAAGTGCTATGGGTCTGAACACAAGGTCAGTTACAATCTTTGTGAATTTTCAGAGTGACCTGCTAACTCCCTGTGTGAAATGCCTAGACCTGAGTCATGTGAAGGTAGTTACATGATAAAGGCTTTTTGGATGGTGACGTTGATAATGATGACAAGTATTTGGTCCAAACTTGCCTGAGACTTAATAGAAGTTTGAGGCTAGAAGGTCCTCAGTGGTCATCTAGTGCAGCAGTTCCTAACCTTAGATGACAATCAAAATCATCTAAGAAGGGTGTTAAAAATACAGCTTCTCTGGGGGCTGTAATATACATACTGAATCATAATTCCTGGGGTGGATTCAGAAAAACTTATTTATTTTAAATAATCTCATCAAGTAGTTTTGATAATAGGCCAGGTTTGGAAACCATTTGTCTGGTGGAGTCCTTAGTTTTTGTTTTTTTAGATAAGGAAACTGTTGCTCAAAGAGGGGACAGGCCTGTAGCAACCTGGCCACACAGGAAAATAAGAGCACAGCACATTTTCCTTGGTTCTCACCATCCCCTTTTTGCTTAGAACACACATATTACTTTCCCTCATCCTGCCTGATCACATTACTTATCTTTTCACGTTTCCAGGATTGTGAGTACCTTGATAGTGGGACCATGTCCAAATCTATCTCTGAGGCTTCCAAGTCCTTGAGCTTGATTTTTGAAGCCAGGCTCCCAAGTTGCTGGGTAGGTGCACTTTCTTAGCCTCTGTGCCTGTTTCTCCAGGGATAAGGAGTTGCATCAGGAGCCACAGTGCCCCTTTTCCTTCAAAAAGCCGGGCAGCACACTGATTTTAAAAATGGAAAACAACAGGTGTTGGTGAGTATGTGGAGAAATTGGAACACTCATCCATTGCTACTGGGATCATAATATGGCACAGCCCCAGTGGGAAAACATTCTGGTGGTTCCTCAAAAAGTTAAACATCGAATGACCATATGATTCAGCAGTTCCACTTCTAGGTATATCACTAACTAACTCTTGTAAGAATTAAAAGCAGTGGTACATACATACAATGGAATACTACTCAGCCAGTAAGAGAAACGAAGGCTCGATACATGCCAGAATATGGATGAGCTGGAAGACATTATGCTGAGTGAAATAAGCCAATCACAAAAGGACAAATGTTTTATGACCTTACTTATATAAAAAGACAAGAAAAGGCAAATGTATAAGTCTATTAGTGGTTACCAGGAGCAGGAGGGAGGTGGAAAGGGGGGTTAACCATGGTGGAAAAATCACATTGATTAAGGGTAGGGTTGCACAGCTGATTATTTTAATTGCTGTCAATAAGTTGTACACTTGTAAAAAGTTGAATTGGAAAAAGTGGTGTGATAAATATATTTACAACAACAATTAAAAAAATAAAATAAAATAAAGAGTAGCTGCTGAGGCTGCTTATGTACAACCAGAATCATCATGGGGTTTGGTTTCTTGGTTTGGAGGTTTAAGGTCATGGTTTCATGGGACATCACAGTTTATTGACCTAATAACTTATTTAGTGCTTCTGTTCTACCTCCTAATTCATTGCGTAGTGCCTGGAGCCTTAAAAACTTGCAAGTGGCCATTCAAGTCACAACAACTGGTCTCTATTCACCTAGAAGTGAACAGAGGAAGGAGGAGTGTCAGGAATAGAAGGAGGATATGGAATGTGTGGCTAATTGCCTCCATGAAGAACGGCCTCCTTTGCCATGAGACCAGAAGAACTGGATGGTGCCCAGCTACCATTACTGAACATTTTGATCAAAGATTCTACAGAAGAATCTTGATCAAAAGGAAGGAAATGCAGAACAGAATTTCAAATCGTTATGGACTACAGACTTCTTAGAGCCATGAATGTTGGATGAACCCTTGAAACTATTGCCTTGAGATAATCATTAAGCCTTAAACCAAAAATATCCCCTGAAGTCTTCTTAAAACCAAACAATAGTTTAACTTAACTAGTAAAAAATATCTGCCTTGAGCATTATGGTCTCTTAAGAACTATCTATATGGGATCAAATTTACAACAACAACTTGATAGATTAGATAGGAACCTTAGTGGGCAGTGAATTTATGTTAATGGGGGAGGAACAACTCAGAAAAGGAGGGTGAGAATGGTTGCACAACTCAATATCACTGAATTGTACATGTAGAAACTGTTGAATTGGTGTATGTTTTGCTGTGTATATTCTCAACAACATTAAAATAAATAAAATTGAAAAGAAATTGAAAGCAGGATCAAAAGCAGATACTTGTACACCCATGCTCATTGCAGCAGTATTCACAATAGCCAAAAGATGGAAACAGCCTAAATGTCCACCAGCAGATGAATGGATAAACAATATGTGGTATATACATACAATGAAATATTACTCAGCCTTAAGGGGAAATGAAGTCCTGATATATGCTGCAGCATGGATGAACCTTAAAAACATGCTGAGTGAAATAAGTCAGTCATAAAATGACAAATATGCAAGATCCCACTTACACAAAATATTTAGAATAGGCAAATGTATAGAGACCAAAGTTTATTATAGGTTACTAGGAGTGAGGGGAAACCCTGGTGGCATAGTGGTTAAGTGCTACGGCTGCTAACCAAAGGGTCGGCAGTTCGAATCTGCCAGGCACTCCTTGGAAACTCTATGGGGCAGTTCTACTCTGTCCTATAGGATCGCTGAGTGAGAGAGCGTGTGTACGGCTGCTAACCAAAAAAAAAAAAAAAAAGATCAGCAGTTCGAATCCACCAGCCACTCCTTGGAAACCCTATGAGGCAGTTCTACTCTGTCCTATAGGGTCACTATGAGTCGGAATCAGCTCGATGGCAAAGGGTTTATGCCTTGCCTCAATTAGTACAATGATTTCTTAACTGGCATCTCTCCCTTTTCGAACCATTCTCCATCCTGTTCCAAGAATGAGAGTGAGGGGGTGAGAGTCATTTCTTAGGAGGCATTGAGTGTCTGTTAATGGTGATTGAAATATTTGTGACCCGTTAATGGTGATGGTTGAACAACATGATGAACATATTTAATGTCACTGAACTTGTACATGTGACAATTATCAAAATGGCAGATGTTTTGTTACCAATATATTTACCACAAAAAAAAAAAAAAAAAAAGCAGCGCAGGCTGCAAAGATTCAAGTGTTATGCTGGCAGAGATCATCAGTCCAGAGCTATATGGGACCTGGGAGCCCAGTTCTTGAGCTGAGGGAGCCAGAATGTCTACTGGCAGCAGGTTGCCTGAAGCTCGGGTTGGGGCTGAGTGTCTCTTTGTTTATCTTGGGGAATTTTGGCCTCACTCCCATCACACTATCGCCGGCGGGGGCCTTAAGTGCAAGGATAATGACGTGCTTTGGAAAATGCCTCAAATGTCAATTACCTAGCATTAAGACAACCCATGGGAATTGTTCTTTCATGTCCACATCTTTAGCTATGCTTATCATTCTCACAGCACTGTGTTTCACCCTGTCTGAGTCTGTGCGGCTGCACAGAGCCTCGGCCTGCTACTCTTCTGGGCTGGGTTAGGAAGTGGAATGGAAAGATTTCTGGTGGGAGGCAAGGAAGGGCTGACAGTAGTTTGCATTTTTGTGCATTGAGATATGCTCAGTGTGAAACTTGGTAGGGGAGTATAGTGGAAAGAGCACCGACTGTCATTGGACTTGGGTTCTAGCCTCTTTGCTGTCATATTCACTTGCTATGTGACTGTATACCAGACCCTCTAAGCCTCACTTTCCCCACCTGTGTGAGTAGATTGAACTCAGATTCTGATTGAGTAGTGCTAATTCAAGAGCCAAGTTATAGTTTCAGCGAATGAACACCTAATGGGTGATGCCCAATCCCTGCCTTGTGATAACCTATTTATCCCACACCATGAGTTTACTCTTGGAGATGTGTTATTACCCCGAAGTCCCAACATATGACCTCTAAAGCAATTTGCATAATATGTTCATGCCCTTCTGTGCTGGCTTGAGTGGGCTTCAGCTGAGCAGCGAGTGCCTCAGCACAGCCTGGCTCCACTGCACTCTGAATATTTCAGCTTCTTAAATGCAGCCAGATGAAGGCTGCTTTTCCCACTGGATGTGCGTGTCCAAGTTTGTAGCTAACTCTGCTTTTCAGGATCCCTTCCCCACAGTTCTCTTTTGCCATGCTCTGCAACATCCTATGGGGCTTTTCAGTACATTGACTCCCTCAGCTACACACTCCTCTAACTAGGTCACCTGCTGGTGCAGGCATAGCTCCAAAAGCCTGTGGTTTCTTTGACTGGAAAGGCCTTGATTCATCCTGTTGTGGGGAACTCTTGGGTTTGGCAACTGTGTTCCCCTGGGAATTTCTCCCCTGCCTAACCCTTCTCCTCCCAACTTTCCTACCTCCCTCCTCCTCCTGTTCCCCAAATCCCAAAGGATAATAGAATGGTCTTTGTCTTGAAGCAGGGCATTCCGAACTACTGGAAAGATCCACCCTTTCTCCACCAGTAGTGACAGAAGCAAGGGTTAGCTCAGGGAACTTTAACATTCCCCAAAGCCATGTCTAGTAAACAGATAACCCAAGCAAAACTCATCTGCTTGTCATGCAAACCAACATCAAGACAAGCCCTCTAGCCATCTCTTTCCAACCAAATTGCTTTCCCTAAGCCCTTCCTATTGAGAAATTATGGACCCCCTACTGTGGCACAGTGGCTAAGAGCTCAGCTGCTAACCAAAAGGTTGGCAGTTTCAATGCACCAGCTGCTCCTTGGAAACCCTATGGGGCAGTTTTACTCTGTCCCATAGGGTCATTATGAGTCAGAATCGACTCGACTGGAACAGCTTTGGTTTAGTTTTATTGTATCCCCCAGCACAAGGCTTGGCTGGTGCATAGTACATACTCAATAAACATTTGTTAAATGAATGGTGACTGAAAAAATAAAGAGCAAACAGACCTAAAAGTCAAAGGGAATAGTGCTAGCCAAGTCAGGAGACCTGGATCAGCTACTAATCCATTTTGCAAGCTTGGGCATATCCTTTCCTTTCTGTGGGTCTGAATCTCTTCCCCTGTAGAATTGGATGCTGTAAAGCTCAGTGATCCCTTAGGGGTCCTTCCATCTCTGGCAGTTGATGACTCTGTGATCTGTACTCCTGTCCAACCTCCCTCCTAAAATGAAAGAAAACTCCATTTAGTCATCAGAGAGTATTTGGTTCATGCTGATGGGAAAAAAAGGAACAAAACTCTGGGTTTAGGGCCAAGCCAATTTCAGTGTAGTCCCCATCAATGGGGAAGCCTGGTTGTGTCCTCTTGATTCCATAACTTAAATGTACAACATTTAATGTCTGCCCTTTCTCACCTCCTCTGCTCGGTCTTTGATGTCCCATGAGAAGTGTGTCGGGCAAAACATGTCCTTTGGACTCTGGTGGTGGTTGGAATGCGCAGGCTACTGAAAATCTGGGAGTCTTAGTGATGGCAGAACAAAATCTTTGCCCCTTTTTGCAAACAATAGGTCTTGATTTTGAAAGTCTCTTCCAGTCATAAAAATACACATAGGCCTACCTGCCTGAGATTGAAAGCAACGAAGCAGGAGACCAGAAAAGGTAGAATCTTTCTTACTTAGCCTTCCCTTTTTTCTCCCTCTGGATTGTGTTTCCATGGGGTTCTGTGGATGAAACACATGAACTTTGAAGACTCTTTTTAAAAAAAGATGCCGTTTAAGAGACTTTGCAATCCCGAAAATCTATGATTCTCTGATTCCAAATACGTAACCAGTTTTAAGGTGGTGTGTTTTGTGTATGTTCTTTAAGTATGGTGAGCCAGGCTAGAGCTGGCGTTGGCAGTGGCTATGCGGATATATGGTGAGTTTCAGAGGGAGGTAGAAGCTACTGTTTCAGGAAAGGCAAAGCGTATTTATCAGACAATGAATGTATGCAGCCTGAAAACTGTAATTGATAATTTGAGAAGCTGGTCACCCATAGCTCCTTCCCTCGTACATACAGTTAGGCTCCATGACCAAACACCAGGTTTAGGCTAGATAATCTATGAAGGTTGTTCAGTTCAGGTATTTATTGTCTAATTCTATGACATAATTCAGACTTGAAATGCACTTTGCTAATGACTACCCTGTGGTTATTTTCAATGTTTTATTCTATGCAAAGAACTAATGAGCACGTCACATGGCTAGACCTCGGTGAGCTTGAATGTGAAGTTACATGGGTGGTTGGTGGTTGGTGATGAGGGTGAGCTATGAGACAGGGAGAATGCTTTGGACCTTCAGGGCCCAGTAGCTCAAGAATGGATCATAAATGAAGTATGTGGATATATATGATGAGGGATTTCTTATGGATTGAGTGATGTTCCTATTTACATTGAAATATCATCCCCCTGTCATGGTACAAGTCTCATAGAAGTATGTGACAGTGGATGTGCCACACTGATCATATACCTCTCTGATGTACTCCCTTTTGGTGTATTTCAGCCTCTCTGGTGTTATAAATAGGAGGTGACAAGCCTGGATTCAAATATGTCATCCACTGTCAGAAAGGAAGGCATGTGTTACCATTAGTAACGGGCTTGGAGGATCTCATAGTTAGAAAAGAGCCAAAGGAAGTCCTCTATTTCAAGAATGACAAAGTTCAATTTCCCTGTACATTGTCAGAGCACAATTTGAGCTAAATGACAAGTAACAGGTTGGTCCTTGACCCCCATGTATCATGGCAAAATGACAAGAATAGAGTTGGCCAAGCTCTCCCGGCACTCTCCAGACTGGACATTTGTTGAGGTTGGGCCAACCCCTTCCCACCACTCTTCCAACTGCCTGTCTGCTCTCCTCGTTGGAGCATTACCACAACTGCTATCAGCAGGGTAGACTTGGGAATTGACTTGGAGGGTAGCAGGCCTCCCCTTTTTTCCTGCTGGGGACAGTCTTAACAGCTCCTATTCTAAGAAAGAGGAGCAGGAGCATGCTCACAGCTCAGGTGCCATTTTGAGTTATGGAGCAAGCAATGAGCAACACAGAAGGGTGAAGAACTAGAGCATGTGGAGACCCCAAAGATCATCTGATACAGTGTTTATCAAAATATGTATTACAGCCCAATTAGTGGGTCATGAAATTAATTTAAAGGATCACAATCTGCATTTTTATTATTATTAATGTATCATTTCTATTTTTTTATTATTACTCCTACAACTGGAACAGAGTGATTAAACAAACCCCAAAGACGCTTTCTCTTAGCTATTTCTGGAGTATCTGTAGAGTGTTCTTGCTGACGTGCTCTGACCTGGCCTCTGATCTGTCTGAGATCCAGGTTTCTTTTTTGTTTTTTCATTGTTGTACTTTAGGTGAAGGTTTACAGAACAAACTAGCTTCTCATTGAACAATTAGTACACATATTGTTTTGTGATATTAGTTACCAACTCCATGACATGTCAACAGTCTCCCTTCTCAACCTTGAGTTCCCTATTACCAGCTTTCCTGTCCCCTCCTACCTTCAAGTCCTTGCCCCTGGGCTGGTGTGCCCCTTTAGTCTTGTTTTATTTTATGGGGCTAATTTTTGGCTGAAGGGTGAACCTCAGGAATGACTTCATTACTGAGCTAAAAATGTGTCCAGGGGCCATACTCTTGGGTTTCTCCAGTCTCTGTCAGGCCAGTAAGTCTGGTCTTTTTTTGTGAGTTACGATTTTGTTCTACATTTTCCTCCAACTCTGTCCAGGACCCTCTATTGTGTTCCCTGTCAGAGCAGTCAGTGGCGGTAGCTGGGCACCATCTAGTTGTGTTGGAGTCAGTCTGTCAGGGGCTGTGGTAGTTGTGGTCCATTAGTCCTTTGGACTAATCTCACTTATGTCTTTGGTTTTCTTCGTTCTTCCTGCTCCAGACGTGGTGAGACCAGTGGAGTATCTTAGATGGCTGTTCACAAGCTTTTAAGACCCCAGACACTACTCACCAACGTAGAATATAGAACATTTTCTTTATAACTATGTTATGCCAGTTGAGCTAGATGTTCCCTAACACCGTAGTCCCCGCAACTCTCAGCCCAGTAATTTAGTCTCTCAGGGAGTTTGGATGTATTTACGGAGTTTCCATGACCTTGCCTTGTACAAGTTGTGCTGGCTTCCTCAGTATTGTGTACTGTCTTACCCTTCACCAAAGTTACCACTTATCTATTGTCTATTTAGTGTTTTTCCATCCCCATCCCTCTCGTCCCTCGTAACCATCAAAGATTGTTTCTTTTTGTGCGTAAACCTTTTCATGAGTTTTTATAGTAGTGGTCTTATACAATATTTGTCCTTTTATGATTGACTTATTTCACGCAGCATGATGCCCTCCAGATTCATCCATGTTGTGAGATGCTTTGCAAATTTCATCATTGTGCTTTATTGTTTTGTAGGACTCCATTTATCTATAATCGTGTGCATGTACCATAGTTTGTTTATCCATTCATCTGTTGTTGGGCATCTAGGTTGTTTCCATCTTTTTGCTATTGTGAATAATGCTGCAATGAACATGGGTGTGCTTATGTCTATTTGTGTGACAACTCTTATTCTCTAGGATATATTCCTAGGAGTGAGTGGGATTGCTGGATCAAATGGTATTTCTATTTCTAGTTTTCCAAGGAAGCACCATATCGTTTTCCAAAATGGTTCTGCCATTTTGCATTCCCACCAGCAGTGCATAAGAGTTCCAATCTCCCCACAGCCTCACCAACATTTGTCATTTTCTGTTTTTTTGATTTGTGGCATTAATGTCGGGGTGAGATGGTATCTCATTGTGGTTTTGATTTGCATTTCTCTAATGGCTAGTGGTCAAGAGCATTTCCTCATGTGTCTGTTAGCTACCTGAATGTCTTGTTTGGTGAA
This sequence comes from Elephas maximus indicus, assembly GCF_024166365.1. NCBI lineage: Eukaryota > Metazoa > Chordata > Mammalia > Proboscidea > Elephantidae > Elephas > Elephas maximus. The sequence continues at coordinate 93,713,206 of NC_064846.1, read as the reverse complement.
GTGTCTGTTCATTTCCTTTGCCCACTTTTTTAAATTGGATTATTTGTCTTTTTGTTGTAGAGGCATTGGATTTTCCTGTAGATTTTGAAGATTAGACCTTTGTAGGATTTGCCATAGCCAAATTTTTTTTCCCAGTCCGTAGGTTCTTTTTTTACTCTTTTGGTGAAGTCTTTTGATGAGCATAAGTGTTTAGTTTTTAGAAGATTCCAGTTATCTAACTTATCTTCTGGAGTTTGTGTGTTGTTAGTTATGGTTTATATCCTGTTAATGCCGTGTGTTAGGACCTCTAGCATTGATCCTGTTTTTTCTTCTATGATCTTTATATTTTTTTGTTTTATATTTAAGTCTTTGATCCATTTGAATTAGCTTTTGTGTATGGTGTGAGGTATGGATCCTGTTTCATTTTTTTGCAGGTGAATACCCATTTTTATTAGCACCATTTCTTAAAAAGACTATCTTTCCCGTTTGATGGACTTCGAGCCCTTGTTGAAGTTCAGCTGATCGTAGGTGGATGGACTTACATCTGGGGTCTCATTCTGTTCCGTTGGTCAATGCATGTCATTGTACCAGTATCAGGCTTTTTTGACTACTATATCTGTATAGTAGGTTCTGAACAATCTGCATTTTAAAAAAATAAAGTACATTAGAAAATATTGGAGTTTGTCACACAGAGTAGGGTTAGTTACTGTTTTGTGAAAATTTTTAAGGTATTTATAAATGTCATATATGGTTTCAATTATGTATCAGTTATACATATATATATACACATATGCATGTGTAATACATATATGGAATTCCACTTGTATGACTTGGTCATGTGTCTCTAATGTACACACACACACACACACATATATTCTTATATAACATTAACTGTGAAGTGATATATATATATAAAATATGATAGAAATTTAGAAAATCAGAGGAAAAATCAGTGTAATCTGGAGCTGTCGAAGAAAGCATCAACTATTAGCCAAAAGATTTGCAGTTCAAACCCACCCAGAGGTGCCTTGGAAGACAAGCCTGGTGATCTGCTTCTGAAAGGTCACAGCCTTGGAAACCCTATGGAGTAGTTCTACTCTACACACATCGGGATCACCATGAGTTGTAATGACTTGATGGCTACTAACAGCAACAACACTTATATATGTTTGCCTATATAAATGTACACAGATATGAATACACACATGTCTTCTTTCACTAATGCCCATATGACATAGTTTCAAGTGTCCTCAGTCTACAGTCTACTCTCCAGTTGGTTTTAAAGTGTGGCACCCCAGAGCTGCAGCAGCCCTCCACGTGTTACCTGCCCAGAGCAGAGGAAAGCACAACTATCTCCTCCTTTCTTCTGCCCGGTACATTTTTAAAAATTCAGTCCAAGATTTCCAATAAGACAGCACATCACAACTTTGATACCTATTGGACTTACTGTTGTCTAAAACCTCTAGGTGTCTCTCCTACATATCTCTGCTAAACCCTAGCTCCCTATCCTCCCTTTGGCAGGTTACTTTTTTTTTTTTTTTTTGCTGTTTACTTATTTATTTTTTAAATATTTAAGTGAGAAAATACAAGTCTCCATCCTCATACCAACTATACATCATAGTCAAACACCAGGCTGGCCTTTTTTTTTTTTTAATAATATTTTATTGCATTTTTGGTGGATGTTTACACAACAGTTTAGGTTCCCATTCAATAATTTCTACACAAATTGTTCAGTGACACTGGTTACATTCTTTACAATGGGTGAACATTCTCAATGTTTCTGTTCTGGTTGTTCCTTTTCCATTTATCTAGTTTCCCTGCCCCCTTACATTCTCATCTTTGTTTTAAAGTAATTGTTGACCACTTTGTCTCATATGGAAACCCTGGTGACGTAGTGGTTAAGTGCTACGGCTGTTAACCAAGAGGTCGGCAGTTTGAATCTGCCAGGCACTCCTTGGAAACTCTATCAGGCAGTTTTACTCTGTCCTATAGGGTCACTATGAGTCAGAATAGACTCTATGGCAGTGGGTGGGTGGTCTCATATAGATGATTTTTTAAAGGAGCACAATACTTACAAGTGATAGTCTTTATTTTGTAAACCAATCTGTTATTTAGCTAAAAGATGACCTTGTGGGCTAGTTTCAGTTCAAGGTTTAAAGGGTGTCTCAGGGTAATAGTGTCAGGGAGTACTCTAGTCTCAGCTGGTCTGGTAAGTCTGTTTTGTTTTTTCTTTTAGGAATTTGAGATTCTGTTCCACATTTGTTCTTCCACTCTGTCAAGGTCCATCTATTGTGGCCCTAATCAGAATGGTTGGTAGTGGTAGCTGGGCTCCATCTAGTTCTTCTGATCTCAGGGTAGATGAGGCCATGATTCACGTAAACTATTAGTCTTATAGATTAGTTCTTTTGAGTCTTTGGTTTCCTTCTTCTCTTTTGCTCCAGATGAGTAGAGACCAGTAGTTGTATCTTAGATGGCCACTGGCATGCTTTTAAGACCCCCGACAATACTCACCAGGCTAGGATGTATAACATAAACTTTATGAACTATATTATGCCAATTGCCTGAGATGTCCCACCAGACTATGGGCCTAATCCTTCAAACCCAGGAAACCAATCCTTTAAGGTATTTGGTTATGTCTAAGAGGTATTTGTAACTGTGCCACTTGTGTGCTTTATTATATAGATGAATATATGTGCATATAGTCATGTACATGCATATATGTATGCATACGCCTATACACACATATATACTCCCATACACATACCTATATACATATACAACATAAACATCCACACATATATTTTTTGGTTGTTGGTGCTGTTGTTTCAAAATTATATACGCCATAACAATTACCAATAGGTCCTTTTTTGTTGTGTACATTTTAGTGACATTGTTTACCTTCACCAGGCTGTACACACTTCACCCTCATTAGGTGTTGCCTTTCACATCACTGGAAATAACAATTGTTGGTTAAGAGCTATATCTGCTAACCAAAAGGTCAGCAGTTTGAATCCACCAGGCACTCCTTGAAAGCCCTGTAGGGCAGTTCTACTCTGTCCTTTAGGGTCACTATGAGTCGAAATCAACTGGACGCAATGGGTTTGGTTTTTTTTTTTTCTATCTAGAGACTGAATCCCCTTCCTCCCCTCCATCCTGATAACGACTAAAGAAAATTGTTGTTGTTGTTGTTAGGTGCCATCAAGTCAATTCCGACCCATAGCGACCCTATAGGCCAGAGTAGAACTGCCCCTTAGGGTTTCCAAGGAGCACCGGGTGGATTCGAACTGCTGACATTTTGGTTAGCAGCCGAGTTCTTAACCACTATGTCACCAGAGCTCCCTAATGAACATTAGTTTCTGTATATTTGCCTGTTTATGTCATTTTATAAAAGTGAGAACATACAATTTTTTTTGTGTGTGTGACTGACTTATTTTGCTCAACATGATGACTTCCAGGTTCATCCGTGTTCCGAGATGTTTCAGGAACTCGTTTTTCTGTGCAGGTTACTTTTTAATTCAAGTATAGAACCTGTAATTTATCTTCATTACAGTTTGTCTTTTACCTTGACTCACCTTCTTCTAATTCACTTACACATCCCATCCATGACCATCTTCATGCATATTTAAATCTGATTTCATTGGCTCAGGAAAGCTGTGTTCAAACCTCATGTAGCTTTCACTCAGCAGGTCATATTTATTTTTTCTAGACTATTTCTTTTGCTACTTATCCTTTCTGTGTCTGACTACCATGATGTTCCCACCCCCGTCAAGCTAGTCTCCTCATTGTTTTCTTCCCTGTATACCAGACATACTTCTGCCTCTGGACTTTTGATCATGATAAGCCCTCATCTTGTGATACCCTCCGTGCTCTAATCCATCTTTCATGGCCCAACTTAAGTCACTACATCTTCCATGATGCTTTCTTAGACAGCTCCAGATCATACTGATCTTTCCTATGATTTTTTAAATTTCTATTGCATTTCCTGTAACACTTCATACTTACTGTTACATAAGAATATATATGTGTGTGTGTATATATGCACATATATATATATATATACATACCAAAGCCAGACTGCCTGAGCTCAAATCTAGTTCTACAATTTACCAGTTTCGTGTCCTTGTGCAAATTACTTAATCACTCTGTGCTTCAGTTTCCTCAAAATCAGGATAATAGTAGTGTGTATTGCATAGAGTTGCTTGGAGTGCTAAGTTAATTAATATATGTGAAGTACTAAGAATTTTTTTACTAAGAACAGTGCTTGGAACATATAAGCACTCAATAAATAAAAATAAATACTAATTATTATTATATGTTATCTGCTTTCACATATTTTATCTCATTAGATCTGGGAGGAGGTTAGAGTGAGGATTGTCATGCCCATTTTATGGGTGAGGAACTAAAGCTTGAGAGGTTAAGTGACTTGTCTAAGTTTATATAACAAGTGTGGTGTCCTGGGGTTATTGGAGGGGTGGTGCAATGGTTAAGCACTCTGCTGCTAACTGAAAGGTTGGCAATTCAAACTCACCAGCTGCTCCATGGGAGAAAGATGTGGCAGTCTGCTTCCATAAAGACTTACAGCCTTGGAAATCCTATGGGGGCAGTTCTACTCTGTCCTGTAGGGTCACTATGAGCTAGAATTGACTCCATGGCAATGAGTTTTGTTTTTTGGTTTATAGTAGAAAATATCATTCCAGGCAGAGGGTGCCCAAGTTGGGTGTGAGGTAGTGGAGGAGGTGGTGTTTGGCTCCTCCTACTTTTTACCTTTAGTATAGAAGACTTAGTTCAGAGGCAGGAGGAGAAGAAATATGAATTGGAAACACCAGGGCATGGCAGCCATGTGAGAAGCAGCCAGGAGTAATTAATTCTGTGGCATGGGTAAGAGTGTACTGTGTGGGAGAAGGTAGAGGAGAGCTTGCAGTGACAATCCAGACTTTGGACCTTTATTCCAAAATACCTACTAGCAAAATCCATGAATATCTGGCTACTGCATTGGGCTCTTACAGTCTTTGATTGATTAGCCCTGGCAAATTTATCAGAGGAGCCAGCTGATCTCTTATGAGAGGTACCCACTGTCTTCCCAGTTCTATATTAAGCTGTGGGGGACTGAGAACAAGGAAGCAAGGTCTCTTTCCCAAGGAGCTTTCAGTCTAGGTAACTGACTGTAGTTATGTATGAACTGTGGTTGTTGTGTGGAGAAATTGTTATTTAATTGATTGCCTTCTGTAATTAATGAGTAGAGCTATGTGGGGAGGCAAGAAGTGCATGAAGAAATTTCCAGGTGGCATGAGGGGACTGGCTGGAAGAGGAGTGCTGAGATGAAAGATTAAGAGTTGGGTTGGAGGTGGGGGAAGACACTTTGCTCTCTCCCCAAATGGGCAGCAAGCCAGCCTTAGAGTCCAAAGTATGGGATGAGAATCTTGGCCAAGCCTGAGCTTGAAAAACAGTGAATTGAAAACATGAGTTACCATGTACCCTTCTACCTCAGCTCTCTGGCCCTTTATCTCCCCAGTGGGGAGATAGTAGGAATGAAAGAGGGAATATAGGTGAAAAAAAAAACTCCTTGGTACGCTACTGCACATACATTTAAACTGTCATTATTATGCGATGGAAAAGAAGGATGTCAAATTAAGATCATTATCATTAATATCATTAATAATAATAATAATAAAATGTGTGTGGTGCTGGCAACACTACCACCATCCTGAAGAGCCTGTACTTGAGCACTGCCCCTGCCCAGTGGGCTCACAATTGAGGAGAACCTGAGGACTGTTTATATGTCTTCCAATCTGGATCCTGGATAGGCAGTTCTGTGAGACCAGCCCTTCCCAGTAGGCTAGGCTAATGGTGCTCTTTTGTATACTCTCTAGGCCAAACTTTCACGTGTAGGGTAGCAAAGCCACCAGTTCCCTCTCTTGCTTGGTGTTGTTCTTAGTTGCCATCAAGTCAAACCATGCTGATCCCATGTATGTAGAGTACAACTGTTCCATAAGGTTTTCTAGGCTGTGACTTTTTGGAAGCAGATTTCCAGGCCTGTCTTCTGAGATGCCTCTGGGTGGGTTTGAACTGCCAATCTTTCAGCTAGTAGTCAAGAGCTTAACCATTTGCACCACCCAGGGATTCCCTTCCTGCCTGGTAAATTGCTAGAATACTGAAGAAGTCAGAAGGACCCTTAGAGGCCATCAAGTCCGAACCCTTTTTGGAGACAGGTGCTCAGAGAAACAGGGACTTGATCAGGGTCACATAGTAAATAATTGGTAGAAACAGAGTTCCTGGCTTGAAGGCCATTATGCACTTTCCACAGCATTCATCTACTTTCTATACCTCTACCTCCACCAACTTCCTGTCCCTTGGCCTGTCACCCAAGCTGGCATCAGACTGAGACCATCACTTCCTCTAGAGAAGTGGTTTTCAACCTCAGGAGCCCATAAAAATCACTGGGAGGTTTTAAAAAAATACTGATGTCCTGGCCCTACCTCAGACCAATTGAATCACCATCTGGGTGGGAACAGGAGTGTGGGTGGGGTAGGGGTGGTGATTCTAATGTGCAGTCAAGACCAAGAATCACAGTTCTAGAGAAAACAAGCCTCACATCTGTGACAAAACCTGAAGGACAGACCCCCAGTGAAGCAGAATTCCTAGCCATTGCTCTAATGACTCTGGGCCACCCTGCACCTTATCAAGCCCCCCAACCCTGGTATGTTAGGGCTTAGGAGTCCAGAAGTATGGGTTTTGGGGTCATTGATACTGCTCTGAATCCCACTGACCCTTTTGCCATCACCTCTTCCCTCTTCCTGGCTCAGAAGTATTTTACTTCCAGCCTCATTATTCTTTCTTTATCCATCACAAAGACCTCTGAGTAGACTGCCTGCCTCCTGTGGGGAGCCCACAAACAATTTGCCCCAGTTTCTGACATTTCTTGGATGCCCCCTCAAAAGGCAAGTCTCTTCTCTGGCTCCCTCCTAGCATCTCATGCTAAGTGTTTAGAACCACCCTCCAACCGCCACGCACATATATTTGCAATTCCCTTACATCAAGCTTGCTTCCTAAGCACAAGACCTTTAGGGAGAGCCAACACAGAGCAGGGAGAAGTGAGATACTGAAATCCCCAATGTCTATTCAGCTCTTTGCGTGCTGTCTTGCTGGCTCTAAACCCATAGTTATGTGCAAACTTGACTCACTTGGGGATGAGAAGGCAGAGATGTGTATCTTTTTCCACACCACCAAGTGGTCTTCCTTTTTTCAGAAAATAGGATTTATTGAAACATTCCATTAATAAAATTAAACATTTGTATTACTAAATAAGACATACTCTTCAACATACTACATACGCTAATCCTCAAATAATCAGGCTGGAAGGGATTATCAATAATCTTTGGCAACATATAGTCGCTCTGCTTTTTTCAGTAATCTTTTGATGCCATTCCTTGGTCAGATTTCTGCTCCATCCTCTACCTCCTTTCACCTATGAGTCAATGCCCAGGAATGTGCTTATTAAATCTACTGGACTGGTGTTCTGTGGTCTTTTTAAATGTAAAATCAAAGGTAGAGCAAGAGCGAAACCGCTTTGGGCCAGTGTTGTGGGATAATAGCTTGTTTTATTCAATGTAGTGGGTGGTGAGTGGGCTGGGGTTCTTCGAAAGCCAAGCTGGGCTCCAATCCCTGCCTCACCAGAGCCCTGCCTGGATCTCCTCAAGCCACTTACAGACCTCTTCTCTGGCTTCTACGTGTAACTGAGCCTTGACTCTGATCTTAACCAAGGCTTTCCTTTACCTCCTATCAAGGCCAGAAGCTGAGATCCTGAGGAGGTGACCCTGAAGCGTAGCCCCCCTAGGCATTGGAACTGGGCTGAAGGCATGGCAATCAGCAGACAGAAATGCAGACTGGTGGTGGTCTCCAGTGGAAGCAGCTTGCAGAGAGGGCTGCACCTATGCCATTCTCTTGGGTTCTGGAAGAGGGAACATTCACTGAAGAGCAAAATTTGAGTCCCCCCTCCAGGATTTCAGTTCATTGTGCTTTGGCACCCTGTCACTTAGAGCTGTGCAACAGTAGGCAAGTGGCTTAACATGTATTCTCAGTTTTCTCATCCATCAAGCAGGTACACTAATACCTATCAGTGCTGTTGTTTTGCAGAATGCAGATTAGGTATATAAAGGACCTAGCACACTATTTTACTCACTTTGGAGTCTCAACAAAATGTTAGTTTCCTAACTTTTTTCCCTATTTTGGTCCCAATAGCCACACCCACTGTTGGAAGAAAATAGGTGCATCTGATGCTCTCCACAATTCCCACCCCGCCTCCTTGAACATTCTTCTGTTTTACTCTGTGTGCTCCAGACCAAGGTGATTAGGAGGACAGGGAAAGGAAGGATAAGGCGTGACTGGAACATGGAAGATCTGTATCTACAGGGTACCTAGAAAGGATACTGTAATTGAATGGCTTTGATCGACAGCTAGCATGGGTCATATGAGCATGTTAGCCCATGACAGAGCAAGTACTGGGTGGTGAGGGCCTTGGAAGGAAAGAGTCATGGCTTAAGGCAGAGCTGGCTTCAGTGCTTCAGGCAGAGACTGTCCGGTCCTCGTCTTCTGTTCTGCCTCCTAAAGACTCAAGGCCCTAGCTGGGCATGTGGGTAGGAGAAAGCGGCTGCAGCTAGACAAGGAAGAGGTACAGTAGAAGCTAAAGGTGGAATTCTGTTGCAACCAAGAGAATATGCTTTGCAGACCTCCAAATGAAAGGAGCATATTCCACCTACTGCTGTACTCTGAAATCCATCCCAGTGCTTGTGCTAAGGCCATTATCTCCTACAAAGCATGGAATAATAAGGTAGGCCCATTCCTGGGAGATACAGAACTCCTCTGACTGCTGACCTTGGCTTCATGACTCCCTAATGACCTTGCCAAACTTTCTTTAGAGTGCAAGGCAGACTAGGACACTTCCCTCCCTCTCTCCTTCACTCAGGGTCAGACTTGCATTGCAGTCTCATGGCTCTTGTAGCCTTCCCAGGTTCCCTTCCCATTTTCTCTCATTTCCCTTAATAAATTCTTTTATGTTTAATCCTGTTTTATCACCTGCTTCTTGGAGGCCCCAGACTAATCTAAGTTCTGACCAATGTGAAATCAAAGTATTGGCCTGGAGTCTGGACCTGGACCCAAGTCCTGTGTAACAAGAAGCCACAACACTCCATTAGAAAACAGCCAGCAGGTTTCTAAACATTGGAGAAGAATCCCTAGAGTTGGTGAGTGATCAAAATTTATTGCCGTGCATCATTATTCTGCATCAATATCTCAGACAAATAAGTTTTTTTTTATTGTTCCAATTCAGTGTTTTATGTGCTTTCTTATGAGGGAGTATCTTTCTTTAGTCTGACTATAGTGCTGCCTAAAAAGCACTCATTTCCTCTTGTTCTCCATTTTGGACTGGGGGTCATGGAAACTAGCTTCAGATTTGCCACTGACAAACTGTGTCACCTTGGACAAGTCCCTACACTCTCTATCACCTTCCCTTTCTGGGCCTCAGCTCTCATTTTCTGTGACTAACACTTTTTCTGTTTCCTCAGTCTTTTCTTATGCAAATTATATGTTTAAGTTCTTCTAAAGGACAGCAGTGTGTTGGAAAAGCAGTGTGTGTTTATGTGTCTGTGTGTGTGTATGTGTGAAAGAGAAGGCGTGTGTGTGTAACAGAGAGGGTGAGCAAATGAGGCATCCCTTCAATGCAGTTGTTTCCAGCTTTGCTTGATGGTTCCCTCACATGCAGTACTAGACAACACACATGGTAACCTTACTTTTATAAGAAGGCTCTTTTTGGAGTTACGGTCTTCATTACCTTGATACTGACCTGGTTTGGATCTGGCACTAAACAACAGATATAGATGTAAGAAGTAGAGGACCTGTGGCCCTGGGTGTCATTATCAAATTAAAGAAATTACAAGGTTGAAAGGCATTCCAGCTCTTAGCTTTTGTTAAAAAGAATTTTTTTTATTGTAGCAAATGTATATGTAACAAAACATTTGTCATCTCAACATCCTTCACATGTACAATTCAATAACATTAATTGTTTATCATGTTGTTCAACCATCACCCTTATCCGTTTCCAAATTCTTTCATCACCTTTAAAAGAATCTCAGTGTCACCTAAGCAATGAGTTCCCCTTTCCCCCTCCTTCCTGCCTGGTAACCACTAATAAACTTTGGTCTCCATACAGTTGCTTATTCTAGATATTTCATATAATGGGGTCATACAATATTTGTCCTTACAATTTTTTTTAAATATCTAATTTCATTTTTGGTGAAAATGTACACAGCAAAACCAGCTCCCATTCCAGTTTCTAGATATAATGATCAGTGACATTGGTTACATTCTTCACTTTTTGTGGACATTCTCTTTATTTCTGTTCTAGTTGTTTCTCTTACTTAAACTTTCTATCTCACATCTATGCTTTAAAATGACTGTTGACCCTTTCTTTGGTCTCATATTTGTTGTTGTCAGGTGCCTTCGAGTCTATTTTGATTCATAGTGACCTTGTAGGACAGAGTAGAACTGCCCCCCTAGGGTTTCCAAGGAGCAGCTGGTGGACTTGGACTGCCGATCTTTTGGTTAGTAGCCCAGCTCTCCACCACTGTGCTACCAGGGCTCCTTGGTCTCATATAACCAAACCAAAACCAAACCCTTTGCCGTCAAGTCAACTCGACTCATAGAGGTCTCATATAGCTAATTAAAAACAAAACAAACCAAAAAATGCAATACTCAAGGGTGACACTCTTTACTCCTTGGGCTAAACTGTTACCTAGTTTAAAGGCAACTTCAGGGGTAATTTCAATTCTAGGTTTGAAAAGTAACTCAGGGCCATAGTCTGGAGGACTCCTCCAGCCTCAAAAGGTTCAGTAAGTCTGGATCCTTTGAGAATTTGAAGTTCTGTTCCATATTTTTATCCCATCTTGTCAGGATTCATCTATTGTGTCCCTGATCAGAACATTTAGTAGTGGTAGCCAGGCACCATCTAGTTCTGATTTCACGGTAGAGAAGGCAGTGGTTCATGGAGAAAATCAGTCCTGTAATCCAGCTCCTTCTCTGATTCTTGGGTTTTCTCCTTTCTCTTTTGTTCCAGACAAATAAAGACCAATAGTTGTATCTTAGATGGCCACTCATAAAGTTTTTAAGACCCCAGACACTACTCACCATACTGGGAGGTAGAACATAAACTTTAACTATATTATGCCAATTGACTATATTATGCCTTAGGCCCCCAAACCAAGAGGACTAATCTCATGAGGTGATTGGTTATCTCTAATTAGTATCAGCATCTGTAGCCACCCCCTTTTTTTGGTTATTATTTTTGCAAAACCATATACAACCTAGCATTTGCCCACCATCCTTTTTCCTTATGTACGGTTTATTGATATCACTTACATCAGTCATGCTGTGCAAACTTCACCCACATTTGGTACCACCTTTCCTGTTACTATAAACAAAAAGTGACTACTACCTAGGGAGTACTTTTTCCCTCCCCCCACCTCTGGAAACCTCTAAAGAACATTAGTTTCTATATATTTACCTATTCATGTCATTTCATACAAGTGAGAACATACAGTATTTGTCTTTTTGTGATTGACTTATTCCTCTCAACACAATGTCTCTCAGGTTCATCCATGTTGTAAGATGTTTCAGGAACTCATTTTTTCTTCATTGATGAGTGGTATTCCACTGCATGTATGTACCACATTTTGCTTATCCATTCATCCGTTGATGAGCATTTAGGTTGTTTCCTTCTTTTTGCTATTGTGAAGAGTGCTGCAATGACCATAGGGCTGCATATGTCTGTGTCACTTCTATTAGATCCCTAGGATACATAACTAAGAGTGGAATTGCTAGGTCATATGGTAGCTCTACCTCTAGTTTTTTTGAGGAACCACCAGACTGTTTTCCACAACTGCTGTACCATTTTGCATTCCCACCAACAATGGATGAGGGTTTCAATTTCCCCACATCCCCTTGAACAGCTGTTATTTTCCATTTTTTTTTAAATCTTAGCCATTTTAAAACCACTGCCATTAAGTCAATTCCGACTGTTATAGATTAATTGCATCCCCAAAAAATGTGTGTCCACTTGGCTAGGCCATGATTCCCAGTATAGTGTGGTGGTCCACCATTTTGTAATCTGATGTGATTATCCTATGTGTTGTAAATCCTAACCTCTATGATGTTAATGATGTTAATGAGGCGAGATTAGTGGCAGATATGTTAATGAGGCAGGACTCCATATACAGGATTAGGTTGTATCTGGAATCAATCTCTTTTGAGATATAAAAGAAAGAATTGAGCAGAGAACCTCTTTACCACCAAGCAAGAAGAGCCAGGAGTGGAGTGCACTCTTTGGACTCAGAGTCCCTGCACAGAGAAGCTCTGAGACCCAGGGAAAGATTGATGACAAGGACCTTCCCCCAGATCCAACAGAGAGAGAAAACCTTCCCCTGAAGCTGGTGTCCTGAATTCAGACTTCTAGCCTCCTAAACTGTGAGAGAACAAACTTTTGTTTGTTAAGGCCATCCACTTGTGGTATTTCTGTTACAGCAGCACTAGATAACTAAGACACAGACTCATAGTGACCCTGAAGGACAGAGTAGAACTGTCCCATATGGTTTCAAAGGCTGTAAATCTTTATGGAAACAAACTGTCACATCTTTTTCCTGTGGAATAGCTGGTGAGCTCGAACTGCCAACCTTTCAGTTAGTGGCTGAGTGCTTAACCACTGTGCCACCAGGGCTCCTTATTCAGCCATCCTAATGGGGATGAAATGGTACCTCAATGTGGTTTTGATTTGCATCTCTCTGATGGCAAATGAGATTGAGCATGTTTTCATGTATTTGGTAGCTATTTGAATATCCTCTTTGATAAAGTGTTTGTTCATGTCCTTTGCTCATTTTTTGATTGGGTTATTTGTTTTTTTGTTGTTAAGTTGTAGAAATTTTCTATGTATTTTAGATATTAGGTCCTTATCAGTTATAGCATTCCCAAAGATTTTTTCCCAGTCTATAGGTTGTCTCTTTACTCTTTGATAAAGTCTTTTGATAAACATAAGTATTTAACTTTTACGAGGTCCTAGTTGGAGCCCTGGTGGCAGAGTGGTTAAGAGATTGGCTGCTAACCAAAAGGACGGAAGTTCAAATCCACCAGCTGGAAACCTTATGGGGCAATTCTACTCTGGCCTATAGGGTTGCTATGAGTCAGAATCGACTCAGAGGCAATGGGCTTGGTTTTGGGTTTGGAGGTCCTAGTGATCTATTTTGTTTTCTGCTGCTCATGCATTCATTTTGTGTTTGATAATCTATCTTTGAAAAATTTTAAGTCCCTATATTTTCTTGCAAAACCTTTAGCAGCTCTTAGCTTTTTGTTGCGAGAAAGCACCCAAGAGATTTGAAACTTAATCACTTCCAACTCCTCCTAAGAGGGACTCAGGTTTAATTCCATCTTCAGCCTTGTCTGGAGAGGCCAGAATGCTTTTTTCCAAGCCCCTGACTCCTTTAAATCTAACTGTCTCCCCTGCAGTGGCCTCCACTCTCTCACACCTCAGTGGAGAGTCTCCTATTGAGCCCTTCAACCCTGGCCAGCTCCTTTAACAGCTGCCCCTCCCCTAAACTACCTTTTCCTGTCTCCTCTTCCCTATAATACCGGAAACCCCACCTCTGTTGACCCAGCATCTTTGAAGAAGGTACTGAACTGCCCCTCTGAGTTTGGGTGGAGTCCCTTGCAGGCATCCAGAGTAAGATTGGGAGTTGAGGTTGTTTGTGCTTCCCAGGCTCCTTTGGAGATTTGAGGTTCTCTTCGTTTGAGGTGGGTCTGAGGTATTTATTTCAAGGTTAGCCTCCTGACTGCTAATGTTTCACCCAGAGCTTTTGGTTCTGGTTTGATGTTCTTGTCCCAGCATGTTGCAACTTTTTTTTCTTTTTTACCATGCCTACTACTGCAGACCCGTGGAGAATGGAGACAGGAAGGGAGACCTTCAAAGGTTTGGCCTGGAAGACCGTGACCAAAGAGAAAGAGGACTGAGCAGGGAACAGAGAAAAAGTTATGCTTAGGACTAGTATAGCAGGAATTCAGTAGGAGTTCAAGACACCGGTGAAGAAACTTAAGATAAAATACCTTCAAAATAAAAGCCCTTCAGAAACACCACCCACAAGGCCAAGGAGAAAACCTGGCCTGGGACTTCCCAAACACATGGCACACCAAATTTGGCTTCTGTCTTCTGGGGCCAAGCTCAGATCTCTTCACCAATTTCTGCCTCAATTTTTCCACATATAAAATGAGGGACTGGACTATATCATCTTTTAGGACAGATAGTGAGACAGTAGCTAGCCTAGAAAAGAGGAGATCTGAGATTATTCAGAACCCTTTAGGAACCACTGTGGACCAGGGAGCATAGGCAGGGGGGAGAGTAAATGAAAACAAAATGTCAGTGGAGGTTTTAGTACCCTGACAAGCCCTCCAATAGAACCAAAACAGCCTGACTTTTATCTGATTTATACAATGTGCCTCAGTGAACTACTACAACTAGAAAGGAAAAGGGGTTCCATGAATTTAGAAAGGTTTTAAATTTTCTAATCTCTAGCCTCAAGTGAGTATAGAAAAGTAACCATTTAGCTTTTGTAGTTTCTATAATGGTGGCAGAAATAGAGAAGAGAGTTGTAAATGTATGTTAAATTAGCCCAACAGCATCTACTATGATTAGTATTTTTGCTCTAAATCTAATTACTTTTTTATAGTTTTATTAAGGCATTATTGACATAAAATAAACAACACGTATTTAAAGTGTATAATTTGATAAATTTTGACAAATGTATATGCCCATTCAGCCATTGCAATAATCTAGATAATGAACATATCCATAACCCCCAAAAGTTTCTTCGTGTCCTTTTGCAGTCCATCTCTTCCTCCACTACCAACACCAGGTAACCACTGACCTTCTTTCTGTCACTATAGATTAGTTTGCATTTTTTAGAATTTTATATAAATGGTGTCATGTAGTATGTACTCTTTTTGTCTGGATTTTCTCACTTGGTATAATTATTTTGAAGTTCAAAATAGTATGTGTATTAATATTTTGGTTTTTATTGTTAAAATGTATATATTCCAGTTTGTTTATGTATTCACTTCTTTTTAAAAAAAATTTTTTAAATTGTACTTTAGATGAAGGCTTACAGAGCAAACTAGTTTCTCATTAAACAATTAATACACATATTGTTCTTTGACATTGGTTGCCAACCCCTCGACATGTCAACACTCTCCTCTTCATAATCTTGAGTCCCTGGTTACCAGCTTTCCTGTCCCCTCCTGCCTTCTTGTCCTTGCCCCTGGGCTGGTGTGCCCATTGAGTCTTGTTTTGTTTTATGGGTGTGTCTAATCTTTGGCTGAAGGTTGAACCTCAGGAATGACTTCATTACTGGGTTATAAGGGTGCCCGAAGTATGCATTCATCTCTTGGTGGATATTTGTGTTGTTTCCAGGTTTTGGCTATTACAAATAAAGCTGTTATGAACATTTGTGCACAAGTCACTTACAAGCATTTTTTTTATTTAACTGATGAGTTCTGTTTTCAAAATGTTTTTGGCAGAAACTGACTTGGCAAACATTGCATTTGTGTTTCTCTTTTGTACTCAAGGCTATTTTTGGTTGTTTTTGTTGTTATTGATGTTTTACATCCTTTTGATGTTATTACGCTTTGTTGATTCTAACAGTAGGACCTCCTCAAGCATGGGGTTTCAGAAAATCCATGAAGGAAGAATTGCAGTTGAAAAAGTTAAGGCTTCACTATAAAAAGTTGTTCAGTCCAGTTGCCATCAAGCCAACTCTGACTCATGGCGACCCCATGTGTGTCAGAGTAGAACTGTGCTCCATAGGGTTTTCAATTGCTGATATTTCAGAAGTAAATCACCAGGCTTTTCTTCCTAGGCATCCCTGGGTGGACTCAAACCTCCAAACTTTTGGTTAATAGCCAAGTGTGTTAATCATTTGCACCACCCAGGGACTCTATAAAAAGTTGTACTGGGTGGGAGGAATGAAAGGCAAAAGTCCTAGTAAATATTTTATAATTACTAAAATACACCAATAAATACAATACCTAATAAAGAAGGCATTAATTTTTTTAAACCACTGGCCAGAATCTTCACCCAACTAGGAGAGATAAGAAGTTCATGAGTGGGACAGGAGACACATTTCTAAGATAATTTCAGACCTAGTGCTCCAGTATTGAGTCAAGGAATATGGCAACAAAGAGGAATCTGACCTCCAGGGCTGGGCTGGGCCATGGCCAGCAAACAGCTGGTGTTTCAGTAGAGGAGTTCAGGGAGAGATTTCATGGTGTGAAAACTGTTAATATAGTGGAATGTGAGATCCATGTAATATTTTCCTTCCAGGCCTCCCCAAGGAAATTGCCATACTTTTATTTCATTTGTATTTTATTTTTCCTAAATAAAATTTAAAATGGCCCCATGGGGCTATTTGGAATTCAAGGGTGACTCTTCAGGACAGTGAGGAGGGTGTAACTTGAGTAGATTTTGCCAGTGCAGGAAGAGGAAGCCTGCATTAAGGAATTCAAACACAAAAACTTTGCCCTAGACTCTGGAATCCCTGGACATGTCCTTGAGAATATATTACTGCAGAGAAAGGCAGAAGCAGAAATTTTCTGAAAGCATTGACCCATCAGCTGCTGCAACCCCACAGGTCCTTGCTGCCCTTGCACACCCTTTGAACTTTTCCCCTGGGCCTGGAGGCCACTCAGACCAGCTTGAACAGCATTGGGTGGTCAGGGGGTGGTGGTGGTGCTCAGCACATTCTGTAGGCTGGAGACAGCATTTGTGCACCAGGGGTGTCCCTCCTGACAGGCAGGAAAGGACTAGAGAGTTGAAGAGAGGTCTAGTGAAAAGCACACTGCAGTTTTCTTCACCAGCCAACCCCCGTGTTGGGATGGGATTTCTAGGGAAATAGGATGCATTGTTCTTTGCTTGTGGGGTCTCTGGGCAGTGAACAGATAGTCAAAGGCTATGTGAGTGGGAAGGATAAAGATGGGGAAGGGACAGTTAGGGATGTGGTAGAAGATATAGGGACCAGGAGCTCCCAGGGCTGCCGTGTCCTGCTGAGTGATCTACTTACAAACATCAAAACTTCCCCTCCCCGGCCCTCCCAGCCCCCAGGGAATGCGAGCTGTTTTGCTCTCCTAGATCCGGAAGAACTTGAAGTTCTTATCTGGTGGGAGTGGGCTGGTCAATACCACCTCCAAGGAGAGGTAGATAATGGAAGAAGGTGGTGCCATTCTTGAGGGAAGCCTAGGAAAAAGGGGCAAGGGAGCCGTGATGGATGGGTGGTGTATTCAGACTCCATGCTCTCCCTGGGATGTTTAAAAGTCCTGCTGCTTGTGGCTATTGTGAATTTTTTACTTTCATTGTTTACGAGCTTTTTCTAGACATGGTCCTTAAAAAGCTATGAAAGACAAACAGCTGCTCAGGCTACTGCATTCTCTACCCTTTTCCTTGACTTCCTACTTGCCATTCTCTCTCATGGGGATGCATTTTATCTGTGATCTGTTGTAGACACATACTTCTTCCAGGGCTCTCATCCTCTGTCTCTTCTTGCTGCAAAGAAGTTGCTCTTCCCTGAATTACTTTACCAAGCTACATCCCAGCCACAGCCACCCTGAGCCCCAGTTTAGTGACGGCATTGTTGTTAGTTAGCATTGAGTTGATTCCAACTCATGGTGACCCCATGTGTTAAACTCAAACCAAGCCTGACCCATTGCCATCGAGTCGATTCCGACTCATCGTGATCCTATAGAACAGGGTAGAACTACCCCATAGGGTTTCCAAGAAGCAGCTCACGGATTCGAACTGCCCGTCTTTTGGTTAGCAGCCGAATGCTTAATCACTGTGCCACCAGAGCTCCAACCCAAGTGTTAGGGGCACAATAAAACACTAACCTGGTAAAAGGGTCTGGGAATTCTGGAACCTGTGTTTTTTGTGGAGACCATGATATCGTACTGATCTAAGTTAGGGTTGCCATGAGTTTAGCATGGTCCAGAAGACCACAGCTTTTTCACAATACTTGATACTTAGTGATGTGGCCCTAGAGAGGTTTTAGGCTTTTTAGCCCAGGTTCCATTTATTTTGGCCTAGTTCTGACAGCCTAGATCACTTTACAGCCATGGAACCAACTGAGCTAGATATTTTCCTGTCAAAACTAATGGGTTTCATTCAATTCAACAAACCTTTTCTGAGCAGTTACTTTATTGTCACAATACTCAGTACTTAGTGATGTGGCCCTAGAGAAGTTTTAGGCTTTTTTTGCCCAAGTTCCATTTTATTTTGACCTAGTTCTGACAAATTAGATCACTTTACAGCCATGGAACTAACTGAGCCAGATATTTTCCTGACAAAACTAATGGGTTACATTCAGTTCAACAGATCTTTCCTGAAAAGTTACTTTATTGTGGGAGAATTGGCAGTCCTAGAGTTTAGTGAAGTAGAAGAAAAAGGATTCTGGCTGGTAGTTAAGAGACCTGGGCTCCAGTTCTTACTGGACCACTCAATGTGTAACTTTAGACAAGTTGCTCCTCCTCCTTGGGTCTATTTCTTCAATAGTAAAATGAAAAGTTTGGGTTTGATTAGCGGTC
This sequence comes from Elephas maximus indicus, assembly GCF_024166365.1. Taxonomy (NCBI): domain Eukaryota; kingdom Metazoa; phylum Chordata; class Mammalia; order Proboscidea; family Elephantidae; genus Elephas; species Elephas maximus. The sequence goes on along the minus strand of NC_064846.1, from coordinate 93,694,570 downwards.
CCCATGTATTTTACCCTATAAAATATTCACGCCCCCCCCCCGGGGCATGTATTTTACAAGTTTTTTTTTTTGGCTAATCAATATATGCTTACATGATAATTCATTTCTTCATCTTATTAGCCAGAGACATAACTGCTAATTGGAACTTCTGATCAGTAAAAGATAACTTTTAGGGCCAAAAAGAAAGAAACCTTGCAATTTATTGATCATGTGCCACCTTATCCTGGGTCAACCTAGAATTTCTTTGAGGGTTTTGGATTTACTCAAAGACTTCTCTCCCTCCCTCCACTCCCACTTTACTCTCTACCACTCTCAGTTTCTTCCATTCACTTTAGCTACTCTACATTCAAGAGCAAGATTCAGAGTCTCTTCTGACATTCCTTTGGTCTTTTCTTTCTTTCCTGTCTTTCTAATGACCTTTTGATTTCTTCATGTATGATGTCCTTGATGCCATCCTGCAACTTGTCTGGCCTTCGGTCATTAGTGTTCAATGAGTCAAATCCATTCTTGAGATGGTCTCAAAATTCAGGTGGGATATACTCAAGGTAGTACTTTGGCTGTCATGGACGTGTTTTAATTTTTTCAGTTTCAACTTGAAATTGCATAAGAGCCATTGATGGTCTGTTCTGCAGTCAACCCGTGGCCTTGTTCTCACCGATGGTTTTGAGCTTCTTCATTGTCTGTTTCCACAGAAGTAATCTATTTGATTTCTGTGTATTCCATCTGGTGAGGTCCATGTGTACAGTAGTCTATGTTGTTGAAAAAAGGTATTTGCAATGAATAAGTCATTAGTCTTGCAAAATTCTATCATGGGATCTCCAGTGTCATTTCTGTCACCAAGGCCATATTTTTCAACTACAGATCCTTCTTTGGCTCCAACTTTTGCGTTCCAATCACCAGTAATTATCAATACATCTTTATTGCATGTTTGATCAATCTCAGACTGCAGAAGTTGGTAAAAATCTTCAATTTCTTCATCTCTGGCATTAGCTGTTGGTGTGTGCCTTAGGCTGGGTTCTCCACAGAAGCAAAACTAATAAAGCATATAAATATCTATAGAGAGAGATTTATTTGAAGGAAATGGCTCACGCAGCTGTAGAGGCTGGAATGTCCCAAATCTGTGGGTCAGGCTGGAGGCTTCTCCTGATTCACATAGCCAAAGGGGCTGGCAAACCCATGATCAGCAGGTGAGTCAGCAGGGCTCTTGCTCACAGGCTGTGAAGACCATCAAATTCCAAAATTGGCAGGGAAGATAGCAGGTAAGCTGCCAGCTCAAGTCCCAAGAACCGGAGGTCACTGTGCAGGATCCAGAGTGAGAAAAAGCCCACAAGCCTTGCCAGAAAGTTGGCTTATATTGGATGCAGGCCACACCCCCAAGGTGATTCCTTTTCAACTGACTGGCTAGTCACAGCAGATCCATCATGGAGGTGATCACATTATATGGAAGTGATCACATTATCATACTACTGCCAAAGTGCATCATAACTGCCAAACCACTGAGAATCATGGCCCAACGAAGCTGACACACTACCTTAACAATCACAGTGTGTAAATTTGAATAATAGTCATATCAGCTGGTCTTCCTTGTAGGTGTATGGATATTATCCTATCACTGACAGTGTTATACTTCAGGATTGATCTTGAAATGTTCTTTTTGATGATGAATGTGACACCAAACCAAAAAACCAAACCCAGTGCCACTGAGTCGATTCCGACTGAAAGCGACCGTATAGGACAGAGTAGAACTGCCCCATAGAGTTTCCAAGGGGCACCTGGTGGATTCAAACTGCTGACCTTTTAGTTAGCAGCCGTAGCACTTAACCACTACACCACCAGGGTTTCCGAATGTGACACCATTCCTCTTCAAATTTGTCATTCCTGGCATAGTAGATCATATGATTGTCCAATTCAAAATGTCCAATACCAGCCCATTTCAGCTCACTAATGTCTAGGATATCAATCTTCAAACTTTCCGTTTCATTTTTGACAACTTCCAATTTTCCTTGATTCATACTTTGTACATTCCCCCTTCCAGATTACTAACGGATGTTTGCAGCTGTTGAAGAGTAAAAATGTGTACTCTGTTAAAATAAAAGCAGAGATTTATTGAAGGCTTGAGACACTTCAAACTGGGGCAACTCTTGTTCACAAAAAAAGTGAAACCAAATGTTCCAAGGAACTGAAAGCAAATAGGTATATTTATATAATGGAATCAGGGACTTACAATACATTTTTTTATGATTGGTTTTCAAACATTTAGGGAAGTAGGAGGCAGGATAATTCAAAGCAGAGATCTTAGGGTGATTAGCTTAAGGGAGAAATGTGGGCTTCGTAGATTGGCTATTACTGAAAATTGCAGAGGTTCGTGACTATAGGGGGGTTTACACGGTGGTCTCAAGACAATCACAGGACATTCTTTCCAAAGACGTTCTGTTAAAATAGCTTTCTCAAGCAAACCTTTTCCTGCGGGTAGCTTTTGCAGGTGATTTCTGATAAGCCATTTGCATCAAGACTCCCTGGGAAAGTTGTGTTGACATCATTCTTAGCTCAATCACAGACAAAAACATTTCCTTAGCTACATGAATAAGTCTGTTCAAAGGTTAATGATTGTTGGGGAAGCAAGCCCAATCTTAAGACAGAGTCAGGGCTTAGACCCATGCCAGTCACTTTGACAGAGCCAAGCACCTCAATTTTGGAGCTCTCACACATCCCCTCTTCTCATTGACATACTTCAATCACATTATATGAATGCTTTCTTCTGCAGGAACTTGCAATGTTGGTACATTATCCTTCAGATGGCTGCTTACTTAAGTAAGCCTTCAAGGCCCCAGACACTACCGTTTAGTAGTTAGGAAACATCTAAACTCTTCACGCAGGCATAGCTTAACATTCAGCTTCTTTGATCTTAAGTGGAGGTCTGTGTGCAGTATTGGTCACATTGGAGGAACAACTTGACAACTAAAAGAGCAGTCAGGGTGTGAGTTTGAGTTCATCAGGGAAATGAGATTTATGTATATACATAATTATCCTCATAAGCATTGAATTGGTTCTTTGAGTCAAAACATTGGATGTAACTTTCAGACAATATTTGATTGTTCCAATAATAATTACAACAATAAGTGTCATTAACCCATTAGCAATATTGATCTAATCCAAGATCCTATTCCAGAAGGCAGCCAAAAAAAAACATCAAGAAAAGGGGAGTGTGACATAGGGGGCAGTTGAAGCCATGCAGCCTTTTGGTGGACTTGTTCGAGGTCTTGCTCTGCTTCATCTGAAGTATTCACCCAGGTACAAGATGTATTAGCCATTGCACAAACTCCTTCTTGCTGGGCTAACAGAAAGTCAAGGACAATTCTATCACCTAATACAACTTTAACAAGAGAGTTTAAAGATTTCTGTTGGGCTTCTATGCTATCAGCTAGTTCATTAGTTATTTGTAGCATAGTAGCAGATAAATTGTGAATGAATTTCTCAAGCTCAGGGATGCTTACAAGTGGTAGAAGACCTCAAAGGAATACCCATACATCCATTATAGCATTCTCATAATTTTTTTTTGTACTGAGGAAAGAGTTTTAGGTTACTGGTTCAATAAACACTTTCATCACAGGAATTAATATTTAAAGGAACCTCTACAAGGCCTAAAGTACATTGGGCCATCATGTTCCATTCATCTAGGCAGGGTAATATCCAAGCATAGGGTTCATTACTTGGGTTTGGTCTTTTTTTTAGTGGGATGCTCCAATCCTCCACATGAAAATATATATCCATAAGGAGCGCAGATCATGTTATTTCTGGTATAATTGTGTGGGAAAGGAATGTTTTGATTAACCTGCTCAAGCCAATGTTCTATTAAACAATTGTTGCAAATAGATACCTGTTCCTATTTTAGAGGGTTCCAGAGTCTAGTACGAAGTGGGGATGAGTCATTCTTTATGCAGTCAGATAATTCCTTTGTCTTACTTGGTAAAATCCCAACGTATCTAGGGAATTCTCCATGTTAGCATGAATAGCTAATTTGGCAAACATGAACACCTCTGCATTTTACAAAACAAGCTCTCAAGCATTCCACGACCTGGTTGGGTGTTATGGATTGGGTTAAATTAAAGCATGATACCTAAGATTGGGCTGACAATCCAGGAGGATGCCATAGTCTAACATGTATAGCTTGCTTAAAGATGATGTTGAGGTTAACAGTAGCATTGGTTCAAAACCCCACTACCATCAAGTCAATTCTGACTCATAGCCACCCTGTAGGTCAGAATAGACTTGACAGCAATGGGTTTGTACTGGATATAAAATTATAATTCAATATAGGGGACACTAATGAATCTGAATTTTGATGTCCAGATTTTGGAATCTGATGCCAAATTCGGCAGTCGGTCAAATACTGGCACTAGCCACTGCTTGGGATAATCTGACGAAGGCATTTTCCTGCCATGCATTAGTGAGAGTCATGATATACAATAAGAGGATTCCTGAGATAGGCTTCTTAATGGCAGAAGACAAACCAAAAATAGTATAACCAGGCAAATGTCATAAAAATAATGGTTGTAATGAAACAAGGTCCTCCTTCAGTTATTTGCATGGGAAAAAGAGGATATTAAAACAGGCAATAATGCCAACAAAATGTAGAACTACAATCAACAACAGAATAGCTAAGAGTATGAACAAAGTGCAAAAATATCAATGGCCTGCATGGAAAGCTCTTACCAATTAATAAACCCAAGTTTGTAAAATAAGGCAACTTGAAATGCAATAAGTATTAAACAAAGCCCAACAACTTCAATAGCTTGCATGAAGTCTTGTCCCATGATTTTGGGAGGAACTATCTGCTTCTGAAGTCATCTGCCCTGGCCACAAGGGCATTTGAACTTCAACTTTAGCCCCTCTCTAGGATGAACAGTCCAGGTAGAAGCTCTGGTCTTCTTCAGTGGAGACAGCGGAATCCAAGTCTTAACACCCTGTAATTTAGTGGCACAAGCGTTAGTGAGAAGGACCAGGTATGGTCCTTTCCAGTGAGGCTCTAGAGAGTCTTTTAAGTGATGTCTTTTCCAATAGACATAATCTCCAGGTTTAACAGGAGGTAAATGGGATAAATCTACTTTCTGATTATCAAAAGTGCTCTTATTTGTGAGGAATACTACTTAGGGTACTGGTCTAAGGACTGACAATATTTCATCAGGTTGGTTTGAATTAAATTATAGTCAGTCCAGGCTGACCAATAAGGGAGGGCCATAGGCCACCCAGCAATAATTTTTTGTGGAATCAATTTGTGGGGCTCAAATGGAGTAGATCTTAAATTCAAAAGGATGAGAGGGAGTACTTGAACCCATGACAAGTGTAAAGATGTGGAAAGTTTGGCTAACTGAGTTTTTATGATTCTGTTGGTCCTGTCCACAAGGCTTGATGATTTAAGATGATAAGGACAATGGAGTCTTTGAAAAATAGGGAAAATTTTACATATTTGCTTGATTACTTGTCCAGTAAAATGGGTTTCTCAGTCACTGCAGAGAGTTTTAGGAGTTCCCCAAGTGGGAATAATATTTTCAAAAAGTTTCCTTGCTACAAAGGTTGCAGTGGCCCAATGACTGGGAGAGGCTTCCATCCAATGGGAAAATCTACAAATCATTAGTAATACAAATTTATAACCATTGGAATGTAGAAATTGAATAAAATCAATTTGCGATTCAAGCACAGGCCCTGAGGGTAAGGATATCTTCCAAGTGGGACTTGATAAGGTTTGCCTGAGTTAAATTGTGAACAAATAGAACAATTTGAAGTAAATAGCCTGCTGCTTCAACGAAGTGCCCCCACCAGTATTTTTATAATGTCTCCATCATTTCATCTCTTCCCAAATGGGAGTTCATGTGTAATGCCTTCATCATGGGAATTTGGAGAGATTTGGGAAGGACGAGCAGGTGATTGGGTCCCATCCATATCTTTGAAGTAGATTCTTGGAAGCAATCATCTTTTTTCCACATATCAGTTTCATCTTTTGAAGCTAATCTCTGATTTACAAAAAGGTGTTCAAAAGAAATTCTGCCTGGAGTACAGTCATCTTCTATGAGTAATTGAGAAGGATAATAAGAAGGATCCTTTTTATCATGATCATGAGATAAAGTGCCTCAAATTACAGGAGCTAAAATATTATGTTGAGAACAGGTAGGACAAAGAGAAACAATGTGTTCTGTAGCTCCAGAAAATTCATCTGACCAAGACTTTTGTAATAATCATCTCATCTTGTCCTAAATATGCCTGTTCATGTAAATTTTGAATCATGACAACATGCGAAAATGTTGGTAGGATAATGGTATTATCAGGCCCTATTCACAACTTTGTTACTGGGTTTTGGTAGAAGCCAGCTTTTCCCCAAGTCTCAGTTTCATCCTTTGGGGCTATTTGCTGGTGCCTGAAAAGAGGCTCTAAAACTGCATGAATGTCATGATTGTATTTCGTGGTTTTTGGTGAATTATATTCCTCCTTTTCATCACGATTGAGGTTAGAAACATTGCAATTTTGGATGAAGACATTGTGGGGTGCATTTAAAGCAAGAAGCCATTGAGAAGCAGCTGGTTTGGCTGTGCTATTGGCTATGTTGTTTCCCTTAATTTCCTGTTTGGGGTATCCCTTTAGGTTGATGGGCTTGTATTTTAATCACAGCGATCTCAGAGGGAAGCAAAATGGCTTCTAAGAGGTCTGCCACTAAAAGACCACTTTTAATTTGAGTCCCTGAAGAGGTGAGTAATCCCCTCTGTTTCCATAACATGCTAAACTCATGAGTAACCTTGAATCCATACCTGAAGTCCTTGTAAATATTTATTGATCATTCAGAAGCCAATTTGCAAGCCCTCATGAGTGAGATTAATTCAACTTGCTGAGCCAAACTAACTTCATGGAGGGAACTGCTTTCAAGAACTCAGTGGAAACGGTGACAGTGTATCCTCCCTGGTAATTATAACTGGGGGTCGGGTCTCAAATATAACCCATCTACCAATAGAACCAGATCTGGGTTAACAAGAGGAGTCTCCTGTAAATCTCTCCTGGGGACAAAAGTTGTTCTCTTAAATCTGAACAGTCACGAGAGGGATGGTTATCATCATTAGGGAGGGGAAAAGAGTGGTAGGATTTAAACAGGCTACAGTATGTAGCCAAATGTTAGAGGCAGAGGAGGAGGACCTTGTAAGAAGTCAGTCTGCTAGCTGACAAACAATGTGTTAAAGTGGAGCTTAAAATAGCAGATACTGCATGAGGACCATAAATACACAGGAAATTTCCTAAAACTATATCTGCTGTTGAAAACCCTGGTGGCATAGTGGTTAAGAGTTCAGCTGCTAGCCAAAAGGTCGGCAGTTTGAATCCCCCAGGCACTCCTTGGAAACCCTATGGGGCAATTCTACTCTGTCCTATAGGGTTGCTATGAGTCAGAATCAACTCGACGGGTTTGGTTTGGGTTTTATATCTGCTGTTGTTCCCACTAGTCGGGCAATGGCAGCAACTGCTCTAAGGCAAGGAGGATAACCACTGGCAACTAAATCTAGTTGGAGGCTATAGTAGCCAACTGGTCTCTGTTGTCTTCCGTGTTTCTGAGTGAGGACCCCTAAGGCATTCTCATATACCTCATGAACAAAAAGTGAAAAATACAAATTATAATTAGGGAATCCTAAGGTCAGTATGTTGATTAGTGATTCTTTTAGTTTTAATATGAACTCTTTACCATTCTTTGAAAATTGAAAAGGATCAAGCTCTGAAACCTTTAAGTATTGATACAATGGTTGTGCCAGCAGTTAAAATTTGGTATCCAAGTTCAGCAATATCCATGAAGTTCTAAAAACCCTCTCAATTGTTATCTTTGTGTTAGGGACAGGAAAAGCTAAGATGGTTTCCTTTCTTGTGGGATCAGTAGTGATCCCCTTTGCTGAGATTATATGTTTTAAATATTTAACTGTCTCTGGGCCAATTGCAATTTCTCTTTAGAGGGTTTGTGCTCACCACTGGCCAAATAGTTCAATAAGAGAATGTTGTCTTCAAGACAAGCTTGCTGAGAGTTAGAGCAGACGAGTAAGTCATCTATATATTGTAATATTGTAGATCTGTGGGCAAATTGCACAGGCTGCAAATCTGCATGTAAAATCTGAGAAAGCTAAGTGGGAGATTCAGTGAAGCCTTGAGGCATCACAGTCCAGGTATACTCCTGGTCACCCCAAGTAAAGGCAAACAAATATTAGCTATCAAGATGTACGGAAAAAAAAAACCCAAATCCATTGCCATCGAGTTGATTCTGACTCATAGCAACCCTATAGGACAGAGTAGACCTACCCCATACGGTTTCTAAGGAATGCCTGGTGGATTCGAACTGCGGACCTTGTGGCTAGCAGCCATAGCTCTTAACCACTACACCACCAGGGCTTCTGTCAAGATGTACCAGGATACTAAAAAAGCACTTCACTAATTGACAACTGTAAAAGAAGTAGCCTCAGATGGGACGTTACAAAGGAGCAAATGTGGATTGGGGACTACGGGGAATCTAGGGATGTCAATGTGGTTAATGGCATGCAAGTCTTGCACAAACTTCCATCTCTGGTTGTGGGGCTATTTTACTGGGAAAACAGCGGTAGTGCAAGGGCTAGTGCAAGGAATAATTAAACCCTTAGCAAGGAAATCTTGGATTATAGGAACAAGCCCTCCCTTTGCTTCCTTTTTTAAGAGGTAGTGAGAAGTTTTAGCAAAGGCATGAAGGTATCAATTTGAATCTTAATGGGATCTGCAGACTGTATCCAGCCAACATCTGGAGAGGTGGAGGCCCAGAGAGTTTCTGCCACTAAGGAAATCAGTCTAAATGAGTGGGTGGGGCAATAGACTCACATACCTGCAGGAGAATATAAGTGCTTGTAAATAGCAAAAAGCTTCTTTTTTTAGATCTTCTCAACTTTGTGATGGTTGCTAGGGAGCTCTAATAACATCTCCTCTTGTTCACTAAATTGTATATAACAATTCCATTTAAATAACAAATCTTTTCTTTTTTTTATCATTACTGAGTAAAAAGGGTTATAAATCCTCTACAGGACCAAGGGATATGACAACAGGTTTGTTGTTGTTGTTAGGTGCCATCGAGTTGGTTCTGACTCATAGCGACCCTATGCACAACAGAACGAAACACTACCCGGTCCTGCGCCATTCTTACAATCGTTGTTATGCTTGAGCTCATTGTTACAGCCACTGTGTCAATCCACCTCGTTGAGGCTCTTCCTCTTTTCCACTGACCCTGTACTCTGCCAAGCATGATGTCCTTCTCCAGGGACTGATCCCTCCTGACAACATGTCCAAAGTATGTAAGACACAGTCTCGCCATCCTTGCTTCTAAGGAGCATTCTGGTTGTACTTCTTCCAAGAGAGACCTGTTAGTTCTTTTGGCAGTCCATGGTATATTCAATATTCTTCACCAACACCACAATTCAAAGGCATCAACTCTTCTTCGGTCTTCCTTATTCATTGTCCAGCTTTCACATGCATATGATGCTATTGAAAATACCATGGCTTGTGTCAGGCACACCTTAGTCTTCAGGGTGACATCTTTGCTCTTCAACACTTTAAAGAGGTCCTTTGCAGCAGATTTGCCCAATGCAATGCGTCTTTTGATTTCTTGACTACTGCTTCCATGGCCATTGATTGTGGATCCAAGTAAAATGAAATCCTTGACAACTTCGATCTTTTCTCTGTTTATCATGATGTTGCTCATTGGTCCAGTTGTGAGGATTTTTGTTTTCTTTATGTTGAGGTGTAGTCCATACTGAAGGCTGTGGTCTTTGATCTTCATTAGTAAGTGCTTCAAGTCCTCTTCACTTTCAGCAAGCAAGGTTGTGTCATCTGCATAACGCAGGTTGTTAATGAGTCTTCCTCCAATCCTGATGCCCCATTCTTCTTCATATAGTCCAGCTTCTCGTATTATTTGATCAGCATACAGATTAAATAGGTATGGTGAAAGAATACAACCCTGACTCACACTTTTCCTGACTTTAAACAAATCAGTATCCCCTTGTTCTGTCCGAACAACCACCTCTTGATCTATGTAAAGGTTCCTCATGAGCACAATTACGTGTTCTGGAATTCCCATTCTTCGCAGTGTTATCCATAGTTTGTTATGATCCACACAGTCAAATGCCTTTGCATAATCAATAAAACACAGGTAAACATCCTTCTGGTATTCTCTGCTTTCAGCCAGGATCCATCTGACATCAGCAGTGATATCCCTGGTTCCACGTCCTCTTCTGAAACCAGCCTGAATTTCTGGCAGTTCCCTGTCGATATACTGCTGCAGCCATTTTTGAATGATCTCCAGCAAAATTTTGCTTGCGTGTGATGTTAATGATGTTGTTGTATAATTTCCACATTCGGTTGGATCACCTCTCTTGGGAATAGGCATAAATATGGATCTCTTCCAGTCAGTTCGGCAGGAAGCTGTCTCCCGTATTTCTTGGCATAGACAAGTGAGCACCTCCAGCGCTGCATCTGTCTGTTGAAACATCTCAATTGATATTCCATCAATTCCTGGAGCCTTGTTTTCTCCAATGTCTTCAGAGCAGCTAGGACTTCTTCCTTCAGTACAATCAGTTCCTGATCATATGCCATGTCTTGAAATGGTTGAACATCGACTAATTCTTTTTGGTATAATGACTCTGTGTATTCCTTCCATCTTTTTTTGATGCTTCCTGCATCATTTAATATTTTCCCCATGGAATCCTTCACTATTGCAACTCGAGGCTTGAATTTTTCTTCAGCTCTTTCAGCTTGAGAAACGCCGAGCATGTTCTTCCCTTTTGGTTTTCCATCTCCAGCTCTTTGCACATGTCATTATAATACTTTGTCATCTCGAGAGGCCCTTTGAAATCTTCTGTTCAGTTCTTTTACTTCATCAATTCTTGCTTTTGCTTTAGCTGCTCAACGCTCAAGAGCAAGTTTCAGAGTCTCCTCTAACATCCATCTTGTCTTTTCTTTCTTTCCTGCCTTTTCAGTGACCTCTTGCTTTCTTCATGGATGATGTCCTTGATGTCATTCCACAACTTGTCTGGTCTTCGGTCACTAGTGTTCAATGCGTCAAATCTCTTCTTCAGGTGGTCTCTAAATTCAGGTAGGATATACTCAAGGTCATATTTTGGCTCTCGTGGACCCCCTCTGATTTTCTTCAGTTTCAGCTTGTGCTTGCGTATGAGCAATTGGTGGTCTGTTCCACAGTCGGCCGCTGACTTTGTTCAAACTGATGATATTGAGCTTTTCCATCATCTCTTTCCACAGATGTAGTCAATTTGATATCTGTGTGTTCCATCTGGTGAGTTCCATGTGTATAGTCGCTGTTTATGTTGGTGAAAGAAGGTATTTGCAATGAAGAAGTCATTGGTCTTGCAAAATTCTATCATTCGATCTCCGGCATTGTTTCTGTCACCAAGGCCATATTTTCCAACTACTGGTCCTTCTTCTTTGTTTCCAACTTCTGCATTCCAATCATCAGTAATTATCAACGCATCTTGATTGCATGTTCTATCAATTTCAGACTGCAGCAGCTGATAAAAATCTTCTATTTCTTCATCTTTGGCCCTAGTGGTTGGTGGGTAAATTTGGATAATAGTCATATTAACTGGTCTTTCTTGTAGGTGTATGAGTATTATCCTATCACTGATAGCATTGTACTTCAGGATAGATCTTGAAACATTCTTTTTGACAATGAATGCAACACCATTCCTCTTTGAGTTGTCATTCCCAGCATAATAGACTATATGATTGCCCTATTCAAAATGGCCAATACCAGTCCATTTCAGCTCACTAATGCCTAGGATATCAATGTTTATGCGTTCCATTTCATTTTTGACATTTTCCAATTTTCCTAGATTCATACTTCGTACATTCCAGGTTCTGATTATTAATGGATGTTTGCAGCTGTTTCCTCTCATTTTGAGTCTTGCCACATCAGCAAGTGAAGGTCCCAAAAGCTTTACTCCATCCACATCATTAATGTCGACTCTACTTTGAGGAGGCAGCTCTTCCCCAGTCATCTTTTGAGTGCCTTCCAAACTGGGGGGCTCATCTTTCAGCAGTATATTAGACAATGTTCCGCTGCCATTCATAAGGTTTTCCCTGGCTAATGCTTTTCAGAAGTAGACTGCCGGGTCCTTCTTCCTAGTCTGACTTAGTCTGGAAGCTCAGCTGAAACCTGTCCTCCATGGGTGATCCTGCTGGTATCTGAATACCGGTGGCATATCTTCCAGCATCACAGCAACACACAAGCCCCCACGGTACGACAAACTGACAGACACGTGGGGGGACAACAGGTTTAGCATGGATTAAAGTCTGCTTTTTATTAGCAACCAGAACTCTGGACGTTTTGGTACTCCACGGCAGAGTCGTCTGTAAGACATATGGGGTTTATTGCTGACAGGGTGGTACCTGTGTCAATTAAGAATATGCAGCATTTTCCATTAACTTTAATAATCATTTTTCCTTGAGAATGTATAGCCACCATTGGAAAAGCCCCCGTATTGTCCCTGGAGCCCCTTCATTTCAGTTTAGGTTGGGCTTTGGGGAACTGTTCAATTTAATTTTTAATTTTATACAACCTTTCTTAAAATGTCCAGACTTCTTAAAATAGTAGCAGACAATAGTTCTGGACTCATTATTTCTTGGGATTTTCTTTTGGCCTTGGGTTTGTAGCTGCTACAACTTCAGTGTCATTAATTTGTTAGCTTGTGTGGTAGTTCTAATGCCTGTTTCTTTTTTTCTAATTGTCATGGATTGAATTGTGTCCCCCCCAAAAATGTGTGTCAACTTGGCTAGTCTATGATTCCCAGTATTGTGTGATTGTCACCTGATGTGATTTTCCTATGTGTTGTAAATCCTACCTCTATAATGTTAATGAGGTGGGGTTAGTGACAGTTATATTAATGAGCCAGGACTCAATCTACACTATTAGGTTGTGTCTTAAGTCAGTCTCTTTCAAGATATAAAAGACAGACGTCAACAGAGAGACCTGGGTACCTCATACCACCAAGAAACAAGAGCCAAGAGTGGAGTGCATCCTTCAGGCCTGGGTTCCCTGTGCTGAGAAGCTCCTCCACCAGGAAAGATTGATAACAAGGACTTTCCCCAAGAGCTGACAGAGAAAGAAAGCCTCCCCCTGGAGCTGGCACCCTGAATTTGGACTTCTAGCCTCCTAGACTGTGAAAGAATAAATTTATCTTTGTTAAAGGTATCCGCTTGTGTTATTTCTGTTATAGCAGCACTGGATGACTAAGACACTAATGTTTCAGCTAACTTATAAGTCAGGTTAATTAATTCTGAGATGAGAGCAGTCTCTCAGTCTAATCTACAGAGTTTGACCAGGTCAGACAACTCTGGGAGTAGTCTATTTATAAATATAGAGTTAGTAGCTATCTCAGCTCTTTCTTCTTCCATAAGCAAACCAAAACGTTCAGCAAAAATTTTACTCAACCAATCTTGGTAATTGTAAATGCTTTCATCTTTTTCTTGTTTGCACCTTTAAGCCTTTTTCCAGTCTATTTTCTTGTGAAACACTTTGGGTATTGCATCTAAAATGTCTTTAGATATAGTCTTTGCCAATTTACTGTTTCAATTCCAGAAGTATTTGCTCCCATAGCTAAAGATCTTTCAAGGTTTCTCCGTCGGGCTTCTTTCATCCATAATTGGGCTTCCGCAGGTCATGCTAATATATATATTAATTGATATAAATCTGACAACCCAGGTTCATAGGTTTCTATTAGAATCCTGAATTCAGTCCTAAATTTTTAGGGTCTTCACATGGAGTGGGGGAATTCTTTTATTATAGCATGAAGCTTGGTTTTAGACCAAGGGGAAAAGGTCATTTGTGGAGGCTTGTTTGGGTTCTCCAGGTATTTTGTTTTAAAGAGCATTTCAGGAAGAACTGTAGTGATTGGTTTATCTAGTTGTTCTGTTGTAGCCTCTTCAGAATAAAAAGGGAATTCAGAGAGGGTGTTATTGGGGGAATAAGAAGGCAGAGATGGCTATAAAGAAGAGCCAGCCAGCAGAGGAGCAGAGGAAATGGAAGCATTTCCTTTTGTTGTTTATTCAATTTAGGAATCCTTTCTTGCATAGAAGACATTTTACTAGACGTTTATTTTCCTGATGTCTTTTAGAGATTTTCAGATACCAATAAAAATAGGGATCCTATTGCAGTTGCTGAATTTGGGAGCAATGTCTTTTCTAATTTACTGTGCAGAAAAACTAGTTTGTCCAGGATAAAAGAGCCCCCTCGCAGACATTGATTTTCTAGACTGTCATTCATAAAGGCATGCCAGCAATTCAAAAACATGCAAGTGCAAGGGCCAAAGTTTTTGTTCATATAAGCAGCTGGGGAGCCCAGAGGTGGCCCTTCTGAATCTCTGGAACTGGCGTTCCCCATTTTTTTGAAACAGTGAATCACACGTGCTACTTAAAACCTGAATGTGTACCAAGGCTGAAATTTGCAATGAAATCTGAATGTGCAATGAAGAAGAGTTCAAATTTAGTGAGTGAACCTTCTGGCTTTCCCTAGATCAGAGCAGAGTTTTATCAGGGATTTTCTGCTAGATATCAGCCTTGCCAAACCTAATGTGGCAACAAACTCATCAAAACATTCAGAACATAAACTGAAAAGGAAGGTACAAAAAGGAAAGCCAACAATAAATCCCAAAGAGCATCATGCAAGGAAGCAGGGCTCGATTCAAAAGGCTTTTTACCTGGGATGACTCCTAGGAATCCATGGAGATGGAAAGAAGGAAACTGTGCCAGTACCAAAGCTTCCAGGTCCTCAGTGTCCCAGGTGCTGCCAAAGAAAATGCACCTTCAGATCCCACTTCTGACACCAGAAATGTCAAATAGTAAAGAAAGAGTACTATGTTAAAATAAATTTATTGAAGGTTTGAGATAGTTCAGACTGGGGAAATACTAGCTCGCAAAAAAATGAAACCAAATGTTCCAAGGAACTGAAGTCAAATGTAACCCAAAGCCAGTGCCGTCGAGTCAATTCCGACTCATAGCGACATATTTATATAATGGAATAAATGACATAATACAATTTTTCTTATTGATTTTCAAACATTTAAAGAAGTGGGAGGCAGGATAATTTGAAGTGGGGATAATAATGTGATTGGCTTAAGGGAGATATGTGGGCTCTTTAGATTGGTTATTATTGAAAATTGCAGAGGTACATGACTATGGGGGTGTTTATAGGGTGGCTGCAAGACAATCACAGAACATTCTTTCTGAAGACATTCTGTTGAAATAGCATTCTCAAGCAAACCATTTCCTGGGGGTAGCTTGGGCAGGAGATTTCTGATGAGCCATTTGCATCAAGATCCTCTGGGAAAGTTCTGTCGACATCTCTTCTTAGTTCAATCACAGAGAAAAACATTTCCTTAGCTGCATGACCAAGTCTGTTCAAAGCTTAATGGTTCTGGGAAAGCAAGCACAATCTTAAGATGGAGTCAGGGCTCAGTCCCAGGCCAATCAGTTTGACAGAGACAAGTGCCTCGATTTTGGAGCTCTCAGGTAGCTGTTTCTTCTCATCTTCAGTCATGCCATATCAGCAAATGAAAGTCCCAAAAGCTTTACTCTGTCCATGTCATTAAGGTTGACTCTACTTTGAGGAGGAAGCTCTTACCCAATCATATGCTGAGTCAGTGTTTTCCAACCTGAGGGTCTTATCTTTCAGCATTATATCAGACAATGTTCTACTGTTATCCATAAGATTTTCACTGGCTAATTTCTCTTTGCAAATAGATTGTCAGGTCCTTCTTCCTAGTCTTTCTTAGTCTAGAAGCTCCGCTGAAACCTGTCCATCATGGGTGACCTTGCTGGCATTTGAAATACTGGTGGCATAGCTCCCAGCACCACAGAAACACCAAGCCACCACAGTACAACAAACTGACAGAAAAGTGGTGCAAAAAATATTGAATTTGTCAAGGATTTCATTTTACTTGGATCCACAATCAACACCCACAGAAGCAACAGTCAAGAAATCAAATGATGTATTTTATTGGGCACATATGTGGCAAAAGATCTCTTTAAGCTGTTAAAAAGCAAAGATGTCACTTTAAAGACTAAGGTGTGCCTGACTCAAGCCATGGTATTTTCAATAGCCTCATATGCATGTGAAAGCTGGTCAATGAATAAAGAATTGATACCTCTGAATTATGGTTTTGGTGAAGAATATTGAATATATCATGGACTGCCAGAAGAACAAAAAAATCTGTCTTGGAAGAAGTACAACTAGAATGCACCTTAGACGTGAGGATGGAGAGACTTCATCTCACTTACTTTGGACATGTTATCAGGAGAGACCAGTCCCTCGAGAAGGACATCATGCTTGGTAAACAGAAAGTCAGGTAAAAACAGGAAGACCCGCAATGAGATGGATTGACACAGTGGCTGCAACAATGGGCTCAAACATAGCAAGGATTGTGAGGATTGGATGGGACTGGGCAGTGTTTCCTCCTGTTGTACATAGGGCCGCCATGAGTCAGAATCGATTGGATGGCACCTAACAACAAACCACTCTCAGTTAGAAGATGCTTCAGTAGATGGTATCTAAGCTCCCCTCAGCCCTGTGAATGCCCCCATGGAATTCCCGTTCTCGTGCCTGCTCTACTCCCACTTGCTGCCTTGAAATTTGGCACTGCCATACCAGCCTTCCAAGCTCTGGCTCCCTTGTGGAACTGGTAGGCATTTTTCTCTGGTTGTTTCTCCCCAGCTGTAGTGCCTGTGTGAAGCATGGGCAAGAGCCTAGAAACCCCTTAAGGCAGAAGAGTGGGACCAGGGCATGGATCCTCACTACAGTTCAGTTAATCCCAAGCTCCAAGGCATTTTTGGTCTGCCTGTCATTGTTCAGTGAACTGTTCAGGTTGTTAATGAAGGGTAAGCTTCCTATGGGTTCCTACCATACCTGAAACAATATGCTCTCCTGAGATTTGGGAACACATAGAGCTTTGGAAAATATGAGTGTATTTTGGATGCAAAAGTGGGATGCTTCTAGGGGCAGATGCCAGGTTAAGGGGAGCTTGTTTGCCTTGGAGACACCCCCCCACGTTTCCCAGGCTGATTAGGTCACCATATGCCCAGACAGCTCTCAGCCAAAGAGAGATGTCTAAGGCCCTCTAAGGCCTACTCCTCACCTCCATCATCCTTCCCTTCTCCATCTTTCTGCCCTTCATTTTTCTACTTTGGCCTAGATCCTTCTAGAGAAAGCTAAACTGGAAGGGCCCTTAGAGATAATCTTTTAAGAACGCCTGGTAATTTTCACAAACAAACCAAAGGCTCAGACAGAGTAAGGGACTTCACCAAGGCCACACAGCATGTTAGTGGTATAGCTGTAACTAAGGCCTAGGGCTGAAGGTGGAAGGGTAGCTTCTAAAACAAAAAGGAAATCTTAGGTTAACTGGGGGGGGGGTGCAAAAAGGAGGTCAAGACCCATAACCTGGATTTTGTGGCCATACCTAGGGTTGGTCTGAAGGTTATCTGGTAGGCTTCTGGCACTGGTGCCCAAAGTATTGCTCAGAAACAGAAATGCCACCTCTAAGTAATTCTTTTGGCACACTTAATAAAATCCTAGTATAGGCAACGGCTTGTGGAATCAAGGCTCAGAGCAGACCCTGAGAGAGAAAACTCAAAGAAGGCAATTGAGAAAGCCCTCAATGACAGCTTTTGCAAACTACACAGTTTACAAAACCCTAACTGGTCTCCTTGCCTCCTTTGATATATTCTATAGACTGTTGTCATAACATGGAAAGCTGATTTTTTTCAGTCACAAACCCAGAAGCCACTCATGAATCCCCATTAACTTGGTGAGATTAGATCCAAGTTCCTAAGTGTCATGGATTGAATTGTGTCCCCCCAAAATGTGTCAACTTGGCTAGTCCATGATTCCCAGTATTTTGTGATTGTCCACCATTTTGTCATCTGAAATGATTATCCTATGTGTTGTAAATCCTACCTCTATGATGTTAATGAGGCGGGATTAGAGACGCTTATGTTAATGAGGAGGGACTCAATCTCAATTTATTTTGAGATATAAAAGAGAGAACTGAGCAGAGAGACAGAGTGACCTCATGCAACCAAGAATGAAGAACCAGGAGTGGAGTGAGTCCTTTGGACCAGGGTCCCTGTGCTGAGAAGTTCCTAGACCAGGGGAAGATTGACGAAAGGACCTTACCCCAGAGCTGAAAGAGAGAGAAAGCCTTCCCCTGGAGCTGGCACTCTGAATTTTTGGACCTTTAGCCTCCTAGACTGTGAGAGAATAAATTTCTCTTTGTTAAAGCCATCCACTTGTGGTATTTCTGTTACAGCTGTACTAGATAACTAGGACACCAAGCATACCATTTAACTTCCCAGGATATGTTCTGAAGCTCATCTTCTCCCACCATACCCTTACCTAATCCACTCACACATACCTTCTTCACTCACAACATATCATTCACACAATATCATTCACATTTCAAGCCTCCAAACCATTGTTCATGATGCTCCATCATTTGAAATACCTTTCTCTGCTTTGGAATTATCTGATTATCCTTCAGAGCTTAACTCAAAGATGGCCTTCTGTAAATTTTTTTTTAATAATAGCTTTACTGAGACAATTCATATACCATTCAATTCACCCATTTAAAGTGTACAGTGAAATGGTTTTGGGAGATGCAGCCAAGATGGTGGAACAGACAGACGCTTCCAGTGAGCCCTTTTTACAACAAAGACCAAAAAAAAAATAAGTGAAATGAGCATATTTATGACAAGCTAGGAGCCCTGAGCATCAAAGACAAGCTTAGAAAACGAACTGAGGGGCAGGGGGAGGAAGACACGGTTCAGAAACGGAGAGGAGTTGCTGGACCTGAAGTGCTGGGAGCCCTCAGGCACCATTCCTGGGAGCAGCGCCAGGCTGGTACTAGCTTTCGGCCACAGTTTCCTTAGGGAGAAGCAGCGAGCCACACAGCCTACTCACACCTCCAGAGCCAGAGAAGAACGGTGCTCTCAGCAAAAGCTAAGTACTTCTGAATGTTTTAACAACTCCCCAAGCCGCTTCAGCTGCTGAATTCCCTGGGCCTGAGATAGGCCCTGTTGAGCACCTAGAGCCATCCCCCAGCCTTGGAAAAGGAAAAAAAAATTGCAATTCGCCAGCTCCACTAAGTGGGGGAGCTCAGGACAGAAGTGGCTCCTGTCCAGGCATAAATGGTCCATTGGTTTAGAATACCTTTCCCCTCTGCATGGACCTCTGTGGGCCTATTTCAGGAGAATAAGCCCTTGTTGGCAGGCTACAACTGTTTCGGCTGTGCGGTGGAGAGTTGTGTGTTTGATGTTTGACATTGCTTTGCCTATTAAATACGGTCCTCACCTACCCACATCAGGGGCCTAAGGACTGGTAGCTCCAGTCAGGTCACCCAGCCACCCTTGACAGGGGACCAAGGATAAATGGTACCTCCCAGGTCTTACAACCAAAAACATTTGGTGCCCATGCTCTGTCTGCAAAACCCACCTACCTGTACTCTCTGGGAATCAGGGACACACTTTCCTCAGAGACATGTGGGGGAAAATTCTCAGCCACCTGCCTTGTTCAGAGTGTGACCCCCTGCTGCAACCAGATAACAGTACCTACACAAATCACCCCTGTTTCTCTAAGACTGTAGGAAAAAAGAGAGGGTGGAGGGAACAGAGCAGGCTCTCTCATTAGGGGGAGAGTAATTGGGAATGTGTAGCAAGGTGTATATGGGTTTTTGTGTGAAAGACTGACTTGATTTGTAAACTTTCACTTAAAGCACAATAAAAAAAAATTTTTTAAAATATGAAGGTGAAATTAGGACATTTCCAGATAAACAGAAGTTTAGGGAACTGGTAAAAACCAAACCAAAACTACAAGAAATACTAAAGGGAGTTCTTTGGTTAGAAAATCAATACTATAAGGTATCAACCCAACACTAGAATACTGGGCAGAGCAATCAGAAGTCAACCTAGACAGGGAAACCAAAAAAACAAAACAAGATTAAAAAAAAAAACAACACTCAGAATAACATGGATGTTATCACGGAAAAGAAGACAACATGAAAACAATAAAGAGCGACTACGAAATGTAGTCATAGATCTTCCATATGGAGAGAAAGATAAGGTGATACAAAGAAATAAAACTTAGGTTTAAATTTAGAAAAATAGGGGTAAATAATAAGGTAAACACAAAGGAGACAAACAATCCTGCACATCAAAATAAAATACAAGAAAAAAATAGACTCGGCAGAAACAAAATCAACAACAACAAATATGGGGAAAGGACAATATCTAAAGATAATCTACTCAGCACATAAAATGAAGTGGGAAAAAGAAACTGTCAACAACACAAAAAAAAAGACATCAAATGACAGCACTAAATTCATACCTATCCATAATTACGCTGAATGTAAATGCACTAAATGTGCCAAGACAGAGACAGAGAGTGGTAGGGTAGATTAAAAAGAACGATCCGTCTATACACTGCCCACAAGAGACATGCCTCAGACTTAGAGACACAAACGAACTAAAACTCAAAGGATGGAAAAAATATATCAAGCAAACAACAATCAAAAAAGATCAGGATTGGCAATATTAATTTCTGACAAAATAGACTTTAAAGTTAAATCCATCATGAAGGATAAGGAAGGACACTATATAATGATTAAAGGGAGAATATACCAAGGGTTTTTTATACCAAGAAGATATGACCATATTGAATATTTATGCACCCAATGACAGGGCTGCAAGATACATAAAACAAACTCTATCAGCACTGAAAAGTGAGATAGACAGCTCCACAATAATAGTAGGAGACTAACACTCCACTTTTGGTGAAGGACAGAATATCCAGAAAGAAGCTTAATAAAGACATGAAAGACCTAAATGCCACGATAAACCCACTTGACCTCATAGACATATACAGAACACTCCACTAACAGCAGCCAAGTACACTTTCTTTTCTTGTGCACACAGAACATTCTCTAGAATAGACCACATATTAGGTCATAAAGCAAGCCTTAACAGTATCCAAAGCATTGAAATATTTCAAAGCATCTTCCCTGACCATAAGGCCATAAAAGTAGAAATCAATAACAGAAAAAGCAATGAAAAGAAATCAAACACTTGGAAACTGAACAATACCCTGCTCAAAAAAACACTGGATTATAGAACACATGAAGGAAATTCATAGAATCCAGTGAGAATAAAAATACTTCCTCTCAGAATCTTTGGGACACAGCAAAAGCAGTGCTCAGAGGTCAATTTATATCAATAAATCCAAGCATCCAAAAAGAAGAAAGGGCCCAAATCAAAGAATTATCCCTACAACTTGAACAAATAGAAAGAGAGCAACAAAAGAAACCCTCAGGCACCAGAAAAAAACAAATAACAAAAATTCGAGCTGAACTGAATGAAATAGAAAACAGAAAAACAATTGAAAGAATTAACAAGACCAAAAACTGGTTCTTTGAAAAAATTAACACAATTGATAAACCACTGGCCAAACTGACAAAAGAAAAACGGGAGAGGAAGCAAATAACCCGGATAAGAAATGAGATGGGAGATATTACAACAGAACAAAAACCCAACTGAAATTAAAATAATCATATCAAATTACTATGTAAAATTGTACTTTAACAAATTTGAAAACCTAGAAGAAATGGATAAACTCCTAGAAACACACTACCTACCTAAACTAACACAAACAGAGGTAGAACAACTAGATAGACCCATAAAAAAGAAGAGATTGAAGAGGTAATCAAAAAACTCCCAACAAAAAAGAAAGCCTTGGCCCAGATGGCTTCGATGAAGAGTTCTACCAGACTTTCAGAGAATAGTTAACACCACTACTACTAAAGATATTTCAGAGCATAGAAAAGGACGGAATACTCCCAAACTCATTTTTTTTTAATTAACTTTTATTGAGCTTCAAGTGAACGTTTACAAATCAAGTCAGACTGTCACATATAAGTTTATATACACCTTGCTCCGTACTCCCACTTGCTCTCCCCCTAATGAGCACCCGTTCCAGTCTCTCCTTTCGTGACAATTTTGCCAGCTTCCAACTCTCTCTATCCTCCCATTGCCCCTCCAGACAGGAGATGTCAACACAGTCTCTAGTATCCACCTGATATAATTAGCTCTCTCTTCATCAGCATCTCTCTCCTACCCACTGTCCAGTCCCTTTCATGTCTGATGAGTTGTCTTCGGGGATGGTTCCCGTCCTGTGCCAACAGAAGGTTTGGGGACCATGACCGCCAGGATTCCTCTAGTCTCAGTCAGACCATTAAGTATCGTCTTTTTATGAGAATTTGGGGTCTGCATCCCACTGATCTCCTGCTGCCTCAAGGGATCTCTGATGTGCTCCCTGTCAGGGCAGTCATCGGTTGTAGCCAGGCACCATCTAGTTCTCCTGGTCTCGGGATGATGTAAGTCTCTAGTTCATGTGGCCCTTTTTGTCTCTTGGGCTCTTAGTTGTCGTGTGACCTTGGTGTTCTTCATTCTCCTTTGATCCAGGTGGGTTGAGACCAATTGATGCATCTTAGATGGCCGCTTGTTAGCATTTAAGACCCCAGATGCCACATTTCAAAGTGGGATGCAGAATGTTTTCATAATAGAATTATTTTGCCAATTGACTTAGAAGTCCCCTTAAGCCATAGTCACCAAACCCCACCGTTGCTCCGCTGACCTTTGAAGTATTCAGTTTATCCCGGAAACTTCTTTGCTTTTGGTCCAGTCCAGTCCAGTTGAACTGACCTTCCATGTATTGAGTATTGTCCTTCCCTTCACCTAAAGCAGTTTATCTACAAATTAATCAGTAAAAAACCCTCTCCCACCCTCCCTCCCTCCCCCCCTCGTAACCACAAAAGTATGTGTTCTTCTCAGTTTATACTATTTCTCAAGATCTTATAGTAGTGGTCTTATACAATATTTGTCCTTTTGTCTCTGACTAATTTCGCTCAGCATAATGCCTTCCAGGTTCCTCCACATTATGAAATGTTTCACAGATTTGTCACTGTTCTTTATCGATGCGTAGTATTCCATTGTGTGAATATACCACAATTTATTTAACCATTCATCCTTTGATGGACATCTTGGTTGCTTCCAGCTTTTTGCTATTGTAAACAGAGCTGCAATAAACATGGGTGTGCATATATCTGTTTGTGTGAAGGCTCTTGTATCTCTAGGGTATATTCCGAGGAGTGGGATTTCTGGGTTGTATGGTAGTTCTATTTCTAACTGTTTAAGATAATGCCAAATAGATTTCCAAAGTGGTTGTACCATTTTACATTCCCACCAGCAGTGTATAAGAGTTCCAATCTCTCCGCAGCCTCCCCAACATTTATTATTTTGTGTTTTTTGGATTAATGCCAGCCTTGTTGGAGTGAGATGGAATCTCATTGTGGTTTTAATTTGCATTTCTCTAATGGCTAATGATCGAGAGCATTTTCTCATGTATCTGTTAGCTGCTTGAATCTCTTCGTTAGTGAAGTGTGTGTTCATATCTTTTGCCCACTTCTTGATTGGGTTGTTTGTCTTTTTGTGGTTGAGTTTTGACAGAATCATATAGATTTTAGAGATCAGGCCCTGGTCGGAGATGTCATAGCTGAAAATTCTTTCCCAGTCTGTAGGTGGTCTTTTTACTCTTTTGGTGAAGTCTTTAGATGAGCATTAGGTGTTTGATTTTTAGGAGCTCCCAGTTATCTGGTTTCTCTTCGTCATTTTTGGTAATGTTTTGTATTCTGTTTATGCCTTGTATTAGGGCTCCTAAGGTTGTCCCTATTTTTTCTTCCATGATCTTTATCGTTTTAGTCTTTATGTTTAGGTCTTTGATCCACTTGGAGTTAGTTTTTGTGCTTGGTGTGAGGTATGGGTCCTGTTTCATTTTTTTGCCAATGGATATCCCGTTATGCCAGCACCATTTGTTGAAAAGACTATCTTTTCCCCAATTAACTGACACTGGGCCTTTGTCAAATATCAGCTGCTCATATGTGGATGGATTTATATCTAGGTTCTCAATTCTGTTCCACTGGTCTATGTGTCTGTTGTTGTACCAGTACCAGGCTGTTTTGACTACTGTGGCTGTATAAAAGGTTCTGAAATCAGGTACAGTGAGGCCTCCCACTTTCTTCTTCTTTTTCAGTAATGCTTTGCTTATCCGAGGCTTCTTTCCCTTCCATATGAAGTTGGGGATTTGTTTCTCTATCACATTAAAAAATGACATTGGAATTTGGATCGGAAGTGTATTGTATGTATAGATGGCTTTTGGTAGAATAGACATTTTTATTATGTTAAGTTTTCCTATCCATGAGCAAGGTATGTTTTTCCACTTAAGTATGTCCTTTTTACTTTCTTGTAGTAGTGCTTTGTAGTTTTCTTTGTATAGGTCTTTTACATCTTCGGTAAGATTTATTCCTAAGTATTTTATCTTCTTGGGGGCTACTGTGAATGGTATTCATATGGTGATTTCTTCTTCGATGTTCTTTTTGTTGATGTAGAGGAATCCAAGTGATTTTTGTATGTTTATCTTATAACCTGAGACTCTGCCAAACTCTTCTATTAGTTTCAGTAGTTTTCTGGAGGATTCCTTAGGGTTTTCTGTGTATAAGATCATGTCATCTGCAAATAGAGATAATTTTACTTCCTCCTTGCCAATCTGGATGCCCTTTATTTCTTTGTCTAGCCTAATTGCTCTGGCTAGGACTTGTAGCACAATGTTGAATAAGAGCGGTGATAAAGGGCATCCTTGTCTGGTTCCTGTTCTCAAGGGAAATGCTTTCAGGCTCTCTCCATTTAGAGTGATGTTGGCTGTTAGCTTTGTATAGATGCCCTTTATTATGTTGAGAAATTTTCCTTCAATTCCTATTTTGTTGAGAGTTTTTATCATAAATGGGTGTTGGACTTTGTCAAATGCCTTTTCTGTATCAATTGATAAGATCATGTGGTTTTTGTCTTTTGTTTTATTTATATGGTGGATTACATTAATGGTTTTTCTAATATTAAACCAGCCTTGCATACCTGATATAAATCCCCCTTGGTTGTGGTGAATTACTTTTTGATATGTTGTTGGATTCTATTGGCTAGAATTTGGTTGAGGATTTTTGCATCTATGTTCATGAGGGATATAGGTCTGTAATTTTCTTTTCTTGTGATGTCTTTACCTGGTTTTGGTATCAGGGAGATGGTGGCTTCATAGAATGAGTTGGGTAGTATTCTGTCATTTTCCATGCTTTGAAATACCTTTAGTAGTAGTGGTGTTAACTCTTCTCTGAAAGTTTGGTAGAACTCTGCCGTGAAGCCGTCCGGGCCAGGGCTTTTTTTTGTTGGGAGTTTTTTGATTACCGTTTCAATCTCTTTTTTTTGTTATGGGTTTATTTAGTTGTTCTACTTCTGATTGTGTTAGTTTAGGTAGGTAGTGTTTTTGCAGGAATTCATCCATTTCTTCTAGGTTTGCAAATTTGTTAGAATACAATTTTTTTAATAAACTGTTATGATTCTTTTAATTTCAGTTGGGTCTGTTGTGATGTGGCCCATCTCGTTTCTTATTCGGGTTATTTGTTTCCTTTCCTGTATTTCTTTAGTCAGTCTGGCCAATGGTTTATCAATTCTGTTAATTTTTTCGAAGAACCAGCTTTTGGCTTTGTTAATTCTTTCAATTGTTGTTCTGTTCTCTAATTCATTTAGTTCAGCTCTAATTTTTATTATTTGTTTTCTTCGGGTGCCTGATGGATTCTTTTGTTGCTCACTTTCTATTTGTTCAAGATGTAGGGACAGTTCTCTGATTTTGGCTTTTTCTTCTTTTTGTATGTGTGCATTTATTGATATAAATTGGCCTCTGAGCACTGCTTTTGCTGTGTCCCAGAGGTTTTGATAGGAAGTATTTTCATTCTCGTTGCATTCTATGAATTTCCTTATTCCCTCCTTGATGTCTTCTATAACCCAGTCTTTTTTCAGGAGGGTATTGTTCAGTTTCCAAGTATTTGATTTCTTTTCCCTAATTTTTCTGGAATTGATTTCCACTTTTATGGCCTTGTGGTCTGAGAAGATGGTTTGTAATATTTTGATGTTTTGGATTCTGCAAAGGTTTGTTTTATGACCTAACTTTACATGGTCTATTCTAGAGAATGTTCCATGTGCGCTAGAAAAAAAAGTATACTTTGCAGCAGTTGGGTGGAGAGTTCTGTATAAGTCAATGAGGTCAAGTTGGTTGATTGTTGTAATTAGGTCTTCCGTGTCTCTATTGAGCTTCTTAATGGATGTCCTGTCCTTCTCCAAAAGTGGTGTGTTGAAGTCTCCTACTATAATTGTGGAGGTGTCTATCTCACTTTTCAGTTCTGTTAAAATTTGATTTATGTATCTTGCAGCCCTGTCATTGGGTGCATAAATAAAATTTAATATGGTTATATCTTCCTGGTCAATTGTCCCTTTTATCATTATGTAGTGTCCTTCTTTATCCTTTGTGATGGATTTAAGTTTAAAGTCTATTTTGTCAGAAATTAATATTGCTACTCCTCTTCTTTTTTGCTTACTGTTTGCTTGATATATTTTTTTCCATCCTTTGAGTTTTAGTTTGTTTGTGTCTCTAAGGTGTGTCTCTTGTAGGCAGCATATAGACGGATCGTGTTTCTTTATCCAGTCTGAGACTCTCTGTCTCTTTATTGGTGCATTTAGTCCATTTTCATTCAATGTAATTATAGATAAGTAAGTGTTTAGTGTTGTCATTTTGATGCCTTTTTATGTGTGTTGTTGACAATTTCATTTTTCCACTTACTCTTTTGTGCTGAGACGTTTTTCTTTGTAAATTGTGAGATCCTCATTTTCATTGTATTTGACTTTATGTTTGCTGAGTCGTTACGTTTTTCTTGGTTTTTATTTTGAGTTAAGGAGTTGTTATACTCCTTTATGGTTACCTTAATATTTACCCCTATTTTTCTAAGTAAAAACCTAACTTCTGTTGTCCTATATCGCCTTGCATCCCTCTCCATATGGCAGTTCTATGCCACCTGTATTTAGTCCCTCTTTTTGATTATTGTGATCTTTTACATATTGACTTCAATGATTCCCTGTTATGAGCATTTTTTTAATTAATCTTAATTTGTTTTTGCGATTTCCCTATTTGAGTTGATATCAGGACGTTCTGTTCTATGACCTTGTGTTGTGCTGGTATCTGATATTATTGTTTTTCTGAGCAAACAATTTCCTTCACTATTTCTTGTAGCTTTGGTTTGGTTTTTGCAAATTCTCTAAGCTTGTGTTTATCTGTAAATATCTTAATTTCACCTTCATATTTCAGAGAGAGTTTTGCTGGATATATGATCCTTGGCTGGCAGTTTTTCTCCTTCAGTGCTCTGTATATGTCGTCCCATTGCCTTCTTGCCTGCATGGTTTCTGCTGAGTAGTCTGAACTTATTCTTATTGATTCTCCCTTGAAGGAGACCTTTCTTTTCTCCCTGGCTGCTTTTAAAATTTTCTGTTTGTCTTTGGTTTTGGCAAGTTTGATGATAATATGTCTTGGTGTTTTTCTTTTTGGATCAATCTTAAATGGGGTTCGACGAGCATCTTGGATAGATATCCTTTCGTCTTTCATGATGTCAGGGAAGTTTTCTGTCAGCAGATCTTCAACTATTATCTCTGTGTTTTCTGTCCTCCCTCCCTGTTCTGGGACTCCAATCACACGCAAATTATCCTTCTTGATAGAGTCCCACATGATTCTCAGGGCTTCCTCATTTGTTTTAATTCTTCTATCTGATTTTTTTTCGGCTATGTTTGTGTTAATTCCCTGGTCCTCCAGATTTCCCACTCTGCATTCTAATTGCTCGAGTCTGCTCCTCTGACTTCCTATTGTGTTGTCTAATTCTGTAATTTCATTGTTAATCCTTTGGGTTTCTGCATGCTGTCTGTCTATGGATTCTTGCAACTTATTAATTTTTCCACTATGTTCTTGAATAATCTTTTTGAGTTCTTGAACTGTTTTATCAGTGTGTTCCTTGGCTTTTTCTGCAGTTTGCCTTATTTCATTTCTGAGGTCATCCCTGATGCCTTGAAGCATTCTGTAAATTAGTTTTTTGTATTCTGTACCTGATAATTCCAGGATTGTATCTTCATTTGGGAAAGATTTTGATTCTTTTGTTTGGGGGGTTGTAGAAGCTGTTCCAAACTCATTTTATGAAGCCACCATATCCCTGATACTAAAACCAGGTAAAGACACCACAAGAAAAGAACATTTCAGACCTATATCTCTCCTGAACTTAGATGCCAAACTACTCAACAAAATTCTAGGCAATAGAATTCAACAACATGTCAAAAAAAAAATGCACCGTGACCAAGCAGAACTCATGCCAGGTGTGCAAGGATGGTTCAACATTAGAAAAACAATTAATGTAATCCATCATATAAATAAAATAAAAGACAAGAACCACACAATCTTATCAATTGATGCAGAAAAGGCATTTGACAAAGTTCAACACCCATTCATGATAAGAACTCTCAGCAAAATAGAAATAGAAGGAAAATTCCTCAACATAATAAAGGGCATTTATACAAAGCCAACGGCCAACATCATCCTAAATGGAGACAGTCTGAAACCATTCCCCTTGAGATCAGGAACCAGACAAGGATGTCCTTTATCTCTGCTCTTATTCAACATTGTGCTGGAGGTCCTAGACAGGACAAATAGGCTAGATAAAGAAAAAAAGTTCATCCAGATTGGCAAGGAAAATTAAAATTATCTTTATTCCAGATGACATGATCTTATACACACAAAACCCCAAGGAATTCTCGAGAAAACTACTGAAACTAATAAGAGAGTTCAGCAGAGTATCGGGATACAAGATAAACTTACAAAAATCAGTTGGATTAATCTACACCAACAAAAAGAACATCGAAGAGGAAATCACCAAATCAATACCATTTACAGTAGCCCCCAAGAAGATAAAATACTTAGGAATAAATCTTACCAGAGGTGAAAAAGACTTATACAAAGAAAACTACAAGCACTTCTGCAAGAAACCAAAAGAGACCTACGTAAGTGGAAAAACATACCTTGCTCGTGGATAGGAAGATTTAACATTAAAAAATGTCTATTCTACCAAAAGTGATCTCTAGGTTTAATGCAGTTCTGATCCAAATTCCAAAGACATTCTTTAATAAGATGGAGAAACAAATCACCAACTTCATATGGAAGGGAAAGAGGTCCCAGATAAGTAAAGCGTTACTGAAAAAGAACAAAGTGAGAGGCCTCACACTACCTGATTTTAGAACCTATTGTACGGCCACAGAAGTCAAAACAGCCTGGTACTGGTACAACAACAGATACACAGACCAATGGAACAGAACTGAGAATCCAGACATAAATCCAACCACATATGAGCAGTTGAAATTTGACAAAGGCCCCAAAAGAGTGAAATGGGGAAAAGACAGTCTTTTTAACAAATGGTGCTGGCATGACAGGATATCCATCTGCAAAAAAAATGAAACAAGACCCATACCTCACTCCATGCACAATAACGAGCTCAAAATGGATCAAAGACCTAAATATAAAATCTAAAACAATAAAGATCATGGAGAATAAATAGGGACATTAGGTGCCGTAATACATAGCATAAACAGTATACAAATCATTACTAACAATGCGGAAGAAAAACTAGATAACTGGAAGCTCCTAAAAATCGAACACCTATGCTCATCCAAAGACTTCACCAAAAGAGTAAAAAGATTACCTACAGACTGGGAAAAAGTTTTTAGCTATGACATTTCCGATCAGCACCTGATGTCTAAAGTCTACATGATGCTTCAAAAACTCAAGTACAAAAAGACAAATAATACAGTTAAAAAGTGGGCAAAATATATGAACTTTCGCATTCCAATCGCCAGTAATTGTCAATGCATCTCGATTGCATGGTCGATCAGTTTCAGACTGCAGCAGCTGATAAAAATCTTCTACTTCTTCATCTTTGGCCCTAGTGGTTGGTGCGTAAATTTGGATAATAGTCGTATTAACTGGTCTTCCTTGTAGGTGTATGGGTATTATCCTATCACTGACAGCATCGTACTTCAGGATAGATATTGAAACATTCTTTTTTGGCGATGAATGCAACACCATTCCTCTTCAAGCTGTCATTCCCAGCATAGTAGACTATATGTTTGTCCAATTCAAAATGAGCAATACCAGTCCATTTCAGCTCACTAATGCCTAGGACATCAATGTTTATGCGTTCCATTTCATTTTTGACGTTTTCCAATTTTCCTAGATTCATACTTCGTACATTCCAGGTTCTGATTATTAATGGATGTTTGAGCTGTTTCTTCTCATTTTTAGTCTCACCACATCAGGAAATGAAGCAGGGGCGGGAGTTTGGGAAAAATGTTTTCAGGCGACATATAAGTCAATTGGCATAAAAAAAATCTATTAAGAAAACATTCTGCATCTCACTTTGGAGAGTGGCATCTGGGGTCTTAAACTCTAGCAAGCGGCTGTCTAAGATGCATCATTTGGTCTCAACCCACCTGGAGGAAAGGAGAATGAAGAACACCAAGAATATAAGGTAATTACGAGCCCAGGAGACAGAAAGGGCCGCATAAACCAGAGACTACATCAGCCTGAGACCAGAAGAGCTAGATGGTGCCCAGCTACAACCAATGACTGCCCTGACAGGGTACACAACAGAGAACCCCTGAGGGAGCAGGAGAGCAGTGGGATGCAGACCCAAAATTCTCGTAAAAAAGACCAGACTCAATGGTCTGACTGAGACTGGAAGGACCCCAGTGGTCTTGGCCCCCAAAACTTCTGTTGGCCCAGGACAGGAACCATTCCCAAAGCCAACTCTTCAGACAGGGATTGGAGTGGACAGTGGGCTGGAGACGGATGCTGGTGAGGAGTGAGGTTCTTGGATCAGGTAGACGCTTGAGACTATGTTGGCATCTCCTCCCTGGAGTGGAGATGAGAGGGTAGGGGGGGTTAGAAGCTGGGGAAATGGATATGAAAAGAGAGAGTGGAGGGAGGGAGCGGGCTGTCTCATTAGGGGGAGAACAATTGAGAGTATGTAGCAAGGTGTATATAAGTTTTTGTGTGAGAAACTTGATTTGTAAAGTTTCACATAAAGCACAATAAAAAAAAAAGAAATGGTTTTCAGTATATTCAGAGTTGTGAAAACATCATAACAATCAATTTTAGAACCTTGTCATCACCCAAAAAGACATTTGTACCCATTAGCTATCATCCCTCCACTTCCCCATTCCACATCATGCCCCTCTCCTCCCCTCCCAGCCAGCCCTAGTCAAACACTAATCTACTTTCTGCTTCTATAGATTTGCATATTCTGGACATGTAATATAAATGGAATCATGCAATATGTAATCCTTTGTAACTGGCTTCTTTAGTCAGCATGTTTTCAAGGTTCAGATATGTTGTAGCATTGTTAGGTGCTCTTGAGGTTTTCTAATAGTGACCCCATGTACAACAGAACAAAAAACTACCAGTCCTGTGTCATTCTCAAAATCATTGCTATGTTTGATCCTATTGTTGCAGCCACTGTGTCAGTCCATCTTGTCGAGGGCCTTCCTCTTTTTTGCTGACCCTCTACTTTGCCAAGTGTTTTAGCTATCTAGTGCTGCTATAACAGAAATACCACAAGTAGATGGCTTTAACAAAGAGAAATTTATTTTCTCACCCTCTAGTAGGTTTACAAGTCCCAATTCAGGTAGTTGGCTCCAGGGTAAGGCTTTCTCTCTCTGTTGGCTCTGCAGGAAGGTCCTTGTCCTCAATCTTCCCCTGGCCGAGGAGCTTCTCAGGTCCAGAGACCTCAGGTCCAAAGAACACGCTTTGCTTTTGGTGCTGCTTTCTTGGTGGTATGAGGTCCCCATCTCTCTGTTTGCTTCCCTTTCATGTCTTGAGAGATAAAAGTGGTGCAGGCCACACACCAGGGAAACTCCCTTTACACTGGATCAGGGAGATGACCTGAGTAAGGGTGGTGTTACAATTCCATCCTAATCCTCTCAACATAAAATTACAATCACAAAATGGAGGACAACCACATGATACTGGGAATCATGGCCATGCATATTTTTGGGGGGACATAATTCAATCCCTGACACTCCACCCTTTGGCCTCCAAAAAACCACATCCTTGCAACATGCAAAACATATTCACCCCATCATATCATAGCAAAAGTCTTAACTCCAAGTCCAAAATCCAAAAATTCCTCTTCATCTGTAAAATCTAGAACACAAGTTATTTGCATCCAAAGCTACAATGGCAGAACAGGCAGAAGCTAGACATTTCCATTACAAATGAGAGAAACTGGAGGGAAAGAAGGGATAACAGCACCAAGAAAGTCAGCAGAACACATTACATTAGCCCTCAAAGCTTTGAAAATAATCCCCTGTTCTCTGAGGCAATTTACACCATGGTCCTGCCCTTAAGACTCTAGGTATCGGCCACACTCTCTGAATTCTGAGTGGAGGCCCCTCGGCCCTGGGCTTCGTCTCCACCTTCCAGGCCCACTGGGATGGAAACTCTGCCCCCTCAGCTTTGGCGCACCATTCTCCTCACCCAGCTGAGTGGCAACTCCACCCTCAGAAAGCCAGAGGCCATGGCTCCACCCTTTGAGACCCCTGAAGTCATGACCATACCTTTTGAGACTGAGGCAGTTCAGCTTCTTGTGTTCCTTGTCTCTTCATCTTCTGCTTCCTGATTTCTTGGCCTCTTGGCTCCTAGGGCCTCATACCCGCATCTGCTCTGCTGGGGCAAGGGTTCCAAAGCTCTGTAGCTTCACCATTAAGTACCTGGAGGCACCCCACTCTGCCAGTAAGCCTCCTGCACACAGGCACTCAGCTCTCTGGTTCCGTGGGTTGGCAAGCCTAGCGCCACCGATAAGTGCCTGGAGACACTCCACTCTGCCAGGAAGCCTCCTGTGCAGAGGCACTCAGCTCTCTCGCTCTGGCGCTTCTCTGGACGATTCTCTGCTGCGCTGGTCCTCTACCACTGTTGCAACTCTATCCATTCACAGTTTCAAAACTGCTTCCACATTTTAGGTATCTGTTAGAGCAGCACTCCACTCTCTTGGTACCAAATTCTGTCTTAGTTATCTAGTGCTGCTATAACAGAAATACCACAAGTGGATGGCTTTAACAAAGAGAAATCAATTTTCTCACCCTTTTAGTAGGTTACAAGTCCAAATTCAAGGTGTTGGCTCCAGGGGAAGGCTTTCTCTCTCTGTCAGCTCTAGAGGAAGGTCCTTGTCCTCGATCTTCCCCTGGTCAAGGAGCTTCTCACACGCAAGGACCCCGTATCCAAAGGATGCACTCTGCTCCTAGTGCTGCTTTCTTGGTGGTATGAGGTCCCCAACTCTCTGCTTGCTTCCCTTTCCTTTTATCTCTTGAGAGATAAAAGGTAGTGCAGGCCATACCCTAGGGAAACTCCCTTTACCTTGGATCAGGGAAGTGACCTGCATAAGCATGGTGTTACAATCCCACCCTAATCCTCTCAACATAAAATTACAATCACAAAATGGAGGACAGCTACACAATACTGGGAATCATGGCCTAACCGAGTTGATACACACATTTTTGGGGGGACATAATTCAATCCATGACACCAAGCTTGATGTCCTTCTCCAGGGACTGGTCCCTCCTGATAACATGCCCAAAGTACAAGAGATGAAATCTCATCATCTTTGCTTCCACTCTGGCTGTATTTCTTCCAGGACAGACTTGTTTGTTCTTCTGGCAGTCCATGGTGTATTCAATGTTCTTCGCTAAAACCATAATTCAAAGGCATCAATTCTTGTTCAGTCTTCCTTATTCTTTGTCCAGCTTTCACATGCGTATTAGGCAATTGAAAATACCATGACTTGGGTCAGGTGCACCTTAGTCCTCAAAGTGACATCTTTGCTTTTAAACATTTTAAAGAGGTCTTTTGCAGCATATCTGCCCAATGCAATACATCATTTGATTTCTTGATAGCTGCTTCTGTGGGCGTTGATTGTGGATTCAAGAAAAATGAAATCCTTGACAACTTCAATATTTTCTCCACTTATTATGTTGTTTCTTATTGGTCCAGTTGTGAGGATTTTTGTATTCTTTACATTGAGGTGTAATCCATACTGAAGGCTGTAGTCTTTGATCTTCATCAGTAAGCACTTCTTCCTCTTCACTTTCAGCAAGAAAGGTTGTGTCATCTGCATATTGTAGATTGCTAATGAGCCTTCCACCAATCCTGGTGCCACGTTCTTCTTTCTATAGTCCAGCTTCTTGGATTATTTCCTCAGCATACAGATTGAATAAGTATGGTGAGAAAATACAACCCTGATGCATACCTCTCCTGATTTTAAACCACACAGTATCCCCTTGTTCTGTTTGAACGTAACCTCTTGGTCTATGCACAGGTTCCCTGTGAGCACAATTAAGTGTTTTGGAATTCCCATTCTTGGCAATGTTATCCATAATTTGTTACGATTCACACAGTCAAATGGCTTTGCATAGTCAATAAAACGCAAGTAAACATCTTTTTGGTATTCTCTGCTTTTAGCCGAGATCCATCTGACACACAGCAATAATATTCCTCATTCTTCATCTTCTTCTGAATCCGGCTTAAATTTCTGGCAGTTCCTTGCCACCGTTTTTGAATAATCTTCAGCAAAATTTTACTTTGTATGTTATTGATGATATTGTTTGATAATTTCTGCATTCTGTTGGATCACCTTTCTTTTGGAATGGTCATCAATATGGATCTCTTTCACTTGGCTGACCAGGTAGCTGTCTCAAATTTCTTGGCATAGATGAGTGAGCACCTCCAGCACTGCATCCATTTATTGAAATATCTCAGTTGGTATTCCTCCGATTCCTGGAGGCTTGTTTTTCACCAATGACTTCAGTACAACCTGAACTTATTCCTTCAGTACCATCGGTTCTTGATCATATGCTACTTGCTGAAATGATTGAATGTTGACCAGTTCTTTTTGGTACAATAACTCTGTATATTCCTTCCATCTTTTTTTTTTTTATGCTTCCTGGGTCGTTCAATATTTTTCCCACAAAAAGTTTCAAAATTGCAACTGAAGGCTTGACTTTTTTCTTCTTTCAGCTTGAAATATGTTGAGTGTGTTCTTCCCTTTTGGTTTTCTACCAGGTCTTTACACATTTCATTATAATACTTTGCCTTCTCGAGCCGCCCTTTGAAATCTTCTGATCAGCTTTTTTACTTCATTTCTTCCATTTGCTTTAGCTACTCTACATTCAAGAGCAAGTTTCAGAGTCTCTTCTGACATCCATTTTGGTCTTTTCTTTCTTTCCTGTCCTTTTTTGGCTGATTTTTTATTTTACATGCCTTTCTTTTCTTTTTTTAATTGTACTTTAGATAAAGGTTACAGAACAAACTAGCTTCTCATTAAACAGTTAGTACACATATTGTTTTATGACATTGGTTAACAACCCCATGACATGACAACACTCTCCCTTCTCAACCTTGGGTTCCCTATTACCAGTTTTCCTGTTCCTTCCTGCCTTCTAGTTCTTGCCCCTGGGCTGGTTTGCCCCTTTTGTCTTCTTTTATTTAAGGGTCTGTCCAGTCTTTGAAGGGTGTCTTTCCTGCCTTTTTAACGACTTCTTGCTTTCTTCATGTATGATGTCCTTGACATCATCCCACAACTGGTCTGGCCTTCAATCATTAGTGTTCAATGCATCAAATCTATTCATGAAATGATGTCCAAATTCAGGTGGGATAAACTCAAGGTCGTATTTTGTACTCATGGACTTGTTTTAATTTTCTTCAACTTCAGCTTAAACTTCCCTAGCACCAATCCATGGTCTGTTCTGAAGTTGGCCCCTGACCATGTCTGACTGATGACATTGAGCTATTCCATTGTCTCTTTCCACAGATGTAGTTGATTTGATTCCTGTGTTTTCCGTCTGGTGAGGCCCACGTGTATAGTCGCAGTTGTGTTGTTGAAAAAAGGCATTTGCAGTGAATAAGTCTTTGGTCTTGCCAAATTCTATCATGCAATCTCTGGCAACTTTTCTGTCACCAAGGCCATATTTTCCAAATACACATTCTTCTTCTTTGTTTCTAGCTTTCCCATTCCAATCACCAGTAATTATCACTACATCGTCATTGCATGTTTGATCAATTTCAGACTGCAGAAGTTGGTAAAAATCTTCAATTTCCTCATCTTTGGCATTAGTGGTTGGTGCATAAATTTGAATAATAGTCCTATTAACTGGCCTTCCTTGAAGGCATATGGATATTATCTTATTATTCCTCTTTATTACCAAAGAATATTCCATTTTATAGACAAACCATATTTTGTTTATCCATTAATCACTTGGTGGACATTTCAGTTGTTTCCACTTTTAGCTATTATGATCATTCATGTACAAGTTTTTCATGGACATCTGTTTTCATTTGTCTTCGGTATATACTTAGGAGTAGAATTGTTGCCTTATACAGTAACTGTATGTTTAACATTTTGAGAAACTGCCAAACTGTTTTCTAAAGTAGCTGTCCACTTTACATTCCTACCAGCAATGGATGAGAGTTCCTATTTCATCACATTTTCACTAACATTTATTTTGCATTTTTAAAAAAAGTTATAGCCGTCTTATTGGATGTGAAGTGCTATCTCATTTTGGTTTTGATTTGAATTTCCCTAATTACCAAAGATGTTAAGCATCTTTTCATGTGCTTGTTGGCCATTTCTATGTCTCCTTTGGAGAAATGTCTGTTTAAATCCTTTGCCCATTTTAAAATTGGGTTGTCTTTTTTTACTGAGTTCTTTATATATTCTGGACAAAAGTGTCTAACCGGATATATAATTTGCAAAAATATGCTCCCATACTATGGATTGTCTTTTTATTTCCTTGCTGGTGTCCTCTGAAGCACAAAAGTTTTTAATTGTGATGAAGTCCAGTTTATCTCTTTCTTTTCTTTTGTTGCTTGTATTTTTGGTGTCATATCTAAGAAAACATTGCCTATTCTAAGGTTATGAATATAGTTTTAGTTCTTACATTTAGATCTATGCTCCATTTTGAGCTAATTTTTTTATATGGTATGATGTAGGGCTCCAACTTCATTCTTTTGTGTGTGGATATCCAGTTGACCCATCACTATTTTTTAATATTTTATTGTATTTTCAGTGAAGGTTTACACAACAGTTTAGGTTCCCATTCAACAATTTCTGCACAAGTTGTTCAGTGACATTGGTTACATCCTTCACAATACATGAACATTCTCATTATTTCAGTTTTGGTTGTTTCATTTCTGTTAATCTAGTCTCCCTGCCCCATTACATTCTTGTCTTGTGTTTTGAAGTAATTGTTAATTGTTTGGACACATATAGGTGATTTTTTAAAGGAGCACAGTTCTTACAGGTGATATTTTTTAGCCAATTTGTTATCTAGCTGCAAGGCAACCTCTGGGGTTAGTTTCAGTTCAAGGTTTGAAGTGTACCTCAGGGCAGTGGTCTCAGGGAGTCCTCCATTCTCAACCAGTCCAGTAGGTCTGTTTTTTTGTTTCTTTCTTTTTAGAAATTTGAGGTTCCGTTCCACATTTTTCTCCCATTCTATCAGGATTCATCTATTGTGGCCCTGATTGGAATGGCCGGTAGTGGTAGCTGGGCACCATATAGTTCTTCTGGTCTCAGGGTAGATGAGGTTGTGGTTCGTGTGGACTATTTGTCCTGTAGGCTAGTTTCATCTTTGAGTCTTCAATTTCCTTCTTTCTCTTTTGCTCCAGATGAGTAGAGACCAATAGTTGTATCTTAGATGGCTGCTTGCAAGCTTTTAAGACCCAGATGCTACTCACCAAACTAGGATGTAGAATATAACTTTATGAACTATATTATGCCAGTTGATTGAGATGTCCCACAAGACTATGGTCTTAATCCTTCAAACCCAGAAATCCAATCCCGTTAGGTGTTTGGTTATGTCTAAGAAGTGTCTGTAACAGTGCCTACTATGTGCTTTATTATATATATGAATATATGTGCATACAGTCAGATATACATATGCATACACCCTGTATATACACACATACATACATACCTATATGCATATATGCCTACATACATATATACCCTCACATATATTTTTTAGTTGTTTTTGCTGCTGTTTCAAAATTATATATACCATAAAACCAAAACCAAACCAGTTGCTGTCAAGTTGATTCCAATTCATAGCATCCCTATAGGACAGAGTAGAACTGCCCCATATAGTTTTCAAGGAGGACCTGGTGGATTCAAACTGCCGTCCTTTTGGTTAGCAGCCAAACTCTTAACCACTACACCATCAGGGTTTCCATATATGTGATAGCAATTACCAAAAGGTCCTTTTACTTGTGCACTCTTTAATGATATCATTTACTTTCATCAGGCTGTATGGCCAGGCTCAAGAGCAGGGAGTGGCCCTGTTCAGGAAGCAGGAGACAAGGCCTGAAGGGCTTCAGGTTTAGGAGACAGATACCCAGCAGGAAAAGACCCCATTGCCCTTCACCTCCTGAAAAGCCAGCCCAACCTAAAATAGATACTCCACCAGAGGAAGGAGGGCCTGCCCACTGACCCTGCCCTGAGCCAGGAGTTCCCTACTTAAGCAGGGCAGTGGGAGAAGCTCTGGGGCAGGAATTGGATCCTGGATGCTCTTTGCCACTTTGTCAGTCCCAGTGGCTTGTCCTTTAAGGGGGCTAACTAGGTGTGGGCTGGAGGATCAGAGAGCAGTAAGTGATGGTGAGGGGCCCAGAAGCCTGATCCCTGAGAGCTGGCTGGAAGTGGAGTTCAGTCAGGAGGAAGGGCCTGGGAGGCTACAGGACCCCCATACAAAGGCAAATTGAACTAGCTCCCTTGGCCCCAGGAGAAGGAGCCACAGGACAAAGCTCCACAGGAAAAGGCTCTTTTCTAAGGGTAAAACACAGAAAGGGGTGCCTCGGGGGATGTGAGTGTCCTGTCATCACTGGGCCTATTATTTAAGCAGAGGAAAGAAGAAGGTCATGCATCCAGGGGGCTCTGGCATTTGGTGAGAAGTTGGACCCCAGGAACCTTGGGGACCCAATGACCCTAAAATCCTGTACCTCTGTCTTTGGGGGACAAACTCTGCCAAGTCCTATCTTGCGTGATCAAACCCATTGCCATCGAGTTGATTCCGACTCATAGCGACCCTATAGGACAGAGTATAACTGCTTCATAGGGTTTCCAAGGAGTGGCTGGTGTATTTGAACTGCTGACCATTTGGTTAGCAGCCGAACTCTTAACCAGTGTGTCACCAGGGCTCCCCCCAGAGACTGTAGGCCTTTCAGGAAGTTTTGAAAAGATTCGGTATTAGCATTCATTAGTGCTCTAATCAGCATCTTAATTGCCAGTCTCACTCAGATGGTCTTTATACTGAATACCTGGTAATAGCCCCCCCACTCCCCCCCCCCGCATCCCTGGAGTTCAGCTTCCAGCTATGCCTTACCCTCCCTTCACCTCCCAACTCACACCACCCAGCTAAGCCTGGAAGCAGGGATGAGCTTCCCACCAGGACAGCTGCATTCCACCTTCTCTCCCTACCCCTTCCAGAGACTCAGGAAATTGGTTTTAATCCACCAGGCTCTAGTTGCTTAGCAACGGAAGCACTAGCTCCTAGCAACCGGAAGCCACAAAGATGCTGCAGAAAGAGGGGGCTGTCTGGGCCCTGCTTTTACCAGCTCCTGACTGCTGGCCTCCTCAGTGTTTTTTTCATCGAGGACACACACCCTTCCTCTCTCAGATGTCAGGTCTTAAAAGGCTGATCCCTGAGGCAGCTACCTGACCTCAGTCCCCATCTTGCCTCCAAGGCAGGCAGGAGGTAGCTTGTGACCACAGCAGGGTGGTTCTAGGAACTGCCCTCATTGAGAATGGAGACAGGTCACTGGCTGTGTTTCTTCCTTCAGTGTGGCCTGGTGGATGGGGGTGGGGTGAGCCAGGCTCCACTAAGAGCAACTTCAGCCATAGGTGTGTGTAGGGGGGGTGGGGAGTGCATTATAATCCTAGCCTATCTGAGTCTGAAGGGATGTGAGGGACCATATAGGGTAACTCCCAACTTCTACAGATCAGGAAACAGGGTGGAGACCAGCTCAGGCCTACACAACCGTTCAGTGACAGCTGGGTCTGAACCAATGCCAGAAAGCAGAGATCGCAACACAGCATCCATGAGACTGCCAAGGCACTGTGCAGTGCCAGAGGCTCCTGCCACCCCTCCCCAAAGGACAACCGGGAGAGGTTTCTCCACCCCCTTAGAGGAAGCCCCCCTGCCATCCTGCCTTCTGGGGTGGTCCCAGCTCAGGGTAATCACCAGTACATATTTTCCATTTGATAAGCTGCTTTTCTAGAATTTTTAAATTTATTAGCAGTTCAGAAGTGTTCTCCAGGAGAGGCCTGTCCTGAATCCTGAGTCTGTGAATGGGTGCTAACTGGATCTTCCTTAATCACAGATCTCCTTCAGTCATCACAGGAGGAACTCTCTGTAAGGCTTCAAGCTTTGACAGTGGAACTGCCCCCCACCCCCCAGGTGTAA
Organism: Elephas maximus indicus; assembly: GCF_024166365.1. Lineage (NCBI taxonomy): Eukaryota > Metazoa > Chordata > Mammalia > Proboscidea > Elephantidae > Elephas > Elephas maximus. Next base: position 93,654,022 of record NC_064846.1, on the reverse strand, counting down.
ACCAGGAAAGTGGGGGCTGTAGGAAACCAGCATCTAATCAGAATTCTATAATCCCCATCTCTCCTTCTGGGCCAGGCTCTGAGGCAAGGATAAGCCTTCCTCTGGGCAGCCTCTTTCTACCTTCCCTCCCTTCTCACTTCTCACCCCTCTTTCTTCCCTTTATCCCTCCCATGAAAAGGGCTTCTGGCCTCTGTCTTCCATTGCCTGGCAACCAAACCGACTGCCACAGGCTGAGAGGAGCAACACAGATGCTGCCGAACGAGGGGGCGAATTCTCTGTCTCCAGGCATAAGCCGGCTGCCAGCAAAGCCACTGGTGTTCACAAATCAGATACAAAGCTTTTCTCAAAAAATTTAATGTAATTCTCTATATGAACATGCTTCCAAAGGCAAATAGAATGAGCCATATTTGGTTAAACACCTTCTCGAGCCACCCTCCACTATTTCATATTTAAAACTTTTTGTTATGGAAAATTTCAAGCCTATACAAAAGTAGGAAACCCTGGTGGTGTAGTGGTTAAGTGCTACGGGCTGCTAACTAAAGGGTTGGCAGTTCAAATCCTCCAGGCACTCCTTGGAAACTCCATGGGGCACTTCTACTCTGTCCTATAGGGTCACTATGAGTCGGAATCAACTCGATGGCACTGGGTTTGGGTTTTTTGGTTTTATACAAAAGTAGGCAGAATAGCACAATAAGCCCTCATATACACATCACCCAGCTTCAACAGTCATCAACTTCTGGCCAATCTTATGAATTCCCGGCCAGACGTGGTATTCCCAACTATTTTAGTATGTAGCTCTGAAAGATAACAGCTCTTTTTTAACATAACTACAGTGCCATTATAACACCTAAAATAATTAGCATTAATTCCATAAGATCATCAAATATCCAGTCGGTGTTCAAACTTCAAATGCTTAAGTGTCTCGTCAGCATCATGAAGGACTTTTTGTTCTGCAATTTATTTGAATCAGGGTCTAAATAGAGTCCACACATTAATCTATAGACCCCCTCTCCTGAATATATTGAAATTACAAGGAACTGGAATTGTCCAAGAGTCTCTGGTTGTTGCAAATAGTGAACATGCTTGGCTGTTAACCAAAAGGTTGGGGGTTGGAATCTACCCAGAGGCACCTTGATAGAAAGGCGTGGCCATCTACTTGCAAAAAATCAGCCACTGAAGGCCCTATGGAGCACAGTTCCAATCTGACACACATGGTGTCCTAATAGACTCCAGGGCAACTGGTAGAAATAGTCCCAGAAACCACCGACCCCGGGCTCTTCCTGAGACCTTCTGTGTGCTCCAGCTTTGAGATATGTGAGGCATTATTGCTTCCCAGATTTGAGATGAGGGAACTGAGATTCAGAGCAATGAAATGACTAGCTCGAGGTCACCCAGCTACTGAGTGACTGGGCCAGGCCGGGAGCACATGTCGGAGTCCAAAGTCCTAACAGTCTATGTACTGTCTACCATAGTCTGCCACCCCTCCCTGCCCCCCCTCCAGAATCTCTCCCACCCCTAAACTAGTCCAGGTTCTACCCAGCAATGACAAAAAAACAATGCAATCCCACCTGCTCGGACTGCCCTGGCCCATTTCTCTCCTCCCAAGTGTTTGCCCTTGGGTGTATGTACCTCAGTTTCCCCTCACCTAGAAGCTCCTGGGGGCAGGAACCTTGGCTCCTTTTGACATCTGTGACCCACTCCCACCCCCAACTGAGCCTCAGCCACAGCCATTTTGAAAGTGCTCCCAAAGGGTGGTCGACTGACTGAGTGAGGGGGCTTCTGGAGGGTGGGTCAGCTGGAAGTACAGGTGGTCTCTGGGATGAGATCTCAGCCTCTAGACAGGACCCAGCCATCAGACACTTCAGGGTGATAATGTTCCCTCTTGTTGTTAGAGGTGGCAACAAAGAGTCCAGGGAATAGCCTGGATATAGGCATCCTAGGGAGATATGTCTTTGACTTTTCCCCTCCCTCTCATACAGACCATTTACACTTTGAGGACCTCAGGTAGTCCTCATCTGTACAGCGAAGACATTCCAGAGAATGGCCCAGGCTGTCCTGTAGTTGAAGGAGGCCTGTCAGCTTGGGCTAGTAGAAACCACTCTGGCCCAAAAGTTCTAGGCCAGCAGGTCTTTGTCTCTGCTCTTTCGTTATGCTGCTCTGTGAGGCTGGGCAGGCAGGTTCCTCTCTGTGATTCTGAAGAGGCTAGACCAGATGATCTCTAACCCCCCCAAAAAAAACACCTTTGCTGTCGAGTCAATTCCAACTCATAGCGACCCTATAGGACAGCGTAGAATTGCCCCATAGAATTTCCAAGGATCGCCTGGTGATTTCGAACTTCTGACCTTTTGGTTTGCAGACGTAGCTCTTAACCACTATGCCACCAGGGTTTCCAGATGATCTCTAGGGGCCCATTAATTTCCAAGTTTCTATAATCTCCAGGAAGGAGAGACCTACAACATTCCTTGCTAAATGGTTTCTGGTCTTAATTCTCTTTACAGTCAGGAGGGTCTTCTGCCTGTTTCCTACTGTCCCTGATCATTGTTTCCTCTAGCTTATGTCTGGATAAGCATGTTGATTGTCACAGAGCTACCTGGGTGGGTGGCAGGCATTTTCATCGCCATAATTGAAGTCACCATGGTAGGATTTGTTGTTGTTGTCAGGTGCCATTGAGTCGGTACCAACTCAAATGACTCTATGTACAACAGAATGAAACACTACTCTGTCCTGCGCAATCTTAATAGTCATTGCCATGTTTGAGACCATTGTTTCAGCCACTGTGTCAGTCCATCTCATTGAGGGACTTCCTCTTTTTTGCTGACCCTCCACTTTACCAAGCACGATGTGGATGTCCTTCTCCAGGGACTGGTCCCTTCTGATAACACATCCAAAGTATGTGAGACAAAGTCTCACCACCCATGCTTTTAAGGAGTATTCTAGCTCTACTTCTCTCTAGACAGATTTCTTTGTTATTCTGGCAATCCATGGTATAATCAATATTTTCACCAAAGCCATAATTCAAAGGCATCAGTTCTTTGGTCTTCCTTATTCATTGTCCAGCTTTCATATGCATGTGAGGCGACTGAAAATACCATGGCTTGGGTCAGGTGCACCTTAGTCTTCAAAGTGATGTCTTTGCTTTTGAGCACTTTAAAGAGGTCTTTTGCAGCATATTACCCCAGTGCAATACGTTGTTTGATTTCTTGACTGCTGCTTCCATGGGCATGGACTGTGGATCCAAGTAAAATGAAATCATTGGCAACTTCAGTATTTTCTCTCTCTGCTTATCATGATGTTGCATATCGGTCCACTTGTGAGGATTTTTTTTTCCTTTATGTTGAGGTGTAATCCATACTTAAGGCTATAGTCTTTGATCTTCATCAGTAAGGGCTTCAAGTCCTCTTCACTTCCAGCAAGCAAGGTTGTGTCCTCTATGTAACACAGGCTGTTAGTGAGTCTTCCTCCAATCCTGATGCCCCGTTCTTCTTCATATAGTCCAGCTTCTTGGATTATCTGCTTAGCATACAGATTGAACAGGTATGGTGAAAGGATACAACCCTGACACACACCTTTCCTGATTTTAAACCACGAAGTTCCCCCTCGTTCTGTTGCTCTGCTGGTCTATGTACAGGTTCCTCATGAGCACAGTTGTTTTGGAATTCCCATTCTTTTAAATATTATCCATAGTTTGTTATGATCCACACAGTCAAATGCCTTTGCATAGTCAATAAAATACAGGTAAACATCTTTATGGTATTCTCTGCTTTTAGCCAAGATCTATCTGACATCAGCAATGATATCTCTCATTCCACATCCTCTTCCGAATCTGGCTTGAATTTCTGGCAGTTCCCTATCGATGTACTGCTGCAACCCTTTTCGAATGATCTTCAGCAAAATTTCACTTGCATGTGATATTAATGATATTGCTCTATAATTTCCACATTCTGTTGGATCATCTTTCTTTGGAATAGGCACAAATATGGATCTCTTCCAGTTGGTTGGCCAGGTAGATGTCTTCCAAATTTCTTGGCACAGATCAGTGACCACCACCAGCACTGCATCTGTTTGTTGAAACATCTCAACTGGTATTCTTTCAATTCCTGGAGCCTGTTTTCTCATCAGTGCTTTCAGTGAAAGTCTAAGAAGTTCAGCTTGACTCCTTCCTTCTGTACCATCACTTCTTGATAATATGCCACCTCCTGACATAGCTGAACGTCGACCACTTCTTTTTGGTACAGTGACTCTGTGTACTCCTTCCATCCCCTTTTGATGTTTCCTGTAGTGTTCAATATTTTGCCCATAGAATGTTTCAAAATTGCAACTCGAGGCTTGAATTTATTCTTTCAGCTTGAGAAATGCTGCACGTGTTCTACTCTTTTGGTTTTCTAACTCCAGGTCTTTGCACATTTCATTATAATACTTTGTCTTCTCAATCTTCACTTGAAATCTTCTGTTCGGCTCTTTTACTTCATCATTTCTTCTTTTCCTTTAGCTATTCTACATTCAAGAACAAGTTTCAGAGTCTCTTCTGACATCCATTTTAATCTTTTCTTTCTTTTCTGTCTTTTTAATGACTTTTTGCTTTCTTCATGGATGATGTCCTTGATATCATCCCACTACTGGTCTGTCCTTCGGTCACTAGTGTTCAATGCATCAAATCTATTCTTGAGATTGTTACCAGGCCTAGAAAGGTGGGTCCTTGTCCGGCACTCAGACTTGCCAATAATTTGGAAGCCAGTCTTTGAGAAGGAGAAAGTAACTTTATTGCAATGCACAGAGTGAGGAGCCGGGATAAAGTTCCTCAGATCTGACACCCTGAGCTACAGGGAAGTAGGGCTTATATGTGATTTGGGCAGCAAGGTGGTGGCTGTGAAGGTATACTGGGGAGGGAAAATTCTAGAAGGTGGGCAGAAAACAGGGGGTGATGAGGTTCTTGTCGGATCTCTTGCTTTGGAATAGGGTCCGGTGATGATTTTCCTTCTAATTCGTTCCTCCTGTTGCTTCGTCCTTTTTTGAGGTCAATTAGCGGTCACAGCTGTCCTTTCTGCACATGTGGGGTAGGCCAAATTTGGTTTGGGCTATTTTAAGGACTAATGGAAATTTACTGGCATTGGTAGGGTTGGGTTACAAGATGGCCTCCAAATTCAGGCGAGATATACTCAAGGTCATATTTCGTACTCATGGACTTGTTTTAATTTTCTTCAGCTTCAACTGAAACTTGGATAGAAGCAATTGATAGTTTGTTCCGAAGTTTCCTGGCCATGTTCTGACTGATGATATTGAGCTATTCGATTGTCTCTTTCTACAGATGTAGTCGATTTGATTCCTGTGTTTTCCATCCAGTGAGGCTCATGCGTATGTATAGTTGCTGTTTGCGTTGTTCAAAAAAGGTATTTGCAATGAATAAGTTCGATCATGCAATCGCTGGCTTCATTTCTACCACCTAGGCCATATTTTCCAACTACATCTTCTTTGTTTCTAGCTTTCCCATTCCAATCACCAGTAATTATTAATTTATCTTGATTGCATGTTTGATCAATTTCAGACTGCTGAAGTTGCTAAAAATCTTCAACTTCCTCATCTTTGACCTTAGTGGTTAGTATGTAAATTTGAATAATAGTTGTACTAACTGGTCTTTCTTGTAGGCATATGGATATTATCCTATCACTGAGAATATTGCATTTCAGGATTGATCTTGAAATGTTCCTTTTTATGATGAATGCAACAGCATTGCTCTTCAATTTATCATTCCCAGCACAGTAGACCATAAGATTGTCTGATTCAAAATGGCCAATATCAGTTCACTTCAGCTCACTAATGCCTAGGATATTGGTCTTTATGTGTTCCATTTCATTTTTGACAACTCCCAGTTTTCCTAGATTCATGCTTCGTACATTTTCCAATCTGATTATTAATGAATGTTTACGGCTGTTTCTTTCATTTTGAGTCTTGCCGCAACAACAAATAAAGGCCCCAAAAGGTTTATTCCTTCCACATCATTAAGGTCGACTCTGCTTTGAAGATACAGCTCTTCCTCAGTTATATTTTGAGGGCCTTCCAAACTGAGGGGCTCCCCTCTGTCACTATATCAGACAATGTTCCAGTGCTATTCATAAGGGTTTCACTGGCCAATTCTTTTCAGTAGACCACTAGATCCTTCTTTATAGTCTGTCTTTGTCTGGAACTTCCACTGAAACCTGTCCAACATGGATGACCCTGCTGATATTTGAAATACCAGTGGCATATCTTCTTAGCATCACAGCAACACACAAACCACCACTGTACGAGACGCGTGGCGGAGAGTGGGCTTTAAACACCTGAAGTCATGGGTCCTGGTCTCTGAGGTGTGTGGAAAGTAGCAGTGTTCAGATAAACAATCATAAAATTGATTGGCTCCTTGCCCTTCTATTAACCCAACTCTCCCATGTTCCAGACAAGCAAACAGGGACTTGCCCAAGGTCACACAATGCTGGGGCAAGAAGCAACTTGAGGTGGGGAGCAGCTGAGGACTCCCTCAGGAGGGATCTTTCCTGGGCAAGGGTGGGAATGGTAAGGAGGAGAGCCAGTCCCTGGCCAGCATGGGTCACCTAAAGAACAGAGTTGGGGCATGAACTAAAACCAGCTTGTGAAGCCCACCCTCAGGGAGCTCCTGGGTTGTGAGGCAGAAAGACAAGACTCACTCTCTCTCTCTCTCTCACACACACACAGAGGCACACACACTCATATACTCACATACACACATCACAGGGGAAGAGGCCACAAGCATGTCTGACTACTGAGTGCCTGAGCTGAGATTCTAACTTGACCACCCCAACCAGGAGAACTGAGTCTCTTGGCAGCTTTATTTATTCAACAAGTAATGACAGAATTGAACAGTGAACAAGAGGGACATAGTCCCTGTGCTCTTGAAGCTTGCAGCCTAATGAGGGAGGCAGATGCTCAAGAGGTATTTCCAGCCTAGGGAGCTTCCCCAGGCTAATGTAAACCCAGGGCGATATGGGAGCCCACCGGATCCCATCTCAGTGGCTCAGGGACAGTCCTGTGCTGCAGGCATTGTCCTGGCTGTGACCATTTCTTGAAGAGTCAGTCCTGGGTGGTTGGGAAAGGTAGCCTTGGGGAACTAATTGTCTTCCCTCTTCAGGTAAGGCAAAGAAGGTCGAGGGTGTGAAGAACCTCAGGAACTTTTGGTCATCTCAGTGAAAATTGGGTGGATTCTGGGGCTTGTAGAAGAGATGAGACTCCCTTTCTTTAGACCAGGGGTTCTCCAAATAGTGGGTTGGTACCCCAAAGTTCACTGTTGAGGCCTCAATGGCTTCCTTGAGCAGTAGTTGCATATGAGCTGGGCGCCCTTTCTCTTGTTGGTTGTGGTGATGAGTTGTGGGTTGTGGATCCTCAAAAAACAGCAAAATTTAATTGTTCTCAAAAAAAGTTTTCTTCCCCACTGATGCAGAGGGCCAAGATGTTTCCTTCCTTAAACTTGTGTTTGTGATTTAGCTTCCATTGACTTTGACAATTAACATAAAGATCATTGAGCAAAGTTGCCCCTTTTTGTACATCCCTGCTGCTCTTCTCCTATGTACGTGTGGGGTGGGGGGGATGGGGTTGGGGGAATGACACAGGAAGGAAGCGGGAAGAAGCAAGGAAAAATTTCTTGGGGATTCTATATTTATGGAGCTCAGTGAAATGCAGAGATGTTTAAGTGAAACTTTCAGGGAAAAAATAAGGAAATGCCTTATTTTAGCTGCCTGGTTACTCACATTGTTTTATTTCAGAGTCTTATTTTCCAGGTGTTTTGTAAGTACTGATCTATTGAGGAGTTGTATGTTTTCTTGGAAGAAAAGAGAAAGGGCCCCCTGGTCCCTGGTACTCCCACCCTCCTCCTCCCCCAGACTCCCCATCCACCTGGGGATGCGCTCTCTTTGCTGCTGGCCTTGGTAAGGGGCTTATGCTAACAGTAAAGAGTGATCTCAGTGGGTTTCCAGCCCTTTGGGGCCCAAGGGCTCTACCTCTCTTCTCTTTCCCCACAGTAAGTCCCACATCTGTGCTGTCTCTCTCATCCAAACTCTAACAGTGGTGGGGCTTAGTGTGGGGAGAGAGAATGACTCTGTGTCCTAGTTATACATGTAGTCCCATTCTAATTTTTAAAAGTGCTCTTTTTAACTCCAAAAATTGTCATGGTTTGGAGTATAAATTATGTACCCATTCTATACATGTGGCGTTCATTTTACTACATACACATTTTTTAAAATAATTTTTATTGAGCTTTAAGTGAACGTTTACAAATCAAGTCAGTCTGTCACATATAAGCTTATATACACCTTACTCCATACTCCCACTTATTCTCCCCCTAATGAGTCAGCCCTTCCAGTCTCTCCTTTTGTGACAATTTTGCCAGTTTCTAACCCTCTCTACCCTATCTCCCCTCCAGACAGGAGATGCCAACACAGTCTCAAGTGTCCACCTGATACAAATAGCTCACTCTTCATCAGCATCTCTCACCTACCCCTTGTCCAGTCCCTTCCATGTCTGATGAGTTGTCTTCGGGAATGGTTCCTGTCCTGGGCCAACTGAAGGTTTGGGGACCATGACTGCTGGGATTCCTCTAGTCTCAGTCAGACCATTAAGTCTGGTCTTTTTATGAGAATTTGGGGTCTGCATTCCACTGGTCTCCTGCTCCCTCAGGGGTTCTCTGTTGTGCTCCCTGTCAGGGCAGTCATCGGTTGTAGCCAGGTACCATCTAGTTCTTCTGGTCTCAGGATGATGTAAGTCTCTGGTTCTTGTGGCCCTTTCTGTCTCTTGGGCTCATAGTTATCGTGTGACCTTGGTGTTCTTCATTCTCCTTTGATCCAGGTGGGTTGAGACCAATCGATACATACACATTATTTTATACAGTGTTGTTGTTAGGTTGCATCGTGTCAGTTCCAACTCATAGTGACCCTATGTACATCAGAACAAAACACTGCCCAGTCCTGCCCCATCCCCAAAATCTTTGTTATGCTTGAGCCCATTGTTGCAGCCGCTGCGTCAATCCATCTCATCGAGGATCTTCCTCTTTTTCACTGACCCTCTACTCTACCAAGCATAATGTCTTTCTCCATGGACCAGTCCCTCCTGATAACATGCCCAAAGTATGTAAGATGTAGTCTTGCCATTCTTGCTTCTAAGGAGCATTTTGGTTGTGCTTCTTCCAAGACAGATTTGTTCATTCTTTTGGCAGTCCATGGAAACCCTGGTGGCCTAGTGTTTCAGAGCTACGGCTACTAACCAAAAGGTCGGCAGTTTGAATCCACCAGGCACTCCTTGGAAACTCCATGGGGCAGTTCTACTCAGTTCTACAGGGTTGCTATGAGTTGGAATCGACTCTACGGCAACAGGTTTGGGGTTTTTTCTTTTGGTATACTCAATATTCTTTACCAACACCACAATTCAAAGGTGTCAATTCTTTTTTAGTCTTCGTCATTCATTGTTCAGCTTTCACATGCATATGAGGCGATTGAAAATACCATGGCTTGGGTCAGGCACAGATCTTAGTCTTCAAGGCAACATCTATCTTTGCTTTTCAACACTTTAAAGAGATCCTTTGAAGCAGATTTGCCCAATGCAATACGTCATTTGATTTCCTGACTGCTGCTTCCACGGCTGTTGATTGTGGATTCAAGTAAAATGAAATCCTTGACAACTTCAATCTTTTCTCTGTTTATCAAGATGTTACTTATTGGTCCAGTTGTGAGGATTTTTGTTTTCTTAAGGTTGAGAGGTAATCCATACTGAAGGCTGCAGTCTTTGATCTTCATCAGCAAGTGTTTCAAGTCCTCTTCACTTTCACCAAGCAAGGTTGTGTCATCTGCATAACACAGATTGTTAATGAATCTTCCTCCAATCCTTAATCTCCGTTCTTCTTCATATAGTTCAGCTATTTTATAGAATACTTACAATAACCCTATAAGGTCAGTACCATTACCCCTGTTTTACAGAGTAGATAAGTGAGATTCAAAGGGGTTAACTTACTTGTCTGAAGGTATATAGAAGGTAAATGGTGAAGCTAGGCTTCAAATTCAGGTTGTTGAAGCTAGAACTGGGTACTCAATTGCCACGCTATTCTTTACTGTCTGCAGACCAAGCTATCACCAGAGATGAGATGCAACTCCAAGGCCTGGGCTGGGCATAAAAAAGATGCTTGGTCTCAGCTTGTGCCCTGTGGAGATGTTATTTACTTGCACTTGGCAGACAATGCAGAGAGAAAGCAGTCTAGGGCAGGAAGAGATAGAGGGCTACTATCCCTAGGCCTGGAGCCCTGGTGGCATAGTGGTTAAGAGTTATGGCTGCTAACCAAAAGGTTGGCAGTTTGAATCTACCAGCTGCTCCTTGGAAACGCTATGGGGCAGTTCTACTCTGACCTATAGGGTCACTATGAGTCGAAATCAACTCAACATAATGGGTTTGGCCTTTTGTTTATCCCTAGGCCCGGTGGTGAAGAGCCTTAGTGGCAGCTGATGACAATAGCACAAATCAGCAGAGTAGGGAGGTTGTAGAGTGTACAGCCACATCCCCTCGAGCAAGTAGGTAGGGCAAGGGGCAAGAACCAGATGCCGCTGCTCCATCTCTGGTAAGCCTTACCTCTGCTCTGACTCCCTTTGGTTTCAATCGCCAAGCAATGCAACTTTGGAAAACTACCTCTCCCTAGATAAAAATCACTTCTTTGCCAGAGGGGAGTACTGGGGGATACTGGAGACACCCACCTCCCACCCTGCCTTCTCCCACTCCCATCCCCATTAGTTCCCCTGCTGTAGCCTGGCACTGCAGACTGTGAAAGTTCATCCTGAACAGAGCCAAATTCTCTCATACTATACACCAAACCCATAATTAGTCTTTTACGTAAAATATTTATTTCTGAAGGAGTTTGTCTTGGCAAAGAGGCAACCCCTCCAAAGAGCACATGTCTTAACAAACAGATCTTGCTCCTCCTCTTCACCTCGATACTTCCTAGCTTGTTCACCCCTGCCCCCACCCTAGCCCCCAGGTAATGCCACCCGCATAGAAGAATGGAACAGGCTACAGTGGGATCTGGGCAGCCTGGCTCTTAATAATACCTGCTGCTCCACCAAAACACAGAAGGTAGGAACCCAAGCCAGAGCCCAGAGCAGCTCCAGGCCCACTGTGTGGAAAAGACACCTGGGCCTGAGGGTAAGACCTCAGCTACTCTTTTTTGAAGTGTTCCCCAAAATGCACAAAAAGGTAGGCAGGGTCCAGGGAACATCTGTGGGGTCCTACGTCCAAGCAGTATCTGGAATACAGGTACAGGCTTGAAACCTTGGAGCCCTCCCCAGCTTTCTTCTTCCCCTTCTGCCTCTCTGAATGACTGAAGTCTTTGTGTAGTAGAAAAAACACAACATGTTACTTCAGGCTCTGGCACTAACAGATTGGTGACCTTGGGCAGTACACTTTAATCTCTCTGGGCTTCAGTTTCTCCATCTGTTAAATGAGGAGGTTGGTCTAGATGAGCACAAACTGTTGTTATTCCAAAGTCTTGTGTATGTGATTCAGTCTTATCTCTTCTTCCATTGTCAGGGCCCCATTCCAGGCTCCCATCTACCATCCTTAAAATCTCTTATTACCAGGCTTCTCAGTGGTGGTTTCCACACCTTACGAACACAATGACCACAGCCATCTTTTTAACTTTCCACTTGGACCTTTTGTGGATTCTCTAATAACCAAAGATCCAAGTCCATTCCTGACCTTATCATCCAATGCTCTTAACATGTGGAGTTGGAGACTCAGGACACATCATTTTATTATTATTATTATTGTGCTTTAACTGAAAGTTTACAAATCAAGCCAGTCTCTCATACAAAAAAAAATTTATGTACACCTTGCTATGTACTCCTCTCCACTGTCTATTTCCGTATCCATTCAACCAGCTTCTGTCCCCATCTGCCTTCTCATCTCCCCTCCAGACAGGAGCTGGCTGTATGCATAGTCTCATGTGTCTACTTGAGCCAAAAGCTCACTCCTCACCAGTATCATTTTCTAGCCTATAGTCCAGTCCAGTCTTTCTCTGAAGAGTTGGCTTTGGGAATGGTTCCAGTTTTGTGCTAACATAAGCTCTGGGGACCATGGCCTCTGGGGTCCCTCTAGACTCAGTCAGACCATTAAGTCTGGTCTTTTTATGAGAATTTGAGGTCTTCATCTCACTGCTCACCTGCTGCATCAAGGACTCTCTGTTGTGTTCCCTGTCAGGGCAGTCATTGGTTGTAGCTGGGCATCATCTAGTTCTTTTGGTCTCAGGCTGATGTAGTCTCTGATTTATGTGGCTCTTTCTGTCTCTTGGACTCATAATTACCTTGTGTCTTTGGTGTTCTTCATTTTCCTTTGATCGAGATGGGTTGAGACCAATTGATGCATCTTAGATGGCCGCTCGCTAGCATTTAAGACCCCAGAACCCACTCTCCAAAGTGGGATGCAGAATGTTTTCTTAATAGACTTTATTATGCCAATTGACCTAGATGTCTCCTGAAACCATGGTCCCCAAACCCCGCCCTTGCTATGCTGGCCTTCGAAGCATTCAGTTCATTCAGGAAACTTCTTTGTTTTTGGTTTAGTCCAGTTATCCTGACCTCTCCTGTATTGTGTGTTGTCTTTCCCTTCACCTAAAATAGTTCTTGTCTAATTAGTGAGTACCTCTCTCCCACCCTCCCTCCCCACCCTCGTACCCAGCAAAGAATATTTTCTTCTCTGTTTAAACTATTTCTTAAATTCTTATAGTAGTAGTCTCGTACAACATTTGTCTTTTGCAACTGACGAGTTTCACTCAGCGTAATGCCTTCCAGATTCCTCCATGTTATGAGATGTTTCACAGATTCATAATTGTTCTTTATCGATGCCTAGTATTCCATTGTGTGAATACACCATAATTTATTTATACATTCATCTGTTGATGGGCACCTTGGTTGCTTCCATCTTTTTGCTATTATAAACAGTGCTACAATGAACATGGGTGCGCATATATCTGTTCGTGTAAAAGCTCTTATTTCTCTAGGGTATATTCCAAGGAGTAGGATTGCTGGATCCTGTGGTAGTTCTATGGTAGTTCTAGCGAAAGCTTTTTAAGGAAACGCCAAATCAATTTCCAAAGCGATTGTGTCATTTTACATTTCCACCAGCAGTGTGTAAGTGTTCCAGTGTCTCTACAACCTCGCCAACACTTATTATTTGGTGTTTTCTGGATTAATGCCAGCCTTCTTGGGGTGAGATGTTATCTCATTGTATTTTTGCTTTGCATTTCTCTAATGGCTAATGATCATGAGCATTTCCTCATGTATCTGTTAGGTGCTTGAATGTCTTTTTTGGTGAAGTGTCTGTTCATATCCTTTGCCCATTTTTTAATTGGGTTATTTGTCTTTTTGTTGTTGAGTTTTAGCAGTATCATGTAGATTTTAGAGATCAGACGCTGATTGGAAATGTCATAGCTAAAAACTTTTTCCCAGTCTGTGGTAATCTTTTTACTCTTTTGGTGAAGTCTTTGGATGACCATAGGAGTTTGATTTTTCAGAGCCACCAGTTATCTAGTTTCTCTTCTGGTATTTGTGCATTGTTAGTAATGTACAGTGTTTATGCCATGTATTAGGGCTCCTAGCATTGTCCCTATTTTTTCTTCCATAATCTTTATCATTTTAGATTTTATACTTAGGTCTTTGATCCATTTTGAGTTAGTTTTGTGCATGGTGTGAGGTAAGGGTCTTGTTTCATTTTTTTTTTTTTTTTTTTTTGCGGTTGGATATCCAGTTATGCCAGCACCATTTATTAAAGAGACTGTCTTTTCCCCATTTAACTGGCTTTGGGCCTCTGTCAAATATCAACTGCTTATATGTGAATGGATTTATGTCGGGATTCTCAGTTCTGTTCCATTGGTCTGTGTATCTGTTGTTGTACCAGTACCAGGCAGTTTTGACTACTGTGGTGGTATAATAGGTTCTAAAATCAGGTAGTGTGAGGCCTCCCACTTTGTTCTTTTTCAGTAATGCTTTACTTACCTGGGGCCTCTTTCCCTTCCATATGAAGTTGGTGATTTGTTTCTCCATCTCATTAAAAAAGTCATTGGAATTTGGATCGAGATTGAACTGTATCTGTAGATGGCTTTCGGTAGAATAGACATTTTTACAGTGTTGAGTCTTCCTATCCACGAGGAGGGTATGTTTTTACACTTACGTAAGTCTATTTTGGTTTCTTGTGGCAGCGTCTTGTAGTTTTCTTTGTATAGGTCTTTTACGTCTCTGGTTAGATTTTTTTCTTTTTAATTTTATTTTGTTGTTGAGAATAAACAACAAAACAAACACCAATTCAACAGTTTCTGTGTGTACAATTCAGTGACATTCATTACATTTTTTGAGTTGTGGAACCCTCCTTTTCTGAGTCATTTCTCCCCTATTAACATAAACTTACTGCCCGATAAGGTTCCTATCTAATCTTTCCAGTTGTTGTTATCACTTTGATCCCATGTAGATAGTTCTTTTTTTTCCTTTATATATGTTCATTGTGCTTTAAGTGAAAGTTTACAAATCAAGTCAGTCTCTCATATAAAACCTTATATAAAACCAAAACCCACTGCCGTCAAGTCAATTCCGACTCATAAAGACCCTAGAGGACAGAGTAGAACTGCCCCATGGAGTTTCCAAGGAGCACCTGGTGGATTTGAACTGCTGACCTTTTGATTAGCAGCCGTAGAACATAACCACTACGCCACCAGGGCATCCAAAACCTCATATACACCTTACTGTGTACTCCTAGGTGCTCTCTCCATAACAGGACAGCACATTCCTTCTCTCCATCCTATGTTTCCGTGTCCATTCAGCCAGTTTCTGTCCCCCTTGGCCTTCATATCTCCCCTCCAGACAGGAGCTGCACCCATGGCCTCATGCGTCTGCTTGAGTCAAGGAGGCCACTCCTCACCAGTTTCATTTTCTGTCCTACAATCCAGTCCAACCTCTGTCTGAAGAGTTGGCTTTGGGAGTGGTTCCTGCCTTGGGCTAACAGAAGGTCTGGGGTCCATCACCCCCGGGGTCCCTCTAGTCTCAGTCAGACCATTAAGTCTTGTCTTTTTACAAGAATTGGGGGTCTGCATTCCACTGATCTCATGCTCCCTCAAGGGTTCTATGTTGTGCTCCCTGTTGTGGTAGTCATTGGTTTTAGCCAGGCACCATCTACTTCTAGTTTCAGGCTGATGTAGTGCCTGATTTATGTGGCCCATTCTGACTCTTGGGCTCATACTCACCTTGTGTCTTTGCAGTTTTTAATTCTCCTTTGCTCCATGTGGGTTGAGACCAATTGTTGCATCTTAGAGGGCCACTTGCTAGCGTTTAAGACCCAAGATGCCAGTCTTCAAAATGGGATATGGAATGTTTTCTTAATAGTTTTTATTATGCCAATTGACCTAGATGTCCCCTGAAATGATGGTCCCCAAACCCCCGCCCCTGCTATACTGGCCTTCGAAGTGTTTGGTTTACTCAGGAAACTTTGCTTTTGGTTTATTCCACTAGTGCTGACCTCTCCTGTATTGTGTGTTGTCCGTCCCTTCACCTAACTTACTTCTTATCTATTGTCTAATTAGTGAATCCACGTCTCCCTCCCTCCTACCCTCCCCCCTCTTGTAATCATCAAAGAATATTTTCTTCTCTGTCTAAACTACTTCTTGAGTTCTTATAATACTGGTCTCATACAATATTTGTCCTTTTGCAACTGACCAATTTCACTCAGGATAATGCCTTCCAGATTACTCCAGGTTCTGAAATGTTTCACAGATTCATTGTTGTTCTTTATCGATGAGTAGTATTCCATTGTGTAAATATACCGTAATTTATTTATCCATTCATCCATTGATGGGCATCTTGGTTGCTTCCATTTTTTTGCTATTGTAAACAATGCTGCAGTGAACATGGGTGTGCATACATCTGCTCATGTGATGACTCTTACTTCTCTAGGGTATATTCCAAGGAGCAGGATTGCTAGAATGTATGGTAGTTCTATTTCTCGCTTTTTAAGGAAGCGCCAAATCGATTTCCAAAGTGGTTGTATCATTTTATATTCCCTCCAGCAGTGTAGAAGTGTTCCAGTCTCTCCACAACCTCGCCAACATTTATTATTTTGTGTTTTTTGGATTAATGCCAGCCTCGTTGGAGTGAGATGGGATCTCACTGTAGTTTTGCTTTGCATTTCTCTAATGGCTAATGATCGTGAGCATTTCCTCAGGTATCTGGTAACTACCTGAATGTCACCTTTAGTGAAGTGTCTATTCATATCCTTTGCCCATTTTTTAATTGGGTTATTTGTCTTTTTGTTATTGAGTTTTTGCAGTATCATGTAGATTTTAGAGATCAGGCGCTGATGAGAAATGTCATAGCTAAAAACTTTTTCCCAGTCTGTAGGTAGTCTTTTTACTCTTTTGGTGAAGTCTTTGGATGAGCCTAGGTGTTTGACTTTTAGGAGCTTTCAGTTCTCTAATCTCTCTTTTGCTGTTTGTGCAGTTCTAGTAATGTTTTGTATACTGTTTATGGCATGTATTAGGGCTCTTAGCACTGTTCTTATTTTTTCTTCCATAAACTTTACCATTTTAGATTTTATATTTTAGTCTTTAATCCATTCTGAGCTGGCTTTTGTGTATGGTCTGAATTACGGGTCTTGTTTCTTTTTTTTTTTTTTGCAGGTGGATATCCAGTTATGCCAGCACCATTTGTTAAAGAGACTGTCTTTTCCCCATTTAACTGGCTTTGGGCCTCTTTCAAATATCAGCTGCTCATGTGTGGATGGATTTATGTCTGGATTCTGAATTGGGTTCCATTTGTCTATGTATCTGTTGTTGTGCCAGTACCAGGCTCTTTTGACTACTGTAGCGGTATGTTGTTGTTGTGTGCCATTGAGTCGATTCTGACTCATAGCGACCCTATGCACAACAGAGTAAAACACTGCCCTGTCCTGAGCCATCTTCACAATCATTGTTATGCTTGAGCTCATTGTTGCATTCACTGTGTCAATCCACCTTGTTCAGGGTCTTCATCTTCTCTGGTGACCCTGTACTCTGCCAAGCATGATGTTCTTCTCCAGGGACTGATCCCTTCTGACAACACGTCCAAAGTATGCAAGACACAGTCTCACCATCCTTGCTCCTATGGAGCATTCCGGTTGTACTTCTTCCAAGACATATTTGTTTGCTCTTTTGGCAGTTCATGGTATATACAATATTCTTCTCAAACACCACAGTTCAAAAGACTCAATTCTTCTTAAGTCTTCCTTATTCGTTGTCCAGCTTTCACATGCATATGAAAGGATTGAAAAACACTATGGCTTGGGTCAGGCACACCTTAGCCTTCAAGGTAACATCTTTGCTTTTTAACGCTTGCAAGAGGTCTTTTGTAGCAGATTTGCCCAATGCAATGTGTCTTTTGATTTCTTGACTGCTGCTTCCATGGGCATTGATGGTGAATCCAAGTAAAATGAAATCCCTGACAAGTTCAATCTTTTCTCCATTTATCATGATGTTACTTATTGGTCCAGTTGTGAGGATTTTTGTTTTCTTTATGTTGAGGTGTAATCCGTACTGAAGGCTGTGGTCTTTGATCTTCGTTAGGAAGTGCTTCAAGTCCTCTTCACTTTCAGCAAGCAAGGTTGTGTCATCTGCATAACGCAGGTTGTTAATGAGTCTTCCTCCAAACCTGATGCCCCGTTCTTCTTCATATAGTCCAGCTTCTCGGATTATTTGCTCAGCACACAGATTGAATAGGTATGGTGAAAGAATAGAGCCCTGATGCACACCTTTTCCTGACTTTAAATCAATCAGTATCCCCTTGTTCTGTCTGAACAACCACCTCTTGATCTATGTAAACGTCCCTCATGAGCACAATTAAGTGTCCTGGAATTCCCATTCTTCACAATGTTATCCATAATTTGTTATGATCCACACAGTCGAATGCCTTTGCGTAATCAATAAAACACAGGTAAACATCCTTCTGCTATTCTCTGCTTTCAGCCAGGATCCATCTGACATCAGCAGTGACATCCCTGGTTCCATGTCCTCTTCTGAAACCAGCCTGAATTTCTGGCAGTTCCCTGTCGATATACTGCTGCAGCCGTTTTTGAATGATCATCAGCAAAATTTTGTTTGCGTGTGATATTAATGATATTGTTCTATAATTTCCACATTTGGTTGGATCACCTTTCTTGGGAATAGGCATAAATATGGATCTCTTCCAATCAGCTGGCCAGGAAGCCGTCTTCCATATTTTTTTGCATAGACAAGTGAGCACCTTTTGTGCTGCATCTGTCTGTTGAAACCTCTCGATTGATATTCCATCAATTCCTGGAGCCTTGTTTTTCGCCAATGCCTTCAGAGTAGTTTGGACTTCTTCCTTCAGGACCATCTGTTCCTGATCATATGCCGCCTCTTGAAATGGTTGAACATCGACTAATTCTTTTTGGTATAATGACTCTGTGTATTCCTTCCAACTTCTTTTGATGCTTTCTGCTTCGTTTAATATTTTCCCCATGGAATCCTTCACTATTGCAACTTGAGGCTTGAATTTTTTCTTCGGTTCCTTCAGCTTGAGAAATGCTGAGCGTGTTCTTCCCTTTTGGTTTTCCATCTCCAGCTCTTTGCACATGTCATTATAATACTTTGTCATCTCGAGAGGCCCTTTGAAATCTTCTGTTCAGTTCTTTTACCTCATCAATTCTTGCTTTTGCTTTTGCTGCTCGAAGCTCAAGAGCAAGTTTCAGAGTCTCCTCTGACATCCATCTTGGTCTTTTCTTTCTTTCCTGCCTTTTCAGTGACCTCTTGCTTTCATCATGTATGATGTCCTTGATGTCATTCCACAACTCATGTGGTCTTCAGTCACTAGTGTTCAATGCATCAAATCTCTTCTTCAGATGGTCTCTAAATTCAGGTAGGATATACTCAAGGTCATATTTTGGCTTTTGAGGACTTGCTCTGATGTTCTTCAGTTTCAGCTTGTGCTTGCGTATGAGCAATTGATGGTGTGTTCCACAGTTGGCCCCTGGCCTTGTTCTGACTGATGATATTGAGCTTTTCCATCGTCTCTTTCCACAGATGTAGTCCATTTGATTTCTGTGTGTTCCATCTGGCGAAGTCCATGTGTATAGTCATCGTTTATGTTGGTGAAAGAAGGTATTTGCAATGAAGAAGTCATTGGTCTTGCAAAATTCTATCATTCGATCTCCGGCATTGTTTCTATCACCTGCAGCAGCTGATAAAAATCTTCTATTTATTCATCTTTGGCCTAGTGGTTGGTGCATAAATTTGGATAATAGTCGTATTAACTGGTCTTCCTTGTAGGAGTATGGATATTATCCTATCACTGACAGCATTGTACTTCAGGATAGATATTGAAACATTCTTTTTTGGCGATGAATGCAACACCATTCCTCTTCAAGTTGTCATTCCCAGCATAGTAGACTATATGTTTGTCCAATTCAAATGAGAAATACCAGTCCATTTCAGCTCACTAATGCGTAGGGTATCGATGTTTATGCGTTCCATTTCATTTTTGACGTTTTCCAATTTTCCTAGATTCATACTTCGTACATTCCAGGTTCTGATTATCAATGGATGTTTGCAGCTGTTTCTTCTCATTTTGAGTTGTGCCACATCAGCAAATGAAGGTCCCAAAAGCTTTACTCCATGCACATCATTAAGGTTGACTCTACTTTGAGGAGGCAGCTCTTCCCCAGTCATCTTTTGAGTGCCTTCCAACCTGGGGGGCTCATCTTCCAGCACTATCTCAGACAATGTTCCACTGCTCTTCATAAGGTTTTCACTGGCTAATGCTTCCCAGAAGTAGACTGCCGGGTCCTTCTTCCTAGTCTGTCTTAGTCTGGAAGCTCAGCTGAAGCCTGTCTTCCATGGGTGACCCTGCTGGTATCTGAATACCAATGGCATAGCTTCCAATATCACAGCAACATGCAAGCCCCCACAGTACGACAAACTGACGGACATGTGGAGGTGTGGCGTTATAAACCCAAAACCAAACTCACTGCCGTCGAGTCGATTCCGACTCAAACCGACCCTATAGGACAGAGTAGAACTGCCCCGTATGGTTTCGAAGGAGCACCTGGCGGATTTGAACTGCCCACCTTTTGGTTAGCAGCTGTAGCCCTTAACCACTACTTCACCGGGGTTTCCGTGGTGGTATATAATATGTTCTAAAATCAGGTAGTGTGAGGCCTCCGACTTTGTTCTTCTTTTCCAGTAATGTTTTACTTATCTGGAGCCTCTTTCCCTTCCATATAAAGTTGATGGTTTGTCTCTCCATCTCATTAAAAAATGTCTTTGGAATTTGGATCAGAATTGCATTAAATCTATACATGGCTTTTGGTAGAATAAATATTTTTACAATGTTACATCTTCCTATCCATGAGCAAGGTAGGTTTTTCCAGTTATGTATGTCTCTCTTTCTTGCAGTAGCGTCTTGTAGTTTTCTTTGTATAGGTCTTTTATGTCTCTGGTTAGATTTATTCCTAAGTACTTTGTCTTCTTAGGGGCTATTGTAAATGGTATCGATTTGGTGATTTCCTCTTCGTGGCTCTCTTTGTTGATGTAGAGGAATCCAACTGATTTATATTTGTTTATCTTGTATCCTGATACTCTGCTGGACTCTTCTATTAATTTCAGTAGTTTTCTTAAGGATTCTTTAGGTTTTTCTGTGTATAAGATCATGTCATCTGCAAACAGAGATGCTTTTACTTCTTCTTCACCAGTTTGGATGCACTTTATTTCTTTATCTAGCCTTATAGCTCTGGCTAGGACCTCCAGCACAATGTTGAATAAGAGTGGTGCTAAAGGGCATCCTTGTCTGGCTCCTGTTCTCAATGGGAGTGGTTTCAGTCTCTCTGTTTAGGATTATGTTGGCTGTTGGCTTCATATGAATGCCCTTTATAATCTTGAGGAATTTTCCTTTTATTAGTATTTTGCTGAGTGTTTTTATCATGAATGGGTGTTTGACTTTGTCAAATGTCTTTTCTGCGTCAATTGATAAGATCATATGGTTCTTGTCTTTTGTTTTATTTATGTGATGGATTACATTGATTATTTTTCTAATGTCGAACCATCCCTGCATACCTCGTATGAATCCCACTTGGTCGTGGTGAATTATTTTTTTGATATGGTGTTGAATTCTATTGGCTAGAATTTTGTTGAGGATTTTTGCGTTAAGTTCATGAGGGATATTTGTAATTTTTTTTTTGTGTGTGAAGTCTTTACCTGGTTTTGGTAGCAGTGTTTTGCTGGCTTCATAGAATGAGTTTGGGAGTATTCCATCCTTTTCTATGCTCTGAAATACCTTTAGTAGTAGTAGTGTTAACTCTTCTCTGAAAGTTAGGTAGAATTTTCCAGTGAAGCCGTCAGGACCAGGCCTTTTCTTTGTTGGGAGTTTTTTGATTACTTTTTCAATCACTTCATTTGTTGTAGGTTTAGTTGTTCTGTGTCTGTGTTAGTTTAGGTAGGTAGTGTGTTTCTAGAAATTTATTCATTTCCTCTAAGTTTTCAAATTTTTACAGTACAACTTTTCACAGTACTCTGTTATGATTCTTTTAATTTCAGTTGGGTCTGTTGTAATATCACCCACCTCATTTCTTCTTCGGGTTATTTGCTTCTTCTCCTGTTTTTCGTTCGTCAGTCTGGCCAATGGTTTATCAATTTTGTTAATCTTTTTAAAGATCCAGCTTTTGGTCTTGTTAATTCTTTCAATTGTTTTTGTTTTCTATTTCATTAATTCTGCTCTAATTTTTTATCATTTGCTTTCTTCTGGTGCCTGAGGGTTTCTTTTGTTGCTCTCTTTCTATTTGTTCAAGTTGTAGGGTTAATGTTTTGATTTTGGCCCTTTCTTCTTTTTGGATGTGTGCATTTATTAATATAACTTTACCTCTGAGCACTGCTTTAGCTGTGTCTTAAAGGTTCTGATAGGAAGTGTTTTCATTCTCATTGGATTCTCTGAATTTCTTTATTCCGTCCTTAATGTCTTCTGTAACCCAGTCTTTTTTGAGCAGGGTATTGTTCAGTTTCCAAGTGTTTCATTTCTTTTCCCTGATATTTCCGTTATTGACTTCTAGTTTTTTGGCTTTATGGTCAGAGAAGATGCTTTGTAATATTTTGATGTTTTGGATTCTGTTAAGTCTTGCTTTATGGCTTCATGTGTGGTCTATTCTGGAGATTGTTCCAGGTGCACTGGAAAAGAAAGTATACTTGGATGCTGTTTGGTGGAGTGTTCTGTATAAGTTTTTGAGGTCAAGTTTGTTAACTGTAGCATTTAGCTCTTCCGTGTCTTTATTGAGCTTCTTTCTGGATGTTCTGTCCTTCATTGAAAGTGGTGTGTTGAAGTCTCCTACTATTATTTTGGAGCAATCTTTCTCACTTTTTAGTGCTGTTAGAGTTTGTTTTGTATATCTTTAAGCCCTATCATTGCATGCGTAAATATTTGATATGGTAATATCCTCGTGGCATATTGTCCCTGGTATATTGTCCTTATCCTTTGTGGTAGATTGAAGTTTGAAGTCTGTTTTGTCAGAAATTAGTAAAGCCACTCCTGTTCTTTTTTGACTGTTGTTTGCTTGATATATTTTTTTCATCCTTTGAATTTTAGTTTGTTTGTGTCTTTAAGTCTTAAGTTTGCCTATTGTAGGCAGCATGTAGCCAGATCATTTTTTTTTTTATCCATTCTGCCACTCTCTATCTCTTTATTGGTGCATTAGTCCATTTATGTTCAGCATGATTATAGATAAGTATGTGGGGTTTTTTTCTATGTGTTTAGTGCTGTAGTTTTGATGCCTTTATTTGTGTGTTGTTGGAAGTTTCATTTTTCCACTTTTTTGTGCTGAGAACTTTTTCTTCATAAATTGTATGCTCCTATTTTTCATTGTAGTTGAATTTGTTTTTGCTGAGTCTTTATGTTTATCTTGTTTTTTATTTTGAAGTGTAGGAAAGTTAGCTTTCTTTGTGATTACCTTAATATTTACCCCTATTTTCCTAAGTTTAAACCTAGCTTCTATGTCCCTATATTGCCTTGATTTCCTCTGCATATGAGAGATCTATGCCTACTTTATTTAGTCCCTCTTCATTGATTCAATGTCATTTTTTACATAATGACATCACTGATTCCCTGTTTTGAGCATTTTTTATCTTCATTTATTTTTTTGATTTCCCGATCTGAGTTGATATCTGGTTGCTGTGCTCTGTGTGCTAGTGTTGGGTTGATATCTGATATTATTGATTTTCTAGCTAGAGAATTCCCTTTAGTATTTCTTGCAGTTTTGGTTTGGTTTTTACAAATTCCCTAAGCTCCTGTTTATCTGTAAATGTCTTAATTTCTCCTTCATATTTCAGAGACAGTTTTGCTGGATATATGATCCTTGCCTGGCAATTTTTCTCCTTCGATGCTTTATATATGTCATCCCATTGCCTTCTTGCCTGCATGGTTTCTGCTGACTAGTCCGAGGTTTTCTTATTGATTCTCCTTTGTAGGTGACTTTTTGCTTATGTCTGGCTCCTCTTAAAATTTCTCTTTATCTTTGGTTTTGGCAAGTTTGATGGTAATATGTCTTGGTGTCTTTGTTTTGGGATCTACCTTGTATGGGGTTAGTTGAGGATCTTGGATTGACATCTTTTCATCTTTCACGGTGTCGAGGATGTTTTCTGCCAACAAATCTTCAACAGTTCTCTCTGTATTTTCTGTTATCCCTTGGTGTTCTGGTATTCCAGTCACTCAGAAGTTCTCCTTCTTGATAGAGTCCCACATAATTATTAGGGTTTCTTAATTTTTTTTTAATTCTTTAATCTGATTTTTTTCGAATATATTGTTGCAAAGTGTTTTATCTTCATTCTCGCTAATTCACCATTCCAGTTCCTCAACTCTGCTCCTCTGACTTCATTGAATTGTCTAATTCCGTTTTTTTTTTGTTGTTGTTGTTAATCTTCTGAATTTCTGATTGCTGTCTCTCTATGGATTCTTGCAGCTTATTGAATTTTTCATTATGTTCTTGAATAATCTTTTTGATTTATTCAACTGCTTTATCTGTGTTTTCCTTGGCTTTTTCTGTGTTGCCTGATCTCATTCCTGATGTCTTGAAGAGTTCTGTATATTAAGCTTTTGTATTCTACATCTGGAAATTCCAGGAATACATCTTCATCCGGGAGAGTCCTTGATTCTCTGTTTTGGGATTTTGTTGAAGCAGTCATTATCTGCTTCTTTGTGTGATTTTATATTGACTGTTGTCTCTGAGCCATCTATAAGTTATTGTATTAATTTATTTTATGTTTGCTCACTATGTCCTAGTTTCTTGCTCTGTTTTGTTTTGATATACCCAAATAGACTACTAGAGTGAGCTAACTTGATTATCGGAACCTATGAAGCACTAATGTCCTGTTGCCAGATGGCTAGAGCTGTTACCAGGTATATGAGCCTAGGAGTCCATTCATTATTCTTGTATAGATTCAGCTCAGGTGTCCTGATAGTCAGTCACCTAGTGTGTGGTGTAGGCTCTCACCTAGTATCTTAGAGGAGCAGTGGTGATGGGTGTATGCACTGGTTTCTGGTAATGGCAGGGGGTCACACTCTGACTAAGGTAGGGGGCTGACAGCCTTTCTCCAAGTGTCAGAGATTGAGGAGCATCTCTGTTCTCTAGAGCACGCTGGTGGGTGGGCTCTGCTGCTGTACCTTAGGCACCCAACACTTATTGCTGTAAGGACTGTTAGGCTCCACTATCCTTGAACCCCTTTCCAGGGTGGCTAGGTCGTGCAGATGGATCCTCCAGACCTCAGGCCCCTGCTCTGGGTAGGTGAAGGCCCTGTTTTACAGGCAGAGTGGTATCAGATCTCTCCACCACACAGCTGAAAAAGTTACAGTCAGACCTCAAACAGATTCACCCTTGCAACATAATGGCCACCTGCATCCATGCAGGGGTGAAAGACAAAGTCTGTGGATCTCTTGTGCCTGGACACGAGCGTCTTCTGTTCTAAGCTTCCCAATTAGGGGAGTCAGCAGAGTATTTTTCCCCTGTTTGTTAATTTGTTCCTTCTCCCAGGCCAGGAGAATGACTCAGGAGCACAGCAGGTCCTATTCATGGAGGGAAATCAAGTGTTAACGAAGCCGGCTGCAGCAGAGGGAGGAGGGATCAGATAGATATGAAAGAGTTCTTTCAAAAGAAGGAGCTATTAGATCTGCACTGAAAATTAGACAAAATCAGTTATTTTGTGCTGAGAGTGCTGTTTTATCTCAGATTCCAGAGGCGTGGGTTTCCTGTGTGCTCTGGATGGGACCTCGCTGAGATTGCCCCAGAGGGTTAGGGCTGCATCCCACACTTGCCTTCTTTTACTGAAGCTGCTGTACCCCAGGAAACTACATCAGCCCCACCACTGTCTCACCAAGGAATTGGAGCTGAGGCACTGCGTGGGCATGGCAACTCATCCCTGCTTCTGCACCATCTCTCCCGTCCCTGTCACTCAGACCAATTCCTTAATTTTCCTTTGATGTTCAGGGTTTCTATCTTGTCATATGTATAATCAATTCACTTGTTCTTTGGGGTCTTTGTTGTAAGAGGGATCAGTGGAAGCCGCTGACTAGTTTACCATCTTGGTCCTGCCTCCTCTGGTTAGTTTTTTTCCTAAGTATTTTATCTTCCTAGGGGCTACTGTAAATGCTATTGATTTGGTGATTTCCTCTTTGATGTTCTCTTTGTTGGTGTAGAGGAATCCAACTGATTTTCGTATGTTTATCTTGTACCCTGATGCTCTGCTGAACTATTAGTTTCAGTAGTTTTCTGGACAATTCCCTAGGGGTTTTCTGTGTATAAGATCATGTCATCTGCAAATAGAGATACCTTCACTTCTTCTTTGCCAATTTGGATGCTTTTTATTTCTTTATCTAGCCTTATAGCTCTGGCTAGGACCTCCAGAACAATGTTGAATAAGAGTGGTGATAAAGGGCATCCTTGTCTGGCTCCTGTTCTCAGCGGGAATGGTTGCAGCCACTCTCTGTTTAGGGTGATGTTGGCTTCATATGAATGCCCTTTATTATGTTGAGGAATTTTCCTTCTGTTCCTATTTTGCTGAGATTTTTCATCATGAGTGTGTGTTTGACTTTGTCAAATGCCTTTTCTTCATCAATTGATAAGATCATGTGGTTCTTGTCTTTTGTTTTATTTATGTGATGGATTACATTGATTGTTTTTCTAATGTTGAACCATCCCTGCATACCTCGTATGAATCCCACTTGGTCATGCTGAATTATTTTTTTGATATGGTGTTGAATTCTATTGGCTAGAATTTTGTTGAGGATTTTTGCATCTAAGTTCATGAGAGATATAGGTCTGTAATTTTCTTTTTTTGTGGTGTCTTTACCTGGTTTTGGTATCAGGGTTATGATGGCTTCATAGAATGGGTTCAGGAGTATTCCGTCTTTTTCTATGCTCTGAAATACCTTTAGTAGTAGTGGTGTTAAATCTTATCTGAAAGTTCGGTAGAAGTCTGCAGTGAAGCTGTCAGGGCCAGGGCTTTTTTTTTTTTTGTCAGGAGTTTTTTTAATTACCTTTTCAATCTCTTCTTTTGTTATGGGTCTATTTAGTTGTTCTACCTCTGTTTGTGTTAGTTTAGGTAGGTAGTGTGTTTCTAGAAATTCATCTATTTCTTCTAGGTTTTCAAATTTATTAGAGTACAGTTTTTCATAGTAATCTGATATGATTCTTTTAATCAGTTGGGTCTGTTGTGATATCACCCATCTCATCTCTTATTAGGTTTATTAGCTTCCTCTTCTGTTTTTCTGGAAACCCTGGTGGCGTAGTGGCACTGGATTGGGTTTTTCCTGTTTTTCTTTTGTCAGATTGCCAATGGTTTATCAATTTTGTTAATTTTTTCAGAGAACCAGCTTTTGGTCTTGTTAACTCAATTGGTTTTCTGTTCTCTATTTCATTTAATTCTGCTCTAATTTTATTATTTGCTTTCTGCTGGTGCCTGAGGGTTTCTTTTGTTGCTCTCTTTCTATTTGTTCAAGTTGTGTGGATAATTCTTTTATTTTAGCCCTCTCTTCTTTTTGGATGAGGACGTGTCCATTGTTTAGGCTTTCTGGATATTTTAAAATGAAGAAATGCCAAAATATGATATCAGAAATTGTGAAACTTTTTAAATATTTACTTTTAACAACATACATGATTTAAAATGTCTACATTGCAGACTTTTTCTGAATGGAAGCCCCAGCCAAATGGTCCTTTTGACTTCCTCAACCTACTCTACCATTCCCGATAATGGACCCTGACAATGGCAAACACTACTTGATCCAATATAGGGCTTCCCAAACCTGAAAGTGTCCTTGAATTATCAGGTGATGTGCATGCAGCCAACCAAGCATGGTCCCCAGGCTGGCATTTGGGAGCCCCTGAAAAAGCTTCCTTTGCCTGTGTGTTAGTCTCCTGCTTAGACTGGCCAGACTTTGGCTTGCATCACTCCATAGCCAACTCAGCCCCTCGTGCCAGGCAAAAGCCTCAACAGATTTTTGGTCAGTATTGGTTTCATGACAGAGGATCAGGGTAGAAATGTGTTTACAACTCTGCCTATGCTCCTGTCTTCTTCTCAGCTCCTTCAGAGCCACTACACAGCTTCTATAAATAGATACTCCAAGCCTTCAAGACACTGACATTGCCTTCCCTCCACCTCTACCCAAATTACAACTGAAACCTCTCCTTTCCTATCTTTGCAGTCCCTCAACCTTCTCTTCTGTCTCCTCACTTCTGTGTCAGCTTCCTTTTGCCTGAGGGCTCCACAGGCCCAATTAAAAGGAGAAGAAGTATACTGGGTTGCTTTTGTCTGATTTTCTTTTGACCCAGACTGCTTTCTTTGCTGCTTGTGGGCACATGCTTAGGTATTCAAGTGAAACAAGCCCAGACATGAGTTAAGAATTCTGAGGAATTTCTCTGTTCCTGGTACAGCGGGGAGCCTGAGGCAAGCTGTTTGTCTTCATTGCACCCTGGTTACCTCATCTACAGAGCAAGCATTACAAATAATGAAAGATTAAACTCTGACATTGCTGGGAGATGGCATATTTACCTAGTCTCTGGTATTCCAAGCACATGGTGACCACAGCATACTTGGAGCATATTACCAACAGAAGAGAAAATATGGCATTGAAGATGTGAGATACAGTTGGGATTAAGGGAAAGAACACTAGAATAGGGGTCAGGAGACCCAGGTTTAGGCCTGTCTGGCACTAGTTTGCTTTGTGTCTATGCGCAAGCCTTTCAAGCTCTCTGGCCCCGATTAATTCCTATGCAAAATAAGGTGTATATAACTAAGAATAAGTGTTTTAAAGTCAGACAGACCTGGGTTTGAGTTACAGCTCTACCACTTACTCGCTGAGTGACCTGGGCTAGTCACCAAATATCTCTAAGTCTGTTCACTTACTTGAGGGTGAGTAAATGGGGACATTAATAGTATCTACCTTATGAGGGTATCATGGGGATTAAATGAGATAACTTAGATAATACATGTAAATCTTTTAACATAGTGCCTGCCACATAGTAAGTGTTGCTATTTGTGTTACTTCAATTATTGCTGCTGCTGCTGCTGCTATGACAACTAGAAGGAAGATGTGAGGGAGGACATTTGCTACCTATCTATCTTACACAATTGCTATGAGGCTTTAAGGAGATAAGTGCTGGAGAAGAATTTTGGAAGATAAAAGGACTCTTCAAAGGGGAGGTAAGATTGAAATTAAATGACAAAAGTGTTGGGACCTCCTCCCTCCCCGGAGAGGTTTATCTTGAGCCTCTGGGCTCTAGTTTGCTCAGTGTTGACCTGAGTAGCTATTGTCTTCCCCTCCCATCTACCCATTTTTACTATCATGATAATTTGCTCCTCCTGTCTGTTTGAGTTGGAGGAAGGGATTAGAAACCTTAAAATCCTTCCCTCTGCCAACTCTACTACTCCCACGCCTACTGCAGAGGTACCACTCAGACAAGTCATCAGTGCTCTCAGCTCAGGCTGAAAGGCTCAGACTTTACCTTGCCTTTGCCATACTGAGGGCCTGGCTTTTGGGTTGCCAATGCGTAGGTAAGTTTTTGCTGCTGGAGCCCATAGGTGCTGTTAGGACCCACTGCTCTGGGCAATCATTAACTTCTGCTCACGAAGCCACACCCTTGTATGATGGCCAGTCAGCAAACCTGAGCTAGCCAAAGGAGGGATGAATGTGTGTGAGAGTGGGGTTCACTTCAGTAGCAGCCCAAGAAGAATGCTTTCCCCAGGATATTATTTTCTACATGCCAGCTCTTTTACATTGCTTCACTTAATCTTCACAAAACATTTAGTTGGTACTTTAATACTTCTCATTTTTCAGATGAGAAAACTGAAGCTTAGAGTTGTGTCATAATTTAGCCAAGGTCAAACAGCAAGTAAGTGGAAGATCTTGGTCTTAAACCCGTGTCTGACTGACTCCAGGGCCCGCTATAATATATAGACATTATAGAAAGGCAACCTAGAACCTTCCTGTAGTGGCAGAGGTGCCAGTCTAGTTCCAGGATGACCAAGCTGAGGCTTAAGGGAATTTCTCAGCTTGTAAGCAAGTTGCAAACCAGTGTAATATACTCTGGTTTGCAGGAAACCTTGCTTTCATTCCTTTGCCGTTTCCCTTATTTTTCCCATCTCTCTCAGAAAACACTTAATGGAAAGGGGCAGTTTCCCTAGAAAAGGCATTTAAGATTTGAAAAAAATTACCTCTACCCATATTTTCCAGTCCCTCTCTCTGTCATCTTTACCTCTACCTCCATCCCTCTTCTCTGACAAGAAATCCAGAGGTGGTAAAGATTGTCATCAGATTCTTGCTCAGAGGCAGAAACATGGTCTAAGTGTCTCTTGAGATTTCCTCTGGGCTTTGATGCTTCATGAGCTATATCCACAGCAGGCCCTTAACTGTGGAGACAACATTAGTGCTTGGCTTAGCTCTGAGAATCAAAGCCACATTGATCCTGGCAGCCAGTCTTCTCTGGATTGATTACATATCATCTGCCCCAGGCAGACCAACTAAGTTTCCCTTCCTGATGCTGTTGGCTGGAATGCAAATATGGGGAGAGCTTCTTTGAGACAGAATGATCACCTGTCTTCTTGCAGTGCCCTCTGGAAGGAACTGCCAAAACTGTCTCCCTCCTTAGCCCAAAAGTGTCCTCAAAGGTAAGGGGAGGGGCCCGTCCAGTTACAGTGTCAGGGAGGAAGGGGCTTATTTTTTCTGCATTTGTTTCTTGTTGTTCTGTGCAAAGTCACTATCACTGATGCTTCCTGAAAGCAGAGCTTGGAAAATTAGGCATCTGACCCTCTGCCACCCCTTTTCTGGTGGCTATACAGATCACGAGAGCAGCCACATGTTTCCAAGGAAGGTGTGGACGGTGGTAAACTAACAGGGGGCAGCTGGTACACTCTGGATGCCACTTCCTGGTCCTAGCTTCACACGTCTGTCAGTTTAACATACTGTGGTGGATTGCACGTTGCTGTGATGTTGGAAGCTATTCCACTGGTGTTTCAAATATCAGCAGGGTCACCCATGGTGGAGAGGCTTAGCTGAGCTTCCAGACTAAGGCAGACTAGGAAGAAGAAACTGACGGTCTACTTCTGAAAAAATTAGCCAGTGAAAACCTTATGCACAGCTGTGGGACATTGTCTGATGTAGTGACAAAGATGAGCCCCTCAGGTTGGAAAGCACTCAAAATACAACTGGGGAAGAGCTGCTTCCTCAAAAGAGAGTCAGCTCTAACGACATGCATGCAGTCAACCGGGGACCTTCATTTTTTGATGTGGCAAGACTCAAGATGAGAAGAAACAGCTGCAAACACCCATTAATATTAGCAATGTGGAATGAATGAAGTATGAATCTAGGAAAATTGGAAATCATCAAAAATGAAATGGAATGCATGAACATCAATATCCTAGTCATTAGTGAACTGAAATGGATGGTTATTGGCCATTTTGATTTGGACAATCATATGGTCTACTCTGTTGAGAATAACAAATTGAAGAGGAATGCTTTTGCACCATCAAAAAGAACATTTCAAGATGTACCCTGAAGTACAATGCTCTCAGTGATAGGATAATATCCATATGCCTACAAGGAAGACCAGTTAATATGACTATTATTCAAATTTACATACCAACCACTAAGGCCAAAGATAAGAAAATTGAAGATTTTTACCAACTTCTGCGATCTGAAATTGATCAAACATGCAATCCAGATGCATTGATAATTACTGGTGATTGGAATGTGAAAGTTGGAAACAAAGAAGAAGGAACAGTAGTTGGAAAATATGACCTTGGTGACAGAAATGATGCTGGAGACCACAAAATAGAATTTTGTAAGACCAATGACTTCTACATTGCAAAAACATTTTTTCACCAATATAAATAGTGACTATACACATGCACCTTGCCAGAAGGAGTACACCAGAATCAAATTGATTGTACCGTGGAAAGACGATGGGAAAGCAGAATATCATCAGTCAGAACAAGGCCAGGGATGACTGTGGAACAGACATCAATTGCTTGTATGTGACTTCAGGCTGAAGCTGAACAAAATTAGAATAAGTCCACAAGAGCCAAAGTATCACCTTGAGTATATTCTACCTGAATTTGGAGACCATCTCAAGAATAGATTTGACTCACTGAACACTAGTGACGGAAGAAAAGAGGAGTTGTGGAATGACATCAAGGACATCATCGTAAATAAAGAAAGCAAGAGGTCATTAAAAAGACAGGAAAGAAAGAAAAGACCAGAATGAATGTTAGAAGAGACTCTGAAACTTGCTCTTGAACATAGAGTAGCTAAAGCGAAAGGAAGAAATGATGAAGTAAAAAAGCTAAACAGAAAATTTCAAAGGGCACCTCAAGAAAAAACAGTAAAGCATTACAGATAGCTCTAAATTCATACCTCTCCATAATTACCTTGAATGTAAATGGACTAAATGCACCAATAAAGAGACAGAGAGTGGCAGAATGGATTAAAAAACAAGATCGGTCTATATGCTGCCTACAAGAGACACGCCTTAGACATAAAGACACAAACAAACTAAAATTCAAAGGATGGAAAAAAATATATCAAGCAAACCACAATGAAAAAAGAGCAGGAGTATCAATACTAATTTCCGACAAAACAGACTTTAAAGTTAAATCCATCAGAAAGGATAAGGAAGGACACTATATAATGATTAAAGGGAGAATACACCAAGAAGATAGAACCATATTGAATATTTATGCACCCAATGACAGGGCTTTAAGACACAAAACAAACTCCATCACCATTGAAAAGTGAGATAGATAGCTCCACAATAATAGTAGGAGACTACAACACACCACTTTCTGTGCAGGACAGGACGTCCAGAAAGAAGCTCAATAGAGATATGGAAGATCTAAATGCCACAGTCAACCAACTTGACCTCGTAGACATTTACAGAACACTCCACCCAACAGCAAACAAGTATACTTTCTTTTCTAGTGCACATGAAACATTCTCTAGAATAGACCACATATTAGGCCATAAAGCAAACCTTAGCAGAATCCAAAACATTGAAATATTACAAAGCATCTTCTCTGACCATAAGGCCATAAAAGTGGAAATCAATAACAGGAAAAGCAGGGAAAAGAAATCAAACACTTGGAAACTGAACAATACCCTGCTCAAAAAAGACGGCATTATAGAAGACATTAAGGATAGAATAAAGAATTTCAGAGAATCCAATGAGAATGAAAACACTTCCTATCAGAACCTTTGGGACACAGCAAAAGCGGTGCTCAGAGGACAATTTATATCAATAAATGCACACACCCAAAAAGAAGAAAGGGCCAAAATCAAAGAATTGTCCCTACAACTCGAACAAATAAAAACAGAGCAAAAAAAGAAACCCACAGGCACCAGAAGAAAACAAAAAATAAAAATTAGAGCTGAACTAAATGAAATAGAAAACAGAAGAACAAGTGAAAGAATTAACAAGACCAAAAGATGCTTTTCCGAAAAACTCAACAAAATTGATAAACCACTTGCCAAACTGACAAAAGAAAAACAGGAGAGGAAGCAAATAACCTGAATAAGAAATGAGATGGGTGATATTACAACAGACCCAACTGAAATTAAAAGAATCATATCGGATGACTATGAAAAACTATACTCAAACAAATTTGAAAACCTAGAAGAAATGAATGAATTCCTAGAAACACACTACCTACCTAAACTAACACAAACAGAGGTAGAACAACTAAATAGACCCACAACAAAAGGAGATTGAAGAGGAAATTAAAAAACTCCCAGCCAAAAAAAGCACTAGCCCGGATGGCTTCGCTGCAGAGTTCTACCAAACTTTCAGAGAAGAGTTAACACCACTACTACTAAAGGTATTTCAGAGCATAGAAAAGGACGGAATACTCTCAAACTCATTCTATGAAGCCACCATATCCCTGATACCAAAACCAGGTAAAGACACCACAAGAAAAGAAAATTATAGAACTATATCCCTCATGAACGTAGATGCAAAAGTCCTCAACAAAATTCTAGCCAATAGAATTCAAGAACATATCAAAAAAATAATTCAGCATGACCAAGTGGGATTCATACCAGGTATGCAGGGATGGTTCAACATTAGAAAAACAATTAATGTAATCCAGCACAGAAATAAAACAAAAGACAAGAATCACATGATTTTATCAATTGAGGCAAAAAAGGCATTTGACAAAGTTCAACACTCATTCGTGATAAAAACTCTCAGCAAAATAGGAATAGAAGGAAAATTCCTCAATGTAATAAAGGGCATTTCTACAAAGCCAACAGCCAACATCACCCTAAATGGAGAGAGCCTGAAAACATTCCCATTGAAATCGGGAACCAGACAAGGATGCCCTTTATCACCACTCTTATTCAACATTGTGCTGGAAGTCCGAGCCAGAGCAATTAGGCTAGATAAAGAAATAAATGGCATCCAGATTGGCAAGGAAGTAGTAAAAGTATCTCTAATTGCAGATGACGCAATCTTATACACAGAAAACCCTAAGCAATCCTCCAGAAAACTACTAAAACTAATAGAAGAGTTCAGCAGAGTATCGGGATACAAGATAAACATAAAAAAATCAGTTGGATTCCTCTACACCAACAAAAAGAACATCGAAGAGGAAATCACCAAAGCAATGCCATTTACAGTAGCCCCCAGGAAGATTAAATACTCAGGAATAAATCTTACCAGAGATGTAAAAGACTTATACAAAGAAAACTACAGTACACTTCTGCAAGAAACCAAAAGAGACTTACATAAGTGGAAGAACATACCTTGCTCATGGATAGGAAGACTTAACATTATAAAAATGTCTATTCTACCAAAAGCGATCTATACATTTAATGCAATTCTGATCCAAATCCCAAGGACATTCTTTAATGAGATGGAGAAACAAATCACCAACTTCATATGGAAGAGAAAGAGGCCCCAGATAAATAAGGCATTAGTGAAAAAGAAGAACGAAGTGGGAGGCCTTACTTTATCTGATTTTAAAACCTATTATACTGCCACAGTAGTCAAAACAGGCTGGTACTGGTACAACAACAGATACATGGACCAATGGAACAGAATTGAGAATCCAGACATAAATCCATCCACATATGAGCAGATGATATTTGACAAAGGCCCCAAAACTGTTAAATGGGGGAAAAGACAGTCTTTTTAACAAATGGTGCTGGCATAACTGGATATCCATCAGCAAAAAAATGAAACAAGACCGATACCTCACTTCATGCACAAAAAATAACTCAAAATAGATCAAAGACCTAAATATAAAATCTAAAACGATAAAGATCATGGAAGAAAAACTAGGGACAATGTTAGGAGCCCTAATACATGGCATAAACAGTATATAAAACATTATATATAATGTAGAAGAAAAACTAGATAACTGGGAGCTCCTAAAAATCAAACACCTATGCTCATCCAAAGACTTCACCAAAAGAGTAAAAAGACTACCTACAGACTGGGAAAAAGTTTTTAGCTATGACATTTCTCATCAGCACCTGATCTCTAAAATCTACATGATACTGCAAAAACTCAACTGCAAAAAGACAAATAACCCAATTAAAAAATGGGCAAAGGATATGAGTAGACGCTTCACTAAAGAAGACATTCAGGTAGCTAACAGATATAAGAGGAAATGTTCACGATCATTAGCCATTAGAGAAATGCAGATCAAAACTGCAATGAGATTTCATCTCACTCCAACAAGGCTGGCATTAATCCAAAAAACACAAAATAATAAATGTTGGAGAGGCTGTGGAGAGATTGGAACACTTCTACACTGCTGGTGGGAATGTCAAATGGTACAACCACTTTGGAAATAGTTTTGGTGCTTCCTTAAAAAGCTGGAAATAATAATACCGTATGATCCAACAATCCCACTCCTTGCAATGTATCCTAGAGAAATAAGAGCCTTTACATGAACAAATATATGCATACCCATGTTTATTGCAGCACTGTTTACAATAGCAAAAAGATGGAAGCAACCAAGGTGCCTATCAATGGATGACTGGATAAATAAATTATGGTATATTCACACAATGGGATACTACGCATCGATAAAGAACAGTGAGGAATCTGTGAAACATTTCATAACATGGAGAAACCTGGAAGGCATTATGCTGAGTGAAATTAGTTGCAAAAGGACAAATATTGTATAAGACCACTATTATAAGAACTTGAGAAATAGTGTTTAAACTGAGAAGAAAACATTCTTTTGTGGTTACAAGAGGGGGGAGGGAGGGAAGGAGGGCGGGAGAGGGACATTCACTAATTAGATAGTAGATAAGAACTACTCTAGGTGAAGGGAAAGAGCACACAATACAGGGGCGGTCAGCACAATTGGACTAAAGCAAAAGTAAAGTAGTTTCCTGAATAAACTGAATGCTTTGAAGGCCAGTGTAGCAGGGGCATGGGTCTGGGGACCATGGTTTCAGGGGACATCTAAGTCAATTGGCATAATAAAATCTATTAACAAAACATTCTGCACCCCACTTTGAAGAGTGGCGTCTGGGGTCTTCAAAGCTAGCAAGCAGCCATCTAAGATGCATCAATTGGTCTCAACCCACCTGGATTAAAGGACAGTAAAGAACACCAAGGGCACAAGGTAATTACGAGCCCAAGAGACAGAAAGAGCCGCATGAACCAGAGACTACATCAGCCTGAGACCAGAAGAACTAGATGGTGCCTGGATACAACCGATGACTGCCCTGACTGGGAACACAACAGAGAACCCCTGAGGGAGCAGGAGAGCAGTGGGATGCAGACCCCAAATTCTCATAAGACCAGACTTAATGGTCTGGCTGAGACTAGAAGGACCCCAGTGGTCATGACCCCCAGACCTTCTGTTGGCCCAGGACAGGAAACATTCCCGAAGCCAACTCTTCAGACATGGATTGGACTGGACAATGGGTTGGAGAGGGATGCTGGTGAGGAGCGAGCTTCTTGGAGCAGGTGGACGCTTGCAACTATGTTGGCATCTCCTGCCTGGAGTGGAAATGAGAGGGTGGAGGGGTTTAGAAGTTGGTGAATAAAAAGAGAGAGTGGAGGGAGAGAGCGGGCTGTCTCATTAGGGAGAGAGTAATTGGGAGTGTGTAGCAAGGTGTGTATTGGTTGTTGTGTGAAATACTGACTTGATTTGTAAATTTTCATTTAAAGCACAATAAAAATTATTTTAAAAAAAGTATTGTAAAGAAATGGGCAAAGACCTAGAGTTAGAAGACTAAAAGGGAAGAACACACTTGGCATTTCTCAAGCTGGAAGAACTGAAGAGAAAATTCAAGCCTCAAGTTGCAATACTGAAGGATTCTACAGGAAAAATATTAAACAACCCGGCAAGTATCAAAAGGAGATGGAAGGAATACACAGTCACTGTACCAAAAAGAATTGGTCGACTTTCAACCATTTCAGGAGGTAGCATATGATCAAGAACTGATGGTACTGAAGGAAGAAGTCCAAGCTGCGCTGAAAGCATTGGCAGAAAACAAGGCTCCAGGTATTGACAGAATACCAACTGAGATATTTCAACAAATGGATGCAGAGCTAGACGCTTTCAGTGGTCAATGCCAAGAAATTTGAGAGACAGCTACTTGGCCAACCAACTAGAAGAGATCCAAATTTGTTTCCATTACAAAGAAAAGTGACCTGGCAGAATGTGGAAATTATTGAACAATATCATTAATATCACACACAAGTAAAATTTTGCTGAAGATCATTCAAAAAACAGTTGCAGAAGTGCATCAACACAGAACTGTCAGAAATTCCAGCCGGATTCAGAAGAGGACTTGGAAAGACGGATATCATTACTGATGTTACATGGGTCTTGGCTGAAAGCAGAGAATACCAGAAAGATGTTTACCTGTGTTTTATTGACGTTGCAAAGGCACTCAACTGTGTGGCTCGTAACAAATTATAGATAACATTGCAAATAATCAGAATTCTGGAACACTTAATTGTGCTCATGAGGAACCTGTACATAGACCAAGAGGCAGTCATTCAAACAGTACAAGGGGATACTGTGTGGTTTAAAATCAGGAATGGTGTGCATCAGGGTTGTATCCCTTCACCACACTTATTCAATCGGTATGCTGAGCAAATGATCCAAGAAGCTGAACTATACGAAGAAGAACACGGCAGCTGGATTGGAGGAAGGCTCTTTAACAACCTGTGATACACAGATGACACGACCTTGCTTGCTGAAAGTGCAGAGGACTTGAAGCACTTACTAATGAAGACCAAAGACCACAGCCTTCAGTCTGGATTATACCTTAACATAAAGAAAACAAAAATCCTCACAACTGGACCAATAAGCAACAGCATGATAAATGGAGAAAATGTTGAAGTTTCAAGGATTTCATTTTATTTAGATCCACAATCAACACCCATGGAAGCAGCAATGAAGAAATCAAGAGATGCATTGCATTGGGCAAGTCCGCTGTACAATTGTTCAAAAGCAAAGATATCACTTTAAGGACTAAGGTGTGCCTGACCTAAACCAAAAACCAAATCCGTTGCCATCGAGTCAATTCTGACTCATAGCAACCCTATAGGGCAGAGTAGAACTGCTCCATAGGGTTTCCAAAGAGCAGCTGGTGGATTTGAACTGCTTGGGTGTACCTTTAGATTAGCAGCCATAATTCTTAACCCCTTTGCCACCAGAGCTTCACACCGTGATGTTTTCAATCGCCTCATATGCATGTGAAAGCTGGACAGTGAATAAAGAAAACAGAAGAAAAATTGATGCCTTTGAATTATGGTGTTGGCAAAGAATATTGAGTACACTACGGACTGCCAGAAGAACAAACAAATCTGTCTTGGAAGAAGTAGAGCCAGAATGATCCTTAGAAGCAAGTGTGGCAAGACTTTATTTCACATACTTTGGGTATGTTATCAGAAGAAACCAGTCCCTGGAGAAGGACGTCATGCTTGGTAGAGGGTCAGTGAAAAAGAGGAAGACCCTGAACAAGATGGGCTCAAGCATAACAACAATGGGCTCAAGCACAACAATTGTGAGGATGGTGCAGGACCAGGCAGTGTTTCGTTCTTTTGTACCTAGGGTTGCTATGAGTTGGAACTGACTTGATGGCATCTAACAACAACAAAATCTAAAACCAAACCCATTGCGGTCGAGGTGATTCTGACTCGTAGCGACCCTAGAACAGAGTAGAGCTGGTGGATTCAAACTATCTTTCCTTTGGTTAGCAGCCGTGCTTTTAGCCACTGTGCCACCAGGGCTCCAACAACAGCAGGAAACCAAAAAACTCCTGTGACTCACTTTATTGCCATATTCACTTTACTGCGGTGGTCTGGAACTGAACGCACAATATCTCCAAGGTATGCCTGAAGTATGTTTTGAAATCAGGATATGCAAATCCTCCTACTTTATTATGGCTTTTCAACAGTGCTTTGTCTATTTGGGGTGTCCTTTGCCATTCCATTTAAATCTGAGGATTGGCTTCTCTAGTACTGTAGAGAAGACTCTTGGAATTTTGACGGTGATTGCATTGAATTTACAGATCGCTTTGGGTAGTATTGACATCTTAACTATACTGAGCCTTTCAATCCACAAAAAAATGTCCTTCCTTTATTTAGGTTTTATTTAATTTCTTTAAGTACTGCCTTATAGTTTTCTGTGTACACGTCTTTCACTTTCCTGGTTAAATTTATTCCTAGGGAGAAACCCCGAGAGTAAGGCCCCTGGGCACCCTTTTAATTCAGTATTGAAGTCACTCCTGAGGTTCACCCTTCAGCCATAAAAAAAAAAAAAAAATTTTTTTGACAGGCCCATAAAACAAAAACAGACTAAATGGGGCACACCAGCCCAGGGGCAAGGACGAGAAAGCAGGAGGGGACAGGATAGCTGGTAATGGGGAACCCAGGGTTGAGAAGGGGAGTGTTGACATGTCATGGGGTTGGCAACCAATGTCACAAAACAATGCGTGTATTAATTGTACTAATTTGCCCTTTAAACCTTCATCTAAAGTAAAATAAAAAATATGCCTTAGTACTTTATTCTTTTAGATGCTATTGAGAATGATAATAATTCCTCAATTTCCTTTTCAGCATACTCTGCTGATGTATAGAAACCTGACTGATTTTTATATATTAACCTTGTGAAGTGCCACTTTGCTGAATTCATTTATTAGTTCTAATATTTTTCTTGTGGATTCTTTGGGGTTTTCTATGTTTAGGATCATATTGTCTGCAAAAAGGGATAGTTTTACTTCCTTTTTTCCTATTTGGATACCTTTTATTTATTTTTTTATTTTAGGCTAATTGCTCTGGCTAGGACTTCCAGAAAGATTTGGATAGCAGAGGTGAGAGTGGGCATCCCTGTCTTGTTCCTGATCTTAAGGGGATACCTTTCAGTCTTTCTTCATAGAGTATGTGGATTTTTCATGCATGCCTTTTTTTGTTTGTTTTTTGCCTTTGAAACAATTTAATTACCTTTTAATAAAACACAATTTCTCCTCCCCAACTCTATTTCTCTTCCTAAATCCTGTCTAATTGTCATTCAAACATACAACGACATAAAAACAAAACCTGGAAAACTCAGGAAAAACAAAATTATTAAGAATTCCAGCTTTTCTCAAGATAGTCTTACTTAAATTTGTAATTTTTCTCAAAATATTTTAACTTTTTTGTTATA
This sequence comes from Elephas maximus indicus, assembly GCF_024166365.1. Classification (NCBI taxonomy): domain Eukaryota; kingdom Metazoa; phylum Chordata; class Mammalia; order Proboscidea; family Elephantidae; genus Elephas; species Elephas maximus. The sequence continues at coordinate 93,613,815 of NC_064846.1, read as the reverse complement.
CAAAATATTTTTAAATCCCTATGTGTCCATCAAAGTTTTGTGAAACATTTCAAGTCCATTATTCCAGCCTTCAGATACTAGCAGAGAGTCAATAAATAATGAATGCCTTTTTTTTTTTTAATTAAGCTTCAAGTGAACATTTACCATTCCAATCAGTCTGTCACATGTAGGTTTACATACATCTTACTCCCTTCTCCCACTTGCTCTCCCCCTATTGAGTCAGCCCTTTCAGTCTCTCGTTTCCTGCCAATTTTACCATCTTCCCTCTCTCTCTATCTTCCCATCCCCCCTCCAGTCAAGAGTTGCCTACACACTCTCCCGTGTCCACCTGATTTAATTAGCTCACTCTTCATCAGTATCTCTCTCCCCCTCACTGACCAGTCCTTTTCATGCCTGATGATTTGTCTTCGGGGATGGTTCCTGTCCTGTGCCATCAGAAGTTCTGGGGAGCATTGTCTCTGGGATTCCTCTAGTCGCAATCATACCATTAGGTGTGGTCTTTTAATGAGAATTTGGGGTCTGTATCCCATTGGTCTCCTGCTCCCTCAGGAGTTGTCTGTTGTGTTCCCTGACAGGGCAGACATCGATTGTGGCCGGGCACCAACTAGTTCTTCTGGTCTCAGGATAATGTAGGTGTCTGGTTCAAGTGGCCCTTTCTGTCTCTTGGGTTCTTAGTTGTCGTGTGACCTTGGTGTTTTTCCTTTGCCTTTGCTCCCGGTGGGTTGAGACCAATTAATGTATTTTAGATGGCCGCTTGTTGGCATTTAGGACCCCAGGCGCCACAATTCAAAGTGGGATGCAGAGTGTTTTCATAATAGAATTGTTTTGCCCATTGACTTAGAAGTCCCCTCAAACCAAGTTCCCCAGACCCCAGCCCCTGCTTCGCTGACCTTTGAAGCTTTCATTTTATCTCGGAAACCTCTTTACTGTTAATCCAGTCCAATTAGGCTGACCTTCCTTGTTTTGAGTGTTGTCTTTCCCTTCACCCAAAGCACTTCCCATCTACAGATTGATGAATAAAAAGCCCTCTCCCTCCCTCCCTCCCTCCCCCCTTTGTAACCACATAAGTATGTGTTCTTCTCCGTTTTTTCTATTTCTCAAGATCTTATAATAGTGGTCTTATACAATATTTGTCCTTTTGCAACTGACTCATTTCGCTCAGCATAATGCCTTCCAGATTCCTCCATGTTATGAAATGTTTCAGAGATTCGTCACTGTTCTTTATCGATGCGTAGTATTCCATTGTGTGAATATACCACAATTTATTTACCCATTCGTCCGTTGATGGACATCTCGGTTGCTTCCAGCTTTTTGCTATTGTAAACAGAGCTGCAATAAACATGGGTGTGCATATATCTGTTTGTGTGAAGGCTCTTGTATCTTTAGGGTATATTCCGAGGAGTGGGATTTCTGGGTTGTATGGTAGTTCTATTTCTAACTGTTTAAGATAACGCCAGATGGATTTCCAAAGTGGTTGTACCATTTTACAATCCCACCAGCAGTGTATGAGAGTTCCAGTCTCTCCGCAGCCTCTCCAACATTTATTATTTTGTGTTTTTTGAATTAATGCCAGTCTAGTTGGTGTGAGATGGAATCTCATCGTAGTTTTAATTTGCATTTCTCTAATGGCTAATGATCGAGAGCATTTTCTCATGTATCTGTTGGCTGCCTGAATATCTTCTTTAGTGAAATGTGTGTTCATATCCTTTGCCCACTTCTTGATTGGGTTGTTTGTCTTTTTGTGGTTGAGTTTTGACAGAGTCATGTAGATTTTAGAGATCAGGCGCTGGTCTGAGATGTCATAGCTGAATATTCTTTCCCAGTCTGTAGGTGGTCTTTTTACTCTTTTGGTGAAGTCTTTAGATGAGCATAGGTGTTTGATTTTTAGGAGCTCCCAGTTATCTGGTTTCTCTTCATCATTTTTGGTAATGTTTTGTATTCTGTTTATGCCCTGTATTAGGGCTCCTAGGGTAGATCCTATTTTTTCTTCCATGATTTTTATCGTTTTAGTCTTTATGTTTAGGTCTTTGATCCACTTGGAATTAGTTTTTGTGCATGGTGTGAGGTATGGGTCCTGTTTCATTCTTTTGCAAATGGATATCCAGGTATGCCAGCACCATTTGTTAAAAAGGCTATGATTTCCCCAATTGACTGACACTGGTCCTTTGTCAAATATCAGCTGCTCATACATGGATGGATTTATATCTGGATTCTCAATTCTGTTCCATTGGTCTATGTGCCTGTTGTTGTACCAGTACCAGGCTGTTTTGACTACTGTAGCTATATAATAGGTTCTGAAATCAGGTAGGGTGAGGCCTCCCACTTTCTTCTTCTTTTTCAGTAATGTTTTGCTTCTCCGGGGGTTCTTTCCTTTCCATATGAAATTAGTGATTTGTTCCTCTATTCCCTTAAAGTATGACATTGGTATTTGGATTGGAAGTGCGCTATATGTATAAATGGCTTTTGGTAGAATAGACATTTTTACTATGTTAAGTCTTCCTATCCATGAGCAGGGTATGTTTTTCCACTTAAGTGTGTCCTTTTGAATTTCTTGTAGCAGAGTTTTATAGTTTTCTTTGTATAGGTCTTTTACATGCTTGGTAAGATTTATTCCTAAGTATTTTATCTTCTTGGGGGCTACTGTGAATGGTATTGATTTGGTTATTTCCTCTTCGGTGTTCTTTTTGTTGATGTAGAGGAATCCAAGTGATTTTTGTATGTTTATTTTATATCCTGAGACTCTTCCAAACTCTTCTATTAGTTTCAGTAGTTTTCTGGAGGATTCCTTAGGGTTTTCCATGTATACGATCATGTCATCTGCAAATAGTGATAGCTTTACTTCCTCCTTACCAATCTGGATACCCATTATTTCTTTGTCTAGCCTAATTGCCCTGGCTAGGACTTCAAGTACGATGTTGAATAAGAGCAGTGATAAAGGGCATCCTTGTCTGGTTCCCGTTCTCAAGGGAAATGCTTTAAGGTTCTCTCCATTTAGAGTGATATTGGCCGTTGGCTTTGCATATATGCCCTTTATTATGTTGAGAAATTTTCCTTCAATTCCTATTTTGGTTAGAGTTTTTATCATAAATGGGTGTTGAACTTCGTCAAATGCCTTTTATGCATCTATTGATAAGATCATGTGGTTTTTATCTTTTGTTTTATTTATGTGATGGATTACATTAATGGTTTTTCTGATATTAAACCAGCCTTGCATACCTGGTATAAATCCCACTTGATCAGGGTGTATTATTTTTTTGATGTGTTGTTGGATTCTATTGGCTAGAATTTTGTTGAGGATTTTTGCATCTATGTTCATGAGGGATATAGGTCTAAAATTTTCTTTTTTTGTAATGTCTTTACCTGGTTTTGGTATCAGGGAGATGGTAGCTTCATAGAATGAGTTGGGTAGTATTCCGTCTTTTTCTATACTTTGAAATACCTTCAATAGTAATGGTGTTAAGTCTTCTCTGAAGGTTTGGTAGAACTCTGCAGTGAAGCCATCTGGGCGGGGACTTTTTTTTGTTGGGAGTTTTTTGATTACCGTTTCAATCTCTTTTTTTGTTATGGGTCTATTTAGTTGTTCTACTTCTGAATGTGTTAGTTTAGGTAAGCAGTATTGTTCCAAGAATTTATACATTTCTTCTAGGTTTTCAAATTTGTTAGAGTACAATTTTATGTAGTAATCTGATATGATTCTTTTGATTTCATTTGGTTCTGTTGTGATGTGGTCCTTCTCGTTTCTTATTCGGGTTATTTGTTTCCTTTCCTGTTTTTCTTTAGTCAGTCTAGCCAGTGGTTTATCAATTTTGTTAATTTTTTCAAAGAACCAGCTTTTGGCTTTGTTAATTCTTTCAATTGTTTTTCTGTTCTCTAATTCATTTAGTTCAGCCCTAATTTTTATTATTTGTTTTCTTCGGGTGCCTGATGGATTCTTTTGTTGCTCAGTTTCTATTTGTTCAAGTTGTAGGGACAGTTCTCTGATTTTGGCTCTTTCTTCTTTTTGTCTGTGTGCATTTATCGATATAAACTGGCCTCTGAGCACTGCTTTTGCTGTGTCCCAGAGGTTTTGATAGGAAGTATTTTCATTCTCGTTGCTTTTCTAAGAATTTCTTTATTCCCTCCTTGATGTCTTCTATAACCCAGTCTTTTTTCAGGAGGGTATTGTTCAGTTTCCAAGTATTTGATTTCTTTTCCCTAGTTTTTCTGTTATTGATTTCTAGCTTCATTGCCTTGTGGTCTGAGAAGATGCTTTGTAATATTTCGATGTTTTGGATTCTGCAAAGATTTGTTTTATGACCTAATATGTGGTCTATTCTAGAGAATGTTCCATGTGTGCTAGAAAAAAAAGTATATTTTGCAGCAGTTGGGTGGAGAGTTCTGTATAAGTCTATGAGGTCAAGTTGGTTGATTGTTGTAAGTTGGTCTTCCGTGTCTCTATTGAGCTTCTTACTGGATGTCCTGTCCTTCTCCAAAAGTGGTGTGTTGAAGTCTCCTATTATATATGTGGAGGTGTCTATCTCACTTTTCAATTCTGTTAAAATTTGATTTATGTATCTTGCAGCCCTGTCATTAGGTGCGTAAATATTTAATATGGTTATGTCTTCCTGATCAATTGTCCCTTTTATCATTATATAGTGTCCTTCTTTATCCTTTGTGGCGGATTTAAGTCTAAAGTCTATTTTGTCAGAAATTAATATTGCTACTCCTCTTCTTTTTTGCTTATTGTTTACTTGATATATTTTTTTCCATCCTTTGAGTTTTAGTTTGTTTGTGTCTCTAAGTCTAAGGTGTGTCTCTTGTAGGCAGCATATAGATGGATTGTGTTTTTTTATCCAGTCCGTGACTCTCTGTCTCTTTATTGGTGCATTTAGTCCATTTACATTCAGCGTAATTATAGATAAGTAAGTTTTTAGTGCTGTCATTTTGATGCCTTTTCATGTGTGTTGTTGGCCATTTCATTTTTCCACATGCTTTTTTGTGCTGAGACGTTTTTCTTAGTAGCTTGTGAGATCCTCATTTTCATAATGTTTAACTTTGTGTTTATTGAGTCGTTAACGTTTTTCTTGGCTTTTTTCTTGAGTTATGCGATTGATATTCCTTTTTGTGGTTACCTTTTTATTTACCCCTATTTTTCTAAGTAAAAACCTAACTTGTATCCTTGTATTTCGCCTTGTATCACTCTCCATCTGGCAGTTCAATGCCTCCTATATTTAGTCCCTCTTTTTGATTATTTTGATCGTTTATCTATTGATTTCCATGATTTCCTGTTGTGTGTATTATTTTGTTTATTTATTTATTTTTTAGAATTAGTCTTAATTGGTTTGTTTTTGTGCTTTCCCTATTTGAGTTGCGTTGATATCAGGACGTTCTATTTTGTGACCTTGTATTGTGCTGGTACTTGATATTATTGGTCATCCGGCCAAACAATCTCCTTTAGCATTTCTTGCAGTCTTGGTTTAGTTTTTGCAAATTCTCTAAACTTGTGTTTATCTGTAAATATCTTAATTTCTCCTTCATATTTCAGAGAGAGTTTTGCTGGATATATGATCCTTGGTTGGCAGTTTTTCTCCTTCAGTGCTCTGTATACGTCGTCCCATTCCCTTCTTGCCTGCATGGTTTCTGCTGAGTAGTCTGAACTTATTCTTATTGATTCTCCCTTGAAGGAAACCTTTCTTTTCTCCCTGGCTGCTTTTAAAATTTTCTGTTTGTCTTTGGTTTTGGCAAGTTTGATGATAATATGTCTTGGTGTTTTTCTTTTTGGATCAATCTTAAATGGGGTTCGATGAGCATCTTGGATAGATATCCTTTCGTCTTTCATGATGTCAGGGAAGTTTTGTGTCAGGAGTTCTTCAACTATTTTCTCTGTGTTTTCTGTCCTCCCTCCCTGTTCTGGGACTCCAATCACTCGCAAGTTATCCTTCTTGATAGAGTCCCACATGATTCTTAGGGTTTCTTCATTTTTTTTAATTCTTTTATCTGATTTTTTTCCAGCTATGTTAGTGTTGTTTCCCTGGTCCTCCAGAAGTCCCAGTCTACATTCTAATTGCTCGAGTCTGCTCCTTTGACTTTCTATTGCGTTGTCAAATTCTGTAATTTTATTGTTAATCTTTTGGATTTCTACATGCTGTCTCTCTATGGATTCTTGCAACTTATTAATTTTTCCACTATGTTCTTGAATAATCTTTTTGAGTTCTTCAACAGTTTTATCAGTGTGTTCCTTGGCTTTTTCTGCATTTATCCTAATTTCATTTGTGATATCTTTAAGCATTCTGTAAATTAGTTTTTTATATTCTGTATCTGATAATTCCAGGATTGTATCTTCATTTGGGAAAGATTTTGATTCTTTTGTTTGGGGGGTTGGAGAAGCTGTCATGGTCTGTTTCTTTATGTGGTTTGATATGGACTGCTGTCTCCGAGCCATCACTGGGATACTAGATTTTCCAAGTAGTTGGCTAAAAAAAATGCAATCAGATCCCTATCTGAATTCTCTCTCTGGCTCCGGGTATTCGGATGTTAATGGGGTCGCCTGGGGAGGGTGGGGGAGGGATCTGAGAGCTAGGAGTGTAGCACCACAGAATATAGAGCTGAACACCACGTTCACGCTCCGCCCCCGTTCGCCAAAATCCGGGCTGGACGGGTCCCTGGTTAGGACACTGCTTTCCTTGCTCGGAAACCAGTCACTTCCTCCTGGGGGCTTCCTCTGGTGCGCGGTACCGCTCGTGGGCACTGGGTGGGCTTTTCCCGCACGAACGGGTGGGCCCGCCCCCAGGGTCTATTCAGGCTATTATAATTGGGTCCCGCGGTCACGCCCCGCCCGTGCGCGCACCCAAATCCCAGCGGGATGACTTCCGGGTTGAGATGCTGCTTTCCCCATTCCGGAACCAGTCACTTCCTCCCGGGGACTTCTCCTTCGGGTGCGCCACACCTCTCGCGCGAACTGGGTTGGCGTCACCTGCACGGCCAGGTGGGCCCGCCCCCTGGGTCAATTCAGGGTAATAAAAATGGACCCCGCGCTCACGCCCCGCTGGTGCGCGCCCCAAGTCCCAGCAGGACGGCACCCCATCTGGGACACTACTTTCCCCGCTTCGGGACCAATCACTTCCTCCCGGGGGCTTCTCCCTCCGGTGTGCCACACCTCTCGCGCAAACTGGGAGGGCGTCACTCGCACGACCAGGTGGGCCCGCCCCCTGGGTCAATTCAGGGTAATAAAAATGGACCCCGCGCTCATGCCCCGCCCGCGCCCGCGTGCGCGCCCAGATCCCAGCGGAATGGCTCCCCGTCTGGGATGCTGCTTTCCCTGCTTTGAGACCAGACACTTCCGGGGATTTCTCCCTCTGGTGTGCCGCGCCACACGCGCGGACTGGGTGTGCGTCCTCCTGCACGAACGTGTGGGCCCCGCCCTGGGATCACTTTAGGGAAATATAGTTGACCCCAACCCCGCTCGCGCCCTGTCGGCTTCTCGCCTAACTCCCGCCGGGACGGCACCCCAGCTGGGATGCTGTTCTCCCCCCTCCCAGATCAGTCACTGCCTCCCGGGTGCTTCTCCCTCCGGCTGCGCCTCTATGCCTCCCGCGCCAACCCGCTAGACTTCCTCCCGGGATGGGTTCGGGGGGGGGGAAGGGGTGGGCCCCCTTTCTGTGCCGTCTGCCCCCCTGGGCTCTGCCCCAGATCGGGCTCCGAAGGTCACCTGCCTGATGCGCTGGCTCCTGGTTCTGAAAACAGTCGCTGTCTGCCCGTATTTGTTCGTTTTCCGTCTCTAAGTCTGTGCTTGTTCAGAGTTCATAGATTGTTATGTATGTGATCGATTCCTTTGTTTTTCCGAGTCTTTGTTGCAAGAGGGATCCGTGGCAGCGTCCACCTAGTCCGCCATCTTGGCCCTGGGTATGAATGCCTTTTTTAAGAAATTTTAATTTATTTTGTTATTGTCATTGAGAATATACACAGTAAACCATACATCAATTCAATAGTTTCTACATGTACAATTTAATAACCTTGATTACATTCTTTGACTTGTGCAGCCATTCTCATCCTCTTTTACTGAGTTGTTTCTCTCTCATTAACATGAACTCACTGCCCCTAAATTTCCTATCTAATCTTTCGAGTTGCTCTTGTCAATTTGATCCCCTCATAGATAGTTCTTAAAAGGCAGACCTTTTTTACTAGTTACAGGAATTATTGTTTTATTTTAAGAAAACTTCAGGGGATATTTTTGGTTTAAGGTTTAAAGATTATCTCAGGGCAATAGTTCCAGGGATTCATTCACCCTCCATGACTCCAGAAAGTCTACATTCGATGAGAATTTGAGATTCTGTTCTGCATTTTCCCACTTTTTATCAGTATTCTTCTATAGAGTCTTTGATTGAAATGTTCAGTAACGGTAGCCAGGCACCATCCAGTTCTTCTAGTCTTGTGGCAAAGGAAGCAGTGGTTCATAGAAACAGTCAGCCACATATTCCATATCCTCCTCCTATTCCTGACTGTACTTCTTCCTCTGTTGCTCCAGGTGAATAGAGACCAATTGTTGTATTAGATGTCCTCTTGCAAGCTTTTAAGACCCCAGGTACTACGTAATAAACTCAGAGATAAAACAGAAGCACTAAACAATTAACTGGGATGTCCCATGAAACCATGACCCTAAACCTCCAAGCCAAGGAACCAAATCCCATGAGGTGTTTGGTTGTATGCAAGCAGGCTCAGCAGCTACTCTTGTTTTTATTTTTTTTGTCATTGCTGTAAATATAACTATCACTACTTTTGCAAATTCAGCTTTTTACAGGTGTACAACTTATTAACAGCAATTGTAATAATCAGCTGTGCAACCCTGCACTTAATCAATGCAATGTTTCCACCACGGTTAACCCCCCTTTTCTCTATCCCTACCATCCCTCCCACTAATAAGCTTTAGTCTCTATACGTTTGCCTTTTCTTGTCTTTTTATATAGATAAAAAGGTCATACAATATTTGTCCTTTTGCAATTGGCTTATTTTGCTCAGCATAATGTCTTCAAGTGCCATCCATACTGTAGCATGTATCAAGACTTCATTTCTCCTACTGGCTGATTAGTATTCCATTGTATGTATGTGCTGAATTTTGTTTATCCATTCATCTGTTGATGCGCATTTAGGTTGTTTCCACTTTTTGCTATTGTGAACAGTGCTGCAATGAACATTGGTGTACAAGTCTCTGTTTCAGTCTCTGCTTCCAAGTCTTTTGGACATATACCTAGAAATGGAATTTTTGGATCATATGATAGTTCTATTTTTTTTGTGTGAACCACCACGCTGTTTTACACAACGGCTGTACCATTTTGCATTTCCACCAGCAATAGAAAAGGGTTTCAATTTTACCACATTCTTGCCAACATTTGTTATTTTCTGTTTTTTTTTATCTTAGCCATCCTAAAAAGGGAGTGAAATAATATCTCATTGTGGTTTTGATATGCATCTCTCTGATGGCTAATGATGCTGAGCGCCTTTTCATATGTTTGGTGGCCATTTGAATGTCCTCTTTAGTGAAATGTCTATTCAAGTCCTTTGCCCATTTTATGATTGGGTTATTTGTCTTTTTGTTGTTAAGTTGTCAAAGTTTTATATATTTTCTTAGGCTGGATTCTCTGGAGGGGCAAAACCAGTGAAGTGTATATATATAAATATATAGATAGAGAGATCTATCTCAAGAAAATGGCTTACGCAGTAGTGGAGACTGGCAAGTCTCAAATCTGTGGGTCAGGAGTCAGGCTGGAGGCTTCTCCTGACTCATGTGGTTGCAGGGGCTGATGAACCCAAAATCAGCAGGTCAAGTGGAAGGCTGCTGATTAATGGGGTTATGAGAGCTGATGCATCTGAAGATCTGCAGGTCAGGCGGAAGGCTGCTGGGTCACGTCCCAAGAACAGGATGTCAAAGGATGATGAGTCAGTTGCAAGTTCCAAAGCACTCGAGCTTTGCCAGAACATGTATATATATTGGATACAGACCACACCTCCAAGGAAACTCCCTTTTTGACTGATTGGCTGATCACATCAGATTTAAACAAATAATTTCTTTTATAAGGTTCAGCACAAAGCTGGTTCCTATGAGGTGGAGATTAAAGTTGTCCCAAATGTCCAACTTTTCCAAGCTGCTATATACCACTCCACATCTCTAACATCAACTACTCTCTCTCCCCTCAGCACTCTCCCACCCGTCTTTGGGTTCTGTAATTCGTTGCAACTTCTCACAGAACTCATGAACCGTATAAATGAAATGGCTCACGTGGTCGTGGAAGCTGGCAAGCCCCAAATTCATGGGTCAGGTGTAGTTTTCTCCCAGCCTACATGGCTGCAGGAGCTGATGAACCCAAACCAGCAGTTCAGACCACAGGCTGCTGGTTCACAAGGCTATGGAAGCAGGCAAATCAGGCCAATGATAGCCCCAAGGGGCTGTGGAAGCTGGGGAATCCCAGAATCAGCAGATGAGACAGTAGGCCTCTGGGGAGGTCAGCTGATCACAAACCAGGCATAGGATCCAGATGCAGAGAGATAGAGCCTCACCAGGACACACACATATATCTTAGATGCAGGCCACACCCCAGGGAAGGGTGTAACATGAATAAGGGTGAGGCTTGAGTCACATCCTCCTGCAATGCTACATCCCAAGACACACCTTATACCATTTGTGCCTCAGCAACATGCAGATGTCAGGATTCACAACACATAAAATGGAGGAAAACCACACAACACTGGGAATCATGGCCCAGCCAAGTTGACACATAACCCCAATCGTCACAGGTTTCATATACCTTATTTACATAGTCCCACTCAATCATCGTGTGTGAATCACAAAGACCATGGCCAACCCATTAACCCATTGCCACCGAGTCAATTCCAACTCATAGCAACCCTATAGGACAGAGTACAACTGCCCCATAGAGTTTCTAAGGACTGCCTGGTAGATTCAAACTGCCGACTTTTTGGTTAGCAACTGTGGCACTTAGCCACTACCCCACCAGGGTATCCAGACCACAGCTAGAAGGGCCATATTAAGTAATTCATTGCACTTCAGATTACAAATGGGAGAGGACATCAGATCACAAATCAGAGCATGATTACATCATTACGTAACTGCTAAATTACATCATTACATAACTGCCAAGCCACATTATTACATAACTGCAAACTACTGAGAATCATGGACCAGCCAAGTTGACACACAGCCTTAACCATCACAGTCCACCCCTTCTCAACTTGGCACCTGTACACACCTCCTTAAAACAAAATCTCTAAATAAAGACAACTATAAAATCATACTTCCATGTAACATGATACAACTAACACATGCACAACCAAAAAAGAACTATCTCATTACAACTTCTCTTTTATAAAGGGGTAAGGGAATAATGGACTAAGGGAGGTGAGAAAACAAAAAATATTTGTTATATATATGTGTGTATTTTTTTTATGTATATATATATATAACCAAGTCTCTTGCAGTTGAGTCGACTCCAACTGTTAGTGGCCCTACAGGACTGAGTAGAACTGCCCCATAGAGTTTCCAAGGAGCGGCTGGTAGATTCAAACCACTCACCTTTTGATTAGCAGCCAAACTTTTAATCACTGCACCACCATACACACACATACACACACACACACACACACACACGGAAACCCTGGTGGCATAGTGGTTAAGAGCTACAGCTGCTAACCGAAAGGTCGGCAGTTTGAATCCACCAGCCGCTCCTTGGAAACTCTATGGTGCAGTTCTATTCTGTCCTATAGGGTTGCTATGAGTTGGAATTGATGCGACAGCAACAGTTTTTATACACATGCATGCATAACAATACAATGGAGAAATACTAAAAACAATTATAGTCCTCATTTCTGCAACTGGTCACGTGGTCATAGCTGGTATTTAGAACCATCTTCTTCCACCACATATTCTGTATTTCCTTTACCCTCAGCAAGCACTTCAGGTGGTTGTGGTTCTTCATCTGGAGAATGATACAAACCTTCATTCCTGAAGGGTCAGGGCTGTTAGTATTCATGTCAGAATAGGATTGTTGTAGTTTTCCATTGACTTAAATTACAGGGCATGGTAATACTAAGAGACATTCTAGGGATCTCCTGTATTCCAGACATACTCTTCTTTACCTCCATTATGTAATATCATTCTGATTTCCATTTGGTAATCAGGATCAATCACACCAGCCAATATGGTAACTCTCTTCTTTGCCTGTTGATCCAGAGGCATGAGGAGCCCAAAGTGGCCAGGTGGCATTCTTAACTTCCAGTTCAATGGAATCAGTGTTGTGTCTCCTGGCAGGAGCATTCCTCCCTTTGGAACCAAGACCTCTAGACCCACAGAGCATGGGGTGGTGTGAACAGGAAGCAAAAATTCTGCAAGTGGGTCACTAGGGCTAATAGCGAGTGGTGCCACTCCCATTTCCACCCCTTGATTTCTGGACCCATGTATCCTGGCTATGGGAGAAAAAGCATCATATATTGGACAGTGGTTTAGAGCGTATACAGCCTCCTGGAGAACATTGCCCCAAAACTGCAAGGTATTGCCACCTATATAGCACCATAATCATGTCTTTAGAAGGCCATTCCATTGTTCTATAAAGCAACTGCTTCAGGATGATGAGGATCATGGTAAGATCAGTGAATTCCATGAGCAGGAACTCATTGCCACACTTCATTTGCTGTGAAGTGAGTCCCTTAATCCATATCAATGCTGTGTGGGACATCAAAATGGTGGATACGGCATTCTGTAAGTCCACAGATGGTAGTTTTGGCAGAAGCACTGCATACAGAGAATGCAAATCCGTATTCAGAGTAAGTGTCTATCCCAGTAAGAATAAAACACTACCCTTTCCATGATGGAAGCATTCCAATGTAGTGAACCTGCCACCAGGTTGCTGGCTGATCACTCTGAAGAATTGTACCATATCGGGGACTCAGTGTTGGTCTCCGCTGCTGGCAAATTGGGTACTCAGCAGTGGCTGTAGCCAAGTCAGCCTTGATGAGTGGAAGTCCATGTTGCTGAGCCCATCCATAACCCCCATCCCTGCCACCATGGCCACTCATTTCATGAGCTCATTGGGCAAAGACAGAAGTGGCTGTGGAAAGAACGTAACTGGCTTCCAAAGAACAGGTCGTGCTATCCACTTGATTATTAAAATCGTCCACTACCGAGGTCACTCTTTGGTGAGCATTCACATGAGACAAAAATATCTTTACTTCTTTGGCCCATTCAGAGAGGTCTATCCACATACCTCTTCCCCATAAATCCTTGTCTCCAATTTTCCAATCATGTTCCTTCCAAGTCCCTGATGATCCAGCCAAACCATTGCTCACAGCCCATGAATCAGTATACAGTTGCACATCTGGCCATTTCTCTTTCTAATCAAAGTGAACAACCAGATGCACTGCTCTAAGGTCTGCTCATTGGGAGGATTTCCCTTCACTACTGTCCTTCAGGGACATCCCAGAAAGGGGCTGCAGTGCTGCTGCCGTCCACTTTTGAGTGGTGGCTGCATATCGTGCAGAACCATCTGTAAACTAGGCATGAATTTTCTCTTCCTCAGTCAAGTGATCATAAAGAACTCCCCAGGAGGCCACAGGTGCAGATGGGAGAGGGCAGATAATGCGACAGGAGTGGAGACCATGAGCATCTGGACCACTTCCTCATGTAACTTACTTGTACCTTCAGTTCCTGCTGGAGTCCAATCTCATCTATGTTACTTCCATTTAATCATAGAGTGCTGCTTTGCACCTTCAAATTTTTGGCTGTGTGGGTCAGGCAATATCCAGTTCATTATGGGCTGTTCAGGCTGCATGGTGACTTGGCGGCCCACAGTTAAGCGTTCAGTCTCTACTAAGACCTAGTAACAACTCAAAAGCTGTTTCTCAAAAGGAGAGCAGTTATCTCCAGAGGATATCAGAGCTTTGCTCCGAAATCCTAAGGGTCTCTGCTGTGATTCACCAATAGAGGCCTGCCAAAGACTCCAAATAGCATCACTATCTGCCAATGCCACTTCAAGAACCACTGGATCAGCCAGATCATATGGCCCAAGTGCAAGAGTGGCTTGCATGGTAGCCTGAACCTGTTGCAAAGCCTTCTCTTGTTCTGGGCCCTAGTCAACACTAGCAGCTTTTTGAGTCACTTGATAAATAGGCCAGACTAGCATATCCAAATGAGGGATATATTGCCTCCAAAATCCAAAGAGGCACACCAGGCATTGTGCCTGCTTTTTAATTGTAGGAGGGGCCAGATGCAACAATTTATTCTTCACTTTAGAAGGAATGTCTTGACATGCCCCACACCACTGGACCCCTAGACATTTCACTGAGGTGAAAGGTGCCTGAATTTTTTTTTAATTTTTATTGTGCATTAAATAAAAGTTGAGAAATCAAGTCAGTCGTTCATACAAAAATCTATATACACCTTGCTACCCAGCCCAATGCCGTCGAGTCGATTCCAACTCATAGCGACCCTATAGGACAGAGTAGAACTGCCCCATAGAGTTTCTGAGGGGCACCTGGCGGATTCGAACTGCTGACCTCTTGGTTAGCAGCTGTAGCACTTAACCACTACGCCACCAGGGTTTCCTACACCTTGCTATATACTCCTAATTTCTCTCCCCCTAACAAGAGAGCCCACTCCTTCCCTTCAGGCTCTCTTTTCGTGTCCATTCTGCCAGCTTCTGACCCCCTGCCCTCTCATCTCCCCACCAGATAAGAGATGCCAACATAGTCTCAAGTGTCTACTTGATCCAAGAAGCTCATTCTTCACCTGCATCTTTTTCTATCCCATTGCCCAGTCCAATCCCTGTCTGAAGAGTTGCCTTTGGAAATGGTCCCTCTCCTGGGTTAACAGAAGGTCTGGGGGCCATGACCACCGGGGTCCTTCTAGTCTCAGCCAGACCATTAAGTCTGGTCTTTTTACGAGAATTTGAGGTCTGCATCCCACTGCTCTCCTGCTCTCTCAGGGGTTCTTTGTTGTGTTCCCTATCAGGGAAGTAATCGGTTGTAGCCAGGCACCATCTAGTCCTTCTAGTCTCAGGCTAATGTAGTCTCTGGTTTATGTGGCCCTTTCTACCTCTTGGGCTCATAATTACCCTGTGTCTTTGGTGTTCTTCATTCTCCTTTCCTCCAGATGGGTTGAGACCAATTGATGCATCTTAGATGGCCCCTTGCTAGTTTTTAAGATCCCAGACACTGCTCTCCAAAGTGGGATGCAGAATGTTTTCTTAATAGATTTTATTATGCCAATTGACTTAGATGTCCCCGGAAACCATGGTCCCCAACCCCCCGCCCCTGCTACACTGGCCTTCCAAGCATTCAGTTTATTCAGGAAACTTCTTTGCTTTTGGTTTAGTCCAGTTGTGCTGACCTCTACTGTATTATGTGTTGTCTTTCCCTTCACCTAAAGTAGTTCTTATCTACTATCTAATTAGTGAATACTATCTAATTTTTTTTATCTAATTAGTGAATACCTCTCAACCTTCCTCCCTCCCCACTCTCATAACCATCAAAAAATATTTTCTTCTCTATTTCTTGAGTTCATATAATAGTGGTCTTAAACAATATTTGTCCTTTTACAACTGACTAATTTCACTCAGCATAATGCCTTCTAGATTCCTCCATGTTATGAAATCTTTCACAGAATCATCACTGTTCTTTATCCATGCACAGAGTATCATTGTGTGAATATACCATAATTTATTTATCCATTCATCCGTTGATGGGCACCTTGGTTGCTTCCATCTTTTTGCTATTGTAAACAATGCTGCAATGAACATGGGTGTGCATGTATCTGTTCGTGTAAAGGCTCTTATTTCTCTAGGATATGTTCCAAGGAGTGGGATTGCTGGATCATGTGGTAGTTCTATTTCTAGCTTTTGAAGGAAGTGGCAAATTGATTTCCAAATTGGTTGTACCATTTGACATTCCCACCAGCAGCATATAAGTGTTCCAGTCTCTCCACAATCTCTCCAACATTTATTATTTTGTGTTTTTTTGATTAATGCTAACCTTGTTGGAGTGAGATGGAACCTTATTGTAGTTTTGATTTGCATTTCTCAAATGGCTAATGATTGTGAGCATTTCCTCATGTATGTGTTAGCAACCTGAATGTCTTCTTCAGTGAAATGCCTGTTCATATCTTTTCCCCATTTTTTAATTGGGTTATTTGTGTTTTTGTAGTTGAGTTTTAGCAGTATCATGTAGATTTTAGAGATCAGGAACTGATCAAAAATGTCATAGCTAAAAACTCTTTCCCATTCTGTAGGTAATCTTTTTACTCTTTTGGTGACATCTTTGGATGAGCATAGGTGTTTGATTTTTAGGAGCTCCCAGTTATCTAGTTTTTCTTCTGCATTGTTAGTAATGTTTTGTATACTGTTTATGCCATGTGTTAGGTTGCCTGATATTGTCCCTATTTTTTCTTCCATGATATTTATCATTTTAGGTTTTATATTTAGGTATTTGATCCATTTAGAGTTAGGTTTTGTGCATGGTGTAAGGTATGGGCCTTGTTTCATTTTTTTGCAGATGGATATCCAGTTATGCCAGAACCATTTGTTAAAAAGACTGTCTTTTCCCCATTTGACTGATTTGGGGCCTTTGTCAAATATCATTTGCTCATATGTGAATGGATTTATATCTGAATCCTCAGTTCTGTTCCATTGGTCTATGTATCTGTTGTAGTACCAGTACCAGGCAGTGTTGACTACTGTGGTGGTACAATACGTTCTAAAATCAGATAGAGTGAGACCTCCCACTTTGTTCTTTTTTAGTAATGCTTTACTTATCCAGGGCCTCTTTCCCTTCCACATGAAGTTGGTGATTTGTTTCTCCATCTCACTAAAAAAAAGTCACTGGAATTTTTATCGGAATTGCCTTGTATCTATAGATCGCTTTTGGTAGAATAGACATTTTTATAATGTTAAGTCTTCCTATCCATGAGCAAGGTATGTTTTTCCACTTATGTAGGTCTCATTTGGTTTCTTGCAGAAGTGTTTTGTAGTTTTCTTTGTAGAAGTCTTTTACATCTCTGGTAAGATTTATTCCTAAGTATTTCATCTTCTTAGGGATTACTATAAATCATATCGATTTAGTGATTTCCTCTTTGATGTTCTTTTTGTTGGTGTAGAGGGATCCAACTGATTTTTGTGTGTTTATCTTGTGTCCTGATACCCTGCTGAACTCTTCTATTAGCTTCAGTAGTTTTCTTGAGATTCTTTGGGGTTTTCTGTGTATAAGATCATGTCATCTGTAAATACAGACACTTTTACTTCTTCCTTGCCAATCTGGATACCCTTTATTTCCTTATCTAGCCTAATAACTCTGGCTAGGATATCCAGCACAATGTTGAATAAGAGTGGTGATAAAGGGCATCCATATCTTGTTCCCGATCTCAAGGGGAATGCTTTCAGACTCTCTCCATTTAGGATGATGTTGGCTGTTGGCTTTGTGTAAATGCCCTTTATTATGTTGAGGAATTTTCCTTCAATTCCTACTTTGCTGAGAGTTCTTATCATGAATGGATGTTGAACTTTGTCAAATGCCTTTTCTGCATCAGTTGATAAAGTCATGTGATTCCTTTCTTTTGTTTTATTTATATGATGGATTACATTAATTGTTTTTCTAATGTTGAACCATCCTTGCATACCTGGTATAAATCTCACTTGGTCGTTCTGAATTTTTTTTGATATAATGTTGAATTCTATTGGCTACAATTTTATTGAGGATTTTTGCATCTAAGCTTATGAGGGATATAGGTCTGTAATTTTCTTTTTTTGTGGTGTCCTTACCTGATTTTGGTATCAGGGATATGCTGGCTTCACAGAATGAGTTTGGGAGTATTCCGTCCTTTCCTATGCTCTGAAATACCTTTAGTAGTAGTGGTGTTAACTCTTCTCTGAAAGTTTGGTTGAACTCTGCAGTGAAGCCATCCGGGCCAGGGCTTTTTTTTTGTTGTTCTTGGGATTTTTTTGATTACCTTTTCAATCTCTTCTTTTGTTATGGGCCTATTTAGTTGTTCTACCTCCTTTTGTGTTAGTTTAGGTAGGTAGTGTGTTTCTAGGGATTCATCTATTTCTTCTAGGTTTTCAAATTTGAGTATAATTTTTCGTAGTAATCTTACAAGTTTTTTTTTTAATTTCAATTGGTTCTGTTGTAATATCACCCATCTAATTTCTTATTCACGTTATTTGCTTCCTGTCCTGTTTTTCTTTTGTCAGTTTGGCCAGTGGTTTACCAATTTGGGGAATTTTTTCAAGAAACCAGCTTTTGATCTTGTTAATTCTTTCAATTGTTTTTCTGTTTTCTATTTCATTTAATTCTGCTCTAATTTTTATTATTTTGTTTCTTCTGGTGTCTGAGGGTTTCTTTTGTTGCTGTCTTTCTATTTCTTCAAGTTGTAGGGATAATTCTTTGATTTTGGCCCTTTCTTCTTTTTGTATGTGTGCATTTATTGATATAAATTGACCTCTTAGCACTGCCTTCGCTGTGTCCCAAAGCTTCTCATAGGAAGTGGGTTCCTTCTCACTGGACTCTATGAATTTCTTTATTCTATTCTTAATGTTTTCTATAATGCGGTCTTTTTTGAGCAGGGTATTGTTCAGTTTCCAAGTGTTTGATTTCTTTTCCCTGCTTTTTCTGTTATTGATTTCTACTTTTATGGCCTTATGGTCAGAGAAGATGTTTTGTAATATTTCAATGTTTTGGATTCTGCTAAGACTTGCTTTATGACTTAATATGTGATCTAGAGAATGTCCCATGTGTACTAGAAAAGACAGTATACATGGCTGCTGTTTAGTGGAGTGTTCTGTATATGTCTATGAGGTCAAGTTGGTTGATTGTGGCATTTAGATCTTCCATGTCATTATTGAGCTTCTTTCTGGATGTCCTTCACCGAAAGTGGTGTGTTGTAGTTTCCTACTATAATTGTGGTGCTGTCTATCTCACTTTTCAATGCTGATAGAGTTTGTTTTATGTAACTTGTAGCCCTGTCATTGGGTGCATAAATATTTAACATGGTTATATCTTCTTGAAATAAAAAAAAATGGATATATTGTCCCTTTAATCATTATATAGTGTTCTTCCTCATCCTTTATGATGGGTTTAACTTTAAAGTCTATTTTGTCACAAATTAATATTGCCAGTCCTGCTCTTTTTTGATTGTTGTTTGCTTGATATATTTTATCCCATCCTTTGAGTTTTAGTTTGTGTCTGTAAGTCTAAGGTGTGTCTCTACTAGGCAGCATATAGACAGATCGTGTTTTTAATCTATTCTGCCACTCTCTGTCTCTTTACTGGCACATTTAGTCCATTTACATTCAGTGTAATTACGGGTAGGTATGAATTTAGTGCTGTCATTTTAAGGTCTTTTTTTGTGTGCTGTTGAGAGTTTCTTTTTCCCATTTAATTTTTTGTGCTGAGTAGATTATCTTTGTATATTGTCTTTTCCTGATGTTCGTTTCTGTTGATTTTGTTTCTGCTGAGTCTCTATTTTTTTCTTGTATTTTATTTTGATGTGTAGGAGAGTTTGTCTCCTTTGTGGTTACCTTAATATTTACCCCTATTTTTGTAAACTTAAACCTAACTTTTATTTCTTTGTATTGCCTTGTCTTCCTCTCCATATGAAAGATCTGTGACTATATTTCTTAGTCCCTACTTACTGTTTTAATGTTGTCTTCTTCTACCGAATAATATCATTGTTTCCGTGTTTTGAGCTTTTTTTTTTTTATCTTGCTTTATTTTTGCTATTTCCCTGTCTGGATTGACATCTGATTGCTCTGTCCAGTGCTGTAGTCTTGGCTTGATACCTGATATTATTGATTTTCTTACCAAAGAACTCCCTTTAGTGTTTCTTCTAGTTTTGGTTTGGTTTTTATGAATTCCCTAAACTTTTATTTATCTGAAAATACCCTAATTTCACCTTCATGTTTGAGAGACAGTTTTGCTGGATGTATGATTCTTGGCTGGCAATTTTTTTCTTTCAATGTTTTATATAAGTCATCTCATTGCCCTCTTGCCTGCATGGTTTCTGCCGAGTAGTCTGAGCTTATTCTTATTGTCTCTCCTTTGTAGGTGACTTTTCATTTATTCTTAGCGGCTCTTAAAATTCTCTCTTTATCTTTGGTTTTGGCCAGTTTGAAAATAATATGTTGGTGGCTTTCTTTTAAAATCTACCTTATGTGGAGTTCGATGAGCATCCTGGATAGACATCTTCTTATCTTTCACAATATCAGGAAAGTTTTGTGCCAACAATCTTCAACAGTTCTCTCTCTGTTTTCTGTTATCCCTCCATGTTCTTTTGGAGTGCAGCATACTTCCTCCTGGGTCACACTTTGTACTTCACCTTTTGGGGCTCACTGGGACTTAAGTCTAGTTATAAATTTACAAGCAGTAATAGGTGATTGGGGTGGGTTCTGGGGACATTCAGGAATGCCTTGTAAGGCATCTGCCTCAGGTTATTCCCCAGGCAATGCCGCAGACACTGCACCATGCAATATCACTGAAAAAGGCTTTTGAGACACATCTGGGTTAATCTAATCAGATGGGGGTGGGAGAGATAATGGTTTTACTTGAGAGGGTGGCTTAGCAGACAAAGATGTAGTAATCTCTTCAGATGGGTTTAAGAGGACTGGTTCTGTTCGTAGGAGCAATTCAACAGAATTTAGGGGCTCAGTATTCCCAGTTTCCAGATTATCTGCCTGTATGTCTCTATCTCAAGTTTCAGGATTCCATTTATTCCCAATCAATGCCCTCACTTTACCTTCAGACACCATTCAAATTTGGGAATTCAGTTGGCATTGTAATTCAGCCACTCACGATAAGATGCTGGGTTTGGTTTTCGACAAAATTAGCTCTGTTACTACAAGAAATGAGGCTTTTGGTACCAAATGCCTCAGGCTACGTTCTCTAGAGAAGCAAAACTAGCGAAGCATATGTATATAGAGAGAGACAGAGAGATTTATCTGAAGGAAATGACTCATTCCATTGTGGAGGCTAGCAAGTCCTAAATCCATTCTTTCAGGGCACAAGTGAGAACTTTCAGGTCTTTTATGTGGTGCTTGAGCTGTGACTCTGAAGTCCTGAGGGCATCTCTTGCTTTATACCACTTTGTCAAACAAAAGCAAGACCAACCAACCAACTTTCTTATACCTCTCATTCTGAAAAATTGTAGAAAAGTGTCAAATATGCAATCACTCCAGCCGTGTCTCTCACAAATATTTGATCCATTGGTGGTGGTATTTTGCATTTTTCTATTGCCATCTCATGCCATTAACAGTGCCCTCTTTACTACTAGAGTCAGAGTCATCAATGCCTTTAAGGCTATTCAGACTTGAGAATCAATTCAGAAAATTCATTCTTATGATTTTGTTCCCCTAAAACCACTCTTGGTACCAAATGCCTCAGGCTGGGCTCTCTAGAGAAGCAAACTAGCGGAGCATAGAGAGAGAGAGAGAGATTTATCTGAAGGAAATGACTCATGTCATTGTGGAGGCTAAAAAAAGACTAGCAAGTCCTAAATTCATGAGTCAGGCATCAGGCTGGAGGCTTCTACTGACTCACGTGGTTGCAGGTACTGACGAACCTCAAATTGGCAGGTTAGGTGGAAAGCTACTGGCTTATGGGGTTGCAGGAGCTGGAGAATTCCAAGATACACAGGTCAGACAGAAGGCTGCTGGTTCACATCCCAAGAACCAGAGATCAGAGGATTTTAAGTTGGTTGCAGAATCTGAACTGTGTGAGCTTTGCCAGAATATCATATATATTGGATGCAGGCCACACTCCTAAGGAAACTCCCTTTTTAACTGATTGGCTGGTCACATCAGATCACAAAAAAGAGGATTACTACATCAGACCACAAAATGGAGGATGATTACATCATTACGTAACTGCCAAACTACTGAGAATCAAGCCCCAGCCAAGTTGAAACACAACCTTAACCATCACATATATATTTTGGTTATTATATTTTTGTTGGATATATGGTTTCCAAAGATATTCTCCAGTAGGTAGCTTGTCTTTTTACCTTTTTGATAAAGTCTTGTGATGAACAAGTTTTTTTTTTTTAATTTTTAAATTTTATGAGGTCCCATTTATTTATTTTGTCTTTTGATGTTTGTGGTTTATTAGATAATCCATTGTTGAAAGCAAGGCCTGACAGCATTGCCCCTGCTTGTTCTTCTAAGTATTTTATGGTTTTAGTTTGCACATTTAGGTACTTAATCCATTTTGAATTTGTTTTTGTGTATGCTATGAGGCATGGATCCTGTTTCATTTTTCTGCATGTGGAAACCCAATTTTCCCAACATCATTTATTGAAAGACAAAGGTCGGTAGTTTGAACCTACCCATTGGCTGTGCAGAAGAAAGCCCTGGCAATCTGTTCCCATAAAGATTACAGCCTAGAAAATCCTATGGGGGCAATTTTACTTTGTCACATGGGCCCCTATGAGCCTAATGGCAACGGCACCTAAGAACAACAACATTGAGATATAATTGACAGAATAAACTACCTACATTTAAAGTATAAAATGTGAAGTTTTGATATACATGTACATCATAAACTAACACCACAATCAAGATAATGAGCATATCCATCACCTTTAAAAGTTTATGCCAAAGGCAACCCTGCTCTGCTTTCTATCACTGTAGATTAGTTTATATTTCCTAGAATTTTATGTGAATGGAATAAAAAGTAGGTACTCTTTTAATGTAGCTTCTTTCACTCACCATAATTGTTTTGAGATTCATCCAAGTTGTTGCATGTATCAGTAGCTCATTTCTTGTTATTGCTGAGTAGTATTTCTTGGTATGGATGTACCACAATTGGTTTATCCATTTTTACATGTCAATGGACTTTTGGGTTGTTTCTAGTTTTTGACTATTACAAATATAGCTGTTATAACATTCATTTACCTATAATCTTGGTATGAACATATGTTTTCAGCTCTCTTGGGTAAATACCTAGAAGTGGACTTGCTGGGTTATATGGTAACTCTATGTTTAAGCATTTGAGGAAGTTCCAGGCTGTTTTTCAAAGTGACTACACCATTTTACATTGTTAGTAGCCATGCATGAGAGTTACGGTTGCTCTAAATCCTCACCAACACTTGGTATGGTCAGTCTTTTTTTTTTTAATTGTGCTTTAAGTGAAAGTTTACAAATCAAGTCAGCCTATCATACAAAAATTAATATACACCTTGCTATATACTCCTAATTGCTCTGGCCCTAATGAGACAGCCCACTCCTTCCCTCCACTCTCTCTTTTCGTGTCTGGTCAGTCTTTTTTTAATTTTACATATTCTAATTGGTATGCAGTGTCATTGCATTTTGGTTTTAGCTTGAATTTCTCTAATTACTAATGATGAGCCTCTTTCCACGCATTTATTTACCATCCACATATCTTCTTTGGTGAAGGTATCTGTTCACATCTTTTGTCTATTTTTTTTATTGGGCTCTTTTGTCATTTTTGAGTTTTGAGAAATATATATATATTCTGAATACAACTCCTTTATTAGATGTACATTTGGCAAATATTTTTTTCCAGTCTGTGGCTTGTGTTTTAATTCTCTTAAAAGTGAATTGAAGAGCAAAAGTTTTAAATTTTGATCAAGTCAATTGTATGTATTTTTTACATACATACATGTTGGCAAAGAATATTGCATACACCATGGACTGCCAGAAGAACAAATGAATCTGTCTTGGAGGAAGCACAATCAGAATGCTTTTTAGAAGCAAGGATGGTGAGACTTCCTCTTGCTCACTTTCAACATGTCATCAAGAGGGACCACCCGCTGAAGAAAGACACCATGCTTGGTAAAACAGAGGGTCAGTGAAAAAGAGGAGACTCTCAATGAGATGGATTGACACTGTGGTTGCAACAATGGGTTCAAACATGGTAACAATTGTGAGGATGCTGCAGGATGGGGCGATATTTTTTCTGTAATATGTGTTATATAAGATTGCTATGAGTTGGAGCCAAATTGATGGCACCTAACAACAACAATAGAATGAAGGAAAAGAACTACATGATCATCTCAACTGATGCAGAAAAGGCCTTTGACAAAACCCAACACCTTTCATGATAAAAACATGAAGCAAACTAGGACTATAAGGGGAATTTCTTAACGTGATAAAGGGCATTTATGAAAGACCCACAGCTAAAATCATACCAATGGAGAAAGAGCTTTCTCCTTAAGGAACGAGACAAGGATGCCCACTATCACCACTGCTATTAAATATAGTACTGGAAGTCCTAGCCAGAGAAATTAGGCAAGAAAAAGAAATAAAAGGTATCCATTTGGGGGAGGAAGAAGTAAAGCTATCCCTTGATATGGATTCTGTACAATCTCTATCAAAATTCCAACAACTTTCTTTGCAGCAATGAAAAACCCAAGCCAAAGCAACATTTAAAAGGAAGAACAAATTAAGAGGATTCACATTTCTTGACCTCAAAACATATTTTAAAGCTATAATAATAAAAACAGCCTGATACTGGTATAATGGTAGACATATAGACCAATGGAATATAGTTGAAAGTTCAAAAATAACCCCCCAAAAAAAAACATATATACATGTATGGTCAAATGAGTTTTGACAATGGCAGTAAGTCCATTAAATGGGAAAAGAAGAGTGTCTTTAACAAACGATGTTGGAACAACTAGATTACCACATGCCAAAAAATGAAGCTGGGCCCATGCAGCATACCCTATACAAAAATTAACTCAAAATGGATCAAGGACCTAAATGTAGGAACTAAAACCATAAAACTTAGAAGAAAACTTAGGGATACTGCATTGGGATCTGGTTTTTGACAATGAATTCTTAGATATGGCTCCAAAAAGCAGAAAAAGACAAAATAAATGAGACTTCATCAGACTTAAAAAAATTTGTTCATAAAAAGACTTTATCAACAAAATGAACAGACAGTATAAAGATTGGGAGAAAATATTTGGGAGCCATATATCAGATGAGAGTTTAATACCCAGAATATATAAAGAACTCCTACAACTTAGCAGGAAAAAAAAAAAAGGCAAACAATCCAATTAAAAAATGAGTAAATGATTTGAATAGACATTACACCAAAGAAGATATACAAATGACAACAAGTATATGAAAAGATGGTCAATGTTATTAGTCATGGAAAAAAAATGCAAATGAAAACCTCAGTGAGATACCATGCACCCCCAGTAGGATGGCTGTGATGCGAAAAATGGAAAACAAAAATGTTACCGAGGACGTGGAGAAACTGGAACTCTTTTCCATTACTGGTGGGATTGTAAAATGCTGCAGCCAATGTGGAAAAGAGTTTGGCTATGCCTCAAAAATTAGACATAAAATTACCACATGGCCCAGGAATTCCACTCCGAGGTTTATATCCAAAAGCCTTGAAAGCAGTAATGTAAACAGATATTTGTATACTAGTGTTCATTGCAGCACTATTCACAGTAGCCAAAAGGTAAGAGCAGCCTAAATGTCCATCAACAGATGAATGGATAAGCAAAATGTGGCATATATACACAATGGAATAGTCCTCAGCTATAAAGAGAAATAAATTTCTGATACATGCTACAACAAAGAGGAATCTTGAAAACATTATGCTGAGTGAAAGAAGTCAGACACAAAAGGGCAAATATTGTATGATCCCACTGATACGAAATATCTAGAATAGGCAAATGCATAGAGATCAAAGCCCATTAGTAGTTACCAGGGGTGGGAAGGAGAGGGAAAGAGGGAGTCTTTGACTCGGGGGCACTGAGTTCCTATTAAGGATGATGGAAAAAATTGGAAACAGTGGTGATGGTTGCACAACATGATGAATGTAACTAATGTCACTTAATTGTATATGTAAAAAATGTTGAAATGGCAAAGATTTGTTTTAGTTATACATATATATATATATATGTACCACAGTAATAATTTTTAAAAAAGACAATAGCATCTAAAAGAATAAAATACTTTGAAATATATTTATCCAGGTTGGTGAAAGACTTGTACACTGAAAAGTATAAAGGTACCTGGAAGAAATAAAGGAAGAACTAAATAAATGGAAAAACATTCCATAATCATGGATTAGAAGACTTAATATTACTATGATAACAATGCTACCAAAAGCAATCTACAGTTTCAATGTAATCCCTATCAAAATTCCAACAGCCTTTTTTTGCAGAAATGGAAAAGTCAGTCCTCAAATTCAAATGGTATTGCAAGGTGCCCTGAATAGCTGAAACAATCTTGAAATACCAGAACAAAGTAGGAGGACTCATACTTCCGGATTTTAAAACATACCATAAAGCTACAGCAATCAAAACAGTCAGATATTGGTATATTAATAGACATATAACCAATGGAATTGAATTGGAAGTTCATAAATGAACCCATACATCTATGGCCAATTGATTTTCAGCAAAGGCACCAAGTTCATTCAATGAGGAAAGATAGTCTCTTCAATAAATGGTACTAGGAAAACTGAATCTCCATACGCAAAAGAATGAAGTTGGACCCATACCTCACATCACATATAAAAATTAACTCAAAATGGATCAATGACCTATGAAAAACAGCTAAAACTATTAGAACAAAAAATTGGAGTAATGCTTCAGGCCCTTGGTTTTGACAGTGGATTCTTAGAGATGACATGAAAAGCATGAGGAACAAAAGGCAAAATAGATAAATTGGACTTAGTCAAAATTTAAAAGTTTTGTGAGTCAAAGAACTTTATCAAGAAAGTGAAGAGACAACCAACCAAATGGGATAAAATATCTGAGAACCATGTGTGATCATTAAGGTTTTGTGTCAACTTGGCTGGGCCATGATTCTCAGTGGTTTGACAGTTATGATGTAGTTTGGCAGTCCTATGATGATGTGATCACTTCCATGATAAGATTTGATATAATGTGATCACTTCCATGATAAGATTTGATATAATGTGATCATCTCCATGATGGGATTTGCTATGAGTAGCCGATCAGTTGAAAGGGAGTTTTCTTGGGGGTGCAGCCTGCATCAAATATAAGTGGACCCATGGGCAAGACTCGTGGGCTTTTGCTTGCTCTATATCCTGCAACTGGCTCCTGTTCATCTGACCTCTGGTTCTTGGGACTTGAGCTAGCAGTTTCCCTGTCATCTTGCCTGCGGATCTTGGGATTCAACGATCTTTGCAGCCTATGAGAAAGAGCCCTGCTGTCTGACCTGCCGATCTTGGGTTCATCAGCCCCTGTGGTTACGTGAATCAGGAGAAGCTTCTATCCTGACCCATGGACTTTGGACGTTTCAGCCTCTACAATTGTGTGAGCTATTTCCTTAATATAAATCTCTCTCTCTCTCTCTCTTTCTCTCTCTATATATGTTTCACTTGTTTTGCTTCTCTAGAGAACCCAGCCTGAGACAATTGCTATTAGGAGTGGGGTGCCTCCCGGCACATATTGGTGGAGCTAAAGAGCTTTGGAACACTTGCCCCAGCAAGGCAGACATAAATGGTGAAGCCTGAGGGGCCGAGAGGCCAAAAAAACAGGAAGCTGAAGAGACAATGAACACAGGAAACAGAGCTGCCTAAGTCTCAAAGGGTAGGGCCATGACTTCTGGGGTGTCAAAGGGTGGAGTTACCACTCAGATGGACTAGGAAAAGGGGGGACCTCATACCACCAAGAAAGCAGTGCTGGGTCCCCTTCACTGAGAAGCTCCTAGACCAGGAAAATATATATGACAAGGATTTTCTTATAGAGCTGACAGAGAAAGAAAGCCTTCCCCTGAAGCTGATGCCCTGAATTTGGGCTTTTAGCCTACTAGACTGTGAGAAAATAGACTTCTGTTTGTTAAAGCCATCCACTTGTGGTATTTCTGTTATAGCAGCACTAGATAACTAAGACACCATGTATCTGATAAGGGCTTGATATCTAGAATATATAAAGAACTTTTCCAACTCAACAATAAAAAGATAAACAACTCAACCAAAAATGGACAAAAGAGTTGAATTAACATTTCACCAAAGATACACAGTGAATAAGCACATGAAAAGATGCTCATCATTATTGTTGTTAGTTCCTGTTGAATCGACCCTGACAGATAGCAACTTCATGTACAACAGAACCAAATGGTGCCTGGTCCCATTCCATCTTCATGGTTGTTGGTATGCTCAAGTCCATTGTTGTAGCCACTGTGTGCCTCCCAGTCTAGGGGGCTCATCTTCCAGCACTATATCAGACAATATTCTGTTATGATCCATAGGGTTTTCATTGTCTAATTTTTGGAAGTAGATTGCCAGGCTTTTCTTCCTAGTCTATCTTAGTGTGGAAGCTCCACTGAAACTTGTCCAGCAGAGTTGACCCTGCTGGTATTTGAAACACCAGTGGCATAGCTTTCTGCATCACAGCAACACTTAAGCAACACAGTACATTGAACTGACAGATGGGTGGTGGCATTAGTCATTGTTGTTGCTGTTGTTGCCATCGAGTTGGCTCAGACACATGGTGACCTTATATATAACAGAACGGAGCATTGCCTGGTCCTGTGCCATCTTCATAATCATTTGTATGTTTGGGTTCATTGTTGTGGCTGTTTTGTCGATCCATCTCATTGAGGGTTTCCTTCATTTTCGCTGACCATCTACTGAACTGATGTCCTTTTCTAGAGATTGGTCTTTTCTGATGATGTGTTGAAGGTAAGCAAGCCAAGGTCTACGGGAAATGCAAATTAAAACCACTATGAGATATCACTTCAACCCCACTAATCACTTCAACCCCACTAGGATGGCTATTATCAGAGAAACTGAATGTAACAAGTGTTGTCGATGATATAGAGAAATTGGAACCCTCATCCATTGCTGGTGGGATTGTAAAATGGTTCAGCCACTATGAAAAACAATTTGGAGGTTGCTCAAGAAGTCAAACATAGAATGACCATATGACCTAGAAATTCCACTCTTACATGTATACCCAAAAGAATTGAAAGCAAACATGCCAACAGATACTTGTACACCAGTGTTCATTGTAGCATTATTCCCCATAGCCAAAAGGTGGAAATAATCCAATTGTCTATCAACAGATGAGTGGATAAACAAAATGTGGTATATACATACAATGGAATATTATTCAGTCATAAAGAAATGAAGTTCTGATCCATGCTACAACATGGATGGACCTTAAAAACGTTATGCTAAGTGAAATAAGTCAGATACAAAAGGACAAATATTGTATGATCCCACTTATATGAAATATCTAGAATGGGCAAATGCATAGAGACCAAAGTTCATTAGTGGTTACTAGGGGTGAGCAGGAGAGAGGAAAAGGGAGTCATTGCTTAAGGGGCACCGAGTCTTTGGTAAGAGTGATGGAATAATTTGGAAATGAAAACAGTGATGATTGAATAATGTGGTGAATGTAATTATTGTCACTGGATTGTACATGAAAAATGGTTAAAATAGCAAACTTTCTGTTATATATAATTTTATATATATTTTACCACAAAAAAATTAAAATAAAAAAATAATGTTTTACAGTATTGCTTTGCCACACTAGAAAAACACCACCACATTCTAATGAAGAAAATAATAGGGTCCAATGCCAGGACAAACATGAAAGTAGTTTTGGACTTTTAAAATAAAGGCATGGTACAAAT
Organism: Elephas maximus indicus; assembly: GCF_024166365.1. Taxonomy (NCBI): domain Eukaryota; kingdom Metazoa; phylum Chordata; class Mammalia; order Proboscidea; family Elephantidae; genus Elephas; species Elephas maximus. Next base: position 93,584,203 of record NC_064846.1, on the reverse strand, counting down.
ATGGAGTGGAGTTACTGGCACAATGGGTGGATAGTGCTAAAAATAAAATATCCACAAGATTAAATTTGTGTACAAACTTATAAGATTTATTTGCAATTCATGAATTGGAGTGTCTTGTCTGGAAGTCAGACAAGAGCTCTGAAGGACAAGCGGAAGAGACCAAAATTATACAGACAAGGTGGTATAAGAAAAGGAAAGTAACACTGGACGAAAAGTGGTTGGTTAGTTCTAAACTGCTTTCATTATATGGCATATTGGGAACTTTCATAGCCAGGTCGTACCATAGCTGAGGTGTCAAGAGGGGATTGGTTGAGCTAGGTTTTGGCTCCTGGGAATGTCAGGCATTTACAGGGAATGGAAACTAGCTAGGTTTCAGTTTGCTGACATGAAACTTAGCATAAGTGACTTCATCTTGGACCTAGTGTAGTTGGGTTAATGATGGTGAGTAGGTCCCAGTGTAAATGGGCTTAGAGAGACTGAGATCAGCTGGAATAAAGAGCTTTTCAATATAGCATTTCTCAGAAAACAGGGAAAGGTTCGAATCAGCTTTTCTGAACAAGCATGTTTCATCTGTTCACTGGACAGCTACTGAGCACTTATTCTGGACCCTGCACAAGGCTAGAGACATAGGTAATAAATGAAGCTCAGCTGGAGGCTACTGTCCTGATCAGCCACTGAGAGAAAATGGAGGTCAAGGATCCTGACGCCTCAGTCACCAAGGAAGAACAGGGTGTTGTGTTTCTCCCCTCTAAAGTTCTCCAGCTGACCCCTGAACTGCCTTCAACTTCCTGCCTTTAAATGGGTTCATTGAGTTTTTTCAGTCAGCTGAATAATGTTTACTGACCATCAAGCTAGGCAAGCATATGGTCGTCATAGTCTTAAGCTGCCTGCCGCTTACTCCACACTGTCTCCATGCCCTACCTATGCAATTCCAACCACCCCCACTTATCCCAACTCAGAATCGACTCCATGGCAATGGGTTCGTTTGTTTGTTTAAATAAGGTTCTGGGGACTCTGAAAAGGGGTAGAGATGGGGAAGAAGCAGGAGAATATTTCTGGCAACAAAGACTCCAATTTATTGTTGGGTACAACAGTTGGATGACATAAAGGACATCATACATGAAGAAAGCAAATGGTCATTTAAAAGACAGGAAAGAAAGAAAAGGCCAAAATGGATGTCAGAAGAGACTCTGAAACTTGTTCTTGACCATAGAGTAGCTAAAGTGAATGGAAGAAATGATGAAGAGCTGAACAGATTTCAAAAGGTGACTCAAAAAGACAATGTAAAGTATTATAATGAAATGTGCAAAGACATGGAGTTAGAAAACCAAAAGGAAACAAAACGCTTGGGATTTCTCAGGCTGAAAGAACTGAAGAAAAAATTCAAGCCTAGAGTTGCAATTTTGAAGGATTCTACGGGCAAAAAATTGAATGACACACGAGGCATCAAAATAAAATGAGAGAAACAGAAAGTCACTGTATCAAAAAGAATTGGTCGACATTCAACCATTTCAGGAGGTAGCATATGATCAAGAAAGATGATATTGAAGGAAAAAGTCCAAGCTGCACTGAAGGCATTGGTGAAAAACAAGGCTCCAGGAACTGATGGAATACCAATTGAGATGTTTCAACAAACAAATGTAATGCTTGAAGTGCTCACTCATCTATGCCAAGAAATTTGGAAGATAGCTGCCTGGCCAACTTACTGGAAGAGATCCATATTTGTGCCCATTCCAAAGAAAAGTGATCCAACAGAATGTGGAAATTGTCTAACAATATCATTAATATCACATGTAAGTAAAATTTTGCTGAAGATTCTTCAAAAAATGTTGCAGCAGTACATCGACAGGGAACTGCCAGAAATAGAAGAGGATGTAGAATGAGGGATATCATTGCTGTTGTCAGATGGTTCTTGGCTAAAAGCAGAGAATACCAGAAAGATTTACCTGTTTTTATTAACTATGCAAAGTCATTTGACTGTGTGGATCATAATGAATTATGGATAACATTGCAAAGAATAGGAACTCCAGAACACTTAATTGTGCCCATGAGGACTCTGTGTATAGACTATTATTTCTTTGAATACGTTTTCAGCCCCACTTTCTTTATCCTCTCCTTCTGGGACACCTCTGATGACAGGAACATTAGAATTTTTTTTATAGCCCCATAGACCCCTGAGGCTCTGTCCATATTTTTTCAGTCTATATTCTCTCTGTTGTTCATATTGGATAATTTCTCTTGTTCTAACTTCAAGTTCATTGATTCGTTCCTCTGCCCACTCCATTCTGCTGTGGATCAGTGAGTTGAAAATTTTTTTAATTATTGTAATTTTCAGCTCTAAAATTTATATATATTTTTAATCTTCTATTTATTTGCTGAGATATATTTGTTCATTTGTTTAAAGTGTGATCATAATTATTCAGGGAGCATTTTTATGAAGGTTGCTTTAAAATCCTTGTCAAATACTTCCAACACTTGTGTCATCTCAGTGTTGTTGTCAGTTGATTGTCTTTTCTCATTAAAGTTGAGATTTCCCCTGGCCCTTGATATGACAAGTAATTATTGTATCCTGGATATTTCAGACCTTATGTAATGAATCTCTGAATCTTATTTAAATCTTGTGTTTAACAGATCTCTTACATCATGCCAGTGAGGCACCAACTCATAACTGCCAGATGGGATGGAAGTCCGGGTGCCCTGTTCAGCCTTCATTGACACCCTGGGAATGAGGGTATCTTGTTACTGCTGGGCAGGTGTAGGTATTTAGGATCCCCAACAGGCCTCCTCTAATACCTTCCTGGCTTGGAGCGGTAGAGGTTCCTTGTTACAGCTTCCCACATGCCCCAACTGACACTGCGCTGAGCAATGGTGAAAGTGTCAGTTCCCTAATCAGCTGAGTGATATTCCATTGTAGTATATGCTACATTTTGTTTATCTAGTCATCTGTTGGAGGACATTTAGGTTGATTCTACGTTTTGGCTATTGTGAATAGTGCTGCAATGAACATTGGTGTACAAGTATCTGCTTGCAGTCCTGCTTTCAAGTCTTTTGGATAAATACCAAGGAGTGGCATTGTTGAATCATATGGTAATTCTATGTTTAACTTTTTGAGGAATTGCCAAAATGTTTTCCGTAGTGGTTGTATCACTTTACAATCCCACCAGCAATGGGTGAGGGTTCCAATTTCTCCACATCTTTGTCATCGTTTGTTGTTTTTCATTTTCCTGATCATAGCCACCTTAGTGGGGGTAAAATGGTATCTCATTGAGGTTTTGATTTGCATGTAGATATCCAGTTGTCCAAGCACCATTTATTAAAGAGACGCTTCTTTCCCCCATTGAATGGACTTAGCACCTTTATCAAAAATCAATTGACCATGGATTTATGGATTTATTTCTGGATTTTTCATTCTATCCCATTGGTGGATATGTCTATCATTCTACCAGTACCAGGCTGTTTTGATTACTGTAGCTTTATAGTATGTTTTGAAATCGAGAAGTGTGAGTCCTCCTACTTCATTCTTCAAGATTGCTTCGGCTATTTGAGGCCTCTTGCAATTCCATATAAATTTGAGGTTTGGCTTTTCCATTTCTGCAAATGTTGTTGGAACTTTGATGGGGTTTGCATTAAATTTATAGATTGCTTTTGGTATTATTGACATCTTAACGATATCAAGCCTTCCAACATGAATATGAAATGTGCTTCCGTTTATTTAGGTCTTCTTTAATTTGTCTCAGTAATATTTTATAATTTTCAGTGTACAAGTCTTTCACCTTCCTGGTTAAATTTATTCCTAGGTACTTTATTCTTTTAGATGCTATTGTAAATGGAAATATATGTCCTTAATTTCCTTTTCAGCTTGTTCATTGCTGATATACAGAAACCTGACCAATTTTTGTGTGTTGACATTGTACCCTTCCACTTTGCTGAATTCATTTATAGCATTCTTGTGGAATCTTTGGCATTTTCTCTATATAGGATCATATCATTTTCAAAAAAGAACAATTTACTTCCTTCTTCCTAATTTGAATATCTTTTATTTCTTTTTCTTGCCTAATTGCTGTGGCTAGGACTTTCAGTAAAATGCTGAATAGCAATGGTGAGAGTGGGCATTCTTGTCTTGTTCCTGATAATAAGGGAAAACTCTCAGGCTTTACTCATTATGATGTTAGCTGTGGGCTTTACGTAACTGCTTTTTATCAGGGAATTCCACTTCTATTCCTAGCTTGGTGAGTGTTTTTATCATGAAAGACATTTTTTCAAATGCCCTTTCTGTGTGGATTGAGATGATCATGTGGTTCTTTTCCTTATTCTATTAATGGGGCATATTACATTGATTGGTTTTCTAATGTTGCGTTCCTGGATAAATCCCACTTGATCAAGGTTGTTATGTATTGAATTGTATCCCCCCAAAATATGTGCTGTAAATCCTAACCCCTATACCTGTGGTTATAACCCCGTATGGGAATGGGTTTTCTTTGTTATGTTAAGAGTCCATATCAGTGTGAGGTGTGTTTTAAGCCTTTGAGATATAAAGACAGCAGATTAGGTACAGAGAGGTGCAGAGATGAGGGAAGATTGATGACGTGCAGCATGAAAATCACCAAGGAGCCAAGGAACAGAAGTTGAAAAGAGACAAGGACCTTCCCTAGAGGTGACAGAGAGAAAGACTTCCCCTAGAGCCGGCACCCTGAATTCAGACTTCTAGCCTCCTAAACTGAGAGAAAAGAAATTTCTGTTTGTTAGAGCCACCCACTTGTGGTATTTCTGTTATAGCAGTACTAGATAACTAAGATAATGGTGCATAATCTTTTTACTAATTTTTGAATTTGGTTTATTAGTATTTTGTTGAGGATATTTGGATCTATATTCATAACAGATATTGGTTTGTAGTTTTCTTGTGGTGTTTTTGTCTGGTTGGTATCAGGGTATTGTTAGCTTCATAGATGGAGTTAGATGTGTTCCCTCCTCTTCTACTTTTTGGAAACTTTTAAGAAGTATTGGGGTCATTTCTTCTACAAGCGTTTGGTAGAATTCCTTAGTGAAGCCATCTGATCCAGGACTTTTCTTTCTTGGGAGGTTTTTGATTACTGATTCAGTCACTTCACCTGTTGTGGGTCTGTTGAGATCTGTTTCTTCTTGAGTCAATATAGGTAATTTGCATTTCTTGGAATATGTCCATTTCCTCTATCTATTTTGTTGACATATAATTGCTCATAGTTTTCTCTTAGGATCCTTTTTATTTCTGTAGGGTTGGTTTTAGTGTCCCCACTGTCATTTCAAATTTTATACAATTACCTATTCTCTTTTTCTTTGTCAGTCTAGCTAAAGGTTTGTTGATTTTATTGATCTTTTCAAAAACTAACTTCTGGTTTTGTTGTTTCTCTCCATTGTTTTTCTAGTCTCTGTTTCATTTATCTCTGCCATAATCTTTATCATTTCCTTCCTTCTAGTAGCTTTTGGACTGGTTTGCTCCTCTTTTTCTACTTCCTTGAGTAGTAAAGTTAGGTCATTGATTTGAGATCTTTCTTCTTTTTTAGTGTAGGCATTTATAACTATAAATTTTCTTCTGAGCAGTGCCTTTTCTCCATGCCATAAGTTTTGATATGTTGTGCTTTCATTTTTATTCAACTCTTCTCTCTTGATTTTTTTCCTTGATCCATTCATTGTTTAATAGTATGTGGGGTTTTTTTGTGTGTGATTTCCACATATTTGTGTATTTTGCAATTTTCCTTTGGCTATTAATCCCTATTTCTATTCCATCATGGTTGGAGAAGATAAATTGTATGATTTCAATCTTTTTAAATTCATAGAGATTGCTTTATGTCCTAACGTATGGCCTATACTGGAGACTGATACATGTGCACTGGAGAAGAATGTCTATTGCGCTGTTGTTGGGTGGAGTGTTATATGTCTGTTAGGATTAGTTGGTACATAGCACTGTTCAAGTTATCTATTCCTTTATAGATCTTGTTTATAGATGTTCTGTCCATTATTGAAAGTGGTATATTGAAGTATCCAACTATTATTGTGTTGTTGCTAGGTGCCATCAAGTCTGTTCTGACTCATAGTGACCCTGTGTACAATGAAACGAAACACTGCCCGGTCCTGTGCCATCCTCACAATCATTATTATGCTTGAGCCCATTGTTGCAGCCTCTGTGTCAATCCATCTCATTGAGATTCTTCCTCTATTTTCACTGACCCCCTACTTTACCAAGCAAGATGTCCTTCTCCAGGAACTGGTCCCTCCTGATAACATGTCCAAAATACATGATATGAAGTCTTGCCATCCTCACTTACAAGAAGCATTACAGCTGTACTTCTTCCAAGATAGATTTGTTTGTTCTTCTGGTAGTCCGTGGTATATTAAATATTCTTCACCAACACCATAATTCAAAGGCATCAATTCTTTGGTCTTCCTTTTTCATTGTCCATCTTTAGCATGCATACGAATCGGGCACACCCTAGTCCTCAAAGTGACATCTATTGCAGCATATTTGTCCAATGCAATATGTCATTTGATTTCTTGGCTGCTGCTTCCATGGGTGTTGATTATGGATCCAAGTAAAATGAAATCCTTGACAACTTCAATATTTTCTCCATTTATCTTGATGTTGCTTATTGGTCCAGTTGTGAGGATTTTTGTTTTCTTTATGTTGAGGTGTAATCCATACTAAAGACAGTAGTCTTTGATCTTCATCAGTAAGTGCTTCAACTCCTCTTCACTTTCAGCAAGTAAGGTTGTGTCGTCTGCATATCGCAGGTTTTTTATGAGTCTTCCTCCCATCCTGATGACTCTTTCTTCTTCATATAGTCCAGGTTCTCTGATTATTGGCTCAGCATACCGATTGAATAAGTATGGCGAAAGGGTACAACACTGACACGCACCTTTCCTGACTTTAAAACATGCAGTATCCCCTTGTTCTGTCCAAACGACTGCCTCTTTGTCTATATACAGGTTCCACATAAGCACATTTAAATGTTCTGTAATTCCCATTCTTTACAATGTTATCCATAATTTCTTATGATCCATATAGCTGAATGCATTTTCATAGTCAATAAAACACAAATATTTCTGGTATTCTCTGCTTTCAGCCTTTCAATCTGACATCAGCAACGCTATCCCTCGTTCTATGTCTTCTAAATCTGGCTTCAATTTCTAGCAGTGTACTGTAAATTTTTTTTTTTAACTGTCACTGTACTGCTGCAACCACTTCAAATGATTTTCAGCACAAGTTTACTTGCGTGTGATGTTAATGACATTGTCTGATAATTTCCACATTCTGTTGGGTCACTTTTCTTTGGAATGGGCACAAATCTGGACCTATACCAGTCAGTTGGCCAGGCAGCTGTCTTCCAAATTTCTTGACATAGGCAAGTGAGCACTTCTAGCACTGCATCCGTTCATTGAAACATCTCAGTTGGTATTCCTTCAATTCCCGGAGCCTTGTTTTTCACCAATGCCTGTGTGCAGCTTCTACTTCTTCCTTCAATATCATCGGTTCTTGATCATATGCTACCTCCTTAAATGGTTGAATGTCGACCGATTCTTTTTGGTACAGTGACTGTGTATTTCTTCCATCTTATTTTGATGCTTCCTGTGTCGTCCAATATTTTGCCCGTAGAATGCTTCAAAATTGCAACTCAAGGTTTGAATTTTTCCTTCAGTTCTTTCAGCTTAAGAAATGCTGAGCATGTTCTCCCCTTTTGGTTTCCTAACTCCAAGTCTTTGCACATTTCATCATAATACTTTGTCTTCTCAAGCCACCCTTTGAAATCTTCTGTTCAGTTCTTCTACTTCATCATTTCTCCATTTTGCTTTAGCTACTCTCTGCATTCAAGAACAAGTTTCAGTGTCTCTTCTGACATTCATTTTTGTCTTTTCTTTCTTTCCTGTCTTTTTAATGACCTCTTGCTTTCTTCATGTATGATGTCCTTGATGTCATTTCACAACTCATCTGGTCTTCGGTCGTTAGTGTTCAATGTGTCAAATCTATTCCTGAGATGGTCTCTAAATTCAGGTAGGAAATACTCAAGGTCATATTTTGGCTCTCATGGACTTGCTCTAATTTTCTTCAACTTCAGCTTGAACTCCCATATGGGCAATTGATGGTCTGTTCCACAGCTGGCCCCTGGCCTTGTTCTGACTGATAATGTTGAGCTTCTCCATCATCTTTTTCCACAGATGTAGTCGATTTGATTCCCTGAATATATTCCACGGTGAGGTCCACGTGTATAGTCACCGTTTATGTTGGTGAAAAAAGGTATTTGCAATGAAGAAGTCATTTATCTTGCAAAATTCTATCATGCAATCTCCCACGTCGTTTCTATCACTAAGGTCATATTTTCCAACTACTGATCCTTCTTTATTACCAGTGTTCTCATTCCAATCACCGGTAATTATCAATGCATCTTGATTGCATGTTTGATCAATTTCAGACTGCAGAAGTTGGTAAATATCTTCAATTTCTTCATCTTTGGCTTTAGCAGTTGATGCATAAATCTGAATAATAGTCATATTAACTGGTCTTCCTTTTAGCCTTGTAAGTGTATGGATATTATCCTATCACTGACAGTGTTGTACTTCAAGGTAGATCTTGAAACATTCTTTTTGACAATGAATGCAACACCATTCCTCTTCAATTTGTCATTCCCAGCATAGTAGACTATAAGGTCATCCAATTCAAAATGGCCAATACCAGTCCATTTCAGCTCACTAATACCTAGGATATCAATCTTCAAGCATTCCATTTCATTTTTTTAACAACTTCCAATTTTCCTAGATTGATACTTCGGACATTCCATGTTTCTATTATTACTATAATCTAAAATATTATGGTAGAACTGCCTACTTCTCCCATCAATTATGTCAGAGTTTGCTTTATATATTTTAGCACTCTGAAGTTAAGTGCATATATATTTGTAATTGTTATATCTTCTTGATCAATTGACCCTTTGACCATTATATAATGACCTTCTTTGCCAATTATAATGCGTTTTTACTTGAAGTCTATTTTGTGTGATATTAAATTGGTATGCCAGCTCTCTTTTGATTACTATGTTCATGAATTATTTTTTCCCATCCTTTAGCTTTCAATCTATTTGTGTCCTTATGACTTAGGTTTTTCTCTTGTAGACAGCATATAGTTGGGCCATTTTTTTATCCAATTTGCTACTGTCTTCCTTTTGATTGGTGCATTTAATCTATTACATTCACAGTAATTACCAATAAGGGAGGACTTATTTCTGCCATTTTGTTATTAGTTTTCTGTATGTCTTATACCTTCTTTGTCCCTCATTTCCTCCAGGACTGCCTTCATTTGTGTATTGCCAAATTCTGTGTAGTGAATCATTTGTTTCTCTTTTCCTCTTGTGTATATATTTTAGTTATTTTCTTGTGGTTACCATGAGGGCTATGTTTTACATCTTACATTTATAACAGCCCGGTTTAAATTGATACCAACTTAACTTCAATAACATACAAAAATTTTGTTTCTGTACTGCTCTACCTCTTCCTCTCCCCTGTTTATGTTTTTAATAACCTATTACACTTTCATACATCATGTTCCCTTTAACATAAATTTATACTTTTTATGCATTTGTCATTATAAAACACAAAAGACATAACAACAGTATTTGCCAACCCAAAATATCTTAAATCTGGCACTTATACTTGCTGAGAAATTACTTTTAATGGAGGTCTTTTTTTGTTTGTTTTGTTTTCTATGTATGCCTTCAAGTTACTGCCTAATGTTCTGTCCTTTCCATTTAAAGAACTCCATTTAGCACTTCTTGTGGGGCAAGCCTATAGTTAACAAATTCCCTCCCTCAGTTATTGTTAACTGGGCAAGTCTTAATTTCGCCCTCATTTTTGAATGACAATTTTTACCACATATAGTAAACTAAGAGTACTAAACCCACCTACCCCCCAGCAGTGGGGTGGGTTTAGTAGTCTTAGTTTACAGTTCTTTTCTTGCAGCACTTTAGATATGCTGTTCTATTACCTTCTTGCCTCCAATTTATTTATCCATTCATCCGTTGATGGACACCTTGGCTGCTCCCATCTTTTTGCAATTGTAAACAGTGCTGCAATGAACATGGATGTGCATATATCTGTTCATGTGAAGGCTTTTATTTCTTTAGGGTATTTCCCAAGGATTGGAATTGCTGGGTCGTACAGTAGTTCTATTTCTAGCTTTTTAAGGAAGCGCCAAATAGATTTCCAAAGTGGCTGTACTATTTTACATTCCCACCAGCAGTGTATAAGTGTTCCAGTCTCTCCACAACTTCTCCAACATTTATTATTTTTTGTGTTTTTGGATTAATGCCAGCTTTGTTGGGGCAAGGTGGAATCTCATTTGTCATTTTGATTTGCATTTCTCTGGTAGCTAATGATCTTGAGCATTTCCTTACGTATCTATTAGTAGCCTGAATGTCTTCTTTGGTAACGTGCCTGTTCATATCCTTTGCCCATTTTTAATTGGGTTATTTGTCTTTTTGTTATTGAGTTTTTGCAGTATCATGTAGATTTTAGAGATGAGACGCTGATTGGAAATGTCATAGCTAAAAATGTTTTTTACAGTCTATAGGTAATCTTTTTACTGTTTTGGTGAAGTCTTTGGATGAGCGTAGGTGTTTGACGTTTGGTTCTTTTTTTAGTATTTCTGTCTCTATTGAAATCCTTGTTTTGTTTTTGTATCATTTTTCTGATTTCCTTTAGTTATTTTCTTTTAACCTTCTGAGCATATTTAAAGTCTATTATCTGTCCTTCCTCAGGGACAGTTTTTGTCACTTTATTTTGGTCTTTGCATGGGGCCACCTTTTCCTGTCTCTTCATATGCCTTGTGATCTTTTGGTGAAACCAGGACATTTAGCTATTATACTGTGGTTACTAAGCTTCTATCTTAGTTATCTAGTGCTGCTATAACAGAAATATCACAAGTGGACGTCTTTAACAAAGAGAAATTTATTCCCTCACAGTCTAGTAGGCTAGACGTCCAAATTCAGGGAGACAGCTCTAGGGGAAGGCTTTCTGTCTCTGTTGGCTCTGGGGGAAGGTCATTGTTATCAATCTGTCCCTGGACTAGAAGCTTCTCAGCACAGGGAACCTGGGTCTAAAGGGCATGCTCTTCTTCTGGCTCTTGTTTCTTGGTGGTATGATGTCCCCACGTCTCTCTGCTCGCTTTTCTTTTATATCTCAAAAGAGATTGGCTTAAACACAATCTAATCTTGTATATTGAGTCTTGCCTCATTAGCATAACTGGCACTAATCCCATCTCATCAACATCATAGAGATAGGATTTACAACACACAGGAAAATCATATAGGTGATGAAATGGTGGACAATCACACAATACTGGGTTATCACAGCCTAGCCAAAATGGTACACATATTTTTGGGGGACACAATTCAATCCATGACAACTTCTTTTCCTTTACTAAGATTTGCTATTTTTCTTCTTATTGTTATTATTATTATTGCTTAAGTTATTGAATGTAGTTCTCTGCTTCAACACCAGACTCCTTGTCTTGTTGCACCACTATGGCCACTTCACTATTGCCTTACCTGCTTGGAGCACTGGCTGTCACTGCTTCACCTCTGCTTTGCCACACCAGCATCAGATTCTTTGCTTGGAACACCTGGTGTAGCCCCTTCACCACTAGGCTCCCCAGTTGAGGATGCTGACTCTGCACCTTGGCACCAGATACCCCATCTGGGGGAGTTTTCTGTACCACTTCAGCACCAGACTCCCTGTCTGGAATTACAGGTTGTTGCTGATTGCTAAAGCACATGACTCCCCCTTCTGGAAGCATGGACTGTGAATCTACATCCCAGTCTACCCACCTGGGAGCTGTAGCTCTTACAAACTCACCACAAGACTCCCCACTTGGGGGTACCAGTTGTGCTGCTCCAGCACCATACTCCCAACCTGGGAGTGGCAGATTTGACACCAGAAATCTTGGCCAGGAGTACCAGATGTAGCTATTTCACCAATAGGCTTCCTGCCCGGGAGGCGCAGGCTGTGCTACATTACCTGAGAGTCACCACTCATGAGTGGTTGCCCACACTCTGCTGGCTTACATTCTGCCACTCCAACTTGAGATTCCTGCCTGGGAACACCAACCTGTGCTGTGCTCACTGTGCCACTTCCACACAGGACTCTCTGCGCAGGAGCACTGGCCCACACTATGCTGACTGTGCCACCCCAACACAAAATTCTCTGCTGGGGAATGCTGGCCCACACTGTACTGATTGGGCCACTTCAACACAAGACACCCATCTCAGGAGTGCTGACCCACACTGTGTTAACTGTGCCTCTCCAAAACATGAGAGATGCTGAGCTGGGGAGATGGGTGGGGAATGGACATGTGGAGAACCACTGCTCTTCCACCATTTGTATGTTACTTTTCCTTGATTAAGTGTTCATTTTGGTCTGCTAACCCTTTAACTGGTGTTCAGAGTTCTGAGAGTGTTGATTTAACCAATTTTTGCTTATTTTCTTCTGGATTTGTTGTGGGAGGATGGGAATGTACTACTGCATACCTTACATCTTGCTCTGCTCCTTCTTTTAAGTCTTATATTTGTTTTATATACATGTCCAGCTCTTTTAGCTGTATTTTTTTATTGGAAAAATAGGGAAAAGTACCTTGATACAGTTTTAATGTCAAACATATATTTTTTTAAATGAAGCTAAATAAAAAATTTTTAAAAAATTTTTATCCATGTATAGTATTCATTTATTCAACAACTATTTAACGTCTTCTCTGGTTCAGATAACAGGCTATTGCACAAGTGCTGAAGATGCCAAATGAGTGGCAATATTCATTGCCTTCAAGGAGTTCATAGCAGGGTGCGGAAACACACTTTTTCTTAAATAGGGCAATAATTAATATCTATAAATTCTATCATTAATGACCGAGTAAAATTTCCTATTTAAAGATTTTCAGAGAAGTCAGACATTCCAAAAGAAAGAAAATTGCTATATTAAGGGAGAAAAATATAATCCAATGGCTAGATTAATAGCTAGATTAATGACTGAAGATTAGCATGATATAAGAAAAAGGACATAAAGGATTGTTAGTGGGAAAGATTACCAGAGGAAATCTAGTAAGAGAAAAATTATCAAGTGAAGTCTATATTTAAATAGGAGGAATCAATAGTCATGATAATAATAATGGCAATCATAATCATGTTGATGATAAATTAGTGCTTGTGGGACAAAGAACCAAGTTTAGCCTTTTGTCTTTCATTTCTGAAAATAACCCAAGCAACTGATGTCCTCTCCTCTTTGTCTTTCTAGAACAGCCAGGCCACACTTACACATATGTAAATGAATTGAAAGCTCCCAACTCATCACCTTGACAATGAGCATCAGAAAGTGAGGCATCCAACACTCCCCCTGAGGCCTTATGTTTGCCCATGTAGCATGGCACATAGGCTTGGGGGTATAAAAATGGCTGCCTGAGGGACCTTGTACTCTCCTCACCTATGATGCAGGTTGGGAACATATAGAATAAACTTACAGTCCAACTAACTGAACCTACCTGGCCAGGGGGAGACCAGTAGAAGGTAGGCCCCCCTTTTTTTTAAGTACCTTACCTATGCTTGTGAAAGCTGGACAGTGAATAAGGAAGACCAAAGAAGAATTGATGCCTTTGAATTGTGGTGTTGGCGAAGAATATTGAATATACTGTGGACTGCCAAAAGAACAAACAAATCTGTCTTAGAAGAAGTACAGCCAGAATGCTCCTTAGAGGCAAGGATGGCAAGACTCTGTCTTACATACTTTGGGCAAGTTGTCAGGAGGGATCAGTCCCTGGAGAAGGACATCGTGCTTGGCAGAGTACAGGGTCAGCAGAAAAGAGGAAGACCCTCAACGAGGTGGATTGACACAGTGGCAGCCACAATGAGCTCAAGCATAACAACAATTGTAAGGAGGACTCAGAACCGGGCAGTGTTTTGTTCTGTTGTGTATAGGGTCACTATGAGTCAGAACTGGCTGGATGGCACCTAACAAAAACACCAACCTATGCCACAGAGTGGGGTGCACATGGAAGCATCACCATCTCTACCCAGACAGCCTTCTTCGGGGGGGGACTAAAAAGTGGATTCGAATTTGTTCTGGTGTGCTATCTGCTTCTTGTTGTATGTAATAAAAGCTATTTTCTATATGCTAGCAGGCATCAGTTTGATCTTCAGCAAAATTTTGCTTGCATGTGATATTAATGATATTGTTCTATAATTTCCACATTCGGTTAGATCACCTTTCTTGGGAATAGGCATAAATATGGATCTCTTCCAGTCAGTTGGCCAGGAAGCTGTCTTCCATATTTTTGGCATAGACAAGTGAGCACCTCCAGCGCTGCATCCATTTGTTGAAACATCTCAATTGATATTCCATCAATTCCTGGAGCCTTGTTTTTCACCAATGCCTTCAGAGCAGCTTGGACTTCTTCCTTCAGTACCATCGGTTCCCGATCATATGCCACCTCTTGAAATAGTTGAACGTCGACTAGTTCTTTGTGGTATAGTGACTCTGTGTGTTCCTCCCATCTTGTTTTGATACTTCCTGTATCGTTTAATATTCTCCCCATGGAATCCTTCACGGTTGGAACTAGAGGCTTGAATTTTTTCTTCAGTTCTTTCAGCTTGAGAAACTCTGAGAGTGTTCTTCCCTTTTAGTTTTCCATCTCCAGCTCTTTGCACATGTCATTATAATACTTTGTCTTCTCGAGATAAAAAAAAAAAACCTTTGAAATCTTCTGTTCAGTTCTTTTACTTCATCAATTCTTGCTTTTGCTTTTGCTGCTCGATGCTCAAGAGCAAGTTTCAGAGTCTCCTCTGACACCCATCTTGGTCTTTTCTTTCTTTCCTGTCTTTTCAGTGACCTCTTGCTTTCTTCATGTATGATGTCCTTGATGTCATTCCACAACTCGTCTGGTCTTCTGTCACTAGTGTTCAATGCGTCGAACCTAGTCTTCAGATGGTCTATAAATTCAGGTGGGATATACTGAAGGTCGTATTTTGGCTTTTGAGGACTTGCTCTGATTTTCTTCAGTTTCAGCTTGAACTTGCATATGAGCAATTGATGGTGTGTTCCACAGTCGGCCCCTGGCCTTGTTCCGACTGATGATATTGAGCTTTTCCATCAACTCTTTCCACAGATGTAGTCCATTTGGTTTCTGTGTGTTCCATCTGGCGAAATCCATGTGTATAGTCGCCGTTTATGTTGATGAAACAAGGTATTTGCAATGAAGAAGTTGTTGGTCTTGCAAAATTCTATCATTCGATCTCCGGCATTGTTTCTATCACCAAGGCCATATTTTCCAACTGCTGATCCTTCTTCTTTGTTTCCAGCTTTCACATTCCAATCGCCAGTAGTTATCAATGCATTTTGATTGCAGGAAGATTCATTAACAATGTGTGTTATGCAGATGACACAACCTCGCTTGCTGAAAGTGAAGAGGAATTGAAGCACTTACTAATGACGATCAAAGACCACAGCCTTCAGTATGGATTGCACCTCAACATAAAGAAAACAAAAATCCTCACAACTGGACCAATGAGCAACGTCATGATAAACGGAGAAAAGATTGAAGTTGTCAAGGATTTCACTTTACTTGGATCCACAATCAACAGCCATGGAAACAGCAGTCAAGAAATAAAAAAACGCATTGCACTGGGTAAATCTGCTGCAAAGGATCTCTTTAAAGTGTTAAAGAGCAAAGATGTCACCTGGAAGACTAAGGTGCACCTGATCCAAGCCATGGTATTTTCAATCACATCATATGCATGTGAAAGCTGGGCATGTGAAAGGAGGACCGAAGAAGAATTGACGCCTTTGAATTGTGGTGTTGGCGAAGAATATTGAATATACCATGGACTGCCAAAAGAACGAACAAATCTGTCTTAGAAGAAGTACAACCAGAATGCTCCTTAGAAGCAAGGATGGCGAGACTGCATCTTGCATACTTTGGCCATATTGTCAGGAGGGATCAGTCCCTGGAAGAGAACATTATGCTTCACAGAGTACAGGGTCAGTGGAAAAGAGGAAGACCCTCAACGAGGTGGATTGACACAGTGGCTGCAACAATGAGCTCAAGCATAACAACAATTATAAGGATGGCTCAGGACAGGGCAGTGTTTCATTCTGGTGTGCATAGGGCTGCTATGAGTCGGAACGACTCGACAACACCTAACAACGACAACAACCATGCATCCAGGCTCTGATCAGACAGATGTGATAAGACTGATGTTACCTGATTACGGTCCATGCCTTTGAGTAGTCGAGCCAATGAAACACACTCCAAGTCAGAAAGAGTGAGAAAGTTTATTAAAGAGATGTATACATCACCAGGGACCCAGCAGTAACACAGGCTGACTCTTTGGAGTCCCAAAGAGCAATTTTACATTAGAGCTTATATAGACTCTTACAAGTGTTATTAGTGTCTTTGTGACTTGCCTGAGGTATGCTCAAAAGGAAGTATTCATTCCAGGATAGTGACAAAAGATACCTGCCAGATATTTCTTTATTAGGCTAAAGATATACATATTGGATACCTGGGCTCCAATTTTCCTTTGGGGTTGTATGCCACAGGTGGTCAGAAATGACAAAAGGTTATTTGCCTCAGTTGAAAACAAAGAAAGAAGTCATTAACATTTGGTCAAAACAAAGTCATTAACAGAGGTATGTGAAGGAGGGGGCAGGCAGAGGAAGGAAAAAAACTTACAGGTTCATCATGCCATTACTTATGTAGCGCTCTCAGTTGTGCACTTTGAAATAGGAAAAAACATGCTGAGGAGTATTTGGGGTCACATATTTCCCCCTTTGAAACTTGGATGATTACATATACCTGTACCAAGTTTCAACCTATTCTTTTAGGTCAGAAAGTCTCAGGAGAAAGGATTGGGCCCTCTGCCTGCTGCGAGTTTGAGCCATCCATTGGACAGTTCGACTCAGGACAGAGAGTGCCATCCCACATATAGGCATAAATTGGAGACAGCAGCAGATTAACAGGCCTGTAACAACAAATCCAATTCCACCAATGAATAAGGTTTTTAGTCAGGTAAAATCCGACAGCCAAGAGGTCAGTCAAAAAAAATTAAATCTTTCATGAATAACAGGCCCCCAGTTATAAATATCAGAATATTTTAACTCTGTGTACAATAGTACAAACCCTGATGAGACAGGATTTGAGGGCTGAGTTAGGCATGCAATCTTCTGTCCAGACCAAAATCAGTAATGTTTAACACTTCTCTAGCAAAATAGATCTTAAAATTTTTATCTTCTAACAAGGGGTTGGGGGACATTTTTCTCAGGGACAAAGATTCCCTGGGCAAAAGTCTCTCTGGCCCCTAACAGTAGACCCATCCAAGTTAGCAAAAACATTTTTTGCTTTTTAACACTAGAAAGTCTTAACTTCAGGCAGTCGATGGCTTGGGCTTTCCATTCCTTGTCACTGTAGACCAGGCAGGGCTTGACTTGGAATGATGGATCCATGGTTTGACTCCTGCAAGCTTTACAACTGTGTCAGTGCTGAGTGGTGCGGTGAAGGGTCCAGTCCAGTTAGGCTATAACGGGAAGTCCTTCTACTTTCGGAGAAGCACCTGGTCACAGCTATCTCAAGAGGGAACTTCTGCCCGATATAACTGGGAAAGAATTTTCGTTAGAGAAAGCAAATATTTAGATATCATACGTTAGGGGCTGGGTGTAGGATTGCAGAGAGAGTTGGTTGAAACAATATGGTCTCCCATAAAGTATCTCAAAAACACTGATTTTAAGTTTTCCCCAGGGTGCAATATGGAATTCAGAGGAGGGCCAGTGGTAGAACATCTGTCTGTCTAGGGCACAGTTTACTAAGATGACGTTTTATGGCCTGATTCATTCTTTCACCCTTTTCTGATAGATTGAGGTCTCCATGTTGTGTGGAGTTTCTGCTTTATTCTTAAAGTGGTTGAAACGTGTTTTACCTCTCTCTAGCTGTCTTGGTCCAGCAGGGAAAAGTCTCTACCCATCCTGAAAAAGAATCTACACACACCGGTAAATATTTCATCCAATGTTTAGTTTTGAACACTTCACTAAAGTTAAATTTGATTTCTCTCAAAATCTGTGTTTGATACAGTGTTAGCCGACTGGAGGTGAGCCACAAATGTCTGTCTTTGTTCCAGTACTACAGTCACTGCGTGAGGGACAAAAGTGATAGTATCACGTCTGAAAGTAAATTTGTTAGCTTCTTTAACAGTAATGTTAGCTCTGGCAACTGCTGGGAGGCAGGCCAGCCAGCCTTTTAAGACAATGTCCAGATTTTTGAAGAAATAGGCAACAGGGCCTCCCCCTGGTCCAACAAGTGGGTTAATACTCTTTTTCCTTTATTTATATATAATTAAAAAGGTTTTTGATAATCTGGCAGCCCCAGGGCTGGGGCTTTCCTCAACTGGGACTTTAAATCACAAAAGGCTCACTGACACTCAGGAGTCCATTTGAAAGCATCTCTCTCTGCCCCCTGAGTAGCTTGATAGAGGTTAGCTTGTAACTTTCTTAAAGACACTGGGTCTAAAAAGTTTAAGACAGTCACAGTATTTGTAAGAGTCTTTCTCAGACTTGTTCCCTATCAAGAGGTACACATATTGTAGGACTATTCTTTAGTTGAAGGGAGGTAATTTTAATCGCTCTAGATCTCCGGCCAGCGCTGTTCCAAAATTAGTGGGGAGTTCTTAAAAACCCTTGAGGGAGCACAGTCTAACAGAGATTTTTCTTTCTTTTTTCCCCTTCCCACTCAAAAGCAAAGATTAGCTGGCTCTCTGCAGTCAGCAGGATACAAATGAAAAAGTCTTTTAAATCCAAAACAGTAAAATGAGTACTGGAAGGTGGAAGGGTCGATAGGAGGGTATGTAGGTTCAGGACTACTGGGTATAAGGTCTTCACAACTTTGTTAACAGCCTGCAAATCTTGAACAAAATGGTACTCACCAGTCAATGTCTTCTTCACTTGGAGAACAGGAGTATTGAATGGGGATTGGCACTCCTGCAACAGTCCTCACTCTAGATATCCAGTGGTGAGTCCCTGCAGCCCCAGGTGAGCCTCAACTTGTTTGATCCTAGGAAGCATGACATTGCATAACAGCCCCACAGTCACTGGGAAGACAGTCTGAGCTCGTCTTGGCCGGCTACTGGCCCAAACCCACAGGGCCACAGCATCAGCCACCTTTTGAATTGTGGGATAGCACTGGTTGGGTGAGTGCTGAAAGCTGCTTGTACATTCCAGGTGTTCACTGGTGGCACTGTCATAGACAGGCCTTTTTCATCAAAAGAGATTTCAGCATGCACTTTACTTAGGAAATCCCATCACAAAAAGGGGGACCGAGAATTTGGGCATGTATAGAAACTGGCAGGATAGCTTAGTTTCTCTTATTTCACAGTCTGTTGGCTGCAAAAACGGTCGAATCACCTCTTTTCCAGTCAACTCAGCAACTTAAGTACTGCTGGTAGAGGCAGTCCCTTTAGGCTTCTAGGTGAGTACCGAGAAGGCTACACTGGTATCAACCAAAAAGTCTACTGGCTGTCCTCCTCCTGCTCTTTCATAGTTTCTTGAAAAAGCTTCTTCCCCCCTTTCAATCTTGTCTGGCCCTTTTCTATTCTTCTTTTGGGGGTACTCTTTTTTTTTCAGTGTCTCTCCTCTTTGCAAAATGCACTTTGGTTTTTCTTTCAGTCGGGGCCCATCCTTACCTTGGTCTCGTCATCTTCTTCAGAAGATCTTAGAGCAGTGGCCAGCAGATTGGCCTGTTTCTTGATGTCCTGGTCTTTTCCTTCCTTTTTCTCAGCCTCTTTTACCTCATCTCTGTTGGTAAAGACCTTAAATGCATTCAGACTCTGGGAACAGATTATAGACTCACATTATCTCAGGTGGCCTTTCTGCAACAGGAGACTGGCACCTCCTGGAATGGGTAAAGCCTTCCTGAGGGAACTGGGCCGAATTGTACCCCACTGCTAGTGTGGAATGAGGAAACCATATCTGTCCCACCTGCTCTGCTCCCCCCCAACACCTTCCAGTCCTCATCTTCTGATACCATCCGGGAGGGGTCACAAACGGGGATTTTCCAGGTGGGAGAATAAGAACATCCTCAGGCTCTTCATCTCTTACCTCATCATCATCATTCACCTGCACAAGAGGGGCTAAAACAGAGGCTTTATCCTTTTTTCATGCTATAAAGTCATAAAACATTCTACATACAGCTTTTCCTCTCACTTATTAGTTCGAGCACAGAACAGATTAAGCTTCACAATAGCTCTAAAATCTCCAGAACCTTTACAGACCACACTTGATTAAGCAAAATATTAAGATGTCTCTTAGGGAATCCCATCCTAAATAAGTCCAGATCCAGACTCTCAGCCGGAACCTTACCTCCTGGGTACCCACTAGCAACGGGGAATCTCACCAGTCTCTCGTCCAACCTCACAGGACCTAGTCACCAGTTCTTGGAGGGAGTCTATGAGAACCGACACCCCTGTGACTTTTACAGAGGATTTACCACCCAATGCCCAGTTACCTACCATGGCCAACAGGAACTTTCTCCCTCTGTCTGGAGCTCGCTGCCGTGGAGTCCTTCCCTGTCACCAGACCTCTGGGCCACCACAGGTTGAGAGACCTCCACAATTCAAGGAAAGGTGCATCTTCTCTCTTCCCGGGTCTGTCCCAGGAGCTCGGTCCTTAGGGAGATGGAACCAGGGCCTGAGTAATTCGAGCCCCACATTGTATGCCAAAAATTTGTTACCTGATTAGGGCCCATGCCCTGGAGCAGTCGAGCCAATGAAACATACTCCAAGTCAGAAAGAGTGAGAACATTTATTAAGGAGATGCATACATCACCAGGGACCCAGCAGCAACACAGGCTATCTCTATGGAGTTCCAAAGAGCAATTTTACATTAGCGCTTATATAGAATCTTACAAGGGTTAGAAGTGTCTTTGGCTCAGCCCAGAGGTGTGCTCAAGAGGAGTTATTCGTTACAGGATAGTGACAAAAGATATCTGCCAGACATTTCTTTATTAGGCTAAAGATATACATATCAGATACTTGGGCTCCAATTTTCCTTGGGGGTTGTGTGCCACAGGTGGTCAGACATGACAAAAGGTTATTTGCCTCAGTTTAAAACAAAGAACGAAGTCATTAACATTTAGTCAAAACAAAGTCATTAACAGAGGTACGTGAAGGAGGGGGCAGGCAGAAGAAGGAGAAAAACTTACAGGTTCATCATGCCATTACTTATGTAGAGCTCTCAGTTGTGCATTTTGAAATAGGAAAAAACATGCTGGGGAGTATTTGGGGTTACACACTGAGAGTTTAAAGGTAAACTTTATATAAATATGCCATCTACAAATTTCATTCAGTGGTTCCCAAGGTTCTTTTCAGTCTCAACCACTATGCCCAGGTGAGTGAAGTACTCCCAGAGAGTTGGACCCAAAAGGCCTGTACCGGGAGTGAACACAATGTGTGTATTCAGCAGGCACTCCTTCCTATTCTCCATTCACCACATACAGCCAGTTGGGCTTCTGTTGGTCCTGGGCAGTACAAGGGCAGAACACTAGCCTTCCCAGCTCTGTCCTGGGCCTGTTATCCCTAAGATTCCTTATTCTCAAAGTATTTTCACTCAAGTACCCAATTAGTGGCCTGGCTTTCTTACCCAGGCTCTCAGGCTAATGTCTTTGAAGTGCAGGGAGACTGCTCAGAAAAGAGCTCAAATATGAGACAAGATTCCTCATTCCTTGGCTGCCAATAGCCAACCTCTCTGAACTCTCCCACTGAGTTGAAAGGGAGAGAGGGCACTCCAAGAGCCAAACTCTTCAAATAAATTACAGGCTTTCACAAATTCCTATCGTTGTGAGGGAATAACAAAAGCTTGAATGAGGTAGGAAACCCTGGTGGCGTAGTGGTTAAGAACTATGGCTGCTAACCAAAAGGTCGGCAGTTCAAATTCACCAGGCACTCCTTGGAAGCTCTATGGGGCAGTTCTACTCTGTCCTATAGGGTCGCTATGAGTCAGAATTGACTTGATGGCAACAGGTTTGGGTTTTTTTGGTTTGAATAAGGGAATGATGGAACAAAGCGAAAGGAAAGTGCCAAAACTGGGGAAGGCATAGATGGGACAGAGTGGTGACGGGAGCAGAGAGGGTTCAATTAAGAGCCCCTTCTTCCTGAAAAGGTGCACAGTATGATAAAATGATAGCAAATCGGAGCAAGAGGCTATGGTGTATGGGTTAGCCATCCAACTGTTGTTGTTAGGTTCCATCAATAAGTTCCAACTCATAGCAACCCTATGTACAATGGAAAGAAACATTGCTAAGTCCTGCACTGTCCTCACAATGGTTCCTGTGTTTGAGTCCAATATTTCAGCCACTGTGTCAATCCATTTCACTGAGGGCCTTTCTGTTTTTCTCTGACCCTCTACTTTACCAAGCATGATATCCTTTCCAGGGACTGGTCCCTTCTGATAACATGTCCAAAGTAAGTGAGATGAAGTCATGCCATCCTCACTTCTAAGGCGGCTTCTGGCTGTATTTCTTCCAAGACAGATTTGTTCGTTCTTGTGGCAGTCCATGGTATATTCAATATTCTTTGCCAACACCATAATTCAAATGCATCAATTTTTTTCAGTCTTCCTTATTCTTTGTCCAGCTTTAACACGCATATGAGACTTAGGTCAGGTGCACCTGAGTGCTCAAAGTGACATTTTTGCTTTTCAACACTTTAAAGAGGTCTTCTGCAGCAGATTTGCCCAATGGAATATATTGTTTGATTTTTTAACTGTTGTTTCCATGGCCTTGATTATGGATTCAAGTAAAAGGAAACCCTTGACAATATCAACGTTTTCTCCATTTATCTTGATGTTGATTATATACCCAGTTGTGAGGATTTTTGCTTTCTTTATGTTGAGGTAAATCCATATTGAAGGCTGTAGTCTTCAATCTTCGTCAGTAAGTGCTTCAAGTCCTCTTCACTTTCAGCAAGCAAAGTTGTGTCATCTGCATATTGCATGTTGTTAATTAGTCTTCCTGGAATGCTGATGTCACGTTCTCCTTCATATAGTCCAACTTATTTCCTCAGCATACACATTGAATAAGAATGGTGAAAAGATACAACCCTGATGCACACCTTTCCTGATTTTAAACCATGCACTATCCCCTTGTTCTGTTTGAACAACTCCCTCTTGTTCTATGTACAAGTTCCTCATGAGCACAATTCAGTGTTCTGGAATTCCCATTTTTTGCTATGTTATCTATAACTTGTTATGATCTGCACAGTTGAATGCCTTTGCATGGTCAATAAAACACAGATAAACATCTTTCTGATATTCCCTGCTTTTAGTCAAGATCCATCTGACATTAGCCATGATACCCTCATTCCACGTCCTCTTCTGAATTCGGTTGAATTTCTGGCAGTTCCCTGTAAATGGATTGTTACAACAATTTTTGAATTATCTTCAGCATAATGTTGCTTGCATGTGATATTAATGATATTGTTTGATAATTTCCATATTCCATTGGATCACCTTTCTTTGGAATAGACACGCATATGGGTCTCTTACAGTTGGTTGACCATGTAGCTGTCTTTCAAATTTTTTCACATAGTTGAGTGAGTGCTTCCAGCACTGCATCCATTTGTTGAAACATCTCAACTGGTATCCCATCAATTCCTGGAGCCTTGTTTTTCACCAATACCTTCAGTGTAGCTTGGACTTCTTCCTTCAGTGATATCAGTTCTTGATCATATGCTGCCGCCTGAAATGTTTGAACATCAACCAATTCTCTTTGGTAGTGACTATGTATTCTTTCCATCTTCTTTTGATACTTCCTGTGTCATTTAATATTTTGCCCATAGAATCCTTCAAAATTGCAACTCGAGGCTTGAATTTTTCTTCAGTTCTTTCAGCTTGAGAAATGCCAAGTGTGTTCTTCCCTTTTGGTTTTCTAACTCTAGGTCTTTGCACATTTTATTATAATACTTTACTTTGTCTTCTCTAGCCACCATTGAAATCTTCTGTTCACTTTTTTGCTTCATCATTTCTTCTTTTTGCTTTAGCTATTTTACATTTAAGAGCAAGCCTTAGAGTCTCCTCTGACATTCATTTTGGTTTTCTTTTTTTCCTGTCTTTTTAATGACCATTTGCTGTCTTCATTTTTGATGTCCTTGATGTCATCCCACAACTCATTGGCTCTTTGGACATTAGTGTTCAATGTGTCAAATCAGTTCTTTATATGGTCTCTAAATTCAGGTGGGATATACTCAAAGTCGTACTTTGGCTCTCATGGACTTGTTTAAATTTTCTTCAGCTTCAATTTGAGCAATTGATGGTCTGTTCCACAGTTAGCCCCTGGCCTTGTTCTGACTGATAAAATTGAGCTTCTCCAACATCTCTTTCCACAGATGTAGTGGATTTAATGCCTGTATATTCCATTTAGTGAGGTCCACATGTATAGTCACCAATTATGTTGTTCAGAAAAGGTATTTGCAATGAGTAAGTTGTTGGTCTTGAAAATTTCTATCATGCCATCTCTGGTGTCATTTCTGTCACCAAGGCCATAATTTTCAACTACTGATCCTTCTTTATTTCCAATGCTCACATTCCAATCAACACTAATTATCAGTTCATCCTTTTTTTGTGATTTTTTTCTTAAATTGTGATTTAGGTGAAAGTTTACAGACCAAATTAGTTTCTCACTAAACCCTTAGTACACAAATTGTTTTCTGATATTGGCTGCCAAACCCTTGATATGGCAACACTCTCCCCTTCTCCACCTTGGGTTCCCTGTTTCCATTTATCCAGTATTCCTGTCCCTTCATGCCATCTTGTCTTTGCTTTTGGCCCGGTGTGTCCATTAGTCTTGTATACATGATTGAACTATGAAGCAAGTCCCTTACACGTGCTATTGTTGGCCCTGTAGACCTGTCTAATCTTTGGCCAAAGAGCAAATCTCAGGAGTGACTTCAGTACTGAGTTAAAAGTGTGTCCAGGGGCACACTCTTGGAGTTTCTCCAGTGTCTGTCAGACCAGAGAGACCAAAGCCTGGTGTGTGTGTGTGTGTGTGTGTGAATTTGAATTTTGTCCTACATTTTTGGCCCACTCTATTGGGACCCTCTGTTGCGATCCCTGACAGAGCAGTCAGTTGTGGTAATAGGATACCATCTAGTTGTTTTGGGCTCAGTCTGGTGGGGGTTGTGTAGTTGTAGTCCATTAGTCCTTTGGAATAATCTTTCCTCTGCGTCTTTAGTCTTCTTCATATCCGTGCATCTTGATTGCATGTTTAATCAACTTCAGACTGCAGTAGTTGTTAAAAAATCTTCAATTTCTTCATCTTTGTCCATAGTGGTTGATGTGTAAATTTGAATAATAGGCGTATTAACTGGCCTTCCTTGTAAGCCTATGGATATTATCCTATCACTTGCTGCTTTGTATTTCAGGATGCATCTTGAAATGTTCTTTTCGAAGATGAACACACCATTCCTCTTTGATTTATCATTCCTGGCGTAGTAGACCATATGATTGTCCGATTCAAAATGGCCAACACCAGTCCATTTCAGCTCACTAATGCCTAGGACACGCTGGTGGCATAGTGGCTAAGTGCTCCGGCTGCAAACCAAAAGGTTGGCAGTTGGAATCCACCAGGCACTACTTGGAAGCTCTATGGGGCAGTTCTACTCTGTAGGGTCACTATGAGATAGAATTGACTCTTAGGCAATGGGGTGGTGGTGGTGGTGGAATGCCTAGGACATCAATCTTCAAGTGTTTCATTTCATTTTTGACGACTTCCAGATTTCCTAGATTCATACATCATACATTCCAAATTCTGATTATTAATGGGTGTTTGCAGATGTTTCTTCTCATTTAGAGTCATGCCACATCAGCAAATGAAGGTCCTGAAAGCTTTACTCCATCCACATTAAGATCGACTCCACTTTGAGGAAGCAGCTCTTCCCCAGTCATATTTTGAGTGCCTTCCAACCTGAGGGGCTCATCTTCTGGCACCATTTCAGAAAATGTTCCAGTACCATCCATAAGATTTTCACTGGCCAGTTTTTTCAGAAGTAGATCACCAGGTCCTTCTTCCCAGTCTGTCTTAGTCTGGAAGCTCTGCTGACACCTATCCACCATGGGTGATCCTGCTGCTATTTGAAATACCTATGACAAGCTTCCAGCAATACAACGACATGCGAGCCACCAGAGTATGACAAACTGACATATGAGTAGTGGAGAAAATATATACATATAATTTAATTCCAAGAGCAATTACTACAAAAGGGATATATGCTCAAAAACACTAAAAATAAATTTAAATGGATTTCTAAAATATGTTAAAGTACCCCACAGGCAAGCAAGAAAAAGAGAACAGAGAAACAAAAAATGGAACAAACAAAAAACAAAAATAAAATGGCAGACTTGTCCTAACACATCAATGATTGCATTAAATGTAAATGGTACAAACACATCAATTGAAAAATAGAGATTGGCAGAGTGGATTAATAAAGGCCTCAACTATATGCTGTCTATAAAAACTCACTTCAAATATGAATCACCAGGGAGTTATGCTGAGTGAAAAAAACAATTTCAAAAGGTCGTATACTGTGTTGTTAGGTGCCATTGAGTCGGTTCCGACAGATAGTGACCCTATGTACAGAACAAAACACTGCCCAGTCCTGCAACATCCTCACAATTGTTCTTATGCTTGAGCCCGTTGTTGTAGCCACTGTGTCAGTCCATCTCCATGAATGCCTTCCTCTTTTTCGCTAGCCTTCTACTTTACAAAGTATGATGTCCTTCTCTAGGGACTGGTCCCTTCTGATAATATGTCCAAAATATGTGGGACAAAGTCTCACCATCCTTGCTTCTAATGAGCATTCTGGCTTTACTTCTTCCAAGACAGATTTGTTTGTTCTTTTGGCAGTCCATGGTATATACAATATTCTTTGCCAACACAATAATTCAAAGGCATCAATTCTTCTTCAGTCTTCCTTTTTCACTGAAGAGCTTCCACATGCATATGAGACAATTGAAAACACCATGGCTTGGGTTAGGTGCACCTTAGTCCTCGGGTGACATATTTGATTTTTAACAGTCTAAAGAGGTCTTTTACAGCAGATTTGCCTAACGCAGTATGTCATTTGATTTATTGACTGCTGCTTCCATGGGCGTTGATAGTGGATCCAAGTAAAATAAAATTCTTGGCAAATTCAATCTTTTCTCCCTTTACCATGTTGTTGGTTAATGGTCCAGTTATGAGGATTTTTGTTTTATGTTAAGGTGTAATCCATACTGAAGGCTGTGGTCTTCGATCTTCATCAGTAAGTGCTTCAAGTCCTCTTCATTTTTCAGCAAGCAAAGTTGTGTCATCTGCATATCCCAGGTTGTTAATGAGTCTTCCTCCAATCCTGATGCCCTGTTCTTCTTGATATAGTCCAGTGCCTCAGATTATTTGCTCAGCATACAGATTGAATAACTATGGTGAAAGGATACAACCCTGATACACACCCTTCCTGATTTTAAACCACTCAGTATTCCCTTGTCCTGTTCAAGTGGCTGCCTCTTGTTCTATGTAGAGGCTCAGCATGAGCTCAATTAAGTGATCTGGAATTCCCATTCTTCACAATACTATCCATAATTTGTTATGATCCACACAGTAGAATGCCTTTGCGTAGTCAATAAAACACAGGTAAACATCTTTCTGGTGTTCTCTGCTTTCGGTCAAGATTTATCTGACATCAGCAATGATATCCCTCATTCCAGGTTCTCTTCTGAATCTGGCTTGAATTTCTGGAAGTTCCCTGCCAATGTACTGGTGCAGTCACTTTTGAATGATCTTCAGCAAAATTTTACTTGTGTGATATTAATGATATTACTCAATAATTTCCCCATTCTGGTGGGCCTTGTCTCTTCGGAATGGGCAAAAATATAGGTCTCTTTGAGTTGGTTGGCTAGGTAGCTGCCTTCCACATTTCTTGGCATAGGCGAGTGAATGCTTCCAGTGCTGCATCCATTTGCTGGAACATTTCAGTTGGTCAAGTCCTGGAGCCTTGTTTTTCACCAATGCCTTCAGCGCAGCTTGGACTTGTTCCTTCAGTAACATCAGTTCTTGATCATATGCTACCGCCTGAAATGGTTGGACATCGGCCAGTTCTTTTTGGTACGATGACTTGTGTATTCTTTTCATCTTCTTTTGTTGTTTAATATTTTCCCAGTAGAATCCTTCTATATTGCAACACAATGCTTGAATTTTCTGTTCAGTTTCTTCAACTTTATAAATGCTGAGCATGTTCTTCCCTTTTGGTTTTTGTTACAGACTGAATTGTGTCTCCTAAAAATGTGTGCCAACTTGGCTAGTCCATGATTCCCAGTATTGTGGATAATCACCATTTTGTCATCTGATGTGAATTTCCTATGTGTTATAGATCCTAACTCAGTGATATTAACAAGGTGGGATTAGTGGCAGTTATGCTAATGAGAGACGACTCAATCTACAAGTTTAGGTTGTGTCTTAAGCCAATCTCTTTTGAGATATAAAAGAGAGAAGTGAGCAGAGAGATGAGGGACTTCATACCACCAAGAAAACAATGCCAGGAGCAGAACATGTCCTTTGGATTTGAAGTTTCTGCTCTGAGAAGCTCTAGTCCAGGGGAAGATTGATGACAAGGACCTTCCTCCAGAGCCATTAGAGGGAGAAAGGCTTCCCCTGGAGCTGGCAGCCTGAATTTGGATTTCTAGCCTACTAAAAATAGACTGTGAGAAAATAAATTTCTCTTTGTTAAAGCATCCATTTTTGGTATTTCTGTTATAGCAGCAGTACATAACTAAGACAGTTTTCTAACTTTAGGTCTTTGCACATTTCATTATAATACTTTACTATGTGTTCTCAAGTTCCCTTTTGAAATCTTATGTTCAGCCAGTTCACTTCATCATTTCTTCCTTTCCCTTTAGCTACTCTACATTGAAGAGCAAGTTTCAGAGTCTCTTTTGACATCCATTTTGGTCTTTCCTTTCTTCCCTATCTTTTTAATGACTTCTTGCTTTCTTCATGTATGATGTCCTTGATGTCATTCCACAACTGGTTTGGTCTTAGGTCATTAGTATTTAATGAGTCAAATCTATCCTTGAAATGGTCTCTAAATTCAGGTGGAATATACTGAAGGTCATTGTCATGGATTGAATAGTGTCCCCAAAAAATATATGTCAACTTGGCTAGTCCATGATTCCCAGTATTGTGTTACTGTCCAACATTTTGTCACTGGATGTGATTTCCCCATATGTTGTGAATCTTACTTCTGTGATGTTAATGAGGCAGTATTAGAGGCAGTTATGTTGATGAGGGAGGACTCAATCTACAAGATTAGATTGTATTATAAATCAATCTCTTGAGATATAAAAGAGAGAAGCAAGCAGAGAGACATGAGGACCTCATACCACCAAGAAACAAGAGCCAGGAGAATAGTGTGTTCTTTGGATCTGGGTTCTCTGCACTGAGAAGCTCCTAGACCAGGGAAAGATTGATGACATGGATCTTCCCCCAGAGCCAACAGAGACAGAAAGCCTTCCCCTTGAGCTGGCCCCCTGATTTCAGACTTCTAGCCTCTGGGACTGTGAGAGAATAAATTTCTCTTTCTTAAAGCCACTTGTGGTATTTCTGTTAGAGCAGCACTAAATAACTAAGATTGTCATACTTTGGCTCTCATGGACTTGTTTAATTTTTGTCAGCTTCAACTTGAATTTGCCCATGAGCAATTGATGGTCTGTTCCACAGTCGGCCACTCGCCTTGTTCTGACTGATGATATTGAGCTTTTCCATCATCTCTTTACATAGCCAAAAAACCAAACCAAATCCAGTGCCATCAAGTCAATTCCGACTCATAGAAACTCTATAGGACAGAGTAGAATTGCCCCATATAGTTTCCAAGGAACACCTGGCGGATTCGAACTGCCAACCCTTTGGTTAGCAGCCGTAGCACTTAACCACTATGCCAGTAGGGTTTCTGTCTCTTTCCATAGTAGTAGTCAATTTCATTCCTGCATATTCCATCTGGTGAGGTCCACCTGTATAGTAATCATCTATGTTGGTGAAAAAAGGTATTTGCAATGAAGTCACTGGAGTTGCAAAATTCTATTATTCGATCTCCGGCATCGTTTCTATCACCAATGCCATATTTTCCAACTACTGTTCTTTCTTCTTGGTTTCCAACTTTTGCATTCCAATCACCAGTAATTATCAATGCATAAGTTTGAATAATAGTTATACTAACTGGTCTTCCTTGTAGGCATATGGATATTATCTTATCACTGACAGCGTTGTACTTCAGGATTCATCTTGAAATGTTCTTTTTGATGATGGATGAAATTCATCATTCCCAGCATATAGAATATATGATTATCTGATTCAAAATAGTCAATAATAGTCCATTTAGGCTCATTAATGCTTAGGACATCGATGTTTATTCATTCCATTTCATTTTTAATGATTTCCAATTTTCCTAGATTCATACTTCGTACATTCCACATTACTATTAGTAATGGATGTTTGCAGCTGTTTCTTCTCATTTTGAGTCATGCTGCATCAGCAAATGAAGGTCCCATAAGTTTGGGTACATCCATGTCATTAAGGTCAACTCTACTTTGAGAAGGCAGCTCTTCCCCAATCATATTTTGAGTTCCATCCAACGTGAGGAGCTCATCTTTCAGTACTATATTAGCAATGTTCTGCTGCTATTCATAAGGTTTTCTCTGCCTAATTTTTTCAGAAGTAGATCACTGGGTCCTTCTTCCTAGTCTGTCTTAGTCTGGAAGCTCAGATGAATCCTGTCCACCATGGGTGACCCTGCTAGTATTTGAAATACTGGTGGCATAATGTCATGGATTGAATTGAGTTTTTGAGGAAAATCACACAATACCGAGAATCATGGCCCAGCCAAATTGATACACATATTTTTGGGGGGACACAATTTAATCCATGACACTATGCCACCAGTATTTCAAATACTAGCAATCCTGCCTTTATGATGTTAATGAGGGAGGATGGGCAACAGTTGTTAGTGAGGCAGAACTCAGTCTACAGGATTGAATTGTGTCTTGAGACAATCTCTTGAGATATAAAAGAGAGAAGACAGCAGAGAGACAGGGGCCTCATACCATCAAGAAAGCAGTGCAGGGAGCAGACCACATCCTTTGGACCTGGAGTCTCTACACAGAGAAGCTCCTGGTCCTTGGGAAGATTGATGAGAAGGTCAACAGAGAGAGAACGCCTTCCCTTGGAGCTAACACCCTGAATTTGGACTTTTAGCCCACTTTATGTGAAGAAATAAATTTCTCTTTATTAAAGCCACCCACTTGTGGTATTTCTGTTATAGCAGCACTAGATGACTAAGACACATAGCTTCCAGCATCACAGCAACATGCGAGCCACCACAGTGTGACAAACTGACAGACATGTCAGGGTCATATACTGTATAACTCCATTTATATGACTTTCTTGAAGTAATGAAATTATAGAGATCGGAAACAAGTTAGTGGTTGCCAGGAGTAAGGGATGGTGGAAGAGCGGGGTAATGCGCTGGGTATGACTATAAAGGGGTGGCACAGAGGGAACCTTTGTGGTGATGAAATCGTTCTGTATCATTATCTTAATGGATACCCTGGTTGCATAGTGGTTAAGTGCTATGGCAGTTCAAATCCACCAGGCGCTCCTTGGAAACCCTATGGGAGAGTGCTACTTTGTCCTATAGGGTCACTATGAGTCGGAATCAACTCAACAGCAACCGGTTTGGTTTGGTTTTATCTTAATGATGGTTACACAAGTCTATACATGTTTTAAAATAACAGCTACACACACTCATTGTACCAATGCCAATTTTCTGGATTTGATATTGCACTATAGTTATGTAAGATGTAACCAGAAGCTTGGTGAAGGGTACATAGGATCTCTCAGGACTATGTCCAATTTCTCATGGATCTGTAATTATTTCAAAATTTGAAAGTAAAAACAAAACAAAAAAAAAAGATTAATTAAAAAAACTATAACAAATATTTAAACTTTCCTTGACTGTACAAAAGATGGCTTACAAGCCTAATCGCCAGTTCGTATTGTATCATAGATATGCAGAAGAGCCATATAATGGCTAGTTCTAGTTGATAGATGGCAGGAAGATGATTTACTAGATTAATTTTTTTTTCCTCTTTGACAAAACATCAGGGCTCTTTTCTTGGAAATCTAGTGGAATAAAAGTCCATGCATTGTAAATGAGATCTTTCACTGACATTTCATGCTTTCTTGTCCTCGTCCCTTTTTTAGAACATTAAATTTATTGAGGTACAATTTACATATGGTAAATTCACCCTTTTTATATGCTCAGTTCTATGAATTTTGACAAAAGTATGCCATAACCATAGTTAAGATATATAAATTTCCATCGCCCCAAAATTTCCCTTGTGCCCCTCTATAATTGACCTTCTCCCTCCACTCTGCCCCAGCACCCATTGATCTGTTTTTCTTTCCCCATAGTTTTGCCTTTTCCAGGATTTCATATAGATGGAATCATCTGAGTCTGGCTTCTTTCATTTAGTGTAATGCCTTTGAGAATCATCCTAGTTGTTGCCTTATCAATAGTTCATTCCTGTTTATTGCAGAGTTTTATTCCATTGTATTGATGAATCCCGTTCGCTTATCCATTCACCAGTTGAAGTACGTTTGGGTTGCTGTCAGTTTTTTGGTGATTATGAAGAAAAACTGCTATGAACATGTGGGTACTCTTTCTTTTGAAATTTTTATTGTGCTTAGAGTGAAAGTTTACAAATCAAGTCAGTCTCTCATGCAAATTTATATACACCTTGCTGTATAGTCCTAGTTGCTCTCCCCCTAATGAGACAGCACAGTCCTCCCCACCCTCTGTTTTAATGTCCATTCAGCCAGCTTCTAACCCCCTCTGCCTTCTCATCTCCCCTTCAGACAGGAGCTGCCAACATAGTCTCATGTGTCTACTTGATCCAAAAGCTCACTCCTCACCAGTACCATTTTCTATCCCGTAACCAAAAAAACCAAACCCAGTGCCGTCGAGTCGATCCAACTCATAGCGACCCTATAGGACAGAGTAGGACTACCCCATAGAGTTTCCAAGGAGCCAGTCCAATCCCCGTCTGAAGAGTTGGCTTTGGAAATGGTTCCTGTCTTGGGCTAACAGAAGGTCTGGGGACCATGACCTTCGGGGTCCTTCTAGTCTCAGCCAGACCAATAAATCTGGTCTTTTTACGAGAATTTGAGGTCTGCATCCTACTGCTTTCTTGCTCCCTCAGGGATTCTCTGTTGTGTTCCTTGTCAGGGCAGTCATTGGTTGTAGCCAGGCACCATCTAGTTCTTCTGAGCTCAGGCTGATGTAGTCTCTGATTTATCTTGGGCTCACAATAATCTTGTGCCTTTGGTGTCCTTCATTCTCCTTTGCTCCAGGTAGGTTGAGACCAATTGATGCATCTTAGATGGCCGCTTGCTAGCGTTTAAGAACCCAGGTGCCACTCACCAAAGTGGGATGAGGAATGTTTTGTTAATAGATTTTATTAAGCCAATTGACCTAGATGTCCCCTGAAACCATGGTCCTCAAACCACTGCCCCTACTATACTGGCCTTCGAAGCATTCAGTTTATTCAGGGAACTTCTTTGCTTTTGGTTCAGTCCAGTTGTGCTGACCTCTCCAATAGTGCGTGTTGTCTTTCCCTTCACCTAAAATAGTTCTTGTCTACTATCTAATTAGTGAATACCCCTCTCCCTCCCTCGCTCCCCTCTCATAACCATCAAAGAATATTCTTTTCTCTGTTTAAACTATTTCTCATGCTCCTATAATAGTGGTCACATACATTATTTGTCCTCTTGCAACTGACTAATTTCACACAGCAAAATGCGCTCCAGATTCCTCCGTGTTATGAAATGTTTTACGGATTCATCATTGTTCTTTATCGATGCCTAGTATTCCATTATGTGAATATACCATAATTTATTTATCCATTCATCCATTGATGGGCACCTTGGTTGCTTCCATCTTTTTGGATTGTAAACAGTGCTGAAATGAACATGGGTGTGCATGTATCTGTTTGTGTAAAGGCTCTTATTTCTCTAGAATATATTCCAAGGAGTGGGATTGCTGGATTGTATGGTAGTTCTATTTCTAGCTTTTTTAAAAAAAAGTGCCAAATCGATTTCCAAAGTGGTTGTACCATTTTACATTTCCACCAGTAGTGTATAAGTGTTTCAGTCTCTCCACAACCTCTCCAACATTTATTATTTTGTGTTTTTTGGATTAATGCCAGCCTTGTTGGAGTGAGATGGAATCTCATTGTAGTTTTGCTTTGCATTTCTCTAATGGCTAATGATCGTGAGCATTTCCTCAAGTATCTGTTACCTACCTGAATGTCACCTTTAGTGAAGTGTCTGTTCATATCCTTTGCCCATTTTTTAATTGGGTTATTTGTCTTTTTGTTGTTGAGTTTTTGCTGTAACATGCAGATTTTAGAGATCAGACGCTGATCGGAAATGTCATAGCTAAAAACTTTTTCCCAGTCTGTAGGTAATCTTTTTACCTTTTTGGTGAAGTCTTTGGATGAGCATAGGTGTTTGATTTTTAGGAGCTTCCGGTTATCTAGTTTCTCTTCTGGTGTTTGTACATTGTTAGTAATGTTTCGTATACTGTTTATGCCATGTATTAGGGCTCCTACTGTTGTCCCTATTTTTTCTTCCATGATCTTTATCATTTTAGATTTTGTATTTAGGTCTTTGATCCATTTTGAGTTAGCTTTTGTGCGTGGTGTGAGGTATGGGTCTTGTTTTATTTTTTTGCAGATGGATATCCAGTCATGCCAGCACTGTTTGTTAAAGAGACTGTCTTTTCCCCCATTTAACTGACTTTGGGCCTTTGTCAAATATCATCTGCTCATATGTGGATGGATTTATGTCTGGATTCTGAATTCTGTTTCATTGGTCTATGTATCTGTTGTTGTATAAGTACCAGGCTGTTTTGACTACTGTGGCCGTATAATAGGTTCTAATAAGTAGTGTGAGGCCTCCCACTTTGTTCTTCTTTTTCAGTAATGCTTTGCTTATCTGGGGCCTCTTTTCCTTCCTTATGAAGTTGGTGATTTGTTTCTCCATCTCATTAAAAAATGTCATTGGAGTTTGGATCCGAATTGCATTGTATCTATAGATCACTTTTGGTAGAATAGACATTTTTACAATGTTAATTCTTCCTATCCATGAGCAAGGTGTTTTTCCACTTATGTAGGTCTCTTTTTGTTTCTTGCAGTAGTGTCTTGTAGTTATCTGATTTTTCTTCGAATATGTATTGGTGCCCAGTATTTTATCTTCAGTCTCACTAATTCTGCCTTCCACTTCCTCAATTCTGCTCCTCTGACTTTCTATTGAGTTGACTAATTCTGTAATTTTATTGTTAATCTTCTGAATTTCTGATTGCTCTCTCTCTATGGATTCTTGCAGCTTATTAAATTTTTTTTTCAGGTGAGGGCCCTGTTTAATTGGCAAAGCATTCTCAAACATCAAACACCCCCCTCTCCACCACACTTCTGATACATTTGCATTCTGCCAATAAAGGCCTATTCTCCTGTAATAGGTCCACACAGGTCCATGCAGGGGGGAAAGGTGTTCAAGGACCATTGATCCTTTATGCCTGGACAGGAGCCACTTCTGTCCTGAGCTCTCCAGATTAGTGAAGCTGGCAGATTATCTTTTCCCCCAGTTGTGAATTTATTCCATCTCCAAGGCCGGGAGAATGGCTCAGAGTTTTCAGCAGAGCCTGCCTCAGGCCCAGGGAAATCAACAGCCACTGAAACCAGCTTGGGTGCTGGGGCACAGTAAAATAAACTCAAGTACTTAGCGTTTGCCGAGAGCACTGTTCTTCTCTGGCTCCGGAGGTGTGAGCAGGCTGTGCGGCTTGCTGTCTCTACCCTAGAAAACCGAGTCCAGGATGCTACCACCAGCCCCGCTGTGGTCACTCCAGGGAATGGTGCCTGAGGGTTCCCAGTGATTCAGGTCCAGCAACTCCTCTCCGCTTCTGAACCATCTCTCCCTCCTCCTGCCTCTCAGTCCATTTTCTAACTTTGTCTTTGATGTTCAGGGCTTCTAGCTTGTCATAAATATAATTGTTTCACTTATTTTTGGGGGGTCTTTTTTTTGTTTGTTTTAAGAAGGATCACCAGATGTGTCTGACTACTCCACCATCTTGATCCCACCTCCGTGGGTAC
The DNA here is from genome assembly GCF_024166365.1 of Elephas maximus indicus. Lineage (NCBI taxonomy): Eukaryota > Metazoa > Chordata > Mammalia > Proboscidea > Elephantidae > Elephas > Elephas maximus. The sequence goes on along the minus strand of NC_064846.1, from coordinate 93,547,933 downwards.
ATGTTTTTGTGTAATATAAGATTTTGTTAATCTTGGGTAAATGCCTAGGAGTGAGATATATGGTAAGTGTGTGTTTAGCTTTATAAGAAGCCATATGTTTTCCAAAGTACTAGATATTTTCAGTTTTTTAAAGTTTTCTTAATGAGTGTGTAGGGGTATCTTATTGTGGTTTTAATTTACATTTATTGAATGATTAATGGTTGTCATGTATTGAATTTTGTCCCCCCAAAAATCTGTCAACTTGGCTAGGTCATGATTCCCTTGTATGATTGTTTACCATTTTATCTTCTGATGTGATTTCCTTATGTGTCATAAATCCTATCACTAGGATGTAGTAAGATGGATTAGTGGCAGTTATAGTAATGAGGTCTAAAGGATTAGATAGTGTCTTAATCCAATCTCTTCTGAGATATAAAAGACAGAAGTGAGCAGAGAGACATGGGAACCTCATACCACCAAGAAAGCAGTGCCGGGAGCAGGGCAGTCCTTTGGACCTGAGGTTCCTGTGCTGAGATACTTCCAGACCAAGGAAAGACTGGTAACAAGGAACTTCCTCCAGAGCTGACAGAGAAAGAAAGCCTTCCTCTGGATCCAGCACCCTAAATCTGGACTTCTAGCCTACTGGACTGTGAGAGAATAAACTTCTCTTTGTTAAAGCCATCCACTTGTGGTATTTCTGTTACAGCCACACTAGATGACTAAGACAATGGTGTTGAGCATCTTTTCACGTGCTTAATTGCTATTCATATTATGTGAGTGAGAGAGAGAGAGATGTCTTTTCAAGTCTTCTGTCCATTTAAAACATTGGTCTGTTTAATTTCTTATTTATTTGTGACAGTCAACTCGTATTCTGGATACAAGTCTTTTATCAGATATGAGTTTTGCAAATATTTTTCCTAGTTTATGGCTTGTCTTTTCAATTTCTTAATAGTGTCTTCTGAAGAGCTGTTGTTGTTGTTGTTGTTAGCTGACATCAAACCATCCCCTAACTCATGGTGATGTCATTGTGTTAGTTATCTAGTGCTGCTATAACAGAAATACTGCAAGTGGATGGCTTTTACAAACAGAAATTTATTTTCTCACAATCTAGTAGACTAGAAGTCCAAATTTAGGGCATCAGCTCTAGGGGAAGGCTTTCTCTCTGTCAGCTCTGGAGGAAGTTCCTTGTCATCAGTCTTCCCCAGGACTAGGAGCTTCTCCATGCAGGAACCTTGGGTCCAAAAGATGTGCTCTGCTCCTTTCACTGCTTTCTTGGTGGTATAAGTTCCTCACTTTCTGCTTGCTCCCCTTTCCTTTTATCTCTTGTAAGATAAAAGGTGCAGGCCACACTCCAGGGAAAATTTTTTTTACATTGGATCAGGGATGTGACCTTAGTAAGGGTGTTACAATTCCACCCTAATCCTCTTTAACATAAAATTATAATCACAAAATGGAGGACAACCACATAATACTGAGAATCATGACCTAACCAAGTTGACAGATATTTTGGAGGGACGCAACTCAGTCTCTGACAGTCATGCACAACAGAATGGAATGCTGCCTGGTCCTGCACCATCCCAATGAGCAGCTAGGAATTGGACAGTTATGATCCATGAAGTTTTCACTGGCTGATTTTCAGAAATAGATCACCAGGCCTTTCTTCCTAGTCTTAGTCTGAGAGCTTTGCTGAAATCTGTTCAGCATCATAGCAATATGCAAGCTTCCAATAACAGACAGATGGTGCCTGCACATGAGGTGGATTGGCCGGGAATCTAACCAGAGTCTCCCACATGGAAGATGAGAATTCTACCACTGAACCACCAGTGTCCCCTTCAAAGAACAGAAGTTCTTAATTTTTTTTTTGTTTTTTAAATTGAGATTGTATATGTATGTGATTATATATATATACACACACAGAATAAAACATTTGCCAATTCAACAATTTTTACGTGTACACTTCAGTGACACTGATGATGTTCACCATGTTGTGCAACCATCACCACTATGTTTTTCTAAATCATCCCATCACCATTATAAGAAACTCACTGAGGCAAGCAGTTTTTAATTTTGATGAAGTCTATTTAATCAAGTTTTTTCTTTTATGGATCCTCCTTTTTATGAATATCTATGAAACCTTTGCCTAATCAAAGGTCTAAAAGATTTTCTTCTATGCTTTCTTCTGGAAGTTTTATAATTTTAATTTACAGTTAAGTCTATGATCCATTTTGTGTTAATTTTTACATATGGTTGTGATTATTGGTATTTACAAAGCTCTCTTATATATAAAATTGCCTCTGATAATCGTTTAAAAAAAACTTTGAGGAAGGCACAACAGGAATTTTAATCCTCATTTTACAGATGAAAAAGTTGAGGATCAAAAAGTGCTGTGTGACTTGTTCAAGGTAAAATTAAGATGAGAGCCCAGGTCTTTTGCCGTCCCACACCAGTATTTTTGGAGCCAGAGAGCTGGGGCTCAGGTTGGGGCTCCAGGAAAGCCAATATCCCAGTGAGAATCTGAGTACCAACCTAGTTGGCACTGGGGTAACAGACACAGGTGGTGGACTAGCCCTGACCTCACTCAGACTGCATTCCCTGGCTCAGCTTGGAGCTCCACAACTTAAGGGAACCAGAAGCTGGCCTGGCGTTCTGCTCAGGTGACATTCAGTAAATGCCTTTTGGTGATGATGATGATGAAGACTTGGAAAGTGTTCAGAGGAGAGCTCTAAAAGTAATTACAGGGTTAGAAATTAAAGTTAGGAAGAAAAGTTAAGGGAACTAAGATTATCTAGCCTAGAAAAAAGAGACCCAAGATGAAACTTGATAACAGCCTTCAAACATAAAAAGCCTTGAGCTTTCTTTCTGAGGGCTAAGCAAGGGGAAATGGGCTGGAAGAATCTAAGAGGGCAAATTTCTTTCTCTCTGGTAAGGATTGCTATGGACACTTAAAAGCCTTAAAAAACAGAACAAACTCTTGGTGGCACAGTGGTGAAGAGTTCGGCTGCTAACCAAAAGGTGGGTACTTCTAATCCACCAGCCATTCCTTGGAAACCCTGTGGGGCAGTTCTACTCTCTCCTATAGTGTCGCTATGAGTTGGAATCGATTCCACAGCAGTTTGGGTTTTTTAATTTTTTTTTTAATTTGGAGTCAGGGATTTGCTAAGTATAGCCTCTGGTAAAGGATTTAAGCATGACCTTCTGCCCAGTGTCCTTAGAAAATTTTGGGTGGCTACTGAACCTAGCCTTTGTCTTAGTAAAATTCCAGGAGGCTTTTCCCTGTAGCATCTTCACAGAGCAGTTCCAATGTCTAAGACAAGCCAGACCTGAGTTCCTGAAGGCTTAACCTCCATATTCCTTGCCCCTGCAGCCAAGTAGCCCAGTGCCTAAGGCAATGGAGCTGGCTTAATGTCCCTGAAAGGGCCTGCATTGTTGTCTAGTCCAAATATGATTCCACTGCCTTAAATTCCATTTTATGTCTAATTTCTACTTGCACACCTCCAGTGATGAGAAGCTTTATTCCCCCCAATAGAAGATATAATGAAAAAAACTTGGAACTAGGAATAAGGAGAGCTGGGTTTGCCCAAGTCTGTCACTAAGTGTGATCTTTGACAAGTCCATTCACATTTCTGGACCTGTTTCTTCATCAATAAGATGGTGATGAAGGAGTCTCTTTGTTTTAGTTTCTGTTGGTTTAGCTGCTATAACAAAAAGTCCTCAAAAATTCAGTGGCTAAAAGAACAAGAAAAACTTCTTTTTCTCATGTAACATTCAGGGTAGGGGTTTCATATTAACAAGAGAGGGGGTACTTTGTTCCATGTAGTTATTCAAGGACCCAGGCAGACCGATGACAGTTCTGCCAGTATCAATACATGGCTTCCAAGGCCAAGCTACAACTGTAGCCTACAGGAGAACAGAAACCTCATGGGAGTTTTTTTATGATCCAGACCTGGAATTGGTGCATATCACTTTTACCCACATTCTATTGATCAGATTTCAGTCACATGGTCACACCAAACTTCTAAAGATGCTGCGAAATGTACTGTAGCTGTGTGCCAGATTAAAAAAAAAAAAAAGAATTTATTTTGGTGGCTAGCTAATTTGTTTACTCTTTGCTCTGCTCAGCCACACAAAACAGGCCTCTGCCATAGAGTTGATGATCTCTAAAGGCCCCCTGCCCCAGCTCTAAAATTCTAGGTGTATTTATGAACTAGGCTTCTGGCTCTCACATGGCCCTGCTTCAGGTGGTTTGAAAGTCGCCTAACCTCTCTGATCTTTAGGGATCAGCAATCTGGCAAGTCAGCCCAACGGAATGCTCCCTCCAAGATGCCAAAGAAGAAAAACAGATACCAGCCGTGCCACTAGGCACCACATTAAACTAAGGTGTCTTTGTGCTTCTTGTCTCCACAGCATGGGTAGGAGCCCTTGCAATGGGCATGATCTTCTTCTGTTCTCCCATTGTGAGTATATTCACTGACCGTTTGGGCTGCCGAATCACAGCGACTGCAGGGGCTGCTGTTGCTTTCATTGGCCTTCATACCAGCTCCTTCACCAGGTAAGGCTAGGGGTTGCTGGCCATTTCCCCAAGGCTGAGGGTTGGCTTCTTTCTGGGATTCAGCTAGAGACACTCTTCTCATTGCAGATCCCCTGTGGCCCTGGCCATGTCAAAAAAAAAACCCTTGCTGTCGATTCCGACTCACAGCGACCCTATAGGACAGAGTAGAACTGCCCCATAGGGTTTCCAAGGAGCAGCTGGTGGATTTGAACTGCTGACCTTTTGGTTAACAGCCGAGCTCTTCACCACTACGCCACCAGGGCTCCCTGCTCCAGGATTCAGTGTTCAATGGGACTCATCTAGATAGGGCTCTTAGTATACATTGTTAGGTAATATCCCCAGAGAAGTCCCAAGAGTTTCGAAGTGTTAGGAGGAGCCCAATACTGGGAGTTCATACAACTGGGCCTAAAACCAGTTTTGGCTATGGAAAAATTGATGAGTCTATTCCCCTCTCTGGAAACCCTGGTGGCATAGTGGTTAAGTGTGACAGCTGCTAACCAAGAGGTCAGCAGTTCAAATCTGCCAGGCGCTACTTGGAAACCCTATGGGACAGTTCTACTCTGTCCTATAGGGTTGCTATGAGTCGGAATCGACTTGACGGAAGTGGGTTTGGTGGTTTTTATTCCCCTCTCTGGAACTCTATGTCTGTATCTGTAACATGAGGGGATTAGACCGGCTGATCTTTTCAGGTCTTTTCCAGCCCTGCTATTCTATTCTTCTCCAATATGCCACACACCTCATTACCTCACCTTCCTTCCCAGAAACGAGCCTTCTCAAGTGGCACCTATTCGAACACCTAGCATTCCAGGATTCTGAGGGAATCTTATGCTGAAAAATAGTCTGCTAAGCCTAAGGATGTTTAGCATTTCTGGCCCTTTTCCAGGCACATGTACCTGACAATGCATGGATGATTTTGGAGAAAGATTCACGTTTTGGACATGAAAAAGGATGTTTAATAGTGTCCCCCACTGAGGTACAGATCCAGAACTCAGCTATCCAGCTAGGCCTAGGCTAAACTTAATCCCTAGTCCCACTGGCAGAACTTGGTTGAGTCAGGAGAGGAGCAGGCCACAAGTTTCTTTTTTCTGCTTTCTTTTCTGCCAGCCCTGCAGAAACATGTCTGTAGGGGAGAGGATAATTGAAGATCCTACAGCACAGCCTGAGGAATGTGGGATTCCTTAAAAAAAAACTCTGTTGAGTCTCTGCCAAAGACATTTTGGAAGTTTTGGTACATCCTACTTCCAATCTGGAAACCCTGGTGGCAAAGTGGTTAAGAGCTATGGCTGCTAACCAAAAGGTCCACAGTTCAGATCCACCAGGTGCTCCTTGGAAACACTATGGGGCAGTCCTACTCTGTCCTATAGGGTCTCTATGAGTCGGAATCAACTCGATGGCAACAGGTTTGGTTTTGGTTTTACTTCCAGTCTTCCTGTGCTGGTGTACGAAAATACAGGCCTGGAGACATGGGAGTGACCATAGTGACATGTCTGGAATGAGGGCAGAGATAACTTGTCAGAGACTTGCTTTTCGAGCTTGGCTTCCCAGAGAAGGACCATGATTATATTATCTAGGCCTAACAGTGAAGAATGTCATGTCCTGCCACAACTGGGTCCTGTGAGGGTAAGCCAACTTTCTGTATAACTCAAGCATTTCCAGCTGCCCTGCCTACCCTCCAGCAGAGCTTAGATTTGACCTGCAATGATTTCTTGGTGCTGTCACATTCGCTTGGTACCAAAACCAAGCCCATTGCTGTCGAGTCGACTGGTACAGAGGAGGGAAAAACCAGTGTCCTACCTAGAATCTGCTCAACCCTCCCAGGCAAGCAGCTCAAAATCTTTCCAGGACTGCTCTAGTGGCCAGTTTCATTTGTCCTCTGCAAAGCTGGTTCCTGGCTCCTTGTGAGGAGGAGCTAGGCCTGAGAAGAGTCTCCAGTCCCAGCACTACACAGCAGAGGCCTGTTTTGTATGGCTGAGCAGAGCAAAGTGTAAACAAATTAGCAACATATGGATCCCATTTTCCTGCCAATCCATATGGGGTCAGTTACAGGAAGAGAAGGAACTCAGATATATTTTCTTCTGACACTCTTCTCTACACACACTGGAGTAGGCATTCTGTTCTCCAGCCCCTAACTCCCTCCTCATCCCCTTTTCTCTTTCTGTAAGAACATCTTCAAAGGCAAGAAGCTTTCTGGATGGCTTCACATGCAGAGGAAAAGTGATTCTGCCTGTGGCTAGTGCTCCAAGTCATCCTTGCAGTTGTCTGAGTCAGGGCTCTATGTTCCTTTGGATGGCATGGAATGGGGCAGAGTGCAGGCAGAGGTAATGAGGCTCTGGCAAGCCCAACTCAGGGGCCTCCTGCCCTGGAGCCCAGCTGGAAATAGATCCACCACACAGCACCCTTAATTGAATCCCATGCTTTGTCCTCACCAGCCACCTTCCCAAAGTTCTAACTCCTCTTCCTTAGACAAAGCCCCAGCCCAGGCCAACCCCAAAGGGTATTTCAAGAATCTAATTGGATAAGGCTCCAAGGAACTTGACAGGAGAGGATTAGTTGACTTATCTCTGTGTTCCAAGTGGAGACTACATTTTTGAAATCAAGGCCCTTGCTTATGTCCAGTTAATGCTAGCAGATGGAGAAAAATGATGGTAAGAGATGTCTTAGAAACATGGATGCTAGCACCACATCATCTCTGCAGCATAGGCTCAGTTCTTTAGTAGGAGGACTGGGTCTATCCATGGGGTACAACTACCTGACCATGGAGAGTATTAATTAAGTGGGCAGATAAGGACTATTGCAAAATATGCAGAGGCATCAAAAGGACAGAATTCATTAGGTTGTACCAATATTGTCTCAGGGCAGAGGGCTGGCCAAGCTGACCTTCACATGTCCTTTTCCCTTCTGACACTTTACATTCTGTTACAGAGGTTTATGGCCACAGCAGGGTGTAAGAGTTTTATGCCAGGAGCTGTCTTAGTGGTCAGACCCACAACTTCTTTGAGGCTTCACTTCTCATCATGCAGCCAACCTAGGTCTCTCAACCTCAGGCTACTCTGGGGAGATAATCCACACCATGTTCAGCATCAGAGGCAGGGAATCTGGAAGTTAAAAGGACTTCTCACCTCAGGATCCCCAAGGGGGTGTCTCCGAAGAGACCATCAGCCATTTTTCTTAAGTATTAATAGCCCGGAGCATGGAGACAGACACTGAAGAGTCCTACGGAGGGTCTCAACCTTCCAAGATCTTGGATATTTGCAAACCTTTATTATTACTTTTGATAAACCTGTGGCCACCAGCCTATCCATGGTGGATAGTGGCTGTGGCCATGGCTTATCCAAGTCTAGGTGAGCAGTGACGTGAAACTGTTCTCTTTAAGGCACCTCATCTGGCCTTTGCATAGGCTGGTTCTGGCTTTCTTTTGAACAATCCTCTTTGATGGGGTACTATGGAATGCATACTAGAGTCACAGAGACCTGGATTCAAGTCCAAGCTTTGTTTATCCTTGGTTATGTGACCCTGGGCAAATACTTTACCTCTCTAAGCCTCTGCTTCACCATCTGCAAAATGGGGATCAGATGGCCCTGTTCCTTGTCTTCTCTGAGGATCAGTGGCAGGTGGGGCTATGGGTTTCAGGGTGGGGGAGGGAGGTCTGAAGGGAGAAGGGCAGGTGGATTGCTGGTCAGGCTGTTGAGAACAGCTCTTGGTGTCTCCCCCACAGCTCCCTAAGCCTGCGTTACTTCACCTATGGGATTCTCTTTGGTTGTGGCTGTTCCTTCGCCTTTCAGCCATCCCTCGTCATCCTGGGCCACTATTTCCAACGCCGCCTGGGTCTGGCCAATGGTGTGGTGTCTGCTGGGAGTAGCATCTTCTCCATGTCTTTCCCCTTCCTCATCAATATGCTGGGGGACAAGATCAAGCTGGCCCAAACCTTCCAGGTGCTGAGTACCTTTATGTTTGTTCTCATGCTGCTTTCACTCACCTACCGGCCCCTCCTGCCCAGCTCCCAGGACACCCCAAGCAAGAGGGGTGTCCGCACCCTGCGCCATCGCTTTCTGGCTCAGCTCAGGAAGTACTTCAACATGCGAGTGTTCCGCCAACGTACCTACCGCATCTGGGCCTTCGGGATTGCTGCTGCTGCCCTTGGCTACTTCATTCCCTATGTACACCTGGTGAGGAATATGAACATGGGCCCACCCCACCTGGCCCCAGGGAGCTGCCCTCAACCTGCCTGGAGTCTACAGCGTGGGGGTGGAGGATATTGAAAGGGCAGAGCTGAAACCTTTGGAAAAGGGGACAAAACAGTGGTTGGAGAGACCCAGGGAGGGGAAGGCACAGGCTGAGGGAGGACCTTAATGGGAAATGGAGGGAGTTCCTCAAGGGAAGGCCAATGGGCTGTGGTTTCCCCACTGATAAATCTAGATAGATTTTTAGGAGGAGATAAGTATTGTCTGGATGCAGAGGACTAGCCCAGATGACTCAACAACAAGTTTTCCCAAGGTCTTTGTGGTCAGATGATTTTGTTTGGGAAACAACATACACAAGATCTCTCTCTCTCTCATAATGTGTAATAATCAATTAAATGTTCTAAAAAATTCTGCAGTAAAGGAACCTATTAATCTTTGTTTAACTCAGCATCCACTAAACTTATGTGGCCACAGAACTCTTGGTTGTAGCCCAGTTGTTGTCCTCTACAGATCTCATGTTTCTTAGAACATGCTTTTGGAAGAGTTGCCTAGAAGTTGGTGGATCCTTATCCCCTGCTGACTTGCTGTTGCCCCAGACTATCAAGTCGGGTTAGGAGATTAGGGAGATTGTAGAGGAACCCTTGGATTTTCTCAGCTGTTAGGATTGTGTTCTGTCCTGCTGGGGCTTGGAAGGGGCTTGGAGATACACCACCCCTTTCAGCTGCTGCTCAGAAGCCCAGAATCCAGGTAACCAAGGGAGGTCTATGCAACCTTTTAGGCTGTTGGAAGCAGCCAGAAAGATTGTCCTGGAGTTAGGGCTTCAGGGGAAAGGGCTCTTGCCCTGGTCTTAGAAAGTAAGCAGTGGAGGCTTCTGGATATGCCAACAGTTAACCAGTTAGCTTCTCTTCCTTCTCCTGCCCTTGGGGGCCTGGTGCTATGCTTTTCAGATGAAGTATGTGGAAGAGGAATTCTCGGAAATCAAGCAAACCTGGGTGCTCTTGGTGTGTATTGGGGCTACCTCAGGCCTCGGGCGTCTTGTGTCGGGCCGTATCAGCGACTCCATTCCTGGACTTAAGAAGATCTACTTGCAGGTGAGTGTGGCCATCCTGTCCACTGTGGGAAGAAACAGCCTGCCACAGATGTTAGGTTATTGCCAGCCTTTGGGATAGCATGGTAGGATGTGCAACTGCTGTGCCCTAGGCCCCAGCTCTGACACCAGCTTGTTGTGTGACATGGGAAAGACAATCAAATTACCTGAGCCTCAGGTTCTCCTGCTTTCAAATGAAGACAATCATCTTTGTTCAGCCTACCCTCACCAAGATGGAGTGAGGAGCCAATGAGAGCAGTGTGTATGGGACCTCTTAAAAACAAAACTAGTTGCCATCAAGTTGATTCCGGCTCATGGCAACCCAATGTGTGTCAGAGTAGAACTTTCCTCCATACAGTTCTCCTGGAAGCAGATCACCAAACCTTTCTTCTGAGGCATCCCTGGCGGGGGGTTGAACCACCAACATTTCAGTTAGTAGCCCAGCTCTTAACCATTTGTGCCACCCAGGGACTCCAGATCCACTTTTAGAACACTTTAAAAAGAAGTTATTAACTGGCAAAATTGTCACGAAAGGAGAGACTGGAAGGGCTGACTCATTAGGGGGAGAGTAAGTGGGAGTATGGAGTAAGGTGTATGTAAGCTTATATGTGACAGACTGACTTGATTTGTAAATGTTCACTTAAAGCTCAATAAAAATTACCAAAAAAAAAAAAAAGAAGAAGTTATTAACAGTGGCTCCTCCATCTGTAAGGGGGAAACTTAGGCCAGGAGCTAGATGCTGTCTCCAGTGAGAACTGATCTCATTGCTATCCTACACTGTCTTGGAGGGTCTTGGACATCTGTAGCCCTCTGTGGCCCAGTGTCTGTCTCTTCTAGGTCCAGGTCCAGATCCATCATCATACTTTCAGTGCTACTGGGCACCAAGCATTGGTTCCCAAACACCATGCTATCAATGGACACAAAAAAGTTGCCAGAAGAGGCTAGACTTCCCATCTCCTCTTTGGGCCTATTTCCTCATTTTTCAATGGGAATAATGCTTATCTTTACTATCTCACTTCATAGGTAAGTATCAAAAGAAATATAGGTGTGAGCAGACTTTGGGAAGTAAAATTTGTTGTAGCCATACAAGTCTTTAATCTTTCTGATGGTGACAGGTAACCTCATGTTATGGGAAGTAGCCACACGGATGTGCGAACTAGGCTCTAGTCTGGTTTTGAATATAGATTTCTGCTCAGACTGTGTCTTTGTCTATGTGGCAGCAATACTGCCTTTCTGACCTGGCTCGTGCTTTTTGCTCCTGCAGCCGGGCATACCAGGAGGTGACCAAGTGTGGAACCTTGTGGAAAGGTGAAGGCATTACCAGAAAACAAGTGGTCACAAATAATCCATCAGGAAGGTGGTTGAGTTCTGACTCACTTGTCTGCTGGAGAAGCCATAAAAACACTTCCAAGGAACCCTGACTATACTCACAGCAGGGATTTCTCTTTCTTCTGGCAGCCCCAAGTGCTTTCCCAAATAACCCTCAGATGTCTTAATCAAGGATATGATTAAGATTTTCTTTTGTGTTTAACTTTGTGTTCAGTTTGCAGGAGCTGGTGAATCTGCTTTGTGCAAGCTAGGGGAGCTCTTATGGCTCATCTAGTTCAGCCTCTACTTATCCTGATGGAGATACAGAGGGAAAGGGTCACACGGCCAGTAATGGCAGAACTGAGTTCCCATGCGATACTCTTCTCATATTCCACTTAACCCTAAGTGATAGATAGCAGAGACAAGTCCCAGAGATGATAAGTGACTTGACCTAGGTCAAACAAAGAAACTGTGATTGAGACAAACCAACTATGAACATTTGAATTTCTACGTAGATATCAGCAAATGCCTTTTCTGCATGTCTTTGTTCATAATTGTGGCTTTGCGAGCCTTTTCTACATGCCACCCCTGCCAGTGTCAGCAGCTCCAAGATGCTAAAGTGTTCTAGAAATCAATGCAAGCTGGCCTTGGGCCAGGGCTTTATCTTAAGGAGAGACAGAAGGCTCTGCTTAGCCATATAGCTCATCTGATTCTCACAATGGTCCCTCAGAAAGTAGGGTCTGAGCAATCTTTGCTTTCTATTGTGCAGAAGGTGTTCCAAGGGAGGGGGAAGCATCAGCTAGGCTTAGGACCTAGTGCTTCTGCTGACCGCTTCTCCCCCACCCACCTATCTCCTGCTTCCCTTTTGCACTCTTACTTGGCCCAGTGTTACCACTTAGAATAATATAAAAATAATCTTAGAACATTATAGCTTAAATGTATCTTCATCAACTTGTAGTCTAAGTCCCTCATTTACAAATTGGAGAACTGAGGCCCAGAAAGGGAAGGTGACTTGTCCAAGCTCATCCTGCTAGTGAGTGTCTCAGGCTGAGAGCACAAGACAAAGGATAAACTTCTTTCTCTAGAACTCCTTAAGATTCCATCACAGGAATTTGGGGGTGGCCTTTTATAACCCCTACCTCCCTCTCTCCCTGGGTCAAATGTAGGCACACAGTCCTGGGGGAGAGAAGGAGTGCACACAGCTCCAGGTTCTGAAGAGCCACCCACACCAAGCCCATATCCATTAGACCCTGTGGTTCCTGCCATTGGTAAGGACAGGCACATGTGTCTGGCATTGAGCTCCTGGACAGTCTGTCTGCCTATCTGTCCAAAAAGAAAATGGCGACAACCTGCAGGACAGCCTCATTTTGGGCTAGTTCTTGAGGACTGATTCTCAGTTCCAAGATGAATTTTCAACTTCAGAACCTTGGCAAGGCTCCCTGGAGGATGTTAAGAAACAGCTAGGACAATAGGTAGCAATTAGAGCCCGTTAAAGTCAGTTAATGGCAGTCCTTTGTGTTATATAATGGTATTAACTCTTAATTACCATAATGGGCTTAGCCGATAGGTGGGTCTGGTTTTATCTCATAGTTGTGTGGTATGAATCTCCTAGAGGAGAAGCTTGGGGTGCCTGGGTTCTTTTTCCTAGCTTCTGGCTAGCTACCCCAACTTCAAAGGCCTCCCAACAAAGAAATTTCCTCAGATAGTATGGCCAGGACATTTCTTCTCCTCTCCAAAAACCAACTGATCAACCTAACAAACTCACGGCCAGCAAAAACACAGAAAATACTTACAGTATGAAATAGCCTTGATCATCCCCTCCTTCCATGTGTTCCTCGGTAAGTCAGCCTGCCTAGACACCTGCCCAGTGGTTTGGTTCTCCTGAAAGGCCCATTTGCTGCCCTCTCAGGGTACCCAGCCAAACCCAGAGGCTCCCAGAGCCATAAGAAGCCTGGATGAACCTCCCAATGGTCTCCTTCATGCTAAGGTGTTTTCTAAAATCAGATCTCCATAAAAATGAGCACTGGCTCCTTCCCCATTTCAGGAAGATGTGCCTTTCATTCAAACCCCCATCTACTCATCATGCAAGACGTCTTCGCTCCCTCTCCCCCTTCCTCCTCCAATCCCTTACTTGGATCTAAGAACACCAACGTGGCTTAGTCTTCAGACCCTGATTCCTGAGGCAGCCAAACACAGGATCAGAAAGCAGACACACCCTTTATCTCATGGTCCAATGTAAAGACAAACTTCTTGAGACCAGGGCCCATGCCCCAACCCCCCCGCCTTTTTTATCCTGACATCATCATAGTCAAATAGGGACTCTGTTAAAGACTTTGAATCTGTCAGTGCAAAACTTAGAAGGGGCCCGAGTCACCATTTAGTTCAACTGCTCTCCTTGTTGACAACTTCCTACCCCATTTTATAGATGGTAGAAATGAGGCGCTGAGAAAGGAGATGTGATTTGCTATGTGGCCTTGGCTGACCAGCACAGCATGACCTCAGACCCTTGCTCCCACAGGTCATCTCCTTCTTGCTCCTGGGCCTGATGTCCATGATGATTCCTCTGTGCCGGGGCTTTGGGGGCCTCATCGTTGTCTGCCTCTTCCTGGGCCTATGTGATGGCTTCTTCATCACCATCATGGCCCCCATCGCCTTTGAGCTGGTGGGCCCAATGCAGGCCTCGCAGGCCATTGGCTACCTTCTGGGCATGATGGCCCTGCCAATGATTGCTGGGCCCCCCATTGCAGGTGAGGCTGATATTCTAGGGAGGGCATAAGTGGGGGAGTCCTGTCTTCTTTGGGCTTTAGTTCTCCTGAGCACCTCTGCCTAAAGCCTTTTTTTCTCTTATTCTCTGTTTAAGCAGCCTTATCAGAATGCATGAAATGCCTTACCACTACTGGCGGAAGAGGCTAAGCACAATATACATGCATGAATTCATTTTAGGGAATGAGTTTTGCATGGTTGTATATCTGTTTCAATGGGGTTTTACTGTAAACAACATGGCTGCTGCAAGGAGGGTAAGTGAAAGAAATGGGTTTTGCCTTCTTGACCATTCTATTGATCCAGCATCCTCTTTCTCTCTCCACAGGTAAGTGATTATTTGCAAGGGTAGAAAGAGAAGAGAAAGTGGGTCCTGGTTATATTAAGATTTAGAGACATTCCTCTCTTCTACTGGCTTCTGAACTGTGGGTGAGATTTGACTAAGGTCAGACCCTAGGACTGGGTCAGTGATTCTCACCTCCATTAAGTGGCAGACTAAGTGGTGGCTTGGCATCTTTCAGAACTCCCAGTTTTTGCCTCCACTGTCCCAGAAGGACATTGTTGGTATCCCAGGGGGACATAGGAAACAAGGAAAAACCAATGAAAGCAGAACTTCGTTTCTTTTCTATATGATTTATTGTAAATATTGATTCATTGGCTAGCCTCTCTTAGGCTGGTCAATGGTGCTAACTCAACAAATACTGTGCAAGGTCTTGTGAGGGCACTGGTCATTCTGTATGACAGTGTCAAGAGCTTTCCCTTAGGCAACACTGCTCACTGGGGGAAAAGAGCTTCTACCTATCCCTAGACCCAACAGTGCCCATCTCCACATCTCTTTCCCTTTTGCTTACTTCCTGAGCAGCCCAAGGGCCTTCTTGCCTTTCCTGACCAGTATCTATTGGCTCATCCTCCCCATATTAGCTCCCAGAGGTGAGCAGGGGAGGCCTGTGTCTCATGACAATCACATCCATGGTATTGATAGCTTGGAGGAACCCAGAGGGGCCAAACATTTCTGTAGCTGGAAGGAAGGGTACACATACAGCCTCCCTTCAAGCAAATGTGAATTCAGCTGAATTGTTCCACAAGAACATTCTAGTGCAAGTTGAGGTCAGGGAGAAAGGTATATCCCAATGAGCTAAGGCAAGACTTAGTCATTGTCTTAGTTACCATAACAAATATACCACAAGCGGGTGCTTTAAAGAACAGAAGCTTATTTTCTCAAAGTTCTGGAGGCTAGAAGTCCAAATCAGGGTCTTTGCTGTGTCGATTCCTTCTCTGGGTCCCTCTCCTAGTTTCCGGTGATGATCATCAATCCTTGGCATTCCCGATGCTTCTTGGCATTCCTTGGTGTCTGTCTTCCCTCCTGTGTGTGTGTGTCTCTGTATCTATTCTGCTCTCTTTATAATTCAGAAGTGGTTAAGTTTAGGACCTACCCTACTCTGGTATGACCCCATTAACATAATGAAAGAAAACCGCTATTTCCAAACAAGGTCATATTTACAGGTACCAAACCAAAAAAACCAAACCCAGTGCTGTCAAGTTGATTCTGACTCATGACGACCCTATAGGACAGAGTAGAGCTGCTCCCATAGAGCTTCCAAGGAGTGCCTGGCGCATTCGAACTGCTGACCCTCTGGTTAGCAGCCATAACACTTACCCACTACGCCACCAGGGTTTCTGCTTTACAGGTACAGGGGTTAGGATTTTAATATATTTTGGGAGGACAAAATTTAGTCCATACCATATATCTTCTGTGGAGTCCTTTTAAACTAGATTTTCTCCTAACTCCACACCTGGGAATGACAGGAAGTTAGCTGTAGCTTTATGAAAGTCACAAAGGAAAAAAAAATTCAAGAGATGTTTCATTAGCTTCTTTCATAATAAGTATTAACCCCAAGAGTCTGCAGCCCTAGTACTTCAGTGAGGGGCCACCTGCCCTTGTAATAGAGGCTTTATTTCTTCCTTCTAGGAGTGTTCGAATTGAGAGGGCTCCTGAGTCAAGGCAGTGCAGGTCAAGGATCTCTGGAGAGACACTGTAATGGCCCCTACAAGAGGCAGAGAGCACTTTTGAGCAGTAAGGCAAAGCTGAGATTGACTTGTCTCTCTTGACTATTGCAGGCCTTCTCCGCAACTGTTTTGGGGACTACCATGTGGCCTTCTACTTTGCCGGTGTGCCCCCCATCATTGGGGCTGTAATCCTCTTCTTCGTCCCTCTGATGCATCAAAGGATGTTCAAGAAAGAGCAGAGGGATTCCAGCAAGGATAAGATGTTGGCTCCTGACCCAGACCCCAACGGGGAGCTGCTGCCAGGCTCCCCCACCCCTGAGGAACCCATCTAATGCCTCATTCTTGCCATTGTGTGATTCTCCCCAGCCCTTCTCCTTCACTCCACTCTGCTCAGCATTTACATTTTTGCCACCAGCACACTTGTTCCCAAACCTGTGCACATAGCATTTTAGTCACCTGACCATCCCCTTGGAGCCAAAACTCCAGGTGTTCCAAACTCACTAACCAAACTTTTCCAAGAATGCCTTTAAATTTGCCAGGGCCCTTCTCCTCCCAGGATATGGGGAAACTTGGGATTATCCCTTGCTTGGCCTTTGGAACTTCTCCATATATTTTCTAACCCCTGTGGGGGGGGGGCTAAGGGGATGGAAACTCCTGGCTTTGACTTGTTAGTCACCTACTAAAAGCAATTCCTAAAGGTGCTACTGTGTCCCTAGGAGCCTACTGGGGAGACCCAGACCTCCATGTTCCAAGGAGTTTATTGCCATCTGTCCTTGCAAGCTGTTATCAAGGGGGAGGGAGATGTTGGGGAAGCAAAATGAAACAAGGAGTCTCAGAGTCTCTGAAGGCCTTGGCTTCCTAAGATCTGTGCGTGCCATCACTTTACAAGTGTACAAGCAGTCTCCCTATCACACTTCTGGTTAATACTCTGTTTCCTTCTGCTTTTTTCCTTTTGTCCTCTATTGCCTCCTCTCCCTTCTCTTCCCTATTTCTTTTTATGACTGTCATAGACACATGGGTGTTTGGAGAAAGGAGGGACCCAGAGCTTAAACCAATCAGCCTCACCTTGGCCCAACCCACCCCTGACACTAGAATCAATCCCACTCATCTCAGACAGAACCACATCTCACTTTTGGGCTCAAGCTGATAGAATACACTGGAAAAGTAGAGTATCATTTTGGGAAGGGGCCTTAAACAGCATAGAGTTCTGCTCACCAATTTTATAGACTTCCCAAGCCAATGTGTTAACCCGGAGGCCCTCACAGCTCTCTAACCTTGTATCCATGGGTGCAATATGTGAAGAAACTCCTTTCATCTCAGCAGGCAGAGGAGGACTGATGACAGGGAAATGGCATGGAGGAGGGGAAGGGCAGTAGTTATTGACATAGTGAAGGACCAACTACTCCATCTCTCATTACTCATGACATGTCAATATTTCCACCTGAGTCAGGTCAAGGAAGGGACTACTTTAGGAAAAATCTCATTCCCAACCTTGGTCCCAAAAAGGTACAGGCAGCAACTGCACATAGAATTGGACAATTTCTTTTAGGAAAGGGAAGCCATCCCAGCCTTTACCCCCAGTGTGTCACCAATACTGAACACACTGTGCCACTCTGCCTAGGAGGTTGGCACATCTCCAGTGGGCCAGAAAGGTGGACTGTAGGCCACTTTTATCCCTCTGAAGTAGGTGCCAGCTCCTTTTCTGTGCTTACACTCTGGGCAACAGTCTTGCTTAAGAGCATTCCCAGTGCCCTTGGCTAGGGGCGGAAGGCACTGCCAGACTGTATCCAACTTGCACAGCTCAGCTCATTAGGAGCTCAGCCTCTCATTCACTTTGAATCTTTGTGTCTTTTTCTCCCTTCTCTGACCCTTTGTCTTTTGTGTTCCTGTCACCCCAACATTTTATCATCTTTTTGCCAGGCATCCCTGGCTATCATTAGGAGGCAACAATGACTTGCCACCCCAAGCCAGGGCCATCCTAGGATCAGGAGGATGAGGTTGGTTGTAAGGGGCTCCAAAGAGGACAATGGTTCACATCCATGGTTTTTTTTGTTTTTTGTTTTTTTCCGTTACAAACAGGCAGCTGGGGCATGGCTGGTCCCTGATGGTTTCATTCAAGGCCAAAGTCCTGAGCCCCTACATTGGTCTCAGTCCAGCTCTTATCAGCTCCTCAAAGGAAAACTCACTGGTTTTTGGCTCTGTGGATGAGAAGGGAGCCCAGTTACTATTCTGTCAGCCTAAACAACAGTGGAGCAGGAGAAGCTGGGCCCCATAAATCCTGTAACTCCCAGGAAAGACCATTGAAAATGCTGTAGCAGCAAAGCCCTTGCTTTCATTTCTCCCTGCTTCGTCTCCACTATGTCACCAGAGAGTGGTTTTCCTGGGCCTCTTTTGTTGTTCATGGTGCAGATAGCTCTTAAGAATCAGACTGCCACCCACTTCTCTCCAGATGAAGGAAAGATTCTCACAGGTTCAAAATCTGCCTATTCAGATGTCACATAATGTCGGGATGTCACATTACTTCTTCCGTACATGTGCATGTGCACATGTGGGCTTGTGTGCTTTTGAAGAATGCTGGTTGGTGAAAGTGGCACAGTATTAATATTTAGGGTAGGATGCAGCCTTTTATGCGCCATAAAGAATTCTAGGAGAATGAACAAAATTTGGGAGCTCGAGACCTGGGACATTTAAATCCTCAAGGGGTTTGGAACAAAATAAACTGATCTAAAAATCTAAAAATTTAGTTTCTGTACGTACATTGTTTATAAGGGTGAAATGATCTTAACCTGGTTAACTGCAAGAAGTTTGGCATAAGGACTGAAATCTCGTTTCAAATCAAAATTTTGTCAGGATCATTACATTTTTTTTTTTTATAGTCTCTGTGAGAGCAGAAATTGGAAAAGAAGTTATACAGAGCATTGGAGTTGGGTGGGCTGGTAGGGATTGGATTTTTTTAGGGAGTTCTGAAGTGGAAAAGCCATTACTTCACAAAACAGAAACATGGTTACTGGTTGAGTCAGAGTAAAGGCCCCCAAAAGACAACCACCTTGTTACAAATATGCCATGTTGAAAATTGGCAAAGACCTTAGCAATAATCCAATCCAAGTCACCTTTTCTCTCCGTTACGTTATGGATGGGATTCTGAAAGGACTGGTGTAGTTGGGTCACACATCCAGGCAGTGGCAGAGCTTAGAATTGAGGGTGATGCAAAAGAAAGACATGCAAAAGAATGGCAAAGCTGGGAGTAACCTTAGAGATCTCCTTGTTCATCCTCTGCATTGAGTTTAAGTGGAGAATCTGAGGCCCAGAGAGAGGAAAGAACTACCACAGGTTCACACAGTTTATCAGTGAAAGAGCAGGCTGAAACCTGAACTCAGGCAATTGATTTCCAGTTCATTCCAAACCCTTCATTTTACAGATGAAGAAACCGGCCCAAGGAGGGGAAATTGATTTGCCTACTTGATTCATTCAACAACTATGTAGTGAGCCCATTTCCAACAGGGTGTCAGCAGTACCAACCTTGAGCAAAAATGAAAACTGAGCAAAGTCGGACTTTTAGCATACCTTAACTCTTCACCATTACCTCCACCCCTCGATCGACATATGCTTTTGGTATTTTCTCATTCCAAGCACTCCAGGCCTTTATGCAGTCTTGGGCTTGGAAAGCTGGTCTCACCTACTGCCCACCCAATGCCAGCAACCCAAGAGGTACAAATGAAGTCCATCTCCATATGGCCATACATTGGGTGGGGAGGGGGTAAAGGGAGTAGACTGGTTCCCTTTGGACGAGAGTGGTTTACCACCCAGCTTTTGCCTATTGTAATTTCTTCTTCCATTCAGTGTCAGACACCCAGCCTCCTCATCTCCTCCTGCTGGGCTAATTACTGTGCAACACTGCCTGGCCCCAGGCTTTCTCACCCAAGGTTTGCCGCCTCAGTACCTCCACAAACAGCCTTAAGGCTCCAGCCTGTGTTTGATTACCAGGATCATTAGATTTCATAGCTGTTAAATCCCATAATTTGTAAGACCATATACTCTACTACAGAGCCTTTTCATGTCTGAAAAGGCAGCCAACAGTTCCCTGCCACTTCTCCACAGCATCAGACAGGGTCAGACAGGTGACCCAAGAAACTCCAGTATTTGACAGCTGGTGCCTAGATAGGGTAGGTGTTGGTTGGAACCAGAGCCTTTGAGGCAGGTTCTTAAATTCTAATAATCTGAACTGTAGAGGACACAGCAGAAGTGTAAAGAAAAGGACTAGAAACTCAACTACTTGGAGGAGTAGAGGAGGCTTTCCTTTGGAAGGCCCTTTGATTTCTTCCTTTCAGCTCTCTCTAGTGGTCACCAGAAGCAGAGCTCCATGCCTGCTTTTCAAGTCATTCAGTAATAATTTAGCACATTCTAGGCATGTGCTATGTGTCATGAACTCTGCTAGAACTCAGGGACTTCAGAAATAGAGGTGGAGAAAGCAAACAGAAGAACACAAGGAGGAGCTTGTACTATCTTTTTGAGATACCTTTTTCTGCTCTGGGCCCCAAGTGTGCCAACTTAGGTGCCAAAACTCAGTTCTTTCTGGAAGAGGACAGAGGCAATCATACACCCACCTGGAGAGAGGCCACAGCATCCCCCTACCCACCTTTCCTGCAACCAGCCTCCCTGGGGTCAGAGCTGCCCCAGAAGAGCTACAGGATTGTCAGCGATAGTCCCCTGCTGAGCTCTAGCCAGATAAAATTAGCCCATTGCTCACACAACAAGCATCAGAGCCCTAGTCCAGCTGGCGGTGGGGAGGGAAGAGCTCAGCCAGACCGCTATCCTGCCTGGGTCCATCCAGACAGATGGTCGGATAGCGCCTGTGTTGCTTCCCAGACCCAGCACCTCCTCCATTGCCCCCGTTCCCACCGTAGGCTGTGGACACGGAAGGTGGGGTGGTGGAGGGGATAGGCTAGAGACCAGCTAGGCGACCGCTCTGTGGTGAGGAGGAGGGTTCTTCGCCCAACTCTCCACCGGGCGGGCACTGAACTCACCTCCTAAAGAGCTCCAGTGATTCATGGACTTGGATCTGAAATTCGGTGAGAGAAAAAGGGGAAGTTGCACCACTTCTACCCTCCTTTCCCATGGCACACCCACCCTCCACTGCTCTCTCAACGACTGGGCCCAAGGATCCCAGGCTGGAGGCTTCGAATCGGTACCATCTCCTAGCAGGTTCCCATGCCCACCCCACACTCCAGGAACGCTTGGGGATTGGAGAAGGAACCAGGAGGCTCCTAGGCCCTGGCTGCTGCTCCTGGTCCTTCCTACCCCTGGCCTCAGGTCACCATGGGGGTTTTTCCTACTCCTCCCTGGGCCTTCTTCCATCTCCCCGTCTAGGAGGGGTAATAACCCGAGAGACGTGCCCTGAAAACTCATCTGCCCCAGCTACTCAGGCTGAAATTCGACACTCCCCTGACTTCTAACCTTTCCCTCCAAGAGGAAGGGGACTGGAAGGAAGGCGGGAGGACCCAGCCACCAGCCCTGCCTACTGTCCCGCAAGCCTGAAGGAAAAACAGCAGCTGTTGTGTGTCCCAGGCTTAGTGCCTCCTGGATCTGCCGCCCATCATACCCTGCCCACGCCACCGCCACAACCAGCTGCAACCGGGATGGCGCCCCCTCTTAGCGTTCCGTCAATCACCGAGCCCTCGAGGTGACTCAGGCTGGGCATGCCTAGAATTCCTCCCAAACGATGGTCCCCTCCTTTCCTCCCTGCCCTCCCCACCATTCCCTTCCCCAAGGCCTCAAGGGCGGGGGTGAGAGCAAGCCATCAAAGGACGTAGGTGATTTCAGGCAGAAAGGCCAACAGGAAATACCTTCTCCTCAGGCAGCCATCCTGCTCTGCCCTCTGCACTAACCTTCGGCCTCCCGTTGCGGGGCTTCAGGGCCACCTTCTCCCGCAGGCCACCCCAGTGGAGCTGCTTCCTCCAAAGACTTGACCTAACCCTCAACCCTCCCAGTCCCCAGAACTCCGGGGAACAACCACACTGGCTGGAGCTCCCAGCTCAGGCTCCCTCCCCAGTTACACAGATCCATGGGATCACATTCAGGGGGAAGGAGAGCCCCCACATCAGCTGCCATTGGTTCACACACTTCAGCTAGTGGGATTCCCTAGGCTTGGAAACCGCCCCCCACAAGCTCCAGCAGTGAAAAAAAAAGCAGTAGGAAGGAACAAATTGACCCTAAGACCTGACCACAGTTTGCTCCCGCCCAACACTCCTCCACTCTACTCTCCATCATCTGCCTCCTTCAGCTGCCTGACCAGTCGAAATGAAGGAGGGGGCGAGGATAACCAACTCCCCTCGCTACCCACACACACCCACGTGCACCTTTCCTCCCAGAAAGTGGAGTATTCTGGGAGGCCAAGCCTTTCAGAACCTTCTGCCCTTCTGCCTTAAGGCCTTGTCAGCCAGAGTTTTGCCCAGGCCAGAATTTTCTCTTCTCAATCTGGGATCTTCCGGCCACCTGCTCCTCCCCCTCCTTCCCCTTCCAGACATGCTCTCTTCACCCTTCAGCACCATGAGCACAAGGACCTCCCCCCCCCCACCCCGCAACAGCATATGTGGACACAGACATTCCTTTCAATGGTAACACAGGTACCCTCACCCGTGGGTAGGCGATTTACAGTTTACAAGGGCTCCTATATCTCCCCTTATCACACTTGACCGTACCCCCAACCCTGGGAGGCAGCTGCTCTTATGTCAGTTTTACAGATGGGGGGACTGAGGCCCAGAGGGGAATTGAATGCCTGTTTCAAACCCCTTCTTCAGGTCCCTTTCTACCCCACCTCACAGAAAGTGAAGAAGTGGCTGAATCTCTCCTTCCTCCCCCTTGCTGCACCTGGAGTCAGCATCTGCTCCCCCTAGGCCCACTCTGCCCCCCAATGAAGGCTCTGGGCAAGGAGTGGCACCAGAACCCCATGATGGAGGCATGGAGGGCAGCAAAAGCTGATACGGAGTCCTTGTGCACCCTCATTCCAACTCCTCACTCTCACCCCCTCATTCCTGTCTCTCCTATGAAGAAAAGGGTGTAGAAGACCAGTTAGGAGTCTCTGATCTGCCTTTCCCTGAGAGTACATGTCATTGTCTTTTGGATTCCTTTCCCCCTCAAAATGGAGGTGAAGCTCCAAAACAAGCTCTCCTGTGCCTTGCTTCCACAGTCCTTCCATCATTACTCAATAAATTATTACCACTGAGAGCTAACTTCCAGAGTCTTGCTTGATGCCCAGGGATCCCCCCAAGGGTCTTTTGTCTGTGTCGTTTTGGGGACTAGGAGTAGCTCTTGGGAGGCCCTACTTTCATGAGAAAGGATATATATGTCTAGGAGGTCAATACCTGCTATCTTGGGGTCTCCCTCTTCTAGACTTCCAGAGCTGCTCTAAGTTAAGGAGAGGAGATGGAGAAGAGAAGCAAATATCACGCAGTTGAGGGGGAGCTCCCAAGGCAGCACTCGGGGAAAGGAAATAGGGGAGAGCATGCCTAAACCTCCGTATACACACCACCACCTCTCCTCAGTGAGGTGGATTCGTCTTCTATGTGCCTCCCAGCAACTGTGGTCATTACCCTCCTCAATTCCCCCTTCTCCAGTTGAGAGATTCCCTATGTCTGTAGGAGAGCTTGGTGTCTTCTAGCACCCCTTCCCCCAGTACATTATTTGGTGAGCAGAGTGAGATTTACTCTAAGTGCCCAGCCCCCAGTATGGGCCAGCCTACAACCTTTCCTTCAGGGTGAACAGCTTCAAACATCCAAGCCAGATTACTTCAAGGTTAGGGCTCATCTATCAACACAATGCTTGGGCCTGGAAAGCAGGGAGAGCCAAGTTTCAAGTGAAAGTCAAGGTCTAGGCAAAACTATTTCCATTTCAGTAGCTTTGTATATAGTTGTAACTAGTGAACTCCAGAGGTACTTTAATATTATGTTGACAAAGCACAGAGGCTTCAAACAAATTTATCTTAATGACCTTTTTCTAGGCAACTGAGTTCTTCAAAGTACTTGGTCAACACTGTTGAGGGCTGTCCTACTAGGAGGAAGTCCAAGAACAAAAGGAAGTCAGAGTTGAAATGGTGGAGAATTTCAAGTCTAGTAATTTTTAAACTGGGCTCTATGTATCCTTAGGGAATTAAAAGTGGTATCTCAAGGTCCACTGAAATATCTGAGAGAAGAGCAGATTGTAGGGTTCTGGGCCTTTCTGCCTTCCTTTCAATCAGAATTAACAACAGTTTATACATTGAAAAATGGATAATACTGTCTAAAACTTAAAACATTTCTTTAAGAATTAACCCAAATTGAGATTTATTATATTATTCTGGGAAGACTGATTATATGTATTTCTCACAATTCCTCCTGCTGGACATTATGTATAAAACAAGCATAAGAAGACTCTGAAAAGTGGAGAGAAGAAAGCAGACCATCTAGGGACCTAAAGCCCTAGTAACAAAACAATGGTAAGTTTCCTGGGTTTTCTTTTTGCCTCATATATCCCAGACTTGATGCTAGAAAAGCCAGCAATCTGGAAATGCCAACGGATACAGATAGAAAAAGTACCAAGAAAAGCTTTCCCTCTCTAGACAAAGAACCAGGAAAGGGGTAGCCAAGCAAGGCAGAAAGCTTTCACACAACAACTGTTCTACTCTAGCCAAACAGTATGGAAAAAACTGTGGCCCCATCTCACCCCAACCAGCAAAAGTGAAGTGGGGAGCCTAGACTTCCACCTTCGTTATCCTGTAACAAAGTGCCTTGCACCGCCCCCCGCTTTACCAGGATGATGTCATAGAAAGTCATGTAAGGAGCCAGGACCTTTATCCCACCTAGGTGAAAACATCTGCGGAACAGCAAAAAAGCACTTCTGCTCCTCCCAGTCAGGGTGTTATCAGTGGAGACCTAATAGGACTTCCAGCCTCACCAACCAGTAATGAGGGGCTCCCTTGTCACTATAGTGTCAACGTAGGCTGAGTGGGGTATCTTGGCTTCCACCTACACATGGCCCCAACAAGGCAGTATAACTCTTCCCCTGCTGGCAAGGTATCAGAGGGGGTCTGCTAAAATATAAGTTTTAAATAAGATCCAGAATTCCATAACATACTACTTAAAATGTTAAGGTTTCAATCAAAAATTACTTATCATACCAAGAATTATAAAAATATCAACTTGAATGAAAAAAGACAATCAATTGATGCCAGCGCCAAAATGATACAGATGTTAGAATTTTCTGACAAGGATTTTAAAGAAGCCATCATAAAATTAATTCAATTAGTATTTACAAGCATGTTTGAAACAACTGAAGAGTTAGAAAGTCTCATCAAATAAATAGAAGATATAAAGAGAAGCCAAATAGAAATGTTAGAACTGAAAATTACAATAACTGAAATAACATAATAATAAAACTCAGTGGAGAGGCTTCATAGCAGAATGGAGAGGATAGAGAAAGAACCAGAGAACTTGACGATAGAAAAATAGAAATTATCCAATCAAAACAACAGAGAGAAAGTAGTCTGGAAAAAAAATGGATAGAGTTCCAGAGAACTGTGAGACTGTGACAAAAGATTTAATATTTGTGTCATCAGAGTCCCAGAAGGAGAAGAGAAAGAAGGCAAGGCTAAAAATTATTCAAAGAAATAATGGCTGAAATTGTTCCAAATTGAGCAAAAGACAAACCTACAAATTCAAGCAGCTGAGTGAACCTTCAACAGGATGAACTCAGAGAAATATATGCCAAGAAATATGATAGTCAAACTTCTGAAAACTAAACACACATAAAAAAAAAATCTTAAAATCAGTGACAGTGAAATGATGCCTTAACTAGAGAGGAATTTTTTTTTTAATTTTTATTGTGCTTTAAGTGAAAGTTTAAAAACCAAATCAGTCTCTCATACAAAAACTTATATACACCTTGCTGTATACTCCTAGATACTCTCCCTCTAATGAGACAGCACATTCCTTCCCTCCACTCTCTATATTTGTGTCCATTCGGCCAGCTTCTGTCCCCCTCAGCCCTCTCATCTCCTCTCCAGACAGGAACTGCCCACATAGTCTCATGTCTCTACTTGATTCAAGAAGCTCACTCTTCACCAGTATCATTTTCTATCCCATAGTCCAGTCCAATCCCTGTCTGAAGAGTTGGCTTTGGGAACGGTTCCAGTCTTGGGCTAACAGAAGGTCTGGGGACCATGACCTCCAGGGTACTTTAGTCTCAGTGAGACCGTTGAGTCTGGTCTTTTTACAAGAATTTGAGGTCTGCATCCAACTGCTCTCCTACTCCATCAGGGGCTCTCTGTTGTGTTCCCTGTCAGTGCAGTCGTCGGTTGTAGCTGGGCACCATCTAGTTCTTCTGGTCTCAGGCTGCTGTAGTCTCTGGTTTATGTGGCCCTTTCTGTCTCTTAGGCTCATAATTACCTTGTGTCTTTAGTGTTCTTCATTCTCCTTTGCTCCTGGTGGGCTGAAACCAATTGATGCATCTTAGATGGCCACTTGCTAGCATTTAAGACTAGGGGAAAATTTTTCGAACAACAGCAGATTTCTCATCAGAAACCGTGGAGGCCAGAAGGAAGAAATAGCATAACATTTTTCAAGTGCTGAAAGAAAAGATCTGTCAACCCAGAATTGTATATAACCAGCAAAGCTGTTCTTCAGGAATGAAGGGGAAATCAAGACACTGCCAAATGAAGGAAAACTAAGATAATTTGTTTCCAGCAGATCTGGCCTAATAAACGGCTAAAAGAAGTTCTCTTAACAGAAAGGAAATGACAAAAGAAAGAACATTAGGGAAGAAGACACTGCAATGAAAAAAGTAAAAATTTGTGTAAATACATGAGATTTTCCTTATCATCTTGAGTTTTCTAAATTATGTTGTAACAGTTGAAGCAAAAATTATAACACTGATGTAGTTTTAATGTATGTAGAAGAATTATTTAAGACAAATTGAGGGCATATGGAGAAAAAAAAAGGCAGGTAAGTTTTCTACACTTAAACTAGTAAAAATCAACACCAGTAGACTCAATTAAGTTATGTGCATATAACGTAACTCTTAGATCAACCACTAAAACACAATGCAAAGAGATACACTCAGAAATGCTATGGATTTTTAAGAAAATATAATTCTAAAAAGGTAAAAATAACTCCCAGAAAGGCAGGAAAAGAAAAACACAGAAATGAAGAACAGAGGGAACACACAGAAAACAAGCAATAAAATGAAAGACTTAAGTCTTAATATATCAATAATTACATTAAATGTAAATGGCTTAAATACATCAATTACAAATATTGGCAGAGAGGATTTAAAAAAGAAAATGACCCAACTATATGTTGTCTCCAGGAAATTTACTTCAAATATATCACAATAGGTAGGTTAAAACTAATAAGATGGGAAAAAATATACCATACATATGTTGTTGTTGTTGTTAGGTGGTGTCGAGTCAGTTCCGACTCATAGCAATCCAATGCACAAAAAAACAAAACACTGCCTGGTCCTGCGCCATCCTTACAATCCTTGTCATGCTTGAGCTCATTACTGCAGCCACTGTGTCAGTCCACCTCGCTGAGGGTCTTCCTCTTTTCTGCTGACCCTGTACTTTGCCAAGCGTGATATCCTTCTCCAGGGACTGATCCCTCCTGACAACATGTCCAAAGTATGTAAGACGCAGTCTCGCCATTCTTGCTTCTAAGGAGGATTCTGGTTGTACTTCTTCTAAGACCCGCACGTGTCTGTCAGTTTGTCATACTGTGGGGGCTTGCATGTTGCTGTGATTCTGGAAGCTATGACACTGGTATTCAGATACCAGCAGGGTCACCCATGGAGGAAAGGTTTCAGCTGAGCTTCCAGACAAAGACAGACTAGGAAGAAGGACCCAGCAGGCTACTTCTGAAAAGCATTAGCAAGTGAAAACCTTATGAATAGCAGCAGAACCAGACATATACATGAAGAAAAAGAAAGCAAAAGTGGCTAAATTAATATCAAATAGAGTTCAGAGTAAAGAAAACTACCAAAAAGAAAGGAACATTGCACAATGATAAAAGCGTCAATCTTTCAGGAAGATGCAACAATCCTAAATTTGCTTCAAAAATAGTTTAAGTGAGAGTTGGGGCAAAGATGTGCAGTGGTCAGACTCTTCCAGTGAACCATCTTACAATAAAGTCCTGAAAAAACAAGTGAAACAATTGTACATATCACAAGCCCTGAACATCAAAGGCAAAGTTAGAAAACAGACTGAACAGCACTGGGAGGGAGAGACGGTTCAGAAGCGGAGAGGAATTGCTGGACCTGAATCACCGGGAACCCTCAGGCACCATTCCCAGGAGCAATTGCGGTGGGCTGGTGGTAGAGTTCAGCCACAGTTTCCTTGGGGAGAAACAGCCAGCTGCACAGCCTACTAACACCTCCGTAACTAGAAAAGAACGGTGCTGCTGGCAAAAGCTAAATACTTACGTATATTTTACCATGTCCCCAGCCGCCAAGCTGGCTTCAGTGGCTGTCGATATCCCTGGGCCTGAGAGAGGTCCTACTTCGTGCTCTGAGCCATTCTCCCAGCCTTGGAGATGGAACAAATTCACAGTTAGGGAAAAGAAAATCTGCCAGCTCCACTAAGCTAGGAAGCTCAGGACAGAAGCAGCTCCTGTCCAGGCATAAACGGTCCATGGGCTTTGAATACCTTTCCCCTCTGCATGTACCTGTGTGGGCCTATATCAGGAGAATAGGCCATTCATTGTTGGTAGACTGCAACTATTTCAGCTGTGCAGAGGAGAGGTGGGTGTTTGATGTTTGACACCATTTTGCCTATTAAACAGGGCCCTCGCCTACCCACATCAGGGGCCTAAGGACTGGTGGCTCCACTCAGGCCACCCAGCCACCTGAGACAGGGGTCCAAGAATAACTGGTACCTCCCAGTCTTTAAAACCAAAAGCATTGGATGCCCATGGTCTGTCTGCAGAACCCACCCACCTGTGCACTCCAGGGAACAGGGGTGCAATTTCCTCACAGACACTTGGGGGACGGTTGTCAACCCCTTATCTTGTTCAGAGCATGACCCCTGCTGCAACCAGATACCAGTACCTACACCAATCACCCCTGCCCCTGTAACAATGTAGGACAGAACCTTTACTGCACACTTGATGACCACCTACCTGGACACCTGAACTGAATCCATACAAGAAAAGTGAATGGACTCCTAGGCTTATATACCTGATAACTCCTCTAGCCATCTGGTGACAGGACGTTAGAGCTTCACAGGTGAAAATAATCAAGCTAGCTCATTCATGCAACCTATGCAGGCAGGTCAAAACAAAAGAAAGCAAGAAGCTAGGAGACAGTAAGCAGACATAAAATAAACTAACACAATAACTTATAGACGCCTCGGAGACAACAGTCAATATCAAATCACTTAAAGAAGCAGACCATTATCCCTTCAACAAGCTCTCAAAACAACGAATCAAGGGATCTTCTGGACGAAGGTGCATTCCTGGAACTACCAGATGCAGAATATAAAAGATTAATATACAGAACTCTTCAAGACATCAGGAACAAGATCAGGAAGGAGATCAGGCAATATGCAGTACAACCCAAGGAACACACCCATAAAGCAGTTGAAGAAATTAAAAAGGTTATTCAAGAAAATAATGGAAAATTTAATAAGCTGCAAGAATCCATAGAGAGCAATTAGAAATTCAAAAGATTAACAATAAAATTACAGAATTAGAAAACTCAATAGAAAGTCAGAGGAGCAGAATTGAACAAGTGGAAGGCAGAATGGGTGAGATTGAATTTAAAGCACTTGGAGTCAATATATTTGAAGAAAAATCAGATAAAAGAATTTTTAAAAATGAAGAAACCCTAAGAATCATGTGGGACTCTTTCAAGAGAAATAAACTACAAGTGATTAGAGTACCAGAACAGGGAGGGATAACAGAAAATACAAAGAGAATTGTTGAAGATTTGTTAGCAGAAAACTTCCCTGATATCGTGAAAGATGAGAAAATATCTATTCAAGATGCTCATCAAACTTTGCATAAGGTAAATCTTAAAAGAAAGTCACCAAGACATATTATAATCAAGCATGCCAAAACCAAAGATAAAGAGAGAATTATAAGAGCAGCTAAGGAAAGTTTTTTTTCTTTTAAGGATAAACCAAAAGTCACCTACAAAGGAGAGTCAACAAAAATAAGCTCAGACTTTTTTTTTACTCGGCAGAAACCATGCAGGAAAGAAGGCAATGGGATGACTTATATAAAGCATTCAAGGAAAAAAATTACCAGCCAAGAATCACATATTCAGCAAAATTGTCTCTCAAATATGAAGAGAAAATGAGGACATTTCCAGATAAGCAGAAGTTTAGGGAATTTTTAAAAACCAAACCAAAAGTACAAGAAATACTAAAGAGAGTTTTCTTGTTAGAAAATCAATATTATCAGATATCAACCCAGGACTAGAACACTGGACAGAGCAATCAGATATCAACCCAAATAGGGAAATCACAAAAATAAATCAAGATTAAAAAAGTGCTCAAAATACAGAAACAGTGATGCCATTACATAAAAGAAGACAACATTAAAAAAAAATAAACAGGGACCAAGAAATGTAGTCATAGAACTTTCATATGGAGAGGAAGACAAGGCGATATAAAAAAATAAAAGTTAGGTTTAAACATAGAAAAATAGGGGTAATATTAAGGTAACAACAAAGGAGATTAACAAACCTACACATCAAAAAAATTTTTTTTTTACACACATCAAAATAAAATACAAGAAAAAATACAGACTCAGCAGAAACAAAACCAACAACGAAGAAGAGGAAAAGACAATACATAAAGATAAACTACTCAGCACAAAAAATTAAGTGGAAAAAAGAAACTGTCAACAACACAAAGAAAAAGACATCAAAATGACAGCACTAAACTCATAAAAACTCATACCTACCCATAATTACACTGAATGTAAATGGACTAAATGAACCAATAAAGAGACAGAGTGGCAGAATGGATAAAAAAACACGATCTGTCTATATGCTGCCTACAAGAGACATGCTTTAGACTTAGAGACACAAACTAAAACTGAAAGGATGGAAAAAAAATATATCAAGCAAACAACAATCAAAAAAGAGCAGGAGTGGCAATATTAATTTCTGAAAAAATAGACATTAAACTTAAATCCACCACAAAGGATAAGGAAAGACACTATATAATGATTAAAGGGACAATATACAAGGAGGAGACAACAATATAAAATATTTATGCACCCAAGGACAGCGTTGTGAGATACATAAACTAACAGCATTGAAAAGTCAGATAGCTCCACAATTAGAGTGAAAGACTTCAACAAACCACTTTCAGTGAAGGACAGAACATCCAGAAGGAAGCTCAATAAAGACACGGAAGATCTAAATGCCACAATCAACCAACTTGACCTCATAGATATATACAGAACACTCCACCCAACAGCAGCCAAGCATACTTTCTTTTCCAACACACATGGAACATTCTCTGTAATAGATCACATATTAGGTCATAAAGCAAGCCTTAGCAGAACCCAAAACATCGAAATATTACAAAGCATCTTCTCTAACCATAAGGCCACAAAAGTAGAAATCAGTAACAGAAAAAGCAGGGAAAAGAAATCAAACACTTGGGAATGGAACAATACCCTCCTCAAAGATGACTGGGTTATAGAAGATATCAAGAATGGGATAGAGAAATTCATAGAATCCAAAGAGAATGAAAACACTACTAATCAGAACCTTTGGGACACAGCTAAAGCAGTGCTCAGAGGTAAATTTATATCAATAAGTGCACACATCTAAAAAGAAGAAAGGGCCAAAATCAAAGTATTATCCCTACAACTTGAACAATTAGAAAGAGAGCAACAAAAGAAACCCTCAGGCACCAGAAGAAAACAAATAATAAAAATTAGGCCAGAACTAAATGAAACAGAGACTAGAAAAAAAATTGGAAGAGTTAACAAGACCGGAAGCTGGTTCTTTGAAAAAATTAACAAAATTGATAAACCACTGGCCAAACTGACAAGAGAAAGCCAGGAGAGAAAGCAAACAACCTGAATAAGAAATGAGATGGGCGATATTACAACAGACCCAACTGAAATTAAAAGAATCATATCAGATTACTATGAAAAATTGTACTGTAACAAATTTGAAACCTAGAAAAATGGATGAATTTCTAGAAACACACTACCTAAACTAACACAAATAGAGGTAGAACAACTAAATAAACCCATAAAAAAAAAAAGAGATTGAAAAGGCAATCAAAAAACTCCCAACAAAAAAAGCCCTGGCGTGGACAGCTTCACTGCAGGGTTCTACCAAACTTTCAGAGAAGAGTTGGCATCACTATTAGTAAAGGTATTTCAGAGCATAGAAAAGGAAGGAATACTGTCTAAACCATTCTATGAAGCCAGCATAACCCTGGTACCAAAACCAGGTAAAATCACCACAAAAAAGAAAATTCTAGACCTATATCCCTCATGAACTTAGATGCAAAAATCCTCAACAAAATTCTAGCCAATAGAATTCAACAAGTGGGATTCATACCAGGTACGTGGGGATGGTTCAACATTAGAAAAACAATTAATGTAATCCACCATATGAATACAACAAACGGCAAAAACCACATGATCTTATCAATTGATGCAGAAAAGGCATTTGACAAAGTTCAGCTCCAATTCATGATAAAAACTCTCAGCAAAATAGGAACAGAAGGAAAATTCCTCAACATAATAAAAGGCATTTATACAAAGTCAATAGCCAACATCATCCTAAATGGAGAGAGCCTGAAAGCATTCCCCTTGAGAATGGGAACCAAACAAGGATGCCCTTTACCACCACTCTTATTCAACATTGTATTGGAGGTCCTAGCCATAGAGGGCATCCAAATTGGTAAGGAAGAATAAAAGTGTCTCTATTTGCAGATGACACGATCTTATAAACAGAAAACCCTAAAGAATCCTCACGAAAACTACTGAAACTAATAGAAGAGTTCATCACAGTGTCAGGATACAAGATAAACATGCAAAAATCAGTTGGATTCCTCTACAACAACAAAAATAACATCGAAAAGGAAATCACCAAATCAATACCGTTTACAGTAGCCCCCAAGAAGATAAAATACTTAGGATTAAATCTTACCAGAGATATAAAAGACCTATACAAAGAAAACTACAAGACGCTACTGCAAGAAACCAAAAGAGATGTACATAAGTGGAAAAACATACCTTGCTCATGGATAGGAAGACTTAACCTTGTAAAAATGTCTATTCTACCAAAAGCAATCTACAGATACAATACAATTCCAATCCAAACTCCAATGACATTTTTTAATGAGATGGAGAAACAAATCACCAACTTCATATGGAAGGGAATTAGGCCCCAGGTAAGTAAAGCATTAGTGAAAAAGAACAAAGTGGGAAGCCTCACACTACCTGATTTTAGAACCTATTATACCACCACAGTAGTCAAAACAGCCTGGCACTGGTACAAGAACAGATACATAGACCAATGAAACAGAATTCAGAATCTAGACATAAATCCATCTACATATGAGCAGCTGATATTTGACAAAGGCCCAAAGTCAGTTAAACGAGAAAAAGACAACCTCTTTAACAAATGGTGCTGGCATAACTGGATATCCATCTGCAAAACAATGAAACAAGACTCATACCTTACACCGTGCACAAAAATGAACTCAAAATGGACCAAAGACCTAAATATAAAATCTAAAACGATAAAGATCATGGAAGAAAAAATAGGGACAATGCTAGGAGCCCTAATACATGGCATAAACAGTATACAAAGCATTACTAACAATGCAGAAGAGAAACTAGATAACTGGGAGCTCCTAAAAATCAAACATCTATGCTCATCCAAAGACTTCATCAAAAGATTAAAAAGATCACCTACAAACTGGGAAAAAGTTTTTAGCTATGACATTTCTGATCGGTGCCTGATCTCTAAAATCTACATGATACTGCAAAAACTCAACTACGAAAAGACAAATAACCCAATTAAAAAATGGGCAAAGAATATGAGCAGACACTTCACTAAAGAGGACATTTGGGTAGCTAACAGATACACGAGGAAATGCTCACTATCATTAGCCATTAGAGAAATACAAATCAAAACTACAATGAGATTCCATTTCACTCCAACAAGTCTGACATTAATCCAAAAAACAGAAAATAATAAATGTTGGAGAGGTTGTGGAGAGACCAGAACACTTTTACATTGCTGGTGGGAATGTGAAATGGTACAACCACTTTGGAAATCGATTTGGCGCTTCCTTAAAAAGCTAGAAATGGAACTACCATATGATCCAGCAATCCCACTCCTTGAAATATATTCTAGAGAAATAAGAGCCTTTACACAAACAGATATATGCATACCCATGTTCCTTGCAGCACTGTTTACAATCCAAAAAGATGGAAGCAACCAAGGTGCCCAACAATGGATGAATGGATAAATAAATTATGGTATATTCACACAATGGAATGCTACGCATAGATAAAGAACAATGATGAACCCGTGGAACATTTCATAGCACGGAAGAATCTGGAAGGCATAATGTTAAGTGAAATTAGTTGCAAAAGTACAAATATTGTGTGAGACCACTTTTATAAGAACTCAAAAAACAGTTTAAACAAAGAAGAAATTATCCTTTGATGGTTATGAAAGTGGGCAAGGAGGGCGAGAGAGGGGTTTTCACTAATTAGTAGGTAAGGACTATTTTAGGTGAAGGGAAAGGCAACACACAATACAGCAGAGGTCAGCACAACTGGACTGAACCAAAAGCAAAGAAGTTTCCCGAATAAAGTGAATGCTTCAAAGGACAGTGTGGTAGGGGTGGGGGTTTGCGGAGTGTGGTTTCAGGGGACATCTAAGTCGATTGACATAATAAAATCTATTAAGAAAACATTCTGCATTCCACTTTGGAGAGTGGTGTCTGGAGTCTTAAAAACTAGCAAGGGGCCATCTAAGATGCATCAATTAGTCTCAACCCACCTGGAGCAAAGGAGAATGAAGAACACCAAGGGCAAAAGATAATTTTGAGCCCAAGAGACCAAAAGGGCCACATAAACCAGAGAGTAAATCAGCTTGAGACCAGAAGAACTAGATGGTGCCTGGCTACAACCAATGATTGCCCTGACAGGGAACACAACAGAGAACCTCTGATGGAGCAGTAGAGAAGTTGGATGCAGACCTCAAATTCTTGTAAAAAGACCAGACTTAATGGTCTGAGACTAGAGGGTCCCTGGGGGTCATGGTCCCCAGACCTTCTATTAGCCCAAGACTGGAACCATTCCTAAAGCCAACTCTTCAGACAGGGAGTATAGGAGAGAAAATTATACTGAAGAGTGAGCTTCTTGGATCAAGTAGACACATAAGACTATGTGGGCAGCTTTTGTCTGGAGAGGAGATAAGAGGGCCAAGGGGGTTAGAACCTGGCCAAATGGACACAGAAATAGAGAGTGGAGGGAAGTAGTGTTCTGTCTCATTAGGGGGAGAGCAACTAGGAGTATATAGCAAGGTGTATATAAATTTTTGTATGAGAGACTGATTTGATTTGTAAACCTTTACTGAAAGGACAATACAAATTTTTTAAAAATAGGGGGCCGAGGTGGCTGACTAGGTAGATGCTACCTCGGATCCCTCTTGCAACAAAGACTCGGAAAAACAAGTGAATCGATCACATACATAACAATCTATGAACCCTGAACAACAAACACAGATTTAAAGAGTTGACCTGAATGACAGAGATGGAGAACAAACAAATACGGGGAAGCAGCGACTGTTTTCGGAGCCTGGAGCCAGCGTCCCAGTCAGGTAACCTTGGCACCAGGCTTAGGACTGGGCCCAGGACAGCTGAACACAAAATCTTGTGATGGCACAAACAAGGGGCGCAGCCCTACCCCCCTGAACTGACCCCGGGAGGGGGCCCAGCCAATCCGCACGGGCAGCGTGGAGATGCGGCTGGTGGGAGAAGTCCCCGGGAGGCAGTGACTAGTTTTGGAGCCGGGAGTGCAGCGTCCCAGCCGGGGAACCTTGGCGCCGGGCTTTGGATTGGGAGCAGGGGAGCTGAACACGGCATCTACTCACGGCACAAACACGGGGCACAGCCCGACTCCCTTAAACTAACCCTGGGAGGGGGCCCAGCCGTCCGCGGAGGCATCGCAGCGACGCGGCTGGCGGGAAGAGAAGTCCCCGGGAGGCAGTGACTGGTTTTGGACCCGGGAATGCATCGTCCCCGCAGGGGAACCTTGACGCTGGGCTTTGGACTGGCAGCGGAGGATCTGACCGTGGCTTTAGCGGGCCAGACCCTCGGGGGCAATCTCCACACAGCCAGCACACATAGGCGACAGATAAAATAGTCCTCTCAAGCAAGATAAGCAACTTTGGCTACATTCCAGGGTGCTACTCTCCAGTTTTTCTGAATCCCCCCCCTTCCCCGGCGGCTTCATTAACATTGGAATTTCCTGAGCCAGAGGGAGAATGGCTCCGGCTCCGCGGCGGCTTTGCTTTTCCCTTTTTTTTTGGTCTTTTCCTAACCCATTCTTCCGGCCTGAGAGAAGCAACCACAAAAAACCCAGAGACCAAAAATCCTTCCCTAATTGGACTAAAAACACAGAACCAGCTACAGCCAAGCATATATGATCCAAATCTCGGGCTTTCATCCCTACAGGGAACAAGGTGGTGGTTATAATCCAAAGGCATTTCTGATAGGGATCTGACTGCATTTTTTTTTAGCGGATTTACTGCAAAAACAAGTTTCCCAGGTCTGATATCTCTGCTTATTCAACAGAGTCCTAACTGACCCACAACAGGGAACTGAGGGCTGAAGCTCCCCCCAGACCACCTAGCCTCTTGCCTTAGGGGTCTAAGGAGGGTGATACCTACCAATCAGTAGAGGTACTTACATTGGAGGCCTAAGGTACAGCTGCAGTGCCCTCCCACCAAGGTGCTATAGGAATAGAGACACGCCTACCTCACTGACGCATGGGGGCAGCCTGTCAGCATCCTGCCCCCCAGAGAGTGAACCCCAGCTGCTAATAGAATCTGGGGCACACAACTATCACCACTACTTCTCGAGGTGGATAGGTGTTAGGGTGCAGCACACACTTGATGACTCAAAATCAGATTCTACTCAAGAATAGTGAATAGACTCAGGCATATATATCTGGCAACAGCCCAAATCTGGCAACAGCCCAAACAAGCTGGTAATAGGTCATAAGTAAGTCAAGGGCTACAACAAACAAGACTGCACAATCTAGTAGCCCATCCACGTATATTGAAAGAAAACGAAACAAGGATAAGACTCAGTGAGCAATTATAGAATAAATCACTACTAGTTCTTTTTTTTATATCGTAGTGATGGCTCGGAGACAGCAGTCGATATCAAACCACATAAAGCAGCAGACCATGACAGCTTCTACAACCCCCCAAACAAAAGAATCAAAATCCTTCCCAAATGAAGATACAATCCTGGAATTATCAGATACAGAATATAAAAAACTAATTTACAGAATGCTTCAAGACATCAGGGATGACCTCAGAAATGAAATAAGGCAAACCGCAGAAAAAGCCAAGGAACACACTGATAAAACTGTTGAAGAACTCAAAAAGATTATTCAAGAACATAGTGGAAAAATTAATAAGTTGCAAGAATCCATAGACAGACAGCATGCAGAAATCCAAAAGATGAACAATAAATTACAGAATTAGACAACGCAAGAGGAAGTCAGAGGAGCAGATTCGAGCAATTAGAATGCAGAGTGGAAAATCTGGAGGACCAGGGAATTAACACAAACATAGATGAAAAAATATCAGATAAAAGAATTTAAAAAAAATGAAGAAACCCTAAGAATCGTGTGGGACTCTATCAAGAAGTATAACTTCCGTGTGATTGGAGTCCCAGAACAGGGAGGGGGGACAGAAAACACAGAGAAAATAGTTGAAGAACTCCTGACACAAAACTTCCCTGACATCATGAAAGACGAAAGGATATCTATCCAAGATGCTCATCGAACCCCATTTAAGATTGATCCAAAAAGAAAAACACCAAGACATATTATCATCGAACTTGCCAAAACCAAAGATAAAGAGAAAATTTTAAAAGCAGCCAGGGAGAAAAGAAAGGTATCCTTCAAGGGAGAATCAATAAGAATAAGTTCAGACTACTCAGCAGAAACCATGCAGGCAAGAAGGCAATGGGATGACATATACAGAGCACTGAAGGAGAAAAACTGCCAGCCAAGGATCATATATCCAGCAAAACTCTCTCTGAAATATGAAGGTGAAATTAAGACATTTACAGATAAACACAAGCTTAGAGAATTTGCAAA
This sequence comes from Elephas maximus indicus, assembly GCF_024166365.1. Taxonomy (NCBI): domain Eukaryota; kingdom Metazoa; phylum Chordata; class Mammalia; order Proboscidea; family Elephantidae; genus Elephas; species Elephas maximus. Next base: position 93,509,707 of record NC_064846.1, on the reverse strand, counting down.
AACCAAACCGAAGCTACAAGAAATACTAAAGGAAATTGTTTGGTCAGAAAATAAATAACATCAGATAATGACACAACACAAGGTCACAGAACAGAGCATCCTGATATCAACTCAAATAGGGAAATCACAAAAACAAATTAAGATTAATTAAAAAAAAAAAGCTCAAAACAGGGAATCATTGAAGTCAATATGTAAAAGATCACAATAATCAAAAAGAGGGACTAAATACAGGTGGCATAGAACTGCCATATGGAGAGGGATACAAGGCGATATAGGACAATACAAGTTAGGTTTTTACTTAGAAAAATAGGGGTAAATATTAAGGTAACCACAAAGAGGTATAACAACTCCATAACTCAAAATAAAAGCCAAGAAAAACGTAACGACTCAACAAACATAAACTCAAATAGTATGAAAATGAGGATCTCACAATTTACAAAGAAAAACGTCTCAGCACAAAAAAGTAAGTGGAAAAATGAAATTTGTCAACAACACACATAAAAAGGCATCAAAATGACAACATTAAACACTTATTTATCTATAATTACGCTGAATGTAAATGGACTAAATGCACCAATAAAGAGACAGAGAGTCTCGGACTGGATAAAGAAACACGATCCGTCTATATGCTGCCTACAAGAGACACACCTTAGACTTAGAGACACAAACAAACTAAAACTCAAAGAATGGAAAAAAATATATCAAGCAAACAATAAGCAAAAAAGAAGAGGAGTAGCAATATTAATTTATGACAAAATAGACCTTAAACTTAAATCCACCACAAAGGATAAAGAAGGACACTACATAATGATAAAAGGGACAATTGATCAGGAAGATATAACCATATTAAATATTTACGCACCCAATGACAGGGCTGCAAGATACATAAATCAAATTTTAACAGAATTGAAAAGTGAGATAGACACCTCCACAATTATAGTAGGAGATTTCAACACACCACTTTCGGAGAAGGACATGACATCCAGTAAGAAGCTCAATAGAGACACGGAAGACCTAATTGCAACAATCAACCAACTTGACCTCATTGACTTATACAGAACTCTCCACCCAACTGCTGCAAAATATACTTTTTTTTCTAGTGCACATGGAACATTCTCTAGAATAGACCACATATTAGGTCATAAAACAAACCTTTGCAGAATCCAAAACATCGAAATATTACAAACCATCTTCTCAGACCACAAGGCAATAAAACTAGAAATTAATAACAGAAAAACTAGGGAAAAGAAATCAAATACTTGAAACTAAACAATAGCCTCCGGAAAAAAGACTGGGTTATAGAAGACATCAAGGAGGGAATAAGGAAATTCATAGAATGCAACGAGAATGAAAATACTTCCTATCAAAACCTCTGGGACGGGGGCCAAGATGGCGGACTAGGTGGACACTGCCGCGGATCCCTCTTGCAACAAAGACTCAGAAAAACAAGGGAATCGATCACATACACAACAATCTACGAACTCTGAACAACAAGCACAGACTTAGAGACGGAAAACGAACAAATACGGGCAGACAGCGACCATTTTCAGAACTAGGAGCCAGTGTACCAGGCAGGTGACCTTCGGAGCCCGATCTGGGGCAGAGCCCAGGGGGGCAGACGGCACAGACGGGGGGCCCAGACCTTCCCCCCCGTACCCATCCCGGGAGGAAGTCTAGCTGGTTGGCGCAGGTGGCTTAGTGGCGCAGCCGGAGGGAGAAGCACCCGGGAGGTAGTGACTGATATTGGAGCGGGGAGAACAGCGTCCCAGCTGGGGACCCGTCCCGCCGGGAGTTTGGCAGGAAGCGGGCGGGGCGCGAGCGGGGGTAAGGTCAGCTATATTTCCCTAAAGCGACCCCGGGGCGGGGCCCACAAGTTCATGTGGGAGGACGCCCACCCAGTGCGCGAGTGCGGCGCGGCGAACCGGAGAGAGAAATCCCCGGAAGTGACTGGTCTCAGAGCGGGGAAAACAGCATCCCAGACGGGGAGCCATTCCGCTGGGATTTGGGCGCGCGCGGGGGCGGGGCGTAAGCAGGGGGTCCAATTATATTCCCCTGAACTGACCCAGGGGGCGGGCCCACCTGGTCGTGGGGGTGACGCCCACCCAGATAGCGCGTGTGGCGCGGTGCACCGGAGGGAGAAATCCCCGGAAGTGACTGGTCTCCGACCAGGGAAAGCAGCGTCCCAGCCGGGGAGCCGTCCGGCTGGAATTTTGGCGTGCACGCGGGCGGGGCGTGAGCGCGGGGTCCAAGTATATTCTCCTGAATAGACCCTGGGGCCGGGCCCACCTGCTCGTGTGGGAGATGCCCACCCAGTACTCGCCAGCGGTGCCGTGCACCGGAGGGAGAAGTCCTCGGGAGGAAGTGACTGGTCTCCGAGCAGGGAAAGCAGTGTCCTAGCTGGGAAGCCGTCCCGCCCAGATTTTGGCGGACGGGGGCGGAGTGTGAATGCGGTGTGCAGCTCTATATTCTGTGGTGCTACACTCCCAGCTCTCTGATCCCTCCCCCACCCTCCCCAGGCGGCTCCATTAACATCTGAATACCCGGAGCCAGAGGGAGAATTCAGATAGGGATCTGAGGGCATTTTTTTTTTAGCTGATTACCTGGAAAATCTAGTTTCCCAGTGATGGCTCGGAGACAGCAGTCCATATCAAACCACATAAAGAAACAGACCATGACAGCTTCTCCAACCCCCCAAACAAAAGAATCAAAATCCTTCCCAAATGAAGATACAATCCTGGAATTACCAGATACAGAATATAAAAAACTAATTTACAGAATGCTTAAAGATATCACAAATGAAATTAGGCTAACTGCAGAAAAAGCCAAGGAACACACCGATAAAACTGTTGAAGAACTCAAAAAGATTATTCAAGAACATAGTGGAAAAATTAATAAGTTGCAAGAATCCATAGAGAGACAGCATGTAGAAATCCAAAAGATGAACAATAAAATTACAGAATTTGACAACGCAATAGAAAGTCAGAGGAGCAGACTCGAGCAATTAGAATGTAGACTGGGACATCCGGAGGACCAGGGAATCAACACCAACATAGCTGAAAAAAAATCAGATAAAAGAATTTAAAAAAATGAAGAAACCCTAAGAATCATGTGGGACTCTATCAAGAAGGATAACTTGCGAGTGATTGGAGTCCCAGAACAGGGAGGGGGGACAGAAAACACAGAGAAAATAGTTGAAGAACTCCTGACACAAAACTTCCCTGACATCATGAAAGACGAAAGGATATCTATCCAAGATGCTCATCGAACCCCATTTAAGATTGATCCAAAAAGAAAAACACCAAGACATATTATCATCAAACTTGCCAAAACCAAAGACAAACAGAAAATTTTAAAAGCAGCCAGGGAGAAAAGAAAGGTATCCTTCAAGGGAGAATCAATAAGAATAAGTTCAGACTACTCAGCAGAAACCATGCAGGCAAGAAGGGAATGGGACGACATATACAGAGCACTGAACGAGAAAAACTGCCAACCAAGGATCATATATCCAGCAAAACTCTCTCTGAAATATGAAGGAGAAATTAAGATATTTACAGATAAACACAAGTATAGAGAATTTGCAAAAACTAAACCAAGACTGCAAGAAGTGCTAAAGGAGATTGTTTGGCCTGATGACCAATAATATCAGGTACCAGCACAATACGAGGTCACAAAACAGAACGTCCTGATATCAACGCAACTCAAATAGGGAAAGCACAAAAACAAACCAATTAAGACTAATTCTAAAAAATAAATAAACAAAATAATACACATAACAGGAAATCATGGAAATCAATAGATAAACGATCACAATAATCAAAAAGAGGGACTAAATATAGGCGGCATTGAACTGCCAGATGGAGAGGGATACAAGGCGAGATAGAAGGATACAAGTTAGGTTTTTACTTAGAAAAATAGGGGTAAATAAAAAGGTAACCACAAAAAGGAATATCAATTCCTTAACTCAAGAAAAAAGCCAAGAAAAACGTAACGACTCAACAAACACAAAGTTAAACATTATGAAAACGAGGATCTCACAAGCTACTAAGAAAAACGTCTCTGCACAAAAAAGCATGTGGAAAAATGAAATGGCCAACAACACACATGAAAAGGCATCAAAATGACAGCACTAAAAACTTATTTATCTATAATTACGCTGAATGTAAATGGACTAAATGCACCAATAAAGAGACAGAGAGTCACAGACTGGATAAAGAAACACAATCCATCTATATGCTGCCTACAAGAGACACACCTTAGACTTAGAGACACACACAAACTAAAACTCAAAGGATGGAAAAAAATATATCAAGAAAACAATAAGCAAAAAAGAAGAGGAGTAGCAATATTAATTTATGACAAAATAGACTTTAGACTTAAATCCGCCACAAAAGATAAAGAAGGACACTATATAATGATAAAAGGGACAATTGATCAGGAAGACATAACCATATTAAATATTTACGCACCCAATGACAGGGCTGCAAGATACATAAATCAAATTTTAACAGAATTGAAAAGTGAGATAGACACCTCCACATTTATAGTAGGAGATTTCAACACACCACTTTCGGAGAAGGACAGGACATCCAGTAAGAAGCTCAATAGAGACACAGAAGACCTACTTACAACAATCAACCAACTTGACCTCATTGACTTATACAGAACTCTCCACCCAACTGCTGCAAAATATACTTTTTTTTCTAGTGCACATGGAACATTCTCTAGAATAGACCACATATTAGGTCATAAAACAAATCTTTGCAGAATCCAAAACATCGAAATATTACAAAGCATCTTCTCAGACCACAAGGCAATGAAGCTAGAAATCAATAACAGAAAAACTAGGGAAAAGAAATCAAATACTTGGAAAATGAACAATAGCCTCCTGAAAAAAGACTGGGTTATAGAAGACATCAAGGAGGGAATAAGGAAATTCTTAGAAAGCAATGAGAATGAAAATACTTCCTATCAAAACCTCTGGGACACAGCAAAAGCAGTGCTCAGAGGCCAATTTATATCGATAAACGCACACATACAAAAAGAAGAAAGAACCAAAATCAGAGAACTGTCCCAACAACTTGAACAAATAGAAAGTGAGCAACAAAAGAACCCATCAGGCACCAGAAGAAAACAAATAATACAAATTAGAGCTGAACTAAATGAATTAGAGAACAGAAAAACAATTGAAAGAATTAACAAAGCCAAAAGCTGGTTCTTTGAAAAAATTAAAACATTCATAAACCATTGGCTAGACTGACTAAAGAAAAACAGGAAAGGAAACAAATAACCCGAATAAGAAACGAGAAGGACCACATCACAACAGAACCAAATGAAATTAAAAGAATCATTTCAGATTACTACGTAAAATTGTACTCTAACAAATTTGAAAACCTAGAAGAAATGGATAAATTCTTGGAACAATACTACCTACCTAAACTAACACATTCAGAAGTAGAACAACTAAATAGACCCATAACAAAAAAAGAGATTGAAACGGTAATCAAAAAACTTCCAACAAAAAAAAGTCCTGGCCCAGACGGCTACACTGCAGAGTTCTACCAAACCTTCAGAGAAGACTTAACACCATTACTATTGAAGGTATTTCAAAGCATAGAAAAAGACGGAATACTACCCAACTCATTCTATGAAGCTACCATCTCCCTGATACCAAAACCAGGTAAAGACATTACAAAAAAAGAAAATTTTAGACCTATATCCCTCATGAACATAGATGCAAAAATCCTCAACAAAATTCTAGGCAATAGAATCCAACAACACATCAAAAAAATAATTCACCCTGATCAAGTGGGATTTATACCAGGTATGCAAGGCTGGTTTAATATCAGAAAAACCATTAATGTAATCCATCACATAAATAAAACAAAAGACAAAAACCACATGATCTTATCAATTGATGCAGAAAAGGCATTTGACAAAGTCCAACACCCATTTATGATAAAAACTCTTACCAAAATAGGAATTGAAGGAAAATTCCTCAACATAATAAAGGGCATCTATGCAAAGCCAACAGCCAATATCACTCTAAATGGAGAGAACTTGAAAGCATTTCCCTTGAGAACGGGAACCAGACAATGATGCCCTTTATCACCGCTCTTATTCAACATTGTACTTGAAGTCCTAGCCAGGGCAATTAGGCTAGACAAAGAAATAAAAGGTATCCACATGGGTAAGGAGAAAGTAAAGCTATCACTATTTGCAGATGACATGATCGTATACATGGAAAACCCTAAGGAATCCTCCAGAAAACTACTGAAACTAATAGAAGAGTTTGGAAGTGCCTCAGGATATAAAATAAACATACAAAAATCACTTGGATTCCTCTACATCAACAAAAAGAACACCGAAGAGGAAAAAACCAAATCAATACCATTCACAGTAGCCCCCAAGAAGATAAAATACTTAGGAATAAATCTTACCAAGGATGTAAAAGACCTATACAAAGAAAACTATAAAACTCTGCTACAAGAAATTCAAAAGGACATACTTAAGTGGAAGAACATACCCTGCTCATGGATAGGAAGACTTAACAGAGTAAAAATGTCTATTCTACCAAAAACCATCTATACATATAACGCACTTCCAATCCAAATACCAATGTCATACTTTAAGGGGATAGAGAAACAAATCACTAATTTCATATGGAAGGGAAAGAACCCCCGGAGAAGCAAAACATTACTGAAAAAGAAGAAGAAAGTGGGAGGCCTCACTCTACCTGATTTCAGAACCTATTATACAGCTACAGTAGTCAAAACAGCCTGGTACTGGTACAACAACAGGCACATAGACCAATGGAACAGAATTGAGAACCCAGATATAAATCCATCCACGTATGAGCAGCTGATATTTGACAAAGGACCAGTGTCAGTCAATTGGGGAAATCATAGCCTTTTTAACAAATGGTGCTGGCATACCTGGATATCCATTTGCAAAAGAATGAAAAGGACCCATACCTCACACCATGCACAAAAACTAACTCCAAGTGGATCAAAGACCTAAACATAAAGGCTAAAACGATAAAGATCACGGAAGAAAAAATAGGATCAACCCTAGGAGCCCTAATACAGGGCATAAACAGAATACAAAACATTACCAAAAATGATGAAGAGAAACCAGATAACTGGGAGCTCCTAAAAATCAAACACCTATGCTCATCTAAAGACTTCACCAAAAGAGTAAAAAGACCACCTACAGACTGGGAAAGAATATTCAGCTATGACATCTCAGACCAGCGCCTGATCTCTAAAATCTACATGATTCTGTCAAAACTCAACCACAAAAAGACAAACAACCCAATCAAGAAGTGGGCAAAGGAGATGAACACACATTTCACTAAAGAAGATATTCAGGCAGCCAACAGATACATGAGAAAATGCTCCCGATCATTAGCCATTAGAGAAATGCAAATTAAAACTACGATGAGATTCCATCTCACACCAACTAGACTGGCATTAATCCAAAAAACACCAAATAATAAATGTTGGAGAGGCTGCGGAGAGATTGGAACTCTCATACACTGCTGGTGGGATTGTAAAATGGTACAACCACTTTGGACATCCATCTGGCGTTATCTTAAACAGTTAGAAATAGAACTACCATACAACCCAGAAATCCCACTCCTCGGAATATACCCTAGAGATACAAGAGCCTTCACACAAACAGATATATGCACACCCATGTTTATTGTAGCACTGTTTACAATAGCAAAAGGCTGGAAGCAACCAAGATGTCCGTCAACGGATGAATGGTTAAATAAATTGTGGTATATTCACACAATGGAATACTACGCATCAATAAAGAACAGTGACGAATCTGTGAAACATTTCATAACATGGAGGAATCGGGAAGGCATTATGCTGAGCGAAATTAGTCAGAGACAAAAGGACAAATATTGTATAAGACCACTATTATAAGATCTTGAGAAATAGTATAAACTGAGAAGAACACATACTTTTGTGGTTACGAGGGGGGAGGGAGGGAGGGTGGGAGAGGTTTTTTTTACTGATTAGTTAGTAGATAAGAACTACTTTAGGTGAAGGGAAGGATAATACTCAATACACAGAAGGTCAGCTCAAATGGACTGGACCAAAAGCAAAGAAGTTTCCGGGATAAACTGAATGCTTCAAAGGTCAGCAAAGCAAGGGCGGGGGTTTGGGGACTATGGCTTAAGGGGACTTCTAAGTCAATTGGCAAAATAATACTATTATGAAAACATTCTGCATCCTAGTTTGAAATGTGGCATCTGGGGTCTTAAATGCTAACAAGGGGCCATCTAAGATGCATCAATTGGTCTCAACCCACCTGGATCAAAGGAGAATGAAGAACACCAAGGTCACACGACAACTATGAGCCCAAGAGACAGAAAGGGCCACATGAACCAGAGACTTACATCATCCTGAGACCAGAAGAACTAGATGGTGTCCGGCCACAACTGATGACTGCCCTGACAGGGAGCACAACAGAGAACCCCTGAGGGAGCAGGAGATCAGTGGGATGCAGACCCCAAATTCTCATAAAAAGACCAGACTTAATGGTCTGACTGAGACTAGAGGAATCCCAGCGGTCACGGTCCCCAAACCTTCTGTTGGCCCAGGACAGAAACCATCCCCGAAGAGAACTCATCAGACATGGAAGGGACTGGACAATGGGTTGGAGAGAGATGTTGATGAAGAGTGAGTTACTTGTATCAGGTGGACACTTGAGACTGTGTTGGCATCTCCTGTCTGGAGGGGAGATGGGAGGGTAGAGAGGGTTAGAAACCGGCAAAATTGTTACGAAAGGAGAGACCAGAAGGGCTGACTCATTAGGGGGAGAGTAATTGGGAGTATGGAGTAAGGTGTATATAAGCTTATACGTGACAGACTGACTTGATTTGTAAACGTTCACTTAAAGCTCAATAAAAATTATTAAAAAAAGAATTATCCATTGTTTCAAAAAAAATTTTTTTAAATAGTTTAAGGAAAAAACTGAGCACGAAAATAGAAAAACTATAATTATAGTTGGAGATTTCAACACTGTTTCTCAACAATTGATAGAATAACTAGACAGAAAATTCAGCAAGGACAAAGAAGAACTAAATGACAGCATGAACCAACGGCATTTAATTGGCATTTAAGGAACACTCCACCCTACAACAGCAGAATATATATTATTTTCAAGCGCCCATGGAACACGTACCAAGATATCTGGCCATAAAACCAGACTCAAGAAATTTCAAATAATGAAATTGTTGTTGTTGTTGTGTGTTGTCGAGTCAATTCTGACTCATAGAACCCCTATAGAACAGAGTAGAACTCCCAGTAGGGTTTCCCAGGCTGTAGTCTTTATTGGAGCAGATCATCAGATCTTTCCTCTGTGGAGCCGCTTGTGAGTTCAAACCACTGACCTTTTTGTTAGTTGTGGAACACTTAACCACTGTGCCACCAGGGCTCCTTATATGAAATCACACATAATGTGTTTTCAAACTGTAATGGAATCGAATTAGAAATCTGAAACAGAAAGACAAATAAAATTTCTAAACAGGTGAAAATCAAACAAAACTCTTAATAATCCATCAGGCAAAGATGAAGTCTCAGAGGAAATAAAAAAATACAGGTAACTGAACTAAAATTAAAATACAGCACATCAAAGTATGTGGGACATAGCTAAAGGAGTGCTGAAAGAAAAATTATAGTATTAAATGCTTACATTAGAAATGGGGAATGGTCTCAAATCAATAATCTAAGTTCTGGGATTCTGGGAAGATGGTGGTGTGAACAGGTCTACATTCCCAACCCTCTCTACACGTGCACAAATAAATGCAATGAGAAATTTGTGCTTGGACCTGTGGGACTTTGAATCAGTGGACAGAGGACAGCAGCAAGGAGATGCAGACAGAACCAAGTCAATGACAAATCTCATACCATAGGAAAAGCATTTCTTCCACTGTCACACCCCTCCCCTTCCCAGTATAGCTGATGGTTGCCTGCCACAGATGGCTGCAGTGGCATGCAGACTGATGGCTGCAGCAGAGCCTACTTCCCCAACCAACACATGCTTGCCTGTGCAGAGAAGAACCCTGAACTCTGGCTCTGAGACAAATATTACAGATGTCCCTTCTGGTCTGTTTGGGGAATGCCTCCCCTCTACCTCCCAGGAGAGTGAAAAGACAGCTCCCACAGTACCAGTCGACCCAAAGCTTGCCTGAGCACAGGAAAGGTCACCAATCTCCAGCTCCACGATAAGCAGGCCTTCATAGAGCAGTGGTGGGAGTGACGACCACGGGTTGAGAATTGTACCCAACAGAGGGTGGTGCATTTAGTATGGGCTTTCTGACCAGTTTGAGAGCTGTGAAAGAACTGAAAGCTTGGCCTGGACAGAGAGCCCTCACAAAGCAGGGTAAGGAGAGATAACAAAATGCTGAAGGCTATGCCCACTCTGGAGGATGAATTGATCAGTGTTTGTCTCTATTCTGTTTTTTGAGCCTAGAGAATGGAAACCATGGTCTGCACTGAAAGGGAGTTACTACAGAGAGGGAGATAAAATGGTAACAAAGTATGAAGGCTCTGCCTGCTTAAGAGTATTTTGCAGGAGGTAAAAACACCTAATACTTAGGAAAATTGAAAAACACTTTGTAAAACCATAATGCCTCAGTTAACAACAACAAAAAAACAAAGTAAACAACAACGACAAAAAACCTTGCAAATGGTGTCCAATCCAAGTGAATGTGAGGAAGGTAGAGAATCATATTTATGAAGACCTAAATAATAATATTATTATTAATAATATTATTAATAATAAACAGACTGGGAGACTATAGTACAAAAATATTAAACAAGTTCAAGGAACTAAAAGAAAACACAGGCAAAGAAATAAAGGAAATCAGGAAAATGATGCACGAACAAAACAAGAATTTAAGTAAAGAGATAGACACTATAAAAAGAAACCAAACAAAACTATTGAAACTGAAAGTGGCAATAACTTAAATGAGAAACATGTTGGAAGGATTTAGCAACAGATTTGACTAGGCAGAAGAGAGAACCAGTGAATCAGAAGATAAGGCAATTGAAATTATGAAGTCTGAAGAGCAACAAAAGAGAAGACTAATGAAATTATGGGACAACATCAAGCAAACCAAAATATACATCATGAGAATTCCAGAAGGCGCAAGAGAGAGAAAGATACGGAAAGAGTATATGAAGAAACAATAGCAAAAAATTTTCAAATTCTGAGAAAGAACATGAATCTACAAATCCAAGAAGCTCAATGAACTTCAAGTAGGCTAAATCCAAAGAGATGCACATCAAGACACACTATAATCCAAAAATAAATAAATAAATAAATAAAAACGAAGAGAGAATCCTGAAAGCAGCAAGAGAAAAGCAAATAGTCACAAAGGATCCCCAATAAGATTAAATGCTAATTTATCCTTAGAAATCTTGGAGGCCAGAATGCAATGGAATGACATTTAAAGTGCTGAAAGGGAAGAACTGTCAAACAAGAATACTATATTCAGCAAAACTGTCCTTTAAGAATGAAGGCAAGATTAAAACATTCCCAGATAAACAAAAGCTGCGGGAGTCCGTAATCACTAGACCTGCCTTACAAGAAATGCAAAGGGAGTGCTGAGGATGGGAAAGAAAGGACAATACGCAATAATTTGAAGCCATATATATATTTAAAAAAAGATCGCCATTAAAAATTGCAGGGGCAAGTATAAGAGCAAGTTTTAAGGTATTTAAGGTATTTTTCTGATTTGTAATTCTAGTGGTTATGTCCTTCAAGCTTTACAATGACAAATGCATAAAAGCTAAGTATAAATGTATGTTACTAGGAACAGGATGTATAAAGATGTAATTGGCGATAACAACAACATAAAGAGGGAGGAAGAGGAACAGTATAGTTAGAGTTTTTGTATGTTACTGAAATTAAGTTGGTATCACTTTAATCCAGGTTGTTATAAATGTAAGATGTTAACTGTAATAATCATTGTGACCAGAAAGAAATTATCTAAAAAATATGTACAGAAGGAAATCAAAACGGTTCACTAGAAATTTAAAAAAATCACACACAGAAAAGTTGACAGTATTAGAAGCATTAAGGGACAAAGAAGCTATAAGACACACACAAAAGAAAACAACACAATGGAAGAAGTCCTTCCTTATCAGTAATTACTGGGAATGTAAATGGACCAAATGCTCCAATCAAAAGGCAAGAGTGGCAGGATGTATAGAAAAGCATGACCCAACTATATGTTGCCTACAAGAGATACATCTTTGTATCTTTCTTTCTGTGAAAGCATTGAAACAAAAGTGGTTCAAAGAAACAAATTGATTAAAAGTTAAAGAATGGAAAAATGTATTCCATGCCAATAATAACCAAAAGAGAGCTTGTTGTTAGGTGCTGTTAATTTGGTTCTGACTCGTAGTGGCCCACGTGACAGAGTAGAATCACCCCATAGAATTTTCTAGGCTGTAATCTTTATGAGAACAGATTGCCAGGTCTTTCTACCACACAGCCACTGGGTGGGATTGAACTGCCAGCCTTTGGTTAGCAGCTGAGTTCTTAATAACTGCACCACCAGGGCTCCTTAAAATAGAGCTAGAGTGGTGATTTTAATGTCAGACAAAATAGACTTTAAGTAAAAACATGTTATAAGAAACAAAGACAAACATTACATAATGATGAAAGGGTGAATTCATGAAGAAGATATAACAATTATAAATATATATACACCCAACAAGGAGCCCTGGTGGTGCAGTGGTTAATCATTTGACTGCTAACCGAAAGGCCTGCAGTTTGAACCCACCACCTGCTCCAGGAGAGAAAAGACCTAGCAACCTGCTTCCATAAAGTTTACAACTTAGGAAACCCTATGAGGCAGTTCTACTCTGTCCTACAGGGTTGCTATGAGTCAGGATTGACTCGACGGCAATGGCTTGGGTTTGGGGTTTATACACCTAACACCAGAGCTCGAAAATATATAAAGCAAACGTTGACGGAATTGAAGAGAGAAATAGACAACTCTACAATAATGGTTGGAGACTTCAATACACCACCTTCAATAATGGACAGAACACCTAGGAAGAAGATCAGTAAGAAAATAGAGGACCTGCATGACACTATAAAACAACTAGACTTAACAGGCATATCCAGAACATGCCACCCAACAACAGAACAATATACTTTCTTCTCCATTCGTGTGGCTTATTCTCCAGAGTATGCGACATGTTAGGTCACAAAGCAAGTCTCAACAAATTTAAAAAGATTGAAGTCATACAAAATATCCACTTTGACTACAATGGAGTGAAATTAGAAATTAATAATAGGGAGAAAACTGGAAAATACACAAATATATGGAAATTAAACAGCACACAGTTAAATAACCAATGAGTCAAGGAAGAAATCAAGAGGAAAAAAGCGAACAAACCAAAAAAAAAAAAAAAAAAAAAGAACTTCAACCTAAGCTTCATACCTTACACAAAAATAAATTCAAAATGGATCAGAGACTTAAATGTAAAATGCAAAACTATAAAAATTTTAGAAGAAAATCTTCAGAACTAGGGCTTGAAGAGGAGTTCTTAGACATGATACCAGAAACACAATCCATAAAGGAAAAAAAAATGATAGATTGGACTTCAAAAAAAGCAAAATATTTTTCTCTTCAAAAGACTCTGTAGGGAGGTGGGGCCAAGATGGCAGAGTAGTCAGATGATTCCAGTGGTTCCTATTACAACAGAGACCCGAAAAAAAAAAAGTGAATTGGTTATATATGACAATCTAAGAGCCCTGATGTTCAAAGGCAAAGTTGAGGAGTTGGTCTGAGGGGTAAGGGGAGGGGAGAGACAGTTCAGAGTTCAGAAGGAGCGAGGAGTTGCCAGACCTGACCCAGTGGGAAATGGCACCCTGCAGGTCATATTGGCTGACGAGTGCCGTGAGGCAAGCAGTGGCATCTGGGATGTGTTTTCCAAATCGGGAGAGACCGAGTGGCGGAGAGCCTGCTCAACCCTCCAGAACCAGTGAGAAGTGGCCCTCAATTGGCGAAAGATAAGTACATGTGTCTAACCTGCCACGTGGATCAAAAACACCCTGTTTCGGAAGAGCCTCTCTCCCTGCTCCCTCCCTGCTCTGCACCGAGTCCTGGGCTGGCTTCAGCGATTGCTGATTGCTGTTTCTCCTGGGCCAGAAGTAGGGCGCACCATGTGCCCTGAGCCATTCTCCCATCCTGGGAGAGGGAACAAATTAACAAACAGGAAAAAATAATATGCCAGCTCCCCTAAGCTGGGAACTCAGGGCAAGTACAGCTCCTTTGCCTAGGCACAGACATAAGGGGTCCACAGGCTTTGAATGCCTTTTATCCCTGCATAGACCTGTGTGGGCCCATTTCAGCAGCATAGGCCCGCATTAGCGCAGCACAACAGGGTATATACCTGAAGCCTAACTTCACTGTATATGTATATGGTGGAGTGGCAGGTTTGTGACATTTGACACTGCTCTGCCCATTAAGCAGGGTCCTCACCTACCCACATCAGGGGCCTGAGGACTGGTGGCTCCACCCATGCCAATTAGCCACCTGCAACAGGTGTCCAAGAATAAGTGATGTCTCCCAGTCCTTACAGCCAACAGTATTGGGCGCCCACAGTCCAGCTGCAAAACCCACCCACCTACGCATGCTAGGGAACAAGGACACACTTTTCTCCCACTCAGGGGCAGCCGTCAGTCCCCTGCCTTGCTCAGCACGTGATCCCCCCTACTGTAGCCAGATACCTGTGCCTATTCCAATCATCCCCACCTGTCTAGGACTGTACATAAGAGCCTGCACCACACTCTTGGTGACTGACTATCTGTACACCTGATCTGAATCCATACAAGAAAAGTAAATGGACTCTTGGGCTCACATACCTAGTAGAAAATATAACCACCTGGTGACAGGACATTAGAGCTTCAAAGGCACCAATAATCAAGCTATCACTTATGAGCAGCCTATTTGGGCATATCAAAACAAAACAAGAAGCTAGGACACAGTAAGCAAACATAAAATAAATAAATATAACTTATTGATGGCTCAGACACAACAGTCAATATCAAATCACATAAAGAGGCAGACCATGATGGCTTCAGCAAGCTCCCAAACAAAGAATCAAGAAATCTTCCAGAGATAGAGAACTTCCTGGAATTACTGGAGGTAGAATACAAAAGATGAATATACAGAAACTTCAAGAGATCAGGAAGGAGATCAGGCAAAATGCAGAACAAGCCAAGGAACACACTGACAAAGCATTAGAGGGACTTAAGAAGATTATAGAAGAGCACCATGACAAATTTAACAGGCTGCAAGAATCCATAGAGAGACAGCAAACAGAAATCCAGAAGATTAACAACAAAATTTCAGAATTAGACAACTGAATAGAAAATCATAGGAGCAGAATTGAGGCAATGGAAGACAGAATTAGTGAGATTGAAGATAAAGCACTTGATACCTACTTATTTGAGGAAAAATCAGATAAAAAATATTAAAAAAAATGAAGAAACCCTAAGAACTATGTGGGACTCTATGAAAAGGAATAACCTACAGGTGATTGGAGCACCAGAATTGGTGGGGGAGGGGATAACAGAAAATACAGAGAGAATTGTTGAAGATTTTTTTGGCAGAAAATTTCCCTGATATCATGAAAGATAAGATATTTCTCCAAGATGCTCATCGAACCCCACACATGGTAGATCCCAAAAGAAAGTCACCAAGACATATTATAATCAAACTTGCCAAAACCAAAGATAAAGAGAGAATTTTAAGAGTGGCTAGGGATAAACGAAAAGTCATCTACAAAGGACAGTCTGTAAGACTAAGCTCAGGCTACTCAGCAGAAACCATGCAGGCAAGAAGACAATGGGATGACATATATAAAGCCTGGAAGAAAAAAAAAAAAAAGCTGCCAACCAAGAATTATATATCCAGCAAAACTGTCTCTTAAATATGATGGCAAAATTAGGAAATTTCCAGATAAACAGAAGTTTAGAGAATTTGTAAAAACCAAACTAAAATTATAAGAAATACTAAAGGGAGTCCTTCGGTTAGAAAATCAATAACATCAGATAAAAACCCAAGACTAGAACACAGGACACAGCAACCAGATATCAACCCAGATAGGGAAATCACAAAAATAAATCAAAGCTAAAACACTGAAAATAGGGAAACAGGGATGTCAATATGTAAAAGATGACAACATTAAAACAAAAAAGAGGGACTATAAAATGTAGACATAGATCTCTCATATGGAGAGAAAGTCAAGATGATATAAAGAAATGTAAGATTGATTTAAACTTAGAAAAATAGGGGTAAATATTCAGGTAACCACAAATGAAACTAACAATCCTACACATCAAAATAATAAAGAAACAAAACATAAAGACTCAGCAAATACAAAATCAACAACAATGAAAAAGATGAAAAGAAATACATAAAGAAAAACAACTCAGCGCAGAAAATTAAGTGGAACAAAGAAACTGTCAACAACACACACAAAAAAGACATCAAAATGACAGCACTAAATCCATACCTATCAATAATTACACTGAATGTAAATGGACTAAATGCACCAATAAAGAGACAGAGAGTGGCAGAACGGATAAAAAAGAATCTGTAAAGAGAATGAAAAGACAAGTCACACATTGGGATAAAAGATTTGCAAACTACTGTATTTTTATGCAAATAAAGAACATCTGCATTTGCCAACCGTGCCCTCCTCTCAAGAGGTATTTTTGTGAGCTTGCTATGCTAATTTTTTTAACAGCAAGCAGCATGTAAAAAAAATGGCATAGTAGAGCTTATTTGAAAATACCTCTTGAGGGGAGGCTGTGGTTGGCAAATGAACATAGAAGGCATGTGTTATTTATGTAAAAATATGGTATATCTCTAACAAAGGACTTTATCCAGTATATATAGAAAAAATACATGAAGAGATATTTTATCAAAGAGGATATACGTATGGCAAATAAGCACATGAAAAGACGTTCAGCATCACTTGCATTGGGAAAAATGCAAACTAAGGCCATGATAAGATATCAGTACACATTTTTTGTAACAGCTAAAATAACGAATGTTGACAATAGCAAATTCTGATAAGAATGTGGTGAAACTAGATCTTTTATACATTGCTGTGGGACTGTATAATGTTACAGCCACTCTAGAAAATAGTTTGACAGTTTCATAAAAAGCAGTAAGTGGCTTTTTGGTATGAGTAAATCCCAAATGTTTCATGAGCTCTGCTTGTACTGGAGAATTGTTTGTTGTTTGTCTGGGGTTTGTGTTTAACTGGACATCCTGTGTTTTTATTTGCTTAATCTGGCAAACCCTAGTCATGGGTGAGGCAGGTATGGTGTAATGGAAACATGTGCCTAGGTCAGACAGTCTCAAGTTCAAATTTCAGCTTTCCCACTTACTGACTGCAGAGGATCACTTAATTTTTCTGGGACCATGTTTATTTATCAATGAAAATAAGTTCCATTTCTTGAAAAATAGAATAAAAAAGAGAGGGAACAATGAAAAAGGGTTTCTACTGGAAAAAGAAATGGGATGAAAGGTACAAATGTGCTGGGTTTTTTTTTTTTAAATAAGAATTCCAGAATGATTTAACACTTTAAACTACGTGAATGTATAACTTCATTTAAAAGGAAACATTAACGAATGAGCAGCTTTAAAAAAAAATTAAAAAGCAAGTTAATCATACATTTACCACATGACCCAGCAATTGCACTCCTGGGCATTTATTCCTGAGAAATGAAAACTATGTCCACATAAGACCTCTACACAATTGTTAATAGCATTATTATTTGTAATAGCCAAAATCTGGGAGCACCCAAAATGCCCTACAATAGATGAATGATTAAATAAACTGTAGTACATCCATACCATGAAACACTACTCAGCAATAAAAAGCGATGAACTACTGATACATGCAGCAACTTGGATGGATCCCAAGGGCATTAGTCTGGGTGAAAAACAGCCAATCTCAAAAGGTCACATATT
Organism: Elephas maximus indicus; assembly: GCF_024166365.1. Lineage (NCBI taxonomy): Eukaryota > Metazoa > Chordata > Mammalia > Proboscidea > Elephantidae > Elephas > Elephas maximus. The sequence goes on along the minus strand of NC_064846.1, from coordinate 93,491,685 downwards.
GTATGTGTCTTAGTCATCTAGTACTGCCATAACAGAAATACCACAAGTGGATGGCTTTAACAAAGAGAAGTTTATTTCCTCACAATAAAGTAGGCTAAAAGTCCACATTAAGGCATCAGCTCCAAGGGAAAGCTCTTTCTATGGGCCTTCTCATCAATCTTCCCCCCCCCAACTAGGAGCTTCTCCATGCATGGACCCCGCGTCCAAAGGACGCTCTCTGCTCCCAGCACTGCTTTTCTTGGTGGTATGAGGTTCTCCTGTCTCTCTGCTAGCTTCTCTCTTTTATATCTCAAAAGAGATTGACTCAAGACAAAATCCAATCTTGTAGATTGAGTTCTACCTCACTGACACAACTGCCGCCCATCTCCTCTCATTAACATCATAGAGGCAGGATTTATAACACATAGGAAAATCACATCAGATGACAAAATGATGGACAATCGCAGAATACTGGGAATCATGGCCCAGCCAATTGATACTCGCATTTTTGGGGGGACATAATTTAATCCATGACAGTATGATTCCATTTATATAACATTCTTGGAATGACAAAATTATAGAGATGAGAACAGATTACTGATTGCCAGGGACTATGGATGGTGGGCGGGGAGAGCAGGTATGGGTGTAAATATAAAGGGGTAGCATGAGACAGATCTTTGAGTGATGGACTAGTTCTGTATCTTGATACCTGTGGTGGCTATATGAATCTACACATGTGATAAAATGGCACACACACACATTGCATTGTACCAATCAATATAAATTTCCTGGATTTGATATTATACTATAGTTATATAAGCCATTGAGGGAAACTGGGTGAACAGTATATGATAACTTTCTGTACTATCTTTCCAATGTCCTGTGAATTTATAATTATTTCAAAATAAAAGTTAAAAAATTATGACGAACACCAAGGTCACACGATAACTAAGAGCCCAAGAGACAGAAAGAGCCACATGAACCAGAGACCTACATCATCCTGAGACCAGAAGAACTAGTTGGTGCCCGGCCACAACCGATGACTGCCCTGACAGGGAGCACAACAGAGAACCCCTGAGGGAGCAGGAGATCAGTGGGATGCAGACCCCAAATTCTCACAAAAAGACCATACTTAATGGTCTGACTGAGACTAGAGGAATCCCAGCGGTCATGGTCCCCAAACCTTCAGTTGGCCCAGGACAGGAACCATTCCCAAAGACAACTCATCAGACATGAAAGGGACTGGACAGTGGGTAGGAGAGAGATGCTGATGCAAAGAGTGAGCTATTTGTATCAGGTGGACCCTTGAGACTGTGTGGGCATCTCCTGTCTGGAGGGGGGATGGGAGGATAGAGAGAGTTGGAAGCTGGCAAAATTGTCACGAGAGACTGGAAGGGCTGACTCATTAGGGGGAGAGCAAGTGGGAGTACGGAGTAAGGTGTATATAAACTTATATGTGACAGTTTGACTTGATTTGTAAACGTTCACTTGAAGCTCAATAAAAGTTAATAAATAAATAAATAAAAGTTAAAAAATGAATTAACTGGAAAAAAATTAGTCCAAGTCTCTTATTTTAGGATAGGAAAACTGAGACACAAAAAGGGCAAGTGACTGGCAACCTTTATTACTAGCATAAGATCTAAGCTTCTTCTTTGGGGTTCTCAAAACTCAGTCACTTTCACCAGTGTACTTTCCAGGGTCACTTGCCCACACTTGCTTCAGATTCTCCTGCACAAAACTTTTTCTAATTCTTCTTGCCGGTCAGATTTTCCTTGAGATTCCCTCCTCCCTACTGGCTTTCCCCCCACCTCTAGATGTCTCAACCTTTTCAGTACCCATATACTTGAATATATATGGTTAGGTAGATTTTCTAACCTCCACTCCTAACTCTTTACATTTAGCCTTAAAGTTTTCCTCAGTCGTGTTCAAGATTTCATAGAAGCTTCTTGACTATTTCATGATCTTCTCTGTTGAGAAATGGCTGACTCATTAGGTAGGCCCAGTAGTTTAAACCCCCTGCTGATCACTACATGGTGCCACCTACTGAGAAAGGAGGAGGATATTCCATGAGTCTAAAGTGCCTGTGGAATACTCAGGTTGAGATGTACAGCAAATGACCTGGGGATGGGGGGACAGGAAAAAGTGTCTAAAGCTCCAGCGAAAGTTCAGGTCTAGATATATAGATTTATGAGTCATTGGAGTATGGGAAATAGTTTAAACCATGGGGAAATTTCTTCTGTAACTGGAAGACAAACATAAAGGAAAAATACCATGGGGGTGGGTGAAGTTGCCCAGGGAAATAGTGTTAGCTACAGAAAGAAGAATGAAAGATCCAAAAGTGCTTTTTTTTTTTATCTGAGCTAATGACTCTGATGGCTGAAGGCTTGGATCATTTCAAGCATGTTGAGGAAAGTAACAGGGCTTTGTGTAGTGGATGGGGTAACCTGCGGAGGGTTTCCCTCTGGATGAATTGCCTCAGTGGTTTTATTGTAGGTTGTCTCTGACCTAGAAGTAACTTCACTCCTTTTAGAAGAATAAAGAAAAATCTCGGTTCAAATCAGACCTGAAAATGCTAATTACGGACAGGTTGCTAGATACTGTGTCTAAATCGTTGCTAAAGGATACATGAGGGCTTCTTGTTTCTAGTGAAGAGGATTTCCGAATTACAGGAGGGGAAACAGGAGAAATTCTAGGTAAGACTCTCAGAGTCCCTGGCTTCTGACAAGAGCTTTTCCTGGGCCTAAGATCTAGACTTTTCACCTTCTGGCTATAGGGCCTGTTTCCAACTGAATCAAAGATTTCTTTTTTTAGCATCAGTCAGCATGTGTGGAATCTTTGTTGAGACACATATAAGATTTAAAAGAACTGTCTTAACAGGCTTCTTTTGCCAATTGCCCTACTTCACCAGTAGATTGTGTGTGTTTGCACTTGGTATATCTATTTTCCTATCCAGCTCCTGTTGTAGCCTCTAAATTGTAGCTAGGTGCTGAGCAAAAATGGTTGCCATAGTAACACATCTTCAGCCATTGATTTGTTCCACAGGCAATTAGATGTAATTGTAGTTTATAACTCTGCCTGGCAAAGCAGGGACCTGTTATATGGGCTTATTTTTGTTTTTTTCTCAGTCACACAATGACAGGTCCCATCTTATTTCAGAGCAGCTGTGTCTATCTTCCTGTATGTCTTCCCCCCACCAACCTAGTAGGCTTCCTTGGGCATCCAAAGAACACTGGTCATCACATTCATCTTTATTGAAACTGGTATCCCAGACCAAACACTCTGTCTTTTAAAAATGTCTCAAGGTCAGATATACAAATTTTACAGCCACTGGAGTTTGGCCCAGCCACCTCCTCCCACATTGGGCAGTACTGCTTTTTACCTTATTAATGCTCAATAGAATGTCTCTCACACTGAAGTGCTAGGGAATTTATATATATGACCTCTAAGTCTCCCATCAAAGTAGGCATCATTATCCTCACTTTCCAGAAAGGATAACTGAGACTCTAGAGAGGATAAATGTCTTATCTAAGACCACATGGCTGGTAAAAAGCATATTAATCTAAGCGTGACTGGCTCTTAAACCTGTGTTTTTTCACTGCCATTTTTAAACATCTCACCTCTCCACAGACCATTTGTTGCATAGGCTCATTGCTGCTTATTACTTTAAAGGTCCTAGACCCATCTATCACCTCTTAAAGTTCCTGGGGCCATGTGTTTTTATCCAGACACAATTCTAATACTTCAGTTGGATCACTAGGTGAATAGATTGTTTTGAAGGAGCACAGATAGAGGAAGTTTGAGGGATAAAAACAACACCAGGAGCACTTTGTTATAGGATCTCAGGGGTAAGGCTAGAACCAGTAGCTCTTTCCACATCCATTGAACGAGGGCCTCTTCCAGAAACCTGCTGTTTAGCCTGAGAAGACATCTCTGCAGATGAGTCAGGCTCCATACGCACTCACCTGAAGCCCTGAAAATTCCTGAACTTTGCTAGGATGGAGGGAATGTGGGTATGAAGTCATCATGAGATCAACATCATCAAGTTAGTGGTGGCATGGCAGACAGGTGAGGTAGGACTGCAACACAGACCTACCTACCTAGACTTGAGAAGCAATTTATGCCACCATAACGAGCAGAAAAGGAGCCAATTTCCATGTAGCTTGGTCTGATTCCTATGCTGTAGCCTGCAATTGCCTTTCCTTTAGCCCCGTAGCTTCCCCTGTACCTTTGCTCCTATATCTGAAACCCAGAAGATGAACTAGGAACCTGGACTCTGAGGTTAGGGCCCCTATATCCTACATAACTCGAAACATTCAATCTAGTGTCTCCCATTTTTAGGCTGCCAATTTTCTCTCAGAATGGTTTGAGTACAGACTTACCTGGATGCAGGCAGGTGAACTGGGTTGTTGCCAATCCTAAAATGCCAGGGCATATTAGCTATCTAAAAGTGTATGTTAAACTTACTAGATTCATCTGAGTTTGTTGAATTTAGTTTACTCACCAGTAAAATCACTTACAAGGAAAGAAATAATCAAGAGGCATCCAATTTGGAGGATTTGTGTAACGAGCTCTTTAAATAATTAAAAATTCAGCCATCCCTTTGGTTCATTATGTGGGCAACCCTGCCCCCTACAGGCATTATCGAAGAAAAACAGAGCAACGCTGGTCCAGTTATCAGTTGAGGAAATTGTTCCATTTTGTTTGTGGCATTTGGTCCCATTACCTGAGGATTTTCTCAGTGATGGCAGAAAGAGATCATTCAAATCAAATTAGACCAAAATGGCACAAAGAGATGCACTGCTGTTTATATGAACCTCACAAATCGAGTTTCTTAAAACCTAAGGAAACCTGGAAAGAGAAATCAAAAGACTTAGAGTACTGCAGAGCAATCTCCAGGGTACTTGCACTCCCACTTTGAGAAGGAAAGGAAAGAGGGAAGGTAAGGGGGTGTTCTCTGCTGTGGTGCCATGTAACATGCAATGGCCCAAGTCGGATCTGCGTCCTAGCTGATTCTGCCACTTAGTAGTTATTTAAGTCAGCACACTTCACTCCCATGATTAAGACTCCAACAGCTTATCTCAGAATAAAATCCCACCTCCCTTCCATAGGCTATGAAGTTTCATGAACTAGCTTCTGCCTCATCTTTTACTGCTTTTCCCTTTCAATGTTCCCTCCCCCTTTTCCTCCCTCAAATAATAAACTGAGCTATTCCCTGGGGCTGGAAAGCTCTGCCTCCTTCTACTCATTCAGGTCTCAGCTTGTGTCACCTCCTCAGAAAGGTCTTCTCCAATCACCCTACTCCATTTCAGTCACAATCACGTCACCATTTTGTATTCTTCCCAGCATTTAATCACTGTCTGATTTTGTATTTACAAGTGTATTATCTGCCTCTCCCTACCAGAATATAAACTCCATGAAAGCAGTGCCCGTTTTCTTGTTCTCCACAGTATCCCCTGAACCTAGAACGGTGCCTAGGACGTCAATTCCAATAAATGTTTTGAAAGATCAATACTGGCAGTGGGACCTGAAGTATGTCAATCCCTGATTCTATTTCATTAATAAAATGAAAATATCCAACCACACCTGAGTGATTATGAGTCTCGATAAGAGGACAAATGTGAAGAAGCCTGGCCTGGTGGCTAATAACAAGTACTCAACACATTTTTGGATATGATCTATTCATCAATCCATAAGCATCTCTCCACTTACTCCTCTCCCTTTCAGCCCATACTGGCAGTTCATGTTAACCTTTCCATGGAACAAAAGTGTGTGTGGAGTGGTGGTGACTGGAGGGGATGAGTGCTGTAAATCACAACATGCTTTATAATGGGTCCCACAGTACCTCTTTGGAACAGTTGTGGGTAGATATTTCAGTCATCCACAAAGATGTCAGGCAGTCAGGAATCTAGCCCGCTTGAGTTTCTAGGCTCGGGTTTATAAATTGGCATGTTTGAACAGGAAATAAGGCTTAAGCCAGGCCGTTAATATATGCTGGACAGTTAACTTATAAAGTGCTCGAAATCAAATGTACCAATAGTGTGTGTGGAATGAAAGAACATCTTGGGATGAGATAGAGGGAAAGAACAAGAACGCCCTTCCCATCTTCATTCCCTTCCCCCCGGCCCCCCGGTGGTTTTGACCTCAGTCTTAAAAAAATGAAAGTTCTCAAGAAAGGGTCCAGTCAGTGCCTGTGTCTGTACAAGGGCTGCTAAATAACATCTATAGTAAAACAGGGGCCCTGGTGGTGCAGTGGTTAAGCATTTGGCTGCTAACCATAAGGTCAGCAGTTTGAATCCACCAGCCACTTCTTGGAAACCATATGGGGCAGTTCTACTCTGTCCTCTAGGGTCCCTATGAGTTGGAATTGACTTGATGGCAATGGGTTTTATTTTTTTGTTTTTTAATAGTAAAATGAAGCTTGCAATGTATTTGTTCATCAGATTAGGCTGAGTGATTTTCCTATTTAAATATGTAGGTGCTATCCACCCCAATGTGGAGAAATGGATTAACCCAGACGCTAGAGAAGATACCTTAATCAATGGGGAAAAGAGTTGCTTTTTCGTCAAAGCAATAGAGCAAAGTTTGGACCTACTGCTGAGTGAATCTCTCATTCTTAGGAACAAACCTGTACCTTTGTGTTAACAGAGCCTCAGACCCTGTTCCATTCCTTTCCTTCTCCCAGGAAAGGGCAGAGTCAAGGCAAAAAGAAATGACTTTTCCTTAATTTTTACCTTTAATCCATAGGATTAAACCCAAAATTCTGTTTTAAAAAAAAGCTGGATTATGTGGTCCTTTAGCTTCTTTCAAGCAGTCTGATTCATGTGCTAGAGATAGGTTTCAGTCACACAGTCCAGAAACCAGTATCTATCTTCTATTAAATCAGTTCTCAGATTCTTGTAAATAAAAAGCCCATAGAAAATGTTGTTATATTCACACAGAAAATACAAGTAAAGCCAAGCGAAATGAATGAGCTTTTTCCAAAACCTCAACTCCAAAAGCTCTTTCTTCACAGGGCTATTAACATTTCACTCCATGTTGCCAAACAAAACAAGAACATAATCACCCACTTTCAGCAATGGCACCAGAGATTTGGGAGTTAGGAAATACTTGCTTTCACTGGGGCCTCTGTTCTCAGGTTGTCAACTTCCCCCTTCACCCCAAGAACCTCATTTAAATATACGTATTATCACTTACCATCTAACTACAAAAAAAAGTCTGTAAGTCTAGGTGAGCTGTTTCTAATACATGCCAGGAATATTTAAATATGGCTATTTCAGATGATAAACTGCTTGGAAATTATACGTATTATTTTAACATCTACTAGGAATCAAAACTATGATTCCATGTGAAATCGTGGGTGCTCATTCTTGCAATAACAAATGTGATGATTGGTTTCTATTGGCTGCTATGTAACGCTGCAGTTGTGATGCGCTTCTCTTTTAATCACGGGATCCTCAACCATTACCAGGTCTTTTGCTAATTTTTAATAGCTAGATTTCAAGCTTTGCTAAGGAGTGTATTCTTTTAACCTCAAAAGAAGGGGAGGAGAGTTTTGTGAGGTTGGATAGACACATTTTTGTCTACAGATAGACACACCGTTTTGACACATAATTAAAAGAATGATGCTTACTTAGTTCTGGGGTAGGGTAGGTGAGCAGATACGGTGTGCCTATCCACATCAACAGGTGAACTTTTTAAACTCATTGCCACTTGCATCCTATCCACCTTAATCATTCTCTCCCATATTGTTCTAGAACTGCACTGTCCAACATGGTAGCCATTAGCCACCTGTGGCTATTGAGCAAGTCTGAATTGAGATGTACTGTATAAGCACAAAGCACATACCAGGTTTTGCAGAAAATATGAGAAAGAAAAATTATTAATAATTTTTATAAAGATTACATGTTGAAATAATAATTTGTATTTGGTTAAATAAATTAACTTCACCTGTATCTTTTTACCTTTTGTAATGTGCTGCTAGAAAACTTAAAAAGTACATGTAGCTTGCATTATATTTCTTTCTATTGATGGCACTATTCTAGAACATTTGGTGCACACATGGGATGGATTGTGACTTTAAAAATTAAGTAGATACCGCAGTCACCTACACTGTTCACTGAGAAACACAGCAACATTTCAGAGGCTCAGGTCCCCATCCTGCCAAAACCAAAAGGAAAACCCCAGACCAGCACAATGCCTAGAACGTAGTAGGAACACAATACACATCAGCTGAGGAAAAAATCAGATGAGTCTTTGTGTTCACCCCATTCTTTCACTGCTCCCCTCAAATAGTGCACTAACTCTGGTACAATTATGACATATTTGAGTGGGGTTGGGTATAGTATGCACATCTCTTTAGATTTTTGTAATATTTTACCTATTTACATGTCTCTTCACTGAAATGCCTGCTCTTCGTGGGTGGGGATATCCCTGTGCTTTAAATGTTGAATGAGGCATGATAATCTTTTCAAAGCACTCACCTGGGCAGCTGTTTACAAATTCTACACATTATTATTTCAAATGCCTTGTCTGCGATTGCCTTCAGAATGCATGGTACATTCTTCTGAATATGCTTAAGGATGGCAAATCTCCATCCATTGGGGGAAAAAAAAATTCTTGGAAACAGCGAAGATTCACTTCAAGGGTGACAAGGGGAGCACACTGAATAAAGCTATTTCTCTGAAAACAATTTTAAACAAGTTCCAAATATATTTTGTGGAATTTTTTTAAAAAGTCAGCTGCAGTGACCAGTCATTTCATATTTCAAATCAAATCGTAACTTAGGCCAACAGCAATATATGTAATAAGGAGCTGAGATGGCCATTAACATTGTTGTTAGGTGCCGTCGAGGAGTCTTCGACTCATAGTGACCTCATGTGAGAGTAGAACTGCCCCATAGAGTTTTTTAGATTGTAATCTTTACAGGAGCAGATTGACAGGTCTTTCTCCTGTGGAGCCACTGGGTGGGTTCGAGCTGCCAACTTTTTGGTTTTGCACCACCAGGGATCTGTCCATCATTAAAACCATCCCCAAGCTTATTCCAGCCTACTTCCAGAAACATCTTTGTACCTTCTGCCCTAGGGCTAATTACAAGATACACTTAATCTGCTAAGATTGAGATTCACATTATTCAGAGCACTAAGGCACTAAGGTGTATTTGGCAATGCTCTAAGAGATTTACTGAATTTACGATAATCTTTATTCCTGAGAAATTATTGGTCTTCTTTTTCCTTGGCAAGGCAGCCAAAACCAATGTGCTTATTCAGAGCACAACAAAAATAAGCTCTGGAAATACACTGCCACTTACTATGTGACCCTGGGCAAATCACCAAACACCTGTTTCGGCATCATCTGTAAAACGGTGGTAATAATGCTTACCCCTCAGTCACTGAGGATTATATAGAATGCTTAGTACAATGTCTGACAGCAATGAGTACATTTTAGCTATTTTTAATATAGCTAGTAATCCATTTGCAAGTTGCTAAGACTTAAATCAAATCTTGCATGAATTCAAAGACCTCAAGATAACCGGGCCCAAGCTTAGCTTTCATTTCATATTTTTTAATGACCATTTAAGAGTTGTTTATAATCCACCTTGATTTATTAGAGCCTCTGTTCTAGGTTTGAGTCCTTTGCACTGCTTTCCTCCCAACACACACACACCTGTGTGTTGGCTTACTTTGTCTAGAATGTAAACTTTTCAGTGGTGTTGAGGTTCAAAGAAGAGAATCATGAAAAAACACTAAAATTAAAACCCTGGGAAGATCATGAGTTGACCACATCAAAAATATTGTGAGGAACTGAGTTCTGATGCCAATGATAGAGCTACATAGGCACCAGGGGAAATGAAGCTATAACAAAATTCGCCACCTGCTTAAATAAACCCCAATACCATGGGGAAGTTTCATCTAGGTATCAAAATGTGATGGTCCACTCAGAAACAAGGACATCTGGCTTAGGGAACATGTGTATGAGGTTGGAGGTAGAGATGGAAGACAGAAGTTTCATGAGTATACATGCGTACCTGGGTTTCCATATACAGGTCAAGCAAAGGAGTGGTCAGGGCAATGGTGAGAATGCAAGAAACAGCAAAGATACACTTATTTAAAATGCATTTACATAAATCTTTTCAGAGTTCTTGTATTGGAATATGTTTTTTTTATTTTACCACTCAAAGATAAAGCCATTAAACTACACATCACAGATAAAACAGATGTCATATCACATAAGCCAGTACCTGCCCAATCTTAGTAGTGAGGGGAATCAAAGTCAAGGTTGCACCATAATTCCACTTGATTCTAAAAATCAAATCTATTTGACATTGGTTTGAAGCAACAGAACCTTTATGAGATTCCCCCTTTAAAAGAAAAGCCCAAGGAGAGATAATCAAGCACAAATGATCACTTCATGCATTTTATTGATAGTCTATATTTTAAATCTGCAGTATGACATCTTACAGAGGGAAAAAGCTTCTTCCTAAAAGATAACTATTAATAATCAAACCAGCTTTAATATGACTGACCTTTCAAGGTCTTGTTTTTGCATTAAACAAATTTTAGCAGTTATAAAGCACTGTACAAAAAAGGAAAACTGGGTACATTCTCAAAATTTAATACAGGGCTTCCCAACCGGGAGTCTGCTGGATAGATACTGGAGAAGGGTGTTATGTTCAGGTTTAAATGGAAAGAAACTGAGAAACCAGATAAAGTAAGCCAACCAAATTCATGTCACTTTGTGCTCCTTTCCGCTTTTTTGGAAGTCTCTCCCAGAGGTCAGGAAGCCCTGGTATAACAATCACTTCAGTCTTTACAGAACATACATTTATGTGCTTCATGTTCAAAGATATAAAGGCAGCCTTTGTTACTGTTCTCCCTCCAAATCACTTCAGGTTCTTATAGGCTTCAGAAAGCTTTCCAAGATTGCTGCCTAGTTATTTAGATGAATCCAAGTAAACATTTATACCAAAGTAGCTGTTCCTGGGAGAAGATAAAACAGGCACATACATACATAACCAGGCCAACCTCGTACCTACTCAACTTGATACCTGATCACATGGCCCTGCATCTTTAAAAGCAGCACCAGGGACAAATGAAGCTATCAAGAAGTAAAATCCAAACACTGGACAGTTAAAACACATACAAATCAATTGTTAAAAGAGTATTAGTAAAGGGGCACTAAATAGAGTTAAGGCTGGGCAACTGGTTCAACCATACCTTGGAACTGAAATAATCTTCAAGATGAGAAACTGATAAACCTTGACATAATTAGGCACGGTGGTATGATGGGGTTAATTTTCACTGCATGTCTTTAAGATATCACTCAACCCAAGAGACAATAAAGCAGCTGTGGGTCTTTATTAAACAAATCATAATCAAACCAAATATCTCACTGTAAAGTGCTGGAGGGTATGCCTTTTTCCTTCAGAATTGATTCACAACACCTATATAGACATGATAAGAATCATAAAACTGATACAAACTGTCCTGTTATTATCCTGAGGGTTCTAACGCCTCAGTAACAGCTCTAGTACACGCTGTAGACTTTCAGATTCAAAGTTACTTAAATCAAGTGAGATCAATCACTTTTGGGGAAGATTAGATAGTGTTTTAGAAATATTCCAGTTAAGAAAAAGAATTTTTAAAGGGCAGGCACCAAACCCACAGCTTTTTAGTTGCTTATAAAAAATCTGACTGAAAAAATAAATGAAACACTAGTTCCTTGGACCTTGCGCTTTAACTTTTCAAATGAAGCATGTTATATTGATTTACATTTTCTAATGAGTTTTTCAAAAGCACATAATTTACTAGTTAACTCAATGAATTACAACAATGTAATTGAATATTAAACATACTGAAGAATTATACTGTACTTAAAAAAAAAAGCCTGACACTTTAACATGTGCCTTATCAATTTCATTACTAAGGTATAGAATACTTCAGAAAGTAGCAATCAGCATAGTCTTATAAGACAAGAATAAAAGTGCCCTGCAAACGTGGCTTCTATGTACTTAATATTGGTAATACACTTGACAGGGAAGCCAGTAAGGTAAAACTTAAAAAAAATAATAAAATAAGGCAGATTATGAATTTTTTTCGTTCACAAAAGAACAAAGGAGAAAAAGAGGGTGGGGGGATACATCCTCCGTCTTTAAAAGTATCAACGACAACCACAAGGCGCCACCGTATTCTAGCGAGCTGTTTAAAACGGCCCTTTAAGAGGCATTTTGCAACATTCACCTCCCTATCACATGGGTATTTTGGGAAATGACTGAAAGTCATGGCTAATGCTTGACCCACTTCATGTCATGGACATTTGGGAAGCAGGTGGTTAAGTACAAAGCATGTTAAGTGATAACCCTTCATAAATATAATTTCAGACACTGACACTATAGGAGAGAATACTTGGCATTAAAAGGACGTGTTTTCCCAGGGGGAATAAAAATCAATTACTTGAGGTAACACTAATAGCTAATGAGTTTCCTAATCTTTAAGTCTGGATGAACTCCAATAATGTTTTAAAAGAAATATATATGCATATGTATATATACATACATATATATACATATATATACACACACACACATATATACATACACACATGCTAAACGTGTTTGTTAACTGTACAATTATTACCCTACACTCCAACACTAATATGAACACTTTTCTCAATCCCCACATCCAATAACACCAATGAGGTATAACTAATGTGTTCTTTTTAGAGTAAATATTCCCAAATTAACAACATGGCTCATTTTGTCGTTCCGCTACACATAAGTCTGCAGACTTTGAACCTAACTTGTTCAATTGTTTCTAGTGCTAATAAATTTCAATCTTGTCAACTGCTTGGAGTTAAACAACAAAACACTTCGAATATTTCAGACTAGTGAGTGAATTTCTAAAAATATCGGAAATATTCAAGGAAATTCAGTTTTTAGTACTTTTCCCTATGCTTTACAATGTAATTTCCTAACATTGTTTTTCTTTATTATTAAGTACTACATGAAGTTCAAACTAAGTCTGAAAGACAGAACCTTTCTATAATGAAGAAAAAGTGCAAAGGTACAAAATGAAATGTAAAGTCTTTTCCAAGAAAATGTTCCCTCAACAGGTGTTTGGACGTTGGTGGGAAAAAAGATTTCTGTTCTCCATTGTACATCTGTCACCTATAAATGGCCTTGTCTTCAATGTCCACAACCCTAGTAAGTATATATTAGCCATGGACATTGCAAAATTAAAAAAAAATTAAGTAGCAAACTCCACTAAAGTACTTGTAAGCATTCTACACAATCCAATGGAAATTAATGAGTGCTAGAGAAAAAGGTGTCCACATGCACATGTCAAATATGTGCATTCTACTGAAAGCTATAAACTTAAAATCCTATTTCCAGTGTTTATGAATAACTTCAATATGTACATTCATAACCAACATTCTGCATGAGTTACCTCTTACTTTAATACTTCACAAATGATTAATACATCTTGGGAGGTTAGGGAGGTACCTGTGGTCAATAACTTCCTTTTAGGCTTAGAATGTGCTGCAGTTGTTTATAAATTATTTAAAATGAACACCTCTTTAAAAATGGAACATTTTTTATCAAGAGGAAAATGGATTTGATTTTAGCCAATCAAGACTACCCTGCAGATCTGAGAACTGTAGATTACACCCCTAGGAAAGGAGACAAGGAGGCTCACAAATATAAAGGAACCCTGACTTTTACATGGACGATTTTTTAAAAAGATAAAATGTATTACATAAGCGCCATAAACAGTGAAATCTGCTTAATATTAAAAAAAATAAGTAAAGCTTTGTTTGGACATTATTTCCTTACAAGAGCAGTACATATCATTAGTAAACAACTACTGTATTTACAAGTTCATTTCCTTGATGCTTAGGTAGGACCAAAAGCCAGAGGAAAGAATAAGCTTTGAAAAAAATCTTTGCTGCTAAGTGATTAACATTTAAGGTAGCCAGATAACTTCTAAAGCACACTTGTTTATTTTGTAGAGTAACTGACTATCTCTGGTTAGTTAGCTCACTTTCTTAAAGGTCAAGGACGTGTTCAATCCCTCTTTGGGCCTCTTAGTTCTTTCCCAGAAAAACAAACATCTGCTCCACAGTCAGACTAATTCTAATCCCAACCAGCCTCAAAAGAGCTAAATTAGGCAAGAGTACTGAGGTTTTTCACAAATCTATTCTTACTACTAAGAAAACATTATAAAGTGCATGTCCCATGGAGAGTGAGCAGCATTCTTATCATATATGGGCAGCACAATTAAAATCTGAATTTCAAACAAACCAATCTCACTCACCTTCAACAAAGAGTGATAAAAATCCCTTCATTCTTCATCTGGTCTTTAAATATCAAGTATGCATTGGTACCTTAAATGATAAACCTCAAAAACTGCAAATTCGAAGATATACCTGTTAGCACACACATCTGTACTAACTTCAATTCTTATGCTAAAAGTGGTTTATAGTCCATTTCCTCCACTTTTTATTCCATTTTGGGGGGGGGGACAGACTTGTAAAAATATCAATTTAATTTGCACTATGTGTTACTGGTTTTTCTTAAACCAAAGCTCTGTCAAATCTGATCTTCTACTTCACCTACTTAAGTAGAATACTTTGTCAAATGACTGCTGATCTCACCTCATGAAAATTGTTCATGTATTTATTACTGTCTTCATGAAAAGTCTGAATTTTTCAGAGCAGAGTTCTTCACTCTCTCCATCTTTCATTTCCTGCCTAAATCCAAGTTAAAATACACTATTCCCATTGGTCTTTAATGCAGTTCAATCCTGCACTGTCCTTTCCTTTGCATGTCACAGTTAACTGTTCACATACATTAAATATTATTAGATATGTTCCGCTCTTGACATCTACACACTCACAAAAGCAGCTTTGTACTTTGTTTGGTGTGTTTTACTATGCTGGCTCACAAAAAGCAGTTTTCTCATTTCTAAGCATGATACTTTACAATTTTTAACGCATTAATACAACAGTGCATTGGAAAAAGTACTGAGCCTCTACAAAATAGCTTTACATTTTTAAACAAATGAATGTGATTTTTTTCACTTACACAAGCATAGGCTTTTTAATATTTCCATATGATAAATATCTCAGTTAAACTAAAAGCTCACTCTACAGTGTGCCACAAGTGATGGGCTTAGGAGACAGTTATACACTTAGAAGATCTTAACCTTAGTGTTATTTACACTGACATGTCCAATATCACCTAGAATGAAAGGTGAGCAAATGATATTCATGATATAGCTGGATTTGCATCAAACTGATAACTGGAAACAGTACAGCTTTAAGTAATTACTTATGAAATATGACTGTAACTTAGTCTAAACTGGGAATTTCCTTCGCCCCTCTCTCCTATGGCATGGGAAACTTTAAAGATCAACATGAAACAGATACGAGCCACTGCGAAGGCAGATCTTTTAACAGAACAAGGGAGAAACAAGTTTATATGATAAATTATCAGTAATAGAGATGGTACTGATTCAACTGGTACTGAAATCAGATTTGTGGGCCCTAATACATTGCTTTTTAAACATTTCCTTTTATTCTGGAACAGAAATTGGAGAAAGGACAGTAATTCACTCCGAAAGCAATGACTCAATTCAGGTTGTTAATTTACATTTAAGCACCACTCAAAAAGTGGACATAAAGCAAGTGATTCCTGTTTGCCCATCACTATACCAGCTACATAGCTGAGAGTTCGGATCTTAATTAAACAACACTTTCTCTGTTACCAGAAGCTAAGACTGCTCTGCGACATATAGGACAGGTAGAATTCTCAGATAACCAGCGATCGATGCAGTGGACATGGTATTCATGGGAACAAGGCAGTTTACGAAGTTTGTTGCCTTCTGTATATTCTGTAATGCAAACACTACATGTTTTTAATGCATCGTTTTCACCAAAACTTCTCATTGCCAAGTTGTCAATTTGTTCTTTGGTGAGTCCTCTAGGCTGGTCATCATCCTCCTCATTTAAGAGGAAGAACTGAGCCAGACTAAGGAAGGGCAATGAGCCACTTTCATCAAATGTTACCGGGGCCCTATGTCGACCCTCTCGCCTGGCGCCTGAGGAGGAGCTTCCTTCATTACTGCCTTCAAACACCTCTGAGCTAGTTTCTGAACTTTCACCACTAGAACTGGAACTAGGACTAGAACTGGAACTAGGACTAGAACCAGAACTATTACCACCAGAACCCCCTCTTCCATCCCGTGACTCTGCCCTTTCCATGTTTCGACTTGGGACTGAGCCACCAGGCTCTGAATCAGTATCACTGTACATAAAGTAGCTTAACTCACCAAAACCTGTCATTATCTGCCTTAACATGGTCTGAATGGCAACAGATGTCGTTTCACTTAAGCCAGTATTTAAAATTCTACGAATGGGAATTCTGATGGTACTGACATAGGTTCTCACACCTGCCCGCTCGGAACGTGAAAACGTACGCCTAAAACCTCCTCGTTCACTTTCATAGGTGACAGTGTTGTTTGGTGTCTGAGACCTTGACCGAGTCCTGCTAGCTATGCTATCTCTCTGCCGATATTCTCCAGGACGAACTCTTCTCACTTGAAGATCAAGGACTATGGTTGGAGGTCTCTGTCCTGATCCTGTAGATTCACTATTGCCAGTTGTATCTGAAGAACCTGCTCCTTGAGAGGCATTTCTTGTTCCAGAAGCTGCAAAAAGACCCCTGCTCAGCAACTCAGGTCCAGTTATTTGCTGTCTCAATGTCACATGGTGCCGGGTTCTAGAACTTCCCTCAGTCTCATTTACCAAAGGATGTTCAAAAGTCTGAGATGAGATATTATGATGAGATCTCCTTGAAATTTCACTCATTGGATGCAAAGGTGACCTACTTCTTTCAGCTCTCGCTCTGGTTCTCCGATGGTCTGGACTTCTGCTTCTTGCCCTTCTCTGACCTCTGGTAGGTGGGACTTCTCCTGTTAATGCTTCACTTGAATTTCGTTCTAATCTAGATGGCCTCGCAGATGTTGATTCAGATCGCAGATTTTCTACTTGCCCTTGGCTGTTGTTTTCCATATTTTCTCCACCAGACCGTCTTGCAGATGGCTCATTTTCATTCTCTGGATTTTGGTTCCCATTATTACGGTTAACATTTATCTCTAAACTGAATCTGAAATCACCACTGTTTGGATTAGTCCGGCTCACTGCTCTCCAAGATTGGTTTCCTCTCTGCCCACTTCTTGTTGTATTTCCAGTTTGTCTGACAGAGTTAAGCCAGTCTATTATAGAGTCACCATTAGATACATCATCGGAGGAGTCTCCACCTGTTTAAAAAAAGGAGGGAGAGAGGAAAAAGGAACTACCAAAATTAGGACAATCATAAAATAGTGCTGTGAAACTTCGTATTAAAAGAAAAAAAAAAAAGAAAGTATCTGAACAGATTTCATGTTTACGGATTTTTGGTAAACTACACTCCATAGATCTGCGGGTAAAGACAAGAAAGTTTCGGTTGCATTTGAAGAGCTATCAAATCCTATAGAAAATTAGAGAATCATTTTTAAAAAGGGAATATAGTGGAAGTCTATTTTCAGTATTTTATCATATAGAGAGCCTTGAATATCACTTTGGGACTGTCAGAAGACAGTATTTTTTAGTCCACTAGCAAAATACTAATGCAATCAAACAAGGTAAATGGTACTTAAGGTATACCCATTGCGGTTGAGTTCGTTCTGACCCACAGTGACCCTATAAGACAGAGTAGAACCGCACCGTAGGATTTCCAAGGAGCGGCTGGTGGATCTGACCCGCTGGCCTTTCGGTTAGCAGTTGAGCTCTTAACCACTGCGCCACCAGGGTTCACTTAAGGTATCCCGTTGCTATCAAGTCGATTCCGATTCGTAGTGACCCTACAGGACAGAGTAGAACTGCCCCACAGAGGTTCCAAGGAGTGCCTGGTGCATTCGAACTGCCAACCTTTTGATTAGCTGCCACAGCACTTAACCACTACACCACCAAGGTTTCCTCACTTAAGGTACAGTGCTAGTATTTTAGTTCAAATCACATTTTTGGTCAAATTTTGTTAGTTTACATTACTTCTTCTAGGCTTTTAAGTGTCTTTGATAATACATAAGGTTGTTTCAGCCACTGTAAAATATAAACAAGGTTTATAGGTTTAAAAGTATTTGAATACTTCTTAATGCTACCAAGACTTTAAATTGACATGAAATTGAAGATCAGACCAAATAAAGAGTCTGAACCCAGCATAGTACATATAATGGCATGTTTAGGAACCAAACTGTTATCAATCATAACCTCTTAGGTTATACAGTCAAATTCCCTAGTTCTCACTGGGAGAGAAATACCAGACCTGAGGCTGAGCAGGATTTCTCAACAGCAGGGCTCTTGTCATTTTGAGCCAGTTAATTCTTTGTTGTGAGGACTATGCTGTGCATTATAGGATGTTTAGCAGCATCCCTGGCCTCTTACCCACTAGATGCCAACAGTACCCCTCCAGTTATGTCAACCAAAAATGTCTCCAGACACTGCCAAATGTCCCCTGGGGGATAAAGTTGTAACCTGTTGATAACCACTGGGTTAGAGTATGCAGCGTTTCTTTTTGCTGCTGAGGAAGTCACATGTATACATTGAAGGAATAGTTCAGTAAGTAGGAAATTTAAGTGGGGTGGAAAACCACAAACAACAGCAACAACAAAAAAATCACATTTAAATGGGCCATTTCTCACTACGTCTCAATACAAACAACCCAAAGGTGAAGTGAAACAAAAACATATTGACATTCTCACCAAATATCAAGTAAACTGCTTTTCATGAAAAGTTACTTAATTTGCACCATATCTGAATAAATCTTTGGTGGACATTTACTACTATAAAGTTCCTTATCCATCCCATCCTCTACCCCCCAAAATGAAACTATACCTCTATTTTCGTCTGAGTTTTGTGGTGGTGGTCCCTCTTTAATTTGTTGTAGTCTTCTCAGCAACTCTTCCTCAGTACTTTCACCTGAAAGAAGTTTAAAAATGTTTGCCAAATTACGAATGAAAACCAGCAACTCTTAACCCTCTCATATAAAAACCAAGGAGTAGCAACTTGGGTAGAACTCACTTCTTTGGGAACATGATATTACAACTTATACAAGTTTCTTTTCAGTTCACAAAGTGCTTTTGCATACAATATCTAATTTTAAAAAGATGTAATTCTGGGTAGACATTGTTAACTGCATTTCAAAGTGAGGAAAATGAGACTGACTTCTCAGAAGCCACACCTGAATAAGCAGCAGAGCCAGACCTCCTCCAACTCAGGCATTCTGATTCAACTCTGGTACTGTTGGCTCAAAATGCACTCCCTCTCATAAGAGTCATGCTAAAACCTTACCTTTTAAAATTCAAGCAATCACCCAAAGGTTAGCAGAATTAAATAGAAATGAGGAGGAAAAAAAGACAGTGAGTTTTAACTGGATCAGATGGGACCTAAAGGGGTAAAAGAGAATACGAAGCACAAAGTTCTGTATAGTTGACAATTTCATCCTGGAGAATCATAATTGGGACATATTCAGGGAATCAGGAATGACATAAAATAGGGTAAGTCTGTCTAGGAAGTAAAGTTTCCGTTAGCTATTCCGCACCTGGACCCATGTCTAATAAGTAAAACAAACAACAAAATGTTCAGCTCTATTCTTTTCAATTTAATTCAATGAAAATTCATAATATAATTCATAATTTAAAAATCTCTCCAATATAGGGTAATTTGAAATATAAGTGAACAGAATTATGTAGTAAGTATAGCAGTAAATACCCTTTCATATCCCTTGTATTAAAATTGTATTTCATAATGGCTAAAGATTTTTAAAACGGCTTCAAGTATTTTTAGAAAGTCAGTAACTTGCATACATAAATCCTTAAATTACAAGAAGCATACCTGGGGTGCCTAGCAAATTGTTATCCCTCATAAGCCTATAATCTTCTTCACTCAGGTTATTTACAAATTGATAGAAAGCTTCTTCCCGATCCAATCGGTCCATCTGACTTCTGCGCTGTGCTGCAGACTGATCACCACTTCCTTTATCATTGGAATCTGAGTTTTCCATCTTATGAACAAGTGGAAAATTATCTAAAAGGAGAAAGGAGACCACCAATCTTGAAAAGAGAATAGTCAGTATGCATCGTACATAACAGTTTTAATTATGTGAAAACCCAGAATGCAGGTCAAGATATGGATTTTAAGACCACAAATGAATGAAATTTCATGACAGAAAAACTCGAAAAAGCACTGTTATACTAGGAAAAGACTAAACCACTGGTAGGCAAACTATAGCTCAGACCAAATCCAGCCCTACTTTTATTCTCTTCCAATCTAAGAATGTTTTTTCACACTTTTAAAGGGTTAAAAAAAGAGTATTTTGTGACATGTGAAAATTTTATGAAACTCAAATTTCAGCGTCCATAGTTTTATTTCAATGCAGCCACACATTTATTTACATATCATCTATGGCTACTTTTGTGCTACAATGGCAGAGTTGAGTTGTTGCAAAAGAGACTGTACGTGGCACTCTCATTGCTTTGCACTGCTGCAGTGATGTAGTTATAATTTGACAGCGCTGAGTGCCATAAGTATCACCATACTGTGACATTTATTTTATCACCAATACATACTCATCATGTCAAAAGGAAAGTGGACTTTGAATATCATACTTAAAGGTACAGTGTTATTTTGACACCACCACATGGCAAAGAATTGTGTTTATTATGCAATGACACTGCAACTGTGCTAAAGTAGTAAATATACATTGACATCACCAGACTAAGCACTCATTACAATATTCTCAACTCATAGGGCAGCTACGGTCTGAAAAATCAGGAAATTTAAATGAAATAGCTCTTTACAAAGTATTTTTTTCTAAAAATATTGACAATAAGGCTTCAACCAAATTAAATTTCTAAGCAACTTTTGTTAGCTAAGCAAGGAAAGCCATTTATCAATGGTAAGTTAAACTTTGATTGCAGGAGCTGAAAAAATGTGTCCAGAAAAAATACATTTAAGATTAGCTTTTCAGTGAGTATAGCTGCTCAAAAAGTTGAGGATGTTGGGAGCAACATCAATAACCAACTGAAAAACAAGGCAAATTATTTTGAATGGTTTTTCTTGGTTTTTGACGAGTCAATAAATGCTACCAATACTGTTTTTTTAATTCAAGGAGTTTGAAGTGACTAAGTTAGCAGTCCCCATGGAACAACTTTATGTGAGAACATTTTCAAAGAAGCTGAGAGAACACCAATTCAGTACAATCTGAAGTGGAATCTGTAAAGATGTGTTACAACTGAGATGGTGGTAAAAATGTACAGAGTGGAAAAAGACAAGTTTATAAAGACTGTGAAAATGTAAGGTGTCTGAAGCCTACGGTCATTCATTATTATATTCATCAGCAAGTACTCTGCAGAAAATATTTAATCTATCATGTTCCTGAACCAGTAACCACTCACTCTGGAGACTTAACCATCATCAGTTTTGTAAATAGCCGTCAAAATATAATCTGAATATCCTGATTTGCCCTACCACACAGCAGTTTCATGACTTATCAGTGGTAGTTTTATAGTGATTTTTTTGGTGCTCAGGGCCAAGACTGAATTTTTTTTTCCAAAAAGAACTGTCCTCAATTACTATTATTAAACACTCAATGGCTTGGGAAATTAGCTTTTGCTGCAGACTTGATGTTTCTTAATGTATTCAACCTAAAATTACAAGGCAAAATAGTGCTTATATATGCTAAACTTAGACCGCATTAAGGTAATTTCAACAATAATGTTTTAATCATAAGTAATGTCAAGCTGCTTTGTACATTTCCTGTGCTGTCAAAGAAATAAGATCTCCATTCTCACACAAATGTGCAGCAGAAACGTTTTCTGAGCTCAAGCTACAGTTACAGCAGTATTTTTTGAAACTCTATGCAGTGCAAAGGAAATTTCCATGCCTCAAAATTAATTTAACTGTGCAACTGCTGAAAGCGACAACTCTGCAATGTAATGATATGCTAAAAGGCAAATATCAAGAGAACAACCTAACAGAATTCTATAAATGCCTTCTAAGGAATGAATATGTTTGATTAAAAGCATATGCTTGTGGACTGATATTAGTCTCTGGCAACACCTATATATGTGCTAAGGTATTTTCAAAGATGAAATATGTAAAACTTCAAGTCAGCATTAATATATGAACACCGGCAAATGATTCTGATGATAAGGAACACTAACTTGGGACTCCAATTAAGTGAAATATTATCCCTCTCAAAAAAGAATGCCATTCTTCTCACTAGTTGATCTGTATTAAAAAGCAAAGTACTCAATTAATATTACAGTTTGAATTTTGTTAATAAAAACTTGGTGAAATTTGATTTCTCTCTTTTTATAGAACACTCTCAATTTTTGCCTTTCGGCTCAGAAAAAAAGCCTAAAATACTTACTATCTGGCCTTTTACGGAAAGTTTGCCAACCTTGCTTTAGGTAATACATAAAATCAGCCCAAAATTCTTAATTATCATTCACTATTTGTATGGCTTTAAGGAAATTACAATACTGGCAGGTTTCCATATATTTGCATTTAATTACACAAATAAAAAGCAATGGTAAAGAATCTAAAATAAGACTCAAAAAAATTTCATTCACTAATCCTTTCCTTTCCCACTGATTCACCTTATTTAAGTTCACATCAACATAATATAAACTTAATTCTATGGACATAAGAAAATGTGATTTATGGAAAAGAGGTAGTCTTGATTGGTGCTAGGATTTAACTCCCCACACATGCCCACACACAACACACGAAGTACCAGAATGCTCATAAGACAATACTAAAGAGAAAATAAAAACCCTCTTTCAGATACAAAAAACGAATGTGCCAAACTCCGCCTCCCTGCTAAGCCTAAACAAATTTTAGTGTAGACATGGGCACACCTAGATCCCTAGTCTATTCTCTTTACATCATCATTCTTAGAACTATTCTATCATTGTTTAAACTAATAAGATGACTATGTCAAGAAAAAGGAAGGGAGGAGACTAACATATTTGGACAAAGTTTCCTACTCTCATTAAAAAAAGGAAAGAAACCAGTTGCTGCTGAGTCAGTTCTGACTCATGGTGACCCCATGGGTGTCAGAGTAAAACTGTACTCCACAGGGTTTTCAACAACTGATTTTTCTGAAGTAGATTGCTAGGCCTTTCTTCCAAGGTACCTCTCTCTGGGTGGACATATTCCCGGCAAAACCAATCCACTTACTTTGCCCCACTCTGCCCTACAATGTACCTTGTGCTTTACTACCCTCATACTTCTGCTCATGCTGTTCCCTCAGCCCCTTCTTAGTCCCTCTCTAAAGACTCTTTAAAGTTTTAAAAAGCAAAGATGTCTTTTGTTTACCAAGCCATGGCCTTTTAATTGCCTCATATGCATTCAAAAGTTGGAAAATGAAAAAGGAAGATAGAAGAACTGATGTGTTCAAACTGTGGTGTTAGCAAAGAATATTGAATATACCATGGACTGCCAGAAAAATGAACAAATCAGTCTTAGAAGAAATACAACCAGTGTTTCTTAGAAGAGAGGATGGTAAAACCTTTGCTTCATTACTCTGAACACATCATCAGGAAAGGCCAATTGCTACAAAAGGACCTCATGTTTGGTAGACAGCCAACAAAAATGAGGGAAACTCTCAATGAAATGGATTAACACAATAGCTGCAACAATGGACTCAAACATAGCAAGGATCATGAAGATGGTGCAGGATGGGGCAAGGTTTTGTTCTGTTATACATAAGGTCACCATGAGTTGGAGCTAACTTGGCAACAACTAGCAACGTTTAACTCAACCTTCAAGGTTCAATGAAATCTCACAGCTTAAGAAGCTATTACTATCCAGATAGCACATTTTCCATCCATTTCTGCATACCGCATTTGTTTGTGGCACTATTAGTGGCACTTCTTGCCTTACATGCTCTTCTATATTTTTGAAGTGCATGTGTCTTTTCTTCCCAAGTAGCTCTCCTTAGGGAAAGACCCAGAATTATAGTCTTTTAAACTCCCTTGCACGTTATGTTTAAATGACAACCAAAATTCACTGAATGAATGAGAATATTGAGTTTATTTCCCTTAATAACCTGTCTAAAGCAGCACTGTCCAATAGAAATAAAATGCAAACTACATATGTAATTTTAATTTTTAAATAGCAACGTTAAGTTTGAAAAAAGGGTGAAGTTAATTCTAAGAATATTTTATTTACCCAACACAATCAAAATATTACCATTTTGACCTGCTACCAGTATAAATTATCAAGATGCCTTATATTCGTTTTTAATACTGTCTTCAAAATCTGATGTGTATTTTATACTTACAGCACAACTCAACTCAGATGCTACATTTTCAACCATTAATGTGAAATGAACTCCTACCAAAACAATTGTGTTTAATGGAAAAATATTTTACACTGCTTCAGTGTTCTATTAAAATTTGATAAAATCAAAAACTCAGTTCCACTAGCCACATTTCAAGTGTCCAATAGCCACACGTGGCTAGTGGCTACCATATTGGACAGAAGAGCTTTAAAGCATTTGTTTGTAAGGTAGAGAAGTCCCACACACGGAGTTCTGAAGTGTTCCCAATATACTGTTTTTGTTCTATAAACCTATTAATTATACGTTCAATTTATGTTCTTAGAAAATAAAGTAATAACGTTGGATACTCTATAAATACACACAGGACAGATAATTCTTCCCTGTGCTCACCAAGGAAGACCCACTCTTGACTTTTTGGAATTTCTGTAATTTCCTACACGTGAACTAGAGACAAAGCATTATATACTTCTATTGAAAACTCTGCCAACACTGTCATTTTAGAGATTTTTTTAATCCTGAACAGCTTCTGCCTGATGAGCTTGGAGGAAGCTCCAAAATTCCATGCAAGAGTAATTTTTATTTTGGTTTAGTTTTTTTAATTCAGAATTTTAACAATAAGACATACTCACAAAGCAACATGTGAACAAATTCAAATTACTATTACTTCCATAATATGCTCCTCTCCTTTCTCTCTACCCTCCTTTTCTATACAGCAAAGAAAATATTTTCCCTACATGATATCCCTACAACACACTTATTTGTTACTTCTAAATTGCAACTGAACTGGCAAGGCTTCATTTAGTAGAACATATGTTGTTTTTGCTAAGGTAGAGGTTTCCATTAAGGAAGTAGTTTGTTCTTGTAGTTGGTTAGGAGACAGGGAGAGAAAAATCCAATTTCCTTCCCTACTTTTGCCCCAAGGCTCCATGCTGTCTGCTGTATTCTACACAGTCCCTGGGTGGCACAATTAGAGGGTTGACTACTAACTGAAAGGTTGGTGGTTGGAATCCACCCAGAAGTACCCTGGAAGAAAGACTAGTGATCTGCTTCTGAAAGGTCACAACTTTAAAAATCCTGTGGAGCACAATTCTACTCCGTACACGTGGGGTCGCCATGATTTGTAATCAACTCAATGGCAACTATTTTTTCTTTTTTTTTTTTGGCGCGGGGAGCGGAGGTCAAGAGATTTTAGCACTGGCAAGGCACCTCCAAACTATAGGGACATTTAAGGAATGAGTTAACCAAAGAGGTCCCCTGAACTTGTGGTAATTCTATTTTGAAAACAAATAATGAATGCAAGCAACATCTTTAAAATGCCTTGTAAAATAATCTTACTCTCACAGACCTAATGAATCTAGTCTCATTTTATGCAGCCCTTCACTATCTAGGAAACCCTGGTGGCGTAGTGGTTAAGTGCTATGGCTGCTAACCAAGAGATCGGCAGTTCAAATCCTGCAGGCGCTCCTTGGAAACTCTATGGGGCAGTTCTACTCTGTCCTATAGGGTCGCTATGAGTCCCAATCGACTCAATGGCAGTGGGTTTGGCAGTGGGTTCACTATCTAAGTGGTATAAATGAAGAAATGTAATAAATCTAAACCACGAGTTCTTCTCCTGGTAGATGTAATGCTAGTATTGTAAGATAAGTGAAAATGAGTATTTTAAAGGTTAAAGCATACCAGATACCAAGGGATCACAGTCCAAATAACCTCTTTTGGTATGAAAATATTAAGGACAAAATGTTAATATTATGTATAAAATATTAGGGTCTCCAGATTCTACGCTATGATGAATAACACTGCGGTAGATTTCCAGTTTAACTATTACAAGGAAAAAAAAGACTCCCCACACACCTCTGACCTCCTTCAATGTCATTATGAAAGAAAAAAATCTTAAATCTACTTAGTTATTTTACTCTCAATTATAATATTCATGTAGCATAAGTCAGAAGTTTTGGATTATGATTAACATCAGCCACTTTTAAACTTAAATGTTTCTAAGAAAAGCCTATCAATAAAAAACAATCTAAGAGAACATATAATTGCTCTTAAATAACTCAGGCCTCTCCCTAGTTATATGCAATACTCACCATCCTATATTTATACAGACCTTTCACCTATATTTAAGCCTCACAACAATCCTATTAAGTAGGAATCCCCACCTCTACTTTACAGATGAGAAACAAGCAAAGAGAGGAAGTGATTTACCAAGTCCATGTGGCTCATAAGAGGAAAAAGCCAGTAATTAAATACAGGTCTCCTGATTCCAAATCTAGTGAACTAGCCACTAAACTACAATTGCCTCCTAATATAATATAACCCAAGACTATATACTTTAAAATACATTCCTTCAACACCAATAGGCACGTCTGAACTATTCAACCTCACTATGAGCTTTTTGGAGCCCTGGTGGCACAGTGGTTAAGAGTTCAGGCTGCTAACCAAAAGGCTGGCACTTCAAATTCACCAGCTGCTCCTTCTAAACCCTCTGGGGCAGCTCTACTTTGTCCCATAAGGTCACGATCGGTCAGAATCGACGCGACAGCAACGATTTTAACGGGTATGAGCTTTTTGTATCATGCTCACTCCTTTTACGAAAACTTCCAAAATGGCACAAACACCTTTTATAAGCAGGATGAATCCATGAGGACTTATTTTTAAATGTCAACTCAATATAAAAAAAAAATACAGTCACCCCTTGAAGAAACAATGTATTGTATTAGCCTCATTTCTCTGAGTACTACGTGCCAGTATATCCAAATCCATTCCTGAAAGCAAGCAGCCAAATTAGAAATTCTGCCCAGTTGTTTCTGGGGAAGAAAAACCAGTAAAAACACTTGAGATTTAATTATAATTAGGTAATTTAAAACACAGATTTTAATCACCTTGAGAATTTAAAAGCATTGTTAGTGATCTTCATTTCTTACAGTCACTATCATGTTAATATAAATTATGCACACTGCAAATGTTTTGACCACTGCTAAAAGCAGTATTACATTTAATTCTCCTGATCCATGTATGGAAACCCCGGTGGCATAGTGGTTAAGTGCTACAGCTGCTAACCAAAGGCTTGGCAGTTCGAATCCACCAGGCGCTCCTTGGAAACTCTATGGGGCAGTTCTACCCTGTTCTATAGGGTCACTATGAGTCAGAATCGAATGGATGGCACTGGGTTGGGTTTGGTGTTTGGTTTAATCCATGTATGTCAATCTTTTAAAAATGTAATTTTGTTATGGGATTATAGCAAGTCACTTAAAATACTATTGCTCAATATTAATGGTTCAGGCCACCTGGTGCTAAGTATAAGCATGCATATTAATTATATTTGATGGACACACTGCATCATAGACCCAATTAGGGAGGCATAAAGCATCAGCATAGACTGTTAATAAAACCGACTTTATAAAACTGAATTCTAAAACATCATATCAAATGCTTGTGTGTATCTATTTAAAAAATAAGCAAAAACTCTACTACAAAAAGACAACCCAATTAAAAAATGGGCAAAGGATATGAACAGACACTTCACTAAAGAAGACATTCAGGTAGCTAACAGGTACAGGAGGAAATGCTCACAATCATTAGCCATTGGAAAAATGCAAGTGAAAACTACAATGAGATTCCATCTTATTCCAACAAGGCTGGCATTAACCCAAAAAAAACAAAATAATAAATATTGGAGAGATTGTGGAGAGACTGGAACACTTATACACTGCTGGTGGGAATGTAAAATGGTATAACCACTTTGGAAATTGCTTTGGCGCTTCCTTAAAAAACTAGAAATACCATACGATCCAGCAATCCCACTCCTTGGAATATATCCCAGAGAAATAAGAGCCTTTATATGAACAGATATATGCACACCCATGTTCACTGCAGCACTGTTTACAACAGCAAAAAGATGGAAGCAACCAAGGTGCCCATCAACGGATGAATGGATAAATTATGGTATATTCAACACAATGGAATACTACGCATCGATAAAGAACAGTGATGAATCTGTGAAACATTTCATACTACGGAGGAATCTGGAACGCATTACGCTGAGTGAAATTAGTCAGTTGCAAAAGGATAAATAGTGTATGAGACCACTATAAGAACTCGAGAAATAGTTTAAACACAGAAGAATACATTCTTTGATGGTTACAAGAGTGGGGAGGGAGGGAAAGGGGTTTTCACTGATTAGATAGTAGATAAGAACTACTTTTTTTTTTTTTTTGCAAGTGAAGGGAAAGACCACACACAACACAGGAGAGGTCAGCACAACTGGACTAAACCAAAAGTAAAGAAGTTTCCTGAATAAACTGAACACTTTGAAGGCCAGCATGGCAGGGGTGGGGGTTTGGGGACCATGGTTTCAGGGGAACCCTAGGTCAATTGGCATAATAAAATCTAGTAAGAAAACATTCTGCATCCCACTTTGGAGAGTGGCGTCTAGCTAGCAAGCGGCCATCTAAGATGCATCAATTGGTTTCAACCCACTTTTGGCAAAGGAGAATAAAGAACATCAAAGACAATGTAATTATGAGCCCAAGAGACAGAAAGGGCCACATAAACCAGAGACTACATCGGCCTGAGACCAGAAGAACTAGATGGTGCCCGGCTACAACCGATGACTGCCCTGAGAGGGAACACAACAGAGAACCCCTAAGGGAGCAGGTGAGCAGTAGGATGCAGACCTCAAATGCTCGTAAAAAGACCAGACTTAATGGCTGCACTGAGACTAGACGGACCCCAGGGGGTCATGGTCCCCAGACCTTCTGTTAGCCCAAGACTGGAACTATTCCCAAAGCCAACTCTTCAGACAGGTATTCGACTGGACTATGGGATAGAAAATGATACCGGTGAAGAGTGAGCTTCTTGGATCAAGCAGACACATGAGACTATGTGGGAAGCTCCTGTCTGGAGGGGAGATGAGAGGGCAGAGGGGGTTAGAAGCTCTTAGAATGGACACAAAAATAGAGAGTGGAGGGAAGGAGTGTGCTGTCTCATTAGAGTGAGAGCAACTAGGAGTATACAGCAAGGTGTACATAAATTTTTATACGAGAGACTGACTTGATTTATAAACTTTCACTTAAAGCACAATAAACATTAAAAAAAGTCACATGTATTAAATACGGAAGAAATAACCTCTTTAGGCAAAAAAAAAGGGAGAAGGAGTAAAGAATCAAGGTAACATCAACCAACCACTCAAGCATCCTGTCCATTTTCAACTTTCACATATGTTCATCCAAGCTTCAAACTCAATGTTCTAAAGCAGAACATGTCAATTAAAAAAAAAAATCATAGATTCAATATAAAAATGTTACACTAAAAAGAGGACAAACACCTGTTTACAATAGAGCTTCTTTAAGAACCTCCTAAAGGAGATAAGAATTAATGTCATTCGATCCTTGTCAATAAAGCAAAGAAAACTGTTAGCTCAACAATATCGTCATCAAAATAAAAAGTACTTAATACAGTTTAAAAAAGTTAAATCACAAAGAACTGCTGAATTTGAGGTCAGCATATAAAATACTATCATATATGTAGACACCAGAAGTGTTGGATTCTTCAAATATGGAATGTTTAAAATTTTTGGCATTTGTTGCATAAAGACAAAAGTTTATTAGTGGTTACCAGGGGCTGAGGGGAAGAGAAATATAGAGTTATCACTTAAGGCGGTACTGAGTTTTTCTCTAGGGGGATGAAAAACATTTGACCATGGATAGTGGTGATGGTAGCACAATATGGTTAATGTAATTAATGTCACTTAAAAATGGATATCTTGTTATATATAATTTACCACAATAAAAAAATGACTGATGAACAACATGCATGAACTCTGAGATCATGCTAAGCGAAACAAATCAATCAGAAGAGACCACATATTTTACGATTCCATTTAAATAAAATGTCCAGAATAGGCAAATCTATGGAAAGTAGATTAGTGGTTGTTTAGGTTTGGTGTGCTGGAGGAAGCAGGAGGTGGCTGCTAAAGGGTTCAGGTTTTCTTTTGGGGATGATGAAAGTGTTCTAAAGTTGATTGTGGTGATGGTTGCACAACTCTATAAATATGCTAAAAACCACTGAATGATACAGCTTAATGGGTAAACTGTAATTACATCTCAATCTAGTTGTTACCAAAAAAAAAGATGGCATTTTCAACAAATAAAAGTTTGATAACAACCAGATAGCTTTTTAACTCCATACATGGGTTAAAAAAAAAAAAAAAAAACCACTGCCGTCGAATCGTGGAATTCAGCTCTGTGAAAAAGAAAAAACAGGAAGTATTGGGTTCTACTCTTGGCCATAACATTAAACAGCTATGTCAATTTGGGCAATTCACTCAACAACCCCTTATGCCTTAGGAGCTCCATCAATATTAGAGGATAGGATTAAATCATCTACAAGGTATCTTCCAGTTCTATTGAATCTGTGACTGTGAATAAGATATAATCCAGGTCACATTACAGTATTACATATGAAAAATAAAGTTTAAGAAACAAAATGAAAAAATAGGATGTAAACTTAGAAGATGTGATTTTCTTTTCTCACTGCCATTTCTTTCATTATGTACTATATCTCCTTTTTCCTGCCTATCTTATCTTTTTTAGAAGAAAAATATACAACATTCTTCTTTAAAAAAAAAAAAAACAGGGCAGGGTTGCTGTTACACTGCCTTTCCTTACTGTATAAGATATCTCTCACCAATCACACAGGATGCTACCAAAGCATCCACCACTGCTGATGCTATTTTAACAATAAGAGATTAGCCTCGCTTATAATTCTTCTATCTTTACCACTTAGAAGGGGACAAAAAAAAAAGGCTCAGAAATAGTCCTCAGGGGTGTAATCTCTTGGCAGGAGATCTACTTACTTACAGCTAAAAAATACTACAACCTCCAAAACAGTTAAAAACAAAGGCGTATTAAGGATGTCAACAAATGAAAAGACAGAAAACCATGCATGCCAAATGCTGCCAATTAATAGAATCAAGTTAGTATAAAAAAGGAAACCATTATGATGACATTTCATCTCACTCATGTACTTTAATTTTGACTGTGGATTTAATCTTCAATTACTCACTTCATATTCTTTTATTATTGAGCTACATCACTAAATTAGAATTATCCACTAACTCAATTTTGACTTACTTCTCTCATCATTCCCAAGAAGTACAAAAAGACTCAAAAATCCGAAAGGTTCATGTGTTTATAAAAGCAAAATACCAAACCAAACTCGCTGCCGTCGAGTTGATTCCAACTCATAGAGACCCTCTGGTACAGAGCAGAATTGCTACGTAGGGTTTTCAAGGAGTGGCTGGTGGATTTGAACTGCGGGCCTTTTGGTTAGCAGCCATAGCTTTTAACCACTGCACCACCAGGGCTCCAAAAGCAAAATGGTTAATGTAAAATCACTAATTACTAGCAATGTTAGTGTTCACCAATTACTAAACTACACTATTTTAAGGAGTAAGAGTTTTCCATAAAAAAATAGCTTCTGTAAAAAGAGTGAAGCCAATTTTAAAAAATAAAACCACTTGACCAGAAATTACTAGCAATGTGTTCACCAATTACCAAACTACACTATTTTAAGGACATAAGAGTTTCCCATCAAAAAATAACTTTCGTTAAGAGTGAAGCCAATTTGAAAAAGTAAAACCACTTGACCAAAAACACGTATCTTTGACAATGTTGTATCATTTGAGGAAAACAGTTTTGTATTTAAGTTCAACCATACTGACAGTTCTTCTTGAACCAGTGTTCCTATAAAGAAGTGTTATCATAA
Source organism: Elephas maximus indicus (assembly GCF_024166365.1). Taxonomy (NCBI): domain Eukaryota; kingdom Metazoa; phylum Chordata; class Mammalia; order Proboscidea; family Elephantidae; genus Elephas; species Elephas maximus. The sequence continues at coordinate 93,459,557 of NC_064846.1, read as the reverse complement.
GTGGTCATACATCCCTGGTTTGTGCAGAACAGTAATGGTTTATACCTGTTACCCTGGAGTAATTATTAATATGACCCCCTTTCACACTCAAAAATGTCCATACGGATAATTTATAAGGTCACCTTAGTTACAAGTAACACCGAAGGGAACTTTGATCAATAAAAAATGAAAACCGTAGAAATGTGAACTACTTTCCTTCTATAGTCAAATGGAGATCAAGAGGAAAGGGACATTCTTCATTCCAGAAAAAATTTAAAATACTGTAACACAATTATTTCCTTCCCCCCACGGAAAAGTATCATGCTAACCACCAAGTACCGTTACAATGTAAAAAGTTAAGCCCAATTTTTAGTTGCAAAATTGTTGCAAGAGGTCCAAGAATCTATATAGACACCAAATGCTGTCTACACTTTACTCACACATGCATACGTAGGTACTATTATGACACAGTCACTGCAACATGGGGCTCTAACATAGCAACAATTGTAAGGGTGGCACAGGACTGGGACAGTGATTCGTTATGTCGTACACAGGGCTGCTATGAGTTGGAACTGACTCGACAGCACCTAACAACATTATGACTAATGAAATTAAAACTTGGGTCGGAGCACTAAAATATGAGAAAATATATAGCAAAAACATCAGCTACGTATCTCAGGAGGAAAACCACACATTCAAAAGTGTATTCTCAAACTGTTCAAAATTGCCAAGTCTTTTATATTAAATACCTCAACTGATGAAAGGAAAAATAAACTGCTTGTTTACCTGGGAAACTTCCACATTCAAAGAAACAATGAGGGAAAAAATGGACACAGAAGTATTATACTGCTTTCTCACACTGGTTATCAAAACTTCAAGGGATTATGTAAACTGGATAATTTTTTAAATCGATGGGTCATAAGGGTCTGGATCTTTGTGTTACACAGAAATGTTAAGGAACTGGACTTACAAAAGAAAAACATGTCCCCATCTTAGGCAATGGCTCAAAATTCTAGTACCTCATTGGTCTGGGTTTGACAGAAGACTTTTCACTTTCTAATTGTTAACCACTCTATGGTCAATCAAGGGACCAAAAGGCTAGTCAGTGATTTGCACTAATTTTCCAAACCACAAGTGCTAAGGAAAATGTAATGTACATATTATAATTCTATAAATGCAGATGTCCCATTTGACCTACTGTATTTTAAGGCCTCCCATGTTCACTAATCTGAGAGAATATCCATCCATCCAGCCTACCAAATCTAGATACCATTTGATTATTAAGCCATTTCTTAAAACCAGTTCTGATTTTAAATTAAGTTTATCAAATTATATCAAGAGTACTAATGGCTGAAAGAGGAACTGTAAAAGACAAAAAAAGGGTGGAGGGATAATTGCTAGATCGGTCTCACTTGTTTCATAAAGATTTTAAGTGTTAACAAAAGTTTTTGATGCAACATAACCTACAGATTTATTACAATCTTTGTAATTTCATTTCTATTGTATTCCCTATCTAATAAGAGAACAACCAAATCTAGAGGCATTAAAGTTTAGGGACTTCAGCATCAGACAGACCTGAGTTAAAATGTGGGGCCACCATTTACTTATTAGCTATTTAACTGAGGACAAATTACTTAACCTTTTCTGAGTCTGTTTTCTCTACAGAACCGTTAATATACTCATGTGGCTTTAAGGATTATATAATAATACATGCAAAGCACAGGGCCTAGAACATAACCATCCAATAAAAGCTAGATATGAACGCAGGCTTGGAACAATCCAGGTTTCCACCTGTTGTCCAGGCATAATTATTAATAATGTCCCTTTTGCTCTTTAAAGTGTCCTGGTTAGGGCAATAAACTATGTGGTTACCTTAACCATGATGATGATGATGAAAATAATTAGTACTAATTAGATTATACATTATGACTTTTTGTATCTTGAAGAGAAAAAAAATCAAGCACCACACAAAAATAAGATTATATTCCTGTAAGATAGTCTACTGATAATTCATTTATTCAATGAACACTTAAAACACTATTTTATTTATTCATACCCATCTCATTTCAGCAATGACTTAGGCAGCAATTTTCCTTTTGGTCTTTCTGTACTATACAAACTTCAGACATTATTTAAAAAAGGGAAAAAAAATCACAGATAAAGCAATGGTGATTTCCAGCTACACAGAACATTACCCTTTGAATTCCCAGTGAAAAGTACCCCTTCTCATCATGAAGAATGCCCAACACCAACTAACATATATCAATGAGCCCATCCAATTACAGGGCCTACAAAACATAACAATAAATATTTTTAAACATGCATTCTACACATAAATCATCAGGAGACGCAACAAAAAATAAATTACCTGACTGTTATGACATAGTATTGAAATACAATAAACTGGATTTTAGTTTTCTTCACTCTCTGCTCTAGAAAAAAAAAGAATCCATTATTCTTCCTCTTTTATAAGATACACATTTTCTTTGTAATAGACACATCCTAAAAAAAATACACATACCTATGCATTTTAGTTACAAATACACCATAACCCAACCTAATTCAATATTAGTATTGGGATATCTGGGTAGACTCAGAAGGTCAGAGGGAACCAGGAGTTAGACTTAAGATTGCCCTTAAAGGCTGAGAGTCCATATACCTTTTAACACAAGCTTGCTTAAAATATGCCTTTCCTTATCAGACCAGTAATTATTTGCAGATTCAGATAGTCACTTTCAAGGACTTACTCAGGACATTACACTAGCCTAAGGTAGGAACTAAAGTATTAAAAATAATACTTTATTTTCAGGACATCTTAGGCTAAAGAATGTTTGAAAACGTTTTCTCAATCACTGAAGAGTGTCCTAAAACCATATTTTTAAAAAGGTTTAGACTGGTCTTCCTGGGTATTTAATCTATTTTTACAATTTAGAAAACTGTCTTTTGGCGGGGGGGGGGGCTATAATTATGCTTGCCTGCTCTCAAGTCATCCAGGACAGAGGGATAATATGAGTTATTTTGTCTTTAATCATGAAGCGTCAAAGAAAGATTTGTGTAGTTCGTTTAGTATTTCTCCCTCACTTCAATCATCCAAAACCACAGCGGTTAACTCTAATTCAGGAAATGTGGGCTTCTTATTTCCAGAAAAAAAAAAAAGATATATATTATATATATATACACATACAGTGGGGCCTTGCAAACGGTGGATGACATTCTGATGTAATAACAAGCAAGGCCCTGCTAGGCCTCAGATTCCCGGGCTAACCTGTGGAATAAGTACGGTGAAACTGTCTAGGGAAGGAACGTGGCTGTCTCCTCCATCTTGAAATTAATCAGCATAAGGGAAAAAGGGACTGAGTATTCAGGAAGCAGAAGCCCAACCGGTTAATACTAGTTAGTAAGCTATGGCGTACGTGGCAGGTACCGCCCGCAGAAGACGAGACCCTTTGGCCTTTTTTTTTTTTTAATGGGGAGGGGTTGGGTTGTTGGCGGACTGAACGGAAATTAACTTAAAATAATTTGTCCCAATTCCTACCCCAACCTAGGGAAAAACAACAAACACGCAACGGCTTTTCCCTCCCTTTTGGGGGATCCTTCCAGTGATTTCAGGCAAAGGACACGCCAGGGTTTTCAATTCGAACAAGGAAGTAAGCTACATTTGCCCCAGATCCTAAGGGAAGATGTCATCGTGACCCCAGGGGGCGCTTAATGGGCAGTGTCCTACAGGAAAGCTCAACATGGGGTTTTGAAAAATGTAAATCCTGGGAAATCTAAAGATCCAAGAGTTCCCAGTATCTGAGAGCGGCCTGATTTTTTTTTTCCTTTTCCCATACCCAAGCCGGCCATGTAGAGGGCGGAGAGGTGAGGGGAAGCCTCTAGAGAAGAGAAAGGAGAAAAACCTGGGATGATAAAAGATTCTCACGCCTGAGGTCAACACTCGGAAACTGCCGGCCCCAAATTCCTAAGACTTTGGAGGGTCCCGGCTGCGGCACGCGCGGCCACCAAGAGGAAGTACTACCCACCTCCTTCCCCTTCTTCAAAGCACCCATCGACTATACCACTCAACTAAAATGGCAGCGGCGACTACGCCACGAAGCCCCCCGCAGGAACGGGCCCTGGGGTTCGGAGGCGGCACTGAGCTTCTATCACGACGCACCACTCAGGCCATTTTGAGAAAACGCGGCAGCAGTAGCTCCGCGGTCTTCCTCTTGCTCTACATCCATTTCTCACGGGATTCCCAAGTCTTCACTTACTCGGTTTTAGTGTCAGGATCCGACTCGGTCGGTTCGGCCTCCGCCGCCTAGGCTCCTTGCACCTCCCCTACCGCCGCTCTCAATCCCGCCTCCGATGAGTCGCTGGTTGAGACCCGCCTCTAGCCCAGCGCCTGCTCGGAGACGTTGCTCAGGCAGCCATTATCTTCCCCATTGTTACCAAGCAGCGACAGGAAACGACTGCCCACAACAGGAAGTGATGATGAAGCGTCCTACTCTGAGCCCCACTCCCAGCCTGTTAGCCAATCCCGGTCGATTCCTCGAAAATGCTTGGCGGGAGGAGGAGGGGGACCGCGGACGACGCGGCAAGGCAGGCCAAGGTTTGGAAAAGGAAAGCTGCTGTGACGCCCACATTGTGACAGGCCCCACCCTCCTCCGCCATTTTGAATTGTGGCTAGAAATTCGAGTCTGAGAATTGTGGGAACCTTCGCTTTCCCATTTTGGAAACTGAAGAACGTCACAATAAAGCCTTTCTGAGAGAATGAAACGTGATACTAGTCTAACCTAACATCAATTCATACAAATAGTCCAGACCAGTTCATACAGTATCTCACCTTTTATTATACATACTTATTGAGTGCCAGCTGTATGCCAAGCACTGTTGTAGGTGCTGAGGATACAGCAGAAATTAAAACCGACCAAAACCCCAGTTCTCATGGATCTTAATATTCTACTGGGGGGCAATAATAATAATAAATAACTAGATAAATAAATACAATGTTAAAAAACCAAACCCGTTGTGATCCGGTCAATTCCAACTCATAGCGACCCTACAGACAGAGAACTGGCTCAAGTGTGTCCAAGGAGCAGCTGGTGGATTCAAACTGCCTACCTTTTAGTTAGCAGCCAAGCTCCAGGGAGGAAAGAAAAAAAAAAGTGGGCAAGGGGGATAGGAGAGTGCCTGGTAGGGGCAAATAGGGGTTACAATTTAAAGAATGGTGAAGAAGTGGCCACTCCCAGAAGGTAACTCTGAAATATTCGAAAGAGGGCGGTGTTTGGAAATGGATGGGAAAATCTGATAAAGTTGGAATTTGTAAAACGACGGTTAGGGAAAGCCTTTCAGAGATAGCAATGCCTCAAGCCAGTTAGGGAACTAGCCACACAACATTCAATTACCATTTTCACAGTTCAAGGAAATCAACTTTACCCAAATTTTTAGGGTGGTGCTGCGTTTCTTTTTTCACCTTTTCCTCTTTTCCGTGTTTTCAGGTAACATTCCAGCTACACTGGCTTTTTTTACTAGACTTCCAACAAACTAAACTTGTTCACACCTCATCAATTTTACATGGGCTGGAATATTTTCCCTTCTTAACTTTGCTCCCATCATCCAGGCCTCTTGTTACCTCCCCAGAGATGCCTTCTCTAACTTCCCTATTTAAAATACTTTCCCCCATCCCCTTACCTACTACATTTTCTCTAAAGCACTTAATTTGAAAGTATATTATTTATTTGTTTACCCCTCCTTTTTGAAAGCAACAAACTTGTTTGTTATGTTCACTGTTGTATCCCCAGCAAGCTCATACTAGGCTCTTAAACATTTTTTGAGAGAATACCCACCCACTCCTCAACATGCTGGCCATTTCATCGACATGGAATTTAAATAGAGTATTTCACTGCAAGCAATTAAAACGAGATCCCTCATACCTGCTCAACTTCCCAGCAGGCTTGGTATTTTAATGTTCGACAGTATGTGTATGTGATTTAGGTGCTGTGTCTCTACTCAGTTTTTGTCTGATTTTACATAATCATGTGCTAGAATGTACATGTACTACTAGAACCTTTACCTAAAACATGTAAAATGAATTAATTCTTCAGTGGCCTGCAACTGCTATTAAGTGCGATATTGAGATTATGGCAATAACAGATAAAACACAGTTTTAAAAATATTCACTCATTCAATAAGTATTTATCAAGCACCATATTTCTTCCAGTCATTGTGTTACACACACTGTGGCTGCAACAATGGGTTCAAACATAGCAAAGATTGTGAGGATGGCCGTGTTTCATTTTGTTCTTGGAACTGACTCCAGGGCACCTAACAATGCAGTATAGCATTCCAGAGAGTGCGGGGTGAGGGAGGAGGAGCAGAGAGCTAGACAATGAACAAGTAAACAAATGAGCAAGAATAATTATAGGTAGCTTTATAGGGTCACTCTGAGTCAGAATGGACTGGACAGCAGGGGATTAGGAACCTTAGGGGGCAGTGAGTTTATGTTAATGGAGGAGGAACAATTAAAAAAAGGAGAGTGAGGATGGTTGCACAACTCCAAGAATGTAGTCAATGTCACTGAGTCTTACATGTAGAAACACTTGAATTGGTGTACATTTTGCTGTGTATACTCTCAACAATAGCAAAATAAAACTTAAAAGAAAAAAAATAATAATTACAGGTTGTAATAAGTGCTATGAAGGAAATAAAACAGGGTGATCTGAGAGAATAACTGGGGGAGACCATTTAATGTGTATGTATATAATTTTCTGAGGAAAGAAATAGTTTCAAAACAACTGTTTTGTGCCATATTTTAAGGTAATGCCCATTAGCCACTCCTTGACATATTCTTGAGGCAAATGTGGCTCTATGTCAAATATAAAATCATAGAAGAAGTAGAAGAAAACATAGTTGACTATTTCTATAATCTTGGGTTGCAGAAGGACTTTCTAAACATGGCACAAAATCCATAAAGATAAAAACTGATAAATATGACTTCATATTTATAAAAGAAAAACTTCTGGATGTCAAAACACAAGTTCAGTAAAGTTAAAAGTTAAGTGACAAACCGAGAAAAATAATTTCAACAGGACATATAACAAAGGATTAATATCCTTAGTTTATAATAAAATTAAAAGGCAAATGACAAACTCAAAAATAATTGCAACATATATGATAAGCATGATAAACACATATGGCTAATATCACTAGTCTATAAAGAATTGTAAATTGATATTTTTTAATTAATTAATTTATTTTGCTTTAAGTGAAAGTTTACCAATCAAGTCAGTCTCTCATACAAAAAGTTATACACACCTTGCTATGTACTCCTAGCTGCTCCCCCCGCAATGAGATAGCACATTCCTCCTCTTCACGCCATATTCCAGGTGTTCATTCAACCAGCTCCTGTCCCCCTCTTCCTTCTCATCTCACCTCCAGACAGGAGTTGCCCACAGAGTCTCATGTGTCTACCTGAGCCAAGAAGCTCACTCCTCACCAGTATCATTATCTATCTTATAGTCCAGTCCAATACCTATCTGAAGAGTTGCCTTCAGGAATGGTTCCAATCCCGGGCTAACAAAGGATCTGGAGACCATGACCTCCAGGGTCCCTCTAGTCTCAGTCAGACCATTAAGCCTGGTCTTTTTACGAGAATTTGGGGTCTGCATCCCACTGTTCTCCTGCTCCCTCAGGGATTCTCTGTTGTGTTCGCTGTTAGGGCAGTGATCGGTGGTAGCCAGGCACCATGTAGCTCTTCCGGTCTCAGGCTGATGTAGTCTCTGGTTTATGTGGCCCTTTCTGTTTACCATATGTCTTTGGTGTTCATCATTCTCCTTTGCTCCAGGTTGGTTGATACCAACTGATGGCTCTTAGATGGCCACTTGCTAGTGTTTAAGACCCCAGATGCCTCTCTCCAAAGTGGGATGCAGAACATTTTCTTAATATATTTTGGTATGCCAATAAATTGATTTTTTTAAGAAGATAAATGCTCCAATTTAAAAATGAGCAAAGGACATGAATGGGCAACTCAAAAAGGGAGGAAACACTTGGCTGGCAAGCATATGCAAATATGTTCAACCTCACTAGCAATCAAAAATAAAAATAAAAACATTGATTTTTTTGCATATTAGAACATCCAAGATTAAAAAGATTGATAATCCTAGGTGTTGATGAAATCCTATGAAATGGGCATACTTGTACACTAGTGGTAGAAGTACAAATTGACAAAACTTTTTCTTAGGCAATTTGGCAATGTTTATCAAGAGCCTCACTATATGCATACTGTTTGACCAGCAAGTCCACATACAGGAATTTCATTTAAGGAAAGAAGTGGACAAGTTTGCAAAGATGTATGTAATGAATGTACAAAGATGTTAATCATCGCGTGGTTTATATTGAAAGATCAGAAAAAAATAACTATTCAACAATGGAGAATTAAATACTTTATAGTACATCTACATAATGGTCTCCCATGTAGCGATTAAAAATGAGTAGCTAGATATGGAAATATGTTCAGGTTATATTTTTAATGAAAAAAGCAATTTACAAAATAGCATGTATGACTACATTTTTATATTAACAAGATATGTATAAAATGCGTAGAAAAAAATCTAGATAAGGCACCTGTGGCAGGATTATTGGTCATTGTAACTTTATTCTTTACCCCTTTCTGTATTGTCTTGAATATTTTACAATGTGTATGTAATACTTGATATTCAGGGAGGGGGGAGGGAAGCCATTTTCATTTCGAAAGAAAAGTCTGTTTGAATCTAAAAGAAAAAAATATCTCCCTTACCCACTTATTCCTTCAATGTTTCATCCCACTATTTCTTTTATCTCCTTTTTCTTCTTAGAAGCATGGACTTGCTTACTTCCAATATCTAGGAAATGACTCATTTCTTCTCAAAGCAGTTTACCTCATGATGGCATTCAGTGCCACCCTAGAATCAACTGCAGCAACTACGGAATACTTCTCATTCAGTTTCCATTTAATCTATTGCATTTCCCTCCCATGTGCTTTTTTCATATTTGTGACTACCTTCAAGTGATTTTTACCTTTCTTGGTCAAATGGCCCTTAATAGGGAAAATAATAATAATCCCCCAACTTTCCTTCTGGTTATGTATTCAACAAAATTTATTGATCACCTACCATGTGCCAGTCACTGTTTTGGTCTCTGGGGGTATATCAAGTAGACCACAGACAAGAAGACAGACATTGAATACATACTTATAAATGCAATGAACATTACAAAGGAGACATGTGGGTGCAATGGGGGGGTATATAAAAGGAACATTTAATGTAGCAAAGTTGCAATTTTTAGCCGAGGCCTGAAGGAAAATGATGGTTAGGGAAGGAAGCAAGATGAAGAAGGGACCCTGGGAGAGGGACTTGCTTTATACATATACCCCGGGGTGAGAAAGCGGAGCCTGGGGAAACTAAAAAATAGCTAATTTTCTCTAACAAATTACTGTATTTTGTTTTCCTCATAGCACTTGTCACTTTGGAATTTAACATGTCTATTTGTTTTTTTTTGTATATTGATTTTATTTATATGCTTATATCTATCAGTCTTATCACTGGACCCCCTCACCTCTCACAGTGTAAGCTCTGTAGGAACAGAGGCCTTGCCCCACCCCTTCATCACTGTATTTTCTGAGCCTAAAACACATAATAGGTGTTCAATAAATACTTTTTGGATAAATCAATAAATTAGCTTGTAGTTGACATTAGAGACTTTGGATCTTATCCTAAAAGCAATGGGAAGTTGGTGAAGAGTTTTTTTGTTTTTATAATTTTTATTGTGCTTTAAGTGAAAGTTTACAAATCAAGTCAGTCTCACACACAAAAACCCATATACACCTTGCTACACACTCCAAATTACTCTCCCTTAATGAGACAGCCCACTCTCTCCCTCTACTCTCTTTTCATGTCCATTTCGCCAGCTTCTAACCCCCTCGACCCTCTCATCTCCACTCCAGGCAGGAGATGCCAACATAGTCTCAAGTGTCCACCTGCTCCAAGAAGCCCACTCCTCACCAGCATCCCTCTCCAACCCATTGTCTGGTCCAATCCATATCTGAAGAGTTGGCTTCGGGAATGGTTCCTGTCCTGGGCCAACAGAAGGTCTGGGGGCCATGACCACTGGGGTCCTTCCAGTCTCAGTCAGACCATTAAGTCTGGCCTTATGAGAGTTTGGGGTCAGCATCCCACTGCTCTCCTCCTCCCTCAGGGGTTCTCTGTTGTGTTCCCTGTCAGGACAGTCATCAGTTGTAGCTGGGCACCATCTAGTTCTTCTGGTCTCAGGATGATGTCGTCTCTGATTCATGTGGCCCTTTCTGTCTCTTGGGCTCGTAATCGCCTTGTGTCCTTGGTGTTCTTCATTCTCCTTTGATCCAGGTGGGTTGAGACCAATTGATGCATGTTAGATGGCTGCTTGCTAGTGTTTAAGACCCCAGAGGCCACTTGTTGAAGAGTTTTTGTTATTGTTGTTCTTGTTGTTGAAGAGTTTTAAAAAGAGGAGCCATATGATCTGATTAAAGTTTGTTTTATTTTTTTAAGATCTTTATGAGTGTTATGTACTTGAGACTGTACTTTCCTTTACAGTAGATAAACTTACTGTTTTAAAATTCTAATACTCTAACCTTTAAGAAACGCAACTGGTTTTGTTTTAAAAAATGACACAAAATTATTTATTTAGTTTAGATACTGGCTCCAATGTCTAAACTTTTTATTGTTTGAATAAGAATCACTGGCCAAAATCAATTTAACTAGATAACCAATGTCTGCTTCCATGCTTCCATTTTGCCACAGTTTACTACTTTAGGGTTTCACAACAATATTCAAGTTTTGAATGAATTCTGAATGATTTCTTCAGTTTGCCCTGAGGAAGTGGATAGCAAGATGGAAAGAGAAAAGTGGAAGAGTCAGTGATTCATTCCTTCACTTAGTTAAATCATTCATTCAACACTTATTTATTATATGCCATGGTAGTGTGCTAGGCCCTGGGGCTATAGATATAAAAGCTACACAGTAGTCTCTTTCCTGAGGAAGTTCACCATCCAGGAGAAGAGAGGCATCTGGGAGGATGTAGTTTAATTTTCAATCATTTGTGAAGTAAGATATGTTCTGACCTGAACTCACAAAAGAGTTCCAATGTAAAGGCCTAGAAAACACTCATCTGGGGGGGACGGGGCGCTTAGAAAACTTGTATATAAATATATGGATAAATAGATGCCAAATTATTAACAGTGGTTACATTATACATTTTTCATAATGTTTGATTATTTTTAGCAATAAATTTACACTGCAATAAGAAAAGCAGATTTAAAAAATAAACCAAAATAGCACATAAGTAGTGTGCTGGGGTTTGCCTGTTTCTACTCTCTGCTAGGTAACACTCTTTAGGAAGTCAATCACAAGTTTTTATTTGTAGGATGTTATAAAAAAAAAAATTTTTTTTTCTTTTTTTTTTTATAGATTTTAAAAATAAATGAAAGATTAGGGAGTGAAACACACAAAGCACAATAGCAAAGCCCCTTTAGTTTTACCATTAGTAGGTTTTTTAACCTAAAAGCCTTAAGAACAGCATCTTCTGTACCCACCTTGTTGTTGTTGTTAGTTGCTGAGGAGTCTATTAGGCATGCAGAAAAGATCACAATTGTCTACATTTCTTAGCAGCACAATGCCATGTTTATACTAGCATCGTTATTAAAAACATTTTAGTTGCTCCAGAACTCAGTTTCTCTCTTTGAAAAACATATATAGTGATGTGTATTGTTCCTCCCACAATTGCACTATGAGTTAATTAACTGGGGTTATTATCCTCCAGCAAAATACACTCTAAAAATAGGACATATTATTGCAAAGACTCAGAAATAGTAGAAATAAAATATGTATTGATGCCTGGTTAATTGCATTAGTAGCAAGAAAACTTGGAGCAGATTTACTCTCATGCTTCTTTTTCCCAATGATTAGAGCAGCAGTAAAAGCTACCTATTTTCTTTACATTCTGTGCTTTCTGGAAATATAAAAATGATGTGCCTAATGAAGCAAAATCAAGTACCCTACACATCCAAACATAAAGATTTCAGATGCTCTGGTTTAGAAAGCACAGGGCAGTTTTCCAATTCGTGCCAAAACAACTAGAAATTCATCTCCCTGTAGCAAATTAAAAGCAGTATAGCAGACAGGAGACAGATGGCTTGGATTTAGAGAAGGTATACCCATCTTATCCTCAATTAGTAATCTACTTTAATAAATAGACTGTCATTTAATTAATTAAAGTATGAAGAATAAAATGCTTAAAATAGACTAGGTTGATAATGCACTATCTCTGGCTTCAAGCAACTTTATACCAACTTTCCCTTTGAAGGCTTGAGACAGGATTTACCATCCCTGCTTCTTATCTTGGTCCTCCTCAGTCACCACAAAAATCTCAGACCGGTCTGATCTCCTGTACTACTAAACTCTCGTCTCCATACAGCTCAGCTATAAATCCACCTCCATCTCCCTCCACATGTGTTGTTTTCTGCCATCCCGCCCCCCAACACTTTCCCCTGAGCCCTCTGGGACTTCACAGTCAATACTAACACTTTCCCCTACTTTCTTAGGCTCTTCATAGAAAGGTCTCTCCTTAACACTTTGACTGAAAAGTGTCAGCTCCCAAAGGACCACCTCTGCCCAAGGACCTACTGACAAAAAATTCTGAAGTGCAGATTTTTTTTTTCTTCCCTAACATCCTTCATATCTCAAAACTAGAAGGAGAAGTGGAAGGGGCATTTAATTAAAATACAGAAGATATCTAGGCCTCACCCTAGGATTCTGATTCAGCTATTTTAGGGTAGAACTCAGGGATCTTCATTTTAAATAAACTCTCTAGAAGATTCAGATGCAGGTTATCTGCAAGAAGAGTTTGGAAAATGGACTTAAGTTAAAACAATAATTGTTATTGTTGTTAGGTGCCATCGAGTTGGTTCCAATTCATAGCGACCCTATATACAACAGAATGAAACACTGCCTGGTCCTGCACCATCCTGATAATAATTATGTGTTTGAGCCCATTGTTGCAGCCACTATGCCATTCCATCTCATTGAGGGTCTTCCTATTTTCACTGACCCTCTACCTTACCAAGCATGATGTCCTTCTCCAGGGACTGGTCCCTCCTGATAACGTCCAAAGTACATGAGACAAAATCTTGCCATCATCGCTTCTAAGGAGCATTCTGGCTGTACTTCTTCCAAGACAGATTTGTTTGTTTTTCTGGCAGTTAGTGATATATTCAGTATTCTTCTCTAAAACCACAATTCAAAGGCTTCAGTTCTTCTTCAGTCTTCTTTATTCATCGTCCAGCTTTCACATGCGTAGGACATGATTGAAAACATCCTGGCTTGGGTCAGGTGCACCTTAGTCTTCAAGGTGACATCTTTGCTTTTCAACACTTTAAAGAGGTCTTTTGCAGCAGATTTGCCCAATGCGATGCGCCTTTTGATTTCTCGACTGCTGCTTCCATGTGCGTTGATTGTGGATCCAAGTAGTATGAAATCTTTTCTCTGTTTATCATAATGTTGTTTATAAGTCCAGTTGTGAGGATTTTTGTTTTCTTTATGTTGAGGTGTAATCCACACTCAAGTCTTTGATCTTCATCAATAAGTGCTTCCCGTCCTCTTTGGTTTCAATAAGCAAGGTTGTGTCATCTGCATATCTTAGGTTGTTATTGAGTCTTCTTCCAATTCTGATGCCATGTTCTTCGCGTAGTTTAGCTTTTTTGATTGTTGGCTCAGCACACAGTTGAATAAGTATGGTGAAAGGATACAACCCTGACACACACCTTTTCTAATTTTAAACCACTCAGTATCCCCTTGCTCTGTTTGAACAACTGTCTCTTGGTCTATGTACAAGTTCCACATGAGCACAATTAAGTGTTCTGGAATTTCAATTTTTTTTTTTTATATATCTACCATAATACTTGTCATGGATTAAATTGTGTTCCCCCAAAATGTGTGTTAATTTGGCTAGGCCATGATTCCCAATATTGTGTGATTGTCCACCATTTTATCATCTAACGTGATTTTCCTATGTAATGTAAATCCTACCTCTATGATGGAGCCCTGGTGGTGTAGTGGTTAATGGCTATGGCTGCTAACCAAAAGGTTGGCCATTCAAATCCACCAATTGCTCCTTGGAAACCCTATGGGGCAGTTCTCTGTCTTATAGGGTCACTATGAGTCGGAATCAACTTGATGGCAACGGGTATTTTTTTTATGATGTTAATGAGGTGGGATTAGAGGCAGTTATGTTAATGAGGCAGGACTCAATCTACAACATTAGGTTGTGTCTTATGTCAATCTCTTTTGAGATATAAAAGAGAGAAGCAAGCAGAAAGACAGGGGGACATCATACCACCAAGAAAGATGTACCAGGAGCATAGTGTGTCCTTTGGATCTGGAGTCCTTGTGCTGAAAAGCTCCTCAGTCAGGGGAAGATTGATGTCAAGGACCTTCACCCAGAGCCGTCAGGGAGAGAAAGCCTTCCCCTGGAGCTACCACCCTGAATTCAGACTTCTGGTCTTGTAGACTGTGAGAGAATAAATTTCTTTTTGTTCAAGCCATCCACTTGTGGTATTTCTGTTGTAGCAGCATTAGATAACTAAGGCAATACTAAAGATCTCCAATGGGCATGATCTTTTCAAGTATAGGTTATCTCCCTCAACCTTTCTTTTCCCTCCCTTTCTCCCTTTCTCTCCTTATTGTAGAAGTCAAAAAAATTCACCTATTTCTTTAGCTATATTACTTTTTTTTTTCTTTGTGGTAGGACAAAAAAAAAAGCACTTAGAAATACCTAGAAAACAGTTGCAGTTTCTGACTTCAGGTAAATATGGGCAGTGCTCACCTGCTTCCAAGTACTCAAGATCATCCAGCTGTGAGAAAATGGCTATCAATCTTCCATAATCCTATATTTCAAGAAGAAAAGATAATGATAGTTAAACATATGCTTTACTACCTACGTATATAAGTAGAAAATAAAAGCAATATTTATTGATCACTTACAATGTGCCAGGCTTTGTAATAACTATCTTAAGTCCAGCATCTCAGATTATTTTTTTCAGCTGGACTGAGATGTTGGACTATATGAAGAAGAATGTGCCATCAGGATTGGAGGAAGACTCATTAACAACCTGTGATATGCAGATGATACAACCTCGTTTGCTGAAAATGAAAACGACTTGAAGGACATAATGATGGCTCACACCTGAATGTGAAGAAAACGAAACTCCTCACAACTGGACCAGCAAACAACATTATGACAAATGATGAAGAAATTGAAGTTGTCAGTCATTTTATTCTACTTAGATCATCAATTAATGTCCATGGAAGCAACAGTCATGAAATCAAAGGAAGTATTGTACTGGGAAAATCTGCTGCAAAAGACTTCTTTAAAGTGTGTGATGGTTAAGATTGTGTGTCAACTTGGCTGGGCCATGATTCTCAGTGTTTTGACAGTTGTATAATGTTGTGATCACTTTCCTGTTGAGATCTGATACGTGATCACTCCCATGATGGGATCTGCTGTGAGTAGCCAAATCAGTTGAAGGGGATCTTCCTTGGGTGGTGTCTTGCATCGAGTGTGGGTGGGTGCTCGGCAGGGCTCCAGGGCTCCAGGGCTTTTACTTGTTCTGGATCCTGCAGCTGGCTTCTGTTGGTCTGACCTCTGGTTCTTGGGATTTGAGCTAGCAGGTTACTTTCGGTCTTGCTTGCTGATCTTGGGATTCGTTGATCTTCACAGCCTATGAGCAACAGCCCTGCTCTCAAGCCTGCCAATCTTGGGTTCGCCACCCTCCGTGGCTACATGAATCAGGAGAAGCCTCTTTCCTGACCCACGAACTTGGGACATTACAACCTCTACAACTGCATGAGCCATTTTCCTGATGATATAAATCTCTCTCTCTACTTATATATGTATTTATACACTTTACTGATTTTGCTTCTCTAGAGAACCCAGCCTAAGACAAAAAGACCCCTTTAAAGTGTTAAAAAGCAAAGATGTCACTTTGAAGATTAATGTACACCTGACCTAAGCACCTCATATGCATGTGACAGTTAGATAATGAAAAAGGAAGACAGAAGGATTGGTGCATTCAAACTGTGATGGCAAAGAATATTAAATATACCCCAGACTTCCAGAAAAAAAAAATCAGTCATCAAAGAAATACAACCAGAATGCTTCTTAGAAGTGAGGATGACGAGACTTCTGATCACTTACTTTGGACACATCATCAGGAAAGACCAATCGCTAGAAAAGGGCATCGTGTTGAGTAAAGTAGAGGATCAAGAAAAATGAGGGAAACTTTCAATGGAATGGATTGACAAAATAGCCACAATAATGGACTCAAAGATACCAGTGATCATGAAGATGGCACCATGAGTCAGAGCTGACTTGACAGCAACTAGCAATAACAATCTTATTTAAGGCTCACAATAAACCTGTAACGTGTACTAGTATTATACTCAGATGGAAAAATTAAAGCTTAAAGTAACTTTATCAAGGCAATACAGCTATTAAGTGGAAAGTCAGGGATAGAAGCCAAATCTATCTGATTTTAGAGTCCAAATCATGTGCTTTTAACCACTCTGTCAAATCTTCACAAGTCAAAGTTTCAGAAAAACAGCACCACTTAGAAAGATTAAACAGCTGCAAATGGGTTATGTTATGGATTGAATTGTGTCTCCCAAAAATATGTGTTATAAATCCTAACCCCTATATCTGTGGTTATAATCCCATTTGGGAATGGATTTTCTTTGTTATGTTAATAGGACAGGATTAGTCTAGGGTGTGTCTTAAGTCAGTCTCTTTTGAGGTAGAAAAGAGACTAAACAAGCAGTTGAGAGAAGCAGAGATATGCCTAGCCACATGAAGATCACTCCAGAGCCAACAGAGAGAGAAAGCCTTTCCCTAGAGCCTGAACCCTGAATTCAGACTTCTAGTGTCCTAAACTGTGAGAAACTAAATTTCTGTTTGTTAAAGCCACACACTTGTGGTATGCACTAAATAACTAAGACTGGTTATTAAAAAGACACACCTACATAATTCAGAACAATAAGAGGAATACCAAACCCAAACCAAACCCACTGCTGTTGAGTCGATTCCAACTCATAGTGACTCTATAGGACAGAGTGGAAGTGCCCCATCGGGTGTCCAAGGCTGTAAATCTTTGTGGAAGCAGATTGCCGCATCTTTCTCTCACGGAGTGGCTGGTAAGTTCAAACTGCTGACCTTTCAGTTAGCAGCTGAGTGCTGCAACCACTGTGCCACAAGGGCTCCTTATAAGAGGAACAGAGTAATATTATTTTGTATGCTTTTGTTCATGCTTCAAACTGGTTTGTTCTGATTTGACCCCTGCTGAGAATTTGCATTTCTAACAAGTTCCCTGCTGAGAATTTGCATTTCCACCCCAGATATACTGGATCAGAATCTACATTTTAGCAAGATCCCCAGGTGATTTTTATATATAACTTCCTGGGAACTTGTTAGAAATGCAAATTCTCAGCAGGGGTTCAAAGCCCTGCTTTTGTTCTCCCCATGGATCACTGGGCCAGCAGATTTCCCAAATGTTAAGTGCCCACACCTATTATGCCCTTTCCTATTGAGTAGTGGCTGTCCTGCACTGGTTTGAGCACTGAACAGAAAAGAAGTACCTCATGCTCCTTTTTACTCAGTGCACTATCTTCTTCATCATGGTATCTCAGTTACTTCCACGCTGGAAGACACACTTGCACTTTCAAAGGAAGAATTATTATTGCTCGAAGCTGCTGATTTTGAACACCTACAAACTCTCCTTCTTGATAGAGATGAGCCTATTTCTTTTGTTTTTTTTTCCTCCCGTATTTTATTTCCTGTATCACTTAATTTTTTCCCCAAGTTTCATTTATTTTATTGTTGTTGTTGAGAATGTACACAGCAAAACATACACCAGTTCAACAGTTTCTACATGTACAGTGTGGTAACATTGATTACATTCTTTGAGTTGTGCAACCATTCTCACCCTCTTTTTCTGAGTTGTTCCTTCCCTCATTAACATAAACTCACTGCCCCCTAAGATTCCTATCTAATTTTGTGAGTTGCTGCTGTCGATTTGATCCCATATAGATAGTTCTTAAAAAAGCATAATGCTCCAGGCAGACCTTTTTTACTAGTCAAGCTAAAAACTATAGTTTGGTTTTAAGATGACTTCAGGGGATATTTTTGTTTTAAGGTTTAAAGATTATCTCAGGGCAATAGTTTCAGGAGTGGTAAACCTATTTCTTGAAGAACAAGAGTAAAGAATCTTCAGTTCTCTGATCCTGGGTGTCAGAGTTTTGGGTTAGCGTTCTATGTTTTTGAAGATCTTCTATAAAAAGATATGCAGTAACACAAATGTCATGGTACATAATAAGATTTCCTACCCTTTCCTTTGGTTCAGAACTTGATTCGGCAAGGAGCCTAAAGTCATAAATAGAATATTAGACTTAGGCAGGCAGCAGTATAGATGGATTGGTCATCTTCCATCAGTGTGAAGTTGCAGTTGAGCAGCTTGACTGAATCATGATGCCAGCTGAAAAAATACAGTAAAAGCCAATAGAAGATGAAATTGGCAGCCTAAGAAACAAAACTGTATGCCATATTTTTACACAAATAACGTGTTCTTCTGTGTTTACTGGCTGTGCCCTCCCCCTGTGAGGCAACCTCACAAGCACTGCCATGCCAATCCTCTTCCACGTGTTGCTGTAAAAAAAATTAACATAGCATGCTTTTGAAAATACCTCATAGGAGCAGGACACAGGCTCCGCAAACAAATGCAGAATGTGTGTTATTTGCATAACAATACGGTACTTGATATTGGTTCTAAGCCTGAGCAAAGTTGTCAGATGTTGTTGTTGTTGTTAGTTGCTTTGGGTGGGGTCCAGATATTAAAAAAGAAACAGAAAACAAAAAAACTTCCCATGTAATTTGAATGTACAACCTGTTTGGGAACCTTTGGTATAACCAAAAAGGGGGTCTTTTTGGGAGCCATAGTAGATTGGTTGGAGTGTTCGATGGTGTTTGTCAAATTACACTGTAGGATGTTATTACCAAAAAAAAAAAAATTTTTTTTTTTTTTTTTTTTTTTTTTTACCAGACAAGGTTAATTCTATAGACTTGAGTACCTGAAGAACTCATTTGGAAGCAGATGAGGTATATTATTGGTGTTTCAAGAGAATTTAAGCGAGTTATTAGATTAATGGTTCAAGAAGCAGTGCCAGATGCAAGAATAGATAGATCATAGAAAAGAATAGAAAGTCCAAATCAGACCAAGTATTAAATCGACTGAATAATTGATTATTTTTAATAGGTGATGTTGAGACAATTAGTTAGCTTAGAACAACAAAAAATAGATGCATAATTACAACACACTACATATGAAAATAAAATCCATATGGATAAAAGTGTTTCATATAAAACCTGAAACTCCTATAATTGGTGAAAGTGTACATTGGCTCAACTATTTGAAGTAAAATTTGGCAATGTATCCCAGAAGCCATAAAAATGTGCACTCTCACTCAGCAATTCTACATTTATGAATTTATCCTGAGGAAGTAATAACATAAATGCATAAAGCTGCATGTATAAGACTGCTCATCAAAGTATTGCTAATAATGATGCAAAAGTAGAAGCAATCTAAATATGCAGAAATATGGTATTGGTTACATAATTTATGGTGCAATTATACAGTGTAAAATATTGCAGAAGTGAAATATGATTGTTGTTGTTACTTGCCATAGAGTCAGTTGCAACTCATAGCAACCCTATGTACAGCAAAATGAAAGACTGCCTGGTCCTGCAACATCTTCACAATCATTGCTATGTTTGAGCCCATTGTTGCAGCCACTGTGTCAATCCATCTTGTTGAGGGTCTTCCTCTTTTTCGCTGACCCTCTAGTTTACCAAGCATGATGTCCTTCTCCAGAACCGGTTCCTCCTGATAACATGTCCAAAGTACGTGAGACAAAGTCTCACCATCCTTGTTTCTGAGGAGCATTCTGGCTGTACATCTTCCAAGACAGATTTGTTTGTTCTTCTGGCAGTCCATGGTATATTCAATATTCTTCACCAACACCATAATTCAAAGTCATCACTTCTTCCTCAGACTTCCTTACTCATTGCCCAGCTTTTGCATGCATATGAGGTGATTGAAAATACCATGGCTTGGGTCAGGCGCACCTTAGTCCTCAAAGTGACATCTTTGATTTTTAACACTTTAAGGAGGTCTTTTGCAGCAGATTTGCCCACTGCAATATGTCCTTTGATTTCTTGACTGCTTTTTTTTTCGCTTCCATGGGCGTTGATTGTGGATCCAAGTAAAATGAAATCCTTGACAACTTCAATGTTTTCTCCATTTATCATGATGTTGCTTATTGGTCTAGTTGTGAAGAAGGACATAGAAGTATAATTGAATCAATGGAAGACAAAATCAAATCTGCAAATAGAGAACAAATCCCTTGACACTAATTTGTTTGAGGAACAATCAGAAAAAAGAATGAAGAAAAATAAAGAAAGCCTTAGAGTTATGTGGGGCAGTAACAAGAGGAATAATTTACACATGATTGGGATTCCAGAACTGGAGGAGACAAAAAAAGCACAGAGAATTTTTGAAGATTTGCTGCCATAAAACTTCCCTAATATCTTGAAAGACAAGAAGATATTCATCCAGGAAGCTCGACAAACTCCAAACAAGATAGATTCCAAAAGAAAGTCATCAAGACATACCATAATCAAACTTTCCAAAACTAAAGACAAAGAAAAATCCTGAAAGCAGCTAAGAAAAAACAAACTCTCATCTGCAAAGGGGAACCAATAAGACTAAGCTCTGATTTCTTGGCAGAAGGCACGCTGGAAAGAAGGCAATGGGATGTCACACACAAAGCCCTGAAAGAAAAAAAAATCCCAACCAAGAATTATATATCCAGGAAAATTGTCTCTCAAATACAATGGTGAAACTAGGACATTCTCTGATAAACAGAAATGAAGGGAATTTGTAAAAACCTGACCAACCTTACAAGAAATATCAGTCTTTCAGTTGTAGAACCAACCATATCAGACAATAAACTGAGATTGACACATGACAGCATCACCCAGATACCAACCCAGATAAAGAATTCTCAAAAACAAAATAAAGCTACAAGACTGAAAATAGGGAACCAGAGACATCAATCTGTAGAAGATGACAACTTCAAAATAAAAAGACGAGTAAATGTTATAGTTACAGAACTTCCATACGGAGGAGTAGTCAAGGAGATATAACAGGCTGTTTTAAACTTAGAAAGATAAAGGTAAATTCAGGGTAACCACAAAGAAAATCTACTCACCAAAATAAAAAAAGAAGAAAATCATAAAGACTCAGTAAACACAAAATCAACAAAGAAGAAAATGAAAAAATCCGTAAACAAAGAAAACTCAGTGCAGAAAAGTAAGCAGAACAAAGAAACCGTCAACATCACCAAACACACACACACACACACACACACCCCCAAATGACAGTGATAAATTCTTGCCTATTGATAATCACATTGAATATAACTATTTTAAACACACTAGTCAAGAGAAAGAGAGTGGCAGAATGGACTAAGAAAAAATGACCCATCAATATGTTGCCTACAAGAGACACATCTTAGACATAAAGATGAAAATAAGCTAAAAATCGAAGCATGGAAAAAAATATATATACCAAGCAAACAGTAGCCAAAAAAGAGCAGGAGTAGCAAAATTAATCTCTGATAAAACAGACTTTAAGGCAAAATCCAGCAAAAGAGAAAAGGAGGGGCAGTATATAATGATTAAAGGGTCAATCCACCAAGAGGACATAACTATAATAAATATTATGCACCAAACGACAGAGCTCCAAAATATATTTAAAAAAACCCTAACAGTATTGAAAAAAGAGACAATTCCACAATAATAGTAGACTTTAACACACCATATTTGATGAAGGAAAAAATAACTAGAAACTCAACAGAGATACACAAGATCTAAACAACATAAGCAACCAATTTGACCTCAAAGACATATACAGAACACCCAGCAACAGTACAGTACATATTCTTCTCCAACGCACATGGATCATTCTCCAGAACAGACCATATTTTAGGCCACAAAGTAAACCTCAATAAATTAAAAAATACAAAGCACATTCTCTGATCACAATCCTATACAATTATAAATCAATAACAGGAAGAACAAGAAAAAAATCAAATTCATAGAAATTGAATAATACCTTTCTTAAAAATGACTGGGTATTAGAAGAAATTAAAAATGAAATTAAAAAAATTCCAGAATCAAACTAGAATGAAAACACAACATACCAAAACCTTTAGGACACAGCAAAAGCAGTACTCAGAGGTCAATTTATAGCAATAACAGCACACATCAAAAAAGAGGGGCCAAAATCAATACCTTAACCCTACCACTTGAACAAATAGAAAATGAGCAGCAAAAGAAGGCACAGCCACCATAAGAAAGGAAATAACAAAGATTAGAGCAGAAATAAGTTAGAATATAGAAAAACAACTGAAAGAATCAACAAGACTAGAAGTTGGTTCTTTGAAAAGATCAGTAAAAGTGACAAACCACTGGCCAAAATGACAAAAGAAAGGAGGGAGAAGATGCAAATAACCCAAATAAGAAATGAGATGGGTGACATTACAACAGAACCAACTAAAATAAAAAGCATCATAACAGAAGACTATGAAAAAACACTACTCCAACAAATTTTATTTATTCATTTATTTTTATTGTACTTTAGATGAAGGTTTACAGAACAAACTAGCTTCTCATTAAACAATTAGTATATGTATTGTTTTGTGGCATTGTCAACCCCATGACATGTCAACACTCTCCCCTTGTTGACCTTGGGTTCTCTAGTATCAGCTTTCCTGTACCCTCCTGCCTTCTTGTCCTTGCCCCTGGGCTGATGTGCCCATTTAGTTTCCTTTTGTTTTATGGGCCTGTCTAATCTTTGGGTGAAGGTTGAACCTCAGGAGTGTCTTTATTACTGAGCTGAAAGGGTGTCCGGGACCCCTACCCTCAGGGTTTCTCCAGCCTCTGTCAGACCGGTAAGTCTGGTCTTTTTGTGTGTGTGAGTTAGAATTTTGTTCTACATTTTTCTCCAGCTGTCTGGGACCCTCTATTGTGATCCCTGTCAGAGAAGTTGGTGGTGGTAGCTGGGCACCATCTAGTTGTGCTGGACTCAGTCTGGTGGAGGCTGTAGTACTTTTGGCTCATGAGTCCTTTGGACTAATCTTTCCCTTGTGTCTTTAGTTTTCTTTATTCTCCCTTGCTCCAGATGGGGTGAGACCAGTGGAGTATCTTAGATGGCTGCTCACAAGTTTTTAAGACCCCAGACACTATTCACCAAAGTAGAATGTAGAACATTTACTTTACAAGCTGTATTATGCCAATGGAGCTAGATGTTCCCCAAGACCATGGTCCCCACAACCCTCAGCTCAGTAATTCAGCCCCTCAGTGTGTTTGGTTGGATTAAGGAGCTTCCATGACCTAGCCTTGGACAAGTTGTGCTGGCTTTCCCAGTATTGTATACTGTCTTACCCTTCACCAAAGTTACCACTTGTCTTTGTCTGTTTTTCCCTCAGCAGCCCTCCCCTCCCTCGTAACCATCAAAGATGGTTTATTTTTGTGTGTAAACCTTTCTTGTGTTTTTATAATTGTGATCTCATACACTATTTGTCCTTTCGTGATTGACTTATTTCGCTCAACATAATGTCTTCCAGATTCATCCATATTGTATCTGCTTTGCAGATTCATCATTGTTCTTTATCACTGCGTAGTATTCCATTCTGTGTATGTACCATAATTTGTTTATCCATTTGTAGAAAATCCGAACAGATCCATAACAAAAGAAGAAATTGAAAAGGTCATTAAAAAAACTCCCGGACAAAAAAAAGCTTCAATCCAGACGGCTTCACTGGAGAATTCTACCAAACATTCAGAGAAGAGTTGACACCAATACCACTCAAACTACTCCAGGATATAGAAAAGGAAGGAATACTCCTGGACTCATTCCATGAAGCCAGAATAACCCTGATACCAAATCCAGGCAAAGACATCACTAAAAAAGAAAATTACAGACCAATATCCCTCATGAATATAGACACAAAAATTCTCAACAAAATTCTAGCCAGTGGAATTCAACAGCATATCAAAAAAACAATACATCATGACCAAGTGACATTCATACCAGGTATTCAAGGATGGCTCAACATTAGAAAATCAATCAACATAATCTACCAATAAGTAAAACAAAGGAAAAAAAGGACATGATCATCTCAATTGATGCTGAAAAGGTGTTTGATAAAATCCAGCACCCTTTCCTGATAAAAAGTCTCAGCAAAATAGGAATAGAAGGGAAATTCCTCAACATAATTAAAGGTATATATGTGAAACCCACAGCCAACATTATTCTCAGTGGGGAAAGACTGAGAACCTTCCCTGCGAGAAAGGGAACCAGACAAGGATGCCCTTTATCATCACTCTTATTTGATATTGTACTGGAAGTCCTAGCTAGAAGATATGACAAGACAGGGAAATAAAGTATCCAGATTGGTAAGGAAGAAGTAAAACTATCCGTATTCACCAGTGATATGATCTTATACAAGAAAATCCCAGAGATTCCACAAGAAAACTACTGGAACTAACAGAATCAGCGAAGTGGAAGGGTACAAGATCAACATGCAAAAATCAGTGAGATTCCTCCACACTAACAAAGAGAACTCTGAGAGGGAAATCAGGAAAACTATACCCTTTTCAATAGCCCCCCAAAAGATAAAATACTTAGGAATAAATCTAACTAGGGACATAAAAGGCTTATACAAAGAAAACTACAAAACACTACTGCAAGAAACCAAAAGAGAACTACATAAATGGAAGAACATACCATGCTCATGGATAGGAAGACTTAACATTGTGAAATGTCAATACTGCCCAAAGTGATCTAAAAATACAATGCAATCCTAATCCAAATTCCAACAATATTCTTTAATAAGATGGAAAAACTAATCACCAACCCTATATGAAAAAGAAATAGGCCCCAGATAAGTAAAGCATTATTGAAGAAGAACAAAGCAGGAGGCTTCAAATTCCCCAATCTCAGAACCTACTATACAACCATGGCAGTCAAAACAGCCTGGTACAGGTACAACTACAGACACATAGACCAATGGAACGGAAGTAAATCAATCCACCTATGGACAGCTGATGTTTGACAAAGGGTTGAAATCCATTAAATGGGGGAAGAGCAAGTCTCTTTAACAAATTGTATTGGCAAAACTGGGTATCCATCTGCAGATAAATGAAACAGGGTCCCTACCTCACACCATAAAAAACTCACCATACATAAATCAAAATGTATGAAAGACCTAATGTAAAACCTAAAACTATAAAGATCATGGAAGAAAAAATAGGGTCAAAGCTAGGGACCCTAATATACAGCATAAATACAATACCAAACATAACTACAAATGCACAAATAGCAGAGATAAACTCGATAACTGGGACCTCCTAAAAATTAAACACTTATGCTCATCAAAAGACTTCACCAAAATAGTAAAAAGAGACTCTTCAGACTGGAAAAAAATTTTGGCTACAACATATATGAAAAGGGTCTAATCTGTAAATTTTATAGAAAATGCCAACACGTCAACAACAAAAAGACAAACAATCCAATCTAAAACTGGGCAAAGTACATGAACAGACATGTCACCAAGAAGACATTTGAGTGGCTAACAAACACATGAAGAGATGCTTATGATCATTAGCCATTCGAGAGATAGAAATTAAAACTACAATGAAATACCATCTCTCCCTGGCAAGAATGTCACTGATCCAAAAATCAGAAAATAATAAGTGCTGGCAAGGTTGTGGGGACACTGGAACTCGTATACTGCTGGTAGGAATATAAAATGGTACAGCCACTATGAAAAATGGTATGGCACTTTCTTAAAAAGCTAGAAATATGATCCACCAATTCCACCCCAGGTATATATATCCTAGAGAATAAGAACCATGACAAGAATAGCCATATACATACCCATGTTCATTGCAGCATTATTCACAATAGCCAAAAGATGAAAACAACCTCAAAGATCACCAACAGATGAATGGATAAAAAAAGCTGTGGTACATATACACAACAAAATATTACTCAATGAGAAAGAATAATGATGAATCTAGGAAACATCCCAAAACATGGGTGGATCTGGAGGACATTATGCTGAGTGAATAAGTCAGTCCCAAAAAGACAAGTATTGTTTGAGACCACTATTATAAAAAGTTTAAAAAAATGATCACACACAGAAAGTAACTCTCTTTGTTAGTTACCAGAGATGGGATGGGGAGAGAGGAAAAACCACCAAATAGATGGTAGACACATGTTAACTTCGGTGAAAGGAAAGGTGATATACAATATGGGGGAAGTCAGCACAACACGACCAAGGCAAAGAAAGACACTGAGAGTTACGCAAGAATAAAAGGCAACTACACTAAATACTACAACATATACAACGTATACAACCCTGCAACAGTAGTAATAACAAACAATTTATGAATGGATACATAGGCAGATAAAAAACCAAAACCAAACCTGCTGCCATCAAGTCGATTTTGACTCATAGCGACCCTATATGTATGCTATATAAAAAAAAAGGGGATATATGAGTACTTCCATATGCATATATAAACCAAGTTGTGGATATTTCTACATATATATTCTTATGTGCTCATGTATAGTCATGTATACAATGGAGCACAAAAGGAACACAGTCAGGGAAACTTCTTAGACATAACCAAACACTTCACGGGACTGAGATACTGAGTTTCAGGGCTAGAGACTGTAGTCTTGGGGGACACCTAAGTCAATTGGCATAACATAGCTCATAAAGTTAATGTTCTACATCCTACTTTGGTGAGTAGTGTCTGGGCATTAAAAGCTTGGGAGCGGCCATCTAAGATACAACTATTGGTCTTTTCCCATCCAGAGCAAAGGAGAGTGAAGAAACTCAAAGGCTCAAGGAAGCAATTAGCCAATGGCCCATATGGACCACAGCCTCCACTAGCCTGAAACCAAAATAACAAGATGGTGGTGCCCAGCTACTGCTACCAACCACTCTGACCAAGATCACAATTCAGGGTCCCAGACAGAGTGGGAGAAAACTGCAGAACAAAATCCAAATTCATAAAAACGACTAGATTTACTGGTCTGATAAAGACTGGAGGAATCCTGAGACTATGGCCCTTAGTGACCCTTCTAAGTTGGATCTGAAGCCACTCCCGGAGATCACCTTTCAGTCTAATAACAGACAGGCCTATAAAATAAACAATAACACCCATGAGGAAAGTGCTCCTAAGATCAATCAACTAACCAAATGAGTCCAAAAGGGCAATATTTGCCCAAAAGCAAAGATGAGAAGGCAGGAAGGGCCAGCAAAACCAGACAGGTGGAAATGGGGAACTCGGGGTGGAAATGGAGGGAGTGCTGACATATTGTGCAACTAATGTCACAGAACACTTTGTGTATAAATTATTGAATGGGAAACCAATTTGCTCTGCAAACTTCACCTAAAGCACAATTAAAAAAAATAACTTTGATCCATTAAAAAAAAAAAAGTATGCCTTTGCATAGTCTATAAAACACAGGTGAACATCTTTCTGGTATTCTCTGCTTTCATCCAATATCCACCTGACATCAGCAATGATATCCCTCGTTCTAAGTGCCCTTCTGAATCCAGTTTGAATATCTGACTGTTCCCTGTTGATGTACTGCTGCAACTGTTTCTGAATGATCTTCAGCATAATTTTACTTGCATGATATTAATGAAATTGTTCTATAATTTCCGCTTTCTGTTGGATCACCTTTCTTTGGAATGGGCAAGAATATGGATCTCTTCCAGTTGGTTGGCCAGGTAGCTGACTGCTAAATTTCTTGGCATACAAAGATGCATCTGTTTTTTGTTATTTCCGCCTATATGAATTGTTATGGAAAGATATATGTGATATGTTGTAATATAAAAATGCAAGTTACTAAATATAATACGTTCCTATTTTTAAATATGTATAATGTATATGAATAGAAAAAGTCTGGATAGATATTCACCAAAATATTAATAGTGTTTATCTCTGGGCGGAAGGGTTACAGGTAGAGCTTTTTCTTTTTTATATTTTTCAGTATTTTCTGAAAAAAATCACAAGCATGAATTATTTTTAAAATAAGAAGAAGCAATATATTTCTGTTTTTGCTCATACCCTTTAGCTCAGCAGTTCTAACTTTAGGATTTTTTCCTAAAGAGAGAATCAGAGATATGCACACACGCAAAAATAACTCTCAAAGATTGTTCATTGTGGAATTATTTATAACTGCGTAAAAGGAAACACCCTGTTGTTGTTGTTTGCCATCAAGTCAACTTTGACTCATGGTGACCTTATGCATAACAGAATGAAGTGTTTCCTGGCCCTGTGCCATTTTCATGATTATTGGTATTTTTTTTTGAGTACATTGTTATAGCTATTGTGTGGATCCATCTCATTGTGCGATTCTCTTGTTTTTGCTGACCCTCTATTTTACCAAACATGATGTCCTTTTCTAATGATTGATCTTTCCTGATGACGTATCCAAAGTAAGTGAGCTGAAATCTCGCCACCCATGCTCCAAAGGAATGTTCTGCTTGTATTTCTTTTAAGACCGTTTTGTTCATTTTTCTTCATCAACTACAATTAGTGTATTTGCTTAATAAGCTATGGCATATTTTATGATAGAATATTATAGCACCATTAAAAGCTTTATCTTAGAAGGTTTAATGACATAGAATGTATTTAACATATTGTCAAGTAAGAAAAATCAGTTTACAAGTGATGTGCACAATATGACCCCAATTTTGTTTTAAAAAGATTTTATAAGCATAGTGTCTTAGGCTGGGTTCTCTAGAGAAGCAAAACCAGTAAAGCATATAAATACATATAACCAAACCCAGTGCCGTCGAGTCGATTCCGACTCATAGCGACCCTATAGGACAGGGTAGAACCGCCCCATAGAGTTTCCAAGGAGCGCCTGGCGGATTCGAACTGCCGACCCTTTGGTTCGCAGCCGTAGCACTTAACCACTACACCACCAGGGTTTCCAAATACATATAGAGAGAGATTTATATCAAGGAAACGGCTCACGTGATTATAGAGGCTGGAACATCCCAAGTCTGTGGATCAGAATAGAGGCCTCTGTCAATTCATGTAGCCGCAGGGGCTGGCTAACCCAGATGGACAGCCTGTGAAGATCCATGAATCCCAAGATCTGCTGATAAGCTGATAGCTCAAGTCCCAAAACCTGGAGGTCAGATGAACAGGAGGCAGCGGTAGGATTCAGAGACAGCAAAAAACCCAGAACGTCTGCTTATATTCGGATGCAGGCCACACCCCCAAGGAAACGCCCTTTCAACTGATTGGCTACTCACAGCAGATTCTATCATGGGAGTGATCACATATAAACACTGAGAATCACCGCCCAGCCAAATTGACACACAATCTTAACCATCACACATAGGAAAATCAAGTCTGGACAGATATGTATTAAACTGTTAATATATATTTCTGGGTGCTGACATTACAGGTTTTCCAAAGTTTTTGCAGGAAAAATGCATTACTTTTGTACTCTGAAGAGAAACGAAAAACAAAAAAACACATTAAATGTTACAAAAAAAGAGATTTTTATCTCTAAACAGTTTTTACTCATCTTTCTACGCATTGTAAATTGTCCATTAGACCATAAGTATCATGTGGGCAGAGATAAGGTGTATTTTTTAAAAATTGCCTCTGGTCCTTCCTGCCACATAGTGTTCTGCATTCAGTAAATGTTGACTGACTGCACTTGTGCAAAAACCCACCAAAAACCATGTGCATACATATAAGCCTATGCACCTACGTGGGCACACATATTTAAATATGCCATCCTCTTTTTCATTGATAATGAGAATAAAAATGAAAGAGAAGTGTTTGAAAAGTGCTCTTTTTGCCATATGTTGGGAAAAGGAACACTTTGCTAAGGCTAAGGGTACAGAGTAACCATTAAAGATTTGGGGTCATACCATGGGGACTGAAGAGGTGGGAATTTAAAAGTCTGGGTTCATTGTCCAACCGTGAATTTATACTGCCTCATTATATTTTAACCTGTTGGAGGCTGTTATGGATTGAGTTGTGTCGCCCAAAAGTATCTGTCAACTTGTCTAGGCCATGATTCTCAGTATTGTGTGGTTGCCACCATTTTGTGATTTGATGTGATTATCCTATATGTTGTAAATCCTAACCCCTATGATGTTAATGAGGCAGGATTAGAGACAGTTGATGAGGTGGGACTCAATCTACAGGATTAGGTTGTATTTTGAGTCAATCTCTTTTGAGATATAAAAGACAGAAGCAAGCAGAGAGGAGAGGGACCTCAACCTACAGGGTTAGATTGTGCCTTGAGGCAATCTCTTGAGATATAAAAGATAGAAATAAGCAGAGAGACAGGGAGACCTCATACCACCAAGAAAGCAACACCAGAAGCAGAGCATGTCCTTTAGACCCGGGGCCCCTGCACTGAGAATGACAAGGACCTTCCCCCAGAGCCAACAGAGAGAGAAAGCCTTCCACTGGAACTGGCACCCTGATTTCAGACTTCTAGCCTCCTAGACTGTGGGACAATAAATTTCTGTTTGGGAAAGCCATCCACTTATGGTATTTCTGTTATAGCAACACTAGATAACTAAGACAGGGGCTATACCTGGGGACACACTAATGCCACTGTCTCCTTACATATTTATTGGGCTGTCAAGGTATAAAATGCCACTATTAAAATCCGAAGTGCCATGCAGCAGACCTTGGCTTAACATTCCCTCTGCTCATCAGCAAAACCTGTAAGTCTCCCACACCAAAATCCTGGCAGCAGGATCCCCACTGTCAGGAAAGATTTAACAGCAGAGGTTGCTAGTGAGGTCCCATGGCACCCAGCTTTAATCCTGTTTCAATTTAGCCAGAAAGTGTTATTTGTAAATAATTAAAACTGTAACCCACTGTGAGCCTCTCAATCACATCAGATCTAATATTGGGAGTGATAGCTGCTAAAATTTTATACTTTGAATTATGTGGGGAGATGCAGGGGGTATGCTCATAATGAAGAAAACTTGGGGATGCCAGGAGTAGTGAGAATTCTAGGATCTGTAAGCAATACAAGTAAAAAAAAAAGTTAAAAAAAAAGCAATACATTTACTAAAAAATAACTCTCTTAGGACAGAAGCCTATGACAACACTCACACCCTCGTCCTGTGAACCTCCTATACTATTGCAAAGTCTTTATGCCTCCAGTCTGACTCACAGCCTTCAGTCTGACTACCACCCTCAGTCTCATTCTCACACACCAGACACTAAACAGATATTTGTTGGATGAATGAATAAATAAATTTAGGAAGATGGTATATTTTAGTGCCTGCTAGAGATAAGTATATGTGAGCTTTCCAAATTAAGTCCATCTTAAAATGTGTGTCCAACTATAGAGAGTGGATCCTTGAAAAGGTGTTTGGAAGTGACCACTGACCAGCTGAACACCTACCTTAGCACCTTGTCATATCTATTGTTGTTCCTTACTTGTAAATGAAAGTGAGAAATTATTCATGGAGGAAGGAATTTACTTCTATTTCCTGACCTAGGTAAAACCTGAGGCTAAACAGTATTACATTATTTCTTATTCTGCATATTCCGTTTAGTGTAGTAGACTCAAAATGATCACTTGAGAGATAAGTCAGGTAAATGATGGTCAGGCGTGATGGAGACATGAAAATGTCATATAGCCCACAAATTTAAATCGACCTGGAAAAACTAACGTTCTGCATTTTTAAGATTTCAAAGAAACAAACTCCCTTAATTATTTGGGTCAGTGTCAAATAACCTTTGTTATTATAAAATTTTTTCTTACATCTAAGTCCCAAAACTCATGGGGGCAAGAAACAGGAGTTCTAGTCCCAGCTCCACAAGTACAAGTTCCTGTCTCTTAACACAGATGTGGAAAAAAATAGGTAGAAGCACTAAAAAGAAAGGAATAATGTCACTCCAAAATTTGGCAGCATTAACTCTTTCTAGGACATTTTTTTCTAGATATTTGTCTTTAGCAGCTCAGCTTCCAGTCTGAGCCATTTACTTCACTTTCTTTGGATTCTTATCCTACAGATTTTTTTAAGAATCAGAAACTTGGCCTTTGTATTCTTAAAATCTGCATGCTGACTACTTTTATTGCCTCCTAGCGGAGTTATTTTATATTTTGGTATTTTATTTTTATATTATCATTGGTCTGGGCAATGCCCCTCTCTTGTTTATTCTCTTTCATCCCCATATTCAACTCTCATTTCCCTCCTCCACTTTCCATATACAACCATTGTAATGTGTTTATTGTATGTCTTTTAATTTATAGGTATGCTTAGAAAATGTGTTTATCTTGCGTGCATGTTACTTCAATGTATGTAAATGGGCTTGCATTGTATGTTTCATTTTTCCCTCAGCACTCTTTTTTAAAAATGTGTACGTCTAGCCTCTTGCTTCTTTCTGCTGTGTGATGTTCCATCATGTGCATCCACTCTCCGAGCATCTCCAGCTCCCCACCACCACAAACCATACTGCAATAAACATACATACCTGAATGCATGTAAAATTTCTTTGGGATACTGACTCAAGAATGGAATTGCTGGGACATGAGTAAGCATTAAATTTAACTAACTGCTTCCAGTTAGTTCTCCAGAGTGGTGGTACAAATCTACGCTTCTATGACAGTTCCTATAGCCTCATTCACTGCCAACACTTGGCATCACCCTTATCTTAATCATCGAGTGCTGCTATACCAGAAATACCACAAGTGGATGGCTTTAACAAAAAGAAATTTATTTCCTCACATTAAAGAAGGCTAAAAGTCCAATTTCAGGGCGTCAGCTCCAGGGGAAGGCTTTCTTTCTCCGTTGCCTCTGGAGGAAGGTCTTGCTTGTCAATCTTCTCCTGGACTAGGAGCTTCTCTGTGCAGGAACCCTAGGTCTAAAAGATGCGCTCTGCTCCCGGTGCTGCTTTCTTGGCAGTATGAGGTCCTCTTGTCTCTCTGCTCACTTCTTTCTTTTATATCTCAAGAGATTGCCTCAAGACACAATCCAATCTTGTAAACTGCGTCCTGCCTCACTAAAGCAACTGCTGCCCATCCTCCCTCATTAACATTATAGAGGCAGGATTTACAAAATATAGGAAAATCACACATATTGGAATCATGGCCCAACCCAATGGATACACACATTTTTTGGGGGACATAATTCAATCCATGACAACCCTGCTTTCTAATTTCTGTCAGTTTAATAGGTAAAAAGTGATATTTTGTTGTTGTTTTAATTTGCGTTTCCCTGATTATGAAGGGGTTTGAGCATTTCCACATATGCTTATTTGCCTTTTGGGTTTGCTCTTACGTAAGTTTCTTGTAACTATCTTTTGTCCATTTTTCCACTGGAGTTGCTTTTTTTGTTGTTGATTTTCCAGAGTTCTTGTATACTTTAAGTATTAATGATTTGTATAATGGAGTACCATACAGCAGAAATAAGCAATACACATAGGAACATGTATGGATCTTTAAGACACAGTGCTGACAGGAAAATAGGAATATGCAATACAAAGACAAAGAATCATGTTTAATGCTTCTGCTCTACTAGCGCATTACATAGTTCCTGGGGTCTTAAAAGCTTGCAAGAGGCCATCCAAGGTACAACAATTGGTCTCTATTCACCCGAAGCAACAGAGGAAGAAGGAGAGTCAGGAATAGGAGGAGGAAATGGAATGTGCAGCTAATTGCCTCCATGAACAACTGCCTCCTTTTCCATAAGACCAGAAGAACTGAATGGTGCCTGGCTATCATTACTGAACATTTGGGTGGAAGATTCTATAGAAAAATCTTGATCAAAAAGGGGAAAGCGCAGAACAGAATTTCAAAATCTCATAGAATCCAGACTTCTGGAGCCATGGAGACTGGATGAACCCATAAAACTATTGCCCTGAGATAATCTTTAAACCTTAAACCAAACATATCCCCTGAAGTCTTTAACCTGAACAATAGTTTAGCTTAACTAGTAAAGAATGTCTGTCTTGAGCACTGTGTTCTTTTAAAGAACTATATACATGGGATGAAATTGACAACAGCAACTCAAAAGAAAGCTTATGGGGCTGTGAGTTTATGTTATTGGAGGAGGAACAATTTGGAAAAGGAGGGTGAGAATGGTTGCACAACTGTAAGAATGTAATTAAGGTCACTGAATTGTACACGTCAAAATCATTGAATTGGTGTATGTTCTGCTGTGTATATCTCAACAACAAAAATACTAAAATAAATTTAAAAAATTTCAAATTAATTTTAGACATTGAAAATATCTTCTCAAATTCTATCATCTCTTTATTAATTTTGTCCATGGTGTCCTGTATTAGATGGATATTCTTAATTTTAGTATACTTAAATTTATCAACTTTTTACCTTATGGTTTGACTTTTAGGATTTTGTTTTAAAAAGTTCTTCCTCCAGAATCTGTAAGGCATTATGCTGAGTGAAATTAGTCTGTTACAAAAGGACAAATATTGTATACGACCACTATTATAAGAACTTGAGAAATAGTTTAAACAGAGAAGAATATATTCTTTGATGGTTTTGAGGGGGGGAGGGAAGGAGGGTGGGAGAGGGACATTCATTAATTAGATAGTAGATAAGAACTATTTTAGGTGAAGGGAAAGACAACACGCAATACAGGTGAGGTCAGCACAACTGGACTAAACCAAAAGCAAAGAAGTTTCCTGAATAAACTGAATGCTTTGAAGGGCAGCATAGCAGGGGCAGGGGTTTGGGGACCATGGTTTCAGGGGACATCTAAGTCATTTGGCATAATAAATCTATTAAGAAAACATTCTGCATCCCACTTTGGCAAGTGGCATCCGGAGTCTTAAACTAAGATGCATCAATTGGTCTCAACCCACCTTTGGCAAAGGAGAATGAAGAACACCAAGGACACAAGGTAATTGCGAGCCCAAGAGACAGAAAGGGCCACATAAACCAGAGACTACATCATCCTGAGACCAGAAGAACTAGATGGTGCCCGGCTACAACCGATGACAGCCCTGACAGGGAACACGACAGAGAACCCCTGAGGGAGCAGGAGAGCAGTGGGATGCAGACCCCAAGTTCTCATAAAAAGACCAGACTTAATGGTCCAACTGAGACTGGAAGGAACCCGGTGGTCATGGCCCCCAGATCTTCTGTTGGCCCAGGACAACAACCATTCCCAAAACCAACTTTTCAGACAGGGATTGGACTGGGCAATGGGATGGAGAGAGATGCTGGTGAGGAGTGAGCTTCTTGGATCAGGTGGACACTTGAGACTATGTTGGCATTTCCAGCCTGGTGGGGAGTTGAGAGGGTAGAGGGGGTTAGAAGCTGGCAAAATGGACACGAAAAGAGAGAGTGGAGGGAGGGAGCGGGCTGTCTCATTGGGGGAGGGCAATTGGGAGTATGTAGCAAGGTGTATATAAGTTTTTGTGTGAAAGACTGACTTGATTTGTAAACTTGCACTTAAAGCACAATAAAAAAAAAAAAGTTCTTCCTCCAATCCACCCTCTACCCCCAGGT